>NC_084675.1:17508411-22308411 GCF_028389875.1 Rhea pennata
TTTTCTGAAGTATGCTTACAGTGCATATTTCTGATATTGAGCAGGTAGGCAAACTCCGCAGGAGCAACTTTGGGTGGGTGCAATTCTAACATACGCAGTGGCACCGCAGTATTGCTCTGTGCTACCTCCTGGCTTGCATTTGCAGGCAGACCCGGCTCTTCGCCATCACTCTTGCTCACACACGTACACATACACACACGCGCACGTGAAAAGCCATACATTTATTTAGATTGCCGGCTGTACAGTTTATAATTGTTTCATTAAATGGCCATCTTCTCCTAGCCATCGTCGTGCGCTGTATTGTGATTAATGGTACATGCTCACATGCTGTCGATATCAAAGAAACTGCTGGGGAAAAAAAATAGTGGCATTTTTGTGTTTTGACCACTGGACTTGAGAAGTGCTTTAGGAGCTGATGTTGCAAGCATGACTTTTTGACAGCGCTCAGAATTTGCTTGTTAGCATTCAGCTAGAAGTTTTAATCTAATAATAATAGCAATAACAACACTGGCTCATTGCCCGCTGAAAGGCAGCACGTCTCAGCTGTCATTTCTAGCCTCTGAAAGGAGGGGGAGAGGGTCTTTCCCGGAGCACCTTCACGGGGACATTTCGCAACGTCCCGCTGCTTTGGCCAGACAGATTTGTGTTACCCCATCTGGCATTATTTATCTACTTCAAAACTTTTGCGAGTTTGTCTCAGGTACTGTTCTGTGAACAAAATAACTGGTTGCCTTGTGCACTGGACAAGTTAGGACTATTCGAGTTACAGAAATGCAAATCTACTTAGAAACTGGGTGCGTTGGATAGTGTTGGTATTATAGGAACAGGCTTGGGGAGTACTGTTTCCTATGTTTCTTGATGCATCCTCTTTTGCCAGGATTGTATTTCTGCATTTTAACCAACAGTTTTCAGAACTGTTTTGGGTTTTGTTTATTAGTAAGAAAAATCACTCAGCAGTGGTTTTATTTTACCTACTTTATGGTTTATGTGGTTTTTCGTAACTCTACTTTTGTAGCAGCAAACAGTACCTTTTAGCAGAAAAGGAGCTAGGCTTTTACAGGAATGATTAACCTGGATTGTGTTCGTAGATCAAAACAGTTCCTGCCTGAAATGTTTTATAGCAAAAAATTAGCTGCTGTAAAAATAAGAAATAATTTGTAGAGTAATGTATCTCTTTTATAAGAGCAAAATCTCTTTTTAAAACAAATTCAGACTAGAAAGGGCTTGGGAGTGAACTACATTTAATTCTTGGAATTTGAGGTGGCAGGAGAGAGAGAGACCTATCCAAGCGTTTTGAGATTGAAGCAGCTAATGGGATATTATTAGAAGTAAAAATGCTTTGTGGGTATGCAGAATTGATGTTCCAATCTGTTCCTAAGAAGCACTCCTCTAACCTCTGGAATCATTGAGTAACCTCTTAGTTTCTTACTGCTCTCTTCTTACTTGCTGGCATTCAGAGACTACTGAAAAGAAACCACAGGGTTACAAGAAAATGAGCACTGTATGTTCAGGGAAAACGCTTGAGTATTACCACTTGGGAAGGAAATTAAGTGGCTAGTGATTTGCATAATGTGGGCAGCACCTTCTACAACATCCTTTATCAGAACCAAAATGACTAATGTCAGACCACAGAGGTCTTTTGAAACCGTGGGGCTGTTTCATGTTCTCTCTGAACCTCCACATTCGGCGTTATGCTCCCATGTACTGTTATAAGTTTTCATTTTGCACAATGTAGACCTTTTTAATATTTATCAGCGTGCTGCCTCTAACTTGATACATTTGTACTGCACAGAAATTGATTTTCAAGAAATGTGTTTTGGATTTTTCGCATGCTTATGGGGTTTGAGAAATGTGTATTTGCATAGAAATAATCTTTAGTGAGCTAAATTTTAGAGTATGTCAAATTTATAAATATCACTACTGTAAAGACATATTTTTAGAAATAGATTTCTGGCACAGTTTATTTCAATTCCATTTTTCAGATTTGTGTCACCAGCATAGCTTTGGCTAGGTATTTTTTAATGCATTTGTTTTCAGCCTTCGTGTTTTAGAGATTAAACTTTTCCATCGTCTTGTTCAGACGTTACAGTTTGAAAATGAAACAAAGCAATGTAGATGCTTTTGTTTAAAAAACATCCGTTTGGTTTGAGACATGTCGCCAGTAAAGTTTACTTCGCTGCTTTTTCTTCTTCCAGTTCCAAACACAAACATAATACTTTTTTGTGTATTATATTGTCCCTTTACTGAAAAAGGAAGTTCTTTATTTTTAAACCTCTTAGACATGTATAAGCCACATTACACTTCCTATGTCTGTGCTTTCCTCTCAGAGTAAATGTTCATTCTCTGCTGCTAGTTTCTGTCATTTTAAAAATACAAACAGATAGAACACGATTGCAAACAAGTAATAAATTGAAATTGTTTATAGAGACCCTAGTGTTCCAGCTAAAGAACAGTAATATGTTCTTTAAACACAGGTAGTAATACATGTAGAATAGTAATATATGCTCTAAGTGGTGCCAGCTGGGATTACATTGCTACAAATGCTGATAAGCTTTGGTGACATAAAGCCTTCCAAGGGGATGTGTTACACTGGGGGAAAGTGTTGCAAATTCATTCTCGAGCTAAAGAGATTCCCCTTCAACAGACAGACTGCTCTGTTTGACAGGACACACAGACCAAGGACTAAAGAACAGTGCCGCCCCTCAATTTTGGAAGGTCCTCTGGGTAAGGGCAACAATATTTTCTTGTAGTAGATATGACTGGTTTCACGGGACACATACTCGCTACAGCTTGAAACAAGGAATCAGGCTCAAAAAATAATAAACAAGCCCTGATCCTGTTGAACTGAGTAGAAAGATGTACTTATCCTAGAGATAAATTTCAGCTGAGGCTTTAGATCAGCTTGACGTGGTTTTGGGTAGATACACTTCTGTAAAGTCTATCTGCTTTTCATCTTCTATGAAAGAGCTCGACTCCGAGATCTGGCAGCTGGATATTTCGAAGTTCTTAAGTTTTGCTGTGAATATCATTTTAGCAATTGCTGTGTGTGTGTGTGTGTGTGTGTGTCTGCAGTGTAAATTAGCTGTGATACCCTGACAGAATTTCTGAAAGCATTTCCTGCACCTAACACTATGCATCATCTTTGTGTGTTCATAACGTTGGCCGGTTCTCATATTCTGGAAAGACTTGAGACCAGTTTTCCAGTCCCTCTGGAAACTTGTCATCGATGTAGAATTCAGGAGGCTTCTGCTAATCAAAACCCTCCATGTCCTTGCAAGACTTTATTCTGCAGTGACTATTTTGAGATTCCATGTGTACCTTAAGATGCTGCTCCTCTTCTTATGTCCTAACAGCCAAGCTAATATCGGGGAGGAAGGCACTTGGCCCAGAGCAGTCTCAGCATAAAAATGTGCACGCTATAGAGGGACATTTCTCAGTGGGGGAGTCATTTAGCTTTGGACTTGTTCCTGTTCACTCCTCAAAACGAGCTGACCCTGAAGGTATACATGGGCTATGGGTTTGTAGAAGTGGGTTACTGCAAATAAATATATACACAGGTAATAGAGTCTTTGTTTACTTTCTGTTGGAAGCTTTCAGGAGTTAGAGCCATTTAAGATGTAGTTAGGTTTGTTATTTGCGGAGGCAAATAACAAAAAAGATCCAAGATGCTTTTATTTCTCATTAGACTATATGAAAAGTGGAAAGAATTTAGGAAGTCAGTTGTAAAATGATCAAGGTGAAGGAACTTTCTCTATGAAAGTCCCTTTGACGAGTTGAGATAGCTTAAACACTATTGACCGTTCTTCCACCAGCTCAGTGATGCATGGTATTTTGAATCATCCATTTTCTTTGAAGACTACCTGGGGTTAGCATATCATTACTTTGAACAGAGTTTCAATTCAACCCACTGGCAGTGTTGAGCTTTAAGCTGGATACACTTACTTGCAGGCTCATCCAACCCTACATAATTGTCTGTACGTTTATTTTATTGTCAACTTGGAAACACGCTGAAGAAACTAACTGTTTGCTTTAGAACACATTAACTTCTTTATCACATTAATACTGACTCATATCTTATTTCCCAGTTGCAGGAACAAAACCATTCAAATATTCCCTCACAGGACAATATCTTTAATAGCTTCTGTGTGTTTTCTATTTTTGGCTGTTTCTGTATAAACAGACTAATCTAATAGCATGCTGAACCATCTATACTTGGCAGAATTTCAGCAACTCACTCATTTCTATGTCAAGCTGGGATGCCAAGGGGAAAAAAATCCTCACTTTTATTGCAGTAAGATCTTTCTTAAAGTTGTCTTTTATAAATGTAATATGACTATCATTTGGGCTAGTCCAGCACCTTGACTGAAAAAACCCCCGTATTTATTGCACTACAATATAAACCTAAGAGAAGAGCATTTTTCCCGCACTGTGTCCACGGGAATCCATGATCTAATGTGTGCAGTCTCTGTCGCATGTGCACGGCTTTAAATGATGCTAGAGCACAAGCTTGGAAATACTGCTGAGAGCCAGTGAGGAAGGCTGCCTGGTAAGGCTGGAATCACAAACTGGTAGTCACTGGGAAACGCTTAAGTGTGGAAGCAGCTTGCTCGGGCTGTTCAGACATCTTCGGCAAAGTGACTATTGCCGTCCCTCCGCTGCGGGGACGCTGCTCCCCAGGAGCGACCAGCTTGCAGAGACCACGCAGAGGCCGCGCTAGAGAGGTGCCGCCGCCACTTAGCAGCGCTGAGCCCAGCGTTCCCGCTCGGCTCTGCGTGCGTGCGCTGGTGGAAGCCGCGGCTCTGCTGCTGGCAGAGAGGCGCCTCGGCGTACGTTTGCTTTGGAGGGATGCTCTCTCAGGGGGTCCCAGCCTCCTGCTTCCCCGAGCTGCCTCCTCAGTCAGCCCAGCGCTTTTTGAGCGTTTTATTTCAACTGGATTAGTTTCCTGATCCAGTTCACTGCATGCCCATATAAATTCCGGCGCCAGCCAAAGCAGCGCAAGGAGAGGTGGCCAAAGACAATGACCATTTAAACTAGATTAAGGAGCTCTGGTGGCAGCCAGATGTCGAGCCGCAGCTTGGTTTCTACGTATTCCAAGTAGGACTATGCCATCCTACAGGTCCTGCCTGTTGTAGGTTGGTGTTTCTTATATTTGAGCTATTGATGAATGTAGCTATAAAAATGCAAATTATGATGGTTTTCTTATTGTTTTACAACCGTATCAGCTGCAAAGCCTCTTAGAGTGAAGTGGGTTTATTTAATTTTGGGCATTTATCAATACTTACGGATTTATTTATGTAATTGACATTTTATGTCCCTGTCCTTTTAACATTTGGGTGTAAGAAGCTTATTGAAACCATCTAGATATGAAATCAATGTATCTGTAATACAAAGAACCTTCTTACCTGAATTGGCCTAACCATACAAAAATAACCTACTGTTGGACTGTACTCAAATACACATTTGTGGTGCCTTACTTTAAAACAGAAATACTGAAATCTCTTAGGCTTTCAATTTCCTTGCTTCTTTTTTAAACTATATTTTTAACATTATTTTTGCTAGGGTAGGCCAAGTTCCTCCCTAATATAACTGTACTGAAATCAGCAGGGAGACTTGTAATTTTAAGACTAGAACACAGTAAAGTGCTTTGCTGGATCAGGGCCTAAAAGGATTAGTACTGTGGAATGCTTGTGGTAGAGGTAAAGGTAACTGTATGAATAAAAGTATTTTAATTGCACTGAAGCTGTTTGAGAATTTTATTCTACCTCTGAAAAAAAAAGAAATAAAAAAATAGAATAAAGTAGACTCTTACTGCCAAGCACAGAATCTTATATAATATTTTGCATTTTTTGCAAATACAAAAACTGCAGAAAACATTTAGAATTCCGAGATACAAATGCCCTCGTTTTTATTCTGAGGCTTGTGCACATTTTAAAGCAGATATTTTGTACACAAATTATAAGAGCAATAGGGAATATTGATTTTTAAGTATAGCTATAGTGGCTTTGTGCCTATTCTATGTTTTTCATTAAGGCAACAATCTGGGACTTTTTCCCAGAGAACCGAAACTAGCTGATGATTTCTTACTGTATTCTGTGAAGTAAAGTGATGAAGAGACAAAGATGATTTCTTCGTTTAGTCTGCTCCTGCTTCCTGAGGAAAACTTGGCGCTGGGTGAAATATTCAGTAGAATACAAGCTGCTCTGTTCCAGGTGCATCAAAGGGAGATTTAGGACTATTGCTATTTCCACCAGAATGAGTTTGAACATGGCTCAGCTGAGTAATGTGTGTAAGCCTCTACTCTCCAGCAGTTAGTACAGATTCCTTACACCTGGAGGGAAGGGATGTGCTTTGGGAGGAGAGAGAAAGGACGCCAAAGTTCATCACAGGCCCAGGACATTTTAGGGACAGGACCCGAAGAGGCCCAGGAAGGACTCCATGATTGCTCCAATGTCAATCTGAAGCAGAACTGCAGGTAATGGCATGTCCTTTGCATCAGTCTGTGCCACCACTGAGTTTTGAGGACTCGCATTTGAAATGGAAGAATATTTGTTCTTTTTTTTCCATCTCATTGCAAGGTATTTCAGTTACAGTGCTGGAGCTGAAGCAGTTGCTCTACGGACGCTGCAATCACACCTGCCCGGGCTGTGAGCGTGCGAGGTGCTGACACAGTTGTGCAGGTTGGTCAGCACTTGATTGAGGAAGATGCCTGACATAACGGTTTCCTGACTCAATGCGTCTTGCTCTGGTTTTGGGTTCTGCTAAGAGCCGATGTCCCAGGGTCTGCGGCATGGAGGAACTGAGACCTCTGAGATGAGGTGTGAAGTGTAGAGTAATGGTGGACTGGAGCCGTTCCTGATTCTGCAATACTTTGGTGTGTGAAGAGGTTTTAGCTCAGTTAAATTCAAACTAGCAAATCAAGTTTTGCTATCTAAAATTCCCCCTGTGGTTTCAAGCAGATACACTAAACTCTAATCAACTATTTTTTTAGGTTTGTAGTTAACGCTGTTTCGCTGAGGTAGGAAGACTTTCTCAGTTTCCAAAGGAGAGGGTTACCTGTTAATCCTCTCTCTGTTTAGATCTATTTAGCAATTCATTGGAGGAAAGACACATGTGCTCATTTCCAGGAAAATCTCTTACAAAAGTAGATGTTTGGTGCTAATCCGAGGAACGCGACCTGTGCTATGCACGCCGGGGTGCTTGCCTGCGGGTTCTGCCCGGGGCCTGGAGCGGACGGTCGCAGGTTCTTCGCGTGTCACTTGTGCAAGGATGTTGCATTTTGTGTGCAATAACAGCTTGGAAGGTGATCGTCAAGTATCCCCTTGAATTTGTGCACTTCCTTCTAACATCATTTCCCCTGATGGCAAAAATCAGAGCTTACGTTAGTACAGAGATTTGGCCACTTCTTCAAGTTCTTTCTGAGCTGTGCACATGACTGTTTGCTATGTGGTCCTGAGGTCAGACAGTTCTTCCCCTCTTCCCTCTTTTTTTAATTTTCCTTTCTTCTTTTTTTCCTATGTGTTGAGGTCTGCGCATTGATGATTTTGGAGCTCCAGATAAGATCAATTTTCCAATTGTGTAATACAGTACCTGGCTTTTCTGAATGGCAGAGTTAATTGTCATTGACTATAATGGAATATGAATAGCACAGCCACTTGACACCAACTTAATGGTTCTGACTTTTCAATGGTGCCAAGAGTGTAAGGCTAGAGGGGAAAAAGGGTCAGAGGAGAGATAAGAGCTCTTCCTATTCCATTGAAAAGATTAAAGCTTCAGTGTCTTTCAAGTGGTGCTTGTGAGGGTCACCATTTGTATGTAGCCATGGTAAAACTGGAAGCGATGGAGAAATTTCAATCACAAAAGGCCCATTAAAACACCTCCTCCTCCTCCTCCTGCTCCCCCTCCTCCAGGGTGTTTTTTTAAGGTTAGGAGACAAGCAGCAGGCAGGGCCCGCGCTGGGGGCAGGTTTCAAGGAGAGGGGTGGGCAGCGCGCTCGGGGCTGCGGTGGTCCTGGCCGGGCAGCAGCGGGGCCTGCGGGGCTCCTTGAACCCGTAGCTGCCCCTGCCGCCCGTGCGCCCGGCGCTGCACAGCGTTGCGCCGCGGGGCCAACGCGATGGACCTCCCACCAGGCTCGGCAGCGGGCAAGAGGAGGCCGGTCTGCTCGTCCTCTCTTGAACATCCCACGCGGGGAACAGGCGTTTTCTATACGTTAAATACCTGCCATCGCCTCTGCGTGATGCTAGCTGGAAACTTACCGATTATATCTGTTTTTAACACAGTTTGCCAGGGATTTCTGCGCGGGAGTCTGGGACAAGTCCCTGCTGTACATACGCGGGTCTGCTGTGCAGGGCGTTTTGGGTGCGGGCCGGGGCGCTTTGGGGGCCCGCTCGGTCCGTGGCACCGCCTGCACGGGCGCCGCAGCGGCTGGGCGCGCGGGCAGCGGCTGAGCTGTGCGGACCGCGCTGCACTGCTGCCGCGCGTGCTCGGGTGGTTTGGACAGCGCAAACCCGACGTCCTGGGCAGAAATAGGAGTCATTTGTTTGCCTGTTTGTGCGTCAGGTGTTGGGGGTTTGCCCTTAACGTACGAGTGACTGACTCAGCGGGGTAGACGATCAGCAATGTTACGGCTTTAGCTGCTTCTACAAGGAATTAAAAAATTCAAACTAGGTAAGAGGCGGAAAGAAACTCAACTTGCTCATCTGAAAACATGATGTTAAAAAACTGTATCCAGCATTTAGATGGTGAGTAAGGGAAAAGGTATTAGGAGGGAAAGGGCCTAGTTACCTTTAAATGTCTAAAGTGACTGCTATCAAAGTAAAACTTTCAAAGTCTGACTTTGGACAAATGCTACTAATATATAAGAAGAAAAAATAACACAGGTTTGCCTTGAGAGTGCGGTTCGCCAATGGATATTTTGTTAAAGCTGAAGATAGGTTGGAAGGATTGGGAGGGGGCAGGGCTGGTTTTGTTGTTTTATCGCCGCGGCTGCTCTTTGGGAGCAAAGCTTCCAGAAAGGGTTGTCAGAGAAGGTGTCTTTTTTCTGCCTGATCTAACTTTTCCCAGTAGATTTCTGTTAAAAAGGAATAAACAAAGAAAAAACCAAAACAGCGGAAGTGAGAGTCAGATATAAATATGACACTAAACTATATCTTTTAATACAAAAGAAACTCTTTTTTAATTAGAAGCTCGGAAGGACATACCCTTTAATTGCTGCACTTGTAGTTTCTGGGCCATCAATATCCTTGCTTCTTTCATTAATAAACTGGCAAGTCAAGTAGGAAAGCTGCAGGAGTATAATTTTTTCCCTTAAGCTCTACTTAATCAACAGCAGACTTGATCAAACAGAAAAAAGAAAATGTAAATCAGTTGCATTAATTCTGCTGGCAGTAAATAGTAAGAAGAAAGCTAAACATAAAAGAATGCTCATTTTGCAGCTGATATCTGGGGTAGGTTTGAACAGGAGAAATAGGTAGTTAAAGAGCCCTTTAGATTGTGAGTGACTGGGGGAATGCTGGGGTTTATGTATGGATTAGCACAGTGATAGACTCTGAGTAGCAAAAGACGGTGACTAATTACCTGACAGAGCAGCACTCCATTCGCCTTGGTCATTGAAATTAATTTCTGTTTTCAGGACTGGCAGAAAGCAGCTGCAGAATTTCAGTTCAATACTCAAATTAACTGGGAGTCTAAATTATTTCTTTGCACATACGGTATTAGAGGAGTGAGTTACTAAATTGATCTTGATTTTACACTCTGAGGCAAGAGTTATTCCACCTTTTTCATCAGAAGTCCATGTCCCCTGAAATCAGGGAATAAAAACTGTGCTGTAATAAACTACTTGGCACTGATCTGAACTCTGTCAAACAGTTAACATCTTAACACTTCTTGGAGTCCCAGGTGAAAGCATTATAAGATGAAGTCTTCCGGGATGGAAGAAAATTTTACTGCCTACTCCACGGACTAAAAATACTCTGAGCTGAGCTTACTTGGATGAAGGTACTTTATGGTTTGGATGGGCTTAGGCCTGGGGATTAGATTGCATCGGGATGTGTGTGTGTTTGGTGGTCTGGTGTGCCTGGAGACTTCTGTGCCAGGGACAGAAGAGGTTGCGGCGGTGGCCAGTGGCTCTTACTGAGGTGTGCACGGCCGTTTGGGACACTAAAACTTGCAGCAAACAAGGAGCAACCCGATTAAAAAAAAAAAAAAAAAAAAAACCCAAACCCCAAACCTGAATACACTAAAGCAGTCCTCTATACCGTGACTCTCAAATGCCGGGCGCTCCCGGAGCGGTGACGGAGGCTGCCGCCCGCGGCACGGATCCCGGGGCGCCCACCCGGCTGCCGTAAGCTTCCTCCTCTGGAGAGCCATTTACTCAGTGAGTATAAACGCTGAACGTTCAGGAGGAGGCTTAAAAAATAAATATGACAGGGAGGAGAAGGCAGCAGTATGAAAAATGCAACAACTGATATTCATAGGTGCATTTCAGCTCGAGGAAAAACCTAGGCAGGAGGGTGCGTGCGAACCTGTTTCCAGCGCTTGTGCTCCGTCGTATTCTTGCTGAATAAATTACACTATTTCCTACCCTTTCCTGTCTGCTTTCTCTTAACATACGCCTCTGATCGGAAAGGTTACTACAGGAAACCGGCAGCTTTTCTCTTGCTTTATCTTAGTTCTGCGTGCAGTCGCTCTTGGAACTGGTCACGGATGTAACCAAAATGCATTTTGTTGCTGTAAGAAGGGGCTAAGCTGACGTAGGTATGGAAGAATGGACGTGATTTTATTCTAGTTCAGTAATGAATGTGTAGAGCTAGCAGTTATTTAGAAAAGCAAAAGCAAAACCCAAACCAAACAGCATCCTTTTAGTCCAACACTGAGGAAACGTGACGTGGAGGTCAGCGAGAGGCAGTCCTTTGAGAAATGGGCTATGGCGTTTTCCAGAGTCGCACCTCCCAGTACAACCACACTGGTAATGATTAGGAGGTTATATACTATTGTTTATTTATGTTGTGGTAACCAGAGGAACTAATCAGAAATCCAAGAAAGTAATTTTGTTAAATTGAAAATGGACACTTACTTAACGCTGGTATAGATATTAGTAAGATTAAAATGTTACAATCATGTTAAATGATTTATTCCCTCTCTTTTAATGTTTTCCTTTTTCTTTTTACTCCTAAGCTCAGCTGTACAGCTATTATCCCTTTGCATGTACTTTGTGTTTTTTATTTTTACATACAATATATAAAACTAGTATTTTCTTCCATACTAAAAAGAACCCGGAAAAATACCACTGAACAATGACATATGTTCTCGGAAATACAGTTTTCCTATTCATCTTGTTGAGTGCATGGAGTTCTGCTCCTACATCGCTATACCAAGAATCATGAATTCAGTTGCATTTAGACAATTGACTTGCATTGACTTTGCATTGAGATGTGGGTTTCATTTGTGCTTTTACGTTCTTGAAAATTAATATTCTTTGTCTTAATGCCAAGAGTCTACCATGATTACTCTTAGACTACCATTAATATGCATTCTCTTGACGTGCCGTTACTGTGAATGATGTTAAGAGTGTCGTTTTGTCTTGTGGTCTAATGAGTAGTCCCGGTAAGCGTGCTGGACTGACAGCTACAACGTTCCTATGAGAGTGGGTGACCCAATTTATTATTTTGCCTTTCAGTCCACATTAGAGGGTAGTAGAAGAGTTCTGTAGCAATAATGAAGAAGCACATGTTGGTCTGTGATCGTTGTATCTACAAGTCACTTGTCTACAAATGCTGGAATAAGGCCAACTCTTATATTGGCTCTGTGGGAGCACCAGTTTGTATACACAAATGCATTGAACATGTCTCAGGTGGGAAGTCAACTTGGTTAGTCTGGTTTGGGAATGATTTTTACCCAAGACATGGTGTGAAAGGCTCTATTTATCTTTCTCGTTCATCTAAGCTATCTATTCAAGAGTTAATCATCTTCATATTAAAAGACTGATACTTCATATCTTACATAAAACTTTTGTGTGGTAGAGGATGATATAAGATGTATATGTACAAGATCTAAATTTGCTTACAGGAATTTGAAAAAAGTACGTAGAAATGGGAGAATTCTGAGAAACTGTGTGAGAAAGTATCTACTACATAATGAAATACTGATTTATTGGCTTCTAAGAAGAAATGATTAAAGAGTGTCCCATACTTCCAGATGCAAGTCTAGCATGGAGTCTATTCATTTCACTCCATGCTAAGTCAGCACCTCAAGAACACCATGGAATTTTTTTTTGCTTGTGAAATATTTTCTTCTCAGCGTGAGGCTGTTGCCATAGTTGGTAACCTCCGGCAGGCTTGCTGGGCTAGTAAAACTAAAACGCTGCTGCTTATTGTGGCAGCTGACACAACAAGTAGCTCTGGTGAGCAGTTACACTCTCATGACCAGATACAGTAAGTTTTTAAATTGTCTTTTGCTTGGATTTAAAAAACTTCAGATGGCAGGGTACTGCCATTTTTCAAGTGAAATTGCAGAAACAGGAAATCTATAAGGAGGGCTTATACTTCACACTTTTTCTCCACTTGCTGCTGAGACCATTATTAATGCCACAATTTAAAAATAATGGATGCAGATCATTCGAATTTGGAGGGAAGTATGGTTTCCACAGTTAGCTTAATTCCTTTAATTACTAAAGTCTTGAATGCTGTAAAAAAAAATGGCAGAGAAAATTTCCATCTAGCAAAGCAGACCTGTTCTTTGCCACAGTGGCACAGTGGTGGTGTTTGGGGAAGCAAAATTAGGACAGTTGGGGTTTCTCTACCTTGGTTGCTAAATAAAAATCCCTGTTTTAGACCAAATCCTCCCCTGGCCTCTTGAGCAAGTGTTGTGGTAGAGCTTGCTCCTGGATCGGGCATTTAACCTCTCCCTAGGATGCAGGTAATTAGGACGACGCATCAGGGCGCGGGGTATTTATTATAATGGCAGCGTTCTGGGGAGGGTGGCTTCCATCGTTTTAAATCAGAGCTGAACACAGAGTTTTAGGGCCTTATTCACAGTAAATTTTACGCTTGGTGAAAGGTTATGGAATGGGTGTCCATACTGTGTCTACTTGTGCTCACAAATCTCAGAAGAGATATGGAGTTTTAACTTTGTTGGGTTTTTTTTTGTCAGGGGCATGCTTACCGAGGAGAGCAAGGGAAAAGCACCTCGCGTAAGAATTTTAATTCTGCAGGGTTCCTCGTGCCAAACATGCGTAATCAGTGCAATTTCCTGCACAGTTCAGATTACATGACAAACAGGTATTCACGGAGAAGCCTCTCTGTCAATACCGGCATCTGATGACATTTGAGTTATTAACACCATGGGGCATTTAATAAACTCAGCGTTCACCGATGAGTGGTATCCTTGCCAGGTAATACTGGTTTTACCTAGGAAGTTCTTCACTGCCCTCCTGAGCAAGCTTTTAAGCTATAAATCCCTTCCTTGCGACAGCGTTGAAGTGTTACTGCCACAAACCTTTCCAGATCATCTCTCTCTTCTTTAAAGAAAAGAGAGAATGGAGTAGGAAGGCGGAAGAATGAAAGTTGGCTTTAGCCAAGCAGCAAATGTGCTCCCATCAGTGTGTTTAAAAGAGGCTAAGCAGCAATATCTGCCACTGGTGCGATATGAAGTGATTATGTAGCGTGCTATTTGTATTAGGATTTAGTGTGTTATTTCCCTGGCTCTATAAAGGATAAGAGTTTTCTACCCGCCCTCTCTCCCCCCCCTCCCCCCCCCAAAAAAAAAAAAAAAGAAAAAAGAATACTGGCATAGTTTTGTGCTGTAACTTGTCCAGAGATTTTGGAGAATTGTATAGTGTTAATGCTGAATGGGCAAGGAAGGACACGCGTGTACACACACACACACACAAATATTGCCCGCTCGGCTTTTGCTTATAGTACATACCTAGATTTCTTGTTATGCAGAAAAGATTGGAATCCAATGAATGAGGTTGCAGAGCGTGTCAGTGTAAGCCGAGAATAACTGGCACACTTATCTGCCAGCTCTGAACCTGATGATTTCATGAGAAAGAGCCAGGATATTCATGCACATCTACAACTTTACATAGGTGAACAGCCTTACTGAAGCACATAAAATTAAGTCTACTCTTGCTGCCTGCTGAACAGTAAGTGGTAGGATGCCCTCCCCAAATCCCTAACCTCTCATATCCAAATCTGCCAAATTGTAATCACTGTGTTAATTTGAAAAAATACTTTTATCAGTTTTGGTGGTAAAGCTTTCTGATAAAATGCCTTCTGATAAAATAAACATGTTTAAAAAGCAAAGCAATCTTTGAACTAAGAGATTTCTCTATATACTCTATTTGCATAAATAGTGTTCTCAGAAGAGGAGAAAAGTTGCCATTTTAGTGGCAGGCAAAAAAAAAAGGTTTTGTAATTAATGGCATTTATCGTGTTAAAGTGACTGTTATGTATGTTTACGAGGACCAAATTTTTTAGGCAGCTATGGAGCAGCAGTGGTAAGAGAGGATGAACGAAACAGAATACGACACAAAAGACCTCCAAATAGTCATTTGATTGCCCTTAAGTTTTAGTATAGCCTCTTCCTTCTTCAGTTCTGTTGTTGTTAGGGTTGTAAACTTGAGTGCTTTTTGAAGGGTTAAAGAGAATATTTTGATTTCTAAGAAGCACATATAATAAAGTTGGCGTGATAAACCCCCATTGATATCTTCAGGGAACAAGTAGATTAAACAAGTAATTATACCATAAGGTTTTTAGAAGTTAGTAGATTTAAATACATTGTATGAATCTCGTCTTAGTGTAGCCTATTGTCTATAGTGCTTCCTGCCAAAAAAACCTCTTGACAGGAAATAAACATTAAAATAATCTTTAATCCCTTGTCTGGTTTATTACCATTAACAATTGATGCACTTTAATTTTGTGGGATTTTAACTACAAAATGGAATGGCTAAGTAGTGATAATTGGGTTTGGAATTATACGGTCATTTATATCAACAGAAATGCAAGTGGCTGGGAGGGTGATTAATTATTTAACATTTCTTGGCTGTGGTTCCTATTATAGAATTTTCTGATATATTCTGCTGTGAACAATTATCACCAAATGAGGATAAACAAATCTGTGATGTGAAGTCTTATTTATAAATTAAACTATATTTAGCAAATGTCTATTTCATTTGCATTTTCCCTTTCTTCTTGATGGGACTGTCATAATCCGCTTGCTTGCAGGCTTTTCTGCCCATTGCAGAATTTTCAGGTTCACACCCCAGGTTCCATGCAAAGAAAAAAGAGCTTCAGATTTCCTTAAAATAATTCCTATTCCAAATAAAAATACAATCTATACAGTCACAGTAATATGTCTGCATTTTCTGCCCTCCTTTCTTTCCCTAATAATCGCATTAGTGCATGGTAGTCTATTAAAATGAATCCAAGTGCTGGCATCAGACTTGATGCTTTAGCACTTCCTACGTGTGAAAATCTGGGAGAAGGATGCCAGCGCATCATTCCTAAAGGTGAGTCTCCACTGTTTGAACTCTTCTGTCTTCGGCAGAGTCTCCGGTAAGAGGAGCCTTTCAGGTTGTCCCTCTCCTATGGAGGTAGATTGTGCTCTTATGTCCTTGTTGATATGTCTACAAGCAGAATTTGCAATTCATTTCTCTTTTATTTTCTTACGATATGTTTACTATAAAAATCTTGTGCATGCTGCTTAGCTGACAACCCAGCACAAAATCATTCTAATGAGTGCTTTCCAAACCGTTTTCTTGACTGTTACCCTCAAAATTTTCCTATCCTTAATTTCCTGGTTTGTCATTACAAAAAAAACTCCAAAACACTGCACCCTTATTTTGAAAACAATTACTACAAGCCCCTGAGTGTTTTTTTTTTCCAAGCAGAACTCCTAACAGACATCCCTGGCAGTCCTACCCAGCAAACAAAATCCAGTTTACATGCTTATATATCAACAAAGAAGAAACAGCAAGATGACGATAATTATCATTACTCCAGTGCCTAGATCACTAGTCACAGAGGAGGACCCTGTGCTATTAGGAAATATGCAAAATAAATCCAGAAAGATTGTTCCAAGTTGCTTAAAATTTAAGTATTAATCAAAAGTTAGGATACTTACAGATAAAAAGAACAAGCATATAATGAGATAATATTAATAAATATGGTAGGCCCTGTTTTAGGCACGATCTTCTGATACCAAAGAAAAGATTAGATACCAAAGAAAAGGAGAATTTTAATGTGGGTTACAAAGAAAGATAAGGAGATAGTATTGCAAGTGCTTGTGGGCGGATCTGCGAGCAGACTAAAAGCAAGCATGAAAACGCATGTTTGAAAATTTCGGAAGTCATCAGTGAAAACCAGTGCCTTGAAGTTGATCTAGGGCGAGTCTTGACAGGTTGATAGTGAATCAGGGATAAACTGGATTAAACTGAAGATTTCTATATAGCAGACTGCAGCATTAGAGGAAGAAAAGATGAATTTGGTGTGAAAAAGCAGGTTAGCTGCATGGGTTGACTCTGTTTGCTCGTTTTCGTGCGGGGTGAAAGCCTGAGGGTCCGAGGCGGGTTCAGCGACGCGCAGGGGCTGCAGAGGTTCTCCCGAGCGCGGTGCGAGCGCCGTGCTGCGCGCTCGGCGGCAGCTCCTGCGTGGCGGTGGCAGGGCGCGGAGGAGGGTAGCGGCCGCCGCGGCGCGCTGGCCCTCTGCGGCGTGGACGGGACGGGGCGCAGCGCCGAGCCCGCAGCCGGCGCGCGGGGCCTGGGGAGGCTGCCGGGGCCGGCGGCGCCAGCGCGATGCAGCGCTACGGGAAAGTCGCGGCGTTAGCGTCCTCTTCCTTTGGGCCAGCAGGAAAGGTGTTCGTCAGCCGCCACAAACTAAACACAGCTTTCAACGGCAAAGTGCTAAACGCAGACAAACATCGAATTCTGTTTGAACTTAAAGCGCTGATTAAGTTTCCCAGTCTGCTTTCCCTTATTTTATATTACAGTCCGGGCCCTGAGCTACCTTTTAAGTTTTTCTCATAAAATAAAGAGGAAAGATCTATCACAAAACTGTGTTAAATCATATGCTTCATTTTTCTTTAGGCATGAAAAAAGACCGTAGCAGCTAGAAGTGCAGTTGTCCGTTCTTTGTGTCGTTGGCAAGATCCTGGGGGGAGTCAGTACGGAAAAGCCAAGACCCGCCTGCACACCTCCGCTGTTCCGCCGGCCACGCTCCGTTAGTCGATGTGTCAAACTCAGCAATATTTGGTAAATCGGTAGAGTGTGGAGCACACTAACGTGGTTTTTAGTTCACACTGATCTAAATGACCTGAAATCGAATTGTGTAGCTTGCTTATATCATTTTGCACCTACTACTGCTTATATCAGCTCTCATATTTGCTGGGAATTCATTCAGGTACACATAAATACAGTAGATGTGAAACACCTTTAAAAGATTAAAGTATGTTAACGATACATATAGCTAATTAGTACATATGTACAGAAAAATATATTTTACATTTTCAAATGAGTATATTCTTTCAACAGATGCTAATACATATTAGGACATCTGTTTACTTTTTCCTTCAGTTTTTTTTTTTAACTGCATCTTATTTAAAATACTGTTGTCAGCTGAAATAATATAGCCTTAAACAGTACTACTTGTATATGTAGTTGTGAACTCGTATGTCTGCTTTTGAGATGTCTTTCTGCATAAGCAGATTTTTGTTTTGTCTTGTGAAAGTGAAAGATGTGTAAAAAGTTGTTTTGATTCATTTAAATTGGAGCAGGGATGAAATAAGGCAGAAAGAAGTCAGCAGGATAAAAGGTAATGTTATCCCCACTAGGTGAAGTTGTCCAATTACGCCTGGTGCCAGAACTTTTTAACATTTGAATGACTGGGAGGGGATACTAATTTCAACCTTAATGATGGCTGCTTTAGGAGTCAACATCACAACACTTCACTTATAATTTTAGCACATCTGTCAGCCTGCGCTAAAAAGGAGCCGAGGGCTAGGGGGTGACTGAAGAGCCTTTTATCCCGGGAGAGGATTATGTATTCCCCTCAAGAGGGGGGGAAATGAAAAGGTTATACATACTCACCTGCTTCATTGCTGCCCACATTTGCCCTGCTAACAAATAGTGACTTTCACATCCTGCTTTTACATTCATAAACACAGAAATAAATAAAAACTATGCAGCTTCTTGTTATATAATACTTACGGAAATAGCCCATTTATAATGTCACATGTTCCAAAATACCACATAGTCCCTAAGCTGGACATATTTTTCGTTTCAATAGATCACATTGATTTCCTGTATGACTTTATCTGCCTAATACAAAGTGGGATTGAACAGTTATTTGTCTGGATTTAGCCATTCCTTATCAAACATTTATGATTTAGCTATTGCTACACCATCTTCTTGTAAGGTCTTTCTTATTTTTATCTTTTCAGGAAGGGTATGAGTGTGATAACAGGGCTGTAATAAATCTCTCTCTTGAAAATGAAACATATTTTGGGAAACTGTATGCTAGCTGCTGGCAGGAGAGGGGAAGTCTAAGGGGCAGGACCATCGTGCTCGTGAGTTGTCTCTAGGATGCTGTGGACCTCATCTATTAATAAGAACGATGGAGGCTTTCTCAGGTTGCCGACTTCAGGGTGGCATGGTGGGTTGGTGGGCTCGGGGTGAAACTCAGGTAACTAGCGAGGTTTGCCCAAGTGGGCCAAATTTGTACAGCGGTTGTGGGGCCCTAGACTGCACAGAGCTAGCGCAGATGGTGGGGAGCTGGGCAGGCTTGGGTCTTCTCTGTTTGTAAAATAAAAGCATAGGACTTGGTCCTTCTAGTTCTGTTTCTCTTTAAATTTTTTTATTCTTTGTCTACAGGAAAAAAAGAAAAAAAAGTTGAATATTCTATAATATTGACTGTGATTTAATTCAGTGGGAGTAGAAAGTACATGTGAATAGGACCTTTTCAGTGCTACAGCTTATTCTTTAAATTTGGTTGGAAAAAGAGAGATGTTGAAGGTGTCCACTCTGTCCCCCATGTATTTTAACATTTCTAACCCAAGCATTTTAACTGAACATTTTCCAAACAACTTCATTATACTGAAGTAACTTATTTTGCATTATAAAATGCTTTTCATTCAATGGTTTCAAAATGCGGTACTAAGCGTGCTTTTTGAAGTGCCCACCTAAGTGTCATCAAACCCTGGGGAGTTGCCTGGTGGTTTTATTGTTCCTATTTTGCAGACAGGTAAATTAAAACAAAGAGAGATTAACAGATGCCCTGTGAGTCAGTAAAGGAGGGAAGAATAGCTCTGGAGCTCCTGACTGCTCACTGCGGGCCTCAGCGCTGGGCGCTTTGTTCAGCCCCGGCAGAGCCCTCCCAATTTTGTCTTGGAAAAGAGGAGAAAAAAAACTTTGCAGAAACTGTAAAAGTTAATAATTACATAGTAAAGGCTACTTAACTGATAATAAACTTTTAATGCAGAACCATAAATTTGCATGGCCCTTACAAAGAAAATGTTCTTGTATTTTTGTCTTCTCTTACTGAATCTGTTTATAGTTAAATTTGTAACCTGCCTAACTGGTGCCGTATTCTATCCTATCTCCTTTTTTTTATGTCTCTTCACTAGTGCTTTCAATGACCTCCCTGCAAGTTTCTTTATATAGAAACCTGCTATGCTGTCTTGAATGCACAAGGTCAATAATGATTACCCTCTAACTTTGAAGGGCATCTCCGTCTCTGCTTGCGAGGTATATCAAGCCACAAACTCCCTGCATCCCATAACTGTAATTTCTCTTGTGAACTGCAATATTAAGAAAGGTATTTTTACTTCCCAAACAGTGGAGCATTCCTCCACTGATGTATTAAACTCGGTAAAGTCAGGATTATTTAGACATCAGTCAGGATTATTTAGACATTAGAAATGTTGGCTTGGTAGTTTATATTCAATTTAAAACAAATCTACATTAATGAAAACATTTCTGGAATATATTTCAAAAGAAGTAAGCAGCCTGTTCCTTTGGAAGCTAAATATCTGTAGTTAGATGTCCAAATGATAAAATAAGAGGTAAATGATTCATAGGCTTGATCATGATCTGTGCAGAAATACAGTTCCTCTCGTGTGCTGCAGAGGATACACGTAGTGAAAGTATACCTGCCTTTTGGAGCCAATGGTCCTCTAATAATTACCAATAAACAAAGTCAGCCAAGGGAAAGTACAGAAAGGATGGTAACAACGAAAAGATGTTTAAACTGAGTTGATACTGACGCTGGCATTGACTGTGTCATCTCACAGCTTGGTCGCTGGAGTCCTGGTTCAATATGATGAACTTGGGAAGGTTTTCCTAATGAAATAACTGATATTTTCTGTTCAGTGCCAATACTAACTTAACTTTTTTAATTAACTGCTTTAATAGTTTACGTGTCACTGACGGGTAGTATTATTTTAAGAGGAGGCTCTGGATCTGCTAATACCAGAACCTGGGTCCTCAGGAGTGAGTGTGAATAACAATAGTCATTGTTTAAAGAAATACATGCAGATATGGTAGTTAACATTTATAAATACATACAGTGCAATTTATTTTATCTGTAAGTAATTCCGAGTTCTGTGCAGGGATATTCTCAGAAACCTGCTGATTTGGTTTCTAGCTGGTTGGCTGTACATTCTCCGGATCTCTTGGGAAATGTGATCCCCCCCCCCCCAGCTGCAATAGCAGAAATTAAAATGAGAAAAAGGCGTACAAGAATAAGGCGGAAGAAATGTGCATTCATGTAAATACCTAAACATATATAAATTAATTTTAAAAAATGAATTCAGTGAACAGGAATAGTCACTTAAAGTGTAACTGGGATTGACTGTGTCATGTATCAGCCTAATAGCCGGAGCGCCGGTTCAATACAATGAGCTTGGGAAGGTTTTCTTAATGAAAGAACCGACGTTTCCTGCGCGGCGGCCGCATTCATCGGGCGGCGCGGCGCTCCTTACGCCGCAGAGGGCTGCCGGTGTGAGTTGTTAGCACCATCTGTTAGGAGAACCTGATCGGGACAAAAGGTAGCGAAGGAACGAGAGGCTTCTCAGGGCAGCCGGGGCCGGGCTGCGGTGACGACCTCCGGCGGGCGCCCGGGGGGCTCTCTGGGGCGGGCTCGCCCCGCGCGTGGCACGGCCACGCTCTCTTCAGGTGCCACGGCGCTTGTTGGAAAAGGGCCACCGCCCTCCAAGGAAGGCTCGCTGGATGGGTTAGGTTTAGCTCAGTGCGTTAGAGCGCGGTGCTAATAATGCTAACAAGGTCACGGGTTCGATTCCTGTGTGGGCCACTCGCTTGAGGGCCGGGCTAGGTGGTCTCCAGAGGTCCCGTCCAGCCTTACCAAGCCTACGATTCCAGACTCTGAAGGCGCGTGCCGATTTGTGGTGCTGCTTTGGGGAGGCGCCACGCGCCGGGGCTGGTTTCTTGGGGGAGAAGGGGAGCCCGGGGCCACGCCATCACTTCTCGCGGGGAAGCCGTGTGAGCCACGGGAAAGGAGAAGCACCTCTTACGTGCTAGAAGTTACAGTGAATTCTGTGGCTGGTAAGAAGGGTTTAAAAGGGACTTCTGGTTTTTCGAGTCGTTTCTTTGAAGCTCGCCAAAAATACTATATTTATTTTCATTCCAGAATCCATGCTCTGTCTTTTATTTCTGTTTCTCTGTGGACTGTATGTGGTGGATCAATGACGAGCATAACGGATTTCTATGGTAACTTCAATACCGTATCAGCATTTCCGAGCACTTTGCTGACACTGACCAATTAAGATTCCCAACCTGTAGGAGTGGTATGATGAAAATGTGTCCTTGTTGATACCAAATGGAAACTAAAGGTTTCGGGTTGGTTTTACTCCTTTTATTTTTCTTTTTGAGCTGATGTAATTGGGATAGAGGTTCCAGTTGCACTTGAACTGAATTGTCTGGATTTGAGTCACTATAATATTTGCTAAAAAAAGATCCAGAGTTTTACAAATTCTGGCTTTGTGGGAAGAAAAAAAAAGACCTGTGGAGGCCTTTGCTCTTTGGGAAACCTTTTGACATTAAGACTTTGAGAAGTGTTAAAGACTTACAGATTTTGACCATGTTTAAGAGCTTTTAGTGCTGTTTAAGTCTATCGTGGAGGAGCTTGCTGAGCATTCCCAGCTTGTCTTTGCATCCTCACTACAGTTCAGCCTTGTCTTCAGTGCACCCTCCGTATTAGAGGCTTTTCAGCTCACACGGTGGGAAAAGTTTGGCTAAAACATTGCTAAGGCCTTGGTTTAAGATGCTGTAAGACAGCAGGGCTGTTAGAAAAGGTGAAGGTTTTTCCCCTAAGCAGGAGGAAAAGCTGCATCAAAAGTTTGGGATAGGGAGGTTTGCAACTGGGGTAGTGCGAAGCAGAGGGCTTAAAGAATGAAAATGCAGATGCCTGATTTGCGTATCATGTCTTTGCTCAGTATGTTGATAGTAGGAAGAGATAGAGACCTTGTTTATAAAAACAGGTGATACCAGAAGTATTGTTGAGGACAAATTTTCCTAGTCCTTACAGATGTAATTGAACAAAACATATCTTATTCTTCAAACGTCCGCTTTGCGATAACAGAATTCAATTGAAGGAAATAAGGAGCAAACTGTTCTACTTAACTGTGGTCGTTTGGAGTCCCTGGCTGCTGAGGCCAGGCTGCATCACTGGCCGGGTCATCTCTTACGCGTGTATATAGCAGAGATGTTACTAAAACAGCCAATGTGAACTTTTAAAACATATTTACTATTTTCAAAATAATAATTGGATGTTTTAAAGCAATGCGGTACTTGGAGGGTGTTCTTTTATTTATTTTGGAAACCAGTGAGCGATAAAAAATTCTCAGTATATGCATTTTAAGCATATTTTTAGCAGATACATCTTTATGATATCTGCTATAATACAGGAAGAAATCAGCTATTTGCCCAAGACATTTCACTGCTGAAAATATATCATAACATACCTCTTGTTATGCTGTATGCTGTCCTCTGAGCTTGCCCAGGTGACTAGAGCTAAAAGTCTGTAAATGGTTACTTGGTTCATTTAAAATATCTAGTGGATTATCATATTTTTTATTGGACTGAAGATTAAGATATAGTTTTCTCATTTTTAAACATTTAATTTAAACATAGAGCTCCCCCAAGCTGTATTTGTTTTAATGTTTGTAAAAGAAAAGATTTGAAGATACAATATCAAGATGTTTAAGATTTCCTGCTTCTTGGAGCACGGAGCACAGGGACTGATCCTCCATTACACGACAGCTTATTGATGCCACGCTGCAGCAGTTTGGAGGGGCTTCTGGGGAGCTTGCACAGACACTTCCCCATGCCCTGCTGCAGATTTCTGGAAGAGTTGGTGGCTGCCAAGCAAAAACTGAGAGACACTGCAGGCCTGTGGCCTCTGTTTTTTTGTTTGGAAATTTTGCTCAGGCAAAGTAGGAGATGTTAATAGGTAAGGGATGCCCAGCTGCACGGAGATTCCCGCTGCCCGATGCGTGCCCAGGGACTCTGCTGCGTTCAGGAGCAGCAGGCTGGCTATGAGGACACTAAGCAACGTCCACCCCCTTTTTCCACAATGCGAAGCGTGGCTCGAGTCCATTTTGCACTTTATTTTTTTCTCTTTTTAATTCTGCACATCCTAATTAATTTTGCACAAGAGGCTGAAACCATAGTGGAAGAGCCTTGAAGCTGCCTTAAGAAGCATGCTGGCCTTGTGTATGTGGTAGTTGCACGTGACCCCAAGTTAACTAACAGGCCTTGACAGTTCTCCCTATAAGGTGTGATCTGTGCTTTATAATAATACTACTAAAGAATATGTACTGTTCTTCGTCATTCAGTGCTCCTTTCCTCTGCCCTGATTTGAAGATGCTTCTAAATCAAAACATTTTGTTCTAACATCATGGGTGGAGGTCAACCGAAGATCTGAGTATAGTTTTAAATAATAAGAAGTCCCAAGTAGCTTAGGAAATTCCTACATGGTAATGGTGTTTTTCCGCTGCCATTCTTGGGGAGGCGTGGTGGAGGAGTAGGTGTTCAAGAAAAAGCTCTGACAGTACCTGTTAAACTGAATATGTTGATTGTGACCATGTTATGGGAGAGCATCTGTTTGGGATGCATTTCCAAGGGGAGCGGGCTTGTGTGGGAAGTGTGGTGGGTTGGAGTTTCTTGCTTTTGAGAATTGGATGGTAATTATTTCCTTACAGGATTTCAGTAGGAAAATAACAATTTTGTGGACTGACTTGTCTTTCTCTGCAGCAAAGTTATTGTCTGTTGCTATTTTTCTCTTAATTAGATAGGCATTTCTAATTATCCGTCAAGGTCCCCTAGAACCTGGGATAGCTGCTCTTTTTTATGTGCATATGATGAAATCAAAATAAATAAACAGAGGATGAGGCTGTCATGACTGCTAGAAAGTGGAAGGAAGCCTAACTGTGAGAATAATTAGCATGCCTAGACTGAAGGGAAGAAAGAGCTCTCTACCATGTGTGATGCTGAGACCCTGCTCCGTTGCACCCTCCTAGACTACACTGCTGATGCAGTTCAAGTACACTGATAATTATACTGCATAATATGTATTCAGTCCATATCGGTATCGTGAAAGTTTGCCGGTGCCCCTAAGTATGGTCAGGATTTCCAAATTTTTATTAAAATATAACATTACACTAAGCTTGTATTTACCATTTTAGAAAAAAAGAGGAGCAAAGCTTTTCTTGCTCTCCCCCTTCCCTGCATACCAGCAGCTGCCTCTTACAGGAGGAACTGCAGCCTAGGGAGGCTTGCCCAAAACTCATTCACAAAATACCAGGGAATATTGCTGCAGAAGTTCCCATTAATATTGCATGGTGTTGCTGACAAGTTGCAAGAATATCACAGAAGATGACCCGAATCAGCATACCTCCTATTCGGAGGCAAATGCCTGCGACGGTGTGAGCTGGGGTGCGTTGGTGCACGCAGGTAGAAGGCAGAATTGCACAGTAGTTGTCAGGTCACCTGTAGTTGCATCAGCTGTGCTTGCATAACAAAACCTGATCAGTCTCTGATTGAAATTACTTAAGTAAAATGATTTTGTGGCATTAAAAAGCAACAGAAAAAAATTCACTAAAGACCATTAAGCGGCCTCAAGCCCCACGTTTCAGTGTTCATCATTTGTACCGATTATGGTGTGACAGCTCTTGAGTTTCCAATGATAACAGCCATCTGACTTGATCTGAGTTCAATGGATTTTCACTAAAATAGAATCATCGCCTTTGTGATGGATAGAAAAAGTAAAGCAATACATCCTGATAAATGCTCCGGCTTTTTTTTCCCCTTCCCTTACTGTGACCTTGTACAATCTATAAGTGAGCAAAGCTGAGCCCTGGCCACTGCTGCAACGCATCAGGACTTTGAAATTTAAGTAGCTCTGAAACCCATCAATGGGGTGAAGGGAGAATGGCCTGAGAAAGCGATGGATCATGCTTAGAGGGCTCGCAGGGAAGCAGGGTAAGCTGAAGGTCAATACGCAGACACGTCCTGAAGGAGCAGCTCAGACACTCATTCACATTCACATCTCAGAGCCGCTGCTGCTGTAGTGCTGCGAGGAGACATCAGGAGGAGAGTAAAATAAAACAAGAATTTCAGAGCATATAATTTCTTCTCAGAAGCAAATGGCACCAGGGTACAGTATAAAATAGCTATAACCCACAGTGGCAGTGCAATGCCCTGATACCCCATCCGCGTAGCGAGAGGCAGAGCACCGTGAAACACGCTGTTCCCATTACATTGCAGTTGCTTTCCAAGTTTTTAAGTCCTGGTAATTGTGAAGAGCGTTTACCATTTTTAATATGTCATTGATCGTTGGTAACACATTATTCAGCATGACATGAATGTGAGCTGAACTAGCAGGGATGCAGTCTGCATCCATACGCGTGCAGCCGAGTAATTAAAAGCCTTTATACTTTGCACTTCGTATGCGTGTGTGGATATAGATGGGAGCAAAACTTTTACTTAAGTTTCTATTCAGATTCTGATTGAATTTGATTTTTGTTCAGCAAAAGGTGTTTGTGGCCGGATACAGATAGGCTGTTGTGAGCTTAAAAAATAGGGGGGAGAAAAAAAGGAAGAAAGAATCCCCACTAAAATAAAATTAGTACACAAATTTGAACCCACAGTTACCGTGCCTAAAGCAGAAATTGCCAAACAAGTCAAGAGGCTTATTAGCATTTTATGTAAATCCGTTATTACTGTTCTCCACTTCCTTAATTATCCATGTTATTTCAATACAACCCTTTCTTTGATGTCCCAATTCTATATTTAAATAGTGCAAGATTTCTATCATATCCTCCCGCTGAGGTTTGTTCCATGCAAAAAACATGCCAAGAGCAGCTATTTTAGAGACTACTGGGAAATGTTTAATTGGTTAATCCCATTTGAGTTATGAGGGAGTATTGCCATGCACAGAAAACAGAAACATGTAAAGTACTGGCTAGGAGAAGTTTACTGAAACCTGCAGGACTTCCCCAGAAATTTAGCCCTGAAGATGTTTTGTTTCCTAGATGCCCAGTGGGAAATAATTCAAAGGAAAATCCTTCAAATTTCTATGAAATACGCTAAATGATTGATTCATACAAGAAAGATTTTTGAATTAAAACATGAAGTCACTTTTGGTTGTCACTGCAGTGCAGAAAGTGGTCTCTCTTTATGCTTGACCTAGCAGTAAAGTGGCAAAGAGAATAGCGTATTTCAGCCCCCCAAAGCCCCCCAAACCTTAACAAGTGCGTTAATTTTTGCCTAATATTGCAAGTAAATGATTGCTGTTCAGGCTTCCATGTTGCGAAAAGGTCTACGTCGCCGTGTGTGTGTTGATCCTGACTGTTAAAGGGACACGCTGTGTTGCCCACTGTTCTGTTGCCCCAATTCTGCACGGAAGAATTAAAAATGTTACATCAAAAGATGTAACGTTTCTCTACAGCTTCCAGTTTCCAGCTTTGGACTGGAAAGACCTCAGAGCAAAGTACGAGCAAAGATTCCTTCCTCCGTTCCAAGCGTTTTATAGGTGTTTAACCCTTTTAAAAAGTTCTTCGAAAAGAGTGGGTATGTGTAAAACGTTCAGATGAGGGAAAAAGCAGTGAACTTGCTTGGATCGGCAATAAACACAAGAGACGGAACGCTGCAGCGTGACCCAGTGTAGGGACACATCATTTCCCCAGAGCCAAGTAAGTAAACTGCAGCCTGATTCTTTCATGTTTTAATTCATGTATGAGTTTTGCTAAAACTTACGATGGGTTGTAAAGGCGTAGCAAAACCTCCGCGTTTGCGGAGCGTGCGTGAGATTGTAAAGCGGCTGGTAGAAAGCACAGCTCTCAGCCGGGCACGGGGCCTCTCTCGAGGGTGGGCGTCTTGAGCAGCGGAGAGTTGGTAAGTAAGAGAATTCATGGATTAAAAAAGACCCCAACTCTTGGGCTCTTCTGTGAATAGTACGGTTCTTTGTTTCCCCGGCTAAGGTTTGGCTTGTCCAGTTGCAAGTTTTGGTTGCAAGCTTTTGTGTGTTTGCCGTTCCTGTAAGCAGATGTCTCCCTCTTCCCGAAATAGGTTAACTTATTAACAGATCTTCACTGGAACGGAGGATTGCTGAGTTTCCATCACTGGGAAGTACATTGTTCCAACTCCGAAATTATACAGTCTAAAATCATCATCATGTATTTTCATCAGGATGAAATATCGGGAGCTCTGCTTAGTGCAAGGTTTTATTAATGATGTGCTGTCAGAAGCTGGATGCTCTGCATATTTGCATATTAAACAGCTGAGTGAAGAAACATTCCTTTTATTGCTGCAGGGAATAAATCAGTTTAAAGCAAGTTCTCATCATTTATACTCCTTTCAGCTAAGTCTTCTTTTATTGAAATAAATTGTTGAAGTGCTTTGCTCATTCTTTGAATACTGATGAAATTTACCTTGATAGGGCCTCAGGAAAAATAACATTTTCTTAAAGGTGCAGTGTTGTGGCGTACCTAAACGCAGCCTAACTCTGAGAAATTGGCTGTGGCAAAATCCGGGCCTCCCGGGCCGCGTGAGAACCTCTTCCGGAGAGAAGATCTGTGCAGCGATTTGCAGTTACCCCACCAAGGAATCCGCTACCCGTGCACCTTGCAGACGGTCCGAAGCCGGCCGGAGGGGGCCAGCGAGCGCGGCGCAGGCGGCCGGGGGCAGCCGTGCCGGCACACCGCCACCGCCGTGGGCTGCCCGCGGGTGCTCGCAGCCGGGGTTGCGGGCGCCCCGCCGCCCGGAGCCGGGGCCAGCTCGGGAGCGAAGGGGGAAAGTTGGTGCTTGCTTAGGTGTTCTTTCATCGTGCTCGAGAGGGAGCGGGCAAATGGGTCGTGAGACCTCGGTTTTCCCGAGTTTACGTAAATGGATCGTTCGGAAATCGCAGTTGGGTAATAGATGGCAAAGAGAGTAAGACCGTCACTTTTTCAGGCGTGAACTAGAGGAGAGTGATAGAAGAAAAGTCATTTATAATTAAGTGAACATATTGCGGGAAGCCAGACGGAGTCTGGACGTTTTATTTAAGGCTACTGCGTTCCGCTGGCTAGCGCTGAAACCGTGTCTCTGTCATAACCGGCAGCAAAACGGTCAAAGAAATTATCAAAGCAAAAATATAGTATTTGCATTCTTATTTTTTATTTTCAAAGGTTAACAGCAGCAAGCCGTTAGATGCCTTTCTTATGTCATACGAAGTATTGTTAAAATATAAATCATTTGTGACAGGAGCTTCTTGTTTTTAAGTGGAAAATGTGCATTTAATAACATGAAAATAATGTCAAAACATCCTCTCCTAGATGGCTGCCAAGTGAACTGTTGCTTTTCATTTATGCTTTATTTCTGGAGGTTGGGTTTTGCAGGAATATTTTCAGATACTCTAGAAAAATGGTGATACTCTGCAGCTGTAGTTTATTTTAATTGGACAGCACTAAGTGAGGCGACGTTATGATAAACAGTGCAGCCAGGGGCTAGTGTCCGCACTTTCGCTTTAAAGATTTTACAGAAAATAAAATCCTTGAAGCTAAAGTCATAAAGACCCATGCTTTTGGAACGTATGTCTGTGTTCATCTCCACGTGTGTTATCAGGGATATCTGATCCTACAGGTGAAACATCTTGAAAAATACGTTTTGCCTGGGTGGTACCTAAGCCATCCAACTCGCAAAATTGTGATATTAATGAGAATTTGTTTTATTTTAATTATTTAGATTCTGATTATATATTAATAGGAGATTTTGTCTATAATATCAGAAAATTCACATGCACAGTGCAGGATTTTGCAGTCAGAAATCTCGATAGCACTTTTTACCTCTTCAAAGATTTATCTACTAATGTTCTAAGGTATTATCCGTGTAAAAGGCTGTCATACCTTTGATTTCTTTATTATTATTCAAAAATATAAGGGAGAGCTTTACTTAACGTAAAGAGCTTTTTTTGAAGCTATAGGCGATATTTTTCTCTGTGATTGAATACTAAATCTGACATAAATTCGCCCGCTGACGTTTGGATGTTTATAAGGATGATTTGGTTTAGTGGTTAGACCTATTGTATTTCACAGGGGTGTTGGCAGCCTTAATTAATTATGCTGCAGCAACGTGCAGTGCTGATTTTTGTGCCGGTGCCTTTCCCTGCTCTTAGCAGGAAGGCTGCTGCCGGACTGGCTCAGTTTGCCTCTGTCCCGCTGTCCAGGTCTTTAACCTGTGGCTGTCTGCGAGAGGATGGGCCTCCTTCTCCTTGCAGTTGAGGGGAAGGGGAGCTGAGCAACCACCAGTGACTCCTACTGTAAAAAAATAGCTCCATAAGGAAGACCTTATCCCAATTTGCCTTCCATCTGCTGCTGCTGTTCTTAAGGAAATTTTCTATGGAAAATGCATGATGACCAGTCATCCCTTCTGTTTTCTCTCTGTTGTCATGGGCAGCAGCGATGGAAACGTCCTACTAGAGCATTTTGCCTGACTGCCCCTTGGGAGGTTAAGATAACTTCCTAGAGTATATTATTACATATTTTTTGTTTGTTTGTTTCTGGTGAAGTTATAAATGACTCATGCTCTGGGGCATTTGCTACCACCATGGGGAAACTGTTCCACAGTCTCAGAGGCTTCAGTGCTTGACAGTTTTTTCTGGATCTGCAGCCTAAGGCAGCATGTAGAATATGGGAAAAGAGAGTGATGAGTCCACGTTGAGATGTTTTTGTAGTACTGAACCACAGACTATAAATCATCTGTTTGTGGATGAGTTATATATAAGAAAAAGATTGTATCATGTATTCATAATTTTGAAGATAAAAACAGTATGGTGCAAACTCTTAAAAAAACATTGGAATTACCTATTTAAGAGTTGTTCTTCATTTTTGTGAGACTTAGGGAAAATGCCTGTCTTAAGAAAATACTATTGAAAAGATTATTCAAAGAGTTTGAGAATCATAGTGGTTTATAGGAAATGCCTATAAAGTGTCATTATTTCTTCTTCTAGCCACCAGGAAGGTTTCTGTAAATCTTCCTTCTCCTCTGGGACTTCTTTGGCCAATAATGGGAGTCTTTGGCATCAAGTATACCGAACGCGGGTGCTGAGTGCGGTGCGGGTCTCCGAAGTGGCAGAGGTGAGGGGCAGGATCCCAGCGTGCGGGAGCCACAGGGGCTCCCTCGTCCAGTGTTTTTGTCCTTGTGCTGAACAGTGAAACCCGATCTTGACCGAGCTCTGTAATGCTAATGCAATAGCAAATGCACTCTCCCATCAGGCAGAACAAAAGCAGAATAACAGGGGAGTGATCGGCTGCAGGTTTCCAATGCAGAAACATCAGTCTGAAGCTGGTGCACAAACTAGCGCTCTAGAAATCACTAGAGGCCCCTAAATCTTTACAGTACCCGTGTTGGTAGATGCCTGGGGATTTGTTGTTATTTTAGGATTTTTTTTATTTCAGCACTATAAAAATAGGGCACAGTTTAACTGAAGGTGAAAATACCTGTTATATATGTTTTATTAATATCTGCTTTGTTCTTTAGTTGTTTATACTGTAAGAAGATCTCTTTTCCAATAGGGTATGTTTTACTTTTGCTTCTCTTGAAGCAGCACAGCCATGTATTGATTCAATACAAGAAAAGAGAAGTCCTGACTGCCATGAGTTACTTGTAACATAAGTGTATATATCTCAATTTACCTTATGGTTCCCTGGTCGATACATCATTTAAACTGACTGTTTTTATTTTCCTTGTTGGCCTTTGATTTCTTATTTAACTTCTTGAAGGCAGCAATTGAAATTTCTAACTTCAAAACCTGTGGATAGAAAAGGAGGCTTCCATCAAAAAAAAAAAAAAAAAAAAAAAAAACTAGAACTAACTAATGTTCTTATATAATTGTTTTTATTTCCCTGTATGTTGTTTTAATTGTAATCATGCCAAAGGTTGAGTCAGAATCCACTATGGTATCATTTTAATTAATTTATTGGAGGGCACAATCTTTCTCTGCTAAGATGTATAATAGATAGGGTGGCCAAAACTGGAAGTGAAAGATAACACATGAGCAAAACGAGATTAACGATGGGTACCTGCTATGTTAGTTTTATCTAGGGTTTTTGTTAGTTTAAACTTCTGATGGTGGTATCTGGGAGAAGTGGAGGAGATGATTCCTTGGATACATGAAGAAGTTGATATGATATTGGGATAGGCAGAGAGAAAAGCTAATGGGAGAGTATGAGGGATAGCAAGGAGCATGAGCAGCAGAGGATGATGCTTGAGGAAATATGAAACATTGGTACAAATAGCCAATTAGTAGAGAAGGGCGTTTTCAGATGTTAAAGATTATGTTATGAATAGATTACTCATGAGTAATCTACTCTACTCTTTGTGAGTAGAGAGTACTCTAAAGAGTAATCTGATATCACTCTGAAGTCAAAAGAGCCTTCAGAGTGGGTTATAATCCTTTCACTTCTGCCAGGAAAAAATCAGGATAGCTTTCTTCCCATTCCTTCCTTCAGTTTGGTTTGAGAAGACACAGGTAGGGGAATGCCAAGCTACCAGCACTACTAAACTCCTTTCCCAAACCAGGCAACCCTTCATCTTCCCTGCCGAAGAGCAAAGAAAAAGAGCAGACTGCTTTTTCCTTACTTTCATATATTGTACAACAAGACTAATGCCATAAAGATGGCACTGAAAGGTATTAGTTTGGGAGAATGAATAGCTACCATATTTGTGATATATATGCAAATAGCTTTTAGTCTGAACATCTGAACTAGATGTATTTATAAAGTTTGTTATATTTTTAAAAGAAAACAAAGGTCAGGCGTTTCAGCTGCATTTCTGTTTTGTTGTTGCTGTACTCAGAACTACCAAAATGTTAAAGCACTTGTTCAACTGAGGTATTACAAATAACTAGTATAGTTGGAATTAAATGAACAGACATTTGACGGTTTTGGGGTGCTGAGATATTCAGAGGTAGGTATATTTAACAGTTTTGGGGTGCTGTAATTGTAACTGTATTTTTGTTTCTGTGTTTTATTGTGAAGTTTATATTTGAGCTTTATGAGGCTGGATAATGGGAGAGAATCCAATAAATGCCTTTTGGAAAGGTAGCTGTTATCTGTGGATCAACACTCCGGGTTTATGTGGTCGTTGTGGATGGCATAGGAAAGTGAATCAGAACTGTATGAACTACTTTATGTCTTGTCAAATTTCTGATACAACATACTAAAATACAATGATAATGAAGGCTCTCTTCCTTGTTTTTTATAAATGTAATTCTTAAGGGGGATCAGATTTTTTGTTTACAAGTATACTTTCCAGGGTATAATACAGTCCCAGACCAACTCTGACTAGGAGATCTGGGGTATCCGACAGGACCCTTTGAAAACAGTGGTCATAAATACACAGAGGATTCATACAAAATGTGCATTACAGAAATAAGAACCTGTCTGATATTACTACAAACCTTCTTATTAGCTTGCTTCTCCTGTTCATTGATCACTGTCATGCCTTTTAGTAGACTCTCCTGGCCCTGTGCGGTGAGGACATTGCCTCGTGCGTTTGGTCTGTGACCAATCCGTTTTGAAAAAGAAAAATCGCCTCCTGAGGCTGAGTTAAGTGAAGTTGTGCCGGCCTCTTTAGCTGATCCTTCTCCTCCTTTTCCACCCCCAAGTCACTGTTTGGTGTCTCCTTCTCCCAGGGATCCTCCCAGGCTTGCCTTTTGGTTCAGCGTATTTGGGGTTTGGTATCCCAAGTTTTGTCAGTTCCTACATTACAGATCTCACAGCACTTGCCAATACTGTATATACTGGATACTATTTTATCTAGAAAATACACCTTTGAAGATGGTGCTCTGATTGACCTGAGCTGGCTTCTGCTGAAGCGTGTGGGGAGAAAGTATGGGGAGAATTAAGTGACCACCCATGTTACTCCCTCTGGGCACAGGGACTTGCTCCCGGCTCAGATGGATTCTGCGGGAAAATGCTCCCCGCCGTGCCTTTCTCCAGGAGTGCAGCTGTCAAGTGTGTCCGGCAGGGCTTGCCCACGTGGGGCAGGAGGTGCCAGCGTGTCCATTTGGTCCCTCTGCAGCGATGTGCCCGCCGCTGCGTGGGTCTGGGGGCCCGCAGTGACCTGCGCCGTGCTCCGCAGAGCCGGGCGTCCCACCCGCACGCGGCAATCCGGGCTGCTTCGGCGCGCTGTAACGCCGTGCTGTTCCGGTGTGCCTCCCCTTCGTGTGCGGCAGCACGGGTGCGGTGGTACTGCCTGGGACAGGTTTTCTTAAATATTTGTAACTAAAAAAAGCCCCTGCGCTTATGTGTGGGGTCATGGTTCTAGGAGACATTCTGCTGTGGAGTTATTGTGTAAGTATAAATAAGTGTAAATACTGGTGTTGATTTTTTGGGGCTCTGGATAGGTGCACAGCTGCCTCGATAATCGAATAGTTCTAGTATCAAAAGCAAACTAATATTGTACAGAGGATACTTCACTAAGTAATATCTGATTTTCAGTCCAAACCTAAACGTAGAAGTTAAAGTTCATTCTTGGACCTCAGTTGGTAGGTTTTGCAGGATGCAGAAACAAAACCGATGCTTTGTAATAGCATCTCACTTTGTAAAATATACTAATACTAAAATATATTAATGTTTTGATGTTATTTTGGACAGTAAGAATGCTCCTGCGTTTTATTCATTGCACTGCAGCTTTCTGAAAGTGAACTCAGAGGGACTGTGGCTTCCTGAGTGGCCCTCTCAAGAAAGAAAAACGGAAAAATCCCCATAGCTCCCTCTGCCCTGCTTTCCTCCGGCTCCCACCCCCAAATTAGCAGTTGGACCAAAAATCTGATCCGTAAGACTTCCTTTTTTTTGCATTAGAAGAAGCAGAATTTATTAATTGATTATACTTATATCAGTTTTTATAACTATGGAAATGTAGATGGTATTATAACTACTGTATAGTTACTCTTTTATGAGACGTAATGGTATTTAAGCAGATCATTTTCTCAGCAGACTCAGCTTCCTTTGAGTATCAGTTATTCTTTCAGACATAAGAACTTCAAGGAACCATAAAATCTGTGTAAATTAATAAAACTGTGAATCTGATGAAAGTATATAATTCTTCTGTAAAAGTTTTATAGTAAATTAGTTGGACAGTTATTAAACCCACTTAGTATGGGTGCTGATGGGAGCCTCGCTTTGGATGCTAATGTTCCTCAAACAAAACTTTTTATGAGGGAAGAGCTGCAGCAATATACCTTTTAGCATCTGCTTTTACTGATCAACATTAATTGCAATATATTAATGAAAAGACAGGTTGGTAAGTTTGGAGCTTTTTTCCTTTTCTGATTGGCTAAATTGTCTTTCCTTGCTTGCTATTGGAAAGGCAAACACTAACCCTGACACTCTGCTGGTGGTGGGAAGTCTCCTCCGGACGCGGTTTGGGTCCCTGGAGGCTGGGCAGCCACACAGGGTGGTGGCAGGTTGGACAAGAGCCCCCGGATTTGGATTGGGCAGGGGCCGAAACAAGCGTTTTGGATTGCGGGACGGCTGCAGCTTGGCTTTGAGATGCTCAGGTGCAGTAGTAGGTGATGCTTGTGCTCTCCTTCCTAGTGATACGATCTTCTTCTTCCTCTTCAACAGCACGGGGGCTAGCGTGACTCTGTACCCACATAAACATGCCAAGAGTGCATTGGCTTGGGAAGAAAATACTATTTGGAACAAAGAGGTTTAGTCTTTATTTAAATGTTTAAAAAAAAAATCTATTAACTGCAACCTGTATTTCCATAATAAAAGATAAATATTTTAAAGAGGTAGGTGTATATTCTGTAATCTGGCCTACTGAACACAATATTCTTTAAACAGTCAAAGAAAAAATCTATTATTTCATGGGTTAATAATTGAAGGGGTAAAGAATATGTCACCCTTTTTTTCTTACATGTGAGGACGTTTTGTATACTTCAGATGAGCTTGATCCAAAACCATCTTAAAATAATTACAAGGCTATTAAAATGTGACAAAAATTATTTTGGTAAGCTTTATAAAAGGTAATCTCTTAGTGCTGTTTGTTCTTTTTTCACTTTTCCTTAGTTACATGAGGGTAGTATTTTTCTATTATTACCTTTATTTAATGAAATAGTGTACATTTGTGTGTATGCATTTGTACATGGCTATAGAATTATAGAGGCTTGATTTCTTAGCTTGTCAACTAGTGCACTATGCAAGTCAAACATGACTCTTCATCCTTGGATTGAGATATGTTTTTTTCTCAAGAAAATATAAGAAATATATATTACACAGCTTATAATTCCAGTTGTTGAACTCGTTGAGAAGTGTTTGTGATCTAACCATCTCTGTACTCTTTCTTAAGCATATAAGTTTGGACTGTATTTTTAAAAATACCTCCTGGTTACTGTTCGTACTTTTTATTCCTTAATTCCTTAATTCCTTACCTTAATTATTAATTGTGCATTACTTATCTAGGAAGACCCCAAAGTTGTCTCATTGCCGTGAAGGCACTGACCTCTTGAACAGAACCCAAACCTGAGGTGAAGCACAACTGCCTGATTTCAAAGATGTGTATAAGAATGTGTGAGAGGGGAATATAAAATAATAAATGACACGGAGAATGTGAATTGGGCATATTCTGCATAGTTGAAGGTCTCTAAGGACCATAATATTTTTTAAATTTTATTTCATAACTTAGGATGTAGAATTTCAGTCCCACTCAACTTTTCTCGGAATGCAAGATGAAGAGAAAGGAAATGATTTTTTACTCAGTACCCAGTCAGTCTGTGGTGTTTTATGCCAGAAGTAGTCAAGTAGTCAGGGAAGATGAATTTTAAAAAAAAAGAGAGAGAGAGAGAGAAAAAAAGATTTTAAAGCATACTTGTGTATAACTCAAACTATAACTCAAATTTGAATTAAAGAGAAGCTTCCCTTTTAGCAATATATTCCAAAACATTTCCTGTATCTTCCTTTGATCACTGCCAAAATACTGACCAGCGCTCTGCTTGATATTACAAGGAAAGTGCCTATGAATTTCTGTATATCTTATGTAATGGCAAATTCTGTATTTTTTTTTTCCAGAAATACTATTTTTCCAAAATTAAAATGTTAGGTTTTGATATAAAATTCAGAAAATGGAGAACCAGAGTAATACTTGAAACTACAACTAGATGAAGAAACCCTTTTATTTTTCATGGAAATAAATCAAAAGGACTATTTTAATCAATACATTTTAAAAATGTATCTCCCGTTGCTGATTGAAACAAGTTACTTTTTTCCGCTCTTATGTTTTCTGTGACTTGTGTTTTGGAGCAAAGCAGTAAATGAGAGAGTGGCCGTACTGGCCTAATATTCCTTGTGTGTTTATGATAAACAAATCCACATGAGAGTTCAAAGAAGGAGTAAAAATGTTAATAAAAAGAAATAGTCTTCTTTTTAGAAACATAATTAGCAGTCATCATGTTTGCCATGGTAGCTTGCATTAAGGTGCTATTTTTAAAAAAGTAAAAAAACAAAAATTTTGTGTTGGATATGCTTGAAGATAAATAGAGCTGGGGAAAAAGTCACTTATATGTTTAAGTGCGAGAAGCCACACTGGAGCTTTTAGCATACATGTATTTCTAAACTGTGAAAATGTGAAAGTAAAAGTTGTGTGATTCATGGGGCAACCGTTTTTTCACAAGTTTTTTTTTTTTGTTTGTTTGTTTGTTTGTTTGTTTTTTTTTTTTAGAATATCAAGTACAAGAGCTTACTGCAGGTACTCCCCTTGAACTTGATTTAAGCTGCTGGTAGCAGTCTAATACCAGGAGCTCTGATGTTTGACCATGTATCATACCCCTCTACTTGCTGCTCTTTGCTTATACCTTGTGATGGGTCCTTCAGTTCCTCATAAATTAATAAGGCGTCTGTGAATATTTGCAAGCAGGTTTTAGAACTCTGCATCTGTTCCAATACCGAGACTTAAAAAAAAAAAAAAAAGAAAAGAAAAAAGGAAAGGAAAGAAAGTGAGAGAGCAGATAAAGCAAGATTTCTATTCCTTAGAATGCTCTCCCAGTATGAAGCAAAATATTATTAATCTAGACTGCCTGCTACTTTCATTTACCATGTAGCTGCTCATGGGATTACAGGCACAAAGGTTTCATAAATTTCAAATGAAATATGAACATTTGTTGTCAAAATACTGTTAAGCTATAAAAGCTCTGCTAGTAGTCGTCCTGCTCTTTTATTGTAACATTTATATCCATGGGCACAGTGTGTTCTTGGGTCTGAAGGGGAATTTTTTTTTTCCCTCTATCTTTTCTTTTTTTTTCCCTTGGTTTTCAGCCAGGTGACAGATAACAAGGCAGGGGACTGGAAAATATGTACTTCTCTTGATTTTGCAGACTATCGCAGCTGCTTTCTGTAGCTGTGCGGCATTGCCAGTGCCTTGTCTAAGCAGGCATGGCACCTCCGACCTGGCGAGGTAGGCAGAGCCCTTTCCCCGGGGCGAGGGGGGCGGCGTGATGCCCCGGCTGCCCCCTTCCCTCCTCTGCGCGGGGCCCTTTGACACAGCGCTCGTGTTAAATGAATGGGTTCAGAAGTCCAAATACAGAAGTCTCTCCTTTTGGACAGCCAAATCAGAAATTTTTGTTCATAATGTAGCATTTAAATTAGCCTAAAAAATTCAGAATCTACTTTAATACCACATACCATTTACAATACTATAATCAATATATTTTGCTTGGAATTTCCATTAGAAGATATGTATAGCTTGCTAAAATAGTCATTCATTCTTTGTCCAAGATATAAGGATGGTTTCTTTACTGTGAAAAACGATTATGACATGTTAAAACTGTGTAATAGTAAGCAGACACTTTTCAGTGCTGATGGGTGAATTCTGGAAATGCTCTATTTATTTTCCCTCTATTGACTAGTTGCATTCAGGCAAGACTGCCAGTGCATTGACTTGGAAAACAACTGAGACTGAACAATTTCAAACCATTGACATTATACTGCTTCATTTGTGAACTGCATTGCTTCTGCATGCACCAGTTACTTTTTTATGGAGTGCTTGCATGTTTAGGAAGCTTTCAGAAAAGGAGAGACGTAAGCTAGCTTAGAAAGCTGTCCATTTTATCAATTTTATGTTTATAAGATCACTGAATAAAAGAGACTGGCAATTTAAAAAATAAAGCCATGTAGCAATTCACAGATCTGTTCTGCATTCATTTTGATGCACTGTTTAAAAAAGAAAAGAAAAAAGGAAAAGTTTATGGGTTTAAAATTTCTCCATAGAGACTATTTTCAGCTTGTGAAACAATATAATTTCCAGCTACTCCCTTCAACGGAGCTTTTGTGTAGCACTGGTGTGCAGAAAAACGAACGAGAAATCAGTTTGTGGCCGGGACTCTCTCCATCGCGCTGATCAAGCTTCTTTGCTACCCATTCACATCCCGCCTTAGTAGCATCATTTCTGCTCTACCAAAATGGGCTTTACCTAGAGAGAGATGGTTGTTGTGGGGATGACCAGTATTCCCATCCACTGAGACCTGAAGTTACTGGTTACACCAAACTTCAGTGTAATAAGCAGCGCGTCAGGGCTGTCCCCTGCACAAGGGCGGGTTCGGGGGGTGAGCAGTCCTGACCACAGCTCCGCCGGGAGTTTAATCCCTTGTGTGGCCGTGTAGAGAATCATCACCATTTAGTCAAAGTGACCACGCTCTAAACGACGCTGCCTGGTGCTTATTCATAACTATTCCCACATCTAATCTGTTAATTAACCAAGACGAAGGAAAAATTCCTGTTGCTGAGGATATACCTCGGGGAACCTGGACCTCTGAGGTTTAGGTTAAGGCCCATCCTTACCTGAACTAGCTCAAGAGAAGCAGTGCAATCAAAAGACTTGGAAAAAAGTATAGGAAAATACTGTCTCCTCTCCAGGCAAAGACAAGGCAGAGTCAGCATAGAAGTGGAAGGTCACGCCGGCTTCCTGCTCCTCCAGCAGCAGCGGCAGCATTGCTAAAAGCCTGCTGGAAGCTGCTGAGGGCTGCGTGTCCGTACTGGGCCCACTGCGTCGCCTGCTGCTCTCCACGATTTGCTGTCGGTGTAGATGTTTGTAATTCAGGAAATAATCCAGTTTATCTTGCTTATGATGATGCATAGGAGCACTTTGCACTCTCCTAGCTGCATTGCTTGTCTCCTGCCAAGTGGAAAAACGTGCAGCGTGGGGTGGAGAACAGGGGTGGGATATATCTCCCCGTTACCCAGTAAACAGCTGTGATTCCTGCTGTAGCTGAGAGAGATTCCTACTGTGTAAAAATGTGTGTTCTGTTCTAGTCACCTTCTAGAGTACGGGCATGTTTTGCCTAAAACACTGCTTTTACACCCTGAGTACTTAGATTTTTTTTCTTTGCTTTTCTCCAAAAATAGCGTATGATTGACTGTTTGCTTACACTGTACAGACATTTTGCATTCTGTTATATGTAATGCATAAACCTAAAGCTTGTTTATCACAAGAGAATGTGAACCATTAGGTTATCATCTACCCATTTTGAAAAATAGCAGGATCTTTATGTGACAGATTATGAACTTAGTTCCCAGTATAGAGGTTGAACTTACTGCCTTCTGGCCGGAAAGGAGAATACTGCGACTTGACCGCAATGGAAGGAAGTGATATGATGACCGTAGTTTAAGCTGCATAGACTTACAACTTCATTAGGAGATACACAGACATTTAAACGCCATTGTATAGAAGTCCTCCAAAATGTGTTATCTTTTCATTAATCTACTTGGCTACCTATGAATGATTTTCATATATGCTGATGTCAGTTATTCTTTGCATAAAAAGGACTGACCCCAAATATTTGTGTAATAGAGACCAATGCCCTTCCCGTGGAAGGAAACTGGGGCGAGTTGTGATGTGTTTCTTCAGTTCCCCAGCTCTGAAAATTAGGGAACCAGGATTGGCAGTCTACTCTAGTGCAGACCAGTCCCGCAGTGTGCAGTTTGGCTCTCGTGCACTCTCATGTGCATCATGCATTCATTTTTTTTTTTTTTTTGAAGATACTGGCTTTTTGCAGTCAGAAGTTGCAGCTTTTTTTAAGGAGGCTTTCATTAGCTTACAGACTCACTTCCGTGGGCAGTGTTGGGTACATTGCCAATGATCAGAAGTCGTATCTTGTTTCCAAACTGTTGACATAACCCACCTCAGGGGTAAATTGGACCTAGGCAAGCTTGGAGAAACGTGTTGCATTCAGAGATCAAATTTTATTTCCTCCTTTGGCATTAGATACTAAAATAACAGCGTAGCTCCACAGTTTTTATATGCTGATGGAAATGGATGAAAGGCAGGCTTGACATCCGTCCGTGCAAGGCCGCTGCTGTCCGTGGGGGCGAATGTGCCTCGGTGGGCGCCGGCGTGGTCCGTTCCTGATCATCTCGAGATGACTGGCCACTTGAGCCTGTGCTTCTGCCCCTGAAAATACAGTCTTTAAGAATGGAAATTGTAGTGGGACTAAAAAAGTCCTTTTTAGCATTTTATCTGGAGAAGGAAATGAAGACTCTCACTGCTGTCATCGAGAAAATGCATTATCTCAGGAAAATGTGCTGTAGACCATAACTCTCACCATATGGCTGGTGCTTCACCCGACTGAAAGAGCTGTTTGGGAAATCGCGGGCTGCTTGCTTCTTCCTGTTTTCTGATCGCGCCGAGATGTGTTTCAGCGCTTCCAAATATTTATATGCCGATAGCCTCGGCTGCGAGCGGCTCAAACGCGTCCTAGTGGTTCGAGAAGCAAAGGCCGCTAGAGAGGGGAAGGGCAAGCGTGAACTGAAAGGCAAATAACTTCTTAACATATGTAGAGGTAGTCTTCACGTGTGATCGGTTCACCGGCGAGTTCTTTGGAAATATGAAGATAAACTGTCCCGTTGGCCTCTTGGGAAGTTACATAATTATTTGGGAAGGTTTATCTCCGTGTCATTTCACAGTTTTCTCCTCTTAGTGCCACTCTTTGCGTTATAAAAAAAGGCAAAGAAAGCAAGTTCAGGTAACGGGCAGGTTATCCGAACGGGGAACCCGCCGCCGAGCAGACCCCGGCCCTCCTGTTAACACAATACTTTTATCCGGTAATCCCAGCCTGCGGGAGACAAAATAACAATTCATCTGGAAAACGAGATTAACTCGTTGAGGCTGGGCGGCGGCGAAGCCCGGCCCGGGGGCCGCCGCGGCTCCTCGCGGGGCCGGGCATGCCCCGACGACGCGGGGATGGTCCAGCGCCTTGCTGCTGACCGCTGCCACGGGCCCGCCCGCCTGCTAGGACTGCACACCTCTGTGCTTCGCCGCAGCCCGCTCGTCGCTCCCGCGCGGGTGCCGGCGCGGGGGAGAGGCAGCTTTGTCCCTTTTTTGCCTTTGGGAAATAATCTCTGTAGTTAAGAGACCACAGTGCTGCTGTGTGTTGGTTTGTTATGATGTTTTTATTTCTTTGTTTTCAGGAGAAAGTGGGACTTTTTTTGTTTCCTCACTTAGTAGCCTAAATACATCGAGCTTCTTGCCTGGCCAGAGCTATCGTTCGTATGCAGAGACTGAGCTAACTTCAGCTTCACAACCTCCGTGTTTGTTACCTAATACAGATTTTCCATGAGAAAAACTGTGGGAATATTATAATTCATTTGTATTTTAAAGCTATTGTAGATTGAAATCCGAGGAAGAGTAGAACGTACATTGGTGGCAACGGCATCTGGAGATGTTCTGGAGCACTTGTTGTATTTTTTGTCACTGTTTGCTACACAGCTTGCACAGCAGGGCCCTGATTTATAATTTAGACTCCTAAACACATCAGTGCCAGCCGTAACAGTAATAAGAACAGGAGGAAAAACTACCAGTGAGATGAGTAGGAAACAGAGGAAAGAGCAGTTTCAGCAGTCAGCGTCACTTTGTTCTTCGGCTAGCTACAATTCCCGGATGATTTAGTTGTAATTGTTTCTGCTTCCTAATTTTGTCAGCCATCATCCTAGCTTAATTTTGCCTTGTTTGTTCTGATCGTCACAAGAGTAACCTTGATTAAAGTTTAGAAGTATCTGTGTTCTAGATGCTCCTGCATTTCGAAAAGGCTCTCCCAGAGCAAGCCTGAGAAGTGAGTGTAGAACCAGGGCGAGACGGATTGACGTTACTTTTAGGCAACAAAAAATAAATGCAGCAATTGGGCAGGAAGAGCCAAAGAATCCAGAAATATTTCTACCTCCATGGTGTCAATCATAACTGAAGGGAAAGGCAACTCATGGGTGGAGATGAGGGAACTGGGAACCTATTAATTAGAAGAGTCTTACTTTCTCAGATACACTTCTATCTTAAAGGATTTGCTGTTGGACCTGTGAAAGATCAGCAGTAAGGCCTTATTCCTGTTTGGAAATGCCTATGGTTGCCTGTGTTGAGCAGAAAAGATTCTTTCTTCAGAAGACTGGAGTCCTTTCCGTTCCTTTCTTTTCCTTTCCTTAGCAGGGCTCTACGGCACCCAGCCATAGGCCCAGCTCCACATGTCTTCAAGAGAGTAATTTGTAGTACTATAAGTGGGAAAGTTTTGATACAAAGCAATCTTCAAAATCGAATTGAAAGTTAACACAAAGTTATTTTGTTAGCAAGTTTGACTGCATGTTTACGACCAAAGTGGTACCTACACATACGCACACATGCACACGCGCGCGCGCGCACACACACACACACACACACACACACACACACACACACACACACACACATGCAAGAGTGACCGAAAATACTGAAAGTGTTTGTGTCCCCTGCTATTACATATATCAGTTTACTCTGGGGAACAAAATACTAGTGTTTTCAGATATAAACACGAAAGGATTTTTAGTGGGTTGTATTCCCTGAGATAGTGTGTAGTATTGCTTTTAATAAATGTTCAAGAATTCATAAGTAGTTTTTCATGCTAAAAAAGATCCATGTGCTTTCACTGAAGGATATAGTCTAGCAAAGCCACACAGTTTTCTGATTCCTTTTCTGAAGTGGAGTGAGAAAGATTTAAGAAGTCAAATGCGTTCATCCCATATCATCTTAAAACATAACCTTTGCAATATACCTAAGTCTCCTTCATGGTATTGTACACGCATTTAGCAATAGAGAGAAAGAGACAGTGCAAAAGCACTCAGATAAGTTAGGTGGCGTTCAACGTTAATACATAAAACATCAGTTAGCAAGGGGTCTGATAGCGTTTTAGTTTCTGGCTTACAATTATAGTAATACCGTCTTTCAGAATCCTCCTCATTCACTCACCTCAGGTGAATAATTTTCTTTGATAACTGAGGAAATATCATCAAGTTGTTTTCTGGTTTGTTTTTTTTGTTGTCTTTAATGGCAAACACATGTGTGCCTAGCTGTGAAATGTTTCTGATAATTTTGTGAGACTGGGTAATACTGAATCTGAAAGACTTTGAGTCTTCGTATGAACCATGAAGTAAGCATCAGAAGCCATAAGATACTTGTAAAGTTTGGGGAATAAACTAGTAATAAAATACTGGGTTCTACTCTTCCAGTAAAATAATTAGACTAAATACAAGGAAGTTTAAGTGTTAATTTGTTGGTGGCTTTTATTAGCCCTAGTAGGATTGTACAGTGCATAGAGAAGGACAAGCATTAGGCGAGCTCTCTCCTCCAGATCTTTTCATCCAAAGAGAAAGAGTGGTATGAAAGAGCAGAGCGATCTCTGGACCTTTCTCCCAAACTTCCAGACATACCTCACAGATCTTGGATGAAATTGTGTTACGTTACAATTTTTCTGAAGATTTACACTGTCCGGTACAAGGGCAAAGGCTGAAATTTCATTTAGACTGAAGTGGTAGGTGTACCATGGGAATTGGAGGAGAGTGAGTCCTTTAAAATCATCATGTACGGGCTCAAGGAAGCGATGGGTATGCTTTTCCTTCAGTTGGCTGAAAAATGCTGGGAAGGCAGCTGGATGGCGCTGCCAAAGCTGCTGCGTAGACTGTGTGAAGGCTTGTTCTGGAATGAGCACACGTGCAGAATCATGGAATAATCCTTCGTGCACTACTGCTGCCATGCTCGGGAAGAATCACAAAAAAGGAAATGAAAAGAAGATTATCAAATTTTAAAACAAACACCTTTTTTAAATCTTGAGTTAGCCTTAAAGTCTTGGGGAACATTCAGTAAATCCTTTTAAAATTAAACAGAACATTATAGAACCATGTTGAAGTGTAACCTTTCAGCTTTTCGCACGTATCAATTAGTGCTTACAGAAACCTGGCACAGATGGAATGAGGTTCCCGTCCCAGTTAATCTAGATGGGAATTTACAGTCTTTTTCTTTTTAGTTATTTTAATTGTAAGCCATTTTCAGCATTTGCCTATTATTTGATTGTTTGAATCTTTTGGGTACAGTATGTCATCTGTGGAAATTAAATCTCTGGCCAACTTCCTTATTATGTCATTAGCTAATGCCTAGCAAGATAGTCACATAATATGTTGGAGCATACATGCTTCAATACTTGAAAAGAACGAACTACACTATTTATTCTCAGTCACACTAAGTTGCCTTATCTCTAATATAAAAATACTATACATTTTAGCTACACTTCCAGTGCAGTTGCATTAATGCCAGAGAGATTATAAATGTTAATAAAAAAGCATTTTTGCTTGTGAAGGCACAATGATATAAAACTGCCAGACTACAAATATTTTTCACTTTATGGAAGGTGATTCAAAACACAGCTTTTGTTTTGTCTTCACATACATTCATAGAGAAAATATGAACTATTCAATTTATAGTTTGTCTTTTTTATGAATGCCCTAGATATTATTTTTCATTGGGTTTGCTACTTGTTTCTCACATTTGGAAACAATTATGTCATTATGCAGATGTTGTTCAGTAGTACCATATTCATTTGTGTGTCGTGAGTACACTCTGAGAGAGATAAATAGGGACTTTTTGATATTATTCTTTTTATTTGCACATTCATGGACTTAAATGTGCAGACTGTATCCAGCTCAAAACTTTTCAGATTTCAGGTCAAGGGAATTGGGCATTGCATGGATGATCTACTTGGGCCCGAGTTTATTTTTCATGTTTCATTTGCTAATCTTTTTAATTAGAATTTGTTTTCAAGAATTATTCTTAGCTGACATGAGCAAAGAAGAAGAACTTAACTTTAAAAGTCCGTCAGTATGTGTTTTATTGGTTGCTGCTTAAATTTGTCTGCTGTCCTCACAAACTGCTAAATGAAGAGCCAAATCTGTCCTAGGACAAATGTCTCCATGGCTCTTACTCCAGTAACTGGTAGTCCTATTCGCATCCAAAGGGAGAATTAAACTCCAAGCATGGAATAAACTCAGATGTCCATATGCAACCGGGAGGAATTATACCCGGAATAAGCAAATTCAGATTGTGTTTTGCCAAGAACTCAGTCTCACAAAGAAGTTCTTTGTTCGGTACTGTGGGATGAGAGTTTTAATAAACTGAGAATCTGTATATGGGTTACCTGCTGATAAGGGGATTGCAGCTAGTTTTGTTGAAGTGGTTAAATTACTGGGAACTTATACCAGAAAAAAATTGGGCTGCCGTTCCAATAACATGGTCTGCGTCAATTAGCATTTGCAGCGGGTACACCATTAGAGGTCCCAGAGGTCTTAGTTTCTGTCTGGAAAACCCAGAGGTAAATACACTTGTAAGTTTGATGAAAACAACAGCTATTGCAATTGTTTTATTTGCAACTTCTCGAAAAATCCGTGTGAGCTTTGTAAGCGCAGACTTTCCTGCCTGCTGCGCTCCCTTCACCAGGCATCCAGTGTGCTGGTTTTGTACACAACGGTAACACGGGTTTGACCATTATATATGATTTGATGGTTTGGAGGGATGCAAATAGATTTAAAAATTATAATGATAGGTAGTTGGAATCATTTACATTGGGAAGCATATTGTAAGCATATGGAAATTGAACTGATGTGTCTTAGCAATGGGAGGTTTTAATACGATTATTTGTATCATATCTACTTATGTTTTTCATTGTAGTATTTTTAATCTTTCATGTAGCGTAGTTGTCTATTTGGTGCTAGTACAGATAATTTACCTAATATAATCAGTGCCTATGAAAAGAAAAACATAAATGCACCTAAACAGGAGCTATCTAAATGTATTTGAAGCCAAATTTTTGTCCTTTTTTGTTAAGAGTACATTAATCAAACATGTTTATTTGCATTGGGTATTTTTTTCCCCACCATACAGTGTGTGTGGCTTAGTTGTTCTTGGTTTTGTTCATTTTAAGCACGTTTTCACTAAAGTGTTCTACTTGAAGCTATTCGCAATTCAATTTGAAGTGAAAGGTTTCTGAGTTTGGGTAATTTACATATAAAAGCTTTACAGTACATTTTATAAAATGACTGTGTTCTGAAAACAACCATTTCTATTTAACAATATTGTTACTCCACAAGCTGAGTTGCTTTCCCCACTGTCTTGCAGTTTACTTGCAATATTTGTTTTTGTCTTAATTTTAAATCATTAGTGACTGAATATGTGAAACTTCCCCTGTTTCTCCCCCACTGTACTAAAGTGACTAGAGAATTACTGTGATTTGTCTGTGATGTAGGAAGATTAAAAATACGTTTCTTTTGTCAAGATAGGAGTGACATACATGCGCTTCTTTTGAGACTCCCCTTCTGTTTTATTCAAATAAGTGATAATTGTCTATGGCAATCTTGAACTAAAAATTACTGCAGTCAGTACTGGATTTTAAAATGACTCTTTAGATTTTAGTATTATCTGTAAATCCCTAGCAACCAGTTTCTGAGTCTCTGAATACTTTATTGCAACTTGTCTTAGAGAAATATAGGCGCATATGCAATATTTACAAATAACTTGTAAATGCTTGTAAAGAAAGGCAGATGAGAGTGCTTCAAATTCAGCTTTGGATCAAAGTAAGGAGATCTGACCATAGAAAAGTACACAAAGAAGTTTTATGATATTAAATGATGATACTATACTACAAATTTGCCTTTGATTCTGTGTGTTTTAGTTGCTAAGGACTTAGGATATAAAGTTTCTCCAGTTGCATTCCTCATGTAATGATCAGACACCAGTTTGTAATGGTTTCCTCTTCAATTTCAGTAGCTAATTGCTTCTGAAGACAATAAGCAGCTATTTTGAACAAGATCCATAAAGTGACATTAAATTTAATATTCTAGTCTTAAGAAATAATAAGTGTAAAGCTTTATTTCTTACATTAAGACTACTTGTTGCTAGCTTCTTTTTTTCCTAGAGCAACAAGCAAATGCCAAGTAATATCTACTGATAAGGAAAGATTCTGTGCTTTGCAAAGCTGTGCTTATTACCAGTGCATGTGTGCATAATCTTACAGAAATTATCAGATGAAGGCCCAGGTAGTGTTCCTCGTGTTCACATGCCGTGTAGACTAGGATAGTCAGAAACTCCCGTTCGTAGTCCGTACACTGTAAGTGGCAATCGCTATAAATGTTCTGTGGATCCTGCACAGCTCCTAAAATTCTATTAAATATGGATGCTTCCAAGTCTACAAAGATTTCAGTAGGACTTGGATGTATGCTTGGGAATCTTACTTATTTTGGGTCATGAAATTAAAAGCATAAGACAGATTTCACACTTATTTTATCACTTTTTTATTCTAAATGGAACTTACCCAGTATTCTTGGTTTATACATTTAAAAAGAACTAAGTGCAATGATCTGATAGGATGGCAATGTTTCCCTTAAACAAGGAGCAGTACTTCTTTGCATTAAAATCTCTTTAAATGTCCTCCTCATGAAGTGGAAATTGCATTGCATATTTTTAATGTATTCATTTTCTGAATTACTCATTTATTTATCACTAGTTTTAAGGAGGGGAGTGCAGTTTGGCATCAAGAGGAGTATACTGGGAAGCAGAGACAGATGATACCTTAGTATTCTGCAGCTTGTATCACTGCCTCTGAGCACGCCAGCTATTCCTTCGTGTCTGATGATAACCCCCCTGCCCCAAAGAATCACAAACTTTCGGCTCTCTGTAATTCTATTGTCTTAGTTGCTGAAACAGCATCTATATATTTTATTTTTTCAGAGATACTGTGGTAGAGTAACAGAGGGCCTTATTAAGGGCATCTGTTATCTTAGTTCATATTTTATTCTGATTTTTAAGAGTGCTTCAACAGAAGGGATTAAGTAAGAAAAGTGCAGACCCTCTTTTTTACTGCTCTTCTGTACCAAGCGCTCCCAGTGCCAGAAACGCCCCGTGATTACTAGCGTGCAAAGCTTTGCAATATGGTTGGTGCCACCAGAGTGGGCAGTGATTCACAAGTTATTCCAAATACCATTTCACAGCAAATCCTCATGTAGCCTGAAGATAAAAAAAATATCCTAACCAGTACACAGGATGAGACCTCTTTTGTGCTGATAAATATTTCTTTAAAGTGTAGATGAAGGTGCTGTGCTTGCTTTATTTGAATACAATTGTATCTGTAATGGCATAAAAAAGACAAGCTGTGGGAAGGCAGCTGACAAGCTGCAGAGGCGAGAGCGAACCTGGGCGGCCTTGGTGCCGGTCGAGTGTGCTGGGAGGCGTTTGCTTCTCTGAGCCTACCCGCAGTTTGACACGATGATGTTTCACCTCTTCTTGGGACAGGGGGCTCTTGTGCTGATGTCCATGTTATTTTTATCATGATGCATATGTCCTACCAGGGTATTACATGCTAAAACTTTGACTTTTATGCACAGATACTCTTAGGGCGCGGAGTGCTCCCCTTTAAATGTTGCGTTGCTGCAGGCCGGTGGTCTCCTTGTTCGCGTGGGGAGCGATTCGGCTGTATTTGCAGAGCAGCTGTTGGGGCAGATGCTGTCACTGCGCTGACACTGTGCATTGCGGTGCAGGGAGCTGAAATAGCAACGGCTGTTCGGAAGCTGTGGGAAGAAACAAGGAAGAAAGAACTGCTTTGGGCAACCGGGTTTTTGGGTCAGGCTGTGATGAGCCTGGGTCTCTCTCGCAAGCCCAAGCTTGAGCTGTGCCGCTGGGGCTGAAGGACGCGTGGGCCACACCGCTGCTTGGAGGAGCGAACCAGCACATCTGTACTAGGATCTCACAAGCTGCCGTGTTGCAGAAAGACTTCGCCTAAATACAAAATCGTGGAGCTTCTTGTGGTTCTTCCCGCCGCTTCCTTCTCCGCACAGCAGAAAAACAAAGCCTGTGCGTCTGACTGAGGGATGGTGGGAGGGAGGGAAATGGCTCGGGAATGCCATGGCTGGTATTTTACTGTCAGCGTTAACGAGAGATTTGGGCGCAGTGACCCGGTGTCCCCCCGTTCCTGCGAGTGGCAGATCGGAGCGGGGCAAAGCGCCCCCCGCCAGGGCCGACTCCAGCGCCTCGGCCGGAGGCGGAGGGGGAGACGCGCTCAGGCCGGACCTTCCGCGCGTTGGGAGCGGTGGAGGGGAAGCCTTCGCCAGCCGTGGGTCTGGGCTGTATCTAGCTGGCTTCTGCACAACGATAATTTAAAATGTGCCTGTAGAAAGAAAATACGACTGATTCTCCCTCTCTTTTAGTTTCCTTGCTCATAATGGAGATACTGAACTCTGTTGCAAAGCTCTGTAGGTAAAAAGCACGGTATATATATAATATTGTGGTGTTAATGATAATTCTAAATATATGTGTTGTTAAAGCAGATTGCAGCAATCTGTTTTCAGCCTTTTTGAATAACACACCTATCACATTCCCTCTTTACTAAGTATAAAAAAGTCTCGTTTGTAATGTGAATCATTGCTGTAGGGTGGTTTCAGCAAATGCAGGTAGGCTTATTCGTGTCCCTGGAGCTTGATTGTATCTATTTGTTTTTAATTTAGATTAACGGTAGTTAGGAATCAGTGTATTCAAATTTGTTTCACCTCTTTGCTATATCATTGCAGTGGTGCTGTGCTCTTGACATTCCCTTGCACTGTTGAAACCTTGTGTTGTAAGTTTTAACTACGGTGGTGAGGCAGTAAATCTCAGCTACCTGATACCTGAGCAGGCTAAGTTATCCCGTGGATAAGTTACTTACTTGAACCATGTCCAGGACACTAGAAGTTTGATCTGAAATTCTCGAGGCCAAGAAATACTAATATTAATATATAGCACAATATATATGTGTTTTCAGTCCCGGAGGGCATCTTAGAGAAGAACTTCTTGCCTGGAGTTACGGCTATGGCCAGGACCGTACAGTGGTGGCATCTTTCACATGTCTCTGCAGCAACGGCAGGATTGGGGCGCAAGGAGGAGCGTGAGGGAGGCCCGGGCGGGCAGGGACACGGGCCAGGATACTCTCTTAGCCTCCAGATGTTCTCGGAGAGCAGCAGTTCCACTTGATTTGTCTCATTTTTTAAAAACATTCCTCACCTTTTTACTACATGGTAGTGAGCATTTAGGTTGGCTCTATGGGGAAGCGGGTGGGTTTCCAAATTTAGGGGAAACTAAGTAAAATCTAAAATCTCTTTTTTTTTTCTGCTTGGTTTCCTTTTAAAAAGAGATGTCTTAGTCTTGATTTACCTGATGTTTGATTTAATTGGATTGCTTGCCACAGACCTAATGTGAACTAATAAAACAAATAAAATGTCTAAATTCCTCATCTGTTTTGGGCAAATACTCAGCAGTATGAATATCAAGTACAGAAGAGCAGTGCATGTATTCTGTGTGTTTAAAAGATGATTAATCTTGATGTAGAGACAAATTAATTATGGATGCTTAAGGACTGAAGGAGGAGCTGAGAGAGTTTCAAAACTAGTCGTGTAAACAGTGAAAAAGGAAGGAAGGAAGGAGAGAATTGTGGTAAATACCTAAGAGCAGCTTGGAAATAATCTAAATATGTGTTCTTACGTATGTGTTCTTCAGAAGCACTACCTCTAAACAGCACTGAGATCCCATTTGGAAAAGATATATTTAGGACCTGGACATTTTTCAGGCCTGTATCTGCAAGGTCCTGAACAAGCAGTGGTGGCCTTTTCTAGAGGCACCTCTGGTTGCCCTTAGTTGCCTGGTTGCCCAAAGACTTCAGATGTAGGAAGGTGAAGACTCTCCTACTACCTGCAGAAAATTTTAATTCAGTTATCCAAATAAACATTGGAACTTGTGCAGTAGTGCTTTTAGTCTCTGATCATTTTATTTTTTCCTGAGTGATGTGTACTTTAAGAATGGGATTGACATGAGAAATATTTTCTGCTGCAAACAAATAATAGAAAATAAATGAGGAAGGTAGTCTCTGTTGGTGGTAGTTTTGGTGTTTCTATCCTGTTTTTAGAGAAAGAAAAAATGATACCATTTAAAATGATTTGCAGAAATATTTTTACTCCCTCTAAGCAAGGAGTTAAAAAAATGTTCCTCCATCCCTTCTTTTGGAACAAAGTACTGGCTCTCAAATTAATTTATGAAGATAACACTGTGGATAAAAGTTAAGACTATTTGCATAGGATTTGGCCTACGAACTCTCGTGAGTGTGGATATGGTAAAAAAAAAAAAAAAAAAGAAAAAAAAAAAGGGGAAAGTTAACTTTTAATTCTTGGCCTGGGAGGGTTGGAGTGAATTTGTATATTTTTGTTGTCTGGTGCCAAAGGGAAGGAAAGCCACGTGGTCGAGAAAGCGTGCATTACACTCCCGTTGCATCCAATAACGGGAATTCCCGACGATTGTAAAAGGAGCGTGATCTGGCAACGCTTCCTCTCCCCGGTCTGCGGTTGCTGCAGCGCGACGGTCTCTTTTGAGCCCGTTCCTTTGCTTCAGCCTTCGGCGGAGCATCGGCTGCTTCCAGCTCGCAGAAGTGGGTGAGGAAGGACGCTGGGTTATTTATCGCACAGTTCAAATTAAGGTGTAAACCTATTGCCGAGGAATTACAGCTTCTTTGCCACCCTATTCTAATCACATCTTTTTGTAGCTTTGACATGCCTGGGGTTTTTTTTGGAGAAAGACATGAAAGCATATGAAGTCCAAACAAAAGTCCTATTTGCCATTTCATGTCTTGAAGCTGGATTTCACAGGAGTATTTTTGTTTGGTTTGGGTTTTGCTTGTATTTAGCATGTAGCTTTTAAAAGCCCTTCATGGCTGAAGAGTTTTTATTGTAAACATAAAACATTAATTTAAACATTAAAAATTTTACAGCTGCTTTTTAGTACATAAATTTTTGCAGACACTTGAAGACTGTAATTTTTGTTTTAATATTTGCTTTTTCCTAACTGCTCCAAAGTTGCATAGAGAGGGGAGAAAAACAGCATACTGATAAAATACTGATAAAATACTTCATGTTTAGATATTTTAGCTCTAAAAGCAACATTCTTAACACAGGGAAGAATTCCTATTAAGTAAAGGATAAATACTAGTGCTGCCAAGAAAATCAAACATTCCCACAGTTTTGGATTTCATTCCTGTCGTCGTTTTTTCTCTCTTAAACAGCTCTTCAGCAAATTAAGAATGTAAAAAAAGAAAAAAAAAAAAAAGAAAAGCAAGTTGATCTGTGCAGTGGCTTAATCATTAGTCTTCATGTGATATGGTTTTCGCAACAGGGTCTTTAGAAGAGAACATGCTCTTTCCAAGGCTCAAGACGGTAATACTAAGGAAATAAGTAGAAATTGTGTAACAGCGTTTGACAGTTTTGTGGCAGTACAGAAAACTGCTGTATGGGACTCAAAAGCCGGACTTGTTAGGTGGCCCTGGGCTGGCAGGAGGCGGGCGCTCTGCCGAAAGGACTCAGCGCAGTTCTCAGCTGCGCGCTTTGGCGAAACTTGCACTGATTTGTGTGGAGCTGCAGGAAATTGTGACAAAATCGGTTGCGCCTGGTGGGTAGCTTGTTTTATTTTGTCGGCTGCAATACCTGTTGGGAGTTGGCATTTGGCGCGGTGCTGTGCGGCACAGCGAGACCCTGTGCAGAACTTTTGGAGTAAGAAGTCGCAGGGCGAATCTGGAACGAGTCCTCTTCTCTCCCCAAACACCATCCCTAAGGCTGCTCTTCAGAAGCAGGTGTTTCCACCCCTGGGTTTTGTCTGGAGCTCGCGTGCGTGTACGCAGCACTGGCTTTGGGTTGTTTTAAAGCTGTCGTTCAGTCTAGAGGCACGTGAGATAAGCAAACTGGCTCCTGTCCTCTCTGCAAGTTCTGTTAGGGTGGGCATCTCAGCAGGGAGGTGGTTGTCACTGGGTTCAGCAGCTTTGCCTAAATCAGTACTATTTTATTATGTAAATGTCACCACATTTTTATAAAAAGAGACAGTTATAGGCTCTCATTAGATTATAGGTGTTGGTCCCTGGTTATAAAAAACAACGAGAGTGGAAGCACTTGAAGACAGCGTATGTATTTTTAAGCCAGGAAATAGGAAGAAACATGCAGTTTTATCCAAATACCTGTGGCCAAACTAGAACTAGGAAAACCAGAAAGCAGATATTTTTTGTTTCAAGAGGTACTTCAGCCAGCCAGAGAAGATGGTCACGCAAACCCTGGTGACGGGGAGAAGCATTAAATCAGAACGTTCGGTGTAAGTGCGAGGGAGCTGAGTCTTCCTTAGAAACATTCCCAAGACAAAGTCTTGTTCTATTGCCTCTAAAACAAAGGTCTTGATGAATTGGAATAGCAGTTTGGGGACATTTGGTGCTTTTGTCTTGTCTTTCCTGGACTTCTGGCTTTTTCTCTGATGGAATAGTTTGCAGAGTGACTGGTATTACCCCTAAAAACCTACCAGCTAACTCAATTTAATCAGCAATCAGTCAGCTTGAATTAAAAATTGTGAACGTGCACATGCTGGATATTAGGCTACTTTATATGTATGCTTAACATCCATTCAAATTTCATTTAATGGTGTTACTAAATCTCCATGCAGATAACTTCTTGTTACCAAGCAGGTGAATACTATAGAGAAACATCTTCAGCGTGCTGTAGCACGAGACACGAAGGTGCCTCTCTATGTGTTACGTGCAGTTGGTTGGACAAGGTGGTGAACATGCGTGTTGTCTTCCTCTGCGTATCACTGCCGTTTACAGGCCTGGAGAAAAACCCCAATCAACCGCTTAAGGAGACAGCAGTATTGCTTACTTGTTTCAAGTTAAAACACAGGAAAAGCGTATTTTGAAGTTTCCAGGGGCTGTTGAAATGTGTGTTTCTTCGTCATTGTTATTTCCTGTGTATTTGCAGAGTTTACCTAGTCAATCCAGCATTACTTGGCAAAAAGCAGCCAGAGCTCACACACTATCAGTTTGCTTGGCTCGCGAGGACCTGCTGGTGGAAATGACAGGCAAGGGCGTTCGGAGTACATGCTCACCACAACATAGTCTTCTACACATAGTATAAATAGTAATATTTAAACCTATCTGCTGCAGATATTCTCTTGTATTTGTTACATGACCATGTCGAGACTTTGTAATTCTTGGCATTCGTGTTTAATAAGTGTGTCCTTTGTTTATTTTACATTAAGGCAAATATTCACTGCACCATTCCCTTTTTACCTTCATAGTATTTCTTTTGTTTCTTTATTATTACTTATGAAAAATGAAAGCACAGTTATGTTAAATTTTATCCAACTGAAAAGTAAGGCAGATATGTGAAAGAAAAATTATCTTGTGTTTTCTAATCCTCCACTTTTTTCAGTTTTCATGTGGCGATGAAGTTAATTCATTTACTTGGGTTGTGTTCAGTTACTATGTGAGTGATAAGCACTTTAATACTTCAGTAGCATTTTTACATTGACAACTTTGTGAAGTGCTCAGTTTTACAGAATGCTGATATATCTGCTCAGAATATGAAAGGATAAATCTTAATATACTAAACTGAATTTATTATGTTTGTATTTATTCCTGGGGGAAGACAATTTGGATCACATGCAGTGTTTTATGTGTGTATTGGGTGAAAACCTAGCTTCTCCTATCCTCATGAAAATTCTTCTGGATGCTGCAGAAACATAATACCACTGTCAATTTTTCCCCCGCTTCTGGTTAACCATTAGGTCCTTCATAGCTGAACATTGTTAGTCCTGCTCCTAAAACAGGTATTGCTTTGGTGGAAGTGAGGAGAACTGCGTTTGTGCCCCCGGTTGTTTGTGAGGTATTGATATACAACAGCGCTCAGGACTTTGGTTTTCTGTTTTCTCCAAAAGAAGGTTTTCATAAATATTTCATGAATAAGAAGTGTGGCTAATCGGAGAAGACAAAAATTTCTCAAGTGTAAGAAAAATGCATTAGCTTCCTTGCTTTGTCCAGTTTCTCTCAATTGTATTTAGGAAGCAATATCCTCTTTGGTCTGATATACAGTAAAAATATCAATATGATAATCAGACGAAAATAGACCATTCAAGAAAATTGTAAATCCAGTGGCTCTTTGCTTGGCAATACGATTGGCACACTACTAAGATTAGATGAGTGCCAGGCCATCAAGATATAACTCCTCATGCACATCTCTGTTAATTCAGATTGCAGGGATGTTGTCAAAGGAATCCTCGTCAGAAGTAGAAATTGTGGTTTGTGCACACTCATGAGAGCGTAAAAAGCTATTTCTTCAAGATTTTAATATCTTCTGTTTGCAAAAGACTTACAGATAAAAATGCAACTTTATTTCTATCTTTGAATCTTCTTGCTTTCGTTTACTCGTAGCTTACAGTCTATGTGGGTGGGTTAAGAATTTGTAATAGTTTGCAGGTTGTTCTCATTGTTTTTCTTTCATATACTGTCTTTTTGTTTTCACAAAGGAAGTCACAGTGGTATGAGTAGAACTGTTGAAGCCTGAGTATGTAACAAAAATGGTTTATCCTGGCAAGGTAGGAAGCAAAGACAAAGGAAGAGAAACAAAAGCAAGAGTCAAGGTCTGAATTTGGATCTATTAATTAAGAACAGCAAGTAATTTAGATCCAAATTCTGTTTTATAATGCTAATGAGAATAATGTTGACAACTTACAGATGGGAGAATGTTTTCTTAGATAAGACTTAAATTTTAGTTCCATTATAAACCTAACCTTGATCTCACATTTGTGTGAAAAACTACTTTGTCTGTCACACTTTGCGTTAGAGGACTGTATCCAACAGCATTTGCCCGAATTTTACATATATAAGTTGATATGGTTTTGATATGTGGGAATTTTTTTAAATGACTGGACACCCACAATCCACTGAGCTGTTGAAGATTGCATTATTATTATCATGCCAAATGCCTGTTTCTGTTAACTCTGAACTTTGTGATCTACTGATATCAGAGCTGATGTATGTATTCATTCCATTTCCGTTCTTTTCCATTTTAGAAATATCCCAGAGTCTGAATTTAATTTCAGCCTCCAAGAAGACGGCCACTTTTGAGATGATGCATTTTCTCTAGCTCGCGCTAAGGGACTAGACTTTCTTTGAAGAGAACTTCCACCAGTTCTGTGGAATTTGGTGCTCTGATGTCACCATTTACAGAGATTCTGTTTATTTAGTTTCGTTTTCAGTAGGTGACTTCTTCTTCCAGTTATTGGGAGATTCGTACATTGCTGCAGGGATGGTTTTTATTTGAAAAATTGAAAACCGAACTGAAAATCTAAGTAATGTTCTCTGTGGCTTTCTTCCAACTTTTCCTTCTTTCCCTTTTTTCCTTCTTCTGACTTCCTAGGCGCCAAAGCGTGATTGCTTGGACTTCATTTGACTATTGACTGCTGCTGTGCCGTCTTGGCTCCCAACAAGTCCCGTCTGTGTTGCTCCTTGATTTAACTGGAGGGTTCACTTAAGAGCAGGGCAAAGTATTTTTCCCACTCTGCAACCTGATGACTCACATATACATCCATGTTTCATGTTTTATCATGTTACATAAATAATCTTATCTATCCCTGCAGTATTTCTGTTAGCTACATCATTGCTAAATTTTGTAACAATATGCCCTTTGCAGTAAAATGTCACCAAAAAGTTATATACTGTAATAATTTTCATCTGTTTCATGAAGACAGACAATTTTCAAGATTCATGTTCATTTCATCATTGAAATCCAAGTGTTCCCACATTAATTTATAATGAAACCCCATGCTCCCTTTTACATTGATCACTAATTTTCTGTCTTCTTGATATGTGTTAAAATAAACTATAGATATAAAGGGCACGTTATACGCCTGACACTGTTGAGTTAAATAGAACATACTTCTGTAACTCATCCCTGTAGTCTGCCTTGGTCTTTTATTTCACAGGAAAAACGCATGAAACCCAATGATAGGAGACAGCTTGTGTTTACTACACAGATGATTCAGTCTGTTTCTTCATTTCTACCTCCAGATTACCTGCTTAACAGGAATTTTGAAAGACTGATCTACAGCCCTCAAAGCTTTTGAATGCAGGTTGCAAAATGGTTTTGAAGTTGAATATAAAGATACTGTGCTGCAGCTGAATATTACTATGTGGCCTCCAAATCAAAAACAAACTGGGGAAAAAAAAGATGGTATAGGTTAAGAGCATAACAGGATCTGACCTGAAGTCTATCTAGTTCATTTATCCTACTTGACAATAGCTAGTAGCAGATGCATTTTCACACTGTAAAAGTCGGATATGGATAATCTGTCCTAGAGCACTGACTTGCATCTCTAATATAGCTAGAGACTGATTTAAGTCACGAAGCAAGATGTTCAGTGTATTTCCAGTTGTTTTCGTTAACAATGATAAACCTATTGGAACTGACTACTACAGTACAGTTTTACTGGAAAAACGTCACTCGTCTGTGAACTTTCCAAATCCTGGGTGACATTTCCTGCTCCGAGGTAGTCTAGAGGTGATAGCCCCAATAGACGTGGAATAGAAGGCAATTACTTTTGAATATGGGCCAGTGCAAATAGCAGTGGGGAATGAGGTAAAGCTTCAGTGCTCCCCTGGTAAATTAATTTTCCCTAATTATGTAAAAATGGCAAGAAACACAGATACTAAAATTGCCTGTTGAAATAATATAATAGTTACATTCTGATTAATCCATAGGTCAGGTAAGCACTGTTCAATACCGCTCTCTGGAAGGAAAGCTCTACTATGAAAGGAAAAGAAAAAGGGACCCACTCTTTGAACAGATGAGTTGAATTCTTTCAAATACTAGTTGTAATTTGGTGCAAGGCTATAAAATAAGTTAAGCCAATGGCTATAAAATTACTGAAAATGTAAACCATCGTCCCTAGCATATCTTTCAGGGCTCTGGAGCAGAATGATTTATTAACTTAGTTCTGCGCCCCCTTCTTAGGGGGCATGCTATGAGATGCCCATTCTTCTTTTCAGATTCCTCATAAGCAGATGTCCACCAGACAAGCCTGAATGTCTTTTACTAATAGGTTGTGTTAGCATACATATTGGAGATTTATCAGGCTTATTAATAGGATGATAGGTCAGTCGTGGAAGTGTGGTATACAAGAAGTGTGAAAGAATTTCGTGTATGTTAAAAGAAGCATCCCTTAACTTGATACTCTCTGTTGCCAGGTTTGGGTGCATGCAATCTAGTTCCAAGTATTGTTTTAAAACTTTGTTTATTTTGGTGATTACTCTGCTGTATAGCATTCTGAGAGCATACCTTAAGGATGTTTCCCATGAAGTCTAAGTAACAATGGTGATAATATTTTATTTTAGTCTCCTATTTCCATGTACTGGTTTTAAGTCAAGCAGAAAGCTTTACGTTTTGAGCTAATGGAACTGATTTACTACCCATTTTCTGTTCCCCATGTCTTAGATCTATAATCTGCATCTTTCTTCATCTGTGTCATCTGCCTTTCCATTAGAAAGTGCAGGCCCTCATCATTTTTTTCTGGAGACCAGGTAAGGAGTTTCCCTCCATGTGTCCTCATGACAGGTGACTATGGTTTTCATTTAGAAGTCAATCTTTGCCAAAAATTATCACCGAGAAGTTTATGAGCATTCCCTTATGTTCCCCCTTGCATAGAGTGAAAGGCATCGCTCATAACCAAATTATAGGTCCTTAATAATGGTGGTACCATTTAAATGCCTTTTAATGTCCTTGTGCCTGGAGAGAGCAGAGGTTCCTTAGAGTATAGCTGTTTCCATGGGGCAATTTCTCTCTTGAACATACCAGTTTGTGCAATAAGCACTTGGCAGTCAATTAAAGGAAAAATGTGCAGCATTTTCTAGAAAAGGCTAAGCAAGTTGGACCAAAATATTTCTAATGAGAGTCATGAGATGGAGGTAGAAAGGTTTCATCTTAAGACCTAAGGACAGCAAGGCAAAGATTATATGGGGCCCCCTGTGACTTGTAGCAACTATGCCAAATGAGCTGGGAAAGAGCCCACAGTACGGGGCAGTGGGAATGGTGGCTGATACATGAGAAAAGCCTAAAGACTTACAGATGGCAATGATGTTTTCATCTGGAAAGAAACTAATCATCAAAGGCTTGAGCTGCCTGAAGGAGATACACTCATTGAGAAATAACAGCTATAAAAACTAGTTCTATAATAATACATAAAATAAAAACAATAACTAAGTATTGCTGACTCTCCAAGATTAGGCAAAGTAAGATGAAATGTCCTTTGCCAGCAGTCGCACTAAGTAAAATAATAAAATAATAGAAGCGGTAGTTCTGCTTCCCAGGCAGCAGCACTTCTCACCTGGGGGAGACGCGAGCGCTCCTACGGCGCTGCAGCCGCCTCCGCCTCGAGGGCGGCTCTCGCCGCGGGTTTGGTCTAGCTGCTTCTCCCAACCGCTCGGAAACTCCAGGAACAGTCAGTCCCACAACGAGGACTGAAACAAATTAAGTCTACTTCACAGGTACTACATCAAGCCCGAAGAGCAATACAATTATACAATTATTTCTAACCTTTCATGTGCACTGTTCTCCTGGTAGCTCTCTCTCTTCTCCACCCCCCGCCCCCCCGGCAATTTTTGTCTCTGCTCCCCTGTCTTTTCCAAGCTTAAACTCTGTGGGGTGGAGATTCAGTGAATGAAGATCTGCTACTTCTGTCACTGCAATATAACATTTTGTACTGTTTGAGAACCTCCTTATTCCATCTCTGCCTTTATGGTTCTCTCTCTCTGGCCGTTACTTTCTTCTTTTGCTGTTCTTCTTATCCCTTCGACTTCTTCCGTCTGCCCCGTTCTCTTTCAATTATTTTTCCTCAAACTTTAATACATCAGCTTAGAATTACAGACTCTGGGTACCACATCTTCACACTCAACTGTCATTTCCGAAAGCTATATATGTGTGTGTGTGTGTGTATATATATATATATATATATAGATAGATAGATAGATATAAAACTATATATACACATACATATAGTTATTTCTAGTCCATCCTGGGCCAGGCATTGCCATTTAGGTGCTGTCTCTGGAGAAGCAGATAACATAGTTCATAGGTGAACTGAAAACTGTAGATCTGGGGGCCCACTTTGGAGAGACGTAGCCCACCTGCCATTCACACTGATGTCGTTAGAAGTTGTGGACACTCAGCACTTTCTAGAATTAGGCTGTTATTCAATTAAACTGGAAATAACAAACTCATACTGAAATGGAGTAAAGACTGACCCACTCGTCTCCCTCATGATTCCAAATGAGTAGGAAACTACGATAGCCTGATACAACTTACTAAGGGCTGGCAGGCTGAGTCCCACCTCAGAAGCGCTGGTAGAAGGTCCATTTAAGCAAACCGCGTTGACTTTTTCTTTCCCGGGTGCCAAAGCATGATATACTTGTGCTATGCACACCTAAGTACCACTGCTCTCCAGAATGGAAAGTTGAGGTTACTTCTAGGTCTCGCTGTCTTGACTCACTGCATAATACCAGGGGCACATATCAGATGGTCTGTGCATTTTAATGGCGTTTTTTGTTATTTTCCACCTTTTGTAGCCTGCTATCTGTAAGGTGTAATTCAGGTTTTCAAAGGGGGGTTTCTTTGTTGGCACATGCAGTGTGCTTGTGTGTCCCGGCGCAAAAATCACCTTCAGTACGGAGAGTTCTGCACCGTGCAGAGTTTTCTGGGTTTTGCAGCTGATTTGCTTTCCAGTTCTCTGTTCGATTAATTTACAGTTATATACAGCAGCAATGGTGTAACCTGTAAGTGACTTTGCTGATGTCACATGTGATGTGACTTCGCTAAGTTGCCCAAGATCTACGTTGTTGGAGATGGAAGCAGAGCTCCAGCCCCCGGGGTGGGAGAAGGATCTCTGTGACATCCCAGCAAGCAGAATTTGGAGGGGAGCAGCTAGTGCAGTGATGACAATCTATGTTTGGAAGAATTTAAGTGATATGTAAAAATGCAAATTATTGTTAAGCTAGGAATGGTAAAAATATTTTGCTGGATTCAGCACTGATAAGGATTTTTTTCTAAAGCTTAAGCATATGGGGCTTGAAAAAAGAAACTCAGGAGCTCTGAAGGATTGTGATTAATGACCTAATTAAAGAGGCTTAGCTGGCATAGTTAAACATTGCCCCCCCCCCCGCGTGCCGCCGAGAAGATGCTCTGACATTCTGATTCGGGCTGCACCCTGTCTGTTAGCCAGGTCCTGGCGTAGAGGCTGGCACCGCCTGCCACGGGCAGAACGGGTTGCGACCCCGCCGCCCGCGGGGAGGAGGCCGGGGGGGACAGGGAGGCGCCGAGCCGCTGGGGGCGGCGGCGGAAGGGCCCCCGGGAAGGGCAGCGCCTGCCTGGCGCTGGAGCCGAGCTGCCTGCCGCCGCCGTTAGCAGGAGCGGCGCACGCGTTACGAATCAAACAGGGCAGGGGAAATTCTCCGTATTTTTTGTGGTGGTCGTTTTTTCCCAGAAGTAGGATTTTCTCGTAGAAACTCGTCTGGAAATACCCTTTTCTTCATGTTGTAAAGGCTTGAATATGTAAACAGGGAACCCTCTGACCTATGTAACCTATGAATTACATTTCAAAGACATTTAAATAATATCTTAAACTGCCATCCATCTGCCCTTATTAATGAGCGGACAGCCCAGAAAAGATTTTGACTTCTGACTATTTGAATAAATTACTGCACAGGTCAGGATTACCACCCCTGTGCAGCGCAGTGGCCTATCTCCCACGTGGTAATAAATGAAGGTGATTTAATCATTATCAGGAAATGACCTGCAAAATTTCGTTTTGGAGCGAAGCTCTGTTAACCTATTGGGATGTAAAAGCGAGTTTAAAGTGGGCAGAGCTTTCCTCGTCCCCGCTGGCGGCGGCAGCGCTTGGGAGAGGCGTCGGCGCCGTGGCGAGGAAGGGGCCTGCGCGCGGCGCGGCGCCCGCGCGAGCGCTGCCTCGCTGTCCGCGCCTGAGCGTCCCGTCTCTCTGCCCTCTTTCCTCCTCTCCCTTATTCCCAGCGGAGCTAAACGACGTGGTTCTTCTCTCGTGGAGAAAATACGTGCAGACGAGGGTGGACGGTTAGGTTCAGCGCGGGACGTGTGGGGATTCGGGGCCGGTGAGCGAATTGCTGGTGTTTTCGGGGACCCTCCCTCGAGCCGGGTCGGGAGGGCTGGTTAGGTCCTCAAACACGACGGCAGCTTTGCAGGCAGGCTGAAGCGAGGTGGGTTTTACGAGGGCTTTTGCATCTCAGAGCTGCGATCTCGCCCAGACTTATTCTACACTTTCATTTAGGTGGACTCTTTCCCGGTAGCTTGCTAATTTAAGCACCCAGTTGCTCTTAGTTAAGGCATTTTAACCGATGCGCTGGCTTCTGAATCCTGAGTAGCGAATGCCGAGGCAGACAGTCTTGTCGTGGTGCCTATCAATAATACGACGCTTAAGCCTTTGCGGCGACAGCAGGATGTGCACGGCGCCGCCTCCGCCTCGGTCTTCCGCTCGCGCTCCGTATGGCGGCGGCCGAGCGTGCTTCTCCGGCCAGGACTGTGGCTTACCAGACGGGTCCCTTCGCGCGCTGGTCTCCATCTGTGGATTAATTCACTTCCATCAGTCTTACCAGCAATACTTGAAGCAGCTGTTGCCTCTCCCTCAGTGACACGCAGGTCAGGAGATGACCTTAATGAATGAGCAAGCAAGAACTTCCATCTCCTAGCCTGTCTGTCTGTCTGTCTGTCTTCATTTTGCAAGAGCAACGAGCGCCATAGGATAAACTGGCTGGTTCTTCTGCCCATCTTCCCTTCTGACAGAGGGTTTTATTTATTTTTTTTTTCATCAAAAGGGTTGTAATACAAACTGTAAATGCACGGCAGCACTGGGAAGTTGATCACGTGCGTGAACATGGGTTAGTGCGGTTGTGACAGCATTTATGTTCAAACTCACCTGTTAATTGCCATGTTTAAATGATACTTTTTGTGAACAGACAGTACCCAAGTGGGACTTTAAAGTTATAACTAGAAAAAACGTTCAAGATGCAATCTTAAGCGTGAAAGTTTGTGTTCACTTTAAAATAGATTAAAATATAGTTGGAAGGAATATATTCTTTTGTCCCTGTTCTACAAATTCTAAGGTCAAATATTGAATTCATCACTCTGTTCTTACCTGGGAAAAACTGCTGTGAAATGGAAAATCTGACTGTTTAAGGATCCAATCCTTGTTGTGTTTTATGGCAAAAGAGGTTACTTTGTAACCTGCTCTCCTAGTTATCCTTGCCACAAGGAAGCTGTGGTTGTGATTTCTTGACAAATGCTACGATAGTCAACAGGGCGTCAGAACCTGCGTGTAGTTTGTGCCTGGAAAACGCCTGGAAATACCTGCTTTAGAAAGGTAGCTGAAGTGGGCCAACCTAAAAAAAATGTATCATTGAATGTCTGTAGAGAGAGGCCATGAGATTCTTAAGAAAAATGCACGGGAGGGTTTTATTTGCTCTCCTCTTTTGTTTTCAGTGCAGTTTAGTAGAAACAATCGTCAGTATCTAGCAAAGCCAAAGCGTGTTCACGGTGCAAAGAGGCTTCTGGCCACGAGGCTTCTAGTCACTCTACTTAGCTTCCATTTAATCTGCAATTATTCTATAACCAAGGGGACTTTGATGAGTTACTCTGAGGTGCAGAAGCATGATGGGGAAGGTTCAGGTGGAATAAAATCCAAAGTCAGTGGATGCTACGCAAAACGTTATGTAAATTTGACCTGGAAATAATACGGATTTTTTTAGTAGGGTAGATACTAACTCTTAGAAAAAATATATTCGTGGATATCTACTAGTTTTTCCATTATTTGAACCTTTAAACTAAATTTAACATTCCTGTATGAAATGAAATAAAACCAGTCTCTAGCAGCCAAAAAAAAAAAAAAAATCCAAACTTGGTGCAGGAATTATTACTTGAAATTCAGTGTGATTGGATTGTTGTGGATAGTCCCCCCTTCTGAAAATTAGGTCCATCATTAATATGTTTTTGACATCTCAGATTTAAAAAACTCTTCAGAAAGTTAATGTGCATTTGATGCATGATAGATTTCTCTCTTTTCATCGTGGTGCTCTGTTTTCTTTCTGGATAGTCTGGGCAAGCTGCGCACTTCTCTGGCTGCAGGAATGTCTTCAAAGAGACTAATTAAAATTTAGATGTATACAGACATGAGATTTTGATCCAGAAAAATTAAGCTATGGTACTGGATGTCACTTCTCCGTTGATTCATGAGCTGCATTGGATCTGGACGCTGGAGGGGGTCGGGGGCCTGAGCTCGCCAGCCCGCGCTGTGGGTAAGTTAGGAGATGGCAGAGAGCTGCGCCGGAGTGAGGGAGGTAAAAGCAGAGCAACGGAGCTGCTCCTGTGGCCGCACCGAAAGAGGAGAAGCAAGGGAAAAATTATGACCTAGGCACAACGTTGTTTTATGTTCTGCCTTGCCAAGATTTGTAACACAAATAGCACGTTTTTTCCAGGCAAAAGCAATTTGATCGCTCGCTAGCTTGTACGTACAATTAAAATACGTTGTTAAGAGGGATATCCCTTTTTGCAGCTCTGCACTGGCTCTGGCTCTAGAATTTTGTCTTTAAATTTATATAGATTTGGAGGCATATATTTAAATTTTTGTACCTCTTAGGGGTAAATAAATATATTAAAATAAGCTATGGGTTGTATAGTACAGTATAACAATGATAAATGATGTTGTGTGTAATTTTTCTACTATTAACATAAAGCAATATAAACTGAAGGACACTAGTCTATTGAGAGAGTTAGTAGCTAATGTTCCATATCAGATGTGGACAATGTCAGGACTGAATACAGATTAGGCAGTGTCCTTTTCTCCCCAGGGGAATTAAACTTTGAGACACCACTGGCTGCCAATGGTTTTACTGCATTTTGTTGGTGCCTGTGGTGCCTTTCTTGGTCTATTAATTCAGAAGCTGTAAATGACAATGTGAGCAAAAAAGCTTTTCCAGTGGGATGCATTTCATTTATGTATTCTTGTATCTACGGTACCTATCCAATTCATTTCATCACAATAACTGTTTTAAAAAAATCGGTTAGATTATCTGCACTTTTGCCTGAACCTTATCAAGATATTTCTTTTTTTTTTTTTCTTTTTTCTTATTTTTTGGAAGGCAAAGTGATACTTCAGAGAAACTTGGAATAATCTAGGAACTTTAAGGATGAATTACCCCCCCCCCTTATTTTCATGATTTGCTTAAAGAATATGGTATTATAGAATGAAAACACCAGAGAAACTCCAGGAATACATACACACTCAAACAGATACTGTGTTTCGTTAGAAAATACCTGCTTAACCATTGTCAGAATTTAGTAAATTTTAGGAGTACTCATGCATTTTATTTTGTGACCGTGTTTAAATGTATTTCTAATCAATAATGTGATGTGAAAAAAGATTTGGTTTTAAGGATTTTCTAATTGCAAACTATTTACTTTCTGAGAATATTATCTCTAATTGGCTCTCAGCAGCTGCGGTGAAGGAGTGGGGGGCCATGCAAAATTTGAACAGATAGAAAACTGATATTGGAAATAGGTCTTGTGCAGCAAGATCTGTAATGTAAATAGATATTACATTTATAATCCTGGAAGCATAATAATGATTCAGTAAAATCTGCACACCTATTAGATTTTTTTTTCAAAGCTGAGATCTTATTACAACTAAACTTGTCTACGCAGCATGTTTGTAAAAAATTGTATTTTACAGCACCACATGCTTTATTTTGCTTAAAAAGTGCTATCTTGTTCCACTGCAGTGTTATCAAGGGAATACGATCTTAAGCATTTTTCACCCCCTAGTCTCTCAAATCCAAAATTTGTATGAAGCAGAAGCTCAAATCCCTTCTATTGGCGTGCACATTGTTATTCTTCAGTGGTCTTTGGTATGATACGTTTGTCATGGTTCATAAATTTTATCGTTGCACTAAAAACAGGGTTAGAATATCTTCAATGCAATTATAAAAATGTATTAAAACTGAGAAGGATAAAAATATGGTGCAAGATGAGCTTTTAATGATTGTATAAATGTTCACTGTTCCATGGAAAAAAATGGAGCTTTTCAACATAGGCATAGTAGTGAAAGGCAACTGTATGGCCAAGTTTTATACTCTTAGAATTATGTGAGTTTTCAGCGTAGAATCAGTGTTTTAATTTCTGCTTGCAAAGCTGAAGGTGTTAAGGCTTTGAGAAGAAGAGGAAAAGCACAGGCATCCTTTTGATTTGCAATTATAGATGGATGCATTCCTTTTCCCTGTTCAAAGTGCTGTAAGTCATCTGGAATAATATGTTGCGCCTTGGTTGGTTCTTAGTTTAGTGTGTGTGAGAAATAAATGTTATTGTGAACTAGACTGCACCATCCAAATTAGCATCCTCAGGAAGGTGTAGAAGCGGACGAGTGCTAGTGAAACGATTTGCTGTTCTGTACTTTCTCTGCTAGATGGAGTGCGCAAGTATCTGAAGTCCTGTTGACAATACTTAAAGCGCAAGGAAGGATAACTGGAAATAGTGCCATGAAAAATTGAAATGCCTGGCCTGACCTGACTATGGCAATTTTGGGGGGTGTTTTATGTGATGATAGAATTGTAGAGGAGATCTATCCTCACTAATACATGGTGCAAGAGACTCTTCTATTATGTGTGATGACATACACAACTCTCTGCAGTACATTATTCATTCAAGGCCCTATTTGAAAAGGTCTTATGTCCTATATAAAACAGGCTGTTATGTGATGCATGTGCAAAAGAGGATGGATGTGACATTCCTTTCGAACTATACCAACCCTTTTATCTGGCACTACCAAATATACATTATGTGTTATTTTTACTAGTAAAATAATGTGAATTTAAAATTTAAAGTACACAAAGTGTATGATATCTTAGAAGAGGCCTGTCTGCAAAATTTAAGGGATTTTACGTGAACATACAGATTGCCGTAATCTATTTGGAAATATTCAGCAGCAACATAAAGTATTTTTTCTTCAATTAAGTTTTCATTTCTCTTCTTACTGTGTTTTTGAGTACCTTTTGTAGTTAATTCTCTCTTTGATGCTACATATTGTATCCACTCGTTCTCAGCGCACCAGTATCTCCATAGTGAATGCTGTTGCTGGTGATATAGTGTCCTCATTCATTTGCATTTAAAACATCAATTACCTGAACATAATGCTTGTCAATAATACTGAATACAAAGGAGTTGAATATAATCCCAGTAAGTTATACTAAATCATGTGATTTTCTACCCGTGTATTACTGACTCCATACAATTCTTCCCTGTGCTTTTGTGCAGAATTGAATGACATAGTGCAAAGTTTTCTTGTGCTCTTAATATTGTTAATGCATCTTTTTATAAAGACGTGTCAGTCTCTGCCTGCCTCTGAATGCGGACAGCGCGTTGCCTGGGAGTTCGAGAATGTCACTTTGCCTTTCTTTGGTTTTGAAAAGAACGAATAAGGGGGCACATCACAACAGTAAGCAAATGATGGCCCTGGAATTGTGCTTTACATATGGGTACCTGGATAAATTACAGGGAGCTGGAAGGATGCTAGGAGCTGGGGGTGACCTACCTTTGAGCTGTGTGAACTTGGACTTCAGGGGAAACTGTTATGGGGGGCACTGAACTTCTTTGGTTAATTATTTGGTTAAACATATTGGAAAATCAAGGAGACGAAGCTATGCTTGGGAACAGATGTTATGCCATAGCCTTCATGTTCACCTGAAAACATGTTAATCTCTTTTCTAACAAATTTCTTTCTCACAGGCATATCAGAACTAAATCCAGAATTTTGGTGGACTATGCCAAAGAACTGGGATAGGCCCTAGAGGCTATGCGTCTTCGGCACTGGCAGGCAGAACAGATGTGTAAATACTGTTTTTATAGTGACTGCAGAAATGCAGTTTTTAAGATAGATAAAGATGTATCGAATATGTTTTATGCAGCGGTGTTAGAAGACAGGAACACAGTAATGTTGAAATTGGATCAGGTGTATATGTGATTTGGAAGTGTTTCTTTGCTGACATTAAGCCAAATGACATCAAGCCAAACACACCAAACTTTGCATATTTTATTGTTGAATTTTCCCTGTGCTATTCCCTGCGTAACCAGTGATGCATGAAAAAGTAGCATAAGATATCACATAAGCGTAGTTCCTTATGGCTATGTAATTATGAGAGAAGAAGAAAGATATGTGAACTGTATGAGGTGTCTGTGATAAAACTAAAGGTTTGATTGGAGAAAGGTAACAGAATTTACTTAAAATGTGTGAAACAGTAAATACATTTTACGTTCTCCCAACTACGGATCAGTAAATCCTTGATGCCATGCCAGTTCATCCACTGTTCTTCCGTATTCTTCTTGTATGCATTCTCTTTGGGAAGTATTCTCTTCAGAGGCTATTTAGCATTTTTACAGTACTATTCTTCATCAGTCTGCCCATAAAGCCTGACTTCGTTCAAGACATGAACCCAGCTACAGGGTTGCAGGGGGCAAGAACGACTTGTAATTATAAATACCACGAGCGTTTGGTCTTGTGTGGCTGTTGGGAACGTTTTCGTGGGTTTAAAGACCGTAAACAGCATCTTTATTGCGTGTTTTGGGAGGAACAGGGCTGCTAGGCCAGCTCACCTCTGTCATTTTGATTCCAGGAGTCACTGAGGATGAAGTAATAGGATTCACAGCCTGCAGAAGCACTGGTCAGAAACGAAGCCCAACCCCAATTAGATGTAACGCGGAAAGACCGAGAAGCGTACGGCCGACGTCGAGGTTGCTCGAGTAGCCTCGAGCGCAGGCTGGAGGGGGAAGATGAGGGACGTGCTGCTGGGGCTCGGGGCTCGCTTGGGCACGTGCCGGTCGGCGGGCAGCCTCGGTATTTAGCAAAGTATTCATCGCTTTCCTGGCCCGGGACTTCGGCTTCCAGTCCTCGGCGGCTGCCAGATAAAGTCACTGCCACGTCCTGCGCCGCCAGCCTAGCGGCGCTGTTAGTGGAGCCGCCTGACATCGATTTCGGTGTGTTTATCTGCGTTGTCAAGGTATTTACATGAGTAATAATGCATCTTGGTGAACGGCTTCACGGAAGACCTGCAGATCCCCCCCGGCGGCGGCGGCGGCGGCGGCGGCCCCGCTGCCTCCCGAAGGCGGTGCTCCCGGCAGCATAAATCCCGCGCTGCCGGCGGCTGCGCCTGCTGCTCCTTTGCCCTCAATTTCAGTGAGATGGGCCATTGAAAACTCATTACAAGCTGTTTAGACTCTGACTTTGACTTTTGCTCAGCAGTGAACAAAATTAACAGCTCTTGGAGGTAGCAAAAGAGGCACCGAGCCAAAAAAAAATTTTTTTGAAATGATGAGAAAAGACATTTAATATTATCTCTATTAGTCATGCAAACAAGCTGCAGTCCAAAGTACATGTGTTGTGCACATGGCTGTAACTGTGTTGCCTTTGGAGAGTTCATCCCTTCTCCCAGCTTTTAATACCATGTAAAGAGACTCACCTGCACATCAGATATGCCCGCCACCCCACATCTGCTTGCATGTCGAGCCACAAGCCTTTGAGTGTGGCAGAATTGCTTCATAAATTTAACTATCACTTTCAAAATTCTGTTTTTTTCTAATTTAGTGCTTGATAGTTTTTATGTGATAATTTTAAAATGCTGTTTATAGCAAAAGTTACCTTGATAAGGTAGTTTCGTTGGGGAAAAAAGTATGTGTGTGTGTGTATACATATATATCTATATATAAAAATCATCAGTACTGAAATTGCCTTTTGAAACAAGTTATTCATTTATATTCAAAGCAAACCATTTGAATCTTTTCTAATAATGAGAATTAAATTCTTTTACAATGTTAAAACTATTTATTATGGACCCTTTAATGGCAGTCCAATTATTTGATTTTTCTGAGCAGGCAACAGAGTTTATAGGAATATTTGTTATATCAAGTACGGATGCTGGTGATAAACTCTAAGTCCCGATCACTTTAATTGCTAAAAGTTTATGGCATGTTATTCTAACGGTTATAATGTTTTCTCATGATCCCACTTTGTTCTTTTTTTTACGTTCTCTTTTTGTGAGAAATAAGAAAAAATAAGCGGCAAGCAAATTGCATTTGAAATAGGAGCAGTAAAACACTTAAGAAAAAAGTCAATGCAAACAATTCTCAAAACAAAGTTCTCTTTAGCTGGTGCACTAGAGTTCGGAGCTGACGAGCAGGAGGGACGAAGGGGCTGTATGTACTAGAAAGCAGTGAAAGTTAATGGGTACTTTATGTACCAAGCTAAGCTTCGTCCCATGCTACATTTGGTTTGAATGAAGTTGCTCTCCCTTCCCAATTTTCCAGACGCTGTGGCTGAAGTAAAACCTGGCTTAGGGCACTCAGGAAGCCAGCTGTTAGAAAGGGAGCTGGAATGTGAAACCTTCCTGGGTTCCTATTTTGTTGTTCGATCCTTAAACTGCAGCAACACCGATGCAGTTCTTTTCGGATGAGGTTAAAAACTGCTAAAATATTGCTTTGCCTGTTTAGCAGCTATCATTATATTTACGTCGGTATCCAGTGATAACTGGGCATACTCGAATTCTGGGGTGATTGCACCTCACAAGATCCTTGACAGCTCTGCCCTGCTGGGTATAGTCGTGGCTTTCTGCTGAAAGGTAGTAGTGATCGCTTCTTCTTGTTGGCCTTCCAGAGATGTACGCTACGCACTTGGTCTTGCTTCAAAAATGCCGCCTTTGATTCCTGAAGGTTTCCACTGCACAACAGTTCTTAACCATTGCGTTGATATCTTTGATCTGTTCATAGTGGTATGAAAAATGTTTTAAGTGAAAAGACAGGTAAGGAAAAAGCTTCTGTGAAAGAGTTACTGTAAAGTGAAATCTAAACATTTTAACTATTATTCCCATTTGTAATGGTATTATGTGCATATACACATACAGTGTATAAATGTGTATATATATATTTTTTTCATCAATATATGTGCTGTTTTTCTTTTCTGTGAATCACAACATGTGTAGAACTGCTGAAGGTCAGCCAGGAAAGGGGTTATCAGCATCTTAGACCACAATGTCAAAATACTTAAAAGTGTTTACAGAGCCCAGTGACACTCAATGAATTGAAGACTGGCAGACTAAAGCAGAAATAAAACTATTCTTATTCTTCTAAACTAGAACAGAGGCCTTGGTGGTTTATGGTTGTTTTAAGGTCCATTAATCCTTGAATCATGAGGCCATGTGAAAAATGACAGCTTTAACATTCGGTCCCTGGGTTTATTTAAAATGTTTTTGCTTCAACACTGTTTCTAATTAATAACAGTGACTATATAACCCGATTCAAACGTATTGAAAGCCAAGAGATGGGGATTCGCATTCCTGCCTAGGACATTTTATCAATTATGGCAGGGCTGTTCAGCGTCAGCTGACTGGTGCCAACTCGTCACAGGGAAGGACTTGCTCTAACAGGGAGAAGATCAGATCCTGTGCTGCGGTGTCTTCTGGCCTTCGTGGATTTGTCTGGGGGTCTGGGTGAAGGGAGTGCCGTTGTGGAGCCAGGCGGCAGAGCAGTTAGAGAAGCGTGTGTGTGTCTGCATGCTCATGTGGCATGGGTTCATGCTCAAGTGTCTGCCACCATCTTCCCTCCAGATCCATTGCTGAGCCTCCAAAGCTGGGTCCTGGAAGAAAGTGTTTAGAAAAGTATTGGGTAAAATAATACATTGAAACCGAAATTGAGCTGATTGGTTTTAGAGGACGCAGATGTGTTCTTCTCATGTCAGCTGCAACCTGATAGGAATGCTTTCGATAAAATTTCGTGGGAGTTCAGTGCTATACTCAAGAATACACTTTTTGGAATCCAAAACAGCTCGTGATCAGAATCAGCAGAACGGTGCTGATAAAAAATACTAGATTTATCTGTTCATTGTCGTTTGAAGGAAGAGGCATTTTCTGTATCCCAGAATTGTTCTCTCTCTGCCAGTGTGCTGCTTCTAAACAGATGTTCGTAGAGGCAAATATGTGGTCTTAAGCAGAAAACAATTGAACAATAGTCGTTTGAAAGCTCTAAACTAAGCAGTGTTTGATACTACATTGGCAGGAACAGAACTAACAGTTGGCACTAAGTAATCTGTGGTTCAGCCAAGCAATTTGAAGAACCCAGTGAGAAAAGACAGCAGAACAGAGCTGTCCTAGGTTTGCGCGCTGGCAGACATTGGGTTTCTCGGCATAACCTCACTGCGACGTGGATTTTTTTGCTTGCAATAGGTTGTGAGACAAAAGACCGATGGCAACAACTTCCCCGTTTTAGCAAGTAGGAGACCATGGGCAAGTAGCCCATGACTGCGGAATATAATCCTGCACTTGGACACAAGTAGATACCATGTAAAGCTTTGACTGGGTGGAGGGAGTCTACCTAACAGGAGTCTTGAGCAGATCGAGGTTTCTAGATACTTTCCAAGGAGGGTATAAATCTTGACAGGTACTGGAGGCACTTACTGTCCTCAGTGATGACTATTTATCTCCTTTCAGTTCATACCAAAGCTGTTGTCAGCAATGTCCTTTCTCCCGTTAGTTTTTGCCTTACCTCTTGCTCCTCTTGCCATTCAATGCACGATTTAAAGTCATCTTAGCTGGTCAGGAAACAGAAAATAAACCTCTATGCCAATAGCATAATTCTGTATGCCACAGTACCTTATAACTCTGCTCTTAAAATGACAAAAAATACTGATTACTTTTCTGTAATGGAAGTAGTATTCTCTGGAGCGGTATTGCTGTATTTCAGACTATAATTTGTGTGTAGTACTTACGTGTTCGTTAATTGGCCTACATAAAATCAGTGAAATGTATTTCCTATAGCTAAAATATTAAATCCTCTTTAGACTTTACAAACTTGTTTGGAATTAAGATGTTATTTTTTGAGAAATGAGAATAAATAGCTAAACAAAAGGAAATGAATGTTTATTCTATTAACAAGCTGTCTTTGCCATCGGAGCACCAGGTGCCAGAAAGTCAGGAATTAAAGATTTTGCCTAGAAAAGTAATATGTTAAAGCGAATACAAAACGTATTGGTGTCCACATGTCAGGAAGTCGTTATCTAACGAAAACTTTAACTCTGCAATGTTTCCATGTAATATTTGGATTTGTTCTTTTCGTCAATGATGTTTATTTTTTAGTTAGTTAGTATAAAAGTTCCTTAAGGCACCCTAGAACTTGTTTGGGAAGTGTAAACTCTGGCAGACCTCAGTCGCGGTGACTTTGGGAGAAGCTGGGGAAGGGAGGCGGGCCGGCCGGGCCGGGCGCGGAGTGAAGGGGTGCGGCGAGGCCCGCGGCGCCCGGCGGCCGCGCGGGGCCCCCTCCCGCGTCCCGCGTCCCGAGCGCCGAGCGCGGCTCTCGCCGCCGTCGAGACGGGCGCAGCGTCCGCGTCGCGAGACCTGGCGCGGTTTTCGTCAGCCGTTACGTGCATTACGAGCTAAGGCGAGAAGAGCGTGCGATATAATTGGCATTTTTCTGCCGAGCGACTGACAGTGCTTTACAACTTATTTTCAGCAAGTGCGCTGCGGCTACTTTTGTTTCTGGGAAGTGACAGTGCCTCGTAAAGGAGGACAGCGTAAAGTAGATTAGCTTTTCAGGCAGGAGTAATGCCATTATGACATTCTCTTGGACACTTTTCATAGCAGGCAGGAAAACCTGAGTCCTTTTTTTTTAAGATAAATTACAGCACAAGAACAAAAAAAGACAAGTACTCTGTCATCTTGGCATAATGCTAGGGATTTGTGACTACCCATGCGTACTGCCTATACTGTGCCGTGCATTTACACACGGAAGAAATATTGCTGGTCTCTTCTGCTGCACCATGTTCAGAGCACCATAGTAAATGTAGTGTCCATTAAAGCGTCTTTATTTTCAGAGGCTTTATAACTCTGATAAAAATTCTTTGTGAGCTCTAATAGGACAGAAAATCAGCCCAACGGAGAGTTATTTTGCAAAATCTTGAAAATGAAATGTCAACTTCGAAACAAGTCCTTTTAGTTATTAGTGTAAACCATTTATACAAATGTTAGCGTGAGTGTATTGCTGACTCTTGCACACCTATATAAAGTTTTTGTTAATTGTGTGGGAAAAATGGACCTAGAAAGAGGAAGGAATGTTTTTCTCATGATACCTTGACTGCATGGCACCTTTATTTTTGCTTTCCACAGGTGCATGATATTTACTTACAAGCAGGACTGTGTATTTTACTCCAGAAACTAGAAAATTCTTCCAAGTATCATTTTAGATGGAGATATCTGTATTCATTTTTATCTTTTCCCTTTAGAGTAAAGAATTATAGCTCGTTCAGGAAAAACATTGCATGCGTGTGAACTTTCGTGGAAACTGCTACAGTCTCCTTGCGACGGCAGCAGAGGGTCAGTTCACTGACGTCGAGGGATCTCGCCGAGACCTCCCCGTCTTTGGTGCTGGGGCGCGTGGGTTGTGACTGGAATAGAAAAGGGGGGATTTACTTCTCCTGACCCTGACTGCCGCTGCTTTGCTATAAAATCTCCGTGCGAGGCTGCTGCACAAGCTATTTTATGTCGGGATAATTTTCCCCAAGGTTTTACTCAACAGCAGACTGTTTAGTTTTTCCCATTCCTAGGGCTTCCATTCTTTCCTGTTTTGCCCTTTTTCCCTTGACTTTTAAGAAAGCGACACTCCTCCTGCTTTTGTCCCATTTTTCACCTCCAGGAGGTGGTAATTCTATTGCTCAAATGGATTCCTGCTGGTTGCCAACACAACCATGTAATTCCGAGGGGAGAAAAATGCCTTATCTGCAGTTTTGATTTAAAGCAATTTCTTGAAAACATAATAAAGTTTCTCACCAATGGCATTAAAGTTAATAATCCTTAATGTTGAAAACTGGTGGTTAAAGGAAATGAATGAGCACTTGAAGGTTGCACTCTTTTATTTTAGCAGATAGGGATTCACTTTGGGTTCGAATACAGCCGTACCTAGCGCTGGCATGCCGCGAGGGGAGGGAGGAGAGGGAGAGAAGAGCCACCCTGGCACTGGGCCTGGCTCAGGACCGTCCAGAATTGTATCCCGTGAGCTTGGGCGAAGGCAAGGTGGTGCCTGGGCTGCTCCCTCAGGACTTCTGGTGCCCCGAAGGGGACAGCACTAAGAACGGGGGAAGAAAAGAAGTCGCGTTGATGGGCAGAGTGAAGCACTGCTCTGACTTCCCCGAAGCATGGGCACGGCACAGCACGGCTGGACATGTCTGGGCTTTGCTCCTCCCTCCTTGTTTTTCCTTCTCCCCCTTGCATCAAAGAGCATGACCTAGATTCATTCACTAGAAAGTACCGTCCTCTGCTTGCTGGTGAAGTCGTTTGGCTAAGGAGGTGGACACTCTATGTCCACAGTCTCTCAATTTATTTAGTTGTGTATTTTCTTTAGCTTCTGTTATTTTCCCTTACGTATCCTCTAAAAAAAGTAAGTCCTTCATCTACTTTAGAGGTTTTCTTTATATATTTATATATATGCATCAAATTCCTGTTCAAATATCTCCTTTCTAAGCTGTGTGAACTTAGGTCCTATAAGCTCATACTCTTTAGTCCGTGAATCAGCTTCTCTGCTTTTCTTAATACCTTTTCAAGTGCTATATTAATATCATTTTATAAGGTGGTGACACAATATTCTAGTTGGGCTTTGCTAGAGAATTAAATAATCCTGTCCTAACTTCAATGAACATGCATTCCTATTCTAGGCAACTGTACCTATAAGCATATAAAATAGAAGAGTTGTGCTTGCAATCACTATTTTTTGCTATCATTTCATCCTTTTTTTCCCCCCTTTTTTAAATAATGATGGGTCTGCCGTTACCCCAAGGTCTTTTTGAATTCCTTCTGCTCAGATTTATTTGGTACCTGCTTACTACAAACCAAAGCGTAATGCTTTACATGTGTCAACATTGATTTCATATGTCGTGTGTCAGCCAAGTTACAGGAGAGGCCCAAACCGTCGCCGTCGTGGGGTGTTTTGGTTTGTTGTTATTGTTCCTTTTTGTTTTTTCTTACCTCCTCCGTGTTTCATTCTCTGCTAATTGCGCGGTGTCAGCAAATATAGCTAGTTTGCCGTTGCTTTTTTTTGACTAGGTCATTTATCTAGATTAGATACTGGAGGGAGCTGCGGAGCAGCCTCCGGGGAGCGGCGCGTGCAGGACCCCGGCGCTGAGCACGCTCGTCTCCGGCGTCCGCATCCCCGCCGCGCCGCGCAGCCCGCGCTGCTCCGCGAAGCCTCGTGCTTGGCGCTCGCGGCACGAGGGGGTCGTTTGCTACGTTTGGTCGAGGTGAAGAAAATGACGTTTTGTGGGGGAATTCAGCACTGTATTGGCCGAATCTGTACTTGCACTACTAACCATGACGCGACGGCGTGTCTGAGCAGTGCAACTTTAGCTAAAAGTGTTCTGATATTCCGAGAAAATTAATGCCTTTAATTAATGCCAGTCATTTCTGGCTGCGCATCCTTACCCAGCCGGTCAGCCCGAGTTGGTTGGGGTCTCGTCTCTCTTAAATTCTTGTCGGCTGCTGTCTCCCGGATTACTGCTGTATTAATTCCCGTACAGCCTGTCTGCTCGGAGAATAGAGATTATTTTAGATGGTCCACATTAAGTTTTAAGTTGACAGATTTAACAGCTATTTATCTCCAGGGAAAGTGGTCTTTCTGACTTATTGAGTTAGCAAATGCTCCCTGCTGATATTCGTTGCTCTTTTACATGTGTGCCAGGCCCCCTGGAAGTAATTAACAGCAGGATAAATACCTGGAAGATTATAAGGTTTACATTTTATTAAACATTTTTGAATTTCAATACCTTCCTTGTCACGAAAGCGCTTCTGGTAGTGAGCACACGCCCTCTGATAACGACACAGATCATACTGCTCTCAGCCGTTTGTCAGCGTTCGTACCATTTGCCCCCTGCAAAATTATTCTGTGATTTATTTTTAAAAGTCATAATCTGAAGGGTGCAGCGGTACTTAACACAGCCGAGATAAGATGCGACAGAATTAGTGAACAATTAATGTAAAAAGCTTTGTTTAGCTCTGCGGTTGGATTTGTGTATAGAAGTATTTTTTCGTTGTAACCCACTTTGGATGAAGTCCGGCTGGTGACCCGGCGGCGCAGCCTCGCGGGCGACGCTGCTGTCGGAGCGGCCGGCGGTGCGGCTTCCTCGCGGCGCGGTTTGCGCTGCCGCTCGGCGCGTGCGTGCCGGCGCGTGCGGGAAGCGCGGCCGGGGCTGGGCCGCGGCGGCCGGGCCGAGCTGGGCCGCGCGCCTCCGCGGGGCAGGCCGCGAGCGGGCACGCGGAGCGGAGCCAGGCGGAGCCGGAGCGAGCGTGGTTTGCACCGAGTTCCTAAGTGTCGGCGTGCACCGAGCCGGGAGCGTCCCCCAGGGCTCTGCCAGGAGCTCCGTGATTCCCTAGGGAGAGCAAAAGCAGCCTTGTACGACTCAGATTTGTTCAGTCTCCTACGTGCTTGGTAGGGGACAGCGAGCGTGGCGCGGTGTACGCCCCTGCGGGCGCGAATACCCGAGCTGGGTGACGCCTTCTGCAGGGGTCTGTTCGGTCCCTCTGACCTGCGCACCACGAACAGAGCTGCTGCGGGCCGCTTCCTTGGGCGGGAAGATTCCTTCCCACGCTCTGTCAGTATTGACTCCATTTAACAACTTTTATTTCATTTTATTTTGTTGTATTTTATTTTATTTTATGATTCCATTTCATTTTTCATTTTCTTTCATTTTTTGTTGTTACTTAGAAAGAAATTTCTGTGAAAACAAAGCCACACATTCCTCTCGTAGACATATGTCTTCTCCTGCCTGAAATGTAGTTCAGAGTTTATTAAACAAGCCAGAAAATTGCATGCTATCTCAAGAATGTGACTATTTGCTACTCTCCCTGAGATATGCCATATGCTTAGTAATGTTGTCTTAGTAAAGGAAAGGTCTGCTGTTAATGACTGCATTAATATTATCATATAATTTTATTGAGTGATTCTCTTATCGGTCAGTATGAATGTATGTTATGTTTGGTCCGTGTAGAATATTCTTTGGGAGGGGGAAAGGAAAATCTACAGTCATTTATGAAAACAATGCTACGTTGTTTCTAATTGAGAAGGCAGTGTTTTGTTCTGGTATTTGGTGTTACTGATGGCATGCAAAACAAAACACGCTATCGTTTTCCAGGGTTTTATAACGACAGCATGAGTTCTGCATCTGCTTAGTTTTCACAGATGCAATATATTAGGCAAACTCAATATAGAAATTGTTTGACAAACTGGTTAAATGCAGTATCAAAATGACTGTTTTCAGGATACTTTTGGTCATCAAAGAAAAAAAATGCTTAAAAATGTATTTGCCTGTTACTAATCACAAGGAAGATGCTGAAGCACGCGTTTTTGTAGGAGGGCTTAATATTGACATAACATTGAAATCCAGCCTTTTCTCATGCAAATCATGAAAATATATACATAATTACAGGATGTTTTGCATAGACAAACACATATTTGCATACAAGTATATTTTGCATTAAAGTATACAGAGATTCCTGTCTTTAACTAAAGTGCGTCCTTTGTTGCTTTGCTTTAACTGTGCAATGTTTCAATATGTCGTGTGCTTGAATCAGTATTTATTTCAGTTAGTGAGAAGACTTCTTTTCAGCAGCGTTTGGGTGCAGCTCTGTAGCAGGGATAAGAAAGTAGAAAACAAAGTCTTGCAGAGAAAGTTCTCAATGCTATGCCATTTTCAGAATAAAACCAGAAAAGTGGAGCCTAAGTTGGGGGTCATAGAAAGATTCTTACGCTTTTTTTTTTATTATTATTTTAGTTTGTACCTTGAAAGCAATGTTAAAATGTATAATATAGTTAAAAATACAAAAGAAGAAATATCTATCTTTTATTAAAAACTATTTTTTTCTCTGATACGTGGAATGTCTTAATATTTGCAACAGTTGTAAGCATGTTTTAGTAAAACCATTACAAACTAGTGTGCAAGATAGGATACCCCATTATGTCACTGGCAGAAATGAAACAATTGAATATGACCCAGGGGTGGATTATTGCCACCAAGAATGTAGCAGAATGTGCGTTACAGTTAGCGTAATTGCACAGCTAACTGATCTCTTTTCCTTTAAATTAAAATTGCAATAGGAACCTACAATATCTAATTTTGCTTACCCGGTCATTTAGGAAATGTTTGCAAAGTAGAACAGACTGGAAGTAATATAAAGAAACGGGGGAGAAAAAAAGCCCGTCTTGCATAAATTATTTTCTACAAGCAAATGAAAGTTCTGCACTGAAGGACTCTGGCAAACTAGCATAAACTTTGCAGAGAAGGCAAATAAGCACTCATGGTCCCACAGCCCAAACATAATTTTATGGAACTCCAAGAGTCAAATGGATTACAACTTACCCAGCGTTTAATGAAACTAAGGAAGAAAAGATGATGGAAAAAATGGTCTCTTTCGATTTGTTTCTTATGTTTGAGATAACGTAGTTGCTATCTGGATAGAGCAGGGCTCAAGGGACGGCAGACTCAAAGCCTGGTGTTATGTGCAAAAAGTCTAGTTTTGAGTTGTTAACAGTCCAAGCTTAATTAATGAGTCATTACTCCTGTAATTTTCTTGTGAGCCTAAATCTATATCCCCTTCTAAGTGCCTTATGCTTGCCGAAGAAAGTTTGTATATTTTAGAAGCTAATATCACGTTAAAACCCCGACTACCACAAAACTGAAAAGCTACCAGAATGTTTTGGCTCTTTTTTCTAAGTTGGGAAATGCATAAGACACAAAGCAAAATAGATACAGAACTTGGCTGAACTCTACTTGGATTTTGCCAATGAAAGCTTGCAAAATGCAGCCAACTTGGCTATTAAAAAGAGCCCTTGAGCCAGCACTAATTATGTCAACAAGTAGTTCGTGCTCAGTCCTCGGCGAGTCCGGCGCTTTTCCCAGATGGGAGGATGGGTGTCGCGGGTGCGGGGAGCGGAGCAGCTGCCTCGCTTGCCGTTGCTCCATTTAAGGGTGTGCTAACCTTGCAACAACCTAGTGACATCATCATTTTTCACCGTATTCCCTGCTCCTGGGGTATGTCTTCGCAATAAGCCGGAGGTGAAAAGGTTTCCCAGGCAGGCAGACAGCCTGCATGACAAATGTGCTGAGGAGTCAAAGAAAATTTTAACCTGCCCTACCTAGCCACAGTCACTTTTTGCACCTAAGAGCAAAGTGATAAATGTTTTTCTTTAAGCAGAGGGAGGGGGGTGAAGGAGGAGGCAGGAAAAAAGGAAAAGCAGGACAAGCGACCCCGGATACTGCGCTGAGCAGAATTTTCTCGTTCCTTCCCCAGGTAAATGAGGAGCGTGACTGGCCCCTCCGTCTCGACTGAGGTGTTCGTATGATGGGAGGTTCTTCATTTTCAAAATCTGCACGGTGTTTCTTCACTAAATAGATCTCTGTTACACTCACCTCAGCAACATTAGGGAACTGTAGTTTATTTTCTGTGCTTTTTTATTGCATTTACTGTGTTTGCTGCGTAGCAGGCATTTTCACATGCAGCTAAGAAATCCTCACAGTTTTGTGACGCTCTCCCCGCACTGCGGCGCAAAGTCTGCTTTCGCAGCGCTGCGGTTCAGCGCCTCCGGCCCGTCTCCGCCTCTGCGCGGTACGCCCCGTCCTGCGCGCACACGCGCGTGCGCCCCGTCCACGGCCCCTTCCGGAAAACCTGCCGAAGAGCCCGCCGCAAAGGGGTGCGTGATCGTCGGTGCTGCGTCACTTGTTTGTACGTCATGCAGAAGGCTTTTCAGATATTTTAATTGTCATGTTAAGATTTCAGATCTAAAACCATCGTGATTGAACAAACAGGCTTTTAGTTAATTTAAGTTGGAATAAAAGTGAGCGTTTCAAAGCTGTATGATGGGAATAGCTCATAAATGAAGCATTTTTCCCCTTAGGGATATAATCAGAATGCAGAAAAATCCCTATAGAGAAGACCTTCATAAATTAGAAAAAAAAATTGCTAAACAGAAGCATCGTATTGCTGGATATTAAGCTGGGGGAATGCTAAAAAAAACCCTGGCCTTGTTTGTAAAGTTGTGAATAAATCTGTTAAAAATATTGAATTTATATTTAACTTGAAAAACAGGGTACGATCTTTTATTCCGCACTTATAAGTTTGAATACACTTTCAGTTGCTCTTAGTTATCTCAAATTAAATCTTAAATTGAGCTTGTGGTTCCGTGAATTAATACTCTGGCCTTTCAGCTCTTTTGCTGAGGTCATTCAAATCTAATGGTAGAAATGGTCACAGGGTCAAGTCTTGGTATGTAGAGTATAGAAATGGTTTAATGATGCCAGCAGATGTTTGCATTCTGCATGTTGGAGTTGTAATGCACTGATGGGCTCTGTGAAGGCACTCGATTATCGCGTTATTATATCTTCAGTCTATCTCAGTTGTGAGGTAGGAAATAAGAAAGCATTAAAATAAGGTGGAGGTTCTGCCTTCAACCAACACAAATAAGCAAAATCACAGTTAATTTTCTTCCTACGCCCTTCTTAACTGTCCCTATTGTGCTTAGTCATTGTCAGGGTCTTGGGAGGTCGCATAAACTTAAATAAATAGGCTGCAGTTGGCTGGAAAAATCGAGACACACAAGAATGACTTTGAAATGCTTTGGGTTTACCTATTATAAACCAGAACTTACGTATTACATTTACAGACTTTGTGTCTCGTTCTCTGTTAATGTCGTAATTCTGTAAGAGGTTGAAAATATCCATGAATATGAAAATATTAATAATCAGGGTGAAAAAGTTAATAATCCTGAAGGCAATGAAGAATTGTGTAGTGCCAGGTCGGTTCAGTCGTATGGGCAGAACACTGCTAATGCACGTTAAGTGCAGATTTGGTATAAAAACATTTTAATCATTTGTTAATTATAAGGGTATTAAAAATCAAGTAAACATGTTGTTGCAGGCTTCACTGGAAGGCAAAAGCTGTTTAATGCAGAACTGCAGTCTTAGTGCTTTCTTTTCCTGTTTTCTTGAAACGTGACCTCTATTCCACCTCCTTCGAGAACACGCTGGTACAAAAGGGCTTCTGCTTTTCCCCTCGGAAGCGCAGCACAGCCCACACCACTAAACGGAAGAGATCCCAGGGCAGCCACCTTCCCCTGTTCTCTTTTTAATGCCATTTTGCAAAGCCATATCCCTAGACTACAAGCTGTGTATGAAATTTCATCCTTTCAGTCGTTCTTAAAATAAAATTATGATTCTTTTGAACGCTAATAAACGAAGCGTGACTACGGGCTGACGAACCAAACGTTTAGCCGTTCCGTGAAACAACGGCGTGGCGCGTTCGATGTTTCCGTCATTTTTGCCAGCCGTCTTTCCTAGTTCGTCGCTGCCTCCTTTCTCTTTGCTCGATGCAAATAATTAATTATCAGCCGTGGTGACGGTTATTGAGGCTGTAACGGGACCGTCTCTTCTGCAAACGCGTTGTGCTTTGGAGCGACTGCGCGGTAGGTCTCTCCTGTGACGACGGGATCGGCGGACTCGGACGGGCCGAAGGCGTGACGGCGCGTAGGCGTGAAGCGCAGTGGCTTCAGGACGCGGGGGGCTGAGCACGGCCTCGTGCGGGGTCTCCTGGCGGGGCTCGGCTCTCGTGGACCGGCTTTTTCCCTGGGCCGGCTGGCCGCCGAGCAAGCAGCCTCCTGCAGCCCCGGTGGGAAGGGGCTCGGACCCGGTAGACGTGCGTGTCTAAAGGTCCAAAACAGAAATAAGTGGCGATTAAATTTGAGCCCATTTAATCCGCAGCCTTAGTTTTCCAGATTTTTTTATGGCTTTGTGTGGAAGTGTGCTCGTGCCTATAGACTTAACCTACTGGAGTTGTGTTGGTATCAGAAAATTGCAGATGAGCGTTTGCCCTTCCTCCCCCACGTCAGCGTCGTAGGGCCGAGACGGAGGCAGCGTCTGGTCGCGTTTGGATAGGAAGGGATAACTGAGACAAAGATGCGTCACGTGTTGTGCAGCCAAGTTTTTGTTTTCAGTCGGCTGGATTGCAAATAAAGGGATAAATATGCGTTGCCAGCAAATGGATTATTCTTCTGCTTTAAACACTGTGGGATCTTTCCCTTCTTCCACCAGGAGACCTCCAAGGTCGCCAAATTAAACCTTTCTACAATCCAAAAATTGAATCTTAGTACATCCATTTTCCTAATACGATTTCTGCAATACCTGTCGGTGCTGACAGTCTTGGTCGCATATCTCTATTGTGCTGTTCGGTTTTATTTGACAGTGCAGGATGGCATCAGCATGTATTGGAGGTAACATCTGAGCTGTGGCTGATCTCTTGGGACCGCTGTACTACTTTACCTCCTTGCCATCATAAATGGATGTTTCTGTCATTCCCTAACATTTCCTCCTGGGTTAGGCATCTTTCTTTAATTATTAATCAAAAGCAATGTAACAATCATTGCAAACAAATGTATCGCTGTAGTGAAGCCAGTATGTTAGGTGCGGTGTTCGTAGTATTAGTGGAACAAGATTTGGAGGTAAAGGTTGTGATCTTGTCTTTTTTGCACCTGCTTGATACATGAATTATTACGTGAGTCTGAGGATTGTAGTTCCCTGCTGCAAAAGGAGGAAAACAAGTGCAGCGGGCTAGCTGTCCCTGCAGCGTCCAGAAAGGCCGAGCGGCTTACGCAGAGCCGTGCCGGGGGTCTGTGCCTCGGCTAGCGCAAAAATGCCCTGACTTTGAACGCAACCATATGCTTCCCACTGGAAAGAAGAGAGCAGGGGTGTAGAAGTGTAAAATTCCGTAGCTTTTGGCTCGGGTTGGGACTAGTCTATGAAGTCCTGAAGGGAAGTCTAGATGCCACGAGCCTGTTCCTCCGTGCGCGCGGCGGCGCGGGGCGGCTTGCTTGCCGCGTCGCGTGCGCTCGCTCGCGCGGGTCTCGGCTCCGGCGCGGGGTGCTCGAGCAGCCCCCGGGAGACGCCTGCTTCGAGGTAAGGCTGCCTCGGCAGAGCCCCGGGTGCAGCAGCGCGGGCGCCCGCGGTGCCTCCCCTGCGGAGCGGCGGCGAGGGGCGAGGAGGAGCCGCGTCCCGCTGCGCAGCCTGCCCGGGCGCCGGGGCTCGGGGCTCCCCACGGCTCCCGCCCCCTCCCGCGCCAAAAAGACGGGATTTCCTCGGGAAAATACGCTACTCCTGACCTCAGAAATAGGGTATCGGTGTAAAAGGCATACGCTTTCACAGCAACAAAACTGCAGCGCTACGAGGCTAATAAAACGCCTGTGATCGAATCCGAACTGCTTGTCTCTGTGAGGCACTCATATAAAACATGAATTTAATACACTTTTCTTTGATAAAACTCTTATTAGGTGTCGGCATAGTCATCGTAGACAGTGTTGCCATCTTAAATATCGGGTTGAGGGTAATTTATTGACTCCTGCAAATCAGCATTCTATTGAAGGTATTTATTAAGCTCTAAAATAAATTATACATATTTCATCATGTGCATTATATATGGGTACAGTGCATTGCATTGCAGTGTGTAATTTTTTCCTCTTGAACTTCTAGCAAGTATCCATTTTTACTGAAGTAAATGCCTAACCTCAAGTCAGGCTGTCTATTTTAACATTAATGTAAGTATATACAAACTATTGAAGAAAGCCTGCTAGCATATGAACTTTAGTTTTTATTTGCACCCACTAAGATGTCGCAAATGTTCCATCTCCTTCAACAATCCTATTGCTATTACAATAATACGAATATGTGCACTTATTAAAAAATCAGTTGTGAAGCTCAGTCCCCCTTCAAGAGGTGCTGAATGTAGTTGCTAAGCCTGGAAATTAATAGGGTCCTTGGTTCCAGTTAACCTCGTGTCTTCCTTGTAGGAAACAGAGCTCAAACTCTCCAAAGCAATGAAAACTGCTAGATGTGCAGCTGATACGGAAATGAAATTTGTATGAATTCTTATTTAGGCTGATTTGAAAAATCTGTACATTGAAATACTAGCATGATTCCAAATTCTGACTTTCTACTCCCGGAAAAGAAGTGAGCTGTGCTGTTTTATGAAAGGATTTCATTCTATAATGTGTGTGATTTGGAAAGGATTTCTTCCTTCAGTGCTAGTGCACTCAGAATATAATCACTGCATGATAATGAGGCAGAGATCAAGGTTCCAGTTCTTTATCTCTTGCTCAGTGTCATTTAGAGGATTCAGCCTCTCTGCTTTTGAAAATGTGTGACCTCAGCCTGGCTCGCTCTCTTCTTGCAGGACTAAATCTAAGCTAACTGTGCCAGTCTTGAGAGCAGCGGAACGAGAACCAGGTGATGTTTGTAAAGGTTTAGGGAGCCCCGGACTATTAAAAGGGTATTTAAACAAATAAGAACAGTGATGCTAGCTTCTAAGATTATCCCAACTACATTTTCTTGATTTTATCTTGATGTGACTCAAAAATAAATTTGTGATAGTCATGTGGGAATTAACAGCAATTTATAGATAAATTGAAGCTATCTCTAAGAGAAGGAATCTGATAAACTTCTTCTAAACTATTAGCTGGATCTGTCTTTAATATGCTTCCTATATAATGTACCTAAATGTTATCTTGAAAGTATTTTTAAACTGCAATATTAAATATGAATTGAATATTTGAATATTTTATTGATGATTAAAAAAAGAAAAAGCCTTCTAGGGTTCGTGGAAATAGGCATTTCTCTGTATAACAAGACGGTGATTTTTTTTTTTTTTAAAAAAAAGCCTAGTTTGTGGGTGCTACATGCATTTCAGTGAACAAACCCTTGAGTTATTTTTATTTGCATAAAACATGAAAGATGCGAACTACTGCAACTAAACTCATGCCAATAGTCAGCATCCAAATTACAAATGCCCTTAATAGGCCCCTCAGTCTCAGATTCACAAGAGACATTCCCCTCTGATGCCATCAAAAGCATGCGGAAAACCACGTTACCTTCTCAGCCACATTGTGGGATTTTTAAACTTCTGGATTTTCCATGGGATACATGGAACTCTGGTATAAATCAGCAATTGCATTTGCAAGCATTAGAAGGAAGAGAAACTGAGGTTGGCCCTTCTGGTACCTGCTAGGGCTTTGGTGTGGTGGCAGGACGGACATGGGTGAAATCCACTGCACAAAGTGGTGAATCCTGTAGAACTGAGGGTAAAACGCAGAGGAATGCTAATAAAAAGCTCAGTTTCAAAGCTGGGTGCTCAGAATCAGATGCTTGCTTCTGAGTTTGAGCAAACTGGCATTTAAATGTAGAAAATGCCTATTTCTAAGCCTAAATAAATGCTTGATCTCACTAAGAGGAAGAGGATTGCGGTAGGTGGAAACGTCCCTCCCAACTGCTGGGATGTTTCCCACACCTTTGCCTTTGCTCTTTGAAGGAGACCGTGAGGGGCATTCCTTGCTCGGGGTAAATCTGAATTTAAAACTCAGATTTTACAATAAGAATCTAATGAATTGCAGGGCGCATCTCTTTACTCAGAAAAAGAGTGCGGGAACGTGAGCAGTCTTGGACTATATGTAAATTGTTTCATTGTACCTGCTAAATATAACATGAAAAACTTGAGACTTACAAAATGTCGCCTGCTCTTATCGAGCTTCGAAGAGATTACCTCTTAACAGAAGTTTCATTTTCATTTCCTCCAACATTTACTGAAGTGAACGAGGGCCGTGACTCCTTTATTTCCTAATCCGAGCCAGCAACTTGCTTTTTTCTGTGTTTTGTGTCATTTCATATGACATTGCATCAAGGCAATTCAGTCCTGCATGCAGTTGAACCAAAAGCAATTTAAGTCAAAAATGGACAAATATGGATGTCATTTATAAAGCTTGTTCAAAGGTCTTTGACACAGCTCAAAGCCTGCGCACTTTGGAGGTGCAGCAAGGTTTTTCTGCTCTTATTTCTGAAGCCAAACTGGGGAGTTTTATTAGAACGAGGAGCAGGCAATACTTTGTACTTGGAGCAATCCTTCCTTAAACAAAAAGAGTGTTCCCATTTTTATTATTTATGGAAATTTTTTAGAAGAAAAATAGAGGACTCAATAGAAAAACAACGATAGTGGTGTTAGTGGAGCTGCCTTGCAGGTTAAAAGCCAAACACCTTGTGGTACAGTGCACTGAACGCCAAAAACTTGTCCAGGACACAAAGTTGGGGTATGATTGTGGAAGTAAGTTACATGATGCTTAAAGATGCTTAAAAACATTTCTTTTGCTTGAGTACCAAAGAGTTTCTCTGAGGGAGTAGTTCAGTAGCGATCTTCAAATAAAATAATAGTTACAAATATCCAACATACAAATGTATCTTCATGTAGAAAGAAGTTTTTTTTTCTCTCCTCCTCTGCCTTAAGCATTCAGCCGAGAGGATTTACCTATCTCTTGCTTGCGATCTCAAGAAACACTTGGAATTGTCTACAAATGTATTTCTTTAGTTTTCTTTTGATTAGAGTATGTTTTGAAACACTCAGATGTCCTAATACGAAAATTGAGCAGATGGATACAGCATTCAGACGTGTATCCCCGCAGCTGCAGATATTGCCCCCTCCTTGCCCTCCGCCTTCATGACTTGTCCCTTCCCCTGGAACCAGGGGGACTGTTAATGCTTTTGTAATAAATGTTATTTTGTTAATTGAAGTGTGTTCAAAAGCACCAGCACATATTTATTACTCATAAAAAATACTCTGTTTCTGTTTGTTGTCTTGGCAGTAAGGGTCATGGCAAAAGTGCCATGAGAACTGTTTGTCATTAAGAAAGTATAAGAGAGCAAATGAAAGGACAGTTTATAGATAAATTTATTGTAACATGTATGCTGTACTTTCCAAAAAATACAGTAATTAAAATATTGCTGCTCTGTTGGTAAAAACAGGTTTAAGGACCTTGTTAATGTTTTGCTAATTAATTAAGAAACTTATTTTAATATCAGAATAACATCATCGTGCCTTCTCGAAGCAATTAAAGTGGTGAATTACTTGCATCCCCTGACATTTTATCTTTATTCTAGATCTTTTGCTATGCTCTTTTCCAAATAGTAAATATATTCAATAAATGTATCTGATAACATGTAAGTAGTTTTATAGAAGATAGTGAGATACACAATGCGGATAAAGATGGCAGAGATTACATCTAGTGGATATTACATTTACTTGATAACTGTAGTGTGTGATGGTTGCTTGCTGCAGATTTCAAAGGGCTCTGAAAGCTTGATGAACTGATAGGCACCGCGGAGAGAGCGCGCTGTGTCCCAAGCCTCCTTAATTCTCGCAGTTACCTCGGGAACAAAACCTGGTTTAAGCGTGCGCAGCAGCAGAGCTAAACACTTGGAGGGAAAGATGACAGTATATCTAATCCAATTCTACCTGTCCACGAAGTGGGAGCTGTAGCCACTGTTTAATATGATATGAATAATGGAAACCGGTTTGTAAGCAAGTGGTTTCTGGCAACCGCTTGCAGGGTGTTAGGTTCTTACCAAAAAAAAAAAAAAAAAAAAAAAAAAGACCAGCCTGACCTACCTCTGCAGTGTTTAAGACCTTCTCACACGCAGAAACAGTAATAGCAGTGGAAACGTGCTCCACAGCTATTGCAACTTTCAGTTCCCCTGCGGGGACGAGCGCGGCGGTGGCCGCGGGCGCTGCCCGAGCGGGAGGCGTGGGGCAGGCTCGAAAGGTTAAATTCTGCCCCGAGCGGCGCGGAAGGGGCCGCGTACCCCCGCCCGGGCTCCCCTCGCCGTCGCCCGCGCCGGGGCGCTCGGGAGGACGCAGCCCGGGGAAGGGCGACCTGCTGCGCTTCTGGAGCGCGCTTGGGTGAAATATCTCTCAGCGCTGAGCAAACGCTGCAAGTAACGAATCTATTTAATGGAGTGTATTATTTTATTATAGCTGGTTGCTGTAATAAGCAGTTAAAGCATGATAAACAAAAGCAGCAGAAATGTGATGTACTAGGAGATCAGATCCGTTTCCCTTATATTTGTTTTGTCAAGTTGCATTCATCTGCTTTCTGGTTTCTTTGGTGGGCGATCACCAAGGCGTGAAATAGCTGCCTTCCCACGTTAGCAAGCCATGTAAATTCTGCTTTGGGAATGAGCTTATTTCAGACAGCATTCCTAATCATAGTGCATTAGCAGCCCTTGTGTGCGGACGAGCACGTGAATTAAATGTTTTAATTCATAGGGATGACATAATTGCAGTAATTTACTAACCTGTGACCTGGATGAAGCTTAGCATATGAAGTAATGATAAAAAGTCATAAATGTGTTACGAAGTTGGCATATCAAAGTAATTGAGAAAAGAAAATAACGTGACGCTCAGATTGTTGATGCAAATGAGCATAGCATTAATGATGCTCTGAACAAAAGGCTGGCAAATGCCTTTAAATCAAGAATTCTTCTAGTGCCAAGAGCAAAATGTTTTTTTTTTTTTGTGTTGGAGTTTACTGGTCTTTCTATATTTTCTATTTGTATAGGTTGACTGAATTTTTTTTCCTCTCGAGCTGTATCCTAGTAATGTTATTGCTGTCCACCACACTTCTAATGGCAGAGTAACACTGAAAGCGTAATTACATTTCCTAATTACGTGTAATTAAGCAAAGCCCAGATGATGTATTCAATGAGCTCTTGGAATAGCCAAGGGTCAAGGACTTTTGGAATTTTGTAGCATTTTTCTAAATAAGCACATTATGCTGTTTAAGCCAAGATACAGTTTTGAGCAGTCTGTTCTGTAAACCTGCTTAACTGCTAAAATATATAGTATTCATTTATTTAGCTGAGTAAGGATATAGTTGAGATTTCCTCCTGCCCGTTTTTAGATTTGTCGTACTTAACCCAGGAAAAGGGACTTTAAATTCAGCACCGTAATGTTCTGCATGCTGACAAGCTAAGTGATATTTATTTTTTCAAACCTTAATCCTTTTGAAACATGGAGAAATAAATACATCCTCTTATCTAGCATATGCCTGAGACTGGAAATAAATTCTTATTTTCTTGTAGGCCTGTACCAGTGGTCTACAATGAATAATTTGGGCAGTCTCACTGAATATAATAGGAAGAGCTTCTCTATTACCAGTGATAATTATAAAGCTCATAATGGGAAACCTCCAAAGCTCTACCATCAATCAAGGAAAATAAACAATGGAAGATGATAGGTATATAGAAGTGAAAATGGCAAAACCACATATGGAAATGCAATAGTTTCTGCAAGGTTATAAATCATGGGAGAGTCATAATTTTAAACGTAATTAATATTCTCAGATTAAAACATAACTTTCTGAGGTATTTAGCGGATATTTTTACAGTCAGGAACTGGATGAGTCAGAGCGTTAGTAATGGGATTAAGGAGACTTTCACTTCTAGAGCGTTAGGTCAAATATGATCCAAGTCTGCAGTGCCTGAAAGTTATCATTTCACAGCTGTGCAGCGGCCTTTGTGAAAAGATTTGTTGATTTTGGTCTAGACCCCAGCAGGCAAGAGTCCGTGGCCCCAAAGCAGCCATGCTGTAAGCAGTTTTGCTCCCCGCGAAAATAAAAGAAGCTGGCCTCCGGTGTCTCAGGCTTGAGCTTTGAAGAGCACGAGCGCCTCCTTGCACATCCTATTTGTTGAGCTCCTGCTGCAGGAGAAGCCGGGCCGGCGGGGAAGGGGCTGCCCGCTCGCTCCCCGCAGGCGCGGGTGCCGCTGTGTGGGCGAAGTGTCATTTCCTGCACGTTTCGATCTTCCTGTCTCATGAACGCCTGTTCTGGAAACCAAAGGCAAAGATGAAACGAAGACCTGCAGAGCTCTCCTTAGCATCTAAATTCCCACCCATGCACCTCTAGCAGAGGTTGGGAAGGACTAGCCCCAGGGGTGGAGATGTTGCAGCCCACTGCCTATCAATTAAGCTAGGCTTAACTATCTACTCCAGTACAAGTGCTGAAGTTTAGTAAGTAAATAATCTATATATTTGATATATGTATACATGTATAGATACACGCTCCATTGAATGCCCTTGGCTTTTTTGACAGAGCAGCGTTGGAGCCTTTGCGCTCCACGCACGGTGCCAGCCCGCCCCAAAGCATGGCAGCGTTATTCTCCTGTAGCTGCACAGTACTGAATATTTCCTGGAAATGTTTTGCTCTGGTATTGGAAGGCTACAAGAAGGAAAGAAGCACGAAACTTCGGTGAGCAGGTTCAGCCCTCGCCAGCGCGTTCCGGTTGCAGCAACTGGTTTCCTGTTAGGTGTTTCATTGCGCCCGAGACCGAGCGGTGCTAATTGCGCAAAAGAAACGATACCGCTAATGAACAGGTCGCTATGCCTGCAGCAACAGATGAGCCATAAATGTGAGAAGATCTGCAACAGATACAGGAGTTCTTCCTAAAAATACGTTTCAACGGATTTACGGCGTTCATGCATAGTTAAAAGCGCTGCGGTGTGTGTTATATATATTCAGACTTTCAGTCCCGATGCTTTCCTGAAAAGAATATCCGGGGTTGTTGTAAGGATTAGATGTCCCGTGGGAGATAAAAACACCGGAGAATGGGAGGACAATGAAATGTTAGCCTTGCAAGCAAACAGATGTAGCGTAATAAGTCAATACGTGCTGAGGACCAGCGTGCGCAAAAGGCGACTGGTGCTTGCAGCTGGGCAGAGGCCAGCGTGGAAGCGGAGCTCCTGCAGGACCCGGCTTATGAAAGAAACATCAGGTATCCGACGCTGCAGCAACGGACACGAGTGAGAAGGAAGTTCTGTTCAGAGATCTTTACTTCCGTCTTAAAATATTCATATGGTTAATATTTAAGTTTCAGAAAAGTGTGGCCAGCGAGAGAAAGTTCTTCTAAATGATCCCATTTCCGCTAATGTAACAATCTAATGAAAACTTTAATGCTTATGTTTGCATAATTTCCATCCGTTTTTTGCTCTTCTGATTATTAAAATTGCTCATTGAAGGAGTGTCTTTTGTTTTGTTTGATTTGAGCTTTCCCTTTGCTAAAAGTTGTAATAGATATGAGAAAATGCATTTAACAGACATGGTCTCAGGACTGGTTAGCTAAACGGTGCTGCAAGTACTCCCAATTTTTCCCTTTGTTCTTCTACATATGTTTAAAGATATTTCTGTTAATTTACAATTTGAAAGGTGGGTGAGGAGCTGAGAGTTTGAAAAATAGATTACTGTCTTCATTAATACAGGTTTGACCTACAAAGTCTTCACGTACTTAATGATTAAAAACCAAAGTACTAAATAATAAATTATAAGAATTTATAGGAGTCATCATCTTGAAATTAGCTTACTGAATGTTCTTATCATAATAAATCTGAGTGGGTGTCTAATTTAGTGTTAGCTGACTAAAATTATATGTTGCAGTCAGATAAAAAAAAAAAAGAAAAGAAACTTTTGTTTCAAGACAAATGGTATGAATTTAATCAAAAGTAACCTGAAAGGCAACCGTATTTTGTTGTGTCTACTTTGCAGAAACTTTGGCAAAACTGGTTCTGGTAGAACGAAGATCGATTCCAATTTGTGATTCTGGCAGACAATAAAATTTCCTCTAGCGATTCAGTGATGTTTATGGTAACGCTTTCCTTACGGATACAGCCGGTCAGAAACCCAGGAAATGAATGACAAAATATCTACTGTGTCTTTATACAATATAAGTATAGCAGAAGTGTTTGCCAAGATCTTCTTGTGTGATTGTAGATAATTGCTCTCTTCCCTGTTTAGCTCTTGCTGTTAGAAAAGATGGTTTTCAGTTCGGTTAAAATATACTTCTCTTTACGTAAGAATAGGAAACCACACACGTAGACCATAAAAATTTCAGAGCTGCTGAGCTGCTTCCAGAATTCGTCTACTGGGATGCCTCGAAGGAAGGGGAAAGAAAGAAGAGCAAGCATGAACTTCGGAGGCAGTCCTAAGCAACGTTTTGCCCAGTGCAGGCAGTGGAAGGTGTAGTCCCGAGCACGTTTTCGGGAGAGTCGTTGGGAGCTTTTCCCAGTAGGCCAAAACAAGTGGCTGTGGCCAGTATAGGGCTTGTCTTTACATACAGTCACTACCCTTGTTGACATGCTTGGGACCAATGGAATGAAGGACTCGGAGCCCAGTTTGTAGATGGGCCCTAAAATCACAGGAAAATGGCTTCACAAGGGAAATTTCGCACTGCAGTTGATGATAAACAGGGAGGCAAGAGCTGTAGAAAGCAATCAGGTTCTGCTTTATCCTTTCACTTTGCCTCAGTCCCTCATGCAGTATCTAATTAATTAGGGGGAAATATGCCTTCCAGAAAAGAAGAAAATACCCCTGGGATTTTCACCAGGAAGTCATAGCTCTTGTGGTTAAAAGGGAAAAGATTTGTTGTTGTTGTTTTAAGTATTAAAAATTTAAAATGTAATTCACTAGCACTTCATTTTTATCATTAGTACCAATTCTGCAGTGCTAAATGCTGTTGATAATATTTAAGCCTCTTTATGTAAACATAATTTCTGATCACAGATTCCTAATCAGAACTAGAAAAATCATGTGCCTCCGTCATTTTCTCGCAGAGAACTCCTGAAGATCAGATTCATCTCCGAGAGTGCTGATTAGTTTGGTTTCATTACCTCATTTCAGAGTGTTGAAACGCCGAAGGAAGGCCGAGCAACGCGGAGCGTGCGCCGACGAAAATCAGGCGCCTCGCGGGAGGAGCAGCGCTCGGGGCGCCCGCTTCGTCGAAAGCCCGCGCCCGGGCGATGCCGCGCCGCGGCGGCCCGCGCGCTCCCGGGCCGGAGCGGCCTGCTCGGGGCGCCCCGGCCGCGGGCCCGTCCCCAGCGCCCCGCTCGCCGCTCGGGCTCCCAAACCGGGCGCGGCTGAGGCGATTCACTGCGTAGCCGCCGTTGAATTTGGGGAAGAAGACGCTCCTGAAATGATTGCCGTTAGCCTAATCGTCAGCAACCCCATCCAGTTCTCGTGGAAATCAGTTAAAACCTCTCATTGATTTTAGCGGGAGTGAGGGTGGGCCCTGTTCTTGGTTGATCCTGGGCTTGTTTTCTGTCTTGGATGATAATCTTGATGACGGGTATTTGCATAGTTGCGGCGTCCTTGGGACGCGCGCCTGCGGCGCGGGCAGCTCCGCAGCGGCGCGGGCAGGGACGGCGCGCGCTGCAGGACGGTCCCCGGTGCCCTCTGCACGGTCCGCGCGTGGTCTCGGGGCGCAGCCGGCGTCGGCTTCGTCGCGGGGACGAGCGCCGGCAGCCCGTGGCAGCCCCGGCGCGTGCGCGGCTCGCTGGTGGGCTGTGGAAACTCTGGGTGAAGGCTGGGTTTGTGCAGGGTTGATCGTGGTGCGCAGGGACGTTTCTGAGTGCTAAGATATAACCCGGGTGTGTATAAAGAGAGTCAATACAATGTTTAGTGAATGGGCATAATACTCCCTTTTTAAGAGCTCTTGGTTTTGTAATGGAAGATTTGTAGTGTGCTGATTTGTTTAGCACTTTTTTCGAGTATCGTTAGCGTTACTAATGTGTGTGCTGCTCCTACAGGCTTGACTCAGCGCTTGCGGTGGGTTCCGGGTCTCTTGCCACCGCTCCGCAGCTGCGTGGCTGCGGAACAATGCAAGGTCGTTTTTATGTCACATATGTAGAAATAACAGAAATTGCATTCGGTCTGAATTAACATGATGTCCCCTAAGATTTCACGGCGAAAAAACAAACAAACCTCAGCATGCTCCATTAACACCAGAATTCAGGGACAACCTCCAGCCCGGGCTCCACCACTGCTTGATTAAAGACCTGGTCGGTGAGAACTACCTGCACTATGGTGCTTTATTTTTTTTTTCCCTTCCCATAATCCTTTTGTCACAAGTCAGTTATTTCATGAAAATAATCAAATGAATTGTTTATTCTCCTGCTTTGTTTTAATAAGTCTGTTATTTAAGATAAAACTGCTGACTTCGTACTTTGTGATGCTTTCAAAGATGCAAATAGGAAAAAGAAAACGTAATTAGCATTAAGCACCATCAACTCTCTTTGTAATAAAGTGAAGTTTGTTTTCCTTCTCCCTGCAACTTGTTGAGGTTGCAAGTTCCATGTAACTCTGGGCATTTACGGAATTTCCTTGGGATTCAGCTGGGCCACCGAGAACAGGCAGGGAAAGACCAAGCGACTGTGTGCGTTTCCCAGATCCATTACACTTTGCACCCGGGTCTATAGAGCAAATCAGCTAGCACTTCTGTGAAATTAGAGAAATGATAGATTTTTTCATCTTTAACAGGAATTAATGACTGAGCAGATAAAGTAGGGGAGGGAAGATCAATTGCTGTTCTGATTAAATAAAAGCTTGTAGTTCAGAAATATAAAACGTACAGTCCGGTGGCTAGGCAGCTTGTTGTTATGTTGGGGCTTTTTTTTTTCCACATCAGTGATATTCTTCAGTCCTGCAAGTTAGTAAAACCAAGACCACTTGCCATAGCTATAAGCTATCAATAAAAATTAATGTACCAGAGGGAATTGAAAGGAAAAAAATGTACTTAAGCGTTCAGGGCCATCGAGCCACCCATGCATCCTCTGCGAGTGTATTCTGGCGATGGAGCTGTTATTGTTGCCATGGGCTGCCATTTAATGTTATTTTCCTAAGTAAATGCTTCTGTGCTCTGATCAAGGACATTGGCAGTAAACCAAGACACAGTCTTCAGAAAAAGATGGTGCTGAGTGGTATTGAATACTGTTGAACCAGAGCTGGTATCAGAGCATATCTAAAGGCCCTCTCTTTTGAAAGTCGGTTCAAACGGAGGTTTAAAACCCTTTCAAGAAGGGAAGAATGCGTTCTTTTCCTCTTTTTTTATTTTTTTCTGATTTTTTTTTCCTCCTAAGAATGACAAGAGGAATTTGAAAAGAAAAATCACTGTGGCTGTGTCCACTCTAGCTTGTGCATTCTAACTGAGGAGAATGGGCAATTCGATGATGAAAACAAAATCCCTAAAAAAAAAAGTATATGTTTGTGGGACAGCCTTCTGCATTTGTCCCTACATGAGAAGTCAAACTCCTTTCCAGCATGGCTAGACTGAGGGCTGTGGTGCTCAGGGCACCCTATTGCCTACATCCCCCTAGTAATTTTGGAGGGGAGGGCATTCTTGGCTCTATATCCAGCTCTGAATGCTGATACTATTGCTGCATTCATGTAAAATAGAGTGAAAAGGGGTGTATATTAATCCCCAGGGTAACAGTATTGAAGCAGAAGATTTTCCACTGAGGAGAACTAATATTTATAGTGTCCTCTGGTTGTTTTGGCTAAAATGCTGACTGTACTGTGTTTGCAGATCAGGAGGGCACATTTTAAGAAGGAGAGCTGCGATGTCATCCCCTGTGACAGCGGAACCCCTGCAGGCTGAAGTAAAAGAGAAAAAAAGGGATATGGAAGGGTTTCCATTTGCTACAACTTGTATATGGGAGCTGTAAGGGCTTATGCAGAAATGAAGGTCGGTAATAAGTAAGTGATCCTCTTGGCTTATTTTGCCATCACTCTGCAATCTCCATTTCTTCGTCAGGATGACTATTGTATTAAATTGTTACATTTGATTCATTTATAGTTAAAGCAATAAAATGACATTTATTCCAATAAAGTGCTAAAGGCAGAGTCCATGCCCCAGGAGCCTGAAACCATCAATTTAGCTGTGGTGCAATCAGTGGTTGCAGTGCAGACCGCTTTGGGATGTGCAGGGAAGAGAAATGGGATCGCCGCATCCCGTTTACCTGCGTGTGCTGACGAAAGCTTGTGCTTGTTGCTGCAGGCCTGGGCCGTGCACAAAAACACCTGGGTGAAATCCCTGGGGGCATTTATTTTTTAAATTGAGTTCCATTTGCCCAGAACTTGGTGAGGAAGAAAAAGTGGATATTGGAAATGAAGTGGTTGACTGGCTCTTTGGTAGCTGTTATTGATAATGTATAGGCAGTCATGCTTACTTGAAAAACATGCAGGGAAAAATATCTGAGCCGCTCTTCAGGGTTATTTGGCACTTGAAGGTCCCCGTCACCTTCCAATCCAGTAGCCCCCCTTGCCTTTTAATGCTGCCTTTTGGTGTTCATCCTAAGGACGGCTGCAGCGGGGTGGGCGGGGGTTCAAGCCCAGTTAGGGAACTTCCTCTGACTGATGGCAATAGCAGGAGCCTAAGGAAGAGCAGGAGCCTCCGGTCACTTACATTAACCAGTCAGTTTTAGACTCTGGTGAACTTTTAGCATCCACAGTGTCCTGCGATGGGGTTTAGCCATGTTGCTTCATAATGCATAAAAAATGAGAGACTTCTTTTGCTTGTTTGAACCTGGAAGCTGCTGGTGTTATTTGCTGACTCCTAGTTCTGGTGTTGATGGAGACGATGAACTGCCTTTCCCTGCTCATCTTCTTCCAGTTGTTCAGGTTTTTACATACTTAAGTGTGTCACGACTCAACTGGCTCTGTGAGGAGGAAGAACTAGAATTTAGTTGTGTACAGAAATTATTTCATAATAGTGATTGGCTTTATCACCCTTCTCTAACCATTCCAGAGTTATATCCTTTTTTTTTTTTTTTTTTTTTTTTTTTAAAGATGGGGTAACCAGAACTTCACACAGTTTTCAAGATGCACATGGCTCATCAATTCATACCATGATGTCTTCTGTTTCCTTTTCGGCTTCTTTCCTAGTAATCCCTAGCTTTCTATTTCTTTTTTCTCTTTAATTACTACTGAGCACTGAGCTGACGTTTTCACAGTGCTATGGTACAACCCAAGATCTTGTTCTTGCATGCTAAGAGTAAGTTTGGTGCAGGCATGTGAAGTTGGATTTGTTTTTTCCCATGTGCAGCACTTGACATTCATCTACATTTAATTTCATCTGCCCTTTTATTGCCCGGTTGCTGAGCCTCGTAAGGTCTCTCTGCAAGTCATCACAGTCAGCCTTCAGTCAGCCTTCTAGTAGCGGTGAGGAGGGAGCGGGAAAAAAGGAAGGGCAACTGTGCAGTATACCGCACGGATACAAACTATTTAGAGAGAAATCCTCCGATCCCCACCAGAGGCAACGTGATTAATGGAACTGAAACCTCAAAAAATGGACTTGCAACTACATTTTTAATGCATAATATTTGTGTGAGGTTGACATTCAGCAAAATGCTTTCTCTCATGCCTGGTCTGAAGTTAAAAATATAAATGGAATGTCCTAGATTTTATTTATGCATCTAAACTTGTTAAGGAGGTAAAAGAGAACTGAGAGATAGGCAGCCCAGATAACATATCTCCAACATGCAGTCCCATCGTTCTGAGAAGCGTCACCTCCTGATGATTGAATCTTGCAAAGTTGGATTGATTTGGGTAATATTGAAAAAATATATATTTTCATTGAATAAGCAGATATTTGTTTCATTGTCCAAGGGGGAAGTCATAATGTTTACTTTGTGGTCTTGGAGGGGTCAGCATAATAAAAATGCATCTCTGTCATGCACATGCACGAATGTGCACATCGCTGGCAATGGATTTCCTAGCGCTGGTTTTAGGTATTGGTACAGATTATGAATAAATGTAGTGGAAATGCTTCATCTGAATTTTGTGTGGGCAATATCTGGTGGGTATTTCGGAGAGTATCTGCACTATTGCAGGAAGTCTCAATGCGTTACTACGCTTACAGAAAAAGCCTGCAGACAGCTTACGGTGAGATTTTGAAAATGCAAGGCAGGAGGAAGTCCAACCCAAAGCTTTTGCAGGTGCATAAGTAACAGGGTTGAATTAAGTTAATAAATAAGAACCTAATATCAACAAAAAGTAAAGGTACGTCTGGATTTTGCAAATCTCAACATTCGATTCCATTAGGAAGTTTCTGTGACAATACGATGTCTTCAGCAAAGTTCTCAAGGTATCTGTAAAATTGTGTATGTCAAAGGGTTTGGGATCGTTTCCTTACATTTTATTTTAATTAATTGAAAGTGCTATTACGTTTGGAAAGAAAACACTCCTCTTTGTCATTCTAAATTGAGAAATGTGAGTGAAGGAAACTAGGACGATAATCATCAGGGTTTGCGGCGTTTTAACAGTGTTGTGAGGTACACAGTGGGGGGTTTCTTCAGTACAGCGACAAGTTTGCTTTGCCAGTCTTTTAGCTATTTATTATTTTCGTTATGAGAAAGCGTTTGCTCTGATTGTCTCTTAAGGAGAAATTCCTTAATTTTCACTTGTCCGATCATTTGAGTGGAGTTAAAAGTGGTAAGTCAGGCTGACGCTATCTATACAATGTCATCTTTGTTGTTTTTCCTGGTGTAGTTTAATTCCCCCGGCTGACCATCCCCTTTTTCCTTTCTCTTCTCTCTTGATGCTTAAATTCATGTCTTTTGTCTGTTCTCATAGCTCTTACCTCTCATACGTTTAATTTCATTGCTGGCATTCTGAAAATCCAAATAAATTATGCCCTGCGCACTGCCATCACCAGCCTTCTCCGTAACCTCAGACAAGTCAAGGAGAATAGTTAGGCAGTTTTCTTCTTTCTACAGCTCTACCAGTTATTTTCTACCAGGTTACAAATACGTGTTCCTTTCTACCTTGCCTGTCAGAGCGGCTTTCAACTGGTTTCCCTGCTAACGGTGACAAGGTGATTGACTTGCAGATTTCTACAGCAGTTTTATACTTAGAAAAAAAACCTGCTCTTATATTCAGCAAACTTTTTTCTTGAAAACTGCTTGAACTTCAATTATTATTTGTGGCCTACAGATCTTTGACAAGAATAAATCTTACAGTATCTACTCTGACAGACTCAATTTTTGTTTTGAATTGCCTCCTACTTTTCCAGTAGTAGGCACCTTGGTAATTATATACATAGTCAATGGATGACAGCCAGGATATTGTTGTTGTAGTCCTTGGTTTAGAGAAAGGATTAATTTCATATTTCAGTTGTTTTACATGCTGTCAGGTTATAACTCTTTTCTTGGCTCTAGAGCACTGAAAAGTGAAACTTTTGGACAGTTCTGCTTCAGTGCTTCAGCCACATCCACTTTAATTGTTAGACTTTTTGTCTCTTTTTTGTTCTGTCACATGTCTATAGGGTTTTTCCCCTGGCAAAAACTGTAGTTGTAAGTCTTATATAATCAATTTTGGTGAAAATCATCGGTTTATATTGATTATAGTCAATGACTGTTTTTATGTTTGTATATAAAAAAAGGAAAAAATAAGCCTATGGGTGATAGCTCATTAGCTAATAAATATAGTATAACTTCCTGCATAATTACAATTTTTTATAATTTTTATAATGCTTTTTGCTTATTTTCCTTTGGATAATTTTCAAAGTACTATTATTCCCTCCAGAGATCTCTAAGAGGCAGAATTTCTGGCTATTAAAGATTTGCCATCCCACAAGCAGCATACTGAGAGTGCCTCCAGGTTATTTATAACTGGATTTTATCTCAGAAAATTAACTAAAGAAGATAAACCAAAATTCTAGGGAAAAATGCCTTAAACATCTCATATATTATGCTGTGCTCAAACAGCTATTTTAATTTTAAGAGCCTGGCAAGCCCAGTGGAACTCTTTTTCTGGTTTTGGGCACAAAGTAAGATAACACTTTTTGAATTCCTCCAGGAGATCATCTAAGTGCGCTTAAAATGGAAGCATAAAATATGAGTTTACAATGCGATATACTTAAACTTCACACGTTAGTTTACTTGATTTTCCGTGTTTGCCCGTTCTAAGAGCCCTCGAACTTCTCAGTCCGCCCTTTGAGAAACGAATACGCGTTCGAGACGTCGTACTAGCAGGCAGCTACAAGCTGATCGGTGTTCTGCAGAGTTGGGTTGGGCGTTGGGTCCGCCCTGACCACGGGCGTCCCCAGGCGCGCCGGCGCCGTGGTCGGCAGAGCTCGGGCGCCGCGGAGCCGGGCCGGTGCCGGCGCGCCGGGGCCGCCTCCCCGGCAGCCTTCGGCGTGCCACCCGGCTGAAGAGGCAGATTCCCAGCTGCGTACGTGAGAGTTTAGGTGCCTGTTGTGATTAAGCGTAAAATAACAAACTCGTTCGGTTTCTAGCACGAGTTACGTTTGAACTTAGGTCTGGCGGGGCGAAAGGTTATTGCAATAATTTATCGTACCGTGTAGCAGAATCGGTGTTTAAGGAGGCATGGTAGCTGGAAGGCATGTTCTATTCTTATTTCGAGGAAAAAGGTACTGTCGGGTGGCAAGTACTGACATAGCTGCAGCTTCTGAGCTCTGCCTTACATATAAAATCTTGAGAAAGGGGCTCTCAAGGCGCGTTTTCAAACCAGCGCCGTTAGCGCCTTTCCTTCGCCATTTGTAAGAAGAACGCTTTGCGGTGTCGGTTATGTAATTACGATGCGTAATGGGGTGACCTGTGCAGGTGCTGAAGTGATCTGAAATTAATGATCTCCTCTGGCTTTTGCTTTTAATTATTCACCTACGTGAAGCAGGATACTGACTCCGAGGGCTAGGGCAACTAATGCCGATTGGTTCGTATCGGTGTCATCACGTGGCAGGAAGATCTTAACATTTTCCCTTGGTTTGCTTAGGCTTCGTTATAACCATTAAAGAATTTGACTTCTTATTATGCATTTTGGAATATAAATTAGTATATATATGCAGCCTCTGACGAATTTTCTCTAACATCTTGCAAAACTTCGGTCAGGGAAGAATATAAACTCTCTGATATTATCTATATTTGTTTCTGTGCTCTTAGCTGAACTATCGCATCCTTTCCTCAAGATGAGATAACGGTGAATCTGAACTGAAAACGGCATGAGGAAATTACTGATCACACTATTTGCCTCTTTAGACTTTTATGACTAAAAGGGGTAGCTAGAAAAATGTGGTTGAGCATTACCTTCTGCCATCTCTATTTTCTTTTCTGAATTATCTAGTCTTAGAAGTATTTGAATAACTTCTGGTCAGAATAAGCACTTTCCTCTCAGCGCAGCGTAAGAACACAGTGGCTCTTGAGACCAGAACAATTGGATAAATTAATATTGATTTGCTAAGAAAATACTTTTTGCTCTGTTGAAATATCTCCTACTGTAGTCTATAACAAAAATTGCAAATTTAAAAGGAGGCAAATAGTTCTTCACCATTTTCCCAGTGAAACTAATTATGGATAGCATTGTGCAAAGTATATGGGTTATACTTGCTAAAATACAGTTTATGTAGCAAAAATGCTAGGGGGGCGGTGCAAGAGAAAATTAGCTGTTCGCTTACACAGACAGGTTCAAAGAGAACTCTTAAAATACATAAACCCACAATTTTTTTAGAAGCGTTTAGAGGTGGGGGGTTACTGTGGGTGGAACAGTGTGATACGCCAGTATTTTGAATTACAAGCGACTTTATCTGTTTTGCTGTTGCTAGTAACGTTTATCAGCAGAAAGAGCTCCTTGCTCGAGGGGCTGCCGAGCGGGCGCTCGGGTTCCCTGCGTACGAGCTGAAGACGCGGGACGAAACGTCGGGAGCCCGCGCCGGGGCCGAGCAGGCCGGGAGCAGCGGGAGCGGGGCCGGGGCTGGCGCCCGGCCCGCGGCCCTCGGGCTGCTGCTTCTCGAACGCCGTGGCTCTCCGCTTGCCACCGAAAAAGGAAAAAAGACGAGAAAAAAGAAAGGAGGTGGAAGGAGGGAAGGCGCACAGAAGCTCAGATAAACCTGGTATTTCATTTGCGTTTTCCTGATAGATATTGAGTCCTTTCCATACGCTTGTGCATTAAGGGTTTTGCTGAGCGAGCTAGGACACTGTCTCTTTAAGTGTTTAACAGTAATTGGTTCATGTCCTGGTGTTCATTGAAAATCCTAGACATTTCATGGAAAATCTTCTTAATGAGGGAATGAATTTTTCATTCACATTAGAAAGCTCACTCTGACAAACAATTTCTAAATAAAACTTTGGCGACATGACATCCCATATTGGACTTGACAAAGAGGACAGGTGCATTAGAATAAAACTGTATGGCGATCCTTCAAGCTGTCAGCCATGAATATTTTATTTCTTAATGAATCATCTTTGTGAAATGAACTTTCTTGTTGTAGTGTCAGTGCCATTTACAACAAAAAACCTGCTCCTTTTAAAAGGTGAACTCCTTAAAGATGCTGATGCCTGCATAAAATACTTAACCCTAGCCAAGGTATTCAGTAAATTTAATAGTGCCCCCCCCCCCCCAAAAAAATGTTTGAAATATAGCCCTACACTACCAGGTGCGACTGTCAGACACAACCTTTGCAATTGCAATTTTGTTACCAAAGCCGTTATTCAAGGCGGATTAGCAATGAGGTTGAACCACCAGGGCATCAATTTTGATACTAAAACCAGAGTATACTTAATTTTTGTTTTGATGTTTTCTTTATTTTTAATGGCGTATTACCTTTCTATAGCACTTGTGCACAGCAATAGATTGATATTAGAGACTTGATATATCATGATTTAAGGTCCAACACAGACAGCTGCCATTTACAGCATCCTGGTTTGGTATTCCTTGCCATGGAAACACTAGAAATCATAGTCTGTCCTTGGCATTTATTCAAAGACTGGTGAGGGCTGGTTACAGTAGGGTGTCGGGTGTAGACGTTACCTCCCCTAGCCATGGGCTTCCCTGTATCCCGACATTTCCTCTTGTCTCTCAAACTTCCAGTTTCTTTGTTCTAAGAGAATTCAAATGTCAGATCAGTTTATTTTCCCTCACAATTTATTTGTCGTAGTGGATTTGAATGTACTGTTTTTGCTAACAATTTTACATTCATTGAGTTACCTTAAAAGCATATATATTTCAGCATTTTGCTTTTGTTCTGAGAACGCAGCTTGATTGGGATTCTCTGGGGAAAGTTCCAATTTTTATTGATATTAAAAATACCCATTTGATTGCAAACCACAAAATGGACTTATTCAATTTAATTTGCATAATGGTGTCTTCAGGGACAAAGATTGCATGTCCTTTGTGGCACTGGTGCGGTTATACTCACGTCTGCGTAGTCCCTGGCCTGTCTCCGCGCTGATACTGGATATATTGTTTCATATGTCCATGCTCCAGGACCCATCTTGCTCCCTTAAGTCAACGGAAAAACTCCCAAAGATAAGGAATAAGCCCCTTTTAGTGCTGACTTTTAACTTACCTGTTACCTCCTTTTTGTTTTACAGTTTGTCTCTTCCCATATGGACCTTTCTCCTTGTATTAACTTTTTTTCTACATTTATAAGGAAAACTTACTCAGATTCTGCTGTTACTGTAGTCAGTAGGATCCTTCCTACCGTCTGTAACTGGAGAAGACTTAGAGATAAGAGCTACTTTCAGAAAGGTATTGACATTTTTCCTAGCATTGACTGTTCACATGCCCTTCCTCTTCCATTGCCGTTTTAAACTGCCTGTGGAGTTCGCTGAGGGCTTCACTGGAAAACCAGACCTGAAAGGAATGATTGATGTCTATTTATCCTTGAAGTGATACGTGAAATGGACCTCAAAGTGCATAGAGACTTCACCAGAAAATATGAAGGCTATAACCTTTAAGTCTCTCTTTTTCCCAAATTGCCAGTTGTAGCTGAAGCCTGATGCGTCCAGGAAGCGTTTCAAATGGCAGCCGCGGTGAGGCAGCAGCATGTCCAGGCCAAAGAAACTCTGCAACCTCGGGATAAAAAATTCCCTAATATTTCTTGTAATATTTATTTATCGTCAGAATTTAAACTAATCTGTAGTTAATAACATCAAAAGGGTTTATTCTGAACCCAGCGCAGTTAGTTGATGTTAATGAATGGGTCATTCACAAAGACCTTAGAGAACAGACGTGTACTGAGGTGCTCTGAGATTTTTCTTGCCTTAGTACTAGTCATATTACTGCAGCACCCAGGGGCCAAGTCGTCTTGCCCAGCTGTGTGTGATGAGAGCCCCCGGGGCACTCAGTGGAGAGCAGAGCACGTAGAGACGGTGGCGCAGAGCCCGTCAGCGCGGTGGGCAGGAGGCACCAACACCCCCAGCTCGAATGGTCCCGCACTTCCGTTGACCTGCCAGTGATGGAGACCTCTTAGATGGAGTTTGAGGTTGATAGTGAGGTTGTTTTGTGGATGTTTGAGGAAGCACTTTCTGAACGTGAAAGCAACCTGAAAAAATGGAAAAGGTGTTTGTTGGGAAGGTAGCAAGTGGATCTGGGAAGCTGGCATGGCAGGTCAGAGCAAGAATCAACCTGCCAGCGTGAAGCAACCCGCTCCCAAGGCCTGATGCGCAAGGCAAGACAGGGATGGGCGGTGAAGGGCTTGCCAGTCTTGCCTTGAAACTTTATGTTGTGTTTTGTCCTGTTGTTAAAAGGATCTGGTCCAAAGCTGGATGTACAGAGAATTCCGATTCACTGGAATGGTCCTGATCTTCAGAATTTCTATCGGTTTAAACAGGTGCTAATGCATGTAACAACTTCAGGATCAAGGGGCAATGATAATAACTCTGTCTTAATCTTCTTTCCCGTATCTAATCACAATCTTTGTTCTTCAAAGCATCTGTGATTTTCTCTTGAAATTATCGGACTGTCTTTATGCTTCTTCAGTTTCTAATTTTACTTTCATTTAAATCCACTTTTTCAACAGCCTAGCAAGTACTAATCAAATAAACTCTAAAAGATTGCTCCTGAGTAAATTATTTTTTAATAATGAGTTCCTGTTACCAGGGAATACAGAGTTAAAAAGGTGATATCACTAAAATTAATTAGCATAAGACATGCTGGACTGGTAGAAGTGACTGGATCTTAATCAATAGCAATATGATTACACCCATGCAGCAATTATAAATTATTTAAAACAGTACCCCTAGGTTACTGACTAGTTGCCTTTAAATTAAATTCTCTGTCAATAATTGATGCAAAGAATTAATGTGAGAACACCTTCAGTTACTGAAACTTTTTTAAGGTGGCATAAAATATTGAACTGTTGCCCGTCATTAGCAGCTATCCTGTCTCTTCTGCACAGCATTGTTCTGTACTAAATTGGCCGAGAAGGACCTCCAGAGCATGAAAGATGACTAATGATTCTGAATGCTGTGTTCACTCTTCTTCTAAGGACACTGACACTGAGAAGTATAAATTTGATATGGGAGAGGAACTGGAAACTGATGAGAGCGGTAAAGCTCCCAGTCCATTTTGCCATTGAGGCAGTGAAACAAAATACGTTCTAGCTTGGTTTTTAGGTTTTGTTAGATGAAGAGGATAAACAGGAGACGGTCTGGAATGTGCTGAAAGATGAGTGATGCTTATAAGGCAGTTTATTTATTATGAGCTGCAATTTTCTTTCTACAAAAAGCATAATGCCCAGTCATATGTATGAGTAAAATAGTTCCTTCTCTCCTCTTCCTTAGTGTATTTTTATTTATTATTATCTGCGGTTTGGTGTTCCATAGATGTGCATGATTTTACTTCTTTCAAGGGGCAGAAGGAAAATATAGTAATTGCAATCTCAGAAACATGAAAGATGATACCACGGAAGTTCAATGCAGCTGTCATTGAAACCAGCTGTAATCACTGTGTTTGCTGGAAAGACATCCAAGTGCGAGACTTGCATCAAAACTTAATGACTTCCTTTGCTAAGGACCACTCTTTCCAACGAGTAGATTTTACAGCAGTATAGTAGGATTTTAGGATGTTAGGGCAGTATAGTAAACATCTTCTATAGGCTAATGTGGCAGAAGTTAAGACAGTATGTTTTTAGAGAGTATCGCATCCCCTTAGGTATTTTAAGACTTAAAAAGTACTTGGCAATTCTAGAAAATATAGATATTTATAATGACGCTATTATTGTAAAAACTTGTTGTTCTGCATTTGAAAGTATCATGAAACCATAAGATTTTGGCCTATATAAATCAGAGTTAGTGTCAAGGTCTTGAGATAAACTCATGGAAGTCAGGAAGTTGGGGATGGAGCCCAGACCTGTGAGATGATATTTGTTCCTACTCTTTGGGTTTTGTTTGCTCACCTTGGGAAGCTGGCAAAGGTACATTAATATCTGGACACTGGAATTTCAGTAGAAATTCTTTCTCGACATACTTCTTTCTTCCAGGGTGCTCTTATTTTTTAGTTTGTGTCCAAACTATTTAGCGTTCTCGTTGCTGCTATGAAGTACCTCTTTCCAACACTGCTGCTGCAGGAGTGAAGATTAATATTATGCTACATAAATTAGACCTTTATTTTAAATCTGTGTTTCAAAAGCACAGATTTATGTATTAGTGCTCACATAACTGCCCTTACTAGAATTTCTTAAATAAATGGACATCGAAATTTCCTTTTTTCATTTGTTTGTAATGGCTATAAAAATTATGTGTTAATGAAAAGGTTGTACCAGAGAAAGGCTTTTGGCATATACCGTAAAAAGCTATACAGATGATAATATGGATCAGGGATGGGGAGAGTGCTAGAAAGCGCAAGTGGAAGAATTGATGTATCTCTTTGCAGATTTTTGGAATGGTGCAATAGAGATGTATTCATTCAATGCTTACTTACTGTAACACCGTATTTCATAACCAGAACCCCTTGGCAGAGTTTGTGATAAATGGAGTTAAATATTTAAGTCAGTACTGGGGGGATAAAAAGCCAGAACCATAAACCAAAATCCCAAACAAAATCCTAATAGCATCATAGATGGTCTGAGATGGGGAAAGGTGCTGAGTGTTGCCGTTCCAAGTCCCTGCTGCAGCCCTGTTCGAGCAGTGTCAGCCCCTCCACGTGTTTCCTGTAAGCCTTCTGGCCAAGATGCAGAGTGTGGAAATCATGAAGATCGAGCTACTGTGAAGTCTGGAAATCTGTAATTTTAGCAGAGGTGCAAGTTTGCATCCACTCAGAAATGGCAAAAAAAAAAAAAAAAAAAAAAAAAAAAAAAAAATCTTGGAAACCTGCTTTTTGAACATTTCATTGTTTTTAACTAACGTTAACCAAGGACCTCATTTGCCCACTAGTGTTTATAGTGTTTGGTAAAAGCTTGCATTTTAACACACAGGAACCTCAGCTGCTATTTTGAGCTTTCTCTGCTGACTAAATCTGATTAGTCAGAGTTTCAGTCTAACTAAGCACTCTTATGTGCACCAGAAGACACTGTCTGTCTGTTTACACCATTAGCTAAAGTTTCTGTATCATATTCATAAAATACCTTCCATCCATATTGGAATGTATTTTATTGAAGTATATATAAAAGCCCATAGACTCTGCACAATGTAAATGCAACAGTTGATATTTAATTACATGTAGTTGAATGGTACTGGTGTAAAAATCCGTGGTCTGTTCTTAGAGCTGTTTATTCTTTTTGCTCTTCTTGTGCACTTCATCTTGCCCATTTTCTTTCTGCTAAAAGCCTGACATCCTGTGCTGGCTGTAAAGCCAACAGAGATTTCTCCTCACTGCAGCACAGCTACAGTATCTTCCTCCAAAAAAGATTGCAACATCTCTGCAGTCTAGTGGCTTGGAACCCTGTCTTTGCTCTCTCATTTTTACTCTTCGATCCTTTGGCACTTGCAGAGTAGGGAATTTAACAAATGGTTAGAAATCCTCTGTCACGCATTGGCTCTGACTTGAGTGCAGGAGATTTCGCATATATAACTCTTAGGTTGATGAGCAGTTGCTCATTTTATGGATTTTTAGACAAGCATGGAAAATATTTCAAGTTAGGTAAAGATTTTGCTCTTGTCTGAAATATGAAAAATTTCACTTTTTTTTTTTTTTTATTTCCTTTCCCCCCCAACACATAAAATGCATTTACTCCGTGAAAGTAAAATGAGGTTGAACTGGGAACCTATATTTCAAAACATTAAATAAAATATATTTGAACAAGAAAATAGAAACATTAAAGAATAAAAATTAAAAGCCCTATAAATCCCAGTTCATCCTTGTCCATTCCTGCTGAGCAAAAGATGATCCTAAAAGAAATGCAGCTACTGAAGCAAAACGGCTATTAATTTTCACCGATGTTAGCAAAAGTGGAAAATAAAATCTTAGGAACCATTTTTTTTCCTATTCTTCATTAGGCTCACCATATTTAGTAGGAAGTAACTTATGGGTTTGAAAACATCTGTCTGTTATGTAATTTGTGTTAATATTAATCTTCAGCACAATCTGAAAGCTCTTCTTTTTTCTTTTTACTTGCAACAAATTGGTTAATGTGTCCACGGACCAGCTTAGGCATCATGGTTGCACAACCTACTCAAGTGTTTCTTCTGCCTGAGTGATTCTGTGGGAAGGTCTGAGGGAGGTAGAAAAGGCCATATTAAAGTAGGATGAAATGAAATTAGAAAAGAGAAAAGATACGTCTCATTGAAACCGTACATGACAAGTGTTGTTTCTGCTTTTAAGAAACTTATGAAATCAACCTTGTAGACCTCACAAAGATCTCCGGCTTTCCATGCCAAAGATGTTTTGAGAAATTGATGAGTAAATTTGTCCAGGATTGTAATTTAATTCTCAGAATTTTCATTGACAATCTATCTGATTAATGGGTTATTTCCGTTTATCGTCTATCTTACAGTTAGTTTTACAAAATATACCAAAAGCATATTGTTCTGAAACATCGTTACGTGACCAAAATGAAAGCATATGTGAACTGCAAAATCCTACGCCTATCAACACTGCAGCCTCAACCATATTCTTCCCGTAATACTGTGGCACCATTGATTTACGAGAACACATATGCATATATGTACGCGTGTGAGAACATTGTGTGTTATGCGTCAATAGTATTGCTGTTCACCAAAAAATCAATACGATTTGCCTGAATTGTTTCCATAATGATTGTACGTATTAGGTTGGTGTTAATGTGTAACATCCGGTTTTGAAAACCACATTTAAAGGTCTGATAAAAACTTTTTTAAAACAGATTTTAAGCTGCTTGATAAAATAGCAAACAAAGTCTGTGAAGTCACTATTACTATTTTTATTGTCTCTTTCTTTAATTAAATCTCAGTAGTGTGCTTGCTTAGGAAGTGACCAGTTGTAAAGTTTGAGACTCTAGAAAGCGAGCAGCTTACTGCTACCATTAATATTAATTTTTACATTCAACATACAGCTGTTCAGTGCCCTCCCATGAAAACAGCTGATTACTCCTTGTTATTGCCCTGAGTAGCAGGCGTTATTATTCCTGTTCTTCACGTGGAGAAAACAAGTCACAGAGAGCCAAGGCTATCTCAGGACCAGAGTTTCATCCCTGTGGTCAGTGAGATGCTTGTTGAGCTTTTCTGAAAATACTTCTGAACTCAGAAATACAGAAGATAGTTTCAAAGGCATGCCAAGGCATGAGCAGGAGCTCCACGCCCTTGGCACCAAGGATACCAACTTGCATTTTCCCCCATAACTCAAACCACTGGCCTCCACTCTCACACCACAAGGCAACTTCCACACCACCAGACGCAACTCCCCATAGGTGGGTTGTCCTTTAACAGGTTGAGGGACTCCAAATTGAGGGTCCAAGAGTGTATGGAAGTACTCTCTGGTGTCCTCCATACTATCTATCCTGGAGGATTTCACAGAATCAAAGAATAATGGAAGGGACCTCTGGAGATCATCTAGTCCAACCTCCCTGCTCAAGCAGGGTCACCTAGAACGCGTTGCACAGGATCATATATAAGCAAGTGTTGAATATCTCCAGAGAAGGAGACTCTACAACCTCTCTGGGCAACCTGTTCCAGTGCTCTGTCATTCACACAGTAAAAACGTTTTTCCTCATGTTCAGATGGAACTTCTGTGTTTCAGTTTGCGCACATTGCCTGTCATCTGTTGCTTGGCACCATTGAGAAGAGTCTGACCCCATCCTCTTGACACCCTCCCTTAAGGTATTATTTGTAGACCTGTCTTTCTTGTACTGGGGAGCCCAGAATTGGACACAGTACACCAGAAATGGCCTCACCAAGGCTAAGCAGAGGGGCAGGATCACCTCCCTCCACCTGCTGGCAACACCCTTCCTAACACACCCCAGGATACCATTGGCCTTCTTGACCACAAGGACACATTGCTGGCTCATGGTCAACTTGTCATCCACCAGCGCTCCCACGTCCTTCTCTGCAGAACTGCTTTCCAGCAGGTCAGCCTCCGATCTGTACTGATGCATGGGGTTATTTCTCCCTAGGTGCAGGACTCTGCACTTGCCCTTGTTGAACCTCATGAGGTTCCTCTCCACCCAACTCTCCAGCCTGTCCAAGTCTCTCTGAATGGCAGCACAGCCCTCAGATGTATCAGCCACTCCTCCCAGCTTGGTATCATCAGCAGACTTGCTGAGGAGGCACTCTGTCCCCTCATCCAGGTCATTGATGAAGAAGTTGAACAGGATGGGACCCAGTACAGAGCCCTGGGGAACGCAAGTAGCCACAGGCCTCCAACTAGACTCCACGCCACTGATGACAACTCTCTGAGCTGTGCCTTTCAGCCAGTTCTCAATCCACCTCACTGTCCACTGATCATAGCCCACACTTCCTGAGCTTGCCTATGAAGCTGTTATGGGAAACAGCGCTGAAAGCCTTGCTGAAGTCAAGGTAGAAAACATCTACTGCTCTCCCCTCATCTACCCAGCTTCAAGCCATAGCTTGTGTGGTCTCAAGAGGTTGGTCCTCAGACAGAAGGCACCCAAGATAGAGGTTGTGTCACTGGGATTCGTACAAGGTAATGCAAATCTCTACTGGTTGTCTTGTGGGTTTGCCACACTTTCCAGCTGCCAACACTAAAACACAACCCTGCAGGAGCCTCTGTTTTCACAGCTGTGCAAACATCCTTGATGGCGTTTGTGCTAATGCCCAGGACAGTAATGAAGAGCAGACACCAGCCAGCCTGGATGGCTCATACAACACTAAAATGCAGAGAAGGAGGCACTGTTCATGGTGGGATTGACAGTGCTTGCCAGAAGAAAGCAGGAGAGGGAGCAACATTAATGTCAATATTTTAAAGAGGATCATTAAATAGGAAGGGGAAGAAAATAACAAAAAGTTTAAAAATTCTTGTAGCAGTATTTCCCTAAAGGAGGTGGCAGAGATGAAGGGAGAGGACACTAACTGGAACTATCCATGCCTCCTTATCTAAGATACATGTCTTTAAGTTAGCTTGTGAACAGATCATCCCCATTAAAACTATAACCACTGTCTTGAGCTATTGTAGAGACCAGAGCCTGGTGTACTTATAAAGAGTGACTGACAGTGAAACTGTTCAGGGCTTTAGGGCAGTCAGGCCTGTAGTTACAAGAGGAAGAGGGCAGATTGCCACTGACGGCTGCTGTGCCGTGGAGCTGCTTACTCCTGGCTCGTGCTATGTTCCTGGCCTCGCAGTGGCATGGACGCAGTTGGATGGTCTGAGAAAATGGGTGGCGAGGTTCTTCCCACTCCCAAAATGTTGCTTGCAAAGGGGGTGCCGATGCTGGCATGCAGTAGCACCTAGGTGCAGCCCGAAAGTGGAGCATCTGGAGCCTGCTGAGACATCACATCCCTCACTCTTGCCCAGAGGTGTTGCACATGCTCGAAGTATCCCTCAAGGAAGGTTCTCCTTTGCCATCTGCTCCTGGGAGAGGTGCTGTTATGCAGCCACAGCCAAGCCCTCATAGTCCTCGTGGTGGGGACGTTGGATGGAGGAGGAGAGAGCACGTAAGGAGTTGGCCTGACATGTCACGGCCTCATTCAGCAGTCCAAGCACCTAACTCTGTATATCCACGGCTTCTCCTGATGTATAACGGAGACAGGTTTTAGTTTGTTATAAATGCAAAAAACGCCGTTCAAGTGTGTCGCACAGGATTAGGAGTGAATGAAAAATAGAAGCATTTCCTATAATATTTGTATGAAACAGAGAATTTTGATTTGACTTCATTTTCTACTCTTTCGTACTTGCTTCCTGTGAGTATTTGAGGAACGAAGCTCATTAGTCTGAATACTCACAGAGGAACAGAAATGAAGCTTGAGTATTGTTTAATGCAGTTTCAAATCATGTATTCAGTTTTCATATGACATAATTCAAGCTTATTGATTAGTCATATAATTTGTCTGATCTGAAACGACAAGGAATACTGCATGACTGATTTAACCAAATAGAGTGAACTGTAAATACTTGCAAGGACTTGCAGGTTCAATTAATTGAAAAATTTGTGAACACATCTAATCAAGTGAGTCTGAGACCTTAATGTTCAATTGGCTGATGATTTGTGAACAGAAGTAAAAGAAGAGTTAAGAGAATGAATTTATTTGTTGGAATGTTAAATTCAGCCTGGCACAGAGCAAGTGGTCTTATTAAGTAATACAGAATACGTTTTTGTGTTAAAGTGATAAATATGTGCTTTAAACGATGTAAAAGAATGGTTATATTTATATTTAAATTGACACAGTAAATCTTCAGTTATGCCTACAAACATTTCAAGGAAGAGTAAAGAACCGGTATTATATTTACATATGGTAGGAAGAAGATCTCCTCAATGAGGAAGTTGAAGAGGATTTAGAAAGTAGACACAGGAATGATGTAAGATGGGAAAAGCTGTTTTGAAGGAAGAAGTGTACAACTCTCAATCTATTTAACTTACCAGAAATATTGTGGTCGGATCGCCATCAGTAAGTGCCTATCAGGGCAGGTTTCTGAAGAACTGCTTTTTCAGCTCACAGAAGCAGAATATGATCCAGTACTAGAAGCTTAAGCTAAATATACACTGAGAATATAGAGCATTTTTAACAGTAAAGACGAATAAGCATTAGAACAACATACAGTTTATTCAGTTTTAGGATTGCAGACTTTTTGAAACCTTGTGAAGGGTGGGAAGCTGCAAGTTGGATGTAGCAAGTTGGTTACTTTCTGTGGCCTTTTGTGAGAACCAGAGACTATATCTTAGAGGTTACTTTCTTGCCCTTATTGCCTGTGAATATGGGAACCAAAAAAGGATAGTCTATAGCTGTGTAAGCCAGCAAACGATGGGTTTATGCCTTTTCATTCTGCAACCTGAGCAATTTCAGAGCTGAAAATACTAGTGGAATCTGATATTAGGCCAGAGTAGGTGAGAGATGCCTATAATAATGTACCTTCACCTGTGTCTTGGTGTAATTCTGAGCTTATAATGCTGTCCTCACTGCCATACTCCCAAAGATTGAGTCTTTCTGAAACAGTTTGTGTGGCCAGCTACCAGATGGAGCATAGAAGGGCAGAAGAATGCTGTTTAAACACTGCATTTTTCTAATTAGTCATGATACTAGCAGTGCCAGAAGTGAAGATGTATCAGTCTTGCTACAACAAAATTGTAACTTGAGTGAGAAAAAAAAATGCAAAATACTTACTCCTACTTAAGAAAACCCCTAACCTGAAGGTAATTTACTCCATATGATGAGAGGAACCACAGGGATGTATAATGCCCTGTACCCACCTACCATGAAACTTGGCCGAAGACTGGTGGTGCTGCACAGCCACCGATCAGCTGGTGGCCGAGACCTCTGAGCACCGTCAGAGGGCACCATTCCCTGGGGGGTCCCCTTGGCAGAGGCGCCCAAAGCTCAAAGGCGACCGGGAACACGAGGCTGTCAACGCAGGGGCAATGCTCTCCGAACTGCGTTTGCGGTGGGAAGCCTTTCTTTCCTTCTCCTGTGACTACAGCGACAAATTGTGTTAAGCACCAGACACATGAAAACCTAAGCTCATGCCCCAGAAAGTGTCAGTGGTATAATGTAAGAAGATTAGGAAGACCAGTAGCAGTTCGCAGTGTGCTTAGAAAGTGGCCACTGATGCTTTTTGGTTTGGTATTTTCTGCATCAAACACCACTTTCAACTTTCTTTCCTTTTTTTTTCTTTCTTTCTTTTCTTTCTTTTCTTTTCTTTTTTTTTTTTTTTTTTAACTTTAGGATTCTGCATCTCCAATTTTAAAGTTTAAATAGATCTATACTTTCCCCACGGAGTTGTGTGCAAACTAATATTAAGATTAAAATCTTTTATGTTTGTTCTGTAGCTTGAAACAGAAAACTAGTGCGTAGTTGGTTTTATCCCACTGGCTCTCCAAGGTTCAGGTATTAACATAAATACAGCCCATTAACACTTGTTCCTCTCTGTCAGGACATAAATTAAGTCTGCAGGTGTTCCATGATGCTTTACCCTTGGTACTAATTAAGCCTTGATAATTAGGTTTGTTAAATTCAGGCCTTTAAGCTTATATTCCCTCTTTGGGTTGCCAAAACGGCGATTTGCAATACGCAAGGCCTGTTTCTGCAGGTTTTCTGGGTGGGTTTTGTTTTAATTTTTGTTTCAAAGAAAACCATAGTAATAATAAACTATGCTTTAGGTAGATGGTTTAAGATTCAAAATCTGTAAAGACCTTGGGTATCAGCTTATATGGATAGCAGAATGTTTTCCTTTTTCTGGCTTTTTGGCAGAACATGGTCATTGTAGTGGATGGTTTCCAGTCCATCTGTTAAGCACACAGATGCTTTGACTAGATAAATAATTGCAATTCCAAAGGAAATGTCGTTCAGAAATGTGTGAGTTGATATCCTAAAATAGGAATATTAAAAAAGGTATAGAATTTCAATTTAATAAACATTGTGTATGTCCCATATAGCAATACAACTTTTTTAGGAGGAAAAATAAACAAAAAACCTCTATAACTTTGATTTTTGTCTAAGCATTTAAAAAGGTTATGTTCACAGGTCACATGATCTTAATGCTAAATAAAAATAATAATTAAAGAAATCTAGTACAAAGGAATCCACGTGGGAATAGAGTTATTTGTAACACATACCCAGAACATTAAATAGCCTAATCAGAATGGATTTTCTTGCCAGTTAATCTGTTCTCTTTTGTTTCTCCATAAATATATAGCTCATCAGATCAAATGTTTGATAAATGTCATTTTTCATCTAGAATAAATGAAACCACTGCTACAACTCTATTAGAGGTACTTTCCACATTATTCATTGCAATCATGCTAACTTAGTGCTAATAGCTTTAATGCTTTTTTATCCATGAGATATTAAATAAAATCATATTTTAATCAAAATCGATTTTTAAAAAAGAAGGAAATAAATAAATAAATGCCATTTAGAGACTTTCAGCCACATTAGGTTCCCATCCTTCATTTTATTTAGTGTTTTATTGACCAGAAAGCCACAATTAATCATTTTGGGCAAGAGCTATGTTTTGGGAGAGCAAAAAGGTTTTTTTCAGCTGTAATACAGAAACATACAGTCAGTTTAACATACATAATATTTTTAAGTCTGATTCTGATTTTTAATAAGACACGTTAAGAATTTCAAGAAATTCTTCAGTTAAATTTCTTAAAAGAATAAATAATATTTAGGGTACATAAGCATTAAACAACGTATGGTTCATTCAGTTCATTCTACTACAAATAAATATGCTCTGTTATTTAATATAGAAATGCTTGGGAAAAAACATAAGGCTGTTGAAATGTTATCTTTTCGGTATTTGATGAGACATTCATAATGTTTTCCCTTCAAAAGTTTCTACTGTAAAAGAACCCAGTTGAAGGAGAGAAAATCTAAAGTATATAATGATTATCATTAAAAGGCATCACTTATTATTTCAGGAAATACTAAGCTCACCTTGTAATTTACAGCATTTCTATATTTATAATGAGAAAGAGCATGATATATAGTATATCCAATAGTAACAGTGTCCTAAATACTGAATTAATTGGCAGATTTGTAATGGTGACCCCATTGAGGCATACGATTGACAAAATACGAGAGAGCATAGTTGATAGATTCCACTTATTAATAGGTCAAAGTCGTTAGGGAGATAATGTATGAGAGAAGCTGTATTCAATTCCTAGATGTTTTGACTTTGTAGAAAAAGGGAAGAATTAGACTTGAGCTACTGGAGTTAAAGCCATTTTAGAGCTTTTAAATTAATAATACTTCCGGTTCTTCAGCGTTTTCCGTTTAGGAGGATTAAAAAAAAAAAAAAAAAAAAAGACTTTATTTTGGTTATGTAACTACTGCAGTATCTTCAAGTGTTTGGATACCTAATACCAGTTATAAAATCTGAAAGTCATTGGAAGCGTGAGATACTTCTCCTCTTTCTCATTTGCATCAGCTTGGCTTCAGACATTCACATTTGTGCTTCTAATGCTTCTTTTTTTAGTGATTTGGGAGGCTTTACTGTCTATCAGGAGCTTGCCTATTTTTAGGTTACAGGAAAACAGTGCTCTCCCTTTTTCTTCATCTTCCATCCATCCAGCCTCCCTCCTCTGATTAGAAAAAAACCCCTAGAAAACAGTCCCAAGACTGCTCAGAAACAGTGTGGGGACAAGCGTGGGACCTTAGAAGTTTATCTGCGCTGCCTTCAATACAGTAATGGGCATTCTGCACTCTATTACGGAGAATGTTATTAACGAAGCAGAGAGTCATTGCTCATTAAGTAGCTCAAGGACAGAGACATGACAAATTTTTTTCTTCAGAGTGAAGTCTGAAACCTTGCATCGTGCAGCTCCACATGGGGAGGGAAGAGGCTGTGAGGGCTAAGAGGTGGAGGGAAAGCTGGGGTTAAGGCATTTCAAAACGTCAGGCAGCTTGTTATATTGCAGTACATCATTCTGCCCCCGGGGACTGCTGCCGAGGCCCAGGCCAAAGCTAGAGAGAGAGCAGAAAATTTGACATAAGCTTCCAAATTTTCTCTGTAGCTCTCTTGGGCTGCAACCCATATGCCATGGTTAAACCATCAGGCTTTGCTCCACCGAGACCTTAGGACAAAGCAACTCAGTATTTCCTTCTTAGTGAAAATGACTGCTCATTTTCTTAGCAGAAACATTTTCACACCCACTGTCTTCTCAGAATGAAAATAGCCTCTTTTTCTTCCCTGAACTTGTAATGCATCCTGTTTCTCTGATTTTTAACTTCCCTACTAGAATACTGGTGGAATCTAAAAGCAGAATCTAATATGACAGAGAAGGCAATGGTGTTTGCATTATATAACTGTTGTGTTGTCCAAAGAGGTATATAATCACATCTGAAGTGAAAAGAGCATTTTGTGGACATTCCTCCAAACCCACCTTCTCAGTTTTATTGCAATATATGCCTAAACTGTTTGAGTGATTCTAACTACATATATATGAGCTTTAATTTTACCAAAGGAATCCAGTAACCCTGTTCATAATGGCAACCAGTTACTCCATGAGTTCTATCTCACATGTTCATTATTTCATTTCTAATCAGTTTAAATATATTAGATTGGGGCCTATTGAACGTGCAACGAGAGAAGCAACCCTCATTTTTTGTTCTGTGCTTATAAACAGACACCTGAGGTTTGTGTTGTAATAGCATGATAACTGATTATTCCCACTGCGTATATCACAATTGCATAAGAGGAAAAGAACATGCCAAAATTGCTATTTGTGAGAAACTGAGTTGCGGCCAAGTATAGCTGAGCAATGGGGCCAGAACCTCATCTCTCTTTCCGCAAAGCTGTTCTGACAAGCAGCTGATGATTTCTGTGGTGCACTGAGTTTTCAGATGCTCTGGAGCAGGACCTGCACCATTCTAGCCCACTTGCACACGTGCCAGGGTCAGAAGGGTATTGCTCATCAAACACCTGGAGGCTTCTCTAACCTGCCCAGGACCCAGGCCAGGTGGCATGATGTAGGTGAGTACAGAGTTACTGATTCCACATGAATTGTTGAATCAAACATACCTTGGCCAAAAAGCAACATCTGTTCTGTACTACACTGTTTGACTACCCGCATGTCTTCCAACCTGACTGAACTTAGCACATTTTTTATTTCATCCTTTTCATTGAAGGATATTTGTGTGAGTTTGCGTGGGAGAAAGAGAAAGACCAAATGGCTAATATTTTCTTTTTCTTCTTCAAATGGGATCACTGGATTATTAGAAATGTTACTACCATTGTCATTTAAACATTATTTGAATATTGGTATTAGCATTGGCCTCTGCATGTGAAGGTTTTGGGGAGTTCAGAAAAGACCTACAAGAATAATTAGAAGTTTTCTAAACTTCTATCCAATAATGAGAGAATAAAGATGCACCAATGAATTCATGAACCAATGAAGATATACCTTTATGAAAATCCAAAAGAATCTATATTATGAGAAAATTTCTGATAGAAGAGGGTTAGAGAGAACTTTTAATCTAGTAGGTAGAAATAGAAGAAGACCCAGAAATCCAAAAGCAGGCAAATTGTCATAGTAAGATCCTTTGCTTTAATTAAAAAAAGGAAAGAAAAAGAAAAAGAAGCAGTTGTGTAATTAAGCACTGTAACAGTTTACCTAAGAATGTAGTGACTTCTCCATCACTTGAAGTCTTTAAATCAATACTGAATGTCTTTCCAAAAGGTACATTGTAGCTCAACCAGAAGTTAGGAGCCAAGGGCTTGATGTTGGCATCCCTTGGCTAAATTCTGTTAAACAGAAAGTCAGACTAGATGATTGTAATGATCCCTTCTAGCCTTTACATCTAGTACTCTATTAATCTTCTCCGGTCGTGAAAGTGTCATTTGCCCACACAAATTCAGATCTTTTGAGCATGCATACATTTCATTGAACCAGCTTGGATAGAGACTACTCTCAAAACATGTGCACAGCACCTTCTGCTAAACATCTGCTTTAATGCCATCCTGAAGTATTTTCTTCTTAAATTTTTATTCCCAAAGGGAGTAGGCTGCCTGTTTCTACAACATAAATGTGTGTTGTGTTTTCTTCTTAAGTGCTGTAGCTGAGGTACATAAAACTGTATACTGTAAATCACAGAAGGAGCCATTTATAATTCTTGTTCATTTTGTACACAAATCTATGTGATTCCATTAGATATGCAGCACAGCCTATTATACAGTAGTGAATGGAGATCAAGCACTTCTGTTTACCTATGAAATTGCCTATTAAAATTACAATAACCACCGTAAAAATGACTTTTTTATGTCTCTCTTCTGAGAGGAAGTTTCAATTTACTGGTTCATGTGAAAATATCTTGCAAGTAATTGTAAATATTTTAGGTAGATTTACTCTGATATTACTTGATGTGTCAAATTCGTTGAAAAAAGTGATCTACTGAAATGTTAAAGAGATACAATCAAGTTGAAATCTATTCAATTATTTAAAGAGGGGGAAGAATTCATTTAATATTCTGTACTTGCGTAGAATTCTCTCTTACCAATAGTTAAGCAAATCCAGATTTGAAAGTTGAATGTTCCCTTTCACTTCTTTTTTTATAAGACCCATACAAATTAGGAAAATGGTGGTATAACTGGTGAAGAATTTCCAGTAGATAGAGGACCTTGTCTTTGGTTGATTTAAATCAGCCTAGCTCTTCAACATGGGAGGCTGTGGTCAAAGGTGGTCACAAATTAATTAAAATTAAAGGAAAAGCCAAGGAGCAAGGAAGAGCGGGCTTTCCTCTGGCTTCCTAGGCGTATTTCTTTGATCGGTTATTGTCATAATTTAATATTTTCCAGTAAACTGCATAAAAGGAGATCTCAGTTTAAAGTTTAACCACTGTTACAGATTTATATGAAAAAGTTAGTTTCTGATCCTGATTATAATTCAGTTGCTTTGCCTTGCTCATGCTGGGAGCAACCCAGTCTGTAAATCAGATCCCCTCCAGTCAGGGCGTTACTCGAGATGCTCAGAGCAAAGCTAGGCAAAGCCAGCAGAGCTGCTCATCGGTGAGCAGTCTGATCCTAATGCCAGATAAGATGCAGGTACATCCCCCAAATTAGTTAAAGTACTTTCAGGTTTGCTAGCTCCTATATCTGTCTGTTCATGGTAGTAGAGAGATGGTAGCCAGCAATAAGGCAGGTGCAGCAATCTCACCAGATTGCCTCCAGCTGGAGGCTGGACTGAGTGAGTGAAGGAGGTTTGGGGTGTGCTGCAGGTTTTAGGGAGCTTTCTCTGTAAAGAGCAACCTTGTATGATCTGTATTAGCTGTTTTTCCATGTGCTCTGGGCTACCTCTGAAGGTAAACTAGATATAGGCCTATGTCCCTTCTGAAAAGATACTCGTGGACTTGAGTATAAGAGCTTTGAGTGTTTTTTGTTTTCTTAGAAGGGGGGAGGAAATAGGACCTGCCTCATCTTCAAATGAGCTGTTTGCATTTGCTCTTCTGAAATGTAATTAGTTGAAGTACAGGTTAGGAGCCAATTTTGCAGGGACCTGAAGCTTTCCTAACTTGCTGAGGTTTGCTTGCCACATGAGACTAGAGAAGGGGTAAAAGAAGAGGGGAGTCTACACCTCAAGAAGCAGAAAGTCTTCCTGTACCCTGAGGCATTTATTTCTTTTGTACCAACCCAGATGGAAGAGAAGTGCTGCTATGTGTAGGTGCTCCTGGATGTTTCCTCCATAGGACCTCCTAGTCAAGCCTCTTCTGCTTTTGAAATTTGATGCCTTCTGAGCTGGAGCCGTAAGCGGGGTTGCTGGGAGGAGGACGGCGGCGGTGTGCCCTCTGCTCCAAGGTGAGCTGGTGACCACGGTTCCCACCTCCTTTAACAGCGCGGGTGTGTGCGGACAGCGGTGAGAAAAGGGCACGTGCTGCCGCTAAAAATTACCCAGATAAAATTCAGATCCTGTTTCGTACAGCATCCTCCCAGAGATGTGTGCTCACTGTTCAGCTGTTAAGATTGTTATTAAACTTTATGGACCATAAACCCCATGGAAACAAGGGAAGTGAACAACTATGCTATTACAATAGTGTCAAAACAGGAGACATATTTCATAGCTTCAAAACTGTAAGCCGGCCTACGCGCAGGATCTCGGCTCTCGCTGTCTGCCTCAGACTACAGCGCTTACTTAATCTCCAAATTAAATGCAATATCGCCAATACATTAAAGGCTAGAAAACATGGTTCTTTTTCAGTTTAAAGTTCAGCTTCATGAATCTAGCTTTATAGAGCTGCATATGGGAATGGGATTTGATTTATGTTTAAATATTTTTAAACTTTTATTTAAATCTTTGTCAGACATCCATCATCTCTCAATATTTCCTGTCACGGGAATCTACTTAATTCTAAAGCTAAACCCGTCTTGATTTCCGCTAAACGCCCGGGCTCGGCTTGCGCGACGCCGGAGCCCGGAGGAGGTGCGGTGGGCGGGCGGGCGAGGGGACGCGGTGCCCGCTGCGGGTGGCGGTTGCTTCCCACCATATTTATTCTGAGAAAGGACCTGTCCAGCTTTGCGTGCTTTGTTCCTTTTAATAGACCGTGTTCAGGTGGGTGAAGATGGTGCTTAGCTTTGGCGTGCTTGGCCTAAGCAGGAAGGGAAGGGGCTGTGGCACTTGATTTCTATTAAAGCATAAATTCCCCAAGAAAGGTTAAAGTGAGGTATCTGTAAGAAAACAGAAAATAAAGGTTGTATAGCTGTGCCCAGGTGTATGTATTCAATCCCAGATGCTGTTTGACCGTGTGACAATATATTGCCCTTTTCTCTGTGATTTGTGAGCAAATGCTCTACCAAAGAGCAGTTTGGGGTTTTATTCAACCGTCCAAAAGATGATTCAGGATCTGAAAGCAGGTGACCAAACTTGAAAAATACTGGCTAAATCTTATATGAATTGCAACTTAATATTCCTTTCCCGTCCTGTAACGATGGTTATTAAAGGGCAGCTTGGCTGTGACCTGCCCCCCTCCTCCAGGCGCTTCGCGTTGCCCTGCAGCCGGGGGTCTGTGTTTGGGGTGGCTGAGCCCGGAAAGGAGCGTGTTTGCTGCTGCTGCTGGGTGTGTAAAGCTGGTGTGTGCGGGATTCTCCTCTCCGAGTCGATTAATTGCCACCAAATCAGGGGCTGTGCTGTGAAGGGATTTTACCCGTTCTTTTCCATTTACGTGGCAAATGCCCGTTAAAGCTGGGGAGGAAAACTTGTTACCTTTGAGTTACCCTGGCTGCTTGTTCATAAAATGTGACTTTCTGAGTACAATTAGAATTGTAGATTCATAGTATTCTTTTAAACTTTTTCTTTCATATAACCAGTAGATTATTTTCTCTAAGCACTTTGGTAGTGTTGCATATAAATTGTCCTACCATACAGTGCTTGGTGATAATGACATCATTTTTTTTTAATTATTATTTAAATAATGCTAATAGCATCTACTGATTTCTTAGAGATCTGCATTGTAAATATTTCAATGCAAATAAGTGTAGAAAACACTTGAATCTACCAGTTCCTTTAAGATAATGAGAGAGGGAAATAAACTGAGTAATAGATATACACCTATCTGTACTTACATTTTAGCTAGGCCAGGGGTTCAGTTACGATACAGAAAGGTTCAGGCCAGAAGTGTTTCTTTGCCAGGAAGACTTGTGTTCTTCCCTGAGTGCTTCTATTATAGAATTTTTTTTGTTCCTTAATAAGTGGGCATCATGTTACTATATTTTATAGGTACCTTGCCAGTAGAAATTTAATTACAAAGTCATTTTAGATGGTATGAATAAGCTGCGCAGTATACAGTTCCCCAAAAGTGAATTCATTTTTAATGTGCCATCTGTTGCTGCGATACGATACAAAGATAAATAGTTGAAAAAGAGGAAGAGAACTGACAAGAAAGAGAAATGGGTTTTGATTTGCCCTTTCATCGCGCGCATAAAACAACATAAGCTCAATCAATGCACAGAAATGAAAGCTAATACATAATAGTGGTTGGTCCTGATTTTTTTATTTATTTTTCCCTTCCTCCTCCCTATTGTTTCAAGTCCTAATTAAGAAAGAGGAGTTGTGAGATTATGTGGCTCCTCCTGCCTGCCTGGGCTCAGCCCTGCCGGGCTCGCGGGGTCTGCTGGGCTCCGGGCAAATGTACGTATGGGCTGGAAACGTCCCGTCCCCGTAACAGCGGACTGGCCTTTAAATGGCTCGTTTGCCCGGGAAAACGGAGAGCCGGCGAGTGGCCGCGTAAGGAGCCCATGCCGGGAAGTTTTAATCAACCCTTCCTTTGAAAGGAATGGTGATGGATAGCTGGAGACTTCTTGGAGGGGGTTCTCACTGGTAATGTCATGCTTTTAGGAGCTTGTTAGGCAGTTTAAAGCTGTGATTAATATTTAGCGAAGTGATATATGGGGAGGCTTGAAAGCTCAGGTTGTTTACTATGTATAATTAACTAAGGTTCTCATTTGTAAAGGACACTTCGTGGTTTCTAGACGTAAGTAACAAAGCGCTGTAAGAGGGTTTTATTAGTCATAAAGTAAAGTCCAGTTGGTATCAGGAAGACATTCTGTAAAGCTGTTATTCAAATGTTTGAAAAGGCATATTGAATGAAATTATTACCATAAAGCCTTTTTTCTTCAGGGACACATGCTTCTATAAAGATTTTTTCTGGTGAGATAAGCTTGTCCGTTCCTCCTCTTCCCTTCCCTCCCTATGCTCAAATTGAGGAATGTTTCAGAGAGATCTGTGCATAGGCTGTGAAAGCTTAAGGAACAACAGGGTAAGGAAATGAGCATTGTTAGCTTAGGGAAATAAATTCCACCTGACATCTTAAGGTGACATTGCTTGCTTCAACAGTAGGAGATTAAAGAAAGAAATCTTTCTCACCATGGTAGGAAATAGCCCTTTATCATGGGGAGCCAAGGTACAAACAGGATTGCTGCTCTGCCGGAGCTGCTGGAGTACCGTGTTGGAGAAAGGTGCTTGGGATGCATGCTTGGCACGTGTGTGCCTTCCGTCACCACAGCTTGGCTCTTAGAGTCAAGTGACAGAAGAGACCTGGATACGTAGGAGCTGGTATGCCTGGAGGCTGGTCACAGCCATTTTAGACTTGTAACTCGGGGTGATCATAGAAAACCAAAACAAATTGGGAGGCAGGGTAATAGGAATGCTAGTTTGGGCACAGTACAAAATGGTTTCAAGGAGTTACCCTTCCAGGTAGTTCTTAACATCAAAAGACCCTTTAGGCATTGAATGCATAAGTAAATTTTAACTTGGACTAGAAAAATTTTATGCGAGTTCCCTTGGAGCAGTATTGGCTTATTTATCTCCTTTTTGTTCAGCGTGCATCAACCTTATCCCAAGAATTTAGCAAATCCGGTAGAATTCTGAGTGAAAACACCCAATAAAAGGCTTAATTTTGGTCTGGGCTCCACAGTACTAATCTTCTGAAGCCCACCTTCAAAAGTTAGGGCCCTTCTAGGAAGGGAGGGGGAGAGGGGAGAGGAGAAAAAAAAGAGAGAGAAGGTGTCAGTCTTGCTTTCTTTTAGCTTTATTAAATCTGTAAGTCCTTCTATGCTGATCATGATAGTAATTCCAAAGAGCACTTTCTGACTTCTTTCACTGTGATACATGAGGGAGTAATGGAGTTTTGTTGTGTCTGATCTCAGGTTGGCTTTATTATGCAAAACTAGTGAGCGGTTCCTAGCTCACAGAGAAATCCTAGTGGAACGTATTAATGAAAGCATGTACAATTACTCTTTACTGACTTTCAAACCACACTAACGTTGTCCTCGGTTATAGTGAACATGTTTTACTTCTGTTTTGTTTTATTGTTGTTGTTTAATAGTGAGGAGAAAAAGTTTTTCTTCACATCTGCTCTCAATCACATGCATATTTTCCTCCTTGTGCCCCATTCCTTCTTTCTTCTCACTTCATCCAGATTTAGAAGTATGATTAGCAATTGCTCCAGTTTGACAAATAAGCCTTGTTTTCAGTGAAATTTTGCATTTATCTCCACTTCACACTTTTTAGCAGAGGGGAGATAAAAGAAGGCATTTCGATAATTCTTGAAGAATTATGCTCTTCTTTAATAATAATAAAAAAAAAATTATTTTTTGAACATTTTAATGAGGGTACTTAGCTCTGCAGGCAAAACACTGCTGTTTGAACATTAGCTGCAGAAATGTGCTGTATCAAAACGGATACGTGAAGGAGGGGAAAAAGCCAGATTTGTTTTACTGCTTTCCATCGGTGATTAACACGTGTTACTGAAGGTTCTGGTTTAATACTTGCCATTGCTGCTTCAGAGAGACATAGAGTTTGGAAGTACTTAGCAAGGATTAGACAGATTTAGAAGTTTCAGAAACAGCTTAAATAAGTAGTTGTGTAACTTCTGAGATCCTACCACTGTTTTTCGTTGTGTGGAGCTGATTGAGCAAACGTTTCTGTATGAAATCACTTAGGCCGGTTAAGATACTAGAAGAATTACCAGTGAAAGTGAGGTACGGTTGGTGAGATTATCATCTGTCACGTGCGGTGTTTGATTCCTGTCCTCTCCCCCCGCCCCTTATTTGACAGCGGCTGGGAGGGCAAATAAGAACATATTTCTACTTTATGCCCGAGCGAGGAGAGAAAATCTAGTGCTCACCTTGAGGGGTCGAGGTTGTTCGCCTGTATGACGAATCAGTGCAGCCTCCTCTATCCGAGGCTTAGGGACAGAAGAATATCCGTTAATTTCTGTTTCCAGGTGAGAACTTACCAAACAGCTCTAGGTTTTCAAGATGATGAAACTTCTGTGTGTCTGTGTCAGCTTCTACTTCAAGAAGCTTGAAAAGCAGGTCTGATAAAGGAGGAGTAAACCTCTGTGATCTTGCTAGGAGCACCTTTGCTGCCAGCAGTGTTTGCAGATCTCTAGCATGTGCTCAGTTCTGTAAAACATCTTTTCCAGTGCTGGTTTCAACTATCTCTGTAACAGAATCTAGTACTCTACAAGTATGTTAGTATATTATCTTAGTCATTCCTTGTGGCTGCCTCACTGAACCATGAGTGGTATCCCAAAATTTGCTGGGACCGTGGTTTCCTCCTACCTGGAAATCTGGAAGCCAAACAAAGCCATCAGCTTCCATCTTCTTTAGACTATTTCCTTTGGAAACCTGAGAACGTGACTTATTTGCATCAGTGCCCTGGTAATACTTTTCTTACGCTAGTGGGTGAAAAGCCATTGCTCGCTTCGCCAAAGCAATGCTTTGCTCCGCAAAGCAGCGGGAAGCAAACGTTGCTGCTGATCGGCGTGCTGTCGTTGGAGCCGCTGCCCGGGCTTGCGTCCCCGGGCTCGGCGGCGCGGCAGCCGTCTCTCTGCAGTGTGAAGGTCGGGACTTGGTTGCTCCTCACCCAGCTAGTGACACAGAGACCGGAACGCAGGAGCAAAGCAGGAAAAAAAAACTTTTAATTTTGTGGCTAGTTAATGATTAGATTCTTATAAAATAGTGAGGAACGTTACTAACTGGATGGCTTATTATGTATGCAGGAGCTTGTAGCCTAAGCCTGTTTCACAGTACAAACCGAATAAGGCTCTTCTTTCTTCTTTCTTAAAAAAAAAAAAAAAAAAAAAAAAAAGGTAGTGTGGCAGTGCATGGTAGGATGCCAGTATATATGTTTTCTACTTTGCCTGCTTTGTCATTATGCTATGGTTAAGCTTGATTAGCTGTCCGTGTCCAAAATCTTATACATTTCCTTTTCTAGATGCAATAAAAAGCAGTAATAGTGTGTTTTGCTATTGCTGTTGAAAGAGTGTGCCTTTGTTCCCTAATCACAATATTACTGAGGTGAAAATGCTGTAAATGTATCATAGAGAATAAGAGGCCTGAATATTGGGGGTGAAAACTATCATAGATACAGGTGCATTACCTGAACTATCCCATCTGTTTTCAGTATCTGAAACACCAGTTTGATGGGGGGAAAAAAAAAAAAAAAAACACTGGGTTGGTGTTCAGCTCAAAGGCCCCCCTTTTGTAATCCCCTGCATGACTGTGCAATTTGCCTATCACTTTTTCTGTTCTCTCTCCTAACCCAAAAATTTTTTTTTTCCTGAGAATGCACATCTATAAAGGATATACCAGCAATCAAAATAATGGTGCAGCTCTAAGATGGGACGATCTGGATTTGAAGCAGCTCAGTCAGACCAAGGCAGGGGAAACTGGGACACGACAGCCCTGGTGGTCTGCAAACAGGGGAGCGTAAGCCCGGGGTTCACCACCCTGCTGTGGAAGGGGTGTGAAGGGAGGCCCCAAGGACGTAGCCGGGGAAATGGAGAGGGCTCTGAGAGGAAGGAAATCGAATCTGTGAATTAAGTTATAAGTCACAGTGATTCTTAAGGATGAGTAATTTTACGCAAGACCCCTTATTTTGCTAATGACTGCGTACGGACACACAAACTGATTTTTCATTTTTTACTTAATGAGCATGAACATCTTGTAGAAGATTGAAAGGATGGGGCCAAAACGTTATTCATATGACTGATCCAAGGTCTTTCCGAGTCACTGTGCAGAGCTCTGTGCCTATAGCTCTGTGCCTCTCCCATCCACGCGGTGGCAAAGGAGAGGTACGGAGCGTCGTGCGGCGAGCGTTCTGCGCCGCTCTCGGAGCTGAGGTCCGAGCTTCTCTAGGTGGCCGGAGCAGAAGTCCGCCTGTGAGGTGCAGCACAATGAGGAAAATGCTGGGGAGATGCGTGCTTTGTGCCCACCGGCCAGAAACAACGGTGCATTGCTCCTGTCCCACCAAAAGGAGAAAAAAGAAAAGGGATAAAACCACTTTTCCCCCAGCCAGTGAGTTGGCAGCGCTCTGAGCTCGCCGCCCCGGCGCGCTGGCCGAGCCCCCCGTGCCCGCTGCAATCACGGTTGCTCCGGCCAGCATAAAACTTTGACTCATCTAGAAACGTTTAGAGTTTCATCCTGGAAGAAGCTTTTTTGTCTTTTTCCCTGTTTTGTTCGTTGAAGGCCCTGCGGGCGTAGAGCGGAGCGTTGCTGTGATGCCGGGCGCCGGAGGGACCGCTCCGGTGCGTGGTGGGGAGGTGGATTCGTCGTCTTGAAGAGCTGCGAAGTTTAAGAGCAGGAGGGGAAGGAGGAGGAAAAGGGGAGGACGCGCGTAAATGTTTGAGGTATAAATTAGGGCAGCCGCAGGGCTGCGATGACTTCAGTGTCCAATTTCCCCGGCAGCTTTCCGTGGCGCTGCCCTTTGAGTTGCGTGCCTTCGAGTGCGGTTCTCCTTCCCGTGCAGCATCCTTTCTTCCCCTCGCCCCGCGGTGTGTTTCTCGCCTTTCCCCACCCGTTGGGCTGAGCCTGTGCAGCAGATGTGGGGGATATGTGTTGGGGCGTGCGTTTCCCTGGCTATCGCAGGGCCTCTGCTTCAGGCTGTCTTTTCCTTTCTCGCGCGAAGTCCTGGTTCTCGGCGCTCCAGGGGCCGTGCTCAGCATTGAGCTGGCGCTCCGACCTGAGCGCAGCGATTCGGCGGCCGCGCGTACGCGCGTCCCGGTTCGCACAGTTTGACGTGAAAGCAGCAGTCAGGGACTGACGAGAAAATTCCAGCCGCTCTGGCCCAGTTGTACGGTATGTATGCCTATAAGTGCCTTTTGTCCTTTGTATGCACACATTTACATAATATATTCTTTGTACGTGTTTCACTAAACCTGGGAGTTAAATAGCAGTGTCTCTGGACCTCGGTTTCTGCCTTCAAAATCTTCTTGCTTTGAAGTAAATAACCGATCGTGCTACAGATGTCTTCGTGCTATAGAGAGCTGTTAAAATAATTGTACCTACTTCCAAAATGTATGAAAAATGAGAATTCCTGAGAAAAGATTTTGACGTTTTCTGAAAAGATAATAACGGTGTAGGCTAACAGGGAGAAAGCTCTACACTTTACTTTCAGTTTGATCACTTATTTTATACCTGTGCATTACTGTTTCTTTAATGTTCACATATAAAATTCAGTTAAATGTTGTTCCTAAGAGCTGCAGGCAAGCTCCTCTGAAAATACCAAGATAATGAACTTGAACCTGAGCTTTCTCCATCAAAGAAATCATTATAGACAATGTGTTTTAGCTTTTGGCTTTATTCAGTTTAAATTCACTTTTTCTTTTCCATGAGAAGAAGAAAGTGCATCTTTAAGAAGAGGTGTTTGTTAAATCAATATATATCTGTTGGTATTGCTAAGGAATTGCCTTTCTGCTTTCAAATTGCTGTACAAAATACCTGAGTGGGCATAATGTCAAGAATGGAAATAATCAAAGTGTATTTAAGACTCACTTAAAAAAATCTATCTAAAATGTAGGAATGTGTGTTTTTTTTTTCCAGGTATTCTAAGACCATAAATTCAGACACAACTATTCAAATTATTTTTCAAAGCTATTCGCAACTGTCGTGTATTTGCGTAGCCATTGAGTGAACTTGCTTGTCCTCCAGGTTTCAATTTTCTACCAGCTCTGTATTTTAAGAGATTCCAAGTGCTCCATAAAAAGCAAACACCCAAATTTTCAGATTCTGGGTGGTGAATATTTTCCCTTCTGCTGGCTTTGTTTTTATAACTATAATTTATTTTAAAAAGAGAAAGATAGAACTAAAGAATGAAAGTTTTCTAATAAAGGTCATTAAACTCTAAAATCTGAGAGGTATTGTCAAACATTAAAATAAATATATGGCCAGGGTAGAGCGAGGGAGGAGGTATGGTGAGCTGGGGCCCGAGCAGCATGGCTCTGCGGACAGCCCGCGCTTTGCTAAAAAAAACGTGCCTAAAGCGCAGCTCCCAACCACATTCGCAAGGCAAACGTTTGCCCTGAGAATTGGACTAAGCACTTAAAACTGCTTCCAAGTTTGCCAGTCAGCAGCTACAGGGGGCTCTCAGATGCCACTTAAGTGCTTGCTGGAGCTGCAAGTTTGGTGTTGCCAAAAAGGGAGACTTTTGTGCAGAAGTGTGTGTGTTATTTTTATTATTCCTTCAGAATCATAAAATGCCCAGCTGCAGGAGTTGCTGATCTGCCCTGAAAGCAAAATCTCGAGGCTGGTCTAAATGTGATTCATCTGGAGTAAAAGATTGAGTGTAGCCTTGGAAAAATAAGCTTTTAAAACTAGAGTTTTATAGACTTAGATTTGGGGGTATTTTAGTTGGGAAAAGAGCAGGTCAAGAGGCTCTGAGCGTGCTGCCAGGTATTAAAAATGATGGAACAAAACCACAACGTGCTCAAATACCACCAGCTCCTCTTTTGCCCCTGGGGGTGCCCGGCACTGAGTATAACAAGCCCAGAGCACCCTGGAGAAACCTGTGCGCTCGTGTCCCTGCAGCCACCCGGCTCGGAGCCCGGGGCGAGTGCCTGTTAAAAGCACACTACGGAAGGCGGGTGAACGCCGTGGCTTTTTGGGGCAAAACCGGTGTCTATCATCTCGTGTGGCCCCTTGATGCTCCAAGCGATGATGTTGCCCCCGTTTTGGTTGCACTTGCACCGATCCTCGACTTGCTCGGTCCGACGTGCCTCATCCCGTGCCAGGTTGTGGGCTAGGCTTTCGTCGTCTTGACCCCATCGGAGCGGAGGCGAGCCATGAAAGCACAGCGACGTGGGCGCTGGGTTGCTGCTGGGGCAGCGGTGTGCCTTTGTGCTGTGGAGCACACCCAAAACACTCCTCACAAGGCCGCGAATACCTCAGGAGACATCTCTCTTGGCTGATGTCGTGAAGAACTTTGATCAGAATGACAGAGGCAGTCTGTGTTAGTCTGTTCTCGAATTAACAAAATATGAGGCAAATGGAAACTAGGAATATTGTCTCATCAAAAAAACCTACCACCTTGCACAAAAAGGGAAGGCCTGACTTTGGCCAGTAGCTCAAGGAAGGTTCCCTCTCGCAAAATGAGGGCCCATAAATCTCCACCGATGTTCATAGCGACCAGTTAGTTCTCCCTTCCCCCTTTCCTCCTGGGGAGCAGTCGCCCCTTGGGTGACACGAGAACTCATGACTAATGAATTTTGGGCTTTCTTCTCCCCTTGCTTCCATGAGTGATATGGTTGTAGGAGGATGAAGAGCAAACAGCAGAAGACACAGTCCTAGAAAGGATGAGCCATGTTGGTAAGGAGATGTGACCTGCCATCAGTTCCAGAGGAAATCATTGATGTCCTCTGATAAATGTTTTGCCATGAGACTTTTGCCATTTCTGCTAAAATCTTACCTTCTCTTCAGAAAGAGATGGTGGCTGGAAACATCTCCTTTTTTTATTTGATTGTTATGTTAACTGTTTTGTATAATTTGCGTGAGATGTGGTTAGGGCCCCGTGCATCATGGGAGATCGAGCCTTCTGCAAATGCACTAGAACAGTCTCATCCTCACTACCAAATCTTGGTCACATTTTTATCACTGAAAACACTTATTTGGGGGAGGGTGCGATGTTTTTTTTTGCCGTTACTCTTGAGGCCATCTAGTATTTGCAGTGTATCTTCGTGCAGTATGTATAAATACACTGCACATACCTATATATGACCTCTGATGTTTGTTTATCCTGATTTATGAGATCCTATTGCATACTATAGGGAAGAAAAATAAATATGCAAAGTGTCAGTAGACTTTTAATGGAGGTGCCCAGTATTTCTTCATGGAAACTGACCTTGAAATTGCTTTTCATGCACAAGTCAAAGTATGTAAATTAAGATCTCAGAGTGACGGTTCAAAACATGTATACATTTTGTAGAAGTTCTTGCTGAAACCATGGGAATTTAATGTTTTACAGAAGCCATTCACCAGCTGCTGCAGCTGTGGGTAGCAAGGTATGGAAAAAAATCTCATTGCTCAGAAACGGAGTAAAACTTGGTCAAAATGCCACATTTCACTTCAGTAGGGTAAGTGATCTGCCAGAATTTACTCGTGAAGTCTGTGAATATTCTGCCAATCCAGTGCAGAGCTTCCAGCACAGAGCAAAAACTAATCTTGTTTCTAAAACCTGCTTCATTGGTAATAAATACCTGGTTTTCTTTAATGGTATTTGCTTTGCTGTGGTTCAAACAGTGTCAGAGACAGCGAATATGAGGACAACCAACTATATGTGGATTCCTCTGCTGTATTGACAAAATTTTGTAATTTATCTTCAAAAATGAAACAAGGAACTTGTGGTGCTTCCAACTCCTCTCTCCTAAATGGTGCTAACGCAGTATCAAACCCTTTAAAGTATTTCTGTTGGCTGCATTGACGTGTCAAACGCTCAAAGGAACGCTTTCCTCTGATATTTTGCCTCTTGATGTCCTGACGCTCCCGTTCTCCAGCAGCACTTCAAACGCGCGAAGCCTTTGGGCTGTATTGAGGGTATGAAGTATTCTCCTCTCTGCCCTCCGCCGCTGTTCGAGGCGTGCAAAGTCAGTACAGTGAATTTCAGTTACGTTTATGATTAGTCTCTCTCTACAGTAACCGCTGCATTTGGCACGGAAATATCTTCTGGAAGGGTTCTTGTGGATAGATAAACCAGCAGAGAGGCATAATATGTACGTGTACACGTGTATGCACACACACACGTGTACTGTGCTGGTGAACAGATGAATAGGAAATAGCTCGTTTCCCGGTGATGAATCTGTTTGGATGAAGAGAAAATTCAGGCGAAACGCTTGGTTACGTGGTAGTACGGAGGATTAGGCGCACGTTATAATTAATGCCACTAGCACTGAAAGGATGTCAGGGATGTAGTGTGCGTTGATTATTTCTTCTTGCTGTTTACACTAGTTTCCTCTCCTTTGCAGCTGTATGGCTATGCCAAAGAAAGCCCCCGAGACCGAGCTTTAGCCGCTGCTCCTCTCTGACTGCATCATTACCTCGCTCCAAACAAAGTCCCCTTTTTGTCAATAGAGGATGAAAACATTATTGGATTCAGGAGCTCATAGTAGTCCTGTATGTGGCTAGGGATGAGGAGGATAGATTTATGAAATGGACCATTTCAAATGGCATTATCTTCCCACAGTGAGGTACACCTTTCATAAATCATGGGAGAGCACTTGGAAAATAGAGCATTTGTTATTCCTGCCAGATACTGTATTCGCATCCTCCACAATGGAGGAGGGGGGAAAAAAAAATCCCCTGTTTGCATTTGCTCCTTGCTAATAATTAGGGCTTTGTGCCTTACAGTGAAAGGAAAAAGCAGAAGAGAATTTTAGAAAATTTTCTAATACGAATTTTTAACTTATGTTTTGCTCAGCCTCAGGTTTCTGGTTTGGGTATGAAGCCAACCCCTTCCTACCTCCTGCAAGATGAGAGGGCATTGCACGCCCCGTTACATGGCAGGAGGGCTGACAGAGAGGCTTTAAGGGCAGCAAAGAAGCAGAGCGCAAGTGTAGACCAACACTTCACACTTTTTAAGGCTGGTAGGATAATCCAGCTTTATGTTGTGTGTGTGCTTTTTTTTTTTTTTTTTTTTTTTTTTTTTGCTCCTTAACACTCAAAGGCTCTATTCTGCCGCATTATTAAAGTGGTCTCTGATGACTTTTGAGCTTACCAACATTTATATATTGTGCTGGGTGGCAAAAGAATTCTCGTGGTGTCAGTATTTTTTCTGTATTTTCACAATCCCATATTGCAATAATATGGGATGTGAGTCTGATGCCACTCAAGATAAATGCAGGTCTCTATTAAACCTGTAACTAGCCTGATGTGAAAAGTCAACACTTATTATACTATTATCTGTGTGCACACTTGAAAATCATCTGTTTGCAGAGGAAACTTTCTGGAATGTTATGAGTAGTAACATGTCATTATCTGTAATGAGCCAAAGGGAAAGGGCCTGGGTATTTGGAATAGTATTTTGGCCAGAATTGACAGAAAGATAAAGGTCGTGGTGGTAGTGAAACAAAATTGCCCATGTTTAAAGTTGGGAAAAAATAAAGTATCAGTGGATTATTGAAGTGAGTGAAAACTTCATAATATTACATAGTAATCTTCAGAAAAAAATATATACTAAATTTCTAGTTTGAAAATCCCAGTGCTCAGAAGTTGGGAAAGGTCAGATTTCATGCCTGTCTGTACTAGTTTAATTGTCTCCTTGTGTGCATGCATTAAAACTCCTTTCTTCTTTCATCCTTCCGTACTTTTCCACCCCACTGGAATCGCGCCGTGTTTGAGCGAGGGATGGCTCCGCAGCAAGGTGGAGGGATGTTGTTTCTTACCCTGCTGATGCTGGACTTTGCTACCTGCCGTTCTTTTAACGTACAGATAGGGGAAGGAGTGGGTGTCCCAGTGTGCTTAATGCCGAAATGTTTTCATACATGGTCTGTGTTAAAATGACAAGAGTGGCATTCTTTGGTTAATTTGTAATTCAGATATGATTGCATGAGATGTGTGTATTTCCTTACGCTACCGTTCTTTTTTTCTCTTGGATGTGCTTACAAAAGCCTCTGTTAGGCTTCTCTCATCTAGGTTCTAGCCTTATCATTGCCAACATGAAGCTCAAAGCTTTTTCTGCAGTGGAAACTAAGAAAGAGCAAGTCAAGGTCAAACTTGCTATTTATTCCTGAAATTTCCGCAGCCACTGTTATGTAGATTTAATGAGCCTGCTTGGATCTGGTTTGGGAAGATACTAAAGCTTTGAACTTCTGAGGCTGCAGTTACATCCATGGGTATCTGAACACTGGATCTGAAAGCCTGGCATTTGAGATGTTGATTTCTTTTTTTTTTTTCCATGTGGTTTAGGAGAGCTGGTCCCTCTGATAGTGCAAATGCTTTTTGCTGAGGCCTGAGAAGCTCTTACCAGGAGTGTAAGCTTCCCTGCTCGTAGGTACCGTGCTGGGGTACCCAGAGCAGGTGCTGCTCTGGGGTTCACTGCATTTTAGCACATAGATAAGCTCAAGGGTTCAAGATGCAAAGTATTGGCTGTACCTGAAAGGTGTATTAAAGCTTTTGCTGATGTACTTACGTGATGCGTTGTATTTTCATCTGAGTAAACAAGGGACAGTTGGGCTCAAACTCATGCCCATAACGTGCAGGAGGCTTGTATGGGAGCTTGTTGAATACATGCAGTAGCTGCTGCTTATGGGGAAATACAAGAATTTCTTTCTGTGAGGGCTTGACATACAATAATATTGGTTATTTTGTTATGATGGAAGAATTGCTTTTCTAGCTGAGCTGCGGCATTGAACTGTAGCATCTGTAATAGATTAAAAAACCTTCTCTTGGATAAGGAAGGACAGGTATTGTCACCCCTGTCTTGTGGTAGCCGGAGTATATTTATCATCTGTGCATCCCTTCTGAGGGCGCTGTGTGTGAATTTTGTCTCCAGCCTAGTGTTGGTCTTTGAAGATCTTTAGGTTGTGGTTGAGATAAGGAATCTCCCGTGTACTGTTCACTACTTCAGCACCTAGTCAACGAAAGGCAGAGAGCGACTTTACCCGTGGTCATATGGGTAGCACTGTATTTGAAGCTGTTAAAGCTAGGATTCATCAGAAGCTCTTCTAATAGACTTGTCAGCTAGCTGAAGTGGTTCTGATTTAAATGAGTAAGCAACACCTATGTGCAAACGATCCTTCTGCATACAGAAATTAATTACAATTCAGGACTGATGAACTTTTATGAGCTAGTTAATTTTTAAAAGATGCCATGTATGGTTTATTGAAACTAAAAGAAAGTGACAGCTTTCTGCCCCTACCCTCATAAAATTCTGTCCTGTATATAATGTTGACCTAATTTAGTTCAAAGACACTGTATCTCTTTAACACTTGATTGTGTAAAGGCCAAATCAAGGTTTCAGTACTCTTCAGGTAAACAGACGTTTCTTGCTGGTCATCTTTGTGTTGTCTTATAGCAGTGCAGAAGCTGGAAGCTCCTGCTCTGCCCTTCGTCCTTGATTGCCCTCAGAATCGTTTCTGTAAGCAAAGTGCAGCTTAAATTCAGCATCGCGTTACAAAATGCCCATTTATAGAATATTATGAATGAATATTGATTATAAAACAGTGCACCCTACACCACAAGGCTGCAGTTATTTTTATGGTGTGGATCTTATCCTGGTGAAAGATTTCATGGACCACTGCCCTCCCTAATTATGACTGCAGGACACAGCTCACTTCCCATTCAAGACAAGACCACATTGTCTTTCATTTAAATTCACATAGCATTCTTGTGGCAGACTAAAGTAACTGCTTATGTGAAAAGGCAATATTACGAAGGCATTTAGTATGGTACTGCCCAAGAATTTGGCTTTAGGTTGATTTTTTTTCTCTTATTGAAGTCAGGTGTAGAATGAAAGTTACTTAGAGCAATGCCGAACAGTGCTGAAAATACCATCTTGAGTTTATTTCTCTTGCTAGTATTGTTAGGAGTCTCCCTTACCTCTGACGACCTTCACGACTCCCCAGACTGTAACTTTGCGAACTCGTTTATGGTGAAAATTCTGCAGGAGCCTCTTTTGGGCTCCTGAAATTGTTGAGTTTTTTTTTTTCCTTGTTTAGTTTTGTTTTTTGGTTTGTGTGTGGGTTTGGTTTTGTTTTCTGATGGTAAACCAGTATCAGGAGATTTTGTAGAAATTCATGCCGTTTGGAGCTATGAAGCATAGCATGCCAACAATATGTTATGTGCATGCTGTTAGACTATGTTAGCATGGCTTTTCCACCAGTGTAAATCTGGAATTGCTCTACTCTCCAGTAGCATTATTCTGGAGTTCCAAACCCCAATAATGCCTGACCTATTTTTAAAAATAACCTTTACAATAGATAAGACAGTAGGATAACAAATTAGCCTTCTGATAAAGGCTTAAACTATCTAGCAAAGAAGTGGAAAAAGCCCATTGAAATGAGAAATCGGGACGCCACTATTCATATCTTACAAATGAGCTTTCTAAATGTTTTATTTTCCTGTCTGTGCCTGAAGCAATAAAGACAGAAACATTGTCATTAGCTTCAAAACTTTAAGAAAAACAAAAGAAAAAAAAAACAAAAAGAAAGTCTCCTAGATGCATTATTTTCTCCCCTGTAGCTAAATTTCTGCATCAATTATAGGATAGGTGCAGTGAAGATTTTGAATAGTAACTTAAATGAATAGTAACTTAAATGAGTGAAAAGGTGTTTTCTTTTCTTTTGGGAAGTTCTACTGAGAAAACATTGAGCACAGCTGCTCCAACTGAACGTTTGCATGAGGAATGTTAATTTTCATGCTTCAATACAGAAATCTCAAGTTTCCTGGGTGAATTAGCTGTTAATGGATTTCTAAAATGTACCACCAGTGGCGTGGGAGAATACATTCTGTGCTGGGGCCAGAAAACATAGGCTGTAATCAGATAACCTGTTATTATAATAAAGCCAGTGCATAATACTTTGCATTGGTCAATATGGTAATCGGTTTGCCCCATATCCTTCTGTCTTTGGCAGTGCAAAGAATAATGCTACACCTATCAACTATTTATGGCAGTTTTCACTTCCTCTGGATTCTAAATTGAAAGCCGAATTTCAGATCTATAAAAGTGAACTATGTAAGAAGCATCCCAAAATGACGCTTTAGGTTGCTTTCGCGATCGTTTCAGGGCATTGTTCGCTGGCAAAGTTCAGGCTGATTTACCTTGCAGTGGATATATAATTATGTCATTGGCAAAACATTAGCAATTAAATCATTTTTGTTTTCCTTAGGTTACTGTTTTGTGACTAAGGACAAGCTGCAAAAAGTGAAAGGGAAGAACAGTCTGATGTTTTTCAGAATATGACAGGGAAACATGGAGTTATTTAAACACTCGGCTCTTACGGGTTTTGGTTAGTTTCTTCTTTTTTTAAAATCACTTTCACCAATTCAGTTATTGTCTGTCTTTCTGCCTCTGCTCAGCATGTACCTACTGCACTTTCTGGGACGGACAATTGGGTTAACTATGCATCCATGCATAAATGTATATGTGGTTTCGGTCTGTAGCTGTACTACAAATGCTTATTTAGATGAATGATACAGTGCTTGTGTGTGCTTCTTCACTGTGTTTACAGACTAGGACCTACTTCTGTGGTGCCATTTTTGTTAATGGTCATGCTCTTATGACAGAATCAGTACTTGTGTTTTCATTTTTATTCTTTAGTTTGTCTACAAGTTTGTCAGTTGATCACACCCAGTAACTTTTGAACTCGTAGGCTAGTTTCAACCAAAACTGTCTGAAGTCTCAGGATAGTTCAGTGCCTACCTGCCAGCTTTCAGTAATTTTGTAGGAAAAGATGCAGACTCAAATTTGTGTTCTTGTTGCAAGAGAGGTAGGAAAAAATCAGTTATGTATGGTGAGTAGCTGCTGATTGCCTGGTGGCATGTGTGTCCTGGTGAGCCAGTTAGCAGAAGAGCAACTCTAAGCTGAGCGCAGTAAGTGCTACCTCCTGCCCAGCTCTCGGGACAAAACTTAGGTCAAGGATGTGGAGGAGCCTAAGGGCATCGCTGAAGTGGCTGTAGAACAGCTCCTGGGAAAGCCAAAGGCACGGTGTTGCAGGGTAAGGAGAAACCTGCAGGGTAAGGAGGTCCTGCAGGTAGGGTGGGGGACATAGGTGACAACTGGGGACAGGGTAATGAGGTGTTTTCAGATGGATAGGTGACCAGTCTCATTGTGATGGGTGAATGTGAGGGGCACAATACACACATTTGTTCTATTTGATTAGTGTATGTACATATTTTTAGCTTAGCCTAATTACTGCTTTTGACTCAGCTCAATGCATAATGTTACATGTCATGCTGTCCTACTTTTAATTTCACAGCTGAACACATTTCTATTGTTGTAATCCCCCTTTCCAAGTCTTGCTTTCCTCCATCTGGAGGACATGCAAGGTGTTGGGCTCTGTCTTGAGGTAATGATAGTTAATACCTCTGGATGACCCTTGGGGGAATATCAGTAGAACTGCAGAGGCCAAATATTTCCTCCTAAGATACTGACTGTATCGCTTCTGTAGGAAAATGTTGCCTGTACCAGGGTGAGAACTGGTGTTCCTGGGCAATAGTTCTTGCATGGGAGATGTCATTCACCAAGACGATGCTATAGGCCAGGGGACCCGGTGAAGGCATGAATAAAAACAGTCGCAGCCAAGAATGTGAGAAACAGATGAGTGTGGTAACTAATTTTGTAAGGAGAGAGGCAGTTTAAATGCTCTATTGTCTCAGTCAGATGGCTTCTTCCTGAAAGCGTTTGTCCGGTTCAAAATAATCCCCTCTTTTGCTTGAAAACATGTTTTTCACTAATCTGAAATAATGCACAGTTGGAGTTTCTCAGCATAAGGAAAATTGAGTTTAATGCCACCCTGAAAAGTTCTTTAGTTTCCTCTCTCAGCCCATTTATTTAGCTTCTGATTATTACTGGTCCAGTCTATAGACATGTGTTTCAAGGTACTGAAAAATCTGTGGTATATGGTTGCCTAACAAAATACATTTCAATCTAGCGCATAATCGCAAAGTAAGATGAAGCTGATCTCTCAAAATTGATATTAATGTTCATTGACTTGTATTTCAAGATTTTTAACTTGATTACGCTGATGCCAATACTTTCCCTCATTTTGTCAAACTTTATTTGGGAGATAAACTTTTGTTTAAAAAGCGGTTTACTTTAGACTGGTTAGGTGTAACAAAGTTTGTATGCATACTGTAGCCCTTGGCAGCTGGAGGTCAAAATTTTAATTGGGGCATGGAAACCCTTCTCAGCTAGACATGCACTCATTAGCTGAGGGCTCTCGTAGATGTGCTTCAGAAGCCCGTGCTGGGGCTGCCGGGCAGCTCAGCGAAATGAGGATGCCCTTTCCAAAATCCGGCCTTTGGAGATGCCTAATGCAATGTGCGTTATATGATCTAGGAACTGGAGCGGTAACCCTTGTGGATGTGCGATTAGTAGGTAGGTAGAAGTGTTGTGCTGTTCTTGTACTCTACTGCTTTTAGTTTTATTTATATATTTTCATTCCTTGGAGAAGTAGGCCAAGAGGCAGTCATAGCAATTCAGTCACTTCATTTCTGATATACGCTCATTGACCAGGAGAGAATGAAAAACCTAAGAGCTTAATGCAAAGGTTGTGTTGCACCTTAAAGGAAACATCAACAGATGTACTACATCTTCATATTTAACATTATGCCTGGCTTGTGGGCACACACAGAACCTTACGTTTTAACATTCTGTAACTTTTTTGATTTCATAAATGTGTTTTGTTTTTAATGCTGCCAAAATTAGTTCACTGTTTCAATAAAGACTGTGGGAAATTCACCAGGTTTTGTTTCTCATGTCATCAAAAATTATCCCACTGTAAAATTCTGAATTATACATTGCTAGTATTTGAAGAAAAGAGATTGGAATCAGGCAGTAGCTTATGGCTTGTATTCTGGTTAGTTTGATGCAGAGTGTTACGCCCAGTGATTTTAATGAAAACCCCTTGCCAAAACCTTATCCCAGTGATGGGAATAAAAATTTTATGCTCTTTACTTCATTGAGAAGAGTACCAGAAAATACACGCGCACAAATATCATTGCCATTAGTTCTGGACTATGGCATATATGCAAGACTAATTATAAGTATTTGACTAGATTTACTGAATGGACTACTAACACTTTTAAACTTTACGACTTAGCATTCTGAGAAACTTGGTACTAAATGTTTGAATTTAGAAAAAAACATACGAGAACAAGTCCTTGACCGTGCGTCGCTAGAAACAGTGGAGGCTGGTTTTCAAGGTCTGTGACAAAATGTCTTCATATGTAATAATTGTTGTTATGTAGTAGCCATAAGATTTATGATGTCCTTAACAATTCATGCCCAAAGAGTTTGTGATTTATAAGCTCTATGCTAGTGTGTCAAGGAATATCTATTTTGTTTTTTAACCACTGGTGCATTTTTGTGTATAGTATTGTAATTAACATGCATTCAATACAGCTATGGCCACTAAAAAGTCATTATTTACTAGTAATTGTCTTAAATATTTAAGATGCTACAAATATTTTGTCTCAGTACCACAGTTGCTGAACCTTGGTAATACTTTTTTGATAGACATCTGTCTGTTGGCGCTATTTATAATTGTGGTTCTCATGTCTTGAATTTATTCTCCTTAGTGCTCTTGAACCTTGGGCATGTTGTTCTCATGCATTGCAACCTATGAATTTATAACAGCTTTTGTCTGAGAAGTGTTTTGAAAGCAGGTATTTTCCTGGCTTGTAAAGTTCCCTGAAGTTACAGTTTTGGAGCTTAATACAGTTTAAATTGGGTTTCAGCAAGTGCCCCCCAGAAACGGACAGTTTTCTGCTGATGACCGTGCCGCTGCCCGAGCCCGTGCCACCTCCTCGTGCTGGGGAGGACGTTCTCCACGGCTGCTCCCGTTGGTCTTCATGGGTTACTCCTCACATGTGAGCGGGGATGGCGTTGCCCAATCTCAAACAGTGCTTCCCAAGAAGGCAATTAAAATTCAGGCTTGTAATCAGCTGTACTTCAGCAAGCATGAACTCCTCGGTAGAGAGCAGAGATGTCTTTGACTGAGGCCAGTACGGTGTCTGTGAGAAGGACGAGGCCCGAAGCCTGCGTGCCTTTAATCTGGGATCTTTCCTTTTTCCCCGCGAAGTGCCTGCAATTCTTAACGCAGTCATGCTCTTCAGGAACGCTTCCTCAGACAGGCTCTGTCTCCGAGAGCTTCTCAGACACGGGATTTTCAAACAGTCCCTGGAGGGGTGGGTGTGTGTGAACGTGTCACTCATAAAAGCCCTTTATTTTACAATTTCTTTAGTAATACAGGATGGAAAGCTCCTAATAATTGTAATTCAGTTAATGTTCTTCTTTTGTTCTGCACCCTGTCATATATGTGTGTAAGTGGAATTCTCATTGTTTTGTCAACTTGGTAAAACTGTGTGCTGAGGAAGATGACTAATGCTCCCATCTTTTACTTTGTACTGTGGTTCTGTGTTTTTTTTCATGTCACTGTATCAGCAAGTATGATTTCAGTTCTCAAGCATGCCTTCAGTTCCTCTTCCTGCACTTTTGTAGCTGCTTGTTGCTGTGTGAACCTTTTCTGTGAATAGATTCAAATTGTACTTTGAGTCTACTATTTCAAATCCTTGCAGAAATGCAAATCTTAAAACATTTTTTTTCATGGTTAAATATTTATCTTTTTTAAAGTCAAATATTATCTGGATTTCTTCTTCAGTCCATCACTAATCTTTAGATGAGTGAAATATGGTGTTGTCTTTTTAAGACTGGGACTAGCTGATATAATGTTCAACCACAGTTGCTTTTTGAGGTTTTGATTCCCACCAAAATGGTCCTTTTAATGTCATCTTTAATTTAATCAGAAAATGTCATCAAAATAACATTTACCCTATTGCTGTGAATCACTGCGTTATTAGCTAGTGTAACTAGACAAAAAAGATGATATGAACCCCCTTGGAAATATATACTTACAGTAAAAATTGATACAGTTCGTAGAAGCTCTATATTTAATTTGCAGTTTCAAAGCACTCTATGGAAAGATTTTATGATTCTGAAATAATTTAAAAACATATCTTGGTGGAACCCACAACTTGCTCTGATTTTTGTAAGTTGCTGTGTCTATACACAGTTTGAAAGTAAGTTGAATAATACAATTAAGAGTCACAGAAATAATCTTTTTAAGTTTTACATCTTTCAAGTGAATGGGATTTTAGCCTTGGCTGAATATTTGTATCTAAAAGTTGAAAGTCAATTGACTTTAGTTTCTAGAATAGGTTGCATTAAAATTTGATATCACTTTATTTTTTTGTTTTAGAGGGAACTTTCCACAAAACTTGCTTGGTTTTAATATAACTGTATTTTTCCAAATGTTTGACAGTCCCCTTTTGCGAGTCTGTTGAGAGCTTCCATCACTGTCAGTATTGTCGTCTTGCTCCTTCTAATCAAAATTTTAGGAAATTTTTTATTCTTTCCAATACTACAAATTATCTCCTGTAGTCTGTTACTAATGCAGACGTGTTTTGTACAGCATGCTTTGCTGCTGCTGTCTGGAGGTCGTGCCTGCTGTCTGACCGGGTTCCCCGGAATCCCTTCTGTGCGCTCTGCTGACCTCGTGGCGGTGAACAAAATTGGGCCATATACGAAGGAACAGTGAGCAGGAGTGATCGCTATTGCTTTGGAAGAAAGGGTGAATTGCTTTGTATTTAAGAACAAACTTTTTAAAAGTAAAAATTCGGCCACTAGTGAAGCTTCTAAAAGCTTTTTTGTAACTTTACATGTTTATACAATTCTTTGTTGTTTAATTTTTAGTCAGAATGGTCAAAATGCAACAAAAAAGGAAAAGAGCATTTCTGCTTTTTTTTAATCCCATCTCTAAGAGAAGATTATTAAAATCTTTTAGAACCACATCTCAAAGAAGATTTCTGTCCCATTTCTTAGCATCTGAGACATTTAAGAAAGTATCTAAATGATTGGCTTTACATTAGAACGAAATCTTAGAAGCTTGTGATACTTGATCAGTATTTTTTGCTTTATTAAGTGTTTCCACTTGTCTCCATAAATTAGTTGACATTTTCTTGCATGAGGGATTTCTTCTTATCCTTTGAAATATTGAATACTGAAAATAAACTTGCTATCTCTTCGTGATGTGTACAGCCCCTTTGCAGTTTCAGGCAGAAACAACAGCGAGGGGATAAAACTGGACTGAACAAGGATCTGGCTGTCACCAGAGTCTCCTTATGGTTGTGTTGATCCCCACTAGTTACCTCTTGGTGACTCTACAAGTGCTTTTAATCTTATTATCATTAGCTCTGTGAAGGCCTTGTGTTAGTTTTTAGATGTCCCTCAAAAATCAGACAGAGTGGGGAAAGGAAGAGTTCCTGTAAGGAGGAGAACGTACTCTGGGTCATGCAGATCTAGGTAATGTCAATGTGAGCATTCAATAGTCTCCACCTCTGAACACACAGGGAAGAAGAATACCATGACAACCAGCACAGAAAACATAAGTGTTCCTCAGTCCAAAGCCAACACTTGGAATCCTACCGGGAGCCGAATTAGAGAAGTCCCTGAGGCCCAGCTGGTCAGATGTGCTCCATCAGAAAGGCCACCTAACAACAGCACAGCTGAGGTTTCTGCAGATAACCGGATGCAGAGCATGTTGTGGTGGTGACCTGTTATTGAAGTGAATAGTGCTCATCTTAAGAAAAAAAAATTACATCCCCCTCTCCCCCTCCCCCCCAAACTATTGCAGTTAATATGGGTTTAGGCTGAGTTTAAACACCCTGTAATAAAATGCAGTTGTTCAGGTGGAGAACAGCAGCGTACACTGGATCGACCGCGTTGCTCCCGTGCTGTGTGCGTTACTGCTGTGTCACGGGCAAGCGTGGTGGCTGGAGCAGCATCCTTCCCGGTGGGCTTTGCTCGGGACAGCGGGTCGTTGGTCCTTGCCTTTAGAGTTATGCACCGATATGAGGGCATAAAATAGGGCGTAAATCCTTCAAAGCAAGTAGACCGTCTATTGAGTGAAGTAGGAGATAGTTTCCTTCCAAAAGAAACTGAAGATCATGCATACATATAGTGAGGTGAATCTAATCACTGGGGGCAAGCCGGTATGAAATTGTTCTTATAGTACATCAAGAACAAGAATAAGTAGCTGTTCTTCGGGTAGTAACAGTTGTGTCCCTCAGCAGGACAAAAATTATTATTTTTACCTGCTCATACCCAAACTGATTACCCAAACAAGTATGGTAGTAGTCAATTTTCTGCACATTACTATATTCCAGTACACTAAAACTAAGAAAAATCACAAACATGTAATCTGCATCTTACGTTTTGACCAAATACGTGCTTTGAATGTGCTTATCTACGAAAAAGAAAGATACTTACTGTATGTTGGGAAAACTCACTTTTTTTTAAAAAACGTATCACTTTGTAGCCCAGATTAGTATACAAATTACAACTTTTCCCTTGCTCCTTTTTATGTTATTGCTTTAAAAATGAAAATTATTTTTCTCAGTTACTCTACACTGTGGTGAACTTCAATCATTTATTCTTGTGTTACTAAAACACAATTTGAATTTGACTTGAATATAGTGCCATTAGCATCAAGCAGTTGATTGGACAGGTCATATACTTTAACTTGTGCAGATAGTTGGTCTAGTTGGTTGATAGATTGGTGACCTAAGTGGCTGGATATTCAGTGTATCGTAGCCTGGTGTTCATACAGTTTGCAGAGGCTTATTAGTTGATTGTTTTATTTTCTTGTAGGTGAAAAGTGTTTTTGCTAATAGCATTTGCCAGAAAAAAAAAAAAATATATATATTTTTTTTTTAAGGTGCCTTTTAGGGAAAGCTGATCTAATTTGCTCTGTCTTTGCTGCAAATAAATGCTAGGGAGTGGAAGCATTACTTTTCTTTGTTCTATTTTCAGAGTCTAAATAAGAGGAAAAATTATACATGGCATATTTAGTATCTGGGTGTTACATCAAGTACAAACTTGTTTTTATGGCATATTTAATAACTTAAAATCGTGTGATAAAATGTAATGAAACCTATAGTGAAACCTGTAACAACTCATTTAATCTTTTCAGCTAGGGTGTTTTAGTTCATAAGAAGGGAAATTGGGGAAAAGAGGAAGTTTGTAACAAGCAATGTGCCTATTACTGGTTTAACACAAATACACCAAATATTTTTTGAAGCAGCTGGTGCAAAAAAAAAAAAAAAAAAAAAAAGCCCTGAGTTTGCAGAGAGGATCTGAGCCATTTTACTGTCCTTGCTTGTGTAAGAGAAGTCACTTCTTTATTTAACTATTATTTCTTTTTTTTCTAAATAAATATGAGCTGCTTCTAAATAGGATGATGATAGCAGGTGGTCTCTCAAGCAGAAATTATTTTCAAGCTGACAAGTATACTGAGCACAGTATAACTACATGTATTTCAGGAAAACATCATGCACGTCTGTTTAAGGATTCATTAACATGGTATAGATTAAACCCATTGAAGATGGCACAGATTGTTTCATTTTATTACATTCAATTGGGTTGGATGTGTGCCATTTGCAAAGAGCAATGTTACCACAAAAAAAGGAGTCTGGCACACTTGTCACATAATATTCCCCTGTTGAGAGCAAACTGTTTCCTAACATCAAAAGGTAAAAAATCTGCTTTCCCCGCGCCCCCTGCCGCACTAACCACAAGGAAATACGGCCGCGCGTGTCGTGCCGCGGAGCGCTCGAGCAGCGCGTCCGAGCGCGCCCCAAAATCGCGGGGTTTAGCCTCCTCGCCCCCCGGCGCTCGCGTCTGCGGTGCTCACGGCAGCAGGGCAACTCGGGACGCGAAATAAATTTTAAAAGAGGGAATAACCTAACCAATGACAAAATTAGATGGCGAAAAGGGAAAAAAAAAATATATATATATATATATATATATATATATATATATATATATATTCTCAGTATATGCGTACTATAAACGTTCCTTTTCGTTCTGTATCCTTACAAGACCCTTGTACTGGAGGGGGGAACAGGAAAGAAAGCGAAATCGGTGTCATTGTTTCATATCAGAACATTCTGCTTTTAAGTTAAACAGTAACAGAGCTGCAGCGTATCCCACATTGTGCTTTTTATTTCTGCTGCAGGATCCATTTTACGTATATATTTTTACAGCATTCCCTTTGGATTCATCCACCTTCTATTTTGGGGATCCAGGCTCTCGCAGAGTGGTGTTTTGTATCGTTATTAGTTGTTATACTGGTTTTAATAAACATTGTGATTCTCTCAGGGAAGCAAAAAAAGACTTAATTTTAATTAATGGCAAATTTAGAGAAGGGCCATTTAATAAATCTGTTCTCTGAACTTAAGTCTAGCAGCCAGTAAGAGGTAGCTTTTATTTTATTACTGGTGGAGGCTACTGTTTCTATAACTAAATAATTGGCAAAAGCTGTTGATAGGGAATGAAGCTTTTGATGCATAGTATACCTTCAGTGAGATACACTGAAGAGTTAATTTATTTTATTTTTTTTTCTTTGGTGCAGTTGGGACTCAGCTGTTGTTTCCTCTGGGATTAAACAGCTGTCAGCATTGTTAATGACATCAAATTCATGCATTAAAATTCTCTCATTCCTCTTCGTATGAAATGGGGATGTGGAAAGCACTGCCATATCCCCCTTTGTGAAGGAATGAAAATCCAAGGAAAGATAACGGCACTTATTACAAAACCACAGACCGGAGCTTCTGTTGATGGAATCTCGTAATGAGTAATTAAGCTACTTTGCAGAAGTCAGCGCTGTCACGTTTGCAATTGGGTATTTCCATTCCCTTGTGGATACAGCTGGGAAAAGACTACTAAGGTGATAAAAAAAAAAAAAAAAAAAAAAAGGCAGTAGCAGGAAAAAAAAGAAAAATAGAATTGTTCTAGAAATATCATCTTCATGAGGCTTCAAGGTTTCAATACAAAAGTGGCTGTGGAAAATTAGCCTACAGAAATAGCTGTCTGGGGTAAAAGACACTCTTAAAACGTTCATAATATATAACTTACTGGTTTCTCTTTTATCGGATGATATATATTTCTTTTATCCTATATTCTCACAAGGGTGTAACTACAAAGCCTTATTTGGGGGCATGGTGTGTGAGTTTTTTTTTTTTTCTTTTTATGCCTTTCCCCGCCCCCACCTTTTGCTCCATAAGTTAAAGTTTTGAACTGTGAATGTTCAGTTCTGTAGTTCTGAAACTGCTGTAGGAACCTTGCGGCCCTTTGCAGGGAAATGATCCTTTCGGGGGAGGAAAGGATTGATATGGAATTTTGCTGTAGAGTTCAAAACATTGCTCATGCTTTTAAACTGATAGATGAGTCTTATGCCCCTAAGAACTCCAATTATTAAAAACAGTCCTGAATATTCGCTAGTTTGAATGCCCGTATTCTCTTTTTAGGGTTTTTTTTTTGTGTGTGTTATGGTTTGTTAAGCAATTAACTTACTCTTAACTTTCTTCTTTCAAGTAGCTTTATTTTTTTTTAGAGGCAAAAAAATTAAATGGCAAGCATAGTTTTCTGAATGTCTTTATCCTATTTCTAAGAAGTCGTTTTTGTGCAGAAGTACCCTAGTTTTTTTAATATCCTCATACATCAGCTGTTACAGTGGAATCAAATTAAATTAAGCTCCAACGAAGAAACCAGCCTGTTAACAAAATGAATTGATAAAGGAGTTTATTGAATTCAGCAAAATGCACTGAAATACACAGGAATAAAACCATTAATTGAATAACCAACATCTAGATCTGATACTGAAATATTAGTGTCTGATGAGTCAAATTAATAAAACATATTGATTGGATAATATCTGGAATCTCTAAAACATACTATGTCATCTTAGGATTTTTCCTATTAAAGGCTTAATTTTTTTTTCTTCAAGTCAATGTAGTTAGAAAGGAAGTCCATTTTATTAGCAGAACCATGGATGGAGATGAAAGCACAATTTATTTTGATTTGTTGAAACATTAACAATGTACTAAGCACTCTGCTGTATTAAATAATACACATTAATGTGGTCACTATTATAATAGTGACAGATTTGAAATAGCCAGATTTGCTTAACATCCAAGTGTTGAGTGAGATCGCTATGTGACGCCAAAATTCAGCCAAGTGTTAACTTGGTGGTGTCAAGTGACTTTATGTAGTTAATTTAATCATGGTTGGCCCAGAAGTGGGCCTGGGAAGCCCTACAACGATAATTTAGATGTCCTTTTTCATCATCAGTTCCAGAAGGGCATAGTTTAAGTAACGCTCTCTAGTTCTGCTGCTTGCATGTAGTAATGCCTTGTAAAAATTATACTTACTAGAGCTTATAGCTTCAGAAAAGAAAACTGGAAAAGAACGGAGGAAAACGTGCCTGTATTAGAGTGAGCCGCAAGCAGGCGCTGCGGGGTGGCAGCCCCTGCGCGTGGTGGGTGAAAGCTGCCACCAGCCTGGGGGAAACCTTGACGGTAACATCTACAGCCAAGAAACTCTTCAGGATTGCGCTGAGTTGAGTGAAGAAAGGGTTAGGAGCGCTGGCTTTCCCCGTCTCAGCTGGAGGCGTTCCCTGCCCGGGTTTTACGTTGTCAGTGCAGCGCCGGGGCCAGCCTGGCCCGGGCGGCTGGACGGAGGGAGCTGCTGGGAGGGCGCGTGGCGTGACGCAGAGGCGTGAGGCCGTGCCGACCAGAGCTGGTCTTGAATTCACCTTGAATTCCCCTTGAATTCACCCCGTGACACGATTTCAGACTGCAGTGGTATTTTTTCCTAAGCCGTCTTCCTCCTTTATTATCAAGTGCTGAAGCCTTCAGAGATTTATTTACCAGAAGAGTTTTCAATGATGACTTGGAAAAGACCGAGAACTCTGGAAATCATTGTTTCTTTGTAGTCTTTGGGAGGGAAAAAGAAGACAACCGGTGTCTTGAGATTGTCTACACAGGTGAAGATCATGTCTAGCTTTAGGAAATTACAAGTATTTGTTTTGGCAGGAGGAATAACTAGAACCTGTTATGCTATGCATGCAAACGCTACTACTCTTCAGTAGTTGGTGACCTGGAACTGCAGAGGGGCAAATGTGTAATGTGGGCTGTGTATTCCTATCCGGTGTTGGAAAACCACGTCTGGTCACTAAGCCCAGATGGTACCTCTCGTAGCAAAACCGTTTGCTCAAAATGGCACTTTTATCAGGAGTTTCTTATCAATTAGAGCAATAAATCTAGGAAAAGATATTCGCAACTAGTTAAACAATTGTCTGTTATTTTTCCCTCATAGGAATGTTCTTGCTAACTATGCGTGGGATTATACCTAATTCAAATGCATGTGTTTCTTTTTGGTAGATAATATAGCAGTTGCAAATCTTGCGTTATCTCAAAGGCCTGCTTTTCTCTGAAAGATGTATATTTAGAAAGATGCTGGCGGTAACTGCTGCTGACAAACCTGCCCTGTTTGAGAGAGGCTCCCTCTGTGCCACTGCGTAGGTGAGGCTCTCCGTGTCGATCTGTGGATTTTTCATTTGCTTTCAAATACTCGTACCCGTGTGCCAGCAAAGAGCACGTAAGCAAAGTTTGGATCTGTTTGACTTTGGAAGCACAATTCCGAGCAATTACGCTGGGGGAAATGCATCTCCTTTTGGCTAAATAGATCTGTCGAGCTGGAGCAGGGTGTGCCAACCGGCACGTGTGCGCCGGTTAACCGGACCCGGCCAATTAAACATCAAAATGATGGCTGCGTCCAGTTCAGGGGAAGACTCGTGTAAGCTCGTTTTCCTGGCGTGTGTTCGTGCCTTTAGACTCCAGGCGGTGGATTCCCGCGGCGAGCGGGCTGGGGAGTTACCGGTTCTCTGGTTAGCGGCGCTCCGGCTGCCGCGGCCCCGGCGAGCAGGGCAGAACGGTTCTGGTTCAGCAAGACTCTTAACGTTTCAGTCTAGGCACCTGAAATTCGGTTGAAAAGATGGAGAAAATGGTCTTTTTAAGCCTGACCACTGCATTTTCTTCAATTGAGAGTGCACAAAGTGGCAATGGCTGTTCTGCCCCAAAGTAGGAACAGCGATGTGCTCAGGCTGGGTTTCTTTTTTTTTTTTTTTTGGGGGGGGGGGGGGGTGTTCAGAAATTTGTAGGCTAATACTAGCTTGAATCATTCACCTCTAAGAGCGCTGAATAACTTGTATCTAATTACTTCTAAGTACTTTACGGAGCAGTCAGTAATACATATAAATCCATGTGATTTGTGACAAAATAGCTGCAGTATCCACTTTTTAAATCATGAGTGTGCTCCAAGCACAGCCTTGAGTTGTTATGTGTGAGTCTGAGTGACTTTTATTACTGCTGTTTTCCATCCTCGTGTATGTCAATTTGGCAGGGCGTTTATGTTCATTAAACGTTTGCAATTTCCACGGCAGCGTGTAATGTACTACTGTTTCCCAGCCATCACGGATGTGTTACTTTGCTCCTGACAAGCAACCCATGTCTAGTCTTGTCAGGATGGCCATCAAAGTCATTACACTTGCTAAGCAAAGCAGGCAGGAACCGAAGGCACCAATTTCTGATGGATAGTTAGTGTACCTCGCACGTAATTTTTCCTCCCACTCTGGGCTATGTTTAGAATTCAGGGGAAATAAGGAAATAAGCAGAGTATGCAGCAGATTGCAGCTATTTGAAGGTGTAATGAGAAGGTCTAGAACGTGATCGTCCCGGCTCCTCTTGCACTGTGCCCTGTCTCCAGTCAGTCACAGCCTGCGGGAAATGCAGATTTTCAGCCCCTTGTTTTTATGTACTGCTGCTTGGGGGTGTAGATGCACTTGCATAAGGTCGTGAATGGATTAATTTCTATTTTCAGGTTAAATTTTGGTTTTGCTGTAAGTTCCTTTGCTATTTTTCTCCCTGAAACTGAAATTAGGCTAGCTCTTGAGGTTCATGTGTGTGAAGCATAGGTTAGATAACTTCCAAGATTTCTAGGAATACTACTGTTGTACTTGTTTTCTAGAGTACTGCAAGCCAGTATGCATGTAGGCAATAAACTGACTGCAGCTTCAGAGTCCCTAGCAAAAGCAGTGCTTAAACACCACTGTCTGGTTGGATAACTGTATTTTTAGTACTGTGATGGGAAGCTATTTATATTAATGCAGAAGTAATGCTTTTTATCTGAGGCTCTGAAAAAATGTACCACTATATTTTCTCCTACAGATGGGGGGAACCTTTTAGGATTTTTGGCCATTAGACTTGAATGCTCAGATTGCATGCTTTGTACTTGCTGAATTCTGATCCTGAATTGTCCTTAAACTCAGCCCTAAATGCATGTCAGATATAGACCTGAACACTGATTCCTCTACCAATTTCTAATTTTAATCTTGAAAAATATGCAGTCTTCTAGTTTTCTGAGTTTATTTCACAACAGCTTGTCTTAATATTGCACGGTGGACTCGATATGCTTCTGATTTGTGCAGAATACTTAAAGGAGCATGTAATAGTGATATATACAAAATTGACAAAAACAAGTGGGAGAACATCTGATACCGGGTCCTAACGTACAGAAATCTAGCAAAGTGTCAGGATCTTGTGATTCAGCTCAGATAGCAAATTGGAGGTGAACCAGAGAAAGCGTAGCTGTCAAGGTTTTGGTGGCGTTTCTGTGCTTTTCGTGTTCTCAGTCCAAGGTGCTCTTCCCTGTCAATTATATATTTAGATTATGTTTTTCTGGCACTTTTAAACATATTAGGTGTTGGGTTGCTAGCCTTTTCTGGAATTTTTTGGTTGGTTCCCCCCCCCCCGGCTGAATGTTATGGAAGGACGTCCAACGCCCTTACTCCAGCCTGTTTGCTGCGCAAAGGGAAAAGCAAAGAGGAAGAGACTGGTTGCAGGGTGGTGCGAGAAACATGTCTCCATGTGCCCCCCTCTTAGGAAAATAGAGCTCAGTATTGTAATTATAGGAGTTGGAGTATTAATAGACTCTACTACATCTCAAATTAAAGTTTTTCTTATTGAGAGAGAGCCTGGTTTTAGCCAGCCACGCCACACGTGCGTGTTTAGGATCCTTGGTTCTTTGGGGGGATCTCGTAGCTTCCGTAATCGCTACGACTTGCCGGAAGCCGAAAGACAGAGTAGAGGGGAAAAGTCCTTGGCGTCCTAGCCCTTGGTCCGGAGGCCACCGTAATTAAGGCTGGATTTGTCGTGACAACTCACAAATTCCCGATTTTTAGCTTGTAGTCCTTTCCTTTCGGTCGAGAGTCATCCTCTGAAAAGCCCCAGTGAGCGCCTTGCCCGTTGCCCGCCTGCTCTGGACCTCGTGATTTTTTTTCCTCTCCCCTCCGCCCTTTATAATGTCTTAATATAAATGCACGTTTTCCCCTCCTTTGAGGACGGAAATGTAACTTTTGTGGGAGCGGCGTGCGTCCAAAAGACCCATTTCCAGGCAGGAGGCTCGGCAATTTCCCCGAGCTGCCGGCGCGGCCTCGCAGCGACGAGCCAGCGCCGCAAAGAGGAATCAGCTCGGCCGCAGCGAGCGGAGGGTAACGGGGCCCAAACTTTGCTCTTGGTTGTGGGGGGGGGGGAGAGGAACGGGAGGCGCGGAAAATTGCTTTTTATAATTAAAAAGGGAATCTCAGATGTTTTATATCTTGAATATTTACAATAAAACCTTCAAGTGCTTGTCAAGAGGGTAATGTGTCATTAGCAGGCGCCTTTGCCTCTCTTCTCCTCTCGGACATGACAGCGCGGCCGGATAAGAGAAGAGTAATTATAGTTCAGCAGGGCTGCCAGGTGTGATAAATGAGTAATCAGCGCGCCGGAGCCCCGGCCCGCAGCGGAGGGCTGTAGCGGCGTTATCAGCCGCGGTGCCGCGCTGCGGGCACCGTTCCCGCGCTCGCCGCCTCCCGGCGGTCCCCGCGGTGGAAACGCTCCCGGACCGGCACCGGATCAAAGCCCGCTTCGGCCAGCCGGTGGCACCTTGATCCTCTGCTTGTTAATTTTAAGTTCAGTCCTACCAGGGACATCCCCAGAATAGGAATGTTTTAAAATAATTCTTAAGATTGTGAAGAGGAGAACCTACCCTGACTATAATAAATTGTTGTTAAGGAAAAGGACATAATGTGCCTTGGAAAAAATGGAGGGCCAACACTTTTGATGCAAGGTTATTTTTACAATACTTGCATTTTTATCGGTTGATGTATTTTAACTGGAGCCCTGACAATAGTCACAAAAAATTATTACTCCGGCATGAAGCTACTTATCTGACAAATGCAATGCGAATGGTCTTGTTCTTATCAATGAGATCAGATTTCAAAAAAAAAAATGAATATGAGGAATGAGGCGTTGCTTTGTGAACAGATAACCTTGCAGGCATGAACTCGCAAACCTGAATAAAAGGATGTCTCTATGAAATAATCTGTGCATAAGTGCAATCAGGTCAGACTGTAATAGACAGCGGGGGGTGGAATCAAAAGGGGAAAAACTCATTTCATCACAGTTAATGGCAAGGAAAAGAAGGCAAGGAAGGACTTTCTTTGGAGCGGAGCTGTTGCGACAAAGACCAGGGCTTCAGCGTGTCATGCACCATTTGCTGTTGCACTAGCGCTCTTTTCAAGAGCTGTGAAGCCATTATTGTAATGTGAAAAAAGTAGAAAGAAATACTCCCTCCTGGTCACTGGAAGGGCAAATGAGGTGCAGGCTTTCTTCTTTTCTTCTCTTTTTTTTTTTTTTCCTCTCCCCCCCCGCCCCCCTTCCTCTCTTTATACACTATTTGTGCAGGGAGGTTTCTAGATTCCCTCTGGTAAAGCTCCGCTGGGATGCGGGGAAGATCACCGTGCCCTTATAAACAACCCTTCCTGGCAGTGTTTACCTCCTTGCGTGACTTTCGCATCCTCCTTCACAGGCAGCAGTATCGGAGGCCCAGCTGCAACTTTACGTTTGCCCTGCTTTTGTTTTTGGAGAAGCAGGGCTGCCGAATATTCTCGGGCTGAAGTTTTAGAGTGCGTTTTTGTGGTTTGGGTTTTCAAAAAAAAAAAAAAAAAAAAAAACTCGGTACATTCCTGTATGGTAAAGTTATCTAGTGGTGATAATAAATCCAATAGTCTGAGGATTTTGTGTGTGTTATTAAAAAGAAAGGAAAAAGAATCCTTTGTTCGCTGGCATAATGGAATCCTGTCTCCGAACACTTCTCATTTGCAAACCAAGTACTTTGTAAATTGTGGAAACCTGGTTGTAACTTGGAGGCTGAATAAAATGGGTCATCTTATAACTCAAAGATAAATATAGATGTAAAATAGTGCCACAAATGCCTTTCAAGCAAAAAATAAATAAATAATAGATTTCAGAACTGGCTTGTTCTTGTATAGTTTATGGGTAAAGCAAGATTACACATACAGCCCTGCAGCCGATTCCCAGGACTGCTAAAGTGTGAAGAACAGGAGTGACATTCTAGTCTTCAATAAATCACTATAAAAATGTTTATGAACCCTGCAATTTACTGTCTTTTAAATGCAAATTGAAAGGGGCATCGTTGCAAGTGTAAAGGAGACCTGCGGTGGCCTAAAGGAATTATAAAATGTTGCAAAAGGCTTCGAAATTGTGTGATCTTAAATGGTTCTATTTTAAAAAATGATTTCCCATTTATACTTCTGTGACAGCTTTGTTAATTTATTAAAGAGATTGCTCTGAATTGCAGGAAGGTGTTTATGAGCACTCTGCTTCGCAGAAGCTATTCACAGAGGCTTTCAAGGAGTTGCAGTTTAATTTGGCAGGCGCTGAAGCGGGGTTTGCTGTTCACATTCAAGTAGAGGATGGCATCTATGGAAGGCAGTGAGGATTCAAAAATATGAACAGCGATCTTACCTGATTAAAATATTGGTAAGGTAGCAAAATTCCCAGCTTCCTCCCAGCTCCTCCGTGTCCTCCTCTGCTGTGAAATTCCTAAAAAGCAAAGATTAGCATGAACCATGGGCAAACGAACAGGTCGGCATCCTTCTGCCTGCTGCTGATGGAGCCCAAGTAACTGAAGATGCAGAATTATCCTTCTCATGCCACAGCTATGCTTTCTCCAATTAAAGTGATCCAATTTCCAGTTATATTGTTAGTATTTTAGCCAGAAAATGTGGAAACACATTAAATCCCTACAAATATAGCTGTGGAAGAGTTTTTACCAACTTGGGTAAATAGATTTTTTTATTTCAGCGATTGGTAAATTTGGAGTTTTTTTTTTCTAAGAGCCATGATGTTCTGCACTCTGAAAATATAATTGCCACCAAATTCGCTTTTTAAAGAATGAAATATCCTTTGAGACAGTAAAGGATATGAATGTGTGCAGTTGGACCCCTATAACCGTTTGCCCAGCCTAGGCTCCTCTGCAGCATGCATCATCATTTTTATTTAAATGAATGATATAAACCACAACGTGGCTCGTGTGGTGCTAATGCTGTGTGCTAGGAGGTGCAGCACGAATTTTCCAAGCGTATCACCATCCACTGCAGGTAATACTTCTCCTGGTTTCCAAATCCTTAAGCTCTTCAAGGAAAAAGGTGTGGATGGGTCATTGCCAGCAGCCCTTAAGTTAACTGTGCTGCTTCGGCGCTGCCTTTTAGCTGTCGTACGTGGTTGGAGAAAGGGCTGTCGGGCTACAAACCAGCACCGCGTTCGCTTGTCCGGCCTCGTGCGGCTCCTCGGCACACGCGCGATCGGGAGTCTTGGGAGCCCAAAATGTGTAACTAAATATCTTTGGAGCAGGGGGACACTGGCATGGCTCCTCCCATGGAAAATAATACTGCTTGGCTCTATCGCCTTGAAGACTTTCTACTCTTAAATAGAGCAGACATATCCAAGGTTATGTTATTGCTGATTTTGTTGTTGTACAGAAAGAAAACCACTGAAATGCTCATGCATTTTCTAGCAGCTGTGTGTCTGTCTGGATATCTTTCTTGTAAATGAGCTTAACACATAGGTGTCGTTACTTGAGAGGGTTAAAAATGTTGTAGTCTAGTGTTTTCAGAAAACTGAGCTGCTGTCCACTGTTAGAGCTGCTCTGCCTCGTCAGCTTCCTTGGAGATGCTTGCACCACGGGCTTGCTGGCTTGGGACAGTCGGGACCTCGTCTTCAAGTCAGCCTGCCCTGAAGTAGGCACCATCCTTGTCCACGCTACCTGCTTGTGCGTGCGCGAAATCCTGGGGAAAAGGCTGTGACTGTTCATAGTAGTGTATGTGAATATTGGCCCAGGGCTTTTGATACTGGAGATATGGAGAGGGCAGGGAGGTGTTTTGCTTTACAAACGTGTTTTTAATCCCCAGGAAAATGGTTTATCTCTGTCTCTGCATTGCTAATACACCTGCTTTCAACCCCATCTTGACAACCAACGTAGACATTTAGGAACTGTATTGCTTACCCATAATCTCACGAGCTTGAAGCTTATGTAAAACCCTCAGAAATCATATCTGTGTTCCTCCAGCCCTTAGCGGGATCAAAGACTCACCTCTTTGCAAAGCCTCTCGACGGCACTGAATCAAATGGCTTGTCGCTGCCCGTATGAATGCGGGCGCGATGGTGAGTCAGATGGCAACAGGGATTCCTTAACTGGTGAATAGTAATACAGAGCTGCCAAATCCTGTCTCCAGCGTAAGGCCTTACTTCTGCACCTTAAGGAAAGGTGATGTGCTCGTAAGTGAAGAGGGAGGAATATGACACATTCTGTTTTGCAGTTGCTAAATGCAAAGGTGGCTGGTACCTTCACCATGCCATGGTCAGCCTTTGGTACGTGGTGCTGTGGCCTGAGTGAGTGGGGCTATTTATGCCCAGCAGTTATGTCCGATTCTTTCAGGTGTATAACGTGTGTGGAACAAGACAGAGGACTTTGCAATGTCAGTTCCTTGGTCTAATAGGGAGAATGCAGGAAATGATGCTTATTTAGGTGATGTAGAAAATACTTCCTCTGTTACCCTCTTCTGAAAAGTATACTGAATGATTATGGTCCAGAGCGCTCCGTCGATCGCCGTCTGTTTCAGAATGTATTAGTCCAGTTGCAGCAAGTTTCTATAAACTTTCAGGAAAAAAGCATGCAAGAAGCCAGGTCTGGCGTTGCTAATGTGAGGACGATGCACGTGTTACTTAGGGCCTGTGTATAAGCCTAGTTCCTGGATGAGCACTGACAATAAGCAAGGAGATTGGAGCTCTGCAAGCAAGTCTCCCGCCCAAGAAGGAAGATTGTGGACGCAATCTATCCTCCCTCCTTTCCCCTCCACGACGAGCAAAGGTTGCTAAAACAACACTGATAATTAGATTTGATCCTCCCATTACCCCCAACCTCTGCCTACAAACCATCTGTGCTGAAAATCCCTGTACTCCACCCAAGTGGTTTGAACTTGGAAACTCTGCTAACCTCACAAATATGATGCGGTTTCTGGCATTGCTTGCTTTTTAGCCCTTGCAGTTCCTCAGTCCTGTAATGTACCATGGCATTCAGGCCTGAAAGCAGAAGTCTGCCAGCAGCAACACATTGTTCCTTCCTCTTGGATCCTCATCCTCTCCTCTGCCTGTGGCCTGTTGATGGAAGCGAGTGGTCCCCTGCTGTGCTGATAGATGGGCTCTGCTCTGCCAGGAACTGGCACTACAGCAATGACACGTTTGCGGGCTGCAGCTAATGTCTCTGGGCCAACTGAGGGTGGCCTTGCATTCAGCAGAAGGTTGTATTTCCCATCAGGGTCAGTTTGGACAGAAGATCCAGGTCATAATCCTCAAGTCAGAAGAGACTGCTCTTTCAGAAATACAGTTGCTGGTCTGATATTCCTACTGGGATCAATATGCATTTAATCTGTTGAAGGACAATTTTGGGTTAAGTTACTGCAGGTCTTTGGGACCATATGTTTCAATTCTGTCAAAATGGTCTATGCCTTTTAAAGTACTCTAACTCCTTTCTGCATCTGTGGGTTGAACCTACGGTTCTCTTTGCTATCTGTGGACATTTGTGAGTTCCTGGCATTTGTCATAAGTATAGGGTTTTGCCACTCTGTCCTTGGGCAGGAATTTCCCTCCTTATAAATCTGCAGAGCACTATGCATCATTCCCCTCCTGGCTGCCACCCTGTACCTCATAAGTGATTGTACTCCGGTGGGGAAGTGATTTGTATGTATATTTTTATAAAACACTTTGGGATCCTTGGGGAAGAAAGCTGTTATATAAATGTATTTCCCAGGGGAAAGTAGTGGAAATCTCATTACTTGGAACATACAGCATATTTAAAAGTAGACTTGACATAACGCTAGAAAATAAAGGAAACAATCCTGAACTGACATTGCGACGGGCTAAATGATCTAACAGATCTTTTCCATCTCTAAGGTTTGTCTCATGGTTTTATTCGGTGCCTTGGAAAAGGGAATGAGGAATGCTAAATCCACGCACATATAAAATATCCTTTAACAACACTGGCTTATTTTAATATAACCTTTAGCAAAACACTGTGGTTTGCTTACTTGCTGATTTATTTTAGGTAGTTCAAAATACTTCTATTAGTGATCTCTTTGAATTACTTTAGGGGGTGCAATGGATTTGTAGCAAAACACAGCATGTAACTTGAGTGTACTCTCCAAAGCCAGGTATTCAGTGCCAAGCAAAATTTGTATGTGTAGCTTCTGTTTTAAGCAATTATATGGTGTGTAATACACAGTAGAGAAATTAAGTAGAAGTACATTTTGCCCTAAGGGATTACTCTAGCTGTAGGATTTATTTTAAACAAGTTTTGCCCCTCATACAGTAAGGTTCTTGTAATAAATCACTTGTGTAATAATCTACAGTATATTAGCTTTCTTTTATAAAAAAAAAAAAAAAAAAAAGAGAAATGTCAAACAAAAGCAAATGGTAAAAGTAAAGGTGTACAACAGGAAGGAAGCATGCTTATGTGGTTGGAGGAGAGTGGTTAAACAGTAGTTGAGAAGTTCAACAAGTAAAAGGCGTTCTGTAGTTGGACTCAACATAATGACTTTCCTGCAGTAAACTGCTTATGTAATAAACTGCGTGGATGTCACTGGGGAGTAACCCAAACCATCCGTCTGAAACGTTTCGCAGCTTGCTTAAATTAATGGTGATCTTCTCTGTGAGGGGAAAAACTGTAAAAATACATCAGGATCATCCACACAGAGATGTTACGAAATAAAACTGGTCATTAGAGATGGGCTGTTTTTAAGCATTGAGAAAGGACTCTCTTCTGATTCTTCAGCTTTTAGAAGTTCATTTGATTATCAGTCTTCAGCCAAGTTATTCTAGTTCCTATTTACCAGTGAAATAAGGAGTGTACAATGAATAGGAGTCTTACCTAATTGCCACATATATTGGCCCAGTGGTTTTTAAGACCACTTATTTTCAGGAACCCTTGTTTTGATGGTTGGAGCTAAGATACAGTTTTGTATTCCTTTATAAGATATAATAAAATGACAGCTACAACTAGTCAAGCTGCATTTCAGTGCTGTATGTCAGCTCCTTTCAACAGACCTGATTTCCAGAATAACCTTTTCCCCCAGACATTTATTTTCCTTTGATTCCAGCGATGAAGCTCCAAGAAGCATTTATAATGCTTGTGACTTCCAACTTTGTGGGGAAGAGGCAGCCAACGGAAGTCTAAGAAGCAACTAAATTGATATAGAAATTTCAATTTGTAATTTGCAAAAAATCTCTTAAGAAGTGGTAGCAATTTTTTAAGGAATTCAATAGTCATGAGAACGTGGTGATTTTTAGTAGTGTCTTTTGTCCTTCAAATAATTTGCTACTTATTTATGAACTTCCACTTTTTCTGCTCTGTATCTTTTCATTTTTGTATATACCCAGTGTGTTGCAGCGTAATTTACTGCTGAATCTCTTATAGGGCCTCATACTTGGTTAAACAGCTAGATTTAATGCTCTCCCCTGTTTGGTTATTTATTTACTGTATGAAATTTGTCAAGTCTCTTAACCTCCTCTTTCACCCTTCTTTCTCTGTTTTAAAAAAAAATACATATTTTTAGCAACGGTATTTGCTGCTAGAACAATGCTCTCAAAGGCCTACTGTGTAGGATCAGACAACTGATTGTTACAGTTTTGGTAATACTTGGCACTTCTGATGTGAAATATAAACTGGCATACAACAGGAGCGGGCTCAGCCTTAACACTACAGTCTCTGCTGCGTTAGGGCTCGGGGAGTGTCGGGGAGCTCAGTACCTCCCAGAACAAACTGTTTTCCCTTCCCTTCATCCACTTTTTTTAACGTAAAAAAAATGCACTAAAAAAGGAGAAAAAGTCAGCTCTGCAGATGTTGGTAGATGTGCTTTAACAGATTTGAAAGAGCATTTTTAATGGTATGTTTTAAGGATATGTTTCTAATACGTACAGCATTTAGGTCTGCCGCAGAGCCAAGACATTTGTTGATAATTTCTCTGGCCTAAACGGAATAGGCTTATTTGAATGTTTCCTGTGCCTTGAATCAATGCTTTAGGGATTTTACAGAGGTAGTAGTGATAAGTTATATAATTATTTTCGTAATTGTAGTGTCCACTTGATCTCAGAGTTTTGGCTTGAGTCATTATTTTTTCTAATTGTTGGTTTGGACGTAGTCATAAATTCCCTTAGCCACTTCTTTATCCACAATGCCGTTAGCTAAAAAAAGGTGCACTTACTCTATGATATGCAAGTGACACTTGATGGCAAGTGCAGAAGTGGTTCTGAGGTAGAGCTCAGGGTTTCTTAAGCAGGTCTTCGCTAACTGGGTGGATTTGCAATGCAATATTGTCTTAGTGGTCATAAAACAAAGAACTTGCATCATTTGGAATTTAATGTATTACATATAATAAAACTTTCCTGTACAAAATTGTTCTTTCTGAGTTCTATCTTCGGGTTTTTCAGTCTTTATGAAGTACAGTATCTGGTATCATCTGCTCCTATTTTTGTGCTGTTACAGCAGATACTGATGACTAGGCAGTAAAATAATATCTTAAAGACATACTGTCACTTTCAAAAGATATTTTTCAAACATCATAAAAATTTAAATAAAAACAAATGTGTAATACCAACAATATTAAGATTTCTTTCTCTGTTGTTTTAATATCCTTTCCTCATCTGTTTCATAATCTATGCTTTCCCACACCAAAGACTTACTTTTGTAAGGGTTGAGGTAATAGTCCAAGCGGAGTATTCCCTAACCCTCATTTAGTGTTTACTCACGTATTGCATGCAGAATGTGAAGACCATTTTCAGATTGTTCAAAAAAAGAAAAGCATAAAAACTGTTACGCCCATGCAATTAAATAATGACAAGGAAAATGAAAACTCGAGAGTATCCCTGCAGACTTGCATGCTGTATGATGAACATGTATGCTAAATACGGTGCTGCAACTGGATCACAAGCATCGGACCAGTCATCCATGGCAGTGACATTTAATAAGGGAAGAGTGATTGCCATGAATAACCTTGATGTGGGCGTTAAATAAATGTCTCTATCCCCCACACCCATTACCTCTATCATGGCTGTTTCACTTCTATTAACTTTGCTCTTCAAGCTGGCATTAGGGGGTTTCTACTGAAGTATTTAGGCTATTATATTCTTAAATACTTCACAGAAAACACTGCAGCTTTCTTGTAAAAATGGTGCTACCTGCTATGGGGAGGCTTAGTAATTTTAAGATACACCTGGAGCTTTACTCAGCAAAGCTTTCTATAGTATTATTTCTTTAGTTTGAGAATTAATATTTAAGTATTCTTAAACCTTTAGGAAGGTCAGTAGTCCTGGAAAGTAGATTGTTTTATATTGTTTGTGGAATTAATGATTGTATAAGGTGTCAGAGGCCAGAAATAGGCTTGGTTAGTACTGAATTGACTAATAATCAAGGTTTTTCACCCCTTCTCTTATTCTACAGAGGCAGTCTAGACCTGTTGATTTAACTCTTCTGGTAAGCTTGGCCATGAAGGGAAGAATTTGCAAAGAAATGTCTTTATGATCCAAAGCTCTTAAAGATGTGGTGCGCGTGCTAATTTTGAGAAGAAATGTGCATGTGTTTGCCAGCCTTGCTTTGAAATGTGCCGCCTTTACACCAAAGCTCAGGCCTGGCTGCAGAAGCAGTTTTTGAAGGAGTTGCCATTTCCACACCTTTCAGGCTTGTTTTGCCTCGTGCAGCGTGAAAAACAAAACGCAAATCCTCCTACATAGGTATGAAAGAAAACTGGTGTCCCTCACAAGTACGGGGAACCATCCACTATGAAAAATAACGTCCTCTGTTTTACCAAAGAGGAGTCCCTTTCCGGTCCCCAGGCAGCAGTTTTCAGTATGCGGACACTGGATTATGATCTGCGTGATGAAATAAGCATCAAAACCAATGGGTAGGTCTTGCTTTATTGGTGTCTGGGAGAGCGCGTATGGATTGTCATTGCCTTCCCCGCAGAAACCGCTTCTGCCTCCTTCCTCCGTGCCCACTCTGCTCCATAAAATGCAATCCCACGTGAGAAATTCAAATCTACGAGCATGGCAAGGACATTAGGGAAACCAGGCAGCTTATTTACATATTTTCATAACCAGAAACATGTATTTTTTTTTCCATTTGTGCTGCGATGTTCTCCATTCATATTCTAAGTGGCAAAAGCCCTTAGTTGTGATTGGGCGCAGTCCTCAGTGGATGAGAATTGGATGTATCATGTGGCACTTATTAATCTAAAAAAGTTGTCTTTCAAAACGTATCAAAAAACATATGGGAGTTATCCGGAGCAAAGCAATCGCAGGTTCATTTGTTATTTCAATGAGCTCATTTCTTATGATTTGAGCTGTGTAATAGATGGGGAGCTGTTTGCAGGTTGTTTGTAGTCATGTATTTTTCATTCGGTTCCTTGGGTTAAAGAAACGGAAGACTGCAGCGTGTCGTCCCCTCGGAGGAATGGCAAATGTTATCCAGTCTGTAGGGTTTTTCCTCCCCTTCTCGTTCTTCTGTCAAGTGGCATGTGGTAGGCTTTTCAGGCAGTAATTTAGAGGCTGTCAATTCTGCAGTGGCCACCGGGGACAAAGTGCTCTCGCGGTGGGCAGGGCTCCTGGTGAGCAAAGATGTAGGTCTCTGTCTAGGAAAGCCTTTTCAGGGTTAGTGAATCACCGGGCCATGTCAAGTATGAAAGATTTTCAACAGCTTCCGTAGTAATGCTTTACTTGCAATTGCCCTGTGATGGCCAGTTACGTTAGTTACTCCTGCAATGGATTTATGAAGTGGTATTTTTATGCGAGGAGATACTTATTCGGCAACAGTTCAATATACACATTTCTCTAAAGCCTATCGCCTATTGCATCAGTGCTCCCTAGGGAGGGAAAATACATCACATACTTGTTTCTTATCCTTTTTAGCTTTATTTTGCCTTGTAGTCTTAGTTTTATATGTGCTATCTTCAAGCATTTCCATGCTGAGTAGTGTGAGTAACGTTGTAAGTCTGATAGTTAATGTGGGTTGCTTTCCTATGTGCAACAAAATGTTTCTACCTGATGTGGTGCTCTCCCGACCTCAAACGATTAGAGAGATGACTGAGTTGGTAGCCGTGTAAAGGATGACACGTTCATTGCGTACCTCTGGCGATCTTTGGGGATCAGGTTCCAAAAGTTTTGCCAAGGCAGAAGTATTTGATGTGGTGCATGTAGCTAGTGAAGATCTGGCTGTTGCAGAGCTGTAAAACCATATTTTCTTAGAGAATTCACCTAAATGATTAAACAGATCCTGTACAAAGGTATGACACCTTAAAATCCTATGTTTTTCTGTTTTTTTCTCTTTCTGTTTTTTTTCTTTGTTGTTGGTGGTGTTGGTGTCATTAACTTGAACTTAATTGATGCAAATCAGTATGGTGGATTGAGTGACTTATTAATTCTGTTATTGGTACAATGAGGGAACTTGAAGGATCAAACTTACTAAATGTTTACAGAGTGAGAGTAAATCCCATGAGGCCTGTCAAAAAAAAAAAAAAAAAAGGCACTTAATCTGTGAATCTGTTCAGAATTGTTTTTTTTCATTCTCTTGTGTGTTGGGTCTCTGAAGAACAAGAATGGGATACAGTGGTAAAATATCAGATTATAGCCTTAATTGCGACTCTGTGTGGCAACAGAATTCACATCATTGGAGAGACGGTCGACCTTTTGCTAAATGCGTTGAGTTTGGGGCTTTTCTATGCATCTTTCTTGCTTGATGTGGTTTACTGTAGGCAGTAAAGGTGAGCTGAAAACCCAGTAGCTTTCTTTAAAAAATATCTTCTGAAAAATATTTATTGCCTGCTCTATGATGGCTTCTTTTTAAAAGGAATAAATATGGGAAAACAAAAAAGTAGCTTGCTATATTTTATTCTTCCCAGCCCATCTGACATACCTTTGCATCTGCTTTGCTGGAAGACATCCTATTTTTCGTTACCTTGTAGTCATTAGAGCCACGTTTGAGGCAGCTCAGATGTTTCAATGGCTCTTTATTTATTTTGAAAGGGTGTCAAAAATCCCATATTTTTCACATATTTCATTTCCTTTTACTTTTTAAAAGGGTGTCAGAAATACAATATTTCCCACGTGTGCTTTAAACCCGTGGCCCAGGGTGGCCTGCCGTATCTCTGTGCCTTACCTGTCAGCTGGGCCGGAGCTGACATGATGTACTTCAGTAATGCTCATGATTGAAGGCACCAACAACCATCCATTAAAAGCAGAACTGAGCTACAGGGATTAGCGTTTTAAGTCAAGCTTTGAACGAGACCAAAGGCAAACTGAAGCTTAAAAATAGCTGCAGGAAACTATGGGAGCTCAATGCCCAAATAGCAGGTGTCACGAAGCGACAAACAAGCTTACAGCCCAGTTCTCGAAAAGATGTCCGGGGAGTCCTGTTTCACTCCTTCCCGGACGAACGTAGAAAACACAGAGAACAGCAGCTGTGCAAAGAAAAATAACAACCCGATAATCAGGCTCCTGTTGTCATTAAATAGTCGTGAGAGTCCGGTGCTCGGGTGTCGTAACGGCAGCGTAACGCGTAATATCCCCCTACGGCGACATGGGGTTCCGCCAGTCTGCAGGAAGGCCGTGGGGGAGAGGGCTCTCCTGACCCCCCGGCGAGACCCTAACCCAGATGCAGCTACGCACTTGTATGCTACGCGGGCACCTGGGCCTGTGTGGCTGAATTAGCTCTTAGGAGTTTGGCTGCCGTTTATATACGAGCCTTTCGGGCGGCAAAGCAGGCGGTTAGGGGACTGAGGTGCTCAGAAGGCCGCGCGAGCAGCGCTGTCTCTCCTGTCCCTGCAGAGCGCGGGGTTTCCGCTGGGGCGCGCAGCGGAAGCGCTCCGAAGGCTGCGTCTTACAGGTGCCTCAGCCCTGATACTGTGGCTTTTGCTTTCACGTGCTCGCAACGCAAGCTTTACGAATGCTAATCCGAGCATTTGCTTGGAAATCGATGTTCGTGGCTATACGTGAGCCGGGATAGGCCTGTTGTTCTCTTACTTTTTTATTGTGGAATTTTCTCGTTGGGGCGAAACGTGTGTTACAAAATTGTAAAAACGATGGAGAGATGTGGAAGTGTAAGAATGCTTTTGGACTCGAGTTTCTAACTTGATCAGTTCCAGGACTCTGGCAAAAAGTATGTGCTGGACGAAAGAATGAGTGATCATATTAAGAAAAAAATAAGGCTCTGGACTCTAGAACTGGAAAGGTCCTGAGATACCTCATTAGAGTTATATCATCTGAATATCATCTATATTCCACTTGCGCCATTTTGTTAGCCTCTTGATTTACAAAGCAATGAAACAGCATTAAAGAGGCACGGGATCTCTCCTTTCAAATGACAGAAAACTAATCTTTAAATCTACCAGAATTATTTTTGATATTTTAGCTACTCAATTCATGTCACAGTGGAATTGAGGGAGAAAAAGGTAGTTGTCAGAATTGGGCGATATTAACTTCCATTGCTTCAGAACCTGCTGTGAGCAGAAATGCTTAGATGTAAAAGCAAATAAATCCCTGCCAAGAGGGAAGGTGTTCCAAGTGCTTGGGGTGGGGTCAGCATCGGAAGAAAAAAAGCCAGTTTGGAGGGGGGGAAGTTTATTTATAGGCTGTGCTGTAACGGATGGCTATTTTTGTGCAGGTCACCTTGTACAAAGTAAAATAAAAATCTAGAAGTTAATGCAAAACCCCCTGATTTTGTTCTTCTCCAAATGAAAATCAATATTTTTGTCAAGTCATCATGTTCTGGAAACCATAAAGACCTGACAGTCAAAGGTGCTAAGCACAGGTTGTCTTTATAATCTCTAAATGCAATTGCAAGTATTCAGGACTACTGAAAACAGTATTCTCGTCCATACAGTAAGAAATACGAAACGGATATTCCTGTGCCCATCTTGAGAGAGCTCACCAGGTATATAAATAGAGGACTCTTACAGACACCCTTATAAACATTCATTGGTGATGTTGTAATGCCTGGGACTGAGGAGGGAAGATTTTCTTCCATCGACAGCTGGGCTAACTCAATTGCAGGTCTTAAGACTTTCGTGTCAGGGCTGGAGGCGTCTTCCTTCTTAACTTAAAACCGTTCTTAAAATTGGAGAAGAGCCAACCCAAGAGTATTAGAAGAGAAAGAACGAATGATAAAAGAGAAGGGAAAACCTCAGCCCTACAAGTAAATGCCATTTACTCTGCAGAGAAGACCCTCTTAACTTTTAGAAGTTGGACGAGTGAGATTTTTAACCTCTTAATAACAGAAAAAAAGAGTGTGGGCATTCATATCATGCATTTAATTCAGGAGAACTTGGAAATTGTATTCTATAATATACTACTTAACACCAAAAGAGAAAGGTAAAAATTGGTCCAAAAAAAAGATAATGAAGAATGCTGCTTAAAAATGTATTGTTATACCTTCATGTAAATGTTATATTGGAAAATCTTTCAGAGAGGTAGCCTGCCCTTTAAACTTTTAGGCATTTATGGCCTTAATTATGCTTTTCACCAAGATTTTGCATATTTAATATTTCCTTTTAGAGCTTTCAAGAGCCTCAATTATTAATTCCAGTGAGGATTTATAGGTCTTCTGAATATCCCTTAAGTATAAAGATTGTAGACTCATCAAATACTGTTTTCTTCCTTTAAATTTTTACAATTTCTATATCAAACAGGCGACTGCAGTTTTCAATTTGAAAGCGGAATATTTATCACTTGGGGCTCTCTCTGCTTTTCCAAATAGAAGCAATTCCTCTATTATCTGCACTGAAATCTGTATCCTCACATGTGGTTATAAAATGCAGAGAAATGATCTCTAATTCACAAGAACAGATAGTTATTTTTCATATCGCATGGCGAAAAAAATGGCATCTCACCTAAAGATACTATTTATAAAGTGAACTGCCCTAAATGGAGAACAGTGTTAACCAGAAGCCTATGAATAAGTCATGGAGCCTAATTTTCTGTTATTACATCCATCGTTTAAAAATGCATATCTGCCCAGGACTTTGTAATGATTTTGTATTACTTAAAAAAACTTTTACAGTCCTTCCCCACCCCCCATTTATTTCTTTACTTCTTCATTAGATTTGTTCTCCTCCAATGTTTGTAGAGCTGCTGAAAACTAATCTGACAAATATATATATATATATATTTTTTTTTTAAATCGCCCCTGAGACTATCAATGCTTTAGATACTTTTTATGCCTCTTTCTTCAAATGCTTTCACCATGTTATGCTTTGGCATCCATAGCAAAACCCATTAGCTGTGACAGGTTAAGATGCCTCTGCAGACCTCACCACGAAGGAACTGAGTCGGTGCCAACTATTATTCCTTACAACATGCTGCGCCATCTTGCAGAAGAAAGCCAAATCTGTAGGTTTCCTCTTATGTTTTCTGTCCTGTGGGTGTAGCTACTGTGAAGAATGTTTTTATTTGTCTAGTACAGCATTTTTCAGTCCTGGCTGTACCATGTTTTTGGTTCACTAAGCCATAGGCAACAAGGACGTTCTTCAGCTAGTCAACGGATCTTTTATCTGTGGTACGTATGGACTTGTTGTACGTTTAGAGAATGCCTGTAGGTGAAAGACACAGTATGCTAGATAATAAAAATTCATTGATTATGTGAACTCCACAATCAATATAAGCCAACCTGTGCTTTCTGCGTATCTTTGTACTGCTGACCAAGACCTACCCAGTATTTCTAAGCAGGCCCCCAAACTTAATTGACCTCTTGCCAGTTAACAAGTGTTGGGACTCATATTTCATATCAGAAGATACTATGTGAAGATTGTGCCTGCACCACTTCCATTAGTGTCATTGAGAATTAATGAAGGCAACATCATAGACCGTTGGAGTGTAGATGTCATAAAAAGTTTTAAATTATACATTGATCTAATAAAGCCACAGAATTCCCTCCCATTTACAAAGGGATCATATGTTCTTACTGTTAGATGCGGCATTTGACAGAGCGTTTTGATGTGCACACTGAATAGCAGTGGGGAGTTAATGGCATGATTATTGCTAGTTGGGGCTGGAAAAAAATAGCAACTTTGTAATTCCTGCAGTGAAGGTTTTCTTTGGCTGAAGTTGTGATTGAAAGTGCTGGTAAGTGGACTGAATGCAACACTGCAAAGGTTAGGAAAACTCAGTATTTTGGAAATACAGGAATTAGATGTTGGAATTTATGAAACAATTCGACCAGGTGACCTTAACTTTGTCCCCTTCCTGAGATGCCAGTTTGCTACACCACGATTTTTGTACATAGTGGCGATTTGTAGTGTTTTGTATTATTTTGGTTCTACATGAAAAATGGATCTAATCCTCATCTCTGAGACATAAGGCCAGTATTTCCATATGAATTTGAGGTGAATATCATTTTAAGAACAACAGATAACAGAATTTGTTCACGTTTCTGTGGTTCCTTTTACAGTGCTGAGTATCAGTTTGCACAGACCTTTACGCTATTGCTGCTGTTGTTGCTCTTCTGCAGAGAGCCTTGAGCTTTGGGCTGGAAATTCAGTGCAGCTACATCCTTTTCTACTTGACTGTGCCTATGGAAATGCCAGCTGCTGCTGCTAAAAGGATGTGATCTCAATCAAGTCTAGAAAGCATGAAAAGTGCCACTATTTTCTAGTGTGTTCCGCTCCCCGAGTAACAAGAAAAAGCTAATTAACAAGGGGTGGCAAATGAATTGCAGTATCTGCCAGTTCAGGGGTGCTGAACCCTCTTTAACATTCCCTTTGCTTCCCTCCACCACAATAAATTCAGATTAGATATTGAAACATCCAGTTGAAAAATATCTTTATTTTGTGTTGCATAACTTATATTTTGACACATCGTGAAAGATTTTTTTACAGTTCACCCCACAAAGCTTTGCAGAAATACAAGAACAACAGGAATTAGTTTATATCACTTGTCCAATCCAAAATTTTGACAAATACGTAGTAGATTGGATTTCCTCTTTAGGGAAGGTAATTTTTAATTATCCATCCTGCTAATATAATTAACTGCCTTCACAACTCTAATTCTAACATCCTCACATTACTAAAAATCCAGTTAATTTTAATTCCATTTTTCAAGTCCAACAGTGCTCTGTTACCTGCCATAAAGGGATTATTTAGTAGCATTAAAATTATATTGCTGGTATTAAGTTCCTGGATGTGGGCCCTGGAGTTTTAGGACGGACAAGCCAAGCTGAAATTGATTAACATTTTGAGAAATACTCACCAAGTTTAAGCCAAATTTTAAAAAGCCATAAAAAAAGAGAGACTTATTTCTTGGCATTTTGTAGATACAGCTCTTGCCCGAGTCTGATAGGTATCTATAAACAAAGGGGAAGCTGTGCTTAAAGAAAGAATGAAAAATTGTTTCCATAGACATTTGTAAAGTTTAGACTCTCGAGAGAATGACACTTTGACTCTCCAAACGAGTGTCGCGAACAACAGTTACAGAGAAATGAGATCTCTTGTCTCCTTGTGAACCTCTGCTCACCGCAGTGGGTGTTCGTACCGGGCGTAAGCCAGCGGCTCTGCGGAGGATTGGCCTTTTAGCAGGAGCGCTGCTCTGGGAAGGTGCCCTATGAAACTGCGGCGCAGCCACTGTGGCTCCCTCTGATCTCTTCCCATTTTCATGCTAAAATGAAATTATTACTCCTCTTTACCTCAGTGGGTATTGCACAGCCCACACGTCTAAGAGACTGATCTTCTTCCCTATCTGAACTATCAACAGAGTAGCCAAAGTAGCCAAAGTCCGTGGCGGTTGCCCCCATTCATATCCATTGAGGACCCAGAGACTGAGCAGCTGAGCTACGAGATCCTTTCTTGCAGCTGGGAAAAAGAAAAAGAAAAAAAAAAGAAGGGAGCTTGGAAGTTCCAGTTGAATTTCTAGGCTAGCAAAGATAAAACAGCTTCCACTAAAAATGTTTAAATTGAACAAAACTGATACATACATCACTCGGGATAAAATGAGCAATTCCAGGACATTGCTTTACCTTAACATTTGAGAGAGCAGCTGCACTTCAGAGGTGGTTCAAGGGAACCTTATTGCTTGGGATCCATGAAATCCTATTGCTTTAATGTTGCTTCCGAGAGGTAGTTACCTCTCAGATGTTCCTCAGTCCCCCAACCTTTGCAGATCATGCTTTTTTTCTTTTTTCCTTTTCTTTTTTCCTCCCCATCCCCAGCTCTTCTGAATCCAGGTTGAGGTCAGTGGTTCTATTTTTAGTGGAGCCTCACATGCACTTGGATCAGCACAACTGAGGCAGTCTGGTGCTGCAGCGAGGATGGAAGCAAGTCTGAGGCCACCTGCAGCCTCCAAAGAAAGTGTAGCAGGAGGTTGGATAGGAGGGCTTGACACCTGATGGCCCAGGTGAATCTGTGATACAGGCTAGGGCCTTGCTGGAGAAGTGAGTGCAATGGGAATGGCTTTGTCATGGACCACATGGTGTCACCTGGGGGCAGGTAGGGCAACGCGCTTGAGTTGTTGAGGTTGAACTTGTACGTGGTGTGGACTTTCAGTGCTGTAACTCCGGCTCAGCCTAAGAATGTATGGACTTCAGCAAGTCAGCTTAATTATCCACATCTAGGTTTACAGATATAAAATAGATATAAGAAACCAAACATACGTCTTGTGAATTGTAGGGTGATAAATGCTTTATTCTTCATAAAATGTGAGGAGATTTTGGATTAGAAACTTTGTTTTTTTTTTCTTCCTAATATTCTTCATTTAAAGTTAATGTTTAAAATGTGTTAAATAATTAAGAAAAAGAATATGCTTAAGCATATTCTGCTGACATTGCACTGAGTCAGTAGATATTTCACGGCCAGTACTATGGTTTGAATGCTGATGATTCATGCAGACTTCAGTCACACTTGGTCCATGAGTCCTTAAAAATATCGAGTCCATTTTGGCTCAGTAGTGCTATCTAAAAGTTTACAAGGTGCGAAGCGTTTCTCACAATGTATAAATGGAGAATTACGTTTGAAGATAAAAGGGGCTACTTTGAGCCTGGCTTCCTATCAGAAGAAACACTCTGCAAGTGAATAAAGCAGAAGGGACGTTGTAAGCAGAGCAAACAGCGATGGCAGCTTTGCTAACATGCCTCGTTTTTCGGTAACGGGGCAGCTGAATGTACCACCTGAGAGATAATTGCAGAAATGTTGTGTTTTGAAGAGCACTTGAGTGCAGTAGTTAGTCGTTGAGAGCGGAGTCTCCGCTGGACTCTGTCTCTTTGCTCTCTCCCGTGCTTCAAGTGTTTGTTCAGATTTTTCCCGTCCTTTTGAAAATACAACTGAAGCAAGGGCTTTGCCCTCCTCCTCTGCTAAGGAGATGCTCCTCATCTTCCTTTAAAGCAGCTGCGCTAACGGAGGCTCCTGTAGCCTGTTTGGGAAGCGGTAGCGGAGCGCTGAGCGTGGGCTGCCCCAGTGCAGCAGGGGCCAATGGCCTCTGCTGCCGCTTGGCTTTCTGCTTTCCACCTCGCATGGGCTGTCTGGGAAAATCAGGGGGGCAGCGTAGCAGGCTGTTTTCATGCGGTCCCAGCTGAATTTAATATTCTGTTAAAACTGCCTAAATACGACTTTTAAACAGCACTTTGTGCTCTGCGAGCGGGAAGCTGGCCGTGGCAGTCCCTCCCGAGGGTGCTGTAGAGGCGACTGTCTAAACACAGGTCGTAAGAAGTAGATGGCTCGGAATTGTCTTGCTTTGGCATTTTTTAGTCTCTTCATCGTATTCTTCCCCCTTTACTCGGTGTCTGTGTTCTCTCTGCGCTCGTCTCACCAGCTCAGCTGAGGGAGTTCGAAGCGTCGAGCCCAGCGCTTCCCTAGAGGCACGGTAGGCGCTGCTGGGGCAGTTTTATTCCAGGATTTCGTGGGTTCTCATATGCTAGACTTGTCAGTACAAAATCACTCCAGGATATGACACTACATATCCATGCAAGAAATGAGTTGCATTTAAATAAAAAAGATGTCTTTTTGAACACATTGTGTTAAAAATACGTAGGAAAAAGTGGAATATGTTCTGATCCGTTTCCAGGTTTTCGATTAAAGCATGAAGGATTTGACTGGCCTGCTGGCCATAAAAGCCTGTGAGTTAGAGAAAAATAGTCATTTGGCTACACTTAATCCATGCCCTGGAAACAATCAAGAATTGTTCCCCACAGTATATTTTTGAGTATTTTGTCTTGTGATTGAGAGTAAGCTGCAGTCATGAGATAACTGGGTGCAAGTTCAATTCACATGCTAACGCTCGTTCCCGGCAGAGGACTGCGGAGACATTATTTAAAGCTTTCTGCTCTGTCTATACCTCAGAGTGTTGTTACCAGGCTCTAGAGAGATGCACGCAGAGCTGCCTTCTGCTGGAGCGGGGTTTTTATCCGGGGCTCGTAGAGTGAAGTCCGAAGATGAATCCAAGAAATGTCTTCCTTCTGCTTTCCTTTGTTCTCAGGAAAAAGTAGTGCTTTATACGAAATAAAGCCTCGCTCAAAATTCTCCAAGTGCATTGCGAGTCCCACCGCCACGGGCAGCCATTCATCGTTCAAGTAAACTAATCATTCATAAAATTATTAAATGTAGTTCAGTTATTTTCTATTTTTAACTATTCTTTAAAGGATTTAATTACAAATGTGCTAAATAGGATTTTTAATTAATGAACTGAACTGTCAGGCTCTCCTCAAGTTAAAAATAAGTGCTTTAATCCAAACTAAAGTTCCTGTGAGAGAAAAACAAATATAAATGTCTGGTTTAGTCCTGAAATACCCATCAAAGAGCACGTGATGGCTATCTTGTTTACATGATTTCAGAGGGCAGCTTTGACCGCAAGCCAGTGTGCAATAGTTTTTCACATGGTTTTGCCTGTGTTTAGTAAGGTTTCCTTTTTATTGTCTGCATGGTACGGTATCTGTCCTCGTTGTTCTTGAAAAGCATGCCTCGCCCGTCAGAGCGACGTGCAAACTCATCCGAGTCGGTGTAGTCAGGTGACAAGATCGCTTTTGTAGGTTAGGTAAACTTACTTCCACGTCTGACCTTTTGCTCTTGAACATGGAAGTTTATTGACTCTATTTCCTAGCAGTAGTTACTAGCAGGGCCTTCTTTTCACTAATCAATCTATATCATTTTGCAAAGAAACAGAGCGTGCTGTTGTTGGGATTGATTTACACATTATTTATCTTTTTCTGCCCGGTTTAAATTGGTCAGCCTGATCCTATTCACATGATAAAAATCATAATGTCTCAAATTACTTACTCAATAAACTGTGGGTTTGTCTATTATTAGTGATCATTAGTGTTATAATACAGCATGAAAATTTAGAGCAAATTAACTACATATGCAAGCTGCTGGGCTCATCTGCAGTTAATCATAAGCATACTGTTCAAGTGGGCAGAGGATTTTGCAAGAATATTTCCAGGAAGAATTTGTGGGAGGAGAGCTAAATATCCTTTGGTTGTTTATATACATATATGCATGTGTGTGTGTGTGTGTGTATTTTTTTTAAACTCACCATGATCTTAGTCTCCTGAATGCATGTTTATCTGAGACATAGGCAATGACAAAAGAGAATTATGGCTCAAATTAAACGAAGCTTTTCTTACTGACAATTCCACTGCCCCAAGTTTTTATGACCATAAATAATGAATGGAAGTTCCACGTTGGTACAACCCCCACGGCCGCCCCCGCAGACCTGACAAGGCTCCTGGTTCACTCGTTCCTGTTTAGCGAAGGCTATCGTTGCCCTGCAACCCACTGACGTGGTGGGATGTACTGCCTTGCGTGTTATCAGATGATGACACACGCGGTGCACCATGAGTTATCGCTTCCAGTCACTATTATTTCCTATGAAAATAATAGCTTCCAGTCACCGTGGGTTGCTCTGAGATCGTGTTCATACAGATGTAGATTAAAAGTGAAGGGATTTCCTGATAATTACTGGTTTGTCTGGTACAAGAAGGCACAGATGAGGTAGGTTTAATGTAAAAAAATCATTAGAAAACACTCCTAGGTTTCTGCAGGCTCCAGTACCTGCTCCTTCTCTGTAAATATTGTTGTGTGCTTCAGTTGCAATTTGGTGGTTGGGGCTTGTCGGTCAAAGTGAAGACCCCTTTAAAAATAGAAAAAAAGGGGGAAAGAAAAAACTAACCAAGATGCAAGTCAGACATAGTCATACACGTACACGCACCTGTTGGCTCCTTGGCCCCTTCCACACCTTGCAGCCAGCCCAGGGGTTTCTTTAGGGTGTCGTGCAGGCAGGGTTGTCCTTGCACGATATGACTCTGTGAAGCAGATGGTTGCAGCAAGGCCAGTTTCTAACCAGATTGGCCTGTTTTATTGCTGATTTGCTTGCTGTTAGTGAGACAAATTAATCTCATGGGAAAGCAGTGCATCCTGAGCCTACTGGGATTGCTGTGCATGCCCAGCAGATCCACGTGGGAGTAACTAACATGCTTGCTCTTTTTTGTAAACTCTGCTGGATGTCTACCATAGCAATGCAGTCACAGGCAGCTGATCAGGTGCACACCAACCTCTCTGCAAATATTAAGACGGTTTCACACACAGTGCTGTCAGGAGCTATTTTATGAATCTCTACTCAAAGCTCCAGGATGCAGACAACAGCAAATGTCTTTGTGAGCACTCAGCCTGAGATGCAGAGATTTCCAAGGTATTCTTTTTTCCTGTAGTTTTGATATATCAAGAGCAGCGACTCAGCTATACAGGGGAATTGTCCTGAAGCAGGTTAGCGTGAAGCTGTAATGCTTCACTGAGCACCAGCTCATCACACACCTACAAGCTCACGTTGATTCCTCTTGCTGGCAGAGGCCGAGAGTGAGACTTGTAACTTTGAAGCTACAGGGAGACATTTCAGCTGCTCTGCAACTCCACCTGAAGATACAGTAATAGGCATGTTGTTTTATGTCCCATTGATTATTTTTTTTGTTTGAAATATAATTTCAATCCTTTTTCTATGATGTTTACCCAGCATATCTTCTAAAGCTCTCCTCCACGGCTCAGCTGGCACTTTGTGTTGTGAAAACAGTAAGTGCCAGGGTTTAGAGGAGACCACCACAGAGATTCAGGTTTAGTCAGTGATGGTTGTTGTCCCCTTTCTCCCTCCTGATAGCTTTATCCATTGACCTCAGGCACAGGCAATGGCAGAGAGCTGGCTTCTACCTTCTGTCACTGGGCAACAAGGAAGGTCTCTAGCTCTCAAGGTGACTCCATCAGTCCCTCCACCCTGGAAGGATGGAGTCTTGCTAGATGTCCCAGCTAGCATGGGCCTTGTTAGAAATCCCAACAGCTTGATTTCTCCTCTCCTCTGACCTCTGGATGAGTACAGAAAGTTCTGCCTGCCCGAGGAAGCAGCATGCGTCTCTGGGTATTGCTGCCCTACCATGGAGGTCTTCCTTTTGCTGCAGGAGCCGTGTGCAAAATAGTTCACACTTGGTGCAGTAGGAAGTGTATTGATGGCAGAACACCAAGTCAGCTAGCTTTTATCTCTGAGCTTCATGTGCACAAACACTGATTTCATATTTTACCTGCAGCTGGTATTTTCTTTCCTTGCAAACACCGCACCGCTTTGGTTTATTCAGCTTTTGCATGGGAGCTGGGTAGGGGACTGCTCCGGGAGGTGGCTGACTGGCCCCTTCTCTTTATTTCATGCCCTTTGGTAAAGTGGAGGGTGGCGTTGAGCTTGCTCCATAATGCAGATGGAAGTCCAGGGCTCCCAGGCCCTCTGCACATGCTGGTGCACCTGGATAACAGCTCTACCTGTTTACAAATTACCCCAATTTTCTGCTTGATTCAGCAGTAACTGCTTACCCTCCCCCGTGATGTAATTAGGCCTTCAGAGTTCACGTGTGCCTATTATGATCTCTCTTGTGTTTTGTCTTTTTTTTCTGTAGCTGTAATCATATATATATATGTATTAAAATTTCTTATCAATTGTTCAGCTAAATTATGCACAGTGGGCCATGCTAGCCCTCCATTAACATAAAGTATGCTAAACAACGTGTTTTCTTTCTGATAATTATACTCTAAAGCACCAACTGCTTATTCTAGTGAATTTGCCTTCCTTCCATTTTTTTTTTTTCTTATTTCTTCAAACTTTTAGCTGGCTTCATGGCAGGCCAAGTGCTCCTTCTGCTGTCGGTGAACTAGCCTCATTATCTTCCCTAATATCGTCAGAACTTCCAGCTGCCAAATCACCAGCCACTTGTTGAAACAAGTTATCAGAGCCCATCCAAGAGGACTGTTTTCTGATCACATAAAGATCTTGCGGTCAGAGGGACCAAAGTATTCCTTCGTAACCCTAACAAGGACTTAATTGCACAATTCCCCCTCTCCTTAGCCTCTTACAAAGTGCTGCCCTACTTTGCAGACCTAAAGATAAATGTCTAAGAGTTGGAGAGCAGTGTCTAGCGTGTTTGAACGTGGAAAACGACGGGGTTGAAGTCCAAGGAACATTAGCAGTCGTTCTATAAGTACAAGTCAATATTTTCGAAATAGAACTGTCTTCAGGTTTCACTGGGCATCTCGTGCATGGTTATCCTATTCAGAATTTTCTAAAGGTAATTTGTTTAACTTCCTACGGGCCTTGTGTAATGAAAAAGTGCACTTTGATACAGTGCAGTCTGCTTTTGAAGTGTTATATAGCTAAAAATAGGCAAAGCAATTCTTTGGAAAACTGTTAAAAGCAATGGGTTTCATTTTACCTTAGATAAGGGTGACTAACCATCTTAAGAAGCTAGAACAATCTGTTTCTTTCTGTGCCCACAAGATCAAAACAGACATTATCTTTGAGATACATACATATTTTTTTTCAAATGTGAATGAGCTAATGGAAATATTATTCTCTATTTTTTTTTCACTTTACCCCTGAACAAGAATATCTGACCAGAGAAAAGGATAGTGATATTTAAGGATGTTCATTACCTCCTAGAAATAGCCTTGCAGCACCATCTCAGCAAAAACTTGGGCTAGGGAAGTCTTCTTTTAGTCCTCATTGTACTTATATGAAATCTCTTTTTATGTAGCAAAGAGTAATTTTCAAAGGAGGAGGCTATAGTTGCTTATAGTACACAGCACTGAGCTTTTAATGAATGTTCATGTGTTTTGAGACGAGGAAAAAAGAATGTGCAGGACACTGAAAATTCTGCACTTTCACTGCACTTTCAGAAGAAACACATCTAGATCAGGAAGAACCATCAAAAAAATAGACTAAACCAATCTTTTGATTTTTATAAAGAATTATTTCAGGCTATTTCAATAGTATCAGTGCAACATGTATAATGAGGCTCTCTTGGATGTTTTGTTTTCATGCAGATCACTAAAACGTTTTTTCTTTTATACATTTGTGTCAAGATTTAATTTTTGCTAGTTAGAACAAAAGCAGAGCTGTTTGAATATAAAGTGTCAGCTGCAGAGGCATGAGGCTGACTCTTGCTACAAATGTGAGAAAATAACGGGTGTCGATTTTGAATATGTAAAGTTGTGTTAGAACGTGAATGAAGATCCAATTCATTTTTATGAAACTTTAGATTAATTAGTTTTATAATTTGCACTGTAAGGTAATGTAAATGTGTTCCTGCTACTTGACTTTTTGCCTAATCCTTTGAGTGGATATTTAATCTTTTTTTATATATTAGAATTAAAGTAACTGGGAAGATATGAATAATTAATCTAATTATATGCCAATCACTTTAATTTCTTTAATGTTTTAGATTAAAAAAAAACAACTTTACAAATTGGTTTAGGTTGGAAAACCCTTTTAGAGGATTTTGTATTTCATCAGTAAGTGCAATTTAGAGGATACAAGCTCTGGAAGTGCAACATTAAGTTTACAGTTATGCAAATGGGTAGAGTTAATCCGGGAGCTCTGGTGACCACATTCTCAAGGTGTGCTTCATGAATTTGTAGCTTGAATCTAGGAAGTGAGATTTTCCAGTTAAGAAAAACGAGCAACCACAGAAGCCTACTAAAGGGAAATGTAAAGAAGCAGTGATCTCGTCTGTTGTAAAGACTGAAGGACAAAAACCATCGGAGGAGTGCGTCTTATGTGGCGAACGTCTTAGACTGGAAGTAACTGGGGCTGTATCTGGTCGAGTGGGGGAGGACAGAAAGCCAGTGTAACTGCAGCGGCGCTTAGGTGTAACTCTAATTATATACAGGATGAACATGAAGTTATAGATAAATCACGAGCTATCTAGTTTGCATACATCCGAGCTTGTCATGCATATGGAGTGCTGACTGCTTAACTTGTGGAAAATGTAAACCCTGTACAGATCATCACAAGTGTAGGAGTTTGCATCCGTCGTATTATGGCCTGCTATTTTTGGTGACATCCAGAGACACTTCATATTCCTCTGCATTTTGAAAAAATTCCACTTTTTGCTTTTAACATGTGCACCATCCTCTGCCTGTGGAATTAGCAGCTTTGAGCTATCTCCTTGGCTCTTTCTCTGCAGCCTGCTATTCCCTATTATTTGACTTTGTCTTCTGGGGTTTTTAGTTGGTTTGCTGAGGGAAATGAAAGTACTGATCATTACAGTAGAATTAAAAATAGCTTCTAACAGCTTAGCCAAAGATACAAAAATAGGCTCTCTTCCGGCTTATCCTGTCAAATATAGAGGGAACCCTAGCAAGGTAACATCTGTGAAACTACAGGCTGGGTTTGTATCTCTTTTTTTCAGTATCTTTTCCCTGTATCTGTGGTAACATAATAATTGAAATAAGGTTGTTGATTTTTTTTTCCTTCCAACTAGTTTGCCATTGAGCTTTCAGGAAAGGTCATTGGTTTTAGAGACTTATTTTCCCATATGATGCTTCACAATTTTATGATATATTTATATGACATTGCTTAGAAAAAAGGACACAGCACTATAGAAATTTTGTAGATAGAGAAATACCTACTAATATAAATGTTGATCCTCACTGTGCATGAGATTTCCATGTGTCTTATCCAGTTCGGTGTCCTAGTGACTAGGAATTTGTCATTCACAAGGACAAACTGAGACTTTCTGTCCTGTGCTATTAAAGTTAAGGCATCATGCTTGACTAGTGGAGAAGTGCAAAGCATGGACTGTGGTTCTCAATGTGGTTCTCAAACATGAATGCCTTTTCCTCACCCCGCTTTTCTGGTACTGGCTGCAACGTCAGGCAGAAGGTGAAGAAGTAGGCACTAGTCTAGAGGCTGGAAACACACATCCTCTTGAAGTGGTACAACTGTTTTGGTTTTTGTCCCACTTTTCTCAAGGATGTGACACATCTCAGGATGTGTCTTTATGGGATAGATCGCCACAGAGGAAACGAGACCTCGTTCTAACATATTTTCTGAAGGTCCACTGCAGAAACCAGGCACACGCAAAACGATGGAAACAGGAGAAGGGAACGCGCCGTTTTAGCTTTTCCCAAAGCATACACAATAGCTTCTCTGCAGGCTCAGCTGAATCTCTGGGGGCCTGTGTGTGCTCCCGGATGCAGCGGGCTCTGCCGGAATTTCTTCTCTTGCCCTTTTTGCAATCATTCTGTGCTTCAGGGTCATCAGTTTTTCTGTCAGCAAAGCAAGCCTCCTTCACTGGCACATCTTCTCTCCTAAGTTTTTTTTTTTTTTTTTTTTCCCTAGAGTTTGGAGGTTCTGGAAAATTTATAATTCATCGCTGGTAGTCTAGCGTGTAGCGTGTGCTTTGAGAGCGTTCGAAGACACCATTGCTGTTTATTTTGAATCATGAGAAATATGCAGACCTAGATGAAAATGAATTCTATGCTAATTGACTTCTCTTAATATTCTCATGACTCAAGCATTTCTCTTTTTTTAATGTTATGGTTAAGGTCTGCTTGGCCAGGACCCTTCTGTGACTCATGGCTTGCCTTCTGAACCAGAGTCCTCCCAATTTAACTGGTCAGTTGATGCCACAGCTTCAACTGTGGTTGACACAGGTTACAGGAGATTGTCCTGTAACCCCTCCCGTCAGAGTTCATCCAACTCTTCTTTCAGTTCAGCAGCTTCCTCTTTCTTCTCCCAAAGTTCTTGCCTGCCCCTGGGAGCCATCCTTGGGTTAGGCATCCCTGTGCCAGCACCTGTCCTCGTTGTTCGGTGCCTGGGAATCTCCAAATGAAGCTCCCTGCAGAGAAAAATACTTGTTATATGATTTCATCATAGTAATCATTCAGTCAAAGTACATTAGTTCAGGTTAACCCTTTCTGATGTCTCTAGTCTGGTCCATGCTAAAGGCGTTATCAGCAAAAGCAGATATGCGAAACGGGCATTTTCTGATAGGGCATTTCGTAAAGTAACAGTTTCGGTGTCAATCTCTGCTGTGTATAAACAAATTCTCTGTACTGCCTTTTCAAGTGAACCCAACAGAATTGCCGCAGATGCCTAGGAGAAAGCTAACCCGTACAAGTGGTACGGTTCCTTATTCAGTTCTGCAGATTTCTGAAGGAATACCTATGCAGCTGTACTGAAGTTCGTTCCTTTTAAATTCTGTAGGATTTTTCTGTGAAGGAAGCATGTGTATTAGGTCTCTCTATAGTAGGTTAATGTTTGTGTATTGTCACCCTGACTGAACCCAGCATGGGAGCTGAATTGGAGTAGAAATCAATGAAATAGCATTAGGATGCAATTGTCACAAATTATCAGAGAAGAAAGAAGACAACTGTAATTCACTAGAAGTAACACTTTACCCACTGCTCTCACTAAGCATTAGTTTTGTGTGTTTTCAATTTCAAGGCACTTTCTTTGGAAAATTCTCTGTCCATAAAGACCATTATTATCATCGTTCTAAAATTTCTGGAATTTAACCTAAACAAATTCCTCCAAGCTCACACTTAGTTTTGATATGATCCATCTTATTTACCTCCAGCTTCAGCGGGACCTGCGCTGCGAGGCTCATGCCTTGGGTTGTGAGTAGTGTGCGGTTCGCAGGAAAGCTGCTTCGCCCTGCTGTACGAGCGTTTGGAGTTCAGGCAGGCGTTTGTGCGTCCTGCTGCGCTCGCAACGCAAGGCAGGACAAGGTCGCCGCGGCACTTCGGTGGGGGCCGACTTGCTTCTGTTTTATCGGCAGACATCGCACCCAAGTTTTGCCTGCGTCCCTGTGACAACCAGAACTGAGTGGTCGCAGGGCCGCTGCAGCCCCCCAGTCCTTTCCGCTCCCCGCGCCTTTCGTTTTACCTTTTCTTTGTTCTCTTCACACACGTTCAAGGTGCTGGTGGAATACAAAATGACTGCTAAAAGCAGTTAAATGTTACTTGAAACATGCATTTTTTTTCCTCCTCTCGGAAGATACGTATCTGAACGTTTGTAGGAGACTGCGATAATTGCCTTTCCTATGCACTGCGATGTTTGCGTTGTGTCGTTTGTTCAGAACTTTACAGAACGGGGGTAGGATGGCTCCAGGAACTGATTGTGTCTTTCATTTCCTGGTTATCCGTTCAGCAGGGATGGAAGGTGGCCATCAACACTGAGAGCAGGATTTGTATGGAATGAGGAGGGGATGTCAGTCCATTGCCTGAGCAAATCATTCGTATCCCGAGAACCACCTCACAACTATGACGTTGGGGCCCAATAGGGGATCAAATACTAAACCATCATCAAAGCGAAATCAATGTCCATGCCAGGGCAGGATGGAAACCCTTGAGGTACGCGCATGGAAGTTTTCTTTGAGCCTCCTTTGAAACAGCTCCGCTCTGTGCAGATGACTAGTGAATAAGTTGCCCAGCTGCTCTAGGAATGAATTCATGTATGAAAAAATACAACATTTTAAGTAACAAACACACTGTTTCGTATCTGGTTACAAACTCACTCTGCAAGGGAATGAGGCGAAGCCTACCGTATGGGGAAGGTGGTGGGAAGTGTGGTTCAGCGAGCCCCTTACAGAGACTGAGATTGAGGACAGTGAAGTGGTGGGTCAAGCAGTAATATTTTGATTGTTTTCTGTGAAGAAAAGGGAAGTCATTGGCCAGGGAAAACAGAGGTGGGGTTTGTAGAACTGGGGAGATAGGTAGGTCTAAGAAAACCAAGGAGCTGTTCAGATTGATAACTGCTTTGCTGCGATAAAGGAGTTTAGGTAAGAGGACTGTCACCCTCCTGGTAGAGCTCCACTTCTAGGCTGCTGCAGTCATGTCCAGCCAAACTTATCACCTGTTTCCCTCGGTGCGGATAGGTGTTGATCGGTGCTTGCTATCTCTAGTGTGCTCCCTGGACACAGAATCTACCTGCAAAATCTTCCATGAGTCTTGGGACTCCTCCTTTCTCCCTCTGCCCACAGAAATCAGTTGCAGTACCTAACTTTCCCAGAGTCTCAGCTTTAAAGGTCCTCTGGCAACCACATCCCTTCAGACTCGTGATATTTGAAGAACGTAGAACCTTGCCAAAATGAATCACCTTCACTTGAGATAGTGCATGTCTGTGCAGTACAAAATGCCTGTGCAGCATCTCTGCATCGCTCTCCACACCAGTATTGATTGTTCTCGAGGATCTGATCACAGAGGATTTGATTTAGGTCCCCTCTTTGAACATATGGCTTCTCTTCTAAATCCTAGTCTTTTCCCGTCACTTTTCAGCCAGGTTGCTTGTGGTCCTCCTGCTTTAATGTAAGCCTGTCCTTGTATTGCTTTTGCCTATGGAGACTTCCTCTGTTTCTGCAATGCTTTTAGAGTTTTTATTTCTGATTTCTTTAATAGTAGAAAATTCTGTTCCTTAAAATGTGATCCACAGTGGAGAAATAGGACTTCTCTAGGAAGTCATTACACTTCAGGTAATCGAGTAGGACTTTAACATAATCTGTTCATGGGTGGGACATACTGGTGTCACTTTCTTGTCACTGTAGCACAAGCAGCAAAAGTCAGGATGTATAAACATACGAGCAGTTCATAAAGTAAGCATATAATTAAGCACTTGAACATGCAGATTTCTGAAATGAGGATAGAGATGTGGAAAGTAGACACAAGTTTGGTTTATGGAGAAGTGTAGGGGAAATGAGTTAAGAGAGAAGGAAACATGGTAAGTGCAGAGATACAAGGAAGTGTATACACATCTCCTTCATATACATTTCTTTCTGAAAGCAGAATGGTATCTATGAAGGATCTTGGAAACTGAAGCAGGGTGCGTTTATTGTTTGTTTTGGACTCTGCAGAAGACACAAAGGGGCTGTTATCTGACAGTATGTTGGGCCACCGAGCAGACTCAGCTGAGACCTGAGAAAGTCAGGAAAAGTCTGACTGCGCGTGCGAATTTTGCAGAGAAACAGCACTGAGGATTGATTTAGTAACGGATGTGTTCAGGAGGAAGATTAGAGAGAAGTGAATGAAAGAAGAAAATCCAAATATCAATATGCCCGCGACTGTAGAAGTTTGTGTTAGGCTCCTGAGGAGACTAATCAGATTTCAAAAAAGCCCATACGGTATAATGCATGGCAGGTTGTGCTCCACGGCGTACAAACCATACCACGCAATTTGCTTTTTGCAAAAAGCATGGTTATATATGCAAGTAATTTCCATTTTTCCGCTGCCTCATTTTTAACCCATTTAATAACCTTTATGATCACAGTTCAGTCAAGTAGCAGCGAGAGTGCCAATAACAGCAGTCTGGCTGGGTTAATGAATACGCACATGGTTTCATGAAGAAATATATCTTTTTTTGACCCGGTTTCAACCTTTCCCATTTCAAGCTGTTTAATTATAAGATATATTGGCTGGAAACAAACACCTATTTATGTGACATTAAAAGTTTAAGCAAATTCCAGATGCAATTATTTTAGGCACCACAAGTGTCTGTGATTGGTATATGTACGTAACAAATTAGTCTGTTAGCTGCAAACTTCTAATTTGTGGCATGGTTGATAAATGCCTTTCACAGAACAGATGCAAATAACCAGACTTCTATGTTCCTTGAGTCTGCATGATAATAGGTTCTTTAAGCACCCTGCTAAGAATTAGGAAATTAGTCAAATGGGATCATATTTAGGTTGAGCTAATACTGCACAGCTGAATTTACCCACCATTATCTATGGGCATAATTGGAGACAACTGTTTTTTGGACCAGCTGTGCAGGTCACAAAAGGATAATAAGGGGGCCCAGCCTTGGCATGTCAGATTGATAAATGTTTATAGCACAGTGTGACTGGAGGAGCTGGCTTTAAACAGGTATAATTTAGGTTTTATTTTATTTATTTATTTATTTAGGATTCCTAGTGCTGAATATGCCAAATTAAATGGTGCATTGCGTGTCATTTCTATGTAGCGTGGGCCGGTGTCATTCACAGGCAGAAGAGAGAAGGGGTGTGGTTGTAAAAGGAAAAACATCTAAAGGGAGGTGTCAGATAAAACTTTCCCACTGTGTGTAATCTATTTTACACCTTTCTGTTAGTTGCTTTTTCTGCTATTTTCTCACCTTTCCTTTCCCGTGAGGGGGTAGGTTTACACCAGCTTAGGCAGATATTGAGGAACTTAAAGTGCCACTCAAGCACTTCTGAATTTGACACTGGCTCTTTTTAGTATTTAAGCTTAATTTGTTAGAAAGGCTGTTCCTGTTATTCTGACAAATATTTCTTTTAAATATTGCATCCAAGTACAGACCTTTACTACTGCTAACCTATAAATATGTTAACAGCTGCACTATGTTTAGAAAATACAATGTGATATTAATGTGAAATGCATCTTAGCTGAACCCATTAGTCATAAACAGGTAAATAGAAGGGCACGTTCTGATTTTAATTGCACGCCATAGATTTCATCCTAGATGTCTGTCCTGTTTTTGGTCTCTTTAAATGCATTTGTAGGATTTACATTCATATGTCCTATGCATGTACTGTAAAGTACATTTTCTTTAATGAAATACATTACTTACAATGAAAAATAAAGATCCCTAATTATCTTAACTAGATAGCACTATGGTTTAAATTAACTAAAAATAAAGTGATAGACTACTGCTACTCTCCCTGCAATGCAGACCTGGATATAGCTACTATGCTAAGGGAAAGGGGAGGTTGGGAGAAAAGAGCTATAAGGTGCAGAAGAGGGTCTTGCATTTTATTCTGGCTTAGCAGCCTGCGTCGTGCTCCTGCTAGTTCTCCTGAGCTTCCCAGGATTACATCTGCAGTCGTGGCCAAAACCAGCTGCGCAGAACACGGTGCTCAGTGATGCCCAGGCAGGTTTTGCTCTTTGGTGCCGCTCTTGGCGTTGATCTCCGAGTCCTGAGAAAGCGGAATTATCAGGCGAGGGGGAAATCCACCTGCTGGATGCACGGCCGAGGATGGCCGCGCGTTCGCCCTCGTCTCAGGAGAGGGAAACCAGGCAAGTTGTCGCTGCGTGAGCAGCAGCTCCAGGAGTCCTGAGCCCGCTGGCCGTTCCTTACGGGTGGCGCAGTCCGGCGGGATCCCGGCACGCGGAAAACGCTTGGTTTTCAGCTCTTTGTTGGCACAGGGCACGCACAAACTTTCTGAAGTACACAAATGGAAGGCTAGAGGAAACAATTGCTGTCAAAGTAATCGCTGTGTTTTCTAGATTAACATTTACTAGGGAGCAGGCTGGAATCATGGCCAGCTACCTTGTCTGCGTGGGAAAATTTTGTCTTCCTGAGGCCTCCGACGTGCGTTAGCGCCGCGGAGGTTGCAACGCCGGCTAGCCGTCTCAAAACGGTCTCGCCCTCTCCGTTCCAGACGGAGCTACAGAACTTTATCTGAGGTCTGACTTTACAAAAGGCATCAGGAAAGATGATCTCGCGTCAGAGTTAGTATTTCCTCCAAATTTCCAAACTGGTCTTCTGGTCTCTTCCTTTCAGAATACAGGTTTTTTTGATGGTGTGGGAAGGGAACACAACTGTTGTAAAACGTTTTTATTGGGACTTAAAGCCAATTATTTCTGAATTCCCATTTCCTTAATTAAAAGTGTCACTGATTTGTATTTAATCAGTATTTAACAAGCCTTATTGTGAAGCCAAAGAGCTAAACAATGTCGGTAATAGCCTGGGAGGGTAAGCTGAACTTTGTTTAAATATAAAGGGAGTAGTGCATCTGCTGGAGAACTGAGCCCTTTCAAAGTTTAGGACACTCACCAGTGCCATACAGCATAAATCACAGTGCAAACTGTGTGATTATACCCTGCAGGGAAATAGACTGTGTGTTTATGGGGCTCTTCACCAAGCACTTAGGAATAATCTGATATAAAGCAGCAGGGGAGGAGAGTAATGACAACTTCAAATTAGTTTAATGAATGTTTACATTAAAAAAGGCTTTTCTACAAACCTGAAAACACAAAGTGACAGTTTCCTCTCTAGACAAAAAGAAAAAAACCCTCTACTTCTCCTTAAAGTACTGGCAATAGGGGAGACATTGTAAATTTAACTCTTTCAGTACGGTGGATCATAGTACTTCTTTGTTCAGAGTTTTACTGTCATTAAAGTAAGAGCTGCTAGCAATCCAATTATAAACACCAATTCCTGGTTGGTAGCTCATCTGTTTTAAATCATGTTGATGCCAGAATAAAGAAGTTTGAGAGTTCTGCTCTCATAAAAGAACAAACATCTCAAATTGAGCTGTAACAGGCTTGTGTGGAGCAAATGCTTAATATGTGTCTGGCCATATTCAGTCAAGAGGCTAATGTGAGACTTGAGATTCCCTTTTCTTTTCTAGCAATATGTAACAAGCTTTTTTTTTCCTTAAAAAATGAAAAAGTTTCATGGCAAAGAGAATAGAAATATTGCAGCACTTCCAGTTTTCAACTCAGTCTCCAGGACAATAATTTGTTAAAATTTGCATGTACACACAGCGTGTCATTAAGGTATACAAAATTTGGGGGTAGTTTGAAGAAATAAGCAACCCATACTTCTGAAGCAGCTAAGATCCTTCTATCTGAGAAATTACTTGCATTTCAGCTGAAGTATTGCAGCATTTTTCATTGCTGCATAATATCTTCATTAGAGATTTTTAAACCTAGTTTTGTGGACCATTTTGACTTGTTTTAGGTAGAAAATTGGTTTGCAGCTTCCCAGTCCAGATGCAAAATTTTTTCACTAAAAATATGCAAATCAGTAAGTCTTCTTTTTTAAAGAAAAAGTTAAACCAGCTACTTTAATGGTTGCCATCTAGGTTAGTACGAAAGGTTTGGAGATAGGTTAGATATGAACTTTCAGTGTTTTGAAGCTTTCTCAGCAAACATGCTACGTGCCTGCAAAATTGTTCTCGGTATGACTGCTACCATATAGAGTCTTACTGAAATATCTCTGGCATTCATCCAAAGATGTGAGAAATTAATAACAAATCAAGTTACCCATTTTTATTAGGGAATATGTCTGTTTTTTAAGCAGTCAGAACAAATGCATGGGATGCCCTGATTTTAGACACTAATTTGTCAGGTGCCATGTTCGCTAAGCGTTCGTCTAAGACGGCCTGCGTGCCACAGCAGTGGTGGTCCTCTAAAGCCTCTGCATGGGACAAAATAATGTATTTCTGCGTGTGTTTCACTCACACGTACTAAATGATGTGTGAGCCGGGTTCTTTACAGTTACTGCAAATGTCCTTGAAATCAGAGTAGATACTTAGCACGCTAACACGATGGGAAGAGGATGCTGCGTTCCCCTCCAGAAGTAAGTAAATCCACGTAGCACAGGGCGCGCAGCCACTTTGCTGATTGTCCTGTGCTGGGAACGGCCTTAAAGCGGGCCAGGTACGGCACGAGCAAGGAGATGAGTAGGGCGTCGGGAGCAGCCCGGGTTGCAGCCCGGTGTTAGGCGGCGCTGAGCACCCGTACGGCCCCCTCTGGGCTGCTGAGCCTGGACGCGAGTCGCGGACGGGGTGCGTTATTTTCTGTGTTTGTCCCTTCCGTCGCGGTCGTGCCCTCGGACATCGGCCACGTCCAGTCGCTGTTGTTTGAAGCCCCGAAACACTTGAGCTCGTGCTTAGCCGGTCCTGAGTCAGGCTCACGGGAAACGAAATTCCCTTTCGGAGCGAGCGGCGCTCAAGGCTGTAGCTCTGCCTCGACTGGCTGAACGGCAAACGTTGCTTCGTTTTCCATTGCTCGCTTTGCTTTTCCAGTGCCCTTGGTCCCAGAAAGCCCTTGTGCCACCCAGGGCTGTGCAGACCCTTTCCGTGCGGGACGAGGATGTTGGATGGGGCCTCGCTCCCCCGGGAGCTCTTCGCTTGCTCACGCGTACGGGGTGGGGGCTTATTTCCATGAGCGATGGCCTAGGCTGGGTATTTCAGACAGCTTTGCGGGCTGTCGGATGAGCGTATCTGGATCTGTTAATTTTAATAGCCGACTATTTTAACAGGAAAAGGTGGACTATATTTGCATTAACCTCTTTTCTGATGATAAGACTTTCTCAAATATGACCCTCTCCTGTATGCACATAGTTTAATATTATAATTAAATATGAATTAAATTACTCTTTATATGTTTTGCATGCTATGTCTACTTCAGTTTAAAACTCTCAGTGAGTAATTTAATCATAATTTATCAGGAGATCACAGTGCCACACGAATGATCTGAAAATGAATTTTCTTTCCTGCTATGTTTTTTTTCCCACAATGTCCCACCATAAAGGAGAGTTATTTGTAGCGAAGAAAAGGATGTATTTTCAGACTTGGTGGGTTTCTACTCAAGACAGCGTATTTCTGAGCATAGAAAGCCTCAGTAGGCAGCAGCGGCGTGAGAGCAAATATGATGAATATCATTTTGAGTTGCCAGTTCTTTTACGCACTCTGTGTAGACACTAAACTTCACATTAATCATCACCGAGCTGTGGCACGACCAACAAACACCAACTTTAGTACGAGAGCCAAATGATTGGGAACATGTTCAAAACAGCTTTATTTCACTGACAGACAGGACTGCTCAAATAAAAAGCAAAATAAAAAAAATCCCCGTGTGCCATAAAAACTCTTCATACGTGCTTTTCTTATTCAGCTGTTACATAAACCTGCAGTATGTGGAGCTGGATTATTTATCACAATTTATTGGTAGGGTGTAAGCGTATGGAGAGTATCCATTTAATAGCCTTTTTATGTGACTTGTTTGTACTAATGAGAATTGTCACAGCATCAGCTAAGGAAAAATGATACCAAAAAGAGTTAACATTGGAAAAAAAATCAGTTAGAAATTGGCTGCCTGTCCGTCTAGTTCAGTAAGCTGTATAAAATGGACATGAAACATGAAGTGAGTGTGACTGAGTAATCAAAATAGGAGAAGATTAAAAAATAGGTAGTTTATTTTCATCTGTGTGTGGATTGCCATCTTCAGCTAGCTAGTGCATATGTAAAAGGAAAGTCATTTTGTGCTGTTAAAGAAACGTTGTTCTCTTTCTCTCAGTATCATTATTCTTAAAACTGCTTTCGGGGGGGGGGGAAGCATAGGAAAAACTGCATTTATCCAAAGTTTTGCGAGCGTTACTCTCTACGGTTTGCTGCTTAGCACGGAGACAGTAACACTGCGAAGCGGAAAGACAAAAGTCGTTCTCCGCGTGCAAGCGCCGCCAGGAAAGCAGTGCGGCGCTGTCCTTTTGTCCTCTGCTCCGGGGACACGGAGCGCTTAGGGTGTATTAAATCGTACACCCTGTAACCAAACCTTGCGCCGGCCCGCCGCAGCGTATAGATTTACCTTGGGGGCTCCAGGTAGTCTGGATGCGACCGCTCTGCTGCGGCGGCTGCAGCCGGGACCCCGACGGCTAAGTAACAGGCACAGATCGCCTGAGTGCTGAGCTGCGCCTTCACGATCTCGTTTTAGTAAATTTGATTTCGGGATTCTCTCAGGAAAGGGAAAACCCTACTCAGCAATAGTCGGTTGGTGCCTTTTACTCTACGCGTCCAAAGCTAAAACTTCACACAGCCGAAAGCGCGGCTTGAGAACGCTTCACGGCGCGTCTCTGTTCGGATGTGGGCGAAGTCAGCCTGTAATTATATCTGCGCTCTGATGGCCACGTAAAAACGGTATGTGGCCACGCACCTCCATTTTAAAGTTTTGCTGTAAAATTACCACAATGCGCTCTTGTGGTGTGCCAGCTGTATATCATGGAAACTCGCTGAAACAAGTTTTCCCTCCCTCAAAAAAATGCATCCTGTTGTTTTTTAAAAAGCAAATTAAATAAAAGAGACGTGACTTATGCCTGTGTACTCCAATAAAATCTGACCTGGCTGCTGCGAGTGCCTCTTCTCCCTCCTCCGCCAGCTACCTGCGTCGCCAGGGCGTGCAGGATCCAAAACCAGGCGCCCCAGCTCGGTGCTTAAAATTAGACAAGAAAAATCACGGCCTTTACGTGTAGTTGAATTTATTATGGATTTGATTAGGGTCAGGATTTCATCCGGGTGTCTGGCTGGCTTTTCATCTTTTACATTCATTTTTACTGTAGATCTTTGTTCTGTTGGCTAAAGGTTACAGAGGTAAACGTGCAGCGCAGGGTTTTGGCAGGTGGTAGTCCTTGGTTGTTTAGAAGGGATGAGAACTGTTGTCTTTTGGACTGGGAACTTTCCTATTCAAGTAATGTCCGGATTAAATAGTTTTTCCCTGCACTCTTTGTTGGCCGAGTGAAGTGCCCGAAGTAAGCAGTGGATATTTGAAATACAGGCAGAAGCAACTGGTAAGAAAAACACAATTACAACTAGCCCGAAAGATACTGTGCTTAAAGGGGGATCACACTTACGTGCATTTAGAAGACAATATTAATAAAACACTTAAAATAACTTCGTATTAGGGAATTAGGCTGTTATTCTTTAATGAAACTCTGGGGCCGTTTTATCCAGACAAAGCGTTACATTTTGTTCATATAATAGAAATCCAGATAAAACAATCACATTTCCTCAGTAACTGGAAGCTGTGAATTTTAACAATCGCATTAATAGTTTCAGAGAACTGGAGAACTCAGATTTAGTAAGCTGTGGGACTTGCTGTTTATCATCGCAGAAGCCGCCGCGGCTCCGCGCGGGGCCGGGGCCAAACTTGGCCGGCCGTGGGGCCGCTCGAGCCCCGCTGCGCAGTGCCGAGAGCCAGCTCGCCAAGCCCGCGCCCCCTTTTTCCCTTGGATTTGCACTTTTCCCTGCTTGTCGCCTTTTATTCCCTCCTCCTCCTCCACAGGCGCAGTGGGGCCGCGGCGACCCGCGGGCGCGGAGGCGCAGCCTGCCCCCAGCTCGCTGGCTCAGGGTTTTAAGCACCCGCTCGCGTGAGTGCATCTTCGAGCACCTCTGTTTTGTTCGGTTCAGAGCAGGTTTGGGGCCTGTTTTCCCAGCTGCAGGAGCGGTGATTATTTTCTGCCGGTTCCTCAGCATGCACCAGGCGCGAACCTGCAGGTAGGTGCGACGCTGATTCGATGGCACTTTGCTAAGTGCCCCTGCGAAAACCGCATCTGCTGGAGAAGGCAGATGCATCAGCGCTTGGTCTCTGTCCTTGTTTGATGTTTCTATGCAATGGGGTGGATGCTTGCTGACTGCTAGGTGCATTCTTTAAAACTGCAATTATTGCAAGTTGTGGCCGTGTTTCTGCTTTAACAGTAAGGCGCGTGAACTTAATGCTTCTTCGTTAACTCGCTGGTGTAGAAGCCTTTGGCGCTTCGCTAAGGATGTCGAAGAAAGGAGCGTTGTTATTTGCTCATCTTTATGGCATCATCACTGTAAAATCTTGCTGTTGTGGCCATCTACTTAAAACATTCACTTTTTATTCTCATTTTTTGATGTAAACTCACAGTAAATTTCTTCCATATCATAATCGGGTGGGTTTTGGTTGCTTTTGATTTGCATTTTCGTAGAAGGAAACATTACATCTCGAGGAAGGCGTACTCTGAAAGCCCACCCTTGCGCGCTCTGTGGGATTTAGCTCGGTTAACCACTTGCTGCTATTATAAAACACCACATCTAGAACATCGTCATTTGTAAGCTACTTTGTGGTGGGGAAATGCGAGAGAAATGCAGGGAGGGATTATGAAATGGGGATTTAAAAGATGTTATGTCGTTGTCCTCCAAACTTGGAAAGTCTGCACCCTCATTTTTCTTTATAGCATAGCGAATAATGTTCAAAAGTAACCTGCTAACTGCGGACATGCATTTCACACCCGGGGTGCGGGGTGTGGGGGTTGTGTGCACACACATCGTTTTATTTGTATCGGCATCTTTCCTGGGTGTTTGCGAACCAGGGGTTAAATTTCTGCCTTCGTGTGCTCCAGCAAATAGTTTGAGCATTGTAAGTGCACTGGGTGTTGTCTCCTGAAGAGTATTATTAGTCGGCTCTATTTAAGATTCTGCCCTCCCTTTTTACTCTCAAACCTTAACAGATTTGCTATGAGTATGGCTATTGCGCTAAAGGTGCCCTAGACATTTATTTTAACACGAACAGGAGAGTAGCAGCTTTTCAGAGGAAGTGGTTGTGTGTTCTTGGCCTTGTGCTGCGGGTTTCTTCTTTTTCCATGGTTGAGAACTAGAGTTTCTTTTTGCTACTCTGCCTGGGCATTTGCTGCTGTTGCAAACATCTATTTCTTTAGACAAACCATATCCACAGACATGCCCGTGCCATCTGGCAGAACTGCGCTTTGAACTCTTCTGCTGCCCCTGCTTTCAGTGACATTGGGAATGGAAATTTGTGGGAACGATGGAGAGGGAACGAAAATACCGGACTGAAAATAGTTGTGCATCTTTTGTGTGTGCTTTATTTTTTTTTTCGTTTTCCTTCTTACACACTTCTTAACCAACACCAGTGACTTCCCTGTGTAAGCACCTAACATCTAAATGGAGTGATTGATTTGTGGATATCATACACGTTTGTTTTATGGTGTTACAAATCAGTTTATGGCCATCAACACCGTAAGTGGTATATTGGCAGCTTTAACAGCTTGCAAAGCCCCACTACAAAATTTGAAAGACAGTAATAAATTCATGCTAGTTTTTGCTGTTGTCCATGGTGTACCTGTCCGGTGGTGAAGCAGATGACATACTGTCAGCCTAGGCACATGGAGAAGACTAAATTAGGCACATGGAGAAGACTAAATACTAAATATCCTTTTTTTTTTTTAACCGACTCTTCTGTTTATTTGTTGGTGTCTTTCGCTTCCTATCTGCCACCTCTACCACGTGCAGCGGTGACGTCCCGTTCGCGTGCTGCGAGCACCGGGCTCCCGATTGCCGCGGGTCCAGCCGCGCGCGCCGCCGGCCCCGGGTATCGCTGCCGTGGCTGTCCACCACGCCGGGCCCGGCGTGTGCTAGCTCGAGTCAGGGTGCGTTTGCATATGGTCATTGAACTTTTTTGGTGTGGGATTTATTGGAGATTTCCTCTGCTGCGGTCATTTTCCCCGCAGAGACGCCCGGGAGGCTTCCCGGTTGATTGGCCCCACGGCGCGAGAGGGACGCGAGAGCACCTGAGGGGCCTCCAGGATGCAGAGATGGAGCTGTGAACTTTAGGCAAACAGTGGTTAATCTTTCCAAGAGGGGAGATTTATAGCCTGGCTTTGAAGCATTTGAATTCATTGTTACAGCTAATGGACATCTCATATTGTCTTAAATCACTGGCTCTTTAAGTGTGCCAAAGAGTAATAGAAACCGTAGAGCTACCATAATTTGGCACCTATGTTTCGAATCAGTTGCCAGAGGAACTTAGAGAAGGAAAAAAAGATCAATTGAAATGTTTTTCTGAGTGCTTTCCCTGGGAAATGTTTTGCATGGCTTGAACTGCTGAATATCATATGGAGCGTATAGTACTTCAATAGGTGCATGCTTTATGCAAGCTACATGGTTACTTTTCCACATTAAAAGAATTTATTTAATTTACCAAATAAGGAGATAAATATCGATTTGGCTGAGCAGATGACAAAATACATATTACAGACTGTCTGATTTTTTTTCAGTGAGACACCACTCTGTTATGATATATAATAAAGTAGTTGGCTCTATTAATGAATATCTCCTATAGAAATTACCACTGTGTAATATATGGTCAGTGATTTTACATGGCATGATTTACGGCGGTATCTTTTCATTTACATAAGCAACCTCCTACTGTACGTGCCAGCGGCATATTACGTCGTATCCCGTTTTGCATGACGTGGGTAATTAATGCCGAGTCCCGCGGTCTGGCTTGCACGTGGACCCGGCGCGCGCGGATCCCGGCAGCCGCCTCCGCGGCGCCGCAGGTGATGTCCTGTGACGCTCGCTTGCCAGCTGCTGCAGCCTGGAGGTGTTTTGTGATCCTGCCCCGGAGAAGCGCCTCGCTTTGGGGATCCGGTTTGGGAGCGGGGCGGCGGGGCTCTGCCCTCTGCCCCCTGCGGCTCCCTTCACCCTGCTGCCGCCCGAGCGCGAGAAAAACGCAGGGCGCAGCCGATTTCACGATGGCAGGCACGGGAATCTGAACGCTGAAGAGAAGGTCTGGAGAGTTTAGTCTTTAATGAGATAATCTGAGACATTTTGCTGGAAACCCATGTTTTATCTTGCCCAGCGCTCACTCATTGATGGCGTAGACTTTTTCCTATTTAAGAAAGACCTTTTCTTTGTTCTAGGAAAATACCAAGGTGATCATTGCACTGTATAGCAGATTTTTCTCTTGAAAAACGGTCCTGCACTTGATTAACTTTATGGTATATAATAGAGAGAAAGCTGCAAGGTGGTAGTTAATGGCATTTGAAAAGCCATTGTTAACCTCAGCTCATAGAGATTTATAGGGATCCCTTAATATAATCAATATGCTGATTACGTTGGTATAAATGCATGTTTATGAATATCAGTTCTTCAGTGAAATAAGGAAATATTCAGGATATGTATCTGAAAAACCTCCACCCTCCTCTTCCATGCTTATAACAATGGGTAGGTTTTGCCAGTAGGTTTTCTACTGAAAAGTATTTGCTTTTGAATAAAACTTTTCCTAGTGTAGTTTGTTTACGTATGCATATATGTATACCCACAGGCATACATATGTTCATATATAGCTCTCTATATGTGCATATATAGTTCATTTCCCATACCGTTTTAGTTATTGTGCGGGTGGCTGAATAGGGCAAAGATCAATGATAAACTGATGTGGGAAAATGCAAATATGACACACTGGGGAAAACAATGAAAAGACATGAACACTGGAAAAAAAAGAAAAAAAAAGGGGGGGCAGAGCAGCACCAGGAGTGAAGTGGTTAAGGAGGCTGCCGCAACAGGAAGCGGGTATAACTCTGTTTTCAGCGTGCTCATGGGAACCGAATTGGAAAGTGTTGTGGTAAAAGTGTGTGGAAAAAAAAAAAGTAAGAAACAGGAATCGAGCTATAAATATCTGTTTTTCTTTGAAGTTTGGTGACCAAAAATTAGTGTTACTGGAAATCTCATAAAGAGCTGTTGTTTTATAAACTCTGGTTTGGCTGGAGGGTGCAAAGTAAGGATAACATTAGCTCATCTCCACCGGCTCCTTCTATACCCAGTGATGTTAAAACTCCTGTGGCAGGTGTAGCTGAAGTGCAGAAAACAGCCTTTATCCTTCCGTCTTCTTGAGGACTCAAGTGCCTTAAAAACCAGACTGTTTGCTCATCCGGGTCATGACATTGGGGGGGGGGGAAGGTGTATTTTTAAGAAATATGTTTATTTTTGTTTCATATCCTGCCAGTGACAATGAGATAGGAACGTTTGTTTTTTGTGCTTAGCCACACTCTTTGAAAATCAGGCCTTCTTGAAGAATTTAACTCTAAAACAGCAGGCTGACACCTAAGCTGTTTGGTTTTTCTCAGATTAGACTTCAGTAACTCTTCAATTGCAGTAGTCCACTGGGTGGACTTGAAGGTCACCAGTTCCTATTCGGAATTGACCCGGAATATTTGCCTGGCTCACTAAGAACAAGGAGGAAAAAGATTGTTCTCTGCTCTGAATAAGCCCAACGTGTTGTTAAGATTTTTTTTTTCTTTTTTTTTGCAATAAATACCTAGCTGTTATATTCCACTTAGGTGTCACATGTGTCCTGTAACGGAGCGATGTCATTACCAGTGAATATGATCATATTAAAAGTCCATTTAAAGCTGGTAATGATGTTGGAAAGCTGAAGACTAAAGAAATAATCTCTATCATTTCCACATTGAGCAATTTTACTCTAACAGCTATTGCTGGTAATAGCAGCGGCTTCCATTTACTTAGCTGGTTTTGTCTCAAAGTCCTTTGAAGACTAACAGACACCACTGGAGAACTGTATGCAGGGAGCGTGAACCCTGGGGGTGGTTAGCACAGCCCAGGTGTCAGGGTTGTCCTCTGCAGTGGGTCTGCAGCAGTGTATTTCCCACTTGTGCTTTAGCTCGGTGCCTGCCCACCTTAAGTTTCCTAGGAAAGAGGAAGGAAGGATGGTATGATGTGCTACCACGTGGCACCGGGATCTTGCTCCCTCCCGAGGGTTTGTCCCAGCCCTGGATGCTTGCGGGTGAGGAAGCGTAGAGGAAGAGCATCCTTGTGTCCCTCGGCCCGGTGAGAGCAGCCGCCCTGGGAGAAGTCGTGGCAAGGGGAAACGCAGCTCCCTGGCCAGAGCGCGAGATGAGGAGACTTTTCAGTCTGCCAAGTCCTCTGCAGGGGACACGGTTGTCCTGCGGACCCGCTGCAGGCCTACCAAATACCGCCAGATTTGTAGGCAAGCCGTTATGTACCACTCCGACCCCTCGATGGGAGAATTGAGGAGAAATTTGGCTGAGAAATCCTCCAAGTAGCCGTCCCCTCCTCGGGAGCCCTACTGTAGCCCTCTGTCCCCATGTGGGGATTGAAGGCATCGCCCCTCCTATATCACCTACTTATCTTGCCAAGATAAGTTGTGCTTCAGAAGATAAAACTCGCTAAATCAGGTGTTCCCCGTTCCTTGCTTGCGCGGTGCTCAGTGAGGCTGCAGCAGAGGACCAGCTTGTGGGGCTCTGGTTTTGCTGGTTTTTTTGGATCAGCTGCACAACTGTCACATCATGTCCGGGCGAGTTTCTTCCTCCAGCGCCAGCGTTGTTTGCTCTGGGGGCCCCTGTCAGCTCGCATTCAGCTTGTTTGCAGACAGAAACGACCAGCAGGGACCGAGCTGTGATTGAAATTGAGATGCTGAGCGACCGCACAGCACTTCCAGGGAGATCCGACGGCTTCGCGTACGAGCGTCGCGGCTCTCGGGGACTGACTCCACTGTTGTTTAAATAACATCCCTTTCTGATTGGCTTGCTGAAAAGCTCTGCCTGCCCTCAAGGCCCTGTTTTGCACTCAGATTATTAAAAAATTAGCTGGAGGCTGTGTTTGGAGTTTAATTCAGTCCATTGCTTTTCCTCACATATAGACATTTTTCCCCCTACAGCTGCAATCTGCAAAAAGTAGCTTTAGCGCGGAGAAATGCTGCAGTTTAGCTGAATGAGCCTGAAATATGTGAATCCAGTGGATTTGAATCAAACTTCAGGAAAGCAAGAGCTTCTCCTTGACTTAGTTTTAGATCGCCTTTAAGCAGGGTGTAGCTCAGCCTTGCAAACGGAGCAGAGCGGAGCTGAGCGAAGGAAAGCGGTCTGGGACCTTCCTCTAAACACAGCCGTCCTGTGGCGTGTCACTGAACATAGTATTTCTTCCATAGCTCTGTGCCTTTAGCAGAAGAACCACCCAGAAGTGTCAGGGAGAAGGAATTGGTACGGGCGAAACGCTGTGGGTGAAAGCAGCCCTGCGCTGGAGCCGGTGGGAACGTTACAGCTGCCTTCGCCGTGCGGGCTGCGGGCCTCTGTCAGTGGTTTTTCTTTTGTTTTACTTTTTTCACATGGCTTCCACCACAGCATTGCATTGCTGACTTGTAAATGAAATGTATGTTAGAATGAATCATCAGGACAGCAAAGTCCTAGGCTTTTTTTTGAATGCACCACTAAGCACCTTATCTGCATCTAAATATCTGTACAAATCTGAGTCTTAGCGAGAAACCTAAGCGTGTCTTATTCAGGCAAGTCCAGGATATAAATGCCCACCACTCGAGTTTTACTTCTGACTCAATTTGCACTCTCACACAAATGTTTTATGCTACTTTTAGGAGAGAGCTAATTTGATTTTCAGATAAAAGATTGTTTGAACTCGGTAGCTGTTTGACGAGGCATCCGGTTAAGGGAGGAAAAGTTCTTCATTGCAACTCTGGACTTTCAGTAAGGCCATACAAAATAGTACAGTTCGCATTAAATGTTGCTGTTTAAAAAATTAATAAAATGAAGCCATATTAGTAGGAAAAGTATTATGCTTTGCGTTTAATTTACTTCTTTCCAGTGTTTTGCATGTTGTGATATGGCATTGACAAAAAGTGTATATCGTAGGTTTTTGTAAAGCTTTGAATATTGTTTCTGAAAGAACACAGACTTTTCTTCCCAGAAATCCTGTGGTAAGATGACTGCAATTTTCAAGTGAAACAATATTTGCATCAAGGAAACTTTGCAGATTTTTCTGTACACATTGTTGATATTATCGTGCTGAAAGCATCATTGTAGAAAATACTCCAGAAAATGATAAACTTGATACGTTTGTGAAAGGAATTATATGATGTGGTATCTGCAATAACACGGATATGTGACTTGATGGTCCAGGAAGTCTCCTTCACTCTACATTTCCATGTCTTCAGTGCAAAAACAGGGGTTTGTTTTGTTAGTAGTAAAATAGCTAATCCAATTCAGCTATTTTGGGTTTTAATCCTGTTGGAGACAAGGCTTTCTTTACCCTCAGTGAACACATCTCAACAGAAAATACACCTCGTTTGGCAATGAAAACAAAGCTTTAGACTAATTGATTTCCAAGAAACATTAATACTATTTTTCTGCTATTCTTGCAGAACAATATCTTAATTCTTGATGCGTATCTTCCGTTATACTCTTTGTCACTAATGCTGAGCTAATGGGAGATGTGATCGACTAAACGACAGTGTTCCTCTATGACAGATCTTATTTGTATCTAGCCCTAAAGCTGGGCTCTCTTGGCATGTGTCACCGCAGCTGAAGGCAGAGGGTCCCAGCAATTAGTGGGACTCCTAAGTGATAGGGTAGTTCGTGCAGGTCTGTTCACGACGCCGTCATTGTGCGATGGGGAGTAGAATCCATACTTCTGTGCCGGTTCGAGCGCGGTGGTGTAACGTGTGCTACGTGCTTCTCGGCGGCCTTTGCTGGCATTGGGAACACTGTAACGCTCTCCCGCTGGGAGCAGAGATCCCCTCGCGGTCTTGTGAATGTGACATTCAAAAAAGTAGCTTAAAGAGGTTTTCTGTGTTGGCTAGGAGCATGGAAGAGGCATTTCACAGTGTGCCTTCGCTGTCCCCGAAAGAAGGAAGCAGCGCTAATCCTGGAAACTTGTTGCTCAGAAGAGCTTAAAACCATTTGAAAGCATTTTTGTGGGTGCAGCGACAGGCCGGGCAGGGTAGCGAGCCCCGTGCCCGGAAAACGGCGAGGCAGCTTCTTGGTGGACCCTGGTGCACCGGCCGGGACAGGAGAGGCGGAAGCAGCGGCAGCCCTCGTTGCGCGCTCGCCTAGGAGACGCTTCATGGACCAAAGGGGCAGAGCCACGAGTAGTGCTGGTTGGAAATACGTGGGCTGAGCTGTTTAATATACGCCTGGAGTGTCGCCCACGCGTGAAAGGAAGCAATGTCTTTAATTAAAGTTAATGAAGAGTCTCCTTTCAGTCCCAGATGGCAAGAAGGGACTGTGAGTTCGTCACGGTGCGCCTTTGCATGGCCATCGTTATTTGGGTACAAACACGGCACGGAAATAGCATTTGTAACCCGTCCTGAGCCCGTATCCCTGCGTTCTGCTATACTGCGTTGTGTAGCATCAGCAGCGTACGTTTTATTCCAAAGGAACTACAGAAATGAACCCTTAAGCTCAGAGAGCCATTGTAGCTGTTAAGGCCTTGCATATTATAACAGCAAAGGTTTCAGTCTCATCAAGAGACCATTTCCCAGTTTTAATTGTTTAGGAATATACTTAATAACTACATATCATGTCTGGGAAAAATGAATTACTGAACAATACTATGTAATCCATGTGATATCTCACGTAATTCAGTCAGCTGAATATGGTGAGCTGCTTTTAATAAAATAAATACAGGCTATTCCGTAGGTAAATGAGCTAGTTAAAAATATACACTAATGGATCATTAACCTCTCTTGAACTTATATTCTTAGTGAAAATCACATTAAGTGAATATAAGATTATGGCTATATAAACCTGTTAAGAAGAATTCCAATAAGTGTACTGAGCTGGGAAATACTACAGCAGAAAAAACAGGCACAACAAGGAGCATTTTGCCAGTGCTATGCGGACCGAGCGAGAAAGCAGGATGGTGCTCCTGGTGGCCAGGTAGCTGTTTCGATGGCCAGATGATAGGGACATGCATCTTGCAGAAATTATAAAACGCTCTTTTTCTTTATCACCCCCTCCCTGTTATGCCAAAAAGGCTATCACACACACACGTGTGAAAATTCTTCTTTTCCACGTCCCACATACTCTGCAGTCTCTATGTCCGCTGTCCTCAGCTCTTCAGAGATGGGATGGATGGAAGTTTGATAGATTTATTCATTAGCTCATTACAAAGACACAAATGTTTGGCACACATAACTAAGTTAGAAGTGACTTCTAGCTCCCCGCGTGCTCCCCTGTGGGAACTGGCACCCATCTCAAACCAACCTGCCCCAGGAGACCCCGGCTGGGGGCTGGGACAGCCAGAGCCGAGCGGGATGTTTGCGCAGCTCCTGCCCGCCGGCTGGCTCTAGCCTTTGCTATCAGACTTTCGTTTTCACAGGTACAGGATTTTACTTCTAAAAATAACAGAGAGAGAACCATAGAGACCCACCACAAATGGGACTTCTTTAAATCACCTTGATCGCTATCTGCAGTTGCAGAAATTTAGAGTTGCAAAGTAGATTTTGGTGTCAAACGTCTTGCTAAGCATCTCTGGAAGGAAACTGCCATGCGTGAAGAAAAGCAAGTGCTAAGCCTGGGCCATACTGCCAGCTCTAAGCCAATTCTTTGCAGCTAAGGCATAACTAAATCTCAGTCCAGGAGGGGAAGGCATCTGAAATGTAGTTATTTTTACCTAAAGCAGTATACTGTAAAACCACAAAAATTGTAGTCTGCTCTGTTTTTGATGTTTCGTGTTTTAAAGAACAGATTCTTTTTCTAAAATTTTTCTCAGTGTTAGAAGACAGAGCTTGGCATAGGACCGTGCCCCCTCAGCCATTTAGAAATAAAGCAGTGGGGACCACTAAGTGTGGCTGGCTGTGCAGCTTTAACTGGCCTTTATTACCATAGCCATAAATAGCAAACCGCCCCAAATATTACAGGAGTTTTGTTGGCTTTAACCAATGAAGTAGAACAAGACCTCTGAATACCCCATTAGTTCCAGTGCTGTGCTTTGACGACTTTGCATTGCCAGCTCTTTTTCTATACAAGTCGCTAGCCTCACCCGTGTCTCTTAACAAATACCGTTGACAGGCACCATTGCAATTTTTCTGCATGTTCTGACAGTTTAATTCAGTACCTCCTGGCTAAGCAGCCAGAGCCTGAGGGGGTAATTCAGCACCTTGGCATCACACTGCTGCAATTAAAATAATTAAGGGAGTTGGGATGGGCTTACAGAGCTTCCCTTCTTCTGCAGCCTTGTACAGAGAGTGCACTTCCCTATCCCCTCCTGGAATGAATGCAGGCTCTTCCCTGAGAAAGCGCTGCACGGAAATTTATTGGAAAGATGCTTATTTCCAGCACCTCTTCGCTAAGCTGTTTGCATTTATGCTTAACAACTTCCTTCTTTCTCCTTGCATCCAAACTGATTCCCTCCCCCTCTTCTCCCTCCTCCGCCCCCCAAATAGACGGGGACAAATGCTCTGTATTCCAGCTGTGATTTCTTTGTGATTAAGAGAGGTGAATAACCCCTTGGCTGCATAATCTTAGGCAACTGCTAATTTACTTTGGGATGCTTAGTAAGGACAACGAAAGAAAACGGCCGACGTTGCTATAGAGAAATATGAAAAATGAAAAACTACTTTACTTTTTTACCAGTAAAAGCAAACCAAGAGAGTCCAGCAGGGTGTTGTGTGTTTATGCATATATGCTTAGAAAATCCTTAAATATGTATATATGTGTGTATATATGTATATAATGAAAAGGGTTTGTTGTTTTTCCTTTGTTCATGTATCTCAGACTGGGAATATTAATACTGTTTTCATCTATAAGAATCTGACAGAAACATATTTTGCTGAGGTATGAATCCCGTATCTCTATAAACCAGGTGATACCCTGGTTTCACCGAATGAAAAACTCCCCTTGACACCTTCGGGTCAGCTTTCCACCTGGGAGTTCACCTTGTTCGCATGCAAGTAAACTCCTAAGTAGGGAGATAAGCATTTGAAAGGAGCGATGATAAATATCAGCCGCGTGAAGCGAGCAGAAATATTCCACGTCACGTTCAACTCGTCTAACGCGAGCAGCGCGCGCAGGTGTATCGCTCGCCGATCTGAGCCGCCTTATCGGCGCAGGCTGTGCGTGTGCCTGATGCAGCCTTTCCCTGGATAACCCGTATCGAGCTCAAAAATGCTGCCCCTGTATTTTGCCAGACCCTGAAACATTAATCATGAAGGGGGGGAAAAATAGTCTCAGTCGACAGTATTCCGAGGGAGATTTGTTCTGCAGGCTCAGGTCACCGGTTTGCCACAGCTCGGGAGACGCGTGCGGTATCAACGGAGTAGAATCGAAGGTGGTAACCCGCTAAAATCAGAGCTGATAATCACTGCGAGGCACCAACTTCGAGTCCCGTCTCTTTTAGCCGTTCCGGTCGCACGGAGACGCGGGCTGCCATTTGTACAAGTTGTCATTTCTCTCCCTGCTCGCTCTTTCTCCAGGGATTTTTTTTTTTTCTGTTTGTTTTCTTGGCTTTCTCGCCTTGCTTTAAATTTAAATGAGCAGCGTTTTGCAAGGCTCGAAAGCCAGGCTTGGGAGCTATCAGCCGAGCTCGCGGAGAGGGGGAGAGGGGGTTTTGCCGACGGGGCGGGCAGCGGCCGGCAGCGCGCGGTTTGCCTTGCTTGCGCGGTGTCCAAATTCCTGCCGTTTCAGGGGCGAGCGGGTTCGTCCCGCTCCTAAAACGTGCTTATTTCTACGGAGCGGGACCGAGCAGTCGCTAGCCGCTACCTGACCGCGTGCAGGGTGCGAGACCAGTGCGCAAGGTATGTGCAGATACCCAGCGTAAGCCGCTCTTCCCCGCGTGCAGTACTGGTGTAATGATCCTAAGTGACTCGTGTCTTGAAAACCGCTTGAACTGCTGCAAGCAATAAATAAATAGAGTAAGTCCTTAATATAAATTATTATGCCTGTTAAAGATTTCCTTTGGGCTGCTCACATTGCAGCCTGGCCCTCGCAAAGCAGTCTCACTAAAAATAAAACTTGTCACAAACGACGACTTACTCGCCGTTTGCCTAATATATTTGCCTGACAGATGCTGCTGTTTGAAATGGTTGTTTTGAAAGACAAGATCTCGGCGCACCGTGCGTTTGTGTGGGCTTCCTCCCTCGGATCCGTGCCGGGCCACCTCGTCCTGCTGCACAAAAACTGAAAGTTAAAGCGTGACTGGCAGTTTTCAGCTTTGCTGCTAGCCAATATTTAGCAATAGTCATTTAAGTCTTTCGGGAGCCAGGGGGAAGGAAGCGGGTTTTATTGTTTGTGTTTGCGATTGAAGTTCCTGATAACAGGCACAAAAGGGTAGTGTATTTTTTCCCGAACATTTTGAATTATTCGGCATAACTAGTATCAGTGCAGTTGCGCGGGTGACTCGCGTGTACCTGGGGATAGTCACTGTGTCGGGATATTAGCTGGTGTGTCAGTTAGTTGCAGTGAAAAGGGTATATCCTAATTCCAGCACACCTGGTACAACTGCAGGACACTTTTATTGCTACCGGGTATGTATTACTTGCCTGAAAATCCGCACGTACGGGGAAGTGCGCATCCACTTTAGTTAGATCTTGCTTTTGTCTTAAAAAAAAAAAAAAAAAAAAAAAAAAGAGCAGTACCTCTCCGTTCCACCTATTTTACTGGTAAGCTCTTTTGCCCATTTCCTGCATACTGAGAAGCCTCCGGCGGGTGATGCAGCGGAAGGCGCGGTAGTCATCGTGCCGAGCCCGGGCCGGGCCTTTCCCGCGCCCCGCGCTTGGTTCCAGGAAGGCCGCTGTAACTTTAAAACAGATTTTGCGAAGAACATTCGTCTGGTAGCTCAGCTGAACCAAGAGCGTCTCCCGAGTTTAATGGATCAAACGGCGGTGATGGGTTTTATGGCTCCTTTTCACTTTAGGGCTAAGGGAAGAGAGAGCAGGGCAGGTTGGTTTTAAATTCAAGGATTTATGTTGTTAATCCTCCTGGCTAATTGTAATTTATAGGGTCCTGATAAATTAATATGCAGTTGCTATTCAAAAGCAGAGAACAGCGTAAGGCAGGCATAAACAAGTCTTGTTCATTTTTAATTTATTTTTACCAGTGGAGAATATTAAATAAAATGAACACTGGGGCATTTCAAGGGAAATTTCATTTTCATTATTTATCTTCAGATTTATGGACTTCATATAACAATTTTCCAAACATTTCTTTCTCTAATGAAAATCACATTGTGATTTTTAGTGTACCAAATACCAGGCAGAAGCAGTAGTTGTAGACTTCTTTTTTAACACAGATTTCAGGATCACTGTAGGAGAGGGGATGGCAAAGAAAAGCCCTTGATTGGTTATTTTTAATGCTGTGAATTTAAGCATTTATTAAAGTGAGAGGCTGACATCAATAGCATTGTGCGCATTTCTCTTTGAAGCTCTTGAGTATGTTTAAGCCCTGGTTGGCAAATTACCAGCCCTGGGCTCTCTTTGGCAGCGACTGCAACAATCATGAAGAGGGTGAGTGAGCTGAGTGTTTGTAAAATTATTTTTGTAGAGTGAAAAAATCACAGCGTTTTGGGATAGCTCTGGAGCGCAGATCACTAGACATTCAGGAACATGAGTATTGCATTTGTCTTAATCATAAATAGCATCCATGCTTTCAATGGTTACAAGGTCAGGCAAAGTAAGTATAATCCAAAACAGTGAAAAATACCTCTGTCAAATTGGATAAATAGGAACTTTCTAAAAAGGGAGAAAATGATGAACTGGCATTTCCCATTTAGGCTGCAGAGAGGAATACCCGAGCAAGGGCTGCGCACGTGCTCCTGCAAAGCTCCCACCTCGCTGTACTGCCCTTCCTCCTCCCGTGTTAAGCAGCACGAGCTCAGAGAGCTTGTGGGAGAGTCGCACTGGTATGAGGTAGAATACGGATTTATTGCATGGGGATGTGTAGACAAATGAATAGCACACAGGGCACAATGCTCTACTGCCCTGTTTTTAACCCAAAAATTAGTTCTGTACATTGTCAGTCATTTTCCACCTTCATTTGCTTTTTCTGCTTCCAAAAACCTTCCTGTAAGCAACATCGTGGTTAACACTGCGTAAATCTGACCATGCCTGGTCCCAAGCACATGCGCTTTCCCAACAAGAGTGGCTCTATCTTCTGCCAGGTAGAAAATGGAGGCTGAGGGACTATCAACCAAACTTATGTTGCTGCTAGGGAGTAGCAAAATAGGTAATTAAAGCTTGGGAGATTAGACTGAACACTGAAGAAAATAGCAGTTTGACCCCCTAAACCTTTGATTTCTCTTGCATGATGTATGGGTTGCATGGCCCTGTCGTGATTCTTTGGTCACCTGAGTTGTTTGGGATTTTTTATGAACTGTGTTCTTAGGCATGGGATAAGCCTTTTCTAAATAAACCTGATCTTTTCCATTGAACTTTAGGCATAAGCTTTTCATAAATGAAAGTAGATGTGAATCACCTTTCCCTGGAGGGAAACAAATCATACTGGTATTCCTGGATCTTACTTGATTTTCAAAGTGTTCTATTAGGCGGTCGCCGTCATCCTGCTCTTTGGCGAAGTTTTGTAAAGCACCAAAGTGACTTAGGAACCGGGGCCTAATTTTCGAGTGTGACTTAGCTTAACCTCAGGCTATACAAACAGCGTCTGCTGCAGTAACTCGGCTGGCCTGGCTCCCATAGCAAGCCCCTTTGGTTCAGATGCAGCTTCTAATGATTGGAAAAGGGTATTTTTTTAGGACATCCTTGAACAATATAAGCTCCTTTCCCCAGAATATTTGTACCTACTGGGATTTTTGATGGCATGGATATGTCAGAGGAATCATGCTTGAAGACAACTTTGATACAGTGACATAACTTTCTAGTGCAGGCATATTCTTGCAGGCCTTGAGGACTAGGGTCCTTATTTTTAGTAACAGAATAAAGGCTCCTATATCACTTTAGTACTTTTGAAAACATTACTCCTTGCCTCATGTTGTAATCTAGTCCTGCAGTTCTGAGATATAGTTTGAATTCTTGGTTTGCCATCTAATTAATGAACTTTTAAAAATATTTTTCTAAATTCATAACTTGACTTTCAGCTTGGCAAGTTTACCAGTTACCAAGATCTCTGCCGTTTTATTTTACACGGAGAAAAACTGGCAGTGCAGCAAATAGTGTGTTTTGAAATTAATCTGCTCCATCCAACATTTTTCAGGCAGCTAAGGCTTCTGTCCAAGTATCAGATGACCATATAATGGCATCAGAAGGTTCTGGTTCAAAAAAGTCTTGGAAATCAGTTCTAATTTTACATTTACTGGGTATGTTTGGTACTGCCAGATACAGCATCTCTTGAGGGTTTTGGTTGTAGGTTCAGGAGAATTTAGACTGGAAATGGTCCCTGGAGGTCACCTAGTCCAATCCCCTGCTCAAAGCAGGGCCAGCTTCATCACTTTGAATTCTAACATCAACAAAGAAAATATTGTATTTCAAGAAAAAAAAAAACAGAATTTTTTGGGGGAAAAAACAGGAATGCTTGGTTTGTTCATCTGTTCACCCCCTTGTCCACATCCCCAGTCGTAAGTACTTCAGATTACACTCAGCCTTCTCATCCCATGTCCTCCCAGCCTCTGCGCAACCTCTGTGCAACCTCTGTGCTTTGCAGTCGTGGACAGGAAACCCCGCTCAGGTCAGGCAGCGTCCCGGGGCTCTAGAAGCGTAATCGCTCCGGGATTCATTCGCTGACTGATTTAATTGACTCTCCTGCAGCCTCGCCGCTTGTTTTCGGCACCAGCTCGCCTTGGGGGATTGCAGGTGTTGCTGCGCGTTCGTTTTACGTTCCGTTCACGCTGGATCGGAGGCTCGGCAGAAGCTCGGGATTTGCCCCGTGCGTAACCAGCCTGGTTGTGACTTGTCAGTGAATCGGATGCCGGCGCAGGAGCTTGTCCAGCTCTGTTGCCGTCAAGGTGACGGGAACTAGCTACGGCTCCAATTCCTCCCCTCGTGACAAAACTGTCCTCGTTAAAATGCATAACGTGCATAAAATACGAGCAACGTGTGGTAGCTCTCAAAATATTTATGTATGTATGTAAGTAGGTGCTTCAGGATTTTTGGCCACTGTGAGAGAAATAGGGAAATCTGCTAAGAGGGAAGAACAGCTGGGCACAAGCATAGGAAGACAGCAGGCGTGATGAGCCAAAAAACTATTAGCGTTGTGCTGCCGACCATCTACTTCAAGAAGAACTTCTCGGTTACGAGAAAAAATAGCCTTAACAATGTCCGTGACCAATATTGTCTGGTTTAAGAGTTATTTTGTCCACTAAACAGTCTGAGCTCGGTAGAACACAGTTAAATGAACCACGGGATGCGGAAAGACTCCGTTGTAGCTACTGTGGGGAAAATAAATCCTAAAGCAAAATGTTTGTGCTCGTTTTGGCTGTTGTACTTCCTTGCCTAATTTTTAGGATATTTCATGCCATGAAGACCATTACAGATTAATTTTTCAGATTAAGCAAAAAATACATGATGAGAATCTTGGGATGGTTTTTACCCAATAGTCTGTAAAAGTTTGGGGAGGATGAATGTTTCTGTTCCAATTCCTGGGTAAATGGTGGGCTTCAAAACAAAAACCTTTAATACTCACCAAGCAAAACATTCCTGGGGTGAAATGTTGCAAGATGAGGTTCGACACTGTCCCTTTTGGCTCTGTAGTAAAACAATGTAGATATTAACGTTATTTTTTTCCATTGCTTATAGATTTTTGTGCATCAGATTTTGGGACAAACTATTGATTCAAGCTATGAAAGCTGAATTCCAGTGCACTGCACTCCCAAATGCCAGCAAGTAGTGGCAGGTCTTTGTGGTTTTGCCTCAGAAGTGTCCGGCGTGGGGTCAAGTTTGTGTGCCCTAATGAGTTAATAATAGTGCGTATTTCCCCCTCCTTCTTCCCAGCTTCCCTCTCTGGTCCCCGTCGCCAGCGTGAGCGAGCCACGTTGCTGAATTCCTTTCCGAGTTACGCAAGACGGGCAGAGCGAATATGGCTCTTCCCCTGTAGAATTAACACGAAAATCATCGGAAATGGCTAATGTGGCATAACTCACGCATGACTAGAGTTCTGGGCTGCCTAAACTCCGTAAGCAAATACCGCTGTCAAAACCGAATGGCATTTAATACCACGTTTTTAATGGACTTTTTTGAACTTTCCAACGTGAATAGAGTACACTGAGAAAACAGGGAGGGAGGGGGAAGAAATTGAAACGTGGACTATTTCCAGCAAATGTTGAAACCATGCAGTAGAGTTCGGTGGGGAACGGCAGGTCAAAGCACGAGAAAGTCAGTTTCTCACTAAAGCAGCGCTAGACTTTAATAATAAATAATATTGAATGTTGGGATATTAAAACAATTCATTCTTGGCAAAGCAAAGGGAGGCTTTATTCCCCCCAATAACTCCGGCTCGAACAAAATACTACCTCTACGCAGCGGATTTTAATATAGCATCACGTTCCTGCAGGTACTATAAAAAAAAATAAATAAAAGTTAAGAGCATTAATTCCTCTACGAGCGGCGCGGGGGGTGCGGGAGCACCGGGGCGCTGCACGGCGCCTTCCCCAAATTGCAGCGCCGCGGCCAGGTGCGCCCAGCCCTGCTGCCCCTGGGCACAATTAAAAGCCGTATACTGCGTTTTGGACGGGGTGTGAGAAATTTCGGCTGAGCCAAAAAGGAGGGGCAGGGAGGGGGAGGAAAAAGAGCCCCTTGTTAAAGAGGAATTAACCTCTTTACCTTTGCTCTTGGAACAATAAAGCTTCTGGACGCCACGTAAAAATGCCAATATTAAGAGCAAAGTTGCCAAAAGGAGCTACAAAACAAGTATTGTGTTTGTGTAATATTGGGGGTCAATCTTTTTTGGGGGGTGGTGTTCAAAATTGTATTTGCAGGGCTGCGTGGAAAATAGAGACTGTCTGCCAGGGGATTGCACGTGTCTCAGAAATGTCCTGAGAATAAAATATGTCCTTAAGATGTCCTTCAAATAGTTTGGGTTTCTTCTGCCTTGACCTCTTTTGCCTTCAAACCTTTATGTTCGCTTCTCCTTGGGAAGAAGCAGATACCTGCAGCTTTGGAACCAGCCTGGGGGACGGGAGGTGCCTGCGGGTGCGTGTCGGACGCGCGTGGCATCTTCCTCTCGTCCCTGCTCGCTGCAGCAGAGGCTGCTGGAAGTGACCTGTCTATGCCGCCTTTTGGAGGTATTAGGGGAGAAGCTGAGCTGCTAGTATTTTTCATTACCTTGTAAACCAAAATGCTGTTTTAGGCTGTGCACTGGTCAATCAAACCTAGAGTCAGTAGCACTTTGTACATGTCAGTAGCTTCCCGGGGTTTGTGGGCTGACATGTAAGCTTGGTAGAGCCTCATTAGAATAACTGAGTGGGTCAACCCAATCTTGAAAATACTTAATTCATTTTTTTTTGAATATAAAATATTGGTAACTGCTTTAGAGACCACCTAACCATCCTACGGAGACCAGCTTCCTGCTCCTTTCTGCCTTAATCTAATTGATGCTACGCATTGCTCCCACACTGCAGTAGATTAGCAAAGGGCTCCCAGGGCCAGGGACACCACCACGGTGTGTCTAGTGATCCTGCTCGGTGCACAGTGAAGTTCTCTCACCGAGCTTGGGTGCAGGAGGTTGTGCAGGCTCCAACTTAGCTAGTTGTAGCAGATTTATCACTGACTACAAAAGAAAGAAAAATAACTTTTAAAGTACCAGGAAGTTTACTTTGGGTAGTGACCGCTGTGCAGAAGCACACTTCAGAGTCAACAAGAATTTCTCCACTTGTGGCCGAATGAAGTGTGTCAAACAGGGTTCACATGTCTCCTTGTAAAGTGAACTTGTAATCATAATCTGCCGTTAAAGGAAGATAAAGGGTATTTCTGTGATGAAGGGAAATAACCAAGAGATCTCTGTCTAGATGAACTTAATAACATTTATGATGGTTTTTGGATACTACAGCACAGTAGTAGTTGGGTAGGGCAGTAAAACACAGAATAAATGATACATAGCCACAGGCTAGTGACATGCTAAAGGCACAGGAAACGTTTTAACGTAAGGGAAGCACTAACATGATCTGCCGCCCTTTGCCATGGAGAGGCCATGCGTGAAGGCTTCGCACGCAAAGAAATGGCAAGATTTCACTGAAAGAGTTTTCAAACTGAGAAAAGATGAATCAGCCCTAGCGTTCTGATGTCATTTGGTGCATATGTCCTTGGGCTCTGGTTCAGGGAAACAGATAGGGACGTGCTGACCTTTAATTCATCCACAACCTAAACTTGTTCTTAAATCCCACTGAAACCCATGGCTCTTGGTATGAATTTATCATTTTGATGATTAGGAGTGGATTGCTTCCATATACATGGTTGAACTTGACTGAATCACAGCTTTATCAGAATGGCAGAAGCTGAGAACTTCACTAGTTATTGAGTTGTGTTTATTATCCCTTTGAATTAGTGTACGGTAATGTGATTTTTCATCGAATAGCATTAGCCAGTTGGGTTAGAAATCACAGCTAGGAGAGATTATAAATGCTTCACAGTTAAAATAATGCATATACATTTAGTTTATGCAGTTCCTGTAAAATCTATATCCATTTGTTCAGTCCAAAGAATTCAGATACTCTTTGATTAGGGAAGTAAGTGCAATTGATATAGTGCCACCCAAGTAATGAACCAGGCACTCTGAAAGTGTTTGATTAAACTAATGTAAATGTTGCATCAAACTGTGAAAAGATGTATGCCATAAATTATGGCTAGATGTGACTTGGAAAAGCAGAGGTGAACAAACTCTTGTCTTTGTGATTGTCTTGTTAGATTACTTATTTGCCACTTAATTTCACATTTAATATCTTGCACTTAGGATGTACTAGTCTCATCTTTATTTTATAAACTTTGGGTAAAAACCAAAGTGGGGAAATTTTGCAGTCTGACTATTGTGAATCAAAATTTTTAAACAGAATTACACCAGAATGAGAACAAAGCAAAACATTACTTTTACTCCATTATTTAGAATACAACCCTTCCCAGTATAGGTCAGGAAGGAAAGGCAGCCACTAACGACAGACAGCTGACTCGTATTTTCACCTGCTCAATAAAATGTTAACTTTAATAAGATACAGCAGTTCACATTTCTTTTCCAGTCGATTTCAAGTTTGTTGAAAGTTATGGCAAAGTCATTTTTTAAAGATAATTATGCTGTGTAAATGTTAACTTGATTTTGGAGCAGTAAACACACCTTCTGGTTGTACAGGAAACAAATCAGGAACATATGTCATCTCCCCAAAGCCAGAGCACTGCATGTGGCAGTAGCAGAGATTACAGACATCTACTGTATATATGGGAAGGTCCAGAAAACGTGTCCTTACTTACGTCTGCTGATGTACATACGACACATCTGAAGTCCTCCCTCCCATTACAGAATCATTTCTTCTTGGTCGCCAGGTCTCCGAAAATGTCTATTACAGCCTATAACTGGAAGAATCTGTCGTCGTATCCTCGCCTTCAACTCTGCTGCTCAGGATAGATGTCTTATTGCTGCTTTTCATTTCAATAGCACGCAGCACTTTTCATGGCTGTTTTGGGCTTAATTAGTATTTTTCAACCGCTTTGATACCCTCAGAAAAAGGTCCTATTAAAATACAAGAATATGTTTATTATTTATTAGTCTCTTGCCTATTTTGAGGAAACAACCACCCAGTCCACTACTCACGTTATGCTCAGGTATGAGTATGCAGTTAGTATTCTCTGTCCCCCTTATTGTTTTTTTATATCAGAAAACAATGATAAAAGTTATTTGGGGGAATGTGGGCTTCTCTTTAAACCTAAGCTCTAGTTTCTATAACCAGGAAAAGGTGTGTGCACGGACACACACACACTCTCTTGCGCTTGGCTCGTAAACCCGGGGAAACTATTGACATTTGCGAAGTACTATTGACTGTAGTGCTGATTGACCAGTACACAGCCTAAAACCTCACTAATTGCCCTGTTGATTTCAAACACTATAATAAAACTTTAAAATGTTTCAAGACATTCAATAATGTAGTACAAAGGCTTATACATACAGACGGCCGTGGGCTGCAGCGCAGCCAGTCAGTTATCCCAGCATATTTTGAAATGAATGAGTCTCCTGCAAGCCGACAGGCCGATACCTGGGGAAAAGCTGCATCTTTGATGCTGTTTTCTGTATTTGTACATGATCCAGGACTTATGACATTAGATTTTGTACAACTTTATAGCCAGAGCATCAAATGCATGAACTGTTAGTGAGCTTCCTCATAATCAGTCTGACAATGTTTCTTCTTTGCAGTGGGAAAGTCAAAAGATTAGCTTTGAAGGAAAAAAATCAATATGTGTGGCAAGTGTATATTGAATGCAAAGGCAGAAATTCTCCGATGGCAACCGTAGGTGGAAGGAGGCCTTGATTTTTCAAAAGTTTTAGTTTCAGATAAGCACAGCAACTACAAGCGTAGCCACTTGCCTTGCTTTTGGCTCGTGAGTTTATTTTGATTGTGAACAGAGCTTACTTTTGCCCAAATATAACCAGTTACATACCCTGTGGCAGTTTCCATAGTCGAACGACTGAATTTTTTCATGCAGTCACGAAACCAAATGCATCAATTAGCTGTAGAAATACAAGCATACAAGACCGTCAGGCTCTATTTAAGGCCACGCATTCACTGTTGCCTTGCTTTCAATGTGAGTACCAGCTGAAGTATTTTGTTGTTCTGACATAAATGAAACAAGCAGCCCAGTGTTTTGCCATTATCAAGGCAGCATTAAGAGAGCTGGAATACAGCCGTCTGGGAGACAGTTGAAAACTTCCCTGGACTAAAAGACTACAACTACTTGGAATTCAGTGGGGTTAAAGTCCTGGCCAAATGCTTGTATAGTAACCTAAGACAAAATAAATAGCTGTTATCTGTCATTGCCTATATGTTTCACTGGAAAAACAAAATGATCATAAAATTTCTTCTGACGTTGGGAGCAAAGGATAAACTTGAATTCAAACTTGATTTCCCTCCTGCCACTTGACTGATAGTCATTAAACGAGTTAATTACTTGTAAACGTCATTCCTTTCTCTGGCCCCATACTTATACATATATATATATATATAAATATATATATATACACGCACATGCAACTTACAGGCAGACTTAGCGTAACACTGATATAGGCTTGTCTGCAAGTCCAGTGCAGGCATATTATTTATAGCCATGTGCAGTTAAAAAATAAGCCTACTGCAGGTCTGCAAACTATCTGGGTCCATTTGAACAGCCACGATATGAAACGTAGTGGTTGCATACATGTAGCTAGAAGTCAGCACATGGGAAAACAGGATGGTTTTGTTAAGAGCTGCGTAAGACTTTTGTATTGAAGCTAAGGAAAGAGTAGTATACTGCGTTTTCGCAGCGAGGGGACAGTCACTGGGTATGATGAGTACGATTTACATTTTTTGGTGAAACCCTTCAGCAGCGGTACCCGGTTCTCACACGAAAAGCAGTGGGTTTGACTGTCGTTTCTGCTGGGATTTCGCGGTCCTTTGAACCTGAAGTTCAAAGTGAACTTGTGGGGTCGAAGTGTGAAACCACGTGGGAGCGTAGCCGAAAGCAGGGAGGCGCAGGAGCCCCGCGAGCCCGCGCTCCCGGGCTGGCGGCAGCCCCGGGCAGAGCTGCGCCCGCCGCCCCGCGCCCCTCGACGCCTCGGTGACCCCGGCACCGGGGGGCCAGGGCGGAAGGAAAACAGCGGTTGTGTTCGGTGCTCAGATTTACAGCTGGGGCTCTAGAGTGCTTGGGCAGCTGTGTTTTTCTATTGACTTAATTGGCCCATAGGTTTTCAGCTCATTTTGGGAAAAGATCCGTAGTATTCGCTCTGCGCTTGCATGTTGTCTTTCCTGTATCATGACCTTCTGCAGTTCAGAGTCACTGCTTTAGGTATTTGTAAATCTTCTTTTAAAATGCATGTTAAATACATATAAGGCCTGCATGTGTGGTGAATAAAGGTTAGAAAATTACTATTTTAATACCTATTTTCAGATGTTAAAAGGCTTGTAACTTTTGCTCTCTGCAGATTGGTTGAATGTGGGCATAGAAATACTTAGTATAATAAATAGGACTAGTTTTTCTTACATAGTCTACAAAAAGGCAGTTCAGTCCAAACTTTTTAAGCTATAGCCTGCCCTTGATTTTCGCTAACAGAGAAAGCGTTTTCTGCCATTGGTCTCTGGGCTTTTGCTTCCCATGTCCATAGTAAGAAGGAATCTCTGGAAAGCATGTGATAGTGCATGTAAGTGAACAGATAATGAGAAGCAAGGGAAAAGTTCAGGCATTTTATGTATTTTGTTTTAGAGTGTGAACCGAACAAGCCGCAAAATACGAAGGTTGTGATTAAATTGCGGGAGCAGTCAGCGGGGCTGCACGAAGAGGCGATGTCGTGTCGCCCGCCGAGCCCCCGGTCCCCCCGAGGCCGGGGTGACACTGCTGCACTGGCGAGCCTCGCTGTGCGCTGGCGGGTAAACAGGGTTAGGAGCTCAGCGGCTCCGCAAAGAAATTATTACCTGTTTTATACCCGAGCGTTGCAAGTGAGGGTCTTGCATTTGTTCATGCGTGAAGCGGTAATGCCATTTTGTGTTTCATCAGTGACTGTTTGCCCAATATTTAACCTTTGGAGGTGACAAGAAGGTAGTTAGTAGAGCTAGCACAGTAAATAGTGGGGATTGTTGTTTTTTTGTCATTCTGCCTTGCACTTCTAATAGGAGCTTCCTCTGAATAAAAGCTATATGGATACAGAGCAGAGCGTGGGATCTACAATGAGAAAGCTGGATGTTAAACCTCTGCGCTGTAGGACTCATATAAATATGCTTTGCGTGCACGTATTAAAATAGGGAAGTAGTGCCACTTAGTAGACGCGTCTTTCTTTGAGTGTAGGAGTTGGAGAGAGGAAGAATGGTATTAAGAGGAGCATGTTTTAGTCTATGCCAGTTCAAGAAGATTTGCCACTAGCAGAAAATCCACAAGGGGTAGAGTTGTAATGATGCAGAGCTGCTGCTATTTTCATTTTGTTACGAGTCTTGCTGATTCAGAGCATCCCAACATGAATCACGGTTAATATGGTGTTCAGTCCCCTGAAGGAAACCATTGGAAAAGTAGGTACTGCTACGCGTTGTGGTGTACACCAGCAAAATATATGCTTTTTGGTGGCTACTTGGCTGTGTCTGTGCTTGTGCACGCAGCTGAGTCAGGTGTGGCTTAAGACAGCAGCCATGGGATATCTAAGGATGAGGTTTAACGTTGAAGAACATCTACATCCCTCTGTCTCATGTCAAGGCTGGTTACACCACGGTGAGAAGTGAGTGGCCCCCATTTCTCATCATATGGCAGGAGAGAGCGTTGGAGCTACAAGGGAATCCTGGGTGGCTTGTCGGGAACGGGCTTCGCTGCTCTGGCCATGGCCATCCAAGCCAACTCCTTTCTGGAAAGTAGGCCCAGATGATGTTTCATAAGCAAGGAATGACTTTGTATCATCAATTGAAAGCAGAAAAGATTTTGCTTTGTGTTTTGCTCTGCTTCGCTTTTGGTAAAACAAAGAAGTCCCAAGTCTGTGTAAGGTAACCCCAATAAATCAGGCTGAAATTGTTTCCAGATCTAGCTGGTTGTTCGCATGTTCAGCCACTGCCATACTTACCCAAGAGAGCTTTTCCTGTATGACTTGGGCTACACGCCCTTTAAAATTAAGAATATGCTTAATGTTGGAAACATGTACATCTTCTTTCCTGGCCAAAGCAGATGACAAATCAGGATGTTATTAAAAAAAAAGAAGGAAGAAAAAGTCAGGTTGTGTATGGGGGTCTATATGCAAACTAAAAAAGCAATTAGAAGGACCTTTGAGCACACTTTTCTGATTTCAAACAGCACTAATCCTTAGTTTTTAGTGGACGTTGCATCATTTTATCCCATCTCACTAAATTTAAATGCAGTAGATTCGCAAGGGCCAACAGTGGGAAGGGAATGTGGTAGCAATGTCCACACGTGCTATTTCACTGCTGATATGAGGGAGTATAACGCTGGTTAATGAGCATTAGTAGAGTTACCATCCTACGTCCCTGAGATTTCCTCCTCCTCTTTTGTGGTTTAGTGAGATTAAGCGATAAGTTTCTAAATTACTTGGATTTGGATGGATTTTCTTTATAAATTCAAATAACATACACTTTCATCTGAAAACAGTTTCTTTGCTAATGTAAAACGCTCCATGCTTTAGCAAACTTTTTGAGACCACGTTAAATTAAGCTTTTCCTGACTTGTGTGGAGCAGCATCAGGCCCTGGAAGGCTTATAATGTCCTGAGAAACCTAACTTCCGAAAGAGAAACCGCTAAGCTCTGAAAGAGTTAAGCAAACCCAAGGCTATGCCAAAATTCACTTTTCAATGTGCTTGTTGTACTTAAACGTCAATCTATTTGAAAAGGAGAGTGTCCCAATTATTTAGATGGCCAAAAGAAACAGCTTCAATTCTTTATCGCATAAATACACTTAAAAGCGTGATTTAAAACAGATGAACAGCGGGCTGAATTAGTGTTTTGGTTGCTCAGCGAAGCCAAGTGTAGGCCTCCTTGGCATTGACTGAGCCGGCTCTATAGCTTTAGTCCCAGAGCAGTCTGGAGGGCTTTGAAGCCCGTAAATAGCCCTGGCACGGGTACAGCCGAGCAGGGCTCTCCTTTCAGGCTGCTGCCGCGGCGCTGCAACCCCCAGCTCCTTAGCATGCTCTTTGCTATTTCCTTTGCGCTCACTTTTGAAATCACTCTGCGCTGAGATAAAAGCGTGTAAGCTAGCTGAGAGCGGGTCAGTAGCTGCTGCACCTTCTCTGGAGCCAGCGTTAATTTGGGATGGCAAGCTCTGAAGTTCCTTTCCAGCTAATTTGTTCATATAATTAAGTTAGCAAAATCATATGTTTTATTAATCTAATAAAATGCATTTCATGGTTTAGACTGTCTTTAATCCTTTGACCTTTGAAGTCACTCTTTATAGTCTTCAGATTGCAGTAATTTATTTTGGTTGTTTCTTTTGGGAAAACAGTTTAACAATCTGCTTTCGTTCCAGTTTTACATTTTTTTCCCTTAAAGGTAAATGGGATTAGTAAACATCTGCTTCTTTTGAATATTTACAAACTTCACAATCAAGATTTAACAATGCCAACAACATTAGTAGTTTAAATGCTCATAAATATTCACAGTCAAATAAATATAGCATTGAGACACGCTGTGCAGGTGTTTCTAATTTCTGAGAGTTTAGGATTTAGCGGTTAGAACAAGGCGCATCTTTTATGCAACTCAAAACGTATTTGGTGATACGCTACACGTGCTTTTCAGATTTTAAGTACTTTAGTTAACCCACTCCCCCTGCCTCCCAGGGCACTTTGGAAGGAAAACATTTGCTCATTTGTCTTAAATGCTAGAGAGACTTTTCCCTGTCAGTATAATTTTAACTAAAACACACTAGCTCACGAACTATATGTGTAATTAAATGGAGTTGAATGTGAAATGATACATTATAAGTTTATATTTGCCTGGCTTTCCACAGTGGCTCGGGCTGACGTTGAGAACTGCAGACCTGGGAAAACACTAGTTACTGCAGAAGTCCAGTGGTTGCTTAAATGCTTTTCAGTTGCTTAAGACCACTGGATAATACTATTTCAATATTTACAGTATTCGTGTATCCTCGAGGTAAATGTTAAACACGAGGGGATTTTGCTCCTGATGCCTTTGCAAAGAGTTTACTTTCAAAGACTCCTTCCTGCGCCAGCCCGCTGCGGAGCGTCGCCGGGCCGCGGCTGCCCCAGGAGCGTCTCAGCTGCGCTGGGCACAAGCCAGCACAGTTACCTCGCTGTTAGCGGCTTCCCCCAAAATCCGAATTGCAATTTAAGCACAGAGAAGTACAAAACTGTGCTGCCCCAAGAACCGGTGGGAAATAAATCAGGACTCCGCAGAGCTGTCGTTCGGCCCCCGCCTCCTCCTCCTCCTCGGGACGGGGGTCACGTCCTACCAGCCCAGCCACATTCGCTCTTTGGGGCTGTGGTTCGGGCGTTAGGAGGCTCCTAACCTGCTTGCAGTCCTTGCCGTGTTCCCCTTGCGCCCCATGCAAGCACACCAAGGAGACTTCTTGTCCTGAAACGTTTTGCACTTACATTAGGTGCTACACATAGATGAGGTTAAGTACTGCGGAGAAAGAAAATTTATAAAAATGAGCACTGTTATCATATCAGAGAGTGAATGCCATTTTTGGCAGGGAACAGCAAAGAAAACCTTCTCTTCCTCTCTTAATGTGCAAAGTCTGTGCAAGATTTCAGGAGCAAAATCCCTTTGCATTTCACATTTATTTACACTTTGAGAGCACAACCATATCAGCCGCAACCTTGATTTGTCTCTCTGCCTTCCAACGAGTTCTGCTCTGGTTCATCCTTTATCACTTTTTCACTGCGCTTCCAGCAGTGGCTGCATATGTTCCTAGCTCTGAAACTTGCTCTCTTAACAACCAGTTCTTTAAGTTATAATAATAATAAAATTATGCTTAAGAGACAAACATTGCTCTCTCACCCCATTAAGCCATCTGGCTTTGCTGGGGGAGAATTAGTCCCAGCAAATGTCCCGTGTTGCCACAGTTAGTGTGCAGAATTCATTCTTTTTTCGTGTTGTTTAAACCGAAGAAGGCTTTGCTGGGGGGGGGGAAAAGTGCTTAAAAGCGGAGCCCCTGCAGCTCGCAGCTGATGGGCAGGGCGGCGAGCGTGGTGCGGAGGCTGCCCGGGCACGGTGCCGGGGAGCGCTCCCCGTTCGGTGACGGGAACCTGCAAACGCCGTCTCCAGCGTTGCATGTTTTTATGCTAAAGAAAGCCGTGGAGCTGATCGTGCGATAAACACGTACGAGGGTGCGTGGCGGTACGGCTTCCCAGAAAGGTGCTGTCTTGCCAGCGCGGCAGTCGAGCTCTGCGTCCATCTCTTCGTGACGGTGTGCTGCGGGGTGCTCTGCCTGGCTCCGAAGGGGATACACGGATGTGGAAGGTCCGCTCTGTAGACATCCAGGGGAAACTGAGAAAAAGATGAACGCAGCATTTAGTGGGAAAGCCCAAGAGAGGAGAGAAAAAAAATATTAATTGCCAGAAAACTAACATTTCTGAAGCAAAATTGTTGTGTTTGGCTTTTTCAGTTATCTACTTATCACACAAAAATAGCAACAATTTTAGCTCCCGTTCTGTTTTCTCAAGACAGCCTGCCCACAGATTTTCTAGAAAATGTGGTTACCAGCTGGTATGGCAGTTCACAGTGCAATTTCTGTTTTCCTTCCAACAATCTGGCATCTTGTATCTATATCAAGTCACAATTTACCAGGAAATATATATGTATATAATATACATTTCATATAAATGTATAAAAATATAGTGAAAGGAGCTCTAAATCATATTAGCACTTAAAAGAAAAAAAAAGAAAAAAAAGAAAAAAAAGAAAGAAAGCCAAACAAGCCATGGAATTGAGCCTAAATTTCAAGTGAATGACTGTGAAGAATACATTATTTTATGTTTTAACTTCAAGTAAAGATTTTGAAGTAGGTGAACAGGACCAAGAAAACAAAGGTTATTCCTGAGCATTTTAAAGTTAAATAGTCACGTGTTTAAACATCCCTGAAAGCTTTCATATGATTCCTTGGGAAGTTACTGGTCCTTTACGAGGGATCGGACTTTATCTCGGCCTGACACAACTGGCCTCTGACCCTCCCCTGGAGCGGGGCTGCAGAGTTCTTTACAATGTGTTTGTTTGCAGTTTAACTCCTTATTTTGAACACCTTTGACTCAAGGTTACCCTAATAGAAGCAGGGTGTCAACAGTCAGAAGGGGGAGGATGGATTCCTTTTTTTTTTTTTTTTTTTTTTCTTTCTCCTTGCAGTAGGAGTTGAAATGCAGGCCTTAATGACTTCCAGGTGTACCCTGATGTTGCACATATTTGGCTGTAATCCTGTAGAGACTGGGTTTCTGCCTTAAAAAATACAGCAGAAAACAAACTTTGAAGTTTTAAAGATTAAATTGGTAAAAATAAAGTAACTCAGCTCTTTTTGCGTTCCAAGGCGGCAAAATGGTTTAGGCAGGCTTTTTCTAAAGACTCTTTATTAGTGTTGGAAAAGTGTTAGTAACATTAAATATTCTGATTGAAAATTGAAGGCACACATTTCTCTCAGTTTGATAAATTTTGCAGCAAGAAGCACACCTTGAATGAATTCCCTAACAGCCCTGCAAGCATCTTCAGATACTCTGGAATTGTTTTTCCTGGATGCTACGCATATAAAAGCCTTAAGCTGCTTTCAAGGAGTCAGTTAAAGCCTATAAAATTTGATTGTATGATGACTGTGGGCTCTATTCCTGATATATGACCTGTGAGCTGCAAAGGTGTGCCCCTCACATTTTATAAGCCTGCAAAGGTTTCGTGATTGCTCGTGGAGCCCACCTTGCCGGTGCATGAGGACATATTTCTCACTGTATGATTAAAAGTCCAAAAATGGATGGAGACTTACGAATTTGTGCCCTTGCTTTTCAGGGCAAGGAGAGTGGAGGACAAATAACATCTGTGTGTTCCAGCCTCATGGCTGTAGATGGGAGAACTCTAGGGTGGGTATGGATTAGAAATAGATGCTGACTTCTCAATGTGATATTACAGTAAACAAAATACAGTCTAAACAATTGTAAAACTAAAGATGCACATATGCACAGGAATTATCATACAATCACAAAATAATTTGGGTTGGAAGGGACCTCTGGAGGTCCTTGTAGACCAGCAGACTTTCTTGCAGTGGAGAAAGTTAATTAGCATTGATTGTTTTCTGCGTATCAATGCTATGTTTTCTAGTTTCGTGCTGTGGACTATATTGAACACAAAACTCTACAATTGCAGTCAGGAAGCTGAAACTTTAAGGATTTTTCTGTAAAAGAGGAACTGTTTCAGCCAGTCACATCACTGAGAAGACTTGCATTTCCCAAGCATTTTATACCTGTTCCGTGCTCTTGCAAAGCGATGCACGTGCTTCTCGCCAGCCCGGGTCTGCCCCGGCTGTTAAGCTCTCCGCATGCGTTCCTTCCCCATTACCTGCTATTTTTTCCCCTGTCATAAACGCTATCAGTGATTTGCAGAGTCTCACAAGCATGCTCTCCAGTCCCCTTTACCTCCTCTCGTTAAGACTATGACTGCTAAGATAACGTTTCCAAGAAATGTCGTGTATAATATCTTCTAATCCTCCACTGGTCAGGTGGATGTCATGTACTCGTGTTTCTGTCTGTTTGCTCTAATCCTCGTGTCCTGTTCTAGCTTGCTATCTTTGGAAAATAGCACGATGTAAATAAGGGTCCAGATTAGTGCACTTTATCTGCTTTGCGCCATTGTACTGGCAGAAAACAGATGTAAATCTGCCTTAGCTGGCCATTTGTGCTGTGCTGGTGTCTCCAGCATAGCGCGGAGGAGCCGTAGTGTATTGACATATCCACCCAAGTTTCAGCTTTGCAAACGCCAGGGCTGAATGCTACCACGGCCTCAGACAAAGCCCCCTAATTTACTTCTCATGTCTTCATTTTGAGACTACCGCATACATCTGTCCTTCTTTTGCTGTCCCTCACACAGCCCAACTCTAGTGAATCTCAAGTTACCCGTTTCTGTATCGACTTAGGAAGTTGCTATCCTTCCCATCAGGTTAGGAAGGTAACCAAGATGTGCTGTAATGTCAGGACGAGTTAGCCTTACGTAGTCATTAGTTGATCTTAGAAATAACAGTTTTGATCACGTGTCCACTTTAGGCATCGTAGCTGGCAACAGCTCTTTTGCTCATGAAGGATCAGAGTTGGCAGAAGACATCAGGAAAAAAGGCAGAGGGTTGCGTAGGTAAAGATGAGAGGAAAGATGAGTTTTCTGCTGGGGCAGAGCTATGAGAGCCCCTGAAACTGAGCACCCAGCGACAGGAGAGGGGGATAACGCCGGCAGACAGCTTTACTGCTGCTTGATGAGCAGCGAGTTTTCCTCCTTACTTCCCCTCATTAAAAATTTGTGGCCAGCTTTTAAAGCCAAGTGGAACTGTCTGGGATTTTTATTCTCTTCCCATTTAGGGGCAACATCAGTCTTGCTTCTTCATACTTCTCAATGCGAAAAAAAATGCTTGGTTTCCAATTGCAGCTTTTATTATCACAGGCCAGGAAGAGGGGAAATGAAAAATCATCTTAATTAAAAAACACTAAAGTCCCATGAAATACATGGTTCTTGTTTTTGAAGTGCTTTGTCAGGAATTGTCCACAGCCATTATTTTTAATTAGCTTATCTTTTAAATTAAAAATGGGTTATTTGCATTTTTTTAATGGGGAGTTGCTTGATCATTCCGTTCCCCTATATTTTCATGCTACAAGATGAGCAAGTTATGCAAAGAAAGAATCCAGGCAATTTGATTAAAAATACATTGTATCTTCTTTTATTCTTTCTTGCTTTTTTTTTGTATGAATTATGTGAAGTTATGTAGCAATCATCCTCCAAAACAAATCTCAACGTATTTTACAGGCATTGAGAGGTGCTATAAAAATAATTTTAAGGGAATTGTGGTCAAATCACAATCACTGGTAAAAATGCTAGAATAGGAAAAAGATAAAAAAGAATTGAATTGAAAAATTTGGAAAGAAAAGGATTTTTTTTGTTTTCACTTAGTCCTATATTAATGTTTGTTGCAATAAAATAGCATCCTTTATTAAGAAAAACAGTGATACATCACAGAAAATGGATATTTGAGACAAAATCAGGTTTTCCTTTTCTCATTAAAGAGTTTTGGTTTCTACTGCCTTGTATTTTGTGGTGGAAAAATCTTCCTTTGTATTTCAGTAAGTTCACTTTAATGGACTGATGCGCAGAGGTGCTGAACGCCTGAAAACCTGCCATTGACTTGAACTTGGATCTGTAGCTCTTAGAGCCTGCACCTTGGCAGATTAAAGTCCCTATGAATACACTGGGATAAGATCACTGCAGCCAACAATAAAAAATGTCCACATTTGCCCTGAAAAGCAGCAGTCAATTAACAGTGCCTAACAGCTCCCCTGGACGTTAGAAATGCCGTGGTGAGCAATGCCATACGCAGCTGAAGCATCCAGAGTTAGGTCCGTTTCGGAGCTGGACTTTCCCCAGGACTGCAATGTCAACACCTGTAGGCTTAGGAAAATTTACCTTGAGACTCTAAACAACCACCAGTGATCATTAACATTTTACTGTTTATCTTGAGATGATGGGTACTTCCAGCTGTACCCTGCTCCTTGGAATGGATGGGTTGTCAAAATTGTCTTTCTTCTTTGTTGAATTCTCCACAGTCATGTATACCCCCCAAAATGTCACTACCAAGTAAACACAGTGGGTATTTACTTGGGTAGAGTTTGAATTAAACACACAAAGTCAAAAACCATATTATGGTGGTAAAAAGTGAGGCGTTTGCTGTGGGATTTGTTTGTACTGTCTTAGCTTTTCCTTCCTTTCCACGAGAGCACATCATCATGTCAGCAGCTCAGCTTGGATTTGCAGCTTCTCTTCTGCGTTTCCTTATTTTTGAGTTGTTCAAGTTTAGTTCATAATTCGTCACATCTATGTGCTCTGTTTACAGTGAACTCAAATTGGGTTGAATTAAAGCTGTCACATCTGGAAAATAAGATGGTCTTTCTCAAAGCTGTGATCCTTCAGTTAGGAATCTGCAAGTGAGGGAAGCACTTCCTGGAGTCTTGTTTTGTTAGTGCAGAAAAAAAGAAGTTAGGAATATAATGTTAGTTACAGGTAATTAGAGGGAATAATATATTAGGTGAATCCAAACATGTAATAAATGTTGTTGGCCGTTACGTTGGATGCGAGTAGTCAGAGGGTGTGTTTGCATGCCTTGGTAGTAACGGGGACAGAGCTATGCTCTGTCTCGAAAGGACATTCCATAAATTCAAGCTCCTGTGTTCTTTGGGTGAGAAAGATATGGAAAAGATACAGGGAATATACTTAAAGCAAGTATTTTTCAGTTGGTTTAAGTGATAAAACAAATGCTCAAACAAGTTTTAGCTCCGTAGTAGACTTGAGCTAACCTTCCTGTTCCTTCCTCCTTGCTGCCAAGTTGCATCACGAGGTAAGATGTCATGAACTCACTATTCGTTATTACTATTTTTTTTGGAAAGACAGAGGCTGGAGTTGTGGTTGTGGCAGGGGGAGAAATAGATTATTGAAATCATTTACAGTAAAACCCCAGGTTTTGAATATCAGTTTGCTTCCTAAACAGGAAGTGTCCTACAAAAAAAAAAGAAAAAAAAAGAAAAAAAACAACAACAATAACAGAAAATGCAAGTGAAAAAGGATCTCAGCCTATCAGTTCTGGGTGAAAGGGGCAATCACACAAAACTGAACGTACTTTCTGTGTAAGACTGCTTTTCAGCCTGAACTGTTCAGACCTAAACTTCTTTTCTGCAGCTTCATAAGGATGTCTCTTATTTGGCTGTCAGTGGACCATCAGCTGCATTCAGCAGCTCCTAACTTGCTCCTGCCTTGGCAGTAAAAACCCTGCTGTCCTGATTACTTTTGATGACTTTGGACTCAGTTTTCTAGTGTGACGCTAACCAGTTTCTGCCTCTTTACTCTTCATTTATCAGTCTTTCTGGTCATCTAAATATTTCCACTCGTGGTTCTGGTAGTATTTTTTGTGGTCATTTTATTGATCATTTTTCAAATGTAGGGTCAACCCATAATTTCACCAGCAAATTTATATGTTACAATGGTCCAAATTCAGCTCTAACTGACTTCTTGGGTATTATAATTTTTAAGTCAGGATTAAGCCTACAGGGTTAGGCAAACATCCCAAAGATTCAAATCTGATCTTGATGATTAAGAATAACCAGCTTCTGGTTCTTGGAAGGTTTTACATATCAACAAAGCTGTGCATTTGCATTAATGGCTATCTCACCACAGGGGCCTGCTCGTGTTTATCTTGGGAACTACCAGAAGCTGAACATTTAGTTTCAATTTGTTTAAATGTGACTCCTGTTGAAATCAGTGGCAAGCTGTGTGCACATATGTGAAACAGAAATATGCCTAAGGACTGTATTTCCACCAGTTATTCATATCAAAAGTTACGTTGCAGAGAAATATCAGGCAGAGGATCAGAAAATTGCAGGTAGTAATAATAAAAATTCAGTTTAAATTTATACTTTTCTGAGATTGTGCTGTGTACACTAAATGAGAGGAATAGTTACCATCTTGCTGGCAACTCCGGGGTATGTTTAAAGGCTACCTTCCAATTGGCATCAGTGATGCCAAGAAGTGTCCCATTTTGTGGCATAATTGGTTGTGTCCCTTATAGAGCTTTCCATTCAAACCTGAAAAAATCGGTGGTTTGGAATACCTCCTCTTTTGGAATCCCATGATCAAAATGGTTTGGGCTTTAGTATCTATGTTTTGGGTTCAGTTTTTATTGAGTGCTGGGATGCCTCTCTTTTGGCTTCACCGTAATTTTTCTATTTGTAGTCCAAGCGTGAACGAGCTGCCAGTTGCATGTGAAAAATGAATCCCTGTTAACAAGCTGAAAAGCAAGGTGACTGAGAGAAGGACTTGCCAAAATTGCAGTGCTTCCAGGAGAAGTCTTCTCAAACATAGATTTGAGAGAATAATAGAGTATTGAACTAGTTGCATGGAAAAGAGGTCATCTCGTTTACCTTCTCTGCTACTGCATTTTGAGTTCAGTTTTACCTGCCTGGGAAGTTTTATTCTGTAAACTCACATCACTCCCTTTTGTCACGAAAAATCAGTACCGTGCGTCTTTCGGCAGGTTCTCGTGAACACATTACTCACTGCGATACTCGATGCGCGGTGTTTATGGTGTGCTTATGCTCAGTTCCTCTTCGATGCACAGGAATTTCCACATCTTACCTTCTGTTTACAGAAATGATAACAGATCCCACAAGCAAAAACATACAAGACCATGTGTGCATTTTTCCACTATATTATTAGTAACTAGAGGAAGTGGGAAGGTGTTTTGCATTTGCTCTAAATACGTGTTTTTGAGTTTTTCAATAAAAGCATGATGCTGCAACTACCTTGGCAGCTAAGAGAGGAAAAATCCTCACTCGGTGTGTTTGAGTTTTGTGATTTCTTCTCTCCAGTCTTTCAAAATATCGAGAGCTCATTGTCCTGAAGAAAAATAAGAAATGTTAAGATGGGAAAGTAATTTTAGCTTAGCCATCCCCATATTGAAACATGTCTGAATGAGGAGCGATGCCTTTAATTTGAATAGGATTACTGCTGTTACAAGTACAAAAGCCTTTCTGTCCTACTTTATTCTGCTGAGTTGCCCCCAAACCCTAGGAATAAACACCTGTGTGCAATTTCTGCTTGAGACACACCAGTCTGAACGTTTGGCCTATATTCTTCTTTCACTTTAACTTTCATGTATTCCTTGCCTTAGCGCTCGTACTTTTAACTGAGGCAGCAGTGTTTTTTATTGCGTTGCCTCGCCAAGCCAAGGAATCAGCTGCCTCTGTAGAGTTTGCGGCTTTGATCTGGCGTGACTGCAATTCCCTTCTGTCTGGTTGGGGCTGTGCCTCTGTTGGCCTTTGCTGTTGTTGTGTTTTAACCATGAAATATTGAGATGAACTGACTGATTGGAGGCATGAGTCTTTAAGAGCAAAACCCAATAAAACGTCTGCGTTATGGGGAAGCACTCGAAGGACCTGACAACATATTAATCACGGAGGGGAAGCCTCGGAGAGGCGCGTCTCCTCGTTTACGGCGGTTTGCTCCCTAATAGCATTTCGGAGTTTGTTTTACCCTGTCTCGGCGAGAAGAAAAGGCAGCTTTAACAATTCTGTCTCCCTCAGCAGTGCATTTGAATTTGCGTCGGCTGCCTTGGGCGCGCTGGGCAGAGGTCACCGAGAGCAGGATTAGGTGACCCGTGTTGACAGAGCGGGTGATGGATGAGCGAAGGGCCGCGCGCAGCCTGTTTGGACGGCGGGGGCCGCGGCGCACGAGCAGGCTCGCACCTGCGCTGGGTGGGAGCGGGGGCACCTGGGATCGCCCTGGTTTGCTAGAGCACGGCTGCCATCGCACGCTGAATTCCCTCGCATAGTGCTGTGCTCGTTCCAGGCAGGCGGCAAGAGACTAGCGATTTGCTTTCTATTAACAGGATTTAGGGAATGCTGAGGCTTAATGCGGTAGGGTCAGATGGCTCAAAGTCCGGGTAATTGCTCCAGGTCACATTAAACAATGCTAAATCCATATTAGAGAGCGCATCCCAGGTGAAGAACTCGGACTTTACCCCACCCCAGCTTCCACCCTTGGTTGTTTTTCTGCTGCTTATAATCATTTATTCAATACTGCTGCCACTTGCCACAGGGGTAGCGAGGTGGCTGTGGATCGTCTTCTGCGACTGATTAGGTAAATACACATTCCTACAGGTTATGTACAGAATTGCTTTTCAATTGCAAAAATTCAGTTTGTCATTTAAAACGGACCCAGAGGCATAGAGTCAGGCTTTGTGGGAACTCTTGTTTTGGCCGAGCCTACATGACCGCTAATCCATCTCCAGTTCAGATGTCCTTTCAAGTGGATAGGCGCCGGCTGAGCTGTCAGTCAGGACAGACGATTGGAAGGGAACCAACACACACTCTGTTTCCCTTTCTCTTCCTCATTAGCAGTGAAAATCATCCATCATAACCAGGAGCGTGGAACCAGAGACAGCAGATACTGCGGGAGTATCTGCATCCTCCGTGCGGTGCAGCTAGGTTACACGCCAAGTCAAAGGGTGGTTTGAGCTGGAGCCAGTAGAGGCATCTGGTGTAGATCTGCAAGATTATGCAGGTCCATTGGCCACAAAACCACTGTGTTGGGGCTTCACAGAGATTGCAGCCTTGATTATAGCCCATTAGCGAGAGTCATAACCCTGAAAGATATGTCAGGCTGGAGCAGAGTCAGACCTTGCAGAGCTTGATGCACCAAGCTAGCTATGTTGATCTTAGTGGTTACGAGGCAGGGATTTTATATTGATAGCACAAAAATTACATTGGGAATCAATATGCCAATTAAAATTAAACAACCTGAGAAATTAAAACAGCTACATTCACGTTACTGTGAGCTGCAAGATTTACCAGGGTTTCCTAAACAGAAGTAGCAGGGTTTGTTTCTTTGCTTTTAATGACACTACTCGTACTGTGAATCTCACACAGCTTTACTGAAGCAGTCATTCAAGATGCATTCAGCTGTACCGTTTTATATTTGGGGGGGAGGAGAAATAGCAGTGAGACCTACAAGGACAGAGCTAGGCTAGAATTCACTTTATGAATGGCATACAAAAATAACAGTGTGTAAAAATATCCTGCAACATGTAATCATTTACAGTAGTGCTTGGAGGTCAAGACTGCTCTTGTCTGATTGAGCCTGGAGAATTAGTGCAGCCAACATGCAGATTCCTCCTAGATCTTCAGGAATGTCCAGAGGCAAAACCGAGCTGCAGCGCAAAGCTCCCAAGCCGCTGTGCACACCAGCAAGTAACGTAGATTTAGAGATGCCAGGCAGTGAAGAACAAAAATAGAAGAAAATAACAGAAAGCCTAGCTATGCTGTGCTGCCTCTTTAGCATACTTAAGTCTGTTGTATTAACTGTCGCTAAATATATCCCATCCTCAATAGCCATGATATCAGATCACACTCTTCATGAGTCTGACATCTCGGAGCTGTCAAACCACTGTTAGAAATGAACCTCAAGGTTTTACTTCAGCTGCTGACAATATCTTAATTTGCCACCTCTTGGTAACTGAGATATCACCATCCCTTTTCACATGTGAAAAATAACAGCTGCTTTTCTACCACCAATAATAGAGATACACAGAACAAGCAATAGATGGATTACTTTTAAAGAATATCATATCTCCTTCTGGGTACCTGTTAAAAAGAAGACACTGGCAGGAAACGGGAAAAGCCCTGTGGGTAGGGAACTTAAAGGAATGCTGGCCTGGCCATTAACTGGGAAGGAGCAAATTCCAAGCTCTAACGCAAGCTACAGATCCATTTTTCAAAGTCTGAGGACCTATAATCAGGAGGATCTTGTAGGGGGTACTCATGCTGTCTCATTTAGATGACCTTAAGCATCTAAATTATGTGCTTTTCACAGGACCAGAGTTAGGAGTCTAAAATTTCTCTCCATGTAACAAGGAGAGGAAGGTACCTTCGGGAACAGCTGGAGGGGGAGATGCAAGTCAAAGCTTTACAGTAGTTTTAAAGAGATGATATGAGCTGGCTGAAAGCTTCCTTAGAAAAAGAGGAAAGCGTTGTGGTGGGAACAGATGGACTCTTCCTTGTGGGGAGGGCTTGGCGAAACGAGGCTGGGGAAACATGTAATGTATGAGTTTAAAGTCAGGTGAATAGGTCTTTTGTTCATTTAATTGCTTTTTCTGCATGTTGTGTGTTTTTCAAGAGGAAGTACATGGGTTTTTTAGGACAAGTTGTTTGGACTTAATTCTGTCAGCTGTTTGCTAAAGCTCTAAAGGAAATGTTTTTATTTTCACATGCCAAAAATCAGTGTTTCTGTCATAGTGGCAAAGCTGTTGTCCAGAAAGAGAATCGGCGTGTGGTGGGATTGGGTGGCTCATCTAAGGTAAAGATAGCATATGCATCAGTCTGGACTGTCCGAAAAGGCTGTCATACAACTATGACGCCTTCATAGCAATTGATTTATTACTGATAATGGATAAGAATATGACTTTAAACAGTTTTTAGAAAAACACAGTCTCTTCTCATTAGTTTTTTTGATCTTTTCCTGGAAACCTTGTATGGCCAAGTGTCTAAATACGGCTTGGCCAATATAACTCTTTTCTCAATAAGAACACAGTCTTATCAGCACGGCTATATTCATTTTGTATATATAGTGATTGTAAGCAAGTTGCTTGATATCTAGCTCAAATTTAGGCCATTTGTACCTCATTTGAATGAGCAGATTTTTACAGGTTTAATTTTCCACTTAAAAATAAGTGATGTGAAATCCCAGACTGCTGGGCATTGGATATATGTACATAGGTGCATACATCCTGTGCCTTCAGCAACCTAGGATAAAGTCTTAGCTTCACTCATACCGATGTCAAAACTGTATTGCTTTTACAGAACCAATGCAAATTATAAGAAACAATGACCATACTTTAGCGCACATTAGTGAAACTCATAGAGGTAGCTTTTAAGTGTTTAGGTTAAAACTGAACACGGATGCCAACTTACTGTGATACAGAAGCAAAGTAGAAGTGAATAAAATCAGAGAATCACAGAATCAGTAAGGTTGGAAGGGACCTCTGGAGATCATCTAGTCCAGCCTCCCTGCTCAAGCAGGGTCACCTAGAGCATGTTAGACACATTACATATTATATGCTTATAAGATAATAATGACTGTTAATAATGACTGTTTTAGCTCCTGAAGCTTTAATACTGCCAGATCCCCAAAAGATCTAATTTTATTATCAGACCTACAAAATATAGTTAAAAAAAAATCAGCCAGTCTGTTCTGTGTGTGTGACATTTCTAAGTAGACCCAATTTCTTATTTATGGGAAGCTTGCTGATCTTTTTTTCTAAGCCCTACCTATTTGTTTGCAACAGTCTTTTTTAAAGGTTACATCTCTTTTAACAAAACCTATAGCTGATCTGGTCTGAAGGAATATGATTCATGATGTAGGGAGATACTAGGGAACAAAAGTTCCTGGAAAAACTGAGTAGCTCTTCCTGCTTCTCACAGTTGTGAGTGGATAATGGCTGTATAGATCCTGTCATGTCCGTGGTTGCCAGCATAAATAATCTCTGTTTCCAAGAAATAAAATTCACATAGCGCTTTCAGTTCTAGAAAGCCCAGTGTAAGAGCTGTGGTTTTTAGAGGCATGGCTTCCGTTCTACGTATGTCATTGTTTTTATAGAAAACACTGTTCTCTCTGACATTTGTAGGATACTGTCTATAGAGTACTTGTCATCAGATCATCAGCCTCATATTTTATTTTCCCTGGAGGAAATAATGTATCCATCCAAATGCTAGTGATCACTCTTGTAAGGAAAAAAAAAAAATATGAAAACAGAAATGGTCATAACTGACTGTTCCTGGGAAAAGTCCTGAATACAACAGGTTTCAAAGGATCTCCTATATTAGTACTGCTAAATCTGTGAATACACCTAATGCCATGCATTTGTCAATGAAATACTTTTGCAGCTCTTGATCCTACACATAGTTCAAGTGAATAAGCCTAGTTCTCAAGGCCTCAGCATGGATTTGCTGTTTTTCAGTCATGTCAAGAGTTTGAAGCTTAGTGGCAGGATTTTTCACGCAATTAGCAGTTTTTTACTCCCTCTATAGTCTAAGGAGAGAAAAAAGCACTTCTGTACCATGTCTTATCTCACCTTAGGGTAAATGACTAAATTAGGTCAGAGGAATAGTTCTCAAAAAGTGCCTTTTTCTGCATTAACGGTAAAGGAAGTCTAGACAATATGCTAAGATATAGATATCTACATTAGTCACATTTAAAAGCAGGGGAGATGACTGTTACCCACACTACAAGCCTCTCACTACAGTGAGAGCCAGAAAATAGCCTTATAATGTCGTGTGGAAATGTGGCCCCACTGAAGTCAGGTGGACTTCTGCCACCGATTAAAAGGAGCTGGAATTTATTCCCCTCTGTCAAGGCACTGAGGAACCTCTGCATCGTGTTGATGCTTCATCGCATCTGTGGTGGCAATGCTGTTCAGGAGTCCAGGAATTTTCCCTTACAGTTATCACAGTAAATAGCTGTTATAATTATCACCTATAATTTGTTTGATATTTTTTGCCTCTCAGACGAAATAGTGGTTGTGTTTGCTGATAATAGCTTTTTTTTCTCTTCTCCCACATGTTGGGCCCATCTGTATTGGAATTTTATTTTACCAGAGTAAGTGAGCAGAACCATTATTTACTCTTGTCAGATCCCATTTCCAGTACATCGTTTCACTTCAGCCACCATGGATTTTGTATTCATATTGTATGAACAGTCTATCAAGTAGTTTATCCCTTTTTTGAGTGTTCAGGATCTCAGGAAAGAATCAACACTATCTTGACAAATCCTTTTCAAACATCCTTTCTGAAATGGTTTACCACATGATTCCTATAGAAGTCTGTATCCAATAATAATATGCATTTTAATTCTTTTTTTTCTACATTATAAACTCACATCTGTTTAAACAGGAAACACATTAATATTCCTCCTAGCATTAGTCATATTGATTGAAAATTTGTTCTGAGTTGGCTTAAGTGTCAATAATCTTGACAAGTTTCCCAAGAACTGATAAAATGAGTCCTTGTACTGCTGAAATAAACTTTGCATGGATAGATGCTTAGGCTTTTAATATTAAGGCAATTGTTGGCTATACCTAGATAGGCAAAATTTCTTTCCTGTAGGAATTTTGAGTTTGGCCTTTTGAACAACCTAGGCATTAACCTTCTAACCTCCGCTGACTAACCGAAGACCTGCTGCCCAGAACTGTTACGCAGAAACCGTAGAAATGTTTTTCACTATTAATCACAACCAAGTTTTGGATGGATTTTGTTTCCGAACTGTAACGTACGAAACTGCAAGAGCGATCTCTAATTCTGACCGTGAGCTGAGTACTCTCAGAGGGAGCTGCGGCGGGGTCCCCTCTTCCCACTTGGAAACTCGGTCTAAGCACTGGTTTTACAGCGAAATAATTAGTGAACTCTGCTTGTGGAAATCAGTGACGTCATTTTACCTGGAGTTGTATATAGAGATGAGTGCACAAAAGGTGTGGTGATTTGCTACACCATGAATATAGGACCTGCCCCAAATGGACTGCGGCAGTAGCATCCCGATTGTTTTGCTGACTGTGCTAGAACAGGTAGACTCACCGTTGAACAACAGCTCCCGGAGCAGTTTCCAGCTTAGGTCACCATAAACATGTGAATTATTCCTGAACTGCAGTAGTATATATTTGCTATACATAGGTATTTCTAGGTTATAGTTTCTTGGTATGTATCGAACTCCATGCTTCAATCCCATCCCCGGGGGGCTGGACGTATTTGCTGCTCTGTCATTTGCTTTTGCAATGTTTAGGTGTGTTGACTAGTAGTTTTTCCTCTGTGAATTTGGAAGGATAAAGGGAGTTTGTTTCCAAGTGAGTTATGGTCATCATGATCTGCCAGATTAAAGCACAAATTCATAAAGGGGAGCAAGGTAAGGTTGAAAGAACAAAAAGAAAAGAAAATTAACAGGCAGCAAGAACACTTCTTAGCTCGATATTTCTTTAATTTCACGTAAATTTCACTAAGTAAATATGCCTTAAAAGTGAATAAAATTTTATTTCACTTTAACAAGAGAATATAAAAGTTAAAAAGGTCACTGTAGTAATAGACTAATCTCAATTACCAGGGCAGCCGGTGAAACCCACAACTCCCACCTAATCTCATTCGGTGCACACGCAGTGCACCGTGTGATTTCCAACACGGCTAAATGAAATTATAAAGCAGTGTTAAATTTATTAATCATTTAATTAGCTAAATGTTCCTGCAACTACTCGTGAGATGAATGGCATGTCATTTTCTAATGCAATTTGCCTCTCAGCCAGGCAGGGTCAGGAGGGAAGCTACTGGCATCTTAAATGATCTTTTTTATATTGCACCTTCTATTAAGGGACAGTGTGATATCGCTGATTATATTTGAGGCTTGTACACAAGGCCAGGGAGTGTTCTTGTTATAATAACAGGTTATATTTAACCAAAATAAAAACTGTAAGATCCAAGAAGTGAACAATTAACCCATCTGTGACTATATTTCTTATTGCAGCTTTGCAAGGCAAATCTTTTTCGTATTTAACAAGCCAGTGAACAGTGTGGGAAACTACACCAGCAGGTATTAAAGCAATGCTCAATCTAGTTTTATTTCTTTAAATTTACTCAGTTGTGAAGGAATTTGTGGACTGAAAACTCTCCCAATGCCAGGTTAGTATAAGCCTTCTCGTTGACTCAGAATTTATTTGCACTTTCCGTATTCTTGTGTTAAAATCACAGCTTTTGCAATTCTCTATGTTCAACAATTGTTCGTTTATGTCAGTGGCTTAGCCTGGATGTTTGGCGTGTTTACATGTGCATGTGACACCACTTTGGTAGGATTTTTCTTTTTCTGTAATTATTTTTCCCCTGAAAAAATAAGTGACAAGTAGGATTCAGCAAATCTGTTTGGATTTACAGCAAAAGAATTGTCTTAAGAACATTATATAATACACTAGGAGGTGAAATATGCTGCTCAGAGTGAAGTATTCATCAGAAAACCTCAGGAACATTGTGTGAAGATGAAACTGTCGGGTCAAAACTCATTGAAAATGATGTTTTAAGGTACTTATTTTCCTAGGTTCATAATAGAATAGAACACATTTTCTTTATGCAATGACTGTTCTCAGTATGGTAAGCATCTGTAATGAATTCCCAGCCAAGGGAAAGGTGAATGCAGCTTTTTACATGCTGAGGCTGAAATGCAGGCAGTGTACCAAAGAATTTTTCTCTACCAAATTTAAATGACACAGTCAAAAATAAAGCTAGAGGACCTGCCTGTTTAGGGTAGACTTTTTAATCTACTTTTCTCACGGCTGCACTCTAGAAAATCGAAAGTTCAGAAAGCGTGGCTCTGCAAATACGAAGATTCAGCTGAGAGTGAACCGCATTTAAACACAGCCCCTGTTTTTGTGTCGGCAAGGTTTCTTATGGCCAGCACTTCATGGCACAGAGCTGCTTCATGCCCATATTAACCTGCTGTAAGTGCGTGTGTTTATGCATAGCTGTGCATGCACACGTACTGCAGCTTTTCGTTTAAGGGTCTTAAAAAGCACGTGCGATCGGTATGCTCTCCACACTGGAGCACGTGTGCGTGCGTGCGTGTACGTGCGGCGCGTATCGCGTGTGCACAAGCCCTTTCATCGCGTGGTTTTATGATCTACGTCTTTCTCAAGCGAGTCTAGCTGGACGCTCTGCCCGTCGCCGGGCGAAGGTCTTCTCCGCGCCCCGGCCCGACGCAGGCGCCCGCGGCTTTTTCTCCGCTCCCGTTTTCCGACGTGCGGAATATTTTGGGTTAACCGGTGAAAACTGGCGGCTTTTAGACTGCAGCTTTGGCGCCGAGTGAATTTTGTACTACGGCCGTCGCTGTCGGCCGCCCGCTCGGCGTTCGTTCTCCCCCTCGGCCGCCCCCCCGGCGCCGAGCTGCCCTTGCGGCCGCTCGCCTGACTTTGAGGTCCTCATTACCGCGGGCTGAGATGAAGGATGCGCGGGCGGGCGGGCCGGGGGGGCCGGGGGCCGCCGCGCCGCTGTCTGGTCCCTCCATCAGGCCGAGTGACAGGCCGCGGGCGGGCTGGGGTGCGCGGCGCGGGCCTCGCGCTGACACCGAAGGTGACTCCCCCGGCTCTAACCTTGGCGGGGGGGATGGGGGGGGGGAAGTTCCCGCTTTATTAAAATGAATTTCGAGAGGGCCGCTCTGACAGCTGCATAATTAAATATCGGCGTGTCAGCGATAATTTATGCCGCGCGCCTTTGGTGGTCAGGGGCGGCTCGCCAGAGGGTCAGCGAGCGCGGTGACGGCGCCCAGCGTGCGCCGGCTCGGGGGCGGCCGGGCGGCCCGCGGCCCTCAGCGCCCGCCAGCCGTCTGCCCCGCGCCGCCCGGCCGGACGCGGCCCCGGCCCCGGCCCCGGCCCCGGCCCCGGGCAGCTGCCGCTTTCTGCTTGCCGCACTGAAAATAGGGCCCTTCCCGCAGCCGCCGGCCCTTCGGCGAAAGCCCGCCGCTGCGCAAACAAAACCCTTCGCCGAGACCCCTTGCTTTTCTTCCCTCAGCTGTGAAACACCTCTTTCCCCACGTTTTCCTTGGAGCCTGCTCCAGTGGATGTGTTACCGGACGTCGGGTTTACTAGTTTTCATCCTAATGTCATGTAGCTTTTAGCAGCTTTTGCAGAGGAAGGACTTACTGAGTTCCTGCAGCGCCTTCGCAGCTGCTGAAGGAAGAGCCGCCCTGGCTGTGGAGGACGAGCGCTGGTCTTGCGGCTCAGGCGCCCGCTGTGAACCCCGAGCCCGCAGCTGGTTTTTCTAAACCGCCTTTACAGCCGGGAGCCAGAGAGTCTTTCTGTGGCTCGGTTCCTCGTCTGTGAAACGGGAACAACGGTGTGTTTCATGGGGTTGCTGCGAGAATAAGTACTCCGATGTCTACACTCAGTTTTTATCTTGAGGAGTGTAAAAGAAAATCCCCGCTTGTGCTTCTGCCTTCTTTTTTGAAGAAACGCCATGAAAGAATCTTTGGCTGCTCAATGCCCAGATACTGACCCCTAAAATGTCGCTTGAGCGTCTCTAATGTAATTCCGCTGGACTCCAGACAGGCTTGTTTCCGTCACTTAGGTCTCCGAAACCTCTCCTGCCTCCTCCGGTTACGTTACCGCGGGTCTGCAACGGGCCGGGCGCTCCCTGCGCTGAGGACGGATGTTTTGGTTGTACGACGTTTTGCTCCTCTTAGGCAGGCATGTTCCAGTACCTTCTGAAGTGGTTTAGTGAAAATTGGACGGTCTGGTGGGGAGAGAGCGCGAGCCTTCAGCGCCCGTATGTAGAAGTGGCAAACGAATACCCATGCTGGCGCGCGAGTCGTGCGTCTGGTGTTAGATTTCTGTTTTTCCCTGGGTTTTTTTTGCAGACGTGGATTGTCTGGAAATCTCTCGCTCTGCAGCAGCGACTGCAGTGCAAGCTTCAGTTACCAGATTTGCTTTGGGGGGTGGGGGGGATGCAGTGTTTATGGACATAGTTTGGGGCTGTTGGTTATGATCGGGGGCGGATACGACAAGGTGTCTGGGACCCCCTCGAGGCACGTGCTGGCTGTTGGGTGTTTGTCAGTCTGCCCCGGACGCTTGACAAATGCGCCGGGCGTGTGTCATCGTCTGTCAAGTCAGACCGGGCACAGGACCGTGCTTTAAAAACGATAACCAAGCTTCATAAATCAGAATGCTACTGCTGCAGTCAAAGTTCCTTGGAAAGTCTTTGAATTTGGGTAGTGCATACTAATAAATTAATACCGGCGCTGGCTAACTGCACGAGGCGCCGCTGTGCGGAGGGCGCTCGCTCCGGCCGAGCTCCCGCAAGGACTGCCGAGCGGCTTTGGTCTCCGGGACCGCGCAGGGCAGACTGGAACAAGCTGTCCCTCGGAAAAGGCGAAAAGCAGTGATTGCAAGTTGACCTAATATTTTTTTGGCTTTCAAGATAAACTTTATGGGCCTCGCTGTGCAAATCGTATTACAATGTGGCACAGAGCCTAAGGCGGAGGGTGAACTCCCGGCGTTACTGGAGTCAATGGCAAAACTCCCATCGGTTCAACGGGACAAGGATTTCATCCAAGGTTCAGAGGGCGATAATTAGCATCAGCTCGGCACTGGTAAAATACAAGCAAGTCTCTCCTGCTTGCGGCTTATAAACTTCTACAAACAACTCAAGTTTCAACTCGAGTTGCTTTTATTTTATTTTGAGCTACAAAGCTTTAACAGCAGAACTTTGTAATGAAAGTATGTTATTATTTTAATAGCATGCACGTCGTTCAGGGTGTGGGAAATTTCCTCTAGATCCAGTGACCTTCAAAATAGCAAAGGGAATGATATTAAAACCGTGGTGTTAAATATGGTAACTGTGAATTAGTATCTCAGAGTCTGCTTCAGCACTGCTGGTTTGAGCCCTGATTTAGCATTGTATAGCACGCAGGCAGACTGCTCTGCTCGTACAATATCCCAGGGATTTCAGTGGGACTCTGAATGTCAACAGTAATCTATCTTCATGCTGCATGATTCAGGATCAGGTCATTAGTTTATACTTAGAATTAAATATTCAGTTTGATTTCAGCTCTGTGAAATGAGAGCCGAATATATAACACCTGATTTCAGAGAGCCGTGTGTTTTTGCAAGGCGCTAAAACACATGGACACACAGAAACTGCCCTCCCTCCCCTCATCCTGAAATAATTATATTTGGAACGTTATTGAGAATACAGTTTTCTTTGGATGTCTTGGATTATTTTCTGATGCCATTTCTAACTGTATTTCTCCTTGGTACTTAAATATATTTAAGAGAAATGAAAGATTCTGAATTTCTAGGAAGAAATGCAAAGTTTTCTCCTAATCTCTTCCTTTCATCATCTCAGATTTCCTCAAATAAGAATATGTTGACATCCTGATAGCTGTGAAACCAGAGCCTTGATTTCTGCTTTGCATGGTCTAAAATTGTAGGTCTGCTGTGTGGCAATTTTTTAGTTGAATATCTGTGTCTGGTTTCCCAGCAAAATAGAGTTTGCTTAGGACACACACAGACTGAATTGAATAGTTTTAATTTAACTGAATCTTTTAGGTAGACATTTTCCTTTTAAGAAACATTGGCTATTTATTTGTTTGTAAAACTTGCAATAAAATAGCAAGACAGCTTGTCAAGGAAGGAAGCAAAGGGGTAATATTAAATTATGCAGACTTTGAAGACATTGATTTTGGTCCATCCCTTGATTTTTTTTTTGAATTACATTTTCTTATGTTTAGTATGTAAAGATTACTCACAGAGCTTTTAAAGATTCCTCTCTGTGACTACTTTTTTCTTGAAACACATATTCTATGGATGCCTAATAGATAATTTATATCACATACAAGTTACCAGCAGGGGCATGAATGCAAAATATAAGAATTAGAATTTTGTTTCCTTACTTTTTTTGCCTAATTGTTTTAGGGTGTTTTTTTTTTCCTGCAAAAGTAGGTCACTTAAAATATCTTTAAATAATTGCAGTTCATCTAATAAAAGAAGGGCAATCGGGTGCTTGTGCATTCGTGTCTTTGGCCAGATCGGTTTCTGAACAAATAAAGTCCCTGCTCCCCAGGACAAACTTTTACTTTTCTCCTTGCCTTAGCAACATTATTACAGGACTGAAACATGACGGCTTCAGAGGCGATGCCAGGGCTGTGCGATCAGATGCGTCTCCGCTCAAATAAATCCAGATCCGTTTGGCTTGTGATTTAATCTGTAGGGGATGTGGAGTCTCTACCCGCAAATGTTACAGTCTGGCTCCTTGTGGGTTTCTGATTATTTGTAATTTGCCACATTTTTCAAGTGCACTTTCGCAGAGCCCCCGATGCCCGTAGCCACCGGTCCGAGCATGGGGCCAGGGCCGGCCGGACCGCACGGCTTCGCCCCGAGCAAATTACGTACCTGGCCACGTCTGCCAGCAAGGCGGCGGGGTTATAACTCTGCCTAAGCACCGCTCGCTCTCCTGTTACCTTCATAACCAAGGTCATACTAATCAACTCAATTACCAGCCCTCTTGGACATTTTCATAATGTTTTCTGCTAGTTGCTCTCCTGTGAAAATCTCTCGGTCTAAGCAAATTAATGCCATTTTTATAACTATCTACATTTCAGGTGCAGTGATCCTCTTTCAAAAGGCTGCTTCGTGGCAACCAATGCTAGCTTTAAATATCAGCAAAATGTTAGAACAAGCAGGAGGCTCAGCAATATTCTCATCTTGACCTCCTTTATTGTGAAAACAAGTTTAAGAAGAAAAAACCTTGAAGAAAAGGCTGAAGTGTAGGAAATCAAGAGTAAACCACATTAGTGTAACTTTTAAGGCTCTGATTTCAGTTCACAAAAGAAGGCTTATCAGGAAACCTGATCTATAGCTCAGTGTGTGTTGCTTAATTTTTAGAAAAAACCTCAAATGTCACATTCTGTGTTTGAAATAAAAAGGTAATCCCAGACCAGACTTCTCTCACTGTTTTCTAAATGTAAGTTCATCTCCTTGCCTTTTACTTATCACCAAATTTTATTCCCAAAATTGCTCCTCGCACAGGATTTTACCAACAAACATTAATGCCTAAATATTTAATTTGGAAATTCATTACATTTGCACATCTGCATCTTTTAAAAGCTCCACAAAGGATTTGGCCATTGCCAGACAGCTTATAAGCCAAAGCAGTCAGAGGGCACTGATTTTTTATTAATACACATTTTTTTAAGGGCTAAATTGCTCCCTGAGGCAGCTTTTCCTGCTGGAGAAATTCACTGGGTCTCTTTTCAGCATTTAAGCGCGCGATGCAATAAACAGACCCGTTTAATTCTCCCGATTCTCCGTGGAAGCTGTCGAGGCGCAGCTCTGAAGTCTCGTGCTCATGTGCTTTCACTGGGTACCGATGTTTTATTTCCCTTCTGTATTTCCTTGCATAACTCTTCACAAAAATGTTTTCCGTTGACTCTAGATCCCATTAACTTATGTTCAGATAAGCTCAGTGGCTTCAAGGCTGAGCGGTGTTGCCTTGCTGAGCCGTGTCCCGATTTGCTGTCAGGACAGCACTGAGCACCCCCTTGCAAGGGTCCCGTCCACCGTGTCATCCCAGAAAGGCCAAATTCAGTGCCATGGTACGATGACCATTGGCCATTTCACATGTCCCAAAAGTTCAAGGAAGCCAACTCTGAAAAATGCACGATTGTAACGGGCGTTTGTCACCTCTATCAAACAAGACCTGCATTAAAAATTAAAGTGCTTAAAATTGGCATTTCTGAGCCTCTAGCTGAAAGCAGCCCTTCTGCATAAGTATGACAAAATGCATAATTTTCATAATAAGGGCAAGGTGAGGGAGCGTCAGGCAGTGGTGCGTAGCACCACTAGCCCAGTTGAATGGCCAGAAGGATTTTAGCTAGTTGAAACTTTAGTATATGGGATGTCCCATGCACTGAGTCATTAAGTCCAATGGTTCTTGGAATATTAAATTGATATCGTAGCTGCTTGAAAATTGATCTGAAATAAACACTGTTTTGCTCTGCATTTGTGCTGTTAAGGTTTGGCAGGGTGGTTGGCTCCGGGAAAAGGGAAGAAGTTTGCTCCTGGACAGCATGGTAGGGACAGCAGCGGGGCAAAGAATGACAGGATGAAGCCACAGGAGCCAGAGTTCATCAAGGCTCTTCTGCCCAGAGCTAACTTTAGGCACATGGCATTGGGTTTCTTGGAGAAGTTCAGGATGGACTGTTGTGTGCTAAAATTCTGGAGGATATAATTCTGCTAAAACCAAACGTAATCATAGCTATGGCTTGCTGGTGTGATAGTAACATGGATAAAAATATCAGTATTGCAAACGTAACTCCTAATTTACCTTTCTGTCCTCTTTTGCACATTGTATACTGTTTGCCATACCCTGTTTTTCATAAATGTTCTATATGTTTTTCTTCTTTACTTTTTTTTTTTTTTTTTTTTTTTGTATTCAGCAGTGTCCATGCTTTAATTCAAGTGTGAACTTTCATTACTCTCTCTGCCCCAAAGGACGTGTTCACTGTTGTTAATAATGCAGAAGATTTTAATTTATGCTTCATCCAATGTAAAAATCCTAGCAGTCTTGCCACTGAGAGCCCATTTCTGTCCCCTTATTCAAACTGCTGGTTGTTCTTCATTTAATATTGCTAATACTCTCCCAGCTTTTCTAAGTATTTTGATAAACTTGACCAGAAGTCATTTTACTTTTATAGTCATTATACTGATGTATAATTCTCTTTTATTGATCAGTCCTCAAAGTATGACTATAATCATATTGAGTGCAATAAGCAATATTACTAGGGATTTTGCTTCTTCATCTTGTTTTGTTTGAAGTCTCAACTGTAGGGCCAATTTTCACATTCCTTAAAGAAAGAATTGCTAAAATAAATTCAATCACAGAAGCTTTTAAAATTTGAAATCCCAGGAAGCTCATTAGCATTTCCTTTTAAGATTGCTTCCTGCTTTTTTATGTACATATAGATTTGGACCTCAGATGGGCTTGGCACCTTTCCAACATGAAGATCAGGTGATTATTTTTTTTTGCCCTGCAGAACATTAAGCTTTTGCAAAGTATCATGTCAATTAAAGAAAAATTGTGTACTAAATTGTGTACTAAAGTACACAGTGATTGTATATGAACATAGTACTTTAAAATTTGGACTGCGGCTGGAGTACATTATAAATAGCTGGTTCACACTCAGATGATATATCCATACCAAAAACACAGTGACACTGTCCCTGTGTTCCTATGTTTTCCAGCTATAAATGCAGCACTTGGAAATCAGCTCTCTCTATACTTTTATAATGCATGCATACTTTCTAATGCATCAACCTCTTACACATGGGCTGTGTGGTATACATTTTAATTATGTAGGATACTCATAGGATGAAATGCTACATGCACTGCCTCTATGCCTAAATCTAAATACTAACAGTGTGACCAGTATGATAATAAATATCATTACACATCACAGATCCAATTTATAATCATAAAGAGATAGCAAGTAAAAAAGATATTTCAATCATGTAAATAGCAGCTCCATTTGTTTCCTTTCCAAATATATAAATTCAAACAAAGACCTAGGTGGAACATTAATACCTGACTGTCTTTTTTTATCATAGGCTGATAACGTAAGGTCAGCATGCACTGGGCTTTTTGCTTCCTTTAATGTATGATCCACATTAAGCTCTGCATCAAGCTTTTGCACCCGTGTGCACATTTTTATTTTTAAAGGAAGCAGAGGGGCCTGTGTGTTGATGGGGAGCAGGAGGGATAAGGGAGTAATGATACGGGTTTTAATAAAGAGACTCTTTCCACAAGGGAGGTGGGAAAAGGATTATGGCTTTAATAAAAGGTTAAAAAAAAGCCTGCCTGCTTCAAGAAAATAAATAAAAAGGATTAAAAACCTCAATGTGTTCGACTACAATTCAGATGTTTCCAAAAAGAAGTGTTTACAACCTTTGAAGTAAATGTGGCTTTTGGCATTTTCTAAAAGTCTTTGCCAGTTACAAGAAGGGGGTCGTCGTTTCACGGGATCCGCTGGAATTGTCTGCGGTACAGGAAGGCAGAACAGCAAGTTTCTGCAAGGGGCTGTCATCCAAAGTTTGACTGTGATAAACTCTTCAACACCAGCGGCCAGGGAAAGGATTTGTGCTACATGGGATTCACAGCTACTTTTTAAGAGTCTCTCTGAGAGGATGCTGATAAATATCTGTATTATTAATGAGTCGTGTTGCGTGCTAGCCTGATTTTTGGTGATATTTTCACTTTGTAGGTATTCAAGTGCTGGTAGGAAAAGAGCTGAGGACTGTCAGGTTTAGGTACACTTTCCATTTGCTTTGCTGTTCTAAATAATTAGTCAAATAATATTTATAAACCCATGCTCAGCAATTATGGCCTGGTTTTGAGGCAAAAGTTTCATCTGATACTTCCTAAGTCAGGGTGCTCTCCTGACCGTGTTTGCGCTTTATCATTTCTCGGTCTTGTGTAAGGCAAGTCTAAAGAACCGACTTGTGGGATATAAAGCCTGTAGCACTGAGTTTACTGGTATCTCCATATATGAACTGGAAACAGCAGAGAGAACTTCTGTGTTGGATTTGTATGTGTGATGCTATATAATTAAATGGCACTGTAACTCTGTAAGTTAAGAGGAATTATTTTAAGGATTTAAGAATTTTTAATCTCAGTCCATTTTTCTTCTCAGTAGCAAGTCTGAATGATGGCAGCTAATATCAATAGCAGTACCCAGCCTGGAGTACTTACTGTTGGTGACTGGTACTTATTTTTCTATCCTCAGCTAGAGGAAAAGAAAATCACCCTAACAAAGTACAGCTGTTCTAGTGGGTCCTGCTTAATTTCATGCCAGGACACTTGTTCATGTCATTGCAGTTGCAACTGGGAGGCGTGCGATGGGCAGGTAGAGCAGGAACGCTTGGACCCGCCGTTGTCCAGCCCTCGCAGGAGAGCTGCCAGGAGCTGGCTTGTCCCACACATTCTCCTTACACCTGCTTCTCTTTCTGACCTCCCCAAATAGATGTTTCCTTCTGCTCGACCAGCACTCGGCTGGTGAAGCACCTCTGGGCTCTGGTGATGGGCCACATCGTACAGATCAACTTCGAGCTTTATGCAGGAGACCAAGGAAAACTATATTTTAATATCTTTGTTGTTCCTTTCCTTGTTCTTTAGGCCCTTGCGCCCCTTTTTTTCTTTGTTAACAGATTTCTGGGTATTTTCCTCACTTATTTAGAGAGCAAGCAATCCGCAGGGCAAGGTGGCTAGCCCTACCCTGCAGGTTTTGCTGCTGCTGCTACCTGATTTGTGAGTGCTCACTTCGACTCCATTTCCCTTGTTTTAAGATTATTAAAAGCATAGAAAATTCGTTCAATGACATCTAGAATCTCTCTTTGGTTTCTCTTCAGTCCATGACTACAGTTTCAGGCAGAGCACCCTACAGAGTCTCTTCAGGCACTACCCTGTTATCGGCAATAGAAACTGAGGGGGTTCTCAAAGAGCATGTTCATATACTGCATCTGCCTTTGATACTTCTGGCTAGGAGGAGCTGATATGGATTGGATCCGTTTATGGATTCGTAACTTTATGTCAAACTACTTGTCTGCAGATAGACATTCCTGACGAGTAATAAAAATCACTAAATGTACACTCACCAAAACTGGACACCGTAAGTCAAAAGTTATGCTGTTTTAATGACAGCTTTGTAATTAGGTTGTTCATTTGCTGGGTGAAATTGTCATTAGTATAGGAAGGTTCTATTAATTCACCTTTTTTATGTAAAGAATATAATTAATCACTAACATTCTTACGGATAAAGACCATGATTATTTCTGCTTCCTCTCTCGCAAGCATCTTGTTTCAAATTAGGTTTATCTGCTGTCTAAAACTAAATACAATGAATAGACGTATAATAAAATCTTTTAATTGTCTTAGCATATGTTGCTTTTATTAGGTGAGAATAATTGCATTCATGGGATCACCTACAAAGTCCTTTAGAATATAAAATTGAAATGGCTTCACACTGAGTGCACAAGTCCTTCTGAGCCGTGCCATTTTCCCCTTCACTGCCTCTTGTCCCCCTTTCGCTGTAAAGTTCACATTGAAGTGTGACAAGAGACACTTGACAACTGACACATGCTGGATCTTATCAGCAGTGAGTGCAGTCATGGGCCCTGACTGAAGAGCGATTGTCATTTCTACACCATTTATTCCTCTCCTAGCCTCATTGCTTGCTTCCTTTCTGAGGAAATTTTCCCTGTTAAAGTACTGTACTTGTCGTTCCCTTTTGGTGCATGTCTCTGGGGTTTTTTTCCCCTCTTTCTCCCCCCCTTTCAAAGGGGTTTTGTTATGCATTCATCCCATAGGCAAGCCTGTAACAGACTTCCTCTAACCTCCTAGTGTCAGGACTGCTTTAAGCTGATTCAGGCTAATAAAAGCAACCCAACAAAGCTTTGATGGTGTCATTACATCTTCCTTAAATCCCCTTCCTTTCCAGCACCCAATAATTCTATTACCTCTGATCAATTCATAAGCTATTTTATTTAAAAGGAAAAGGGGGGGGGGGGAAACTTCAAGCCACACTGGCTCAGCTGGACCAGCATTCACGGAAGGTGCTGATGCTTCTGCCATCGCTTCAATTGACTCTTTTAGTGAGCTCTGGACTATTGAGCAGCCTGAACTTTTATCTGTGCTCTGCCAGCCCCAGCCAGTAACAACAGAAAATGACCCGTTGTTGCCTCGTGTGACTTCCTGCACTTCTGCCTGTCCTGGGTGTAATTTCTGCAGTGCGGCGAGCCTAAGCCTTTGATAATTGTAAAGTACCGAGGATAAGGCATCAACTCATTGCAAGAGTTCTTAAATACAGCAGCCTCTCTGGTCCACTTCAAACCATTATTGCCATACAGCTCTTTACTGGTTCTCCCTTATTTTTCCCTTTTGAAACAAGAGCTTTGTTTTAACTATTGTTTTAGCTTATTACAGCTTTTGCTGTGCTCCATCCCACCAGGGAGATTTTTGGATCTCATCAGTAAGATTGCTGAGATGCCCGAGCAAAGTCTAAGGCGGTGTGCATGCATGCTTGTCTGACCACGCTGTGGCTGCGGAGAAGCTTGTTGCCCCCAGCTCACATCAAGCTGCACATCATGGTCCCTCTGACGGACCTGCAGGCACACTTGCCTGGGTGATCAATCCCTAGCAGAGCTTGTGCAGAATAAGCCCTGTCTCTTCAGCAGCTTAAGTAATAGCTCTCTGCTAAGCCACTCGCTTTAGTTGAAACAGGCCTGGAGCGATGAGGTGAGCAGCTGAGCCTGCAGATAGTGGTGGGTGGTAACCTCTGGCAGGAAGACAGTGAGGAGTGGGGAGAAGTGGGGTGGGGGTGTGAACATCTTTACCTGATGTGGAAGCCACCAATTTTGATTTGTGAACGTGCTTGCACGATCCAACTTGGATCTCCAGCACAATTTCAACTAGCTCGTCTATCCACGGAGATTTCCCCTTCTTAGCATAGGTGATTGTCCCTCCTAACATGGAATGTCATGAAATGTAAACATACATTAAGATATTGAGAAGCCCAATGAGCTTGGCCCTGAGCAGATGGAAAATATAAGGGCCCTCACCCCATAGAAATTAGGGTGTAACTAGGAGAATACCCTGCCAATGACTTACTACTGAGAGGATCTTCATTTTCAGAACTTGCTAAATTTGATCTGGATCATGGCTCTGTCTAGTTTCTAGTAGACTTTTAAAAGTCTGCTGCTGCTGTTGTTTTTCTTAATGAAAAACATGCATCATTTCATCATACACCAGTTTCCTCCTTTTTCTCTTCTAGTGGGTGGGTGTCCTGCTTTCTTCCACGCTGTCATCGTCGCTGGTTTCAGCATTTAGGCTCCAGGTTGGTGAGGAATCCATTGCAGTGCTCGTGCTGGTGAGCGTTTGCTCACGCAAAGCCACGGGGTGACTCAGCTAAGCGTGGGCGGCACTCCAACATAGGCTGAGATTGCTTGCACTCTGTAACCAGTATCTATCGCTAAACAGTGGCCTGTCCTGTCTGAAAATATAAGGACTTTGTTTTCTGCCCCATATGTTCATGTTGTGAAAATCATGTGTCTGTCTCCATAAAAATCTGTCAATCATATATAAATTAAAGATGCTTTTTGAAGCATGGTTTAGTGATGTTGCTTGTAATTCCAGTTGTCACCCACACTGGATCTTGTACAACAGGACTTTGTAGTTCTCAATTGCCAAAAGAGATTTCTAAGTGTACGTGACATGGAAATGACACTGGTGTCACTGCACATAAAGCCTATGGTTGTATTTGTGCGTGTTGCCCTGTGTGCTACCTCCAAGCTTGCACATCCTGAAGGTTTGCCGATAGGCGAGATGCCAGGACGTTTCAGCGCAGATGGGGCCGGGCACCCCATTTGCAGATGCCAGCTCGCCCAGCCGAGGTAGCTCGCGAGCGGTGTGAGCAATCCCAGCACTTTCAGTAAGTGTTTGTACCGTGCACACTTCTCACGTCTACCTGCAGCTTGCTTGCAGAACGGAGAAGCTGTGGCAGGACTTTCCTGCCACAGTGCAGCTGGATGATTTCCCCGGAGCGGTGGTGGGCAGCAGGGTGCGGGGGACAGCCTGCGGGAGCCCCCGGTGACGGTGTCACCAGCAGATGTTCCTTCCCCCAGTGCTGCGCGAGGGAGGCCAGCAGGCTGGCAAGCGGAATAATTGATTCTGATTGAAGTGAAATTAAAACGTAGAACCTATATAGCAGTGGTGATTTATGGCACTGTAGATGAACTATAGGTTTTAATAATGTATTTTAGCTCAGACAGTGACAGGGTAGATACACCAGCTTCTGTCCTCCTAAAAGAGAGAGAGAGGCATTGCATGGAGATGCGTGTTCCAAAATGCAAAATTCGTCTGAATTTCTTCTTCTAACCATCTCTGGAAACAAGAAATGTTTAAATGTGCTTTTAGCATGTGTGAATATTCTGTAACGTGTCTGCCTATGAGCATCTAAGTTTAATTTTACCTTTATTTTTTTCGTTCTTAAAGTACACCGGCAGCCAAAAAGGAACAAAATACCCCCCAGAATATTGAAGGTCCAATCATAGTAGCAATTCATAGTCTGTTGAATTCAACTCTTTGTAGCAGGATCCCTGGACTTGAATATAAATATGGTTTTTATAAAGTAGCTGAAGATTAAGATTTATCACCTGAGTCATGACAAACTTCTGCACTACAATCTTAACAACATTTAAAAAAAGAAGTAGACAGACAATTTATAGTTTAATATTTTCCTTAGGTCTGTGTACCACTTGTTTATTTAGAGATAATTTGCTTAAGCAGGCATAAGGCCATGTGAAAAAGCGTTTTATTAGTAGTGTGTTTATAGGTCAATCACAGTTTGATTACTCTATCCTGTTAGCAAATATATTTCCCATCAGATATTAATTCAACAGGGTTTTACATGTATAGACTATATAGTACAGCTTTGTTATTATGTTATCATCTTCATCTTCATATCTTACACATGAAGTGCTTTTTTGTGTCTTTTTTTGTTTAGGATCTACACTAAACATGTTATTTGCATTTTAATATGGATTTTCAGATTATTAATCAAAGTATTAAAGTTTACTTTCTTTGCATTATCTTTTTTAATAGCTTTCCCAGCATCAGGACATTAAAAACAAACCTCAACTTCAGCATTTCACATTCAGGTGTTAGAGAAATGCAAACTCAGAATCCAGTTCTGGAGTTAGACCTGCTAGATTCATAAAAATGGAGAGAGCGAAGTTAGAAAGACTGTAGATAAAATGGCAGCAAAAAGAGAAGGGGGGAGGAAAGCGAGACAAAGTGAATCTGTTAATTAGTTAAATCATGTGTTGGATCAGAATCCAGGGGTGCCCATGGATGGCAGTTAACAAGGTGTTTTCTCACCCTTTCATCTCCTCTAAGGTTGGCACCAGGTGGGGTAGAAAGCATAGTTTTGAGTTGCAAGGCTCAAAATGCTACCCAGGAAACCACAATGATAATTCCTAAACCAGTTTGATTTTTGGATCTTCTGTGTCACGGTATCAGGGGATCACAAGCAGGAATGTGGCTGGTTTGGATCTGATGACCAGGAAGGACAGGACTTATGAGTAAGGGAACGAAGGGGAAGAGGAAAAGAGTGAAGGAGAAGAGGAAAGGGTTACAAGAACTTGCTCTGTATTAGGATGTAAGTGGGATGATAATTTATTTTGTCCCTGGCACAGCAAGATCGCTTAAAGGGAGGAGTTATTAGCTCTTCTTGATCATTATACTAAATGAGGAATTTGGAATGTGGACAGCTGGGAAAACATAGGTTTTGAGGAAGCAGTTGTCCTATCCTTTTATTAGTACTATCTGCACCCAATGTAATTGCTGTCTTAATTCTGAAATAGCAAGTAATGGCTTTGCAGGAGCAAAGAATGCAAAATAGTGAGTTACTCTTCCCAGACAGAAGATGAAATCTAAATATCTGCAGCATCGGCAGCAGTTGTGCGCGTGGCTCTTATGGAGCAGTTTGAAGAGGACGTGGTGCAGACTAATGCCAGTGGTGCTGCTGCACATTCGAAGAGTCAGGTTTGACATTGTACAAAGCACAGTATTCGGTGCTGGGCGCATTTGGGGTCAAGTCACACACCAGCAAAGCCAGAAGGACTCTCACCACTGTTTTGGACAAATTTGAGGATGGATTGCTTTGGCACTCAGTAGAAGCAGGATAAGACCCTGTGCCCATAGTCAGCCTCCAGTTATTTCTTTGCAAAATGATCACATGCCTAAGCATTAATCAGGCAGCCCAAACCCATCAATATGACAGTGATATTATTCTGTATTATCCAGACTGCACACTGTAGTGCGAGGAGCCACATTATTTCTGCATTAATCCTTCTCCCTTTTCCTGTGTATTTTTCTCTTTCCGCCTTCTGAGTGGTATTCGTTAAAGATATCTGCGTACAAATAGCCATCTTCTGTGTCCTTCCTGAGTGCACATTACAGTCGAGCCCAAGTGACACGCCAAGTGGTTGCTGTAGAAGTTAGTGAGATATAAACAAAAAGGCTCAGTCTTTGTTATCTACCCACGAAAGAGGAAATGGAGAGTGGGGAGGGGTTTATGTTTTTATTAACTTGCAGATGGAATGGAGTCTAGCTGCAACAGCAGTGGAAAGGTATATATTTACCTTTAAATGTCTTGCTTAATTTTGTATGTTCATATAAGCTCCCTTTTATGGTATGCAATTTCTTTCAGAGACTTCCAGAATTCCCTCTTCAAAGGACTCTTGCAAAGCTACACAGAGCTATGCCAAATTCGCAGAGAAAATTACAAATTACTAATTTAAGTGCTTCTTAGAATCATTTTCTTTTTGTTTTGTATAATTTCCACACTTAAAAAATCAAACTTTCAGTTAAATGTTTATACAGTAATTCAGCCGGCTTAAGCCATCTGCTAGCATGGCATCTGCAGGGTTGTTTTGATGCCTACTCAGTATTGTTTCCTTCACGCATCTTGTAGCCTTGTATCTCGGTTGCAAAAGGATCATTTTTTCAGCACAAAAGAAGTGCTGTTTATATCCAGGGATCTAATTGCCAGCTTTATTTCCAAACTCTACTTCAAATCAACTTCTTGTACCTCTGAAAACCTTATTCTGATTGACGTTTACTTTTCAAGACTTCCGTTCACTCTTATTTTGCTCTTTCATTATACTTTCCTTTATATCAATATTCAAAAAAATCCTCATCATTTAAGAAGTGTATAGGTGGGCTTGGAGCATTAGTATTCATACTTGCATGTTAACAACCGTTATAACACATACCAGAGGGAAAATATTATTTCTCGTAAATGCTCAATAATTATAGTCTTTATTGCATCAAAACCTGTGTTTTGACAGATAGTGGAAAGCTTTCAAAGCTTGTGTGGGATGGATGACAGATAGCTGCAGGTGGAAAATATTTTTGTAGGTATTGGGTTTTCTATCACTGATACTGTAAATATTCTTCCAAAATAACATTAACCTTCTAAACAGGGTTGGTAATGTTCAATGATAATATGTGTATTAGCAAAAGATACCGTGAAATAATTCTTAGTGATTGCATCTAATTAATCTGTGGTTGGAACATTTATGTCTCTTTTCATTAAGTTGGGAAGTATGAAAGACTAGAAAATTACTGCTGTGCTGGATTTAGTGCTTTAGGTATAATTTGAATGGATGTGCTAAATTCTTGGTCATAACTTGCACTAACATCTAGTCCAAGAAAAATTAAAAGGAAAACTTATCTGCTGTTGCAGTTTACAAGAATCCCTGAATGCATTTAACCCATTTGTAGCCTATATGAGTAGATAATCTTTATGCATTTATAAGACATTCCCCATTATTTTCAGCACATGGATTATCTCAGTTTGCATAAACACCAACACAGAACCTCTATATGAGGTTCTCTATATGAATATGAACCTCTTTTTTTAATGTATGCCCTCTTTTTAGATAAACATTTTTGTTTGCAATTAAATTGCATGAACTAGTCATAACTCTACTGCGAATGAGGTCATAAGACGTCTGAGAATGATTATCTGAACCTAAAACTCTTTTGTTTGGGGTGTAGATGTTCTGATTAAGTTTGCACTACAGTCAAGTGAGCCTAACAATATCATCATGATTTGTGCTGGAAGCCTAACGCGTGTACTTTACGAGTGTAACAAACATAATAGCAAAACTGCCACCTCATTTGGATGCTTTCAGGGCTTTGTATGAGATGCCTGAGCCTCTGCAGTTTCAAGTGTCTCTTGAGTATTAAGAATGCCTCTATAATGTAATAGGATTCAGGTTTTCAGTGAGTTTGAGAGGAATCCCGTTGTGTTTATTCCAGCTTGACCACTGTGGCAGAAATCCTGGGTCAATGGCAAGGCTCCCACTGATCTCAAAAGGATCAGGATTTCAAACTTGGCGTAAAAAGGGGGCAGGATATATTTCCAGGATTTCCTGTCAACTGCCTTTAATACTGCATCTCAAGTGGAAAGGCCACTTCTCTTAGGTTGGAGTTGTGGGGATGCTGAAGTGGGCTTGCCAACAGTTTGACCTGATGGCTTGAAAGTAGCTCTCATCAACCCTCTGGCAGACCAGGTCATGGAGCTGAGGGTCATCCGATTCAGAATGATTAAATGAGGCAGAGACAAACTATCTGACATCATGTGCTGCCACCTTTTATTAGCCCCTTACACCACGCAGAAAGCCAGAAGGGTGACAGCCAGAAATGTGGGCTAATATAGGAAGTTCACAGATTACAGCTGTGCTTAACTGATGATACTCCTGAAAAACAAATAAACTGTGTTTGGCTACCACAAGGGTTCAAATCTGACCATTTATCCTTTTTATGATGAGATGGATCAGCCCAAACTGTAGACTAAAGTGACATTTCAGATGGCCAGTAACATTCTGAAGAATGATTCTTTCTCTCTTCCATGAACAATTCCAAAGAGCCAAGATAAACGGCCTAATTTTGTACCTGAATCATTATGTAGATGGAACTCCCTATGGAATGTCATTCCTTGAGAAGTCAGCAGGGGTCACTTAAGTTCATTATTTTGCAGCAAATTTGCTTTTGGATTTGTTAGAAAGTAAGAGCTAAAAATCTTCTAGCTAAGTATCTTTTACTCCATGGAGTCTAACCAGTATAACCTCTACAGTCTAACCAGGCAGAAAAAATGATCAAAAGTACATAAGGGGTGTTAGATAATACAGCTCCAAAATAGCATTTGGAGAGAACATAAATATATTTCACATGATACCAAGTGAGAAAGATTGTGCCACTTAAGTAGACATTGCACTTTAATAGAAATTTATTGTCAAAAGAGTATTCTCCCAGAAACATAAGGCATTGTAGCAAAACAGGGATAGAGATCTTGTTATAGCACATCATTTTTACTTGTATGAAGCAAATGGAAAAATACTGAGATAGAGTCAACTGGCTGGTGTCTAGTGGAAAGAATCTTATGTGCATTTGCTGGGGAGCCAGACACATTTCCATTCCTCCTACTGGAGAGCGCAAGAGAGATGTGTATCCTGTTGAAATAACGTGAATGTGTTTCTCGCTTTGAGTGACAGCACACGTGCACGTTCACACTGTGGAGGTGCAGGCAGCTCTAGCTCTCCAGCCCAGAGATGTCCTAGCCTCAGCGTGTCCATGTCCCCCTGCTTCCCTCCCTCCCTCCATCTACAGCAGGGCAATGCAGGAGATTCTGTGCTCAGTTCTCCTTATCTGCCGTTGCCTTTAGAAGAAGCATCTTAGGCATTCCCTTAGGAAAGCTTTGGCTGCATTTTTGGAGATGTGTCCAGGTACCAAACATTGCAAAAGCTAGATTTCCAACACTGGCTGTTTCTTAAAGCTCTATTTAAAGAGATAATTCAAAAGGAACACCTATCAAGCCTTTGTGTGTGAAACCCTGGAGTTTTTTGTATGTTTTTGTACTTAAAACTTTTGATGTAGGACAAACAATTTATTGAGTTTCTAGCAAGGTTTCCTCATTTTACCACTTTTAAGATGCTCTTATCAGATACCCTCTTGAATATCAGCTGGAGGAGTAGCCCAGAGAAAACTGTGTTTCCTCTTTGTGGTGGCAGTGAAGTTAGCTTGCTTATCAGAAGAGAGTTAAGCTGATGTCAAGAAAAAATTTGAGTCTCCAAAAGCTGGAACAGGAGGAGTCACAAAGTGGATTTCTAGCATTGAGCAGCATGTGTGGGCTTTGAAGGGAGGTTCTTTCAAGCTGAGCTGACCTTTCAAACTGGAATGAACTGCCAATGTTTTATAAATACCACGTAAAGAGAAGAGAATTGCATGGATTTCCACCTGCATAATCCTCACCTGTCTGTTATGTATTCTGCCCTGTCTAATCACTTCTCTTTTTTTTCCCTGCCTAACTTGATAGGACACATTATCTTCTTGTGGTAGATGTGGTGTCTATCAGCAGTTTGGGGTCAGCCTTTAGTTTAGTGTCAGACCAGCAGGTCCAGCCGTAGGGGGGTTTGGGGATATAGCAGCTTGCCTGTTTCTCAACCTCCTCTTCCACTGCATTAAGGTTTTGTGGCTAGGTTGGATGAGAGCTTCAAGAAAGGGGAGTAGACTGTCTTTTGCTGAAGTAGTGCAAGAGGTGTGTATCTTAGTGTCACACGATTGGCAAGCGCAGTGCAGAAAGGTATCCTGAGACCCTGAGGCTGGAGAGAGGCGCTGCAAGCAAATGAAGGCAGCATCAACACTGTTACTCAATTCCCACCTGTATTCCCTGTACTCCCTTTCTTTATTCTGCTATTGGTTCCGGGGTGGAGGAATGTTCTCTTTTTATTTGCCTTTTCTGCTTGTTGCGGCTTGTTCGTTGTGTGGTGGCGAGCGATTAATGTCTTAAAGAGCAAAGGAAAACTGACGTGGCAGCTGCAAGCGCAGAGACGCAAAGGTGCTTAATAGTCTGATGAGGTCAAGAAGTATCGTTAGTTCGGTGCACAAAACCTCTGTTGCTAAACACGAGCGCGATCTGTACGCGAGGCTCTCGGGGAGCACGGCAAACACCTGAAGGAAAGGCAGCTGTAGGAACTGTGTTGCTCAGATGCCATATTAATGTTTATACTTAGCAATTTATACATATATTCATAATATTTCTGTGTACATTTTTACCTGTATAGTGTGTATGTGTACACATGCACACTTGTATTTGTGACTTTCAGCGTTCGGTAGCATTTAAGAAAGATTAACTTACTACGGGGCAATATCAGTTACTGCGTCCGCAGGATTACTGCTGGACATGTACTGATTTACCAATAACAGTCAAAAGAATCATTAAATCGACATTTAGCTGCCTGGATTTAAAATGCAAAACAGCAACATACTTCATGCAAATGTCACCTCCGCCTGGGTTCCTCGGATGGCGTGTCCGGGAGAGGAAACAAAAAGTTTATTCTTCTCCCCAATTAGGCTTTTGTGAAAGGCTCAGCTGTGTCTCCAACTATCACATTGAACATGCACTAAAGCAGCACATTAGTGTGCCTTTTAATGCTTCTTAGGAGTAGATCAAAAGAAATGTCAGGTGCACTTTAAATTCCTCCCGTGATGTGTCTGAAGCCGTTAGTCCTTCACCTCGGCCAGGGCCAGCGTTCCCAGGCTGCCTCGCGGTGCCCGTGTGCAGCCCCCGCTGCCCGGGGCGCCTCCAAGCCCCCGCCGCACCAGCAGCGGGGCAGCGCTCGCCGCCGCGCCGTGCCGCACCGCGCCGTGCCGCACCGCGCCGTGCCGCACCGCACCGCACCGCGCCGCGGCTCGCTCCGCGTCTGCCGGAGCCGGCGGAGCTGCGCTGCTCTGACCGCCAGCACGGTTTGGCCTTTGCTCTTCAGGGTGTGTAAGCGGTGTTTAAACCAGTCCTGGGCAAAACCTGTGAGGCGAAAAGCGGCTTAAAAACTGAACGTGCTGGAAAATGAAAATTAATTAATGGAAGCAACCTTAGCAAACCTCCACTGTGAACTGTTATTATTTTATTTGCGTGCTTGAGAGAATATGTCAGAATGGTGCCTGCCTTTGCTCGGGACGAGGTCGGCTATTCTACCAGTCGTTTATTTTAATGTGAATAACCACAGGATTCGTGGTTCTCTCATCCCAACCATGGGATGCTTGCAAAGTGCCAGAAATTAGGGAGACAGCTTTCCATAGCGAGTACCGCATCCCGCTGGCGCTGATCCTGTGTTGCAGTGTGATGACTGATGCAGGACATCGCTAGCACGTGGCTCCAGTCAGAATGGCTAAAATAATAGCTAAAAGTTTGTGGTTATCGTGCAATAGGCACAGGCAGGATATCCCGGACCCCACTACAGCTAGAAGAGGCCGTGGAAATGGAGGTGAGCTTCCAGAGCTCTGCAAAGCTGAAAGAGCGCAGCGTGAAAGCGGGATGGGAACAGCAAAGGCAAGGTGCCCAGCCTCCGTTACAGGATCAAAATGGTGCCAAGCAGAAGGTGAAGCAGGAGACCAGGCTAAGAAAGTATGCGAGGATTAAGGGAGGTGCAAACGTGCCACGGGAAAGAACGAGCAGCGCGTCAGGCTGGGCGCGTGAGGACAGGAGGCTGGAATTAATGCACACGCGGGGAAACAACGAGGAGGGTTCGAGTTCTACACCAAAGTTCACTTCTATATGTTTTCCTCTTTCAAATGAATGCTTTGAATAAATAGTGCTTTCGTTTCCTGTGCAGAAGAGGTGAATAACAAGTACCCGCATGCGGGGACGCCGATCTCCCCAGCATCAGCCACCCGCTTGGAGCCTTACGCTCCGGCAGCGCTTTGGCTGAGCAAATTAGCCTGAAGTGTTGTGCCCTTGGCTGGCAAATCCTTTCAACCCGGTTGAACGGACAAAGTGAATACCCAGATTGTTCCTGCGCCTGTTATTCTCCTGTGTTTATCTGGCCGAGCTGTCAGTCAGGCCATTATAACCGTGGTGCACACTCAAATGGCTTGTCCACTCACAAAAGCAGGGGCTGCTGATGATAAGCTAAACAAAACTGGAGAGTGGCTGTTGACAGAGTTGGGGGATCTTGCAAATGTCTCAGGTAAAAGCAGGAATGCGTTTCTGAAAGACACGGCAGCGGCTTTTATGAAACGTGGGTCGTTTTAGAGTACCCGCTGGGATGTGCCCGTGGACGACAAATGGGCATTTATAATGATTAGGTTCCTCTCTGCTTAAAACGAATTAAACAGCATGCAGAAGCATTCTGGAAAGGGAATGTAAGGGTATATTGCACTTCCTAGAATTAATCGGCCTAAAATATGCACCCTTTGCTCGTGCCGCCTTTACCGGGACAGGCTGTGGCTGTGCTCTGTCCGGTGGCAGTGCCCAGCACGCGGTGCAGTGCTGCGCTGGGGGGATGCTCCGAGCCCTGGGCAGAACTGAGCACGAGCTTTTAATTACCCTGCATCAGGTTTGCAGGGCCTGTGGGTCCAAACAAGTTGGGTGCTTGCTCCTTGCCCGGCAGGGAGAGCGTGCACTGCTGGTAGTCATCAAAGCAGCCAGGCTTTTTAAACGACCAGCTCGTGAACGTCCGCTGGAAGCAGTGAACAACACAGGTTGAGCACAATGTGAAGATTTATTTCCTGAGTTTTAATATTTCTACCAGGACCCTGGGCTGGAAGTAGGACTCTGAACCACTCCTGAGGCTCGTTTGGTTGCAGGATATTAGATAACGCAGAGCCTATCTGCTGAACCTGAATATAACTGAAGCCTTTTTGGGCCTTTTAACCTCATTATGTGATCATAATTAACAAGCTTACCAAGAGACAGGTTTAGGATGGTGAATGTGAAAACAGTATCAGGTGTCTGAGCAACGATATAAGCCGTGTATTAGACGGTGTGTCCACCTGCTTCTTGCCGGGCGGAAGAGTGAGTGTGCACCACGCTCCTTCGGGTCGGCATCGCCAAAAGAGTTTTCTCCCCCATCAGGGCAGCCTAGTTTCTGCGTGGCGAGGGAAAGGACAGGACTGAGGGAGGCTGAAATGGTATAAATCCTCATACATCTCGTGAAGAAGCAGAGGGGACCTTAAGCAAACGAGGGCCCATGTCTTGCTGGGGCTTTGTGCTCGGTGCACAGCGTGCGAGGGAGATGCCACCGAGGGAGCGTGACATAGGGCAACGACATCTCTTCTGTCAGCAGCTGTGCCTTCAAAATCCCAAACCCGGTAGCCCTGCTGGCTGTGGTGGTAACTGTAACGGATGTTACAGCTATTTTTCATCAAGTGCTTGTTAGTCAATTTATTAGATTCCTAATATACTAATGCACTCGTTTGGCAGGCGTTTCAGCGAAGCAGCCTTGCAGTGGCGTGTACTCACTCAAAGTCACGGTAACTTGCAGGGTGCTGATTTCTCATCAGCACTCGGAAGATAATTTGCAAATGTGCCATTTATCATTATGCGCTTTGTAGAAGCAGATCTCATGAATGGGACAAACAGATAAGAGCCTAATAATGAACATTTCCTTCCCAAGGACCATTTTCACCTTCCAGAGTATTATGGTTTTCTATGTATTATAGATATTGCACGTATCTCATGTGTCTGAGTTTGTGTGTGCTTGTAAAGTAGCTGGAGACATAGAGTTTCTTAAGGGTGGCTAATGCAATCATTGATCTCTCTGCTGAGGGCCGCACCGAGTTGGGAGTAGTTTGGAAGTTGTCTAGTGGAATAAATAAGACTTTTATTTTTAGTAGTTTAAGAGTGATGGGCATGTGGGGTCGGCTGCACCAGGAGAAGCCAGAAAACTTTCAGTTTTCCTTCTCTCAGTGGAAACGTAATCATCGGTGGAAAGCTGACGGTAAAGCCAACAAAGGGATTATTCAGTGGCTGGATGGGAAGGATTATATGGCAGAGGTTGCTGGAAGAGCGTTTTCTTGCACACCAAAGACAACATGTCACATGGATGCTCTGACCTGTACTACTGTTTGCCACTGAATTTGGCTCTACATCGATGACTGCTTTTTATTTGCTCGTTTGCTTTTTGTGGGGAAAACTTTAAAGTAGCCGTAAGATCAGTCTGAAAATGCAATTCCTATCTCCTCTTGTGGCATTCAGGGTGGAAGGCTGCATACAAATCCTTGCCGCTTATTTTTTGCTCTGCAGCGGCGATTTTATTAAACGGAAGGTGCAAGAAGAGGCCGGTGTAGGGAGCAGTGCCTCTGCCCAGTCCCTCTGGGCACCCAGCACTGCTGAGGGTGTGACCGAGCGCCTCTGCTCCTCTGCTACTACAAGCAGAGCCACAAAACCATGCAAAGATATTGATAATTGATTCCATTTTATTTAAGCTAAAAACTAGCTTTTCGCTCCTAGTGTGAAGGTAATGTGTTTTGTCTGTAGAAAGATGTAATCCTAGGAACCATTTCTCCGCCCTCTGATAAAGAGCAGTACCGCTTGCACTTGAACATACTGCCCGTGTCAGCTCAGTTTTTTAAACATTCGTCTTAAAAGAGTCTTCAAGGACTAGAAAGAGATCTTCCTGAGACGTCGAGTTAAGTTTGAGGAACTTAAAAAGTCATGAAGATCCTGTCAATTAATGTGTTTATCCTTATATATGTCCTCTGGGAAAAGCATCTTTGAACATGAAAGCTGTTTTCTTTCAATTAAGAAGTTGTCATTGCATTTAGTTTCCATAGATAGTGCAGAAGGGATTTTTTTTCCCCTTTACCATATTGAGGGATAAATGCATCTCTTTTTCCTCCTTACCACTTTCCTCATTGGAATCTTCATTTATCGCGACAATGGAAAAGAAGGAAAAAGAGAGCTAAATTGAAACCTTGCCGCCAAATTTGTATGTAGGAGATGACTTGATTTGTAAGTTTAGGTGATTTCATTTTTGTTCACACTGCTTCAGTTGAAAGGCTCCCACAAAGAGTGTTACAGCAACGAAGGAAGGAGACGGGGGAATTTATCAAGCTATTTATCGAATTATTTTCAGGGTCTGTCAAAGTCGGAAGCAGGCTAGAAGGAAAACGTAAAGAGCGTGCTCAAACCGAAACGCGGGAGGGAGGGAGCAGCCCGGCTCTGGCACCGCCGGAGAGCCGCGGCAAAGGCACGGGCCGCGCTCGGCTGCCTGGAAGCGCGGTGCTGCGTGCGGCTCCTGGCTTCTTGGGCTGCGAAAAGGACATGGAAAATGCCAACCCACCGCAGGACGGATCAGCGCCTGGGCTGGGCTTGACCGACGGGCACTGGGTTGAGCCTCAGCAGTGCCCGGCTGCACGCCCCGGGGAAAACATCTCTGGAGGATGCGTCCTCAGGAGCGGGTCTCTGGAGACGATTTTGACAAAGAAGGGGGGGAAAATAAGCAAAAAAGCAACCAAGATTGAAGGAACAAGTCTAGTAAGAAATCTTTAATTTCTAATGAGCTTTAAAGGGTTTGAGAGAGTTGAGTTTTTTTTTTTTTTCTTTTTTAACAAACCAGTTCAAGTACATGCCTTCGGATTATAAAAGTACCTGAAATTGCCTAGAATATCAGCATGCATAGCTTGTTATTATTTACATATATTTACATAGGAAAACAAGAGAAAGATCTACAGTTATTTACAGTCTACATAGGAGAAGAGAAAGGCAGCATAATTGTATTTCCTAAAATACAGTAGTTGAATAGTCAGCACATGCATATTAAGATATATTTGCATGATAGAACGCAAATGTTTTAAGACATACCTTTTTAACTCCCTATGCTAAGGTATAGCATAATAAAGGTAATTTTTTTTGTTTTGCTTCTAGTCTATTTGCATCAAGTGCTTTAAAACGTTCACTAACACAGCGGCAGCATTATTTACCCTGGCAATTAAAGCAACAGTACACACGATAATTTTCCACTAACTAGCAACAAGCTGCTGGTGAATGAAATATCTATTGTTTCTCATTATCCATCGACCAACATACAGGGATCTCTCCTTGTAAAGGCAGTGCCTAAGCTATCACCATTAATTATAGAAGTAATATAAATGAGACTCTACAGTATGTACTAAATGAAATATTAACAAGGCCAGTGTCTTTGAGCCTGAAAGATGCACTAAAAGGGCACACTTTACAGTGGGCTATCTATGAAAATCACACATACATAATACAGGAGTGCCTGGCTTACAGCTCGAAGCCGAGACATTAGAGGCCTGTTTGTTAGATCTGTATTATTGCAAAATACATTCCCTTAATTAGTTTCTGGAAGACAGAGTTAGCAGTTAATTTCTTATGATGATACGTCCCCATCAAAACACCCTGTGGTTTTTCAATGCATTATATTACTGAAACTTGTGTGTGTCTGTGTGTATCAACAGATGCAAAACAGTCTTTATCTTTACAACTGAAACAGAGGAGCTTGTTAAATATTTGTCCCAAAAGATCACTTGCTTTGGAAAGCATTGTGTTGTGTGGGGTTTCTTTCACTCATATCTAAAATCAGAATCAGTCTAAAAAATTATCTGTGCAACGAAGGAGGACGCCAATTGTCAGTATTGTGATGACATTCTTTGCAATACTGCATATGAAAAAAGTCTTAATTTTGACCAGTAATAGTATTAAAAAGCTATATAAATATATACAGCATATACAGTACTGTATGTATACATACATTTATATAAAGTATATATATAAATAAAGTTAGGTACAGCAAAAACATAAACATTTCAAGTCAGCATAAGTTAATATCAGAAACGATTTCAACAAATTCTCATCTATGTATGTCTAAACACCAGCAGACCTTATTCTGATGGTTTAGTTGCAGCAGCATATCTAATCTGTCCTTTTGGCAGGGTATGTTTATTGTCAACAACCTCCTTGCCCAACTCATCAAATTACCCTTGCCCGTAAGAATCTGAGCTCGGCTGGCTGGATATGTATTTCAGGATGATTTCCAATATCCTCCAAAGGCTTGCCATTTTTGACGATGGCAAGTTGTTATATGCCTCATGTCTATACAAATGCACATTGCAAAATCTCAGAAGGTGAGTGGCAGAGATTTGCCAAAGTGATCAGCTCCTGGTAACGCTGCCGTCATGCCCCTGGGGGCTGTCTCTCTGCTTCCCGCTCTGCTGGCCGGTGTTGGCACATAAGGTAGGGGGTAAGCATGGACAGCAACAGGATACAGCCAACCTGATCACACTCTTAGCCATTACACCCTGAAAAGACCGCTGGTAATTTTCCTCAGTGATTTTTCCCGAGTCTGGAAATGAGCAGAAGTGTGCAGGATCACCCCTCTGCTCCATGCTATCACGAGAGTCATAACACAGCGGGAGCAGAAAGGGGAAGCAAGGCTAAACTGGAGCAATTTGCATGCAGTGTTCATAACTGCCACTTCGGTGGAGTAATGATTTCTTAAAAGTGTAAATGAGGTGTAAACAGGAGTTCAGCAGGCAGGAGAAGGATGTTCAGGAGTGATCGGGGTGGAAGTCTGATGTGGGTAGAAAGGCCAGGGCGCGCAGCCTCAGGGATGTGCTGCCCCCACCACTGAAATGCTGCTCGTGCAAGGTAAAGCCATATGTTCTGTCAAAGCTTTTGAAGCCGAAGATGGCTCCGTGTCAGGTTTAAAACACTTTTCAGAAACTGATTGTGGACTTTAATAAGATACTAGAAAAAGAAAGGAACACAGCGCTGTCTGCAGGAACCAGGCCCCTTCCAGGTGCTTCCTTAAGAGCAATCAGGTTGCATAGACATGGGTGTCTTGTGCTGTCTTAAACTTCCTGGGGTAGCTGAGACATCTGCGAGGGGCTGGCAGATACAGTACAGGACCTATGGGAAATCTGTGCCCTTCTGGAGGACAGCTGGAGAGCATGTGGGATATTCTAAGGCATCTCAAGTGTCGTGAGACCCCTATGTTAGGCAACTGAATCCCACCCCTGGTATGCCATCTATGGCTCTTTCTCACATATGCAATGTGTAGCAGAGATGAACCCATGGAGCTCCCTTTCAGCGACTGGTTCCCTCTAAAGCATCTATTTCGGGGAAAAAAAAATCCACTGATATTTTGGCTAACAGGAGTATTTGTAAGCTCCTTTTTCCTGTGAGCTGGGCAAAAAGAAACAGGGCATGAGCGAGAGAGGGAAGATACTGGAATAGGGCCCAGTGTAGCAAACAGTTTCACAAGTTGGCGAATGAAGTTTATACAATAGAGAAAAATATGCATGATTTTAAAAGGTAATTACATTTTTATCAGCTATTTTTCCAGCCTGGTTCTACATCTTCTAAACATTTTAACAATGGCTGATAATGTAATGCTTTATACTTACACAGTGCTTTTCAACAATACATCTGAAAGCACTCTATGAACGTGAACTAGTCCTCACAACACCCCTGTGAGGTGGGTAGATAACAGTACTCTCCCCATTTTATGGGTGGGAAAAGTGAGGTACATGGCATTAAGTGACCTGTCCAAGTTCACTCAGTAAGTCAAAGTCGAAATGAGAAAACCAACCCAGTTCTCCTGACTTAATGTCCCAAGTTATTTTTCCTGTGGAACGATTGTAGACAATCTGTTTGACACGGGATGTTGGACGTTGGAAGTTTTCAAGCACTGTCATTGCCATAATTGAGAACATACGGGTGTTGCATAACACAAACGACATGTTGCATTATCGAAATACATTTATTACAATGGACACGTTTTCTTTTGCAAAGTTAAAACCCAGAATGTAGGTTAAATATAGCTGCATATGCTGAATAGTTGAAATAATCACTAGGTCTTAATGCCTCAGCAGTTGAAAACAAATCCTCTTTCGTGAACTACTGCAGTTTCCTTACTCAAAGAATATAGCACATTTATCTTCTATAATGTATGTAAAGAATACTGTAAATGTGTAAAGGTCTTAATGAATCTAAGAAAAGTTACACCTCAAAACCAACTAGTTAATACTTTGCAAGTAGAGAAGCTGTTAGAGTTTTGCGTCTTTGTAGCTGGGAATTAATTGAAAAAGGAATACATGAGAGGAAAGAAAGCAGACCTTATAGATTTTGGTTTATGCGTTGTATTATCTTCTAAGAGACACTTTGCTGGTTTAACTATGGTGATAGGGAAGGGGGAGGTGGTTGTGAATCTTTGGTTTAGATGTGGTTCAGTGAGACCTTTGAAAAGATTGTAATTGCAAAGTCAGCTCAGGTCACATTGTCTTGCTGGCACTTGGGTGGAGATGGGACCTGAAGTCAACTGAGCCTGACTTGTTTATTAGATCATATTTGGCAGCTCTGAAGTTTTATTTTTTTAGTTGCAGATACGATTTCAGTTTATCATGCTCACCCAAACTTGCGAAGGCAGGTCTCAATTTCATATTTCCTTGCTGAAAAAGCAATCAGGGAATCCTGTTTTCTTACGGTAGAATAATACATACATATTCTGATTGCTGCTCGTAAGGTAACGGAGCATCTGGGATTGCTCTGAGTAAGGGGACTGCAGCAAGACCTGAACAGGTCTCATAGCATGTCATGCGTGAGACTAAACCTTGCTCATTGCCTTGCTCAAAAGGTGCCCTCACAACACCGAGCTGCTCAAGGAGGACAGAAGGACGCCTCGCTCCCAGAAGCAGTGCCTGCAGCTCCTGTGGCTCCAGCGCAGCTGGTGATAGCACTGCACAGCCCTTGAGGCTGACTGCTAGAAGCACCTCAGATCCTGGGAAATTCTGGAGGCTGAATGACTTGCTGGTGAGGACGCAATGACTGAGACTTGCTAGTGTTCTTCTGAAGAGGTCACCATGCTCTGTGTCATTAGGCCATGCGCACAGACTTGAGTTTGGTGGGAAAACACTGCCAATTCAGCCCCTTTAGAGGTGTTTTAGCCTTGCAAAGAAAGAAGTCACTTTATTTTCAGACTGTGCACCCAAATCCCAGCTGGGGGTTGCTAGAAATCCCAAACCGAAGCAAGTGAGTGCCATCACAGATCCACGCAGCCTCGCTGCAGCGAGCAAACCCGTGCTGCTTTACAGCCACTGACATTGCAGCTGGACCTTCAGAATTTGATTTTGCAAATTTGGACCTGATGGTTATGGGCCTAGGCTACATATAATTTTGTTTGTTTTTCCAAGGAGATTTTATATTTCGTATCAAATCAGCAAATGCCCATTGCTGATGCTGGCGGATAAACTAAAGTGCCCTTTGTAGCAGAATGGATGTCAACTCTTCGGAGTGGTTTTCAGAGACAAAAAGAAGGTATAGGAGACTTATTTCATGATCTGGAGTATACTCATGTTACCTCATCTCCACACTGCTGTATAAGAAGTTATTCCCCTAGGAAAGCTATGCTCACAGTGCTGTTGTGTCGACCTGGTATTTTTGTGTTAGGAATGTGTTTGTGTCGTCTAATAGACCTGAGATGAATGACAAGAAAAGCCTGAAGAGCTTTAAGGAAGCACCTGCCTTGTCATGTGCCTTGAGCTGCTTGCCTTGAATCTGGATCTCGTCACAAATATTCGCCTCTCTTGTCATTCTGAATTCACCTCTTTCCATTGGCCATCTTTTAAAATGCGCTGTGCCAACCAACATGACTGGCCTTTATCCTTGATTTTGATTTTAATAATAAAATAAAAACTCCTTTTCAAAGAAGCTGATTCTGTCTCACTGATAGGCAATGTTTAATGTTATTTGTATGCCTTTAACATAGTTTAGAATGGGTCTTACTCATTTGTAGTTGATAAGTATACAGGTAAGTTATGGCTTTGTTTCTGTTATTTATATGCTTCATACGTAGACCTGCTTCAGAACAGGAATCTAATTTTAGAAAATAAACATGCATTTGAAACTGGACAAATCTGAAAACTAAACATTAATTGTGTAATATGTTTTCTTATCAGGAACATAAATGGTATCTTAGAATACTAACAGATGCATTACATATATTAATGAGGGTTTTACCATATACTGTATATCAGGAACCCCCCTTTTTTTTAACCATTAAGATATTCAATATTCATTTGTATTCAGTGCCAACAAATTGATAGCTTGCAGTTATGAAATATATGCCTATGAGCAAGTAGCTACTAAGTATTTTTATCTCAGCAAAGGATTTTAGACGATGGATAATGTAGATCTTTGAGCCTCAACTATAAATAAACAGCAACTGCTTTACAAATCCCTCCCCGCTGTAGTTTAAGATTGTATTACAAAACTGACAAATGATTTGCAAAAGAGAATGATGAACCCTTATTTCCAAGACACTCTTCAACTTAATCCAAAACAAGATTCCCGGGTAATTTTACATACTCTGGCGAGATTGATGGCCTGGCAGCTTTCCGACGTTTGCCTGGATCGGACGTGGCACCGAGGCATGAGCAAAGACTCGGCTGGGCGTCTCCCAGATCCTCCGTCCTGCGCATTCATCGCCCCAGCTCCCGCCTGCGTTGCAGGTTAAGGCAGGCCGACCCCGGCTCTGGTGATTAGCGCCGTGCACCCCGGCCGCGCGCGGGGCGACGGTTGCGTTGCCCAGAGCTTCTATCGTTGTTTACAAGTTCATAGTGTTTCGGGGGGAGGCGGCGGTTAATCACGATGGGTCGGGGAGGGTTTGTGACAGCTGACAAGCTCATTGATTAAGACGTTTTCTAACGAAGTTGTTAGCGTTAATTCTTTTATATAGTGCTCTAATCTTTTCCAAGTTGCGTTCTGACATGGCACAAACCGCTTGGCATTGAAAGTCATTCAACGGTGATTAAAGTGCTCTTTTTATCAGTTTAAGGATGTTTCGTCGCCGATCAGCCGCGTGGAACTGTTTACTAATTAGACTCGCTCACATCCTCTTCCGTCCGGGCGGAGGGAAGCGGGGAAGCTGAGGAGCAACAAGTTAAAACGTGTTACCACGCCGTCGTGAGGCCCGGCGTAGCGCGGCCGTTCGAACGGACGCGCGATCTCTGCTGAGAAGCGGAGCGGGTTTGCGCCCGGCCGTGCAGGGTGGCCGTGCCGGCAGTGGGAAGCTCTCCGCAGCTCGGGCTCTTCCCGGAGGGCTCTGCGAAGCGGTGATTTGCCCCCTCGGCAGCATCCCGTGCCGCACGGCACGTACGCGGCAAGCCAGGGGGCTCGGGGGTGCCCGAGGGCCCGGCGTGGAGCGGGAGGTCGGGCACGGCCCTCCCGAGGCCCCTCCTGCCGGGGCCGTTCCCGGGGCTCAGGGCTGCTTCCCCGCTGGCCCCGGGCACGTCGCCTAAGCAGCGAGCCTCGGGCGCCTGAACGCGGCTGCGTCGCGCGCCGAAGGGGACCCGGCGCGGGGCGGCTGCGAGGCTCCGGCCGCCGCCGCGTGCTCCGCGCTCTGCCGTCTGAGGGACGCTCCTCGGCCTGGCTAGCTCCTGTCTGCCCGCCGTCCTGAGCTTCGAGAGCTGTGCCCGCTGACAACAACGGGATAAATATGGCTGCATTTCTCCTAAGTTATAAAAAAGGAACTTCTCTGTCAGTGATGGAGCCGCTGAACGCCTGCTTCCAGACCAGCCAACAGGGTGGAGATGTCTGGGAAGAGGAGGAGGCGTTCGCCGCCGCGAAGCAAGCGGCCCATCGCTTCCGCCCAGGTCCCGGGGACGCACCGGGGGCATCGCAGGGTAAAGTGCTTGGGGCTCCCGGCCACATGGTCCTGTATAGCTTAAAGTAAAGATCCTACGCTCACGCCTGGAAGACTGTTCTCTTCGTTTGGAGCTGAGGTCGTGTCAGTGTTTGAGGTATAAACCCCTGCTGTTACACCAGGGCACATTTTTCTGCCTGCTGAGAATTTCGTTTAAAGGTCTTCAGATCTGGCTCATTTGAAAAGAGGAATTATTGTTTGGTTTGGATTTTAATCTGCTCTGATAAACTTCCATTTTATGAATTAGCCAAATTCTATCACAGCTAGCCTGAGTTTAGCTTGGCTGGAATGATGCTTTTCAGCAATACCTTACGGGCTCTCGCCCCGCATTGAGCACTTCAGTTTAATTTTACCTTTCTAATAAAAGTCCACTTGAATTGCTTGCTAAACCTAATAATACTCTTCAGGGGCTTTGAATCATTCTAAACAGCTGAATATAGTGATCATACCTGTGCTGTGGAGCTTTATAGGCTAGTTCAAATGAGTATAGGAACTTTATTGTTCTCTATTAATATTATTTTTAGTAGAACTCTCTTGTATTTCCCCTATTGCCTTTAAGATACTTTCTCTTTTTTAAAAAAGATACTGGTTTAATAAGGTTTAATAAGAGGATTACTATGTACTACGCTAACTTTAAAAATATTTTGGTCTGATGATAAATATATGCCTTTCAAAATACTTAATGCAGTTTTGGTTTTGTCTGAGGCTTTACCTTGTTATGGGGGATCATTTCTAAGCTGTGGAGTCATCATTAGCAGTTTAATCCCATCTTCTGAGAAAAAAAATGCATATCTTGCAAGCTGATATGCCTTTCTTTGCAGTTGCAAAATCGAGAAGCCACGATTAGGGAGAATTCGGCCTTTTCAGACTGGCTGCCGCCCTCGGAAGCGGAGGCTGCGAAGCGAAGGTCCTCCGGTGGCCGTGCCGTCCCGGGCTGACCCCCTCGCAGCAGCCGCCGTTTCCTTTGTTTTGACCGGGAAAGGTCAGAAAAAATGAACCAGAGGAAAATCACCAGAGATTGAAGCCTATTCTTTTTCCCCCATTAAATTATCCTAATGTGGCAATGTCTAATTTCTCTTCGTTTACTTTTTCTATCGTACTTGGCAGCCTCTTTATTCTGATTCCTATCAGCTCATAATTAGTTGCCAGAGAAAGGACTATGATGTACATAAATAATCATAAGATGCCAGATAAACTGTATCGGTTTCAAATTAGTGTCGTGCGCAGTGTCTCGCTAGGCGCTCTAACCTATTCTTTTTAATTACAGTTTACAAAGCAAACGAGCTCCTTGCCCTTTTTGCAGCTCTCGCGGCACGGCGCTGTCGCGCCCGGCCGCGGAGCGCCGCCTCGCCTGCTCAGGTGCGCCTGCCGGGACCCGGGGCCTCGCTCCCCGGGATCCTGCCGCGGAAAGCCAGAGAAATACCTTCCTTCCATTTGAACATGGGTTCACTTGGTATTAAAAAAAAAAAAAAAAAAAAGGAAGAAAAACCCCCCAAAGGCCTCCTGCTCCACAAGGAGCAGGAATCTAATCTACCCGCCCCATTTCTTAAAGCGCTATAAGACATGAGAAATAGTTGTTACAACACCAAAAAAAAAAAAAAAAAAAAAAAACCCACTGGAAAGCCTTGTGTCTCTGCAAAATAAGAACGGCTGGTGCCTGCAGCAGATAAGCGTTCTTACAAGGCGGTGGTGACAGCCGCCGCAGTAAAATTGTTGACCAGAGATGTATGGATAGTTTTGGCACAAATCCCAATTGCACTTTACATAGTAGGTCTTAATTGGAGTGTCCAGGTTCATTTTGTTTAAGAGGCTTAAAAAACCTTTTATAAGTATGTGTATATATATATATATATATATATGTCAGTCTTCATTGCTTATCAAGATTAGGAAGTGGTGGTGCTCAAGGCACACAGTAAGTATTCTCTATGCCCAGAAAACCAGGCAAGTTTTAGGTGCTGCTTTTAAATCTGACTCGGCTTTTCTGGTTTGAGAGAGCAGCTGGAGGGATTCTGCCGTTCTGGCTCAGGCAGGACTCTCCCTGAAGCCGATCCAAGCGTTTTGTCGTAAAGGTGCAGAAGAACAGAGACCAGGGCTTTGGTTGAGGGTTTTCTTTTTTCTTTTCTTTCTTTTACTTTAAGAGGTAGTAGAAGGAAAGAAAAAAAAAATCCTCAAAATTGCAGATTGCAACTGCAAATTGCAGAAGGGCAAATAAGTGGCAGCTGGACAGGAAGGCAGCAGCGTCCCCCCTGCTTTTCGGCGTGGTGGGTTAACTTGGCAGCTGCGATGCTTTTCACTGCGGCTCTTACAAGACACATGGCTTCACGGTCAGAAGGACAACGAGAAAAAAATGTATACATTCACTGATGTCTTTTTTTCTTTTTTTTTTTTTAATTTCAGCAACAAGGAGCTGCCACCACCGTGTACTGCGCGGCGGCGCCGGAGCTGGAGGGCCTGGGCGGGATGTACTTCAACAACTGCTGCCGCTGCCCGCCGTCGCAGGAGGCGCAGAGCGCCGGGGCGGCCGCCGCGCTCTGGGAGCTCAGCGAGGGGCTGCTCCGGCAGCGCGCCGGCCGCCGGGGCCCCTAGCCGGCCGCTCGCGCCGGGGAGCCGCGGGCGCCGCCGCCGCCCGCCGGGCCGGCGCATCCCGGGGGGCTCCCGCGGCGCCTCTTTATTCGGGTAATTCCTGCCTGCGCGGCTTTGCGCGTCGGTCGGGAGGTGCTGGGGCTGCGGGGCCTTTTCTGCCTGCGTGGATGTTATCATCGGGTGCGGCAAATACAAAAAGATGGTTAAGCAAAGAAATCTGTCCTGCCCTTGGCTGCTGGCTGCAAGTACAGCTGCGCTGTCTAGAAAAAGAAGGTGCGAGAAGACATCTGAACAGAAACAGTAAATTCACAGCTAATTAAATATTTCTGCTTTTTTCTTAAAAGATTATAATAAAAGATATGCTGTAAACCATTCCCTAAATACCGTAGGGTAAGGAAAGATGACGTTGTCTCCTTAAGAATACACAGGGTGTAATCAGGGGTTTAAATGGTATTTCCATCCATTTCTCAGTTCACAGTTTTAAGGAGTTTTTTTTTTCTTTAAAGTTCACAGTTTCTCAGTTGTCCTGATACTGTGTCTGATTCCAAATCTCTCAGTTCTCTTCTTTCATTTTAAATTTAATAAAACAATAAAACAACATGCTTGAATACAGTCACCTGAAGAGTAAGTTTGTCTCATTTCTGCAAATGTCTTAGTTCCATTTTTTTTTTTTAGAAAAGAAAACTTGAGGAAAAATAAAGAGCTTCTTGTTGATGCCAAGAAAATGCTGTTTTTTTTTTCTTGTTTCTTTCTGAGTTCATTTTGTGTTTTGTGCTTTGTAGCTGTCTTCATGCCAGAACGTTGTCCTAAGCCATCACCAGTCCAGCATCACATTTTCTGTAGACAAAATATAAGCAAACAAATAGAAAGGCACATTGTTAATGGAATGTTATTTGATCCCCCCTTGTTTTTGATTTATTGTTAACAGACTGTCTTCCATAATAGTTCATTATGAAATGCGTAATGCATTTGATTAGCTGTTGAATAGGTATTAAAATCCAGGAATGTATTCATCAGAAAGAATGAAGTATCCTGCCATGAAAAACCCCCCAGATCTATGCAAAGAATGATAATGTTAGAGCGTAACCATTCTCTCTTGCAGTTATATATTACTTTTTTGAGTTTATGGCTAGTTCCAGTTTAGTGAGAGAGAGCGTCGAAGCGATGGGGATGGGCAGAGGATGAACTCGTGTCTGCTTTCCTGACTAGGAAGGTATTCAAGAAAGCACGCCACCTCTTTTCAGCCTTTGGGGAAAAAAAGAAATCCCCGAGGTTCTGCCCGGCCGTGGTGCCCAGCCGATACGCTGGTGCAGCACCGTGTCTGGAAACGCTCGCGGCCCGGGTCAAAGCGCTCGAAGGCTGAGGCGGGGATCGCGCTCGAACCCCGCGGGGTGCTGGAGGTTTTCCTGGGCGGAAAAGCTGATTCGCTTCTGTCAGCCGTTCAACAGCCTTCTCAGATGCGTTAGTTTTCCTTCGCGTGGCAAAAAGAAAAGACTGACTCTCCCAAGAAGTGCAGCCAACCAAGGCAGCGGCGTTTTGCACCAGGACTCGACGGTCCCGGGCTCGGGGACGGCAGCGGTTAAACTCTGCCGGCAGCCTGGGCCTTGTGGCAAACGCTTGGGCAACCATTAACAGGCGGTGAGGAGCACCACGTCGCTCCTTTTTTTGCCGAAATACGGACGGTGCGCTTTCACGAGCCCCCAGTCCGTAAGGAGCTGGGCTCGCTGCCCGTGCGGGGCGTCCCCTCGGAGCGGGCTCCCCCTCCGGCGCGAGGAGGCGAAGGCGGTCCTGAGCGAGCCCAGCCCTGCGCCAGCGGCGGACTCAGCGGCCCCGTGACTTTACGGAGTTGATCGGGTTCCTCCGGTTCCTATTTCTGGTTAATAAATATTTACTGACACTAGTGTATTACCCTATCTAGATTTTTACTATCACCATTTTCTCCACCTCAAAGGAAGTGATTTTCTTTCTCCTTTTCTTCTCTTTTTCCCCCGTCCATTTCCCTCTTTTTTCTTTTTCATCTTCTTTCTTTCTGCTTCCCTTTCCCTTTCTCTCTTGCTCTGTCTTTCTCACTTTCTTTATCTCATTCTCTTTTCTCTCTAGCTCTCCTTTGGTGAGCTATCCCGCATAAAAAAGCTTTTTTCTTTTCACATTCATTCCAAATAAAAACCAGCACAGAGCATTTACTCCTATTGGAAACACTTGTGAAAATTTTTCACACACTCTCCGCTTGGTTTCAGCACAGGGGGGATGTACAGTGGGCAGTAAAAAGGGAAAAACCAATTGAAAAGAAACAGACTCCAAACCTTCCATTTTAATATCCTACATGTGCCCAAGTCATTGACTTTCAAATATATTTTGGTGTAAAATTTGGCACATTTACAGCCAGTCAGATTTATTTGTTTGACTGGCATACATTTTTCCGCTTGACTTACCTGCGGCAGCGTCCGTGTAAATTACTCCACAACGCCTTGACTCCAGTGTTCATTAAAGGTAGTTAAGTGAGCCAGTGTCTAATATTAAAGCAAACCTCATTAACCTTAACTAGTATCATATCAGCAAAACAAAAAGAACTGAATAAAGCAAAATAGATCATGTATTTATAGTTCTTGGAAAAGATCCAGCAAACTTGCATCAAGCTCCTAATAGTCCTAATAAGCACTTGCTGTTCATCCCTGCAAAGATGTGAGGCGAACGGCTAAGGTGGTGCCCAAGACTCTGCAAGACCCTCCCAGAGCTCTCCGCAGCTGAGACCTTTCCTCCTCACGCGCTCAGGGCGCTCCAGGACCCATCCCCTCTGCTGTCCGCCTAAAGTCAACGTTTCCCATTGAAATGGTGAAGATTTGGTCCTCATCTACATGGGTGAGTGAGTGTGCTTCCTTGAGGGAGGTGAAAGAGCCACCAGAAGCTCTTAGGGGAATGCGGGGGCTGTTTCAATCCGTACCAATGGCCACTGCTGCCCGGGCAGCCGAGGCCACCCATGGTTGTTATTGCTGCGGCCAGAAACTAACTGATTGCCATGACATCTATTTGCAAAAAAGACACAAAAACTATGCCAGGTCTTAATTTTTTTTCCCCCGGTACATTTATCTTTTGACACCTGGAAGACAAATCTCAGCTAGTCTCATCCCAGGTACGTATTTTTATTCGAGAAAGTCTTTCCAGCAACACTGCAATAATCTGACTTATATCAAGGTTGAAAAACTGTTTGTCAGGTGTTAAGCTCATGACCTTTCAATCCAAACACACTTACTTACACAAGCCAGTTTACTATTGGAATGATCAATATCTTGTAAGCGAGAAAGTCTCGCCAGATCTTATTTTGTCCTTTGGTATCACTTGTGGCTTTGGAATTGATCATTATATGTGGCTGGGGAAAAATTGCCTATACAGTTCATGTGCTCTATTTATCTTGACAGGGTTCTCTAGGATTATATTTTCATAATCTGAATGGCAGTGGAACAGCTGCTCAAGCTCTGCAAGCCCTTCTTATCAGGCTAAATTTAAACTACACTAATTACGATTAGAATCATAGAATCAGTAAGGTTGGAAGGGACCTCTGGAGACCATCTAGTCCAACCTTCTTGCTCAGCAGGGTCACCTAGAGCATGTTAGACAGGATTGCATCCAGGCGGGCCTTGACGACCCTCTGAGCTCTGCCTTTCAGCCAGGTCTCAATCCACCTCACTGTCCACTTGTCTACCCACACTTCCTGAGCTTATCTAGGAGGATGTTATGGGAGACAGTGTCAAAAGCCTTGCTGAAGTCAAGGTACAGAATGTCCACTGCTCTGCCCTCATCTACCCAGCCAGTCATTCCATCACAGAAAGCTATCAGATTGGTTAAGCAGGATTTTCCCTTGGTGAATCCATGCTGACTACTCCTAGTCACCTTCTTTTCCTCCATATGTCTGGAGATGGCATCTAGAATGAGCTGTTCCATCACCTTACCAGGGATGAAGGTGAGGGTGACAAGTGTATAGTTGCCTGGTTCCTCCTTCTTGCCCTTCTTGAAGATTGGAGTGACATTGGCTTTCTTCCAGTCCTCAGACACCTCTCTAGTTCTTCATGACTTTTCAAAGATGATGGAGAGCGGCCTGGCAACAACATCCACCAGCTCGCTCGGTACCTGTGGGTGCATCCCTTCCGTGCCCATGGGTTTGTAGATGTCTAGCCTGCCCAGAAGGTCTCTAATCCTATTCTCCTCAACCAAAGGAAAGTCTTCCTTTCTCCCTCACGTGCAGGTTCTGGGATTCTTGAGGGCTGCCCTGAGCAGTGAAGACTGAAGCACAGAAGGTATTCAGTAATTCTGCCTTCTCTGTATCCCTTGTCACCAGGCCCCCCGCCCCATTCAGCAGCGGGCCCACATTTTCCCTAGTCCTCCTCTTGTTGCTGATGTATTTGAAGAAGCCCTTCCTGTTGTCCTTGACATCCCTTGCCAGACTCAATCCCAATTGGGCCTTAGCCTTCCTCACCGCATCAACTTATGCCGCTTCTCCTTATGTATCTCTTTTTTAAAACACACATGTACTATATAGAAAAATGTATGGGTAGGGGTGGGGGGGGGGCATGCTAAGAAGCTTGGAAAATTATGCTAAAATTTTACTCATTTCTTCCCATCTGCAGCAGCTGAGTTGTTAGGTTTGTATTTTACCCTCGATGCAAAATCCCTGCCTGACTTGGGATATATGGTCCTGAGTAAGGATCCTGACCTGTGCGGGGAATATGTTGTTTTATTAGCAAATGTTTTAAAGTCAAGATGCCTTGAGCCGCTAGGCAGTGTAGGAAAAGCAGAAAAGCCATCGTTAATAATAGCATCTTACACTTCTGTAGTGGTTGCTTCCCAGGGGAACTCAAAAGATCTTTTTAGCCTTGTTTTTCTAAGCAGTTGGATTTATGTGATCAGTCAGGCAGCCTTTCCAATCCGCGGGTGGATTTCAACCAAATTTTGTCGAGGGCTAAAGGCCGCGAAGGTATTAAGAAGTCGTGCGCGCGTGGTGAGAACGGAGCCTCGGCGCGGCGCCGGGGGAGTCGCAGCCTCGCGCCCGCCGCGTGGGGCCCGCGCGCAGCCGCCTGCAGCCGGGGCGCGGGGTGAGGGGCTGCGCGCCGGCCGCGCGCCGGCCGCTGAAGTCCTTCGCGGCGCGACGGAGGAGTCAGCAGGCAAGCAGAGGGGCTCCTTGGCGAGAGGGGACCTGCTCCTCCCCGGGGCTTCCTATCAGCGCTAACGGGGATATTCGCTAGCCGGCGGCTCTGGGCCGCGCGGTTTTGGCTCTCCCCCCCACCCCGCTGCTCGAGCCGAGTCCTCTCCGGCGGGCGTTTCGTGAGCTGGCTCCACGCTTTAAAAGAGCCGATCGCGCTGGCAGAGCGCGGCGGAGCTGTAAAAGTGTCAAGGTGTTACGAACGTCCTGGCGCGGGAGCCCAGCCGTTATCTGCCGGCGGCGCGGGAGGAGAGCTAACGATGAGCAGCGTGTAACCCGGTCATTGCTCTAATCCGTCTGGGTGGAGAGGAGTGAAAAAGAGGGCGAAATCCTGGGAAAATGACTCGGGCCGTCGGAGATGAAGTGTGTACGATGGAGTCATCCAGAGGCGGCTGTCAGCAGGAGCTGCGGTTGCATACACCAGCAACGCAAGCACCGCGCAGCGATCCCCTTCGGTACTTTTAACGGGGAGGGTTGGTTCGTGTGTTTCTGTCTGTGCCCGGCCCTTAATTACAACCCAGCGTCTCCTACCAACCGGGCTCCCTTTCCAAGTGAGGAATGTGATTTTAATCAACTCATGGCCGGGGGTTGAAGGAAGTACTACAAACAGACCAAAGCAAGACATACAGATCCCTTTGGAGGACCGGAATTAAATGAGAAGCAGTCATTTTATTAATTCTGCTGTGGTTTATAGACCTTTTATATGGAACATTACCCATACAACCTCACTATCTAATTAAAAAGGGCTTTTATCAATTTGCTGGGCAGTTGCTTATACAAAAAAAAGAAAAAAAAAAGGGAAAAAGAGAGAGAGGAAGAAATACTACTATATATTTTTCGAACCCCAGAAGATGATTGCCTGCTTTGAAGCCGTGCATCACCTGATGAGACTATTTTGGATGGCCTGAAATGCAGCACCCGAAGAAACTAAGCAGAAGGGAAGAGAGAGGAAAGGAAAAAAAAAAAGAAAAAAAAAGAAAAAAAAAAAAAAAAGAGAGAAGGCTCTTGATGCCTTGCACCGCCCCGAAACCTCTTCTTGGTGCGGCGGGCTGCATTTACACGAGCGGAGCGCGTTGGGAGCAGTGCACCGGCGGAGGTTGAACACCACCAGACTTTCCGCGCTTGGACTCAATCCCCCGTAAGGGTCTGGGCGACCTGCTGGCCGGGCTGGCTCCCGGGGGCCGGGGGCTCGCGGAGCCGCCCGGGAAGCCGGCCCGGGCCGCCCGCCTCCGGGGCTGAGAATTAATTTCGCTTATGCCTTCAGCCAGGTTTCAAAGCGCAGGCTCTGGAGACACAAGCGAAATTAATTTATTAAAAAGCAATAGCTTGATAATGTGCGTGATGATAGAATAAATGAATCTGTTCAATATCTTATAAAACAGTTGGCAATCACATAATAGAGCATTCATTGTCAATTTAGTAGCTTGTCTCATTATACTCTGCAAATAGTAGTAAAATGGTGTATTATTCATGAACTAACGTGCTTTAATTACTTCTAGTGCACATTTATTTTTTTCAAATGTGAGTTAGATTCATCTGTAACTGTAACTCAGCTTATGAATCTTGAAGCACTAACACAAACTGGAAGAGAAATTTCCTGAGCACAGTAATCCATTTCTGGGAAGTTTGTAATGTCGCTACGTGCTAGGAAAGCACATCCTAAAAATGCCACCCTCGGCTATCAGCCTGAAGTTGGATTATAGCTGATAATATTTGAGTAAATATGATATTGCTATTTGACAATTCCATTGGATATAATTTCATGTTTCATCATTTGCTAGGGATTTTTTTCCTGTCATAGAGCAAATCCCCAAGCCTAATATAGTTTATTTGTTGGCTTTACAAAGAGACATCATCTTGTTACCACTCCCTCCCTTCTTGGCTCCCCGCACACGCACTTTTCACTGGCTTAATTTGCGATGAAGGGCTCACATACACACACCCAAGGTCAGTGAAAGTCCACTGCTCATTTCAATTAAAATGTTTGCAAGGATTTATAAGTAATAAACTGAGCTTGCCTGTAATAGCAGGTTTCCTAAAGTAAGTCTTGATACTACTAAGCATGATGTTGCAGCACATATTGTTGATATTTCTCTGTGCATGGGGAAAAAAAAGAGCACTCTAAAATAAGATGACTTAAAAATGCAATTAAGGTGTAAATCTTTATACCCATTAACATTTAGGGTCCATTAGATTACTTTGTCTTTTACAATATTAAAAGCTAAGATGTTTTGCTTTTGTTCTATAGCGGTATATTCTAGTTCTATTTATAATACAAATGTAATTTAGCTCCCAATAAATCTTGGCTTTAATTGGTTATTAAGTACGTGCTACCATGTCATAAATTTCAGGCACTGGGCTTCTGCTTTCTTTTTTTTTTTTTTTTTTTTTTCCTTCCTGTTCATCTCTATGGCTTTGTATTCCGGGGTCAGACATGGGGGCTAGCGGGGGCCGCTCACCCTCATAAATATTTAGCCCAAGAGCTGGGCTGGGGGGGAGCTGGGGCCCCAGGAGAAAATCTGGGCTCGTTCCCGCGCCAAGGGTGCCTGGAGCTGCCGCCTGGCTCGAAGGGCGGCCCAGCCGCGGCGGCACGATGAGGGCGCTTTTCCTCCAGCCTCAGCAGGCACAATTCAGGCTAGTTTTTATTGGTCACCGAGGATGAGTTTCTGAGGTTTTTAGACTCAAGAACTGGGGTAATAGCATTGCGAGGGCATGGCCCAGTTTCCTTTGTAATCCTGCTTTCTGTTCCCAGGAGTAACCTGCAGCCATGACTGTTTAATCCTTAATTCCTGCCACAATTAACATCTCATATTCAGGAGGACTTCCTCGAGATTTGAAAGGAAATCTGTCCCCAGCTAGGTCAGCCCTAGCAGGTCTCTTTACTAAATGGGCTGAGCTCCTTCTCGGCTCGAGTCGAATACAGTAACACCTCATTTACTGGGGCAGTAGAGCAGAGAATCTGCGAGCGGCGCCAGCCCGATGCAGCGAGCAGCAGCAGCCTCGCAATTAGAGCCGGCGAGGATGCAAGCGCACACACTCGGAAACTACTAATGAACTATTTGAGCAAGTCTACTGGTATTTATTTACGGCTGAGACAGCCTCCTCAGCTAAAGGGCTGCCACGTGTTCCCAAGAAGCCTGTGACAGAAGTTTTATGTAAATAAAAGAATTTTTAAAAATAAAAGAAATTTAGAATAAGTTAAAAAAAGCTCTGTGCAATAGCTTCGTATTTCGCTGCGAGAATTGCATATGGCCTGCTTGAACTGGACAGACTTCAACAAAAACAGAATACAGCTACCTTGATTCATCTTTAAAATACATAAAATGGATTGATTAACCCACCCATGATGACCATTTGAACTGCAGTTCATACAACTTTTATTGGCAAATTGGTCAGTCAGTCATCCAAACATGTGGTTTAGTCCCGTGAACAAGGAAAACTGTTTTTAAAAAGCATGCTTTTTCCAGCACCAGCCCTAGTCTTTGCCTCAGTGGTTGTATTGGCTGATTAATCCATACTTTTACTGCACTTTGATTGAAATACAATAGTTCTGTCTGAATAACCTGATTAGTCTTAATTTCCTAATTTTTGTGTTAATCTCCTGTTTTTTTGAACCCTTTGGCAATTTCGAGTACTCAAATACTTTCACAATTGCAGTGCAATTGCTCACATGAATACAGCAAGTCCTGAACATGAGCATCTTTCGTACAATTTTCTCTATCTCTGTCTGTATGTAACACAGCTGTATATATATATATATATGTGTGTGTGTGTGTGTGTGTGTGTGTGTATGTATATATATGTGTATATATGTATATATATGTGTGTGTATATATATATACACACACACACACACACACACACGTGCAAATATGCATGTATATGCATACATACACACACACACACACACACACACATTCACATGCATACACATGGAGTAATACGTGATTTTCTTTAAAATGTGTTTTTGGTATTTTTCCCCCCTGTGCCGGCTTTTTGAATCACTTGGAATCTGAGAATCGCTGAATCACTTAGAACATAATTATGAACTTGACCCTTCCGTTGCCTGAAAGCTGCTCTGGCTCCTTATGGCTATTTCTGCAGTTTTACTACTTTCTTCTCTGCCCCACCAGCATTAGGAGCTCTGTCTGCAGCTACTCTTTATCATCTTTTCCTTTAGGTGAAGAAAGAAGCAAAATGAAGCAATGTGTCAGTTCTCCATCCTCAGTCTCTAATTTCTCATTAGCATTTTTGCTGGAGTCCTACTCGGTTGATGATTATGTATTTTATACAGTAGCTTTAGTGAAGAATTTTACATTGTTCCACATACGCTTTTCAGTTTGACATGCTATATATATTTCCCATGGTTAACAAGTCTAAAAGTGTTTCTTTCTGTAGTTTTCCAGAGAGTCCTGAGTATTTAAGCTGAAGAACCTAAAAACTAATGCAATAGTAACACGGAGAAGAAGCTGTTGTTCAAAATTCAGGCGGAGCAGAGCTCAGGTCAGCCGCTCACTACTGAGTCTGTTCTGGTTTGCTTTGAGGCATCAGTTGTGTACGTGGACTTGCTAGTAATATGCAGTAGAACTGGATTTCCTAAGTAACTCCTAAAATACACCAGTCATAGTTCAATCCACAGCCACCGCTAGCTTTCTAGACTTACGTCTGTGACCACTGGAAAATTTATTTGCAAACCACTGCCTTAAAGAATGTGCTTTACTTACATCATTGCACCTTGCCATGGCTTATTAAGATAACAAATACAGACAGAAACTCACATAGAGCACTAACCATTAGGAAAATTAATGCTTCAGATTTTGTTGACTGTAGCTTAAGAAGAGTCAATGACTTTTTGGATTTCTGAATTTTGGAAGTCTGAATGCATCTGCCAAAGGCCACCGCTGACATAAACACACACGCACAGATATCCCCAACGCTGGAAACTGCTTCGGTTGCTCTAAAACTTTTACTGAACCCATACGAATATCTCCCAGTCCTCCTTAAAATTCGTTCTTGGCTCCCGGTGTCTGTTAACGTATTCGATACACTTTCCCGGCCGGCCCTGGCGGTCGCCGTTCCAGCGCTCCCGGCTATCGTCTTTATCGTCCCTAACTCACTTTCACGCCAAGCCGCTTCCCCCGCGCCAACAAAAACATTTCCACGCCTCTGCCAGCGTGCTCCGGCAGCGTGCCGCAGGCGGGCGGCCGAGCGGGACCCCGGCTTTTCCCGGGCCGCCCGGGCTGGACGCGCCGGGGAAGGGATTGCGGAGCAGGGCGGAGGCGCTGCAGCGGGAAGGAGGCTTTGGCGAAAGAGCCGCGCGGGCAGGCGCTTGCTGCCGAAAGCCCTCTCGCCCGCCGGGGAGCTCGGCGCGTTTCCTTGGGTGAGTTTCGTGCCGGCGCTGCCCGCGGCACCGGCCAACCTCGCGCAGCCGCCGAGCTTCCCAGGCACGACCGCCCGCGTCTCCACCTCTGCTCTCTGACTTCCCAGGCGGGAGAAGGGCCTCCCTGGGTGACCACCTCATCATCTCCCTACCGTCATCTGCACCCGGCCGATCCAGCTCACCCAGCGGCCTTGGCTAAAGCCACCCAAAACGAACTCGAAAAGCCCACGGTATCCCCCCGTGTGCAACCGATGGAGAGCTGCAGACCAGGGAGATGCCAGGTGTCACGGTCTTCGTGACGGCTCAGCTACCCATGGAAGAGCCCTGTAATTGCTCTGGGATTACAGGCTAATTATTATATAATTGTATACAGTTATTTATTGATATAAGAGGTCAAATCTAGAGCAATGCCATAAATTCACAAAGCGGGAGCTTTATTTTAAAAACTTTGACTGCGTGGCCTCTGATCTTTGAACTGTTTGGTAACTTCAAGCATCATTACCCCCTAAATGTGCCAGAATGGGCAATTTGTATGAGCACTATTACATATGGTGCGGTATTTGTAAAATGTTTAACACAACTGGTCTGCGAATTTGTATGCTCTGAATAGAAATAAAAGGTGAGTTTAATTATTGATTTAAAAGAAATGCTTTTAATATTCTGATAATGATGCAGCTAAACATCAAACAGCGTAAATATAACATGAAAGTGTACAGCTATTAGGCTAAAACGTGACGCTATCCATCCATCTTCCCTTTCTCCATTGCCTCTACCCGAATAGCATGCGGGCGATGTGATTTATTTAGTTAGTTTATTTAGAATTAAATAAAGAGTAAAAGGATGCCTCTCCGGGGCTGGAGGGACCCTAACGCGCCGTCAGCACCACGCGGCAGTCCCGGCCAGGCGCCGGTGGACGTGCCCTGCCGCATTTCCGTGCCGCAGCCCACAGCCCTCTGACAGCTCCCTCTGAATCCCAGAAAGTGGATAGCTTTATTTTTAATCCATCTGTCTGCCTCTCCAGCTATAAAATTGTCATTACCTCTTTTTCTTCTCTTTTTCTTTCTTTTTTTTCTTTTTTCTTTCTTTTTTTCTTTCTTTCTTTCTTTTTTTTTTTTTTTTTTTTTTTTTTTTTGCAAGGGTATTTTACTGCTGTTTGTCACAGCCAGCACTATAACTGAATGGGTAACTTCTTCTCAAGTGAAATGAAATGGAAATAGCATCTGTCTACAAAAATCAATTTAGAAACTACCTAGACATTTTCAGGCTCTGACAACGGGTATGGCTAAAACTCTTAGAGTGTAAAAAGAAAAAAAAATATATCTGGATGTTAGCTATCATCCATCAATCAGAAAAACTCAGAGCCAGATGCATGAGCCAAAGTGAACTTCAGATTGAAGTGGATGGGAGACAGGCTACGACGGCTGATGTGCTTGGGTTACTTCATTATTAATCTCTTTGCTTCCATTTATTTTAATGATTATAGCCAAGAAAACCTCATTTGTGAAGACCACCTTTATATTTTTCTTTTCTTTTCACAAGTACTTTATGCAACTCCCCCCCCCCAAAGAAACAAGTACTTCACGCGACATTTTAACCCCCCTATTTTCCTTCACAGCTACAGGCGGAGGCACCTGCCGGCTTTCCACGGCCTCCCCCATCGAGCGCGCTGAAGCCACCAAAGCGAACCGACGGCCGGACAAGCAGCCCTAGCTCCCGAAGTTTCTGATTTCTTCACTTCTACCATCAAATCGGTCTACACTGTTCCCCTCCTCCCTCCCAACATACCCCTCCGACAGCTGAGTGGATTTTCCTAAATGAGATATACCTAATCAGTAGCTGGTCATAGAGTTGCTGATCAGGCAGATTTTCTGCCCTTTGTTTATTACCCAGCATATGTATCCTGAACGCATTTTCACGTGTAAATATACACATTTCATTAAAAGTAGAGCCTCCTCTGCTGTTCCCATCACATTGTTTCGCAAGAAACACAGTGCAACTATTCTTATTTACTCTTTCAGCCAAAAGGAGAATCACCTGCATTATTATATTAGTGCAATTTCAACCCCTTAGTGAATGATTTGCCGGAGTTGCTATATTTACAGCCGCTGGTGAGAATCCACAGCAGCAGCCCAAAAAGCCTTTTCCCTTCGAGCCCTTTGCAGCCAGTAAGCGGGAGAGAGCGTCGCCCGGTTTGGCTTGGCACGGGCGGGCTGCTGTAAAGCCCGCGTGCGGAAGAGCAGCGCGGGAGCCCCGGGCAGGCCCGGCAGCGCCGCGGTCCACGCGGGTGCCCTGGGGGCCGGGAGGGCTCGGGGCTCCCAGTCTGCACAGGGTGGCTTCCTGGGAACGGGGCAGGGGGGTTTGCCCCGTGCCACGCTGTGCTTCACTGGCGGGGCAGGATTAGACCCCTGCAGTCCTTCCTCCCAGGGGCTTTTTCCAAATAAGAGTTTCTCTGCAAGAGCAGAATTTGGAGGTCTTGCAGGGCTCTGATGCCTGTAGCAGTGTGTGTCTTTAAGGTCTGCAAAATTAGCAATACATAAACACTGCTACCGCCTCTCCCCTGCGAGGCAGAGGGTACTCGCTGGTTGTTACATCTGCCGTCGAATTTTTGCGCTTTACACTCAGAAATAACTCTTGTCTTTGTCTAACCTGGCAGCTCCTCGTGCTTTCCTTTCCCACGACCGTAAAACGTGTTCAGTCCCTTAAGGCGAACTGCTGAAGCAACATCTAACAGATCCCACACCGTGTCCGGAAAGGCAGAGCAGGCTGCTGGCCGGCGGCGCGCAGCGGCTGAGCCGCGGGCGGCTGGTTTCGGTGACGGTGCCGCCGCCGCCTGCGAGCGCCCGGAGGGCACCGAGCCTCCTCGGGCCCCCCCTTGGCGCCAGCCGCGGGCAGGCAGCGCGGCGGGCGCCTCGTGCTGCGACGAGCTGCACCGCAGGGCGGGATGCTGCAGCTGCGGGCGTCTCCTGCGCCCGCGGGTGGGAGCGGGCCGCCGCTTTGCTGGGATGGAAAAGCGGAGGCAGATTTACGGCTGGCTGTCGAAAGCCACGGGGCAGCTCCCGTGGGGAGGAGCAGGACGTGAGAGGCAGCCCCACGGCGATGGGTCACTGCGTACGGGGCAAGGGAGATGGTCAACATATGGGTGAAGCGGCTGAAGGTGAAGGAGAAATGCAATTCATCACGTGCCTCAGCCATCAGTTTTGCAGCTTATCATGTGTGTATTGTAACCATGTGCACACATGTCTGCTTGTGTAACAGAGGTGAGAAAGACTACATTGGATTCTAAATTATATAAAAATAATGCAGGACTGTGTTAGCTTTTAACTGCATTAGCTATGAAAAGCTTATTGAATGTTTTAGGTACTTTACAGCCTAGTAAACTTTTTTTTTTTTTTTTTAAACTATCAGGTTGGCAAAGCGTTGCAATGGTACCTTCTACTCCTAGGAAAATCTGCCTAACACAACTCACATATGCTGCACTGAGTCTTACAGCACAAGATTTACAAGCTCCCAGGAAAGGACAGGCTCATTGCAGAACGAGCCATTACATACCAACGTCAGGAAAGGTGGGAGGAAGAGGAGGAACTGTCTGTTTTCAGCACTGCTAAATACCATCCACGATTAAGAAGGACGTGGATGCGAGCCGCTAGCTGGACTTGCAGCCCTCCCATTTGCTGCTGAGTTTTGTAGGTTTTAACCGAGCGTTAACAGTCATTGCGTCATTGCACGCCTCGCTCAGTTCATTAGTTGATGGCTGTGCCGTGCTGTCAACGTGCAAAGCAAAGCGCTAGCCAGGTGCTAAGCATTATAATTATTTGTTTCCTCCCTAGCATTTAAACTGTTAGCAATTCCTGACCACTGACAGCAGCAAGACAGGCAGCTAACTCAAGTGCTGGCATCACTCGGTGCTTCTTCAGCCCGCGAAGCAAGACGGGGACACACGTCTCTGTGGCAGGAGCACCGCGGGAGGGCCAGGCTAACATTTCCCACTTTCTGGGACCGTGCGCTTGATGTTTCTTGCACCAGCTCTGCTTGAGAGCTGGAAGGATGCAACCCACTCATGTGTTTTCTCATCAAGACACGTCTCACAGTACCTGACTGGCTTGCTAAAACTTGCCCCAAGGAGGCCAGGCTGGACCCAGCAGCTGTACAGACCATGGCAAAAAGGGTCTTTTCCCGGCCATCCCCAGAGCTAGAGCCACTCGGCTCCAAGCAGCAGCAGCTCCAGCACTGCCTTTGTCACCAGTTACCTTGGTGGCCTCCTTCCCTTTGCTGACCCCCATGGAGGCTTTTGGGGATGTAGGAGCCTGGAGGGTCAGTGTGTGGGAAGAGGACAGGTGCAGCAGGAAAAGCTGGCAAGCATTGCTGGGGACTACCCTGGGGACAGCAGAGCACAGCTTCAGATGAGGAGAAGATCTCACTTCTTCATCTGGAAATGCCAAGATTGCAAACTCGGGGTGTGTGTGGGGGGGCTCTCTCACTTTCTGTTGTTCATATGTTACCCTCATAATGAGGAGCTACAAAATCTGTGCCCTGTTCTTTCACAGACCAGCTAACAGGATAGCCTGAGGGCTCGGCGGGTTCGGCTGCAGAAAGCTGGTATTTGACCTGGCTCAGATGTCCTGATTCTAGAAGACAGCCTCAGCCACTTCCTCTGCCAGTGGTGTGAGCTAACACTTATCCAGCCCATCCAAAACACCGTGCGCCCTTGCAGGGCTTGGCTTTTTATTCCACGCCTTTGGTGACGTTCCTTGGTGACCAGTCTCCCAAGCAGGTAGTATCTAAAATATGTGCATCTTGGCATTTTCCTCCTTGTCTTTATTTCTGTTTAACTTAGATGCTGACCCAAAGTGTTTTAATTAGCAGGATTCAAAACTAAGCTTAAAAAATGATAATGAGTTTACTGATTATCAGGTATGAAAATAAGGTCAGTCGAAAACACATCATTGCTTTAATTAAACCTCAGTGAAACTCAGAGAGCAAGATAGAATGACTATTAATGGCTCCTATTTTTGCTAACCTTCCCTTCTGTGGCCTGTTACTTCAAGGTAGGGACTGTCCCCATTTGTCACACTTCCGTTCATGTAAATCGCCTGAGTGAGACCAGTAGTCACTCACCTAAAAAGCTCTGCAGAGTGGAGGTACAGCAATAAGTGTCTTCCTTGTGCCCACGGACAGACCTACTTTTTATTTTAGGGCACGCTATCATCAGGCAGCAGCATGTCTTTGATTTTTGCTTCTGCACAACGATTTATTTTGCATAAGCAATGTCTAAATGCTAAAAGGCTGCGCTTCCTCCGAAATCCACCCTGGCTGGTGGGAGCTAGCACTTCTGGGACTTTCTGAGTTGGAGACTGCATCCCCAATATTGCAGTCAATATCCTTTCATATCCATTTAATATCAGTTCCTTTTCGAAGCTATTGGCTTCTGTCACTTCCTGTGCCAATATGTGCTGCACAGGTTAAAATTACTTCCTCTACTTTTCTTACAGAAGCCAAACAGACAAATCAGCAATTAAACTTTTTTTTGTTTTGTTTTGTTTTGTTTTGTTTTCAGTTCCTCCCCTAATAATTCTGAGGCTCCACTGGAAGATCTAGCAGTTCTTGGCTTTCTTTCAAGCTTAGAGGCAGGGCCACGCAATGGTAGAGCGACCTGGAGTCCTGAGCTCTTGGCCCCATAGTACCTTGGGGGATTCCTAACCATCTGAATTTTGTCCTACCATCTCTGCTTACCAGCAAGGATGTCCTTTGCAATGACACATTAGAAACTTCTAATTCACTCACATTTGCAAAATTCCTGCACCCTCACCACAAACAGCAAGCTGCAAGCCCTTAGCTGAGACCACCAAGTTGTAGGTTGCTTGCTAGAAGCAAACCTCGTTTCTATTGCTCTGGCAGTGCATAAGGCTGGAGCTACTTGATCTGTTCAGTCTCTCAGCAGCAGGACCATCCAGGGCAGAAGGTGACACTGGGTCCTCCATGGGTGTGGATGTGGGTGTGGCAGAGCCAGCTCTAGTTGTGCTTCAGGTGCAAGTGACAGGTAGTCCAACCATGACCCCCACCTCGGGCCACGTGGGTGCAGGGACTTCCCTCTGTCCCCTTGCTCTGGACCACTGTGTACATGAAATAAAAGCCAAGCCTTGGCTGCTTTTACTGAAGAACTCATGGATCTAAATAGGGATTTCCCATGAGGAAAGCCCAAAAAGGACACGAGGAACCTCCCCTTGAGGCTACCTCTGTATGATTTAAAGCAAGGACGAAATCTTTCCTTTCTCTGGTGCCAAAGCAGTCATTTACTCTTGAGATAAGTCTTTCAACCTGGTAGCATTCTCTAGTCTGTTTTTTCTTTCAGCACAAGGGCAAGCGTGAGGAAGAGAGACACTTTCAGTGAAAGGTTACGAAACTCCAGCACATGCCAGGAAGTGACCTGAACTGGAGTAGCTCCCCAACCTGCACGTGCCAGGCAGTTAGGCCACTAGGGAAACATACACTGAAGAGCTTTTTATGAGCAGACTATTATTTTTTTTTTCATTCAGCACGCTAATCTGAGCGTGTACTTACAATACTGTGTGTTAAACATAGAGTCATAATAACAAATGCATAATATAAACCTTTTGGCCTGATAATTAATGTGCACGAATATGAGGGTCTTCTACAGCATTAGTACCAGGATGAACCAAAAACGGGAGGGGCGCTCAGAGGGACGGAGTTATAATAAAGAGTGGGTTTTCTCAAAAATATATCTTTCTCCTTGGAAACTTTGTTTTCCTCAAATCAGCCCAAGGCAAAGAGACTTGTGAACATCGATCCTACGAGAGTGCCTATAGCTCAGGTGAGCATAGCTGCTGAAACAGGACCCCGGCACGTCCTCCAGCATCCACGGTGGTGGGCAGAGCAAGCAAGGCCCCGTTAATGGCGCTGTGGCATTTTAAAGCTATCTTCCTGCAGCGCGTGCTCGTTTTCATGGGGAAATGCCGTTACCGTACTACGGACGAGCCCCCGGCGGGCTGAGGAGCGCTCGCTCCTCGCGTGTCCTCCTGCCACCCCCACCTACAAAACGTGACGCCGAGCCCCGGGAAACCACATTTAGGCGTCGTGAACTGGGCACCAAAAGTAGACGGAAACTTTTAACCTTCACTGCGACGTGCCTCATTTCCTCAGCTGCGCAGCGTGGCTAACATTTCCTCCTCTCACGAGAACGTGAAGTGCCTTCGTTCACATTTGCGGAGGGCGCGGGCTGCGGGGAGGGCACCGCGGAGGGCTGCAGAGGAAGCGCATCGCTTGCGAGCGCTGCCGCACTCGTGCTCTTTCTGTATAAGGTCTGCGGCCCCTCGCCGAGCGATAAGGGCGAAAAGAAGCGTTGAGTGGCTGCGTATGCCCCGCAGGCTCCTGCGACGTGTGGCGGTGTAAACAACGACCGATGCACACAGTACCGCCCAAATACGGTCCCAAGAACCCAGAAGTTAGGTATTTGAGCCCTTGACTTTACTACTGTGATGTTCATTTAACTTTTCCTCTTTTTTTTTTCCAGTTCAGCTACTATAATATATATGAAATGAGGGCAAGCTTCTTAAGGACAAGGAGCTTCCAGAAAGTATCATCTGATCTACCTGTGTATCCATCCCAGACTCTCCAGTTTGCGATGCCTTTATGAATGTAGCATTATTTTAAAACACAGGTAAAGTTCTTGCACAGGCTGGGAGAGTCGGTACCTTGGTAATCTGACCTGTGGAAAATGAGCTTCCTCATTAAAGTTTTTCCTTGTGTTTATTTTGAACAGGACTAGCTTTTTTCCCCCCTTTCTCGGCTACATCTACTGCAGGCTCTAATAGGTGAGCACACACACAGGGTAACGGTTCTGTGGCATGGGACTGATCCTGTGAAGCATAAAGTGCCTTCAAGGTCCACTAAAATCAAAGGGATTAAAGAGTGCCGTATCCTTGAAGGGCTGGGCCCCAAGGGATGGCTTCTTTAGGATTCACTTGATTCTGAAGATGGGCAAAATAAAATATTTAAAGCAGCCTGACATGTACAGGCTAAATTCTTCTCCTTTTGTGCTGAAACATATTTTTTTTAATATGCCCTGAGCACACTGTGAAAACAACCTTCCTACATGTTTCCTTAGTGTTTGCTTTCTGTGTTAATCAGTCACAATCAGTATGCCTGATATGGCCCCAAAACAAAGCGTAAGGAAAGTTTGAGCTCTACAATGTATTTTTTAAAAATAAGAATAATTTGAGGATGAAAAGTCTATCATCGGGGACATATGATGGGAAAGGGTTACTATAGGGACATACATCAGCAGTACGTACTTTACATTCTTAGTTCACTGGTTTCTACAGCAGTTCTTGTTCACAGTAATGTGAGGTAGTTAATATGGGAACCTGAACACCATTGGACTGATAAGCCCTCATACCGACTTGCAAAAGTAATTTTCAGTAATCTTTGAGGGGAAAAATTACATTTAGTCGGGAAAAAAAGAAAAAAAAAAAGCTAAGCCATTCGTGCATCCTATTTTATTGAGTATGCAAGTAATAGACTATGCAGAAATAGAACTTTTGATCCATTAGGTTGTGCATGAGGACAAACTGCTGCTGAGTTATTGTGTGAAAGTTAGACTTCTGAACAGAAAAGTTTCACAGTATTTTTCCAAAATCTTATTCGAACATGAGATGCTAATATCACCATTTAAAGAAAAAATTCCATCAGAAAGATTGGGAGCAATCGGCCATGAAGCTGAGGTGCTTATCATCTGGCCTGCACTGATTCTTGATCCCAGGCTTCTTGCTCATCTATCACACCCCTTCCGTCACAATTAGTCATTTCCAAACTTACATTTCTTCTTAGTATTGTGCAACACCAGGGTAACATTCTTTCTAAAGTTAAACGAACAGACCAACCAGTGTCCCCTCTTCCTCTGATGATTGCTGCATACCCCGAGCTAGGCCAGGCAAAACAGATAACATTCAAATCATTTTAATTTTCTTGACAGAAAGATGGTTCAACTCCCAACCAGGCCTAATTATCATATGTTACTTTTGAATCCCCAGCCCTCCCGAATTCTGCTGTGCACCCATGCACTATTCGTGGCTGGTTTTTCCTACTGCCTTTCCTCTAAAAAAAGTTGCTCCTACCTGCATAAGCAACTACAATGTATGAGCTTATGAGCTTTCCTTCAGCTAGAGATGAACTTTATAGGGTCATGTTTGGAAAAAAAAATGGTAGAGTAACCTAACAGAGACACACAGGAACTTCCTCAGCCCCGAGTGTGTTTTGAAGCCCAGAGGGACCCATTTTAAAGGTCAATCATATATTTCAACACCTAACTGCTAGGCAGCCCAAGCTGATGGGCTTCTTGGACAGTTCAAGAGGAGAGCTAGGTCTCTAAGCAAGGAATTGCAGGAGAACACTGAAAAAATGTTCTGTTTTGCTTTGTACTGAGGAGGGCTAGGAGAGCTGCTATAGCCGAGGGGTGAGGTAACCCCAGCCGACGTAAGACAAATAATGAATTCAGCAATTTCTTAAGTGACTCCAACCCATTGCAGAGAACATGCCTGCCTGTATTTCCTCCCCCACGCATTTTTTTCTCTTGCTCACTCTCCCGGCATGCTTTTCCTCCAGGGACTCCAGCGTCTCGGACACATCCAGTCCGTGAGATGACTCTCCCCAGTCCTATAACAAATCAGCTTATCGCAAAGCATTGCACACTTGTTTGTTTGTCATTTCTCCCCTACCTAAATATTACAGTAACATTCAATGCCCGGTTGTCAGCAGGCTATACCCTCCCACACCTTGGTTCAAGCAGAAAGAGCTGTGCCTCTGCTGGTGGCCTCCCCAGCATAACCTCTGATGATGGTGTCCCTCTCGTGGAGCCGTGCTTAGGTCCCTACCTGAGTCCCAGCACTCTTATTGCCACCAGCTTGGGCCCTCAGAAATTGTCTGCTATATTTTTGCATGCAGGAGAGGGCTCAGAGTGCGACTCCCACTCCGGGGGGGCCCCATCCATGCACAGATGGGGACAAGGTAGCGCATCATACAGCCCTTCCTACCCACTCCCACCAGGCTCCCGTGGCACTGCTCTGAGCAGGGACCTCCAAATCCCTTCCTCTGCACCTGCCCCACGTATCACACGGGGCATCCGCAAGCCTAACACAGAACCGAATTAAGTCGCAGGGCACTTAGGACTTCCTGTTGTTCTTCCTGGCATTTGCGTCTAAATACTTCAGACTCTGGAGGCCACTAGATCTTACAACAGCAATCACAGCAATGCCTAACTCTCTCTGAAAAAACCTAGCCGGGGCAGGAGGAGAGAAAGCAGGAGAGGAAGGAGCAGATGAACAAACGCAGGCAGGAGTGCAAGAAGGAAGGAGGCTGCCCTGCTCAGCGCCACAGCCGCGGGGCGTCCCGGGAGCGCTGCGGCACCGAACACATCCAGCACGCGTCCGAGGCACGGGGTACAGTGGCGAAGCTCTAACCCGGTGTATCAAACACCACAAACCTGAAACAGAAAGAGATCTGAAACATGCAAAAAAAAAAAAAAAAAAAAAAAAAAAAAAAAAAAAGCCTTTGCATATTTGCTCTAAGTCATTATTCAAGCTTTCCAGCTCCCAACCTCTCAGAACCCCGCTCAGAGCAAAACCTTTGCACTAATCATCCTCCTCGATCATTATGCAATATTGCTTAGGGTAAAGGAAGTTTTCTTACTTCTTTCTAAATATACATTTCTGCGGTTAGAAAATTAGAGAAATGACACTGCCGACCTTCCTAAATATGAAGGCCTCATTTGGGGAAGCATACAAGTCATCTGCTGCAGCAGACCCTTATCGCTTTGTGGTAGGCAACTGCAAAACGCCTTTCTTAGCCAGAGTCACGTTGGGTTTAAATTGAGCTAGACAAGAGAACCACAAAAAGGACTTGTGGGTAGCTGTGCTGTTAAAAGCATGGGTCCTGGCACTGGAGTGCTGTTAGTTAAAACCGTAATTTGTCAAGGAAAAAGGAGCTGAGTAGCCTGTAAGCGAATGTCACGTGTGGTTTTCAGGCACGAGGCTTTGCGTAGAAGACGAAGAAAATACTCAGTGACCATTTTAAGCTTCGCCACCCCTCCTAGTGCCGCGGGAGTTAACGCTGTGTCAGACTTTCCGTTAATGCCTCTGTTTTTGCAGGGGCTGTAAAAATGTGCTCGAGGCAAAAACTTGTGATTCAGTGGCTCAGCTGAAGAGTTAACTTTTCTTTTTATACACATTCATTTTCAGAGCGGTGATTTATAATAATTTTGGTACAGATCTATATATAGTTGGAGGGCGGTGAGCATGGGAGCTGGGGAGAGGGACGGACATGCAGCACTGCCCTCGGCTGCTGGTGAGCAGAGGTTGTGCGAGGAGAGGGCTGTGGGTCTCCAGTAAGGGGCACGTGGCATGCCCAGGACCCCTGCCATGGCTGCCTGGGCAAAAACAGGCCAAGTTTGGGCCATTTTTCTGCCATAGAGCAGAAAAGTGCTCTTTTTCTCCCCTGCCTGGGAGAAGAACAGCAAAAGGAATTGAGGAGCATGTTACCAGATGTGTGTCCCACCTGCTTAGACCTTCTGCGCTCCATCTTCATATGCATCAGAAAGGGGCGATGAACGACTAAAAATATTTCCTCTATTGATTCCTTTCCTATGTGGGTTTGCACTTGCCTGATTTGCTGCAGTTCCTGCTCCCGACTCTCCCAGCTGCTCAAGGGACAGTTTGGGAAGAATTGTGCTGAAATTCTCCATAATAAACCTTTTTAGGGGCAAATGTTAAAGGCCCTTGAAACAGAGGATCGCACAGAGGAGCAGACTCCTGGCCTTGCAATAGCCACTTAACAGAAAGAGTCCGTGACAGTCGTGCAAGCAGCCCTCCTGCTCGCTGCCAGGCAAGGACGGCTGCACGAGCACGTCCCAGCCTTGCCCCACCGCCTCGGTGGTGGTCCCCAGGCCAGCGGGCTCCTCTTCCCCAAGCCTCCTCCACTCAGGAGCTAGACACCTTAAGCAGCTTGGCATACGTTAATACAGTTTCCTCCGTAAGATAATATTGTCTTTTACAACAGCTCCGTTAATTACTGCAGCCAAGTGCCAGCAACCAGACCTAGATTTGCAAGGACAGAGTATTGCCGCTCTCCTCTTCTAATCTCCCTTGGTCCATATCTTAGAAGTTGAATCTTACGTCCTTTCCCTAAATAACATGTTAGTCTACATTGTCCTACATTATCTGAGGTTATTTTCCCTCAAAATATTTTCCATACAAAGCAAAATACAGTTATTCTTATCCATTTTCACAAACAGGTTCCTTTTCCCTTTGCTCTTTCAAGAAAATAGGCTCCTAGCAGGCATTTATCATGATAGCTAAATTAGCCAGTACCTTTAATATTTGCAGCACAGAAAATCACTTCATCAGCTGCACAATTTGAGCTTACTGGAGAAGACTTTTAAGAAAGAATGAGAATGAAACCAAGAATAACCATTTTTCCCCTTGTCCCTCCAAGGCACCAAAGTTCAAGGTATTTATTTCTTTCCCTGTATACTGAGAAGTCTGTGATGGTGGTTAATTGAGCGCTAAAACCCTGTGCGACTGCAGTTTCACTAAGACGCTTATTATTTTTTTTTACTTCCAACTCTAAACTGCTACGAAGCGAAACAGGGCAGAAGCGGCTGTACTTTGGTGATGGGAGAAGTGATTTTGTGAAAGAGACAGGGGTTTGCAGGCCAGACTAGTGTGTGAGAGCTGGAGAGAGCGGGAAAGCATCCGACTCCCACGCGGGTCCCAGTGCGGATGGGTGATTCAGAACAAGCACAGATGTACCTCCACGGCACCCCACCCCACCCTCAGCTTAAAGCTGAAAACACACAGTCGTTACTCTAGTTTAAACATGGAACTACGTATAATAAAACACTCTCTCTGCGAAAGACCATGGTGAAATATCCATTGGTTACAAAGACAAGAGGATTTTATTTTTACTTAGCTTATAAAATGTTCTAGGATGAATGCTGAAACCTGCTTGTAAGATGCTGCCCTCTTCCACAAAACAGAGATGGGTGCGAGCTTGTGCGTCCCCACACACACAGGGTGCACCATAGATCAGTTACCGATCAGCACAGGAGGCAGGCATTAATGAAATAATGAATAACTAATAAATAAGGAAGATATTTCCAAAACCTTACCTCTCTTCCAATTTTTAAGCCCCCGCCCCCCCCTTTTTTTACAAATAAGTCCACAGTTGAATGTTGTAAAAATTATTTTTCTCTTCAAGGGTTTCTGATTACCTACTTAGTGTTTTTTCAGCAGTTGATGTAACTGGCCCTGGCTCTAGAACACATTGCAGCCTTTGATCATCTCATCCTTCATTATTACCTGAGGGAGCTATCAGAAACTCTCTCTCATGTCCAAAAGTTAGGTAGCCTATCTTCTCGGATTTTCTTGTGCAGGGAATTAATTTTTAAACTTATTCATATTAGTTAAGAAGAATCATTGGTGCTACTTGGTTAGGTTTCCCCTGAGCTATGTCAGCTCACAGCCTTGCAAGGTGTTCAAAAGCATAGAATCACAGAATCAGCAAGGTTGGAAGGGACCTCTGGAAATCATCTAGTCCAACCTCCCTGCTCGGCAGGGTCACCTAGAGCATGTTAGACAGGGTTGCATCCAGGCGGGCCTTAAAAATCTCCAGACAAGGAGACTCCACAGCCTCTCTGGGCAACCTGCTCCAGTGCACTGTCACCCTCGCAGTGAAGAAATTCCCCCTCATGTTCAGGTGGAACTGCCTGTGCTTTAATTTCTGCCCATTGCCTCTTGTCCTGTCACATGGGACAACTGAAAAGAGTTTGTCCCCGTCCCCTTGACACCCTCCCTTCAGGTACTTGTACATATTGGTAAGATCCCCCCTCAGTCTTCTCTTCCCCAGGCTGAAGAGGCCCAGCTCTACCAGCCGTTCCCCAGAGGGCAGCTGCTCCAGCCCTCTGATCATCCTCGTAGCCCTACGCTGCACTCTGTCCAGTAGCTCCATGTCTCTCTTGGACTGGGGAGCTCAGAACTGGACACAGTACTCAGGATGAGACCTCACCAGGGCTGCGTAGAGGGACAGGATCACCTCCCTTGACCTGCTGGCAACAGTCTTCCTAATGCACCCCAGGAGACAATTGGCTTTCTTGGCCACAAGGGCACATTGCTGGCTCACGGTCAACTTGTCATCCACCAGCACTCCCAGGTCCTTCTCTGCAGAGCTGCCCTCCAGCAGGTCAGCCCCCAGCTTGTACTGGTGCCTGGGGTTATTTTTCTCTAGGTGCAGGACTCTGCACGTGCCCTTGTTGAACCTCATGAGGTCTCTCCACCCAGCTCTCCAGCCTGTCCAGCTCTCTCTGAATGGCAGCACAGCCCTCAGGTGTCTCAGCCACTCCTCCCAGCTTGGTATCATCAGCAAACTTGCTGAGGAGGCACTCCATCCCTTTGCCCAGGTCATTGATGAAGAAGTTGAACAGGATGGGACCCAGTACTGAGCCCTGGGGGGCACCAAAATGTACATGTCCTGGTGCACATCTTCTCTGACACAAAAGCACAAACTGCTCCTCGCACTTGGAGAGATTCAGGCAATATTTCAGCTCCTCAGATGATGGCAGAACATAGTTAGGTAGAACATTTGGCTCTTGTATCCCTTCAGCTAGTCCACCTAGCACTTCAGGATGTTCAAGATCTTCTGCAAAGGTCCCTGAGATGGATCCTGGCAGTCCAGTTATGGCACTTTACTAAACTTTTACTTTTTACTAAAGGTCTTGGCACTGCCTTAAGGGAAAGCCTCCTGGGGGCAGGCTTTCTGCTTGCCACCAGCTAGCATGACCAGCTCCTCCCAAATACATCGCTTTGGTAGTATGATCTATACTGGAACTGAAGACAGGTTATAGGATGCTTTCTCTAGTTCTCTCCATTAACTGATCATGTTAAGTGAGAGTCAAACACTTGCACCTTGCTATTTTAGGATAGAGGATACAAAAGATGAAGCTTTTGGCTTCATTGCAAGGTTTGGAGGACAAAAAGTACTTTTCATCTAACTGTGCACCACCAGCCTCCACATCGCTGCTAGTAAGTACTGATCTACCAGATCAAACCGTGACATTTGTGCTGCACATTCAATGCTATTCATCCAGCCACCCAAAACTGCAGGCTTTTTGCCAAAGCCTTTCTCTCCCAAATTCCTTCTATTACTACTGTAGTTCACTCTAAAACTGCATTATTTCCTTGGGGAGCTAATTGTATCAACATTTGTTTCTACGTGGTGCAGTGCTCTGATACCACACTTATTCTCTTTAGTACCTGCATTTGGCAGCCAGTTTCAGTGCTGTGACTCGGGAGACCTGTGTTTGCTTTCCAGCCCTAACAGACTTCCTGAATGCCCTTGAGTCATGCAGTCACTGTCATCCTCCTCCTGTTCACAACACAGGAGCATAATACATGATCTGTTCCACTTTGTCTGGTGCGTTGCAACCTCTTGCGATCTCTCCTTCAGTCTTCTTCACCTTTTCCTCCCTTCTTCTGACTACAACCTTCCATGTACTCAATAAGCTGCAAGGATTTGGGCCTCCTCAAGCTCCCAAGATACACAAATAAATAACAAAAAAAAATGATAATGGGTTGGTATACGGCTAAGCAAGACCAGTTTTGTTTCTCAGCAGGTTTGTGTGAGCTGTTTTTGGTTTCAGTTCACATGGGCTCTTTCACCTTCTGAGTTTCTCTTTGACTTTCAGGTTTCTGCCTATTTTCCACCTGAAGCCAAAAGAAAAAAAAAAACTACTCTAAAGCCGCACCATTTTTTTTTAAGCTGAATTCTAGAACAGGACAATTTTAACTTGACGGTTGCTTGCTTGTTTAACAGTCAATGTTCTGATAATAGGCTTTTTCTATTAAAAGCAGTTATCCTGCTTGGAGCAAAAGGATATTAGTGCACATACTTACCTGATATCAAACATGTTCACTTAAGACTAAAACCAGAACATGAACAAAAACAGAATTACCAAAATTCATCCTAGGAATGAAACAATTGCAAGGGGTAGTCGGACACTTTATAATCTCATGCTGAGGTTCTTCTATGCCTTCCATGGAATAGATTTCATTATCCTAATAAATAGGGAATCAACATCAATATAAAGATCTAAGCGCAAGCGTTGCTTGGCACAACTGTTGTCCTTGGTGTGGTTTCATTTTATTTTAATTCTGTGCCAATGTTTAATGCAGTTGCTACTGTTCTGCACACAGTTAAGTGTAGGTAAAAACTATGAAGCATAATTAATTGCCTATTAATGAGGTTTTGCAAAGGATGGGACTCTAAATACTAATCTGTGTTTCAGAAAGAATGCCAAATGATATCCACACTGCTTACCTGTTTTTCCCTGATTTCTCTTTAGCATGCGAAGGTCTGATTGGAAGAATTTGGCTTTAATGTTAATTAATGCCTTCAGTTAGAGCTTACGATGTATATGAAGCCTTGGCCGTTCCAATTTCATGATGAACCATACACAAAATTTGCTGACTCTATAGTTAGTGGGAACAATCTGTATAAACCTGTATAAACAAATTTTCGTATATTTTCCAGCCTCAAATCAACATGTTCCCAGAACTGAGTTTTCAAAATCTTCATATCTGCACAGCCACGTTTGCCCTGCTTTTTTCCGATCAACAAAGCAACCAAAACAGCAACCCAAACGAACTAGGAAACAATCCCTCAGTGAACAGAGGTGATGAAATCGAAACTGCAGAAGGAAACGGGCGGAAATAGCGCTGAGAGGAGAGCAAGCTCCAGGGATCTTTCTCTTTCTCCCTCTTGCCATAAAATGACAGTGGTGGGAACTGCAGTTTTGTGGATCAAGCAGAATAAGATCTGCGGCATGGTTCTGCGAGCAGAATGAATGGGCAGGTCTGAACCACAGCAAAACACAGCTGGTAACACGCATCGCCTGCTTTCTGCCTCGGCAGACGTTTAGTTTTGGAAAAAGAAAACAACCGGAAAAAACAAACTCCAGTAATGGTTTAAAGAAACTCAGTCAACTTTCATAAGCAAAGGTGCTGTTGGGTTTTGTTTTTTTTTTTTAGCAAAGTTGCTTCCAATTTACTGGTGATTATTATTACTGCTGCTTTTCACTCTCCTTTTTGTTTGTTATTTTTATTTAATCAAACCAAAAAATCATGGCATTGCTGTTCTTGGCCCTTAGACATACAAGATCCCCTACGACCCCTGCATATTTTGTTTCAGCATTATTTGAGAAGGCTGGTCACCATGACCTTGGACACACAAGCCCAGCCTGTGAGAGGTGACAGTCCCGGCCAGATTTATCACAGAATCATAGAATCAGTGAGGTTGGAAGGGACCTCTGGAGATCATCTAGTCCAACCTCCCTGCTCGGCAGGGTCACCTAGAGCATGTTAGACAGGGTTGCATCCAGGCGGCCCTTACAAATCTCCAGACAAGGAGACTCCACAACCTCTCTGGGCAACCTGTCCCAGTGCTCCGTCACTCTCACAGGGAAGAAATTCCCCCTCATGTTCAGGTGGAACTGCCTGTGCTTTAATTTCTGCCCATTGCCTCTTGTCCTGTCACATGGGACAACTGAAAAGAGTTTGTCCCTGTCCCCTTGACACCCTCCCTTCAGGTACTTTACACATTGGTAAGATCCCCCCTCAGTCTTCTCTTCCCCAGGCTGAAGAGGCCCAGCTCTACCAGCCGTTCCCCAGAGGGCAGCTGCTCCAGCCCTCTGATCATCCTCGTAGCCCTACGCTGCACTCTGTCCAGTAGCTCCATGTCTCTCTTGGACTGGGGAGCCCAGAACTGGACACAGTACTCGGATGAGGCCTCACCAGGGCTGCGTAGAGGGACACGATCACCTCCCTTGACCTGCTGGCAACAGTCTTCCTAATGCACCCCAGGAGACAACTGGCTTTCTTGGCCACAAGGGCACATTGCTGGCTCATGGTCAACTTGTCATCCACCAGCACTCCCAGGTCCTTTTCTGCAGAGCTGCCCTCCAGCACTTGTCCTTGTTGAACCTCATGAGGTTCCTCTCCACGCAACTCTCCAGCCTGTCCAGCTCTCTCTGAATGGCAGCACAGCCCTCAGGTGTCTCAACCACTCCTCCCAGCTTGGTATCATCAGCAAACTTGCTGAGGAGGCACTCATCCCCTCATCCAGGTTGTTGATGAAGACGCTGAACAGGATGGGACCCAGTACTGCGCCCTGGGGGATGCCACTAGCCATCGGCCTCCAACTAGACTTCACGCCACTGATGACAAATCTCTGAGCTCTGCCTTTCAGCCAGTTCTCAATCCACCTCACTGTCCACTCATCTAACCCACACTTCCTGAGCTTATCTAGGAGGATGTTATGGGAGACAGTGTCGTTTATGCCGTAATCACCTCAGAAACCCATACTTCTGCAGTTCCCACTTTGACGCCAACGCTATCTAAAACATCTTTTCTCACCTTTTCTGCAGGAGCACAAACATGTGAGACACAGGATGTTAAGAACATTTATAAACCAGTCTGTGAATGGGTCCTGGCAGCCCGTGCTCTGCCCCTGCAATTCAGCATCTCTGCATCCCGCTGTGCCATGCGAATGTGGTCGTGCGCGTTTCACCCGTGTCCCACTCTGCTAACTCATGTGACCTGTGCTGCTATCTCTGGTGTCCCAGACCACTATCTAACTTGTTCCACACTGCTGTCTCAGGCAACCCACACCACTAGCCAAGGTGTTCCACATCGCTATCTCAGGTGTCCCACACTGCCATCTCAGGCAACCCACACCACTAGCCAAGGTGTTCCACATCGCTATGTCACGTGTCCCACACCGCTCTCTCAGGCTCCTATTGCTAGTCATCTCCTCCCTTCACATAGGCCACTGCTGACTGGGAAGTTCACAGTCTAAGTACTTGAACCCATTGGTAGAGTATTTTGACAAATTATTTATTATTTTGTGCATAGTTTGCTTGCTTCTCATCCCCAGTGGGATCACAAATAAAGTGTATTTACTGGCCACTGCTGGCCCTTAGTGGTCAAAGAGCAGGGCTGGAGAGACGGCAGCTGTTTGCAAGCAGTATGCGTGGCCGGTGCTCATTCATGATTCCCTGTGAGCCGGATCCTTCAACAGTGATGGAGGAGCTCGAGTTTCAGTCTATCTGTCACTGCTCGACTGTTTTACTGTGCACACAATGCACTGATGGGCGACATCACTCAACTGCAACAAGTGCAGCTACAGAAGCAAGTAGCAGCAATTTGTAGCCTCAGTGCAGCCATTTAATCATTCCCCACACTTCCCTGGTTGCCACTCTGGATAAACTAACTTAAGAATTAAGAATAAATATTTGACTTTTTTCTCCTCCTCCCCCCCCCCCCCAATAATTTTACGCAGCCCTGTTTAGACTGTATGGTACTTAACAGGAGACCTTTGCCCTTTAGTTAAAAGCTGTGACCAGGAAATCCCACCTCCTCTTAATGAGCTTTTTTGTTCTGCTTGCAGGGAGAGATTTGCACTCAACTCTTGCACTACAAATGCTTTGTCTGCTTGGCTTTTTTATCCAGCTGATGAATAAAAAAAGCAAACGCCAAACTCTACACATGTTTCAGTCTCCATTAAGACAACAAAGAGCTCTAAATGCATGTCCTAGCAGCAGCAACAATTTTTAAAAGAGAATGAGAAGAAAGAAAACATGGTCGTTGAAGATGTTGTAGTTTCCATAGCTATTCCTTAACGTTTCTGTCAAAAAAGCAATATATTTTTGAATATCAAAATATCCACCTCCAGGTAAAAGGACAGACAGCATTTTTGGAATCAATATTATGCTCTTTCTAGTGTGAAACAATCATACAAGCAGCCCAAGCAACAGCCTCTGTCAAATTTTTTATTTGCTTGTCTTTTGACCACACGCTGAGACCTTTTCGTACTCCAGCGGCCTTGAAAGTGTTTTCCCCATCTTTTCTTTCGTTATGTGCCTCAGAGGACTCTTGGCTTCCTCTAATCCCTTGTTCTTTCCTCCTAATCACTACATATACTTAATAATGATAGACTGCAGACACCAGGATCAAATTATGAACATGTTGAAACTCAGTGGATTAAATGCAGTCACAACAAGAGGTAATTCTGCAAGAACTTCAAGATATTTGAAATAGATGGAACAAAACCTGTTCCAGAGGAGAATGGCAGGGAAAGCTTTGATTTCCAGAGAGCGAGAATGAGCTCTGTGCATGCCTGTTGGTGTGTATAAGTAGAGCAGGAAGAATTCCACCCCATTACACAGCTTACGCGCTAGTACGCTGGTGACTTGTTACACTGCTTAGAATGAATCTAGCAGAACAGAGAGTAAGACTTGGTCATCAGCAAGCATGTAATACAGGGTATTAACCAAAACTCTGCTGGCAGCAGCAGAGAGATATTGAACCTTTTTGATGTTGAGCCTTGTTCTAACTGTGCAAAAGTTGGCAATTCAGTGAAATCAGATGCTTGGAATGTTCCTCAATGCAACAATTCCCAAGTCTTCTGAGCTAGTAAACTACTGTCAACCTTCAATATCTCTTATGGGCCACAAAGCATCCTTAATATTTGTTTTTTAAGCAGGAGAGTCCTAGAAAATCAATGTCACTAGGGATATGAGGAACATCTGCAGGTCACCTAGCCCCACCACAGCTGGTGGACCTGAAGGAAGCCTTGACCTATTGTGGCATGCTGTGATCGCTTGCTGGGACGCAAGTGGCAGCCTGGACGATCACCACTAACAACTTAGAAAAAGCCCATAGGGATGTAGTACAGTAGTATTAGCAGAGATCAATCCAGTGGGCCTTGACCATGGTTCATGCTTAAATGTGATGGAGAAAATGTAAAAAAGGAAAGGTGCTTTAGAAAAGTATAAGGTGAGAGCAACTTTTAATCTCATTATACATACAAGGTGTGTATCTATGGCAAATGTCAGCTATCTTGCAGAAAGGTAATGTCTGCTTGTAGTACATCCCAACGCTTCTTTTCCTATATGTGTTCTCCTAAAATTATTTTAGATTCAAAATTAGTTTTTCTTGTTACATTCTCTGCACTGCCAAGACAGACCTTCAAACATAAGTATAACACAACCGACCTGACATTAAAAGCTAACAGGATCTAAAGGATTTTAGAATGCTCTAGATCAGCAGATTTATTAAAAAAAAAAAAATCAAGAGATTGTTTCTTCAGAATGGCTAGAAAAATCTGGATAACATACTACCCTTTGTTCTAATGACGGATTTCTGGCTGTGGTGTTACTTGGGGTCCCAAACACTGCTCATTCTATGTATGTGATCAACATTGCTAAGAGGGAAAACGTTGGGGAGGAAGTAAATATTTTAGTGGTAAGGGTTTCCTTTCCCCCTCTGCCACCCCCTCTTCTTTTTGCTTGTTTCTTAACTAGTGGCTGCCTGCAGCTGCCAAAAACCTTAGAACTTCTCAGGGGAGAAGTTTTTATCAGGACACCTTTTCCGCAGAGTGTGAAGGGGATGTTGAGGGTGGCACTTTGCGTGTCCCTGTACCGTCACTCCCCGGAGACTCTCGCTGTCACCCTCAGGCGGGTGGAAATCATTGACCTCAGGCTAAATCCAAAAAAAGACTAAGATGCTCAGTACTGTGCGTTGCTGTGTCTAGCTGAAACCAGAACCTGGAATTAAGCCCCTGGGCTCAAACACGGGGCTTCGGGAGAGCTCGGATCCAGAGCAACGTGCGCTACGCAGGCAGCTGCTTCCACGTAGCCCGGTCAGAAGCACTGAAGACTGTGTTGCCTTATGGATTTTGCTTTTAGTGGGTGGAGATGGGCCTCTTCAGCTCAAAATTCATACGCCCAGGCCTAACCTCCAGGTGGGGACCAACAGCCGTGCCTTCCAAACCTGCCGCAAGCAACAAGAGAAGCTGCTTCCTTGTGTTTATGCAACACTCTAATGATTACAGGACTTGCCCAGCGTGCCAGGTTGGGCTGTTTTTTTTCCACTGCTATGCAGAAAACAGTATGTCTCTTACTGGATGAGAATTTGACTTAGAAAAGCAGGTTTTAGAATTCATTCAGGTTGGACATACATCTCTCCTGCCAAACAATCCAGGCGCTGGAATTAGCTTTATACAGCTAACATTTTACTGCCTCCTGAATCTTTCACGCTATCTGGACAGTGCTAAATCTCGCCAATAAGGAAGGGGTGCTGCTCCCACCCCAGAAGATCTTACAGTTTCATTGGGGAGCCCCATTCCCAGGTGTGTGAAAAGGGAGGGAACCAACCTGATTCTTCTTTTACAAAAAATATATATATATATATATAAAATAATAATAATACAGACTGCCTTTGCATTTTTATCAGGAGTCCAATCACAGATACCTGAAAAAAAGTCAGCCTCTGTTTCTGTATTTTAATTGTGCACCATTGGAAGCTAAACAGATGCTGACCTCCTCAGCACCTCCCAAGATCATAAAGCCACAGTAGCAACTGTGCTGAGAAGCTGAGGTTCAAAGCCTGCTTCAGGGTCAGATGTGCTTTCAGCAATTTTGACCTCATGTAACTGCATTTCACCGTCCTCTGCGCCCCTTCCCTCCCCCTGTCAACACACAGGAGAAACAGATATGGACCACTGTGGTTTTGGGCCAAATATTTCAAGAACAAGAACAGAACAGGAACAAAAATTATCATAAACCTAATGTGTTTGCAAGATCATAAGTTCCTGCAAGATTCATTGACTGCTTTGGAAAATGTACACAGGGAAATGGGTGATCACCCAGAGTCTGTTCTGCTATGTCTGACCCAAGATCTGAGAGTAGGCAGGCGCTTTTCCAAATATGAGACTAAAAGACAAAGGTTTCTAGAAGCTTGTATCTCTACTAGGCCTCACCTAATATTTTCAGTACTCCTCAATTAGAAATACTTTCTCACATACCTACTTTCATAAAATCACCAGCATCCACATCTCTGGCAGAAAGTTTTGTAATGATTTTTTTTTTAATATATTTTCAGCTGTAAACAGCAGAAAACCCCCTTCAGGCACTTCACTAGACCTTTTATCCGTACGCAGGAAAAAGAATTGATTGATTTTGAAGTTAAATGTTGGCATCTGCTGTTATTCAAAACCAGGACCTTGGATACATTCATCCGCCATGCTTTCAGCTCAGCCACCAGTGTGCTGCAAATGAAGACAAGCTGTTGTCAAATGAGAAATGCAAAATAGTCAATCTGTTTGTCTGTTTAATGTAACTGGGAACATAAGCTGCTAAAAATGCTACCATTCTGCACTGTCAGATGGGAGACACTCTCCAACAAACGAAAGCCTAATGACCCATTTTACTCAGGCGCTCTGGAGTTCCTCCTAATGGTATTTTCCATATGCACTTCAACATGCTTTTAACTGAAACTGCAAATGGTACTATTTTCTATCTAACACAAGCGTGTAATCTGTGTAGCCTATTTTTTTTTTCCTCTGGCACCATGAAGGAATGCTGATGTTCAAGGCGTCTTGAAACAGTGAGCATATTGCTCAAGCATCTGATGCTCATCTTCTCTTTACACCTGTCATTGTACTGTATTAAAGGAAAAAAATCAAGTCATTAACCATGATAGATATGTTTTTAATAAGAAAGTGTTGTGCCTCACCAGGCAGATAAATAGCAAGTCTTAAGATATCTTCAGAGCCCTAGCATACAATTACAGAATAAAGTTAAATATGCTGGGTACTCTTCAAAGACTGCTACAACTTGTAAAGATTAGGTCTCCATCAATTGCCCAAGTGCACTTCTTCAGGAATTTTCTAGCATAAAAATTGCTAATTTGACTTTTCCTCTGAAAGTTCCTCATTCCCAACAGATAATTATGTGTGAAATGTTGCCTAAACAAAACAGTGATTTGGCCAACAAAACAATTGTGCTCCATTTAAAAAAAAAAAAAAGAAAGAAAGAAAGAAAGAAAGAAAAAGAAAGAAAGAAAAGAAATTGAAAAATAATGCTTTCCCAGAAAAGGGTGAGAAGAAATTCTAGAGATCTTGGCCATTTTATTAAATATTCTCATATGTTTCTTATATAGTGGAAATTTCATCCGATCTCAGACCCCACAGAACTTGGAGTTTCTTCCTCCCCCCCAAAAGCTACAAGACTTAGTCTCTCAGAGCAGCATCACTGGCTGGCCAGGGCCGCTTTTTGCTTTCTCCTCAGAAAACACGATGGTCTCACAGCCTGTCCTTACACCTCCAGGGTGTGCTCCTTTGAGCTGGCTGTGGTTTTAGAGCCAGATATATCACCGATAACCTGTTGTGATCACATGGCTATTTTTGTTAATCAGTGAGATAAGAAGCGCTCCTGGCACCCTTGCAGAAAAGGAGACCTCATGCAGACTCTCCTCCAGTGCCCCAAAGGCCAAGCACCGTTGTCTCCACCAGCTAGACACAGCCCACCGTACTGCTGGTGGACATGAGGTGTGAGATGGAGGGTCCAAGGTGATCCAGGGTGGGGACTGGCAACAGAGGCCATGGGGTGGCCAAGCGGGTCCTGACCACCACTGCCGGGACCCAGCGCTACCGTCACTGGAGGCTTGCGGTACCATGTGCACCTCACTGCACTCACTGCTACTTAACCTTTTGGAGAAGTGTTGGAAAACATAAAGGAGATAATTATAGTTCAATATAGTAGGGACCAGCAGTCGACGTGTCGATGCTTGGGATTTTTGTGTTCAGGGGAGAGAAAGAGAGAGAAGGAGCACGTGCAAAAGTGAAAGACATAGCAGGACAGTATTTAATGCAAAGGGTTAATACACTGGCCAGCCATCTTCTGGATTATGGAGAAATTTAATATGATCTTAGAATTATCTGCTCAGTAACCAAGCAGATACCTGTACATTCAAAAAGAAAAAAAAAAAAAGGTTTTGCTTCACTATAAAGAGTCTGATAACCAGGAAAGAGATTTCAAGCTAAAGGGAAAAAATCTGTTCCTCTTTGCTTGCTACATGCCTTCTTCCTGCACAAAACAAAACGAAACAAAACAGAAAAAACAAAGCCCAAAACAGGCCCTTCCATCAAAGATCAAAAGTCAGGCAAGTAGTGTGGCAATGCAGCTGCCTGAATTATACTTGGCCTCTGAATAATAAATAGGGAATTTCTAGAACCACAGCCTCATTAATGAGCACTAATTCAGAACTGATGGCACAATGTTCAGTAATTTAAGCAATGTAGACAATGAAGGTTCTCAACTCTGGTACAAAGAGTGACCTACAGAATCTCACGGAATGAGTAATTACAGCTAATATCCATTTCAGCTTCTATTAGAACATCCAATAAAACAAGGTCACGACAACAGGCAGGGATCACATCCCGGCAAGCACCACCGTTGAGAGCGACGGAGTCACCCTGGAGCAGGTGGACTGTGTCTATTAGTTGGACTCCTCGATGAATAAGGGCTCTGACAGCTCCCTGGAGACCGCCAGAGCGAGCGATTGCTCAGCGGCTGCGGCATCACTCGGCAGCTCGGGCAACGCGGGGACAACTTTCAAGAGCACGAAGGTTAGGCTTGGACGGGTCTTGGTGTGACCCGCAGCTAACAAAGGCTCTAAGGACAGACCGTACTTACTGACTTTTAGGGGTTTTCCAGCCTTTCAGATAGTCTGGCATTAACATATGGTGGGAATGATTCAGTGATTTAATGATGGAGGATGGACTCAGGACAAGTTGCAACAAAGGAAAAAGTTGACAGATAGGAAAGGGACAGCAATGGATGCCTGCAGCATGGAAAAATAGTGAACAGCGGAATGAACTGCCTGGAGAGTTTTCTACTTTGTACAGATGAACTTTATGATTTTGTGAGAGAGAAGGGAGAAAATGGTCAGGAGAAGAAATAAAGAAACCATCTGCAAATTTTTTGGTGCAGCAAGTAAGTAGGTGGCTGGCTGTTAAAACAGTTTTTGACAACACTCACAAGACCTCCTAGTGCTTTTAAAATACTGAAGTAAGACTAATTTTCTCCCTCGCCTCAACGTGCTAAAATTTCACTCTTCAAATGCAGGCAGCCTTTCGGTGATACCATTGACAAAAGAAGGAAGGAAGGAAAGGAGGGAAGGAGAGATGAAGGGAGGGAGGCAGGGTGGCAGGGAGGAACATCCACATACCACAGGGCTACTCAATGCGATCCTCCCCCCAAACAATTCATAGGCTAGAAATTGTTCATCGTAATCACTAGGGCAACCCTGAGAAGCGCAGAGGGGATCACCAGCAGACCTCATTGCCTTTCCTAACAAATTGTTTGACAAGCTCCTAAAAATCAGTTCTGCCAGCTAAATCTTTGGCTCTCCAAAGAGTCCATTGTGTTGCTACAGCCAAGCGATGGGGTGGTGCTGGAAGCTCGGCTGCCATGAGATGAATTTCCCCTATGCTGAAGAATATTATGGTGGAGGAAAGCAAGTAGAGCTTGCTCTGCTGGCAGATGTGGCTCCAGACAGCCAGGAAAAAAACAAACAACCCTCTCCCCCCCCCCCCCCCCCCCCCCACCAGCGTGGCTCTGAGCCTGAGCTGCAGCCTTTGGAGTTATGAGATGGAAATAGAGATACCACCGTGGCCACCTTTAAGTGCTTGTCTCTACTGTTTCCCTTGATGTCCTTCTTCTTTACGGGCACAGGAGGCTGGACACCTATGAATAGGTCCCATGGAGGAGGGACCTCCTCCCATGGAGGAGGCATCTCACTGCATGGACAGCCATGAATTGCCATGGAGACACGTAGGGCTTGGCTCAGCCCTCATGGGCCCTTCAACACCTGGTACAAAACTGGAGGGAAAAGTTTATTTCCCCTGAGGATTACCAGCATGCACAGGTATGTCCTTTTTTTCCTTTTTTTTTTTTTTTTTTAATCCCTCCATGAGAAACAGGACAAAATAGAGCCTTCCTCCTCTTTTGCACAGGACGCTCAGCTGGCATCTGTAGGAGGTTGAACATAAGGCTCCCATCTCTCTCAAGGGTTGATTAAACATTGGGGTTTGGTGGCTAAAAAGGTGCTTTGGTGCTTCAGTATGAGGCCCAAGATTTTCATACTCCATATAAACCCCAGTAGCAAAATCCACCTACAATAGTGTATCCCCAGTGTATTTCCCTGTGCCCTAAGACCTAGACACCTGACCACACCCGAACTTCCTTCCCCCACTCACAAGAAGCTCCTCCAACTGGTTAGCAAGTCCTGCAAGAGGAGCAAGCACCTGCAGACCACCCTCCTCCCAGGCTTTTCTCTTCAAGCACCTCCTGACAAGCTCCTGAAGGAGATGATGCGTAAGTTAACCAACCAGGACCTCTGTAGAAGGAAGACAGAGGAGCAGGGAACAACCATGAGGTGCCAGCGCAAGTCACTGCAAGGGCTGAGGGCCACCCAAAATCCATGGGTGGTTGGGTTGGCACAGGGTGGCAGGGACTCCAGGGCTCATGTCTCTTGCACAGACCTTCGCTCCTGTGCCACAGTCTGTTGACTTTAGTAATATCAAGGAAGTAGGCTTTCCAGGATTGGTCCCCGGTTTGCTGTAGCCTCAAATGAATGCCAACAATTTAGATTCCCTTCAGCTCTATGAATTTCCATACTGGCTTGAGGAAGTTTTCCTGCATCACTTGAAAAAAAAAGTACAATAAGTCTTTTTTTTTTTTTTTTTTTTTTTTTTTTTTATCGTTTAGAGTTACAATACCATGCTTGGTATGCTAGCTAGTAAGGACTTCTGCTTTGGGTTAAAATGTGCTGATAGATATTTCTTTCCTGTTTAACTTTAAGGGACCTTGGTGAACACTTTAAGGTTTATAGCTCAAATGATTGTTTAGTAAGTAAACCTTTTCTCCTCCAGATTTTGGTAAAATACTACATAGTTAAAATATTTTACTTGGATTCATACCTCATTTTAAAGTGTTGCTCATAATACCTGACAGGGGCTGAACTTTAGTTAGCTATTTCTACTTTTTTTTGTCTTCCTTTTGGAGGGAATAAGAAGTTGAACACAGCTTCTGACACATTAAGCATGACTACTGGGAAATTAAAACAAATGCTGGTACAATTCACAGGGGGAAAGGAACTTAAAGTTTATTTATAAATTTGTTCCCAGCTCCAAATGCATGTCATAAATTAATAGGTCATCAACATACTGTATTTAGCTGGCAGCAAGTAATTTTGTGTGAAGATATTCAGACAATATAGTCGGAGTAGCAAATTGGCTGAAAGCAAAGCACTGAGTGCTTTGTAAAATTCATACCAGACAACTTCAAACTCCAACAAAAAAGGAAAATCTTCTCTGTCTATGTACTTAACTCCAAGGATTTAGCAAACTGACTAATAATGCAAATACCCAAAGGTTAATAGTCTGCTGCCATAGCTGGAACATACACCCCAGCGTAGCAGCGATCCACCACCGGAGTATCCGGACAGCCAGGGGTGTGGTGCTATGGATCAGGATGCTCTGAACTTCTTCAGCGCAGACACACACACACACACACACACGGAAAATTTGTTTCAAAGAAATCAGAAACATCTCATCTTGGCTTCAGCTGGGTTGGTCTCCACCACCCAAATGCGGATTGGGTTAATCTTTTTGTTAAAAGACTACAAAATAACCTGCAGTTCCACTTTCAAAGCCATGTCTAATAGGTGGGAAACCAGATGCTCAGAAAGGGTATGCTCTGGCGCGCTGTAGATCAGGCTCAAGCAGCAACGCCTTAAATCCGATTCTTAGCTGTTGCATTTTGAGAGAGATGTTCTCCAAGCAAAGGTAAGAGTGATTAATCACATCAATTTAAGCAGACAGGGAAATGTTAATACCCCCTCCACAAACAAATCCATATACAGTACAAACCCAGGACAAAATAATATTCTGAGACTATCAAGACCTGGCCTTAGAAATAAACATGTTTCTCTGAGTCCCTGGTCTAGACCTGCATTTTTCTACCTGTAAGGTGCCCCTTGCCTGCGAGGTAGCGTGAACTGTAAATGAGGCATAAAGCAAACTTCAGTCCTGGAAGTCACTTCCCGAGGTGACACCACGGAGAATTATTGAGGAATTCAAGTGAGACATGGCCTTGAGCGCCATTGGTTTAACTCACGAGGGAAAAAGCCTCAGCTTGCCCACACGCAGCCCCAGCAGCAGCCTCTTCCCAGGTGCAGTCAAGGGACAGCAGGAGGGACTGGTTCTAGTGCCTGCAGGGGACTGGAGATACCAGCAGACCTGCTTGCTGGGGCTCCTGTGGGGCATTGCTATCAGCATTTCATTTCCCACAGCGTTAAACCCCTCCACTGCATATACGCACACACGGCTAATGTCCTTGCAGAGATGGGACGAGGCAATATTATCTTTGAGAAAATGCAGATCCTAACTTAGTCTCCCAAAAGGAAAATTACTGACTTGAGCAATTCCTGGTAGTTGTCCAAATAGCCTTGTCAAATTATTTAAATACTGCATTGTGATATTATTGAAGTTGGTACCAAGTTACTCTTGGCAGGAACAAGCGCTCAGGTGCTGAGTGCATGAGTTGTTACTGCTCCAGCTCACTGTGTCTGCAGCGCAGCTGCTGGGAGCCCAGCAAAATTCTCTCTCTGGGGGTTACCTTACCTTCCTCGGGGACTTCACCTATTCTTCAAGGCTGCCTCTTATCTGACACAACCTCGGAGCAATGCTGGGCTTTTTTTTATGGGGTGGGAGGGAAACTCTGCAGAGTTGCCTCCAGCACAAAACCCACCTGCCAAAGCAAAGCTCTCCCTTCTGTCTTAAAGCAACGTTAGTATGTAAATCTCTAGAAGGAAGAATGGTATTTAGGAATTTACCTGCTCTGTATTAAAAAAGAAGGGGGAAGAAAAGATTATGCATTATGCGTATGCATTTTTCATTATTTGGGACCCACTGTACCAACGGGTGCTTAATGCCTTCATCTCTGCTATAATTTCAGTTGGGAAGTTGTTTAAAATGTAGAAGTCTAGCAGTGAATCACATATGCTATTTTAGAAAAAAGTTCTGAGCTAAGGATACAATTTTGACCGTCTATCTAGCAACAGCTTTAGTAGGGATGAGAGATATCTTTAGAAGAATGAAGAAACTGAAATGGAGGAAGCATATGGTAGGATATTTGCCTTGGACTTAGAAATTCAGTTCTCAGCTGAGGAAGTTCACAGCCCTCTCATACAGTATGGGGTTATCTACTTCTGTGCCTTAGCTCGTCATCTGGAAAATAAGGATAGCACTTCTTTACCTTGAAGAGGAGGGTCAGATTTGCAGAGGAAACCCCCATGTTGCAATGCTAGAGATTGCAGCTCCTGCGTTAATGCTTGTGGAGGTACAAGACTGGGCTCCATCAGTATGGTAGACAAGGGAACGAGCGGCTTGGGCAACCCAGCGTGACCCTACTGTGAGATGCAAAGGAGTCACGCAGGTCAGAGAAAGATGTGATTGATCATTTATTTCCTAGAACTTTTAAGAAAACTTTAGCCCCTCCAGTATCTTTCCAAAGTTTGCCCAGGTTGGCTATAAATATCTCAAGCAATGGCTTTTCCATCACTTCCCTTGGGAAACTGTGCCTTGCTTTAACAGCCCTTACTAACAGAAGAGCTCTTGCTATTCAGTCAACATTTGCTTTGGCTCAGTTTCATTCCATTACTCTTAGTTATATCTTCACATACCACGCTGACATGCTTAATATCATCTGAAATTTTTTGAGAGTTAAAATTTATACTATCAAGACAAGCAAAAGGAAGTAAACAGAAGATAAATTTTTCCTTGGATATTGCTTTCTACAGAGAAATCTACTCAGAATAAAGGAAGAAGTAAGAAGTCTGAATTCAAGGAAGGAATTAGTAAACAAGTAAAATGGAATGACAAAGTTACCACTTTTCAGGTAAACTGGAATGACAAAAATGCCACTTTTCTTCAGGCCACCTTTCTGCTGGGATAACTATTTTAGCATCGATGTGCAACAGATTTCACATCTGGCTCCTGGAAAATGACTGTGGGACAAATTCTCTGCTGGTCAAAATGGGTACAGCTGCCTCTGCTGTAATCTCTAGTCAAAAATTTGCCTTTGCGTTTCTATCAAAAGACACCTGCTAGGTTACAGGAGAAAGTACCTCTGCTCATACTGGAGCAGCATCCCCGATCCAGGACTCCATCTTGTCCTGCAAATTGATTGCTTCCATACTTCAAAAGCCTGCATGCCTGAAATCCATATTACACGTTTGAGTGCAGTCTTACTGAAAGGGTCCAAATCTATCTGCCAAAAAGCTTGTTCTTTCTCCAAAAGCGCATAGGGAACATGCCTAGATTGTGCTTTAGTGAGGTGCATTCAGGGACTGACTTAAATTAATATGTCTGGAATAAATTATTTCTAGAGTGTCTTGAGCCAGCATCACATGAATAGATTACCATGAAGCACTACAGGAAGCAATAATTCATTTACAAATCATAGTTTAGAAAAGGATAAAATCTATGAAAGCTGAGGATAACTATTCACCTTCTTACTCTCACGGTGACAAACACTCTGCTATCAGCTTTGGTACCCTAGAAGCATTGCAGGTCATGGTATCTTTGCAAGATCTGTGTTTGTTTTGTTTGGCTGGCTGCAGTGACAACTTGCAGCACCTCAGCAGCCAGCAAACAGCCCCAAAAGGCTGGTAAGGACAGGAGTATCCATAACTATTCCCTAAGTAGTGGAAAATGGCAGGCGGCCCACATCGGCTCTCCTTCAAGCACCTGGAACAGCAGTTCATGTGGTAGGTTTGTTTATCACTGCCAGAAGCTTCTTCACCTTTCCCTAGTCAGTGATTCCCTGGAGACCCTGGCCAGAGCCCATGGGGTAGGAGCACAGCAGCCTCCGAAACCAGCAGGGTCTAACTGCACTAGCTACGAGCTCCAACAGAGACTAGGACTTTTTTACACCATTTTTGACCTTTGATGAGAAACAGCAGTGCTGGTGCCACTGTCACTTCTCTTTCAAACATGTGCCAAGTTACGTTTAACTAGTCTGGCCATTTTAACCACACTCAAAGGACTTTTCAGATTGTATTATATAGGGAAAAAACAACAACAGCAAAAAAAAAAAAAAAAAAAAAAAAAAAAGCCTAGGTTTCACCTCTGCTATTCCAGTACCACTAAATAAAAAAAAACCACAGGATTTTCCTCTAATTTGACACAACCAACTAAAGAGCTAAGTGTCTCATGGCAAAAGAAATGGTACTTCCCTGCTGATCATAGAAGGGATGTGCTTTACAGCCTGCCTGGTACCTCGAATCTTCTTAATACAAAACAGCATAGATGAGACCATGCAGGGAATCTCAATAAATGTAAAATCCCAGTGGTTTTACATTTAGCATTCTGTGCCCTTGTCTCACTGCACAGTTATACGAGTCCATTTCAATTCTATAATAAAAAGAAAACTTTAGTTTTGCACCTCATTCCTCTCTCCTATGTCACTCTCTTCAAAAGACAGTGCTGATCACCTCTTTCTCCCTAATTTGCCTTCAGCTACGAAGCCTTTTGCATTCGCCACCAACAGCGTGACACAGCTTATGACATGTGAATAGCGTGTTGCGAGTTGAGAGGCACCATCCTACACTCCACAACTTTATCAACGTTCTTAATTACTCATCTGGAAAGTCCAGTGCAAATCCCCACTAACCAGTGTGTAAGTCTATATGACAACCATTACCTCCATAGCATACATGGCCGAGGTGGGCATTTCTGAGACAGAGAACACCAGCAAAGAAAAAAAGAAGCCTCCTACACATAATGATTTCAACTTCTGCAGAGTATAGAGTGATAGGAAAGTGAAGGTGTGGTTCGTGTGGTTAGCATGTGGTCGCCCTCGGTCAGAGTGACATGGGGGAACCATACAGTGAATCTGCAGCACCTTCTCACCCAGCGCTAGTGGTCCTGCTCTGCTGAAGCAGAGATAGGGGAAAGGGAAGTCCGCTCTTTCCTCAATTCTGCACGGCGCACTGGATGTGCTGCCAGGACTGGTGGTTATAGCATGTGCAAATACACATCAACTATCTCTGTTTTCTTGGCCATCATGCAAAAAGCAACAGCAATCTGGCCCTCAGAAAAGGCTAAACCAGCTGCCTGGAGAGCCTAGCTATGTACTTCCATGTCAGCCTGGGATGAAGCTCCTTTCGTTGCCTCCTAAATGTGATTGCAACTTGAGCAACTAGGCAAAAGCAACTTTGAGTGTATCTCCAGGTGTCTGACTCTACAGCTCCTACCTACAAATAAAGACATACACACCAAAGAGGCCTTATCTGGCCTCATGCTGTCACCCAGAATCTGACCTTTTCTTAACAGCCATAGCTGACAAAAATAAATCTGGTTTAGGTACCTACATTCAAAGGCAAGTCTGACACCTTGATCCTTTCTAGATGTAGACCATAGATATTTGGAAATGAACCTAGGAAAATCATCTGCTTTCTCCTGAGAGCCTCACTAGGAAAACAAAGCAAAGCAAACACACACACAAAACATCCTGCGAACCAAAAAGCAGGCATTCCTTGCAACCTCCACTTAATAAGCAGGGCACTTAGCACTTCTCCAAGAGATGGCCAAGCATTGTGAAGACCTAGAGATGCAAAAGCTACTTAGTCTGCTAAGACCTCTTCAGTGGTTTTGGAAAGACTTCTGTGCATATATTGGCATTTTAAGTGCTCAGATGCTTTGAGAAGTCTGTACAAAGATCCCATGGCTGCTGCACTTCTTAAAACAGTTAGTGGCTCCTTCTATATAGAAATACAAAATCCTAGTATTTTCTATGCAGCCCATAACTCAGTAGGCTGGAAATTACTTGAGGTGATTCTAGGAAAGATATGATGCCATATGTTGCTGTATTAAATGTCTGTGCTTTGTCATAGGAAATATTTTTATATACTACTTTTACAGGCTTTCTACAGTATATTAAATAACTTTCTCTACTCAGCAAAAATAAATTCCAAACAATACAATACCACTCTTGTACAGCTGTAATCATAACCTCTCACAACCTCAGTCTTAAACATTTGTTCCACTAAAAGGGTTTCCCATTTTATTTGTGTAGTCCTATTTAAGGATATAGGACTTGTATTAATATTACATAAAGAACCAACCAACTGTTTGCTCAGCTATGGCAACAATACATGGGAAGAAGGTACATATGCTCAAAAAGATAACAGCTGACTATCAAACCAATCCCACAAATTAGCTGTGAAATGAAGGAAATGAAGTGGAATATGTGAATGGTTATGAAAAACAACTAAATTTATTAACACGGGTAAAATAAATGGTACATGAGAGACAACTGTCACACCAGAGTTATTCTCCTTCCCTAAATGGGACTGGATATGTGTGCATTTATGGGTGTTTATGTGAGAGAGATTTATTAAAATGTTTAATGAAATCACTATGGTTGCATCAAGTTGCACACGGTGATTCACAGGCCTAATCCCACCCAGGTTAAAGCCAATGGAAATAAGAATAGTTGACTAATTATCACTCTATAAGTGTTCCAGTATATCTGTGTTGAATTTTAACAAATTACTAGAACCTCAGGGAAAGAAACAATGCTAATTAAGATGAACTTTAGGTGTAGGACCTAATTAATATGATCTTTACATGAAACTCATTCTAAATGAAGTAACTTTAAAAGTTATACAGTAAATGCCCTGGGCTATATAGTATTAAATAAGTTAAAAAATAAACAAACATATTGTTTAAAATTAGCAAGTAACAAATCAAGATATTTACATGGGTGCTATGTGACTGCAAGATTTTGTTTCGGCAAAGATTTTGGTTTGCTTTAACTCTAAACACCGCTGCTGGTGAAATGATAAATGCTGGGGATCGTTTCTGCTTCTAACAGATATCATGTAGAGATACTGAAAGGAAAACAAATCTATGGCAAGAATGCGGAAGTAACTCGTTTGTTTTGAGAGAAATATTGATTTCAAGATCTTGTCAAAATGATGTGTCAGTCTATTAAAATAAGAACTTAAAACTATATATTTAGGCAAGTTAAAAGCTTTTCTCCTGTTTCTAAGAAGGCAACTTGACTCCAAAGCAGGAGAAATTTGTGCACTGAGTCAATTAAAAGAGGTGCAATGGTGCGTATGCTAGTCCAAATTTTGCCTGTGTGCAGGACTGTGTACACATCTGTAGGGTTCAAGTCCATGAGGATTCAAAGCAGGGTATACAGCAAAATTCTGGCAACTGGGGAAGAAAGAGAAAATGATCTCGACATACCATTTCTGTTCTCCTTCAGAGCAACCCCTTGGATTTGGCTGTTTGGAAAGAGCCCGGTGGCCCAGTGTTATGCACAAAATATCAGCCCGGGCAGTCCCGTAATACAAAATCCCTGGCCCAGCTCTCCCAGCCAACCAGTGGTAAATGAGTTTACAAATTAGGAGAGGATGAAGTTCTTTGTTACACTGGCAGGGACACTGGGAAAATGACTTTCCTGGTTTCCAAGGACAAACAGTAACTCTGCAAATATTGTTCAATGTTATCTAGACCTCTTTTTTTTTATTTACTTTTGCTTTCAAGATTGGACAAATCCTCATTTCTTACAGTCCTGCTGCATCGCCCATCTGGGGCTAAAAGCTCAGCCTTCTGTGAAGCACCCCTAGGATCTCTGGACATCTCCTACAGCACCAACATGCCAGATGGACCTAATCCCCTGGCTGCAGTCCAGAATCTCAGGGTGAATCCTGATCCCATTGAAACCATTGGCAAGAGTCCCACTGATTTTAATAAGGTCACCCTCTGGTCGCTGCTCCAGCAGAGCTTTTGGGAGACCCTTCCACAGTGAACATTTTTTTTTCTGAATGAAAATAAGTTGACTGAGTACTAACTTGTCTGAATTATTCACAAAGAAGAGGACAGCAATGAAGAAAAAAAAAGATTAGCCTATAAAGAAAAAAAATAACTTTACACTTATTCCATGTCTGACCAGATAAAACAAAAATATTAGCTGCAATATGTGAACATACATCAGTGTTTTAGTTTTGCCTAATAAACTGGAATTCCTCACATGCTGACCTCCTGCCCTCCTCCTACTTCTATTTTCCTCTCTCACCACTCCATGAGAAAAAAGGGGGAGAGGAGAAAGGGAGCAAGGGAGAAAGAGAAAAAGAGGAAGAGTGAAAGAACAAAAGCAAAAGAGAAAGAGAGAGAAATCAATGCACTGCCAGTCGTATTTTTAGGGCTTGTGAAAGTTACGGGGCCCTACACGGTGAAGGCATTACATTTTTTGATCTACAGCCAGATTTTTAATGAAATAGGAGGCCAGGAGGGAGGCTAATGTGATTCAGCATCTAAAAGCAAGCAGTTGCATCAATAATCTTTAGCACTGGCACTTGTGCTAAGACAAAACATAACAGAGTTTAGAAGACAAGTTGTCAGTGTGATTTGGGGGCCTTTCAGTTTTTCAATATAACTCCATTAGGTTTTGGAAGCATAAACAGGTAGCAGGGTTTTGTGAAAGTAATACTTTTAAATCAGAATATAATTAAAATTGAGCTCTTTGGAGAATAATTCTACTATATATTAGTAGAGGTGACCTCTATCTTATCAATCTCTAGTGAATACCACTATTTGTTTTAGCTTTATCCGCTCTTAGTCTAACAAACATAACTACAAAGCAACAGATTGAAGAACTAAGCAGTGCACACTTGAGCTCGTGCTGTCTTCAGTTGTTCTTTGTGTTAACCTCTTACTTTTCACTTAAAGCAGCTCTAGAAGAAGAGTGCACTCACTTCCATCACTGGCTAACTTCTGTTTCACTTCCTTGGGGAAGTTTTTATTTATTAAACAATTTATTTATTTATTTATTTATGTGCAAAACTTTGGGGTAAATTAGGTTAAAAAATTGATACTTTTTTTTCATCTCCCTCTCTCAGCTAGAATAGTACATAAAAATTAGAGTGACTGACTTTTAAGACTAAGCTTTGCAAATCTTCCTATGCAAGGAGTTCGGTTAGGACAAAATTCTCACCAATGAATTGGTCTCGTGCCAAATTAGCCTACATATGACTTGACTCCCACTTAAACCCTTCACAAGGAGCATTAAATTCCCTTGGAGCTGTATATGGGACCTCATCCAGGTCTCCTGCAGGAGCAAAGCTCACTCTGAGGGCTCATGCCAACGGAGCACATTGAGAAGTGGCGAGAACCTTCATGAAGGTGCTCAGGAATATGAAACATTAGATATGTGTCACGGTGCCAAAGTACTGGCTTTTCAAAGCTTCTCATGTGATATACTGAGGCCCCGCTGGTCACTGGCTATGAAAGGCGTACCAACCAGAGCACTCCAAAACCCTCCCCTGTTCCTACATGGCATCTTTTTACTAGAAAACACTAAGGTAGGGAAAGATCCTCTACCATAAATACTAGAATCTGAGATGCAAAATTAGCTGGAGTCATACAAAGGTTATGCTCCTTAAACATGAAAAAGCAAGAGATCTCAGCAAAGCCTGGAACATTATTGAACAAGCTCATTCATAATGCAAAGCACCTATATGCAAAAGTGACTCTACGGTTAAGACAATAATTAATTCTGTTGACCTGATACAGAAAGATGCGGGAAAGAGAACAGGTAAGAACCCCCAGCAAAAGCTGATTTTGCAACAGTGTTAATTTTCCCCACTTGGCTTAAATATAGCATTTTACTCACTGTTGTGCAAGTTGATTAATATTAAAATAATATAGTAAGCTGATTCTGGATTAAAGGAAAAAAAATATCAGCCAGTGAGATAAACTAAGGGAATGTGAATTGCTTTGCATCCTAAGCATGTATAACCCCTCAGTTCTATCCCTGCAGATTGCAGAGACTCATTTTTATGATTTTCTTCATTTCTTGCCATTAATGTGGTTTGAATTGTCTCCTGGTCTCTGCACACAGAACCGTTGTCTGTCTCCTTCATTAATCTTCATCAGTTTGGAGCAGTACAATGGACTTGCCTCCAGGCTCCAGGCATTAATAAGCATTGGTAATTTAAGAGGGCAAATGTTTGGGGAAGTGGGTCTGAATGCCTAACTGGCGTCTTGTTACACCACAGCAGAGCACAGCGGTGGGGGCGTGTTTTAACCCTCCTTCACATTTTGGCTCTTTCAGTTGTACTGACTTGCACTTTAACTTCTCAGTAAGAGCAATTTTGATTGTGCAGGGTAAAAGAAACTAAAGGACTTCCAGCCACCTGGGTGCCTTAGGAGCTGAAGTCCTTCAGGGGCAACCTGAGATAGGAAGCTGCGGCAACCCTTGTGTTACCGGAGACTATAGCAGGAGACTATTCAAAAATGCAAAAACATAGCCATGCTTCCTGCCATCTCCACCCGAAAACCCGACCTAGTCTGCAGTCTTGATGTAACATAGGGTCTTCATCAAGTCCTTCCACCCCAGTACAACCCAAAACGACTCATATGTGTTAAATATTTGGATAGCTCACCACTCGCACCAGAAACACAGCTGCCTCTGACAACGACTCCTGTGCTAGCTAGAAGCAAAAGGCCAAAGGAGTTTTCCTTACGCAAGTCCCAGGTGCGGGAAGGTAAGGCCAGCAAAGGGGGCTGAAAGGAGACACCGAGCAGAACGGCTGATCCAGCCTCCGTCCCCGCTGGCCCCGTTGCAGTTTGCTGTTCCGGGATGTGCAGTCCTGGGGCTCATTCACAGGGTGAAGGTGCGTGAAGAGAGGCAGCCACTTGATGCGACCCAGGAGGAGATCAGGGACTCAGCCCTGGGCATGGACAGCATGGGACAGCCGGCGGAGAGGACAGAGGCAGCCTCCAGGGCAAATTTCGAGGTTTTCTGCCACCCAAATTCCGTTTCTGAAGCGTGACGCCGCGAAGAGGAGACCGACCGCTGCCAGGATCTATGCAGGGCCCGTGTCTGCGCCTCCGGCTCTCCATCAGCGCTGGGGTGGGAGGAAAGCGCTGCGGGAAACCTTCGCTCCCAGACCTCAATACTTTGCGCTTCTGGGATTTTATCTTGGAAAAAAAATCACAGCGCTCAAAGCCTGGCACTACTGCAGAAAATTATCTCGCAATTAACAACAACTTACAAGGCAGTACAACATGTGCTAATAGGTATGAATATTAGTGTAAACAAGCACAGGAGAGCATCACACGTTGAACAAAAATAACCACGGTGCAGAGCTGAATGTCCCCAGACAAATCCTTCTCTTCCATACTCAACCTCCAGAAAAATCCTCCTCAAACCAAAAGCCCTATCAGTTAAGGTGGCACAGCTCAAAACTTTAACTGAAAACTCAAACACCATCCCCAAGTTTAGTGCCTGCTTAGGGCCACATGTTGGAGGTTTCTTCTCCAGTGATATAATAAAGTCCCGTTCGGAACCATTTTATTCCATCTGGCTTATTTGACACAATATAAGCAAAACAAAGAGAATTCAGTTTAAACGCGGCAGAAAGCTAACTCTCTTCAGAGGGAAAGCAGTAATAAAAACTGTTCTAATGATTTGATCAGCAAAACAAACTAAAAGCAAAGTTTGGAATTAATGAGAGCTCTAGATCAAAAATGTGAATGATTTTCCTCTCATTAGTGGTTTTTATCATCAGATGTTAGCATTGTTTGAATGAAATTCATTGAAAGACCTCGAATAAAAGCAGTAGTTGGTAAAAGAAACCATGATTTGGGTCTATTAACAAACAGAACATCTTGCTAAATAATTCCTTTATGCACTATTCAGTAATGATGTAAAGCTGGTGCCTTTCTGCTGTTTCAGTGAAACAGCCTTCAGAAAGATCATTAAACCGGCTTTTTGTAAGACAGGCTAAACAGAATGACTGAAACGTCTGCTGTAAGTTTATATTTGTATTCAACTCAATTAGGCCGTAGGATACAGATGAAAGGCCTCTAAAGCGAAGCACAGTTTCCTTCCAGACCATTTCAAACAGCTAACTTTCTAAAGAAGTACTTTGAAAATCACTTCAGACTCCGGCTGCAGGTTTCCGCGGGGCGGCTTGCACGAGCGAGGCGAGAGCGCCGGCGCGACTCGCGGCGCGCGGGGGGAAGAGGCGCGCGTGAAAGCACCAGCCAGCCGACGCGGGCGGCCGGCGGCCAGCGCTGCTGCGAGAGACGCGCCGCTCGCTGGGCAAGGAACTCCAGAGCCAGCGAACCCACCGCAGATAACACCAAACCCTCCTCTTCCACCCCGCCTCCTCTCCACTTCCCGGGAATTCTCCTCCCCGGTTTTATTTCGTTTCCCCTCCCTCCGTTGCAGCGGGGCCCCCAGGCAAAGCCTTGCCAGCTGGCTGCAGCCGCGCGAAGCAGCTCTCCAGGCGCGGCACCGCGGCCGCTCGGAGCGCGGCTCGGGCACGCTCGGCCACGGACGCCGCGCGGCCCCGGCCACCCGTCCCGCTCCGGCCCCAGCTGCTGCTACCGGGTTCCCACGGAGGAGCAGCCGGCAGAAACGCCGCTGCCCAACCGCGAGCGGGGCTGGGCGGCTGGGACCACTCTTCTCCCTTGCAAAGGGTCTCCGGAAGGAGCTACGGAAAAGCGGGAGCCCGCGGGAGCGCCCCGCCGCCCGTGCCGGGAACACCTCCCCGCCGGTTCCCGCAGGCCGCCCCGCCGCTCCCACGCTGCCACCGCAGCCGGGACCCTCCAGAGAGATTCACCACGGAGAAATAAAACGTTCTACTGATCTCTCGAAATGATTCAACTCAAGTAAACCCATCCCTTCCAAGAGATACATGTTCTGTCAGAAATGTTTCACCTGCTCACTAAGTACATTCACTATACAGGGTCTTTTTATAATGTGCTAATTTATTTTTAGAAACAGTTTTATACCATCGAGCACCCTGAGTGCCTTTGGCAACTTCAGGTACTTTAGAAATAAATGTATTATTATTCCTCTTTAGAGATTTAAACTATATGTTAAGTGGTTAAAAGTAGCCATTACATGGTTGGTGGCTTTTTCTTTTATTGGTTTTCCCAATGGCAATTTTAACACTGAATTTTATTATTTTTATTAAATTTATTATTTATTTATATTACACACTTAAACTCTTAATTCAGGAAGGATCAGTTCCAAAAAAAGAACCTAGGTGCCTTGCTGGCAAATTACGTGCCTAAGGCCAAAGCTGCAATCCTGAAAGCTCCTGAGCTCTCGGGCGTTAAAATCATACTCTGGTCTAACTGTTCCCAGCCAGCTGCATTTCTGCTTCTGTTCTTCCCAGGATCCCTCAGTCTTGGCCGGGCTGAGCAATTCAGCTGCAGTGAAGCATCCCACTCCCTAGGTTCCCTGAGGAGCTTAATCTGACAGGCATTTTTCAGATCATATTTAACATACCTGTGAAGACATGGACAAAATACAGTTGCTTTCTTTCCAAAGAAAGGACATGATGTAGCATCCTCCTCCTCTTCTCCCCCTTTTTTAAAAACTTTGAGATCCTCAGGGTTAAAAAAGTCATTTGAGGTGTAGGCTGCCCTGCTTTGGATGACAAAGACCCATATCCATGAATGCATCTTGCACACCATATATCCTGAACTAGCCCACCACACATGGGTTTTGCCTGGTGGTTTTTGAGGCCAACTGTCTGTACAGAAGAATTCAGGATTCATTAACCTAAAAACAAAGCCCCAGAAAACACTGCTTCTGGAGGTTAGTGGGCAAAGAGGGAAAGACAAGGTGTGGGATCTAATTTTTACTTCAAGAACTGATCCTATATTTAATACTAAAAAAGCCATCAGAGACCTAATCTGGGATTGTTAGACCATAAACCCAGCCCCTCTACGCTGCCGGTGAATCCTCCAAGCTGCTAGGAAAACAGATTCCTGCCGCGTTTGCTCCCGGTTTCTCTTGCTCTTCATGACCCAGTGATGTATTTCTGGACCACAGACAGCCTCCTCACTCTCTTGCCTCTGAGGGGTTCAGCTGCTTTCCTTACTGGTAGGAGGTAAGGGCTGGAAACACTCAGGCTAAGGTGGGAACTGAGCCCTACTCCTCATATCCTCATCACAGGGTGAATGAAAGACAGACAACCTCCTTGAACTATGCCGTAAAAGCAAGCTGTGACCCCTCCTTCTCTTGGCATTTCTTCTGTTTCGTTTTCTAAAGACAGATAGTGCCCACCCTCAGGAGGCAGATGCGAGGGAGTGGCCTTTCAATGCTGTGGATGAAGGACCTCCTGAAAGTCTGAGGAAGGCACCTATGCCTTAGAGTCAGCAAGGATTGAAGATCAACCGTGTTTTCATCATCTTGTTGCACAGAAAACTCCAGCTAACAGCTGATGGTGTCTCCAAGCATGCTAGGACCGCAGATCCTCACTCTGCTGGGGACCCCACATGCCTTGGAGAGTCCAGCTTCCAGGCTTTTGATTTCCATTGCAGGAGCCATGCGTAATCAATGTGTATTGCACAACGTTTAGCTTTGTGGGCCAAAGCTGTTTTCAGGGATTTAGCCCCAAGGTAGTTTCGAAAAGTTTTCTAATCTGGAAGCGGAAGGACTGAGCAAACTGTCACAATTCAGACATCTGAAACTGAATTTTGCTGCTTCTGAGTCTGTCCAGTCACCCAAACATAATAAGAAAACAAATACTACATGACCATGTGGCACATGTTCCACCAGGATTACCAGTACGGTGCAGGTGAAAGCATGTTTTCAAGATCTTTCTTTAGCGGAGTAAGTACCTTAGATTGCGAAGAGTTACCCTGAAGCTAGATCTTCATGCAATAAGGTAATCTTTTCTTTTCCTTTGAGGCACTTGCCAAGTTTCAACTGCTGTTACTTAACATGTTCTTCAATTTAAAAAGTTACCATCTACTAACCTTCCTCATGAAACTGTCAGTCACTGAGAAATGGAAAAGAGCCAACTGATTAGTTCTGATGGACTGCTGCATGGAGATCTAGTCTGTGTCACTAAAATGCCTGTTCATCCAATTAACCAAATGACTAAAGAGAACTCCAGCCAAGTGCAACACTTAGTGGGCTGCCATTACTAGGAGGTCAGTGCATCAGAGATACAGTCTTCTGTAAAGCTGAAAGTTTCTTCTGGGCCTCTTTAAAGAGCTCAGAGTTACTTTGTGAAGATCTCCAACGTGTCACCTATTCCTGTTGTGTCACTAGGTGTGCTTCCTACCTATCTGTGGGGCAGTGATTCAGTCTGCATTTCCTGCTGGAAGTGAAATGGCACAAATGTAGCATTTCACTGAATCCTAAAATCAAGCTAGTCTTAAAATTTCACTAGGATATATATATATATATATGTATATATACACATATCACACACACACACACACATATGGAGTTTTCATCTGCATACCGGCATTTCATTAGCAAATGGGTTGATGACCAAACTCTGCTAGAACAACTCGGGAAAAATGGTAAGATCCACAAGAAGGCCAAGAAAAAACATGGAAACAGGAGTCCCTTTCAAGGAACCATCATCAGCAGGGCCAGCTACTCTACGATGGCGGCTAAGTGCACCCGAGGTGGGATGGCCAATGGGAAACCTGGTCAGCCAAACAGGGAGCTGGGAACGAGAAATTCTCAAGACTGGCCTGAGCAGTGACCATGAAAATCAGCGGCAATCTTTCTGCTTCTTTTGACAGATGTTGGGTCATATGCACTGTGTAAAGTCCCTAGATCCCTAGACCTTAAGACAAAACTTCGTTCATTTCAAGGTTTTCTAGGCAATCAAATTTCCTAAAGACTAGAGAAATTGAGCAGAAATTTTTAATTCTTTGAAAATTTGGCAAACTGAATAAAAATTTGGGGTGCCTGATGTTGCTATCACCCAGTTTTCTCCAGTTCCATCCATGGTGTCATGACTTATTTAGTTCTGTGAATTTTTAGCAAAATTTTGCAATGTGAAATATATCTGCCCCAGTTTTGGCAGCCCTAACAAAACTAATGCCAACTCAGTGCAAATATCTCTCTGCTTGTTTGCATGTATTATAACAGCAAGAAATACATTTACTTTGAGACATAATGAAAACACACTCAACACTAACATCAATATCCACATAAGGAAAAAGTAATAGCTGAGTTCATTTTTTCCCCCACATTGGTCTAGATATGTCAATTATTTGTGGTGACTGTGTGAAAATTGTGCATGTGGGGTGGTATCAGCAACATAAAGTTATCAAGCAGGAATTACCTGCTTGATTTTTTTAAATGCCATTATGTGTGCTGACTACTTTGTTTTTTGGTATGTTTTGGGTATTCTGAAAAATGTCCTTTAAAAAATCCACTGTATTAAAAATCAAAGAGAGCATCACTGCATGCCTGTAATGATCTGAAGATGTCAAAAGCAGTTTTGCAGCTGCATTAGGTACAACAAAGTAGTATAGGTGTTGTCCCGTAGTAGAGGGATTCTCATGGTCTTAAATCTCAGCTCTTTGAAGCAATACGGTTTCTCTAGCAGGATTCTGCATCTGCTCTACCTTCCTTTTTATTAGCCACCAGCTCAGCTGAATAACAATGTGCCATTAAGTCCTCAGTCAGAGTCTATTTCCATTTGGGATGTGGCACTATTCTGCCGGGGAACTGGACTGTGCTTAACGAAGGCCTCCACCATCTGCCCATGGTCCGGCACGCTAACGGGTGGACCTCTCCACCCACGCTGCCTCCTCGCCCTTCCCGGCATCTCCACGCCCACCGCGACTGACACCTGAGCGAGAAAGCCTCTCCGCTGGAGGAGCACGGACTTCACGCTACCGCTGTGTGCAGGAGGACACACGGTAAATGCAAACTCTGCTTTCGGAGCAATTACTCTCTGGGAATATGCAATCATTTGATCTGAGGTTTCCTCTCTTTTTTTGTCTCACATCTCTCCTCGCCACAAGAGAACCTTAATCAAAGTGACAAGTTTTAAGACTTTGAAACAGCTGAACTGTGGATAGAAGAGTAAAAATCCAGTCCCGTGCCTGAAATTGAGGAAAGAGACTATTTCCACCACGGACTGACTGCCAGGTCCAGCCAGCTGAGAACTGAGTGAATTTCAAATATTATGGCTTAGGGTCACTCTGTATTATGCAAAACAGCTACATCTGGTGCTGAACGTGTGCTTTCACATGGTCTCGATAAAAATAAAATGTTTACACGCTCTTAACTATTTTGTATAACAGCATTAATGTTGTTAAACAACACATCTTATTCTGTAAACAGTGGGGATTAATTTATTTTTATATCCACCAAGTGTGTTTATTGAGTTACCCAATCTCCAGAGCTCTGCCACTTATCACAATTCACCACAATCATGCAACAAATTCCAGCTATATACCCATTTCTGAACATCACTGCAAACAAAATCTTGTCTGCATGGAGCTAACTTATGCCAGAGGTAAATACTGTGAGTCTGCAAACACAGATCAAAATTAGCCATCTAACTTCTGCCATTTTTGTAGAACTATTTGCTACTCCTTGTGAGTCTCTCTAAGAACCTATTTCCTGCGTGTCAAACTTCTTTGGGTTTGACGTTTCTGATGTATTTAACCAGTGACAATGTAGAAGTTTTGTGAAGGTGGCTTGCACCCCAGAGCAGTGCTACCTTTCCTTCTTTACTGCGCGTCTGTGGATGAATTCCAGCACATCGAGACAAACTTGAAATCAAAACAGGAACCTCAGCTTTCATCGATCAAGATGCTTTTTGTGTATTTATGCAAGTTTTCAGTTTACATCATGACACAGACAGACTGACAGGCAACTCTGGTAACGAGGATTTGAGGGCTCTGTGCTTGACTCAATTCATGATTCACGGAACAGCTCTGCACCTTAGTTTACACATCTCTGAAATGGCTTTAAAGCAAACAGAGCTATTTTGAAGGCTATTCTGAAAGTTAGTCTATATTTCTAAGGTAAAAACAAAAATTTATGTGATTTTCTTGGTTTCATTGACGTATCGTACACTTAGGTAAAGGGTAAAAACGGTTATTAGCAAAAGAGAAAGCTTTCCTTCTTTCAGCACCTGCTTAAGAACTCAGGCAATACTTATATTTAAATATAGAGAAGAAAATGTAATCTTTAAAAAAAAAAAAATCTGATTATTTCCCAGCTGAAATTGCTCACCAGACCCCTGCTGCTAAGGCTGCCCCTGCGCCACCAGAGCAAGCAGGAGCGCCGCCACCCGCTGCAACAAGAACAGGAGATCGCCTGGCATTTCCGCAGGGAATCTGAAGGCGTGTCATGCCCTGCCAGCTGTAACTAAAAGGCATTTATTACCGAGATTCCCGTGACAAGGACCGAAGGCGCTCGGCCCCGGGGGAGGAGGATTCGAGGGGGGACGACCCAGGTGGGTACCTGAGCGCAGCGAAGGCGCAGGTAGGGCGCGCTGCCGGGGGAAGCGCGCGTTGGGAGCCGGCCGCTGTTCCCGCGCAGCCCGGGCGCTGCCGTCTGCCTCTCCCCGCCGGGGCCGCGGTTCCTCGAAGCCCCGCGAGCCCCCGGCGGCTGCTTCTTGCAGGGACGCGGCAATAACGCGCTCTGCCCCCGCCGCAAAAAGGAAAGCGTCCGTCTAGCATAAAGTATTGCAGAATTACCCACGCATACAGACGCACACCAGATGCCAACTGCTGTCAGAAAGGGAATTACTTTTGATTAATGGGAAAGGAAAGTTAATTGTCATTCGGTATAAATGTCAGGGTGGAAACCCAGGCGAGATAAAACATTGCTTTTCAACAAGCGGGAGGGGAAGATTTCCGCAGCGAAGTCTGCACTTACTGCTTAAAGCAGGCGAAAAAAAACATTATCCCGATCAGCTCCTCAGGAGATGGAGATGTTTAGCTTTTACTATCGGGAATAGGAACTCACCGTGCAGCTCTTCACTGTGGAAAGCGTACCAAGCTTTCCCCACTCCACCGGGCTAGATCCGCAGCTGGCGTAAATCACAGCGACTGCCCCGACTGCGGTGGCACGCTGCCAAGCTGCTCCGGCAAAGGATTTGGTGCAGATACGTTTCCCAGTGTATAAACTTCTGGTTATGACAGACAGTTTCTGGGCTCCAGCAGGGCCTGGTAATCTGAAGGGGGTTATGGGAACTGGCAAAATATGAAATGGTGTGGGAGAGCTGCAAATATTTAATTTCCTGCAAAATAATTCTTTGCTGGCTATATATATATTTATGTATGTATGGGTTTTTATATATGTATTTATACGCACACAGACACACACAGTTCAACGAGTTACAATCCAAAACCAAAGAGGGGCTGTTTGCAGCGACCCCCTCACAGCAAGCACCCCCTGCCCAGGAGCGGCGGCGGGCGGCTAAACCGCGGTCCGTTTTCCCTAGTGCAACCCCTGGAGACCGCACTGACTCCAGAGATGGTGTCCAGCTCCCCGGCTGCAGCGACGGGGTTTGGGGGACCAATGCGCTTATGCACCGGGGAGGATCTGGCCGGGTTTAAGGCCCGCGGAGGCTCCGGACTCGTGCAGCTGCCTGGGTCCAAATATAAACAGCGCAGGGCTGTGCGGGTAACGGGGCGCGGGTTAGGGCCGCGGCTGTTCCCGCGCTATAAAAATAGCGGCGCCCGCCCGCCGGCGAAGAGGAGGAACGCGAGGCCTCTCCGCGAGCGAGCCCCGGCGCCTCCCAGCCCGTCACCGCGCTGGGAAAACCCCCGGCTTCCCGCGCGCGTGTGTGCACGCACACGCACACGCACGCGCCAGCCCGGGACGGGAGCACCGGGGCGATGCTTCCAGCAGGGCTCCGAGGGCCGGGGGGAAACGCCTGCCGTCAGCGCTGCCTGTTTGCAGCTCCGTCCGATTGAAAATCCCCAAACCAGCCAAGCAACCAAACAGAAAAACCCCACAAATTCCTCTTCGGGATTAATCGGGAGCCAAAAGAAACCCTGCAGGACGCGCCTGTTGTCTCCCTGCCCCTCGGCCCGGCTCACGCGGCGCTTGCAGGATGGAAATCTGTTGGCCTGTCTGTTTTCCACCCAGGTGGACAAACATATAGGCAGGAGACTGAATGCAATTTGCTGTTTCAGAGAAAAGCGAGGTCTGCAAATGAAGGGAAACTGCTGATCTCAGGCAAGGGGGAGCAGCCCTCCCTCCCTCCCTCCCTGCCTGCCTGCCTGCCTGCCTCCCTCTCCCCCCCAGCCCGCTGCCGCTCCCGGGCACAGGCCCGTGCCGGCACGCACGCGTGCACGCCCCCCCCCCCAATTTTTAATTAAGAAATGAAGGAAAATACAATATTTTTATATTGTCCTTTCAAGGAGATCTCTATTTGCATAGTTTGGTCCCCCTTCCTTTGCACAGCACTAACATTAGTGTGACCTTTTCCTGCTAATTGGAAAATCTTACGGAAATAAAGCCTGTCAGAAAATGAGAAGTGTCTCCCCTTTAGGCTGGCCAAACGACCTCAGAGGGGGAAAAGAAGTTCTGAATTTCTGCTCCTTCTGCACACACTGCAAAATCTTTATTACTTCGGAGAGCCTTGAAACCCAGTAATGCCCCTCCAGTGCAAAGAGAAGTAAATAAATTTCTTCTTATGACCACTTTGGAGAAACACACAACCAGATTTACTCAGCAGGGATAGATACTGGACAAGATAATGAAGAGAGAATAAGAATATGATAGGGGTTTACAGCCTCTTCTGTCTCTTTAAAGTGTTTTAATCCTTCAGAAACAGGATATCGGGTCCATTTCCTTAAAGATACAGTATCCCTTCTGGGACAAGTAATGTTATAAAAACCTAAGATGTAACATCTATCTCACAGTATTGATTGGCACTTTAGTGTGATAAAAGGGGTTGAACCTGAAGGAGGAAAAAAAAAAAAAAAAGGTAAACTGGGATTACTCTTTGAAGAATTGAAAAAGTCCCTGTAACACTAGGTCAAACTTTCAAAATATTTTTTTTTTACATGGAACTGAACCAAATGCCATTTCAATGATTGTCTAGGCAATTCTCTTGATTTCTAAAGAGTATAGATCCACGTCTGTAGCTTTATTACCTGCTGGTGCTGGAGCTAGGACCAACCCCAGCACAGGCACAAAGCATTGTGAATTCTTTCCATGCTCCAGCAGAGGAAAAAAAAAAAAAAAAGGAGAAATTTCAAATAGAGAGAGATGCTTTTTGCTATTAACAGCAAATAAAGGAAACTAAATTTCAAACAAGTGCCTGGCTCCTTTATAACATGCCCTTTATAGACTGCATCACCTGTTTTTCGGAAGAGCTTTGAATGAAAACATTGAAACAACTGCCATCATATGGATATAACTACAGTCATTCCTGAATTACTCAAAGTCAAAATAACAGAGAGCCAAACACTGCAAACAATTACTCATTTGAGTAGTTCTTACTCATATGGATAGTCTCACTAAGCTTATAGATCTATTGCCACGGGCTCGTGCTGCGCGGTGAAGTTAGCAAAGCCTGACACGAGTCCCAGGCTCGTCGCCAGCAGCACGGGGGAAAGAAAGGAAAAAGGGGTCTTGCAACGATTTTTTTCCAAACCCATTTCCCCTTTGCATCCAACAGCATGTGAAGGATGATGATGCGGGAGTAGCTGTCCCTGCGCAGATGAGGTTGCTCCAGTCACGGCGCCCAGGGAGCACCGCGGCCCTCGTTAGGAGTTATGTAATTATGCAGGGCAGCACTGGTGGTGTTTGGATGTGTCAGAGGCTTAAGTCCTGGCCTGTAACTCACTGAAGTCAACAGTCTTTCCTGAAAGGGATGCAATGACAGGCTTTTTAAAGACACATATGCTCCATCTCCATGCTATTTTCAGCCTGGATTTTAGTTTAGAGCTCAAAATACACACTCGTGTTGCTGCTGTGCGACTTTGAAAGGAACAGGGTATCACAAGGCAGAATATAGTTCCCATTAAAACACGCGCTGAATATAAGTAAACATTGGCTATGAAATCATCTTGTTTGCACTTTGGGGTTGAATTGACACTGGGGCCAGGAATAACAACGCGTTCTACATCCTAGCATTAGTTTAACGGCTAACAACCTGCAGAAAGATGCGGTTGAGCTGTCATGCTGCTGGCTCCCACCAAAGAGTGCAGGACAAAGGCAGGAGCCTGCAAATCGCAGTGATTTTAACAGCTGAGGAAGTAGGATGGAAAAAGGACACCGAGCTTCTGCCAACAAACACACACTCTTCCTCTCTCTGGCCACTCTGTCTTCGGCCATGTCTCTCGACCCTGCAACCTGCACTTCAAGGAACTTGCAAGATTACAAAGAAGAGAGAATACAGCTCTCACACATGCTCCCCTGGACAGCCTGCATGAGCAGAGCTGTTCCCATTTGTCAGGAACATGTGGACACCCTGCCCACACAAACTAGGTACTTGCCCAGAGGGCCTCAACTTTAGTGAAATCTTTTATGGTGCTTGAATTATTCAAGCCTTGACCTTTAGTAAATCTCTCAGTCAATGCTAGTTAATGTCCTTTAAAGTCATTGACCTTAGGTCAGGAACCAAGGGGGTACTTCATCAATGAAGACACACAGGTTCAAAATCAAGAGAGGTTCTGTGGGATATTTGAAAGTACTCATGGAAGAGAGCCATTGCCTTCGTGCAGAAGTGACACCAATGTAACAGAGTCTAATAGCGCAGGCAAGAGGATCTCAGCAGCACCCCATGGGTTCAGGCTGCACTGTGCTGGGTGAGGGTCCCCCACACCTTCTGCTCCATGTAGTCTCTAGGAAGTGAGAGCACCGAGAAGCGAGTGGGGTTGACCAGCTCACTGTGGAGTTGAGCTCCAGCATTTAGGATTAGGGAAGCATGAGGGTCCTTCTCAGCACTGAGTCTCTGCCCATGGGATATATTCGGCCCAGGTATTCCGGATCAGCCAACAGCAAGAATGAAGGTCAACCACAGTGTTTGCAGTACTTTCCCTCTGCACAGGGAAGGCAGCTAAAGGGTGAGGAGTTCACAACCAGATAAAAGTTGTGCTTGTATCTCCAAGTGACTAATAGGTTTTGCAGTTCTGTATGGTACCTGCCCCAGAACTCACATGTTACAGACAATGACTGTTTACGCGTGCAAAATTTTGTTGAGATACTCACTCCCGAAACAAGCAGACTGGTTACCACAGCTCTTAAAATTTGAAGCTGGCTTGACAGTATAAAAGATTGTTGCCCCCTTTTCACTTTCTTTCGATAAGATTATCTCTTACAAAATGATTTCAACACCATTTAGAAATAAGCACAAGTTTTATAAAAAACCTATCTTTCCATAAGGATGGGTTTTCAGATGTGAGCATGTGTGCGTGCTTTGTGACGGGACCTGACGTACTTTTCTGGATATTTCACAATGTTCATTAACAGTAAGGTTGTCTACATTGCTATAAACAGCAAAAGTTCTGGTTCAAACCTTCATACAAGCTCAGCACTTTTAATCTTGGACTTGAAATTGGTTCACAGAACTAGGTGAAAAGCTAATTTGGGGGAGTTTTCTGCTTTCTTCAAATTGTAAAAATGTCAACGGGAGTCATGAGGTTAGGCTTACTGGGCAGGCTTCTGCCCTCATTCTAGCTAGGGGAATTATACATAATGAATTAACCACATGACTAATTTTACCTCATTTTCTGCTCTTGAAGTATCTGGAAGCAAATTAAAAAACCCTGAAAACATTCATTACCTAGAAGTACTCACAGAGGGAGGAATTTATTTCACTTTCTTTTAGCCATCTAAAAGTTAGATGTGTAGCTAAACTAGTCGTGTAGGTTCTTTCTACAGTTAAAGCAGTGAGAAGACATCTCATCTAATCCTAAAGATAGATGTTGAAGATACATGGCTCTAGAGACACCTCTCTCCTTTGCCACAGAAGGAGCCAGGGTGAGTAGCTTATACTGACACCTGACTTTGCCATAACCAAAACTAGTTGAAATTAATCCTAAGCCATCGTTTATGGGAATATAAGTGCAGAGGTAGGCTTCTTCACAGCAGGTCGCTTGAATGTTCATGAATGAGCCATTTTGTAAGGACCATGCAGATCCTGCTTTTGAAAGCTTCCAAACATCTAATAACCACTGGAAACACTAATATTTAAGTACCTAAATAACTAAAAAAAAAGGTCCTGCATGTCTTACTGAATGTTTCCTGAATGGATGAGTTCGATTCACTGAATCAGGCTTCGCTGTTGGTGACTACTCTTGTGCTTCACTTCCTCTGTGAAACCCTCTGGGTTGAACATTAGGAGAAAACAGATGGGAAAGGAGTATGATGAGTGCAGCTGTAGTGATACGAGTTTGGTTTTGAGCAGTGAAAAAAGGCAAAACTTCTTAACAGCGGGAGTTTGGAGTTAGATCTCTAAGTGTGGGCTAGGTTTCAGAGTGGTGAGCAGCCACTGCCTTGCACGGCAAGGTATTTCATGGCTCTGAAAAATTAGACCGTGTATTTCGGGACTCAATCTTACCTCCGTTATGAGACTCGAAGCGAGAATAGCTGCAGGAAAGAGGCTGGAGCAGCTTACAGTCACCTTAATCTGCCTAGAAACTCTGCCCTGAGGGCGAGCGGCTCGAGAGCCATGGGGTTACACCAGAAACGAGCCGGAGAAATATTTTCTCACCTGCGGGGGTGATGCTTTCAAACTGAACCCCATTTTTAACTGCATGAGGATGCGAACGTTTTATCTGCTGGCAGGAGGTAGGTGGCCGAGGCACACTCATACTGCTTCCAAAACGCGTGGGTAGCTCTTGTGACCAAATTTGGAGACGCCTCTGCGAACCCTGTGAAGCACAACGGCTTTCAGCAAGGCGGGGAAGGCATCTAACGACAAGATCAGAGATCACGCCCTTATCCCAGCCTGTCCTCGGTGCTGGTGCCCTCCTGCTGACATCACCAAGAGAGACTGATTTACCCCCCTGTTACGGCTCTGTAACCCCCAAACGTAGTCCCTTCCAAAGCGACCGCCAGGCCGTCCTTATTCTAACCGCTTCTTTCTCCGTGCAGATCTTGGAAAGAGCAGAGGAAGGATCCATTCCACCTACCAAACATTATGTAATTTCTTCTTCAAACACACACGCAGGATTCACAAGGGGTTGCTGGGGCAGCGCGAGAAGCCTGCGGTTTTATAGCTTCTATTAATATTTTGCTACGGCACCGGTTTGGCGGGTTGAACGAGCAGAAATCCCCCTCCCCGCGCCCGCCGCCGGCTGCTGCCGCCGGCCGCGCTGCTATCGCCGGCTTTTGCGACGGTTAAACTCCTCTCCGCTGTTGCAGCCTAGCGGGACCCTTTTGGACCGAGTACAAGCGAGTGCAGCAGTGTCTGTTTGACACCACATGAGGGAATGCGAATTGTCAATTTGTTGACAGTGTCATGTTGCCACTACCAGCTCTCCGCGCGCTATTTGGAAAGGACTCAAGGCAGTCCATCTCCCCGGCTGAGCTTGCTCACGTTACAGCTCCCGCGCGCCCGCGGGAGAGGCGCGACTGGAGCACAGCTCGCTTTTTAACAGCGAGGGAAGCTGTTTGCTTTAAAAATACCACCGCTGCTGTCAGAGCTGCAGAGACCGGGGGAGCTTGCCCTGGGAGCAAGCTGCCTCTCCAACCCTCCCCAACCCCTTGCGGCTAGGATAAATCAGGAGAAGTCTAGGAGAGCTTCATTTCCCGGTAATTTTTGACTCGCTCCTGCAATGACGTCATGTCGAAGCAGGATCGGGCGCAGGTTAAACGGACAAGGCTGGGAAAAACGCTGCGCTTCCGTCCCAGCCGGGTTTGCCGAGGATCGCAGCCTGAGCAAGGATTACTGGCTACTGGGCAGCCCCGGGGTGCCGAGCTGCAATCGGGAGCGGGATTTAAAAGCACACGCGTGTACGCACGTGTGCACGCCAGCACACGTCGCTTTGCTTGCACGCGCTTCTAGGGAGAATCGTGTGTCGAGCCTAGATACCGAGCCAACAACTGGCCCTAGGCACTACGTACCAAAATCCGCCCTCCGCTGCGATCCCGCAAAGCTGGTGGCTTTTCCTCTGGAACAGATCCAAAAGCGGCTCCAGGAGGGAGCCAAAGGGGCTGGGGGCGGGCAGGAGGGCAGGAGCCGCAGCCCTCCTGCCGCAGGCGGTGACGCGTGCGTGGGGATGCGATTTCCAGGCAGCCGCATACTCAAGGCAATCTACTTAAACTCTGCTCGCTCCAAAAGTTTAAAAAATAAATGGTTAAACCATTCAGTAATCCCAAGGCATTTTTAGATCCTCGCTGTCAGAAACACCGGATGCTGAAGCACGCACCGGCTGAACCGGCTGCTGTAGGGTCTAGGCTGGATATTGCAGCGCTCGCTGCAGGAGCCTAAAAGCCTTCGGCTGGACTGAAAAAGCTTTCGGTGCAAATTTCCAACCTGCTTAAAAAAAAAAAAAAAAAAAAAAAAAAAAAAAAGTGGCTTCTAGGTAGGTGCTAGAGCGTGTTTCAGGCCACCATTAGATAACACATGCGCGAAACGCCTGCAGTCACCGGTTCCGGTTATTCATTGGATTCTGGAGCTTTTTCAGAATCAGCATCTCTGGTTAAAATGCATTTTACAGCCTGTTAAAATTACTGACTTTAGCTCTTCCATGTATCCTAAGAACAGTTCAAAGCTGCAAATTCTAAATACAGAATGCATTCCCGATTTCAAATAGAAAACAAAAAAATTTACAAGATTAATTTATTCAGGAAAGCTAGGAGATCTTTTCTTTTACTTTTTATATATTGCTTTCTCTGTTATAGCATAAGAAGGCAGAGAGTTGCTCTACAAAAATCGGTATTTCTCCTGTGCATAACAGGCTGCCATTTCAGGACCGACATTGCTAATGTTCTTTCTGCTGACTTTTACTAATTTCTCAGTGGCATTGTTAATATAATGGGACTTCCACTTAGCAGAAGAGAAATGAGCGTCCTTGCTGGAAATATAGGCTATACTTGATTACTTTTCCTTCTCTCTCTCTTTTTTTTTTTAAAAAAAAATCTTTGAATCAAAGAGAAAAACATTATCAAATTGAAGAAATCAGAAATGAAGTGACTGTTGTTCCTAATTACCAAAGCCAAAACGCTCTGCTGTAACCACACTCAGAGGCTGTTTCTGAACGGATGCACGTGTAAGCCAGGAGTAACAACAGTTGGATCGATGGAATTATTCTAGTTAAAGAGCCTAAGTACCCAGTTTTCTGTGCAGTGAAGTTACTAGATACATCTAACCCCCTCTGCATTTGTTAAGGAATTAAACGGCGAACGTGCTGCTGATGGAATTTGCCCAAGTGCCTCCTATTCCCTGCCCTGGGAACGCAGTGTGAACACCTTCCACTTAAAATCCCTTTTAAACCAGAGGCCCCTCACCACAAGCAGACATGTATCAAGCTGATGGAATACATTCGTAAGAAACTACTCTACACCTTGAAGACTGAAAGAATAAATCTCTTTAATAAGCTCTTAGGTTTTCCTAGTGATGCAGATTGAAGTAATATTATAGAAATGTGTATAGTTGTCAGTAATTTTACAGGAACGAATAGAAAATGCCAGGAGGAGTCATTTGTGAAATGGAAACATTTTGTGTGATTTTTTTCATGCTAAAGATCCTTGCAAGGACAAAGAGGCTGCACCACACTGATCCACGCAATAATTCTAGGCTTCCCTGGATTTATTTTACCACAAGGCCTGCCAGGGTGTTCTCTCTGCACCTTGTATATGTATGGCATGTCTCAGTAAACCAATTAATGATAAAGCAATCATTTATAAGAACTGCAATTACAGAGTTGCTGAACGACACTTTATGGTTTTGCGAGCTAAAATCCTAACAATACAGATTAGCTGAAAGAGAAGTCATTTAAACCTGGAAATCTGGGAAAAGAGCATTTTTTAAAAAGGACATTTAGTGCTTATTTTGTCACCAGTGCTGCTTGCAACCTGGCACAAACCATATCGGTGGCAAAACGCTTGGGCTGTTCATTGTGGGAGCATAACTGCAAATAAAACAAATAAAAAAAAAAGGGGGGGGGGCAATGAAGTTAAGATCAGTATTTTTTGGAGAAGCAGTAGCAGCAGAAGTGCCCAGCTTGACTAACGCCGTGGGTATCTGCCCCTGGGGAGTGCAGATGCCAGGAAATAGCTCTGGAGCGCTGTGACTAGTAATGATCACACTGGTATTTTAGGCATATCAGTGGGCACTGCTCAGTACAATTCTGGATTAACTCACTCTTTTACTGATCACCGGTGTATATTAGAGCGCTGATGGAAGCTAGGTTGATGTGTTAAATATAGAGACATTCAGCCTAATTTTTTTTTCCTAATTGCGTGGATAATACACACAGACTGACTTGTTAGGTGATCCGAGCACGGCTCGGGAAGCGGACAGGCAGTCTGAAACCGTCCACGCAGACAGCGCATCCCACCGGCTCCGCAGGGGCTGCAAAATGACAGCGCTGCCGCTTCGGCCCGTCCCCGTTTCTGAGCAAAACGAACCCGAAAACTCCAGCGATGTTCTTTGAATGGGACATCATGTGGGAAATAAGGCCGCATTTAGCCCTCATGCCTCTTTTTTTTTTTTTTTTTTTTTTTTTTTTTTTTTTTTTTTTTTTTTTTTTTTTTTTTTTACCAGTATAACACACTAGGGTACATCCACTGAAATAAATCAAAACGCTTTCCCTATAGTGAATTTTAGAAAGGATTTGCAAAGTCTGATCACCTTAAACTCTTTTTATTTCTGCATGCTCAATGAAAGCAACTCCCACAGCATTCAAACGTCCTGTGCTTCAGCTGAACCCTTCTTTTAGAGGAAGGACAAATTTCTTTTGAGGAAATGAAATACAGAAGCCCAGTTTCCTGAGGACCCGCGTACAGCGAAGAATTTGTGTCCCAGCCCTCCCGCCTCACTCGTGACGCAGTGCCCGTACTCCCGGTACGCCCCAGACCTTGGCCACTAAAGAGACCCATCAAGGACTCCTCTCCTTGCCCTGATTTTCGCTTGTAAGATTATAATATTTGCCAGGTTTGGTTGAGATTGGCCAGCACGCTCAGAAGATACTGGGGAGAAAGAAGAGAGGGCTGGCAGAAAATGCAGCCACTCGAGCCTCATTTCATTAGGAAACCAGGTTAAAAATCTGCTGATGGAGACTAGGACAAAAGTAGATGCAATGTCAGGATCTCTAGTGTCTAGATTTTGATATGCAGGAGGTGTCTGTCCAGTATAGTTTGTACAAACGATCACTGTTCCACTCCATTAACTCCTCATTAGAGCAGCATACTGCACCTTAAAAGTAGCTTAACCTTAAATTACCAGTATTCAAGCAAAAGAAAGAAAAAATAGCACATCAGGATCTAGTCAGAAAGACCCAGCACATGTCAATTAAGAAGATAGCCGGCACGTTTTAAGTCACAGCTTCTCCAAAGAGCATCGATGTATACCAGGATGCTGAAGCTTTAATAATTCACAATTTCCTTATTGAGGTCTGATGATGCTAAAATAAGGTGTTGAAGCTTGATTAGTAGTAGGAACATAGCAGCTTAACCTCTAACATTTAGCCTTCTCCTCTGGATCGAATTACTGATCTTTATCTTGTTGAGCTGTGCTAGCAGTTGGCTGGGGAACATTACACCTTTCTAAAAGCTGTCAATCTCTGTCAGTGTCTTTGCACAATGGATTGGAATAGCTATTTTTAAAGGACTATGTCACCTTTATGAAGGGGTGGCGTTTTTATAGTATACGGAGTTTTTCTAATATGCTTTGCCGCATGGTCAATATTACCTATAGGTCTGACGGAGAATAACTTCTTTCTGTTAATTTTACTATGATTTCTAGTCAGTGGATATGAAAAGAGGTAAAGCCATCAAAAGGGAGGAGAGGAAATCAAAACTTTAATTATTCATTAGCATGCTGATTTTTTGCTTTTGTTCTAATTTGTTTTTCTGTGAAGGGTCAAACCATTTTTCCTTGTACAACGGATTACTTCAACATCCTTTCTCCAGCATTGTATTAATAATATAGACTTCTTTTAGCATATTATTTTAGCTAAGAGTAATAACAAAGGGGGTTCGAGTACAACAGGACTCAAACTGCCAAGTTTACTAAGATTTGCATACATTTTCTGTAGAAATACTGGAAAACCACCAATTAAATTAAAGGCTGGCCTTTCCAAATTGTGATCTCCCTCCTTTGCCTTTACAAAATAGGTCTCCATCTTTTTGTAAGGATGGACAAGCCTTCACACGGAGGATTTTTTCCAGCATGTCTGGAATCCCATAAACTGACTTCTGGCTAGCAAGAATCAGCACCAGTTTGTCCCTTTAAGTCAGTCTGGAACAATAAAAACGCGTGTGAAATTTGTATCGGCTCCTTTGCACACACCGCTATGGGACGTTACCGCATAGCTTGCCGGCTTGCCTTGCAGAACAGCATCCCTTTCTCGCCGGGGATGGAGGACTAGACCCAGGGCATCGCACAGGAACTGCCGTTAACCTGTCTCTGCTCTCCGTAGGGCCCGGACACTGCATCTAGGCAGCTTTCGGCAGATGCTGAAATTCCCACAGAGATGGATTCCCACTGGAACTGCTCCTTCTACTTCTAGCGCTCAATCCTTCTGTCTTACTCTGGTACTTTTACAGAGTGGCAAATTAGGTTTTAAATGTACGCATGTAGCTATGGTATCACTGGAGAAGGGCAAAGCTTTTTTTCAAATCAACTTTGTGGCCCAAGATCTACCGCAGCCTTACCCCATGCAAAACCAGGAGTAATTTCATTCAAAATACAGTAACCTAACCTATACCAACAGAGGATTTGTCTCAAACTTAAATGGACTTACTCCAAGTCCAGGAACCTGGTCCTGAGAATAGAATTTGACCCAAAAAGTTCATCCGACACACGTATTTATTCCCCTCTCTTCCTGCTGCTGCCGCTAATATATATGCTTGCCTTGAAAAGTACTTTAAAACTCAATAAACCATCATGGTAAAATAGGATAAAATGTTTTTATAGTAACAATATCTCTCGCTAGTATGGGACCTTTCATGCTGAAGTACCCTAAAGCTCTTTATAAATGTAACAAACTGATATTCACATGCTTCATCTACAAAGATAATTTCGCCCACCCTGGAACAGCGTTATGTGCAATAGCTTTTTTCACAGCTGGCAGAACCTTAAGGTAACTGACAAAACAAATTACAGGTTATACAGGTACCAAATATGAGCATTTAACTTTCTGGAAAACACTCACTTTTTGATTGAATAAAGATATTTATTCTCTTACGAGCTTCCCAAGATCAAATTACATAATTACAATCATATGGCTCCATATAAATCCCTGAAATACACCAAATACACTCCCTTATCCTGTAAAAATGTGTCCGTCCCCGCTCCTGTAACACCACCTGCTGCGCGGGGACGGGGAGCCCAGGGAGCAGAGGGGAGTCCAACCGTGTCTCACGCAGAGCTGCTTGCTCAAACAGTAGCACCTGCAGGACTCTCTGCGCCCCAGAAACGTACCGTGACACATTTGTGTCCTGGGGAGCAGTAACGAAGCCTGAAGTCCAAATTAAGTTTTTCTCCGTACGGTCCTCCATCGAGAGCCAGCCTCCAGGCTCTGGCTGCCCAGTGCGCCCAGCTCTGCTGTCAGTCTGCTCCTCCCCATTGCAAGTGTCTCCGTGTCAACGATTCGTCATACCTGCTCCTTGACACGGACGCTACTAACTAGGCCACTAACTCAGTGACAACAGCAACCGCACAGAAATCAAAATAAAAGACGCTACTGCAACCACTGCAGAGCTGTGCCAGGGAGGGGAGGCGTTGGGCACCTCGAACCGTTGCCTCCTCCCTACCCCATTTCTCTGCCTTCTCCTCGGCCATGCTGTGGCTCACCCAGGTGCTTCACGCAACAGGCCCGGGACCCTTCTGCAAGCCTATATACCTCCTCTTTTCTCCTTTACTCCAAGACAGCAGCACATACAGAGGTAAATGCTCCTGAAAGGTTGTTAGCCAGCAAGATAGAAGCAGTTTGTGTTTCCATCCTGCACACTAACCAGGCCATTGAAATGGAGACCCATCAAACACTCAATTTTCCCGATGTGCCACCATTACAGCAAAGCCGGCGCTAAATAACTTTGTGGTGGCTTACTGTGAAAATTAAGGTCACAAGTCATCAAAATGGCTCTCTCTTTAATCGGTGGCATGATGATCTCCTGGCCCAACAGCTGACCAAACTCTACAGGAATGCTGTTTGAAAACCTTTCATAAGATGTTTTTGTGTGTTTCAGGTTTTAACTTCTGTTTTGTTACCCTTCAGTGCAAATAAGGAAGGGAGACATTTTTTGACTAAATCTCTTCCACAGGAAGCAGAAGGAGGCAGAAACCACTGAACACCTAGGCAAGTTTTTTTAGGCTTTGGGAAGAGCAAGGGCCTAAGATGAGAGCTGCATCTATTGGAGTGCCAAACACTGAGAAATGCTCTCAGCCCAAGGGAAAACCCAAAGTTGTCTTATCTTCTTTTCCTGACAGCCTGAATTGCAGGACTTGTCTCAAGCTTTTGGTTGTTTCTGAAATGGAAAGAAGGAATAAGGTCTTTCCAAGTAAGAAATGACCAGATACCACAGCAGGAACTGGGCTCCAGTTAGGTGATTCCCAGTCACCCATCACTATTCCTCAGGGAATAAAATGATCTTGTAATTGTACTTACAATTAAAAAACAAAACAAAACAAAAGACTGTCAACATGCCGCATGGAATGCCTGAGTGACAAAGGATCTCTCCAGTTCATTCAAACAAAATGAAAAAAACCCCTTTTTCCTACATTATTCCACTGTCCTCACACCCAAGAGCGCAGCCCTGACCAAGCTAACCATGCCTCTTGAGTCACACCCAATGCCTGCACCGTCACTGAACGGCCACGGCCTGTTTCTCATTTCCACAGAAAATCCCAAAGAGCAGGAGAATCGCAATGCAGGGTAGTGAAGGTGCCTTGTTCTTATTTAATGATGTGGCTTCTTTTAAATATAAGACTATCAAAGGAGACAAAAAGAGGTCCCAAAGAAAGGTTTTCTGCTTGCTTTGTTGTTCTCCTGAAAGACACAGCACTGTGCTATCCTGGCACTGACTGCCAAGACGACAACTAGATTGACTAGTAAATATGTATTTTAGTGGAGCTCAGCAGAACGATACCCACTGTAACGTAAGTCATTCCATTAGTAAGACAGAGGTACTTGAGAATGTTATATCATCTGTATTCCTTCTGGAAGGACTTCACTACCATTACTATAAAAAAAGGTGCTTCAGAGATTGTAAATACATTTAAGTAACTCTGATGAAACAATAGGATCTGACTAAAATGTGGGATGTTTATCTCATCTGTCAGGCTGATATGGGATAAAAGCCACAGCAGCCGTGACAGAATCAAAAACACCTTTCATTAATATTTTTTCCCTCTGATGCTTTTTTTGCTTAGAGTATGCTGCGCCATACTAACTCTATTCATATTTCTTTTTAAATAGAGAGAGATTGATTACAGCAGATGACTGTCTATCTTGAATTAAGAAATACAACTTATGGGAAATGAAATTTAGCAGGAGTTGTAGTCTGAAGTATTGCTAAACCCAAATGTTCAGTGCGAGTCAAGCCCAATATCTTCTCCACAAAATATCAAGAGACTGATTTCAATATTGTGAGATGTTTTTATATAAAATAAAATAAAACAAATACTACTGTCTTTTTATTTGACTGTTTCTAAGGTTCACTGTACTGCCAGGTTTTATCATCAAGCATTTTTCAATAAACGTGAAAACCAAGTAACATATCATTTTTTTGTAAATGAGATTCAGCCGTAGACACTAGATAGAGGAAAAGCAAAATCTACAGAAAATAGGTTTAAAATAAATAGTTTGAACCAAACATTTGAATAAGACTGAGCTTCCCTGGGCTACATATTGTCAACACTCACCGGCCATCATGTAATATGACTCAGCTAAAAGCTGTCAAAAAAGCATAGATAATATCAGTTACTCATTATAGAGTATATGCGAACCCATCAGTATCTCCTGCCACTGCAACTTCTATCCCAGGGCAGCTGTACTAAAAAGCAAAAGGGAGATACAACATATCACAGTTTGATTGACTTAACAGTGTGCTTACATGTGTGGTCTGTCCTGCAACAAAGATAAAATGAAGTGCAAGCCTACAGGAAGAGCAAATGCTTTAGATCCTCGCTGCTCCTACATGCAACAGTTAATGTTATTGAAAGCACGTGCTACTATTGACATAAGGCGAGTAGGTGTGCATGCAGGTGAGAGATACATACACACAAATGGATATATATGCTTACTGCACCTTCATCTGTGGCCTTCAGAGAGTTTAAGTACTATGTTTCATACATAGAATACCAATGCAAATTTAATTCAATTTAATCCTAGTTAAATGTAAACATTTTCACCACAATAAGACAAGCAATTTCACCTTGCTCTGATCACTTCACCTGCCTCTGAATTGCATGTCACCTTTAGGGCAGACTGCACAGTGATAATGCAAATGCATTTAAGAATCTGTAAAAGATTAGTATACGCAATTGGGGTGGCACAAGAAAATAACATATAATTAGTCACACTGAATTAACCTAGAATACTTTGATTTTGACCTAGGGAAATACTCAAACCTTGGCTTTATTTCAACAGCCTGCTTTGGTGGCACGCCATTCAAGAGGGGATTGCTGCAATATCCAAGTATCACTGAAGTAATGGGAATGTTTGTGTTCAGGTCTTGAACCGCACATTAGCCAAGTCAAAGTTTACTCTATTAATACATGGTATTGACAAAAATCTAAAGGGCTCCTTAATGGTGGCTTGTTGTCAGAACAACCACATTTTTCTCCCTTATGGAAGGCAGCATGACAATGTCAAAGTGTTCCTTACGGCAGGTTGGACTCAGGAGTTCAGAAGAAAGAGGTCTCCTAGATATTTATGAGCATCCCTTCCAGCATCCAGTCCTTCCGAGAAGACTGTTTCCAGTTGCTTGAACCTCATGGAATCACAGTCTAAGTGTAACTTGCACAAATATAGTAATATTTGCAAGGTGCAATTAACCAAGTGTGCCCTGACATCTGCTCAGGTCACCAGCGTTTGTGAGATTTATAGTGGCCAGGACATTCACTTACATATCTCTTCTGAGCACTGCATATTGAAGATATTTGGACAATATTTTAATACATATGTGATTTTAAAAGTACTCCCTTAAAGCAATAAAAGCAAGCATACCTTCACTCCTCCTGTATGTTCAATACATGCTTGTAGGTTAAGAACAACCTCATTAAATACTGGAAATATATTGTTTTAAATTCCTTGAACATTATTAGCAGTCAATTAGTTAATATATCTGTATGGGAACGTCTAAGGAATCATCAGAAGTAATACACCCTAAGTTTCTGATTAGGGAAAAAGAGAAATATTGTACAAATCACCCAGTTAATTCATTGAAATGTCTTATTATGCACACAGATTTTTGGTATTGAGATGTTACATTCCCATAATGAACCCAATAAAGGTTGAATGACCAGTAAAGCTTTCAGCTCATGATAGCTATAAAATCTAAGTGTTACCAAGGTGTTATATGCAGATTAATTTAGATATTCCTATTAACTGACTGCATGCTCTCTTTTGTATAGCTACAACTTTTCAACCATGGAAGATAACTTTTGACATATAACATCCCAGCTATGACGTTCATCGCTTCACACTGCTCAGAAGGGACAGCTCCAAAACCAAAGGGCGCCATGAAGAATATATGGACCATTCGGGGAGATGTAGCAGATTTTCCAAGTGAACTAAAGGAGTGAAGCAGTCCTCCTTTTAATAGAAACCTATCATTTTTTGGCATGAGCATGACATTCAGAGCTGACATGGTCTTGAGGACCTTGGATACACACCCATACTCTGCTGAGTTCACTGAGAACTGTACCTGGATACCAAAGGGTGAAATGAAAGCCTGGGCTTAAAGCTCAAAAAAAAGCCAAGGTTTTAATCATAAGCTTTCTCTTGGACATAAGGCGTAGTTTTCTTCTGGTGATCAGATTAATTCACTCCAGCATCTAAACAACTAACTGTCAAAGAAGATTTTTTAATAATAGATGTTAAAATGTGAATGCAAACAGAAGAATCGTGCCTACAGAATGGCTGCCGCGAGCATAATGTGCATCATTAACCATTATACGTGTCTATTCTGAAACCAGAATTACAAAAGGCCAAATTTTCTTAAAAGCATGTTAAAATATTAATAGACATCTGAAACAGTTTTATTGCATGGGCTGCCAGTCTTAAGAAAGATTACATCACGCTGGAAGGACGGGTAGGAAAAAATGCCGAGACACTAGTGACCTACTGCACTGAGAGTAGTATCATGAAAATCTAATGGGAGATAACGAGATTTAACATTACAGCTGGCAGCAAGTCCGGTGTGGACAGGCTTTACTGGGAATGCTGGCAATAAATCTCACAACATCCAACACGCTAATTTTGTAAATACGAGGGAGGCATGCTCACAACCCTGCACATTTACTGACAGGCTCCAAACACCAGCGCGGCAGACGCTTAGGCAGAGAGGTCCATTATCCAGTTATTTTTTGTCATTATTGACACGAACTGATTTCATTGCGTATAAAGACGAGCCATTCCGAAGCCCTGCACTGAAGTCAGTCCCTCCCTTGAAATTACCTTTCCTCCACTGCTCACGCAGGCCAGTTCGCCTTCGTGTGGTTACTCGTGAGTGCTGGGCTGCTTTCATTAATTTTTTACTTGAAGCAACAAAGCCTCAAAGCATCTATTTGAGGGAGAGGAGATGCAAAACATTGCTATTATGCAAAGGAAAACGTGATACTGAGTTCAGCCCTTTGCCCACTCGTTTCATTCAAAGGTTAGCCAGTGACAGCCCTAGGGCTGGCAATGCTGGCAAATTTTGGACGAGCTTCCGCAAATCGAACTTAATCCCAAGTCCACTCACATACGTTAATCAAGCTCTGATTAAATCAACCTCAATGTCCTGATTCTCCTCCCATTAAAGTTAAAGGATTTTACTCTTTCATTTGGAACAGAGCAGGCCTCTGAAACTGTATCTTTCCTGATGAGAGTTTCAAAGAGATTATAACAAGCTTTAAAGTAGCTCTGCAAGCTGATTTGGAAAAACTACTGGCATGAGAGCATAGTCACTCTGTACCCAGAAGATATTCAGGGAAAAATGCCTCAGTTCATGCTGAGGTCTCAAGGTCCTTTACGGTGAGAGTTGGCTCTGTGGACCACGTCGGAGAACCAAATATTAATGCTTTTCAAGGGGAAATATCCCAGATACACCTTGCCTAATTTTCTGCTCTGCAGAGACATCACAGCGCAAATAGATCTGCCTTTTCACCTCTGTTTTGCAGAAGATTGTCTTGGACCAAACTATACACGAGAGCAACAGCAGTGACATTCCCCTGGCACCACTCGCCAGAAAATCTCTCATTCAGATCTCTCAGCCAAGTGAGCTAATTTTAGATAGCAATATTTTAAAAAAGAAAAAATCTAGTCCTGCATGGTTTACGTACTACATTTTCAGTTCTGCCACCTGAGAAAGGCTTCAATCTCTTTAAGGACAAATGTGCATATGTGCTTTCCAGCACTTGTTTATTTTGAACTTGGTGACATATTAAAACAAATTCAGCAGGAAAGTACAGAGCTCAGAGATAACAAGTAGTTCCGGTTTTGGAAGCACATGGCTAGGGAGCATGGAGACTTGAATGGTGCCTCTGCCTAATGGAAGGGATTGGCGCAAACTTACTTATTAATAGACTAGAGAAAGAAAGAGATATTACGAATATTCGACTGCAAAAAAAGCTTCAGTAGGAACTCGCACTGCATTAGACACTAACTACAAGACAGAAAGCATTAGCTCCGCTCCTTGTCCAGTTTTCTTTATCAAAAGTGCTGCAATTGCAGATTATGCTGCTCTGTGCGGGCATAGAGGCACGTCTGCCACGGCTGAGGACCTGCCTGGGATAAAACAGACGCTCAGGAGGCAGGTGCTGCGCTCCCGCATAGAGGCACTAACATACATGCTGACCCCATCTCTTGCTTACAGATACAGTGATGGAAGATTTCAGGGCACAAGAGAAAGGAACCTGTTTCAAGTCCGTTGTTTAAGTGTCAGTATGTTCATTTCCTTAGCACAAGTGGTCCTCTTAACTTTTTTTTCTTTTTTTGGTGAAAACACCAAGTCTTAGCAATTGTCATATTATTATTTTATTGTATTTGTAGCTTAAAAAAAAAAATCAGTGCCAGGATTCCCTGGTGACATCTTAAACAATTACAGCACCGTGTGTGCTAAATGGAGTTGTCTGCCTTGGGTTGTAACCCCATTTCTGAGCTTGATAAATGGAGGCTGCCCTACTGCTTCATGTCAGACGGGTTGGGGCACCAAGGTCAGCGGCAGTAAACCCCCACTGCCTCCTAGGGTGTGAGGCCTACGCTGGAAAATGTTACACTCCAGAGCCATTCAGTACGTAATTCCTGTTCTTGGGCTTTGTAGGCTAGTCAAAATTTCGAGAAAGAGACCCTAGGTAGGAGCTCAGGAAGATGCGCCAATGTATTGGGTACCACTAACGGAGGTGGTGAGGCTGTGGACCGTGGTTGCATGAGGCACTTGGCAAACAAAGAGACCGTTTACACACATTTCAGATAACATTATTTCTTTTCTTCAAGTGTGGGCTGAAGATTAATTTTTAATGGCTTGAAACTATTGTAAAGATGAAAAATGCCGTATAAAGGCTCATTCTGCTGATGACTCTCTCCGTTGACCTAGTTGTAGCTGCCAATCGACAGCAGAAAGGATTGGCATACCCTTGCACTATGCACAGGTTATCTATGGACCATGTGATTTCCTATTTTATCCCTCCTTATTGGGCTCGTATTTCCTGTAAAGGGTTTTGACTAATTGCGGTTTTGACAAGAGGCACGTCACGTGCCCCTCTGCCAGAGAACGAGCTAAGGTCAGTAAGTCAGACGGTCAGTCTGGAAAACAGATCCATATTCCTAATCCTTAAGGCTGATATAAAGCAGAGATAAGTGCGTTTGCGATTCGGAGGTTATGCTGGGCAAATATCATGTGAGAAAAATGAACTCTTGAGAGGGAAGAACTGGAAGCAGAAGGTCCCAGTAACAAGGGTTTCCAAGAAGTGGATCTGATTTTTTTTCTCCTTCTGTATTACTTTCAGATTTGAATGCAACTACTTAAGCTCCCAATTTAAACTGAGATTTATGGTCTCAGGTTGCCTTTTTTCACTCCTGCAACCACTCCTCCACAGGAGGCTCGAGATGAATAAGTTGCCAGCAGGAACCTCTGCAAGATTCGCTCTCTGCACCCTCTCTTGCCCAGCCTGAGAAAAGGCCACAGTCACAGCACGGGAGTTGCCTGCCGTAGAGGAAATACCTTTCCAGCTCAGCTTGTTATTCAAGCATGAGGTGGATATGCTGTGTTTGAATTTTGAAACACCTGAACCTGAACTAAGCTTAGAAAGCTGCAAAGATCTTGCAGCTTGCTAGCTTAATTCGTGTTTGGCTCAGTTAGGCATTGTCCAGCAAAAGGCACCAAATATTGCACAACACTTTATAATCTACCTCTTGGCCGTCTTCTGCAGCATAACTTGCTAGCTCCCTCACTCCTTCCACTCATTTTAGAGTTTATTAAGTACATCTCCCATCAAAGCATTTGATGGCAGAGATATCCAATAACTCACAGCATGCAAAACCGAGATTCCTGTTCGAACAATCATGGGCAGTTACAACAGCCGTGTGATTGTCGCGCAGCTATTGAAGTTTCGCTCTTCTTGTCTGATTGGTAGTGGAGACATTTTGTCCAGATTTTTTTTCTCTCATTTCCCCCCTCATAATAAAATGTATATTCTGTCCAGCCACTCAGCTTTGTTATATAGAGAGATTAGCTATAGGCAAATATATGTATTTTATATAAAATATATATAATACATATTATATTTATATCTTTCTCTACAGCTGATCTCTGTCTCTCTCTCTCTACACACACACACACACACACATATATATATATATATATGTATATATATAAGTGGATGCAACAACACATCCAGACTGCCGGGCTACCTGCTGCCCCAGCACCCGGGTCACGAGGGCAGAAGCCAGCTCCGTCCTCCTGAGCTCCCCGGGGGCAGCGGCGCACACCGCCACCAGGAGCAAATGCCCTGGCTCAAAGGGATCGGCTTTGTTGGATATGAAGGAATTACACCTGAAAAAGGGACGTTCAAGAAGAGTATTTGGAGCAGGTTAATAATTTGCATCAAATTAGGAACGATTAGCATATTACTAATGCTACGAGTAACTGAACTACGCCTGCGTCATCTCTCGGTTAAGAGCTTTCCAAACAGCTGCTGCCTTCCCCTCTGCACTGCGCAGCTAGGACGCCGCCTTGCCCACGCGCACCCAAGCCCGGCCCGGCCCCGCTCCCGAGCTCCGCGGCGGTGAACCGCAGCCGGGCAGGCCGGCCAGCGACAGCGCCCGCCTTGCACTCGGGTCTCCGCGAAGGTACCCGCGCAGGAGGCGCAGGCCGGCCGGCTCGCCGGAGGCCGGCTGCACCCGCTTCTGCCGCCTTAACGCTCCCCAGCCGCGCACCAGAGACACCCAGAGAAAAGGCCACCAGTCTCGGCAAGCCGCAGATGTCTCCGGGGATGCATCTGCGCAACTAAACGACCTGCGTGGCTAACCTGAAAAACCAGAAAAGACCAAAGTTTGAGCAGGGCTGCGGAGACGGCCGCGGGGACTGCCCCCGGACGGGGCAGCTGGATAAGGTTTGCGCCACGAGCACAGACCGCTGAGAACGTTTTGCAAAAGCAGCTGACGAAAGCAAGAATTAATCACGCAGATCCCATGGACAGGGCGGGCGCTCGGCGTCACGGGCCTATTTTGGCGCGACTCGGGGGCGCGCAGCCACGGGAGGGCTGCAAAGCGCTCGCTCCTGCCCGGGGCTCGCCGAAATCCCGCGGACCGCCGGCCTCCGACCCGGCGAGGCGCGACGCTCGCCCCAGAAGCGGGGCAGGGCGCTCGGCCGCCGGCGCGCGTGCCCCGTCCCTCCGCGACCGGGGGGTCGCTCCCCTTCTCTGGGTGGGGGGGAAAAGCGATGCAAAAAACCAACCTTCCCTTTACGTGGGCTGTCTGAACCCGAGTGTTGCTGATGCTCACGTGCTTGTTTCTAAAGTAGCTCAGGTTTAGTTGCTAAATCATTCCAGAGCCTGGAAATTTCTATTTCTCCTGCAGCAAACTTCTTACAACTGTTTTAATTTCTTTTTAGGGCAACAACTAACTGAAGATGCAGTATTTATTAATAAACGCTTTTTTTTTTTTTTTTTTTTTTTTTTAATACAAGGGGAGGTTAATCCAGATTATCACGACTCTCAAAGGGAAGAGCTAAACTGAACCAGAAGCACTTCTAAGCACAAGCACCATTTATATAAAGTATCACACAGTATTATTTTTACTCCCAGTTTCGAAAGGCTGTGTACTTTCTCCCATTAGACTAACAAATTACAGCAATTGTGGTCAGTAGTGTGGAGGTTTCTCTGCAGAGCATTTGCCCCCTGGGAGGAAGGAAATCAGAGGGGTGTTAAAGCAACGTTGTGCCTTCCTCTTGGTGTGCCGAGCCACTTGATAATGGTTAGCTAAGGGAAGCCATAAAACTGCCGTTACGGCCACCAGCAGGTGTTACTGAGAAGCCTATCTCAGGCACCCTCTTGCAAAGGGAGAGAAAAAAAGAGAAATAAAGAAAATCAGAATAGGAAAAAAAAACCCAAAGGAACTATAAGTGAACAAATGAAGGAAATAATTTAAAACACAATTCTCTAGCCGCACTTGTTCTTCTCATGGATTTTTTTAAATATATTGCTTTGACTTCAATGTCAGGCGAGGAGCTGCTGGGTCTGCTCAGGATCCAACATTTCCCCGAGCTCTTCACCATTCAGACACCAAGCAGACACAAAGCCTTCTGAGGGGTTTGACGCGTCATGGGACACCTTTACTAGTTTGATCTGGGGCTGGATCAGAAGGTGGCAGCTAAAACCTTGCCAAGGGGCTGCTCTTTTTTGGTTTGCCTAGCAATCACTTAAAGGGGAAGTAGCTAGAAACTAAGAAGAAAGCCTACTCTGGCAAGTTGGCGAGGTCTCCTTCTCGGAGTCAGCGTACAGCTTGTACAGCTTCAATATCAGCTGCAAAATAATCATTCAGACGTTTGGGTGCGAGTGCAAAAGGTGTGGTTTGGAGTCCCTCGCTCATGCATTGCGACGCGGATCCATCCTTGTTGCAAAGGGAATGGCCAAAGGACTGATCCCATCAGGGTTTACAACACTTGTATTCCTCCTCCCCAGAGGCAGAGACAAACGGAGTCCCCAAAGAGCTGCAGAAAAATCCACAGTTTTCCCCCTTCCGTTCTATCTTTAGTCTCTTCTTTACAGAAATTGGAAAAGCACATTGCATAGCTCAAAATTTAGGAGATTTATACTTGGTAGCCCAGGCATTTTGTGCTGCCTGCATTTATATTGGCTACGTGGCATCTATGACACGTAGCTGAGGTTTGCAACACATGCATATTGTATGTGCTCCTAGAAGGGGTTATATGGGTACAAATGATAACACCTGGGCAATGTCTGTCTAAACGATAGACATGTCCGATTTCAAAGAGGAATAAATTTCAGATGAATTCAGATGTGTGGTTTCTGTTCTGCTGGATTGCCTCGCAAAAGCAACATTACTAAACAGGTATGAATCAATATTACTACTGACTTGCCTCAAGCATTAGAAAATGACAGCATTTGGAATGGCACAGAAATAAACAGGATATTTTCATTATATGCCTCACTACATGTTTCCTTGCTGGGCTATAAACTAAGCTTTGCAAACTTTTTTTTTTTTTAATAAATACTTTGAATATGCCTGCAGCATGGAGCCATTGCAGTCTCCTATGTAAATGAGAGAACATGCTTGGACCGTGTAAATTATCCTGATATCATCCATATTTATCAGAACTATTCTGAGCTTTAAGAACCATGTATTTTATAAATGCTTATAAACACTTGATCTTTAAGATGTATCAAAGCACCATTTACCCACAGGAATTTTTTTCTGAACTATGTGCTAAAATCTACTTCTCCACAAAATATACCAAAATATACTAGAATATACCTCAACAAATATGAAAAAAATGTAAGTAGAAACTTTGTATTGTATACAGTCTACCTCTTTGCTTGTACATCTTGCACAGTGAATATTTAGCAAATGTTGATGGAACAAGCTTGCTTGTAATAATCAACTGTATTTTAATTAAATGCAGAATTGAAGATGATGACATTTTCAGACACATGTAAATACTGTCAGGAATGTAATAAAACAGTAAAGGTGTGGACTGAAGTATAAACTAAAAATTAACAGTAATTACTCAAACTTGACCCATAGCAGCAATTAACAAGCAACTGCCATTAATAATTGGTATTACAGCTTCGCTTGCTTCAGAGCCGGGCTTCGCCACACCGGGTGCGTACGCGAACAGCGCGTGTCCACCTAGACCCGCTGCCAGGACAGCCGGAGGGAAGAGGAAACATCTCCTCCTCCTCGGCATTCCCACCTCTCAGGTCACGCCTTCAAGCAACAGCCCCAGTGGGGATGCGGCCGGGATGCAGCCCTCCCCAGCTTCCAGAAAGCAGCTTCCCCAAATCCCAGCCTGGGAGGTATCTCCCCCCCTTCAAACGTGCTGCTCCTTTTGAAGCCAGTGGGGAACCTCATGCACAGATCACCAAGACGACTGTGAATTTACCTACCCCTCACAGGCGAATTTTAGTTTGAAAAGACAGGAATCTAGGCTCTTCCTTTCTTTCCCACGCCACCAAGCACGGCTGCTGGGAAGGAAGGAGTCCCCCGGCCCGCTGGGAGCAGCGGCGCTTTGCAACTCCAGCTCCTGCTCCACAAAATTCACATAATATCCAGGTTTATTGTTTGGCTCCGTTTTGGTATTCTTGAAATTCTGGGACTAAAAACTCCCTCCCGTTGCCAGATGTTCACATGACAATGGGAAATGCCATGCTTTACCTCGCACCTTTCTCTCTCTCTCTCTCTCTTTTTTTTTTTTTTAATGAAAAGCTGAAGTAAATCCCATTGAAATTTGAACACAATGAAAGGCTATATTTTAAATAACTTGTCCAAAGAGTATGGTAAAATTGTCAAAGTCAAAATATTTTAATGGACTGGGAATTTCAATGCCTGTACTTGAAAGCCTGGTTTATTTTGACAATATTGCTTTTTCTCCATAGTTACCTCTGACCTCCTATATTACTCTCAGTGGATTATTTTTTCACTGAGGGAGATGCTTAAGCATGGACCAGAGTAGATAAGTGATATGGTCAAATCGCTACTGGCAAACCCTGGAATTACTGACCACTTTAATAGCTCCTGCTGACCTCCAGATGAAACTTCACCTTTGGTTATTAACATGTCTCTCTACTTTTATGATATTTTGGAACATAATTTGTCACAGTTTTTATCTGCACAGAGCAAGCGTTGGGCTTTTAGAAGTGTGAGTTATCTTTTTACAACGGCTAACAATTACACATCACGGAGCGGACCGGCCTGAAAACCAATTACGAGGAGACGGGCACGGGAAGCGTGGTCGGGCTGGAAGTTTGAGTTATAGATTTCGGAGCTACAGCTGCATTAGCGCCTGTACGCGGGAGCTGGAAACGAGAAACCAAACCTCGAAAGGGCTCGTGAGATCGACAAGATAAGGACGCAGAATTTAATTGCCCGTGTTTTGTGTTAAAAGCTGACGGGATGAGCACGGACCGGGGGGCTGCGGGCGCTGGCGAGGTCGGGGCCGCGCGGGGCCCCCCACTCGCTCGCGCGGGGAGGGCGGCAGGCTCGGCCCTCGCCCCGGCGGCGCCGTTCGGCCAGGGGGTGCGAGCAGGAGCCCCTCACCTGAGCGGCGGAAGCTGCACCAGAAGGTCTCAGATGATCAGAGCAGTACGCCGGTCAGCCGGTCGTTGGTCGACTGACCAAGCAACGACTAGATTTGGAGAGCAGACGTGTCATTTCACATCACTATTTGCAAAAAGATCAACTATGTGGAAAGTTTATTTTTTGTCCTGTGTTTGACTACACACTGCACACACGCCGCTATTTCTAACGGGAGCTTCAGGCAGGCTCGGGCTGGCAGGAGCGGCAGCGCTCAGGACCAGAGCGGGCTGGCAGCGTGCCAGCAGCGCTCCGAGAAGGCTGCCAGGAAACCGAGCGGCGCTTCCAGTTTCATTTAAACGCCGCTTGGACTAAGCTAGAGGAACGAGAAATAAATGACCTTAGAGGAGGACCTTTCAGCAGGACCGGGGGATGAACTCTTTAAAAATGAAAACTCAGTGGCAACTAGCCATGAGAGTCACCCCAAAGTCGTGGCCCTTTTCTAGTGGTGCAAGGTTCAAAGCAGATAGTGGGAATTTTGAATCTAGTCCATATCTAATTATAATCAATTAAGAAAGAGCAAAGTTTCTCAACATAGCCCTCGAGACCAGCACTTGCTAAGCCTCCTGCAACCGCCGCATCGGCTGAGCCCCAAGCGGGGCTCCTCCGGGAACGGCAGCTCGCCCGGCTGGCTGGGTTGCAGCAGCGAGCAGGGGCTACGGGCAACTTCAGCCTCCCCTGCACAGCCGGGGAACCCCTCTGCTCCCTTCCTTCATGCCTTGCAGCAAACCAGCATTCAGCTCACTAAAAATACTATTTATAGTAGCAGGTTTACTCATAAGCTGTTTTTACTATCAATATTATGGCAGCTTTAATTAGGGCTATTTTATTTGGGGGGGGGAGGGGACTTTTGGAGAAAAAATAAGCAGTTTCCAGGAGTATTTTAGCACTCAGTGCTATACAAAAAGTGGGGAACACGGGATTTGAAAACACTTCGCTCGCATCTGCTGTGCGAACAGTCTGCTTCTTAGCTTACAGGTGCTCTTCCAGGGTAGGCATATACAACCTTCAAGATACATCACTAGCGATGCCATGGTGAAACTTCCGACTTGTGGCTTTGGTGCCACGTGCAGGAGCTCTCATAGCTGTAGCAGCTTGTGATTTTTTTTTCCAAGACTGTACTGATTCAATGCTCACAGTAAGGTGGAAAAGAGCTTAAAAGGCAAAGGAAATGAACATGTGTGAAAGCAGTTCATGTTTGAAACTGAAATGAGTCAGTGAGTAACATCCCCTGAAACTCTGCATCAATGTTACAAGCCTATCTGGTGCAGTGGGAGAATACGAGAAACTAAACCTAAAATAGCTGTTTTGGAAGTCTTTTCTTCTTCCAACCCAACTCCAGAGACAGACAGCCTAAGTCCTCAGGAGCACGGAGGTGCCCACCTCTCCTGCGTAACGCAGGAGACAGAAGATGTGGCCTTCAGCCTGCAGACAAACAGCATTTCTCAGCAAAGCCTTCCACATGCTCGCGCCCTGGGCTCTGCGCTCTCCAAGGTAAAAGGTTTTACCAGCAACCTGGCTCTATTTTTGAGATAAGTCTCCAGTCTGCCATGCAGTTCAGAAGAATGAATTAAGAAAAAAAAAAAAAAAGCCCACCACAATGAAAATGTACAGAATTTAACAGAGGAGCATTGAAAATATTTGAACTGTTCTGCTTAGTCAAAACTCTGACTTCAGTCTGAATCCTGCTCCTGCCAGGTGATTAGAAAAAACCCTTCTGTGAAACGATTACACAACACATGTCAAGAATAATTTCTAGGAATTATATTAAATCATTATAAATCACAACAGGTTTCAACAGCCTCAGCTCTTCAGTGCCTGAACTCACATCTCGCACATTTATAGGCAACCTAACAGATAGGGTCTCCCCAAGCTGTGCTGCTGGAAATAGCCTCTACCATACTTTTCCAAGAGGGAAAACCTCAGCATTAAATAAAGCGGTATCTGAGATTCACTCATGTCCTGCAGCAATGCCTCCACGCGCCATGCGTTGGCACGTTAAGTGGCATGAGCACGGCACACACCGAGGCAGGAGCCCAGAAAGCGATGTTTTGACCGAGTGGGTGGTAGTCTTCCTTTTGAGTCAGTATTGAAAACAGCGTATCAACATCGCACTTCGTAAAAGGTGTCATCTTGGGGACACAGATCTGACATCCCAACCGCTTGCAATTGCAAGAGGTTTCGGGTTTGGGGCTTTTTTTCCTGTTTTGCTCTCTCCAAGTATACAGCTGCTTAACACAAATGTTTTGGCAACTTCCCCCATTGATCCTTCCTATTACAAGCTGGGACACACAAGATCAGCCCAGCCCTGGACTGGTCGTGTTCTGTTGCTCTCCTGTCTCAGTGTTTCTCGATAGGGTATGAAGGATACTACACTTTGGTATGAAAGACACTACTGTTGATCTCTCAGAAGGTCAAACACACCCTCTTACTACAAATCTTACTCCTACTGCTACTTACTACTGCCTTGAGTGGAGATGTTGCCTCTTAAGCCAAGCCAGCTTTAATGACTTTCATACAAAGAATTTCTCATACGTGTCAGGCTGACCTGAAGCTTTCAGTGAGTCCCACAGCTCTGCAAGAACTTATTTCAGGATAACGTTTTGCCAAGGGATGCAAGTGGCCATGTGTCACCAAGCCTTAGGAGCCTGCCACAAACTTTCAAGTTTCTTAGTGCTCAGCTTCTCTGATGTCACTATACATCTCATTACTGCACTATTTTTCAGACTAGAGACAAACACCGTTGGTTTCTGTTCAGGAGAAGCAATGGGGGGAAGGCAGGCAAGTGAAATGGAGGACTAGAACAGGGCTGTTAGCAAAACGAACGAAAAAAACCCACAACATCTTAAATTTGATTTCTCTTAGCTGCTAATCCACACTAGAAGGGTCTGGCTTACTTAGCCAATACCTTTTCAGCTAGGTACTGACATCTCTCCATAAACCACACTGAACTGGAAATCTCTGAGAACTTCGGTTGTTTCACATTTATGTTTGAAAGAAGTTGGTACTTTTCTCCCAAGAGGAACCTTGAGAGAACAAATAAAAGTAGCGAACCAAGCTGATTGATAGTGTAATACGTAAGGAGATACAAAAGTGATGCTACTCAGACACCAACAGCATTCTCAAACTTCACATCCCACATTCAGGAGCGGTGATGCATGGCTGAACTCATCTTTCCACTCAGTTTGCATCAAAACAGCCTCCTCTTGCCAAGCAGGAGGCCCAGCCTGGCCATGGTCAGCAGCGAGTGCCCAAGGCCAGGGTCTAATCTCATTTACAGCTATGTAAATTGACAGGAGCTTCATCCACTTCAATGGGAGCCCTCTGGACTTATGCCAGAGCAACTGAAATTAGAAGCTTGCCCTAAGTGGGTGGGAGCTCATTATAAGACTAAATAAGGAGTGAGTCATTTTCAGAATTTTAAACTGAAAGAAGCCGCATTTGGCTGACCTTTTTTTTTTTTTTTTTCTTTCACACTGACAGCGTATTAGATTACGGCAGATAAGAACCGGACTTTCTTATTGGTTTTTCATGGTGACAGGACTATGTCACTCAGAGGTGGAAATACTGTTTTGAAAGAAATATAATCAACCAATATGCTTAAAGAACACAGTATTTTAAAATAGGAGCTAATTTGATATCTGAAGAGACAAACACACACTTTTTTTTTTTTTTTTTTTTTTTTTTTTTTTAAATGTTCCTATTTCATCTAGGGTACATAGAAAGCCAGGTGACCCCTAGAGGGGCCTGAGGAACTGTAAAATGTCACAGGAAATCTCGTAGTGGATTTCAAGAAGCTGATCACTGTTCTAAGGAATCATTGCTCATCTTAATTATCAAACTTGATAATTAATTCTTGTTAGCATCATTATTAGTAACACACTTGATTAAAAATGAAAAGGTAATAAAAGAGCCACCTACACTCCCAGGCTCCAAAACCTGTCCTTGCTCTCCAGTAGTCCCATTCTAACTCCTACATTGATCTCCTAGGTCATAAATCCTTTCATTTTTAACGTGCAACCTTTTCAAGGAGACTTTGACTTCTCACTGCCCAGGTATTTTGGAAGAGACGACTTACATTGATGACATTATGCTTAAGAGCAAGAGAGCCCCCTAAATCACTTTTGGCCTTGCATCACTCAGTGAAGCATAAGAGAAAATGGCCAGGCAAAAGAGGTCCCTGGGGTGATGGTTCTGAGGTAGCTTAATTTCTAAAATTCCAGATCTACTAAACCTTGTAATGTTTGGTTGAATACTCACTCACCCAGAGTGAGATTGTATTCAAAGTAGTGGCATATGGAAGAAGCAATTACAGTCGTACTGCAAATGGAAACACTAAAGGCATGTGAAGGAAGAGGTGAATGCCAGAAAAATTATCTTGAGCAGATTAGAAGGAAGCAAGATCAGAATATCTAAGGTTTGGTGGATCATCTGAGCCTTCTGATACGTTTTTATACTAGCTCTTGAAATCAATCAGGATATAGAAAGCTATTGAACAGGAATCCTCTGTGTCAAGGGCCTATTTCATGCAGTAATGATTGACATAACCTGATATTGGCTCTGAAGTGATTGTAACCAATAGCAATCTGGGGAGGCAGTAAGGACTATGGGATTGTCTCCATTCATTCTTACAACCACAACACTAAACACCAATTACCTCTGGCATCAGCTACCCTTTCACAGACACCCTAAACAAAGGGATCAAAGATAGATCTGCAGACCTGAAAACTTGGTTTTAGCAAATTAGCCTAAAGGTTATGTGATAATGCAATTGTGATTGAGAAGTACCTAGGTGAGGCACCGCTAATACTCCACAGGGAAAAGCTTAAAACACCAGAGAGGTCCATATATTTGGATTAGAAACAAATATATTTAAGGTCATCTAACAGGACTGGACATCTGTATGCAATGTCACCTCTGCTAGCCCAGATGAAGGTCACCCTGGAGATGATGTTGGGGTGCTGTCAGGAGTGCCATCACAATGTGCCCTGCCTGGGCAGCTGGGACAGAGCGAGGCCTCCAGGAAGAGCATGCGGCTCCCTCTCTTGCGCCACAGTCTCCTTTCTTGGGGGCATGTGTGGTTGCTGGGACATGGGCAGATGAGGACTGCATGTGACCTGCCTACCATTATGTTACAGACAACAGGCAATTAGATTGGGGCAACCAGCTCTGGTGCTGCACCACATAACCTACCATTATCAAGTCCCAGGACCTGCTTTGGAGAAACCTTTGGCATTCTCCCACCCTCAGTATTAGCAAGCCATCTTCTCAATAGTGCTGGAGCACATACAGGATGCGTTAGCCTGCCTAGTAGTGAAGTAGGAGGCAAAGGCGAGGGGATCTTCTGGGCCATCAAGTCACTCTGACACAACGTGCAGCTTTCTCATATAAAGATCAGGATTTACTTTTAGAGGACATTTAAGATGGTTCCTTCCTCATTTCTATATATATCCGACAGCGCAAATGTTGCGTATTGCCTTCACCTGGAGACAAGGGAGTAGTCTTAGGCAGCAAGAGTCATTTCTTGGAGGTTTGGACTCCTGACAACTGGCGTTCGCAAGTGTGCTCATGGGGCGCACAGAGCATGTGACGGGAAGTCAGTGTTTCCCACGTTCTCCAGATCCTACCAGGATGCCTATGTTTATGAGCCTGTGCTGGCAAACACCGCTTGCGTGGCTCGAAATTGCCACTAGAAACCACTCGGGTACAGAGCATCATCACGAAGCACTCTCAGCCTCGTACTCCTTCCCCTTGGTCTTTCCGCTACTGTTTCCCACCAAAATACCAGCAGTAGTTTCCTCCTGCTGCCTGTTCTGCCAAAGAGGGTACCTGGATTTGCCTTTGCTGTAGCTCATAATCTCTCTCCAGTTTTGTCTCTCTTGCTGTAAATACTAAGTTGCGACCGCAGGTCACTTGCACCACGCTGACGGCCACCCAGTGGGATGTTGGCAGCTCCCCCACAAGCAGTCCCAAGGGGCTCCCGCAGCCTCCAGAAAGGAGCCGGAGGGGTGACTCTGGACTAACTCCTTCCCTCCCGGTGCCAAGAACGAGCATGCCAGGGAGCTTTGCTGCCGACGAAGAGCCCTTGGCGACTGGCAAGGGAAACGAGGCTTTGCTGAACGGCAAGGTACAGAGAACTGACACGACAAGATTATACTAGTCGTTCATTACAGCAGATGAGAGAGATTAGGGAGCTTGTTACTGTGATAAAGCAAAATTGCATGTGTATGAAACATGCCTAGGCAGAGCTTTTTTTAAAAAAATTAACATCTCAAAACTCCACTTTTTTAAACTTAAAAAAAAAAAAAAGACAGGCGACCATTTTAGTAAACTTAGAATCCTGCCACAAGAGCAGATTATGGTACCAAATAGACCTGAAGAAAAACAAACCAAAAAAAAATAAATAAAAAGAATAAAGCAGTTCTTCTGCAGTTTGTGCTGCTTCTTCTAGAAATGCTCCTAGCTGGGACAAGAACACTAGATTTTCACCCATCTTTTTTAATAGAGAACCTGTATCTTGCTTTAAAGAAAAGAGGGCTCTGCCATAAGTGGCACTTGAAGAAAACAATCCATACTTCCCCTCCCGCGATGCTACTCCTGCCCCACAGCCCGGCGCTGCCTCGGCTCCTGGGGAGCCGCTCTGGCCCGCGGCTCTCGCCGATCGCAGCTTTGTTCCCACCATGCCAGTTGGTATAAAATAAAAATAATAATAATAATGATAATAATAAAATCCTTGATGGTGCCTCGAGATACTCTCACGTCTGGGCTCACAGGACAAGCAGAGGTCCCACGCGGGAGTCGCGGGCGCTTCCCGGCACGCAGCTAAGCCCCGTGGCCGAAAACCGACGCACGGGAGGCTGACTTTTCCTTCGCACGGCACAACCTGGACCCCATCCAGTTTTTCCTGAAGTTTAAGGGGATGGAGAACTTGGCTCAAACCCGCCCCCGCTCTTTGCGATTTAAGCCGCCCTCCTCCTCGTACCGCCAGGCAAACCGTAAGGCACGGCCCAGGCTTTGGGGAAGTCTGAACCGAGACACGGTTTCAGATCTGAACTTTGTCGTTCAGGCCTCTCTCTTCCCTTTCTTCTTTCCCTTTGTGTTGGCACTACGCGCCGACTTTGTAGATCAATGCAGAGGGCTGTAAATGATGCATGAAATGAAAAATCCCTGTCCAGCCAGTGCACAGAGAGAACACAGACAGCGCTATACTGTCATTGCTGAGGTATTTGCTGCAATATTCACAGCTAGAAAAGCCCGCTAAGTCCCCGAACAATGCCGAACTATTTTAAAGTCTCAAGCTTTTTTTGGAGGAGGGGAAGGGAGAAATTAACTGCCCCAACAGCCACGTTCTTTCTTCCTTTGTCTCAGAGATAGTTTTCACAAGTGCAAACACTTACCTCCCATGCTACTCTTTAACCCTCATCCCCCACCTATCCCCCCACCCCCAAATTCCTTCCCGTTCTCCGATGGGGGTGGCAGGAAAGGAGGAAAGAGGAAAATAAAGAGATCATATCAAACAAACAGAACGCTTTAATAGAGCCAGCCGGGAATGACTCATCAGCCAAGTTGCAACGAGAGTTCAACTCGCCTCTCTCCCGTGCGAAACGTGCCTGGGGAGCAGTGGCGGCGGCGGCGGGAGCCGGCAGCGCCCGCCTGCCCAGCCGCCTCCGGGCGCTCGCTCCCTGCGCCTGGAGGGAAGCGCTCCCCTGTTCGGAGGTACCTGAACTCTCCCCACGCGCATCAGGCCCATTCCTCGCACCTTTCGTGTCCTGCGCCGGCACTGGGGATGACGAGCGCTTGGCAGCGCTATTCTTCATGCAGAACATTAAGCTGAGGTCTTGCACGCTCCCGAACATTAAACATCCCATGATAGTCATGAAGAAGAGCTACGGGTTTTATTAACCTCAGTGTCCTGGACACATCGTGCCAGAAAAGTCATCATTAACCTACCCTATGAACACAGGCAGGGGCCTCTTTGCAAACTGTGCTCCAAGAGCTTCAACCCTATGAAATGCCTTTAATAATTTAAAGCAGCTACCAAACACTGCTATAAAGAATATAACCTCACCTAGAGGAAGAGGATCTGTAAAGACTTTGACATAGTAAAACGTTCACGGTGTTCACCTCCAAAGCTTGGTAATTTTTGCTAGTCAATGCTTAACCATCACACCCAAACAAGCACTAGCTCTCCCCTCCCCCCCCATCACCGTGCTCTGCCAAAACGTGTTTCATCTGAGGTTTAACCTATTTTTAACTATTCCTTGCATCACAAACTGTGGCACAACCCGTTAACAACACTTCGATATGTGTTAAGATCTCTCTCGAGAAATCTTAGCAATGAATCAGACAATCCCTCTTCCTCTCTCCCCCCCAGAATACATACAATACATACAGAATAAACACATACAATTATGTTTGATATTTTTAAAATCAAACAACTTTTTTACGCAAACAGAGCAAAGAAATTATGTTTAGTTGCTCACACTGTATTAATTTAAATGCAAGTTTGGTTTAACCCAGCAACAAATACTTGAGTGATAATGGGTTTCATTTTGCAAATGTCACAGTGTCATTCTTATTTTGGCTGATGTATTTTTAATTTGTCTCTAACACCAATCTCCAATTTGTTGCCAGTGCATCGGGGAAGTAAAGCTACTGGAGGATGTGGAGAAAGCAGAAAACGAGCGACTTGCATGCTACTACAGCTCTGATATCTCTACTCAGGATCGGCACTTAAATTTGCACAGAAGCAGTCAGGAGAGAAGCGAATGCAGATCTCTGTAACGCCAGCCCGGGGGCTGGCCCCTGAGCCGCGCTCGCCTCGTCCCGCGCTCCACCCGTCCAACCACTGCTCCATGCACGGTCTCTGGGCTGCTTTACAGGTGGGTTGAGTCCCACAACAGCACCACAGCTGGAGGGCTTGAGGGGAGCCCAAACGAAGCTGTCAGCCGGGTGACACTAGCGTTAACAGCCCAGTACTAAGAAGCCCAGCAAACGAGGACTGACCAGTAGCACCAACCACACCGTGCTATGGCCAGAAGACACCTGGATAAAGGCACCTTAGTGGAAATGCGTGTTTCACCCCACTCCGGACTGCCCAACGCATCTCAGGGTGCAACTGCCCCACACGTATCAGCCATAGGATGCTCCTCGCTGCCTGCACCTCTTCCCCCTAAACCCTGGCCACAGCACAAAATGGGCAGAATTACTTCGAGACAGGAAAACTCTTCCCCTCCTCTGATGGACCAGACCAGCTCCTCTCTACATACATATGCATTAAAAAAAAAAAAAAAAAAAAAGCTGCTTTATAAAGGGGATTTTTCTGAAATTTATTTGCATGCAGCACCTCAAATGAGGCAGAGATGAGATGCAACGTTAGCAAGGTGGGTCGTGCCCAGGTGCTGGTAGGAGGCATCGGCCACAGGCGATCGCCGCGCATGAGCCCGCAGACCCGCGTGCGCAGCCCGGGCGCCATCTCTGGGCCCCAGTTGCCCTTCTCTTCTTTTGCAGAGCACAAAGTGGAGATTTTTATGATTTACCAGGACCAGGAAATAACTTTTTCCCCTACCCTGACATGAGTTTATTGTTGCCCTGGGTGGGTGAAATCTGCATTTTCTTACAGCAGCGAAGTGCCCACTGAATCTGGGCATACAGGATGAAAACCTGTGTGGGCGACTTGGCACTGGCTGTTGCGACAAGTTATTTTATCCGCCATCTGCATGGCTGGACACATCAGTGAAGGAGATTACCGGGGACCCAAGAGCAAAAGGAGCTGCTGCTTCGGGTGTGGAGGGACACTCGGAGAAAGCAAAACTCCCTGCAAAGCCCTGGGGCTGCTAGTGCCTCGTCAAGCCCCAGGCGCGGGCTCTGCCCTCGAGGGGCGGCAGCCCTACCACCCGCTTTTAACCAAATCCTGCTGGATTTGCTCGTGGCACCGCGGAAAGGAGCATTCCTTTAAAGGCGCCAGAGGAAGGGGCTGCACGGGCGCCGCGCACGCAGGAGAACATGCATTTCCATGATGGAGAATCAATGTGCTCAGGCTGGAAACATTAGTGCTGGGAAACGGTAAATCACAGCGCTCCGCTGGTAAAGCACGAGCCCACAGAGAATTATTTTAAAGTGCTGGCTGATATTTACATTCATTTTCTTTGCAGACAGAGTCACAAAGGGAAGAGAATGACAATAAAAACAGAGATGCATCTTGAGGAGGGAGGAAAAACCCCATAAGCAAAAAAAATACCCAACTATCGTCGCCCGCCACTTGCGAGTCCGCAGCAAAGACTGGCGGCTTCGCACCCTTTGCGAAATGCTTTGGTGTATTGGAGCAGAGCGACGCAGCAGCTCAGCACCATTACGGGACAGCAAGGCTCCTCCCGGCGACCGCGGGAGGAGGCCCTGCGGAGCACCAGCCGCCCGCCCGCCCCGCTGCCGGGGAGCGCTCGCCCTGCGCGAGGAGGCGGCCGCCCCGGGGGGAGCGTGCGAACGGCGCGAGGAGTTGTGAACTTTTTCGTTTTCCCCTCCCCCCCCCTTCCCTCCTCCTCCTCCTCCTCTTCCAGGGGCGGCTGCTCACATATGGTAAAGCTGTCCCTGGGCTACCACCATATGTAAGGGCACCAGCTTTTATGACTTATTGTCTGCAAGATTTATGGAGCTGGTCTGCGATCAGCAGTTTTTCCATATTCCCGCACCCCAAGCGGAGAGGCGGAGGCCGCCCCCTGCCCATCTGGGAGGCGCAGAGCGAGGGGACCGGGCAGAGCCGGGGCCGTCGCCGCCTCGGCTGGTTTTACTCATTTCTCGGGAAAAACGAGGCGCAGGAAGAGCAGTGAGAAGCCGGCAGGCGCGGAAGAGCGACAGCGGGGCTCTGCCCCTAACCCTAACCCGGGCACCCACGAGGAGAGACCCCGCGGCGGAGTGCGGGGCAAACCGCGAGCCAGCGGCGCCGAGCCGCAGCGAGTGGCGGGGGGAGGAAACGGCTCATCTCCGCGTTTCGCTGATACGCTGCTCCGGTGTCACCATCCTTCACCTTTCCCTCCCGTTACCCCCAGCACGGAGCGGGGGAAGAGAGCGAAAACAATAAACGGGAGGAAATGAAAAACCTGCCCGGAGTCCGGGGTTGGCGCTCAGCATTTTCTTTGATAGGTAGTTGGACACGGGCTCATCGGCATTAGCGGGGCGTCCCAGGAAGGAGGCAACCCTCCGCCTCGACAGCCACGCTCGACCCAAGGCGCTCGGCGCTCACCACCTCCCTCCTGACGGCCACCTTCCTCCAGGAAAACATAGCGCCTTCTCTCCTGCCCGCAGCACGCTCTGAAGCCCAAACGCCACGCGAATTTGTACCTGTCCACGTCCTTGGGACAGGAAGTCCAACTAACACGCACCGCATTTATTACTAGGAATAATAAATAATTATCAGACATACACAAAGCAAAAGTTAGGCTCAAGTCCATAGTATCCACGGGAAAACGGGTAAAGTGCTGAAAGCACGCTCGTTCCCGCCGTCATTACCAATGCCACCCTTGCACCAGTCGCCTCATCCGACCTTAACTTTGTGGCGTCACTCACGGCCTCCTAGCACGAAGGATCAGATCCTCCCGCAAGCATCGCTGAAGGCGACACCGATTTACGGCACGTGACAATCCACCCCCTCTTCACGCACCTTGCACGAGTAAGACCACGCTAAATGTGCTTCTCTTGTGTACAAACAAATCAACCTGTTCGAAAGATGCAATCAATTCTTTGCAAGCCAAACAGTTTTGGCCTTTTCCTGCGGGAATAAATAAATAAATATTTTAACGCAGGTGACATCATTAAAGAGGGGAAAAGAATGTACAGAGACTTGTAGGGATACCAAAAGAATGGTATTAGTCCAATAACGTGCCTGCAGGTTTGGAAAACGATCTAGCACTTTGTGATCATTTTGACAGAGGCGTTTGGGCGGGGGGGGGGGGGGAAATCAATAAAAATCAATCATTCAGCTGCACAGTTTATAGATGTGGATCAGAGTTCTTGGATGGCTAATAGAGTGCTATTTTACAGAAAGTTTTGTGGGTTTTGATGAGGATGGCGGCACGCAGCACGAAGGGATACAGAGCCTCAGCACTGAAAGCCCTGGGCGACTGTTCAACTCCCCAGCCACGAGATGAGGCGAAGTCTCAACAGACGTGAAAGGATTTGAGCCCTTAATAAAAACGAGAAACGGTACAAAAACCCTCACAGAGGACGTAACTTTCCTGACAGGATAGGGAAGTTTTCTAAACCCAACTTTTGTTAGAGCTGCAGTGTTCAGCTGATACAGGTTGGTGCTCCGGACGAGTCAAGCCAGCTCACACCTGGGCAGGACCTGGCCACTGCTCTTACCACCACGCTTTGGCCTTGCTGGTGCTCGGTCGGCCCCGGCAGCCCTTCTGCTGCTGCAGGGGGTGAACACCGGGCGCTGGGAACAGGTGTCACTTCACGCCCCATCCCCGCTCCGGGGCCTCACAAAACGGCCCAGCTCGTGCGGGAGTTCCCGAGCTTGCCTCGGTCGCACCTCAACGCTGGCAGCAGTCCTGCGGCGGTCGCAGACAGCGCTCCAGCCGCTGCGTCCTCCCGGAGCCGGGGAGCGCGGAGGGGCTCGGGAGGGGAGCAGTCAGAGCTGTAAGACGTGCCAGCCACGAAACGACCCGCGACGGCGACAGTTGCAAGTAAAATCCTCCCCTTTACCAAGCGGCGTCACGGCGACACAGCGTAGCTCCGTGGCTAACGGAGCGTCCGCCTTCCCGCCGGCGGTCACCGCGCCGCGCGGCCCACGCGCCTCCCGTCCTCCGGCCGCGCTGAGGGCCGCGCTCGCACCGCCCCGGGCACGCCGAGCGCGCGTCACGGCCGCCGCGCGGCCCACGCGCCTCCCGTCCTCCGGCCGCGCCGAGGGCCGCGCTCGCACCGCCCCGGGCACGCCGAGCGCGCGTCGCAGCCGCCGCGCGGCCCACGCGCCTCCCGTCCTCCGGCCGCGCCGAGGGCCGCGCTCGCACCGCCCCGGGCACGCCGAGCGCGCGTCACGGCCGCCGCGCGGCCCACGCGCCTCCCGTCCTCCGGCCGTGCCGAGGGCCGCGCTCGCACCGCCCCGGGCACGCCGAGCGCGCGTCGCAGCCGCCGCGCGGCCCACGCGCCTCCCGTCCTCCGGCCGCGCCGAGGGCCGCGCTCGCACAGCCCCGGGCACGCCGAGCGCGCGTCGCAGCCGCCGCGCGGCCCACGCGCCTCCCGTCCTCCGGCCGCGCCGAGGGCCGCGCTCGCACCGCCCCGGGCACGCCGAGCGCGCGTCGCGGCCGCCGCGCGGCCCACGCGCCTCCCGTCCTCCGGCCGCGCCGAGGGCCGCGCTCGCACCGCCCCGGGCACGCCGAGCGTGCGTCGCGGCCTCCTCGCTTCACGTGCTAGAAAAGCAGCCACGCAGAGGTCTCCACGGGATCGTCCACGCGCGAGCCAGCGCTTTGCACGTTTCTACAACGCGATCGCTAAAGGGACAAACCAAGGCTCTACGGACGGGGAGGGAATTCCCAGCAGTCACACGCGCGTACGCGTCCGCCTGGCCTTTCAGGGCACGCTGAGCAAACCCGAAAGCTAACAGTAATAGACCCTCCTCACGGCATGGCAGAGATCTGGAAAGTTTGAAGCAGATACGGTCACCAAATTGCCATTTAAAAAGCATTACATGCAAAAAAAAGAAAAAGAAAGAAAGAAAGAAAGAAAGAAAGAAAAAGAAAAGAAAGAAAATAAAAATCATCACTGTTGTTCCTGTGGATTTTTTTTTCTGAATCAAAAAAAAAAATACAACTGTGGGAGCTGCTGCATCTACAAACATTTATGGGGCATTATACTATACATACATATATAGAGAGAGAGAGACTATGACCCCCAAAGTGGGAGTGTAAATATGAAAAGGGGAGCGTAATAAAAAAAAATTATAAAAGGGGGAGCATAAATAACAAAGTGTAATAAACATGGAGTCATTATTCTAGGGAGTTTATATATAATCCCATTTCAGTTTCTCCTCTCCCTCTTATAATGTTTTAAAGATTACTTTGACTTCAGCCTTCCTGGATAGACATTCAGACAGGAAAGGCTTCAAGTTTATTAAGTAGGAGTATTGAAATTGGCTAAATACCTAATTTAGTCCACATTACATGGTTTATAACATTGTTAAGCTTCATCAGGATGCTGCAGCACTCAAATAAATGAAGACATATTTATTATTTCATAGGCTCCTGCCCATTAAAACTAATACTTCCTCTGCTAAGAGGTGCAGACAACAGAATCCATGATGTTTAACATTGGTGCTATAGGCATTGCATAAAACAGATGTGCTCCAGGCTCATGTACTTCAACTTAGTATCACCAGATCCCTGGAAAAAAATTCATTTTACACAGAGAATAAGAAAACACATTAAGATGGTAAGCCAGACCGTGCTTGAACTTATGCTGGTGTAAATTAAAATAACATCAACATCAAGAGACTTGCTTCAGCACAAAGCCTGCATAGGAACCAACTCAACTTGATCACCTCTAGCGCTACTGAAGCTGCACATGTGGAGGCCCTGCGCCAAAACCTCTCATTACAACCAGCAACATCATTCCACAAAGCCTCTCGTGGCATGAAGTAGTTTAGTTGCTGCCTTTCAAAGGAAAAGAGCAGACAAAAACCGGCATTACCTGACAGCCATCGGCAGCAACGACAGTGAAACTCATCCACCGCTGTTCCCCTTAGGACACCTTTCAAGTCGTGCAGGCATTGCAGTTTGGGAACACTTGCTCTGCTGTTTCTGCTTTGGCTTGCCATACAAGACAGGAATTTAACAAAATTTTCTTAACATCTTATTCTGGTTTTTGTTTGGAACCTCTCTTGTGAAAAAAAAAGCTAGTGAGCAAGTTTCAAGCATGTCAAAGCACTAGCCCTTAGAACTCCCTTATGCTCCTACCTTGGAAATCTTCTGCTCTCATGATGGATAAATATCTGGTGACTTCAGTCCCTCCTTGGAATAACTGGGCTAGGAAGCTACTGACCCAAAACTTCAGAGCAGCTGCCTTCTCCCCATCACTCCTGATGGGGTGCTAAGTGGCCACCCATCACCCACAGGTGAGGCCTGGAGGTCTCCAGCTCTCCATACATCAACAAAGCCCAGAAGCACTCCTGTCCTGGTTGCTGATGGGGAGGTCACTCAAGGCCTTAGGCTGGGGGATAGAGAGGTAGAGCATGTTACACCACCAGGCCCCAACTCTGTAGTCAAAACACAGGAGGACTGAGGCTGAGGACCTCCCTTTGGAGCGCTCTGCTGCAGAGCAGCTGGTTGGGAGTGAATCACACCCTGCAGCCAGAGCCAACAGAGAAGAGGCAGCACCTGTGGCCCTGCACCCACCCAGCCACCTTGTTCCCACTGGGCCTGGCTCCTAACGCTGCTGAAGAGATGCAGCATGGCCTCAGCTGCTGATGCACTCTTGCTAAATACAGGTTTCCACCAGGCTGGCAGAAAGTCACGCTCTAACCTGCAGTGACTTGAATTTGCCCTGTTTGCTGTGCTTTTCCAGTATGCTACAGGAATAATACAGCCTTGCCTCAACTGACTTAAATTAAATCAATTAACATATTATATACCTCAGTAAAAATCATGCTAAAAAAAAGTACATTGTACTTGCTCTTCTTGCACATGGAGGGAGGAGAAAATGTGTATGGACTTTGTCTACGGCTTCTAGTTAACTTGCTATCAATGCCCAGCTGCTTTAGAGTAAATACAGGAACAGGGTGTCATACGGGTATCCTGAAGCAAAAGAAGAGAGGTTTCCTATTTCTTTGTTAGCTAGCAAAGATGGTATGTATGTTATCCAAAGATAATACAGGGGAAGAAATCAATTCTCTCTGTTGTTACACATCCTTACGTGCAAATGTAAACGTGGGGAAAAGGGAAAAAAAGAAAAAAAAGTACATTTCTATTATGCTGAGGTCACATGAAATCATTAGTACAGGCTGATATGATCCTCAGAAAAAATAAATAAATAAAGCTTCCCCACACAGGAAAAGCATGCCTATGGAGCAGCCTTCTGTCAGCTGAACAAACGAGCAGTTTGCTGGGTTCAGTCCTGGAAGAGCTGAGGTCTTTCAGAAGAAACACACCTTGGGCACTGTGGGTTGTGGTTCCGTGTGGGCATCTGAGCACGAAACCTGTGGATGCTCCCCTCCGCCACAGTTCCTCTGAACCGTGACCAGAACAGGTGAGCGGTGCACCGGGCAGCCCGGGCAACGGGCGCGCTGGGGATGCACCTCTGCCGCGGCCGGAGCGTCAGCCGGCTGCATTGCAAAGGAAACTCGTATTATTGTATAATGAGTCAACACAACTGCTCTGATATCTGCAGGCAAGGGCAAGGCAGCGATACGGCGCTGGCCGAACACACGCGCGCTGCGTAACTGATGGGGCGACAGGCAACGCCGGCTTGCTCGGCACTCTGCTGCATCTGCAGGAGTGCCACGCTTCCAGGTCTTTCGCAGGAGGCAACTCTCTGAAGAGACTCCCTCGCCTGACGCAACAGGATTAGGCAATTTACTTTTAATTAGTACTGCAGTCATTTCCAAGCTAAGCAGTGGAAAGCACAGAAAGCAGGCTGTCTCTTTAAAGTTTAAGTGGATTCAGTGCACACAGTGAATTCAGAACCTGCTGTTGGAAAAGTTCAGCTTTCTGTCACCAGTACTGTGCTCTCTGCTAATTTTTACAAGAGTTCAAGTTGTATGCACCAGTTAGCAGAGACATTGCAGGGGGTAAAATGAGAATAGAAAGCATGACCCCTTGCTGCCTGTGTTTATAGTGCCTAAATTATATCCAGACAATGCTCCAGGTCTCCTCCCTTGCTCCACCAGGGCCCTTGTGCAAAAACCAAGTGCTTTTCCTCTCCATTGCAGCCAGAGAAAAGGGCGCCCTTGTAATTTGTGAGCAATTGCCCAAGAATCCCATGCAAAGCACTGCAGGGAGAGGAGGGAGAAAGCTTCAGGAGGATTGGTGGGAGAGCAGAGTGGATGTACCTGGAGGAGAAGGTGGACTCAACAGTGGCAGCCCCCAAAGGAATGAATTAGAGACCCTGAAAGCAGCTAACTCATTTCCGCACGTATGGCTCGGGCATCGTGACCTGGCGTGCTGGCCCACTGCTGCTCCTGGTGCTCCGAAGCCATGCCCATGTGCTTCCAGCATGCGTCGGAAAGGAAGGAGGGAGGGAGAAGTGCACCTTCATCTGCAAACCAACTAACACATACGGATAACCAAATACCAAACGAAAGAGCCCTTCCTAGCCATAGACATACTTTTGGCCGCTGTTTTTCACTTTGCAGAATCCTAATGATGAACAGTTTTCTTTCAGCCTCTAAAGAGAGAGCACAAATATTCCCGTCCTTTTCGTGGCTCATCTCTCCCGCAAGCTTCCTGCAACATTAGCAACACTTCTGCCCAAACATACCCTAGCAGGAACCTTTCAAACAGAGTGGAAGAAACCACTCTAGAAATAAGAGTCCATTCAAGCTCCTGCTAAGTCCATCCCACTGCCAGCCCCCGTCCTCCCCCTGTGCAGTGAAGCGTATTTGCGCGCAGGAGCTGTGGGTCTCTTTGTACCAGCTCACATTAGTTTGCTGAACCAATGGCTCATGTGGCCCAAATGGCCACGCAAAGAAAATGGAATTTTTCTGCGTATTTCTAAACAATGTCAGGGGAAATCCCCATGTTGCTGGCTGAATGCTTAGTGTCTGGCATTCCTCTACCTTCAGCCATGCAGCTGGTTTAGATTTGAGCTACTGGCTCGTTTAGATTTATGCTGTTGGTTCAATAAACAAGCACAGTGCACAGTCCATCATACTAACTGCATAATAAAGCTGCTTACCTACTTCCAAACAAGTAGCTTTTATTTGTCCACTCCCCTCTCATACCTCCCTCGCTCTCCTTTTTCCCCCATCGAACCTAAGAAGAAGGGCATTCAGTTTCCTTCCAAAACTGGACTATATCATAAGATCAGAAAAAAGTCTAGAGTCTCTTCCACAGTCTTTCAAACTGCACTTAGCTATGGAATATTTCCAAAATGTATCCAATAAATTACTACAAACAGTTTTACTTCTTGAAGGAATCCAGATTATAGTTTTACCCTGATTCCCTATGAAGGAAGTTTGCTGTGACTAAAGCTATCGTTATCTTCCCTAGCTGTTAAGGCCTTTGTGAATGCCAGTTCAAATTGGGTTTTGCGGTGTGTTTTGGGGATCACTGGGGCACGAAGAGAGGCTAGTTTCTTCCCACTTGTTGGAAGGAACTAGCATGAAGCTGGGAAACAGTTAACTTGCAGGGGAACCTTGGTTTAAACTTGGGCCCTTTGTCTGCCTGGCACCATCCAGAAACGCTCTGCTTTTATCCAGAAAGAAAAATACCCTGGGATTTTTGCAAAATCCCTTTAAGTTGTTCTAATGGCAGCAGCTCTGAGTCTGGTGACTCGCTTTGTTATCAATGCCATGTAAATTGTTCATCTACTTCTCTCCTACAGTGTTTGCCTCCACTCACTTGCCTCTCTAATAAATTCGTTTGACCGCAAAGGGTGCTTTATGACTCTTGTTTAAAACAGCTTCCTAATGATGCTTGACAACATCTCCTGCCTTTGAAAGCGCCTAGCTATGCAAGACTCTAATCCCACAAAAGGAGGGATTCTTGTTAACCTGTGCCTCTGTCCTTTTTGTTGAGTCACCACCTTTAATGAAGCACTGAAGGGGAACCAAAACGCAGCTGGGAAATTATGGCTTTACATGATGGGCTCTCGCTGCAAAAGAGTTATTGCACAAGCCTTAATCTCGTGACTCAGCCCTCTCCTTGGACCCCCTTTAATTGTCAGAACCTGAGGAAATCCGGGCCGAGGTAAATAACACTTCAGCAGCAACAGAATAGATTCACTTTAGGCAATGAATTTTTAATGAGCTGAGACTGCAGAGGGAACGCAGGGCTGAGATCTGTGCTGCTTATCTGATGGGGAAGGTCAGTGTTTGAACGGAGGGAGGGCATGGATGAGAGAGCAGATCTGACAGGGCTCTTCAGCTGAGATTTCAGCTTGTCACAGCCTAGCATACCTTCACATATTAGGACCTTCTCTTCAAAGTAGTGACTTACACATGCCCAGGCTAACAGAAACTGCACAGTATTTCCCCTTGGTAAAGGCAACCCAAGAGCTGTAGTCTCACTTTCGGGTGGGGGGGGGAGAAAGAAAGAAAGGAAGAAAGGGGAAAAAAAGAAACAAACTGAGAAAGATCCATGCGGACATGTCATGCTCTTCATGGAAAATCAGGCGAAAAACAGACAACCTGCAAACAGAAACATACAGGAGATGCTGAGCAGCCCGTCAGCATAATATCACTTACTAATTGGGTTAGCAGGCCCATCTAAAATCCTCAATAACATGACCATCAACATCTGCTGGCTCAATAAATCTCAGCCAGTGGGGACTTCTGTTTACTGAGTGGTTTTGACTTCATACATCTATCCTCCAATACAGCTCTCCCCACAACAGGGCTCCTGCTGATATCATTGGAACTGTGGTTTTTTTGGCCGAAAGCAATACTTGACCCTATTGTTGAGGCTGATTTGTTCCAGATACTTTTTCTGTTTCAGAAAGCTCACAAAAGACTAAAATATGTTTAATTCTGTTTAATTCTAGATATGAATTTATACTCCTGTGACTCAAAGCACACCAGATGGACAATTCCTGTATCAGCCTGGTCCACCAGTGTTTGCTGGTGGGGCCACGTGCCTTCTGTCTGGTCAAGCATGGTCTCCTTCCTGTCTCTGCTCCCTCTGTTCTTCAAGCAGGCAAGGCTGGGGGCTCAGTGAGCCAAAAGCTCTACTTCTGCCAGCAAGGGCTCCCCAGCTTCACTCGTCGTGCTGCCTGCTGTATGCAAGCAGAGCAGAGAGGCAGGGCAAAGGCAAGGTCCAAGGAGCTCATCTATGCCACCAAGAAAACCAGCAGCTTAGGTATGTAGCTATTCCTGCTATTTTGAGTCCAGGAATATGACAGAGGTATAACTCTCAAGTAATCTTGGGTCAGATCAGCGCTTCTGAAATTTCCTCAAAGCAATTAACATTGACAAAGTGTTCTCTCTCAAAAATATTTTTAAAGTTTGTCGGAAAGGAAAAAAAACAAAGAACATTTCTGCCCCAGGATCTCATCTGTTTCATTTGCTGTGATTTTTGCTCCTTTGGTGGGAGAGAAAGACAGTGTTTTCTGGGGAAAGACTTTTCTGTGAAAACTATAAAGGAATAAAAAAAAAAATCAGCAAAAAGTGTATGAGCAGTCCAAGCGCACATGAGAAATTACTGACGTAATTTCTGGATGAGGCTGATCACACTGTTGCATGCAGGAGGAAAGCAAATCTGATTGCCTGAGTCATTCCAAAACATCCCCTTAACTAGTCATCTCTCTAATATTTTAATCCATGCAAGCAAGTAACTTGGGAAGGCGTCTGCTCTCACTCCAAGCTGCATGCTTCCAGGTGTGTCCACCATGTCAAAGACTTGCAAATGTGAACTGGAACAGTTAAGAGACATACCAACAACAGACAGAATAATTTATGAGGAGCCAGGCCAATGCAAATGTATTGTGAATAATAGACAGTGGAAGGCGAATAAAAAGCTCCCATATGAACAAAGCTGAAAGGGTGCTGGGTCTCTGTTCCTTGCAGACATCCAGAGCTCTAATGAAAACCTTACTGTGCAGAGGTGGACAACGAAACGCAACCACCGGAGCTAGGGAGCAGACTTACCACAGTGGTGGAACAGGTCAGTGCAGAGGGAAGTGGTTTGATCAGAAAGCCATTGAAATTCAGATGATAATTATGCTCAGTAAGAGGCTAAATAATCCTTTCATTTGCTGGGAGGTTTCAGTTGTGCACTTTGACCTTCACCATAGTGTTTCATTAATAGTTTATATTAACAATTAATGGTTGCTTTCACTGGTTTCACTCGCATTAGAGTAGATTTTCAAGTTGTAGGTAATAACACATAAGTCTCATGGGATTCTCATATCATGTGACAGGATATTTATTTGAACCAGGAGTCAGGAGAGGAAAATCAGGCCAAACACAAGTCTCTCATACATTTATTACCTAGGTCCAGTCACCCTGCAGAGAAAGTGGATGTTACAGTAGCTTTCATTATAAGGAAGTAATGAATAAATGACTAGACCAACTGAAGTATCTTGATTGCAAAGATAATTTACCTTTGGGATGACATCAGGTGGATGGTAGGTCTGGTTTACTGAAGAATCTAAAAAGAGTCTTTCATCTTCGCTCTGGCAGCTATTTAGAGGGTCCACATAGCTATGTTAATTTAGAGTTTGAAAAAGCTTGTTGGCCTAATCTTAAAGAAAAGCTTGACCTAAGGTATTAATGATCTAATCTTAAATACAAGCTGGAGGTTGGGTTGAAGGTTAAGGTTCAGATTCAAGTGCAGCCCACCAGGACCTGTGAGCTCTGGTTAGTGCTTGTGTTAGAGAGGGGTCACTCAAGCACAGCTTGAAGCTGTGAGTGATGACAGGCAAGTCCCAATATCTGCTCTTAGTTCTCACAGGGTCCTGGTGCATTAACAGGCCAGTGCTGCAGCACGGGCCCATTGGTGGTGGCTCTGCTAATGCATCATCACGAGGAGGCTTGCATGCTCATTTCTAGAGTGCCATCTTCACCAGGCACAGCAGAGGGGTCACTTTGAATCTGACGGGTGTTTATTTTGGTGGCAAACTTAACGCTGGTCTGAGGATTAGCTCTGGGTTCGGAGTCTGATTTTGGTTGTGCTGAGGGGCTAAGTGTCCTCTGGGGCAAGATACACCTAATGTTAATGTTGGCTCTGTGGCAGTTTTAGGACTGGGTTAGTATTCAGGTTATAGCTGAGATCTGATTTTCACTGACTGGTGACCTTAACTACTGCTTTCAGAAACTGTTTTGAGTTCAGAGGAGAGACCACACAGCCATCCTTAATTGTCAGCCTCAGAGCAAGGCACCATAAGCCCATGATTAGCCCATGACCCTACTACTGTTTGGCCTGAAAAGCCACCTTGCCCTTTGCTGTGGTTGAAGGAAAAGTGCAGTGTTTTGACTAAAAATATAATTTCTTTTTTTAATCACGCAATCAAAACTCCCTTAATTAGACTATGCTCGATACCACAGTTTGATCACACTATTACTGCGGCAGGAACGTATTAGGCAACTCATTGTGACAAAGTTTGTGGAGAGACTATATATTTGCTCCTATTTAAAAGGGAAACTAAGTGTTTAGATTTAGTGGAAGTTGAAACTGTGAGGAAAGAGGTGTTCAGCTCCCTTGAGTGTTGCCCTGCAGATAGCTCAATTAAGGGACTAATTGAAGTGCAGAGATGTCCCCTGCAGGGCTGAAAAATGCCCATCTATCATGGTAGCATCACCTCTCGAAGTTTCTTCTATAAGAGATTATGATTTCTGGAGAGGATCAGGACACCATCAGCAGCACCCTGAGCACTGGCGGATGGTGCCCAGCTGCTCCGGGCTCCAGCGTGGGCACCCAGCAGATCGTCCATCCTGGCTGCGTGTGCTGCTGGCCAGAGCTGTAATGATCCACCTGGTGACTGCCTGGGAGAGGTAATTTGCAGAATACCGATGAATCGAGTCATCAGTCACTGTCACGTCTAGGAGCAGGAACTGGTATGCTGAGACTGGGAAAGCCTGTGCACGCTTAGGATTAGGTTGCAAATAAACTCAGCAGTGCTAAGATGCTTCACTAAGTAAGTACTGGCAAAACCCATGCTGAAATGTGTTGGAGTTTGTGCACTGACTCCAGTGGGGCTTAAATCAGGCCCGACGACTTAAAGTCTGCTGACACTTTAGCACACAATTATTGCGAGCAGAAATACTCCTGGCAGTGAAGTTATCCATGTGCATAAGTATTTGCAGGATCAGGGCATAGCTGCATCATCCTTTGTCCCTTTCATCATGCTAGCAACGCTGAATTAAGCCTTCAGCTTTGTGTTTTTCTTGTACACAAGTCCTGTTGTATAGTTACATCATTATAACAAATGATGAAAGAGAGGATCTGTACAGCAGAGGGAATATGATAAGAATAATTATAACAATAAAATGTTAATTACTGTCTTTTCTTGAAAAATTGTCTTTCTGATTGCAACACAATGCTGCTGAAGAACTGAAAAAAACAGATCAAAAAAAAGAAAAAACAGAACAGTTTTTAAATCTTAAGGGTTTATGGACTTGGAAATCTTAAGGGTTTATGAACTTGGAAGTGTCTCTTTTTTGTGAAAAAGCCTGAAAAAACCATCATCACCAAAGGTGCAAATGCTCCATCAAAAATGTAAATAGCGTAAAGAAGCTTCTGTGCAGCCCTAATCGCCGGGAAGCAGGGGAAAGAGCACGAGGAAGAACAAAGGTGTGGTTTCGTTCTCACACTTGCAGTCCATCCCTGCTTCCCTTTGTGCAAACCCTTTCTTTGGAATATATATTAAAAACTTCCCTTTGCTACTTGAGCGCCGTGCGAGCTCGCAGCTCTGCTCCTGCCCTGCGCTGGCGGGAATTTCCGCGTGGCAAAGGGCACGCTGCTGGTCTTTCCCAGGCGGGAACGCGTTGGGCTCTGCCTCGTGCTTGTTCTCCTTCCCCAGCTGCTCCAAGGCTGCACAGCAGCACTGGACAGGCGGCCGGGCCGGCCGGGAATTCAGCAGAGCAGGACGGATGGGGATCCTGTGAGAAGTCGCAGACCTTCCTGGGCTGTTTTTCTATAACCACTGTACTCGGGCAATGCCAACGCAGGGGGCTGCACCGGCCCCACGTGTTCAGGCACGTGCAGGCTGATCATGCCCGGCCTTCCAGCGCGGCTGCAGCCATCAGCAACAGCCAAGAGCTTCGCTTCCCGTACTGGAGATGGAGAGTTTACCTGTGCCCCACCTCCCCGCTTCCTTGGCCTGAACACTAGCAGGCTACAACAGAGCCTGGGATCTGTACCGTTTTGAACAGATAATATATATACACATATACGTGTGTGTGCGCACACATGCGCAACAGAGAACTGCACAGAATAGAAATTTCTAGGAATTCAGATTTCAGTGAGTTTGCAAGCCCCTTTGAATACATTTTTCAATGAATTTGTGTGCCTTTAGAAGCCCTGCTCTGCAAAGAAAGAGAATACCGTGCTCAAATATTTGAGTAGTCGCTCACAGAGGATTTGAAATTGTGCATCTGACTGTACAATTTGCATTTCATCACCTAGTGCTGGAACAAATAAAAGCGAATGAGTAATGATCCAGTTCTGTGGTCTTGCTGTTGCTGCTTTGCCAGAAATTATCCTGGCTCAGTGGACACAGTACTGGAGAGCACAGCAGAGGCTGTTTTCTTCTCTGCCACTCACCTGCTGCATGACCCTAGGCGAGTCATTTAATTCCCCACGGCTTCAGTTCCTATGCTTAATCTAACAACACTGACTTACTTTGTAAGAGCTTTGAGATGTACTAATGGGTATTTTAGTGCTGTTCTGGGACCAGAATGGACCAGCTGAGGATTCACAAGATTTAAGTCCCTTCAGAACTTTATCTCAATGTTTTCATGGGTCCATGCGCCTGTCCGTATGCGACTTCTCTGCTTTGGGGTGACTTTCGTTGGTGATGGCACAAACTCACAGAAGTCCTTGCAAGTAAAGCGGAGCAATGCATGCACATGAGAATACCACCGTTTGCTCACGAGTAAACCAGCAGCCAGAAAGAAACCAAAGTCAATCCAAGAGGTATTGGTGCCTATTCACCGAGCCCTCGTTTGCATGCAGCAACTCACACCCGAGAAATGAGTGCAGTACTTGGAAAGAGCCACCTCTGTCAAGCAGGGATGGGCAAGTGCAGTTTGCGCTGGAGGCTGATGGCTGAGGAAGTCATAAAAGCTATCAGGGAGAGGAAAAAGGCAGGTGACGTATATAAGAAGGCAAATATTAAGGGGATGAAAGGGATTATAAAGCAAAACTGAAAAGATGTAAAAAGCTGTTTAGGAGAGCAAATATGAGCGAGAGAGAAGAATTGCCCATGGGGTGAATAAAAACAATAAAAATTTTCTTTTAAATAGGTAAAGGGGACAAGATTAACAGGGAGGCCGCTGGACCACTGAGAGGTAGTACAGAGAACTTAATAACACAGGAAAGGGGGATTGAAATGAGTAGATTGAAATTATTTCTTCCGGCTGGCGCTCATGAGGGAGGATGACAGACGCAAAGTTTCCCGCGGCAGCAAAGCAGGGAAGAACTCGGAGCATTAATGATCGCCAAGGCAAATTCAGACTGCCGAAGAAAGACAAAGGACTGAATCTGGACGGTGTGCTCTTAACCCACGCTGCTTAATGGAACAGCAGAAGCGATTAAGTGTCCAATAACAGAGGTTTCAGGTTGCTCCTTAGAGATAAAAAGAGGTATACAGAAACTGATATAAAGCAAACATCTTTGAGCATGTATGAGAAGAGAGGCAGAGCTCAAGACGTATTTGAAGTAGATTATCAGCTGATATGAAAGCACATGCAAGCTGATGCACATGCACACCTCTCGTTCTCACTAGCTGAGAATCTGGCCCCAAACCTGCTGAGTGAGTCAGAGGGAAGATTTTAGAGATGTTAGCAGGAATGAGATCACCCAACATCTGGAGAAATATGAACTGATAAAAATGTATCTGCCTGGCTTCATAAAGGGTAAATCTTGTCTGACAAATCTGGCAGAATTTGTTTCAGGAGCTAACGTGAAAAACAGGCAGGGGCGAAGCAGTGGAGCTAATCCACATAGATTTCAAAAAAGTCATTTAAACACAGTCCAGGATGGTAGACTAATACATAAGGTTAGCAAGTATGGCATAAAAACCATTGTCCTTGAAAGACTAAGGAAATGGTTAGGTGATTAAGGGCAGGTTGTAATGGTAAAACTTTATGGGTCAGAGAGGAGAAAGGTGATGTGGTGAAGACAGCTATATTTGAGGTTATGATGATGACAGTTCCAAGGCATCACATGGAGACTCATACTTTTTACTCTGTCTAAAAAACTATTTTGAGGAAAGTGCTACTCTGGATGGTTCTAATCCAAAAATCACATTGAAACCCAAGACCAGTTTATCTTGTGTGAGGCATTTGCCTTTACAGAACATAAAATCTTCCCAGGTCAGCAAAGCATTCAATGCACAAGATTGAAACCAAATCCAATGAGCCCCTTAAAGGAGGAGGGAGGAGCACCCCACCCTAGGCCAGCGTAAGGTCAGGCTGGTCAGAAGGAATGTATATCACAGCAATAGAGTCTGCTGAACTAAAAGATCACAGAATAGGAAAAGAATTTAAGCCAGCATGCTGGATGAACATAGTAACTCCTGGATAACACTCATGCCTTGTCTTGGCAGACCTGCAGTTTGATCCACCTTCTCCAGGGTGAGGGTGGCTAGGACACAAGACAGAGGAACTCCCCGCGGCGAGAGGCGAAGACCAAAAAAAAACAGGCAGGATGAGACAGACATGCCAAAGAACGACACCAAAAAGGGGCAGTGGTTAAGGACTCAGCAAACTTCACCTGTGTAATTCAGTGCTTCTGCCAGGCCACTTTTTTTAAAATACAGAGCAGATACTGCCACCGTAGCAGAAGTAACACAACCTCCCTGCACACTTCATACCAGCAAAATCAGGTCAGGAAGGCCACCAGGAGCCTATCGTAATAGAAGTGGATACCTTTGGCAGCCCTTTTCCGCCCCGTTTCATCTGATGACGGACCCACCAGGTGCTGCCCAAAGGGCAAATGCAAGGGACAGGGGTATAAGCGTCTGGGCAATGCTCGCTGGGGCAGCACCACCAACACCCGCGGGCGATCCCAGTAGCAAGGAAGCCACGAGGAAAGCCGAGCCAGGGGACCACCACGCTGGGCCGGGGAGGACCCAGTGACAGCGATGTGAAAGCAGCTTGTGGAAAGATGGCTCATGGCATCTCAGCTTATCACAACACACTGTTGAAGGCATGGATAGACATCATAGATTGATTAATTGATTAATCACACCTGCTAATTACATCAAACAAATAGACAAAATTAATATTTGATGTAGGTCTCCAAAGAGACAGCATGGATTGATTTTCCACAGATAAGATACAAAAGTTCCTGCAGATAATACACAGCAGCTCAGCAGAGGCTCCCTGGTTGCAGTTGAGCCTGTCATATGGAAACCGATGGAGTGACAACATCCCACCAAGCACTGCTGATTATTTAAGCCTGGTTGTTAAGAGCACTGACTCAAACATCATACATGAGTTGTGTTTGCTGAGACATGCACACATATGCACATGTTCAAAGCTGGTTTCAATGCCATTTGGCTGTTGTTCATACGAAAACCGAACATCAAAAACACATCATGATAATAAAAATAACAGATCAGCTGCATTTAATACATAAATCATTATTATAAGCATTGTTTTGCAGCTTGAGTTGACTTCAAGTCAGGCTTCTATTAATATTTAGTGAAAATATTGGTGTTTTTCAAAGGATTGTAAAAATTCCTTTGAAAAAAAATTCTAATTGTGCATCCGGAGTGCAATCCAGCCTCAAGCAGCGAGGCAACCAAGAGCTGAAGCAGCAATTTAATCCTGTTTATGTCCTTAAAAGGGGAAGTGGCATTTTTTGTTTGGCCCTTTTCACAGGAGGCAAAGTTCACCTCTCATTCGTGTTTGTGCTGACCACAGGCACGGCAGGCCAACTGGAAACATAACTTGCATTTCCTGCAATGCTAGAATACACAAAAACCTGTGGGCTTTCACAAGGAGACAAGTTTGTCCGAGTGACCTTGCCAGAATTTCTTCTGAACCTGATTGTTATTCACAGGGATCTCTTCACACCAGAGCCAGTTCAGATATTTTTGGAAGCTCTGGATTCTTCTGGGATGAAAGTTACCACATAAATATAAATTATTCTTCTGTATTTGTCATTTAGTTTCTGCACTGATTTGATTGCTTAGACGAAAATGGATTTTCAGATGGATTTATTATTGTGACGGTGAAGTTCTTTTGTCTTGGTTTAACTTCTAACTATCATGTAGTATAAATAACAGACTTTCTGCAGATCTAATTCCAGGTTTTCATTTTATATACCTATGATAATCTAGAAAATCTGACTGTATTAAGAAGCAGCATCAGAAAGGAGTTAAACCAGCATATCCTCATAAAGCTGAAACAGGCATAAAATGTAATGAAAAAAATCCTACTGCAAATATACAGTGTTTTCAGGCTTGAGTCTTTATTTATTAAGCCTACTTTAAGAAATTCAGACAATCTACAAATATTTTCTGGACTGATATGCTTTAGGCTTATAAACTAATCTTTGGAGAGCAAAGACCACCTTGCGTTCTCCCAGCTAGTATTTCCTAATCTCAGAAGAGGTTTTTCTAATGTATTAAAACAACACTGCCTTTATTTTCGTGAGCGATATCACCACTGGTGAAGAACCCAGCATCATTTAGCCAGCAGATGCGTGGTGCAGTAGTGAAATCGGATGGTTGGGAATGAACTTGGGGGGGGGGGTGGAAAAAGGGGTAGGCAGGTACTTTCCAGAGCATTTTGAAAACAGAATCTTGCACTTATACAGTGCCCATTATTGAATTTACTGAATGTTCTCAGTGCCCCAATTTCTGGACTGCGTTAAGCCCCACAACACGCCCAAGTGTTGTCAAGTGGGCAAACAGCCATTAAACCCATGCACTAATATAGCGCCGAGGCAGAAACCGATGGTGGTGCCCACTGCGGGAACCAGGTGGAATAAAGCGGCCCAAGTTTGCAACTGAAATCCAGTAAATTTCCGTTCAGTTGCCAGCAAACCCTGAATCATTTAATGTCCACAGACACATTTCCCTTTAAGTGTCCTGGGTGCATAAATTCAGCTTTTGTGCATGCCCAGCAACATCAGAGACCAGTAACTCTGAGCTGAGACAAACGGTGCAGCAAGGAATGGGGCTGGTGACCCGCCCTGCCTCCAAACCAGTACCAGTTTTAGCTGCCCAGACCCCACCAAGATGACTTAACTGTATCTTTATGCCCTCTGTATAGAGCACAAGTTTCTTTAGCATACGATTCTTGGATTTTACACTGTGGTCTGAGCTGCTTCTGGTGGGCCAGAAGGAGTCCCCAGATCTGCCCAGAGCCCCACGACATGTCATCTCTCCTGGTCAATGCACAGGTCAGAACCTGTAATGTTGCAATATCTCAAACTGTTTGTTTATTGGAAATGGATAGATTCACATTTAATGACCCCATTTACAAACTTAAATTTTTAACCGATACCTGAATCATTAACATGCCCAGGGCCAAATTCCCCTTGGTCCCCTCTTAAACTAGATACAAACATGGGAGGGGAGACATCCTCACTGGCTGGCTCTGGGTTAATCACTCTAGTTGATGGTAATGAAGCTGCCTTGCTACAGGCAGCCCTGTAGAAAGTGGAACAGGCCTAGAGAAAGGTCAGATTTTAGGAAACAAGGCTGTGTGTGAATTCCAAAGCATCACACTCGGAGGGGGGGCAGGAGGGTGGAGAACATCTTCTGGGCTACACAGCACTATTCTCAGCTGTGCTGAGCACTCACAGCCCAGGGTCAGGCTGGCAGAACCTACCAACATTCAAGGCCAACAGCAAAGAAATCGGGCAGTTGTGTTTGTTTTCACTGCAGCAGGCCAGGCAAGCAGTCAGTCAGGCAGAATAGAAAGAAAGGGTACTGATCTCTGCTCCAGCATTTCTGAAGTTTGTGTTCAAGTGTTGAGGATTGCATCCTAGGAATGCAAACTTCTGATGAATAGGAAATTCCTAGAATTCATGCTCTTCAGATATGAGCAGGAATGTGGCTTAAAAATTCTCAGTCATTTTGGTTTCACAGTCTGGCAAAAAGGAGTTTCCTAAGGTAACAGAAAAGGAAAGCACACCTGTAAGTGAATATAGATATATTATTACATTATCACCTAAACAACATTGTAAAATGTTTAACACTGCTTATCCTGACAGTGTCTTGATACTGAAGAACTTTTTCAATCACAACAAGTGGAAAATGATAGATGAACAAGGATGGCCACATACCAGAGCTTGCTGTGTCTGTGCTGACCTGAGGAATTCTATCAAGCCTAGGCCTCTGCCTAATGCTAGTGTGAACACCAAATAATCTGATCACAGGCCATGTGCTTTGGCAAGAGCTGGACCATGGCTAGCACTTGGTCCTTGTTCTGGTATGTGATGCATCTCTTCTTCACACCATTTGCTTCTCTCATAGGTCACCATCTCACCTACAATGAAGGGTCTGGTCCAAGTCAGAAGCACTAGCTCCCAGTGGGAGACGAACAGCTATCTGTGAGCCTGGCCATCAGTACATTTTCCATTTCTCCTCCTACCGCAAGAGCTGATGGCTTTTCACAGCTCTGCAAACACCTCTCTGTCCTGGTAGCATTTCTCCTCCCTGGCAGGGCCTGCACAAATTGTCCTGTGTGCCCAAGTTTAACTCCAGACCACAGCATATCTTCACAGCCAAGCTAACAGGAGAGGACACCACTTCATCGACCTGAACCACCATCACACCATGTATGCCAGGCCCAAGGGGAACGCGCTGACGCTCTGTGCGGCAGGAGAAGGTGCTGAAGTGATGTCACTGCACAGGAGGCAGCAGAAGATTATGGGACATGGGATGGGGACTCTTGCTGGCAGACAAAGCAGTGAGAGATATACAATGTTCTGAGGGCAAATAAAGCGACTTTTTGGTTTTTTTGCCTGCAGTCCTTAAACAGGTCTCTCAAACACTTTTCTTGTTTGTCAGAAGGATTCACCTGAGCACGTACGTGCAGCCTGTCAGGCGCAGCTCTGCTGCCACATGGGTTGGTTTGGCCTATAGTCCCAGCTACCTCGCAGAAATTCCTCAGAAGTTTTTTTTTTAATTACCAATCAAGATTAGAATTACATGATGTTTGTTCATCTGAGATTTCTTTCTGTGATTGACACAGAAAGAAAGAGAAAACCTGAATAATTGAAAATGAGAGGGAAAGAGGGAAGGAGGGAGAAAGATTTTCTTAAGAAGTTGGCAAGAGGCAATCCTACCAAGGATACGAGGAGATGAAACTGTGCTGTGGTCTTACATGGCTGCATCCCTCCGAGGAAGGAGTTCTCTCTCAGCGGATCTGAAAGGATGTTTTAAGTGAATCAGTAAATGAACTACTCTGGGGATGGGAACAAAATGTGTGTGTTTTCCCGTCTCTAAACATAAACAAACAAAGCATAAATATTCAAAGATCACTCCAGTTAGTTCTCCCCAAAACTCTTTTAGCAACAGAATAAATAACGGGTGTTTATATTTCAGAGCAGCCGGTCTCCGTGGGGGAAGGCGCCGCGCTCCTCGAGTCCCGGTCTCCCCCGGTGATTTACTCGGCCATCGCCGGTGCCGGGTCCGCACCACATAAAGCGCCGCGCTCCCATACGGCGCACATAATGGACCTGCTTGGAAGTCTTCCCTCCAGGATTTATGGAGAACAATCTAATTATTCAACTCAGTGCTGCTCACTACCATGATTGCTCCTATTTAAAGCCTCCGCGGAAGGAACGGGCCGTTTGTCTCTGGGGACAGACCTTGTCATAGCGGCGCTCGGGGATAGAAATATGCCCCTCGGTTTTGATAGCAACCCAGCTAATCCTGCAGGGTACTTTGCAAACATACCTCATGCTCAACAGGCCCAAGGAATTAGGCTTTGACAGCCCAGATTTGCCAGGAGCAGAAGAGTGGGGTTGGTTTACCAGTGAACCCTAATTAAGGGGGAAAAAAGACCAACCCAAGGCTCTGCTTGCAGTGAACAGGCGCCCGCTTGCTGGCTTCCTCCGGCTCGCGGTCGGAGAATGAGAGATGAGAGAAGTCACCTTGGCTGAGCGAACCACCGGGGTAGCCTAACCTTGGGAGCGCTGCCTATGGCGCGCAGCAGCCCGGCACGTGCGAGCCGCCCCGCCAGCCAGGCGGCCCGGGAACGGGTCGCGGCCACGTTTCTCGTTCACATCCACCGTGTCCCACGACCTCGGCCGATTCCCTCGTCTTCGGTAGAAAATGGGTTTTAATCTGCTTGAATATTTATTGATTCTATTTGTATACAAGAGAATGTCCTCTGATCCTCCTTTCCTACCAGGAGTTACTGAAGCTTTACATTTTCCCCTGTAAAATATTTAAATGCATGGGGGTAAGGAACTTTCACCAAAATGCATTTGTGGACAGCCACCAAACCTCTCTAACTGCTGGCACACAGCAGAAGACTACCTGTAACCAATGAAATGATGAAAAATAAGAGTGCACAGCTTTAAGCCAGCCAGCCTTAAAGGGAATATTTTTTCAGCCCTTCACATTATAGGCCAAATACTGCCCTGACTGCAACCCACAGTGTTCCCATGGGCTGAGCAACGTATGCGCGTCTACAAGGATTTAAGGTTGTGATATTCAAGGGGGAGCCTCAGGGAATTAGTAGTCAGGTTTTTAAAAGGTATTTAGATACCTAACTCCCATTGATTTCGAGACTGGCTACATGCATGTAAGCCTTGCTATTGCTTTTGCCATTTTATCTTTCTTTGCTCAAGGCAATGCTAAGAATGATGTGTGCACCATAATTAAAAATATACATGGGAAGAATAACCCATCTCTTCTTTTTTATTCCCCTTCCACTTAGGGAGCCCTGATCTCTTACAAGTGTGTGGAAACTGGAGCATTTCTTTCCCTTAGAGAAACTAGCTGTTTTCCTGCATCATGCACATCCCTTTTTTAGGTTCCTGATCTGAACTTAACCACCAAGCTTTGTTCTTTTGAGTATGTCTCCACAGGAATTGAAGACCACTAAAACCATAGCTTTCCCCACAGATTCATTTTAACTTTCATCTCTCCCAATTTTGCACAATATAATGAGCCTAAAATGCTCATAGCCCAATCCAGGCCTTAGCAAGCAACTCAGAAGATCTATGACTATCTGTGCAGAAACATGGGGGCACACCACTTCCCAAAACTTTATTTTTAAGACCGTAATCACAAATTCCATGACTTACATGACACAGCTACCGAATGTAAAGGTTAAAAATGTGCTTCTTCAGACATGACAGATTGCTGCAAAAAGCTTTGATTCACTGTGCCCTATGTATAAAAATCCACTGCTTTGACTAGCTTGACTAGTACTAGAAATGCTGAATGCTACCATATTCCCCACCTATACACACTGTGGTCCAAAACAGTCAGTAAGTCATGATAAGACAAATAGTCTGGATGCTGGTTTGCCAGTGGGGACATATATGAATATTACTGCAGAACTCTTCTTACACCGGGTGTGGTGAAGGGTAGAGGAGCTTTCTGCTTCAAAGAGTTAGACCAGACCCAATTTACACAGGCAGTTGGGCTACAGCTCCCTCAGCATTCCTGAGGGATGCTTCACAGGCAAAGAAATGGGCCTGATTCTGCTCTATCAGAGTGACACAAGTGCACCTGCACGGACTTTTTTTTTTTTTTTTTAAATTTTCAGTGTCTGCACAGGGGACACCCGGGATGAGTCAAGCCAAGGCTCTTCCCACACTGCTGGACCCAGTTTCCTCATGCTGGAGACTGAAACCTTCACCTGGCCACAGGTCCTCAAAGCCACATAAAGGTAACATGAATTAAGACACAGCTAATCACTAACACCAGCAAAGGGATAGCTTGTGCTTGACACCTCGGACTAATTCTGATTTTTTTTTCAACCTTATTTGGAAGGCACCGCAAAAATGTTAAGAGACAAAGCAGCAGAACTGTTTGTCTTGAAGAACAGGACATGAAATGTGGCCTGGGAAATAACACAATGTCTTATTTCAACACACAGAATCCCCTCTGGTTTTCATTACTCAGGGCAAATGAGTGGTGGGACCCAGGATCACCCACCTATTGGTGATTCTCCAGGTAGAAACTGCTGCAGGGTGACACTCAGACTCATGCACAATGAGTTAGGAGGCTCTCCACAGAAAAGCTATGAGGATGACAAGACAACAGACTTGCGATGACAATCTTTGAGATCTAAAGATTAAATATTAAGTCTAACTTAATTTACTGTCATAAAGGAGAAGACAATACCTTCAAAGGGCTATTCACCCTGCCCAAAGATGGAAAGATCCTGGATGATTGGTATGAATGAGACAGCTAATTTTTGGACAGCTAAAGTTAGGAAAACACATCTCAAAGCAGAATTAAACTAGAAGCCACCCTGAACCCAAGCATTTGTAAATTCCTGCAAATTCATTCTGCTGCTGAAACAACATGACTTAATTGTAAACACTGCAACTAGATATCATGTTATTTCTTTATAAGCACACTGAATGGAAACAAGATGAATCCAAGCCAAAAAACCCATCATGCTCTGCTATAGATCATGATGCATCACAACTAGAAAGCAAGCTCATTCCCAACTTCAGCATGGATGTTTGCTGCTAAAGACAGTAAAAGAACATGCTCAAGTTATTTTACTAGCTTGTAAGCACCAGCTCTCTCAGACCATAAATTACTTTCCAATAGGAATTCACCCTCCAGGGTAAGATGAACTACTCTAAGAAGTAGTCTGTAGATGCTGTCCAATTTGACTGCACTGCAGGAGCAGGGTCATAGGACTTGCACTCTTTGCTCCGTTCGCTAATCTTCCTCACAGATTAAAAATCCCAAATTTCCAAAATGGCCAGGGCTTATCCAGTATGCCTCTGGGGAGTAAGGTGCCATTCTGAACAACAAAAGGAATCCTAAATCACAAACACAAAAACCCCAAAGAACCCTAAAACTTAGCAAAACCTTGGACTGCTCCCTAGGACACCATTTTCTCAGGTCTTACCATAGTTTCTATCTCTAAAACAGCCTTGTTGGAACCACTAAAGACATGATCTACTAGGGCTGACCTGTGGTGCTCTTAGACAGGCTGCTACTGGGTAGAGCAAGTGCAAGCTACATCACAGCCTGCTGCAAGCACCACACACCAAAAAATGTAGGCATTTATTTTTTTTTAAAAAAATAAGGAAGTCAAGACAAATCCCTAAGATTCAGGGCTGCCCATTTTAATAGAGTATCTCACTATCCTTCTTTTCCCCATGCTGGAGTAGGTTGTTACCAGCTAGCTCTTGTGTTCTCCACAGCCGAGTGGCATGCAGCTCTGCATGCATTTCTTCTGGCTCCCTCCACAAAGGGCTCTGCAGCCCAAGTCCGGAAAGACAGAGACAGGTGGATGAAAGAAACCTGGCACAAGTGATTTCTCAGTGCACAGCAGTCCTGCAGACAAAAACTGGCCTTGGAGAGCATTACCTATCAGGGCCTAAGGGCAATAAGGTTGATCTGCTATACAAATCATTAATTTAGCATTAGGTTACTTTCTTCAACCTGTTCCAAAGAATAAGCACCCCTTCCTTCCCCCATTACACATGCATGCGTGCACACATGCATGCAAACACTGATGCACAGAGAAACACTCACTCAGCTGACACTTCCCCACCCTCATGATCAGGAGGAAAGTACAGGTATCTGCACTCCGCAGCAGGGTACAGTTTTGGCATAAGTAGTAGGTTTCTAGTGCAGCTTAAAATATAGGAAAAAGCAAAACCTAATACACATGGTGTATTTCAGTGAAGGAAACTGCAATACAGGCTCTTTGGAGAGTGAGATGTGAATTTGTAAAGTCTTCCCTTACGACAAAAAGGAGGTTCTTGCACAGCCAACTGCTATTCCTTGAAAAGTAGTTTCATTGCTTCCCATGGACTAAGTCTTTCAACATATTTCCAATTATTGCTATTCTAATGAAGTAAGGTTCACGCTTGTAGAAGTCTTAAAATGTGGATTTTTATTTTTCTTGATTTGTAAGTCTTTAAAGAGCCATGCAAGAACCCAAGGCCTCATGTAAAAGTCAGTGTAAAATACCACCTCTGAATAAGTTAAAACCTTGCCTGACCTCACTAGTAAAATATTTGAGGCACTAAATAAGACAGGTTGGAGTAGGGGGATTTCTGTGGACATGCTGCAGCATCTCTCTATCTTCAGAGCCCAAAGAGGGTGGAGCACAATTAGCTCATCCATGAGAAATTTGGGCAGGAAAAGAGCTTCAAAAAAATTACTGAATCCTGCTCCAAGCCAGGATCCCATCTCCCTCTGGAAGGCAGGTTGGAGAGCAGCGACCGAACCGCGGGACTTGCTGCTGCGAGAGGCTGCGGTGGCCAGGAGCGATGGGATCCCACAGGGACCAGGCTAGCCACAGGCCAGAGGCACCCTGGGGGCTGTTAAGTTCTATTTAACCTAGACGCAACTTCTACCCTGCTTATTTTCAGAAGCAGGCGAGTATAGCAGATGGATGAATCACTCTAGTAATGCCCCTTTCTTAAACTTTATCTGGCACTGGACATTATAGAGATGATATAGAGCGCTAAGTATTTTGCACAGACCCAACACGACAACTTTTACAATAATATCTCCTGTGGGAGGGGTTGACGCTATTGCATGACTCTCCAGCCTGCTGCCAGCAAGAGGCAAAACTCTCAGGTTTGGCATAAGCAAGCCTCAGGATGCATCCTAGCCCAAATCAGGGCTTTTGAAAAAGGGGAGCAGGAGATATTCCCAGGCAGCTGGATGGGGAGAGTATTTCAATATCCGCTCATCCCAGCTTTAATCTCTAAATTGCAAAAACATTAACATTATTGATTGATCAGACATCAATCCAACAGGAAATTTAATTAAATTAAAATGTGTCACTGAGCACTCCTCGCTGCGTCACGTATAAATCTTTGGTAATAAGTTGACAAAGACAGCAGCGATTGATACGGCGTTCTCTGTTCAATTTATCCCCTACCATTTTACATTTTATTCTCCCCAGCTGATAATGAGCATGCTCACAGGCTCACGGTAGGACACACGAGTCCACGGGACATTATCCGACACAGGCCAACACCAGACGTGCTGGGCTCCCGACGGGGATCACTCAGCCGAGCGGGGCTGAAGCAGCCCGCTCCGAGGGCGGTGCCTCCGCTCAGCGTGCTCTTACGGGGCCGAAGCGGGCTCAGCGATGTCCAGGCACAGCCTCCCCACTTCAGAGCACCTCCCCACCAGTCCTGGGGCATGGCCGAGAAGTCCCTTCCATTAGATCGGTTCATTCCCAGAGGGAGCAGAGATGCTACCAAACCTAGTCCACCTGCACCAACTGATCCACGTGCACCAACTGATCCACCAAATCGGTGGCAGCTTGAGCAGAAAGCACTTAGAAACCCAACTGTGCTGGAGCCTCAGCACAACGACTGCCACCCAGTAGTGGGATGCTGAGGCAGATGATTAAGAAACAATGCCATGCAGTATCTCCTTCCGAGCGTTATACATCATCGCAGCTGGCTGAACAGCACAAAAAGAGATCAAGAAATATTTTCTCCAATTCATTTCTGAACAGCAGTGGGTTTGGTTTGCTGTCACTTCTGACAGCACAATATTTACTGTAATTTATTATTGGTGCTGCTAGCTGCAACTCAGACGACCACTGGCTATTTATGAGAAAGTTTAGGAATCTAGGAAGTTGTGTTGGGTTTTTACCTAAGTTGTTTCTCATGCCCACCAGGGTCCTGTTTGCTCCCACCATTGGTTATTTGCAGGTTCACAAGTACCAGCCAGGCTAAGGGGAGCAGCGGGGCTGCCGGGTGCCTACACCGCAGCTGGGGAGCAAGGAAGGGCAAAAGGAAACAAGTCAGCAATGAAAACTTGGCTAAAACGTCTTCACTTTCTATAAAACGTGGTGAGGGAAGGAAGGGAAATCCAAATCAGTATTTATAGATGTCAAAAGTCAGCACTAAGCATTTTGTGGAGAAAAGGAAAACAGATTGAATTTTTGAAACAAATGTTATTCACAAAAGCCTCACTGGCTCACGAGCAGTGAGGTTTTCTTGTTGTTTTCTTTAATCCTGCTAAATCTAAACACCTATTCCATTTCTCAATAGTTGTCCTCAAAACAAATACCAAGGTAATACAGATCAGCTTGCGACTCTGTGTGAAAATAGAGCTGCCTCTGTGTAGATTCCCACAGACAGAATACAGATTTTCTCTGTCTCCACCTCCCACTTGGAGCACAACTACCGTTTTCATACCTTTTTCAGAAGTGCCAACCTGGGGTAACTGCAATGCAAAAAGCAAAAAACGGACTGATGATTTAACCTGACAGCGTTCATTTCTGACAATATATCTCTTAAGAATTTGATCCATAGATGTTTACTTTCCATAATCCTTGTTTGTTGACTGTTCTGGGGGCATCTAATAACTAGTAGTGTGTATTTCTAATGCATATCTGTTCTGCTATACAAAATCCATCCAGAGCAGGATGTAAGAGGTGGAAGAACTCAGCTGCACTGGAAAATGGATATGAAACTCACATCAGAGGCAATGATTAAAGCGCTATAAATCACTAAGCGTGCCAATTCCGGACACACATTTAAGGGTCTGTCAGATCCCCCTCTGGCACGTGTATCGCCCGCAGAAACCATCCAGAAAGCCTAACAGACTGCTCTAAACCCCAGCGTGTGAAAGGCCCCAAACCGGGATTTAAAGGATCAGTAAGGCTGAAAAGGACCATCATAATCATCTGGTTTTGTTTCCCATGTAACACAGCTGAAGAACTTCACCCACTCATTTCAGCATCAAAGCCATAACTTCTGTTTAAGCTCTTGCATATCTTTAGAGACACACTCACTCTCGATTTAGAGACTGAAAATAAAGCTAAATCCATCACATTCCTCAGCCAACTGTTCCAACCGTTAACTACTCTTGCTATCGAAAAGGCACAGTTCCAGCCCAGCTCTGCCGAGCTTCAGCTTCCTATGTTCTGCTATGTTCTTCCTTGCTGCATTAAGGAGAAGACTACAGGCAGATTTAAGCTATGGGGAAATAAACTATGAATCACTGCACACTTTCTCTTCTTGGAAAGTCTTGAAAGTGTGTCACCAGAGAAGATTTATGAATGGACAAATTCATTGAAAGCACCATTTGCAACAGCGCAGCCAGAACAACCCATGCTATTTCACTGAAGCACTTCTGTGCGCTTTTGTGCACGGCTGTTTTCTTTTGCTTTGAATCCAGTGACTTTGAGATGATACGAACAATGAGATATAGCTAAATACGTGTCGCGCTTAGAGGTCTTCCTCAGAACAGCAGTCGAGGCGCAATTTTGTGCATCAAAGCACCGGTCTGTGTCACATCCAGTGCAGACACTGAACAATGTCCCTTTAGAAAGGGCACAGGGTGAGAGCAGCTTTATGACACTATTGATTTATTCTGAGCCTGCAGTTAAAAACTATACCCAGACAGACAATAAAAATAACTGCTCTAACCATATAACAGCTTCCTGCTACTAAAATGGATTTTGCACTTAAAGTCATGGAGGGCTTTTCTTTCTTTCTTTAAGTCTCAATTATGATTTGGTTGGAATAAATGGAAATGAGAAATTGTCCAAACTGTTTTGGTCTTACTGTCATGCCTTTTTTCTGATGCCCTCAGCATTTAAAAGGGCTAGTGTTATTTTTCTGTAGCACAGTTGTGTTTTTAAGTGATCTAGTAGTCAGAATAACCTGGTACAAATCAGATCTGCTGGTTTAATGCAGACTTCCTACAGGCAGAAATACAGGGTGGGAGTGGCAGTCTAAAATGGCTTTACCATTCAAGATAAAATTGATTATGGTCTTTGTGGTCAGCTGGATGAGCTGGGATTGAGGTCTTGGCCTTAGATTTGAATTTAAAAATAACCTTTAGCACAAAATCATCTCCTAGAAAACCCTTTTTAACTCAGAGGACCCCTTTAAAGGAACAGGTTTGGCATGCCGAAACTTAGGCAAGCTGCAAGTGCATCTTCGCATTGAATTCAGTGTCCCAAGCAAGCGACTAGCAAGGTTCTATGGTAATTGGGAGTTTAAGATAATTGGGATGAAATCTTAAAAACTGAAGCCCTATGTGATTGCATGGATGTTAAGGGATTGACTGGATGTTTTAATACCATATAACCACTTCTTGAGTTCTTTGCCAAAATCCTTGAGACTGTTGAAAGACCTGAGAAGCTAGTTCAACAGACACATGAGCAAGGACTGCTGCTGCATTAGAGAGGACCTGTCTATCCTGCATCTACCCTGACCTTGTGCTGACACAGTTTTCTGTACAGGAATGCAGTGAATCAGATCAGGAACTGATCCATCCAAAACCGAGACTTTTTTTTTTCCCCCAGATAGATTATTTTTCAGCTGGATGCAGTTCACACAACAGCATCTACAGGTACGAGAACATGGGTAGTGTGACACCATGAGAGCCCAAAGACAGCAGGGAAAGAAAAAAAAAGGCAAAAAAGCAGCTGTGACAGGATGAGTCGGGTACCGCAGGGCTACGTGTGTAACACTCAGCCTGCTTCACCACAGCACAGGGATGAGCAAAAGCCTTTGCAGCTTACTTGTGACAGACACAACTTACCTTGGAAGGGGTCGGATAGCATAAGGAAGAGCACGGTGTGCCGGGGGTGGGGAGGGAGGGGGGAAGAGAGAGAAACACCCAACACTTCAGAGGAGGGAAAATATGCTGTTCAAGTGCAATTTGCTTTCTATTGGTTTTATGACTCAGGAGACATTGCCTGAGTGACATGTGTGATACTGTGATGTGGCCTCCTGTCCCTGGGGATGCTCTTGGAAATTAGATGATTCCACCAGCAGGATTTTTATACAAGTGAGCCCACAGATTGCAATAGGTGAACCCAAACCCATGAAACATTGGTGAGGAAGCCAAGATGAGGCTCTTCACATCTGCCTGAAGACTTTCTCCCTACATATTTCTTATGTTAAGCTCTAGATGAATTAATTATAATGTTTTAAAATTAAATTGTTGACTACATCTCCAAGATACATTATTTTAAGGAAAAAAATATAAAACCTACAAACAGGAATTTTACATGGAACAACATCCTTTGGAAATTCTACACTCTCAAATCTGGAGACAGAACGCCCAAGACTTTTTCAGCTTAACTTTTGCTTATTCTTTCGGTGACTCTGCCATTAGAAACCTTAGCACCAGTTTTTGCACTGGATGGCATTTTTCGGTGAAGTGCTCAGTTGAATGTGAAACTGGAGACAGTAATTCTTTTTCAGTTTCTCTGATTTTCATACAACAGTAAGCAGAAAATATCAAAAGGTGGACGTTAAGATGTTCCCTTAAGTTACAGGGGACAATTATTCATCTTGAACACACCTTCAGCTCATCTGCACAAACAAGGATCTGGCCCTTACTCATCATACCTTCAGCCTCGCACAGGATTTGGAACAGAATTTCATGAGCAAAAGTTTCCTGATTAATCATTTCCTGCTAATACTTATATTTCACTTTCCTATTTATTACTTTTTGTGATCATTACTGTTTTACATGCTTACAATCCTCATTCACCTCCAAGGACCCCAAACATTTGACAAATTTTTAAATGAGCATGCAGAAGAGGGTCTTGCGATGCCTTGTTTGGTAACCTGCCTATCTGAATGCAGTGCAGACCAAAAGCTGGTGTGATGTCAACTCCACAGGCAGTGGGAACCAGTGCCCTTTCTCTTTTCTCACAACACACACGTGGAAAAACATGGAGCATTAATCTATTTTTAGGCTCAGTAAAGCCACAACCAAACAGCCAGCTTTTTAAACAAAATAAACCTGTTTAGACCTTTAACTGTGGTTTTCAGACTACTAGAAGCACATTCTCATGCTTCCCTTGAAAGTCATGGGTAAACTCTCTGCCTTCCCCAGGCACAAGTGCCCCAGCCCAGGCCCAAGGAGGTATTTGAAGTGAATAAATCCCCAGGGCCTCTGTTTCCTTGCAGATGCCCACTAGCAGGTGCACATAGGTCTGCTGGAGCTGCCTCCAGCCCAAAGAGGGTATCTGCTTACATCCAGTGTAGTGCTCCATGGTTTGGGTGAGATATGGTGCCCCTTTCCAAAGACAGCATTGATGCTACCTACAAAAAACCCCATGCATGGTTATTCCATGCGTGGCCATGGCTGACCAGCTGAAATGTGTTTCAGACAGAACTGTGGTTGTTTAAAGGAGGTATCATGACCCGCTGCAGCAAGCTGTATCAGCAGCTTCATCAGCTTGGGGTGAGGTCTTGGCCTCCCAGAAGGAGAAATCTTGGTCCCAGTTAAGATTCCCATTGGAAGAACTAACGACTCTGCAATGCTGGATAAAATCCTCATGGGGGAATCGGTCCCTTCTGATGCTTTACAATGACTGCTCTTCACAGTAGCAGAAATATTTGTATTGGAGGTGGGTTGCTAAGTGCAGTGACTACTGTATAGGAGCTAGGCACAACAAATCAGCTCCCCAGGTCTGGCTCTCCGCTTGAATACAGCTACGTGGGCAAGCACGGCTGCATAGCTCAGTAACTGTGATAGCACACAAATCTCAAATAGGAAATTAGTTAAGGTAGCCATAGCACCTGAGGGTTTGCACTGTTAAGATGTTTAACAGGAGCTGGTCTTTCCCAGAAGTAATAAAGAAGCTGATATGTTTCACCAGGAAAGGAAGCCATTCTCAATGTCTGTTGGCACAGACCAGAACACAAGGTACTTCTAGGTGATGAAGTGGAATAAAGGGTCGTGAAACAGCCTGACCCAAAGGGAGAAAAGGCTCTGTCTTTGTCCCACTGCATGTGGCCCAGCAGTACAGGTTTACTGTGCTTGCAAAATGCAAGTTCTCAGAAAACTTGTGCTAACATCAGATCTTTAGATTTACATATTTCTGGGACTTTGTGTTCTATCCAGAAGGTTCTTTTAACATAGCTTCCTAGACAACTGAGCAGACATCTTCTGCCTCTTTCCATTCCTCCCCAAAGCTACAGAAAAAGCAGAGTGCCTGAATGTGCTGCATCATTCTGCACTCCTGAGCTAGAAGTTTTATTTGGGAAAGTAACAACCTACACAGAATAAATAGGAGGTAGACTCAAAAGATCTGTGGGTGGATGTGGTTGTGACTTAGCAAGCTGGTCTTTGAGAAATATTCAATTCACTAGCTGGGTGCCAATCGCCAAGCGATGCTATCAGTTGATTAAAACACAGCCTGCCAGCTTCCTGCTTGATAAAGCTAAGTACAATCTGATTGGGAATTCTCAAATCCATTACAGAATGACTAGTCCATCACTTAAATCAACGTACACCATTTTGCCATGAATCATAAACATACTTTGCTAATACGCATGCAAACACTAAACACCGACAAAAACCCCTGACAGTCCATCAAAATGGTCCCTGAGTGCCGGATCTTGGGGGGGGGGGGGGGGGAGAGGGGGAAGGGGGCAGGAGCTTCAAAGAAAAGGTTTCCTGTTGTTCCACGTTCAGCTGAGGGGTGAAGGTCATTTCCTTTCCTTGCTCACACAGGAGAGGCCGAACCCTCAGCCCTTAAGCACATAACAGCAAGCTCCCAGAAGCAACAGCCAACCCCTATGAGAAGCCATCTCCAGCATGGCTATACTGACTACATCAGATCATCCTTTAAAGAAACACATTGCCCATTACACTCACCTCTCTCGAGACAAGGTGATTCCAGGTTGCAGAGGAAAAAGCAGCACGAGCTAAGCCAGAGTCTTGCACTTTATTTCTTCTGCATGCTGTAACACCCCATCACCACCCCGCCTCCCCCCACGCCCTCCCCCCCCCCAAAAAAAAAAAAAAAAAAAAAAAAAAAAAAAAAACTGCAGAAGCCATCTAGCCTTCCTGCAAGGAAGGAAGGGGCATGCTGCTGATATATTAAGGATAACTCATTAGCTGGTTGAGGGTGTTTAAAAAGCTCTGTTGTTGATTCTTTTGAGGACTTTTTTCATCTGCCCAGGTGGAGCTGGGAACCCTACTAAAGATACACACCTGTGTTTGCACATCAGCTGCAATGCATCCTTGATCATCCCAGTGCGACTGGCAGAATTGTTAGCTAAATAACAACACTGATGTACTAGAAGAACAAGCCAGCTCAGCAGAAACAGAAAGTCTTCGTGCCGTAATACAAACGTGATCTTACAGAGGGGAACAAACAGATACAAAAGCTTCTAGTGAAAGTGAGCAAATGTGATGAAATTTGGAGGCCATTTATTATTGATCATCTGAGCAGCAGATTATAAAGAAATGGAGAGGTCAGAGAGATAATAAACCCTAACCATAGGAATTCTCAGATAATGCTTTGATAACCAGTATTATCCTTCAATTCCATCATTTCCCTTTTGTGTCTTTTTACCTTCTCCTTTCCCCATGCCCCTCCTTTGCTTCTCCTTTCCCATTCTTTTTGTTGCAATTAAACATTGCAACAAACATTCAAATCTACACTTCTGCATGAAATATCAGTACAAATATCATCCGGTGTAAAATCAGTGTAGCTCCATCTCTGGCCTCAATAAATTTTATTTACAAAAAAAATATGTAAGCAGAAGACAAATATCTATTGTTTACATTATTGTAAAAACATAAGCCATAATATAAGGGGTAGTTTGTGCGCCCCTTAAACTGATGAGAGTCTGGGAACAGTCTCTCCAGAAGTGAGATGGACTTGAAACAAGTGTAATAAAGTGGAGAATCACAGGCATAGTTTCTTTGCTTACACCAACATAAAGTGAGAGGACAAAGAGGCTCCCAAAATGCTGTGCTTGTGGTTCACACTTGAATATATGTTTTTAAAGCTGACCAAGCAACTGGAATTAAGTCTCATGTAATTAAGTCTCAGCAATTTTAACTGAAAGTAGTCCTGGGATAATTAGCACGTTGAAAAAGTTATGGCAAAGCAGATATATTGAATTTTTGGTGCCATTCCTATAACATCAAAAGTCCACAGTCAGAGAGGAAATTTAGGGTCTCTAGTGTGTCCACGGACTAAACCAAGCAAGTGGCTGGCCTGTTGGTGTGTTCCCACCTGCAGATCTCTTCAAGCTTTCCACACAGGACTGCTGTGATGCCCCAAAGTCTCCATCTTCAAGAATGGTGCCTTCATCTTCTTGATGTATGTGGCATTGCTCTCTGGTCCTCGTACCTGCCAGCAGTCCTGGGTTACCTCCTGCTGCTGAAGAAACTTTTGGCCTCCTCATGGTACAGATTTACAAGCAGTGTGATCTCCTCTGGGTCCAGGTGTCACCACTCCAGATCTTCTGGGAGACTAAGGTTGGAAATTGGAAAAGGGATCACAAATGGTGATAAAGACAGAAGAAATAAGGAGAGCAGCAAGGAAGGACAACCAGAGAAGACAGGGCAGTTAATAAACAGAAAAGAGAATCAAGAGAAGTCTTGGTGTAAGAAAGAGGAACAGCAGAGTCACAGGAGATGCAAAATCCAAAAATACCAGCAAAAACGGTGACACAAACAGCACTTGACCCTTTCTATAGGGCAAGATCCAATCTGGCTGGCAGGGGAGCTCAGGGCGGTTTGAGAGCCTTCCACTGACAACGAGCATTACGTACTCACCGCAGGACGTAGTGGTGGGGTGGCTCAGTCTTTGGATGAGAGCTGAATGTCCCCACCAAGCACTAGAGTGCTTTCGGGGAGAGTTTCCCATTTAGTCTCCTCTAGAAGGAATCTGACTGCACCAAAACTGCTCTGCAACTGCACTAGTGCATGATAAATGGAGACAACTACAGCACTACTGCAAAACTACACTAGTGTGGACACAGCCAAAATGTAACCCAAGAAGAGCAAGGCTACTGTGAGTTAGCTTAAATTCATTAAATATATCCAGGGAAAAACTGTAGGAGGTATATGAAATAAAAAAATGCTGAAAACTATGAGAAGACTGTTGTTTTATTAGGTCATATTGTGCCTTCAACATTTCCATAAACTTTAGCTAACATGAGTAGGATCTCTGCTTAAAGAACAATGAAACACAGTTTGCCCAGTGATGACTAAATTATGCAGGAGGAACTACAATTGATAAGAGAATGATTTGTAGACCTATTGTTTTCTAGATCCTCGTAAATAATCCTAATTGGTGTTAATCATCCATCCTCTGCTTTGTGTTATCATCAAGCAAAGGACACTTCCTAAAATAGCTATTGAGGGGCATAATCCTTCTGAAAGGCAGGACAACTATTGACTTCAACAGGACCCAGATCAAGCTGTCTGCTCAGACAGAGGTAAATGATTCTGGAATGGATGCAAAACACATCTACATTGAAAAGTTTCTTTTCAATATGCTTACGGTAAGTTCAGTGAACTACAGTAATCCCTTCCACATGGGTGTCTTACAATGACTTCATTCCTTTTACTGGCTCAGAAATACACCACACATGACCCAAATGTGCTGATGCTATTATTCCCAGTTTGCAGTTCCTGCCTATGTTGCTTTTTAATGGGCCAGCAGTGTCATACATGAGGAAGGCTGCTTTCAAACAGCAGTCCTGTACTAGGACTTTGTGACTTTCTGGGTCTGATTTTATTGTTATCTCTGAAAAAGCACTTTGATCTTTTGGTGCTTCACCATTTGTCGCAGTGCACCCTTGTCAGGAGGGAACTATGGTACTCAGGACCTCCTTGTTTACTGGTTTTAGGTGTAAGGTTCAGTTGGTTCAGTTTTAGCATGCAGGTGAGCTTGCTTGACTTTAACAGGTCTGCACTTTAAATAAAGCCTAAATAGTATTTGAGGGGATACAGAAGTATGCTGCTTGCTTATGGAGACTATAAGGAAACTAGACAGCTTTTCATTTCATTTATCAAAGAGAAAGAGATTTACACATAAAAGGATGAATTATTTTGATTTGTAGTTTTCAAGCCACTAAGCATTCTCCAACATAAATGCTCCCTCATCTCTAGTTTCTGATAGTTCATATTAAGTTCAGTGGCCTAGATTTTGAAAAGTAGTAATTTTGGATGCCAGTATTTCTCAGTGCCAACTCAAGGTGTCTTAAAGAGACCAGATACTGTGTCCAGATAACTGTGTTCATGCTGGTCTTCACAACAGCAGAAGACCGTGCCGCAGTGTAATCTCCTCCATCACCACTGAAGTTCCTTCCAGGGTCAAAATTACCAGTCCTTTTGACATTCTCAACCACTGAACATCCTATGTAACCTATAAAAAGAGCTCATTTCCTTAGCTGTTTTATATTTTAAACACCTATCAGAGAAAGCTCTCCTGAGGCCTAAGTCTGAATAGCTAAAATTTAGCTATATGGTATTTGAGGGAGAGGAGGGGAGAAACCCTATCCCATTATCTGCATTATCCAGTTACCCTTGGATGTCTTCCATGTACTTGGAGGAGCAATGCCCCATTCTTGAGGCTTTGTGTTGCAGCCACTGCCTTTTTGGCAGTAGAAGGGTGGAAGTGGCTCCCTTCAAAGTCAATCAATGTCACTTCTTTAATCAATCTAGAAGGTCACCACAGTACCGCCATCTGAAAGACTTGGGTGTAATTCTTGCTGAGTGCCAAATGTTTATGAGGAACTCAAGCTGCAGTAGGTGTTGGAAAAACTCTTCTGATTCTGACCTCAGCACATCTTCTACTCTTAAGTCCTTTGAAAGAGCTTAGGGTCAAACAAAGATTATATCCAGGTCTCTGAGATACAACCATGCATAAATACGTGCAATGAACCCCCAGATTACAAGAACCTGGCTTGGTTTTGTGTTTCATTATGGCTTTGAATGCATCCAGCTTTGCTGAGAGGTTCATAAACCTTGGGGAGCTTCTGAGTGAAGACAGATCAGGTTTTGGGCAAACTTCTTATAATTTCGAGTTTCACATCAGAACCATCTAGGAAATTCCACTGTCCACCTGGGATGTCCATTAAGGGTCACAAAATAGAAACCTACAGCATTTCAAATAACTGCTGACTCGGTGGGGGGATTTGAGCAAGGCATGTGCAAAACCCATTCAGATTTGAAGTCAGGATTCCTTACATAAAGAAACCTATCAACAGAAAATGCTGAATCCTTTAAGCCAGAAAGCTCCTCTCCCACCCCCCTTAAAAGTCATTTTATTACCCCTTTGCCACAACTGGAACTGGATCCAAAGCCCACTAAAGTCAAGGATAGAATTTCCATTGATTTCCAGGGAGTCTGGATCAGATCCTAGATCACATTGTCACACTGCAGCAAAACCCAGCCTTGTTGCAGCGTACACACCTGCTTTCCGAAGCCTCTGCTCCAGCAGTTCAAATTCATTGCAGGCACAGTCTATGACATTCCAGCAGCAGTCGGTGCGATGCTAAAGAAATACTCTTTTACCAAAATCGGCAAAGCTGAATACTGCTCCTTGTTAGTAAATTAGGCCAAGTAATGAACGCTTTTTCTTAAGAGGATTTGTCTGCTTAAATGAAAATTGAGTGTCAAAAAATCTTGTTCTATGAATCTAGTGCTTTCTTGCATAAGCTGTAGGCTAGGGCTGGCTAAAGAGATACAGAAAAGGTGAATGAAGGCTGCCCGCTATTTTTTAATGGAGGTTCTTAGGTTTCTTTTACTGAGAACAGCACAACATAATCTGGTTAGATAAGAAATCAGAAGCTTCTGTGAGCACAAGAAATAAAGAAGGAAAGAAAAAAGGGAAGAAGGAAGGAATGAAGGAAGAAAGGACAGAAGGAAGGAAGGAGGGAAGGAAGACCCTGTGTTCCTTTTGCTAACGTTTCATGTTGACAAGTCACAAAAACATAAAAAACTCCTTTTAACCCCTTGCCACCTCTTGGCAAAATCATCTACTTGCAGATTAAAATCATCTCCAGACATTTTCTGAATTATTTTCTTAGATAGTTCTGTAATGTAAATTGTTGTGTACACTAAGAAATTAGTTTAAAAATAAGACACAGAGGATCCCACCCCCACACAAAATCTAAACAGAAGTCTATATCTGAGGGGAATTTCTGCAAAGAGTAAACAGTCCTCTGGAGCTGGTGCTGGAGTAGGTGCCCTAAACAAACCTCGAGCAGCAGCATAACGAGGCGATGATTTATTGCGCGCTATGCAACTCTCTCTGCTGTGCAGCACGTTGTGAGAAGCAGCAGCAGGGAGAGGCAGTAACCGTCCAGCCGTCTCCTCTTCCTTCTCCTCTGTTTCTGGATATCACCTGCTCTGGACACTACTGTGTGATACTGTGCCGCGGCTTGGGCCACACCATCAGCTGCCAGGTAGGCAGGCGATCTTCACACTGCAACATTTCATCTGGTACGTAGAGCCACACTGGCTGATGCCAGCCTAAGCTGGGAAAAGCTATGTATGGATACGCTGAAGCTTTGAGTAAATACGAAACGTAATTTGTGTTGGACACATTGTTTCTCTATTTGTCCAAAAACTGTTTTTCAGGAACATTTCCATTGGGGATGGAATCCTGCATCTTCTCAAGCCAATGGTAAAACTTACTTTGATTTCAAAAGGGGCAAGATTTCACCTATTACATTTTAAATGCATTAAGGAACTAATAACAGAGAATCTATTCTGCACACATAAACATATTTGTAAGAAAATCAGCATCCTAAAGAATTACAGTCAATCAAACAAGGAGCAGAAACATGCAACGTAACCAGTATTGCACCAATCAATACAGAACAACATGAGTCTGATTCTAACTCGGCAGTATTTGCAATTAACTGTGCTTTTTTGCAATTCAAAATTCATTTGAATTTTTACAATGACTGGTGAGTTGCTTGCAGTTCTGCCAAGTTCTTCCAATTTTCTTCAGTTTAAAAATATAACAAATTCTCTGCAACCAAAATTTAGTCTTTAAATGTGTTTGGTGAGTTATTTATAATAAATAGATGCAAAAAAAATTACCTGCAGACTACTTGTGTCCCCCCCCCCCCCACACACACACAAAGGCTAAATCAGTGAAATAAATTAATTGCTATGAATTATTCAGCTCTACCTGTGGCAATGAAAAATAGCAAGAGCATTAGGTTTCTTCTTTGTGTACTAAGCCTCTAATTTATAGAGAATGCATATTAATAAAACACAGGATATTCATCAATATTCAAGTCACTGGCTGCCTGGCTATTTAATCTAAAATTACCAGCCAGCTCAAAACTCTTACTAGTTAATCATGCAATCTAAGCCATTCTGATATTGATGGTTAACATTAATTGCCCAAGTGCCATTTGTAAAATCCTCTCCTACACCTTCCTTTTGCCTAGCAGAGAACCTTTTGACAGGTTCGACTTCACGAACAAGCTGGAAAAAGGCCAGTGCACATGGGAAGTCCTTTAACCCCAAATGTTGGCCTGTCTGTTTGTTTCCCACCAAAGGGCTGTTGTCTCCCATTGCGTTTTTAGCATCTCTTCCGTACGTACCAACACAGCAGTCAGGGATACTTATACCTCTGGGTACAGAGAGGATACAGAGAGAAACTTGCTCTGCTGCAGTCAGAGTATCACCTTCGACGTCCGCGGCATCTGGATTTCACTTGAGTTTCCTGAGGCCATCACAACAACTAGACACGGCTGCACAGCAAGGGGGCACGAGGAGGGCTCAGGGCCCCCCTATGGCATCGGGACCCCAAACTAACTCCCTTCTGTGTCTATCTCTCTCCAGCTCTGACATCAAGGCTCTCTGAGTTCCCTCAGCATTATGAGTAAAAAAAAGTGCTCTTCCATAAGAAGATCTTTTATAATATATTTCTAAGTTTCATTTCTGTAGGCGTTACAAAGTGGCGAGAGAACCCAGCTGCTTCTCATTCTGATTAATAGAATATGTTGTCCTTTAAAATGGAAGCAAAAATGTTCATATCAGGCTGCAGACAACAGCCAGTGGCTCAGTGACCAGCTGTTAACACCATGAAAAGCCACCGCCAGTAGACGTGGCCCCAGAGCCTGACCTCACATTCCCAAGGAGAGGCTGCATAGACCTGCGACACCTTCAGACATTGCCAGCATCTCCTGCATGACTTGCTCTGCACACTGAGCACAGCAAGCACAATTTTGAGAACCTTTTCATGTGATACATCTTGACTGAAGCTTAGGCTAAAACTCCCAAAATTTCTTGTACCGGTAACACGCGCTGATGAAGTGGACATTTGTGACAGCTTCCTAAATCACTGCACGGTAACACCAACCTTCTGCCCATCTTGACATTTATCACCTACAATTTTTCCTCAGTCTTCTTCCTTTCATTTTTTGGATGGAATTAACTTAATCTGATTAAAACAAACAAACAAGCTGGGAATCTTGCAGGTGTTCTGACCAAAAAGATCTTAAGATTCTGGAAGTTAACTATAAGTCAGCAAAACTTCCAAAGAACTCACTGCCCTCTCTGAAGCTGGAACTTCAAACTACCCCAACAACTTCTAGGGTCGCATAAAAATTAAAAATACCATTCTTCACTTTCAGATGATTTTACCTCTGCTTCATTTAAGCCAGGACTTAAGAACCAAAAAAATGTTTTGCAAAAAATATTTTTTTGAGTGAAGAAGGGCCCTTTCCCTCTATGAAGACGTTCTCTGGAAGAGAGATGGAAATTGCCTGAATTTTGTTACTTTGCCCCCATGGGTTTTATGAATCACATACAAATCACTAATAGTTCCCTCCCACGCTTTGAGAGCTGCGGGGCAGCGGGGACTGCTCAGCCACGGCACAGGTCTGGCTTCCGTGCCCCGCTCGCCCCGCCGCGAGGACACGCTGCCGGCCCCGGGCCGGCGGCGCCGGCGCCCATCGGTCGCAGCCCTCTCGGTAGGAGCTTGAGCTGACTGCAGACAGCAAACACGCCGAGCGCACCTGCAGCGCCTACTCCAATCCATTTCAAAATGCCAGGCAACTAAATTTAAAAACTAGTCTTCTTCAAAGTTTTTCTACAACGCTTTGCCTGGACACTGTGTTTTTCTAACCAATGTTGATAGAGTTTGACCCATTTCACTTCTCTGCTTTAACTGAAATTATTAATTAAGCTCTTTAAAAATTAAGTTGCGTATATGCCTGCTTCGGACTGCAACGCAGGCGTCGTTCAGTTGTTGCTCCCTGCGCCGAGTTTGGCTGTAAGGGTGTGTGAATCTGTCTCCATCTATTTACAAATCTATTTCCTACAGGCTACGAGATTGAGGCAACCGACACAGACATGCCCTCCTTTAATTGTTTTAATTGTTCGGAATTATCCCCGCGATATTAAAAATCACATTTGCAAGAAACACAGTGATGCGAGCCCGGCGTCGGAAACTGCGTGCAGCTTTAAATAGCTTAGCTGGTGTCAGAGGCAGAAAACAAATGTTTGATTTTGTGAGCACGAAAACATTCACACCTTTCTTGTGATTTATACACCATAATCATGCGGGATTTTCAAGTGGAAAGGGTGCCTAGAAATTACTGAAACAGGGTCATCGCTATCTTTCTATTTGCAACTAATATCCTACGAGGCTTTCTGTCTGAGAGGGGTCCAACGTGCAGACCAAAGTCTGATTTAGATTTTCCTGTTGAGCGGCTTTTCTGTATATAAATCTCATGAAGACACACTGATCCTTTAAACTTCAGTGTTGATGCTGAAATTATGCTGTGTGTCAAAATTACATCAAACAACTGCACTTATTTCCAGCAGAAAAATTTGATTATTTCACTCTCATTTACATTACATTTTTTCCCACTATAATGCTGACTTGGAAATTCCCTCAGGTCTGGACACCTCGAAGTACACTTCTTCAACAGAAAGAAAGCTTTCATTATTTTTAAAATTCTCTCCTTTTTTTTTGTCCTTGATTTGAATGTTATAATTGGATTGGAGAGATATTTATTGCAAACTTCATGTTTTGCCAGCTCCATGAGCAGCATCTTTTAATTTCTCTCTTTTCAATGAACCTTTTGACTTAATAAAAGTGGCTCTAAGGTATTTCTACAAAAGAAGCCAACAGAGTCAGTTCATTTTTAAACCCTCTCTTTTAAGTATCTCATTTCCTTATTATTTCTTAATAGAGGCACTATCCTGTAATGCTATAAAGAATGCTGCAGCTGACTTCAGTGGGATCAGGATCACTCCCTACTGTAATTAGTTCTATATTTCACAATATTAGAGGTCATTTTCTTTTCTTTTTTTCCTCCATCTGCAAAAAAGAAAACATTTTGGAAAAAAAATGGATTTTCAAGGGTGTCTCTCACTATAATACTAAAAATAAGTTGCATGCATTCCACTTGCTACAATTTATGCCTCTAATGAAATTTTCCTCCTCTCAGTTACTGTGTATTTTTAATGTAAGCTTTTACAGCCATTGATTCAACATCTTTAATCTACCCCCAATATTAGAGAGAAGTGGAACTAACTAGGGAAAATCCATCTGGTTATAAAGCACACTGTCTATAAAGCTGTTCAGTTCATCCAAAACTACTTTTTTCCCACTTGCAATTAATAGTAAGTTTAAAATATCATGATGTCTCCAGAGAAATCGAAGCATCTGATGTCAATCACCCCCAGCGTAAGGGATGGACGAGCTCCCAAGGGCCCCACCGACGCTCTTAGTGATGCTCAGAGCAAACTCTCCTCCGCCAGCCCGGCAGTGAAGCGCCGCCCCCGCCAACACCGCGCAGGCAGGACGTCATTTCAGCTGCTAATTTAAACGGGATCTTTCAGGGCTTGCAGGAGCAAAGGTCTGGGAGCCGGTCTCTCCGGGAGAGACCAGCTCAGCCACACCTCGGCCCCGCGCAGCTCCGGCCGGGGCTGCATGTCTGACCGGGCCCCCCGAGCAGCGGGGAAACACAGGCTTCTCCCACGTGAGCATCCTGGAAACGTGAAAAATACGAAGCGTGGCTTCAGCCTTGCAAAGCGCTCGCCTCCGCCCCGCCGCGAGGCCCTTTGCAGCCGGCGGAGCCTCGCTGCAGAACGAGGCGCCGAACCGCTGCAGCGAGCGGAAAGACTCCCCTGTCCCGCAGGGGTGCCAGGAGCTCGGTCCCAGGACATCAAAGTTAAGGACATGCGCAAGACGTTGGCAGGAGGCAGGGCCTATTTTTGGACGTCACCTGTGCTAGGTATCGCTACCGATCCCGCTGAGGCTGTAGCGGAGCGCAGGGAGCCGCTCGCGTATTTGCTGATCACGAGAGGGAGAAGGAGCATCGCCCGCGAGCAGCGTCACGGCTGCGACGAAGGAGGTGGGCCCGCCGGGAAGAGCGCCGCTCGTCCGCGCGCTCGCGGGGCGCCTGCCAGCCTCCCCGACAGACGGCTCGCCGCGGCCTTGGGCATAAGAGTAACGTTTTCCCACTGCGGAGGGGTGGGTACGAGCCCCCTCCTGCCGACCCACCGCCCGGGGACCCTCCGAGCCGGCGGCCACAGCGCCGACGGCGCTCGGCACGGCAGAAACAAGCTAATTCACGTACGCTAACGTGCTGCTAAACTTAACGCGGCTGTGTTTAAAAATACGCTAGCTAGTCAGATCAAATATGTTTTTCCAAGGTGCCTGCCGCCCCAAAAAGGAAGAGGTTTTGGTTAGCATGTGCTAGTGAAAACTTTTTCTAGCGTGGTACAGACACAAGAGATGTGTGAGTTACAGCAAGCATCCGTTGGACAAATATTAGTCTGCAGGGAAAGTCAAATTAAAAAACAGGTTTGCCCTGATGATTTGTTTACATTGTCCAGTCCACAGGATTTCAACACGAACATGGAGCAAAAGGTTTATGTGCAGCAAAACACTCACGTAATGCATCCACAGTGTTTAAAAACGTGGCCCTAAGGCACTACAGCCACGAACCCGATGATTATGTAATACGGTAATAACAACTCCTCAAAAGCTTTACAGCTCGTCCTGTTAATACAGGTACCTCTTTAATGACATGTTAAAATTGAGAGCAGAGTGAAAAGCAAGCACTTTGTGCCGGGGCAGATGCAATTCTGTGTCTTCAGCAACAACTGCAATATATATCCAGGAGAGGAGTATTCCTTTTACCTGAAAGGAGTTTCTGACTCTTTTCTAAGTTTCTCTTCTTTCTGTTCATTGCTACTCCTGGAAAACACGTAACCCTTTTCTCTTTGCATGCTCTTCTGCGGCTAACGCACTGGCCGCTGGCTGTTCCTCCAGGTCTTTGCAGCGCAGGGATTCATCTACCATAGCTTTTGGCTTCTCGTTTGAGGCCTGGATCGTCAAAGACGATGCTAGTGAGCATGATCCTGGCGGGTGGATGAAACAGCAAGCGCGAGAGCACGCTAAAAGACAAAAGACCTTGCATCCATGCAAATGTAACACGTACAGCAAATGGAAAACGTAACAGCCAAATCTAGGTCGGTGAAAGGCTTACTTATATCAAGAGACAATAAGCAGAATTGCCTCTAAATATAACAATTACTTAGTCTGGGTTTTACTGAAGTCATCGAGGGTTCTTTAAACACTGCAAGGCCTGCTCTGCAAATCTGCGTGCTCAAATATCACGGTACAAAATTAAGACGAGACACAGAAATGAAATTACACTTCAACTGCCGGCCAGGAACGCGGGGGGGAGCGCGCTGCGACCGCCCTGCGCTCGCGCCCGAGTCAGCTGTGGCTGCGGCGCTGCGCGAAGGTCTCGCCTTCGCTCCGCCCGGAGCGGCCCGCGGGGCCCCGGCGCGGCGCGGCGCCCGGCGCAGCACCGGGCACCGCGGAGGAGCCGGCAAGCGAGGAGCGCTAAGGCTGCCGCCGCGTTTGCGCCCAGGGCTTTAAACGCGGGAGAAATGAAAGACGACAGAGACGATCACGGAGAATAAAGGAGCTGGACGGGCGCTTGCGAGCAAGCCCGGCGCTGGCAAGCTGCGCGGAGCCGAGGGCGGCCCCGCCAGCGCGGGGGCAGGCGTCCACGGAGAACCGCAGCCTCCAGCCAGCACGGGAACCACCTCACAGCCGGGAACTCAGCTCGGAGCATCCCTGGCAGCACGGCTGCCTCCGGCCGGAGGGCTGCAAACGAGGCCAGAGCCCCAGAGCTTCGCCAGGGCCGTGGGCTGGGTCGCCTTGGCCACCAAGCTCCCTGTGCAGCTGAGCTGTGAGAAGGTGAGCAAAACCTTCTGACGAGGGGAGCTGCTGCAAATCTGTAAGGCCCTCCACGTGGCTCTGGCGGTCCTCTTCTCCAGGGGAGACGATATTATCAGATTTTTAAAAAAGGGAGGGAGAGGGAGCGAGAAAGCTTGCTAGCTTATGAACTTCCTTGATCTGGAGCTCCACAAATTCTTTCCACGGTTTTGGTACAGCACCTTATGTGCTGGGTGGAAGGGGAAGCTATTGAGTGTTGAATTACAGAGGGGAAAAACATCTCAAATTCCTTTCTATTTATACTCACAACTTTTCCAAATCATTATACACAAATCCCCTAGCCTCAGCTGAACTGTGCATGGGTTACAGGGCCAAGAAAGAGGTGGAGCCTTCATAGCTTTTGCTAAGCCTTTCAGAAACTTGGAGAAAGTTCCCAAAAATGAAAGCAATGAAAATTACCATGCCATGCAGAGAAGATTTAACCTCTCCAGTGCCCCACAGGCACAGGATTAATATACAAGACAGTAGGAGGTTGCTTTCATAACAGGAAGGAGAGCTTGCTTTTTTGTGAGAAGTTTTCTGGGACTACCTTCACTTGCTAAGCCGAGACTGACACTAGGCATAGAGAGACAGAAATTTGACACTACTAAATAAAATAGCATTTGGGGGTATCTGAGAAAAAGATCTATTCTGGTAGCCCAGACACTAGGCTGGGACTTGTTAAGTTGTGAACTTGTTAAATTCCTACTCCACCAACGGCTTCCTGTACAACAAGAAACCAAAGCCTATTTATGTTGGTACAAATTCTCCTTGACTTTAACAGACACCACGGCCCTTCACGTTGCAGTTCTCCATCCGTAAAATGGTTAGACAACTGCCTCCCACTCCGTTGCGCCAACTCTTACCGGACACCCTCGTTCCGCAGACGTCCAGTCCCTACCGCAAAGGGGCTTTGCGCTGGGGTGACGCATCGGGGGCAAGGCCCAAGAAACGCATCCTCGCATGGTGCTCCTGCACCTCCTCATGTACGCCTGCACTTGAGATGCATTTGAAACCTTAACTAATTCATTTTTCATCTCCCTTCTACCATTGCTTCAAACAATAAGGTGGATGTTTTGGGGAGTTTGATTTCCTTGTTACTCTTCAGGGTGTTTCTTGGTTTTGCTTCTTTGCTTTGTTCTTTGCTTTTATCCAAATCAGTGGATAAAGTTTGAAAAGTCCAATTTTACTTCTGTTTATTGTCCTCTTTCACTTTCTGGCTTCCAAGTTTTAGAAAGTGCTTTTGTTTTGAATTTAAAACACTGCACAGAGCAATACAGACATTAAAGCAAAAAGTATGCTAACTGTAATTTAGAATAAATGTAAAAGTTACGAGAACTCTCTAACCATATGAGATTTGGAGACTCCCATCTCTACCCTAATTAAAAAAATCCTAGCCCTGTATCATTTAGCAGCAGGTTCAATCAGTACAACTCACAAATATGACTTGTCACAACAAAGCACCCCATCGGCATCACGCGCTGGAGGGACTTCCTGCACTAGCAAGTGACACCTTAAACGAGCAGATTTAAGATCTCAAATACCAGTGAAATATGTATCTTGGTTTTACAAGCAGGAGCCAGGAAATGCCACCAGCAAAAGCGGGGATACGGCCTCTAGGACTGTACTTGGGCTCCAAGCAGGGCTCGCGATAGCCCCAAGGGGTCTCTGGGGAGCCCTGGAAGGGACGTTTCTGCTCCCGCATCCTCGGGGGAATCGCTGGAGGGCAACACACACATCCTCCAGCGCACTAAACCCTTCCCAGATTATCCACTGCCCCAAAAATCCTGAGGAAGACAGTCCTGATGGCGATGGAGCTGACTATGCTCCTCTTTCACCCACGAGGGAGGAAGTGATCCAGCTCGCAGCTACGCTGCCGCACGCACATCGCCGATGGAGCCATCGGTGTTAAACGGGATGTGCAGCCCTGCAGTCCATTATGTCTATTCACACCCAAGCGTTTTTTAAGCGTGGACTGCTGAGCTATCCAAAAAGCGCCTTAGCCAATGCACTCTCAGATTTCCAACTATGATCGCCTGAAACAGAGCAGGGGACGTGTCACCCCCCCCCCCCCCCCAAACAGGTAAATATTCCATTACTAGAGGTCTAGAGCCTTTTGCGCTGAGCTCCAGCCTGCAGCAGTACTTCCCCGCTAGAAACAAGCAGGCTGGAGCTGGTGACATAACACCAAATATACAGATGGGAACACACTATAATTAGCAAGGGAATGTCATTCCTGCCATCTCTGCTTCATTCGTGACCGTGCCTGTAAGCTCTGGGGAATGGTGTGCATTTCGCACGGTCTGCCCGGGAGCGGGGGTTGCCAGCTGGCCCAGTTCTGGTGGGACACCCTCGGTCCTCTGCCCCGGGAGCTGCGGGAATCCCGGCCGCCCCGCCGCACGCCTTACGCGAGCGGGGCTCGAGCGTGTCAGGCCAGTTGTCCTTTAAACACTCTGTCGGCCTCCGCGGGCAGGCAGAGCAAGAAAGCTGCTCCCCGGTCTGCGCTGTCTAGAGAGCCAAATGAAGCGGGCTGGGTTTTGGTCAGACCAAACAAACCTGATGGAAAAATTTTTCCTCTTTCTTGCACAAACCTGAAAATTTGAAATAAAGTAAGATTTATTTTTCTGGTAAACACTTCAGGCTTGATTAAAGAAAGAAACTTCACATGATGGTGAAAGCATCGCATCCCTAGGTGAGATTTCCCAACTGCTGGTTATCTTAGCCAAAAAAAAAACCATCCCCGCAAGTCCTTTTGATGTACCCTCACACCACACTTATAGGCGGGTAAGCTGAGGCCTGGACGAGTTATGACTTTCCTAAGGTGATAGCATGTCTACGTGCTTTTTTCCCACTGTTATTTTAGACTTGTTTAAGGGCAGGCTGCCGTGGAAAGGGCCTTCCGTCCCGCACGGCCCGGCCCTGCCTGCGCGTTCCCACGCCTTCTCCCCGCGCGGCGCGAGCAAGCGCCCGCTGCCCGGCCGGGGAGCTGACCGCGCTAAGAAGGGATCACGTAGCAGGGGCGGAGGGGTGCTCGCTGCTGCATCAGGACCCGAGCGCCGCGGGGCTGGGGCTGCACCCCACGGCCACGTTCGGCGCTCCCGGCCGGGAGGAATAAGCCGGCCCCTTCTCCAGGCAAGAGCCAGCGCCCAGCATCAGGACACCCGGGGGCCGCGCTCAGCTCTGCCGACGAACCTTTGCAGAACTGTGGGGAAATCACTTATTTTCCAGGGAATTCAGCACAAATTTGAGAGAGTGCTTTGAGGTTCCCAAAGGAAAGGCACTGTTCAAGTACAAAGCTTAATTATGATTGTTATAATATAGTCGGGCCACTAATTCCCACTAAGAGCTGCAAATAGCTCCCATTCCACTCCTCCATCCCCCATGCTTGTGAGGACTGCTGGACAATTAATTCCCCCGAAAAGAATATATTAAGCACATGTGAAATCTTTTCTGTTCATGGAATATCCATGAGCAGATTGCAGTTTTCCCTCAAACATATTTGTGATTTGAATGCCCCAAGTAATGTATTTCCATATAATTTTTTTAACAGCTTGACAGAATCTATTCAAAATCCAAGTTGTGACTGGCCAAATAAATCCTGTGGCATCATTCCTGTGCCTAGATCAACCAAGTTTTTCTACTATGTGCAAATTTAAAGTTCATTTTCCATAATGCTTGCATAGTTGTCTTTACAAACCACTTCGAATGAGCTTTCTCCCCCCCCCCCCATTAAATTTAGTCATTTTAAAATCCACAGGAAGCAATCTCAGGAGGAGTGTAGAAGGCTGAAGCGAGTTCATTGAAAACCTCAAATGAATTAAAATACATAGAGAATGCTTTGCATTTTTGCCCTGTTGTAAACATCAGGGCTGCCACAAGAATCGCGTGAGCCTCTCTCCCAGCCTCCCTCAGCCACAGCGAGCAGCAATAACTGCAGCTCTTCATAACCTAGGGGTTTAGGAAAACCGTGCCGCGAGGGTTAAGGACGAATTGAGCCCTAGGAGCCTCGGTTGAGGAACGATTGAAGACCAACTCAAGAACTCCACGTCCCACCTCCAGAAATCACCCACGGGGTTGTCAGCTCTGCGACCCGCTCACGTAACAGTAGGCCTGAAGAAATTACAAGTTGGGATGAAATTAAAGACATCCAAATTTTTAGGCATTCTCTGCTGATAAAGGCTCCATTATTACCATTTACAAAGGGAAAACACAGCCAATTATAAGCTACTTCTGGCACATGCCAGGCCTCCAGCAGAAGATAAGCCAATACAGCAGAGCTTGCAGCTGGAAGCCCAGAAACCTGAAAATGAGCTGACTCATGGAAATATCCTCATATGAAATATCGGATGGTTATTTTTCTCTGCCTCATTTCTGCATGTCTTAGGAATGATATATGAATTGCCTTATTTACTTTGTCCCATAAAACTTGCACTTTTTTTTATTATTATTATTAATGCACTGCCAGCTCAAGGAGCGTTTGGTGTGGGAGAGGCCAGGAGGAGGAGGGAAATAGGAGAGCTGCTTTTGAGGGGCACAACGGGGGAAACGTGGGGGTTTTGCAAAAGCAAAGCAGAGGATTCAACAGAACAGCGGTGAACTGGCAGCTGAACTTCGCCACGATCCGCGAGAACGAGCGTGGGCCTAATTCTGTTCTGATTTCATCAGAACAAGGATGCTGCTTGTGCTGAACTTAAGCCGGTGAGAATTAGCACAAAATTAGGTTCGCTGTGCCCCAGCGGGCAGGACCCACGGGAGGGGAAAACCGGCCGCATTCACCCCGTCCCTGGGGCAGATGCCCAGGGGGAACTTTTTCTCCTGCTTGCTTGGATTTTCGTGAAACACGAGGGCTTGGTAATGCCTGCAACGTCTCTCCTCTCTTGAGTGCGCTCAGAAGGAGCTCACAAGTTGGTAGGAGAAGACTGCAAATAGGTGGCTGGGTGGTGTGGCCGTATCTGCCTCATTTCCTTAGGAAACGAGGTTAAAAACCTACCCTCCTCCCCAATACGCTGCACTATTGAATTAGGGATGGTGAATGCTCATTATGATTATAATTGAACACAGCAGACTCATCTAACAATCTATTTTTATCTGCTGCTCACCTAGACGAACAGCAGAAGGAATTAGAAGCTAAAGGGAAGATCCACTGTCCGAGTACACTGGCAGTTTTGCTACACACTAGTCTGAGGAATGTTTATGAAGATTTTAGTATGACAACCTCCCTTGGAAATGACTACCCAAAAAAGGAGATGCCCTAGATATGTGTTTTCCTGGGGAAAAAAGTATCTAACAAATACAAGGGCACAGATTGGGACTGTATTTCCATTTACAATGAGAAAAAAAAAAGCAGCTTTTCAATGGTTCTGGTACCAGCTGCCGGCCTTGATGGTGGCAGGCTAGGTAATTAAAAAGGACATCATGTAACAGATAAATGCAGGATAGTAAGCAGTCATTACTTGATATATACTATATCATCTATTATTAGAGGCTAATAATTCTCTAACCTATTCATGCTACTCTTTTGTCCATGTAGCTAGCCGTTTGGCACACTCTAAATTTTGCAACATAAAATTTACTATATGTTACAACTTATATCTAATCCTGAATTTCTGCGCATTTCATTGCAGTATATCATGCAGCTAGGTAAAAGCACACCACTAAATCCTTTGCAAAAGAAAGATCGAGCCAGCAAAACTCCATGTTTTCCTTTTCTTGCCAGGAAAAAAAAAAAAGAAAAAAAAGAAAAAGTATATTGCATATTTTTCTGACTTGCAATTTTAACGTTTATTTTCATTTCTAAAATGCTACCAGTCTAGAGATGTTTAGCTCTATTGTACTTTATGCAGCACTCAATAAAGTGCTTCTTGCCTGATATTTTAATTATTTTTGAAATAGATTTCTCCAACCATTTTAATTATAATAGACTCTTAAAGGGAACCAGAGGAAGTCCTATTGTGTTTAATCATAGGGAGCAAAATCCTTAAGTCATGTAAATCACGGTTTCACAATCTGCTCCACAGTATCCCAACTTGGAAAGTGCACCCCAGCAAATGGCTCTGAATTTATAAAGGATTCTTTACACGTTAAAAGCGTTCACGTAACTTAAGAGTGCTAACCTCCATCAGCTGTCCTAGATCATTCCAAGGAATAGAAGTGCAATTTCTTTACTGGGAAATTCATTTCCTTCCTGTTTTTTTTACATTTTAGTCCCTTTATTTTATTTCTGAAGCCCAGCCTAAAAACTTAGCTTGTGACACAGAAGAAACCAAGTTATGCCAAGTAACCAGTTGTGGTGTCTTCAGAAGGTTTACGAGCCAGAACACCGCTGATTTAAAAAAAAAAAAAAAAAAAAAAAAAAACACAAAGAAAGAAGAAAAAAAAAGAAGAAAAAGAAAAAAGCCACACAGGGCAATAATACAGCATTTGCCTGCAAGGATCACTGCTGATGAGGAACGTTACGAGGACTGCGCTGGTAAGAGCTCACAGCCAGGAACTGTCCTCACCGTACCAAAAATGAAACCAGATCCCTGCTTCTGTCTTCTCCAAATTGTTTTTCAGTGCGGCACTCTTCTGGGAGATGGAAAACATTTGCTGCAGGTTATCAAAACCTTACACTTTCTGTTAACCTGGACATGCTGCCAGCTCGCCGAGAAGTCGCTTGGGAACGAGGGAGGGAGGAAAAAGCCTGCAAAGAAAGGAACAGCGGGGGACAGGTGGCACCAGCCAGAGGGCAGGGACAGGCTGGGAACGGTCCCAGCAGCTTCAAGCGCAAAGCGCCCCAAATACCTGCAGAGCCTGCCAGAGCCCTGTGCCCGTTAAAGGGAGAGCTGAGGGTGTTTGGGCACTGAAACAACAAGGGAAAGCCCTCTCCTAGGGATTGCAAAGCAATAAAATAATAATAATTTTTAAAATTACATCTTTTGAATTTGTTGTCTTGTTTACATATTCTTCATATTACAGCAAGATCTTGTCCACCAAAATGCACTTACAGGCATTTCTGCAGCACTGCGCTGTTCACTTTTGTGTGTCAGCAACACTGAATGTCTGGTGATTTGAACCCTGTTCCCTGTAGTTTTGTCCGGAATCGGCGTTTGCGGCCCTCCCCTAGAGCCTGATTCCATATGCCGTGCTACGGTTTTACACTCCGCCCCGGAGATAAGCGAATCATGCCGGGGTGAAGCGCGCTTTCAGGCTCCGTAACACAGCATGAGCATTTGGGGTCCCCTCCTAGTTCCAGAAGCAGAATAAACCCCCTTCGTTAGGATTCCTAGCAGCCAGACAAAGGTTCCCTTAATTATATTAACGTAACGTAACGGAGGTTGTATTAACCTCTGTGCAACTCTGCCTCTCGGAAGCTCGCAGCGACGCAAGCTGAGCGCACGCGAGCCAGGAATCCGGCCAGAGCACACTGCAGCAACGTGACTACGGAGGACTGCTATCGGAAAAGGAAAAGCTCGCGCTGATATTGCGGCGATAGCGAAGGAGGAAACGGCCCTGTCAAGTTTCTAAAAACACTTGACCCACTTCTGCTTAAACCTACAACCCTGTTTTTTTTCTTTTTTTTTTTTTTTTTTTCCCCGAGCTCAGCTGCCACCGCCCCTCCGCACGTCATTCCCGGTCTCCGGGGACCCTCGTTCACTTTCTCCTTGCGGTGTTTAGGGGGGAGGGAAGTGTTTTCCTGCAGCTCAAATCTCCCTTAACTGACCGAAAGTTAATTAAATAAATAAATAAAATTTTAAAAAAAGAAAAAAAAGGCTTCCCTTCCGAAGAGACGCGCGGGCGCACCTTGGGACGACGGCCCCCGAGCCCCGCCACCCGCCTCCCACGTTGGCGCTGCGCGGGGCTGCCGGGCGCCAAGCTGCGCTTCACCTTTGCCGAAGCCTCCTAGAAGTTATTGTGGTGCTTTCTCAAAGCATAAGGGACATTCGGGAGCAGCCAATTTTCTTCCTCCTCCTGACGCAATCAATTAGCAAATGAGCAGCTTAAGTCTTGCAAACTGGTAGAGCCATTAAACCACAACTTAAAAGCCTCTCACCTCAAGATACCAGACGTCCAGCTGGCCAGAGACTCATCTAACAAGGGGAAAAGTCGTTTGTGGGAAAAAGTCTTACTACAAGTGTGCACTTAGCCAGTCAATTAACTAACACTAGTAATAATTCCTATCAAATTTCAGTAAGATTTTTACATCTGAAATAATGGAGGAATCTGACAAGCCACAAAAGCATGACTATCTGCAGGAAAAAAGATTTACAAATGAAGGCTTCAAGCTTTCAGGCTCATTTGTTCCAGTATACCTTTTTTTTCTTCTTCTTCTTTTTTTTTTTTTTTTTTTGCCCCTGGTGGCTCTTTAAGTGGCCAAACAGCATCTGCACCGGGAAGACCCCATGATGTGAAACAGAAGCGAGGAAGGACGTGGGGCGACGCGCACCAAGCAACGGCCTCTCACCAACGTACACGATTAATTTGACGCTGGCAAGTGACACTTATTTTGTCACTAAGCTATCATAATTCTTCCTTACTCAGGGCCAACAGGCACTCCAGCCCAGACTCGGCCGTACGCTGTCTTGGCAGTCAGAGGCTGGTAAAGGACTTCAGCATCAATTTGTGTTGGGGGGGCCAACACAGCGGGACACCGCTGTTTCCTAAGGGCCCCGGGACCTTTTTGGGGTGACAAGGCAGGGAATAAGGTGTAGTCAAAGCAACTAGATGAGAAAATGGCCGAGGGCCATTTAGCAGAGGTCCTGCTACCCAGAGCCAAAACAAGAAAGCAAAACAAAAAAAAAAACAAAACAAACAAACAAAAAAAAAACTTCATGGCCTGTGGCTCAAACTCTAAATCTTTTCAGAATGAAGCCTGGCTAAACTTTGCTTCCAATTCACATTTTCAGCAAAGAGGATTCTTCCTTGTGAAAGGAAGACATCCAGTTATGCGCAAGAAATATGCTCCCTAGAAGCAAGACAAACCATGAAGATCCTTTGCATTTGATATTCAGAAAAATCAGTCTTCTGTTCCCACTCTCCATTTATTCTGATAATTAGATATGCTTAAGCATTGAAAAGGCAGAAAGCTACCAGGACAGAAGAGCTGCAGCATTGTTAAGGATGGGGTATTGCAATATTTATTACTGCTGAGACAGAAAAAACAATGGAGTATCAAAAAAAAAAAAAAAAAAAAAACTTAATATTTGTGGGGTTTAAGTACAGCGACTTCAGGTTACCTTAAGCTGACAATTTCTAAACAGAATCAAAACTGTATAATAAGTTAAGACAAAAAATAGATTTCATTCTCAGTTCATGAACTCCCCAGCCAACGTCAAAATATGCTATTAGTGGCCTCAGTACGATCGTGAAAATATCCCTTACTTACAATTGAACGTGCAGCGTTTTTTTTCATTGTTGTGTGTTGTTGAGCTAAAAATGACAAAGCCCTGGATTTCATCGTTCCTGCAATCTATTCTTTTCCCCTGACTTCCTGTTTTCATGAAATTTTAATCAGGCATTTAAAATAAATAGCTATGCAGAGTCTCTGGGCCTCTTCGAATGCTTGGGATGGATGTTTTGGGTAAAGTGATAGTCCAGAGACCTTGAGAGCATTTAATCCCATTCTAACTTGGCAAGACAACAGAAAATGCAAACACTGCTCTCTGCGCCTCGCGCAGCCCCGGCGAGCTCCCGGGGGAGGGCGCCGAGGGGGCTGCAGCGACGGAGCGGCCGGTGCCCCACCGCCCCGGCCCGCTCGCAAAGGTCGGCTCCCGAAAAGGGGCGAAAACACTGCTTGGGGAAGAGGAAAAAAGAAAAAGAAAAACCAAACCAACGAGCCCAGAGGGGAGCGGGGCGCTGCTGCCTCGGCGCGGCTGGAGGCCGGGACGCGCGGGGCCCCGCTCGCACCTCCTCAGCTCCCGGCTCTGCCTCCGAGCCCCTGCCGCCCGCGGCCCCCGGCACGCTCCTGCACCCGCTGCCCAGAGCGGACTGGGGCAAAATCTGGCAAAATGGGGGGGGGGGGGGGGGGGAAGAGAGGCTTAAGAACGGAAGAGCCAGGAGCAGGGGAGGCAGAGAGGTTCAGTCCCTCAGCCAGGAAAAACCGCACCGGCCCTCAAGGGTTTGCAGCCCACAGGACAAAACCTGCAGTTTTTAGGAAATCAGAGGAAGGCCAGAGGAAAGCTGCTAGGGTTTAAGGGTCAACGGTTCAGTTATTAATGAAGGTGACATGATTTGATAGGCGAGCCGACGACCTCGGATCACAGCTAAGCCTGATCTCTGAGCCTTACTGCAATCTAAGCTTCCGTGGCTTTTTTATGGTCGTGTTTATTAAGCCGTAAGTGCTTTGCAGTATGGGCAATAAAACAGTAACGTACAAGTTGGCCAACAAATTGCTGCCTCTCGTTGGGGACCGGTCCTCCTCGCTCCTGCTCGCGGTTTCCCGCATAACTGCGCTTAAATCGGACGGGCCGAAGCAAAGACACGTCTCCCGTCCCCGGTGCGTTTTGGCAACGTTTCACTCCCACCGTCCCCGGGCTCACGGCTTTCTGCCTGCGCCAGGATGCAGCTCGGAAAGCTCCCCCCGAGCTGCGTACGCTGCTCCTTGCTAAGCAGGAAGAAAGAGCTCGCGATGAGCCGCCACCTTCGGAGAAGCAGCGAGGGCCACTAAACTGCGAAGCAAACTTACAACTGCAGCTTAAAAAGCCGGGGAGATGTAGCAGCGTTAGAGGTGCGGATGCGAGTAAGAGGATTACGGCGTCCTCTTGAGAGGGGGCACGCTTGGCAGTGCTCACGAGATGGTACAAACAGTAACTTCTGTCAAGAGCAAGACGGAAGAATAAAGAGGAAAACTTCAAGGACGCCAGGTCTGAGGGGTCCTTTCCACCTCGTCGCGGTCCCCTGCGTTTTGCTTTACTCTGATTTCACCTTCTGGCTATGCATACAGGCCGCGGAGGCGCGAACGTGCCCGGGGCGTTCCTCCGCCCCGCTCGCGGCCCCACGAGCGGCCTCCCTCTCCCGGGCGCCGGCGCGGGGAGCCGCGCTCGCACGGTCGGACGCTCGGCGCTCCCGCGCGCCTCGGCGAGCCGCGGCGGCAGCAGCCCCCCGCTGGCATCGCCCCGACCTCCACGTATCAAACGAGCGAAAATATTCCAAGCAAAGCAAAACGGAGCGACTCTTGGCTCCTTGTCCTTTACCATACATATTCAACGCGCAGGAAGCTAGGAAGAGCTATTCATGGCGTTGGCTGGCTTGTGTTGGTTTAGGTTTTGGGGGAGGGGGTTGAGTTTGCAATTCACGCTGCATCCGCCACAAATTTTAATAAGTGCTTTAAGCCACAGTGATCCCTTTGCCTTTCTTTTTTTCTTTTCCCCCCACCTCCTCTCCCAGAATTTAATTTCTGCAAGGACATTTCACTTTAAAAGGAAGAAAGGGCTGCACCATAAGGGCTGCAGTGGAAAGCTTTTTCTAGTCATTTCCAACAATATATTTTGGAACTGTTCCCAGTAAACAAGCCAGATTAGCAGCCTTTGGTTCACATTTTACATTGTTTGCTAGATAGGGAAGCTCTGAAAAGCAGACTCTGTCCATACTGTTTGGTTGCAATAAAGCTAATTCTATTCAGTCCTATAGCAGTATGATAGCACTTGTGTAGGATTTCCCTTCGCTTGCATATTTATAGGGTCTTGTAGAGCTCCACTGTAGCTCAGTGCCAGCATGAAGAAATCAAGCTGTCAGTAGTTTCTATTTTTGTCCCTACCTATAGTTTCAGTAATGACAAGTGAGTGAGGCAACATATGCATTTCCCATCTACAGGAAAAAATTACTGTCTTCCTTCAGTGTCTTACATCTGTGCTACAACCTATTTTCCTAGGGCTTCAGATTATGTTAGCTGATAGTTAACATGGATAAGCGCTGGTCAGGTGTAGTTGACTCTAGATGCTGCATTAGTTGAACCACAAGAGGAAAAGTTCCAACAATTCAAAATTCCTGGTACTTTTCCTTTCTGCCCCCCCCCCCAAAAAAAAAAAAAAAAAAAAAAAAAAAAAAAAAAAAAAAGCCTGGGAAATAGCTTTTGCTGCATGGAGTCCAAGCTCCTATCACGCTTTGACCAGCACACATTCAAGCAAATGAGGATTCTTCTCCTAAGATTAAGAGAGCTGCTGACTATTTAACGTCCTCTCTTTGACCCCCCGCACAGATAACTCATTGCTGCAGCTTATGCGAGAGTTGTTTGAGCGGGAGCAGATAACACCAAACCCCAAACCACGGTCAACAATGCAACGCCCCATGCTTTTATCACGAGGATCCCAGTAAAAGCAAGGGATTTAGGACCAGTCTCCAGTACTAACCAAGAGACAAGGTGCCACAACAGCTGCTTAATTATTAAGGCTACGGCTGCATGAGCTGCAATCCTCCCTTTCCATCCGATAGCTACTAACGCTTCACCCATTGCAAGACAAGGCACAGTCACCCAGGGAGCACCACCCAGCCGATGCCACCTGCTCAGTGGAGAAACCCTGCCCCTGATCTTCAGCGGCGTGAAGAGCTGACTTTCAAAGGAGAGCTGGGGAAGGCAGGCACCCACCGTCACTCGCGACTACCCTGCCTTGACAGCATCAAGGAATTTACAGCCTCAGACATGACTGCATCAGATCTGCAATGACAGCTAATAAAACGCAACTACACCCCACTGCTTTGAAAAGCTGCAACTCAAAACTCCTTCGGAGATTATACTTATTTAAATAAGAGAAAGACACTGGGCTTTAACAAAACCTCATAAGGAAAATAGCTTGACAAGTTTGATAACAAGAAATACACTCTTTCTCATTTTCTTTCCTTTCCTGCCCAGCTTCATCCTCTCCTCGCTTTCCCCACAGCCTAGAAAAGCAGATATTTATTCCAACCTTGCTTCTGCTTAGACAATGAATACTGTTTGCAAGGGAGGAGGGGTGAATATCTCAAAGTTCAACCTTTATCCATGCTGTTCCTCCACCTAAATCGACCTTTTGTTTTTTCTCTCCTTTTCTTTTTTCTTTTTTTTTTTTTGGGGGGGGGACTCTGCTATGGCTCCTACACTTCTAAAGGAGCATGCAGAATTAAGATAGGAGGGGAGGGAGACAGGGGACAAAACAAGACCTGATGGGCTAGGTTGTAAATAAATAGCAGAAAAAGATATGTTAAAAAATACAAGGCAACACTATAAATCCCTCTCTCCTGTGTGAGCAACGTACTGTATTACCGAGCTGGTGGGGCTGTGAGACTTCCCGTTACTTTACGGTCCATGACGATCACCCTCTTACACGGCTACAGGATAACAAGCAAATGTCCCGACTCCCAAGAAGCCACTCGTAAAAAGATGCGCTGCGCCATCCCTTACCCTTCTCAGACTAGGGGAAGGAAAAAAAAGGAAAGGCTTGCTCCTATTTTTCCCTAAACTCATTACTTACTTTGCTAATTTTGTCTGAAGGGGGTGCTGGGGCAGGGGGCGCAGGAAGGTGGGGAGAAGAGAGGAGGAGGAGGACGGAGCCCGAGAGCAGCCGGAGCCGGGGAGCCTTCCTGCTCGTTAATACCCAGGCAAAATGATATGCACATACACAGCTCGGCGCGCTACCGCAGGGAGGGAGCTCACACAAAGGAGCCATTTACTGCCTGAAAACTGTCTCTGAACAAACCCATTGTGTTGGAGTAATACAAATTCACACCACCTTCCTGTCTCCGTTCCCACCGGGACCTCGGCTGGTTCGCGTGGAGGACCCTGGCGGCCGGGGACGGGGAGAAGCCCCCGCTGCCCTGCATCCCTCGCGGCGCGGCGACTGCTCGGCGGCCCGCAGAGGTCACCCGTTGGGGCCAAGTGCCATGCTGATAAGGCAGAGGTGCGGCGGAGGGGGGACCAGAGAGAAGAATTTGGCCAAGAGACTCTTAACAATCCATCAACTCACTCCTGGCCAGGCTGCGCGTTTATCTAGGGAGGCGATTTAAACCCAAGAACCAGAAGGAGGTATCTTTTGATGTAACATTTTGTTCTTTTTCTGAATACAAAGTTATTCCAGGCAATGCAGTTGGCCTGAAATAGTTATCAGTTACAAAACCAGGACTGCTCCTATCTCGTCTCCTTGTGCAATGCAAAGGAGGTCCTCCCGCTGAGCTCCAAAGTAGGGGAAAAGCTATTAATTAAAAATAATTCTTCACGTTAAGGCTTGCTGCCTAAAGCTCAGTTAATATTAAGGAAATTCCAGCCGTTCACTCCCTGCTGCTGGAACCTTTTCTTTTTCTATTTTGTTTTGCTAAGCCTTTCGGGAGTGAGGGAGCACGAACGCAGCCCCACCGTCTCCGGCCCCTTCCCTCTCCTCCCCTAAAATGCCGGCGCTGCTCCCCTCGCCTTCGGAGTGATGCTAAAGCAAGAGGTCCCCACCCGTCCGACCGCACGGCTCCAGAGAGGAAAGAGGGTTTATTCGGCTTTTCCGCAGCAGAAGCCCAGGACGGGGGCTGCAAAGCCGGTGGCCGAGCACGCAGCCCGCAGGCAGGTGCGCGTCTTCCTTCGAGGAAAACGCCGAGGCCCGTCACCGGGACGGGAGAGCCCTCGCCCTCTCCTCCCTGCCCGTCCAGCTCAGCGCCCGCCCAAAGCCCCCCAACGCCAGGCGCACGGGAGCTGCAGCAGGAGCCCTTCGCCGCCCACCACGGCTCGGGCTCCCCGGGTGCCTCCACGCAGCCTCTTGCGGGAAAGGCGCTTTCCCCCCAAAGCAACGCGCTTCACCCCGGCCCTGCTAAAAAACGCCACCACCGAGATCTTCCCCATTTTATCAGATACCTCCGTACCATTTGGGAAATGCAGAAATAGTGCAAAAAGGGAAAACTGTGGAAAACAACACACCAATCAGACTTCGGAAGTGTTCTCTGCTCCTCTAAGGAATGGTTGAAATTACACCCAACTCTACCTGTCATTTTCCCCTGCCTAAATACTACACAGCCGCAGCAAATAAGCTGATTTCAACAGTGACAATGTTACAGCAGAATTCTTGCCATTACAATATCCCAAACTGTCTATAAACAGCACATTTCGCACTCTTATTTTCTTAATAGCTGGATACAGCTAAAAAAAATCCAGGCCATTTCCATGACTTTTTCCCTGAAATCATGCAGCATGCATGAATCTTCGAGAGAATGGACCCCACAAGCTTGTTTTATCAAATTCTGATTTCTACCATTTCCAACTCCATCACGCCAAAACTTGATGTACAAGCTGTCAGAACAAAAGCTTCATCTCTTCAATGCACATATTTTAAACCCATTACTTTCATTTTTCAAACAGCAACAACAACAACAAAAAACCCTTCAGAATTTTTTATGCTTCTCAATTTCTTTTTGAAATTTCTTAAGGCCTCCAAAGCTTCAATTAAAACGATTTCTACATTTTTCAGCTTTTAAGTCCTTCGCACACATTCACATTTTTAAGTGTATTTTTTTAAATGCTCTTTTCTACTGAGGTAAAGGTTCGGAAAAGGTAGCAACAAAGACAGCATATGATGGGAAAAACTGTTTCATATATCATTGTGAATTTACATATAGCTGTAAAATGTGTTATACCAAAAAGGACTGCATTAGAACAGAACAACAAACAACTTCTACTTTCTTGAGCATTAGTCTTACTAAGATGTGAATTTAATGTGAGTTTAGATCTTGATTCATTAAAGCATTTGAGTTCATACTTAGACACATATATCTGAGTCTTACCAAAATCAAAGCAGCTGGAGATCAGCTTAAGCTTTCCTTTACGTTGCTTTTGGCCCATAAAAGCAGAAGAGCTAGCACAGGAGAGAACAAATCACCCAACAGGCTTCTTTTCAAAATCGTCACGGCACCCCAGTGCTTGCACACAGCCAGGAAGCAAGAACGCACCTGCAACCCGGACGATTTCTGTAGGACTCCAAGCATGGATCATCTCCAGTCAACTACGAGCCTCTATTCACGGATCATGTAGGACTAATACTGAAAAGCTACTTCAGAGCTAAGCTAAAAGGGAAAATGGTGCTTTAAGCTATGTCCCAGCCCAAATTTGTTGGCTTCTTTTGTTCCCACTGACTTTCAGCAGTGGGGATGTTATGGACTAGGGTGCCAACCCCTCATGCTAACAGGGCCACTGTCAGAGAAAATTACTGCCTGTATTATTAATACTTATGTGTTCATCTAATATGAATGTATCTCAGACCCACAGACAGCAGTTAAAGGTTCCTTTCAGTCACAGAATTTGTGCACTTGATTTTCTAAATCCTCACTGTTTTCTTAACACTGACTGCTCTCTGCACCTGAATTCCCACATGTGCACACACAGAGTCTCAGCAAGTAATCCACACTGGGCCATGCTAATTCATCAGCAAAACATTAACCCGGGCTCTTCAGAGCCCCAAACCCCAGGATATTTCATCTGAGCTGCACAAGCAACCCCTTTCCCAAACCGTAGTTGAAAGGTGCAGTGCTCTCTGCCGGGGGAGCAGAGGCTGGTCTTGCAGCCTGTCTCATGGGAAGCTCATCCCAAACGCCTGCAAGAGAAATTACTGAACACAACACTACTGTCTACATCCCTTTATTTATACCGCAGTAAATATAAATCAAACACCACCTTCAATGTAAAAGCTACTGATTGGAAATTTCACTTCCAAGTGAGGCTGCTTTCCATTTCCTACGCTGATATTAATTTGTCTTTGCAATTACTTTGTAAGCTCCTCTAGATCACACCATTCATCCCATTTGTAGGGCCACAAGTCACCTAGATGCCATCTGTTGAAAAACAGAGTGACAGGAAGTCTAAATAACACCCGAGTTGGGTTATAAATGCTACATTTTGACACACTCAGAGGCACAAGGCTGGGGGAACACATTAATAATTACTTTAACCTGAACTAAGTTCTTCCTTAAAGGCCTGACCGCAGGCTGAAGCCCAGTTCCATAAATACAGTGGTTTAGTCTGGACTAATTTAAACAAACTAGGTATGCAAATATTCAACACTCCAATGGCGAGATGCTTTCTCTGATAGTTCTTGCTTTAGCATGTCAATCTCAGACCTTGATTGCTTTTCTCACACTTCTTTGGATGAAAGGACATAAACAGCTATGAAAACCAGTTCTTTAATATGCTACTTTTCAATTCAATTCAAACATACACTTATTGCAAAAAGAACAACATGAACTGAGAAAAAAAATCAGAATGGAGAGCACTATAATGTAATAGCAAAAAGCAAAGCAATTTTCATTCCTGGATCCCGGCCGATTCACGTACAGAGCAATTTTTCTACTATAGACCAAAAAAGAGATGCAGTGGGAAGAAGGACATAATTCCAGTCTAAGCTGGGCACAACTCAAGAAGGAGGACTGCTTTTAACTTAAATTCTATGTTTTTACAAGCCTTTTAAAGTCACTGCTAACAACTTACATTTCACTTGACGGCAAGTATCTGTGTATTACTGCAGAGGACAAAAAAAGTCCTAAATCTTAGAGGCTTGGATTCTTCGACCTCAACAAGTTTAGTCTGGTAACATTTGTTATATGATGAAAAGCTTTGTGTGAATGCTAATAACATTCTTAAAGGGTTAATGATGCCTAACTGATTGGCACTAAAAACTAGATTTCATTTGGTATAGTGACAGGGAAACTCTGCCACCAGGAGTATATGTCCGTGCCCACATTATTATAGGACAATTTAGGTCATCTTATTTTAAATTTCATGGCTCTGTAACAGAGATGTAAATCAAAGTCAGTGAGGCAAATGATGATTTTTCTATAGTGAGGTTTTTATAGTCTTGATCTTGAAAATATGCTTTGGGCCCAAACTGTCTGTCAAAATTCCGTGAATTAGCCAAAGGAGTTTGTGTTGCTGCTAGTATACAATTAGAATCAGAAAACAAAAGCAGAAAGCTTTCAGAGCAAGCATGTCTCATCATTTTTAAAATCTGGGCTATACTAACAATTACCATTTCTAAAAGAGTTGGAATCATATGCTGCTCACTTCTAGTGACATGTGGATACTGAAATGGTGAGATTTCAAACTGAGGCACACCTAGAAGGTCGAGGTAAATACTACATGCTGTTAGTGTGTCTTCCAACACTGCAAGGAGATGTGTGTTCACTCTGTGTAGGTGTGTATGTACATGCCTGCATACATAATACCTTATTGAAAGATTTCAAGTACTTAATTAGCGTGATTGTAACATGCAGACCCAGTCACATACAAAGCAATTCCTTACTTTAATAAATACACCACGAATTTGATATACTGGTTGTTTTCTTTTTAGACCTGATTTATCTGTCACTTGCATTTCCAGATTTGATTTATTGGTCAATTTCTTTCACAGATTTGATGTATTGGTCATTTCCTTCTCAAGATTTGATTAAAGCACATTGCATAAGTCCTTTCAGATGTATTTCTAAATGTTGCATGTATATCTCGTATGTATGTTTAAAATCTTAATTTCAAAACTTTCTTGATTAACAATTCATCTCTTTCTATATGGAGCTAGTCCTTGTTATCCACTAGTATAATCTGAATTAGATGAAACAAGCAATTACAGTGGATATAAAATACAGTAAGCGTAGTTTTACAATAAATTGCACACTTTGAAGCTTTAAAGAGTGTCAGGAGATTTATTAAAAAACATTAAGACAAAATAGGTAAAATTTGAGTTCTAGCTTCAACATTTCTATACTCCAGAATTACAGGCTGCAGCAGCAAATAGAAGGGAATTCATTTTTGCAGCTCCAGTCACCTGGGAGACGCCAGAGATGGATCCCGGTATCAGGTTCGGGACATTGCTCACCAAGGTAAAGGTGCCGGGGTGACACTTTAGGGAAATGTGACACGTGGAGAGTCACAGAAGTGACTTCTCTGTCTCAGGCCTGCACCCTCCAGAGCCCAAGGTAGACACCTGGGGCATAAAATCAGGCAAGACAAAGAATTCTTTTTCTGGAACTACAACAGAGGCTTCTGTTACAGCACACCTAAGACCTCACTTTCTAAACCTGTCTCTGAAGAACAGTAGTTCTCACACTGAAACATCTTTTTTGGTGCTGCACTGTGGTATCAGACTCGGTCTGATCACAAGCACCTCTTGCAGAAGGGGGGATCTTAACACCTCCTCGGATAAAGGTAAGAGCGCTATCTGCAGAGCCAGGCTAACATTATCCATCCATTAGTGACACAAAGCCCCATCACCTGGAATCACCACCCAGCTGCTGCCATCCAGGGTACGGCCCCAGAAGACCTCGCCACATGGCCAGAGCAGGTCAGGTCCTAAATGATGGACCCAGAAGAGGCTCTGATGCTGCTGGAGGTACAACTAGAGACCTCCCAGCAAATGCACACTCAGCCAAGCTTTCAGCACAGTGTTGAGGGAAGTGTTGTACAAAGGGTCATCGTTTAGATGGGACAAGGACCCGACGAAGCAATAAAAGGAGGGAGGCAAGCCTCGGCATACTGGCTAAATTCCAGCAGAGGTAATTAAATTCTGCCTAGTGAAATTCTCTCTGCACCCTCAACAAGATACGGGTATGTTATCCACTTCCTAATCTGCCCCAGACTGCGGGCAAGGTTGTTTGATACAGTTAGACAGCTGCTTGATTCCACTGGTGCGTGAAAGGAGCTGTATCCATCCATATCTTATCTGCCTCACAGGGGTGTTTGGAGGGCTAATTAATAAATATTTGGAAAGATGAAAGGCACCCAGGAAGTGGAAAGCATTATTATTTCACGCTCGCCTCTGAGCAGATCTTGAGATAAACTGTATGACCTGTGAATTCAAACAGCTACATGAATGTATTTCGGCATTAGCTCTCAGAATGGCTCATAAGGCAAAAAGGCCCCATCCTGTCCATGGCTGAGCACCTCCTGGGAGGAACTTCACAACTAAATCTCCCACTGAATCCAAGAGACATCAAGGATGCTTCTCACATGGCAAAGGATGCTCAACTTCTCACAGAATGAGGTTCTCTTTGAATAAAATTAATTTTGCACTTTAATACACCCGTTCCATGTTTGCGCTAACAGCTCGGGACAACTGTCATTAAAGTCAAAAGAAACTTTTCCATTGGGTTTCATGGGAATTTGATTTGGTCCTGAAAGGCAAGAAAGAAAAGCCAGTACGCAGCAGGCACTGGTGGGCAGCAGCGTTCTCCGAGGCACAGTTATCCTCTAGCCACATAACAAGACACGAAAGTAAGGCGTTTGCAGTAAGATACGGAAGTATACATATTTTTTGTGACAAAAAGAAAAATGTAAAGAAACAGATTACTCCAATAGCTGCATCTGTGATCTTTTGTACTAAAGGTCTGCAATAAACAGACATTACACACTCCAAAATATTTGGCTCGGCACAGCTGTGCTTTCCCCATCCCCAAAATTAAAAGTTTGGATTTTATCGCTAAGGATAACAATAAATACCACAGCGAATAAGCACCAGCCCCTACAAAGAGGCAAGACCTCGACTGTACAGCAGCGAGTCCTGTGAGAAGTAACAAGAAGAGAGAAAAAATAGCTATTGCATTGCCTAAACAAGCTAGGGAAGTTTCAGGTGAGAAAAAAAAAATCACTCTTCTCGTCCCACCTTGACTTGCTCTGCGCTCCCCTCTTTGATCAAATTCTCCTATCAAAGTTTAATAATGTTTTTCCTAGCCTCAGAGTCCTGTCTGATTGGAATGGTGCTTTCAGCTCAATTTCTGTCTCTAATCAGCTTCCATTTCATTCAAAGGACATAGTTCCTAGGTAGAATAACAACAGTTTCTCTTCTGGCAATCTAGTTATGATTGGGCAGAGCTTAATACAAAATGGCAGTGCCACTGGTATGCTTCCCAAGCCTAGTTTCAGCAGCCTGAGCAGTGGGGCAGGTCCCTCCACAACGCTCCCAAGATCTTGTCCTGCCATGCCCCAGGGGAAGGATCTTGCTGGAATGCGCCACAGCTCCCTGGCATGCTCCCAGCTCCTTCCCGCAGGAAGCGGGCTGTGCTTTCGGCCACGTTGGCCCCTTGGGGTATCAAAATGAGATAAGGCATGCACCTAGACCTAGGAGCATCACCATGTCACTAAGGCTCAAATCACAATTCCTGATAAACAGCCAGTGTCCTTCCTTTGCCACCTGTGGCCTGCAGCACTGTTCCAGAAGCAAATCTACCTACTCATACAAATCAAATCTTTCTACTCAGACACAAGAACCTTCTGCACAGTGGAGAATTGGCTCCTCATCTCTTCCAGATACTACATCTCCAGCTGGTTCAGGCATAGACATGCCACAGTCAGAGCCGAGGATGCAAGTCCCTACCTCTGGCCATGCAAAACTGCAAAACAATAACAATAAAAATGAGTATAAGGAACATCAAAGCAGCAGCTGTTGTTATAACACTATCCTGTTAATAAAGTAGCAGTGAAGATCATCTGATGAGGCTGTGGGGACCATGAGGATTGAGAATCATAGCCAAGGTCCAATGATCCCTGCTTGCTTTGGAGGAAGACCTCACAGCTTCTGACTATACAATTTAGGGAGACCTGCTTCCTGTCAAGAAACTGTCTCAGAGGTCATTTTTATGGCAAGAACAATCAAGGTTTCTGGCCTCAGCCAGAACACAGATCACTCTTAAGGTCAACCTGCACACAACTTGGCAATCTTTGTCTATTTATCAGCAACATGCTGAAGAAACTTGGCCCTGGATGGTCTGATCTGCTTGGTTTCTACTTGGTGTCTAAAAACAGTGACACACACACAAACACACAAAAAGGCTTTCAATTTTAAATGAGATTCCTTAAAAAGACTTGGCGCCAGTGCTGCCAGGGACCTGGGGCAAGGAGCCACCAGGGTTCTCGTTCCAGGTGGGCACTGTATCATCCTATTTTGGTAGTCTCGAGTGACCCTCACTGCAGTAAGCTCCTTTTCTGCACTGAATGCAGATTGCCGGGACTCAGTGCTTGCCCAGAAAGCACTTTTCTTAAAAAGATGCATCTGTGTATTGGCTTTGTACCTACAGTTCAGGATATCACAAGCCTGAGCCTGATGACAACAGCAACAAGGAAAGGATCCATCCAAAGGCCACTGAAATTACAGCAAAAGTTGCTACTGCCATGAACTGGATTTAGAGGGAACCCCTGCATCCAAATATCATCACTTCTTTTCTGCATGACAGCACACGAACAACATACCCCAGAAAGTGACATCTTCACTAGGTGACTCATCAGCCTCCTCCATTGACTCAGTGCTTTATATGGAAAAGAAGAAAGCAGAGGAAGCTATTTAAAATGATATCTTCCAGTGTTCCGCTACAAAACGGTGGAAGGCAACAATACAGATAGACAGCAGTTACAAAAATAAATAAATAATAATAAAAAAATCTTAGCACGGACAAAAATGCTACCATTTCTTTTGTGATCCAAAATTTTCCTTTTTTTTTTTTTAATGTGGTGATTGCAACAGTACTCATCCTTCAGAGCAGAGTTCAAAATGAGTATATTGAGTATATTAAAAGCTAACATAGCATCACAGAAGCTTTTAAAGAGATTTTCTCAGGCCTTTTCTAGAAGAGTCAGCAAAGGAAAAGCAGCCTGCTTTCCACAGCCAGGTACCTTGAATTTGGTAGAGACCTACTTACTGGTTTCCTATAAAGCAGGACAACCTATTTCCTATTTTCTTCTTTTCTAGAAGAGCCAGCAAAGGACAAGCAGCCTGCTCTCCAAAGCCAGGTACCTTGAATTAGGTAGAGACCTACTTACGGGTTTCCTATAAAGCAGGACAACCTATTTCCTGGTCCCATAAAGATCTGCGTGAGGGCAAACCACTCCTACCAAAGCTCTTGAATTTGAAGACTCAAAAGGAGACATCATAAGATAAAAGGGAATCTACACCTGAAAAGATAGGGTTCGTAGCTGTATGCCTGAGAGCAAGCAGATTTCAAAGGGTTGGATAGGTCAGGCAACATAACCCTCTGGACTCTCACTGACCTTTTTTTAAAAGTCTCTAAAATGATCTAAAGCTCTCTAATTTTCATACGCATCCAGTAATGACTTCCTGCCTTCCTCTATCACTCAGAGAGCCAACACTACCCTGTCCAAGACAAATCACCCTCTTAAGAGAAGATAGGAAAAGATTTCTGCACCAAGTGAAAAACATCCAGCCCCCTCTTACTTTCCCAGCTGAGTTTTCCCCTGCCTTTTCCACTGTGCCAGCATTTCCCACACAGAGCAAATCCACATTCAAACACTCCACTCAGCGGAGAGCCAGTTCTCACACCACAAAACGCCAAATCCTCGGGAACATTTAAAACAAATACATTGCCGTTCGCATTCTGCACTTGTTGAAACATAAAATGGGGCTAATACCTTGTTTTCCATCTGCTAGTTTTTCTCCGAGACAATGTTTCAAGACAAACATGTTGAGCGTGGGTACAATGTGGAAGTGGTTTCAATGAGGTTTTATACAACCTAGTTCCCACCACTGCTCAGAAAGCATCTGAATGCCCTCTGTTTTGGAGGTGTTTGTCAGTGGTGTGGGTGGCTTGGACAGAAGATGAGGATCTCATTCACCCTGACTGGTGTTCTGAGAAGTGGCTCACCACTCACACTATTCTGCAATAATCTACTGTGTTTCCAGCAACAAAATACAGAATCGAAGCTATCAACTGTCACCACTCCCGTGTCAATGGAGCTCTGAATTTGCTGCCACAGGAAACTAGAAAATTACACTTTTTAGAAAGGGACAATGCTTGTAGTGTTATTTAAAAAAAGAAAAAGAAAGAAAGAAAATCACATTACAGCTATTGGTTCTCATTCTGCTCACCTATCACTGTACACAGGGCATTTAGATCTAGAGAAAAACAAGGAACAGATGTTGGGTGATTGAAAAACTTGAGCCTTCCATTGTTTTATTGACTTGTCACCACAGAGAAATTTGCTTTAATTTACTTGAAAAGTAAATTACTTGATCTTCATAAAACTGGTGGCAAGTCACAGTTCTTAATGAGGATGTTAAACAAGGATTCTGTTTAACAACCAGAGGCACCAATTCCAAATGCAGTGTCTATTTGAACAGACACATCTATCTTTCCTTTTGAAACATGCTGGTTTATTTTCAAGATGTTTGAAACACTCAAGGGAAGGCAAAAAAAAAAAGTGAGCCCTTGAAAGTCTGCCCAAAAAACTTCAGTCTTTTTTTCTTTATGATGTTTGATTGTACCAAGTAACGTCTTTTGGGGGAGGGGGGTTATTCTTTTTTTTTTCCCCTCCTTTTGAAAGAAGTAATTCATACCTAAATAGAGATCTTTTTTTCTTGGAACCCATTGGCTTCAAGACAGATGTCAAAGTAAATGGAGAAAAAGTGAAAGAAGGAAAAGAAACCCAACAAACGTCAAGAGTCCTGTGGTCCAGGGACTTCAAATCCTGCAAAGACACTCAATTTTTTGAAAACAAACTACTAACTAGTGCTTCTTGTGGCTGAAACACTTTGAGAAGCAGAGTACAACCCCCCCCAACTCCTAACCCAAGGTGAGTACCGCAATCCAAATAAAGCAATGCTTCGATTGCTGTGAATAGGCATGGTATTGCTCAGATACAGGCACGGGAAAGCGGGTCTTCCAACCAACTCACAACAGCTCTGAGGAATCACTTCCTACCCTTATATCCATGATGCAACACACGTCAGTGAGGCTGGAGCCTCTCAGAGACAAGATGAAGAGGTCTCTTTTACAGAGAGAAAATACAGGATTTTCAGAGGACAGAGAGGAGATTTTCACCCTTGTCACCTTTGCTTGTTCTTATTATAGCAGAGAAAAAATTTTTCTAGAGCTCCTAATCCAAAGCTGTTTGAGTCTACCTCCCTAGAGTTGTACTACAACAGGCTGGAGCAACTAGTGTTTTCAGTCTTTCTTTACACCAGAAAATTCATATAACTATGCAAGAAACTTTGCCTGCACCTTTTTTTGTAGGCAATTTTCAGCCTGCAACATAGATCTGTGGTATCAGCTTGGAAGTCAATCACATTTTCCACCAACTACATCTGCCATGCTCCCTGCTAGGTCCCAAATGTTCTATGGAAGACATGGAGAAAGACATACCAATGATGAACCAAGGTACACAAGTGCTCTCTGCAAGGTCAAAGCTGTTGGTGCTCCTACAAAGAGGAGGCCTAGAGTAACGATGGCTTGTAGGAGCAACAGGAGAGGGAAGGAGATAGGCACAGCAGGGAGGAGAAAACCAGGACATGGGAGCTCCCTGGCACTGAAACAGTTTGCTATTACCCTGCACTGGTACCTTCTCACTGAGGTGAGAAGCATGAGCCAAATGGGCATCCATGTGCTTGAGTGCAAGCCCTCTTTTCACACCATGACTTCCAAAGGTTGGACGATTCCACAGGAGTAAACCTTGCCCCACTTTCAGACATCATATATATGAACTACACTTATCTTGCCCCACATTCAGACATAATATATATGAACTACATGTTAGCACAGAAGTGTGACTCCTTTCATGTGCGTGCATGGAGAGAAGGAAAGAGAAAGAAAGAAACAAACAAAAGGTGCATCCAAAACGACAGAGTGCAATAGGGCTTGGACAGTGGGATGATGCCCACACAGTCAAGAGATGCCTAATGAGCCTGGGGCTCACTCGGGCTCCCACTTTGGCACAATAACAGCACCCCCTAGCCCTACACTGGAGTACCAATTTTGCTGCGATGCAGAGAACATGACTCTAATTAGCCACCAGCACTTCTTCCCACTGCTCCTTGGAAGTCTCTCATGCAGGCACAGACAAGCCCTGAGCAAGCCATGGTAGCCTGAGAAAAACTGAGCCTGAGGTGTTAACAACCATGAATATAATGCAGTTAATTTAATTGGGTTGTCCATCCTTGATATTTGAAAAGTCCCTTTTAAATGTTACAACATTTTTTTTTTAAAAGACAAGTGAGTTATTTTCTCCTGAACTCCATTTCCATTTTAATGCTGATGTTCAGCTTCTTTTGCAAATTGAATGAAGGTAAAATCCTCACAATAATATACCATCCTTTTGAACAACTTATTTCCTTTTGGTGCAGTTTCAAACAGATAGAGTTGTAATGGCCAAAATAAATTTTATTCCAGAAATGCAGAAAGCTAAAAAGTTAAGCTTAACTTACAAACCTTTTTTAAGGGAGACAAAATCATGCCAGCCTTATCACCATGACAGTCACAGTTGTTTTGATTTATTATGCAATGGTAATCAGGCTACACAATAAATTTGCTATAGTAATGCATTAATCACTTTGTAAAGAAAAATGAACTCCTGTAAGGAAGACAATACATTTTTCTCTCTCTTCTCCGGCTTGGTAGAAATTAGTCCCTAATCCCATTCTTTAGAGAAGGAAGCACATATTTTCACTTCTGCTGCTTCATCTTGGATTTGAGCTTATGGCTCAGCAAGGTCACTATCATCTTACATCCTACATAACTGAGCTACGCAAGTATTTCTCAAAGACATTCCTTTTTTAAGAGATTCTACATACTCTTTCATTGTGTACACAGAGTTTATACATTTGGATGAAACAATTTAAGTATGATCCATGACAGAGAGATCACTGAGAGGATATGGATGTCCAAAAAAGTCATGCAAGAAAGGGGATGTCATGCAAGGCTGAGGCAGTGTCTTGGACAATGCAAGAGAGATGGCATCTTTGATATGTGTATAAAGAGGAGACATCTTTTTCTTCACAGAATTTTTAACTTCCCCTCACAAAGTACCATGCAGACAAATACCCCCATCTCCAGATCTGCGACCCACTGGGAATGCTTTGGCTTGCGGTTCCCAAAGGCATAAACGTACCTTTACTGTTGTCTCTTCTCTACCCAGAGACTCCAGGGTTAAACAGAGACCTTCCTTTACAGAGGCAGCCCGCAGAGGTAAAGGACACCGTTTCGTTTGCACTTCGGGCTAGGTTGCTACGCACATCAGGGAAGGGACAACAGCATTGACTGTGCTTACGGCTGTCCTTTCCCCAGTCAGAGTCCCGGTATTCCCAGGTGACCCATGCTCCCACTGACTTGTGCTACAGATATTGGTGCTAACTGGTAGTGCTATGGATGCTACAACTGGGGGCCACGCTGTTAGATCATACTCAAACATATATGAATAAGGTCCACACTGACAAGACTGCAGCTCATACATAAAGCTGACTGCCATACCAAATTCAGATTGTCCACCATAAAGTTTATTGTCCTCTGCCTTCACCCATACAATTCCCCTAAAGAAACAGTCTAGTTTCAGAGCAGGCATGGCTTGGGATTCAGGTGACCTGCCTCCCTACCTAAATCTGCTGGGTGACTTTAGGTAAATCACCTTCTGTAACATGAGGATAATGACACTAACCTCCATGATAAAGTTCCCGGAGATCCAAAAGCTGAAAACGGCTCTCCAAGAGCTGGCTATTATAAAGCAGCAAGCAGCTGTCCTGAGAGCAGCTGGCACAAGCTCCACAAGGGCACTGCTGCGCATTAAACTGCCCTTCAGAAGCTAAGACGCCTCATGGGTGGCCCCAGAGAACCTTCCTCTGGAATAAGCTCGAGCCATTGATGGTAAAAACTCGCACCATCTCATTTCCAGGAGTGGTGTCTGAACTAGAAAGGCAAGGCAACAGTTTATGCCATTTACATCCCTTTAGCAGCTTTCAAGGCGGGATTTTTGATAAGGCCTGAAGGAAACCAGAATCTTGCAGGAGTTACAAACCACCTCTGAGACGCTTCCTGGTATTCTGCCCTGCTGACCATCCCAGCTCTGGGGCAGTTCGTACCAGCACACTCTAGACCAGAAGTCCCTCAGAAATATTTCCTTGCAAGGAAATACTTCTGTTTTGCTCCAGGACATCTCCTCCACAAACCTTCCAGGTAAGGCACAACAGCAACCAGAAAAGCTGAATTAGAAGGCTCCATTTCCCCTCAACTTCCCATGAAGACCAAGGGAATGTCCATTGAGAGGACCCTAATGCCACTGTCAACTTTTTAAAAGGAACCTACAGCCTACCTTTACACCCAGGTCTGTGCAGATGGCTGAAAAGTCCTCTTTGGCTCCTCTTCATCTGTGGCACTTAGGAACAATTTTTCTGCCACAAGGTAAAGGCTAGATCTACCCAAACCCACGCCAAAGCAGGAAGCTCTTGAAACACCAGAGCTGACTGGCAATGCCACCAGAGCGGAAATCCCACGTGCAGATGGCCATAGCCACATGGAAGCTGTTGAAAGGAAGGAAACTCATGTGCCAAAGGCTCTTCTGCTTTGCAAATGCCCTGCAAAGTGCTGCCTCTTCCTTGTGGCTGGTAACATCTGGAAAGGTACAAATGCTCTATCACCCTGCCACAGCTGTCTGGAAAGGTATTTACTGGCTCAGCCACATCTCGTGCATCCTCTGGACATGATAAAGGAATGCAGGGAAAAAAAGAGAAGGAAGGGCTGAAAAAGAGAAGGAAGGATGGAAGGGAGGAAGGAGACTCTTTCACAGAGACTGCACAGAGGAAAAAGATGAAAGAAAACAGGAAATTCGGAATTCCTCCAAAAGCACTCGCTCTGTTCAAATGGCCTTTCTCCTTGACAACACAAAATGCAACTGTGGACAAACTCAAGGACTGCATACTATAAAGTAAACACTATCATCTATACTTACTTACATATATAAAATCATGTAACTTTGACATCATGATTTACCATTGCTGAAAACATAGTTCACACACACACACACACACACACACACACACACACACACAAAAGACAAAAAAAAAAAAAAAAAGCACTGCCCATTGCACTGCAGCATCACAGTAGCATCCCCATTACGAGGGCAAATTTGTGGGGAGGCTGTAGCTAGCGCAGGCAGGTAAAGCAATGCTCCCTCCCCTCTTTCCTACAGGAAAAAAGAAAAAAAATTAGCAGGGTAAGAATTAAGTTATTCCTCTTTCAGTTGTCGTGAAGCCCCAAGGCAGCATCCTAACAGCCCTTTTCAACACAGGTAAATTGAATTGCAGCAAGTTTACTGCGTGCAGACTCCTCCAACAAGACATTCAATAACAAAGCCGTGACCATAACCTACGAAGAAAGGCTGAAAAACACCACGGGCTTGTTTAGTCTAGAGAGAAGAAGGCTGCAGCAAGACATAACAAGAGTCTGCAAATATGCCAAGGGTCAGCGAGAGAGGCGAGGTGGCCGCCGCCAGCCGCGGGGCCCTGGCGCCGCGGCAAACGGGAAGCGCTTCGGAGGAGCGACGGGGTACTCCGGGCTCTCCACGAAGGGCTTCAAAAGCAGGTTCTGCTAAGGTCTGCAAGGAGTAACATCCACCCGGCTGATGCTGCCCGGGGGCGAGGGACGGACTGCGTTGGCCTCTGGAGACCCCCTTAACCCTCCTGGCCATCTGACTCCTCCAGCAGCTCTCCCATGGGTATTCAACCCACTGAAGCCCAAGTTCTTCCCCTAGCTACCCGGGGGTTGGGCATGATTTCTTCCCTCCGCCCAGTTCCTGGATTGGGGCTGCGCTCGGGTAGCTGAAAAAGCCGCAGGGCAGCTCTAGCGCCTTTGGGACCATAGCAGCAGCTTGAACTGTTAAAATCCGACACTTGATTCTTATGCAAATAAGCAAACGAATGGGAGGGTGGTTGGTGTAAGAATGTTAGAGCTTGGGCCAAAGGCTGAGGAATTGCTTTGAAATGAATTGTGCTAAAAAATGTAAATAATTCTAAAATTTCGAGTGGATTATCCTGGCATCTTCGTGGGTATGCGGCTTTCTGCTGCTTATACAAGGGAAATTAAAGGCATGCAAAGCTGGTCTCTGACATTTTTAAAAACTTTCTGATGGCTGAGAAGACCCCTCTAAGCAGTATGGACTCTGCCACAGGCGTACACGAGGGTCTCAGCCCTGAGCTGACCTGAACGCTGGCGCGGCTGGAGCGAAGCGCTGCACGGAGCGGCAAAGCTCCCTTTGCCTTCTGCTCTGCCCTTCCGCCCTCGCGATACCTCCTCCTCTGTAAAACAATGTTTCACCTCCACATCCCAAAATGAAAGGCCGGCTCCAAAATCTGCTCGTCTAAGATCTCTGCAAAGCCCCGGGGCCCGCCAGGCCAGACACCGGGCAGCGACGTCCTGCCGAGGAGGACGGAGCCTTCAAACGTTCAGCAGTCGCACGGCACCCTCCAATACCCAGAGCTCGCTACAGCGGGAAGGAAAGGGTTTGGCAGGGAACACGTCTTGCTCGTTTGAGTTAGATTCAGTATTAAAACACAAAGCTTCAGCAACTGTAAAACAGTCCTAAGGAAGCACCAACCAATCCTCTTCCCTTCTAGCCTCCCCAGCTCAACATCTTCCAAATACTTTTCTGCCTTCTGTGCCACGGCAATGAAAACATCAACCTTCTTGCTGCATTCCCTTGTAGAGCTAGGGTGCTCGCTTCACCAGCTGAATTAGCTTACCTGACTGCAAGTTGGGAAAACTAAGAGTATATGATAAATTGCAAGAAAGGCTTAAATGGATGATATGCCAATAAATAATTCTTGCGCATCATTTGAAAACCATTAGGTAGTTGAAGTAATGACTGATTTAACTCTACCTATTTAGTTTACCTGTGATAACATACTGTAAAATCTTGAGGTTATATAACAAGTACAATCTGAGCTAAAAACCTTCATTTGGAAATAACTGCAAAACTTGAGGGTTTCTTATTCTTTTTCCTTTTAAAAAAGATTTAATTAAAAACACAAGATGAAATAAATATTTTAGGCAACCAGCAACAAAATGGGAAAATACCATGTGTTTGGAGTTTTAGTGCCCTCTGAGTGCTGAAATTTATTTGCAGCAAGCAGAAAATAGACAGCAAGCATAAAAATTCAGCAGATTCCCGCTAGTAAAATTATTTATCAAGCTAACAAGGGAGGAACCCTTCTAGTAGCAACAAGCCAGCAAGGAAAAGACGTGCCTTTATATTTTACCTTTGGGTTAGCACACCAGTAAAAATGCCAACTGACAAGCACTTCACATAAACATTTCTTTCTAAATGAGCTGCCTTGTTAGAAAAAAAATCTAAGCAATGGAGTGCTACAGTCAACAGACAGAAAAACCCAGGATGAATATTACATTGCTCCATATTACAGAAAAATATAAATAAGGACATAAAAATAATGTGGATGCATAAATGACTTTAATAAATTAACACTTCATTCTGTATTTAAAGTAACTACTTGGGCTATAAATCTATCTTAGCTTCAATTCTACAAAGAAAGCATACATCCCAGTAAGGTATTATTTAGATCTGTCTTACCTCTTGAACTATGTGTATACATATATGTGTACACGTGTGTATATATATATATAAGCATTCACTGTGCTGTTAGCTGTGCTATTCAAGCCCCATTGCAATATTTATCATATATTTATTTTATGACTGAAACCCTGAAGTCGGTTTTACAGTTTAGTTTAACGACACCAAACTTTGATTATAAATTATAAGTGGCTTTATTGTAGCCTGAAGAGGCAAAAATTTGGAGGCATTCGATTGCCTGATCCCAATTAAATTTTAAAGAAATAGTAAAGTGACACACATGCGCTGAATAGCTGCACCCTGAAGAGAACCGCAAACATCTCCTGTCCGTCTAACCCTGCACGGTGGGGCTATCCCCTCCGAGCAGCTCTTTGCAGGAAGAGGCATTTGACCATTGTCAGCAGGCTTTAAATCAAAACCAAATCAAACTAAACCAAAGCAAACAAACAAACAATCCAATGACTTTTTTTTTTTTTTTTTTTTTTTTAAACTATTCATATTTTCATTGCAGGAAAAAAAATAGCTTGTGGGAGGGTAGGGGGCAAAAATCAGCCCCAGCACTTTGTCCGATTCTGCAAGTCAGGAAGCAAAACCTGCCACCATGGTTGACAAAAGGAAAAAAAGGAAAGTTTTATACTAAACTGAGTGCTAGAGGGAAGCACAGGTTTGCACGGTGCTTCTGACTGATCGCAGATGGTTTTCTGGCCATAATTATAAGGCAGATCCCGCATTACTGCACTTGGACAGAACTGCGAAGGCTGGCAAGGAATACGGGGAAAGGTTTTTAAAAAAAAAAAAATCCCCAAACAAAGCAAACGAGGGGGGTAAGGGGGGGGGAAAGCACATCCTTTTCGGCGCTCCTGCTCCCCTCCCGGCCTGGGATTTTCTCGCCCCTGCAGCGGCTCACAACGCCGGCAGGCGAGGCGGAGGCCCCCCGGCCGCTGCCGCATCCCGCCTCGCGCTCCGGCCCCGCGCCCGCCGCGGGCGCCCGGCCGCCTCGGCTCGCTGCGGAGGGACCGCGTTAGTATGGATATTTGTCCGCAGGGGACAAACGCTTTTGAGACGCGAGCACAACGTTATGGGCAAAACGTCAGCAATAATCACAAAAAAAGGGGGAGAGAGAAACATCATGGATGTAAACCACGAAATAAATAATACACATCAACTTCTACGTTTCTCGCCTTTCATCTGGGTACAGCTGACATTAAGTCCAGGAATTGATATCTTTTTAGCGCAGGAGACACAAGATGCCAAGTTGTATTTTTTAGCGCAAGGCCAACATGCAAAAACAAAGCTAAAAGAGTTGAAGAAATGAGTACAACAGAAAACAACGAGATTATCTCGTCGCTGGAAAGAAAACGATCAGCGTTCCCATGGAAGCCGAGCAGTTAATATACCGCTATCTTCGATTTTTCCATCCTCTCCTTATTAGAATATAATTTGGGTCCAAGCGGTACAGATACAGGTTCTTACTGACCACAGGAAGGGAGCGCTACGGGCAGAGCGAGATCTGCAGCACGTACGCGTGCACGCGGTCCTCACGCCTCCCGCCTGGCTCTGCCTCGGCGGCGAAGCCGTTTGGACCTGGAAGTTGTTTGAAAGCCGACGTAAAAGCAACCGCTAAAAGGCGGGATGTTAAAATCCTACTGGATTCTGCTCCTGCTGCACCAGAGCAGCCTGGAACGTCTCCACTACAGACAGAAAATAGCAGGCATGAAAGAAGAACAACATGTGAGATTTTTCTCCTTTTTCTTAAAAAAAAAAAAAAAAAAAAAAGCGCTTGTCTCATCTACCTGGCCCTCCCCGTGCAGCAGTGCCCACGCCGCTGCCAGCCCGGGCCCGCAGCAGCGGCCCCTCGCTTGCAGGGCGGACGTGGTCGCACCGGGGCCGCAGACCGGCACGGCTCCTCGGCTCGGCCCGACGCCTTCGTCTCGTGTCGCCAGCGGGCTTGCTTGCGCCCCGACCTCAATTACCCCGTACAATCCCGCCGCAGACAGGGAGCCAGCTATTTAATTACCCATCCCTGCTAACAAAAGCCCTCTTTATTTTGATTAGCTTTGAGGGACCGAGGTGCCCCGCCATGGGAGCACGTTTAAATAATCGCACGATACGGAATAACACGCCTGGAAACACAAAAAGAGGGGGAGAGGAGAGACGAAAGAGAAGATGTAAACTCGGTCCCAATTCCCAATTTAAACCACGGATGACCTCCGGGTCAATTTTTCAGAGTATCGCAGATCAGTTCAATTCTCACCTCCGCTGCCTACCTGCTAGCGAACGAACTTACGCTGCCTTCCAACAGGCTGAAGCAAGGAAAAGGAGATGGTGTTTAGCTGCCTCTGAATAACCATGGTTATTAGATGATGCATGCAGAGGAAAAATTACCATTTCCCTTCTCCTTCTTCTCCTTTTGATTGTCATTCTCACCTCACTGGTGATTAAGATGTAGGACGCTCTTGCAGATTGTTAATTAGGTGCTAATATCTGCAAGGGGCCACAGCAAGCTTCTCCACCTGAGGTCATTTCTCAGAAGTCAGGCTGTCTCCAATGACAGTACCTGTAATTCCCAGAGCTAGTTTGATTCCCACTCAACAGCTGGAGCTAGTGTTTCTTTCATGTCTGGTTTCATTTCCTATCTGAAATTATATGAGTGCTAATATCTTTATTATCTTTCCTGTAGAAGTGCAATGCTTGAGCATGGCACAGTATGTTGTTCATAGGCTTTTCATTCTTTTTTTTTTTTCTTTTTTTTTTTACCAAGGCATTTTCAAAAACATTTCAAGCAAAAATCTTTATAGTTAACAAATTTATAGCTGAGGACTCTATTATAGATATAGAGGGAGAAGGTAGGAGTGAAACAGCAATAATTTGGAGACAGAAGAAAAGCGAAGCAAAGCTGCACTACTGCTGAATGATAATAGCTCAAATCTTGGCAAATAAATATAATGGCACTGACAGGAAGGGGAAGAAATACAAGGACAATGTGGCCTCTGTGTGTCTTGGCAGGTGCACAAGAGTTTATCTATATATATGTGTGCACACATAGGTAGCAAGGATGTATATATTGCACTTAAGTGAGCGAGAGAGAGAGAGATGGGGCACATAACCAAACCACGATTTTGCTTGTATTTTGAATGATTCAAAATTCGGGTAAGAGGAGGATGTTTTTAATTCAGAACATTACCAACTATGAAAGAACCTGATGTTTGTATTTGTGGCCTGGTGCACTCAGGAGACTAAATCCTCACTCAGACCAAAGTCCTACAGACCACAAAACTTCTACTCTTGAGAGCTTCTGCAATCCTCCAAGTGCTGATGTGAAGCACAAGTGATTTTTCATCCAAGGTTACAAAATAAGGTAAACATCAAGTACTGTATATTATACTAGCTTTCATTAGACGGTTTCAAGGAACATTACAGATTTTTTTTTAACGCACACAAAAGCCTGGAAGATAAAAATTAATTATCTAGTTTTGTAACTGTGTAAACTGAGATATAAAGAGATCAACGGTAACAGACCTTTAGAAGAAATGTAAGATAACAAGTTTAAAGTATGCGTGTGCTTCAGTATTTTGCTGAATCAAGAATGAAACAACTGGGGCAAAGTCTCACAAGTGAGTCAGACCGTGACTCCCAACTCCCCGTTTCTTCACTCCCTGAACGTTGGGGCTATATGTGGAAGCCTGAAGCAATTTTATAGGAGGGATGCTAAATCAGTGCTTTTCTCATCTCCTCCATCTTCTATATTTTGGTAAAGTGTGACTCATTTGGTAAATGGCACAAATTGGAAAAGCCAAGAGATGTTTTAAAAATATTTAAATTATTTTTTTTAGCCCTTAACTTAGAGTTTTCTATTAGAACTAAATGACAGCAAATGATACTTCAATGGAAAAATGTTTTAGAATTTATTCTAAGCATAGGGAAAACTATTAAATGGACTTTGCTGGGAATTTCTGGAGGTAAGACCTGTCAAATAAGGCATATGCCTTTGCTCATAAAGACTCAAGACGTTTTGTACTTCCAATTCATAGGAGTGATCTAGAAAGGAGTTTCAGACATAGTGAAAGTCTGCATTTTATAAATACTAGAGGACGCTATTTTTGTCTACGTAAAATGACCTGTAAATTGTACAAGATGAGTTTGGGGAGAGGAAAGTGAGGGAGAGAGGTTACTAGCATTTTCTTAGCAAAAATAACATATTACTTCCCATTTGAAATAAAAGATTCCCATTTAGACTTAACACAGCATATCTGCTTGAAAAATATGAACATAGTTACCATTGACTTCAATGGGAAACTTGCCAACGATATTTCATGGACGTTATCTTCAATCAGCTTCAAAAAATAAAGACATTTTAAAGGCAGTGCTACTTCAACAAGGGAAAGTTAAAAATAACCCACTCACAGAGAAATTTGATTTTTGCAATGCTTAGGCTCATTTTCAATGTTATCAGATATATGGCCTTAGGATAAGACTTGGTCAATAAGGTCTGGCCTGCAGCGCAGCCTGGCAGCTTGACATCATCACAGGCTGCAAAGAAATATGAGGCCACAAACAACAGTCTGGCTTGATTGTACATCACAAATGCACACGAACAGCACGAGAAAGCAAAAGGTCCTGTGCAAAACACAAATCTCTCTAAAAAATGTATGTGTGAACGCAGGAGCAGCAGCGGAAAGTAAGTGAATGTATATTTTAAGATTGCTATGATTTCCCTTGTGTGAAAGGTCTTAGAGGTAAACTGAAAAAGGAACAGAAAACATATTTCTGTTCTTTACTGCTCCTTATTCTCTCCTTAGTTTTAGGGCTCATCCATATGGGGAAATTATGTCGTAAAACCATACCACAGTGCTATCCATTCCCTCGGTGGACAATCTTACTCTAGAGTAAGAGTGGATTTTCCTGGTTAGTTTATTTTATTTTGTAAGTGGCTTAAGCTATACTGGGAAAAAAAAAATCCACTCTTACTCCAGAATAAGAACATCCATCCAGGGAATTCTACCAGCACAGCTATAGCAGTATGAATTCATATCTTGCTTTTTATTAGCACGCCTTCCCCAGTAGACATTCGTGTTGTGATGGAAGTCTAGGCACCAGGAATTCAATGGGAATTTCAGCAACGCCTGCAGCGGGGCTGGGAGTCCGCCCAAGACCTTTCCTTCCCACTCGAGACACAGCTAAGATGCAGGTTAGATTCCAGGATCCATCATTTCCGCATCCTGCCCTTAGAGTATCCCACAAGTCCTTCAAGGACCCTCCATTTTATCTGAAAACTAGAACATGGAAAAAAAACAGTGATAAAAACAACTATTTTTTTTCTTGCATTTTATTTTTTAAGAGGAAGCCTGGCTGTAGTTACTTATCATAGAATCAGTAAGGTTGGAAGGGACCTCTGGAGATCATCTAGTCCAACCTCCCTATTTATGGCAGAACCAAATTCAGCTTTCCAACAGGATCACATCAATGTCATGAAATAATTAGGCATTCAGTGGGATATATTATTCCTGGTAGCTCCATAATGTTGGAAGATGGAAAAGCTCTTCTGCACCAAACAAAACACACTGAAGTGATATAAAAATAGGTATCAAATATGGCTGGAGTTATGTACGTGTCGTGAGAGACGTTGGCCAGAGTTACTAGGAGTTCTGCATGTGCAATAAGCCAATATATGGCCCTTGGAAATTAATAGCTCCCTTATAAAATACCACAATGTATCCTTGGTGGTATTTTATGAGATAGCAACTAGTTTTGCTATTGATACAACAGTGTATATCACAAACACCATCTTCATCCTGCCGTGCTTACTCTGAAAACTCCCAGTAAGCCCCACGGGCTCCAGTGTATGGAGTGACACCACGATTCACATCCACGAGTCCTGTCGCCGTTTGCCCCAAGGGAGACGTTTGGTGAGAGTGTCTTAACCAACAACCACCAAATATTCCCACCACACTCATAAAGTGAACGGCCTCGAAATGCTAAAAGTATGCCAGAAATAACACAATTCCTTCAAAAGAGTCAAGTTAGTAAGTCAGACCATGGAGACTACTGTCCACTACTATAAATGTACAGTCTTAAACTCCCTTAACCAAGCCAACTCCATGAATATCAACTAAGCAGGCCTCCAGAGAATATGAAGTATTGGAGTTTTCATATCTAAGCTTATTATTCCTAACATCACTGAGACACTTCCCTGAATTGTCCTTCTCCTTCCCAAATTCCCCCTCTGACCAGATGTCTTTCTCTTTCTTGCTTTTACCTGTCAATCATGCTCACAGCTGAAATTTGATTTCTCTCCCAACAGTAACCTTAGATGAAACATTACCATAGGGGTCAGAACTGCCTGAACCTTGCCATAAAAGTTCGTTAACTCTTCCAAGACCCAATAGCTATTTGCTTAAAAGTAGCAAATTTTGCCGCTGTTTTTCTCAATAATACATGACAGCATAACCACAAAGCACTGGAAGGAAGGAGCAATGAATTGTTCCAGAGAGCAGCAAGCAAGGCAAGTCCTGGGATCGCAAGTGTACATCAGGGAGAAAGCTTTTGCTTTTTTAATATGTGGATAGCAAAGATTTATATCGCTTATATAATTTATATAAATATAATAATTACACACACAAATTAGAAGACTCAGGCAAGCTTTCCTCTCAGATTACTGAAATTAGAGCAGTTCCACCAAAAGCAAAGTGATGGAATATGTGCTGTACTTTTGCAACGAAAACACGTAGTTTCTCCAGCTTAATCAAAATATGGCTCTGTTCTCATAAAAAAGTATATTATGCTTCAAGCCCTTCTAAAAAACAAGTGGTCTGATTTCTGCGTCATTTATGGTGGTGTAACAGAAAAAAAAACTGCATGGCAGGCAAAAGCATTACACTGGGTGTAACTCGGGGAAGGGAGGAGCGCGTCGGGCCCACCGCACACCTCCTAGGAGCTGCCTGAGGAACCCACTCTGGAGGCAAAGACTCCTCCTGGTGCTATTCGACGTAGAGTCTAGCGCACCGGTTAACCTCTTCTGCACCCCGACTCAAATTTTGGATTAAAAAAAAAAAAAGAAGAAAAGAAGAATTCAGTGAGCTAGTGAAATACGGGCGTTGTTTTTATGTCAGCACTGGTGATCAAAGTGCTGTAAGCTGTACAGCAGTCCGTACTCTTAACTGAGACAGGACACTTCTTAGTGACACAGGAATCTCTACCATTGCAGCCTTGAAGCTTATTTAAACCGCTTAGTATCTTCTAGAGTTGAGGTCAATAAAAATCAGATTCCATGGAGGGAAAAAAAAAAAAAAAAAAAAAAAAAAAAAAAAAAAGCCCGTTCGAATCAAGCAAGGGAAGCGACTAAAAGTTGAATCCCCACATTGTCATTAATGCCCTGTAGCTTGTCCGTGTTGACAGACTGAAAGAACATGAATTTCCGGAGGAAAACCATGCTGCGAATTATGCATGATTGTAAATTTTAAGCAGGGAAGTTATTGAACACTGGCTCCGGATTCTCATCAAGAACTGAGGACACCTTCAGAAGACCCATCCCTAATCCCCGTAGCTGGTGGCTGAGCGGTGGCATTTGAGGAAAAAGCAAGCAAACCTTTGCGAAGGATGGGCTGTGAGCGGCGGGACACGGGCGAGCCGCTGGCACGCGGGCGAAGCCCGAGCGGGGCGCCCGGAAGCGAGCCGAGCCAAAGCCCCGGGACCGGCACCGGCACCGGCCCCGGGCCCCGACCGAGGCGCCGCGCCGCCGCCGCCCCCACGGAAACGGGGCAAATTGCTAGCGAAAAGGAAGACGTACCTTTCCTTTCTGACCTCGGGTGACAGCGAGTTTCACATCACCGTTGTGGAGGATTCTCTCGGGTACCTAATTTAGCAAATATATTAAAATAAACCATTATTAAAAGGAATTTTTAACATTGTAAAACCTGCCTGCCGAGCCACTACTGTACAGAACAGCACTTTTTATATTCAGATGCTAAAATAAGCTTAGAAAGTCTCTTGTACTGTTTATTAACTGTATTTGAGTGAAGAAGAAATTAACACAAAGTGAAGCATATTTAGGATGCACATCTACTCTTTACTTGGCATAATAACAGGAGAATCTTACTTATCAGTTACCTTAGAAAACATGTATTTTTGCCTCAGTGGTGATTATCACCTTCTAAGACATGAAAGCGTATAGCTTTCCGTATTTTTTTCTTAATGATTATTATTAGCTGTGCTAATGTAATTGGCAAAATAATAATCACTTTCTGTACACACTCCATTATTTTTCAGACAGTAGCTTAATAACAGAAGCAGAGCTGTCATTTCTCCCTGCCGTTACTCACACTGTACAAATTCATACTGTCAACATATATTTAAAATCTAATTTAAAAAATTCAGCATAGTTAGAATGAATCTTTGTACAATAAGTGAGATAAGTCAGTGAGTCAATCTATGCTTTTTTTAAATGTGAGTATTTTGTTGCGTCCCTTCTATTTAACTTTCTCTCACCGTGTGTGTGTGTGTGTGTGTGTGTGTGTGTGTGCGCACATATATGCATATTTTCTATAATCTGCCTGCAGGAATGCTTCAGCTTCAGCCATATATTGTAATAGCACAGCGTAATCAGAGCAAGAATAAACCGCAAGACTCATCTTTTTTAATAAAGGGAGCAAGGCAAACTAGAGGAGCTTTTTTCCCAGCATTTTCATTCCACAACAGCTCTGCAGCCTTTGAAGAAGTCCACCGCACGTTTTGCGCCAGCTAAATTATCCTTCCTGGACGTACGGTGCCCTTTCAACACCGAACTGGAAGGTGCGGCGTACCCCCTGCGCTCGCGGGCCGGGGGGCGTTTGCCGTCGGCTCGCTGTCCCGCGGGAACGCGCCAGGCGCGTGCCCACCTGAAGAGCCCCCAGAAAGCGATGCCGTCAGGCGGCTTTTGTCGTTCTCAGCCTTGGAGGAGCACATCCCCGAGCTAAAACCACAGCAATTCAGCCACGCCGCCGGCGACCTGAACCAGAAGGCACCGCGCCTGCCCCGGCGGGCGAGGCGCGTTGATTCCTCTTGCAGGTTTATTTAACTCTCCGTTTATTATTAAGGAAAGAGTCTAAGAAACTGAGACAGCACCAAGGCAGCCAGAGACACTAAGCAGATTTATTAATTTAAGAAGGCTGATAACTTTCCTTTAGTTTATCCGACAGAGTTGGTGCAAGGGAGTTATATTTTAATAAGTTTTCTACTCTGCACTGTGTGCTATTTTCAAAGGATTTCACAATAAAGGAAGCTGAAAGACTGTGCTCAGTCTGGAGACTGTATCTAGTATGACATGAATATAGTATTTTAAACAGATTTAATCTCACAGTATGCCCTCCTCTACAATGACTTTGCAGGATGAAACCTTATGGAAAGGAAAATCTGTTCACCCGATGCCACAAAACACTGAATTGCACTGCAGACTCCGGCATCTCTGCCTACATGCTAACGTGCTTTCACCAAAGACTTTGGAAACAGCTAAGTTTCGGGGGCTGGATCCCGTTTGGTTCATTTCTGAGCTCATTTCCATTGCTGCTTATGTTTCACTGCAACAGCTCCAAGTGCTGGAGGGAGCAGGGCTGTCTGCAGCCGCGAGCAGCACCGCTTCTGAAGCCGATACCAGCAAAACTGATCCTTCCCCGGCCCCTTCACAGGCGCGACGGCCGCTGCCAAGGCCTGGCGAAGAACTTTGATTTTAAGATTTGGGGAAGTAGGGTTCCGGCTCCAGAAAAGTGAATGTTTCTTGTAGGAACGGCATTAAGCTTAACCACAGGCACACGCTCAGATAGACACCCAAATAGATTTGGGAAACTCAACCTTGGAACACTCGCTTCTTCGGTTTGTTTAAAATTCATGAAATGTAAATCCCTTCCGCAGCCCCCCACCCCCTGCTCCCTGCAGATACCTCGGGGCCTGATCCAAAGCCTCATTAAAAAGTGCAGCCTTTGACTTGAGTGGGCTTTAGAGCAGACTCCAGGTGAGCACAGGTGGGAGGAGGAAAAAGAAGAGAAGAGAAGAGAAGAGAAGAGAAGAGAAGAGAAGAGAAGAGAAGAGAAGAGAAGAGAAGAGAAGAGAAGAGAAAAGAGGAAAGGATTGCAAACAAAACAGCAGAGCAGCTCTCCGAACATACCTAGGGGCCGGTCAGTGAAGAGAGGGCGGCTGGCGTCGCACACGGCCGCTAAGCCTGGGATGCCTGGACGGATCCTTTAGCTATGCACAGACTCCCCTTTTGCTCCGGGAATCCAATTTAGAAACAAACAAACAAGCAAGCAAACACACCGAAGAAGCGGCCCCTCTGCTGCCCCCAGGCCTCCCCCGGCCCGGCGCGGGCCGAGGCTCGACGGCGCGGCCGGGCCCCGCCCGCTGCAGCGCCGGGCCGGGGCCGGGGCCGGGGCCGGGGCCGGGCCGGGTCGGGCCGCCCCGCTCCCGCGGGCATCCCCGGCGGCTGCAGCATCCCCGCGGCTACAGCCACGCCGGGGCGGCGAGAGCCGGCCACGGCGGCGGGGAGGGAGGGCACCCGGAGGGACGGCACCCTGCTAGGCAGCTTCCCCCCCGCACACAGACCCCCGCCGCAGGTTTATCCGCAAATTTCGCCGAGCAGGGGTTTAAGGATCCACCGGCGTGGCCCCAAGCCCTCGCTGCCAGCTGGGGAGCCGCACACCCGCGCCCTCCCCGGTGTCCCCGCTCTGCCCACCGCCGCCCGGCCCTCCGGGGCGCGCGCTCGGCGCTGAGACCCAGGGGAAGGGAGCAGCATTTATCCAGAGCTCACACTGCAGCACGGTGTCGAGCCCCACCGCCTCCGTACGCAGTCATTAACATTTTTGCTTTACAGGGGGAAAAGCCGCTGAGAACATTTTCAGGCCTGTGCTTTTTTTATGAATTAACAATTGAGAGAGGCAACCAGGGACGCTCCATTCACTACCCCCGCTGCAACCTTAAACACACTGCTCAGTTTGTTGTGCGCTGGGTGGTTTGGGGAGGGGGGTGGTGTTGGTTTCTTTTCCGCAAGGCGCAGAAATACCACTTCTAGCAAACTTCTGCCCTGCTTTTGATTCCCTCCATGCAAGGTAACTCACAGAGATGCATGCAAAAAGCAAGGGAAACCCTGCCACCAAGTCTGCAGGGCACCGCCAGCGAGGCAGGGCAAGCTCCATCCCCGCAGCACCGCAGCTACAGGCCCGCACGGTTCCCTGCCGCGTCCGAAAGCACACCAGTTTGAAAGTCAGACTTAAAAAAAAAAAAAAAAGAAAAAAAAAGGGGGGGGGGTACAGCAACATAGAAAAAAGGATCATTTCAGGGAGAGATAAGATACAACCAGTGCGCATCAGGAGCACTGAGACGTTATCACGCTGTGCCGGGTCATCCTGATACCGTGGCAGATAGCGGGGCTGGAGCTGCCTGTCTCGGTCGTTACATGCAGCTAGCCCAGCTACAGCTCACGCAGATCCCTGTCCTTCTAGCTTTTCACTTGAAAAGTTAAGTCATATCCTGGACTATTTTTTGCATCGTGTCGGCTTAGAGCTCACAGATGTGAATGCACTCACCCCTAAGAGTGACAAATGTTATTCTCAATCCTCCCCCACAATTTCAGGCAGTCAAGAATTAAACGTGGCGCGGCATACAGTGTCTTAATCTAATGATTTGTAGCCGCAGTGCCCGAAAAAAAAATCATCAGAAAGAGCATTAAAAGTGTGAAGTAGGTGAGCGCGCTCAGCTGCTTCCCGAGGGGATGGATCCTCGCGGCAGCGGCTCAACCTCTGCTACGTCCTGCTGCCTCGCGGCGTTCGTACCCAGACGAGCACCCTGGCCGCAGAGCCCGAGTATTCGACTACAGACAGCTTGAGGATGTGTGTGCATACAACCAGCATTGCTTTTTGTCCCGGCTAAGCAAACAAAATATATCACACTCCCCATAGCTACCCTGGAACGCCCGAGCCGTACAGCAGCCACCGCCAACACGCTCGCAGTGATTTTAAAAGAGGGAGGGAAAAGAGCTTATTAAAAACCTCTGTTCCTAACATTGAAGCATGCAGGCTGCTGATGATGCTTCTTTCTTTTGTTTTTTTTTTTCCTGCATGAAATTTTAAATTCATCCATCCGAACAGGTGTCAGAAACAGTGGGTCCATTTAGCTCCTATGATGATCTGAGTAATAAATATAGAGGATTTCCTTTCAATGTAGCACATGCTGAAATGACACCAATGTAGTTCTGGCATCTGAGCAGATAATTCTGATATATGCATCATTTCCTCCCTAAATCCAGGAAGCAGCTACACTCTGTGCCTGATATTAGTATATTATGTCAAATAGAAATTGGTATTAAAATTATGAATGATTCTAGATCAAGAACTTCCTACACACTACACAGAGGGAGGGGGAGGAAACAGCTGCACAGAAGCTTTCGGAAAGGAAAGGAAAAAGAGGTGGGAAAGTTCATTTTTTAAACTTAAAATCTGCTGCCATGATTCATGGGGGGGGGCACCCTTCAAGCGGCGTTTTGATTCAGATCAGGCGTTTTTGTTCGAAAAGGGGGGAGAGGGCTTTCGAGTAAACAGCAGCTCTCGCTGCCCCGTTTGCAAAGGGGGCTGCCTGGGTTCCTGCAAAGCGCCTGCCCGGCGGTGCTGAGCAGTTGTTGAAGAAATAAATATACACTGCTGTGACTTGGCTATTCCTCCCCTCCTCTCTCTACCCCCCCCCCCCCCCGCCCCGCTACAGCCGGGGATGATGTTTCCCAGGCAGTACGGACGCCGAAAGCCTGCTCCGGGCCCAGGGATGCCGGGCGGAGGGCGAGGGCCGGCTGGGCTGGGCTGGGCTCCCTCGCAGGGGCAGCCCCGGGCCGCTCGCCCGGCGCGCTTCTCCCAGCACCTGGCGCTTGGCACTTCTTTGCGACCTCGTCCGTAAACGAGAAAGAGCTACAGGGCTGCGGCAGAAACGGGAGGCTGCTAGCGACGCGGAGGTTGAGACCACGTCCGCCTTCGGACGCGCAGTGCCCCGCGCCAGGCAACGTTCCCGCTGCCCGGAGCGGAAGCGGCGCCCGCCCGGGAGCAGCAGGATCCTGCTCCCCTTTGAAGCCAGCGGGGATTTTACCTCCGAGTTCAACGGGAGCAGGAGGGAGGCCGGCGTCGAGCGAGGATGAGCGGAGGTTATCCCGACCGGGCGACGCCAGCCGGTCCTCAGAGGGCAGCGCCGCGGCCGAGGGGGCTCCACCGAAACCAGCCGGCATGGCCCCAAGCTTGCTGTGCTCCAGGGAACACGACCGCGCGCTCCTATTTATTCCTCCCCCTCCTTTCCTTCAATTGGGAAGTTACTGTGTTTCAGGCCAAAACTCAAATGCAGCCTGCCTAAAGAAGGCCACTTTTTTTTTTTATTGGCAAAAAGATTGCAATGTATAATCATGATGAAAACCTAGGAGACACACAAGGCTTTTTTCTCCTCCAGAGTAGGGGGGGTGATGGGAATTTTTCCTTCTCGCGTGCTATTTCTAGGAAGGATTTCTCTTATCACCGTTCATACATTTTCCCCCCCCCCTCTCTCTCTCTCCGAGAAAGAAGATACTTAAGGGAGGCAGCAGTGCTCCCCTTGCTCTGTGCTACTCTCCCAGGACTCACCATACTTTTAAAACACTCACAACTTCGCCTGCGAGGAAAAGCTCGGCGCCGCAGAGCCGCCCGGGGTTAGAGCCACGCTGCCAACTTCGGGCTGGGCACTGCCTCCTGGGGATCCCCAAAAAGAGTGGGGCTCCGTTGTGACCCCCCCCCCCGGCCCCCTGTGCAAAAGCAGCAGCCGGGAAGCACGCCAAGGCCGAGCCTGCAGGTGACCCCCGGGAGAGACGTGGGCACGGGTGACGGCTCTGCCACACCGGGCAGAGGGGAGCTGCAAGAAGGGATGAAAAAAAAAAAAAAGGAGAGAAAAAAGAAAAAAGTGAAGCCCCATCTTTACGAGAGGAGATAATTCTCCCGTCGGCCAATAGCAGCCAGTTTACCCACCGATTACACATTAACCAGAAAGCGGGACGCGAATTAACCAGAACCTGGAGCTTGAACCATTACTCAAGCCATGGTGCAACCCGAGGTCAGATGCCAAAGGGCGTCTCGCGGCCCTCGCCCGGCCCGCGGGCCGCCGGCGGCCCCCACGCGGGACGGCGGCCCGGGGGGCTCGGGGAGCCCTCCGGCCCGGGGAGGGGGGGACGGGGACCCGGCTGGGCCGCCGCGGGGACCCCGGCGGGTCCTCTCCTCCCAAAGCCACCGGCGAGCAGGAGGAACCGCTGCAGCCGCCGGCGGGGGGAGCGCGGCCGGGCGCCCACGCGGGCTGCCGGGACAAAACCGAGGTGGCCTCGGCTTCAGAAAGTTGGAAGAAGTCCCTTGACTTTTTTTTTTTTCCCCTTCCTCTGCTCCTCAGTTCTAGGCTTTCTAAGGCCTGTAGCAAGAAAAAAGAAAGAAAAATAAAACCACAGGGAAAAAAAAAAAAAGATGGGGTGTGAGGGGGGAAGCAAAGAAAGCGGGGGGAGAAGCAGGCACTGCGCACCCAAAGGGCAAGGAACCTTTCGGTCGCGCGTTAAGTGGCTCTGTGCCGAGCCCAGCCTGCCGCAGCGACACCTCTGAGGAGCGGCAGGCAGCCGCGGCGCGCCAGCCGGCGAGAGGATGCGGAGGCTGCCCTTCCGCCTCGCTCCATCATAAAGCCGTCCCAACATCTAAGGCCGCATCACGTCCGCAGCTTTGCGAGCAGACCTCCCCTCCGAGGTCTCCCCAAAGCCGACGGGCCGGCCCGCGACGCGGAAGCTGAGGCCATCGCGCTGCCGAGAAGCCAGAACGAGCACCGGAGAGCTCGCGCTCTTCGCCTACCTGAACGCTAACGCCTTGCTAGCGGGCGACAAGTTTCCCTTCTGCATAAAACTAGCCTCCTCCGTCTCCCCTCCTGCGCATCACCGAGCGCGGCTCTCGTGCGGGCACTGCACCTCGGCCAGGCAGTACGCTGCAGCGCTGCTTTCACCGTTATTGCGCTTTAAACTACACACTAAGAAACTGAGTACGGAATCAAAAAAAATGCAGTTTATTATTGTAGATTATTCTCTCTTTTGATATAACCATAGAGTCGAAAATGAAAGAAAAGCACATAGGAACATCACACGTGGTTAGTTAGTAACTCAAGATATAAAACAATTTTGCACAGCAAAATATGTAAAAGAAAAAGTAACTGACAAGATTTTTTTATATTTATTGTGGTAAGATTTACTTTCCATTTTTTTTTTAAAAGACAGGATATCAGTCCCTGAAAATAAAATTTACTGATTATTGCCTTTAAAACTGTGGAATTTTTGAAGTTACAGAAAATCCAGTTCTGCACCACAATACAACTGTAAAAAAATCTGCATCATTGTAAAACTGTGCAGTAATGCCATCTTTGTAACTGCATAAATTGTATTAGCGTTCTAAACAGGTTTGTAATTTTTTTTTTGTATTATATGCTTGCAGGTTATATCTTAGTGCAATTCAGTCCCAAATACTTCAATTTTGAAAAAAAACCATACATTTTGAATGTAAAATACCCCTATAGATATAAACAGGGGTGCCTCCCCCTTTTAATACTTTGGTTTTCAAATACAGTCAGTGGTATAGCAAGGACTACATATACCCAACTTATATTTAAGTTGCAAGCACATGCTGCATAAACTACTTTTTAAAACAGTCCCGTTGCAAATTCTACCCCCCTTTACATCACGACAGTAAACAATTTAGTGCATCAATCTTTAAAAAAAAAATCTACATCTAAACAGACCTAACTCTTTCGAATTTATCTATAACATTCCTTTATCTGTAGCATACATTTTAACTGGGCTAACAGATGACAGAAACTAGAATTAAATTATATACTAGGAACCCAGAGCATTCCACATTTGACAATGACCAAATGCAAAAGGAAAAAAAATGGGGCAGATCACTTAAAATTATTTTTTAGACTGTTTTAGGCAACAGCATGGTTTCACTGTCCCCCCCCCCCAAGCGGGATGCGAATTTTGTTTTTTGAACATCTTTCCAAAGTTCTTTTTGTATTTTTTTGCCACATTAGGTTATCAAAATCCATTCTGGCATGTTTTCTAAGAGGGAATGCTTCAGTGCATTTAAAAGGAAGTCTGAAGTTTTGAGTAACTCAAAGCAGTTTTAGAGCAGATGCAAACTTTAATGGGGAGGAAGAGGAGGAGGAAGATCAAAGGTTGCACTTTTTTGCTTTCAACTCAAAAAAGTGATGAGGCAATAAAACAAAAGGATGAATGCCATGCCATAATAGTCTCCAAAAGTCCATTTCCAAGCAAAAGAAAAAAAAATAATTATACCATACATGACCAGCATGCAGGGTTTTTTTATTAATATAATGTCTCTTTTCATAGTCTTTTGAAACAGTTACAGTTCATTGTTGCTAAGACAAAATAGCAAGCGTAATGCATGAGATGAGTATGGGATTCTAATGGCAGACTAAAGTCTCACGTTTGGCAGATTAAGGCCAAAACTCACATGAACACACCGAAGGTTGATGCAGGCTTGATTTTGGCAGGTTGATCTAGGTATATCTCTAGTTTTGCACAACAACGCTAAAAACTGATGGAACTCAGCAAGCTGGAGTCTAAAAATTTCACATTGTTTTTGTATTTTTTTTGTTTTTGTTTTGTTTTTTGTTTTTTATTTCTTTTTCTTTTTGCAAAGCTCAAATCTCATATGAAGAACTCAGGATGGCAAAAAAAGAATCTGACTTTTTTGGACACAGCAAGCTCAAAAGAAAAAAAACCTCATGAACTTAAAAATATATATATATATATAATGTGGATGGCAGGTTTCAAAGAAGAGCAAGCTTCATATGAAGAACTGAGTTGGTGGCGAGTTGGATCTTTTAAATTTTAAAAAAACAGCAAGCCCCCACAAAAATAAAAATAATAATAATAATAATAATAAACAGAAAAGAAACTCATGTAGAACTTGCGGTTGGCCAACAAGCAGCCAGCCCACCTTAAAAAAAAACAAAACAAACAAAAAAAAACAAACAAAACCCCCCAAAACAACTTCGTTTTAAAATTGTTTTGAGTTTTTTTTTTTAAAAAAAGAAAAAAAAAGAAAAGTAATACAAGGTGGCAAGCTTGGTTGTCGCTCTAGCAAAGCCCCCAACAACAACTCACACGGAGAACTTTTAGTTAAGGTGGCAAGGCTGTGGGCACTCACATGAAAAACTCTGGAGAGGAAGGGTTGTCGCTGCTGGATCCGTTTTCTCTGAAGCCATTGCTGACCAGCTTCTCGTACTTTTCCTTGTAGGCGTCCCTCTCCCGGACCAGCCTGGAGATCTCCTGCTTTAGGTGCTCCACTTGCTGCAGCAGCTGGTTCTTCTCCGACTCGAGGACGTGCCGCTGCTGGACCCTCTTGAAGCGGCAGGACTGGGCATAGCCCCTGTTTTTGAGGGTCCTCCTCTTCTGCTTGAGGCGGATCACCTCCTCCTTGCTGACGCCCCGCAGCTGCCGGTTCAGCTCCCGCACCGACATGGTCACCAGCTGCTCGTCCGAGAAGCGGTCGTCGAAGTGGAGCCCCCCGGCGCCGCCGCCGCCGCCGCCGCCGCCCGGGCCGTGGTGCGGGTGGTGCAGCCCCCCGGCGCCGCCGCCGCCGCCGCCGCCGCCGCCGCCGCCCGAGCCGCCCGCCGAGGAGGCGGAGGAGGGCGGCGCGCCGCCCGGCGCCGCGGCGTGCGGGTGCCCGCCGCCGCCGCCGCCGCCGCCGCCGGGGCCGTGGTGCGGGTGGTGGTGGTGGTGGTGGTGGTAGTGGGGCCCCGCGCCGCCCTGCGCCGCCGCCGCGGCGATCACGGCCGACACCACGGCGGCCGCCGAGCCCATCTCCTCGCCGGGCACCGAGCCGCCGGCGCCGGCGGCCGCGGCCAGCTGCTGCCCTCTAGCATAGCCATCGAAGGCGCCGGGCAGCGGGTGGTGGCTGCTGTTGATGAGCGCCTCCACGGCGTCCTCGGGGCTGAAGCCCAGCGCCTCGGGGTTGAGCTGCTGCGGGTAGCCCGTCATCCAGTAGTAGTCTTCCAGGTGGGTCTTCTGGTCGGTGCCGGAGCCGGGGCTGGGCGCCGAGAAGCTGGGGGACGGGGGCACGGAGCTGCAGGGCGTGCTCATCGGCGTGGAGGAGAGCGAGCCCCCGGCGATCAAGCGGCCGCACTGGCTGATAATGCGGTCGGTCTCCACCGGCTCCTTTTTCACTTCAAACTTCATCAGATCGAAGTCATTAACATATTCCATGGCCAGGGGACTGGTGGGCAGGTCGGAGTTGCTCATTGCCAGTTCTGATGCCATCCTTTTGCTGCTGACAGTCCTCCAGAAAGGGTGCACGCCGGCAGCGAGGGGACTGCTCGGAGTTGCCACCGGGTGAGCCAGCTTGATTTTTTGCGGTATCTGGTCTCCTGCGCTCTCGCCCGCCTCTCCCTCGCTCCGCCAGCCCCTCGCAACCTCCGCTCCAATTTGCACCGGCGGTTTTTTCTCTCGCTCCTTATTATCCTTTGCAGAGTCTACGGTGCTGATGATGCATCAGAGCGAGTGGCTCTTTCTATTCGCCTTTTGCATGAAGGGTTTTTTTTTTTTTTTTTTCCCTCCTCTCTCTCTCGCCTCTCTCTCTTTTGCAGCTTGCAAACTGCAGCTGGAACTGTTAGTTCTTGTTGTTGCTGCAAGTAAAAAATTTTTTTGCTTTTGTTTTGTTATTTTAACACTTCATGGTGTCTTTCCTCTGGTCGTTTTCGTGCAAAGTGCAAATCGAGAAGAGAGGTTCATCAGGGGGAAAAAAAAGCAGGAGAGAAAAGAAACCGAAGACAAAAAAAAATCAAAGTCAATATCGCAACCAAAATAATAATAACAAAAAAAGAGAGAGGAAAAAAACTCAACCCCAAAGCTACAGCGAGAAGATGAAAAATATTTTAAAGGTTTCATCCAGCAGGAGAGTTTAAAAGCATTGCTGAGTTTTATAGCAGTCGTGACGTCAGCTTTCAAATGGGAAATTGACTCCGCGCGCGGACCAATGGGCTGCGCCGCTCCCGGCCCTCATTAGCATAATAGTATGGAAACAAGGAAACTTTTCGGCGCTGTCAGTCAGGGCCGATCAGCTGACTGTCAGCTGCGAGCGCCTTAACCCCCGCCTGCCCGCCGGGGCCGCCCGCAGAGCCCGGCCCGGCCCGGCCCGGCCCGGCCCGGGGGGGGGCCCGCGGGGCCGAGCCGGGGGCAGCCCGCTGGGGACCCGGGGCAGCCCGGGGGGGTCCCGCAGGGCTGGGAGCAGAGCCGAGGGCAGCCCGTCGGGCACCGGGGGCCGAGCTGGGGGCAGCCCGGGGAGTGGGGGGGGGTCCCGCAGGGCCCAGCCGGGGGCAGCCCGGGGTGGGACCGGGGCCCAGCCCGGGGGGGTGGGGGTCCCGCGGGGCCGAGCCGGGGGCAGCCCGGGGGGCTCCCGCAGGGCCCAGTCGGGGGCAGCCCGGGGGGGGGGGCGCAGGGCCGAGCCGGGGGCAGCTCGTCGTGGGACCGGGGACAACCCGGGGGCGTCCCGCGGGGCCGAGCCGGGGGCAGCCCGGGGGGGTGTCCCGCAGCCCAGGGCGAGGGGTCCCGCAGCCCGCCCCGCCGCGGCCCCGGCAGCGCGGCCGGGCCCGGCGCCGCCTGCGGGCCGCTCGCAGCCAAGGGTTAAATCCGTGCCAGGCACCGATACCTGCAGCGGCCCGGCCCTGCCCCCAGCGCGGCTTCGTCAGGGCTCAGCCGCCCATCGCGCTCCGCCGCGCTCCGCCGCTGCGGCCGCTCCGCGCGTTTCTGATGTCCGCGGCCGGGGCAGCGCTGCCCCCTCCCCGCTTCGGCGTGCACACCCCCAAGTTTGCCCGCGCCGCCGCGCTTGGCCTGCCTGGCCCGGACTAATTATTTTAATACATTTAGAACTATTTGTATTTAGTTTAACCTCCCCGTCCCCCGGCCCCCGCTCCGCTTGCGGGGCGGGGAGGGGGGCAGGAGGAGGGGCCGCGCCGGGCCGGGGCCGGTGCGGGAGCCGTGGAAGCGGCGGGCGAGCCGAGGCCGGCGCGCCGAGCGGCGGCGGAGCGGCTCCGTCCAAACCTCGACAGCGCCATCTCTCGTCGAAAGGTCAGTCGCGAGGCGGCCGCGGTGCGGGCGGCCGCGCCGGGCCGCGCCGTCGGGGCGGCGCAGCGGTGGCAGCCCGCGCCGGCGGCCCGGCCCGGCCCGGCCCAGCCCCGGGAAGCCCCCGGTCCCCGGAGCCGCCGGGCTCGACTTTTTTTTTTTTTTTTTTTTTTTTTTTTTTTTTTCCCCGACCGGGCTTTATGGGAATATCGATAGAATTAAAGTTACTTGTAATTCCGTGATAAATGAGATGTCTCTCGTAAGTAAGATTAAGTGCAGGGCTATAAAGTTGTTTATCTGAAAAGTAATTCTCAGAAAGCTGACTTCTGACACTTGGTCATATATTAAACCAGCGTCTTGAACATTGTACTTCAAATCCTTCCCTGCTCCCCTTGCCTAGTCCCTTCCTCCTTGGAGTTTGCTATTTATAACTGCGCGCAGGGTATTACTCTGTAGGTGCAGGCAAGTCTCTGGGTAATTTTTCACCAACTGTAAAAATCATCATTTGCAACAGCCAAAGAATCTCTGCTTAGGAAATAGCACTTGGCTAGTGGATTTGCAAATGGATAACATCTTCTGACTGTGCCATTATCAGTACGAGTGCCAGCACTAACATCTGCAAGTCATACAGCATGTACCGTGCCTGACAGCTGAAAAAGGTAGTGCACACTGCAAAGTTAGGAAGCTTACTACATCTAGGAAGGATCACCGACTCAATTCCGTAAAGCTGGAAATGCTACCAACATCGCTGAAAAATTAAAATACAGTTCTGCACGGTCCCAGAATGTGCACACAAGTGCACAGAGAGCCCCGCACATCTGCTAGGTTTGTCTTACAGACTGCGATTCCTGACAAAGTTAATGCAACTTAGCCACTCCGGCTTGCTTTCCAATTTCTTCCCAGGACTGGAATCAACAAAACTTACAGGCTCACAGCATAAATCCCCAAAGGACAGTCCAATTCCCTGTATTTGTATTTTTTTTTCCTTGAGCAAGATGAATGTGGCACTGTTTATCACTTAACATTCTCACCTACGTGAGACATAAAATGTGTGCTAATATTTTTAAATGAAAAGGGTATTGCTTTCCAGAATGTACAATTGTAGTATTTCACTTGCCCATTTGATAGATGTCTCTGGAAATGTGTCTTCAGCCCCATAAAATAGTTTGTTTGGACATGAGCGTTCAAAGTGCTACATCTGCAAACTAGTAAATTTACTGGCTGAATTCTGAGCTACAGACAAAGAGTGTGAAACTGTGTGAGCTAATGGGTACTGCCTCTTAATTGATAGCGATGTAAGCAAGTGCTGCAAATTAAATTGGAGCTCTGACCTACCAGAACAGCAAACAAAATTATTAGTTCAACAATATTGCTGTTGGGTGATTATTACACAGAACTGCCACACCAAAATGTCTCTAGTGTTCAGCAAACCAGAGAAAAAAAGATTATTAGCAATTTTTGGATAACCTTCAGAAGCAACATTCTCCTCCCTACACTGTATAATCCTCATTTTAGTAGTATTTTTCTTTATTATTTGGCTATTCACAATGGGTGTCTAAACATTTACAGTCCTCTATTAACAGCGTTTCTTTCATAATAATCACACACTTTCATTTCAATTAGAGCTATTCAGTCTTCAGTTTTTCTGCAATTATCGCAGGCCAATTCCCCCAGACTGCTCCCTTTCCCTCGCACTGTTTGCTGCGATCCTGCCCTAATCCAGGCGGCGTGGAAACTGCAGCGTCCCTTTCCCAGCCTCTCGCTGCGCTTTGCTTTCGAGCATCTCGGCTCAACAACGCGGCGCGCAGCCCTGCTCGCTCCTTGCTCCCGACCGGCCTCACGAGCGCGCGAGCTAGCGTGTATTTATTGCGAGCGAGCTTTGTGACAAACCGTGCGGGGGGACGTGAAGCGTTAACTCCCCGCGCACCCGGCTCGAGCACGCCGCAGCGCCTGCGGGGGCCCCCGGCTGCGGGTGCCAAGGGGACTCGCGGGCTGCTGTCGCAGGCGCTCACGTTTTAATCCGCTATAACTCAAACACCTATCAGGACCAGCGCGTTAAGTACAGTTACTGCTCCTTTTGTTTGCCTAGTGTCTTATTTTATAGTGCAGAACTAAGCGGCGTCCACTGGCTTTTGCTACGAAACCCACCTAATTGATTTCAGGAAGACTTCTGCAGAGTAACAGGACAATAAGGCATAAACTGCTTTTAGGTGCAGTGCTAGATAAATCCTTTTAACAGTCTTCAGATCAGTTAACAGGGTAAGTAAATCACGTATCACTGTTAGCAGATTTATGGGAGAGAATTAATAGAATCAGACGAGATAATCTGATAGGAATAAAATTGCTGAGGAAACAGTCCTGCCTTATATTTGAGGATATGAAACAACACTCTGATTACCAGGAGTCATTATGGATTGGTGAATTATGAGCTAAATCATCATAATAGTAATTCAGTATTTATTAATTCTTTTCTCTTTAAAGAACTCACAGACGCAAATAAAAGCCTCTCTCTCTCTTTGAAGACACATTCTTTATATATTTTTATTGGATGTAATTTACTATTTGCATTACCTGTATTTACCTCATAATTGAACATTTTGCATTCAAATTTATGTAATGCATTATGCTTGAGAATATATCTCTCCCTTATTAGCATAAATAGTCACTTACCTCATGAATTACTAACAAAGTTTATCTGAAAATATAGGTATATTTTTCATTAAGTGGAACACAAACATATGTACAATAAATTCTGATTTGCCAGTAGTGCTAGAGAAACACATAACAACCCTGTATTGGAGAAGAGGGAGGAGGAGAAGCAAAGAAGTAGTATCAATTAATATATATACAACAATGATTTCCTCTGTCAACAGTTTGTTTATTTTTAATAAAGAATCAGTGACTAAAAGGTTTACTGTAGAAGCAGCAGATGAAAAAGGATCTCCAGAGCAAATTCTTCTCTCTGTGCTCCCCCAGTAGCTCTCCAATGGACTTGGATGACAGAGGCTTTTGGTCCTGTGGTCTTCACCCCAGCTGAGTTCCTGCTAATCTGTTCCACACATGGAAACGTGTGTTGCTCTAAACCCACCTTTTAAAACATTTCTCTCTTTCTCTTAATCCTGTTTTTATGCGTGGCTTTAAATCCAGATAATCAATATAATTTAGGCCCATCTTGCAGCACTAATTCAACCTTACTTATGCATTAAAAAAAAAAAAAAAAGCTATTGACTTCAAGAACTGCAGGATTGAATCCTCGATCCCATTGAAACCAATGACAAAACTTCTATTGATTTCACTGGAAGCAGGATTGGGTCCTTGATGTTAGCAATTTGTTTATGTCAAAAGGTTGGCGCTGCAAAAAATGGAAGACGTCAGCAGATCTGCTGGCAGGAAATAAGGTCTGCTCCCCCAAAGTCAAAGGCAAAATTCCCAGTTAACTGGTGATGGATCTCCCTTACACTCGGGTTTTATCAGCGCGGTACATACTGCGTGCTAAGCTGCATGTATGTTTTGTCTGGGCGCGTAAAGCAAGTCCTCCTGGGAGCATTCAAATGAGCATATCTGTAAATGTAGCACAGCAAAATGAGCTACTTTTGCCACTCTGGGTTTTTCCTGAGCATGGTACAATCCATTTCTGTGGCTACAGTTTTCTGCCCCATACACATCTGATACTGCTCTTTTATTTTAAGGCTGAGAAAATCTTCCTTTTAAACTCACGCTGAGCATCAAATTGGACTCCACTTGCAGCTGAACATCTTGGCTGTCTTTTCCTTGCCTCTATCAGCTCCAGTATATTTTATGTTGGATTCTCTGTTAATGAAACTTCCTTCTCCCCTCTCTCCTCTTTCCAGTTTTGCATTAATGATACCGAATCCACTAGGCTTGCCACTTCTGAAAATCTTTTAAAAATGGGCAAAAGGGAAGAAAAAATTATTTTCCTTTCTTATACAGTGTCCTATTTGGCCAGTCTGCACAGACTCTAAATACACCACCTCCATTCATTTTTATTTAAATGTTTCCATGGCTAAATTAGGAAAAAAAAAAGTTTGAAAAGACATGCTTAAACACACATCGTAATTGTTTTTGTGTAGTTTTACTCCGTTTTCCCCTTAGCATCTGAGAGGGATTGCTTTGTACCTTTAGGAATTGTGAGATATTAACAGCTGCTTTGACTTCATTCCCTTTGAAATGCCTAACAGCCGCTACATGGGAAGATACAGCATCAGTGCTACACCTGAGTGCGTGAATTTATTCCGTGTACCCTGAGTCAGAATGAAGTGGCTGCCCTTTGGCAATCAGAGTATTCTCGTAGCTAGCTTACAATGCTCATAAAATATTAGAATTATTCTGAATAACTTTGTATGATCCAGAAATATTTTCTCTAGCTGACAAGAAGACAACACAGATGTGCAGCCGAAAAGCTACGTGCAGCTTTTTAAGGGATCGCTAAACGTTGGTGTCACAAGGTCTGTATTGTGCTTTTTTTATGATGCATGTCCTAGTTTACTAATTTTCATGAATGGCCTTTGCCTCAATTTAAAAATCAATAAAGACATTTTGATGCCAAAAATCTATTTATCTGAAAGAAATAAAACCTAAAATTGCAATAAAGATTTTTATCAAGCTTTATGGTGGAATTTATCATTTATAACTTGAATGACCATGTTAAGTTATATAACGTGGTATTTGTTCTGGAATTAGCTGAACTGGGTAAACAGAGAATCTGGTAAAAACTCATGTGCCAAATTTATCTGAAAAGTCCCCAGAAACTGAATATTAACATTAGTTAAATGAGGAGACTAGGGAATTACATTAATGTTCTATATCTGAGCTATCCCAACACTGATGTCCTATGATATGCATACTGCTTTTGTATCTATTATTTTTGGCCCCAAAATCATTGCTTCTTTTCTCCCTTCTGCTCTACATTAAGTTACTTCAACAGTAAGAAGCGGTCACTGCAGCAGCACGAAAAAAATAAGGGAATTCTGTGTGCTCTCTCTTGAAGTCAAACGTCAGGAAGCGGTGAGGAGGGCACAGTTTTGAAGTGATGTTTTGACGTGTAATCCTAAAGGTTGCAATGGACTTTCTGTACTAAAAGTTACAAACTCGAGTAAATTTTAAACAAATCTGTGATTTAACGTCTTGAAACGAGAGATGGCAGAGACTCACTAATTTCTGGTGATAAACCGTGCTGCCGGTGACGGGCTGAGCGCCACGCGCTCGCCTTACTCCGTGCAAACAGTAAAATACGACACCTGCTTAAAGGAACGGACGGGGTCTTTCGCCGCACAAGGTTCGTGGCTTACGTGACCTAAAGAGGCTCGTTACAGCCGGGCAGGGCTGGCGCCTCGTCTCCCCGGGCGCGGGAAGAGAGGTGCAAGAGGAAGCCGGTTCCAGTCGGGCGCTTTTGCACCCGCTGCGCTCCAGCTGCGCTGACCGCGGCGGCTGCACGAGGTGCCAGGTTGGAGCGGTCAGGCCACCCGCGAGCCTCCCGGGGATGGAGAGCGAGCCGGGGCCGACGGCCGCGGGCCGGGCGCCGAAGGGCGCTGGGCGCTCGCTAACGCTGCCGCGGCTCTGGCGCTCCCTTGCCCCTAGGAAACCGGCAGCGGACAAGGCCGCCTCGGACGTGGCGAGAGCTGCAGGGTGAGAGGTGGTTACGGGAGCAACGCGTTATAAATCCAAACCCTAGGTGAGCTGTACGTCTGAGAGCACCTAAGGAGCTTACGTTACCGCCAACCCTTAATTATCAGACCGAATCTGGCCTAACCTGCTTATCTGCCGGGCGTGACTCACCGCGCGTTGGCGGCGGAGGTGTGAATGAGCCCTAGACAGCTCTGGAGCCAACACCTTTGCCACCTGAACCGGCAGGAGCTGAGGCTTAACCAGGGCCAGGAACCGGGCCGATGGGGGCAGAATTTCCCCCTTCCTCGCCCGTCCCTCCCTAACTGATCCAGCTGATGCCACCTCCTGCCCTCTCCAGCCAAGGTGAACTAACTCTCCTCCCATCCCTTCCCCTGCTGTTCCCCAAATGTTAGGGCCAAACTCCACCTAGGGCCAAGGACGCCAGGTTGGATTTCTGTGTCAGGAGCTTGGCTGCTGCAAGTGTCTTCTTGACTACATAGCTATAGCAGCATCTGTTAAAAAATCTATGTGAAAACAGTATGAGTGCCAGCAAATGGAAACTCTAGCTTTCTAATCAGCTACATTTGATTTGGTTTGATATATTTAACTTCTCCTTTTTTTTCTCCCACTATTGGCAAATGTGTTATTCTTCCACAGAAATGAAAACAACCTGCAATTTACTGGATTGCTTTATAGAGTCTTGGTGCAAAGAAGTGTATGTCATGATGACATCTGATATCTTTCAGTGTCGTTAATCGTCTTCAGCAAGAGGGAGATGGAAAGTCTTACGCCCTTTTTTTTTTCCCTCCTCTTCCATTAAAATCAGCTCACTGTTATGGGAGCTCTAGGCAGACCCAGTTCAGCTTTGTCTCCATCCAGAGCCTGGGTCATTCAGAAACTTTAATCCTTAGCTAAAAGGAAATGATAAAAAATACCCATGAAATTAGTTTTCACACCTGCAGTTGGAATTAATAATGGCAACCAGAGTGGCATCCTATTTCAGCTCCCTTGAGGTGACTAACAGTCCTGGTCATTTATATAATACCAACCACCAGAGGAATTCACTGTCTGAGGGATCTACCATGAAAAACATATGATCCCCAGAGCTATGCCTGCACAATGGAAAAACAGCTTTAGTCATGTATTAGTCATTTTATCACAAGACCGTATTTTTTGAACCATGAGGTTTGCTCTCTGATATTAAGAGAGAACAGAATAGAACAGCAGCATTCGATTTGGTAATTTGCACACAGATTTTGATGATGTTTAAGCTTCCTCCCTTTAGAAGGATGTGTGTAAATGACTAAGAGCAATAAACCAAGTCTAAAAAGTGTGGGGGTTTTCATGCAAAGTTCTCATGCATTTACTACTGTCTGCGCTGAGCATCAGTCCCTGCATACATCTGTGGAAGAGTGTCACTTGTACTTCACCTCGATAAGGGAGTGGTCTATTATTAAAACACAGCTTGAATTTTTCCTGGTTCTGCTTCTCCCTTAATTGCAAGGGATGAAATGTGTCGAGTGTCTGCTTCACTCGGCTGGGAATCACCGTCCTGCCACTGCAATTTCCCAGCCTTCAAAGATGACATGCAGCTAGCAAACTATAAAGCCAAGCGGCTGCGCTGTGACTCTGAACTGCCTTCAAAAGGCATTTGCTTCTACCGGTGGAGCGGCATTAGTACTTCAAGCAGGACACGGAGTAGGTATGCACTTGAATCCTTTCATGGAGCCATCTTTCAGAAAGAATTTATCTAATTATGTTTGTTTAATCCTTCCCTAATGGATGCACACGAGATGCTACAATATCTGAAATGCAGCTACCAATTTCAGCGCTTTTCTCCTCTGCTCTCAAGACCAGCTTTGCTCATGAAAAGCAAAAAAACCCTATTGCCTGCGCCCCAGGAGCCATCAGCTCAAGGTGCAAGCACGTTTGTACACCCGGTACACGTGGCAAAAAGCAGGTGTCGTAGCGCCTCTTCTTAACGCAAGGCCTGAGATGTTCTGCACGGCCAAACACACTGATCACGCGCTCCCTGCAGTTATTCCTCTGGGCAAACACGAAGCTGTGACCTCATGATATTGCTGGAGGGGATCTTTCCATACCTGAAGTTGTCTGTTTAGTTCCCAGCAATACTAACTAGTTTGAAAGATATGACCTGGACACCAGTACTTAATTCGGGGTACAAAGGGGCTTAAGGGCTTTAGCAATGGTAAATCTTATTTATTTGTACAGTGTTGGAATTAGACTGATAGTGAGATCTGGAGATACAAGATCGTTTCCCTGCAATTTGTGCAGGGATTTCAGCTGCTGCTTCCCCCCCACACACACCTTACAGCATTTACTAGAGCCAGTTACTGTGAATACAGCCCATATTATTCCCTGTGGAGCAGGAGACAGGTAGGACAGTTTCTCTTTCTATTCCTTCTTGTCCCTTCTCCAAATTTACACCTTCTACAATTGTTAATGTAACTACTGAACTGCTTAGAGACAAGCCACGTATAGTAGCAGGTTAGCACTTTTTGGTGTTACGTTAGCCCCAGCAGGTTTAGATTCCATCCCCTGCAGTCTCTTTTTAGCGGTCATTTTTTAATCTCCCTGAAATTCGGGGTCCAGCTTAAAGTTGATTCCAGCAGCACTTGGCTATGTCCTTTTGCAGCTGATGACCCAAAATAAAGCACTAAGAGCCGCTAATAAGAGGGGTGATATACCATAAAGCTTCTACAGTTTTCCACACTACTCAGATATCCTGCTATTAGTAAATCTACCCTTGCAGATTCAAAGGAAAGATATACATCATGCCACATTATTCTGCAAGTACAGCGGGGAATGCAAGGCTGATTCTATAGCTGGATGCACACTGTTGCAGTGAAGAATCGGAATGCCAACACCGCCATATCACCAAAATTAAACAAGTCAGTGCAAAAAGGTACAGCTGACGGTAGAGGCCACATAGTGCCTTGAATTGTAAGTGTCTGGGTCAAGGTACTACATATGAACCCTAATATTCGGTCACTCCAGGGCTGCAAAACGTTCCCGGTATACAGAAAAACACGCGCTACCACATCAGCTCGCTGCAGCAGTTGCCAGCTGCAAAGACTGTTAAAACCTCCTATTCTTTCCACGGCTAAGTCAGACAAGTAAATACTCCACTTGTGAGCCTCAGCTGGGCAAACTGCTGTTAGACTGGCGGAGGTGATCGTTCCTGAGGGGCTGTCCTTTCATTCCCCCAGAGCACCCTTCCTCAGAGAGCACATTTCTGTTTGAGTAGGAATTTCATTCTGACTGTGGGCAAGGAACCCATCTGAAACGCCTGCAGCACCCACTTGCAGCAAAGGTGCTGCAGAACTGCAGATACAGTCTCACAGTAGCGCTGTTACAGGATTTCCTAATGGAAAAAAAAGAGCTCAGTTTTAGGCTTTTTGCGGCTTTTCTGAAAGATAATTAAACTTTATCTTCACAACAATCTGGAACCTGATCTTGGGGTCAGAAGTGCAAGCATGAAAAGAGTGCCTTCACTGCATACGTGGGAAGGACTCGTAACCCCCATCATTACCTTCCCTACCACTTGCCTTTAAACAACAAGCAGGTCTGGAGACCATCAGCCTCCCGTTTTTCAGACTGTGATGGCAGCTGGCAAGGTAGAAGCCCTACTTCTAATGGGCGCATTAGCTTTTTCATAATTCTAAGCATAAAAATGCCTAGACAGCCTCTTTGCAGTGTGAGAGGGCACAGGGAGACCAGAGGACATCACTGCTTTGCCTCCAAGAGCAAAGGGGTGTTCATCGAGGGGAGCTGTAACCAAATCTATTACAGTAGCAAAAGGACCCCTTCCCTTTTCCACCCATTTGTCCTACAGTCAAAACTCATTAGAAAGATGTCTCTGTTTCAGTAACGCAGTCGGAACAGGGCAGCGTTATCCTCCCATCCCACTGACTTGCAGAGAAAATGTGGTTCAAGTCTAACGTGATTTAATTTCCTGAATCATAGTCCTGCAAACCCAGTCTGGGAATCTGCAAGCCAAGAGCCTCTTACATTGCCACCCAGACTGTAAGGATGACGATGGGAACTTATCAGATAGTTTTATTGATGCTATGCAAGAATTTTGCCTCAGCTGGGGTTGAATAAAAGCATAGGGCGTTTTTCAGCATTTGGCCCTTCATTTGGGAATTTCAGCTAATAACTTCCTTTCCTTCCTCTGTTTCACAGGTCCCCTAACTAATATACTGGGAGGTGTGAGAATATTGCTGTGACGCATGATCAGAGCTGCAAAGTCCAAATCCAAACTTCTTCAGAGGCTTAGAGTGGTAGGGGCAAGGGCAAAATTACAAAAATAAAGACAACGAGAAGTGGAGGACTTGCTCTGAGGAGGGAGCTCCCACAGCATATCAATGCTCTTCAGCATCAGCAGCCAGGCAGTAATAAGCAGACACTACAGAAGTGCTTGGTGCACCAGCCTTTCCGGTTAGGAGCAATTTTCACCACTATCCTTCCAAAGTAATAGGCTAGAAAAATAATACGATTTACCATTTCCCAGATAAGGGTAACTTTCCACCTAACTAGAAAACCCAGCAGAGGACTTGGATAGGACATCAGTTAGCTGAGCAGCCTGCAGAGTAACACTAAGGGAAGGGAATAGTACCTGATACTTTATTTTACCTCATTTTAGATGCTCTTTCCTCACAGTTTGTACCAGCAACTAGCTGTATTTTTTTCAGGAAAATATAAAAACTGTTCAGAAGTAAAAAGTTATTGTCTGATTCCCTTTAACTATCAACCCTGCATAAAGCATATGTTGTAGAGGTTTAGTGCTGCTTTTTGACTAGGTCAAAATACAGCCTGCCCGACATCCTGCCTACATAGTGGCAGCACTGCACTGCCCTTGCTTTCACGGATGTCCGGTTATGTACCATTCAAGTACTGCATGGTGAACGTAACATCCATAATACAGAGCAATTAAAGTCATTCCAACCACAGCTGAGCTAGGCTCATTTATGAACAGTGCGCAATGAATGTTGTATCAAGACTGTGATGATCTGACGGTTTTAGGAATAAACCTTTCAAAGAATAGGAGACATTGACACAAAATTGAGGTGCCACAGAAAAGGCCAGATGTTCAACTTTTAGGTCTTTATAGGGCATGCAAATTTTTTGCATGACTGAATGTGCATATTACCCATTGATGCGATCACTTACGCATCCAGCTCATCATCTGAATAGGCAAATATCATATCTTCTCCAGCAACTATACTCAGAATTTAATGCAAAATTCATTCTTTTTGAAAATCAGTCCCCCAGAACACAATTGTAAATCATCCATGATAAATTGATATGAAGAGAAATGCTGCATCCTTCTTTTGGGGTCTTTATTCCTTTTTTTTCCCTAGGAAATGTCTCCACCTTCATGCTGAAAGACAGAATTATTCCTTCTTTCTCATTCACCCTGTTTTACTGCTCAGCAGCTCCCACCACACATTAGGATCCATTATGCTAAATTCTAGAATGCCCAAGAAGTTAAATATAAAGCAGGAGACAACAGACACAAAAATAGACATGGGCCACAGGTAACCCTGTGCCACAGTAACACCCTGTTACTGTGTGTTTTGTGTTCCAGGGCAGAGCTGGGGTGAGTCAGTGAATCATGGGAGATCACAAGGGATGTAAAGTTAGTGGTGGTGTTCACATCACTGAATTGGGACCATTAAAATTATTGTCCTCCCTTGCATTAGATGACACAGCAACCTTCATGTAGCCGGTGGTGGAAAGACATGCAAAAACGAGGCTATGATCTCTCACGAGGAAAAATATCTGTTTCTTCTTTTTCTCTCAAATTTTTTTCCTTAACAAAAGGAAGACTGGTCTCCCAGCAATAGCCGGTTCTCAGTTCTGCTATGGCATTCTGCCTTGGCTACAGTTTCCTTGCTCATTTCCTTTCCAACCATGTAATGTTTATAGTTATGGGGTCTGAACAAATGGAGCAAATTCAAGTGTAGGTGGTATACAATACAATATAAATACAATATATATGAAATGGCACTTTATTTTTGTCTATCAGCTGATTAGCAGGCAGTACTGATCTTAACTGGAATTGCTAAGATTCCCATCTCTAGGCATCTGTAGGGCTGTTTTGGATGGAAGTATGATTTCTATTCATATTATATGACCCACTGTATTAAGCTGTTCTCTCGTACACAACGACTGATGTATGTAAGAAAAGATGTAGGAAAGCAAACCTACCACAGTTATCAGCCTCTAAAACAAATGCTTACTAAGGAAGACAAAATGCTCTTTCGCTCGCTAAGAAAGCACGAGCTGTATTATGTATACAAATAACATGCCTGTAGTTTTGGTGCCATAAAGCATAAATCACATTTTAGCCCTGCGCAAGCAGCCTCTCTGCAGGGAGCTGCTCCGCCGCGCGCCCTGAGGTCCACCTCCGCGGCAAGCACCGCGCGGACCGGGGCGGCCGGCCCGAAGGACCCCGGTGCTCCTGGGGCCCGTCCCTGCCCCTGCCACCCTGCATCACTCCGGCAAGCACCACACTGCGAACTGAGGAAACCTGAATGTGTCTTTTCAGCGCTGTCGATGCAATGCCGACTGCTCTTTTTTTAAAGGGTTATAGGAATTCTGGATCCGTGTCAGTTCTGCAATCCCCAGTGCAGAAGGGAAAAGGATTTTTAATGAAAACCAGCTTCAGTTGTGAATATTTAATACAGTGCCCAAGTGGTAACAGGATGATAAAGTTTTGATAGGCCTGGTATTGGCTTTTATTTTTTTAAGGGGGAACTCCTCTCTCACTAACGGAAAAAGCATTTTTAATGCCAACATCAATATAAAGTGCTGCTGGGACTTTTATATCATTTCAATATCAGGCCTACGTTCAAGAAGCACAAATAAATGCACTGTTCACAACCATCTGATATTATAGCTGAATAGCTTTCAACAAGCTCTTACCATATTTTCATGCACGAAGTATGATCTAGAGGTTGGAGAAGGAAAATGAGGGAACTGGAGGGGAGGAAAAGCTTTTTGTTAATTTATAGACACTAGCTGAAATGTTTAAGAGCAATCTTACCAGGGTCACAACATGGTGCATACATCAGGAGATTTTGCAAATAGCAGAATTTCTCCTTCTTCTTCTTCTTTTTCTGGCAGTATCAATAAATTTGTTTGATGCACTTTAAATGTTTAATTAAAACATTATGTTAGCACATTTACTGTAAGTGATAAAAACACTTTGGAGGTGGTCTTAAAGCAATTGGTGGCGCTGAAATTGCTAGACATGCACTAGTAAATCAGATACAAAGTCCATAAATTGGAACGATTCTCTTTCAGGCCTGTGCCATTTCACAGATATTAAAGCTGCTTAATTTAATTCCTCAGTAATGTGGAATGTGTACAGCAGCTGATGTGACTTCTTCAGACTGATTGTTTAAGGTCATATAAAATCAGGCCTACAGAGCACAGGATACAAATTCCCTCTTATATTAATACTATTTATAATTCAGTTCCCTTTCAATCCCTTAATCAGAAAAGAAATGTTTATTGTGTGGTATTGCTATAAAATAAGTAGGAATCGTAATGAGTATTTGAAAGTGCAGAAAAAATGTACACTAAGTCACAGCTACTGGTACCAGCTGCCTGCTCTTTTTAAGTAGGTTTGTTCAACTTGAAAGAAAAACTTGGTTTTAATGCAATTTTATATATGGAATGTGACTCTATTTTGTACAGTAAAAAGTACAAAGAAGAACTCAAAGCTAATGGAAACTGCTCCTTGCGAATGACTTTCACTGTTCTTCTGCAAGCAACACCACCCCAAGATTACACCCGGTATTCACTAGACGAAATCCATATCCAGCTGAAGTCAATAGGAGTTTTGCTACTTATTCCCATTAGGAGGAAGGCTCATACTTTTAGGAATTGCATAGGTAGCATCTTGAACAATATGCAAGGGATAGCATTTATTCTCCATTGCTGTTTTAATACCTGTATTCAAACACAATGGTAATAAAAGCTTCAGAACAAATTATTACAATTGGCTTCTTTGCCGATGTCAGAAATTTTTACAGAATCAAATTAATACAGAATATAAGTATTACAATTAGATTTCACCGAGATGAGTAAATATTGTATCTTTCCTCTTCAGCCAAGAAAGTAGATTTTCTTGGGAAATCTCTGAGTCAGCATTTCCTGCAAGATGAACCTTTTTCCCTTCCCCCAACAATGTCAACAGCTGCGAAGTCAATGATTTCCAAGGATGTCACGGTTAACTTGCAATAGGAAAGGTAAAAGTTCACTCATTTTGATGTGTACATAACCTATTTCAGTCATCTTTAACAATATGTAACATGAAATTCTTAGCACGGAAAACCTGACTAAATGTCATGTTCCCTACTTGTAAAAAAGCTGCGTGACAGGGACGTTCTGGGATGCTCGAGACAAGCGACGCCGTCAGAGGCTTCGCTCTGGAGCGGCAGAAACGCCTTGGAAAGCTCTGCCGCTGGAGCGCCTGCTTCTTAACAGCAGCGTTTCCCGGGATGCGGACATGTCTTTTTGGTCTGTGCCATGCCCAGCACGACACGGTCCTGATTAACACGACCGAGGCGGAGATTAACGCAATGCAAGTCATAAAGCAGTAGTACGTAGCACGTGCTGATGGCAGCGATGTCAGAAAAGCGTCTTGGTGAAAATGATGCTGTCTCCTTCGGTATGTTTTTAATTCATATCTGTTCTCCTTCCTGACGAAACCACACTTTTACCACTAGCATGAGGTGGAATGGATTTTTATCTCTCGTGCATCAACAAAGTTATCAGCACATTCTAATTAGATGATGTTGTGAGAAGCAGCAAGGACACAGCTGGATTTTCAGATTCCAGATCTCAGGTGTCTGCAAGGCAGACATTTAAGAAAATAACATAGACACTAGGACTCGTTAGACCATGTAGCATTTAAACTAGCGTTGAATTTGTCTCATGAACTCTGTCCTCTGTGATCAAATTCCACCTGCATGTCTGCTGGCCCTATTAATTACTTTTTGGATTAAGAGACAAAAATCACCTCTCCAACATTCTTAAGCAAATGTTTTTTTTTTTTTTCCGTAAACAAACTGATCAAAACTATTTGTCTTAACTTGTTGATTTGTCCAAGCTAGCTCATCCCAGATCCAATGACTGTCCCAAACATGAAAAAAATCTCTTTTAACAGCTGCACCTCTTTTAATGTTATTATGTTCCTCATTCTTATTTTGTACTAGTTGTAGCCTTTAATGGTTAAAGAAAAGTGTCAAAGAGGTAAAGCACAGGCAGTCTTACCTATCTTCAGCTGACCTATTTTAGATTCCCGTAACTGTCAAAAGAAACTGAGAAACCAATTGTTGCTCTACCTAGTGAGGCCTTCATTAATAAACTCTGACAAAAGCCTGTCAACATCAAAGTCTTTTTCAGCAGATATAATAATGAGTACTGGAGTCGTTTTCAGAAGAAATTAACTGGGTGCACCGGAGCAATTTATTCCACCATTTCTGAAAGGAAGAATACTTGATTCTGTATTGAGCACAAAGAATATTCATAACAGTGAAAAAAAGATCAGAGTTTGGCCAGTTCAGGTTTGGTTGTTGTGCTTCTCACAAAGAAGAAAATATTTAGTATCACATCACTTCAACCAGTGTTCTAAAGCACCCATATTGGACGAGTATCGTACAGTGTGTTCACAAGTTAAGAATACCATTCCTAGTTAATGTGAATTTTGATAATGTAGGGGCATTAAGGTCTTCTTTGTATCTGGCATAGGCTAAAATACTCTACTTAAACATCCATATTTGTATATAACGGAGCAAATCAGTTCTCAAGGTAAGCTCAAGGCCACCAGGATTTTTCTTTGTTTGAAAAATATTTTTAAATAGTCTTGATATTTCATAATATAGTTTATGACAGGGTTATTTCACTATTCCCTGATGTGGGATGCGGCGTCATCACAAAGTTCCTAGCACTGTGTCAGTGTGAGTCTATGGAGAAGACATCAAGATGTCAACATATTCCGAAAGGGGAAAGAGTGTCAGTGCACGTCTGCAGAGATACACTGGCATGTGAAGAGGAAGCAAAATGAAATTATATCTGTGACTGTACAACACTGCCAGACAAAGACACACTCAACCCCAATTTTTTTTTTTTAAGGAACAAGCTCAAGAGGAAACGACCAAGTAATGAGTGGTATTTTCAAATATTACAGTAAGTATAGCTGTAAATAACTTTTCTGGTTTAAAATACCTGATTCTTAAGCAGAAGTCTTACAGTATTGATAAGTCACTGGAAAACAGTATACTAGAGTGTGCTAACTAGGAGGACAGACGAACCACTTATCGGGATGTATACTGTTGTCCTCCTAGCCAAGTCTCCCTGCACAGAGGAGGTTGTCTTGCTGTCTTCTAGCTAGTGGAAGCTACAGCATCTTTTTTAAGGGCTTGCATAACCTCTGGAGAGCTCAGAACAACAGGCAGCAAGACAAAGTTGAACATCTTCTCCTGCCACAGGAGAACTGTATATGCCGCAGCACCAATACACAAACAACGCTCATGGTGCATGGTGGTGCCTACTGATTTCCTGGCGTTGGTTTCAAGCTCAGTAAAAACAGATCGAAAGGTTCATTTATGTTTAAGCATCTGGACAAAGCCCTAGGGATGCACACGTGCAGATTGAACAGCTCCACCATTCTCTGTAAGTATTCATCTTTCCTCACCCCATCCATGTTTCATAAAATATTCAGTCCTGCAACTCCCCTTCCCACTTGTCCATCTCTCCTTCTAGCTGGGCTGAGCACACTCTGGTTTTGTGAGTGCAGTGGCTCCCTTTCTTGCACTCCCTGGAGATGACACCTCATAACTTTGGAAGCACAACCCTGTTCTGTTAAGTTACATTTTGCAGCCCAGAAACCTATCATCCAGGGGCCAGGCTTGACCAGTATCTTAATTTTATTTCCTGCCTGCAGGAAGAAAGAGGGCAGAGGCCTCACATAACTACACCACAGATGAGCCCTAATTATTTTTTGCCTAATTACTAGACAACATAAAGATGCATGCTAATGTATAGTCCACAGAGCTATTTGGCAGCACCTTTAGACCCTTAGTAAGGAAGTTCCTCAATCAACATTTGTCACATCATGGCAAAATTTAGAGCTGACTGTTGCCAGTAAATGCACATAGACACTTCCTGCTCTGACCTGAATGGGGCCAGGTGACGCTTGAGGCCATCTACTCCAAACTCTAGCCCCGGGGGCATGGACAGTGTTTCCCAAAGCACTTCTATGCTACAGTAATGGAAGTTTTTTTTTTTTTCTTTCAGAAGTGCTTGAAGGCCAACTTTCTAAAGCAATTAAGGCACCTAAAATTCAGAAGAAGGCCTTAGCCCAGGGCAGGATTCAAAAGCATCTAGGTACTCCACTCTCACTGGCAGATAAAATACTTGCCAAAACAAGGCTTTGTGTGTTCTCCCCCAGCTGAAAAATGGGACTGAGGAGGACCAATGACACAACTGGGTGTTTTGAAAATAAAACTAAAAACAGTACAAAAAGTCTTACTGCATTCATTTATCAGTGCAAAATACAAAACAACCTGGGGTTCAGCACAGCAAAATAGGTGAAAGATGCAACTGTCCTGACCTTGTTTTTTTTGTTTGTTTTGTTTCGTTTTGTTTTTGCTCTGTAGTGTGCTCTGTCTTTCTAATGGGAGGGACTTCCACCATTACCGCAGGCAAGGTCAGAGAAAGCAGTCCCTGGGCATGTGGCTGAGGTTGCTGCAGAAAGCAACGAAGCCACATCCACCGCTGGTGCAACTCCACCAAGGCAACCAGCCTTACAGAAGGGACTAATTTGGCCTTGTGCATTTTGAATAAATTGTTAACTCTTCTCGGCATGAAGAAGTGATTATTGAAAAGTTTGCCTCCACATACAAATGCAAATGACAGTCGAAGAACACGTGAATGTTAATCTTCCAAACCAAGTACGTAGACAAATGCTAGTCATTAGAAACATTTCCGTGCATTTATATTAGGCTGTCCTCTAAAAGACTTTTCAGACAAATATGTCATCAAGATATTCAAAACCATGTAATCTTATCCAAAGTTTCATCTATCAACAGTACAGTTTTCATCTCTTGCAGCTGTGTGTCAGAATGTGCAGGCAGATTAGCCAGCTGATAGCAAGGGGGGAAGGGAAAGAGGGGCTCTGTCATCATCAAGAAATACTGCTGGGGAGAAGAGACTGTTGTTGATTTTTTAAAAAGCTCCCCAAGAACCCTTTCCATGCGGGGATGCAGAGGACATTTGGAAGGACTGTGATTTTTGACCGGCGTTTGGGCTCGCCTCTGCTTTGAAGTCCTCCTCCCCCCATTTCCCCTGCCCTGTGGAGCGTCAGTTCTCGTAATAAAAAACATCCTGATCACAATGGCGTATCTGGTGGCTGCGGCAAAGCGTCTCCTTCTCAAGGCAGATTAATTCACCAGATTTCTTCTGCATTCGTAGGCCTGAAAAGAATGAGACAAAGCCCAAATCCAGATTATTTTGAACTCCAGCTGCATCCTTCACCTTTCTCAAAGGGCAAATCTGCACACAGATCCCTCTTCTGCTAAAGTTAAAGGGATCATTTGGAAAAAAAAAAAAAAGTTTGCCTCGACACTTTTTAGCAAGCAAATTCTGTTGTTCCAAGGAAAGAGATGAATGATGACATATATGGGCTTCTGATAAAGATGCGAAGAGATAGGACTAAAACATACAGTAAAGCACTGTGAAATGATTCTTCAGCATGAGATTCAATATGCTGCAGTTGTTGTCTATGAGACAATGTCTATGAATCCATGCATATGAATCCCTGCATAATCTTCCAGCTTATTCATTTTTAAATACATTCTTTCAAACAAATTTTAGCATTACCAAGGAGCTCTAGTTTGGCAGCACTTGAAGATGAAGACAATGTTTTCAAATTTGGGGAGAGTGGGGAAGATCTTCAGAACCACAGAAAGGTTAACATCCATCTAAAATAGGCTCTTGCTTTTCTGGGCATCTTTGAAATTTCTTTTTGAAGCAAAGCCCTAAGTCTCTGTGTTTAGCTATACAAATAGAAGTGCCTTGATTTTCAAAGTAGCTGATCTGATTTGTGCTGACCATGCAGAAGATTCAGCACCTCTGAATATCAAGCCACCTGTCCCCAAAAGTGTTGTGTTTTTGGCATGAAGATCTCTCCTCATCAGATAGATGGAAACAAAAGACAACACTCAGCCATTTGCCAGGGGCTCTGATCTCAGGTTAAAGTGGTATTGCAGCCCAGAGAAGTCAGTTTTGGTGGGGAATCCTGGCGTACGGACACCTTCCAGCATCGTGGACTGAAGCCAACTAATGTCAGCTCAGTCACCAGACAGTCTGCAGGGATTAGGGTAGGAGGCACCAAACCTCCAACTGAAGGACAGCACTCAACTGAGGGAGACAGAGCGCGCTGTATCTCACTACTATTCCTCTGAGCTTATCTGGTTCCCTAACTTCAATACCAAATCAATCTTTTTAATGGGAGCGTAATGCTTAACCCATTTCCGGACCTCTTCCCTTAGCCTTGGAAATGTTCTTTGGAGAAACTTGACGAAGAAGTCAGAGCAGAGAGGAGGAGTCGTTCAGCGCAGATGCTGAGGCGGCCTGACAGGGGAGGGAAGGAAGAAGTTTGTTTTCTTCTAAAAGACAACCCTTAAATGTGAAAGCAAAACTCCTCACATTATACCATGCCTGAAACCCAGTGCCGTATTTCTTAGAGCTTCATTTTACAGACCCTGATTTTTAACTTAGAAATACTTCTTTTAAGTCCAGAATATTCACGTCTGCAGTTCCTTGCTAGGAAAAGTACCTTTTTGATGAAACGAGACACTGTTGGAGGCCTGAGGCTTGCTTTGTGGCACAGCGAAGGGCAGCCTGCAGGCTCGCTGCACAGCCACACAAGCCTGCCTGCCAGCCAAGGTCCACTGGGTCAAAAATCTGCTTTAGAGAAAGTGCCCCGAGCTTGTGTTTACCTAGAGGATCCACTGTGGCCTATCAGGAAATAATCCACATTTTCAGATGAGCCTGCCCGCCCAAATATTTATTTGCTAGTTAGATGGTAATGGCTCGAGAGCAGCTGTTACGGTCCTCCAGGGACAACATGCAACTTGTCCTGCTGCACAGAGTTTGTGTGCCAGATGAGGTATTAATCTGGTTAGTGGAAATACTATGGCCTGTCCGCAAATCATTAATGTTGGCTACAGGACGCTGCAACTGAGGAACTTCAGGGGCTGGTCAGTAAGCTCAGTCCCACAAACTAGCCACTAGTCCCATATACTAGTATTTAGCCCAGAAAGGTCTGCAGAAAGTCTGTTCCCACCCCCATTCTATTCCTGGCCATGCTGCCAGACTAACAGAAACCAATCTGAGGCATGAGACCATGGGTGGAGGCTTTGGAGCTAAAACTTCAGTAGGCAAAGGAAGAGGAAAGTGAGAGAGAGAGAGAGAGAGAGCGTTGAACCTGCCAAGACAAGCATGGGTGGTGTGGCTTTCAGAAGACAGGAGCACTAAGCAGCAGGGAGCAAAGCTTGCTGGAGTGGTTTTTAAAGATGGTTTAGGAAACTGGCTTTGATTTTAACAGCCGGTTCTACCAACAGAGACCGAACTGCCTTCCGCATAGCCCTGTCCTTTTTCTTCGCCTACACACTGCCACAAGCCACAAAACACTCACCAAGGTTCTACAACAAACTGAACTTCAAAAGACCAAAAGCCACAAGAACTATAATGTCCCACAAGAAGGGAACAGGAGTATAAAGAGAGGTAGTATTAGTGATTTCCTCAGATGTCTTTCTACAAAAAGAGAAGTGGGCAGCCAGAAGGTTACGTTACCCTTCCAGATCTTCTCTGACTTCTCAGAGCCTCTCTTGCTCCCCATAACGGCCTTCAGCATCAACCAAAAATTTGACCAACAGGATACAGATTGCAAAGTTGGCCCAAGACATCTGTGCAGAAGTTTGTGGCTTCCTGCGGGGACTGCGCAGGTTCCCATCCCCACCAGAGCTGTCTCACCGAAGCAGCCCCAGCACTGTGCTCCCTCACGGCCCACGCACGTCTCCTCGCTGTCAGCCTGCCAGCAACGGCAACCAAATCTGTGAAGAGTCACTGCTAGGGCTGGTATTTCCTCTTACAGCCTTGTAATCAAGCCCTTTCACCCCCCCCCCCACAGAATGGTTGGAGTCAAGGATGTGGTGTTGGCCTTATCTTTGAATTTCCTGGTTTTTGTCAGCGAGCGTGTCACAGAGGCAATGTTATTAGCTCCGCCGTGCTGATAGCAACACGGAGATTTTGCCCTTGCCCTCTGAGGCTTATTAGAAAAAGCTGCTTATGGGACATGATGCGACTGCTGTGCGTGCACCTTTCCCTGCGTTCTTCCGCCACCTTCGATGCCGCTCGGGTGACTCCCCTTTCAGAGGGTAAGGGGACACACAGGACGTTCCTAAAGAGAAGAACGCCTCCCCCACGTGCCGTTTCGCTGCTCAAGCAGAGTTTCACTGGTGATGTATCTGCAGTTTGCACATTGAAGGCATAATCAAAGAATTTTCCTCCCACCTCCTTGTAGACGGCATTTCACCTGCATGGGTTGACCACCGGCTAGTTCCACTGCACAGCCCAGATTAACAACAAAAACAAGCAGGCAAAAAAACCCAGTGCTGTGTGCAATCGGAGAGATGAACACAAAACCAGAAGTCATGCGTCCCGCACTGCGCAAGCCAAGTCGCACAGAGATAACAAAAGTTCAGTAACTTCTTCAACAGATGGAGCGCTCGATTACTGTGAACTATCTGCTTCAAAGAGTTTCAGGCTTGTTAGTAGGGATTCATTCACCCTTTCCAGAGCTGGGAAGCCAACTCTGCTGTTGCCCTGTGGCCTGGGAAGCCTCCAAGCACTTTCAGGAACCAACGGAGGTGCTTCCTTCCTTGGGAGGATTTCTCTAAGGCTTGCTTTCAGAAGGTTTTTCAGGCCAACAGAGGCACCTGAAGACTTAAAAATGACACTGCCAGATGGCATGGCCCAGAGAGGAGATGAAATGAAGGCTGCTGGGATGCTCACACTGATTTCTTCAACTTATTGCAACCATGGTGAAGAAATAGCTTCTGTCACAAGAGAGTCTGATGAGAAAAGTCATTTGCCACAGAAATGTAATTTAAAAATGTATTTAATACCAATTAACAACACAAGCCTGTAATATCCACTTATCTAAACTGCTTCTGGATTACTTGCATTTCACTTACTAACCTACCCACTAATTTCCACAAAAAATAAAAATACAGGTCAGGCTTTTGCTACCAGATTTAGTTATTTTACTACCAGACAAAGATGAGCCAGAATGGTTATCAAGAAAAATAAGGGGGGAAAAGAGAATTGGGAAATCTTAGACATTGTATTAAAACAACAGTTTTTAGGGTGTTTGATTTACTATTCAACTGTGCACAGCTGCTGCTGTGAGAAATAGGACGCATGCCAAGGGAAAGAAATGGGGGAAAAAAAATTGAAGGATAGGAGAAGGTTTGCAGAATCAACTGGTTAACAAGATGTGAAAATTTTTATGACTAAGCTGCTGCTGAAAAGCACTTGTTTGTCTGAACCAGCTTGCTGCTTATCTACTGCCACAGCAATTTAGAGTACACTCTCCAAAGAACTTAATCACCTAGTGCAAAATTTAGGTAGGACTGGGTTTTTCAAGCACCAGTTTAGATCCTCTATAGTCTCCTCCCTAATCTTGGGGCCACCCAAAACCTGCTGCAGCCGTCCTTTTCCAGCTGCAATTCTCCTAGAGGCAGCAAGAGGCACATGCTCTTGCCTCTGCCGCTCCAGGTAGGCGCAGAAGGGAACAATTTCAGCGGAAGGGCTGTAAATGACTCAGAAATCCTGCCGTTATTTCTGAGGATGCCGAGCGGGATGAGGTAAGAGATGTGGGTTTGAAGCCCTTCAGGCACAGGACAAAATGCAAGCAGCGCTCTGAACGACAGCTCTGACCAGGCCAGGGCCACCTTTCCCACCCCGTTATGGCCAGGGCCACAAATTTTGGTAAGATGAAAGCTCTCTGCCTGATCTAAAGGAAGACTCTTAAACCTTTGAGCAGTCCATATCTTTCCTTGGCATTTCCTATCTGACAACTTCAGCAGTCTCCCGCTGGCTGCACTCACTTTTATGAATCCCTTAAGCACAAAGCTATTCCCAGACACTTTACCTGAGGACCTAAGCACCAAATTCAAGATTATGATCTCCACTAGGCATTTAAGCACCCCGAATTTCAGAATTGCCTTACTGAGCCTTAATCTCTTTTGACACAATCTAAGCCTTAGACTTTGTTTTGTAGCCCAACTGAAAAAAGACTTAAGCCTCTCCAGTACCACTGCATGGCTTGTATTTAATAATTCATTGGATTATATTGCCCAGTTTCTTCTATGAATAGCCCCATCATACTCATAAACTGCTTTGACATTGCTCAGTGCTTTTTTTAAGCGGCAAAAGCTCAACACTTTGCAAGAAAAAGAAATACCCCAAATGTTCTAAGAACAAAACACAACCCTCTCGGGCACAGGGTTCAAGTCTATACGAAGCCCAGTCTGTGGGTTACTACTCTTGGGAAAGAAGGAACTGGCACCACCAAAAGTTTGTCTTTCATCTTAGTTTACTCATTGGTGAAAATTTATTCCCCTGGAAACTTTTCAACCTAAAATGCTCATTTACAGTTGACTGATAAACTCCTGAAAACAATGTCTTATTGTCATGCAGATTTTAACATATCTACAGCTACTAGGCAGCTAATGGGCTTGGCCCCTGCTCTGTTACTAATTATATTAATGAAGGGTTATTTTCTAGAATCTGTTCAAATGATAAGCAGTCAAAGGAGGGATAAAAGCAATACGCAGTGGGGCTCTACAGCACTGCACTTTGAATGTCGCTGTTTGCTTCTGCTACCTTGTAAAAGATTTCCCGTTGTATCATTATTCTAGAAGGCCTCAACCCAGAATATTAGGCTTGAGAAATCATGTATTGGGATCTTATCTTGCATACCTAATTGAGATGTCAGGCCACTGCATTTAAACTATAACTTGCAGACTAATTAAAGGCAACAACTCAGTGCTTACCTAGGAATTCAAGGAGATTGCATGATGACCTGCCTGCATCGTAAAGGGAAGATTGAATGGACTGAACTAAGCAGTGTCTTTATTTTCCTGGTGAGGCATGATTTTGGGGATCAGTCCCACTTTTTCCCCAAACATAAGCCTTTTTGTTATTTATGGGGACATAACCTGGAGATGCCTTGTGAGCCTTTTTACCTGGCTTTGATGTCCTGTTTTTTACTACCCTTAAAGCTTGTTTTTTTCCCCACTTCCCCAAATCATTTCCAAGCGGCTATCTGGTTGGTGGGAAAGCATCGCTTTGCTATAGGGAAAATTTTAAATGAAAGAAAGAATGATTTCTATAGTGTTTGCTTCCTTATTTGCATATGTAGATCATTCTAATACTGGCTTGTCAAGTTGAATAAAAATACATGGGATGCTGCTACAGAACAGCAGACTTAGAATGGCAATTAAAAGCTAAGAGGTCACTGCTGGGACAAAAGAAGCAGGAAGCAGTTTTCCTGTCTTCGGGAAGATGATGTTGATGCCTCAATTTCCCATGGTGTGGAAGGAGGCAGGCAGATCCTGAATATAAAAAGGAGGGGTTTATTTGACAGTGTTACGAGGAGGGTAACTGGAGGCAAACATTTGACACTGATGCACTGGAATGCTGTAAAAATTTAATTAGATGGATACATTAGTCATAGTTGCATTAAGGGGTTCATATACTACATGCAAAAATGAACGCTCCAGTACCAAAGAAATATTTAAATCCTTCCTGTAAATACCATTTCCCTCATTATTGGGGAATGTGGTCTCATTGGGACCATTGACCTTGTCACTGTATTTACAAAATACAGTACACAATATAGAATGAGATTAACGGCATTTACGGGAGGGGGGCTCCTACACGGAGAAAGATGCCCATCGCGTAGGGAAGCTTGTGCAGCCGAGTCGCAATGAAGTAGATGTTTGTGGCTGCTTGTTGGATTACTGCAGAGTCTAGTTCTGTACCGCTAAACTATCTGTAATAACATCACGTTCCCTAAAACCAGGATTATTGGTGAGCTCAGATGTACCGAGGCATGCCAAATGTTTGGCGTGAATGAGAAGGCCTCCTGAAATTTTGCCTCTCCCTGGAAACCACTGGGGAATGCTATAGATTCATGGCTGTCCAGAGCAAAGATCAATACATTTGCTTGCTCTCTTTGGGTAAGTAAAAAGCTTTTTCACAAATGGGTCCTCACAGTGCAATCCCCTGGGATGAGGTTTATCTGGGAAGTGACTTCAGTGTAGATCCCCCCCAGCAAACAGAGGACAAAGCTGATCCAAAGAAGCTAGAAAAAGGATTTGGAGTTTTCACAGCTCCTGTGTGGGCCTGTATGACAGTGATCTAACGTCGTATGAATTTCTATAACTTGCCCCACTGACGGGTGTTATTTTCTTTATTTTTAAGCCAGTGCAGCTACATCCAAAAGCTTGCGGGAGATACCTAGGTCTCAGCAGCCCTTTTCCATTTTGTGGTGAACCAGTAAACCAGCTCAGCCCTGATATTTCCCATGTGCCTGGATGCAAAGAACTAGTTACTGTGGGGCTGATCCAAAGCTGGCGAAAACCAAAATCTTTGCAGAAAAGCTTTGAACATGAAGATCAAGGTGGTGAGCTAGTTCCAAAACAAAGAATTGGTACACCAGATAGAAATTGTACATGAAAGGAGCTGCTCAGCTCTCATATGCACATACACACTGTTCTCATCAAAATCCTCCCTACCTCAGAGCACACGCTTGTGTCTTACCTTGGAAAACGTGTATTTCAAGTCATTTGCAGTGATTTCTTCTCAGAAATCCATTTGGAAATGAATTTGGACCATTTCCCCTTTTTTCCCCCCCTTCAGCTGTACTACATGTGGAAAATAAGATAAGTTTTAATTTGTCAATGTTCATTTAGTAGTAAATAAGCAAATAATTCGTCGCTTTTTACTTTAAACTATGTTTAGGTTGTGGTACCATGTGCAACATTCAAAAGTAATTACAAGATTGAGATACCGGATAGGAAAAGGATAAAAACAAAGAATGACTCAACCAAAATCAACTAATATTTTGTCTCAATCAGTGTTTGGATTGTTCTGACAAATATGATATCAATTTTACATAAAATGAGAAGGCTTTACTTGTGATCGGTTCATTTTTCAAACTCCAGTGCATTTGCAAAAAGAGTACTGTCCTCCATCATCACCTGTAATATATAAACAGGAAGTTGTACAAATTTTGAGGAAGGCAATCGTGAAAAATTGCCTCTAGAAAATCATGTACGTAAATACTGGGAATTTATCTTCTTAATTCACTTGCCTGTCACTGCCTTGCATGTACAGCATCTTTTTAGAGACTTTTCCAAATTAGAAGAGCTATTACTTTGAACACAGTGAATCCACTCAGAAGCCAAACTGGCAAGAAACAAAGGTCGTGGGGAGGGGAGAATCCAGGGTTATTTAAATGAATTAATGAACAGTCACCTATGCCTTTACTTAACATCAAAGTCTAAAAATGTAGATCAAAATTCATCTTCAGATAAACTAGTCACCCCTGGTGCTAGCTCTACAATTCGCTCAAGCTTTTGGTTTACTATTTACACAAATTGGAAAAAAAATATGTCATACTGGAAAGTGAAGAAAAATGAACTCCAAAGCCACAGTTTGTATTAAGATGATTCTTTCTTTTCTAACTCCCAAACGGAAAATCACAACCTCACAAAAAAGACTTACCCTTCGGTGTCATGTTGGTTGTTTAAAATCAGTAGATCAGTCAGAGCAACTGAACTGCCAGGCAGTAAAAAAGATAAACAGCCCAATGATCACAAATTGATTGCAAGGCAGATGCCCACACACATAAAATTTTTAAATGGGAGGAAAAAAAATCAGAGTTTTTTGGAGTTTCAGAGCTCTGAAAGGACTATTGACAAACTTGCACAACGCTGATACGGGAAGAAGGGTCAAAGCAATTTTGAGCCTTAAAGATACTTTGGCATAGGCAAAGATATCACCTGATAACTACATTTAATACAGCATCAGTATGAGTATCTCAACAGATCTGAGGGAACTCTGCAGGAACAACACTAATGGGTAATGGCCTCAAGACATTTGATTCAAGGACAAATTTAACCATTGACTGAGCATAACCATATGCTGAGCAGACAAAAAAAGTATGATTCTAATTTGCAAAAATATGGGGAAAAAAAAGAGCCACTCAAGAAAAATGAGGTAAAGAATTAAACTAAGTCTAAACTGTGCTGGTTGAACATCTCTAAAATTTCCACACAGCAACTGGTATTATACTGAGGGACAGTCTCCCAAAGGAAGCAGTAAACCCCTTGCTATATGGGTCTTTAAAAACTGAATAGAACTGAAACTCAAGTGCATTTTCTGGGGCCATTAGCATGATGCCAAAGAAAAGTTAACAGGTCTCTAGCAGGCTGATCCCACAAAGATGCTGACAGAGGCTACAACAAAGTACGTCCTGAGCAAGCTCCATAATAAAATTTTAACATAACATTACCACAGACAAGAATTCGAGTTTGTAGCGTACACATCAAAACCTATAAGGATAAACCAGATGAGAATATACCACAGTGGGCAGGACAAAGTATGACAGACTGAAAGAGTTTGCTGGATCACTGGTACACATTGGCTAAAAAAATCATTTGGTTCATTTTTTAAATTAACCGTGTCAAATACGGTAAAGTGTTAGAATAACAATAGTGCCAAGTGCCAAGAAATATTGTATTTGCATGTTCCTAGCACATTTCTCAAATAATCCACATTTTGCAAATGTATTTTGTATGGTAACTTTCCTAGGTTTGTTTTGGAGAGTGAGATCTTCTTCTTTATCTATTGAAAAGATACAGTTCAGATAGGACCGATGTGGCCAGAACACCAGGCCTCATCCTGGATTTGAAGAATACGAAGAGATGAGAGGGCAGCTCGGTTTCAAGGACCATCGAGTTTTGTAGCTTTGCTCGGCACCCTAACAAGGGGTCAGAAGAGTTGCTTGTTCTGGACTGCAACCATGTGCTCGAGGACACTGCCTGGACACTCACAAGCCCCAACGGACCAAAGTAAGGACCCACCATGTGTCAGCTCACCAGGTCCGATGGTTCAATGCATATTAATCACACTGATTTATTTGTGGGTATGATAAAATCTAAGATTCCCACTAAGATATAATACAAAATATTTGAAGAGTTTAGCGACTGAAGAATTGAAGTCCCATCTGCAAAAGTCTGACAGGTGCTTTCGAAAATTGGATTCATGATTAGTTTACTAGACTACCCGACTCTTAACATCATTAGAAATACATTAGGTAAAGTTTTCAAAGTCAATGGGATTTATACACCTTAGTCACATAAGCCCCTCTGAAATTTTTCCTTCATGTCAATCTGCATTCAAGTAATTCTTCTTGCACTTGGCTCAAATGCATTTGTCATGACCACTGAGCATGATAACTCAAATCCCAAAAATCCAGTGGCAATAGGAATTAAATAAATGTCTCTTTAAACTACTTATTACACTTCAAAAAAGATAGAAGAAATTGTGACTGGACTGGTAAAAAAAAAAAAAAAAGACAAAGAAAGCTTGTTAAAAAATCCTCACGCTGAAGTAATTCCTGCTCATGCAAACCCTGTTCCCAAACGAGTGCAGGAAGATCAGAAAGCTCCAACTTGCAGAGACTAGGCAAAAGCAGATGTTGTGTCCAGAGCCCTCTTTGAGGAATTCAACAGCTGGTTTGGTTAATCATTTGAACCGGTCACTTGGGAGGACAGTGCCAGCTTATTTTATGGTAAGTCTGAATAGGCCCATGCCTGAACGGCATATTCAACTCTTACTGGAATAAAGTGACTGTGTTTGTAAATAAGATGACAAGTTGTACATTAGGACCTTTTGCAACCGACAAAGCATTCACATTTTCCCTAGAAAAAGAATCATTTAACCGAGAAGCAATATTATCCAGCAGTATTTCTAGAGCCATGCTTCAAAGAGAAATTTGAAGCCACTCTTGTATAATGTGCAGGCATTAATCACCGAAAGCAAGATTCTCATAAACAAAGTAACCCAAACCAGTACCACAAACCCGGTTCTTCTCCCTTGCTGAGTGCTAATCAGTGTGGAGCACCTGAAGAGCTAGGTCAGATCTCTGGCTGATACAAAGCAGCCCAGCCCCAGTGCCCGAGGACCTAGCCCTTGCATCTCTGAACGAGCATGGAGCCCTGCTAAAATCTTCCTCCAGCGCAAAACACAGGTCTTCACCTGCAAGGAGACACAAATAACCAAAAGAGCATCCAAGGAAGCAGAGAAAAGTTTCAGCCGCCCAGTGGTGGGAGCAGCAGCATAAAGGGTTATATTATAGGACTGTCACCTGCGAGAGCTGATCAGTGTTATTAAGACTGAGTCAATCTGCATCTGTGCAAGTACCGAATTGCTTGAATGATGACAAATCTCTGGATCCGAAGGGAGACATCCTTCACCTTGCTGAAAAGTAAGGAAGTGCTGCTGCAACCAGTTTTGGCAAGCGTTTCTGATCTGTACCTGGACCATTCCCATCAGGTATCATTTGCTAAAGCTTCGTGCGCTCTCACATAACGGCGCTGTGTCCCTGCTGAGAGGCCAAATCGCTGCGGACAGGTAGTGTTGACTGCTGTCATTTCAATAAAACGAGGAACTATAAATCTCCCGCTCAAGCCGATTGTTTGAAAGATGTGAGAGGGAGTTTGCAAGAGAAATACACTACCAGTAAGGATGTTCTTAATGCAGCCAGCATTGCGTTCATGGAAGACTGGACTCGAAGCCTGCAACAGTATGGGGTGGATTCCGATCCTGCAATTAGTACATAGCATAAACAACCCTTAAGTGGCATATCTCTGAGTTTGTGCAAATATATCTGAAATAGGCTACTACTTTATGCAGGAAGGAACGAGGGGAACTACTTCCAAGTCAGTTTAATAGCCTAGTCTGCAAACAATCTTCTCCTCTCTTGTTGCTGTTCTCCCCTTGTCTCTCCTACTTGGCAAGTTGCCTTCCCCCCCCCCCCCCCCCCCCAAGCAGCAGCTGTGCACACTTGAATAGTAAATCAAACACCCTAAAAACTGTTGTTCCAAAATCTTTTCAGATCTTTCTCTCCTCTATTTCTGTTCTCTTCTTCTTGTTAATCATTAAGGCAATTGGCATTTTTTAAAAAAAAAAAAAATCTGGTATGAACTAATTTTGTGTTGCAAACAACTTGACATGCCGTTATATCTAACGACGAAAGGACCTTCATCTGGTTCCTCTCCCATGGGTACACTGGTGGTTGGAGAGTCACAATCCTTGGAGAGGCACAGAGGGGGGCTTCCAACTTTGTCTTCGAGAGCTACAGTTCGCAGATCATTTCGTGAAAGGACAAGAAAGATGGTAATGGCCTGGATTCCAGGTGATAAATATCAATATAAATGCACTTCTGTCAGTGGAATGTAGCTGATTTACACTAACCAGGGACCCAGCCCTGGAGTCCTATATGTCAATTGTTTTTACAATGCCAAGGCTATTTCTACAACAAAAATGCCAAGAGTATTAATATATTAAAGAGAGTGATGAAGATAGCACAGCAAAACGCCAGATAATTAGGACCATGCAGTACATCATATGTTTTTATTGAATTTAGCATCCATCACAGAGTAGCAATGAGTTACTCCTTGGAAAAATGGGTGTTTTTTCCCCCATAAAGCTCAGATTTACAGAAAGTAACTTAGCAGCTAATTTGTTCCTATATAGTGAAACTATTGAATGAAACTCATGTTGCAGTTTTAAAAGGATCCAACTTGGAAAATAAAAATGTATAGTTTTATTTGCATGAGATACTTGAGCCCAGGGATAGTTTCTCTCTTTAGTAACTCTGTGAAAGTGGTAGATGGTAGCGCTTTGGCTGTGAAAATACAATGTATTCTTTATTACAAAGAAAACCACAGTTTGAAAACTGGGGAAAACTCTGATTCACCAGCATGACTCACACATGCATTATAGAGCCTGCAATCCCTTTAGCAAAGATGCAAGCCCAGCAGCATGTAAGTACTTGCAGAGAGAACATATTTTCCCCAAATGAATGATCTTTTCAAGAGCCTTATCTTACTCTTTTTGAAGACAGTGAAAAATCTCTCGCTGGACTTTGGACTAGGCCCTTAAACGCAGGAAGAAAGTCAGTAGACACCATATAAATATCCACAAAAATGACTCAAAGCCACTATCAAGATAATGTTATCATATGAGATGGGAAGTCTGATTTCAGAGAAGGCTGTTGGGAGCCCTGGGAGGAGCCGCTACGTCGGCTAGCGTCTGATTGCGCTTAGCAGAGCTGAACTTTTCAGGAAATGAATACTTTAGGGTTCTCACTTCAGGAGATGGTTTTGACAGCTTCTCATTTGGAATTAATGCTTCTGAAGGCAGAAAAATTTCAGAGGATTTTTGGATGTCTTAATAAAAATGAAAACAATGAGACTGGAGAGCGTATGTGTATTTGAACTGTAAGTTTAAGTGAGTTCAAAGGAATTTTCACATCCAGCGACGAAAGTATTTTGTTATGTTACTCCAGGCGCACAGACCACTACTACAGCTGATTGTTGTAAGTTGTAATGCCGGAGCAACACAGCGAGGATTCAGGTTCACGTTGTTGCCGTGCTGCCTAACAAAAAGCAATGAGACACAAGAAACCTCGCTCAGGTGTAATTAAGGTGCATTCTTCCTGCTGGGGCTACAAGAAGTGCACTGTAAGAACATGCATGGGACTTGGAGAGAGGAACTCAAGCTGTAGGTGCAGCTAAACTTATTTATTCTATTCCCCTGAATGAATGGCTTCATTTTCAAAAATGCAAAGCACCACACTGCTCTAACTGAGCCAGCCTGTCGTGGGAAGGAGCTGGACTAGCGCTGCCTTCTCTCCATCTCAGAGCGCAGGCCATGCTGTTCCCACAGCCATACTCCGTGTCCCCATTTATCCGGTAGAAGTAAGTTCTGAGAGATTTTTTACACACATATATATATATATGTAGTTAACATGAACTTTTTTCTCCTTTTAACACTTTAATACAACTGAGCTCTTTTCTTAATTAGGTTTCCAGTATATTTTTTCCTTGTTTTAGCATGGGAAAGTTCCACTATATTTTGAAAACTCTCAGGAGGGAAGGAAACAGTTTAGGACACAAAGCTACAGTCACCATTTCTTTTATTCCTTGTTGCTGTGACTGTGTTAAATCCACCCCTCTGACCTAAGTCTCTTCAAAGTCTGCAATTCTGTGATATAATTCCATGTATCCTTACCTTCTACACAAACACACTTCAGCCCCACTGTCTGCGAACTGCAGCTCTAGAGCTATTCGGGCACATTTCACCTGGCTTTTGGACCCTAAATAGCATCTTAAAAGGCCTTTCATCTGCATATGAGCACCCTGAATTCACTTAAACCTCAGGTTTACATCTTGAACTGTGGGAGTATCAGACCCAGGCTCTCATTCAGTAGCTTGGTGTTTTACAGCATAGAAGACAGATGTAAGATCAAGCCAACTCAAATCCTGCAGTCATCTAACCATGCTGTGCTCATATGAAAGGTCGTCTCAGCCCCATAAACTCTCATACTTGCATTTCCCGAGCTAACAAACTCCACATTTGTTTTTTCAGAGCCCTGTGGAGTCTTTCCATGCTGGAGTCTCCTAACTTTGTATCTGTTGACAGTCATTAATGAAATTTATTCCCTATCACTTCCATACTATTGGCTAACTTGCCTTTGAACTTCAATGTATTATACAGTACTCCTGGGCAAAGACAAGAGACAGTCATCTCAGTCCCATAACATCAGGCTGCAGCTGCAGACTTGGGAAAGACTAGAACTGGAAAGTGTTGTTTACCTTGCTTAAAAAGAACAGGAAGGATATTAGTATATAAGAAATGGGTACAAATGTCCATTTGCCCTTATGCAAAAGCTCTATGTATAGAACTGAAAAATTGATCTTTTATATCATCTGAAGAGACATGTTTTCTTCTTTGTAACATATCAAGCATTTGTACTCAGGATTCCTGTTGAAACCCAGGTTGCTGTAGCTATGTTTGACCAGATAATGCCATTAAACAGACCTGATTTATTTTATAGTTTTACAACATTACTGCTGAAGAGTGAGGGCAGGTAGGAGGCTGGCTTAGCGTGCAGGGGGAGGAAGCAGCTATCTGAGGAATGCTGCCCTGGATTTCAGTGGAGATGGGATTTCACCCCGTGCTTCTCCTCCTTCTGGCATGCAGCTCATAGCTCCCTTGGACCAGCTACATCATGAATTGAGTGGCCATGAATCTAGACCCACAGACATGGAGCTATTCAGGAGCCTCTGTCTGCTCTATTCAATGCAGGGAAGCGTGCTGTGAAGCAGGTATACAAGCGTCCTGTGAGCTGCTATACGAAGATATATTTATTTCTATGAGCCATGAAAGAAGTATTATAACTTTTCACTTCCCTGACTAAACAAAGACCCATTTCTGCCTGAATGGCTAAGGGTGATCTCCAGCATGGCTCAAACTCATGTCTCTGGATCCTAAGCAAGATACTTCAGCTGCTTTAATACTGTTTCCCCTTTTCACTATGACAATTGGCAAAAATGGTGGGGTACTAAGGTCACAGCTGGTTTATCCTCATTTCTTTTGCACCTCAGCTGAGAGACCTGGGAGCATTGTGGGTGGCCTGAGAGGCACTTCAGCTGTTCTTTGCCTTTCTTCAGGAGCAGCTGATGACCAACATTTCTAGCTTGCGTGTGATGGCTTTATAGTATTCCTTAAATATCGATGGAAATCCATACAGCACATGAGGAGTAGGAAATCCTTCCCAGACCCCAGTCCTTTGCCATCATTATCCTAATCCAGCATCGGAAACCTTTAGAACAAAAGCTTTCCTCTGATAGAAAGATCAGTGTTTTCCAGCTTCCCCCATCCAGAGATTCCTCTCCTACATCACAGCATAACAAACTCGCCCTAAGAGGGTTCTTACTCAGACAGACTGCTGCATTTATGCTACAGAGGTTTTTGTTACATATAGACGAGATTATGTATTTTCCCTCATGGAGCTAGATGGTATCTCAAGGACACACCTCAAAGAAAAAAGAGAGAGGAAGCTGTTCTCCAGCCCAGGAAAGCTCAAGAACAATTCTTCCCTATTTCTGTTTTGCTCCAATACCAACAGCAAATACTCACACGCCCCCGCTCCTATGTGGACTCGGTCATGCTGGGGTGGTGCAATAGTTGGTCTTTGTCTTTCTCCACCCACTAGTTTATGAGGCTAAGCCCAAAGGCTCCGTAACCACACAAGTGCTCGGCTCCCCCTCCCGCCTTTCCACGAGCTCGCTTTGCGAGCCACGGGCGAGCGGTGCTGCGTTCCTGGGTAAGGAGTCCGACTGGAGTTCAGGGGAGCTGTGAACATAACTTCCTGCACAGCGAGAATACAGGATACGCAGAGAGAAAATGTTAAAACACAAACAAACAAAAAAACAATGAATGTGGAGAATAAATTGCAGATAGCAGAGGTGCATAATTTGTGGTCAGAAAGACTGAGTGCTAGTCGTTATTGAGTATCACCCATTTCTTTCCTCCAACCATATGTATGAAAGCCAGGAACAAATAATATTTTTATAATCAGGGAGGAGGTTTTCTTTTTTAAATTAGATTATGTTAGAAAATAATCTGGGAAGACTGAGCAAGATTGTACCTATACAGAGAAATAATTATACAGCCAAGTGAATCATTAATCCAAATATAACATAAATTTACAGCAAACAAAAGCCAGACATATTGAGAGTGAATTGTTTACATAAAAAGAGTTACATATTAAAATGTATGTATAATTGTAACCTTCTGTTAACATTCTCTTGAAGAGAAGAAACACCAGTTCTAGGCTTTATAATGATGTGTCCTAACCACGCTCAGTGAAGAGCTCTGTATGCAACAAGAGCAGCATATACAGGAGGAATTCTCATAGGAAAAAAAAGAAAAAGAAAAAAGAAAAACACCCTGCTACTATTAAAGTGTTCAGCAGAAATTACTCCATCTTCATTTGTCTGTATCAAAGGAACTCATTGTCATCTCTGGAGACAAACTTGGGGGGAAGAAAATATGCTTCATTGAAAGCGCGACATATGATTTAATCTGATCTCACCAGAATTTCATTCTAGCCCAAGAAGGTTGCCCTGGTGACATCACACTTTGCACCGTGTCCTCGGCGCACAGGCCCCCATTGTAAGCTCCAGAAGGGCCTCGGCCTGCAGCGAGGGACGGGAAAGCGCACGCGTTTTGGATGACTGATCGGGGAGAGCAGACAAACGCACCTTCCCTCCCCGCTCGGGAGGGGGCTTGGCCTCCGCTTACACGGATGGTTCCACTTCCGCTAGAAGAGCATCAAAACCAAAAGCAAAGCCCCACATTTGCACCAGCTCCTTTCCCAAAGCTTTGCAAAGAACCTGACAGAGTAACTGTGCTGTCTTCCACTGTTTCACCAATTCAGCCACCATAAACACCTTCTCAAAGCAGTACAGGAAGCAAGGAAATCAGATTTCAGACTGCCTTCCCAGTAAGAAACGAATTAGAAAAGCCTTCTTGTCACTCATTAAACTGGGGTAACAGGGGGATGGACATAAGAACAGAGAGAGAATAAGGATTTACCCAAACGACGTGCCCTGACTTAGCTGTCACACCGCAGGCTGGTGGGGTCTCCTACCAGCGCATAGTAGTAAGTGCCAGAGCTCTGCTCCACCAAGCACCCCCAAACGAGACTCGTATGCATCTGCTGCTCGCTCCAGGCTCACGCAAACCCAGCAATACAACCCAGCAACCAACTGCTTTCTCTTTCCTGTAAAGATTCCCTCTTTCAGTCAAAGGGAAAACACTTACTTACCCTCCTAAAACAACCTTACCAAACCCCATCTTTTTTCTTTTGCTCCTCCTGAGCTGAAACTTGATTAAGTCTGACAAACGGGAGCCAGGCCTTGGGCTGATAGCCAGCACCTGGGCTTTGTTTGAGCCCAGCCCCGGCAGCTCTTCACAGCCCACTTGCAAGACGGGGTAAATGCCAGCACGCATCTCCATAGCTCCACTTTGCTGTTACACACCAGTGTGCTGCACAATGTGTGCCCAAGGGTTATATGTTATGTAAACTCCATGATTCTAATAAGAGCTCTTACGGCAGCATTTGGATGTCACAAACTGGAAACAGAGTAATGCAGAAGGAAGACAGGCAGAGACCTTATTCATAAAAACTCCAACTCCATTGCACCTGCCCAATACAAATCACAAAGCTACTGCAAGCTCTACCAGGAAAACAACAGAAGCCCCATCAACACAACACCAGCATGTAGCACATGTATGCACATTTCAATACCTTCCATCCCACTGAACAAATAGGGGAGACTTAAAATCCCCCAAACTATGCAGAGCACTAGTTTCCCAGCACAGAAGAACTGAGTTTCTCTTACCCCGTTTCCTAGAGCCAGACGCAGGAAAGCTCCTCTGCCAAGTACTTTGGGCAACTGAGAGACTCACCCCTCAATTGAATGAAGACAATGAGAAAGTGAAGATTGACTTGCTTGTTATCACAAGATTCCCAGCTGCCTAGCACACACGTTGGGAGGATAATATCAGAGGAGCTTTGTTGCAAGGGCCCTTCTTTTCCAATCAGTAGGCATCATCACAGCCGGATAAGAAGCTAACACAAATACTAGCATTCAAGTCATTACAGTGACATGTAATACTGCAATTTTCTGGGCTATTGATTATTGCTGTTCTGGCATTCCTACCCAAAACACTGAAGGAAATCAAGTGGAGAATAAAAAAAAGGTGGATTTAGCATGCTGGTGAACTGGTTGAAATACCTTTGCTGAAAAAAAACTGCCTTGTCAAAATCATAAGTTTGGGTCAAAAGATATGAATTTCGTGACAAAGGTTTTGCAGGTAGTTTAGGGATTTGTGCCTGGATCTCCAGCCTGTGAAATTAGTTCCTTTATCACCAAGCTATCAATTATGCTCCTTTAAGTTATACTTTGTTTAATTTTAGCGCAATTTAATTCCTAGCTACATCACAACCAAATTTTTGAAATACCTCAAAAAAAAAAAATGGTTTTGTGTCCCCAACCTTTCTTTAGTGTTCAAAAAGAGGGAAATAACTCTATCATAACCTCTATGGGGACTTTATTGGTAACATAAAATGATACATTTTGCTTTCAAGACTTTTCTTATCACAGTCTGGAGAAAGAGGATGTGAGTCAGAAGCTTTCTTCTCAGTTTCATTTGGTTCATTTATTCACTGGGTTTACTGAAACTTAAGTAGCTGTTAGAGTTAGAAGTCCCGAAGCACCTGTGTTCTTCAACACACAACTTAATTTCCAAAACAAATAATTGCAACTAAGTTTCTAAGTGTCACTCTTCCTGGGAGGATCTGATGCATATGCAAAAATGTAAAAACTCTAATCCCAGCGCTCCGCTGAAGCTAACCGCACTTTCTGCTTCAGAGAGACGCGCGCTCTTCCCAACAGCTCCTTAGCTCATGCAGTCATTTCTTCACCTGCACCACTTTGGGGTAATTTAATCCCAGCTAGGAGACACTGTTAGACCACTGGTGTCATCCACACCAGACCCCACCACAAAGCACTTCTGCACTGAACGGATCTACTTCACGTAAGGCTGAGATCTCTCAGATACCCTTTAGAGAAAGCTCTGCAACTGTAAAGATTCAGGACTTCAAATTTTTAGGAATCAGCTGCTCCTCACTTTAGTTTTAATGCTGACCTAATTATACAGGGCCTCAATGCCACCGTGTGTAACAGTTTTGAGTTTGCTTGTTATGCGATGCCTACAACAATATTTATTCAGAAGTCATTTCAAATAAAATGTGTTGTTTTACTGTGCTAACATCAAAACCTAGTTTGCAGAATGTACTGTTTTAATTTCTACGATATACATGTGCATATATTTATGTACGTGTTTGTGTGCATATATGTATATATACACATGCATATATACGTGTACACACATGCACACTTACTCAAGAGAAAATGCAGTGCAGGGCCATTTGTCGTAACAACAAACAACCAGGACTGACTGTGGCTTGGGATCAAGTGAGATCCCATTTTCTCCCATCCAGATTATCAGCAGCTTAAGGGAAAGGTCCACCTCTTTCAACAGCTCCGTGGGTCCATACGGATTTTTACTGCTCCTTCTTGCACGTGTAATGATGACTCAAAGGGGTGGAGTGATGATATAGTGGCCATATGGTGATATATCAGTACTTTCTAAGACAGTACGGTTGTCTTAGATAATTCAAGATGCTTGCCAGAAGCTTTTTCTGTGTTTTTTGCCTGCAAGAGATCACTTCTGGCAAGCTAAGAAAAAGGCAAGGAAGTTTTCTTCAGGGCCAGTGTACCACTTGAGATACTGAGACAGTTCCAAACACAACCAGACCAGTCCACTTGTACGCCTGGAATGACTGTCTGTTCAACAGAACATCTAGTTTTTCCTTTTGTCTGATAAAAATTGAATTAAAAAAAAATCAATATATACTAATGAATGATTTCAGTCATCTTAGCCATGATCAGGTCAGTACATCCAGAAGTAAATCAGTGAAAGTGTCCCTCTAACTTCCCTAATCTCCTCCTTCCCCTCATTCTTCGTTAAAAAGTGGAAACTGAACTTTTTAAAAGATCAGTAGATGAAAATCAACACCAATACTGAGTCATAACATGGAACACCATGCCAAGACATACTGAATAATATTGATTTGTCCAAAATATATGCTCATGACATCAAGCCCTTGAATTTTGAGCCATTTTTTGCTTTGGGACTGTAAAATCCTTGCATTCTCTAAAATCCTTATACAGATGTTCATATTCTTCCTTCCTCTACATTTTTTTTTCCGATCTAAAGGTCTGCATACACCCTCATACTGTATGGAAAGAGAAGAGTTATGATCTAGAAAAAATGTGAAGTCCTTAGTTCCTTCCTTCGGTGAAGATGTGGGAATATAAACTACTTGGTGAATTATATTAATCAGTTTGGGAATTCTACTCATCATTCATCAGCACAGGAGAAGAAAATACTAGCTAGAAGAGCAGAAGATCCTCTCTTCCCTGTCTTGATTTGACCAGCGTAAAATGGTTGTCTATACTGCCTGTAGGGGTCCAGTTAAGCATGAGCCAGCATGGGAAACGTGAGGAGGCAGAGCTGAAGACCTGAATTAGAATAGCATAAATACTGTTGTCATATGTACATATGACAAACTGAGTCTTCAGACATTTCCCTGAAGACTCAATTTTTCCTTTTGCCAAATATGAGCCCTTCTTGCACAATATAAAGATTTCCCAGCAGAAGTGGCCTGGGCAGCATCTTATTTCTTCATTGCCAGCAAGTATTTCTGAGAAAGACTAGAACGAAGCGTGCCAGAATCTGGAATTAGATACAAATTAATTGCATGTAATTACTCAAGAGCATCAAGTATCTTTGGGGGATTTTACACTTATTGTTATTGTAATGATGTACAATTTGCAAATACAATTATTGTAAATTACTCTATTGATAACTTCAACCTCCCTATTGTGTGCGATCACCTTGCCAGATTTCTTGTGGTCTCTGGAAACAGGGTTTCTTTAACCATGATGAAGACACAAGGAGAGCTGAAAACTGACTGCTGTTCTCACAGTGCCTTTCTCTGTTACTCAGAAGCGGGGAATTAGTAAATTATTAGCTTTTGATTAAATTAAAATGGAACATCTAAGAGGTCAAAGTCATAAACTAACTTTATTTTTGCCTTTCACCAAAAGCCCACTACTAATAAATCACTAACACTTAGTTTCCAGAATAGTTTAGGCAATGCTAAATATTAGCCATGTTACCTCTTTGATTATATATCTGATTTTTTAATTTTCTATCCACTTGGGTTATCATTTCATGCAATCTTGGACCACCAATGATCTCACAGGGAGGTGCTGAGAAGCCAAATAAAATGATGCAAAAAAGTCCTTCAGAAGCCAGTTCTTAAGTAAAATATGAAGATCTGTTAACATTTTTCTTCTTAAACTGGCTGCAGGGTGTAAATAAGTATTGACATGCACAAATGGAGACAGAGGTCTGAAAAATCTCTTTTTTTCATGCACACAAAAATCTGTGTACAGCTGTTCGTGTATCCATTCAGCTACACTAACTGATGACCCTAGTTTGCACTTTCTGACCTCAGAAATTCACTTGGCATACTGTATCCTGATAATTTAGTGTATTCTTTGGTCAATAAAACCAAAGGAGAAGTATGGAAAAAAACTGTATCTCAGTTAGACGGGGGAAGGAAAGATGCAAGAGAAACAAATTAAGAGGAAGATAAATGGGGAAAGGGAAACACCTAAATGGAAAATTCTTTCTCTCAGAGACTCTTCCCAGACAATATCCTCTTCCAGCCCCTTCCCGGTGCAGAGCTGCACATGCCCTTCCGCACAGCCTTTCCTCTTTATATTCACTTTCTTCCAAGCCAATCTTCCAGTTAAGCATTTTCCCCCTCTTATCCAGCTCCTCTTTTCCAAAAGGAATCCTTTTCCTCCCAGTATTTTGTTTTTTCTTCCCAGCTTGGTTATTTTTCAGTACGGCTTAAACTGCAGGAAGGAAAATTCAGGTTAGATAGCAGGGAAAACCTGCTTGCTGGTAGGGACAGCAGAAGCACCAGACAGATTGCCCAAGGAGGCTGTGGAGGTTCCATCCTTGGACGGTTTAAAGGATGAATTCCACAGACTTGCTGGTCTTGCCTTGGGGCAAGGGGGTGGACAAGATGACCCCTTCAGACCTCTTCCAGCCTTACATTTCTGTGATACCTCTCACCTGTCCAGGCTCTGAGTGCATTCAGATGGCTCACAATTTAAAGCCAGAGTATCTCACTGCTTAATTATAACTTACAGCAGAGACTATTTTTCCAGGGTCACTGTGCTTACATCCAGAAAGGTGCTGACACAGGCGCACACAAACACATGCAGTGTTGTAAGAGGTGCGCTCATCATTTATTTATGAAGTTTATAATCTGACACTTAAAAAAAATGATCCTAACAGGCTCCAGCATTCCGCAGTTGTTGAAATGTCACCTTTCAGATACAGATATTGATTTACAGTTTGAGACCAAGTACATTGTATTCTGTACTAACAAGCCGGTACAGCTCTACCTAAAATTTTGCAGTGAAGGAGAAGGCTAAGTCAGGTTTGGTGTCATTTATCAGACAGCACCGCATTTTGTGGGTGCTTTTTTAACATCAGGGTTCAGTCAGGGAGCCTGTAGACATGAGCCTGTTTTGCCTGGGCAACCGGACTCCAGTGTCACAGTGAAGAGAGACAGGTTAACTGAAAAGATAGTGGTAGATTGTATTTTGAGTCAAGAGTGCTACAGTCAGGCTTTCTGAAGGAGGCAGGTGTGGAGAGACTCACAAACAACAAAGTCTAAGGGGATCCTGGTCCCTTGGAGGGGTCTTGGGTGCTTCTCTGGCCCATCAAGAAACCATTTAAAACTCCAGTCCCTTCACAGCTTTACTGAGGTCTCAGGACAACAGATTCTGCCACTGGTTGATAGTTCCTCAAATACAGTGTCATTTCGCACCATTTAGTATGCTGACCTTTTCAACATAATCGCCCAAAGTGGGATAACCCAACTGGAATCCGTGCTCTCTGAAATGCTAAAGATCGGACTGTCAGATCCCAGGAGAACGTATAACCTGGCATGCAGGGAATGAGTCCAAAATGTCAGTGGCAGCGAGCTGACCACCAGGGAGGCAGCGAGAACAACGTGACAGCTATACGAAGCATAAGACTTCAAACAACCATTTTGCTTCATTTGCATGGAGCTGATTTCCAGATCAGAAGGCAAAACCTCAGTTCCAGCAAAGCCAATGGCAAAATTCCTGCTGACACCACTGGGACCCGCAGAAAAGTTTTCAAGATTTAACATGAATGTAAACTTCCAAAAATGAAATCCCTAATGAAGAAATCTGTGTATTTTTCCTCACATTTCCATTGGTACTGAGCCAGGTACAACACATGACTACAGTTGCTGCTACTTTTTAAGCAAATTTATAGCTCTAGTAGTTTGTCTCGGGCACCGATCATTGTCTAAACCACTCAGCTCACACAGCGAAGAGACCTTCCCTAATCTCACCAGCCTTTAAACACAGGATACAGCCTGGAATGGACTCTCCTTTCTGAGGGTCCTGGCCGAGGTGGGCTTACGGTGATTTTGACTGTGTTTTGTACAACATTTTGGCCTGGGTATCTCACCTGTAAAGAGCTACGTATTCATTTGATAATGCTCACGGCTTCAGCATTATATAATGGCTAGTTTCTCTGCCTGTGCTTTCGCTAGTAGACAAACAGCATGTTATGAAGAACAGGTGCTTTTGGGATACGCAGACAGTACTAGCTGATTCTCTCAAAATGGCCTCTCTTCTACGTCTCTAGCTCAGCTAAATGTTTTACTTAAAAATAATAGATTTCCTTTAGGTGCCTTGGTCCAATTTTTTTCCTCCTACTTATTTAAAGGAATGATTGCTTGGTGTCCAGATGTTATTTGCCAAAAAGTAAGCTGGAAAATACACTGGAATCTTTTTCTCATATTTCTAATCCAAAGCAATGACATTAACTTTGCTGTATCGTATCAAAGAACTTTCATTCAGGCTCTGTTTTTCAAAAGAGGTTTTAATATTTCACTTTCTGATCCCACGCTTCACTTATTTATTTATTGTGGTGCTTTGTGGTGGTGGTGGGTGCTCGATTGCACCAGTGGAAGCATGTGCAATCAAACCTGCAACGAGACAGTAGTCTCTGATTGTCATCAGCTGCAGCTCATTATTCTCTCAAGGATTCCTTGTGCCAATCGATGATAAACAATGTGTAATCACTTGCAATTGATTGCAAATCAGATTGCATAGACTGGCATGTGGAGTCCTTGAGGGAATAATGAGCCATGCCTTTTGCCCATCGCTGGGTCTGTAAGGCCCACATGCCATTATCCGAATGCTCTTCTCCTCCGCTTGCCTGAAATGCTAAGCATATGCTGCAGGATGTATCAGGCCAAGGTTGTACTTACATCTGGCACGCAAGTTTGTGGCCATTTGGTTTTTTTTTGGTCTTGTCCCTCCTCATGGGTGCTCTGCACCTCCATTTTCCTGGTATGTTAGCCTCCGTGTAGCACTCCAGAGACAAAATCTGAGGGAGCAAGGGGAAATATATGGTCCAGTCCATCGACAGTGCACAAAATATTTCTATTTTCCCTGTCAAAAATAGGATGAGTTCAAGTCCCCTTCAAAACAGCTCAGTTTTGAAGCAGTTGTTAAAAAAATAACCTGGAGAAGTAGCAGAGAAATAAACCCCTACTGACCTGTCCCAAAGCCAAGCAAGGTAAGTGAGGAGTTCAGCTAGGCTTCGCTGTTTAGATTTACCTTCTAAAGGCATGTTAATCAGCTCTGCTCTATACCCCATTGGTGGCCTAGAAAGCCTCACAAAGTGGGGTGAAATTTCACCACAAAGTGAAAGTAATTATGAAAAAAAAATTAAAAGATGGCAAATGTCATCAGTAGCTGCTTTCCGATTGATGACTGTGGCTGCCACCAAGCATAGCTGGTACTTGTCATTTACAGTGTTGGTAACTGAACAAAAATATTTTGATTTTAGAGACATTCTGTTTATCTAATTCCTAAATTCGATATTTATCAATCTTATTCCCAGCCGCTAAACAACAGAAGATCTCTGGGCCAAAAATATTTTGTTAATCAAAGAGGTTAGTGGTTCTTCCACTGAAAGAGTTCAGGACAGGCCATTCTCAATCACTTCTCCGTCTGGAGGTTTTGGTGTTTCAGGTCTAGGTGCATTGATCTTGTTCCAAGTAGTGCTTTTAAAGCAGGACATGAAATCCCATCTGATTCCCGCATGAAAAATATGAGCAGACAACAAATCTATGAAAAAATACTCATGGAATAGGTTGTTTAACTGAGCTGATTGGAGGGTTTTTTTTTGACTGCCAGCAGAGTCTTGGCTTGATCTTTATATTTAAATGAGAAAAGAATAGCATTAGCATTCACTGAATATTTTGATTGAGATAATCATCTCTATTGATAACATACTTCCTTTAAACATCTGTAAAGCAATCAATTGGGAACTGATGCAGTGCTTTAATCTTACTTTACAATCTGGTTCTTTCTAAGGAGTTGTAAAATCATAATGGAGAAAAAAGTTGACTTTCAGAGGTGAAGCTCTTCTAGTAAGTATTCCTTTTAAATATATTTTAATGTTTATTTTCTGAAGAAAGTTTTCATCACAGTTGATGTAAACCAATGTAGCTCCACAGTATTTAATAAAATTAAGTGACTTATCCAAATACCAGGGAGGTCAAGAAAAGAATTCCTCAATGAAAACTACACAGCTAATAATTAAAGAAATGCCTTGCCTTTGTAAATCATTTTTCAAGTATTTCATTAATAGTCATCAGGGTGTTAAAGTACAACTTCTTGAGGCTGCAGTATACCTTCCAGTTGCTCTTCTATAAGCATCACAACAGCTATCATTAAGCAGATAAAGCACAAACTATCTGTAGCAGACTTTCAGCAAAATATTATTCCCAAGAGAATTCCGCCTTCAAAAACCAAAAAGAGTCATATTTCAAGTCAACCAAAACTGGTATAGTAACTAAAGAAACAAGTATACAAGTTTGTTTTCTTCCCCTTCATAATCTCAGTTTACAAACAGAAGGATGTATGTCAGCTTTTAAGCACAGTCATCAAAGATCTGAAATATGTCAAAATTCTGCAGTATTTTAAAAGGTCACATATTTGAATAGCTGGTTTAAGTTACCTATGTTAGGAGCAAATTCCCAGCAACTCACCTCTCAGACTTGGGAACACACTCTAAAAATATGTGAAGCTTTTGAAATATTAATACAAAACGTAAGCCAGAATGTTTTGGAAAGGCAGGAGCAATTTCTCAGCTGGTATGAGCCATCACATTGCTCTCATGGCCAGCAGCAATTTACACCGTCAACATTAGCTGCTTTTGAATGAGGCCCTTCCATCCCTTCCAAAATGAATTCTGCTGGTTGAATGGACATGTTCAACTCCAAGCAGCAATGGCCAAGGGCGAGGTTATGGCGTGGTATTCCCAGGTAAGGGGAGACATAAGAGTCATTGCTACTGCTTGAGCTGGACAAACGACTTCATATTGGCTTTCTTATCTGTCTACAAACAGGACTTCTGATAAAGTGATACTGAAGTATCAGAGGTGTGGATGGTATGCTGATAGCTTCGCTATGCCCACGGTGTCTGGCGTAAGAGGAGCTGCGAAGTGGTGTAAATTAAGGGAGACAGCCACATAGCTTTATTTACACTGGAGCATTTGTTTGACAAATATCCAGCTTTCTTACACGTTTCTCTTCTCTGAGTCAAAACATTGGCTAGTTTGGAAAAAGAGTGGGCATGGATGTTCTGCAAACTACCCGGTAAATAATTACACTCAGGTTTGGATTAATTGCTTTTCCTTTCTGCAATGTGCTGACAAAAACATGCAATTGGTGAGCATCTGTGATGGGTGCTCATTTTTCTAGTTTTTGTCTCAGTGTAGGAAAAGGCAATTTAATTACTAGCGCCGAAATAGATAAAACAATTTGTTCCTGCTTTGACATTTATTAAGGATTTTTAAGCATTAAATAGCAAAACAAGAGTTACAGTTGTGGCTTTAGATAAATGATTCCAGCAACTGTGTAGAATGATGAAAATACTAAGGCAGGATTTATGTCTTCAGTGTGATAGTAAAGAATATACAAACTCTTACACTGACAAGTCTTCCCCTGTGTCTATATATTGTTTGCTATGTTGAGCAACTCTTGTTATCTGGAGGTGAACAAACTGTGCACATTAGAGAACTGGACAAAACCGTCCAGACAAAAGAAACAAGATTGCTTTTAACCGATGTTAAAAATAAATATAACATAAAATATAGAGTGGTGAGAATGATGTTCATGCCTGGAGATGGATTCAATTTAGGGTTAGCCTGGGTTTTGAGGTTCAAATGAGAGAGTTAATTGAGACAAGGATTGTGTTCAACTGCAGTGAAATCTGCAGGAATTTCAGACTCTCCTGGCCAAAACCTCCTAAGAATCACTGTTTTCATGAGATTATATGTATAGTATATACAAATGGAAGCAGAACACATGTGCTCCTCCAGGCTTGGAAATGACTTAGAACCAAAAAAATGAGAGTTCAGATTTCAAAATCTAGCTTAGCTCATTCTTCCCTTATGTTAACAGATTCAAGAAAGAAAAATATATTAAAACATTATGAAAGTGTGAGAAAACAGATTTTAAACTTGAACCATGGAAAGATGATGGTTTTCTATCACTGGCCCCTGCCTGTGGCCTATTTAACTTGCTACTAGTATACATGGTCTTCTGTCAGTCCTAAATTGCTGAGCAATGTGATACATTGTTGGAAAGCACTTGGAAAACTTTCCTGACTAAAATGCAATTTAAAGATCTAGTCTTACAAAGAGCAGTACCTTAGCCCGCAGTGTATGAGAGAACCTTTCTTAGGACTTTTGAGCAGAAGCACCACTCTTTACTGTGTTATGCAAGTAGCTTAGAACATTTTTGAACCAAATCAAGTTAATTTTTAGCTTCTGCTCTGCAATTTTTCTGAAACATTTCCTTGAAGATGGAGATCCTGTTACACACTATGTATTACGGAAATTAATAAAGCTAATGAAATCAAGTGCTGTTGGTTCATATGTGATTCATCAGTCACACATCTCCTTTTAGCTAATTTGCACAGGTTTTGAACCTACTTCTCACTTACACAAAAGGCTCACTCCAGTAGTTTAAGAAGTCCTAGTATGAAAAAGAATCCATTTTGTGATGTACCATAAAATATCTAATAGCAATGAATGATTATAGTCACAAGAGCAATTTTGGCTGGAATCGCGCTAGTTCCCCAGGCCCAGGATTAACACCACTTTCTCTGTGTCTGAAGAACACAGCAATTGCCAGGATCCTACAACCAGCAGTGACTGAAACCAGATGTTTCAGCACAAGAAACCTCTCATTAGGCTCACAGGGAATAAGCTTGGAAAAACTGGTTTGCTTATTTGTTTGTTTGTTTTCTTTTTGAACAAAGAGGAGTGCAAATGCACCTGAGTGCAAATGTAAATTGAGCTTTTTGAGTTTCATGTTGATACAGCAAAACCTAAAGGAAATGACAAAAATACTCAGCCAACAACCCACCCTATTTAGTTTGTGGTTTAGGGTCTAAACTCCAACCCTTGAGGCTCACTGAAGGCAGATTCACTAGATATTCTGCCCTTTGGAAATTCTACATTTTGTAGTAAAACTCCTGAATTAGTGAGGTCTGGCAGATCTCAAATTTTGTTCTGAAGGACTCACATGTGGCTACCTACATAGCCAGGTATTTAGTTTGTTTAAAATTGTGTTATTTTGATGTTAAGAAGTAAGAGATAAGTTAGAGCTCTAAACATACCACAAACATGTGCCTTCAAGTCGGACAGGTTTTTAAACAGTAGCAGTAAAGCAGAAGACCATGAAGCTTAGCTCTAGCAACGCCTCAAGTAAAAACACCACCCAAAAATAAGACGGTGGGTTGTTTGTGCTCTGGCTACAGATAAAAGAACCTACTTCAGAAATGAGGCGAAGCATCTCCGTTGAAGCAGTTTGCTTTGAAAGCTGAACGCTTTCTCGAGGCAGCCGTGGCATGGCCCATCCGTGCTGGACACTAGTAATGAATTAAGGGCCACCACTAGGCACGTAGTCACCGAGGTGAATAGCCAAACATTTTCAATCACGGACACGTACTTCAGTACTTCTCTCCCTCATGTCTTACGTTTATCTGGTCATCAATTTAACAATAAAGTTATTCTGGGGCTAGGGGAGACTGTTGAATTCCAGCCCTGGGCCATCCTAACGCCCAGCGGCTCAGCCCACAAGTAGCCTCTGCCTCGGGAAGAGCAGTGCCAGGACAGTCTACCTACAAGGACAAGTATTTAGGGCTAAGGAGCATGGAAGCAGCATGCCCCACACGCAGCCCTTGCTCCGACACGATGGGTGCAACCTGAGAGGAACGGACACGCGCGCGGCATCCCTGCCAACAGCAACACCTGCCTAACTTCAAGCAGGTCATTTCATCTGACCCACGCCATCTCTGTAGAATGGCTAAAGCAGATTCTTCTTGGAGGGATCGAGGTGAGCCAAGGTCCTTGAATAATCCAGACGTGTCTGAATTATGCTGAACCCAATGATAGCATGTGGCGAGGGAGAACCCCCACTTTCTTCCTACTTGCCAAGTTAAAAGCTAACACACCAGAGCCAACATCATATACTACATCTGGGCTTTGGCAGCTGGAAAGGTATGCTCAGACCTGGCACAACAAAATGGCTCAGAAAAGCATAAATATCAGTGAGGTTTAGTGTTAAAAAAAAGTCAGGGGCTTTTGCATTCAAAAATAAAATTCCAGGGAAATAATAAGAGCTTAAAACATGTATTATTTATTTTCATCAGAATAAAAGAGCCCCTACAGTATTTTGAAAGAATGTCTGTTTTATAGGTCTGCAGTGATAACATGTTGGAAGTAACTAACAATTATGTTATTTTTGTCCTCGCTAATAATGCTCAGGGAGCAATTGATGTTTCTTTTAGAGTTAATAAGAAACATTTGCAGCAAAAGCAGGAACTGTGGAGATAAAGCAATTGGCAAGAAATAGTATGTTTAAATACCATAAAACAGCCAGTATCCAAACAGGTGTGAGATAAAGTGGTATAAATAAACTACTCTGTATGCAGCCCATCACACAGCAGAGTTGTGTAAAAAATTGCATGAAATAACTTCACTCCTATTCAGACGAGAATATAACAAAACCAATCCTTGTGTCTCCTAATTAGCCTTAGCAGCTGAGAAAACATTTCTCATGTGGAAATTTCTAAAAGTTAAGAGTTGATCTGTAAAAATGGAAAACAAGCAAAAAAAGCAGTCAGACGTACAAACCTCTTGGAGGAGCCGTCTCTGAATTTCAGAAACCTTGCCACCAGTTAAACCTCTCCACAAGTTAAAACCAGCTATTCCACATTGGCTGGTGGCATTACAATAGCTAGATGACGTTTATGTTATTTTTATTGGTGCTGCTTTCACAAACACACGGACGTTTGCCCTTTCTTCATCCAAACATTTGGTTGCATTAAGGATTGTTTGGTTTAGATTTTTTTTTTTTTTTTTTAAGACCAGTCAAATGCAAAGTAAATCAGCACTAGCCGACATGAGGTGAAAATAATTACACATGCTCACATGACATGACTGATAAGCAGAACTATGGAAAATGGCTCACAACAAAATCCACCTGGTTTCTGAGCCGCTTACAAATTAGAAGCCACGATAGGTTCATTGGAAGGTTTGTCAAGATCCATTGACCTTTTGAGCAAATCAGGCTAACTGTGGCATGACATATTTTTATTTAACCAGCATGTGAATTTGTTCAGCATGGGAATTTTAGGTGACCTATTATGATTTTTGTGATTCTCTTTCAAATTTGAGTTAAAGTGAAGGAATTATGTGTACAAGGGTGCATGTAGAAGCCCCTAGGGAGTGAAACTGCCAAATTTCAGACAGGCTTAGTAATCACAGCTTTCAAGTGTTCCTCTTTGCAACTCCCTTGTTTGTGAATCAGGTCCCTGAATCCAGCTCTGTGCTGTCCATGCTGTTCAGAAAGCCAAGGAAAACAGCATCTCTTCTGCAACTGCTTCTCTGGCCTGTATTGCAGAGCGTGAGTTGGAAGAAGCCACCTCTCCACTAATACTCTCTGCTGACAAACCTCTTCCATAATTAGTGTTTTCTATAGCATGGAGGAGTCTCTAAGCACAATGGCTTGGTTCACACCTGGTGCTAGGACTAAGGGAAACAAAAGTTACATAATGCCAATTTTTGCTTCTCTCTGGAATGATTCAGCATGCTGGATTAGGGGGCTAGTCTTGAGATTATGTGACCTTTTTCTTGTTAAAATCTCCTTCAGCCTCCACACACTCAGATTACTCTGGACCAGCTGTCCATGATCATGAGCAGATAGACATGACATTCAGGTTGGCACCACATATAGTTCAGAGTCCCTTAGCATCAGTCTTGGACTGCTGGGACTTGCTGGGCCAAGTCACACACAAACAAATATGGTGTTACAGAAGAACATGGCCTTGTGGCTGCACAGGAGCTCATGTCATTGGCTTTCGGGGTCCACCACTTCAGGCATGCTGTATGGAGAGAGCCAGTGGCCGCAAGATAAGGGTACTCCCACAGGATGCCCACACTGCTTGGTGGAGCACAACCAGAGCAGCCCCATGCTGCTCAAAATCAAGATGCACATGCGGTATGCTCAGGTGCAGCACCAAATAGATGTGAACTTTTGGCTGCCCAAGTACCCTCCTGCTCTAAGAAATGGGCCAGGTCAGCCCAGAGCCGGCCTGGGATCTTTGCAGTGTATTGCATTGCACAGAGTGTACATGCCCCATAAGAGAAGAGATGTTTAGAGAGAAGCCAATAGAGCACGAGAGAGACAGAAATAGGAACACTGCTTTTTCAAGTTGGCTCTTTTCTGTTAACCACCAATAGATACGATAACTCCCAGCACTGCTACTAAAAAGTAAAGGAAAGGTAGCCAATGTTCTTTTATACTCTGACACATGGTGCATTTTGGTTTCACTCAGAGTAGCAAACCTTTTTCCCTTGTAGCAAGTATTATAAATAGGCCTACTTCTTATCAGATCCTCCTCTTAATGTTTTTCATTAGAAAACCACAGTTAATTTTAGATAATTGCTAGAGATAATCTCAAATTTGTGTGTAATGTATGCTCCAGTTCTAAGAAAAACATGACATTGGGGAAGGTACTGCCTGCCTAACAGCTTTTCATTTACAACACTGCTATGAGATCTCTTGTTCTTGTCAAATGAATCCTTGTGTCTTAGACATTCTGACTCCTATCTCTCAAAGCAGATAAAACTTTAACTTGCTTAGTATTTATTGTCTTCTATATTTTGTAACAGTTTCTGAGCAGTGTGTTCAGGGACTGAGCACACGTTCTACCAAACAAGAAGAAAGTTTCCAAACAGTGTATGCCAGAACTCGCAGAGCCGTATCTGACTCTTCAGGCTTTCCTGTGGGAGTCAATTTTACTTAACAGCAGTGGCATTTACTGCCAGAATAAAGACAACAGTTGTTTAAAAAAAGCACATGTGTCACCCAGCACTATCAAACAGTCTGCTCTGCACTGCAAGAGATTTTAAGATGAAGTGAATAGATGAATTCTCAGTAGCAAGGAGAAGACCTATTTCTAACTCCAAAGAAGGAGGGAGGTTCATCTACCATTAAGAAAGGATTAAAAGCAGACTGCAAACATTACGTTAAGCCTTCTGGAAAAGACAAGCAGCAAAACTGAAAACATAAGAGAAAAAAAGCATTATGAGAAAAAAGGAAATAGTTGCCTCTCTCCCAGCGCTGAGCAAAGAAATAGGTTTCTGTTCAAAGTATGGTCCTTCCAGTCCAATTTTCAATTTTTCTTCTAAATGGAAGAAAACTATTACCTGAATAGTATTAAATATATATAAAATATAGCAGTACATGGGGGTAAAATATGCAAGATGCCATATAAACAGAGTAAAAAGCAGTCTTGGATCTTCCACTTTGAATAGATAAAGAAAGGCAAAGGGTTTGTGTGCCATAGGATGGCCTGAGAGAAACATGAGGGATTTGAATATCTTGGTCTTTCTACTCCCAAGCAGAGACTGCTATTCCCTGAGCAATGTTCACTTTAACATCTGGGGCTCAATGTTGCAAATATTTCTGTTGCTGAATTCTCACAACATTTTGAAGGCTATGTACCTTGAATGCTGTGTTTTTCTGGGCAAATTAATGGAAAGAGCTCTTCTTGGCATACCGAAATACTAGGAAATTCTAACATCATGCACTAAATTTCAAATCTGCCTTTAGGAAAAGCCAACTTCCTTTAGAAATTGGCTCCTGCTCACTGGCAAAGGTGAGTAAGGTCAGGCAAAAAAGCAAACACAAGCCTACTTTTAACTTTGTGAGGAAATCTTAAACCCCATAAATTTCAGTACATTTTCCCTTTTATTGTGAAGTCCTGGCATATTTCTAATAGCAAGATTTTTTAAAAACAAAGTTCAGCTCTGCTATTTTATACTCTGTTTATGATATGTGTGAATGGACATGTATCCAAGTTTATAGCTGACAGCCCAATCAGAATGTCAGCCAGTCTAGAAGTCTGGAAAATTTGGGGGTCAGTCCCATTTTTCCACTCCTCGTGGTCCATGGAAACCCATAGCTTAGAGATCTTAAGATAGAGACACAATGTTTTTTCACCCCCGATATTAACTGTTGTTTTAAACCAGCATGTGTACGCTTTTCACTCAGATGCATAACCATAGAAAAAAAAAACAGCTCACTTCCATAGTTACTGGTGAAAGAGAATAAAATGAAGGTTGCTAGTTTTATTCATATATCATAGTTCTGCCAGTAAGCCTCATTTCTGATCCTGCCGCTCCTGTCTTGCGCCTCAAGTGAGCCACAACTGCTAGTAAGATCTGAAGGCAGAGTGTTTTTAATGAAGGGGTACGGTAAACTCATTTTCATCTGTGATCAGAAGCCTTTCAGTATAGACTTAAAGAAGTTAAAAGTTAATGTATGAATGACACAGATTAGCTAGCCTGGGATATTGTAGAATGAAGTATTCTGCTCTTCAGAGCCGATTATTCTTGTGGCTGCATTTGCAAGTTAACAAATGAAGGGAAAATGCAAAAACCAATATATTAATAATAATAATAAAGGATCTTTAAAAATATCCACTAGGTCATAATGCATCAACAGCAAAATAGAGCACTGCCTGCTTTAAGATTTCCACAGTAGAAACGAGCAGGTTTGCACAGGCTCATTGGTTCTTACTGTCAGCATAGGACTTAGACATGCAAAGCTCTGTGGGGAAAACCATGCTGCGAGTGCCTCACCATAAGAAACTTTGTAAAGCAAAAAAATGGCTCTATTTCCTGTTTTAAAATTATAGGTACTGGTAAATAGGTTTCTGGTATAGACCAGAAAGTTATCTTGAAAATCTCAAGGGTGAACTTTAATCCTATATAGCTCACTAACTATTCAGTAATGCTGACAAAAAGGCCAAACTATTGGCTATACTCTACTGTCCAACGACAAGGATAATGTTAGTTTTTAAGAGGCACATTTTGTTTGCTGAAGCATATAGCACGCTGCCAAAAGGAATTGTCCATGTCTCTTGTTGGAGCAGCTGTCACAAGAAGGTTTGTAACTCCTGTCTCTTGACTATATAAGCTTCCCATAACAAAAAGAAACTCACATTTAAACAACGTTTCCCCCCCCCCCCAAACATCTATGAGGTGACTTATTTGCAGCAACACCAGTATGGATTTCTTCACCTCACCTCTCCTGTTAGCAGACATTGCTGTCCTTCCAGCAAGCTGTTTAGAAAGGATGACCCCAAACGGTCCTGCAAGGGGTGTGAACTAGTTGTGCAGAAGGCACAAAAATCTGGGAATCCTGGTTTAACTCCTTCCTTTCAGACCCTACACCAAATTCCAACTCCACCATAACACTGAACCAAGACCACAAACTTCAGTGGACTCCTTTGGACTGATGGCACTGTACAAGACTTAAATTTTATCGTATTGGCTCCAGAACGTGCTTTCTTTTCTAGTCTCCAACATCAGCTCCTCTGCAGCCATGTAAAGACGCTAAGGCTAGCACCCTTGCTTGCAAATGGTTACAAGATGCTTTTTGCATTGTATACTGTTACAGAACGAAAGGATTGTAGAAGTCTACACTCAGATTAACACTCATGAGTTACCTACAGCTGCAAGGCTCCACATAGGACAAGCCTGTATTTCATCGTCCACCTCTAGTGCAATCAGAGCCCTGTAATGACGATGACCAAAAATGCATCCCACTTTCTAAGTGCAGCATAACAGAGAGTGGTTTTGGCATCGTTGCTCTAAACAAGACACTGATTAGCTAGTAATCAGCCAGCGATTAGCAGAGACAACTGGGTCACTTGAAGTTCAGCATATGTATTGATTGCTGGGAGGCACAGGAATGCTAGCAGCATGAGCAGACCTCCTGATTGGAGTGTCCACTGCAAACATCAACTCAACAAACTTGATTTGGCAAAACCAATTTGTTTCCCATAGAAGTTTAAGCATAAATATTGCAAAATTAGAATCATGATACTCACTGGCTTTATAAAGCATCATAAGGCGTAGGTTATTCATGTTTTTTTTAAGACAGTTTCTCTATATAACACGATCAGAAACACTGATGTGAAGGGCCATTTTTTATTCAAGTCTACTATAAACAAGTTCTACCATGATGGACAGCAGTCTAACCACTGGTCACTCGGTATCAGATCTGGAGGTACCTAAAACTGGCTTACAGCTGATTTGCATAAAGGGTAATTACACAGTAGCTTTTTCTGAGCACAGATACACCAGGAATCAAACCTGCAGTGACTTCAGTCAGCAAGTTTTCATTAGAGGCCATCTGACACTACACGTTTGTGGCCCTCCTCCTGTCCCAAATCAAAGCTTGTATTGACTTTGGAAAGTCCGAATTACATCCTGTGAAACCCGTGAGTCCTACAAGCTCATCACTTTTATTTTGGGCCACCATCAAGAGAAATCAGGAAGCAAGTTCCAACCACTTTAAAAACAGGGCTAAATTTATACTCAAGAATTTCACTGTCTTCACATTACCTATTGCAGCTTATGCAGTTGCTAGGCTAGAGATATCCAGGATAGTTTATTAATGCATCACTAGCCCTGTTTGAAATCCTCCTGTTCTTTAAGTACAGCAGCAGTGGAACTGATATGGTCCCACCTCAGAAGAGTGGAGGGCAGAAATCTCCAATGATGGCATTTTGGTAATCTGGGGAAGAAAAAAAAAAACAAAAAACAAAAACAAAAAACAGGATTTGTGTACTGTCACCATCATCCCCTCCTTACTAAAATGGTGGCTGTTTATTCCTGCCAGAGGACAATTGCGTTAATTGTACGAAAAAGCAGTTAATTTTTGGAGTTTCTATATGACTAACAGCACCAGAAACTTGACCTTTAAGTCTCTACCTAAGGGTTTTAAAAAGGCCTGTTGTACAGCACTGTAAGATGGCTTGCATTTCCTGATAATACGAATTATCTGCAACTGGACCTCTTTTTCCTACTTCAAACTTGGTTACTGTTGACTTTTACAAAGGTTGTCATGTAAAATTCCAGGAAACTTGAAGCTCTTTTTCTTAACCTGGCCAAAAATTAAAGTCCTCTGTGAATCTGCCCTCTTTTCTTGCCATATCCTTTAGTGGGTGTTACAGGAAAGCAGCTATTCAGTTATTACCAGCACTGACTGTTTTGTTAAAGCACAATATCTGAAGCAAAAGATACTTCAGAATACGAGTATGTCCTAAAGTTACACTGAGTCTAGAAACTGGAAGCACCGAATCCAACTAGAGTTAAACTAGACTGGAACAAATACGGACAAATCCTCAAGCCAAGAGGCAAAATATTTTTTGTTTCCAGTCTCCAGGACACTAAAGTATCCTGGCATGGCAACACTATATAATACTGTGGTGTCCTGGAGATAATCCTTTCATTAGGTCCAGATTTGATCCCCAGTACTAGGCAATCTCGCTAGCCTGGTAAAGTAAAGCAAGCATTGCTGAAATCAGAAGGTGGCTCCAGCCTCTTCTGGAACAGAAACTGCTGGTTCAGGAGATGGCTTCCTTCCCCGAAGGAGTCCCAGTGCAGCACTAGCAGGGGTTGCGACACCGTGCAAATTGCAGTCTTGAGACCAAGGTCACTTGGAAGAGTTAGAAATAGCTACTAGTCTTGGCCCCATCCTCTCCTCCAAAGTCTCTTCTCAGGAGAAGCGAGAGGGACAGAAAACCCAGGTACATCACTTGTGGACATGGCAGCCCTGCCACGGGTAACAGAACACATTTTGATTTTGCCATGTACATGCTGTTGTAACCTAACATATGTGCAGAAATGTGACCTCAGATTAGAAAAACAGAAGTGAGGGATATAGAGATTTACAGGAAATAAAGCAAATGGAGAAGAGAAATATTTTTAAGTTTTTCCTTGCCAAAATCACACAATGTCAGTGCCAAGCCAGTGCCTGCTCTCAAAATAATGCCTATAGGGCTGAGAGAAAACATCACTGTAATTATTCCAGAACGATTAAAGGGTTGTTACTCGAGGGGAAAAAAAAGGCATTGGAAGAGCAGAGCTGATTTATAACAGCGCCATTATTAGCAAGAGACAACACTCCAGAAGGGGGGAAGAGCAGTAGGAAAAAGCAGAGATGGGGAAAAAAGTGCAACAACAAAAGGTGGTTTGCAGGAAGCAGCATCTCTCTGCTGCTCCTATACAAAATCCACCCAGTTTTCTCCTCAAATGGAAGTGGTTAAGAACGGTAACCAACCTTCTGAGGTTTTTATTTTCCAAAACCCCCCATCTTACCTACCTATTATGGAATAAGACCAAGGCTGATCAACACTGTCTTTTAGCATGAATCATCTTGTGCCCAGAAAGAGCATCATCAAAGCTGAGACAGAAAGCTGTTACAAACCCTTATTGAGCAGGATGCCTATACTGTTAATTGCAGAACATCTGCATTTCTTTCTCTGCTGTTAGGAGCATTTTAATCTATATGGACCACAGAGTCTTCTGTGACCTTCAACATGTGGTTCTAGTGAAGATAAAACCGTTCTTGATGTCACATCAAAGCTCTTCAAAGAGCTTTGGCTTCAAATTTATCTCCATGTTTGGGCCTGAGGCATCTCCCTTGGCCCTTACGGAGGTTGCCACAGCAGCCCTGGAGGTTCACTGTCAGTAAACGGAGGCAAATGGAAGACAGCAGAGGCATTAGGGTTACCCCTAGGCACGGAGGGTGTGCTCGCTGCAGCGAGCACGGCGGACAGCTGCGTCTGCACCCCTTCCCAAGTGGATTTGGATGGCTCTTCTCCCTTAATTCCAGAAGCTAGAACTGCGCAGGAGGGGTTACGTAACGAACCCAAAGCCGACAAGGGAAAGAGGAGACAGCGGAAGGGCAGCCACAAAGGGGGCTCTTTGGCATGATAGAGGCTGACTTGCTGCTGCTCCGGGATCAACGCTAGGATTTGGGATTTGAATACTTCCAGTATTAAACCGTTTGAGGCAGTCCACTGGAAAATATAGCAAACCCAGGGCAAAGATAATAATAGATACATGAAGAGAAAGACAGATGGACTGAGCTTGCCTCATTCCTCAGCCTGTTAATTCATACATGGTTTATGGATTTTCTTGCCTGTTGTTGTTAAAATAATCTTAAAATCACCATTGAGCAGATCTCCTACGAAATACAGCCAGAACATCAGTTTACACTGCGAGAGGTTCCCATGTAAACAGAAAGCCCTGTCCTTTAGAAACTGAAGTTCGCATCTCCCATGCTGCACCTCTCTGCCCATCACGTGTTTCAAGTCCAGCAGGGCTAATAGGCTCCATAAAACCCAAGGACCGATTATACTTGGAGCACAACACAGCACTGACTATTATGTAGCAACTTAGCTGGTATATAATTACTTTTGAGGAAAATGCATTGCAGAACAACATCAGTTCTCAAAGATTTAAGTTATTAAGGAAGATTAAGGAATTTCACTCTGGAAAAGAGACTTCACAGTGACCTAATTGAAGTTTTTAGCATTCTCAAGGGAACTAATAAAAATTGGTTCATGCAAATTCTTCGTACTTTCAAAGAACATGAACACAAGAGAACATTATCTTAAAAAAAAAAAAAAGAAATTGAGATCAAAAAGAATTTAAAACAAACAAACAAAAAAGAAACAGAATAATTTGAATTAGAGGGGACTGTTCTACCAGGTCAGTTAATCCATCCCCTCCTCCCCTTGAATCACAGAAGGATTGATTTTCTTATCCTTAAATAATCCCTAATAGATGGGTGTCTACTTGAGCCAATGATGACAATTCCACAACCTCTCTTAGCAGTCTGTACTTTCAGAAGAATAAACATATTGAATAAATTATTAAAAGAGGCCACTGTGGGCAAGGAGAATCAATGAAATCTAGGGAGAACTTGTTAATAGAGGGAGGGGGCTAAAAGAGAGAGCACAAAAATAAGCTCATTAGATGAATGAAAGATGAAAATGGCAGAGAAGGAACAAAATCCTGCGGTGTATTTTTTTTATTCTTGCACTATTGTTTTCACTTGCTATTTAAAGAAAATGCATAAGAAGAACACCCACACATTTCTCCAAGTGTTAAGCAATTTCAAGAATGATCACATTAAAACTGCAGCTAATCTTCTGTCAGCCTCTGACAAAGTAAAACGAACAAAAGAAATGCCCAGGAGTACGTACATGAACGACTTTCTTCCAAACTGAAACCAACACATTCGCAGAATATAATTTCAGGTAGATTCACAACAGTATATTCACCCATAGCAAAACATACACAGAAATAAACCACATTAATAAAATACTAATATGTGAAAGTTAGACTTTAAGGTCACAAGGTATAAAGACAAAGCTCTCATCCTGCAGTCAGGCACATATTTCGCTTCATGCGGAGGAATAGTCCCAGCCAGCTCACTGGGCATATTTACCTCTGCAAAGCATTACTCACTCTGTGGCTGCCACACCAATTAACTCTGAGAAACTCTTGCCAGTGTCCTTGGTGCAAGATTGTCATCACAGAACCAAGTGCTTTCCACACCGCTGTGCCCTAAATGCTTGCCACAAGAACACAGTTAGGATTTTACACTTGAATTGGGGCTGGGGGTAGATTACCTGGGTGCTGCTACGGTCTCCGTGCTGCTCATGGCTGCAGGGGATTACATCTGGCTTAGAAGTAAACCTGATCCGATTTTCCCATGGTTTCTCCAGAACAAGCTGGCTGTGAAACCATGCAGAAAGTATGGCTGAAGGGCAGCAGGAAAACTGAAGCTGGAGAATGGGGCTGTTAGAGCCTTTAAGAGTTCACACAAGCTCCAAAAGCTGCAACAGGCTTCAGCTGATCTTGGGTGTAACTCAGATACTTTGAACTTCTACGTGGTGGCTGCCATCCTTGCACTGCAGTGCTTGGAGACAATTTGTTTTCTAGAATGAGGTCAAAACTCCCAGCTCTTCCTCTCTTCCCTTTCCTTTAAATGCTCTTGGTGGGCTATTATTAGATGTACACAAGTCTCCTGAGAGGAGAGGAGAGGGAGGGAGGGAGGGATGCGGCTTGATTGCTTTTGCTCTGATGGATTGCCTAATTGCACACAGTTACATGTGACATTTGGATCTTTTCCTTTATGCATTTTGGGGTTTTGGATTTTGGTTAGGGCATTTCTGATAGACATTTAACAGGGACTGAAAAACAAACAAATGCAGAAGTGGAAGACGTTTTCACTGCCTACAAAGTCACTAATAAACATGCTGTGTTTCAAGAGAGGCTGAAGAAACTATCAAACAGGTTTTTTTTTAGGCGTCCATAAGTCATGACAGCACATACAATATTTGCAATAGTTGTTCACTCCATATACATGAAAAAGTGGATCAATTCTGCTCTGTCACTGACACTCTCCATGTCCCGTTAATAATTTTTACTGTTCATTAGCCTTACTTCTGCAACTTCACTATTTATTCAGGCTATTATGCGTACAGCATGGCCATATACTCTTTAGTAACCCTCTGTTCAAGGCATTTAAGTGACCTACAAACTATAATTATAATTCTATAAGTACTTTCTGTCACTTTTACTATCAAGATACGGATTTATATATCCACAGTACTGATTCACATAATTGCAACGTTCTACCTGGTTCGTTTTCAAATGTAGCAACATTTTCCTTAAGAGGAAAAGAAAACAACTCTCATTTGAAAAGTTCACTGTTAAGTTTTGATTGTGTTTCATCAGGACTTTAGCTGCTTGTTAGGGTACAACCCTTGCTGGGATTAATCTATCTGTATGCAATGGATACAGACCAACTTTTTTGTTCCTCACAGGTAAACCTATACTTCCCAAGGCATTTAGTGCTTTCTCTCTCATGCAGTTTTATATTTTTGTTAACCCCTTTGCTAGTGAGATGTGAACTCTCATTCTGCCTTGAAATACATTTTGCACAGTACTTGGACTGGCTACTAAAACCAAATGACCTCACTTCAGCTTAAGAGACACTGTGGGAAAAAGATGATGATCAAGAAATAAAGATTCTGTTTTCCTCCATTTATATTATCTTTTGCTTCTAATAAACATTTAAGTAAAATTGAATTTAACTTAACTTGAGGATTGTTTAAGCTTAACAGTCATTGGTTTATTGCAGTTACTTTCAGAGAATTTTTATCTTAAAAATCTTTGGCATTACGCCAAGAAACACTCTAACTTTCTTCTCCTTCGTCTTTAAGCTTATGACTTGCTTGTGCAGTTGTATGAAAGTGATTTTACATTTTTTCTCCCTCTTATAGGAAAACAGATGGAGAAGAATTTATCTGCAGTTGGGATTTGCTGCATATAATTTATTTCACAGGATCAAGTAAAAGATAACTGTGAGCTCACGCTAGCCAAGCTTCCAGGACACCATCACTTCCAAATTATATATATTTTTGAGATTACAGTCATGGAGAGACGTGGGTAGAAAGCCATTGAGACATTTTTTTTTTTTGATTTCCATTAAGGCTAAATGCTTCTCTGTAAATATACAGTACATTCCTAGTGCTCCCTCTTGACTGGGTGGTTCCCATGAACAGAAATATATTTTGTATTCTATTTCCTAGCTTTCTGAAGCACTTGATATTGAAGAAACAGCCTAAGCACCTAAAAGAGCTGCACGCATTTCCACCGTGGGTACAAAGTTGTGTCACTTTGCCATATGCTCAGACTGCGCGAACGGGATGGAAATCATTCTGACACGAGCATGTTAGCGAAGTACCATTTCTCAGTGGAAATTTTCTGGTATGTCCTATTGTTTTAGCATTACATTTTATTATTTTTTGTTAATACGGTAGGAAAATCTCATTGCTTCCAGAACACGTTGATGCTAGTCAGGACGCTCTTGAGGCTAACAATGAGTCAGGACTCTGGATTCTCACCAAGCTTCCCTGCCATCGAGCTGCATTCGTTTTTCTTCCTCCTTAAGGAACTAGTTTTAATTGGCCTCCTTAGCTTTGGATTAACTTACATCATACACTTCATAGTATATTCCAGTGGAAGAATACAAACAGTGCCATGCAAATTAATGCTCTAATCAAATTAAAAGGTTGAATGACATATATAGAGCAGTGTGGAAAAGAGGCTCTGCACTGCAACATGATGATTCCCATTTTGCGCCTTACAAATCAGTCATCCGCAACGCACTTGGGGAGTGATAAAGCCAAATCACACTTGTGAGTCAAACGCTGAAAGAGTTGTGACAGAAAGCTGTACAGCAAGCAGACTTTCCCTTACCACGTGTTTTAGCACAGTTGGGCAGAACACTAAGTTATGGAGGACACGCGGCAGGTCTGAACGGAGAGGGGGAAAGGTAATTTCCACTAGGAAAGGAAACAAAGGGCTTTTTTGCCAGCAGTGCAAATGGGACATAGAAGTTCAATTTCTGTTAATTTTCAGAGCACCTTGTGAACCTTTAACCCTTTCACCCACCCTTTTTCTTGCAGCTCCACTGTCTAGGACAGGAGCCTTACCTGGGCAATAGACTGCAGAGAGCAGCAGCGCTGGCTGTCACTGCCCGCGACGGTGGGATGTGGCCACAGACGTGTATCTCCTCTCTCAGACCAAGAAGCTTCCCTATAAAAAAAGAGTTTGTATTATAGCAAAGATGTAGGATGAAATACTGCCAGCACATGCTTTTGGACAGTTGAATGCCTCTCAATGCCACTCCAGTGCCAACAGCGCTGTGATAATTCCTCTCTCCTCCACGCCCCGGACCGTTTCACTTCTCCACAACACACTTCTAGTCCTGTGGCTCCGCTTGCTTTTCTTTGCTTTTTCTTTTCCTTCTGGTCCTGAGTGCAGGGTCGTTGACTGCCTTAATCAAATCCCACACCATATTGGAAAGTACAAGGCGTAATGTGCCATTTGACAGACTAACTATCCCCTGTGCTGGCTGGCATCTGATTTTCCTCAAAGAACTGAACTTCAGTAAGACCTGCATGGTTCAGTTCAGGAAGAAAGAGAGGCCAAGCACCTTTCTAATCACAGACCTTTACCCCATGAGGTCTGAATCCTTGCTTTAAGGACCACATCAGAAGATTCATGAAGTCTGCTGCTTTGTTCCTGTTTTTAGGAACTACTCCAAGTCACCCTGGAGTCAATAGGAGTCCTTTCACTGCCACGACTGGGCTTTGGAGCAGGTTCATAGAGAATGTCACTTCTCTGTGATAAAAAGAGGTGAGCACTGAACATGCTCAGCATTTCCACTGATGCTCACGTAGGGTGGAAGTGTTTCTTTCCGGATGAGTGATCATCCTGCACAGTCTGTAGAAACACTAACCAGATGCAGCACTTACCTAGTTCATCTTTCTATTATTCACAGCACTAAAGATGCAGCTTTAAGAACACTTTAAGATACCTTGAATAATCACTGGAATTACCAGTTTCACAGCTAGACTCTTACAACGTTGAGCCCAAAGGGACCTAAATGAAGGCACAGCTAGACTCTTACAACGTTGAGCCCAAAGGGACCTAAATGAAGGCAATTTTCCCTTGGTCAGACAATCAGAGCTTTCATAAACCAAGCTCAGAAGAAACACTGCCATGTTTACTTTGATTTTTACTTTCCTTTATGGTCCAAATACAGCTGTTTAAAACCCCTTGCATTATATTAGTGTGTGTGTGTGTGTGGGGGGGGGGTTTCTAGGTAAGAAAATTAGATTTTTGATATGCCCCAAAACTCTGGATCCTAGGACCCCAGAGATACCTAAGATGTGATGCCTGAGACAGAACGAGTAAAGATGATGGATTTTGTTCGTGTTTTATAAAGATCTATTTAATATTAGCTGTCATACTCCCCAATACCTTCATTCACTAAATGACAAGATGACACCTGTTTCCTGCCAAACCTGTTAGTGATTTGAATGTAAATAACGTTGCTTTAACTGGGCAGTAACATCCCCCTGAACCTCCAGATAATGCAGAACTCTTCTCTGCTGCCAGAAGGACAGCGAAGCTGCTGCGCTTGTAGCTAGGAATGTTTTGTGCCTGTGATGGGGGGACCCAAAACTGGCAAGGAATGGAGCTAGCTGTGCATGGTTGGCTGCAGGCTCCAACATATCTTAACTACATTATCCCCATGACCTGCCTACTCCCTGCAAAGACCTTGGTTTGGATTGCTGATGCTTTTACCGACAGAATGAGGAAGAGAGGATCTCCCCTTGCGGAAGCATCATGCTACCAGAGCGGCAGCTGGGCCCATCTCTTTGCTCGGCAGCTTTAGAAAGAGCCACAAGCGTTTCCACCACCGCGTTGTCACCGCTATGCGCCACAGGTGTCCCGACACTCTGTTTTTCAGTATCCATTGACAAAAAGGATGCTGGTAAGAAGAATATTAGTTAGTATAGGGGGAGACAAGACACAAAGTTGTATGTGGGGATCGGATCAGCTTGTTCACTCCCAGCTCACGCACACAATCAGCACTTACTGACTTGAAAGTGGAAGGTGTGCCGTGTCAAGTAATCTCTCCGAAGGACGTGGGCCTCTGTTGGATCACGCTATTCCGCTCTCTCTTTGGGGCTGTTTCTCTTTGGTTTTCAACTGTCTCGTCATGATATATGTGTACTGTGCATACCATGGCACGTCAGGCTAGATCAGACTACAACTTGTCACACACAGCAACAAATTAAGGCAGTATGAGTGAGCTGCAGACACATATCCCATGACATGGTGAAGTTAATAAAACTTAGTTTGATGGAAAATATTTTGGTGCGTAGTAAGCATCCTTTGAATCATGTTTCCTGCTTTCTTGGCTGGTTAAAATCATTATTTTTAACATGCACAATTTGAAATTTAAAAGGTAATTATGCTTCATAGAAGCATACTTCTAAACATTCATCTACGTGGCTCCCTTTGTTCTCGCCACAGAGTAATCCGCTACTGTCCTCTCTGCACAGTTATTCCAAATTGCATTATGTTATTATTCATTTTGCATTATTTGAAGGTGCCACTCTGACACCAAAAAAGACGAGCAAGCTCTTGATAACTGACGGAATCAGCCACCTTGGCATTTATTAAAAGGAAGAGGGACAAGTGTTTATTTGGTTGGTAATAGAGGCACCCCAAATTCTAGCCCGGATCTCCGTTCAACCATCACCCGAGCATTTCTGAGGTCCCGTGACTTCCCTCTGCTGCCCCTCCGTGCGCTTCCCTGGCTTGGGTCAGAGGTGTTGAAGAGCTCCATGAACCAATCCCTCTCCCAGCCCTCTCCTCTTCCTGCACAAGCTGGGTGCGTAGTGGAGACAGCTGGGGGGGCGAGGGGGGCAAATCCGTAGAGGAGGAAGAGGCTTGAACTCGGAGGGCCAAGGCGGAGCGCCGGGGAGCCGGAGCGCCGCGCTGGGCTCGGCCAGGCTCCCCCGGTTTGACTTGCCCCGGCTTCAGTTCAGCGAGAGGCGAAGCCATGCGGAAGTTTCACGGAAGCCGAGGGAAAACAACAGGGCTGTTACGCTGCTGGAGTCGGCGCCGAGTGAGCGTGTTTCCGCCGGCGTGGCGGCAGAACGGAGAACGAGAGAAAAAGAGTCAGGTGGGGCTGCTCCCCCAACGTGTTCTATTTTGGTGCGACAGCCACGAAACCCCCTGAAAAGTTTCATTTTGGATCATCTCGGGGTGTTTTGATTGATCTAGAATGGAAATTTTTGTTTTGTTTACATTTTTTAACCCAGAAGTTAAACCACCAACAAACCCCAAGCCCTCGCTGAGAAAACCCTGTTTCAAAAAATGTCGAAATGAAACGTAAAGCCCTCACAATTCTCTCTCATAGCGAGAAGTCTGATATTCCCTTCATCACATCACTTTCAAAATAATCCTGAATAAAAAAAAAAAAAGAAAAAAAAAAGAAAGGTTAATTCTGGAAAGTAATTGTTTTTAAAAAGGTCAGAATTACATGGTTTATTTTGAAAACAATTTGAAACATTTAAACTTTCCCGGGAAAAGAAATTCCCCTGGTTTTCTTTCTGGCAAAACTCTTCCTTACATTCAACCTGAATTTGTGAAGAGTTTTCCATTTCAAATTGCACTTTTTGGCAAAGTTAGTCTATCCTGGAAAGATTCCACAAGCTCTGTCAAAACTGGCCCCTGCTTACATACTTCCCTGACTAAGAGATTTCATCCTGTAAAGGGGGGATAATAACAAAACTCCCTCACCAATGGAGAAAAATCCACAGGTTGACTTGTTCCTATTGGTAAGACAGAAAGGGCTGTGGGAGACACCGCAGGCTTCGACTTTTCGCTGCGTAGCTCCTGACAACAGAAGCAATTCTTCTCTTGGATTTTGATGGAAACTGGATCAGCTCCTAAAAATCTTAACTAGGTAGATGAGCAAAGAGCTAAAAGCTAAAAGAAGCGTAAGTGCTTTGCAATTATGATATAGAAGACCTCTGATTTGCAGAATTACAATACAGCTATTGAGTTTAAAGTGCTAAACGGACGCCGGCACCCGGCTTCTGGCAGCAGCGGTGAAGGATGAGGGATCGCCGCGTCCGGCGGTGAGCAGCAGCGGGGACAAGTCCCTCGGCTGCACGAGGTCCAGTCTCGCCGGTATTCCCGTATCACCCACCAGCGTCTCGCTTATCCTGTCCTCTTCCTGACCGGGAGGGAATTTCACTACTAAACCGGGCAAGCGGGTGGCAGAACGTTTTGGGTGGAATTTTCCCGTTTCATCGTATGTGCCCTGTCTGAGACTGGATTTTGCTACAGACTCGTAGCCTAGGGCACCGGGCAGGCCAGATGAGGCTTCCCTGGAACGGGCAACAAGCACGCGCAGAAAGAAAATGGATAAAACATTAAAATGACAGCTTGCTGAGGTAGCTTTTTGTCAGAGCAGCTTTAGCCGGATCACCAAGTGATGTGCAGCGGTTGACACAGCTCGCTGTGACGTGGTGAAACAAAGTCGACGCTTCGTTTGCCCCGCTAGACCAGGATTTGCTGCGTGCATGTAAAGTCCAAAGCGGGCCACAACAGGTGGCCAACAAAACCGCGGCCGTGCGAGGAGACGGGCCCACGCAGGACGCGCCACCCAAACGTCTCATCAAACTTCGTCGCGATGGGTTCAGCGGTTTGATCAACGAGCCGTGCGCTGCAGCTCACGTCCGCTGTTCACGCGAGAACGGTTCTGCGCCCCATGCGATGTGACAGCGCAGATGCAGGAAACGATGTCAGAGCGAATAAAAAAGCCTCGGAGCCAGCAGCAGAGTAAGTGTTTTGGGCAAAATTCTGGCCTCAGGAAATCGATGGCAACATTCCCGCCGCCTGCTGCAGCGCCAGGGCTTCGCCCTTTACCTGCAGACAAGTCGGTGGATGCTCAGTAGCATGAATATCCATTACACTGGGCTTTATTTTTAAAAATACTGGGGTTTAGCGTCTGAACATCATTTCCAATAAGCTTTTGTTTAGCTCACAAAGGTCAATTAACGTAATTCCAAAGCTTCTGGATCAAGTTCTGTATAGATCGTTCTCTCTAATGCATCCGTCTGTCATGAACTACTCACATCTTCAATTTTCACTTAATTCCCTTTGAAGTTACCTGTATGCCAAAAGTTAAGCCTCTTTCTTAAAAAAAAAAATCTTTACAGAATCAGGGACACAGTATTTCTAACTCCCCATTCAGCTGATGTGGTAAGAGCAATAAGGAAGGGCTGTGATGTATGCAGATTTACATGCTGCGTTCTTCCCCCAAGCTGCTGCAGAACAAAAAAAAATCCTCTCTGCAGCGAATCTTGTAGTGGTTAAAATATATATTTTAGTTTTCTCCATTTCTTCTACTCAAATTGAACTAGCAGGTACAACACATTTACATACAAATATGCATACAAGTATTTAAGAACAGTAGTCGTACACAAAGGCCGTGGAGGATGCTGGAAAAGCATGCACTTGTTTTAACTGCTATAAAAGTATTTTTTTTCGAAAGTTAAAAATGGAAAATATTCACGTGCTAATTACCGCAGGATGTGCAAACATAGGAAGGATTTTTTTCTGTGTTTTCAGAACCTTTACGAGAAATGTTGCCATTTAATTCATGTATATCACGAAATTTTTAAATTTACATTCCTACTGGTTCCAACAAGATTATTTTATCATCTGCAGAAGGAAATAATAAATACCCATAAATGTAATAAAACCTGCTTGCATAACATGTTATTTTTTAAAAGAGAAAGATAACTTATCTTAGCTGCTGCCAAGTATTTAAGTCATCTTTGTTTCGAGCATTCACTCAAAGCTCAAGGACTTCAGCTGGGAAAGCGTGCAAGCGTACAGACGTGTGCACGGGGCACTCTCCCCCTGGGACAGCGGACATATCCGCTTTGTGCGGTGGCAACTGGTGATGAAAGGCAAAAAAAGGATTTAAGTGGCAGTTCCTAATCTCTCAGATCTGCAGACAAAAGGGGAAAGCAATCCTCTATTAAACCGACTAGTTTTCACAACTTGTTGTGAAAATTTCGCCGGGTCTCTGTGTGCTTTGTGTGGCTCCCCGAAACGCCAAGGACCTGCTGTTTCCCTCGTGGCAAGGTGAACCCTTCCCCGAGAGGTGCGGGAAGGCCATTTTTAGCTACTGAAATCTGGGAGAAAGGGGATGAGCCATAAATAAAAACACGCATAAACAAACACGCAAACGATCCGTACACAGCATTTTGCTGATAAAGCGCAAGAACGAGTTCAAAAAGCCAAGGGGACGAGAGGATGGGGAAGGAAAGAGGGAGGAAAGCGCGAGCAGCCCCGCGGGCCGGCGCGGACCCGTGGCGGCCAGGCAGGTCTCGACCCTTTCCCTCTCCGCTGCCGGAGAGGCGGTAGGGAGGCAACATTTCCCTCGTTTTTGGATCGTGCAAAAGCGCATTTTTGCCTGCACACGGTCTGCTCCGCAGCTAGGCAGCAAAACGGCGCGGACCGACCCGCTCTGCACGCAGCGGCCGGGCTTCGGGCAGCGCGGGGCCGGGGCCGGCGGGCGACCCTGGCCGGGCAGGGGCTCGGCAAGGCCCGCCGGGGCTCCCGCAGACGCGGAGCCCGAGCCGGGCCCCGGGCGCTCCGCTTCGCCCGCGGCAGCGGCAGCAGCAGCAGCGCCACGGCGAACCTTCCCCACCGGTGCTCCTCCCCGCGGCGGGCACTGCGCCAGGGCCAGCGCTGGGGCTCGCTCCCCCGGGAACGTGGGAGCAGCCCAGCCAAGGACGCCCTTCCCAACGGGCCGGCGAAAGGGTTAACAACGCCCTTTCAGGCAGAACCACAAGCAGCCGGGGCGGCCGAGGGGGGGAGAGCTTTAACGGAGAGGTGGAAAGGATCCAAACTCTACCCGAGAGCAAGAGCACACAAATCGTCCCGGGGTTCAGGGCTGATAAAGTTATTAAAAAGGAAAAAGGGAGGTTTCGGGGGGAGGGAAAAGAAAAAAAAAAAACAAAACCCTTCAGTTCTGCCCTACACCTTTAGGCTGTGCAAACAGAGCGCAGGAGAGCCCGGACCAAGTCGGGCGGGATAAGGATCTGCAATAAGGATCTGCAGCGGCGGCTGCAGCCGGCGGGCTCGGCGCGGGGAGCTGCTGCTCTCCCGCGCCGCGCTGCCCGCCTCTTGGCCGGAGCCGCCGGGGGCTTGCTTGCATAAACTCGGCACTTCTCGGGCTTTTTGAAAAATTATTATTATTAGCAAGTGGGAGAAGAGAGGCTTTTAATACCGGCGGGCCGGAGCCTGGCTCGGCCGGGGCGCGGGGTGGGGTTTGGAGGCCCCAGCCGGCTATTGGGCCGGCCGCGTAGCAACAGCGCCGGCAGGGCCAACCCCAGCATTTTTGCAGCCGGGCCACTGTCCAAGGATGGGTGCCAAATGCTTCGCTCCTCTGCCAAGAAAACAAACAAGGGCACTTTTAAAAACTCCAGAGTTAAAAGTTTTTTTTTTTTCTTTTTTTTTTTCTTTTTCCTTTTTTCTTTCCCCCCTCCTCCGCCTGCTATCCCCGCTCCCGGTTAATGCTCTCCCCTCTCCCCTGATGGCTGCAGTTGGCGCTTTGGGGAGTTGTTGCTTTTGCAGGTGTCGGAGCCGCTTCCACCTCCACTGCGTGGGGCAGCTCCACGTCTCCGCACCCTCGAGCCGCGGGCAGGGCGCAGCTCATCGCTCCTCCACGCCGCAGGTTCCCTCATTTCTCTCGCCCAGGAGAAACCACTGCCGTGTGCGTTAGCTCTGAAATCGTCTTGTCACTGCTGTGCGCTTATATAACTTATATAATTTACCATTTATGTCACTCTCCCCTCTTCAATCCTTTTATTTCGAATCTGCTAAAGATGTGGAATAAGAAGAACAGGGGCCTAAATTCACAAAAAATGACTTGTAGCTAAAAACCCTTTTTTCTGCAGAGAAATAAGAAAGGATTTTGGAATCCTCCTTTCCCTTTTATTAAAGACACATTTTTACATCAGATTTTTAATGTGGTCTTTCTTATATATTAGTCTTCGCGATTACTGATGTTGGGGTAGAGCCAGACTTTTTCTTAACAGCAATCTGGGCTATGGTTTTTACCAGCTGGGAGAACTCTAGGTCTATACTGTGACATAAAATCCCTTCTTTCCTCGTGCAGGAGCAAAGCACTGAGCTCAGAGCCCATTTCCAGGAGACACCGAGTGTCTTGCAGACCCAGTGGCTTAGTGCCTACCCAGACAAAGCAAGCTCTCGCCCTGGACCTTGATTTTTACTGTGCTAGAGGGAAAAAAAGTTGAATTGAGATTTCTCTTGCTGTTGTTGTTGCTGCTAGAAGACAGTTCAGCAGGAGGTGAAGCCAAACAGGACCTCCTGGGAAATGCTAAACACTTCGCCGAGAAAGGCCCGGAGAGGCCAGCGCTGCGGCCCTCTTCTCCAGCAAGTCATTCCACGGATTTCCAAGACGCTGCTCACATGAGTAGGGCTAGCGGGGTCAGGCCTCTATTTACACACAGTAGCACCTCCGAAGGTTAAAAGATGTCATCTGCAGTTATGATCCTCTTTCACTTCCTACCTCTACCTCTGATTTACTGGGCAACCTCGAGTAAATCACTTAACCTCTCTAAGATCAAGTTTAGCCAAGTGCAAGCGTGTTCGGAGCCTCAACAATGTGTGAAGTGCTTTGAGGTCCTTGGAGGAAAGAAATAAGGTACCTGCAAATTATCCGTGTAGCTGCTTCTATAGAAATAAATCTAAGTTCCTGTGTTTAAGCGCATATCCCAGCTGCATCCCAATCTCAGTTCTGGGTAACGGTGGTCATACCTCCTACTCTCCTGTTTGGCTTTCACAGGACAAATATGCAGGAAAAGAGGCTGAAAGGGCCTCTCAGCAACTGCACTCAGGTCTCCGGAGCTACAGAGCTGGACTTCAGGCATGCTGCAATGCACACTTCTTTCTCAAAAATTTGTATCTGATAAATGGAGAGATATGTTTCTACAACCGCACGCTGAAGTTGGGCATGCAGCTTACAGATCTAGTAGCCACAAAGACTACTTGCTTTCTTAAACCACCTAAATACCCCGTGTAAATAAAACAGGACAAGACAAGATTTTCTGAGCTCAGTCTCTGAATAGCGAAGAGGCATGATGACAGTAACTCGTGTGGCTGTGACTACGCTTTCAGTGCTAGGCAGAACTAGGAAATGCAGAGGTACAAAACTGCACAACAACAGGAACCATACAAAAAAGAGAGTTTGGGTAAAGGTTCACTGCAGGGAGAAAAGGGAAGGGGCTTCCTTTTTATGTGTACTGGTTCTGCTTATCTTTTACTAGAAGTTATTTCTAGTGATGAGGAAGTAGAATGAGAAATCCATTTTATTTTGCTCATGACACAGCAACATTCACAACCTAATCACTCAGAATAACATCCCTTCTGCCCTAAGGAAATAATCTGACAAAATTAAACCAAGACTTTATCCAGAGATTGTCCAATTCAATAGTAACTTTCCACTCAACTGAAGAGGCTTTGGATAAAGCCTTCATGTGGGAATCCAACAAACTGAAGCAACACAATAAATGCGTGCTACGAAGTCGGGGCCACGCTCTTCATTATTTTGCATTTGTTACCAAGTTAAAGACTGTGTACTTGCATGGGAATTTATAGCACAAAATAGGACAAAATACTACAGCATATGAGGACAGTCGGATCAACTAGGAGCCATCAGCCAGCCAGTAGGCACTTAGTCACGTTTGCACAACGCCTTCCTCGACGACGGCTTCCCCTCCTGTGCTGCTGCCTCCAGCACGCTCTGCCTACCTTCACCATCCTCAACAGCACTTTCTACCACCGTCTGAAACAGCATGCTTTTTAAGCAGTAGGTAGTATAATTTGACAAGAACTTGGTATGAATGCATTTCATAACACGCTTTATATAATCTATTATTAAAGAACATAGCTTCACCTGTAATTATGTTTGCAAATGCATTTTATTGAGTTCTGCATAAAAGTATGCAGTACTGAAACCAGCTCTTAGGCTGCAGAAGTATCTGCACTTTGCTTCTTTCATATAATTATTCTTTCTGTATAGACAACACTGTAAAGAGGGAAGCATAATATTTAACCTTGTTTACATTATCAGAGTCCAGCCCCTGATCCAAGCTTCCCTAAACCTGGGGAAAGTTAAGACCTTCATTAGAATCTGGTCATCTTTATCTGCTTCGGTTCTAAACAACAAAAGTGATTACACAAATCCTGGTTTGAGACCGATGAAATCTTTGTGTGTCTCTTCAGTCCTTGATACTGCTGTGAGAGACAAAAATTACTACATTTTGTACAGGCTTATGTTTGCAGAACCCACCCAAGGTAAGCAAGCTGGACCCTACCGTAGCTTGTGCTAGAAATGCTAAATATATCCTGATTTCCCAGCCTCTTTTTGGCACCCTACAAGCCAGAGAGAATCTGGCTTGCCACATCCCAGACTAACTTTGAATGACCAGCGGCAGCGCTGGGAGGGGAGCTGCCTTTACAGCCTCTGCGACCGATTCAGCTAAGTACTGGCAGCAGAGTTTAGCCTCCTGCCTATCGGTTTCCCACAAAATCTCTCCTGCACGCGGCTAATTTGCAGGAGTCGGGCAGCTCAGACAGCAACAGCATCTTTTCTCATGCTGCCTTTCCAATAAATGCCCTTTCAGTCGGGGTTGATTAGCTCATCTGAAGCTTAAGCCCAAGACCATCAAAAGCCCTTAGATATACAGTGCGAATATACTACCACGCTAATCTGGTGTGAGACAGTTATCTGTTGTACTTAAAAAATACTGCACACGTGAGTTTTGGTGCATTTTTTTTCTCTTGCATGGAAATACACTAGAAATGTGGTAAAAAGCTTGGACAAGGTGAATTAATTATAGTTCCAGCCTTTTTCCATTTATGGTGAGCTTTCTCCTTCCCTCGCAGCCCCCCGAGGAATTGCACTGTAAAACACTCCCTCTAATAGGTTTTATCTCATTCTGCCTCGCCTCCATTTTCTGCAGCTCCTCTAGTGAATATTCGTCTTTTCTACCTGCTGCCCAGTTAAATCAGCCTCGGAGGCAGTGACATATGCCAGATCGCGGGTGCTGTCACTTTAATTCCCTGTGCTCATATTTTTCTCCTCCTAGTGGGGAGCTGGGGGCAGATGTTTAGAGAAGGGACCCCTTTGCTGCCTGGCACACTCAAGTTCTGACGTTAGCTGCTAATTACTGGAGTTGAAATCCTGGCCTTCACTGACAGTACCCAGAGTTAAACAGCCAGCTTCTCCCAAGCGCACTTCAATGCAGGCGCTAGACATTAAAAATGAAACTTTGTGCTTCACCACAGAGTATTTCCGGAGCAATTCTTCCAGTTTCAATTCAACTATCTTGTCTAATGCTTGCCTGAAGGTGCAGGCCTCCAGAAGATGCCCATGCTAAAGCTAGTTGGCTCCTATCCTTGAGCCTTTCACAGGCGAGTTATTTTCCCTACAAGGCAAGGGGGAGACAAAGTCCCAAGAAGCTGTGACCCAACTGCAGAGACTGTGATGGGCCGCAAAGCGTCCGTGACTCCCGGCTGCTCCACGTGTGGGGCAAGGCTTGGCTGGGTTGCCGAAGCCCAGGAGTCAAAAGTTCCTGGCAGTGATGGTGGCTCTGGGACCACAACACCTTGTAGATAAGCGAACAGAGGCATATTCTGCACTTTCTCTCTTTATAAGAGCGAAAGAGAAGTTGATATCCCCTTTCCTTTTTATACCGGTGTGCTGCTCAAAGTCCACCTAACTCAGGTTTCCAACAGCTTGTGAGATTTTACCATACTGGATGTACGATATGCCTCAAAAGCCTATTGACTTCCAAGGGTCTTGCTGGGAACCTAAACTTTAAAATCCTACTGGGCCAAAACTCCAGTCTCTATCTGGCCTGATAGTAGGGTCAGTACTATTTTCAGCCAACGTGACTAGGAGAACATATTCTTCCACTGGCATCCTTTCTTGGGAGTAAAATGAAATTCTAAGACTTCTGAAGGTTTGCTAAAAACCCAGCTACATAAACCTTCTATCTCTGACACCATAAGAAGCACTCTAATCTAAGTCTTCCTCAGGGCTGGGGAAATTCAAGGCTGAGCCAGAAGAAAGCTTGATAGAACAGAATAACTGTGATTTATTAATGGGCTACAGGTTTGTTTTTTAAACTGATATTTATCAGGAAAATAGTGGAAGGGGGAAAACAGGCAAGTCACTGATTAATGCAGGCACAATGCCAAAAGCAGCCAAATCTTAGCTCCTACTTGATGGGATAGAGCAAAATGGACCATCCCCTTTTCTTTTGCCTTTACACCCCTATTCCCCTACACCCAGAGCAGGGGAGACCCTTAAAAACTGCCGTTCTGCAAATACTAAGACTTAAGTGTTCCTTTCAGAAAAGATGCAGTTCCCAACACCACACCTGCCTTTTTCAGCTAGAACTTAACACCATCACTAAACAGACAATGATATAACACACATTTCTAAGTGAGAGTGTCCAGGGAGAGATAAATTGAAGGTTTGGGTTTTATTTACATTAATAATGCATATAGAAATGCTATTTGAAAATAAGAAAGTGATACATTTTATGCTGTGCAGTTTGTGAGGCAGGAATGGAAAGAAGAAGTTTAGTTTTATGCTTCTTTCATGCCAGCTAAACACTGGGTCAAGGTGACTCCTATTGTAAGTTAGAACAGCTCCACTGGCAAACCTCCTACACACCTTCCTAGTATCACTCCAGATCCTCTCCTGAGCTTAGTCATTTCTCCAAGCACATTGCAGGGGTGAGTGAGAGTGATAAGGTGCAGAATTGCTCATCCCCTCCCCGGAATGGCCTGCAGCAGGACATGGGGGCTCTTTCCACTCCTTTAGTCCTGTCTCCTGATCAGAGTCAAGGACTGTACTTAAGGATATAGTTGTAAATCGGGGAAGGAAATGGCTGGACCAGAGCCCTCAATTTATTACTCTAAAGAAAGCAAGCAAACTGTTTCTACTGAGCTCAAATGACTGTGCAACGTTCACGTGAAACGCTTTGTGAACGCTGATGTTGCAGCGTGCAGCGTCATCCTGTCCTGGTAACAGGATGGCAGGCCATGGGCACTTTCATCTGGCAAGTTTGGGGAACGAGTGCCTGACCATGCTCCCTGGCACTGGCTTATTTTATGAGTGCTTGATTCACCCAGGGGAGGAAGAGCCCTAGCATGAAGGCAACCAGTGACCGAATCCTGAGAACAGCCAGCTGCACCCTCTGCAAGAGGGACTGCTTGCACGTACGATTACTCCCACAAGCTGCTGTCGTGACACAAAACTGCAATGACGCACCTGGGGATACTTCCTATGGGATGTGAACGGGACGTTGCTTAACCAAGAGGGGGGACAAGCTTCCCAGCGTCCCAGTGTGCAGGCAATTAAAAAAGCCCCTGAGCCATATATGACTGTGCCTTAAGAAATTAGTGTGATTCAGAACGATTTCGGTAAAGGAACATTTTCCTTTAAGGGTTCTCCCTGGGCTGTTCAGTGCGTGGAGGGAGAGGAGCGTTTCCTAGTCCTTGTGCAAAGGTGAACTTTGCCCAGAAAGATGAAATTTGAGCCCACTGCAGCCACCTCAGGGCATTCCATGAACCAAAATGGAAAATTAATTAAGAGGGTGAATCACTTTCTGAGACTTATTCAGTTTTGCGCAGCTTGAGTTTTCATCTCTTCTGTTAGCAGAGAAGCTCTTGATCTAAAACAGTGTTTATAGCCATGTTTCCATAGAGCTCTGGCTTGCACAGCAAACTTGCGTGCATGACCTGCAAGACCTGTTTATAGACCTCCATTACAGGGCCTCTCATTCTCTTGGATGATTATCATAGGTGTCAAATAAAGCTCGATTACCTGTTTTATGTGTTAGAATGATAAGCAAGCCAAAGCAAGTCATTAGGCTCATGCAGTTATACAGGTATACCTAGATATATGCATACATACATAATTTCAAACACTCAAGGCAATCTTACAGCCTTTCTCGTTGAGATTTTGAAATCTTTTTGTTTTACCAAAATGTCCCTCTTCTAAAGTGATGTTTGAATTTCAGCTTTTCTGGACAAGCCAAAGAGTTAAGTCTGTGGGATCTAAAAGAGGATGGAGTGGGCACAGCAACAAGGTTTCAAGGAGGCAAGAAGCCCTTCCTCCAGAGGACTGCCACGGTCCTCGCTGCATGGACAGGTTGTCTCACCCACGACAAGGTTTGGCTTGGCAGTGGTGCCTGCGATGGTAACAGGAGGTGAAGCATGTGCTGACACAGCTCACTGCGGGGAAGCATATAAACGATTCCTGGCACTGGAGTTGGCAGTGGCCAGCGTTACCAGTCCTCCCATTGCATAACACCTGCACTTTACCACAATCACCAAAGCAATCAAATGAGAAAAGCATGCTAATGCTTGTTAGCGAATAAACTCAACAGTCGCTCGTACCACCACACTTTTTCCAGCGCCCAGCTCCACCTCCTTGTGCCTTGTCTGCCGGGGATGACTTGGTTCTCCCCGGTACCCGTGGCCCTGCCTCCGTGGGTGCGGCGCGAGCCGAGCCCTGCTTCCCTTGGGCAGAGATGTGCTAAGGCTTTGGGATGTGCTGACTCAATGATGCACGGCTGATTGCAAGAAGCAGTTTCAACCAGTCAGCCATCTCCAGCTCCTGTTTAATATGCATTTACCAACAAGCAGACCCTACCACAAGCTGCTTTTGTAAATGGATTCCAGGGCCTGGACAGCAGAGCTGGCGGTAGCTGGAGACGTGCAAAGTGCAAAGCGGGGTATGTGGGAGGCCTGGGCAACGGCAGCCTCTGAGCTCCCCGAGCTTGGGTCACCGAATCCAGAGCTAAGCGCCATCCCTCAGCACAATCCCGAGGTGCTGGGAGGCTGCTCTAGCTGCTAGGCGCTAGTGCAGAGTGCCACAGCCCCGGGGGAGGCTGTTACAGGAAATGGAGCTCAGTCGGGCCTAAGAAAGCTCTAAGAACGCCCCCGCCCTTTCCTCACCTCTTCCACCTGTTCTAATACACTAATTAATGCCCTCAAAGGATCCACTTCTCAAGGTATGCCCCACATGCCAACAGCTTAAAGTCCCCGCAGGACAAGCAGTAGAGAGAAGCAGCCCCCGCAAGACTCTCAGGTCCTCACTTGAGAGCAGCCCTCTCTCTCTTCCCAAGAAACGATGTGCTAGCTCACACGCGGCTCCTCTCAAAAGATGAGGCAATATCCCCCGGGAAGAGAGGGTGTCTCTCGGATAGACAAGCTATGTAGAGATCTTTGGGCCCAATCCAAAATAATTGCAGTACACGGCAAGTCATTCCACTGATTCCAAAGAGGTTTGAATTAGACCCAAATATCAAAGCCAACACCATAAACTCTGCCTGGAAGCCAAGAAGCAGCCAAGTACCGATTCCTCAGCATCCGTGTCATGTGCGTACAGCACGACACCCTGCTTACTCAGCAGGCTGCTCCTGGTCAGCACCTGCTTTCCAGTTCCCAGTGGATTTAACTTCCTTCCCTGCATTGCAGTGCTCAAGCCTGCAGGTGACAAAACGTGGATAACAGCAGCAAGGTCCGCAGCCACGAGGGGAGGTCACAGCACCTGCCACCAAGCAGCTACAGGAGAAAAGAAAGGACAAAGACCAACAAACCAACAAAGTTCCTGTACACAGGGAACGGGGTCTCCGAGTTCTCAGCCAGTTATGATAAATAGTGGGAAAGTCTTTACTCCCCCAACCGAACGGAACAGGACGATGACACAACGGCCTCAGCGCTTTAATCAGCAGGACGAGTCAAGCCTTTTATTCCTTTGTATATTCCAGTCAATGGGAAGTTATTGCTTAATTAACCCCCTTGAATGAATACCTGATAATTAATAAACCCATATATTGTACCCCAAGGCTCTGAGTTTAAGAAATCTCTTCTGTTCAAGTATGAAAAAGAAAACATGCTGAACTAATGGGAAATAATTCCGGTAGAAGGCAAACCAATTAGGATTAGTGAATTCCATTTCATTTAAAGTTCTAAGATAGAGAAGTAATTTATCTAGTAAATTAATAGTGTTAGTGACTTTCCTAATATATTAGCAAGTCTTTCGTATCATATTAGTGAAAACCAAGCTGGCTAATACAATAAAAGACTTATTATAAAGGTATGAAGGTTACTAATGTGATAAGATTTTTGCATCCAATTAGTATTAAAAGTATGCTATTCTAAAGTGGACTTCTGTATTTATTTATATCATTAGACAGTCTACTACTAAGGCCACAACTTTTATCTCAGCAAATTACTCATTCTCCTCCCAAATTTGGAGCTACTGTATCTTATGTTCCTCATGCAAAACTGCATGTGTGCATCTGTATATCTGCATGTATTACTGACCTAGATAATTTGGTCGGGCTGTGTTGTGTTAGCACAACACTACAGTGGTTTTGCATTCTCCTAACCTTGGATCAGCTAGAGACTGGTCTAATCGGATACAGCAGCCTAAAGGCAAAACAATTATGTTGAAATTATCATATGGAATCAAGCCAGCGCTCCATCTTGTCTGGTATCCCGTCTTCATCAGTTACTATAACCTCCCACCCTTCTTTGGAGGAAGGCACAAATTACCTGCTGCAGTGAGTTTATGGAATAACCTACTCATGTAGGCATTTCTTCAGAACCTAACTAGATACTGTGTTGCTGAATGAAGCAGTGAGGTTTATTTCCTTTCTAAAATCGTGAATTCTAAGGTTTATTGCATAATTTTAACCAGTAGAAATATCCCCAACTAAAGCTATGCTAATGTGTCATGAGTTCATGGGGTGACTTATCAATGGCATGAAGAACTATTATCTCATTTGGTTAATTTAAAAAAGTGCTGTCTTCCACATCATATTAATAAAAATTGTATGCATACAGGTTTTTTTTTTCCTGTCAAAGATCTCAGCTACTTCCTAATTCCCCTGTTGTGGGTGCAATAGCAGAGGAGCAGATTTCCTTCAGTCCTGAATGGAAACAAGTTTACACATGGTGGCACACAAAAATGGAAAACATAAATAACAAAAAGAGTTTTTGTAGCCTTATTTGCCTACCACTGCACAAATGGGTACACCTTTGAATTTTCACCTATTTGATCCTATTTATCCTTACCATCAGTTTAGGAATATTTATGTGTACATTTGGCTTTGTACCATTTATGCATAGTCCTTGGAAAGAAGCTTTCAGAACATCATAAACTCCCTTCTTATGGGGTCTGCAGTTGAAGTTTACTGAATCAGAGATGTACAAATAAGTGCTTAGAGATCAGTTGCACTGGAGAATGTAATTGGTGCTAGTCTTCAACTTTAAAGTTCCTGCAAGAGTAGTTTTCCTAGGTAGATCAAATTAGTAAAGTAGAAACAGATGCAGTCGATTGTCCATTGTTCAAGCAGAGGTATGGGTTATAAAGACTGATCACAGTCGAGGGGATGCTAATCTGAGGAGATATATTCCTCTCATTCCATTGAAATCTGAGCTGTAACTGGTTTGATTCATTTCATACCTCAAAGTCGCTGGAAATCTCACCCCCTACTATCTCACCCCCGTGGAAAACAAAATATCATCTTATGCACCAGTCTGGAATTTCACTTGACTTTGCAATACATACCACCACCATGCCTCCAAGCCAGAGGTGCAAACACAACAATCCAAGCTGGAAACAGGTGGGTTATATGTCAGGTTTTGTACGGGGCACAGGAGTATAATGAGTTGAAAAGATTAGGATAATTCCAATGAGGAAGACATTGATGAACTCCTTTTTGAGCCCCTCCCATAAATTCAGACTATGGGAATTTCTAGCAGAATGCAAGGTCAATCTCTTTTAAGAAAAAATAAAAACTGTATATTCTTCTGCAAGAGCCAACCTGAGTCATCACTGAGATAATTGCTACAGAAAAATTTAATACAGAACCTATTACCTCCCTGATTGTAGGAAGAATAACCATGTAAGCATAGCAACAGGTATATTTAACCTCATGATTCATCTACTGCTCTTACGAGTGTCAGAAAGGATCTCGCAATATTAAACCGTACACTAAGCACAGAGCTAGCTGTATTTCTTATGCATCCCTTTTTGAAAACTCAAACGATGGCCACATCTGGGCCAAGGCCACAGCAAAGCTGCTTCTATTAGATACCTTTGAAACCACCAAGCCCTTAAGGGGCAGAAGGAGTAAGACGGAGTGAACCAGAGGCTTGGGACACAACCCGTTGGGGAGGCAGAGCTGGGACGAGGCTTTGAGGAGAGCAGGGACCGAGAAGGAGCCCTGGGTCAGCGTTGGCACTGGCGGAGCCTCCGCAAGAGCAGCTGGAGAAGAGGGAAGATTACAGAAGAGCCAAGAGTTATGGGTGCTTCAGGAGGAGAAAATGACTGACTGTCCAACGAGCACATGAAATAAGACAGCCGACGAGAGAGGTCATGGGAACAACAGGCACAGGGGTGGCTGTGGGAGCGGGTGAAGACGAGAACAGTCAGAGGAAATCAGCTGATAATTTGATAAGGGGAATCAGATTCAGAGGTCAAAGGGGAAGAAGTTGGTGGTGAAAAATAGGTCAAGGGAGCAGCCTACTTTCATTATTTTGCTCTTCAAACCTTTAATTTAACAGTTGCTAATGACAGACAGTGCACAAAATGACATTTGTATTACCCTCCAACACTAATGTAAAAATAGGCATAATCCTGTTTTTGTGATGATTAATGCAGTGTGAAAAAGATAATTAAATGAGGCCTGCTGTACTTTTGCTTTCTATGCCTCACTGCTACCTTCCGTGGCTCCTGCTCAATCTCCTTGAAAATCTATTAGACTTTGCTAGCACCGTTTTATCGCTTCCCCTGCATTATGTCAGGCATGCCGTCCCCGAGCTTCAAACAGGGGCCACGGCAGCACCGAGAGCCGCGGCGGCCTGGCTCTCCGCCTGCCGCCTCCTCCTCGCAGGATTACCTGACCCTTATATAAATCCCAGCACAGAAAGTTTGTACTGGTAATACTTACCTTTAATTAGCTACTTTACGTACTAATTGCAACTTGTACCACTTCAGCCGGTGAGGAAAGCCTCTGGAAACAAAGCTCTGCCGGAGAGGATGCACTTCCCCAATTCTCATTTTGAAATTTCATTTTGGGGAAACATGGGAGGAGAACAGGGGGAGACAGCAGTCCTGAAAACATTAATGATATCCTGGAGAAGCTACTTGCATATTTGTAGAGAATAAAGTTTTCAAAGTTCTGTTTTGGATTTTTTTATCTTTATTTTTATTTTTTATTATCAAAAAATTATAAAAATGTAAAAGTGCATCAAATATCTGAAAATACTATTTTTATAACCATTTTCTTTGTTGAGGCTGCAGAAATTTGCTGAGTTTGATCCTAAATCAAATGAAAACAAATGACAGTTTCTTGACATTGCTCATGAAATGGATTTTCTTCCTTTGCTCTGCCCTATACATAATCAAACGCACATTCAAAATACATAGTACTCTGCTATTTTAAATTTATTGCTTGCTGCTACGGCTGCAGAAGAGTAGTGGAGTCAGACGGTGTTTCTTTAAGGCAGATCAGCAGCAGAGGCAGGGCCACAACTAAAGATACTCCAATACCTGCCTCTCTTCTCCTTCCAGCTCCCAAAGCAATAAAACCTTTCTATGCTAAATTAGACTATTGATCACTGGCTACCATTCCTAATGGACATCCTGTCTCTTCTGTCTGGGATTAGGATGTTCCTTCTATTGCTGTATAACCTTACGACCGTATGATTGCGCTTTCTCTGTTAATGACTGACTATAAGAAGAAATATTTCCTAGTTCCTTTTGTTTTTGCAAAATATCATCGAATAGGATCATGTGAGAGGAATTAGCACCAATTTGTGATCAAGTGCTATCTGATCGAGTTCACCCCAACTACCAGGTATGTATTTTCGTTTCTATGAAGGGATTTTACATCATTAAACCACTATATGCAGCATGCTGTAAGACACTGATAATTCAAGCTATCATGGTGTAATGTTCATTAGGAAAAAAAAAAAAAGAAAGACAATAAACTAACCCTTCTTCCTGTTCTGGTGACTGCCAAATGATAAACATGAGCTGAAAATCGCACCTGCCGAATTTCTGAAAAAGCGCCACTGCCTGAACATCTGCATCATCAGTTCAACCGGGGCGGCAGCGCAGCCCCGTCGGCGCACGCCAGGGCTGGAGACAGCCACTCCATCACCAAATTCAAGCCCTTTCTAACCACAGGAGGAGAAGTGTGAGATGCTCTTCTGACCAGACACCCACATGTGCTCTCACACGACCAGATATGATTCTGGTTTTGGTCGTACAGCGGGCAGTCATCTAGTGACAGATGAGGATACGCCGGGCAATTCCTTCTCCCAGCCCTGTCTGCGGGGTGCCCAGCAAGGAAGGCAGCAGGAACAGCCGCAGAGCAGAAGATAGCCTGAACACCTCTCTACTCCTTCCAGACAACATCGGTTCAGCGCAGGTCTTCCAGATTCTTTTTCTTTTGGCCAGGGAAGAAGATGACACATGAATTAAAGTTTTGGAATCTCAGCTATAATCCTGTAGTGGATATACTCTTATGGCCAGACCGAAAGCAGTGATAGCTCCAAAAACTGAACACAGCTTTTGTTTGGACATGCACTTATCTTATTTTCATCCAGCTTTTTCATGCTCTGGAAACACTCTTAGCAAGTCAGACTCACAACTACATCCCAGTAGCTGATTTGTGCATCACAGGTTGCTAAAGAAAGAAAAGCAGTATTTCCCCGCCAAATGTACCCTAGACTGTATGTCACTAAATGTCAATCACGGATGGTGAATTAGCAGCACTGACACACAGCTGAACAGTGAATGCATGTGAGAGTGCTGCTAGACTTCCCAAAGGTCCACAACGAGTGTCCAACTGGATGTCAAGCGAGGCTCTTTTTTTCTTTCAGCGTTAAGCTGTTTTCCATTGCACTGTGGCCTGGCAATCGGCACACAAGATGTACTAGGGCATTATTCGATAGCGACAGCTGCTAAAGAAATGCTGTGCTACAAACATGCAATGATGCAGTGACCTGGCAAACCCATATGACTGGAGAAAGCAGGAGAAGGGAGGAGGATGAAAGAAGTATTTCAGATTGTTTTGAACTCAGGAATTTGTTTCAACTTACATGTCCTAATCACAGCTTATTTGCAATAATCGAAGGTTTATACATGCATATATTCATATGTATGTACACACACACACAGATGCATTTATGCTATTACTTTTTTTTCCTAGGGATGATCTGTTCCATGTGGCTGGAGAACCAGTGGTGATATTTTCATGTAGTACCCAATTTCTGCTTCTTATTTCTGGCAGATCTTTGGCTGAACAACCAGTATCTTGAGTTGCAGCAGTACTAACTCCTTCAAGTATCCCCCTAAAACCTATGTGCAGTTTCCCCCTTCCTCTCCTGGGCAGATGGAAGGTCTCTGCATATATAGGCCAGAGAAAGGCTAATCACTCACTTCTGCAGTGTTGTGGGTCATGGAGGATTCTCTGAGTGTTAGAATAAATGTGTGGGCAGGATGGACACAGCACATCATGGATGGAGACCCCAAAACCACATGCCAATGCTTATACAGCTCATATATGCCCTGATAATTGATGGACCTCAGAGAATATACATATCCCTAGCTTTAAAAAATGCTGATAAATCCACACCCATGACACATTCTTCTTAGGAAAGCAAGTACTATGACTTTTCAAGAAAACCAAATGAGGAAATGGAAACTTGCAGTCACATCAATCCACATTTTCAAAACTGACTGCCAAAGCTTGCTTCCTATTTCTGAAGTTAAGCTCCTCACCAACTGAGGCACAATTATCACTGGCACTGTATGCTAACAGTGGCAATCCAGTCCCTCCTCAGTCCAGCAATTTTTGTTTGGGTCCTAAGTACAAGGTTAGAAATCTCAATTTTGTCCTGCAGGTTTGAACTTGCAGCCCAAGAAGCAGATGGAATTGGAAACCTGTTAGTTTTCTCTTTTCTATGCCACTTTTCCATTCACCTTTAACCAGCGACATCTGAGAAATGAGGGCTCAAAAAGTATGGAGTATGGCACTGGCAACATTTCCTCAGATTTTTATGGAGAGTTTTCTCCCCAGTGATTTTTTTTCTTTGTCATTTAGTGCCACTATTTCAGATTTCCTCTTGCTGAACTGCTACAGTGTCATCAGTGCATCTATATAGAGTATGAGAATATATTTGGAAAGCTTATTTCCAAGGGCCATTGGAGATGACTAACATTTTTACACTGCACAAAAGAAGAGAAAATAAATTTAGGAGTAGCAAATAGAGCCACTGTGTTATTTCCTTCCCTGTAAATAAATAACTGTAACACTTATATTCCAATTGTGGAGCAGGGTATCCAGCATCTTCGTGGGGAAGGCACATTTCAAACAGCCATAAATGTTCACCCAAGACATTGACAATGAAGGCTTAAGACAGCACAAATTATAGGGAACATGAAAGAAGCCTTGCTTCCCTTGAAGACACCACCTGTTTAAGCACCTGGGAAAAATTATTCATAGCACTTTACCACTACACAGACAATAAAGATCCTATGGAAATGTCTTTGTTTAAAATCAACATTTATGGCCCAGATTTCATAGAAAGCTATGTAAATCCTAACTGAGGTAACAAATGCAAAATGACATCTCTAAAAACATGCGTGCTGCACATCAGGCTTCAGAGCAATCCAGACTGCTCCAGCTTTAGAATCTCATATTTTAGGAGCAGAGACCTGAGACCAGAATTTGCTTCTTCTAAATGTTCATTCTAGGTGGTTTCACCTCAGCATATATTTATATAATGATTTTTTTTTCCCTGAACAAAATTACCCTACTTGGCTGAAGAGCTATTAACTGGAAAATGGGAGTGAAACCCATTGGCATTTATCCTAATGTGACTACTCAGTGCTGTGTCCTTGCCCAAGTCACTAGAGATCTGATCTACAAGAGCAACAGAAACCTATTGTATTAGTCCCCTTCCCTCTTCTGTGCAGATGGATAATCTCTGTATACACCAGGGAAAGGAGACAGACACCAACCACATGAGAATTCATGTGATGTGCACCTTTAAACCCTACTTTCTGTGCCTAGAAAATGTGTTCAAGCCTTCATTTCTGTGCTGTGCCTGATTTGCCTATCTGCAAAATGGGAGCTGCAATATTTCACATAGTGTTGCATCATAAATATAGTTTCAGAGCCTTAAGATACTTTGTAGAAGTTTAAAATACTATGTTTAGTAAGCACAACTTAATTCAACTCCGAACTACAAATTTTACAGTTACTTTACACTGTTTTGATTTGTTTCAGATTTGAGTTTGAAGATCTTATGAAACCAATTAATGAGCGCTCTCCAGCTGCCTCAGATTAACTCTTTAGTTGCTGAAACCTTTTGTGAATAAATGTTTCACCAAAGTGGAGAGAACTTCCGAGTGTATTCGATGCACACCACCACCAGGCAGATCCATCCAATTGTCCCGAAGTGTTTGGAAGCTGTCCAACGGACTGGACACCTTCACACTCCTCAGTGGTGCATGAGTCAGGCAGTACTGAGTGCTGGGTATGATGGAGTCATGACACTTCTAGCTCTTCCCTGAATCATCCTGGCACAGGACTAGAATTTTCCCCTTATACAAGGCAATAGCACTGTGAGGTCACATATGAGTAAGGATTTCTTGTCTCCATTACAGCCACCAACATGTTATCCAGCCCTGAGCATGCAGCCATGAGATGGTACCACAGCAGAATTCACATTTTCCAAAGCACTTCTTTTTAGTCACCTAGGAAGACTGATTATTTTTCTCTGCTTTCTAATTTCAGGAAAATACCAGGAACTCTGCTCTCTCCACCCCCTACTTCCTTTAGAGAAACCGAACAGCCTTCACAGAAATAGGAAATGACTGTTACCTTTGGGCTTGTGGGTTTTTAGGTTAGACTTCTTTATTTTCAGTTTTAAAACTTGATTCTTCCTTCCTTTTCTATAAGTTTTGCCTCTGTCCTCCAACTGCGTTGGAATCTCCTATTTCCTTTTGGTTGTGCTCCTAACGCAGCAGGCTTCAGTCATCACAAAAGAGATGCCCACCACTAAGGCCCTTAGAAGAGCCCAAGGAATGAATACAGTCCAGTTTTGACATTGTTTATCACAAGGGAGAAATTCTCTACTGTAACTGCTCTAAAACTCAGGAAAACATTGCTTCTCCAGAAGGAGGAAAGTTGGTGAAGGGACAAGAAAAGTCTCTCATAATTCTTCTCTATGGGAAAAGGACTAGAAAAGGTAATTAAGATATAAGAAGTTATAACTTGCAGTATTTTTGCGTTACTTTTTTTGATTGAGTAAAAACAAGTCCTTAAAATGCTATCAAAGAAATCATGGAGTAGTTCAAAATTACTTGTAGTGTTTTGCATGGAAAATTTTCTTACTGCCTAGTTGAGGATAAAATTTGTCCTGGAACATTTGTGGCTGCATATTTTTTCCATGTGAATGAAAACACAGATACAAGTAGAAGCTACTGTAACTGTGACTACTTCATTTGCTTCTGCAGTCAAGTTTCTACTGGTACAAGCGCTCAAGTTTTACACAGGAAATACAACTGTAGATGCAAAAATGCAAGCTCATATTTGCACCCACCAGTGGGAGGCTTACCTTCTTAAAATGCATCTGCATATGTGCAAAGCACTGTACAAATTCCATAATAATGATACCTTCTCCAGGGTGCACATAAATATTACAATCTCCCTTCTGCAGCAAAGAAACTTAATACAGGAGTAAAGTACCTAACTTCAGGTCACAGTGCAATGGAACAGAAAAGCCAGGGTTTTCAGGAGTTTCCACCTTCTGCAAGATCAGACCATTTCACAGAATCTGCTTCCCCATTTTAACTTGCTTTTAAACATAATTAAAAGTATTGAGAAACTTTCTAAAAACCCAAACAAAGCTTTAGTGGATATATTTCACATTTATTTGTTTTACGGTTGCCAGAAGATCTTTTGGTCTCTTTGTCATTTTGCACTGTATGACCTAAGTAACACTGATATTTATTGCTCATTTTCATTTAGCTCTTTGAAGACCAATCCACTTAATGATCAGAAACCTCACACAATTTAGCAGATAACATCATTGCAGAGACTTGTTGGGAAGCTTTAATAAGTAAAATGAATACTAAGAGGTGGGCTGGGGTGATTGCAGTGTTTTAATCCTAGACGATAAGAATCAAAGTCATACCTGCTCATTCTTGCACTGCGATTACAGAGACAGGCTGTTCAAAGTGGACACAGTTTTAGAGGAGGTTGTTGAAGCACCTACCTCAGCTACTCGTAAGACATGCTGGTAGAGATGTCTGCCCTTAGTGTCACACGCGTTTCTCCACACATGGTTTCTCATGCTGTGGGTGAACCTGACCTGCAGGTGGGAAGCTGCTGGGCAGATCCAGAGTTCCCAGTGCCACACACAAGGCCAAAATTCCCACTTTAGCTAAACTGGTAACCTTAGTGAAAAGCATCTTTGGAGGCTCAGCAAATCTACCTGTCTCCACTACCACCTTGCACGGGCAGCTCCCTCAGAGTGCCCCCAAACCTCCTCTTGGGAGCACCCTGGACGACTGAGTTCAGCCCAAGCTCTGTGTGGGAGCCAGGATACCCCAAAACACCATCCACAGCCACAGCCAGCCCCAAGCAACGTCGGCCAGCGGGCCATCAGGCCAGGCTGGCCATCACAACCACGTCGAGAGGAAAAATGCAAAGAGCTGCCCCTTCTCAGGGCACGCGGGGAGCATATACAGGGGACCTGAGCTGCCCCCGGCTGCGCAAGGAAGCAGCTGTGCTGGGAACGCAGTACACAGTATTGCAGAGCATAAGAGGGAACATAACAGAGTATAAAAGGGAGTATAACGGAGTAAAAAAGGGAGTGTAATAGCGTCCTGCCTGTGTGCACAGACAACGATACCAAGTAACTTGCTCAAGGTCATGCAGGAAATCTGTAGGGAACACGGAAGAGAATCCGATTCCTCCTCGCTCCTAGTTCATGCTCTAAGAGCTGGGCAAGCCTCTGTGCCTTATGGAAATGCGCCTTCCGTCCTACTGCAACATATTTCACATTACAAACTTCCTACTGTCCTGAGAGAGGGTTTTATTTGTGGGAACTTAAAAAAAAAGTCTCTATACAATAACTGTGGAATGTTATTTTCTTGTAAAATTGTAAGTAAGGCAGTATTTATATTATTGTTATAATCTCTCCGGTCCTCAGTGAGAGGGTGACCCCGGTTCGTGTACGGAAATGGAGCATTTCATAAGTAAGGGCCCATTTCCTGATAGGCACGCACTGCAGCCCATCTTTTGTTCTCAGATCTTCAGGGACTATCTCTTATCATAGGTCTTTTCCCCTATGCAGACACACTTCAAGGTTGCTTTAGGTAATGCAGTAAAGGGTAATTTCCAAAGCCAACTTAAATTAAAAGGTCCTTTCAGTAGTTTCGAGTATGCCATTATTGGAAGGCTGCCTAAGTGAGTGATTTGAATCACCTTTAAAAAGTTTTAGGGTTACAAACTCTTAAGAGTGGGACATCTTGTCACTAAATAAAGCGGGGGGAACCACCACTTTGTTTTCATGAACAGTTAAAAGTCTCATTGGAAACCACTGGGTTCTGTTTTATAATCTAAAAGTCTTTACAGGAAATATCACTTTGGGGGCTGAATTATGATTTGTTACCTATCAAAAAAGGCCAAATCCTCGATTTTTAGTTTTGGGGGATGTTCACCTTTTATATACAAACAGATGGCATTGGAACAACAGGTCTGTGTGCATAAGGCAGAGTTTTGTGGATGTGCAGTTCTCTCGCGAGCATAAAACAAAGTAAAACCAGATTGAAAACTTTCATTATGCAGCAATGCAAGTCACAACAGCAGGGTTAAATCTGTTTCTATTTAGACAATATCTGGAACACTATTTTATTATACAGCCTGTAAAGCACTGCCTGTGCATGGGTGGAAAGTACATTGTCTCCTTAAATAAAGAACTGGGGCAGGATTGTTTGGCACTTTTTTCTTTTTTTTTCTTTAACCATAAATACAAAGTAACCATTTCTCCATAACATTGAACTCCTTGTGGCCTTCGTAGCAACAATAAAAGTATCCAAAAATAAACATCTACTTAGAATAAATATTAACTCAGAGACTTTTAAAATACGAAGAAAAGAGACTCTCCAATATCATCTCTTCCTCGATAATGCCCCACGGGGCTCAAAACTGACGGCTTTCGGGGCTTCGGGGTGTCTCGTGACGCTCGCTCTGAGCAGGCTGAGCGCCAAGCTTTGTGAATGCTTCTGTCTTAAAAGACAGAGCCCTAATCGCTTTCAACTTTTCTAATTCTTCACATTCCTTCCTAGCAAAATAACTGCCTGCCTTATAATGGCAGAAACATTTGGAGACTAAAAGAAACAAACAAAAAATAATCAATTTTCAAGGTCCACTTGCAGACGGAGGAACTGTTTATGAAACATTTACTGTTCAGTTGCAGGAAAAAACCTTGTCTTAACAGCAAAAGGGGAAGCATGGAAATGCTGGAGAGAGTTTTGTGTGCGCGTATGCGGGCTACAAGTCGGACGATTGACTTTTCCAGCAAGGAGCTCCCACGTCCATGCCTCACCCAAGAAAACTGGGATTTTCAGCTCCGTGGATGGCGCTTTCGGGGGAACAGCCCCCTGCTCTCACCGGGAGCCGAGTGCGTTTGCTGCCACCAAAGGTGCGGGTTTAGCCCGCACAACCATGCCAAGCCGGCCCACCCAAACCCCGAGCACGGCACAGTCCTGACGAGAGAGCGCCCAGCTGTCCCCACATTTCTCTTGGGTGCTTCTGGTTTCCGAATCCAAAATCTCCAGCTAGGTTCTGACTCTGCATGAGCAGAGGACAACAGACAGAAATTTTGAGCCAGTTTTGCTACACAGGGCCCACTCTCAAATTCCCATACTTCTTACATGAAATATGGAGTGGTTCTTGGAACGGTGGCTTTCGCATCGCCCCACGCCATTCCCATGTGCTGTATTCCCTTGCCACAAAAGACTGTCACAAAATGGAGATGCCTTTGATTAAAACCGTACAAATTCAGCAGACTCTCTTGATGATGCTTCTGATCATAGCCAGTCATTTCTTTAAAATGATCTGTCTGCAGCCCATGAGGTTAGAGGCTCAGTATTTTGTTAGCTTTATCGCCTTTTGAATCTGGTTTTGATCTTTATTTTCTATGGTAATATTCTAAGAATTCAAAAAAAAAAAAAAAAAAACAAAAAACAAAACAAAAAAAAAAACCCAACAACAGCTTTTATTGCCTTAATTTAAAAGTATGGCTTGCTTTTCAATTCCAGTTAAATACTCCATTTAAATCTTGCCAGAGATGCTGAAAAACTAATGGGTACAGATGAGAAGCAACCTTTCTAAAAATATGAATGGAAAACATCCAGTCTTTCCTGTTATGTTTATAGTTTTTCCCTTACAGCGTATCATTAAAATTATCAGCTCTCATGTGGTATAATTTGGTTACATCCCCTAAAGACACATGAAAGTTGTCCCAGAGGAGCTATTTACCTCAGTGAGAACTGAAGGTGCTGAGTGCATCACTCAGGAACTTTTTTTTTGGTCATTAGTGGGTGGGAATATTTATTGCCTAAACCCCCAGCCCTTACTTCCCAAGCCCGCAAGGATGGGGCCGGGTGGGATGGCGCAGGTCACACACCACTCTTACCCTGAGCTTTAATTTCTCTGGCTCTTTAGGTCTAGCTCTGTAGCCTTTACACACACTGAGGAAATGAGTCTGCTAATGCGATGGGGAAGTACAGCTGTCCCCAGCCTGGCATGAGGTTAGATGGCTTGCACAACACAGCACATCTAGGAGGGAGCAAAGACCAGAGCTCAGATCTTCTGTCTCCGACAGCAGCATGAAAACCGTAATTTTCCTCTGTTACTATTCTCAATCTGACGAGCAAAAAACTTTCAGAAGCATTCTGCAGTGGCCTAACTCTGCTTTCCTTGCGGCTGGTGCCAAAATAAGTGATGTCTGCTCAGCCTTGAGGGCTCTGGAAAACCAGATCTGCTGCTGTTCGTGAGCTGCTGAAGAGCTGCCTTGTGTGCCTCCCCTGTCCCCAACCTCCTACCATCCCTCTCTCTCTGGTTTATTAAGAGCTGGGATACGCTGGCACTGGATGCTTGTGAACATACTGGTTGTGGATTTTATGCTTTTTGCCCTTAATTCTGGTGTTCTTATGATACCCACATTCCTCCAACCTCAATAATCACCTCTGTGGGTTCTGGTAGATCATTATCTAACACCTCTCTTCATTTCTCCTATCAAGTCAATGAAAGACTGAGTCTGGATATCTGAACGTGAAACTTAATGACATTAGGAAGGGATTCCTTTAAAGATTAATCCTGCAAAATGATATTTAAATGTTCACTTTGCTATCTCCATGTTACCTTATGTATTGCTGAGGAAATCACTGTTGGGTGTTATCAGCTGTGACAGAGAACGGGCAGATGCAAACATTTGCTACAAAGAACTAGAAATAAACACAGAGCAAATCTGCACACTTTCCACAATTTGCTAGTTGGTTGTTGGTAACAGTCAGTTTCTGATGTGCGACAACAGCAAGAGTCAAACTAAACATCTACAACATAGGTGCACAATCTATCAGCTAACTTCATGGTTAACTTTAAATATACAAATAATGCCACTGACTTCTTATGTGGCTCCATTTGTCTTGCATGCTTCAAATTAAGCCTACAATTAAGTGCCTAAATGGTTAATTCTCTCCCTACGTGCTTTAACTCAAGTTTGTTTGGGATCAGTTGCTCCATCTTACACACATACATGAAAGAGCACAGTTTCTCTAGGCCATCTCCAAAATGTCAGTTCTCCCTAGCTGAGGATCTAATAGGTAAGTGTCTAAGGATTCTTCCATGATGCTCAGTACGAGCCTCAATTTCTATCACCATTTATGGACAGTTTATCACCCAAGAAGCTGAACGTGCAGTTCTCAAGACATCACAGTTTCTGCTTGTCGTCTCAGTGCCGCCAGGGTATGGGCTACATTACGTAGCCTTTAATGTAGAGGAATATATGGTAACTATATTTCTAAAAATTTGTGTACAGTCTGGCTACAGTTGTTGTTAAACCAAATAGTCGGAGCTAAAAGAATCATTTTGTCTAGCTAGGTATTACACATTACACCTTCACGGTCTTCACATTTTAATGGTAAGGTTTTGTCAGCTTCATAAATTGGTCCATCGTGGATAGGCTTGTAAAGAAGAAGACTTGTAAAAACTGGAAGCTTTTTCATGTTGCCTTTAGGTTTTGTTTTGAAACAGCTCCCCCACATTAGCTGTACAAATTTGAAATGGGACATGGTGGGAGTGAGGGGAGAGATGTGAATAGACAATTCTTCATAGATTCACCCTCCAGAAAGAAGTCAAGGAATGAATTTTTAGCGCAAACACTTGGATTTCAGTGGGTTGCTCTGCCCCGACAGGCAGAAATATTTCCTAGTTATTCTCTTGCTACTCAAACGGAATCTCTTTTGCAATAATTCTGCTTTAAGATCACATCATATTTGTTACTCTAATAAGAACTGGTTTCTAACTAACACTGCATTTTTCAAAATGCCACTAGTAGAGAATTTGCGTAAGTACCAGCTAGCAATCATTTTTGATTTGCATTACTCATGCAAAGGAGTAAGAATTTTATTTGCGTCCAGACACGAGCGCCCCACTCTTGGACTTGTGGGACCCAAGTCCCCTGGCTGCGGTGTGAGCACCTGCTCCACGGCAGGTCGGCTGCGAGGAGACAAGTCTCAGCTCCACAGCCTGGCCTGCCGGCCACAATACAAGAACTGATAAAGAAGAGCTGCAAATTTCTTCCCCTTGCCGAAGAGGAGAAATTCCACTTGCGGTGTGGAACCCTTCACTCAGAGGCATAACCTAATCCTCAGAGCTACTTTTGAAGAGTCAGTTATAAAATCCAATAATTAGCTGAAGAAGCTAATTGCTGATATTTTGTTAAATAAAAAGAAAATAAAACGCTTTAATGATCTGTGTTGCATGCTGCTCTAAGTGCATATTCAAGTAAAGCACGTATCTTATTGAACACATCCAATATTGGGCTTTCTGGATTCAAAATAAATAATTAGACCTGCCTCTCTTTAGACAAATTATCAGGAGAGAAAGCTTTAAAAATATTTTCTTGTGAAATACAGTGCTATTTCTTTAAATAAAGGGCTCTGGCAGTTCTGTGAGGCAGTTAGCTTAGCACCATTAATATAGAATACAGTCTATCAGCATTTAGTGAACTCTCTGTGACCCTGGCAGAAAGTAACTACTTTAGCTTATACTTATGAAAAATATTATTAAAAAATGCTGTTGAAATGTAAGCATCATTTATAGTCAGTGTTAAATCGGAGTGATATTGCCAGCTCCATCAAGCATTTCACCAAAGATGGGGACTACTCATCTTCTTTCCTAGGGGATGCAGAGGAACTCTGGGAGCTGGAAATTGGAGCTTTTCAAAACATCTCACTTACACCCTGCTCTGTGCACTTGCAGGCTTCTCCTCCATTCACTGCACATCTTGCCTTTCAGCAAATGTCTCTCAAAACTGGCCTACACGCTAAGTTTTGAAATTTACTTGTTTTGCAAAAAAGCAACTAGCATCACTATGCACATGTGCCAAGACATGGCCTTCAAAGGTCAAGGTTCCTCCTTTGCAGAAGGGGCACCTTGGTCAGGAAGGACTTTGGAGAGGAAGCCCAGGGTTGTGTCTGTTCTTCCTGCCTTGTGGAGGAGGAAATCTGAATAGTTCTTTGCCAACAAAAGACAGTAAACGGCTTCTTTTGGTCATTCAGCCATAGAGCCCTCTTGCCTGCTGAACTAGCATCAACAGTGCTATCCCCAGGATTACGCCTGCTTGTAGTACCTGAGACCTCCTACAAATACTAGCCCTCTAAAGAAACAATTTACAGTGACTCTTTGACATGACGTGTAGCTATCTAGGCCCATGTCCTCCCACAGAGGACAAACTTGCTTCTCTAAGGTATCTCCACGAGCACCTATCTCCCTCTCTGCTGAATACATATAGGGGTCCGTGTGCCACATTTAGGCTCCTAATTTAGACATTGCAATTAATCCAGACCTTAGCCCAAGATTTAACAGTTAAGAACCAAACTCAAGAATCCCTTGCAAACGCCATGCTTGTGTAACACTCAGGAAATGCATGTGGTGACAGGGGCTGAGCACTCAGCCCACAGTGGCGGTACATTTGTGGATCAAGCACACAAGATGATTGCCCGTCTGAACCATGTATGTCAGAAAAGGGGGTTTTCCACACTTGGAGGAGGGCCACCACTGGAAGCTGAACCTGGCTAGGCCAGTTAGCGACATTTTCATGATAAATAAAACAGTGCATTGCTTGGGCCACTGGCTGATTATAATAGCTATGAAATTACCCAATTTAGTTCACCACGTCAATAAAATTCATGCAAAAATACCACCAGAATCTTGGCTAACATATGGATAACTGTAAGAAAGTTACCCAAGCCAATGTGACAACCATTTAAGAGGACTAACCTCTGTCATACGGTTTTCATTTTATGTGTATGCTATACAAACACAAGCACCACAAATATGCATTGCAGGCTGCCGGGGACTCGCTGCTGAGGTGAATTAGCACTGTAGTGTGACCTGTTGAAAAGCTTAGCCTTTAACCTCCCAGGCAATGGTGGTTGCAATTTGCAACCATTCTTGTGTTGAGTGGCTGAAAACATACTTATTTACTTGTGCAAAGCCATAAACGAAATGGGTTGGGTGAGCTCAGCTTACTTCCCGGTTCCTAGACCATGTCACAAAACACTAACACATGTTCAGCAAGTAATTCAGCGTGAGCACCAAACACTACTGCACTGTGACCCAAATTCGCTCTTCAGAGAAAGAAGAGTTTCTTTTAACCTGGAGTGAAAAGGAGAGAATTCAAAATGACTTCCTTTATAAGTAACTTCCCACTCTGCTTCCAAGAAAAAGAAATTCTAAGAAACCGTTTGAAAATAACTTGTTTACCCTCGTGAAGGTCTGCATAAATTTACAATCTGAGAAACCAAAACGCTCTATGTAATGGCACTCATGTACTTATCCTTAGAAGTATACGTTTCTTCTAGCTGCCCACTGGTGAGTCTCAACTCCAGCCTGGATACATTACCCGTATAGGGTGAAGCACTAATTCAGTCACTTTTCCACCTCATCTGCAGAGGCTACCAGTAGTGCTATTTATGATTAACTATAGAGAGGGACTTGAGACAGAAATATCATCTCCCACTCACAGCTTTAGGAAGATTTACCACTTATCAGTGTTTTGAAAGATGCATCGTTCCAGGATGTGAAGCTCTCCCATGTTAGAACTGCTCTTGTCTGCCAAATTAAGCCAAATCAGTAGATAACCCGGGTTTAGCAAACTGGATGTTTGGTAATGTAGATAGCTGGATAATAACTATTTCTAGATCAAAGTCGATGACTAGGCGTTGCTCTCGGCTTGTTGGCTTTTTGTCTGATTGCATAACCACAGGTAGGCTTGAGTTGCAAAATTCAGATCAGGATACAAACTCCATAATTTGGGAATTGTTAGGTTCAAAGGCCTGGTACGATTCACCGGAAGTGAGATAGGAATCAGGATGCTCAGAACCAGGTTAGTGTAAGAATTACATCCAACCTGGCCACATGCTGCAATCCTGGTCCATCTTCAATCCCAATGCACATGCAATTCCATCCCAGCACAGTCTTCCAGTCAGACTCGAGCAACAGTTGCATTTTCTCCTTTCCCTATATTCACAATCATGTGCTTGCACAGACACCAAACATTAATCTTTCAAACCTGCAATAAAATTACTTCATTAAAGTAGATACTTTTGACTTTTGTTTTCTGATGCTTTGGTTCTTGTTCAAATATTCTTTTCATTTCAAGTCCTATGATAGTAAAAGAAAACAAAAAAATGCCCTACTATATATATTTGCTATGCCTCAGTAAAGACATAGAAAGAAAGGTTTATTTCTCTCTCACTTCAGAAGACTTACATTATCCAGAAAAAGCTCAAAAGCCCTAGATGAGCCAGGAAGGGTTAGAGAGGGATGTGAAGGAACAGCACACGCTATATATATTGCTGCTTTTCATTGCTTTCATACACATACCATAGGCAGCTGCAGCCCTACAAGTTTTAGGTTAAAATGTGACACAAACCCTGGGATATATCAAAGCATATGAAAAGATGACACAATAAGCAATAGGGATAGAAGAGGATAGAGCAGAACAAGGGTGTGCATGCTTAGCTTACTACAGCTGTAGGCACGTTTGAGAAACCACAGCCCATGCTGGTGCTGAGATTCCACTTTCATTTATTTTCTGAAATGGGAGTAAAGTAATAGTAATAATTACTAAATCCTAAAAAATAACAGCATGACAGTCTACTTTCTAAGTATTGGTGGGAACTGCAAGATTCATTTTTTAGAAGAAATTTTAATTAAAAAGTCTTGGGTCTGAAATTGCAGTTTGAAAGAAAACTAATCTTGAATGGGATCCATGCCACATTCCTCCACCATATTTAAGAGTTGGTTTCAGTGGTGGATATCAGTGTTTGAAACAATATTACTACTAAAGCTAGGGTCATATTTGTTGACTATGAAGAAAGAAGCAGATTTCCTTTGAAGAGAGGAACCAGTATTCCCTACTGGTTGAAAGCTTGCTATGATAGCTTTGCAGTCAGAAGCTTGCAATAATTACACTTTGGGGTTTGCGGTCATTTTGGATTGGTGTGAACATGATAAATGACACATTTTAATTTGAACTATTGCTCAGCAGGCCTGTTCAGGTAGGTAATAATTCACTCAAGCAGGCAATAAACCTGAACAGGCAATAGCCCACACTTTGAAGTATGCCAGCAAACTCTTTAGCAACAAAATAAATATGTACATGAACTTCCGTCATAAATTGTATTTGGTGAGGCAGACCTAGTAAGAGTTTCAGAGCTGGCTTTTCAGGTACTCATGAGGAGCAGAATGAGTCAATGGGCAGATCCTACTACTGTGTTAATTCTTTGAAGCTGGACTAACAAACTGGTCCAACATCCACTGAAGTTAGTAGGAGTCTTCTATTCAATGAAAGCAGAGTGACTAAAGCTGGTAGGGCAGTTTTTCCTTTTACTAATATAAGCAAATTATCTTCACATGAAACCACCAAGAGCCTATATATAAATGAGCCTATTCCTATGCAGTCAACCAGTGCTCAGGAGACATGCTGGTGAAGCCGTGCTTGCCTTTAACTGTTTTAAAACCAGGCTGTTTGTTAAACATTATATTACTTTAGTATTACAAATACAAATTTTTCAGCCTTTGGGCAAATGCATATATTGTTTTAGTCACTTAAACCAATATGTTTTGGAAACATATTAAGGAAAGCAGGTCTGTTTTGGCTACCTTTTCTTTTGGCTGCCAGTTGCTCTTACTTTTTCTATCAGGACCTATAGTATTATCACTGATTACTCTAGTGCATATGAACTTGTGACAGGAGGGAAAAATACTTCAGAGAGTAACACTATCCAAGCCAGCCTGCTCCTAAAAGAAGCTAGATATGGTTTTGGTGATGTAAAAGTAGGACACTAGTCCGTGTGAAGTTTTTTCACCTTCTGCATTTATAATGAACAAGGGAAAGAATTAAAAAAGGCAGAAGAAAAAAACAGCAACAGATTGAATGGAAAGAGGCCGTTTATCATCAATTGGAGGTGTCAGTAAGTCTGGGCTGTTCTGCAGCCCAATGTGCTTTCACACCAGACTCCCACATGAGAGGCATTATTCTGAGTTACTTTGAGACTGTAGAGGATCCCACACTTGTTTGCAGAAATTTCTCCATCAAATCAGCCTGTAGGATAGGGCAGTATGTGCCATCATCCACTGGCTGCTGGGAAGAACACGACAGATGTGGCTATACCTAACCTACTGCTTTTCCTTGTCTCCCTTGATTCACATTGCAGGGCATTAATGTCCTTTTCCTCCTCACCAACAACCGTTTAACTTTAGAAACAAAAGAAAATACATTTCCAGGCTGGGCTCTGAATCCAGATTCATATTCTTTTCTTGCTTGAAGTTGCCCAGCTCTGTCATCCTGGCTTGATCCGCCACAGCAATAAGATCCAGCAGCTTCCTTCTGATGTGAATCTGGACCTGAAAGCCTTCCTCCTCCCTTCCCAAGCCATCTGGGAGCTGGGATTTTCCATCTTTTGTGAAAATAGTTACTTACAAGAGGAGAAAAGGGTTGAGGGCAGTTCACCATGATCATTTTGCTTGGTATGTGTTTGCCTCTGCTTTAACACAGGCTGTTTTTACGCCAAATGACAGTTCTATTTGTTCCCCCACCCCCTTTTTTGTGTAGCTTATGCAGAACATCTGGTTTTGAAAGTGTCGCAATTTCTAAACATATTCTAATGCTCTTGGGATCAGAATATCAACAACTGTCTATTGCGGTAAACCGCATGTCTGGAAAACATTCCTGCAAACTGAGTTCTTAAATAAACATAAAGCATCTATAACACATAATGCAAAGCAACATTCACTCATAAACTCAATATTTAGACCAGATGAGGTGCAAAATATGGTTTCTCTGGACTAAGCCATCACAATTTACAGAAACATTGATGGGCTTTCCTTTGTATACAAGAGAGGGCAAAGGTGTGGCATGCAGACTGTAGCCATACTTTAAATGATCATTCTGTATTTAAGCCTCATCAGAGATTTTGCTGCTTGGGATGGAGAAGGGAGGCCAGAAGCAGTGTCCTCTGAAAATTTTCTATTGTTATTAGAAAGCGGGAACTTAAAAAAGAACCATATAAAGGACCAGCAGATTAGAAATGGCTGCATCTGATAAGTCTGATCATCTTGTGTAATATCTGCATCTATGCTAATTATCTGCATACATGTGTCTGAAATCCAGAGGCAGTTCAGAGATAGCTTCAAGATTAAATAAACTGAATAAGATGGTGAAAGGAAAATTGCACTAAATTGGCCTGAGTGGGAAGCTTTTGTTATTTTCAATCATTATTATTATTTATAGGGTATGGAAAGTAGAATTATAAGCAATTTTATTGAAATATGGGGTCACACTTTTTTTAAAAAAAGGTTTCACTTTGAAATCTCTCTCTACACTGATCTCAGACACATTTGCTATACTCACAATGAAGAGTAGCACCAAAGCAAATAATCATTTCAAACCACTTTTTAAGAATATTGGTGGCCCACAAAGTTGGTTGACAGGATATAGAAATAGCAAAAACTCACTAAACTACTGCTGCATACTATAACTACACCATCTGATTATTCTTCTAGACTGCTATATCTTAAAAATATTACCTTCCTCCTCCCTAAAAAGAGCATCAAGTGCCTTCTTCCAATAAATCCTTTAAGAACTTTAATTCCCAAATTGGTGCAAATATGTATTATAAGAAGAACAAATGAACATATACACTTCGGGCTGATGTAATTGCACCTGAAGGATCACCGAGAAATCCATTGAAACCACCTCTTGTAACATCTCAAGGTTTATCAAGAAAAAAATGAAAAATTAAATCTGGCCTTATCATTTAATTCCCTAATATTAAAAAGGGCTGGATCATTTTTTTGATGATTAACATCTGGAGTTATGTAAGGTGAGATAAGTGTATTAGAACATCTCACTTCCCTGTATGAAGAAGATCATCTGAACAATATGGAAATGAAGGCCTCCACCCAACTACCCCATTATGCAACTGAGAAGATGTTTTGGCCCCAAAGCTGCACATATCAGGATGAAAACACCTGTCTTGTAAGTTCACCGCTGGAGATGTGCACCGCTTTCTGGACCTAAGTGATCACTGAGGGACAGAGTCTGCTTGCTTTGAAGATTAAAGACATCTTTTGAGGTTAGTGGAAATTTAGGTCTCATAGTGGATAAATGGTTGAATTCTATTTTTTTTCTTCCACATAAAAATCAAAGCTCTGCATTCCTAATGTGGGTTACTGGATTGAGCTCGAGTGTCTGAAACTGATTCTCCTTAGAAGCTCAAACAAATGGTTTCTAGAAAGCAGAGCAGTTTTCAGTTTACTGGAAGCAATCAAAATCTTAACAAATCAACTAGAGTGAAAAAGGCTGAGCATTAAACTGAACATATATCAAGCTTGAAACAACTATGCTCTAATGCCAAGCGATTTGTGCCAGCCTGCAGGAACTTCTCAGTCGTGGCACTCCCTTGGAATTTACTAGTGTCCTGTGGCTTAGGACAACCAAACAGCTCAGCCTCTTGCTTTTGTGAGCGACACCGGAGGAGATGTGTTGTTAGCAATGACAACTGTGTTGCTGTCATCCATACAAAAGCCTTGCTTTCTGCCAAGTCTGATCATTATACTGTGCACATCTCCTTGAATGAGAGCTCCTAAACTATGTAGTTCATTCAAAAATACATTCTGCATTCATTATAGCTGAGTATTAATGAACACCTCGAATTCTTGGAGCATTATTGGTATCAAGTCTCTTGGCTGCACCTATGATAAGATGCCTTATGGGAAGCTTATGGGAAGACACCCAGCCAGGACTCAGATTACAAAACATGTACATCGTTCTTTCAATATATTGAAGAATCCACTGAACCTTACATCTCATCAAAGTACTTCCTAAATATGCATGTTTCCAAAATGTTTATGCTGGGATTGCAATGACTCTGGAAAAATCTGGCTTTCCCTTTCCAGAAACTGGAGTACAGGGATTAATCTATTGAGGCTCACTACAGGCATAATTGTTCCATAGTAATTGTTTCTTCAGTCTTTTAACAGCTTTGATAACATCCTGTAAAAACATAAAGCAGCAGCCTACACAAGGAGGACAGTTTAGAACTTAGGTCATAGAGTATCCTCTTGCTCACTATATGTAGGCAAATGACTAACATACATAGTCCCACAAAATCATAACTACGAGAATTTTCCAGGAATCTGATCTACTGATGTATTGACATGACCTTCATCACCTGAATATTTGAGAACTTGGCAAATTGTTTTGTCTTATCATACAACTTTCCTGTGGAGAACAAAAAAATTACTTAGATTTTTAAGGCCATCAAACTGTCATAAGGGTAAGTAAAGCCAGAGAAGAAGCCCGTGTTTGGGTAAGAGGTGGATCACCTGAATACCAGCCCAGCATCCTGCCTCTGAGATTGTCCTTGCTCTAAACATAAAAAAACCCCTCATCTTACTTATTTCTTGTAATACTTCTATTATAGTAATATATTTGTTTAGAGGTATATCCAATATAACATTGCTGGCCCTGTTCCTTCAGAGTATTAAGTATCTTTAGCTGAGTGGGCTAGAAATAGATGTTTATGTTATTATTCCTAAAGAAAAATATTTATTATTTATTCAAAAGCATCATGGAAATAGACTTCTCAGATGATCTGGAGCCACTATTCTCACCGTTTTCTCTTCTGTTCTATGGCAATTGATTTCCCTGACCTCAAAGACTATCTTGAGGCCCCTACTGGGACCTCTGCCTGGCCCACCGATGATCCCCCTCGTACAGCAGGAATATTTTGAACAAACAACAACGAGCACTTGAATGAGACACCTGGTGTGTGTCCTTAGGACAGAGGACAGGACCTTTGCAGAGTTCCCATTTGCACCTTCACATCAGTTCTGCATCCAAATCCCTGGCATAGACTCAAAATCTACTTCGAAAGGGAGCCATTTCAAAACTACGACACACAAAAGGTGGTAAGCATCAACCCACCTCTGCTCTTTACCTGAAAATATGCTCGAAGATGTAAGTGAGCAGGGTAGGTGCTTCTTTAAAGAAACCAAGTCATAGATTTCTGATAGGGTTAGGCAAAAATAGCCTTCTGAGCCTTCTGCCTTTCTAAATATTGACAAAAGCAAACAGAAAGATAGCTATGTCCATAAAGAAGAGGTCTATTAACCATAATGCTGCTCTATTCAAGTGATAGTTTTATCTTTGTATTAAAACAAAAAGGGTAAGGCTAGATATTTCTTTTTTATATTGATAGTTCCAAAGCTCATAAAATATTAGTATCTGAATCAGCTATAAAAATTAACGGCTCCAGATCCTTTTGTGTTGTGTTGTGCTCTTCAATTTTATTTTATCATCAGGTTTTCAGTTACCTGTGTGTGTGTGTGTGTGTGTGTGCACGCGCAGGTACACACATGTTCCTTCCTTTTTAAGTTACTTGGCTGTTGATGAATAGCCTTATAATTGTTCACTACAGTTGTGCAGTAGGTTTGCAAGTAGTACTCCTGATTCCTTTACATCAGAGGTCACTATTGTACAGTAAGATCCTGATAGGAGATAGTGATAACATGATGGGGGGGAAAAAAAAGAGAGAGAGGAAAACTCTGGTTTTGATGGCATGGATTGTTGCACATTTAAATGGTTTCCTAAGAACAAAACTAAAAGATTCTGTCAGCCCTCTCAGTCCAAAACTGGCCTTTTTAAATGTTTGGAAGCCAATGTAAACACTAAACTCAGTATGCTGTTTGTATTCACTTACCCAATCTAACTTTTATTAACAATTAATCCATCAAATTTAAATGCCTATAAACTCCCCCAAGGAACAAGCCCCTCAGCAGCCTGTATCCAGAAAATAAAACTTGCAATTACTGGCACTATTTTTTGATGCAGAATCAAATTTAAACTGGGTTTTACAAACTGAAGAATTAATCTTTATTTCTACTGAGCGTAAATACATACGAACTACAGGAGGCAGCCGGTACATATGGAACAGATAAAGGCCATATAGTTTTCGAACCTTGTGGCCTGCTGATGTAACAAAATAAGCTTTGCAATGAGCAGTAAGATCTTAACATCGGCTTGCTCCTTTGCTGAAGTATAATAGATGATAGCCCTCACAGGGCCAGCTTCGCATCCCCATATTTATCGGGAGACTTACTTCAGGCACTGGCCCTCAGTATACTGAGTGAGGGATTTAGAAACATTCATTTGAAATATTTTCTTTTCTCAGAGTAAAGTGTGGTGAGAGGCAGTTGCAGGGTTTAGTGTTCCTGCAGTAAAAGGGAAAGAGATCCTGAGACCAGATATCTGAAACCTATCTAGTACTGATGAGTTCTTCCCTGTCAAACAGGTACATAGCTCTAGGGCAGGGTAAAAGCAATTTGGGTCAAACTGACTCCTCATTGCAGTAACCCCTTGCTGAAGTGCTAGGTCGCAGAGGGGTAAGCTCTTCCAGCGAGCAGGGCCAGAGGAAGCAGTGCATGCCACGGTGTCTTCCTGCTAGCAGCAAGCAGTCCATCTCTCTTGAAAGGTATCCAATTTTTTTCTAGCTTCACCCGGAGCTCCTTCTTTTAACCTAGCCCTCCCTGGATTCTACATCTAGACGCATCCCCACTGGCCAAAGGCTGCACTTCCAAGAGGCTGGTGGTGAGGAGGTCCACCCCCGACAGCCTGGCATGGTCAGTGGTAAGGGAGACACTTTAGTACACCTGAAGCCTGGCACTGATGGAACAGGCTGTACACTGACCCAGGCTGCAGCCTGGGAAAGGCGGAAGGTACTGCATGAAGAGCTGTTCCTGGGTGTTGGGGACTATCACCCTGACAAGCGGAAAGATTCGGCCTCCCAGTATGGATCCCCCACGTTCGAGTCCTGAGGAAGAAGTGGTCCGTGTTCCCCTTTGGTCTGTACAGAGACCCTCGTGACTATAAACTGTAGCTGGGACACAATGAGCTTTGGCTGATAAGGACCATTTTTCTACTAAAACAAGGAGACTTCTTTTGCTTGAGGAGATGATTTGTGAATGGAAACTACAGCTGTGAAAAGAAGAGTTGTTTATTTAATAGCCTGCAGTTTTGAACATTTCTCCTTGAATGCTTTCCTTTCCTTGATTATTCCAACTCTGCTGCTGGGAAGTAACTAATATCTTCAAACCCCAGCTTCTAGGGAAATTTAGGCTGGAAGGAACCTCTGGAAAAATATTCTTCCATTCCAACATCTCAGAATATCCCCTTTTGTCCTAGAGGCCTATCCTGTATTTTCTTCACATGAGCCATCCATATCCTCCTATATACTACAAAAGAGAAGGTTAATATTACTGTTTCTCTACAAATCCATTTACAATTGTGCACTCATTAAATGTCCATCTTCTCTTGAGTAAAGAACAGAGCATACTCCTAGCCCATTCCTGTTCTGGAAATGGACTTATTCACCAGACTAAATCCATATGTCCATACTGCCCATTGGAACAAAGTCATCAACCCACAGGACAAATTAAATGCAAGTACATTTGAACTCATTCATAATATAGCAGCTATCTATAAAAAGCAGCTTCAAATTTCCTGTTTTCAGAAATCTGCAGGGAATGAGAAGTACATTTCAACATTATGCACAAACTGAAAGCTCTGAAAAACTTGCAAATACTAACATTGATGCAGATGATTCTCATGGATAAATAATATCACCAGAGAAAAGACAAGCGCTCACTGGGAGTTGCCTAAAGTAACTAGGGCTGAACAAAAGGGATTCCCAATCCTGACAATAAAAGAAATATAATGAGTCAAATGAGATCTAATTCAGCTCAGGAGTCAGGCAGGTCAGTCTCAAGCCCAGATGAGAAAGAAGGGTCATGGTCACCAGTGGCATAAGCAGATAAAAAGATCCAACAACAGCATGGAGACATGCCCCACTGAGTAAACAGAGGAAGGTCACTCAGCTCACAGCTTTCATGCAACTCACTGCAATACTGTCTCAGTGCCATCAACAGCTGAAGTGAAGCCCTGTTGAAAAGATTAAGTTACGGCCTAGTCGTATTCTCCAAAAATTTCCAAAAGGTTCTGGCCTACTTGATGCACTCAGAATATAATTTGCTCTTTTGTTCTTGTCTACAGATACAAAAGAGGAACAAACTTCATGATATAATAATGTGTGTTGATTCACAAATAATAGGAACTTGAGCTCATTTTCCACCTCCTTGACATCTTCTGCATTGTGTGGGTTGCAGTCTAGAGCCAATTGTATCTAAGGTCATTGTGTCTATTTCGGTTTAGGAGATGAGACTTAAATGCTTCTGGATCAATCATTATTTTTATCTATTTTTTTCAGAACATATGACCTAAGAAAACATTTTCCTAGGAACTGGGGAGATGCACACACAGACCAACCATAAAGCTTTCATAAGAGCTTGTGGTCTGACCACTGGAAGCATTGGTTCAGTCCTGACCATCTTTCATCTTCCGAAGGTTAATACATTTCATTCCATTTGCTTATATTATGTGGACCTCTGAAAGTAAAGCCTAAAAGCAAGAGCCCTTTGTAATTCTTGCTCCTTCGTAATTTTCCATGAGCAGACTTCAGAACAAATCTTCACACAGGAGAAATGAAGCTTTCTCCTCTGGGAACAGATCTTGGGAAAAAGGGCCTACAAGAGAATTCTCAATATTCAATGTCATATTGTTATTACATTTGATTAAAAAAATCGGATCCTCCATACAACAATTCATACACTTTTATGTGAGGTTACATATTTTCTATAAAGTCCTGTACTGACACATCCCCTATTAAGCCTGCTCTCCGTTTCTATGGTACCCTTGGATTTGCATGTCAGTGATGCATTCTGGAATCCTCAAGATGAAACGCACTACTGAAATGTTAAAACAGTTTCACAGTCTTTATTTAATGTATTTTTATCATTAAAGGACAGGAACTATAGCAGAGGTTTGCTGCCTAATGCATCAGAAAATAATTATTTAGATAAAGTAGATCTGCATGGCTTAAATATTTCTTGTTCTTCAACTTATTACATGACATCATTTTAATATAAAAGTAGTTTGCAATTATGATGCCTTTCCTGATAATTCTTTGTTGAATACCACTCTATCTTCTTTGTCTGAGCCCAGAGATCTTTTAGAGATCTTATACTCACACTTTAATGAGGTGCAACAAAAAGTCTTTCAACCTTCTCAACATCTTGCTTCACTTTGGTGTGCTTTGGTGTGCTCAGGATAGCATTTTCTATAACTTCAGTGTAGCTTTAACCTTGCCTAGAGGGCAGCAAAATAGCTTCTCCTGAGGACTACAAAAACTAAATTTGCTTCTCTTATTCAGTGAAGGACCATAAGCTCTTCTTCAATGTTTCTAATGCTGTGCTGAAAGGTACAGCCAAAATGTAACCCATCTTGGCCAGTGTGGGTTGGCCAGGGCATGGTGTGGTTAGCCCTGTCTGTCTCCCCAGTGACCTAGCAAACCAAGCTTGAACCTGCCAGGAACAGAGCTTCCACTCGCCGTCCTCAATGGGTTTTGTCAAGGCTTCTGCCAGCGACCCACCAGCTATGAGGTAGCGTCTCTGACTTCTGGGTTGAAGACTGCAGTACTAACTCAATTATTTAATGATGGGGGAGACATTACTGCTGAGACTAGAACTTGCATCTCTAGTTTCCGGACCTAAATGGCGACTATGAAGAAATGCTGGAAGTAAGACAAGCGCATAACTGTTCAGTTGCAAAACTCAGATGTCTGTGAGATTTTCCTCCAGTGAGGTACGCGGCTGAGACGCTTCTTCATGGATCAAAAGTCACCTGTCTAGTGGAACAAGATCTCCGATAGGCAAACAGCCTAAATAGTCTTTTATTATTATTATTTTTTTAATTGGGGAAAAAAAAGATCAAAACAAAACAACCTCCAGAAAATTATATCTAGATCTCAAAGCTCTGAGAAAAGACACTTGCCCCGTGGGACTTACCCTCTGTTACTCATTTGAATTCTCTAAGAAAATGTACTTGAAGCAGAAGTAAAGTGTTTTTTAGATTATAGTAGATAACACTGAAGTTTAAAATGCTGAAGTCAATGAGAAGAAGAATGCCTCCAGCAAAGAGAAACATCAGAATAACTGTCTGAGATAGAGGTAATAAATATGGCTTCTCTTGGCTTTGCGTATCCTGAATGGGTTCTCTGATGCCTAGTGATGCTCTAGTTTTTTTCCCCTAAGAAAGGTGTAAGTAGGGCCTTTCTCCTCTATGCTTGCTATTTTCATAAACTTGTATGGGCACGTTTTCCCTGTGACATCTCCTTTTGTTGTCTCCTGTTAAAATTAGTCAAAAGGATTAAAAGTTAGTCAGGGAACACAAAGATGGACATGATACGATCATCATCACACGATCATCATCATCAACGTGATCATCATCATCATCTCTCTTATCTAGCAAAGGTACTAGAGAAAAAAATTACAATTCAACTTAGATATTTGGAGATAAGAGGACAGATCTCATGCAGGAGTGTCATCCTCTCAGTATCTGCCTTTACTTCATCTTGCTGGGAGACTGTAACAATAATAAAAAAGGCTCCAGTTAGGTCAGTCTGTAGTGGAAATCTACAAATGTTTTCAGGTATCACTGCAGACGAGAAGCCCTCTACTTGCAGAGAGTTATCCACTTTCCAGCTATTGCAGGCACTGTACTGTTTCTTGTGCACAGCTTTGGTTATGGTGAGCCACAAACCATTTTGATTTTCTATGTGGATGTTTGAACCCCTGCACAAAGCACAGAAAGCTACTGGGGACATAAACCAAAATTTACTGGAATTTGAAATTTTTCTGAACTGGCTTGTCTCAACTCTCTGCTTACACCAATACTAAAAATTCACAGCACACTCACATCCATACTCACAGGTTGCTCTGAATAACAAATGCAACCTTCTCTTTATCTCTGGCAAAAACGGAGAAGTAAAGTAACGCTGCTTGTAAAAAGCATTTCATATGCAACACAGATTAGAACATTAGTGGTGTAATAAAGTAAATAAGATGGCAATTGACCTGAGACATGAGGGGTTTACCCCAATTTTTTGTTTACAGTTGAAGGTCGTAAGCTATACAAACCTCTATTGATCAGAGTCCTCTTTGTTTAAACAGAACCTACTGTATTTATTTGTGCAGTTCCTCTAAAGTCAAACAAAAGGGGACAGTTTTAAGTAAATCTCTGCATGACACTGCTGCCATGTGGTTCATTCACTCAGTATACAGATGTTTTCAATCTGTACAGTTTGTCTTTCATATCCATATGAGATGAAGCAGGCTTGATTTAAGCTGGGAATGATGCCAAAGAGAGAAGATACATCATTAACCCTTAATAAACGACTTATGAAGCATCCCTGGTATATTCATTAAAGGAGTCCATGCAGTATTACCATTACACCTTAGGTGTAGTAAGAACCCTTTACTCTGACTGTAATATTGTGTGACACATTTATATGAAAAATGAAAATATTTGGTGTGGGAGACCCTTTTTGCACACTAATATAGATGCTAAAGATAAGCATTCAGGCACCGTGAGCATTCACGCAACTAACAGTGTCAGCAATTCGAAGGACAGAATTCTTCTGGGTTTTGCACTGCACATCATGCGCTGACATCTCAGGACCCCTAGGTACCGGGCATCATACAAGTATTTACAGAGTTAGTTTGTGCTTTACCACCTTAACACATACTATATGTCTTTATCTAGCATCTCTCACGCGTAGGGGACAAGACGGTGCCTCTTCTTACACATCTGTGGAAGTAAGGCAGCAGACAGAGCGACTTTCCCAAGGTCATGCGAGAAGCATGCAGCAGAGCCAGGAAATGAACCAAGCTGTCCCAAAACGCAGTCCAGAAAGTCAGTCACAAGACCAACCCTCCTCCTGTGCTGCTTCCACTTTCCTCAACACCCCTTTCTTCCAACAGACCGTAGAAACCCTCGACAAACGTTCGATGTGTGCTAGGCACGACGTCGTGCTCGTACTGGATACAGGGATATTAGAAGCAGCTACTGGCTTGGAAGCAGTTTGGGGGGTGGGGGGAGAAGGACACATTTTTCTTTAGAGAGTTTACAGTGTTTTGCACGCTGATTCTATTCTTGCTGTATTACTCAGGAAACAAACTGTTGCATCACTACAAAGAGGAAACTGCTGATCTAGTGCAACTAATAAACAGTTTCACTCAATCCATTCCTTGCTCTATTAAAACATGCAAAACAGTAGTGAGTTTAAGCCTGCTGCACCAATCGTAACAACTCTTGATTTTAGCAGGGAGCAGAGTGCCTTGGAAAAAAAAAATCAGAATTGATTTGTTTTTTCCTCCTGCTCCAGCACAGTTAAAAGGCAGAAATTCAGCACACCACTTAGCTTTAAAAATTCAGAATTGAAGGCCACTGCTCAGAAGGGTGGGCTGAAAAGGCTGCTCCCTGCTATAAAACCTTGTCCCTACAGATTTGATAGCCGATCCTATGCAGAGAGAAGGAGAAACAGCCCAAGAACTTGGAGGATTTTCCGCCCCGCTCCAGTTTTTGTTTGAAGAACGGGCTATACACAGTCACACGTATGTTCAATTATTCATTTTCCAGGAGGTGCTTCAGCCGGGGAGAGCAGGCTCAGCACGTACCATACAAACAGCTTTGCTCCTTCGTCGCAAGGTCTGCGGCACCGGTCAGACGAGCTGCGTTCAGTCACGGGGCGCTAAGTGCCCGGCGGCTCCGGAGCTCGGCCGAGCGCCTCGGCCAGGCCTCGGGGCGCCGCGCGCCTCTCCCCAGCCCAGCCGCGGGCGGCGAAGCCGGCGGCCGGGCCGCTCCGCGCGGGCGGCTCGCGCGGGCTCGGCGAGGGCGAGCCATCGGCCCCGCGCCCTTTCCCCGCTCGGCGCAGACCCCGGCCGCGAGGGAGGCGCAGCCGGCCGGGGGACGGGCCCAGCTCGCCGCCGCTGCCCGGCTCCTCGTGCCCCCGCGGGGATGCCCGCGTGGCGCGGGGGCGAGGAAGCCTGGGAGCGCTGGCAGGAGCCTGCGGCTCGCTGCCCCCCGCCTATCTTAAAGCCAATTACCCATTTAAAAATGGGGGAAGGAGGAGGGATTTGGGGCCACAGTTACTGGCCCCTTTTTAGGTTTTTAAACCAAACCAGAGACAACAGTCAAACCTGGGACAATCCTGGGTAAACCACAAAAGATGGCAGCACTTCTCCTCGTCCTAAAACAACAATATTTTTTCCAAGTTTTTTCAATCAAAAATGCTAGCAAGGCCACCCTGGAATTTGCTACCGTTTTTCCTTACCCAAAGCTATTTTTCAACACAAGTATTGAGTTTACATATTAATGCACCACTAAAAACAGGATGGAGGAGACTGGAATGTTGAAGTTACTGATTTGTTTGGGATTTTCTAAGAAAAAAACAAAATAATTTTGTTCCATCACTTTTCTTTCTTTTTTTTTCTTTTGCCATTAAGTAGCTGTTTCAAATTAATAGAAAGAGGATGCAGCACTTCTTGGGTTTTATTATATGGTTTTTCCCAGCATAAGGAATCTTTTATGTAATATGTTATTATATGCATATTTTAAGTTAACCATTCTTTATATCTTTCTTAAAAGATTTACCATGTTTATGTCTGAGAAATATGTTTATTTAGAAGATCTACTCCACTACTGATTTCCTTTAGAGGGATGTCAACTAGAAAACTGTACTAGCATTTTTCTAAATTAAAACTAGGGTGGATAGAAGGGAACGATTGCTTGTTGCTCTTCTAAATCATGGATGTTCCCTCCTAAATCAGACTTGACAGGTTCAGAACGTTATTTTCTGAGTTTGCTCATTTGCCAACAGGGCCACTTTTCAGGCGGGGAAGTCCTGCTCTGTAACGCCAATGCTCCCACCAATGCACCTCAGAGACCGCAGGAACCCAAATTTTCAAAAGTAGCTACTGAACTGAAGCAAGTCTTTTGGGGAGGAGGTGGCGGTGGGGGGGAATAAGGGGAGAATTTCTAAATGCTAAACTGGCAAAAGGTGATGGTTACCGAACGCTCCAGATCTCCTGGGAGTTTTGAGCAAGAGTCATTGGAAAAGGAAATGACGATTTCTATGAGACTCTGCTCTGCTCTCTTTAAAAGAGGTGCCATCGCAGGAGGCATTACGGGGCTGCTGTGAGCATTAACAAATGTTTCTAGGAGTTCAGCTTTGTGAGTGCTTCTTTGCCCAGGTACAGCGCAGAGGATAGGTGGTACCCATGAACAGCTATTTGCCTCACAAACCTGAAACCTGCATTGCAGCCCTACACGCTGGGACCCCTTCGGAGACATCCGCCGCGTCCACCACCTCAGCTGATACCGGGCACAGCTGAAATCTATGCACACAGTTTACTTTTCTCCTTCCACACTGACCTAAAATAGATAAGCGATCTTCTGCTACTTCCCAAGATGATTTTTTTTCCAAATAAAGTTTAAAAAAAAAATGTTGAACTGACAGAAACTACAGAGAAAACTAATTTTAAATAAGACTTTCCTGCTGTAAAGAAAATTGCATTTTTGGCTCAGGGAAGGCATTTTAATTACCTGGGAAAAATTATATGAAGTTGTTACTAGGAGATAACTAGGGAGGCAGTTTTTGAAATCAAATTTGCATGACTTTGGGATTTTGTCTGGGTACAGGATTCGCGTTTGTGCGTGTCAGAATTGGCAAGTCCTGCTGGATGTGGCATTTATCGCCTTCCTGTACTGTAATTCAACATTGGTCCGAAACTTCACAGGATGGTGGCACAGCAGTAACGGGGACGGCTGTTAAAACTACTCACGTAGACTGCCCCTTTCACAACTGGCCTTCCCATGAAGCAAATAAATAATTCAATTCTGAATTACTGTAGGAAACAAAACAATCATGTTCCACGGCAAAGAAGTGAACCACAGACTGAGTGTGACCACAAGATCTGAGATCTTGAAAAACAAGGGGAGTAGGGACAGGAGCTTAAGTTATTGCAGATGAACCAGGATCAGGAGAGCTGATGTGTCCGGGAGCGTGGGGCAAAGAGCTTGTGTTCAGAAGTATGTAAGCCCAGCACAGAGGGCTTCTAATTTGAGCACCATCGAGCATCCAGCAGGAGAAGGCCTGTGAAAGCCACACAACAAGCTAGATGGTTTGAGTTAAACCTAGATGTGCTTCTCCAGACCTGATTCCTATGGCTTGTACCACCAACCTATGTGATAAACTCAAGCAGCTGTAACAAGCAGCACTGGAGTGGTTAGCTGGCTCTACACAGGTTCTCACACCATGTTGATTTAATTCCCCAGTCCCCGTCAGTGCTCAGTTTTCAGATATGATTTTCATACAACACACAGTTTTGCTCTTCATCAGAGATTGCTGGCTTTTTTTTAATCATGTACTTCCCTATGATAATTACAAATTTAGGCTGTTTGCTCTTATCTCTACAAAAGTAAATTCCCCAAGACACAGTGACATCCACAGAACTCCCCTGTGGATCTCCTCAGGAACTGATCTGTCTGCAGGAGGACTTACATATTTAAAGGTAAAATGAACACAGTAATGGAGCAAGTAGGAATTAACAAATCAGACTGCAGAAGGGCTGCCCAGACTAAGACCACATGGAAGTACCCTCTGGTTTGCTTGGATGGCATGGCCACACATGGCAAGTGAACAGAAACATGGTCCTCTTGCGTATCCCCGTCTCCTGCCCATGGAGCGTACGGGAGCGGATGAGCACTGGGAAGAGGCAGCCTGGCCCTATCAGATGGGACTGGACTGGCTAGACCGCTGTGAATCAAAGGCCTGTAGGCAGATCAGAGACACCAGTTTCTTTTGGTGTCTCATTTTGTATCAGCCTGAGGAGCCTTTGTTGCTCAACAGTTTGTACATCCATTTTTTTTTCTTTCCACAGCTGTCAAACCAAATTGATTTTCAGTCATTTTAACCTGGGCAGGATCAGCAAACCTACTCCCCCAGGTGAAAAGCCAGAACGGCAAGGAAACCGCTCAAGCTAGGCGAATTATCCGATTCTTCTAAGACACAAAGAATTTGTTTGTCTTGCTTACGAGAGCTGAGGGACCGATGGCACAGAAGGCTAAATCCTCACCATCCCCTCGGTGCACACTTTGCACTTTGCTATCACTACACAGCACAGAAATGCCTCCAGGGCTAGCAGCGCGGTCGGCAGTGTCTTTTCAGGAAAGGACCTCTCCCAAGCAAGCCCGCCGTCTGAATTACATCTCAGCCCTAGGGAAGATGGCTTCTGCAGTTCCCATTCAAGGTCAGTTGTGGAGTAACATATGTTATTCGTCTCTCGGTCTCTGCTAACAGAAAATATGACTGAGCGACATGTGGAAATTGGGAAATGAAAATAAACAAAATGAATAAACACATCTAAAAGGGCTTGCGTGGGGGGGGGGGGGGAATCCCAACCTGCACATAATATCCTTATCAACAGGACAATGCAAACTGAATTTGGGATTTGCATCTTGATGGGTACGGTAAATATGAACTCTTCATGACTCCAGCGCATCTGCTAAGCAAATAGAGCCACTTTCTACAGATGTGCGGCAGAGACTCAGGGTAAGAGCTGGGATCCAGTAAACTCATTGCAGTTGTGAACCGCACATGTGCGTGTGAGGGGGTTGTTCTTTTGCTTGCACATTTCTTTTAATAACTAAAGTGGAACAAGAGCTTGCAGAAATTAATATGCTTAAACGGAGTTTCAGCCCTCCTTTTATGTGCTGTAACACGATGAACTCAGAAAGTCTCTGCGTTCCCAGCTCTGCCTCTCCTCACTTCTTGGCACCGTGTTGCTGGCTTTCCTCACCCGAAGCAAGCCAGGGGCAGGTGTGAAGCACACCCGCACACAGCACTGCTGCGAGACAGCGCCCTTCGGCCTGCCTGGCGATTCCTCCGGACCACGTGGGCACGAGTTTCAGCGCACATCCGCACTTGCTCGTCCTTGGGATCTGTACTGACTCAGCACAGCCTGGGGCCACGTTAGTAAAGCCCAAATGATCGTCTCAGGTACCCAAAGAGGCAGAGGAATACTTTTAAAGGTGTTGTGCCTCTTCTCTGGGTTGTGCCCTCGTATGTGTGGTCTCAGCCCGAACTGTCGCATGTCCTCGACTCTCAGGGCTTCTCCTCCCTGCGCACGCAGCCGCTGTGGTTAGACCTCACGGTAGGGTTACGAGCCATGCTACAGCAGCTCCCATCCGTACAGTCATGTTTGCCATCCCAGCCATGGTAAAGAGTTCCCTGCACTGGCTTACCAATGCTTCAGCACGCCCACTTCTTTCCTAAGATTTGGCTAAAGATCAGAGCAGCTTGGTTATAACAGCATTTGGCAGTAAAAGTCTACCAAGCAACCTGGCCTGAACGGCTGAAAGGGGAGCAGTGAAGCAAAGTACTAGAAACTATTAAAAAAGATTTGAGATTCCTGGGCATCCTTTACAACCACCATAACCTTGAATTGCTATTTCTGCCTCATTCCTTTCTAACATGTTTGCTTACATTCCCCCTTCCATTTTTCTCTTAAAATTAGCAAGGGAGATCAAGAGAAAGGAGGGAATTCTGCAGTCAGGTTACCAGCATCTGTCTGAGCCTGTGTGTGTGCGTGCAGGCACACGGGCACCAGGAGAAAACCACCATCAGTGCCAAAGATGAACTGGAGCCAGGCTGGTGAAAAGAAATAAACCTAAATGAGGACGGTGAGTTATAGGGAAATGGTGGAAAAAAGTAGAAAATTTGATCACAAGGGCTTCTCTTAGGCAGCTGGTATAGCTGCCCCAGTGGTGAAAACCTAAAGGCTGTCCAAGCAGTGTATTTCATAAGTGAGATATTATGACTAAAATCACATCAAACAAAAAGGCATTTTATCATCTGCTAGAACTCCAATGCTGATGCTAAAGTGCTTTTGTGCTGGAAGGGAAATTCAAAGTCTCTGCCTTGGTTACTCATGCAACAGCATGAGACAGGCCCAGGCTTCTCAGAAGGTGGACGATACTAGTGTTAAATCTATCCTCTGAAGGAACTCCTGAGGATCAGTCACTGACCCACACTTCCTGATGGACAAGATTTTGTTTGTGAAGATCCCATGGTTACGGAGGAGCTCCCTGAAAAGCCGGTTTTGCAGTGCATCTTGCATCATAGCGGCCAAGTCCTGGACATACATCAAAGCCTTTACCTTATGAGTCCCAGCAGACATCAAGATGTGCTGCTTGCTCTGATCTGTGAGCAGCAGCTCTCCCTTTGCAGGGCAGGGTACCACACCTCACACCAACCCAGGGATGTGAACGGCATCGCAATGAACCAAGCAGTCTCTGTTCCTGGATTAAACATGGTCCTAGCTGTGAATAACAGTCTGCTCAGTGACTCGTCTGAGGCAAAAAGAAAAGCAGGCAGGTTTTCTACCAAATTATTTTTGAATGCCCCATGCTCTTTGTAGGACTGGTCTGCTGCAGCACAGTTACATGGAATTCATTAGCACATCTCTTCTGCTAATCCTCGCTGGGTTTAACACAACATATGCATTGATTTTTCCTGCCCCCCCTGGCCAGCTGTGTCAAGTCAGAAGCATGTGCTTTGGGACAGGCAGAATCCAGGAGCTCAGCCCTTGACAAATGAGAAATCAGGGCTCTGAAGGTTCACTTGGAGGTTCAGGTGAAGTAAATTTAAATTATGATTCAAAAGAAACATCCTACCTCTTGAGACCCTCTCTTGAGTACCTTTGCCACCTCCCTTTAAGTGCTGGGATCCACTATTGTTATCCCCAAGGAGCTGGTCGGATATGCCTGGTGTCACGCCCAAACCATGAAGAGCACTACAGAGCATACTCCAAATTTAAAGCCCTCTTCCCTGTATATACACATACACACACACACACGAAAGACATCTTTAATGTTCATTAGACAGGACATCTACCCACCATCTCACAGAATCTCGAAGAATTGTAAGGTGGTTCAGCACAGTTCCTACCTCAGCAGCTGAAGGAGAAAAGCATTTTCCTTCTTTTGCTGGATGTTAAACTGAGCTCCATGCACACAGCTTTGGTACCAGGGCAGTCACCTAAGGAGATTCAGATTTAGCAGAACACCCCTCTAAACACCAAAAGACTTGGGACAGATTCAGTGGCTTTTCTGGTCTACCACCATGCACATACGTGAGCCACTCCCTGAAGACAAAGGTGGGTCCCATCTGTCGGACATGGAAAACCAGGCGTCAAAACCATCAGAGCAATCGCAAACACGTCAGCATCACCTCGTTAAAATGCTGCCATTGCGGCACCGGTCACATGCTTCAACCATCTGAGCATAGCCAAAACACTTCATGATATCACGTTGGAAGCCACCTGTGTACACCCATCCTCCCCTGGCGTCAGCAACGCTGTGCAAGCGTGCAGTGAAGCTGTGCTGCAGCGCAGAGCACATGTGGCTAGAGCCACGGCTGAGAGCACGGAGACATGAGAGGGAGAGAGTTGGCTGAAGAGATTGAAATCGAGGGATACCTGCTAGAGGTTTAGGAGCAGAAGGTAGGACATGAGCAACAGGAAGCAGACTTACCTCACCTTTCTGAGCCTGATCAGACTTGCACTGAGAGTAATGCAATTTATTTCTTCACCTCTTCAGTTGTTAAGTACCCAGTTGCATCCAAAATTGAGCGACAGCCAAGAATGCATACAAAACTACAGACTTACAAGTGTGGATACGTGGAGCTCTTTCACTTCCTGGAAAACTTTATTAATCTTACTACCTAGATCCCCAGCTGGTGCTGTAGCAATTCCTACCAACTGGGAATTTCATTCCCTACATAGAGAATTAGCCCACATGCCCTATACTGTCAGGTGTTGCTGCAATGATGGAGTATTTGTCTACTTTTTGTTTTCTGTATTAAAGTATTTATTATCTAGAACAGTGATTTGGTCATGAAATTTTCACTAGAGCTGAGAAAATATGTTGTAATAAATCATATGCATAATGAATCACACTTCCCAGTTTGTAGATTTTCCCTAAATGTCTCTTTCTTTTTATGAACATACTCATTTTTCAAAATGACCAGCTGTGTCATGTTGGGAGTAATTCTTTGCCCCACCTATCTTATGGAATAACTGCAAGAGGAATCCTTTGATATGAAATACAAGGCACAGGTCATATGTTTGCTCCACAGTAGTATTTTCAAACTTGAATTCTTAAAGTTAGGCATCTTCATCTATATTTAAGCATAAAAAAAAAAATCCTTGACAAAAGTGCTATCTATTTGCTGTTTGCATCAGTTTCAGGAAAGACAAAACATTTAGGAGAAAGATTTCTAAGAACAATATTTTAACATTTCCATGGATTTCAGCATCTCTTCAAATAACAGATGATTATTGTTATTATTACTGTTGTGAGGTTTTGGTAATCTCATAATATTTATGTCAAGTTATTTCCCACTGCCAGAATTTACATCTTCATTTTGGCCTAAAAATCATTAAATTCATCATCATCTGCTCAGCCTGCTAGGTTACCGTGCGCATACCCCTCGCAGGCCAGCTTGGCACTTGGTATGTGTGCTGATAGATAATCCAGGTTTTCAAATCCGACTCCCTCGTTATCATTACGTGACGTAGGCCTGTAAAGTTCAAGGTAAGGCCATTGTGTCTTAAGTCTATTTTTATTGTACAAAACAGTGGATGGAACTTAATTATTTTTTCCATCTGCCAACCATTTTGACTAATTGAACCCTTCGGAGCCAGGAGTCAAGGCTTCCCAATGTAAACCAGACCCTGGAACTCAGCATTAGCAGAATGTTGAAAAATCATGAAGGAATTTTTGGTTCTGAGGTTTGGTTCTGTTTTCCAGAGTCTGACTGGGATTCAGAAGAAACCCAAACCCCTCTCCTACATATACATTTTTTGGGTCTTTTTCAGTGTCTCAGATTTTCCAGGCACTAAAAGTTCCCATTACCTAAAAAATAAAAAATAAATAAAATAAAAACATTGAAGGATATAACTTAAAGCCACAGAAGTATGGAAATTCCCAGCAAAGGCTCAGACTTCCATTATTCTGGCATAAGCAGAACATGCTTGGGCAGCACTAAAAATGAAGCATAACTTAATACCAGAGGGTTTTTGATAAGTTCTCTGTACTGAACGTCAGGCTGTTGACAATTCTGTAGTATGTTTTAATGCTATTCTTACTGACATTTTTTCTCCTTAAGAGGGTGAATGGGTAGCCAATAAATTCTGTTGCATATTTAATTTGTTTGATGACTCCATGAAGAAGTCTCCAACTGCAGTAATGTTGCATTTCTGACCTTCACTCAGAAGGTACAAATCTTGGGGAACAGTGCAGTGAATCCTGCAGCAGTGCAAGATCATAAAGGAATGGAAGGTATGAGGTATTATTTTTCAGCTGTGACTTGCTATACAGCCTACACATCTGATCAGGCCTGGGAACTCCACTTGAATTCTCCTGCTTGGTAAGGAAGCCTAAATGGGTGGCTTGTGCTTCTGAGTGGTTGCCTTCAGTATTCTAAATCTGCACTGATTTAGTTCTTTTCAGGACCTACTATCATTAAGGTGGCATCCCCATGCTGATGCCTACTGCCTCATTCATCTCAGCCTCTCCTATTACCGTGTCTTTCCCCAGCAGTTCCCAACTTGCCACTAGCATCAGTGATTATGCCACTAGAGAGGCTGCATCCTTTATTTTTCATGTGGTTGGTGTCTGGCTATGAAGAAGTAGCAGATGCAATGACTTCTACCACCACGTTCTTTCACTTTGACACAAAACTCATTTTACAGTATAGCCGTGATAGCTTGGAAATGCCATGAAGAAATCAGGGGATCTGTCTGAAATTCTACACTGCAGGCAAATGAAAACTTCTAATAGATCTAGGTCTTAGTTCCGCTAATTTCAATGGTTCATTTCTCTATTCTAGCAGTCAGGACCCATTAATGCAACAGAAGGAAAAGCATGTATAATGCATGTACAGCAACAGCACTCTAATCTGAAATTTCTTTCTTCTTTTAGGTTCTTATTTTTTAAAAATATATATATAATGAGTTACTGACAGTCCTTAACAATATCTTATACTAGACACTGTAATACCCTAAATAAATACTTCATTTCTGCTTTCCTGCAACTTCACTAGGATTACATCATGTCAGATTACTGTAAGTCTGCTTTAACCCAGTTTGAAAACACTAGTTATTCAAAGATCTTTACAATTCTTAATTTCATTCTTTCAAATACCTTTTCTTTTGCTTCCGTTATACATTTTTTCCAGGCTGTGAAGGCCAGAAAGTTGCTGAAGTCAGAGAAGTCTGCAAGGGAGGAAGCTGGGAAGGCAAGAAGGCTGTTCAACCGACAGCAGAGCTTCCTCCTTTCCTCCTCTGGCCGGCCAGCAGCAGCTCACTCCTTCAGCAGCTAACTTGCCTAATGCAACCTTTGGACTGTTTGATGTGGTAACAAGCATAGTGGTGGCTTCTGTATGGTGTATTTGCATCTACAGAGAAGCACATGAGCACCATCAATTCAATTCACCCGGGCGCCTTACCACCCAGGAGATGTCATCTACTTTCGATCTACTCACTTGCTTCCAGATCACAGTCACCGAGCGAGAAGCAAAGGGTACCCTACCCTTAACTACCGAGTGCAGTCATTAACATGCACTCCCTACCATGAATTAAATTAGTTTAGATTCTACTGACTATGCAAATACACTCATGAAGCATAGCTCTATAGGGCTGCAAACTAACCCATTTGAAAAGCCCTTTGCTGCTTTTGTTTATCATTTCAGATGATGAACAGCTACCTCCCTAAATTACCCAGGAAAAGAAATCTTAAACATTCAGCAAATAATAAAAATTGTTTTAATGATATATAAAAACTCACAAAGCTCAGCATGTTCTGAGAGAATTATTAATAAAGGAAGATGGTGATGCCTATGATTTTACCTTCCCTTTTGTTAACAGGCTTTTTCGTCTGTAATCCACATAGTTGAACAGAACATAGGTCCCTTATTATAATTTTTTTAAATGCTGAAATTTTGTTTTTTATTGTCTTTCATATTTTGCCTAATCCTGTGCTAAAGTATTCCAAAAAGCTGAAGGAATTTAGCTCCTAATCCCTGTGAAAATCTAGACCATAATGATGACATTAATTATTGTTGCCTTTGACTTTCCTTCCTTGGTAAATATCAGCTTAAAACCTAGCTGTTAAAATAGCCTTCCTGTGGTAGGAAGAACCTTATCTTGTACTTTCGTGTCCCTGTAACATCTGCATGCGGTGTGCTGAACTTTGCTGTTGCCCTCAATTAAAAGCAAAACAAAAAAACCTTGATAATATTTTGCTGGAAAAGGACCTAAACAATATCCTGCTTATTACAGAAAACTAACACATCATGTTCCTTTAGCACAGAGAAAAGGATGCAGAATCTGTGAGGCACAATAAAGCGTCTGAAGCACCCTTCCCCTATCTCTGCCTTCTGATCCCCAGCCCCGTGGCCCAGACCCTTCCCCGTGCTCCGAGCACTTGTTTCCTGCTCTGTTATCCAAATGGGAGATACTGCTATCTCCTTCAATTTCCAAAAATTTCTGGCAATCCTGCCATGTCTATTTTGAAACGTACATTTGGAAATACTCTCCCATTCTTTTTCATTCTTAAAATGTATTTTAATGACTCAATTATAAAGAATAATAAAGAAAAGTGTCTTACTGATGTGAGAGTTTTTAAACTGAAGATTTAGTTGCGTCTGTCTATGTGATTTTTAGATCATCTGGGAATTTTCTCCTCTTGCTATCTGTTTCAAGTTCTCCTGACCTGTCCAAATCTCACTGAAGTCAGTTGACAGAGCTAATTGAAGAAATAGGTTTATATAACCCCGTTCCAGCACCCAAACTCTACTCAAAGAATGAGATTTCTGAGAGCTAGTATCAAATTGTAGCTTGTCTAAAAATACATACATGAGAGAAGAAGCTGATCCTTTCAACCTAAGAAAACAGTGCTTTCTCTGGGCCTGGATAGAGCCACAATTACATCATTTGTGTACGCAGAGTCCGCTTTGCCCGAATGAGCAGGGCACGTAGGGACCACGCTCTCGCTTGCTTGCTAATCCCTCCCGCAGCAGTACAGAGAGATGTGCAGTCAGCCAGGCTCCTGGGAATGGGACGCCGTGAGCACGCGTGAGACAACGTAACACACAGGTTGGACTGATACTGGGACAAACAAGCAGCAAGATACAACATATGTTGAAGTTTCTAGAGAAGGAAGTTAAAAAGCAGGCAGAAACCTGTTTCACTTGTATTCCTGCATTTAAATGCAGTCAGCTGGCTGTTAATAGTCATACAATTTGCAGGCAAAAATGCACTAGAAAGAGCACGTGAGCACAAGTGGAGTGGATGCTGAAGATTTAAGAACCACGGAGCAAGTTACAGGATCCCCACTGGCCTCTCGGTTCAGAGCAGTGGGTATTTTCCCAGCGGAGCATCTGCGGAGAAGCAGCTAAGGAGTTAGATCACGGAATCACTCTTCATCTGAAAATGGGTGTTGGCTCCTGTCAAAAGCTGTCTCGGTCTCTCCCCAAGAAAACTACTGCCAATACTTCTATGCGACTTGGCATGATCTGCTGTCTCTTTTCCAGAAAAAGCTGCTACCCTATCTCCACCCTTCTATGTGATAGTGGAGACTTAGGAACTGCATGTAGACCTCAGCGACAGACTTAGGGTGAAGAGATTTGTTTGGTATCTAGATGGGGACAATATAAAGCACTGGAAACATATGGCATTAAATGCAATAAATGTATTGCTTTTCTGAAAAAAAAAAAAGCAGAAAGCATCTGAGAATTTTTTATTCAAATCTTGAAAAATAAAGAATGTGCTGTTTTAAATGATTTATAAAAAAATGAAATACCTGAAAATTTGAGGGATCAGCCATTGCTTGAAGTCATAATCTCAGATGTCCAGCATTTCTCAGAGAAATATTAGACCCCAGTGAAGGACAACAAGGAGTCCCATTCAGAAAGGTTTGTCATGGAAAGAGTCATTTCTGTCTGAATTTCAGAGTTCTTGATAGTGACTCTGGAGAAATCCTGGCAAGTATTTTTACAATTACTAAATACAGTAGAATCTTCAAAAAGATTTTTCAAATTCCTTAATTATTTGCGAATAAATGACATTTAGCTGCATATCACTTAACTTTATAATCCTCTTAAAAACATTTGGTCTTGATTTGGCAACACTATTTTCCATATGATGCTACTCTGTAATTCTGTATCAGATAATTGCATAATTTATTTGCCTTGCATATTGAACTGAGACCTGAATGCTGCTCTCCCAGCCCAATTACTCCAGACTTATGAAAAGTGAGTCAGAATATCACGCTTGAAAACCAAAACCAAGGAGAATAAAAAACAACAGGCATTTCTATATATATTTTAAAAGAATATACAATGATCAGTGCAGAGCTTCAATTTATATGCTCATAAAACACTGTCTTGTTGCTATAAACAAGACAAGAATATGATAGGCAGCCAAAATATTTTTTTTAAGTGATAGCCAGAAGAAGGTAGAGCCTCACCACTGAATAACGTAAGTTATCTAGAAATACTCTTTGCACCCACTTGTGCCATATTGCATCAGGTCTCTTTCATTCCCGTGAGGTGGAAGCGAAGCCAATGGGAATCCTGCTCCCAGTTTACGTGACTGGGCACCACACCTGGGACCTGCCAAGCATTTACTGCCATTGCTATTTTATCCCTATCACTCAAACAACATTAGGACCTTTTGGAATTAACTTCAGAAAACGTTTCATCCAAGCACTGAGTGGTACCATCACCACTTAATTGTATCTTTCATTTTACACCCACAATTAGTATTACTCATAAAGGAAAACCTTTAGTTGCCTGTCTGCAGTCAGGTAGTTTCATTAGCATCATTTGTCCACCTGATTGACAGCTGATGCAACTATTCTGGAGAGTAAAAGAGCATCTGCACAGTTGGAGGCCACCTTAGCTGTCCTGGATACTTCTTCAATCAGGTTTTTTAACTCTGTGTGATGCAGAAGTCACATCCCACTGTGCTCCAACTCGAAGAATTCTTTTATAATGTTTAAATGGTCAGGTTTTAGACCATCTAAATATGCAAGAAGTTACTAGTTTTATGCCCTGCTAGAAAAATATTCACAATCGTTTTGTGAAAGAAAAAGGAAACCAGAAGATGAGCTCGCTGACTCACAGGTTAAATGCATACATGCATCAATATCAGCGTGAGCACAGAGACCAAGAAAATCTCTACATATCTGAGTTATCCATGTTGAGACTTCTTTTTACTACATCTGAGAGGACTGCTTCTCCTGGGTGAAATAAAGTAGATGCCTCCAGATATTCTGCAGGCCCTCCTACCTCCACCTGGAAAAAAACGCATCTTGGCTCTGTCCTCCAGAGGCATATAGAGGTTCAAGACATGGAAAAACAACCCAAGTATGTGTTTGCCTTGGAAATCAACTGGACCTAAACATATGCTTTAAATTAAAGATGAGCCTCTGCAATTTCCTGAATGAGGAAGGATTTAACATGCATTTACACCCTTTCTGAATAGAGACAAGAGGAAATTTAGAGGGGCTTGGTATCACTTATATTCCACTTGCATAAATTGGAATTAGGCAGTGTGATGTTATTGGAAATCCTTTTAAGGGCGAACACACTTCTGGACAGACTTTCACGATCATCTGTGCAAGGTCTCAGTCCATGTAAACAGGAAACCAGATTTGCTTTGTCATGAAAGTCAATTCCCCCATGCCAAAGGGTGATTCATTTCATGACAAAACAAAATTTGTTTTAGGCAAAGGCTGAAAGAGCTTAGTGGTCATGAGTTGTCATATTAAATTGCTTTAAAATGACTTAAAATCTGGAAACCTCTTTCCAGTAGACTGTCATCTTCAGGAGGTAGACTATTAAATAAAACTTGAACGGTGAATATGACAGAATGAGCGCTCTCCAAATTCCCCATCAAAGCATAGTGCCACTACTAGAAATATCACCATTATGGAACCAGGTTTAACTACTAAAAGTTACCAACATTAAAAAAAAAAAAAAAAAAAAAAAAGAGAGAAAACCTATCCATTAGGTAGTAAGGAGCAGCCTATAAGAAGGCAAAGTGAACTTCACTTCCTCCCAGAGTGAAAACTGAGTGAAAATCACTCAGACTCCAAACAAAGACAAACTCAACCCCTTGGCTGGTACAAACCTACTGAAGTCCATGAACACTTGCAGAAGCTAAGGACCCGACCCCTTTTGTTTAGGATAGTATTTGTGGAAAGAAATAACACTGGTTTACTATATGAGAGGATATAGTACACTGTATATCGCTAACGGTAAGCCAGTCACTATATTCTTCCTACAGAACAGTATCACAGGGGAGTTGAAGGAAAGGAAAGGAACTAAGTATAGTATAATAGTAAAATATAGTGTAATTTCTGCCTTTACTCTGGGTACGTTTATTCACTCTGCTTAGATAGCTACAAATGCATTAGGTGCAGGTTTCAATCGCGGTGAGGGCGAACGGAAGGAAACGGGGCACGTGGCACTGCTGTGGAAAGCGCCGGGGTCAGAACCCGCCGCCAGCCCGCACGTCACCTCGAACTTCTCGCACACAGCGCGGTGCCAGTGCACCCCTGAACTGCACCTCTTACACTGGGTGACTTGTTGGTCTGCTAGGTCCTCTACCTCTGAAAGTTTTGCACAATAAAATTTGTGCGAAAGCCACTGTGCAGCACAAGGTCCCAGTCCTGGGGGTACGGTGCCAGCAGAAGTGGAAGCAGCTTTTCCCTCCGAGCCCTGGTAGCTCTTGTGGGGCTGCCGCACCGGTACGCGGACACTGCTGCTGGCACGGGACTGCTCAGCTCCGCTCAGCACAGCCAGCGCTGCTCAAGCACAGAGCAAAAAGCCACCCTTGAGCTCTGGAGACTTACACCAGCTAAGCATCCGGCCTTTAGAAAGTCTGTTCGTTAGAGTAGCTGGTTGTCTCCGCTGACCTTCTTCCTAAGACCAGCTTTCTCTTTGTGTTCCGAACAGCGAGGATTCCCAAAGCACTGAAGGAGCTCCACAATTCCTGCTCAGTCCACAAGGCTTGCCTTTCCTTATTTACACTACATACCTACCCGAGAAATTCAAAGAAGTGAAAGTTTGCAGCAGATTCTAGAGCTTCTAAAATACCATTTGTGATCATAAAAATCAAGAGCATCCTCATTTTTAAATAACACCGGTGTCTTCTTCAAAATTATGATCGTTATATTTGGATTTTCTAAGTTTGCTGCAAATGGAAGTGAATTGGACAACATGCACGATCATAACTGCTTTCTGCGTGAAGAGGTCTTTTTCAGGCTGGGCTGGCTGCTGCTGTTTTAATCAGAAGGTTGTCTATTTGTATGTTAATAGTTCCATCCTGGTTTATTAGGCTTGTTGATGGAAAAGCAAAAATCAGATGCTTTACTATTTTCAAGCTTCACTATTAATCTATGATTTTTTTTCTTGTGCCAATGCTGAACCATTTCTGCATCCTCTGCCTTAAACCCTCTTAATGAAAGCATGAAGAATGACAAAATACTTCCTTTCATAAAGCAGAAGGCTGTGCCAATTCACTTTCAACATGCTCATTCAGTGGAACTGAGGTAAATATGTTGCTCCACAGGTGCTTTTCCTTGCAATAACATACTCCCTAGTAATCCATTAAATTCATCTCATGCTCTGTTTAGTGCCTGCTCTGTAACTGCCTAGCTGGTTAAGGTCATTGCGATAATAGGAACAGGTTAAGCAGCACGGGTATGTCGAACTCTGACATCCATCCACTGCAGCCACAACACGGGTGAGAAATGATGGGCAGCGCTGGATGCGTAACATCTACTCAGACTGACATGATCTTTTCCCCTCTGCAGCTCCTCAAAAGCAGAGACTTTCGGGATTAGGTAAACGCCATCAGACCTGCATCTCGGGACTCCTTAAAATAATTTAGTGCATTTAGAAACAGGAGATCATTAAAAGGAAGCTTGTCTATTTTCTTGCATTTACCAAATGAGCACAAATGACCGAGGGTGAACAGGCTGACGGCCCCGGGGGCCAGGCTGGGTCCGCTGCCCTGGTGCCTCTGCTAGCAAACCCAGAAGTATCGCAGGTATTTCTCCTGCCATTTGTGGCTGGCGAGTGCCCATGGAGGCACCTGAAAGCCATCACGGCTTCAGTTCTAGCACAGTATCTTCCCACAACGGGGTTTGGAAACAGCCTCCGTATAACCCCTAGATGATAACCTCTTTCATTACAGAGTTCCTGTTAAATACAGACAAATAATTGCCGGTTAGCAAGTCTCTATTAAATTCCGCCCAAATTCAGCCCCAGCAATCCCTTCCAAAAGCCTGATGGGTTTTATTTTATTATTTCCTTTGCAGGGCGTTGGAAAGCGTAATCACTGGTAACTAATCAAACTTCTTTCAAATACTCACAAATATATAAAGGGAACGAAATGATTAATTATTGGGCTAAGCCATTTCAAATGAGACCTCATCTAAATGTGCAGATTTATTTCCAGAGCAAGCTGGGTGTAAATTTAGCTAGTTTTTGAAGCTCTCAATCTAAAGCATGCCTGGATTGGAGGTTGGGATGGGTTATGGGTGGCTGTGTAACCTCTCCCAGACATGCATCAAAGCACAGCAACAGAAAACAGACTGCAATTCTACAAAATAATTTTTTAGATAAAGTGTTAGCCAGGGTTAATAAATGCTCCCATTAGGTATTGTTTAATTATAGGAAGGATTAGGTTGGGACATTAAACTGAGAGGATTTAGTCTGTTCAACATTTTTAAAATTTCAGTATTTAAATGAGCATTTTATTTTTTCATATAAATGTTTAATTTGAGAAATCAAAAAATAGTGTTTTGTCAAGACTCCCTGCTTGTCTTTATTTTGTTCTTGTGGGCTCTAATTGGTCCCTTGACTCTCAGTTTTGTCCCTTGATTTCTTCTAACATTTCTACCTACTTTACTTCAGGGTAGAGCTTTAAGCAGTAAAGAAAACTGAACCGTCTTTGGTTTCCCTCTTGCAGTCCTCAAAAATACCTGGAATTTGCAAAAATCTTGCCACAGAAACTTTAATTCAGCACCATTACCCCAATTTATTGCAGCAGCGATAATCATTAGATAATCTCTAGCAGTCTCATCTCTTTGTAATGTCACAAGCTCATCTCATCCCTGTTACGCTCATGTGAAAAGGGATATGGCATAAATAAAATCATCTTGTCTGTCCAAACCTAAGCCTATAAAACTAAAATTTCTGTCTCCAGAGATGCAGCATTTCTCATATTCAGAAACACATAATTAGAAATGAGTTAACAGTTAACGTACATGCTGAACATTATTCTGTTACCAGGCACAAAATTAATTTTTGAGATTCAGTTTTACACCAAGTGACATCCATGCCTCTTCCGACACCAAATAAATTTAACAAAATAAGTATCAATAGGTCCCACCAAAGCCCCAGTTAAGGAATTAATGCAGAACCTAAATGGAAAAGCCGCACTGTGCAAAGCGGCTTGCACACGTCGTACACGTGGGTTCTGCAGTTGCATTTTCCTGTAGTGAAACTGTCAGCAGCCAAATCGTTGCAAAAACTTGCTTTCACCTCCAGCAAACGTTCACGGAAAGCATCTCCCCGACGCGTGCCTGCTGGCCCGGCCGCGCGGGGTTAGCGCCTGCAGCGGAAGCCGAGGGTGTGCTGAGGGGCGCCGCCGCCCCCAGGGCTGCGAGCCCCCGCGGAGGAACGTCCTGCCCCTCGCTGCGTCTGCACCGAGCCGGCGTTCGGTTCTCTGGGGTATTTTTTTTTTTTTTTGGGGGGGGGGCACATTTAACTAACAGCCCAATATTTAAAATTTTTCCCCAAGGTAACTGACAGAACACGGTTCTAATGTTGTTTAACAGTTTTAATGACAGCAGCTGAAAGATACAATAAAAAAAATCCTAAGCCAAACATTTTTTGACAAATGACACGATTCCCAAATCTGCTGTTCCATGTCTCTCTATTTCTGTAAAAACCCTCATTCAGGCTGTAGATCACAGAAGAGGAATGAAGCCTTGGAAGGAGATACAATGACTACTTAATATTGTGTGGGATTATATGCAGTGGCCTGTGGCAATTCCTTATGTCTCTCTGGGTAGCGATGCTTCTCCAGCATCTTTTTTTTTCTTTTTTTTGCCATCGCACAATTCCATTGTGAAATAATCTTTTCATGAAGGAGGAAGAAAGAGCTGGTTACACCCTGCAGTGTTTTGGGGAAGACTAAGAAGCATAGTTTGCAGGGAGTATGTGTGAAATATGACATTTCATTATGTGTAATTATTTTTTAAACAGTAATGTCCATGTTGAAATGAGTTTCTTATTTTTGGAATGCACGGGGAGTGGCTGGGGAGGGGAGTCTTGTTTTTTCCCTGTTAATAAACTCAAGTCATTCTTATGCTAAAGTAATTTCTCAACAAAACAAATTTCTCTCCATCTGGGTAATGGCACACCCAAATATGATTACATTAGAGGGGATGTTAAATTAAATTTCAAGGTAGGAGCATTATTAACCTAATGCATTTGTCTTTATTATCACTGGATCTGAAACAATAAAAGGCTAGAACTGGCTTTTAAACAGCTGTACAGTCCTTTCTTCTCACAGGGACGTGGGTTTGATCTGAAAAGCTCTGCAATCGATGTGTTTTGGGCCAGGCCCCAAACGTAAATACAAACTGTCTGAAAAGGTGGAGCAGGGACGGCTACATCCATCCCACAAAGACAGGGGAGTTGCGTAAGATTAATTTGTTTTGGATTCTTTCTGAACTTAAATGAGAAACACGAGATGCAGATCTGGGAGGTTTTTAAGGCACACTGCTAAGGCACAGCCCTGGGAAGAGGCAGGCCACACACAACCGCTACGATCAGAAACACACAGTCTCCAGAGTTACAGCAAACCACGCCATCACCTTGGAAAATCAGAAGTCCACGTTTTTGAAGAACTGTAGGAACAGCAGGGAGCTGCTAACTGTTGCCCACCGCCTTATTTCAAACAGGGGTGTCTGCACGCACATGCAAAGCTCCCGGGTGCCCAAGAGGCTTGTGCTCCTCTGCCTTCCGCGTCCACAGACATTCGTGCTGTTTGGAATGGAAAAACAATTCTGCTTAAACTCATACCTAATGAAATACAGTAAGTAAATAAGGACTGCAAGAATCCCTCCTGAGCACTGGCTTTCAATCAATCACGTGTAAGACTTCCAACTATCTCTGCTTATAAAATGAATGCGATCGGAATTTGTCATCGCAGCATTATTTGTCCGCTTTTTCTTGGGGAACCTGACAGCTACCAGCTGATTACATTTGATCTGGCACGCGACGCGGATCGCAGCAACTTCTCAGCACAACAGCAAACAAAATCACCCCATGCAGCACCCCGAGTAACGTCATTACAAACCGCTACAGCGCAAAACAGCCCGGCTTTCGACAAAGCAGCAACTTCACTAGCTGTGCCGATTTCTCAGTTTTCTGCCCCTCAAGGAGCAGCGGGAGGAGGCACCCGGCCGCCCCGGCTCGAAGGGCCCCCGCTGGAGCCGGCGCCGAGGAGGGCTGCACGGGCTCCCGGCCCCCCGAGAGCCGGCCGCAGGCGGTGCCCAAGGCAGCGGGGCTGGGGCTTGCCAGGAGATCACAGCGGCGCCTCCTGCGCCGCTCTCAACGCGGGCTCTTCCTCTGCCACCACGACAAGGGGACAGGACTATCCGACGCAGCCTTTCTGGGATTGGCCTAGATTGCGTTCAAAACATTTTACCCTGGTGCAACTGCGCGCGTGCAAACGCACGCTTCTGACACCAGGTGCCCACGCAAACGTATAGTTTTTTAGGTAACAAATACGTTCCACTTAATAGTACGCTCTCTGTGAAAGCCTTCCTGCACAGAAGTGGGTATTGCATTTCAGAAAGGGTATCCATTGCCACGCAGAAACAATTTAATCTTCACAGCATATTCCCTCAGTAACTGCCTGTGCATGAGATTTCCAAATGCTCAGACATAATTCTCCCACTGGAGAGTACAGGCTGATTATGACAAACTGTCAATTTTATTAGCCACACAGATGTTATAGATATATGTGAAATTCAACCATAATTCTTCCCATGATGTGCACAGCAGAGCTGCTGCAAACGGCGTCTTTCCCCTACACAACCTCGGAGCTTAGAGGCTTCCTGCCACTCAGCCACCATGTGGCCTGCAAGCTAAGACGATCCTAAACGGAGAAGTATTAACAGGATTAAAAATGACACTATTGAGCCAGTGGGTAATTGCAACCACACAGTCCTGACTGCTGCTGAAAGCTGAAGCAAAGTGCCGGAAGGAGACTGCTGCCTCGCGACCGTGCTGCGTACAGGACTTCTCCCACCAGGTGCACAAAGCCGACCCGCAGGCAGCCGCGCGTGTCTCATAGCTGTCCTCCCCCTACGGACACCTCCGCCGTTCGGCACTACGTCGTCAAGCCTGGCTGCGCCTCTAAAGCTGGCAGGGGGCACAGCTGAGCCACGCGGCCGCTCTTGCTCTCCTGCTGCCACCAAGGTCCTCTCAAAGCTCATCTTTATATTTACCGTGGGGCCATCACACCCCAAATCTAGCTGAGCAGTGCTGGATGCAAAACGCACTGTTAAAGGGCTGCAAGAAATATTTGCATCAAGATGATTTAGCCAGAGCCTTATCTGGCTCCCAGCGTACGCCCTCAACGGCTTAGCAAACAGAAGGAAAGCAACGGGTGCAACCTAAAGGAAAAGATGAAGCCTACGGGGGGTTGTAGGTTTAAGCCCCTATGGAAATGCAACTCTAGGATGCCGGATGGAAACTAAAAAGGGGGTTTATTGTGGACAAGCAGGTCCAGGAGTGAGGAGACCTGGGCGGACTCAGCCCTTAACCCCTCTGCACCTCAGTCTCCCCATCTGTAAAAGGCTCCAGGTTTAATAACCCAGAGAGCACCACGGGCCCTGTGCGAAAGGTGAAAGTAATTAGTAACTGTGAAGAACAGAGAAACTGTTGGCTGAAAGAATCACATAAATGCAAAGTTATTACGGGCACCAGTTACCATAGCGATTGGTGTCTTAGAAATGCTAATAATAGTAAAATAAATAATACAGGCCAGGCAGGAAGAGCCCCTCGAGATGAATGGGAGCTGCTCCCCTCCTGCGGGACTGCGTGTACTGCTTTCTCAGCGCTCCTAGCCCTGCGCTGGCTCCGGCTCAGCAGCCTCCCGGGGTAACACACTGTGCCGGTGCGAGACCGCTAGGTCAGCCAAGTGAGAGCGGAACTTTTAAGTGCTTTATTATTTTCAGGAGTTGTAAGAGAAAACGAAACCCCCACAACTGCAAATAATTGAACGCGTCAATAATATTTTGACTTGTTCATGTTTTGCAAGGTTTGCTATAGCCCTGTTAAGTACTTTATTGCTGTCCCTCCAGCGATGTTAATTAAGTTCACCATAGGCTCATAAGTTCTTTTTTTCCCTTCTTTTTCTTTCCTCCCCACTCTTTTTATTTTTTTAAACGAGCAAGCAGCTTTCTCAAGTATTATGCCTAGCAATGAGAGCTGTAATACAGTAGAAGGCACCTAGACAAAGGCAGATTAAAAGGAATAAAGATGAGGCGCCCTTCGGTGTGATGGTCAACGCCTCTCCACAAATAGCTTTTCCAACAATACTAGCTGAGGGATCGTGGAAGTCTGAAGAAAGCATTAAGGAGGAATGCCAGTCCTTAGCCTTGGACCACTTCTATTTTAGAATTTGTGTTAGCCACACGCAAACGGATATTCACTGCAGAACATCTTTGGTAGGTGTTTCATGGCTTTCCCATGTGGTTTACAGGACTCAGTGGCTTGTATGATGCCTCTAAGTGGCACAAATGGCCAATTCCATGGCACAGGGCAGACAGAGAGGATCTAGCTGGTGCTCCTCGCCGGTTCAAAGCGAGGGATGCCCTGGGGACTGCAGCAGCCCTCTGTGCTGCCACAACAGTGCTGCGTTAGCGGGCTTCATCTCTGCAGAAGACCATTTGCAGGGGTTCAGAAAGACTAGCAAAAGATGAGAAACCTCCCACTGCTTCACTGTTCCTCTAGCATCTCCTTGCTTCTATCCTGCCCCTTCTGGTCCCATCCATTAAGCATCTCCCACCTGTCTCCCAAGCCAGGCACCCACATGCATTTCTGCACACAGGCCAGCTTTCTTGCTCTTATTCTTCTTTTCTATTTATAATGCTTTCAGCAACAGAGGAATCACATGAGGACAAGCTTAGTAAGGAGAACAGAGTGAACAGCAGGCCAGGAGAAAGACCTCTACATGCTCTCTCCTCTGTGTGTGCCTCCAGCTGCCAAAGAAAGCACCATGATGTTTATTCTACTTTGTCTCCCAACAAATTCCCTGCACCACCCCCTCTGCCATCTCACTGACCAAGAGCGATGGGCCTCATGCTTCTCAGTAAAGCTGAGACGTTCACAGGAGTCAGGAGGACCCAAGGGAGGTTTAACTACCAGCAGGATGGGTTCTTCTTTCTATTATGCCTGCGCAAATCCAACTGTGACCTTATACAGGAGAATTTAGGCTGTTACTTTCGTTGTCAGCCAGAGCTGTTGTTAAGATTTTAAGTAGGTATTTGTATCTTGCACTTAGCTGTCTACCTTGAGCAATTCAGAACAACGGAAATATCACTTTGCCATAAACAGGGACATGAAACCCCTCAGAATGAGTTGCCTAGCACTTCTTAACCAGGAAACCTCTTACTGTCTTAGAAAGCCTTTGCTATACAACCAATTGTCCTTCCTTGATGAGGGCATTCGTTGCTCTCATTGCACTTTGTATTTCCACTAAACTGGAAGAGCATTTTTTGTGCAGTACTGATCAGAGTAGGAATAAAATTTTGTGGCAAACTTTGGTCAGGAACACAGTCTTTATGTCTGGGTTTTGCTCATTAATGGCTGCTCAATGTTCAGATTTCACCTTTCATTTCAGACTCGCTCCAAAACTCCTGCCATATATGCAGCTGATCCATTAGGCCAATACATTATTTTAAATACAAAGAAGCACAATTTCAGCTGCTGAGAATTGTACTTATGGAACCATAAGTAATGCTGGGCAAGATTGTCTCTGAGCCCATCCCTGCTCTTCGTGATTTCTTTGCTTGCATGCTGTGGAAGGACGCTCAGAGGGACCACCTTCTGTACCTAGCTGGACTTAAGATGACATAATCATTCTGGGTCACAGTGTAGGGAGGAAAAAAAATCTGTTGGCGCCTGCGCTTCCACTCTAACAACATTCAGGCATAACCTGACCCTGTGCAGTGCCCTTCCTGACCCCAGGGCATATCATTCAAACCATCTTGATCAATCTCTTTTCAGTCTGACACTAACTAGATACACTATCTGTTGGTCAAAGATGCTGCAGAAGAATTGTTTTAGTTCTTGGAACAGTCCAACCTAATGGAAAGTACCAGTGACCTCCCCCATCTACCAGTTTAATCCTGAGTCAACGTGTGTGTTTCAGTAGGACTCTTGGCCACTGTGTGATGAAACAACACAAAGAAGAGAGATGAGTCAAGTAAGATGCTCACGTTGCAGGCTGGTCTGGGAAACAGGAAAAAAAAACGGAAGTGGAAGTGGTTGGTTGGGAAGATGAGGCAGTCAATTTTTCTATGACTCAAGCATACAAATCGATCAGCAATAAGAAACAGAACATCGGAGAGGAGGGAAAAAGGAAGGAGAAAGTTTCTACTGTTTACAAGCAAGGAAGATGTAGAAGCAGAAGTAAGGAAAAAGCCTGATAGTGTGGACGAAATAGGATGGGAAAGGCAAAGACCACATAAAACCTCCGATTTCCACAACTGTTGAGCTTGGAATTAAATTAGTTTCTCAGATACTCAGGAAACTCTTATGACAGAAATACCTGTTTTGAGATATAAATGAATCAGTGGACTGTTGAGAAGCTAGCATAAGAAAGGTGATGTTGCACACAGGAAGCCTCCACATCAGTACAATAAGCAAAGCAATGAATAAGCAGGAAGAAATTGTGCTCTATTTGAGCAACAGTTTTCTCTATCTAGATAAGTTTTGAAGATGCTGACATGTGATCAATGACAGTCATCTCCCAACCTCTGAACGCTTCTCTGTGGGTATGACTGTACAAACCAGCGTACCTACTACTTATCTGCATGTCATGGTTCTGAGGAACAGGAGACTGCCAGGGGCAGAGGAACAGACAAAAAACCAGATGATGCTGCTGGGAGAAATTTCATAGCTGAGAAAACTCCACTACTGACAACTAAAAGAGAATGAAAAATGGGCAGTCAGCCAACATTTTTTTCTTTAGGGATTAAAGGATTCCTCCCTTAGATGTGAATACTCATACAACCTCAACTTATACTTGTATTAAATATTTTTCCCCCATACATTTGACTGAAGAAGAGTTCAGTGGCTGAGCATTTCTTGAGAGACACATCAGAGGCCCTTTCCTCAAAGAGCAGACACATTCTGAGGTCTATTGCTCTGCTTCTCCAACACATATGACATCTAAACCAAACAATCATGTCCCTTCTTCCTCCTGCAGCAATCTTCTATACACTGTATTTGGGATCTTTCCAGCAGAATTAAGCAGTTTGGCCTACTGCCATGTCCAATTATGTCAGACAGAATTATCCCCTTTCTGTCCCTTCTGTTTGTGGCCTGGTTGTTTTAGGAATATAAAACGTATCACATGATTACATAATATTACAGTAGTATTTTCCTACAGGAGTAAGTAAGGAATACAGAAACAGGCTATAATTTTCATTAGCAGTTACGTCTGCTGTTGCTATATAAATGGTTTCTCTTTCCCAGGCCATTGCATCCTATTGCAAAGAAAACACAATCCTACCCTTGAGACTACAACATCATTTTCCATGGGAATCTGCTCTGATTGCTCCCTGCTAGGATTTCAAAGGCACAGCCTCTTATGAGCGCTAGTCATATATGAGCAAATCCAGGTGTGAGTGCTTTGCTCATGCAGACTCCAGAAATCCACAAAGGTGTTCACTGAAAAAGCTGGTCCACCGACTTGCTCGGTACCTCTGAAGAATCTTTCCATGCTTAACCCCAGTCTTCCCTGCCTGTTGTCTCCTCTCAGCTCACCATTGATTTTAACCACATTCTTCGACAACGCTCTGACTCATTTATTGTTGCTGCTCTTCGCTTCCATATCTGTATGAGAATGTGTCACCAAATACAAAACGTATTGGGTTAAATAATTCAACAATAATAACAATCAAGAGCTTCAAGTTTGACAGGCTATGCACATGGAGCACTATGATACCAGTTAAGTGGACAACTCCCACCACCTTGTAGAGCCACACACTTTTTATCACTTCATCTGAAAGATTCCATGCTCAGAGCCATCAGTCCTAGGTCACAAAGCTGTCCCACCTACTCAATCCATTACTATAGTTAATCTATTCAGAAAATAAGCAAGCTTCTCCTAAATGATAAGTCTAGAATTTGACAAGATTCAAATAAAAAGAAGCCATTTGAGTAGAGCATGGGGATCTCTCCCTTTATCTCAGAAAAATCAAAGAAAGTATAAATCTTCAATGCTTCAGAATATACGCTACTTACAGCTTGGCAGAAAATAGGAAGAAACTTCCACAAAGCTACACAAGTTCACAACAGTCCATCAAAGAAGTTTCTGTGATATTCTCAGTCCTGGCCAGTGTGGGAGGTAACTTAAACATCCTACTTGGTAGGCCATTGCTAGATCTAAGATGTCAGGGTCACAGTTTTCATCCCTACCTTGGATTTCTTCCTCCTGAGCTAAGTAGCACATGACTTTAAAGTGAAGGAGCTTTTTCTAAGTACCAGAGACTTCTACACCAATTAATCATAACCCAAGACAAAATTGTTAATAAGAAACTATGTAATAGGAGGGTAGACACTGCAAATCAAAAAAAATGGCATACTGAAAACATAAACCTACGCCTACTGTGTGCTTCAGCTACTTCTTGTAAGGTAAAGAGACCCTAGAAGTACCTTAAACTTTTAGTAGTCCAAGTTCAGGCCTATAAGAGTGTTAGAATTATGTTTGCGATGAACAAAGAACAAATACGTGATTGTTGCTCACTTCCTTAATGACTACTCTGCAAGTGACTAGTTAACTGATGAACATATAGATAACATAACTAATGAATTTGAAAAGAATGACATAAAATAATCTAAACCTTCCCTAATGATGCCAGAATGCAAATTCCATGGTTATTTATTTATCATCCACAGCTAATTATTTTGTCCATTTCATGAGAATTTTTTTTAAGTTCCAGTATGCAATACCTGCTTGAAAAACATCCAGCATTGCGAAAGAACTATATTATTGACAGTTGTCAAATAATATCTGGGAACAAAGCTATTGCTTTGGTTTAGAAAGCAGTATTGAACAGCCCACATTCTTAGTAGGAACCTCACCAATGAAGGGCTGCCCTGTTTGCATATATAATTTCAAACTGTATGGAAATAGGATGTGTGCTCCCTGGAAAGATGAAGGTTCTGCCCTTCTGCTAAAGGGAATGCTGCTTCATGTTCATTGCTAGTATTTTTTAAGGCTGACTGTTGAACAGCTATACTTTACCCTGCAGCATGCACAGCAAAATTTCCACTAACAACTTACTTACGTAGTCCAGTATGGTTTTTTGACCAGAGATATTAGCAGTACGGAGTGTTTTACAGATGTGATTTAGTAGTGCTTGTTCCCTTCCAATCCATAGGAGAAAACTGCAATCATTGTTTGTAATAGCTCACAGTAATATGGATACTGCTTTCATTTAGAGCGATGCTATTTATACATATTCCTATCTGGAGTTACTGGGATTCAAGCATGTGACTACTATTAACATTAACGGGAGTTATATATTTAACATCTCTCTGCACATTGTGATGAGAGTATACCCCGTGGAATCCGATTAATTTGAAGAACATTACAAACATTTGGGAACATTCGTGTTGTACAATTTCACTGGCATATGGATTTGTCCTCAATAAAGCTTGCTAGTATCGGGCAACAAAGACATTAACAAGCTACTGTACATCTAAATAAAGGAGGACTAGACTATATGTTTTCCCAGCTCAGTGTAGGCAGCTACAAAGACGCTTTTGAGTGTAAACAAATAAAGAATTGAGAAAATAAGGAAGAAGATGGTATTTTAAGAATGTGAATATCTGGAGAATGCTGGGGAATGAACACAGAGGAGGCTGTTCGCTTATAGGTTAGATGCATTTTCAACAGGAACCGAGCAAGTACAAAAAAAAAGAAAAGAAAAAAATATGGGGGGAGGATAAAAAGAATATTCAGACTCCGGCTGTTTCCCACACGCAGAAGATAATAATGTGAATGGAAATTACTTTGTTTTAGGGGTCAGAGCAGAGGCTGATATTGCAGCCTTTCCAGATCCTGTAAATATCATTTGATTAAAATAACTGGCCCCGTTGTTCTTGTGATCCTAAGGAGGCTATTTTACATGATGAAGACAACAACAGCAAAGTAGCAAACAGTAGGTTTCAGTGCTTCAGAGCCAAAGCACTAGAGACGCACTGCTGCTGGAAAATGTAACAGTACATTAAAGCACATGATAAGTAAGCAGGAATCAGCAAAAAGTTAATAGGAAACCACAACGACAATATGTCCATGCAGCTTGGTACAATATTTCTCTCTCTTTTTTTTTCTCTCTCTTCTAACAGGATGAGGAATTTAATAGTACACAGGAAAGCAATATCTTAGTAAAGAAAGAGAGGAACAACCAGAGATAAGGAAATAATGGTGCTTGCCACCAAACAAGCTATTCAATTTTAAGAACATTTGTTTGTGAATGTTTGACAAGACCTCATTTACCCAGACCTTGATGATCCTGAGACCTTCTTCAGAAAGGTTTCCTTTCTCTAAATGAAGAAATTATGCAACCAGGAATGCCAGAAATGAATCACTATTTTCAAAGCCTCAATTTGAAACACGTTTTAAAGCCCTTAAACTCCCAGGAAGGTGTTTGGGTTGTTCTGCAAACACAGGAGACTCGAAGCCGTCGCAAACCAGAGATCTTCCTGAGACCAGGCACGGGCCTCTCCGACGCGTGCAAAACCGCCCCGGCAGCACCCCGCACACTGGTGTATTTATTTCACAGACCAGTTCAGAGTGTTTTGTTCTTAAAAATGCTGCAGTGCTTGGGCTCCTATGTTTCCCTTTACAATACATTACATAGCCAAAATACCGTCTGATAAGGAGGAGGTGAGAGCACCCGAGGCCCTGCAGTACCGCGTCCGCAGAACATAAGAAAACAGTCGCGTTACAGGAAGCAGCAGCGCAGCAGCCAAACTGCAACTGAAAAGCTCTCTGAAAGCTTTCAAATACAGAAGAAGTCAGCAAGTTAAAGAATAGCATTTGAAGACTTTTTAAAAAACGTTTTAAAATCCTACAAACAAACTAAATCCTTTTTTTTTTTTCCTGTTATGTTCTGGTAATCTAAAGTTCCCACTGCTAGGTCTGACGGCTGGGGAAGTCTCAGAACTTGCAAATGTAGAGATGTGCACAGGCCCTGCTTCAATGGACGGATTAATATGGCCCACTGTGATCCAAAAAGAAGAAAAATACTTTTGCATGCTCTTTTTGAAGGTGAGATATAGTTCTGAGGAAGAGGCATCGCTAACAAGAGGACAAACAACAGCAAAGGGTTCACGCTGAGTTCAGTTTGTTCCGTGCCCCTGCAATGGAAACTACACGAACGCTTTCCTCTCCGCTCTACGGTGCGAGCCCGCGTGCGCAGCTGCTGGGAGAGGACACTGATATTTTGCTCCTTCCTGCCCTTCCACGTGAAGCTACAACAAGAGGAGATGCTCCCACCACATCTCCTCAGGCGTGAGGCAGCAGGGTCCCCGGCTCGCAGCTGGAGCTGGGTCCCTGGGCCATGTGGGTCACCTCTGCCCCACCACCTGCCCTCATCCAACCACCCCGGGATGCCTCCCAGGAGCAGCCCCAGCCCTGGAAACGCACCTGAACAGCGCGGACAAGGCCCGCGCGAGCACAGTTTAGTGCGGGACAAGCACCACCCCGCAGCACGTTTGCAGCGAGAAGCTGCGTGACGATTCGTACAGCATTTCCTTGCCACCTGCACGCAGGAGTGAACCAAACCCCTTCCTCTCCTACGGTAAACAACAGCTTGTCTGAAATGCAGAAGTCTTGTTTCAGATTGCTGCTAACTTGGAGCATCCTTCACTTTTGCTCCTGAACGATGCAGCTTTTTATTCCGGACAGACAGATGAGTACAAAGGATTAAACCCAAAGAACATTTGTAATTCCTCCTTCTGCTTGGTATTAAACAACCATTTTGTAGAAAGCAAATAGATCCTTCTTTACAAAAAAAGAGAAAGAGGAAAGAAGAGGACGTACGTTGTTCTTACAGACCATAATTTAAACCTGATCCTGAGAAGTAATGTTAAAATGATAAACATGCTGTTTGTGATGTGTGACTGTTTAATGATGATGTTATTGAGCAGGGAGATTAGAACCATATCAGATGTGGTTTTGAAGACGACACTTGGACTACAGAAAGATTTCCAAGGGCATTTTTCTTGCTAATAAATAGCCAGCTCCTTGTATACTTTTCCTTTCTGAGTATCTTAAAAACACATCAGGTTTTTCACTCTCTAGTTCAGATTTTAGAACTGCTGTTTATCTATTGTAAAGATCTCTGTGTTGGAAAAGAGAATTTTAATTAATGAAGGGTTTTAGGCTTTGCTTGTATACCCTCCACACACGAGTTTAGCTGTCTATGTATGCGTAGACATAGACTGATTTCAACTTTAAGATGTGGTTAAAACTTAAAGGACTGATTGCAAAATATTGGCAAGGGCCATTTTATTTAACAAAATATCCAGTGGTTTGCCTAACATCTAATTCCAGAATGACCTCACTGACGTTATCATTTTCCAAAAGGCTAATGGAGAGAGGTTTTTTAGGGTAAAAAAGAAGAGCTAAGCCTCAGAATGTGGATGATCCAATGCTTGTGTAGAAGAAAGTCACTCCAGGCAACATATAACCTTACCTGACCTACGAATACTCACTAAAACCTTAAAGCTTTAAAAGTTTTAGAAACTTCAAATTCACTTAAAATTAGTTGATCAAAAACCAAACCAACAGAACCAAATCTACCTTTGCAATTCACCGGATATCAAAGGAGAACAAAATAATGTACAATCTGTGTTCATACCCAGTTCATCAAGAGTTCAGAGCTGTGGACATTCTCTGTGCATTGTACATCCATACGTGTGTCTAGGGGACTTCCAAAAATTAGATGTCACTCTCAGTATGTATTTTCTTTAGAAGAGCAAAATCAAATTCATATGCTAAGGCAATATGCCAGTCCCTGACACAACAGGCCTGCAAGCAGGAGTCAGTGGAACTGTACATGCGTCCAGAACTAAGCACACTTTACATTTTCTGCTTAGATGTGAGCAGAAGAGTTAATGTCTTACAAGACTGAAAACGTATGGCAGAGATTCAGAACAACTTTACCCCACGGAGAGGTTACTTCATAGTTTTCTAATTCAAGTTTTTACCTCCTCCAAGACATCTGGTATTGAAAAAACATGCTAATGGTTTGGTGCAGTACAGAAAGATCAGTATCTTTCTTCCAAAATATGCTCCTGCCTATTCAAGCTAAGAGAGAACAACAACAAAAAAAAAACCCTACTTTAAGGATGGCAGCTTTCTAATAAATCCAATGCAGAATGCTATAGACAGCACTTAAGAGTACAATGACATAATATTATCTACAGAATTATGGACAACCCTAGGACCTTGTCAGGTTGAAGCTTAATACCAGAAATAGAATAAATTGATTCAAGAAGTTATCTTGAACACCACTGTTCAGCCTGAGTGCAGTTCAGTCTCTAATGATTAAATGTTACTTCTTTATAAGCTTTATTCTGGCCAAAACTCTCTCACATTAATATTTTCACAAACTAGGTCCCAAAATAAACATTTTATATATGATACAAATACCAAAGTCACTTCAGATCACTTATTGTGGTCATGACCACTTTGGCAAGATTATGGGGAGGGAGGAGAAATTCAATAAATCAGACATTTTCATGATTTACTGTTTTCAAAGGTCAGAAACCAGCACGCAAGATCTCCCTACTCTGAATTACACATTAGTTAATAGAAAGAGCAAAATTTTCCAAGAATACAGCCAGAACCTGGCATCTGACAGAGGAATTTCATCAATGTGTCCTATCCTTTGGGCTCCTCCTTCCCACCATTACATCCTGAAGGAGTAAAGTGCAATAACAGGCACAAGGACTAGTTCTTAAATTAAGAAATAGATAGCAGGGGAAGGATGAATGGGGAGAGCCTCTGCTTTCCTTTAACAGTGTTGCGCTTTCATTAGCTCTCCTTGTAGAATTGGCAGAAGAATATAATCTGAGAAAATTAGGTGACAGAGGTGAAGTAGTGCGTTGTGCTTCAGGTCAGATCTGAGCATCTGCAAAATTAAAGTATATTTGGGATTTTTGTTTTAGGCGGTACTTAAAAAAGGTGCAGCAGCTACAAAGTTCACAGTGAAATTACAAGGATGGAAAGCAAGTCTCCAGAGTATTGGGGATGTTCCTTCCACTACAACTTTTACTACTGCCTTACTAGTGATCCAGTAAGGATCACTAGCAGCATCACTTCCACTAGAGCTCTTGTTCCCATACTTCTTTTTCTGTGTTGTCAGGAGCCATGACGTAGTTCTGCTAGAGGCTTCTTAAGCTAAGGTGCTGAAGATAGAGTACTATCAGAATCATCTTGGCACTTAGTTCTGATAATAAGCTGAGACAAAAGTAAAGTTATTTCTGTTTTTAATCTGATTTTCCTTTTAAGTAATAGAAATCCACAATGGTCTACCCCAGGCAATATCGAATAGCTACCAAATGTCTTGTTAGATTTATGATCATTTTAAGACAGTAAGTCTACTCTGATTTTCACATTCACCTGGACCATTCGCTCCTCTTTGTAAGACTTTACGTTTTTTTCTGATCTGACACGGATGGCCTTTTACTGATGTACACAATATTCATTACATAAGGCATACTTGTGAGGTGTAAAAAAAAAAAAAAAACAAAACAAAACGTTGGATTCTTTTCTGTGATTTGCTGTCTCATTTCTTAGTCTAGAGGCACCACGCATGTCCTCATCAGTACATCTCCCTGCTTCCCTTTCATTGATTATCAACAACTTCTGACCTGAACCAACCAGCACGTAGTTCCTAAAGCGGCACACCTCAGATGAGCGAGCTATGCATATCGCCATCCTTCCCCTCGAGCAGGGCTTTCCAAGGGTGAGAAAGGGCCAACTCCATGTTTTCACTGGAGATGCTCTGGTAAGCCTGTTTCATTGCTATGCAGGCTTGATGCAGTTAGGCTAAGGCACTTTTGCATAGATGCAAAAATGCAGGCTTCCGCCTTCCAAAACCACTAGTAACTATGAGGCACTTAGTAAGGCAACCCAACATACAGAAGGAGCAAGTCAACAACCAGGATCTGGCAGGGGTTCTCCAGCACATGCCCCTCCTGCATATATCATAGCATTAAAAACATCAAACACTCCTGGTAGAAAAGCAAACAAACAAGACCGGCTTAAGACCAAGATATATAAAATGCCCAAAGCAACATTAAATCATCTGAAGATATTCCCATTAAAAAGAATTATTGTCCCCATTAAGAATCAATCAAAGCTATTTAGAATCATTGGCTATTCAGCTAGTTCTCTGGGAGACCTCCCAATTAAGCAGATTTTCCACGTTGGTTTCTTGTGATTAAAGGTCCTATCTTGCAAATCCTTGCTCATAGCTACGATCCTAACTCAAGTGAGCAGTTCTGTTACAGGAAGGGTGCTGACCTACTCATCTCATACACATTTACCTAGCTCTGCTGATTTCAGCTTTGATTTGCACGACATGAGGCGACTAAGCCAAGGGACCTACTCTCTCCCAACAGTCTGCAAGAGAAGAACTATGGTCCTGCCTGCAGGCAGGCACAGACAGGCATACCTTAGGAACTGCCCAGGCTCCAAATCAGCAGAGCATAAGTTAGCTCTGGTCTGGAAGGTGCATAGCCATGTTAGTATAGTGCTGTGAACATGCTGATAAACCCACCTGAGAGACAAAACTTTTTACTGCTGACACATTCACACCCTAAGGTGTCTAAATGGCTTCCTGACCAAAGCTGGCTTGTGCCCCAGTAGCTTGGAGTCAGCATGTGACTGTGTAGAAATAGCCCATAAGGAAAGTACATCCTATATTGACAGCATGTAGTTGATTCTTCATACTAAAATGTGTATTCTACTGGTCTCTAATTGGCTGGTCTGCTGACTGTCTGAAATTGCCTAGACACAAAGAAATATAATAGGACAAATTACTTTAAGAGTAATTACATTAATAAAATCTAACGCGGCTTTGCCTGCTATCTAGAAATACTGTAAGTATCAAACAGAGGAGCAAGCGAGAATCTCAAATTCCATAACTCAAACCAGACATTGAGGACCTGCTCTCTTTTAAACCAAACTCATATTTGCCACGATTTCTGTAATTTATAATACCGGAAATTAAGCTTGACATCCTTAAATTCCCATGTTCCAAGTTTCCTAATATATTCTTTCCATAGATCTTCTGCCCCACCCTTTCTGTGGTCCAGACAGGATTTCTGAAGACAGTTCTGCTGATTTCGGCAGCTTGATAAAGTACAGTGACTTCTTTCTGCTTTCTCCAAGGAATACACAGTGAGTCTGTATGCATGCATGTGTTTTAACACGGTTGCATTGTCCCCCACTTTGTCCTAATGAAAAAAAATAGATTATCAAAGAAAATAAGTAACCAATAACCTGAAATGAGGATAAAGAGGAAAGACACCAAGCTCAGATAAGCCCACAAAATGGTTCACTCTCTCCTCCCTGTTATAAGAACCCAAATACAGCATTAGCATGTATAAACCATTAACCTTTTATGGGTAGTTATGTGATGAAGTGGATCTTGTCTTGCTTCATTTTTGTTTGACAATGCTATAAACATAAGAAATTAAAGTAGCATCCCAGCCAAACCTTGCCAGATAGACTTCTGTTGGAATTTTTGAGGGGAGCAGCAGAGGGAAGGAGACTGATGGACTGAACGCAGGACTGAAACGCATGCCTTTGAAACTCTTACGGTTGAAACAAGCTCAAACTGTGAGCGATTTGATGTGTAGGAGCTACGTCCGCTACTTAGGGAGCGGCCTCCAGGAAAGCATCACTGCGGACAGGGACGTGGAGGGTGGAAACTACTTCAGGTAGCTCAGCCAACTCACCTGTGACTGTGAGTCAGGACCCTCAGTTTACCTAAAACTGTACAGCCTACTTAACACATTTTCACTGGATTTCAGGCTAGAGGGGGTCCATCTTAAACAAAGTGGGAGAACATTAAAATTTGCTTTTTGACAGCATCTGCTCAGTGTTCAAGTGTGTCAAGTTCTGCAGACCTGTTACCTCGCTATGGTTAGACACCTTGTTTTGAAATCCAAGCAGATTACAACTAAAAGCTTTTCCTTCCGCTCATTACTTCCTACTTCAGTGTTACTTATATTGATTTATTCATTCAAAGTCCTCAGATCTAAAAGCTGAACTCATAGGACTGCTCTCTTACCATTTTCATAAACAGGACTAATGCTACGACAGATCAGTCATGGTGAAAGTTATTATTCCTTGCTTGTTTTTGGAGTGAAAGCCAAGAACTTGAAATTTCAGAGGTTTGGTTGGGGGCATATCGTGTGATTTAAATGTAATGTGTCAATAGCAAAGAGAGAGCACATGGGGTAGAAGAGAGAAACCATAGACTGGGTAGCTACATATCCTCTCCTCAATGCTGAAGTCAGTAGAGAAAAAGCAGATGGAGTTACACTGATGTAATATTGGGACAAATAAGAGGAAAATCAGGCACTATTAAAAGGGAAACAGAACATCAGAAGTTCAATATCAAAAACATGTCAAATTAACATAGGTGATACATATATGCAAAGCAGATCTTATTGATAACTACAAATTATTTTCTTCTCCCTTCTGCTCAAAAAATATTTGGAATAGTTCTACTTCCATTTGTCAATAAATCACATTAAGGTCACTCTGAGGAACAGCAGAATATAAATGTCTTTTATGCAAAATCAAACCATTTTGGGGGTATAAATGTGATACAAATGCCATCCAAAATATGCTCGGAAGAGAGAAATGAAATACTAGTGCACTAGATTTGGCAATTTATTTACAGAGTGGAAGTCTCTGAAATCCACTTCTCCCTAAACTAGCTGTTCCCAGGCTTTAAACATTCAATAACTTCTCAGCCAGGGAATGTGCTTTTTCCCTTCCCTCTGTTTTCTCTGTGGTTTGCCTTATCATGCACTAAATATATTATTGCAACACATCTGTTACTTTGGTCCGCAGCTCTGAAACCTTCAAACAGGACTCTAAGAATCTCACAGATAAATCACTGATCAGTATAAACTGATTGTCTGTTCTGAATTCTGCTTTGGAGGATTAGAAAAAAGTACAAAAGATAAGCTCAGAAAACAAACCTAAGTCTGTTCCTTTTCAGAAGGCCAAGGGTTTTCACCCTCAGTCTACACGTTTTGGATTCTCCTTCAAGCCTTCTGTACAAATGGCAAGAACTGCAGTTCTTTCAAGCTGCGGACAATCGTCCCCAAATCAGAATATATTTGTAAGATTACAAGCTGAGGTTTCATTTAAAGTTTAGATAGACTCTATATCTTTCCGCAAACCAGCATTTAAGAAGCTGCTTTTGTGACCTACTGAAGCAAGATATCTGCACTGCTTTGCACTTTTGTTTTTGGTAGAGCCATATTTAGCCTGGTACAGTTGATGCATAGGACAGAACATCCTGGAACAGATAAGCTATGAATAATTCCAGATCTTCAACTACCATAAGCACCTTCTTTTGACATCCTCATTCTGAACACCATCTTTTTAAAAATTAGTCAATGGATACCAGATTGAGGTATCCATTGATTAATAGTCCCAATAAATGAAGTCTTTTTTTTGTTTTTGTTTTTCACTCTTTGGAGACCTAAAAGTCAATCCGGCCCTTGTGGACTTAATTAATTTTATGTCTGTGACATGCTCACCATATAATTATATCAAGCTGGGCACTATCAGATAATTATTATTGGTCCTTAAAGGAGGTATTCAATTCATTTAAAATTATTTTAGCTCCTTCAGAGAGAAAGATAGTGTTTCCCCCAGAAAAGCCATCAAATTAAGAGATAAAGCAACTCTATTCTGGTAATAAAAGACTACGGCACTGAAGTGGTTACAAACCATTTTGTTCAACCAGACTATTTACAAGTAGCAACAGGGTATCTGTTTCCTGTCATCTCCATCATATATCTTGAGGCAGAGAGATTGGAGCCCAATTACAGCCTGATATCTAATCAATACACACCTTATTCCTCGAGCAGGAAGTAAAGGAGTAGGCCCTTGGGAGCCAGAGTTCAAATTACTCTACTGTCGATTCTAGATAGCAGCTAATGATAGGATATATTTCGGAAAAGGGGGGAAGGTGGGAAGGGCAGCACAGTTTAATGGGATGTTTAATACAAAAAAACACGTATGTATATTAATTTAGACGTCTGCTTTTGAACGCCAAAGTGCCTGCTGTGAATTAGAACAAAAGCGACTCGATTTGCTATTTTATATATATATATATATATTTGTGACCTAATCTCCTATAACTTTTTTGGAGTTAACTTTTTAAAATAAAGAATTCAGGTGACAAACCCAGTCCAAAACCTCTAAATGAGATTTGTAAACGTCATTTGGTTACATTTTTCCCTCCTGCCTTTTTAGAGCTGTTTGTGCATGAAGAATGACTTACTTTCACATGGATACAGATTTTATATAGCTCCAGGGACTTTCGGCCAAACCAGTTAACATTTCTCTCTCCCAGCTGACTAGTTAAACTTGCTCTGTTTTGTGCATGAACCCACTAAGCCAAATTCTACACTTAACTGAAGGCAGTCATCTGTTGATTCTTGGTCAGTCACTAGCTATTTGGGAAGATTTTAAACAGATAAATCTCGGGACCTTTTGTCCTTAAGTGTCTACTTCTAATTTTGTCAATTAGCCAGAAAAAATAATCTCTCCTACTTACTAATTCTGTTATATTCCTAGTAATGGTTCAAAAAGCTGCCTTATGCATAGCAGTCTTCATGAAAATGGGTTTTTCTGTCTTCCAAGAATTACTCTATCTCAAAAGTGTAAAATATGAAGAGCACTGAATACGAATAGCCTGAATAATCAAAGAAAGTCACATGCTACACGCAGCATCCAAGAATGAGAACGAAGCACAGGGGCATAACAAATCTTGTTAGCGTTTAGTTTTCAAAGTGGTCTGGAAGGCTGCCTGCTGACATGGATTCCTTCTAGGCTTAATACAGGTTTGATTAGCCAGGAAATCATTGTTGTTCTTCGAGTGAGCCAGGCTCCAGAAATACAAAATTCACAGTAAACAAAGGCAGGTAACAAACATTTTATCTATGGTTTTCCGGTTTGAAGCACTGCAGTAGGCCAGAGACACCTAGGCTCAGTTCCCAGTGTGCCAGTCTACTCTGCATGTTCAAGGTAGGTAAAGCGCCACAAGGGCCGGATTGACTTTTAGGTCTCCAAAGAGTGAAAAACAAAAACAAAAAAAAGACTTCATTTATTGGGACTATCAAAAGCATTTAAATTAGTACTTAACTCCTACTGCATTCCAGCAGGAGTTAAGCCACAGATTTCCTCTGCATATCCCACTACTTATCCAATTGCATCTTCAGGTTCCTAAATAATTTTCTAAATACCTAAATCTGGTCTTGAATCATGATACGCTTCATTTCCCCATCTGTCATATCTGAGTGAGTAGTACTTCCCCTCTCCTGTCTCAACTCTTTGCCCATCTTACTAATATAAATTCTTCCAGCCAGTGACCACTGCAATATATTTGTACAGTGTTTAGCACAACTTCAGCTTGGGATTTCTTAGTCTGACTCAATACCGCTATTGCTAACAGTTTCACGCAAGTGGGGCCCCAAGATTGAGTGATACCTCTAAGTGCTGCTGTACTACAAATAAATAATTATATGATATACATAAATCCTGCATTTTTAATGCTGAAGTCCCATGAGACAGAAGAAAAGATTTTAAACGAGACAAGAACTTTCTAATTATACTGCAATGTTGATGATCTTGGAATAGGTACAAAAACCATTAAAGACTTTTACTTTTTTTTCCCTGACTCTTAAATAGGAAAAATCTTTTCATCAAACATAGATTGAAGCCAGTGATAATGTAACTCTGGCTTACTAAATAATAACAGTGCAGGGCTTTCTAAATAGCTACTTCAAATAATGACTTATATTATCCTAAATTCAAAAGCAAACAACTGGGGAGAAGGAAATCGCTAAATGAAGAGCAATATTAAATTCCAGAGGGTGAATGTCTTCTGCTAAGGTGTGGTCTTAATGGAATTTGACCTATATCCATAATTCTGCTGTCATTCAGCTTTGGCTCTCACAGCACAGAGATAGATGAGGAGGGCGTTAGGGAAGCAGGAGTTGCCTTGAGGAGCAAGACTCGGGGGGGAACAGCATGGCCATGTCCCCATTGCCCCCAGTCTGGCTGCTGCTGCCACCGTGCTTTTGGGGGAGACGAAAGTGTGCTGCATGACAGCTACTGCCCAGCATGGGCTTGCTCTCACCCAGCAGCAAAGCCAGTTCCTCCAACACCTTTGCAGCAGCAACCCTATGGGCGCAGTCAACCCTCGCAAGCCCTGTCACATTTCCAGGTGTTCAGGACACAGAAGCAAAAAGGTGGTGGCGGCTACCTGCTAGGCCCACAGTTCTTGCGAGAAAACAGGAGATTGGGTTAGTGAGCTGCCTTTATCCCAGCTGAACCGTCGGATGAACTTCCAAAAATATCCTTGAATTGGCATTCTGCATACAGCTGTGTTTATGAAAGGCAATATCATGTATGTAAATAAATTCAGATGCTGCTTGAGTTATTTTAAAACAATCAGTAGAACACTAATCATTTTATAGGCACAATCTTATCCCAAGAAAGTGACAACTTGGTGTGTATACACATGTACCAAAAGTTAAACATACTGCTACTTCTATCTCCATAGATACATTTAACAACATGTAGACTTATCTTATAGTTTCATGCAAAGCTAATTTTCAATGTACTTACTTCGCTTGCTGATGTAAGCTTTAAATACAGTAACCTAAAAAATCACTTAACCAGAGCTCTAGGGGCCTCATCTGAGGTGGAGCTAATTATCTGCAGGCATTAGATATACCTTGGCAGCAGAAAAACCCCTCGCGTGAAGACCAGCTCCTCCTACCATCCCCACTGAAACCTAACAAGGGAGAACAAGCCCAAGTGAGGCCTCAGCAGGGACCAGCCTCTCACTAGTGCCTGGGCCAGGTAGAGGCACCAGGCAGCATCCCAGGACAGCCCAGGCGCTGCTTTTCCAGGGCAGGGTGGAGACCTTGGACCAGAGCAACGGCCAGCCAGCTGCTGGGCCTCAGCCAGAAAGCACATGCATCACTGAGCTCCCTGTGTTTAAATCCATTAATTATCTCCAAGCGTAAACACTGTTAGAGTAGTGCAGTTGCCTGCTCATAGCAAGATAATCCAGTGCAACCATGGTCTGTCCTAATGTCATCATTGAATTGACAGGAGGAGGGTTACACAAATACCTGAGTAAGATGGAGCGGAAACAAACCCATTTCCCAGTTTTGCCTTCCGTCAGCCTGCGGCAGCTTAGAAGTGATATTTCACCTTAGTCGGACAAAGTTAAATTGGGGAGGTCCTCTGTGCTGGAGTCAACAGCAGTACTCCTGCAGACCACAAGGGAGTCAGAATGCCCCCTCCTGATTGAGCCTGGCCTATGCATCCCTTGTCCTGACATGCCACAAAAAATAACACTGTCACCTTATTCCCAATGGTCACATAGCGATCCCATGATATCCAACTATCTTCTGATAGATTATCTTCAGATGTCTTCACCTTGAATTTGATGCATCAGCAATGCACCATCTCTTTATGCACAAAACTAAATCTGGTGGCTAACCAGTCACTGAGATAAATCTCATCCTAATCTCCAGGATCCAGAGGAGGAACTCAAAAATAAGTTTATAAGTTTTTTATAGCACAAAAGTTACCGTGCATGTAGAAGACAACAAAACCACAGGATTACAAAACATCCAGGGTTATTGCAAACTTTTGTCACAAATGCTAATGATTTTTTTCCCTTCTCTCCAATACTGTTGTTTTCAAACAAAAACACATCATTGCTTCGTGGCTGGGCACTTTCTCCCACAGCACCCTGCATAAAGACTTGCTTGTGCACCCTGTGGAATGTGCTTGTTCCAAGATGTCTAACGGTCATTTCTTTTACCTTACATCAGATGCTTGTCACATGCATTAATTAGGTCCATAAAAATATGCTTGAAAATCCTACCATCTAAATACAAGACAGATAGAAAGACAGAGAAATGAGCACTGTAATTTCCAAGAATGACTAATGTCTTGCTGAAGTTAATTCTACAGATTGATGGCCTAATTGCCAAAATGGCTAAGGCTGAGCATACGCTAAGAACTTAGACTTCTTGGCAGTGAACACTGGCTTACTAACATGAAAATGGCAATTTTTAATTGATGTTTCCAACTGCAAACTAGATTTAAATGAAAGGCTTGTTTGTGCAACGGACAGTAAGCTGCCATTTATGGAGTACACTTACACATACCATGGGGTGACAAGGTCCAGTGATGGAGACCTGGGAATTACAGACTAAGAAACACTGTATAATTACAGCAGAAAAGGCACTGACTCACCAGATCAGACCTGAGGTTCTGCTCCTTCAGTATCCTACCCTGTCTCCAGCACCATCAGCTCCAGATGCCCCTGAATAATGTTTAAGATGACGATAAGGTGGGTTTATTTCAACTCCCCAAGCAGTTGTTTCTTTAAATAAGGCCCTTTCCTAGACATGAGCTCTAGTCTTCATTGACCTCTCACAATAACATAAATGAGAAGCAATTTCATTTAAACCAGTGAAATACAACCAGGACTCACTGTGAGGGGAAAGAGGCAGGGCAGAGAACATGCCTTGAGCTTTAAACAGTCCAAATCAGGCAACAACTGTTTTTAAAACCATTTGCTGCTGCAGCAGCATTAGCATGCCTACACACGAGTGGTAGTTTCACTTTCTTGCGCCAGCAAGGACAGCTTCTGGCTTCCTAAAGGCATTTAGTCACTTCTTACTTCCCACTCTTCCGACACCAGCAGGATTTTCTGTTCCCACTCGGACACGTTCTTTCTGTGCGGCTGCAGACTCGTCAAGCAGACGGGTCTGATCGTTGTTGCCACGTTGATGGTGTTCTGTTACAAGCACAAGGTTTGTGCGGTGAGCTGAAGGCAAAGCTGAGAAATCAGCACTTAGCTGCTGCTGCCTTCCCTCCGGAGCCGGCCGTGGGGCAGCAGGTGCAAAGCTGCAACGCTGCAGACGTTCAGGACCACACGCTCACTGCTGCGCTTCCTGTGGATTCAGGGAAGTAGCTCCCAAGAAAAGGGAGGAAATTGTGTTGCAACTTGTCATATTTAAGATATTAAGATCTATTAGGGTGTATTAGGATATTAAGACACGCTCACAGCACAAGAAATGCTCAGTTGCGTGCTGGGAACTAGATGTGACCAGTCGGTGACAGCACTGGAGCAGCTGAGAGCGTGAATCAGAGGACAGAATGCAACAGTCAAACAAACTTAGTGTTTTTTTAATTTTGCATTTTTCATGTGTTGACATAGTCTTTCAGACTTGAGGGGCTTAAATTGCTTGACTTACATAGCCCTGAAAAATGAGACTTAATTCAAATATCAATTGACCCTTAATTATTCTAGTATTAATGGCTTTTATTTCTGCTGGAGAAAATTCTGCTGTTGTTTAGACTGACCAGAGATATATGCAAAATGTGCCTGGGAAAAATACACAGGCAATGAATTGCTTTCTGAAAAACTAAACTAGGTTTATATTAGTACACCAACTGTATTTGTTTTCACATAATTCTGATACCCAGAGTTAAAACAAATGCATGTCTTTATGAAATGCATGTAGAATTATATTCAACATATCTCAAATAAAACAACTTCCAATAGCTCTTCTGATGATCAGTATCTTTTAGATTTATAGCAATACTTTTCTGAGGAGGTCAAAGTACTCTAACATAAAAAAATTAAACCTCACAACATCCCAGATGAATTGTAAGCACGATTATAATCTATTTTACAACTCTAAATATGGTTTTACAGTAGTCAGACACAGAGAAGTTATATACTTAGCCCAAAATAAAGCCCTGCATCCTAACTCTACCTCCTCTCACCTTTTCCCCCTCCTCTGATAACCTGCCAGAACAGCTCCAGAGGCTTTAGCAGCGGCAGCTAAGGATGCCAGCTCCCTTCCCACCGCTTTCCCCAAAACACCGGCGCTGGAGCAGAGGCAGGATAAGGGGCCGTATGGACGTACCGCAGCCACCCCCGATCACAGCCTGCAGGGCTGGGGCTGCCCAGCCCCGAGTGCCGCACTCCCACCACGTTCCCAAAGGAAGGCTGACACTGATGGAAGCTTTTCCTCCAATTTTGGTGAGGCCAGATCCTTACTCTACATTTGCACTCCTTTCCCTTCACCTTGCTTTTCACCAGCTACTCCAATCCTTCCCAGCTGATCTAGGATCAAATATACCTGCGAACCCAGGAATTCAATGGCAGGGGCTTGGAAAGGCTAAGAATACAGATCAGACACAGTGACTGTCCAAATCCTGTAAAGTCATTCCAAGGAGCATTTATTTTTGTGGACACGTGTTTCTGCAGAAAGATAAACTGCATGCGCCTGTGACTTAGTGGGGGCTGAAATTCCGGCCTCTTTCTTAATATTCTATTACATACCTTCTTCCTTCTAAATATCAAGTTTAACATTAAACATCAGTTTTAAGGATTAAGTCAACTCCTGGACATAGCAGACTATAACACTTAAACACTCTACAACAGCCTGAGCTGGAAGAAACAGAAGCATGCTCCAAGTGGCTGGAGCAGCAGGTCATCAACACTTCTAGAAAGTACAGGCAAAGGCAGCAGGAAATCGCCTGAACTCACAGGTGGTTTCCATTTCCTTCAGCCACTGCAGTAGAAGAGGGCAAAAGCACTTTCACAGCCTGTGTGCAAGTGCAGATCAATCATGGCAAGAGGTGTCACTCACTACTTATGTTACCAGAGAAATCTTCTCCCCTTTTCAAATGTGAGACTTTATTTTGCTGACGATAAGGAAGGTCTGAGGTGGTCTGGGGCTTTAAAGAGCTCATTTCAGGTTATCTTTTTCATTAGAGAGAGACCTGAAATATTACATCAGTAGTAACGTGCAAGTAGTTCTACAATTCTCACCAAGTTGTTGTACACTAATATAGTCTACAGACGGCCAAGCATGACATCAGCACATGCTTTGGGTTTTTATTTCAATAAACCATATACAGTAATATTTAGATTAGGTGAGTTCTCTGAAGCAATTAACTTATAGTGAGACTAAGGTGGTAATATTTGTAGTAGAATTCAAAGGTAGTTGTTAAAGTGCACACTATATTGAACTGGAAGTGGGCACAAACCAAAGAGCAATAATCCAGAGCCACTCTTATGCTTTGGAAAAAAATGATACAGATCTGAACCTTGCCGTTAACCTCTCCCTCCTGCCATGCGCACCCTCACTTTACCTGATTAGCTCAGGTTTCACCAGTGACCCCATCGAGGTGGGGTGGTTTGGTAGGTCCAAACCCCAGAATCAAAGCCCCACTTACGAAACTTCCAGTTCTCCCCGCAGAATAATTTCTAAAATCCAGATCAGATTTCTGTGGCTTGGACACTTCTTTAGACGATGTCTGCCTTCCCTGCTGCGCTTTATCCTTGATTCACCACTCTGTGTTAAGCCTCAATTGACCTATTTGACAATGGCACATTTTATGATGCCAGTTCCACTGAAGAGAAATTCGAGACACAATGAAGCTAAGTGAGACGTCCAAGGCTGTACCTGACATTTATAACAGAGCCGAGAGGAGGCTGCGTCTCGGATTCCTCTCCTCTCTCCCGATCAGCAGGACTGTATTTTCCCTTCTATTTCATCTTCTCTCATGCTTAAAATACTTGTAGCTTATTGAGAGATTTAGCAAGCAGCACAGGTCTATTTATCTGTTTAAGCAGAAAGTACAGCACTTCTAGAAGATACCTACCTTGGAGCTATCTGTCACATGATACCTAAAGATGTTGGATGTCTTGCCTGATACTTAAGTGAGATACCTAGTCGTTCGCCAGGTAACTGTTACAATCTCATTCAGAAAAAAGCTGGGGGAGGAAAGGAAGGTAGGCTAGAAGAAGCAAACAGAAGATCTTAAAATATTATACACACACACACACACACACACACACACACACAATATTGCAGCAATGTCAAGAAAAGCTTGTTCACATTTGGCCTCAGTGGCTACTACCCTTTTAAAATGAAGGCTTTTCTGTTATCATCCCTGCTTAGACAATGATGATGTCTAGGCTCTGAAACAACGTCTGACAGGACATCGGTCCTGGTGAGAGGAGCATCTCCCCAGGGGCAGATGACTCTGGGGCTCCACGGTCACCACTCACTAACCACAGGTTTGAGTGCAGCTGAGCGGTTGGTTTTGCCCAGCAGTGACTGACTGCGAGCCTTCTCCATGAGATCAGCAGAGGTTGGACCAGGCTCAAAGCCAAACCTGAAAGCTACAGAGAAGTCCCTCAAATACCCATGGCGACTGCAGAGCTCAGCAGATAGGCTGAAGCTGGTATAAAAAAGGAGCAATAGACGGGAAAGCATTTGCTGCAAAGCAGCTGCAACACCGATACTCACTCCTTCCACGGTGATCTATAAAAGCCTGGCTGTATTGTACTTTGGCCAGTAAAGCCCTCTTGATTTACCCAGAAACTAGGCATCAGAGAGGAGCAATACCACCTAGCAAGGAAATACTGTGCATTTGATTCCATTTTCAAATGGTTATTTCACACTCTGGTATCAGGTTGTATTCTCCTTGTGGAATATCTATTATAGATAATTTTTAATAAAATCATTGCAAAATTACCCACAGGCTGGGGAGAATAATTAATAGGCTACTTAACTGAGTTCTTTTAAAGTATCTTAGCATCAGCTGCACCCAAGTGAAGTGAGCAGGAATATAAAATCTGCCAATTTCCAAACCACCAGCTCATTTGCTCTCCCAGTCTGCTTACTGCAATACTGAATTCTTAATCCTTTTAACTGAACAAACAAATAGCAGTGCATCAGTTTGGTTTTAGAACCACTGTACTCAAAACAAATGCCAGCTTCCAGAAGCAGAAAGATTATTCTTTCCTTGCTACTGCCGGAGTCGTAAACCTGCAATCTGAAGAGTGTTCAGTCCTTCTGGGTTTGGGTGGAAGTTAGGCACCCGAGAACCGGCGAGGATCCAGGCCTTGTCCTTACCCCTTCTTTTACATGTATAACAAGGGGGAGTCTCTAATCTACCTGACCCTTAGAATGCCACAGGAAACGCGAGCACCTTTTCTTTTAATTGAAAGATCCCTCTTCCCCCCTCAGAGAGGCTGTCCGGCATTTCACAAGAACACAAAAATCTCTCCCAGTTTGATCTTTAGTTTAGCAGCAGTTAATTCCTGTTTGTTCGTCCTCCACAGTTTCACTAATGCCCCTTTTTGTGCACGTGTATTTGTCCATTACAATCTCCAGAACGATCACCCTAGCTGATCTCCCGCTAACCTCCCGCGCCCTGAGACCCAGGCTGCTGTCACCCATCGCTCCATCCCAGTTGCGGCATTAATTCCCTGGAGCGCTCGCCTCGCGCCGCCGCCACCCAGCGCCTCGGAAATAAATGCTGCCGTGAACCAGCCTTACGAGACGAGCGGCGGCCGGCGAAAGCCCCCGCTGTAACAGTTTGTTTTGCCTTGTGTTGTATATAATGATAAATTTCATGCAGGTGTCACATTTTTTTTTAGCAGGAGGCCAGGATTGATGGGGAGCAGTAGAACGATCCATCATCAGAGGCAGGTGGCACAGTATTGGAATTTCAGAAATCTGTTCCCAATCACATCCACTGCTAGATGACTCAGTAACGACCCTATTTGTGATGCCTTACTGAAAATCAATGTGCCACATTCAAGGTCAATGTACTGTTAGAAAACTCTTTAAGCACTGATGGATGGATTGTGTTCATTCAGAATAAATGTGAGAAGCTACTGACAGCTGAGCATCCCAATATTTGTGCCAACTTTAAGAGAACAGCTTCCTTTTTCCAGAGAACCGCGATTCCCTCGAGGGTTACACCACTCGGCATTTCCTTTGTTCTTTCGCTTTTGAGTATTTAGGTAATTGTTTAATGTATCTATCTTCAGGTAATTAGGAGACTTCAAAGTTTGAAGACAAATACTGATGAACAACGATCTTTATGGACTTCCCAATATGAATAATATTAATCATCATGAAAGACAATCAAACTTTATAAGGATTAAATAAACAAGGGGGAAAACATGCGAAGAAACTAAACCTGCGTGCAGTACAAAAGGAAACCCTCCGTACGAAGAGCCCAGTAAGGAACCATACACTCGAAAGATAAAATCCCAAGTCAAAACCTCGTCTTGATTTTTTCTGTTATTACAGTAGTGAACAAGATATTTAGTGTCTTTACATATCTTTACATATTTTTCAACTCTAAGTGGTTTTGCATATCTTTAAATGTTTTATATTAGCTAGGAACTTGCTGTGCATTGTAAAACAGATTTTAGCTTATAAGAGATCCACTTTTTCACTTTTTCTTTAGCAATGGGACAGGATACCTTATTCAACTAGGTCGCTAAATATGAATTAATGACACTTTCTAATGGGGTTCAGAAATTACATTCCTTTTCTGTCTCAAGAAATAATGAAATTAGCTTCAAGTTGATGGGGAAAAAAGTAATCATCAGCTTCCAAAAATAAAAGAGGATTGATAGCTCAAACAAACAGGAAGGGGGAAAAGCATAATTTACCATGTGGTTCACCAGCAGCTAAATCTGTTCACTTGACACAATAAATGATGTCAGGCTTCCTCACCCACTGTGTCAACAAAATGGGTGTTGTCAAAAACATTAAGACATCTTATTGACAAACTCTCAAGTCATTATACTCTTTGAAGTGGTTTTGTCTTCCGCCTAAAATTATTGCACCGACAGCATCGATTCATCTGATACATTGATACTGCAGCAACAAGCTCAGGGGAAGATCCTGAATACGGCTAAAGTCATTATCTAGACAAAGTTATTTTTAAACTATTTTGGGAGTGTTCAGATGGGTGATGGATAATCAGGGCTGAGCAGTTCATATACAGTATTGGAACAGTTATGATGCTGCAACAGAGCAGTATTTTTGCTATATAAGGTAACTCTACAGAGTACTATGAAAAAGAGGTTGTTTTGCATCAGGAGCCATCAACTTGGGGTTAATTGCAAATATATTGTCTTAAACAGGTTGCTGCAAATTAGTCCAGCCAGAATGTATTATTCATACACTTTAGGGAGTACAAAGCTTACAACGTGCCTTTCCTTACTCAAATAGTTGTACTAAACTCTGTCAGCCTGATGCTATGAGGAAAATTCGGATGATTTTGCCAAAAATAGCTGCATCCGAAGAGGATGTGGTCAAAAATATGTGAAAGAACTTAATCATTGCAATTTAAGAAAGTAGGAGCGAAGTCATGCTCAGCTAGGAAGTCAAAGACAGAGTTAGTATAGCAGGCAGAGTCTCTTCTCCAGTCTAAAATGATCTGGTAAGGTGATGGTTGAGCCAGGTTATATGCACTGCTCTGTCCGTCAGTATCTACCACGTGGACAAACAGGAGACAGTCATCCAAAGCGTGAAGGATGAGTGCTTCTGACCCTTAACACACCATGGGTCTAACTCTCACACCATGGTGAATGAGCAGTAACTTTATGGAAGCATAAAGCAAAATGAGAGGAAAACCAGTTTTGCATGGGATTGAATGTCTATACATCCCACAAAAAAAAAAAAAAAAGGACCTTTTTTCTCCCCCTCCCCTCCCTCTTTGCAGCTCTGCAGCATGGAGGAGTCTCCAGCCAGCATAGAGACAATACAGCCAATTCCAGCCCTATTTCTCCCTAGTTGGCCTTTAGGGAGCAAGGAAGGTGTGGTAGGCATGGCCAGAGCATGCCATGGTCCTGCTTTCTCACTATTATTTATGCTTTTCTGGTCCTTGTTGGGTTTGGCAAATCCTAGAACCACACACCAGCAGCAGGGACTAATAACAAGGTCTCTACATCCCCATCCTGACTGCACACACAGACAAGAATCGTCTGCCACTGAGAATTTGGCTTGCTGTCCTTAATGTAAAGCACAGAACTGAAGATAGAAGCAGGCTGAGTGTGCCAGTTCTGTCCACTGTGGACTTGTGATTAAGTTTTGCCATTAAAATACAGTATATAAAACACTAATTCAAGCCAAAATTATAGACTCGGATAATACATAGAATTACTGTGCCAACAATCTACAATAAAAATACACAGTACAAATAAGTGAAAGAATCTGATGTCAAAAATAAGGATAATGAAAGTAAATTGTATAAATGTGACTAATAAAAAGCTTGGAATGGAAATTTCCAGTGTGCACTGGCTAAGCCTAGATCCACTGAGAATCCAGTGACTCTCCTAAAATTAAGCAATGACCAGCTTCTTATGTTTTGTTTAAATTATATCTTTTCTATCAGAAGTCATCTAGGAGTCTCCACTAAATTATTTTAATTAAACTAACCACTGTATTTTATTAGTTCCAACTTCACCACATGTAGATGAAAAATAAAGATGCACATAAAACCCACTCTTTGACATGAAGAAATCCATTCCCGCACAAATGTTCACAGGCACTATCTTGCACTGCCCTGACTTTGCAGATAACAGCTACTGTTCTGCTGAACTTGTCATGCAGCCTGGAAGTCTGATGAGGATTTTCTGTGATCCCTTTGCAGCCCGTGCACAGTCTCATCTATGTATTTGTTTTCCTTTGCTCAAAACCCTCTGGGCTCGGGTGGCCTTAGTTAAGGATTTTCAGGTTTTGTTATAAAAAGAAAACTTTTCTTGCACAAAGCACTATTATTTAAAAATACCACTGAAAACACCGAGGGAACTGGCTAAGACAACGCCTGCCTTCCTTACCACTTGCTGACTCAGTGTTACACTTAATAGTGGAGGTTCCCATAAAAAACAGTAGGAATTGGCACTTGCACCTGAACTCACCACGTACTCTCCATGCAGACGTGGATGAACTAAGTGCAATATATGCCTAGTACGTACACAAATACTTTACTGTGATGACTCCATCTAAAAGCAAAGCAGCAAGACTCTGTATTAATAACACAAGGTCATGAAGGTAAAACCTCAACCTACACCCTCAGGTTTTGACTCTTCTGGTTTAGGTTGATGGAATGAAATCTCTTCCTATTAGTTCTCATACAAAGGATGGCCATGAGCCACGGATGTCAAAGAATGAAGATGCTTGCTCGCTAGCAGGAATAACAGGGTTCCTGGCCTAGTTTTTAAGGTTGCAAAGTTTTTTTGTGATCATGGAATGAAAGTTACTGTCAGGTAAACCCTCACATTTTTCCTCCCATGGGGTAGTCTTTTATGAAGAGTTACACACTTTAATACTAAGTATGAAGGTTGTCCTGTATTATTTCTGGTTTCTGAGCAACTTCTTAATAGATTGTAGCCATACAAAACTCTACTGAAATACATATTCCATCTGTAATCACAATGCAAGCAATTAGTAAAGCATCCACAGGAATCTGGTGGAACCATATGGCTAATTAAGTCATTTATCCAATATAGATGAGAACACAGCCCAGTGGAAACCAGGTTCTGAAACATCTTTCTCAACTCTGGCACAGGTCTCGAGTTGGGAGCCTTTGCCAGTCCCTTGTGCACACTGCCCGCAGCTGCATAGCTCGCTCTGTTGCGCCTTTTTATACTTCTCCACAACCTGGGGCACAGTATCGAGGAGCCAGCGCTACTGCCTGCGTGGGACTGACATTCAAGGGCTACCAGGAGTGACACAAACCTCCAATCCCTGCCTCCAGTAAACCCACGTCTGCAATGGGCGGCTTTCCAACAAGCACCAAGGGAGAAACCAATACATTTCTCCTAATTTTTATAATAAACAAAACCAGAGTGAATCACTCCAGAATCATAACTAGCAATTTGCGCTCTCCTACTCTTTCAAAGAAAGCAAAATTTCGGACAAGTTAAAGACCATTTCTGCAGGGAAATGAGAAATGACATCCCAACTAATGCAAAATATTAAGCAATATAAGTTTAAAAAATATCACCCCATCCATATGCATGGAAAGATCCACCACCCTTTTAGTCCTGAACTAGAAATACTTCTATGCACCTTTGTAAAGCTTTAACTGTACTGCTACATTAGTCACACTGTATTTTTAAGTCAGCTATCGGGTATTCAGTGGAATAAATAGCAGTTTGAGGTGTGAGCTGCAGCAGAACCCATTGCTTGTCAGGTAGACAGCACCACCCTGCAGCTCAGCCAGCACAGGGAAGCATATAGGTGCTCAGTGTCTGCTCCAGTGCAGACAGCTTAACTTAAATTGCTGATGGTCACAATTTGAACTACTTTGACTGACTTTGTGTGGATACGGATAAGGCAACAGTCGTACGAACCTTTCCAGTTCCTCTAGCAGACGTTGCAGTCTAGCCTAGTTTTATTCCCTGCGTCTCCAAAAGAAAAACACTGTTTTCACCCCTATCCACCCAGATTACCATGTCAGTATAGCTGGGTGGGTCATCCCACTGCTTTATGTTCCTGTGCTCATCTTCCTACTTCACAACTAGAAACACTATTTTCCATCCAGGCAAGTCCCGCAGTGCACACTGATCACAAAATTCTTTGCACTCTGCATACACGAGATGCCAATGGAAAATCTTCCAGTGACGTCAATCGATGTACTATCAGCCCCTCTACTGCATGGTTTTTGAAATAGTTTATGTCAATATTCTAAATTAAATTGAATGTAATGTTAGCCATCGTCTCAAAATAATTAAAGTAAGTTACTTAAAGTGCTTCGGAATGTGCTTCCAAATGGAAGTTTTAACAGAAGTGATTCACACGGAGTAAGAGATATAAGCGTTTTGATAATTTGAAGTGAGCTTGCTTATCCAAAAAGCCACTTAATTACACCAAAACTGAAACATCTGGTTTAGATTATTTAAAAAAAATAAGTGTGCTGAAAAGTAAACCACTTGGAGAGGAAGTATTAACTTATTTTTCTTGACTTAAAGACTGTCATGACAGAAAATGAATACCTACGCTTTTTCATTATTCTTGTGTCTTTACGCAATTGCATACCATACACAAAAAGGAAATAGAGTAAAGGAAGGAGTCCTCTTGCCTTCACACTGAATTTAACAGTTCAGGAACAGGAGGGGCTCCCTGCCCAGAGCAAGTCCCAGGGTGACAGTCACAGCGGGACCGGGCTCAGGAGAGGGCAGAGGGACAGGGCTGATCCTTGTCCCATTGCTCCTTTGGGGTCCAGGTGCTTTTCCGCAGTCCTGTCCTGCTCAGGCTGCGGTCCTCGGCAGGATGAGGCAAAGGGATAGCTAAATGAGCCAGCCCACAGGGTTTACTCTTTCTACGTAGGAAAAAAGGGATTTTTTCCTTCTCTTCGGAAAAAGGATTTATTTCTTAAGAGATAGATGGAGCTGGCTATAGATCTGAGTAAACATAGGGAGATCTTCCCTAAAGGGATTTGACCCAGTATGAATCAAACAACATACAAAAAAAAAAAAAAAAAAAAAAAAAAAAAAAAAAAACCAACAACATTCTCCACTTAGACTTGATCTAAAAACGTTCCCAACTCTGCTGCTGTCTGCTATTATTTAATCCATTTCCCATTTTTTCCCCAGTTGCAAGTAAGGAAAGATAAGTCATCTAAAAGCAATGCCTGCTCTACCCCTGCACATACAGTAGCTACTGCCCAATCTGGAGATACCCAAACCTCTCCCTGGTACAGAAGCCTGATATTTCTTAACAATATCTGTAGCTGAGAAATCACATTATAGCACTTTAAAACATTTAGAGCCTAAGAAAAAACTTTTATGTGAGCATTTTAAAGCTCAAAGCTCTAACCTAGGACTTGGTATATTTATCCAAGTCCTTAATTATTATTGTTACTCTATTGATTTGATACCTAAAACTCCAACAACAAAACCTGTGCAAACTAATTATGCTCAGCTTCTGATTTTACAGGGCTTCTTTGCTCCTAAGTCTTATCTTAATCAATAAAGTCTGATTCATAAAACAGAGATGCCAGTACTGAGAAATAAAAGGCGTATTAATTATCATATAAACTGAGTAACAGGTACACAGGATGCTGAATCATTTATTCACAAGAGGAGTCCCAGTGATACCTAAGTCAGTTTTTGCTTATTGTCCTAATGCAGGCAGCATAGTCAAGCCTAACAGTATTATTAGTTAAGAAATAGAGTTATTAAAAAAAAAAAAAAAAAAAAAAACAGGGTTTGCAAGGCTTTGTAACGCTACCTTCTTGAGGCAGTACCCTTTTGCCAAATTTAACCAGAAGGAGTACCATCATAAACCTCCGATGCGCGTGGATTCCTCCGTCCCTCCCAGGAGGGCTCGTGCAGCAGCAGCACTGGGGCTGTGCTTTGCTAGGCTGTAAAGTTTAGAAGAGTCCAGAATTTAACACCCTTGTCGGCATCCAAAAAAACGCTCTATCAGTTCACTAATACTGCTAATTTGGGGCCAGATGCTCGTGCCTGTCCTCAGACTGAGTAGTACCTTTAAGATGGACACGGTTACAGTGGGAGCAGCTCTCATCCAGCAGGTTGGCAAGTTCACCGTGCAGGACCCAGCCTCAGCAGGACAGACAGCAGGACAGAGGGCAGGCACGAGCGAGGCACACGCTTGGAGTTCTTCTTCCAAGCGACAAGCAGCAGCTGATGTAGTCCATTTGCTCCCACTGAAACACTTACAGGATATAACACTTCCAGCCCTATTGGAAAGCTGCTTTTATTCGTTTGACCCTTTACAAATTTTGCACTCTTCTAGGAGATAATTTGTTTTCCTTAGGGAAGAGAATATACAGCATCATTTTCTGGTGTGGCTCATAGCTCTGGCAACCTGGCTGCCCAGATCTACACCCTGCTTTGAAGAGAGGACTCGCTCTCTGCACAGGACCCAGAGTTTCCAGAGGCCTCCAACAAGTCCCACTGCAATACGCACAGATACGGCACTAGTAATGACCACAGAGCACTTTAACTCTCTGCACGCCACCCCCGGGCAGCTCTTCCGAACCATCTGGCTACAGAGCGCACCTTGCTGAACTGGGTCTCAGCAAAGACTTCACCTATTCCAGGTGACCACCTCAAAGCAAGGTATTCTATAACTTTAATAGCTAAGGGTGGCTCTCCCTCTTCTCAGTTGCATCCCAGATATTTCAAATAGTGTGATTTCCGAAACTGTTGTGTGTAGACTTTTCAAGACTCATCTCAGCACTAATTATTCTCCAGGTAAAAAGTGAAATATATTTGTTTCTGTCCTCAGCAGCCTGGACCCGAGTCGCTACTGCCCGGGGGAGCAGTTGTTACCATTCTGCCTAGGTGCGAGTGTCTCTTCAGAAACAACAGCGGAGAATGAGACGACTCCTGTCTTTCACTACAGTGACCGCTACAGTTTCAAGAGGTAGCACAGAGACAGGTCCGTGATACTACAGTCGTCGCCTCTTCTAAGTGGAGAGAAAAGAGGAAACAGATCCAATTCTTCATCCCCCTTTTGAACGCAACTGATTTTTTTTTTCAAATAGCAAATATTATAATACATCCACTGCTTTACAGAGAAGAGAGTATTGCACACAGTATTTTAAATGAGAAAAGTGACTCAGAGAGACTATTTTCATGATTACAGGTTTCGATTTAGTCCCCAAACTTTCTCAGCGTTGTACTTTAGAAACTTGTATCTCAACTACAAAACTGATAAGCAAAGCGAGAAATCTAGTCTTAATCTATTTTTAATTTCCATATTTGAGTATCTATTTTGACTTGTTTTAATGTTGTCATAATCACTGTGTACATAGACAAAGAATTAATTTTTACCTTATTTCAAATCCTCTGACCAACCTGGTTCTTGAGCAAAATATATTATACTCAGCTTAGGTTCTCCTGCTTCTCATATATCATTTCAGCCATCAAAATGATTTTAACCATGCAATCATCTGAGAAAGATGCACTGCAAAAAATTTGTGTACAAGCTAAAATGAAAGTGGACTAGGATAAATTTCTTGACTTCAATGGAATTACTCCAAGATTACATCAAAACCAATGGTGATCTGAATTTGGCCCAAATGTCTGCATTATGAACAAGCTCCATTAGTTCTATTGAATAGCAACGTACATCACAGGGAGGTAATTTACAGTTTTTACAACCATCATAATTTGTAGTACACTACTAACCGCATGGCCATTCTTTCAAAACATCAAGATAAATCACCAGAAAAATCAAAGGCATATTTAACATTTGATGACAAATGCCTACTAACAAATATTTATTGTAATAAATTGTTGTTAAAAATGGTGATCATGGGAAAACGCCTAACAAAGGTGATTTGAACCACCTATTTTAAAATTCTTTTCTACTGCTTCTGTTCAGCGAATGGACCGCCAAGTTTTGTTTAACCCTTTCTAATTCTGAGCAGAATAATTATAGCAAATAGTGGTAAATGAATCACATGCCTGTACAGGAGTATCACAGCCTTTGCGGCATTCAGATGTATGCTGCGTCAGGGGGATTGATGTGGCACAATACTGCATTTGCTTTTGCAGCCTGTTATTTTAATCCTGTGGGCTGCCTTTCATCCAGGTAGGGAAATACAGTAAGGTTACTGCTGATCCCAGGCAGCCGGAGAGGACGCTGTGCGACATCCAAGTCCTTCAGTCCTATAAGGGGCTCTTGGCAGCTTCTAGAAGTCTTGTTTTGTGCATTAATGGAACGAGAGAGAGAATATGCCTGTGCTAGGGAAAAGCTGGCAGGTGAAGTAACAGCACAAGACACCGGTGTGCCAACAAGTTACTTAGTTCTGAGTAGTCGGCAACGTGCACCCAAGTATTCACAGGGTCCTAAAACTGCAGAGACAGCAAATCACCGAATCGTCGCTCACTGGGAAGCAGAGACCTGGCAAAGGCTCAGTACGAGATGGAATTAGGTAGCCAAGAGTCTATAGAAAACAGGAGAATGTGAGCTAGGCTATGAAAGAGTGGAAAACACCTAACACTCTGCATTTGTTTTGATGGTTTCTCCCTCATCTATGCTGAGGCCTTTAGCACTGCATCAACTAACGTCTCTGCGTTAGACTGCTGGAGAACTTTGTCGTGGAGCAGTCTGCTCCTAAGCAATAGCCACCTTGCTCTCATTGGATAACAGGGAAGTGCTAGATTTGTACATTTAGATATTGTGCCTACCAAATGCCCACTTGCAAACGTATGCTCCACATTCACAATCTCTTTACAAAAAAAGTGGCATGGGAGTGTGAAAACTCTTTAGAAGCAAATACTATTTCCCCAAGCCATGGCCCAAAACATGAAAGGAATTGAGAACCCTTGGCAGTGCAGAAAAAATCCATTAAATTCTATCCATTATATTTTCTAAAACAGGATGGAGAAGTGCCAAAATACCTGAAGAAAGCTTTTTTTTTTTTTTTTTTTTTTTTTTTTTTTTTTTTTTAACGCAATTTCCATCCCACTAAGAAGTAATAATTCCTGGATATCTTACAAAGAAACTTGTTCATGAACAATTTACTGCTCCAACTCGTAGGTCCAAGAAATGAGGATGGTTCAGATTAACTTTGTATATGCACTGACTGACTCTCAAGAGTTCTTCTCCAAACCAAACCCTAGCCAGACCTTTTTTCCCCAGTTAGCTGCCCCTTTACACCAGCTGAGCCATGTGAAGGAGATGGAACACGGCCACAAGTGCATATTTGAGAATTCCCCCAGCTATGGGGAAGTCTCCAGCTGCTTTGAGTCACTGCAATCTATCCTTACACTTGTATCACGAAGGACATCAAGCTCACCAGCGAGCTCTGCTAAACCGCTTCATAGCTGGCACCCAGAACCTGGCCTCCTCTAACTGCTGCTGGGGTCTGTGCTACGACGCTTGCAAATCCGAGAGCTTTATCCAGTTGCAAACACCCAAGTAGCAGGGTGGGGTTTTTTTTTGTTGTTGTTGTTGTTTTTGTTTGTTTGTTTGTTTGTTTGTTTTTGAAGCTGACTGCCAATTTGGAAAACCTGCAGAAAAAAATATTCTCTAAATCTGAAAGAAAGGTTTTTGGATTACTTTGCATATAAAAATTGAAGAAAAAGTCCTTTCAAGTGAGAACACTGAAATTAAATATTGACTTTCTTAGCTTTTAAATTTTGATCGGACACCAGTGATTTGGGGAAGTCAACATGAATTAATTGGTGCAATGCTGGGCTGCCAAACTGGCAGTATTTTTATTATTACTAAAAATGGACTTGGCTACACAGCAGAGATCAGCTTTTCTTGTAAGAGATAAACCCATCCTCAAACTTAAATTAATCATAAATAGTCCATTCTTGTGTTGTCCACAGCCCCAGATAATGCAGAGTAAACTTGGCAGGATCAGCAAGCAACGCAAGTCCAACCGTTGTGTAGTTCACCTCAGCCGGTCAAGTGAAGTTTTCAGTATCTGCTTTAAGATCTTATGGAAAAGACCTCTGCATGACTTCTTATGGGAGAACTGACAAAAAAAAAAAAAAAAAAAACTCAGCCCAAACAGAAAACTTTGAAATGCAGAGGTTCCCTGAAAATCTAGCAAAGAAAAGATTATATTCTCTAAACAGAAAAGGCAATGAAAGACCAGGAGCCACTTTGCCTTCACCTTAGCTACCTTAACTGCAGGTGAACTAACTAGACATTTTGTATGATGGCAACCCTCACATTTGCAATGCATAAAAACTCCAGAAATAGAATTAGGAAGAGCACATAAAGCCTTAGTTCCTGCCTTCACTCCGAGAGGAAAAGTCAAGTACATAGAGCAGGAGGAGGTAACTTAGGTATTGAAGGTATCCTAATCCACACGCACAGATGGATGGTATGATAAAGTCCAGGTGACAGAAACTGTTTGAAACTACGCCAGACCCAAGGACTCTCCAAAGCACTTGGGGATGTTACCAGGATTCCTTCCGGCAGTAGAACAGATTTCTAATTGACAGAAATGAGGCAAACAGAAGTCGCATCAGACAAGCTGAAGTCACGCAACTTAATCCTGCCTTTGTTATATACATTTCTGATTACACCGTACTTAGTGGCAAACATTTCACTGGTAGGCTGCAGAGAAAGTCTGTGCTATGATACCTTAAGTCAGGACGTTGTATTGAGATTTGAATATGAATTTCCACAGGGAGAAAGAACAGCAGTGAGATTTCATTTTCCATTATCATTACATGCTAGTAATGTGCTTGATAGTGCAAATGCCTTTAATTGATATGAATGGATTTTGTAACCTGTAGGTCTTTTTTCTCTCCTACTCTGCAGTAAATCAGAAGTCACTTTGCTAACGTCAGTACCATTGTACCACTCTACAACTGGGGTGAAAGGAGAACTAAAGCACTATTTCAAGCAGCCATGGTTGTGTTCAGTATATATTCTTATTTTCAGTACAGATGAAACAAGGGAAGATTGCCTGAGAGGCTGGATTAAAAGCAGGAGATATGAATTGTATTCCTGGTTTTGCCACAGTCTTTTGGCTCTCTACCTGGTCAAATCACTTAACATTATTGCATCTCAGTATCCCATGAAGCTCGATTTATGTTTTCCTAACATCGAGGACTTTATTATAGAGGGAAAAATAACAATCTTAGTAACTCTAAAAGCAATAAGGGAGATTGTTTTCCCAGTAAACAGCAATGCAGTTTTACAAGCAAATTCAATAGCGTGAGATAACTTTAAGGCTCCTCTATTTCAGGGTTTTTTTTATTGTATCAAAAAGTGTTTAGAGCAAGCACAGAACAGAGATACCCACTTTAAAAAAAAAAAAAAAAAAAAAAATCACACACACACACTAAAAGTCTTCCTTAAGTCAACTATTTAGTAAGGATGAATCTTCTTGTAGCAAAATATTCGCTTCACTTTGTTGTATATTTGAAAGCTACAGAAGCATATCGAGGTAAAAAAATAGCTTCTGATTTTAAATTAAAACCCGATTTTAAATTAAAACCAGGACATTTTCAGTAAAATAATGAGGCTCTGAACTAGCTTGTAAGAAAAGCTTTTTTTTTTTTTTTTTTTTTTTTTTTTTTAATACAAGTCATTCAAAAAAGTAATAGTGAGTAGCTTAACTTTGCTCACGTCAAAGGAACTTTGCCATCTACCTCTACAGAGCCAGGACAACACTTTGTGTTTTTTAGGGCCCCAGTCCTGCAAACTGCGATACAGAAGAGAATTTCTAAAGTCAGTGGGATTCCCCACAGCTTTCAGGATCAGCAAATTGTGGGAAACTATGTATAGAACTTGTACGCATGTTGGCCCAAGAGTTTTCTCATTTCCTTTGACAGTCTCCAAAAAAGCCCTCTTGTGCAAATCCCACTATCTTTTCATCTTGGGATGCCAAAATGTAAGAGTCTGAACATCTGTTTGAAAAATAGAATATGCCAATATTTAAATTAGCAATGGTTTCGTTTCCCTCCAAGACTATCAACTAATTATTTGAAATAGATTTACCCAAATATTGTAGTCGGTTCCATATTACACATGCGTAAATGAGAACAGCATTTGGCCCAATATGTTTAAGCTAAGCACATTTTTGCAGCTATGAAAAGTAATCTGATTTCCATGGAATACTTCATATATGGCAATTTGCCTTCCTGGGCCTCAGTTCATGTCAAGCTTTTTCACTCTGTTCATTTTATGAAGATTTAATTGAATCCTACTTAAATAGCATCAACTAGCACTTATTCATAAAGCCATCAAGCCTTTCATCACAACTTCATAGTTTTGTAATTCTTTAAAAAATTAAATAAATCATACATATTCAGTAACACTATCACTGGAATCACTTGAAACAAACTCTTCCATCCACAGCCCTCCACCACCATCTTGAAACCCTGTTTTGAAGTCCTGTTCAGAATCACTGCATTTTCACCAAAAGAGATTTCATCTTTCACTATTTTCCTGCCAGAAAAGCAATGGTGGTAAAGTAACTGCAACGTGGGCAAGTGCATTTTGAATTCAGAGTTGATACAAATGAATATAGTTGTAAAGCAACGAGAGACTGGAAGGCCAATGCTGTTTGTGCAAAACCGGAGTGAACGTCACCATGAGGCATCAGAAAGGCCACGAGAGAATGGCAAAGCCAAGCCCTCCCGAGCCCGTATTTAAACGGGGACTCAACGACCAGCAAGCGCAGAAAGTGCAACATCCATAGCGATACAGGCCTGAGGACAGATTAAACCGACTGCTACAGAATCTCTGTAGGAACAGAGACCTGTCAGAAAACCCTAAAGAAAGCAAAAATTGACCCTCAGTGGGTATAATTTATGAATGAACAGACAAAGTTAGAACAGTAAAAAAAAATCACAAATCTCCAAAAACAAAACAAAGAAAAAAGGGCACAAAAGCAGAAGATGAAAGTCCTTTCTTACTAGCCTTCCTCCAGTACCTTAGTCCATCAGCTCAAGGAGAGGCAACACCTCTTTACCAGCCTGTAACCAGAACCGCCACCAGCTGCACAGCCGCTTCGTTTGCTCCGTTGTTTTAGCCTGCAGCTCATTAACTCCAGCGCCTCAAATGCCAAGATTGCACTTTCCTGAAACAAACGCTGCGAACTTTGCCACTGGGTAAAGCCTTCAACTCACTCCTTTCCCCACCAGCGCCTTTGACCCTGGTAGCATCTGCCAGAACAAACTGGGACTTGCACTATCGGTTCTTGTTCTTTAGGGAAACAGAGCTGGCACCATGCTGTTCGGGACAGTCTTTCCCACGTAAAACTCAGACATGCCTGCTGTACTTAAGGAATTATAGTCCCCACAAAACAATACCATGTTTCTTATTTCCATCATATAAATGATCCCACAAGAGACCAGGTAGCCTTTTCGTTTCATAAAAATAGTTTACACAGGTGCATACTTAAAGCATGATTCTTGTTATTATTTGGCATGGTAAAAACGCAATGGATTTACCTTCCTAGCAGTGATGAAAGCCACAGGGACTGTGGCAACGCCCACGATGCGGCAGGGAGGGCAGGACACGCGTCTTCAGGCAGGCAGGACAGGACGGAGACGACTGGCCTCGCTTACGGACCTTCAGACAAACTGCCTCTCCACTACACTCCTAGAACAGAAGCAGGAAAAGTCCCTTTAGTATGAAAGGAAAAGCGGTAAGGAAGGCAATGAGGTAGCTCATTCCACACCTGTCCCAGGGCCCTGTCGATGGACAACAGACAGTGACTATTTGACTGTTGTTTCCCATTTTGTTTCGTTATTCATTTCCACGTAAAAGCAGTGCAAACGTAAATCACCAGAAATTATCACAGCAGTATAGAAGAGGAGAAAGGTAAAAAGAGAAAGTGAAGCCTTTAACCCATGACTTGGAAGCAAAAAAAAAAAAAACGGCACGTTTGCGGACCTTTCTCGTGCCCCCACCACCAGCCAACCCCGGCCGCTTTGGACACGTACACGGCTCCGGCGGCGAGCCCCGCGCGGGCCGCCCAGCCCAGCCCTGCCTCCGCGCTCGGCAGGCGCCCGCTCCTCTCTCGCCATCCCCTCGCCCCCCCCCGGCGCCGCGTCTCCTTTCTCTTCGCTTCTTTCCGCCACGTGCCTCGTTCCCTCCTCGCTAAAGCCGCCAGAAGGCGCCCACCGCGGAGCTCGGCGGCGCTTTCTGACCGTCCCTAGCGCGTTCGGATACCGGCTTTTGCACGCGGAGGCGAACTTCCTCCGTCTCCAACGGCACAGCCAGCGGCGGCTCGCGGGGCGCCCGCGGCTCCGGGCTCCCCCGCGGGCTCCGCGCCCTGGCAGGCGTTGCTGTTATTTTAACCCGTTGGCAATGCTCCCTCCTGTTCTCCACCTTTACTTTCCTTATCTTATTTTCACACCCTCTTATCTACATTCTGCATTCTTTAACATTTTTTTTTTGAAGGATGTTTTCCACACTGCTCTCACTATTCCGTACAAGCTCTTTGGTTACTCGCCTGCTATTGCCTCTCGGGCCACGCGGCTGCTAACGCCGCGGGGAAAACAAACGTTCAGGCCTTGCTCCTCCCTGTCGCTCCCCTTCCACTTCCGACCTACCGAGCAGACTCTCCCCAACGCTCGGGTCTCGGGCTCCCCCCGCGACCCTTCCCCCCCCCAACCAGTCACTCTTGCCACATGGGAAATACCTCGGTTGATCCAACTCCAGGGAATAAATACGCAAGACTGAACGTAAAACGCTGTTGGGCGGAAGGACCTTCCCGCCTCCTCGCGGAGGCCAGCATCGTCTTTGCCCGACACGTCGGCGCGGTTTCGACAAGCGCCTCCGTGCTCCGAGCGCTCCCCCAGCTTCCTCCCGGGGCAGGTGCTTCCTGACGGCACCTATCGTCACGCCGGCGGCCGGGGACACCCGCCGCCCTGCAAACCGGCATGCCGCCCCGAGCCTCGGCGCCCTCTTCCCTCCCCCGTCTGCTTCGCCACCCCCGCGTCAGCCTGGAAGAAAACGCGGCTACCAGCACGGATTGCAGCCGCTCTTACAAACCCCCGACCAAAACTAACGTGGGATGCTAGACCTTGGCTTTACTCTCGGCACCGGGCAACCTTTCCCCACTTCCTTCTCCAGTTTTCCTTTGGGGAAGACTGGACTGCTTTGTTTTGTTCTGATTTGTTTTCTTGCTCCTGCCAATTGTGTGAAATGGAACATATTTGGGAGGAATGAATTAAATTTTTTACAAAAGCTCTTCTAATAATATATATTAAAAAAATAAGCAAAGAATAACAAGTATTTGCCCAGTAGATGAACTGTAAATGTTATCAGGCAAAGTAAACATTCCAACTGTAATTGTTATTGTAGATGGATGAATTCATAAATATGGAAACACTAAAATATGGTGTAATAAAGAAACAAAACGCAATGGACTGAGGAAAGAATGCAGCATGCGGCAGCCTGGGCAAAAGCAGTTCAGAAAGGTTAAAGAGCTAACAAGAGCACTGAAAAACAGGAGTTTTTCATGTGGCACCAACCCTGTCGAAGCTGATGCAAACATTTGTCACCCATTCACCCCTCGGGGTTTTGTTGATACTGCTCATGAACCCAAGGGAAAGCGTTCCTGTTCCCATCCTCCACCAACTAACTCTGTCCTCAGGAGTGCACGTTTGAAGCATGTCTCCCAGTGCTCCTCGCTTACCGTGCTGTGACTCGTAGCACGGAGAGGTTCTGGAGCACATGAGCCCTTTGCAGGCAGCAGCCCCAGGTGATGTGCTCCAGGGATGCACCTGAAGTGCTGCAACCCCTTTGGGGGGGGGGGATAGGTATACAGGACCTAAGTAAAATCCCCACTCAGTGAGGCTTGAGGACATCTGGTACTCAGCAAGTATTTTGCTCCGTACAGGAACATGGCTCTAGGAACAGCAGCAGGCTCCTGTTGTGCCACACGACTTGCTAACATAGACATAATGTCACTTAGCTCCCTAAGGCTGGGCTTCCCAGGCTCTTAGCTAGGCTGCTCCAGAGTACAGTTTGCTTAAATCGGGATCCTGTCCATTCTGTATTGTCCTTTGTAGGATTTTTTTTTTAACTCTCCTCTTCTTTCAGAGCCTGCTGTTAGACAGTATAAATACATGTGATAAAATCACGTTGACTGACTTAGGAGGGTTTACATTACTTGTGTTTTTCTTAAAGCTTTGCCTTACGAGAGACTCCAGGGTCCTGACACATGCCAAACATGAATCAAAGATGTCCTGGCTTGTTTGACAGCTTCAAGACCCGACTGCTTGTGAGAAGCTTAAGTAACAGCTGTCATCCAACCTGCTTCAGCAGCTTCTGCTGCTCTCTCAACTCACTCCGGGCAAAGTCAGGGGACACGCAACCAAACTCCTAATGAGCCCAGGGATCTATCACACAAACTGAGCCCTTTCTGTGCACTGCATTCACAACACGAATCCCTGCCGTGGTCCGACGGGCAAGGATTACTCGGTGAGCACACGACCAGGCTGGCTAGGCAGCCTGGCTCATGCCCTGCCACATCTCTTTTGTCCCCTCTTTGGAGCATGGGACACCATGCCAGTAAAACCGGCAAGCACACGTATGACAACCATACCACAATCAATACTTTCCCTGTTCCAGCCCCATTTGCACCCTATGCCGGTCCTCCTGCATGCTCTGTTTTTCTTCCACTGCTGTCTTGGCATTGACATACATGTGGTCTGCTAGTCCTGCAAAATCCGGTCAGTTCTTTCCTCCTTAACTGCTCCAAATCCCTAGCGGTGTGGTCAATGACAGCAACACACTTCCCTCAATTTTCAGCTCATTGAGTTGTTCAGCTGAAATCAAGCTATAATTTAGGAGAAAAAAAATAGTATTTTGAGTCTGACATTTTAAGAAAACCACCCTTCATTTTGCCAGAATACCATTAATAATTACACTCCTGGCTTCTCCCTATACAATACATTGCAAGCACAAATATTAGCCCTTAGGTGATCTGATCTTCAATCACGAATAGCTGTCTCAAAGCTAATGCTTGTTCATTAGCAAGCAGGGAAAAAAAAGCTTCTGAGAAATAGAAAGGCTGGCCCTCTGCTCATCTGAAAATTTATCTCTGAATATTCAGTACAACCTCAGTCATTAGTTTCCAAAGTCACAGACGGAGCAGATAGATGTCAAATCAATATCAAGACAGATAACTTCTTATCAGTAGGAATGGGTACTGAGAAACAGCCGCTGTGTGATGGTATCATTTCATTAGGTAAGTTATCAACAACGAGTGCCATATGTGACATTCCCCTATAGCCTTGGAAAAAGCCTGGGAGATAATAGCATGCTTTATAGCTTAGTTCTTTGCACTAGTTAAGAATATGGCACATTAAATCCACCTCAAAATAAACAAATACTGTAATTATAGCTAGAAAAAATTTATGTCATTCTAATCAACTAGAGCCTGACTGGGGTAGCTGGGTATGTTTGGAGAGCTAAATCAATACTTCGGTACCAAAAATGGTATTTAATGACTTCCAATCTTTTAATTTAGAAACTGTTACATCTTGCATTAAAACAATTATTTCTCTTTAGGATAGCCTTTTCCTCTCCCTGCTTTTCCAGTGTTTTAGCATAATTTTTATATACAACTGTTTTCTATACCTACTAGAGAGAAGTTCCTTGAAATTTTGAAGAATCCATATTTTAGATGTGTTTTTTTTTTTTTACCACCACTGCATCATATGGAGAGTGCAATAAGATGCCACCAAATTAATTTCATCACTGTGATGGATTATTAGTATGCAAATCTAATGGATCCCCTAGTGTTCCCTTGCTATCATATTACCGCTGTTTACAAAGGATTGCAAAACTTTCATCATGTTGGCCAATCAAACATTGAGTCAGCTAGTTCATTTTTTTCTGTCTCTCCAAGTGGCTCTATTTATATCAGCTAGATGGTTTGACAATCCCCTGAAGCACAGAAACCAAAATATCCCCCCAGTAGCAAAGACCTCTAAAATCAGATTCATGGAAAACTCTTGGCCCATCTCTGCTGCAGAGCTCTCAGCATGGGCTGTATCACAATACTCTCTTTATCCTGCATTTCCCTTCACATAGAGTAAATAAACCAAGCTAATTAGGTTAAGGGATAACCATGAGTAATGTCGCAGCTGCAACGAATGACTCTCAGAAAGGAACTATGGAATAACTCAAGCATCTGAAGGAGTACAGAAGCAAGTGCTCTACAATAACCCACCATATATCAAAATAATAAAGAGAGACAGAATTTGGCAACAGTAAGGATATGGCAGTATTGACATACATAGAGATGTCCAACATAAATATTTCAAGATCTTTTATCAACAGTTCATAACATAACAGGAATGTGCATGAGCTGCAGCAGCTCAGCTCCAAACAGCACCATGCGGCAGAGGATCAGCCTTTAGATTAAGCTTGCAAGTGGGGTGGAGAAGAAAGCACAGGGGAAAAAAAACTGTTTGCAGCTTAGTAGGTCACTTTCAAACTAGCAGCATTGGTGCCAAATGGAGCTTTCTAATTACTTTTGTTTTCCTGCTGAAATTGCAAGAGCGAAGCACAAAAAACTGCACAGCGCTGGGGTGATTCACGTTTTTCTGGATTCCCCGAGCAGGCAATCCCTCCCTGGCACTACGGCAGTCGTCTGCTGGGTGAATTGGGCTTGAGCAGCTCCAGGCTGATCTCACGAAAAGGACTGACGGATATTCAGTCTGTAGAGCTGCAGTGGGGAAACCAGAAGCCTCAAAAAAGTTGTTGTATCGTTAAGTACTGTGATATTCACACCCTTTTTCTATGTGACAGAGTTTTGAAAGACCTCCTAAATTAAAAGGGCTAATTTCTTATAAATTGACCTTTTCCCTCTTTCTGCAAATGCACACGTGACTACGGGAAAGCAGTCTGAGTCACCAAGGAGTTATTTACTCTCGAAACCACCTATCTAGCACCACACCGAAAACGAGGCTTAGCAATTCCGCACATCTCTGTCCTGCTGGGCATCTCCCAACTTGCCTCCAGCTTTCTCCAAGACAGAGTCCGGACTGGGAAAAGAATTTTCCTTTTCGTCCTGCTTCCACGCCTACATCAAATTTTCTGGAGCGGTTCCTGGTACTCTATTAAGCAAAAAACGTAGGAGTCATTGCTTTCAGCTCAGCCTGGTCTCAGTTCTCCTAAATCCTCAGAAAGGTTAGGCAGAACCCCTCGTCCTCGTTTGGACACACGCGATCGTCACGGACAGCGTAAAGGGCCTGTAGAGGCGTCACACTACTGTGGCTGCGATTCTCCCTCCGACCAGCCAGCTACTCTGTATTACAGATGCCCTGCCTAGACTCAGACATCACCTGTGGACGAGCATCAGAGATGTGATGCTGAGTACAAGTCTTACAGTTCAATACATCAACCTCCACAACAGGGGGAAAGTCTATAGAAAGTATAGATTTTATCTGCAAGTCAATGGATGTTTTCTAAATATTAATTACAACGTACTATTAGCAATATGTTTGGCTGGATAAATATTTGCTTGCTAGGAAGCCAACAACGAAATTCTCCTACTCGTCCAAATTTCACCACCTTCTGCCAGTGGAAGGTGGCAGAAGGTGGCAACAAAAAGATTTTTGTTGCACCTAGAGCCTCCAGAAAGTTTTTGAAGTTATTCTGGCTTGTTCTTCTAAAGATGGATAAGAATCTGTGCAAAAAGACTATTGCCTCAGCATCTTTTCATCCATGTGTTCACGCCTCAGAAGTATAATAGCAGAGCGTAAGTTATCGTAGCTTAATTGTCAGGGGACCCACCAACAAGATATGGGAAATGTCCCTGTTTAAAAGGGACGATGTTTAAAGGAGAATAGGAAAGCTTGCTGGGACTGAATTGCAGAATAAAGCTGGTTAAGACAGCATGAGGTCCAGTGAACACATAGGCTGGGATTTTCAAAAGTGATTTTTAAGGACAGTGGCACTTCTTTGACGCTTGGACTATTATGAAAATCCTAGCCTCACTCCACATTCTCCGGTTTTGTGTGTGGCTTTTACACCTCTGCTCATCGATTTCACTGGCTGCTTTTGGCATGTGATCTGTGCCTCAGAGCTGCTGAGCAGGACTTGGACCTTTTAATCGCTCATCTAAAGCGACTACCCTGCTCTATTAGAGAGGTGCACTCCTCACACCTTTAAATTACACACCAGTTTGAAAGAATGTAACAAGGGAGCATTTCTACCACTTCAATATTAGAAATAATAAAATTATAAAATTAACATTGTGCTAGTTTGACAGGTTTGCAGAAAACAGAGAAGTATTCATTAATTGTGCAAGTTGAGAAATGCTTCATTTGCATCAAAAACAATAAGCTGGCAAGAAAGCACACGAACTGTGCCAAGTCTAAAGGTGTTACCATGACGGTAAGAAGAATTGGTTTAAGAAACCATTTATTTGATGAAATTGAAGGATCCCCAACTTCATAAATCAATTCCCAAATTGCAGGAAAAAAATATTACCTTTTAAATGCCCCTAATTGTTATTCATTATTCTAGGCCCTCTAAACCTCACCAGAGTGGTTTATTGATGATGTAGTCTTCAAAGAACATTATTCAGGCAATGGAAAGGAGGGAAAAAAAGAAAAAGGAAGGAGTACTGCACCAGAATAATGAATTACAGTGGACAACATCAAGTAGTTTCAGTTTGTTTGCTTTAGGCTAAATTAACAAATAGAAGGCTTCCCCCCACCCTTATTCTTTTTTTTGTTAAAAAAGAAACAAAATTATTTAAACAGAAAAAAAGAAGGCAATTAGATTCACATGGAATTACTGTGTTTAAATTTAACACTTATAAAGCCCTATCTCCCAATACAAGACAGGGTTCATTCGATACAGAATTTGAGAGAAAGTTTGGGGTTATTTGATTATTTGCTGGAGAGCTTCTCTGCTCTGGGTGCTGTCCTGGTTGCGTGGAGGTCGCAGATGGCTTTGACATTGCCCACAACAGAACCAGGTTTTCACACAGCAACTTTAAACTGCAGTTTTTTTGGAATGCAAAAATTTTAAAATTCTAAAAAAGTCAGGGCAAGTTCAATGGGCAGACTAGGCCTGGTTTAGTGAAGGACTTCTGCGTGCCTAGTGTAAAGCATGCACATTGTCCCACTCTAATTCACTACGTAAAACATGGGCTCCATCAGAAGCGTAACTCCCACTCAGGGCATTTCTTCAGAGCCTATTCCTCCATGGGAGGAAGACGGAGGTGTCAAGCAGACATCGCTTCAAAAACAGGATCAGGCAAGAAGTATCATGTGCAAGACGGAATAAATCCTGGAATGGGGGAAGTCAAAAAGAACTGCCTGTCAAAAAGTCAGTACAAGGTATCTGGTGAGAGGGAAAAGGTCGCAAAGCAAAGAAAGGCTGGGTCCTAAACAGGGCTTAAATGCAATTTTTCAAGGTTGTCTGTTCACCTGTCCTGTGGCAATGGGTACCTACCCTTCACAGAGCAACTGGATTTACACAGTTGGAGATAGTCCACCAAACACTCCGAAGCATGACCATGTAGCAGACTGAAAATCAAAGCTATTGGTATATTTGCAAAACGGACATGTGTAGTTTCATTTCTACCACAGCTAATTTCTTCTGATGGGGCAAAATCCAAGATATCAGTACTGCCAGTGTAACGGAACACGTGCATCTTGCCTGCTTGAAATGCAAGAACAGACAGGAGCTGGTTTCGGATCACCAGTAATAAAAACAAGCCCTAGGATCGCTCTGGAATGAAAGAAAAATAAATTCCAAACTTTCGAGAGCTGTTTGCAGCGTGGCAGTTTTTGCACACAGGATGCTCTCTTTTGCAAGAGATGCACACAGTCTCTGCAGAAGCCCTGCCCCGGCGCCTCCCTGCAATTACACAAGAATGCAGGCACCTTATTCCACTAACGAACGCTTTCTAAGATAAGTCAGAAGATGATTATTAAGAAAATCAGAAACTCTGTACGCAGACGTGACACCAGCAATAATGCTGGCTACAGTCCTGCTTTGTTATTTTACTTATAAACAAATAACAAATACTTACAGGTTTTGTCCTGTTGCTTCTATTTTATTCCCTCTCATGGCAGCTAATCACGCCGCGCGCACGGGTGGTATCGGAGCCCCAGGTATTCATTGGCTTAATTACACTGCAATGGGGGGAACTGGGGAATTCTTACTCTTTTGTCAGCATTAACTGGCCAGTGCCTGGGAGCCGCTCCAAGCGGCGAGAGGAAGCACCCCGTTTCGGGGCCGCGAAGAGGCCGTCGGCGTGCGCTGACCTACAGCAAGGGCTTCGAGAAGAGAGGATCAAAGGAGAAGCGGAAAATCCTTAAGCAAAACACAGAGGGACCCAACAACAGGACGGCAGGCAACCAAACGGACAAACCCTCCGAGCCGCTGGGCAGCGGAAGGCGCCTGCAGGCTCCTGGGACGCTCTCGTCCTTCGGGCAGGAGCACGAGCGGGAACAGACACGCGAGCTCCGGAACCGGCTGCATCTCAGAGGGGTCTCAGCACAAAACCAGCGCTGCGCACACGCAGACGGAGGTTACAGCCCAAGTAACTCCAGCCGTACCGGGGAAAGATGTATCACACCAGAAAATAAGTACAACTAATTTAGTGACTAACACAATTTTGGGGTATCAAGATGCACCCAAATCCAAGACACCGGCATCCCAGGAGGCAGGAGCCAGCACTGGGATTTTCCGACCAGTACAGTATCAGAAACTGAAGTATCAAACTTAGGACATGAAAAAAAAAAAGAAAAAGGAAAAGAAAGGAGAGAAAGACAGCTAGAGAAACTTAGACTTTGCTTGGTCTTTTAGGGAGAAAAATAAATGAAAAGACAGCGGTCTGTTCTCCTTTACGCTCGTGGCCGAGGACGTACTCCGGGAGCGGGACGCGTGCCGGAGGCGCTGGCGCACCGTCGCGCTCGCTCGCCCGCCCGCCTCTGAGCCGGAGCGGAACAAAAGCAGCATTAAGCCGAGCTCCGCGGTCACCCGCGCGCCATCCTGGCTTGGGTGGCTCTGCGGCTACGTGGCTTTTTGTCCGAGAGCTTGCATCAATGGCCTCCTTGTCGTCCGTCGGGCCCCCGTGGGGTTACATGAGTACTATCGCAATTCAATAGCTTTGCTCTCGACCATTGTCTTTTAATATAGGTTTATAGTCCGCAAGGATATATGCTGCATTACAATTAGTCATGATGTCCAGCAGTTACTGAGGCTTATTTGCAGCACAGAGTTTATTGCCCTTTGCGAGGCTGACAAAGAGATGCTTGTTAAGGGCCGTATACAAGAGGCAAATACAATGCATGAATTTCTCAGCAATACAAAGGAGGAAAATAATAGCTGGTCAGTAAACAGCAACCAAGTAGCAGCTTCTTCTTCCCCCTCCCCTGCCTTCCTCAAATCGACATATCCCACCTAATTTTAAAGCAGCATCTGGTGGAGAGAGGAAAAAACAACCAAGTACGTACTCTGCATCTCATGCTCATCTCTTCTTTCCACCATTTCCATCCTCTGTACCCTGGGGGGTCACACTCAAGCCCAGCACCCTGCATGTTTCCCACTGGAGCCTTTCCAGTCTGCATGTTCAAGGATGAGCAGAGAGGAAGGAAAGGGTGGAGGCAGCTCCAGCCCTTCATTACTTCACAAATTACAAATTTTATATATATATATATACACACACACACACAAGTAAAATAGATTTATGGACATATGCGTATGTATAAATTAATTGCCATCTGGACCATAAGGCTGAGGTGCAAATTGGAATGCAATTGAGAATTAGCAAGAAGTGAAGCAGCAGAGTCAGTGCCCTGTTCACCCAAGGAAAATAGGAGCTGCTACATTTAAACATCACAGTGTAACGGAAGAACCACCAGGACAGGGCCCAAGACAGAATGAACACCGCACCTAGTGCCTCTTCTCATCCTCCTCTGCCTTGCCTCCCCCACTTCTCTAGAGGTTTGGAATTTGGGGAAGTTCATATCCAAACAATGAAAATTTTGGCAGTCGTTGTTAAATGGGCCAGTGTGGGATACAAAATCCAAACACCTCAAAAACGCAAGGAATCTCTTCTATTTCAGATGCAAAAGTCACAGCTCAGCCCAGGCTTCAAACTGTCAAAAAGAATCTGCACCAAGGGGCTTTAAGCCAAGCAAACCCAACCATGCTCCACTAGCTTCTGTTTCCCAGTTAAGAGCTCCTCGCTATTTCTAAGAAGTCAGATACACTGGCAAAGAGTAGTCATCTTTATACCAGCACTGAAGAAAAGAAAACCTCGCTTCTTGGCAGGCAAGCAAAGCTTCATCTGCTCATGGTGACTGAGCGGAGGGATCATCAGAAACCAAATGATTTTAATATTAAGTTTTTAATATTAGAAGTTGCAGGCTCTAAACACAAGTATCCTTTGCATATCTGCACATGTCCAAAACTTCCTCATCGCTTTTCTCAAAGTAGGAAGATATATAAACAAAACCAACAAGCTTATGTTTATTTCCTTCTCTTGGGTTGCTCAGCACTTTGGAAGAGTCTCTGGACTGGAATCTGAGTTCACTAGCTGATGAGCCTTCTTTTTGTTCAGCTCAGGGCTTCTTTTCAAAAATAATTTTTCAGCCAACTTGCAAACTTTTCCTAGCCTAGCCTGGTCCTGCCATTACAGTGGCTTTTTCACTTAAGAAATCTTTTTCTTCCTCAGAGGAAAAAGCTACTTCTTTCACGACTTCTTCTTCAATGACTATTTGATCACCTGGATTCTCTCTGAGAAATTACTAAACTCCTTACTTCCCTCCCCCAAAAATCAGTTCTCCTGACACCAGCCAACCTCCGGAGCTCAGAAGCCACTCATTAAGCTGAGTAACCCCTCAAGTCATTACACTGGTGAGCACGTGCAACAGGCCTTGGGAGAAAACGATGGATTCATCATCTTAGGCAACCCAAGATGCTAAAATTTTTCATAACAGCAACTTCATAACTTCAACCAGAATTCATACATTTTACTTAGAAGGTCCCCGTATCAAGGTGGGCTCCAAAAGTCTTTAAGGAATTGTCATCTCTAAGGCATTAAAGCTACTTTTCATTCACCAGATAGGTTTGTCTTGTTGATACCCACACAGCTACGTCAGTTCTGTACAATCAGAGTAATGAGCATTTTTGGACTCTATAGGAATGTTTGCCAATATACTTTTGATCATGGGTTTAATATCACGGCTAATTTTGTTCGAAACCAGGCAGGTGTGCGCTCAATGACTCTTCTTACTAAAATAAAGTATTTCCCTGGTGGAGAAAACACTTATTTTCAATGAATTCAAACAGATAAATAATAGGGACACATCAGGTCAGGCTATAACCTCTCTCTTGTGTGTTTGAGGGAATGTAACTTTTTATTTGATCCTAACCTTTGAGGCCTGAAAAACATTCTCTTAGCACTTAAAAAGCAACATCATCTATTAGTTTTTCAGCCCACAAAAGCTTTCACACAGAATTGTAAATCACTATTCCCTATGAGTCACATGCTATCAGAACCTTAGTCTGAAAACTCAGGTTTGCCTGATTCTTAGATATTCATCGCATAGCTATAGATAAGATATGGAAATTCACTTTTTTTCTATGTTTCTTCTATATTTTAAATTCATCATGAAGAAAGAGAAAACAAAATAGTAATAAGACATTAGAAACATGTATTTTCCTAAATGTGCCAGTCTATGAGTGCAAGTTTTATTCTGTACCTCCTCTAGCAGATTTCAGAAGTGTAAACACTTGCATTTAAGTATCATTCCAAAGGTTTTGCCTTTACTATACTTTAAAAGTTGTCTCTGTTCACAAATACTAAAGCTACATATGTAAATAAGGATATGCAAATAAATAATATGTAAATAAAGATTTTATTTCAGACAGCCAAATATGCTACTGAAATTTAATTAGATGCAATAAATACTCATCAGGACATCCAAATCAAGGGGAAAAAGGTGCAAAACGTATGTGAGAATTCAGCAGTAAATGCACACACATTCCAACGAAGTGCAAATAAGTCTAATTTATTCCAATAGCATTGGAAGCGGTACAGTTAGCTTTGCACTGCTTCACCCCAAAGGGGCCGATTTCAACCTCCAAAACCGCCCACCTCCCCCGCGCAAGCTGCGTGCAGCACCCGCGCCGCCACGCTCGTCTCGCCGAGGCGCCGAGCCGCGGGCAGGACCCTCTCGCCTCCCCACGCTCCCGGCGGTGCGCTGCCCGGGGTGGGGGGCCCCACTGCCGGCACCTGGCCTCCGGCGGGCTCGCTCCCCCGCGCGCGCCCCTCCGAGAAGCGCCGCACGGTGCTGCCCTGTCCCGGCTTCCCGGGGCTACGCTGAGGCGAGGAGGGTCAGGCTCTCCCCTGGGCGATGAAATAATCCATTACAAGCACATTACTCATCACAGCAAACGAAGAGAAAATACAGATGCGGAGAGCGTCGCGGAGCGTTGCACAGCCTGTTCTCCCGTCTGATCAGCGTTTCAGACCTCCCGCTGCCCTTCCCTCTCCTCTCCCGCGCACACCTCCGCGGGCCAGCGTACAGGTAACGCAGTGGCCGCAGCAGTTTCATGCGCCGCAGAGAGCTCACGCTGTTATTTTGGACACAGTCCTCTGCAGACGGACTCCTTAATACATTTCTTGCAATGTGTCATGACACTTAACACTGAAGCAGGGGAAGTGAGGGAGAATAAAAACAGGCATTTCTTCAGGGAGGGACGCACTCAATTAAATGTTTGCTCCAAGGAAAATTAAGCTAAGCCAATTTGCAGCTGAAGGCAAGCCTGCTGCAACCCCCCCGGCAAGGAGGCAGAGCCTGGATTTTGGAGGATCCTTTTTCCCTTTTCCTCGTTCACGTAAACGCTCCTCCACACCACCGCCGCTTTCCAACACGCGGGCTCGTCCTTGGAGCACACTGAAGGTGGACGGCCGCGCTCCCGCCGCCTTATCCCCCCACGAGCCCGTCTCTCAGACGGCCCAAAGCTCGTAGCACAACCTGCTTCAGCGGAGCAGGACTAGTTTTACCCGTCCTCCCCCAAGCCCCTCCATTGCCGCAGCGAGAGTCGGGCTCGCTCTCGTGTTTCCGCCGTTGCGGCACCCACCCAAGCGCCGGCTTCGGCGGCGGGACCCGCGTGCCTGCCCGGGCACGCACGCGTTCACCCCCACCACGGCGACCGGCCTCCCTTCCGCGGGGAAGCCCACCAGCCCGCGTGCTTCGCAGACCAGTTCATCCGCAAGAGCCCTGCCGCAGTCGCTGCAGCTTTTACGCTGCATCCAAGTGCTATGGCAAAACTTTGGGGGGACAGGAAGGCTCCCGCGAGTCAGGGACACCCTGCCTGCTGCAAACCTGAAAAGCCCGAGATTTTCCATTTTCCTCTTCACCGACACCTCCAGGACCTCTTGGACTTTTCTCTTCCCTCCACTCCTTCCTTCCTCTTTTCTTCCCACTTCCCTTATTTTCCCCTTCCCTCTTTTTAATTCAGGGAGTGACCTCCATGGTCAAGTCTAACTTACACTGGAGTCGCAGAGAATCTTTCCCCGCACTGACTGCAAACAGGCCCCAACCTCCTCTTAGGAGCCACTGTGATGATTTTATTCCTTTTTTAAACCAGACACCATATTACCCCCATGTCTAGGACGTCTGGATAAGTCCGTGGCTTTAGGATCACCTCCGGACAGGATGTCCTATCCCTCTTTTTCCTCTGGGATGTTTCTCCCACAGCAATGTTCAAAAATGCCAGGGATGCTGCAGGAAACCCAGATATAAGAGTTTCCTTGAGAGCCAAGAATATGGTGTGTGCAGGACTTGTTTAATCTTAATTACAGGCATAAGATGGAACAACCACTCAATTAGCCAAAATCTTTTATGTTTATCACCTGCCCTGGTTTAGGATCCCAGGATGAATATTAGGCTAATAAATGGACAGTGCTGTGATGCTGCTTTTAGAGCATAAGAGACTCAGACAAATGGGTACAGTCCCAGATAGGATCAGCTTATGAGGGATGGCTTCCTCCTGACAGGCTTGCCGGTGAGACACAAAGCGGATTTCATTTCTGATTTCGTTTCATGTGCCCTTCCATGCAGGGGCAGATCCTTGCCAGTAGCGGAGACCCGGCTCTTTCCCCCTGGGAAAGCCTTGTCCCCGAATGGTTATGCAGAGGCCTTCCTGACAAGGCCTACAAGATTATTTTGTGTCTGGAAATAAGAAATTCAATCTGAAAATATCACCTACTCTCTCTCCTTGGTCTGTTGCACATCACATATGCCTCCTTTTTAACTTGATGTATTCAATTACGAAAAACAGAAGTTATATAGGGCTCTTGGAAGATGCCAAATCCACAGCCATCAAGGACACAAATAGGGCTCTTTCCAGTGGTACAAAGGTAAGCATCTTGTTAAAGCAGATTTTAAGTGCTCTAACCTTTTCACAGCAGGCAAAGTACTTCTGTTGCTGTCTACATCAAGTTTGTCCACTTTTAGAGGAGCCAGAAAAAGGAGCTTCAGCGTAGTGTTCCCCAAGGAGCTCACATGCATGGCTCTGCATTCACTGGTCCTCATCCACAAAGATGGAGAGGTTTGCAAGCAGGGGTCTTAAACTTTCCTGAGAGCAAATATAACCCTGTTTTATCTCTTGTCCTTCTAACATCGTCTTGATGAGACATTTGTGTTTTGTTTTGTTGTTCCCTAAGGAGAGGGTAAAAGTATAAAAGGGAAAGAAAACTCAAAAAACAGATAAACATCTGAAATCTCCAACAAAACACATGGTTTAACTTAGGGAAAATTTAGACGGCAATCACTTAGAAAAATATGTATTTAAGTTTCGCTCTATACGGAATGGAGGAAAAAACCCTCAAAGACAGAGGGAGATATCAAATGGGAAAGCTGAAAGATACTGAAATCATCATGGTTCACTTCAGTCCTGCATAGCGCTTCAGACACCAAGTTAGGACAGCAAGCGAGTGCAAGCCCTGTGAAGTCAGCTCAAGATAAAACTCCCTGCTCTGAGTAATCCCTAAGCATCCAAACAATAATTAACATACTGATGAATCTTGCTAGGAAGAGCCGAAAGGAAGACGTTCTCAAGAATTGGCTAGCATTCACATCCCTCCAGCTTTTGGTCTAGCAAAAGAGAGCTGAGTGACCCTGCCTGCCTCTCTGGCTCAAGTGTTACAGAAGACAGACAGCAAATGCTCTCCTTCCCCTTCCCACAGCTCAGCATACGCCTAGCCCCTGGCTGGTGTTTAACAGTCGCTCTGCCCTTCCTCCTGGGGTGTTACCGAGAGGTCTCAAACTGGACGCGTTAAGAGGTGAAGCACTGCATGTTCTAGCCCTTTCTTTTTAGCTACCTGATATTATTTTTTTTTTAATCTTTTCTTGTTCATACTAGCAGGATCAAGGGATCTGCTTCCTGCAGTGGACTTCCTTGATAGTTCCATGGCTCAGGAACAAACCCCAACTTTGTGTCAACACTCATCTTTACTCTGATCTAAACTACACAAAGTTTAAGGCGGTTTGATCTAAAACTCAGTAAAGCTGGTAGAAAAGCTGAACTTCAGAGTGCCTTGGATTTCATCTGATTAAAGTCAATTTCCCGGCATCTTCGAAATATCATCCTTACGAAACATCACAAATACACCTACGTGTGTTTTCAGAAAGGAGGATTTTAAGAAATGTCCTATGTCTTCCCTGTAGATGCTCAAAACAGCACTTTAGTGCAAACAGGAGCTCACAGCACACACCGAATGGAACTTTCTAGTGTCAGATTTGAGCCCCAGATATTCCTTCAGGGCCTAAAAACCTGCTGGTTTTGGAATATACAGAGGAATAAATATTTTATAGAACAGTACAGCTGGACAGGTTTAAAGTTTACTCTATAGACCAGCACTGCCCAATTAAGACATCAAGAAAAGGGTGAGAAACGTCAGCCGATCATACTAAACAGCCCACAGACACGTCAGAGATCACAAGAGATTCACTGCAGCCGTTTCTATACGATTACCCTCATCATCTACAACTACATCCAAACAGCAGGGTTAGTTCCTGTCCACCTGGGGCAGATGAACAAACAAATAAGACTCATCTTATCACTGACACACAGGTCAGCACAAACTCAGCAGCATCCAGACACCCCAACTCGTGCCTTTAACAAGTTAATATCCCTTTTCCCTAAGTCAAGGTTGCTTTTAAAGGATATGTAGCATAAACAGAAGCAGCAGTTCTAATAGTCAAAACCATCTTTGAACCAAGAAACTCACTGCACATAAGGATTGCTGCTGTGCTGGTGTCATCTGTTTGTTGTGACCATGTTCACCACATCAATTTTCTCCTTGAGATTACAAAGTACTTTCTTAGAAGATGGACAAAGCTAACAGAACACAACTGCATGACATCGCAAGGAAAAAATTGCATCAGGAAGGTCAAAGTCAAAAACCTTGGTAATCTGGATCTGCCCAATTACATCATCATAAGAACCACACGCTTGCCTCTCGCTCCATTCACGATCATTACTTTTTACTGTCTCCTTTTCTGCTTGCACTTTAATTTAGGATTGGTTGCACTCTGCTGAGGATTCGACTGAAGTCTCTGCAAAACGCTGAACCTTGCAAATCTCAAACGTTATTAGCTGTGAGATGGTGATATTTAACCAGATTAACATATTCAAGCCACAGGGAAAAAAAAATCTTCTGGTGAAAATTATGCCTCTCTGGGCGGGCTGATTTTAGCAAGTCTAAACAACATATTTAGGAAAACAAAATACTGATTCAGAAAACAAGAGACCTGTCCATGCTGCTGTGTTCTTGCTGTGTGTCCTATGGTACAGCATGGCTATAAAGTTGTCAGTGGCTCCTGTTCCTTCATTTGATAGCTACCTCATCAAGTGTGAATCATGAAACCACATAAACTGCAACAATGCTGTCCTTCTACTGACTTCTCGGAACATAAACAATAACAACATAAATACGACTTACCAAAGACTTAAGTAAAGCACTTAAAGGAAATCTATATTTTATATAAACCACGGATGTTTAGTGATGTGGTATGATATTTCTGCTTGGTTCCAAATAGCTGGAAATCATCTCACTATTGAGAAGTGGTATATCCCTTGGATGCTTAGAGTTAAAGCCAAAATGTTATCTTCTATTTATTACATTTTTTGTGTTGATATAAAGCACCACAGGCACAGACATTATGGATTGGTAAATGATGCAGATTTGATCAGTTTACAAGTGACAAAGTACTAGCAAGCCTCTTCATGTAAAATGTGAAGAAAAGTTCATTTCAAACAGCTTGATGCTGGGGAAAAAAAATGCAGGAGAAATCTTATTTGTAGTTTACTGACCTCTCTCATGAGTGTTCATTGGCTGGTGCTGGATACTAACCTTAGCTGATACTGAATAGCCTTACATGGAGCTGCCTACAAAGTCACGCAAACCTCGTATTTCTATCAGCTGATTGTTAACCACAAATATTTGTAGTTTGTGTTATCTGAGCAATCATGAAAATCCAGCATGGAAAAACTCAGACATGAAAAAAAATCAATGTTGAAACCACCTTAAAACCCTCAAGATGATAAAACATGAATTAAGCCCAGAACACTGTCCTTAAAGCACCCTATTTTTATTGGCTCAAAGCAAGGATCTTCCAAGAGGCGCTCCTCTGACTTATCATTGAATAACATATGGCAAGATCTACTTGTCATAGCACCACCACCACTTCATCAATTATCAAGCCAAATACACCCTTGCCCTATTTTAGCCATTCACCGTCTCAGCTTCTTCCAGCCTAACTGGGGTGCTCTCAGTCACCCCTGGGATAGCTCATCTGCTCTAGGCTGACTATGGGGTGAGCTTGCTTATTTAACCCAAGAGCTGCAAATGCTGCTTTTAGTGTCAAAATTTTCCATGATTATCAGACTGAGACCTCACTATCTGAACCATCTGCACTGAATAAAGGGGTTTCCTGAACAGGAAGCACAGAGCACCACGAGATATGTTACAGCAGATTCTGCAGATGATTTGTGTCCTAACTGATAAAAAGGATTAACGCTATCACTCATGAACTGATGGTATCTCTGTGCTACCAAATGCTGCAGTCACTGACACCCTTGCAGATGCCAGCCACAGATCTAACTTTTGAAGTGAGAACTTAGCAAGAAGTTTCATATGCTTTTTCAAGCACTGAAGAAACGTTAAGAAAGAAAAGAAGCCAATACACAGTCTCTACAAAGAGCTTGTGAGGATGGATGGAATTGCTAGCTGTCTTTATCAAAAACTATCATCAAGAAGAAAACTGTGACCTTGGATGTTCTCTGACAATTACTGAAGGGAGATTAAACCAGTTTAGAAAATCAGATTCCTTCACGCATGATACTTTTCCAAATTTGCAAGAGTAAAAATGGACCTTACTACAGTCAGCAATGCCAATGACAACAACAAGTATATGCCAGATAATACAAGTCTACCATATCAGGCATGGCATTTGAACAGTGAACAAGACTGAATTGTGTCAACTGGAGGACCCAAGGTGCCTTCACACAGGAGTAATCACTGCCAATTGCTATAGCTTGTGCTGATGTTCCAAATAACCTTCTTTACAGTTTCAGGTTCTATGGTTTTAATCTAGGGTAAATCCAATTTAAACCTTCCACAATGCTGATAAAGTTGTAAAGAAATTATAAGGAAAACTGTAAACCTGTCAACACACTTCAGAAAAATCTGCAAAAAAATCTGATAGGGGAAAAAACATTTGCACTCTTCTTGCAAAGACGACTCCACATCATTTCTAATTCCACATCATTTGAACTAGCGATGTGGGATCCCCTGGCACAGCAAGGTTGTGCCTCCTCCTAGTACTTTTAAGCATTGCATTATCTAATGCAAATACAGACAAACTAGCAGCTTGTTTGCAAGGGGACCTTTTAGGCACAGCCTCAGGCAAGTCGCATGCTGCTCGTCCTTTGTCAAAGGACAGACAATGGTGCTTCTCCTCTTTGGTAGGTGCTCTGAGATCTCTAACCAAGGGATTCTAGATGTTAAAATTACACATATACTCAACTTGGCATGTTCCTCCAGCTTTTGGCAAGAAAAGTGCCTGAAACAAAGATATATGATGTAGAGGAGTTCATATTGAGAATATTTCCTGATTATTTGCTATTTTACCTGTATAACTGAGCTTAAGCTAGCATTTTTTTTTCTGATATAGTTTTCCTTTATTTTTGCACATCCATGGTATATTACAGTCACTTGATACAGACTGAGTTGGTATCACTGTCCATGCAGTGACAATGACAGTACATTTCACTCCACTGTTTTCTCAGATCTGTTTCTATTTTTGTATTTATTTATGCCACTAAATTATCTAATTAGTGGCACATACAGTTGAAACATGAGCTGCTGTGAATATTTACTGCACTTGTCCAGGCATTTATCTAAATAGGTGGCGTGCCAAGTCTACGTAATAAGGAATAATGATTCTTCAGAAGAGTTACAGGAAATTATAGAAGACAAAAAAAAGTTTTCACAGTAGGTTGTAGCTTCCAACAACATATATCAATTCTTCCAGAGACAGAGCAATTGCATAGTAATGACAAAAATTTTATTGTAACAAATAAATCAATACTTGCCCTACTCCAGTCTCAGATGTTGCTTTTATGGATCTTCCCATGTCTATTATATAAAACTGCTCCTGATAGAGTGCGTTAAGTGACAACTGCTGGGGGGAATACAGTACCACGTCTTCGCGCAGTGTGCTCTACCTGCTATTAATCACTATCTCATTGCATGGAGATCCATTTATATCACTGCAACAGAGCCGAGCTGCTTACGGCGATGGACTAGGCTGCACGTGGAATGCTTGTTTTTTTTACAATGGAGCTGTCACCACATGCCCAGCAAAATGAAGATTCAAGATATTCCCCCTCAGAAATGATATTAAGAGGCAGCAAGACTGGCAAGAACACTCCCTGGGGCAAGGCTTGAGCACAACAGTGTCCGATCATCTCAGTCACCATATACAACCCTGAGAAAATGTGGTCCAGGGTGTTTACACAACACAGACACAATCTCTCCCACAGCAGACTAGCGCTGCACCAGCCCCTTTTTGCACAGAGCCCTTCAACGGAATAACTATGCAATTCTTCACAGCACATTAAGCGATTATAGGAGTATCTTTCCAGATACCTTGTAGCTCAAATAGAAGTCAGAGACACCACACAAAAAAAATTCCACTATGCAGAAGGTCAGACCAGAGCCACCTGCTCGAGCAATCTTTGCTGCACACCTTTCTTCCGTCTGCTCTAAGCAGAGCAAACCCCCCACCAAGCAGATATATAGTACTGGCAGCTAAGGAAGAAACAGGCAGCCCTTCGGACAGGCTTTATTCACTCTCCTGGAGCAGCAGCCAGTAAAATAAAGACACTTGTCCCATGTACCTATTCTTTTAATCTTTCGTCCTGTAGCAAGTATGCCAACAAGGACTAGTCCAGGTGACGGGAAGTGCCTTTGAAATTAAGGCATCGCATGTAGGCAGAGAGCAACATCAGTGTGACTATCCAAAGAATTACAGCTGTCAAACACTACATCTTGTTTTACCACACTCATTAGCAAAAAAGCTTCAAAACAGGAAAATATAGTCATTTCTCTTTCCCCAGTTCTAAGTCAACAAATACTCAAAACAGAAGTGTCCTCAAGAGGTCCTCGCAAGCGCCAATGGCAGCACCACATTTCTTCATCCCACTCCCTCTCTTTTCCTGCTCCTTCATCTTCTGTCTGCTAGGCACCATGCGACATCTGAATTTTCAGGGAGGCACGACATCTGATTACCCTCACCAGAATCTGGGCATTATAATGGGAATCTATAATACTGTTTAGTATTTCTCAACAGAAAAATTCCTCGTGCTGCTTGGAACTGCTTCTCAGAAAGCCAAGTGGAAATACAGCATCAGTGAGAGTCCTTCCTTGTCCAGACACACCAAACACTGGGAATTACCCTGAATTGGCTAATTTATCATCTCTAGCATACTATCCACACCCCGCGGAGGGCAAAAAAAACCTCCACATTTTTGCACTGTACTTCAGGGCTTCAAATGAATATGCAAGTTCCTCTTGGACTAGGATTAATTTATTCACCAGTATGCTAATTTCATTTGCCTATGGCTATTAGTGAATAACCTGAAGCATGAATTTGGCATGGTTTTTAGGAACGCTTGCAATGATAAATGACCAACTAGGTATATCTGCACAGATTCTTTTTCTTCTGCATTTTAATTCATTAACCAAATGAAGTCTTAAAACCATCTACCTCTTTCCTATCCTTCTGATAGATCAGCATGCATTTCACAGTCATCCATCTGATAAAGATTTAAAAAAAAAAAAAGATTGTCTTCCATGGTGCTCAAGGCAGGCATCTCTCCAATCCTTGTTAAACCTAATCATTGTTAAACCTAATTTTGAGCCTTTTACTGTTTTCTGTTCACGCAGTCATTTGCAAGTGACAGCAAACCACTTTTTCGTCTATAGAGAGGCCAGCTTAGATGCTAAGCCATTCTGCCAGGACAGAACAAACCAAAGTGTGCATCTTCCCGTATCTGCCACGCTCCCAGGAAGCTTTGCACAGCTAGGGCAAAGAAACACTTCAGCTGCAGGCTAATTTTCTACTCTCCCAGCTGGGTTAGCGAGCTCAGCGAACGGCTGGCAGAGGTGACAGGAGCGTGCAGCCAGGCATGGGAAGAGCAGCAGTGGGAAAGGAGCACTCAGCAGGTGCACTGCCCCAAAAACAAGCAGGGACCCCTGGTCAGATAGGTAAAACACTTGTTTAGGAGCCCTCAGTGAGGAGGCTGAAGTTCAGCTCCTCCTGGTTTATTTGTAACTTCACCTCTGAGACCCAGCTGTCCCTGCTCATCAGCCATTGGTTTCAAGCTTTGGGGTTTTTTTCCTATTCATGGTGGATTTTGGCTTACTCTAAGGCTATTTTTAAAATGGTTGTTAACCTTATGTAGGAAAGCAGGTTACCTTAATGTAAAGGGAGCAGGGGAATTGCCTCAGGCAAGGGCCATACCTCCTGCAGACCCTCCTTGTACAATACAGGCACCCAAGTCCCAGATCCATTCCCCAGAAAGTTCCCTGCCTCCCCCGTCTCCAACTCCAGGGGCTCTTCAGGCCAGCTGACTTGATGGTTCCATCAATTTAACAGTGCTTGTCCTTTGGTAATCTACCACTTCATTTACAGGCTTCACTTATCCAAGTTCCACTAAATCACCTTGTGATCACTTAGACATTTTTTACTAGTAGCTTCTTTAGACTGTCCTCACTATCTACTGACACCAAGTCTAAAACATGGTCACCTCCTATTGACTCAGTAAATATTTACTCATTACTTTCAGAAATAGCACTTGTTTTTAGTACACATGTGGGGAGTCCCCTGGTACTGCAATAAAAGTCACCTTTACCTCTGAGGGGAGAAAAGGAGGGGAAAAAGGAACCTTGCAAGAATCCAAGTATCAAAGAAGATTTTTTTTATTGGTCTATTTGGCAGCTGTTTTGGCTTTTCTGGTCACTGACTGCTTGAGTGAATCTTTTAGAAAGGACTCTATCCAGATTTCTAAGGCTCTCACATTTTAAAAGGTGAATTTCAAAACCATTAGTTGCTCTCCTGCTGAAGGGTGTGGATGGAGATTGTGCTATACCATCTGTTCCCAGCCCATCTATTTTATGTTGTTAAAAAGAGACAGTTTAACTCAGCAGTTCTAAGTATTTTTAGTTTGCATTTGTTGCTATTCTACAGCTGGGATCACAGTGTTTTGAAGTAAATCAGACGAGAATTACACTGTGTAGAAAGTAGCAGCAGATATTCAATGCACCTATATTAGGTTAATGTATTCTTTTCATGGATTTATTTTTCTTAGTTCAAGACACACAGAAAAGAATAGGGAAAAATAATAAAATCCTTCAAACAAGTGATTTACTCTATATCAGGGACATGTTTACCTGCCCTACTTAGATGGAGAAAAACAAGTTAGCTAAATGTTGCTAGATATGAATATTTTCATCCTTTATTTCCATAAATATTAGCTGCATATGGCCCCTTGAGTAAACCATGTGTATTGGCTCATAAGCTCCATTGGGGAAAAAAGCAACATTAAAGATGGATCTCTGCTCTCAGTTCCATTGCAATCACACTGTAACCGAGAGACTAAAAGAAACAAAAATGTTTATTGATTACTTTCCCATAACTTTGTGCAAAGAATACTGAAGACCAGCAGACTGTACTAATGACTTAACTTCTTTCACTCAGTTATGTCAGAAGGATGGGGCGGGGGGGGGGAACCAAAGAAACTGTTTGTTTAAAATAATTTGGATTGGGTAAAACTAGACAACTTTCCTTTCTTTTAAGGCTGAAATTGTGCCCATCAAAATTAATACATCTTCTTCAGAATAAAGATCGAAATACTATTTTGTGGACCCTTTGCAGGGGAATAGTACAAGTAGTTATTGTGCTTCATAGCCAACAGATCTACTTTTAAAAGCTTTTTACAGCGATGCTGCCAATGTGGCCGCCCTTCCCAGCAAGGACTTGTTTCCTGCTCCCTCTTGTAGCTCTCCTGCTCAACTGCCTCTTTTCCTCCCTCGTGGTTCATGGCAGTTACTTCATCCTTTTGCTAACTAGCTTTCATGCAGATACAGTAAATAGATGGGAGATGGGCTAACGGCAAAACTGAAGCCACAGTTCAAGCTAACAATACCAACGAGGCTCAAGATACGGCTGGAATTCCTCACAGGCCACCCACTGTTTAAGAGTAGCTTAGCTCTTCTCAAGGTTCAGTTCATTTATTTTCAGCATAGGCTGAATTCTCTATTTAAAAGTTAAAGTTATGGGCAATCACGAGAGACTGTCACCTCATTCTTCCACAGTCATATTGCCAGTCACATGCCCCAAGTGACTATTTGCACTGCCTAATTTTAAGCGCTTAATCTAAGTGCCCACATTTAGAGTGCGCATTCCCTGCCTACAAGCAGCGAGGTGCCTGGGGCATCTCAGCAGCCAAGTCAACCGAGATGTACACATCTACAGCAGATGCCTAAAACTAGCTTCCTTGAAACCTCCACCTTTCAAAAACACATCCTGATGTTTAGACTGTTCTAATGTTGTCACATGAGCAAGCACCAAGATTGAGTGCATACAGCGATACATCAGTTTGCCAGGTAGACACAAGCCAAGGGACACTATTCCTTGATACAGATTTTTCTTGATAGCCCTACAAGAGCTGGGCAAGTTGTTTTGTTGACAGTCCCAAACCAGCCAGTGGCCACAGAACGGAGAACCAGCACTTGTTTACATTTTTGTAGTCTACCAGTATTGTTCAGATAGGGTTGCTGGTGGCCCTTCAGTCTAGAGAAGACTAGTTCATTAGTGAATTAAAAGCCTAGTGCAAAGCAGTAACCTTCCCTGGTGAAGATACCTTCAAAGCTTCTGTACCTGCTACAGTGCCCCTCCAGCTGCACTTCTCTACACTGTTTCACTTTCCCCAGAGGGGCAGCAAAATAGGTTTATCTTTACTTTTTGATCTTTCTTCTCCATTGTCAATTTGGATGAAAACACTTCTGCTCTGCTTCCAGACAGTATTTGTCTGGAAACCTAGCTTTCCTGGGTGCTGTTGTGTGTTCCAATTAATCATACCTCTTCTCTGTAAGCTTTGCTAAATTGCCACTGCCATCACATATTTAAAGCAAGTCTTCAGCAAGAAGACTAGTCACAGGTGTGGTGCTTCCAAACACCCGCATATGCCTGAAATTTGGGCCCATTTCATGCATGGTTGACCAGCAGGGGCTTTCCTTCGAGGCTTCTGATCAATTGGTTGTTATTCTCATTCTCAATTCCAGGATCAGATGGGACTGAAAACATGGCTGCCTTAGTCCACGAGAAATTTGACAAAGATAATGTTTGGTCTTTTGCTGTACTAGAGAATAGACTTAAGAGTCATCTAGGGTGTGGCTAATTCCAGCACCAAGAAGAAAAGAAGTTTACAGCCAATTTTAACAGGCAACTCACTGGTATAAATGAGCTTGATCACAGCGAATACTGGAGTATTTACCAAGCCCTCCTAATAGCTGACGTAGCTTTGATGCAACAGCACAATCTGTGTCAAAAGTTGATTTGATTCATCTTCTCTACACTGGAAAACAAGTCCACAGTTCTCCTGTGGAATAGTGCTATGCTACTCCCCTAACCCTATTGGAAGCAAAAGGAGTATTGTTTTTATTAGCAGCAAGTTAAATTAATGCAGATACTTAAGTATTGCAAGCTGAGAACATTTAAAGGATTTTTTGGCATATAAACAAGCAAAACCCCAACTCTAAAAATAAAGTAAAAGTGGTCTTTAGTTCTTAAGAACCATCAGGAATGGATAAGGATAACAGGGAAAAGCCCAAGTTACTAAAAACCAAGTATCACCTGTCTATTTTCATTTTATTAGTAAGTGGTCACCACTGTTGTCTGCTGTCACTCACTTCAGAGCATCTGAATGCAATATTGCTCCAAATTAACCCAGTGAGGGTTACTTACTCCCATTTCTGTTTGAATGGCAGTGTATCTCAGTCTTGGATTGATCCAATGCAAGTTTTATTGAAACAACTATGTTACTGAATACAGTTTTAAAGCTTCCTATAAACAGAATGTGTGATTATTCTCTACAGCAGTAGAAGTTACTCTCCTGACATTGGAAACCCCATGGCAAAGTCAACTAAACATATGCTCAGTAGCATAGCACGGCATACAAAAACATGCATTTCCTGCTATGGTCTCAGAGTCAAGAGAAACTTTTTGCCCTGATGCAGAAGTGTTTTCTGAGCAGCAATGGGAAGAGGCCAGAACCCTACTGCTCAAAAATACAGTAACTGGGAGTCAACAACTATCACCATGTCTACGAAACATTGCCACATGGCTTGGAAATAATCCGAACAAATTAAACATGGATTTCTCCATCTGACATAATGATACAAGGTCAGCAGCTCACTTGAAGTTGCACTGAGCAGTTGTTTCATTTAGGTTTACAGCAGGGGCCCCAGGGGAAAGAGACTCAAACTTCAGGCACCAACATTTTGGTCTCTGGTTTAAGAAACACTCAAGTTCACTGTGATTCAACTGACAGTTTCAATCAAGCTTACCAGAAGTAGCTATTACAGCTAAATGATTCCTCAGGTCAGAGGCATATATAATTCAGTTATATTAATCAGAGATCATTTGAATTTGTTTTCATCTGGATTTGTTTCAAATACTCAAAGTTTTACTTTAATTATATAGCAAATACATCTTTGGACCCAAATGACTGTTTTAATACTAACATAAATCAGAGCTTAACGAAAAACTGCCAGCAAGGTTTAGTCCTCAGATTTAACTGCACTAGTCTAATAAAATGTGTACCGATGTCTGGAAAGGATTCAGCATCTGTGGTGTCAAGTTTTGCTCACCTTGTGCATCTTCCCTTTCTTATCTACTTCACTGGGAACTGACTGCCCTCACTGTGAGAGAGAAGACAGACCACGTACATGATTTTTAGCTTTATCTAGACATTCTCCTTTCAAGCATCCTCAAAATAAGCAAGCCAGGAGTGTTTTTATGTAAAGTGAGATGTAATTAACATGACATTCTTTGTATTTACAAGAAAAGATTCACTTAAATAAATATGGAAGAGTTGCTGCTTTACATCTGAGTACAAAAGCGTTGAAAGAAGTTCAGTGTCCCTAAAAGGGACCGCCCTCCAGAGAAATCCAAATTCTGTTACACATCACAAGACAATGTAGAAGGCCAGTAAGACTAAATAAAGATTTAATTGGTATGATTTTATATGCACTGCTCACTGCAGAACAAAACAGACTTGCCACCTCCTCCCCTTTCACTCAAAAATTCATCCTAACTAGTGCTAAAATAGATAAAGGAGAAACAGAAAGAGTGTTTTAAGAACTGTTAATGCTTATAGTCTTGGATTCATAACTGTGAGTGATTGGATTCATAACAGAGTGAGGCTATATGTTTATGGGGACTTGCCAGGAATTGCAAAATTGCATAGAACAGTAAATAGCATTGCAGAATCTGAAGCAACATCAAAACAGTTTTCCCATGCTTCCTAGATACCAGTTTCAGCCAATGCTATGCCACACACAGGTTTCCTTGCTGTTCTCATGCTGTGGCCAAAATAATGGGCACTATCCAGTCATTATACTTTTATACAGCTGGCAAGGAGAAGACTGACAATTACAAAAGCTAACAGAGGAGGAACTGAAAAAACCCACAAGCATATACAGACAACTGCATGAGCAAGATGTGGAGGGAAATAATTGGTAAAATTTGTGGAGACCAGACAAAGAATAAAAACTGCAGAAGGAAGACAATTCTGGAGAAAGGAATGACAGCCCAATGTAAACTTAAGACATCTGAGCTATCTCAGGAGGGATCGAGTTGCATTCGGCTCAGGAAACTCAAGTTGGAATACCTGATCTGCTGCAGTTTCACTGCTCAGATTTATCTTTCCAATTTGCACTGTGTAAAGCACTTCTGAAAACATATGGTAAATGAAGACGTTCTTGAACACATCTCATGTAATAAATATGTTTTATGTTGTATAATAAATAACCCAATTCAATCAAGCTCAGCATAGGAGCCATATTTTGTGAGCATTGTTTGGAATTTTAACATCTTACGCACTTTTTGCAGTGAATTTTGTTAGAAACTTTCTAAACTGAACACAAAGCTAGATTTGAGCTCTTAACCAAATTCAGACAGAAGAAGAATGTACACAGAACGTGGAAGAGGGGACAGGCTACTTGGGAGAATTATAGGAATGCAGTCAGAGGATGCAGAGATGCTGCGAGAAAGGCTAAGGCCTAGTTGGAATCAAGTCCTGCAAGGGCTATCAAGAACAACAAGAAGGGCTTCTTCAAATACATCAGCAGCAAGAGGAGGACTAGGGAAAATGTGGGCCCGCTGCTGAATGGGGCGGGGGGCCTGGTGACAAGGGATACAGAGAAGGCAGAATTACTGAATGCCTTCTGTGCTTCAGTCTTCACTGCTCAGGGCAGCCCTCAAGAATCCCAGAACCTGCACGTGAGGGAGAAAGTCTGGAGAAGGGAAGACTTTCCTTTGGTTGAGGAGAATAGGATTAGAGACCTTCTGGGCAGGTTAGACATCCACAAATCCATGGGCCCGGATGGGATGCACCCACAGGTACTGAGGGAGCTGGCAGATGTTGTTGCCAGGCCGCTCTCCATCATCTTTGAAAGGCCCTGAAGCGCTAGAGAGGTGCCTGAGGACTGAAAGAAAGCCAATGTCACTCCAGTCTTCAAGAAGGGCAAGGAGGAGGAACCAGGCAACTATAGGCCAGTCAGCCTCACCTCCATCCCTGGAAAGGGGATGGAATAGCTCATTCTAGATGCCATCTCCAGACATATGGAGGAAAAGAAGGTGATCAGGAGTAGCCAGCATAGAGTCACCAAGGGGAAATCCTGCTTAACCAATCTGAGAGCCTTCTGTGATGGAATGACTGGCTGGGTAGGTGAGGGCAGAGCAGTGGACGTTGTGTACCTTGACTTCAGCAAGGCTTTTGACACTGTCTCCCATGGTATCCTTCTAGATAAGCTCAGGAAGTGTGGGTTAGACGAGTGGACAGTGAGGTGGATTGAGACCTGGCTGAAAGGCAGAGCTCAGAGGGTCATCATTAGTGGCGTGGAGTCTGGTTGGAGGCCTGTGGCTAGTGGCATCCCCCAGGGCTCAGTCCTGGGTCCCATTCTGTTCAACTTCTTCATCAATGACCTGGGCAAAGGGATGGAGTGCCTCCTCATCAAGTTTGCTGATGATACCAAGCTGGGAGGAGTGGCTGATGCACCTGAGGGCTGGGCTGCCATTCAGAGAGAGCTGGACAGGCTGGAGAGTTGGGTGGAGAGGAACCTCCTGAGGTTCAACAAGGGCACGTGCAGAGTCCTGCACCTAGAGAAAAATAACCCCAGGCACCAGTACAAGTTGGGGGCTGACCTGCTGGAGAGCAGCTCTGCAGATAAGGACCTGGGAGTGCTGGTGGATGACAAGTTGACGATGAGCCAGCAATGTGCCCTTGTGGCCAAGAAAGCCAATTGTCTCCTGGGGTGCATTAGGAAGACTGTTGCCAGCAGGTCAAGGGAGGTGATCCTGCCCCTCTACGCAGCCCTGGTGAGGTCTCATCCTGAGTACTGTGTCCAGTTCTGGGCTCCCCAGTCCAAGAGAGACATGGAGCTACTGGACAGAGTGCAGCGTAGGGCTACGAGGATGATCAGAGGGCTGGAGCACCTGCCCTCTGGGGAATGGCTGGTAGAGCTGGGCCTCTTCAGCCTGGGGAAGAGAAGACTGAGGGGGGATCTTACCAATGTGTACAAGTACCTGAAGGGAGGGTGTCAAGGGGTGGGGACAAACTCCTTACAATTTCTGCCCATTGCCTCTTGTCCTGTCACATGGGACAACTGAACCACAGGAAGTTCTGCCTGACCATGAGGGGGAATTTCTTCCCTGTGAGAGTGACAGGGCACTGGGACAGGTTGCCCAGAGAGGTTGTGCAGTCTCTCTGGAGATCTTCAAGGCCCACCTGGATGCAACCCTGTCTACCACACTCTAGGTGACCCTGCTGAGCAGGGAGGTTGGACTAGATGATCTCCAGAGGTCCCTTCCAACCTTCCAGATTCTATGATAACCTGACATCTCCTTTCATTAACATCAAAAGGAGAATCAGGATCCAACTAGTCTAGTAATCCTGAGAATGGGATCTTGATCTCCAATTTGTGCAATCCAGGAATAACTCCTTTGAATCTTCATCTTTACAGTTGTGTAAGTTATGCACTAAACCATAATTACTTTCCATTAGCTTTTGGAAAGGTGCAACATATGTTGTTAAATTCTAGCCACAGTGGTCCAATTCCAATTTTGTATGAAAGCCTTTCAGTCCACCAACCCATTAAAACAGCAGTTCAGTAGTTTGGTCTCCCACCTCTGGCTTCTCCAAAGGAAACAAAATTAAAAATATCTAAAGTTAAAAAAAAGAGGTTTTGGAATAAAGCACAGAAGAAAATTGTCTTTCTTCATTTGGGTAGACGTTAACACTAGCTTTTCACTCCCCTGTCCGTCATATGTGCAGTTTGGCCTTATTCAAGGTCTTTTCAGCATTTGAAGTTTTAGTGGCTTCCGCAGTTCAGTTCCCCAGAAGCAGGAACCTTCTTAGAGACAGTCCTGGAAGCAAAGGTTGGAGGCCAGAAGAAAGCAAGCTTATTCCCAATAAGGCAAAACTCACTTAAATTTGAATAAATATTCTACTCATTTGATCTGTGAAAGGATGAGCAAGTATTTGTAACTACAAGGAAAGCATTAATTTGAAACAGAGAGGAATGTTTTCAGATAACATCACTGTTCTAGTGGACAGATTTAATTCACTTTAAGCATCTAGAAGCACTAAATATGTTTGGGTCAAGCTCCTACTTATTAATTTATTAGTAAAGTCTTGTACAATACACCATCACCAACAAGAACTCCCTAAGAAGGGAGCATCACCGTCAGTGGCCAGAAGGATCATTACGAACATCAAAACAGAACAGGAGGCCTGAGAATTTTTCCACACAAAAGGCTAACAACACAAGAGCACAACTTTTAGAAAGATAATCTTGAGTTAAAGATCACAATAACAGAGACTTTGTCACATATGGTCCTATGTTTCAGAAGAATTGTTTTAAGAGTGCTTTATATCATAATAAGTCTACTCTCCCCACCTACCCATTGGATTCTGTTATGCTATGGGCTGCTAGAAGTATCATTCAGACTCAGTAACAGTCTAGAGGCGAACCTTGCCTGTAAAAATAGACATTAAAAACCCATCCTTGGAGATAGTACACTTATTTCCTACCCTGAATCTCCTGTGACAACTAGTTATTATATTTCCTGCACCAGCTGTGGTATTTCAGTTGTTGATATTGTGGTAACCATTGCTGAATGATGACTTTTTAGTAGCAAATACTTAAGCTGTACAAAATACATCCATAGCTTATTTTTCAGGCACTATGGCTTTCAGCCTTCCTTCTCCATAGCACACTCAAGCTACACATTAACTAGATTAAAAAAAAAAAAAAAACAACAAAAAAACCCACTGTTTTAATACAAATGCCCAAGAGCTCAAGAAAAAGAAAGGATCCAAAATTTGTGGACCCTTTGAATTTTCCATTTGAATGAGTGGAATTTCTCCAGGTTTGATGGAGCAGACTGTGGCCCTGCAAGATGCATCTCTTGTGGTTCAACCAAAATGATATTTGGGAAAACTGGGAATCTTGCAAATGCTATGATATTATTTTTATTTTAAAACAACCTGGTAGTTTGGTTTCTTATGATGCATGCAGGATGAGTCTGGAAACTACAGCAGTCAATTGTGGCCGAGTTTTGGATGACAGCAAAAAGCTCTCAGTATTGGAAACTCACCCAACATATCCTACAGGCAGGGACTAAGAATGAAGCTTATTTCCATCCCCATAGTTAGTGCTGCTATTGCCATTTCCTTCTTCCAGTCTCCCATCACTCTGCTCCCAGCACTCTCCCTTATCTGGCTTTTTATAATTGATCCGTATTATAAGATGTCTAGAGCTGGAACAAGTTTCTTTGCAATCCTTCAGGACAGCACATAGCACAGGGAGATGTAAATATTTGGCTGGGGTTACTGGGTTGTACTGCACTAGATATAACACCCAAAGAGTCCTTCACACAGGAGTGGAAAAACAGCCTTCAAAGATCTTCTGAAAAAGTGAGCTGCAGTCCAGGTTCTCAGAACAATTATACTCAAAAACTCTAGTCCATACTGTCAACACTTCAACATTCTCTGTACTCTAGTACAGGATGGCCCCTGCCCCTTCAGCCCGAGTGTCAGGCTGATCCTCTGCAATGATCCCTTCAGCAGGAAGGAGCCCCACCAGAGAGCAGCTCTTAAGCTTAAGACAGGCTTCGGACTCTCTAAAGCCCTGCAAGAGAAAGCAAGGCTTTCAGGACTAGTGAACTGAGATTTTCTGGAACCAAGTACAGCTTCCCTACCAAGATACCAAGCTTCCCTTTCAGTGCTCTTCACCCACAAGTGCCTGTTCTGATGCGTGTTTGATCTGTGCTGTGAGCAAGATCACTTGCTGATATAGATAGAAGGTGGGCACAGGACCAGTTCTGTTCAATTTAAATAAGTGAAAAGTAGCATCAGACTAGGAAGATACCAGGTTACTAGGTCACTAGGTCTTATGAAATAAGATAAATAGCAGCATGAAACATAATGTAACAACAGGAAAAATCCTAGGAATAGAAAAATAGTACCAGCATTTATGATAACCTGCTTCTTGATTATTAACATATTTGCTTCTGACTATATTTACTTTAAAGAATAAAACTAAAAAACCTGGCAGATAACAGACAATTGATGTTGCATTACAAAAAAAAAAAAAAAAAAATCCCACATCAGTTACATTATAGTATTTTAAAATAATGTTACAACCTCTCAACTATCAAATGCTATCAGCATGGCACTAGATTAGTTTTCTGTAATTCTTCATCTCTGAAAATCTGGACAGCAGATTTGGTTAGGTCATATCATCAGTACAGAGAGCTTGGTAGTTTCTAAGGCTAAATTAAAGACATATATCCTTATCACAGGAGCCCAATTTTAGCTTTGTTATGCAAGCTGAGCACATCGCACTTACGTGTATTTAAATTTAGCTTCAGTTGCATTTTTACTATGCTAGCTTATGTAGTACTGATAACATGCTTAAAGTTGTGTTATACACATATATGGAGGCCTGTAAACAGGATAAAAAAAATTAGCCGAACAGTATCACTGTAGAGCTGTAGTCATCCCAGACTAGCATCCTGTAAATTCGTTTATAAGGGCTTTGCTGGATACACAGCTTGCAAAGCAGTGCAGTCAGTGGCACACATCATGGCAGGTTCACATACCTCTGAATATATTACTTGGGCAAGGTTCCCAGGTGGTCTTGCTGGCTGTTAGCAATCCCAACCCATTCAAAATGAAAGGGGGGGGGGGGGGAACAAAGAGAGGGGGAGGGGAAAAAACAAAACAAAACAACAAAAAAAACCTAACCAACCCAAGTCCACAGACCACTGTTTCCAGCTGGCTGAAGCCCTACTTCATTTTAAAAAGGAAAAGCAGCCACACATGAGATTTAAAGACAATTTGCTGGGGATCAGTTTTGCAGCAAGAGGAATTGCACCAGGAGCATTCACTAATCAGAGCTGAAGGTCTTTTTGCAGGGGCTGCTTGCAGGACAAGGCTCCTCTTCTGGGTCCAGGGCCAAAAGACTAAGAAAAACTCAACTAAAATAAAAGGCTAGCTGAGGTGCACATGAAAGCCATTTAAATATGCCAGTACCAACTCAAATAATTAGAGAAACTTTGCCAAATTAATGTTTTTATATATATATATATATATATGCATATATAAGAATTCTCAGGGAAAAAAAATCCACTTTTAACAGCTTATCATAACATAAATTGTCCTGATTTGGCAAGTCTATACAGTATACTGACAGGCTTCAAAGCCAAAGGTCCCAGGACATCATTTAAAACAAAGCCACAAGATCTTTAAGCCTCAAATTGGCATGTCTCACTAAAAAGGTGATGATTTAAATCCACTAAATTTTACACAGAGTAAGTGAACTGTTGAAACTTGGTCTTTAACCAATGCTTGGAGCAGACATCATATTGCAGGGTCTGAGATGAGAAAGGTTCATCCAGAGGACACTGCAACAGGTCTGAGCCCAAATAGGTATAAGCAAGCAAAGCAGGCTGCACAGCTGCCTCATTATTATACTCCAATGGCCAGAAAACTATCTTATGTCTTGAGGATGCTGCAAACAAGGGGTGGGAAAAATCAACTCTTCAGTATTACATGGAGACTTTAAAAATGAGCATGTCTTTAAGAGATACACTCAAGGAGGGCAAAAGAAAAAAAAAATCAAATAGAGATCCTGCTGATAGTAAGTTTATGCTAATTTTCATGTGTCACTTGAATTGGGATCAGCAAAAGTTATTTTTACATGAGTTGAAGCATTTAAGGCATTTTGTGCCACTCCAGCTCAGGCGGGGTTGCCACATGCACCCATAACCGCGTGAGCGCAGCCCCGAGCTCAACAGGCACCCGGAGGGCTGGAGAAGCTGCATCTGCAGCCTTGGGAAGAGAGATCACTTTGCACCAGGTGCTTTCATGCAAGAGTTCATTAGGAGGCCTGCTCAGGTGTTTCTGAGTAGCTGGCTCAAACCACATATCCTGGTTTTATTTCAGAGCTCAGACTTAGGTCAAGAAGATACAGTCTTTAGAGGTTAGGCTCGAACAGCACCTGCTGTCCCAGGAATACGCTCTGGTGCCAGGGGCAAGCTTGCCCTTGAGTTTTACAGAGGACACAAAGAACCATGACAGCGCAATTCAAAGCCTACTGAAATCATTCCTTGGATTTCTAAACCCAAGGAATCCTATAATCTTTCTATGGCATTTCCTGAAAAGCTAGTCATCGCTGGCAGTTAATACCTGCTCCATTAAGAATTTTACTTCAGGCCTCTATTACTAATAGATATTTTTTAAAAAATGATTTAAAATTAGATTATGGAAAACACGATGTTTGTTTATAAAAAAAATGGGTTGTGGAATTTCATAATTCTCAGGTACTTTTTTTGTAGCAATCGTTTGCCATCAGGAAAGCTGATCACAGATTTATGAAACAGTCTCTGCCCATAAGCTACCAACATACGTCTCTGAGCTGCATAAAACATGATCTGCCCCCTTGGATTTAGCTGTGAAGAGGACAGCCAAGACCACTCTCACCCCTTTTGAGACCAGGTGGCATTCTGCTGTTCCTCTCGGCGAGGCCTAACAGGCCTATATGCCAAGCAACATCCTCAGCCCCCAAAGCCTAGCTTCGTTGAGCCAAAGAACCAGCGCACGCATCCCCTATAGCGAGTCGTGACTAGCGCAGCTACGTCCCATGGTCCTCCCGGAGGCGCGATGTCAGACTTCGCTAGATTACCCATGAATTTCACTACGACTCTACCGTTATTTGAGCATAACTTCCACAGAGTGCAGTTAAGCCATGACAAAATGAGACATTTTGCTATCAACACAGGACTTATTTCTTCATACAGATCTTCAGGAGTTGTTTTTCCCTTTGCGTTAGTATCACAACTTGCTTCTAAGTTACAGCTTCTGCTGTTTCATCACTGCTGAGCCAAAATGAGCCTCAGACATTTCATACAGGAAAATATGACTAAGAAATAGCTTAGTCAAGTCCTAGTTATTTGTAGAAAGTATCCAAAAACAAGGAACAGAAGCTTAGTAGGGTCCACAAGATTACCTAGGTATTTTTACATTTAAATAGCACTTGGTGGATTACCCTTCATTAACGTAACACAAATTAATGAGTCACTCTCAACTTAAGTTAATGCAATACTATTCTTTCACTTCACTGAATTTAATCTTAGTTTAGTATAATACTAGGTGCAAACAATTAAACACAATAGTGAAGCAGTTCATCAAACTTAAGGAAGATCCATGCCAAGTATTCAGACCTCTTTCCCCTGAGGTTAGAAGTTTAAGATCAGAATAACACTGAGTCATACCCTTACTTCTAGCCCCATTATTATCTTTTCTTTCTTTAGTGCTTAGACAAGAATTGATGAAGAAGCCCAATCTCTATATTTTATCAAGCAGTAATAACAGATTCATCACTTGATATAAATTCATGTTGCTTCCCCAGAGTCAACAGGATTATTTTAATTTACATTAGCCAAAGATCTGGGCCACTGCTTTAATCTATTCAAAGTTAGAAGCACCAGATAGCATTTTTCCCCCCCACCTGAAAGGGAATCAATACATTAGATCCCCACTTGATCTAGGAGAGATTTTACATACTTTTATTGAGATAATTTTTCTTTTACTATTAAAATAGTGCTTGAATATAAGCCTTAGTATCTTCTCCATTTCAATCCACCTGTGCTATAGAAGTATACTTATGGATCCATAAATAATTAAGATTTAAGAGGGCTGTTGGGAAAATTGTCTCAACTGATCATTAGACATATCTCACCTACCTAGACATATTTGTGTAGCATTTATTCTCATCTTAAAGGGGGCAGTAGATCATGTGAACCATAGGTGCCAATCGAGGATGGACTAAAAGCTCCTTCCCTAAGTTAGGCACACAAGTCCTTGCCACTAGCCTCAAATCATTTAAGTGCTCTTACAAACTTCTCACAAGGCCTTGTCTCATCTCATCTTGCATACATTTCATTTCTTCTATGATAGAGATAGCAATTTTTTTCCCTCTACACAGATTTTCACAAGTATCTTTAAACAGTAGGAGGTTAGAAAGAAGGCTTTTGTAACATAGGCAATGGCCAGCAAAACCCAAGAGACCGCAAAAACCACCTCCACCAATCTACAGTCTCTGGAGAGAAGCACTCTCCAGAGAAGACATTTTACTCAAGCAAGTAGACTTAACTGTTGTAAAAATCCTGCCTTTAACACCAAGCACAGAGCAAGCAAAGAGTCACCTGTAAATAAACACACAAACATAAGCTACACTCAGCAACCCTCAGAAAGAGTAACTAATTCTAGTGATTAAATAAGAAACTTTAAATCTTGTTTACACACCCCAAAAAGCAAGTCATCTAAAGGAGCAGCTCACAGTCGTAGGGGTGAAACACAGCAACTCCTGGTGTCCCCCTCCTGAAAGGCAGACTTCATCCCCCTCTCAAGCTGAGGCTCACTAGCAGGTTGCCTGGTTTATGCTCCTGCTCAGAAGCTAATTCACCGCAGCTGAAGCCAGCTCCATCCCGCCTACAGCCGGGCTCCCAGCCGCAATTTTAGTGAGAACTGACACCTGCGGTAGATAGTTGGTTCAGGAGAACATTAACCTTCCTGGTGCCAGTAGTTTAGCCCTGGTCTACATACACCCTCTCGCAGCCTTAGACATACACCACGCCAAGGAAGGCAGCCTGCTCCTCATTAGCAATTTCACAGAGTCCGAAAATAATGATGTGAAAACAAACTCAACAAAATTTGCTCTAGGGCACAACAAGAAATAGACAAGATTTCCATATTTTTGGAGGACAATTAACTGTACTTGAAAGCGATGAATTCTTTCTGTTTACATTAACTGCCTCACTATTTGGTCCAATTATTCCTACTACTTCAGCAATCATGTAACGCTTGTTCAAGAAGAAAGAAATAACAACAGCTTATCTTGTTGAGAGCAAAGAACAAACAGTAAAAAATCAGTGGATGCACTTAAGCACTACAGTTGTTGCTATTGTGCTAAAGAGATGATTCATGTTCTCATAGCAACTAGGGTGAAAGAAAAAATGCTCTTCTTCTGAAAAGGATTCTGTTGTAATGGTTAAAGAACACTTGAATAATCAAGCTAAATGGAGAGGGGAAAAAACACTTCCCTATAAAATTATGTACACTAAACCCAAGGACATGTTGATCTTTGTATTATATCGATCTTCGTATGCATCTAAGTTAATCATCTATCACTGTTATATTTTGTATTAAGCTACGGCAAAAATGAACAGCATCAAATATCAAAAAGCTCTCTAAATAAGGCAAATCTTCCAGCTGGCAGTAGAGGTAACTGCATGTTTATAGAGGCTGGCTACCGGGGAACTCTGTATCATACATTCAAAGCCAACCTCTCTTCAGTTAAAATCATTTATACAACTCATTGCTGCCAGCTCTTTGCAAAGTGCCCCGGCCATTCGGCATTCCCATAGCTCTCTGGCCACAAACAACAAGCGCCACATCTTCGCCGGCACTGCTGTCACTCCGTGGCCCAACGTCCCTTTGGTCTCACTGCACGCACAGCACAGTCACAGCGTACTGCAGTGACAGAGCAGGAGTGACAGAGGATTTTGAGTGTTGGACTACATGGACTACACCGTTAGCACAGTCAAAACAGATCACAGTTTCCTAGCACATTGCTGTCACATTTTATTCATGCTGAATATGCTTTATTTTTCTTTTTTCCATTCATGGAAAACGGCTTTCACAAAGCTCTTGGTAAGTTGCTGCAGACATGGCGGACAAGCTTGTCCTTGACCTACGTTTTAACATCCTCCTTTGCGGCAAGGTTTAGTTTCAAATAATAGCCAGCTTGGAATCAGGAATCAATATTCAGGAGCTCTGTCAAGAGAGACAAGGTTTAATTTTCTAACACGTCAGCATGACAGAAAGTTAGACCTAACCCAGGTAGCATCAGTTACCAGCATTACCTTCTGGGGCTACCCTAGCATGAATCCAAAGCAGCCTGGAGGCAACTGGGATGACCAAAAGACATGATGGTCACAAGAAAATGTGTTCAGAACTGAGTGCTGGGCAAAGAATTACTGTAAAAAATAGCAGAATCTCACCCAAATGAGGGGATCCTGAAAGTATGCCTTTTAATCTTACCTTGGTATGTTCCACATTAGTCCTGTCCGGGATAATTCAGCTGCTGGCCAACAGCTGGCTGCAAGCTGGGCTGCAGCCTTTAATGTTTATGTCCTCTGCAAATTTGTGTTGCAATTTTGTAGCCACAGGGAGTTCTTTAAGAGACCTTTAATTAATCATTACAGCCAAGTAACACTCAGAGTGTCAGCCCTTATAACAATTTGCATTTTGGAAATCAAAGCCATATTGATAAATTCTCTTAAAAGTTTTCTCAGCAAGTTCTGACAGCTTTAATACAGGAAGGAGGGGTGGTAGGAGGACATCTACACAGAGGTGATTACATCATTTTCTTAAGCTTATCCAGGGCTTTTTAGGAACTTCTTGGAATGCCCGAATGGTTTCACTGTCCTCTCTCCACATCAGTTAGGATCTCGGAGGAGAAGTAGAGTTGGCTATTGAAGAACACCAGAAAATGTTAGGTTGACTCGGACACTATTCCCATCGGGATAAAGTCGTGTGGCTGGGGGAAAGCCATGCTGGCTGAACACAACTGCAAACCCAGAATCAAACTCTAGAGCTTCTGCTGTGTGCTACGGTGTTGTCCCCTATGGATGCAATATCTGCTACGGCTGTTCACTGATCATTTTTAAGATACTGCCTGAGCATGTTCCTTTCAAGGGACCCAGAGATATGCTCAGACTGACATGTAAACGAAAGCACTATTTAGGCAAAAGACGTTTGAATATCATTAAGGCTACTGTCTACTTTTTCTCAAATATCTGCAAAATATGTAAATATCTAGCAAACAAAAGATTCTCTGTTGTACTTTAGAAGCATGTTGAAACAACTGTCTGTGGAGCAGCGTACGCTCCCCCCAAACTGCCCACAGATGAGGTTAGCAGCTCAGTCCCACTTCATCTTCATCCCCCATAGTGCTCGTACACAACCCCACCAGGCAGAAAAGGCTGAAATTGCCCTGAAGAGGTATTTGCTGCAGTGTGCCCAGCATGGAGCATTGCTGCCATGAACTGATCAGGCTGCAAGTACCTCCCTCCACGCTGGCCAGGTCTGGGAGCTCAGCACCCCTCTGCAGCACTCATAGCATCTTGCCCTGTATCCAGACACTTCAGAAACAGCCCCAAATGCCTTCTAGCTAATTTTTGTTTCCAGAAAAGTGAAACTGTATGCGTATGGCTCTATTATGATTAAATGATGCACATCTAAGTAAGTAGTTCGAGTTCACAAAAAGAAACTGGTTATGAAGTGACTGTTTTCACTAGCTGGCTTTGGGTTCCCAGAACGTAATTAGCTGGAGCACAGGCTAGCCCTGGCACAAGTCAAAAATGATTTAAACAGAGATCTTTCAAATTAAATGTCTGAGAGCCTGCTTGCTGGCTTTATGGATTTCAGGAGGATAGATTCACATGGCAGCATATTCTGGGAAGTACGGGAACAGCACCAGAAATTATTCTTTCCTGTAGTACCCCTCTTGCTTGTCCACTCTTGAAGTATTAGAGCAGATGATTCATGAGGCTGAGGGTGCTCCGCAGTGCTGTTTACAGTTAGTGTTTGTGCCACTTCTTGACACACTAAAGAGAAGTTTAACACACTGTAGTTTGGTCCAAAGGAAAAGAAAATACCTCCAGTAACAGCAAGCTATGGCTTGCTGGACTCTTTTAGCCTAGTTATTTCTCTTAGATTTCTGACAGGTGGACCTATGCAGGTTGCGGCTGTATTTCCAACACTCTTCATCTCTACCAGCTGTGCAGCCCTAGCTACCACACTGGGTCTCACTTAAATTTATCTGTACTGAAGACAAAGCAATGCCGGCCTCAGGAGCACACATATGTGGAGACCCTGGAGTACAGCAGGGCTATCTTGATAAATCTCAAAGAATCTGAAGCATGTGGAGATCGTATGAAGCAGAGCTCAGTGCTGAACAGAGCTCCATCTTCTTCATTGCAGCAATATGATGGAGCTCAGCATGCTTGGGCCTTCTGGTTTTTGCTACTGCCAACTGTGACAATTACACAAACACATATGCATGTTTATCTTGTATGCAGTACTTCTAAAGCTGCAAACAATTTTGTTCCATGCGCTGCACTGCATTTTAAACCAGACCTCTGAGAAACTGTCACCAGTGTCAGCATAACTATAGCACGGTGCCTGCCACCAGCCATGCCAAACATAAACTGAAGGAAACATTCTTTCTGGAAACTCCCTTGTTCGAGAGATTTCTCTTGTCTCATCTGACAAGAGAAACTGAGGATCAGTATAAATTAACCTGGCCAGGTTCTGAGGGGCAGAAAATGCTTTTAAAAGTTGTGGCCATTTGGCCCTTTCTGCCAATTTAGAGGTTAAATTCTCAAATGCTCATTTTGGAAACAAAACAGATCTACTACCGCAATGGCACTACAAGGAAGGAAAAAGTCAATTTGATAGCAAGCATGCCCTGTTGTTTTGGTCTTCAAAAACTGCATCTTAAGAAAACAACCCTTTGGCTTGTAGCCAGTAGAACTTTCTGGTAGATCCCAATGGAAGAAGGCATCAGGCCTTACAAAGGTTAATTTCTTCAGGAATTCACCTCTGCGCCCCCTTACCTCCAGAACGATGATGAATTCATTGCTGAAATGCCTTTGGCAGAAAGCAGTTACATTTCTGCTTGGCTGCCCCAGATCAGATCCTGAGTGGCATGGATTACATGGATTTCAATCATGAAATGTAGCTATCTTCTGCTTTAGCCAGATATATCCCGACCTGGAGGTTCGCTACAGCTGTGTCGACAATTCAGCAAGTGGCAGTGCCAGAAATTAAATACAACATTGCTCTTTTTGGCTGCCAAAGCAGCTCTGAGGAACCATTTACACTGAGTACTGCAGAGTCCAAAATGTGGGAGGTATTGCCCAGAATGCAAGTGAAAATGTGACTTTAGAACTCCATGTTGGCAACCAGCCCTCACGCTGCAAACAAAAAGGGCCAAGACCATTCCCACTATTAACTAAGGAGTATTAATTCCCCACTGGAGTTAGCAAAATTTGAAATGAAACAAATCACTATATTGTAATCCAGAAACTATACATCAATAATCAGATCTGCTGCCCGTCTCAGAATTGTGGGCTGACTAAAATTTGCATAAGAGGGTTTTTGGAAAGCCATCTGTCTCTCATAAATAGAATACCACCTATACATCAAATGCTATACCTTGGGTTTGAAGCATAACACAAAAAATGGTAAGCCAACTGTTTGTATTTGCTTTATCACAAGTTCCTCGTAGCCCGACACATAACCAACTGGAGCCACGGAAACAATTTCCACAAACCGTGATTTGGTTTTCAGTAAGTTCCCTCAGGGTCTATTCATTTTCTATTCATTTTCTTTTTTCACATGCTTTATCTTTCCAAAGCTTGCTTTACCTTTTCTCTCACTTGGACCACATCGGTCTTTAAGGATGGTCTGCATATGGTAAGAAATGTATTTCTTATGTAAGTAAACTTCCCTTTCTCTAAGTTTTACTCTTCCCTTGGACATCAGATTTGCACTGTTTCTCAAGGCTACTTCTAACCCTCTTCAAGTTACAATTTAATGAAAGTATTATTTTCCCAAATACATTGCTCTCAAACTCAGTGTATTACTTTGGTGGGCAGAACACTCCTCACTACAGCATTCAACCTACATTTATGAAGCATGAAAACAGCCAGAAGCCTCACTCGGGTGAAATGCATTGCTATGTTTTCTATTGCTGGGAAAACAGTTTCAGCAGCTCTGAAGTCCCCACTGCCTCCCTGCCTAATACACTTCTTCAGTGCCAGCGTGCCAGCAGCAACCTGAAAGTCAACCTGAGAACATAACGCAGCCTCTTGAGCTTGGCTCAGCCTGCGAAAGGACGGCTTTCAGCGCTGTCAACAAAGCTTTAATGGTGTGAACTCAGAGCTCGAGCACTCCTGAGCACTTGAAGGATCATCGCTCGCAGCACACTGCAGAGAATTTCGTTCCAGAAGTATTTTGGGAACCCTTGAAATTAAAGGCATTCTCTTTGCTCTGCAAAAGCTCATTTTGGAAAACAATCTAGACCATTTTTAGTTGCAGAGATGTTGAGATAACCCCGCTGGGGGTGGCATTCTCCTGTTGACTTTATTTCCCTAACGTCCTGCTTTCTAGCTGACTGGCTTTTCTGCCCATAGGATCTCATCTTTCCAAAAAAAATCTGAAACGTCATTAGCATATATAAAAAGTTTATGAATGTTTTCTGTCCAGCCCTATCGTGACCGGCTAGAAAGAAGGAACACGTTGAACTGGCCCCACAGCCTCTTGGGGGTCATTACCCTTCGATTAAACCTTGAGAAGGTCCAACGCTGCTCCAGCTCCCACCGTCAGTGAAACAGGACCCAAGCTGGCTCTGCGAATCTTTCAGACAGCTTGTCCTCGACCTCTCCGCACTTGTGAACACGGCTCATTAAAACCCCCGGGTCACAGCTATGAGTTCAGAACTTCTTTACCTCATTTTTTTGCTCATACCGAGCAATAAACTGTTTTAGAAAATTAGTGCCTTGTGTCTAATTCTTGCTTTAAACGGTCTGTCATGTTCTTCACTAGTATCAAGCGCACATGCTCCGCTACACAACCGGCACAGAGCCCCAGCACATTCCCAGGCCCAGCTCGCACGGATTTGGGGCGTTAGGGCTGGCCAACATACAGAAGTTTCACTAGTTTAACAGTTTTTAAATTGATTTAAAGCAGTGTAAAAGCCTGTGTGGAAGCAAGGCTATTGGTTTGCAACCATCTTATATCAAATTAGACAATTACCAGTTGATGCAGCTATTATGGTAACATCCTGATTTAAACTAATTTGATGTAAGCTGGTTATAAACCAATTTAAGTGTGTCCAATCAGAGACGTACACTGGTTTAGCTAAATGGATTTTGCAGCTGAATTGATGCTACTATTGTGTCTGGATGAGCCCCCTGGCTTGTGTGGCCTGTTTCTCCATTGCTTCCGTCTGCATTCGTTCACGCCAGGGCTGTTAACGTTACCAGCTCCTGGCAGTGCTGCTATATGCCCACGCTGAGCAAGTGGAATGCTAGTACAACCCACATTTTACCATTTTTCTGTTCCAAGGAAGAAGAACATCAGTATTTTAATCACACAAAGCATAACTCTTTCTGACTAACCTCCTACGGACAGCACTCAACCATAAGAACCATTATAGGAACCAAAACGCATAGTCTCATATTTCAGTGCAAAAGGTTTGTCTTCTCCAACCATACAACCCAGCACATATCTGGAGTAACTGTAAGCAAACGTCACCCTTGTGTTACCCTTGTGTGGAGCTAGGAAAATGAGCAGAATTGGGTGCCCTGTCTGCAGACGTTCCACAGAGAGAGCTGAGCAGCTCCTGCCACCACGGCACCGTGCAGGGACCCTGCACGGCTGCAAAGGAGAACTTCCTCTGAGACAGGCCTCATGGGGACGAGCACGTCAAGGGCCTGGTGGGAGCATGTGCCACTGCTGCAGTACTGCCACACCACAGGCAGCCTGAGCTGGAAACCTAAACTAGAACAGACAGGTACTTTGGTTCTCCTGTCTGCTCACTAATGGGGTAAGAAAAGGAAAAAACAGAGAAGCAGGTGCATGTGGCAGCCTGCAACGACTTCAGCTCGCCCCCCAACTCCTACTGGCAGTTTTGCCTTGTGCGAACTAGCACAGCGTCCCTGTTTGCTGCTGCTCGGATCCGGGCCATCAACTCCGCTGCAGGAACATTGTCCCGGGCTCCCAGGTGAGCACGAAGCTCCTCCAGGTCATCCGTCTTCTTGATCTTACTTTTCACAGCTGTGGCATCTCCCCAGTCCACGTTTCTTTCCAACTAATGGAATGCGGCTCATAATTTCTGAACTAATCATCACTCCCTCTGAAAGCCTGCTTCTACTAATACAGCAGAGGTGCTCCAGGAGAAAAGACCGTATGAAACTACCCTGCTCTTCCTCCCCACTGAGCTCTCAACAAGTCACTCCAACACACTAAACCCAGGCAGGTCTGACATAAGCACAAGAGCCTGTCCTTAATTATTTTTTATTTTCTGTAAAATAGATGAGGAAAACCCAGTATTTTTATATTCTATATACCGGACAGTGTTTTGAATTGGACTTTTAACATCTTGCCACCAAAAAGAGAAAGCCATTTTTGTAAGAATGTTCTAAGAATTTCCTCATCAAAGCTCTACATGGGTGGAAAGGCATTTCTCATCCAAAAGCAAACATTTTGCAAAAATATTTCAACCAGCTTAAACAGCAATGCAATTTTATAGTGCACAGATAATAAGTCCAACATAATGATGTATTAGTCTGTTGAGCTATCACTGGTCTGTGATACTACAATCTCTTAAAAGCTTCCAGCATTTTAATAAGAAGTGAGGCCCAATTCAAAGTAAAGAGAAAACCCTTAAGCTCAGAGTAGAAATATATAAACTGACAGGCCGACTACATTATCTAAACTGCTGTTTTATAGCTGTATTATGCGCTCAAAAAAAAAAAAAAAAGTCTAACTAAAGAAATGTATAAAGATAAGGCATTAGTGAGGGGTGGAGCTGTGTTTTTTTCATTAGATACATTCTTTGATTCTCCTGCCTAAAATGCTGCAGTCAGCAGTAGCTTAATTCTAAGTTATAATTAGGGTTATGCATTAAACCAGGACTCTTGAGCATGTCTAACCTAAAGAAGTTCAATGCATAAATGAAAAACAGACCTGTGGCTGGCTGACTTGGCATCAAGTAGGATACCAATATATAGTAACAGAATAAATTTAAAATGAAAATTAAATGTGGTCATTACAGCTTAAATTGATGTCATATTTGCCAACTGTTTATGAAAGGAAAATTTAAAGATAAGCAAGATTTTGGAGGAGGCAGTGTGCTCTGATACACAGCAGTTTGCTGTGACTTGGGGTGCATTTTAAAATAATTTAACACTAATTTTACAGTCTACCAAATTGATGTCAACATTTTTTTTTGTAGATTGTTTTCCCCCAAACTGCACATGGTGCTTAAATGCACAATTGCATGGTACATTTTAGCTAACAAAAGACTATTTTTAACTTTGAGAAATTTGGTTGCTTAACAGCACTTGCCATTAACATCAGCAAGTCACAGAGTGACACAAAAATTCAAATTTTCAAGTTACTTAAAAGCCTTACAAAATTTAAGTAAAGATGCCCTGATCAGTAGGATGTTTGCTGCATTTCCTATTTATGTTATTTTGTATTTCTGACATAAAAGATGGAAATTCTCATATCTTTAAGGACAGTTTCCTTAAAAAAATAAAAAAAAATGAACTGTTTAGAGTAACTTTTCCAATATTCTGTATTGCAGTAAATATTTCAACTGATGTGAAACATTAGTTTTGAAAGTTTCCCTTGAATGTGTATCTTTTTGAGGTATTACGATGTTTAGCGATAGAATGCATTTTACAAGTGTGTAGCTTAATTCCATGCAAATCAAGTACTAAAATATGCAATTGCCCTGCTAAGTAAACCAGGTTTACAGATGGGCAAAACTGGATGTAAGCAGCGGTTGGGCATAATTTGCATGTGCCTTGCAACCTGTGTGTGCCTTTACATACCAGCTGCCTCCCTCGATGTTTCAACTCGTTTTGGGAAGAATTGCTTCAGCCTCAACTGTATCTGTGCCCAGCAAAGGCACACGCGACACTGTAAACGTGCACCCGAAACCGAGGCGTTCGGAGGGAGACCGGCAGCCCTGCAAGCAGAAACGGGAGAGGAGCCCTCCCCTTGACCTCAGTGTTCCTGCTCCTATCGAGTTGAGCGTATTCCTCCTCGTACTCAAAGATCTGGAAAGAGGTGTGCACTTTTATGTTTCTGTGCAAATCAGGCAGAAAACAACAACGCAAACACTGCTGATAAAAGGCAGAGCCTTCTGTTTTGTTTTCGTTTTTTTTTTTTTTTCTATATGATTGTATTTGCTCAGTTAAGAAACAAGGTGCTGAGCTCTCTGGCAATGGTTCAGCCATCTGTATACAGCTTAGTCAAATATATAACACAACATTTAAGCATGTGCTTAATTTTAAGCCAAAGAAGCCGCTTTGAAGTCATACCATAACAAGTCATGCACCTAATGTTAAAACACATATTTAAGTGCTTTACTGGATTGGAGCCAGAGTAGCTAGCTTGCAGGATCCAGCCTTCAATACATAGGTTTAGGTATTAATTTATAGACCTGATCTTAAGGAATAAGGTTGTGCAAAACTGAAAAAACTTGCTTCATTATCACATCCATTAACCTTCTGAGTCCTTTGGGAACATACAACCTGCAATAGGCCCTGTGGACATGCCTTTATACATATGACTGTTGCAACTACATTGAAAAGTTGGCCAAACTTCAAAGAACATAAGCCTGATTTTATATATATGTATATGCATGCATATATATATATATATATATGAAATATATGAGTGTGTGTGCATATACGTCATGCATGCATGTCTGCATGCATATGTATCAACTTAAGAGGCAATGAGTTAAACATTTGTTTTTATAATTTGTATTGATTACATCAGTAATGTTTCCTAAATAATTAAAGCTTTGCTTTGATCTTTGATTGTAGGCTTGAGTTTATGACAGTTAATGTAAGTATCTTTAAATGGTTCCATCCTACACTTACCGATTACACAGTCTTACAGGAGGTCACTGATGTTCATCTAACAACAAAAGGAGTGAATTCAGGGATAAAAACGAGCATGAAATTATTCAATACTTTCTGGAGGGTGAGGTGGGAGGTTTTAAATCCAGTGCTAGTGCAAATCTCAGAACTGACTCCTGGTGAGGTCAAGCCAGCATCAGTGCTGCCAGCAGGCAGGGGAGCTGCGTGGGCAGGCGGACGGGGGAGGCAGGGAAGGGAAGGGTATCAGCTCTCCCTCAATCCTCGCTGCTGCTGGAGGTGTAAAACTGCACCCTGAGACGTCGCAGGGGTGGGAAATGGTCTGCACTCTGCAACAAACAACTTCTCTCCTCCCGATCTTCTCTTGAAACAGATATTTAAGCAAAACAGAATTCTTACCTAAAACACCTTTCCTTGACACAGCCTTTTTTCCAGATACAATGGCTAATGAGACAGAAGAAGAGGTTAATCACCCACCCAGCTACCAAATAAACAGCAATAAGCAGCCTACCAAATAAGCAGGAATCAGCCCAGAAGCCCTCAGCATATGTAAATCAGCATCGTTTCATCAAGCTTGGAGCTTACACCATCATATGCTCACTCAGGATCTAAAACTCAAATCTGCAAATGAAAACGATGCTAATTACAGTTCACCACCAAGCAACACTGCCTTAATTTTAAGGAAATGAAGGAAACAGGCTTGCTACCTGACAGTTGATATCATATTGCCATACAGCTAACCTGAAGTTGTATAAGTTAGATTATAACTTTTGAAGAAGCAATTATGATTTTATTGCACCCACTCTGCTGATGATTAATGCAGAGAGCCTAGGGGAAAATGCATCCTATCATTTGCTAACATGCACTATAATTATGCATACCTCTCCAGGTACTGTAATTTAGGACTTAAAAAGCAACATTCTCAACGAGGACTGCTGCACTTGTAAAACATTACAGATGTGTTATCATATAAATGAGGTAGCTTTGACATGATAGTGTTCCAATAAATCCTCAGCTAAGATTTGGAGACAAGATATGTCAAAAGCAAACTCCAAACTGTCTCTTAATCTTCTACATAAACTGTTTATTTTTTCTGAGCCCTACAATAATACATGTGTCAAGAAGGTTTTGATGGTTTCTAGATTAAAGTACACTTGGGCTGGATGTTTTTTCCCTTTACAGGTCATTCTTGAGAATGTTCATTTTAGTTAAATTAACCCAGCTATTTGCAAGTTTCGAATCTGAAGCAAAATAAAACTGTTTCCACCAAATTGGGAACTTGTGAGATGAACTTAATAAATAACAAACTTATTTCACTCCACTTCCATGGAAGTTGTTAAAAGGCTAACACTGAATGATTTTCTGTCAGCTGGAAAGCTTCACTTCAAACCATTTGCAACAAATCCAGCAAAAAACCTCCCAAACATTGTATTCAGTGACATGAATTTATGAAACCCCCCCAGCTTGATGTTTATTCTATTTATTTTTTATTTATACTGCAGTACTGACTTGATGACTCAAACAAGATCAAGACCCTGTTCTGCTACACAACACACTGCAAAGTGGGTTTCCATCTCCTGCACAGCTTAGTTTACACTCTAACCTGTCAAAACACAGAAAGTTTGGGAGGAGGAATAGTGGAAAAGAGGCAGTATGACTGGCCCATTCACAACTTAGAAGCTGGGAATAAAACCCAGGTTTCTCCATTCAGTCTGCATTCAGTCATGATGCTTCTCAGCTTTCCTTATGTTGTCCAGTTATATGGTCCTCATCACTAGCAAAAAACGTTGTTAAAATATGCAATACTCTGATTAAATCACACACTCACATACACCCACGCTCCCAAAATTGTTTGAGGCTACTGCTGGAAAAAAACAACCTTGGTCCTCCCTGACTTGCAGTAGAGCAATTCTGAAAGCTGTCTTGGTAACTATTGGGAAGAAAGGGGGAAAAAAAAGACAAGCAAACAGGAAAGGCAGGTTTTCACACAATAATGCGTGAACAGCAGTTGCATGTTATACCAGCATCTGCTCTAATTATGCGATGTGAGTGGTTCAACTGCATTTTGTGGTTGACTGTGCTGAAAGCCACCCATAAGTTGGGTTGACAGAATTCAAGATTTATTGCTATCGAAAATCAGTGGCTAAAATCAGCATATATCTGTAGTTACTCATTCCAACTTGCATTGTCAGCCATAATTTTTTTTATCAGTTTCAGATTTTTGCCAAAATAACAACATAAATTTAAAAGCTTTCTAACAATGTGCCCACAGAAAAAAGTCCAAGAGAGGCATATTTTATTTGACATATTACATACATCCCCATTCCTAAAAGCAGATTATTTTCAGGTGTATCGTATTGGAATTATTTTTTAAGCCTTGAAAGAGACACTTATTTCTTTCATTCTTCGAAAGCTAGCTAACTTCTTATTTCCAGTTCTGATTTTTGAGTCAGTTGATAAAAATTCTTCATTACATTTTCCTACTTGCATGGAAAAAATCAAGCTAAAGCAGAAAGCCTGCATTACTTTAATTTCCGCTTTTGCAAACATTTTTGTTAATTGCTTCCCATTAGCCTAATCTGCATCAACCCTTGCTCTGCACTGCCCTTTATGCCATGTACATACTAAAGTCAGTGTCCATTTTTGCACGATCCTCCTGAAAACCCACATTAACATTTTATAGACTCTAAATATCTCGTTCTTGAGAAATTGATACATGGTTTTGTGTTGATGAACTAGATCTGTTTTACAAATAAACTTCTCAGGAGATTTTTTGCATTTCTGGTCATTGCAATATTTGTCTTCAAAACTGTAAAGATCTTACTGATTACTTCCTTGCCTGCTTGATGCTACTTGGAAGACATTGGTCTTCCGTTTGCTTCCGTTATAAAAAGTGGGATTTGCATCTGCTTCACTAAGGGTAACACTGCTCATTTCCGACCCAGGCCCTTGTGAGAGTTTTGCACTGCTTCAGAAAGAGCAGTAAAAAGCATAGCCGTTCTCACTTCTGAGCAGGCAAAGCCCCAAATTGCCCCAGCGGCACCACTTGGCTTTTCTGCAGCACGAGCGCTGCCAGTGCTCCCCAGGTACCGCCTCTGCGTCCTCTGGGGTCCAGGCATGCAAATCCCCCCTGGGGAAAGGGCAGCTGGGGAACACAGGCCTTCTGCAGCAGGACCACCTCGACACAAAGTCAGAGGAGGCGATTTTGCCCAACTGAAGACTTGCCCATGGCAGAGTAATATTGCTCAGGCCAGCACAGTCTCTAGAGGTTAGGGCAAAATCAACAGGAATGGGACAAGAAATGAACGCACTTGAATTAGATCTTTAAAAGCCGGATGCACGGCACCACTGCATCTGTCGTTTGAAACAGTTTGCTCAGCTCAAGTGGAATCCTTTCAGTATGCTATTTACCAAAAAGCCCCAAAATGAGAGACTGAACTATAGCAATACTTGATCTTAGATACTATCTATATTTACACATTTGTGGCAGGAAACCCTTCCTATTCCAGATTGCCATCAACAATTGGAGAAAACTAGATGGCCAAATACTTCATAAGCTAGCTCCTTTTCAATTATTATTGGGGAAAAATATGTAAATTACTGACTTGAGAGTATTCTCATAACATTTATACTCTAAAGCTTACTCTAAAATATCTGGCTGCTCCATCACAAGATTTGCCTCATTGCAAATATGGTTGCAGCCTGTTTCCATAATGGTCCACGTTTGTTCTTTCCCTCTTCACAGTTAGCTGATGCAAATTGTAGGTTTCATGTGTTCTCAAATGCAGTTCGCGTTATCAGCACTTCAGCACTACAAGATCGGTATATTAAAATCCAGCATCCTCACCCCAATGCTCTTTGCATTTTTTACCTCAAATTCTCTGTGCTTTGTGCAATGCTCCTCTAGTGACTTCCTTCTGTGACTCATCCTCCCAAACCAGCGCAGCAATTTTGTGTGCCACACAAGCAGGTTCTGCACATGCCTGACATTACATCACTCCCTGTTGGATGATTTAACAGCACAGCACTGCGAGATAACCAAGATCACCGTCACAAGGTTTTCAAAGAAAAGGACAAGTAACTAGCACACAGTTGTTTTTTATCATCTTTTCAAGCTAAAGAAGTGTACATACCAATGTTTATTGTTTTTAATAGAGATCTACCCTGCCTACATTAAATGATGCAAGTATTATCCTGGTTTTGCAAGTTAAAGAGTAAACTAATTCTCATACGCTATAATGGCTTCCTGGGACTTCCAGCAGTTTGAGTAGACTTAAATTGGCCTGAACGACCTACTGAGGATCAGTGAAGTGCAAAGTTGACCTGGCCACAATTGCGTTGAGTGCTTCTTGCCTATAATTCAGTGTAGGACTACATCTCCTTTTAACGCATGGCTCATATCCTCCAGACAGCTCCCAAGATTGGAACAGGTATCTGCCAGTGTGCACCAGCCGAACGTCTCGCATGGAGCGTCAGCGCTCACAATCGCGAAATCACACCCAAGTTACGAAGCGAGGAAATGGTATTTCTTCCAGGTGTGTTTAGGCAAGGTGAGATTTGATCCTCTGCAACCACTGTAGGAATTTTTCCAGATGAAACCATGAATTTGGTAGTAGTAAAGAGACAGCAATTTTGCACTTCCAATTCAGTGACAAAGTATAACTTGATACCTCGATACCTCGCTTGAAATTGGCCTTTGGAACTCTCCAGTAAGAAAGGGAATGAGAATTGGGAGATACGGTATAACAGCACCGCAACGTTCGTGGGATTTTTGTTCTGTCTTCTCTAATGCCTGCTACAAATTTATTAATCAATTCTGACACACTATTCACCTTCATACAAGGTCTACATGCAAGGAGTTGGGCAATCAGAAACAGTTTAATCTTAATACGGAGTTGTCAAAAATGTGTCCCTAGTGACTTGCTTTATTTCCTCTGTGCTTCCAATCTGAAGGTTTTGATTTAAAGTCTTCTCTCCCCCGCCCCCTCCCCGAGTAGAAAACAAGAGGGCTAGCTGCAGGATGACAAGACCTTCTTACTAAGCAATAAACAATAATATATGCATTTATATCCATTTATTATTTATATTTAGTAAGCGGAGGCAGGGTTCACTCAATGCTTTGGTGTAGATGGCAAAGGGAAGGGACTTCGGAGCCACAGGTTGCCTTTGTCAAAGGGAGGCACGATACCGCTAACGGGATGCCTGCACCAACACTCAGCTAGACAGTGCTTACAGAAAGCATCGTGTGTGACTAATTGGACACCAAGTGACAGGTCAAACAGGCAGCTTTCCCCACTGAGTAAAAAAAATATGTACATGGTCTTGTAAATACTGGTACCTCGTCCGCTCGACATACCACTCTGTGGGAAATACCTCGCTCAGGTGCACCCGACTGCAGGTCTGCTTCCCAAACTAATTTGCAAGCAAAAATGCCACAAGATGCTGTGCAAACATGTTTAGCAGGGCGATGGTCACGAAATGCCCAACATTCCCCGCACTCATTGGGTGAACGTGCATTAAGGCATTCTCATTCATTTCTTTTTGCAGTGGTAGTAAATCTGAGCAGGCAGCATAAGCAAAGGCCTATAGAAGCACCGAGAGTGTAAGTCGCTATGTGTTATGCATGACAAAGTAAGAGAAAGTCAACCAAGGGTCTGAGCTGGCAACACGTTTTCATATCTTTGGGCAGAGGGGCATTAAAAGAACAGAAGCATTGTGATATTTTGCAACTTTATCTTTAAAAGTTGCAAAATATCTTAAAAAGAAACCCAGTCAAACTAAGGAAATATCCCACCAGGTAATCAAAAGGTTACCTGACAATAACTTCAGCTCTCACTCTGGCACACTAGTCATTCCCAGCCCTCCAGGAATCCATCGTATTGCTCTTTGGAGAGTTCTCCGAGTCCCCGCACACCCATGGAAGGTGGTTAAGTTACACAAAAATCTCTGCCGTGTTGCTTAGGAGCCAGTCTTTGGAGTCTATAACGAAAATCAACATCTGTGCATTCCAGAGACTCTGAACTTCAGGTGTTTCACACTTCCTGCTACTCAATTTATGGAAAATGCAAATGAAAGTAAAGCAGATAAATGTTCTTTAACAACGGGAGAGTTTTGTCATGTTTGAAACTGCATTGTTCTGCAGGAGTGGATTAATTTAGCCACTACCCAGGATACTAAAGGTTATGCCTGTACTTGAGACAAAACAGAACCTTTGCATATTTTGATAAGGTTACATCATCAGGACAGTAACAATAAAATTAGCTTGCCATTTCGGTGCAGACCAATTTTCAAGCAGGAGGTGTCTTGTGCTCCCCTTTAAAAATGAATCAGGCTGACTGACATTTGAAATGGCAATAATTTCCCCAGGAGATGCAGCTGCAATCTTAGTATTTTCTGTTCTTGCTCTCAATTTGATTTCTCTTATCCACAGTATGAGGCAGCTGAGTATAAAGCATTATCAGCAACAATGCTACAATTAATGCCGAAAGAAAATGAGTATTTGTCTACAGAAGAATAGATTTTAGAATACCTAGGGGAACTACTGTACTTTGAAAATGAAGCCATTTTGTATGTTTATTGAAATGCACTCATACTTGTGTGGTTATACTCTGACTAGTTAACCATATCAAAATAGCAAGTGCATAGACAATTTTTACTGTCCTTTTTAAAGTTGTTTCCTGAACACTAAGTAGCCTAGGTCTATTCAGAAAACAGTCTCTTTTGGTTGTAATCTATCTTTCCACACCTTACTTTGTCCATTAAATACAAGAACTAAAAAGGTCATGCCATTTTTTTTTTTTTTTTTGATTCAGAGCTGCATCTGCAGAGGACATCCCAAAGGAGTACTCCAGCAGCCATACAGCACCAAATCATGGAAACAGGGTCATGTGCTCCATTATTGGTCAATGCAGAGGTGGACAAATACAGTGGTTTCCCATCTTTTCTCTCAGAGTGCCTTTTTCCCCTAGTATTTATATGCCAGAAAGTCAAACAAGTGTCCCATTCAGCTCCTGGATGAAAACGAGATGAAGAAACAGAGAAACTATCGGAACATCCAAGCCTACAACCAAGGCCCAAACTGAAAGGTGCTATTAACAGAGAGAAATAAGAAGCTAGACTTCAAACAGTTCTGGACACAATAAGGCTTTAGAATAAGCTAATGCCGCCTTGACCATCTGTATATCATCAATCAGGTCATCCAAGAAAAAGATCTATAAATAACCTATCCAACCAACTCTGAAAAGGCTTTTGATGCAATCCTTTATAAGTGCAAGTGGTAGCATTTAGACTACCTTATTTGTGAGCACAACAGTCATTTGTCCCTGCAAATCGGCTAGTTGGTCAAAAATCTTCCTTGCTTACATTTGATTGCATCCACAGAACCACCCAAACAAGTAACAGTGAGCTAACTAAAATCCCTCACTGAGGGATATAAGCACTGATGAAACAGCAGAGGTCTTATTCCAGAAGGTCTATGCTGCTGGGGGACTGAGGTAACTTGCCTTAGAGGGCTCAAATACACACCATTTCCTGTCAGTCTTCTTAATTGTCTGTATCGGAACGTATCATTTAAACAATAATTTCTATAGAAATAGCAAAAGTACATGAAGCATAAGAAATCTGCCAAGGTCATCAGTCACGATGGCATAAATTAAGAAACGCCCATTCCCTTTTCCAGGAGTTGCCACGGTGAGCTGAAAAATATTAACCTAGGAAATCCCTTTGTCCTAAGACATGCATGAAGAAAAGAATGTAGAGAAGAACTAGGACTGAGTTTTGTTTGAATCAGTGGCCTAGAAACACCCTGGATTTTAACCTCTCCAGCCTGTTTAATATTCTTCTGGTAGTCTGCATTGCAGACCTGCTTGCAAAGGAAGGCCCCATCATTCTGAAGAGCGGACTCTAAACTTCGGGGGACACGGCTTTGCAGTACACTGATAATCCAAAAGAATGACAGTAGTGTGTGCAGCTTTAGAGACCTTTAGTGCAGTTTTAAAATCTACGTGCAAGTCTGTAATGATTCCTGTCATCCAAAGTAAAATTTTAACCTAGCCTCCTCAAACCCCGCTCACATTTACCTCACACGAACATCAATGTTCACCTCATCCTTCTTCCCTAGGCTGCATCAGACTATGTTCCTCTTCAGCTGTATTCCCCAAGTCTGCTGGCTTTACTTACCAACGTGCCGGAGCTGTGGGTCTAGCACTGAGAATTAGAAAACTGCTCAGGACCCCAAGAGTACAAGAACAGGAACAAAATCCTCATAGACATTCCTAAGGAGGTCTTTAATAATGTAGCCCTCAGGTTAAATAAATATCTTTGATCAATTGAGCATAGTTATTTATTATTCATTTACTTCTGTGCAAGAAATGCAGGTCATCCACTGCACCAGGCCCTGCCACAGTCATTTTTAACTCATCTGAGACAGGTCTTTATTTATTGCAAATGAACATAATCCCGTTGGCTTCAACAGAGTTTCATCAGCTGAAGTCATCAGCTAATCCATATCGTACCTACTAACTGATGATCCTTCTCAAGCAACGAAAGCTATGCCCTTTAAATGACATACTGTTTGCTATAAGGAATTCAGAGTCTAAATGTGGGATCAGCAACTTCTCAAAGTGTATGTTAAGGTATTAAAATTCTGAGAATATTTTGTTTAAACATAATTATTTTGATTTAACTTTTCAGTAAAGCATGAATGTTCCCTAGAACATTCATTTCTTTTCTGAAATAACCACCATTTTGATTTTGATTTCAGTGAATTTATACTAAGATACTAGTATCCTCTAATTATGGATCCACTCCACGAAGTCAATGACTTTTTAGTGGCTAGGCGGGTATAGTTTTCTTTCTTATTTGTTACATGTTTCCCTTTTATGTTTAAGAGCTAAAATAATAATGAAGCCCTACTTAATGCTTATATTGTTTTCCAAAGACTATTTTTCACTGAATAAGTGTGGACAAAGACTTTTTAATGAAATAATACTGTTTACTACCAAAAATATTTAATCATAATTACTTTAAGAAACATACATAAAAGTTAAGTAATAAAATAAAATGAGTTGGAGAACACAAACAGGAAAAAAGACAGAAAGGATTAAGTAGAGTCATATAAGGAATAGATTCCATTTAATGAAAATTTCCACAGTGTTCAACATTTTTATTATGGTTAATAGCACTGTGCTTCATTTTTGTCTGCAGTAATTGTGTATCCTTAATGAATGGGCACTCTTATTTCCCCATTGAGCACTGACAGAAATTAATAAACCTAATTCTGTAGGTTTAAGTTTAATTCTAGTGAAATATATAAAGCAGTTACATTTTCACTTAGCTACTAACTGGAATAGAAATGAGTTTAAGCTTTTCAGCAGCTTAATAGGGAACAAATTGGGTTTTCTTTTCTTTCTTTTTTTCCCCTCCTTCAGCACTTGGGTCTATTTTTGTTGCTGCGTGCAAGAAAGGACATGTCATGACTGGTGAGGCTGAACAGAGCCTACCGTGAGAGTTGTGGATAGTTTTTTATTTTAGAAGTATAATTACTAGACTTAGCCCTTTATGCCAGCCTTGTAGTTAATGATTGGTGAAGACCATCTCCTTGGTTTACACTTTGATAGAGACTGCAAACAGTGCAGATGCCAGACTGCCATCGCAGGGAAGAGCACCCAGAAGACAAGCCCTCAGCTCCAGTTCATTCCTGGTCCAGTTATGCAAGGAAGTAAACATAGAAATAACCTGAAGCTGAGCTGCGTGAGATTTATTTGATAATGAGAATAGTTCACTAAGGTTGTATAAAACTGAAACTGCCAAATCTGTAGCTCATAAACCAAATATCGTGTGGCAGAATACTTCACTCCTAGACGTTCTCTTTCCTGAAGGAAGAGGGGCATCCTGATGCCTTCCATCAAATTTCAAAAAAAAAAAAAAAAAAAAAAAAACAAAGCCCCATCTTGAATGTTATGTACCTGGTGCATAACAAATATATGCATAACGTGAACAAAATGCATACATCCTCCCACCATAATATCAAAGCCATGGACCAGTCTTAAATCTCATATTAGTTACTCCGTGGACTGCACTGGCCCCATAATGTAAAAACTCTGATAGTCTCTCTAATAATCTTTAGCAGAGGGCAAGTGTCACAATTCAAAACTAAAACTGAAGGGACTTTTAAGGTAGGCAAATACCTCAAAAGCACAAAGTGGAATTCAAGGCAGAGTCTGATTTGGAGTCATTAAATTCTGAGGTAAAGTGTTCTGCAGCCACTAAGACCTGGGTAGTGAAACAAATGTGAGTCTTGTGTCTTTTTGGATTAACAGTTTTTAAGAGAAACTCCAGGTGCTGAATGAAGCCATTTCAAGAGTCACCACTGAGAGCCTTAAGGACTTGGCACATTCGCTTTTGAAAGAACCAATATTGTGACCACAGGTGGGCAATAATGAGACAATCACTTTTCAAAATATATTATTTTTAAAAACAAGAATAGAAACATTAGTCTGGCATCATGACAAAAGTGCTCTTTGGGAAAAAATTATACAGATTCTTCCTATCCTATAGTTCATTTTAGAGAGGGCCAAATCCCCAGCTGGTTTAGATCAGCAGCTGATTTGCTCCAGCTAAAGACCTGGCCTGATATTTCTTTTCTATTATTACCTTATCTTTTACAATCCCCGCTGTCCTCATTTATCATCCGGGTTAGAAATTCCAGGAGCACAGTAAGGGGTAACCATGAACAAAGGAGCAGAGGAGGCGAAAAAAGTATCTGAGGGAGGATTACAGCAGAGCCACATTATGAGTTAGTCTGTAAAACCATCCACCCATTTTGCTAGCTCATGAGTTGAACTGTAGCTGAATGCACACTTCATGAACTGGAGACAGAGGAGATGGTGGGAAGACAAAGGTGGTAATCAGATATGAGAAGGGTTTTGAAGTTGAAGAAGGAGGAGATGTAGGAGGGCAACATGAGATAAGATCAAGTTGTTTGTGGAGGAGACATGGGGCTGTGCAGAGTAATGAAGAAGGAAGTGAAGTGCTGGAGGCCTTGGCAACACAACAGGGCTCGGGGACTTTGAGGCGGAAGAGAGTCGAGTGCAAAGGAGAGAAGAGCCATGTATGACTTCAAGCTTCGTTGTCTGGCAACAGCAGCTGCTGTGAGGAGTGTGGAGGGCTTGTTTGGGAGCTGGGCAGCTCCACTGTTCCCACCTTGGCTTTGGTTTTGAAAAGCTGTACCAATCCATGGGAATCAAAAGCTGTACTATGTGACTTGGCTGACCATGGATCTAATTATATCAAAGGAAACAACTTACAGGGCTTAAGAACAACTTACAGGGCTTCCTCTTTCCCTTTAGACTGCAACACATGGAGCTGGAACAGACTCTGAATTCAGGAGATGTTCCAGAGAGAAATGAAACGAAGTAATGTGCTATCATGGATCTTCCTGGGGGAAGCATGATAAAAGACTGCTTTTGGGAAAGGTCAGCCACAACTGAGAAGCCTACAATAAGCTGTCTCTGCCCGTCTATACCAACTCTGTAAGCCTCCAGTATTTTAAATCAAATATTTTGTGGAAGATTAGTGTCGAAAGGAAACAAATACTTTGTTACCTATTGCTGCTTACTAAGTATTTGCCTTCAAGGCAATATAAAGTGATTTCTTAAAGCCATATGCCTTGTGCCTCATTCACCTCACACGAATTAGTTACAAGTAGCACAGCCTAAAATGCATAATAATGCCTATAACGCACAATATGGGCTATGCTACTTACATAAGCAAAAGAAATAAATCAGGCACCTCTTGAGGGTAATTCAGGATCTCTTTCTGAATAGCAACTTAGGAGCTACCTGGTACCACTGTTGGGTGAAATAATCTGGTTGAGCATGAAGGAAGATGATGGTAAGATCTAAAATCTGAAAGCGGCCACCAGCGTTGTGTCTGAGTGCTGAAAGGATATGCTCCTCAGACTGTGGGTAGTGTCCTAAGGCTAAGAGAACTGAATATCAAGAAGAGTTGGTAACAATATCTTTCTTATGAAAATCATTTAGAAGAAAATTTACTCTTCCCAAACAGTAGCTGCTGTCTATAGAGAAAAATCTTAGAGGTGTTAGACCTCAGTTTTTCAGATGTTTTCACATTGTGAAGATTTAATTGTTTTTCCCAGAACATAATACCTACTACCTAAATACCTACTCAGCTAGTGACAAATAACGAAGAGCTTCACTTCAATAATCCATATATGAAAGCTGAGGTTATGTCTTTCGCTTAGTCACAGACAGGCATTTTCCTGCCCTAGTTCCCATCACTGCTTCCATTAGTAGCAGACTAATAAAGATGCCTTGCAGCACCAGCCACTCTGTAAGGAAATAGGGTTGAGTTTCCACCCATTTTTCTTAATGCAAGACCAGCAGGCATATACCTCTGCTGTTTGCCTACCTTACAGGTGTCCCAGAAGGCTTACAAGTGTTCACTTTGGAGAACATCTGCACCTAAGTTATTACTATAAACTACAGTTTCACCCTTATATAAATTCCATTTTTGACTTAAATGTATCATCTTTTAAGCTTGTCTTTAAAAAGCTTATGTGCCACATTCCGTTTTACACAATGAAGGAAGACCACAGGTGCAATGGAGACTGGATCAACCAGCTGAAACTCAAGTTTGTGCACTGTGATTGATTTCTCATCACTGACAGGACCCATCAAAGAAAACACTCGCTCCTGTTCCAGTGTTGCACCTACTAAAGATCTACGCAATTTTACTTAATTAATATCTCTTCATTTCTTTGGACAAAACTGCTGCTTCCCCAAGGCTGTATTTCATTCCATGTCCTACACATTTCCCAGGCAGCAGAACATTGTCATGCAAATTTGACAAGCTTTCTCCTTGGTGTGCCACATCTAAACTCTGCCCCTACATGTTGGAGATGAAATTCCACCACCTAATATACAATTTTAGCCCTTTTGATTGCACCACCACCCACCACCCCCAGGAAATGCAGCTCTCCTGCAGCCATCAGGCTCTCTCAAGCATGAACGACCAGCTCCAAGTATAGCCGGGTGAATGGAGCATTACCTCCTTACCTCCTGATTTTTTAAATCAACTTTAATCACAGCAAAGCTCTCAGGCACAGGTGCCAGCAGTGCTGTGAAGCTAGAGAGGATTGTGTCCCAGAGCCAACTGCACCCAGCCACCAGCGCTGCAAGTAAAATGCAAGGGCAGCACAATGTGAGCTGAGGCAATGTCCACCTCCAGATGCTAATAGCAGATGTTATAGTCAGAGGGTCAAAAGAAACCAGAAAGGTATAAGGAGGAGGGAAAAATGGAGAAGAAAAGAATATGAATAAAAACAGATTAAAAAGAAAACCTGCCTTGATACAAAGTCACTGCAGTGTATCAGTTCCTGGGGGTAGCAGCAGCGCGCTGTGGGCGCACCGAGCCCGGCACGCGCCTCTGCTGCTGGATGGAGGTCCAGCTCGCACTGGAGCGTCTCCTTTGCCCAGTCATGAACAGCAAACTCCCCCTTGAGCTTCAGCCTTATCCAGCACTCTTTACATAAAAGAACATGGCAGCAGGACTAACACGGGATGCACTGGTTGAGCATTGAGAGGTGAAAGAAATATTTGACCTGTTTTCCTTCCCCATGTATTCTACAGACCACAAACTATGTAGGCTGCAAGCACCATGGGGTCCAGACTTTGGAACCCTAGATGATTATGTTTATTCTCTTTTTGGACTTTTTTTTTGTTTTTTTTTTTTCCACTGAATCTAATGTTTAACTCTAGAACCAGTCCAGGACATGTCATGAAGGCCACAGTCTGCTCCCATTCCCAGAACAACATATTTCAAGGAGGGAACAAAATAATCAATGAAGCAGTATGACATTGAGACAGTCTGGAGGCCCCACACGTCGTTTAGTGTTCATGACAACAATAATTAGCCAGGTTTAATCATCATAATGGTTTTTAAAATTTAACTTCAAAGTGGAAACCAGTTAGCTTAGGAATTTTGCCACCAGAATTTTGGCTCCTCTGCAGTACACGGTGACTGCAAGTAAAACTCAACTCTTCTATGAATTTTCAGTGGTTTGAACAAAATGAGTTGGTGGGCCACCACTGATTCATAGTAGATTGGAATCCATAGGATAGACACACATTTCACACAAAAGTTATAGAATGGTATGGAAACGAAACTTTCCCTTCATCCACACTAGTGGTCTCACTACAACACAGGACTCCAGTAGATCCATCCTCAGTTGTACTAAGTCCTGATAAAGAGAGGATTTTGATTCACAAATTGTCACTTATGAGAATTTTCAGTCACATATGCACCAGAAAAGAAAAATAAATCTGATTACTGCTGGCATCTTGCCCATTGCCATATATAAGGCCTTGACCCTATGCCATGAAAGTCAGTAAGAGCATTGCTCTGGTCTTCGATGAAAGTAGGATCAAGCTGTTAAAAAAAAATTAACATGACAGAGACCCATTCGGCAACATTCTATTTTCCTGAAACCAAAATTACCCAAAAGCTAAAAAGTCATACTATAAAGTCAACTAAAGACCAGTATGGAAGGTCAATAGGTATAGCTCAGAATGAGAAATGCACAGAGCTTCATCCTGAACCCAACATAGTCCCAAAAACTAAATCTAAGTCAATATTTAAAATAGTCCAAAAAAATCTGGAAAATGTGTAATGTCCATCTCTCCTGCAGGTCTTAGTCACCACAGAATTGGGACACATTCTCTTCCCCTTTGTACTGGAATAAATCAGCAACGATGTAATTGAAGCAAAGGTTATGCCCAACTGATTTAGGCCAGCTCAGAGTCAGGCCCACAAAAGATCTGTTTAACTGTTTAATTGACTGTTGAATAATATCTTTTCCCATTAGAACAAGTACAAACCTGAATCCAAAGACAAGTTACATATTCGCTCTTTAATATATCCACATAGCCAAGACCTAATTTTATCAACAGGAATTAAAAAGATAAGCACTTCTCATTTGTTTTAACGGAGTTGTGGAGGTTAGATGAAGATATTACATGATTTTTATACAGAAATACGTGTTCCGCTCCGGTGTGTAGCATGGTATTCAGTGCCTCCCATTAGCCTTGCTATGACAGATCTCCAAAGCCTAGCCCTTACGTTCATGGAATACGTACTGGAGAAGTGCCATGTTGCTCAACTCTAGAAATTACTTTTCTAGTTTATGCTTCTAGGGCTGACTTATTAATCAGGGTGTACAAAAGGCACAGGCCAAAACAGAAGCCATTTTTAATACTACCACCTGAGTAAAAATGATTGAGGAAAAAATCAACTATAATCCTACCAGCTCTTATGTCAGAGATTGTAGACCACAAAGCCAAAAAACGCAAGACAAAAAAACAGTAAAAATGAGGGATACTTTTAGCATCAAAGAGATGGGCCACAACTGATGGTACTGACCAACCATTGCCCATTGATCTGAAATACCAAGAATCAGAATACAGCCTAAGGATCTCGAATTCTTAAATTGCAATTTTAATTTAGTGAGGTAGTCTTCAAATTTTACTCTTTATAGATTGGTTTCTGCAGGTAAAAACAAATATGGAAAAAAGCTTCTGATTTTTCTTGTTCCTTACTATTAATGTAATTATGGAAAAAGAAAAATGAAAAAGAAATAAATGTCTGCTCATGTAATGTATTAATTCATCAAGAAACGTTTAGGTTTCCCAACTTAAGAAACAAAAGTCCCCCTCACACATTCACACAAGCAAACAGCTAAGTGACAGCTGAGATTTGTTCCTGTGAATCTTCAAAACTGAAGCTGCAGCAGGCTGTGTTGCCAACAAAATACAGGTGTAGACCATATGAGCTGATAAAAAAAGAAAAAAAAAAAGGATTCTTAGGAGCGCAATCACATATCTATGTGCACAATACATCCATGCCAAGGTGCACTCAAGCATCTGGAACTCACCACTCCGATCTGGAGTGTTTTTTAACAAATTTCTGGGAGATTTAAGCTGCCAGGTAGCTCTCACGGGTACTAAAGGATTCATCTTCCCCTGAAATGCTCTGCTTGCAGCATCAGTGACTTACAGAAGAAGCTTTAGCGATGAGTAAGGGTGACCTGCTCAGATTATAAGACGAACATTATCAGATGGGATCTCTAGTTAAAAGTTTGGAAGATCCTTCCACTTGTATAGTTCAAGGAGCATTTGGAACACCGGACATTAAAGAGCTGATGGCCGAAGGTGGATGACGGTGGTCTACTTGGTTGGGTCAGAGCTGCCCGTGTCGTCCGCAGCCTCAGCTGCGAGAGGCCTCTCTTCCCTAAAATGAGACATCCAATTTCTTCTGTTGTTGACACCATGGAATTAGGCAGCAAATGTCTGCTTTCAAGTGGGCCTTCGGTTTCTGCATCACCCAGCACAAATCTGTGTCACCCATGTGAGTACACATGACTAACTGGATTGTTGACAAGAGGCCAGAGCACTTCACCAATTAAGGCCCTGCCACATCCAAAAAAGGTATTTCATTTTTATTTCATTATGAAGAGTTTTCCCTTCGCTCCACAGAGAATTACACACCGAGCTGTTGGGTCCAGTCACTGATGATCTCTCCTTTCCAGGACTCTACTCTAAGCTGCATTTACACTATTTTATGCTCCAGAGAAGCATAGCCCTCACCTAAATGAGCTAACGTTGTTGAATTTGAAGTCACAGGGGCATGTGAATGGCCATGAAATCACAGGTCCTGCAGCCCTGTATCCCGCGTGGACCACAGCTGACCACAGCTGCCCCCGGAGGCGGACAGAGAAGGAAGCTGCTGATCCTTCCCCAGGCCTGTCTCCACCCTCTGCCTTCCTGGCCCAGAGGTGATGACTCAATATTTCATAGTTCCCAGCAGATGTCTCCTCCATGACCACGTCCAATTTCGGCTTGAACACCAAACTCATTTCTCTTCACTGCACAGCAGAGCACATCCCGGAGCACCTCGGCAGTGTGTGAACACTAACCTCTCACAGGACCACAAGCACCTGCTATAAGGGCCCTCCCTTCTTCAGCACAAAACATGACCTCTCTTTTAATCACCACAGTCCCAATTTTACCCCGACCGCCAAGTGTTCGTTTTAATAAAGCAGGAGGAGGAACATCTGAGCCTTCTCTGCCTGGGGACTACCCCACACAGAAAGCCTTGGGATCACCATAAAGGTATGGGGTTTTATTTGAACTCTTATTTTAAGCAAAAACCTTTCAGATATAAGCACAGCTGTCTCTGCTAACAGGGAAATTCACTTATATTAGATTACACAAATAGTCAAGTTCAACTACTACCAGGCACTTCAAGCCTGAGCAAGTAATCTCTTACTTAAATGAATCACTGGGTCATTTTAATCAGTTAAGTGGCTTAGCAGAGGCTTGCTGTTCCCTTCGGTTTCAAAGCTTCTCTGCTTGCACCGTCATCACCAAGAGAATCACGGCGCTGCACTGGGCTCGCAGGCCCCAGCTCAGCCAGCCCCATTAACCGCAAACTGAACTTTGCGTGGGTGAGAAGCCCCCTTAAACTGCAGGATGACTCACAGCCCCAAACATGTGCTTCTGGCTTTGCATCCTTGGTCATTGATAGGCTATTTAAACGAGGCAGATGAAAGTTATTCAAAGCATTGAATAGTACTCAATAAGTGATTGCAGATGTTACTACACTGGCACTTTCCTTAAAAAAAAAAAAAAAAAAGAAAGAAAAAAGAAAAGAAAAAAGAAAGAAAGAGGGTGTTTGAAGCACCACGGGCTTATTAATATACTGATTGCTACTTTATGTTACCATGGGATAACCTGGAGCAGAGTAAGGAGTAGCCTCTTCTTATTTCAGGGTTATTTCATGGCATCTTATTTACATGTACCTCATACTTGTTAATGTCCTTTTTCTATCTGGAGGAATGGTGGAGAAAGTGAAACAAAGGAGATCCACAAGGGAAAGCAACCGAGTAAGGAATGCAACAAAGGAAACACAAACATTTTAGGAATAGCAAGACACAAGATCAAGGTGAATAACTTAGAGCCCCTAAAACATTGTCAAAGGTGCTTCAGTCCTAGGTGAAAAAGTCCTGTTGATTTTCTACAGAAACTAACTCCTAAAGTCACTGATCTATATATTTCTCTCTCGCAAAAAATCCCAGTTTCTCCTCTACTGGGCAGCAGAAAGAGAGGCCCCACCAGCACACACACAAAACTCCTTGATTTTACTTCCATGCTAAGTCATCAGTGGAATCAGTGGAATATGCCCATTCTTTATATCCCCTTACTACTCCCAGGCATACTTTACAAACTGTGAGTCTCTGGATAATAATAAAAACAAATAATAATAATAAATACAGCCACTTCTGCAGTAATGGAAGGTGAGACCAATTCAGCTTTGTAAGAAAAACACCAACAACCAAACCAGGTAGCTCTGCCAGTTGCCTGTTCCGCGAGCCAGAGAAAGCATGGCAGGATGTGCCATGCCAAAAGATGTGTCCTTCTCTACAGGGAAAGTTTCACAAAGGTTTTTCTTTTGTCCCTCATTTTTAGCCCTGAAACAGCCAATGCAATTCATCATCCTAAGAATTCATTCATCCTAAGCTATAACACTATTAAAAATACAATTGTCAAAGCACAGGAAGATGTGAATTACAATATTAAATACAATACAATAGATATACAATACAATACAATTAGATACAATACAATATTAGATGGTTTCTTTTGGGGTAGAAAGGTCATAAGGACTTTAGAAGTACTTGTTTTTTTTAAAAAAAAAAAATCTCCAATTTCCCTCCTTCAGCTTGCAGCTGAGGTTTCCACAACTGCTCTCCACCGTGATGACAAAGGAGGCAACATGCACGCAGGTACTCGCCAGGAGAGTAATCTCGCACGGGTATGACCCTGGGTATCTTAGACAGCAGAACAGGTTCTAGAAACAGATTTCTGGTACTAGATTATTTTCAAATGCAAAAATGCGTAAAAGAGGACAAACACAACAGAATAAAATGAGGCTTCTGTTAAAGAACCCTATCAAAGACCTGGCAGATGCTGCTGATTTGTTGTACGGCCTCAGACAAGACCCTTCCCTGCCCATAAAACCAAGGGAGAGACATCACAGAAGTGCAAAGAAATCTTCAGTCATTAGAGCAAGACAGGTCTGATATTTTTCCTTTTCAGGAAGATGTGAGCTGTGGAAAAGCTTAAAAAGAAAGTTATATTTTAATCTCAGTTTTTTAAAAAAGCCAAAGAATAAGGCAGGAGGGCTATCTATTCTGTGGGAATCCAACAAAAAACAATTGTCTTACAAGGGCAACTGAAAATCAAAGTGAATGAGTATTTATAGCAACTGTGCTGTTTAAAACAACAAACTGAAACTGCAGCAGCAACTGCTTCACAAAGTCATATTCTTGAAGAAGGAGAAAAAAAAGATCAAAGATCTGCAGGCAGCCAGCTCTGCATACAAGTGGCTTTATCAGCTCTTGGCTGTGTTAAAGAGAGTCAGGCATCCTGAAAGAGAAAACATTTAATGAGGTGATGAACAACACTTTCTTGGCCTTAATTATAAGGATAGGACTAAGCAACAATAATTGCAGGATAAATTATTGTCAAGAGATATTTCTAAACAACAATAAAAAACCCATGTCATTATCAAACAATTATTTTAAGTCTCATTTACATATAAAAAAGCGTAAGTGGAATAGTCTTCTTTTTCTTTTCCATTTGTGGGGGTGGTGGAAATTTTCAGGGTGGTGCATGGGAATTAGACACACTACACCCAATATTGCTAATGACAGATTAATTGTGTGCAACTCACACTGGGAATTGTGCATTTGTATCCAAGGGCAGACTTCAACCCACAAAACCTCAAATCTCGGTGACGCGCCCCCAAAGATTCAGGCGTGTTTAAGGGTAGGGACAGCAGACCACCCTCCTCACAACGCAGCGCTTCAACTAAATGGCAGGGAATTCCCACTTAGGACAGCATACGTTAAGCTGTAGGTCCAGTGAACCAGATGTGCACACCAGCTACTCACACCTTATCAGATGAGACTTTCAAAAGCTCACATGGAAGAAATGAAACGTGTACAGCAGCCCTGAGTCAAACGGGGTCTCAGGAGCCAACAACTGCACGTCATACGGACGGCAGCAAAACAAGATCATGGCAATTGCCCCTGGGCATCTCTCACCACTGCTGCGAGCCTTCGGAGCCCGGGGAGCGGAGACCAGCGCCATCCTGGTTTATAAGCCGTGCCGAGCCCGGTCCCCTCCTTCCCCATGCGAACAAATGCAGCAAAGTACCAGGCAAATTTTCAAAATGCTTCCTGCTTAGGTATTTAAATAAATAGCCACGTTTCCAAGAGAGCTCAGCAGTCCAGAAGAATAATAATTGCCATTGGTTTCTGAACTTTTTTGTTTTCATCTAGCTACTTTTGACTTAAATGTTCCAAGTAGCGGCTGCTGATTTTGGGTGGCTAAACCAGAGACTTGAGGAAGAGATTTTTTTCAGAAGTTGAGGGCACTTATCTCCCTGAAAATATAGTTGCTTAAAATTGTTTTAAGTTATCCCTCCAAAAACTGATTGCACCAAATCACTGGTTGCTTAGGAAAATGTAATCTCCCTCTCATGTATATATGCATGAGAGAAGTTAAATATATACTGTGGTTGTGAACACAGTACCTATAAGGAAATCCCAATAAAATAAAGTGATGGTATTTGAATGTCTCTCCCATATGCAGGTATTTTGGCAAGTAACTTACCCACACACAGTGATGATTGGTTACGCTTAGAACAGACCAGGCTTATTATCATATGAATACACACAATGAGAAATCTCATTTCTTTCACAAAGAATGAAATAAAGCTGGGTACCACCAACGTTTTTTCCTTTAGTCTCATCCAGACAATAGGGGCTATGATAAATATTATTGTTTAAGGAAGGCTGGAATATTTTTTCCTTTCTTCAAAACTCTGATAAATTTGTTAAACTACTTAAAGCATCAAATAGATTTTGCAGGAATCAGAAATTCATCAATGTCTTTACTCTTGCTACCACAAAATTCTGTCAGGAGAAAACATGATTTGGACAACAAAGACTCCAGTGCACATCTGTTACATCAGTTACTAGAGCTACAAAATCTGATTTTCAAATAGGATTTAAAAAAGCGTATTTTAAACATTTCACCCATTAGCTTAATAAAATGCAAAATCCACTGAATAGTACTAGTAGTTTCCAGGTTGTATTTCAGACATATTTTGAAGTCCACAGGCTACTCCAAAGGAATCACAAAGACAGCCAGCAAGACTAGTTTTCTATAGGTTTACATTTGCTGTATTTGTTAAATGTGCCAGATCTCCTTGGTAAAATAAGGCTTCGTCTATTCAAAAACCTTCTCACCTACATGGTCCTGGCTCACAGACAAGGGAATGAATGCATAAGGTGCAAACATTTGAGAAGAATGTCCTTAGATTCTAAAACTACCTCTAGAGCTACAAGGTAGTATGAAACAAACAGTTTAATCAAAAGTTCAGTAAATTCCAAGATTCTAGCCAAATCGGTGGGATAGGAACAAAACCCTTGATACTAACTACTTAAGACTGGCATTATGTTAGTGACAAAGACAGAATAAAAATGTGTTTTTTTTCTAGTACTTTGCTTACTGACATGAGACATCACGCTAGCTGCTTCATTTCTGCCTTATTGTGATTACTGTAAATTAAAGCCTTGGCTCGCAAAATACAGAGAAAAGCACAGTTTCTATTTCAAAAGCTCCCTCTAGCTTTTCCTAACTGTTTGTTACCAAATTTTCCTGATGACCTGCTAGAAAAAGCAGCTTAGAGTCAAAGGTGGTCTCATCAGTCTTAGAGAAACACAAGCACATATTGTATAACCAATTTCAAGTAGGTTTTTAATTTGTAAAAGCCACACAGTTAAGACGACATTAAAAACCCACCCTCTTCTTTTGACTCAAGATCAAAGAGATTTTTTACAAAAGTGACATAACCCTTAGATGTCCCAGAAAACCACATTTGCCACAATTAACCAGCTTCAGCCTCAAAGCCGCACACGCACAGAGGAGCTAGCACAGCGTGTTTGGAGCAGCCAAGGTTTATTGCAATTGTGGGCACGTCTGGAATAAACAACCCTGGGTCAAGCTCCCCGCGGCAGGGCTCCAGCACACGCTCAACCGGCCACAGCGTCGGACACGTCCCTAAGTGACGGATCTGGTACTGCAACAGCAGGTCGTCCGGGTGGTGTAAATCAGCATAGTTTGACCAAATTCACTGCAATCTCCTTGATTTATACCACAGAGAACCTGATCAATCAAACGCGAACTGGATGGAGGCCAATCACACCGCACCGGGGAAACGCTCAGTTCTCACGACACAGACGCTTCTCCTCCAGGGACAAACCAAAGACTGGTGATTGCACAGAAGTATGAGACAGTAGAAGAAGAAAGATGTAAAAGAAAATGACACTGATCTCATGGAAAGAGAAATTAAGAAGTTAGTAGCTAGGACCCACATGCGAGCTGTACTTTTAGCCAGAAGGATGTATCGGAAATTCCTCATGCATAGTCCCCTAATAGAACTTGATCTAAGATGGATGGACAAGACACTTGGTTTCAGAGGTGCTTACGGTCTACTCAGTTGTCACAATAAAATTGTTACGGGAGAAAGAGACACCACCACATATATTGCAGAAATGTAAGATGAGAAATCCATCAAAGATACAGCACATGAGTAATGGAAACATAAAGCTGATAAATAATCTTTCATGAATGATGATAACTCCTCTGAGGGAAAGGGGATGCTTTAAAATCATTTCTTCTTAAAAAACGAGTTCATGGTGTATTGTCTGGCACAGTCTGACACAGTTTAAACCACGAAGGACAGCTTTTGTTGCGTGGTCCATAGGCAACAGCATCCCATCAGTAGAATGTAGAAAGGCACTGGAAGTGGGGAAGAAGAGCGGGTAATACAAGCATACATCAAACACAGGCTCCTGGTGTAAATCAGCGCCACGAGCAGTCACATTCACTGCCCTCCGATACAAGACATTTAGAAAAGTGGGGTAGCAAATAATGCGTAATCTTGTGTATTCTTTTTATATATTTTAACCCCATTGTATATTTACATGCATTTTCAGAGATGTAACAGTTCCCAGTATTAAAGTACTGTGCATGCTACAGTAATGCATAGAAGAGGGTACCAAAAAAATTGTAAGTTTAAAAATTGAGAATTTCATGGGAGAGCTAATATTGTCACTACAGACACACCAGAAAGAATTACTGCATTCATCACACTGCCCTAACATTAAAGGATTAAATAAGAAAAGCAAAGTCTTTAATAAACTCAAGCCAAAATCTACAGACAATGTCAAAGCTATTTAGTCACAAATTGGAGCCATTATTTTAACTTTGAAGACTTGCACAAGAAGCTATTCTGCACTGGAACTGCCATAAAAATTGAAGGGAGAAAATGAATGGAACAAGGAAAATTTGGACTTAAGTTTCTCAAGCAGTGCAAAGTGCTATATAGGAGCAATATTTATATGAGACCCCAGAATGCTAAAGACTCTACTATTGCTCATCACCATCTGTGATGTATGGGCTGAGCTTGTCACACGTACACAAAGACACACATGAATTGAATTGTCCTCTGCAGAACAAAAGTATTTCTCCCTTACAGGAAGCCATAACTCTTCCTCACGACCAGCGGAGTGATGTAACACCCCCCTGTGCTCAGCCTTCCAGGGCGTCCGTGTGTGTGTGTCTATTCCCATATGCATAATAGGGTCCATTACCTCCTCGAGCTGGTAATAAAGTACGGATCAGGAAAACGGCAAGTCCATATTCTGCGCTATGCAAAGGACTGAAGCCAAATTGGTCCATGTGTCAAAAATCAAAGTACGTAAGATAGCAGAAACACTTTTTTTTTAATGTCATGAATTGCCCTAATTAGAGAATCATTTCAAGACCATCTACCAGCCCAGTTTCAGTGGGCTGACTTGCAAAGAAGAATCCAAGAGACCCAACTGGAACAGAATCAGGCCTTCAGCTTCTTCAGGATGTCCAGTATCAGCTACATCCAGCCATATCCGTCCATCTTCACCACGCTCACAGCATACCACGGCCTTACATGTCACAGTGTGTTATGCTTAGTATGCAATTATTTATAACAATACATAATCATGAAGACAGCAAATGCTCTGGTAGAAGTGAGGAGAGAGAAGATGACACTCCTCTAAGTTCAACAGAACTGTTATGCATCAGAACTCGAATGGGTCATCAGCAGGTGTAAATAACCACAAATTATGCCATCTCACACCAAAAGTGAATATCAAATTCATCCATCCACACACACAAATATTTAGCAATTTCTTTCTGTAGTAAAGGAAGTCACGGATCCATTTAAATAATTACATTCTTCTAGGATGTCTTCCAGCACTGGCCTTTTAATGTATTCTTTTCCAAAAACATTTGTTGCATGTATGTTTCCATTTTCCTTGAGATTTCAAAAGAGTTGGCATAGTTAACTTAGAATATTGCTAGTTAATTGTTGGTGAGAAAAGACAAATTATGAGCAGGGGAACTGTTCTGGGAGGATTTAGTGTATTTGAATAATTTAGACCCCTGCCGTTAACGTGACAGGATTGTTTTTCTCTTGCAGTAGCCTGCTGCTACAAGAATTAAAACTGTTGTGGCAGGCTACAGCTTGGGCTAGGCCTTAGTAATGAGCTTTATCAGTCAATAAATGATTTTATGCAGCAAATTAAATTGTAAATTTGGTTTAGGTGGTAAATATTTAGAGAATAAAGATATCCAGCTAATGAGGAGAACTGGGTGGAGAAAAAACATAACGCAAATGTCAGTCCTTTAAATCTTCAGTGGAGTAGGCTGTGGCAGAAAGTTTATTGCCACTGTCTTCTGGGTTTTTTTTACCTTTGCAAACAGCAAGGGAACACTATTTCCATTGTATTTACAGATACTAGAGAAGGAGGGAAAGACTTCTGTGGGCTGTTGTGCTAGCCACAACACCATGCACACGCTTAGTTCTCAGACCGAAGCACCGAACGGCCTCACGTCGAAAGCACTAGCTCAGAGACATTGTACATGTTGCACTCACAACGGACAAGCACAGCAAGTATGCACAGGAGATGTGTCTCAAGGATAAGTTAGGAAGCTTGCAACCTGCTCCTGGCTCTAGTCTCTACCTCTAAACACAGCTCACTTGTAAAGAGCTCTTTGGTCCTCAACCTGCAGCAAGAGACAGTAGCAGCGATCAGCAGAGGCCACAAGCTTCCAACATTCTGACATACTTCTGACAAGGTGACCTTTCAGCGCTGGAGTTTACTTCTCCCTCACGACTCTCCTGAATCCAGTACTGCTCCATGTCCCACCCTTGAGGGCATGTACATGAAGAGGCATTCTGAGAACATCAAGCAATCAGCAGGAGGAATATATTTTTAAAAGGCACATCTGGATTAACATGGATGAAAGTATCCTGAACAAATAAGTTGCATTTGTTCAAAGGTCAGGTGATTAGCAATATGCTGCTTCAAAAGCAGAGAGGGAAACAGTCTACCCAAAAGCTGACTTCCAAGATGAGTCCTTGACTTCCAGTTATGCTCCAAGGACTGTTCTTTCTACAGAGAATGTCTGGAAAACTTATTAATCTCAGCAAGGGCATTTATTACCAAGATTAAATTTTTTCATTTATGTTTTTTTCTGTGGCCAAAAAGTCAGCTTTGGAGGGGAGGGGGAATCTGTGAAAAAATGTCAATCAGCTCCGTAAAGAATTGCTGGAACTCATCCTAAAACTATGAGCATTAACTCTGCTGCCCTTGGTCTGTTCCTAACAGTAGTAGCATTTATTTTGTGATTTCTGCTGGATCTATTATTCTGCGCTTTCTGACAAGGAAAATATATGCAACCCCTGACAGAATGAGCGAAACAATGGCTTTATTTATGCCTTCCAGGTGACATAGCCAGATGGCAGAATATAGCACAAACAAAGCCAGAAGTGTCTGTACGCCATGCAGGGCTAACATACAACCTACTCCAAGGTGGGGAAACCATCTCCTTTGAGGAGAATGACAATACAACCAAGCCAGAAACTCCATTTTCAACCAGTTGCAGGCTCAGATATGGGTCACAGCAACAGGACACACGGAGGAAGACCTGAAGGGTGGACACCCCAAGCCGTCTCAAAGACCCACTCAGGCAGGGGTGCTGCTACACTGAGCGAGCTCCTTGCCTGTGCTCAGTTCAAGGCTAGTCTTGCATTTTAGAACCCATTTGATAAAGCAAAGAACAAATGCTTTCCACCAAAGTAATCAATTGTATAAGCCTTTACAGTAAAATTTGAAAAGGACACAGTTACATATTGAAAGGAAATTGAGCCACAGAATATCCTAGTAAAACTCAGTTGGACCCACACATTGTACACTCCAAACAATATGCTATTAAGTGCAATAAATCCAAACAGCACCCTGGAGATCTGTTTGGAAGATCAGAATATATATTATGGATATACTAAGGAAGCCTGTTTTAAACATGAAATCTACTCAATTGCAAGCTGTTAATGTTAACCATTTCTTGAAAGACTCAATATACTAATGCAGTTTATTTACATGGCAGAGAATGAAACTTCATGTATCACCTTCTTCATGCCTTTCTTTGATTAGATTGCCTCAGTTTAATTACCAAATTCTGTTAAAGGACTTTCAGCGCAGATGTAATTTCATGCAGGTGTTACCTGGTGTAATGAAACCAGATGTTTCCATCAGAATAGGCCTCCCTCATTTGAAATGTGTGTGCTGCAATAGCCTAATTTGTACATCCATCAGTTTAATCTGAGAAAAAAGTGGTTGGGGAGTGTTAGGCAAGATCGGATTTGGCGAATAAAATGGACCTGTTGTCTCCTTTTTTCCATTTTTATGTAAACTTTACTTTTAAATATCTTCCCCTGATGCATCTACTTCGATCAATTCATCAGGCTGGCCACTTCTGCAAAGAATTTAGGAGCGTGATGCACACAGGCATAGATTTATACATGGAAAAAGGCAAAGATGTTCTTAACTAGGCATAATCGTTTTACTGAGGTTTAATCCTTGTGTACGTATATAATCCATGAAACTCCTTAACCAGTTTCTACAGTGGGCTTAAAAGTTCTTGGCCAATTACAGAATGAAATAAAAGACTGTTACTGAAGAATATCAGTAGCACTTTAAAAAATCCACAGCTCAAAACTTTTTTGGCTTTTTATAACTTTGAATAACTTCAACGTCCACAGGTTTCCAATAGTAGGAATTTATTCTCTGGACAGTTTCAGGGTTGATATTACATCATAAAATGCAGAAAGAACTGAGCAATTACAAAGACATTCACGAGAATTACACAGTCAGATCTGTCACTCATTTGCTTACATCTTTTGGGCAGTTTGCCCTTCCTAGTATAAAAACTAATAACAAAAGAATTAAATATATTCTGCCTGACAAGTTTCATGGAGATCTACTTTTTGCAGTTGGTTCCCTGCAAATTGCCTTAGCAATACAGCTAAGTATAAGCAATACAGCTAAGTCCAACACACACATCATCAATAGTGATGTTTACTTTTAATGTCATTACTGTAAGATCATGACTGACCAAATGACAGACCAAAGGCTTTGAGAGACAGAAAGAAGTGCCACTGGACAGCAACAGAGAAAGAGGAATCAAGCTCATATCAAGCCCAAGTTGATAGAAATTCTCGAGTAGTTTCTACAACTGCCAAATTTTGAATTGTTTTTCTGATTAACCCAGTCTGTCAAATGCATCCCAGCCAGGGGAGTTCTAAGCATTGGCTGGCACTGAGCGACAGCAGGGGAAATCATCATCATCACCACCATCACGCAATGGTAGACATAGGGGAACGGGCACAGCAAGTCCTTGCCAGCTGCAGACCACCGCAAGGGCTGTGATGTTCGTGCTCTGCTGAAGGAGCCTCCCGAGCCCTGGCCGGCAGGGGAAGCAACTCCAGCCGGCACTTCAATCCCCACCAGAGCCAGAACCCTCCCACATCTCCGCCCATCGCCCTGCGAAGCCCAGCACCGCACAGACCGCGTGAACCAAAGCCCGAGCTCAAGCCCCAGGAGCTGCCAAGCTGCAAATACGGGAGAGCGACGGGCCTGTGGGTGGTAGCTCAACGTACCAACCAGGCAGCCCAAAACACACTTATTTTGGGCACACTCATTCTTTGGGTGAGTTCTCTTAATATTAAAAACAAATAGAGAAGATGAAAACATTCAGAAATGTCTCTGCCCTCTCCTCCTCTTTCACCTGTATTCTCATTCTAAGCTTTTTGGAACCTGCTCAAGCCTGTTGGCAGGCACATGAACAAGAGTTTGCAAGCTGGGGCCTTAAAATGGCAGAATTACACGCACACAAACCTAGAAATTACACAAGCACATCCAAGTGCACGCACACACACATACATACAAAGACATTTTATGAGAGCAACCTCCGGATCTCTTTCTTTACAGCTGGCTTCTTGAATGGATTTGTTTTTATTTTGTGTTGTTTCCAGGGGATTCTGTGGGGGGAGGATTCTGAGGAAAGGGAAGATATAGGTAAGTTAACCTATACTACTAAACTATACTACTGTCTGCCCTCATTATTTCAATTCAGGGGCTGACAGTACAAGACTTAATATTACAATAAAGCAAAACTGGTGTCAGCAAAAAAAAAAGTTTCGATGACACACTGATATGGAACACTATGATACACTGGTAAAAACTATGTGAAAACCAGAAACACGTAAGACTGCAATTTAATCTTTTTATTTGAAATATAAATATTGTTACTATCAAGCTTGACAGTATAGAAAATGTGTGCCCTGCAGCCTTCTGACAAAACAAAATTTATATTTAAAACTTCCTGAAATAATGCCTTTCATATGTGGAGTTTTGTCACATTGCAGCGGCTCTGAGCCTACCTTATGGTCCTGCACCTTTAATTATTTTATGCCTAGAAGACACATTTTAAATAGAAGAGGCGGGTTACAAGAGTTTTGACAGCTGTAGATGATTAAAATACTGACAACATGCACTATATAAAATTCCCCGAGGTTTTAAGCTGGGTACTCACACAAGAGTTAGCGATTAGATTCCTCCTCCCCTCCCCACCAAAAAATCCCACTAGCCTGAAATGTTCATACCACCGGCCTGATGCCCCCTCCCCTTCAGTCAAGGCAAACTTTTTTTTTCTTTTAATATCTCAAGGCCACATACTTGAAAATTGGTCAACAAATTTGATTTAGTAAGCTTTTCCAATTGAACAAATATGCAGCCAGGTTTCATGACCAGCTGTTCCATATCATTTCATGAATGGAGGGAAGGGAAATCGTTTAAAATGTATGAATGGTTTTGGGTTTTGTTTCCATCGATCCCTTCCCACCTCCCGTTTACAAGAGTGTTACAGCTTGTGCTAATTTTCTGGCCTCTTGACCTACATGTTTGGGTTGTGCAAAATACTTTATTATGGTGGAAAAAGAGTGGTCCCCAGTTCAGAGAAACACTGAAGTACATTCACAACCTAAGCTCTGCTAGCAGCCTTCTTGATTTCAGACACTTGAGGACATAGCTATGGACTCTGGTTAAACTGGGTCTCTACCCATCAAGTTCTTTGCATTAAAAGCTGCCCACGAAAACATTAATTACGTTGACTCTGAGCTGCGGCTATGACTATGTCAGTCTGTCTCTCCCCTTGTTATACTACTGGCTAAGGATTCAAAGAAACCTTGGAAGAAGCAAATCACCTCTAAAAATATATAGAGTATATAAAGTCAGACAAATATGCAGAGTCAGACTATCTGGATTTGGGTCATAAGTTATTGCTCATTTTTATTATTGTTAATTCATTTTAATTAATTTAGACACTTCAGAAAAGAAAAGACAAGAAAGGAAATCTTATCACCCAAGGAGCAGACTCACCATTTGGACATTCCTTTCAGCCCCATAGAAAAGCTTTGTGAAAAGGAAAAGATGAATTTGGCACAAACCAGCTTCCACACTGATGGTGGGAAAGCATATTCCTTTTCAGTCTCATGAAGCTCCCTGGCAGAGGTGAAGTTTAAGGATGGACAGAAATGAAAAACTCATAGCTCCAGATAAAGCAAAAGAAAGAGATCTTATAAAGCACGGAAGCAAAAGCACCATCAAGGCGGATGCTATGGAAAAGGTAGGAAGAGATCCCCAAGTGTCAAACAATGTAAGGGGGGAGGCACAAAGTAGGATCTCAGCAATTCACCTCAAATACTCCTCTGTTTCCGCTAAATCTTTTTGAGAAACCATCCCACCAAACAATACATTTGGTAATACCTAAGGTAACGCATACTTGCCATGCTGTAACAGAAGGAACATGGTGGAACTTGGAACGTATGTATGTTTTACCATTCAGGACACCTCTAATAGGAGAGGGCCATAAATTTTTTGTTTCTTTGGGAGCAGCAGAAGTCTTTGCTGTGCAGAACACTGTGAGAGTTGTTCGGTTTGCAAGCACCCAGCCTCCCACTAGGTGCACAGCCTACCTGCAGCTATGTAATTCCTCTTTTGCTAATGGTCATGCATACAGCTTTAGTTGTAGGGCTGTGTAGGAGATTTAATCTCTCTAATGTTAACAAAGACAGGGAAAGGGCAATGTTTTTTTTTTCTTATGGTACAGTGCAAGTTACTGAAGCAGAAGTAAAACCACAGAAACAAGAGCCAAAAATAGTTGAAGTATTTGATTAAAGAAGTACAAGGACATAATGAGAATTTATCAAATGCTCCTGTTATATTTGGCCAAGAAACAAAACACTCCTTTTAATCTTCAATATTTGTAAATACAATGTTGGATATATTTTTTTCATTAGCGATATGGAAAGACTTTTCCTTCCTTGAAAACTCACAAATCCACCAGTTACATACTGGGGGAATGAGTTACAACAATAGAAATTCAGAACACAGTACTTCACTTCCTAAGAAAACATTACCTACAATAAAGTGTATTTGGCAAATGACCTTCACAAACAAGTGCCCGTAACCATGTGACCTGAGCATTTAGAAGTGCATCAGAGAAGCAAAACAGATCCTTCTTCCGTCTCCCTCTCTCCCCACAGAAAACAAATTAGTTTAGAAGACAACTTATCTAAAGCAGATGAAGTACGTCCCGTGGAGGCGAGGCAGCGAGCGCTGGGCTTCGCGGCCCGCCCGGCAGCGCTCGGCGCCGCACGCCTGCCCGCGGTTTGGCACAGGGCAGTTTGTCCGTCTGCGGTTGGCTCCCCTGCGAGGAAAGCTCTCACCGAAGGTGTCCAGGCCCTCTGCAACCCTCCCTCAAGTCCCCGTAATTTTAGTGAACACAGTCTGTTCACGCACAATTCCCTTTATTAACTGTGCATGCAAGATGGAAAATTAAAACCCAATTAATTGGATGGAAAATAAAAACCCAAAATTAACCCCAATATTAGGGTTATAAGTAGTCCAAATGTATTTTACATAATACATACAGGATGCAGTAGTTCAAAGCCCCAGACAATGTATAAGTACGAGAGATGCCAGGCTGTTTCCACTGGCAATGTGTTTTAGTAGAACTAAATAAAGTGAATCACATAAAAAGGCAGCAGAAGAGACAGGCGACTTCCGTCTTACTGGGAAGAAAAGACAAACCCAGCCAAAGGCCAGAGACCCTCTGCCGATGTTTAGGGCTTTTGCTAGTACCTCTCAAGGTAACTTTATCCACGTAGGACTGTGCAATGAGATTTATACATTTATAAAGATGTACATCTTTATAATGTTTTTGTTTATAAGAACCATTTATAAGTATTTCTAAGCCACGAAAGCAGAAGTCGTCCAATGACAGGCCAAATGGCCAAAGATGAAACATCCAGCACAAACTCATCATTCCCTTTGAAGGGTTTACAAAATGGATGGATGTGACAACAGCCAGGACGAGCCACCCATCATGTGCAGCACGCCGCCACCCTCACCCAAACAGCAGAGAAATGGCCACAGAGACATCACCTGGGGCTTAAAGGACCCCAAGCACCTGGCAGTGCCCGCTGAAACTACCCAGCGCTTCTAACCCTCGCGCCAGCAGGAAAGCAAGCAAGGATTCGGTGCCAAGGAACCACTTGTGCAGAGACAAGCATGCACGTGCTGCCACTGCGCTGTCTCCCAGGCGCTGCTGGGGGCTCAGAGCAGGCCACGTGGGTGCTCTTCCAGCCCCTTCCCCTCTGCAGCCATCGCAGGCACCAGCAGCATCTCTCCACCTCCCGATGGCAGCCCAAGGACGAGTATCACTGAAGCTGCCACCCTCCCCTAGCCAGAACCTCCTCTGGAGCTAATTTCTTGAGGAATGAGCTGTATGAGGTGCCAGAGACCAGCAGAAATTTGGGTGCATGTCTTTTTAAAGGTTTCCGGGAATACTTAAAGCATCCCCACCACCCCACCCTCGGGAAAATGAGTTATTAAAAATGTTGGAACGCAATCCGTGTCAGAGGAGACATTACATCAGTCGCCGCTCCGCCTGCTTTGTGTTGTTGTTCGAGTTCTCAGTAAGGAAAAGAATGAAATGCATAACCTAGTGTCCTTGCCTTCAAACCTTCATTGTTATATATAGGATATTGCTGAGTATTTTATGGCTACTGCTGTTTCCTCACTAGAAACCATCCAATACAGATGTTCAAGCACTGGTCTGTAAAACGCAGTGTCTATTAAAGCAGTTAAGCCACACAACTCAGCTCTCTGCAGCTTCCCAGTTCGTCACATATATCATCCTGTACGTTACTGGTTGAATCATCACTTTCCGACCAATTTTAGATTTTCAAAATGCGCAGCCTCTAATACGCGTGCTGATCTGTTCAGGGTCTGCTTCTCACCCTTCTTTGCCCAAGTAGTTACAGCTTAGTATTTTTGTATTCAATTATGAAGAGAGATGAGAATGAAATGGGAAATAAAAATGTGACAGGTAGAATTACAGAACAAAACGGTATTGTACGCTTGCTTGATGTTAATTAGTTTTCTTAACTGCTTCAAACCCGTGGCACAGCACAAACCAACCCCATCAGAGTGGTTTGCCAGCCATTTTAGACACATTAACTTTATTTAGTGGTGGCTCTAATACTTTTTGGTTGATGGAGATCTCAACAAATACATCAAGGATGACCTTTATGGCATAAAAAACGTGAGGGGGGGGAAGGAAATAAATGTTTTTGTTCCGAAAAATGTGAGATGTTTTTGGGTTAGGAGGAGTTTCTTTTGCTTATAGAAGTGGTAATATTTAACTGTTTAACTAAATGAGCTAAGGGTTCAGCACTTCAGAGCTCCACCTTTACCAACAATTTATACCTCATTTCCTGCGCTTCTGATCACTGTTACTTACAGGACTTCTCAAAGAAAGTCAGCTGAGGCTCCAGGTGGGTCACTGCTCCTTCCTTGGCTGAGGAGCAAGTGGCAATGCGAACAGCAAGTGACAAAAGATCAAAATACTACACTACAGCTGCGCAGTTCATCGGTACACGCTGTCTGCCGTAATTCTGAGAATACGGCAATTCCAGACTAAGGACTCACTGAGAGTGATCACGAACTGTTTAAATCCCCGTGCATCAAAGATACCGGAGTAATTCTGCCACAAGAACGCGCAGTACATGCCTTCATAGTTGAGGGCTTCATACAAAAGCGGATCCACTACTTCCACCTCTGACAGCCCAGACTGTGCCCAGCAGAGGCAGGACACGAAGGAACCGGCGAATGCCTACCGCCCTGCCGCGACAACCGCGGCCGGAGAGCCGGCGCTGCCGCCCGCCGCCCCGCCGCGCTTTATCAGCGCTAGAAGTGACAGGAAGAAACAGCATCAACTTTCAAGCGACCTTAGTCACATAACCTTTTATTTCAGTCTGGCCTTTGGAATCAAAGTGGATAATAACTGTGTCTTAATACCAGCATTTTCTCTGGAGGATAAGGTTATGAAATAATAGGAATAAAACCAGCAATAACTATCACCATCTCTGGGACTTTGTAAAATTTACGTAATTCAGATTTGAAAATACTTGGAGCTCCAAACATCCAAGCGCTGTAGAAAAGCAAGATACATTTAAAATTGAATGCTTTGGGCTTAATTTATGTTCCCAACCACAGCTTTGGGGATCTTGTACATTAGCTGTACGTATATTTTTACATATTTCTAAGAAAAATTGGCCTCATAAGATGATGAATAGCATGCCTTACCAGAGAATATACGATAGGTTCTAAAAATGGTACATTTTTAAATTGGTATAGATATTTGTACTTGCTCTGATCCTCTGAGATGTATATTGAAATTTGTAATATAAACGGCAAAGGGTATTCCAAGACAAGCAAATTAAAATGAATTCTGCATCATTCTCTCCTGTCCTATTATTATAAGTTCTCAGGAGGCCCACAAAAATTTGTAAGTGAATTAAAACTACATGTGAGTCTAGCAAAAGCTAGTTTAAAAAACCTTAATCTTTTGTTAGATCACAAATATAAATGATGTTCAATACAAGAAGTTAGGCTTATTATCACAACATATAAACAGAGTTTGTGATGGCCGATCACTGCTTTCTATGTTTTTATAATGTTTTACATTTTGTTTTCCCATATACCTATACATATGTATCACTTGCCATCAATTCACGATGAAAATACTATTTTTTCCTAGAAACTATTATCAGTCCCATCTCTAAGAAAAGAGCTATTTATCAACACCTGATAAAACCACCATCCCTTCACAGTCTCTTGGCAGTAGCTTTTACACTTTTCTCTTGGGTCGCTCCTAGCAGATAGTAACACAGGCCTGGATAGGACCTCCCCAGCCTTTGAATCATTAGGAGAGGCAGACCCCCCTCCCCACCATCTGTCTACCCTGCTCTGGAAACCCTCTGCCGACGTCTGCATCATTACTCAACTCCCCTTGTGGTTAGAAAGTTTTCCTCCTAGTCATCCTAATTCATCTTGGCTGAAAATTAAATTGGTTTCTTTTGAATTCCCTCAAGTAGAGACAGAACAATAAGCACCATCCTTTGCGTAACAAACTCTCATATCGGAAAGACTATCATGGTGATTTCTCTGTAGGTTTATCTGTTCCCACAACTTTTCTTCATAGACTGTGTTCTATAAATCTCATTTTTTTGTCACACTCTCTGGACTTTAATATACCTTCCTGATATTTAAAATATAGTGCTCAACGCAGTTCTTCAGGTGTGGACTCCCTACTGAAACTTTTTCCCCTATTTTGTTTCATAAGGACATTATATGATAGAGAAACAGAAGCTTTACTGAAATCAAGGCACTCCAGCCACTTCTCCTCCTTTTCCCCAGGTTTCTTCCAGAGAAAGAAATCAGACATATTTGCTGAGAACAAACCACTTCAATCTTACATTGACTGTCTTTTACCACCTTCTTATCTGAATAGTTATAAAGGAACTCTTTAAAGATTTGTTCCAGTATATTTCCAGGAAATAGCTATGAGCAATAGCTATTGGGCTGGCTCATTTATGAATTCCTGATTCCTTCTTTTTCTCCTTTCAGAACGGTCGGTACAATGTTTACTCTTCTCCCAGAGTTGGGGCTTCCCTCATCCTCCCTAAGTTCACAGCGGTTATCACCTGGGACGTGCTGAACGGAAATGCGTGCTCTGCCGCATCGCTAATAGGCTGAAGGGTTCACTCTGAGATCTTCCTGGACAACTGAACCGCTGGACATCCTTAAAAATTCCATGTGAATATACAGTGTGAATGATTCCCAATCCCAAGTAAATCTATGGTCAAGGTTTCCTAATGTAAGACAGTGCCCCCCCAGGCTGGGTCATGTAATTCACTGCTTCCCCACCCTGCACATCAGAGCATGGAATGAGCAAATTCAGGAAGTTAAACTAACAGAAAACTAAATACAGAAACAAGGAAGCTTTCTGCAGGTGTTGGAGCAGCGATGCTGATACAAGGACAGTGAGACCAAGGGAGCGGAGAAACACAACTATTCCTTTCAGCAGCAGTTGGTTATTAGATTGGCTTTGCACTAAATACAGCACCAAATCCTCCGTATTCACAACAACAACAACAACAACAAAGGGGGGGGGGGAAATTAAAAAAAAAAAAAAGAAAGAAAGAAAAAGAAGGAAGATTTCCAAGCAAAGAAATAACAGCAGAGCCCAGATCTCCAAAAGTTTTGTCTTTTGGGTCCTAACTCCTTACTGTAGCGATCCAGGATGTGTTGTTCAATCCAGTGAGTCTCTTCCTTGGAGTTCCCAACCTGCCACCCCTAGAGTACACAGCATATTGTTCATACTACTATTTGACTACTGCAAATACATATCCCTTAAAAATAACTTTGCAAGCACTCAAACTTGGTCTGTATGACAACCTTTCAGACAGAGGTCCCCAAAACTTGAGCACATGGATTCAAGCATCAATACAAAAGCTATGGATCACTCCTGAAGTGACTGCATTGCTGCAAAACATACATTTTTCTGCAGAGATTGCATAAAAACAATGCAAATGTCATACTCCATGTTGCAATGGGATCATTCTTCTCCAATCTCCTCCTGCAGTGCCTGGCTGGCCCCTTGCAGACACCATGCTAAGGACACAGGCCTCACGCTAAGGACACAAGCGACTCTGCTCTCCCTCTCTTAGCAGCTAGTGCCAGAATCCACCTCATACAGAGCCTCTGCAGGCTATTACTGCATAAAATAATAGGTTAGGAACATCACTGCAGTTACTCCTGCGCTTAAGGTTAAGCACACAAATAAAGTGGTTGCAAGGCTGAATTCACATCTGTGCTTGGCCAAGGAGAAAGTTTCAGATTGGAAGGCAGGCAACTCAAAACCTTTCACAAACACTAAATGCTCTTAATAAAGAGCAGAAAGAAATTGCTGCCTTTGTGTGTTGCCCCAGCTGAATATTTTTAACATACCATGGGAAAAAGAGATCTTTATGAAGAGCTGATTCATGTGTTATGTCACTTGTGCACTAAATACTATGTTATCTTCTGAAATTATAGAAAGGAGGAGGATATTTTTAGTAATTGTTGGCTACTCAAGCAACCAAAAGAAAGTATGTTTCTCTGGGTACAACTAATTCTGCTTGTGGTTTCAGAGACCACTGCCAGTATTTCAATAATATATACATTACGAACTGCTACAGCTGGCAAGGTGTATCTGTGTTCTCTATTCCAGGGAAGGATTTTGCTGCCTATTCAAAATGAATAGATTCAGAAGTGGAATCCAGCATGGAAAATGAGGGAAGGTCAGGGGAAGGGTAATATTTATGGAAGATTGAGCATTTTAGTGTGCTACTGGCTTCAGGGGCTGCGTTCCCTAAAAATACAAGTTTTTATGCACTGGAATGCTGAGCAGACAGCCTATAACTAAAGCACTTGTTTGAACCTTCAGAAGCAGACAGTGCTTAGTATTCAAAGAAGAAAAGCGAGAGAACTTTTTCGTTTGATACCACTCTGCAGCAGAATGCTCTGCCCAGACAAGCAACCTAAAAAGGGCTTTTCAATCCAAAAGAAAAGCAAAACTCTCAGAAATACACCTTGCTTTTGGCAGCTAGTCTAGCAGCCGCAGTCCCTCAGCCCCTCTCCCCACTTCAAGCAGAAAGCTGCAACTTCCACAAATGTTCGCGTGTTTGGGGACTGACGGGTTGAGCGCACAGAGGGCTGCCGGACGGGCTGGAGGTGGGGAGGCACTACGTCCCATCCAAGAATTGCCAGCAGTAATTAAGGCACAAATAAACAATGGGAGTTAACACTCCATGGTTGAATTAATTTTTTGGAAATACATGAGAGGTAGCGGGCTGACGAATCTTGACAAACTATTCGCAGCGAATAGCTGCTCAGTTCAACGGTATAAATCCAATGGGACTATAAAAACCTCTTATCCTCACGTGACTGTTCATCAATCTAATGACTGTGGTTTGAGCTCATCCCGCTTGTAAACAATATTATCTTTCCACGTTGGTAGGCAAATGTTTATTGTCAAAGACTGAACGGACATAAATTCTGCATAAGAGAACCTCTTCAGTCTACAGAGCCATTTTGACAGGAAAGAGGATGAAAATATAAGGTGCTGTAAATAAAGAAATAAAGAAAACTTTCTTTGTCAGCAACCAGAAGAAAAGAGTTTTCAGAGCTTCCAGTTTGGCGTCTTCTGTGAGCAGTGTATTTGGGAAGGAAGGGCAGGGGCAAGAGGCACAACCAAACAATAACTCTAGGAATACCCTTGGAGAGTGCAGCAAGGAAACCCATCATCTGGGCAGCAACAAGCTGAAAAAAATTGCAGCCCTTTCCCTTTCCACAGCACCAGGCTTTGGGTCCTCGATGCAAAAGGTACGAGCGTTGATGCATCATTTTTATCCTTTGTGCCTTCCAGGGGCTGAGGCCCCCCACAGGAACATTTTAAAACTGTTAAATGCAGTCACTTCTGCAGGACAGCATGCCATAAAATGATAAAAACCATTTCCATATTTACTCAATGGCTCTTCCAAAGAGTCTCTATTAATATCAGTAAATTATACATGGAAAATACTCTGTAATTCGTAATATCAACTAAGAATCGATTTTTCTCTCGGTTAATTCAATGATCAAACTTGTATTGGCTTTAGCTGGAGCATATTGGACTTCTGACTTCTCAGACTTATTTTCACGTGCCTGCAAGCAAAATTTGGGTTCTGTATGTATATCCGCAGCGCAGGCACTCTTTCCACACCGGGCGTAACAAACCTCCCTGAGCAAGAAATGAGCACTGCTCCATGGTTCAAGCACACGCCAGCAGGTCCTGCTCCCTGCTCCACTCCTATGCATATTTTGGTTTGCTTCACTATAAACTGACTTACAAGATACTTCCAGTAGAGGAAAGTTATAACTCATCTGAAAAGATTCTATGCTTTAAGGAACAGGCACCTTCCTCCTGGATCTTAAATAATATATCATGTAATGCAATTATTCTATGTCTCCTGGTCATCACATGGTCTGGGGAAATCATAGTCAGTCTTTCACTATTAGGAAGTGAGGATTCTGCAGTACTATGGACTCCACAGACCTGTGCTCTTCTTTCTGCCTAATCTCATCTCCTATCAGCATAAGCAGCTTTTAAAAATTATGATCCATTCCCCATTTCACATATATATAGCTAATAAAACAAAATGCAACAAATGTGTTTTGGGATAATTACTTAATAAAAATATACCAGATAACTGCACTGCATGCTGTTTTAATTAGAAACTCCTTCTCTCAACAGGTCCTGATTTGAGACGTGTGACTGTCCCCCGTTCTCCATCGCTGCAGTTCTGTTGTATTACAGTCACATCTTGAGTCAAAGAACATAGCCATTTTTCCTAGATCAGACACCTGCTATCAATTTGAATGGTATCTGATTGAATATTTGTGCAGGAAGGACAAGAATCAATTATTCATGAGTACTAAACAACAGACTGTATAAACACAGTTCATGAACCTGAATCCTTTACAATCTGGCTTATCTTCGATACATTTATAAGGGCAGCCACATCTTTTAAAATACTGACATATTTATGGCACAAAAAAAAACTGGGGAGATAAAAGAGGAAACAAATGTTTTTGTTAAAGAAAATGTGAGATGGTTTGGATTAGGTGGAGTTTCTTTTCTTTTGCCCATAAAAGTGGTAATATTTAACTGTTTGACTAAATTTAACTAGACATCTCATGTGACAGCCTTTTCCCTGAGACTCCCAGCTCAGATTCCGCTGAACCAGGCCATTTGGGTAATTCAAGTGAACACCAAAATATATGCAACTTTTGGAAGCTTCCCCAGGAGCGTTACGTGAGTTTTGGACTCCCACCTGTCCTTGGCAATTTAGCAGAACAAAACGTTTCGAGGTTCCCCGTCATTAGGTCTTCTCCACTGTAGGAAGCCATGCTCTCTCCCTGGCAACCTCTCCAGTTTTAGATTTCAAATACAATTCAATTAAGCTCTGCAGCGCTGGCCAGGTTGAGCATACACCAGCAGAAACCCTGCGCCTTGTGGTCTCACCCGGGCTTCGTAGCACAACTGTTGCTGATACCAGAAGGGGAAATGCCTGATCCGTGGTTTCAGAGAAAACGTACCTCTGACATCACGATGGAACAGTACAGAAGTCAGACTCCTAAATAATGCATTTTAAAAAAAATCCTTCCTCCCTTCAAACAGACTTCAAATGCTGCTCTCAGGTTTAATACATCTGTAGGTCTATTATTTTTATTATAGCAATGGTTTGAAATTCAATACAAATGTTCAGAGCATGAAGCCGTCTAAAATTACAGTACCAATTTTAAAGTCCCAAGATTACAACTTCTAGTGGTGAGTGCCTGAACTAACGTGAAATAAAATTTGAATTCAAATCAATCCTCCAATTGACTTTAAAAAGGCAATTAGTGCTGTTTATTTGTTTTTAAGGAAAATAATACAGGCAATTAATTTCTTTCATACCTTAAGTGTCTGAGTTATAGAAATCTCTAATGTAACACGGCATGCTTGATGAATAACATTTGAGGTGATTTACTTCACAGCAAGTGATTGGCAGTTAGTGATTTTGATACAAAAATTGCAGTGTGATATGCAGTGGGCAACTCAGCTGTACAAACACAGAGTGAAAAAGGAAATTGTATCAGGTTACATTTTCTGCTGGGGAGTCAGAGAAAGGGAGGAGGATGTAATTCTTCCCTAGCTCTAGTAGCTGCTGCTTTAAGAAAAGAAATGACAAGGTCATGGGTTCTCCCTGTGCCATGCATCTCCTTCATAAATTTTAGCATTAAATTATAAATAAAACATACAAGGATTCAGCTCAATGAGAAATATGTCTGGACTTTGGCACTGTATAGGTCTGCACAAATCCATACAAGCTGCTTAACATTGATTTTCTTTGGCGTCTTTTGCAGCCCGACGTGGGCTTCGCGAGGCAGAAGGCAGACGTGCCTTTTATTGTATCAGGCCCTCTGCCATTAATTACAGACAGGCCTCTCCTCAATGACTGGGTACAGCCGGCCTGTTGAGTCCCCGGCAGGATCACCCAAGGATGTGACCACCAGCACAGACCACAGCTCGACCCGCTCGCCGTCACCTGGGGGCCTGCCGGGGTGCCCAGGCTCTCTGCGGAGGAGCCTCCGCGGCCCGTGAGCGTTCCCCTCGCGCGCGGGCCATACCTCGGCTGCCTGAGCGCTCCTCCGGAGGCGATGTACAGCTCCACGTGCATCTCCACCCTCTTTCAAGCAGAGGATTGTGGGGAAAGCGAGAGGAAAGGCTCATCTTTCATACACCTAGCAGTGAAAAACGCCGCAGCAAAGCCACCATCGCCCTCTTCCTCCACACGGAGGGCTAACCAAACCTCCTGAGTCTGCAAAACGGAGCGGAAAAATTGCAAAAAACAAATTTTGCCTGTGGTATTTTCACATCTTCACTCTGGCCCTGGCCAGAAAAGTAAACGGTCTTGGTGGTTAGTGCCTGGGGCCAGGAGCGAGGAGCTCTGGGTTCTGCTCATGCCTCCGCCACTGACTCACTGCAGCAAACTGCTTGGACAAAATTCTTGAAAAGCATTCGCTAATTTTAGGAGCCAATTTTTTTGCACAAACAAGAAGAGACATGCAGGCGCAGAGGATCTACTGCTTCGTGTGTAGCCAGGGGGAGATTCTGGCACGCGCTGCACCACTGTCAGCCATCCAGACCATGATCCGGACCTACATTTAGGAAGACATTAAGCATTCTCCACTTTGAGCTTGAAAGCTGAGAGCTCCTCCTGTGCCCAACAGATATTCTTCCAGAGATGAAGGATTCAGCATTTAATCATGACACCTAAAATCACTGGGCACACGAGCTTGAGTACTCCTTGCTTCTGCCATGTGCTCTTTGGGAGAGCAGTATATAGCTGCCGTAAGAGTTCCCCGACCTTCTACCATGGTGTGTCAGAGAGCCCAGCTATCCCTCAAGACAAGAACTACTTCAGAACAGCAAAATATTACTACAATATTTCGACGAACCTTAAAAAATGTTTGAGTCAGATCTGCACATCTTGCAGCAGAGAAATATTTGTTGGGAGGTTGATCTTAATTTTTGCAAATTCGTTTTATCTGGAGTAATATTCCCCTGTGTATAAAGAATTTGTTAAAGTGCTTTTCTTAATAAACCTTTCATATGAATTTCATCCCAATGGGTAGATTTTGTCACTTGAGCAAGAGCTACCGAAATAAATATTTGATTGGGAGAAAGACATGTTCATGTTAATTTTGTAATTTTCTTTCTTTTTTAAACTTAACTTTGACATATTTCCTGGAAGACCTATCAGTAATAGCCAATCCCTGTGACTGGCTCCAAATAATGACTGTTGAACGTGTAAAACAAATTGGGCAAGACCCTGCCCTAAGAGCAGGAGGTAGAGCTCTCATCAAAATCAATTCTGCTCTCAGATATAAAAGGTCATTGATAATTATGCGCATGTATCTAAGAATGAAATTTGCCTCATTGAATGGTATTGCCTCTTCACTTGCAATAACGCAAAGTAAATAGTAAAAAGATAGAGCTGAACAAGACATCCCTACTGTTGCTCTACCAAATGGATGCTGGTTCAGTCCAGAACTCATTTTCTGTTGAAACAGCTGCATGCTGCATTTCAAAACTGATACATTTTCCTTGTCCAGGGTAGATTTTATACGGCATGCTCTTCCCCTCCAGTCACTTTAAATTGTGTTCCCAGAGAATTCTTCCCCTAGATTTATTCCAATCTTTGGGAATTTAGTTGTTAATTGAAGAAAATCATGGGGCTTCAACACCACGCTCTGGATGTGAAGTCCTGAGTCTTTTATTCAAGGGCAGAGAAGTATTTCATGCTCAGTGGCTCTGCCTAGTCTGCTACTATGCTACCAGATCCGGACTGCCATATCGCTGATCTCGATGGGAAAGCTCTCACTGCTAGGGGACAGAGGTATTTCACCTTCTCCACCTCTTTCCACACCTCCGCATAAGTCATTAAAAAAAAAAAGCCACCTATATGCTATTGCTCCATGAACAGAACACAATCAATAGTATTGTTACAATTTGCTGTTTAAGTTTGAGAGAAATATATTTAGAGAAGAAATGAGAAAATCAAATCAACCGTATCTGAAAACACATGGTGAACATGTCCCTGGCCTTAGGTCCTTTATGGAAATTGTGCTTATACAACAGATAACTCAGCAACGCAGTCAATAACTGGCAAACTTGATACTTCCAAAGGCACTAAAGGCAAATGTCAACCACTGCTGATGAGCCGCTGTGAACCCTCGGCCTTTCAGATGCAGCCTGACAAGTTAACAGGCTTTTCTTCCCCTGTTGCAAAGAGGGTTTCCATAGCCTACATTTCTGCAACAAAACGCAATTCAAAGTGCTGGGCACACGCCACGTCCCTTTACACGGTAGGATTACTGGCCCCTCTTGATACACCGTGGACTGCTGATGTCCCTGTGTACTCAGTGTGTTTTTTCCAAAGGAAAAGGGGAATAGAATATACACAGCACCTCTGGTACCTGGGTAAGTAAATGTGCACAATGTCCTGGTGCACATTTACCTACTTCGAGAAATGACTGTGATTCACTGCTTGAAAAGGAGAGAGATACCCTAAAAGGCACCTGTGTGACCTTAAGAAAAGGGGCAATACCCTCTTCATCCTCTCAGGCACAAGTTCTACTGGTTTAATTTCTCTCGTTTCCTTAGGTTATCCTGCGTTTCCATAGCTACAACCGTTATTTGTGCTCGGAAATTACCCTGCCCGCTTTTTATCCCTGTATCCCATAAACGCATATTTGAATTTTAAATCTAATTCTAAGGCTTCTGTGGTTTTGTTGTTGTTGTTTGTAAGTACAGTATTTCCGTCCTGTTGTAAAAACTGGAAGTATCTTCCATTCTTGCAAGTCGGAAGAGCAGCAGCAGGAGCTGCGCAGCGCTGAGGAGGGACTCGGGCGAGCCCGGCGCCGAGGCCAGCGAGCGCGTTCCTCAGCAGCTCTCTTGTCTGGATGGAGATATCTGGTAAAGGTCTTTTGGGAAAACATACCACATCTCTCTTCAAGGTCCAACCAAAATATCATCTATCCTGTCCTCAATACAACAGCTTTACTCAGATAAACAGTTCAGAGGAAAAAGAAAAAAACCCCTGCCACTGTAAATCATACTAACCAAACACTGTTCGGCCAAATTCTCTGCCCTCCGCTCCAAGGAGATGCTGTTTGTTCAACAGGGAGTTTGATTATTTGACAAAATTTAGGAGGTTAAAATTAAGACAACATAACTGTGGTCCTCTAAGAAATTATTCTGTTCTTATTTTCTTGCCTTTCTTTTTCTTGGCACCAAGGGACTTTGGGTCAGAGCTAAACAGCTTATGAACTCATTTCCTAAAATTTTCAGTCTCCCAAAAGCTTGCTTTCCTTGGATTATTTTTAATTCAGTCAATTTGTAACACATATTCAGCCTGTATCCTCCACAATATTTTATGATAAATCCCATTCAATTTCACATGTACAGTTGCAAGCTTTATTGCTTAACAAACATTTCATCTGCTCTCCCATAATTTATATCTGAATGGGTTTATTATAGACATAGCATTTCATTCATTGTGCAGTTAATTCTGTAACATGCTGCCTGTTTTCTGTATGGTCGCTCTACCATTATGTGCTTTCAGTACAATTGAATCTTTCCTTGGGAGCTTTATAAAATGGTTTATGAATATGTAATACAAATTGTATTAACAAGGCAAATGTACTTTTTATTTCTTTTGTGAGCATTTCCAGTCAACGACTAGTAAGAGAACAAGCATGATAGCATGCGTCTCCCTCAGTTCCTATTCGCTAGGGCTATCCGTACAATATTCTTTTTAAAGGCTCATCACTTCAAAACAACGGTGTTTTAAAATTTCAGTTGATGCTGTAGCTGGCTTCATGGAAGAAAACAGGAAAGCTTTACAACAAAACATCCCTCTTTCTAGAGACTTTTCACCAGGCCAAAACATCTTCGGTGGACACTGTTTTGAAAAGGCATCATCTTTCATGACATTCATTTCAGACAGTCTATTACCTTGATCACCGTAATGTATTTGTCTTACATGAACATCTAGAAATACCAGTCCTGTTGCATGATGTGCCTATATGCACATAAACCAAAGAGGCGATCCTTGAGCTGTGATTGACCGTACACATCTAATGAGACAAGAAGAGGATATGACTAAAGAATTGGAATAAGAACAGGGTTAGGGAGGGTTACAACATCTATAACATAGGAAGGTGCTCACCAGCTGCAAGAAGGGCTGTTTATGCCATGAAAGAGGAGGGAGGCATAGATGACACTAAGCAGTCACACAAAATTTTAAGGGAGCACTTGGGATGAATGTCAACACATTTAGAATTGAAAATGAGAAGCAATGGGATTTTCATCTAAATTAGTTTGCCTCCATCTGATGGAAATAATTTGCATACTTGGAAATGAAGTTAGGCCCTTGGCCTGCCTCTGCGAACGTAGGCAGCTTGTGAACAAAGGCAGATACAGCTTATCTTATATTCCAACCTCTGAGTTCACCGCAGTGCCCTTGCTAAACCTCACAGGGGGATTCGCAAATGCACGTTACCTGCTTACGCACTTCCTGAATCTTCAGATCTGTCTGTGATTGAAGAGACTCCTATGAAAACACCCCCCCTTGACCAGCACACATTCGTGAACAAACTGGGCCCACTGCAGTAGCCAGTGACTAACGCCTCACCATACGCTCTTACGTACAGAGCCAGGGATTCATCCCTCAGTGACAGCACGGGCAGGCCAGAGCTCCACTAGGAAATAGTATGGTGCTGACAGAAAAAGGAGGAAGCAGGAAAAAGTCTGTATATGCTTCTGCTCAACTGGACACATTAGAAGAAAATACAGAGCAGAAATTTGCTGCTGGAATTTGGATTGCCCACAGGCTCAGTAATTTCTGTGCTACCTGCTTTCTGCAGGAAGGCGCACAACCTCGCTAGATGTTGCTTGCCTCCTGCCATTGGATACCACAGAAATATAGCAGGATAGAGGTTTGCCTAGCCTCCGCTCTCAGATCCCCCGACACATACATGGAAGAAAACGTCCTGTGTTATTTTAAACCCCTGGAGTTATTCCGGATTTGCATGAAAACCATTAGGCAACGAAGAGCAATTCAAAGTACAAGAAGGGATTCACCCCTGTGAAAAAGTACTGGCATTTTAGGAGATCCCTGCTTTAAAAGAATGGATCTTCTCTGCCTTCACTCCTTTTGCATGGGCAAAGGTGGGGCTCAGCAAGGAAATGCTCAAGCAGAGCATCTCACACTTTCCTAGAGTAGATTCCTGGAAGGGCTCAGAATTAGCAGCATGGATCGCTGAGCCATACCCACTCCTTATTAAATTCCTCCAATGACAATTTTACTGGTATTTTATATTATATTAACAAAGGATCCGAACAAGATGCAAGTAAGGGATGTTATATTTTAAATAAAAGTCCAGATAATGTGCCACTGGGGACCTTAGGATCAAATGAGCTTTTATATTTTTATGTAGAATGTAATCACTTTTTTCATGATTGCGGTTGCTATATTACTGTTATTAAAGAGTTTATTACCCTTTGGGGGATACTACTCTTTGGAATTACATGCTTGCAGACCAAAAGAGACAGTGTAGCTTCATCCCTTAATTTGCAATATAGCCACAGGACAACAGAATGTCAGAGTACTGGAACAGGCACGGCGTGCTGGGTACCATGCCTAGCCATGCTGGTACCACCGGGAGTCAGAGCTGGATGCAATGGAAAGTGGAAAGTCATTGTTATATGGTCATTTGGTTTGCAAACCTTAATACACTGAGTTTCTAGCATGTTTTCAGGGAAACAGGCCATAATGCAACATGAAAGGATTTCTGGCAAATCAGCCAGAAAAGGCAAGATATTATAAGAAATGGAAAATTATTTAACAGGCCAGTTCCTCATTCAAACTTTGGAAAACCTTAGAATGTCTTCCTGGGCTATTACATATCTATCATTTATTACCAGCTTTACTGGTAGGCCTTTCAACTTTAGCAGGATTATGCTCTCACAGGAATTATTTTTTAACAAAGTAGCTGATCTATTAGAAGACCCACTGAAGCTTTACTTTAGAACCAAAGAAGTCAATATTCTCTCTCCACTGATTTGTTTTTCAGCAAGCATGACGGTGAATATGCCAGCTACTGGGATAAACATATGGGTTCCTTGAATCTTAAATACCTCTTCTTCCATCTCAGATCCAGGCTGCACTCATGAGAACTGTCATTTAGGCAGGAGGTTCATTCCATAGGTTTGAGTTTTTACACCTCCCACAGTTTCCCAGACTAACACTATAGTTCAACATATACATTGCAGAAAGCAAATACTGTTAATGAAGTTTCCTCCTTAGGACTCCTGTGATGCAAATCCACGGGTGGTGCTACTCTTTGGTGCTTTGTTTGTTTGCGAGGGGGGAGATATCTGTACGATATGCTAACACAGGAACACAAACATCTAAGACATCTCTAATAAGCATGTCCATACCATTAGCTGTTGCTTCATTCAGACAAGAAAGGAATCTCCTGGAAGAAGACGAACAGGAACGTATTATCACAGCAACTTAAGAAATGCAAGTGTCTATTGCATTGGCTAAAAAAGTTACAGAAGGTGACAGAAAAACTAGCTCTCTCTCTCTCTCCTTCCTCTCAACACTAGCAACATGGCCTTGCTTCATTTTCCCTGAGAAGCTGTTAAATAAATACCTACATTGAATATAGGAGGAAATGACTCATCAGTTCCACATAAAGTGGCTGCTTCTGTTTCCATGTCATGGTGGTAGCAGTGCTTCTGATTACCCATAAATCCATAAACAAGTATCAGCACAACATGGGAAAACCAGATATCCTGAAACATACACATCCATGTGTATACTATCCAGGGTATCTGCTGTGTGTCAAGTTATCATTTATCAAATCTATCTTCTAAAGAACTGGTGTTAGATTTCACATCAAGGAGAAATTACATTCAGACTGGGATCAGCAGTACTACCACAAAGCACTCACTGTCTGTGGCCAAGGATCAGGGTTAAGTTACTATTTCTCCTTTCAGTCTCACATAGCCGAGACCTGAAGGCCTGCCACAGTTATTAGCATAGAGGCAAATGCTTGAGGGAGGGCACCCAAGCAGCACAAAGGAGCTGGGTGTTTCCAGCAGACATGTCATCATAGCATCTCCCTGAAAACCAGGCTGAGAGGCCTGACTGTCTCCTCCTAACAGGACCTCACTCCCCTACACTGTGACGCAGGACGAAGTGTCCCCTCCACCCGGTATTGTCCAACACTCTCACAGATACGCTGTGCTTGACCACACAGAATGAAAGGTCACCATCAACCTCTGGACAAGGGTTTTTCTAGAAAAAAAAGGGCGGTCTAGTACCCTGAGGATGGTCCCACTGGCATGAACCAAGACATGTTCCAGTAAATCAGAACACCATCATCAATAACATACTCCCTCTGGTTGTTGTGCTTTAAGCATACACCCATCCTGCCTCCAATGCAAGGTCAGGGAGAAGTAGGGAGCTCCTCAACTCTCCCGAGTTTTACACTCGCCCTTACTGGAAATGCACACAACGAACTCAGTCCTTATGCAGCCCTTACTCATACTCACTCACACATCACGCATCATTTAGCTCATAAACCATATCGCACATTAATGAGACCCAAATAATGCAGAATCTACAAAGTAGTAACATCTGTGGTTACACTATTTTGTTTAAATCACAGGGATTAACCACCCCCATGGTACTAGAACTACACTAATTACTCCCAAGGATCACAGGAGAATTGTTGCCATCTTGCACTGTCTGCTTGGCCAAGTGATTTTAATCTGCTTTGGGGACAGATACTAGATTTCATTGAGCATTGGTCTGCTGCCTTATAAAATGAAAAAATTCTACAGCCCTGTATTATCTCTGTCCACACATTAGGTCCCTCCTGTGTAAGAGGCCGGAAAATTATGTTTTAATTTCAGAAATACAGCACTAAAAAAGAAAGAGCAAACAGCTATCTCACGACCAAGGAAGATCTTTGGGAAAGAGCTTTATTTTTCATTTTAATGAATGTTCCACAGCCTTGTTTAACAAGATCCTGAGAGCAGGAGATAACATAACCATGAAGATCTACAAACTCTGTGCTGGAAACAGACTGAACAACCATTTTTGACCCTCTTTCTATAAAATAAAAAAATAAGTAAACAAACAAAAGCAAACCCAAACTGGGATGAGCAGGCTACAGCTTTGTTCTTTTTCTGGTATATTTTAAAAGCTAAGTGCTTATTAGAAATTCTATTATTAAAGAGGACTTTTTAAACCTCTGCTACAGTACTGTATTTCTAATAGGTGTACAAATATGTGTACTATAATTTAGTATAATAGGTTTTCTAAGGAACAACCAGAAATGATAGAATTCTTTTGACTGACCTCTATAAACTTCCATAAATCATCCAATAGACCATCAGAGAAGAACAGTATTTGAATAATCTGTATTTTGAATAATAGTTTGAACATAAAAGAGTACTAAGGTGAAGGCAGCCAGTGGACATATTTCATGCTATCACAGAAACTTTCTTTCTTATCGCTTTATTTAGCAATATCATCTCTCTTGAAAAAATAAGGCTGTATGATATTTCTGTCTCTTGGAGTTAAGATAAGTGCAATGATACTATCTGTTTTAATACATCATAGCACCCTTGCATCAGTTTTCTGTGAAAATGTAGAAAATCCAAGGGAAGGGTTTGAAGGAAACAAATCTATATACAATGTTTGTTCTGTGCATGCTTGGCTTTCTTCTTTTCTGCAACGTTTCCATTACTGCCAGAGAGCACTGGCCTAACCCTTTCTATAGAAAGAGTAATCGTAAATCTGCATGAAGTTCACAATGATTAGTTTCTTTTGGAGCTGGGCCAAAGAATAAGCCTTTCTCCAATACAGACTTCACATGCAGGCTCAGTCAAGAATTCATTTATTAATCCTTTCTATCAAGCCTGGATTAAGCCATCCAGGGGCCCTAGTGACATCAAGTAACTCTGTGTCTTGAGATATGCCTCTTAATCAAAAGATCTCCAGAGCAGCAAGTAGAGGTTGCCCTGAACACAGTCCATGCTGTGTCCCTCCTTAACTCTGGAGCCCCCCGAGGGCGCCTGGCTCAGTACGCCATCGCACGGCATCCTGCTCCGGCCTCGAGTACAAGCAGCCTCTGCTCCGTTTTAGGCCAGGACAGAGAACACAAGCACACCTTACGGGCAGGGCTGATTACTGAAGTACATCCACGAGAAGACCTGAGCAGCCACCCAGCGTGTTGAAACTTTCTAGAGATCTACTTACTCACAGCACACAGTACCACTTCTGTAACAAACGCAATCCTACTTCGATTCAACTACTACTTTCCACAAGGTGCCTTAAAAACTCAGTCCCTTCATCTCCTAAGAGCTCAGCTAAAAAAACTGCTTGTGGCTTTTAGCCCCTACATGTTTCCCAGTTTTAATTTTCTTTCACTTTAAAATTCAGATTTTGAGCTCGTTACCCTTCTTCAGAAGCAAGATTAAGTTCAAAGTCTAATTTCCACCTGCTTTTATCTGTTAGGCTCTTTGATTTCAACAAAACTAGTATGATTTTCCTGTTGCAAAACTCCCACCTGGTCAGAGCTGCCGAAAGGTTCATGTCTCCTCTCCACCACAGCTGAGTTCAGAACGACCCTCCTCCCCCTCGCCGACACAGCCCCTTTCAATCCGGGCAAGATTTGCTGCGAACATTTCGCAGATCTCTAAGGTTGTGTGAACTCCTTTGGAATTATTGTTGTTCCAGGAGTGTCCTGGGGGATTTCCAGCGCTGCTGTGAGACAGTGATATCCCTCGCAGAGGACTAATAGACTGTCACTGTTTCCACTGGGAACGGGGAAGGTCAGACATGCCGGCTAACCTCCGTTAACACGTAGCTTCCTTGTGCTGCTCAGGGCTTGCACTGAAAATAACACCCTGCCTAGGGATCCCTCATCGCCATTTCAGTGCCCTCGCAGCAGAGCAGTCCTAATAACGCAGGTTTTTTTGCTCCTGGCCTCAGCACTAGATTCAGCGGAGACTAATCCAGAAGTTGTTACCATCTTTTCTAGTCTAATAATCTACAAAAGACGCAGGTTTGCTCACAGGGGCTATGCGACATTATATTCTAGCACATCAGGAAGTATCTGCTGATCTTCCATTTCCCAATATGTTAACAGCTCACTGTTCTATTATATTCTGAAAACCTATAGGAGCAAATGGAAAGCTGGAAGGAGAAAAAAGGGATTCGGAAGTTTCATCAGAAAAACTGTAATTCATAAATATTTTGACTACAAGGGAAAATGAACCACAGCTTGATCTCACAACAAGAATAGCAATTAGGAACAATTGTTGAATTTAGTTTAGGTATGCAGCATACATAGGTAAACACACTGAATGCTAATGGTTTTATAATAGTCTTATTAATTCACACACATAGTTAATGTTTAAGATAAACTCCCCATCTTTAGAGTAATTTATGCATTCCACTTTTACAGAATTCCAATTGAATGAATATGAACATAATCATTTTGCACAAATGTTCTCTAAGGAGTGTGCAGAGAGTCTGAGGCAATGCCGAGGCTCCCCACAGCTTTATTCATAATGGATCAGTCTATTCATTCCTTATTAATTTAATGGAGTACAACTGAGCAGTCTAGCAGCTTGAGCTTATGAGTGTTTCACAAATGGGGCTTTTTGCCTGTAATCGCTTAATCCTACTGGCTAGGCCTCATAAATTGAATAAAGGAGTGAACTAGGTTTTAATTAAGTCTAAGGAATGAGCTTGTCTGAAAGATACTACAGCCTCTTATGATCACAGTGGTGAAATGTGTTTGTCCAGGACCTTGGCAGGGGCCAGCATCCTAGGCCAGTTACGTTAGAGACCACTTGCTTTGATGTAAAGTATGCGTTAATACCTTTTTTCTTTAATTAAAAATTCATTTTCCACTGTCAGTACCATCCAAAAGCCCAAGGGAGAGCACTGCAGCAGACCTGGCCGGTTCCGGACACGAGAGGGGTTTGGGATTTGCTCCTTCCGATCTCACAAGGCAGCTCATGGAGAAAGGAGCACATTGACAGAGAAGTCGCGGTTTGGCCCTACCTGCTTCTAACAGCTCACGGGCAGGGCTTAACGCCCCCGGCGGAACAGGACTCGAACAGACTCGATGGGCAAACGTGCAAAAATATGAGCCAGGCTCTCATCCTTCTTCAAAGTCCCACACATCTCAGCCAGAGGTACCAAGCTCCCAGCTACCTGACTTTCACCACGTACCCAGATTTCTGGCTCAGGAGGACTGATTCAGCACCCGTTTGCTACTAAATCCGAGCAGGACACAAATTAAAAGTCCTCTCCTGCACTCCCCTTAGGGGGCCAACCCTGCAGGCCTTTTCTAAGGAAAGCAGAACCTGAGAGAGATCGCACATGTTGCAAAATGTACTCGCAGTCACTTTCTTTTAAAATTCAGCCACTGGAAAAGCAATTCTGGTCAAGGTTTACAAACTAACTTGGCTCTCATTCAGGCTAGGAAAACCTGGAGTTCAAACCCCTCCCTCTCCACAACAGTCTTCAGAGAGCAAAAATTACAAATTTCTGCATTTTTTTTCTAAGCTATTTGTTGAATATATTCTAGGTAGCAAAAAATTCATGATTCAAGGTGGTATAAAAACCTTCCTTGTGAATGGTTTCCATTTTCTCTACTGGTGGGCTGTTTGGAGTACATATATTAGAATATATGTAGAGATATATAAGTAGAGATATTAGGCACTGAACTTCGGTGCCCTCCTCTCTTCTGGGACCAAGACGAGAACGTAAACTGCATTATGTAATATCCTAAAAACTACTGGTTTGGTAAATCATTGGATGCAAGATTTTCTATTTATAAATGTAGATAAACAACAAGATTCTGGGGAATCCTAAAACAACGGGGGGTTGTTTTGTTTTCTTACGTTTTTTCAATACAGTGAATAGGGATAACACAGTGTTTCTGCTATGGTTTTACTGCTGTCAGGTACCCAAAGTGTTCTTTAACCTACCTATGGTTGTCCTACAGCAGTCCAACAGCACAGTGAAGTCCGAGAAAAAAACAGTCTCCTTGTGCTGCAAGCACTATATAAGCCCAGAACCAGAGAGAGTTCCCCAGACAATCTGTGAGTACCCACCAAAGGGCAGTATTTTAAGGACTTGGCATTCATTTGGTGTTTTCCTTCCACATTTGGAAATCAGGAATGGAAAATGTAAGGTTGGTGAAATGAAGGCTAATTTGCCTGGTTTGCTTCGTATGGGTTTTGCTGAATTATATTGCTGCCCTTTAGTTATGTTTTGGTATTAATTTAGCTGTAGGTTTAAGGTACGCCAAAGGCAGGAAGGCGATGAATTTTAATTAGGCACCCATCTCCCAGCAAATTCTGAGCAGCTCCTTTGAAAATCCAGGCCCTTGAGCTGTCATGCGTGCGTGCGTGCTTGTTTCTGGGCATGTTGTATATATTTGTGCATACACAAATTTACATAAATAAATAAAGTGACATGATCAGATTTTCAAAGGCATTCAACGCTGAGAAGCTCCCCTGTCGTTCTCAACAAGAGTTTGTGCACACTGAGCTTTCTGAAATTCCAGCCCAAATCTCTCACTCCAGGGAACGCTGAACTTACCCATCTGAGGCCTCAGAGAGAACATACACGATTCCTGATCAGAATTAAGTTTTAATTGAGGGTGGATGAAACAATGCATCTTTCTAAATAGTTGGCTCTTCAGTTTAAACCCACTTCTCCGAGACCGGTGACCGGTGACATCCTGCCAGCTGGAGCCTGGAGAGCTCCGGTTAACGGCACACAGGCTGCGACAGGCCGGAGGAGTGGAGGCGTTTGGAAAGCCTGCCGCAGATGTGCTCTTACGTTAAAACGGGGTGGAAAAGAAAGTTCAACAAACAGCAGAAGTGCATTTTAGAATGTAAATGCAAGCTGTATTTATTTATAGGGCTGTTACCATTGCTTAATGAGAGTTCTTTAAAAAATCCCTGGCTTTTATCCCGCTAAATAGCTTGTCTTCTGTGCACAGAGCTACAAAAGCAGGCAAGGTTCATCTTGGGGATGTTGGCCCTAGAGCGCCCAGCATTTTCAAAGGTGGTGCCTGTGAGGAGGCTGCTTAGATCCTATTCAAGATCTAACATTATTTTCAGTTTTGATTACATTTTCTAAATTAACGAAGAAAACATTTTTCAATTATTCATACAAGTAACAAATACGACAACGATAGTGTATGAATATTAAAGAGTGGAGACCTCTAGATGTGCTCCTGCAGCACTTCTCATGGTAGTCAGACTCACGGGAGTCCGTTTCCCCGTGGTTTTCAAAGACAGACTTACTTTGAAAAGAAAATAGGAGCACATAGTTACAAAGCCAAAAAGACCTGACGAAGGCAGAGGAATGCTATTTCCCTCTCCTATAAAGAAGGCTGGACTCCAGGAGCCGGCGAGCAGCAAGGAGTCGGCAGGGGCAAATCAGTGTCTGCGCACCGCAGAAATCTGAACAGCCACCGGCGTCCAACAGCAGCAGGTGACTTCACTGGCATGCCAAAATGGACATACAAGCTGCTCTTTTGGCTAACCAAGCTCTCACCCCCAACCAAACTCCCTTTGCAGCCAACAGCATCTTCAGCTCAACCCTCTGCCTACAACCAGCCTCCTCCCTTCCCCTCCCACGCCAGCAACTGCACTGGGCTGCCGCCCCGGAGCTCGGTTACTGCAGAGAATATGTGTCTACAGCAAACATCATCCAGAGCTCCTGCAACATCCTGGAGTGTGGGCCGGTTTGTTTTGGAAGCGGACATGTATGCAAGTCACAGGGATCGTGCTGTCTCCTCGCTTCCAGTGTGAGCGGCGGATGGAGTGACGGCTTAAAAGTAATTTTGAAATAAGTGGAAAACTGTAGGTACAGTGCCAACTGTCTACTGAATAAATGCATAAAGACCTCTAAATCAAAAGCTGCATAATCAAAGTACTACTGATCTATTTTTACAAATGGATAATTTTCTCACATTTTAAACCAATGGCACTTAAAAGAGATAAGGTATAATAAGCTGCAACATTTTCCAAACTACTGCAATTTTTAAGGTGTTACTAACACAGATCTATTGACTGATCTGCACTAATTACTTAAAAAAGATGCTCCAGGGCAAATCACACACTCGCAGTCAATTTACAAAGGAGGTTATTCAGTAGCTGACAAGGTGCACACCTCCCTTTGAATAGCTGTCGGGCTGAAAAGAAAACAAATATCAAACACAGAGAAAATAGAGAGAAAACATGTTTAAGCCAACACAGAATTCTTGTTGCACTGTTAATTGTTAATATTAATGCGTAATTCCTCTGGTTTTCACCATCCTGCACAGAAAAAAAAATGTGCAAGTGGCATAAATATTAAATCTGCATAAGAATTAGTCGTCTAGTGCTAATTTGTATACTTCCTTGAAAAATATTTTGGGTATTTCTGCAAACACTTAGCATTTACGACAGGAAAAGGCACCATGGCAGGTAACTTCATAGGAGCGCGATACATCTAAAGAGAGCATATAGTGTCACTCCCCTTCCATTTTGAAAAGAACAGTAAAAAGATTTGGTTCGGAAGTTGCTCTAAATTCTGCTCTCTTTTATACCTGAGCAATTCCTTTGTGTTTCATGGGAAGCGAACAGGTGGGAATGAGGAAAATGTCCCTGCCTATGCGCTCCCTGCTTACTCCGTGCTGAGCTGAACCGAGACGCTCCGTAGTTTAGACAAGCACGTCAGTGGCACACCAAATCTTTGCTAGTATCTGCTCTGGTGTGTAGCAAGCTGGGATCGTCCATTTGGAAAGGAGATGGAACAATCAACAGTTCGGCATGGCATGGCCAGCACAGAGTCCAGATGTTCATAAATGCATTTGAATGAAAAAAATGGGTAACCATTCATACTTCTGTGGCACGCCAGCTGACACCACTGCAGGGGGTGGAATACGGCCCAATGGGTTTTAAAAAGCGGCTGCAGCCGCACTCAGCCAGCGGGGTGGTTAGCAACAGCGTCTGCGCCAATTGGTATGCAGGCCCTGATACTGGTCCTCCAAGCTCCCCGGCTTACTATTTTTAATTAGACATTAGAAAGTTGCATAAACAGGTGGGACAGAATGGCTGACAGGCTAGTGGTATTTTTGCATTCCCACAATATGACAGAATATAGATACAATCAAAAACCAATTTGCATTAGCATCAGTGGTGAAAAATAGGATGCAAGCGCTGTCTACTCCAACAGCTGTTCGGCATCTGAATGAAATACTGTAGCCAGTACTCACCCATCTCATAACATCCCTTTTGTAAGTCTCAGAGGTCACCTAAACACATTTATTGACTTCATTATTTTTATATAGGGAGAAAAAATTGATGGTGCTACAGAGCTGAGCAAATAACTCACAATAAAATCTTTATTCAATATATTTCATCTTTTTTTTACTGTTCCTGCAACACAGTGAAATTCTTGCACTTAACTATTATCTAAAATCACTATCTGAGAATTTCTGCTGTAAATTTTTCTATGCTACAAGATGTTCTTGGAAAGTTCAGAGTGAATATTTACCATTAAAATTGTGTTTATTATTTAGATGAACCATGCAGTACTGTTTTTGTTCTTTTGTTGACTTGTATAATTTATAGCATAGTGTGACTTGTAAATTTTACTGGTTAGTGTACACGACAAATGCATGACCAGTTGGTTAGAGTGGCTCAGATTCTAGCACTTGTCAATAATTAATTTCATGGGGAGCAAAATTAAAAGGCAATTTGAAAGGTTCACATCCCAGGTGTCCTATCCAGAAGAAAAAGAGACCAGAAAATTGTGATAGCAATGCACAAATCAGAGGTTGATTAGTTGTACCTGTTCTAAAAGGAAACTCCCTGTGGAATTTTACATGAGAGCCTGGATAAATTTGGTTGACTTCTTTTTGAAATAAAAATATTTAATTCTACTGTGCATTCATTTCACTCATGGTCTGAGTGGGAGGCAGCCAGATCCTCAGACGGTATCAGCCACCATCGACCCCTTGGCGTAAATCTAATGACACTGGCTGAGAACTTACAGACGGAGAGACTATAAACAGTGTTCCTGAAACAGCCACTTTTTGCATGAACAGTGTAGGCTGTGATGTGCTCAGGTGAGGCATATTAATAAGAACCTAGGTGAAGGCTGGATCGTTCAACGATACGATGATATCAGTTCCTGCTGACAGAGATGGGCACTGATTTCACAATACGCAGTTCTGAGAAGTCGATTCGCTTCAGTGAGCTCATGTTCAGATCCTATTTTGGAGCAGGCTAAGGAATTGCGACGACCTCAAGCGCAGTTACGTACATTTTTAGAGTGCTCTTAGGGATGAGTCTCTTCAAACTGAACGAGGTCTGAAATTTGACCCATCCTTACTAAAACAAATGAACCAACAAGTCAAGCACATAGCTCATTATGAGTATAAAGATAATTCAAAGCAAGCCGCCCCACTGGCGCAACACGAAGGGATGGCTCATTGGCTGGGCAGGGTATAAGCAGAAACAAGCACTGATGCAAACTGCATTTGGGACGCGACGATGCAGAGCTGTGTATGTATGGACAAGTTTCATCCTTTAACTGCGCACAAGGGATCGTTCAGCTCTCTATTCAAAAGAAATTAAGTCACAAGCTCCATACAATAATGTCTCCTCTATGACAGTAAGACAAGCTGCAACCTAAGCCCTAAATGATAAACTGATTTTTATCCAAATGCTCTCCCAACTTTCATGCATTTTCGACTGAGGTAATTTTGCAGAGTTAGTCCAGTAAATCTAAGTAAAGCAGTGACTGATTTCTGCAATTGCCAGAAATACACCCCAAGAAGTAGAAGCCTCGGTATCACAGCGTAAGAGTAACAGAAAGAAGTGCCGTGTCCTCACGGCGATGAACTCCTCTTTTTAATCTGTACCCCACAGGCAGCAACTCAGAAAATCACAGCTAAGTTTCAAAAACTCTCTTCATTAATGCACAATATGAGCTAGCTCCATCCCTCTCTTACAGACCTTGCGGCACAGGCATTTTTGTGACATTTTCTGCAGAAGAAGACAGGGTTCAAAAACTACTGAAGGGGATAATAACCTGATCATACAGTCTGCACGCAGTGTAGGAGGAACGGTAGAGAAAAGCGTTGAGACGGCTCTCTGACTCCCATGTTGCATCACTGATGTGACGGTATGGTGACAATGTCAATCTTACTTTCTGTACGTACAGTTCTACGCACCACTTAACGCTACAGCTGATTTTGCAGATGCTCACTCAGCAGAGGTTCCCCTGAGAGGCCCACGCTGATGCCCACGTTCCCGTTTTGGCAGAAACTGTTCACTCAAAAGAACAAAGTGCGTTTGTCCCTCCAGTGTACCCCCCTTGACCCGACCCGCACGTGACAGACGGGGCATGTTCCCACCTCGATCTCAAGCAGTCCCATGCAGCCCTCCGTCACCCTGCCCATGGGACCGGTCTCTTTGTGGGCAATCCCAGAAGGAAGCGACTGAGGGAAGTGAGGGAAGTGAAGCACACGGAATATTTTCCTTTCTACCAGCTGATACTTTCACAGAGACGTTAGGGGTGATGCACAGAAAGACCAAGGTTAAAATTCTTACCCTCTTGAAATCAAAGGGATTTTTGCCACTCTCTGAGGTGGAACAAGGATTTCTTTCTAAGAGATGCTGAAAACAACTCCAGAGAGCAGTTAACCCGTGCATCTTCACTGCTTCACACGAGCTGAGGACCTGCTCCTCGGCACGCCCAGGAGGAGAGAGCCACTCGGCCACCGCGCTGGCGCCGGGGATAGAGAGCGGCTTTAATCCCCAGTGCTCTCGATCCAACGCCTTTCGCCAGTGCAGGATTCACATTTGGTTGTGTTTGTTTAATAGGAGCTTACAGAAGAATGAAACTGATAAACTTCCAGCCGCCCGGATCGCAGGAGCACAGGATAATATAACAAGTTAAATGAAACGTTAGGAGAAATAGAAAGCACTTTAGAAAACATGCTCTGCCTCTTTAACATTTCAAATTTTTCTTTTAACATAAAATTACAGCATAATATAAGAAAGGAATCCAGCATGATGCTTTATCACAACACTCGGGCAACTTTAACTCATCACAAGTGTTATTATAAGAAATAGAATTTACTGGTATGGACTTACATTCAATAGCACTCCTTCCCTTTTTAATGAAATGTCATTATTCCAATACAAATCCTTTCATTCTGCAACCCGCTCCCCCCTGCATCTCACTATATTTCATTTCCTGCAGTTACGTGATATTATTGCCTTTTTTTTCCACAGCTATTGATTTAGGTGTATATGGTTATTACAATGCAAAATAAAACAGTTCCCCCATCCATTCTACCTTGTACCATTGAACATTAACTTAATTTGTTTCAAATCTGCATTTGATTTGGCAAGGAAACCATTTATCTTTATGAAGAAAGCCCTCATAAAGTAAGGACTTCAGGAGATCACTGCTTTAAAAATTTAATAGCCTTGTGTCTTATACACTAGAAAAATGAATTAAACCTTCAAATATTATATGTCTCAATGTAACCTTTTTGCATTTTGTACAATGTTTAATTTATTATATCCCAGGAAAAAATTAGATAAAATCTGACTAGATTTAGGACGATAGCTGGTTCTCAGTTTTGTTTTGGCTTGGGTTGGGTTTTTTACATTCCCTGACTAGAAGTCTATCAATACTGCACTAGTAGTTCGATGTGGTTAGTTTGGAGGTGGATACTACATATTTGATTTTGGTTTGGGTCTCAGCACTGGTGAGAAATCATAAGCTCTGAAGTCACCATCAAAACTCTCAAAACATTCTAAGCTGCATATAGCATGAAACGTCTTTAAGGATGATTTTTGTGGCAGGAGCAAAGCACAAACTTTCAGAGCCTAAAGCCAAACTGAATTAATTTTAAGTATTCTCATTAAAGATGAAATATTTGAATTGCAATCCAGTGTACAATGCCTTTTTGCATGACTGGTGAAGGAATGAGGTAGGAAGAAGAAATATGCATGACTACAATGGAAAAATTCTGGTTTGGAGAAACAGCCACTGTATTACTAGGCTGATGAACAACATCAGTAACCAAGGGAAAATAATCAAAGGGTTTTGAAGGAATGAGAACTAGTTTAGGTATTTACATCCCTTATTTCTTATGAAAACTAATATTTCACTTTGCCACATAAATATAGTCACTCTGAACATCTTTCAGCTTTTTTTTTTTCTCTGAGCAAGAGCTGTGCTAATCACACTGATTCATTAATGATTTATGTTTCCATCATCCCTGAAAACAATGCAACCAATTACAGCCACACACCTCAACATCTTTCGGGACATGAGCTGAAGGCCCCAAAGTCACTGGCCATCTCTGCAGGGACGGAGTTAAGATAAAGGTCTCCCAAAAATGCAGACTTGCCGGCCAGCCTTGCACTGTAACCTCTATGTTAAACCTCCAGTAACTCATTAGCTAAACCTTGGAAGAACTGCTGAACTTCAGCATATGAATGCGACCATGCCCTAATGCGATTCCTCCCTGGCTCTGCTTTTCCATGTATTCAGAATTTACCTAAGATCTTAAATCACGAGCACAGCAGACCAGACAAAACAAGCCTACAACACCCCTTCTGCCCACCCATAAACCTCGTCTCTGCTCTGCACCCAAAACAAGCTTAGGCAGAAAAAAAAAGATCAAGTTTTCTGAGACTGATTCTTAGGAAGGTCGGCTTCATGAGTAAGAATAGATGTGATGCAAACTATGAAGACAGACAGTTCATGCTGCCTGGTCTGGTTGAGAACCCTAAATCAGCAACACAGAAACACAACCAAAGGCTCTCTTTCAAAATAGGATTTAGAAGCCAGTGGAAGTGCTACAAAAATTAGACACTTACTTTGATGAGGAGCTCTAAAGGTAAATACTTACCTTTTGGCAGGCTGCCCTTTGTAAACTAAGACAAAAGACACAGCCTTAAAATGGCATTCAAAATATAATGTTTTATTGTCATTCTGAGGGATTATTATCAAATGAATTGGTTTTATGTTAGAAGAACTGTCAGTAGTGAAAAAATGACAGTCATAAGATACCTAGAAACAGGAAGCAGGTTCAAGCAGAAAGGCACCATGAATGAACCAAAGAAAACTCAAAAAGAAGAAAAATATCTCAAAGGCCTCCTTAAGTACGACAACCAAGTGAAGGCATAGGGGCAGTAAAACAGCTAGAAGTTGTGTAAGTAAGGAAAGAAGGAAGTCCGTAATGTTCAAATCTAAAATATATTCACCATCAAGACAACTTTCATAAGCCTTTATCACTGTATTACTGAGCTATATTCTTTGGGACATCTCAGTTTTATTGATTTTACAACTATAAAGCAAACATCAGACACTAAAAATACCTTGGCTAGGTCTCATTACAAACCTCCCTGTCTGTGTTGTAGAATGCTCTTAAGCTGCATTTAGCAAGCAACCTGGAGAGAGCCGATACACTGTGTACCCAGATCAGAGACATGACTCTATCTGCCCGTTTCTTCCCAGTAGGTAAAAAAAGGGCAATTTTCACTGGATGATCTCCAGAAACCGGATCAGAGCACGGCATTGTGATTAGTCAGCTCTTACAATGAATCTCTGCTTTCAGGAAGAGTAAGTAACACTCTAATTTAGGGTAGATATTTGACACCATGTAAGAGGGGAGGGGTTTCCTTTCCATTTTTTCCTTAGACAACAGCAGTAAACTACAAAACTCTCTGCTAAAATGTATGATCTTTGGAGAATGCTAATTAACCTACTAAATTTGGCTTATTTTATTCGATGAAATTTGCTTATCACAGGCCTCTAGGTGCATTACATAAACAATATAAATGAAAATAATGAAGAGACCAAATACCTAAGTGACAATGGGGACTACATCAATAGCTGTCTACCCAACTGAATATGGCTCAAAAGAAATGGTATTATAGCATCTGATCATCTTAGAAGAGGGTGCATTCCCCCCTCCAGAGCTTCATTTTATTTCTAAGCACGGGGGGATTTGTTAGTTTGAGGCAGATCAGGTCTATCCATCCCTTGCAAACTGCAGAGCACATCAGTTCTTTGTGAATATGCATTTGTGCAAAATTGATGCCATCCTGTGGGAGTGGGAAGTGCATATACAGAGTGCAGATTACTGCGATGAGAATGGTGCATATTCCCACATCACCAGCATGGACTTCTCCACTGGAGTGGCTCATTTGAGACTGAATAAGGAGCAAAGCTACTGCACTCACAGGTATTGGAATCTCTTGACTCCCTGCACTTTCACAGACGTGCCAGGCAGGCACACCAGAAGCAGAAGTTACCCTAATTTTACACACATGTATATATTTATGTACAAGATTCCTCCCAAGATATCCTGAAACATGTATTTTTTTCTTCTTCCTCTTTTTTTTTTTCAGTTGTTGTTGCTATGCCTTAAGTCTGGGCAAAATTTTGCCCAAGATGAAGTCAAGACATTATCTTCTCATGGAAAGGCTCAATCAGCAGCAGTTTTCCCTCCAGGTCACTCCAACTCATAACAGAAGTCTTGGATGCAGGAACATGGACAGGATCTGAGAGCAAGTCAGTCACCTGATGTGAGTCACAGTAATGCTTGAGGGATATAAATTATGAAATCATAAAAGTAATATTGATATAAGCAGACTAGACTTAGCTAGCTAGCCAGCAAAACAAAGCTCAAAATAACTTAATTCACCCAGCTGCTCAGGCAGTTTCACTGCTCACTGTGAGCCTGCCAGGTTTAGGCTGCTGGTGGGCTTAAGTCCAGGTTGGATGAGTCTACAGCCCACTTGTCTCATGAGCGTAGTTTTGAAATGCCAGTGCGGTGCCATGAAAGCAAAGGTAAGTGTATCTGCTGATTCTCTGGCCAGTGAAAGCAAAGCAGATAAACACTATCGAGGAAGATGACTCCCTCTGCGGAGGTCTATAAAATAATGCCTGTTCTTTATACACGTCATATTGCTTAGGGGCAGGTACATGGGGTCAGAAATATACTTCTTTGGGGATCTGAAAGTTTGGATGGGCAGAAGCCTCATTCAATCTTCTGATAACGCAACCTGAAACACTCTTCACAGATGTAATTTCCTGTAGCATCTAAAATGTTTCCTGTTAATATTTTCCATGTTGTTGCTGTTTTTACAAAAAAAAATCCTTTAAATATTAGCATTTTCAGACAGTAGAAGGGGAAAAGTAAACTCTTAGAGAAATAAGCATACAAATCCACAAACAGATCTAAAAACAGATTTCTCAGCACTCTCCAAATTCTGTCACAGAGAACAGACCAAAACTCCAGGTCCAACCTTCTGTTTTCCTCACCCAGGGTTCAGATGTTGTAATTCAACCTCATTTCTAGTGAGAAAACAAGCCTCATTGCTGTAGCGTAAAGCAGATCATGCCCCTTTATTTTCTCATTTTATCCACGCTAATTCTACACCTGCTTCCTCCTCCCATTAGCATGACAAATAACAAGCGTACCATTTACAATGCTTGGAGAAAGCTTAGGTTCCTTCTCTCGGAGGACAAAAATGACGTGAACACGTAGATAGAGTTAGTCTGTTGTGCTCTTGCTATTGAAAGTTTTTAACTCATTAGGATGTTTGAGTGACAGGACACAGCTAAAGCAATAAAGCTAGAAACTAGCCAAAACCAGAACAAAACAAAAAAGTGGATTTTAGTCCTGTGGTGGTTCTTGGCTATCCTCATAGATTCCTTTTAAAAAGATTTATTCACTACCCACATTGTGAGCAGCTAAAGGACGGGAGATGCCTGCAAAGAGAGAAGACCAGAACAGTGCCAGTACAAGTGGGTCCAGCTTTCCCTAGTTTTATTGCCCTCGGATAACTAGAAAACGCCTTACCCTTGTAGACAGCAACAGCATACCCAGGGAGCAACTTCTTTTACTATTTTGCTGTTTCTTTGTCCATGCTTCCCAGAGGGCAGAATCAGCTCTGATAGCATTAGTATTTGTTTGGCTACCCTGACTGCCTGGCCTAATTACACAGCAAAAACACTGGGCTGATTCCTCATTTGGTAACTGTAACTCCGTGACTGCCAGCCTCAGTGCAGGCAGGTTGGACGTATTTATATCAGCCTAGCTCTGCCCGCCTGCTTGCCTAGCTCAATATCCAGCACAGGGCTAGAGGATTTATGGAGTGTTTTCAAAAGGCTTCTCCAATTAAGCAAGAAAAATACCAAATTGTACACATCTGCAAGGCTGTACAATTAGCTGCTGAATTGGGTGTGCATGTTAACATTTGTTCATGTATTCCCCTACTCATGAACAAATTCTCAGTAATAATCTCTACAGCTGTAGCCATTATTTCTGTAATCAGAGACCATGAATACTGGCAATCAAATGTCCTGTGTATGCCCACAGGTCAGGCAAAGATCTCACATGGGATCACGGCATGCCTTTTGAGAGCTTGGTTATTCCTGTGGAGAAAATAGCGAGTGAGTTGAGATTCTCACCAGCCGTATTACGTGCAGGCAAGCAAACAAGACAGAAGATACAAATGTTTAACTAATGACAAAATTTCGTGTACCTGTAATTTCATAAGGTTTTGCTGCAAATTGGGCTAGTTCATGTCTTACGTGAACAGTGAAAAATATTCACTCTTGCAGTATAGCAGCCTTCAGAATCTACCATAGACACTGCTCAGCTCAGCTGAGTCTGAAATAAAGTTTTCAAAGATCTTTGCAAACTTTCTGGATGAAATTAAAAACAAAACTAGGCTTATCATTTCAAATAAGAAAGTTTCTTTTTTTCTTTGGCTCTCTGAGACCATGCATGTGGTATTGGCTGTGTCATTTCTGGACAGACTTAAAAAAAAAATAGTAACACTTAGTACTGTGGCCATTCGGTGCTAGAAACACAGAGGCTGGCCAAACGTCGTTTTGACGGGAACAACGTATGTCTCTCTTAGATCACTTTGAATTGCACTGTCCTCCACTTGCAGGGTCAATTAAACCAACAGAACTTTTTGTGGGATGCAAGTGAGTCTCTGAATCCAGCCCATAGCAAAGGACTCTGTCCACCTCTCTCCACGGCCAGCTGCAGGTGCTTCTGTCAGTCTGAGGTACAGCAAACCATGGGGCCATGGATATTTGTGGCTCAGTCCCTTAGAGTGCCAGTACTGAGCTTTTCATATTTGCAATCACCCATGCAGACCTTGCTATTTGTATCTCTTTGTATGTTGATTATTTAGATGCAAATCCACGGCACATAATAAATTCCCTCTCTCTCGAAATGCAATTGATTTTAAAAGCACGCAAGCAAAAAACTAAGTGCTCAGAGTCTTTGCAAGTGTCCATGACATGAAAGTCTTTAAGTGACTGTAAGCTATTTTCCTTGCTGTCAAGCTGCCAGATGATTTTCCTGCCATTAACACATGCCTATACAGGCCAAACTAATGCTTGCCTTTTTGGACATAGGTGAGGAAATAAATGTAATTATGAGTAAGATGTAATCACAATTGCTTTACTATTAAAGCTACCGTACACATTCATGGTTTAGTTAACAATACGTGCAGAACAGCAGAATTGCTTGATGTTCTCAGAAAAGGGAAAAGAGGAGGGAAAAAGATAAATATGGCCTCTTTCATATTATATCTGTGAAAACACAACATTTAAATGCAGAATTTGACTTTCCAAATATCACACCAAAAACCTTTTAACAAAAACAGCAGGGAGAGAAAGCTCTTTAAACCATGATATTCCATGAAGGATTATGAAAATAGAGGTCATTGCAAGAAAGAGAATTGCAAATACAACTTGAAAAGCTTCTCACATTTGTAAATACATCGAGGAGAATTTATTCCTCTCTGGTTTTGCTACCAGAGGATATTTACAGGTTTCCAGGGAAAAAGGAAGGAAAAAAAATGACATCAAATTTGATATACTCTGTGTGCAACATGCTGATGTGTAGTAGTAACACTCAACTGAGCTTCAAAGGAAATGAGTTTTCTAGGCTGGAGTTACACATTATGGACCTGATCCTGACAACGCACTGAGCTTTTCTTGTGAGCTTTTGTGTGCCCTCAGCTTTCGCTAGACATGGAGACAGCTCTGGCTTTCTTTGGGTGCTGGAAAACGATCAGAAGAAATGAGATAAAAATGTAATTGCTTCAAAACAAGAGCTGAAATTTGTATTTTTTACAGAATCGATCACGCTGGGGCCCTGGTCTTTAACTCGGGCGCAGGAGTGATAAAATAATAACAGTTACGATAGTTGTAATAATAAAGTGAATCTTGGTTTGTCTATTCAAACTGTCCCACATTCTGCACAGTGAGGTTTCTTACCTACCTAGTACAAAAAGGAAATTCACAGGCTTTTGGCATATCATTGACACAGATGTAATGAATATATTCCCTAGCCTTTGGCTGACAAAAGTTATTAGCAGTTTTGAGTGTCCTGGTTCAATGAAGTTAGATTCATCTGCACTCTGAAAGTCAATCCTTGAAAGCACAGGACTTCTTATTTCAAAACTAAAAGCACTGTCATGTAGAAGACATGCAGAGGAGGCGCTAATTTATGACGGACCCAGCTAGCAGGTCTACTTTCCTATCCATGATCGACGCATGACTCCCACAAAATTCAGAAAGTCAGTTCCACCGGTACATGCACTCTCAGGTGATGAAAGCATAAAATTCCTGCAGTTTCAACTAAATTATCTGAAACTTAGGATAAATCTACGCTGAATGACATGGCACCACGAAAATAAACTGCCCAAACTTTTGGTGGATCCATATACCAATAAAGATCTCTCTGAAGTCTGCGATGCTCTACAGGTGACAGCTGCCCAAACTGAAAAACCAGTCCAAACATTGCTGACCTCTGCAAAAGGCTACACGTAGATCTGCCGCCTTCTCTGATCTTTGCCAATCAGGTTATACAGTTTTGCTCAGATTTGATAGTTACTTTACAGCCGCGCCGCAAGGTGGAACTCTCAACAACAAAGCTCTCACTAGTTTCAGCAGAACTAGGATTTCACCTTATGATTTCCTTCTGTACAAAAAATCAAGCAAAGATACAGTTTAGCTTTTCAGTGCCCAGACATCTGATACCAATAATGCTTTTTTACTCTGTCCAAAACTATATTTAAATTGCATTTCTGGCAGGTTTTGAGATGTGTGATATAGATCTCCTGCTATCACATCAGATGTAGTTTCCTTCAGAACTGTTGAACCAGATGTAAAATGTGAGAGATATGAAAAGTAAAATAAAAACCATGCTCAGAGTAAAGTGTTTCTGGCATGCAGCTATTACATATGGGGGTTTTAGATATATATCTACACTCCAGCCATTTAAGAAGGTACACAGTACCATAATTCTACTGGAGCTGATTAGTGCCAGCTACTTATGATCAGTAGGAATTTAAAAACCAAAGGCTGCCAAACACTAACAATTTATAAACTGTATGCCAGCAATGTGCTGCAACTGAATATTCTGCAGTGCACTTAATTTCAAAGTAGAGCCATATTTAGAACACTGAGAGGGAAAAAACAAGCTAATATATTACATCAATATTTGATTTTCAACACTTAGAGCTATGCATGTTCTATTTCTTACTGACAAAGGGAACCGGAGGCGCAGAGTGAATGGGATTCTTGCTAGGATGTCAAGCATCAATACACTCGCACAGACAACAGATATAGCTGTAAAGCAATTCTCCCTTTTCAAGCATAAAATTGTTTTGTACAAATCTCAGCAGCAAATGCATGCAGGTATAGATTTGAGTTATAAACGAAGAATGGTGAACAAATACTTTGGCAGCACAGGTGATCGAAGCACAGCGATGTCGAGGCAGAAGCAGCTGTGCTTGCGGCACATCAGCATCCTCATGGTGTCCCCCTCCCAAAGCTCGAGCGCTCACTCGCACGACATGCACCACCATGTGAGGGGCAAAGGAATTTCACCAACTGCATGCTCTTAAGAGCAATGATTCTCCTGTCACTAGTTCTCTGTCTTTGCAACGCTCTTTCAGGCCACAGAAATCACTCCTGACCTACTGTACTCAGAAGAATTAGGCTGAGCCTGTTTCAGAACAAGACCACAAGTCCTCCAAACAGGCACTTCCATCTCAGTACGGACTAGGACTTTGCCTCTCCCTTGTGATTGGTCTATTATCAACCCAAAGACCATATGCTGCTTAGTGTCTTTAGTTAGGTCCTACAGCCTGGACCCCCGGTAAAAATGAATATAATTGTGTCCAGCTGCCAAGTCAAGAGAGGAAAAAAAAAAAAGCCACAAAACCACTTCATCCAGTCATCTGAAATCAGAAAAGGCTTCTAAGGAAAAGATCAGTTGAGAAAAAATTCTGCCTGACCCCAGGAGAAAGGAGGGGACTTTAGCCTATCTAATCCCCTGACACTGGCTTGGAGATGCAGAGATGGACACTACTGACAAATGGGCACAAAGAATTGACTCTGTTTCCAAGTAAAGAAGGCTTCTTGTATCATTTTTGCTCCTCAAAGATACCCAAGGAATCTCTGTCTTTTTTACTACAAACAAAAGACTTTCAGTATTTATCAAACCCCAAAGCCTTAATGAATTGCACTGAGCTGGAAGCAGAGATATAAAAAAAAAAAAAAAAGAAAAAAAAGAAAAAAAAGAAACACCCATAATCCTTGCACTTAGTCTAGCTACACAGTGTTTTCTGTAAGCACCTAAATCCCCTTAAGTAAACACAATACACCAAAAATCCTTCTCTTAGCCAAGCTCCCTCACTGGTATAAGCAACTTTTAGGAGTTCAGGAGGAAAAAATGGAAATCAGATCTTTGACAACCTTGCTTCCTGATGCGAGGCACAGGAACTAAGTGAGCTTCCCCAGCATGACTGAAGAGCAAGGAGTGTGATAATTCCTGTCCTTGCCGACTTCTGGCAAGTGCTGCTTGGATATTTTAATATCATTGTGATTTGTAATTGTTCAAATTGATGACATCCCAGTTAATGGAGCTATAAAAATTTACACGAGCTGAGGCTCAGTGCTCAAAGACATGCCTGTAGGATGGAGCACGGGGATTTAGGTAAGGGGAGCTAAAGCAGTCTCCATGCTTGATGCGGACAGATTTAAATCAGACCACTGATAAAGGTCTGAAAATGGTAAGGATTTACCTAGCTTCAAAAGTTAGGAGTCTTCCACTCTGTCATCAACAGGGTACTGCCAAGCCTCCTACATTTTATGCTGGACACCGCTAACGTGTGAGAACATCCTCTGAGCCCGCCTCGTGCATTCAGCACTGAGGTCGCGTACCGAAAGCAAAGTAAAATCTAGGATAATTCATAACCAGTAGTACTGCACATTCTTTGGAAAGCATACCTCATCCTTCGTACTCAGGAAGAGTCACGATGCACCCTGGGTTACCCAAAGGGCCTTAACAGAAGCAGCAGAGTTAGAAGCGTACTTGTGTTGACAAATGTAGAGATTTCTCGATACATGTTTTATTTTCTGATCTCACTCTGAATTACCACACCTCACTCACACATGCACAGAATCTTAGATATGGCCAATATTTCATTAATAGGGAATCCAGATGTTCTAACATATTGTACTGGAAAAGATCAGATCACTATAAATTGCATTCAGTAGATGCCAGTAATGATCGTTCACAAACATTTTTTGAGAAATGCTGTAATTTAAAAAAAAAATCAACACAGAACTGATTCTAATGGTAAGTGACACTTTAGTTCAGCCCCAATTACAATCAACCTGACTTATTCTTTGCATTAGCAACAGCATATGAGCCTGAAGTTCACACAGGGTTAAGTTTGTCATCCTCAGAGATTTCTTAATGACCCTTGTTATCTAAACCCTGATTCATAATGGTGGCTGTGTATTGCGTTTTCAATGCACATCCTCAGACATATTAGGACATGAAGTGAACCCGACAGGGAGAAGAATTTCTCCTTTCTCCTCTGAAATGCCCCAAGAGGGTTTTCTGTAGGTGACCTCCTCAGACCTTGGCTCTACATTAGAGTTATTGTCCTGAGAGAAGATTCAGTTAAAACACCCAATTCATTTCATATAGTGCTCTTGAGTTTATTCTTGGTGGCAGCTAACTTGTAAAATTTTATTATGGATTCTTTTTTGGTTTGCTTGATGGAAAACAATTATTCTATCATCAGTTCTAAATGCAGTTGCATAAATCTCTGACATACCATGGTGGAACCTCAGCTATTTTCTTCTCCTTACTATTATCTGATAAAATGTTAATTTCTGCTTAAAAAGAAGTTCAAAATATCCTTAACATGGTATTACCAATGTACTAATTTAGATTTCACACTTCTAAATGGCTGTGTTCAAATAGGCCTGATTGCCTTAAAATAAGCCCTAGACTTCTAAATGCAACTTTTTGACCAAATGACTATTATTAATATTATTACTATTATTATATCAGACTAGTATGATGGTGTATCACATAAAAGCAGAGCCTACTGGGGTAGGCAATACACTAATGCTTGGTAAGAGTTCATCTGTGCCTGAAACTGTTTATGCTACTACTAGACAGAAAGACACAGGGCAAAAGAGCCCTACCCTGCTAAGCGGAACTGAGACAGAAAAAGACGCAACTTCTGCAGAAATTAATAAGCTATCTCTGAACAAGCAGATTTGTCTGCACAGTCTTGCAGGGACACCAGCTCACAGCCCACATGGAGCAGCATGGACCTGCTGGTGTAGCACTGTCCCTGCATTACTAGCTCTGCTTTCTCAACTGGCTGATGCAGTTGTGCTGCTTATGGAGCCAGCCTACCTAGAAGCACCTCAGATATCTCTGAGGCACTTAATTACAGAGGACAGGTGTGCCCCCCATGACGCCGTGGGTTTGAGAAGGACTATGCTGCCACCTAGAACCAAAGCTACTAAATCCTAGCTGAGAACAGTACTCCTAAGGTTTCTTATCCAGTGGAATCATCTTCACAATTCCTGGACATTTACTTGGGGAAAAATGTCAGTGACAACAGAGCTAAGCCCATACAATTTGTTTGCATGTGTGTTTTGAGATCATAGAGCATATCTGACTTTGAAATACACTGCTATGCAGGGAGTTTGGGAGTGACCTTTGCTTTTCACTATAATAAAATGTTCAACTCTGTGACCCCAAATTAGTTTCATGATATCACCTTTACGCCTGCTCCCAAGTGACAATACACCAACTGAGGCACAAATTTAAAGCCACTGATCTCTCTTCCATTGACACTGTATGTTCTCTAGGGTACGACAAACAAAACTGAGTAAGGAATATATTTGAAAACATTTAAATCTTTTTTTTTTTTTTAAAAAAATGATTTTTTTAAAAAAAGAACTCATCAACCTGCAAGCCACATGAAGCACAGCTCCTCAGAACCAAAGATGTTTTCAGAAGTGGAGGACTTTGAGTTGAATGGGCTTATTCTCGGGGGGGGGGGGGGGGGGGGGGGGGAAGAGCATTTCTGTGAGTTGTTAGGTGCCCCTTCTTTTTAATATCCACACACACATTAGAAGGCTGACATACATTCAGCAATGATGAAACATTTCCACTGTTTTCAGTAGGCTTCAGATAAGAGTGATCAGTGCTCACAGGAGGTTTGACCCAAGATATTTGCAATGTTACATAGCCCATATTTGTATCACAGATTTTTTTAAAACTTTGAGAAATAAGCATTTAAATTTAGGTTACTTCTTATTCCAGAAACTGGCTGCTTCAAAGTTGTTTCTAGTAGAATTTTCTCTTGCAAAATGATTTGTCATCTACTGAAAAATTCACAGGTTCTTATAGAGCCATTATCCATATATTTGTTATATATCAAGTGAAAACTCCAAACCACCAGCAGTATTACACAGTTTCATCAGTGCACTGAGCAGCCAGATTGCTCTGTTGAGATGTCAGATTCAACCTAGGAAATTAAAGTACAGCTAGTGCTGCAAATTTGTATTTAGACTTCGGTTGAAAGCACAAGGAACATCTGAGGCTGCTCTGTGCAAACCCCACTCACAGGGATCAACCTTGTTTTGCAGGAAGTATCGTAGTGGGGTTAAAGTCCGTTGAAAAACTCCCCAAGGGAAAGGTGCAAAATCTGATTTTGTTTAAAGCTGAGTAAAAAGCCCTAGGACATCATTCAGGGCTTTTCTCACACTTGCACACACACTTGAACATGAGTTTGGAGGCATGTAGTATTATATGATCCCGTGGAAATTAACATGTAATGAATATTAACATGATAATAATAAACTTGAATGTGTCATGCCATTGAGTGAGCCAGGAACAAACCAAATGTATTGTAGCAACTAACCCCGCACAGTTACAAGGCAGAAATGAACACCATTTTGTAATTATACACAGTGACATGTTTTCTCATATCTATTGCCAAAAAAAATATCACTTTTTGGAATTAAAAGAGAGCAGCAAATAGAAACAGCTATGTCATCAGTAATTGCAAACGTTTTCAGCTCTAGCTTCTGATAACTATCCAAAGATGTTCTTTTAATTGGTAAAATTGACAAGAGTCCAAAAATAAAGGAGTCCTTAAGGGCCCTGTTCATTCTTCATAAGTCAGATAGAGGAGTCAGACTGCCAGAGTACTAGAAAGTTTTGCAAGGAGATGGGAAATAGCAAATGATCATCACAAACCAAAAGTGAAGGGGCTGCTTGTAAAGAGGCTTTTTAGATATTACAGGACTCTATTACCTATGTCCCATGAGGCCTGATCACTTGCTCAGGAAAGGTGGACAACAGATTGACTTACAGTGTTTAAAATACAACCCCCTCTCGTGGGAGCGCTAAGAGGATTGCTTAGGACAAGCTACCCCGTCTTCTTAACACAAGGGCTCTCTAGCACACAGCAGGGACAAGCTGGTGAAATCCCAAACACGTCTAACGCATATAGATTCAGCAAATTCGCTTCCAGAGCTTTACAACTAGAAGATGTTTTTGTAGGGCATTATTCACAGGCACGGGGGAGAGCTCAGCCCGAGTCTCCCGAGCCTCAGCGTCGGCGGGAGACACCAACGATGCTACGCGCAACCCCCCTGCCTCACTCGCAGGTAAACCAGATGATGTAAATAGGGTCGACAAAATCTTCTAGAGGCATCAGGAGGAGATTCTGCCAGATCCTCTCTGCAGCAAAAGAGATATTTCACCAGCCTGATCATGTTCGAACATTAATCCTTACTTAACAAGGATTATGGCTCGATAACATCACAGGCAAGCAGGAAAGCAAGGTCCCTGCTCTGAAGTTTCTTATCTAAAGACAGTCAGTCTTCCAAGTAACATACTATGCTCATGTTAAACGACGAAGCCCGAAGAAGACTGCAGATTCCAGTCCCTGCGGATTTAATAGGAACTAAGATTCTGACTGCCTGTAACACTCTGAGTCTGAGGAAGTCAGAAAATTCTGAGTTCCTAAAAACCCCAAATATTTGCAGGTTACAGAGTACTTATGTGTAAAAGAAACAAAATAAAAAAAAAAAAAAAAAAGGCTGTGGTGATAATAGCCTTACTGCAAATCCCAGCTGAAACGGACCTAGGGCAGTTCTCAGCCAAAGAAATGACTCTTTCATTTCACCTGGTTAAACATCCAGCTACAAAAAGCCTACATGATCTACAAACCTGTCCTCTCACCAGACAGGCATATTCCCTACATCAGCAAATCCCACATCAATGCCTTGCCATTTATTGCTGAGAGATGTGGGAAAAGTAAGTTACAAGTGACTTTACAGGTCCTAACCTCTAGGTTCAAAGACATGCTCTTACTCCCGCTCCCATGAAATGAAATCTCTCCCTGTGTTTAACTGCCTCCAGTCTGCTTGTGGTGATTAAGCTACTAAAAATATTACACTCAAGGAATGCTTAATAAAGCTTTTTGGGGCCCAAGAGTTGCCATAGAGATAGCTTTGTGTACATCTTAAAGTATGTGTAAATATGTATTTGGACAGTTGTTAAAAACATGTATAATTTTTCCCAAACACCACAGCTCTTTCCAAGCATTGCAGTTTAATGGCATAATGTATATTTAAAGATTTTTTAATAGTCTGTTTTATTTATAGTTATTTACTCAACAGAATTCATCAAGCCTTCAAAACTTGTGTGGGCAATTGTGCAAACAAAGTAGGCATTCGCCCAGTTTTTAAAAACACGTGTCATTTACTTGCTGGACTGATCTGGTGAAGCCATTATAGTCGCACTCGGAAAAAGCAAGGCTTGAACATTACCCAGAAGTTACTGTGATGCGACTACATCCCCAGCGGACAATTCTGCTTCCAGGTGTAAATCCAGAGCACGTCCATTAAACCAATATTCTTACTCTGGATTTTTGGTAAACAGGAGCATAATTCAACTCCTTCTGTCCCGAAACAATGAAAGTTACAGAAGGAGGCAGTATCCACTATTAGTAAGATCTATTATTCGATCTCAGAAAGTTCTGTTCCTCTGTTTTAGTTTTCTTCTTTCACATAAAATTTGAATTGAAATCTCCTTTCTCAACTTTTACCTTGTGCTCAATTCAAACATGATAATACATACTGTAAAGAAAGAATCCTGCAAGTAGCACGCCACAATTTCTTCAAGCATAAATTCCCATTGAGTAGATCAGTCACAAAAATCTGATTTCTGTACTGTCATACCCCAGTTGGTACCAACCAGATCATTTCATAACATCACACCTCAGTTTTCTCTTGCTGTGAAGTCCTTTGTAATCTGTTTCAAGATATAAGGGTGCAAAGAAAGGGTTTCTGAAAATTGCAAAGGGTTGAGATTTTTTTTGGCATTGTTATTGCTGCTAAGCCAAGTTCCTTAAATATTCAAGCTAGTCTTTTGTCCTGCGCAGGTACTACAATAGCACACTAGATACTCTTGCACAACAGACAAAACTGGAAAATATTCAGAGCATTTAATAAACTTGAAGAGACTCAGATCTAAGAGTGTAAAGCACATCAAATGATTTACCACAGGCCTATCTATATATCACAGATATCAAATTCAACTTTGAACGCAAGCAGGGGAAAAAATGAGAGAACTGAAATTCATATACTGTAATTAAATGGAAAACACGTGCAAACTGTAGCAGAGAAATAACAGAAACATGAATCGTGTATATTGCATCCGTCTGTTATTACAATAGGAGTGGCAATGATTAGCAGAAATAGGGTTGCAAACTGATTTCTTACATATTACCACTTCCCATGCCCATATGGTAACTGTAATAAAGGACGACTCACCCTTAGATAAGGGCAAAACCAGAAATTACTGTCCTTTCTGCTGCAAAAGAGAAGCACTCAGTTGCACAGAAGCCTCGCCAGCCAAAGGAGATACTGATTTATCATCCTTTGAAGGTACCAGCAACCAGTTTTGGAACTCCAGGCATATCCATTTGAGAGAAAGATGTCATTGCCAAGGACCTACAGCCTAGATTACCCCAGCAGACAAGAATCTGCCTCAGAATCATCATGTGGAAGGGAAGAATGCTAAGAACGCTCCATAAGCCTTAAAATTTTGGCATTGCTTGACTTTTGTGGACATTACTGTGCAAATTCAATGGTGCATAAATGTTGACTTTTACATACACATGCAGATTTGAAAGTTGCCATTTCTTACGCATATGAATGGCCCCAGCGAGTGCAGCGAGAATACTCCTGTACCCAGTACTATTCACTAATGTTTTGCCATTCCTTTCTACTTATCAAGCCTGCAACACCTCAGTTAATGCGTGGAGACAATGCATGTCTCTCACGGTCCCAGTACACGTATAACTTCTACAGGTAGCAGTCGGGCATTATATAAAATTGTGACATGTTGCACTTCTGTTTTAACAGTTTAACCCTGAGATCTTCCAGAGACAGAACTTAATACATTGCCTAAGACCACGAGATAAACCAGTGGCAAGCTTCAGCTGGCAATCTGGGTGGAGGATCTCCCCTCTCCACCCAAGCCTGACTCACTGTAGCTCGCTGCGCAGGAACCACGAAGGGGCCAGTTCTTTGCTGGCTGATGCAAGCAATCTGCCTGGCTGCCTTCAGCAAGTGCTGAAATAGGGGGCCTTTCCTGGGGACACGTGCAGTTTGCAGCACTGCAGGCCCAGGTTAGGGCCACTGTTCACAGGACACCGGGGTAAGCTGTGGTTTGACTGGTGGGTACCCTGCAAGGGCTGTTTATGTGGCTACACTGATTCCCAAAGCAGTCCAAGGGAGAAGAAGCTAAGCTGGCTTAAAGACTTGTCTGCTGCCTCCTGATTCCAAGACATGCATTGCTCAGGCATAGCGCTGCAACGCTCAGCCACTGCCCGATCCTTACACGTACACGGCAATTAGTCATGCTGCATTAACTTTATCAAAATATATCCTGCTGGATTTTTTTGTGCTGGGCTTGGGAAGTTGCAGGGAAGGGGATATTTTTCTGCCAAAAGAATTTTTCTTAGCAGGAGAAAGTCACCTTTTGCTATTACAAATACCAGAGTAATAACATTATTTACAGGCCTAAGCAGTAATGGAGATTTTGACAGAATTTTTTTTCCCCTTCATAAGCACATTAGGCCTAAGGCAAGGTTTTTATTTATTTAACAAAGAAAATAGGAAGTTAGGGAGAAAAATTTTAAAAACCTGCACTGCCTCTCAAATTACACAATCTGCTAAAATATTTACGGTATTCTTTCTCACAAACATTTCAAATGGATGAGAAAGAGATTTGTTTTCATGACAGTTCACATCCTCTTGTGGGACAAACTGGTTCCGTTTGGAAGCTCACGGAAGTCAAGGATATAGCAGCAGCGTTAAGGATGCTTATGATCCATATTCTGGTGGTACCCACCTACTGTTCATACCAGCCAGCTCACAACTAAGACAAAAGTGAAGACACTAAGGTTTAGGCTGAGCAGATAACGAAGACAGGATAAACATTTTAAATCTGTGGCAGATGTGTGTGTTTACTTCCATCAGCCTCCTAGCTAGAAGGAAAAGGTTTGAACTAAACAACAGTAACTGACGTCCTTTTTCAACATTTTCATAGAATGACATGTATTTTCATGGCCCCTTTTTTTTTCTATTTGCAGTAGTGAATGGCAACCAGGTACTCTCACTTCTTCATGTAAAGAACAAAGTGACAAGCACTTACAGTTGGGTAGTAACAGGTCACCCAGCAAACAGGTCCTTGCTTTGCAAATCATCAGTCCAAAAACACTTCCACTTTCCTTCAAAACGCCAAGAAAACTGCCTTCTAAACTGGAAATTGGAAATTCATTTTCAACAACAGGTCTCCAGTGCAGCAATGCAGCCAATCTCAGTTTATCAGCACGTGAATTAGAAGTTCACTTCAAGTCCAACTGCAAAACCAGTAAACATTCATTAGATCAAGCAAAAACGAAAGCAAAGGAGAGAAGAAGCCATAGGTGAATCATCCATCCAACCTATCAGCTCTCAAGAAAATAACTGCTATGTTAAAAACTTTCCCATGTAAGACCACTTGCTCTTCATAGAAATTATAAAACAATGCCTTAATAAAAGAGTTTCTTTCATTTTTTACTCTCTGATAGTCAAGCTGACACTTGGTTTGAGGCTGTTCTCCATTAAGAACTGCTTATGCTCTCCAAAATGTCTTCTTGAATGCTTCCAGTGTTCTGCACCAGAAAGAGGAGGGGGAATCAACTGGCAAATCACAGCAGACATAGGAGAACTGTGCTTGAGGAACAAGTAGGAATCCACTGGGATCTGCACTCTGAGCTCAACCAAAGCCAAGCTGCATCGAAATATAGAAAGTTTGGCCAACTTCCTAAATCCTAGTAGCACGTTTTTTATTTATACTAATTATTTTGAGTACGTATTGATTTCAAATAGAGTAAAACACTATTTTTAAGACCAATTATCAAAAAAAACCCAATGTTTTTGCCTCCGGTTTCGCAGTACCATCTACTACACTGAACTTCCCACATCCAGCTCAGCATGAGTTGGATCCCAAACTCATGCAGATACTCCTTCCAAAATCCTCTCTCTGACAACAGCATTTCTACAGACACATGCTAAGAGTACGGCGAGAGCGAGCACGTCCCGTGCCGCCGTGACCTCCGAGCACCCCGTCGGGGCCTGCCGCAGAAAGCAGCCTCCGCGGTAGGGATGCCTCCGCAGGCGCCCACCCTCCGGCCTCCCGTTGCTGCCATCCCTTTGCCACAGGCAAAAGATGAGGCCACAGCAATGAAGAAGCAACTGTTCTTCCTGGCCTCAAAGGACAATACAGTGCCGCTAATCACTCTTCATGCTTAAGCAACGGCCTCTCGTTGAAAAACCCAGAGTTTTGTAGATGGCAATTAAAGGCGCCTTCTGGTGAGGGAAACTTCCTGCGAAGGAAATATTATTTTTGTTCTCCACAAGGACTACATGTTTGTAAGCGGTTTTTTGTTAGCGGATCCAACCTTGTGCACAAATGGCTTAGTTTTCAGAGGGACAAGCACCTATACGTCCTATTGTACAACCTTCTAGCAATGTCTCCTAACATCGGATTAATTTAAAACATGGTATTTTAAGCAGAAAACTTCACAATCATTCCTTTTGGGACACTTTCTGCACAGTGCTAATCAGTAATTTTGAAAGAGGGGCTGAACTCATACAACAAAACATTGCAAAATCATCTAATATATATATATGTATATATATATGTGTATATATATATATATATAAAAAAATGCCTAGTTCCTGGACATTCCACTGAGCAAACCTGCTGGGGATGAATGAAACCAGCCTTCTGGCATTCACTGAGTTGTTGTTCCTCTACTCATATTTATCTTTTTCTTTTTACTTGTCGAATTAGACCGGGTTTTTACCACTCACTGTTTACCTTCCCCCAAAATCCAGCCTTCTCTTAGTGCTAGTTGGAAGTGAAAACTGGTGACAGTTACAGCCCTGCCCCCTCTGGAAACCCGATGCAACTTGGGTGAGCCCAGAGATGCCAAGTCACTGCTCTGTCTAATTACAAACCCGCAGCAGATTAACCTTTGATGACTAAATTAAGCTTCTAAATAAAATGAATATACACCAGCCAGCAAATTAGGATTAAATGCTTAGTAGAATCTTTATGTGATCAAGCAAGTTTTGTGGTGCAGATGTTAACCATTAACATGAAGCAATAAAATCACTCTTTTTTCTTATTATAACACCTAACAATTCCAGAGTCACCTTTCATCTGAGAGTCTCAAAGGGTTTCCTAAACATAATTAATTAACCCCCTCAGCATTTGAAATCAGAGCATAGTAATATCCCCATTCAACAACTGAAGAAACGGAGGCATAGAAAAGTTATAAACCAAAAAAACTGATGAATAAAAGTGTCACCTGGTGCGAGGCCAGTAGAAGGACGTGGGATATCGGGATTGCTTTTCTCTGTAGCCCTATCAAGCCTTTAAGGTCAGAGTCTGCTCAGAAAGGCAATGAAACACAATATGCTTCTGCATTGCTTAGCCTCACTCTAGGCTACCTGCTGGTGGAGCAGACACGTTCTTATGGACCAGAACATTTCTTACTATAAAACGTAATTGAATTTGTCTGAATATTGACAAAATCACTGCACTTTCTAATCTGCTATTTAATTCTGAAATAAACTCTTGCCTGAGCTCTAATAATGGGGAGAAAAAGGCTTCCAAATTTCTGACAATTTATTTTCTAGAGTCACTGATGATTTGACGGGGGAAGACAGGAGGAAGAATCTTTTCTGAAGAAAAGTCTGTTTCTTCCTGATTTTTTTTCTTGGCATTGGGAACTACCAGACCATTAAAGTATCTGTTCCTCACGCATATCAGCTACAGCAATTTAGTCACAAGAAAACCCATATGATAGCAATTCCATTTCTTTTTGACTGCTGCAAGAACAGTTGCTCCTGCAACGGGATTTTCGTGGCTACGGGGAGCAAAATACTGGCATGGTGGTAGCACCTCCATCCAGATCGTGGCTCGGAGGGGAGATGTGGCCATGGTTCCTGCAGGCTCTCCTGGGAGCTTGTTCCTTCTTACAATGGGATATTCTTCTTCCAAGTGTTTTACAATGAGGAATTCAGGCATATGCATAAATCATGATTTTTCAGCCTTGCTACTCCAATTTTAATTTCATTAGTTTCAAGCATTATGAGCAACTAAACTCTAAAATTAAGTTTTAATTTGATCTACTTCAGTTAAAAGGAATGTAAAAGTGTTGCTGAGCTACCGACAGGCATGTGAGAATTCATGTTCCCAATAATGCAATTTGTTGACATGTTTTGTTACACAAACCTAGCAGCTCCTCATAGTATGTAAGGTTTTCTCCTGATGCAAACTAATCTGATGGTGTTAAATGGCCATTATTGTTAAAATCAGCGGGTTCAGATGGAACCAATGGATTTCTATTCACTTAAAAGGGTAGTGGGTAAGCTCTTACGATCAGTTTAAATTTCCTGGCTTCTGAAAGGAAGCTTAAACCAGAAATTTACAGTTACTTTAGTATACTTACATCATGTACACAATTTCGGTATATAAGTAACTCCCACAGAACTGTAAGTTAGACATTTAAAGACATTTGTTTTTTCATATATGGGCTGCTAAAGTCTGTGGAAAAATTCCAAGGACTTTAATAAGCTTTGGATCAGGTACATTATTACTATGAATGTAATTATTGATACCTCTTGTAATATCCCAGGCCATGTGAGAAAGTTGGGAAAGGCAATAAACATTTCTCCATCAACTTTACATTTTAAATTTACCATTTAAGACTTTAACTCTCTATAAAACTGCTTAAACATACATAACTTCAGTGTTATTTAAATGTTTTACGATCTTCCTGAAATAATCAGCTAATTAAAATCACTCACCTAATTCAGCACCCTAAATTTACTTTCTTTTATTTGGGAGGGATAGGATTTAATGTGCAGCTTTTGTTCATTTTCTTTCTTAGAAAATCTTAATTTAGGAGAAAAAGGTATGACTACAGACTGGGGAGGGAGATGTCTTCTAGGCTCCAAAGTTAAGCTAGTGGTAATCATTAGCTATCATGTATGACATGGCAACTATAATTAAGAAATAGATTTATTACAGAAACTTGGAATTATCAATTAAAAAGTAGTCAGTGCAGTCCCCAAAGGTCCTGTATGATTACCTATGTTATCTGGGCTGTCACTTCCAATGTTGGTTTGAATCTCAAAGACCTCTGAGGGGTGCTCCGTGTGTCAAGTTAAATAAGTGAGACAACCTTAGTGGAAAAATGCAACGATACAAGCAGGTGCAAACACAACTGCTTCCGAGGAGAACAAAGATGTCAGCTCCAGCGTGAATGGTATTGGCAGACTGTTCTTCCTACTGTACTTCTGAACTGCCTGACAGGACAATTCAATTTGTGGCTTTACCGCAATCTCTTTGATTGCTTACAAGGAGCAGAACCTCGGGGGCATGAGAGGACATTCAGTCCATTATAGCTTTTTCTCACTTATTATCTTTGCAGACTTTGATTTTTCCCTCTTTGGAGATACGTCAAGTTTAAGGCCAGAAGAGAGCATTAAATTATCCAGTGTGACCATGTGTATCTCACAGGACATTAAGTTATGCCCACTGACCCATCCTCTTTTAACTCTCTTCTCCTCCCTGAGCAACCTGCTGTAATACTGATGTACAAACATATCTCTATTATGAAGCAGTAAATCAGAATAGAAAAAATAAATAGCTACTCTGATCAGCCTCTCTCTTCAAAACTCCAACTCTAGCAAAATGATTCTGCTGCTCATTCTAAAATAAACAAAAAAAATTGGTGTGCTCTGATGAATGATGAAAGATTCTGTTTCTTGGGTTGGTTGTTTCATATTTCTACTACTCTGGGCTCTAGCTGGGACTGGAGATAGAATGAATAGAAAATGTCACCTCATTACATTTTTTACCTGATTGCAGTAGAGAGACCCTAAATACTTTGTATTCAGCAACAGAGACTTGTTAGACCTCTGCATGTATTCAGATGCAAAGCAAACCCACGTAAAATATAAGTTGTTCATCCACAGGCTTAAATTAAAACCCTATCACTTTTCTAGCACTACATAACTACTTCAAACTAGTATCCATCAAGAAACCTAATATCCTCTTTACAACTCCAGAAAAGTTCTGACATTACCAAAACTGGGGAAAAGGAAAGTAACAGTCCAAAAGTTGTGATGCTGTTATTTAGGATACGATTTGAAGACCCTCTCTTGGCGCTGAAACAAAGACTACTGTCAACACGAGAATACTGTCAGACAGTGATTGTCTCCTCTTTTAAACCCTGCTGACAGCACCAATGCCATCGAGGAGTGCCAGTAAGAGCGAAATACAGCTTGCCACGCCGCACTGTACAAAATGCGGCATCTCCATGTTTCGCCGGACTTGCTCCCACAAGCATTCCAAAACGTGCACAACAAAACCACATGAAACTGAGATGATTTCAGATCACGTTACAAAGTCAAAACACAGAACAGATTCACAGAAAGATTTGCTAAGGTTCAGCAACCTGTTGAGTGAACCTGGGCCTGTTTCCAAGCAAATCTGGATTGATTAATGTTTTCTTTAAATCAGCATCACCCGATGCTCTTTGCTACTGATATGAATATCAGCTTTTTCCTTCCTCTTTGAAATTTAGGATCAGCTTAAAAATGGAGCCTAAAACTGAATATGTGGAATTCAGATCTGTCTACCAACAATGGAAGAGTATGTAGCATTAATTACTGCAAAGCATTAAGTTTTGCAAAACCAGAATCCCATCTACCACTCTATTATTAATCAGTTGGTGAAGGCTAGGGGTAGGCTTACAGCTTTTATTCAAACTGTTCACGCATTTAAAAACAACATAGCAAAGGAGCTGTTTCTGCCTTTCAAACATGGGACCAAATGGAGATACATCTAGCTACAAGGAAGAGAACCTCTCTCTACTAATGCACCTTCTGAAATCAATGGAACTACTTACGGAGTAACATGCCATTACCCACTGTGAGTAAGAACTACCGTAAATAAGCTCTGGAAACTATATTCCAGCTACAGTTGTGCTTGGTGGCTTGTAATATTCCAGCAATTGCTAAATATAAATAAATGAAATAAAATAAAGTGGGAGATAGCGATACTCTGATTTCTGTTAGCACTGACTATACATTTGTTCCAAGTGTCTGAGCAATCAGAAGCTACATAAATACCTCACCATGCCTGTGGGATCCCATGCTAAGTTCTAATCCATCACTGAAGCAGGCAGCCGCTTTTGAAGACATGCGAAAGCATTTCTGAGGTTGAATGTAATTCATTGCTACAGTCTTGGCTTGCATGTTTACTTCATCTAGCAGGAAGAAGTGGCTACATGGGGAGCAGTTGTATGCTGTAAATTTCACTTAAAATTTGCATCATATTAAACAACTATCGACCAAGGACTCTGTAATTTATCAGCTGATTTATTATCATCTTTCTATAAGAACTCTCTGTCAGTAACTTCTACTTTCAATAACACTACCTTGATAAACAGCTTATCCGTATTTGTATCATTACTTCAGACCTGCGCGAGTTTGAACCAGGTAAAACCATTCAGATAAAACAAGAGTCAGTCCCAATATGCCCTTACTGCACACAAACAGGAACGCATACGTGTGTGTGTGTGTGTGTGTGTGTATAAAAAAATGCTGCTTATCAAGTAGTTGCTTTATTTTCTCCATTTCTGACTCCTCATTTCAGACAAACAAAAAACTGATGAAAAAGTTAAAGAACTGCCAAAGTTTCTGTTGGAATAGAAAAGGAATGGGAATATTCTAAGACAGACTGTTCCCTCAATTTCGTCTGGCCAGTTTGTAGTCCCAGCAGATTTGCACAAACTTTGAACAAGCACAGATGCCTGGCAATGCTGACATGAGCTCAACTCCTTTAGCCTCGTGAAATTCAGCCACTGCTAGTTCATAGTAAGCTTTAGGAAAGTACACAGAAGATCAATCAAAAAGAAAAAAAAAGATATAAAACCAACCGGATTTTTTAGAAGTTTCACTAGCAACTGCAAAAGCCCCCAACATGTCACTAGGAGACTTTCTGGCAGCTTCACTTTTCCCTTATTTGTCTGCGTTGTACTGAAGTCCATCCCCCGTGTCCTGAATTTCTGCCTTTTCCTGTTACTACAGATTTAGATGTTGGTGTCCACTAATGATCTAAAAAACAATACCCTGAATGTTCAGGCTGTAAATACGCCTCTGGGTCCCATGAGTCAAAGATATGTCAAAGGCATGAAATGAGGACCATGAAAGGGAACTCTCCAGCTCTGTCTGCTTAGCAGAATTCTGCAGGGCTGACCTACGGACTGACGTGGCTGTTTACGATGGCTTTCCACAAACTGTTCAATAACAGCAGGATTGCTGTTTAATCCTCTTACCAACCGTTGACGTTATTTCATGTGCTGCTAATTCCAACCTATCTGAAGAAGAAAAACCAGCTTCTCTTGCAAGCCAATACTGAGAACGAAATTTTCAAAGAGGGCTTCAAAGCTGCAGCTATAATTTTCTATGTATAATTTAAGAATGAGATGTTTTTCTTCCCATATGAACAGTTTTTCATATCTTTATATTCTGAGTCTCATCTCAGTTTTGCTTTTGCAAGTCAAGAGTAAAGGTAATGCAGGCTGTAGGATCAGAGCTTACAGCTCAATGAAATTCAATTTTCTTATACAAATACACCAGTGTGTTTTGAGACTATACATCTAAAGGTGTCCACAGGCAAAAATCTAAATCATTTGGCTTTTGGAAGAACAAAAACTATATTAAAAGTAGAGAAACTAGTGTGAGTTTTGAGAATCTTCACAAGTGTCTATATTTCTACTTTAAGAACTTCTTGGCCTGTTTGTGTAATGTTTTCCCCTTTCATTTAAATTTCCCATGAAGAGTTTGTGGCGATCATCTAAATGAGCATTACCAGGGTTGTCATATGTTGATTTCCAATTCAAAGTTCAACATTGTAACACCCACTTAAGATTATTGAAAAAGAAAGAAGGAAATGATTTGTCAATAATAATAACAAAGAATATCTCTCATTGTGATTTGCCTATGCATTTCCAGTGGGTCACAAGGAGTGCTTGATCTTGAAGGCAAAGGATTCAAAGGAGTGAAAACTTTTTGGCTTTGGAAGGAAATAACATTTTTAATGCTATACAACCATTCTTACCTCCCTTCGTAACCTTTCTGGGGGGATCACAATTCACCCATGAAGACCTGCTCATTGAATGTAGCCATATGAAGCTTGTGCTTCCATTTGGGTCATGTCACTGTCTTCTGCTGGAGAAGTGGGTCTGAAACCAAAGCAGACACACAGTTTGAATGAACTGCCAAAAAGCAGAATATTCCAAAATCTGGAAGACTGGTTAACACCAGTGTCCTACTCAGAATATTACACATCACAGAAACTGGTTGAAGAAGGAATGTTTCTATATACAATACATGCAAGCTCCCACTATCACTTAATCCCTCTTCCATCTATGCCAAATTCCAGCTGCAGTCCATACTCGCCTCCAAAGAACCAGAGCTCATAGCAAAGTAACAGTCTTATCTATTGGCTCCTTCACCATCATTTCACAACAGATATCACATGATTAGGTGTTAAGTGGGACTATTTGCACTTTTGCTTATGGCACACATAATTACATAATTTTGTATAATGCCAAAATGACTGTTTAATAACAGCTGCACAAAACAGAGACATTGGTTGGATAGCACAGAAAATACAATCTTAAATAAAACCTGCACAGTAAAAAATAAACACACACACAGATGTATATTTATACACCTTTATGACTTCTTGACCTAGAATATTTTTGCAAGTCAATCTAGTTAATGGCTCTTAGGCACGATTTTGCCTCTGCTCTTGCCTATGAAAGTTTTGCCAAGCAGAGGCCCCGAGTCCTTACAATACTGTTTGTGGTTTGACAGATCCTTAAACTCTAATGGAGAAAATGCTCTGAACTTATAATCTCACCCGATCGGCTGTCGCTGGTGTTTGTCACCGAGCAGGCTGGCACTAGATGGCTCTGTCGGTGTTTTACGTACGGTAGAGCAGCACATATTTGTACTCCAAGTTTGCCAATGCTTTCAAGCTCTCTCTGGAAGGAGTAGAGTGGGAAAGGTAGGTGTGGGCAAACTGCATACAGCTACCTTCTGCACAGCTCTTTTTAGGGAACTCAGTGAATATCTCTCCTTGCCATAAAATATAGGGAGGAAGATAAATTTCAGTTATTTGTATTATTTTTCAGAAAAAGATGTGTCCTAATTTCATATTACAGTAACAGAACATCCATGAACTTTAATTAAAGTCACCATAAAGCATCAAGGTTAGTTAGAAATGTCGCTATAATTTAAAATATGTCCTAAATATATGAGTAAGGTGGTGACAATGATAAGAGTCTGACAGAGGTGCTCTGTAGAGGTCAAAAGGAGATCACCATTTGTTTAATTTAAATAAATCAATTTGTTAAACAAGGAGCTACAGAGATTATACAGTTGGAGGGTGGAGAGTAAAGAAAGATAATTATTTTTGTTTGCATAAATCATTTTCTTATTACTTGGGGATCAGGGTAGTATTGTTTGGGTTCGAGAAAAAAGGGCAAAAGAAGATAAGTGTATCAATTTGCTGATCAGGGTTACATGGGATTTTGCTGCTGGGGCTGGAGAAAGGAAGGAAGATCATTATTTTTATTTAAATAAATCAATTTGTTGCGATCAGGGATCACACAGGGTTGTGCTGTTTGCAAGGAAGGCATAGGAAATTCTCTTTTTATGGGTAGTTATTCATAGAACAAATGTTCAGACATTCCTCTATCAAATGGAGAAAGGACAAAAAACTTCAAAACCCCAAAGCCGTGTTCTGACTGCTTTCGTCTGAAAGACGCCGTCTTTCTACCTGTGTGGTGCTCTAACATCTTCCACTGGTCGCCAGTTTGAGCTAAAATAACAACAGCTGTTACACTTTTAATAAACTGAATTAAGATCACGTGTACACACGTGTGTGTGTGTGTGCACATATATACGGTGTATAAAAAGCATATATATTGGTAGGTAACTAGATGGATAGACAGATAAGAGCTAACACGGCCCGATCCTGCAGAAGGGCTTGCGGTTGGAGCCAATGCCTGCTGCAACTAATGGAAACACTCTGCCTTCCCCGGACATCGGGTCAGTCCTTCAGTGCGCAATATTATCGAAATCAATGGCAGTTCTGTGCACATATACTTTAAGGGCCTGATATTTGTTGCTGCTTTTCCGAGGCAATTAATGAAGCTCTGTCTGTAATTTTAAAGGCCCTTCATGAACTGACTGGAAATCTACAGTCTTGAACATCAGTGAACTCATATCCAAAACTAATAGCTTCAGTGTCACTGCCAAAAATTGACTAAGCTCTCTTTGTGCCTGCAAATGGGGTTCTGTAGGCAGTATCCTCCTATCTGCCTTCAAGGGATAATCTCCTCTTACAAATAAAACAATTGTTTCATTTGCTCACTGCAGTGGTTGAATGAGGCTGCAGAAACGAATCTCCCTGGTTTTGAATACTCCCAAGTCAGTCAAGTGAGGATTTGGGGAAGAGGGTTGCTTTCAATTAACATGTGTTGCTCTTTGTAAAACTAGTTTTAAAAATGTATTTTCGCAGGTCTGGATGTGATTCATGCAAACTAATAAGCAAACTGTGACAGTTATTCTCACTATACACTAAAAAATGGTTTAAATGTAGTATAAAAGTCAAAAATCTGTATCTGCAGGATCTAGGTGTCCCATATACTAACTTGTGGTGAAAAGGAGGAGTAATCTAGTTAGCTCTTTAACAAATGAAAAAACAATGTTTAAGTAATTACAGAAAATAGTGGGCCTCAATCATCCCTTGGTTGGTTTCTCAGACAGTGGTGTAGTTCAGGGGAGGAATTTGCGTTTGTAACAAGGCTGATAAATCTAACCAAACATCTTTATTTTTACAGTACGTTAAAGGAGCATTTTTATTTAGTGCAGTCGTATATCTCCACATTATTTTGAAGTATGCTCCTTTATTGCTTTTATGTCTTCAGAATTGCCTGAGGAAAGCATCCTTTTCTCCCTGTGTTTCATTGTTGTTACCCTTGTAGAGTATACATGCACAAACTTGATTATGATTAATTGAGGGCTCTAGCAAATTATGTTTTTATTCCTTTCCATCTAAGTCTTCCATCTGCTCAAGTAAAAAAAAAAAAAAAAGAGAGAGAGAGAGAGAGAGAGGATATTTTACATTTATAAGGACACTTAGGGCTTTCTGGGTAAATCATCAGAACAACTTCTTCAGCAGTAATGGCTACAAGCGAAGAAAGTCTTCCCTAACTGGTGTTACACCATCAACACATTAATGCATCTCCATCCTATATGCAAGGCTAAGAGAAGATGGTAACAAGTCAAACTGCATTTGATCCAAAATCTTGCTGCAGAACTGGAATCTGAAACTGAATCAAACCAGTTTAAAAGATTGCTCAATTAGATCCTACCACCAAAGAACCACTCAGAGCAGTTAAGGCTTCAGTCTGTCAATATAAGCACCTGTGTCCTTGGGCATAATGCATGTAACATCAGGCACGCTATTTATGAGAGGTTCTGTTGAAGTTCTTACCCAAGGTGATGCAGCTGCATCTAGCAGCCCCATTAAGCTTGGTGCACCACATCAGATAAGGCCCTTCCTTCAGGCCGTGTGATTCAGAGCTGTTCCTTTGCCATTCCCTGGAAACTGGCAAGTGAGTTTGCACTTGGCAGTCTGGGCTTTTCTTAATAGGTTGACTGACAGAAACAAGGAGTCATGTTTAACTTGTACAAATGTAAGGAGGGAAAGACAGGGTATTTTTTTTCTGCACTTAAAGACAGCCTTGTTCTCCAGCTTCCTCAGTGCACAGCATAGTTGATGGGAAAGCAAAATCATTGAGGAATTTGCTCTTCTGGGACGAGAAGAGTTGAAATAACAAAACCCAACCAATTTTAGCAACCAGAATACAGATACAAGTCAGTCTGTAAAAGGTAGGTCTGGACAGCTGGTGGCATACAGGCAGAGCCTTCACATTTCCAGCAAGGTCAACATTAGTGGCATTTTTCTTCCTCCATCAACAGTCTGAATTCAGCTGTTGGCTTTAGTCCAGGCCCCTATGACTAACACTCCAAACGGCTAACAGTACCCCACTCTCCTGACTCATCACTGAAGAAGACAGGTTAACTCAACACACCTTCCACTGAGCAAACAGGGAGCACTGCTGTTATCTGTAACTTTAAGTTGCCTGCAAGGGCGGTGACTCCCACAAGAGGGGAAATAATCATCACCAGAAACATTAGCCCAAGTGTAATGGCCTGCAAAGATTACGTTTGACACCTAGCATGAAAGTTACTGCCACACTCCTGCTCACCGGTGGACAGAGTCGAGGCTAAGCAGTAAAAACAAGGAGCCTGCAGTTCAGCTGAACCAAACTGGGTCTACAGTCAGTCATATAGATATACATAAAAGTAACACAGAGAAAAAAAATAATATGCTTGAAAAGTACTGGTATCTGGTTCTGCTTCTAACAGGATACAAGTATGCGATACGAAACGGAGGCACAGTGACGGAAAATTGCAAATACCAATGTCTACGTTATACTTGTCTGCCAAAGCTCACGATAAAACCTTGTCAAAGATGTCTGGAGAGCAATGCTGTAAAACCTCTCAGCAGTGCACTGAAGATTATACTCTCTGCTAGTCTCAAAGTAGAGAAAGAAACCTCTTTGTCTAACAGATATGGTTTGCACAGCAAAATCACAGCTAACTTGTGACTTCTGTGGAAAAGGCCATACGGATCAAGGGTCCTCCACGGCAGAGTGAAGGAAGGACAGGGCAGTAGATGAACGTTGCATGCTCGGTAGTAGTGTCATTGCTAGTAGTATAGGAAACCATGACCAGCAGTTACAAGGAAAGATGTTCTATTAGGTAACCGCAAAGGAGTTTTATACCTAGCTGAACGGTATTTGATGCTGGTCAAGTCACACTTTCTGTTTTCCAGACTCACCAAATGGAGAGGTTGCATTTACCCACCACCACACGGGGATCTCAGTGAGGATGATTCACCAGAGAGTAAAAATTTTCCAGTGACAGGCAACCCCATTTCCTGCTGCACTGACACAATTATGCCAGAAGTAAAAGGTCTCTGATGACTTCACCTCTCCAAAATTCATAGACCTCATGGCCCCAGCAAATCACACTGAAGATCTGCTGAGGAACCTGGCAACAAGGCTACCTGTGTTTGGGGTCAGAAACCCTGGGAGCAGCACTGTCCTGGCTTGCTCTGGAAATGATTCTCGCCACAGTGTCCTGCTGCATTCCTCCTCCCCTCCCCACATCATGTACACACACAGCGCAGGAGTTAATGCAGTCTGCAAGGGAGAGCTCCACACAAAGCCTCTTTAATTGGGCTTTGTGCAAGTGTGCGAATATCATCCCGATGCTTTCAGGGTACTTGGGGAAACATTAGAATGGCAGTGCTGCAGAAATGGAAAATGCATTATCATCCATTGGCAGCAAATAATTTATTTGATATCCGCCATCCCCTTTTTCCTTGCTGGCTGTGTTTGTGGCCGTATGTGAAATTAATTTCTGAAGAGCTTAGCTAGTAATTATTGGTGAAAAGATCCTGTCAGTCTCTTAAGATCAACAGGAAATGGCTACCGCTGACACAGACGGTGTGTCACATGACTATCCTATTTTTCTGATTTAATAAATATTAATCTTTATGCCTTTTAGGAGCATTGTGCAATATTTTTTTATCTTCTGATTTGACAGGGGAAATGACCAGTACATGCCAAAACTATTGCTACGATATAACAAGGCAAATTTTCCTTATTTATTTTCAAGAGAAGACATTTTTCAAATTAAAATTAATATGTGTGCAGATTACATCTTCTCTTACACAAATCTATGCAAGATGCTATTTAGGGTGTGCCTTTTTTCCTAACCGCAAATTCTTCTAACATCAGATAAAAGAAATTTATTACCATATTCCAATTTTATCTTCTTTTTGCCTAGTGGGAAAGTGCAAAGCAGACAGGTGACCCCCAAAAACCTGCAGGAAATGGTCTTACATCAAGGCACTTGGCAGCAACTCAGAAGATGTCCTGGCTATTGCCAACTCTGCCAAAGATTTTCCTCACTGCCTTGAGCTCACTGCTTTCCTTCTTTGTGCCTCAGTTTCCTAACTGCAAAGCAGAAGGGACGGGAGGGTATAATACTTCCTTCCCTCACCTTTTTCTGTCTGGTCTACTCATACTTAAACTCCTTGAGGCAAGTCTGATTATTCATTTAGCAGACGGGGCTCCAAACTCAGCTGGAGCCTTTAGGCATTACTACAGTATAAATAACAATAATGATGATGGAGTGTTAAAATAGACAGAACTTGCTCCTGGTTCCCTGTAATGTGAATCAAACTGTGGCTGGACTTTTATTTTAACACCCCCCAGCTACTTTATTTATGAGAGGATTTATCAGAAGTGGCCCGGTTTAATTTTCTCTAATTCACACTTTATGAAAAAAGGCAACTGTCCGATTTTCATCTATCCCCCGATGACAGGGCTTCCCAGACATGACCGAAACCCCCGAGCGCAGGCAGGGCCCACGGCACGGCCTGCTCGCGCCCCCCGCCTCGCGCCTCCGCTCCGTCCCCCGGCACAGGCCACAATCGCCGCAGCCGTAGACAAGTTATTAATGGTAATAAAGGGAATTCCAGGAGCTCGAGGTCTTTCCTCGGCATGCCGATTCACAGAAAGAGTTAATATATTGTGCTTACACGGGGCTTTTTGGTTTTTAGCCCGGTGCTATTCCGCTGTTAAGCTGCCTTCCTCCTCGGATGGGAGGAGGAGGGAGCTATTCCGAAAAAAAACGGTCACTTTTAAATAGGACAAATGCATAAAGTTACATATAAATGTGCATGGACAATCACGCAGATTATTATGAGGTGAAAAATAATAATAAAAAAGGTGGTATTTCTTTTCAAACCAGTAGGAAAAGGATTCAAAAGCAGGGCAATCAATATCACCCCGCGATCAACAGGAAATGCTAAGAATAACTGTATATCATGTGTGGCTTCAGATTTACAACCAGGACATATAATCTCATTGTAAGAAGAGAGTCAAGTTCAAGAACTTCGCCTCTACAGTAAAGCTCTCATTTTAACTAAAGAAGCTGAGGTCGACGGCCTCTCAAATGAAACAGATAAGGCGACATAGGGTTCTTGTCAGAAACAAATGTTATGTCTCTCCCTACTGAAAAGCTTAAAGATATTATCAGCAAAAGCCTAGTTGGGCCTGAAATGGGTCCCAGAGAAGTAATATTAACCAGGCTCCTGGCAGATCATTTATTTATCTCAAGCTAAATTCAATAAAGAGAGCCATATATAAGTGAGGGAAAATAATGCAGCTGCTAGTAATTTATCATTGGATGGAAAGTCATTGTTATCCTTATCTCTTCAATGATGTTCTATTTCCAACCGGTAATGAATTATGGGGCTTGCCACATCTTTACTATGTGACAGGTCAACACTACCTCATGGGTACGCGACTGTATTTATGCAATCAATAGGGAGTTCGCTGAGAAAATATTGGCAACCATTCGGTGAGAGTGACCCAGCGCTGGACGGCCTTATGATCGTTGGTGGTGGTCAGCGGCTATAATCGCATTTCTACACTCCTCTGAAACAAAGATTTATCTGAATGCTTTAGAAGAATTTTTCACTCTGCTCTGTATTAAGCTGAGCATGGGAAGCGAACTGCAGGACTGTTAATTAGAAAGCATTCGGCTCATTTAAGCTGGCTCAGCCACCAAAGGGATCTTTTCTGTTCCTTTGTCGCACTTACTAGGAGAATTTATTAAATCAAACTTCAGTACCGGGTTAGCCAAAATTATTTGCGCCGCGACTCCGCGCCGCTCTGCCTCCTCCCGGCCGCGGCCCAGGCAGCGCGCGAGCGCGGCTGCCTGCTCTGCAGCCCAGAGAGCCCTTCCGCCGGCCGCTCTGCAAGGGGGCCCGCCCCACCGGCCCTCACCCCCGGCCACCTCCTCGCCAGCCCTCTCCACGGGGTGGTGTTTTCATTTTGCACCAGAAGGGCTCACGGGGCCCGAAGAAGTGTGGTTTTATACTAAAAAATTGCTAAGAAATACAGGTTTTTAATTTTATAAGGATTTAGGGGGATGGATGAATAACGGCAGCCTGATTTTGAAGAACTTCTCTTAAAAGAGAACAAAGAAAATTTCCAAACACACTACTGTTTTCAGAGAAAAACTGGTCGAGGACTAAGAGGCCCTTTGTCAGTAAGAGCTGCTAATGTGGAAAAAAAAAACATTTTGGCCAGACATAATTTCTAGATGAGGCCATTTGATCTTCATACCACTTAGTTCACAACCCCCCCTTGAGCCTTCTCCTCTACTGAGAGGCAAAAGATTCATGTATTTGTGGCCATGAACAGTTTGAAGAACCAAAGAATCTAGATTTTTTTTTTTTTTTTTTTTTTTTTTTTTTTTAGTTAAAATTTCTAAAGGTAGAAAAATCCATCTGCCTCAAGGCAGAGTCAGGACCTATTTTGCAAAACAAGAGGAAAGAAAGAGAAGCGGCAGGCAGGCGGACAGTGCGCGTTAGGGCCGCGCGTACCGTCGCGCCGCCGCAGCGGGCTGGCCGGAGGAGAGGGGCCGCTGCTCTCCCGCTGGCCGGCATCTCCAGAGGAGCGCGGCAGGACCGGAGAGCACCCGCTTGGATGTATCCAAGCGATACAACGAGAGGAAACGTAAACTGTGTCTTTTTCCATAATACCACAAAGGAAATTGTGAAACACCGGCCAGCTACAGTGCACTTCTATAACGTTTTAGGTGACCTACACGCTATTAGCCAAGGTGGCTAGGATTAACCCAGATGAAAAAACAAACCTGCCCAGCTCTACGCATTGTTATTCCCTGAGCAGCTTCCTGGTTACGGAGACACACTGTGCCTTCTGGCATGTTAACGCGCCTCTCTGGCTCTGCGTGTTTAGGGAAGTCTTAATAATGGAAAAACAAGGGTGTTGCAGGTGAAGGCTGAAGTCCTCTGGCAGAGCAGCGTGTGCAAGAGCTTGACCAGAGCCTGTCGGACTGTACTTCGGCCCAGCCCGCCCTATCAGTCTGCCGGCCCCACGAGCGCTAACGCTCACTCGCAAGGATTCAGAAAGTCAACGAGAGCGTTACCATAGCGTGGAGTAAAGCCCCATATAGCAACGGCGATATAAATTCCATATGGCTCGGCTACACCAGGAGGGGTCTTCCCAGATCACACTGACATACGAGAGCTCTGATTCCTCCAGTCAGTTAACTCAAGGGGTCATCTAGCCGATGCCAGGAACATCTTTCCTTCCTTCTAATAGCTCAGAAAGTATGATGGATTTTTACAATTTAAACAAGTAATGTAAATAGCAAACAATAAAAAATCTAGGTGTCATAACTCATATAAACCAAGATAATCCACAGAAATATACTCCTCGAAATCAGCTATTGACTTCTGAGTCTACCATAGCCAGCACAGAGCCTGCTACTCGTCAGATAGTCTTTCTCATGCAGTTCCAAACACCCTGTCAAAACTGTGTTTAGCTTCTAGCTCCCAGGCCTTCTTCTTACATACCAATCATTCAATTCACTTTGTAATTTCCATTGCTTGGAGTCCTATCCTCAAATTTTTAAAAGAAAAAAACAACAAAACCTAAAATACTCACTTAAAAGTACTTAGGTTTACAGAGGTACACTCTGGTAAGAATGATGTATGTGTTTAATAATATGTTCCCTGGCTAATAAAATACTAGATTATTTTTGGACTACAGAATTTAAATGGAAGGAAGTTTAACCATTAGGAACCTGTTTACTATTACCAAGAGAATAGCCAGTTGGCAGGTCAATAGCGATCAGCAGAAATAAAGAACCATTGCAGCCACCTGTGCTTAAGGCTTGTCCCTGTTAGGGAAAAAATAAATGAAACTGCAAAAATTGAAAAGTAAAGCTAGAGTGTGTTGGGTTTTTTTCATTTTAAAAGAAAGAAATAAAAGACCGATTGCTCTGGGGCTAATGATTTCAGAGTTTAGTGCAAATGATAGCCAGCTCTTCCACACTGTTTAAGATAAAATGAGCAGCTAATACCTGTGTCAAACTTTAGATGAACAGTTGAACCTGAACGATGCTGAAATATCTCTGACAGGTTCTTTGTGCCATGAGGTTTAGCTGTAAAAGGAAGCGTGCATGCAAGCCTGTTTCCCCTTCCTGTGTGAATAGTCCCACCACTGAGCCAGCTGGAGATCAGCCATTTAGTGCTGAAAAGGCCAGCAGACACCTGTGTCAAGTGCATCCTTCCTTTAGCAGATGGAAATAATCGAAGCCTTGAGAGAATTCTCACTCATTGTCATTTGAGGGGTCAGACTGAACCGCACCTGCGAGAGAGCTCCCGGTGCACCCCATGCTGAAAGACCTCGCGTAGAAGCGGGGTCCCATCAGTGTCAGTGGGATTTCTGTTGGGGAACATGATGCTAAGGGCGTCTGTTGCTATCAGGGAACAATTCTCAGAGGTGCTGAAATCTTGTTCCCATATAATGTAAGACATGCATCAATCCTGAAATTAAAAGCAAAAGGGAGATTTTGAATCTAATTTTTTATTTCCACATGAAGACTCTTTTTCTTTCCTTTACCAGTTAGCTGTGGTCAATATGTTTTTCTGTCCTAGAGTCTCCTTTGTGCACATATGAATGTATGCATAATGGTGTCATTTACATACCATTAAAATTAATTAGCATAATTCGGTGATTCAGACATACTGTAATACAAGCACAGAGAACAACTGTATTACTAAATGACACATTTTAATGGCAAGTACCTTACACACTATGCTAAATGTGCCTTATCAAAGACACACAAAGATTATAGTCTCAATACCAGCTAAATATTGAAATAAGAGATATTTGCACGATGAATAAACTTACACAGGATCTTAATTTTTATTCTTTTAGTTCCTCCCAATGAAACACCAAGCTATTAATAACACAAATATGAATTCAGTTCAAGTTCAGATAGTTCAAAGAAGCTCTATTTTTCAGGAGGAAAGAATTTTTCATTTAGTAAAAACTGAAGTAAACAAAGCAGAAGAGATGCTTAAAATTATCAAAGAGAAACTTTACAACTGATCCAGCCAAAAACGGGGTCAAAAATTTTTCTCTAATTGTATATCTTCTGTGACTTCAAGTTTTCATCATGATTCAGGACAAAATGATTATTTAGGAAACCATTGGCTATAAGGCTCCCACTTCAAGGGCTCCGCACGTTGCAAGATGCAACAGCAGCCCTGCAGATGAGCAGTGTGTCCCTGATCACTTCCCAGGGCAAATTTTTAAAGGTTTGATGAAGGCAAATGGCACTCTGCCAGTTTTATACCAGTTAGCCCATTTACAAGTTCACAGTGGGTTAACAGCTGTTACAGATATTAATGGCTAATCAATTGTTATTGATGCAATTATTCTTCTGATCCACAAGCAAAGCCTTAGATAAATGGGCAAATATTAACTTAAGTTCCAGCTGATAAGGTATTCTTCGCCATGCTGGTTAGTATAGGCTTCTCTTCTGAACTTTGATAAGACATTTACCGATTAAAAAAAAAAAAAAAAAAAAAAAAGACGATTCAGGTGAGTGATCGCTGCTGTGGGCAACCTCTATTTCATTATCATAGGACCTTAACCTGCACTTGTCTGATGTTACATAACTTTTTGGTGCCCTGCCCCTATTTGTACTGATTCCTATTACGGAGAGTGAGTATGACCTCGGGACAGTGCTGCCTGCAGAGCCCTTCATCTGCTTTCTGACCGAAGGAAACACTTTTGCCGTGCTCCAAAACATGATGTTGCCTGAAGCATGCTAGTTGCCAAAATACTACTGCCAATGGGTCAGCAAAGGTTGAGAGCACTGCTCCACAACTTGTGCTGTGCATTCCCGTAACAAGTAAACATGAACAAGGTGAGGCTTCAGTCTGAATACTGGGATCCCATTTACCAACACAGAAATAAGGGGAACGAACTCAACAGACTTTTGGAAGAACAAGCTCGCAGGGAGTTTGACTGGAGGATAAGACACATTGTGGACACGGTGCCTTTTACAGGTTTACTTACACAGAGGTTGACTGCAGCACAGCTGATGTAGCTCAAGACACCCGTTCAGCTCACTCAATGCACACTTTCTTCTTAGAAAGCAAACTGTCAGCTTCTAGTTCTGTGTTGACTTGTTAAATAACATGAGTCTTTTTCAACTTCACTATTTCCCGCAGTCAGGCCTTCAAGTATACAAATAAACACTTCAACTGCAGCAAAAATTATATTTTTGTATAACATATAGGAATATCACTGTAAATATTTTAAAGACAGAACTCTAGTACTCAGGATGTCTTATTTTAATGCACTATTCCTCTGAAATCTTGAAAATATTAATGCACTGATTTGTAAGAAATAAATCTCAATACATGTAGGTCTTAGTCTCGACTGAGGTAATATAGGGGGCTGTGAAAGGAGAGGCCATTACAACTTGCTTCCTCTTTTTGTACAGCCTGAGTTCTATAAGCCAGATTACTGATCTACAAGAACAAGCCGGGACTGGCAGTAAACTATCCAGGGCAAATTCCTTGTCCCTTGAGTTTTTAAATCAAGGTTGGATGTATTACTAAACTATGTGCTCTAGCTCGACCGCAAGCTCAATGCAGGAGTCACTGAGTGAAATCCTCTGGCTTGTGGGAGCTAGCCAAGACGGTTATAATGGTTCCTGCTGGTCTTAAAATTCTGTAATATAGGTGAAATAGAAACTATAGGTGAAATTCATACAAGTGCAAAGCCCTGCGATAAAACTTTAAATAGATTTCAGCCAAAGTGCTTAGACAGTCTTAGGCCACCCTGCATCCAATGAGATTTTTAGGGAAACCCCCCTAAACTATACATGGAGAAGAATAGCTATTTCAAGCCTTATTAATATTTTGCTTTGCATACTGTGAGAGGAAATAGAAAGCATCGCCTTCTGCCCCAGGGTCATGGCTGGAAGAAAAAGACCAGCTGGGACCTCTTGTGGAATGCAAAGGAAGTTTATCTGCCTTTGCTCTCATTGGTATCTGCTGGAGGAGCACTTAAAATGTGCATCTCCAAGAACGAAATTCTAAGGGCACTCTTTGGACCATCCATCAAGTTTCAAAAGAGCTGCAGTCAGTGGTGGCTTTGCCACATATCCTCCGGGCTCACAGAAAAGGCACTCTCTACTGAGTAATACTATGGCACCAGTGTAGAAAGACATGTACCTTGTAGTGTGGTTAGGGAGAAAATCTGATCTTCTCCATTTCAGTAATGTGTACTGGAGAGTAAGATTTATCGAGGGAAATGCTGACTCTGCAACTCACTAATTTAAATCATCTATTGATGGGCAAAACACAAGAAATTGCCTTGAGATCTGGAGTGATTTGGGTAGCACATGATTTTAGCATACTGCATTTGGCTGAGTAATATTGCTGGCTCCTGAAATGGGCAGGAGCCCACTGCTCCCATTCCACGATACACAATACCAGGTAAGTGGGCAGAGACTAGCTGCAAATACATTCACACACCCTGTATATGGGTATTAGTAAACGTACAGGTTCCACCATAAAATTATTATATGACTCTTCCCTGGCGTCTGAAATGCATATTATATCACCAAACAAAAGAAATTATGCAAAGATAGCCCCAGAGGCAGAATAACTGTGATCTGCTCAAACTTGTAAATACCGGGCAAACACTTACTAGCCACAATTAATTACCTGTCTCTGCTTGTTTTGTTAAATGATCAAAGTAATACATCCACTAGTTGCAAATGAATGTGACTACTTGTGCAAAGTCATATTTATACTAGAGCAGTGCAGGGCCAGGTCCCGCAGTATTTGTCATTATTCACACACAAGTCACCTGACTGAGAGAATTACTTCTAATTATTTAACATCAGGACTGCGCGACACAGCCAAAGCTCTGCAGTGTTAAGGTGATAAGGATGTATAGCAGAGCAAGGGCAGAATCAATTGTACTTAGGCTTCTCTCTTTCTCCTCAGCCCACCTGACACGCATGAAATATTTGTACAATCCCTCTCAGAAGGACCAAAGTCCTGGAAGTACCACAGTCAGCTCATCAGTGGGCTCTTCCAGGAACACTTCAGGAATGAGGATGGGAGCATATCACTTCCTTTCCCACAGGACAAGGGCAGGGAATACAATAACCACTGTTTTGAGAGACACTGCCGTGCCTGATGAGTCACATACTCTGTCAAACCCGCAGCATTTGCCCCCTTTCAGCAAGAGCTGTGCACAGACCATTAGGCAAGCCTCAGCTTTCTTTCTCTCTTCATTTCTTTGGTACTGTGCAGTATTCTGTATCAGCACTGACTCATGCTGAGGTTCTTCAGAGTAAGTTTTGCCAGCTCCAACACTTTCACACAGTTGTATTTCCCCCTTCAAAGCCCATGGGGTCGGTTTGCCCCTCTGCACAACACAACCGTAACGATGCATCTAACCATCCCAGTGTTTGGCTGGAAACACAGAGCAACAAGGATACGAACAGGGCTTGCTTCTTACGCCACTGCAGCCCTTTGGTAGTTTCCTCCTGCCTGAAGCAGGTTTTGGAGGCAGACAGCTAATACCCATCTCGGGCAACTCAGTCCGTGTTTGCAAACAGTAAGGCAGGAGTTTCATAGACTTTAGCAAATCTGACCCACAGTTTTGCTATCCTCATGAGAGCTTTGCATACTCTCTGCTGATATGGGAAAAGGAAAGCCTTGCAATAAAGGTATGGAATAGGGTTCACTGAGAATTTTGATAAAACATGCGCAAGAGGAGTTCTACTTAGTGCCGGTGCAGACCCATTAAAAGGCATACATGAATATTTATGAAGTTTCCCTTTCTTTCAGAAATTGTTTGTTGCTCTACTTGATCATGCTACTTCTCTAGCTCCTAATATTTTTGGATAATGTTCTTGCCTTCATTTGTAATCACTCTTTATTCGGTGTGGAAGATGGATTTTTCCAATTTTGTGCTATTATATACCTTAGCATGGAAAGGATTAGATGTTTTTTTCTTTTTCCTTTTAGTCTTATTTAACTGCTTGTGAGCTACAGGGATTTATATCCCAGTAAGTCTAATTCCAGGATTATAAGTATCTAGATATCTAGTAAATCATTTAGTAGCATATAGGTTTAAGACAACTCCAAATAACCCCTCTAGTTAGTAATCTGGCTAAAAAATGAAGTTAGCGAGAAGCACTAAATTTAAGCAAGCGTTATAAAGTAATGCAGAATCACTAATTTAGAGTCTGATTCTGCTTCCTTTAAAGGCACTTATAAAACTTATACTCACTTCAGTGGGAATATGGGAAGGCTTCTAAATCTTACTGCTTTAGAAGCTTTCCTTCTTCCTAGCCAAATTATAATCAAAGTCTCCTCCTTCTCTGATTTAAGGTTCAGCTCTCATTCCTACAACTGCTGCTTTTTTATTTAGATAAACACTGTCAGGTTGAGTTGACCCAAAATTTAGATTTATTAAAAATGAAATAAGATGAGCAATAGAAAGCTTTCTGTATTTTTTTTTCTAAACTCTAGCGAAAACAGCTTCTCAGTTTGGACTTGAATCTTCCTTGGCATCATCCACAGCCTGAATATTGCAGCACTGTGCTCGTACACGAAAACAAATAGGGGACAGAGGGAAGTGAAATTGAGTTACATGTTTTCCTTGTTTGGGCTTAGTGAAAAGCAAGCATGTGTTATTACAGATTAAAAGCAAATTTGGTCTCTCAGGATCTACCGTTTGGAATAATCAAAAGCAATACTAATAGTAAAGATAAGGAAATCAGTGCTTTTAACTGTATCTTTTAACTTGTTCATGTGCCTTTAAACAGGGAATGGTTGAGTGAGAAAGGCTTTGCCCTGGCAGGGTGCTTAGTAAAACAAGGGCTCTGCGCCAGTTCTCACCAGGCGTGTCTAAGGATTCGTCATCCTGCCTTTCAGGCAAGGCATTGTTCCACCGGCAGTAACAGAAGCAGCACTGCAGACATACAGGTGTTTCAAGGTCAGGTTTCTGTTTGGGTTTTGAGATGCTGGAGGGTGTTAAATCCACCATTTAATGTATTTGTAGAATCAACTGACTCTCTCCAAGCAGTGTGAGAAGGTGGCTCTCTACCTGCTTGTTTTCGTGCAGGAGAGGATACCATGGAGCAAGAGGCTGCTCAGTGACACAAACCGCAGCACGGAGGCCCTTACCGCACAGGGGGAAAGAACCTGGTTGCTCAAACAGGGCCTGGAGGAGACCAGGCCTGCATCTGGGGTGGGGCCAAGTGATAAACCTGAGCATCCCTCCCACCCTTAAGGGTACCTGCTTGTTTAAACTCTCTTTATATTGGGAGTGTCAGAGGTGGGGGCCTAGAGGAACTGTCATAGCCAGAATTAACAAGTGCTCTACTGCAGAACAGATACTAAAAGGCCTTTCCAGACAGAGGCCTTTTGCCTTCATGAGTGTCAGCATGGGTTCATCTGAGGTTAAGTTCTGTGGTGAGGAGAAGGTTAGGTTAGGTGAGGAGCCCTTCCCATCAAACCAAACTTGAAGGAAGGCCAGGACTGCAGGGCTGGATTAGGACTGGGCACATCCCAGCACGGAGTGTGGTGAGTAAGATGCATCACCCCGAGAAGGCATGGAGTCTCAGTAATGCACCTTGCATTTGCAACTGCTTTCCTTGTGTGGGACGGGAAGGTGGGATGAATAGTTTATAACTTTCCCTTGCACTACTTGCCGTTGGAGGTACTGGCACAGTGAGCAAGGAGAGCAGACAGCCACGGCTCTGCCTTTCTCCACGTTCTCCCTGCAAGGAGGGGTAAAGGAAGCAGCCAGACCGGTTTACTGCGGCACAGTGGGATCCACGGCCCAGGGAGCCAACACAGGGAATGTTAGAGAGGTCAGTAAGCTTATCTCTTCCCTATGCAAGAGAGGAATGAAGTCACCATGTAGCCTTCCTTCACTGACCACTTCATGCTCCCCGCAAACCTTTCCCTACCTGTGGCCACAGCATGTTCAGCTCGGTCCGTTCAGACTGGCTTGAGTTAGCTGATTTATAAAAGAACGAACGCTAAATATGGAGAAATAATGCAAGCCATTGGTGGCATGTCATCCTGGTACATCATTCAGAAAATTTCGTGTGTAACTAGACCTTGTCAACAAATCTGCCTCAAACAGTGTGCAGGATCAGCAGTCTGGAGTTTCAGAAACAGGCAACTTCTAAATCCACCATCAACTCAGTAACATCTCTGCCTGAACGTGATAGATAAGGATTTCAGGAAGGCATGTCAAAGATAAAAGGAAAGCTACCCCCTTGCTCTTGTTTAATTTCCCTTCCAATTTCCTAAAAGGCCTGTTGCAGGACTGACTGTCACCAGAAAGATACAGGGCCCAATTTACAGCCATTGCACTGAACTGCAATAAGCAGCTGCACTCTATAATTTTCAAGTAACACCACATTTATGAAAACTGCAACAACCCCTTTTGCTGTGATTTGTAGACTCTGGTGCCAGAAGAACCAACCTCACTCTCATGTAACAGAGAGCAAGAAGTGAGTGAAAAAGAGGAAGAGAAGCAAACTAGCTGCTGCCTCAGCATGTATGTAGGTTGCAAAATAAATAAATAAATAAAACTCTAAAAAAGTGTTAATGAAATATCCGCTAAGAGTAGAAGGGAAGATTAGAGATGACAAGTTGGCCATAGGGCCTTCTTCAGGCTCTTCCAGACAGAACTGAGACAAGATGACAAATTGAGAAACTGAACTGTGTTGACATGGCCTCTATTTTCTTAAATTTCCTGCTCCTTTTAATTTATATTAATAAAAAAAATTGTAAAATTAAAATGATAAAAATCTTACTTAGGCCTGTAATACCATGCAGTTTTTCTAAGCATCCTGTACCAGAGATCTGGAACAAATACAAGTGCAGCTGAAATATCCAGAACAGACGATGTGTTATATTTACTGAGTAATCACCTCTGATTTTTTCACCACAGATCTAATCTGAATGGAAAGAGTTCAGCATGAGTTGGATGACCCAGATCATCCTACAGTTTTTAGGGAGAGCAATGTTGCTATGACAAGATTGAACTAGAAAATATTGGGGCTAGGGTTTATTATCCTTTTTTTTTTTTTTTTTCCAAAATACTATCAAAATCAGTAGAAAAACTTGCACCAAGTCTAATCTCATTTAAAAAAAAAGCTAAATTCTGTCTGAATTGGGGACAAGCTTGCAGCATTTCGGAAACATTCATGAAGAAATGAGAGGTGCTTTTATAAATAGCTAGAACAGCAATCAAGAGTTTCCTCCCCTTTTACCTTCCCAGACTCAAGGCCACATTATCACCATTTAGCTCACTCTGCGCTTCAGGCAACTTAAAAGCAATAAGCTGAAGTGTCTCCTTCTTCCCCCAGAAAAGTAGCTCCATAATTAAATAAATGATACCCCTGCCTTTAGCTTTGCTGTGTGGGAATTTCTTTCCCAATCTGACTTTTGGGAACTGGGAGTTTGTCTCTAAATTGCTCAGCCTAAGCAAAGGGAACATAAGAGATTTTTCAATTACATCATTTTATTTTTATCATCATCATTATTATTATTATTGTCATGATCTTTGGCGTTTTAATCATTACCTAACCCAGATGTATAGTGCTGCACAGCACGTAGTCTGCTTTCACATTTCAAAAGAGCCCAGCCACGCAGAGATTAGAGGTCCAACAAAGAGTTTATCGTAAGTACATCTAGTATTGTTTCTAATCACTGAACTGCACAAACACCGGTACAATAGAGCTGAAGGCTGGCAGGTTGTGGAGCTATTCCTCATGCAGGGAGCTCACTAATAAGGACGTTTCAGGCAAACGGCCTTTTATTAGCTTCAGTTATTTATTCAGTTGTATTGCTATTTCGATGCTCACTCCACTTTGCCCTTCTGAGGCTGTAGCAGCAAATCTGATCCCCTCTGAGGACAGAGGGTTGGAAAGGCAATAAAACAGGTCTGTCTTCACCATACCAGAGCAAAGTGGAAAGTGAGGAAGACAAGACAGAACATGAGTTTCCATCTCCATAACCTCCTCTTCCCTCTGCTCTTCCCTCTTTCTTCCTCAGCAGAGGAATAGACTTCATTGCTCCTGCTGCAGTGACCATGCATGATATCTCTGTGAGGGCCTTCTCACAGACCTGGACATCATTTTGGTGTCAGAAAGCACACTCAGCCATAGTGAGGCTGGCCTTTAAACACCAGGAACCCTCTGGGCTTGTGCAGGAACCTATGAGAGCTGGAGCTGGTGCCAGCTGAGTTCCTGCCTTGAGTCTCAAGGTGTGTGAAGGCTCTGCTCACAGGCCATTCACTTGTACTTCTGGCCAGTTTCTGTTCAGTGAAGTCTAGAGAGATGGGAAATGTTTCTCTAAAGGTAGCCACTTATATATGGTAAGCTGACCTAAGTACTCGGGAAGTCTAGGTGGATATCTTCTCTGTGCTAGGACACCAGGATGCTCAGAGACGCCAAGGGGTAGACCAACAAGAAGCCTGGGCAGCACAGCAATGGTGAGCAACTAGGCAGAGCAGGACAGCAGCTCCCTAGTTTCAGCCCTTTTCTTTCTTGACCAGCCAACGCATCTTCAGACTAACAGGTGGGACTTTTAATGAAAGAAGTTATGTAAGGACAGAAAGTTTGATTCATCAAGCCGCCACACTGGCAACACTTTTACAGAGCTTCTCCACCCAAAATCAAGAGGTTTAACCCGTAGAGATAATTGCATCTCTGGCAAGGGCGGTAGAGAACACTTAAAAAGGAAATCAAAGCAGAGAAAAAGGGAAAGCAACATCATTTTGGATAAGTGGAGCAAAAAGGTAAGACATATCTCAGCGTCCCAGAGGAGACTGGCCAACACAATATGCATTCATTCTTATCTCAGAATCGTATTTATCGAAGTAAACTGAGCTTAAGTTAAAAGCAAGCACATAAATCTTCTCTCATTGTCATCTCACAACTCACAGCAGCTGCTAATTATATTATAGATCTTCCAGAAGAATGTATAGTAATTACCAGTTTCAGCGACATCATTAGACTTGCAAATACAGTTTTTGCTCTTTGCAAGTCTGTCAGAGGCAAAGTATTAGGGTCAGACCAAAAATGGGAAAAAAAGCATGGACTCAAGAAACCAAATGGAAATCCCTAACACTACTGGACCTACTCTGATTTGCACTGGTTGAACACAACACCTGCTAAGATGCACACAGATTTACTCTGTTTAACTCTTTCATTTTGTCTTGCTCATCCAAGCTAAAAGTTCCTTCAGGCTTTCCTGATGGACCAGCTCCCAGTGATTATCTGGATCTGAATTAGGCCCAAACTCAGTGTACTGGAATTAGTGACAGTTCTCTTTAGATCTTAAAATATTTCAGAAAGAAAAATTGATGTTATTGGCCTTAGACCGGGACTAAGTTCAAGGCCTCTAGTGTTCTAGGGGAATCCTTGATACTGCATCCATCTATGGATGAAGGGAAACATGTTTATCTTTGCCTTGTTTATTGTTACTTATAAAAAAGGAACGAAATGAAATTTAGTTGCATAACCAGGGCGTGGTTATGCTAACCACTTTCTTCATAAACCACAGCTGAAGACAAACAGTGCTACCAGACATAAATCTTAAGTACTATTTTTATATGCAAACATAGATAGGAAGAACCATGTATATTACTAATTTGTTCTATTTATGCATTTCATATCAACTGAGCTCTGACTGGAATTCTTAAACCAACAGTAATTATATGGGCAAAAGACTAAAGCATTGCCATCCAGGGTAGAGTTTTTAAAAGCATTATGTGACTTAAAAGCTGAATTTCCATTTTGAAAGGTGATTTGGGCACTTCAGTACTTCTATATCACTGGATGTCACCAAGGATCTTAAGTGACATAAGAAATTTTAAAATTTTCAACCTCTCATTAATAATAATATATTCTTCTCTTAAGTCCAAAATATTTTTTGTAGAAAATACAGAAGTACCAATATATATCTATTCAGAATTAAATCTTCTTCAACATTACAAACCCCAAAACAACCATTACTCAAATCTAGGTTTCTGCACAAGGTTGGTAGGACTACATAATAGAGCAGACAAATGGTTAATTTTTCTTTTAGTCCAGTTTGGGCATTTTAGTACCATAACCTCCTCCCTGCTCAAGCACAGCCTATTCTGTGAAGCCACAGTAATGAGACACAATTATACATTTTTTGTTGAGAATTATAATTTGCAAAACATTTTGACATGTTTACTGGAAAGGTCCTATGCAAGTGCAAAGCCATATTATTAATGAGAATAAGCCATGCAGTCATTTAAACAAAGAAACCTTCATAGGGCTTTGCTGCTTCAGGGTCTGTTCTTGCAAAGTGCTGAGTTCCTTCCATTCTCATTCTGAATAAGAGTGGAAATAAGAATGGGACGGGCAAGGTGTAATGTATAATAATCTCACTGGGAAAAGTATCTAAAGAAGAGTTGTAAGATTAATACCCTATTTCCAGGCTTTTACACTACTCGGCAACCACTCAAATCTAACAGTAAACCAGGGGAAAGATTAAAGAGCCAAAGGCCACAAACCTGTTTAAACTAGTATAGTGGGTTCAAAGTTTCCTCTAAGATCTTGGGCTACACTCTCCAGATATCACAGAAGTACAAAACCTAGACAGTCCCACAGATAAGCTCCTATTTATTCTAGATGAACCAAAGAAATACAACAAATCACACCTTGGACCTTGTTCTTAGCCATAATTAATACCCGATTATTTTGGTTACTCACTGAAAAGCAGCTTCAGTATAGCCTTTCAGAAGTATTTAGGAGCAAAATGAGCTGCAGAAAAGAGCACCTGCTGGTACTGAGGAGAAGGAAGGTGGGAAAATACTTGTGCCCCCCAGTCAAAGTGAAAGTGCATCCAACTAGTTGATATTCCTGTTCTTGCTGAATACTTAGTGCGACTCCTGTTGACTCTGGAGTTGGCAGGAGGGAGTGCTGGCAAACAGGAGTGTCAGTGTGAAAGAAAACAGAGGGAACAAAGAAGTAATAATGCAGAGTCCTTGCTTACCTGTGCTTAGCATTTGCAAATCCGTGGTGGTTACACAATCTTGACATAGCACTGCTTTTAGTCCTGCTAACAGATGTGATCCAGATCCTTATGTTTAGAGGAAGATCCAACTTCTACCAATGGGAATGCCAACAGGAATCCTTCCTCTCTCTCCAGCTCCAGTCTAACAGGAATAAATATGGTCCATTTTGATGAAGGCGAACCATTTAACTGTTCTCTCTGAAATAAAGCACACAAAAGCTGATTTTAGCATTGCAGAATTTAAGACACTGAGCTTAATACAGAGAAAACCATGAAAGAACATAATCAGTATTTATTATGCTTCAGTAGCACACAATTACTTCAAATATGACTGCTCCTCCAAAATGCCAGGTATTGAGCATAGGCTAGGGGTCCATCCTTGCTCTAGACAGCATGAAGTCTAAAAGACAAGAAGGAGAACTAGCAGAAGAGGAGGCAGAAAGTACATTAAGTTAAACTCAGCACTTTTAAAAAATCAGTTTCATCCTCCAAAGGAAAAATATAGACCAGCTTTTTCCTTTTCTTAACGAACATAAAAAACTTTTTCTCAAGCTGCAAAATATTTAGGAGCTATCTGATGTTCCTAGATTATTAATTGCTAAAGACCTCCTCTACACACTTAGCAAGATCTAGGCTATGACACCTTGTGTCAAATTATTTTTCTCTTGCCTGTAAGCTCTTTCCCTTACAGAAAACCACACTAACTTTGCTGAGAGTCAAGGAAACTCAAAAGCTTTCAATAAGGTTGAAATAGTCTCAGATCTGATGATTACTATCTGTCCTTTGTAGTGAGACTCACGGAACGTTTTTGACAGCTGACCAACAGTTGTCACAACTGGGCAGGCTCAAATTGTGAAAACTGTGCACTGAGCTTCAATACATTGACTGCAAGGTCATCAAGAAATCAGTTCAAAGCAGGAAACCCCATGGATTATAAAGACTCCATATAACTATAACAGATGCTTACAGTAAATTCCATTATAAGGAACCTCCACCAATAGCTAGAGCTGTGAACTCTTAAAACCAGGGGGTGTTGTCACTTGATGCTTGGGATCAAGGACATATCTTAAATCAATACAAGTGAACTGGCATGGAGAAAGTATGAGACATTGTCATTATTCCAGCCAGGTCTCAGCTCTTCTGCAGAAATTTAATCCCAAGTGAAGTTTTACACTGTTGAGTTCCACTGCACCATCTTGGAAGGGACAGTTGTTATCAAGAAAGAGGTTGGTACTTAATTCTATATTCTCCAAGGATTGTCACTGACCTGTCCTCGCCTGGTCTGGCTGAGCAAAGCAGGTAAACAGCCACTGCCTTTCCCTATGAGCGGCTCTTGCTGGTAGCTACTTCCAGTTCTGGAAAATAAATTGCAGACCATTATCAGCTCTTTTGGTAATTGCTGCAGGATGGCAACTGAGAGTGCAATAAATCACAACACCATTGTACTAAGGCCTAACCAGTCTAGCACACTGTTGCTCAAGATGGTTTATGAAGAAGTAGTACAGACTACAATGGCAGACAAAATATCCTATATATCGAGTAACTTGCATGTGGGCTTCTCTGTAATTGTTCAAATTATTCACAATATGTTTTAAATTAATTAAAATCATATTAGCTATGACAGTAACATTCTGCTTTTTGACTCATCAGGAAGGCAATTCTCCAGCCTTTAAATATGTGAGCCTTGAACCATGTACAAGGCATTACATTTATTGTGGGAGAACCATATGTAACGACTGCGGGCTGAACTTTGGTGTCTTTTCATTGTTTGTATTCTGTCTATAAGGCAAAAGTCCAGTGACCAAAAGTATTGTATAGTTTCCAGTAAAGTTTTTCATGCCCAGACAAAAAGGAGTCACCTGGATCCAAGCAAAGTTCTCCAAAGTCCAATATAATACATGAATTTCAAATCTCAGATGATAAAAGAGAGAAGTTGAAAGAACAGGCACTTTCAAACAATCATAAGGTCATGTGAAAAGAAGTTTGAAGGGATTTCCCTTGGGATATTCCAAGAACATGTACAATCCTAGGCACTGCGCCAATAGGATTCAGGCATATCAGGGAGGTGCAAGATAGGGAGGAGTTAACAGTCTTGTTCAAAAAATATGCATTTCATGTTCAGCCAAGGAGCAACATTAATGATACTTGTGGACTTGCCAAGTGCCCGGAGAAAACTGTAAGGATGGAGTGGAGAGAAAGGAAATATATAAAACTGAAGAAGGAGAATTATCTGTAACAGAATTTTGTTTCCCTTTCCCTCTCCAGAGCAGCTCAACAAAGCCAAGAGGTAATTCCACTCATTGCAGTATCTTCCATCTTGTTCAAATTTCATCCATGAATAAGCAACTGGATTTATACCAGACAACTGGAAACCTACCAAAAACACAACCCTATGACGTGCTAGCAAAGCTGAAATTAGATAAAACACTCATGAGAAAGATCCACAGATTTAGTGGATGTGATTTTCATAAATGTTGGTGTTCAGAAAGACCAGCTTTATAAAAAACATTTGCCCCTAACAGAGTCTCTGTTGAAATTAGTTTAAACTACCCCTGTATCAAATGCATCAATTTTTCCTTTTCTTGATGATGGCATTGTTATTATTTTCATCCAGTTCTTCAGGGCCTATATTAAACAGGTTAGGATTATTATAATCAAATTTTGACTGAAATACTGTTAACGATCTGTCCTGGGAACATAAAGTATCATTTGTTGGGTTGATGGCATCTTTGTGATGGAAAGCATATTTTTTTAATTGGATTCTTGGAGAAAGTAGTGTAAAGTTTGTTCAGTGTATGTTTTAATCCGGACTGCCCCGTGTGCCTGTACATGGGCACAGCACCATGACGAGGCCACAGAGCAGGCACGCCGTACCCGTGCAGCGCGGCCCGCAGCAGGGAAAGCTCGAAATCAGTTCACTGCGCTGCAACCGGGGTCACAAGCCTGCAGCAGATGCTACCAAGACCAGCAGACAACTTGAGATAGAGGCCACAGCGTCACCGCTGCCAGGCACAACCCCGAGGGTCACCGACCGGCCGCGCCAGGCTGTTCCCTCCCTGCATTTCCGCCGGGAGCGTCTTGCCTGACCCTTGCACAGCAATGCAGCTCAGCCGCAGCAAAAAGCATTAGACACTTTCTTTGCTGCTACTGTTCACTACTTTGTGCTTTGAAAACAAGTGGTACAAGCAGTAGCCTATGAGCAGCACTCCGTACAGTCAGGATTTGCTCTGGCATTGGAAATAACAGGCTCACTTATTTAAAAGGTAGGGTGAAACACTATTACGCAGAGATCCCTATTTAATTGAGAGCTGACAGCTATTTACATCACCAAGGATTTAGCTGCACTGCTACTGCTCTTCTGACACACCGTGTAGCTTTGAACATTGGAGACTTTACTTCCAAATCTTTTACACTTTGACAGTCTCCCTAATCATCCAGCAAATAAATTGTGGAAGTCCCTGAACGGCATTTTCAAAACTGACAGTTATACTGCTACCGTCTTTACAACAGCTACTCCAGGGTGACTATTACTTTTGGAGTTGTTGAGGTTTTTTGATTATTTAACAAAATATAGGCTGCTGTTAGTATTCCTAATGCAATAAGCTCTGCCTATTATACACAGAAAGTGAAAAACTGCTTATGTTACGGAACAGTCAGTAATGGTGGCTCCTACACTACCACATATCTACGTAAATGCAAGTTCTGCTAGTGAGACCAGGAGAATACAAATGCAGACTATTTGCTACCATTTTCATATTATTTTGGTGCTATCATACTGCTCAAATTAAATGAAGGGACTCTAGCTAAAGCAGAGGCCCATGTCCAGTCTCAACTGAATTTATGGCATCAGAGAAAAAAAATGCAGAAATACACAATTCACAGAACTTCTCTTTCTACAAAACATTTTGCTGATTGCAATTACATCAATAAAAAGGAAATTCTTATTTACCAGAGTGGATATTGGCAGCAGAAATGCTAAAATAGCTTCACTAATTCCAACACTGTCAGATATTTCAGTTTGCCAAACACCTATATTGATTTCTAAGCGTGTTCCTCCAGCATTCCTCTCCCACAGTGACCATTCTCACCAGCAGCACCGCTGCCGAGAACCAACTTATGATGACAGCAGCTCAGCCACAATCACTGCTGTTTTAAGGCATTTGGGCTGGGTCTGAGCTACAGAAGAGGCAGCGCTTCCTCAACCCACTCTGGCCAAGTCTTGAAAACCTCTTTGGATGGAGACTGCCAGTCTCTCCAGGTTATCTGCTCCAGCGCTGCGCTGCCCTCTGAAATGCAGCAGGCACCACCGGAGCAGCTAGGCAGTAAGCAGCACTAGCAGAACCAGACTTCTTAGAAATACTCCACACACATTTTCCTAGAACTGCAATCAACTAATAAAAGCGCTCTAATCTTCGAGCTGCATACGGGACACACTATTCCACTGACAGTGACTGAAGTATTTATCGCTTTACCACTTGTTTTCCTCACTGCAGAGAATCATTTTTCTGCCGTGTCACCTGCAGAATGGCAGGTGTTGTCAGGAGATCAAAGTCCAGGATCAGGGTATGTAATAAACATTAACCACTTCATCCCACTTCACTGGGCACTACTTTAATTTTGTTATTATTGAGCCTGATTATTAATTTACAACAGGCTATAAATTACAGAACAAGCAAACCTAGATCACCTCCTACAGGCAGAAGAGAGAGGAGGCTTTTTTCCTTCAGAGTAGCTTTGCAGTTCCTATACCACGGTATAGGAGCAGCGTCCAGCAGAGTGTTGAAGCTGTGCTGAACTGCAAAGACTTACGTTAGCATCTGAGCATCACAGGAGCAGATTATCTTCTAACAGCCTGAATTCTGGGCTTGAGATTAGGCTTCCCCATATAGGTGTCTGTCAGCCAGTATGATGGGGGAGCTTCAGGTAATGAAATAAATGGCAATCAGAAATGACCAAAGAAGTGTCTACCCCAACGTCTGCTCACTTTAAACCATCAGAAACAACCTTTCCACGTGAATCAAGACGGGGAGTTTTCTGTATTCCTTGGATGTTTTTCTGCAAAATGGGGTTCATGCAGACTACTGTAAAATACTGTGGCGAGAAGAACATATCATAAGCATAACGTATTCTTTTCCTGACATGATCTGAGCATTAAAGTCTGTTTGAAAGGTTGTGTTTCACAATCCAGTCTATGCGATGAGTGATAAGTTACACAGCCATAACAAACAGTAGCGATACATAAAACGTATTATATTCTGTACAGCCCTATTTGCATTGCAAAAAAGATCTCCATTTGGATTACAACAAGCTCTAAATTACAGAGTAAATAAGCCTTGGCTACATCTTGAGGCCGAGCAGGGAGGAAGGTATCCTTTGCCACTCCCGTAGAGGAATGCTCGTTATGTCCAACTGGACTGTCTTGGCGTCTTTGCGGCTTTAACACCCGAGGGCTGCCGTCAGACCACCTCGGCCTCCTCTCTGTGGTTTTCGCTGGGTGACTGTAGGCGGCTCCCTACTCAACACCAGGAGCTTTCAGCAGTGCTTAACTTTCCCAAAGCCGTTAGGCCTCGGGGGTTTATGCTGAATTTAGCCTACCTTTGTGTCTGCTTGCTGAGCAGCACTGAAACGAAACACTGTTGTGTGTTCTCATGAAGAAACAGGTCTATGCTCTCATTCTGGACTAGTGATGGGTAAGGACAATAGACTCATTTGCTGTAAGTTTTCTCCTCTCTCTTCTCCTTACGGAAAACTTCTAGTTGAATGACTCACAACACTGCAGTGGCTCAGCTCACCTTGACCTCTGTCCATCTGTGCACAGCACGGGCACAGTACAGGCTATGCTAACTGTGTTGGCTGATGATTTCTTCTTAAAGTGGTATTAAGAAAAGACAGATGCTCACTCATATACTCAAACATAAGTAGGTTACTTGTATACATCTGATGATGTTTTAGACTCTTCTGCACTCTAAGAGCAGCTTTTACAAAGTTCCAGCTTTATGCCTCCTTCCACTAAATGCATATGTAAGGCTCTTAGGAGTGAGATAGCATCAGTTCTGATGATGTCAGGATGACAACACTGTCTTTTCTGACCTGGTAGAGTAAGATCAAGTCTGGAAGTGGCATAGATTGTGAACAGCAACCAGAGAGGGTTAGCATTAATATCTGCTCCAGATAGTAGAGGCTGGTTGCCACCTAGTTTCACAACTTACAGATTCTGACAAGATCCCCTGTTTCTTTCGGACAACAAAACTCCCATAGCTTTTATTCACTTGTCTTCAAAACAGTGACAGAAAATATTCTTCTTCCCTGCAGGCCATCATGACCCATGCCTCATGCCATGTATCTTTTGGGAGTCCTATCCTAAAGTCATCCAGAAACTGAAGGTGGTACAGAAGGCATCAATTTATTAGTCACAGATACTCTGTCAAACTAGATCATACCAGACCACAATTCATCATCTACAGTGTACAGTGGAGGAAAGTTTTGCCTTTGTGTGAATTCTTTCAGCACAGCAGAAAGCCACAGTGCATATTACCCAAAACATACAAGCTCCACTCCACATCATATGACTAGGAACTTCAGAGCAATATTTGACATTGGGATTGATTCTTCACTCTTGGTCCAAAATAGCTCAGATTAGTTATCCCAGATATGCTGCAACTTTCCTCTTTGGAAGAAAGAAAAAGAGGCAGGAGTGTCTTCCAGAAAGAGAGAGTTATTAGGTAGCACAGAACAATCTTCTTCATTTTACTTTGGTGTACACCATTGATATGACCACTAAGTTTTGTGCTTAACCTTTTACTATGTGCGATGCTGGGCTTTTAGTAATTGTTATAAACTAGCACATATAATCTAGATTTAGGAGCCTTACATCCAGTACTCATTTTTGCCAGAAATAATCTCTATAAAAATGGGAGCTAGGACAAAAGCTTGATTGACAAGATATGATTCCTGTTCTTTGGCATGAAGTAGAACACTCCACCTCTCACCTGTGCACTCATGTTGGCTGTCTTCTGCATCCTCCCATTTACCGTTTGGATTGGGATCTGAAGCGCAGAAGAGGTCCAAGAACATAAATGCAACAAGTTAAAAAAAAAAAAACAACAAAACAGGCTTGGTGCATAAACTGAGGTGTGTCTGTGCAATAAGCAAGCATCAGAATCTTCTAGTTCAGGCGACAACTAAAAAAAAGGAAAACAACTTGTTAAAACATTACCTGAAGCAGAAGTTTCTAACTCCGCACCAGGTGTGGTACATGCTTGAGCAACTCCTTTCAATTAAGTTATCATCCTGGAGATCCCTTGTGGGTGGTATGGCTCCGTACTGTCCCCAGTGTGGGCTAGATCCTCTACCACATGGTTTTGCACTAATTATATTATCTTTGCTGTCAAATGTGTTCATCACGCAGCCATGCTTTCATCAGCACCCACTCCTGCGAGGCAGGGACCGCAGACTGTGGAACTGGGCGCCTCCGTGACAGGGAGCAGCCAAAGCAGGTGAATACGCCGGTCACAGCCCAGGCTACCCTAAATTCCCAAACTTTCTTTTCAGATCTCCTCATGAAACAGGCACATGTCACCAATGATTGTATAAACCACCAGTTCCCAAGTAAAAGGTGGATTTTCAATGCATTAGAGACATCTAAAGTCAAGGACAGATTTTCCTAATAACTGCAGCTACTAATTCCACAGCTACTGAAGGCAATGGCTAAATATTAGACAGATTTGACTTAGAAAACAGGAAGCTTTTCTGCCTGAATTAGCTTTTCTCTCCTGTTTCTAGCAATAAGTCTCCCTAAAATATCAGCAATGAATCAATTTTACCTCTCTTCAGCAGAGAGCAAGGAAATCACCTTTTCTGATTTTGACCTTCTTCCAGTGTCACAAGCCCATCAGACTAGCTGATCTCATAAGAATTTACCATGTATCCAAATTGGAATCTGAAAATGGGCTTATTTTCTGTTAAGTCTTGAGTCCAAAGCCGCAGAATGAAGTTTATGCTCAAGGTGCCTGAATCTGGAATGTCTCAAAATGTGAAGGGTTTAGGCCTGTACTTATGGCTTTGTTTTCTGTTCCATTTCTAACATAAAATAACTTTAAAAGTAAGGATTAATGATTTATGGGGTAGTAATCTATAAAAAGCTCTGCATCCATGGTATTAGAAAGCAATATAAATTCTTTTGTGCAAATGTAAACGGCATTTAAATATAAGTAGGTATTATACCCAGTTGGTTAGATGGGGACAGTGAAAAGTCTCTGACTGGCTTTTCTGGGAATCAGATAGGTCCCTAAAACATTAACTTAGTATTAAATCATCTTCAGGTATAAACAAATTGAGGGACTTATTCAAGGATGTCTTGCAGAACATAAGTAGTTTCTAGGTGAATGACTCACAAGATCAAAGTCAAGGAAGACACCCATTTAATTAGGGAGGAAAATCTTGAGCAAATCTGTAATAACATCTTCGCTAGGAACAAAACCTTACTTGCGTAAGGTACAGATTCATCTAGTTGTGCTGGAATGCAATTGTCCCAAAGTGTCCTACAAAAATAGCAATGAAGCAAAGAGCAGCTGATCTAGGAATTCTCCTGCTAATTCCAGAACATGGCTACTTCCAATAAATATTCAGAAGGTTTTTCTACAGCGCAAATCATCCAACAAAAGAGATTTGCAACTACAGCCTTCTGCAATTCAGCCTTTAAATTCCATGACAACTTTACCAGCTCTCCCCTTTAGCTGGCAAAGTGGCCCATGCTCACAGCACAGTTCAGTTCAGTAATTGCACAGTTGCTTTGTATCACAGATGATCTGTGTCTGGCATAGTATATTTTCTCATGACACAATCAATCATGCTATTACTGAAAATCTCATCCATGATGGCTTATTCAGAGCTAGCCAGAAACCACAAAATTCTTTTGCCGTTCAAAAATATGTATCTCTTCCTTTCCTCTCCAGACAGCCAATGTATTTAGTTGATACCTGAGGAAGGGCAGACAGAATCATGTTTAAGTGGATTTTCAGAAATTAAAAAATTGAATATATTCTTTAAGTCAATAACAAAAGCAAACATTTGTATTTCTACATTTTGCATGAACTAGGAAGTCAGGGATGTCTGCAGGGAGAAAATATTATTCATCCTGTGAACTAACAACAAGCATTCTTGTAGCAATGAATTTGGTAGGTTCATCTCTGTTATGGAGTGGAAAAAATCATAGTCCCATACACCTTTAGTGTGCTTTATTTTTGCACCAGCTGATCTTATTTCAGTTATTTATAACTGCCTTTCAAACATATTGTTGCTGTCATTTTTAGTATTGTGGCAATTCAAAAGTGACTCTCAACATTGCTGAATTCATTAGTTGTATCTACACCGCCCATTTCGTTTACCTCCTATTGCAATCCAAGATTGCAATCCTCGTTTTCCCTATCAGCCACCCCACATCCCGGCTGCACTGTCTCCACACCTCTTCTGGAGCAGAACCGCCAGATTGTGCCTAGATCTCTGGAGTGCTTTGGTGCTTCAATCTCTCCAGAAGACAGAAGAGACAAGAACACCGTCCCTATAATAAGCTGCTTATAATTTTCAGTGGATATAAAAAAAAAATCATCTAAGAAGCTGTTGCAAAAGCCTAAGTTCAACAGTTACCTGCAGTCTGACAAATCTAGTGTATGCCTGCTTATAATGTGACTGTCTTCTTTGGGCTTGGCTTCTAGTAATAATTTGAAATTTGCCATTGTTCCGATGCGAAGAAGACATTAACATAAACTCAAGTGTTACTTTCCTACAATCCAATTAACTTTGTCACACAATTTTGTCACACAAACTTCTGTTTCCCTGAAGCAGCAGAAATCAAATAAGGGAAGACAATCTCTACAGTCAAACTTTCAAGTCCTTCTCCAGGAAGCACTTATCCCCAAAACTCTCTCTCAGAAATAAAGGATAGGTAGGACAAACAAGAGACTGGCACTGAGAAACACTGCGCCATACAAGGTCCAGCTGAAGAGGACAGGTGTTTCTGTGCTCTCTCTTATTCTGTTCCCATCCGCTTGAAGCCCTGTTTTCTTTCATTCAGGAGATGCCCAAGTTGCCCTCATCTAAAAATTGACAAACATGGAAATCCGTTACACTGGCTTTTCCTTTAAAAATCTGTTTCCCACAGTTCCCCCGCATCCTTCACCAGAAGAGCTGACCTTGGTTTTTCTAGACAAGCTGTAGTCTGAATGAGGGCTCATTCGACAAAACTACGGTCTGACCGGAGCACATTTCGCTTAGCAGCCACTGTCAGCAACGCCAGCAAGCAAAGAGGAGACTCTCAGCAGCGTACAAGAGAGCAGGATGAGGACAACTGAAATAGGACTAGAATACAACCCATGCCAAGCTTGGACATGGATTACTGTGATCCTTTCCAACCACTTTTTCAGACTTTCTCTCTCCTCACTGTAAAATAAGGAGGAATAAAGATGAATAAAAGCAAGAGAACAAAGAAAGGTGTATCAGAGAATGTAAGGAGAGACAAGAGAGTGCAAAGAGAACGGTATCTATGGGGAAAAAAAAGACATGTAACTTTAATGAAAGTAATTCATATCTTTACCTTACTACACTTATCTGGTAGGGTCCTCTCAGGCAGCTTTTTTTACACTTTGTTCAAAATAGAGGTATGACTATTCTGACCATTTTCCTTTCTATCACCGTTTCCTCTCAATTTTATAGTTAAAAATCAAGAAATTTCATATAACATATCTAAACTCATAGGCTTGCCATTTACCATGTTGTACATGAAAGTCTAGCATTCCACAACTATAAAAAAGAAAAGAAAAAATAGTTATCTGTTACCTTAATTTAAGGTGTGTAATTAGCAAAGCTAATATGCAAACACTTTCTCTGTTCAAGTCACTGTGGTGTATGGATGTATGACATCTCTAATAAGAAGCTGAGCATCCAGCCACTAAGATGCTCCTATAAGCTGTACCACAATCCTCTTAAGGATTTAGGGAAATCTGAGGCTCAGCTTTGCCATCTGTGGCTTAATAAATATTTTCTTCAGAGACTTTGTGACTTGTTTTAGCAACCAAGAAAACAGTTGTACAGAAATTTCTGAGATCCTTTTTCTCCTTCCTTTTCTTCCCAGTCCCCAGGCAACGACACATTTCAGAAGCAGCCAACCTGTGGCAGCTGGGCTTTATGAAGCAGTTGAAATGCAACTCCCAGGCTTCATCGTGTGACCCAGCAAGGCTGTGTTAGGTGAAGGGCTTCTGTGCAATCTGAATCTCTATCTCTGGGAGAAAACTGTCAGAAGATGCTCATGAAAGTAATATTGCCAGGCCCCTCTGAGACTCAGATGGAATTACAACGTGGTGTTATCCCACAGCTGAGCAGAGGGACCTCTGAGGAGCGATTACCATCCCTGACCCAGGCCTCTCACATCTCAGCTCTGAGAAATGTGATATATGTTTTGTGACCATGCAGAAATTTTCTTATATGACTCAAAGGATCATTTGCCATTTTTGGTCAGCAGCAATAGAAACACTAATTTTAACAGTAATTTTTAAGCAGCCCCAGGAGACAAAAGGCATTTTTACACCTTTGTAGTTTCATTACATTTGGTGGTGGGGTCTTATCCAATATTTCTGCCACTAAGGAATTCAAATTTCTCTTGCTGTAACTGTGCTACTGATATTCCCAAGCTCTGAAGCTTCAGAACTATCCAAGTCTGGCTTAGGATAAAGGAAATTAGAAGAAGTTGGTCTGCTTCTGAATTCATCAAGTACAAATTAAGGAAATAAAGATGAATAGCTTTACCCTCTGGAGCTTTAGATGAAGATAAAGAGGGCTTGCATAGGCCAAAGGATGTTAGCATAAAAGGTGCTTGTATTTAAGTAGATGTAAGGCAGCCTCCTAGGAATTTTAGAAAAAGTCAATGATTTCCAATACTTTCAAAAGAACCTAGAGAAAGAGAGAGAGGAGTATAGAAATCAATATATAATAACACACGGAAACAAAATGTTGCTGCGTTGGTCTAAGTGGTAAGGGCAGCAGAGAGCCAGAGTACTTCACTTCTACTTTCAACTTTGCCACTGACAGGGTAGATGATGTTAAAGACGTATCTGTCTCCTTCTGAGCCACAGATTCCCTTCACAGACTACGCTTCTGATGTAAGTGAGCTAAAAACTCTCTCTTATGCTTCATACTTTGAGGGGTTTCAATTCCTGCTGCAGCAGTTAAGTTATAATATAAAAATAAATGCAAAACTGAATGGAAACTATAAAGTGTTGTTGGCAGGTTTGCTCTGATTCTTTAACTGCCTCAAAAGTGCTAGTAGTTATACAACGGCTCAGTTTTCACAGCTGGATCCTGGGCTTGTGCACGCATAGTTTTTGCATGTATTTTCATGACAACAGCACTATACGTGAAGCGGCTATATTTTAACTTGAAAACACATTGCAGTCAGATTTTCCAGGTACTGTACTTGGCACATGCATATCCGAACAAGCACATCTGCAGCTGCTCCAAGGAAGTGTTTTGCGAGTGCAACTACGCATGGATGAAAGCTGCCCATAAGAACTTTCAGAAGTCTTCCTTCCCTAGGGAGCCACGTCCCAGACTCCTCTCTGTTACCATACAGCAAAGGGAAGAAAACAAATGAAGTTCCTTTGAATAACTTGTTCTGGGAGCAGATCCGTCCTTGTCAAACTAATGCACCTCAGTCTATAATAGTCAATTTTAAGGAATGCTTCAGAAAAACCATTTGTTTAATTTGAAACAAACATCTTGCTGTTAAAAGCAGGCCTCAAGTAGGGGCAGACTTTCCTATCAGCTGGCCAAACCAATGCATGCAAACAGCATTTCTAATTCACATATCCAAACGGATAATTCTGACAGCTTCTACGTGTAGTTATGTGAACTGCACATGCAACCATGGTAATTGCATGCATGAACTGGATGCAAACTGCACAGCTAACTTTTCTTTTACAAGGGAGTAATCTTGCAACACTGAGTACTCAAACAATAATTAAAATGTGCTTTTCAAACCCCTTAGAACAAATTCAGTATTTCCATGCAGTTCTGCTAAAATATTTTCCAGCTGTCAGTGTGCCTGCACACTGATATGAAGAAATGTTCTTTAAGAAATCACCAGGAGAGATAGATAAATTTCATTTGTTTGACAGAATACTTGTACAGTATTTCTAAATGAAGAGTATCATCAGCTACAGCAGCTTGCACTGCTGGTGTAAGGAGCATAGATCTCTCACAGAGCTCTTATCAGATCCATAAATGCATTAGAGAACGTGGTAAGAAGTCAATGGAACTGGAGCAGTTTGCTACGAAGGCCCCAACTGAGACTGGGCATTTTGCCTGGGATGGCAAACTGAGGATTAAGGGCTTTACGGGACATGTGAACTCCACTCAAATGCAAACATTATCATGATTAAAATTTAGCAAACTATGATGTACAACCCCTTGGGCAAAATCCAGTAGACACAGCTGTATTTATAGGCTGATACAAAGAAGATCTGTTAGAGCTAACGGCAATTCAGTAATACAGAGGACAGAAAGAAGTTTGAGATCTCTTATAGCAATTCGCTGCTAAGAATCTTGACCTAATCTTAGCATATCTTTCCTTTAACTACTCCCTTTGGCAGCTTTGACCATACAGTTACTATGCTGGACAATTTTTCCTACAGATCAATGCATCAGCAACTATAATTACACTCACAGGAGAAAACAGCATCATTCTTTCAAAGACCAGGTATCTACACAGCTATTTAGATCACTCTAAGATCCCGGCTGAGGGCTGCATTTCATTGGTCTTTGCTGACAACGAGAACAAAAGGAATTTGGAAACAATGAGAAAGATTAATGAATATGAAGTTACTACAGCCTAGAATGGCTGCAGAGAATCACATTCAATGAAATGCTTCACCAATATTGAAGGCACTGAAAGAAGTGCAAATGAGGCTTTAGTATCACCCAGGAAAATCAGAACTTCTGCAACCAGTTTTCTGCAGCAGGAAGAAATCTGTAACTTTGGTCACTGGGAACAAAGAAAAGCAATTGAGATACACTAGTTATGAAACGTTCCTTCCCCCTGTTTTCTCCAAATAAATCAATTGCATTGCATCGCTTATGGTCTAGGCAAAGGCAGGAAGCGCACTTGGGGATAATGATGGACAGTAGCTTTATGACAACAAATTATGAGCTACCTCTACCCTAAAGAAAATCATTTGTAGGATAGACACCTTGTTCTGAATCAATGACGAGAAGAGAGAACCCGTTGCTCATCCAGAGAAGCAAAGGTTTCTTTGAATCATGCTTTAGACACAGTCCTTGCTGCCTAGCCTTGTAGAGCTAAGTTGTTTTAAGCAAGAGCACCCATGATGACTTCTTATCTAAATTAGGAACAAGCTTTTGGATTGGCCAAAAAGGCTAATGAGCTGGAACACTTCAAAATCCTTTTGGGTAGCATCAGCTGGATGGGAACGCGTTTGATCTCTGCTTCATCGCTCCACAGCACCCTTTGATAAATCTGACACTTAAATCTTCATCTGCGCTGTGAGCCCAACTCACAAAAGCTTTTTTAGGAAGAAATACATGAAGCAATAATTCACACATCTCAAATATGCTAGAAAGCCACTGCATTAAAAACTGACCCACTGTCATGAGTCTCTTCTTGGATCTGAGCTTTTAATGACTGAGAATGCTGGGTGATAGGTGGGCCTGTGGTCTGCCCAGAGTGTAAACGACCACATGAAAACGAGGAGAAACCAGGTTCCCACTAGTCTAAATAGCAACCTATCACATCTGTTTCTCTTGTGCTCCCCAGAAAGTAACCTTGGGGTTACCTTCCTCCTTTGACTGGAGGAACATTACGAAGAAAAGGGCTGACATTCTGGTTTGGGTATTAACAGCCTTCTGCATCTGTGTTCTGCAGGGTCTGACTGTGCTGCAGGTAGAGAGGAGAGTGAAAGTGCTGTCCTGGAAGTATCTGCCTCCTGCTGAGTCTCAGAGAAGGAGGGACAGTCACCTGTGCTGGACTGGCACTAGGATACAGCTTTCTCCTTGAGACAGAGGGCTCCAAAACACTGGATTATATGGTTTCCACCACTGCTTATTGGCTTTTGCTGTTTTCACATAGCAAGGCAGCAGTGAGAGGGGTGCTTCGATGTCCAAGTTCACTGTTCATTTAGTGTAAAATGGCATTAACAGCAGCAAGAAAAAAAGGTGGAGCAGCTTTCCTCCTGGAGAACCAGGAGCCAGGTACACTGCTGCTGACAGTGATGACAAACAAGTGCTGGAAATATGTTGCACTTCAACTAGTAAGAGTATTTAGGAATAGGCTCAAATGGCCTTACTCATACCAAGCCTTGGAGCCAGGGGTGTGCTTGTGGAGTAAGACACGATTCTACATCAGTAAGAATATGAGAAAGTATTGGTAGTATTCAAAGGTCAGATTCTGGCATTTCTATTTATATAGGTTAGCACACATGCCAGTAGAAGCTTAATTTGTTTTAACAAGGTTTCTCAAATAATAGGGAAGACCCAAAGATAAATGAGCAGCATAATCTAGCTTCCATATGCTATAGAAGAAATAGATGACATTTGCTTGTGTATTATAACATGGTTATAACTTAACCCGGTCTTGTTCTGCCATAGTTTAACTTTGTGTGGTTCTCCCCTTTTGGCAGGTGATAATCCCAGGCTAACGACTTCACTGTAAAACAGAATGATGCATAATTGTACTAGAATGTACAGTGTCCCATATATTGTAAATATTCTGTATGGACTGAAGCAGAGTACTGTGCATTCTGGTAAAATTATATACTCAAAGGCAGCAGCAATAATCACAAAACTGTACCAAGCAATACAAAATATACTAAACAGTTAAAAAAAACCCCACACAACTAGAGAGAGAGATTGCCAAGATGAAGGTAAGGTTCATACATATATACCTATATTTGTATGTATCTGCATGCATATGCAAACATGAGGTCCACTTGCCACCCTTGTTGCTCTTTTACCAACTTTACAGCAATTCTTAAAACAGCAGTAAATTGAGAGTCTTTCTGAAAGGAAAAGTTCACACGTGTTTCAGACTAGAGCGATGGCAGCTCGCTAATCATTTTGACAGAGGATCTCTGAAAGTCATTTTCTCCCCGAACTGGAGAAGCCACTGGTGTTTCGCTGGTCGAGAGGGCCGGGGGGGGGTCCCGCTGCGCGAACCCATAGATACAGACGTGGGCAGGGGCCAGGCAGCTTCCCAAGGCCCCAAAGAGCTGCTCCATCGGGTGGGAGCAAAGCCTCAAGCCTCTGCTGGCAGTGCTAGCAAAGCCTGCAGGATATTTCTAAATGCTTTCCCTGTCCAATTTTTTTCCCTCTCCCTGCAACCATGAAAATGCATGTGAAGAAGCAACAATCTCACTGCATCTGATGCAAGATCTGTGTAGTCAGTGCCCTATCTCTGACCAGATGCTGCCAAAAAAGCAGGCAAATGCCCTGGGAAGCTGACATGGGAGAACGAGCCCAGCCGCCCCACAGAAACATCTCCTTCTGCTCTCCGATAGCTAGAGATTTTGTTCAAAGTAGCCCAAACTCCCTTACTAAACATAGTGACTGTGGCAACTCACATCGCTTCCAGCTGAATCTTGGTACAAAAAACTTCTTGTGTCAGTACATTTCACTGCTTAGGTGATGTCCAGGGCTTCTTGTGTGCCAGGAAAGCAGCCACAGGCGCTGAGAGCTAACCTATTAAGAGAAGCGGTCTGCGGCGCACTCACTGGGAGCCTCTGCTTGTGTTTCAGAGAGGAAGCACCCGTCATTCTGGGGCTGCACATCTTCCACAAAGCAGCAGTGCAAAAACATAAAAAAGTCTGGGACAGTTACAGGAGGCTACAACAGTATCAAACTTTGAACATACAACAGTGAATCGGAGGAATCTCTTTGCTTGGTAGCCAGGTTTCCCCATTCTGTTTCCAACCAAAAATACACCTTCTCCAGTGCCCCGAGCTCCCAGACCAGGAGCTCAGTCCTCACAGCTTCCGACATGCATGTCCTCAACCCCCCAAAGGGTTCGGCACGGAGAGTCAGCGAGGCTCAGCCTTCTTTCTGAAAGCAGATATATGCTGCTCTAATATACAAAATTATAACTGTATCTTATGTACAAGCACTTAATCACACAGCACTTGCAGGGTCTCATTCTGCATTTTTTATTTCATTCTATTCATTTGAGTGTTGTTATTTAAATATTTTGAATAAGCTTCAGAGGCTGACTTATTTGTAAGGAGAACAGAGCCAAAGAGACTCTCCCCCTCCAGTTGCAGTGAGAGCCAGATGGCCACACTTTAACCATTTCTCTTAAATCAGAAAAACAATTGCAAGTCTATATCTACGGGGGCAGACATGTCAGCTGGTGCAAAGAGCCCTAGCTCTACTGACTCTGGGGAGGCAGGCAAATTTATAATGGGTGGGCCATTCCCCCACTCTATGTTGCAACCTCTAGTGATTTTATTGAGTCTTGCAACAGCTAATGTGTTTTTAAGTGTTGCTTAAATCAAAGGACTGCATGAGAATCTAGGCTTAGGGGGATTTTGTTGTTTTGGGGTTTTTTATGTTTGAATTTCTAGTCCACATGGCTGCAGAAAAATACAGAAAATGTTAAGTGAACACTACTATATAAAAAGAGCCATCAGTTTTCAACAAATCTCAAAATCCTTATTCTTTTTAATCCTGACTTATGTTTTTCATTTGTGAGAGGTAAGCAAACATTAGTAGTTGAGTAATACCATAAATGCAAATGGAACAAATAATAAAGAAATCTTTAAAAACATGTTCCTAATTGTCTCTGAAACTTTAACAAAACACAAAGAAAGGATGTTATAGCTAGCAAAGTGCTGCCTCAAGTGAAATTCAGAGGCAACTTCACTATTATTAGCAGGCTGAAATAGTGGTAAGGATGTAGCAATAAGACCTATCTTCCTTTTAGAAAAAAAAAAGGAGATTTTTTCTCCCACGGTTCACAGAAGACCCATTCCCCTCTTGCCTGGTTATTTGTGCTGTACAGATGGGATATGGGTAGGCAGGTGTTCTGCTTAATCTTTGCAGCTTCTTAAATACAAGCAATACTTAAATACAGGCGATTTAAGAATAGGAAGGGCAGCATTTGAAAACTGATCAGTTGAAATGCATAGGAGCAACCTGAAAACATGTTTGGATTGCTCTTCCTATGAGCTCAGCTGCAAAGACCATGCTTACGAGGAGATCTGAAGTTCCCCAGGCAAGGATCACTTTTTATTTCCTTTTTTTCTTTGTTTTGTTTTTACCTCTCCCTGCACCGCCTGTGCAGCAACTTAGGCAATGGAGTCCTCCTCCAGGATAGGGGCTTCAAAGTACTATCATAATTCAGACAACATTCATCAAATAGGATGCAATTCACTAAGACGCAGACACTAGAAGCACACCCCCAAAACACATCAGACTAGCACGCAACAGGCTGAAAGGCAAACTTGTTCCTTCCTCAGTCTGACTCCTTTTTCTCTCTGAAAACTAAATTGAAATGATAGAAAACAATGCTCCTTTCTCCCCTAAAAAAACACAGAGCATAATAAAAGAGTAACATGCCGTCAATCTCCTGATGTTTCTGAGGTAGTAGCAGGAACTGATACTGCCCAGAGCAGCAATGAGGTTTTGAGTCCCATACACACTAAGAGAAACTGAAACAAGGGATATATGGAAAATCCATTAGCAGAAACCTACATGGAGACAAAAAAACATTTTGGTTTTCAGGATGTCTCAAGAGGTCCAGCACAGCATGTTAATGTTTGTGATAGAAGTCAGTCAGTGTCCAAGCTTATGTAATTTTCTTTTGGTAAAAGAATACAAAATGTTAGAATAACCACTTGTATTTTTACTGACTAACTCTCCTTAGCAGCTTCTTTCAAAAGTAGCTGGTTTTAATTTGTGGAACAAGAGTGGGTATGGCTTAACATTTATACAGCTCTAATTGAGCGCATCCCCCTTGCAGAGAACAGTAACTTGGTGTTTATTTCTTAGAAGTTATTAAATGAGACGTTTTGATTTTAGTTGGTAAATTTATGTAGAGTTTTTTTCCCCAAGTCCTTTGCTTTTCCCGTGTGACTAAACCCAAAATGTTTGTACCATTAAGATGTAAGATGGCATAGCCCAAAGGCAAACACACAGGATCATCTATCAGGTGCTTGGCTCTGCCACTGGTTTTTACTGCGGGCTCTGCCAGCAAGTCTTAGCACCTTTCTGTGCTTCTCTCTCCTTGCCTGTAAAATTGAGATAATGAAACTCACCCTCTTTGTTAAAAGCTTTCACATCTTTTTGATATAAAAATGCTATGCAGGACTTAATTGAATACAAATGTAAACGCTTAGCTACCCCTATTTCGTTAGAAATAAAGAAGAATTCATAGTGGGAGAAATAATGTCCTTTGTCTCAAGGGATTGGGGCTGCTCTTTGGTTTCAAGTCTCTGTTTGTTTCTCTTTACCTTCCAGAATTGTCTGAAACATCTGCTGAACTGGCACAATTTGAATGGAGAGATTCCATCTCATCGCAATTTTGACCTGATGCAAAACTGTCAGTGTCTGGTGTTTTCAAAGGAAACAATTTTTTCTGAGTGCAGTGCCAGGAATAATCTCCTGCTCTTTGACTCAATCTGTAAGCCCACAGGGTTATGTATTTATTTACTTATTTATTTTGATGTCTCTGAAATAGCAACGTGTGTTGCCTCTACGAGACTGCATGCTGCAAACCAGTGGAAGCAGAAAAACCGCAATTGTTAATGTTAATTGGTCTAACTTTACCATGTCATTTTCCATTTTTTTCAAAATGGAAATTAAACAGGGTTGGAGAAAAAGCTGTGATTTTGTCATAAGCAATCCAGTTAGTGAACCGAAGGGTTTTGATTGTTCAGAGCTGCACAAAACCAATGAACCACACAAACTCTCGCCCGTCTGTCTGTCCATGCTCCCTCAGACTTGCCTGTACAGACCCGTGTTTGCACACGCAGCAATCGCGTGGACCTCGAGGTGTGTATATGCCTGTACAGAAGGGCCACGCTCTCGCGCTTATCTTGTACCACGCGTGCATGGCACAGACCTTTGAAAACATACAGGCTGGAATTCCAGGGAGTCCGCGCGCTTGGCAGGATCTCAGACTCGAATAACGAAGAGAATTTTGCATTTCATTTCCAAGGCGTATGGGGGCTGCTCTGTGGAAAGCGTATGCAGTGAAAATCCAATAAGCACAGTATCTTGCACACCTGAGAAGTTCATTCTATATAAAAACCAGCTCAACTCACCCAACCTCCAGTAAGGCAGAATTACACCCCCTCAGCACTGTGCCGAGTGTGTTCCCCAAACTGATTTTGAAAGACTCAGGGGAGAACGTTCCAGCCTAAGTGATCTCATTCAATCAGGAAGCTTTCATTAATATCCTGCTTCAATTTTCCAGTTGATAGTTTCAGTTGTATTATTCTTAGCAATCCCTTAATAAAGCTCTATGTCTTTTTTCTAATGCAATGATGTTTATGCCTTTTACATTCTCACATGCAGTCCCTAATCATTCCCACCCTTGCCTCAGCCTCCGCAGCTCTCAGAGAGACCGAGCTGCTGCCACCGGGATGCACGTAAACCCATCCACACGCTTACACAGAAACCTGCTGGTCTTCTCTGAACGTCCGCTCCGCCTAGTCGGAGGTGCCCGCAACGGAATACCTGCTCTGTCCATAGGCCCATCCTCTACAGGTCTATTTAGCTTCACTGGCCACTCAACCTCCCAAGTTACTGCCATCTAAAAATCTTGTCAGTACAATCCTCTTTCAAGTAATTACCAGTAGAAATTCGTAGTAGTAGCAAAGAATACGCATAAATCCCATCCTGGTGCAGACCTCTGCTGGATATCTCCCCCAGACATGATCTGTTGTTGCAAATAATCATCCTTCGCCACTTTGCAATCCTTGTGACACAGTGTTTATAAACAAACCAATGCGTAAACTTCTTTCGCAAGCGAGAATGGCATGAGAAACCACATCAAATGCAAATCCAAATCATTAGTAGATCCAGCAAATGGCCTTTTATCCATTGATTTTGTAATTCTGTTTTCTAAAAGAAGTTTGCAGAATCTATTTTCTCTTCTTTCTTTGCTGCTAAGCTTCATTTTTTCCATAGTGGTTCCCTTTTTCTATTCCTGCACTCTCCTTTTCTCAAACTGAGATACTCCTAGGACCTTTCATTAATTAGTCAGGAAGACAAGCCTTGTCCTAGTTTACCCTGCATCACAAAAGCCAATGATAAATTCACTGTTTGTTGCAGCTGCAGAGCAGATGTGGCCCTGAACACTGAGATTTTTGTTCCTGCCACATAATGTAAGTCAGAATTTTTAGGTAAATATATATGCCAACAGTTAACAGACTGTGATACCTGAAATATTCCAGTATTTCTACTTTGAGAACAAGATTTAACTACAGTAACCTCAATATGGGATGTGACAAAGGGTGAGACTTCTAGTATGTGTTCTTGCTGAGGGCTGAGAGTCATGCAAAAGAGCACTTTCAGCCTTGTATGCTGACCTTGGAGCTCACAATTAGACACCAGTTTCCCTGGAATCACATAAGGCTTCTGGCACAGATGGGATCAAACTGGAATCAGACACCACAAAGATATTCTGCTTACTCCCTCCAAGTTTACTAGGCAGCAGGCACCTGAGCCCTACTGGAAGCAGACTGGGTTACCAACAGCTTGAAGTCTTCTGGCTCCATATACAGAGCAGGAGACTACCTAACCCCCAGTAACAGTGTGCTTGAGGAAGCAGAATGACCAGACATTGCCACTGAGATCATTCAAGGCTACACATTTTGCCCTTTTTGATGGAAAAAGAAAACTTGTGATTACAGAAGAGGAAGAAAATAGGTGGGAAGAGATGGTCAGGTCTGGGTAAAAAAAGTGGGTAAAAAAGATTACGCACTCTGCCAGAGAAGACTCAAGCTCCTGAATGCAATTAAAGTGAAATTTATGCACCTTTGAAACATACAGCGTTCTGCTCGGAAATCAAATATGGGGAAATGGGAAAAGGATATGCACAGACGGTACGATCATATGGCCAACATATGGAAATCAAATGGAGCAGCTACTGTTTTTTTAAGTTCCATCAGAACAATAGATTGAAGAACAGCAAGAGACCTCTTTCTTACCCTGTTTACTTTCCTAGATACCCAGCTGCTTCCCAGCCCTCACGGCACGTGTAGCACTTACCTTGTCTCTCAGATATCTGCCACTTTTACCTTCTAGGAAGTCCCAGACTCTTCCATAAGTCCTGTAACTACTTGCTTGAGAATAACCACACAAAAAGCAGGCAGAATGGGGAAACACAACAGGGCATCAGCATCCAGTTCTCAAAAAAAGCTCCTGACAACATGCTCACCATCAATGCCAGGCTCACTTTTACAGCCAGACAGGAAGAGCAGCATGTGAGCACTGTACACACACACAATGTGTGTATTTAACCACACACATACAAAAGCCTGTTAAAATCAAAACATATCAGAAGCATAGGCAAAACATGTTAATTAAGGGAAACACAGCCTCATCATTAATACACTGTGTGATGTACCCAAGAGCATGACACACTCCTGTGGCATGTTCTTCTCCTCTCCCTGGGCGAACATTTCTGTATTTCCCCAGAAGTAGAATTTGACACATGTGATGCAGGAACAGAAATAAATTTGCTGTAAAAGTCTAAAGCAAACAGATGTTTGAAACATCTGCCAACTAGCTATGAGAAAGTTACTTCTGCTTCAGGACGTAATAACCTATGCACCTCAGTTAGAAGGATACTTGTCTTCTGTGGAAAGGAAGACTCCATACTACGAGTTATATTTCCAGTTGTATGGGAAATACTCTTAGAATGATGAGGTTGGAAGGGAGCTCTGAAGATCACCTAGTCCAACATCCTGCTCAAGTAGGGTCACCTAGAACAAGTTGTCGAGGATTGTGTCCTATCAGGTTTCAAACATCTCCGCTACCTCTTTGGACAGCCTGTTCCAGTGTGCAACCATCCACACAGTAAGAGGTTTTTTTCTGATGTTTAAATGGAATTTCCTGTATTTCAATTTGTGCCTATTGCCTCTTGTCCTTTCACTGGGCACCACTGGGAAGAGTCCGGCTTCATCTTTTTTACTCTCCTCATCCTCCATCAGATGTTTATACACATTGATAAGACTACCCTGAGCCTTCCCTTCTCCAGGCTGAATAATTCAGCTCTCTCAGCCTCTCCTCCTGCAAGAGATGCTCCAGTCCCTCTGCCACAGTTACAGTCCTTCATTGAACTCATTCTAGTAAGTCCATGTCTTTCCAGTTTTGGGAAGGCTAGCACTGGACACAGCACCAGTGCTGAGCAGAGGGGAATAATCACCTCCCTGGACCTAGCAATGCTCCTCCTAATGCAGCCAGGGTACCATTGGCCTGATTTCCTGTAAGAGTACATTGCTGGCTCATGTTCAACTTATTTGCCACCAGGACCCACACATCCTTCTCCGAGACTTCTCTAGCTTCTGGGTAGCTCTAGTGTACACGGGCACGGTTTTCGAATCTGCATATGTAAGCACATAAAACCATACCAGGCATCAGAATAAAAGTGGGTTGCTATTCCAAGGCACTACAGATCCCAAAGGAGAAAAGTGGAAGTGTTAAGATTAAAGCCCTATTTCAAGTCTCCAGGTTGCCTGCAGCAGAGCCTTCATCATCAAATCGTGTATAAACTGAGTCTCTGTAAGATGCTACATTTCAACTAAGCTCTAACAAGAACCACTCAAGAGAAAATTGCATTTCTTTCTAGTTTATTCCTTTGGTTTCAATTGTGGTAAGTTACAAACCTATTCTAAGACAGATGCAGTGCAACACTGGGGCATGCACGCCACTCTATGATAACTCAGCCTAACACAGTGATCTATATGGAAGGTTAGATAATGCTGCATTATACATGAGACTATCAGCTCCTCTATGAACGGATCCCCACTGCCACGTGCTGGGAGGTATGAATTAGATATGATGAACACAATAAAGCCAAGACATCAGTATTTAGGATAGCTTTGTAAAAAGCACTTGCCTGTCCCTGCACTTAGAAGAGGTATCTGCATCCATTCTGTTATTAACCATCATATGCCTTGATCATACTTGAACTCTCTTGTTAAGGTGAATAGCAAAAATGGAAAAAATAAGATATTACTGCTAAGCCCCATTCCTGGCCCCTGGGGTGCCTAGATGTACAAGATGGTTACAGAATGTAAATGCAGCAATGAGCACTACAGAAATGCTTATGGATGAGGAAATGATATCATGAATTGTGTTATGTCAAGTGAGTCCCTATTTATAAACAGAGAGAAAGCTTCTTGGTGTGTAAGTGATGGGAAGCAGGAAATTGTTCATTGTACAAAGGAGTGCAAAACATGATAAAAAAAATGGGGGGCTCTCAGAAAGAATAACTTATGTGCCATTATCATTATGGCACACAGGATGCTAACTAGTGCCTTCCCTAGAAACGAGCTGCAGAGAACCTGTGCTGACCCTCTGTGAATCCTGCGGGAGGTTACGCACTTGGTATGCTGCTTTGGGGGTAGGTCTCTCGAAGATGCTACAGCACCTCATCAGCTGCATGATCAAAGCCAGGAGTGTGTGTAGATTAAGGCAGGTACAGCAGAGGCAACAACTGAGAGTCCCAATTTGAATGTGCCAGCTATCGCTCTCAGTGAGGCAGAGAGGTTCACGTGCTCACGGCGCCTGGAAAGCCCTAGCTGGAAAGGCACAAGGAGGGCAGAGGCAGGCACTGCTCAGTGCTCCAGAGAGCAGCTCAGACTTGCCCCTGGGGGAGCTCTCTGCTCTATGTGCAAAATAAGGCATGAAAGATGCCTTTTTTTTTTTTCCAGGTGGTTGTAATATCAGCTCCTTTATTCTCCAGGTAAATGCAATGGTATATAGAAACTCCATACTAAACCTTTATTCATCTCCTCTCCATACTCCCCCCATGAAATCAGTCACACTTTGGACAAGACCCTCGAAAGAAGAACATTCAAGCGAAGGTGTATACCAGGATGTTAGATCCCAGGGTAGAAACCCGCACTGAATGCCAGCTTTCAGGATGTGTCAGAAAGCTGCAAGACTGAGAACCAGTGTTCACACTCAGTTTGGACTCCACAGGCTTAAAAATCCTAATTTACTGAGAGCAACATGCTGAACTGATTAGATGCTGCCATAGCATCTATTCACTATTGCTCTGTGGCACCAGTTGTTGGAGCCTACAGCCTGTACGAAGCAGCCCATGCTTTCAGGAGAGCTGACACCACAGCTTTTCCATCCATACCGCATTCAAGATGCATGTTATGGTGGCTTTATCTGCACATTGACGTGGAGCAGCTATTTTTTCAGAGGCTGGAAAATGCTTTTATATGGAGGAAATCTCCAAGAAAGAATCAAAGTCAAGTCACTGTGAAAGACCAGCGCCTTCACATCTGCTGTATAAGCACGTACACACACATTTAAGCTAACATTTCCAAGAATGTTGATGGGACTCTTACCTTTCATACCTCCAGTTGTGCCTTGGGAAAGGATGAGGAGCAGAGGAATACCAAGGAATTTAGCACATTATTAGTATTTTTTTTTTTAACCTAAGGGCATGAAACAAAACAAGTGAGCTAATCGCTCTGAAGTACAGTGCTTAACTTCATCCCCCGATCTCTGAAACGAGCACTTTAAAGGCTGGTGCAACCATTTGATACCTGCTGCTGCTAAGGGAATGCATAATCATAAAACCACCAGCAAAGCTCTTACATCATTTTACAATCAGGCATCTCAAAAACTGTTTATCTGATCAGCACCAAATTCTGTCAGAGCGTTGACATGTGCATTTCTAAATAATTTCAGTATGTCAACCTGAATAGACACACAGAATCAGAGAGTTAATTATCTTTGACAACTTTGCCAGCTAATTTCCTATTTATATGTACCAAACTAGGGGCCTCTTTTATCCTGCCTTGTCACAAAGAGTTTATCAATCAAATCAAGGCCTAAAATTGGCTGCCAAAGGCGGTCTGCCATCCCAAAGGGGAGTTTATCTGTTTGAAATCTTTCCGACTGCCTAATGACAGCAACATTGACAGGAAACATAACAGGCATTGTTTTCTGTGGTTGCTTCTCTTCCCCCCCTTTCCCTTTGACGCTCAAAGGGGACAGAGCCTCTTTGGGATAACACGGTACATCTCCTCGCCTCCGACTCCCCGCTGCCCTGCTCCCAAACACGCCTGCGCCTGGACGCAGCTGTCAGGACCCGACGGGGGATGCGCAGGCTTCACCTCCGGATTTCAGCTGACAGGACCTGCCAGCCTCGGCTCCATCCCTGTCTGCGCCAATTTGGGCACGTTCGCTCAGGGATGGAGCGAGGACGGCAGGAGCTGCCCGCGTGCTGACAGGCATTAGGTGGCGGCGGTTGGGTGCATGTTGTCACTACTTTTCTTTGACAGGCAGTTATGTTTTACTTTAATAGCCATATATCTTCTCTCGAGCTCCCCTGAACGGGGTGGAATTTTACAAGGATACCAAGAGGTTGTCACTTCGCCGGCGCCTGCCGCCATTGCTCCCGACCGGGGAGCGCCCCCCTACCACATCCTGTGCAAACGCAGCCACGTCTCACGGAGCAGAGAGCAGAACGAGGCGCGACCCTTTCTGACCCAGCGCTGGGATCTGCTGTCCTGCTGCGGGCGGGCAAAGGCCGCGGGGGCACGCTGGCCTGAACCTGCTCGCCACTGCGAACCAGCCAGGCAATTTCTCTCGAGAAATTATGAATGAGAAAGGGCTTCCTCAAGGACCAGGATGATGCAGCAGCTCCTCTCGGCTACAGCTGGAAGTGGTGTGATTCATCGCACATAAAGCTGGTAATCAGTTATACCACCCTTGGCAATTAAAACGAACTGCATAGAACTACCTTAAAAAAGCAGGGATTGTTGCTTAGCCAGCCAGCACTCCAGCAACAGGCCGCACGGGGAGAATCTTAATTACAGGAGAAAGAGACAAAAACCCAGGGTCTTTGCGGTCTTAGAGATGGGGCCATTCCTTTCACAGGAAAGCCTCATGCAGCCAAGCCGACCTACCGCGGCAGATGCTCCGCACTCTGCCTTGCGATCCTGCCTCTGCTGCCCACAGGAGATCCAGAGCAGATAAAAGGTCTGTGCTGGTGCTTCCCCTGACTTCTGAGCATCAAGGCACTTGTATCTTGAGGATGCGCCCCCTAAATTCAGCTAAAGAGAGAGAATCACAGAATTTTAACGTGCCAGTTACCTCTTAAATCTGCAGACAAGTATTTTCTGTCTTTAGAAGAAAAGGACTCCCACTCTTCTCTCCCTTTTATTCCAGAAAGGAAATAAAATTATTCCTCCCTCTCCTTTATTCCAAAAGCTGTCTCATTCCATTACACTTACAGAATACGCTAGGTACTATAAAAGTGAGCACCAGTTGAGCAACTGTATTTTTCCTCAACTTAAAATACACATTCTATCCTTACAGGATGTGGTATCACAGTAGGTACAAAGCATCTGGAATTAAGTGCCTTGTTCTAATGAGGTCTTAAAAGGAAATATTATCTTTTTTTTTACTTATTATCTGAAAGAAGAAGTTGACGGGGGAAGAATGACAAGCTAATTCCTTAATGTCGATAGTCAGAGGTGCCTACTGAGAGTAGCATCGGCCCCAGACCAAAAGCTGTGCGTGCCTGTCCAGAATGAGTGCTATCGGCACCTACTGATAGGATTCCGTATCCATACGTCGATACGGAACCCTATTGATAGGTCTGGAGTCATCAATGCCATGCAAAATTGAGAGAGAGACATGTCGATACATGGAAATGCCTACCAAGAACATCGGCCGCAGACAAGAAAGCAACAGATGTCTCTTGAGGCCAAGACATACCCAGGGCTATCGACAGGGGTCAGTGTTAACAGTTATCCCTAACTGTTGAGTCCTCCTCCTATCACTCCCTCCCTGTAACGAGGTATGCAAAGCGGCAGGACGCAATACCCCTTGAGATGGAGAGGCACCCACCTGTATCCAGATCGACAGCCATGCATGCCGTGCCCTCACAATACCTATGGAAATCAACACTCATCAAGGCCCATCGGTATCCAAACCAGTCAGTGTCGAGACTCAGCTGTGCCTACCGAGAGCAACAGCAGCCCCAGACTGAAAGCTATGCGTGCCTGTCCAGAACAAGTGCTATCGGCACCTATCAGTAGGGTTTCATAGCAATATATTGCTATATCAATATTTTTGATACATTGAGATCAAACCCTATTGACAGTTTGGAATTTGACAGGCATCATCAGCACACGATATTGAGAGGAATTGATGTGGATACCATTCCACACCCACTGAGAGCAACATTGTCCCCAGACCAAAAGCAATAGATGCCTCCTGAGGCTGAGACATATCCATGGCTATCTGCAGGGATCAATATCAACAGTCACCCATAACTATTGAGACCTCCTCCTATCGATCCCTCCCTATGATGAGGTATTAGTATGCAATAGGACATGAACTGGAGCAACATCGGCCCCAGACCAAATGCTATGCATGCCTGTCCAGAACGGGCAGCCCGTCAGGATCACAAACGGTCAATGCTTCGATGCAACTCGGCTTGACAACACGGGGTTTATACATGTTTGTAGATATATTCTGTTTTCAGCACTGTGTCCAACTTTTCCAAATTTTGTTTCTTGCAACCAAAAATGTACACAGATACTCACATTTTCAAAGATGGCTCTATATGGATATGATAAAACGGTTATTTCAACAAAAGCATTTTCACGTTGATGTTATACACAGTGAGAGCTTTTTAATGCTTTTTCTCTTCAGACTGTGAGAAAGGTTTAAGTTCTCCCCACACTACTTCCAGTGTAAATTACTTAGTGAATGGAAAACACGTCTTTAGTCATATAACCTAGTTACTTTGAGAGTTGAAAAATACACGCTTCTGCCCTGCTTTAACTCAGGTCATATACAAATATTTTCAATTTTGTAATTTTCCAGGATGACCAGAACTGAAATGTTCTAGTGGACATCAACTGAAAAGGTCGTTAAGCCTTGTCATCTTGTTTGCCTGCTCTTAAGATTTGGAATTTTGGAATTTTTCAAAGATACCTGAAAAAAACAGTCGTTTTAGCGCCACTAAAATACCAGCTTGTACTCATATGTAATACTGTGACCGTCCAGAGGTACTTGTCTCTTGTTTGTTCTGGGAAACACAAATAAACTTTTTATCTTCTCCTTGTTCCAAGGAATAAATAATTCAGATCGTAAAACCCAGTGACTGCTGGATTGTTTTGATCTACTTAAGCAAATCCCTATTCCAAGCTCCTACTACCCACAGAACGGCGTATTTTCGGTAGGAGTAGCTCAAGGCATACACAGAGACAGGAATATTCAGAAAAATTCCCTAGGTACTGGGACATTTCCAGTGACAGGTCGCATATGATCTCCAGCAGCAGAAAAAACAGCTAAGGGAGTGATAGTGTGGGCTAATGTTGTCCGCACATTGGCCATTATTTTTATTTTCCTGTCTCTGGAAGATGAATACTCAAAAATATTTTTAAATATGGAGTGAAATATCTGTGCCCAGGCCCTAGAGGACGATCCTCGGCGATTAATATTGATGTCCTCTTGCCAGTTGTCCTGTTAGTGCTGTGAAGGGCTCTTTATAGCTAGCGAAGGATTGCTAAGGTTTCACCGAACGCACAGAGAACACTGAAACGCAAAGTTCTTATCTTTCTACTGCATTAATAAAGCTACTGTAGCAATAGGCCAAGGTCTCATATACCAGACAACCAATTCTCAGCAGGGACCTTCCTTAAAAAGCAGGAGATTGCTTCTGGGTGCCGCCTCTGCCGAGACTCCCAGCACACTCCATTCGGGATGCAGCTGCTTATCCAGTAGAGGCTGGGCAGAGATCAGCAATTCATTTCACACTGGCCCCTGCTGAGCATCAGTCATTACCATCAGCACCGTCCAGACTTGAGGCAGTGACCTACAGGTGAAAGGCTGCAGCCTGCCAAGCCACTGATCAGTGAGTTTTGACACAGTCAATTATTCAAAAACAGCCACTCAAAGCTCAATTAAAATTTCGGAAACTTAACCTTTTCTTTGCTTCTCCTTTGTCTCCCGCACATCCTGCTCCCCAGTCTAAATAAACTGAGCACTTGGTCGCTGCACTATATAATTCTGTATTCCAACTGTCAGGACCTACCGTAGCCACCTCTGTCACTGTCTCTGCCGATCCGCGGGCACTCACTCAGGCCTCCCAACAGTATTAAAGTACTCGCCCTGACAGACACTTTGATAACAGCACCAAGCACGTGCACTGAGGCAAACTCCCTCTGACAGCATTCACTCAATGAGCCAAAAGCTAGAGAGAGACACAGATTTGTTTTAGTTACCTCACTTGTGTGATGGATGTTATAATTAACTCTGTCTAATACTGAAAAGCTATTGTTAAGTTTCACGGCCTTTGAAGATTCATATTTGTAGCAGCAAACCTCTCAAATGAACACATTTAGCAATGACTGCATTTTTCAGTGATTTTTTTAATGTTGCCAAACAGTAGCACTGAATATTTATAGAGTTCCTGTTAAAAAATTACACTTATCATTGCTTGTTTTTGCTTTGATCTAGAATTTATTGTCTACGGAGTGAAAAGAGACAGACACCCCCCCATACACCTCCCCTCTCTCGCACATCTCCAGCGCATGTTGACTGCTTCCGACGTTGTGTAGAGGCAGGTCATCTCAGATTCCAGTACAAATTTAATTAAATTAATGCAACCTCTCGGACAACACAGATTCATTATTGCTGCAACCATTCCAACATTTATCACATCTATGCGGTCATCAATCAGGAACTAAATGCTCAGTCTCCCACTCTGCATTCACCATAATGGATTCAGTTACAATTTTCTGTCCCTAGCAAGAGCCCCGGCTTGACTGTCCCCTGATGTGTCCATCTCCCATATTACTAGCAGAACCTGTGCTGCAGCTCCCAAGTAGCTGCTCCAGCCCTGAAAGCCTCCTGCTGAAGAGCAAAGCCCTCTCCAGCCCTCTGAGCACGGCAAAGAGCAGGGATTGACCCGGGGCTGCAAACGGCACCGACGGCAAGCTGTACAGCTCGGCAAACCGCTGGCCTAGGACATGTCTGAAGCCAGGAAGCTGCAGAAAGCAGCTACTAAAAGGTTATAAGCTTATGTCAAAATAGGTCTCTGTTTAAAGCTGTTTTAACTTCCATCTATTCAGAGCCCTCTAGAAACTCCTACCAACATATAATTTGCAACACCTTAGATTTCACCTTTGAATTTAGCCCAGTAGGTAACTTTCTAACAGGGTCATGTGTTTTTCTGATTTATATGAATACAGGGGGATAAAGCAAATCTTTGCACAGAACACATGCTTCTCATGCTGTTCTGTTTCTGAAAGGCAGCCCTTATGAGAATGTCTCAGACTGACGGAAAACAGCTAAAATAATCCACTCCACATATGCTGATACTGCGATATCCGTTGCCTAAACAGCTGTTCCTTCCATTTCTTTGCAGAACATGGATGAGATCACTTATTCTGGATCTCCACCTGCCAGGAAAATGATAATGAACTCACTAAAAGGGGTCTAAACATTGCCTGGTGCCCCAAACAGCTCACGGGTACCACCATTTCACAGGTCATGTTTGCTACCACTACAGATTAGCAGGAACTTGGTCTTTACGGTAGACAAAAAAGCGTTTAGCAATCATAGCTTTCATTACTCCATATTGCAGAGTTTATTGGTCAGCGAGATGCAAAGAAAGCAACTCTGCAACTGGCAGCTTTAGCTCTGTGATTTGGGAAGAAAAGAAGAAAACAAATCTGCTGTCTCGCAATTGGAATTTCCTTCCCACTACCAGCTCCATCCACTTCCTTCCCACTGCAAGGTTCGAATCCTTCCCACAATTACCCTCACAGCTCTCTGAGTGCCATTAGCTCTTCTAGGCTAACTAAGGGTTTTACCAGCAACAGTGACAAAATGAAGACGCAACCAGCCTGCCTTAGAGAAATGACAGCCTGGTATTTCAAACCCTTTGACCACGCAGTGCACATTTTTCCTACAGAGCTACTTGGAATGTGAAAAGAAATGCCACTTCTTCTGTAGCATCTTCACGCAACCAGCTATTTAAACCAGCTTTCTTCTTTTATTATAACAATTCGTTGTTTCATCCTGAGATTGATTTTACATGAAGACCTGTCACTATCCTTTTAGCAGAAAGCAACATACGAGGGTTTGTCTTACTAATTATCCTAGTGCTCTGGACTACCTTAAGCACCAGACAGATGAAATATAAGCAACGGCAGATGACGGAGTTGGCGTTCTCATGTCTCACGTTCCAGGTAGTTGAGGTGCTGTCATTTTGATTACAAATTTGCCACTGGAGTTGAGGGCACCACACTGCCATAATAAATATCATGCCCATGTTTCCACCGAGAAACAATTCTTTGGGGGTTTATTCTGTAACTTGTTTGAAAGCATGTGCCCAAGTTTGGTGGAGAAGTTCAAGAGAATATTAATTTATTAATAAATAATAACAAAAAAATTCTGCTCTTTTAAACTACAAGAGCATTAAGAAAACACAAGCAGTTTATGATGCTTTAATTTTTATAACTGTTCTAGGGTATTGGTATAATGCTTACAATTCTTCTTTTAATGTACATTTACGTAAAATACACAACAATACTTGCCTAAATTTGAATTTACTCAAGAGCCCAGAACATCTTTGAAACGCTCATCTGCTTTATCATGCAAATTTTTATTTATCCTACAAAAATTCTCAGGGATAAATAATATGTATTATAAAATCATATATTATACTATAAAAATATATGCAACATTAAAGAAAGTAAAGCCTGTGGTTCAGGTTTTCTGGGTCAGTGTAAATTAAGAGGCTTCATTCACTCCAACAATGCTTCTTCAGATTTAGACTGAAATCTCCACGATATGACTACGGATTCTTCACTGACTATGGCCCGAGACAGAAGTGTTCATTATATCCCTCATATATCATTTCTGGGATGCAATTTACTGATATGTATTGCTTTTAGTCTAAAAATGCTGCATTAGAACTTAATGTTTTTAACAGGCCTTGGCCTCAGCAACAACTAGAGTAGTGACGAGCAGCTGTTTCTGCTTCCTGAAGTTAGCACTCTGGTTGCAGTTAGGGACAAGACTGCGGGCTAGTGGTAACACACTTTTACTAACAGGGATGTCTCTTGAACCCAGGAAATCCTCTGCCTGGGGCCTATGGATGACCAGGCTACAGCCCCTTTGCACTCAGTGGCACAAAACAGCCATCGCACAACAAATAATTTTATCTCAAGGTCTACTGTTGGCATTGAAATCACCTTAGTATTTGTTACGAACGCACTTCACTTAATGTCACTATTAAAGTCGTTTCCTGACATGCTTACTACTGCAGAAGTTTGGAATTTGCTATTCTGCTGCTGGATCTCCTGCCCTCCCCTTTGCACACAGAGGTGAATAGGTACCATTTGGCTTTTAAGGTGTAGATTTTTAACTACCAGATCTCATTTAAACCAGTGAACACAGTTGCTTCTCTGCCAGTTCGTGACATCACTTCTTCCCGCACATCCCCCTGCCTTGCATCAGATTTCTCTTTTTCTTGCTAACATTTGTTAAATGACTCTTCTTTTTACTTCTTTTCCTCTAATATAATGTTTGAACTGGAAGTTGCTGGGATTCTTGTTAGGTTTGGGTCTGTTTGCTTTTTATGTCTTTCTTTTAGTAACAGGTATTAACTATTTCTGTGACTCTGGTCAACACTATGCTTTCCCTGGTTGGAAGTCAAGCAGAATAACTATTAGATAAGGGGAAATTTCTTTGTTTTCTGTCACTAGCTAGTAGACTAAAAGATTACAAAGGATTTACTGCACCAGCTGCCCACTGGCTGGGAACTTAGTTAACAGCCCATAATGCTCAAGATGATCAACGATGAATTCAGGAAGAGGCTGCCAAGTTCTCTCTTTAAATCTATGATTATTTTTGCCCACTTGGTACTTCCTTCCCTTACAATGAAAATATGCCTAAATCAGGAACTGCAGGTCACCATGTGGCCTGGCCTTATTTCACTTTGCCTTTCACTTGGCTTTCCTGGCAGTTCAGGGCTTCCTTTCATCCTTACGTCCTTACTTCTCTCTTTGTTGAGACGAATTAAAAGCAGTTCTGGTGAAGCATTAGGGGCTGATGTTATCCAAACGTAAGAAATACTGCCTACTTCCCTGAGATTCAGAAGGGTGGTAAAGAGGTTGTTGATGCACAGGTGGATGACTGAGCTTCATCAGCTCCGAGCAGCTTTTTAGCACATTTAATTTTAAATTAGAACCATTTGCCACCTATGTCTCTCAGTGAATCAAGAGGCCAACAACATCTGCTTGAGCTCAGCTAACATAAGTAGGTTTAAACACAAATAATGTAAGACAATTCACATGTGATTGAAAACAAGACTACACATTTCCTTTTCTTAATCCTAATTCCATAATTTAAAAAATCTAGAGATCTCATTGGCAGCTTTGTAACAGTCATTTTAGGCAAAATACAACTTCTTTTAGGAACCGGTTCTATTTAACGCTCCAGCACCAGCTTCAGGATAAAGCAGGCATATTGTAATATGCCCTTTCAAATGAGATGTAAATGGGCTGCAGGTCCACCCTGGATTTTGCACCACTTGAGTGACCGAGAATAAACTACATATCATAGGAATATGGGACAGGCCTTCAGGGAAACAGTAAACCAAAGCAGTAATGAGGAGCCAAAAGACTGTACCTTTCACCTCCTCACAGCGTAACATCACTGAGCCAAGTCCTACCCGCAGCGCATACAGAGCCCCCCCTTCCCCGCATACCATTTGCTGGAATTAAGGATAACACCTATATCACTGCTAAGTAATCCTGCTTTGTGCTGCTGAGTCACACTGCATCTTGGTACCTGTCTGCCTAAAAGGATCCGTCACACTCTACCCTCTTCCCATTCTTTTCTCTAACCCGTATTTTAGCCTCTGCTCTAATGCCTATGGGCTCTACCCTAATCCCCTGTCTTAATGCCCCATTGCTACATAAGTATATATAATTATTAACAAAGTTCATTATTAGGAGATCTTAATAAACTCATTCTTCTGCTTACTTCTTGTTCACTGCTCTTAGTAGATCCCTCTGCCATCCCCTGCAAATTATATTCCTTCCTTAGCACTTGTATCTTGAGCCTCTTCACAGGGGTGTGATACTGAGAATCTTGCAAATGATTTTAACAGAGCCCAGATTTCACCTCAAACCTGCCCAGACTGAGGACTACTAGCATCTAGCAATGCAATACTAGCAAAAATAAGAATTTGACATGTCTGCTTATCACCGGAATATCTCAAGTAATGATAGTTAGTTATCAGCTTCCTTAAAACATATAATGAAAGACTCAAGGTCAGTTTAGAGCCAGCTACTGAAAATATCCTTCAAGAAATCACCCTAGGAAAGACCCCCAAGTGCTTTCAAAACTCCTATGCATGGTCGTCTGGAGAAGTCTGTTTCCTAGCACCATAAGGGAGCGCTGAGAGCATATCAAGAGGAGTAAGAAACAGCATAATGGAGATCATGTCAAAGCAGTGTGAATAAACATTGATATATATTTAGGTAGTGTACGGAGCAAACAAGGCACTAGAGAAACACGGGCTATGAGGGAAAGGAATAACAATGGTCACAGTGTTCATTTCTGAGAACAAAAATACCACAGTTATTTGGGGTAGGATTTTCAGTGTCTAACATGAACAGTGGGCTCTGGGAGCATTCTCATACTGGCAGAGGAATAAAAAAAGAAACGGAATACATGAAATAGACTCTTAAAATGACAAAGGGTAAATCTGATTGAAAACTGTGACACCCAGCAGTTTTCTTTAGCAACTCTGACAGCTCTAGTGAGTCATCAGCATCTGAAACCAGAGAGGAAAGACCTTTTGCTTTCTTTTTCTTTCTTCTCTGGAATCATAACTGATGGAAGAGAACTGAGTATCAGCCAGGCTGAGGAGGGAAAGCCACTCTGATGTGGCAGGGGATGCCATCAAAAATACACATCATTCCCACGAATAATGTGAAAGATCTGCATCTCTTCCTTCTAAAGAATGGAAATATATTAAGTGGAACAAGTGGTAGAAATTTCTTTCTTTGAACCAGTACACAGATTGACAGAGTTCTCTTACACTGCATGAGTCATGGCAAATGCAGCTTGCAGTACAGCAGCAAGCTTGCTGTACAACTAAATAACGCTTCTTCCTGACTTTGTAGTGTTCAAGGCCACATATCTAAGACCAAAGAGAGGAACAAAAAAATAAGACTTCTCCTATATCCTTCTCCACTTAGAATAACCACATATGAGGAAATATCCTTTTGTTTTTACTGTGTCTCCAAAACATCTACCCTTACATGTACATATTTCTGGGATGAGCAGAAGCTCAGAATTTGATAGAATCTGTTGCTGAAAGCTCTAAAATATACTCAGATTTGATCCCAACACTTTGCCTTTCATTTCCACAGTGATTCTTCTCTAATTATGTAAAAGGTTGAGAAATCCAAGCTGAGGTGGATTCTCATGCTCCTTTAGTCATTGCTTCATTTCTCTGCTCTCCTCTTTTGTGTACTTCTTCTGGCACACTCACGGTGTACATAAATACATGCGCGATGCCCAGGGGCTCAGGAGGCACCTATAGCTTGAAAGGCCTCCACGGGCGGCCCACCAGCTGTGGCACTCCCCTGCCCACTCCATCTACGGCTCAGCGGGGAGCTGCATGTGGCAAGTGGGGTCACAAAGCAGGAGAGGACAGGACAACGTCCACATGTGAGACAGGAATCTACCTGCGGGCAGTGCCACGTCTGGCCTTCCAGAGAGACGCTCATGCGGCTGCTGGGGCGAACGGTGCTACCCAGACCAGATGGAGTTTGTCAAGCGGTGTCTGGATCCAGATCACAAAGATGGATGTGGTTTGTATCCTGAGGACAGAGGAAAGAAAGGAGGATATAAGCAGAGAGAAGAGGGAAGGGATGAGGATTTGGGTGCCATGCGACAGGGAGCCCAGTCTTGGAGATGTGGGAAGCTGGGAAACATGTGGCTCTGGGCCACGAGACAACTTCGGAATGCAGATCTCTCCCAGGGGTTTGTGTATCTCTGTGTCAGCGTTCACAACTCAAGTGCCTAGGAGAGGAGCTTCACAACTTCAGATGCGCTCTCTACGTGAGAGTGTGGTAAATCGATATGCTACAAAAAACTAACGCAGTCAGTAGATTAAGTACATTTCTGGAGAAGTAGGATTTTTGCACCTTCAAATCTACAGGCTTTTCGCCCCATCTGGTAAATGCAGATCTAGAGCAAAAGGAATGAAAAACAGATATCAAACTATTAGAGAAGCCACATAAAGCAGATAAGCACCTTGGAGAATTTAAAGTAGCTCAGGTATTTATTTGTTTGCTTGGAAGTCTTACAAACAGCTTCTCACTAATGCACACTTTTAACTCATTGCACACTTTGAATCAAAGTATTTCCTTCTTAATAATAATAACCAATAGCAATAAATAACACTGCTCACTATCCTAACTCCCAGATGACCAAAACCAAACACGACAGTGAAACCTGACTTCCAGGAACATTTCAAATCACATCCTCAGCTGCTCTAAGTCAGAATAGTTCTATAGCTTCCAAGAGAGTTGCACTGATTTTTATCACCTAAGAATCTGACCTTTGTAACCCAATATACACAAAGGAAATCCAACATTATATCAGATAACTAGTTAACTAGCCCTTTGTTTTTCTCTCTGATATCCTGTCTCTTCAATTGCTGCAAGCAATTAAGTGCCCACCACTTGTTTGAACAACTAAACCAAAATAATTACAAATGCATGTTACACTACAACAATTGCATATTAACAAAGGCTTGGGGCCAATTAATCATTACACCGTCAATATCTAATTTGCATAAAGCTATTCTCTTTAAAGACTCCATGTTTGGGGTGACAGGGTTACCTCATCGATTATGTAAATTCCCCATCAAGCTTTACAGAAGCAGTCAAAGGAAATAAAAAGGCTTGTCTGCTTCCAGGCGAGCCAACAACCTGCAGCGAGGAGGCAAGACAAAACTAAAGAAAGGGAAAAAAAAAGAAAAATAGCAATGTAGGCTTAAGTTTTAAAAGGCTGGACTAAAGGTCCATCAGGGGAGCATAAAGCTGCAAAAACCAAATTCAGAGCACGCCAATTAGCCAGGCACTGGTGGATTGACTTCTACACAGCCATGTCATCACCACCCCAATAAAACAGAGGGCCCAAAAACAACATGACCATTTTCTGCATTACCTAGAGCTTCCCCAAAGAGACACCCTATGAGGATGTATTTGGCTCTTCTAGAAAGCCAAAGTCCCACAAACACAACTGGCAATAATATACACCCACCAACAAACAATGAATTCCCCTTATGGTCTAGGATATTCCTTCTCCCAGAGATTTTCTCTGGGAAGAAAAATTCTTAAAATTAGCAATTTGCTTATTGAGTCATGTGAAGAATTCTCACCCTAACTATGGGCAGTAATTCTAATTGCAATATTTTTCCATTAGGAAACTTGCACAACTGGACTGCAAATTTAACCAGGCCAGGAGCTCTAACCACTTCTCCTTGGCTTTGCAGAAGCAGCCCAGGGCCCCACTCCCCTGCCGCTCACAGCCACGGCCACAGCACAGCTCTGGGGCACAAGTTGCTAGGACAGAGGGCAGAAGGAGCAAGGAGACTCGGTGCCTGGGAACCAACAGCGATGAAAAGAAAGGGCCTCCTCAAGGATAATTAACCCCCTTTCCTATGAGAAAAGGAAGGCCAGCAGGCAGATTTCTCTTGCCCTGGATTTAGAGAGCAATCCTCGAACCCAAAGACAAGAAACCTTCACCTTGGAAAGCTAGTGCTCCCTGTGGCTGCATGCTTTTCATATTGCAGTGTGGTGGAGAACAAGATATAGAACAGCTAGTCCAGGTTTTTGACTATCCAAAGTATACATATGTATAGAAAAGAGACCAAATATTTGGAAATTCCAAATAGCAAGAGTCAACGCTCAGAAAGCCCCCTAGCAGGGAAAGCAGACTTGCTATGGCATGTACTGCAGAAAGGCATCAGATTGTAGCATGTATTATACCTGCAACATACTTCATACTCTATTCTCCATGGACGGCTTTTCAACCCCAAAATGGGGGACAAGGGGAAGAGAGGGGAGTTTAAAGTGCAAGCTGCACTCTCCGCTCCAAAAAGCACACTATGCTGATTCAAAAAAAAAACATTTTCAAAAATGCCTGTGGGTAAATTTGAGCTGCCCACAGCTCCCCAGGGGCAGTCGAACTTGCTGTCGAGCCATTTATGTGGATTTCAGTCAAATTCTAATTTTAGTGTTCATTAAACATCGGTAATTCCCAAGCCAATCCCTGCATCACCTAGTATACATAATACCTCTACAATATAGGTCATCCCAGCTTAGAAAACATACACAGACATCAAAGTGCAACCATTTCAGTATAAGTATTAACTTTATAAATAATTATGAACTTAATAATTCTTTACAAGATGCTGTAGAATCACAAATGTTTAAAAAACATTGCACTAGGCAGAGGAGTGGGTGGGTGTGGTATGCACGTAACACATATGTATATACCCACACACTTGCATACACTAGGGAGAGAGAGCTGTCTACGGATGCAGGTACATCTCTACCCGAGGCAGAAGGAAGGATGCTTGCCTGACACCCAGGTGCCTGTCGAGAATAACTGGTTCTGCTTTAACCACAGAGCCTCAAAGCTGGTGTCCTGGTAAGGATTTGCAGCTTCTCTGTATTCTCTAGATAGCTCTCCCGTGCAGGGGTCTTACCCAAGCCCATACGCCGCACAAACTGAGGTTTTCAAGTTCCTTTGAGATACTACATCTGAGATAGGATCTGGTAACAAATTTGTGAACATCTTGCATCAGTATAGTTTGGTGCTTGCGAAAACTCTCCACAGAGGTGTGGGCAGCACAGCCACATCTTTCCTCCTCCTTCTTCCCTTACCGTTGCCAGCAAGGGCAAAACGGGCTGCAGGGCAAACTCTGTGCCTGCAACAAAACGTAGCACATTAGTAACACAGAGACGCAGAGAGACTTGTGCTTTCAGAAGCTGCCCTAGAATTTGAAAAGGTGATCGCTCCCTGTCTCTGCTGAAGTGAAGCAGAAAGAAAATATTGCAGCACACTGCTGGATTATGCCAGAACTCATAAAATAACTAAAACTGGACAATTACAACAGACCAGAGAAGTCTGACACAAAGCAAGGAAGAAGTTACAAAACTGCAAGTAAGGGACTGTACTGAAACAAGCTCTGCAAAAAGATACACTTCCCAAAGGACAAGGACATTCTTTTACCTTGCAGACTCCCAAGATCTGAAGAAGCTGCCTTGGTGAGCGTTCTAGTAGCTACATTATACTACTCCAAATACAAAGGGACACCTCCACCTTCAAAAAAGCATTTGGTTTCACTGCCACAGACACCATGCACATGATGCTTTTGCAAATACATGTGGCAAGTGGTAGGCTGTGCCTAGTCTTATCAGAGAAAATGCCCTTTCTCAGAAAGGTAACGTGCAGTAAAAGAAAAAGCCTTGGTTGTCTGCCTTCAGGTCTGAGACTGAAGGGTGGAAAACAGAGAGAAAGGAGCAGGGATATTTTAGGCTAGCAGGTAAGAGACTGGAAGCTGCAATGCAAAGCAGTCTGGGCTGAGACCTTCATCAAGGGTTCACCAAAGGTAAAGCAGCTGTATCTAGACATAAGCTCTTGGGTAAGTTCTCAAAGGCACAGTAAGATAGTCAGTCACCTCTGGAAATCTGTTTTAGCTGCCTTTTTAGATTTGAAAGTCAAAGCTTTCCAGATCATACTGAGGATAGCCTCGATACATAGACGACAAGTCACCCTAGGTTCTACTCCTGCCTCAGCTGTGAATATCTCACGATAGCCCTTTCCTTCCACCGTCGCTTTCCCCAATACAAAAACGTGATCACTTTCTACAGCATGGGGCGCACAATGAAGCTTAAAAGACTGCAAAGTGCTTTGAGATCCTCAAGAGATAGCTACAGACCACAAAGCATAAGTGAGCCATTTATTATTAAACACTATGATCATATCAGAAGCACAGATATCTCGGGTGAACTTCAGAGGATTACAAAGATGCTATCTTGAAGCCAGACAGTGGTTGATTGGGAAAAAATACATCTCAGAGCAATAATTAAACCTAGTCCTTTTTTGACAGCTTGAAAGGTGGCCCTAACAGCCAGCTGCCAGTGCAGTGCCAGCCTGAGCACCCGCCTGGCGCAGCTGTCTTGCTCTCCTGCAGCCGGTCCGGCGCATCAGGGTCACCATGTGCGAGTGGAGAACTTTGCATTGCAGGAGCCAGACTCACCAGGCACACGGCTCAGAGTCGCTCTGCACTGAGCCCTTTGGATACACGTGCAGTGCTTGAGCCCAGTTGACTTCTTCAGATGGCCCCAGAGAAGCCTCTCCAAAATAACGCTCCATATGAATCAATTATTGCTTCCTTTGCACAACATCTGTTACTAATCTAATAGTAGCATGTTAAATACGCACCTTTGCACAGCATTAATGTGAGAAAGTGGATTAAATATAGTTTGATTGCTTGTATTTTAACAGCTCCATAGCTACTGTTGTTTATGGGCTGTTGGCTTTCTTTTTATTAATTTATATTGATTTTAAGGGCTCCAAAAAGCCAAGCCTGATAGAACGAGCTAGAGCCAGACGAAGCACCGATCAGCAGCAGGCACACATCCCCACGTAGCACTGCCAGGGGAACTCATTTGCAGCAAGCAACACACCTGCTACACTGCTGCCAGGTCCCTTAACACGAGCCCATTTCTCAAGCCAAAACATACATTACTTTTCCACAAGGTGAGACAGCAGCATCCTAGAGACCAGGTTGGGGCTATCCTGCTTCTCTCATTCATGGCTAGAAGAGAGTTTTAACTTCCTTCTGCTTGCAAGAACTTAACTACACTTGTTTGCAGGAACCCAACACAGACACGTGCAAGTCTCCACTTGGGAGACATCAAAACAATGTCCTATTTAAAGCACATGGCAGACAAACAAGAGTAATAAATTACTGATCAAGGATCTGCCCCTTCCATTCAAAAGATCCTGCACGGAGCACACAGCGAACTGGTAGCCATTCCCACAAAAAGCCCGGAGTTTTTCACTGCAAGCTGCTTTCTATCCTCTAGAAACAAACGCAGCCCGTCGTTGCACCCGCTTCCTCCAACACCCGCTCGTTCAGTGGTCACCCGGACAACCTCGCCGTGCCTCCGCAGTTCTGGGTAACCAGGCTAATCGCTGCTGCTCAGTACAGCTGACTCCTAGCCCTTCCCCGGTCTTACTTAGGAAATTGCAGTGGGATTGATTATTTGGGATGGGATTTCAACCCCTCACGCTCCTTGCTTAGGTCACATGCCGGCGTTTATTTATATCTACTTCAGTCATCCTAAGGACAAGTGGAAATTTGTCAGTCACCATCCTCAGGTAGTCAGACAGGAGCAAGAAAAGAGTCAAATGTAAAGGACGTTTTTAGGTTTCTTTCTGTCCTGGCCCCTATTTGTCCTGAATCTTGGTACTTTGGCATAGTTATTGGCTAAATCAATCTCGTCACATGCACAAGAACAAAGAAATTAAACAGAGAGTTGTGAGCGATACTGAGAACACCGCTAATTAGATCAGAAAGAGGCAACGAGGAAAGAAGGATCCAGTGGGTAAAACGTGGCTCTACAAAGGAAAAGCAGCTACTTATCTATCGATAAGTAGTATGTATAAATACAATTGATAACAAATGGAGGAGAGTGGAAGAGAGCTGAAGAGTCTGGATATAAATGAGAAACTAAGAATTGTAGAAAAATGATTAAAAAAAAAGCAGTAAAAGGATATAAGGAAAATGCTACGGTCAGCAGAATTATCAGCAATGAGAATTTATTTTCAGTATGCCAAGGAGACATGGACGCCTATAAATGAAAAGGCAAGATGTTGAAAAAGGCAGATATGGTCACTAAGCTTTGTTCAAGGCTGCAAGATGCACAGAGTGGCAAACAGACAAATATTCACCAAGTATCACTTGAAAAGTAAAAAAAAAAAAAAAAAAAAAAAAAAAAAAAAAAAAGCTGAGCAAAGTAGCATGTGTTGAAATGTCACCTTCCATACAAGAAGAGGCATTTTAAGCAGGTCTCCTCACATCAGCATGTGGTGCATCCTCCTTTCAGGCTATGAAGCTTTGCAGAAATACTAGGTCTTAATTAATTTGTATGGAACCCACCACCAAACAAGCCATGTCTTTATAGGGACTATGAGTCAATGCTAACAGGACACATGAAAAATAAAACTCCTGGGAAATTCAGGGTATCTTTCTGATCCAGTTGCGTGATTACATATAGCTCATTCTGTCTCTCAGTTTACTCGTCTGTAAAATGAGGATAATCGACATCTCTATCCAGAAAGTTTCTAAAGTTAAGGGGCTGTCTGAGATCCTCTGGAACTGGCACTTTAAGAGCATTATGCACTTGGTGATGCACCATCTAAACCACCTTTCTCAAGGAAGGAAGCTTTTCCCATGACATGCCCAGTATACATTTCATAGCACTTCAAAACAAAAAAGGGCAAAAAAAAAAAAAAATCTGTTGAAGCCATTAATATTTTCAAGAAAACCAAAAGAGATCATTCCCCAGAGCTCCTGACTTGTCAGCGGGAATTAGGAACCTACATTTCTTGGAAAAGCTCGGCTTAAATATTTCTTGGTTTTGACCTAATGAATTCTGAAATTAAAAAAATATGTATATATATATATATATATATATATATATCCCTATTGCAGTTCCTGTCACCTCTGCTTCACTCTCTTGATGGCAGGCCAATACTGAATTCATTTTAATTCCATTAAAATACACACCTAAGTTCCTGCTTTTACAAGGCTATAAAATCTGTGGAGCTTCACAGGGCAAAATCAGCCGTTCCCTGTTTAATAGGGTCTTTACCACATATGGACACCAGATCTGAGTTACAAGATTCCCCTTATGCAGCTGACAAGTCATTGGGTTCCTGCACTACAAGCACTGGCACAGCTAGCGCTGGTGAAAGATTAAGGTTGGCTTTCGGAAGAGGAGGTTTGGTGCACTGGTACGTGCAGTGCTAGAAAAATGCATCTCCCATAAGACACCCTGGGCATTCAGGTAGACACAGATGACACCCCACGTGGAACCAAAATATACTTTGGCTCTAAAAACCACAAACTTGTAAGTCCAAAGGGAAACAAAGTACTTCATTTATTTTTCCCAACAGAGGATGAATATTTTCTAGCAATAATCAAATTTCCTCTCTTAGAATTCCTTAAATCATGTATTCTATCAAAAAGAAAAGAAAAAAAAAAGCGGGCTGAAGGTTCCAGGCGTAATTGCATACCTGGTGGGATGCTGCCAGCGCCCGCGTTGTGCATAGCCATTCTCAGGTACACAAAACCGAAGTGAATTGCACTAACACTGACAAACATTCATCGTGGCAGTTCCAAAATACATCATCTTGACTCGGGCGAGATTCTGCCGGGATAGGTTCACGGGGGACTCGCATTCCACCTCGCGGCAGATAGGGAAAGCAGATACTTCCTTTCCCTCTCTGAAACCCAGTGACTCGGGCTCTCATCTCAGATGTGGAAGATACAGGTTTAATTCCCACCTTTACAAGAGTCCCACTAAAGATTCACCTTACAAGAGTCTGTTTAAGCGTTGGACACTCTCAGGTTAGGGTCTCTCAGAATCCCCTTCTTAATACTGTTGAAGCAACTCTACCTAGCTGAAATAATAAGCATATAACGCATAAAACTGTACTACACTTTTACAATGTACTTGTACAGATGCCACTGCAAAGCGAGTGTGGAATGCTATAATACTGGAATCATATTCTCCTGCATTCCCATAGCGCAAAGTCAAGAGACTTCAGAAACTATTCTTACCTTGAAAATGCAAAAATTACTAAGATCTTTGTGAAAATAAACACATAACCTTATGTGTAAAAGCTAAAAAATGAAAGACCCCAAAACTCCAACACAACCACACTGTACAAACACACTCACACATTCTGCCACCAAAAAATACCACTAACTTCCCCTTGGGTTTAGAAAAAGGTCATGCTTTTCCCATACCAATTCAAAAATTTCTGTACCTCAAGAGTGGCTATTTTCCCCCTCCTCTGACCTTGAGAAGCAGCGTTCCCCGTGGGCACGCCAACAGTTGTAAAACACGGAGTGCAGGAGGAAATAGATACGGATAGAAGGAAAGCAGTTCTGTTGTCCTTTCGCACACTCTCAATGGGACATAGAATGTGTTCGAATGTGATCCATCAAGACATTGATCCCTCATGGAAGTGGAGATGTGTAAGGAAACTTCAAGTGCTTTTTAACCAGACTTACCTACAGGAGAACATACTGAGCAGTACAGTAAGAAGATACCTATATTATCAATAGTCCCATGTCATGGGACAACACGGCGGAGGTGAGCGGAAATCAGATGTGTTCTGGGGCTCTCGAGGTTATATGTTCACTTGGAACAATTTCTCCTTGAAACGTAAAGAGCAAACTGCTCTCTGTGGTGGTCTATTTAACTACATCCTGCATCAAAATCGGTTGCAGGAAAATGGGGATGCAATATAGAACAATACCTTTTAAGAGAATATTTTAGAGGAAACACTGAAGAGAGAGTATTATATTTTAAAGCTGCCAAACTCCATAATTAAACGAAAAATGTGTGATTAACTGTAAGAATTTTCTGCTTATGCCTAAGACTCAAAGAATTAAATCAAAATCCTTAAAAGCCATTGCTAAATGAAGGAAACGCACAAGCTGGCCCTGGCAGTGAAGTCTGTCACCAACACAGGCTTTATCCTGCTTAAGCCACTTCATTCTTTGATCAGAAAAGAGAAAAGAGTGGCTTGAGTGGGTTTATTTCCGAAGGCTGGCAAGCGTCTCAGCTAGGACAGCTGCATGCTCTGAGCTCAGCTCAGGAGTTACTCTGTTTTCCCCTTCCCCCCCCACCCCCCTGCCAAACCCTGCGGGCCGGATCTTGCAGAGGGTCCTGCCAAGTACCAGGACCTACCCTCCAGTCAGCAGGGCTAATGACAACACTAACGCGCTTGGGGCCAGCTCAGAAGTTTTCCGCGAGAGGCAACATGTTGAAAAGCAGGGAGATGCAGTTTCTCCTAGTTGCTGCAGTCTTTACTCCTCCCCTCCCAAGAGCCACCACACAATGTCCACTTCAGTGCACCACGTCTGTCTGGTGCCCCACCTCTGCCTTGTTCCTGCATCCGAATGCCCCCGCTCATCCTCAGAGCAGACGCACACAGCTCACGGGAGCCCAGAGCCGGTCGGGGCCGCCGCTGCCGCACCGCAATCATGCCAGCCTGAGTGACACCAGGTCTAGAAGAGCAAGTTTCTTGAAGCTACGTTAGGTTTAAGGCACAACAACCCATCCTAATAGCACACAACATCTCAGTGGGTAGCCTTAACAGGATTAGCCAGAGCACTGAGTTAAGTGCAGAATCAGACTTAATTGCCACTAATTGCACTGCAGGGCCAAGGGCCGAACCCCTCTGAAGGCTGCGTTCTCTCCCATCCACACCCTGACCTGCACTGTGGACCAGGGGGACTGAGAGCAGCCCCAGCATTTAACCTACAGAGATCAACGGCAAACTCCATCCACTCTCAGCGGTGATGGATTAGGTCATCCTCAGGAAGAAGTGCTTCCAGGATCACATTCACATTTGGCATTTATTTTCTGAAGAGGGATTTATTTAAAGTGAAGCTAAACATGGAGCATTGTTGCTTTGTGTGTTTAGCTTTGCAAGGCTTGATTTTGTGCATGGGTTATTTTTGGTAATACAGGTCTTCGGTGATGGAGTTTTGGATTTAATTCAGATCTAAATTTGATTGGTTAATTCATCAGTTAGGTTTCTAAAGAATCTGGGAACCAACAGAGCCTCTAACCATGAAAAATGTGACACTGCTCTTTGATTACCAGCTGGGATCTCCAAGCTCTTTTGGCCTACAAAGCGACAGTTTTTCAAAATATACAGCAACTAATATTTCATTTCAGTTGGCAGGACTCCATAAAATGGTTTGGACCTTACAGTGCACTTAAACTCTTTGATAAACAGACTGTATAGATTGAGCAGATGGTGGTTCAGGAGTTCAAAATGCTCAGGTTTCCAGCTGAGCATACAATAACCTGTAGGCAGATGCAGAATAACGTCTGAACAGGTTGAAACTGTGTCTGGGATGTTCTGTTCTACTTGTTAGATGCTGAGGGAGAGCTGGTCTGACACAGGAACATGTGAACAGTGGGGACTTATCCACCTCTGTGGGAGAAAGCATCCAGTCTACGGGTGAAAGGCAGCTGCATCGTCGCATGGCCCTTTTTACAAGCCAGCCTAGTTCCCTCTTAATGGTCGTTGGCGATTGCGCCCTCGTCACTTCATTTGGAAGGCAGCATCGAACCTCACTGCTCTAGGGGACAGGTACTGACATTTAATCTATGTTTTAAGTGAATTTACAATGAAACTGAGGCTTTAACCTTCCCTCTTTCCCTTTCAAAGGGAGAGGTCTGGGGGAAGGCAAGTCACAGTCGCGTGAAAGAAAGCCAAGAGCAGTACGGCTTCTGAACCGAGGTACGGTGTTAGAAAAGAAGCCAAATCCTGCTGGCTGCCATTGCTGGACACGTATGGGCCTGCGCCATGGCTCCCCATGGAGCCTACAACTCCAAGAGTACGAACGTCGAGCACACTCTGCACTGCTGCGCGAGGCCTGCAAGGCTCGCCTCAAGCACGTTCCTCCAGTGATTTCCCTTTCCAGCCTATTAATGATCCCGTGGGAAATATGACTGACTGGGCAAAAAGAGGGTGCTGAGACAGCCATTCCTGCCTGCAATAAATCACATTTTCCTCCTGGCTTGTGGTTACCAAATTCAGGTGCTCCCAACTCAGCTCCTCCTGCAGGAAGCTAACAAGTGTGGCACCACGAAACATCCATTTCCAAGAGGAAAAGCCAAAAACCGTGCACAAGGTGGGGCAATCTGATCTTAAAATCTCTCAGCAATTTTAAGCTTTTTCTTTAAGTTGAGGGATTTGCTTCCTGAGAGTGTATCAGTTACAGAGGAAAAGAAAACCAATTTAAAATTAAACTTACTGGCAACAATGGCAAAGGAGAAGGAAAACATGGACTTTTCCTCCTTACGGAGTTGGATTTTGACTAGCAGTTAGAACACTTACAGCACCCAGCAGGAAAGCAGTTCTGGAATCTCATCACCATAATGCAGAAAAAAAATACTAACTCAAGCTTAGTAACTGTATGATCTTTTTTTAAAAAAAAAAAGAGGGGGGGGGGGAAACGGGTCTCACAAATGCACCTGAAGAGTCCCATGAGCTGATCTCGAAAAGACTCATCAGGATTCTGAAAAAAAGGCAAATCTGAGGCACTTCACACAGTTCTCCTTAGAGTTGAGCTGCAAGACATTCAGTAAGGTGTCCCTACCTGCTCCTGAAACAGAGACTTTCCGTGTTGTCCTAGCATCTCTCTCACATCCTATACACTCAGGAAATTCAAGTCAAGTCCTCAGCGAAGCCTAGGGCATCAGCCTCCAACAGCTGATGCACAGACAGTAACGGTCTGATTCTGCTCCTGTGAACACTCAGGCCATCAGCCTAAGCAGAAATAGTGGTGTGAGTCTTTGATTAAAAAAATAAATAAATAGAATCCTGTTTCTGGTAGTCCTTCCTTCTCTTCTTAAGTCAGTTAATATGAAAGGCTTTTTGTTTTCTCTACCTACCTCCCCCCTCAGAAATGAAAGACTAGGGAAAACGAATGTTTCAAGAAATTAAATGGCAAGTTGTGTTATTTTCAGGGGGTTAGATGACAGGAGGCATCACATTTAAAAGTACTCACTTGATCAAAGAGCCCTAAAAGGATTCAGCAGCACTGAGAACTATATATCAAATAGGATTATGATAGATTTAAGAGACTGAGCCATTTATAACTTAGGGCAGTCTCCCTCTTTGAAGCCTGCCTTGGTAATTGATCCATTTTTCTATAAACCAGAACCATAGCATTGCATTAAAAATCTGTATCTATTCCAAAACTATTAGCTTTGTACAAGATAATCAGGAGAAAAGGTAACATTTGTATATGACACTAGAATTTTTGCTTGAAAAAGAAAACAGTTATGACATCTAAATAGAGCAAACATTTTTTTTAATCACTCTTACCATGTCCAACAAATTCTCTTCTGCAGCATATCAAAGCACCAGTTGTGCATTAGGAAAACAAATCACACAATAAAAGTAGAAACTATTGTTTTTGTGTTACACAAATAATTGAAAATGGCATGAATGTATCAGTGGCATTTATTTTACTTGGGACATTCAAATCATGCTTAGAAGAAATCTGAAGACACACATGCAGATCAATCTGGATGCTCTTACTCATGCAAGTATTTTTTTTCTGTGGGAATACTCTCCTTGGGACAAATCATAGTTCTGTTCAAGTCAATGGCGAACCTCCCATTGACTTCAAAAGCACCTACTGACTTTGGTACTGAGTGGTACTGATGGTGGAACGAGAGAAGCCACGGCTCCATACACCAGCAAGGGGTCTGTGAGATCTAGATCTCACCTAAGGCATGCATAAGGGCTTGATTTTATACTGGTTACCAGGGACACTGTCTACCCATTTGCAAGGGGTAAACAATAATGCTGCTAGTCTCTTTTCACCTTGCAAATGGTGCTGCTGAATTGCAAAGCACTAAGTAGAAACCAGCAGAGTCAAGATCTCTGGCCATTTCAGTACCGTAAGAAATGTGGTTGGAAATTGCTTAGGAAGAAAAAAGGGAAGAAATCCTGAGCTTCTGACAACTTGTATGTCTGCCAACCTGATGTAATTTGCATGCACGCTGGCTTTCAAAAAGAGCCCAGCAAGCTCAAATTCCAAGTGAAAATGAGTGATGTAAAAAAAGGTTTGTCATGGCCACGACCACGCAGATACTAAACCATGCAATCCACAAGCCACATGGGCAAATCCACAAAGACTTGAAGACAGGGTATTATATCAGCCTTCCCTACAGTTCCACCCCTTCATTGGACACTAAATATTAACATTCAGTGTATTTACTTTTGAAAGATTTGAAAATAATCAAAAAAACCCTTTAAATGTGATAGGAAAAACATACTGCGGTACAGAGCTACAGTATTTTTGACCACTACCAGCCTGATAGGCGGCAAGCTAAACATACAGAATAACTTAAATTCAAAATTAAAGGTTTGCTTGGCATTAAAGCAACCCTTATACTTGTTAATTTATTAGAATCATTAGCGTAACTGAAAGAAGAAAAGGAATAATGCCAAGCTCCAGACTCCAAAACCCACTGCACTTATTAAAGCACTTTCTACAGTCAAGTCAGGTTTTTGCTGAACTTAGTGGATGAAAGCACTGCCCATCTATCTATCTTATCCTACCGCAGACAGATCCTACCTTTTCAAACGATGCAGGTATAAGTAGGACTAATGTTAGCATGTCTGAAATTCAGAGAATATTTTCACCACCTAATTCATAGCTGCTACAAAAATAGGTAAGAGCCTAACTTGTTCTGGCACTTTGGTTTATCTGCTGGTGGCAGCAGCCTCTCCCCATCGACCATAACAGGAACCTGGGGAACTTAAGTTCAGAGTTACCAACACAAGCAGCCGCTTCTTCGCCTCTGCATGTGGCTTCCTCATGGGAAGTCATCACTGCAATTAAATCCATGACACTATCTAGACGTGTCTGTGTGCATGCATGTATGAACACGTGAGACAGAAAACTGCACAGCTCTCTTATGGGAGTATGCATCCACTTAAATGCATATTCACTGACATTTTCACAAATTTTTTATTAGGGAATACCTTTGGTATGATTTAGACTATTTTATCTCATAGCTCCTTTACCTAAAATGACAAGAGGCTGTGCTGAAGGTGCATATTTTCTCCTGCTATTAATAGAAAATGTATTTGGTAAATTCTTAGCTGTTTCCACACATACATTTTATGCAAGCATATAGCCACACACACACACACGCAGATATGGAAGAACTTTTCTTAGGTGGTAAGGAGGGTTGGAGACTCATAGATCAATGGCAACTGCAGATTAACTGCAGCTTTACATGCCACCAAAAGCAGTTTGTTTTCTGTACTAAACTGTAGTTTATTGTCCTCAAAGTCAAATTGCTTCCGCACCATCAAAGACCAAGAGTTTTCTCCACTGAATTAAATGGGCGCAGAAACAAGATATTAGATGGCAGCCAGGAATCTACCCAGTGTGTATCCAGATGGAGATGGGGGCATTTCACAGCAGGAAAAGACACGTCTTACACTTCCAGATCTTCTCTCACAATAGAGAAGATTCTTGTTTTCTAATTGGAAACCACACACACACGCACACTTTGAACATATTAAATGTGAGTTGTTTTGTGGCCTCTGTGAAGGACTAAATATGCCCAAACTGAAAAGTAAAAACAAAATTTTCAATCGGAAAATTCCTTATGGACATTTCTAATACTGGAAAAAATGGAGGCTTCAGCTGAACCACCACACAAAACCGAGGTTTTCTTTATCAGCGACTACTTATCATTCACCTGGGTTCTCAGCCAAAGTCATCCTGGAAGCCAGCAAAACCCACTCAAGCTCACAGACTTGCACTGCAAATGAATTTTTCTCCCCCTGCTTACTCAGGGGGCAAACAAACACCATTTGACCTTGCATTGATTTCTTTGATTAATTTCCCATTTATGCCCCATTTTGAGGGCTTAAGAGGGATATATGAGATTCACAGCATTTTTACTGGTCCTTTAAAGAGGGTTGGATTTCTCCCTTACTGCACACTACTACACAAAATTATGAAAACAATCCATTTTAACCATTCATTTCAGACGCAATTACCAATCCCATCAAGGTTCGTTGAATTACTCTAGCAGATCCAATCTAAATCAAAATCCGCCCAAACCTTGCATTACATTTTGTCTACATTCTTCCCATTTAAAAAAAATATTTACAGAAGCTTAGATTTCAACATTATTTACAGTTACAAAATAATGGTTTCTGTCAGGCTAGTTCAGCCCAAATCATAAAATGCTGTTCAAAACGTCCCTGAAATTGGATGGTAAAGGCCAGCTGGTTAATTCTGTGACCTGTTTGTTTCTTTTAATTTTTTAAAATTCAGTCAAACTTCAGTTGGAGTTGTTTGGGAGTTTTTGTTTTTGTTTTCTACAAACAAGCTTTGGAAACTATGCAAGCACAGAAAAGAAGGATTTTTCTGAACTTCTTTCCTTCAAGCTTTCTGTAGCAGAACCAGTTCCCACAACGTGAGCACAGACCCATTGGACCCAGATCCCAAAGAACCGCTGTGAGCCGGGCTGGACAAGCAGTTCCCACGTTAGCCCACGCGAAGCACCTGGGGCCAGGGAGCCGGTGACCCACGCGAGGACACGAAAGCAGGGCTCCCACAACACTCCGCCAGCATACGCAGGGATTTGGGGTGAAAACCTGGTCCCAGAAAAACTAAAGGAGAGGTTAGCTGTGGACATCAGCGAAGTCACGGATAGTCTCCTGAGTGATATCGCCCACATCTAATGGGCAAGCGTAAGTTTTCTGCACTGATATTCAACACAAGCACTGTGGAGGCCTGATACAGTGGCAAAGCTGATGCAAATTGCTGGGGAACGTTGTTATTACACTACACACAATTACACTATCACCCAGAGACTCCAATTAACAACATGGTCTTATTGCACAGTCCTTGCTTCAAAGAGAGTTTGATTTAAACAGACAAGGCAGGTAACTGAAGCCTTAGGATATACACCGTACAACCGAGAAATGAGGCAAAAGTAATTAAGTGACTTGACCAGGATCACACAGAAAATCTTTGGCTGAGCCAGACCCTGCTTCCCTCGCACTCAGCCCTCGCCTGGAGCCCCAATTACAAGAGCGTTCTCCTGCTCTGACCTCGGCCGAGCTGCAAGCGCGCGCGCACGTCCCGCACCGGTCCCCTCGCTGGGCAAACACCACTCTGCCGAGGCAGGCGGATTGGAGAAGCGAGAACAGATCCAAGACAACATGACTCTTTTTACATCTCTTTAGTGAGTACATTTTTGCAAGAAGCCTACAAAACATTACTAGCAGTAGCATGGGTAAATGCAGCCTCAAAAACAGAAACTGAAGCTTGAAGCTGCCAATGCTATAAATTGGCAGGACCAGGACCTGCTATAATTTCCAGAGAAAAAGGAATGAAAGTGGGAGTTTCAATAGTAAAGTTTCCTTTTTTTTTTCTTTTTAAGATTACATTAGAATATACCTGACATATTTCTTACATCAGTTTTATTTTCTGAAGTTGCCTTTGATCCAGGCTGTGAGTATGCCAACTAAACTTAATTGAAGGATAAAAGCACTTTTCCCTCTTTTCTCTCTTCCTTCTCAGAAGCAAAATGGGGAAGAAATTGATATAGCTTGTTGTTTTAATTAATATGAAACATTCCACTGCAAAATCAGGTAGCACCAGAGCAACTGCCATATTTCTGCTAACCCTAATGCAGCTGAGCTTTTTCCCAAAACGCCTGGCAAACACCACGAAACCATACCTGCCAAGAGAAAGTCAGTAGTCACAAGGAGAACTTGTGCACACATTAATTTGCTCGAGTTGGAGAGGAGTAATGAAACAGAGGCCATTTTTGCCCAAGCTTCTCTCAATGAGTTACTAGTCCCCACACATTCTTTCTGTTCAGGCTTTGCAAACGTCAGCCCATCAGGAGGCTGTCGAGCACCTCACCCCGACGCCTAGATCAATTATCATCCCAGGTCTGGATAGCCTGAGCGCACCGCATCCTGCGTTCAGCATCACCCAGGCTGCTAAGCACTGGAGTAGCTATCTGCAACCAGAAGGAAAACTGCACAGATCAAGGATTTACATTAAGGCAGCAAGCCACCTAGGAGACGCGCTATGTTTTCTTAAGCAAGTAAATCATTACAAATGAAAGGCAAAGACTGCAGATTAATTATCCAACTTACTCTTCCACTGCTGCTTAGTGAGATTATAACTGTGACTCTTGCAGAAAGGGGACACTGCAGTATAATTGTCTTAAAAGCTCTCTGTAGCTTAGTGAGATTTAGCCTGTAAGTGTGATAAATCTGCATCAAACAGAAGCCGAGAGGCTACATATGGAGCTCAGGTAGCGTGCGCCACCTCGCTACCTTCACCGAGGAGCTGTCAGCGTGGGACAGGGCTAAGAAAGAGAGATTCTGTGATGATATTAATTTTGGATGTTGAAGGCAAAGCCAGCCTGACTGATGATGTTGCTGATTTAACCTTAGCATTTAGACTTAGCATATTTCAGGGCTATCCTTTACTCAAGCTTCTGAAAGCAGGAACTGCATAAAAACATTCACGTCTTCCTAGCAGGCAATTTTTCTAAGCTTTATAGTGGCGTTACATTTGTTTATCAACCGATTCAGTAAGGATTGGAAATCGCCCCCCACACCTCCACCCAGCGCCGGGCTAACGCTTCCACGCGTCCTCAGGTGAGCTGAAAGCACAAACTCCTGCCAAACGGAACACAAGCAAAATCACCTGCAAACTTTTTAGATTAACATTATTTGCAACAGGAACAACTACTCATTTTTTTTAAACACAGATATTTAATGCTTTTTGATTCTAGTGACTGTCAGGGAAGAACCTACCATATCCTTCCTGAGATCCAGGCAACCTCCACTGCCGTGCTGCTGCATTTCCATCCAGACTAAAGCATGTCGCTTTAATTTCACTACACTCCTGCTACTACAAATGTTTCATAATTGCCATGAACTCCCTGAAATCAGTTGTTTCTACAATTAATGACTGATTACACACAGTGTTAACCGTTGCAGGCAACAGTTCATTAACCACCGACATGTGACAGTATGAAAGGACTCAGGCTTAATTCAATCAGCTTAGTCTACAGAACTACACCAGCAGGATGTTTGGGAGGATTGTGTGTGTGTGTGTGTAGACATGTGCAAACACTCCTGAACTTTAACAAAACTCCCAATCCTGACTTAAATCGAATCTAGAATAAGCTTAACCCACCTCCCAGATCTGAACTACCTGAAACACGTCAGACGAATCCTCCAAACCCACAGCTGAATTCTGCAGCTCAGGTCAATCTGAAGGTTTTACTATAAACCAGCTATGGCACCTGATCTACAGTCTCCATAATAAGACAGGGGTAACGGTCAAACATTTTCCCGAGAAGAATTATTTCACAATGTTTAATTCTGAAGAGCACTGATTAAAAACATAATGTAACTAATCCAGGCAGGGCAGCTGAGAGAAGTACATTAGGTGTATGCACCCTTTAGATTGTGACCCAGATTCACCAAGTAATAGCACATGATTTGTTGCTTATCACCTCTGCCAGCAGCTTAGGAAGCGGAAGAAACTCTGTATCTACATACCTTTCACTTATTGACCTGGGTGTTACTAGGTCCAAACAGATAGCAACAGCAGCTAGTAAGAAAAGGAATCGAACAACATTCATTGACAGGACTCACCAGTCCCCACGGACTGGCTGCAATTGGCAGCAGCTTCTCAGTTTCGATGTCCAAATATAGTAAGGTAATCACAGAGCTGATACATCTGCAGTCCAGTCTCCACTTATCAGCATTTTCTTCTTTTCTTTTTCAGTAGACTAAAACCAGACAGGAGTTCAGAGGCAGAAATAAAAGAAGGAAGAATAACACAAACAATAATCAACAAGGTTTTGTTTTTAAAGAGGGGAAAATAAATGCCTTATTTAGCACTCTGAAGGCAGCAGAAAGATTCCTGTTAACCTCTTAAAGATGTTACTAAATACCTAAAGAAATGCTTCAAACCATTTATAATACAATCTTTTCCTAAAGAGAGCTTTTGTAGAAAAAAATCTTATGTGTTGTCTAGGTGGAACTCTGCTAGCCTGACTGCAAATCAAATGTCATCTTCAAAAGTCCTAAGGAGCCTCTCTCAGGCTGCACTGAGTTACTACAGATGCCTCTTTATCCAGAATAAAATCATAAATACAAGCTTGATCACCATGCAATTCAATACAGTCTTCCAAATACTTGATTAGTCTTTAAGATCTTGACATCATACTCCGCTCAAACATGAGCCTTATCAAGGTGCGAAGGAAACCTCGGAATCACTCATAGGCAGCACAAAGCCACCCATTAAGCATGTGACATGGATGAAAGGTACAGAACGAAGCCTACTGCCTAACAAGAGAAAGGGTCATGAATCTGTGGACCTACAAGTCAGTCTGGGCTCTTAGTATGAACACTCTCATTTCACACCACTCACCCCTCGGAGCCAGAACTCAAACAAAATGCTTTCAATTCTCCTTAAGCAGAGCAATAAAGAGTGGAAAGAACCTTTCAAAAACCAGTATTTTCCTCTCCACTTGCTCTCTCATGTGTAAAAACAATTCTTTCACAATTCACATGGACTCATCTCCACCGCACGCTGCTCTCCCCTGCCCAGTCATTGATTAGTAATGAGAAGAAAAAGCAGCACTGCATGATCTCTGCTTTCAGTAAAAGACATTGAAGTGAATGAATCCCCCAACACCAAGCACAGGCAAGAACAGGTAACATGGACAACTAACTTCTTCAGCGCACGTGGAAGGCAAGCTATTACAGGCCATGACATAGGCACGTTAGAAAGTCCTGTTGCCTCTAAAGTGGCTGTTGAGAAACCAGAGGCAGAGGCCATGGACTTCCCGAGTTCCTCAGCAAAACCCTTGTGCTCCAAATAACTTCTCTCAGACAACAGCTAACACGATATAAAAGCGGAAGGATGGGCATTGGGTTCCACAAAGGGCAGGAAGCAAAATCAGTCTGGGAACATTGGTAGGAAATTCCGTGTTTTTAAATACTTGGATTTGCTACAAATTTATCCAACTTTCTTAAGCTTTTTAAAGCTGTCATTCCAAAAGTGACATGCGCCCAGAGGAGAGATAAAAGACTAACTTTCAGGTTGAGACATTATATGAGGTTTTATTGTATGGAAGCTGCAGAAACAGGGATGAGTTATCTGGCAAGCTCTCTCCGCCTCATCCACGGCTACAAACCCCAGTGAGCAGCTGGAGGGGTTTCATGGAGGCGCAGACTTGGGCAGACTTCTGCTTCCACCCCAATCTTTAAACATTGGTTGTTCTTGCTTTAAATATTTATAGGGAATGCAGGAAGTGTAGCTTTACTATAGTGGAAGAGAAGAGATGACAAGAAACTCGTTCTCTCCGACTTCTGTTTCACTCTAATCCCTGGTTGCTGGAAGTCAGGAATTTTGATACGCTATGTAGCACTAACAGTGGGAGCTTCAGATCTAGCAGGCTCTGGGCCCCTTAGCATAGGGTTAAATGTCAAAAGCAGAGGAAGAAGCTGTCTGTAGTGAATGTGAATTACATTTTCCCTTTCTCAGCAAACCAGAGAAGCTATCTGCCACAAGAAAGAACAGCAACTGCTGTGCTGCCGTATTGCAATATATAATGTCCACTCCAAGGCATTACAGTGGATAATCACTACTACTAAGTTTGCAGTACCACCTGTGAATGAAATCATGTGTACTGTCTTTATTTCAAGTGACTTACTTAAACTTTTTTTGCCTTTCAAACAGTCTACCATTTATCCCTCTGCCATTTTGGCCTTGCCAAATAAGACAAAAGTAAACCACTATTAACCGTATTAACCAATTATGATGTATCCTATTCTTATAATTAATCCCATTCATTCTAGTGGAATCTTCCGTAATTACATACATATGTTAGCAAGTCAGTTAAGCTAGCTAGTTTAGAGCCAGTAACAACATTAGTCAATAATAATATTTCTTCCTCCTTCCAAAGGGAGCATCTTCGTCCTGCGAGCTCAAGCTCCCATTGGCAAAGGAGCCTGTGGCTGCTCTCAGAGAGAGAACTGCAACATTTGAGCACAAAACAGGTACCACAAACACCATGATGCTCAGTGAGACCAACAGCATTCCCCTCAGACCAAACCAGGTCCTGCTAAGAGGAGCAGCTGCTATCTGCCTTGTCGAGGGTGCAAAAGTGAGGCACAAAAGGTTATGCATCTGTCCAACACACTAACATGAGGGCTGCAAATAAAAATTAATCTTTCTATTCTAGCAACAGGACAATTTTCTACATCTCTGAAGCTTTTTTAAAAAAACCAAACATACCCTGACTAGGCTTAACTCCAACACGGCTGCGTTACATTACGATGACAGTGGAGCTGAGGGAACAGTAAATAAGAGGGCTTTGCTGGCTTGAAACTAGCTCTGAGAAAAAGCAAGAAGGGGAGATGTCTTCCCCCTAATTTGGATGGATTGGACAGGCCCAGCAACAAGTGGGCATTACTGATTTCTTCTTCAGATAAAGACTTGATGTGCTCAATTTATATATCCTGACTTTCTGGATACAAGCATGGGGTGTTTCCCTTCAGGAGTTTCATCAGAGCCACAACACAGAGAGGTCAGTTATGAAGGGCCAGGACTTCAGGGGAACGCTCCCTCGCTGTGGGCGTTGGAGCAGGCCTCGGGCCTCCGTCTCGGCTGACTTCTTCCAGATGTTGAAGATGGAGCTCAGGCTCAGTTCCACAGCTCGCCCTTGCCTTGGTTTAAAAGGCAAAAAGGGGACTCCCAGGAAGACGTTGCTCCAGTTCTTCACGTCACCTCCACAATCAGAAGACCAAAAGGTCTGTGCTTTCGCTGATGACAGAGTAAGGGAGGGTAGTGAGGGAAACAGCTAAAAGATTAGGTGTAAATTTTTGTCTTATTATCCCAACCACTAAACGAAGGTCTACTCTTCTTTGCCCAGCTGTTGCCTGGGGAATCAAGTATATTGGCACCTCTTGACACATCATTTGCTCAAGAAGTGCAGCAGGAGGGAGCAGGTCTGAGGGTACCTGCTGCACATACTTAGGATGTAAGAAGAGCAACTAAACGAAGGCCAGTCAAAAATGGAGGGGAAAAGAAGTGCAAATTCTTTGAAGCAGTTCCTACTCTACATAGATAGAATGAATTTTCACCTTTCCAAAACTTATTCACTATGTTTTCTTTCAAATATTTTTGAACTTCTGAAATATCAAAAACGTATTTGCTGACTTTGTTCTTTTTCCTTTATTTTCCTCAGTTTCATGCAAATTTAAATAATCATTCCAAAAGGTTTGAGGTTTATTTTTCTGCTTGTTATTTTTCCCCTTAGGCCACAAGTAGTTTTTCTGTCACTAAAGGAGTTTCAGAAAACTGCAGGGTCAAAAAGAAAATTTTAAGTAAAATTGTTCTATGAGCACTGGAACTTAATCTTATCTTCATACCCTTCTTTGGTCTCAAGAACAAGTTCCTGAGTGGATATAATTAAAGCTGAGTGCACTCAGACATTTGTTTTCACAAAACTTTAAGGCACTTAACCTTGACACCTTTATTGTCTGTAAAATTTAGTGAAATAGGCCAAAAAGTATAAGTTTAGGAAACCAAGATAAAAAGAAAAAAAAAACAAGGACACAAAAAGCATACAGGTGATAAAGGAACAAAGGAAAGAGGAAAATTCTGAAGTATGAAAATTTTAAGTTCCATGGCAGTGGCTGTAATTATTTTACTGAAAAAAATAGCCTATTTTATAGTACTAAACTTTATAAGTATGAATAAAAGGAAACGATCTGAAACCCTAGAACTGCTCAGATCTTCTATAAATGCTGTTTTTAAGTCACAAAAAACTGTGCCATTTGTGATGATAAAGAAAGTACAGGAGGTTACATAGTCTGCCTCTGCTCTGCATGAGAAATTTCCATAGAAGCTGGAGCTGCTCTTTATTTCTGTCCTCTAATTAAAATACATAGCAACTCCATTTGGCCTGAACTGTACGCAGTAAAAGTACAGACATGTTGTAGCATGTTAGAAACATTAAAGGGAATAAGTTTTGGAAAAACTTACAAAATGATAAAGAAAAGAAAGGTCATTTTTGACCTATCCAGTGAGCTTTTAGGTTACTATCTAAAAGCCCGATTTTAAAATCAGTGCCAGAAATTGGAGTCTGCCCACTGGAGGCCTCAGCACCACTCAGTCTGGCCCTGACTGCGAAGCGCAGAATATATCCAGCATACGGGAGAGTTCATTTATTTTCACCTTTTGGCCATTTTTCTGCAGGCAACTTGTACTAAGCTTAGAAAAGTTGGAACATCACACAATTGGGTCATGAAGTGCCTGCATCAGATAAATTATGGAGCCTGCCACCTGAACGCAAAGCAGAGCTCCAGGGATCAGGGCTAACATGATTACAAAGGCTGATGATGTATAAGCACGGAGAATGTTCCTCCAAATGCTTAATGATGTGAGTAACCAAACTTACACATGGAAATCCTTTGAGTAGCACAAGTTGCAGCTGGGTCCGTCTCTAGTATCTGCAGTTCTTTGGCACTGTTGTGGACTGTTCATTTTCAGCTATACATACGTGAAGTGATGTCCCTTGATGCTCTAGGCCATTTAGCAAAGGAAAATTACATGATAAAACCAAGCTCTTTGGGATTATAGCAGAGAGGGTTTTCCCAAAGGTTTCCAGGACAGAACAGATGCTCCGTACAGAGGACGGAATGATTAGGCCTTGGCACGGTGAGTATATCCAAGGTCCCCAAAACTCCACAGCAGGGCTAGCAGTTGCCTCCATCTGCTTGCCAAGTGCCTTTGAGGGAACTACATTCCAGAAGCCTGATTCTGGATTTATCAGGAAGGTGAGAGACAGCCCAGATCTGCTAGGGATGGCACAGCTCCACCGATGCGAAGGCGCTCCACGGGCTGCAGAATTTGACTTTCTGAAAAGAAAGCAAGCACCTACGGGGGATGTGTGCAGCCAAAGAGCAAGCCCTTTTGTCACAGGGCAGATAAGAAAATACTCCTGAAACAGAAACAGCCAGTTTTGTTATGAGGAGAACCTGATAACGAAGTGAATTCGGAGACACAGGAGTTTTCAAACCTTCAGCCATCCAGGAAGCAGTGTTGCTTATTTCCTAACCTCGCGGACTATCCCGCATTTCATCCTCTCCCTAAACTTCCCTCTGTGCTAGTGATTTCTTTGAACTTTATCATATCCAGGGAGATTCACTTTTCAGAATGAAACAAACAAAAAGGAAACAATTTATTTGGGGCCAAATGGAAATATTTAGCATTTTTGTTTAACTTCTTCCTTCTAGTGCAGAATCTTTGTTTTACTAACCAGAACCATCTTAGGATCATCTTTCGATAATGTCAAAATGAAGTCTTGAGCATTTATAAAAAGAACCATTTTATTTTCAAAAGATCTCCAAGCAAAATGCTTCAACTTTTTAATTTAGTTTGCCTTTTGAAATTATGAGCTGAATTCAACCTCAGTTGCCAAATGTTTTCTCTCTCCGGACAAAAATAAATTCTCAGAAAAAAATTTAAAAATTCTCCCGGGAAGGACTTTGCCATGTCCCAAATCTAGATGACTTAAGTTATGGAAGATCTTCCAATAGAATGGGAGTAAACGGCAAAGCCAAATCTGAGGCTGACAAAAAGAGCAAACATGAGACGGTGGAACACTCCTCTACAGAACTGGGCTTAAAATACACTTTTTGCAGTGTACAGACAGCACAATCCACCTGTTAAGATTATCGCACAGCATTTCAAAATGCCATGGTTTGTTTGGTAGGACAAAAGACAAGCCTCTAGGAAAATGCATTAAAGCTAGACCATGCTAGTTCCTGCAACTTTGTCACCCATCCCAAGAGAGGTGGTATTTAAGAAAAGACAACTGCTCAGCTCTAGAGAATCGCAACTTCTAGCCCCCTCGGATATGAAGAATCAGAGCAAGAGGAAAACACTGAAAGGTGCTTACAGACCTGTGAGTGAAACAGCGCCCAACACTGGTGACTGGCGTTGTCATTCAAGCTTCTGGTCTTTGAGCATTCAGGGTTGGCAATATCGCTTCCAGGGTGGGCAGAACCGCTCATTAATATACATGATACATCTACTTTTCCATGTTGTGCAGTGCAAGCAAAATTAATCTTGATGGTCAGTTTGAGCTTGGAACTGTAATGGAGACTGTACCTGACAGTAAGCTAAGCCCAATTTCCCCTATTTGATCAAACACGCACGCTGTGAGATCATTAAAATGTGATCTCTTCTTCTGTTCATACCTGCTCGAGTTTCACATGCAAACAGAGAGCTTTTTAACTCAAAAATCAACACCTGATATACTGGCTATACTCTGCAGTAGCCGTTAATGAATGATAATTGATTTTATCAGTCTGCAACAACCCTTGCATCACTCGGGCACTTAACTAGTGGCATGGGCAATTATCTTGCAGTAATGACTGCGACGTGGTATGCTGCAGCCTGCTCGCACAGCCACCAATCTCATGGTCTAATGTGCATCCATTTCAAAACACAACACCTACCTTCTTCGGATAACGTTAATAAATTTACACTCAGGTTATTATAGTATCCAGCAAAGTAAGAGATGAGACCTTTCCAGAAGTCTTGGATATTTAAAAACCTCAGTCTGGCAGGGCTACAGTTTACTTGAATGGCATTCACCGGGACAAAACAGGAACATCTACAGTAACACTGCTGCATCAGTTATCTGGCGCTTGTAAACCTGCCTTCCCGACCTCCCAACAGCAAGGGAAATCCGATGTTTTCACAGCAGTGGAAGAACCTATACAGCTCTGTTTTATGTAGAACTCGCTTTTGGGCCCTAAGGAACTGCTTTTTCATTTTATTGTTGCCCTTTTCTCTTCGCCCTGAGCCACCTCTGCATTCCCAAGCTGCTCGGCCTTTATCGGTGCGTAAAGAGGGCAGGGGCCTGCTGTGCCGCGCACCGCTCTGACGGGGATCCCTGTCACACCAACGCTCTTGCACTGCTACAGCTCGACAGCAATATCTGCCTGAAATAGCACTACTGAGCACTTGCTACATATTAAAATGCACTAAATGATGCGTTATCTGCATAGGAGAGAGAAAATGAATAAAGGTCAATAATTAAATTTTTAAAGGCCTGCAGCCTACACATTGCTGTTTGCGTTAAAGGTGGCAAAATCTTTCAAGAGTAGGTTGCTATTATTTAGCTAATAAAAAACTTGAATGCTTAAATATGTAAAGCCACAAAGTTAAACACATTACACGCTGCTCTCAACATGTCCCAGGTAGAGAACATCCCCAGAACCTGGGGAGAGCACGCACACAAGCGGTCTAGTGAGCTTCTTTAAGCTTAGCATTTTAAAAGCAAAAGGGCCTGGGAAAAATCTCAACTTTCTAGAAGCAATTTTCCCACGGAAAGTTAATTTACCCACCAAAACATCCATCCTTGCATTTATAATGGAGGCCTAAATGACTAGTGTTGACAGATTTTTTTTAATTTTATTTATTAAATACTTAGCTGGATAGGAAAGTCAGATTTCTTAGACACTTACTAGCTGGAAGCTAATAAACAAAGTAGACTCTTATGAAGGATGCCAAATAAGCAATCTGATACAGATTTTCTCTTCCTTTTCTGCAGGGAGTTGGGTGCTCTTTTTTCAAGCCACTGATTCTTACTGCTGCAGCAGTGCCACATACTGCTTCCTTGTCCTATATTTGCAACACAGCCCAATTCCAAATGAAACCAGCATCAGCCAATCTGCTCACTTCAGCGGGCTCTGGATCACAGAAACCTACACAGAATCCATTCCCTGACTACAGAATTAAGCTGTGATATAATAAATCTTCACAAGCCTCCACTCAACTCACACCTGTGCTCATTTAATTCTGCAGCTTCTGGTCCTGAATCATACCCAAGAAGCTGTGCTCTACCATCAGCACGTAAACATGTGGTGGAAACATCGTGACCCAGTGTCATAAGTCATTCTTTTTACACAAACAGGATCCTAAATACCAACTGATTGTTAAAAGGGCATTTACCAAGGTTTATTAAGTACATAGAACATAAATCCATTTGGCATATAATTAATTCAAAACTAGATGAGCACTAAATGTGCAATTAAATCTGCAAAGAATGTTCAGGCCTTTAGTTGGCATTTACAAAGGAAGCTAGAAGAAGTTTATTAGCTAGCAATTTATTGCTAAAATACTGGCAATTCATGAGTATGTTGATTGAAATCTAACTTGCTATCACTATATTGTTATAGGCCAATTAAAGGCCTAAACAACCCTTTCAAGTAAATTAAGAAACAATAGAAGTTTTATGCATTAATAAGAATGTTGTAAACCGCACAACTAACGGGTCTTTTATTAAAGCTCAACAAGTGTGCTTCTCCCCAGCTGTACCGACCCTTTTCACACGCACTCTCTTACTTTAGTGGTATGTTTCTAAACTCCAAGGAGACACTGGGGACCTGCTGGCAAAATTGTACCACTGTCACCAGGTAAATACTCCATAGGACATCATACTGTAGGTTTTAATACAAAGGCACATTTTAGGAACTTTTCCAGGCAAAATCGTAACCTAGGTGCTGAAACAGAACGCAGCAAAACAGAGTGTGTTACTGATTCCCCTGCCTGGAAAGTTCTCCTCTTGGGCCCACAGCTAGCATACAATTTGTCCAGCTTAGAAGAACACTGTCGCACACATCCTGATCAACACAGGCTTCAGGCGTTACCCGCCTGGTGCTCAGACGCACTATCCACGTCAGCAGTTGGCTATTCGGTCCCTGAGTGCGGGAACATACACAAATGCACTCCGAGGCCTGCAGATCTGTGCAACAGACGGTATCTCTGGGGCTTTGTTTCTTGCTTGGTTTCAGAGTCATCACAATCAACATAACTGTAGCTCGAAAGAAAAACACCAAATTCCAAATCTGCTAAATCTGGTGAAAACTGGGATTCAGGTCCAGGAAACATGGCCTGAAACTCTGTTTACAACGAAGTAAATACTGACTCTGAACAGCCACGAATTTCTCAAAATATATGCTTAGTATGAACTTGCAGACTAACCTATAGTCTGAGACTAATACTCAAATACATATCCAACTCTGCCCGTACACTCAGTTTATTATTATTCTTTTATTTCTATGAAACATAATCTCTGTCCATAATAACATCAAAACACAGCCACGTGCAGCCCGTATTTTGCTCCCACTTACAACTCTCCTCCTGCGATTCTCTCCCCATGGGCCAAGAACTAGCTCATCCCCGTTAGCCATTTCAGTTTCCACGTGCTAGAACTTCATCAGAGCTGGCCACCACGCGCAGGCGCTCCTGCAGTCACTCCATACCCTAGGAGCTCTTTCTGGGTTCCACTTGCAGAAGCTGATTCAAGCAAAATTCATACAGATGACAGAAAGTTGTTTCCTTGCACCAGGCTTAGACAGAACAGTGTTTTCCATCTGAGATTTCAGTATTGTCAGGCTTCTCATTCTTTGCTCCCACCATGAAATTCTGTGCTATTAGTGAAAATTAATGCCTTTACATTTTGCAGCAGAGCAAACTTAGGAAGAACCATGGAAAGGGGAGAGACAACAAACTGTCCCAAGATTACCTTTTAGAGGTGAGAGGCCAGAACTGTAAGAGAACTTGGAAGAGAGGAGGGAAAAGAACAAGGAAGGAATTACTCCAATTCAAAATAAGGCAATAAATTCATCCCTAAGACACAGCCAGCTTTCTTAGCCATCTCCTTTCTTCACTGAGATTCCTCCAAGCCGCAGGGGACAGCCTCTCATGCTTGTCTGCAGCAGCTAAATGGCTCAAGATGGCCTGGCTCCTTCAAGTCCATGTCAGCCCGACCGCAGAGACCAAAGGCAGAGGCTGCGCAAGCTGCTCAGCGCTACTGAAGACTGCACATTGCTCCTCACAGGCTCCACCACCTCAGCAACACACCTACAGTCAATTGTAAGATACACAAAGTCCTCACAACATAGTATCATCTTACATAAAATGTATTAGAATTTTTTGCAGCAGACACTACAACAGTATTTGAAAGGCCATAAATGGACTATTGCACTTGACAAATTATATTTCAGGTTGAACTCCAGCAACTCTTTCTGGTTACGTTGCATGGTCTGGTGCTGCTCATATGATCACTTAGGGGCAAAAGAATTCACCGGCACATAGCGTTTAAAATCTGCAGAGGACAGCTAGAGCTGGAGGCTTTGTGCACGGAAAAGTCAAACTACTTAAAAATATGCATTATCCTCTCTGACAAAATTCCATGATTAACTCCAAAGCTGAGGGGAAAACATGGCAAAAGAAGGTAACGCATAATAGTTTCCTTCTATTTCTAATTTTGGGGTTGTTTGGATTTGCCCACACACATACTTTTTTCTTTTTTCCCCCTTTTTTTTTATTTATTTTTAAGAACTTGACCTTTTGGCTTGATCAGGGAATTTACAGAGTTAAATAATAACTTATGTTGTCGAGAGGCTGTAGCAACTGCTTGTATTTCTCCTTAGAAAATCTGAATGCAAATGTTACAGGTGACATTACTTTGAAGTTCCATTCTTAGTTCTCTAGGAGGTGTTTAATGACATCAGAAAACATTATCCAAGGCAATAGTACAACTAAGCCTACCTTAAAATCCCTGAACAAAAGATGCCCAGAAGTAGTGAAATAGAGTGCTCATGCTCAGGATTGAGTGCACTACTAGATCACCATGTTCACCTACAAACTGGTGGGGGGTAACTCTTAACAGGCTCTAATTTTAATTTGTTTGTAGTTAACTGCACCACAAACACCATCAGTGCCTTTTTGCGTGTTCAGCTCATGCATGGATTCGTCTTGTAATTTTTAAAGAAACTAACAGTTCCCAGGCTAACTTAATAACAAGACACCAGAGATATCAAAAGAGTTCACTGACAAAGGCTGGGCTGATTCCTTAGAAATAATAGGATTATATATGATGCAGTCGGCTTGAACCACAGAGCATTTCTGCTGCTCTGCCTGGGATTTTGAAGAGGTGCTTGAAGAGCAAACCAACAGGAGACAAATTGTGGTGCTGTCCTAGCAATTCCACTTCCTGCATTAATGCCATCTTGTCTGCTTACGTTAAATTTTCACTGTAAAATGACATTCAAATGCACTAGACGTCGAGAGGGAAGTTTAATCTCGGAGTACTACTGATACGTTACCCAGGGTCCATGGCATGCTGTGAGTAGCTGTATGCCAGGACAAATAGTCTCTACGGAGCTTTTGGTTTACATATTAATGCGGCTAATTTACATGCAATCTTCGTTCGGTCCCGGCCTGGCCCTGTTTGCTCAATCTCCACCTGTGCTTAAGCCACAGGGCGTTTGTCTCCGGTCTAGCCCGGCTGAGCAGTGGGGAAGAGCTGCTGGGGCTGGCCCGTAGGGAGGCCTAGACCTAGGAGACGCTGAAGAGGGATTTATATGCACAAATATATTCACCAACAACAAGAGAGCAGGATTTACTGGCGCCTGCCACCGAGTCCTGAGTTATGACGAGGACTGCGTCAGCTGAGCTATTTTCAATGTTCTTTTGTTTCGGGTTGATTGAAGTGCAGTGTGAACCATGCAGCTCCCACTGGCAGCTGATAAATAAATACCGGCGGAGCAGCTCCCCTGATTGTCCTTCCCTCCCCTCCCTCTCACTCCCTCTCCTTCAAAATGCATTTCCAAAACTGCTCCGTGCATTCCCTAGTCAGGTCACCAGAGGAAATCAGAATTTACTGGAAGGCCTTTAGTTTTCAGAAGGCTATTCAGGAAAGTAAGAGAAAAAATCGCTTGGGAAAAATCTCATCTGAAAAAAAACAGCACATTTCACAAAAATATGAAACACAAACATTGAGTATGAATATACCAATATGCCACTAAATAAAAATAATCCTTAGAGCTTACACAGAGCTTTTTGACTCTACAAAGCAAACATTAACCAATTAGTTAAAGCTAAAACACAAGCGTTAAGGTCAGCCATGCACTAAGCTGCTGCACTGTAAATATGAATTAAGTCCATAGACTCAAATCATAGTGCTTTGGATTTTTGGTAGTACAGCTGACAGCAGAGCACGGCTAATTGACTAAATGCAAAAGACGCCCCAACCTTTCAAATGCAGCTCTGTGTGTGCACATACATGCAGGGTACCACCAGAACCTGGGGTCTTCAGATATCCAGGATGATTTTTCCACTGCTACTTTATTGTTACACTTTATAGCGAGTAACGCTTTTAGAATCTGATCATCTCCACGCACAAAACAACACCTTTGTAAGTAAATAGTGAGGCTTTCAGAGTATCCGTTGCATCATCCCGGCTGGGGCTGCAGCTCCTCAGAGCATGCAATTCCACTGGAGCCCAGCGCTTAGTAGCGTCAGAAAAAAAAAACCTCAAAAAGCAGCTTGCTGAACTTCAAAGTTGCCCAGCTCTAAAACAAACACGCTCCTATCTCTTTAAATCCGCTTCCTTGTAACCACAAACATGTATGTTTTTCATAAAGCTCTGGAAATTGTACTGGCCCCAAGGGAAGGTACCAAGTGGAAACCCTGATATCTTGAGATTAGAACTCTACTAGTCCTGAGGTACACCGCGCTGTTTGTAACAATTATAATAATACACCTGTACTACCATTGTCAGTGTGGAGTAGCCACATGGGGTCTCATTAGTATTGTATTAGGACTGCATGGGGAAACGGATAATGGCCCATAATGAAAAATGCCAAATTTTCTGTATAATAAAAATGAACTTGATTAATGAAAATCACTTTCAGGGAAAGAGTTACAGCGTTGTTAGAAATAAAAAATGATGTATTAATCCGACACTCTTACAGATGGTCCCAACCTCCTGACAACTGCTATTCATTTGAGATGCTATTAGCATGCATAATTATGCTAATTAAGTTGTAATTAAGCACCAATTCTTCAGAGGGCTTTTTTTGTCTATCATTTAATACTACTCAGCTTCAAAGAGTGCTTAAAGCTTTACACAGTGTTTCATGAGAAAGGGGTTCCCAAGTTTCTTAGTAAAGACTTAGCAGCTGAGCTGTGGAATAGGGCCTGTAATCTTTGTTTTGGTTAAAGGGAAACCAGTAAATAGAAGCAGGATCTGCCAATTGTTGATAAAATAATTAACACTTTCTGCTAAAATAGCACAGTTCATACTAGGACAATTATGAAAAGGAGAAAAATGGTATAATTATCAATGGAGCCAACACCAGTGGCCTATTATGGCTGCTACCCCTTAATTTGAAAAAAATAATTCATTGAAAAGTAGATTCCCGTAAATAATAATAATGGCCTTGATTCAGATGCTATTACTCATCATACACAGTCTCTCATTCCAAGACTACCCCTGCTGGTTTAATTTAAATAACAGAGCAAACTGCACCAGCTCAATTTAAATTGATCTGAAAAATCAATTTAGTTTAAACCAGGGCCAATCTCAGTGTGAACACTCCTGCTTCATTTTAACTTACACCTGTTTCCAATTGATCAAGGATTTGATCCAATAAAGGAGTTGAGATGAAGCCACTCTTTTACTTCAGGGTTTATATTGCTTTAACGCAACTTTCCTGTTTAAACAAGGCTTCACAGTTGGTAAGGGTGTCAAAATCAGATGGAAAACTAATAAGCCTCTTTGACAGCTCCCTTCTAACATTTTTATTCAAATGTTTATTAAAATGAAAAAAAAATCTTATAAAAACAAGCAGAAACTCAAACTTCTGTTTGCAATTGCTGGCAAATCCTTCCTCTCCTTTTTGGAACCAGACTGGGCAGCGCTCAAAGCCATATTCTTACCACTCCCCATCTCCCTTCTTTCTAGTAAAGCAGATCTCTGCTATTCCAATATGAGCAGAACTCTGTCACGTTAAGCCAAAGGAAGATTTTATTTTTAACTGATTCAGCTGATTTCTTGTCTTGTGAGCAGAGCTCAAATGGCAAACAGCTTCTTGAAAAAAAAAAAAAGATCACGTTAAGAAATTAAATGATGTCGATGTGCTGTACGTGCAAGTTGACACTGTGAGTATCCAGGCTCAGCCAATTTCCCGGGACCCAGAAGTTTGGCTCTAATCCTCACTTAAGCAGCCTACAGGACCAAACATTTTTGCTTTCTCTTTTACTACAGCTCTCATCCCAAATATTAAATGCACTGTTAACAAAACTTAGATCAATGTGTTGCCTCACACGGAATACTAAGTGCTATATATAAAAGTATATAAAGAATTTTTTAAAAGCAAGTGGGAAACATGCACAGTAAAATCAAAAGTTTCTGCACTAATCTTTGGATAAACACAACTGGTTGCTGTTAAGACGACGCCCTGGAGGGGATTATCTAAAATACTGTTATGCTGCTGACAACTTGGCTGTCTCTTTTTTATTATTATTATTATTATTATTCTATTCTTACTCAGTGCTCTACTCTATCACATGTAGTACTTTCAGATCAGTCTTTTCAGTAAATTCAGGTTCTCAAACACTGGCCCAGTCGTTTGGCTCAGATTTCAATTAAAGCTGTAAAAGCAGAAAAGCCCACTTCTGACCAGGATGTTTTTAATCTTTGGGTTCTTCAGGAACAAAAAAAAGCAAATTAGAGGCAGAGAACGTGGCTTTTTGTCTCAAAACAAACCATGACATTTTAAAAACAGGCTGGACTGCTTTGAACGCAATACTGAAAAACTCTATTTAGTCAGATACCAACTAAAAATCAAACAACATCTAGAGCCAGCTTTTCAAATTCCTCAAGAACAACTTCATAGGCAAAATGTGCATGATTTCCACATGCATGATTTTTCCATTCCCATACAATCATGCAGGGTCACTCACAGATTGAACCATGTTGCAAGTTGCTGTGCTTACAGACACGGCCCACGCGTTAAAGTCTAAACGTCAAGTCTTAAGTGCTCACTTTTTTCAAAAGCAAATACAGGTACTTAAAATGAATACAGAAAAAGCCAATGAAACAGCAGAAAGTATGCCTATTGGGCAGCTTAGCCCTGGTTATTCAGGATTTTGGTAAACAAAACATCTACTTAAAGACTGCTGATCCCCCTTATGCTAAATATAAAGATAGACACAGTGAAGTAATTGGATGGTATTGGATTAGAGATGGAAAAAGCACCTTTCAAATAAACTCTTGGAGTTTAAATTACTTAAACATAAGATATATAAGCTATCTAAAGGCTTATGTCACCTATAGAAACAGGATTTGCAACACATATGATATACGCCTGAATGAAACAGAATATAGCAGAGAATATCTGAATGCTTCTAAGTCACAATATTTTGTGCATTTGTTTTCAGTCTGCATGATGTCAGCTATATTGAAAAGTCCCCAAACAACATGAAATAGTCCAGAGCTAACAAATGCAGCTTGTTCTTTCAATACAGATTGTATTAAACTATCATGTGTTCTCTGAATGTCAACCAACCATTGAGTATTGGCAAAAAGCAATTTCTTTAATAGCAAGGTTAATTGAAATACCATTGAAAGCTGATTTCTATTGCAGAATGAAAATTAGCGGGTTTATCTGAAAAATCCAATTGGCATTGAAAAAGGTTGCTAGCTGTTCATAAAATGATGAGAATAGTGACTGAATGAGTAAAATCATGGGTGGGAAAACAGAGCATGCAGGTTACCCTCTCCTTCCGTCATGCACTCACTGCTCAACTTTGCTGTTCAAAGGCTCTTTACCTTACCCTTTACCTCTGCTAAGCATTTTGAGACCTTTTGGTGAAGAGGTAAACATGGATATTCTCTACTGCAGGCAAATGGTAACTAATACTTATATCAAATATGAACTCACTAAAAACATTACAAAATTACAGGGGATTTCAGATTCCCAAGCACTAGGAAAGCACATCTCAATAATTCAGCAGTCTCCTTGAGGAAAACGTAGCAGACTCATAACTGCATGTCATAAGCCACCTTGCCTTCCTCTCCCTTGTAGTAAGTACAGTATTTCTTTTTAGTTTTTTCTGTATGATTCAAGCTATATTCCTCTAACACTAGGATAAGAATTTCCAAAAGCAAGACTTAAAAAGACTGGTATGAATTCTGAGCATGTAATGAAATCTGAAACAAAAAGATTTTTTTCCCCATGATTTATTCTATATATGTGGAAATGAAATCTCTTAACTAGGGACTGATCCAGACTCCACCAAAGTCAGTGGAATTCTTTCTATTGCCTTCACTAGTGGTTAGATTAAGTCTATACTGCTCACTGGGTCCTGGTTTAGGCAACACCAGAAAAAACTCTTGATTTGCTGTAGAATTTTGATCTCTGGACTCAAGCAGAAAATTAAGTGGTATACAAAATATTCATTTTTAAGTGTTTTTTTTTTTTTTTTTTTTTTTTGAGAAGGCCTGAAAATCCAAAATCTAGGTCCTCATATCTCAAAAATGAGTAGAGATGGACTGCCACTTCGCTTGCTTGCCCATTTTCTTCTCCTTTGACTGCACTTGACAAAAAATGAAATGTAATTCAATTGACTTTCTTTGAAGAACAAAGAGTAAACAGTCCAGAGGCTGCTTTTTTATTTCCTCCTAGTGGAAAGGAAACAATGAGAAATGATCTTGTGTTTCCTAGTGAACTCAAAAAGCATCACAGCTCAGATCGTACAGACTGTGACACTTTCAAAACAGGGCTTAAAAGTAGTAAAAATCCTACGAAGGAAAGGAATGTGGATCGAAAGATAGAAGCCTGCAAGTGCTCTTTCCCCCAAAATCTGGCCCCATGCAGCAGAAATCGAGGGTGACAGAACGTGTTTAGATTCTCTAAACGAAAGAATCAGATGCTTTTCAATGACTATTTGGGGGCTGCCCCGGTCATGCAGAAGACACAAGGGTTTGCATTTCAAGACTAAATGCTGATGTCACTACTGACAGACTCTACCTTAGCAGTGATATTTGGCTGTTTACTATGGGAAAGAATTTTTCCATTAATTTACTGTCTTTTAACAGTAATTTTAAAACTTTGTTTAGTTTACCATAAAACACAGAACAAGTGATACTAATATTCACTTTGAGCAAAATAGTAGCTCATGTTTTTTCTGTTCATTCCTACCACTCAATATTTACCAATTTTACCAAAGATAAGGTTAACACTCATTCATCCACTAGATAGTTTTTTCATAGTAAAGCCAGAATGAATTTTACTCAATAGAGCAGTATGTCCTGAATACATATAAAGCTCTTACATTTTTGATTAAGGGTATTTCATGTTCCCAGGACTCTGGGACATCATCATATGAGAAATCGGGAAAATGCCATTGAAACTAGAACATATCGTTATCGTAAATAATAGAAGCGTACACAATTAAAAAAAAAATGCTTCACAGGAATTGCACACAGAAAAATACTGTTTTCCATATCTTTCTAGGACAGGTTCCCGAGAGGATATTTTCTAAAAGAACAACCAGTCTACTCTTAAAATTCCCAAGCAATGGTGTTTCCGCCCCCTCTTCTGATGGACTGGATTTATGAGGTTGCCACACGCACTTATTCCACTGCCGTTTTCACTCATCAGTGCCTTACTGCTTTATTTGCCTGGTTGCATGATACCGGGCTCACTACTCAACCTCCTACAGCCTTACTCTGCTCATCTATAAAACAGGATTGGTGAAAACGTTAACAAATGACCACAGGTTTTTTAATTGAATTTCTATGGTTTTAATAGACACACTAACAAACAGCGGCGTTTCTCTACCTAATACAACAATACACTGGTGACATCCTGCCTCCTTTTTAAAGCATCTTGCTTACACGAGTGTTTATTTTCTAATTAATTACCGGAGGTAAAGCATGTTACAGTCCTCAGATAAGCAATCCTACATAAATTCAAAGAATTAAATAAGTATCTGGTTTCCTTTTGTAGAAGAGCACCCAAAACATTATAGCCCTTTGCCATACAAAGGCACAGCAGCTCTACCAAGTTTCCAAAGCAGACAAATATCTAGAGTCTCATTTTCTTCCTCTCTTCAGTTATATTCACACACAAGGTAGGAAAAAGAAACGACATTAAACACTGCTAAGACATCTTGGCAATAAAAAGGAGTCAACTGAATGATTTGCATAGAAAGCTCCAAACTATTCCTGCCACTTGACCTAAAATTAACAGATCTGTCAAGTTTAAGAGTAAGGTTTCCTTGGCAGACCAAAATATATATGTGTGTGTGTGTGTGCGCGCGCGCGCATATATATGTATATATATCCCACTACCTTCCCTTCTCTTCTTAGTCACCCCTTCAAGGAAAATTCTGAAGCGAGAATAAAGTTTGCACAGGGTTTTAGTTACAGTTAATGTATAAGCCAACAATGTTTACTCAATATTATATAGGCTTTGCAACACACCACAGCAGTAAATTAGCTTGATATATTAGTTTTTGCTGAGAAAACGAGACTGTCTCTGAGATCTGTAAAGCACTGCAAGTATTTCCCTTGTGGTGCAAAGACGAGTTCAGGTCACAGCAATAAAATCTAGGCCAACGTGCTGTGCTGCGCACAGCAGACACAAACAAGCTCTGGGAACCTTGCTGCCCTCACGTACACGTGTGGAAAAAGCCCACTGACCACCACAGCAGCAACGCTTGCCAACCATGAACTTAGGCCCTCAGGTTTCTCCTCTCTTCACCCTCAGACCCACTCTGAGTCAGTTCTCCATGGAGGAAACGCAGCCAAGTACCATGCCTGCTCCTTCTCGTCATACCAATTTCCCGTAATTTGTCTTCTGAAACAAAAAATCCCCAGTCTGCGATGGGAAAGGAGGATTAGTAAGGTCAGTACAATCATTTCAAGCATCTCCTATGTTCCTGGCTGTGTCGTCTCATCTCAAGTTCCCTCATGTAGAGCTGTTTCAGCCGCCACCGATGCTTCCAGTCAGACCCTCACTTGAAGGTAAGCGAGACACAACAAACCTGAGGAGTGAGGCCTTATCCCAGTTTCTGGTGTTAATGGCAATATCCTGGTACCTGCTCATGTTCACACCAGCTGCCTGCTATATAGGGATACCCTAGAGATTGCCTCACTGTTGGTCTGATCTGACAGGATAGCGATGGCAGCATCACCTTTTCTTCTGCAGATTCAGGACTTAGCCTTGTCCTAGGACTCAAAGTAAATCTCCAAGGCTGCAAATCCATACGCTGTGATCAGGTAGGAAAGGAGGGGTATTCATAATCTCACTAGTTCCTGGGGGGGGGGACGGGGAGGGAGAAAGGCTCCTGCAGAGGTTTGAGTAGAATAGAAGCTTAACACAGTTGTCCTCCACTGCCCCATGGAAAAGCCTCTCTCCTCAACAGGGCACCTAGTCCGTGAATTTTGCTGGCTATGTTCTTACAGTCAACAGAGATCCATAAATGAACAAACTACACTTCCCAGAGGCTGTGGTAGATGTTGCTCGGTTTCATTGCTGTTAAATCTCTTGTTACTCCAAATAGAGCCATGACTGGTGACATGATGCAGCTAAAATGCACCCTGCTGCAAAAGTTTTCACTGGATATGGTGTCCAGCCACATGCTAACAAGTTCTTTCCCTTTCTTTCCTCATAAACAGATCCTCCTAGCCAAGGAGCAGTCCTCCAGCTTTTTTATTTACTACTACAGACATAGCCAGAGGCACCCCAGTCAGACACCTGTGCAGCCTCGGGGGTAGCCTCTCTCCTCCGCATCCCCTCCACTCCCTGGGCCAGGATGACGGACGCAGGGGAAGCACAGTGAGGGCACACTGCATGCCAGTCGTTCACCCTGGCGGCCACGCTTCCGTCTGACGTTTGCTCTGAGCGGTGGCTGGCTTGTATAATGCCTTGGCCTCAGCTTCTCTAAGGCTGCAGATGAAACTGGGGCTTCCTAATCCAGAAGACTAAGACAACAGGAGAAATGATAAAGCTACTTAGAGGTTTCAGAGCTTTCAGCGAAAATGCCCTATTGAACATTTGTTTAATTCCTAAACAAAGAGTAAGCATCAAAACCTGCAAACAGGTAATGCAATAGATTTTGTAATTAAACTGCAGAGACTGGATTTCTATATCCTCTTGTGCCCTAAAGTTAATAGGTGACCTCTGGAAAACCATTTCCACATTCTGTTTTTCTGTATTCCAGCTGGCAACAAGCATATATTTCCTGGGTGCACAAGGATGCTAAGGGGCTCAGAAAAGTAGCATTTGTAAAGTGCTTTGAATTGAGTAGAAGGTACTTTGTAACAGTCAAGTATCCTAGCAAAGCTATGATTTAAAGTGCACCACTATTTGCTGACAAAAAACCTTGTTACCTTCCTTTTTCATGCTCGTTGTTGTCACATGGGTGCGAAGGGATGAATGAAGGAACAGCTAGCTGTTCACTTAAAATCCAAGACCTTGGACTGAACAGTCACTTATCTCTACAGTTTAACTAGAAGAAAGAAAACATTATAACCAAATCAAACACAGATCATGTGATTCTCATTATTGTACAACGATAACAGAACAAACAAAAAGCTATCTGGAAGGACATACAAACACTACAGCTTCCAAAGGAGTAAACTACCTATTTTGCCAAGCTCCGACATCTTTTCTCTTGGTCGGACTACATCTGGCACTATAACCAGGAACACAATGAAACAATTTGACTGCCATCTTTAATTGCTTCCACAAATCAAATGGCACAAATCTGTACTAGCACATGGTGCAGGCAAGTTCTGCATCTGACAGTTAATAAGTTTTTTAATATTCTGAAGTACTGTATATTTTATGCCACAGTCCTAGTGTCCTGAGAAAAAAGCATATGCAGTACAGGTATCGAGACTCCCATATAACTTTACAATAGCCCTGCTATCTTCAGGATGTTTTGATTATATCTTACTGAAAGCTATCATTATTGAGATTGCAATAGCTCCTATTTGACTACAGAACTTGAAATGCGTATTTGCTGAGCAAATGCTGCCAGATTCCTGCACGTTCATATAGCACAAACTCAGTAAACACTAACATAGTATTATTCAGACACAAAAATTTCATTAAGCCTGCTTACTCATTCAAACATGTGATCAACCACTGAGGTTGAACGGATTTGTCCTTCCTCTTGCTTGTATCTTAAATCATGTTTTTAACTTACTACTTTTTGTATATGATTTAAACTTAAGCATTCTCCACCTTCTGCTCAATATACTCCATTTATTGAAAAATATCTTAGTGTGATGCGTTGCAAACTAGATGTTGTACTGTGAATACTGGAGCTAGATAAGTGTAGACCTTTTAAAATGTGAGGAAAAGACTGAAAAACCAACTTTTTGTAGCCAAAAAAAAAAAAAAAAAAAAGCCAAAATGGAGCGCTCAAAACAGAAACAGCAAAAAATGAAATCATCCCTGGCTTATAATATCCTAGTGAAAAAGCATTTATGAAAAACGTCTGCATTGCTGGAAACTTTCTATTTGTCAAGGAACTCTACATAAAACAGTAGGGCTATCATGGCCAATTGGCACAAGTAGGATGTGCTGTCCTGTAGTGAGGTTAGGATTAATTAATTCTCTTGCCATTACTCACATCTGGTACAGGCACGATAAGAATTTCAGGATTCTAGTGGAGGTTTTGGAAGTGGCAGAGGACTACAACAAACATAAGGCCAGGATTCTGCTGAGTGCAACCTTGGTTTCCGCTCAAGTCAATGGCTGCCAGAGAGATTCAACCTATTTAAGCACGAGTAACTCTGAAAACAGAACCTGAGGTGACTATTGCTGTGGTAAGACTCACTTACAGAGAGCATAAAGGCTTCTGTCCCTGACTGCACACCTGGGGCACCATGGGAATGCAGCAGGTTTGTCTGGAAGACCCATGGATCATCTTCAAGAATAGAAAGGACTTTTCTGTAACTTGACTGTTACAAAGTACGCTTAAGAGTCCCCTCACTCACCCACTCTCCCCCCCCCCCTTTATTTTTTTAATAAATCAAATCAGAGCAACTGCTGTCTTCAGAAGATACACATGGACCTTGTTAATGACAGCACATAAATCTTGGTAGCTAAAGCTAAAAACATGTGCCATCAGATCTTAATAGCATATGAAACAGTTTCATCTTGCACTATAATCTGGGGCACCATTCTTTTCATAGTCTGACCCTGAGCAGCACTCTGCTTGGTACTATTTGTACACCTGTCCTGATAAAAATTTATTGCCTAGTCATTATTTTAAGCCATCAGCACTGCGCAGAGAGTGGATTAAAGCATATTAGCACAATATAAATAGTATTATTGCTAACAGCCTCCTATCTTTTTCATTAGTGGAGAAGGTATCAAATCTACTGTTTAAGGCAAACTAGAGTTGTTAAGGAAAACTAAGCTCTTGCCCTCCTAAAAGAGGACTTAAATGCCTAAGCAAGTAAATTTAGAGTCATGGAGGAGACATAGAAGGGTAGGCAGAACACTAGACAAACATCCCAGAAATGGTTACTTGAAACTGCGCTGAGGGGTGTATCTTTCCCTCACAGGGCTCACCATGACAGCACTAAGGAGCTAGCAGTTGCAGAGTATACTCCGTTTAAGATCATTCAGGGAAAACTTCTATTTGTTTAGGTATTATAAACTGATCTTAACCAAGTTCTCCTCACAAATCTCATTACAGAGCAGAGTTAAGTAAACTTACCTTCTCTATTCCAAATTGCTGAGATCTCACTGAATACTTGCTACACTGAACACTTGGTACAAAGCCAATAACGCATTCAAAAAAAAAAAAAAAGTAGTAGTAGTAGTTCTGGCAATGGAATTACAATGTCTCCAAGTAAATGTGCAAATAGGGGGAAAAAAGAAAAAAGAAAAAGAAAATGAAATGAAGAAGTTACCTTTTTCTTGCAGTTCTGGGGAGATTATTATGTGAATACAGCTGATCACAGCACTTCGCAAGGTCCTCAGAGCTTCTTTCTGTAAGGAAATTCATATGGTTTTCAGTTTATTGTGCTCTAACTCCTCAAAAATAAACGTGCAGGATGGTTTTGTACAAAATGGCTCGTTGGCCTGGGAGTGGAGCAGATGCCACATGTTACCATTTTGGAATTAATAGAAAACAAAATAGAGACAGTAACTTCCCACTCTCATTTTCATGTATATTATCTTCTTGCTTTAAAAGGCACCAAGCCTGGCCATGCAGGATATTTGTGTGATATGCTGTGCCTTCACACACAGAGTTACCACACCAACTTCCTCACATAGACAACCCCACAGAACAATCTCTATAGGGACATGCATACAAGGTCTGATAGAGTGGACCCAAATCTGCGCTTCTGGTATTCAGTGGCAAATTTGTGGACCTCACTGGCTCTCCAGCAGCTTTCACTTTGCTAAACAGAAGAGTCATCTCTAGAGGAACATGGTGGGGGAGCAGAGGGCAAGGAGAGAAAGCTCTGGCATTTGGGAAGGTTCTTCCCCAAAATACCACTCTCCTCAACTATTGTTTTTCCTTGATGTAGAACAATCCACACAACTTCCACTGTAATTTCTTAATACGTTCTTAGGAACAAACAGATCCTTATTCATTAAAAGCTGGGATACAGGAATCGTAAATTTCTTTGTAGGCATCCGCAAGGAAAGCTTTTCTTTACCTTGTATGCCAGCAGGCCTGTTAGCTAGTCCCCAGTTAGCACTCTAGATCTTGTGCTCACACCTGCCCTGGGCAGTCTTGTTGTACTGCCATTACCTGTAGCACAGTTGTATGTACTTATTATTTCACTTTTACCTTGTGCTAGTCTCCAGAGGCCTCTCCCAGGCCTCTTTCCAGCTCTGAAACTGACCCAGAGTATTTTAGGTAGATATTATTGGAAATAGGTTTTCCATTTGTTTAATGGTCTCTTTTATTCGGTAGTTACTATAAAGTGTTCATAAAAGCTGAAATTTACAGAAAATTGGTATTATTATGCCAATATTCTCTGGTTCTAAACTACATTTCCTTTTGATTACATAAATAACAATGATTTATCAAATGACAGTTGTCTGCAAGCTTATAACTAATTTTACATATACTATAAAATTCAGTGCAAGCTTCAGTTATTACTCTCTACCTATTTTTATTTGCTTTACGTACTTTTTTAATATACAACCTAAGTCATCCAAAAAGTATATTTGAGAAGGCAGATACTGCAAGGGCAAAGGCCACCAAAGAAAGGACATTAAGTTTAACATCCTTTTGAGGGGACCTGCTTAATTAGAAGATGACCTTCGTTACATGAGGTTGCATAAAATATCATTTCAATGGAGTACTTAGGGAAAGTTTCCCTGACTGTGACAGTGCTGCCAAAATCTAATTAGAGATTCATCTAGCCCTGTATATCAATGTTATTGTCTGTCAGGCAGCCACAATGTATCATGCTGCAAGTGGAATTTTAACTGTCTAAATCAGTCTGTCTAAACAACATAAAATAGGAAACAAATCAAAAGACTAGTTAAAATCATAAAAGTGACACGTATTTACTATAAAATACCATTTGTTGTATTAATGGATTTAATAGTAAGGAGACAGAGCCAGGTGTGTCAGAGCTGCAATGAGGTTACTACTAATACAAGAGACCCCCTTCTTCAGCCTGTGCAACTGCAAGGACTCGGCAGGCCATGCCCTTGTTTCCTCAACATCCCGGCCTGGTTTCAGGAGACAAGAGCTGTCGGATTACTGCGCCTCGTATGAGCTACCAGAAACCAGTCGAAAAACTGGCACCAGTTTTTACCATGACAGCCAGACCTCACCTCAGTCGCTGTGCCTCCTCTCAAGGTGGGAAATCATGTAGCAGAGCTCCTCAAGTCTTTGACTGATATCCCCACTGCAGACATCCTAGTTCACTTCTACGCTCTCATCTAGGTTAAGCCAAACAGGTACATCCAAGAGGAAACCTGGACATGGCCATTTGCTCTAAGGCTCACTCCCAACAGTGCGGCTGCAGGCAGAGGAGACCACCTCTTCTACCAGTACCACTCCAGCAAGTCTTGCACCTCCAAGGCATCTGCACACCTTCTGTCACACAAAACACCCTCAGAGTGATGCTATAAAAATAACTTCCTGGACTCAGCAAGACAGAAAACAGGAGTTAAAGTATTTTTCCTAACTGAGACCAGAATCCACCTCTACGGGAGCTTCTCATCACTTTCTCCCCAGCAGAGAGGTGGAGCTGCTAAGGAACCGCTCATGCCGAGAGGTCGCCTTCGCAGGTGCTGCTCACTAGCTCCTAAGAGACAAGAACTAGCAGCACCAGCTCCCACTGAAGTCACTGCCTAGGGTGTAATAACTTTTTTTAAACTGCCCACAGAGCAGAGCAAGAGCATTCACACACACTGTCCCAGATGAGAGCTAGTAACTTCCCTGTCCACGCAGGTCCCGCTACCACCTCGCAGCCAAGGCACACGCCTCGGCGTCTTCCTGTGGATCCCGCTCGACAGATCAGGAGGCTAGCTGCCCCAAATCCCGATTTTAGGTCCGTATCAGACACACAGCATAGACATTAGTGCTCTTGTGCTCCCTTCATCGTTTCTTGCTTTCTCACTATCTCTATGTCCCCATATTTGTTCATTTTGCTTATCTACGAGGCTGGGGACCACTTTTACACTACGTTTGTACAGCGCTACACACTATGCAGGTTTAATCTATGCCTCTAACACCTAAGCACTACTAGACTATGATTTAATAAATGTTAACATGCACATGTGGCAGAAAATTGACAGAACTGTTGAAATATGTTCTTTATAGGTTGTTTTCAAGCTCCCGATGGAATCCACTTTTTTTTCCTCTCTCTTAATAAATAAGGGTTAGAAACTTAAAAGTCAGTATTGAAAGCTTTAAAGGAGGGAACTGTTTATCTGTCTAGGAGACACAAGTATTCATGGACTGTCCACCAGAAAATTTATGTTGAATATAGACCCAGAAATCCCATTGACTTAGACTGGAAGATCATCTGCAGGAGGAAAGCACCATCAGCCTCCTGCCACCTAAACTCTGAGGCTGCCAGTCACTCACACGGCATTTTACTCAAACAGTCACAGCAAGGAAGTATTTTGGTTCCTGAAACTGAAAACTAAGTGGTTATCATGGCTGAAAGGCCTGTATTTTAAAGGAACACATTCATTCTTATGCAATGACAGGTCATGAATTTTGCATGAAGCACAGCACTTGGTGTCAGAAATTATATCAGCTCCAGCTAGGGAGACAATGATACATATGTTTGTACAAAACACATAATATGTTTTATTTAAAGTGTGCCATAAATATTTTTGCCCTGAAGCAGAGTTTAAAATGAGCTCCGTAAGGTGTCATAACAAAATGTATGTTCAGAAAGGAGAAAGAGGTGCATCTATTCCTAAATGTCTAACTTCATCTATAAGAATTGCTGGATATTCACTGATAAAGCTGCCACTCCATTCTGAGGTGGCTGATCCTAACAGTAAAACACACACAGCCACATTTTCTGCCATGGCTCACAATTTATGCATCAAACCTTTCCTTCCTCAAGAGCCTGAAGAAATCCAGTAAACTGTGAGCAAAGTAGTAATTCACATTACAGATTATAGATGCGTGACATTCAACGCTACTCTGCATGAGAAAGAAATTAGTAATCTGTTTTATAAACAATGAGGGTCTTAGCTGCAGCAGTATCTGTCAGCCTGGCAAATCCCAGGACCTACCCAGACAGTTACACTTTGCTTTGTCAGAGTCAATACATCTGGGCCAGAAGTAGAAGTAGCTAAACGGTGTCTCAACAAGAGCTGTCCTTGTAGCAATGCGTCTCTCCTCTGTTCAACTACTGCCTTCAAGTGCCTGTGGTAATTGTATTTATGTCCTTACTCAAGCAGATAATGGAGGATTTGGACCCCGGGATTGCTCTTGACCATGGTGCGCACAACTTCAGGCCAGCTTGTGGAGCTGTGTCATTACTGGAGATTTGTTCAGTAAAAATAATTGAAAAGAATTATTCAACCACTGGGACGTCACATTCACTTACAGTATTTTGCTATCTCTAGGTAGATCTCGGATTGAGCAAGGAGACTGCGTTCCTTCCTTCAGCTCTGGGGTGAGATTTGAACGTGCACGTACGTACACACACAAATACACACACTCCACGAGCAAAGCAGGGAACAAAGCCAGAACAGCTCAAGGCAGCCTGCCATTGGAGCTGCACTCCACTTAGCACTAAGTCACTCTTAATAAATCTGAGGTGTCTGTCTCCTCCTTTCTCCAAGGAAGGGTTTTAAACAATTCCAAAATCCTAATTCAATACCTAACCATAAAGACCAAGCTGCAGAAGGCACATAGGCTGTGTATTTTCCAGACAGACGCTCACTAAGAAATTTTAAGTTCACATAGAATGTACAAAAGCAAAGTAACTCCACAAACAGATACAACAATAATATTTAGGAAACACCAGCGTGTCCACAGTTGCAAAGGAAGCCAGACTTTAAACTGTGGCCAATCATTTAATTTCAGGGGTCCATTTTCCAATGCACAGGTTCAGGTTTTGCAAGCTGAATGAAATCCATGAGAGCTGCAGGCCTCGTGCCAGTGATCGCAGCCCCCCTCTGCCCCTGAGTGCCACTTAATGTGAGCCACCAAAACATCGCTCCAGCAATCAGTGACGAATTCTAAAAAGTTATGTATGTGCTGATATTTTCCCCTAAAGAAAAGGCTTAGAAACTCATTTTATACCTGTCCCCAGCCAAAACATATTTGTCCAGGCTATAATTATCTAGTTTGATAAGCCCCGGAAGAAGAAGAATTTAGTGCACAGTGATTTAGAATTGCCCAAATGCCACCATCAGGACTGAAGCTTACTGCTGGTATATTGAGGTTAAGTTGAGACCTGCTGTCCTAGACATAAGAGCATACAAAGCCATTAATGCCAGAAATGGCAGCAATTTATGTAAAGCAAGATTACAGATTAAAAACAAACACAAAACTGCAAAAACTACTACAAAACCTGACAGTAAAGGGCTGACAAGGTTCTGACACTCCTATATCAATTTGAAAGGAGGAAATGTTTACAGGAACTCCAGGGGTTGAATCCCACGCTCAGCAACGCCTAATGAGAAAATTTTGGTACATACAGTACACGCACAACAAGGTACAGTGGATTTGTCCTATTTGTTAGCAGGAAGAGAATTCAGTTTTTAAAGCATAGAGTACAGAGGACCCTAGAAGGATGCACACTGGTCTGTTCTGACACGCAGCGATCCCCCTGCCTCTGAAGCATCTTCTTACTAAATCAATGGTGGTCTCTCCATTGACCTCAATAGAGGTTGGACTGGACCCACAGGAGAATCAATCCCGTAGCTAGTAAAACAAATGAAGGCAATGGATTTCTTCATGAGCTAGTCACCAATAGAATTAAGCCAATCAGATAGTGTCACATAATGATTTAAAATTCAAAATAAAGTCTTCTTTCTTAACCCACAGTCATCTTCAGATATACAGATGTTAAAGATCTGAGCCCTCATTCCACACAAAAAGTCTAAATACCACAGTCCCTGAATTTTTGTATTTTATAATGTAACAGTGCTTTTCTCTAGGTAGAAATTAACTAAATAAAATAAGTATTCACATCATTGGGAATTGTAGCACAGATAGGTCTTAAAAAAAAAACAACTTGTATTTGTATTTTTGATGTGCAACCTAATTAGACCAGAGCATCTTTAATTAAGTGTGTCAGCCCCAGTGGAAGCCACAGAGTTCAACGCTAATAAAGCTGATAAGGTTTTTATTTTTCAGACTTAGTTTATTTAATGCCTCATCCATGTTAAGCCAATCTGTAACATATGGGCAGTTCTCCCACTATGGATTTATCGTTTGGGTGTTTCTTTTTGCGAATTAATGCAATCAAACTCTTGCTCATGTTAATTATTTTTCTCCAAGAGCAAATCCCAGAATTGAAAACATACACACACACACACACCCCTGTTATTTGCTGCGTAAGCCACAGCGCAACAACTGAGAAATAATTCAAAAAACGTTAGAAGAACCCAGAATGCTTCTGGATTGTATGAGTGAGCTTTGGAAAAAGTTCAAGAAAGTAGTATTTCTGTATTTCTATATATCTGCGTATCTGACCTTAAAAGACAGTCATCAGAAATGCAGCAAAACCTAACTGTATATTCATGCAGAACGTGATGATTACTTCAGCCTTTAAAGATTTCTCATTTGCATTATCTTTACTTAGAAGGAGAGAATGAGAAGAAAGCTACCCAACTATTAGAACAAATTTTAAAGTCACGTGGCAAATTATTTATGTTTTGGAATTCTAAAACCAACCTTTTTCTTCTGAAAGGCATGTTTTGGTTCAATCACAAGTAACAAGACTTAGAGGAATCGCTAGGTAAAACTGTCTTATCTTGCGAGGTGTCCGAGTAGATGGTTCTTGCTGCCTTTAAATCTACACAGGGATCGTCCAGCAACACACCTGTGGGCAACGCAAAGGTCATCTTGGATTGTTGCAGAGACTCAGCAGCTTTTTGAAATCTCAGTCTCTCTCTCTCTACTGTCTAGACCATGAGACTGAGAGCGTTAGGTGATAAACCTGAACCTGATTTCATTGTGTTTGGGCTTTCAACAAGTCACTGATCATTTTCACAGCTCATTTATGCTGATTACTTGGTTAATATCTCCGCAGTGTTCGGGAGGTGGAAAGCACTGAAGCATTGTTCTCAGCCCCAAGAACCCTCCACTGCTCAGTGCTGTCTCGTTCTCCCAGCTCCAAGCCCTCTGATCTCTTCTCTTCCATACCTCCTCCCCTTGCAAGCCAGCTGATTTCTATCATAAAAAGGGAAATGTCCCCTTTTAAGGGGGAGATGAACAGGACTTTTCAGTTCTCTTTTTTGCCATTCCTTGATTACCAGAGCCACAGGACACTGACTGCAGAATTGCTCTTTGTGTTCTCCAGGCATTATCAGCAATGCTACTGAAAGAAACGCAACTGTTCACTGCTTTGAACTTCTGCCAAACTTCATGGATTTCCACTTCTCACACAGCTCCTACATGATGCAACTAATGATGCCAGCCTTGTCTTTCTGCATCGTCTGTAACGAGTAGGTGGCCATTCTGCCAGGACAGCCAACCCTGAGGGCACCTGCAGACTCACCACATTTTTCCTGAATTCTTTCAGAAGGCTCGGTTCTTCTGAGGCACACGGGAAGTTAACCAAACCTAAGGAACCTATTTCTTTCATAATCGCTACATGTTTTTGCTAAAAGAAATGCATTACTTTTCTACCTCCCTTCGTTAACGTGGTGGCCACACTGCTACCCACTGCTCCGGTCCTTTTCTCCCCAACTACTCATCCATATGCAGTTACCTTCAACTGAGCATCCTGTTTGTTGTATACGCTGTTCACTGACATATGACCTCCTTGTAGCAGGGACCTTGTTCTCGCAGGTGTACACAGAACATCCAACACACTCCCTAGGGCTACAAACCAACAAATAAATGACTAGTATGAACTCCACAAGTCCACAATCTCCCTGCTCCCACAGCTTTGCCAAGTCACACACATTTCATTGCTCTTCTCCGTCCTTTCAAGAACCTACTTGCAAGCATCAAATGGCTGGTATTGACCAACAGCCTAGCAGCAATTTATTTAGACTGGCTGCTGTTATTAACGGTCCTCTATTTTCCCCTTTCGTGTTACGACAGCCTGTCAATAAAACGAGTTGTTCAGAATATATTCAAACCCAGGTCTGTCCACTGATGTTTTATGGAAAACCCACTGTTGGTCTGCAGAGTGCTTCACACTTTCTTTCTTTACTTCAATTGCAGAATTCCCAAAGGAGGAGAAAAAGTGTGTCTGGTTTTCAGATCCAAAAAGGATCTCATCTCACATGTAAATTCTTTAACTCTCTCCTTCTCGTTTTTGCACCTGCCTGTACAGGGAAAACTAAATGCAGTCTTCAGACAAAAGTGTCACATACATTTTTTTTATTCGATTAACTATTTCAATGATTACATAGAGAAATCTCATTTCTGAGTGCATAGAAATATGAACTGCTGTAATAAAAGATGGAGCTGTATGAACTTCCCATCGTCTGAATCTGGTAGTCTCTACTACTACACAACTGGGCTCACACAGGTTATTTGCCGCTACTGTTTTTAGAGCAGGAATATTACTATACCACTTATTACTTATGCCAGGGACTCTACAGTGAAGCAACTGAAAAAATAAGCGCAAATGCAAGGCTAGAAAAGCAGAGTAACGAGAGCACGACAGCTGTCTTAAACTGTGATTTAACTGTTTCCATGACCTTTGCAATCTCCCCTTGGAATTCTGCTTTTCAGAGTCCAAAGATATTGGGAAAATGGGAGCTGCTCTTAATATCAGGAACCAAGACCACTTTACTGTGCATATAGTTGCTACTTTTAGGGATTCTGCTTATTAAAATATTCAGTCAAGTCTTTCCTAACAACAAAGTGCAAATGTCAATATTGATAATATTAAAAAGAACAGAAGGGGAGATGGAGTGAAAGTAAACACATGGATATAGATATGCACGCGCACACACATGGATATTCCCAGACAGGCCCACAGTGTTAGGGTGATTATGACAGCCCAGACCTCTAAAGCTTTAGCTTCCAGAGTCCTGCTACATATGAGAATTTCGAGTTTCATTTACCAGTGAAAATTCTTCTAATCTGAGTGGCTTCAGATGAAGTGTTATAAATATATATTAAAATATATTAAAGTCAACAAAAAAGCCAAAAAAGAACAACTTTTTGTTTGAAACCAAGTTTGAAACCAAGTTTAGAACACTATTGGCAGATGAACTATGGTTTTACTGTATAGGATTAGCAGCAGTATTTTATACAATCAAATAGTATCCATACATTGACTAAGACAACACTCCTGTCTCTGTCAGTACACATAATAAAGCTCTTGAGTTACTTCGGCAGCAGCAGGTTTCTGAGATCCCCAGACTGATATGGAATCAAAACCTGCTTTCGAGAACAGCCAAACCCTGGGGGTGCTCTGAAAAGGGCAGCACAGGCAGGTACCAGGAAGCTGCGTAAACCATGACTCGGTCTTCTGATCTTTCCCTCCACATAAAATCCTTGCAGAAACAGAACTGAAAGAGGGCACTTGGGCTCGCACAAGTGGTAAGAGTTCCCAGCTGAGCCTTTTTAGTTTGCTGAGTGGCCCTGCACAAGAAACGTGACCGGTCTCAAGCAGGAACCTCACAGGTCACGTGTGCAAGGAAAAGTGCCAAGATAACCACTCAGCCCTGAGCCCTGCACAACTGCACAACAGAGCCCAGCGACGGGCCCTGTCACACTGCACAGCACGTGTCAAGCTGTCTCTCTGGCAACCCTGAAACACAACCCATCCAGAGGAAAAGGCAAACCCGTTCATTCTTAATCTCCTGATTCTCCTGCAAATAGGGATCCAGGCAGCTGTTTAACAGCATACTGGGCGTCCCAGCATAGCCTTGCTATCCAATACGCTCCTGAGCACGGGAATCCTCCTTCTTTGTTGTGGTGCTCATAAATGCAAGGATGCTATTCACCATATGGGCTGAGCCAGAAAAATCCCACCAAGCCCGGAGGGAAAAAAAAAAAAAAAAAAAAAAAAAAAAAAAAGTCCTGTTTTGTATGACATAAATAAGTGTCTGAGTACTGAGGTCTCCCAGGCTCAGTCAGACCCTCTCTCATGCTTGATCTCAGGGTATTTTGAGGAGATATTGAGGTTTCATTTCTTGGCACAATACCATAGTTTGAGCCAGACAAAGCTTATCTCTATCTACATTACATTCTGATAGTTGTGCATCCATTAATCAAACAAATTAGGACTCGGCTGTTCGTATTAATTGTTTACTTGTCTAAGAGTGGCCGGCAGTTGTTTGTTTTTCATCACACTGCAGTTCCCCCCCTGCATACACACTACCCACCCTTTTTCGTTACGCTCTTATGTAGTTAGGTTTACTGCACTTTCATACTGACGGTGTACTGTGTGCACGTTAGTCACACGATACTGTTCATCTAGCATCAGTGCTTCCATTAGTGTGGACAGTTCAAACTGGGCAAAATGCACATCTTGTGCATAATTTAATGGACTTCATATAGCGAGTCAAAAACTGTTACTACGAAAGCATTAAAAAACAGACTATTTCTCTGGAGACTTATCGCTGGGAAATACTGAAAACTAAGGCAATCGCTCTGCAAAATTAGCGGTTGTCTTTACACACAGCAGCAAGTGTGTTAGGCATCACCTTTGCCTTCACCCATCTGAGACGTTGCACCAATACTCTGCAAAGTCTTCTTGAAGCTAAAAAGCCATCCTCTTCCTCCATCAAAACCTCCTGTTTTTCCTTCAGAAAGCCTTTACTATCCAAATATCTCCAGGGCTTCTTGCTTTTGATCTTTGTAGTTCCTATCTGGTTGAGACAGAATATAAAATTCCTCAAGGGAGAGTCTTTTGCTTTATGATAAATATTTTTGCTTGCTTGTTTGTTTAAAAAAGAAAAAGAACTACACTTCCATACAGTCTAATAATCTATAAGAATAAATAAATTGAAAACAAGATTCTATGCAGAGTTTTCCGCCCAGACGAGAAGCACAACAGGCAATCTACAAAACTAAGCAAGAACATAGTTTAATGAGCCTACCTGAAAGCCGCTTGTTTTTAACAGTGATTGACTTAACAGTATAGTATCTAAGATGGATGCACTCATGTTACCCTGTATGTAGTCTTCAATCAAGACGGATTGAATCACATCATTTAGATCTGAATCACTGCAAACTTTCAGAGGCTTCAGCTAATATCCTGCTGCACGTATCCAGGAGGGAAGGCCAGGTCGAGGGAGGCGGCTCTGGGAAACTTGCACCAATTTGCACACTTCTGTTCCTCCTTCCACGCTTGGTCTGCATTTGTTCAGAATGCACCCAAAATGACGGGGCTCCAGGTACACCTAGTTGCTGCTGGAATAGCAGTGTTACCAAAAATACAAATGCCTCCATCCATTCATTTGATTTTCCAAATTGTCTCTTCCTTCTGTATTTTCAAAAATTTTTATCAAGGCACCCTACAACCTAAAAGTTACTGGCTAATTGTTTCTAGAAAGCTCACATACCTCTAGTTAAATGAAGGGAGAGCAGAACAGAGTAAATTCTGAGATTTGGGATGATTTACACACTGTGGTCCAAATCTTTTGCTACTTTCCTAAATCAGTAACTCAAAGGTGACCAGTTGGTCACGATCCGATCTCCCTTACTGCTACTGGGAAACGTTCCAAACATAGCAAGAGGAAGTTACTGATAGCCTATGACATAAAGGTGTTATTTCACCAATTTTTGTGGCCTTACTCCATTCATTATACCCACTTCTCCCTTTCAAAAATGCTCCTATAAATCTCCTTATGGTGCTCATGGGATGCTGCACTGAATTAACATCTCCACATCCTTTCCTCCTTATCCCTTCCCACTACTACTTTGCTTTTACTCTCTGCCCTGACCATCCACTCAAATCAAATGTTGCTTTGGCCTCTAGTACTATACCTCTCCAATTAAATCCCTCAAAGATACATATTTTAAAACTGTAATGACCAGTTTACACATAGAGGCAGAAGTTTCCTGTCAGGCTAGAGGCGCAACTATTGATAAAGAACTTATGTATCACCTCCTGCCTCCAAAACTGGTTCTCTGCAGAGACTTCAACATGCCACTTAACATTCAGCTTCTCTACTTGTAAACACTGCATACCAAAACCGTTAAATACTACGTACATTAGCAATTAGCTGTAGCAGTTAAACATGGACGCAGAAACCAGAAATTCTATGAGTCAAGTGCTTCCAAGGATCTTTAGGGTATGCAGCAAATTTTCCCAAATGCTGTCAATAAATTCCAGATAATTTTTGAGTGGAAGTGGCAAAGAGCATTGTCCCAGGGCAAGTATCAAAGAAAACATGATTTTAGTACAAAATCGTCTCCACGCAATGCTCCTGATGCATGGTTAATCCACGGCTGGATGCTACACTTACCCATTGCGTGTACGTGCTTTCTCTGATATGCTTCCTCTCTAAGCAAAGCACTCATTTTACTGTCTCAGTTTCCTCTGTGTTAAACAGAGACAACTAGATTTAGCCTAAAAAGCATTTTTAGAGCAACGGGAGAAAAAATTAAGTGAGATCAGAGACTTTTTTTTGGCACAGCTTGTGACCCCCCCCCCCCAAAAAAAAAAAAAAAAAAAAAAGTCAAGACAGTAAGACAGGACAAAAGATGACCAAATAATGAAAATAATATTAGGAAAATGATAGCAGAGCATATCACAAGCTAAAGATGGTCAAAAGAGAAAAGAAACAGTTGTAATCTATAATCAAATGATAGGAGCAGGGATGCATAATGTATAAATACATGTAATATACTGTGTGCATTCACAGTGCATAGATTTTCTTTTCCTATTTAAATTATTACCTTACAATAAGGCAATATTCTTCTCACTCATCCATAGAGAAGGTTCATAAGGCTAATGTGAGTGATCACTTATGAGACCACTGGCCTCAACTTTAAATGAATGCGACTTAGATAATGATTTCTCTCCAGCTTCAAAGTCAAGACTCTTCAAAACAGCCAGCAGAAACAGTACAATAGATCTGTTTTGAAGACAGAAAACAAGAATCACTGTTCATGCACTTTTTTTTGCAGTCTCCCAGCTGCCAGGCCCATTCACATGAACAATGTTTGAAGTAAACTACCAGCCCCAGATCAAGTACACTTGATGTCAAAAGTGACTGGCTGAGGCAGACAAGTAACGCTTGGTGCCTGAACTCGACTCACAGAGGGGTTTAAGAAAAGATGAACTGGAATGGTCACGAATGAAAAAAACATGAACCTGCCTTCAAATGACTCTGGAAGCCTTGCAACCAGTATTTCTTTGTAGATAGGTAAGATGGGCAACTGAAACCTGCCCTCAGTGAATGAAAGTCCTTGTAGGAAAGGGGTATCAATCCTTTTTCTGGTCCCAGGCAGCTGTTGGTACCCTTTTGTTAATCCATAAAAATTGTGAGAGCTTTATGGGATTTTTTGCAGAGCAAGCAAGTCAATGCAAGCACAGAATCACAAAAATCACTCAGAAAGAAGTGCAGGTTAGGAAGACAGTACTTTGACTTGATTATACGATGGTCAAGGAAGCTTTTGTGCATAGTAAAAACACATTTTTTATGGTGCTGAACAGCAAAAACAAGACTGCTCCTGACACAGGGAAATACTGAATTTCAAGTTGAGTACTTTCCAGAGAAGGGATATTACTCCGAAGCGGCAGGTTCTTTGCTTTTAGGTAGCAGCCCAGCATGGAAGCCAGCCCAAGTACATTAGACCCCAGAACAAGAAATTACAAGCACTTTGTCTTCTGAGTGACTTATTGAGTTCCACGACAGAAGTGAAAAGCTCATGTTCTCTGTCCCAGACACTCCAGAGCAGGATGTTTTATTGAAGTGCTATGGTGTTTGCTTTCTGTGATTTATAACCTTCCATATTCCCACATGTACTGAAAGACACTCTCAAAGTACATGGGCAGTCTTCAGTTTAACAGAAAGCAGATACTCTTTTAGTTAACTGCATTACCTGAACAATCTCCATCTTAAGAACAACGGAATCAAGGGAAAAGAGAAAAGGTAAGTCCCTGGCAACCAGAGGATTAAATGACCATCTCAAGCTCTTTTTTTTTTTTTTTTTTTCCCAGATCTCATCACAACCCCACAACAGGCAGCCACAACTTAGACTCAAATTGATAAATATCACCGAAACTGTGATTTAAGCTCATCGGTGACCCGAGATTAGTCCATCAGATAAACATTAAACCAGAGGATACTCTTGCTTTTTATGTTTTAGGTTTTATACTTCTGAGCTACACAAGGAAAAAGCTAAACAGCAGAGTATCCATATGCAGTCTGAACATGACGCATTACAACAGGAAAAAAAAATCTTATGGTAAAGTCTGTTAAAGTTTGAAATATTTCTTATCCCAAAGAAAAACTACCAGAAAACGGTACACTATGAACTTTACTCTTCTACTTCCATAATTAAGAATAAAAAAGAAAGTGGAGAACAAAAATAATTTGAGACAACCAAAGAGAAGTCGGTTTAAATATAAAGCCTCTGTATCTTTTGAGTTGTACTATTTTGGAGCAGTTAAGGTGTTTTCCCCTACAGACAACATCATGTTTTACGGAACCAGAACATGCTATATAGCATAACTCTGAACTTAAGGTTAATGAGGAGTTAAACGCTTCTTAGTAAAAGGTTCTTTAAAAAGTCATTATCATTATATGAGAGGAGTCACTTCTTACTCCGTTCGATGACAGCCAAAATGAATTGCTTTTAGGTAATTATCAGTGAACATGTTTTAGAAGGATTTTTCTATGTTTGTGTCAAAGAACATTTAAACAGAATAAGGCATTTCTAAAGGGACAAAAGTTGACCTTATAAGTAATGCTGCCTACATTGGGACAAGCTGATATTCCACCAGGCGCCACGCTCACGCACAGCCGCCCGAGCAAATCACCTCCACCAGAGACTGGCGCCTTGCAAACGCACCGCTGCGAGCTGGGACACAAACACAGACCAACGCTGAAGCCGTGCCCAGGCCCCAAAACACGCCTCTTCTTGGGCACATCCCGCCAGAGAATCACAGCAAAGCAATTTCTGCCCCGCGGCCTTGCTGTTGCTCCTGGTCTTTGCCTCTCTCCCTCCTTTTTCCTTCTCTGCTTTCTGATAGGCATCCAAACAAAGCAACCTTCCTATCTAAATACCAGGGTATTACATGGCTTCATCACTGGGTGATCTCAGCACCTTCAACTCTAACTTTATTCTCAGCTCCCAAGTATCAAAGGAATACCATAATGCTATCTTACAGCCGGGAAACGCAGACTGAAGGGTTGAATTAATTACCTGCAATCAGAGATGATAGCTATGAAAGAGGTAAAAATTGAATGCTGGGTTCCTGATTACTATCTCAGCACCTGAACCACAAGAACATACTTCACTATCACTGATAGCTTCTGCTGGTTAAATCAGCAAGGTGTGGAGCATTTTCTGAGACTCTGTGAGGGTGATCATTTTCTAGGTAGACCTCAGATGCCTGAAGCAAGAAAACTTACACGCTACATACAGTAAACATTGAAGTCATTATTTTACTGGTTTTTTATATGGTAAAGCAAAAAGGAAATCTTTCATTTTTCCACGAAGCTACAGTTCGCAGCAATTTCATATGCAATACTGAAAACTCATGCCTATGATTTCCTCTAGTCAAGCATGCCCCATTTTTAGACCTTCAACAACAAAACCATCTTAAATGTTACTACATTTATTTTAAAAATCTATATTAAAACAGAAAGAATATGTGCATTCAAATCTCTTAGCAGTGCACATAGGTTTATATTCAGCACTCCCCATCAGAATCAATGCATAAGTCAAGGTGCAACCATGCTCCCCCAGGACTGATGGTAAATGACAAAAAAAAGGACAATGTTTAGGATTCAAAACTCTTCCAGCAGCTCAGCACCACAAGGCACATTTCAAAGCTAACTATACATTAATCTTCTAATTAAGTTCAGTTCACAGCCCTTCTACTACAGTAGAATCAAATGAGGAGATGCAGCAGCGATACGACTTGAGAGAGGAGGGGCACGTGCATGGGGAAGGAGTGTCTCCACTCGCTGTTCACTGACCATGCCATAAAAACTTACCTGCAACGAAACAACGGCAGAATAACTGAGAGCCAGGAAGGGTCATAACCAGACAACTTTCCTAGCAAACAGTCCTACTGCCCCAAAATTCCCCAGTGCTCTTAATGGGCTGGACTGAGGAGCTCAGGTGCCACCTTCACCCTCCCCCTTCCAGGAGGCAGAAGTCCCCATGGTCTCACTGGCACTAGGCTCTGTACTGCTAAAGGCATAGGACACACGTCTATTAAATTGAGAGCTGTTAACGCTATCCTGTACAATTAAGCAATCCTCATTCATTTTTCCTCTGCAAACCTGATCCCACCATTTTATTTTAGTAGGAAACATAGCCATCTCCTCTCGTTTCAAACTACGACGCTCATGACTGTCACCGGAATTACTGCTGTTTCATACTCGTGTACAAAAAAAAAAGAAAATCAGCCCCAGAAGGTGCTCAGCACATTGCCGGATCAGTTCTAAGCACAGTAACCTAGTGAACACTAATAAGAAATCTCAATTACAGTAAATCATCCCCAAAAAATTTCATTTACAGAATATTTTCTATACAGGTGTATTTTATGCTATTTCCCTAAGACAGGTATCAGCCACACAGGGCAGATTTACAGCACGGATAAATCTGGCCTCTCTGGCATATACTCTTGACAGCAAAGAAAACTGCACAAACCCTAGTAAGTTCCACAGTTTGTCCTAATCTATGTTTTATTCTTTCACATACACCTCAATTTAAGGGGAAAAGAAATAGATATCAGATGTGACAAGTGTATGGTTTTTTCTGATATCTGACTGTTCATTTTGCCTTGGAAGGGCTAGAGCACCTTTCAAAAGTTTTAGCCCTCTGTTTCTGAGGAACTTATCCTTGTGGCATGTCTGTCAGGTTTCACAGCGCTCAAGCAAGTCTTTGCAATTTTCACATAATGGCAGTTGTTGACAGGTTGTTAGGGCTGACAGTGAATATGTTTGAAAAACTGTCAAGCTGGTGAAAAAAATTAGAGGGAGAGAGAGGGAGCCTCCTCACATTTGTAACAGCATGTTAAACTGTAAACGCATTCTCCAAATGCACAGGCCTACTTCCAGTCCTGTTACCGGCTCTGCTATGACAGCATATGTGAATATAGGATCCTTAAGAGTTAATGTCAGATTGACACTTTATAGGTCATAGTCGCATTACCACAAAACTGTTTACCTTTATACAACTGACCTTACCTTTAATGTTCAATAACAGCTGCTTCAAGCAAAGAAACTGCTACAAATGTGGTGCTATTGATGCTGGCTGTTAATTAGTTTAACACTGTTATTGCCTTTGGTATCGTCGGCTACTACGAGCCCATGGCAACGCAGGCAGCCCGGCTACTACCAGATCATTTGCCACCACCATGCAGAGAGGCTTTGGGAGAAGGTCTTCGAACGCTCTCGACCTGAAGAAAGGTGAGGCCAACAGCAGCCGTGGCCAAGCCCCACCTCTCAGCACTCTTCCACTGGTTCACTGAGATTTTATCAGCTCATCGTTGCACCAGTTTCTCCAGAAATGATTCAGTACAGATCGTAGTATCTTTATTTACACTGAGAAATGTACTGTACTCTAGAAGTGGTCTCCTGAACCACCTGGGTCTACATATAGAGAAATACTAGTGATATGACAAAAGGGAAATTTGGTCTTATTACTTTACTTTAATGTAGTTTCTACTTGTATTTCAGCAGTCCCACGCTTGCATAGGCAGCATTTGGCATCATTAAAGAGTATTTCTTTTCCTATATCCTTGCATTATGGAATAACTCATCAAGAACTTTTTGGCAAAAGCTTTAGAATTCAACTTTTTTCTGTTAAATATGAATTTACAATGGTCCATCATCCAAATTCTCCTTTACGTAAGCCATTTCTTAAAGTAATTTTTATTGCAATTTTGAAGACTTGTTTCTTCCAATCTTTCACAGCACTGCTTTGGTTACCATCACAAGGAGAAGACTGGATCTGGAGTGCCACAGTGTGCAGATCTATTTTGCCTAACAATGTAATAGACTAAGATAACTAGGATAAATAAATGAAGGGTAAGTTTGCATAACAGCCATGAAATTATCATAACCATGGTAAAGGACTGCATACTGTATTCACAACAAAAATCTGCCCTAAATTGCTCAAGAGGAAATAAAGTAGACTATATAGATGCAGTGTTCTGATAGACAGCCTATCCAGTGGAAAAGTAAAGATGTTAAAAAGAAGGAAAAGAACTGAACAGAATTAATCTCAGAAGGAAAAGAATTGCAAAGGTGACGTGGAAAAGAATTCACGGGAGAAGTATTTCCCAGTGTTACACGCAGCATCAAAATTTAACTACACTGGGACCTAGGAAAACACAGAAAAGTAAAAAGTAGCCAAACCAAAATTGTAATAAGGAAGACTGAACATGTCAAAAAAATCATGCCCCCTCAAAAAAGAGTTAAAATAATCTGACGAGGAAATACCAGTGTACTATGAGAAGGAGGGTCCATGAGGTTGAGTGTGGGTTGGTTTCTCAGACTGAGCTCAAGACTTGATCTGTCACAGAAGACTTCTTCCAGCTCTTGCTGAGGTCAACAGATGAACTCCATTTTATCTGAAAGGAGGCAGCATTAGGCCCTAATTCTTCTGCCTTGCTATGCTGTAAAGTGAGGATAATAATTGTATTGACAGGTAATTCTGTCTCACAGGAGTATTCTGAGGATTACGTAGCGTCTGTACTGTGCTGTGAAATGCTAAGTGCTAAATATGATTATACAGGGATTTCCATCCAAAGATCTCAAAGCACTTTCCAAACATTAATAATTGAAGCTTTATAATACCCTTAGGACTGCACATGTAAAGAAGGCAAACAAGATTCAGGGCTCAGTAAAGCGGGCAAGGATTATTAGACCTATTTTACAGTGGATAAACTGCACCACAGTGAGATTAAGTGACTTGTTCGCAGTAACAGAACAAATCAGTGACACTTCAGAAAATGAGCCTAGATGGCCAGATTCCTTCACACTTAGCACAGGAGGAGACATGGAAGTGGAATCAGAGGGTTAATTAGTTTTTGGAAGGAGTTGGACAGATCAGGCAACAGCAGGAAAGTGGAGCACCCAGAGAAGACTTAAAAGAGCCCAGAAGAGAAAAGAGTTTTGGAGAGGCGCAGGGTTTGAACAAGAAATCATGGTGGAAAAGACAACACAGTTAAGTGGCAGAAAATGTAGTTTACTGACAGAAGTCATAGCCATTACAAAAAACAGTATCAATCAATTCTTTGCCTCACACATTCAAAGAAAATGGAGAACATATGTCAGAAGTCATATTAATCTCCCAGGAGGAAGAGAAGAAGAAAGCCAATGAAATGAAAATCATGTTAGAAAAAAGAATCAAGAAACTAGAATGAATGAAGACTGATAAGACCAAACAGACTCTTCTCAGTTTCTGGAGTAAAGGGCTCACCACTTACAGAATCCTTCAAAATCATGTCGGTATCTGCCAGTTACACAACCTAAGGTGGCACTGAAATGGACTTGTCAAGATGGCTAGGACTGTTTCAGGAAATCACAGTCATCTTGACATATCACAGAGAAAGGACATACAAGTAATTAAAGACAGCTGGTGAGAACGTTTAAGATTTTTTTAATGATGTACATGACAACACAAAAACAATCTGGTCTAGAAAATGTGACTGAATATCAGAAGTATGACTCTGGAACTAAATTTATATTGACTGCATTACAGAATTAGAATAGGACGAAGCAAGTATGCTAAAAAGAATGTGATGTTCCAACACATTAGAAACGACCTTCATTAGACAGCCAGCAAGATTTTGGAGCTAAGGACTGGGCTATCCTAGCACTGTAGTACTCAGAGAAGGCAATGGAGCAAACGCTGAACACAAATTGTGCATTTTGAGCATGAAATGATTTCTCTTACTTTGCAGCTCCATGTCTCTCTTGTACTGGGGAGCCAGTACAAGGGAGACATGGAGCTACTGGACAGAGTCCAGTGTAAGGCTATGAAGATGATAAGAGGACTGGAGCATCTGCCCTATAAAAAATAGCTCTGAGAGCATGCAGCACACACTCAGTGGTAACCTCGACATTGCCAATTCTCATATTTGTTGAAGAGAGGAATGCTTTCACCTTCTGGGTGCAAAAGAGAGGAGAGGTGGTGTTGTACAGAGAAAATTAACACAAGTCCAAAATCTATTAAGCTTTAACTACTAGCAAGGCTTAAAAGAAATACTGTAAATCTATATAAGCACAGATTGTTTTTCTAGACAAAGAGGAAAGTATGAAAAATACATCACAGTAAATTCATGAGGAATATAAAAGCTTTGCACAGTTATGTATCTACGTAGATGCATAGAAATCATGAAAAAAGTATTTGTGAAAAATCATACTGAAATAAAACTGCTAATTTGAAAGTGGGAATCAAATTCAAAAGACTTCACTTCACTTGTTTTTAGATTTTGGTAAAGAAAAAGCATTTGCTTGGCAATTTCATTGCACAAAACAAAATGACAGCAGTATCCAAAAAATACGAGTGTCTTGCCTTTTCTTGATTCCAGTGATGCAAGTCTACCTTCTCTCCATATTGTACCAGCTTTGCATCACTGGATCTTTTTGTTCTGTGCTGTGCTATACAATGCTGGCACTTAGCTGCAATAGATATTATCTAGTAATTACTTGCAAACTACTGTGACTATACAGAGTTAACACTGATCAAAAGGATAAACTCTAGGACCCATAATTTCTCCTCTTTAATGGAATTAAATTAGAGCTGAACAACAGGATTTCACATAGCAAAGGAATCACATGTCCAGCTTTGTTAGAAAAACATCATGTTTTTAAGATTTCTGCTTTCTAGTTAAAAATTATCTAAAATTCATAGTTGTTTCCTACTTAATCTCTGAAAAACACTGCAGATTTGTAGTAAACATTTCAAAACTATTTTGAAAAGTCTCTTATAACAGATGTTTAAAATCCCCTTTAAGTCAGTGTGAATGTTTCCATTCATTTTCAGATAATTACTGCAAAAATACAGGTTAAAAAAGGGAAAATTTTATAAAGAAAAATAATATCTCCTTCAATCTTGATGTCTTCAGTTACCTCTAAATGAGGTAACTACAGTTTTGCCACTGACTTCACTTTTAAGAGGATTAGGACATATAGAGTTTGATATAAAAGCATAAAACTATAACCTGGTTCTTCTGTTTCTTAAGTAAAAGTTAAGGTCTCTATCATCCAGATTCTTTTTCAAATAGAGTCTATTTGGTATGAAGTTAATGACCTCTCTTGGACATACAAAGGCTGTTCTTGCTCCAGCCTGTTGTAAATTCAGTTTTGATAAAATCCGACTCTCTGCAAGTGAGAAAACATATCAGATATCAAACCCTCATTCTTACTCTTCTCATTGCCATACAAGATTTGTCAGATTAAGGAATTTTGTCAGCATCAAGACTATCCAGTATTCTTTCCTATATCCAAGGCAAATATATATATGCTTTTATTTATATATATATATATATATATATACACACACACACACACATACACACACATATATATATAAATAAAAAGCACAGCAAACACAACTGAGAACAGTAAACAAAGTCACCAATTCATAATGGATTTCTGTCTCTGGGATTAAGTTATATAGGACTAGACATCAATATTTTAAAACTACAGATTCACTCTGTTTTTCATAATACTTGAGATGTGACATCATTTGAACTACAGACTGCATTGTCCTGCTATAAAAAGAAAAGTCTAAACCCTACTAGTGTAAGTCTAGTATAACTGACTTCATATTAGATAACCCCTCCTATTTAAAGGAGAGGGGAAAATGGCATAGATTAATATTAATACTTGCACAAAAAACTCAAAATGCAACAGTGCATTCACCTTCATTTAATATATTTGTTCCTAGGTATTTTTGTAGTGCATGTCATATTTGGCATCACTAACTAGTTTGTGTTCCAAGAAGCAGTACAAACATTATGCTCGACACAGATCCTTAACTCTGGTAACATAAAACAATAACATTAAGAAAATCTAAAAATTACTCATAGAAGAAGCAGGTTTTTGTCATTCTAAAATATGCAATTTTTTGCCATTCATTGGCATTAACAAGGAACTTGTTATCTAATAAATGTCACAATCAGTTTCATTTAATTAAAATAATAAATATTATACAGTAGTGCAGATTGACATTTATATCTTCATTTACGTGAAGCTGGATTTATGGTCAATGCTCTATTTGATGGAGGCCACAAATAATGGCTATTAAACTGCCACAAGATGGACACAAGATCACTTTAATGAAATTAGACAAGGCAAGGCACTGATATATGGAGCCCTCCTGCTAGGAAATAAAGCCAGTCATGTCCAAAGCAGATGTTTTCTTTGGCTGCAGCTAAGTTTGCTACATTTTAAGTAGGCAGTTCAGCTTCACATGCAAAGGTGTAGCGGTATGAACTCCGTCCTGTGACGATGCCTTTCAGACCATGTCACAATTAATGCACATGAGCTCTACTTTGCTTGTCAAACACATTCATGCAAGTCTGACTCCTAAGCATAAAAATATCTAACACAAAACAAATTACAAAATTTGAATAAGAAGCCTGAAGTAAGGTTTGTGCGATTACTGGTGGCATAAATATCTCATCTCTCTCTCTTATTAAACATACATCCAGGAAATCAACTACAGATACACTCAATTGCCTCTTTTTTTCTTTTTTTCCCCTCTTCTTAAAGGGCTACATTAAAACTTCTGGAATATTGGCACAAGGTTACTGCAGGGCAAACAAAAGGAATCAGAGGGTAAAGACAATTCCACCAGGGAAGACTCCCCTCTTACCTCCACAGTTGCACCCTTACCAGTTTTTCTAGCCCATCCTGGAACATGATGCACTGGGCTTCTCGCACCAAAGTTTTCCATGAAAGATAATACTGCCGTTTCTATCACCACAGTGCTCGCTTAACAAATCAGGCTGGTCCTCAGCTCTGCTGCAGCGAATAAATAATCTCAAGTAGCAGAACATTGTGAAAAATCAAACAAACCTGCCTTGTGGGCAAATTATCTAACTGGATGCTGTGTGAAGTTCACATAAACATTCAGCTACGTGGAACAGCCGTCTCAAAGTTTGATACTTATCTCTGTGGATTTATTTTCACCTCAGGATCTTCATGTGCCATGCTACTACAATGGCACACAGGTTCAGGAGAAAAAAAAGGTGGGGGTAAATTGGGCATGGTAATTTTTGGAGGCAACGTCAACAATAAGAGACCTGGAACAATAAATGCCGCTCTATTTTCGGCTTCTGAACTAGACGAATGGTTTCTAAAGTTGCATCTTCTAAAGAATGGTTGTTTGGTCATTTATGCCAAAATTTAAGTATTTTACAAGCCTAAGGGTTTGGTCTAAATGACAATACCTTCATTAATAGATTTATAACAGCCTATTTCTGGCTCTACAGTGGAGTGCAATACACTCAGCTGAAATTTGGCCTCTCATTCCTCCGGCTCAAGTGAAAATGACACTGCGAACAGCTTAGACAGTACCGGACAATTCACTGAATATGTGTGAAACTTCTTGGTCTATCTAGCAGAAGACATGGAGCTGATATAAATAACAACTTTACCTGTTCAGTACCTTATTCCAGAGTGATATCCACATTCTATTGCAAATTCATTCTTGAACAAAATTTCCTATATAGATAAACACACACTTAGGTTTCTTGAGAAACTGTCGTGTATGTGAGGCCTTAGGCACTTCTACTGCCACACCACCAAAAAAATATAATAATAATAATTAAAAAAAACCCACACAGCAATGAAATACTATTGGATCAATATGCAACTTTTAGCCATTGTCAGATGCAATCCCTGGTCTGAACGAGACAGTCCCTGCCCGAGAGCCCTGTCGTATGGGTTAAATGTGATTCAAATGCACGACTATGCTATTCCCCTAATCCTGCAACCTGTGCTTTTAGAGCCACGCTGCTCAGCAGAGCGGTGCAGGCCTAGGCAATGCTACAGCTGGGCTTCCCCGCACACCTTCCGCAGGCGGCCGCCCAGCAACCTCCGCTTCGCTGCAAGCACAGGGGCAGAGCGCTGGCAGGTCTCCGAGCAGTGCTCGGAGGTCTACAGCCTAAAATTGTCAGATTGGCCCAAACTAATGGGACGGCTCTGAGTGTTCAGGTCAGGATATCACTTCTCAGGTCTGTCCTTGGAGCCTAGAGGAATCAGATCCATGACACCAAGACCAGCTGTGACCCTCAGGCTGCCTGCAGTCCAGAGGATGCCGCCCTACAGATGAATACAATTAACAAAATGGGGGGTTTTGAAGGATATTCTCCCTGTGCTCTGTAACCACCTGGATCCCTCTGGAGAGGCTAAGGAATGCTGTGGGCCCAGGGCGCTCCTCTCTCACGTGAGTATGTGAGTATCCCTCCAGGGGTGCATGCGCATCTCTGTGCACGGGCTCAGGCACAGCACATCGCAGACGCTGGGGAAAGCGTTCCAGCGCAAGGCCATAGCTCAGTGGTGACAAACCGATCACACCACCCATCACCACGTTTTCAGTGCCTTGCTATGAAGTGCTGTGCAAATGCCTTGTTGCAGTTTCAAAACTAGGCTCCTAAGGAGATAGGAGGACCAAAAAATTAAGGCTCATTGGTTGTAGTCATTTGTTTCGATTTATGCCATTTTTAAGTATGCTTATTCAGCATCAAGTCAGAGGACAGATTCTGACCCCTGAAACACATGCAGTGTAACACCGGACCTACCGTCCCTGCAGTGAGCACCCAGTGTATAGGGAATTGCCACCTGGCTCCCTGCATCCCAGTGCCAAAAGGGTTACCATTAACGCTCACCAAGGTCAGAGTGGGGGGAACGAGGCCTTTACTCGGAGCAAACTTGCATGTGAAATCCCCTTCTTCGACAGCAGATGTAGCATCTTCCCACTATTACCAGTACTTTCCAGGGCTGTCTCCCAGGTCTTGTTCCTCACATGAGGAGGTCAACTTGAAGAACTTGAACTTTCACCAATAAGAGAAACATTCCTGCCTTACTCACATCACACCAAAATCCTAGAAACACAAGTCAAATATGAAAGCAAAAAAAAAAAAAAAAAAAAAAAAAAAAACACATTTGAACATTAAAGAGCAGCTGGAAAACCAAAATAACCTGAACTTCAAAGACAGAAGGTCTGCATGATGAGTTTTGGGCAGCTTTCTAGTTAAGTTAGAAGACATGATCTCTGCTACCTCTTTCACATTAAGAGAGACCTTCATTAAAGGAAACATGTTTCCGTTGATGCACACAGAGCCTGCACCACATTTCAATGGTGCACAACGTGCAATTATCAAAAATAAAGCAGCCATCTTACAGCCTTAGAGATAATTCCGATTAAATCAGAAAGCCAGTATACCAACTCGAGTATGAAAAGAGCCTCAGACACCCCCCAAAAAAAAGTTCTTCTGTAATTATACATCTCTCAGCACAATAGTGAGAAATCAACCCTTTAGGAAAGGGCTTCACCACCCTTAAGTGTTTTACCAGCTATCAAAGATGAGCCATTAAAAATCCCAGGTTTGCTGCTCAGAAGTAGAGCACCACTCATTCCCTTCTAGTGACTTGGGGGAGGAGGGAGGGGAGGAAGGGGAACGTGCATCAGGTTTTTGTACCTATGACCTTAGTCATAAATACACATACCCAAATAAGTACGCACAGAGGCCGAACCACAGTCCTACTGAAACTAAAAGTCTTGCATTGACTAATGCTGAGGGCCACCAAGTTTCAGCCGACACAGTCATAATACAAATCTGGTTACAGAAAACAGTACTCCTTTAAACAAACAGGACCGCCTTTACAAGGTGCACCGCTTTCTACTTCCCTCATTTGCCATGAGAAAGTTAGGACAACATTCCTCCCCTCAGATTGCTCAGTATGAATAATAGATACGTCTTTTTTTTTTTTTTTTTGAACTGTCAACAAAGTATCTGTAAGAGGTGCACTTGGTTATTTTGGATATCTACAGCAAATGGTTTATTTAGCATTACAAGGAGTTAATTTTCCAACAGCAAAGAAATGATTAAAAACAGACATTCATATTAAACTACGGAAATAATTTTATTCGCACCTTATTATCCTTATGTAATATTTAATTATCTGCTACGCCCTTGCTTCAGTGACAATTTACTCAATGATGTGTCAAGGAGATGGAGAAAAACAAAACAAATGAGGTCAAATCTGTGCAATAAACATGTTGGTGTTCGTTTACTGAGGGCCAAAGCCTCAGCGGCTGCAAACAGCACGACTCTCCTACGGACGGCCGAGCTATGCTGACTTGCACCAGCTGCAGCCTGAAATAACTGCTGAGAAACAGGCTATATTATCATAACCTTAAACATAAGCCAGGCAATATTTCACAAATAACAAATTGGGACTCTCCAGGAGAGCTGAAGCTGTATGGATAGGGTGGTGTGCACTCCCATATACAAATTTTCAAACGCGGTATAAATGGTCACTTCCCTTGGAGCTCAGCTCAGGACCACCCAGCGCTTGCGTGTTGGGTCCAGTTATTTCCTTTGTAACAATTAGTCTCAGTTGGCCTCTTCGCTGCAACAGTCCGTTCAGATAGCATTTCAACCATGCTCTTCGGTCGGCATCGAGGCCCGTGCCTTCGGCAGCCTCCACCGGCGACTGCACCCTCCCTGCAGCCACACGCCAAGCGACAGTCCTCTCCGCCGGCCGGCCGAACGAGGCCACGGAAACAATCAGAAGCGGCTCCGTCAAACAACTTAAATAAAATCCCTGCTGGAGACTTCAAGGACAGCCACGCAAAAAACTGAACCAGAACTGCAGAGCAGGCAGGAGGAACCAGCTGCCATGGGGTCGGTGCGAAAGGAAGAGCCGCCCAAAATCTGCCCCAACAGGAACGTTAGTCTGATGCCAGCAAAAAGCAGCCTCATTCCTCTGGCTTATGCCCAGGCTCAAGAGCCCCCCCCCCCCCCTTTTTTTTTTGGCCAGGTGGGGAGAGGGGGGAAGATGTTCATCATAGTTTATTCCAAGAGCTAGCTGGTATTTAAAGGGTAAATGTGTTATCTTTCTCAGATAAGGCTTCGCCACAGAGGGCACTTCCAACATTGAGAGTTTTACCGCACGGATGGGGAAGTATCATCAGTGGTCGTTTCATCTGACCTCAGTGACTGAAGCATGCTCAGTGGCAGAGCTCGGATCAGGATTCAGACGTTGTTAACTAGATGATGCCAAAATTACGACTGCTTGTGCAATGGCAGGCACTTACTCCTAAGGCTCTAGAAAAAGGTCATTTGTGCATGTTCAGGCCACACTGTCTTTCCAATTTTGTTTTTTTTTGGGGGGGGGAGGGGAATCTTTTGATTCCCCTCCAATGCTTTCACCAAGGGTAGCAATGGTGGGAGCATTAACACACAGGGCCCTGGCTCCAGGCGCCATTCTCAGTGCAGGAATTCAAGTATTGCTTGCATTTGTTTGAGCAAGGTAAGATGTCTTCTAGAAAACAACAGCCACCCGCACACTCCATACATTAGAGTTCTCATTCTTTATAGCACCGCTAGAGCTGAACAACTGATAGCAGATATTGGGGAAAATCAGGACAAGAAAAATGAAGGAATAGACAGCCCTACGACTGAGGATACCATTACTACAACTTGACAGACCATTAAAAAAGGTCAGCATCCACTTTAAATAAATTAACAGAATACACCATGTTCAGCTATGTATTAAGAAGCATTAATGAGAATCAGAATAGCTTGCAGTTCAGTTTACTTAGCTCTTTAAATAAACATGGGCTATTGGAAATGTTATACAACAACGCAAGCACCGTAAGTGCAGCTCCAACTCCTGTCATTCCTGCAGATGAGTTACAAATCTACAAGAACTTGTCTGCTCCATGCTTGCAGCCACCGCTAAACTTAAATTAGTAACTATGTAGGCCTCTTCCAAGGCATATCAGAGACCAGCTGTGCAAGGACCTGTCACCTTCTTGTCAGTGAAAGTTTTCTGTCCAAAGAACTTTCGTCATCCCTCATTCCTCAAGTAGCTGGATGTCACTTGAAGAGACAGCTGAAGTCACTTGCAATGAATGGTCTCAAATCAGAGCTCACTGCCCTTGTCACAGAAAGTCTCACCCCGCAGCTAAAACTGTCACTGATCATGTTTAGATATGTACACTGAGGTATCAGATTAGAAAAGAGTATGCACGAGATGGGAGTTTAAAAGAGGCCAAGTTGCAAGGAAAATCTTAATAGGGAGAATCGAGGGCTTGAAGGGTTAGCCCTTTTCCAAGCCCAATTTATATTTCCCATCAAATCCAATAAAAAATATCTAGCTTCTGAAAGCGGCATGTTTCCAACCAACATATTCAAGAAGGAGCTAAAACTTTAAGTACTTTGGCCAGAGAACAAGTAGATTGCTAGGATATTATGGCATCTCTGCAGCAAGTTACTTCATTAAGAGAAAAATTCCCAAAAGGCATATTCTGACCTCAAGATTAACGCTGAAAATGGTGGATGCATATGCTATAGTAAATACACATATATATGTGAGTGTTTGTATACATATACATACATATATACACACACACACACACATATATACATATATATATGTATGCATGCTCCTAAGGAAACTCAGGAGTATGATAACATTTGCCATTTGTTTCTGAACTGCTTGCTTGCTTTAGCAATAGAAGTGATGACTACTGGCTATGGCAGGAGATTTAGCAGTCAAGAGTCTACGGTTCCATCCCTATCTCAGCTACCAACTTTTAGGTGACTCATTTAGACTCTCACTAACTTCTAGGAAATTCAGCTTAACCATTGGCAAACCGATCAGTATGGGGTTGCCAAAGAGCACCAAGGACGCATTTTTAAAAGTATGACCTCCACACTAAAAATAGCAGAGTGAAGCCTGGTTACATCTGTTAGAGGAAAGACAAAGGACATGGAAACATCCAAAAGATGCTTATTAGGCTTCACATCATTTCATTTTACGCTTTTATTCTAAGCCATTGCTGCAGCAATATGTCACAGGAGCTCAATGCTGGGGAATCTGTGCAGATTCACTTGTGCCTCTGGTACCCCTCAGGCCTGGACTGAGGCGAGTGCAACAGAGCAGCAGTGGACCTGGTAGCTGACATTTCCGGTCCTGCTGCTCCAGGAAGCGTTTCCCACAATGCGTTTCATAAGGAAGCGTTAACTGAAGACATGGAGAGTGCCTTGTCAACAGCTCCAGCAGACATTCACGGGAGAATGCAAGACTGCCATCTCCTCCATCCACAGGAACCTCCTGCAGACAACCAAGTAACACTTGCCCATCCCAGAGTCTGCTGCATTAGGGGATGGAGCGGACATGTTTGCTTTCCAAAGTCATGCCTGTCCATTTCTCCTTCAAGACTTTAATGATATAAGTAGTGGTATTTAAGACAGATGAGCCCAAAAGTTGTAATAGCCAGTACCTTATTTTCCATATATATAAAAGAAAACATACTCCTCACTTAGAAGTATAAGCCACCTCCCTTTAACACTTGCATTTCTTGCTCAGAAGTAAAATAATTTGTTCCAAGTGCTTGTTTTGAAAGTATATTTACTATCATTTTCAAAATATATTTACTATGTTTCTGCTTGAAAATATGGCAAGAAATTTTGCTCCAAGTTTCACATGCTAAAATTCTCTTCAGAGAAGTCAATATAGTGAAAAAGTAAAATAATCCATTCCAATTACCCTTTTCAGAAAAAGAGCATTTGCTCTGTACCTGTCTGAAAATATGGCAGAGAAACATTACTCAAAACTTCACGCATAAAAATCCCCACAGGAGGAGAAACTAAATACAGAGGGGTTTTGCCCAAACAATTTAATTCCTCGCCTTCCAACCTTCCCCAAAATCATAAGCACTTACAAAACAAATATAATTTGAGTTTGCAACCTGTATCTACACTTTTTGCTCCTGAGAAGTGACTGTAAAGGAATTGCCAATTTTACACTAAAAGCATCAGCAGGAGTTACCATCGTCCACACTTGACAGGTCCCAGCAGGGTAGAGCCTTGACTGCAAACAGGAGCTGCTGGAGATATGGCCCTTTCCAAAGTTAGGTCACTGCTTTAAAAATCTAAACATAGGTGCAGGTTCCTAACTGTGGGCTCCTATTTTCTGAAAATTTTTGGTCTTTAATTTTCATAGCATGGTAAAAAAAAGCCTCTTTTTTTCTTCCTCACTACAAAGTATTCCAAGTTCAGAAGTTTATTGGAAACATAGCTGACATCCAAATCAACACAGACTGCAAAAACAACAGGGCTGACAAGACAGAACACTTTCAAAACATCACACTGATCATCAGAACAGCAGAGCAAAACATTAATATCGTAAGCTTTTGCAGTCAAAGACTCCACTTTATCTGGGTATAGCTCTTTAAGCAATGGAAACCTGGGAAAATAGGCTTTGAAGATAAATAGATGGATTTACTTTCCAGCAAACAAATACAGGATCAACAAAATTGAACATGATGACTATTCCATAGGCAACAGTGATGCTGCCATGCAGATTTCCAGAAATGTCACTAGAAAGCCTCTGCTTTGCTCTTGGGACTAAAAGAGAGCAAGAAAATAGAGTAGACTGCAAAGGACATTTTGGAAAAAATTTGAGAGATGAAAAATAAACTCTCCTTAAACTTAACTTTCAGTGGACTCAGTCTTAGGTTCGGGGCAAGGGGAGAAGGGACTGCAGTTTTTTTTAACAAAAAAAATAATGTATTTTAGTCAATCTTCAACCAAATAAACCATTGTTTTAGCACTCACGGAAAAGAGGGGGAAAGAAAGCCTTGCAAGAATAATTCACTCTGCGTAGTATAAGGGGTCCTACATACAAAGATATTTAGGATTAAAACCAACAGGCCCTCTTCTCCCTAAGAAATTCAGACAAGTTACTGGATGAAAGGCCCATTTGTCTCTTCCAGACTGAAGTAAATGGCAGCTTTTTATACTGGTAAGTCTGGAGATGCATTTCTTTTGAGCAGTAAAGGGTTCTTCTGTTCAAATTCCACATGTAAAATAACTCTGCAAATATGGACTTCATACATTTTAGTGACATGAATGCCTGCAGTCCTTTCACAAATAGGCCTACTAATGATCTCAACAGGAGTTACATGCATAGAGAATCAGCACTGTTAACACTGAATGAATAGTGTGCTGATATACTATGTTTGATGCGTGGACACAAGAAATAATAATTTTGCAGTTTGGTCTTCAAAGTTGGTAACTTTTACTAGAGGTGCCAGGTGCTTGACTATTTACATTACTTCATTCTTTTTTGGGGCAATGACTTTGACCTGGCAAACACCTTCTCCTCGCCAAAATACATATTTACAACAGAGAAACTGGAAAGTATCATCCTCTTAACATCTATATGAGACAGTTTGGCAGTAAAGCAGTGTCACACTCTGCAGATACAGTTAAGTGTCTGAGTTCATCGGCATTTCCATTATAATCCTGACCATAAAAATGTGTTTTGAGTGACACTAACAAATCAAAGGCCCGAATTCTCCTCTCGCTTACAGTGATACTAATCAGGAGTTATACCAGCACAAACTTGGCTGAAAGGAGAAATACTGAGAGGTTCTGCAGAAAACAATGTTTTGCCTATATGATCCTACAGTTACAGATACCTGCACACACAAGGGCAAGTGTACTTTAGCACCAAAATGCTCACACATTTGCTGCTTAAGCATCTGTACGAGTTCTATTCCCAAGAGGTCTTTATCACATTTAACTGATTTGAATATGCTGCGCTAATCCTAGGCTTGTCTTAAAGTTATTAACAATATTGGTATGAGCAAGGCAGTAGAGTTTAATTTTAGAGATCGTGTTCAAAAACTGTGTTTTCAATGAAAGGCAATCTGATCCAGTGGAATGAACACAGATCTATAAAGATAGGAATTTCCAGATCTTTATCCCACCACTGCCAATGATTTGATGAGTCACTTTATGAGGGTTCACTTACCTTCTAGATTATCACACATTCACCAGTTTTTAAACTGACAACACTCGCACTCGTTTATTTTTCTCACTGGGGTGTTGTGAAGATTCAATAACATTTCCACATGTTAAGCACTAGAGAAGCGCTAAGCAGTTGCAGTGCCTGATTTAATGCTCTCTTTTCTAGAAGCTGGGATAGAGTTACAATTTTCATTTTAAACTTACCTCATATTGCCTGTCTTGGTGAGGGAAAGGTCTGTCCTTAGGTACATATCATACAGCCTATGTTCCAAAACCAATACCAGCGATTTTCAGGTCACAAATGAAAACCTTTGGACGACCACTAGCACACGTTCTGGCAAACTTTAAAGAAAAAATGCAACCTCACACACCACTGTTTGAATCCAAGCCTTACTGGAATCACGGACTTTCTGCCTGTACTTTTGCATGTACTTTTTCCATTTTTGTGCTTTAGTCATTCTGTCTAGCTACACGCTTCAAGCGGTCCGCTCGCTCGCCAAGGTCACGCTGCCGTGTCTCCGGCACCACGCGCCGCAGTCCCCTTGGTAACCACTGCTGTCACAGACACGGCCTGCAGCAGGAGGAAGAGGAGGAATCCAGCGCAAAGAGAGTATTGACATGCGCCTTGGCAATCAGAAAGACTGAGCAAGGAAATGCACAAAAAAGTCTATAACAGTTTAATGAGGTTTTGGCAACACGTTGCAGTTTCCCAACTGTGCTTAAGTGTGATCTTGGTTCTTAAAATCTGATTTTCCTTACTTTTACGGACTTGAGAGAACTATATTCATTTTGCTCAGTGCAGCAATCTGAAAGTTCACATGTCTGATTTTATTATTTAATGTGTAGGAAGAACTGCATTTCAACGCCTGCTGAAGAAACTGCCTTTTATAAAGACAGTCTATAGAGATCTGTTTGGAATTTTAAATCCTAGTGTTTTGTTTTTTCTTTAATCTTTTATTAATGATTTGTGTTCCCATTATTCCAAACTGAGCATTAGTTTGCTGGGGAAAGCACCAATCAAATGTGTAAAACAACTGGAACTTATTTGAAAATACAGGAAGTTTAGCTGTTCAAAATCAGTATTTCTGAGACTTAGGCCTGTGATGGACATCTTGTTTTGAGAAAAAAAATAAAAATATAAAAGAGAATCATTTTGACAGCAGCAGGATGGGAGACAGTGACAAAGACTGGAAGCCAGCTCCCACTTTGCTTTAATTCTGACTGATCAATCTCAAGTAGTTATGACAGAACCAAATCCAAGTGCCCTATACTTTTTTTGTGGCAGATATGGTATAAATTAATTCTGCAATCTGACTCTTCCACGGTTCCTCCTGGAGTCCTTTCCTGCAACTTGCTCCTGCAAAGGAATTGTATATTTGCTGTAAGTTATGAGAGGCAGTAGCTATGACTTGCTTATTTGAATTGAGCTTCTACGAAAGAGGAGACCAAAATCTTTTCCTCTCAATACTGGCAGCTAAATCTCCATTTTGTCCTTCCTCTGGAAACCTAAGTAATTGCTTGCAACCTGGTTAAAACCAAATGTCCATAGATTATAGCACGGGGGGGGGGGGGGGGGGTGGAGGGGAGAAAAAAAACCCCACACAACTGTGTGAGTAAAGAAAAAAAAGAGGATATTTCACACATCCTTTCCCTTGCATAAGCACCAAACCAGTCCTGGTTAAGTGGAGAGCTGTCTCTATGCACACCTACTGCACACTACACACACAAGCAAGATTAGAGGTAACCCATCATTTGCTATTTCTCTGCAAGAAGGTGGCACAAAGCAGACACAACAGTAGGGTGATAATTCCATGTAACATGTCCACCTAATTTAGTGGGGATGCAATTCCACATATATTAAGCTGCCATTAGCACTGTTAGAGCACAATATCTTTCCTTCTCCACTAATTTATTATTAAACTCCCTTATAACATTTAATGGGAAGTTTTATCACTACTAAGGAATTCTTCTGAATTTAAAGTTACCTACAAGGGTCATTTTAACCTGATCTAATGATGGTGATCACTCTGTCCTGATTTTAACGTCCCTGTTACTCAAAGTAATGCTTGCAAAATATTAACACTTAGCTTTTTTCTTTTGTTCACCTGAGGAGCCGCGTGGATACCGTGACGTGCTGCACACATGAACCGAGCAGGAGCTCTGGCAGAAGCCAAGCAGAAGGCAGGCGGCGGAGGCGGTACGGCCGCAGCGGCCCCTTCCCGGAGCCTGCACGAGCGCCGCTCGCCGCGCTGGCTCGCGGAGGGCGTCAGCCGTTCGGCGGGGTGGGGGAAGCAGGGGAGTGGGGCAAAAGTGTACACACGCTCAAGGAGAAAGCAGCGTAAAATCAATGCCACTGAGTTCTGAAGAGAACAAAAAAAGTCCACGGGACAAGATACTTACTGAAACAAAATACTGAGCAATCTCTGGAAGTACCTTAGCATCTGAGCACTGAACGCATTTCATCCACAGCCTTAAGTGCTCTAGGGGAAAAAAAAGGATGGTGCTCCTTCGAGGCTGGATGTTTGATTTTATCAAAACATGAATTAGAGGTCCAGTATTCACCATTCACTACATCCTAATAATCCTACATTTTGTGCTGTACAGAAAAATATTAACTTGGCCCACACAGAATTGGGAGCTCCTGAACAGCATCATGCAAATGCTTTTAAAAATTTTAAGGAAGAAATGCGAGTGCTTCTACTAACCTAATATAACTGATCACCTCTGTTTATACTTCATTATAAATATACACCCTCTGCTTCTAAAAGGCACACAAGTAGTCAAAGTTAAGAAATTATGATAAATATTGACTAAATTTCCATGTCCACTTCAACAAAAACTTGGAGATTGCATGATATCTCCCATTTTCCAAGCTAAGAAATTGATATTTGAGTTAAAATGGGTAAAAATCACAAGTGTCAGAAGCAGTAACCTAGTGTTAACGCAAAGCTCCAATACTCAGCTGAAACATTATTACAAGCAACTAAAAATGATTTATTAAACACTACAAGACAGATATTGAAAAAAAATCTTCTAAAACTGTGAGGAGAACAACATACATACAATATTAGAAAAATTAGAGTGATTAATTGAAAACAAGGCACATTGCAATAAAAAAAATCACCCTCTAGTTACCTAGGCAAAATTCTATAGGAGTTGTCTGCAGCTTGAAAATAGACTCCTTGCACACAGCTAATACACTTCTAATAAAACATTATTAAAAGCAGATATGCTCAGAAGACTTCTGCCTGTGTCAACAGTGGGATCAGCTCTCCATTCCATACAAATCAAATGGTTTTCAATGGCATAAAAATTATGCACGAAGTGGTATAATCACACCCAAAATATTTGCAATATAATACAGGAGCCACAACATGCAATGAGTCCCAGTTATACCAAACATTTTCAGTACACATTTATCAGCTTGCTTCTTATTCTTTTTTTTTTTTTTGTTGTTGTTGCTGTTTTGGTGGTGTTTTTTTTGTTTTTTGTTTTTTTTTTTTTTGTTGTTTTTTTTTTTGGTTTTTTTTGCTATACAGATGCTTTTGTTTTGCTTTGGAATTTCTCAGGATTTGAAACAATGCAAAAAACACCATAAAGCTCAATCCCACATTCTAGCCTTTGCCTATTCATCTTGGAGTGCCAGGAGCTTGCATTTCTTCGAGCAAGGAAAGTATCCAAGCATGTTCTTCTAGACCTTAATACACATAATAATAAATAACCATCAGTTTAAAGTGTAATTAGGCATCCAAAGTATAGATTCTAAAGGCCACGTTGAAAAGCATATGATTACCTGAAAACCCGAAGAATTCAGTAGTAAGTTTTGTTCTGTAATTACTACTAGGCTTCAAAGACTCTGGAACTTCCACTTTGTAAGAAGCATATAGCACATTTAAAGCAAACTATTTTGATGTTACAATACAAATTTCATTCTACATTCACCTACATAAAGCTATACAGAGAAAAACCTACTGTAAACTCAGAGCTCAGGAATTACTCTGTCTCTGTCTCTGCAGGTGCAGAAGGCCCCTCCAGACAGAAACGTATCTGTGTCTCAGAAGGTTTTTTAGGAACCAAGACACAAGATGATGGAAGTCAGCTCATATACCAGGGTGCCGGGGTGACCTGACCAAGGGTGGAAATGGCAGGTCTGTGGGATAAGGGAGGAATTTGAGGCGTAACAGAAAGACAGGGAAATCCTGCTTTTTTCCAATGGAGAATTAGGAGCAAGATTCTCTAACAACTCACATCGCACACAGTGACGCTGTTCTGCAAAAATAAGGGATAAAACCCAAAAAACTTCTACTAAAATTGTGTGTCACAGTTGAGCAGACAATTAAAGAGTAACTTTTTCAGGAAGTGATCTTATTCTTTTAGTTCGGGGCAAATTATCCAAAACCCCAATTTCTCCTCTGTATACACAGTCTATCCCCATGTTCACACAATAGAACTCTGCAAATACTTAAATTTAAAGCTTGCATGCTGCACATTGTTTTAAAACAGACATTTTAAATTTTTAAACTAAAAGACTGGTGTAGCAGCCATTTTTCCGGTTCTGACTAGACGATTGTACCATACACACAATCAAATTTCCACTGTAACTTTTTAGAAACAGCAATTAGAAGATATCTATTAGTAGCAAAAATTTCTATTAATCTCTCTGTCATGAATTCCCCTGAAACTAGTATTGTTTGCTAGAATAGTCCAACAAAGCAAGAAGAAAAAGTAATCACAGGCATCTAAGCTAACTCATTTGAAAAGACAAGCAAATACGCAGTAACCTTTGCAGTATTTGTCCACCAGTTTCTCTGTCCAGAAACATACTGATGACTGCTGCTTGGAAGCTCTCAGTTAGGACTGCCTTCAAAGCAGCAAGTTTCTCACACCGCTGTACATACTCAGCCACACTGTGCAACACCTCTATTTTTTTTTTCATTCCAGTGCAGAAGAAAGTGAGACCTTTCAAAACATTTAGGCAAGCTGACCCAAATATGTTATTCAGGAGAGTCACCAGTGACAGCCCTGTGCAGCTGAAATACTACCTCATTCTAAAGTAATACTTTAGTTCACTTGCCCAGAAGCTGGTAAAGGCTATCACTAATCTTACCCTCAACCAATAAAGAGCCCATAGCACACTCTAGAAGAGGTTTGCCCAAGACCAGACATCACCATCTAATTTTGACCTCTTAAATCCATCACCGCAATGCTCCATCCTCTTGCCAACAAAATTTTCTGCCATAAGAGACACTGTGCATCCCACTAAACAAAACTGTGCCTGACATTTCTAAAGAGCATGGTAGTTAAACAGTAACTTTTGCTATTGCAAAAGATGGAATATTTTTATCTTGTCTCATGGCTTATTGCTTTAATCACCTATGATATTTCAGTGATTCCAGGCAGGCAGCTTATCTGTAATACGCAGGACATGAGCCTCTGCTCCACTGAGTCTTAAGTTGTCTCACTTGGCTGAAGATTATGGATGGGCTTCCCCCATTCCTTTTTGCTTACTTAACTAATATTACTCTTTATTTCCAAATCTCCAATTCTGCTATGTATCGAGCAGTCCTTGAGTGACCTATGCCAAACAAGAGTAGTTGCTGCTATGAATTTTACAGCTCTAATTACAAAGGAAACACTACCATCTGCTGGTCTGTTTGAAGATACTTTTGCATTAAAAAAAAAAAATCAATATAGGATTCTTGCTGCCATAACATCTCACAAAAATCTAAACTGTTTTCCAGGTCTGAAGCAGCCTCAAATACCTAAATCGGAGGAGCATGCAACATCAGTGCTGTTTCTCTCCCTTCCTTTCACCCACCACTCTCCCTCCCCCACCCTCAAAAAAGATCTAATTAAACCCTATCCGAAATACCACATCTGATTCTCCAGCCCTACGCCTTCAGTCATCTCATTTTACTTGCATTTTGCACTCAGTCTACACTGGAGTAAGTTACAAAGGTGGGAAAATCTGGCCCAATATGACAAGCTCTCTTTTAGCCTCAACATAACAAGAAAAACAAAGTTTCTGCAAGAAAGGCAGAGGTTTTTCTTAGGCAGCCAGGGCCGAGATAGACTACTTCATCCAGACCCTCCCAGATGCACAAGATTTCAGCCTGCCCTGCTGCAGTCTGAACTTCAGCACTGCAGTGCTCCTTACCGTCACAGGCTACAACTGAAGTCCCACAACAGGTCCAACCGTGGGGTAATTTTCCTATGCATCCAAATTGTAGGATCTATACACCAGCTTCTATTCAAATTCTGATTCTTACCCCACTCACTCTATATGGCCCTGCTCTGTTGCAACCATCAAGGGTTAACTCGGGACAGGGAAAGTTAGCCAGTGTACCAAAGAGTCGAAGAGTAACAGACTACCATCACACTTTCAGTTTAGAGATGGTACAGTAGCATCAAAATGCTTCAGCTTCCAAAGGCTAAAAAAGGAAAAGGTGGGACTAACCTTTTCCACTTAAAGAAGCAACCTTTGTTGTGCTAGTTTTTGTAATTTATGCCCTCCTAAATCTAATTCTTCCGAGTACACAAGGTACTCGACACCACCTGTCTGTATCTAGGGAACAGCTTTACAAAGACAATCTCCTAAGATAATATAAAACCCTATTGTTACTTTTCTTTAAGCCATTAACCATTTTCATACCCGTTACATCAGCTGGGAACCATATATCACAGACATAAAGGCAATCTCATTTGTTTTAATGGCTAAGTAAATTCAAAATGGAAATGACTAGAGTAATTTGTTCTTGTGCCTTTTTTCGGTCCCCTCCCTCCCAAGAAAGGTTCTTCCAACCAAACCAGGCTCACACAGTTTGGTTATTTCTGTTTGGCTAGTATAAAAATGATATCAGATTTAAAGTGCCATGATTTATATCTATACAGGAGGAGATGCGAGTGACTACACCAGGATTAAAGCAGTAGCAAACCTAACCCAGGCTCATACCACTGGAACTTTAAGGACTTGAGGTGGCACTATGCACTTCCAGCAAGCCAGTGCATCTCCACTGAATTCAGTATAAATCCGGGTTAAACAAATCATGTATTTTTAAAGATCTCAAAAAGGTCTTTATTTAGGATGTTTTGTTAATGGTATTCTTCATTACAAGCCTTCAAAGTCTGCTTTTAAAACAGTAATAGTTTACCGAACGCCCTATAGAAGAAAGAAAAATTTGTCAGACAAATAAGCAAAATGCAGTAGGTGCTGTTAAGGCAATAGTTGTATCAGGTGCTGTACAGGCAGATATAGGTCAGTCACTGATGAATGTACTACTTTGCCATTTAAGTGGGGCATGCTAATCCTTGGCAGGTAATTATCAGTCATCTGCCATTCCCACACTTGAGTTAATCTTAATCTGTATTCTATAGTGAGTGACTACAATTGTATCGTAATTTTTCAGCACAGCTAAAGTACTTTAGAAGACTATCCAACTAGTAGTAAGAAGGAAAATACATTCTGATCTCATTATCTAAAGATTCAAATGTTTTGGACAATGATTCATACATCATTTAGTTCAGCTTTGTTTCTCTTTATGGAAGCTTCTCAAGGTCTGAGGCACATGATTGCTAATACATCCATGCCTGGGGAACAGCAGATACTCACTTCATTCCTTCATTATTTTCAGGCTACTTGGCACACCTTTAACTTACTGTACACAACATTTCAATCCTGCACAAAAAGCTGTTCAGAACATGCCAACAGTAGATTTTATTAAAACAAGTACATGAGAAGTATAGAGTGTCTCAGAAAACTGCTCCTTTCATTATGATATAAAACACATGTTAGCTGGTTCTAAAAAACCTAATAGTGTTTTAGCCCTGTACCGAGAAGTCAGACAACTCAAACTAACAGGATTTGATGTAATTTAGAGTTTGTCTGCCCTGAGCCTCTTAGCACGAGATGCAGTTACACGACACTGGTAATACGGTGCTGCTCGGTGTTTCACACGGCACTCACTTAAGCATATCTGCTCACCTGATGTGTAATCAAGTGCCAGCTGCGTACAGATCAGTATTAACTGAAGGAACTGAATAAGGCTTTAATCAAATCAGTGTATATGTGGACTTAATCATCATTCATTTAAATTTAACATAAATTGATATTCTTAATATGCTTCCATGCAGCAATCAATACTGTCCCCTCTACAGATTAAAAGGAAAGAAAACATAATTAAGCAGATTTTTTAAATTGAAATAGGCCTACTCATCTTCACTGGATGACATCCACAGACTTTAACAGAGCTGAAATTCAGGCCTAAAAAAACAAAAGACAGGACAGTGAAGCGTTAAACAACTGGGTAGCACAGGCAGAACAACTAGGATATAATTACTTCATCCCGAAGTACAAGAGGGATATAACTTGTTGAGGAAATCAAACAAAGATGAGTTTCTGAACAGCTGTACAACACAGACAATAGGTAACTGCTAGCATACTTAATTAAAGCCATGTGTGAAAAACATAACAGTCCAGATAAACTGAGAAAAAGAAAGGTCATTTCTGAACTGCAAAATGGATTTATTTTGATTAAGAAATACAAGAAGGTAATACAGAGAGCAGTGACCAGAGTTTCAGATCATACAGCAATAGAAAAGGAACTCATAAGCCCCTTAGGGACATAAGACTACCCACCCACACACAGCTTATATTTCAAGTCATCATTTTAAGGCCATGACTTGACCTCTGTTCATAGAGACATATTAAGGTCTTGGCACTGTATCAGATGTCTAGAATAGTGAAGTATCGTAAACAGATTTAGTGTATGGAATTTTGCACTGGCCAAAATTAATTGGCTAAGAGGTCAAATTACAGCTGTTAATATTTTGCAGTAGGAGCCAAAGCCCTCTGATTGCCCTGTAGTCTATTAACTGTTTCCAACACTGAGTTATACATCTCTAGCTACTTTTTTGAAACTAGTCATTTTGAGGTTTTCAGAATGACAGCAAATATTAAAATGTAACTCCTTTCAGTCAACTACAGCAGTCACTGATAAAGACATGTCCTGAAAGAAAATGAAAGGAAGAAAGGTCCCCAGGTTATGAAACTAGCCTAGAATCCCAATTTAAGCTAAAGCTGTTCTCGCTGCACCACCAGCTTCCTACATGAGTTTAGGCAAGTCATTCAGGCGTTACTGGTGCACCCTCTGCTGGGACTTAGGGCCAACATCAAAGTCAGTCTCTTGGGACCAATTAGAAAATCCAAAACAGCTCTCTGTAGCAGTCCATTCTGATCCTGAAAATCTGGGTAAGCATACAGACAGGTCAGCCTCTGCTTTGGCCCACCCTGCAGCTCGACCCTCTCTGAATCTTCCTTTTTCCCTTCCTTCTGCCTGAAAGTATAACGAAGTATGAAAGAATAGTTGCCCACAGAGCAGGTTCTAGGGTGGCTGTACTATTCCCACTATGCCTTAGAATCACTCTGGAGTAGCAACAACCACATTTATGTGGTTGGCTACAGTTTGGGCCTAAGTTTAATACAGATGAAGGACGGACTTTGTGGCCAAACCTAGTTATCATGCAAAAGAATGGGGAAATACTTCCTGGCTCTAGTGAAGTCAATGGCAGAAGTCCCATTAACATCAGGATTTTAGCTTACAGTACTATAGCCCTATCACCAGCTCCCACACAAAATATTTATATACTTTTGCTAGAGTTGAAGTACGTTTGAGTCAGATTCCAAAACTCAGACTTGGCTACGTAGCAGTGTCAACTGTAAATTTCATATCAACGAACCCCTAAACCTTGTGCCCAAACTTCATACCAGAGTAATGAATTGCTGGACCCACTTCAGTAACTGTATCTGTGCCTGGCTTGAGCCTATAATTAAAGTCAGAGATGCAGGTACTCAGGTTTATAGCTCTTGAGTTGTGAGAATAAACAGAATTTTCTAATTGTTCATACATTCTAATTTGATTAGTGTTAGTCCAGAACCATAAAGTTTCTTGAAAAGTTCCCAGCAAAATTCCCAGGATGGCTCAGCTGACCTGTAAATCTTTTAATGTGTCAGGAAAGTATTTCATATACAAACACTTTAAAGATTCTGATGGGACACCTTGACTGCCCTATAAACAAACTTTAAATCAGCACCTTCTTCAAAGGTGAGCACTTCAAAGGTCTGTGGTGGTCTCTTGTAAGCTAGTATGTTTTATCTCTATAATTATATATACATATATTTATTAAAAACACACACCTTTTCTTTCTTTCGAGGATTTTGAAGTAAAGAAGCAGGGGCCAACTCCCCAAAGCTACTGAGCGAATCCTATCCTTTCCTATCAGCTTTGCCAAACACACAGACACCTTCTGATGTCCTCAAAGCAGTTCCCTTGTAGTTTCTGATGATGATTAATACAGAACTAAGAAATGCTTTGCAGGAAAACACTACCAAATTTTACTCAAAAAACGCATCACAGAAGCATTTTTGGCCACATACACAACAGTACAAGCTGGGGGCTGACCTGCTGGAGAGCAGCTCTGCAGATAAGGACCTGGGAGTGCTGGTGGATGACAAGTTGACCGAGAGTCAGCAATGTGCCCTTATGGCCAAGAAAGCCAATGGTCTCCTGGGCTGCATTAGGAAGGGTGTTGCCAGCAGGTCAAGGGAGGTGATCCTGCCCCTCTACTCAGCCCTGGGAAGGCCTCATCTTGAGCACTGCATCCAGATCTGGGCTCCCCAGTACAACAGAGACATGGAGCTACTGGACGGAGTGCAGCGTAGGGCTACAAAGATCATCAGAGGGCTGGAGCACCTGCCCTCTGGGGAACGGCTGCAAGAGCTGGGCCTCTTCAGCCTGGGGAAGAGAAGACTGAGGGGGGATCTTACCAATGTGTACAAGTACCTGAAGGGAGGGTGTCAAGGGGATGGGGACAAACTCTTTTCAGTTGTCCCGTTTGACAGGGCAAGAGGCAGTGGGCACAAACTGAAGCACAGGAAGTTCTGCCTGAACATGAGGGGGAATTTCTTCACTGTGAGAGTGACGGAGCACTGGGACAGGTTGCCCAGAGAGGTTGTGGAGTCTCCTTCTCTGGAGAGATTCAAGGCCTGCCTGGATGCAACTCTGTCTACCACGCTCTAGGTGACCCTGTTGAGCAGGGAGGTTGGACTAGATGATCTCCAGAGGTCCCTTCCAACCTTCCGGATTCTATGATTCAAAAAGCTGGAAATAAATATATCTTAAAATAAACCTAATCCTGGAAGTATAATTGTGTTGATTCCTTTTCCCAGATACTGAAGAAAGCACTAAACTGGAAGTGGCTAGAATTTCAGCCTCCACCTGCTTCTTAGCACACACAAGCAACTTGAGCTCCCTTTACTTCCATCAGGGCATGACTACTTGCAGTTAAGAAACTGGCCTGCATTAAAAAGCAAATCAAGAACTATCCAGCCCCAAACCTAATATTTGATACCTTTGTTATTTGAAAAACTAGTAGCAGTTATTCTTCCATGAAGCCATGGAGAAAGGAGACTACCGCAGCTTCATCAGCTACAACATAGTATGTAGGCTGCATTAGGGTACCACTCCACTACCATTCAGCATTGCCTAACCTCCTTTTCACCCCCCATTTGGCATCACACAATCATCCCCTCACAGTTATACAGCAGCCACCTGGTAGTCATAGCATCACTTGCAGAGAAGAGCATAACTGGGAAAGTGCCTCCGTACTGCTAGCTGTCTTAAGTACGAATGGATGAGAATGGATGTGTTCTTTGTGAAAGATAAGGCAGGCTTCTTCAGCTTCAAGTCCTGTCTTCCTATATGCTCTGTTTCTTTTCATCAGAAACCAGAAAGAAAGACTGCAAGATGAGGAGGAATATAGCCAACATTTGAAAATCAGCAGAAGTATCTCTGCTGATTTCAAAAGACTCCTGAGCGTACCGTTGCCATCTTTTTATCTCCATGTTCCAGTTTTCAAAGACCTTGTTTCCATACATATATTCATATTTTACTGTGCTGTGGAGATCATTACATTTAGTCTAGACTTCCAGACAGCATGAGAATAAGCGAGGGTCTCACTGTGCAAATTCCATATGAACATAAACTTGCACTAGTTACACCAACTAGCCTTGGTGCATCCTTCATCTGAGGAGGACTACTTTAAATGCATGACTGCATCGTTTTGCCTGTGCTCTGTAAGATGACAGTTGTAGAGGCCTCAGTTTTTCCTCAGTTCCTGACATTGAAGATGATGAGTGTGAAGGAAGTTAGATCCTAAATAAAGGATCCTTTAAAGACAGCAAGGCCTTTTGGTTCAAGCAATTTACAGAATTTCATCTGAATATCCTTATGTAACACTGCAGATAATGTACTGATGGGTGAGTTCAGACCAGTGGCATGCTCAAAGATTAAGGCACAAACTCAGTGAGAACCACAGCTTCTCAATATTGGAGAAGCGGACAAAGGCAGCTTCTCTTGTCTTTGACACCACTGTTGATTAAAAGAAGGTTTCTTCCAAAGGCAAGAATGACATACACAGCCCCAACTTCTCGCTTGACGAGGCCAGAAGGTGGAGTTGTAATGTAGAGGGCCATTAAGGAATTCCAAAAAAGGTATGCACTCAACCATACAGTAGCTCTACTCTACTAAAAAGCTATACTATGATTTTGTGATCATTTAAAGAAGGCATCCTGTTATATTCATGCCTTTTAGATGCTAACATAAAGCATTAGTCTGCACAAGTCTGAAAGGCAAAAACAAACAGGGCACCTAAAGCCAGAAAGTGTCCTGGAAAAAAAAAATTTAAAAAGGCAAGTAAAAACCCTAAATAATGAGAAGTAAATTCATTCTGCACTTATCTTCCCATTTCTTCTAAGTTGGAGCACTTTTAGTAACACCTGCAATGAACTGTTTAAGTTGTAGACACGCTTGTAAATGCTCATTAATAATGTGTAAAGGCAACATTATTTCTATGCAGACCACTGGGTAACCATGTATACGTATCTGCTGAAACACAGAGCCAAGTCAGTCATCCAGAAAACTATGCACTGAATGGAAAATTTGAAACAAAATCATCCTGTGATTACCATCTCAGTGTCCCTTTAAGCCAAAATAAACATTTAACACCAGTCCATCAGCAGAGTTAGTAGGCGGATATATTTAAGCTGACTCCATATATTGGCACCAGTCTAATTGGGGGTGGGATGTTAAACACACCATCCTTTCCAAACAGGGCTGATTTCCCATCCCAGACAAATGAAAATGAAAGCACGTTACATCCCTGAGAAGCCCCAGAGCCCTGTGCTCACAAATGAAAACCGAGTCCTCAGTTAAGACTTGGCAGGAAAGTAACTCCCTGACATTCATCACAGACGATGCCTCTGGTGCAGTGACTATATCATTTACATTTATACTCTCAGTGCCCTGCTATCCTAGTGGCCTCACGACAGAGGTGGAAATCCTTGGGTCTATAATAATAACAACAAAAACAACACACATGCATCTAGAAGCTACTAAAATACATGGCAAAGACAGGATTAAATATAGTGGAAGGCAACTTCCAGAGCAAAACAAAGTCAAGGCTCAGAATTTATTCACATAAAAGATGGGCTAACACATTCAGTAAAAGTTTACTAGTTATTATAATGCTTAATTTACACAAAAGAAAATTCTGAAAAGAGTTATTGAAAACACAAGTGAACAGAATTTAAGGAATAACATCTTTTGAAGAAACATAGGCTTTTTTGAGACAGATAAAATTTCACCAACTTCCTCACAACATACTGTAACTGCAGTTTCAAGCAGGATCTAACTCTCAAGAAGTAAGACCAAAAATTCAGCACAAGATCAGCAGCTGAAGAGCAAACAAACAACATGTTCAAGGGAAAACAATGAAATACTGTTTGGAAATATGACTTTTGATATCACAAATTTAAGTCCCTGCACCAAGTACATTTTAGAAATTGAGGTGGGGTTTTTTTGTTTTTGTTTGTTTGTTTAAATAGTGGGGAGGTACAGTTACTGCCGTGCTGGGGAAATCAAAGCATATTGCCTGTCACATATCAGAACTTCAGGCACTATTATATAGGACTGCCACCATGGCAGCTTTGGGACTGGGAAGGTAGAGTGAGAACACTTTAAGAGAACGCAGCATTTGCTTTTGAAAAATGGAATCAAAATAGAATGGAAGAGAAGATGAGATTGACCATAGTAAAAAGATATGGCAAAGAGACTCAAAGTACACAAATGCAAATCATAAGGTAATAAAATTAAGAAAAAATAAGATTTAAAAAAATTATCAGAGATAACTTAGCTGACAGAGTAATCTTAATGAAAAAGCAGGCATACAAGTAAAATACATTTCCCGTTAGAGTACATCACAGGTTCATCTTTTAAGAAGGAACACTAGAAAACTGAAAGGGTCTGGCTTTATTCAGTGTGAAACTGGGTTTTGCTTGGGAGTTCTGCTGAGCTGGAGCTTAAAAAGAGAAGGGTAAAATAAATCCTTCAGGAAAGTATATGAAAGAAGAAAGGTAATACTGTATTTGGGATAGACTCCAAATGAAATGACATGAGCAGACGACCCAAACAAGCTAGTGAATATAGGACTCTCCTTCAAAAAATTTGAATTATATTTAGTTAAATAATATTCCTTAAATAATACAGACTTGACTCATTGTATACTGCTATCATGAAGAGATACTTAACACATTTTGGAATTTAATTTTATTTTGGACTCTGAGCATTTCAGTCTCAATTCATCAAGATTTAGCAAAGGTCAAAAAAGTAGTTTAAATAAAAGATAATATCGAATAAAGTATTAGAAACTGAGTTTTAAAAAACTGCTTGATGCAATCTGCCTAACTCAGACCTTTATCAGAAGTTTAGCAGTATTTTCAAGCTTCTTTATTGTCATATCTTCCAATTTGTTATTACACAGAGAGAATGCTATGATAAGAATCAACTTGAGCAGAAGAATAGCAAACTGCTTCTTATTACAGAGTATTTCCTACACTTAAGATAGTTATTACAATACACATCACAGAACATTAAGTATCTTAGGCATCAAATCTCTATTATTCTCTAATGGAAATCATTGCAAATGATGAAAAAAATACTTTTAAGATTCATTTCAAAATGCGTGGGAGACAGTCTCTTCTTGTTTTTAAAGACAGATACCTAAGATAAGTCTGACATGTTAATGTGACCTAACCACTTACACTGCTTCTAACATTTAGCTCATATATATATATATATATATATATAAAATATATATATATATATACACACACACACAGACACACACAAGTATTTATATTCAACTAACTTGTCTTACATTTACATCCTTCTTTTATTTTTGTCACTCTTCTCAGATGACCTAAAGTACCAGCAGACTGAAAAATGGGTAGCAGTAAGATAAAATAAAGTCTTAAGGGCATCACAGTGAATTAATCTGTTTGTACTAAATTCACTGTTTGGCCACAGGATTCAGGCGTGCAAGCCAGGCGTTCCTTCACCAGCCAAAATTTCTACTGGGAAAGAAAACATTTTTGTAAAATGTACAAAGGTCCAGACCTCAGTTTAAGTCTTCTTTACATTTATACTCTGTATATGCTTTACACGACCTAATGTAAAGCATATACAGAGAACAAAACTGAGCATTAGAAAAGAATGTTGCTTTCCATTAAAACAAGCTCAGCAGGGAATTACGCAGGTGCAAGAGCCTGAGAGAGGGAAAAAAATCTGTTAATATTTAACTCCCAAACAAATGCTGAGATTACTGCAGAAAGGCTTACAATTTATAACGCATTGAATCAAGCAGCAGGTGAAGCATTTAAAAGCCTGCAAGGTAAGATGGTCATTAGGACTATTTAAATTCTTTTGAAGGAATTTAGCAAAAGATGCCTAGGCTGCTTCAAACTAAACACTCAGAGGCTCTCACTGACAAGCCCTAATGGGATGGACAGGAGTGTTGCAGTGTTGATAAGAGGACCTTTAAAGCTGAAACTTGCTCAGGATAATTTTTGACAACCTAGATGACAGCTCTGAGGGGAGAATATATCTGAAGACGCAAGAGGTTTAGATCCCTATCACCCTTCTAAAGAACAGCAAACTGCAAGGTTGTGAACAAATCTGTCCAGAGATGCTGAGCTATAATGTAGTTTTACATGGATAGCAACTGATCTTTACAATGTGTGAGGGGAAGCAGACATTCCCTGTCAGCAGCAGCACTACTAGATTTTGAGGAAGGGAAACCTGTCTTACTGTTCCAAGAGATACTTATCAAGACGAGCTACTAGCTCACGCTGCCCTTCTTTTAATCAGTGACAGATCTAGACACTCATAACTCAAATGCAGCTTTCCATCTGCTGTGCTATTTAACAGGTTTCAGATCGGAAACTTCAGCTTTATCTGATATTCAGTGCCCCACACCAAGGAAATAATTGATCATTCTAGAAGCTGCATATTTTCATTACTCAAAAATTAAGTGTTTGTCGTGTAGCTTATTAACAGGCAATGGGAAATTGCAATTATTTAATTAGTACTGTTGAACAGTGTAAAACTAAGTTTTTCATTCCCTAAATTAGAAAGCAGATCAAAGAAGCAGCCTAATATAGCCCAATTCCTCGTGCTTTTGTCTCCTCCCATTGAAACGCAGCCTCCTCAGTTCCCATTTACACTGCTGACCTCCCCAAGCTCTGTACCCTCAATCTCTGGCATGTCCTGCCTCCTTCTCCACTGCAACACCCTAACCTCTTTCCCAACTCATCTCCACAGTACCTTTGTATGTTTGGTCCAGTTTATCTCCATCTGAAAGAAGGAGCAACTCCACTGGCTGTGACTAGACCAGACCTATCCATGCACGTTGGCCAAGCAGTTCTTCCTCTTGGCAGCCGGGCAAACCGAACACAAGCGCAGCCTTCCAGCTACTGCAGGTCTGCGCCAACTCCATTCAAGGCTGCAGCTCCCGACCTGCTGGCGGTCCAGGCTTGGTGCAACAGCACCTCTGAGACCATGTGCACTTGTTAATCAGTGGGGGCCAGTTTATACAGGGAAGACACATACACAGGAGAAAGTGCTAGTTCATAATACTCTTTTCCTTAAGAAACCAAGATACACACAACAACATCATTACAGCAACTGTATTGTCAACTTGCAGTCCTTTTCTCCAAAGAGCATTACTCCCCAGCATGAGTTACAGAACTTTACTCATGTGTACCATACTACTTTCTTTCCTATCCCTTTGCACAACAGCTGGTGAGAAGAGGGGGAAAAAAACAAGGAAGGCAAGGAAAATCCTCAGATCTCAGACATGAAGTCCTCAAGGCACATTCAGAATTTGACAGGAAGTTATACTCAGCTACTTTAACTCAAAATGCTACCAAAAAATGGAGGAAAAAAATCATAAGAGGGAATTCAAACGGGAGTTCAATAAACTCACTATTTTCTACTCAACTTTAAAATATTAGAATAGAGGAAGATAAGAGGAAGATACCAGAGGTTGCACCCAAATACCATATCTACAAACACCTGCACATATTACCATCTGAAAAGATATTTTAAACAAGAAAAACCACATGATTTAATAACAGCATCTGTTTTATCCACAGAGGCAACAGTGCAAAGTTGCTGCTACTCTTGATCAGCTAAAACCAGAAAGTCACTAAGGGGGGAATAAGAGGCAGAAGGGCCTATTTACTAATGGTGTTAAGGAATGACACTGACTCATGCAATAAAAAGATCCAATTTCCACTAAATCATCTGTAACAAGAGTGCACTCACTGTGCTCCCTTCCCTCCGGCAGGAGGTGGCTTTCGGAGCTCACTGTCTCACCGACAACAACAGGGTCAGAAAAGCTTTTGGAAACAAAGGAGCAGAACGGAGCAGAGCTGCAGCGACCTCCTTTTGTTTCCTCACTTAACGACTCACCCTGGGGCTTCTGTTGGTGTGAGAATGGTAGTGTCCTTCACCATAGCACAAATTACTAAGTCAACAGGAACATAAGAATCTCTCAAGCAGGAATATTTAGATGTGCTAGGATTAATTATACCAACTTTCACCTGGATGGGCATCCTTACCATTGAGCTGAATGAAGCCGCACTCGCCAAGCTTGCTCAGACAAGCTTCAGTTTCAGTACTGAGCCTTAACACGAGGGTTCAACAAGGACAGCATGAAAAGGTAACTATATATTTTGGTAGAGAACCTACACAGATGGCTAATAGCATAAACAGGAGTAAAGCACATAAATATGTAAAGGTACAAACTTAAAAAATGGCTCTTCCAATTTATACGTTAATATTTTAATGATGTTCCTTTAAATAATGCATCTTCTTTTGAACAAGCTATTATTTTATAAATAAGATTCTTTAAGCCAAAGGTAATTGAGCTACAGTGTTTCTATAGTGGGGTCCCCTCATCCTGAATCTCTTTTAACACCCATTGATTTCTGCCAGGCACTCATTGGAAGAATTAATTAATTTATGAACTTGTCATTACAAGTCATTGATTAAGATGTCCTTCCTTAAAGATTTAATTATGCCCAAAGATAAAAGATTTGCTAATTATTGTCTTTTATCTAATTGAAGCTTTGTATTACAAATAAAGTTCAAAGGTTTAAGACAGTTGCCCTTCCAACCATTTGGGCAAAGATGAGAATTTAATTAGAGGAGAGACTAGGTTCTCACTAGCATCTTCAGATGCATTCCAGGAGCCATTCTGCTAACAGAATTGATGACTCTTCAATGTGCAAAGACCCTAGAAAATCTTTTAACCTTTCTCGTCTTTCAAATGTTTTCACAGCATTACTCTGTTTTGGATCTATCACGCAATCTGATAGTCTGACTCAACTAGTGAAATATCTTAAATAAGAGATTAAAAACTTGCCTATTTCTTTTTTTCTAAGTTTGCATCTTCTTAGATACCGACAGTGGGGATGTCAATTCCTTATACTGTGGGTTTTCAGGTCATTAGAAAAAAAAAATAGCAGCAAAACCTCATTTATAAGTTATTTGATTAACAAATCAGAATGGCATCAGTGCCACACATCAGCACTTCTTAACAACAAACAATTCAGAAAAAAATTACACAAAGTTTTTGCATGTCATAAAACCAGCTCATGAGCTCATTGGTTCATTTCATAGTGGCACAAATCAAGAAAAAAACAGTAGGCATTGACACAGAATAGCAAATCCTAACATAAACAACTTGATTCCTAGTATGAGACTATATCTGCGTAAACCTGAAGCACAGGACTCTTTTTTGGTAGACATAGATGAATCTAACACTACTGCATGCAAGTATCACTAGAAAGAACTGTACTTGCAAATCATAGCAAAGATATCGCGCTGTGTTCATAATTATTAGGCTTTGCACACAGGTGCAAGGATGCAGTTCTGAAGAGCTGGCCCACTGGGAAGCCTTTGTTTCCAAACAACATTTACTATCATGTTACAGTGAATCCAAGGCTCATCCCGCCCAAAACTGGCACAGAAAGTCCTCCTATCCACGTGTGCAGGCAAAGGCCTTGACAGTACCTGGAAATATAAACTATTCCAAGTAGGTATGTGGCCATAATAAATGCCCGTTCATCTGCTAGCTAATGGAATTCCTTGATATTTATACATATAATTAAAGCAAGTACAATCAATAAAATCAACATAGTTTTCAACATATTTGATTTATGACATAGCTTATAAAAATAGAATATTTAACCCTTCAGTGAGGCAGTATTTTCTTGTGTTTTACTTTTATCCCTCAAACATACTGGGCATGAAATAGAGAATGAGCTTTTCAAATGTCCTTTACAGAAAAAAATTGCCTGTCAGAATATTTCTGAATTTTGAGGGCAGGGAATTCAAGTTCCTGGTCCAAATTCCAGTAAATTTTGGGCAACTTCTCAGGAGGACTAACCCAGTAAATATCCAAGCACACAGTGAAGCTACCAAGTGCTGAAGGAGTGAGAGAGAGAGAGACACATTAATGAAATAAATTGGGATAAAAGATTCACAATTTTTGTGTGAGCACTGCCAAAATTTGGGGTCTTCATCTACAAAGAGCAAGGTATAGCATCATGGAGTCATTATGTTTTGTTAGATAACCAACGAGTTCTGTTCAACAGCGCACATCATACACCGATGGCCAGAGTAAATCAAGCAGCACTCTAAAGATGGCACAGACATCACAGAGCTGGAAGTGTACTTTATTCTACTATTCAGTGAATCAACACCTAGTTTCTTGATTATAAACAGCCAGATACAGGAACATTTTGCAGAAGAACTTCACCCATAGATACTAATGCCAGATTACCAAGACACTGACAAGATCCAAGATTTCTCTCCCCTATTCTACTATAACCTCAGATTCATACCCAGAAAGCTACTGTGCAAGTAGATAATTTGGCCTGACTTACACGCTACAAACCATTGCATGTTTGCAGCAGCACAACCAAACGCATACAATAGTTGTGAGCCTAAATACCCCTTATATAGCTCATCCTCCTCTTTCTGCAAAATCTTCTCATTATCAGGTAATGCCACGTGGTTCCCAGCATTCAGAGTAGCACGCACAAGGAAGTGGCTAGGGTGCAGCTCACGCACTAGAATTACACGTCAGTTTTTCTTAATATTACTAACAGTAAAAACACACTTCTGAAGTATAGAGACTTACCAAAGTTAAATAAAACAGCCAATTCTTTTCTCCACTCATCTTACCATCATGTAATTCTACAACTTTATCTGCCTTCAATTTGCTCTAACTACTCCCAGAAGAAATGCATTCTTGCAAATGCTATGAAATAACCTTGCTTTGAACCTACACTTTTCCATAATTCAATCACATGCTGATGCTATCAGCATGAAGGGACTAAACTACAATTCCAAATCTGTTAAAACAGTTTTGGTTCAAAACTTAAGAGTTTTGAACTAATGTGCAGCACTAGGATACTAGCTTCTATGTCCTTCAACTTATATCACCTTCAACAGGAATTCAGAGACCTTTTCACTTCAGATGCTTAATTCAAAACAAATTGGAATTTTTTTTGAACAATTTGCAGAATAGCCACAGGTGGGCACACATTTCTCTGTTTCTCACAGTTATAGTATTGAGTTTTGCTTAAGCTATCTAACCAAAGACACCTTTCCAAAAGCTTTACAGTTTATCGTTCTAGAAGAAACATTAATAATGGCACAGGTAAACCTATTCTGAGCTACTCGGTAAGATAAAATTTTTCCAGCTCACTTTCATTTTCATCCAAGTGAATAAGAGATCAAGAGTCTTCTACACTGGTAAACCAAAGAAAATGAGCACTCTGTCAACACATTTTGTATGCAAATCCTTCTATTTTTACTGCATGTAGAATACGACTTGCGATCAAGTACTACATCCCAAAGGGAACCTTGCAGTGAGCATGCTACAGAACCAACAAAACTCTGTACGCACTTCAAGCCTGTGCTTCATCTATTTCCAATAAAAAGAAAAACCTTAAAACATCTCTCAGTGTCTTTCTCCTCAAAACCTAACGAGAGGAGTCATCAGCTTCAAAACTGGAAGACAGACGAACAAAACTCAGTAGTTACACTAAAAGTACTTTACTTGCATGTTTACTTTACATGCACGTTAGAAAACATGCATGCATTCAGCATGCTCCAAAGTACTATGTGAGGAGAATCCTCCCTCCACCCTAAGATGTTCCAGAGCATACACTTCAGAATCAAGAACATCAGTAAAACTGGATTCATGCACTGGTCATTTCCTTAGTTCTTCATTTATGAGCAATGAAGAGAAAATTGACAATACAAAAGAAAGTGAGCTTTCCTCCCCTTTTCTAAATGCTGATTAAATATTAATATTTTCTTTAAATGAAACAGTGGATTAGCAGAAGAGAGAAATAAAAGCACTTGCTAAGACCTGAAAAAATCCATGGCAATTTACTGTAAAGCATTTGTCTTTGTACAAGAGAGAACTCATGAGACAGTGATTTGTATGTGCTTCCCTAGAAACATACCGCACTGAGCTAGGCAAGTACAGTAATCTTTCCTTAAATACTACCTCATATTTAAAAGGGATTCCTTTAAGTTCATTGCAGTTCTTTTTCTGCTTTGACAAACACTCACAGTGCAACTGAACCTCACCGTGGGTAAGGCTCATTAGCGCCGCTGCTAACAAAGCAGGCTACCTCAGTGACCTTACGTACAGAGGCACTTCAAACTGATTTTCAGAATCTGCTTATTGGGTAACTGATTTCAAGTTATCTGCAGCCAATCAGACAAAAGTATTAACAGCAAAATGTTGCAATAACTGTGCATAGCTAAGCAGCAGAATTAGAACAGCTCACAATAAGGTAGAAAAAAATTCACAAAGGGATAATTCCAATCAATGGCTCAATTTTTTCTTTAAAAATTGATCTTGCTGAATGAATGATACAGCTCTCCAGCAGATAAGTGGGGCAGTTACCAGAAACTAATGAATTATTGCTATGAGCACCATTGAGAAACCTTTTTCTAACGCTTCCTCTGAGGTCAGCAGACATTCTGCCCCTTGTTTCTGTGGTATCAGAATGTGATCTTCCATGTACAAACACTAACAGATTCTGTGTATTACTCTCAACCAGTATGAAATTGAACAGGTTACCTAAAAGTCATCCTCAATTTTTATTAGTTGATGACCTGATTTTAAAGAATGAATTAACCAAATACCTCTAAATCACAATGAGCAAGTCAGCACCACCTCAAACACAAAATGACATTTAATCAAATTTGTTGGTGCAGTATGATCTCATCTACAATAAACCATGGCACGGTTTTACATGCGCTCATCTCCTTATATACTTACCTGAAAGGGATCATATCACCTGTACAGGAAAGAATAAACAAGGCATAGCTTCACTGCAGTCTGATCTTGTTTCTGTAAGGTTTCACCCAAACTGAACACTTACGCTCGAGACAAGTTTTTGTCTGGCCTGCTGTACAGTGTCTAATTTGAAATTCCCTAGAACAGTCCAGACCCAAACACTCTCAAACTTCAGATTATAGGCCTAAGTTTCTGCTTAGTTACATTTTTTCCTTTTAGATTAAAAATTGGGAAGGATACACAACTAAATGCAAGTGTTTTTCAACTTTGATTTTTTTTTAATGCTGCCTTACACTGTGATTTAGTAAACAGTTTGTCATGGACCACAAGCTTAGAAACTGGTCACTGCCCTACAGGTTCTCAACTCAACAGGAAGTGAAAGAGTAAAGCAAAGCATCCTCATGCTGGAGAGAAGTTTACATCTTATCAGATTTTTATGTGGTTTATTTATTTTCATACGCAAGCTACAGTATCTCAGTACCTCCTAATATTATTTATTGGCATTTCTATGGAGCTCATAATCACAGTATCCAAGTGCCGCACACCATTTACGATACACCATTTATCTCTAGAGGATAGCGCTCTCCTTCCTGCTTTGAAGAGGGTTTCTTACAGAGATAAGGTGCAGATGATTAATGCCTTCTAAACTTGGCATCCTTGTGACATGGCTGTTAGGGGAAATGCAAGCCTTGAGCCATACTCTAAAGCAGAGAAACTGGGCTCAGCTTGAGTTTTGGACTGCACCTTCTCCAAATAAAGTACAGGTCATTAAAAAAAAAAAAAAAAAAAAAAGTGGGGGGGGGGGGGAAGAAAAAGAAAAAAAAGAAAAAAGAGAAAAAGAGAAAGAGAGCAGGAAATTGCATAGAATAATCAGCAACTGCAGTTTTTCTTAGCTGAAGAGCTAGACACAACAAAGCATCTTGTTTAAAAGAATGCAGCCTTAAGCCACGTCTCCATCTGGTCAGTTATCTGAACACTGAATATACATGCATTCCCCATGTTAGGTAGACTCTGCTACACTGGGTCTTCATTCAAGCATGTCTCAGAGTCTGACAGTATTCCAGGGACCACTTCGCAGTCTTTCCGAGACTGTCAGGATGTTTCTTAAGAGGCCGAGAGACTGAAAATGAAGCATCTTTCATACTGATTGACCTTAAGCAGCAGTTTTTCCGCCTGCCATGAGCTAGCATTTCCAGAGAGAGTATTCTGAACTGGTTTGCCCTGATGAACGAATTCAGTTTCTTCAGTTCCAAGATGAACCAGAATTTGTCCTTTTATATAAAATATGCAGTAAAAATTTAATCATCTGATAAATAGCAAGGCTTTGACAATAACTTTACTCTTCTAGAATATTATTTTTAAATTTAAAGTAACTAGGATCAGTGTCATCAAAAGAAGAGATCATTTAAAAGGATAAAAGGATGAGGTCTCCCATAGCTCAGAAATATTTTGTTAAAAGTGACAGGTTTCATTTTCTGAAAGAAATAGGAAGAGTTCAACAGAAGAGATAATGAGCATAAACAATATATTTTGGTCCCTATGAAAAAGTTCTTTAATCCTAATTCATACTCTTAATGATATTATTGATTCTTAGACTTCCCCCCTCAAAGTAAGACTAAAGAAAGATCAAAAAAGAAAAACAGCAGTAAGTGATAACGTATATTTTAAGCTTTTTGGCTTTCCTTGGTTACATATTTTCAGTGTCTGACAATCTTAAGCAGAACTGGAATACAACTAAACAATTGGCATTTCCTCACTAGAGGAGCTACCAATAAAATTCTATGAACATTTGTTTCACTGATTAAATTAATTTGCTGACACAAATTTCAAACTTTTCCATGATCAACATTCTGAAGCAATGGTCACTGCTAAGAGATGTAACTCACGAATATAAAATTTATTTATTTTAAATCCCTAAATAGCTCTGAAAGACTCACTCTAAACTGGCAATTCTAGAAGCTTAACATAGTTTATCTTCTGGAAGTCTCACCACAGGTGTATTCCAAGTGAGATTGGGTCAGACAGACAGATAAATGGTATTTCCACAAAATGAGTCATTTACTAGTCGTCATATACTTCCCTGTCCACATCTTTTAGTCTGCTACAAACAGTAGCATTTTTTTGAAATGATGGATGCAGAAAACCCAAATGACTGGTTACAGAAGAGCTGAATTATCAGATAACTGTTGAGCACTTCAAAAAGTCTCACTAATTAATCCTTCAGGTGCCAGAACGGGAATAAAGCTCTTCTGACAAATTATTCCCATGATAGTGAATGTGGGGGTCCTTCAGCCCCAGGGTAACCGTTCTTTATGCTTCTTATTTTTAGAAAGTAATGCTCAGTTTGGAGTATTTTACATTTTTAGCATTTCCAAGAGGAAAATAAGAAATAGTAAATAACAATGTTACTCCCAAAACTCATCATCTCTTCGCAGCCTAGTAAATTTAAAGTCAGAAGTGCCATAAAGATACAACTTGCTCGAATTTAAATACATTTGTCCCTCCAAAATTCCCATACGTAGAGCCAAAGGGCAGTGCTGATGCAGCTTTTTACAGAGAGGAATCTAGTGATTAGGGTAGTCTAGCGCTTGGCCCAGCACCTAACAGTCAGTCTGCCACAGAACAGAGTCCCATTTGCTGGACAATCTCCTACACAGAAAGCCAAGGTCAAGCTTCATTTCTGAACCCAGTATTTTTATTCAAATTAAGTACATGATTAGGAAAGAATGGAATAGATCTGAATGTAATCTTCTAACCAGATGTTTAAGCAACTCTGCTTAAGCTACTGAAGTTAGATTGGTATGGCACTGAGAGGACAGCAGAATCCGTGCAGTATTTCTGACTAGCAACTTATTTCCATAGCAGAGAGATTTGCAGAGAAAACCACCTGGGGAAAGAATGAAAAGGCAAAGAAGATATATATGTCGAGAGGTATAAATAGAGGTACAGAATAAATCAGGTGATGTTATTCAGGAATCATTGCAAGAAACAATGAACATCCATGTTTACAGTATTATGCATCATTTCACTCGCACATAGTCCAGAGAAAACATCTACAAAACCAAAAAAGGTGCATCAGAGGGCAGCAAAAATAATTCAGACTTTTAGGAAAGATGTTTGTGAAGAAAGATTAGCTGAGGCTGGCCTCTACACCTCAAGAGATAGACGACTAGAAAAGGAGGAGAGGGATTCATATTCTCAGAGATGAGAGAGGGAAGCGATGGACTGATGCAACTCATTCCGAGTCGCTGTTTTAAAAACAAAGGGCCATCAGCTGAAGCCAGGGAGAGCAATAACATACAAACAGTTCAGTTACATTTCATATAATGTGTTAGTATAGAACAAGAAGCCAAAGTCAGCAACAGAAGCAAGTAGCATAAATCAGATCAAGAAACAAATGAACACACAACGCCTGATCTTCTTGCTTATGCCAGCATAAGGCAGTACTGAAGTAAAGTGAATGCATGGCAAGTGTACAAATTCAGAGAATTGGGCCTGAGCTTTTTTTTTTTTTTTTTTTTTTTTTTTTTTTTTTTGAGGGTCTTTGGGGGTGGGAGGAGAGAGAGAAAATAGGATTGAAGAATAAGAATATTGGCAATTAGATTAGATACCCCAGCAAAGGATGAGGTCCTGTGGGCTCCTCTGATGTTAAACAGACACAGATGCTAGTTGAGTGCTATTTCCTTCACATGACAGAGGTTCCCAAAAGTATTCTACCAGATCCAGTGCTGGAGTTAACTGGAGACTTCATTTTTTGGTGCTGAGTCTAGAGGCAGAAATAGTGCTACTTACATGCAATACTGTAAATTGAGTTCTCAAGTGAAAGCTATTCCAGATAATATATTCTAAACCACAAAGACTTGCAGGAGTACACAGGAAAAACATAGGACATAATGGTGATTTTTTTTGTCCTATTGCAGTTGCATTGTTAAAATGCATTGAGTTTTGCTGTTATTAGTACTAAAGCTCATACCCATGTGAAAGCTCCTCATTATAGAGGGAAGCACATGGAACAGCAATCTCTATTGGCATTCCTGCTACGCAACACTAGTCGGAGCTCACAAGAACACTTTTACAAAGCTTGACACAATGCTTTGCAAGTAGTACATTTTTATCATCTCATACTGAGGTGGGACAAGCAGGGAGAACGTAGCTTCAGCCATTTTAATACATTTTATATGATTCCTGATATTGCATAGTAGTTTCACTAGGAAGAGCTTTTCCTTATCACAAATTATCTTAAGATTTACATGTTCTGTTGGCTTAAAGACACTTTTCACTTTGATAATAAAAAGCATAGTAATTTCCAAACGATCAAGAGATCATTGTAAAGATGCTACATGGTGTGCAAGAACATTGCAAGTAATCTTTTCCAAGCACTGAAAAAAATGATAGTCAAAACAATAAACCTCTTAACACTTCCTCCTCTGTATTTTTCTTCATTTAGGATAATCTGTTAATAACAACACCGAGCACTCAGACAGCATTTGACATTTAAAGCACAATATAAATATTAACTAATTGATGTTCTAGAGCAGTCCTTTAGACTGGTGTATGAATTCGCTGAGAACACATGAAATATTCTTTGAACAGTGCACTAACATGACACTTCTTAAAGTGGTTCTCAAGCACTAGAAGACAGGTATACTGTATAATAACAGATTACGTCAGTAACAGTTTGGTAAATCCTTTCTTAAACATTTCAAACCACACTATTTCAAGATAGAATACCCGAAACATTAGTTCTTAGAGACACAGTTCAAGACACACTTGAAAAACAAGAGGTATTGTATCTCCTGGAGCACAACATTTTACTCCAGACAAGTTTATTCCAGACATTTCAAAGCTTGGCTCAAGGCCAGATGCAAGTTCTATTTACCTTAATATAGCTTATTTTGGAGAAGAATTCACAACAGTATGTGCCAATTTCTAAATCTAAATCAAGAAAAAAAACCACTATTATTAAGATCTATTGTAATATGGGCTTCTGGAGGTCACAGTATAATCTCTGTTCACTCTTGCTGAAAAAGATACCACCATCAGCAGAATTCAAGCATTGCTATTGTTTCTATATAATGACTGTGTGATTTATCATGACCAGTAATGCCTTCTTGACAAGTGTCAATCAAAATCTTCTCCAGACAGATCCAAAAAGAAAAAAAGAAGCAGTTTGACAGTTAAGAGTTATGGTTCTTAGAATTATCAAAAAAAATGGAGTTTTAATTAAAGGAAAATAAATCATATTTTAAGAGTTAATTTTCATATTTTGTAAATGGTGCAAGTTATAGCAAAATCATTGAAAACTGTTTCCCCTCTTGTAGGGCCTGATTAATTGTAATGCCAAAAAAAATGAGATCTGCCAATTTAGTAGCCTATTAATCCAGTATAATCCCCACCTCTCAAAGAATGCCTTCAAAAATTGCAGCTACATCAATCTGTTCAAGCAGTGAATACTTTAATATTTATTACAAGAGCATCTTACATTATAGAAACATCACCACCCAATGAAGCTTTAATTTTTGTATCTGAGTAGTTAGACATCTCTGATCGGGTCAACAAAGTTAGCTGGTAATCTAACACTCTTGCATATATTCAATAGGTCACTAAAGGTTAGTATTTCAGGCATGACGTAAGAAACACTGGCAAAGTCCACAAGTAAAAAGTAAGGCTTAAAACAAAGCAAAGCCACCATCCATTCTCATACTGTTCCCCAACAGTGCTATGACAGCTGCAAATAGTGTGTTAACACACAGCTTGTAATATATGCCACACTTATAGAAAGGTTTTCTTAGAATCTGCTCGTAAATTGAGGCAGAGGTATGTTTTGTGAACAGGACAACAAAAAGCACTGTGATTTAATGAGATGATGGGCACTGTTATGACTATGTGAAAAAGAAGCTACTGCACAATACATGCAAAATACAGGTTCCCAAGATCCTTTGTACTGTTACAAAGCCTTTGATTTGCAAATATCTTGTCCGCCAAACATTTAAGAATGAACTCCTTGTCAATGGACCTGTACATTTTCTTGCTACATTAGAGTAAACCAGTGGGAAACATGTTTGAAAATAGCAGAAATGCACCAGAGCAAAGCCAGCACAATCTATCAAAAAGAGATTTTGTATCTTCATCAATCCATTTAACCTGATAGAGATCTGAATTTATTTATCTCACAGAATGATTGGGGTTAGAAGGGACCTCTAGAGATCATCTAGTTCAACCCCCAACAGAATAATGCTGGTGTTAGACTCTAACAGATTCATACCCTTTCAGAGGCACAAATTTGGACCCAGTCAAAAACTTCTGAAGTTCAGGGATGTCTTGGAATTTGAGTGGAGCCTGATTCTCCCTAACAAAACCTTGTATAGCTACTGTATGTATTACTCCTTGTACAGCTATCACAGAGTAGGATATTTCATCCCACTCAACAGGACTGAGAAATCTAGTGATGAAATTGCATAAATTTCATATAAAAAGAGACTTCTTAATATACCTCGGTTTTCATTTTAGGATTAATAGTAACTGATATTAATTTACACACTAGTAGTGAAAAATGGTCTTATATTGATTGTCAGTATAATTGCAATATAATCAAACTCAAGCATAAAGTAGTTCAGTGTCCAAAGATTTACATCCACATTATCAACCCTTTTCACTGTCACAAACTACAAAAACCTGAGAGCAACAGTGATGAAAGAAACATTCTTTTTTATATAAGTGATACTAAAAACACACAGAAATCAGTAGAAAATTATAACTACTTTAAACCAGGCTGTAGAATTTTATGGCAAGGATATAATTTTCTGCTAAGTTTTATAGACATGCCCAGAAATAAAACACCAGGCCTCTATTGAATTTTATAGGGCTTTTCTATAAGAATTACAAACAGTGGTATTCAACAATACTTGTGGATCAGTTTGCCAGCAGCCCTGAAGCTGAAACTAGATTACATAAACCAGGCATTGAATAATTTGGGATAATGAACAAATTCATAAAAAGTCAGCGGCTGTTTGTCAGTAATCTGCAAACAGACAAAGTGGTAAATTCATTGAATAAAAACCCTGGCTGTGAATAGTTCAGTCAGCTTTACTGCTGGGATTGCCTGAAGGGCTTATAACTCCAAAGCTTTCTTGCCAGGTAATTTGTGCAGCATTTCTAAGCAACAGTTAAATTAAAAAACCCTTATGGGAAAACCCAATGAATTTAATAAAGATGAAATCAATACAGTTCTACAGAAATGACTTTAAAACCTTCAGTTAGATCCTCTCCCCCAATCTCAGCCTCTTTACAGTGCACAGCAGAGTTGAAGCAGCAAAAGGGAATCCTGAAACAGTGATTCTGACTACAGAAAAATCAAGGGAAAGCACTTCTCAAGACTCTAGTAAGCCTTCTTTCGCACCTAGCAGAAGAGGACAGCATGAAACTGAGGAGTGAGGTAGCTCTTGGAACAATCCAAGGATGTCGATGTAGCTTAACTAGGAGCCAAATTATGCCAAGAACATCTGTAACAGTCTAGGATAAAGTACTTCCCAGTTCAGGATTTGAGACAGTGTCCTTTCCTCTGGACCAGTCAAGCAACCCATATATGGGAACTACTGGACCACAACTGCTTTAGCATTTCTACAGAAAAGCTGGCCTTCCTTGCTAAATACTGCGAAATACTTCTACTTGCTATTCCATCATGCTTACTCCTCCTTCCCTTAAAAGGAAGTTAAACAAACAGAAGGAAGTCAATGATACAGAGAGTAGGTCAAATTCTACTCTTTCCCAAATGAATAAACATGCCCAAAAAATCCCAGGTGAGAACCATATAAAGAAAGGTGTGACATAAACTGAAACCACAGGCTGTGCAGCCAACCTTAATATAGCATCATGACTATAGGGAGATCCTTACAAAATTAACTCTAGGAACAAAAAGTTCATGATAAAGGTGTAGAGAGCGGTGAGAATATGTAACAGTGGTAGTACATTTTACCCTACTTAGCAATGTTAGCATTCAGAATAGACAGTATTTTTCTCTCACATTCAGTTTTCACAGACCTGAAAGAATAAAAATCAGTCCAACAGATGGAATGACTGTGCTGTATCTAAGACTCTCTGGTTTTAACTATAACTAGGCCTTCCTATCCTTCCAGCATACTATGTGGAAAAAGGTATAGAAGTCTGCAAGATACCAGATTAGCACAGAAGCTAGAACAGCACCTTAGATGAACGACTAGCAGACAAGATCAGAAGATTCCACGTCCAAACAGTTCTTTAACTTCAAGGGAAAAAGAAATTAAGTCTCTTCCCCTTAGCTTTTACCCTTCCTTCTGATTAGCCATCTCAATCAGCTCTGGTATCTAAGTTTCTCTAAAAGATGATGACTAAGGGAATAAAAAGTAGCTGAAATCACAGCTCTATGATTAGACCTGCTCAGATTTGGTAGCTTGGTTTAGTCCTGAATACATTCATTAAGGTGCACCACTATGATAAACACACATATCACTAACTACAATACTAGATTTTAAGTGCAACTTGAGTGTCTCCAGTGCCCTTTAAAGTAGCGCAGTACCACAGCCAAATCAAATTTAATTAAAACTGAGTTCAATTTAGCTTATGTTTGCAGTTAAAAACTAAACAAAATCCAAACTTCACAGCCATTAAACAACTTATTTCAAATACTCCTATTAAGCCTGAGGAAAATCTGCACACTTGTTTTGATAAACAATTATCTATTTACCTTTTTGCCCATCCATGCTTGAATGTCATCTTATTCTTTGTTTAGTTGAGTAGAAAAATGCATACACATTCCTTTTCATTACTTAAGGGATGCATGAGCATTTTTCCACTCAATGCTCAAAGAATTGGACAAATAAATCCCACTGGTAATTACAACATGTAATCTTATCTGAAGTTCAATCTGCTGCACTAAAAATTTCCCTTGCGACATTTAAAAGGGTAGAGAGCTATAATAGAAGATTTCTGGAGTCTGTTCTCCTGTCCTACATCACTGAAGCCAAGAGCAACAGGACTGGTTCTCAGAGAATTGCCTTAAGCCTCTGAGTATAAAGCTTTGTCTTCTAAAGGAGTGCATGAAAACTGACTGTTGTCCTTCTGCCCTTTTGAAATCCCTAGCCTGCATTCCTATTTATGGGAAGGATTATTTCTATTTTATACAGTGATAGTACTTAGAGGCCCCAGAGATTAGGGCCCCATTGTATTAGGCACTGGGCAAGCACACAGCAGAAGGCCTGTGCTCTGGAAAACAGACAGAGCAGACCAAGTAGGAAGAGAAGCAGAGACACAAGGAAGCGAAGCAGTTTGTTCAAAATCACACAACACATCATTAATAGGCCAAGATTTTCTGATTCACTGCAAGTTTAAAAAACTAAAAATCTCCAAAGTGAGCTGAATTCTTATCATGGAAAGATGATATTGTCTGTTTAAAGTTTGTATATGCCCCTCAACTGGCTACAAAAGTGTAATACACTGAATATTGTTAGAGACAAGATACTGGTCTAGAAGACTTACAGCTTTGGTTCATTGTGGAAATGTTACTATTCCAATTAGCTTTTGAAAAGAGGCCTGAAGACAGGATCCAGGCACTCACTGAATAACTTCTGCATGCATTAGTACATAGTACACATAGTACCTTCACTTTTTCCCCACTATACCACATAACTCTCTTAATGCATTACTATATTAATACTCATTAGTATTGACAACTGATAGTTATATATAAATACTGAATCACCATTTTCTGGAAGGGAAACATACAACTGCTCAAAAAACAAGAACACAACCCTTAAAATTATTATGCTGCCATCAATCTGAATAAGAGAACTGAGCTGTTGTACAGAAACGAGACCAAGATTTAGGCCCCCTACTACTATATGCCTTGACTTCTCTTCGAGAGATGGCTACTCTTCCACTGACTTTGCTAAGCATGGCATCAAATCCCACAGAAAATAGGAAATTTGTTTCAAGTTGGAAACTATGTTGGCTAGCCCCAAACAAGCGCAGTTCTCCAAAACTTGAGCAGGAAAAAGCTACAGACAGCAGCAGTCATATTAATGTGTCAATCACTCCAGTTTTACCTCAAAAGATATGTAAGTTCAGAGTGACAGAGTGGTGCAGAAACTGTACTAGACTGGCTACAATCTGTAGTCCTGGTTGGCTCTTTTTAAACATTATTCAGTCTCAGCTGGGATTAAAAAGGCTGCACAGAAAAGTCCAAGCTTTCTTGATGCCAAAAATAAAGTGTTTAATTCTTTTAACTGGACATTCATAAATACTTAATTTTCATTAAGTATGCTTTTTTAAAAACCTAGTACATAGTTAGAGTTATTAAAATAGCTATGCTTTAATGCGATGTTTTTACTTAACAAATAACTAGACCAGAAATACAGGTACATCATTATGGCACAACCAGCTGATTAATTCCAAACTAAAAGGTATGTAGAGTTTTGACCAAGGATGAGCATTAATCAGGTGTCATTCATGAAGCAGCAAGCATCCTAAAATGTCCCCCCCCTTTTTTTAAGGCCAGATTAAAGCACTTCACCCTACTGCAAGTACCACTGTATGATTTAGTTGGTGCCTCAAAATTTTAAGATTTCCAGTAAGAAACGTTCAGAACATTCTTCAGCAAGCATTGATTTTCCTTAGAATCTGGCATCTGTTCCACCATGTTATCAGGGAAGGAGTAATGTGCACTGAGTGCAACAGAGGTGCAGTGGTAGTCGTGTCACGAAGTTCATCGGGACTAAATGTACTCTAAAATAAGAGAGGGCAAGGTATAGAAATTCCCTTTAGAAATTAATTTGAAAGAGGAAAAAAAAAAGAGATCAGGGTGGACTGCATGTACACGCATTTAAAGAGATCATAACAGGGAACTGACTGACTGTTGGCACATGCCCAGCATGCAGAGGCCAAATTACAGCCTCACCTGCTTGCTTACTTTTTCCAGGCATGGAATTCAGTCTCATGGGGACATCTCACTTTCTCATGGCGACATCTCACTTTCTCATGGCTCCTGTTATGGCAGCCTTCCTTGACCAACAAGCATTTCTTTAAATATCATCTCTAACAAATCAGTGGTACCACTAAAGCCAAATTTGGCACGCTTCTCAGCTGTCACAGATAATGACTGCTGCATCACATTTTGCAGGGAGGGAGGGAGGGAAGAAGGAAAAACCTACAAGAACAGTCTCACATCATTGTTCAGTGTACAGCATCATACTTCTAAATAACCTAAGCTACCTAGATTTCAGCTGGCACTCTGGACAGTCAGCTAAGTCCATCTCAGAATCAAAACCTAAGATGTGATTCTAGCACTCTGCCCAGTATCTTGAGAGGACAGAGCAAAAGCAGCCTTTGAGGCCAGTTCTCTTCTCCTGCACAGTCAGAATTACATCCAGTGAAGTCACCACAGTTGAATCAGCATAAGATCAGCAACTGAAGTGAAAATCAGGATCCCTGGATTAAGAGATGGGAGCAGATGAAAATAAAATATAAGAATAGTGGTTCCTCAGCATGAAGAGACACAAAAGCTTACTTCTTAAAGAAAATGATTTCCATCTGATACAACTTAAAACTACATTTGACATTTTTAAACAATGTTAGTTCCAACGAAGGGCTGTATCCTAGTTGCCCAACATCCTACCTGCACAGTTAGCCTGCTGAAACCAAAACTTCACTTACACCCAATCAGTTCAGTCTGTCCCAGAAGTGTAATTTTATTGAAATCTGGACATGAGGAAGAAAGTTCTTCTCTGAAACCTTTTCAATATTTGCTTGGCAACCAATACTGGCATTTCTTTAAAAGGACTGTAGGTCTAGAACCAAAACTATTTATTATATTGACACAAACATTTGAGTAGAGTTTGTTCAGTATAGACCCTTGGGCTACGCAAGCTGAAAAGGCTCACATTCAGATGTCAGAGAGTAGGAAGTAGCTTTGACAAATGCTGTCAAACAACAGACTCACACCACAGCAGAGATTATTTCTTTGATTGAGAGAATTACAGCCTGAAATCCAGCAAGTATCAGCACTCTGCACCATAACTTACAAATCACGAGAACAGTTTAACATCTGATTGCTACTGAACTTATCTTCTCATAAGAGCTGCTGTAAATAGGAAAGCTGGGAAGAGCTTCAAATTTTCATTCACATGCAATTTCAGCAGACAAGGTGAGTTTTGTTTTGGTTTTAATACTTAAAATATTTATTGGGTCTAACACAAGACTAGGAAAAAGCTGCCTCAAATATAGGGTGTAACACAGATTTAGAACAATTGCTTAGAAGACTGGAGACCTGCCTCAAATATGGCAGAACTGAACTTGGATACTGCACAACATCTAGAAAGGATATTACAATATAAGGACAGACACCACCTTCGGGTGCTACAGTTTCCTGTTTCATGAATAAGTTCTCCTTAGTTCAGGGGTGCTACTGCAATGTATTATTCTATGACCTGTTCAGGCACTCTGATGATTACTACCTCTTGGAACGCCAATTTCTAAAGGAGACAAGATTGCCCCAAAAGAACAAAAGCCTACCCAGAAAGCAGTTGTGAAACTTATAGTCAAGAAGTAGTATTACTGCTTGCTCAAAATAAAGATGTACAGAGTTGGAGGGGAAAGGCTAGGTTAGACTGACAGAACAGTGCCTTTAACACATTGCACTTGGCAATAGCTGCTGCCCTCGCATCACAGATCACTGTGCTGTTGATTGTGCATCGAAGAGTCCATTTGAAAAAAAAAAAAAAAAAAAAAAAAAAACACACAGGAACCCAGGGACCACAATCAATGGTGTAATGCAAGTAGTGTTTACAGAACAAGTACCCTTGTTCATATGTCGGTTACTTGGAAACCATGTGCCAATCGGTATTCTTAAATTTAAATTAGAAAAACATAGAAAAATTTCCACCACATGGAAGATGTCATCCAGCATATCACTGCAGCTTCTGGTTCCATTCTAGAAGTGTCAGTCATTTACATTTGCTTGAGAGCTTCCAGTTCCAAGAGCACTATGTAAGTTCATCACAGGGATACTGTTCTGACATCACTTCAGTGCATGTTTAGCACCATCATTCTGGTGGTATTTTTTTTAGCCTTCTAGCAGTAGAATGATCAAACTGAATAATGCACTTTGCTAGTAAACTGACATGGAGCTAAAGAATGTGACCAAAGCATTTAAAGCTTCACTGAGTTACAGTGTCATATGCAGGAAGAATGTGACTAGTGAGATTGCAATAGAACAACTCAATCCAGTGTAAATCCTTACTTCTTTCAGGAACTTCTACACTGACCAGATATCACCTCTAAAAGCTTTCTGATTTACTCCCAGATTTAATTCTGCTTTTGAAGACAACTACACAATCCTGAGATGTCTACAGAGAAGGATTAAAATAACACAAAATTAACTCCAGTACAAAAGAAATAGGCTCCAGCTGTGCCAATTGATGATTTATAATATATAAAAAAAAATCAAACAATTTTCACACTGGATAGAAAGTTTGTAACAACTTGAGTTCTGTAATGGACATGAATCCCACAACATGTGCACCTCTACCACAAACTCCCTTCCTGTTAGCTTGCAGATAATCAAGTCTAGGAGTCATTGATAGCTGCATTTTCCTGCTAAGCACAAGTGGCAGGGAGCATCATCTATAAACCCAACTGTTTTTCAGAAACATTAGCAATATAGATAAATTAAAAAATAACCTTTGTTTCTTTTTAAAACCAGGTGATCTAATTTTCTTCTCCAAAATCACAGATTCTAAATTAAAACATAACCTGTCTAGACCTCCACACAAGTTCTACTATAATTACTTTCCTCATCATTGTTCTACAAGCAACAGTTCCACTAGCTCTCACAATCAGCTCTGCAAATTTTCTTTATAATAAAAAATAAATAAAAAAGCCTTCAGGAGAAACTCCTAATAGCAAAATTGCTCAAAGCAGTCTTTCCCTATTAAATGAGCAGGTGATGTGAGTGATGGAGAGCTCTCATAATTGTGTGTGCACACTCATAGTGTTTTCAGACTTTGGTTTACAAACACTGTCTTTTTATGTTGTTTTGAATTCCTAATTCCAGTCCAAATTGAGATGAAGAAATAACATGAGACTATCTGAATAGAGGTTACATTTCTGGACTATAGTTTAATTGGGACTTTCAGAGACAACCCAGAACATTTAAGTAACAGGGAATATAGCTCTTGTCCAAAAAAAGTCAATATAGGTAAATACATTCTTGCACCCATTCTTTACTAGCTCTCAGTCCATCAGTAGCTGTACTCCAGGCTTTTGATGATTATGTATAAAGACATAAATTGCCTGGAGACCAGCTGTATTCACTCCTTCTCCCAGGATGGCAATTACAACCAGCTGGGACAGCCTAGTACTGTATCTCACATTTGAATACTACAGAGCAGGAAGAAGGCAGTACTTGTTTAAGGGCCTCAATACTAGCTTTTACTAACATCTCCGGGTTTGCTACGTGTCAAAGTTAGCCACTGTACAACAGCTGTGCAGGGTATTAAACAGGCATTTTAACTGTTGGTATTTGGCAAAAAATCATCTAGTTTCTGGTTATCTTTAACTTCTGAATATCTGTATGCACAAATACTACCCAGAATAGATCACAGAAGCCTGTGATCTTACCTTACACAACTGTCAAACTGAAATGGCTCCTCAATATAAAACATGAACATGCAAACTTTAGAAAAGCTATGGTCATTCACTCATCCTTCAGAATGAAGCACAACCGTGTTGTAAAGAGAGTAAAAAGCACCAGATACATGTTTAAGACAGGAACTAAAAGTACTGAACTTTAGGTGCTGTAATAGTGATTCTGAGCTGACTAATAACAATACCTAACAGAAACTGTAGCTGAACTTGGGACAAACTGCTGTAACCTACAGTGACATTTGGCCAGTAGACTCTCTCTACCCCGTGAAAAGCATTTCAATAACTTCAAGCGAGCAAAACATCAGTATTTTACCGCACAGGATAAAAATACAAAAGCATCTTAAATTATTTATTGGGGAAAAACACCAAACTCTTCCTAGCCTCACAAAGAACCTGAAATGCAAGATGTCAATTTATATCAGAAAGAATAATTATCCAAGTGAGCTGAAATTTTTAAAATACAATTCCATGGCTTAGGCAATTCTTTTATTATTGTCAACCACTCCAACAGAGGCTTCGCAAAGATTGTCAAGTTCTTCCTCATTCTTATAAAGGACAGTCTGCATCCTTGCACTGATCAGAAGGCTCAGTAACACAACAGATTGGATAGCGTCTCTCCTCCCAGATCATGCCCCTCTGTTTTCACCCTCCTGGAGCCTAATGTTTCAATACCAGCTAATCACAAACACAGTCCTCACTTTGTCAATAACAATACTAACCTCAGTATGATTCAGCCATCACTAAAATCATTTTCTAAACTCTTACCATTTTAGAGGGCATTCCCTATCAAGGCAGAACTGTGGAATAACAGCATATATGGCTCAGCACAGCAGCCCCCTCCCTGACATACAATTCTTTTTATTAGATATTCACAGCAGACCACACAAAAGATCTTGTTAGGTCATCAAGTACTCCCATGCTCAAGAGTACTGCTGATAAGCAGATATGGCTGTTCTCACTAAACTTTACCCACTGAAATAATCAGATTGGCAGGGAGGTTGGAGTGGCTACCTTGAGAGAAATGAGGAAGGAAATGTGGTAGAGTAGATTCACATCCCAGTCTGAAAACCTTCAAGTAGACAGTTTAGAAACGCAGACAGGAATGTGCTCACAATCCAGATTTTGCTTTACTACTTCAATACAAGAAAAGTTAACAGAATATCAAATATTAATTTTGATGAAGCTCTGCATAAGCTTATTGCAATTATCAAATAAAGTGCCTCTACAGTTCCTGCCTTACAACTGAACCAAGGTTATTATCAATTTGCTCTTGATATAAGGAAGCAATTTTCATGTACTTACATCTGCTCTCAGAAGGAAGAGAAAATGGTTCGTAAAGTTCTCATTAGCATACAAAAGCAGCAACATCTGCTGGGAATCTTAAGAGGCTTATTGCCATCACTTAATCAGCAGTACAGGCTACAGCTGGTCACCTCTGCCCTCATCAGCACTCAAGGTAGGGATACACAAGAAGGTGCTTTACAAAGGTTTCAAGATACAAGGGGATAATTTGACCACAAAAATAGTTCCTGCAAGACTTCTGTACCTATTAAAAAAAAAAAAAAAAAAGCCACACACACACACAAACACAACACCACACACACTACCCATTTAGCTAGCTAAGGGTATGTAATCCACATATGCTGACTCCTCCTTGCATAAACCTATAAACAGTATCATAGTTGAAGCTGTTAATCCCTTTGTACAATATATGTCTGAAGTGAACTGGCATTTTAACAAGCAAAACATTTTTTTCAAAATCTAACACAGGAGCTTGTTTCAATACAACATAGCTGTAGCACCATCTAGAGGATTTGTGCTAGAAATTCTCCACACAAAGGAGAAAAGCACGAAAAACTGCTCAAGGGTCATGGAAAAAACATTTGATATTCTGAATTAACATTCTGAGTTAATTTTTATTCTAACATTTTTCTACAGAATAACTTCTTAGATTGTTTCACACATGCCTACAAGATAGTTTCTGAAGTACTTTCATAGTTTATAATGTTGGGATTCATTGAGTTAATGGAAGGCTAGACCAAAAACCTTTATTGACAGACAATGAGATTGGCAAAAATCTTTATCCAAGTAATCTCTAGGTCACATGCTTCCTACAAGGCCTTTTTCAGGTGGAGAAGGCCAAGACCTCACCTTAGCAGTTTTCTTCCTAATCTTGCCAGAATGACCAGCTTTACTAAGTTTGCCTTTATCTTTCATCCTTAAGGAGGCCTCTTAATAAAACCAAAACTAAATTTCAATCATGCTCTCCCCTTTAATACATTCTGTGCCTTTTTCAAGGCTGTCTACTTCTGCTGCTGTACGGTGGTGCATGGGAGGTAATTTGGAACTGCACTGTAGTGCTCACTGGCACTTCATGGAAACACCAATTCTTCTTATTTTTGAGCAATGTAAATGTGAAGTATTACTACTCTGAACACCATTACGGGTGGCAAACCATTCAGATTCTTGAAGAGGAAGGCTAGAAACCCTACTAGGAGAAATATAATGGTGCAGTGCTAAAAATATAAACAGCCTCGATGTGCATCTCCTCTGTTCTAGTTCTTCCCCAGTGTAAGAGCATCCCTCACTTGTAAGAATTCATTAACTTCACACTATCTGGTCCAAACAATCAGTATACAAATACTGCAGGCAGGAAGCCGAGAAAGAAGGGAGATTTGGCATCAGCACCTCCAACTCGCACACAGCATCTCTGAAGCAGGCATATTTTAACACAGGGCCGCACACACAGAGAGACAGTACCCACAAGGTGCACAGAGGTTTTGGAAGAAAAGGAGAAATGATATTTTCAAGAACAGTTGCCTGGATGATAGGAGAGATAACAAGCACTTAGGACTTTAGACTCAAGAACAGCTATTTTCTTTCATTATGATGCACTTCTGGTCATGGGACTTATTGCTTAGATTGTTCAGTGTCCTATTTATATCAAAATGAAACTTCATAAAGGGTGGCCTGAAAGACAATTTGTTTTATATCCTGCACAGTGAATCATTACCTTCTTATATGTGCCAGTAATTCTTAAGATCTTGACTCTTCTTTGTAGAGTTTTACATAGAAGCTCTTTTAAAGTGCAAGACAGAGTAAGGGTAACATGATGCAAAATACTCTCAGCTGCAGAACAGCAGCTCTCATTTACCTACAGTGATAATAACTGTAATCAGCCAGCCACCCACACCTGAGCAAACACTTTGCAATTTATCATTTAATTGATGAATTTCAACTGCTGCAAGTTGTTCACTGTAAAACTGTGAAAGTAAGGTATGTCTAAGTCAAAGTTATCCATGAATTTTGTTCATCTGGTTAAAAAATTCAAAGCCCGCTCAGGAAACAAAACAGTAACAGCCAGAGTGTCCTCACCTCTACCGAGGAGAGCACGCGAGATGGAAGAAACAGACAGGTACCCCTGGAACCCTACTGATTCTCTCTCCATCCACACACACTACAAATCTCACTAACTAGTTTCAGCTTGGCACGCTCTCCTCTATAGCTTACTTTGCTACTAGAAAAGACAATAGCACTTCTTGGGGTAGCAAAATACAATCTTTTTATTACTTCTAAAAAGCACTGAGCTGGCTCCTCAAAGACTGGAGGATAAAGAATTAATTGGGAATATTCACTATGTAATTGCCCCACTAAGTTTGTGAGTAATAAGTGGTTAAAATGCAACTGATCAGTAACATGATTTCCACTCACACATCTGTATTGAAAATTCACACTTCTTGTACATCTGAACACAATTTTTAAGTATCATATCAAAATAATTATGTAATATCGAGTAATCACAGTAGTCTTTTTAGATATTTATAACAACTGTCTGCTAAGAATGGACTCTGCCTACTAGCCTACACGTCAGCTGATTCTACCAAGCTTTCCTCAAGACTGTTCAGTTAGGAATAAAGGCATAGAGAAAAAAATTGAAAGAAGCAAGTATATGACCATCAATAGCTTCACTATTGTCATGCCTGAGTTCATTCCATTTTAAAGGCCTATAAAAGGTGACTACTTCTGGAGATATCTAAAAGGATGGGCAAAGAAGGCAGGGGTAGAGCTATAGTAGTAGCTGGCATAGCTTTAGAATTACTTGAAATCAAGTTATTTAATGCTTATATATATATATATACACACATATGTATATACACACACCAATTACTGGTTATATACTGATTACTGGTTATAAAAAGTAATGTTTTTCCTGCATTGAAGTGCTTTAGCTTATTTCATAATGGCTAGCAGCAACAAGACTGCTTACAGCACTTCAGAGTAGCTCAAGTCCCTCAGTGTCTAAACAATGACATGGCAGTTCTCTTCTCCCTACCTCTTCATGAGTCTTCAGGTTCTACTAGCAATGAAGAACTGACCTTCTCACACTCATCAGCAAAATCTTCTTCCTGGTTTCCCATGTGGGGAGTTGCATCTGCCATAGCCTGAAGAAAAGATAAGGGAATAGTCTTTAGTACTTTTCATCTTTCAAGTAGTTATTTTCTCAATCTTATCTGCAAATGCATGTATTTTAAGAGTTCAAAAACAAGACTACAAGTCCAAATACCTGAAGCTTAAACTTCTCACTTGCTACTTTAACAGCAAATATTTAGACTTATTCACACAGAAGCTTTTGCATGATTTCTGTCCTAGCTTATAAAGAGCTGCTGGCTCTCAAGCAGTATCACCTTGTTCCTAATATTGTATTCATTATTGTATGTCAAAGGAGTAATTATGTTGCTAGGAATCTGTTCTCGCTTAAATTTCAAAAGTCACCAAGAAAATATTTTCATTCATTCTTACATATCTAAAGTCTGAGACTAAGCCTATCTGAGTGCCTCCAAAAGACTGCATGTTTCAGTCTTTCATGCTAAGCATAAATAACGCTTCCAAGAGTAATCCTGTATAATGCTAGCTGTCATTTTGGCTCCAGTTCAGGATTTTCTGCAAAAGGATATTTGATGTTTTTATTGGTTTTACAGAGACTCATAGGCATCTCACATCTGTGAAGAAAAATAGGGATCTTGAAAAAAAGCACTGAAAATGAAGAAATAGCAATGGGGTAGAATAATTGGAAAAATTTTTCCTCCTTATTCTCCTAGATCCCTGGAATTGCCCATTCAGTTACCAGGGGTAAGATTATCACCTTCACTTACACGTGTCTGCCCACAGTATGTTGACCGTAATTGGATTGTAATAGCAAGGATCATTCCTGTGACCAATGCATATAGCAGGATCAGGTTCACAACTTACATTCTGTAAGTTTTCATTTAAGAACATCTACTGACTGTACTAAAACAAAATTGCAGAGCAGATGTTCCAGTCAGATTCAATAATCATGCACCAATGCTTCCAATAGTCAAAAAAAAAACAAAAAAAAAAAAAACAAAAAAAAAACAAACAAAAAAAAAAACACTCAATTCCAAAAATTCAGAATACCATAACCCTTACTATGACAAAACCACACAGGTGTAGCAATGCAAATTTCATTGCTGGCTAATCTGCTCACAGGAGAAATGTATTTCACAGCTGAAGCAGTCACTCATATGGACCAGAACCTGTGCCATGCAGTGTTCTTCACCGCCTTCCATAGCATGCTAAAGGATTTTGGGCAATCTCCTACAATACTAGCTTCTTTTAATAAATGCATTTTAAAGCCAGTTATACACTTATCTGGACAGACAACAGCTTCTACACTTCTGATTTATGTCAGTCCCTGTCAGTGTGCAGATACATTGTTGCAGTTTTCAGACACAATGTAGGCCTTAAAGAGCTGCAGGTCAATAATTAACTTGTTACCTTAAAGTTTTAAAACTGTTTTTTAAAAAGAAGATAGTATTTTCAGGTAACAGCAGACTTTGTAAATGGCTGCAGTTAACTCTTTAGAGCACAGCAGTTAAAAATTCCAATGATGGGGACTCAGGAGGCTTCATATACAATGGAGAGGACTGAGCCAGACTAAATTCCTGCCTTAGAAGCGTAAGTCGTTTCCACACGCTGTCAATATTATTTACTGTGAGCAGCACAGGGAAGTAGGTGGTTCCTCAGAGATTTCACCGCATACGGTCTATGCTGTTGCCATTCCAGAGCGGGGGACGGGACCACGCGGGTGGCTTCGCCGCGCCACGCGGCCCGACGCACGCGGCAGGCAGCAGCAGCGCAGGGCGCCTCGACGGCCGCGGCCGCCGCGGCACGGCCAGCCCGGCGCGGCCACTGAACAAACCGCGCGCGGGCGGCGCTCGAGAACGGGCAGGCGAGGGACCGCGCGGCGAGAACAGAAACCGCCCGCTGCTGCTGCTGACAGCAAATACACAGCAGTGCCAGAACCAGAAGTAACCCACGAATAAATAAGCGCATCAACGAAAACACACAGGCAGGGAGACGCCGAGGCTCCGGCAGCAGCTCCTAGGCAGGACGGGCCCTGCTGCCCCCAGCACCTCGCTGCGGGCCCCGGTGCCCTGAGCAGCCTCGTCTGGGGCTGGGCCTCCGCCCTACGCCCCGCGGGCTCCGTCTGGGCCCGGGCCTGGGCGCCTGCTCCAGCCTGGCCCCCGGGCGGCCCCCGAGGCCCGGCCCGGCCCCGCTCGCCGCCGCCCCTGAGGGAGCGGGAAGCGCCGCGGGGCGGGGCGGGGCGGGGCGGCCGCTGCCGCGCGCTCCCTCGCGCGCTCCCCCCCCACCCTGCGGGCAGCGCCCGGCCCGCGCCGCCGCGTCACTTCCGCTCCGCGCCGTAGCAACGGCGGCGCCGCGCGGCAGGCCGGGAGGGAAGCGGCGGCGCCGCCATGGTAATGGCGCCGGGGGAGCGGGGCGGGTCGGGGGCGCCGGGGCTGGCGCCGTGACTGGCGCCCTGACTGGCGCCGTGTCGTCTCTCCCTCTAGGCCGAAGTGGAGGAAACCCTCAAGAGGATTCAGGCGCACAAGGGGGTCGTTGGCACCATTGTGGTCAACGCCGAAGGTAAAACCCGGCGGCGGCGCGGCCCGGTGCCTGAGGCGGCCTTCGGGAGCGCGCGCGCCGCCGCGCGCGCCTCGGGTGGCGGGCGCCGCCTGAAGCCCTTCGAGGGACTTGGCGTTCAAGCCAACGGAGAGCAGAGGAGTCGTGAGCTTCAATGCAAGTCTCCTCTGCAGGAATAATGACAAGTGTCGTAATTTTCAGTTAATTTAAGGGCTTACAATGTGTCTTTGTTTATTCCACTTAACTAAATTAAACTGTTTTTCAGTATACCAGATCTCGAACATCTCCGGTAGGTTACAGAAAGGGAGAACGTGCCTGACACTAAGCTGCTGCTTTTACAGTTTTTTTTTCTTTTCTTTTTTTTTTTTTTTTTGGTCCCAAATTCTTCATGTATGCAAGAAAACTCACTAGCACTTCACACTCCCTCTTTTCCTCTGAAAAGTCAGGAAAGATAACAAAGACATCAGGAGAAAATCTTTTACTAAGCAAAGCTGGCCTTCAAGGAGCAGTTCCTTGGCAGTGCCAAACTCGAAAGCTGATTAAAGAGCATCACGGTGCGTTGTCATAGTGTCTCACAGAGCGAGTTTCGTGCCAGGCCGTCTTTGGCTGTGACCGGACCTTGAAGATTGACTTCCGTGACCAGTTCCATGTTTGGCTTCCAGTTTTGAGAAGCTAAGCTTCTAAATTTAACGTTGTTTTAACCATTCCATTGCAAATAAGGTAAGACAACTGTCCCCACAGTAGCTTGCCTGTATTAAAATTAAGTTGATCTCCTTCACTTTTACAATCAAAAAGAAAAAAAAATCTATTCCCCTGGTAGCAGTTCAACAGCAGGAGGAAAGAACACTAAGAAAGAAGCTGAAGCATTTTTTTAGTCTTCAGAAAATCTAGATGACTTGATTTGCATGCCTGGACATGTTAAATAAAACATGTCTTTGTTCACAGAATAGATGATGCAGATCAAGAGAAGTGTGTAGTAGCCTGACGAACAGTAAATGAAAACTTGCTTTGTGCCTGCAAATGCTCATTTTTTATATATGGCTGTTTACTAAGCTGAAATACAGTTTGGTTTTAGAACAACTATTGTTTTTAGCTGTTTCTGTGTTCTGTTTCATCAACTGAATGTGACTTGATTCAATAAGCATTTATAGACTGGTTTATTTGCAGACTAAAACTGAGCAAAACCAACTATTCGGAAAACACAGTCCTTGCTGAGTTTGCAGACTCATACATTTCTTCTAAAATAAGTCAAAAATACTAAAAATAACTAATTAAAAAACCCCACATTTTCCTGTGTTCAATTTCTTGGAGCATTTCACTTTGCTTTTTGGCATGATACTGGTCAAGTATGCTTTTCCACTCAGTTGTGCTTAATACCTATGATACTCCTGCTGTCCATTGAGGGAAAGCTCACATGTAGATCTGTAAAGTCTTCATGATAATAGCACATTTTTTAAAAAAAGGTTTTGTTATGGATTCCTTCTCACTTTTCTTGCACAAAGGAGGTAGTACACTTCTGTTTGTTCCTGTCCTCCACATTAGACTATTCACAGCAAGGCAAAAAGTCATGTCCTGTTCAAACTCCTGCTTTCTCACAAACTTGCAGAACATGTGGCCAGACAGAAACTGACTGGAAATACGCAGTTTCTATCACTGCACGTACCAAATGCTGCTGCTGGTTGGAGTGTGTTTTAGATTCTTGTAGCCAAGATGCAAAATCAGTGACAATGTTTAAACTGACTGAAGCACCAAAACTGGTAAAGTATTACAGAACAGTTTGATAGATATCTAAGAGCCTTAAAGAGCAATGAGGCTCTTCTAAAAGTTTCATAAGGCAACTCAGTGTTTAATTGCCACTGATTAACAAAAAGTCATACCTTAAAAAACGTGTAGAAACCTGAAATCAATATAAATCCTTTCTGCTATGAAAAAGATGAAATCTTTGTGGTTTATGATTTGCTGTATATGACTAATATGCAGTTCAACTGAGTAAGTTATAGTTAGAATATTATTTATTTGCAGGAATTCCAATCAGAACAACTCTTGATAACTCTACAACAGTCCAGTATGCAGGTCTTCTTCATCAGCTCACCATGAAAGCTAGGAGCACGGTGAGAGATATTGATCCTCAGAATGATCTAACCTTTCTTAGGATCAGATCAAAGAAACATGAAATCATGGTAGCTCCAGGTAATAGTTCTATTAAATAATCGTAGAATTGTATGCTCTTGAAGTTTCTTCTTAATTCTTCATAAGCCAGGCTGGTGTAAGCAAATGCATTTAAAAAATGAGTATTTAAAAATAAAACCATAAAAGGCATTTTATACTTCTATAGATCCTTTTTTGAACATGAGTGTATCTATATTATTCACTATGTAAACAGATGTTAGCATCTTAATGTGAAGTATGCAAATTCAGAAGTAACCGAACCAAGTCCAGATCTGATTAATGCTTTGGTTACTGGACAAAAGTATAAGTAGCAAATATTAAGTATAATTTTAAAGGCAGCAGAGCAATTTTAGCTCTGAACAGATGCGTGTGATAGCTTTTGTTTCTAAAAATTGTTTTTCATCTGATACTGTATGATATTGTGACATCTAGCCATAGGTAGGATGTGTGGTAGATCAATATGGAGTATTATCACCAGCATAGTGACTGTGATATAATTTTCCTTAAAACAACCAAGAGAATATAGCAGCCTGTTTCACTCATGTTAAATACAAATGTTTTAGATTTGTTATAGTTGTTTCTCCAACTAAAATAGATAACAAGGCCAGATAAGCTGTGGTCAAGGAATAAAGAGTACCAGGTGAATTAGGCAACGTGGAAGTGATTAGATGGGGGCTGAGATCCTGATGTGTGCACTAGCTAACAGAGGGTAAAGGTATCCAGGATTTTGACAAATATCAGGTGAAACTATGCAGAAGAAACAAAGCCCTTGAAATATCCCCAGCATCGCCATGGGAGAGGAAGTTGGTGCTGAACCTGCTGCAGTGATGGGTACCATTAGCAGATCCCCTTCACTGAGGTTGTCCTCTGATGCTGATTTCATAGGCAAACTCAAGCAGAGGTAGTGCACTAGATATGCATTACCTCACCTCATTGGAATTATATATAATGCTTCTGTAAAACCAGTATGGGTAAAATCAGCTAATAGTAAGATGAAAATTTTAGACAGCTATGTATCTTGGAGTATAAATAGGATATATATTTTAAATAAGGTGTCTTGCTCATTGATTTAAACTGATGCACTTTTATTTTGCATTTGTCTTTCGGTTATTGTTAGATAGAGGCTGACTCTGTTTGACTAGTAACCATTAAAGCATATTGACCTTCAAATAAACGGTGCAGAATGTGATGCTTTTCTGTTAATAGAGAGATTAGTTATTCAAAGGCTTGATTGCCTTTTACAATAATAAAAGCTAGCAAATGAATTTTTATCCTGTGATTTATACTAACTTTCTTTTGGATGAAAGTGCAAAGCAGCGATGGAGGAAAGCAGTTTAACTTTTTAAAGCAGATGTATCCCTAAGTTCATTGGATGCTTTAAGGAAATCTTTCATTTAAAATAGTTACTGTTAAATAGCTATACAACTTAATTGTTTCTAAAACTGTTCCTCAAGCCTTTAGAATTAGGAGGTGAAGTTTTGTATGCTTAGAATTTATTCATAGTAAATGTCTATTCAAATCTTTCCTACTGTTATCATTTTCAAATGGGGCTTTCAACTTCGAATAAACTAGGCAGTGAACTGAAAGTACTTCTCTGCACCTACAGAAGTGGCTGCAGCTGTCTAAAGTTTATTATTGTAATAAGTGCCAACTTCCAGGTGTTTATCTTGTGGCCTGTCTTTTTACTTGCTTGGTTAAGTATCTTCACAGCTATTTGAAAGCAAATTTGCTGCTTACTAAAATAGAGTTAGTATTGTATAGTTAACATTGATGTAGAGTTTCATCTGAAATGTCAGATTTTTGTAAAAGTAGTGCTTACATTTTTAAATCAAATTTTTATGAATACAGTTGCTTTTTGATTTATATTTCATAAATATAATTTTGATTAGAGAGGAATGTATAAGAATATCAGGAAAATAGATAAAATATTTTAACTAAAATTTCTTGTATCTTGCAGATAAGGAGTATCTCCTGATTGTTATTCAGAACCCATGTGAATAGTCCTACAACAGCAATATTTTTAGAGACAGTGATGTAGCTCTACTTCTTAAACTAATATTCTTTACTGATATTTAATATCAAACATACCACTGAGTAACTTTCATAATGTGTAACTGTCATGACTGAAATGTTGCCAAATTAAAATTTTCATTTGTAGCTGTTTCAATTTCTGCTTGAACAAAACATAATGTGCATATTAAAATATTGTATGTTTATCTTGGTACTCAGAAGAGCAATAATAAAGCAAAATGTTTAAAACTTCTTTTTAATGGATATTCAAGCTATTGTCATTCTCTTTAAATTTCTAACTTTATGCTAGTGGAGAAATCATACCTCGTGGGAAGTCATAGATCATATATGTGTATAAATGTGTCTTTATGAATTACAGTAATCACAGTTACATTAACTAAAAAAGAGAAATGTAAACAATATAGTTCATGTAATAACAGACTGGATTTTGTCCTGTCTTTAATTTGTGTTTTGAGTTTTCTCAGATCTTAAAGTGAAACTCTTCTGTTTTCTAATTTCTACTGACCAGAACAATAGCTTCATGTAATATTTACAGTGAGAAGTTCAAGCAGACAAAGTAGAACCAACACTCTCATGTAAAACTATTAGTTTTTGGTAATGGTAGATTGTGCACTGAATAAACTGAAACACTGACAACTATTTAAGCCTTCAGATCAATGCATAAGTTCTATTCTCTAATGACATGAGGCAAAGGATGAGTTAAAGTTCAGAATGCTCCCCAAATCCAGATATCCAGTAGCACTGGATTTAAGACGCCTACTGCTGGTTGTCTTTAAAATAGATGCACTGTTGAAAGGTATTAAGCCACAAATCTATTCTGTTCTGAGGATGTGTGATGTCAATGTCCAAAGATGATTCTTGTGGCTAGTCTGTGCTCGTGGCTCTGCAAGGGCAGTGCTGAATTGGATCCTGCACTGGTTGTTCTCTAGGCCTCTCGTAGGGGGTAGCTTGGCTACAAGCTTTCTCCCTTGAGATCTGAAACACAAGCTAAATTTTACTTTAGAATATATAGTGAAGCATTGTGAAAGTGAGGGGAGTTTGTGCTGAGTCTGTGCTTGAAATATTGCCCAGTCATACTGACATTTAAACTCTGGGGGTTTTGTTTCAGCCTGATGTGAACTATGGCCATATATCTTGCATTTACTTCCAAAACTAGACACTTACCAAAAGAGTGTTTTAACCAAACCATTATGGGTTATGTAGATTATATACACGTTTTTATCAACTAATTATTTAAACTTTCAAATTTCAGATTGTTTAGCTTCAGCTGATCACAAGAATTTTTCTTGTCTAGATATCTTATAGGAAGGAAGAAAAAACAATTTAAAATGTGGGATGCCATTAAGCCTGGCTATGAGGATGAAAGCTGAAAATCTGAACATTGCTTGGGGATCTTTGTAGTATATAGTATGAATTGTGGTTGAGGTTATGAAACTGCTAAATCACTGAGCGTCTCTGTGGACGTGGAGTCAACAACTTTCTATCAGGGTTTTGTTATGTATCACCCAAACCTTAAACAATGGAGAATCATCAAAAGATGCCAGAATTTTTCCCAATCTATGCAGGTTAGCTGACTTCACTGAAGAGCCTGGGAAAGGCCATATATCACTGAAAAATGTGAGCATGTTGGGAGCTGTCAGTATCTGAGCTTTGTGGTCTCCAAGGTTAGCAGACAGATTGGACACCCAGGAAGCAGGCAACGGGACCACAGGAAGATTCAGTGCTGTTGCATATTGAGAGGAAGTGAACCCAAAGCACAGAGGCCCAGTTTGATGGAAATGAAACAAAGAATCCAGCTGGGCAGGTCTATTCAAAATTTTAAGAATATATAACTCAAGCGGACAGTTATTGGTGGCACTTAACTGTATTAAATGCTGAGCAAGAAGAGTTTCCTTACTGTTAGAGATTTTATTTAAATTGTGCAGTGGAAAGCCATCAGGTTATTTGTAATGAATAAATTTACTGACATATGTCAGTATTGCAAAAAACTAAGTTTTGCATTTGTTACCTTTTGTGTTTCTGTCATAATTTAAGACAATCCAACTTAATTATTGCTAAATATCAGTGAACCTTTATTCTACCAAAAGAGCATATAAGCATGGTATTTTAGGATGTCAAACGTGTGCCAATTCAAAACTTAGATTATCGCATCAGTCCATCCTTGTATGAATTCAGCTGTAGTTTGGGGTATTAATATGTGCTTGTGGCTAATAGGCTCCCCCCCCACACACAGTATTTTCCCTCTACCAGCATTAAATTTTGTGGAGAGTTTTACTATCAAACTAACAAACTTCCAGAATTGCAATTCCCATCGAACCTTTTTTACAGTCAAAAAAATTATTGCTGCATTTTCAAACATCAGTAAAAGCTGTCCTTCAGCTGAAGCACCTAGAAAGGCTTAGTGTCTGGCAATGTTCTTTCATTTTTGTCTCTGATACATGTGTTCCCTTTACAGACTTTAATCCAATATTTATTAAGCAGCTGATTGCTGTAGCTTGATAAAGCACTCAAAAAGACACTTAAGCCAAATCATTAAAATTAAACACATGCTAAATCATTTTCTTGAAAAATGTTTTATGTGGAAAAAATGACCTTAAGCAGATGCATGTAGTCCTCAAAGGGTCAAGTACTGCTCACAGATTAGTTTCTTTCACTGTTCCTACGAGACACATAGATGCAGATGAGAGGGCAAAGTTTGGTCCCATTTATAATTATGTAGGTAGTAACAAATGCTGTGCAAACACATGGGCTGAGCTGTGCTTCTGTAAGATTTTTCTGACCAAGACAGTCTCTAACCAGGGTTCCTTGAAGGCTTTGTAATATACAGCTTTAGCAACATCTTCACTAGAGAGCACAAATTGAAATACTGTTTCATTTCCTGATAATTTGTTCCTGTTTTGTATTAGCAAAAACAAACTCAATACAAGTATAAACTTTCCACTTAAGTTTTGCAGTCAGAAATGGAAATAAAAATAGTTAAGTCCTTAGCAATCCTAACGGAAAATCCTAGTCAGCACATTAATCCGAACAAAGATGGGCAAATGAGCAGTGGAGCAGTTGAGGCAAAATATAGGGAAGCAATTTTTAAATTACTTAAGCACCACAAGTGTGTGTGACAGCTCAGTCAAGCTGTCATTTAGGTGAAACCAGCAGAGATTTTACCAGTCATGTAAGATTTAGAATATTGATACAATTAACTGGGGGGAGCAGGGGAGAAGCTGGGGGGGAAGTCATGCTAAGGGATTCATTTCCTAGGTAATCACTTTGCCAAGTGAATGTCCAGTGTGTCAGAAAGGCTGCTGTCCAGGGCAAGGCAGCCTCCGGATTGACTTGTAACACGCTAGTTAGGCCATCATCCAAGGGAAAGACTGTCAGCATCGCGTGCTCGGGGTGCGCAAAGTAAACTAAAATAGAACGTTCTCCTAGAATCTGCCTCACACTTTATTTTTGGAAGTACCGTGGATTTTCTTCACCATGCAATTTTGGAAAACATGTAGTTCCTCACAGGGCAGCAGCCTTTGCCAGCTATCTATCTATCTGATTTATTTTAACATTTCATTCAGGGCAGTTCATTCTCCTAAATTTTGTTCATCTCACATTAAAATAAATTTTTTAATATTTCATTTAATACACATTCAATGCTTTTGGTAATCTAGCTTTCTATGAAATTACTTGTTCTTTAGACGTGCAGTTATCACGTAATCTACTTCACATGATGCATATGGAAGTGTCAAATTGTGTATTTTTCAGCTATGCTTTCAGCTCAACTCTGAGAAGCGTGTAGCTGTGTAGTCTCATGTTAGTACACGTACTGACTGTACTGACTACAGCTGTGGGACACAGAGAAGGTGATTCACAACGCGTCTGTAAGATTCCGATCACCTGATTAATTGGTCACCTGCACAGACTTACAGGAGTTTGTGTTTGTGTGTTGTCAAGTCTCAGAAGCACATTCTTATGACAGGATTTTTGAAAGGAAGCATAATGGTAAGGAAGGTGGTATTAAGTATTAGGTCAGAATGGTCTGAAGTGGACCATGTTTATTAACAGCATTTAGGATGTTCACGATCCATCTAGGAGCCCTGAAATGTTAAGTACAAAATTCTCTTACTGCCAATGAATGAATTTCAGACTATGTATTTAACAGTACTTGCCAATTAATTTCAGCGAGAAGTTCTTCAGGTTTACTGATGACACGAGGACACAAAATAGGCAGCACTTCACGTACAGCAGTATTTATGCAGATAGATAGATGTGTACGTGTGTACCTCATACAGCTACTGTTAACTTCCCGAGAGGAGTTGCAGCACACTGGATTCCGTGAAGAAACTTCACTGACCATAAGTGCTAGTGATAGTAACCCTGCACAGGCCAGCTTAACAGTGTGTCACAACCGCAGCTCAAAGTGTGAGCGAGAATATAATATTTTGAAGAGTTATTCAATTAGTTTGAGTAGCAGCAGTGATAGCAGCACTTTTAGAAAACATCCGTCTTCCCTAACAGGAACCAGTCCCAGCTCCACCGTCTCAGCTCAGTGGGAGGCATGTTCTGGAGTGGGCCCACAGAAAAAGCCACGGGAGGCCTAAATAAACTGATGTCACCCCTTTAATTATGTTCTAATTATTAAGTTACTACCTAGAGACAGCAAGATAATTCCCCTATTGATTTTTCAAGTCTCAAGCATCTAAATCAGAGAAGCCAAGAGAATTCCAAGTCTGTGTTTCCTCTGCCTGGCACCTGAACAAATTAAATCTCTGTTTGTAGAAAAATTAGGCCATAACAACATGGCTCACTGTGGGACTTCACAGTACCCACGGGAGAAAGGAAGACGGATGCTTGGAGAGAAAGCCTAGCATGTCCTACGTTAATGAGGTGTAACAGCGGAGGTACAGGTAGACCTAGTTAGATCATAGCATAGATTTGAATTTCTCTGCATTTCAGGACATTCACATTTAGGGACCGAGCAGGCCTGGAAGCAGACTCGAGTAAAAAAAGAATAAAAATAAAAACTGCAGGGACTATTAGGAAAGTTGAAGCCACATGGAAATTGCAGCTGATTTCTTGAGCATTGTGGACAATCTGAGGGGGGGAATCTGAATTCTCCTTCGGCTTGCAGCCACGTAGAAAATTGCCTAGTCTAAACACATAGTTTTTGATCATCTCCGCAAGTGCAGGGTGACGTTACCTTTAAATAATAACCAAAGCACTGAGAAGTTCTTTCTGAGGGAGAAGTGCAGAAGTCAGCGTTAGCTATCAGCTAGCAACAGGTTTAGGAAGCATTGCTTAAATGCCACCATCACAAAGAGCAAAACAGCACAGAGAATAGAAGCTCAGGCTAAGAAAGTTAGCTGTGATATGGCTCATCGTTAGAAGTAGCACTTAATGGCACTTTGCGTTTTCAAAGCAGAATAGGAACGCAGAGAAGAATGTTGTGCTGAAGTAGCTGTCGTCACAGAAGGAGCAGCAGAGATTCAGCTTTCTTGGGTATTTATGTCTGTAAACGGCACAGGATACACTCATCGGTATCATTCGAAGCAACTGGAGTGACTTTTCAGACGTGGAAGGTAAACTCCTTCCATGGGAGTCCACGAGAGCAAATTACTGCTCCCCTCCTTGTGCCAAGGGGAGTGAGCACTCGCCAGTGTTAGTCAAAGCTACCTCGGTGCCCGGTCTCAGACCAGTGCCTAGCGCTCACTAAGCCACAGCTCCTGCCATCCAACCTTTGTGCTGGACAAAGTTCTTCACCACAATCTTTGGTAAAAACCTGCTGGAAATATCACGGTCAGCCTCGATAAGATTTCTGAGGCACGAGTGTGTTGCAGTATTTCGCTGTCTAGTTCAGGCTAGACCCCAGAGCAGGGCAGTCAAATAGAGCTAATACACAGTGACGAAACACGTAACTTAGTAATGGAGCACTAGCTTCGTAAGGGATTCACACTGCTGCTCAGGGAAAAGCTACTAGTTTCTTTCCAGTTTACTAATAATCATCTGCAGTGATTTATAAAATAGTGCCCACCATCAGAATTACCTATTTGTCTGCCAAAAATCACGGCTGTACGCACAGATTTCTGGAGCCATGTTGGCCACCTACGTGACGTCCAGCACATGCTACTGAATCATAGCGAAGAAACTGGAAATGCTCCCACCTCCTCTCAGGCAGCAAGCGAGCGAAACACAGAAAAACGCTCATTCCCCAAGTGAGTGCTCTTACATAGAAAAGTGAGAAATCTCCCTGGTTAGACAAAGATTTTCTTTGCTGTAACATTTTGTTGAAGGGAATATACAGCTATATCATAATCCAGAGTAAGATGAGACTCATGACATTGATAAATCTGCATTCGTTATGATGCCAGATGATTTTTAACTGCAGAATATTCTGTGGAGTCTTCCACAATACATTATTCCAGGACCATTCACGATATACTTGCCATTGGCCAGCTCACATGACAAACACAGTCCGTGTCTAAGGGGACAATCTGCAGGACCAGTTTTCTTCCTTCTACTAGTTTTTCAAGAGAATAACTTCCATGACTCAAATGAAATTATTCTGCATTCACACAAGCTTGTGTATCCCATTTTGGAAGAATTTAAAAAATACAAGTAAGATTCGAGGTTCAGCAAAACGCAAAACAGGGAGTTATAGGGAATAAAATTCAATATCCTCACTATACCACTGCATTTTCAACTCAATTTCTTTTCAATTCATTTCAATTCTTTTCCTTTAGGGAAACAGAGGAACCACAGACACCTTCTACTTTTTTATACTGCTGCAATCCATGAGTAAGACCACAGAAACTCTCTCTTGGCTACTTCACTTCCCCTGTTTTCTCTGTGCAGGTGCCCAGCTAATGCAGCAGAGTAGTACAATATGTTACCGCTTACCTATGGATTCATTGTAAAGACAGAGTATGAAATAGGTCATTGCTCTTTGCAAAGAAAGAGCAGCGAGGAAGCTACTGGCCTATTGAAAAGGCTAGAAGCAATGGATCTACCGAATACTTAACATATTTCACATATTTTAACCTCAACAAAGTCACCACTACCGAAAGTAGCCAACAGATAAGTTTGTTCTAGCAAAATGGGGTTATTTTTCTGGGTTTTAACATATTTCACACCTACAACATCTCACTTAAAATAATGCATTTCACCCTCTGCTTTGGCTTAGAGCATCAGAAAACACGTTTTTACAGAAATCAGATCTTATGTTCAGCATTTCATAAAAGTAATCACACTTTTCACTTATTTTCCCTCCACTGCCGATGTTCTAAAAGATAAGGTATGAAATTTTTCCTATTGTCACAGTCTTATTATGCAGAAACTTATTTTTAGGTGTTGCATTGATCACCATTTCCTGTTCAAGGAGGTTATGTCTAGCAGCACCATTTGCATTCAAAACAAGCAGAGCTACAAGGAGAGAGGAATTTATTCATGCACACCATTACCTCAGCCCCGTGTCATATTAGAAATTGATATAATCTGTAATATTTAGATTAGAAGTATAAATCAAAACAAACTCATAAGCCTTTTGGGTGTGGAAGTAGCTCCCCTGAATTTCTTAAGAAAGATAGAGGGAAAAGGAGCTCCACATTTAGGACCAAGCGTTCCAAATTGGAGAGGTGTCTTTTCAACTTCTGCAGTAGATCATACTTGTAGACAATATTTACTCAGTGCCTGTGAATCAGCTAAGCATGGCAAATAATGAATGTACAGACATTAAATGTACACAATACAGAAAGTCCCTACATGCAAATTTGACAAGTGAATGCCTAAATTAACATTAGCATATTCAAATTAAGACTTTTGTGAGAAAGTTGGCTATCTTCAGACTCTGTTTCACAAAGAACGACAACAGTGGATATTTTCTTAGTGCAAAGGAAAGTATTTCAAACAACATTATGAAATTAAAAGACTTATTTCCTAGGCAAACAGACCAAGCCGTGCTCTTTCCTCCACCCAACATCCTTTACTACTTGTAAGTATTAATGTTGCTTCAGGAGATAAAGAAATCTGGAAGGTGCTTCATAATTTCGGCTCTACTCAGACACCCGTAGTGACAGACGTTTCTAATATAGATAAGAAAGATGGAGCGGATATTAAACTGGAACATCTCCCCATCTACTCTTTGTTATTCTAGCAGAGATTTACTTCAAGCACCTTCTCCGCGCTGGCGAACGGGTGTCAGTTATTGCAGGCGGCACTGTGGTCTGCCCGCGAGGAAAAGGCAGAGGTGTGTGTTAACATTCCCCCGTCTGGGGGAGATTTGATATATTGCACATTATAATAAAAGAATGAGGGTGCACCGAGGAGGATGCTGGCAGGGGAGGGGAGGAACTGAAGAAAAGAAGGATAAACAACAATATTCACTTACTCGGTAAGTAAACAAGGGAAAATTTCCAACACCTGAAATTACAAATTTTCATTCATATAGAGATTGATATTTGCTTTAAAATATACAACATTGAAAAGCAATATATTGCCAAGCAAAGGTGGGAATTCTTTTCTAGTTCTTAGCAGTTTTCTGTTGCGGAATCTTACCATTTTCCAATGGCAGCATATACTTGTAAGCGCAACACACTTCAGCCTTTGAGACTTGCATTTCTTTTCATCTTTTACGTGTATTTAGCTCGCGAATCCCCCGTGAGTCATAGACCACAGACTGCACACCAAGCTAGTTTGCTTTCGTGTCTGGCCATTAGATGGCAGACAACAGAACGACCATTTCTGCACATCGTATCTTGAGTATACGGAATAAGCATGAAAATGCTGCTGCTCTATAAATTGGCTAGCTTCACATCCACTAGCAATAAAATACTCTGCATCCCAAAGGCCTTTTAAAGTCACTTTCCTTCTTTTTACTCCCAAACTGTAAACTGCAACAACCTAAATCCCATAATAAAAACATATAACAGCCATTCCTTCCTCTTCTCCTTACAGATTGCATTCAACTTTAAGCAGAAACATCTTCCTAGTCTCCATCCCCCATCATTTCTGCAGTCCTGATTCATCTCTGCAATGAAGTAATTGGTCTCATCTGAACTATGAATGATTTCCCCATGGCTGGATTTCTCAGCAATATGAGAAAATACCTAATGTTGCTCTCCTATTAAAGAGATGTCTAAGCAAGGGAATATAACTGCACATTTGTAGCCCCATTTTTGAATCAGCAGTGCAGTATTTGCAAGGGTATTACCTATCTGTGTCAAACAGATTTTGTTTTTCACAAATGAGTGGCAATGTCTACACACACCTGCCAACATTGAGAGCACATATGCAATGCCCGAAGATACATATTAAGTATGCAAACATGTTGTCTCATATACGCAATCCCTTTCTGCTCTTCAGAGACCCACCTGAAAACCCACTTGTTGGTACAATCACATTGTTAATCTCCAAAGAATGCCACAAGATTAACGGGAAAACATTCCCTGCTATCGCAGCAACAGCAGGAAATCTCTGTTGCTTGAACGAGGTGTGACTGGTAGCACTCTGCATCTAAATGAGGAACTATGAACATACGCAACAACAGCGTGAGAAACTTTGGCCAATATAAGCTATGGAAATAAAAAGTGCTTTATATACGTCTTGATTAGCTATGGCTTCTGTCCCATGTGAATAGTATCCAATCAAACAAAACAAACTAAAATCCCCTACTATTTTTCCAGACGTGTAGCCCTTCATTCAGGTTATCTGAAAGAAATCCTACCTACATGAAAGCTTCTGCAGGACAAAGGAGGATCTCGGTTATGGAGGAGTTTCACCTCTGAGTAGTCCACCTTCATGAACTGTTTGAATCATGCCTGTAAGAAGAAGAGGCAATACAATGTTAGTCATTCAAGAGCTGTATCCCACCTAATAATCAATATTCAAAAAACTTTCTTAAAAAGCCCAATATACTTTAGAATCACCCTAAATGTTGAGAAAGAAATGAATATTTATATGCTGTTACCTACTATAAATATGCTGGTTCTAAAATTTTAAGAGAAGCCGCCCAACATAATACTGCAAAAAACTATTTCTCCAAGTTATCATGCTTCTTCACAATAACTTCTCATTATTCTATTATTTAAAAAGGTGTCAGTCTGAAGAGATCTCCTGTGTTGGTACATCACGCTCCGGGCACAGTGCAGAGTACGTAGTGATAAATTAAAAAAAGGATGAATTCTTTCACTGTGTGTGTAAAGCACCGACAAGCAGTCAGATACAGTATTGCCCTACTCTGAACTGGGAAAACTCATTTCACCTGCCTCCATCCACTGCAGCATTTGAGGCTCAGATTTGAAGATCACTTGTCCATGCATATTGTCCAGTTTCCATGCCAGTTCAGCCTTCAAGCACAGCTGAATATTCAGTGGACAGACCCTACCTGTGAGTCATTACTATACAAGTCTGGATTTGAAGTTAACCAGCCAAGAACCAGTCACTCAACACTGAACCACACATCGAATCAACCTTGCCCACTTGCACACCCGCTTAATCAATTAGCTGGGGATTCATTCATCTGCTGCAGAAACAATTACTTCTGCATATTAAACTCAAGGGCTGTGCACTACATTATCTTGATCAGAAATTAATACTTTGGCATGCCAAGGTTTGAAAATGTGCCCAAGGAACGGAGACCACAGCTGCTGGTGCCTAGTAATGTGCTACATGATATTTCAGAACCTGTCTACCGCTCCAAGCTTATTACACCATATTCTCCAAACACAGCACAATATACAACCTGGCCATTTTTAGCACACACTGCTGTTGGCCTCTGAATACACTTTTATGCACTGCAATTATGGAATCTGTCACTTAAATGTGGAGCTTATTTTTAAATTCTCCATGTGGGTAATGAATAGCACTATTTTATTTTATTAATACTGTTACTAGATCAGAAGGTATTTCATGGCCTGTATTCCACATCCTGTGGAAATAATTATAACAGATACTACATTAGAGTATGTGTGTTTGCATCATCTCCTTATGCTATCCTTAAATATACAAAAGGATAAGTATGAATCCCACATGTGGGAAATTGTTAATATTACAGCACACAAGAAATCTTAGTGAACAGCCTCGTAATATATTATTCATTACACGCAGCCCTTGAAGAATCGGAGTTCCCATGACTACCGTATAAAACCAGTATACTCATAGCATAAACTGTGAGTTCAAAAACATGTCCCAGTACAGCTGGTTACTCCTTAAGTTACCCCAGGAAAGGGCAACGACGCAGGTTATTGTTCGGTGCAAAATGACTAAACGTGAGCGACACGTTTTGTAGATGGGATCTTTTACGGGCATCACACTTCACGCGTGCCGTTCATCTCCCCGGGGCTCCGGGATCCTCGCTTCCCAGACCTAACTCTTGCGCCGTGTTACCACGGCCTCTTTAGACCCTTAGTTCTTCTCTCACTTCCGTGGTCCACGGGCATAGATTATCTCGTGACACATCTTTGTTTAGCAGCACTAGAAATTTCAACGAAGCTCAGAATACGGCGCAATCCTGTACTGTCCGGAAGATACTCATAGCATGAGCCAGAAATACTACTCTCAGAAAGGCCTGCATCATCTTGAAGCCCAAGTATTTGAAGCAGTTTTGGTATTTTTCTCTGAGATTTTGAAAGCCTGACCAAATTTTGAACCTGCATTTTTATAGGCAAAAATATTCATGGGTTTAATTTTGCATCTGCAATTTAGCCCAGTTGGGTATCTTAAAACTTTTCTATCGCATTAGTAAGCATGTGCACGTGTTATCACTCCTGTTACAAAGCTGCTTACACACTACGCTTCTTCAATAGCTCGAGAGCTCTCAACTGGATATTCATGTATAATTATTTTCACATAGTCATCCTCTTCTTGGGAGCATTCACATCGACCTGTCACTGGAAATAATTGCTGCACGTTATTTTGGGCTGATATTTTACACATACAATGAACAAATGCACAAAGAACAAACCATGTATAGATACAGCGAAAATCATTTTAAAGCCACTATTCTCAGGTCTAGATGGTGCAGGACTGATTTAACACCATTTTAACGAGGGAGTGGGGGAGTCCCAGGAGCTTTCACACGGAAATATGGGCTGCTATTGCAGGATTTCCTTCCATCTTCCCATGTATCCGAATTCGTAAATCAGCTACCAGTGTTCCAAGCTAAATGTTCACGATTTCTCTTTCTACTCCTTCCAGGCTCGTGGTTGTATTTCCCTGCCTGTCATTACGCTCTTCTGAGATACTAGCCAGGTTGTCCACTTCATTTCTACCTTGTTAATTCAGCCAGTTCCTCTCAAAAATTGCTCTGTCCTCATTAGTATATTCACTTTCTCTTGTTACTTCATTTCAGTGCATTTACTTAAGATTTTCCTCTCTGTCTTTTTTTTTAGAGCACTTGGCTCACAGGTTTGGCCAGACAGGCAAAAAAAAAAAAAAAAAAAAAAAAAAAAAAAAGCCCTCACACAGGAAGACATGGTAAAAACAGAAGTAGAAGCAGTAATCTTGAGTATCTCAACTAAATCCTTTTTAATAAATTCCTATTGTAAAGATCTGAAAAATGAAACCATTACTATCCAGTAATGATACAGCTCGTGTGCACAGCTCATTCCGGCAGAAACAGAACTACCTCTAACCCAAGGAGTCTACATGTAAAAAGTCACCTCCTGCTCCATGAAGACAGGCCCCAGAGAGCAGGACGCCCATAGCTGCATCCGTACCGAGGTGTTAGTGCAGGGCTTATTCCAGCACTCTCTTGCAATCCTGCGTGCTGCTTCTAAGAGGTTTGCTCACACCACCTGGCTCTGTAACGAGAACCTGGGCACAGGTGCCAAAGGCTGTGAGTTACAGGCACCAGGACAACACCCTTCATGGGGCGCATTGATGTTCATGGGAACAGCTTACTTCAACACCTCCGCGTGTCTGGCCTGATGCCTGGTTCCAACGCATCAATATTTTACTCTCCGAGCACTGAAAATAAAAAGGTTATCTTCGGGAACACTCTGTAACCTCCTGAATCTGCAGATTTACCAAGAAATGAAGGCACTGATGGAAGCCTTTTAGAGAAACCCATCCATGTGATCACAGAGCTTTGTACATACCACGTGCATTAGGTAAAGCCAGGCATGACGTGGTGCCTGTCCAAACTTTGAAAAGTCCAAAGACTCTGGAAAGACACCAGGCTTCAAAATACAACTGATGGGACTTCCTCTCCCCCTGCCCGCAATTACCAAAGCCACCAAACTTGGTGGAGGACGAGCAACTGGCCATCTTCTCATTGAAGTCAAAGCAAATTCAGTCACTGACTTCAGTAGGAGCTGCCTCAGGCCTTAAGAGCTTGAAAAAAGGTTTTGAACTACTAGCTTTTTGCTTAATTTAAAATAAAAAGCATCTGAAACATTCAAAAATTTTTATTTTGTAAAAAAAGTGAAAAGGAACTTAAAGACAGATTAATTAGCATTAAAGTTGAGGTCTTGTAAGGCAATTCCACCTTGACATGGCTTGAAACTGTTGCTTTACAAACTCACAAGAAATGAAGTTTCTGATGCAAATAGCAGATACTTTAAATTTTCCACTCTGTTGCAGTGAACAAAGAAGGAGGTACACAAACAATGTGTTTTGGTCGGTTAATTGATATTATTCTGATAAGGGATTCCATGACCACCATCTGTACACTTCTCCCAGGCTTCGGCTCTCACTAGGCTTTAAAACACTAAAATCTTCTCACTCCTCAGGAGCTAGTGCCCACCCAAAATTCTGTTTAGAAATTCTTATGGCTTACACACACACACACACACACACACACACACACCTCAAAAAAAAAAAAAAAAAAAAAAAAAACACAGTTTTGTTGTCATACCAACCATTATGCCTTTGGATCATCTCAATGACTAATAGCACCTATCATGACTTTTAAGCTTGACAGATGTCAGCTTAGCATCATATTGAGAAGATAATAATGTGCAACTTATGCTGCAACTAAGTAAATTGCTGTAAACAAGCAGCATAAAGTCACTGCCAGTAAACAGAGCAGACAACAATTCTAAAACAAGGTCTGTGGTTTCCAAATTGTCTGCATTTCATTTTAATCTTTCAAAAATACTAGCACAAAATAGACCTTTGTTAGTGTTTTTAATACTTCCTCTTATGGATCATTAATTATAATTCTCAAAAAATCCCCATGATTCTGAAAATAACAGTTATACTTGTCTGTGAATGTTGTCTGCAAGTACATCATGATCATCTTAGCTATATTTATTAATTAAAATTATTTGCCAAATACCGCCTACTGATAGCTCTTGATCTGCAGTTATTTGGGAGCTTCTTGTCACCAATATTTAAAATTTACGTGCTGGGCATTCACAGTTTGATACTTGGTCAAAAACATACATCTAGTCATTTGCTTGTGTATGCAATTAGCACGTTTACAAATCACCCAGGCGTTCTCATGTAAACATAGGTCTGAATTAGCCTAGCATAAGAGTTGGTACCGTGAATATTCGTTGCCGACCAGTAGCTGTGCTCCTCAGGCGTCAAGTGCTTGTTTCTACCCTGAGTCGAGACTCTCCTGCTCAGCGGACATGCAAAAAGAGCAAAGAGCGCTTGCCTGGAAGAGGACAAGAGCGGACACAGATGGCAGAGCGGTGCAGAAAGGGCCCCACCATCCTCTGCATGCAAGGACAACTGCTTTGGGAACTAATTTTCTGAACTGAAAACTGACTGAATCCCATCTCCTCAGGCATGAGGCAGAAAACTAAGTGATTGCAATGGAGAGAAACTGTCAGCTGAAATGCCAGTATGAAATCCCTAGGAATGAGATTTAGCCAACTTGGCAAAAGCAGGTGCATTCCAGATGTGGATCTTTCAAAGACTCTTTGTTTATGCAGACAACGTCCCAATATTTCAGCAGTTTACGTATTTGATGAGCCAGAATCTGGTAGCAGATGCTCCAGTATAAACCCATCCTCCACTGCCAAAGCCATTGAAATTACTCTGGATTTACGGCAGTATAACTGAGATCAAATGTTTCTGAATGAGACCTTTTGCTCCTTGGAGACCTTCAAGAAACAGAATTTTTTAGAAACATTTCTCAGAATTACTACAATTAAAACTCTGATGAATCTTTCCAATGTATTTGAATGCAAACAACCCATCCTGCTCTGATTCAATACGACACCTTTTCAGATCAGCATCTTAGAAAGAAAGGTTCTTCTTACCACAGTCCCCTGGGGCCAAGGCCTCAGAAGCGTATTTTGACAGAGCCATAGATTAGTGCAGCACTAGACAAGCATCCCATATAAGCAATTTGCTAATGGCTTCTGTTTCTCCTAACTGGAAAGAGGAGGGAAGGGAAGGAGGTGGAACAGGAGCCTGGAAAGCACCAGAAGAGGAGAAAAGAAGTGGCGGATAAAATAGATTCCCCAGGCAAAAAAGGAGGCCAAGATATCTTGATACAGTTTGGAATATAGACTATTGTATCATACCCAGACCACTGACTTTGGTGGGATCAACATATCATCCAGATAAGTAGTAACTGATGCACTTTATTACATTTAGTGGGAAGCCTCCCCAAAAAAGCCCCAACATTTCCAGTGCTGTTACAGGTGAAAGAATCATCCCTCACACATCAAGTCAGGAATTCATGCCTTTTGCAACAGAAGATCCAAAGCACCATTTTGCATATATTCATAAGACCTTAAGAAAAAACTTGAGATGAGTCCTATTACAAGAAAAAATAATGATCTGCACAGATATTTTCTTACTACTTTATTAAGTATAGAATACAGAATACACTGTCCACGTAACTGCTCCTGCACCATTTGCCAGATGTTGTTTGTGTTACCACAACACTGTAGTCATATTAAAAAGTAAAAAATTCCAAGTTCTGCTGGCTCCTCAGCTTCTACCGAGGGTGCTGTCCTGCTGCAGGCTTTCAGCAAGACACAGCTGACAGTAACTGCAGATTTCACTTCTCCATTGACCTGCAGTAGCACTACGAGTCAATTAGTGGCTTAATATTGCTCAGACATTCATTCAACCTTGAAGTGTGTAGATTTTCATCTGTCTGACTCTTACTGTTTAAGAGAGTCCAGGGAGAATATTTACAATTGATGGGTTGTGACCACCTACTTATGAAGGACCAAAATGACCACAGATTATCTCTGCAGTGAGTGTAGCTACCCAGCTATTTTCCAAGAATTCAAAATCAAAGATAATGTTACTCAATGGCCAAGTTTTAATGTAGTCTTAGAGGAGTGCTGCTTGCATTACTGTCTCATTTGAAGCATTGCATCTTGCAGAATCTTGGCTCTGTAGCATCCCTTTCTCTTGTTCACTCTATTATCTGATAGTCTATTAACACCATTAGGAAAGAAAACTGCGGTTAGTGGTAAGAAAATATTGGTCAACAATGATGTTTCCTTTTAATAATTAAAATGGGAAACATTTCATTTTCCGATATTATTAAGAGAAAATCCTGCATGTTTTATATTTACACTGATTCAGTTCCGGTCACCTACAGTCACTCTCATTTGTATTTCCACAGCATGCTAGAGAGATGCCTCATGCTCCTGATGTGATACATGGCTGCAGATTCAAATTTGTCAGGAGCTTCAGAAAGTTCTCAGCTCTGCCAGTTTGGGCACGGCTGCTTCCTGCTTTGCCACGGAGCTGTTAAGTATTGATTTGCAGAGTACATCTTAAGAAACGTACGTGCTGCTACAATGCCCGTTGCCGGGAATGCACACAGAGAGTTAACTGCATAACAGATCTAAAACGTAGCTACTGTAATTTGTATGTCCAAATGGGATTATCCAAAGCTTTTACGTGCTCGCCCAACTTCAACTCACAAGTCTAACATGGGAGGTATCATGCGCTTCCGGCCTCTTGCAGAGAGAGCACAGAAACGCAGGGAAAAGGGTGCAAACTCTCATAGGGACATGGGGGAAGAAAGAGGCAGAGCCTCTGCTGAAGTCAACAGAGCTGTGATGATTTACACCCGCTGCAAGTCAGCTCCTTAACCTACAAAAGCAGGCTGCCGGAGCGAGGCCTGGGCGGCTGCAGCGAGCACAGCTGGGTCACAGCCATGCTGCTCCGTTTTTGCCTCCAGCATCATTTGCAAAGCAGCCAGCTAAAACTCCGGTTCCAGCCCCGTTACTGATTGGGGTGGCTGCTGATGTGTGAAGCAGAACACAATTATCAGATCCTGGGTTAAGCTCGCGTGACTGGCCGTCAGAAGAAACCTTATCTTGACGTGTAAACTCAAAGAATACGCCGAGGCAGAGAGCTGAAGGGAAGCGAGCACGGCGCGCACAGCGCCCGGCCCGTGGCTCTGCCTTCCCACGCACGCGGCCCGAAGCACGCAACCTGCTCCGTGCGAAGAGCACCAGGTAAAACCGGCAGATGGAAACGATACTGTAAAAAAACAACTATGTCGGTGATTTATGTGTCTCCGACTAGCTGTTATCAAGCACAGAGGGGCTTATCTTCAGGTGATGTGTTCATGGCACTATCTTTAGAAAGCACTAAGAAGTAGGAACTATCTGTCATGACAGCACACAAATATCCCAAACTGTGCCCCCTTTATAATAGATGTCTGAAATCAAGTAACAGTGGCTAAGGAAAATTAATGTCTCAAGAACAAATTAAAAAGGCACTTTCACAAGCTGAGGAAATGACTGCAGATCCTTTCAGGTATACACGCCCCAGCTGAAGACCTGCATCTCCCCCACGTTTGGCTATAGGATGTGATTTTTGCTCCGTGAGTACTAATACCTTTGCTTATGGGAATACAGAGGTTCCCTTGTAACAAGGGAAAGGCCTGTGAAGACCAACACAGCAGGGCAGTAATAGTCTCTAACTCTTCAGTGCCTTCATTTACTAAGGTCATTCGCCCCCCAGATTTTGCCTAATGTTTGCTTTCTTAACTCCAACACTCCCCACTCCATCGTGATGTAGCTTACTGTAACACTTAGGGAAAGTGAGAGGCAAGCTTAACCTTCCACTGGCAGAGGAGGTCCCCAAATACCTCCAATAGCCTGTTCCCCTTTGCCAAGCTTTAAAGAAAACAACATTCACCAGTGTATTTTGTGATGAAGCTGATCCAATCAGGGAGACGCACACGTGCTACGAGAAAGCCTAGCAGGTCAGGCCTCTAGGCGACCTGGGCAGAGGAGCACCTCATCCTAGATGAGGACCAGACGTTCAGCCTCAACGTATTTTGACGCCTCAGACTGTCAGAGAGTTTGGGTGGCACGCAAGAAGCACCTTTGGGCATTGCAGGGAGCTTTGTATCAAGAAAAGTGCTTCCACCAATAACCCCCTGCTCTGCAATTTAATAAGCTTTGCCGTAGCTAGGTTCCCGCTCCACCTTCGAGCAATTCCCTGTGCCACTCCCGGACAGGCTGCGACAGCCGTGCAGAAGAAATACTCCCCGGTGCATCGTTATAGCCCAGCTCCCCACCAAGGACAGGCTCCGCCAGCATTAGAGCCCTCTCCCTTGTGAGCAACCTAAGCTCGGATTAAGGACCGAGCCCACACTGTCAACCTTAACCTGACGCGAGGCCGTAACTAGGGCAACAGCATCTCGCAAATACACGCTGCCATGCTAGTTCGTCTTTTTGCATTGCAGCACAAAATATGATCGGTACATGGACAGGTAAATAAATAAATAAATAAAAGAACTCATCCCATCCTAAGGCTCATATTTTAAACCTGGAGTTTACTAAGAGTAATGGCAGGTTATTTATTAGTGTTGACATTAATGCAAAAAGATCATCTTTTTCACTCCGTATGCGTGGCGTATTCCAAACGACAGTGCGGCCCTTTCTCGCTTGGACAGCAGTGTAATTATTTGCAGCAGGTAGCACAAAATGATCGTCCCAAAATTAGACTCAAGCTGTTTGTCTGGTTTAGCTTCATTTTTATTTATAGACACTGAATCTGGGAGCTTTTTGTATGCAGAGCAGGACATAGTGACCTACTCTGGCTCAGTTATGTAATAGTTTCAAAGAAGACTTAGTGTAAATTGACCCTAATCTGATTTTGAATTGTGACACATTATAATTCCAAAAATAACCAGCATTTATCTAACTACACAATTCATTTGATTTTTCACAACCAGAAATAATCAAAGACTGGTAAATCTAACTTTACTAATTCCTTTACTAATTAGTAATTTAGTAATCTTTACTAATTCCTTAAACTTTCTAAAAAAAAGATGCCTCGCTCTACACTCATTAACTATGAATACAACCATGCAATTCTGGTGGCTCTGTAAAATACTTAGCTCAACTTTATAGTCGGTTCCCAAGCGCAAATACTATATTCAAAGAAAGCACATTCAAAAAGAAAGAAACCTGTAGATTTTTGAATACATAGTCTTAAAACTTACATAGCCAAATCTGCAAGGAGGTACAAACCTGTGCTCACATCCAAACACACAAGTGTTCCCCAGTTTCCCCACTATTCCCACCAGGATTTGAGCATACGGACGCAGAGCTCCTTTCCCACAAGCACTCGAGTGTGCAAGCTCCTTCTGAGGGCATCCTGACTGCACATTTCAACTGTGTTCACAGAAAGGGAATACAAAAGAGGTGTAAATGTGGCTTAGAAAATTAAGTTGCAAACCAGAATCAGTATTCACAGATATTTTTACAATATTTGCTCTTAACTCTTGCTGATGAATAGCAGCTGTATGAAAATACAGAGACACATTCGGAATGGTCTTAATAACTTTGAGCAGGAACTCCCTGCCAAACAACTGAAATAAAAGGGCCTGGAAAACAGGCCCATCACGTTTTACCTTTTTATCGGAATTAACTAACTAATCAGCAAAACTGATTATGCACGTTATTCAAATTTGGCCTTTCTAAAATGCCATAGCTTGGGCTCAAAAGTGATTTCTGGTATGGTAATAGTGGTATTAATTTATAGCGATTATTAGCTTGGTAAAAAAGGCTCCAGTCCTGCAGACGGGGCCTGTACGAGCAGAACACTTGCAGACAGTTCGCTGCTGAAGTCCTGCACAGATCAGATTACGCAGAGGGTAACTAACTGACGTTCATCTTTACTATCAGCGAGTAACACACAGAGGGGTTTTGGCTTCATGCAAAAGCAGTAAGTGTGATGCTTTCAAGTGCAGATATTAGGGTCCATACTGACAGTCCTTCATTATACAGGTTATAAATTGTTTATGGATTATTAGAAGCTACGTTCTGAGATACTTCCTCTATATATCAAGTCATTCATTCTCTATTTATTCAATAGCATAAAGCCACCTACTTACTTAGAGCAGCTGGAATATTTTATTTTGAAATCTAAGGGCAGCGACAACTTTTCTATTGGTGCTGTTATCTGCTCCTGAAAAACTAATTGTTTCTTTGAAACCGTGTTTGTCCAACTGCCTTTTGCAAATGAATTCGCGTGTATTTTCTGTTTGTGTCAGGTATATGGTTCTTGTCAAAAGTTCTTGCTGCGCAGAGCTCACCTTGGAGGTGCTGCTGTTTTCCTTTGCACAACGTGTACGAGTTAACGGCAAACACTGCACCATTTGGAGGCGTATTCTCCTTCAGGCTTTCTGGCAGCTTCCTTCTGGGAAAAATACCTCTCCGGACACCAACGGTACGTTATCACATGGAGACACAGCATTTGACCACACTGTGATACCCACAAAGAGCGCTGCAAAACAGAGTTCATCACAGGCCTTCCGAAACGTCGTGGTCCCCTCCTGCCCCGATACCGCTATCAGGGCAGGCCTGGCTCGTCTGTCGTTTTTTTAAGTAAAGGTTTAGAGGAAAACACATGAGGGGGGTCTTATCTTCACTGCTGTCTTAAAGGACAGTCAAGGGGGAGGGCAAATTATTGCTGCAATCTCCTGTTTGTACATGCACCATCTAGGAGCAGACTACATATAACTGAGGCTCCAGGCCAAAACTTTAAAACAAAATTTAGTCTTACTGCATCAGTTGCGTTCCCAATAATGTGTTTTAATAGGCACTAGTGTTTCATTTTTTCTTCAGAAATAATCCTTTTAAAGTCACTTATGTTTGCAAGTAGACATTATTTTTGGCAGGATAAATACACTGCAGAGGAAAGACTCTGTTGTATGCTGCTTTATTTGGGAGTGAATAAGGGGCATTAGGAATGAATTGCTCTGACTCCAGAAGAGTTTAAATTACATATACTTGGCATGGAGGGAAATAAAAGTGAAAATGGTGCATATTTCTCAAAAGATTTTAAAAAATAAATTAAAGTTTCCTATACCAAGTACCATTGCTCTGAATAAATATTTTCATTTTTTCACCTGTGATATGAAATACCTAACTGAATGTTTATTAATGAGCTTAAAATAGTTCATCTTGAAATTGATTTTCCTTTTTCATTACTATCAACACCTAGCATTTCTAATTAAGAGTTGAGGAAAGATGCACATACTATCAATCATAAAATACCCCTTCAAATATTTTTCAAATTATAGAGCAACAATACTATCATAAAATAAATGCAGAGTAGGGGGGAAATTCTCTTTGTGAAATATTCTGTCAGAGAATAATTCTGTCTTGATATCATCTCTGTTTTCAACGTGATTAAGGAGCAGCTATTACTCAAAGGCGCATAACCACATTGTGAGAGTACGGCAAAATAATCTGAGGTAAGCAACGGTGCTTTGCCATTGCAGACATCGACTAAGAAAGTGAAGAAGTCAGACAACCGAGGAAGCTCCACGAAAGACATGCTAATAAATGTCAGATCCTACCAAAACAAATTAGATGATCAAAGACTGCAGGACTGTACAGGTGACCGAGAGATGCAGGAATGAAGCTTTCCAGGGGCACAATTACTGAAGATGTCTGAAATAGTACCTATTAAAGGTCAGGTTTAAGGCTGTCTAAAATTGGACCCCTACTGAGTACTTACAACTCTATCTGAAATAAGTTTTATGATTCAGCCGGTTGGGGAGTTTCTGCACTAACTAGAGCTCCACGATAAGATGAAGGAACTGAGATTAGCAGCACACCCAGCTCAAGTCCTCTGTGATGTTATGATGATGTTATGACTAAGATATTGTGATGCCCTTAAGAGTTATCCTTGATTCAAAATACAGTTTAATTTCAAACCCAAAATTTAGGAGGGAAAAAGCTATCTATTCATCACTATAAGGGCTGAAAGTCATGACTTGCACTGTAGCCATTCGTAGTCAATAAATCAGCATCTCTAAGGAAACCAGAAATACTCCAGGCATTTCAAAACTTACCTCTAATGACACCGCTTTACTGGGCACTTTCTTAATAGAAGCCCACATGCAGTTGGTGAATCAATTCCATAAACACTTTGCATATAGCATTTTCTCTAGTCTTGCTAATAACAGCTGGATTATAAACATCTCTAGGATACAGCCTACTTCCCATCTCATAGTTTTACATGCCATTCAGGAAAAGCACACCAGGAGCTCCTGCTTGATTGCATCCCAGGGTATTGCTACAACTCAAACACTTATTAACAAAATGCACCTAAAATCAGTAAGACTATGTCATGCACCGTATCCACCCCCAGTAGTCTTAGAGTCTTCAGACAATGTGCCTAGACCTTCTTCCTCAAAATACAGTTACATCATTATAAAATACATACATCAGAAAAACACAAGAGAGAGGGACAGCGAATCGACAGGAGAGCTCAACCAGGTAGCAAAACAACCTCCACTTCCAAGGGAAATCACTTCCTTTTAATTGCCAAGATGCCCCCAATCTACAGTCCCCAGTAGACTTTATAATTCCTGATAGGGTTCAGACTCTGAACCTTTTGGTAATAGGTCACTACCGTTAGCAATCACAATCCATGTGTAACACAGAGAGAAAGAAAAAATTCCTTTGCTCAAAAGAAGATTCACTGGGCATTTTTTCACCAAGGCTCGATGGTTTGTGCCATTAACAGTGGCCACTTTAAAAGCATAAATGTGCTTGAGGTGAGGTGGCAAATGACAGGAAATGACATGAAACTCCTGAGCACAGCTGAGATCAGAAATGCCGAATGGGTGCCCAGGAAACTTTACAGGTAGGGTCTCCAGCCGCTGACTGGCCGCAAAACTTCAGTATTTACTGAAAGCCAAGTTCAGTAGTAATACGTTAGTGAGCAACCGTACTTTCCCCTTGTCTGTCTTCAGCACATATTCTTCCCTGCAGGGCTTCATGTGGGAACCAATTCAGTTTCTCTGGGTAGATTTCAAATGACATTTTCAGGAGAGAAAAATAATTTGTGTTGCACATTTTTTTTCAAGCTTCATAAGCATTGCCAGCTCAGTATAGCATTAGTCATATCCTTACAGTCCAGCAATGCTATAATCACTGCTTTACCATGCAAACACTATCACTCATGCTTAGACTTTAACTAACTCCTTCCTCAACTCACTCAGCCTGTTAGAAATCTTGCTTGACAGCTCTTTGATATCTACACAGTATATTTCCAAGCCCTCAGCAACAAAGCTGAAGCATATACAATCTCTCATGATGTTGAATCTTATCCAAGTGCACGGTTGAGTTTAGACTTTAATTATTTATGAACTATTAGTTTCCTGAGCTAATCTAATAATTTTACCCAATAGTAGAATAGCTTTTACCACGTAGGACAGTGCAATACTTCATAATCCTTCTTGACAATCTGCTGCCACAGAGGGACAAATTGCTGTGCACATGCCATTCAGATTTAGCACTGAAAACAGACAATCAGAAAATAAACATCAATCTCCCAGACACATTTTACCATATAGAAAACAAGCAGTGACAAAAATGTTTAGGCACCAGAAATGTCTGACTGCTTCGAAAGCAGTCTGAGATAAATATAAAAGCGGAATCACTATCCTGGGAGAATAGTTTCTATATGGGGAGCTGTTCTGAAATAGCTATTGCAGACATAATGTATTGTGCAATGTGTGATGTTCTTCCTCAAGAAAACGTACACATATAATTGCTTGGAGGACAACATAACTAGTCACATACATACAGCATTACCACACATTATAAGAATCACAAACCAAGTCCCTTAACATCATGAGACTAAACCATAAATTTTCAGGGTGTCTATCTTCGATCTTGCTTCAAATTCTGCTTTTGCCATTGCCATTGGTTGGGTATATCACAGGCATCTCTCTTTCCACATCGTCTGCTGGACTTTGACCACATTCTCCTCTCCTGTTCTGGCTGCTGTCTCCATTTTCCTGTCCCTCATCCCGACCAGCATCACAGCCGACATTCAGACTTCCAACTCACTACTATGCTCAGCTACTGCAGCTATTAAAGACAGTTGATCCCAGCACCTGGACACAGCCATTGGGCAGGAGGAATCGTATCTTGCTCTTGTTCCCCTATTCATAAGATTCTGATACAAATTAATAAACTATTGAAAAGATATATGACTGGTCTGGTTTTGTCATACAGTTCTTGTTATTTTTATATAAACAGTGGTCATATTTTCAAGCTTTTCTAGCCAGCCATAAATCTATTTTCTAAAGTAAAAGCTGAGATTTTTATTTAAAAGACTGAGCTTTTATAAACATCAAGTATTTCAGCATTCATGATAAAATGTGTGAAAGCTAGTACTACTTTGACTACTGCTAGCCAAAGATAGAAGAACTTGGCCTAACTCTAACACAAAAACATGGTTTTCATATTAATACAACTGACCTTCTATTTATTTTTGAGTTTTCCAAGGCTACTTAACTGTTAGTTCACAGAAGTGTTACCCGAAGCATGACAATTCATAGCATCACCAATACCTGGAAAGATTTTTTTCCTTTTTATTAGTAAGATATTTTTCCACCTAGTTTAGGCCAATAGAAGAAATACTTTCATAGTGTGAGAAGCTCAAATATTTTCCTTGATAACGTGTTGAATATTTTTTAGAGAATGTGAATTAGTATGGGTAATTACAACCTCACTTTCAAATATAAACAGCTGGATTTGCAAAAAAAAACCTGCTACTCTTCAAAATTCATTACAGTCAGTTGAAGAAAGTCCCTCATTTCCTCTGGATTCCAAAGGCTAAAGCAAATGTCATTACTATAGTTCTTCTCTGTTGACGTATCTATCACAGCTATCCAATCTCAGCACAACCTGCGAAGGACTTTTAGCATCTACATGCTCAGGGCCTCATCCTAGGTGAGCCCAGACGTGCTGCAGAGGTCAGAAGATGCACGAGCTTTGAAAGGCAAGCTCTAGCAGATTTAGGAGTGGTGGTTTAAAACATTACTGTTTCTGGATCTCTACCTCATCCTCGTGCCAGAGGTGAATGTCAGCCAAATGAGACGTAAATTATCCTTTAGCTGCCACAGTTTATGGTCCAGGGTGTTGCTTTAAATCACCACTGCTGATTCATGGATACCTGAAGCTGGGTGGGTTGGGCAACTGGAGCGACAGGTTTTTAAACCACTGCAGTTAATCCACCAGAGCTATAAATTGCATCCTTACCCCACCTCTGAAGCTGTCCCTGTCATTCGAGTTCATATTGGTAAATACAGTAAATGTATTTACAATGAATGTAATTTACCACTGGTATTTTATTTTATGCAATATGATTAAACTGCAAAGAACTGTATTTTTCTTTACTTCCAGGATGTTGTAACTATGATCTCTTGTTTTATATTACCAAACTTCAACTATATCCAAATGTCATTCCCCACCAGAAATACTGTATTCAGTTCACTCTGTGAAATTCTTTAGATATATTTAATGCCAGCATTACTGGGCTGCACTATGAAGTTATTCCATTACAAAAATTCCAGCTTGGGAAAGCAAAAAAGCTAAAAGTGGAGTGTAAAGCCTAAAAGCAAGGATTTAAGTTACATGTTGGCATCCTGCTTCATAGTAATATTCTATTTACAAATGCTATGCTATGTTCATCGGGGAATATAGGTAACTCATTTGCAAATTAAAGTCTGAGTCAGAACACTCTTGTTCAATTAGAAAAAGAAAAAAAAAGAATTAAAAAAAATGAGTTAGAGACATAGTAAAATAGCTTGATTTGTGTCTCTAGGGAACATGTTATTCCTCTAGCTCATATCTTTCAAATTTGGCACATCAGACCTTTAACCTATGGATGACTCATTTCAGACGCAATTGTCGGTGATTTTCACGTCTGCCAGTATACACTGCACTTAAGGCAAGTCACCAGTTCTGATCGCTCCTGCTCTCTCACTTGGTGATGTACTGAACACCGACCTGTCAGCAGTCCCTGGTGGCAGCCGCCCTCTCGTCTTGGTCAATGCCAGAGACCAAGCCAGGGGCCTCCATTGCTAAAAATACGCATTTCCAAAGGCAGCTTCTTGGGGGCTGTAAGAAGCCCATGTCCCCTGAGAGTCAAAACCAATGGGACAGTTAGCAGTAAGAGACGCAGTCAACAGGCTTCACGGAAAAATAAATAAATAAATGAACAGTCTGTCCTGAGCGAGTGCGTTTGAGGCCAGCACACCATGCTGAGAAACCTCCGTTCATCTGGCAACAGCCCATGCCAACCTTGCATTCCCATCGAACGGGAAGGGCCTTCCGGAAAGCTGACTCTGCTTCCAGGCAATGTGCTAAGAGGGACATACAACGTATCAGCAGTGATCTGTGGACTACACCAGCTCTACTCCTAAGCATCACTTATATCTCACTTGAAATAGTGAAGAAGGTTTATGATTAGTAGGGGAGCTTCACTCAGCTGGGTGATAAATCCTCCTCTCCTCGCTCACTGGAGGATGTGAGGACAAGGAATGTGAAATGGGCCGATCTCCCTAGCTCTTGCACGTGCTTTTCCTGCCCAGGGTAAAACATCATCTACTGAAAATGCAGACACATGCACGTGACAGTGGAGACATCATAGGGTATTAGCTTGTTTCCTAAGACTTAATGGAATATGAAAGATCATTTCTCAGTTAAAAAGATATGAGGGAATATTTTCCTTAAACCATTATTCACTGGCTTTAAACTTATGCCTGACCCCTATTAACACAAGACGTTTGTATTGTAAGGAATGTCTGCAGTAGCGTTAACAACGCTACGAGGGCATATGCAATGTTTCGTACACGGGGACTACTTAAACAACCATACACCACAACCATGTATGTACAGACTTACCTGTTTTCTAGGCATAGCTTCTGCAACAAACTCAAAGCGACCAGCAGATGAGGACACCCCTTGTCCCTGCACTACTTGTCATGCTGCCCAGAACCAAGGGAGGTCCTGCCGCGTCCCACTGCCAGGAGCAAACCAGGAGCCACAGCCAGGAGGGCCTGCTGGGCCCCCAGGACCCGCTGCTGCCAGACGCACAGCGCATCACCTGCATGGCCCAGCCAAAGCCCATGGGGATTGTGGACAGAAGGACGGGAGACAGGTAATGCAGGAGAAGGGATTCCACCATTTTGGGGAAGTGCGTTCCCAATTTAAACACACCTCCAAAAGAGCATGAAGGAAACACTACAGTGCGTCAGCAACACAAGGCATTTTTTCCCCATTCGGGTTTTCCTGTTGCTTTTTCATCTGCTGCTATTTTCTGTTCGAATTACACAAGAATCTCTCTTTCTAGTAATTGTCTTATTACTTATAGTCTGTCAGGGAAGATCTGCTAGTTCCCTGCAAAATTTATCCTTAGCAAAAGAAATAATGAATATGTCAGCTGAATCTGTCTCTCTAATGCTTTTATTATCCTTCTCTGCTTAGTTTGCCAACAACCCTCTTTCAATAAAAAGTGATACAGTATATACTAAAAATAATAGTAAATAAACCGATTTCAACTTGCAGATGTGCTTACTGGCTAAGAAGATTGGCTATTTCCCACATTATCGACTAAAGAAAACCATCAATGCACATTGACTCTACATTGCCCGTGGAACCCCTTAAAACTAACGACTTTCAATTATTCAATGTATCATGGGCTGATCTGACAATTGCTTATTGAAATATTGATTCTAAAGATTGCATGAGTGATGCTGTTTGAATTTATGGAGCACTGAACTATGCCTTTCCAATAGCAGATGAACCTTGCAATCACTGATACAGTTTGTTTTTTAATCTTGGTCAATAATGGGGTGAACTTCACTGTTCTGAGTACCGATGTGTACTTCTCTAAAAGAAGCTCCTCTAGGACATAGAGCTAATGCTGACAACGTACTTGTCTACAAAATGACTCAAGTGTCCGACAAAGCCCGTAGTATTGTGCAGTATTTTTAATAGGCTGATAATTGCTTACTAATTGTAAAAGGTTTGCACATCATTAAAAAGGTCTATAAAATCCATTGATGATAAAATCTAATGCTGATAAAATGAATATATGGTAGTTTGCAACATTTTACAAGGCACTGAAATGTGAAGAATTTGTGGCCTATTCTTAACTATATTTGCAGTCTCCAAGAGTTTACTTTTCTGTTCTCCTCCTCTCTATCCTTGCCTGTTTTCTTCAGTGGGAAAAGAGGGGTGATTAAAGTGACTCTAGCAGTAGGTCTTCTTCTATTATTTTAAACAGATCATTGGATTCTTTCTTATATTCTCAGATTTTTTTCTATATGTTAGTGTTGTAATGTATTTTACAGAAGAATATGTCAACTGATCCAATTAAATAACTCTACTATGTAACTCTTCCAGGTATTTTTGAGAGATGACTACCTAATCTTCTGTGTATGTGCATGTATATGTATATACATGCATTCACATATGTATTCATATAGTATATACATGAAAATATGAACTTAATATACTTACTAATTAGCTTTATCTATTCCAGGTTTACAGAGTATCATGGATAACTGCCTTACTCTTTAATGTTCCAGAAGTTGCTAAACCGCAATTAAACTTATATCTAAAGCTCCACACACACAACCAATACACACTGGGGTTTGGATCCTGTGATTCTTCGCTTGAAATATAGTCAAGGGAATTGACCCATGCCTGCATGTGTCTCATTAAGGCTGCCCAGATCTGTCATTTCCAATTTTTCACATTGACCCCTCTATCTTCTTTGCTTAGCTAAAGTGTTCAGTCAACTCCACACTGCCAAAAAAATTCTAAGCATACTGCTGATCCTGAGCTCTTCTCTTGACCCTTGGTATTGCTTAAAATATGAGATGCTAAGAAATGCTTAAGCAACACTAGGATTAAACATTCCTTTTCATAACCTCCTTCAGTGTTCTGAAAGAAATGATCAATACTTCAAGATGACAATGAATGTCTTTAAATAAATAAATCTTTTTTTTATGTGTGTGTGTGTGTGTGTGTTTATCAAGCTATCTTTCTTGGTACAATGTGCAAGAACTGTGGGATATTCTCTAATCTGTAACTCTCAGTTACAGGATAATCATTAAATCAGCAGTTATGCTACGTTTGGCCCTGAGCTCTGCAGAGCTAAATCTGTACGCTCTCCGTGCATTCTGGCACAGCTCATAGGAAACTGAGGAGATACTAAGGACACAGATGAGCCTTGGGGAGCCACTGCTGCTTATTCAATTTTGCAGTGAATGGGGCAGTTCTAGAGAGTTCCTGTAAAAGGAAACACGTTCCTTAACCTGTCAGATGTAGTTAATTCCAAGTTCAGTGCAAAGGGCAAGAGGAGCTATCTCTTACCCGCCATATGGGGACAAAGCTGGAGCTGTTCATGCCATCCTTGAGTGCAATTACTGAAACGGAGTCTATACTCAGTATGGAGTACACAAATGAGAAGGGTGACTTGTATGTCACCCTTGCACCTCTTACACACTATGGAGCACGTACCTATTCTTGACTGACTGTGGCTCTTGCAAATATTTTAAGTTCAAAAGTTGCTTCTGAGGACTTTCTGATAAATGTAATTTTGATTTAACACCATATTATCTGTAAACTACAGTTCACAGCCCAAAATCTGCTCTCATTTGTCCTTGCAATGTCTGTAGTCCAAGAACAGTGTTACAGATTATGATAATCCCCTTTTAAATTAATCAGGTATAGCCTGCTAGGGCGAGTTGTTAAGGAGCCTTATAGAAAGGAGATGTCTCTCCATGTGAATACAAAACAGAAAATTGCTGCAGGACAGGAACGATATTAAGGTCCATACCTAAAGGTGTGACTGTGACTCAGCACGTGTTGGACCAGTCACATCGCCTCTGGGCAGGATCTGAGCTCATGCAACCACTCACACTATGCATTATCACAGGTCCTCCCTGCACACACAACCTCCTTTTTGCATACATCTGATGGCTCATCAAGAGGAAAATGAATCACTTGGCTGTGGTGGGTTTTGCTTTCTTCCTATGGCTAAACAACACACATTAGATCCCAAGTCATACCTATCTAATATCAGTTGTATGCCAAAGCTGTCATCTAGGTGGGTACAAATGTGCTGGCCTTCACTCTGCAAAGCCGTACATACACAAGATGCCACTGAGGTCAATGCGACTGCAACAAATTTGTCTCCTCGGCACATGGTTAAGCATTCTTCCTACAAGGCTAAACCAAGACTGCTCAGCATCTTCACTGCTTCTATTCCAGCTGAAATTTAGGTAAAAGGGGAAAATTCCTTCTTTCATTACAGCCCTCATAGACTGCCACAGAAGTGTATACACAAGTAATAAAATCCTTTGGCTACCTGTGCGAAAATTCCCTCAGCACAATCAATGTATACCATACTTTTGCTGTAAAATATACAGGATATCCTACAAATTTCAGAGCAGGAGGCAGAGGGTAGGAGGAAAAGCTACTCCTCCAAAACATGCTAAGTAATTCATTGTGCTGCTTTATTCAGATTGAAATAGTCATTACCACCGTATCTGAGTGCTTAAATATTGTTCTTGAAAAATAAGGCAAGCGCTAACTAACAATGTGAGATTTGTCTGTGAGTTCAACTTTTTCTGCAGGGCGCTCAATACCTGTGTCAGAAACAACTAGAAGGATGGTTTCACATCACATACAGGCCCACAAGGGTTACTTTACAGATTTCTAAAGAAAACTGAAAGCTTTAGTGGAGATACTCTTAAGTCTGAGAGGATGAAGAGCTCCTTCCATGCCAGCAAATGCTCTTTTGTAGATAATCAACATTTTCCTCTGCTCCTGTTTGAAATGGAGGGTTGCTTCAGAGAGCACATGGTTGTCAAAAAACAGCCTACAACTGCCATTATGCCTGCAACAACGCAGTTTTCTGAAATAGCGTTAAATGAGTTAGGTAGTGCCTCCACAGTATTCTGCCTGAAGCAGCATCGAGCTCAGCAGCACCTAGTTAGGTACTTGGTGCTAAGTGTCTCTGTCGCTAGATTGCTACTGGAGTGACTAGTTTAACATTAGTTTGGGTATTTTACACAACACTGCAGCATAGATATATACACAGTGTGATTTAAACAGAGCAGGACTAACCTAACTCAGCCAAAGGCCTTTATTATGCCAAAGTTAAGATTTTTGTGTTCCGTCATACTGCGTTCTTCAATGCTACTTCCCATTTAAAATCCTTTGAGGGAGAGGAAGTCACATTCGTGGTAAATGAGGATTTGGGGGAGGAGGATATATACCACTGAGAAGTACTAAATTGCTATTTTACTTCCATCTTGTATGATTCTGGTCTAGTTTCTTTCTTTTGCGTTGCAACATACTTATTTGCATCACTGGTTAAAGGAGTAATACGAGCTTAACAGTATTTTTGGCCTTACAGTAGATATGCACACTGCTTACCATTTTAGGAAAAGATCTTTGTATCTTTTTCTATATGGCTTGATATTTATGATCAAGAAAATCTGGCGATATCATAAAGTTCCACTGAAAAATTTGCTGGTCCATTGCCTGTAGGCAATGGCAGACACTATTTTCCCCTTAATGTTTTCTTATACTAATATTATAAGTGATATGAAGATCATATCACTTAGCTACAGAATCAACTCTCTCAGCAAAATCCTGTGATAAAGTCAGGCATTTATTCTGGTTAACATCATGCCAGGTAGAGACCTGTAAGAAAGTCAGCTATATGGTTATATAGTGCTGGATACTGTGCTCTCAGCATTGGGTTGTGCTTTAACAAAGGAGAAAATCTCAGACAAAACCATCAGCAACAAATCCTCAGGTCTGGATTCTCATTTATGACAAAGCATCTTTAAACTTATGATATTGTAAAAGAATAGTGAGATGGGCATAAATATAACGTGAGATGCTTATTCCACCACGGCCCCATCCCTGCCAGCACAGTGTAAAGGTGACCGGGCAGTCATATCTGTTCCTCTATAACATTATGTCATATTATGTTCCATAGTAAAATGATGTTTAAACAACATAACAGAATTGCCCTGAACCTCTAATTTGCAGCCTATTGTCCTTGTCCTTAAACAGCAAGAACAAAAAAGTGCTGTCAGCGTCGTACTCCTAGATACGATATAATCATGTTATGCAAGTGAAGCCAGTGACAGTCTGACTCTCAACCTGTACTCACCCAGGAGTCGTCTTCTGCTGCCTGCAAGTATGAACGCGGTAAGTCAACCCTGTGCTATCCTTGGAATGTGAACTATACAGCAGGAATTCACTGGTATCTATTGGCTGCATGTTTTTAACTCAATGATAAAAATAAACTTCTTTCTGAGGCATGACAACCTCGATCTGAATTTAAAATAGATTTTCAGCTGGCGTGCATCAGCATAGGTACATAAACCCTCTCAGCTGACCCTCCGATGCCGTAACTCCCCTGCTCTCGGAGAACCCTGCAGGCATCGTTCTACCAGCGGCGGCTGGAGTACCTCGCACAGAACGCCAGGAAGAAAATGAAAAAGCTTGAGGAAGCATGCATCTTTTTAACAAATGATTCCTTTTCACAGCAAACTCCACAAAAGCTTGTTTATCTTTATAGTTTGTCATCACAGAACTATACATCTCCTGGTTCCTCGTCAGTTTGCCAAACGTTCTACATTTCGTGAATGAACCCAGTATTCTGCGCAGGTTTTTTGTTTAGGTTTTTTAAAAGACCAGGCATCTTTTTGAAAGCATTTTTTAACACTCCAGTATTTGCTATAATAAATGAGTAACGTCATTTTAAATGACTAAAATTTATTTTCCTAATAAGCAGGACTAATTCTATTTTATCAATTGCTGAAAACCTAGAAGCTCAATGAAACAAAACCAGTCCTTCCTTCCTACAAAGAATTTGTAAACTAATTACATAAGGCACAACAGAAAAACTTCAGTTCTAATACATAAACGAAAAATAAAATTTTAATAGCTGATCTGAGAGACAATAGTGCCAGCACGTCAGCATGCAGAGTTCTTCCAGTCACTTTTGCATATAGAGCTGAAGAAATACAGAGGAGAACAGCGAGGTTCATTTCTAGGTATTTACAAGAAGCTCTGTCCACATCTGAGGGACAACACAGGAGAAAGCATACAAACACCTGCTTGAAAACTGAAGTAGTGGGATCACAGCAACTAAGAGTTCACCTTAAATGAAAGGTGAATCCAGGAAGATATTACTGAATTTATATTTGCAGAAGAAAACAGAAAAACTAGAGCATAGAGAAGAGACATTGAGGCAGGGCAGAACCTTTGAAGAATCCCACAAGAAGCTGAAACAAAATGAGGACATGAGAAAAATTTAGAGAGGATGGAGTCATAAAAAGAAAACAATTTCAAGATCATCTAATCTGACAAGGATGATTGAAAGGCCAGAGAGGTATTCTGAGGCTTGGGTTAAAAACAGAAAACCAAAACCAGCTCATTACAGATTCTGGCGAGTTACAAGTTTCAGCTGAATGCCAGGGACAGAAGCTAGACTGAGAAAGATACAGGACAGAAATGAAAGAGAGTAACTCCAGACAGAGATCGCACACACCACTTTCAGTGAGCTTACAAACCATAGGAAGAAAAAGAGCGATAGCTGAGGAGCCCAGGCCCTCAGACAGGTGGGGGGCTACAGAAAACAGAAGATGGCTAACAAAGCACAAAAATATTGGGAGGAAAAAAGAGCTGATAGTAAGGGGAAGGTGGCGATCCCTATTTTCTCTGAAAAACTGCTGTGATCTTGAGTGGGGATAGAGAGTGTGAAGAAATGTCAGGCTGAGCAAGCTACAGCCAAGGAAAGCGTGGATGACTGTTCTCTGGGCACTACACACCCATGGATGCCTCTCTTCCCCCATTCCTTCCCTCCATTTGACCTTGGTAATTCACTTCCAGATCAATGGACCAAGTACTCTGGTCATCTTAACAGTCAACATTTCACTGGGACATAGTTCATAAATACAAGTATTTACGAATGAAAATTCAACTATTTACATAAATTTTAAAAGTGCTTTGATCTGGGGGCAGGAGGATCTACATTTTGCTTTTCCAGTTAGCACTGTTTCTCAGGTCTCGATTTCTCTCCTCATAGTCACATAACCAGGTATTTTCTCATACAGAGATCATCAGAGGAATTATTCCACCTATCAGAGAGAAATGAAGACTAAGTGGCCTAACAGAACTAGTGGGATTAGCTCCAGTGATTCAGTCTAAAGGGATATGAGAATATAAACACAACTATCTCACCTCTCCCCTTCGCTTCTGGTTACTGCTTCCACATCAGTGTCAGGAGAAACAAACAGACACTTTCTCCACAACTACCAACTTGGCATTCTGGTCTTAACCAAAGTTGGTGGTGGATCAGTTAAGTCACTCTTACTAGAACAGTTTGAAAGAGCTTCCCAGAAGCATTTCTAGGCAGGCAGAGTTAATTAATCCCATTCAGAATTGGTGCAGGACATTTAAATCAGCTCTTCAGCTCCACAAGCACAACCACGCAAGCTCCAACGGCAGCGAGTGGCAAATCTCCCATTTGCGTTCTGGTCAAAAGACAGCCAACAGCGACAGCATTGCAGTGGACTAATTTGGCCGCTGAAAGGAGCGTGACATGTCTCTTAATCTCTGCGCTGGCCTGTTGATTTAGTCATGACAGAGAGAAGGTCCTATCGCATATGAGCACCACCTCACGTGAGACGTGCACTTCACTTGTGGGTCTCACTCCACTCACCGGCGTTTTACTACCCATCAAGATTCTCCGTCTCATTCTTTCTGACTTCTTATTATTTCAGATGTTGAAGCAATGTTAAGCAATAGTAATTCTACTTATGCAACCTCTAATGCAATTCAGTTTCACTGTGTATTATGTGTCATTTGATCCTGCAATTTTGCAGCCTCTCTGGACTAAATCTGACCTTAACTGGTTTAGCACAGCCGGCTCTGAACCAAACCAAAATATTGACTTTGAGGTTGAATATGTGGTTGAGGGATCATTTTTTCCTTAATTGAGGCTAGCATTAAACCAGTGATATTCAGTTTTAAGGTCACCCTAAATGGTAGAATTGAGATGGAGATTTTCTTCATTCATTCTGATGCAGCAAATGGAGATGGAAAAATTCTTTAAATGTTTTGGCTTTGGCAGTATATCTAATTTGTCCTCAGATGAGCCTGCATGCATAAATGAAACTATAGCGGCAATACTGCTATTGAGGCTAATATTATACTTGCCTTGAAGATGGTGTATAATAACAGTAGTTAAGAGTATGAATTTAGCATTGCAAATTATACAAACTGAACTATACAAATGCAAAACTATCATAGGAAAGAATCTTCACTAACAATGTGATATTTGCTATGACAAACAGCAGTGTTTCTGAAGTAATCTAGCCAAACTCACAAATTTCTGGCTGTTAAAGGAAAACATACACTGTGTCACAGTCTATCTCCTTAGCTGTATTTGGATAGCAATGTGCAAACAAAGCAAAAGTCCCAGCAACATGATGATGACATCAGGACGTCACCTTCAACTCACGCGTTCAGTGTGACGTTCATTGTGACATTCATTAAAGTTCATACCAATTTATTAAAACAGACTCTAAATAAAAGAATCTGCAGTTGATTTCAGTCTGGTCTGAATCAGACACTACAGCTTCTAAAAATTATTTTACTGACCACAGCCCACTAAATCAATAGTATCTGGATCAAAACCATCTCTCTTTCAGCCCTGTAATTACAGAATAAAATTATTCATTTTATTATTATTGTAGATTAAATTGATTCCACATACTTTTACAGAATGGTATTTTCAAGGCCCCCATCTGTTCCTTTCTTTGTCATCTTGTCCTGTCAGCTAAATTGTCAACCTTTCAGTCCTTACTTGGGCAAACTCGGGCTCCTCAATTCCAGTGCGTAACCAAGGCTGACATTTCCTATTGCAACTTAAATGACCACATCACATCAATAGTGCAGGAATGTGTAGCGAAGATTTTGGTACAGGAGGAAACGCAATGAGAAAGTAACATACCTTTTCTGATCTAGAATTAAGTGTGTTTCTTCTTATTCACGGGGGGGGGGGGGGGGGGAGCCAAAACTCTAAGAGGAAAAAAAAAAGAAAAGGAAACCAAAAACGATGACTGCATATGTTGATGATGCCCCAGGATATTTTAACTTGCTTGCCAAGATATGCTGGGTTTTGTGAAGCTATTGTGTTTATTCTTGTTGTTCAATAAAAAATAATTAGTTGCCATAGCAACTGTCACATCATGTCACGCTTATGTTGTTTCTGGGATAAAGAACACCTTCTTCAAGAAAAAGTCATCATCTTGTGGTGAAATGCTTTTGCTTTTTGTCATATCTATGAGAAACAGTTTCACTTTATTTTAAACTTCCTCCATGCAGATGACACAAAATGGTCAGAAAATGTTCTTTTTCCTCTGCGCATAATGGAATAAGCCATTTGGATCTTCATTAAGAAATTAGGCAATGGCCATCACAACAGAGGAGGCAAAGTATTTGCAGTGTCTTTTTGGATGTGCAAGCACAGCTTTTTAATGCAATCTAAGTAATAAAACAATTGCCTTGACACACACCTCCATAAAGCATTTCATCAACTAAAGTATTGTAATTGATTTAATTTGTACTAAGTGATTTGCTCTGATACGGAACGGGAAGCAGCAGCTGCTGAGAGCGGTAGCAGCGAGCTGCGCCCAGACTCCGGCGGCGCTGAGAGAGGCGCCATCCCCACGTCCCCTGGCCAGCCCTGCGCCCGCCAGGACAGGCCGACGTCCCCCAGGCTCCGCTGGGACCCGGCCCGGCGGTTAGGGCCGCGGAGGGAAGCACGGCACAGCTCGCGTTTCCCCGGAGCCCCGGCATTCCCTGTCACTTTTTCTATCTGGAAGTCAGTGGCACTTACTCAAATATTCAAACATAGGTAAGATGGATGACCAAAAAAAATAAAGATAAAAATTTCATTTTCCTGTGCATGGTTTTGACTTTACTTTTCACAAGGTCTTCTTTTCAACCCTTCCTATTAAATAACTAATAAATGTGTTCTTTCCAAGAGATATTACGGTCTAATCCAATTTTGCATTCTATTTTCAACAAATAGTAGACGTTTACCGTTTTAGCATTCAAAGCCAAGGTTTGAAAAGAAGTTACGTCCGATTATCGCCGCAGGCCAAGCAGGGTTTCCACGCACAGGCCTGGGACGCTCGCTGACCCAGACACGCGCAGACAAACTGCCCCGCGCGCGGGGCCGCAAAAGCCCCGTGGGCAAGGCCGGCGCGAGGCCGGCGCCCGCCTGCGCGCCCGGCCCCGCGCGGAGGGCAGGCAGGGCCCCGAAGGAAGGGCGCCGGGAGGCCCGTTCGTGGCCGCCGAGCCCTGGCTCCTCCGCCCGATCCGCGGCGCGTTGTCCCTTGCGGAGTTTACAGAGGTGCCGGGAGGCAGCGGGGATGCTAATGCTCCTCCAAGAGATGCTTCGACTTCCCACGCTAAATAATACCAAGCAGCCCGCACGCTCGAGGTTGGCTCCTTGTCTTTAAAATTGCAGGTATTTTATAAATTAATAGGCAGAATAAGAACTGCGTATTCCTAGGATCTTTTTCTGCTTAACGCAGATAACAAAAACTGAACAAAGGAAGGAAACAACGTCTGAAAAGAAAACAAAAGATAGTTGCCATTGCCGCAATTTGGCAGGGGAGGGAGATTCTCTCAAAGATTCCCCTGTTACTTTAAAAACATATTGACAGAAATTTATGGATTTTTTTTTTTTTTGCTGAAATGGTTACTTAAACATATAATTTAATTTTCGTAAACATTAATATTTTAATCATGCTTGTGAGAAAACTTGGAAAATATTATTAACCAGGAATAACTCCCAAAACAACAAAAAAAAGCAAAAAAAAAAAAAAAAAGCATTATTTTAGAAACCTCAGAATGAAAATAATGCGGAAGCTATAAGAATATTTCCATGTGCCTGTGCTTTTTCAGTCATCAGACTACAGGGTTTGATTTAATAGCCCTGCATTGATTAAAAAAAACCCAATGGGGCGTTTTCGGCCCACTTCGTCACGGCCGGACTTCCGGCAGAGGATGGCTTCACCGCGCGCCACCGCTGGGAGCGGAGCGGCCGCGCGGAGCAGGCGCCGCCGGCGTTTTGTCGGTCGACTCGTTCTAGGGGTTCGGCTAATGGGCAACGTTCACTTGAGCTGAAGCGAAAGTAAAACCTTGCTGCCTCACGGGAGCGGGAAGAAAAGGCCAGAGAGGAACAGCGTGCGCAGAGCCGAGCCGGCGGCCAGCTGCGGGCGCCGCTCTGCAGCCGCGTCCTTGGGACGGAGGCCGCCGCTGGCTCTGCGCTGTCCTCGGCGCGTCCTCGGCTCCGCCGGCAGCTCCATTTCGGAGGTGTATATCCGCTCTGAAAAGCGCTCGCGATACAATACAGTTCTTACCACACGTGCGGGCCTACGCCGCGCTCTCCGCTCCCGCGGCCGAGGCGCACGCCACGGGCAGCGCTGCCAAGCCACGACGCCTAAAAGGAGACCGAAAGTCTCTCTCGGCAAGGGAACCGGTGACGGGAAACAGACTCATACGTGACACCACGCGAAGCATCAGAAACCGTGCTGGCAGCACGCGCCCCGCGGCAGCCGGCTGCGCTCCCGCGGCGGCTCTTGCAGGTCTCCTTCCGCTCAGCGCACGTGCCGCCCGCGCCGCCCCGGCCGCGCCACCAGCCGCGGCCTCTCCTAGCACCTCGGGGAGGTTTTGCAGCACGCGCTCTCCCAGCTCCGGCGTCTCTCCCGGAGCCCCACTTCAGCCGTTGGCCACGGCCGAGTGTTTCCAGATAGGGCACAAACAACGAGCATTTACCCGTTTTTAGCCCAAAGCTGTATCTACAGAACCACGCTGAAGGCTCAAAAAGTGAGATCAGATTACCCAGGCAGTTCAATGTACCAAAAAAAAAAAAAAAGCAATAACAAAAGCATACTTATGAAGGTGTGGTGGAAAAGATTAATACAACCTGAAATCAGTAATCTGAAAGCTACTTTGTCATACAGTGTCTGAAAAAACATCACGAAGATATTGATGCACTGGTCAGCCAGTGTTCGAAAACAACACACTTTTCATTACACGCACACACACACCAGAAGAAAATATTATCAGTTTGGCTCTGCAGTGACACCGCTGCCACTGTGCAAGTTATCTCAGTACCATCTCAGAACTATGAGAACACAACACATGCTTTTCTTCACTAATGGTAGGAAAAAGAAAGGCAGAGTCTTCTAAAGGCGTTGTAAAACATGGCCAAAACTCCTAAATGCTTACGTAAATTCTGAATTAGGTCTCTGCTTAAAAAATCCAAAATGAAAATTATACATCCGAAATACTTCCAGTCACTGTAGTTTCATTGTTACTGACTCCACAATTTATCCATTATTTATGAAGTATCGACTATGTTACACTTACTGTATTAGCATTTTATCAGGATTCAGTTTCTGATTATTCACATTAGATACATCCTTATCAAAACCACAGAGATGGGAGAAGATTTAATAATTATTCCTTTCATATCAATTCACAGAAAGAAGTCAGACAAATATTTTCTTATAAAAATTAAAGGAGGTCTGTCAAACTGCTCAATGGCTGAAACTAATTTATTTTAATCACCAAGCAAATTAAATATCTTTTGCAAGTAGGAATAAAGATTTCCTACATGGTCAAAATCCAGTGGATTCACTCTCACTGGAGAGTGACGTTTGCTTTTGCAGTTAGCTTCTTTTCACATTTCATTCTATCGAGCAACAGTTATTGCTCATACGAGAGCTAGGCTTGGCCACCAGCACTCCTGTTGAATAGAGCTTCATTTTTTCTGTGCACAATCCTCTAAAAACTGAATGACGTGGAATAAAGGACAAGGCAGACTGGTTGTTTTTTTTCTTAACTGCCCCTATGGACCTAGAACTGAAAGGTTCATTCCTCTTTCCACACTTTTATTTTCACTCAAGTTTTCTCCTGTATGATCACACACCATTTCAATGGCTGAGCAACCTTCCTAGGATTAGAAACCCATGCATTTGATGCAAGAGTCTTATGTCAACTGGCATTCACAGGACACATTTTGCTTAAATAAAAATGACACCAGAATGTCATTTTGCTCTTAAAACAGTGATGGTTTATATTATGACAAAGAAAAACATCAATGACTATTGTACACGAGTGTGCAGCCAGTGGGAGACAGCAGGCAAGCCAGTGCTATGAAATGTTGAGCAGACATCATTACACACAATATACTGTGTATTTCTCAACAACATGAATAAACTCAGGTGCTGTGATTCTTTCTGAACAGCACTTGAGCCCCAAATGGACCGTTCACACCATTCACACATGGGGGGTGGTGGACTAGATGATCTCCAGAGGTCCCTTCCAACCTTGCCGATTCTGTGATTCTACGATTTTGAGAAAGGCTATAAGAGTACAGCCCCAGTGAGCCCAGGATGACCCAAGGAATGAAACCTTTGAGCACAGCAGCTCAGTGCAACACTGCTCTGTGGACAAATACCATTTCTTCAAGAACATGGCAGTTAAGGATATTCAACACAGTGCTGTCAGATGAAAACCAGCTGTCTCCTGGTATCACATAACGCTCATGTTGGGTGAGAGTTCTCCCCATTCACTTCTGTAAAGTAATACAGCTGAGGACCCGTTTAATAGAGATTTCAGTAAGGGCATCGGCAATTCTGGGGCAGAAAGTTACTTCTTTTTGATATTTCCCTACTGTACTGCTTCCTCAGCTGCTCTGCTTGCAAACATGCTTCTGGCTACAAAGTGGGTTTCTACTGGGCTTTGCAAGTACCTACGCTAGACTAGATAATAGTACTCTGCCAGCGTTAAAATACTGCTCACCCCTGCTGGATTCCTGCCTTCTGGAGATTAAAATTCAGAGATTAACAGTCTTGTGGGTTGAAGGGCAAAGAGGGGTCAGCATGGAAACTGCTTTCCCTCTCTTAAAATCAATTCCAAATAACAAAGCAAGGAGTGAAGCCCCACCGGCTCGGCAGGCGATGGAGGTAGCTCCATCCGCGGACAGCACGCGGAGCAGGTGCTTGGGGCTGGACAGACGGACGGATGGAGCGGAGCTGCGGCAAGGGCCCTGCGTTGGCACTGTGCCCTGCTGCGTCTCCTGCATGGGTGAGTGGCTGCAGGGAGCTGAGCCAGTGCAAACTGCTCACTGCCTTTCTAGGGGAAAAGGACATCTCTGATGGCACGATACTGGTGGGCCACACAAGCCATGGAAGCCCTGCTTTGCCAGCTCAGACAGGCCATGCCTCTCGTGCCACCAGCCCAGCGCTCACCCACGGCCCTCCTGCCGCACCGACTCACACGTTTGCTTGGGCACAGGTAGCCTGCACAGAGTCCAATGGAGGGAAGCGTAACTCTGGAAAAAATGCCTTTTCTTCCTCTGGATCTGTCTCCCAGGCCAGCTTGCAGTTCAGCCGTGCAAACATCCGTCTCGGCACAGAACAGGAGCCACCAAACTGCTCAGCCACTGCTACTGCTGGAAAGCTCCTGGTTGGATAACAGCCTTTGGGCCATTTCTCCCCCTTCCTCACCCAGCGCAGAAGGTTAACACAAGCCTCATGCACCACCTACACCCATTCGCTATCAAGTATTTCATAAGCAGCATGCATGACACTGCTCCCATGGCAGAGCCTGCGGGGCATCACTGGCATCCTCTAAAGCCCCTCAAGATCCCAGCCAAAAATGCTTGGGCACCAGGACGTTTCCCTGGGCCCTCTGAACCAGTCCTAATTAGGGCATGTTTGTTAGGAACAGTTTCACTGCATGTTCAGCAGGGCAAAACATGCTGTTCCTCTGTAGTGAAATGGGCATACTCTTGTGAAAAAGGGCAATGCCGGGTTTTGTTAGTGATGTTGTTTTTCACAGCCACTTACGTCGCAGAAAGAAGGACTTTGTGCAGTCCTGCGGCTCCAGCGCGGGCTGTACACTGCCGCTTCTGTCGGCCTGTTTTGTTTGGGCTGTTCTAATTTACATAGTGTTTCCTCTTGCTGTGGAGATTGCAAGGTTACACGGGGGTCAGGCTGTATCTTTTGCAAATCAGGATGTAAACAAGCTTGGATAACTCATGTGATACGGCTCTGCCCACTCCCTTTCTTGTTTGTGAGGGGTTTTTTTAGATTTTTTATTAGCATCAAAAATGATCTGGGATCCTTTTAACGATCCAATTTCATACTTTCCAGCATGCAGCAAACTGGCTACATAGCAGGGAAATGCCAAGTGCTCTGAAATAACCACAGTGAAGGAAGCGCCGATAAGAAGCCCAGTACACCAAGAACTCACCAAAACAGCAACATCCTGACACCTGGGTTCTGCTCATGTAGTAAAAGGAGCCCGAATCTTTCAAACAGAATCATCTCCATAAAGCACCCTCACTTAAAAGGAAAAAAAAAAAAAAAAAAAAAAAAGAAGAAGAAAAGTTTGATTAGAAACGGAACGGGCTCAGGATAATTTGAGCTGGTGAATCCTTGCCAGCTCCACTCCTCCACACATTCCTTCCTGCAGTCTGAGCTCATTATGCGCCGGGCGCAAGCGGCGGAGGAACAGTTCTCATCCATCTGCATCCTCTCCTTCGTGCTCCAACTGAGGGAGGAAGGATATTTATAACCCCATCCAGATCCTGTGCCGCTTCACATCACAAAGGCACCGTGCCACACTCGTACGCTGGGCAGCTCCAAGGCGAGGGGTGGTTTGCACAAAAGATGCACGTGCATGTTACGCTCTTCATCTTGTTTTATGAAGCCGAGGCTTCACTTCAGATGGACGCCTGCACTGCCCTAACTCCTTGCTGTTTCCAAATTAAGATAAAAGCTTATGCTCAAGCACCAATTTTTCCTCCCACAGGTATTGAGCATATCTGGACTTAATAAGTGAGGTCTCCTAAGGACCTGACCTGAAACCAAGTCGATCCAGTATTCTCACTAATGACAGCACAGGAGGTGTGGATGCTGGGGAAAGCAGCAAATTCTCTGAAAGACTGCTGGAGAATTCAAAACAGTCTAGAAGAACCAAAGAATTTCTTAGCTTAAGAGCCTTGAATCAGGCAAGGAAACTCAATAAAGGCAAGTGTGAAGTACTAAGTTCAGGAAGCAGAAATCAAATGAACAAATAAAAAGTAACTGGTTAAATAAACAGTACTGCAAACCAAGCGCTGGGACTTAAGGAGGACCACAAGTAGAATATGACTCAATATCATGACACACTGCAACAAAAAAGTAAATCTTATCTAAAGACCTATTAATAAAACCAATGCATGTCAAATATAGGAAGGAATTATTCCCTTTAATTAAGCATCAGTGAAGCTCCTCTCAGAGCTGAATTTGGAATTATTTGGAGTATATCAAAAATGTACGCAAATTTGAGAGGAAAACATCCTCTCCTAGGGAAAAGCTGAAATTTGTCTCTTCTTTGGTCTAGAAAAGAGGAGACTCAGGGGAATATGATAGCAGTTTCCAAACTAGGGAGCAAAAATATCTGATGGGTAAAGTAAGAACTGACTTAATTCAGAGCCAACAATATTTAGACTATATTTTAGGAAAAGTTTTCTAAGAATAGTTAAGGGCTGCAGAAGGGTATCCACAGGATATCTCTGTGTCTACCTAATTATCCTTGCTTCTCAGCATGGCTGATTATCCCAGGCTGGCTACGCTGCGCCTGGCTGATAGTCTGCCCAATGTCAAAACCGCCCGCTCGGAGCTCCTTGCGTTTCCTCTGCATGCTGCATTCAGATGACCTCGAGTTCCCTGCAGGACTGCATCACTGTGATTCAGTGCTCACGTATAGCAGGTTTCATCGGTCCAGGAATCCCTCCTCACCTGCCCGCACCAGACGAGCAGAGGTTAGAGCCTCAGCCGTACAGGTTTCTGCCAAGGACACACTAAGACAAAGCAAAGCCGAGCAGCACCTCACCCCAGCGGGCAAGCAAAAAATGTGGGGCCTGGTTTCAAACACAGGGAAATCAGGTCACTCTTGCCTCACGCAGTGCCAAGGTATCACCAGTCAGTGCAACAGTGGCGTCTTCCCTTCTCGTGAAACCGCTTCTCCCAGCTCCCACTCCACTGTGGCTTTCACTGGCAACCCCTGTCATGATTATCACTGTCATTACTCAAAGCAGGGAGGGCAGCAGTTCCTCAGCTACCCATGACAGCAGCATATTTTCATGCTGCTGTCCTTGCTCTCAGACCAGAAAACCACAGCAATACTCCACTCTGCAGCTAGTGTGGCAACGTCACACCTGCAGGATGGGACAGGTTCTTCCCAGTCTTCGTGGTCACTACCAGGACGCCTCATGGCAATACCCAAGGTCTATCAGCTGTTCTGGGGTAACGCAACGTGGGCCTGCTGAGCCTGGATCATGCCTGAAATGGAAGGCTGAGTGGCAGAGGTGGCACCAGCCCTGCCGCCTGGGAACCAGCCAGGCGCTCACTTACAGGTTCATGCCATAGGCATGTTTCCAGGGCTCCTCCTCGGGATGTGATGGCCCTTGCCAGAGGCCCAACTGACCTCAGGAGTTCAGGAAAGCAGCGAAGAATAAATCCCTCTTTGTCTCTGAGCTGGAATCCGACCCAATACGTACATACGGGAAAAAATAATTGGAATAGACAAAGCCATGGGCAATTGGGCAGATGATGTGCCTGAGAACTATGAACATCTGTTGTGTGGTAAATATGCAACCATCAGCTTCTCTCCATAGTCTATAAACAAATTCAAATAAAAGAACAGGATGATCGCTTTTATTTGTATGCAACTGCCTATTACTGAAGTCTGGGAGTTACCACGCTGTTGTAAAGTAGAAACTGCTGACAAACTCATTTGCAAACCACTATTAGCACTCTACAGAGTGCCTTTCACCCAAAACGATTGGGAAAAAAGAGGGGATTCATGGGATAAACTCCCTCCGACCGTCTTTCTCTCTGTGTCCCTCTGCCATCTCCCCATTCTCTGATTCACCAAACATCTTACTTTCAAGGCTTGTGTGCACACCTTCTGATACATCTTATTTCCTGTAATGACCAACTCCCACTTTCTCCACGCCCACGTTGCTAGGTCACACCACCCACTTGCCAGAGTTTCAAACAAGCAAACACACGCTTTCTCCTGCTTCACCGAAGCTTCCTAAAAACATCCCCAGCTTCTTAATTCTCCTTCCACTTCCTCATGCCTCTCCTTTGCCACGGCGCCTACAGGAACTATAAAACGATAGTGCTGTTGGGTTGCTTAGTGTGTCAAATGGTATTGTTTCATGGTTTCCTTGTTCCTTCTACCAGTCATCCTCCTCCTGTGCTTAGGAAGCCAGACTTTCTGGAGGAACCACCTTTTTCTTCTGGGTCTTTATAATGCCTGGCACAGCCAGCCTGTTCCAAAATGAGGCTTGCACATGCTGTGGTAATATAAATAAATAAAGACATCACTGTTAATTCACCTTCTCTTTCTACACTGGAGATTCTGAATTTGGGTCAGACATGCATTCTGTGCAATCTCATTGAAACCAACAGAGCGTTAGGAGGAGTCACTAGCAACTTTTAAAGCTAGAAAGCATCTAGAAAAACAGTCAGCAAAACTCAAAAACACACTCTATTACACAGATGCTAAATTACAATTACTGAAATAATGCTTTTATGTTGTTAAAACAAGGTAAGCACGCTTTATTTAATCCAGCTTAGTGGCATACTGTCAACCACAGAGATATTTTATTACTATTAAATTGTTGCTTTTCATGAATAGATTCTTGGTCAGTGGCTAAGCAAAGCACTAGCAGAGGATCCAGAGCCTGCAGACAGCTAAGCTGATAAGAGAATGGGTTAAATAGAGACTATTCTTATTTGTGTGACAATCATCTTGTGAGAATATTTTCCATCTGTGCTATTTTTGGTTCCCAGTGAGCTGGTTCGTACAAGAATATGGAATTAGAATTTGAATACAGGCATAGTAAGAGCACTTTGCATGTGTGCCCACACCTCCTCCTCCCACCACGCGCCAGCAGGGAACTCCACTGCTGAGCAAGGTCAAATTTTATCAATAAGGCACTACAGGAAAATCTTTTACATTCCCAGATTGGCTAGAGAAATTAAAACTCATCTCTTGGGGTTTTCAAATCAAGGAATGTTGTTTATTTTAAGGATCATTGTAGCATTGTATTTATGACTCATTCATCACCTTGGCTTGGAAATCTAAGTCAAATGAGGACTATTACACTTAGATGATTTGCACAGGATGGCCAGATTCTGGCTGTCGTTAACAGCATGGTCTAAGGGAAAGAAAAGACTTCCTTTTCTGCACAGAGAATCTGAAATCGTGGACAAGTCAAGGCAATTATGGGCTGAGTTACTCAACCTTTCTGACACTGATTCTTTCCCACAAGTCTCTTTTGGCCAGAAGCAGCTCTCACTGTATGTTTGCAGCAGAGAAAGATTTACTGGAGTGGCTAAAGAAATTAATAACTTTTGGTGCAGTACACACGTTCCTAGTGTCATTTTAACAGTGCCTGCACAGTTCGAGTCATGGCTGCACAGGGCCGAGCACATCTCTGCCACAGCAGAGAGGGGCAATGCTGGGTAGCATGTGTACCGCATCCCAAAAATAGACCTTGATAATGAACCCTAAGCAGAAGCAAAGACCCTTCTCGACAGATATCCCTTACATGGGACAAGTGCCAAGGTGTGACAAGTCAAGCAGACTATGAGCAGTAGAATAGTAGATGTGTTTTAGGCATGACGAAGAGGGCATATCTTTCCCACGTGATCCTTCATAAAGGAAAGTCCCAGTAAGGACTATGGCAGGTTCCAGGTACGTACTCCTTCACACCCGCTCGATGCTCAGCACAGGGTCCGTATTTCCCCGATCCTTAGGGACAAGCATGCCTGAGCACGGCCTTTGCAGTCTGAACAGCTGAGCAGCCTAGTGCCGGTTACGCAGGCAGATCTGCTCCACGGCAGCTGCCCTGACCAGCAAAGTGGGACTCTGTATTTCATTCAAGACTTTAAAAAGGCACTTGACTAACTCTGTTCTGTTTTCCATTGACAGAAGTTTTGAAAATTAACCTCCCAAGGGAACGAGAGGATACACTTGAAAGTCTATTCATGTAAACAGCTAGAAAGGTCTATTTGTTCTACTTCTGCTGGAAGTGAAACTCCTGCTGAAAAATGTGATGCACTTTTTTATCTCCATGGTATTGAAAACACAAGGCATTGATTGTGTTTTCAGCAGAAGTAAAACCACCACAAACAAGTCAAACCTCTGAAGCTGAGAAAGACCGGGCTGTAAGCTTTGCTTGTTGAGAAGTCATTAAGGCATCACATCTCTCCTGTACACATCCATAAAGCAGGGTGGAATATTAGTGTTGCAGAATTATAAACAACAGAACGATGAATAGAGACTTTGTATTTACAGACTCCTAAAAGAGAATTTTAAAAATATCCTTAATTTGTCAATCAACTTTCACATGAAAACAACATTAACATCAAATGCACAATACTGATTAAGTATAACTGAGAAATTTATTGCTTTATGTTTTCAAGTCTCTCTCCAGATGTTAATGAATCAATCTTCGTACTACTCAGTGAGGGATATGACTATTTGCACAGCATAGTCCACAGAGGCAGGAAGATTACACACCTTACCTAAGTGTTGGTGGACTACATCTATGCTTTGGAGAGCAGTATAGGTCCTAGGGGTCTGCTCATTCCCACCAGAGACCTGGCTGGATTTGGCTAGACTAGACTGGAACTATTTTCAGCTGTGGGTTTCATGGGAGTCAGGGTAGGGAAGGGAGAGACGTGCACTCCTGTATCTTGTCTCAACATGGACAACTGGGTCATGGCCTTGGCTCCTTGAGCTCAGACATAGCCAAACAGGTAGGAATGAAAGCGAGGACTAGAATTCATGACACTCAGTTCCCAGCACTAGCTGCAGTTCAAGCTGGTTCCCTAAATAGCCAGAGCTTAATAGGAAATTCATGAAAACTAAAGAGAAATAGTAAACAATAGTGAAGATGAAAGAAATGGCAAGTGTAAGGAACTACAATCTATTTTGCTGCAATTCTCTCTGAAGTGTAAAGCTTATCTACCTATAATCTCCTCCTCATTTTCCTTCCAGTGTCTCACCTCTGACTTTGCCTAATTCCCACCAGACATCAATGGGAAAGCCACCTCGCTAGAAGGTAAAAACGAATCGTAGCTTTAGCTTTTGTTGCCTAACCGAAATCATATGATACAGGTATTATGCCAAACATTATGAAACAAAGTGTTCAGACTGTTTAATGAGAAGTATCCAAGTCTGTGAGTGCTACAATAGTTCTTACCACCTCTGAGCTCCCCATTGACTTTCAGAGTTTGGAGGTGTGGGAACATTTCGATCACACGTTCATGACACATTTCATGAGGCAGCGACATCTAGCATTGCCCCCAAAGCAACAGACTCACACAAACCCAAACCCTCTCAAATCTTAGCGGCAGGCCACTGCACACAGCCCACCAAGCTTCTTGTCACAGTGGCCTACATGGCTTTTTGGATGGCAAATTCAGGTAGCCAAGAAACAGTAAACAACAGGCAATGAAAACAGGCAGCTGGCACTCAATGGAGCTGGGGGGGGAGAGCCCCTCACCCAGAAACGTAGATTTGGCAGAATGGCAGATGTCAAACTTTCTCTCACTCTCATGTTCCTAAGAAGCAGCAGAAGCTTCCATAATGAGTGAATTTTAAACACTGAAGCCTCACTGGGGAAAAGGCTGCCCCCAGTATTTGCTGCTGGCTCTGTCAGAGGACTCTCTCAGTCCACACTGAGTGCCCATATTAATCCGCTTTGGACGCAGACCAAGCTAGCTCATAAAAAGGCAGTCTTGGTGTAGACTGAAAGTGCACAGAGTACACAATTAGTGCACTTCACATCTACATGACACTTCACTGTGTTATAATTTCTCCCAAGGATTCCAGCAATAGGGTACAAGAAAGTCCCAGTAACATTTCATCTAGCAATAGCTTGTTTCTACTAGAACCTCTTTAGGTTTTTTAAGGCTGTGATTTGGGTCCTTCTCTTTATTTTGCTCAGTATTAACATCAGGCTAAGGTCAATTTTATTTGCTTATGACCCAAATAAATAAATACATCCCAAGGCATCCTAGTAGCACCCTATCACGAATGCCCTTGCTGGAGGAGACCCAAAACAAAGATTTGTAAAAACAAGTCTCTGGGACAGTTCAAATTTGAAAAAGAAATGTGACGTTTTCAAAAACAAAATTTTAGTATCTTTTAAAACCCTTTTTATAATCAGCAAGGTTCTTGCTTTAAGTTAAAACTGGTCATAAAAAGAGTGTTTTAGAGAATGTGGCTCACATTACTGGAGCTTTCTGCAACAAGCAGCTAAGAATAAAACTCTATTCATTTCCATTAAAGGACAAGAGGCTTTCAGGGGCAAAGGAACAGTATTTGCTTTCTAAAGTACAGGTCAGCTTCAATGAAAACATTGGTTGAAATGATAAAAACGGATGTGGTGATGCATACTAAAACATAGTATTTTTCACTCGCATTTCTCAAGAGGTAGCAGTTCCTGCTCCCACTATGGGCAGGAGGAGTTATAGGTGTACAGCACATCAAAAAATGATATTCTTTCAAAAAATAATGGTAGCAAATAAAAAAGAAAAAGAAACAAAAGATCACAGATTGAACCTTGGAATCTAACAGTTTCCAAAGAGCACAGGTAAGGAGGTGTTTGCATCTGCATGGAGTGGACATACAAAAAGGTTTCCATTCCCCTTGTCTGCAGGCTCTGTACCAAACTTCACCCTCCGCATTAGATTAGGAGCGTTCAGTGTGTACTCTAATTTCCACAATCCACAAATAATCCTTGGTGGCTAAAATGGAGCCAAAGACAGGCATGACGAAAGGACATCCCATGCCTTTGTCCGAGGCGCATCCCCTTTCCCTTGTTTTCCTAGCTTTGCTGGCAGCAGAGAGCGAACGGCAGTAAGAGCCACAAACTGAGCTCTTTGCCCACATCCCCCATGCAGCTGGGGAGACCCTGCCTGGACCAACAACGGCTGCTTTAGACATAAATGTGCAGCAGAGATTAGACACAAAGTGGCCTCGTTATGTGAGCACAACTTGCTTTAGATTTCACAGGGAAGAGGAGGCAAGAGACTCCGTTTAAAACATCAGCTCTCTCTATCCCATTCCTGCAGCCCCTGAATGTCCACAAGTCGAAGCAAACCCAGAAGACCTTTTGTCTAGTCTAGAGCCAATCTCTCAGGCCACGGATTCTGCGGGTTTTGCTTTAGCTTGGCTATGTAGAGTCAACACAACAGCAGCTCTGCTGCACGCAGATTGGTTGAAAAAGTAGGTCAACATGTGACAAGCTGTTCTCAGAGTAGCGTTGCTCTCTCCTCTCCGTTCTGCCTTTGTAAATGAAGAGGGCTAAACTCGTCGCTTTGAAAAGCACATAGGCGTTCATCCTGTCAAACAGAAGTGGAGCCATTTTGCTGAATCTGCTGCAGTTCTAGACTATTATCTTACTATGCAATTTAGAACAATTGCCATGTTTGTAATAGACTTCATAGAAGAAACTACTTGTTAGTACTAAAATCCAAATTAATTACCAAAAAGATGTTTTCACTACTAGAAAACAAGGGGAGTATATAGGCAAGACCAAAATCATTATAAATATTAAATGAAAATTCATGAAAAATTCAAAGTATTCACACAGTTTGAGTTCTGCTGTCACAGGAAATGGCTTTTGCAGTTTTATGTCAAAAGAACGCACAGAAACTGAGTTTTAGATCTGCACATAGCATTAATTGAAAAGTTCTTATATGTTCATCAAATACAAAAACTAACAAAATCATACAGTCTGTGCAACCTGCCCTAGCTAGCAGCACTGCTTAATGGACATGGATCTGAAATGTGCAACAATGTGTTCTCATTTTTCAAATGTGTGTTACTCTATGAATAACCAAATGAATATGTTTAAATGACAAATGCAAAAGGGGAAAAAAAATCATCACTAAACAGTGAAAGGAAACAAATTAATCTAAGACAATTTTGGAGTTTTGGTGCCTCTCGCATGCATGAAGTTATGCTGGGTACCTTTAGACAGCAGATTCCTTCAACTTTAAGTAGATTAACTGTCTCCCTATGTATGTTCTAAGACTCCTATCCTTGGAAAACAAAAAAAAACTTCACTGTAAAATTATACCTGTCAGTAACAGGCATGACCTTCAAAAGGCTCTCTCTCAAATCATAAATACGATAAAGCATCAAGGGCCAGCGACTGAGTATCAAAAATCATTCTTACTTTCCTCATTAAAGAAATACCAACACTTTCAAGAGAGGAGTAACATGAGTAAAAAAACCCTCAGATTTGGAGCTGGATCCTATTCAAATCCCCTGGAAGTCAATGGAGCCACTCTCAATGATTGTAAAATGAGAAGGATTGGGCTTGAGCCCATGTTTAGTGTTGGACACATATTTTTCCATGGTATATATTTTTCCAATATATAGCACAACCTTTTCCTCTTAATTTCTTTTTCCTCTACTTAGATTATTACTTTTTGCTAATGAGTATTAAATCCATCTTGGTTTTATCATAGACTTTGGGTCTCTGCAGAAGTACTGCTGCAAATTTTCCTCTGAATTGCTACAATGTTTAAGGGAAAGTAGTCACAATTTGTTCCACCCTTGGACACATGCTACATTTCAGGCAAAGCTCAAGGAGAAAGCATTCACTCTTTCGTCCTAAAATGTTACTGGCAACTGGAGCTATTACTCCTACCAGGGTCAATGACAAATCTTCCACTGTCAGTCAGGTCAATGAGACCATATAAGGACTCAGAAGACCCAGGAGTAGCACAGGAACTTCTATTTCAGGTAAGACTTCTGGAGCAAAGAGCTGTAGTGAAAAATGCTGAACAGTAACTAAATGGAATTTTTTCTTTAGAAAGAGTAGCTATTAATTTATTTATGATATTGGTGTGCTTATACAGTTCAGTCACGAAGTAGGACCCAACAATGCCAGGTCTCATACAAACATCATAGATCAAAAAGAGAAATCCTGCCCCAAACAACACTCTTTTTCTTTATATATATATATATATGTATGTATGTATATTTAGAGAGAGAGAGAGAGAGAGAGTTTACATATACAAGTAGAAAGAAACACACATTAGTTTGTCACTGCAATATCTGCATAGACAAGGTCTCAAGTAAAAGAGGATAGAGTTGACTTTTGCAGCAGTAATATTTCCAAAGAAATTTCAGACTCACAAGTAAAAGGTTGTTTGGAGCAATGTGAAATATACTTTGGCCAGATCTAGTCTGTCAGAGTCTTATTTAATTGTTGTTACATTACTCAAATTACTGCCTTGAGGCTCCAACCAAGATCCAACCAACTCCAACTGTTCTGGGAAACGGACACTATGCATTATATAAATCACCAAATAGGATGAGGCCACCCCAAAATGGCTACGTATCAGATATAAAATTACTCTGCCACTTCAGCAGTGGCACACTTATCTGAATAATACCCTCAATTAATGAGATTTAGGCGCCTAAACAATTCTGAGGGTCTGAACAGGACCTGCTTGGCCAAGCCAGCGGCACAGGCTGGTGCTGAGCCCTGGCTGCAATCAGACGGATGCTTCCAGTTGCACTGGCACTGGTGCGGGAGTCTCTCCCATGTGCTGGCAATTGCTCCCCATTCAGCAGAGACGTGGTGACCACGCATGTCCCATGCAGATACTTCTGCCTGACGCATGCAAAGAAGCAGCAGGTCCCAGGTACTAATTTCTTTTTGCCAGGGAGCAGACCTGAGCAGGTGCACAGTCAGATGCCACATCTTATCGGAGCAGGGACAACCTCCACCGAAAGGCCTGTAATAGTCTAATGACACATACTTACCTCCCGGAGCACAGTTCAGAAATGCAGGAAATGAGAGTGTCTGCTATTCAGTTAATTCTTTGCTTTATTGTAGTCAGTGCAAATCGAACTTTACAGTTAACTTGCATGTGTTTTTCTCTGCTCCCTTTCCCCTTTGCTTTTAGTAATTGTGCTTGTGTCTCCCTCTACTATTTGTTTAATAACAGAGAGGAAAAAACGAGAGAGGGAGAGAGAGACTCAGTCTGATGTGGGAACACTTTCTCCTTTGTATCAAAGAACCATCTGCTAATTTACAAAACACAAACAAAGTTCCTGGATGTGCAAGAACCCCTGTAGAGCAGCCAGGCACAAACAGTGCCTGTACCACGTCAAGGAAGGTTCGTGTTTATTCTGGAACGCAGAGCTCTCGGCGTTCTTTTATCTTTGGGTATTTTTCCTCCTTTCTCTCATTTTATTGATCTAAGTTCAGCATAGTCAATTCACTCTAGCAAAATAATAAATATGGAACATTTATGGAATGTTTTCCTATTATAAAAAGCGGTATTGAAGACAGAAACAAAAATCATACGAAGCAGCAACGATTCTGCTGGCCAGTGCAGGAATAGCTTACCGCCCTGCCCCCTCCAACCTCCGGTTTTTGAAGCCACCATCACCGTCAGCCCTCTGTTTTCCAAGCAGATAGGTGACACAAGAGTCAAATTAGTCCAACAGCTCTTTTCATCCTCTCTCCCCCCTTCCTTTGTGCACCATGCAGGGCAAGGCATAATGCACCACTCAGGAAATAGCTCAACCTCGTCCTTTTTCAGTCGTTCTGCAAGGGAGAAAAAGAAACAGGAGAAAGAGAAAAGAGAGAGATACCTCCAGTGCTCTTAACCTGCTGCAAGCAGAGCGCCCTGCAGTTGCTGTGGTCAGGCAGCAAACTGTGGTCTCACCACAGGCTGCGAGAACAAATGGCACCCTCAAGGAGACCGAGAGAAGATTTCTTCCAGTGGGAATTTATGTGAAGTGGTTAATTTAGTAGCAGTTTATGTTTAGCGTTTAGACCTTTTTCTTAATTTTGGCTAGTGCTGAGGTTTTAAAACATCCAGAAATATTTACATTTACGTGTAGACAGACCTGCAAACCTGTTTCCTACGAACTGGAAGTCTGTAAGGCAAAGATAAGGCTGTGGACAAAATATAACCAACACAATACCCAGAGAACAGGCTACTAAATGACCCGTTTCTTAACAGCTGGGCTAAAATGCATTTAAATGTGTTCTTTTTTTTTCCCTATTCTTCTTTTCATATGAATTTAAGTGTTGGAGGCTCACACACTGACAGGTCTGAAAGGTGAAGATCTGTATTAACAGCAAAAAGAACACAGACTGTAGCAAGCATAACCTAAACACAGTCTCTCTTCCTTGTGCCCCAGCTCAAGTGAAAAAAAGAGTTCCAAGAAGGAAGGAGCTCCAAAGGAGCCAGCATAGCACAGTGGAGTCTGGCACAGGGAACGCCGGGACAGGGCCAGCCCGAGACAGCATGTCTCTACCATGTGGGGCAGACACCTGGGCTTGGACCTAGCTCTCCATGAAAGCAGTTGTCCTGTTTCTGAACCCAGCTAGCTCCCCAGGGCAGTGTAGGTGCTTTCTGGCCATGCTTCCCATGCCTGATGGGGCTGGGAGAAGGTGGCGATGCACCGGCTCCCAGTTTGCAGGCCACTGGTGCAGAGAGAGGCTGTGTCTCCACATCCATTCCAGACTCAGCCTCTTCATGCACACTGCCTGAAAGGGCACCAGTTGTAGACACAAGCTCTTCAGCTATGGATATGTGGCCACCAGAGGGAGGACTAAGGTCACCAGGACTACTGTACATGGTCTCATGGAGAGTTCTTTTCAGAATAACTTCAAAACATCAGCTTCAAGGATCTGAAATGATGAAACAGAAGCCCTTGCAATAGAATCAACTCTGACCCACACAATCCTTTATTTTTTAAGAATAAATTGTCAGTTAAACTAGCAACTAAAGTCTGATACATTGTAGACATGCAACTGCAAAAACTAGATTGATAATACAAAATCAGCCCATCTTGTTTTAAACTGCCAAGATCCAAAGAAAACAAATGAACATGAGATCATCCACCAGCTCACGAATGCCTGTCTAAAATTAAGAAGCCTTTTTCAATAGTGCAGTAGTCTCAGATACCACTAATGAGTCCACGTGTGTATATATGTGCACCCTTATTCAAGCACCTTGCTTGGTATGAATAAGAATTAAGTCCAAGTTTGGCACCTATGCGACAGTCCAAGGATTCCTGCACAAATTGCAAGAGCTACAACCAAAGATTCCCATTTCCTGCAAGGTACCTATACGCTGGACTTATAGAGTGGACTTTTCAATACAAAACTTACATATATTAAGCAACAAAACTCTACTTTCTGTGATGTTCAAGACAATTATTCAGTATCCTGAAGCTGTAACTAGGCTAATATCCACTATGTATGTGATAATGTAATTCTCCTACTCCTCTCCTCCCTTTCCATCAAAAAAACACATGGTTAAAAACAGTGGAGCCAGTACCAGATCCAATGAAACCAGCAGCAGCTCTGCTAATTTACTGGAGACAAGATTTTACCCAGTATATTTGAGCAAATATTGCTGAGAGCGCAGCAGCGTTCATTCCACCGGCCTTTGAACAGCGCCTTAGCAGAAGGGATCACAGCAAGCCACGAGCTCTCCTGTGCAGCGTCTTAGCTTGTTTTGCTGTCTAAATTATCATCTGCATCAAAATGCAGAGCGAGTGGCAACCGGCGGGTGGAGGTGTCACTGTGCGTGCCGGGGCCGGCTGCCGGGACTCTCCGCGTGCCCCGGGCGAGCCCTGCTCTCACGGCAGTCCGGTGCCGACCGCCAGCGGGGCCCTGGGCAGCCCTTCGCAGCCCGCTGCAACGCCGCTCTGGGAATCCCTTGCATGAAAAACACCTTCCTCCAGCCTGCTTCTGGAAAGCTGCAGATCTCTAACTAGTGTGAGTTTGCAGAGTTTTTTTCAAAGGAAAAGTTTTTACACGGAAAACTCCCAGTTGTAAAAAATACGTCATCATTTTGAAGTATTTCAGTATTCTGAGGTATTTCTACCGGTTGATGGGACATGCAGGAGAGTTACCACAAGCTCGATAGAAGGCTGTCCTCACAGATGATGTTATCAAAAACGTGAATCTAGAACGGGAAAATGTCTGCTACCATTCCCATAGTACTCAATGGAAAATCATTAACAATTAACTAATTTTAACCAAAATCACTTCCTGTTTTGTTTTCAGCATTCTCGCAAACAGATTGTGAGCTTTTGTCATTTAGAAGTATTCAACATGTTTCTATTCCATATTACCTCTATAATACAAATATCCAGGTTATCACATAACGTATTTTTCCTTGTGAAGGGACTACACAGAATATATGAGGCTGGAACTGCTTTAAATACTTTCCGTTGCTCTGTGTACACAGCGCAGCCTTTTTCCCTATCATCCTCCAGCACTTTTCCATTGCGGCCTTTGGACGTCACACGGTGCCTTATGCACCTATCAACTCTCATATACCATGGGGTAAATTTTAGTTTCACTGATGCTGGCAGAATCCCACTAAAGCCAGAAGGATTGCCTGGGTTTATCTGAGATCAGAAGGCAGCCTCAAGTTAGGCTGAGCTGCACAAATGCTTGGAAGCAGCAATTATGCTCTGTAGGGAAAGACATAGGTTTCACAATTTAGAATGACACGGGAGTTAATAATCCCCTCACCAGGATGTACTGAACTACTGGCACTACTTGGCCTCAGGAGATATTTTTGCTGAGAGTATCATTTTTTTGCACAGGATAAAGGCAAACTGCTGATCACTTATATTTTTTAATAAATAAAATCAACCTTGCACGTGATACCATTAACAGAGTAAATGGCAAGACTGGTCTTTCTGGATAATAGCGATGTATTATGGCACAATATCCAGATACTATCAGTGATGATAGATTAAATAGATTAGAGGAGATGAAAGAAAGAAAATTCAACCTAAGCTCTTGCTGCAGCAGCCACAAACCGAAATTCTCATTCTCTTGCTGTCCCAAACGACTTGGCATTGCTTGGTCTCTCACACAACTGTCGTATTTCACACCAGCAATGCTGCGTTCCAGTTTAAGTTTGTGTTTCAAATGTAGGTTTGTAAAGTATTGTGGGATTTTCCAGAGTGAAAGGCATCATATATACATTTAAAATATTATTATTATTTCAACATTATTTATGGATACCATCTGTTCATAACTCTGTTAGTGTCTCTTCTTTTTAATGTTCTTATCACAGACTGCCTTGCTTATTACTTGCTAAATTGGTCAAAATTCAGTTCAAGCTTCCTTTGAGTTATGTGTTTACCTCAATGAGTGCCTGCCAAGAATGATGTTTATGGCATATCTGGCATTGATTTTAGAATTTCTGAAAGTAATAAAGCACTGAATGAGGTTCATTTATTCTCACAAATTAGAATCTGTCATATTAATAGAGTAATATAATCCTGTCACCGCTTCCATTTGTTTTCTTCACCAGACTGATAGGAAAGAAAGGTTAACTTCTAGTTCATTTAGGCTGTTTGTTTAAAAGGCACAGCGGAAGCTGCTGGTTTGCTTTTAAAATCTGCAATAACCATTTAAAATCTGAATTTGCTCCCCCTTGCAAGAAAAAAATAGTGTCTTACTGTGTAAGTGCCCTGTTGGATCCCATGAACCTGCAGGGCAGGGCGCTGCTCGCGGTGGGAGGAGGACATCAAGCTCCGAATTACGTGGAGTAACATTGCTGTGAGGTGAATATGCCCATGGGAAGAGACCTGCTCCCACTGCCTCCCCGCCACCCTGCTGCCAGGCACCACTTCTTCCTGACCCCCGCAGGTGGGCAGCGCCTGGCTGCTGAGACACCTGGCTGGTGTCTCATTCCACCAAGGATGACGCTTTCATAGCACCTCTCGATTACAGTCACGCCTCCGTTTAGTCCGCATTTACGTTTAAAACCCCTTCCCAAGTACAAGCCTTTACACCAGCCATTATCATGACAGCGCTCACGAGCTTTATGCAAACAATAATGTACAACTCAGGGGGGAAAAACATCTCTGAATAGGATTAGTGAGGTTTTATTAGAAACTATGCAGCAGATTTATTGAATAAACTGTTACCCCTACTAGCAGCCATTGCCTCACAACAGCTGCCCGGAATTTTTATTTTCTTGGTTTTAACTTCATAGCTCCACTTTCCTTTTCCTTCTTGCTTCCTCTTGGCTGACACACTATATAGCTGCTGAAATGATCCTCTAGCCAGGAATGCTGGATGAGCGGCTGCCTGTGGATTGGTGCCAGCTCTACACTAGAAACTGGAAAGCAACATGGGCTGGCTTGCACCCGTGTCTCCTTTCACACACAGATAAAAAGACGGAGCTATTTGCTGCAGACTACTGACCTCAGAACTCAAGATCTTCTCCTAGCTGCCCCTGTGGACACATCAGCATGTTAGGGGGCCATGCACTAACTAATGTACATGATGCCAAGTTGAGCTTCCTATTTCTCCTGCTGGGTTTCGAAAAAGCCATGCTGAGATCTGCAAGATATCAATTTTAACCCTGAATGCATTTCTCAAAAGAAATTTTTTGTGCATTTTTGTAGCAGATCACCCAATAATAGCACACAGTTCAAGCAACTAACAGAGCACAAGTCTGCTTCCAATGTGTCAGATAGTAATTGTGCTGTAACATCACAGTGCATACATGAATAAATACAATTCTAAATTCAATGAGATATTTTCCTTCTGCTGCTCCTCCTGCCGCAAATGAATACACCAGCAATTAATTACTGTGCTCAGCAACTCCCTGCAGCAATTGTGTAATAGATTCATTTCCAGTCCCTTGTCTCGTAACCTTTCAGATGAGTTTCCTGGGTCTGGAACGGCAAGCATAAAAATATATATTTGTATTCATTTAATATTTGTAAATGTTGTGGCTCTCAGATGCTGGCAATAACTTTCTCAAAGTTCTTCTACGCTACTTATAAATACTGTAGGATATTTGAACATCAGGATTATTCCAGCTCACGACCAAGAGTAAAGGATCTGTCCCAATATGAGAAATTTTCATGTTATATTTTATGATAAAACTTATTTATATTTAATAAATTAATAACATTTGGCAAATAGTATGATACTAGTTCTTACTGTCAGTCATTTAGGTAGTTAGAGCTAAAACAATATATCCTGGCCTCAGTAAAGTCAATGAAGTTCTTCCACTGAGTTAAGTGGAGCCAGGATTTCACCTAAATCATCACTTGTGTAACACTACAAAAACTGAGAATTGAAACTGATATATTGGCATTGTACCTCTGCTTTTTAAACATTTATTTTAAGGATGCCCCATTAAAACTTGCTGAGCACCTCAGGCATTATGAGAAGAACTTCCCAATCAAGAAAACCCCAAATCAATTTCCTGGTCCTATTTTGCAAGTGTTTAAAGTCCAATGAGGTCATGTGCCTAGGACTGACAAAACGGCGCAGGGTGAACATTGAACAGACACTGCCTAAGCGATGAAATGTAATGTAATAATACTAGTGTCTTGATGACAATATTATCTAGTGTTGCACAGATGTCTCAGGAAAAGTCAGCATTCAATGATTCTCCTGGGCAAACACAACTCCAAGAAGGGAAAACACAGGAATTGGGTAAAAACAGGTAGGGGAAGCAATGAGGAATTCAACCTTCCCGAACCTGAAATGATAACAAAGATCCTCGGGGAAATGACTTTCCAGGCTAGATGAGCAACACAAGTAGACTGCAGTCTTTTCTAGGCAAAATTGGAAAACAAATCTCCTGACTCTTATAACCTTGGTTTGAACCCTGAGAAATACCATATATGCAATATACCAAGAAAAATTCGTAAGAAAAAATAACGCAGAGCTTTGACTGGAAACACAGTGTGGGCCAGCGCTTAGGCTGCTGGACTGGCGCTCCAGAGCCTTGAATTCAGTTCTGTTTCTGCTACTGCTGGGCTCTGAAACCAATGCTGTCCTCAAAGTCACCCTTCAAAATGGTGCCTTTCTCTGGATGCTTAGTGTACCACAAATGAAGGTTTCACAAATAAATTCATAAAAATAAATAACTCATATCAGAAGTTCTAAGGTGCTTCTTAAGCCAAGACATTGAGTACTGGTCAGCAAGGTTATGATGAGCGCATTCATCACTAAAAGCAGTCATAAAGTGCTTGTAAGAAGTAAATGTTAAGGAGAGGAAGATTATTAAATGTGTTTCCTAATTCCAATGTGATCCCTGAAGTGGACCACATAGTGACTAGAAATGCTTCTGGACCCGGCATCTGCCTCACTAACCTGAGGAAAATCTACAGTTCCTTAATACCACAGTGCAAAGTTTCTTGTTATAGTTTACAGTATCAGCTACAGTTGACACCTCAAACCCTATGGTTTTGCATCTCATGAGTCAGATGCAAGATTTCTGTAGATTTCTCCACTCTCTTGATCCACGTTTCCAAGCTTAACATCTCGCAACAATGAGCTGAGCAGATCGGAGGTGTGAACAGTGACGGAAATCTGCTTTCCAGGCACGCGGCATTTTCCAGTCTCTATTCCACGTTCCGCTGCGCTTAGCGGTACCTCTGGCATATTCCGCCAAGAAAAGACAACAGTCGTCCTGCACAGATTGGTGACCTGGCACATCATAGAGAAAAAACTACTATGGCTACTACTTGTCTCTACTAATAGTGTTTGGAGACTATCCACCACAGAAGAACTATCTATGATGGAAGACGCAATCCTTCACTTCTGCAGTTACTCACTGCTTCTCACTTACAACCTCTGCAGAGGAGCGTCATCATCCATTCTCAAAACATGGGACTCCTGCGGGCAGGAGCAACTACTCCCCAGAATACTCAGATAAAGTCAGGCTTATGATCTGTCTCCAGTATTTCTCCAAGAACAGCACTGGGGAACTATACTGTATATCTGAATTACACAGAGATTCAAACTTCTTTCCTGCTGGCATCTGTCTGATCACTTCTGCACTTAAAAACTTGACAGATAACTGCTGCGCTTCTCTTTGTGCACTGACATCCTCCAACCTAAATATTTATTATAGAGATTTGGTCAATGGAGTCAGGCAGAATTTTTTATCTTTTTCTGTCCACCACATCAAAAAACAATCTTCTAAAGACCCTTGGTTTGTCAATTTTTTGTGCAGTATAGCTCTCCCATTACTAATCACTTTTCCATACTGCCTGGACCTCTGAAAACAATTGAAACCTGAGAAAACATGAGGGATACGGCCTCATTTTCTGTTATATTTTCTTACTAGAATGGCAGGTGAGTCAGAGCTGAGACTTTATTCACACAGGAAGTGCATGGATCCAACTTTAATCATCTGCAAATAACTGTAAGGCAGAGTAACACGAAGAAAACCACAGGGTTGATTATCAAGAGATCCTATGTTTCCGTACATCTTCATACGACCTTAGTTTCTTTGTTTCAGTCTCCCCTTCCACATAAATGGTAACAGTTCACATAAACATTGTGGGGATTACTTACCTAATGTCCTTTCTTTGCCTTTGAAAATGTAAAGCTCTCTGTTGCCTAACACTTTAGGTGGACATCCAAAGGGATTTACAAAAGTACTTAAGCAGGTTAAATGACTACATCTCACTGACTCCCACAGACTTTTATAAACCTGGCCTTCTACAAATGGAGCAGCAAAGAGTGAGAATGCTTTTACCCCATATGTATACTGGCCAAGGCACTGGAACAGTTTCTTCCAGACTCTCTTCTAGTAACTAACCTTATTCACACTGAAGCCTGTTCATTCATGGCTGAGATGCTGATTTGAAGTAGGCACCTACCCAGCTAAAGTCTTCCATGTCCCAAACCAATGTGTAAGATCAACAGGGAGCCTAAACTCTAAAGTTGCTACTGTCCAGATGGAGTTTGTTAGCAGAGTGAGACCATCTCCTGAACTGAATCATGAGCACCAACAAAATGTACACTTACATGGACATTAATGTGTGCAGAGGTGCCATGTGCTAGGTGCTCTGTTCTAGCTACTGAATTGCCTTCCATTTGTCCTGGATTATTCTGAATTACTCTGGCATAGCTGACACATACAGACTCCAAAAAGCTTGACTCCTCCCAAGCCAGAGACAAAAATAAACCAGCCATATATGTTCCCTTAAGCTGCTGTTGTAACTTGCTGCATTTATTTTCTATTAAATACTAATTAAGACCTTGCTTCTGAATTGCTTTTACCATCAGCTCAGAGATCTTGTAAGGAAGGTTCAGAGATAACAAAACCAGTTGGACTTTTCAGATCAATATAGCTGATCTGTTCAGCCCAGGAGCCCAGTTTAACTCTCCTCTGCACCACAGTAAGTACATGCCTGAAGGCTGCATCGGCACAGCTATAGGCACTACGTAGCCTGAGCAGTGCAGTGTCAGCTGTGCACCATTCTGCTTCGCCGGCAGGTTTTGGAGTCTGCTTTGAGCTGTCCGTAACATTGCAATTTTGTGCTACCAATACCTGAGTGAGCTGGCTGCAAGTTATTTGAACGTCTAACTTGAATGTCTAACACATCTTACCCCTCAGCTGAACTGTGGATGTACCTTGCCAGCAGCTGGTGTCAGAAAGCTGAGTCTGTCACCAGAGAAGAATATTGAAAGAAAAAAAAGAAGGGGGGGTTAAATTATACTCTAAAACAAGCTAGAGCAACTGGCTAGTGCAGGATGCAGCAACCACTTTCCTCTCTGTAGGCAGTGCCTTGTATCAGGAACATAAAACGGTACAGCTCTGGGTTTTGTCCCTCGCGGTTCATATGGATCCAGGTGGAATTTGAATTTTAAAAGCCTTCAAGCCTGAACTGTCTTAGGAGCTGTCTGTTTAAAAGAGCACATTTTTCTTTGTGCATTTCGGGCAGCATTGCAACCAAGGGAGCCACATATGCTGGATCCTATTCAACTTAATAGATAGAAATTTGGCAGGAGAGTGTTCTCCATATGGGCTTTTCAGCTGTAGAAAAGCTTCTGCCTTTGCTATAAAATAGACTGGGATTGTTCCTTTCCAGAGTGTGCTGCCTCTTCAGCTAGACAGTTGAGGAGAACTGGGTTCAGATGAGAGCTGTCTCTTCACGTGCAATCAAGTACTAGGGAAAAACCCACACTGGCACTCAAAGGGAGCTCGTGATGCTTCCCTGACATGCTGAAGAACTTATTACTCAGTTTGTCTTGATTGTATCTGGTTTAAGTTTTATCAAGAGCATCCAGGGGCCTGGATTGCCACATCTTGTCAAATATCATTTCTAAAGAATAAATATGTCATTCAGTCACTTATCTAACTGCAAAGGTGCAGAGCAATGTTGGAACACACTCAGTGACCTAAGAAAAATTGAACATAGAACATGAGATTGAAATTATTTCATCAAACAAAATTAACCTGGGATAAAAATTCAAGGAAGTTCTCTCAAATTACCGCAGGTATGAGGGCTTCATTGTACTGCTACAACTTTTTCTCATCAAGACAAAGGAATGTAGCCTGTAATAATTAATTTATATAGGCAAAGCCCAACAGTTCCATCATTGCCAAAGGGAAAGCAAAGAATAATTGTATGGACAGGAAAAAACTCACAATGAGATCTCTGGGAATAACTCCAATAGCATGAAATTAATGTAAATCAAAAATAGCTCCTATGAAGTTAAAGTAAGACTGTGGGAAATAAGAATCAGGCCCAATAACCTAAATAAGAATTACAGAGGAAAAAAAAAAAAAGCAGAACACTACGACAGAGGTATTTAGTAACATACTAAATTAATATTAATACTGAGTGATCACTAAAGGAATAAACATTCCCTGGGCATGTTTAAGTCAAGTGATAGTTGTTTCTTGCAGGTATAGTATAAACTTTAAAGGTAATCTTGTCTCAGTGAATCTTTCAGAATTTACACAGTCCAAACAGATTTTACGATAGCTTTCAGGAGATGCATCTTTTTTAGCTGGGTAACAGGTACCTCGAGTAATGGATAGCATCAGGAATGTTATCAAGTAAATGTGACCGATAGGAAACTACCTAGAATCTATTTAATGCTGCTGCTCCATCCCTCTAGATGTTTGCTAGTCTTTTTTTCTTTTTTTTCTTTTTTTTTTTTCAGCTGTTCAAGGAAGAATAGCTAGAAGCCCAGCATTGCTTGCAGAATGCAAGCAAGTATAATTTTTTCACTGTTGCTTTTATATATTTGATATAACTAACTTAATGTTTTTAGATCCAAAATGAATAAAAACCTTGTTTGACTCAGTGGAGGACTTTCTCCTCAAGTGTATGTTAGAATGATACTTGCGCCCACTAACAGAACTGAAAATATTACCCTGAAGGAGTTTATTTCAGATGCTGGTCAAGTCTTTGAGGTGTTTGTATGTTTGCAGTGGAGGTCAGGATGAATTAGGATATATAGCATATTTTAAGATGGTGCCTGTGTTTTCTCAACATTGCTCTGCATTGGTAAGGCATTTGCTTTTGTTGTTAAATGGGCTCAAATATGTCATTCTTATTACCAAGGCTTATTTAATTCATTTACTAGGTCATTGCTTGGGATAATATATGCAAATTGTACATATTAAGAGTCATATGAATTACATCAAGCATTGCCATTTATGTGCAAAATTCATCAAATGTTAATGTAAAATCTATAAATAGAAAGAATAAAATAATAATAAAATATGAACGTGTAGCAGGCATAAAAAATGAAGACCCTTAACTGCCCATTTATTAAGCAAATAAGGACAACATATTCTTAACTAGTGAGCAAAAAAGGCAAAAGAAAATGACTGTGTGTTACAGTGGCACTGATAATCACTTAAATCAAGTCTCTGGTATTCTGACAGGGTTTGTGGTCATGAATGGGGGAAAAAGAAAATTATTGTCATAAAGAAATTCAAACAACTGTGTTGGTTAGGAGGTGGTAGGAGAGATTTGAAAAATAAACCCACTGATTTCATCTGCATGACAAAACTTATCACAGATTGCTTGGGCATTACACCAAACAGTTGGAATGAACTATAAACACAAGAATAATATTTTATATCATTTTGAATCTGTATTTTATAATTATATGATTTGAATGTTCTTGCTTGCAGGTACAGCCTGGGATGGTATTGGCTATAAAGTGCCCTCAATCTTTAACAGTTCATTTTTCTCATACTATAAGAACAAATATTCACTTATCATTCCAGTATGTGGCCATGAAACACCCATAGAATCTCATATATCCCTACATAATTTGGCATAACTGGCAGGCTCTTCTAAAACTGAATAACTGAATAATAATGAAGGCCATTAATGATGATTAGAAACATTACAAAGAGTGAAAAATTAGTAATATACTTTCTTATATTCATAGATTGCCTACGAAGAGAGCATTTCTGTAGAAATCATGCATAATTATTACTCAAGAAGAGAATATGAAAGGTAAGTTATTTGAATTTTCACTCTCTTAAAAAATGCTCTCATTATTGCAGCCTGAATTACTACATTTCAGGAAAATAGTTAACTTCTCCCTTTTTTCCTAATGATTCATATAATGCTTCCCTATTCAATTGTTTTAATTTAAGTTCTTCTATTCCCACAAATTGATGACCACTTACAACATCAGATGTACATCCTTTCAGGAATCAGACATGTATGTTTTTCATGTTAATTTTGTTTTTATGACTGCTGATTTAAATGAAGCAAATTTATATTTCTTTTAAAATCCAGATGTCATTCATTCTTTTATCAGCGTCTAACAGAAAACATACCTCAACACTTTTGGATACATACTGCTAGCCTTTATAAATCTCAATAATAAAATAGCAAAGTGTTGCTTAACATCTGCTCCTCCTTTCAACATAGAGAACAAAAAAAGCCTCCCTCTTCCAATGGCACTTGTGCAGCTTTCAGGGACTCGTGTATTTCTTGTGCTATATGTTGCACAAGTAGAATAATAAATCACTGAAAGTTAACTCCCTTAATAAACAAGTCTGTATAAGCATGATCCTCTGAAATATGACCTGCTTTTCCTGATTTATGTTTGCCCATTTTGAACTACACCATTTGCATCATCACAGAAGGGCAAATCATGCAGTGCTGGTTTACTCCTAATAAATACTATCTAATTCCTAAAAGGTCTGATCTAAAGTCCATGTTAGTGACTTAGAAGCTTTTTGTTGATTTTGATATTATCTGGATGAGGTGAGGAAGCACAAAGCAGGTAGCTCTACGTCCTTCACTATCAAGGTTATAAGATATTTGCCTTAGTCATGACTGCAGAATTGTTATGCAACATATATTTAACACATTTATTACTGGAAAAAAGCGACATTCTTTTGGTTTCACAGACTAAATAGGAGAGAGGGCCCATCTTACTTGTATTTGGATGGACCCTAAGGAGCAGAACAACAATCCAATTCCTGCAATCAAATGTGACAGAATACATGATTGCGCTTTATATTTAGATGCCATTTATAAGCAGCTCACAAAGAGGAATGATTATTAACACATCAATTAAAACATTAATAAATTGTGACAAACTATTTGAGAGCAACTGTGTATTAGACTGCTAATAAGGATGGTTTCTCCTGCCTCCTCCCCTGTGCTTGTGGCCGTCTGTAACACACCGCTTAGTTCCCTGGGTTTCTTATTAGGGCTAGTCAGTTTATTAACCGCATATAAACATAACATTAATACAAAATGTTACCAGATGTTTAAAAGAAGCCATGAAAACGCTCCCTTAGGTTCTGTAGGCTCCAGTCATTAATTTATAAACTCTTCAGTTTCTTTTCTTCCTAAACACTACAGGATATTTCCAAAAGGATTCGGTGCTCTCAGAGGTAAAATCTTGCTTGCCTATTAATGCATGAAATCTCACTGAAATCACTGAAACTACTCGCGTGAAAAGATATACTAAAGTTCATTATAGAAAGATTAGCCATTTGGGTTTAAGAAAACTGTATAGGAAGTGGCACTGTGGAGAGAAGTAGTTTCGGTCTTTGTCATTTACACACAAAGCAAATAACTTGCACCGTCTGCTTCCAATTTGATATCTGGGCAGAAGCAAAATAATAAAGAAAGAAAAATATATTTTTAAAATTTACTATACTAAACCAGTGCTACAGCCAGTGGCGACCGGAGGATCCCCTTCACCAAGCTGGGAAGGCAAGCCGAAGGGAGGAGCCCCTTGGAGGTCCCCGGCTCATCCGAGGAGCCACGCGACCACCCGCCTCCTCTGGGCCTCCCAAACCGCTGCTCCAGGTGCCCAGCGCGCCGGGGAAAATTCAATCAAGGGCAAAAGAGCAACCAAAAACAAAAGAGAATCCTACACACCCAGAAACAGATATTATTACTGGGGCCCAGCACAGTTCAGTGCAGGTCCTAGCCAGGTTTCCCAAGGAGGAAAATACTAGTGCAGGGGCAACGGTCGACACCTACGTAGCCTCTCCTCCTGAGATGGCTGGAAAGAGCACAGGTGCTTTCCAGAAAGATGGCTGCGTGGTGGGGAACTGCTGACACTTCCACAGAAATTCAAGCTGCTTCCTTTAGCAATGTCCCGAGAGAAGACACTGGCAGTCACGCTGCCTTCCCTTCCCGTCCCATCCCATCCCGTCCCTTCCCTTCGCCACAGGCTCAGGAAGCAGAGCGGCTCCGGTCCGCATACCCCGACGCTCCCTACACAGTGCCCTGAGGTCAGCAACGCTTTTGGTGTAGCTGTATTAACCCTTCCTGCAGAGCTCTGCTACCTGCCTTTTGTAGTCCAAACCCCGCAGCCAACATTGCCCTAAAACTCTGCCCATGGTGAAGGTAACGGCGCAAAACCGCTTGGGTACGCGATGCACCACCCCACACCCTGACCTAATCCCGCCGTTCCTCCGCAACTCTGCACCAGGATCGACTCGCGTTCAGCAAAGCGACCTCGGCACGACATGCAGCTGCTGGCTCTGTCGGCCCACGGCGTAACCTCGCCTGCGGCGGCTACCGCTGCTGGGTCCTCACCCGCTCAGGCAACGGGCGGCGGGACTCCGGAGAGGGACCTTGGCAAAGGTGTGCGAGGGACAAGGCCTCTCACGGGGGAAGGTTCACGCACCCCCCGAAACCTCTGAATTCGAGACAACTTCCCAAGGAGCAAGACCGCAGAAGAAAGGTGAGCAGAAGGAAAACAGGAAATCCTTAGCTAAAGCGGCCAATTCCCACGTGGAAAGAGTTGCATAGAAGTTAAGAGGCATGACACCAAGAGGAAGGACGCTAGACAAGAATCGACAGAAAGCACTCCAAAAAACCTGGTATCTTAACAGAATACTGCCTCTTTTACACGGGCTAGTAGGTTTCCTTAACATCTTAGAGAAAACCTAACAGAGAGATGTGTTTGATAAAATTCCAGAAGATTAAATAAATGCTAAAAAAGATAATCACTTTTTTAATTCAGCAATTCATTTTCTTAAAATATCTCTAATGAGAAACATTTATGTCTCTTCTGAGATCAAAACGTTTACTGTATTTACTACTATTTACTGTACTCTCCTCAGCTCTCCTCAATTCATTTTTTTTAATGTCTTTTGGTATAACCTTGATCTCTCCAAAGGCAACGGAACTTTTGCCTTTCTGATAGCAAGGCCTCTCACAGATGATCCACTCCTCATTTCTAGAAAATATTTATACCTGGTCTAGGAAACCTGCAGGTGTCCATGTCTAAATACCACGGTATACCAAAGTACGGTATTTCTGAACTGTGATGTGCATGACAAGTGCGGTGGAAATACTGAAGAAAGAAAAATAGCCTATGCTTGTCTGAGTAACAATGAAGTGCAAATCTGTAATATTTCAGAATATATGTTGCCGATTAAATTAATTCGTTATTATTTATTACTGACCTCCTACTGCCAGTTCTGTGCTTGGGAAACTAAAATCAAAGGGGAAAACTAACAAATAAAGGAAAACACATGGTCAGGCTAAGAAATCAGCAACTCACTTTGTGCAACAGAATCGAGTTTGACCATCTAAAGTATCTCTGATTTTGTGGCAAATTTCAGCCTGTACTTTAAAAAGTCCTCCAGAATTGGTCACAGCAGTGCTATTATCCATTACAAGTAAAAAGCAATGAAACTACATGAAATTTGGCCTAGGGCCCAGACCTGAATAAGGCTGTTGCAGACTAGCCTGACACTGATATATTCTCTGGTTTCCACAGAAGTATTCTAAGTTTTCATGGCTGCAGCAAAAACCCACAATTCTGTGTTGCCTGCCAGGCTCAAAAAGCTGATTCACGGCAACATCAGGCTGTGCAGCCAAGAGCTGAGCATGACCTAGAAATGGCAGAAAGGGCTCAAGATCACGTTACTATTGATATGCAGATTATTGGCCGAGTGCTTGACTTCACGGACCAAGGGGAACCTCAGGACACTCTTTGGAGACAAACTAGTTTTCTGTGCAATAACAAGAACATAAGTTCAGAGGATGGACATCAATGTATATTTAGAATATGAAAATGTACAGTTGAATAATACATCATCATGCTTTTTACGATAGTTTTTCTTTCAGAAAAGGCATCACAGACAGGAAAGCAATTACATGCTCATTTTGATGGGCTTATAATCATGATTTTCCATAGAAACTTCAGAGACTTTCAATGGAATATGCAGAAATATCTGGAATGCTAATTGTCTCTATAGAATTGCTATAAGGCTGAAATATGTTAACTCAGAACTATCTGAGCAGTCAAATAGCTACATCTTTGAAAATAAAGCAAAGAATCGGTCGTCTTTCAAAAATCTAACAGAAATAATATCCAACAAAAACATTTTGAGCAATTATACACAAGTCAGACTAATAGGTAAAAAGGAAAACTGCTCAGATGGTCAGAGCAACAAAGATTTTTTTTAAGTATTTTTAACAAGTTTCATTTGTCTGGCTCAGCAAAACAAAGGCTGAGAAGATGCAGCTCCTGTTGCCAGATACACATATGAGAAACAGGAAAAAGAGCCATTTAACCAAAAAGAAAATTTTAGCACTAATCGTAAATATGCATGGAAATCCAGAGACCATTCCATCAGCGAAGTTCTGAAACACATTTCTGGTAGGAGTAACAGAAAGAGGAAAAATTTAGTTAGCTTTTAAATGAAGCTTTAGCAATTTTGAGGTCACATCTTAGCTTGAAGAATAAATAAGAACAATAGCTCATTTATCAAGATGAACATAAACATGTTGTTAATTCGAACACAGCAACAATGTGAAAACCTTAAGGAAATTTGAAAAATTAAAAAACAAACCCACCAAAACCTAACCTTGCTTGAGCTCCAGTCATTTTTATCAAAAGGAAAAAGATAATCCAACAGCGAATGTGTTTCCAGTCTGTTTCTCTGAAATATAAAAACTCTCAGCTTGAAATATCAACACCATGTACATTTGAACTGAAATGGCACTAACAAATAACATCCTTTATTTTTTCCAATTATCTAATCATAGAAATGTCTACTGGAGAGAACAAATTGCTGGCTACTCTGAGCTGATGGGATCCTTTCAACTACCCACATCACTGCTCAGCAGAACATTATATGGCATACAAATGTTGAAAGCAACATACTACAATGCAAGCATAGTCCCTGCTATTTAACATTCTAAAATTTGGTTTAAAGTGAACATTTTCTAACGGAAAATTAAAGATTGTTAAGATATCCACCTACAAGCGTAACAACAGAAGACCACTGTCTTCTAATAGGAAATCCTCAGTTGAATCTCTCTTCACTATATCGTTACTGAGAAACTTTGAGGCTGTGCTTATTAATTGCGGTAATTCTTAAAGTCCATGTAATGCACTACAGAGTGTCTAAATGCCACTGTATTCCATATCTGGGCTTCTGGCTTAGCTTACGCTCAGCTGCAGCGCTCCTGTACGGATACGGTAGTTGGCAGAGAGGCTGAGTAAATTCAGGGATTCCATTACTGGAGTGGCAAAACCTAATGAAGGAGTCCAGTCATTGATTCCCCATTACATTTTCATTTGACAGAAAGATTACAACCAAAGAGAATACTTATTTTATTCCGGGCAACTCATATTTAGATTGAATTTCCCTAAATTAGGATTTTTATAATTACTCTTTCCTGTTCTAACTGCCTTTAAAGAACACTGCCCAACACGGGACAAACACCCACGATACTTGTTATGTGCAGCTGAAGAGTTCAAAACCCTTATCAGGGAAGTACATAGGCACCTAACTCCTATAAAGGTGCTGGATTTCTGGGGAACACATCTTTGGAACATGCATTAATTCATTAATAAGAAATAGGACTCTTGAAAAGCTCTTGTAGGATCCCATCCAATGCCTACCATTCCCTTTGACATCAGCACTAGGTTAAAATAAGCACTGGGTTGAAATACTGACAAGGAGGAACCAGAATTAACTATTACCATTTCAGATACTGCCATTAGTAGAAGACTTTTTCAGAACTCAGTGTGAATAGAAACAGTCTCATTATTTTGTTTTGTTTCACTTATCTTTAGCAGTTTCTTTCTCTTTTTTGGCAATGTTCTCCAGCAATGTAAGCCATTTACACTCAGTATAATTTTGGTACCACTGGAGAACCAGAAAACTGAACACAGGGTAAATGAAAAGAAAACAACTAGTCTAGTTCCATCACCAAACCTCAGTGAAACATATGAAATACACAAACTGCAGGAATGATGAAAATTAAGTTCAGTTCTATTTCTTTCAGTTTTAACATACTAATACACAGATCCCAAAATACACTATTATCACTGCATGCAACAAGCATAGCAAAAAATAACCCCTGCTCGTTCCCTCTTCCCCAGAAGGCAGTGACTAGTAACAAATGCAAAAAGAAAGAACATATGAGCATTCCCCCGTAACCTGCACAGCTTCAAGCAATTTGCAGTCCAGGGACTTCCTGAACAGGGGGTTACATCAGCATCTTCCTGTTTAGTAGCCCTCAACGGACCTATCTTTCACGAATTGGCTAATCACTTTTTAAATCTATATATACTTTTGGCATATGACATATCCTGTCGCAATGGATCCCATGACTTCACTGTGCATTGTGCAAAAAGAATATTTCCTTTTGTTTGCTTTAAATCTGCAGCACAGTCATTTCACCTGATGCCTATTAGGTGTTGTGTTCAGAGAAACAGAATAATCTTTCCTTTCCACCGCCCCTTTGCTACTCAAAACCTCTGTCACCTGACTTACGGGCAAACTTGTCCCAGCTGAAGACATCCAGTCTCTTCTCTGTGACCATTCATAGCTGATCGCTTTAAGGGCCGGATTCACAGAACTGCACATCAAGTAGAGTGACCTACTGAGATTTTTAATTTCGTTTTCTTCCTACTAGTTCCCAATAGTTTATTAGCCTTTTTTATTGGGTCAAAGTGCTGAATTGGCATTTTTGGAGAACTGTTCATAAGTGATTCTAAAACCACTTTGCTCAAATGGCAACAGCCATCTCAGAGGAGTCCATTGCTGTGAGTCACAGTCAGGGCTGGTTTTTCCCCACTGAATACTGCATTTGTATGTAATATCATTCACTTTTAGCTCCCATTTTATGACCAGCTGCTCAATTTCTTGAGATCTTTCTTTAATTTTTCTCAACTTTGATTTTGACTGTCTTGAATAATGGATTATCACCAGGTAACTTTATCAAGTTGCTACTTCTGGTCACTTCTCTAGGTCATCTATGAATATATTAAATAGCATAAATTCCCAAACCAGATGTTTGGAGGACAACACTAGTGGTCTTCCCAATGAGAAATGAGAGCATTTATTCTAGCTCTGTTGTATCTGTTCCTCATTTTCACTAGTTCTAAAATCTCTCTTACCAGCACCTGAATATGACACAATTCTTCAGCCTTGGCACCATAAAGAAAAAATCTAACTTTCCTCTAGAATGAAAATCAATGTAAATAATTCATTTAGTACTCTAAATTCTGCCATGTTTTTATTTTTCTTGTATGTGTATTTTATATATCATCTATTGCCTATGCAAATTTTCTGGCAGAATCTCTTCTCTGGAAAAAAAAGGGGGGTTCTTCACTGGTTTTATGCCTTCAACAGGTTGTTCCTTCAAATCTTCTTAGGTCTGCCTTATTCTGGTTTTATATTTAACTTGCGAAGGTTATGCTATTTTTCTGTGTCTCATTTTGAACCAGATGCTTTTTATTTATGAAAGCCTCCTTTTGCTCTAATGTTTAACCATTCTGCTCCTTTTTGGTAGTGGTATATATTTACCCAAAGCCTCTAAAATGGCTTAATGGGCCTATGGAATATTTACAAGGAGTCCTGCTAGCTCAATCTATAATACAGTTCTATACATTACTTGCAAATCCTGTTTTAAAATGCAATAAAAGTATAAGCAACATGTTCTATTGCTATTGTACCATTGTTATTAATTCTGGGGATGCGCTTTAATGTCAAAACTGAAACATCTGCAACCATGTACCAGGGAATTAAAGACCTGAGGAATATATCACAGAGGGGAAACTCTCACCTCCAGCCTATTGATTCATTCAGGCCCTGCAAACACAGAAGATTCCTTCCGTCACCTTCTTTGGTGAATTATTGATTAGTTCAGCCTTAAAAGTGCCCATTTCTCTCCACTGATTGCAAGGGCAGTTTGGATAATGAGCTCTTATTTGACATCTACACTAAAGATATTTAAAATTAGGTGACATAAATCCTGCCAAGAGGAACCTCAGTTGGCACTGAGGCAACGAAGATAACACGGCATGGGAGATGTGACACTCCATCACTGCTCTAAGAAGATGTGCACTTCGTTGACGGCGGGTGGCTGCACGCTGGAACAGGCTGCCCAGACAGGGAGTTAGCAGAGTCTCCAGTCTTGGGGATATTCAAACTGTGACTGGACACAGCCTCGGGCAACCTGCTCTAGTTAAGCCTACCTCATCAAGGGGTTGGATCAGATGATCTCCAGAGGTCCCTGCCATCCACAACTAGCCTGTGATTCTGTGAAGATACTCTTGTGCTGAAGCGATGGCCCAAAGCTTTTTACCAACTAAATAAACACTGAGCATTCACATCGCACTTCATTTTAACAAAAGCATTTTAGATAAAAATTCAGTGATGAGATTTTAGTTAGCTGATTGGCAGACAGCCACCTAAAGGAAGGATCTGCTGTTACAGGAACCCAGAACAACTCCTCTGAGAGTGGCCTTCAGTACTGAACAGGTTTTCAAGCTGCATTAACTAGAAACGTGGCAGTGCTGATTTATTTTGGAATTGTACTGTTTCACTGCTTGATCCTCATGCTTTTGATACATATAGTAAGGGAAGAAGACTTCATTTACTGTCATTGATGCGTAATTTATATTATCACCTATGGCCACAGCATTTATTCTTGGTATTCTGTTGGGAGGTGATCCTAAATCATTCCCAGCTTGTTAGCTAAGCAGTATAAAACAACGGTCAGCATATTCCCTGCCTGTTTTTTCCAGCTGTAACTCTAAATCTAGCTGCTTTTGGTACCAACCTTTTCCACTGCTTGTAAACAAGGTCAGTATTGTTTGTAGCCCTTTTACATTACATTTTTATAAATCAGTTTGCCTGTGCTTTTGCCTTCTAGAGCCTGTCATGTTGGCCATAATCACGCTTTTGGAGTTGAAGAATGGGCATTTTGCAAGTAGTGAAATTGAGGAAGGTATCTTTTTTCATGGTTACTTGGTTACTTTCCAGATACACTTCAAAGCCAGGTCTCCCTAGGCTTCTGCCATTGGAGATTTTGTGCACCTATGGAGACTAACAGAAACAGGATGTTGCTACAGAAATTGCTGTATCAAGCAACACCCCACGGTTTGTGCCCTCTGTTGGAGCCCAGTTCTCCTCAAAATGGAGTCAGTGGCAGGACTCCAGTAGCAGTTATTTGTGGAGGAAGGGTCAGATTCACAGGAAACACTGGGCAGCTTGTAAGCAGCTTCTCTGAGACAAATGAAATGTCATTTGTCCAAAACGATCGTTCGATGCCAGCACAGAAAGACAGCAAAATAAAACACTTTGTAACACACTAGCGGAAGTGAAGAGTTTTTCTTGTTATTCACAACAGCAACCACAAAATACAACAGAATTGCTCCAGGTGTTTGCAGGTTCCAGCTGGCACTGAGCTTTTAAGGTCCTGCTCATAACCTGGAACACTTGGGAGGTGCAGATTGGAGGCATTTAAACATTTGCAAGGATTTGAAACCTTTTACCTCTGCAGATCCAATCTGTAATTTCAAGCTCAGCTGATCCCATGGAAACATCAGCATTTGTGTCTTGTGCATTTTCTCATTTGTTTTGATCTGCATTGATTTTGCTTTTTAAGTGTATCTAGCCCAGACTTTAATAGTTTGCTATTTATTATAACACCCACTATAACATTAAGCCCAGTACTCAGTATATACAGTTCCTGCTTCTCTTTCATAGCATCATTCACATCAAACACAGAAAGCAAAGCAAGCAGCACAGGCACACAAAACAACAGCTTGTTAAAGGAATGCAGATGAGCTTAAAAGTCTATAAAATGCCTAATGCTAAAAGTTGCCTCAGATCCATATAGAATACTAAGATTAAAAAACATACATACTAAAGAAGACATTAATTGCAATAGCTTTACGTGTCTGAACAATAATTTGTCCATGAATGACCGGTGTGAATGTGCTCCACACTGGATTTTGTTTTTACATATGCATCATTTCTAAGTATTTAACATAGCAACATCTAGCAAACTCTGTTATTGCAACAACTCTAGGGAGACTGAGTCACTATTTGTATCTTGTAAAGATCAAATCTAAGCTCTTGATATCAGCATTTTCCTCACCATTTTGGATCATTTTAAGATTTCCATATTATTCCTTAAAAATCTACAGATATGTCAGTGGTATCTTACAGCCTTTACAAAACTGGTCTCTGAACTTCTAGTTTATTGATATCATTTGTTAATATTCTTCAAAAAAAAAAGACATGAGGCATTAAAAGAGAGAAAGGACAATGAGCCAATGTTTGTCAAACCTTCTAGCATCATCAGTCACACAACAGATGCAGCAAAGTCATAGTATTTTACCCTGAAGCACGTTATTGCTGATCCTCATTCTAAGCAAGCAGGCTAAGCTCAAAAGTTGGAGGCAGTCCAAATCTTTCCAGTTTTAAATAAACTTCTTCTCTGTTTTGTACTATTATTCAATAAAATGTTCCCAAAACAATATTGGTAAGCTATAAACAAGTTAGGCATCTAAATAATTATGTTTGAATGGAGGAACAGAGAAAATGTTAAAGGCAAGAGCTTGTGTCTTAAGTCAATGAAACAAACAATAATTCTTAGTTTTTGTGTTCAAAGGGACTCCCAGCGCCTAAAAAAGATCAAGGTCTACTTGTGCTGAATGCCTGGCCGATACAGTCCAGCAGGGTCTCTGCCCCTTACACCTCACAGTTCACTCGTAGACAACATGCAGTGAGCAGAAGTTTGCAGAAAAACAACCCCAAACCCATCTTATTTCCTATTACTGTAACCCCCCAAATTTACATAATTTATTAGCATGTTTTTTTCCTTGTTATTTTCCCAAGCTGCTCTTCAATCCAATATAGAGAGCATGTCATCGTGGTGCACCCAGAGCTGGAGACGTCCCCTCTTTTTCCCACGCAGTAGATGTTTATTTCCACTGGAGTTTGACCAGTTGCAGAGAGGCCACGGGGTTAGTTAGATATTTTATGGGTAATAATCGGTTAGTTGGAGTCTGTACTGTAGAAAGAAGCCTCTCCCAAGAACATCACATCACCATTCCACCAAACTGCCTGTCTTCAAAAACTACCAGACCGGCAGTGCCAAGCCACAACCATTAGTCCAGTTCACTGCAGAAATAATAAAAGTGAAAATAAGATGACAGACATCCTTTATGAACTATGAAAACCAAGAGTATGTGATGCTGCAAATATCTTAAGCATGGCTTGAAATTGCACTGGGAATGGAACTGGTTACTTTTCTATTTGCAAATAAGGAAAATTTATCCCAGTTCAACAATCTACATAAACTCTTTTGCACTACAGAAGAACCACATTAAGGACGTAATATTGGCCCTACATTACATAAAGCGCTTTGCTGACAGTTTGCACAGGGATGAGCATTACTGCAGGGCAAATTTCAGCTATGGTATGTATTTGCCTATCTAGCATCTAAAGATTTGGGCAGAACATTCTGCGTACAAGTAAATTCCTCAGGAAACGAAAGAAGGAGAAAAGCACTAGTTCCTCTTAATGCATACAGCAGCCATTTGGGAAATCCCCCAAAGGACTTAGCTCTGAAAATTATCGGGCAAATGTGTCTGAGAATATGAATTTCAAGAGTGCTGTTAGAAGTGAAACTGCATCCATCGCAAGGAACTGGTTTCCTGTTTCTACTCTTCTTGCCTTTCATTTTTCAGATGTGTATGCTAGATGACGAAAAGCCATTCCAGACTATTTCAGGTATTGCTGAGATGAAGGCAAGGTTGTTATCTATTTGAAGGAGAATCGTTTCTCATTGTCTGCTAGTATAAATGGGTAGAGAGTTTTTTGCTTTCCCCTCACATCCAACTGACATAAAAATCTTACATTCTCTACAGAGCAGTATGGAGTTTATCCATTCCATTTGCTCGAGCCCACAGTGAAAGTAATAGGGATTGGTGACTAAAGCTGTGCTTTTCCTTGAAAATTTAGGGTGTACAAATTTCATGTTAAGTTGTATTTATTTTATGTGGTTTCATATTTTTACTCTTCCTTTTTTTCTCCCTTCTCTCCTCATCAGTTTTGCAACATGTGCGGAGTGTAAACTAAAGAAAGCAACTACCTCATCTTGAACGTCAACTTTCCATGCAATATCAGATTGATATAATTGAGGCCAGCATCTCAATTTTATGTCAAGTCCAAGGACGGTTCCAGGAACACGTGTCCCACCCACTATATTATGAGACTAGATCTATCCCTACCAGTGTATCACAACACATTTTCTGCAGCTTTTAAAACATCATCCATACAACTGTCGAGCAGACTGAACACTAGTTAATGGTGTATATGTAAACAGCATCATTTCTCAAGGGAGCTTGACTAAAGACATTGACAGCTAACGACAATCCAGTTCTGAATTATGTAAAATTACTTGAGAGAACAAGTCGATGAAAAAGCAGTGTTTTTTACCATCACTGTAAATTTCTTAATTCTCTGGCCCTTCCTTTAATCAGTCTTCTTAACTCACAACTCTTTCAGAATCCAGGCTAAACTGAGCTAATTGAGCTATCCATTGCCTTTGGATCTCACAACCAAACATCTCTTAGAGTCAACAAGCAACTGAACCAGTTCCTTACTGTCAGGTGCAAAGAGTTTCGTTCTGGGAAACCAAAATCCATTATGCAAGCTAAATTCACACTCACTTTGCTGCATTAACTCTGTTGATAAAGTTTTGAGCATGTGAAATCGCTAATTTTCATGAAAAATCAAAATGTTGCTGCAATTCACTAGTACAGGGAAAAAACTCGTCTCTGAGAGTGACTATTCACCTCATTTCTCAAACTGCTCAGGCTCTTTTCAGAGCTGAATTGTATTATTGAGCTCTAAAAATTTATGTAGACTCATTTTTCATGGAAAATGTATTTGGAGATTAATGAACCCAAGGCTGGCTGCATCATGCTTTCAGTGAAATGGATATGCCATGTGCAACCTAGTGTTTCTCATTCCAAGACTAGGCTACTGGATTTAACCACACTCAGATTTGCAGCTTTATGGGAAAAACAGATTCTGTCAAATCAGCAATTTTTAAATTGATCTCAGAGTGTCGATTTTTTACAGCTAGTATAGAAGTTACAAGAATTAAGATCAAGATTATTAAAAATAGAAACCTGTGTAAATATTTCTAAAACCACAATTAAAACAGGCAGACTGCCAAAAGCAGTCACTGATTTCAATGGGAAAAACAAATGCTCGGTATTCTTGAAAGCGAGTCATTTATTAAGGACTCTAATTCTGGGTTTCTCTTTGGACTTTTGAAGGAGTCCTTCATACCTTCAGACTCAAAGGCCAGAGTGGAAGCTCTGACCAGCCAACATAAATTTACTCAGTGAATCCTCCATCCAACCTAAAAAGACATCAGTGATCTCAGGAGCTGCTCAGGTTAAGTCCAGAAAGCAGACACTGAATTATTATGTGAAGAGCGGTGGGGACTTTCAATCCCCCACTTCAGCACATGCTCCTTGCAAGCTCGCGGGTGGCTGCGCGCCAGTCCGGCCCGTCCCCTCTCAACGTTCAGCATTACGAAGTGCTCCTCAGTCCAAGCACTACAGCTTGCAACTCATTATCCTCCACTACAGACTGCCTGAAAACACTGAATGATGCAGCTCTAAGCTACACAGCTACCCCTTAGCAAGTGCAAAATTAATATACATTATACTTGGCCAGATTTTTACTAAACTTTCACTGGTCTCAGCTCTGCTTTAGGCCTGGCACAGATTCCTGCACCTGCATCGAGTCAACAGCAGCGGAGTTTTACTAAGGTACGTATTGTTAAGTTACACAACATAAATTTATTTGACTCCATTTGTCATTACTCAAACTGCGACCTTTTGGAACAGTAGTTGCAGTATGACTCCATCATCTCATAGCTTTTCTCAGGACAAAAAAGTAAAAATAAGTCCTCTGCAGCTTTTGCGTAGGGATTTGCTTTGGCACAGGACTTCTTTCCCCAGTCCTTGCCAGATGTCAGAATGATGTTTGGAGAGAGAACATTTCATCCCTTGCCATAAACAAAGCAACACAGACATAAAGGAGCAGTTAAGGGAAAAAGACTGTTATCTTCTAGACACTCAGCTAGAACAGGCTGTGATGAGGAGGAGCTGACTGTCAGATGTGGGACAGCTTATTCTAACATCAATACGTAACCCAAAAGAGACTGCTAGAGGAGGAAACCATGGATTTTTTCTTATTATTTTGGGGGTTTTGTGTTTTACTGAAATGCTTCGGTCTTTTGAGTTCACATGGTGACACCTGGAAAAAAAAAGCTGAGAAACAATCACTAGGTATATATTTTCCCTTCTTTTCAAATAAGCTAATGTAAAGAACAGCATCACTGTGGCCTGCAGGCATTTCTCCAGCCGACAATTACAACTGAAAAGAATTACAACTGCAATCTAGCTGAAGAAATTGTCTTATCTGCTCCATGAATGCACCCTTGGGAGGATTCCTAAATGCTATTTTATATCCTCAGAGAAGAGTAACACTGAGACAATGATGAAAAAGGCATCTGTTTTAGATGTGTGTAGTTCTAACCACTAACATGGACTGTGTGATCTATGTCTGTGGATAGTATGACTACTGCTCATTAATATTTTATCTTAGGTTGCTCCATATCTTATTCACAGTGTAGGAGCTCAAATGAGACCCAAGCACACCCAGCGCGGAACCTCCAGAGTATGTGTTTTAAAACAATGGAGAGAGAGGTCATAAATTTGTTCCATTTACGGGAAAAAAAGTCTTTAAATTTATCTGAGTGGTGCCAGGTATGTCTTACTGTATTGAAGTAGCAAAGATAGAACACTTTGTAAATATGGGCTCTCCCAATAGCAAGTAAGACATTCTGAAATACATTCTGAAAACAAGATTTAAAGAAATGGATCTAGAAAACATTCTTCAAGAGACTCTTCCGATTTCTACCAACTTTGTTTTCAGAAATTTCTATTTTTGTAAAGCAAGGTAAAACAGAACCAGGTGGATGGACAGAAAGTTGTCAACCTCCTGAATGGCACATGTCAAACAATGTAACTGTCTTCTGACAGTCACCTTTTAGCATCTCCACTCTCTACTGCTTGGTTCGTACTCCTTACGCTTCTATATAAACATAATATGCATGAGAGTATGTTGTCCTTAAAAAAAATCAGTCTAATCATGATTCAGCCGCTCCTGAACTGTCAACGCAAGATCATTTCAAAATTAGCATTCTTCGGTTAGTCCATCCAATCTTAGTAAATCTTAAGGCAAATTTAGCCAGTTCAAACCCCATCCAGAGAGAAAACTATTAGACAGGAACAGGTTAAATGTAATTTTACTTATACCAGTACCAAAAAACCTTCAATAGCCAGGTCCCAAGGTATTTTTTCACATACATTTAGTCAGCCGTTAGTCAGCCAAAACACATTAAAGCAAGGTAGCACTTTCAGTTTAATCTGTCATAGGCTTGGTCATAGAGATGGAAGTCATTTGTTCTTCAAACAACCCCCTGATGTATGCAGAGAGACCAGTTTTACATACATAATCTTCCAAAACCAAGTGTCTAAATCATGTTTCATCCCAGTCCCCAAAAGGCATGGAAAAACAAAAGCACTCTTATTAAGCACCCGACTCTAATCCCACACGTCTAGTCAGTAGTGTTAATGATCTTCAAAGGAGTGGATTGCAAATGAGTCTAGACATGCCAGATAGGCTATCCTGGGAAGCCAAGTACTAAAAATTGGCAAAGACTGATTAAATGAACAAACTATGTTGAGATGCACTGAGCACTTCATGTTCATTGTCCTCAACTGGAGATGTAGGTACTCAGCACTTCTTCAAAACTGGGCCACATACTATGAATAGAGGCTGAAAATTTTATTGCCAAACTAGACGTAACCTCTGAAAAGACACCGGTCTCTATTTCGCCCACCCAATGCATGATCTGAGAAGAAACAGCAAACACACCTGCTCTGTACAATGAAGCACAGTGCAGGGATGTCCTCACGGGCATCAGCTCCTGCAAAGCAGCGTTGTGGAGATGCCAATTCAAATCCACAAGCAGTACTGGTTTGATGTTGTGCCCAAGCTATATAAGTCAGCCGGTGAATAAAGCTTATTAGTTTAGTCTCAGGTCTATGCTGACATAGCTAAAAAACTTCCAACTGTGGTGTCAGCACGAAATCTGCCATCACAGGCATCTCCTCAAAAGCACCACATTTCACAAACACGCATCTTGTGTCCCAGATTATACAACGAGAGAATGGTTAAAAAAGCAATGAGATATTGTTTTTAAAGACATAAAAAAGGCCTTTTCCTCTATCAAATTCTAATAATCTAATTATTCTAATAATTAAATCCTGCATCTACAAGCAGCAGAATGCTGTACCTGTGGTGAACAAAAAATATTTTCTAAAAACAAGGCCTCCAAGAGGCTTTCTGCCTCTTTTCTTTCTTTAATATGCATTCACTATCTGAGTTTTCTCCTCATAAATACTTCTGGGGAAACAATGAAATGAATTAAACTTGATACTAACATTGCTATTTCTGTGTTTTGTTACAAATGATCAAGGAAGACTGTTGATTTGAGTCACAGAACTCCAGAGAGCTTAGGTTATTTTCAAATTCTGCAGTGTATTTCTTGAACAACCTGGACAATTCTCAATCTCTTTGTGCCTGTGTTCCCATCTATAAAATAATGATAAGAAAATTCCTTTGTCTGCTCTGTATTGTCTTTCTGGAATGACTATATAGCACCTACTATAACAGGTCTCAGGTGAGGTAATTAGTGGTTTCTCTACAATGAGTAACAGCAACAACAAAATACAAATAAAGTTCTCCCAAATGCTGTTTTGTGGGGATCCTTCACTATGATACTAACCACAGGTACAGAGCAAGTCAATATATTAATACTTCAGGAGATTCTCTTAAATAAGAGTCACTACCCTGAAACTCATTCATTAAATTTGCATAAAGTTATTTTGGAGTACTCATCCAAAGCCATATCGTTACAAATTTCTGCATTGTAAATACTGGTCATTGCTGAATTTGTTGTCCAGCTCCACAAAGATGGCAGGTAAGATAGAGCAGATACGGAAACTGAAACTGTGGGCAGAATATTGATTTTGAAACAGAAGAATAAATGAGAAACCTTCACACACAAGTATCTGCATACCTTCCAACAGAAAAGAGTAAAAGTTGGTTTGCATAGATTCATCTGTCTTCCTAATATCCCTTGGTTCTGCTGGCCAATGTACACCTGAATCCAAAAACATATCGGATTTTTCCCATTCCTTCCTTATATAGCTAGCTGCTCTGTAGCGCTATTTAAATCTTCTGAAGTCTTTCTTTCATCTGCATGCCCCACTTCTCATACCTCCTGAGACAAGCAGCACGTAAGCTCTACTCCACATTTTGTCAATATCCAAAAGCAGTAGAGAAAGCTCTTTATTCCTGGACTCTTTTTTAGGAACTGGCTAGAAGAAGGAAGGAAAAAAGGACCTCTTCTGCAACAGGTCTTGCTAAGGCTGGAGAGAAAACCTAAAGAGGGTCAGAAACAAGCACCAAGGGCAGACCTGGTGGATAGCCGTAGGCTCTGGGGAGGAAGGGGCTATGGGAACAGGTCTGATGAGCTGCAGAGGGAAGTAGAGTGGGGTTGGAATGGCAGGGGCTCAAAAAGTGATGCTGGTGAACTTTGAGTAGGCTGAGGGGAAAAACGGAGGAAGGGGCCAGGAGCAGAATTAATAGAGCAGAACTAGCAGAGTTTGGGGGTTGTGAATACGTAATAAAACACCCAGGGAAACAAGTTTGGTTTGGACTCTGGAAAACAGTATCACTTGGATCAGCAGATGTGAATGACAGGAACAGTTGCAGCATCCCTGGGCCATCTCTCAACATTTAATGGTACATCTCTGATGCACAAGAAAGAGTAGCAGAAAACTGAAATTCAAAACAAAGAACAAGAACTCACAGTGTTTTCAGAAAAAAAAATTTTTGAAACATCCAATTCAAAATTTTTACTATCTTGAGGTTAGCAATACCAAGAATACACACTTTAGGCTACTCCTTTTACCTAGTATCAAAGATCTACTGCTTGGTATTTTCCCACTTTGGTAGTTTCTACTTTCCTCCTTTTCTACTCAGCTTTCCTTACTCCATCCACACTGGCATCTTCAGGCCAAATCAGGGAGCTCTGATTCTCTGCTATGTCTCTAAAAGGGATTTGTTACTCCACAGAAAAGGTTAAATCTTCCCCTCCCTTCCCCCGCCCCCTCCCCCCAAGAAAAAATGCAAAGCAGTTTTTTTCATGAGGAATTTACAGTCAAAGGGGGAGGGAGGAGTGATAGTTTGTCTCAGTACGGAACTAAGTCAAATTTCAAACCTCAAAGAGGGAATTTCCAATTTCCGCACAACTCTAAAAAGCGTACTAGAACTGAAACGCGGCCGCCTGAAGAACGAGAAACAGGAAGCGGCAAGAAGATGCAAGCAGACCTTCCAGCCGCTGCTGCAAAGCACAGGAAGAAGGACGCTCACGCATGATCCAAAGCCTGCTGAAATCAGAGCGCCTCCTTCCAATGACGGTCACCTTTGGATTCTGTCAACACACCCGGGCATTCTTTGCCAAAGTGAATAATGCTGCAGTGTTTTACAAAACCATGGAAAACAACCAGACATTTCTGATTGTAACAGAGTAAAAAAAATAATGGCAATTAACTACACAGAAGAGATCAGCCCCTGTGGACAAAACAGAAACTGGATTGGCAGCAGCTTGCTCAGAAATCTGCTACAGATGTACTTCAGCGTTGGGCTACTGGGATTCTGCCACAACTGGCTTTTTGGAAATAAAACAAAACAGTAACGAAGAAATTACACTCCAGGTCAGGTTTGGGAGGACCGCTCTCCCCGTGTGCGTTGGGAGGAAGGATACACAATCATCTCGGTCTGGTCTGCGATTTGTAAACGCAGAATTAAATGCCACTCATATCCTAACACTTCCCTAGCGGAACTACTGTTCGGGGTCATTTCGAACCCATCCCTACGGCAGTAGTGAGACGGCCATCAGAACGGGCTGAGCTCCACTTGAAGGTCTTCTTTTTAACTATCTAGCAGTGGCACATTATTTCTTATCGACTATCAGCATTAATCAAATGACTAGTCCATGAAACAGGTTCAGGATAGGCGAGGGCCTGAAAACAAAAGGTGCATGTGCAAACAGTAATCACTACTTCTATATCATTACCTCCAAAGCCGTAATAACGTATCGTATTCTCAGAAGAAAAACATGCAGATGTAATTGTCACTTAGGGATAAATGTGTTTTGGTTTTGGTTTTAAAAAGGCTGGGATGATTGTAAGGGATTATGTCAAATCACATTGCAGCTGTAATATTTAAAAAGCTCTAGCTGCAATGTTCTAGATTATAAATTACATTTGATTTCATTTTTATCATTCTGAATGGATTATGATTGAAATGAGTATGTAAAGTAATTGCCCATGCATGCCATGTGCCACCCTCCCCCGCCCCCTAAATCTCTTGTAAGCAAAACAAGGTAATTCAAGGGAATATTCAGAGAAGAAAAAAGTTAGTAAATGAAAAATACACCCTTTTGTCAGTGTCTGTAATTTTTCTGTATTCTTTTGCAGCCAATATCCGCAGTATCTTTCATCAGCAGAAGAGTCAGTGTCTGCAGCTATGGGTTGCAGAAACTAATTATTATGTTTCTCCAATAAAAACTTCTGTTCTAAAGAAATTCATTCAATTGCCACTTATTTTGTTCTGGTTTACTCTTGTCTTCGTTTTTAGAAAAATCTTCCATGCCCAGTAAATAGACATATATATTCATGAAATCCACCTGCTCTTTTTACTTCACAATAGAGCTGATTTGACATGTGTTTTCTATTCCATTTGAAGGTGTCACCGGGCTCCATACATTTTATGATAAACACCTTCTGAAACGGCGTGGTTTTCCATTTGCTTTGTTCGGGGAGGAAGGAGGGAGAGGGTTCAGTACTCAGACAACGGCTAGGCTACCAGCTGATTGACAGTGTAATAAAATATCGCAATCTTTCTTTGTAATCTCACACAAAATAACGTAAGTTAGCATTATTTCAGCAAAATGAGATCTGCCACTCTTGACACAGCATGCACCACTGTCGCAGGCAGACAGTATACTTTGGGTCCATGAGGACTAGCACTCACCAGTACGCCTCATTTTTGCTAAAATAGGGTTTATTTATGTACCAATCTTAATATGATTACAGGCATTTACTAACAAGATCAGAGGAAAAGGGCACACAAGACAAAGAATGTGCAGTGATTAGGCTACAGTCGGATCACTAAGACTTAACACCAATGGCAGGTACGAAAAGCAGAGCCAGCCTTCTGGAAGAAAGGTCTAACACCTGCGAGAAAGCTTTAGGGAGATACCTGCCTTTCACTTAGTAACACAGCGCAGCACGTACAGGAGCATCGCACTGAGTACAGCAGGTGAGCAGGTTTTAACGGCAGCAAGAGAAAATTTAGCAGAAGCTATTCAGCAGATGCTCCGATGGCGCTGGGCGACGGCTCCACGCTCCTGCGCCCCTTCTGTTGAACCATTAGGTACCACCCAACTACCAAAGTCAGAGAGAAAACTGCTGCTCTTGCAGGAGCTCACAGCTCTGCTGCTCGCGGCTGCATCTCCCACCCATCGCCACGGCCAAGTGAAGAGGCCTGGCAGATGAGGGCAACGCAACTCCCCCCTGCGGCCAGAGAGCCAGTGGGACCTCTCTCTCGGGGCATGTCAATAAGCACAGAGGGGAGCTAGTTGATGAGACATGCTAAGGTCCTTTCGAACTGATGATAAGGAAAGGACCTTTTCTCACTTCTCTTCTGTATAAACCATGGGAGTCCTACGCAAGATTAAAGCACTGGTAACTTCACCAGAAAACTAACATGAGGCACCTCAAACCAAGACGCTATGACCTTTTCAAGAAGACTTTCTCAGCTCTCTCTAAGTTATTGATCTCTAATGCTTAGCGGAGTATATTTGGATAATTTGCTCTTCTCTGTAAAGGCGAGCAGCAAAAGGTTTAAATTAATTCCATATCCAAAAGATTTTTTAAAGTAGAATTGTTCTAATAAACATTTGTTACCTGCTATATACATTTGTTTCCATGACTCATGTTTGTTTTGATGCCACAGTTTAACATACCATTTTGATCATATCTCAACCCACGCAATCCCACATGTGTTTAACACCTAATAAAAAGAGCCTTGAGATGAAACAAGTATGAACATGCTCAGTTAACAGAGTAGACACAGTGATCTATGGCTAAGTGAGAACAGTATGATTTACATGATCCAAGAGACACTTTCTCAGCCTCTGGAAGCAGCACTCAGAAGTACAAAGTACCTAAGCATTTTTGGTACTTCATATTTTCTAATTGCTAGAACTGAGTCTAAGAGCTCATCCACTTTTTCCAGCTGTATCAGCTGGTTTAGTAAGCAATCATAACTCTCTCTATAAGCACTCCTTCCTTCATGAATACGAGTGGTTAATCCAAACCATTACAGATTGATATTTTTATTTTCTTCTCATAGCTCAGCCAGCAAAACTAAGGCCAGCTATATATACAGTAATGAAATGATTCCTCACTTATACAAGCAGGCTGCTGAAAGTCACAGTGATCATGAAAATCACCGTATGCCCAAATTTCATTTAAACGGTACAAACTTCTTCAGATGTTCAAAAGAACTTCTTTCAAGAACTTGAAATATCCCACCTAATTAATGTGATGGCCAAATTTCCCAGTGGCTTCAAAGAGCAGGGATAGATGTTGTTGTGCTAAGAGCAGGCTGTTGGATGAGATAAGGTCAATTCCCTGTTCAAACTTCCTGTACAGCAGCAGAGAAGTCACTGGGGGCCTGATCCAAATCAAAAGCAGTTCCTCTACTGACTATAAGCAGATTTTGAAATAGTTATTAAATCTCTCCAAGCTTCAGTTCCCCATAAAATGCATATACAAGAAATTCCTACCATACATGTGAAGATGCTGTGGAATCAGACCCATGGAAGACCATCTTCCAGGACTCCCTCTGCTGTGTGCAAGGCCATGATCTAGGTAAGCCACAGAATAAGAAGTGAAGGAAACTACACACAGTTTTAAAGTCATTTGAATTAACTAGCTGGCAGTAGCAAGTCTTAAAAGGCTTTTGTAGTTTTTTCTTCCCCATATGTTTCTTGCTGTGACAATATCCCTTTAAATCCCAAGTAAATGCACAGTTCCATTTCTTCCTTATGGTTTTACTGTCACTGAAAATGGACTTAATGTCAAGTGGCCGATGCTAACAAATTAACACTTCTAGTATGACACTTTGCACACCCCTAGGAAGCACTGGTGGAGGGAGCCCAAGGAGACAGAGGCAGTGATCCAGGGCTCTGTATAATTAAGAGTGAAATGGTGTGGGAAATCTTCTTCAGACTGGGAGACAGAACTGTCATGCGAGTTGCTTGGTGAAAACAAGTAGATGTATATCCTAGAGCACAAAGGGGATAGCACCTGCTTTTTGCACAGAATTGTCCCCTTTCTTGATTGTTAAAATTGATTCTTAAGAGTTAGTTATTGCTGAATTATTTTTCTTGGCAAAAAGCTTATTTTTTGTTTATGATCTTCCCTGTTGAGCTCAGTTTGGATGCCCTGTGACTGCCAATTTCTTTCTAAATATGTCTCTACATTAGCATTTCTCATGAATAGATTTCAGAGCCAGGAGGAAGCCTAAGATGACAATCAGGACAGAGGTGGGGGAAAGAGAAAATGCAGGTTGTGTATCGTTATCATAATTTAAATTAAAGGAAATGTTATGCTCTCACATCCTCACACAGCTTTATCTTTCAAGCTGCAACCACTTTCCACATACACACAAATAATAATACACATTAAGCACAACTATTGTTGATCAAAAAAATTATTCTGATTTTTATGATGAAAGTAAGGGGGAGGCAGAAAATACGTTAACTTCATATAGTTCCATGGAAAGCCTGAGAAAAAAGTTGCTACTGAGAAGAGGAGCAGTAAGACATCTATCTAACTACTTTACATACTTCTGTAGACCCCAGACACCACAGTATCTGAGCATATGACACTCTTGCAGTGTGCCTGTGAGCTGGGAAAATCCTGCTCTCTCCACTTTCCAGGTGGAATCAAAAGAGTAAATGATTTGCTCAGGGTCACATGGGAAAAGCGTGAGGAGGAAGGAATTAAACCCAGACCTCTTCACTCTTCATCTCAGATTGCATTTTTGTATAGTACAGAGCTAAGCACAAATGGGTTACTAGCACACCGACTTACACCATCCTCTAGTCTTCAATGAGAAGTGTTCTAGGAAGTATTTTCCAAAGTTCTAAATAAAATGACACCAATCTTATTTGATTCTCCCCAATGAATGCTGAAATATTAACTGATACCAATGAATTGTACATCATTTATAGAGTAAATTGAACATAAACGATACAGAGTTTTATCAATACCATAACCAAAAACTTCACTTTGATTTTCTTTTAAAGCAAAGAGTAAAGAGTAGTTCAAATGTAACACAGATGTGAGTCAAAACACTCTTAGAGCTTCAGAATTTCTGCTCCTACCACAACAGCCCTGTTATGGGAGACACCTTCCGTCCCTTGCTGACGGTGCTGTCCAGATACTAAAAATGCTGAACTAGAATGTGGTCTGCTGCAGCCCACTCTTGTGACAGTCGCATTTCATCCACACTATACTGCTCCTTCCATTGCTGCGGCAGCTTCCAACAGTGACGGCAAGGAAAGGTACCTAGTATCAGCTCAAGAGGGGAGTGAGGTGACTGTCATTTCTGCCATGCAAAGGGCTGCCTTGAACACAGAATGGGTAAGGTTGGAAGGGACCTCTGGAGATCATCCAGCCCAATCCCTCTGCTCAAGCAGGGTCACCTAGAGCATGTTAGACAGGATCGCATCCAAATCTAAGGAGCACAGAAGCAGCACATCCCAGGCTTGACTTCCAGAAGCTGGGTGAGACCCCACCAGAAGGCCAAGAACAGCATCAGTTAAATTGATTATGAAGCTAAAATCTCAAAGATTTTCTCAGTTTGTTTTAAAAGCCTCTTTTATCCCCCACTAAATTAAACATGATTTCTTGAAAGAGGAATGTATATGAACCACTACAGCTAAGAGACAAAGGGATAGATCATAGGAACCGCAGTAATTTACAACTGTGAATATAAATTTGGCTGTCTTGATTCTTGTACAGTCAGGCGAAGAATCAGCTGAGACTCAGACAGAAGGATGGGTCTGATACTATCACTGGCTGACTTCCAACAGCTTCATATTCTCCAATATCTCAGGACCTGACAACTGATCCCATCTCTAGCGCAAGTGTTCTCAGGACAGTGATCTTACAGGGATGCCTTACTACTCTAGAAAGAGTGAATGGCAAATCAGCAAACACAAAATTTTGCTTCTCATTTAATCACGGGAATAAAAAGCAACAACCAACAGTAACAGGTTAAGGCAGCTACTCCTGGTCAGCCTGCGAATGTCTCGTACCCACAGACGAGTGCTTATGCACAGAAGTATTTCTTCTTGGAGACAGCACTGTCAGTGTAAATAAGGACTCCGGAATTCATAATAAAAATGCGAGAAATAAAAATCTCACTGGCAGGCTGAAAGAAATTATTTGTATTTAAAATATGCTAGTATTTTAGACTGTGCTGGTGTGTAGGTACAAAGTCCTGTACTGACTTTTTTAGAGTAAGGCTCTCCCTAGGTAAAATATTACTCCGTTGATCTGCAGTTTTCAGGAAGTTCTCCTTAGAGCTGCTCTGAAACTGTCTGGTTGGACTGTGCCGAGCTGTCCACCTCGAAACGCTCCAGAGCCATAAATTTCAACACCCTTCTGATGACAGCCAAGGAGGTTTTGAATTCTGCCAGAAGCCGGTCCAGTCTCCTGCCCGGGTACACGCTCAGCTACCCTGCAGCACAGCAAGCGGACTTTGGGGGTTCCCAGAGTACCTCCTCCCCATCGGCCGCCTCGGCGGCCCTAAAGCAGGTGAATGCCTTTCATCCCCAGTAGAAGGCAGCACCAAAAAGAGGCAATCTGACACTTAAAAAATAGAGAGATGTGATGGTAATTCAAGTTCATCTTCAAGAAAAAAGAAGTGGCCAGGATCATACTGAGTCAGGAGAAAAAAACAACTAGGATACACAGCAATTTGATTATTTAAGACACTTCAGAGTAACAAAATGCCACACTTTTCATAATTCAGGAGAAAACTAATCCAATATCACTATCTCAATGAGAGAATACTGCAAATATTTAAAAGCAGCTATACTTTATAAGGCATATAGAACAGAGGCATTAGCCAAACTTTATTTTATCTCCCATTGACTTTTACTTGAGTATCTTTTAATAACTATCAACTTGTGAAAATACGCATTGCACCGAAAGCAAAAACAGATTAGACACTTGATATGTAATAAGCAGTTTCTAGATCATTAAAAAGCCTGGAAAAATAGTTATACTGGGTTATTTTGAAAAAATATCACATTTCTTTGTCATGTAAGATGCTGATATCCCTACAACGTGAGCTAAAATTAACCACGGTGCCATTACAGTTAATAAACCTAAGTTATTATTCATAGTATTGATTAAATACACAACGCATCTATTACAGCTCTATTAGGGAGGCTGTGAGCATAAATGCACTATTATCTACTAAATATAAACCTTATTAGAAGGGTTTCCTACAAATAGTCCTAAGGGTAAATTTAATATTCCTTCAATTATCTGAGGTATGAAGTTGAGATTTCACAGGGATTTTCAGTAGGAAACATTACTTAAAATTCTCTAGCAGTGCAACATAGGTATTCATTTAAAAAGCATCATTTTCACTGTGATTTCTTTAAATTATTTTATCCTTTTTTGTGTAGCTAAGAGACTTATCATGAGGTTTTTATTAATATAGAGCTCTATTTGTAGAGTTTTTTTAAAAAAAAATGGGAATAGAATGTTTACAGAACTGCATATTACACCCTCTCTCCCAGCTATCTCATGGTGGTCCAGTATAGAAATAAATATGAAAATAAAGGACATCTTTCAGTAATAAGGGATGTGTTTCTATGTATGTATTTCCTTTGGACATGGCGTGTTGCAGGTTTGCTTCTCGGCTTTTTTAAATGTGATTTCTAAAAGTTAATGATATCAAAGAGGTTTTCACAGCCTTCTCAGACAAGCACCTCTCCACTTTTGGTGCTTAAAATAATGAGGCTTTTGGAGCTTCCCCCAAGATGACCCACAGAAGCACATGGGGAACATATTCCCCTCAGCACCAAATCCTCAGAGGTTTAAAGTTTGTTCTGTTACAAGAAATCAAACTGATTTTTAATTCCTTTTTACCATAAAGGGCTCTTTTGCTTGTGTATATAACATATATACACACTTGTGTGTGTATATAAATATATATATATATATATATATATATATAGAAGCACACACACGAGTCACACATCTCACATGTATACACATACATACGTATGACAGCAGCTATAAAGAAGCTTCAGACCGAGCTGGCAACGGTGGCCACCGAAGTGCTCATGTTCAAGCACTGGAGAGAGAAGCTGCTGCAAAATTCAATCATATCAGAAGCATCAGCTCTCAGCATGCGGATGAGAGATACTATCTTTAAAGATTCAGCTATTGTAACAGAACAGAAAACGCTAAAATATTCTTGGGGATAGCAGCTCAGTCTAACCTGTAGAACAAGCGACAGTCACAAAGAGATTTCCAGCCGTCCAAGGAAGACCTTTGTCACGGGCTTTATGTTAAAACCAGCAGGAAAAGAAAGAACCAATGGTTAAAGCTGAAGCTCTGCAAGTTCAGATTGGAAAGAAGGCACATGGTATTAATAGTGAGGTTAATTAATCATGGAAAAAACTTATCCATCATGCAGTACATTTTCCAACACTGGGTTTTCCAATGTTGGATAATTTAAAAACAACACATGCTGGTTTTCTCAAGCATATGGTCTTGTTCCAGCAGTAAGCAAAGGTAGCACATAGGAAGCAAAATACAAGCGAGTTGTATGACCTGTGTTAGGCAAGAGGTAAAACTGGCCGATCCCAGCAGCCATTCTTCATTTATATTTTGTGGGGGAAAGGATGGTTTCAGAATGTGCAATTAATCAACATTTGTTTTCCAAACTTATGAGAAACCTGTCTACATAAGATGCCATAAAATAATGTTAATGATGTTAGGCATATTGTTTTCCACACAGGAAGTTTTCTTTTACTAAAAATATTGGACATTTTTCCATGAAATATCAGAGAAACTGCAGAAAGTTCACAAAGCAAGAAAATTCTCCATAAAAAAGAGGCAAAATTTCACTAGGGTAATAAAAGATATTTTAAAGGGAGAGAATTTCTTGAAAAGAAAAGGAAGTTCTATTTCAACAGAGCAAACTATGAATGAACAAGGGAGCAGGTCCTGATGAAATCCAATGGAATAAAGCAGCAGCAGAATAAGCACATCAGTATATGCAGGACCAGAGCATTTGTATGCTTGGCATACAGATAAATATGGCAAAAGTGAAACATAAAAGGGCAGTGGAAGTGGGTGAAGGAGTGTGAAAGGTAATCAGGGATAGATTTTTTTTTTTTTTTTTTAAGAGATATGGTATGTATAAAACATCAGCTCTAGCGGAGGACAGAAGAGATTTCAGAATGAAGTTATGCACACCGAGAAATTACAAGATGCAGGAGGCACAACTGGCAGGACAGGCTGCAGCCTAAGTGCTTAAGACAGGTGAGATATTACCGAGCAGATAAAGCAAGAGAGATGGGTGAAGGGCATGACAAGACATCTGAGAGAGGCTGACAGCATAATTTGCAGCAGGAATTGGTGACATCCAAAAGGAGACAGCAAACTCACCACTACGTTACTACGTACTAATTTTCAGTATGTTTGGTTTTGCAGAGAAAGAAAATACATTTTTAACAATTAATTTTGCATGACACCAGTCAGCTGACAGAGTCCATGGAGAGGTAATTTGATATTTCTTTCAGTCACACTCAGCCATCCTGACTCAGCCTGAGTCAGTCCCCACAGCACGAGCGTCCCGAGGCTGCAACACAAGGCAAAGGAAGAGGGACGAAACCGGTCACTCTGCTCGGCTTCGCTCTGCGCAGCTGGGGAGGATAGTACAGGGCATTCACTAAGCTTCCTGCTGCAATGTACTGCCATTTGGAAAGCAAAATTTCCACTCACTATCTGAGCTAGCTGCCCATAACAAAGTTGCTTCATAAAAAAAGGGGTGAAGCATATTATTCCTCTCCTGGGAAAAGGGAAGGAATCGTGATTCAACGCTGTGCCTGTAGCAGCGTATATACACCAGGACAGACTGAAGTTATAGCCCAGTCCTACCCATGGCAAAGGAAATCGTATTTTCATGGCACAGGGTGTAGGGGGGGGAAGGCATCTGTTTAATTTTTTTTAGCTTGTCATTAAACACAGTCCAGTTGTCAAAACAGTAAGATTCGGTAAGTTAGTACTAACATATTATCTGATCAATTTAATTTTCTGCCACAAGAAACACTGCATCTATTGATTAAGATCTGATATTTCCACTTAGCACTTCATGTCAGAAGGAGCTAAAAAAGAGGCAGAGAATTTCTTATAATAAAATATTAATATGAATTAATTCAGTGGTAGTAGTAATTGCAACCATCTTCATTCTTCAAAATTTCACTTTTAATTTGCCATCATAGCACTTTATTACTGACTTTTTACAGACCTCTGTGAAATGAATTATAGCAAAATCTCTGCAACACCAAAAGAATGTGCCAGGTACATGACTTTTTGTAACTGCAAAAACCTAAACTGTTCACAATACTCTACCTGATGCTTCAGTCTGTCAAGTAAATCTGTGCTGTAGTTTGAGAAGCAACTTTCTATTATTCGTATCAATATTACAATGACGAATAAATATGTTTTGTATAATTGAAAAAACTAAAGAAATTATATAGTAGCTTAATTTTTTAAGTATATGGCACTAACCTCCTTCAGAACAGCAGCAGGCTTGTCCTTGACCCTCATTCCCTTCTCCACCTCTTCCCTCCTCCCATCATCCGGTTATTCACCGGCATCCACAAAGGGCAGGACAGAGCAGCTTATGTGCAGGCAGGTAATCGGATGGCTTGTGGCTACCACATCTGAGCAGCCACAAAGGCCAGCGGCTAGAAGCAGCAATCAGACTTGGCTAGCGAGAACTTCTGCCACATTAACGAGTCCCAGCTGAAGCTACTTGCAAAAGGAGTGACCGCGCTAGCGCATTTAAGCAATCCGCATCTGTGTTATGTTCAGTGTTATGTCTGTAAAAGCCTGGAGCCAAAGCTTTTTGCTCAGCCTATCTCAACAGGACTGGTGGTTTTCTTATCAATTCTGTCACTGACACCTAGTTTGACTGTGGGAAATTAATTTAGTTTTGTCTACACTTCATTTTTTTCAACTGCAAAACAGCAATACATTCCTTTATATACAAACACATACACATATATACACATAAACAAATGCACACACTTTTACCACTTAAAAGCCTTTTTTTTTTAGTATGTTTTGCATTTTGAGATCCTACTGTCAACATTTTGCAATGAATATAACATTTTAAACTTCTCGGCACATTTCTTGGTATACTGAAAAGCTGCCCAACAGCAGTTGTCTGCACATCAGATCCTAGGGCTGGGTTATGTACCATTACATTCAAGACAACAGTGACTAGAATAGGTATATTCACATCTCACTAACTACTATTTAGTAGAAGAATTATGGTTACCACTATTTCTTTTTTAAAAAAATAATTAACCCACGTTTCAGGTTAAACTTCTATTTATTGGCTGTGCTGTTTTCCACCTTGCAGAAGTCAGAGAACAGATTGTTCTGTTGCTGCACTAAACTTTTATCTTTTCTCAAGAAAAGATACAGAAATAACTCATGGGAGGTGTTTCTAAACTAGCAGATCTCAACGCAATGTCTCAATTTTTAGTACACATTTCTTGCATGTCAGATCTGAGGGCAAATTATTCTGTGCTACATATGTATTTGATGGCAAGAAAATTGATAAGTGATTCAAAAAAACTCTAGATATTCTTCGCAGCTTAAATGAGTCTATGATATTGTGAATTTAAAGTCAGTTAGAAACAAGTTTTGAAAAGTCAATAATTAATGATCCTGAGAGAGCCAGATAGCCAGGCAAATACTCAAATACTTGCCCAATCTATTTCATTTATTCAGGTATTTATATGACAGTTAACCTTTAGATCATTAATCTCGAATGAGCAAGAAAGGGTTTAATTACCATTGTTTTACTTTCAGTATTTACTTCTGCTCAACAACCATCTTGAGATATTTAGCATTTTCCAAATATTTTGTAAAACAATTTGTTGCTAGTGAAATAATTTGCTGCTAATGACTCGGACATATTTTCTGGTTTGTCTCTGTAATGACCATCAACACAGAAGCTAGACAGTTAAGACATCTTTTCCAGTGTCACTGGCAGCATTATGTCACCTGAAACACCTTCCACGGTAGGTGTGTGCTGAGAGTTCATATTTGGAGAAGTCATCACGCCCAGATGCTCTTGAGGACCTACCGAAACAACTCCACGAGTACTCCGTGAAAGGCACCCGTCCCAGCTACACAGGGAGTTTCCAACTGTGTAAAATGTACTGTTATATATACCCCTTTATCAGACATACGGAACAGTTTCACAGTACCCGAATAACCTAATTTCCATTTGCCTTTGGCTTCGGCTCAGTATTTCTTTCTGATGATTAATACTTCACTTTATATACTGCATATTATAAAGCTCACTGTCTGAAGTTAGTTTTTTGTACAGTATTCTCAGGAGACTTGATAAAATCCCTCTGAAGTCAATGAAAAAGCTCCCATCAACTCTAATGAACACTGGACGAAAGCCACTAAAACTGTTCTGTGCTGTTATTTTTGGTTACGATCCATGTTGCTTCACCTTTTATTAAATTGTGTACTATTCATTCACCCAGGAACCTTAATGACAGAAATCTGTCTCATGAACCATTGCAAGTGTCCGTGAAACTCAAAGACAAGGAGAACATCCTACTTTTCACAGGAACTTGTACAAGATAGTAAAGTGCTTATTCTAAAATAAAACACAGATGCAGCAAACCTTCAGCTCTGCAGGTTTCATGAGAGCCAGTTGTAGACATGTGTATTCCCAGCCGCACTGTGATTCACCTTCCTAGTATGGTGGGAAGCACAGAAAAAACAAACAATTCCTGTTACGTAAAGAATGCAGCTTGTAGAACTACTGATTCACAGGAATCATTCCTCCTTCATGAAGGAGGAGCTGGAGCCTGCATATACACATAGGAAGGGAAAAGAAAGAATTGAATAAGAAAGAGCAAAGCTGGAACAGAAGGGCTGGAAGTGATGACTAGACAAATTTGAGGGAGAAGGCAGGAAACTGAGTATGACTGAGTAAAAGGCATCTCTAAAAATAAACGGAGTACTACTCGGTTTGACCTTCATCCAAATTTCTTTTTCTTTTCTTTTTTTCCAGCAAATAGGAAGAGGGTTTGTGAACCCGATCTTGTTGTTCTGCGCATGTCAAGAACTTGTGAGTTGTTGCACTGTTATTTCTCCCTGGTAGAGCTCATATGCAGCTGTGTTTGGATCCAGGTATGTTCACACAGAGCTGCCAGCTCTCCCAACGTGGATACTAGTCTGTTGCTTTTAGCAGGAAATCTCTCTCTGCTGCCTTCAGCAGTGACTGAACAGATTTGTTTAAGATGCTGGATGTCGGGAAATCCTGAGCAAACGGCCATTTCACAAGAATGCTGAATCACATATGCAAAGAGACCACTGCACCGACCTCGCTGCACGTCCGATTCGCAGCGTCTGCGTGCGAACGTGCAGTATGTCCGACCCAGCCGAGATGTGTCGGATTTGTTGTGCATACACACATCAGCCGTGCAGCAACCACCACTGAACCTAATGCTTCTGGACCTCCCAGGTTGGTAGGTACCTCTACCTACCTAAGAGGACTCCAGCTTTGCTCTGTACCTTAGCCTTTGCAGCACCTACTCCTTCCACCTGTGTATAGTTTCACTGCTGATCAAGCAGTGCTTCTTTTACTCTCCTTTTTAGTCAGGCAGCTTCCCTCTTTTTCAGCTGGTCCTACAGCTAAAAGGACCTCTTCTACCAACAAGGCAAAGCCCTCCATGTCCCTCCTCTTTCTCTGAGATTATTTACATTCCTTCGGGGAAGTCATGGAGACCCCATCTTAACACAGTCTTTCACTTCTGTTTGCAAGGAAATTACCAATTTCTAAGTATCTGAGGACAAATTGGACAGTTGTGCTTACTTAATGATCAGCTGTTCTGCTGTTTGTTGCTCACACTGGAATAGGTTCCAGTGTTTACTAACCATCCCATTTCACTAGTATGTAAAATGCCTAACACAGTCTGTAGGTGATTTCACATCCACAGGGGCAAATATTATCAGACAATAGCTTCATATACTCAAAAAGACCTCATAGATAAATATATTCCCCAAAATATCATGCTATCATTACATAAAACATCAAATGTCAGATTATTACAGTAATGCCTCCTGGCATGGACACTGATCTTGTCCCACATAAGCCAATTTGAGCTTTGCTATTAACTTAAGTGAGTAGAAGATAAAATTCATAGAGGAATAAATAAAAGAAGGCAAAGGAAGACAATTCACTATTGAACAAAAAGTAAACTCTTAAATTCTCTTCTATTTGATCATGTATAAATGTTCAAGGCTGATTTTCAGAAAACCTCTAGGTGCTCAGTGAGCTTGCAGACTCTCTGGGATGAGACATAATGCTGGTGACCAACTGGAACACGCAGACTGCTCTGTGGGGACTTGCAGCCGTTCTGTTCCTGTCTTCTTCTGCTCCCTTCAAAACTCATCCGTCTCTGACACTAGCCACAGGGGAGACAGAGCAGCTGGGGAATCAATAGGGACAAGCTGAAAGTTATTTACAGATGTTACCAGAGAAAATGGGAAACCTGCAGAGCAGAGCAGTGTATACAACTCTATCTCAGAGTAAGTGTTCTGCTGTAATTAGACATGCATAACCTTTTCTGCTAATTTTCAGCTTTTGCTGTGAGCAGCAGGACCTAGTCTCAGCAGTTGCTGTCCAAATATTCTAATATGCCTGACACTGAGACTGTAAACTCTCAAAGAAAATTAAAAAAAAAAAAAAAAAAGCCAAGCATAGGTCCAGTTATCTCCAAAGACAAAATCTCTATCCAAAGACATATTCTCTATCTCTCAGGTTTGTGACAGCACCACAAGAATGGTTTCAGCCAGTCAAAGGATGTATACGAAAATTTGAAGAAGGCAACTGAGTTAGAACAGCCTTCATACCATCTTCAGGATGCTCAATTAAACCCTAAATTTATTTTTAAATTTACTGATGATTCTGTCCCACATCTATCCACGCTCCAGCTATTTCATACTCCATGACCCTCGTCACAAATAAACAAGCAGAACTGAACAGCCATCACTACCACCATCCCATCCTTGATGTGAGGTTTGGGAGTATCACTCACCAATACTGCCCACAAATGTCTATTCATTCCTAATCTTATAATTTAGATTGATCATCTGAGTAAAATTGCACAACTATGTATCGTACCTAGAGGATGAAAGACATGCTCAGTTCATCTAGGAATACCATCTCCTGGAAAAACCACCTATTGATGAGATTTGTATCATCACACTTACTACATCCCATCCTTAAATTGACACTTCGGAATAATATTCCCTGTTATCTAGTTTACAAAACCTAGTGCAATTTTTAAGTATTTTAATAGTTCCTCTCCTGCTCACAGAAAATATTTAACTTAAAAAATTATGACTGCTTTCTTCAGACAAGAGTAAATAGATATTAGCTTCTAAATCTATCCCCCAACTATCCAGTGGCATATTACAAATGCAGTTTGCTCATATATACCATAAATCCACACTAGTCTTGTAATGTTCAACCTGAAGAACAATTTTGACAAAAGGAGACAGTAAAAATAAGAAGGCATGTTAGAGAAAAATAAAACTGAACTTAACATTTCCAGAGAAATACGCTTAATTTTTAAGATAACTGTGTATGCAACTGTGGCAGTTAACTGATCTCAATACACAGAGAGTAAATGTAAGCATCAGTCACAAGTCAGATACCTGCCTGGCCTTTGGCACACGTCTTCCCTTTGTATACATGGTTGCATAATTCCACGCCAGGTTTATGCACCAGCGGTTTTATGTGTCGTTAGTAGAAATTTTGTAAGTGCTCTGTTTCCGCGGCTGGCCTTAATCAGCACCATAATGCCTTCACAGTAGGCTCTCGCTGTCAGCCGTCTATTAAGGCTATAATTAATTCTGCAGTTCTAGATGTTCCATAGCTATAATTTATTTATGCGTCCAACATTTGCCTCACATCTGAAATTAGATTTTCAGTACTTTAGTTTTTCTTAAATCTTCCCTTGATCCTTCTGAATATATATGGCTACTACATTTAGTGTTCTTATCTCTTTGACATCTTCAGAAAAGGCCTCTGGTAGAGTACTTTTCTAGTCGAGTGCGTTGTGATAGTGTCACCAAGAGTAAAGGTCTATACTACTTATCTGCTCTGAAAGGCTGACTCATTGCTATCATTTGCCTTTCCCTGTTTCAACTTGTCTTGGGCAACACACTCATATTTCTATTATCACCAGACATAACCTCACGTTCATTAGTCTCTTCTCTAAAAGTTAAAACCAACATTTGAGGTGTGCATCATGCTTTCTGGAGCTTTCTAAACCAGGGAATACCAGTGATATTACAAAATCACTGAATAATCACTATGATGGAATAGATATAATTTATTTTTGCAAAATACCCAAACAATCAAAACATAGTAAGTGGTGTAGGACCTTCCACACACTCGCAAAAAGCCAATAAATCCTAATCTTATAATTAATGCTGCTGCCGTCCTGCCAGCCTGGACATTCACACTAAGATCATCTCCACAGCCAATTTACCAGCCAAATGAGCCTTACCTCTCTCTTTTTTAAGATCAAAGGTGTACATACATGTCCACCAGCCTCTCAGAAATACTTATTTTACAAGCTGTTGTAAAAATGTAAGGATGGGTACCACACAGGTGTCACATGTTCACTTCTGCAGCCACTAACTGAACCCCAAGGTAGGGTTGTCCACGGGGACCACAAAAAGCCCAAAAGCCAGCTTTCCCTTTCAGCTCTGGCCCTGGCATGTTGTGGGAAATAGTGCATTTCACTTCAGCTTGGTCATCTGTGTAACGCCGAGCCCAACTTTGGCCACAGTTCCTCGTAACTATTCTAATAATAAAAACAGTATTACACACACACACACACACATATATATAGACTGCTATACTCCATCTACCAAATGCTGCTTATAGCCTGTATTTATCCGACAGATACCCTAATGCTGATCCATGGTCACTCTAGTTGAAACTGGAAAGCTTAAAATATCTCAGCTGGAGAGAAAGAGTGAGCAACTCGCATTACTACTCTTTCTGTTTTTCCTAGTAACAGGTATTATGCAACTCCCGTCGAGGCATTTGCTCGGAAGTCTCGATGTTGCCTCAACACACTCTTTCTGCGTTCCAGCCTGGAGCACTGCATCTCTTTTGGTTTTCTATCCTACCTAAAAATTACTCATCCAAAACACTCGTATAAACTTAGCTTCTTCTATTTCAAGGGTGGGGAAGAGAGATCTGGTATGCCAGTGCGTGGCTGTCAGAAAACCTCTCATCCTTACCGGCTTGCAGCTACTGAGGAAATGATCCTCTGTGTCTTTACACATTATGTCAGGGCACAACTGACAATATTATGGGTATTACATATGCAGCGTAACAAGAGTTATGTTTGCTGATCATATGTTAACAAAACAGGAAAGTCGCTTGATTCAGTTTCAAGTGTGGAGGCAAACCAAAACCTACTCCTAACTGTCAAGCAACCGTACCAGAAGCAGTCTGCAACACTAACAAAACCACGTAATGCCACAATGAGCCGGAGTCTCATTTCCAGGTTTATGTCACATTTATTCTCTCAGCTCAGAAACACATTTGGTTCCGAGAAAAAACAAGGAATGGCTTTAAATGACTCATTTATACCTCATCCAAACTGCACTGCTATGCAACGCACCGCAACGCTTCTCGTTCCTAGAAGCAGCCGCTCCGCTCGACTCGCAGCCTGCTCTATCCGTGGGCCTGCCACAGCTATTTTCCTGGAGTACATTCGCATACTCGCTCCAAGCCGGCATTTCCATGACGAGGGAGTGGGAGTAGTAGGTGGATATCAAAGCAAACCAAAGCGCTACCTTGAATGTTCATTAAGGACTGGAAATGGAGTTGGCTCTGCCTCAGCTGCGAGACCCTGCTCAGGAGACAGGGGCGAGAAGGAAATTAAACGCGACTGGCAGAGGGAAAGGAACAGCGGTGCTGGAGCTGAAATTAAACAAAATTATTGGAAATTCCACTAATTGAATGGGACCAGGAAATCAAATTAAGAAGAGCACAGCAGCCTGAAGAATCAGGACATGGCCTAAACCAGTGCAAAGGAACTAGCAAGCCAGTGAGAAAAATATCCAAGACAAATTTAGAAAAGAAAAGGTGCAGTGGTAAGAGTTTGTATAGCTGTATCAATAAAAATGCTGAGTGCTTTATACCTCTGAATCACCTGTGATGGTCAAGATAAGAGAAGAAATTGCATGTTTTTACTCAAAAGGACAAAAAAGAGCAACAATTAATTTAGAAAAAATAGAACTAAAATATATATAAATAATGGCTTCAAATAAATAAGTCTATTCATAGTTTCAGGCTTGAAAGCATATCTAGAAATAAAAAAAGCCCATGAGTCCAGCTTCATTTTAGAATGTTTTAGGCAACCACACTGTGCTGCCTAGATATTTATCAGGTCTGCAGCTGAGTGTCCTGCGAGGCTCCCAACCCAACTGCACTGGGACTCCAGCGCTTGAGGGAGGTGAGTTCCTGCAGAACCTCATTCATTTATTTCAGCCTTATTCAGTTCTTTAAACATCTGTGATTGAAATGCCTCACAAGGACTTAAATTCTTCAAGTAGGAAGAAAACGATACTTCTGATTAGAAAACAAAAATTAAAATACAATTAAAATAATTAAATGTAAAAACATACATTAATTATTGTTATTTTTGACATGGGAAAAAATCAGCACCACCTGAGAACTAGCGCATCCAGCCATTCAAAATGCCTCATTTCTCCAAGCCAGGAACATCAAATCTCCCCACATATTCAGCTACACACACTCTTACATAAATCACTCAAGTCATCACCGGAGGGCACTGAGGATGAGTTGCCAATTTCATTTTGTAGGCTTGCAACAAAACTCTCGCAACACTAATTTCATCAAATCAGAAGAACAAGAGATGTTTTGAAAAAGCAGAGTGTTTTGCTATATTCTTCTCCTTCCGCTAGTGCCATAAAAGACGCAAGTTAGATAAAACAGTTGTGCCTGAACTGATTCCTAACCCCCAAACCCACTGCCACTGGACCAACCACGTGCAACCAAATCAAGCAGTGTGGCTACTCACACCGGGCGACAGAGGCACGACTGGCGCAGGAACCAGAGCCTCCTCCGAAACGCACTGCTACTGGTATCAAAACAAACAGGTTTTAGTACATCTACCGACTACAACAAAAGCCAAGTTACTTCGGCTAAGGATTTTTAAGGGGCCGATTGTCAGGATGCTGAGTAACACAATACGTTAAAACCCGAATAAGCAGCCTACGAGTAGCTCCCCACGACGAAGAACCGTGGAGCAGCGGGCGGACTGTACCATGGCGCCTCACTGAGCGAGGAACAAGCTCTCAGCAAGTTACTCCCAAACAAATGCCACTGAACTTTTAAACAAATCTGCTCTGACTGCATTGCAACCTTTTGTGATTACTTTCCATGAATATTGTATCAAACAAAGATTGCTCACTGGAACACTGAGTTTTAAAGGAACATTGTGGAGTATCTGAGGAAAGTGAACTATGAATTTTTAATTTAAATATACACATTAGAAACAAGTCTCTAAAAGCTGTTGTCTTCCGATCGGACAGATAGTGACCTATGAGTCCAAGCAATACAATTTCAATTTCAAATCCTAAATAGGAACAATGAAATCCTGTCAAGCTGCAGACCAAGAATTAATGAAACATGGCTTGCATTTTTCCTGATGCTAAAATACTAGAATGGAAATTTTAATAGCATTATATTCTTTTAACCTATCTGGCTTTCAGAAGAAAAAAATACAACTAAAATTCTATCCTTCACTGTCTAGATGTAGCAATTTATGCAACTCAAACCCACGCCAACTCCCACTTACACCAGAAGAAGTTGATCCAGCTGATTCAAGCCAGCTGACTGAACAGGAGTGGGATCCAGCTGATAGCATTCTTGCAGAAATAACAGAACTGCAGGTCTTCTGCTAAATCCACTAACGGAGCTTTTTCTCAGTCTATTGATCCAAACTTCACTGAGCCTTAATAAACCCTTCAGAGTCACAAAAATTCATCAAAGGAAACATATCCTTTTTTTCCCCCATTTTGCAACAGAAAATTATTGTGTATCCCATATTGCAAAAATACATATGAACCAGATGTTGCTAATACCTCCCAAACAGTTCACATTTTAACTTATACTATGCAGAAAAAGTTTCAGCTGAAGAGGCATTTAATGAAGAATGATAAGCACCTGAAAAAAGGGAGCTATTACAAAAGCATCAATGAGGCACTGAATACAGTCATTACTAATTAAGAAAATAAGTAAGAGAGCAACTGGGTTGAGATGATGACATTTCCATACATTGTACAACCGCTGCAGAGCATATGCTTGATACCATTCCTGTTAAAGTAGTGGTTTACTGCTAGATCACGTACAACCAAGGCCAACAAGGTACTGCACAGGTTGTGGAAACGGCTCTCCTCCAAAGTCAAGATGAGAAGAAAAAGAACAACAATTACTAAGTGATTTCTTTGAGCAAGAGGAGAAAAATGTACAGAACAGAAAAAAAAAAGGAATCTGCCTTTTTGTGTCTTTACAAACTTGTTTTTGCTGTCTAGTTGTAACCAATGCAATGAATGTCAGCAGAACAGGAACCTCTTAAAGCCACTGGGAACTTATCAATGGTACCAGCCAAATCCCAGTCTCATACACTGACATCCCTGGTGGCAGCTGCAGTTAAGGGCAGACGGACACGTACGAGCAGCCACCACCTCTGCTCTAAGCAGCTCAGGCACAAGCCAGATTTGCGAAGAAGCCGCGCAGCCCCTCTTACGCCAGTTATGCTGAGTTGATAAGCCTTACCACAAGCTGCTCTAGGGAGGCGAATCTCGTGTCCCTGTGATGCAGAGCAGTGTGTTTTAGGTAACGCATGGGGCAAGTTAAATTTTGCATCAGCTTTTCTCAGTGTTGCTTCCAAAACAAGGCTCTGCGTGGACGACAGCACCAGGGCAAGGGGAGGAGGGAAAGCAACAGCAACTGCAGTGTGCAACGCCAGAGAGAGCTGAAGCCAGTAATTTGTAGAAACCAAAGGAGTATGAGCCACGAAAAAACCTAAAAACCACTGTGCCAAAACGTGTGGAAAGTCTAGGCCAGAATGAGGGGGAAATGAATTGCCTGGGTACCAACTCTCAGGCGCTCAGCCCGTTTCTCAAACCTGCGCTCCTAGAGCTACTAGTAAGTTGGACGACAGCTTTTACAAGTTTCAGTGATTGGAAGATGCAGCAGATTTGTCAGTGGCTGGACAGGAATTAATTGGTTCATAAAAACAGGTGAAAATCTCACATTCCACCAGGCTTCATGACTATTTCACACATCAGGACATATGTCACACACTGCCAGAATTAAAGCTTTCATGACCTTTGCTAAACATCATCTTTTCTTCCTTTATTCATGTGATGACCCATGAAAACATCAAACCTTTCTTTCATAAAGATAAGGTGTACAATACTCACTTGCCACTGCCACTCTCATGACTTCTTTCACTGTCACTCTTAAATAAATATATGAATCATCTTTCTCTTCCTCAACCCCCTACAATATATACCCTTAAAAAGTGTTCGCTAAGAGCTACAATAGTCAGCGCCATTTCATGCTAATATTTCATGCTCTGATTATCTTTTTTTCCAATGCATTACCTTTTAAAAAAATAACCTGTCTAACAATACTATTTACAGTTCATTTCTGTCCTGTGAATGTTTTATGCTTATTCATGATACTGTTCTTCATTGCTTTGGCTGAGGATATTGTAATCTGTCACCTCATCTGTCATTTACATCTCATTAATATCAATTGTACCCTCAGGGATGGATCTTGTCATCAGAAAATGGCACTGAGGCCCTGCAAATAGAAGAAATACCAAGAAATTATGCCAAAAATAGTCAGTAAAGAGACATCTCACCTCTCCTTCTCAGACCCCACAGATGCTCCTGTGTATAATCACAGTACACTGATGCTGTTCCAGTCACTACGGTATAAGGAACTTGTATTTAACAATCATGTTGTTTTTATTGAAAAGTTGTGTAACTAACAGAAGAGCAAGCCTGGCATTGATTGCAGCCTGCTGTTTCCTACTGCCTAGGACCTTGTCTACAGAGCAACAGCAGCTACTCCAGACAAGGCTTGAGGATCCAGACTGGGAGGGAAGCATTAGGGCATAACCATTGGGCTACTTTTTATAGTACAGTATGCAGGATATCCAGAGAAATGGTATTTCTGTGTATCTTTACTGGCCTGATACAACTTTACCTGTATCTTGTGCCACTCAGCTTTTCTTGGGAAATGAAGCTATAAAATTTCTCTGGATATCCTGCATATATTTGCAGGATGCATGCTTTTCATCTTTACAAAACATGAAGGTCTCTACAATGTTATACAGGAATGCCCTTGGGACAGAAATTTAAAAGTATTCTTCTGACCGCACCATTACCAAGGCTGCCAGTCCCGCTCACTGGAAAAAGTGTATGACAGGTTTGCCAGAATCATCAGATTGGCTTAGGCCACATGACAGATATCTAATGGGTTAAACACTGGAAGTTTTACTACAGAAAAAGTAACCGAGCTTCCCTGCAGATGAAGGCTGTGATTTTTTTTATATCCGTATGACTTCAGAGGCTGAGGATTTAAGAAAACATAGAGAAACACCTGATGAAACTTTGCAGCCTGCTGGCCTGTCATACTCATGTGCTCTTGAATCCATTCTGCTGTGCAGCATTAGATCCATCAGCATGTTCACCTCCTTCCTTCTGCTGATCTCTGTTGTTGAAACCTAGATCACTGCTGGTTTTCTCTTTCTCTCTGACCCTATTCCTAGAAAAACGTCATTTTTCCCTTTAAAGCAATTACTGGTTGCCTTTTCTGTGATTAAAAAGCTCATTTACCATATATATTAAATATGTCATTCCTTCTGCTTGCAACCCACATATGCAATTTTCACAAATTATACATTCAGGTTTTTTACATAGACATTTCAAAAGTTCTGATATTATTTATTGGTTCTTTGCAGCAGGCCCTACCTTTTCAAAGGTAGCTAATTTCCAAATGAATGTCCATGAATACAGCACTCAGCCTCTTTCGAAAATCCCAGCTGTAGCTGCAAAATTGTATGTTATATCAAAATTACTGTAAAGCTCTCATTTCAAGATGGACAGTGCTGTACTCACTACAGCCACATAACTTTTAAGCTGTTTACCTGTTTGGTTCATTTACTCGCAATTATATTTAGTAAAATATCTCATACTGTTGACTGTTCAGTCACTTGCCTCCACACCTTATTAGTCTTGTCACTAGGAGAATCCTCCACTGGTTCACAAATAATGCTGAATAGCAGTCTGTAGGACATCTGCCTAACTGCATAAAAATGCACTTACATTCTATTTTATTGCAAATAGTGCCTACCAAATTTTCCAAAAGGTACATATTTCATACATCCTCCAATACACTTACCTACAGCCCCAAAACCTTTATCCTAATTCCACTCATCAGCTTATGATGTCTTTATGTACCACACTAGCATCTAGCCTAGCTCATCTTTTCCACTTCAGCAGTTGTACATCCCCTTGTGCTGTTCCAGTTTATCCATGTGGCCCACACCTTCCACACGGCAACATCAAGATGACCACTCATCCAGATAATCCTGGTCAGTACTGTCACAGCTCTGACACCAGGCGACTGTACCTGTCACATTAGATAAGCTATTCCATTTGCTTCACATTAAATGGCAGGGCGATACCTAGATATCATCTGTCACATGGGAAGCCTCAGTGAAAAGACAGCTTTATCAAACAAAAAAAAAAGCATGAAGAGCAGAAGAAAAACCCAGTGAATGAAAAATATTCGAATATTTAAATGATTCTCCTATTAAATTAAAATGGATTAAAAGTAAAATGGTATACATGCATATAAAGAGTCGCCTTACTAAAAGATGGCCTGTTCTTACCCTTGCTATCTCTCTACCAATCACCTTGTTTCCATCAGAAATACTCTTAATATGGTAATAAGTTCAAAAAATTCAAGGAATTAGCCACAAATCTTCCACCAACTGACAGTCTGTGCTCTTTATATTAGTTTTAACAGAATGTGCAATGATATGGCTTTGAAAATCTGTAAACATAGTCAAGGAAACCGATGTATTAGAAACAGTCTCCAAGATAAGAACAACCTTCATGTCAAATCTCTCTTTATTCACCTTTGCAAGAAATAAATTGTATGTAGGTTACATCATTTACGATATTTTATCCAAATAAAATGATGTAAATGGCCTACATGTAAATTGCCATCAAGCTGCAGCTTTCCATTAACTAGGTAGACAAGATCCTACTTCCCCAGTCCCTGAAACCACAGGAGCTCCTCCAACAAAAGTCATAGCAGCAAATGCCAGAAATAAACTGCCAAAAGCAACCAGATAGGTGGTGGCGGCCTCTTACAAAATGATGATGATTTGTAGGGCAGTGATAATTCATCCATGTGTAACTTAATTGATTTAACTTTGGTTTTGTTTTGATATTATAAAACCTCATTCCGAATGAGGTGTTAAAACCATTTTCTGAGTGCAAGTGACAGTGGATTTGGGACATTTCTTGCATACCAGATATATGAAGTTCAGAGTCAATTACTGAGGATAGTGACTACTATGGACAGAGGGCACTAGCCTCTCTGTTGAAAATCTGGAAAGGAAGTTCTCTTCCAGAAAGCAAAACTTGTAAAGGTCTCAATATTGTCAACATATTTTTTCATAATTGTTCTGAATGAATTTGGCCTGCAAGGGCTACAGGATCTGCTAAGGATCTCAGTTTTTATGACTGATCCAAAACTGCATATATGTTTGCACAACTGATTGCAATATCATGAGAATTTATGGTTCAGAACATTAACTATTCTTAAGTAAGCAGTTAGTTAGAATACATCAGAATTGCTATTTTCTCTCTAAATCCCTCTATCACCAAAAACACAGCCTTTTTGTCAAAAAGAAAACAGAATTCCCAAACTGTTTACTTAGCTTTATCTATTTTGATCACTTTGATTTGTATCTTGACCACTTTGATTAGGATTGTTTTATTTTACCAAAATCTTAAATTTTTCAGTTAGGAAAAAGAATTCAATTTTATAGAAAACAGAAAAGTTTTTGATAGAAAATTTTCAAGAAGCACCACGGTTAAGTTTACATCCATCTGTTAAGGGGGATAAAAGCACCCAAAAAAGTCTTAGGAGAAGAAGAACAGCTTGGATTTAAGAAGAGAGTGCAGACTTCAGCCTGGATTGTAGCAGCCCACCTCAAACCCAATGTGAGTGACTAGCTCAAGTCAAGCTCTGTGTTACCACCTCTGAAATACTTTTCCATTCATGCTATGCAGATTATTAGCAATCATATATTTGATTGGAGTGCGTACAAACACAAAGCCACTTAACTTCCAACTCGAGCAACAGTATCATCTCAGCAGGATGCTGGGAGGACGGAAACATTCAGGAGCCTGCAGCATTCATATCCTATAGCAGCAAGAGCTACATAAGAAACTTGATAGAATTTTCTGTGCCTCACCAACACGTTTACCTACAGCTCTAGGTATGCAGCGAGCCCCACGGCTATAGGGGTGACATTTTCAAAACTTTCAAAGGGGTTTAAGAATACCCACAGGACTTGGGCTAAGTCACTAAGGAACGCTGAAAAGTGCATACAAAATATTTAGCCCAGGACAGCAGTGGCAGCGCTCGCTGTTTTGCAACAGCTCTTTTAAGAGTTCTTTAAAATGGGACTGTTCACGTAAACGCCAAAATCAGGTACACGTACCGTGGCTCTACATGTGCTGATGACTAACTGACTAGCTAGATCCTAATAATTGCATTTGACTACATGTGCAGTAGGAAACTGGATCTAGATGGTGAAATTCAGACTTAACAGTGAATATCTGAAAAAGACTTGTTTCTGTATTTTTACTTAATCTTGACAGTTTAATATCCCCTTCTGTAAACTAGGGATATTCTGAGATATTTATTACCTGTTCTAAAGAAGAACTGTCATATTTAATCAGTTTGTACTTAAGTGTTCTAGAGATGGAAATTCTATGTACAGCAAAGATATTACTATTGCTTAAATACTATAAAGTAGATGCAATAGTTCAAATCTAAGGTGATTAGAAAAAAGGCATTGTATAAAGCATAACACAAACATTGAGTGGGCTTCAGCTACTGCTCTGTTGTTAATATTTTCTCTCATTTTTTAAATTCAATGTTGCTAAAGAGTCAGTTCATACTTCATAGGAACTTCATATTTTTTCTCTTTTTTCATTCTTTTGTTTATGCACTTGGAGCAACCAATTGCTTTTTAAAAGGATGGATTCATTTTTAAATATGAATCACACAGTAATCTTAAAAGGAAGGAGAGGAATTAGTCACTAAAACAATTGTATATTCAAGCACAGAAGAATGTGTAGAGCAGAACAGTGAGGGGTGGGAAGCCAAGACAGACAGAAAGCTGCCATAGCTATTTTAATCAGGAAAAAAAAATTGTAGTGGGGGGGGGAGGGAAAAAAAAATAGGCCAGCTTCATAGCCAGCAGAGGGAGCCAGGAAAAGCCCTTAGTATCCAGAGTTAAAGAGAAATTAAAACAGATGCATCATTTTTTCCATCTTCTTTCACATTTTTACCACTTTGTTGAGTGACTCACTATTGGAATTCATGTCATCCATTTCCACTATGACACAGGCGCATTAAATGTAATGAAGAATCTTTACATGTTTCAGACTTACCTTCTACCAATGACCAATAGGGTTTCTACACTGTATAGAGAAAATGGAGAACGTTGACTGCACGGACTCGGAAGACTTATCTGCTATGTATTTTAATCTTGATTTAAGAGACAAAAGCTCTCCTGCAGTATTCTGCGGGACTCAGCCACAAAGAGACTGCAGGCACTGATCCATGGCTCGTGCTTTTCCCAAAATACATACCTGCAGATGGCTACCCCGAATCAAGTGCCTCAGACATCTGTACTGCACTTGAGCAAAGAGGTGACTAACACTAGATTAGCAATGGACTCAGACATTGCTGTTATTCAATTAATAACATAATTAATAAAATAAGACATGACACAATTTTTAGCGTTATTCAGCCAGCTGCATAAATGAGTGAAGAAGTTGCTGGACAGATTAACAATCATCTCCCATGGATCTTTTCTTTCTTTTTTTCTTTTTTTTTTTTTTTTAAGTAGACAGACTAGATCACTAACACTTGTAGGAAAAACCTAGCTCCACTTTCATTGGAAGTGGTCTTGTTTACACAACTCTGAAAATCTTGCCCAAAGTTAGGCAAATGCTGCATTAAAATAAAACAAAAAAAAGCAAACTTTCTGGGTTTTTTTTTGTTTTGCTTTTTTTGTGCACATTGCATTACTTTAACTGTTCTTGAGCTCTAATTTTGGGCCCTGCTCTTCAGCTACTGAATTAAATGGGTAACTGTTTAAGTCAGTAATTCTGAATAGGCTGGTCCCTCAAAGAGATGCCTCAGCACTTTCTGCAAATAGGAAGCAGGACTGGACTTTTAAGGCAAATCCTAACTCCTTTCTTCCCCAAATCCAAAACATTTATTCCAAAACATCTAAATTCTCATTTAGACCATCAGAGTCACCTGACAGCTTCACTCGCAATGCACTAGTTACAGCGAGCCATGGACAAGGCCTTTTTTGGGAACTACCACCTTGTAAACAATCCCAAAGCACAGCTAGATGTGAGGCAATGACAGCCTGTTCATGAACAAGCTGCTAGTAGAAAAGGTTTGGAATATGATTAATAAGATCCAGCTCTTCCTAAACTGACCACATTCTTCTGTGCTCTTTGGACTGCCAAAACAGAGAGTGGGAACAGGCATTTTAAAAGTCAGTTACTTGGTTATGAGTGCACTTAGGACAAAAATGATTTACTGAAGCTTACATCATGTGCTATTATTTTCCACTGTGGCACAGAATCATAGCTGTTCGGCCCGTAACAGTGATGTGCAAACATCTTCCGTCCCCAGCATCGCTCTGCGGCAGGGGATACAGAGCCCATTATGTTCCCGACTCGCAGAGCAGCGACAGAGCGCTGTTCCACCCGGGGAGCAGAATACAAGGAAGAGAACTGCCAGCAGCTTGTATTTATACATAGCCTTCCTCAGTAATTACACAAATGTTGCCACTCTTTGGCTGCACACTTTGGATAATAAATGCTACTTGATATACCTGACTTATCCAGAATGCTGACGTACTTGATTTAGCCATTGCTGTCACATTATTATTTCCCTTTTTTTCCCCTAAATATTACCCCAAAATTTCGTAAGAATATTCTACAATGCTGCAGAAGTGGTGATAAAAATCGACCATAAAGAAATATATAGGAAACAGGTCTGATTTTTTTTTCCTTTTTACAAATTCACTGATTATAACCATTCTGGTGGTTTTTGCCATTGCAAAGTGTGTACTTGTTCCTAAGAGATACTGCTATGTGTGCCTTACCAATGTTCTTTATCTTAAAAATAGCATTCGTAACACACAATATAGCAGTTGCTTTGGTAACTGATATTTCCCCTTTTAAAGGCTGAATAAAGTGAATAAATAGTTGTGTAATACACATGTAAATTATCAGCATGCTTGTGATGATTGCCATGAGTCTGAAGCAACTTCTAAATCATATTTTTTTTCTGTCCTTTTCCATGAATATGCATAAATATCAAGGTATGACATGCTTACTAAGGAAATAACTTGTGTCAGCATGGCATGTTGTGATTAAAGGAGCTTACTGGAAAAAAAATGATTTTGAGCAGAAATTGCAAAATTAACAAGAGCTCTGGTAAATAAAACTTCAAGTTGTTTCACTCTACTGGTAACCTTCACCTTAATGAGAGTCCCAACTGTACATGAACTCAGGGAATGAAATAGTTACTTAATGTGTATTTTGAACTGAATTCAGTAGCAGAATCCAAGCATGTTGCTTTGTGATTTTGGAGTAAAGCAACAGAAAAGAGCTAAACTTCTTAAAAAGCACAAAACTATTCATGTCTGCACATACCCCACTGACATCTGTGGAGTACTTATCTTTCAGACCAGCCAAAACTCTTATCAGTGCAATCCTCCTATTCTTCAGTGGGTATAGGGGACATTTACATTGAAATTTCCCAAGAAAGTAAATAACACCCTGCACAAATACAGGGAGTATCCAATCAAGGGTCGAGTCCTTCCAACTGACTTCATTACCAAAGTCCAACTGACCTCACTGAGAGCAACGAAGATCCTATGTGACTTCTGCCAAAACCAAAAACATGACACTAAACAACAGCACTTCTGCTGAGAAGGCACTTGTGACTAAGTTAGAAATGTAGATTATTTTTACTTAAGTACAGGTACAGTTACATAGTAGAGGAAGACTGATAAATCAAGCTACTATGGTATAGCTGGAAATAAGACCATTTCTTCCTCCCCAAAATGTGTGCAAATATATTTGATCTCAACCACTATCTTTCCAGCTACTTATTTAAAATAAAACACTATTTTATTACTTAGTAAGAGCATTAAAATGCCTTGCCTATGTAGCAAAGAATTAATTAAAATTCAGATTATAATAATAGTTTAACACTGAAGCATAGAACTAAATTTCTTTTTTTACAAATCAGAAAGGGTACTGTGAGCACAGATACATGTGTCAGGAATGTGCTATATTGTTGTGAATTAATTGCAAAATACAGCAGATGACTCTGTTCTTACACTTGGTATTGAATGGCCAAGCTATCATATAAACACAGTGCATTCTGCCTGGTAGTACCATAGAATGAATGGGTAAAATTAAATGAATTACAAGAAAGATTCCTTATAAAGACGTACTCAACAGATCATAACTAGATGCAAGGGCTATCAAAGTCAACAGAAAGATTTCTATTAATTTTGGCATCAAGCCCCAAGAAAAGAGGCTGTTTTGGAAAGGAGTGATCTTACCTTAAGTATTTTAAGAACATGAGGAAGGTGGGCCAAGCAGCAGTTTCAATCTTTAAAGTCTCAGATGTCCTTCAAGAATGTCTTGACATAGTAAGGAAAGGCAAAACAGGCATAAAGTCAAACATGAAGAGGTCTATAAAGAACTCTTACCTATCTGCCTTATTCCAATCATTAGTAGATTAGACACGGATAGTAGCTGATACAGTGGACAGGAGTGACTATGTGCATGAACTTCAGAAAGATTTGAATCCTTCTGCATTGACAGATGCTAAGAATTGACTTTTTTCTTCAGTCTCTAAGAACTGTGGTCCCATTTCCATTCTAAAGGGCAATATTTCAAAATAAAAAGTATCACAGCTCACTCTCTCCATATGCATAATCAGATACCCTCAAACACCACCCTTCCCACAGTCCCTTTAGAGGAAATATGCAAATCAGCATTCAGTGTATTTAATTTTCTACTTATAGGTCCACACTTGCACCTTGGCCTGCACAGGATTTCGGAAGTTTTTTTCACTGACATCCACTAATAATATCACTGTATCTCTATGTGGGACAGTGCGTAATTCTAAAATATCCTTTTTAACTTGGAATCACATTTCGCAGCACTTATGGTAACGATTCTGATGTTTCCAAGCAGCTACTTCATCCAGCCCGGGGATGCGCTGGGAGACTCGGGTTCATCGCTGCTTGCTGCATGTGATGGTCATGTTCTCTCCACTCCCATTCCCCACATTCCAAACTAATTCAAAACACAGTGTCATTAAAGTGCTCTGATGCCTCCACATTAACTAGCAGTTTTACCAAGTGAAGTACTTCCCTTTTATCACTATAGGCACTGAATTTCATGTGATCTTATTTTCAGTAGCAAATTACTTCCTGTTGTGAGTTCAACTGTTGAAACACTCTGCAAAGGATCCTACACTGCAGGAAATAGTCCTGTTCTATTTAAGTATTTTCTAGTTATACAAATTACTTCCTTTCCAAATTGCTTTTCTTTTTTTTACTCTTTAAATTGTTTAGTTTAATTATCAAACTATTTTCAAAAGCAGGATAGCTTAGTTTTTTCAGAATACTATTAAAGTTATTTCTGTAACTAATATATGTTCTTATTACAGGTTTTCCAACTCTCACAAAAATAATTTGTAATTAGTTTCAGCACCAGACAACACAACACCGGTATATTTAAAGGTTAAAGGATAAAGTTTAAGAGACAACTAAACAGCGATTCTTCCATTCTGATAAAGATAGACCTTGTCACATTAATCCTTAAAAAATCAAAATAGGTAAACATTTCCTTTCTTTTTTTAAGCCAAAGCCAGAACCTATTATGATTTTATTTTAAATGGGAAAGAAGACAGTCTTATGTTATACTAAGTGTATTAAATGAGTGCTGGGGATATCTGACTAAATGTTTTGGAGGCAAATGCATAGTGACACGTGCCTAATGAACTACCAACAGCTCTGATTTGACCCTAATAAAACCACTTTCGGGTTATTTAGAGAGGTCACGGTAAAACTACAGATACGTTTTTGAAGGTCAGCTCTGCTACCTGCTTGCTCAGTAGACCAGTACTCGCCACGCAATGACAAAAGCAGTTTGATGAAAGTTGAGCAGTTACGGCTTGACTCCGTCGTTTACATCAGGATCTAATTATAGCGCGCTGGGTCACGCCGCCGGCTCCGCCGCCCGCCTCCAGCGCAGCAGCCCGCGGCTGAGTCACGGCCGCGCGGGGGGAAGGTCCACCACCGCGACCGCTCTCCGCCCGGCGCAGGCCGCCGCTCGCTCCCGCTCAGAAAACGCGGTACGGTCACGTCTGAGCTGAAGCGCTGACATTTCTTACGCACCTCCACTCCGACAGGGTGAAAAAATGAGAGATGTAATGGTCATGCTGCGTGATTTTAATCTAACCTGTGCAAAGCTCGCCAACACAGGCTTTGCCCACAAATATGTTTAAAGAAATCCAACTGAATTTGTGAAATAAACTATTTACAGAGTTTCTGGGTTTTTTAACATAATCTACTTGATCATCTCATTGCCAAATAAAGAAAAGCTTCACAAACAATATTCACCCACAAAAAGTCAAATCTTCACAGAGGATAAAATTACAGACTTCAAGCCTGCTTTCTGAATTACACCAAGGACCTACATTATGTGTCAATTTACAGGAAATTTGTCTACTATGCAATACAGTTGTGAAATAACAAATTTGTGTAGGACAGCATGTTGTAAAAGAGAAGGGTGGATCTGAAAATGAACATAGAACTCTGCATTCTTGAATGCACGAAACTCCTAAAGTTTCTTGTACAGAAATCAAAGTACTAAAACTCCTTCCGCAGCCGTTGCCTGAAATGTCATCGCTGGCAGCGTCAATCCAACACTAGTTCAACCTCCATTCTTTATTGTTAAGCTTCAAAAATTTGCATCTACTCCTGTTAGATACTCTTTTAACTTCAGCCTACTTACTTTTTAATCTCTCACAATTCTAACAGTAAGAAAGGGTGGTTTAATGATTTTTCTACAACGAGGCTGGTATTTATCCATAGCGAAAATATTGCACAGTTTTGCATCCTTTTTATAGGCACCACCACTCTCCTGTCTCAGGACGACTTGTTCCTGAGTTATGGCATTCCAATCCTGGGACTTTTGTGATCATGTTAAATGTTGCTTTTTGTACAGCTGTGCCAGTTGCAGATCAAATTTGAAACAATTACATCTATAGATGGAATTTGAAGCTTAAGAAAGAAGCAAGCATGCAACCCCTGTAAAGGGAGGAAGTGTACTGAATTTATAAAATTCATGCTTACGGATGGGTGAGCCATAATTCTGACTGTGAAGAAGACTTCCACTGGCTGAAGGAATGAAAGCGATATGAAACGGAGTGAACTGCAGTATGATAAAAAACACGGTATTTTCATTCAACAAACCAAGGAACAAGAAGGTCACAAAACTTGCGTAGAAGGCCAAGTTCTTACAATTTTTCTTTTACTTAAGATGAACATTTAATATTACTGTACTAAAAACAAAAGAAGGTGCCCAGTCATTGCTGAAAAAAATATTGTTTGAAGGTTAAATTCCTCTGCGGCAGCATAGAGGTCACCTGCATTTCACACAAAGGGCAGAACTGGCCTTGTGATAGGAATAGAAAATACTTCTAACATTTAGCCTGTTATTTCCTCAGCTTCTAGATACTTAGTACACGGTTATACTGAACTTATTCTAGAAGTCTGTAAATCTGAGTCAGTCTCTGAATATAAATTCTTCCAAGAGAATCATTATATAACCATAAAAGAAGGCAAGTATTTTAAAATGTTAGTAAGCTTTGTAAATACAAACATTATCTGGCAAGTAATATGATTTAGTTATATTAAAGCTCAATGAATTTAAGTGATGGCAAAAACCACGAGATACGTGGAATACATGATGATTCTCCACATGTTCAGTGCAGGATACCAGTTCTGCATCAGTCAGCAAAATGGTCTCATCTTGCTGCCAAATTCTTATAGGTTAATATTTGCTAGAGACATTACAGCAATTCAAAGGATACCTTTTCTGCCGGTATAAATGCTGAGACTGACTCCAAAGAAGTCAATCCTTGAAATGGAGTCATCTCGTTCTGTTTACAGTATGCCCAAATGAGCTCTGGTGTTTTTTTCTCATAAAGGAGACTGTATCTTTTCCTGTCCAAATATATGTTAATAGAGCAGGCAGAAATTTTAAAACATATTTAACTGGGGAAACTAGTAACTTAAGACAAGTTGGAAGGTTCACTATCATGGTGGTTACCCACAAGATCAGTTGCAGGGAGCTCAGGTGAAATACCTTAATGCAGTGAGGGAAGGATTTTTTTATCTATTTTATTTTTATACAATAGCTGAGTACTTAGTACTCAGTAAATGAGAAAATTACTGTCTAGTGCTATGAACTGCTAGATATCTGAGGAAGGTTTTGAAAACCATCCTACATAGCTCTTTATAATTAACTACAATCCATAAAATTCTCCAAAATATATTTTGTTGCTTCAGCTTACTAGGAAGAATAATGATGGAGTGACTGGACATCAATATTATTACCAGGTAATAAAATAGGATTTATCAATATGTCTGACTCATTCATAAAACTGCTAAACTTCAGTATTTGGACAAAAATTTCCACTGTCACTGCAAACAGCAGAAAGATAGGAGGCAACTAGTCCTGTTACATTTCTAGACAGGTCAACTTTCATGCGTTAAAGATAAAATTCATTTTTTGGACTTTCTCTTGTGCTTCTTGGTTGCAACTGCACTACTGAGTACACTCTCAGGTTAACGTCACGTTCCTTCCTCTGATTCAGGATCCCTGAATTCAGGATCAGCTGTTGGTAGATGCCTGGATCCATGTTTCGTAATCAGCTGCATCTGGTACATGGGGTTCGACGGAGACTGTGGCAGTGCCCCACGGCAGGGTAATACACTTCCAGACAACATACATCCCAATAACAAGCTCTGGGAGTAGGCCCTTCCTGTCGTACAACACGACATAGCCAGGATTGGTCATGATGTGAAAAAGTGTCACTGTTGCACAACCCTGCGGCAGACACCCTGGATCCACACCAAGTACCTAGTCTGACATGAGAGTCGTCATGATTCTGGTGGGGACAGTCAATTCTGGTTCCTTAAGAGATCTGGGCTTCATGCCAAATTCTTAATAAATCGTAATTAGGAGCTCAGATGTTGGGAATTGACACAATGATCATATCCAAGCAGGGAATTTGGTTCAAATCCCCTCTCTTTACCATGCAAATAGAAGAATGACCACCCAGCACTAAGAAAAGCTCAATTTAGCATTGCATATTGCTCAGTTTAAGAGAGTGAATTGTACTTAATAATCTGTCTCCTGTACAGTTCTACTTCATCATAGTGAACTGGTTCAAGGAGAAATTGTTTTAACCTTGGTATTAGAATTCTGGATAAGATACTTAATACTCACTACTGGACAGAGAAATAAGGTCATAGGAGACATGCTATTCTGAACCCTTCTTTCCCCTTTGTATAGATTAGCAATCACACTGGGGACCTAAAAACACAATAAGGAAACTACCATGCAGTACAGAAGCAGATCCTCTCCTTCAAGAAGAGCCCCACTCGGTGCAGAAGACAGAGCAGATATTAGTGAGAAGGACAGAGATCCTGGGCTGAGGTCCAGCTCTGAAGCCCCAGCAGGGAGTCCTCCTACAGTAAAGGATTTCTCTGCTAGCAGCCTGTGGCCAAAGCCCATGCCCTTTATATAATGGTACATACAGACCAGAATGTCAGAATCCAAACACAAGAATTGTGTTAGGGATCAGTTAACAAGCAGATTCCTTTTTACGTGTTTTATAAATGCTGATGACATTTGTATGAAGGCTTTGGGCTTTTGCAAGTGAGTTAGTATGAATGAGCCGACTTTCCTTCCTCTGCTAAGGTTACTTTACTGGTTCCAAGCAGCAGGGTTGCAAGAGTCAAGATAAAGGGGTACGTCACGCATAATTAAATATTAATTTCTACTAAGTTTTTAGAAATGCCAATAATATTATTCTCAGTATGTATGAGAACATTGATTATTTCAGTGCCTTTGTCTTGAGTGATTTACCTGCATCATCGTGTATGATGTTTTCAGCCATTTAAATTTACTTTCAACTCTTATAATTAATAGATTAGCTAAATTAGATAGGACGTTTATTAACCTGAATAATCTTTCTTCACAGAGTTAGTCTAATACTAAAAGTAATTTTACACTGGCTGCATATTTTTTGGACCTAATATCTTTTCATGGCAAAATTTTCAAAAAAATTCCATGCCTGGATGCATTCTGCTTACACTGAAGTTAGTGCGTATTCTACCACTAATTTAAATGGGAAAAATTAAGCCAGAACCAAGATTTTTGGCAAGTGCCATCCTCTGTCCTTGGTTTTGAGCAGACATCTCATCATCTATAAATAGATCTTATATCTAGTAGAATCACATTCCTTGTTGTTACCCAGCTGGCAAAATATTTAGCAAAATACTTAGCAAAAAATATATAGCAAAATATTTACTACTGTAACATTTTTCTACTGGAGTAGTTAATGGAAATGTTAGTATAGTTCAGATTATATATTCAAACTATTTGCCAGCTTCCTCTCAGCATGTGAAAACCCTTATTTGTGAGCAACGTCTTTCATGTACTGAGAGTATCCCAAAGTAGGCAATTACTGCTTAAACAGTGGTTACGGTGTAGCATTCTCCAAAGTACAGAAGTATTAGACAAAACAGATGAGAAAGCTTTTACTATGGCCAGAGACTGCAAAGTAAGAGTTACCCTTTAAAACCAACTGTACCAAATGCTGACCTTTCTTAAAGAAACTCAATCACATTCCAGTCGGCAATGTAGTGATTTTATCAAAACACCTTCTATTTTCAGAAAGAACTTCATGAACTTTGGCTGAATTTGCTTTAATTTAGGTTAGATCCCAGTGCCAGTATAGCTTCTCTTTTAGGAAAAAAAAAAAATCTAAACATTTGTTCTTTTAGGTGGAAAAGCCAAGTAACAGATTTGCACAGATCAGTGATGCCTTCTGAAGTTTTATGGACATCTATTTTTCTTTTAAAAATCTTGCAGATTGCCTGCAAGTTTCCAGAAATGATCACAAGAGTCCAAGAGCCAAGGTTACAGGTCAACCATCTTCTCTGACTATTAACAGAAAAAGTAGCTGTTATTTAAAAACCACAGCCCTATTGAAACACTCCAGTACAAAAATAACACAGGCGAATTGAATTAAATGCAGTAACACCTCTTTAATATTCAAACCATTCAGAGAAAGGTGGAAAAATCCAAAAACCATACCAAGGGAAAGGAAAAGGAAAAGGTGATTAGTGTTGTATAAAAAAAGAGTTCAAGAATAGTTTGTTAAAACACCTTTCCAAGTAGGTGTATGGAACAACACGGGAAATAAAAATCGTGTTCTACAACATAGTATCATCATCTTGTAAGCTAAAAATACAAGAGCAAAATTCATCCCAGATGAGCAATGTTTGTGTACAAAACTTAGAAGACGGGGGTAAAAAAATCAAAGCATTTATGACTCCTGTAATACTGAAGAGACGCTATAAATCAAATACAACAATGTATTTACAGCCATTCTCATCAAACAATGAAAGCCAAATTTTAGAAGCCAAGCTCAAAGGGACTCTTCTTGTTTTGAAAGTGTTTTGGATGCTCACACGCTGTAATTGACTTGTAGGCATCACTTTGTAAAGTTTCACACCTCAGAAATTGTGCTGGGGTTTAAGGTCACAATCTTCCACACCCAGCTGCGTGATTCATCTCGGCTTCGCTGGACAACAGAAAATTTTCTACTTTGTTTTCGTATTCATGTCCCCAGTGCTTATCATATCGCAGTGTACAGCCAGAGAAGAAGGTTATTCTTTATTGTGCTAGAAATCGGCCGAGGGGTGGAACTCTCCATCATAAGGACTAAACATTGTTTTACCCGTGTAGTCTGCATTATAAACTGCCCCATATTTCCAGTTCGCCTTGGATTTAACCCTTTCTAGGTAAGCAGGTTTCTTCACTCTTCTCCAGCAGCGTCTCAGAGACCTGGTCTCCGAGTCCTCTGTTCTCGTCCTACTGGAACTTTGTTATTCCTTTAACAATTTTAAAATCAGTTTTCACAATTATATGCAAAGAATGGTCTGGGTAAGGGAATCTCCCTGCATATGAGGAAACATATCTCAAACCAGAAGTGATAACCAGAAATAATCTTTTTGATGGTTTAGTTGAAGCTAGAAGTTAGTTCAACATTTCAAGCTGGTCATAAGGTGTGGCTACCATTTTAAGCTGTATGTCAGTGCTTGGAATGAAAAGGTTAACTAACACAGACTAAAAGATGCTGTATTCTACCTGGGTTTTTCCATTATAGATCTGACATTGTAATGATAGGTTAGACTTAAATACTCCTGTATGAAAACGTTCTTTTGGAAATTAAAAAAATCATAGTCTTTTCATGGTTTGAGGCTTTTTCCCCCCAAATCCTACATAATTTTCTAGAGAGTTATATTACTGCTATACAATTTTATGAGCTATTTCAAAACTCTGTCTAAGGTATCATTTACCATTCATTTCTATGGGTAATTCTAAAAGTTTCCACGGGACTTTATTAAATTCTTGTAGAATCTAACTATTCTTGTTCCTATTAAATTTCACAGCATTTTTCCACAGGGGGTTGCACAGTCTGTTACATCAAAAGCCTGGAGTCAGTATAATCTAATTTGGACACTCTGATGAATGAATTTAAAGGGAAAAATTGAGTCATCATTAACTTATAACACATTGCCAGACTTAACAGTAAATACTGATCACCATAGTTTTGGAAACATCTACACTCAAAGTTTTTACTGACTAGTTTGCTATCACAAACATGCATTCTCACGTATTTTGTGCAGATGTAGACAGTTACATATTTGCAATGGATCCTAATCCCTTATTCTTGAAAATATGATTTTAAAAGCCCAAATAGTTTAGCTTCTTCCCCCAATTGTCCCTATAAGGAAAACGACCCCCAAGCAAACAGAAAACAGCTTACTACTAACTAACTGGAAAGCAGAGGCTTTAGTCTGAAACAAACACATTATATGACTATCCAGGATGAACAAACAAATTGGGGCATAGAGCTAATAACTTATGCCAGCACAGCTCCATGCATCAAGGATCTTATATGCACATGGGAAGGCATTACAAAAATTAGACTAATGTACCAGAAAGAATGGGTCTGATCTTCCGTTACAGCATTATTCTATTACCGCTGCTTTGCTTTTCAGGCAACCCCACAACAAATACCCTTCCAAGGAGTGAGATAAGGGTATCTGCTGATGGGAATTCACCTTGTTTATGTTGGATCGTGGACCTTAAAAAAAAAAAAAAAAAGTGTAGCAGATGAGTAAATTCAGATCTCCTCTGTGCTTGCTCCCTTTTGCCATACGGCCATATGTTAGATTAGCATACGGAAAATCTTTTTCAACACCCTCGATCAGGTTATTTATCATGGTTTAGTCAGATCCCGCTCTGCCTCAAGAGCATGCATAGGTTTGGCACGTGAGCATCATAAGAGGACTGAGCTAAAGAATCTCAAGCAGCAGGTGGGAAGACGCTATGAAAATACTGTGACGGGCACCAAGAGGTTATGAAAGTGAACTCAGGATTCCCATTTCGAATTGACTGACTACTTAAGAAGTGAACAAATACTTCATGAAGTGAAGGAAAAATTCATACATAGTCATTGCTATTAACAGAAAAAAATAACTTGATAAAGCCAAACTTACAGACATTATTTGTAATCTGAAGACATCACAGAATGGCAGCTACCTTCAGCTAAATAACACAAGAAAGCAACAAGTTGTGGTAAAAATGATAGGTTTCTGTTGCTGAACATGTATATTCAACACTTCCACTAAGCATTTAAATGAAAAGCTGGTGAAAGTAGCTGCTGATTTATGGCACTTTTCTTCAGACATCAGAACCACAGTTTCCAAGAGCAGTAAGAACTCAAAACCCAAAACGGTCGACAGCATAATTACACTGAAGTTACAATACTCAAGACCGGCCATATTCCATATCTCACTCTACAAATAAGACCATCTGTGGACGTCTACCAGCATATGGAACAGCAGCGCTTTGTAGGAGATGTTGCAGTGGAAACCTCCCTACGAAGTCTGGCCCTTTACATGACAAAAATTAGGAAAGGCTTTGGGAAACTGCCCACTGAAAACAGTGGAGAGTGCTCCAGTGACCCCATTTTTTTCACTAAGTTCTAACTGAGCTGAAAACAAAACTATCTACCACAAAGTAGTACGTAAAATGGAAAATTTTGTTACTGAAAGGATTCTCATATAGATTCTGCTTTGCATTTCACAGGAAAAGTTAATTAGCTGGGTAGGAACTTCACAACTGTTTTCTTAATTTCTAGATATGTACGTACATGAATATACAATAAAGGCAACTTCTCACACACATGATAAAAAAAGCTCAGTGAATCTTATAATTTTGTACTTCATACATTTTCTCCATTCTGTGTATACTTTGTGGACAAACCTGAGAGGCAAATCCAGTAACACATTAGCATAACAACAGTATTATTAATAACATCAATGCCATAATAAAACAACAATAACTTAAGGAACATCAACATTTTGTCATTCATGTATCTCCTATGGAAAAAAATACTAAGATAAATGCTTCTGAGAAAAGCATGACTTTAATCTTTTCACACACAAAATATTGCTACCATATAATTAATGCCAGTAGACTCACAGACTGTACTCATGCATTGCTTTTATCCTCCTTGAAAGGAAAAAATCCAACAATTTTCATCGCATACAAGTTAGTTTCACTATGATTATTTTCAATCCAGAACAAAAAGCATTGCTCAATAATAAATTAAATACTGTATTTTCAATCCAGATTTCTATACACAAAAGCAGTGAAATCATGACAAGGGAAGAATAACTCATCCACTAAAGGGATATCCTTGCGTATGGCTGGTTTGCTGCCATTCTGTGAGGGACTAAATTCACTTCGCTTTGACTGGTGAAGTTCTACTGGCTACCAAGGCCGTAAAAATGTCTTCCAGGTGTTTCTCCAGTTTCTAACTCAGCTGAAAATAAAAAATGCAAAAGCAAAGAAGGTACTAACAACTTCTGTTACTGACTATTCAGCTGTTGTACTTAACATGGGCCCAACTGTGGTCACCCATGTGCTACAACACTTCATTCCAAGACACCCAGCGATGCAGTGTTAGCTTGCTGCGTGAAAATCCAGTGGGGCCTCTAGACTGAGGCAGGACACGCAGGGGCACGGATGGTAATGGGGTTGATGCAGTAGCAGGGGGTGTCCCATGGAGCCATTTTGACACTGTGCTGTTTTGACGCTCTTGGCTCACTTGGACCATCTTTTCAGTAATGATGTTCTTTACTCCTTTCAGAGGTTATTTGGTCAGCAATGAAATGGGGTTCACTGAAAGCTAGTGGCACTCCCAGAAAGTCCTAAGTGGAGATACAAATCACTTGAGATGCTTATGAAAGCACTTCTCCAGAACAAGATCCTAGTTCTTGAAAGTTCCTGCTTTCAAGAAATGATGACATGCACAGCAACACTCTGTTACTGATTTTCTCCCAACAAAATAAGATAGCATGGAAGTCCAGCCACACAATAGGCAACTGCTGGATCCTGGAGATCTGGATTTTGCCATGAATTCTGTCTCTCAGAGACTAGAAAGAAGGGTCATGAACTATAATGTATGTAGTTGTATCTATATCTGTATATAGATGTTGTATATTTATTAGTCAATGGGGAAAAAATTATTACCTGTATTTCAGCCACACTGGAGGTGAAAAAATGTAAGCTAAGGAATGCAGCCTTTAAGAGTGCCACTATTCAAAGAGACTCCAGTTTGATGTGCACAAACAACTACACACAATCACGCATCCACACTGATTTATGTAAAGATCTTTTCTCCCTAGTCTTCACTATAAATATGTAGATTAAAGTTTTCAAACTGTTTTTCTACTCATCTCTTCCAGGATTTTACAGATTCAGAATGACTCAAGTTCAGCTTCTCAGTCAAGTTCAGTCATGGATTGTGCAATTCAGTATTATGTGGTTTAATATAAATAAGCATTTATTCTTATCAATTTACTTATACAGTATTTCTGTCTGGTTGTGGAGGGCAGAATGATATTGCATTTTTGACTCATCAATGAAAAATATTAGCTCATGGTGTGGTAAACAATCAAATGAAACTTCTGAGTGCACAGTCATTGCATTTAAAGGCTCTAGCTTTACACTACAGCAGATGTGTTTCTAAAGGTTTCTTTTGTGATTACCAGTTCTAGAAAACACTATTTTCCTGAACAGAACAGTATCCTTACTTATTGTTTTTTTCTTGAGAAGACCATGCTGCTAGTTGCATGCAGATGTTATTTGTGACAAATAACAAATACAGATATTATTTGCAAGTTCTGCACCTAAAACAAAGGAAAAAAGAAAAAAATATGCAGCACTGCTATGTGGGAATACAGGTTCCATCCTTTGCTGCTGAGCGCAAGGCCTCCGAAAAGCAAGCTCCCACAGAGCCATGGTAAATGTGAAAAATCTTCAAGAGCAAAGAAGAAGAGTTAAATGCAAGCTGTCATGGACTCTGAACTCTCCAGCTAGACTCTGTTCTAACAGTATGAAAGGAAGAGGTGGAGAAGTAGATAAATAAAGGTAAAAGAAATGAAATAGGAGGTTATAAGGGAAGCAAAAAGGTAGTATGACTTCTGCAAGTGAAATTGCACGATACCACCAAAAAGTTGAATACGGAAAACAGAAATGGAATGAAACCTTTATATGCTGGGTGAATCACAGTTTGGCTAGAAACCAGGAAATAACTGCTGGAACAGGCAAACAGTGCAAAGCCATTTATAAGACCCTCGGCAGGAAACAAGCAAGATGACTTGGGAGAAGTTGCTGGACTGACTTAGGACAATTTCCATTGATGATGCAGGTTAAGAGAAAACACAGCACAAAATGGAATTAAGGAACAGCTGCTCATTTTGACAAGTAATGTTATCACCGTCTGATCTGATAAGCTAGAGGAAAACACTTGACTTAAAGAACAACAAATGAACTTTGTAAGAATCAATCTGCCTAAGGCAAAAGGTAACTTTAAAAGAAAAAAAAAAACAGAACAGAAACAAAATATTTCTTTCCTACATCCTTCCATAAAGTGGGTGACTGCATCTGGTTTTAAATGGAGTGTTTAGTTTTCTTCTAAAAAAGGGTTTTCCACAGAAGTGTTGGTTTTCCTTGGAAAAATGCTGATTCATTTAAAGTAAAATCCCTAGGAAATACATAGAGGACTTGGAAATTTTATTATGATGCTGGATCAGAGCTGTACTTTAAGTGTCTTATACTTCCATGAGAGGAAAAATGAAGAAACATAACTCATAGAAGTCATTGTGGGGATTAAGACATCCTGGCAGCATTTTCAAATCAAAACTTAATGTTTCAACACAAAGCCACTTTTGGCTGAACATTTTTTTCACTGTTTATTTTTTATTTTTGACAAAATAAAAACCAAAAAGTATTGCCATTAGCTTTAAAGGCAAACTTTTAGAACAGCCAGAGAGTATAATATATTATGTCTTTAAATAGAAGTAGTTATTTACTTAATTTCATAACTGTAAATTCAATTGAGTAGGGTATTTCTTTGAAAAACTGCAGGAGGATCAGATTGCATTATACTAATTTTTATTTAAAAAAAAATCTATTCTAAGCCACAGATGATCAAAAGATTACAGATGATGACCCTTCTCCACTAAATTTACAAAAGGATAAGGCATAAGCATTTGTTGAAAATACCATTTCTGTGAGGTTAGATATCAAATTACTAGTATGAGAATGCCTATGATTAGGAGACATTGCAACGTAATGTGAATGAGTAAACCAACACTTCTGTGCAGTCTCAGAGCATGCTCACAGCAAAGTCTCTTTGAAACAAAGGGGCGACTAGAGGTTTATCTAACCTCTCATGCAATTAATAAAAATATTCAGTTCTCACTCTTGGCAAATCTGACTTCTAAGTGCTCTTCAAATGTTACAGTATTCAGCCTTTGTCACACTCACGAAAATATACTCAAGTGAAGTAGAATTTAGCCCTCAGCCATTAACTTAATTAACTTTTCCTCTATTTTTCCAGGCCAACTCAGAACACTACAGGCACATGCAATTTTACCATTTCTTATGGATGACATAGATCTGAATTAATTGACCCATCTCAGAAAAAAATGTGTCTTTTTGGACAAATACACAGTTTTTGTGTCTACTGATCTCTTTCTAACTTTGCCCTTTTAAGATAATAATGCTCTCTTTCTTTTCCCCTGATGTGAATTAGAGGTACCCTAATTAACTCAATAAATTTATACTGGTGACAGAGAACAGGTAGCAGGCCCTTTACACTCCTGCAGTATATAAAAACAGTATTCTTCAACAGAACTTTTCACCGTGACTGTCTCCAGAAATTAAGAGTTCTAAGGAGAATTAAAATTACCTCAGAATTTCAAGATTTTGAAATTTAACTTAATTCTAAACAAAAAGCAAAAACCTTTCAAAATGGTGTAAGGAAGAAAACTGAGGGAAATACATTTAACATAAGACTACAGGGTCATCCATACCAGCTCAGAGGCCCTAAGCGCCTGCCCACTCCAGTAACTTGTCTCTCTCTGGGCCTGGCAGCAGATGCCCAAACAAGAGTATAAAAGCAAGCAAGCAGATAGTGACATTTCTACAGAATACTCTCTCAGACTCCTCAGCAAGAGTCAGTGTCTGTTATGAAATAGCTGTGGATTAATTTTTCCTTCATAAATTAGTGTAGTTGCTTTTTGAACTCATGAAAACTTTGGTTAGCCACAGTATCCTGTGGCAGGGAGTTTCACAGCTGAATGCCACACGTTTGCAGCTCTTTTCCTTTTCTGAACTTGCATGCTGCTAACTTCATTTCACGCCCCAGATCTCGTATTGGAAGAAAGGGTGAGCCATAATTTCCACCTCACTCCTTCCATGCCACTTACAGTTTTACATATTTCTATCATCTCTCTCATTTACAGGCTAAGTCCTAACCTTCATTCATTCTTCAAGAGGAAGCAATTTCATTCCTTTGATTTTCCATGTTGTTTCCATGATTTTCCACTGCATCTTCTCTCCAGTTCTGCTGCATTTCCTTTCACATAAGGAACCACAACTTCATATAGAGCATTAAGGATTAAAGCATACCATGGATATAGGCAGTGACCTGTTTTTATTTGTTTCCTACTTACTGCATTCATTTCACTTTTTTTGAACCACTAAGCTGACATACTGAGCTGGCTGACATTCAACTGACTGATATTCTGACCTTGCTTTGAGCAGGGGTTTGGACTAGGGGTGGGTTGCATATCCCTTCCAGCCTCAACGACTCTGTGATTCAAATTTATGGGACTTAAGGGACAGCAGGTAAAACGTTAGCATTTTGTCACTGTACAAGACACTCCCATCTCAGTTTTATACACAACTTCAGTCATTCCCATTCAAGAAAAATGAACACAAACTGGATCAAGCACAGAAAATTATTACCGAGACTATTAGGAAAGGCAGGCATTATTCTGCATAAGAAAACTAAAGGAACTCAGGTTCAGCCTGAACTGAAGGCTGACAGGATTTACGATTGATATCCAAACTACATTAAAGAGCTAAATACTGTAAACGTCTATTTAAACTAGATGATAGCATTGACAAGAAAAAAACTCTGCACGTGTGTTAACTATCCTTGAAAAATTTCAAGCGAGCAAATAGGAAAAAGATTCTGTAGAGGCTTTAAACACCATTTCAAACTCTCAACATTTCTGGCAGTACCAAAGCCAAAAAACCTCATTATGTTTAGTATGGAGTTTCCTGAGTTTTGACATTTTCTGAGCTCTTTCTTCCTTAAAACTAAATGATGGGGAAGATGATGCAATTTTTCAACGTGTTTTAGCTTTCATGGAATTTCATACCATAATGGAATATGACACTTTCGAATTTTCTTCATCCAAGTCTATCTGAGATGCAGGATACACAGTTTGAAACTATTAGCTATAACAACAAGTAAGAGATGGGCTTTCTACCAACTTTGGATAGAACTCTTCAAAATCTAATGTGAGAAAAAACTTCAAAACTCTTAGAAATGTCCACACTGAAAAAGGAAGGCAAGCCCAGAGACATTCACTGCTTGGAAAAAGCAATTAACAACTTGGAAATTACACTTCCTAAATCATTCTAACAAGATGTGACACTGCTAAACCAGGGATTGTTCTATTACCTCATATGAAGCCCCCTATTAATAACTTGAAAGAGCAACAACTTTCTTGTCTATCAGCTCAGGCAAGTCAAGACAATAGCTTTCTCTTTCATCCATTAAAGCACAAAAAGAAAGCACCATCAAATCAACCAGACTGAACAGGCTTCTAAATGAGCTTGGTTTAAACTTGGTGTCCCCTGTCCTCCCTGTTCATTTTTCATCTAAGCCATACAAAACTGGGGCAGAGTTAGGAAACCCACTGGTCTCAGCTCTAGGTAGATGTTCTAGCTGCTGACGTGTTAAAAGAACCAACGTGACAGATTTCATTGGAGCTGCAGAAGTTAATCTGTCGGTTAGGAAGTGTGGAGTACAGGACATTACACACTTCCTAAAATCTTGTAGTCCAGGTATTCCATAAGCATTCTGTAACTAAGATTTTGAGTCACTCACTTTTTTAATTTCAGGTCTTGCTAAGAACATTAAAGCACGCCTAAAGTATTGCTGTTGTGGTGGCCTGCCGCTCCATTCAGACGGCTTATGTCTACTCAAAAACAGTTTCACGTAAGACCCTCTCTACTTCCCAGGCATAGGGTCCATCTGCACACATACACACGTGATGTCTTGTAGAATATCACATGCAGAGGCATGTAGACTTAGGTGAGAGACTTGTTTCTTTTATAAAGACAAAGCAACAGAGCCTAATACTTCACAAATGAAAAAAGAATTTCTTCAGAGTAATTTTAAATAGAAAAAAATTATTTTCTTCTACTTTTTCAGGAAAACATCACTGTCTGTGAGGATTAGCAGTCAAATACTGATAGCATAAGTTGTTGAGCACTTTTTCTTCAATGGAGCAACAGTTACTACACAATCTCTAGAGAGGTCATAAGCCTCCCTACAATTCACATTTTAATTCTGATTCTTATCGCTGCCTCTCGCCAAATCCTAGCCTTGCTAAGGGACTGGGAAATACGTCACTGGCCTCAAGGAGTCAGTTTGAGACACTTTTTGTATATAAATTATTTCCAGAATGTGTGTATAAAGCCAATATAAAAGTATGTAACACTTTAATCTTTAATCACTATGATTGCAGATTACAGGAATCTCTCTCTTATTACAACGGTAAACTTATGTCAGGCTTTAAACAAATTACTCTTGTATGGTAGAAAGAATCACATCTAGCAACAGCCAGTCAAGGTTAATCACCATTCTGCCTCAGCAGCAGTAGCTACAGCACTTACCTTGTAAACCTTCTTTTGAGATCTCCTGGGAGAGAGAAAAGCAGAGGACAGGTCCAGGGTAGGGTCAGATTGTTGCTGTTTGCTTATGTATGTTTTTTACTATTCTGATTTTACTGTTCAACAAATATTGTTCAAGAGTTTTTTGCATACCTGAGCTGATTTAACAGTATAATTAACTCGTTTCGACTTCAGTCTTCTGATCAAAGAATTTTAATTTGAAGGCAATTGTGTCATCTACCAGTACCAACATCTACACTCCTATGCCCTTTTTCTGTGCAATTCTCCTGCTGTTACTGAAATTTACTGCTTAAGTAAAGATTTCAGCCACAGGATCTGGCTCAATCCCATCTCTGTTGTCAGAATGTCTCTGAAAGACTTTGCTGGAAGTGGATGGGGTCCTAATGGTTCCTTGAACTAACACTAGTGTATTATTGGCCATCATTGCACTTATCTTCACAAATATTTAGCCAAGTACCAGTACTTTTTATTTTTTCTCTCAATGTTAACGAACTCTAAATGTTAAATAACTTTCTACACCTCAATTCAAGTTAAGAAAACTACTTCGGAGTTTCTTGGCATTCTGGATGGAGTGCAGTAGAAGACTTCAGCTGCAGGTTCACCACACTGCCGTTTTAGCCATCCATATTCTCAGCTCAGAAGTTCATTATGGTCAGGAGTAACACATAGAGCATAGCTGTAATGCACATGTAACCCTCAGTAGCATATATCTAATAACATGAATACGATGAATCTTCGTTAGCTTAGATTCTACTGGTTTTGTATTCTGTGGTCAAGATTTACTGACATCTGGCAGACATTAACCAGTTATTCTTGCACCAGCCTGTACAGAACAACTAAGAGAAATGAGGTATTAGCCTCATCTCAGCAACATACAAGAACTTCTCATTATACATAAATGGAATCATCTGGGACTACATCATCCTAAATACTAAAATAAATGTGGAACTAACACTATCATCTACATCAAACTCTACATTTGGCCATAGCGAATGTGACATTTTCTACTTAAATTAATAGTTCTTGTCTTTGAATGAGCCATGTATATGAAATTCTGGTCTCAGACAAAATAGACATTTCAAAGGTATCAGTTACGGACTACTTCTTTACAAAGTTGTATTTTCAGCTTTTCTATAACTTCCAAAGTTGATTTAGGCATTAATGCATTAAATTGTGACTAAGTGATATAAACCTGCTTTCACTAAAACTTAACTCCCATTTACTGTATTAACATAAAATTTTAATTTTCTCATTCAAATGAACACAACAGCTGATGTTGGATCAATCCTCTACTTTGGCATCATCATTTTAGCTTATATTATTGGTCACTTTATTTAAGGTCGCATTGTGCTAAACATCGATGGAGGATCCCTTAATATACAATACTGAAAATTACCGATAATTTATTCTGAGACCCCTTGAATATAATTTAGACTTACTCTGATGCAATACTCTAAATTACTTTTGTTTTGTATGTTCAAACAATAAAGTTCATGCTGCTTATAATAGTAAATGATATCATTATTTTTATATTAATATAATATTGAACACATTTGAATGCAACAGGATGCAAAGAATCTAGTTTGTACTGCTTCACTTCAATGAAATTAAGATCTGTGTAACCAAGAGGCAGATCAAATCCAAAACATAAATTTTACTATCTACATAATTTCAAATTTAAGACAGGAATAAGTTCAGTAGGGTAAAATGGTATAAAGTAAATTTTGTAGTGAAATACATTTTCCACAGAACAGACTGACATTTCTTTGAAGGTTTGCAAAAGGTACTTTATGACCCATTAGGAATCAAATGTAATCTTTGTGGCACAAGTGCATATACTGCAACATTTATTGAGCCTATTTATCTGAGGTAAAACACATAGGATACAAAATGTGAAAGCTATTATAATATTTTGTCTCCATTTATTTACGTGGCCAGGATACACTATTGAATTTCACAACTCATTTATGACGGACTAATGGGAATATGGCAATTGCATAAATAATACCCCAAGTCAAAATGCAAAGCTGTAGCCATTGAGAAAGTACAATTGCTTTTTATAGCAGTTCTTATCTGCTCTTTCCTCGCCAAGGAAAAATAACACGTTAACTGTTTATTGATCTTTGATGTCATCATGTGAGCTTTAAAACAAAAAGGTGTGGACTTAAACAAAAACTCTGTTCCATAACAGTTTAATGCAGTTGGCCTTTCTCGTGACATTGTTATAGCTTCCAGAGCAAGAGTTTATGATGTAGGATGCAGAGCATTATCATTTCAGCAAGCACAAAAGGAAAGAGAGACACCGTGGATCAGAATCATCAGTTTACCTTGCTTAATGAGAAGTAACCCTTCATTGAAAATACTAGGAGTCAATCTAAAAGAAATTACATCTTTGTTGTAACTGATGACTAAACTACACGTACCAGTAAGGAAATTAGTTATCAACTTCCAAGTGGACCATAGATGGATGGATATACATATATATGTATATATATGTGTGTGTGTGTGTATGTATATACATATATATGTGTGTGTATGTGTATATATACACACACACACACACACACACACACACACACACACACACACCACACACAAACATATTCTACTGTATGCACTTCTCATGGCCAAATATTTCAGGCTCAGAGTGCTGGAGCCAATAGCCGCAAGCGATTAAACCGACAGGCACAAAATACACTTGGGTGCACGAGTCTTCCTGTCTCATGCAGACAAATGAGTGATGATGCTCCCAAACAAGACCAACGTTTGTGTGTGAGAAATTGTGCGCATGAACTTGGGCAGAAATCGGTGCTGCAGCAAGCACCACTGAGGATACAACAGGGCAGATTCTAACCAGAGATTCAGACAGGGTGTTGATACTGGAGAACGGAAGGAAAAAAAAGGGGGGAGCGAAATATCACAACTTTAGGAAGAAAAGTGAGAAAAGTTTAAGTTTCGTCCCAGGAAACATCCAATGTCTAATGTGTATTTGGTCTAAGAATTTTATCACCAAGCTGGAGCAAGCACTATGGACAGCTGTTCCTCAAGCTCAATCGTACATTCAAGAGGCCCGGTGTGCCATTACACTTTCTTCCAACGAGGGGAGTTTATGGTGTACATCTTACTTGACATTTCCACTGCAGAAGTAATGGGACACATGTTTTCCAGTTACAGTAAGAACAATGCGCGGAGGGCTGAGCCTCTCAGACAAGGCCAAGTACTTCTCTGTTGCAATGATGTGGCCCCACTGATTTCAAGATGTGGCTTCAGGGATAAAAAAAGAATGGAACTGCAGCTACAACACAGACCCAGTTTTCATATGAAGAAACAGATTATATTGGAGTGTAAGCAACATTATGAGTAACATCTAATTATATTTTAAAGCAGAGCTATGACTCAAAATACTTATTGATGAAACCCTTGAATATATTAATTTCACTAAAGAGGCAAGCCACTAAACTGTCTTCGAAGTGGTGTTAATAAAAAGGTCAGTCAGTCATTAGCAACATAAAGTATCCTCCTGCACTTTGGAGAATTTTGTAATGGATGTTAAAGGACAAGCCAGAGCTCTTTCAGCACAGTTTAGATGAAAATTGCCATATTTTTCATGTAAAAATATAATATATAAAAAAGCTAGCCTTTTCACTACAGAATATGCCAATACAACAATACAGAACAACATAGACATTAAATTTCTAATGCTTTTTTTTTAGCATTGCAACTTTGTAAGTGTTAGCTAAAACTGAACATGGGTAGAAACTTAGCAAATGCAGCTGTAAAGGATTCAAAACCCTCCCAGACAAACTCCACCTGTGAAAACCCAAACAGTAGAGAGGAAAGGCAGCTGGGAAGCCATATTTCTTCTCTCATAGAAAGTTATAACTGGAAACAAAAATATTTTATTAAAATTTGGGGAGTCTGTACAAGACATAGTTTTGATTGTCAAAATTGAGAATATTTGTATCTTTACAGATTAGAAAATAAGAAATATTTGTAACAACAAAAAGTTCTTCCTCTCCTACCCTGAAAGTGTTATTTAATTGAAAAGTCAATTTATTTAAAAAAAAAAAACTTTGGATGAAGAATGTCCTACTTGCTGTTACTAGTTTCAATGTTCGGACTAAAAATCTGGAAACCATTGACACTGATAAATTTGCTAGCAGTAGCAGAGCAATGCTGCAAGCTTCCTGCAATCCCCACCTCCTTCAGGGACCCAGAAATAGCTGCTGAAGTCCCAGAGCAGGTTTAGCTGATTCATGAGAAATGTGATTAGGCTAGGAGGAAAATGCACTGATTAGTCATTTCTCAGATAGGTTTTGCTCATAAGATTTCAGGTGAGGACCGCATCTCGGAGAGGCTTTGGCTCATATGAAACTCAGCCAAACTGCAGAGGCAATAGCAACTGTCCTTATCAGCTGACTCTTAATCCACAAGTTTAAAGTAATTTGTATTCTGCTTCTAGGAATTAATCTAGGTCAGAGCAAGAGTTTCTATTGAGACTTGTGCATAAAAAAATCCCAAATACTGAAAGGAAAGCTTGCAAACAAGAACATGGTTTAGTACATATCTTATGTATTAAACACAGCCTTATTACAGGGTTCTACAACATTACCAATCAGTAAAAAGCAGTATGTGTCAATAAAGGATGTTTGTGTAATGGGCATGGAGAATTAAGCTTGCGAACCAATTGTTCAGACCTAGAATATGTAACATTATTTCTCTGTAAAATGTATGAAGTATTTTACCACCAAATTAATGAAGAAGAGCTCTTCCAATTTCTTGTGCAAGCAAGCCTCTCCACAATGCTTGTGTACTGCACATATAATTGTTACAGACTAGTGCTGGGCCACAAATAACTCACATCAGTGCATTCACTTTCACTTAAATGGATTACACCAATCCTTCTCTCAACACATTATGAAAATAGAGCTTGTTTTTCTCCTCCTCCAGGTTAGCTTTTCTAATTCAGAAATTTTTAAAAAGACATTAAACATTATTGCTATTAGCAGGCCTCAGATTTATAATGTCTAAAACTAAAAGATTCTTACAACTATTTTTGACAAGCTACTATGGTTTGCCACGGGCCTTTGAAATGCAGAAGACAGAATGCCCTTAAGCTAAAGAAGTCCCTTTTCCTTATCCCATTAAATTGTACTTGGGCTCAGCTGAGTTACAAACTGCTTAAAATTGACATTTTCTTCTTTTGCTTGAATTGCTTAGGAAAATTTAGGAACATAGGACTGGAAGGGACCTCTCGAGTCATCAAATGCTGTCCTTAGGCACCATGTTATATAACTTTTCATAAATGTATTGAGTTCTACCTCAAAATCAGCTGTTGTTTTCTGAATCCACTATCTCATTTTTAGGCTATGGCCATGGATTTTCCAAAGAGCCAGGTCTGCACTGCCACAAAAGCAGAGGCACATGCTACACTGGGAACTCCTGAGATCTACCAGAGACCCTTGACCGGCCAGAGATTTAACCTGGAGCTGCCACATTGCTCTTCCCTAATCCAAACCATATTCAAGTATGCCCTCTTCACTGGGTACCACAGTAGGTGAAAACTCTTATTCTCAGAGGCAGACAGCAGAGATGGGAGAAGGCCATGGAAAGAAGAAAGAAGTAAGAGGGAAGTGGAACAAACATTTCCAGTTAAAAAAAAGACAAAGCAGAAATTCAACAGATAACACTTGTCAATGGAGCTCAGTACCACCAGGGAACAGAAAAAGGACAGCACTGGTGCAAGGCTATATTTTTAACTTCTCGGGCATTCTTGAAATGGATAATTTCTGAAGCATTTTACCTAAGACGAAAAAAACAAAAAATATCAAGAATAGTTCTTAAATGTCCCATTAAAAGCTGCTGACATCAGACTGAATTTTCAAGAAGCTCTCAAAAATTTTAGCCAGGACCAAAAGGGGGTAGGTCTTAAAAGTTTTGTTACAACTTACAACATAGTACACAAAGGTTGACACAATTATACAGCCCACAGACCATGATAGATACAATAGATCTGCTTCCAAGAGAAAAAATGGGAAAAATACAGCACCAGTGATGGAGAAGAGGAAAAATAAAGTGGGTATTTAATCACATTTGGTGAGGCAATGTTATTTTTGATGCAAAATGACACAAGGAACATTAGGTTGAGTATTAAAAAATGCTCCTTAATGATGAGATTTGCTAGAGCCTGAAAACTGGGAAACAGCGGACGCTTGAAAGTACACGACACAAAGCACTTGAAGACAAACTAGTATCAGAGAAAAGTAATTTTAATCCTACTTTTTTTCTTTTGTTTCTCAGATTTTTTGTTTATATTCTATTGTAGATTTCCTTATAAATTCTACCCTGAATTTTCCTCTGTAAGGAATTCCAGGTTGATACCTGAGAGGCATGACATTTCCTTCCAGTCCTGTGAACGTATCTGATGCCTGGAAGCATGGAGCACAGAGCGCCTTAGCACTGTTCCACCATTTCTCATCTAAGCCCATTGCTGAGAAGCAGCGAGATCAAGGCAATGCGTGCTTTCACCATCCTGAAAGGTGAATGCTGATCAATGGCATTTATGAATGATTTAGTATTCAGAGTGCATTTAGGACTCTCTTGTCATGTCATCTATCATAGACACACAAAGACAGATGCATAAAATAGAAAATTAATCCTTTACATCTAGCTTTATCAAGTACAACGCGTCACTACTGTGGTATAGACTACCTTTATAAAATACATTCTGAAGACATTGAAGTAGGACAACAGCAATTCATCTTGACTAACAAACACTACAATCCAGAGCCTAACCTACATGTAAGAATGGTACATCTCAACACATACCCACTTCTCTTCCCTCCTTGGCCATTTCTGAAATCTGTAGCAATGAATTATCTTTTAATTTTTAAAAAGAGAAAGAGAGAGAGAAAGAGAAAAAAGAGAGAAAGAGAGAGGGAGAGGAATTTCTACTAAAAAAAAAGAGCTGATAGAGTAAACAACAAGACCCTTTAAGGCCACCAGGTCTTACATAGGCTTCCAGATCACTTAAAGGAGCAACTGCCAAAACAGTCGTTTACTCATTTGATTTAAAAGATCTCCTGAGTTAGAAAAGTTTTATCTGTTACTCTTTAGTTTTGCTGTAGGCTCCAACAGCAACTACCCAACGGCTTCTGATGTCTGCAGTCTTTGTCTTCTGACAAGAAATAAAGTTCTTTATTTTCTATATTCTTTAATTTTTCTGACACACCAGTGACACTGATGAAAACACGCCCTCTACATGTACAAAATTTATTCCATGTTGGCATTCACTCATGATATGCTATTAAGAGAAAAAAACATTCTTTGATCTGGACTTTCTGAAGAGAGACAGCTTAATACATCTATTCTATTTGAAATGCACCCTCTTCACTATGTTTTTGTAAAAAATAGTCTTCTAAGCATCACATAGAAATGCTGCTGTTAAGGGTACCATTTTCCAATACAGTTAAGATCAGCAGTGTATTCTCACCATTCTTTTTAAAGCCAGCTCATGAACTAACTTACTTTTATCCTATTAATCCTTTGAAAGTAGGGGCAAGATTTGTCCCCATTAGGAATTTTGCTATCCAAAAAAGACTACAGTTAACAACTATAAGGACTGAGACATATTCGTGGATTTCTCAAGAGCAGACAGCTGATACACACAGCCTTTGGGCTAAGCAGATCACCACTTTAGATGACAGAGGAGTTCTGTTCTTACATCTACCAGTATCAACCTTTTGAGACTACCAGAAAAATGGTTGTTTTTTTGTTACATGGGTAGCAGTTCATTTAGACCTGAAGCTTAGACTCTAAAACTTACTTCACAGGCATATTTTCATGCTCTAGTTGGGAGAAGACTACTTCTTTTATGAGCCTTCCTCCAACTTAACTGCTTTTTCAGTTTTTCTACTGACTGCATGGCTAGAGTCAGCAAAACGTGGATAGAGTCATGGATACTGAGCATGACTGGCTGCACGAGAAGGGGACAAAGGGAGCTCTGTCTCTGCTGCTGTCACCAGCATATGACGGCGAAGCCACTGCAGCAATCACATGAGTGAGTCAAGTGTAGTCCTCAGCACAGCTTGTCCGTGACCTCCAAGTACATCTCAGGTACATCCAAGTACACCACACCCCAGTGCACTGCTGGCCATAGTGAGACATATGGGTGGGTCAGCCAGGGGCAGGATTTAGAGACAGGGCAGAAAGGGGATGACACTTGTGGACAGGGAGGGAGGTGTTGTGGAGTAGATGGTATATGCAAGAGACAACAGACATACTTTGGCCATTGCTGCTGGACTCTGTGCACAGCTATGGCCCTGAGCCAGAAAAAGGGCAGCACTTTTGGACAGGCATGGCTGAATCAGCCCTGGTCTTGGCATCCCCACCCTGTCGGATACTGGACCATTTGAACATCACCAGTCCCAAGAACTGACTTCCTTTCTTTCAGGAAACCTAGCATCAGCAGCCCAAGCTATCCAGTAAGACATGGAGAACCTGCAGTATCTTCTAGGAGCAAACATGGGAGGGTAGCACAAAATACAGTGCAAGTTCTGTGGGTGACGAAGATAGCTCTCAGTTCATTAAGGTGCTGGCTGTGCTATTACAAGGCTGAACCTTGTAACAGGTTCAGCAGATATTAAAGGCTCCAAAAAACTGCTATTCAGATTGCAGCTGACGCTGCAATCCAAGCACAGTGTCAAGATCACCATGGCAGAAAGACATCCAAGTGTATTTACCACTTTCTGAGTATCAAATATTGTCAGGTATGTACAAGAATCACGGAACAGTTATCAAACAACTATGTGTTTGGTTTACTTTGCCCTGTGATGGACCTGTATTGCTAACATTGTGGAAAGGTTCAAGAGCTAAATTTAGAAGTGGCCTGAAAGTTGAAGCCATGTGAATGAACACAAAGATGTAGAAAGCAGAGTCTGGCCACTTACAAATTACAAATGCTCAACTGCAAGTACGTTTTTACCAGCTGAAAGTCATGTCTGAGTGGTGCATCAGTACCACAATCACAGGCAGTTCATGATTGTCTTGCAAGTTTACTTGTTTCCTGCCTTCCTTCAGCTGAAGTAGCACTAGGACTTGTACACAATGCAGCAAAGAAAGAGCACAGAGAAATGCAGATAGCAGGAGCTCTAGCTCAGGATACATTCTGCTACCACCCTTTTTAATTACTATTTGCAGTTCAAGGCTGCACAGATTACCTCCACCCACACAAGGTAATTTGAGCACTTTTATTTCGTAAAACTATGTACTGACATGATGTTAACAGTTGCAAATTTCAAGGAGTAAAATCCTTAGAACTGTAGTTAGAGATCAGGCAGAAACCTTCAGATCTTTCCCTCTGATTTCATAGAATCACAGAATAGCTGAGAGTGAAAAGGACCTCTGGAGGTCATCTAGATCACCCTCCTTCTCAAAGGAGGGCTAATTTCAAAGTTACTGGTTGCCCAGGGCCTTGTCCAGTTAAGTCTTGAAAATCTCCAAAACCAGAAATTCCACAGCCTCTCTGGGCATCTGATCCAGTGCTTAATTTCTCATTATGATTTTATTTCCCTTCTGTCCAGTCAAAATTTCCCTTGTTGCAACTTCTGACTATTACCTCTAATCTTTTTGCCTTAAATCTCTTAGGAAAGTCTGGTATATCCTCCCTATTACCATCTTACAGAAGTACAGTGAGATCCCCCCGCTTAGGCTTCTCTTCTCCGGGCTAAACAAGCCTTCGACCTTCAGCCTTTTCCTGTACATCAGTTTCTCCAGTCCCCTGACCATCTTAATGGCCCAGCTCTTACCAGACTGCAAGCACACAGACCCACCGTACTGCTTTGTAAATGAAAGGGTTGGAAATTATCCCTAAATCGGATAGTGACATCAGGTATAAATTCCCAGTCTCTAACTAAACCTCACCTAAAACATCAGACTTTACTGCAGAAAGAGAACCATTGGACTAACAGTGGGGAGAAAGATGTAAAAGATTTTTGCATTAGAGGAGAAAAATGAACAGAAAAGGTGATGAGGAACTGGAAAGTCATTCTCTTACTTGACATATGCTCTGAAACTGACTTGCTATTAACATAGCAACCAGAACAAAATGACATGTTTAATTACTCAGAATTAGAATGAAAATGAACTGGTTTGTGCACAAAAACATGACAGCCTGGCCAACGTGACAAAAACAGAACAAGAATATTATCATATAACACTAGTGTCAATATTCTTTAGCAGGGCACCATGGCTTAGCTGGTTAAAGCGCCTGTCTAGTAAACAGGAGGTCCTGGGTTCGACTCCCAGTGGTGCCTGGGCTGGGGACTGTTTTGACAGAGCACTGGAACAGGTTGCCCAGAGAGGTTGTGGAGTCTCCTTCTCTGGAGATATTCAAAACCTGCCTGGACGTGATCCTGTCTAACATGCTGTAGGTGACCCTGCTTGAGCAGGGGGGGTTGGACTAGATGGTCTCCAGAGGTTCCTTCCAACCTCAACCATTCTGTGATTCACTATGTCTTGTATGAAAAATGGCATACATATTTACAAGTATGTGGCATGAACTTACAAATAGAAAAAACTCAGCTCTTACTTCCAAAGAGAAAATTTAGATGGGCTTACTTACTGGTTTAACTTTTTAACCATAGTGGGAACACAAAGTAATACAAGCCAATGAGAATTACAGCTACAACTGACCAGAACGCTAAACTGAAACAAAAATAGAACTTCTGATTTCAGGGAACTCAGAACCAGAACTAACATGTTGTAAGAGAACAGACTAAGAACGAGAATTGATGCATTATTATGGAACTAATATAACACACAGTAAGACTAAGTGATGGGAGCTAAGCTGGGAACAAACCATCTCTTTGATTCCCACCAATATGCGATTTATCTCCAGTTAAAGACTCCAGGCCAGGATTTCAGGGAAGGTGAATAGCTGTTGTTATATTCAAGTAATTACTTTAAATGCACTGAAAGTCCAGCTTTCAGGCTGTGGCTCTTAATATGCTCCAACTTGCTTTGCCCCAGCTAGACTGTAGGAAATTTGAGTTTGAGTGTGAAGATACAGACCTGATTCTCATCTTACTCAGGTTTTACTCTTTGCTGAATTTTAAAGACTATTTCTGATTCACATTGGCAAAGTGAACCAGTCTTTCAGATTAAAACTAGCCTTTTTTTGTCTAATAACTTCATTTAACTTTCACTCTAAGAAGTCAGTCCATCTTGGTTTAAAAAAGCCCTATTACAGCAGCTCTGGACCAGTCCATGCCTAACACAGGTAGGCTGACTGCCATCTCATATGTACTGATACATACTTTCAGAAACACTAAAAGGAAGTTTAATGGTTCATTATTTGTAAATTAGTATTGCAAATGGAGTTCAAATTTTTTAAAGTCATTCTAGTGCAAAAACTAATAAAGTAAAATTCTTGGCATTTCTAAAGTTATATGAGAATGTTTAATGTCTTAAAATAAAAATGAGAATATATAAAAAGCACAATATCTGAGAACAAGATATTAACATTTTGCAAATTCTTTGTCAAAGACGGCATAAGTATGCTTTGGAAGCGTACTTTTCCTGCAAATAAATGCAATGCAAATACGAGGTCCCACAAGGCCTAGTTTATAGCCCTTACCCTAAAAAGTAGTCCTAAGGATTAGCATAGTTAAGTATGTACTGTAATATAGAGTCTGTTGTATATTCATTCACAGTGGGTATAATTCTCTTCTTAGAGACATTACAAAACCCAGGAACTGCCTTTGTATGTAAATGGAGCGTTCCACTAGCTTGTATTTAAATGTATCTATAATAACAAATAAATAATATGCACAATATAATTACATATTTTAAAAGTGCAGACTGTACTATAAGGTACCATGTAACATACATTATCTAAAAACATATTAGTAAAATAAATAAATAATTCTTTAAATTTTAGTTTCCATGCTCCTGAACAAACCTCTTGTAAATACATAAATATTCTAAAAAAAATGTGTAGCTAGTGACCATGAATAATTAGGCACAGAAAGAATTTCAGAATGTGCATCAGACAAAATTAACACAATTTTTCCTGGACTACAAAAGGCTTTTCCCATTTTGTCCATATCTAAATGATCTTTGTTTTAAAATTCCAGGCAAGAAATAGCTAATCCTTTACTAGCTCATAATAAGACTACTTTTAGCTGTGTTATGATACTTAAATGTAATATAAATGCATTTTCTTGAGTGAAACTCAACATAATTTCCCAGGGATCAAGATTCCTATAACTGCAAAAAAAGGCTCTCCTTAAAGAATGTACTCAGAAACAGTAACACAGATAATCCAATCAATTGCTGGTACAAGGGCCTGAGAATTGAGGCATGGATTTCATCCCTGACTGCAATTTGCTGTGATCTTAAGAATTATTGAACCTTGATACATTTCATCTTTCAGATCATCATGTCCAAGATACTAATATATTTTTTGTTTTGGAAAGTATTTTGAAAATCCCATAAAGAAGAAACTGGTTAAATACAGTTTTATGAAATATAATTTAAATATCCAGTTAAAGACTAGAAAAAAAAATGGAAAAAAAAATTTTTTTACTGTGAAAGTAATCAAAAACTGGCACAGGTTGTTCAGAGAGGTTGTGGAGTCTCCATCCTTAAGAGATATTCAAAATCCAACTGGGCATGGTCCTGGGCAACCTGCTCTAGTTACTCTGGTTTGAGCAGGGGAGTTGGACTAGAAGATTTCTAGAGGTCCCTGTCAACCCCAACTACTCTGTCATTCTGTAATAATTGTACTTATTTTTTTTGCAACACTTCTGATGCATGTTTTCACTTCTAAACGTAGAAAAATGGATTTGAATGCACCTTCTGGCTTACAAAGTCAGGTTCTCCATACTCACAAATATTGACATTACATAATCTTTTTCATACACTGATCAGGCTCCATCTTGCCTCTCAGTAGTAAGCAAACAATCTTTCAATTTTGTTTTCTGAATTGTTGTGTGTCCATGTATGATTTCAAAGTTAATGTTACAATCATGCAGAGTTATTCCTTTTCACTGGGCTCCTGTTGTGAATACGCTAATTACAGAGAGGATGTTTTGGGAACGGCAAATATAGAGACCCAAGCTGCACAATTAAACACAAGACATGTTATCACGTAACATATATAAATATACAAGCTGATGTTAAAACCCTGCCTATTTGCATATTAGTAGACATCAGTAGTTCAATGCAATTTTTAAGAACTAAATCTCAGGAAAAAAAAAATCCATTAGCCTACTTCTGTGTGGTAATAACACTGTGAATATTCCACATACTTCATGTGCAAGCTATAGGGAATTTGTCAAATGTCATCTCTTAAATAGACCCTTATGGTCAGCTAAATCTAACACTATTTTCTGTCCTGTCTAGCTATGTATGGATTCTTTTTACGATTCTAATATACCTTGTCCAGATATTATTGCTAAAACTTATTTTGACTTCCTTTAATTGGCACTGTGTAAGTTTCAAATCCCATTTTCCATTAGAACTTCTACAATTCTTAAGTGTTTACACAATTTAATTTTTGTTTAATAGAAGACACTACCTGAGCACTTGGACACTACACTTCACACTTGAATTTCCACTCACATAAAAATGAGAGCATAAACCAGTATCTCTAATAGTGGACCCTTGCCTGATGTTTCAGATACAGATGAGAACATGGAAATCATGTTTTTGATTTGCTCCTGTTTGGTTTTCCTAAATCTGGTGAAAATCCAACTGTTGAGCTGTCAATTTTGAAAGTTCTGTATAAACAAGAGTACCAATTTCCCATATAAAACTAACTTCTACAAGATCTACATTTCCCATTTTTCCTCTGTGCAGGAAAGTTAGCAAACCTTTCTGTTTCAACAGGAATATTTTGGCACCTGACTATTAGCTATCACAACATGTTGGGTGGAAACAATAGCATCTGCAAACAGGAGAGAACAGAATATGGATTTTCAATGTCATTGGAAGTACTGGCAAAAGGACCAATGCGTTCAGACAAAGTGAAAGCTAGGTTATTTTCAATGTTAGAAAAGACTCTACAACAACTAGCTTCAATTCTTGTTGCCAGACATGATTTTAGCTTCATAAAATAAGACGGTGAGTGATACAACAGTAAGCAAGAAGGACTCGAAAAGGAGAAGCAAGAGGAACCACAAAAGGAGAGATGAACATCGAAGGCACCAAAACTCACAGAAGGTAAAAGAACACTTCCACTGATTTCCATGATTTTTGAATGATGATGATCATTTATGTTCCAGAACAAGCATGCATCCTAGTAAAGCATGTTCTACAGTGGCTGTTATGTGGCTGTGATAATAAACCATGAACATACCTTTGCTGATCCACATCAGAAACCAATCCCGAGCCTTCTTTATCTGATGATAAGTCTTACTCACTATCTGGTTTTCTTCTTGTTCTTTTCAATGACTGCTGTTACAGAACACTGCCTGTACTGGTTTAGGGAAACACTTTTTTGAAAGCGAAGTCTCATTTACCAGAGTCATTTCTGTGCTTGCCTTTTTTTCTGACAATGATATACAGTATCTCTGTTTCCTTCTCCTTTGACACACCGTTCCATACTTCTATTTTTTAGGTATTTTTTCTCCATCTCTCTTTCTCACATGACGTCAGTCCGTTAAACTGATGGCAATGAGTTGATCCTCATTTTTTCAGGGAGATCTGTTAAAATCAATGGATCACGTGAATCAACTCACAGAATAAGGGCATGCAACATAGCTAATATAAAATATTTCGCACTGTTAGTAACTACCAAGCAAATACGTGCTAGGCAATGGAATTTCCTTACTTTCTAAATATAGATGAATCATGACAAGTATACACAACTGCATCATATAGATTCATAGATTCCCGTTTGAAGTATTAACCATGGTAGATACCTATGTCTTCCCCTATATATCTTAGCTGACATCCATTTTTTCATGTATCCTTGGTCAAAATCTTCATCTGATAGGAAGTAAAGATGGTTTTCAGAACAACTGCCATTAAAATACATATTCAACCCTGGAAAAGTTCTGTTCTGCTCACATGCTGTACACTAGCACATAACCATTACTTTGTTTTCTATATATTATTGTTTCACTATATTGTTGTGTTTCATATTCTGTTTCCAATGCTTCCTTTAGATGACAAATAATTGCATTTTTTAAGAAAGGTTTGGAGAAGTACATTAGCCTAGCATGAAAACCAAAGGATCACAACTACTTGCTTGCTTTCAAAGATAGCATGGCAAAGTACAAACTATAATGAGCATTTCCCAAGTCTATGTCTTCCTGTGCAAATCAATTATTGAAAAAATTGTGCTTTCCTATTTTCCTTTCATGATCATCTGTTCTCCAGTTTTTAGCTAAGGACTTCCTCGTCTTGCTTTGCAACTCCTATTCGATGTTGCATCTTTAATAATTCTTCTGAAAACTTTCTTGGAGTATTTTAGCCTTCTTTCAGACCTAAGGGGTGAGTACACAGCCATCACAATACCAAACCAAGAAATCCACTGCTCTGCCTATCACCCAGCCAGAACAGTGGCGTCATAAGTGACTCTCCTCTTCCTGCTGTAGAAACTCACCATTTCCTGTCAGCTCTTCCTTTATGAACTCACCGAAACACTTCTTTTCATCTTTACCCTGACTGGTGAGACATTTCTTCACATTCTGTTCATCCTCCCCTCTCTGGTTAGAGATAGACAACTTGTTCCTTTGTCCATTGCTTCACTTCCAGCTGCTGCTGCTAAAATATCCCATTCTGCCTCCCATTTTTTGCATACCCAGGGCTTTGCACAGCTTTCTCCTTGCATTCACCTTTGGTTTCTCATCCTTCTCTCCTTCCTCTCCCCCATGCCTTGTTTTCACCCTTTTCTCATTCAATTTTCATACTTTCCTGTCCCCTAATACAGGAATACTCTCCATTTCTTTGTTTACCAAACTATTCTCCCTCATCATTCAGCTTCCTTCTTAAGACACAATGCAGTCCTCCGCAGTGACTTTTCCTAGAGCTCACTGCCAAAATGCACTATTAGACTACACTCCTTGGGGCAGGAACTGTACTATTGACTACACAGTATTTCCAGTATTTGCACAGCACTGGGCAGACTGACTAAACAATCAATAATAAATCAATGGTACAGATATGATAACAATATTTTTAGCTTTCTGAAATATAATAGTTTCATTTCTAAGTGTATTCAATCCAAGAGATAATGCCTGTAATTAACGTAGTGGAAATCAGAGCATCCACCAAACCAAAATTAGTGTTCTAATGTGACGTATCGCACTTGGAACGTCTCCCTTGCTTGCATTGCTCTCTTGGGATGGGAAATAGGAGAAGGCGGCAAAACAATAAGAGTAATGAATAATCACATATTTCGCAAAAACGTTCAGTCGAGAGTTTGTAATTTGTACAAAAATCTGGATTTTGCAGCAATTTAATTTCAGAGTAAAGATATTTCCGTTTAAAGACAATTAAAATTTGTAAATATTTATTTCTAGAAAATCTGTCATCACAAACTCCAAAAAAATCCAATATAATAAATTTCCTTCTATTTTTTCCACAAAGACTCAGAGGTATATTGTGTGAATTGATTAGGATTAAAATAGAGATTTGTCGGATTTTTTAAAATCCAGAACTTTGTTTTCTGCTAAATGAATAGGAGAAAACACTGAAATCTCAATCAACTTTTCCTAGGTTTGACAATCACAAAAGTCCTCTTCCCACTCCTCATTATTGACTCACACACAACTGCATCCCAAGAGACTAGATAGTCTAAAACAAGGAATGAGTAATCAGGAAAAAGATGTTTCCCCTCTTCAAAGTATGCACTAAAACATTCATCTTTTCAAAACTTCCAAACTAAAATTTGTTTGGGTTGTGAATATTACAGCAACAATATTGACAGCGTTAACATAATCTAAGCACAGTACACAAAGTACATTCCCTTGCTAAAATATAGACCAGCTCATGGAAATTTCTTCCAATAAGGTGCAAGGCAGGTTCTTGTTTTAGCCGATTGAGAACGGAGTAACATAGAAGTGCAGAAAGACCAGGCGAATTATTAGACCTATCTTGAAAGACAGGACATACCTTCTTCTACAGCTTGGAAAGGGACATTTCTTAATTTGTTCAAGACATCTTTGATGCAAGTTACTACTGTAAGTGAAGGCAGCAATTTTAGAGAAGGGATATTTTAGAACACATTCGAAAAAATGACTCAATGGATTTCACTGCCATTTTGTTTACTTCTGTAGAAAGCAGCGTAACAGTAGATGTAATAAAGCAGATTTTAATTTAAAGAGGAATGTATTAAAATGTCTACTCATGGAACAAATACTCTGCTCAATGAGCATGCCAAAGAGCTGACTTGCTACTGTAAACAATAAAACTCAGTTTACTGTAAGACAAAATAATTGATTTGTTTTCTGACAATAGCGTCAAGGAGAAACTATGGGATGTGATTATTAACTTATGCATTTCTTGGGAACTAAAAATTTTTTCCTACACTAATTACTAAATTTGCTAAAGGTAAGGGTCATTTATATTTCTTAGTCCTTTCAACATTGTACTGATCAAATATCAATTCTCAGAAATCCAAATATTGCTGGCAAATTGGCAAGCAGAGAACAAATTTCCAGCTCTTTTTGGTTAAGATACAAAACTACTAGGTTTTAAGTAAGCAGAGTTGCTCGTCCTTCAGAATTCAACATTATCGCCTCATCTAGCAGACCACATAAACCATAAATGTCTTTAAGCTCCGAACTACTATAAGATAGTTTTTATTGAACTACAAGTCAATACTAAACTGGTTAGCTGGCAAGTTCATAATCACCAGAGGTAATATTCACAGTTCAGGAGACTGGGTCAATCAAAACTTGTATGTGTGTCTGTTATTTCCTACTTTCATGATAAAAGGTGGCAGCTTTCAGAACATCCATTATCAATATTTTGAACTGGAATCCTTTCAGTTGGAAGCGTCTTCAGTCTTACCATGTGTGGAATTTGCTGAAAATTTTGGTTGTAAGTGAAATTTCAAAAATAATTTAGTGTTCAGATTTACCAATGCTCAGTACCCACACTCATACCCACTGTTTTATGCTCAATAACCGGCTCCAATCTACTATTCGGATAATAGTCTGGATAGTGCCGAATCTCACGTTAACATGTAGGGCAGTGTTACACAAAGGGTTGAAATCAAAAGATGAAAAACGCCAACAAAATGACGACGAGCAGAAGCCACCACCGTAGCAAAGCCAAGCGGCACAGCCGCGAGCGTCCCTCCCTCGCGCCGAGGCAAGGGCTGCCAGGCGCGCATCAGCCATAAGGTGAAAACACGGAGTCCAAACGCCGGTACCAATTACAGCAGGATCTCTACGAAGCCAAGACGTGAAGGGCCGACCAGAGCAAAATCTGACGGTGCGCTTGCTTATCAAGAAAGCTAATACTGAGAGGGCGCTCGCACGTTACCTGGGGGAACGAATCCTCCCAACGCGCGGCTGGGGAGCCGCGGGAACAGTGCTCGCGACAGAGCGGCCTCCCCTGAGAAGAAGCCGTGTCCTTCACGCGGCTTTCGGTCACGGTGCTTCGCTAACGCCTGCCCCCGCACCCTGGTTTCCATCTCCTCAAGTCTCCACCATATCCGGTGCAAAGCGAAGCTTCCGCTAATGGTTTGCGGATTCACCTTGAATTATGGCCAGGTTGGTCTGGAAAAACCTCCTTGGCTTGGTGCAGGAGCAGGAGCCATCTGAGGGCGGTGGTGGGTCCCGTGCCAGAGCGGCCTCGCGTCGCGTGGGGAGGCCGCCGAGGCGTGCGGCGCCTCCGGGGGCACGCGGCCGCGCGAGGCCGCCACCGGAGACGGGCCGGAAGGTTCTCCGATGGAGAACCGCGCTCACCTGGCGTCGCGCGCCACCGCTTTTGGCGGCACCACAGCGCGTCGGCTGCCCTGCGCGTCTACGCAAAGACCGAGGGGGAAGAGGAGGTAGGTGGCTTCCATTTCCTCGGGAGGGCTGGCTAACTTGCAAAATGGCTGAAAGGGAGCGGGAGAAGCCTCTCCTCGCCCGGCGGGGCTGGCCGTGGGGCGCCCGGCAGGCCGGGGCTGGGGCGCCCCTGCCCGGGGTCGCTCCGAAGGCGCCGTGGGCGCCTCCGCTTCGTGGCCGCGGCCTGCGGGCGGCGGCGCGGGGCGGCGGCGGGCGCGGGGCGGGCGGGCGCGGGGCTGCCCGAGGCGGCGGCGCGGGGCCGGGGCCGGGGCCGGGGCCGCCCGCGCCCGCCAAAGCACCGTGACCTTGGGCGGGCGGCGCGGGCCCTGCGCGCCGCGGCTCCCCGCGCGGCCTCGCTTCCCCCCTTTATTTTTAGGTTTTGGGGGGCTTGGGGTGGGGTTTTTCCCCCCGCCTCTTTTTTTTTTTTTTTTGGCCGCGGAAAGAGTTTGAAGTGCTCCCGGCTGGCAGGGGGGGAAGGGGAGGCCGGCTGCGGAGCGGCCCCGGGACTTTCCCTGCCGGAGGGCGCGGGGGGAGCCGCGGCGGCGCCCCGCGGGCGGGGCGGGGGGCGGCGGCGGCGGCGGCGGCGGGAGGGGGGCGCCGGCCCCGGCGCCGCGGGGGAGACGCGGCTCTCGGCGCTGTGCGCCCGAGCTGCTGCTGGTTACGCCAGCCCCGCCGCCTGCCTCGCTGCCGCTCCTCGCCTCTGATTCTGCGCACAGCCAGCCCCGAAGCCTGTCATTCTGCAAAACACAGTTTACTCAACAGAGAGCGAGCGAGTGGGGGAGCGGGAGAGGTGGAGAGAGGGAGACGGCGCGGCGGAGCCCAGTCCCGCAACCCAGCATGGCTTCGGGGGACCTTTACGAGGTAGCGGGGGGCGGCGGGGCGCCGCGGGGCGCGGGGCGGCCGCGGGGCGCCGGCCGGGGCGCCGCGGCGGGCAGCGGCGGCGCGTTCGGGAGCCGCTCCGCGGAGCCCTCCTAGTTCCCCAAGAGCGGAGGAAATCGCCGAGGGAAGGGCTGGGCTGGGGGGAAAAGGGCTGGCGTGTGTGCCGGGGGGGCAGGGAGGGATGGAGCGGCTCCCCTCCCTTCCCGCTGCCTCTCTCTTTCTCTTTCTCTCTCTACTTTCCACTGGGCTCGATCTTAGCAGGCCTTGCAAGAGAGAAGGAGGAAGGAGTGAAGGAGAGCGAGAGTTAGCGGTAGGATGGGGAGGTGATCGCAGTGTGATGAGCCCGGAGAGTGGAGAAAGTCCAGGTAAAGTCATAGGCGCTCTGGACGTGCTGAATGTGCAGATTAGTGCGAAAAAATGCGCCTTAGCGCTGCCGGGAGGCGCAGGGATGGAGGCGGCTCTGCGCCCGCTGTGCAAAGTGCAGGAGCCGACGCCAGGTTGCTTCACCTCGCGCCCGGGGGGCGGCGGGGGCGGCGGCCGGGCCGGGCCGGGCCGGGCCGGGCCGGGCCGGGCCGCGCGGGGGGCCGCGCCCGCGCAGCGCCCCGCGCCGCATGGCGGCCCGCCAAGTTCGGCCGCGGCCCCGCGCCCGCGGCGCCGGGCGGCCCAGGTGCGCGGCAGCGCGGGGGTCCTGCGCCGCCCCTCGCCGCGGCCGGGGGGCCCGGCCGAGTCGCGACCTGCGGCACCCCGCTCTCACGGCCGGGCGCTGGACAAGCCCAGCCGCGCTCGCTGCGCCGGGGCACACGGCAAGAGAAAACAGCCCTTTTTTATTTATTTTTTTTAAAAAAGGAAGACCTGACTCTGGTGGTTCAAATATCTATCTCCAGTGCATGGAACCGAGGTGGAACTCCACCATCTACACAGCCCACAAAGAGTAGATGTCCTGCACCAGCACTTGGAGCAGGACACCGTGGGCTCCATGCTCCCTGGTGAAAGGACAGTTGCTGCGCCGCTGCTGCCGTGGCTGCCGGGAGCGCGCAGTTCAAGGGCTACCACGAAAGCGATCGTGTTCTGGTTGGACCCATGTGCCAATGGTTCGGTGCCGCTCAAACACCAGGGTACACTTGGTGTAGAGTTACTGCTGCGGTAGATGTGGTTGGACTTACCATCATTTTGATGATCTGGTTTAGGTTCCTAAGTGCAAAAATTGGAGGATCTGCTGGGTTTCACATAGACAAAGTTTTTACTTTGTCATGATATTTTAAAGTCTCTAACAAAGGTCACAGTTAAGGGATGACATTGCTCTATTCGGACTTTATTTCACTGAATGGGACTCAGACCTTCTTTGAAGTGGAAAGCACTTACACTCTCCTAAGTGGTGTTAAGTGCTCAGAAGCACATGATGATTTGAGTAGTATCATTGACCTTTTTCCCCACCATTTTGCCATAGTTGTCAAATGAGTTTGTAGTTGTAAGGATACTGTGTATCAACTATGTTACCGCTGGGACTCCAGCCTCGCCAGCAGGAGTTCTATGAAGAACAACCTTGACTGGCAAAAGTTAGTGATACAATTGCTTATTAGTAACTTTGGGGATGTGTAGAGAATCTTGCCTGGTTTGTCCAAGTTTTCCATATACGTCTGGATTAGTTCTGGAAAGAAATAAAACTAGAACCTCTTGGGTTAATGGTAGCCATGTTGTTTCAGCTCCTACTCATCGTTTAAAATTTCTGCTCTTTTAAGATCTTTGTGTTATTACAAGATGATGATGTTTGGCAACTGGATGTGGGCTGTGTGGCATATAGGTACAGCTGCTCAAGTAAATACATGGCAGGAAGATGTTGTGTGAGATAGCAGACTGCTGACCCGGGCAGTCAGTTTTCAGCCCAGTCATTTGCAGGCATTTGTCTGCAGCCGTTACTGGCTAAGCTGCAGACTGCACCAAGGCATTGTCAAGTGCTGTGGTTCAAAGACTCTGAATCACTTCCTCTCTTTGTTATTCCATTTGGACTAGTTTTGCTTATCATTGTGTAATATGGAAGAATTTATCTACCAGAACAGGTAAGTAGAAGTTTGGCTATTCATTTCTTGTTTGGGATGTTTGGCATTAATACAACCTTTTCAGCTGGGCGTGCTTTGTTAAGTGTTCATCTACCTGTCGGACACTGCAAAAAGTATGTACAGGGCTCAAATTATCAATCTAGCTACGTATTGCGTATTCACTGTGAAGTTCTTGTGACAGGGGCCAGAAGAAATGTCTAGAAATGTTTTTATGCTGAATAGGTAGCAAGTTTGCAGATGGTAGCTTTGTTTAAACAACAGCTCAGCTTTGCTTCTTCCCATCCCAGAAACCCAACCGCATCAAAGGAACTCATTAGAAAGGAGCTCTTACAGGCTGGGATGTCCAATACCAGTTAGACCACACGTGAGATGAAGCTATTCCCACCAGCACTTTACGCTTTCAGAGCTGACACCTCATTTCTTGCTTGGATACACCATTGTTTTCTGTCCTTCTTTTCAACAACTAAAACATTATGAGGCTGGCAGGATGATCACTAAACAGTTTCAAGATTTTATCTTGAAATATGTTATTCTTCTGAATAATGTGGGGTTTACGGAAATATTTTAAGTCATACTACACTTGATTCTTCTTTGACTCCATTAGTAACACCTGAGTCCTTCAAGGTTTCTTACTGAACTTCAGCAAATGAGTCGGTGATAATTTTCTCTGCAATTCAGAGTGCTGGCTGCACTACTAGTGGCTGCAGAATTATTTTTGTTAGAGCTGACAGTGGTCCAGGAGTCAAGAAATTATTATTAAAAATAATACATTTTAATACATTAAAAAGTAGAGGGTCCATTACCCACACTAAGTTTTGCTCATGTATTGGTGGCACTCAAGAAACTTAATTCGGTATGAAATTCACAGTTTTAGAAATAAATGTAACTATTTCTCCTATCAGTCCATCCATTTTCTATTGTTATGTTATTTTAGAAGATTTTTCTACCTTTTAAACTTAAAGATAAATTCAATGAATATCTTAATATTAAAGCTAATTAAGACCACAGACAAAATAACATCAGTGTTCTGTTAACTGGGTGCCTTTTTCCAGTTAGAAGTAGCTTTAAATCATCTGAAGTATGTCCTATTATATTATTTTTAGGACCATGAAATAGTTATCAATTTATTCTAGAAATTAAAGAATATGGGAATTCTGTGTTTACTAGTAGTCAGTTCTAGATTTGTGTATTAGAACCAGGACATCGTCCATTTAAATAGAGTAGCTTCCGCTTTATATGAGAAGGTAGGTGTTAATTTTGAAAGAAAACCAAAATTTTTATTTTTCTGTAAATATAAAGACTTCTATTTTAACAACAAGAAATGTTGTATATATTTTAGTATAATTCCCAAGTTAGATAAAGTGCTAGTTTGCTTGACTTCCATGTGCTTGGGACTTCAAGCTTTTCTGAGTCAGTGGAAAATTCATGGAATATTCCTCTGTCCTGTCCCCCCAAGAAAGAGATAATCTGTTAAATATTAAAGTGCTATGCTGCATATTTCTTAGAATTAACAAGCTAACAGTAAAGGACTAGCAAAAGGTCCTTTACAGACCTTTGCAGAGGCCTTTGTTAAGACATCCCTATTCTGCTTTATGATTCAAATATATTGTTGGATGCGTTGACAGAAAATCCCATTAATTTTGATAACAAACAAAAACAGTAATGTGTTTGAAAGTGAGCATCAATTTTGTTGATTCACATTAAAGTTTTTGTCACTGCTTTGGAGTAGTAACATTTTGAATTCTCCATCTTGAATTTGGTTCCCACATTATCTTCACTCAGATGGTTTACTCACAAAGGCTGTGATATTAAAATATATGACATGGTTTTACAGGAAAAAATATTTAATATGAACAGTGCACCTCATTTTTTTTCCTAGCACAAAGCATCCTGTTTAGTATAATAAAGTTCAACTTTATTGATGAATATGTAAGTTATCAGCATCTTAGAAATGCTCATGAAGCTGACACTTTTTCATTTAATACTTTGATTTTTCAAAATTTAGATAATAAACACAACTATACATTCAGGGACAATGATGTTGAAATCTAACATGTTATTTTAACATCGTGTTAGATTATATTACAACACCTTAGGGGAGTGATCTAAAGATTATAGCTAACTCTCTGAAATGGACTGTCACATGCATATATTTCTGGATCACAACAATAAAATCACTTTTAAAACTCAGCAATTTCTGCACTGAAGTGTCCTCTGGGAAAAATGACTTTTTTAAAAATGGTATCTTCCCATTAAAGTTATCTGATACCCATGGATAGGAGGCTTGTCCACCTTAGTGACAAGTCTCAATTAAATCTTATGTCTGTTTATACAGCTGTGTAAGAATGAGCTGCAGCTTATTTTAGCTCATGTGATCCTCCAGAAAGATAATTTATTTCCAGATAAGTTACAACATCACTCCTTTATACCTGCACTCAGGTACCAGCAAAGTCAAAACCTGAAGACAATATTGGCACTATTTGGCCTGCTGAATCCTTACTACATGTGCAAACACGCAAAACACAGAGAACATGGCTGAACTTTTAGATGATAGGTTTAGTTTGAAGAAAGCTGAGTTTGGAAAATACCTTTTGTTTTACAAAGTGAGGAAATGCGAGTTGTTGAGCACTGTGGCTTTCCATCTTACTTTTTTTTTTTAATGTAGTCACTTTTTAGAAGAGAGACATACTTAAACCTGCTTACTGAAGACTTCTGGAAAGCAGGAATCTATTTTTAAAGTACCTGAAACATGTAACCTCTGTGGCAGAGCTGATTTGCAAGAAAACAGGATTTTTAAGGAAACATTATTATTTCATATCAGCTTAAATAATGATTTTACTGCCATAACAGTTCAGCATTGAGGGAACAGAGTGATGGCACAAGCAGAAAACAGGGACTTAAAGTGTGATGGTGGGGATACAGAACAGAGTTAAGCATCTGCTCCTGCTGCAGAATGGGAAGCTATGGATGCAATGCTGACTTCAGTAATACTAGGCATATTCCCAACCACTAAGCATCTGGTCGTCTTCAAGTAACACCATTGTTTTTTCTAGTGGAAAAGCTTTATCAACAACTATTTTGAAGAATCAGCTATTTATCCACACACTGTTATGGAACTATTAGCAAAATCAGTTTTTAGAAGACAACTGCACTCAAAATAAGGTAACTTGTGAGCAATGCTCTACTCAGTAGAAAATTTGCTGCTTCATGAAACTTTTCAGAATTTACTTCCAGGTTAGGTGTGGTTTGCATACAGTGCAATTTGCATGCAGGGCAGACGGTAGCCTTTAATCCTAAACTGAGCAATCATCTGGATGATAGATTAAACTGAGGTATAAAGCCCATAAGACAGAGTTAACCTGAGGCTCCTTCTATCCAAGTCCTACAGTTCCCTAAATTAAAAATATCAAGTGAGTTTCAAAAGCGTTACTGGGTAACTCTGGCAATATTCATTATCTTACCATGAAATTCCAGCATCGAGCTGCACATGGAACATTACAATGCACATAATGACCATCTTGTTTACCTGCAACGTCACCGTGCTACCACTACTCCAACTTCCTCATTACATTGTAAACTGGCTGGCATATTTGGGGATACTGAAAGGTAATTGATTTCTTATGCATGTTACAGTTTAGTTACAATCTTGGTGAAGTGCTTTATCTGGATCAAGTGTAGTTTGCCTCAAGAAGATACCCATCACAAGCATCTCTGGCTTGGAAAGGCTACTGAAAATAAACTCTGGAATGCACATGTACACCTAAATGCGTGCAACGAAGCCTTTCCCCCACCAAAGACACTGAACTGAACAGGGTTCCCTTCACTGTCCAGGTTCAGTGTTTCTCTTTACCTATCAGGATAAAAATGATGTAACTTTATGTAACGCTTTGTGAACGACAACCATATTTTATTTGGGATTTGGTCTTTAATTCGATATTAAAACCAGTCATAAAGCCATTATTTAGTAATTGTTTCTGAAAGATAAAATATTTAGAGAGAGACTAGTTCAAATAATAGCAAGATTTAAATGTGATCTAATATTGAGAGAAATTGGCTGGGGGTTTTTTACATCAATGGAGTAATTGTGATGGCTAACTATGCTGTAAATAGTGTTTCTTTGTCCATTCATTTGACTTTTAGCAGTGTTACAGTTTCTTGGCTCTGTACATTTTCATCAGTGCAATCCCTTTTTTTTTGTCCCTCCCTACCCATGTACTTTTCAAAAAATTTTTGCAGTCCATTTTATGACTCTGGCATCTTGACACTGACAAAAAATATTAATTAAAAAGTAACCTGTTCTTTATGTCCAAACTATTGGAACAATATACTGCATCAGAGAGTGTACTATGAAATATTTATAATGTAAGGGGAACTGGTAGTGAGGTATATGAATGCTGGCTTGCTTTACATTCAGGAAAATAAGATCATTCTTCTGTTCTCCACAAAAGAAAAATTGTCCTTTTAGCCTGTTTAATACCAATGTCACATTCTCTTTGTTTATTATCAAAACTTCAGGCTGGCAATACTGAAAGGCTGAAGGAAAATGCACCTGCTTTTTTTGATTACACAGCGAATACATAGGTTTTGGTATTATCTCATTATCAATCAGGATATAAAATAGTCAGGAAACTATTAGGTTTCTAAAAACTTTCTTGAGAGGTTGATGTGATTGACCTGTGTAGGAAGAAATGATTCTCTCTGAGGCTTACCAGTAAAAGAAGGGGGAATAGATTGACTATTACAGTATTATAAATAGTAGCAATGTGATCAGCAGACTACAACAAAACATTAGCATAAAAACAGCAGAGAAAACATCTGTCAGAAGTCCACTTCTCTTTGAGAATAACAGTCGCCCCACTTGGACTTTGCTGGATTTCTTACAGACCACTCACAAAGCTCACAGCCCATTCCTTTACAGGGGCAAAACAGGGACAATGAGGATACTCTCTTCCATAATGCACTTCACTGTATTTATTTAGATTTGTGGATTTTATTCAGAATTCTCTTATAACAATGTAATCACTTACATCTGGTCAGCACCCAGGGGATTAAAAAGGAGGACCAGTAAGCCTGAGACCCATTGTATTCAAATTAATAGCACCTATAAAAATAAATTGAATCAGCAGATATATGGGAATATGTCTTGGTTTGGAGAAGAGTTAACATGACTTCTAAGAAGAAAATCACATCTCACAGATCTCTTAAAGTCAATGAACATATGGATAAGAAAAGTTCTGGCTGATGTAAATGGATTTTCAAAAAATCTTCTGATAAGATCCCAAAGGAGCAGCTGTTACTGAAAAAAAAAGGAGGATTGGTCATCTGGACTACTTGGTTCATAGAGAAGAACCAAAGGAAGCAATGAAACGAGGTTATGACAGAGTTTCCAAATATCAGTACTGGGACCTGTGCTATACAACCAAATTGTAAATTATTTGAAAATAATTGCATTTATTGCTGATAATTTACAGATTATTATTAGCATTGTCAAGAGGAAAGTTGACAGTGAAGAGCTGGATGATAAAATAGCAATTGAAATTCAGTGTTTATAAATTCAAGCTAGTAATCAAGGGAAAAATAATCCTGACTATACATGCACAGCAATGAGCCCTTCCTACAGTAGTAGCTATTCAGGAGAGAGATCTTGGAATCACTGTGGAAAGTTTTTGGGCGTGTCTATGCTAGGATTTTAATTTGGATCAGATGCTTTCTAAATGGATCTCCCTCTGATCCCCGTTTATCCACCTCGGCTCGCATCATGGAACAGTCTCGGAGAGCAGGGACTGCATTCCTTTCAGATGAAACTAAACCGGAAAATGTGTTCCAATTCCTAATGGGTATCCAGGCCATGGGACCAGACTACTGCTTATCAGAGGTTAACTTCCTGAGCTGTGTGTAGTGGAAATACCAGGTCCTCAACACCTATTGCTTCATTCTATAAGTTTGTTTCTACTTGCTAATCCAGATGTGGTCTTTGAAAAAAATCAGCTCAGTATTTAAGCACAGAAAAGCAGAATTTTGGTGTTATTAAAAAAAGAACTGAGAATGGAAGAGAAGAAAATCATCTTTACATCATTGGGGAATACCATTGTGCATCTTCAGTACTGCAGTCATTTCAAGAACACAGCAGAACTAGAAACAACGCAGAGAAGGGCAAGTAAGGCATTGCAAGGTATGAATGACTGTCAGTGAAAAGGTATCTTATGATACCTCTCTGGCTGGCTGAAGAGGTGATTGAGGAAGATATGAATGGCATGGAAAAGACAAATGGGGATGATTAGTTAATCCAGTGATGAATGCTATTTCTTACTGCACAAGAAAAGACATGCAGCAAATAAAATGATCAGGCAAATAACTAAGACAAAAGCAGTAGTTCTTCACAGTATCTAAATCAGGGAGCTCATTGTCACAGGATGTTGTGGAAGTCAAAACTATAAATGGTTTCAAACAATGGTAAAATAGCTTCTTGGAAGGTAGACACATTTAGACCTTCAGCACAAAAAATTCTTACACTTAATTTCCAGGAGCTAGGAGGGTAGACCAAGGACAGCACTTACCCTACAGAAGCTGTTTTCCTAAGCACCCAATACTATTTTCCATTAAAACATATAAAATGTTGAGCTAGATGGACCTGTAGTCTGACCCTCTATGGCAGTTCTTAGTTTTGTATATACGGCAGTCATTAAACAAATACAAGTATTGACTAAGATGTTGATATGGTCTGCAGAGATCACATACTTGCCTGACAAATTGTGCTCTAGTATTTTAACAGATGATCACTGCTAATTAGGGGGTTCAGTCTCTGACACAGAAAAAAAAACAGTTTCTGTTTTAGAGACCTCACAGTCTAGACTTCCAACAAGATACAACAGGTGGAAGAAGCAAACAAAAGAGTAGAAGAATGGAGGAGGTTATGAAGTAATGTTAAAACAAACATTCAGGATGACGAAAAACAAAGTTCTGACTCATTGCCATAGTCTGCCTAAAGCTGGGGTAAGAGGGATGATGGTAAAATGATGGTAAACTAGAAAACATTTGAGTAAATGCATAGATTGAGGCAACTTCTCAGATCGTTGTTATTAGAAAGCTGCATTAATGAAAGAAAATACTTCTAATGATTGAAAATAGCCTTCTCCTACTTTATGAGGAAATTATTTTGAGATCTAAAAGAGCTTACTTATAAATTTAAACATTTTTATTTTTGGATGTTCTTCACAGGTTTCCCTAATGTTGTATAGGATTGTTAGGATACACTTATAATCTTTCAAGGTCTCATCTGAATGTAATTAAAAGAGCCACTAGCTTTCAATAAACCTACCAAATTGCTATTTTGTTATTTTCTTGCCTGTAAATGGTGATTACTAATATAATGAAATAGTCTGACCTTTAACTGACGGGTTCTACTTGTCAAATTCTTTCAGATGCACCAAAATTAACTTTTTTTGACATCACTTTTTTTGACATCACTTTGCACTCACTACAATGACCAGTGGTGGTCTAAACTGTGATCGGATATCAGGCTTAACTATGAAGGAGAGAGCTTTGCTTAGGTATTGTACTAGTTTTAGTAATAAGAAGGGGATTACAAAACAAAGTATGACATTACATAGCTTTTTGGAAGACTATTTTGTTAAATTGGTTTGACTGTGCTAATGAACTTCCCTTGAAACGGAATACAGTTGAAATTTGCTCCCATAATATTTTTGAAACTGTTAAATATTTTCCCTTTCTGGAGGGGGTGCTGTTTAGCAGAATACAAAATCACATTATTACATCAGTACACTTGATGAATTCTTCTTACAAAAATCTTCTCAAAAGTCTGTTTGTGATAGGTTATTAGGTGTTTTAGCACACAAAATCTGATAAGATGGTGCTGGGGAATTTCTGCTAAATACAGTTCACGTGGAAACAAAATGAACAGTAAAGCTTGCTGTATTTTCAAACTCTTAAAATGCAAAAGATATTGGTCACAAAGTTTTCGGTGACATGTTTGCAGTCCCGTGCAAACATGAATGTATTTAGGATGATACAGTGCGAGAAGGCCGCCTTCAATGAGAAGTGGCTGAATTTGATTGCTTCTAACTAAGCAGACGAAGTAACAACGTTCTTGGTCCAGTTATGGCAAGATGTAATAGTGTTGGTCTAAGTTAAATAGCAACGTATGTCAAGTATCAAAATTCATCATAGGAAAGAGGATCGAGACATTCTGCATCACAAATTAAATACCAGCAATTATAGGAAAAAACACATTTATAAACAAAAATGTTTCTGCAAAACTCCAAGGGAAAGAACCCAGAAGTTCCTGAAACAATAAATAATGGTGATCATGACTGATGAAGAACAACTGAAACTTTACAATTTGACTGCAGTAACTGGAAACTGGATTATAATAGAATCTGGGTGCACAAACTCAAATTTTTCACAAAAATGTTAAAATAGCTGAAAAGCAGCTTCCACTCTTGTACAATTAAACACTGCCACTAGTTCATAATTTTCTTCTGTGCTGAAATGTCAGAATAAGAGTCAGAAAAGGAAACTGTAGCGATGATGGGGAGCATGACAAAGTTTTATCCAAGTAATAACTACTATATACCTAATACTACTAATATGCTATCAATAATAGTAATACATAAGAATAATTAATACATAATTATATAGTTGGCAAGTTACACCATAGCACAGAAACAATGCTAAACTGGAAACTGAAGGAAGTAATAGGTATCAGCTTCAGATCTCCGGCAGCAGCAAAGCAGAAGTGAGCACTTCTTAGTAAAAATCTTTGTGTATTTAGTATTCCTTGGTAGTTGCATACCAATGGAGCTAGACAGGAACAGTTCCCTATGGATGTATAAGGCACCAACGATGCAGACCAAGACATCCTGAGCAGAGATTACAGATTTAAAATATATAGGGCTACGAAGATGATCAGAGGAATGGAGCATCTCCCCTACTAGCAACGGCTGCGAGAGCTGGGCCTCTTTAGCCTGGAGGACTGAGAGGGGATCTTATCAATGTCTACAAATACCTTAAGAGGGTCTGTCAGGAGGATGGGGCCGGATTTTTTTTCAGTGATGCCATGCGACAGGACAAGAGGCAACGGGCACAAACTGAAACACAGGAAGTTCCACCTGAATATAAGGAAGAACTTCTTTACTGTGAGGGTGACAGAGCCCAGAGAAGTAGAGGAGTCTCCTTCTCTGGAGATATTGAAAACCTGCCTGGATGCAACCCTGTCTAACATGATCTAGGTGATCCTTCTTGAGCAGGGGGGCTGGACTAGATGATTGCCAGAGGTCCCTTCCAACCTCAACCATTCTGTGATTCTGTGATATACTTTTTTTGTTAATATGGAGAAAATTAACATTTTGAGGGTACAAGAAAACAAACAGGATCTTGAAACTACTCTCTGAATGCATTAAAGAGCACACCATAAAACACAAAAGAGCCAGAGGATAAAATTTAACAAATGCAGTTTTCAAAGGAGCAAGAAATTCAGTGAGCAGTGGAAGGAAGCCCAAAAATCCATGGGTTTGGAGAATCTTAAGAGATACTGACCTGCAAGGACTAACGAGCCTCAGAGTAAAACTCCTCTGAAGGAAAAAATGAGCAATAAACCCTAAGCTGTGTTCTGCATGGTTTCTTAAGGGGCATCACAGAAGTTTGAGGGTTACAACTTATTTTTAGGAAATGATGAAGGGGATGAGAAAATAGCAAGAAATAGTAGATGGAAATGGTAACCCATCAATGAATGAAGAAAGAGACTAGATCTTTACAGCAGAAATGCAGTATGACTTCATTTCTGTCTTGTGTATATATATATATATATATAAAAAAAAAAAAACAGAGAATGAGTCTTAGTCAAGTATAAAATAGGCAATTCAGATGGAAAAACTTTCTAAAATGCTGAATGGCCTAATAATGTCTTATGTACAACAGAAGCCCCAGTCCTCTGTGCAAAAGCTGTACCGAGAACCCCAGAGAAGCTGTGTTTGGTAACACTGTTTTGGTACTGGGGAATTTGTGTGCTGGTGAGTTCATATATTGGGGAATTAGCTTATTTCTTATTTCAACCCACAGAAATACTCTGTTTCTTATCAGGATAAAAAAGATGAGGGAAACCAAAGTATATAAATGCACCATCAGCCTAAGTGCCAGGCAGGCTGCCTGTGGGACCTGCCAGCAGCTAAGGGGTAGGAGAGTGCTCTGCCCCTCCTGTGTCCCCAGCACGCAAGGATCGTGTTGATGCTCTTGGAAGCAGGTTCATCCATCTCCTGCCTGCTTTTCTTCCCCTGCTGCCTTCTCCCCCACAATAGATGGCTTCTGGTGCCTTTCCCATGCACTGGCATGCCCTTGCATCAGATGACAGATTAAAGCCAGAGTGCCAAGGTGGCCTTGTCATCTCTCCCTGCTGACTAAGGCCTACACAAACAGTATGTTGCATGACATTTATCAAATGGATCAAGATAACAAAAATTGCAAGCTAACAGGAAGACTCCTTGTTGTGTTGTGTTTTTTGTTTTGTTCTTGTACACATCACATGCTTTGGATTCTTATTCTCACCAGTCTTTTGTTAGACTGATAGCATGCACTTCCACCAAAGAACACCCCTGCTTGGTGTGTGGACTGCCAGTCATAGTTCATAATCTTATAGGAACTGTTGTTTTTACTGCCTCAGAAAGCATCAAGGAATTGATGGAAGACTGTTTCTCTTAGTTGAGTAACATGTCCCCCAGCTTTGTCATGAGAGCCACAGAGGATGCCAGATCCGTTCCCTACATTGCTTGACCATCCTACAGTCTGGCTTTCTGACATGACATTACTTACAGTATTTCCAGTGAGTGCCAGTGATAGCACTTCTCTCATAGAAGTGGTGTCAAATATTGCAGTATGTGCATGGTTTCCAGTTATTGACAAGCTGCTGTGGGCTGTGATTTGAATTGTTCCACAACTGTCCTGCTGTTATTTTCTTTGCTGCATCTACTCATATCAAAAACCACTGACAACCTGCTATGTTTAGAAGACAACGACAGGTCTCTTTTTAACATGAACTGGACCTTCTATTTGTACCATGAATAATGCAGTTTTTCTCACGTGCTGTTAACTGCTGCTCTTGTAGCCTGTTTAGTATACATGAAGTCTTGCTTACTGAACAATTAAAATGTGTAGGCTACTCTTTTACCTTGGATATGCAACCATCCTCCATTGCTGTTTTTATCTTCACCCTTTGATTTTCTACAGTCCCTTTCAAGATATGCATCCAAAGCACAGTTCATAAGCCAAGGAGAACATTCTTTAAAGCTATTATATCCCCAAGGCACAAGACAGAATTCCTTGGGTAATTGCTGTAGTTTCTTCCTTAACATAACACTTCTGTCAAATTTCTAGTTTCCTATATTAAACTCTTAAGTTTTTGTGCAGTTCAGAACAGCTTTAACAGCACTTTCCCTAAATACCTTTCTTACCTCCTGTCCACTTGCTGTTGCTCCTACTACCTCCAAATACAGCCATTCCAAGATCAAAAGCATCTCCACTAATCACAGGCTGAAATCTAATGGCAGCTGAGCTTTCAAAAAGGGCAGAGCCATGCGCTGAGGGTGTTTTTTTAGTACTGAGCATCACAAAGGTCTATTTTGAATTTCTATTTAAATACATACATATATTTAAATGTATGCATGAAGGGGTACTTGGGATTGTCTAGTGGATATTTAGTGTTTGATATATCACTTATTCAATATTTGTAACGCAACTTGAGTAGTAAGCCTAAAGGTTAACAGGGGAGCTCCATGGTAAGCCTCAGCTCTAACACAGGAACTGATAGCAAGACCTATGCTTTTGTTCCCCCTCTGATTATACAGCAGCATAATACTGCTTTGCACTACCAAATGCAGTGTAATTGAACCAGACAGAAGACAACCACGACTGTTCTACAGTCTGTTGTTGTTGTTGTTTTCTTCTGCAGTGAATAGTCTTTAGCTCCTTTTTCTGAGACAGTTTCTTGAAACTGTGACTCAAACAGAGACATCTCTGAACGGGGTGAACCAGTAGCTGCAGCACTTCTGGGACAGAAACTGCAAACTGTTAGGAGACCGTTCCCCTTTTCAAACATGGGGGCAGCTGCTTTCGATCTGTGGCTTCTTGCTGCTATTGTGCAAGGGAACAGCACTCTGCAAGTTTCAGGAGCCACAACAGAGAGTAAGTAAAGCTGGGGCTCATTTAGGACTGGGTGTTACTTTAATGAACTTAATAAATCCTATCAAGAACTGAGAGTTTTTCTAGAGTTCTCAGTCCTGCAAAGCAGCAATTTCTGTCTGACCTCCGAGCCTTGCACACCCTGGACCCTACAAAAACTGCACCTGGTCTAAGCAGCATCAATTCAGCAATACCAGTAACCCTTGTGCAAGCAGTTCCCCCACTTCAGCAGCTTGTTTTCAGCGTGAAGTTGATTAGACTTGCTCTGAGCAGGGTTTAAATGAGTCTGCACTGCAAATGGCTTCTTCAGCACCAGGTCACCACGACAAGGTGACGGGAGTCTGGTGGTACACAACACACTCATGCAGAAACAAACTGGTTTTCATTGTGAAATAAATACCCATAGAAGATAAGAGGTTGGCATTTTTGTTAACCGAACACATCATATGGTTAAAACTGAATGTTAATATTGTTCTTGTAAAACATGAATGGCAAGGATTTGTTTCATGTGCTGTATGGATACCGCCCTTCAAAAGGCAAAACGCATCGCAGCACCATTTATCTAACTTTTAGGAAAGCAGGATAGAAAGAGATTTCCTAAGTCATTAATTCCAGAGTCACGGTTATCAACTCATCACAGTCAGCCACGTCATGTAATCACTCACATCAAGAGAGATGGTATCTGGATCAGACTCCATCTTAAAATGAGCAGGGTTCGCACCCTCTCCCTCTAAACTTAAAGGATGCTTCTGGAAAAGATTTCTAAGACCAGTCATGGTTAGGACTGAAAATGCACCAGAGGAAAGACTAAGCCAGCCAGCAAACTCTGATGCAGAAAAAACATTCACCATAGAAACCTAAAAATGACTCAGAATGATGAACTAGTTCATCCTTTCAAAAAGAAAGTACTATCATACCTATTTTCTGGCCACAGGGCAGTTTTGTTTACGGACATGAATTGTAAATTATATATTCTTGGTCTGTCTACTTTGGAACACTCAAAAAATTAAAAAAAAAAACTTTTATAAAATATTTCCGCGTGCTTTAATGCCAAAAGCTGATAAGTATGGTAGATAAACCAAGAAAATTAAAAGCCCTAGGGCTAAATATTTTAATAAATGTCATTAGAAAAACAAAACTTGAACTAATCAAGTTGACCTTGCTTTTTAATGTGCTGGAGAGATTGGGTTGTGCATAACTCTGAGTATAGCACTGTTTAAATAACATATCAGAATCTACTGGTGGTGTAATGCTTTGTGACTTCTGCTAAGGCATAATCTATAGCTTTTGAAACAGATGATTAGGTAAAGATCTGATATACTAGGTTCTCCTGTTACTTAGGGGAATATATAATTTACATATATTTAAAAAATTAATGTTATACTACTGTCTGTTAAAGTATTCTTTCCTTTCTTTTTCTGAAGCCCCTTTAAAAGGATTTTCAGATATCTAAAAATAGAACAGAAATACCTGCGGGCCTGGTTCTTAAATGAAAATATTCACAGCTTCCCAGACTTTCATGGTGCAAAAGGTCGTGGTGGTCTAATCTACTACAAAAAAAATGAAGGCACCCTGGAACACAACAGAATTGTTATGCCATTCCTTACAATAGATCTGTGCTGCTCATTTTTTTGTGTGCAGCTCAAGAAACGACTATATTTCCCATGTGACATACACATAGGACAGTCACTTTTGTCACAAGCAGGGACATACGATTTAGGCAGTATATGTCACTCCTAATCCCAGACTCGCTCACTGAGCTCTGAAGGCTCTAAGGAACCTCTTGGTGTGCGCTCAGCCCTCTCCATGTGCTTCCCAGCCATCCCCTGTCTTTACGCTCCTTTGTGGAGTTTGCCCGGATGCTGCCGGCACTCGGGAAGTCTTCTGGCAGCCCCACAATCCCACTGCCCAGCTCCAGCCCTCCGCTACCTCTCTGTGCTGCCTATGGCTATAGGGAGGCCGAGAAAGGGAGACAGGCTGTCCTCAGCTTTGTCTCTGTCTTGGAAGACTTGGCTTCACAATCAAGAAGCTCTATATGAATTTTAAGGCCAGGGACGCGTAGCTGATATACTTTAATCAGTGAATTAAAATAACATTCATACTAAGCTGCCCTGAACAAGTGAACTCATGTACCACTAATGCAAACTATTTACTGAATTTGCCCCATGGAGTTCCCTGATCTCTGAAATGCAGAACTGGGTTCTTTTACTAGAAGTTGATTCACCAGTCATGAATTTCATTTCAGAAAATGATGTAATTTTTGCTTGTTGGTTCGCTGTCTGCTCTGAAGTGTGACAACAGCTTTTTTACATACCCCAACAGTCTCAACAAACTTTCATAAGAGATTGAGGGTAGAGAAGAAAGTGTTGTTCCTTCTTCATTTCCCTCAACACATTTTATGGTGAGTCACTTGTGTCTAGTGAATGCTTTCGAAGGTCAGCCCAAACAATGCCCTTCTTATTTTGGGGCACATGTATGCAAAGGATACCAACCCTGGCATCTCGCGAGATAACAGGTCTTGAATGCACTTTACCATGATAAAAAAATTAACAAACCTACCAAATTAAAAGCTTTTAAACTCACTCCTTATGTTTGATTACTGCTTTATATGCGTCCTTTCAAAACATTCCTAAAACAACTACTTGCATTCTAATTGGTTTAATTATTATTTTTGAACATGTAGCGTGTATTTTTAAAAGCTGAACGCTAAAACATTTTTATTCTTTAAAGGCAGATTATTACTTTTTACAGCATGTGTAACTTTCATACATGACTTTGTTTTAAGGTTTTGCACTTATATTAATATAAGTGCAAAATATAAATAAATTCAAATAAACATTTAGCACTTGGATTTTTCACAAACAAACGAGAAAATTCTTGTCCTGTTTCTGAAGGACAGGCTACATATTTATGCAGATACAAAGCAGTTTGTAGACAGATGTGGGCAATTATATAGCTATACGCAATAATCCAGTGTAGCATGGGTGAAACTGTTCTCTTTGTCCATATGACTGAACACATGGATAAAGATTTAAGACAGTAAGTAAGTAATAAACTGTTTTTGCATAGCCAGATAAAACAGGGGCACAGAGCTGAACATTGAGTATTTTCCTTTTACGTAAATTTTACTTTGTCTTTGGTGAAAATTGCCCCACCTTTAAAAGGTACATTATTTTCTTAAGCAATAAAACAAAGAAAACAAGTGACTGGTACTAATCTCGAATGCAAATATCATAGTTTCTGTACATAATAAATATGTTCTCCCTCAAAATTGTACAAAATTTATGATTTTGAACTTTAAGCACAGGTGATGAACACTTGGGATGGAGTTTTAGAATATGGCTTCTGAAGCAGCTACAAAATTTTAGACTAAGCCATCACATTAGCACCCAAATTTTATAAAACTTAAGAAATATGGAGACCATCTGTTCAGTCAGGTGCAAACTCCCTTGCAGGATTAAAGGTTTGGAAAATTAAACTAGCTAACAAAGACATAAAGGAGCCAGTGGCTGGAAGTTTACCCTACGTAAATTAGAAGTTAGATGCCTTTTCAGCATTAAGGTTAGCACATTTTATTTATAGCATTTAGGAAACTTCACTAACAGCAATGGTGCACTTTCTGCGAATCATTTCAAATTAAGATGCAATGATTTCCTAATAGATATGGTTTAACTAAATCAGAAGTTGGGACTTGATGCAGAACAGCTGAATGAAGATTGTTCCTTTGCAACCTAAGACAGGCTAGATGAATAGAATTGTTCCTTCTGGCCTTAAAATCTATGAATCTGTGAGTCTGTAAGTACCACCGTGACAGATAAATCATCAAGTCTGGGCCATCACACTGAAAAGGAACTTAGGTTCCTCTTAAATGAACAATACCACTTCTGGCGGCATGGTTACTTCTCTTCTTCTATGCATTTGTATATAAAATTTATTCCAGCTCTGTGCTCTAGTTTTTGTCAAAATATTATCAAGAGGTTGAATATCTCCAAAGTTTTATAGCGACACACCAATATTTTGTCAAAAATAAAAAAATAGTGACAAAAAATTGGGATACCATGTTGTACATTCTGAAGCTTCGTTACTATTTTAATAGGTTTGTATTCTTAGTTTTCAGACTTTTACTACACAATAAACATACCTAAAAAACTCAAGCTCAGACATGAGAGTCTTTTTCACCATTATTCTAGTGATCATCTAGTGAACACCCTATTAGTTTGGCATTTTAAATACAAGTTGAAAACCTATAGGTTTAGGAAAAACATGGTGACCAACTGTCCAAGAGTGAATTCTAATGTGTGAATTGAAAATAAAGTGCCTGTCACTCTCATAGAATCACAGAATCAGTAAGGCTGGAAGGGACTTCAGGAGATCATCTAGTCCAACCTCCCTGCTCAGCAGGGTCACCTAGAGCATGTTAGACAGGGTTGCATCCAGGCGGGCCTTGAAGATCTCCAGAGAAGGAGACGCCACAGCCTCTCTGGGCAGCCTGTGCCAGTGCTCCGTCACCCTCACAGGGAAGAAATTCCCCCTCACAGTCAGGCGGAACTTCCTGTGCTTCAATTTCTGCCCATTGCCTCTTGTCATGTAGGAGAAATTTCACTATTTATACTGTTACTATATACTGTTAGAAATTAGAAATGTTCTCAGTTTACATGCAGCATATTTAGATTATTATAAGATGCCATTCTTTGAACATCGTATGACCAGTATGACCCTACGACTACTTACATGATTAGATGTTTTATTGCTGACTTATGAATCCTTTAACTAAAGGAGCATTAGACAGGGGAAAGACCCTGGATCTTAGAACACAAACTTGGGGGTAGAAGAGAGCCTGAAAAATCTCTTCAATGTATAATAATTACCATAAAATTTTTTTGAAGCGAAACAGATTTTTATGTTGAAGAAAAAATGCAGTTACATTCCTTAAGCAAAACTGAAGTGACTTACTGATTAACTTGGACAGGACTCTCCATTGTTACAATCTGTGGAATTACAAGGTTTTAAAGAAATAAGGAATTACAACAACAAACAGTTTAAAGTGGAAGATTTCAGATGTTCTGTTTGTCATCTTGAAAAAAAAAATATTTGATATTATATGGCCATCAGCGGAAGTTACTAAAAACCTAAAGAATGCTCATCTGAGTAAGATAAATTTCCAACAAAATGCAGGAGATGCACAGATGATTCGCATGCACTGTTCTCCCGCCCTGTCACCTTTAGAGAACACCTTCTAGCAGGTAAAAGAAAATTAGTGAACTTCTCATTCTTCTTTCCCCAATGACTCTCATCTAACTAGCATATATCCTTGTGTTGAAAAACATCTCAGATTCCCTTTAAAAGTAACTCACAGACTTAAACTTGCCTTTTAAAACCCGCACTGACTACTTGTAATTGTCTGCATTAACAGAATCAACAAGGCAGAAATTGTAAAGATAACGTCGCATGCGATACTGCATGTTTTGTATTTGCCCTGTACTGCACAGTATGTATTTTGAACACTGCACGTGACATTCAACAGCCAAGGGCAAGGTCTTTTCCTGAATAATACTGTATTTTTACAGTGCAGAACCAGCATCTTTGCTTTCTATGCTCACCAGCAATAGTGAACACTGATCTGACAGCTAGTCCATACTGGATTTTGTTACCAGCATATTCTGACCATTTCATCCAATGAACAAGTGGAATATTATGGCACACTACAAGTTAAAGGCAAATGCTCATTGTTCTAAGTTCTACCTGTTACATTATTAAATAACAGTAACGATCATTAGTATCCATCTAGTAGTATAGATTTGTACGGAAGTAATATTTCAGAATAATAATTGGGGAAGTACATACTCTCTAGGGAAAGCTTCTGATTATTTAAAGACAAATTGTCACTTTCACTGTAACTCATTCTCCCACGGCCACCTAAAGAAGATTTCTGTTTCCTTGGAATTAAAAAAAAAAATTTAACCATGTGCATATTATCTTGAAACCTTCAATGCATCTCCATACATTTTACATTCTTATCCAGAAGTTCAGTTACTATCGCTATAAATATTCCAACAAGGATGAGGTTTATGTTCCCTATATTAGGCTGCAGCTGAAAAGTATAATAAAAGTAATTAATCCTTCCCCCAATATTAATCAGTATTCTTGCTGAAAGAGTAAGCATGTAATACTCCTCCATCAGGGGTGTTACTGTTTATTTCTACATTATTTTTTCTATGTACACCTTTGTATCCAACTGCTCTTTGGAGCAAAGGACGGGTTGACATGGGATCAGAAATTCCATATGTAGTTCCAGAGCTGTCTGATCCGGATATATTCTTGTTCCCAGCAAAAGAAAATGGGTATTCATTGCATGAGTTTGCTACCAGTCCCACTATGCTAGGAACCTCTTGATCTTTCAGGAAACTGCACTGCACAAGCTACTAGTGAAACCGCTAAATACAAGCATCCGCTAGCATAAATACTAAATGCAGATATTTTGCATGAGTTAAAGTATCTTCTTTTTCCCTATTTATATATGGTTCAGTTGGCTTCAAAACAGATTTTCTTCATCAAAATTTTCATTTTGTGGACTGATATACAAAAAAATTATTTCAGTGCACCTTTCCCCTTTTCAACCCCAGCTCTGAAATCACTTTGCAGAGAAGGTACTCTTTTCAGACAAGGCACATGACATGAATGGTTGAGGTGACAGGTAGACTAGAAACAGAAGCTCGAACTTGCCAGCCCCATGGAAGCAGCCTGTCCCCGGGAGCACTCTGTCACTATCTCCACAGAAACCTCCAGGATGAGTACAAGAACTTCTTGCACTTTTCCTTGTAACTTTGTGGCAAGTGCACCGTGGTTTATCCTTCTTGAATTCAAAATGACTTTAATTCCTTCATATTGGATGAAGAGCAAATACACAGTCACTATCATGGAGCATGTTGTATGTTCACACCCCAATTCACCACACATTCACTTGTTCTGCTCATGCTGGAAATACTGAGAGTTCATACAAACACTGAAAATACAGATTATTAAACTGTAGCTTCAAATGGGGATAATTACTTCAGAATATATCTCATTTAGTGTAAAAAAATGCCTATTAAATGACTAAGAAAACATTCTTTTAAAACCTTTGTGATCAGCTGACCTTACTCCTCCAACCTCTCTCTCCCTATTATATCTCAGAGAATAGATGACTCTCTTGCAGTATGACCTCAGAGAAACAACTCCTGATGGTACCAGGTCAAGGCAAGAAGGAAGTTCGGAGCTGCTTGTGGGAAACTCCCTTCCAGCAGCCTAGTAAATATAAATTCAGCTTGACCGAGTCAGTTCATACACCTCCTTTCATGCACTGTAGAGAACTTAGTTCTCCAAGCAGAACTTCTTTTCCAAGTAGAAAAGAATTAATAAAGAATTAGTAAATGATCGGTAAACATTTTAAGCAAAAATTATATATCATAGAATCATAGAATAATTTAAGTTGGAAGGGACTTTTGGAGGTTATCTGATTCCCCCCCTCCCTTGCTTAAAGGAGTACCAACTTATTTAGGTTTCTCAGGGTCTTGTCCAGTCAAGTTTTGAATATCTCCAAGGCTGGAGATGCCACTCTCTAAGCACCTGCTTCAGTGTTTGACTGTATCTATAGTTTGTGTTAGGACAGTTTGTGTTAGGGGTGATGGTGAGAATATTAGAAGACTATAATGGACTCATTAGAAGACTAATTAGGTGCTGGATTCATGACAGTCTCTGAACAATTTATTAGCCATTTGTTAACTCTCCTTTTCATAATTTCATAAACGATTTGCAAGTGAAATCTTAATATTCAATGTGACCCAGCAGTTTCTTAAATTAAAGCATGAATTTAAGCTTCCATTCATAAACTACTTGGAAGTCTAGGAGTACCGATGTATGTTGGTCTCTGCACTAACCCTCACTTAATAATAAGCAGACAGCTGCAGCCTTCCACAGCTTCAGTTTGTGACTGGCATAGTGCCATCGAGGGAACATATACCAGCCTAATCCCAGTGAGACAAATGTAGGAATAAATCTAAGAAATCTTACATTTAGAAGAATATAGTGCCCCATTCTAGGGAGGCAAATGAACCCTTTGCCTCACCATTGCTGTGCATGCAGCTAGGAGCAGCTGAGGTATTAATACACCCGTCTGACTAACAAATGGATGGAAAATTTCCTAAGTAATATATTCACTACTTACATATTCAATACTGCTTCAAGCACAGACATTTCTAAATGGATCCTCAGCTTCATCAAAGTTCCTGTCTCACCCTGACACTTGGTACGTCTGTATGTTCAATCAACAGAAAGAGCAGACAACCATCAGCATGAAGATGTGGCCCAGGCTCCACTGTAACCCTTGGAGTAAACCCTTAGGCATTTTGAGCAGGATGACAAGATCTGTCCCTCCCTGCCTGAGAAACAACAGTGTTGTTCTTTGAGACCTCTGTGAACAGAGTAAAGGACTCCATTCCATAGCAAGCCCTATCGCTGGAAGTACTGCCAATGCTTTGCTGAAATCCTCCTCAGCAATAACCAGGATCTAAAAGAAATCAATTCACCTATTAAAAGAACTCAAGATTCATCAATTAACACTTCCTTAGCTTATGTGTATTACCAAGGCTGAGGTCAAAATCATCTTACAACAGGATCTAGGGCACAAGGACAGCAGGAAGGCAACCTGCCTGTCCCCTTTGGTGCATGCCACTCTGATACCACCTCCAGAGGAGACTCTCACGTTGCCAAAGGACTTCCATGGCAACATACAGCTTGGAGCCTGCCATGCAGTATGGTGCAGTCAGGGTCTGACTCATCACACACATATCCAACTTGTACAAGCACGGATGTGTTAGTGTCTTTCATCCACACTGTAAGCTAACTGTCCTCCCCACACAGACTCCATCTGATTGCTCCAAAACACACACTTACGTTAAACCAATGAATATGCTTTTATTGCTTTGCATCTCTGCGTTTGGAGCACCGTTGTCACTTTTTAAATGTAGATTTCTAACCAGCTACACTATGAGGCTTTTTCAGATGCATCAGTCTGATGAATGCTGACAGCTTTCATAACTGCCTTTAGAACTGTCCATAACAGAGTTTGTTCCTTCTAGGCACTCATAGTAAGTTGGTTTTACACTGGACACAATTCAGATCTCAAGCACACAAATTAAATCTGCAGTGAAAACTAGTGCAATAATTAAGGCTAGAATTTGGCCTACTGACCTTGCTCATCTGAATGATATCTCTGAGGGCACAATGGTGTATTATTCTTCCGCTTTGACAATTACTCTTTCATAGATAATTTTGGGAATTTTATGTGACATTTTTCTAGGATGTTGCACTGGTCTCCTGGATACTTACTTTAATTTCTGCTCATATCATGCCATTAGGGTTGTCTAAAGCATGTTTCTTTTTTTCCTCTTTCTGCTCTACCTTTCTTTTTGGCTCATTTCTGTGTTCTGCCATCACATTGTCTGCTATTTAATGGGGCAGCTTCATTTGTATAATGAAGAAAATGAAGAATTCTGCTGAATTCTTAAAGCAATCTTTGAGTTTCATGATTTTGCTTCTGTTATTAGCCCACTGCCTCACATACTGCTACCTCAGCTTTTCACTCAGAGGACCTCCCCTCAACTTTCTTCTGCTTTGTATGGTTATCTATTTTTAGCCCTTTCCTTATAAAACCTATCCCTGCATGATGTTATTCAGAAATTTGACTATTGCTACCCTGTCTGCCTGGATGATTCAGAGGGATACTGCTCTTCTCCAAACTATTCTAGAGTCGCATTCTATAGTCCTATCCTAATTTGGAGACAAAAAAATGTTATATGGCTATGATTTATCTTTTCAGCATCTTCTTATCCCTGTCCAGCTGTTAATATAATATGGACAGAGTTCTTCATTTTCCTCTCCCTCCTGTTTCAATCATGGTGGACAAAATATCATCCTCACTCACCTGCAGGCTTGTAGGTTGCGGCTTCATTTCACTAGGTGCTCTCTCAAATTTATTGATCATTTCAAAAATATTTGCTTCTCCCTGTGCACAGTAGCTATAAAACATATCTTATCACTCAAAATTCTTTACACATTGTATCAAAACCTTGCTGTTCCACATCCCTTTTCTTTGAGTAACTACCACTTCAGCTGCTAGCCCTGAAAAGGAATCAGGATGTCCACCTCAGCTTCTACATCAGTGACACCTGCTCTAATTGTCCATTTGTCACATTTACAAACATAGCTTTAATTTTTCACAAGCTACCATTTCAATACAGGGCATGTTCCTTGATGATATCTGCAAAGCTATCACGTTGTTCTCTTTCAAATATCACTTTAAAATTCACTTCTGCAATGATGCTTTCAAAAACCTTGGTAAGGAGTGTTGTACAACTGCTACTTACGCTGAGTAGTATCACCTTGTACTGTGATCTGCTGTACCCTCCTGCTATCTCTTCTCTTTTCCATAATGTAGGCTTTGTAAAGCCACCAAACTGCCCTTAGACAATTCCTCTCAGTTGTCACACTGCATGAAGCTGGTAGAGCCTTTCTGAACAGCTGAAGCTCATGCCAGCATTGAAATCATAGGTCCTCAGCACCTATGGAACCCCCCAAGTGAGGAACAGCTCCACAGAAACTAGGCTTTCATTGCTTTGTGCTCAAGTTTACCACTTTTCTTTAAAAAGGATAAGGAAATATTTTTCTACCTACCACACAAGAACACGTGGCTTATTTTATGACAGTAGTATGAGTAGCGTTTGTAAAGCAATGAGTCACTGAGCGGTAGTACAGCACAGGAGTTCAAATATTTATTTATACAGTGCTGTAGCTGAACCTTTGTATTTTTCTATGTGGAGTCTTAATTTCTGGCTAAGCTTTGGGATGGATGTAAGAGTGCCCAACTGAAGCCCTGGCCTTCAGCTGAATTTGAATAAAGCCCATATGGCGGGAAAAAAAATGTGAGTGAGCTTTACAACAGAACACTAAAATAAGCTAGACTTGAACATAGTAACAGCAGAACATCTTGCAAACAAACATAAAAGTAAGCAGACGGCATTAATTAATTCTAATGATCTCAGGTACAGCTTTTACATAAATTAGTAATAGGTTCCTGTATTTCTGGACATTGCAAAATATTCCCTGAGCATTTGCTTTAAGGTTAGCAAAAAGTATCTTTAGTGATAGTCTTGTTATTTTTTTAAAAAACTGCTGCTTATATGTTTCTAGATCTGTTTAGAAACATGAGTATTTTTAACACATGCTAGTTTTACTGATAGAACTGTGATAGGTCCACACAAACACTGACTTGAGTCTCTTCAAGTTCTATTCCTGTTCCTATAAACTACTTTTAAAGTAATAATAAAATACCTTGTGGTAACTATGATTAAATCCCAGGGTTTCCCACTTTGATTTTACTTGCTTCTAAGTAAACTGGGAATAACTGCTGACCTGCAGTGTTGTAAAGGAAGCATAGGCAGAATCAGGTCCTTACAAGGCTGGACTGAACAGTTCCTCTTTGATAAATGCACATCTTGCCCATTCACATTCTCTCAGATGGTAGAAAACTGGAGAATCCCGTAGAACTCAGCAGAGAAACACTTGAGGATGTGGTCCACAGCGTTAAAAAGCTGAGAGCCATCTATGTACCCAAAACAGCCAGCTCTTTGTAGAGCTTAACAAAATATTTTGTCTCATTGACTTTTGATGTCTCATTCCCCTTTTAGTCATCTGTGTTTGTCACAAAAACAGACTTTATAAGAACAGTTCTGATTAAAGCAAATTTCATGCATGTCTCGATTTTCTTCTATTATCAGAGTATATTAACTGTATTCTTAAGTCCCACATGTGACAGTAAATCGGAACTGCATTTATTTTTTCTTTTGTTGGTCTATATACCAGGAATATAGCTATTGTTTCTATATTTAAACCATGCACTGTAATACATAAAACTCATTCAGTGATATAGTAAAAATTACCAGCTATACTTTACTACTGAAATAGAACTAAGCATTTATCATCAAACTCAAATGTTCTGGATACAATTCTAACAGATTCATTCTAAATTAAATTGTGCTAGCAAGTTTGTAGAGTATGTGATCAGAACTGACTAATTTTTAACATAACAGATATTAAGATTTTGGTATGCCCGGCTTCTTGCTTTCCTTTTCTTAAGAAATATGAGCACCAAAAAATAATGGTATATTAACTTACTGTACAAAAGAAAACAGTGCTTTGGTAAAGGAAATGCAACCATTCTGCTTTACAATAGATGGAAAACCCCATGTTCTTTGGTCTTTAACATATGCCGTATGTGTTGAATAGTGTTTGCAATTGAAAGGAATTTGAACTATTTACTGAGGGACAGATCTGAAGAGGTCTTCTCTGCTACTGCATAGTAGTTCTTCTGGTGACAGTGGTGCATATTTGGAGTGCAAAAGAAAAATACTGTTCTTACATATGAAGAACATTTTCAAGATAAACTTAACCTAGCCCCAAAGAACATCTCTCTTTTTTAAAGGACACTTTTCTTGGACCCTTGAAAATGGACTTGCTTTCTAAATGGAAACTTTCAGTATTGTTTATAAAATGATTATATTTAAGAATTACCAGCTCTTTGCTATGCAACCTATCAACAATAAACCTAAGGCAGAAATATGTTCTGTATCATTAACATACACAACACGAAACGGTTTGTATGATATAATTGCCTGCAACAATAGGGATTATAAATGCTGCCCGGTAAGTCCCTTCTTGGTCCCTGTGTCATCATTTAATTTTCCTTTCCCAGCCCTTTCCCACAAAGCAGTATTGGCCTGTACAAAACCCCCTTCCTCCAGCACAAGATTCTTGTGTATAGTATTATTCCTGTTTGCTTAAAAACCAGCAGTGAATCTGCACCATAGATATTGTTGCACATACACACTTAAATATCCTAGTAAAAGAAAGTGATTTAGAATACATCCTTTAAGGTGGAGTGGGAGGGGAACATGGCTGTAACAGACTGGGAGACATGAGCGCCCTACGTTCTGACCAGGAGAAAGTTTCAGCAAACAAAATGAAAGAAGGCATACGCATGAAAACAGCTTCTGCTGGGAGAGTCAGCAACAGAGACAAATGACATCAAAGGGGAAAACACAGACCTTCTATGGATGTGAAGATGGGGAATCAGGGCAATTTTCAGAAGGGAAATGCAGAAAGAACTAGAAATGAGCAACTGAGAGGTGAGACCAGAAGTTCAGTTCTAGTGAGCCTAAATTCCAAATGAAGACAGAACTTCCAAGAAAAATGGCATAAGTCTACACAAGCTATGGTTGGCTGTTTTTCTGCAGGCTATGAGCCAGGATGTCATTTGATCTAACCCGGTAATAAAGACAAGCTCCTTCTGCCAGAAGACTCCTTCCACAGTGAGGAAATCACATTGCTTGTGAGAACACAGAGTTGGGCTTTTGTTTCGTTTTTTTTAATATAATGGGATGCCAAGGAAGATAGTTAACAGAGCTTGCTTATCCAGGAGAAGCACTGGGTTCAAATAATACAATTTCAGGATTACAAAAGCTGCATTTTCAAGAATAATTTATAATTGCCTCATCAATACTGTAAAGCATAATTAGCTTGCAGTGCACTTCTGCCTTTCCATAAACCTGGAACATCAAATCACATAGCAGGAAGCCTCTGTGATGCTACTGTCTACCAGGGCAGGGAGATCAAAGCTGCAGGCCGACACACTGGGAGCAGTGGGAGTTTTTACAACATTCATTTGGTCTGTCTTAGGTCTTCATATGTATGTGCTGTAGGATGTGTATATTTAATATAATGGTTTGCAACATTATTTGATATCAGTCCCTTAAATGTTTTTTAGTGGAAACGCAGAACATTCAGAAATTCACTAGCAAGTTTAACACTTCTGCTGATTCTGAGAAGACTGCAGAAATTTAGAATTTCACATGCTTAAAAAGAGGAAAGAGAAGAAAAAGCAATATCTTCTTAACATTAACAAGGTGTTCACCGGAAAGATGTCATTTGATTTTTTGTCTTTGAATGATTCAGACCAGGAGGTTTTCCCTTTCATTTTTATGACTAGCCTTTTCTCTTTTATTTTGTCCTTCCAGGTGTTACACAAACTTACTTTTGGGGGGTTTGTAGCTTACACACTGATTGGATCTACTCTACTTTTTTAACTATGGGTCAGACTTTGAAGACAAACCCAGCATTCATTCCACAATTATTTTTCTAACATGAAGAGTGACAGCTTTTGAAGATACAGTCCCATATATTTGCTACATCTGGAACAAATGCTTTGATAACCAGCTTTTGAGAAATTAAATACAAGAGAAACAAAAGTCACAAATGCAAGCAAGCAAGAGATATAAAATCAATGGAATAAATTACTTCTAAAAGAGGAGGTAACTGAAAAGAGGAAGTTAGGGCAATAATGAATTTTTAGAAGACAAACATGTTGAATCTGATCGCTTTTATCTCTCTCAGAAATCTTACTGCCTTCCTTTACTTGGCGCTTTCTTCAAATACCGTTCTACATCCCGCCCAACACCCTGAGGCACAACATGGGACAAAGATCTCCAATGACAACAGCACACAGAACAGTACAAGTGCTGTAATTTATAGCAATGAAAAGCAATTTTTCTGGTGCATGCCATGAAATCAATCTACTGCTCCATATCGAGCACTAATAGAGACTATCTGAGCATCACAGAGTATAGTTTAAATCATTTACATACGAGATATATGCGGTCAAAGAAGTGCTGATGACCTGTGCTTTTTACGGAAATCATTATGTAGATATGCCACCTTCCAAACCTTTCTGGAAGCTGGCGGATCTTCTGGAATGTGGTCTTTTGGGAACAAGAGAATTTTTATTTATGCTTTGTAGAGCTCATGCTCTGAACTGTGAGCCAAATATACTGTGTTCTGATTTACTATTATAACTATATAAATAATTCAATGGGAATTACCCTTTTTTAATCTGGCCTAGATTTTTTTTTGATAAGTTGATAATAACACTGAATCTTCTGTGAAGGAGGAAAATATAGGTGTTGTACTCTGCACAAAAAGCACTTGATCTTAAGTTTGTTTATGAAGGTTCACATATTTGTACCATAATTGTTAGAGCTCTTTTTTAAGTTCACGCTAAGTTTAGTGAAATTTCAAGAGAAAGGATTTCATATTTCATTTATGACTCTCACCCTAGTTTGTGTAGGTGAATATAGTGCTAGGTTTAAGACTACTTGAAAGCTAAACAGTGGTGCTGAAAATGCATTTGCACAGATCCAACAGTCTTGTTCCATTTATTCTCCTTAAAAGTATATGGTAACACATTAAAACCTCATTTCATCCAGAATTAGTCAAGAAAGAGTGTAGAGTCCAGGCAAGTAATGATATATGTCACATTCTAGCACTCTCTTAACTGCAATATGCCATCAGTAAACTTCGTGGTCATTTCAGTTTTATTAAATTTAACTATTTACTGCTCCAAGTCAAACACAGTGAATTCAGGGATGTGGCAGCCTGTGACTAGCAAGGGGCTAGTGAATGGAAGGGAAATGGGACAGACAGTACCAGGTGGGGGAATAACCCCAAATCTCTGCCTACGCTGAAGCATTTCACTGTAGGCACCGAGACCGCAGTGGCACTCTGAAGGGGATAAATAGCAGTGGAGGACTGGAAGCCCCGACAAAGCGAAGAGGCCATGTGGAGAGGTCAAGGATGTTTGATGCTACCCTCAAACGCATTCAGCAATGAACAATGAGGCAGTAATGAGGATGAGGCAAATATCGAGGCAGGCTTTTTATGCGTCATTAGTCAAGCCAGTGAGTATGATGGCTGAACCAAAAAACTTGATGAAAACAAGTGACTTTGGATCAACCTAAAATGTTGTCATTTTCTCCCCAGCAAAACAATAAACTGAGAAGCGCTTTGATCTGAAACACAACAGTTTGTCTTGAATTTCTTTAAGCCCTCTTTAACCTTTTCATTTTAGTTTTGTTTAGTTAAATTTGATGAGAAACATTAATAATAGTTTTGTTCTGAAAATGCTGAAACAAAATGCTTAGTCCTTCCCAAATATATTTGCTGAGTATTTTTTCTGAAACCATTTATTAAATTTGACCCAATTTCATAAATACTTTTATTCTCCCTGATGACGTGTCGTGTTGAACTGGTTAATCACATTCTCTCTTGCTGGTATTTTGTTTCCCAGGAACAAAGAACTCTCATGTTTTCTTCCTTTATCCTGTTAATTGAGATCTGTAGTCCCTCATCAGCTAAATACTTAAGTGTTTTCCCATATTAAAAAATGCTTTCCAAGTAACCTCCTCCTTTCACTTTCCCTCCTTGCAGTAAAGCATAAATATGAAGTTGAATATATAGTTACATATATATATATATATATATATATATAACTATATATAGTTAAATCTAAAATGAGTGAAAAGAACTTAGGTTGAAAATATGTTTTGTATCTAATTTGGAAACTTTTTTGTACTTCCTGAGGTTCTTCCTTCACTGAGCAAATACTGGTAGAATACAGTGGATGTAATGCATCAAAATAAAGAGAGGTTTTCTCCCAGGTAGCATCATGCTGACACAGAGCCTGTTTTAAGTCCAAATTCCTGAGTTAGAAGGAGAGGATGGATGCATGTATTGAATAGCTAGTATGGGCAGAAGTGTGCTAGTCCTGATTCTCTACAGTAATGCTAGCTGCGGTCTGCTAAGCATAGCAACGTAATTTTTTTCCCAGGGATATATGCATTTTTCGTTCCTTGGTATACTGAGTTGCAGTAATTAAAGTAACAAATCCAGAGACAACCACAGGGCACTACAGAGTTCCACAGTATGATATATGGTCTTCTGGCTACTCTCAGATATCAGGATGAGAAGTATTTTAAAGCCAGGGATAATTTGGACATCTGCTCACTATAATTCAACAAGATCATAATAAGTCTATTAGTTTAACAATTGAAAACCACACATCCCAAATGAGGACAAAAAAATGATAGTTCATTTTTTTGTGGCTACTTTCCTCTTTTCAGGCGAATGATCTCAAACTTGCCTGGATTAAGCTTCAGTTAATTATTTTGCCACACTGAGCAATCCTGAAGGGGCCTGTGCCAAATTCAGAGGACGGAAGATGATTCCTTGCTTTGCTTCTGCAGTGGTTCTGCACAGATGTTTGATAAGGCAGCGCACAGGATGGAGCTGTTTGGGAAGCTGCAGTCAAGTGCCCTGGAGATGGAGAAAAGCTGTCCACTCTGACTCAGACACAGATATCTGAGGACAGTTTTCACGTAAATGAATTCAGACAGAAGTATATAGTGTTTAGCTGCTAATGACATTAGACTCCTTTGGGGACCCACCAGGATTTCTATGAATGTATGGTTCCGGCCAGCGGGCAGACAGAATTAATCCATTGGTTTGGTCTAACAGGGGACCTAAAAAGAACAGTTACTTACGCTGCTGTAATTGCTGTTCTTCAAGGTTAAATTCTCCGTACAGAGTCTTCTGTTGTTCTTTACACAAGACAATTTTTCTTTGAAGACCAATGAAAACTATTACATTAGCTATCCACTTATTATTTTTCTAAATTAACAATTGTGCTTTTGATGAACAATAATGATTTTTTTTTCATTATTGGCAGCTTTATCCCTCAGAAGCCACACTTTCAAAATATATAAAAAAAAATAAAAATCAGAAAATAGAACTTGGAGAGACTACAAAAGGTTTTCTAATCATACCCCGTGTCCCAACAATGACTATTCCGGGCAGATTCCAGCACTAGACCTTTCCTAGAAGATGTTTGTCTAACCTGCTCTAAAATGCCTCAGTAGCCTCCCAAAGTTATCCGCTCTAGCACCTAACTATCCCTACCAGAACAGAGTTTTTCCTAATGATTGATCTAAATTTCACTTGCTGCAATTTAAACCCGTGACTTTTTTTAGAATCCACAGGGAACAGTTTTACTTCTTTCTTATTTGCCTCTACCTTTAACCTGAAGACGTCATTGTTTCCCCTCTTCTCTAAAGCAAACAACTTAAATCTCTTCAAGTTTTACTCACAGTCAATATAGATCGCTGATTATGCTTGGGTTTTCATATGCACTCTGGCTCTATTTGAGAACCTGCCAGTGCTGCGATAGCACAAAGATTTCTTCAGTGGTGCCACAGTCTGATTTCCACAATAGCATGATCCTGTTAATTCACATTCAGTCTGCAGTCCAATGTAGTCCCCTTATCCCTCTGCACAGACGTGCTTCTTAAACTGCTATTCCCTATCACGGGTTCATGAAATTCATTATTTCTGCGTAAGGATTTTGCTTTTATGCTTTTGATTTGCATTCTTTTTTGAAAAATGTGCACTCTCAAATTTCAGTGTATTCACTCAAACATTGCATTCACAGAAAATACAAATTTTTATAAGCTATGAAGTAGTGAAATCCATGTAGGCTATTAAGATTTTTGGAGTAAAAGGTTGTAGCATGATTTGAAATAATTGATTCTCTGCTCAAGACAGCTTCAAGACATGAAATAGTACAGGGACATTTATGAGGACATAATTAATGCATGTGTGAATTCAGGAGAATGTTCACTAACTGGCAATATACCAAAACATACTTTATTTAGCCCTTTCAAACAAAAGGTAGCTGAGGAATTAACAATAAAGGCCTCATTTCACACACAGATTTTCAAAGAAATCATGTTTTTATTACTGTTCTTAAGGCTCTCACTGCTTCACAGTGTGGCTACCGCAGGTTCACAGATCGGATTTGATCAGGTGTTTTATGTTTTTGTCTAATATTTTTAGAAGTGGAAATGGCTTTCCTGTCAAAATACCACTGGGGCTACTGCATACCTCTTATGCACTGCCAGATCTATTCATGGGCATTCCTTGTCAAACAGAAACATGTAATTGTGATTCCTAAGCATTGTGTTAGGCAGTTTATACTGAAGCCAATTAGGCTCTCATCAGCAGCCAGCATGGTCTCTATAGATCCAATGAGAATATAAAGTTGGACTGCATCCTATGAAATCAAGGTAAATTTTAATCTGTAAACTAGAGTGCTAAAGTTTGCCTAGCCTAGCCTGGGTAGGCTTTCAGTGTCATAGTCATTTCATATTTTAGGCACTGCAATTTAGGAGCTGAATCTCATGACCGCTAAGGCATCTTTACATCATCAAAGACGCTTTTGTGGCTGCAAATGACAAAACTATTTTTCTTTCTAATATGATATATTCTTTTTTTTTTTCCTGTTAGGTTGAGAGGATTGTGGACAAAAGGAAGAACAAGAAGGGCAAATGGGAATATCTCATCAGATGGAAAGGCTATGGCAGTAACGAAGACACCTGGGAACCTGAGCATCATCTACTGCATTGTGAAGAATTTATTGATGAGTTCAATGGACTACATGTTACTCGAGAAAAGCGATCAAGACATGGGAAACAGGCTGGCACTCCAAAATTTTTACGGGAAAGTCGAGGGTCATCTGTTGAGAAAATGTCACACAGACCTTCTGAATCTGGGAAGTCTAAAGGGTCAACACATAAAAGGAAGAGAATTAATCCGTCTCTTCAAAAACAGAAAAGAGGATACACAGCAAAGCCAGCATCTGCTACTGACAGGGCTGCTAAAACTGTGACTTACAGAACTACTCCCAGCGGTTTACAGATCATGCCACTGAAAAAGCCACATAACGGTCTGCAGAATGGAGATGGCAGTCATGAAAAAGATTCTAGACATTTTGGGAATGGCTCACAACAGCAAAACACGGATTTAAATGATCATGAAGGAGAACACAATTTGCCAAGCGTTTTGGAAGTTAGTAACGATTCGCCTGTTGTGAATGGAATTGGTATGTGATTTAAACAACTACAACTTTTTTTTGGGGGGGGGTGTTAATTGCAGCAACTGCAAACAAAAAGCCCACTTATGGAAACATCACTGTCATGCTACACCAGTAATATGGGGAGAAGTGCATTAAAAATTTCACATTCTTTCCCCATAAATTACACCACTATTCTACCAGTTGGCTTCTCCGTTTCCCACCGAGTGACATGAAGCAGTGTGGGCTTTGGTACATGCCTTTGCTGTATAAAGTTCTCGTGGGGAAATAATGACAAGACTTGGAGTAGGAATGACACTTGAGGTATGTACAGTGCTGAGACTTGGTTTCTGTGTATCACCAAGTAACAAATCGCTTCTCAGTTATGTGTGCCTAGACCCAATGGTCTAGAAAGATCAGAATGATTTTAGAAACAGAGTTAGTACCTCTCTTGCTAAAGTATCCCAGCAAGTTTGCCTGAGTAACTTTCAAATTCTTCTGTATTACCATTAGTCATATTCAGGAACAGTTACTCAGAAGTTCCAGGTCCTCATCTCTGACAGTGACAGGATACATCCGAAGCCACAAGACACGCTTTATTGGAAGTTCTAAAAAGCCTCGCAGTGAACGACACAACTTGCTTATAGGAGAAATTTCTTTCTAATCCGCATAGTTACTGACTGGCTTCTTTCCCAGTGAACAAAGGTTTATGTTCTCTATAAAATCCTATGCAGTTTAATGCAACTAAGTAGCTTCTCATTATCTATATGAGTTCAATCCTTTTATTTCTTTTTATCCTACTGATCTTACAGCCTTGACGACGCTTTGTGGCAGTAATTTCCAGGACTTAACAATTTGTTGCACGGTTTATTTGATCAATTTTTCTTTTTTAAAAAATTTTTCTGACTTTACTGTCATCAGTTAAGCTCTTTTCTTCCTATGAAAGGATGAAGAGGGAGATGCACTGGGCAATCTGCAGGCAGCCCCAACCTTTTCAGCCTTCCTACCACATTGAAGTCTTTCCACATTCCTGATGGTTTTCAGTATTCTCTTAGGCTTTTGGTTTTTTGGAGGTGTTTTTAAAAAAAATTTTAAATACCTTTTAAAGACAGCATGAACTATTCCCAATGAGTTCCCATCACTTACTGATGCAGTGGTGATACAATCTTTTGGGTATTATTTTTTCTGCATAAAGATTTTCATTGAACAACACACAGTTGCTCTTGGTTATTTTTCCTCACTGGTTACAGTTAATTTAGAACACAGCTATATGTACGATTCTTTCCATTACGCATTTAATTGCTTTACTGTTACCAATTCACCTTTTTGTTATGACTCAGTGGAGATCTTCAAAATCTTTCCTAGTTTTTACTCTACTTATTTTGTATTCTCTTCAAATTTTCCTATCATACTTCTCACTTCTTTTCCCAGTTCATTAATACATACATTAAATAAACTAATCCTTGTGCAGGTCCTTGGGGCAGCCAACTACTAATCATTTGACAAGATGAGAAGTAACCATTTGTTCCTATTATTTATTTTTATTAGCCACTTTCTGTAGCCCATGATAGTACTCATTTCCTTAACAGCTTCTTGTGAACTGCCCTGCCAAAAATTTTTCAAAAGTCAACATAAATTATATCATCCAGCCTTCCGTTTTCCACTGTACAGGAGACTTAAAAAATACTACTTGATTTGGGAAGCAAAACTGTCCTTGCCTAGTCTTATCAGTTACATCCTATAAATTGCTGGGATAAAAGGACCTTTCAATCCAGGCATCAAATACCTTAATAAAGACTCCAAATTCAGCAAAATACATGGTCAGCTTTGAAGGTATAAGTAACCCAGATGATGTCAATGATGCTACCCTACACTTAAAATTGTGACTGCAGACTTCCGCATTTTGGTTACTTTGTGCCCACATGAGCCTGTTTAAAAAGTTAGTTGCTTCTTTAAAAAGACTTGCATATCAAATTGCAGATGTGTATAAAGTTATTTTTGTTTGTTTTCTTATTCTAGTAAGATTTTTTAATCATGTATGTTATTTTTCAGGGAGCTTCTAGTATAAAATGCATCTTTTTAAATACATTTATTCCCAAATTTTAAAGTCTTCTTTTAATAAAAAACAAAAGCGCTACAAAGAACCGTAAGGTAAACGAACCTTTCATTTGTCCTCATAGGAACTAATGAACGGTATCTACCAGCTCTGTTTGCATACCCTCTGTGAGGGCACTCTATTTCGGGAGAAGGCCGCTTTGCCTAAGCGGCCAGGCGCTCTGCCATGGATAGAGGGCTTCTGGCCTAACAGTTGATGATTCAACTCCTTTGAAACATCTATTTATTACGGTTTTCCATTCTTCAAATCCTTCACTACTGCTCTGTACTTTGCCCTCCATCTGCCCTTGCACTATGGCCTCCCTGTGGGCAAAAGCAAGGGATCTTTGAATTGCTACACAGTTTTCCCCTGAAAAATCCGTACTCAGCAGCACGACCGAGGTCGGAAGTCCCTTCACTCTTGCTTTGTGACACCCAACACATCTATAGCGGAGAAACGTATAAAGAAGACAGATGAAGCTTCCAAAATAAGAGAAAACAGGAACTAGTGAGACGAGAGCAAAATAAAAATAATAGCTTTTTTTAAAATATCACCTTTTAGGCTTGAGAGAAGTCGTATTTCCTGATACAAGGTTTTGCATCATTTGAAGAGACTACTGTCAAATCAAAGAAGCTTGCATTACTGTTCACCACCTCCAATAGTGAATTTACTGAACTCCCTCAGTATTCACACTCGCAGAGAAGTAACACAGAAGATCACTTACTCCTTTGAAACAGGATAGATGTCATACTAAAATTGCTCTAGAATTTTACAAATTACAAATGAAGAAAGTTTTGGAGAAAAATGCGAATTGGTTCAAGAACAGAAGTTTTGTTCCAAACATCTTGGGTTTTAAAACTTTCTCCAAATCTGAGCCAAGGTCCCAAGACTCTGTCCCCTGAGACGTGGAGCTCTGGAGCTCTGTGGCAGCCTGCTTGGCAGGACTCCCATGTTCAGCTTTGAGGCAGCCAGCTCTGCCAGAGGTTTTGGGCTGTCTGCCACGGAGTCTGGAATCCGAAAGCCCGGCATGCCCCACCACTGCTCACACGGCTTCCAGGCGCTACACAGAGAACAAAGACAGAGCCTGGAGGACTAGGTTTTGCTCCCAGCATCTGTGTCTCTGGGGCAGCCCCATGCAGAATCCTCTGAAGCAGAAATTTGTGTCAGCTTTAAGCTTGCCATGTGAAGCCCAAATGAAGGTCAGCTTCATTTCACAGCAAGGTGTAGGGGCATGCAGAAAATGTATATATCAATTTTAAGTCAGTCTTGCAGAAGCAAAGCCTTGGAAAACTCAAAAATTCCCTAACATTTAAAAACCCAGCTTTAGGCCCAGCTCTGCTACCAGTATTGGCCTACAGATAAAGGCCTCTATAAACCATCAATCTGAAGCAGTTGTCTTGCATATTATAAAAATATTTAACTACCAGTGTACTGAACCAAACAATGTAATTACTAACCTGTATACTGAGTAGATCTGTAAGCAATCAAAAATACCTATTTTATTTGTCTATAGTATGCCCCCTGCACTGGCAGTTCTGTTGAAATAAATAATACCTATTTGCAAGCCAGTTTTTGATGGCTTCTTGAACTGACTTCCACCCGTCTGTGCTTGGTTTTGTATACGCATCCACTTGGTAAAGTGTTTCCTGCTGAACCTAAAGATAAAACTTTCACCAATAAGCCATTTGCCCCCCCAAAACTAGCATATATATGCAGATGTAGATACAAAATTATAAATGCAGCCTGGTGGAAGCCTGGAATTTTGACTTGGTAAAGTTGGGATGGACCTTTCTTAGCAAGACCTCCTCCCTACTATCTACACTTCCCTTCTAAGGAGAGCACTGTCATCTTTACTGACAGTCTGCAAACTGGAAAATGTGGAAAACCACTGCATCAGAACATCCAGGCTCCCAGGATGTCCCAGTAGCACTCCTTCTGATGGCATTTGGGGTCTTCTGTTATCACACTGCTACTTCTCTCAGAACACTGTAATCGCGAGTGATTTGTCAAATTTCTTGACAGCATCAAAAACATCCCCTTTTAACTTTCTCTTTTCCTTTTCTGCATTGTTCTATTTCTGTACTATATGCTGAAGAATTTTTGCTTGTCATGTATCACTAACCACTGTCTTTCTCCACTACAAAAACCTTTTTAGTCTCATGGTGCCTTTATTTGAAGTATTCTCTATCAACTTAGTCACTGTTTCCTTTGGGGTTTTTTTTAGCTTGTTCTGTTTTATTTACTCTGGAGCAATACTGGCAGTAAAATACAACCAAAAATGCTTGCTTTCTCAGTTTGGAAAGAAACTCATTGCTTTTAGATATCTTACAGATGCTCCCTTTGCTGTAGAAGTCAAAAATTATTAGTAAATTATCAACAGCACACTGTTTTTAAATATGTACAGTATTAACCATTACCCACAAGAAAGACAGAAAGGAGATAGAGAAGGGCTGTTGGGAGGACTGGGGAATGCCAGGCTGTTTTACCAGGACCGTGGTTTATTTCACCTAGAAAAATTAGAGCCGTAGCTCCACGATCCTTTACATTCAGCATAAAAGCATGCTGCTAACAAAAGCAATGGTCCAGCCCTCCTTCCCTCAACATCCTTGTCATTATTCCCATCCCTCCTCTGCACTGGTTTTAGTATTCTTGAGGCTACAAGGTGAACTGGAGCAGGGACCTGATCTGTTTGAAAATTAACCAGGGCTTTGCAGGGTGAGTTTCCAGCCAGAACAGTTCATCCAGCCAGTTCCTGGTGTGCCTACCTCAGCACTAGTGCCAGCACAAAGATCCCTAAGTAGAGTGGCAGCATGGAGACTGCTGCTTTAAACTGACTGTGGAATTATGGCAAAACTCTAAGAAAAGATACATCTGAAAATAATGGTGGCTTGAGGTATCGTCTCTTCTAGGGGACAGGAAAACTCACAGGAGATGGGGAGATCTGAGCCCTCTAAATTGAGTTATCCAAGGCTCATTTTCTCTCTTTTCTCTCCTACTCTTTATTTGTCTCATCTTTTTAGACTATAAATTGCTTGTGTGTTTTCCATAATGCCTAGCATCATGGAGCCCCAGACCCAATCTGCAATCTCTAGGCACTTTATAGTATCAATAGCAGCAACAATAACGTCATTGTATTTTGCCACATTTAAAGGAAACAGTGGAGTATTAGAGAAGGTACAGGGACAGGCAACTGAAATGATGAAGGGGATTACAAGAGGAGAAAGACTAAAAGACTCTTCAGTTTGGAGAAAAGGAGAAAGAGGGGGAATGTGATCAACATTTACAAAATCATCAAGGCCTCAGATAAAGTAAATGCATAACTGTTGTTTACTAAATCCCTCAATAGCAAAACGAGGGGCCACTCACTGAAACAAGTACAACGTCAGATAAAAGCACAGATGAAAGAAAATTCTTCTCTGTGTAGTGGCTACTGAACTTCTCGAACTCATACCACAGGAGGCTGTGGAGACAAGATAGTATCAACAGGCTCAAAAATGGATTAGAGAAATCCATGAAAAGGTCCATGAACAAATGCTAAAGGAAATAAGGAAGATAAATTTTCCCATATCCCTATACAAGACTTATGGATAATACTAGGGGAAAGGACTACGGAAAGTGGCCAAACTTGGGCTTTCTCCTTAAATAATATCCCTTATCGCTGTTCTTGGAGGAGTACTAGATGGACTACTGGTCTTGCAATATTGTTAAAAATATTAAAATCTGCTTTAAATATCAGTATGTTTTTAGATACCTTCACAAGTTCTACTGTGGAGTAAATACTAGGTAATAATTAAACTAATCTCACACTAGAGGAAGGAATATTTTCTTTTTTGTGACATCCTTAATCTACTTCACATGCAGTATAGATTGTTTTGCAGATGCCTTTTTTTTCCTATGTCACAGTCATTTTTCATCCAGACATATTAAGGTACTATTCCCCTTGTGTGCATTAAGCGGGTACTAACTATGAACCCTCGAGCAAAGACAATCTGGATGCATTAGCGGCTCCAGAGCAAACCCTCAGCAACTCCATCACATCCACACAAAAGAAGTGGTGAATTGGCCTGGTTTCACTTGAGTGTTATCTTTGGATTTTGATGATCATTTTCTCCAGTTTATCAGATCACACAGGATTACAGGGACCCACTGAGTACACAAAACAACAATTTACTCACTAGATGCTGTCCCTCTCAATCATCCATTCTTAGAAATCATGTTGTTCCATTCATGTTTCTCTTATATTTAATATACACCTTTCCCTGGTTACATTTCTGTCAGCTTGTGGGCAGAGAGTTGAAATACTATCATAAGATCTGCAGTCCCTTTTGTCATATATTTAACTTACAAACTAATACATTACTAGAATAAAAAAAGAATGCAACAAACAATTAAAATAGAATTATGAATATGAGGGTTTCGGTTGAGCTGGATTATCTGTGAGAATTAATCTACCACTATTACCATCTGTATTTGAAATGGATGTGGCTTAATCTTCAACACTAGCTAGATTACCGCTTACAGTTAGTCTGACACTCCTTCCATTTATTTGTGCACCTGATTTTACAAGTTGTTTAGACTTTTTGAGGGGATTTATTTCTTCATCTCTTTAGTGGTCAAGAAACACAGAAAGGACTAAGTAATTTAAAGTGCAGTACTCTGTTTGTTTCAATCTAATAATGAATTTGCTTTAGCATATTATTCTCAATCCTATTAATTCTGCATTAGCAATTTCACAAGTTGATTTTTGTTTATGAAGAATACATGTGAAAATACATGTGGTAACAAAAACTTATAAAAAAAGGCATTTACTGTAAGAAAATAAATTGTAATTTATAAATTTCAAGCATTTTCCGATTTCTACACTTGTAAACAATTCTTGTCAAGAAAACAAATTTCAAATTCTGTTGGCATCAAATACTTTTTTCAAACTGATGAACTAACACAATTTGTCAGTGTTTTCATTCTTTGGCATCAGTTAGATGCCTGATTTATTGTTAGAAAGGTAATATTCTAGATCGGATCTTTTAATTTAACTATGAAGAGAGTTTTATCAAGTGCTTGAAATCGCAGACATTTTAGCAATGTGTATCTGTCTGTAGATGTATGTGCACACATATGCATACACATTACATAATGAGGCCAGATGATGTATCAATAAAATACCATTAAGCATTCAGTATGTATTTTTAACTTCACGTACTTTAACTGCAGTATATACACAGGCATTTCACTTGCTGTGGACAGTTCCCCAGGACATAGTCAGTTGAGAACTAACCAGACAGTTAAGTTACCTACATAAACACCACGCAAATTTAAATATACATTCTATGAAACAAAGATAACTGGTTTTGGTTTAGAGAGTAATCTGCTAAGAGTTTATCATTCAAATCTACTCCAGCAAAGCATTTTTAACTGGATGGTGGTCAGTTAAGCTATAAAATTTAAATCTATGTTCTAATATTCAAGTCATCTCCCCTGTAAAATTTCACAGCTATTTTTATCCTTTCTTAGATACGGAATATTGTGCATATGGAACAAATGGAATTTTTGTTCATATCATGGATATGAACATATCTTTATAAACAAAAAACAGATTTGGACATTATTTCAATGAACAGGGTGACTTTAATCTCTGTTCTTGAATAACCCATGCTTTACTTCTCATGGCCAAAGCATGAAACATCTGTAATTAGAAAAGAAGTATTGCACAGCAAGAATTGTAAAGGTACTTTCAAGATTCCTCAGCACTGCTACCAATCATAACATATTGCCTATTTCAAAGGAATTGTAAAGATGATAAAAGTAAGAGTTTACAGTTCATACAAAGTAGAAGTCAGAATAAACTGCTTTTTAAATTTGACATATTATTACTTTCATTTTTAAGGAGGAACCGTATTTGGTCATTGTCTCTATTGCTGAGTACCCTCCAAGATGGCATCAAGTATTATATTTTTAATGTACAAATCCAATATTAATAGTGCTATTCACAAGTCAGCAACTGTTGTTATTGTAATGAGCAGAAGTTTAGAATCAGAGCAACTACTACTTTTAAGGATGACCAGAGGAGATAAAAGGAAGAGAATGCTGGTTGTGGCATCTATAGGCTAGTTAGAATTCCCTTAACTTACTGTCACACAGAGATGTGCAACCGGAAAAGACCTGCATTAAAATTTGACACTGGTAATGGCTTTTGGTCATCATAAAAGGAAGAAAATGTAACTTTGAAAGACGGATTTGGACTATACCTGTCAAGTTTTTCCAAAGCTGATTTAGAATTTTCCTGTTAATTCAAGGATCACCCTAAATTCTTATGAAAGACCATGTTACAACTGCTTTCATCATCAAAGAAGAACTGTGTTACATTAAGAGTACCAGTCCTACATGCCACAATTCACTTGATCTAATGGTTCTCTGATCAGAGAACAAAAAATACTGCATGTTGGAATATAAAGGCTCTATAGAATAATGAAAATGGCTTGGGACCACATTTGAGTAGCCAGGCATATTTTGGATAATTTATCGAACAGAGGCTATAGTAAATAATGGGATACATTTAAGCTAATAATACGACTTCATTTCTTTGAAGATATAGACGTAATTATGCTCTGATTATTTCCATCTGACAGGTTCTTCTCTGGCCAATGGAAGCTTGAATCTACACAGCACTGTGAAAAGGAAACTAGATGGGGAGAAAGATTATGTCTTTGATAAGAGACTAAGATACAGCGTGCGTCAAAATGAAAGTAACTGTCGGTTCAGGGACATTGTAGTCCGGAAAGAAGATGGTTTCACACATATTTTGCTGTCCAGTCAGACTTCAGATAACAACGCACTGACCCCAGAGGTAAGCATGCAGCCATAAAAGCCAAAGCAAGCCATCCTAGTATGTGGGGATGTCGTAAGCACTGCGCTTAAACAGTATTTTTTGTTTTGTGTATTTTTGTCCTAATCAATTGTCTTAAAAAGAAAGTGTGGAGTTCAAATATATCTGACTTTTCCACGCTTGGGGTCGTATCAAAAAGAACACAATTGAAATTAACCTTTCATATACATCTCTGAAACTGAAAATTAAACATAAAGAAAGGAATGACACAGCTTGTATTTCCAGCATGGAGCTGCAAGCAGTAGTTGTTCACATGCTGAAGTTATTGCCAGTTACCATCATTAGCGAAAATCTGGTCTCTTTCATGATATTAGTTTAATGGTGCTCCAGTTGTTGCATATAGATGTATTTCAGGCTACGTCCTGAGATAATCATTCTAAAAGTGTGTCTTGATACCCAATTGCTTATTTTCTAAAATAACTCTTATTTATGCAGTCTTTAAAAATTAAGGGCTCTATTCCCAGCTGAATTGCTTAAGAATGTACAACATATTAATGATTTTAATGAATTCCCTTGTTCAGACATTACACACTTAGAGTCAGACTTGCACCTGTAGCTCGTACTACTCCAGTACACACCAGTCACAGAAAAGGCTCCAAAGCCCTTCCTTCTATTCCCTGCAATCCCTGTTTAGTGGGTAGCGATGTCTTGGTATACCTGTTTCAGGTCAGAACAACAGGGATGCAAATGCTTACATCAGGACACGGGCAATATGCTCGAGCCCTGTTCCACACCAGCAGTAATGCTCTGATGGAGAGGAGTTACTGAATATCAGAGAGGAAACCATGGCGCTGCCTCGCATCACTGATTCTGCCTACCTGGGCGCTCTGCAGACAGAGCTCCTCCAGGAGCTGCCAACAGTGTCACACATCTCTGACCTTCTCTACCTTCCCGGCACTCCAGTGCAGCTCTGGCTCGCACAGTCACTACTCAACCTTCAAGATTAGAGTGTATGAAATACCAGTTTGAGGGAAAAGTAGACTGTAGCTTTTACGAATTCTTTTATTCAGTAAGAAATTAAGTAATTCTGACGTTAATTTCCTGTAATTAGCTTCAGATAAAACTACTGCCAGGTATGATCGACCCTAAATTTGACTCCCCTTCCCAAATTCACAGGTGCCCATGGACATTGATACACACATTGATACCAGGCAGTTTTAACTGTTAGTACATACACTTATAATTCCTAGGCTTTAAACTATTTAATTTTTTAAAACCATATCCTAGTAATTAACACTGAACACCAAACACCTGTTTTTAATACGAGATCCTTAATATGCATTAAGTTGCATACAATCCATCATTTCATCCCTGTACTACTAGAGAGATTACTTATATATTAAAGAAACTACCACTGACGGATGCCACACGTTATTTAAATGAAGAGCTCAAGGGCCTGAAAATTATGAGACCAAGGATTTAACCATGTTCAGGCTGAAAAGGCATATCTTTGTGTTGCTGTCTCTGCTACTGCACATCAGCAGTGTTCAAATGCACTAACCAGTGAATTAATTCAAGCTCTTCATGTTTGCAAACCAGTTCATTACATTTTTTTTGAAAATTCTCAGTATGCCAGGAGTCCATAGCTATGTAAGAATAAATCATAAACATGTAATATTGCTCTCCTTGCATCACCAGCATTGACTATTTCCAGATCTTTGCTGAAGCTCATGCAAAAACTATGAAATTCATTTTAGGAAGCTGCCCTACTGACTAAGATCTGGATGGTCAGGAATTAATCAAAGTAATGAGTTCTCTACGTTTAGATTGTCTGTTTAAAATTCATCCAGGCTGAGAGCAATTGAAAGCTGTTGCCCTCTGAACGCTGCTTATTGGCAAATGTGAAACAACTTTTTTGGCCTCAATCCAGGCTGCAGCCTATGAGCATTCACACTACAAAATCCAGCACCTCCAGTATCGACATCCTTGTTGGCAATTTCAGCAAAAAAACGAGGGACTGAAAGGAGGAATATGTTGAATGCCTCATCCCTACAGGTTTTTACACAAAACCAGAGTTGAGAAAAACTGACAGAGTAGTTCAAGGAAGTTTACACTATTGTCAGGTTTGACACCTTTTACCACCACTGAATACACAACCACAAAACTCTTACAAGGTTTAAGAAAATATGTTTCATTTGCTGAAAGAAACACTAATTTAAGCTTTATTAGAAATTCAGTAAATTCCCCAATAAAAAATGATAAACTTACTTACAGCAGGTCTACTTGGTGTGGTTAAAACATTAGTGGTCTAGTTATTCTAGGCCATCTATGTTAGGAAAGAAAACAAGTTGTGCGCTGCTCACGATCATTATAAAATTGATCTTATACCAAATCACTCTCACCACTAAACACCTCTGCTTCCCTTTGTGTTTTATCCTAATCCTCAGATGAAAATAATAGTTTCATTCAACCAGTGCCGTCTGCTGTTTATGCCCATTTACTTAAAATAACTAAGAACTTAAGAATTATGGCACAGTGTTCTGTGCGTATGTCCAACCTGAGTCAAACAACTTTTGCCTGTGCGAAATCAATTTATCATTTATATGATACTCAACATATTTTCATGAGGCTTACTGATACTGAAAAAGAAGCTTGGAAAATTCTACCTGTACCTTCATCCTATGTTGCTGGTAACGACATCACACCTATGGGTTTGTGCAGGTAATTTTAGCACAAAATGTGCTTTTGCTCCTTCCAGCAGCATTTGCACTGACTGAAATTGGCTTAATGCCACCACAGTAATTGAGTTTTTCAACAAAATGTTCAGGTCACTACAAAAAAATTTTTTTTTTGAATCTTTTACAAGACCTTATAAAATTTTCAAGCCAGTATCATGAAACAGTATAGGTTTGTGTTTATTTCGGTGGCTTAAGCTGGCCTTTTAATTTTAAATGCATTTTTTAAATAGATACATAAAATATTTCATGATTATAAATTCCATTAGAGTATTTTCTTTCACAGTTCTTTTGCTGCTTCTGAAATTCTTTCTCCAACAATGATTTAATTCAGCACATTTCAAGGATCCACGTTCTGTTTCAAACTTGAGATTAAACGGATCCATCCACTGTTTTTACTTTACACTGTTAATACAGCTAGGAATTAATATTCCACTGAATTAAAAGCAAAACATATCCTAAACAGTTAATGTTTTCAATAAGGATTGATATAACTACTTCAAGTTCACTTTACATGCAGAAGAGTCAGGCTTCAAATTTCTAGCCATGAGAATTACAGGTTCTACAGGATGTATTTTGAAGCACTGGTGTGCCTTCACTTTTCCTTGCTTTAAACTTTTCCTGACTTAAAAGAAACATGGCAGGAACAAGTTTACTGCTACGTGTCATTTTTGCTGTCATACAAAGACAGATTGTTTCTTTGGCCAATATCTATGCCTGAGGACAGTCATATAGGTTCTTAGGTCTTTTATTTACCAAACAGCCTTATACAGAAAAGGACTCACAATCTGTCTGCATGAAGAGTCAATAAGTAACAAAAAGTGTATTTATGTAAAAAGGTAAGACTTGTGGAAGAAGTTCTAAGAACAACTGAATGGGGCTACATTTTTCTTTTACTGTAATATTTTCCTTTAAGAGTATCAGCGCTGAATCTTTAGAGGTTCAGAGAAGTAAATCTTTTAAACTAGTATTTCTATTTATACAAGAGACATCTGACTCTTGTAGAATTAAGGTGATAAATTTCCAACTTTCTGATTTCCCCAGAATGTAAGAAATCTAAATCAAATAGCACCACAAGCCTTTTAAAACCTCCTACCTCCCATGAAAGGCATTAAACTAAGGTCTTAGTTTTTAAACATTTGATGTTTATTTTGCAACATAAGGTGTCCTATTAAGAAACTGAGCAGCTTCTTGTCTTCATAGTATTATAAAATAAGCAACTTTTGAAAGAGAGATACTTTTATTATATATTTGGGTTTCAGTAAAACAGTAAGTGAAGCATTAGAGCTGGTCTAAATTTTTAATTTGATAGATTTTCATAAGCTGAAAATTGCCTCAGTAACTTTAATAAAATAAAAATAAAAAATCTATCCCTACAACTGAAAATTGGCTGAATTTGACTGATCATAAAAAAGCTTATTAAAAAAAAAAAAAAAAAAGACATGGAACTGGAGAATAAAGCTTGTAGCCCTGCACACAGTAATATTAGATCTGTCTCACTAGAAAAAGTAAAATTTAATCTATCAAATGCCATAATTATACCAAAATGAGGGAAGGTTCAAGTACCATGAAGGAGAGAAAAAGGAATATGGAATTTCGCAAAGGAATATAACTAAAAATAAACACCATATCTGTTTTTTTTTTAAGTGAACTCACTACTGCATTAAATGGAAATTTGTACTCCAAAATAGCAAGTTCTGAACCAAAATTACATTTAGAGTCCTGCAGTTAAGTGTGGAGCTAAAAAGGCAAATCATTTTTTGTCTTATTTTATTGTCAGTAGTTTTAAGTAATTGTATAAACATCAGGAGGAAAACATCCACATACAAATGATCAGGAGGAAGGCCATGATGCCAAGTGAAGAGTGGACAGCCCGTTAGATATAACACGGCTGACGGCCGTGGCGGTCACATGAATTTTGGACTGCACAGGCAAAGGAACCATACCATAAAATAAAGGAATGGGAACTGACTTTGCTGGCATTGGTATATTCCATTGAACTTCTGAGCACTTTTTGGTGAAAAGGATAATAACAAACTTGTAGCTATTTGTCCAAAAAATATTTTTTAGATAGTGATAAAACCAAATTATGATTTTTTCTGGTTTCTGATACTATTTTCTTTCACTAGAAACCAGTGGAACAGTGCAAATAAATTTATAATGCTATCTAGAATACTGTCAAAGCCTTCCCTATTTCAACAAGATCTGAGAAATCAATTTCTAATAACTGACCTTTAATACCACCCTCTCCAAAACCTGAAAAAAGGATGATGACAAAGTATTTTTCCCATGGATAACCTCTGCTCAAAAGCCACATATGTACATACATGTAGTTTTAGATCACTTCAGACATCCAAATAAATAAAAAGGGTGACAAAAACATGCCAGGTTTGCAATAGATCATGTATTTGAAGGACAGCAATGGCAACATCAAAGAGATGGTATGTATGTGCAAATATCACTGGAGGAAGGGAAACAGAAGAGAAACCTACTGGACATAATATCATATCATATTAATCAAAATTCCTCATTGTACATAAAAATGACAAATTATTCTATAATGTTATTTATACACCTTCCTTTAGAAAGAGCAGATTTTAAAGACATTTGAAATGTTTAAAATAAACTAAGAGGACAATGTTGTACTCACATGGAATTAAATCAAAATTAATATTTTTTAGTTCTACCATCTACTGACTTCTATAGTTTCTCTTTTTAACTTTGAACAGAGGTTTAGTTTGTTTTCCCTTTCCTTTCCCTTTAAAAAAGATGCAGTTTTGCCCACATTTTTACCACATGAGGGCTGACAGCCTCTGAGATTCTGAGAATAAACAATCTCGTAATATGGCTGATGACATTTTTGAACCTGCACAAGAATTTCAAAGTCAGTTCCAAATTCTGTTGCATTTAATTACTTCACTTCCACCCACTGTCACATACCTGGTGTTACAGGCGCTCCAGAGTGCATATGTAAAAGGGAAGCTTCCAAAATTTCACCAGCCAATTTCTCGTGTCCTGGTCTTAGCAGCCAATAGAAGGCAGGTATTCCTATGCAAACATATATGGAAAGCAGGCAGTTAGCATTGCGCTGCATGGTTTGAACACACAAGTTCAAGCTTGTTCTCATAAGCCACAGAATTTATAATAAAAGTCTACCTATTTAAAATGATATAAACAAAATTGCCGTTCTCTGTTTAGGGAGATTTCTTATGTAAAACATTTAAGAGATGTAAAGGATTTCTGGAAACAGAAAGTAGTGAACAAAAATAATTGCAAGCAAATCTTTTCTCTCTTGTGTGGAACTGTATTTGATCCATCAGCCACATTTTCCTATCTTTGAAAATTTACCCTAACAGCAAACCTTTCAATGCAAAAGAAAAAAACTGACTCACCAGGCCTCTGTGTACAAAAACTACCTGGGCACATGAGTACAGCTAAGCATAGGAAGTGTTACACTAAATGAAATCATGGCTCTACTAAAGTGAAAAGCAAATCATTGAAGATAACAGGACAAGCATAAACTCCTGAAATCAATAAGTTAGTAGGGCTATCTACACACCGCAGGGTAAGCCCAGACTTACCAACTATGCTGAATTGTGACTGAACAAGAAATTACCTTTCAGAAGTTTATGAAACAGTATTTCCTTTTAAAAATCATTAGGAAAACAGTTCCACTCAAATGGCTATTTTCTTACAATACCAGCAGCTTAATTCTCTATGGATTTTGATTAGTCTTGATTTATGGTGCAATTAATAGTTTGATTTGGTTGTAAATCACAGAGTAAAAAGGTCTTTCTAGTGGCTTTTTGGTCTTTTGTAGACTTTAACCATATCAATGACCACAGAAATATGAATAATATATTTGTCATATTGATGTATGTGAAGTCATCTTGTCCCTACCTTGCTGTAGTTCATGCCATTTTAAACCAAACTAGCTGAAGAACTGAAAACTGGGTTTACAGATTTTGCTTACAACATATTGAGGTTAATAGGCTATTGTTGTAATAATCATGTTACCAAGGATATAGTGATGTACACTGAGCGTTTTTTTAAACTATGAAAACAAAAAGTGATATCTGAAACTATTAAATTGCAATGAAATAGTATCAGTCAGGTAGCTAGAATTTCCCATAGAATAAGCAAACAACAGCCAAGTTATAAAAACTTTTTGAATCAGTAAATATCTATAAAGCACTTCCAAATATAAAACATTTTGCAAATTCTCAGTGTTATCATTCCAATTGTATTAAAATTATATAAATATATATAATTTATGTAAGTATTAATTAATAGTGCCCAAAATTTAAGTCTCTCAAAATCAATAAGGTTTGTAAAATTAGGGAAATGATATTGCAACGGCATGCATGTCGAATTGTTTACTTTTCTTTATCCACAGATCATGAAGGAAGTTCGGAGAGCATTGTGCAATGCATCAGCTGATGACAGTAAACTCTTACTTCTCAGCGCAGTGGGAAGTGTATTCTGTAGTGGCCTAGATTACTCATATTTAATTGGCAGGTTATCCAATGACAGAAGAAAGGAAAGCACTAGGATTGCAGAAGCTATAAGGTGACCCAAGCTTACCTATGATCTCTAAATTATGAAATGCAGTGTGTGATTATAAAGATATTTATCAGGTCCAAAAATGTTGTATATTTAAGTGTTGATTGCATTCTAATATAATCCTACAAATTTATTTAGTACAAGAACCTTGGACCTTTCCTTATTAGAAAAGAAAGCACATTTACTCCAGTGCTAATATTCACAGCAATTTATTTTATTCCACTCTGTATTTAATATTTCAAATTACTCCTCCAAATTCGAATACAACTTTGTTGGTTTTTTTTTTAATTAGCTATGACATTATGTTCTAAAATGGTTCCTGAAAGACAGATATTTTATTTGTTTTCATGTTCATCATTTTAATGAATTTCAGCACAAATGGGAATCCATGGCTTAGTCATATTCTGTTGAAATAATGGTCTTCCACTGTATTTCAGAACCTTATTAGAAGGGTCTCCACTCTTTTTCTTAAATTTAAATTACTTAATATATATGTAAATGTAGTTTTATTTTCATAACTAAAATCTGACTTTCCTTACATATATCAGGTTATCTTAGTAGAAATTCAGAGTCTATGGCACGTAGACATTAGTGTGTTTACCAGTCAATCTGCACAGTACATCACCAAATGTTTCCATTATCCACATGGTATATGTATTGGACAGATGTTCCAAAAATAAATCAGCATTACTCCACTAAAGTCAGTCTGTACCAGCTGAGGGTTTAGTCTGGGTTTTTTTACTTCCTACAAATAAATACGCTTCTTCTGAGAGCTTTCAAATTCTATGCAGCACATTCCAACAATTCTGTGAATGAATACCAAAGGAATTATTTTACAACAGATCTATATTTTGGAAACATTAGCATAACATAAGATTAGGGTTAGTTGTTCTATGATATGTATTTCATTTCCCTAACATAAGCCAAGACATTCTGAATAGTGCCCTCTGTTTGTTAACCATCAGTTTTCTTGGTTACAACTACTACAGATCAGTTTGGATTCTCAGTTCGATACTTTTGAAATTCTCAGAGAAGTAAAAATTATTTCAAAAGAATGAAAATGTTTTATTAAAAAAAAAAAAAAGTCTAGCTATCCTTGATTATCATTTAGGGATACTAACAAAGAGGAAAAAGGAAAAAGCCTGTGAAGGACAGATCCTAGATTACTTTTCATAATGTGAGGAATCTTTAAAAATGTGGAACCAAAAAGAATGGGAGGAAAGAAAACCATGACTCTTCTTTGAGAGCACTCTACGAAAGGACACAAATTTAATACTACTCATTTAAATATTGTGTAGCTAGGTATTGCTATATATGTATATGTTTACATACGCACATTTATAAACAGCTATACTTATCAATTCAACATTTAAATTAGTATAAGCCAGACTGTGACATTTTTACTCAATTTTTCCATCCCTGGAGTCATGAACACTCTTGAGGTACTCGCACAATGTACTTCCACTTGTCAAGAATGTCAGATTCAGGCCCACTGGAAATAGATTTTTATTGTACTTCTGGAAACAATACACTATTTTTTCCATTTAACTCTCTCGGTGCTTTCTTTGAGCAAAAGACTCAGCTCACGGAGAATATACTATAATAAGCACAGGGAAAACACACTTTTTCAGTGGTTAGGATGTCCTAATACACCAGAACCCATCTCTGCTTTCACTGTTCTGCATCAAGTTAGACTGATACATTTGTATCAACATGAAATAAGAATCTTCATTACAATATGTCTTTGCTTTCTGAACTATGGATGTCACATTCTGATCCGATAAAACTGAAGCTTAAACATCTGTCAAATCTCCTATCATGTTAATGGTTTACTTGCTTGGCCCTGGTCCTCATCTGCTGCCTCTAGGGCTTGCAACTCAGAGAGTGTGTGGCCTTGCAGCTTCTCTCCAGGCACGGAATGTAGCTCATCAGCCTGAGCTGCACTCGTCTAGAAGCGTGTTTGGCACTGCACTCCTGGAGCAGGAAACGGGTAGAGAGACTGCAATGCAACCACACATATGTGGCCTACAGAGCTCTGCACTCCAAAGTGACTCATTGGAAGGCATCCCTAGCATCAGGGTCTTCCTTGTCACATCATCAGTGAGGCATCATTACGTGACCTGATACATGGAATTCTGGATGTGGTCTGAAGAAAACTGAGGAGGAGTTTACTTGTTTAATTTGTTTATAGCCTTTGATGTATTGATAGGCCCTAGCCTGCAGCAAGACCACTGCAACCAGACAGCTGTTTCTGAGCATCCCAAAGTGCATTCAGTGGTCAACTTTCCAGATCGCCTGTAGTGAAAACAGAAGCCTTTTGCACATAACACGTTCTCTGATCTTTGAGCTTCAGGTTCTCCTGTGCTGCAATTACAGCTTTCAGTCTTTTTTAAAGACCGTCTTGAATTGAAACAAGGAACTTCCAGACCAGCAACTACACACACAAACTTGCAGTTCAGAGACATGTAAACACATCAGGTTCTGGCACAAGGAGAGCTCGCTGAGACAAACAACGTACCAAGCAAGGAACTGAGATAAGTAGAGTGCTGCACAGTGCAGCTTTTGTAGGTGCACTGCATCAAATGCAGGTGTTTGCTCCCCCCATAAAATCCCTATGTTTTACTCTTCCAGTCCTTTCTATAGGTGGCATGTTCCACACCCATCCATTGTGCAATGTGCTTTGTGTTCCCCATCTTTCTCGTGTGACTGAGGCACAGAAATGTCTGCTCAATGTTCTGTTCCACTCTCTCCCCAGCACCCTAGCTCCAGGTCCTTCCTTCCTTGCTTGATCATATGAAGATTTCATATTTCCTTCATCCTTTCCCCTTCATTCATTTATTCTTCCACCCCATCATCTAACCATTTCCTCTCTATGCCCCTAATTGCTATATGCTTCCATATGGTCCTCAGGTCTGCTGCCACTACTTGTCCATACTGTTTGTTCTTTTTTCCTCTAATTTTTCACATGCCTGTTCTCCATCCTTAGTCTTACTTGCAGAGCTTACTTGTTTATCTGCTAAAGCTCCCAAAATTCTGGAATTAATCAGGTACAGTGATCCACAATTATTACACAGCCATAAACAACCAGAGAAATGATAAGACAAGGGAACAACATTGCTTCTGCAACCAAAAAAAAAATGAACATCAACTGTCCTGAATCCTTCCATGCTCTAGGAATAAATTGTCTTGAACACATAAATATGATGTTCTTTATTTCACTCTCTTTGTCATGCCTCAGATCTTCTGTTGCATTGCTCATTGTGTAAACAGAGCTGCCTGAATTCCCATGACTCCTTATTTTCTCATAGTCAAAAATCAACTCCTTAGTAGATAGCCAGAACTCATTCATTTAGCTTTTAATGCTGGGTCACCTCAGACTCTTCTTCGTCATTTAAAATATAAACATTTTCCTTGCACTTCAGTCCAATAAAATACTTATCTTCAGTCTGTTTTCCATTTTTTTCCAAGTTAAGACACTAACCTGCAAGACTCACATTCTGTTCTCAGATGTGCAAGTCTAGGTCTTTTTTACCTCAGCAGGAGATCTGCAACTCATCTAAGGGCATATTTGACAAAATGTAGTCATACTCTTTCCTACAGTCTGTCAGCAGTGATGCACACTGGATCTAACAGATATCCAAGGCAGTCACAGAATCATCTGCTTTGTACTGAATTTGATTAATATATGTCTTTTTATCTAAAGTAATTGAGCATCTTGTTTGCCTTCATATACCTGCTGTGCACTGAGCTGCTGGAGCCCATAATTTGCCCACAATTACACTCATGCTTTTTCCTAATTGGTGTATAGACTTTTCCATTCAACAGATGTCTTTCCACAGTCCTTAAGGGGTAGGTGACTTACTCAGACTATCTCATAACAGCACAGAATTAAACATGTTCCAGTTTACTCATCCAGATGAATTCAATTGTATTATTTCCCCATTATTTCCCATTGCTTCACATTCACAGTTGTAGGCAGGCATGGACATCTACTTTGTTATGCCTTATCTAAGCCATTTGCAACAAAGACTAAATAGATCACTCTCGTAATCCTCTCCTTGTTTAAACTTTTTCCCCCTCTCTTTGATTCCCCTTTCACGGGTCTGGTTCCTTCAGCTGGAGTGCCATACAGAACATTCATTATCTCCCAAACCACTGACGGGACTTGCAGTAATCTTTGACACAGGATCTTAAAAGAGTGTTTTGAAAATGTAAATATGCAAAAAACACCTATGAGTTTTCTCTATCTTTCATGCTAAAACATGTTTACCAACTTAGTCAAACCAGATTGTCAGAATCCACACTAGCCATTCTGGAACAAATAAGAAACACTACATATACAAACTCATGACTTACTGGTCTATAAGTAAAACTAACCCTAACCAAGCCATTCTGCAAACACTAGAATAGTCGGTGCATTTTGATTAATCTATTAATATACAGCAGAGACAAAATTATTTAATATCCCAGGTACTCTGAAAGTTTAAATAACTAAACACGAAAGAAATTATCCATGTATGAAATAGAAAGTATCCTGCAATTCTGACCTCATAAAACTGGGCCATGGCATTTATTGCATTCATCCGAGGTTCAATTTTGTTTTCAGATTAAGTTGTTAGGCTCAGGAATTTTTCTAAGTGTTATTTCTGTATTCAAGATTTTCCCTTTATTTTTTATTTTAGGGATTTTGTAAAAGCTTTTATTCAATTTAAGAAGCCAATTGTGGTTGCCATCAACGGCCCTGCTCTTGGGTTAGGAGCTTCTATTTTACCACTATGTGATATCGTTTGGGCAAGTGAGAAGGCCTGGTTTCAGACACCATACGCAACAATCCGACTCACTCCAGCTGGCTGTTCCTCATACACATTCCCACAAATACTGGGTGTTGCACTGGTAAGGTTTTCCATCTAAAATTCCTAAAGAATCTGTGTTAATTTCACGCTTTTGTTTTCCCTGTCTTTATGAAGCAAAACAGAAAACACAAGTTTCTCTGAATTTTCGGAGTGGAAATAAAATCCATGGAAAGTTCATCTAGTCCCTAGGTATTTCTTATCACAAAACGACCTCAGAATTCAATATATTCCACATCAGTATACAAGAGAGATTAAACTCAGGTTGAAAGAGTGAATATTGCCAACATCATGACAGAAAAGGGAAGAAGTGGATTGGCAAAGTACTTACCTGTATTGTGTTAGGATCGTGCAGTAACAGAGCTAAACACTGTTCTTTGCTTCTTTTCTACAGATAGTCATTAATAATTCTAGAAATGTTGTTTATCTTTTACCATTGTAACAAAATAGAATTTAACCCACAAAGTATTTCATACTATGCTTTGGGACTGGCAGCACAGTATCACTGTATCACTGACAGTTACTCTTGTAAAATCAGCAATATAGATTCATCATGCACACCAGCACACTTCTTTTTTAAATGAAACCCATGCTGTGCTCTAGCCACCTGCACAATCCTTAAATAGCTACCAAAACTCCTTTTAAAGTATTCTGCAGTATGGAAAGATACAGGAGAACATTTGTAAATTTAATCTTAAAAATAGCAGGCAAGCACAGAAAAAGTTTTAAGGGAATAATAACCCAAGATCTCAAGTAACCTTCTGCTTTTGTAGGCAAATGAAATGTTGTTCTGTGGGAGAAAGCTGACAGCACAGGAAGCCTGCAGCAGAGGATTAGTATCACAAGTATTTTGGCCAACAACATTCAGCCAAGAAGTGATGCTACGAGTGAAGGAAATGGCCTCCTGCAGTGCAGTGGTAAGGAATCAAACAGCTTTGTGACTAAATTACACTTCACAAAGGTAAGGTGTGCTCCAAAAGCTTATCACATCTGAAAGGTGGGTCCTCAGCTTCCACCATGACACCTGTGGAAGAGGGGTTAGCATGAGCAAACCTGGATAGGGATCAGGCAACTCAGATATTCTCCTTTTCTCGGGGGCAGGAAGGGTTGTTTCATTTCCCCAACTCTATCCACACTTATTCAATACAAGTGGAACATCCTCAGCACAGGTTTTGAAGGGAGATTTCAGCATAGCTTTACCTTATAAAGATGGACATCTCTGCAGGATGTAAGAAAATATATTGGGCCTTCACGTTGTCCTGGCCCACTACGTCTTAGCTGACTGCCTTCTTTTATGCACCTGCATAGCTCCTGATTCTGCAAAACGTTCTGCACAGGGCACCAGAAGGGTGTAATAATGCCCGCTAACCTCTACTGTGAAGAAGAGGTGAGATTCAGACATAGATGGATACGAACAACATGTGGATACAGTGTACTGTATCTTTCCTTTTGTGTATAAAACAGTTGAATGAAAATCCTTTCCTAGTTTTACTTTCTAAGGCCCTTTTCCTTCAGGCAGGTAAGACTCCTGTTCCAGGCTCATCTCTGCTTTTAAAAAATGCAGTGAAGAAACTAATACTGGCAGCAATAAAACTGCACTAACAAAAGTACAAATTGCTACAGTTTATTGTTATACTTCATATCCCTGAAACTATCTTAGCATCCCTCAGTTTCATTTAAAAGATCCACTATAAAAGATAAGGAAGAGGCACAGGAGATTTTTAATTAAATAAAGGGTAGATTATATCTCACAAAGGACATTCAGAATGAAACTCACTGAAAATGTAGCATAAGCTTATTTGATCATGCTGATAGAACATGTATTATAGGAACTAGGAAAACCTCTGGGTCTTACTGTGAATTCTTCCTTCCTTCACTGTTATTGCATGGCAATGAAGTTTTCTCCTGAAACCTGTTAGGAAGATCAGTGCTAGCTTGTGGACAAAGATGAGAGTTAAAACTGTCACAGATTAGATTTATTCTCTGAGATCCTAAGTGCAAATCAGGCTGAAGTCACAGAAACAATGACTGTAACGAGCTCATCCAAGTTGACTGTGGATACTTTTCATGACAGAATAACACTCAGGCCCAGCTACTTACAGGTAACACCACTTACTAAAGAGAAATACTATTCCAGAACAGCACAGTGCTATAACCTGTAACTTACAGGAACTGGGCTTCAAATGTAGGTGTTGGCAAAGCTGAGGGGAGGGTATGCATCCCCCTTGCTATAAATGGGATAATAATTTACATTAAATCTTCTGTCCCCAAAATTCAATACAGTATAAATTACTAATGATTTTGTTTGAGTAGTTGGGTTTCTTGCAAGATATGTATCTGTGTTATAAATTTCAAAAGGAATTTTAAAGGAGACAATCTCATTCTGCTTAAAAATTGTCTGGGACAAACAAGAGCTGAACTGTGGGAACAACCACAGACATACTGTTCATGCCTAACTAACAATGATTATTGAGAGAGATTATTAAGGCTTGAGATTTGGCTTTCCAATGTAAAAACATCAGGTGATTCGTTATGACCTCTTAGGTAATTCTAAGAAAATAAAACTTCAGAATAGTCAGAGGGTGCTTCTTTCACTTAACACCCTTCTGTTATAAAATGCAATTTCACTTTTGTAAACATTTAGGCAAGTAAACTTAAAAAGGTGTTTGCAGTAAAGGCCCATTCCTATTCATTTCTGTTCTGAAAATTAACCAACACATGGGGAAAAATTGTTAAAGATTGACATCCACATTTGGAGGTCAAAACCATAACCTTAAAGACTAGTTTCCAGAAAAGAGATAGCTGATGTATCGTGCCTCACAGATTTTCATTTCAATGGGTTACACGTTTAACAAGAAGAAGCTCAGCTCCTCCTAGAACCTTATATATAACCTTGGCAGACCTTCAATAAAATAAGGTACTCCTGAATCCGTCTTTCCTTTTAAAAAGTTTGGCATTAACACAAAACCCACAGAAGTCCTGAATTCTTAAAGACACTATCAGCCAACTGGAATTGCAGCTGAAAAACATGGCTCATTTCTGTGCCCAAGAGACTTAATTAGATTGTAAAAGTCAGGAATATAAAAATGCTGTTCAGACCATTATCCATAATAATTTTATCAGATTCAAAATAAAATACTAAGCAATATTTTGGCTTTAGGTATTGGAAGAGTCTAAATGCCTTGTGCGGAGCTTCCTGAAATCGGGACTGGAAGATGTGAATGAGAAAGAGTGTCAGATGCTGAAACAGCTGTGGAGTTCTTCCAAAGGACTGGACTCATTATTCAGCTATTTGCAAGACAAAATTTATGAAGTCTGATGTCATGGCCTAACTTCAAGCAAAACTGCTCCGACTGTAAACAGAGCCCAACATTACCTGTGTTTGAAAAGCAGAGGCAATGCATCCTTGAGGAATTTGTGACAGTGTATCTTAATACATATGGTTGTGTCCATTTCCTTGTGAGTTACACAGCTGCTTCTAGCTGGTTTGATTTTGTGTAACAGAGATGTAGGCAGGCTTGTTCAGTGCACACAATCTCTGCAGAGGGCTGCGTCTTTCACATGCTCACCCAGACAAAAGTACACATTCCATGTGCTGAGAAGCACCACTGAGGCCCAATAAGGCACGCCATCTGTAATGATTTATTTTGTCTGTCCTTCTTAACTTATTCTTGCTGTTGCAACACATCTGGGCTGACACAGAGGGCTCAATCAGAAAACTGGGTCAGCGTAACACTTTGTAGACCCAACCATGATTCTTATGAAATATTTTAATTATTTTTTTCTAGGTTCTAACAGTGTAATGGAAAAATCTGATAATTTATATGTATAATATGTAAAGTTACTTTTACAAAAGCTACTAGGATGTTTTCTTTGTTGAGTTTATTTAACTTATTTATTTTGTGTTCATTTTCAGCTGTTGGTTGATCACAGACCTTATTTTCATGCTTCCCTTGATTGAAATAGCAGTATCGCATAAGAATGCAAACATTTTTTGCAGTGAGCTGTGTAGAAGATAAAAAATATATAGAAAACACACAGTATGCTGTGGGCACTAAAAGAGACAGCCATGTGCATGCTCTTGTGGGCAGGAAAATTGTACAAAGATATATTTGCCAGGGTTAAGGAGAAAAAAAAAGCGGATTCTGAAACAGTGAGTCCCCCTAAGTCTCTCTTCACTTTCTGCCTTCTTGAGGAGCATTGAAGGGCTTGCCAACAAGATGCTTTATTTAAGTTTACTATATTCCTGTTAGCCGGATGTCAGTAACAGGGTGAGTGGTGCCATTATGTGGCATCTTACTGTTCTTCAGGTTTAAACATCCCCTTTTGGTCTGAAGTCTAAAAACAAATCTTTATGAGCCTTAGTCTAGCTGCCTGATTCCTCAGGTGTGAGATAATTTCTGCTCTGGAGGCCTTTGGGTGTGGGCCAACACTTTATACAAGGTGCTAGGTACTGAACAAAGTGGAGGGAGAAGTTTCGTTTTGCTTTTCCCAGCTCTCCACATCTGGCCACCCCACCATCTGGTTACAAGAACTTATGGCTGTCCATAAAAGCAGTCCACAATAAATGACAAAAATCCAATCTGATACTTTAGAACGTGATCTGAGTATTTTTCTGTGACACTGACCGACTTCCGAACACTGGATCTCTCTCATTTCTTTCTTGCTAGTAAGGCAGTTAATATGGAAATAACACAATATAACAAATAACACAAACAGCTCAGTGACTTCAGCTGCCATTTTAGCATGCCCAAATCAAAAGCTCTTGAAGCTGAAGCTTTGCACATTTGGTTGTTTTGTAATCTGTGCACTTACTCTCCATCCTCGAGCTCAGCGACTAAGTGATTTAGGTTACAGTTTCGACCTCTGCAAATGAGGTTGGTTGTTAGGCTTTCTCTTCGCAGTCTTTCCATGACAGTCTCCACAAACCTTTGTAAACTTAGCAAACAGATGATTACAGTAAACAGTTGCCTTCAACACATTTATGTATCATTTCTTTTTCCACAAATATATAAAAGCACTATTTCTACGGCATGATTGTACCATTGATTTTTAAGGAAATCATTACTCCAAAGGCAGAAGTTTTCATGGAAGTTCTTCATAAAAAAATATGAAATCTGGCTTCAAATTTGCCAGTTTAAATGTCTTCAAAAAGCTATCAAACAAGTAACTTATTTTTAGATGTCTGAAACAAAGAGCAGCTCTTCGAGCAACTCTTTGAAATGACAGCTATACCACTTGTTTTATACCATGAGTTGCTTATTTCCACCTTCCAGCAATGCCACAGACCCAGCTACTATGCCTGTGTGCATATGTGAGTCATCTATATGGCAGTCCTATTAAAAGGAGAGGGATTACTCAAGTGAAAATTATTCACGTGCCTAAGTGTTTGCACAATCAGGCCTCCGGTATATGACTTCAGAAAAAAAGTAATGGAAAGTAGTATGGTTCCTCAATTTCCTTTTTTTTCTTTCTTTATTCCCATCCAGAGAGCCATAACTCCTACTCATGTGTTAAATGTGTTAATAAAATATTAGGAAGTTTCTTTCAGTACTATGCTTGTTTTTTGTACATAAATTTAGAAAAATTGCTCAGCAACGTGAAGGTATGCTTTCCATATGAGATTTTCAAACAAAGAAGAATCATAAGTTGTTAGACCGTGAAACTGCATCATTTCATCTGATTTTTCAAGTATCTGTATCTTAGCATTTTTTATGACAAAGGAATGGTTGAAATGCATTTTTTATAATTATTTTTCCATTAAGTGAGAACTAAACATAGTTAACATTTTTAATTATTCATATCTATACAGTTACAATCTAGTTTTCATGGAATCTATTTTCCCTTCAAGAAAAGAATAGTAACAATGTCAAAAGTTTCTTTTCCAGTATTTAAAGATCAGAATCAATTCTCTCTTGTGTTGCTGTCCTTACTAGGTATTCAGATATTTAGATGTACTGTACATATTAGTCTGGGTACCTTTACTAATATTCACAGTATTTAAGATTATAAATGCAATTTGTTGTTAAGTATGTTATTTTATTGTGTAAATTGTTTTGTACAATCTTTAAAAATCTACAGTTTTGCATTTGTAGATATTAAAGGTAAGCAATTTATTTTGTGTTGTTTTGCATGTATATTTTTGCTGTAGATAAGTGTTGCTTAGTTTACTATTTCAGTACATTTCTGTTTAAATGAATAAGCTTACAAACTTTAATACAGTATATATTTTCAGAATATAAACTTTTATATTTCTGTGGTAGGTTAGGGTATGCGTTTTAGGCAATCTTTTTCACTACTATTAACTGTTCTTTTAATCTATAATATAATGGTTTTGTGCCAATAGTTTTTCATTAGAATAAAATGCTCTTTTAATGTTAGGGATAAACAGACAATTTTGTTTAGGGTTGTTTTGTTTTGTTACTTTTTAATTTTTTGCCAGCCTTTACAGTTTTAAATGTAATTTGTAAGTGTATTGCATTTGTGAATAAGCCTTACCATTAGGTACAAGAAATCTTTAAAGCTACATAATTGCGTATATAGTAGTAAGGACTTCCCCAAGTAACTGCTGTAAGAGAGTTAGCAAAATCAGAGTACAGGGCCTTAAGTTTTTCTTGTGAAAAGGATAATACGGGTTGTTTCTTTCGAACAACATGGTTAGACTTGTCAGCATGGACTTTGGTATATATAAACTGTGCATTTGTGCTCCCAGCCACAATAGTTTAATCTCAGGCTTTGTGTGGCTGGGTCTATAAAAGTCAAATCTGGCTAAAGCCAGCATTCTTTAGGAGACGCTAAAGAAGTTTACATAAGAGACTTATAGACAATCTTAATCATCGTACATTTGGGTACGCTGCAGCCTAGATGTGTTATCTGTGTCTGCCCAATTAACCGTATCTTTTAAGCCATATTAAATCTCTTTACTGCTACTTTAAATACTACACTGAAAGTCATTTGGTAGCTTACCTACTCACAGACAAGATTTCAATTTTTAGTGAATAAAAATATTATGCCTTCCATAAAAACAGAGGACCAAAGAACTACATTATTCTAACAAAGCATTAGTTACTTAGCCAATGAACTAGTTTGACATTTGTACGGAAGATCAAATAGTCTCTTTCTGCTGCAAACACTGCATTCTGATCCGCATCAAGTATAAGGGGAAAGGATGTATCCACTGACTTATTGGGAAAAGAGTGATGTTCAGCTAGGGTGGCAAGTCTATTGGTAAGGCTTATTACCAAACCTCTGAGATGAAGCAAAGAACCAAAAATTCACAAATTATGTCAATGTAAATTTACTTTCAGAACTTGCACAAGTAATTAATTGTAGAACTTTGCAAATTAGGCCCTTAAGTTATTTTGTCAGGATGCCATGGAAAGACTAAAACAGTTTCTAATATTTGTAATGAGTACATATTATAATATTATAAGGGTACAGGCACCCCTATATCACAATGTTGTAAATATTTTCTGAAACTGGTACAGTACTGAGGGACTTGTATCTTCTGATATATCAACTATTGACTGTCTAGATCAAATTGTACACAAATTATTTGTTGATGGTCCTGTAACTAGTGTATGGACACATTTCTGGGTGCCTTAGAAGTTGTATTTTTCATGTGTGTTAATATGCAGTATTTATACATTGTGAGAAGCTGCTTTGAATAAAAACATTGAAACTTCACTTCAATGTAGTGACTCTCAGTTTTACATCATCAGAATGAATTTGATAAATAGTAGCCACAGACTTTTTTTTTGTATTTTAGTATGCTAAAGCTATTCCACAGACTCCTGTATTTTAAAAAAGCCCTTTGTCTTCCAACCTTCTTTTAAGAGAGAAATGGAACTTAGAAGTATTCATTAAAACCTGTAAAAAATAGAGTATTAAGAAACACTGCAATAAGGACTCGCTGAAATCATTCAATGAGCTCATTTATCATTTCATCAAAGAAAACCACAGAGAACTGTCTTATAGGTATGTTTCGAGGATGCCTTCTACCCCATCATCATTTCCACTACTGCTTTGACACGTACCAGACACCCCGAAGCAGCTATTGCAGGCAGTGTTTCAGCTCCACGCAAGGGGATCGGATGTGGAGGGGCATTTCGCAGGGGCCCCCGCGAGCCCCCGGGGCAGCGTGCTGCCGGAGCAGCGCACAGCCCTCCTCCGCGGTGCTGGGCTGCGCGCCTTCCACCCGCTCTCTGGGACGCGAGGTGAGAGTTTGGCTGTAACATCCCTGAGTGCAGTTTCCAATCATGTTTCTCCCATGATTAGGAAAGTAACTGGAAATGACTTCCACCCTGGGGCACAAAGGGATGGATATTTTATACAGGGATTCAGTCATTACCCAAACCACCTGCACAGCAAGGTTTGCAACCAACGACCTACACTTGATCTAAAGGACTATATTTATGTCCCACCCACCAACTTGCTTAGCTTTAAAAGGACACATACTGTTAGTAAAAATTGTGGTAAGCTATTTAGAGCAATTTAGTCTTGCTCCACCATCAACAAATCCAATTATTATTTATTACAGTGACTCTTGTCATGAATTAACTTATTGTAATTTGCACTGGACCTCAGGCAACGTGCACATGATGAACACAGTATGATATTTACATAGCATGTAGTTAAAAAGACACCATAAACTTAAAGCTCATATACAAATTCCCTTGCTAATTTTTGTGTTAAAAAACACAGACAATGAATCTGATCATTTTGTGGTCTCCACCCTGTTTAATTTTCATTTCAATGCATCTTAAAAGTATGAATCCAATACACATCTCTTTAGAATTTACAAAAATTTGTTTACACTTTAAAATGATTTACTAAAATAGTTAATTAGCAAATTGATTTGGTAACTTCTAATAACCAAATGTTTCTAGATTTTAGATCTAGAAGATCTCTCAAATTCAAATTTATTCAAGATTAGACGAGGTAAAAAAAATTTAACTCACAACTGACTTTTCAAATCAGAATTAATTAGTCATTAAGTTGAATTAACTAAGCAAGTTAAAGTATTTTCTCAGCACTGCAAAAGAGGTTATGCTCTTAAAAGGTGTTCTATTACTTCCATATGCTTAGCTAATAATTTCTATCCAGTCTATAGTAGTAGGTTTGGGGGTTGTTTTTTGGTTCTCTCTGACTCGACAACAAACCTCTATTGATTTATCTCCCCATCGTTGTCTGAAAGCTTTATTAATAAGCTTTGCTCTTAACATAGATAGCCAGTATTTCATGTTTATTTTTCAGTAATTCATTCTTTCAAGGAAAGTAAAAGAATCCACTCAAATATTTTAAGTTTTAGGTTTTTTTCAGAAAGAGAAATGTTAGTCCTTGTTGGTGTAAATTAATGCACCAACATACCATATGGAGGAGGAACCCAGTGATCCAGTTTGCAAAAAGATCTACAAAGTTAAACATTCAAAAGACTAGTCTCTGAATTCCAGGTAGAAAAGAGCATAGGCAGATACTAATCCCATGTGCTTGAAGACAAAGAAAGTACTCAACCAGGTCAAAGCACTATATAAATTACGCTCAACCACTTCTCATTCCGAGTCCTGATTAACAGGCAGGAACAATAGTAGCTACAGACAGAACAAGGAGAAGCTCTGAAACAAATGAGGAGCAAGTGAAGTCACATGAGAAAAGCAGGACACTATTTTAAAGTTTTGGGAGACAGTCACATAGACTGGCAGAACAAAGCAAGCAGTCTCAGAAGCTGGACTAGGAGGTAGTTTGGTTGAGGGGCAGAAAGTCAGTGGGTGAAATTCTGGGCTTATTAACATCAGGAATTCACCCCTTCCTTGTGCCTTGCTTTTGTAGCACACTCCCTCAGAAGACTTCGAAATTTAATAAAATCTAACGCACGTCTGTTTATGACTCTGATGCCTGACTTATCCTCAGAAACAATCTACAATCATAGTATGGAGAGAGTTTCAAATTACTGGGAAAGCCAGAGAACAACCTGCTCTAGAATTCAAACCATTTGAACTGTACTAGCAACATTTTGCTTTAATTTATTCTCTTTCCTTGGCTTCCCAGAATTTGCTCATTATAGATGTATAATAAAAATAGAATCCTTCGGAGCTTTGTTGGATCCTAGTTATTAAGTCCATCTGGCCTGACATGGTGATTTTCACCTGGGACTGTCAAAAGGTGCTATCGGAGAAAGAATCAGAAAAAGGAAACAATTTATTATTTAACAGAGAATAAATGAATTAACACAGAGCATGAAGCAAAGACCAGAAATGCAAAAGAAAGAATCAAGGGTTTTTATAAAGGAAAGTCTATATAAGGATAAGAATTAAGTTTCTGCTACAAATTAGTAATGCAAGAATATCTAAACACATATATAATCTCCAACTATATTTTATTGCAAAGCAGCCCTAATTGTTAGGGTAGGAATTAATTATCTTCAACTACACAACAGCTTTTAACATGAAATAATGTATAAAGTATCATCCTTATGAAAGTCTCAGCATAAATGTTACAATGCTGCTTAATGAGTCAGGAACAAACCTAGCAATTACAGTTTCATATGTCCTTCAGCAAATTTACAGGCAGTAATCAGAATCTGTGTAAACTAAATCTCCTCCTTCCAAAAGGACAGCTCATTCAAGCCTAAGGTCTATACGTAACAGGTACAACGTGACTCAACATCCCAATCTGAGCAAAAACAGAGAGCCAGGATCTCAATGAAAACCTGTAACTTCAGTCTTCACAACCCCTTCCTGCAGTGCACAAACCAGCTACAGCAAAAATCAGTAATGGAGAGGATAACTTTCAAAAAAAAATTATCAAAAAATCCCTTACCTAGCACAGAAGGCAAAGTTCCATATCTTTATTTTAAAACTTAACAGCAGTGGCTGAGAAGTTTTGAGTAAAATTCAACATTTTCAATTTTATCACTAACTCTTGTTAGTAAAAAGAGATGCTCTATGTTTTAACCTTCTTCAACTCCTCAGTCACACTTATCAACTTGGATTCTAGATGTCTGTGTAATTTATTTTACTCATTGGTCATAGGCAGAAATACAATTGGTCCACAACTACGAAAAGCAAAATGAAAATGCCCTTTGCAAGCAAGAGTCATGTTTGAAAAACGAGGTACTGAACTGATGCTACTGCCTGAGATGTTGGATAAAAAGCTGCATCTAACAAAGTCTGTAACAAAAATGATTTAAACACTAAGCAGCAATTTTGACTTGTTAGGATTAAGTTAATTACTATCATCTAGAAGCAAGTTATTCACAGTCATCCAGAAATGTGTTTCTGATGTATTTGTAAATAAGTGCTATATTCGCCATTACACCAAGATCAGCAATTTCATACTGCCATCCTTCCAGCCTTCTGGTTAGTGATTACATATGCTGCCTACCAAGCTCCAGGGTATTCACTTTCTACAAGAGGTTCATTAAATGGATAAAGGCATTCACATAAAACTCTTCCCATGCCTAATTATTCAGGATCTGCATTATCTTAGCCCCTCATTTGTTTATTTTGTAGGCAGCTGCAGCGAGCTGTTTGTCAGGAACTCGGACTCCGGCAGACAATTCCCTCCAAGTCCACTTTTTGCCCATTAGGCTCATAATGAGCAGCAACTCCAAAACCTTGCCAGCTGAGCCGCCGAGGGATTCCCTGCTGTTGCAGGGGTAAAGGTCGGATAAGCATGGCTTTGCTGATAGGCAGCAGCGTGCCTTACTGGTCCGAGCACGGCATTTGGAGTCAACAAGCGCTCGGCTCTAATCCTCCCTTTATGTCTGAAAGCAAGCCTTAATAATATCAGCGGTCCAGCCCTCTAAGGGTTCTCCTGCCATAATGACCTCTCATCACTCCTCTGCACAGGGCTGCTCTCTGCAATGACATCTGAAAAAATATAGGTTATTAACTATAGAATAAAGCAGCCTCTAAGTTCCTTATGCCCCCGACCAGGCCCATCTCAAAAAGGCAAAGGACAAAGATGCTCAAAATACCCACCCCAACCCCAGCACTGCCTTAGGCCTGGCTTAACCACACCAGAACAGGACCCTGTCTATTATATATATTTACACATAACAGGATCAAACAAAGAGAGGTATTTTCCTGGATACTAATCTGATGCTTGTTGGAAAGACTCCTAACAGAAAGACCTCAAAATACTCCAGACCTGGTGGGATTCATCTGACATGACTGTAGCTCTTAGGATACAAAGACACTGGCCCTCTCTAAGTAAAGTTTCTGAAATAAAACCGCTTTCTCCAAGATCTACTATAAGATTAAACTGAACTTTAAAGAAATAGCTGATTCGAAACACTAACTCTTTCCCGAAACCGTTTCGGCTATGAGAAAATCCAGCAACACTCCAGTAGGGATTCAAGCCGTCGGTAAACACTGCACAACCGTACCCTGGCCACGTGCCAACGAAATGATGAGTCAGCACCGGCGTAGGGAGTCAAGTGTCAAGAGTGCATTTAACCCGCGCTCCGGAGAACGCTTCTCTCATGAACAGAATGAAAAAAAACAGAAAAAAAAATTTAGTTGATTTTTTTCCCTCCATTAGTACAGGCAACTATTGCCATTTTCTTCTAGCTCGCAACAGCTCTCAAATTTTAAATTAGAGGAAATGCTTAAGAAAATAGCAATCAGCAAACAGACTGACAAAGAGGCCCACGAAAAAAAAACAATCCAGTCCTACAATCCTTACTTTGACAAAGCTCCCACTGAAAACCCAGCAAGGCTGAGTGTAGAATGGAATCTGTAACACTAAATACTTGCACCAACACAAAAGGAGTAAATTTTCTTAATGAAAATATAGTTCAAATGGTTTGTCATTTCCCAAAGGAATAAGTGCACATGCTGCTTTGCTTCATAGCATTCTTGTGGAGTGTTTGATGAATCACGAGTTTTCCTGAATCATTTTTAAATTAATCTCTCTTAAGAAATTCCCTCCTTAGGCACCATTCCACATTCCTAGATCTTCTACTCAGGATAGAAAAGCAGGATAAAAAGATTCAGAATTAAAAACAATAAAAAAAACCTTTGCAACAACACCCAGTCCTCCACCTGAAAATCTGAACACTCATTTACAAGGCTGTTAAACACCGCCAAACCAGAACGGCAGCATTTTATACCTACTCTCTTACTCACTCTTCACAGGTGTAAATAACCACACTGGGCAGCTGTGGAGGAAGGGAGCAAACGGGGAAGAAAATCCAGCCCCTAGTTATTGCCTTCACAGGGTTAATTAAGGGCAATTACAGACAGGCTGTGTATTTACAGCTCCCGCTGAAGGAGCAGACAGGGCCTCCAGTTGCAGGCTGAGCCCCGCCACACCGCACAGCCCTACCAACGCCGGCCCGGGCGCCCGGCCTGAGGCCGTCTCCCGCCCCGACACCCCTCGCAACCCCAAACCTGCGTTTCAGGGGACTGTTTGTCCTCCCCCGCGCTAAGCCTGCCAGACTGTGAAGCTAAGGAGGCCAGACCCAGTTTGTACAGACACCTAGTGTATGATCAGGCAGGAATCATCCACAGTTAGGTTCCCCGGACAGATCTACGAGAGAGTGCTTGTCCAGTCTAACAGCCCTTGCAAATGCTATGCCTGAAGTTTAGATTTTCAAAACCATCACTTATGGTGAGACTCTTATTAAGAGACAAGCGCTGTCAAACACTGCTGGAGTGGCTAGCAGGACTTCTGCTCCGACTGCCAGCCCTGTCCTTCCTCCAGATGTTAGCAACTGCAGCAGAGGCTGCAGATTAGACAGCCGTATCTGCACCAAAGAAGATAAGTTTGAGCTGACTGTGAGCTCAAACGGCTGGCAAAAAGCTAGGATCCCAGAAAGATGATAACTTCTGCCGAAGGACAGAGCAACAGGCAGCCGTTGTCTCTTCAAACACTCTATTCCCCTCCACCATGATCTTGCAGATTGGAAATACAGAAATAGGAGCAAAGAATAATTTTGCTGGGAGGCTGATGTCATTCAGCATGAATGCCTCCACCGCCGCTCACACCTGAGCCCCACGGTTACACACTGTGAGAACAGAATAAGGTCTGTGGAACTTCAGTTTTGGAAGCAAATGTCCCAAGTACACTGGTAAAAGCCTCCACCTGAAATACATTCCTCTTTCCATATGAAAAAGATTGCCAACTTGCAATGCTAAGTCTACAGTTTATGGAAGGAAACCATGACATCTCTTTCCTGTATGCTGCAAGTTCTAAGTTTTCTTTCATCGTCATTCCAACACTAATTCCCAGAAATCCTGCAGAGCTACAGAATTCTCCAGAGCACCATTTCATGTACTCAACACTCTCACATCAAAAACTGTCTTAAAAAACATAAAGAACAAAGAATTTGTGCTACAACCTGCAGCACTGCCTGAACTACCTTGCATACAGGTTACCTCTGATGTCCTTGTACCTTTTCTACCTTAGTACAAATAACATTTATCAGTTACAAATAGAAAACGATATGCCCATTTTTGCACTCCTTTTTGGTCTTCTGCGGGCACACATCTCACTTCGGGAAATGTTAACAGTTATACATTGTATCAATTCAAAAAAGGTGCAACATTATTGAACAAACAGGAGAGGGAGGGATCAAACAGCAGAGATTTGTGACTGACACACTTGTTGATCAGGCAGCAGAAAAATCTGACAGTTTTGGCAGCTTGTTGTATAAAGGTTCTTCACTAAGATAAAAAGGTTAATTATTGTTGAAGATTTTATTTAAATAGGGTCTGCATTTTTCATGCAGAATCCATGAGCAGGGACTGTTTCAAACAATTTTAAATACTCAGCACTAAGTGGCTCACTTTCAAGAATCAAACCAAAAAAAAGCATTGCACAGAACATCATATATTCCTTCAAATAGGAAATGTATTTCATCAGGATGGGTGCTTAAGTAGAAATAAATCTCAGTATAGAGACTTCTCAGCAATAGTTGTTACTTAAGTACTAATATAACCCTTAACCAGTTTGCATTTAAATAGCACCATAATAATAAGTAATTACTAAAAAATGTGCAAAAAAACCATTCTGCAATAGACTGTATTTAGTTTTCATGCACTGTGCAAACCCATTTGAAAGCAGAAAGGATTCTGCTGTCTACTATCATGGCTGATATACAGGCTGTGAGATTTCTGCTTTCATTTATTGTGCAGAGGAGGGGTCAGTTTTTAGAAAGCAGACTTTTCCTAAGTTTCTCTAATGGGAGCTACAGGAGTTTAAAGGGAAAAATAAAGATTTAAACACCCAAAGTACTGGAAAAGACCACTCATAAGCACAAAGCTCCACTACAAATGGACTAAAATCTTTTTGATTCGTATTCTTAACACACAGAAGAATAAATACATAAACAGTAGCAATGAGGCCAGTAACTCTTTCTGTATAGTCATAATGAAAAAAAAAACACTACAAAAGCAGGAAAAGGCCATCAGGAAGCTCAGAATACATACTAAACAGCCCACTGGGTCATACGGCAGAAGCCTGTCCCTAGCAGTACTCTGGAAGTAGTAAAGCATTCAATTTAGAAGTGAATTTGGCGGTAAAGGCACAAAAACATTTTGCTACAGTTAGAAAGGTGGAATTCTGTGTGTGCAAGCAAAAAGCACCCACTTCTTGGAAAAAGAAACTTGACATTGCCAGGATGAATCTCAACTGTAAAAAATGCAAGTATTTAAAATTGAAAACTTTGTCAATGAAGGGGTTAGGAAAAGATAGTCAAGTTCAAGTTGAAATACAATCTCACAAAACTGCCATCAGAACAGAAACTACATGAAATGTACTGGAAAAAATATAGATAAAAATTATCTTTAGTAGGTAACAACCAACAATACCAAGTATAGAGAAATTTTGATTTTGTAACAGCTCTTTTTACTGACGACAGTAGTTCTCTACCTGTGGTGTAAGTGCAATAAATAGCTGACACCCTAACACGTCCCAGAGCTGCTCACAGAATCTTTATATTCTACAGCAATAGCCACGGGTGTCTTTTAAGATTAATGGTAGACTGCAGTGAATGTGGACTCTCGCTCCATGAAAGCACTGCTTTCTCTTAAATCAAATTTAAGTAAAATTCATACAAATACTATGATGACAGATAGTTTATAAACACACACAGTAATTTTGAAAATCTAATTTTATTTTTACTCTATGTTGAGCTAAAGCCTGGCAGTCCCTTCCAAACTAAATTATTTTATGATTCTCAAACTAACATGCTACATCTCTGCATCATTAAATCCCTCAGATTTCCTGAGGCCATACTTCCTTATATTTTAAAGACCTGTGGAATGACTGTACTACATATCATGGCAATAAGGGGCTTCTTCCAAGTTAAAGAAAATGAAGCATTTCTTCATGCAAATTTTTCAAAATTTGTATCAATGGAAATTAGGTACCAAATTTAAATAACTATTTTTGAAAACCTCTATCCTCTGCATCTTCACAGGCAATTTCTCACTCAGTGTTCAGACAATTTCCTTGTGCACTTAGAACTGTGCCAATAAACCCTTTTCGAAAAGCAAACAGCATGCATTGGGCAGCGCTACGTGGCCAACCCAGCACGCGCACTGAAGCTGCGTTTTGAGCATGTGCTCAGTAGCGTAGCTTTCAGGCAGTCATATTTTCACATGCATAACCTCCACATGCTTGAAATCTAAGTCCTCAAATAACCAGAGGTAGACTGAGTAATACTGGATTTGAGGAGGCTTTGATTAGTTTTGCATGTGTATTACTTGAATATGATCTATAAAAACACTGAATCATAGATTTGTTTTTGTTTTTTGATAAAAACAGATGACCCTAGGATACACACATTAGAAAAAAATGTTTTCTTTAAAAAAAGGGAAGAAATTATTCATTTGACGAAAAGTACATTTTTTAAAGATTCAAACAATTCCTGAAACACTAGAAAAAAGCATCATCTTCAAATTATATAATAGGAATTAAAACCTATGAAGTCAAAAGCCATGCCCACATGCTTAGGGTGAGATTCTCACCCTGTAAGTCAATTAATACTCAAAAATGAGAACATTTCTATTCTGTAAGATCTCTCAATTTTCACTGTGCCTTGAACATTAAGGAAGATGACATTTATATTCTAGAACTATGAATTGCAGCAGGTTAATGTTCTACTCCGTGAACAGACTACCAAGAAAGAGCTTTCCCTTGTAATAAAAGCCATCTTTTTTCCTTTGAATTTAGAAAGCTGATTTCACCATGTAACTGAGTCATCAAGGAGACTGCTGAGCAGCAGCCCCAGCCAAGAAATGAAGATTAGATTGCATCTGCTGCTGTCCAGTTCTGCACCTTGCTTTTTTGCTCAAGCCCACTTGTGCTTCACCATCGCACTCCAGTCAGGACTTCCCTTACATGATACACACAGCCGCTTGTTTCCCAGATGTTGTGTCGATCCACAAAGGGACGGTGGGAGCAGACTGGGAACCTAAACCTTACTCTCCCCGCAAGTGCCCTGGTCACTAAGTTACAGCAATATGCTTGCTCTCAGACCAGCCCACAGAATATTTAATTGTTCCTTGCAACAGAACAGTTTCCAAGGGAGGAACTGAGAAAGCACTTCTCCACTTCTAGGTATTCGATTCATTGTTTGGGATACTCTTCTGGGTGTTGCGAGATGTAGATTCAGATTTCTCGAACAGACGAAGGAATTACAGCTCCATCTTCCATATTCTGGAAGAAGCTGTGATATTGGATAGAAGGGGATAGTATCGCTTTGTTGGCCTTTCTACATTTTCCTAGAGGCTTGATTGCTTGGTTATGGATTCTCTGCTCAGGCATCTAACTCTTTTTTAGATATCTCAGCACCTAACTTATTAAATCCAAGGAATCTCCTCAGACTGATTAGTAAATAATACTAAGTCATGTAATTAAAACAAAACCAAAAGAGTAGAAACATAATCAAATCACAAACTGACAAAGGGGTTGTGGTAATATGTATACACATGGTCAGAGATCAGACACTGCTTATTGTATGTAATACAGTCAAGCAAAAAGGAAAACTTTTCTAACTTACGAATTCAAGAAACTCAGAGCAGGGCAGACAAATGCACTGGTTCCAAAGTGGCAGTAAGGTGATCAGTAACACCTAAACCCTCCCTTCTCCCAGGATTTGATGTTGATATTGCAACAGGGATAGGAAATGCCAAACCAGGTTTGGCCTCAGTTACGCAAGATGCTGGGGTAACAGAAAAAGACAAAGCTGCTGTCCCAAAGGGAGGCAAATTCACCATCAGTAATGCACAGCTCTTTATACAGGTACACGGAAATTTGATATTGACCTTGCTGCACTGAAATCAATGGCAGATTTTTCACTAACTCGAACGGAATAGGATCAAGCCCAGAGTTAGCAGATATGCCAGGTTTGCTCATCAGACTCTACCTAGTCTTCAGACACTGTCTCATTTATTATAACCACAGCAGTAGAAGGAGGTCTTCAGGATCAATACGAAGCAGAAAGTGACACAATATGCTTGTACATGAGGTCTAAAAATGGATTTTGAGGCTGGGGAATCCAGAAACAACAGGAAGAAAAAACAAGTAAGCAGCAGCACAGGGATAGGTTAGCAGCTGATGCAAACCGTTACACCTCCAAGAGAGAATTGTTAAACGACTTCATGATCACGGGGGTTAAGTCCAACAGGGTAAAGCAAAGCAAAGTCAGTGAAGAAGGCGAAAGTTGAGCTTTGCTACAAGAAAAGATGGCTATAAAGGCACTAAGGGGAAATAAAATGTTTCTCTCAAAACTGAGACTTGCTATTACTGCATTTATGGATTTGTTGTCAGCCTTCACAGTGAGAGATATTAGAAGAGAGTTTTTAGTGATTTGAAGAGAAGCAGGAACTAGTCTAAACATGAGGGGCAGAGTAATGAACTGATTAATTTACAAAGTATTTTGGAATTGGTAAAGAACAGTTGTTAAAATAACCATAGACATGTAAGGATAATGAACACCCTGTGTTCCCCGAGTGCGCACGGACATTAACAAGCAAAGGAGCCGTCAGGGGGTGTCACGTGATTGATTTTCAAGCACACTGTTATGAACAACATTTGATTCAAAATACACAAAACATACATACACTGTCACTGTGACTGATACCAAGACAAACGAATTAGGGACTGCAAGCCAAAGAGTCGATTTTATCTCAAGAGCAGGGTTGCCTACTCAACAGCCCCTTGTATAAATACTAGAGGCAATTTTAAAACCTCAAGGATGGACAGCATCAGAGTTACGTGAGGGTGGAAGACTGAGTTACCAGGCATTTACCAGAACAGTTTCAGATGCTTTATTACATCGTTTAATCATATTTATGAGAAATTTGTTTTTTCCTCCAAACTAAACTCCAGCTGAGATAGCTGAATTCAGACACATCACAGCAGATGTCACTTGCTCTCTCTTGCTTTCCTTATATGTTAGTTACACTCTATTTACTTTTCTTCTGGATATATGTGCATAAATCAGTAACATCATATTTGAAAGATAGAGGAAAAAAGCAGTAAGTAGTTAAGGTACTAGGTTTAGCTACAGAAAATCCACATTCAATCTCCTACTCCATCAAAACTGGCAGTGTGACCTAGGAACTAGTTTTGGAATAAATCAGCAAACACATTCAGGTACCTGTCACCAAAATCACCTAAGTCAAATTGTTTCAATAAAGCACTTTATTCCACCATCAGTTTCGCTTTCCACCCAAATTACTATGTTAAACAACAAATTGATCAAGCCACAGGTAACACAGTGAAGCTTCCGAGAAGCTCCGAGGGCAGAGGGGAACCTCGGAGACATATGTTAGCTCCAGGCGCGCACACCTCTCTGCGCTGGTACGACACTCTTTCTGAGATAGCAAGGTTCCTCTGAAAAGTAAATAACGAAGACAGCATCAGACTAACCACTCATTCACACATGAAATAATAAACTCAAATTTCCACTTAAGTAAATGCAAAACAAAGTGACTACGAAATCAGTCACTGAATAATTACATTTGCAAACAAATAATACATATTGCATGATCAGAACCTACTAATCTCTTTGGAACATGGACTGAGCCCAGCGATAAAACACAGGCTGATTTCCACAGGTCAGCATTACAGCCTTGGACCTCACACTGGGAATCAAGAAATTTTAACTTGCACTGGACCAGATCCTCAGCAGATGCCAATCGTGTTATCTCTGTGGGAAATCTTCCAACACAGTTTATCCAAACTTTGGCCTCATTTCTGAATAACTGGTAGCTTCAAAGAGTGTAATATATGTACTATGAAAGATCAGACATTTTCCAGTGTGAGCTAAGCAGTGATCACTATTTTATGGCTATTAAGAAAAACATTCAAGGATATATTGAAAAAAAATTGGAGAGGGGGAAAAATTTCTAAAAGATCTTTACTGTCAAGTTACATACCATTTGTGAAGGGTGGGTGAATCTTAGCATTTAGCTCCAATACAAAACAGATAGCTGCCTATTTCCTAGTGCATGAGAGTACGTATTATAATCTTGGCATAATTTCAATTTCATATTAATAAACTGGCTCTTTTCTGTAAACAGAATCAATATCCTGTTAAAAGAGATTCTCAGACAAAAGCAGGAAATTAGAAAATATTAAATTAATCAAATTTCTGTTTATGAAATACTTTACATACTGTACTATATTCTAATGGTTTTAAAAAATATATATACATACTACATACTTATTTGAGATATACAAGAGCTACGTATTTTTTTTTCTCATTACAAGGTGATTCCATGAACACTAAATGAGTGCAGTGTTTATTTTTAGGGATTATGAATTTAAAATACTGTAGAATTTTTTAGGGTGAATCACACATCAAAATAAGTTTATTTTTGCCTCTTTAGGATTTCTCAGTAAAATTGAATGCATCTTTAGCTAAAAGAAAGAAAACCCATACTGGGAAGCAGAGATTTCCTAAAATGTCTTATTTTATCGTAGGTATACTCGGTCCTCATTTCCCTATCCTTGTCAGGAAATTTCAGAGAATCAAATGACATCAGTTACATCATTCAAGTCATTCTAGAACTTGGCTTGAATTTCTACATTCCTAAGGAATTTCTAAGCTCTCCAGTTTTTCTCTTGCGGAAGGGCAAAAATGGTTCGGAAGAAACGTATCTAAGACAGAAAGAGGCCTCCCCTGGGAAAGAGCAGTGAAAGCAGGGACAAGGAGAGAGGCCAAAAGATTTGAAGAATGAAAGGAGGTAGAAGTTTTGGGGAACAAAATGTCCAAAGAGATCAGTAACGTGGTTTGGCTTGTGATTCTGATGAATATGAAAAACACTCAGACACTATTATTTGGACTAAATGTAGATATGAAGTCTGGAGAGAAGAGAGGGAAGGAAAGACTTTTCAGTCTTGCTCAAAATCTAAAATCATACAAAATCATATTCCAAGATGGGGAAAAAAAGTCTGCTATAAGTGAAATGGTTTTTATAAAACAGGCTTACTGTGCAAGTATCAATTTAACTATAACAGTAGCATTCACTACCAAACAGACTTCAAATTACATCACACTCTGGGAAGGTTACTTTTAACTGAAAAGCATTCCATCCAGACTGTGATTTTAAACCTCAAAACTCTGCTTCTTTGCTGCACCAAGCTATTTTAACTCTTGTACAGAAGGATGACCTATGAGGGAAGTTACACTTGAGAAAAATACACCTGAAAATATCAAATGCTGAATATCTCCAGAACTATTTGCAAGACTCAAGCGCGGTTTTATTTACTGAGCTCTTTTCTCTTTTGTGTTTGCACATTCACCAACAGTAACTGTTTATGAGGTCTAATGGAATCCTAGCGTGCGAGTTCGCAGTGATGCCTCTGAAACAGTGGGGAAATATTTTTAACTGTGAGTGTGCTAGATTAGCAGTGAACTTTTTATCTACTGCATTGCAGCTCAGACCACTGTGAACAGTCCTAACGGTGGCTTCCACAAATTGGTGAGTGGGAAAGCGGATATGACAGATTATTCAACTATTCATTCATCCCAACATACACTTGGTCTTCAATGGGGGAAGGAAAGCAAAGCTATTAAGAGCCTTCAACATTTTTACCCTTCCAATAACACATTTGGACAACCTCAAATCACCTCTCTTCTTTCACTTGCTTTTAAAAGGTGTTCATACTCTCAAAACTACATATACCTCTGCAAAACTGGACAAATGAATCTCCAAGTTTTAATTTGCAACTCTCAGCTTATGCACACAAACAGAAATGTCCATAAATTGAGGCATAAGTACTGCAGATGCCCAACGTACTTAACTATTTTACAAGTGTACAGGCAAGGACAATTTGTTGTAGAAAAGGGAAACACAAACTACAGATTTTCTGTTGAGGTTAACATACTGTAAATGAAACCCACAGATCATGAACAAGTTTCCCTTCTACTGTGCTCTACCCTTCTTAAGTGTTTTAAAATAAACAAAATAACTCTTGCTTAATGCACCTTAAGTATGCCTTTGGGATGCACAGCAAATTGTGACTCTGTGGACAAAATCACTAGGTCCACAATACACTCAATGTAAGAGCTAGTTTTTGTAATACTAACCTGCTTTAAAATATCATGGTTTTGTATTGTTACCTCCGTCAGTAATAATTACCAAGGGGCATTTGTATAAACAAATCCTCTCCTCCATGTCAGCAGGTCAGGTTTTAATACCTTGATCTTGGATCACTGCAGAACAGCGGTGTCAGATACACTGCACCTGGTTTTACAGCCACACATTTTGATATAAAGGACGTAGTGAAACCTCTCAATGGGTGGAGAACTTACTGTTCAATAATAAAAAGATGAGATGCTTGGTTACTTCTATGCACTAAAGAAAGTGGCTAAAGAAATACAGCCAAAATTTAAACTTAAATGTCCTTTTTATACATGTATGTTGAGTCACCATGGTAGAGTGTTTTATGTGCGAGATCATGGACAACATAAAATCACAGAGACTCTGCAGTGGAGACTGCATTTTTCACATCTTGAAACAAAAACAGAACTGGTCTTTCTCCCTCTAAGCTAAGAGGAGCTTTGCTTAAGCAGTTAAATGTTCTTGTTCCAGGGCCAGCCACTAGAATGAGGCATGATCTCACGGCGCAAGCCTGTCTATTAAAGAGCTTTTATCACAAAAAGTAGTAAGAGGTTATACAAGGTTACTTCGATTTCATTTAGGAACAGTACTCAGCCTGATTATTTGCTTTATACTTTAAGTCAACAAATCACTCCACGTGAAGCCTAACAAAGCCTCCCTCACAAAACCACGCGATGGTACTGTACAGCAGCAGCTCAGTAAGCTACAGTGTTGCTACAGAAATCTTGCTGGCTTTACAGCACCACAAAGGTAAAAGGCAGCACGGCAACTCTATTTTCAGTCGATAGTATCTTTGCCAGACTTCAAACATTCATGCCAGTAATCTGCCTAAATTGGGGGAGAAAAGCAGATAACCTAAAACACATTTGGTAGGATAAGACTTTAAAGAGGGAAAGGAAAGAGAAGAACTTGGGAAGTGCAATGCAAGGTGCTAGAGGGACCAGCATTTGGGAAGATATCCCATGCAGTTTAATGCAGCCGTGGACTACATAATTCCCTATTACTCTTTTCCACACTCCCTATTGCTCAGGGCAGGTACATTCGGGGCCTGGTTAGTCTGGTGAAAACGCCTGTTTTCTCTAAGCCCCCAGGTCAGTGCTGGAGTTCACAAGCATATTTGAAATGAAATGGTAGGCAGTGGGAAGAGAGGGGCAAGAAAAAAAAAATAAGACGGCTTCATGTTAGGACAGATGAGCACTGTATAGTGGAAATGGATTTTAAACCCATCTCTACTTCATGTCCTAGTACTAGGAAAATCTTTTGAATCAAACTTCTGCAATTTCAGAGCTTCTGATTGGAGATCTTTGGGTATGACATTTCTGAATACCCCTGAGCAGCAGTGGAAGCTGTAACATACCAGATGGTGGTAAATTATGTCAAAAAACCTTCAGCCCTAGGTGTCTCATATTAGGCACCCAGAATTAGTATAAACTGTTATTCACTTCGCTGTGCTTGTTTACTACCTGTACAACATGGATAGTATTCAAATATCTCTCTCAGAGATGTTTTGAAAATAACTGATGATTACAAAACAAATGTATTATAGCAGAGAGCCTCTGAAGGAATTAATCATCTTGTCTACATGGTTGAGTGTGAATGTTGTGTCTAAGTCACCCAAAAATCAGAAGAGAACAAAATACAAATTGCTGCCTCTATATACAGGAATACCACTCGTGAAACGGCCACCCTTAGAGCACTTCACTTTGGAATTTTACAATGTTCTTTCAAAAGTTTACATAAAAGATTTACAGAAGGGATGCCACACACAAATAGTACACTCACCCAACGTACAAACCCATAACAAATTGGAAAACAGCAGTAAGAACTACAGCTTTTTAATGCATGTTCTCAGATTCCTATTCTCTGTGTCCTGCAAAACAGGCTGCAGAAGATTTTACAACAGCAGCAACACCTTCCCCGTTGACAGCCTTTCCTAGCAGAGCTTATTTTACTAACCCTCTCATCCAGGTACGTGTAGAGCAAGAACTATAGATGAGTTCTTGCTACTACAGAAAAAGAATTAGCCACGAAGTAACACAGAACACTCCAGAAACAGCTTGCCTTTTTTGAACAGTAACTACAAGCACTTTAGAAAACACACACACACGACTGGATAAGCGTACACTGAAAGTCCCAGCTTCCGTACTACACAGGTTTTCGTACATGGTATCACCAGCATCTCTAAGAGCAGAATTTTCACTAAAGCTGAAAGGAGGAGGAAGGTGCACAAAGTACAAAAGCAGGAGTATGTGCATTGCTCATGTACACTGAAAACCAGCTGTGAACGCAGGCATTCATATGTAAGGATTACTGTAGCAAGGCCTATAACCACAGATCAAATCCAGACAAAATTTGTTATTCACCCTCCTTGGTCCTCATGCAATGTAACATTTTTACTTTATGACATGCCCTAAAGCTTCCTGTATTTTGATCGTGTGGTCTTTTCTGCAGTACTTAGAATTAACCCAAAGCCTCATTCTACAGTCAGTTACAGTCCATCAAATCTAAGAGGCACCAATAATTCAAATAAATACACTGAGGAGAATCTCAGTTGTTGTTTGCAGCAGTTATGAGACTGCAAATTCAGCTCAGTTGACATATTCTTCTTAATTCTTTATTTCTTACTCTAGAATTTTGGGGGCAGGATGGCTGAGAATGATGATATTGAAGACCACTTCTTTGAGTCCAACTACAGTACTCTTGTAACATTTTTAATGCAATGAAAAGCAAAAGCACGTCCTATTAAAAAGAACTGCTAACCCACTTTCTTGGTTCTTACTGATCTGTAGGAAACTGCTAGATTTTTACCAGTCTGTATCATCTATCACAAACACCACTATCCGAGCATATTGACACTCAATATTCTCTTACAGGTGTGAGTGAACACAGCGGGAAGTTGCAAACACATCAATTTCTCTGACTAGGTTTTTCAGTTTTAAAACCAATACATGATCCCGGGTAAAACTTCCGTCATTTTCACAGCAAGAACAATATCTGAAGATCAAACACAATCTGTGGATTTGCTATTTCTCCTCTCACAAACTCTCAAATAACATTTTTCCAGTGGTAATTTTTTTTTTAAATTTCATTGGTTGCTAGTCATATACTTTATCACAGCTACCATGCTGCAAGAAAGGTAGACAAAAAGAATTATGACAAAAATGGCACAAACTATTGTAAAAAACATTATTTAGAGCCAGATTTCCAAACTGTGCACTATTTACTGTGATTTAGCAAAGTCAATGGAGCTATAATAATTTACCTCCATGGAAAATCTTGCCTATCATACAATCGTATCAAAACTTTTTTTTTTTTTTACCTCCCCAATCATGATACAAATATTAAATCTGAGACTTTTTCAAGCTCCTCCAGTGTGCACTACATTGCGGAAGGTACTGAACCCTAACAAAGCAAAACAGCCAGCAAAAATCTTGCTGTTGATTTCAGAACATGCAACTGATTTTCATCACATTCCAGCAACCAATCTCCTAATCTCCTAAAATATAAAGGCACTTGCAGACAGGACAGCACAAAAGCATCCAGCAACAGCTACCATGATCTACACAAAAGATGCTGTTTAGTAAAAGATACTTTCTTCCATCATTTTTTTAACGTGCGAGTTTGTGCTTAACCAGATAATCATTTATCTAAGTTTTAATTTCCAATCTCTATGCCATTGACATTTTACGTCAATGGCACGAAGAGGAAAATAAAGAGAACAACAACGATGATGAAGATCCAAGAAAATCCTTTTTTTTTTTTAACCTGCCTTAAGTGCGTTTTGTTCTGTGTGTACTGAACTCTTGCAATGACATAATGACATAATAAGAATTCTTGCAACAGATCGGGCCATCGGTTTGCTTTTTGACAGGATCAAGAAATCAAGGCCTAAAAAGTACGCTTTATAGTTCCATAGTCCATGCCACACAAATAAAACCTGCTTTTATTGCTCTTTAAGGACATTGCTCCCAGTTCTTAAAAATGCAACAGGATTGCTCTGCATGGAAGTGCTGTGCGGCTGGCGGGGACACCCAGCCAGCTGTCCAGCAAGTGCCACTCCAGAGCAGAGGCAAATAACAGATTCCCTTGGCTTCTGGCTGCACAGCTCAGTGCTGCAGAGAGTGCCTGTTTCCTCCAAAATCTAGGGAGAGGGCGATGGAGGAAAAAGAGGAAAAGTTAAAAAAAAAAGAGCTCATACTTTGTTTTAATTTGAATTCATCTTACTTGTTAAATCAATGCCATCAGTTTTCACGGCCTGACTAAGAATTAAGAATGATGGATTGACAATACTATAAAACACAGCCTCTGCCCATCAGGTCTACTCTGCCTCATTTTACTGTGTGTCTTCAGAGGCCTTGATCAAAAGAAGGGGAAGAAAAGGAAAAATGGAGCTATTCATTCCTGAAGAAAACAATCACTTAACTAATGGGGAGGAAGAAAATAAAAAGCAGTATATTTTCAAAATATTTCTTGCAACTATAAAATACATCTTTGCCAACATTTTAACTGACAGTGTGTTCAAGAGTTAGTACGTTTTCCTGAGGCACGTTATAATAACGCTTCCTTGTGTTCTCTATTTGAACCAACGAAAATAGTAAATCTGCAAAATAGGAAAGGATAGAAAATAATTATAGATAATAAGAAAATAATGAGTAAAAATTTCAGCAGCAAATAGTACCTAAGGCTTTTGCATGCATGCACTGTGCAGACTCGACCCTACTAAATCCTTAGTTCCGCCCTGCAGAGGCAAGGAATTAAAGGTGAAGACAAACACCCAGCAAACAGCTGTGCTGGGGGAAAGGCCTTATCCGCAGGTGTTCATCACCAGCACAGTTGCAGAGGTTACTGCCCTTCAGAGCAGCTCCCAGCTGTTCACTTTAAATGGTCCCAAAACCACTCCAGCCAAAACAAACCAGATTAGCACAGACCTGCCTTTTTAAACTATTTTTTTTTTAAAAAAATCTAGATAGATGAAAGTTGGCCTTGCCTCCCCTGCCCTTCCCCCTCCAATCCACTCATCCTCTCCTTCATCCCAGCAACAGCGCTTAATTGACCCCTTTAGGCATCAGAGGATGCTAAACAGAGACAAATAATGACTTTTTATTGAACAGGGCAAAACCTGTGGGAACGGGGAAAGCAGGAGGGCCCTCTTCAACTGCAGCCTTGGTGTGTTCTGGATTAAAATAACCAGGAAGCCATGGCTTCACAGCTTCAGTAGGTATATTAAAGAGAGGATAAAGGCTAATTTATTTCACTTGATGAGAATTAAAACATTTCCTCTCCAAGGGATAAAACATAGAAGAAATAACCCAGAAAAAAGTAAACTGAGTACATGGCAAGACAGTTCAAAATCATCCCAGGTCTTCCTCTCCTTCAGAATCAAGACCTCCTATCCTTTTTCTGACAAGAAAAATCTTCTGCTGTGCAACCACTTAGGAAGACTGTTCAGATTGTTTTATTTTACATTTTCCAAGCCTGAAACACTGGAATGAATAATTACAAGACTGCTCACCCTGGCTATTAGTTTTAGAGTTCTCTAGGGCAAGTTGTTTAATTCTTGTCTCCAAGGTCAAAAACTGTATTTCCTTCTCCAGAAACAGTTCAGAGAATGGTATGGATTTGATCAAGAAATAACAAAAGAACCCTTTATTGTGGGCAGATGCGAGGAATTTCTTTTCCCTCACCTCTTTTTTCCAGAGTGTGAAGAAGACAAATCACTAAAGTTAAGACATATAAAAAAAAATAACAGCAGCATCAATTTTGAGGGAATGTATACTTCAGCAGACAGCACATCAGTCAGCTTGGTTTACAGAAACTAAGAAATGATGTTTTAACTTTTACTATTGCTACTGCCAGTGTAGAAAAGATGTATCTTCCCAACTTGGCAGAAAAACAGATAATACTGTCATGTTCAAAATTATACTTATTGCTTATGTATATGATCACTACAACATTTGTCCTACATTTAACGTTATGTCTGTATTTCAGTATTTGCTTGCTTAAGAAAAAAAAAGTGTGTGTGTGCGCGTAAGAACATTCTTTAATGCATAGAAGCACAGTGTCTTATGAGTGAAACAAAAAACAGAAAGGTAGAACTGCCGCATATTTTAGAGAAGCTAATTCAAAAGCACTATAATAGTACCCTAAAAGCTAATTACACCCTAGCTATGGCAACTGCACTTCTGCAACACAATGGCAACAAGCTCAGACCAAAACCTTTGAGCTCTTCAATTTCCTCCTGCCCACTGCCTGGATAACAATCTCACCAAGTGGCACTGCTCTTTGTTCCCAAAACTAACAAACATTTTAATGCAATCTGGGGAAATCTTAAACTGAAGAATTTAACCCATTCCCTAAGACTGCTCTGTGCAGAACACTCCAAGACTATTTTCTTACAAAAGTTAAGCCAGAGCAATCATCTTTGTAACAGCACAGAGTGGTGAAAACGTTGTTGTAGCTAGCAGAAACAAGAAAGAAAGGCACTTCCTTCCACACTAAGATGTTACATGGGGGTCAGCCCTCCATATAGCCCATCACTGTCAGCCCCTCACGTAACTATGGCAATTTAGGCTAGCAAATAAGCTACTGGATGAGGTCTATCACGCAGTGTGGTCTGCATATGCTGTAAAATAGTCCTTTCCCTCTGTACCTGGCATCCAAACTCTTCTCATTGCAGCAGGAACACTAATCCTTTCCTCTGGGACTACATACCCAGAATTTGCTTAACTCTGTGTGTCCTGACTTGTAACATCCCATTCCAGAGAAGGCGTTTTACAGCCTACATTATTCCCCTCCCACACTTCGAAAGTTGGCTAGCTAATAAAATCCAGTAGGTGCCAAAACATTATCATTAAGCCAGGAGTATATTATTTAGCCAGTCTAACAATACTTGAAAGAACATTTACAAGTAGCAACACAGAGGGATCAATAATATGCAGAGGACAAGAGGAGAACAGATCCCCAAGGGTCTACTTGAGCTAACTGTCAATCAATGAACACCCTATATAATATGTATCCCTGCCAGCCAAGGCGCTTCACAAACACAGTGCTTTGGAATAACAAACCGCTTGGTTGGAATTAACCTCTTTTGATGGAATTAACCCCTTTTAAATAACTGCCATGCCCCGCCAAAAAACTTACTGCCTCATGTATTATTGATCCTGTTCTATTTGCTTAAAAAGAACTTTAATAAATTACTGCTGTTTCAAATGCCTCCTTATTCCTCTGCCTCATCTACTTTATTGAAAGCTCTTCAGGGCAGATTTCTTTTTTAAGGCTGCAATGAAAGTACCAAACAAAATATGGCTTTGAGCACTACTTTAATGTCAAAACAATAAAGGACTACTTCATTCTAACACTGCTTGCTTGGTGCTATCTAAAATTTCTCCTCCTCTGTTTCCTTGCTATAAGAATATAAACTTTTAACTGCCTTCATCACTGAAACCTGTATTTGATGAAAGAAGGATCCCTAAAATTTCCTCAAGATGCTGCTCCTTCCTACACCTCTGCCACTTTCTGTTGCTGACTCTCTCCCTTGCTTTGCTGACTCCTCTTCACTTCCGAGTGCATGTGTGCGCACATCCTCCTTTGCTCTGGACTTCCTCAGTGCCACTGGCTTTTACATCAGAGCAAGTACAGTGTCCATGATCAATACACAAAAGCAAGAGAGGAAATACAAAAGACAAGCTAATTTAGACTGGCTGTGGAAAGATGTCAGTTCAGTGGCTCAAATCAGTATCAGTTGGCCTTCACCACCGGGCCCTGCCAGCAATGACAGCTGTGCTGCAGGTCTGCAGAACAAATCAGTCCCTTCGCCCACTGCAGGAAAACCCTCTCTGGCCTCCAACTGCCAGATGGAAGTAACGGCCAAAGGGTCAGATCTTCCTTCGTTACCAACATGCAGTTATCGATCTGTGTCACCCCAAAGCAGCACAGCTCTAGCTCAAACTCAGGTCTAGCTACCACCAGCTGTTTCAGCTTCTGGGTCAAACAAAATATCGAAACCTCATAAATGAGATCACAGTGAGAGTCCATCTTCACACAACATTCCCTTTTGCTTTACTCCTCCACTGTTTCTTACGTTTGTCAACAGATAACTGCACAAGAGCCCTAAAGCCATACCTGTGAGGGTCAGAGCAAGCTGAGAGGAGAGAACATATGGAGTGATATGGTGGCAAGGCACTTCATTCTTTGAGGCCTCTTGGACCCTTATCATCACTGGGACCTGGCAACATCATCCCTTCTCGTATCTTGGCTGATCCTGGCCTTATATTTTAACACCAAAACACTAAAATCCTGCACAACTATCCCAATGAACAGGCAATTATGGAGAACAGCAGGGAGGAGGGAGCCAGGGCTGCAGGTACAAAGAAAACCACTCTACCTCCTCATTCTGATCCAGTTTTCCTGCTTCTCATCTTTTATGGGCTAGATTTTTTGGTTGATGTGAACCAACCAATAGAGACTTCCCCCCATTTACAGAAGGGTGGCATCGCATGCTTTGCAAAAACCTGTATTAGTAGAAGGAATTTACATTCTCCAGCATGATGCCAGGCACTCATCCATCTCCTCCACTGCAGCCATCTCCTCAGACATGCTGACAGAACTGTGTGGGCATGTGTAAACACTCCCCCAAATGTTTCAGCCAAATCTGACAGGCCAGGTGAAACAACTGCAGAAGAGTTCTCTGATTTGACAGAAATAGGTTGCAGAGCAGCTGAAAGATGGCCATCTGTCCACAGCCTACCAGGGAGCACAGACAGGCATGTTTTTCCAGACTCAGCCGAAAATCATACGCCATCTCCACCTTCTCATCACTACCACCAGGTTAGTACCCTCCAGCAAAGGTGTATTAACACCATTAGCTGGAATTGCTTAGGAGCGTTCACATAGTTCTCTCTGTTGTAATACAGAAACCTCTGGCAGAAGCAAGTTTCTGGGGGCAGCACTGTCTCCCACCAGCTTAGCTGTTTGCAAAAATGAGCCTCAGTCTGAGGCCTAAGAGCCCTTGAAGTATGTGAGAGGATATAAAACTGGAAGCAGCCATAACATGAAGGAGTGCTATAAAGTTGCTCTTGCATGCTAGACCAGCCTGTGAGACAGCACACCAGGCAACACAAAGTACAGGCTGAGGTAAGAAACAACCCTCCCGGCCATTCACCTCACCTCAATAAATCCGTCCAGGTGAAAGTATCCTATTCGATTTAGAGTATTTCACACGCACTTTATACAGGCACACACAGCTGGACTTGTCCCACACCTCTAGAAAACAGATAAACACAGGCCTTTAACTGCAACTAGAGCAAGTGCTGTTGGTGGCATGACTCAGTCCCATCCTCTGCCATTTCTTGAACTGCCTAGTCACAAAGGCAGCCCCTGCGTGTCCCCAAAGCTGCCTGGAAGCACAGGAGTCAGCATGGTTATTATTCTGACTGGACAAGTTATAATGAGAAAAGGTATCTTCAAAACAGTGTCAGAAAGGGATATGTGCTAGCCACCGATGATAAGAAAGAAAAAAAAAACACACAAAAACACTGAAGAATCATACACGCTTTCCAGGCATGTACTATCCAGTGTCTCTAAGAGGCAACAACTGCTGCTGCAGCAGTAAATGCTGAGACGCCTCTGCTGTCTTTTCAGATATTGTCTTAATAAATTCTTGCTTTATTTTCACTCAGAATCCAGTCTTTTTACTGCACCAGTAATTTTATGCCTTCTAGAATGCAATACTATAGGAAACACTCAACACTGTAATGAGCTCAAGCCCTATTCTGGAGAACCGGTGATGACATGACATTGTCAGCACCAGTTTTAATATCCATTCAGCTTGGATGCTAAACAATCAGGGCTCTTCCCTACAGACGCATGCACTAAAAGATATTCAAAGAAAAAGTAAGCCGTATTTCAGAAAAACCTATGCAAACAGAAAATCAGGTACACTGTATCAGGCAGCCTTCTATATAATTTGAAAGAGATCAGAAAATACTGGCGTGTCCCATTCTCACTTTCTCCCGTCCCATGGACGCTCCACACAGGCAAGCCCTTAGCTTCCAGTCCTGTTGTCTTCAACAAGAATTCACAAGAAATTCTCATGACAAATGGAGAGGTTTGCAGCTGGTTTTGGTGGTAAACTTCCTCACTGAACATCTACATACAACTAGCCATACACACAAATTAGCTCCTCAGTGTCATGCACAACAACCCTTCCCTAACAGGGTGCAATCTAGAAGCCACATGGCAGAATGGCAGTGAAGCATGAGGTGGAATAGCAGATATGAACCCTGCCAGAATTCAGTAACGTAGAGTGGAATCATTTACCTCAGCAGTGTTTAGACACATCCTAGTTAAATTCATACATTTAAATGCACAAGTCTCTCTGCTTTCTTCTTTTTAAGACTAGCAAATGAGGTTACTGTGGACAGCTCAGGTATCTTACGTCTGCAGATGAAGTGGATGCTTCTGTGGGGTTTGCACTACCAATTAACTTTCCCAAGTAATGAGGTATAATCCCCCCTGAGGAAACCTGCTTCATATGTGATATATTCCCAGCAGAAATGCAGAAATCTAACAGCCTAAATTCAGATTCATGAGATTTATTCTTTAAAGTACTCTCCGAAAAGCTACAAGAAAAAAGAATTTAACAGTGAGAGCCCCTTCTACAATACCATATAATCAGTGTAGAGGATTTTAATACTAAGAAAGGTAACATTATTTTATGATCTGTGCCTATATCTCCACGTATATTAAAACCGTTCAGCCAAACTCTGTAGAAAACAATGAAGATAAATGACTGCTGAGAATTAATTTAGGGCTGCTACTATAAGATGTCTCAAGTTCTCATATATTAAAGGTAGTGAAATTTATGATTTAGCCTGGCTTTTATTCACTGCCACTGTAATAAAAACCAACAATTTGGTGGTAATATAGGTGGTTCCCATCAACATGGATAGTGCCATTCAATGGACCAGTATCCGCTTTCACACGAGCTCAAGTAAATCAGAAGTTAACAACTTAAACATGAATTATACAAGTTTAAGAATGAAGAAATCAGACCTAAACATTGATTTTGCATGCTGTTCACTAATGAAGCCTGCTCTGTTATTGTTTACACTCCAGCTGAATGCTGTGACAATCACTCGGATACAATAAACAGCTCTTTCAGGCAACTAACTACAAAAGAGGAGGAAAAAAAAGTAGAGAGGTGTAAAAGGCTTTGATGACAACACATCAGCTTCATAAGTCCTAGAGTAATACAACTGAACATTCAGCAGACCAAAAGCAACACAGGAACACATGGATGACTTCACTGGCCATTAAGTCTGCTGTGCCCTCATCTGACAGCATGATGCAAAATTAAAATCAAGGAAATCTGTCAACAAGCATTTCCTCCACTCAGAAGAATCATCAAGTGTTGTGGCTTTTACTCCATGCCCATGCCCATTTGGGTCAGAGATAACACAGATGGTGAGAACACCAAATAAACTGTTGTTATATTTTCTCAGTTCCAAATCAGTAAAAATTGAGGCACAGGCATAGTCTCATCAGCTTTGTTTTATGTCAGGTACTGGAACTGGAATGACAGTGTGCACCATCACACTCCAGGGTGCGAAGGAAAAGAAGCAGTTCAATCTCGTTTCCTCCTGCACCCAGATCTTCCAGACTTGCCTAAAACAGAGCAGAGCTAACCAGGCAAATCTAAGTAGCCCTAAAAAGGAGTGAAAGATGTGCCTTTCTTTGGCTGTGGAAAGAAATGGTCCTTGCTAATGGGAATTGCATGGAGAATGTAGAATAGATTAGATGAATAATTTTTGTTCGAAAGTAGGATTAAGAAGTAAATGATGAAGACGTAATTTATGACACAGAACGACACAATTCCATACAATTTAAACAGTGGTTTCTCAGTCTGCCCCCATACTTTCATACTCCCACTTTTTCCCTTCCCTTAAATGTTAAACAAGCTGGGAAAAAAGGTCTAGAGCACAAACTTCACATATCTCCAGCTTAGATGGATATGTACACAGTTTTTCATGTATTTTTGGAAAAAAAAAACAAAAACAGAGTTCTGTAACATACAGGAAAAAAAAAGCTATCAAGAAATTACTATAAGGCACATTTTACTCCTCTAACCAATAAGGATTTTCATACCATACATGAGGCAACATATGGTTTTTCTTAGCTGGAATCAGCTCAAACAAATACAGAGTTTTCAATACAAAAAAAAAGAGTACCTCATACACGTCTTTGCTGGCTTCACAGTTTGCTCCATCAGTGAATTCAATCACTTTTCCACAATTCATCTGTGTTACAATGTTATTTTTAGAACTTCTGATCTTAATTGTATGAACAACAGGTTCCTAGTTCTTGATTCTAGTTCCATCCTTAAAATCTACTCTTCATCAAGTGTCTAAGAAGGCAGCAAGTGTTTCTATAAACTGCAAGTGCAAGAACATCTCATAAAATGGGTTGCAAACAGAGAATTGAGGAGACAGACTTAAAATACAACTGAGAAAGCAGTAACATGGATTATAGCGGAGATTTGTTTTAAAACATCAGGATTTAAAACCAGTCTCCTTCTAGCAAAAAATCTTTATTTTTTCAGAGCCCCCTATTGAGTAGTGCAACAGGGAAAACTCTCTGTAATTCTAACTTTCTGCCTTTTGAGGCCTTTTTTTTTTTTTTTTTTTTTTTTTTTGATTAACTCAAATTTCACAGGTTTTCCGGGAAAAAAAATCTAAAAACAGGGAAGAGAAGAGAGAAACTAAAATAATGCTGGTAAAGTAACTCAAAGCACTCCACACATGGCTTATAATCCCCACTTTAAAGATATGGGAAGATGCAAAAAAGGGGGGTCAGTCTGCCTAAATTTGCACGTGAAGTCAGCAGGAGGGTCAGGAACACAGCCCTATTCCTACCTCCTAGTCTAAGTACCAAACCACAGTTCTAAGAAATTAAAATAATAATAATAAAGAATAAACATTCACAACCAGCATGGTCCTATTGTGGAGAAAGCAGAAGAAAACAGTTTAATTGAGGTAAATTCTTGTTTCTAGATTATTGCCTGTCTCACCTATACCCTAGTGACCACCCTGTCTACACCCATAATTAGGGCAAGCCTCTCTGTAACTGCATGAGGTCATGTTTTTCTTTCAAGCAGCACCACACTTCCATAGATTCCTTCAAAAAATCAGTTTATTTCCAGAGTATCCTTCTGCTATTTCATCATTTTCAGTATCACTCGTACTACAGCAGCAAAAAAAGAGGGAAAAAAATCTGCATTTAGGGTTTCAGAAACAAAGATATTTATGTATTAGGGGAAAAAGAAAAGGAGGGGGGAGAGAGAGAGAGAGAAGCTGATCATCCTGGAACTGCCTATTTTCTGTATCCTTTGAGGATTAGATCCAAGCTTATAATTTCAGTGAGCAATTATCTAAATAGAAATGCTCTAATTGCACTAGGATTGTGTTTTCTCTGGAGCATTACTTCCTTCAAGTATCCTGCTGTTTATTTATATTCAGCTAAATAAAAGGTAGGCTGAGCTACCCAGCGATTTACGCTGCAGTAGGGATGTCACCACTGGTGCACGGGAGACTGCTGGTGTAGAACAGAAAACCCTCTAGGCTGTTCTAACTTACTAGAACTAAGCCCATTGCAGTCTCTGTTGTATAAACTCACAGCTTAATAGAGAAAACAAAGCAATTCTTCCTGGGTGACTGTCAATGAGCTGCTTTCTTGCCTCCGGAATCGCTGCCAGCTCCGGGGGAAGCAGGGAGCAATCAGGCAGCACGCGTGAGCACCCAAGGAAAGCAGCCTGCCCGGCCTGGCCCCCCCAGCCAGGGAAGAGCCGGGGGGCAGGTGAGAGACCGTCCCCGAGGCACGGCACAGCAACACGCACTGTTGCTTCGGTGTCGGTAGCGCTGTACACTGGTCATCACAACACGCCTTGACTGACTGTAGCACTATCAGTACTACAGATACACTGGGAAAGAGAACAGCACTAAGTCAAGACACCAGAGATTCACTTATTAAAGTTTAGTACCTAATAAGAGCAGAAAGGTTGCAAGGGCTGGCCCCTAGGCACCTTATGCACCTCTGCGTGAGGAAAGTTCTGTTATTATCTATGTCACATTATAGTATAAATACTGTCTGTCTTAAAGTTTTATAAGCCTGCATAAGATGTGCACACGTGCTAAGAGGAAGCCAAAAAAATCTACCCCGCAAACTGTGCTAACTGTCTAAAAAGGGTCCCTGCTCCTCCTTGTCTAGAAATGCAACAAAATGTCAAGACAAAAAGCAGCAAGAGGAAACTCCAAGACCACTGTGGTCTCCTTGAAAAATGAAATGGCACAGATTGGTCCAGAAAGTCTTACTGGCAATGTCATTACATGGCACATAATTCTTGAAAAAACAGCAAAGTTTTCCTACTGCACATTCTAATATCAAAAGCTAATTAATATCTTAATTTGCCTTTATTTATTTATGTTTATATACAATAATAGAGAGGCAGAAGAAGGCAAAAGGCCAAAACTGAGATTAGAAAAAGGCAGAATTCAGGAAAATGCACAAAAATTAAGCAGTTGCAAGGGTTCTCAGATGACACCTACATATCAAGTCATGAATAATCCCCTAGAAACATCACTGTTTTTTCCAAATTTCAAGACAGAGTAACTGCTTTACATTAAAAGCAAAGAAACAATGAAGAGCATGTTCCTCCTCTTAATGAGTTGTAATTAACTGAGAACTTGACAGAAGTAAGTGAAGATCTTTATCTGCTTTAATTTTATCTCTACTTAGAATAAATTGCATAATTCTGTGTAAATATTTTCAAACAGGATAGCTGCTTTAAGAATCATGTTTGCATATAAGCCTAAATTTCATCTTTCTTACTTTTACTATGCAAAATATGCACAGCGCACCTGTTGACAGGCACCTGTGACACAGGTCCTTAGGGAAAAAAACCCAAAATACACTAGCTAGCACTAACACCACAACAGCCAACAAATTCTAATCCCTGACAGGGACTGAAAAACATGTATTTAAAAACTGTGCTTACTTAAAGCTGATTTTCTATGCCACTTTGATCATTAACAGTGGAGAAACAGTATCTACTTACCTGTCCTTTAACAATGAGCAAGATGACTAGGAGGAAAATAAACATGATTATTTTGTCCAAAGTTGTCACTCAAATTGATGGAGCAACCAGATTTTTCCACAGCAAAATTAAAGCAGAGGTACACCTGCTAATTTTATTGCTTTTCTTTACTTACTTGACTAAATTGAGAAGACCATTTAAGCCAGGGACATCCAGCAGCAGAACAGACAAGCACTGCTTACACATATGCAAAACGGAGTGAGCAGCAAGGGTCAGTGAAACCAGACCAGACTCAGAATTCATCTTGAGAGAAAAATCCTACTTAACCACCTGATAGTTTTTCTGGAGCAGTGCTTCACTTCAATCATTTAAGAATTATTACTGTTTCACAATATTACACAAGTTTCACACATAAAGGCGCTAAGTTCAGTGCATTTTAATGATTACGCATTTGAGACAAGGGGAACAAATAGATATTTTCTGCCTTTTCCTTCACGTTTACTTCCCTAGAGCTGTGAGCTCGAGGACTCAAAAATCTCCATGCAGAAGCAGAAAGTCATGGTAAGAATCCATTCTTTTTCCTCAAGACTCTCTATCAGGATTGAGGCTTTAGAGATAGGATGAAGGACATGGGAACTCCATGCAGATGTTGGTAGCCAGCACCTAGCCTTCTGCAGTTCCCCACCCCACATCACCTACTTTGGGGAGAACAGCACCCAGGCCAAGAATCCAGCGTTCCCAACATCACTGAGAGATTTAGGGTCTATCTTCTGCAAGCCATGCCTGTTCAGCATCATTTTCCTCTAGCTCGGATTCACACCTCTCTGAAGAAAACTAGCTCCTATACGTGCTTGGAGGTCTACACATGTCTTTCTTCATGTGCGGCTGATGTCTTACCATTTATATACACATATCATGATGTTTAGTGGTGGAAAGAAAGGCTTTCTGAAACATGTAAACTCATACCTTGTTCTGTCTTCCAGAAAATGATTTTTTACCAGCTAGCTTGTAAAATGCTATTGCACAATGACTACTGCAAATTACAACAATTATTCAGGTTTTCAGAACCCAAGTCTATACAGGAAACCAAATTTAAAATTGAAAATCTGGAAGATATACAATAAAGCAGTACCTCAAATTCTAAATGCAGTTGGTAGCAAAACATAAAAGTTCTAGCAATCTTTTTCATGAATCATTCTCAGCATATAGCACAGGTAATGGATCACTATAACATAATCTGAAGACAAAAAGTAGGTATTTTAAGTCAGTAAGAGCTGTTATGTCTAAATTTTAAATTCAAATCACTCTTTTTTTCTCCTCACATCACACAATTGCAGATACACAGATTTATAATTTTATTGCGTAACTTTTTCTTCCAGAAATACAAAATCTTATTTTAAAATTATTTATCCTTCTTAAAGCATTTTTACCTACTCCTAGTATGCAATTCTCCTGCTATATTCCAAGCAATTTGTATTTGATCCTTAAGGCATCAGTATTTTTTATGTATTCCCTACTAAATTCAATTATGTTGCTATCACAGCATGTCTTTCTTCAGTAGATTCATTCAGTAAGCTACATTTTGTTTTAGGACAGCCAGGACTGTAAGGCTGCTTTATCTATCAACTATATCTGTGAATTTATTGTGTTCTGGGATCATCTTACAGATGGCTACAAAGCTGTTCGTTAACATACTATTGAAATGACTGGAACAACAGCAACCTATCACAGACATAATACTGCCAAGTTATCCAATGGCAAGAAAATCATTAGGACAGACAGTCAGACATCTTTCAGCTCTCCAGTCAAATCCATTTGTTTTTTCTGAATTAACGTTTCTATCTCCACTTTCTACAGATAGGCACAGGTCAGTATTTCAGCAATTGTTTCTTTGACTGCCTTCAGACATCCAATTTGCCATTGTACCACCTGTTTGTTAGATCACTCTCCACCAGACTTTTGGGAAAATCGAAAGGAAAAATGGCAAGACAAGAGAAAAATGAAAACAAAAACTGACAAACTCTAAAGAATACCAGGTCCCATGTCATGATCAAGCTCGTTAGCCCCTCCACTTCAGGGATTAACACCTATTAAGAGGTATGCCAGACATTCATTGGTACCAAAAACAGAACAGAATATGCAAGTAGTTCTTGGCATTTGAATGTTTCATGCAAAGCAGAGCCTCTTTGACATACGGGATTGAGAACATCCCATTCCAGAAAAGCCACCAAGCTCCCAGGTGATGCCTTATCTGGGAGGGCAGGGATGTACCCAGAAAGAAGAGGGCTAAGAACCAGCTGCTTCTCACATACCCAAGCAAGTGCTCCAGGGATGAGGCCATTCCTCCTCCTGCCCACTGCATTTTGGGCCCAATTCAACATCTGCACTTGAAGAACACGTCCAAATTAGACAAGACAGGCACAGAAATACCAGACTGGTGGATTTCCATGAGGTTCAAGCAGTAAGACAGATGCTAATCATTATACAGCATCAAGACTTTTTCAACAGAGCTAAAAGTAGACAACGGGATACTGAAGGAACTCGGCTGGTGGAAACTTCAGTTACCTAGAGAACTGACAAAGTTTCCCTATTTAAACAACTACTGAGCTAATGAGCTGTTCTACATCAATAAAACTGCCAGCTTAAACAAATGGCATTAATTTCACTGGTTCAAGATGCAAGTTGTCTCTCAAATCAGCATCACTGTGAGTTAAGAGATTTTTACAGGAATCATCTAAATTCTCTTCTGTTAATGTGTTTACATGTCATTAGAAGTGTTTGGAGCAGCACCGCTGTAACCACAGCAGTTCACTTGGTCACTGTGGACAATCTAACCATCTTTCATGAACCTTCAAAAATATCCTAAGGACATAGCAGTTACTAAGTAATTGTCATCTTCCTTCCTTTTATTTTTAGAATAGGCTCCTCATAAGAGTGTTTAACCTCTACTAAAAGAAACTACAAGATATATTAATTCTCCATGGATTTTCAGATTTTTATGTACCCAGTCTAGTCAGTTTTGCATACTGATTTTTCCCCGCACTTTTTGCAAAATACTACTTCTAACTCCACATGCTCTCACTCACATCATTGAAGTTATACGTTTTATATCTTTATTATACCTACTGGTTCAGCATTTGGAGTTTGTATTTGTACAGAACGTTAAAGATGATTCTGGAACCAACCCACAGTCCACATCAAAGAAGTTTGCTTTTTTGTATTTTGAAGGCTTATGCTTCTTGACCTATTTTCTTGAAGAAAATTTAGAAAAAAAACAGTAGCTTTTCTGGCTAGGAGTGTGGAAATAACTTTGGAGATTTATCATTTTAAGAAAAAATACGAAAAACAGCCTTCAATTAATTTGATTTGAAATATTCAAGGAAGACACATCCTGAGAGGTATCCTGAAGGATCTCAGATTGAAAGATATTTGTTTTAAATTCCTTAATGAACAATCTTTGCATTCTCAAGTCACAGTCTGTATCCCAAGCTTGAATTCTACTTCATCTCTGCTTCAGTATCTCATATCTCAGTGGAAGTCAGTTATGTAACGTTTTCTGTGTTATTACTGGTTGCAGCAGTATTGTATTTCTATTTATTATTAGCATAGTATTCTCTCGCCACACATTCTTTTCTAGCTGGTACAATACTGCTGATTTTCTTAAATATATTCTTTGAACTGTGCTCCCAATTTCCCGTGAATAAGATTCTCTTTTATTTGCAGCTGGCTCCTAAGATAGACTTCTCTCTCTCATACATATTCCAATATCAAATAGTATATATATTTCTCCTGTATTTTATTAATTTTTTATATGAAATTTATTGACATAAAACTAAGATTTTTTTTAAACCAAAACCTGAAGCATTTTTCCAGGTACATCCTCTAACATAGCAGAAACATTGCATCAGTTGCTTTCCTGAAGGTGGAACTTCATCTAGTATTTAATTTGATACACTCATTAATACAATTCAACAGATGATGCAATGGCCCTTTTTTCCAAGGAACAAAAACAAATCTATTCTGTGAGTGTCCAAGGAACAGACAACCTTGAATGCTTACACTACTGTATGCTATTATTCATCGTGGTTTTGTTTTCTTCATAAATAAATAAATACTCCCTCTGCTCATGGCCAAATATTTTTTAAACACCTTCAGTGTTTTAACAATGTTAACAAATCCAAGATACAGAAATGCAAACTATTTTCACGTACTTAACTTGTCTCATTGTTGGTCATGACCTTTCACTCATAGCAGGTAGAATGCATATTTACAAAAGCAAGTAGTATATTCCCTCATTTTATTGCTATTTTTATGCTCCGGAAGAATAGCTGTTTTTCATGTAATTCAAATAAAATATTTGAAGCTATCACTGCCTCCACAAAAGGTTCTTTAACACAAATGAAGGGGATTATCATGCTGCCTCTGAATTTCACATCAATATTACTTTCCTTCTGTCTTAAACTAGTCTCTAAATGAAGATGTTTAACTGCAAATGCAGATATAGCTACACTAAGTTTGCATTTAAGGCACTAGATGCAAGCAAAGCACCAAGTTTGCAAATTTCACCAGTCTGGAACTGTTTTAAAAGTTTATAAAAAGCAAGCCAAAAAGAGATATTGAAATTAGGCATGCAGAAATAATTGGAAAGCTATACTAAATTTATATACCATGCACCACAAAGCCAAGGAGACAGTATCAAAAGGGTTTCATATTGGCACGAAAAAAACTTAGGAAATACAGAAAAACAATGTAAGAATTTAACATATCTGTACTTTTGTCAGAGCCAACTGATTGCTTGGAAAAGGATTTTGCTCAAAGTGAAAGCTGGATGGAGGAATGGAGATCAGGAAGGAGTGTTTGCTATCAAAAAAAAAAAAAAGCTTAGAGAGTGCAATACATTGAAAACATATTATGCTGCAGTAAACACTCCAAACACTGAAAAGAATCCTATTTTATAGTAATAGCTTCATTTCTTTGTTTTTTATTAAATACGAGACAAACAAATTCTTCTTTGCAGAAACAGAGTTTGGAGCTTTGCCAAGAATGGTCACATCTAACCCACATTATTTATGACTGTATAAAGTGCAAGAATATTAGTCATTTAATGAATAACTTGAGGATGTTTGTTACAGGACATGAAATCATCAGAACTTGTTAAAGGTACAGAGAAGGTTAAAAATGAGATTTTCTTCACACAGGAAGCCAATATAAGCTCAGAACTTTTTCAGAAAGGCATTTTCTAGCTCTTGCTCTCTTTCCAAGCCCAGCACTCACAGCCATCACTGCTGGCCTTATTAATTCAACATCTAACAATGTCTTCTCCCTGTTGTCTCTTGCAAGCCTCCATTGATGCCTTTGACATTCCTAATTACCCACACCTCACCAAAACTTCAGTTTGATGCACAGCTGCTACAGTCAGTGGGTTTTCTCTGTGCCTTTCTTTTCAGAGTGACATTCCATTGTCTCTTCTTCCTCCTCCCTTCTTACACTGTGTACATTTTCCAAGGGGATCTTCTCACCCTACCACTTTTTTCACATTTTCTATTTTCACTCTCCTGTTGACCTCATTTACTCATGTGGTCTCACTTTGAGCATAGCCTAACAACCCTGAAATATTCCTCTTTTGAAGCTCTCTACCCTGCCACCTTCCCCTCCTCTCACAAATGCTCCTATACTAAATTTAATAGAACTACATATTTATCCCAACCAATCTTATTCCAACCATTGGCCTTCTCTGAACTAACAAGAGCAGCAATAATATATATTTTTTTCTCTTCATTTATATGTCACTTACTCTATCAGAATCACTGATACAAAATAAGAAGTAAAATTATTCTTTCTTGGGGGGGGGGGGGGGGGGAACACACCAAAAACAGTGAGTTCTCTGAGAAGGACCAATTCTCTTTGGACTTGTACTCAAAGAAAGAGATGAAACAGGACACTCAGAAACAATTGCAGGGTTTTTGCTGCTGTTGCTCAGAAGGTACCTGAAATTGAGTTGTAAGAAGGAGCTATTTATATAGGAAGTCTAATTACCTACAATGTTCTGTACCTTCACCACTAAATTTTGTGAAGGAGCACAAGTTGCAGGGTTTGTTGGGTTTTTCTGTTTCGTTATTTTTTAAAGAAAAAAAAAAGTTGCAGCGTTCCATTATTTTTGCCTTTTTAAGGCAGCTCCCCATTTTCCTGCAAAATAGCTGCTTGTTTCCAGCCATCAGACTTTGCTACCTCTTTTGTAATAAACCTACCATGCCCAGCAAACCACTTGCTCAAGCCGCTCAGGTTCCAACACAGCACAGCACAGCACATCTGGCATCATGTACTTTATGTACGGTGCAAAAATTTTCTCAAGAAAAACCATGGCTTTTAAAACTCAAACTTTGCTACTCAATAATGAGGTCTCCACATTACCAGGATTACACTCCCTTCTCCTCCACGCCCATCCAACCCATCCTCAGTGTGTAGTGTGACTCAACCCAGTTCAATAGCAGTAGGTTAACAAGTTATTTCATTACTTGCAAGTGAGATATATCTTACAACGGAAATAAATAAAATGTTTTATAAATGTTATTTTTGGAGCCTGGTCCCTGGTGGATTAGAGACAAAGCTTATGAGACTATATAGACACTAACTGGGAATTTTACTACTTTAGCTTTTGCTTAACCAGAGTGATATTTCTGTTTTGTAGCCCATTCTATGACAGCAGCAGAACAATGCCCACAGCACTTCAGCATTTCCTTCTAACTCTTTAAGCTGACTAATGCATTTTGGAACTATTCAGACTGTTACAATGAACAGCTTATCTCCAAGACCACGGGCAGGGTAACAACTGTCTTTGCACAAATGCATTTTTCCTAAGGTCGTGTGCTGAGGGCCATCTCTTGCTTGCCAAAACGCCAGACTTCAGCTGGACTCTGAGGTTTGCAACAGATATTTAACAATTTCATGCCCAAATAGTAGCCAGTTTACAGGCGAGCCATGAGATGTTAATATTTGTGCTCTTCTTGGTCTCCCTGCCACTAGTCTATTGTTAGCGTGTTAGCTGTGTTAAGATTTATACAAACACAATAAAGGGAAAAAGAAAAGAGAGAGAGAGAGAGAGAGGGAGAGAGAGAGAAAATGACCACCATGTATCATCCCGAGGAAAATGATGTACCTTATTTTCAGTAGTCATGACGGATTAAACCAGAAGAAAACATTTATCTGGACACTGCAAGAAGTGACATGTGGTTATGACTGTATTAAAAAAAAATAGTTCTATGGTGTTAAATTTTGAGGATTCGTTATGTCAAGTTTTGAGCATCCCCTGCTAGCTGCTACTTGCTCTTATTTGCAGTTGAATTACTTGCAGTTGAATTATTTGAATTGATAGCAGTCAGCAAGGTGCAGAATTAAGACCCATCCTAGTAAAGCACCCCCAAACCTTAAAAAGGAAAAAAAGGAAAAGGAAAAAAAGTGGAGGAGGGATATCAAGTGGGGCAGGTGTGAAAAAAAGAACAGGGAAGGCTCACAGAGGAGAGATGGTTCATTGAACCAAAAGGGGCCAGGTACTAGCTGAAATTTCAGCATTATAAATAGGACATTATGTAGCCGAACTAAAAATAGTAATATTATTTTTACTTAATGTCCCTCACTGCTGGCTGCTGACCTAGGGAGGGAGGGCTTAGAACAGAGAATTAAACAATTCCACACAACCACACAAATACAACCACAACCACTAGCCTGACTCCAATGTTTATTTGTAAATTGAAAAAAAAATTTTAATCATTTTCAAAAACTGTCTGATTGAAAGAACTCTCTCTAATGTTACTGTTAAAAGAATGTAATAGATAACAACTATTTCTGCAGAAAACCAACTGCAATCACAAATTCCCTGCCCACATAGTTGCTTGTAACAGAAAATCTCTGGTGTATCTAATCTGATTCCTTCATGCATTTTATACGTATGTAAGTGTTGCCCTATGCTGTAAGCAGCCTCTGTTCAACAGTAATATACATTGTTGCTCCAGCTCTAGGTTTCAAGTCAAGATTGAGGGGGCCCAGCAAAGGTTTTCTGGGAAGTGCTATGTGAACCTGCCACCACAACTGTCTTGGAGAAGAATTCTCATGCTTCACCCTTTCCTAAGGACCTACTTTGTACTTAAACAGAGAATCCTAATTTAGCTACAGTAAAACGGCTGCTTAAACGGCCAGCTGCTAAAGTGGCTTTCATATTTTGTTTCATAAAAAACTGATGAAACTAGCAGAAGTCTAAAAGACCAAATTTGGATTTAGTTTCAAGCCCACAGATCTCATCCTCAGGACAAGAGCAACTTGAAACTATGGTTTTGGTTCTGCTTAAAGAGATAAGAGGAAGCTGTGAAATAAAAACAGATCTGCCTCTGAACTTAAGTTCACAGATGTTTAGGTCTATGGCTTTGTTTTGAGCCCATCACTAGCTAAAATGAAGAGTCTTGATAGACTTGAGGCTTACCCAGACTATTTTTGTCTGCATCTGCTCAATTCTTGCTCTTTTGAAACGCACCACAGACCCCACGAGGGTATACAGGAGCATTTATTCAGCACCACTTTCATAGGAAGCTGAAATGAAGATGAAAATATGGTGATTTAACTTTATAGAGCAACCTATAATTACTTAAAAAGAGTTTATGGCAATAACAAAAATAACTTGTGTTACTTGTCATTGCTGGTCAAGCTGAAATACAGGTGTTTATTATAATAATTTATGGAAAAATATTTAGCATTTCTATAGTTTATATGTTCTGTAATATGTAACTACAAATTAACTAGTCAGTCACACTTTCTTCTGGGCTGAAAAATGGCAAATCCTGTATTTGCTGTATTCATATACCATTCTCATTCTTCCTTAGTATTAGCAATCTGTTTTGGGGGGAATGCTTAGACTCAGGACATAATTCTGCCCTTAGTTTAAATATCTCTAAAATACAGGTTACCATAGAGGTAGATGACAATTTAAAATTCTCTGCTATTTTATCTTCTCTCATTGTCAAAGCCAGTGTCAGATGCTCTTAAATTAAAATGCCTATTTTCCATGTCTCAAAAGGCAACAGGAATACTAATGTATTTTGACTTCTCTCTTAAGAAATGTTTTTCACCACTTATATACCAAAAAACACAAAAATAAAATTTAACTGTATCACTAAGGTTGCACTGTTTTACTACTGCTAGGTTTCAATATAGGAGGTAGCTTCAGAGAAGAACAAGACTAGTATACTGTCCATGTGTGAAATGATGATTACATTTGCAATTTGCTCTTTTTCCACCACTGTACTAGTTTTTAAGATACACACAATTTCAAATGTAGCTTTGAACCACTAGTAAAACTGTCCACAAGTCCGCCCTGCTGATTTTTCTTTTTCTTCTCCCCCCCCTTCCCTCATAACTCACTCACATAAAACAGACAAAAATTGCTGTGCAAACTCTAGAAGCTTGGTGACTAGGCTCATGGTGACCCGCACTTGCCAGACCTGGCCTACATCACTGAGCATCATTTTTGGAGTAAGGACTCAAGGAGACCTCAACTCAGCAGCAACAGAATACACTAAAATCACCCAGTTCACCTATAATCATATACCATTGTATGTACTTACAGCCACAGATAAAAGCCACCACGATTAATGTCCCAAGTTCCTCCCCAGATTCCCAGCCTACTAAAATGGAGCCACTTCCATGTGAACATGGTTCCCTGCCTGCCATCTTGCTTAGAAAAATTCTCACTTTCCTTGCAGATATGGGCTTTCTCCCTCCCTAGTGTAATAGGTAATACACAACTCCTGTATGCAGTATCTTCTGAGATATGGTAAGACCTAATAAATAATTAGACACAACATCAAACATCTCTAGCAAGTCCCTGCCATGTTACTTGATTTCCACTCGATGCACCGCTTTTCACAATAGTATGCAACTTTTCAGCTAGAAGACGTAGTTCAACTATGTTATTTTCCTCCCTCACCTTGAAATAGCCCTAAGTGTGGAAACATAACCCCTTGAACATAACCCCAGCATAGAAAAATTCACGGGAGAATGTTTTGCTCTTCTTAACAGCTAGAAGATTTTTAGGAGCTCCCATTTTGAATACCGAGAAGCTCCAAAGGAGAGTTTCATGTTTCTTTGTCGCTACCCCCTCTTCAGCCTTTACGCTGTCTATTCTTGGCCATCCTGCAAAACAGAACAGCAGCAGCACAGCTGCACTGGAGTAAGAATAAACAGGCTTTCTGACAGAACATCTTTTTATTACCTAGTCTTTTCTCACAATATTGTAACTGCAATCTGCCTCTCCTATTTTCCTAGTTAGAACAACAGAAGTACTTATCCTGGAAAAGTCTTATATCCCAGAACCCTTTCTCCAAGGCTGCCTTCTGCTAGCTTGATCACAGAAAGCAGCAACGTTCTGGACTGTCTGCTGTAACATACCATAATTTGAATTTCCATCTAAAGGAAAACACTGTGGACCAATTACAGAAAAATCTAGCATTCCCATTGGAATTACTTTGTTTGGAGACTTGATTTTAGATTTGTTTACCCTTGAGGTTTTTTTGGAAGCAAGAGTGGGGTGAAGATTAAATAAAATCTGGACCACCTGCATCCCAGTGACGACTATGCAACAGCACACAGTTAACGTTGATTTAATGTGATTACATAGACTACATAAAATTACAGCTGCCTTAAACTAATACCATTTATACACGAAGTACTTTATATATTCATTACCAGTAATGGTAGGTCAAGAAACAAGCCAAAGTGCAGCAAAATAATTTGCATAAATATTTAGCTGTGAAAGCTGCAGAAAAGTGTAAGAATTAGAAGGGGGAGTAACTTCTCAAGTCACAAACACAGTTCAGTTGGCTTATTTCCATGAACTGCACGCAGAGTCTAAGGTGCTACTGGGTAAATCATTACAATATTATAGAATATTGTACAAAGCAAGTGACAAACCAACCATGAGACCATGGTGCTATCCAAAACAAACCACTAATGAAATATATTGTGACTATGCTGCCTTTGAGAATGAGCTGATACGCCTGGCTGCTTCCAGAGCAGCCAGTCCAAATATCCTGGTGAACTTTCAGAAAGCGGAGTATCTCTAGCAAGGATGCGGTGCCTCTGTTTCCAAAATACCTTCTACGTCGCAGTTAAAAAAAAAAAAAGGAAAGAAGAAGGAATAAGAATGGAAGAAGGAAGAAAGGAAGGAGGGAGGTTTAGTCTCCGAGCCCCCAGGCGAACAGGGTTATCTGTAGCCCGGGAGGGCCTGTGGCGCAGCCGAGGCGCGGGCAGAGCCCTGTGGCGCCCGGCGCGGCTCAGCGCAGCAGACAGCGCAGTCCAGCCGAGTTTGCTCATTTTAACAGTGCTGTTCCCAGCACACCAGCCCCTCGCGGGCAAAAGTAAAGGAGGCGGGTGAAAAAAACAGCACGTCTGCACCAGGAAAGGTGGCACCCAGAAGACGGGGGAGCCTTCGTAGGGCCTTTGGGCCCGCGGGGAGCCGTTACCTGAGGCGCGAAGCACGCGGCGAGGACAACCACACCTGCGCCCCTGCGCCCCTTCGGCGGGCGGCGGCCAGGCCGCGGGGCGGCGCGCCCGGCACGGCCCGGCCCCACGCACGGCCCCGCGCAGGGCCAGGCCGGGCCGGGCCGCGCACACCCCCAGCCGGCCGCAGCCGCGGCGCCCAACGGCCACGCCAAGGCGCCGCCAAGATGGCGGCCGCCCCCCGGCGGCGGCGCGGCGCGGCCGGCAGGCGGCGCGGCGGGGGGAGCGAGGCGGCGCGGCGCGGCCGAGGGGCGCCCGGGCTGGCGCCTCCCGCGGGCCGCCTCGCACGCTTCCCGGCGGGAACGCTCTTAAAATTCCGCATTAAACAGCCTTAATTTTCTTCCTTGCGGGCTCCGAGGAGCGCCCGCGGCCCCGGCCGGTTCGGCGCGGCGCGGCAGCCGCAGCCAGGCGCCCGGCGACCGCCGAGGTCTGCGGCCGAAGCGCCCCTCGGGCAGCGGCCGCCGTTTGGCTCCCCCGAGGTGAGGAGCAGCCGCTTCAGCCGGTTGCTGGAGGAGTCGGGAGCTTAGCGTGTCACGTATTTGATTACGGCCAAAGTAAACTTGCCCTAGGCTGTGGGCAGCCGAGGTCACGAATAGCTTTTAATCGCAGCTTTTGTAAAAATACAATATTGCAATTAAACCGCTGATTTCATACTATCAAAATCCACAATTTTTAACTGTTCCCTCGGCACCTCACAGTTACGATCGCTGTGGAACTACCTGGTTTTATCTAGGTTCCTGGAAAAGCAGTGTTTTACAGTGCTAGCACTTTGCTGGTGACTGTAAGATCACTTAGGTACACGTCTCTGTCCTTTAAAGCACTGGATGCTTTTCCCAAGTCAAAACAAGTCATCTCGAATCGAGACGGCTGAGTCCTGCCGGGGGGTGCATTTTGCAAAGCGATCGATATGATTCTTTCCAGATGATGAATCCCCCCCCCCCCCCAGAATCTTTCTGCACAGTTACTTTTGAAGGTAGCTTGTTTTATCTAGGGATCTACATTAAAAAAAAGAAAGGGGGGGGGTCTCTCTCCAGTTCAAGCAATAGTTCGTATCAATGTTCCCAGCCTTTAAAATGTCATTGAGTAGTTCAAAAGAATAATTTTAAAGTATGACAGTTCACAAGAACAGTTTTTAGGCCAAAATGTATTTCCTTACTACTGATATTTTTGGTACATGCCAATTTAAATAGTTCTGAGGAACCTGATGTGAATTTAGAACTCGCTTAAAACTTCATATTAACAGATCTTCATTCATTACAAAGCAGGTTCAGCTGATTAGCAAGCACCACTACAGAAAGAAAGAAAAAAAAACCTTCAGAGTATACCAAATACCTCTTAACCTCAGTGATGCAAGCAGCTTTATGAAAGAGGACAGGCTATTAACCTCACTAGATACCTTTCCCCAATCTGCAGAGTAGGATTAGAATTAGCAAATTAAAGTGAAAGTCTCCATAAAATAACCAATAATTCTAATGGGACCTCTAAGATTTGTTATGATTTTTTTTACTTCAGCAAATATTAATAAAATTGAACATGTAAGTTAAGTCTACAGCCCTAAAATACATTGTCCAGGTAGAGAATCCGCTTTGCTTAAGCACAAGTATTAATATTTTTTAATTAAACTGATTCTGATATCTTATTTTTTTATGCTGTTCAAATCATTTTAGGTAATCTATAGAAATTTCTTTTAATTTTGATCAGATAGATGTAGTATTAGCCATCAGGTATTCCTTTGAAACATGGTAACATTAAGAAATGCCACTTTATTCATGTGGTATAAAGCTTTAGCAAAGTATACAGCACATCAGAAATATTCATTGCAATGATTCACAATTACAGTATGCATAATTTCTAACTTTTCATCTGCATACTTTAGTAATAGTTATCCATGTTAATCCCTCCTGTGGTGTGAACCAACCAAGACTATGTTTCTTATTTTTTTGAGCACAGCCTGATTTTCAGGAAGTTATAGATTCCTACAAAATTCACTATCAACTCATCATTGTGGTTGTGTGCAATTATCCCAACTCCATGAATAGCCAGTATATCATATGGGAATCAGGTGAGAAAAAGCATATAGGTATATCACGCACAAGATGACAGTCCTTACCTGAAGCGTACAAATGATCAGCTCAAGTGAATCTAGATTTTGCTACAAGATCTAGGGACTACACATAGTCTTCACACTCTGCTACCCATCTGCAACAAATGGCCATGCCATAATTACTTGAGCATGCTATTAACAAGAATGAAACAAGGAAAAGACAAGCAGTATATCCACGATACATTAACCCTCAGCTAGTGCTATAGTTTGGGCCCTTGATGCAAAAACCTAAAAATCTGAAAACTAGGTAAGAGATGCAGGCCATGAATGAGATGAGCTGTAAAATGGTGTAAAAAGTATGTGAAAGTCAGCATTATAGTTGTTCGATGAAAGTTAACTTGGATAAAGACTAGACTGTGATGTACTAAATCCTTACCTTTCCATCAGCATGGAGCCCGCAAGCACCTGCAGAGCTTACTCTCTGGTGCTATGCATGTAAGGCAAAAGCAAGCTATGCTGGGCCAGAGGACTCACTGCAGATTAAGAGTGTCCAGAGTTAATTTATTGCAAGCTAGCTAGAGAGCACTGACTGGAATATATCTCACATTATTCTCCCTGACAGACAACTGTTTCAAACTATTCCTAGTAGAGCTGAGCACCAGTATAGTGACTTTGCAGGCAGAGCAAAAGCTAGCCCTGAAGCATGCACATTATCTTGCTGCTCAGCAGAGTATCTTTCCTCCTACCAAAAGAAAAACATGACATCAGTACTTGATTTCCTGGGAAGAGTATACTAAAAATGTCAGTGGATTTCAAATCTCGTTTTTAATAAAGCACTGAAGCCCACATAGTTTGAGGAAAACAGACACTACAACAAATTAGTCCACTCAAAATCCCTTATCACATTACTAATATCCTCTTTTTTATGGCTTTACACTAGCTTCATTTCTGGAGGAGTGGGAAGTAAGTGTCAGAAATAGGGAAGCAAAGAGTTACACTGCTGACAGCAGGAATTTTGCTGGGTAGAATTATCATTCCCTCACTCTGTTTTCCTGTCTTTGGATCCTATAGACTTGTATTGTACATGAATGTGGAAAACCTCATTGCTACGGCCAGGTCTGTATTACAGTTGCTATTTTCTCTTTCTGGTGATATTTCCTCCCTTCTCTTTTCCACACGAAGAGCCTAAAAGCTTCTTAGACATGAAGCAACAGAGAGTTCCATCAAATTTTTCTCCTCTCTCAAACTTACTCTTTCAGAAAGAACAAGGAGGAGAAAACACTTCCATACACAAATGACATTGATAAACTGGTTCCAAAGTCTACAGTTTATTTCATCCACCATGTCCCCTAGTCACCACTCAGCTCACTTCAAGAAGCAAGTAACAACAAACTCATCTAATGTTTCACCCTTAACCTTTTTTCTGTCAGATGAACTCTAAGTACACCAGCCTTTCTCAGCTTTAAGATCAAATTAACAACATAACCCCTCAAAAAAAAAAAAAAAAAAAAAAAAAAAAAAAAAAAAACACAGAAATCTATCTGCTATCACACTACTAGTGAGTAATTAGCAAAGAGAAAGACTGATCAATGTGGTCATACTTTCACTACATAAACAAGTTTTGTAAAATAGATATGATTAAATGTAGTTCAAAGTATCAATATAACTTGTGCATGACACTTTGGCTTTCATTTTTTAAATAAACTGGTCTTTGGAAATAAAATTCTGATTAATAAGCTACGCAGAATAGTTTTGGGATTCTTACTTTGTTACCACTTTAGTGAAAGAACCAGACTCACAGAAGCTGATGAAAAAGAATAGCTCTAGTGCTTTTGAACTAAGTTATCAGCTTTTCAACCTAATCTCTAGGAAATTCTCAAATTTATAAGTGATATCAAATTCTGTTTAAGAGTTTGCCTTACATAGATTTTGTCATCATCACAAATGGAGGATCAATAATGCAGAGTTTCCCATTTGGGGATTTTTATTAAAAAACACTCTTTGAACTTATTCCAGAGTACCAATAAAAAGGACTGCAGAATTTCCAACCACTCAAGTATTTAATTCAATGATATATCATTTACTTATTCTGAGAAATCAGAGAACATGTCAAAACAAGCAGCGGTTCTTTCAGTTTTTCTTGGAACTCTCACTTTCACTTTTTACATGAAAAACCTTTGCGGTCAAGCTTCATAAACTTAACTAGGTCAACTCAAGTATTGAAAAATAAGTAAAATTATTCTTTTATCTAAACAATCTCTTCAAAATAGATCATAAAATATCACTTTGCTCCAAAAATAGGTACATGAATTAATTCGAAGACTGAGTGCCAACAATGGTTCTTACAATGAACTATAGAATTCACTGTAGAATAAGGCACCCTCTCCTCAAAAAGTTTGAAAAAGACATTGCATTTAGACGTTTTGTACAACTGGCTAAATAAAATGGATTTTATTTTATATCGACTTTTGTTGCTAGGCAAAATAGAGAAGTAATTTCAATGCCTAAGGTGAATCCATTTAGACACTCAAAGAAGCAGCTCCATTAGGGCATAAACCAACAGTGTTCCAATATCAGTTCTGCTGCATTCACAGACTGTTCAGGACTTTCTGCAGTTTGATAGCAAATGAACAGCAAACGAACATGAAGGCAATGAACACAGGCTAACAAGGCAGCTTAGTTAGCACAATATTGGTTGACTCATCTAACTAAAGGGCAAATTATCCTTTCTTTCACTGTAACGTAAGTTGTTTTTCAACAGTAATAGTCATAGGTTGATTTCACCTTTGTACCAGATTATGTGGAAGAACAATTGAGCTTATATTTTGGCAGCACTCTTCTTCAATACCATTCAGCACACTTCGATTCTACTCAATATAAATCAAGGCAATGCTTTGTAAATTCCTGAAGAAGTTCCATTCTGAATTTCTAAAGAGATGTGCTTTGGGTAGGAAGAACAAATCATTTTACAACAGTCTAGGCGGTATTTACGGTTGGCACAGATTTTTAATCTTTCCAATGCAAGACTGTCATTTCAACTTTTGGGCTCAAACAAAAGTACTAGAGCTCCATTTATTGCTTCGTAGGCAATTTCCAGTTTAAGACCACTTTTGTTTAAAATTTTTTTGATAATTCATTTAGGCTGTGTTATCACAACACTATAAAGAGTGAAGGAAGAGTGATTCAATGTTTTGCAAGGAAAAAAATGCAAGAAATAAAAGAGAAACTACTAAACATGAAGAAACAAATGCAGCTCTACACAAGTAGGGAATATAACAGCCTTGAATACATAATACTCCACACACATTGATTCAGCATTACTTAACAGTCATAACAAAACTATACCAGAACAAAGAGTTGCCACAATAATTTTCTTTTAGAAGTCAAAAATTAAGTTGTGAGTAATCTTTTTTTTTCCCCTCCTCCCACATTTAGATTGCCTTTCTGGGAATGAGTATATTTTAGGTGTGTTTATTGTGTCATAACTTCACAAATCACAGGTCGAACAGTGGTGATCTGAAAGTAACATTGCCAGCTTTCAACCAAGTGTCCCTATTAATATGCAGCTGCCCAACTACAGTACAGCTCACTTCTCAGAGTGTTCCTGAGCATTAATTAGCCTCCGTCGCATCTCTGCAGTATGTGCCTTGTTCCTGGCCCTGTTTTCTTCATACTGGAAGACAGATAAGGAAATTAATAGATCAGCTATGTCATTAAACAGATAAGTCAAATTTAAAAGTGTAGAGAGGGTTTATTACTCAGGAACAGAAACAATATCATTGACTGATGCATTAGAAATGCAGTTCTTTTTAATAACAATATATTGATTTACTTTTACTTTGAAATTAACATTTGATTAAAATACCTGTTTCTAAGTTTTACATTATTAAACTAGAGTATTAAAACATTCAAAAAAATATTCAGTTACTCTTATGGAGAAACTTAATTACACAGCTATCTTATATATGACAGCTATACTTTATTCACACATGTACTAGAACTAGAAAAAAAAGTTACATAGATACTATTCTAGACCACTGGTTAGGCTTTTTTCCTTTTAAATAACCACTGATTTAAGTGTCTCTGCCTTCTGAAACATGAACTTGTCATCCTACACTTGGTCTATTTTTGATCCTAGTTATTAATTACATACACTGATAACAGCAGTTTACCTGGATGAAAAAAAAACAAAAGCAAATTTAGGTTGAATGAGGGTATTTTTTTACAGTAGAAAAAACACACAACAGAGACAGGACTTCAGTATAACAGAAAATCATGGGAACCTTCCCATTCTAGATACATGCATAGGCACATACTTTCAGGTATGCTCCTGCACTACTAAAATTCCAAAGACTGAAAATCTTAACCGTCTTTCATTGGAGGCAAAAGGGAAATCTTCATGGCTTAAGAAAAATTTCAAATCAATGTATGATTTGCTATATATTTCATAAGAAGTAAGTTATTTTGGGCCCTAAATTAGAGCATACATTTGTTCATTTTTTAAAATAGGTATTAAGAAGGAAAAAAAACAAAATAACCTCCAAATGTTCAAGTCTCTGTATAATGTAATAAAGTACTAAATAGACTGATTTTGGTAAACATTTGCAGTTTTTAACTCATTGTACTGATTAGCATAACTGAAATAAAGGCCTAAAACATTACTCCACATTTACAGAATGCTTAGCTTTTTTCCATGCTACATTGACGATATTTATTTTCCTCACTAATTTATCCATTCTTGTGTAGAATAAAAACACCAAATCTTTTAAAAGTTACACCTGTACTTATTGCGTACTTGTGAATAGCCTTGCAGGGACCTCCTAGCAATAACATATCTACATAGGCATATTGTAGGAAGGCAAACAGTCTTCATGAAGTCTTATTAATACAAAGGCTTCAATAGAAGAAAGAAAAATAGCATTACATGGAAAGAAACTTCATTATTTTCCAAATCTGTGTTACAGTTCTTTCAAATCTCTGCTACAGTTTTTATAGATTAGGAATAAAATAGTATTTGACAGAAAGCAAATTATTTCCCATTTTTTCCCGATAGATTAACAGGGACAAGGGAGGGAAGAGAGGAGAACTAAACTATTCTGGTTATTATGCATTTAAAGTCTTCCTTTCCAGATACAATTGTAAAATTTATGTCAAAATTAGTAAGTTAAAAGGTATGTGAAAAGTTCTTTTGTGTGTTCTGTCACATGTGCATGAAAAATGTAAAGATCAGTTGATACTCTTTTCAAAATCTGTCCATTAGCTAATTAATCTATATAAAATCCTAGACCTTTCCATTTCCTTTGTATTTGCAGATGTAGTACTGCAATAAGTAGGTCCTAAGCAGCAACATTATTTTCAGAAGATTTATTTAGGGCCTAATTTAGCAGCTTATCAAATAATTTCACAGAAAACAGTATTACTGACTTCAGTAATAAGTATTACTTATGCAAAATTGACCATTACTGCCTTATATTTGCTATAGTGCAAACACTGCTATTAAAGAATATCAAGACAATTTGCTTTTTAAAAAAGAAAAAAAAAAAAACAGAAGTAACCTGTGAAGCATCAGTTTCTATTTGCAGTATTTTTATTAAAATGTGTATTTGCCTATTTTCTGTATCTCTAGAAATTGCTCACACTATTAGTTTAAACTAGATATACATTTGAACTGCAGTATTTGTAAGGAACATACCAAAGACTATCACCTGGTTTCATGAGGTATAAAAAGCAATCACTATTTAAAAGTTTTGTGCAGGAAATAAACATTTTAAATTGCAAATATTTCAAAACTTTTAATTTGACAGGAGAATCTTGAAATTATAAAAACAAGAAGAAACTAAATTTGCTAAATTATTTGAAATCACGTCAGCACAGACACTTACATCTTCATATCTAGTATCTTCTGGAAAGCATCCTTTCTAATCTCATTTGTAACTTTCAGTGCCAGATCTTGCCAACAGTAGAAGCAAAGGGAGAGATGCATGTTCCTTGCTCACATTGGTCTCAACATAATTTCAGGTCTTGTTCATACAATTTTACCTGACAACTGATAATTTTATCACAAGAAATGTAAACTGGGTCTCACATGCCCACTCCAGAGTGTGCTTACATTTTAAGATCTATTTATTGATTTTTACTAAGTTTTACTTAGTAAAAAGCTACAACTCTACAGCCATCCTATGTTTTTTAATTAAGTACTAGCTCACTGAAATGTGCATCTTACCTCTTTCCTTAAGCACTTCCGCATCTCACGGTCAATGTCATTGCAATGCCCAAAAAATTTCAAGATGTTGTGCTAATAAGTTAGGAAGAGAAAAAAACAAATTTAACAATTCAAAAGTTACTTCCTCTGAAGCTCTAAATTTCCTAGAAGAGATTTGTATTTTGCAATATATCCTGGTCTTCTTTTCCTTTTCTTTTTGTGAAAAATAATGCTTTGTAACTTTGTAAGATGCACAGACTGAAACAGTGAAGTCTAAATGTAGAACATAGATTTTATTCATCTAAGAATCAGTCTTATAACTTTCACTCACACTAACTTGAATAATGTACAAAAAATTGTGTTCTGAACTCCAATTACTGATTTAGAAAGACATGGCAAGATCCTACAGCCATCCTGGAGGCAATGCACTTTCTGCCTTAGAGAGTTTTCCATACTTCTTCGTGACCTGAAGAGAGGCAAAGGACTCAGTGCTACAGTTTCATCATGCCAACCACATGAAGAACATGCTGTCAGTCCAGAAGATGCAGCCACTAGACCTAAGTCACCGTAATGTTAGAAAGTGTACAGAAATAGGAGTGTTTCTCTGAGTATAACCAAAGACTCTTCTAGTTTCTCAAATCCTGAGGTTAATAAATAAGTTTACTAACATTACGGCACAGTTCAACTGGCGGCTTTATGTGTACTTGAATGTTACCAAATTTCTGAAAAACTGCAGGCTTCGTAACTAGATGTCTATATAAGTCTCACCCAAATAACCTAATTATATTCACCATTAAAAAAAAAAAAAAAAAAAAAAGTCCTCTTAGCTAGGATTTCCTGAAGTGATTTCATATTATTGGCCAAAGAACTCTCAGAAGTGGTTCCCTTTCTAATAGGACTAATTTTTCAGAGTGATGCTTGCTAATATGCCATACAATACAGCAGCAGAACCTGGTAGCAGAGCATCCAAACAATTCAGAAGACCTGACAAACTGGAACTTTTAAATAAACGTTTACAGATATGCAGTGAACAGAGTCAAATTGACCAATCCTTCAAGAAGGAATTAATGAAAGAATAGAACACTGAATACACAACAGATGTGAATGAAGTCGCTTCCTTATTTCAGGGGGAAACCTACGTATAGTTCTGTAGCTGATGAACAGGTAAATGGATCTATACAAATAATATAGTGGACTATTAAAAATTAAAATAGCGGACAAGACAGATTTCAGCCAGTAGAACACTTATGACTAGAAATAGCAGTAGGTTAATAAAGATGAAAGACACTTAACTACAGCAGTGCTATAATTAGCTTGTTTATACCTCTCTGCTTTACAGAGGGCATCAGATGACACTCTGAAGCAGTTGCATGTAATAAATGGTTGCTTTTCTGCAAGTTGATCTTGCTTTTAAAGCATTTTAACTAATACAGATACAGTTTTTAGTCTATTCCCATATTAGTTTGCTAAATTTCAAGGTGAATGCTCAAATTTCAAGCTAACTCTATTCTTCTTAGTGCATAGAATAAACTGAATGTGTGTTTATTTAGCCAGACTCCTAAGCTGTCAACTCCTTTCAGATCAGATTATGAGAAATAAATCAGTTTTTCCAAAATGCATTTCACTCCTATTACCACGACAAGATTGTAAACCTTTGTGTATTTCATTCAACTGATGCATGTAAAAAAAAGGCTTTTTTTAAAGCACTTACATGACAACTGAAATACATGCAGCCTTAAACACCACAAGAGTGGAGTTGTTGGAAAACAAAATAATAATGACATCAAGTAGGAATCTCAATAACCTCTTTCCATAGACACAAGACTTCCAAGACTTCATATAATGGGCAAGTTCTAGATTAGGAATAATGTGAATTAAACTGACTTCTATGAAAAGGCACGTAAGAGACATCTGATTCAAGATAAATTATTATTCCTGAGGGATTAAAAGCATTAAGTTATACATAAAGGTTGACATTTTGACAAAACAGTAGGTAGCCACTGATAGATGTGATTAATATGACTGACTTTTCATATTTCCATGACTTCAATTTAAAAACAGTTCTTCAATATATTTCCCTTCAATTTTAAGTGAAAAAGTAAAGCTTTTTTCACATGCAGTCAGAAGGAAGCAATCTTTACCGTGTTTTTTCTGAGGCTGTCAGCTTAAATATCCTCTCATAGTTGAGTACTAGACTGAAAAAGTAGTTTCTCACCATCTGAAGAGACCAACTTCAGACCAAACTGAAAAAATAAAATCCTTTGCACAACTTTATTACCAGATTGACTCAAGCAAGGAACTAGAAGCAGCAATAATAAGATTCCTTTGAATCCCTGCTGCCAAGAAATCCAAAGAAGCCCAGCTACATACGTAGTAAAATGAAGGGCAAATCTTAAAGGAGTGTATTTTCTGTCCTGAATGGCTTTATTTTCACAATTACAAAAATTCATGACAACATTTTAATTCTATATCATACATACAAGTTTTATTCGCCTCCTAACTGTTAGTGGGTCATTTTTGGCAATCCTTTTGATACCATACTAGTTAATACACAAGGAGAGTCTTCTAGCTTAATTCTAACTACTGAACACTCATATAATATTAAACTTGTTTCAAAAAACTTCAGCTAAGAAAAAAAATGAAGTGTCTCCAATCTCAACTGACCTAAAATATTCTATAGGTAGATCAAGATTTTAGAACTTAGAAGAAAAACATAACAACACTTAACAGACCTTTAAATTTTAAAGTTTGGGGGTATTCTACCTAAGAATGCTGTATAAGACAGTTGGGAGGCAATGGTAAGAGAAGGATCACGTGACAGACTTTAGTGCACTTAAGTTTCAAGATATTGCAATAAAAGTGCCAACAAAAAACAATTAACTTTTTCTGAACAAACAGTACACTCATTCCAGCACTGCAAGTGAATTTTAATATTCAAATTCCTCTCCATATCTTGCTGTAATTCAGAAATCATAAGAGAGCACGTTACTGTAAAAGTCTTCCCTATGTTAGTTTAGCTGCCTGAAAAACAGATATGCAAAATTTTTGTTATCCCTCCCTCTATCTCACAGAACATCTTCACTCATGTTTCCTGTACTGTTAGCCATTTCTCTGTTTGTAACAGCTTTTGAAAGGAAAAATTAGAATTCTGCACAAAATAGTAAAGCTAATAGATGTGTTGTAGATAACAGATGCACTTATAAATAAGTTCTAAGATACACATTATGAAAAAAGTATAAACATCACTTGTGAACAGAGAGGTGAAAATACTTTGGATTGCATGTGACAGTAAAACATTGCTTTCTCATTAATATTCAACATTCAAATAAAGGCACTCATAGTTTTCACTGAAACAAAAAGAACTGACTTTATATTCACTGATATAGAAATACATCAGTACAGAGTATCTATTTAGAATAACTCAAAGGACTGGGAAATTTATTAATAGTGTAACAATGCTGCATATAGCTTTCACTGCAAAGGCTGATCTTTCTAAATCTAGACGTTTACTACAGAGTGAATTAATAACAGGCTTTTAAATGAGTGAAATTAAATTTCTATCTATTTGAAATAATGAAGAACCTTGAGACACTTGAAGACCATACAGTATTTTACATCCTTTAGTAGGTGTCTATTAAGAATATGGAAGTCAAATAATAATTCTGCTTTATTACTGTTTTTTTTTTTTAAGGAGGCACACAGTACTAAAAAGTGTAGAAATTACTTCAACTTTAGAAATGGGTTCATATTTGCCAAGTTTTAGCACAAGAGATCTTACGTCATGTTTTTGTTCCTAATGAAATCACTGGGATGGTTTTACAGAGCTGTCAGATAACTCTTCAGTGAGAATGTACTAGCTATATTTCATGGTTGTTCTGCCTGAAGGAGATATTTCCCTCTCTGATCATATAATATTTCCACTAATTCATCTGACACTCACTTTCCCAACCCACCTACTCTTTTCTCTGCTCAGAACTCCTTACCTCTTTGTGACACTTCTTGAGCAGACTGATAACTAGGTTACATTCTTCAGTGTGCAGATGAGGAGACAAGTCTGGATGCATCTTTAGTTAGGTATAATTTAAGTAGTTCAAGGTCAAAAATCCGAGAAAACTTCCACCTGTCAATACTAAAATATAAAATTTATAATTAAAAACTTCAAATTTACACATATTAATTTTAATAAAAATACTTTAAATCAAAATGAAACATAGTATGTATAATTTACATTACGCAGTTAAAGTAATTAAAACTAGCATATGCCTCTTCTTTATCTATACAACCCATAAGTTTAACTTTAAAGACAAGTTTATGTTCTTTGCTGGACCATGGACATAAGCACACATTTCATTTTCAGGAACTGCCTAATAGCATGAACCTTTCTTGAACTACAGGTTATCTTTTCATCTTTTCACTTCAGTTTGCTTGTTTCTAGCTTAGAGAAAGCTAAGAATATAGAGTTTTCTTTCCACCTTACAAAGAAATGGATACAGAACAGGAAGCACATGAGGAAGCAACAATGATATTTCACTGCAGCACTCAGAGCTAGCATCTTTTTTAAGATGTTATCTACTTGTTTGTAAGAATTCTGATGCAAAGCATTGATGATGCTTTAAAAACAGTACTTAGTCATGCTAATTGTAATTCCCTTTTCCCCCCTTTCTTTAAGCCTAGCTAGAACTTCCCTTCTTGCCACTTCGCATTGTTGCCCCTTACCCTTTCATTACGCTTCTCTGAAGAGCATCTGGATCCTCCTTTTCAGCTCCTCTGAAAAGCACCTTCTATATGACATCCCCGCCCCCTTAGGTAGTGGAACACAACACCTAGGCTTCTCTTCAGCCTTCTCGTTATAATGCTTAAAAGACCTAACTCCCTTGAATTCTCCTTGTGTACCATCTTTTCCAAACTCTGATCATCTTAGTTGCCCTCTGCCGGACTCCAGTTTTTCTTATAGCTTTCTTGGACTTTGGGGCCCAACACTGAATAGGGAATTTCAGATGTGGCCTCAAGAGTGCCAAGAGAGAAAAAATAACTTCCCTTGACCCAATAGCTATACTGCTACTACTGCAGCCCAGTATGCTGTTAGCCTTTATTGCCGCAAGGGTGCACTGCTAACTCATATTCTACTTGATGCCAATCAGTGCCCCAAAGTCCATCACTGCAGAGGTCTGTGGTGCAGGAGCAAACTCCTTCTGGAAACAAATTTTCATATTACTTCCCATTTAAAAAGAAAAAAAAAAATCACAGAAGTGATTTTCCAAGATCTTTTGTTTGAAAGGATGAAAGCATCATATAATAATAGCTTAAATGACCTACCTGTTGAGGAAGATCACTCTGTACCAGGGAGGGAGGAAGAAAAATCTGATTCATGGTAGGACAAATGAGCTCATCTTGACAAAAATTTACTTATATTAACCACACTTGTTTATACAGTATTTTATTATTCCCCTCTTCTCAGAGATCACCTTTCTAGCTGCAATACATATAGGAAATACGACTACACCTTGTGCTAAGTAGCCATCAGTTTTAACACTCCGTTCTAAACAGATATTCTAAATGCTATCCATCAGCAGTTAGATTTTGCAATTGTAAAATCCAAGCAGTGAACTGCAGTGCTGATAACTATAATCTACACTACTGCTCCTGGAAAACCTAAGTAATATGCTTGCTTGCAGAGGCATCTATACCAATTTACTCAATATTTCCCATCATGTGTTCAGTTTAACAAGAGTTACATTCCCACAGTCAAAACAAAATTTTAAGAATCCAAATAGATTTAAATTCCTCTGGAGACCCATGAGAATACAGTCTACATATTGCTACAAACACTTCTAATATGTTCTTTCAAAAATCTCTTCCATACTATCTGGAAGTCTAATATTACACCATACCTTAGCACAGAAGAACTTGGAAGCCATACAAGTTGCATAAGCAGTCTATTCAACAAATTAACAAATGAACCTTTAGAAATATGACAGCAGGAGCATGACTGTAACAATAAAACGATTAAAAACCATGCTGTGCTATTGCCATAGCTTTTGACTGCATGCCACACTAAGACAGCATGTTTTAAATTTATCAGTAGATATTCTGGATAGTACCTGAGTTAGCATTTCCTTGAGAGGGTGTCCTGCTCAATGACTGCTTTACTTAACAGGTGCAAACCCAAGCTGATTATTAAATTGCTTCATTATTCAGTCTCTGATATCTGTTTCCAAAACTGTGATCTAGGCTGGTTGTCTTGCAAAAAGCAAGACCAGTACCCCAGTGAAGTAAGTAGTGTGCACATCACCACGCACCAAGAAGTCAGAGGGAGTACTTCAAGGACGTACATTCTTTCTAAACTAAGAATAGTAATCACTGCTGTTCACAAAAGTCTCAGATAAAGCGGATAATATCCACAATGCCACAAACAGAGAAGTGGCAGAATGTATTTCACCAGCTGAAAGCTTTCTAATGACATCTTACTCAAATACATTCTTCAATGTGGTACCTCTTGTAGATAAATACTATAAATGAGAAATCCTAAATGACACACCACTTCACAGATCAGTACTCTCAAAATTATTTTTTAAATAACATTGGATATTAAAATCTTTCAAGTTCAATCATTAGATATGGACAAAGAATATAGATAAGTGTTCTCAGTTTATATAGGCTACAACAGCTTAAAATAATCAAATATCTTACACTGGTCATGGAAGGCTTGATTAGGACCTTTAAGTACTTCTAATGTTCATGACTGAAGGGTGTTATCAGTGCTAAAAATTAATGGTTAGGAGTGTCAGATTAGACAATGATCTATAAATTATCAGATTAGGCTGAAAAATGTATGTTAAAGGGGAATGGCAAAAGATAAGGTGACAAGAAAAGAGGCTATGTTCAAAAATACTCTGACAGATGAGAGGAGTTTCAAGAGTAACAAAAAACATGTAAGAAATGAGAGGTTACTGGCTTCCTTAGTTTCTTTTCAGTAATGCTCTAATCTAGAATAAAGATAGCAAATTATCATCTTACTAGAATTTAAGTCCATGTAAATGGACTCTTAAATAGACGGTAGCTTATAAGGATGCTAAGTATGAAGAAATACTAAAAAAAAATAGTAGTAAATGGTTGGGAAAAAGTAATATAAATTGCTCTGAGAAAACTATTAACAGAAATGCTGGATAAAAAAATGTCAGGGTAAACAAGCAATGGCTCTAGAAGAAATATTAACAGTAAGGTATAAAAATAATATTTTTAAAATATAGCAATAGCTTTAGGAGAAAAAAAATGATTGCAAAATGCTAAACAAACATTCTTAAGATCTAACGTGATTATTTGGAGAGAATTATGTAGATGAACTCTTCACATAAAGACATAAAAGCACTATTATATTTCAATATGTGGTGCACATATGGTCTGCCCTTTAATATATTTTACACGAGATTCTGAATTCTGCACATTTTTTTTCTTTATTAAGAATTGCAAAACATAACAAGTTTGGTCAAAATGGCAAAAGAACTAAAAAAAATTGCAAATTTCTATGAACAGCCCTCTGAAGCTATAAGACAGAGATAAATATTATTTCTCTCTCAACTTCTTCAGCTAGTTTCTAAATCTATGCTATCCTTCATGGAAAGGAGGATCAAAAATAATCTGACTCAAATATCATGTTCTGTGTAGGTTAGATAAAATGAGGAAAATAAGGGATATTTTAGTTTTAAGGTTTGCAATACTTTTTGAAGAAAGCAGAAGCTTAAACTTAGAAATTCTCAGAAATGTTACTTAATTTCCAATGCTAATATTTTTGTTTAGAAAAAATAATTACTTAGAAAATAATTTCTAGGCTAGGTTCATAATTTCTAGGTTCAGAAGTGCTAGTAGCATTTCTGAACATTAAGTATATTGAGCTGCTAAAGATTTCCCAATAGAAATCAACATACATGTTATCCAGAATAGTTATCTGTCCTTAATCTAAAAACCTATCTACACATATGTCCAATAAATTAAATATTTAATACTAATGCACAAAAGGAACCTACAAGTACTAAAGAAGTTTGCAATAAAATTGTAGATATCTAATAAGTTGACAGAAATCAAAAGGCTGTCCACAAAGAGCAGGTGAAGAACAAGTATTTCACGGCTTTCCACAGCTCTGTTAGCCTGAGGAGCAGGACAGCACAATCTAGGATGAATCAGCCCCTTTCAGTGGTTTCTTCTCCCAGACTCCCTATGAGAAAAAGCAGCAAAAGGACCTAGAGGTGTGGAGAAAGCCAAGTTTTAAGACATCCCCATTTCCTTCCTGAATGAAGCATGAAATCAGCGTATCAAGAATCCAGGCAACTTCCTTTCTTGACTTTTCAAAATCTCCCATAAATCAAAACCAACAAGTTCCCTAATGCAGAGGGAAAATTACATTAGCTTGCTTTTTTTTCTGTTTAACTTAATGCTTAATATTTCCATGTTTGGTAGAAGCCAATGAAAGAAAACATTTAAATCAGATAATTGTTTTCCTAAGACATCTTTTCCACATTTCTTGAAAACATGTTAGAAGACTACCTTTTAAACAAAATTTTGCAAATTTGTCCAGTTTAAAAGTTGCACACATAAATAAAGGTCATTTACATTTTTCAAATTTCTGAAGACAATGGGAGGGGGAGAAGTATGAATTTACATATGACTCAAAAACAACTATTTAAAATGAAATGAAAATCCTTATTTAGCACCATGGAGAACGGAAAGTTGCAACTAAGCACCTCCACAGCTAAGCATTAAGCTCCTAAACACTGAACTTTCTACAGTACAAAACGTTGCAACATTTGCTACATACTCTCAAATAATGTCCACAAGGTGGAGCAGTAACCCCGCAAAAAAGGACATAGGGCAGGGGAAAAAGGAACAGATCTAAAAATTCCTGTAAAACCAATGTATCACTCACTGCAGCTAAAATTTATACTTGCATTTCATTTCGCTGTCCAAGTTGAGTAACAACAGACATTTAGTTTCTAAGTTCTCAGTTACATAGTATTGAGATGTTTGACTTTTGACTTTGGAGGAGAGTATTTATAAACCAAACAGTTCTTTGCTTATTCAAATAAACAGGTGTATTTCTGTAAGATTACACAAAGTTTTATCATGAAAAGTTCAGCTCTAGACCTACCAATGTGTGTTACCTGAAGATACCAATCATGTCAATTCATCAGTAATTTGGCATTCCTAATATTATCTTTCATATACATAGAATTTATAAATATCTTTTTGATGATATTGGAATACTTAGATCAGCCATTCAGTGAACTGAGAAGTTGACTGAGAACAGCCTGGGAAACACTGAACTAAGGATCTTGTTTTTAGCTTTGGCTAATGTCTTCCGGATCTGGATATTCAAATATCATTCTATGCCGCTATTCTTAGGGTTGTATTACATAGATTGAGGACGACCCCTAACTTTCCAACATTTCTAAGAAATTTATCCAGACACCAGTGAAGGCACTTTCATAAATTACACCTGTCTACATCTTATGAAAATTAGTCACAATCTCTTGAATCTTAGCCTTCAAAACTGCACTAGCTTTCCAATATTAGTTGGAGGGTGGCATGGGGAACAATTTAGATACATATGAAGATTTGTAAACAGCAAAGTAATACAAACCACAGGGCGGTATGAAAGAATACATCTACTTTATTAACTTCTTTATATTACATAGATTGCATCTACTTTCCCTGAATCTAAGGAATAAAATTTCATTAACAGAATAAGACTCATATCGGATTTTAACAGTCTTTTTAACAGATCGCTTTCTGCCAACACAACAGAATGAATGCTAATCACTTAGTAGTAAAGATTTGATAAAGCTAGAACATACTGTACATATTAAAGCATGTAAAGAAGGTATTAACTCTATTAAATAATGCAAGCTGAACACTAACTTGAACATCAAGTTATTTCCACAGTATTATTTCCTACTAAAATAAGTTATCAAATAAAGCACAGTGGAGCATTTTCACTTTTACTGGCAACTGTTTAATGTCATTGTCTACATTGAGGCTCTATTTATAAAACAAGAATATCAGCATAGTTAAAGGACAGTTAGTAGAATATTTATTATAATATGCAGCAAGTCACACCACACAACATAGTGTTTATCACAAGATAACTGAAGCACTATCTTACTATTCCAGAAAAGCCCTCCTTCCTGCTATGATGAGTAACATTTTACTCTACCTAGAAAGACACTCAAAAACTATCTATGACCGTTCCCCCCCCCATACTATAACCAAACCTACTGATTATCATCAGCTTAGCTGTCCTGTAAATTCCACACTTCCTAGAAAGTATGCACGGCATAAACCTGTATGTTCTCCCTATCCAAATACAGTAATCCTTACAAAAAGGAGAGGACAGCAGAGAGTTACAGAAGAATTTAGTTAATAGACTGATCATAACACAGTCTTGGCCACTACAGCTCTACTTGTGCAAATACATGTTTTCTTGCAAGAGCAGCTTTCAGTCATAATTTTCAGGAAGTTTTTGGGTAAACCCAATTGCTGCAGACTGTACTGCCAAAAAATATTCTAATATTATTACTCAATAGGAAGCCAAGAACTTCAGTCAGGAATGACAAGACCCAGCCCACGTACAAGGAAACCATGCTGAAGTTGAGGGTCTTTCGCCAAAACTCCTTTCTCTCAAGCTGCTGATGTCCTTCAGCTGCATCCACTAGACAGGGCTCCCTTTCACTCATTTCACAATACAGTAAAGTACAACGTGTACGTATAACCACCGCCAGTAGAACTTCCAATTCCATTTAGAAGCGCTTTCCGCCTTTAGAGAGGGCAGGATGAAGGCACGGCCTCAGCCCTTGCGCGGCTCACCAGGACTCGGCAGAAAGCGATCCGCCAGCGCAGCCCAGCCGGCGAGCGGAGGGGCTGCAGCCCCTGCGCGCTTACCCGGCAGAGGAGACTCCTGAGCTAACTCTCACCGGTCGTTCCAGTCTACAGTTTCTCAACCCCAACGTAATAATTTTTAGGGCACGTTAGCGAAGGCGCTAGCGCTCCTGAATAAAGCGACTGCAGTGCCAGCCCCAGCGCCAAGTAACCTCACGGAGAACGCTCGCATGACACCGGCAGACTCCGAAGGGAGCGCAGGCGAACGAGGGGCCGCCCGCACAGCCTCCGCGAGGGCCCGGCTCCCCCGAGCCCCCTGAGCCCCCCGCGGGGACGCCGCCGTCCCCTGGGGCCGGGCCGGAGCCTCCCCTCTCAGCCATCCTCGCACTTACTGCGCTCCCCAGAGGACGAGGCCGCAGCCGGGGGCGAGGCGGTGCCCGCGCGCCGGAAGCCGCCTCAGCGCCCGTCACGGGAACGGCCCCCACAGCGCGGCTGCGCCGCCGGGGCGGGGGCGGGAGGCGGGGCTTCCCCTGATTGGGCGGCGCGGGCCCCGTGCGGCGCCGGATTGGGCGTTTCGAAGGGCGGTTGGCGGTTGGCGCGGCGCGCGCGGCTCGGTTCGGCGCGCGGCGCCTGAGGCGCGGCAGGTGAGCGGGGCTGCGGCCTCTCCTCCCTCTCTCCCCACCGGGCTGATGCCAACCGTTGGGGAGGCGGCCTGAGGCCCTCAAGCGCTAGTCAGGGCCCCCTCAACGCGGCTGGACGTGGGCTTGTGGCCCGGGGAACGGCAGAGGGGCCCTGGGTTTCCGTTTGCTCCCCTCCTGCTCGCTGCTGGGGGCTTGGCGCTGAGTCCTCAGCCCCGGGAGACACGAATTTCTGCCCGTATCGCGCTCAAGAGCGATGCTGATGCTTTGCCAGCCGTGCCTAGACACAGCTTTGTACGCCTTACAAAGTCGGGAAGTCTCCTGAGCCTCCCTGTACAGAGGGTTTTTTAACACTTTGCTTCTCAGGTGGCTTCATCATGGATGAAACGGTCGCTGAGTATATCAGAAGAACCGTGCTTAAAATCCCACGCGATGAGATCAAGACAATGCTGCAGGCGTGGGGCTTCCTCTCCGAGACACAGCTGCAAACCTTAAACTTCCATCAGACAAAGGACAACGTTTCTCAAGATGTTGTTCAACTCTGCGAGGTAATCCTGCTCTTTGGGAATTGCCCGCGGGTGATACACAGGACACCGGTGCTGACATACCATCAAAAGTATTCTTGTTCTGAAGAGAGCTTTATTTGGCCATAATCCAGCATCGAATGGCACTTTGCAGACTAGCAAGTGTAAAGCAAAGCTAGCAATGAGAGTGACTTTGTCTAGTTGCTATGAGTGCAGGATTGGCCCTTGTGGAGTAGAGAAGTGCATGTTTTGAGCTCTGAGTTGCATAAGGTTATTTAAAGCTCAGTGTCTGAAACCTTTAAGAAATAAGGATATTTCTAAATTGTAAAAAGAAGGCCTTGATTAAGATGTTTACTCATTACATCATACTCCAGTGCTGATTTAAATATATTTAGTATGGCTAATGGTAGCACTGCTTTCTAGCTTTTCTTTAGTAGCATAAGAATGATCATGCCTGCTGTAAGCACCTTCTTATTTTGTTGTGTAAGCATATTCTCATTGCTGACTCTTAAAAAATACAGTATTTTGAGAGTTTCTGCAGTTTTGTATAGTAAGTGATTCTGCCTAGAGGTCTCGGGGACTTTAGTATATATACTTATGCTAATGGACATTTGAATTTGATAGAATTCTGCGCTGTCCCATGTGAAGTTAAGATAGACTCTGTTTTCATTTTACTGTCACTTGTTTGTTTTGAGAGGATTTTTACAAGCAAGTTCAACATTTGGAAAATTCTTCTTGGCCGGAACTGCTTTGATTTTGCACACTGTAAACAAGCAGCCTTTCTGATGCTGTACTTACTGGTGTTTTGGGGAGTCTTCTTATAGTGTCATAGCCCAGATACGATAGATACAGTTATTAAGTGTAATGTCTTAGAGGAAAGCATGCCTGCTATGGACTTCAGTGCAATCCAAATAATTTAAACTACCTAGACTGAGATTTTCATTTACTAAACAATGTGATAGAGTATTTTGGCATAGCAGTTCACTGTGTATTGTCATTTTTCCCTTTCAGGATAATTCTGCAGACATAAAGCAAGCAGCAGTCCTGGACATAATATGTAAGTAGAATATATTTGTTTTTCACATTTTTTTATTTTTTCTGAGTATGTTGGTAACTCCCTTAATTACATAGCTATTGCTCTGTTGAGTGCACAGATGCATCTGGTGTAAACAGATTACATTTTAGATGCTGAATCTGATTTGATCTGTCTGCCTTTTTTTAAAAAAAGCAATAAGCTGCAAAATCAACAAAAGCGTATGTTTGGTTCTTCTGACTTCTAAATAATGTCAACTATGGTAAGTTGTATCCAGCACTTAGTTACAAATGTGAGAAAGAAGTTTGTCTCCAGGATGCACAGAATGCTAAAATCAATGCTATCTTGTTCCATATAGGGAGTGGCATATGTCAAAACCATCAGCAAATGTTCCAGATATAACTCCAGTACTGATTCATAACTTTGTTATATAATATTTTGAATTGCAATTTTAACAGTCTACATTTCTCAATTTGTGTTTAGACTGAATTTCAATAACTCTAGGTGAAATGCATCTTTAAACATTGGACTTCAGAGACATCCTTTATTAGCTGCTTAATCAAATTACAAAAGATTTTCCTATCCTTCTTAATTTAAAAAAAATGCTTTTAGGTTTACCACTAATGATAGCTTAAGAATGTTGAATCAATTATATTGTATTATTGGAAGTCATCTTTTTAAACTGGTCATAAAAGTTTCGTAAAATAATTTGTTTCTTTAATTACCTTTTAATATATATACTGTATTATCGGGCAATTCTTGTTTTTCCCTAGACAACCACATCTATTCAAACAAAAGAATGTGGAGTGTTTACCAGATGAACAAAACAGGTAGGTAAATATCTTTCTCTGATGTAATCTCACTGTTATTGTCCTTATCAATTTACTGCAGTATTGCCTCATATGATATGTTTTAAATATAAACATATCTCTAATGAAAAACTCATACTAGACTATATCTAATGTTTTAATTATGTTTTAATTTAATATAGGACCTGTCTTACAGAAAAATGCAACTTTTTTCTACATTGTTTTGTTTCAGCCAAAACTGTAAAAACATTTTTGAATTAGTTTCTATAAACAGAATTCTTATCTCTTTTTCTTCTGTAACAGGGGAAGAAATGGATTTTTTTGATTTAAGAGATTTCAAAAAAAAGTTTAAAAGACAACTTCATTCAACTCTGAAAAACGTAAGAATAAATCCATTCTAAGTGTTGCATGGCACTTGTGTCTTTTCTTGCCAACTGCTTCAAAACTGGTGTAAAACTATTAACTTTTGGAATGGTAGGGACTGCATGCGAAATAGGTAAAAACATTCTGTATATCTGTTCTAGCAGTGTTACAGGTTTGCTGAACTGAAATAAAATAAAACACGGATTTACCTTAAACTATGACACTGCCTATTCCAGGCTTCAAGAAATGCATTATTTTCTCTATATTTTCTATTTATTTATTTATTTTCTATTTGAGTGTGCTTGTTGCCTAGGTAAGTTGGTATTGCTCTGTCCTGATATCCAATAATAATACATGTGATGAAGCAGAATCTAGATGGAATTTGCAATAGTTAATTACTTCCATCAATAAGCAAGACAAGGGGGAGTTCTGTGGGGTTTTGTGTGTGGTTTTTTTTTCGTTTTGTTTTTGTTTTGTTTTAGTTAGTTGCTACTTGGATTGGCAAGCAAAATTATGTCCATTTCATTTTAGTTCTGATTTAAAGGTGATGTTTTGTAATTGCTCAAAACTGAAATTTTTGTTACATTATAATGACTGACATACCACTGTCAAGAATAGGAAGAGTACAAAGAAGTGGTAAGAAATGTCTGGGAAGGAGGTATTATCTCACTTTTTTAGTGAGCAAGTTGCAGAGGCCTTTTCTTGCTGCAAGTACTTTTTAGCTCACCTGCTTTGTTTAGGGAAGGGAATAGAAGGTGCCTCTGCGTAATTAGTTGTGTTCCTTTTTTGACACACAAGGGATCTCCACTGACAAGAGTAGAGGGCAACAAATACAAATTGATCCAATAGATAATCATATCTAGTTCATAGAACCCTATTAAAACATTATATTTATCTTTTAATTATAATAGCCCATGAAAATTTGAAGAGGTGATATTGGTCCACCAGCTCAAATAATTTGAGCCCTAGTTGAATTGAGAGCTTGATTGGCTGCGCCTGAAGCAAAGGGATTTTTTTTTCAAGGTAGAAAGAAGCTGAAAATCAACAACAACTGAGTAGCAAAACTGCAAGAACAGGGAAGGAGATCTTCAAAATACTGACTATGAATTCATGACCTGTATTAGATATTAAACTCAGGTCTAAAATCAACAAATGTATCATAACTTTAGTTTCTTGAAAATAAGACATTTACTAGTCGTCCTAAATACAAAGACTGTTTTTGTTGCATTGCTACTCTCCTAAAGGAGAAAATCAAGGATTTGTAATGAGTCATTTCTGTTCTTGTTGGTATGTGTCTTCTGAAAGGGCAAAATAAAGTCATATTAGAATTTGGGAGATGATTTCTTTTTTTTCCCCCTCAACAGGAAAAAAAAAAAAAAAGGATGATTTCTCCAAATGGAATTTGATTTACAAACAATCCTGACCAAGCTAGAGGAATTCTTTTTCTTATTCAGGCAGTGGTGTACTGTTTGCATTATGTTTGCGTATGTGAACACAAAGTTAGGAGGTAACAAAACATTTCTAGATATCTGAATGTGCAAGTAAATTGAAGTTTTTCTTTTTTGTTCAGGTTACCATCAACTTTAGGGAATACGAGGATAATGCAATCTGGATTAGAATTGCTTGGGGAACACCATATAAAAAACCAAACCAATACAAAACCAGCTATGTTGTATACCATTCACAGACCCCCTATGTCTTCATTTCTGCCTCAGTGCTTCGGAGCACCTTACCTCTGCTATGTCAGGTAGAAAATAAAACTGAATAATAGACCTTGACTCTACCAGAGTCTTGTAAATCTATAATTCTACTTATTAGTATTGAAGAGGATGGATAAAGTCATTGCTTCCCCAGAACCCCAAGTCATAAAGTAATTTTCTAATTTAAATAGTCACACACACCCCCAATTCTTGATAAAAATGGGGTGAATATCAATCTTTATGACCTTAAAATAGTGAATAGTCAATATATTCAGTTATTGCTTATCTTGAATCTTTCAAACTTCTTAATAAAAATGTTAACTTCTGTAAATTGTCTCACAGAAGTTCAGGAATATTAAATCAATGCATTTAACCTTATGAACTAAGTGTATGAGCTCATCAGGGGAAAAGCTACTGATTAGGTTAGGTTTTTATTTATGTAGCAGACCTCCATATTAGTTATTTCATTATCTTTATCAGGCTGTTAATGCTATATAATTATCTAGTTAATCCCATGAATACCTTTAAATATTAATCTAATCTTAATAACAATAAAGGGCGGCTGCTTACTCTAAAATAACAACATTGCGATGTCTAGAAACAGTACAGTTTTCCATATTATAAACACAGTGTGATTATTAATGATGCTAAAATAATTTCAATTTTTGTTTAAAGGCACTGGTTGTTGCTTCCAATTACCATGACATCCGTGAAATGGAGCTTCGAAGTCACTGCTTAAACTCCCTTAAAGATATTGTATTTAAGAGATATAGCCAGGTGAGCCACTCCACAAGCTCATCCTAAGATGAGTCTTATTTCTTGTTTCAAGCCTAGTTCTTACCCCCTTGCAGGAGGGAAAATTCATCTCTTCCAAGAGATGTTACAGTAAATTGAACTACTGAAACAGACAGCTTTTCTACCTCAGTATCTTGAAGGTTAAACTTAGTCTAAACGTTGTATGACTGAATCAATTTTAGGACTTTTTAGTATAATTTCACTGGGATTTCTAGAGTAATGTTTTAGAAACTATTAGAATAGGTATTTACTCTATTTGTGCAAGTAACACTTCTAAAAGAGTAATGTTCATGAATATTGCGGAAGAATGGAAACAGTCTTCTCGAAGTTGGGCTTCCTGGCCTAGAGTAATTGTCAAAAAGTAGGGAGAATGCTTATTTTAGGAAAGAGAAATAAAAGGAAATTAGAAAGTTCTTTTTGGCTATAGACTCTAAAAGTGGAAGTGAGCTAGAAGTAAAGGATTAATCTTTTCCTCCTTCATTTAGACCTTCCAAACTTATTATCCAAGACCTCTACAAGAAAGGAACGTAGCCACGGAGAATGGTATGTACATTTTAAAATAAACTGCAGTTTCAATGTCATTAGATATGTACTGAAAAAGAATCCTAGCTTATGAAGCAAGATTCCATAGGAAATATTATATTCACATTATATTGTCCATACTGGAGGAGTGCCGTAATATTGAATACCTCTAGGAGAGGTAAATATTTCCTGCTGACAGTCACCGGACACACGTGTTTTTGAAACCAAAAATAGGCAATACCTAGTATTTCTTTTCATATCAGCTTGTTTGGTTTTCTTAACAGGTAAGAAAGGAAAATGTGAAGCAGACAACTGTCTTATGAAAAAAGATTGTGATGAATTTTTTCAAATTCATTTCTATTTTTGTTGGAGCATTCACCTGATCAGAAAAAAAGCAGTATTGTATCAGCTGATAAGAGCTGTCTTTCTGATTTTTCTCTTTTCCTTCCTATCTTTTCACTTGTAGTAGATTTAAGGATAATTCAAGAAAACAGAAATGAAAAAGAGAGAATACAGAGAGTGAATCGTGAGGTTTTTGGTGATGGTCCCCAACCAAAACTTGAATTTGCACAATATAAGGTAGGAAAAGCAATCAAATTTTGTTTTGTAGATTCATCAGAATCAGTTACATTAACTTGCAAATAAAGTACTTTGCAGCAGTATTGCTGCAAGCTTTCAGGTGGACATTTTAAACTAGTTAAAACTGGCTTTATAAAACAGATTTGCACTGGGATTTGGTCAGACCACTAGATGAAAGACTAGATTTTAAGTCTTTCAGCCATATGAACTCAGTATTTTGACTTATTTTTGTAGTAAAGCTTAAAAGAGTCAAAAAAACAACCAACCTTCCCCCTCTATTTTTAAGCATGAGAAATCAGGGCTACTCAAAGTACATATAAAGCTCATAATACATTACAGCCATAATTTAATTTCTCAGGTGATGCACTGACTTTTTTTTTTTTTTTTTTTTTTTGTGATAAACATTGAAAATTCTATTGGAAATTCCAAGAGCTCATTCTTAATGTTTTACTATATAATTGAAGAGGCTATCTCTTTCAGCAGAGAATTGTTTGACACATGGTGGCACCCTCTGATTTTAATAATAAAACATTATTCAAACCAAATCATGTTAACACTAAGAAATGATAGCAGATTGATTCTTCTTCTACTTCATAGTTAACCTATACAGAGTTACCTGATAATTTCAGAGATAACAGGAGATTCATAAACTTTTTTAATGATGAAACTTATAGAACATAATTTCATTAACTAGTTAGTTGCTAATCATTTTTTACTTAACTTAAAAAGCAGTTTGAAAAAACTATCCAAATGATATCATACTTGTTTGAAAATCTTCTAATGTTCAAAGTAATACTTGATTCCATTTTCAACTTTTTTTCAGTTTGATATCAGTTAGTACTTTTTTTGGTCCAACCAACTTGTGCTAGTCATTTGGAGATTATTGTATGTGTATGGCTTTTGGTATATGGGGAGAAACTATTCATCTATGCTGTAATTCTGAAATGGAAAAAGTACATAAATTCGGGAGAAAAAAAAAAGTGTGCTGTCTTATCTGGAATTATTTCTGTTCATTTCTGGTGCTAGGAAATTTGTTTTGCTTTTTGTTCTTAATTCCCTGTACACCCACTAGTTAAATTCTACAGAGTAATTTTGAACTAGATGTCTATTTAGAGAGAAAGTGACTAAGAAAATAACAGATCTATCATAACTGAGTTAAAACCGCTGTACTTCCCACACTGTTCTACAAACTACTAGGCATGTAGCTCTACAGTGTTTGGCGCTCTCGGGTGTATCATGTCCTACAAAAAATGCTGAGGGTTGACAGTGACCTGGTTACTCAAAGTTTGAGAACTATACTGATACAAAACAATCAGTTTTAAAATATAGATATAAGCTATTCTGTTTAATACCACATGTAGTTTGCAATAACATATGCATAAAATATATTCCTTGCTCATACTCACTGGAAATTCTGTGTTAACAGCTTGAGACAACATTTAAAAGTAATCCTAAAATGGATGTCTTGGATATAAAAGAGCCATTCAGATGTCTAGTCAAGTTTTCTAGTCCACATCTTTTAGAATCTCTGAAATCCTTGGCACCAGCAGGTAAGTGTTTCAGCTCTGTAAAATAGATGAAAAATTCATAGTTGAATATTTCTATTGTCTTACATTCTGCTTGTATCTCACATAAGAGACCCTGCACAGTTTGTTTAGAAATATATAGGAATTTAGTAGAATAAAAATGTTACCACCATGCATCATAGAATCAGTGAGGTTGGAAGGGACCTCTGGAGATCCTCTAGTCCAACCCCTCTTCTCAAGCAGGGTCACTTAGAGCATGGTAGACAGGGTTGCATCCAGGCGGGCCTTGAAGATCTCCAGAGAAGGAGACTCCACAACCTCTCTGGGCAACCTGTTCCAGTGAAAACTGTAATCTTAATATATACCAGCTTGTTCTTAGAATTCCTAACTTGTACATAGATACTCGAGCTGTATTTTTAATTCTATACTGTTTATAAAATGTAAATATTGGCTGAGTTAAGCTAAAATTACCTGTTTCTTTTGCTCTCTCCAGGTCTGGCTGATGCACCACTTTCACCACTACTTACGTGTATACCACAAAAAGCAAGGAATTATTTTAAAATTAGAGAGAGGAAAGGTTTCTTTCCAGGAAGCTTTGTAAGCCCTTAATTTATAGAAAGAATATAGAACTCATTTATTATTGGTATTAATCTAAATCATAATAAAGTTTAAAACAGATTTTTTTAATTAACTTATTCTTTGATAATCCCTTAAATTTCTTCAACTGACAACTCTTTTGAGTTGTTTTTCCCCATTAGTCTTTAAAAAGTTAATTGTTAGATAATTTAAATGAAAAGCTGTTAGGAAAATTGAACAAGGTCCAGCAGTGATCATGATTATTTAAATTTTAAATGTGGTGATTGTTCTTAACTGTATCTTTAATAGTATATATGAAGTTAAAGCTAGCTAAGTCTAATCTAGATACAACAAGACATCTCCAGTTATTCAGTTTATTGTCATGACTAAGATACTCCAGGCAGCCTTCTTAGGCTTCAGCTCAGCAGTGTAACAGAGTGCTTGCCCCATTTTGACCGTAGAGTACTCCCACTCAAACAGGGAGACTAACCCATCTGCCTCAGGTCAGGCACGTTGTAAGCTTGGCAGAAGATTGTGCTCTGAGGCTGTTGCAGACAAGTAGGGGAAAGGAGACATGACTCTTGAAACGCGGATGTCAGTAGGAAGTTTCCATCCAACGATACCGGATGTTGATTCAGATCCAGTGTCTTTGCTGGCCAAGTGCAATATTCAAGGATGAATACTTATATAAAAAGCCAAATTCTGTCTTTTCTGTTTCTATTAATATCTTAGAAATTTTATTCTAGAGGAACACAATAAAATTGGCAATAACTTTGTTTTGAGGAAGTTGTGTTTTAGAATGTGTACTTCATTAAAGATTTCATCCTTCTGCAATCCTGGCACGTTACTACTTCATTTAACTTGTGGACAGAAAGAGTGCAGAGTCAAGATGGCAATGTTCACTAATACAAACATTAGCTCTGCAGTGGAGCTCTTTAGAGGTAATAATTAAGTAGACACTTTATGTAACTTTCTATATCATTTTTAATTAAGAGATGGATTTGGTTTGAAGATTCAGTTACATTGTATTTTCTATTTTTAATTCTTTTACCTAGACAGGCTTACTTTGTGTAAGATTTCTTTAGATATATCGATATGCAAAGACAGTCTTTTTCAAAAACTTTATTACACAATGTACGTATTTTGTATATGGGACTGTTTTTAAAACCTTGAATAAATTTGTAAATTAAGTCCTCTCATAAACTTTGTTTGGCTTGACTAAGTGAAAAATGACTTAACGTATACAGATTTTGTTGTTTTTGTGGTTATTTTTCAGCAACGCTACACTACATAAAAGAGAAGTTAGTTTACAACTATCTGACAGTGGTATGTTTTTAGCATTTCTATCTATGCAATTTAAAGGCTAATGTATGACCAGAATACTTAATGTTAGGATTTTGAAATGATTTTAGATTTTGTATGATACTAAGTCTACGTGCAATTTAGAGTTGGCTCTTAATGACTCTTACTCACTTATATCCTCATATACCTCTCTAGGAGTTAGACCCGTTAAAGATTTCAGTATGCATTTCAGTCTGTGCAACTTCTGTCTCCTAATGCTGTACACAAGTCATTATGATCTCAGATGTTTAAATTATTTATAATAGAAAGGTTAAGCTTCAAGATGCTCTTAAACATCGCGAGTACCTCACCTACTGCCTCTTTCTGCCTCTGTTTCAGAAAAGGTAGCCCCTCTCCCCTCTTTTTAATGGAAGAGAAGTCAATTTCCTTTATTTTTCAAGTATGTATTTCCCAACTGGCTACTATGTAACAGGCAGAAGACTTCCAGACAAACAGACATGTATTTATTGGTTATAGGAAGCAGAAGCCTTGTAGACAGGATACGTGAGCGAGAACTAGAGGTTCTACAGCGACCGCAAGGCCCTAGCACAGTGCTGGAAGACGTGTGGCAAACGACCAAGCCCATAATGTTTGCGCCCCAAGAGTGGCCTCTGTAGGTAACACCTTGCTCTGCTTTTCTTTATTTGGAAAGCTATAAAGGGGAAATACACCTGCTTTCTGTCGTTGATTCCTTAAAAATGCGATAAATAAACCTCCAAAAAGCTGTTTGGAGAGAGAGTCCATGCTTACACCCACGGAAAGAGCGATGAAAGCTGGCGAAATCGCATGATTTTTAGCCGCGTGCTGAGCTCCCTTTTTCTGTAAGCCCGGAGCGCTCTGGTTTCGGGGCGTTTCTAGGTCTGCGGCGCGCCGTGTGCTACCATCGCTCGGAACAACCCTCCCCGGGCCCGCGGGGAGGGGAGGGGAGGGGAGGGGAGGGGAGGGGGCGGGGCCTGCGCGCTCCTCATGAATATTCATCAGCGGCGATGACTATTCATGAGGCGCCCGGGCCGCCCACCCGGAAGTGGGAGCCGCGCAGCTGACAGCAACATGGCGGCGGTGGCGGGGCGGCGTGGCGGGGGGCCCGGGAGGCCCCCGGCGGCGGCGCCCGCGGGGGACCTGCCGCCGCCGCGCGAGCTCGTGCGGCCCTCGGTGACGGAGCTGTCCCAAGTGAGGACCAACATCCTGTGCACCGTGCCGGGCTGCGGCAAGGTCCTGCCCAACAGCCCGGCCCTCAACATGCACCTCAGCAAGGCCCACCGCCTCCAGGTAGCGCCGCCGGGCCGGGGCCGGGGCCGCCCCGGGAGGCGGTAACGGCCCCCCGCCGCCGCCGCCGCCGCCGCCGCCCCGGGTGTGTGGGCGCGAGCGAAGCGGGCGCGCGGGGGGCGCGCGTGTCTGCGCGCGCGCGCGCGCGGGGCCCCCCCGCAGCTGCGCACGGGGAACGGCCGGGTTTGCCCCAGCGCTGCGGAAGCGAGGGCAGCGTCACGTTTTGGGGGGCTTTACTTCTGTTGCTCTGTTTGCTCGCTGTTTGTGTTTCTGCGGAGCGAAGCTCTGCCCTTGTTTCTGAAGTGCTGTACGAACGTGTTGCGTTTTCTTCTCTTAGCGGGTGGTAACCCGTCATAATTAAAATACGGAGTGTTGTAGTTACGCTGGGCTTTTTCGTTAGATTTTTAAAAGTGTCTGTGAGCCGAAAACCTAGGTGGATGCTGTTACGCCGTTTTGGAAACGAGCCCTCTTTACGGTAGTCCTGATGGGAAAATGCAGCCCGTGGGGCAGGGGGAAAGCTGGGGTTTAGTGAGCACATTTTTGAGTGTAGGCTTTTCGTAAAGGTAATCTTACTTTTTTTAAGATCATAGTGCTAGGTACATGAAGATAAATCTTATTCCTGGAATTAACAAGCGCAGTACCGGTAGGATGTTTTGATACCAAAAACAGGCATTGTCACTGCAGAAAAGGAGAAGAGGATACTTGTATAGGGAAGTAGGATGACCCTCAAAAAAAATCCAGGTTAAGTGCAGCAGTAAAAAATATAAGGCTATGCCCTTGTGAGCTGCTGACAGAAATTCCAAATTGATCAGTCTTGGCTTGTAACAGGAGAAACTTAAATAGAAAACACTTGCACGTGCTGTTTGGTCATACGTATATAAGCCTTTAGGGTGATGCTGCTGTGAGAAAGATAATCCTAAAATACGTGAGAAGGACGTGCTCTGCCACTGCTGTAAAGTAGGAATCTGAATCAAAGAAGCTAGAATAAACCTAGAGGAGATGTTGAAAAGGACTGCTAAGGGTGATGAGGACGGCAAGTGGCTGCCAAAGGGAGACTCTAAGAATTCGTTTGGCCTAGCAAAAATGATATGATCAAGTGTTGATAGATAAATGTTTGTCTTCTGGCTCCTTAGCTTAATTAAGTCAATGTAAAACAGGAATAGTGGATATAAACTGATGATGAAAGTATTAGGTTTGAAAACTTCTTGAATACTTAAGTCTTTTGCAAATAGTATTTCATGAGGCAGAGGGGAAGATGTCTGTCTACTTTACGTGAATTGATCTAGCCTCATTTTTAAAGGAGAGGGTTTTGAGGGTTTCTGTGATACCAGGGAGACTGTACTCAGTGGCGGCCTGGAAGTGAAAGCTGCCCTCTCCAGGCCTGTTACCCAAACAGGAGGTTTACACAAGCTCAGTATTTTTGGCGATAAGAATAACTGCGCTTCTCTCTCTGTTACTTACTAAAGAAAAGCATAATCTTCTCACAAAAAAATATTTTAAATAGTTGGCTACTGTATACTGTAACCATATTTGAAATTAATCCTTTGGAGTAAATCTCTGTTGCAGGGAGGCAACACTTCACTAAGTTCACCTTGACTAAATCAGTAACAAGGATTATTACTTTTCTTTTCCATGTTGATGACACAAGCCTGTTTGAATGTCAGTATTCTTTGTAATAGAAGTGTCTGCATTGTACTAGGTTAATTGAACAAATATCTACCAATAATCCTGCAGGTGGGTATTGTGTAAACATGGGAAGTAAAATCAGAAGGTGAAGACTTGTTAAAAATGTCTGAAGTATGACTGGCCAGCCAAATTTCTGTGAAGATGTAAGATTAACTATTTAGAGCCATGAGGACGGACTTTAAAGTTAGTTAGTTAAAAAAAAAAAAAAAAAAAAAAAAAAAAAAAGGAGAGAGAGAAAGAGGTTAGAGGTTAGTGCCTGGTAAAGGTTACATGGATGCATAGAGTATCTTTCAACTTGTATCAACAAATCTGTTGAGATCTATGCCTCAAAATCTACACTTCATCTGTTGTAAAAGCTTCTTACTTGCTTTTATAAAGCCTTTAAAAACTTGGCATTATTTTATAGCCTAGTTCTTTTACTGAACTATTACAGAAATTGAAGTGTGATTTATTAAGATCTTTGGATGCCCTTATAGAAACCTGTTATCAGGCATCTTGACAATTGGTAGAAATTCAGCATTCAGGTAGTTTTGAAAAATTTGGCTGTGCTTTACCTGTTAAGTGCCTGAACATATTTCTGATCACATTGTCATCTGATGGGTTATGATGATAAATTTTACATGCTTACTTTACACGTCTTTCTTATTCATAAGTAAGGCTAATTGCAGATGAAATCAAAAAGTTTAGTCAGCAGCAATGCAGGATACCCAACCTAACTTTTAATTAAAGGCAAATCTTTCTTTTTGAAGAAAGAAGTTTTGGTATCTTCCAGTTTGGTATCTGATCAAAGTATTTGGGGGTAAATTTGAGGTTAAAAAATTGGTTTGGGGGGTGACAGGACTGGAACAACTAGATTTTTGAGTCACGTTCTCTTCTGGGCAGTGGCTCTCTAAGGTGCAAAAATAATCACAGCAACTACTCAATGTTCTTTAGCAACAATGACACGCTGTTTTAAAGTTAATTTGAGACAGTTAGGTTAATGCTATCTAAATTGAGGCATTGAATCCACAATCACAAGGGAAATAAAACAGACCCACTTATGAATGGCTTGTCTGTGGGGAAGTCTGCTGCTTGTGCAGAAGGATGGTTGGAAGGGCAGAGGAAAGTTAGTCTCATATGAAAACTCCCTGTCTGAAGAATTATTCCAGGGTTTTTTTTTGGCAAAATGGAAGCTGACTGACTTTGTCAAGAGACTCTGGACTTGTTAAGTATCATGCAACATAGCAAGGCTGAGTATCTGGAAATAGAACTGAAACATTGCTTGAAGGGAATGTTATATTTTGCATGGAATACGTTAAGTTGAAAGATAGCTTGAGAGAAAACAAAATCTTTGAAGTGTCTCACTAATCCAGTTTGTGATATTCCTGAAGTGCAAAAGAAATGAATACTCCAAAAGCAAGATAAAAGTAGGTCTGAGCAAAGTTTATTTTAGGTTATGGCCTGCTGTAGCTAGGTGGGAAGAATAGATCTAAGCCGCATCACAGCAGCCGTTGTACATACTCTTTTGTTTGCTTTGCATAGGATGATTATTGCATTTTGTGAATTTTTCATGTATAGTCTAACCTGTGTAAATATGAAGTAGCTGGAGATTTGCCCAAAGAAAGTAGTTAAGAAATCATTGGTATAATATCAACATTTCACTACTGACTCTGCTTACTGTCAGTGTCATCTTGCTAAGGAAATCAGGTGTGAAGCCCAAACAGGGCATGCTGCAGTGATTCTTACCTGAATATTGATCTCAGAGATGACAATGGAGACTGTTGTACCTGGCACTGAGGACTTGGTTGGCCTCCAAGTCGAGCTTCGGAAACTGTAAAAAGATTTGCAGCTACACTGAGCATTGGATTTTCCTTTTGCTAATAGTTTACTTTTTAAATTTTTTACTTAGAACAGGTGACTGATGTTTTGACTGAGACAAAAAGACTTCAGATAAAATGTCTGGAGGGATGTGTTTTGCCTAGTTTCTGTGGTGGTGTCCTCAGCAGGAATCAGTTTTAGATTGTAGAGCAATCATATTAATGTATCCTCATATTATTTTTTGAGGCCCTCTGTGAACGAGTGACGTTGCTGTCTTTTATTGTGCACATGCCATAAGGCCACTGAAGTAGATTGTATGGAGAGCGCAGGAATATAAGTCACTCAATGTTTAGAGGTTCAGAATTAGCAAACAGTTGTTAGTTTCATAGACTTAAGTGAACTTTGATATATGCTCTAAACTAAGTGGCAGAAAGTACTCTGCGTTCTTCATTTTATTACATATAAACCTGAAATAGTGCTGACAATTCCAGTGACAGAGAAGAGTTGTATTATGCAGTATGCTGCAAGTAGACTGCTCTACTAACAAGTAAGATTGTTTTGTATTGACAGTGTATTTTAGTATCTGTGGAGTAAGCTTATTGGCTCAAAAAACACAAAAGGCACGTATAATGCGCTTAGGGCAAGAGTGTCTTGGTAGAAATAATTAGTATGGTGACATTACTCTGGACTTGTTGTGATTTGGCTTGGCAACGCTGAGCGAAATAGCATCTAAACGGGTGAAACGCCATTTGAACTTTCACATCACTTAGGAAAGTGCTTTTAACTTGAGGTCTTTAAACTAATTGAGCCAAAGTTGATAATGTATTCTGAATGTTGTCTTTAATACACAAACCTGTAGAATTTTTGTCAAATTGTACTTTTTCAGGATGGAAAACTTAATGCACCAATGAGGAAGGGTTTGAAAACTTCACAGAAATTCTACTGCTGTCCTATTGAAGGCTGCCCTAGAGGACCAAACAGACCATTTTCCCAATTTTCTCTTGTAAAACAGGTATTCCTCTTTTCCTGATTTGGTCCTGACTTTCTCTACTTCAGAGAGTGTGCACTTTTGCATTCAGATATGAGAAAAGCCCCCCAGCATCTATCCAGAAATTGCAGAAGTATATGCAGAAGCTCCACGTGGGCATGTGGTTGGTGAATTTGCATGTTTGCATGTTGACACTGGAGGATCTGAACCTTTTGCTCAAACAGACACTGATATGTTCTGCTGAGATAGACGGCCCTTCTCCCCAAATCAGTAAGCTTGAAAAAGATCAAAAAGGAAAAGAAAAATCACAGTAGCAACCAATAAGGGTTTAAGATGTAGCTGATGCTTTTAGGCAATTTTTCAAGTGAGGAAGAGGTAAGGGTTTTTCTCTGCTTTAGTCTAAGAATGCACTTGTTTACAAGTTACTTGTTTAGGAAAGCATGTAAAACTTTTTCTTCCTGAGTAAAAACCTGTTCTTTAGGTGTTGATCATCTGTGATCTCCTGTGGAGACTGTGGGTGACTAGCGCTTGGTGCCAGAAATTATACAGAAAAATTCTGACCTTTGCTGTCAAATTGACTTGTTTGATTTGATACTATTCACTCAGCTCTCTGAGTTCACTCTAAAGTAGATCTTTGGAAGTATCTGTTTGTTGCCATGTATACCACTTACTGCATTCTTTCACGAGATTCATCTTTAGCTTTATTAATGTCAGTAAGGAACCTCCTATAGGATTAGGAGAAACCTCCTATGAGATTATGTTGCACTTAAACATTTATCTGTATTTTAAAGTGGTGGAAGCTACTGATATGTAGCTACTATGATCAGGAACCTCCTAGCAGATCCATTCTCTCTGCTTGCAGAGCTGAATGCATTATGAATCTTATGTATAGACAAATATTTGTACAAATAAAAACTTACTAGTTCTTATGCTCCAACTTTTTTCCTGTACTTAGACAACGAATCTTTTCAATCTTATATTTTGTTAACTTGAAGGTATGTATCTTGAGATGCATGCAGCACAAGAAAATTTTCAGATTTTAAGCTCTTTAAGCTCACAACTTATTTCTCGGGAGATTAGCAAAAGGTTGTCATTTCTGATTCTATTTTTCACCAACATTTGCAATATTTTATATGTTAAATATCAATGTCTCCCCTAAAGTTTTCTTTAACTCAGCTACAGACTGATGTTTACTTTTCATTGTGTATTCTAGCACTTTATGAAGATGCATGCTGAAAAGAAGCACAAATGTGATAAATGTAGTAACTCCTATGGTACAGAATGGTACTTGAAACGGCATATAGAGGACTGTGGCAAGACTTTCCAGTGTACTTGTGGGTGCCCTTATGCCAGCAGAACAGCATTACTGTCTCATATTTACAGAACTGGCCATGAAATTCCTGCAGAACACAGGTAAAAGTGAAGCAGTAAAGTAATGCTGTTTGTATTCATCCCCCAGTCCTCTGTCTCCTAGGTACTGCCTATTTGTCCCCTTTCTGTTAATTAAATTGGAGATTGGCTCACACTTTTAGCTTTAGAACTGTTCTCAGTTTCTTTGTTCTTTTGCTTTTAGCAGTTTCTGTTTTGTTGAAGGTGATGATGATTAATTGCCTAATCAGTAAGATCAGGTTTCCCACATATAAAGCAGGAAGAACTGCCAGCAAGATAGTTACTGATGACATTGCACTAGATGGTGTAAATACTAGTTTGGATTATAAATACTGCTAGTATAAATACTGGTATAAATACTAGGTTTTTGTTGTTTCCTGAAAGTAGAGATAATCTGAAAATATTCACAGCTGGTAGCTGTGGTGTGAAATACAGTTCAGTTTATTTTCTTCTATAGTCTAATTAGCATGAAAATGAACTAAATGCTCTGATTTGAAGACATTTAATGTATAAAGGGAAAAAAAACTCTAAAGCTTAACCTCCCTTTAGAACATAGCTCTCTGTAAAATAGGTAAGCTTCCCCCCCCCCTTTTTTTTTTAAAGAAGAGTGAGGAATAGATCCCATATTTTAATCAGAATTAGTGGCCTTCTCATTTTCAACCTGTTTATGGCTTGGATTCCTATTTCCAATACAATGACTTGAAAGAATAGAAGGCAGATGTTTTGTGCTTGAAGAGACATATAAATTATTGATCTCATGTTCGCAGGGATCCTCCTAGTAAAAAAAGGAAAATGGAAACCGCCGTACATAATCAGCAGTTGGCAGAGAAAGCAAATGAAGCATTCATCAATACACACAACGATAATCCTGGCACTCAGGAACTGGACTCATCCGAAGTGAAATTAGTAGCCCCTTTTGAAGGCTCCGGCAGTTCTAACTTTGCTAAGCAAATGCAGCCAAAATGTACGCCGAAGATGCTTTTACCAAAGCCCAAAGTGGCTTTGGTTAAACTTCCAGTGATGCAGTTTGCTCACTTGCCCATATTTGTATCTGCAACAGACTCTTCTGTCAAACCTGTTGTAGTGGCTGTTGATAATCAAGGGTCAGTTATGAGTACTGTTCATTTATTGCCTCAATCTGTAGGAATTCTGATTCCAGCACTGGAGGCAGAAACACTTGTATTTAAAGACACTATGCCTGTTTCAAAAGTGACAAATTCTGGTGATAATGAACCAGTAAGTACTGGTGTTCAAGTTAACTTGGATAAGGTAACATCAGCTAATACAGGACAAGAGCTGGGGAATGTTTGCCACAAGAATAAAATTTCTTCCATAAATGTACAGACTGACTTATCTTATATTTCACAGAACTTTGTACCAACTGCAGCCTGGACTCCCGATTCCTCTGTATCCGCCTGCTCTCAGACAGATTTGTCATTCAGTTCACAGGTGTCATTACCCATCAGTGTACAAACACAGACACTGCTGCCTGCTTCTAAACTGACTTCATCCATAGCTGCTCAGACTGATGCTTTTAGTCAGGGTTGTTTTCCAACGTGTGGTATTTCTAGAGAGACTCAAACCAACCGAACACAGAACTCTCTGGATGGAAGAGTGCAAATGGACCAGGCTGTAATGTGCGGTGACATCTTTGATAATGTGCATTCGTCATACAGTGTTTCCACTCAGATTGGACTTCCAGAGAGTAATTTAATGACTGGAAATATAGATGAAACCTTGCTGCAAAGGAGTAATTGCAAGAGCCTGAATCAGGATTCCGTGAAGTCGGAATCCCTTATCAGCTTCAATACACAGACTAATATACTTCCACCTCAAAATACAATGGATAATCAAACCCAGACAATGGACTTACTAAGTGATCTGGAAAACATCTTTTCAGGAAACATGTCTGGCCAGACACTGGATAGTCGTGGCCTTTTGTCTGATGCTAGTTCTAATGCCGACACACATCTGCCATCTGGCCCATCACAGAGCACAGGAATAGATTTTGATATTGAAGAGTTTTTTTCAGCATCCAATATCCAAACTCAAACTGAAGAGAGTGAGCTTGGTACCCTAAACTCTGAGCCTGTTTTGGAGTCTCTGGACATCGAAACTCAGACTGATTTCTTATTTTCAGACAGTGCCACGCAATCATATAGCTGCAGAGGAAATTCTAACTTCTTAGGTTTGGAGATGTTTGATACGCAGACACAGACAGACTTGAATTTCTTTTTAGACAGTAATACCCATCTGCCTTTAGGCAGTATTCTGAAGCAGTCTAGTTTTTCCATGAGCACTGACTCATCTGATACAGAAACCCAGACGGAAGTGTATCCTGCCATTAAAAATATACCTAGCCAGAACATGGAAAGCAAAGTCCGGTTGAATAGTGCTGAAACGCAGACTATGGATAGTTGCTTTGAGAACTTTGGAAATTTATTCCTGACCAGCAATGAGACACAGACAGCAATGGATGACTTTCTTCTGGCTGACTTAGCCTGGAATACAATGGAGTCCCAGTTCAGCTCTGTAGAAACACAGACCTGTGCAGAACTGTGCTCCTTGTTTCAGAGCTCTGACAAGTCCAGCCACTGAGCACTGTGTAACAGAACTGTTTCCTGTGGTGTGAAATTAAGTTATTGGGGTAGGAGAGATGGATCGACCAAGTTATCCACTTTGCGTTGTTGAATGTAGCTGTCATGCACAGTTGGCCTAAGAGGCTTTTCGTGCTGAAGGTACTCTACTGAATATGTAACTTCAACATAAACTACATGGGCTTAAATGTGTGTGGAATTTTCTTTTGTTTTGTAACTTGTTAACATACATTTGAACCTTAAAAACTTCTGTGGTGCCTATGTTTTCTGCTCAAAATTCTTTACAAAGATGATACTGCTTTCATTTAAGCTGAAAAACTTTTGAAGTTTTCCCATATTTATTTCTGGCATACACATAGGGTTGCAGAGTCCTGGACCAAAACCTGGGCAGTCCAAATCAGATGCTTCCCTGAAGTTATGAGGAGGGTTCCTCTGTGTGTAAGCTACTTTTGTTTACTTTTTTCAGTAGCTTGTGTTTTAAATTTGGTGTGGATATGCCAATGTAAGCCGTACCGGATTCTTTTATTCTATGCCTTCACAGCTCTTACTCCTGTGTAAGTTGGTATTTTCCAAGCACCCGTCCAACAGACTAGAGCTGATACTATTCATTCAGTTGTAGATCTTCAGAAGTATCTATTTGTTGCCATGTATACCACTTACTGCACTCTTCAGCAAAATACATCTTTAGCTTTATTATGTAGACTCTTGAATATATTTATTATTAAAAATGTGTAGAAAGCAACAGTTTGAGGTTTTTTTTTTCTCAAGTGACACTGCTCCTTTGAAGGGTAGGAGAAAAACTTGGAATACACAATTATAGGGAAAATTAGCATGCTGTCCTTTTAACTTGTGTGGTAAAATATTTTTGGTCTTCAGGAGGGATTTGCTTAATCATTTGTGACTATAAGACACTAATATTAAAATGTGTGTGCCTGAAAGTCTGGAATAACTTGGTTTTACTGAAATACCCCTAGCTCTATCAAGATATATATCTTGAGAAATCTTATAATGGTTTATGCTACAACTACCTTAAGAAAAATCTTTAGAAGTGGGAAGTTAAGTTCTCTAGAATGCATCCTCACCTGGACTCTTGTCCTTGGTGTTGTTTTTGGAAGCAGGAAGTCCAGTTGGAACCTGTAAAAGAAGGCTGAGAGACCAGCTCACAGAAGCCCCTTTGGAAGAGTGTGTCCTGCTTTTGCACACTGATCTGCAGCCCTCAGTGCCAGCAGCTTTTTGGAGAGTTTTCTGAATATAATCAAATTTAAACAGACTGATCTGCTGAAGAGAAATATATGTGACCTCATGGATTTTTTTTCATGTTCATCTTACGCTTTGTACCAAGCTTGTGGTAGATGCAATTGCATGAAAAAAGCCTGCTGTGAATGTAAGCTGGAATTTGGCCTTAACTGCTTTTTATCTTTTACTATAATAGCAGAAAAACTGAGGCCTCGGGTTTTGTCTTGGCCAAGTTCTAGTTTCCATTACCTTAAATGTCAAGAGCAACTTGGTGTCAAGCTCCTGGGCCTATAATAGACTTTACTCCCCTAGTGTAAGGGGAGAGGTATTGGCTACCTACATAGTAGGCAGCTCATCTGTAATGTCTGTCCAAGCCTTAGTTTTTGAAGACTTGCTGTGCTCTGTGCTTTGCTTCATATCCTGTGTTCAAGGATAGGGGAGTCAGGTTACTCACCCAATGTAGTGAGCTGCTCTTGTTCGAAGTGAGCGATAGTTTTCGACTTCTTTGTCTCTTCCTACCACTCTTTGAATTGTCATAGTTAAATCAACACACTCATATGGTAAGAATTTCGACTTATGCTTGAAATCATCTCTGTAAATTAGCCCAGAAGCTTATATCCTGTTTTTCAACATTTCTAGGTGAGAGCTTGAAGACTTCCACAGTCTTCAGTTAAAGAAACTGCACAGAGGAACCTTGTGGTTCCCTCAGGAGTATAGTGATTTTGAGAAATGTTGTCCCACTCTACCCCATATTTCTTAAAGTAAATGTTGTTTTTAATGCCACTTTTTTCTGAAGATATGACTGATTCATATTTGCCTACCTACTTCCAAATTGAGAAATACGATAAATGACAGAATTAGGGTAATTTATTCTATTGCAGTATTTTTCTGGTAATGTTGCAACTTTGGGTTTTAAAGTGTTTTTCTCCTCCTCTCTTCCCTGGCTGGAATACAAGAGAACACTTCTTCGTGCACAGGCGCCTGCATTTTTCAATGCGCAGGTTGCCTGCACTGACGGGGAAGCAGTTATATATAAGTCTGATTCTTGGATTATTGCTTTAAAGGAAATTGGCAGCTGGGGAGAACTGTGCTTTCCACGGCTGTAGGAAGCAGAAGTGAGAAATTCTTCGTTACCTCTGAATTTGGAAGCCAGAGTCTTTCTGAAAGAGAAGGAATCTTAACCAACGAGGAGCAGAATTCCAGATGGTTTCAAATTCTAGCCGTAGCCATCCGAGATGCAAGCTAGCATTTCAAAAACTTTGAAACGAGTTTACAAGTCAGAATGGGAGTCACCTTGTTTTTTGCATGTAAGCCAAAGCTCTTAACATCCTTGACCAGTAGAAAAAATGTAAGGTTTGTATGGACACAAATCTTACAATGTGATCATTACTCATTTATTCTGTTTCGTAATTAAAAGTGTTTATGAGCTTTGTGCGTTCTATTAGAATACAAAAATACCATTCTCCTCCCTCAGCTAAATTTAATTAGATTAACACAGTACTACAGCGTGAAATTATTTAATGAAAATGCAGCAGCATTAACGCAGTTAAGCATACCTGTGTTGCCCTATGGAATTCGCTCATTTTGACCAAGATTAATTTATTTTTCACAAATTTGATTCCCTATGAATTGTTTATAAAGTCAAAAATAATAAACATATATTAGAAAACACTTTGGATTCTAGACCTCTAGCACATGTCCTCATTTAGGATTTATTAAATATTTTTTTAAAATGCAGACTGCAATCAGACTGTTCATAGTTCTGTTGAATTCCAGAGTCAACATAATGAAACTTGATCAGAAGTATTGTTGCTAAATACTTGTAATTCCTCAAAATTAAATGGGTTCTTCTTTATAATAGCTAGTTTTCTGTTTTGGCCTTTGTTTTATGGAGTTAACTTTAGCCAGAACTATTTCTTACCAGTAGTAGTATTATATTTATCTTTGATTTTTCTGCAATTTGTCTCTGATTTGATTTTCAAGGCACTGTCTCATAATAATATGAGTTAATAGTGACTTGTTATTTTGCTAACTCTGTTTTATATGAGTACTCTATCCTCAACTGCCATTTGAACTAAGATAGAGAAAATATTACATCAGATTCTCCATAGCCTCTTAGCACAAATTTTTATTTAGAAGCACTAACTACTATTACTTGCCCTAACTCTTTGCACTTCCTACTTAATTCTAAGTTACGCTGTGATTGTTGGATCTCTTATGCTTGTGTAATACTGCTCTGAGATTAAATTAGTCCATAGTTTTGTAGGCTCATTTGAGCTTTTCTTCATTATTTGAAGTTAGTCCAAGATTTACTAATATGTATCAACCTGCTGCTTCACCAAGTTCAGCGGTTTGTCCCTGGGAAAGATAGTAGCCCGGTACTACAGGGAAGAATGGAAAATGCCTGTAAGGGCTGTTAACAAGTTACTTCAATAGATAAGACTGTTCTCAACGACTTCACTGGACTTGTGGATCATTTGGTTTTCAGCAAAAGCTTTCCTCCTCGCGGGCCCGGAGAGGCTGAGCGCGCGGCGTCCTGCGCGGCGTTGCTCGGGAAAGGTCGGTTTGCTAGCTGTGCCGTCTGGCGGAGCCCGCTTGCTCGAGGCAGGGTCGAACTGAGCACGGCCTCCGTCTCACACGGTTCTCTGGGCAGATGAAGATAAACAGGAGAGTCGCAGATACTCTCTAATAGATTTCTGTGATGTTTAAGAATAATGCAGTTGCGTACACATTTAAGTTGTACATTTAAATTCTTCAATTTGGCCTTCTGGAAAAATGAATGGTGCCTGTTTGGTAGAGTAGTGCAGTGGCAGATGTGAGCCTCCACTGGCAATTTGCACATGTGTGTGTATGCAAAATTGAGTAGATTGATTTGAAACTTTGGGCTTTTGAGAGAATGCTGACAGTTTATAGAAGGTAAACATGTTCTGTTCTCAAGGTGTATATAAAAAAAAAAATCAAATCTGGGACACATTCCTTCCACAGTTTATGAGAACACGAGCACAGAACAACTGAAAAATGAGAGGTCTGTCTTGTTGCCTTCCATGTTTGTCACTTCATGCTAAGAATTTGTCTAACTGGATATATGTTTCTACTTATATTTGCATCTACTTATGCTAATATGCTTGTAAATACTTCTTGCTGTGGTAGGGAGGTAATCCTCTCCCTCAACTCTTCATGCCAGCCTAAGAGATATCAGTAGTTTAAAGTTAGTTTATTAACTCTGTATGTTCTTAGCTATGCAAAGTCGTGTCTAGAAAATTCTCTCTTCTGAAGGGTATATAAGTTAAACAACTGTAAAACAAGCCCTGTGAGACCTCTTCTGATTTTAAACAGTTCAATCAGCGTCCGTAACTTAGCAACGTACTTAACTAGTGCTCCTTACCACAGTTCTATTCCTAGGCACGCTCTCAGTCATTTTTTTACGTTGAAAAGAGAAGGGTAAATTTCCCTGCTACCCCCTATGTACCTTGAGAGCGTAGAGGCGACAGAACCAACTTCCCTGAACAAAGATTACTGCCTTCCGCTGTTTTCAGTCCTTACCCTGCTAACACATGCTCATATGTTAGGGTCAGATGTGAATTGATTTTGGTAGGACTAGGTAAAAAGCTGTATGTGTTGGCATGATTCAGATCTAAGTTTTTTAATAATCTTTCAAACACTGGATAAGTAGATGATAAGACTAATATAATTACGTACTGAATCGATACAAGGTGCTCAACTTGCAAAAGAATATTTGTTATTGAAATGACAACTCAGAGGTGAACCAAACTTTTATTTGCCTTTATCATTAAGGTGTAAAGCTTCCTTTGCTTTAATCTGGTTTTGACATGTTTTTTAAAACATGATCTTAATGTACAATTCACTGTTCCAAATATGTTGACACCAAAACATTGCTAACATTGTGGGCCTTGCAGTTTTTTCATTCATGTTTGTTATAAGGTGCTGCTATGCCTGTGTTCTTAATAGAATAGATCTACTGTAAACAGGCTTCGATTTATAATATTGTGTAAACACTATGAAGATAGGGTTGTTTAATGGTAGTAAGCTGCTTTTCCAATTCATTGTGCAAACTTGCAACTTCCGTTTTTTGTTTTTGTTTTTTTTTTTTAAACAAAGTTGATGTGAATCAAAGTGTGCGTGCTTGAAGGATTTGCTGCTTAGAGCATGACTGAATTTTATTGTTCAAAATGCCATTGCTATGCAATGAACAGAATCAAGGAGCCCCACATCATTCAACTCTGTATTGCCTTGCAGTTGGGTTGATGTTAGGTTTGTCTGAGTGTATGTGACTCTTCCACATCACTGAAAATGTAATTGAAGAGTCTTGAAATAGTAGAAGTTCTTGAAGGAGCTGCTGATCTTCAGTTAAACAACAGAAGTCCTTTACTTCTGATTCTTTTTCATATATTGGCTTTTTAGCAGTATCTCCAACATAACCAGTAACAGAATATAATAGATGACCTGTGATGATGTAAACTGTGTAGCTCCCATTTCACCATGAGTAATGCTTTACATGCATGCTTCAAGCACTTGCATGCAGAGCTAACTTGACCATACTTCTATATACACAGTATTTACAAATGCATCTCATAAAATAAAGCTGGATACAAAAAATAGCCATATTTTTCAGCTTACAGAATTGAACACCGGATTGTGATCTGATTTAAACTTTTAATTATTTGGAATGGATGAGTAATAAGTCTCATGGGTGAGTCTTTCCCAAAGCTTGTGTGAGCCAATCTCAGTAAGGCTGAGAACTGTCCTTAGAATGTTTTTCTTCTCATCACTGTTGAGATTTTCATCTAACGGAGGAATTTAGTTTCCAAAGGATGTTCATGTTTGATTCTTGCTATTTAAGCCAATAAACTTGCAATGAACAGAAAAAAGCAAATGTTCATTTCTTATATCTATTTTACAAGTGACAATCCCAAAGAAGGAATGTTGTCTTAATAATTGTGAAACTTTTAAGGATAACGCATGCAAAGAAAACCCTGTGCCAAAATACTATTTCATATTTCCCTGTATTGGAAACTGAAATGTTACATGAATTTACTAGTAAGTTATTCACAAGTGTTTAACCATTTTGTTCACCAGTGAAGCACTTCTTTACTCTTGTAAATTATACATATTTTGGAATAAAGTCAACTTCAATCTATTTTTGTCTTCTGTTGTATAATGTCTGTGATCACTCTCCTGCTTAAAGAGGCATGGGTAGGGTAAACAGTGTCTGTTAACAAGTGCTGTCTGTCACTCCTTAATATCTTATCTTCTGAAAGCTAACTATCTTTGGAATTAGTAGAATTTTTGTAATCTAAAGATGTATTTAAAAGTCAGTCAGTTCTTGATCTCTAGAGACTACAAAACACTGTTTTCCAACATAGTCCTACTTGTCAATGAGTTATAGGAAGTTTAAAGTTAGAACACAAATAGAATCAGATTTAACAAGATGCTACATTTCATAAACTTAAAATAAACCTCCACTAGGGAGGTTCTCCGTTTTTAGTGAACCTGCGCATAGGCTTAGGTACTGAACAGCCCGTATGCAGATAAGGCCGGATTCTTTTGACTAGCAGCATCCAGGCTGGCTGCGCTTGTGAGACTCCATCCCACAGCATTCAGCAGTGCGTGCATAAAGAGACGAGGCTTTCATAATGAAAACTTTAATAACCTTTTATGCAAAATGGATACCTCTGGAGTTTCCGTTTCCTAACAGATGCCTTTCCTCTGCAGTAGACCCTCAGGATTCATGACTGCTTTGCATTCTTTTCTACCTTACTGTCCCTCCCATCCCTCCCTTAACTTGCAAGATCTCTAGGCCTAGCTGTAAGTAGCATCAGGTGGAAGTTCAACTGCACTATGCTGATTAGTTTTCAAAGTATCCCACTAAAAAATTACAATCCTATCTAATAGTTCATATTTTTTTGCAACGTACTCTGTATAACTGAGAGAATATTTTTTATCACTGTGAATATAAACAAAGGTGGACTAGGCTGATTTGAGGCATGGACGATACTTTGTCCCCTTCTAGCCTATGCAGTCCTCACGCTTAATCCAATCATTTTCTGTTACCTGGAGGATATAGAATGCTGATTTCTACTCTTACCCTGGTATCTCATCAACTTCCGTATCAATTCGGAGTAGGTGGATGAGGAGATGCTCAGTGGCAGGAAGTTCTCCTGTACCGTTGCAATGGCAGCATTCAAGATGACGTTCCCTGATGCAGACTGGGTTTGGTCTTGCAGCGCTCTGGGTATTTGCATAAGGCAGCACTCAGCCTTAGCGGCAGTGAAGCATGGAAGATATTTCCAGAGAGGTTCAAGTATCTAGAAACTAAGTTCCTGCTCAGAGCATTTAAACCCATCTTTCAAAGAGTCATATGCATAGTATACTGACTATCCTTACAGAAATGAAATAATCCTATTCCTGTTACAGGAATGACATTCTGCTTAGATGAGGCAGAGTTTTTTCAGCCTTTGAATTATTTGAGTTGAGTCTATTCAGGCTGTGAACAAAAGTCTGACAGACTGGCCTTATGAAACTTTCAGAAGTGGCTAGACAGTCTAAAAGGCAAGACAGAAATTTTGAATCTTGATTCCTGAGGAAGATAATGGCTGTTTAAACATCAGCAAAGCCTTGTGTGTTTTTTAAACTACCTTTTTGAGAGTTTCTAATAATTGACTGTTACTTCTGTTGGCAATGAAACCATTTCTGACTGGTTTGTGTGTAGATACTGGATTTCCTTCTCTTAAAGAAATTGCATGCTGGCAAACAGATTGTCTATCAAAGCAATGGAATTAAAGATGAGGCAGATTTTCTGTCTGGCTCGGGGATTTGCTGCCAGTGACAGTGAGTCCTGTGGAATGAGTCCTCTGGAAGTTTGGACCTAAAACAAAGGGGAAAAGGAGGGTGTTGATCTAAGTTTTGGGTGTTCCATCACTATATTATTACAGTGTTGTCAACAATTCCCTTTTTGCTTGCTTTGTTCTGGCACCTGGAATACAGGAAGCACTTTTAGCTGCTGTAGCATTTAAATTTATTGCCTTCATTCTCAAAAGAAGAATCTAAATATAAACAAGCAGCTCTTATTTCCTGTGGTAGAACCAATGTCTTCAAGGTCACATATCTTCATTAGGATTATGATGACTGAAGTGTTGTGAATTCAGTCTTTATATTCTAGGCCTTTAGATGTCAGCTTTTCAGGTTGCCTTTTATTGTACCCCTTTCTTGGAAAATTCTTACTTTTGTCGCATGAACTGTAAGCAGAATGTAATTTGCCCTTATCCTTTTCTTCTTTAAAGCCATTTGTCAAGGGAGCACAACAGAAACACTATTTCTTGCAGAATTGCTGGAAACTATCTTGCAATTAGTTTTTAATTGATCTCTTGTAAACTTGGTTGATGGGGCCAAGTCTCCATGAGCTGCTGGAACCATGTTTATATGAGTATTTAAGTAACAATTTTGTCTGCAGTATTTTTTGGACTTATTTTGTCCTGACAGCAGATTAAAGGAGCATCTCTGTCCGCATTTTTTTTACCTGAAATACAAAGTTTAATTGGTCTATGTTAAGTATTAGTAGATTTTTCCAACAGTAAAAAAACAATCACTTATACCCTAAGCAAGTGCATTAATGATCTCAGCATAGATTTTCACATTCCTTATCTGACCAAAAGAGTTAAAATGATTTTTTTTTTCCATATCCTCTGTGAATATTTTTCAGCTCTTTGGAGAAGTTACAAATTTGCAATTTACAGCCATTTTCACACATGCTCATGAAATTACACTGAAGAGTCCTATTTCACAGGTCTTGTAGCAATAATCTAGAAATATGACTTGGAAATATCATCTTGTATTAGTTTGTAGAAAAAGTCGTCTTCCTTCTAATCAAAACAGATTTGACAAATTAAAAAAAAATGTAGGAAAAAGATTTATCTGGTATAAAACACTGAAAAAGATGGAAATAAAGTTTATGGTTTTCCCTGTGAATTCCGATTTTTTTTCCTGTTGTCTTAAAGAAGTACTGTCTGTCTGCAATGGCTGCAACTTGTAACTATAATGAACGTGTTTGGCTTTGCTTGCTTTTAGGTGATAAAGCAGTTCATTTTCAGTTTTCACACTGAAGCAGCAATATTTTCAGTTGTTTGAATGGAAGACACCACCTTTCCTCCTTCCAGGCTATAGAAATTGTTGCCGATCTCATGGGCACATCTACATCTAAATTTTCTACCTAGTGGACTGGAGACTGGAAATAAGTACATACGCACCTGGATACTTATTCTGGGGCTATTTGTGAAGGATCCTTCTCTTGTGGAGTATGTATCTTATATCCAAAGCACAGGGTGGACAAGGACAGGGGGAAGAGTGAGGTAGAAGGAAAGGAATAAAGAAGGGAAGAAGATTGCATATTAGAGGATGTCACTGCGGAAAAGGGTGTTGCTACTAGCTGGATAAAAACACTGGGAAAAAACAAATCACTGACAAAGAGCATTGAGGAACAATGTTCCACTACACTGTCAAGGTGTGAATCAAGTGATGTTCTGTTTCCCTTTTGTGGGATAATCTCATTATATGTTTGGACAAAGTTTGGAATTTAGAATTGTGCATTCTCTCTCTTGACTTGGAACAGAGTAACGGACAGATACAAAAAAAATCTAATTTCACACTGAAACACTCAACTTTTGTTCTTCAAGAAAAGCAAAGAAATACAGATGAAAGACGATAGTTTTAGGAGCACTTGTGAGCTTTTTCTGTCATCGGTGTTTATTTTGTTAGCTGGGCAGTAAGTGGCACTCTTCTCTCCAATACAGAGATACTGTATCTAGAAAAATAGAATTTACCACCAGAAAAATGGTAGCCCTGGTCTAACCTCCAGTGCAAGATTCTGCTCCTCAAGCTGATATGCCACAGTATGTGCAGAGAAGACTTGCAACATAACTTAAGTATTCCAGAAGACTTCCAGATATCCTAAGCAATTTTCAGTAAAATTTGTATTAAGACACAATGCAAACTACTGGAACCATTATTTAACACTTTTACACAGCTCCTACATGCTTCTCTAGAGGTCACTGCACTCCAGTAGTGGGAGAAGAGATGAAGCCCTATCATCCTTCTCTTTTTTTTAAAGGAATAAATATATAATCAGCCATTCGAAATAACAACTTTTTAAAAAAAACTTACACTATGCCTCCAGAAGGTGATTGTTCTTTAACTCTGACATACAGATACCTGAAGATGAATAAATGGTTAATAAATTGATGCCAGAAAAATGCTGAAAACTTTACTTTTATGCATGTATTTATTAATAAAGAATTAAATCTGAAAAGACAATGAATTCCTGAATCTAAAGCTCTGGTTTAAAGTAAAAACGTTACGCTATTGGGAGTCTTGGACTGGTATTATCTTTCCCTATTACTTCCAAATTTCCATCAGGGCATCAGAAGAGGGAAAGGGTAAGTTGCAGTTGCATCTGTCTGTGTATGGAAAGACTGTTACTTTACTTTGATTTGTAGATCAAATAATAGCTGTTATGTTTAACACAAAAACAAAACAGAATTTGATCTAGAAATCCCACTATTTGCTATGAGATGAAACAAGGTCTACATGCCTATTAAGCAGAAACAACCAAATAAAACATTACCAGGATTAGAAAATAAGTCTATTTAAAACTAGTGAGAACAAATAATTGTAAATAACTTCCAGTCCCACTACTGTTTGCTTTCCAGGTTATTTCTCTTTCAGGTACAAAAATAGCAAAGAACGTATGCAAAAGCATGTGAAGTTCAATAGGATTTAGACACTGCTTAAGGTAAGAATATTCTTAAATACCTTGTTGAGTAGGCATGGATTTAAGAATGTTCTTAAAGTTAGGCATTGCTCCAGTGCTTAGTGGGATCAAATACCTAAATACCATGCTAGACTACACTAGTTATTCAGACTGCAACTGAACGAAGAGGTTGCAGTTCATCCCCAGAATAATCTATTTAAGGCTCTAATGGGCTATCTAATGACCAAGAAGAAACTAAACCTACATGAAAGTAATTGGCATTCAGCAGCTTATAATGCTATTAATAGCATCTACAGAAGCTACATATCTCCAGATTGCTCACGAGGAAATCTTTTTTTTTTTTTTTTCCTTCACTGTACAGCAAGCAAGCAAACAAAAGGCACGAAACTACAACATAAAAATGTTAGGTCAGTCTAGATGGCAGTGTAGTTCTCGCAACATGGCTGGCCATTAAGGAAGGTAATAGTCCAGAAAGTGGTGGGACCTCCTGTATTTTTTCTTCTTTCTCTTGCTTGACCCCAACATATCTGTTCCTGACATTGTTGGTTAAAGAGCTTTGGATATCATAATGTTTTGTGTGTTGTATTCCTTCTGTATGTGGAAGCTGCTTACAGGCAGGATGAGCGTTCTTTTCCAAAGCCGTATGATTAGAAATGGTTGCAATATTTTTGTTTGCTGCAAGAGCACAATGCCAGTGTGACTGCTCAGGATCTTCTTGCAGGATTGAGACTTCCGTGTGGCTTGGCACAAATAATGATGGTTTGTGAAGTTCTATTTTTTTCTTTGCTTGATCATTGATGACATCAGTTCCTTTTTTACCCTTCTGTTCTGCAGCTTTAGCATCCTGATTATAGGAAGCAATCTCAACTGAAGTACCATTGAGCATTTTCTGAGAGATAATGGTCTTATTCTTCCAAGCAGTGTCTGAAGTACCATTGGGAGTGGCATCTTTCACAGGTGGAAATAGTAGTAAAGACTTTGAAGTCAAAGATCCAGAGCCATTTGGATTGAGCATATTAAGCCCCTGGGGTTTCATCTCTTTACACCTCAAAGCTTCTGGATTTTTCACATCTTCTGGGTTCCACATACAGTATTCCTTTATTGGCACGCTCTTCTTTTCACCTTGGGATGTTTGAGTAGAGTGTAACTTGCTGTGATATATTTCTGTTTTAATGCCGTCTGCTGTAGGATAACAGTTAGACTTACTAGAACAGGTTGAAATCTCTTCCTTTTCTGAAGTTGATTCAACTATTGCATCTACACTTAACTTGCCATCATATTTTGACTGATTTCTTCTAGTCTTGACTTCTTGGCTTAAGCTGTTGTCAATAGATTGCAACATGTCTGAGCAAAACAGGCAGTTGTTGATGGTTTCATTTGCCTTTGATTTCTTGGCTTGTTTTTGCAGCTGAAAGCAGGCAAATGGAGCAGTTTTACCCCAACCTTGCACCTGGTAATAGAGAAACATGTTAAATGTAAAATAACATAAAGCACTGTAAACATAAAAAGGAGAAGATAGTCTTTGCTGATGTACCTGAACACTCCTGCCACTCTGAATATACCATTCAAGTTTCCTATCAAGTCTAAATTAACAAGTAACTCTAATCCTCACTAGTCCCATTTGGTAATACTGTAGTACTTTGCAGTATTTTGTATTTCCTCCCGAAGAAATTTCAGTTTTATCCCGAGAATTTGAGAACAGACTAATCTAACCCCTTGTGCATTTGTTTGTGACAGGTGAACACTGTCCACTCCTGCAATGTCTTGGAGAAGTTTATGCATCTTTTCTTCACCGTGGGTATAAAACTGAGTATGAAAATAATCCCCAAATCTATAAAGACAAATTCCAAAGTAATGCGGTCTCTCTACTGCACAGAGAAAAAGGCCGGGACCTTTGTGGCACAGGTAAAACGATGCTCGTCTCGTGCAGCGCAGCCTGCCCGGCAAGGCCGGGCGCGTCACCGCCGCTGCCCCCGAGCAGCCGCGCCAGCGGGGCAGGGCGTGTGGAGGGGCGCGCACGGCGAGGCAGGGGTCCTCTCCGGTCCCGCCACCCCCGGGGGCTGCCGGCGGGCGCCTGACCCGCGAGCGGGGGCGAGCAGGGCGCGCCGCAGCGCGCGGAGCCGGGCGGCCGCAGCGGAGCCGGGGGCGGGGCAAGGCCGCGGAGCGGCCGCCACTTACGGCCTCCGCCCAGCCGCCGCCGCCGCCGGGCGCCGCCGCCGCAGCCCGGGCCTCCTCGGCGGCGGCGCGCTCGCTGAGGCGGCGCAGGGCGCGCACCGGCCGCCGCTCGCCGCCGCCGCAGGGCGCCGCGGGTCCCCGCTCGGCGGGGCTCATGGCGGGCGACGCCGCGGCGGAACCGCCCGCCGGCCCCTAGGGCGACGGCGCCCCCCCCACTCCCGCGTCCCACGGTTACCGGGGCAACGCGCGCGGGGGGCGGGGCCGGGGCCGGCCGGAAGTGAGCGCGCGCGCGGGGGGCGGGGGGAGCGCGCGGCGCCGCCATCATGGCGCCGCCGCTCAGCTCCGCCCCGCGCGCGGCCTCGAGAGCCGCCGGGGACGCCTGGCCGTGAGGGGCGGCGGCGGCCGCTTGGCCGGGAGGAGCTGCCGCGGTTGTGCCGCGGGCCCGCGCGGCTGTGGGGGCCCGCGCCCGCGCGAGGGACGCAGAAGCCCTGCGCCGGGCGGCGCCGGAAGGGCCGGCTGGGAGCGGCGGCGGGGAGGGCGGCGGAGCTGGGCGGTCGGAAAGGAAACTGAGGGAGGACGGGCCCGGGGCAGGGAGAGAGCCCGTACGGTTTAAGGAGGGAAAGAGAGAAGAGGGTATGAGAAGAATGGGCGTGTAGTGACCGTAGGAAAATGAAGGAAAAAAGAAGAGAAAGATGAACAAGTACAAAATGAGGAGACGGAAATGGCTCTGACAATATAAGCAATCTAAACTGTCTCTTAGCATGAACTGCTGCCTGAGCAATACATCTTTAAATACAGAAAATATGAATATGAAAAGTATGTGTACAGTGAGCATATTTTTATTTCTAAGATCGCTAACTGGCACTAATGAGACTACTTGCAGTTGATAAAAACAGTCCCGTGGTTATTCTATAACACGGCCCAAAGACCGAGTCAAGAACACTCTCACTAAAAGATGGGATTCTGGGATATCCTCAAGTGCGTTAATCAAGATGTTTGCATAAAAACAGTGTTGAAAGTTTTAGAGCTGAAGCAGCCCCAGTCCTGCTAGCTTTATTAAAAACAAGCAATTCTTTTAAAAGCAGTGGAGCTATTTGATGAGAAAAAGACTTTAAATAGAAGACTCTTTATGATCTTCTATACAAAATGAGCTGTATCATTTTTTTTTCTCCACCATAGTGCTGTTACTAGTCTTAGGTCACTCTGAGTCTAGATGGTTAATACTTAACTAATAAAATTGTGTATCAAGACATACAGTAAGACAGATTCACAAGATCATGAACTGAAGTAAACTTTTAAAATTGTGTTTTGTTGTTAACACTGTGGGCTTATTTGGGTCGTGATTTTAAAAAATGAAAAAAACCCAACAACAACAAAACCAAAAACCCACAAATCAACCACAAAGCAGCTCTCCAAACTATTACATCTCTGTTCAGCTGACTGTCACTAGTTTTTGTCTGAGATCACAGGTCCTTAGTACAACTCTGAATCACACAACTTGAATTGTAATAGATAAAGACTGTATATCCTGGTAAGTGAAGATAATATTTGATGCACAGGACAGATACCATTGTTCTTTAACAGAACATTCCTTTTTGTTGTATATGTATACCTCAGGGAGTTACATTACCTAATTCTGATCTGGTACTTCTCTGAGATTTCTCCTTAAGCAAAATTCATAAAATCTGAACTACTGAGCAATCTGAAACAGTGTGGAAAGGTATTTAAAAATACATGCACACAGAACAAGCATCTCATTCAAGGCTTACAAACTGTCAATATAAAATGCTAGTGTCGATGCATGTAGTCACATAGGATTATTAAACTCATGGCCTGTATTCTAGTCTAACACCCACGTAGTTCATCAGCTTCAGAAGAGCTGCACAGATGTAAATGAAAATAGGAGTTGACCTTCTGAATTCACATACTGAGTCACAACTTCATCTCAAAAGCTGATGTAATTGTAATGCACTTTGCCTTTACATCCATTTTATCTTTCTACAACTCTCATTACTAAAAATAAACCTGTTCTGGAAAATTAAAGTGGACATGTGACAGTGGCTGCTTTGGATAAGCCCCTGCACTCAGACACTCCTCCTTCTCCATTATGGTTCCATCATCTTTCTGCCTGATGCTCCTGGCACTGGCATCTGCTTTCTCCTGTATTACCTGAATTCAAGGCAATTGGTAAATACAACGGAAGATTTAATTGCTTTCAGTTATTTGGATCAGTCTTGTATTTATCTTTACAAATAACTCCTAACTAAAGAGGGAACAAGATATCTCTGTTTAGTTAGTTGGACATTCTGAGAGCTCAGACTGATTTTAAATGCAGTCTGGCACTGCAAAAAATGTCAGATTCACTCAGTGCTGCATAGGCAGAATATGAGATTGTCCTTAATATTTTTGATGTCAGCTGAAAGATGTAGAGACTGCCCTAGAAAAATTATTAGAACAATGGTATTAGGACAAACTTTTATTATACAACATGCTATTTAAATCTGCAGACAAGAGAGGAATCTATAGGAATCAAATGTCTGACTGCCACTTGTCTAACTTATAAAGACTATTTGTAATGTAAAACCTCCAACTCTTCTTACACTATAATAGAGCAACACTGTATAAAATGAGTTCTAAAAAGGATACCATAGCATGAAATATTAAAAAATTAGTATCAATTTTTAAATTTATTACTGTTATGCCAACACTAATGAAAGGTGGAAATAATAGGAATGTATATTCTCAGTGATCAAGCAGAAGCAACAGAGAGTTAGATCTTTGTACAATACCCTGCACATTTTACTAGCAATCTGTTTATGTTATGACTGGTCTATTCCTGATGAAACTTCAAAATCATTTTGTCACAAAGATACTATTTCCCAGTACAAGAATACTGGGTATTTCTTTAAAGGGGCAGAGTCAGAATTAATGATTTCATAATCAGCTTGTTCTTGACAGCGTAATTCAGCAAAGAGCTTCGGGTATTGTTCTTAATATAGCACAGTAAAAGAACAGACAATATGAGACTTTCAAACTTAAATGTTCATTATTCCGTGAACTAAACAAAGACAGATGGGGAGGTATGGATGTCTACTGGTGCATGTACTAGATCATAGTTCCTGTATGTTGGGAGTGATTGCCTAGCCCTAAGCATGTAAGAATTCACTGTGTTATAGCAGACAAAACTGAAAGAGTGTCCTGTTATAAATGAAGATGTCTGATGCTTCCCATTATGAATTCATACCACAGTTTCCACATTATAGAAGGATACACAAGACTGCAGGCTATTTGAGGGAATGCTTGTGTATATATTTGTTAAATTTAAGTGTTTGAAACTGTTTCATTTACCATGTCTTTCTTAAATTCATTAGATGCGAGAAAAAAGGAAGGAAGACAAGCCTAGTCATAAGGACATCTTCAGAAGTGAAAGAGGTGGGTAAGAATCCCCACAGCTTCACCCTTGGTGAGTGAGCAAAAGGTTAAAAAGAAGGATTCTGTATTTCCATCTCTGTTACATGAACTACATTGGTCACAGAGAAGAAAGGAGGAGTGTGGCATTTTTTGCCCAGTGAAACATTACCAAGGCTGTAGGGAGCAACAGGAGGCTTGAAAATGCCAAAAAGCAAGAGTATTACACAAGTTTAAGACAAGAAGAAGTTAGGCAACTAAAATTACCAGAATAGGGGAAGCTGAATGCTACTAAGACATCCCTATTGTGTAAAGTACAGCAGAAGTTTAAATGGCCCCCAACAATTATGTCCTCAGTGTGTATTGCCTTACTACAAAGGCATCTCAAAAAGTGACTGAAAACCTTTTGTATGTGAAATCTGATTTAAACCCATTTAGCTTATTAGTTCTGATAATTTAACAATAGTTCAAAAAAATCAATGATTTTATCATGTTAATATAAATAATAATGTTCTTACTGTTTTGTGTTTTTCAAGAGAAATTAACTAACATTAGCCAAAAACAGAGTTCATTCCTTAGAAAATTTTCATTATGAGAGATAGAAATTACTAAAATATTTTTAAGGTTGTACCCTTAAATCCTCTTTCAACAATTATTTGGGCTTGGTCTGATTTCCCCCTTAAATAAAAATGAGTAGATGAAAACCAAAGATGAGTTTTATGTTGTTTTCTTGAAATATTCATTTTTTGAAAGGAGGAAAGGGAAAGAGGCCTAGTGAATCTTTCCTTCAGAGTGCACTAAAGGGCAGGTAAGACAATTTTAAGATATTGTGGTAATGAAGTCAGATATAATCCTTGGGGTTATTAATTTTTTCAAAAACTATGATCATCCTGTGAATTTAAGCCAGTGACATGACAAATCATTGGGAAGTATCATAGTGTCAGATTTAACACGGTCGAGCATATTTTTTGATTCCCCACTTATCAGACATCTGTAATGAAAAAGATTTGTAACCTATGAACTATTTTCTTACTTACTAAGAAAGGACTTAAAGCTGTTAGTTCTCATGTGAGACAATGGAAAGCTCTTCCCTGTGTTTTAGCGGCTTAAAAAAAAAAGAAAAAAAGAAAAGCGCGAGCTTTGTCCTTATCAGGTTTACTTGTCCCATCATTAATCTCATCAGCCACATTTCCACTGCCTAGCCTTTCTAAGGAACACCAAGTGCTGCAGGTAAAAAAATGATGGAGGATTAGAGGCTCCTGTTAAGAAGTTAAACCAGAACCATATGTCAAAACAGTTCAAATAGAGTCTTTATTTCATGGCAGGATCACTGCTTTTAATGCAATTTACTAATTAAAAATGAGTACCAGATTACCGACAGTCTAGAATGAAGCGGCTTTCTAAAATACTATTTTAGCTCCTTGAACTGCCTGCACTAGAGTCTGGTTTTCATTAAAGTATAATTCATTACAATATTGCTTGGTAACTATTAAATTATCTTCTGAAAAGAACAAGTACTGTTCATGTTTTATAATCAGTCCTCTCTATTTAGACTGGTACTGTTCTTACTACAAATGGAAATCTGTAGCAAGACTGTGGCAAGTGTATTTTATTCAGCAGATGTACTGTAAACGCATTATAGCAGATTAGCTGGATTTCTTCCTTTAAATGTACACTGCGAGATCCAACTTGCAAGCCAGCTGTTTCTTATCGGCCTGTTTAATCTTCCAGAGCCCGGCTTTGCTTCTTCCTTTTAGCAGCTATTTCTGTAACGGACCGGACGAGGAAGAGCGCCGCAATGAGTTTTAATGCTTCCACTGGGGAATCCCTCCCGCCTCCTCTTTCTGGATGAGATCCTCGAGGAAAGACCCAGAATACAGAGAGGAGGAGGAGGAGGAGAAAGAGAAGGAGGAGGAGGAGGAGGAGGAGAGGAGCGGAGGAACAGCGATATTCGGGCAACAGGGCGGGGGGCCGCAGCGGAGGGAGGGGGCGCTGGCAGCCGGAGCGAGGTATAAATAGCGAAGGTGGCCAGGCCGCCGCTGCCGCGGCGGGGTGGGTGGGGGAGGCCGGAGCGATGGGGGAGGAAGCATGACTCGCGGCGTATTTTCCTGCCCGGCTTCGGCACGTCAGCAGGGAGCCGGAGCGGCTCAGCCCCGCGGCGCGTCGGGTCCCGCCGCTGCCGGCTGCACATGCCCGCGGCGGCCCGCGGCAGCGCTCGGCAACCCCCGGGCCAGGCGGGGTGGCGGCGGCGGGCTGCGGGCAGCAGGCAGAGCCCGAGCCCGAGCCCGCCGGGCGGCCGCTAGACCGCAGCGCGCGGCGGCTTCTCGCCCGCGGCCCGCTTGCCCCCCATGGATAAGGCCGGCTCGCTGCACACCTCCGTGCCCACGCCTCCGCCTCGGCTCTACCTGCCGCGCAACTTCAGCTGCAGCGCCTGCCTCTATGGCAGCCTGGCCGAGCAGTGCAAGGGGGGCTGCAGCCCCGACGGCGAGGCGCCCCCCCCGCCCGTGGTGCGGGAGGCGGCGGGCGAGAAGCCGCCGCGCGGCCGCGAGCCCACGCTGCCCGCCGTGCCCCCCAGCCCCACGCAGCGCCGCCGCGCCAAGTCGCTGCCCACGCCCGGCGACCGCAGCCTGCGCCCGGCGCTGCAGCAGAGCCCGTCGCGCCGCAAGACCGTGCGCTTCGCGGATTCCCTCGGCTTGGAGCTCACCTCGGTGCGCCACTTCTGCGAGGCCGACCTGCCGCGGGTGCCGCCGCCCGCGCCGCCGCCGCGCCCCGCCGACCTCCTCAAGACCAGGAAGCCGCCGGCGCTGGGCGACCTGGAGCCGGTGCTGTTCGGGCCGCCGACGCCGACGCTGGAGCCGCTCTTCCCGCCGCAGCCCGGCGCCAGCCCCGGCTTCGCGGAGCGGGTGCGGCAGCACAAGGTGAGGCTGGAGTGGGTGCGCGCCGAGCCGGCGGGGCTGCGCGGCGCCGTGCGCGTCCTCAACCTGGCTTACGAGAAGGCCGTGTCGGTGCGCTACACGCTGAACCGCTGGGCGAGCTGCGCCGAGGTGCCGGCCGCCTACCAGCCCTCGGGGCCGGCGGACGGCCTCACCGACCGCTTCTCCTTCCACCTGCCGCTGGGCGCCGCCGCCGCCGCCGAGGCCTCGCTCGAGTTCGCCGTGCGCTACCGCGTCGCCGGCGCCGAGTACTGGGACAACAACGAGGGGGCGAACTACCGGCTGCGGAGCCGGCCCCGCGCCGCCGCCGCCTGCCTCCCGGGGGACCCCGACAGCACCGCCTGGATCCACTTCATCTGAGCCGTTGGCGGCGGCTCGCGGCGGCCGTTGGCGGCGGCCGTTGGCGCGGCGGGGGGTCTCGCGCCTCCTGAGGAGCCCCCTGAGGCGACGCTTCTCCCCCTCCCCCTCTCCCCACACCCGCCCGCGCTGATCCCCGTGGAAAGGGCGGGCGCCGAGGGCGGGCGGCCCGGTCCCCCGCCGCCGCCCGTCCTCCCGGCGCTGGAGCCGGCTGGCCGGCCCCGGCGCCGCGGCCTCTCTCGGCCCGAGGGCGAGGCGGCTGCCCTGGAGCGCCGCCGCCCTCGCTGGGGTCTTCGGCCCTGCGCAGTCCTTCTCTCCGATTGCTTCTTTGTAAGTCACCAGAAGATATTTTTGAATTCTGTTTACAGATAGATATAAATGATTTATATTTTCTATTTTACTAGCCGCATTTAGGGAAACCTTTCATTTTCTTACAGATGTCAGCGCACGTCTAGGTGTAAGGGATGTCAGTCACTAGTGTCCGGTAGTGCCACAGGCGTTCCAGAGCGTTTTGCACTGCAAGCTTGCTACGTTTTGTTATTATAACCAAAGTTACTGCCCAAAAAAAAAAAAAAAAAAAAAGATTTGGAGAACTAATTTCGGGGCTGGGGGGAGGGGAGAGAGGCTGTAGACGTTTGCAGAATTTTCTAGGCTGAACCAGGGGTGCAGACAAATCCTCTTGGGGTGCTGGAGGCCAAGAGTGGCGGCTCTCGTGTCCACAGGATCAGATCTGGAAGCACAGAAAGAAGTATCATAGGGCATCCTGTTTGCCTAATCCTGCTTAAGCAAACTTGGCTCCAGGAAGATGCTGGATCCTCATTCGGAGCCCCACTGATTGAATGTCCAGGTGGACAGAGATTCATTTGTGTTAATTGCCATTCTGGGTTAAGGGCCTTACTGGGGAAAGATTATGATATTAAAAGAGAATACAGAATAGTAACTGTATGGTTTTATTTCTCCTGCTACAAACATGATTTAATGAGCTTAAATGAAGATTTAAAACATTCTTTAGCCTTATCTTATGTATGAGGAGATTTAGAAAAGTGGTAAGAAAACAGCATCATATTGAAATGCAATCTACTGAGAGATTTTTGAAAACTAATGTGTCAAAAATGTATTGGTATGTTTTCATAAAGGTTTGTGAGAATTTTGTATTTGTTTCAGTATAGTTTCTCCCATAAAGCTGCTTGTGTTTGGGTCTTTAGGATTTTCATGACATTCCACCAAAGGAACCAAGGAAGGCAGGAGTTGAATCCATACTTTTAGTTTGAATCTCAAGCAACTTTTTAAGTTTCTGTTAACAGTTTATTATGCTAATGTATCAGTGCAGGAGCTAGCTTTTTCCAAAAATGCCCTACATTTTTTTTGTAATAATTCTAGTAAACCACAGAGTTCATAAAGCCATTTAAATTTAGTCAAATAGAAGAAAAGTCATATCTTGCCATTTAAAAAGATTTATCAATAAAAACATTGAAATCAAAGTATGCTGACTTCTGCCTTTAAAGCTATATTTTAAATTATATTAAGAGTGAACAGAGTATTTTCATTTTTTAACTTTTTCAGGAGTTCAGCTGAATACAGATTTTACTGGTGCCAAATTTGGGTGCTAATTTTCAAAGACTTAGTCATGTGTGTGTTTGCAGGAGAGGGACCTCTGCATGTATTACCTCTGAGAGCAATAAAACTGATGACAGTGTGATCTTCTAAACAGAAGGGCTGTAAGATCAGGCCTTTAATGTTTTAGTAGTTCTTTAGAATGCTTAGAAATGAAACAAAAGAGTAGTTAAAATTACATATTCCTTGTAAGAGATAAGTGTCCCAAAGGGCTTGATTTATGTTAAGTTCTCTTAGAACCTCTTGACTTATGTTAGAATTGAGAGCACTTTGTCTCCTGAGGGGTTGGCTCAGGCAGAATAATTAAACTTCTGGATTCTGGGAAGAAAAGAACTGGAATTTTCATGGAATTAGAGCACTTTTCTCTAGACCTTCCTCCCCCCAACTCTAATAATAATAGCAAGGGTAGCCTTTCTGTTATCAGTAGCTTGGTTTTAATTTCCAACCAGTTTTCTCATCCCTGTGTTTTTAATAAAAACAAAATATAATTAAATTGTCAAAATTCTATTGAGTATTTCACATTTTAGAGTATTAAGGCCCTGATCCTGTAGTGCAGTAACTGTATGTACTGCTAATACACATTTATAAAGCCAGGATTGCAGGAGTACATTCTTAAACTGTTCATGTATAAAGCATATCAAGTAGTGTATATGATAAAGAAAGCCTTACTGTCTTTTAGCTAACCTTATTTAAAAGAGCCTTAATACTGGAGAGAAGGAAAAGGACCTGCGTTTGTTTGAAAGCACTTTGAAATCTGTGAAAATATAGCCAAACTCCTTTTTTATTTGTGTTATAGCTTTCCAAAACAGTTTTACTTGGCCTTTTTACCCCAATAGTAAACCAACAGCTGTCACTCAAATTGATAACACCGACACTTTCTAATGCTGTTGCTTGGAGAAAAAAAAAAGTAGTTTTTACACATTTTGGATTAACCAGTGCTATAATTTTGGTTATAGTTATTTTGGTTTAACAAGATTTCCTATTTACTGTTGTAATGGCTTTGGAAGCATAAATGGTGATAAAACCATTTTGAATAACGAATAACTTTAATTATAGAACTTCCAAACTTCCAAAATTATTTTGCAGTCAATGGCAATTTTCATTGTATATTTTTTAATAGTATCTACAGGCCTGTGATCATACAAAAAAATCTTCTTACAGCAGTTGTAGCTGAAATTCTTTAAATTTGGAATACTTAAAGATGTACATGCGTCAAGTATGCTAGCAAGTTATTCTACTACCCCATTTTTATCCTTACTTAGGTAAGCTAAATACTGTAGCTTTCAGTTAAATTTTGGGAGGATTTTTGGATTTTTGTTTTATTTATGGCTCCCTTTGTCAAATATAAATCTGAAAATTAAACATTTTAGGAGGTAGCACACCTACAAGAATGTTTTGCAAGAAGAACAGACTCCTGAGTTTTCAAACAGCTTGTCTATCCTTAGCATTAAGTTTTGTGGGTAACTTTATGGATTTGAACATGAACACAGACATCTATGGTATACTGTGCATCTCCAGTAAAAGGCATAGTTTTCTGGAAGCATTTGTAAACACTTAGTTTTTAAAGCCTGGAAAGCTGATATGGTCCCAGTTGGCTTTGACTAGAGAATGCTACTAATGAATTTGAGGGGTTTTAACAGTAACTTACCACTAGCATATGCCAGAACTGCACTGTTTTGATTATACATTGTTTTCATTTCTATGACATTAATTTATTTTGAAGCAAGATTTATTCAGATTTATAAAAACGTGTAGTTGCACTTTGTGAGCATTTTCACCACCGACAGTGTTTATATATGGTTCCAATCCTGTAGATGCTATATGTGGTTTGCTAGAAGCTTTATGATAAACAGATAAAATTTAGAAAAGATACCAAGTAACAATTATGTCATACTTACATAAATGAAAACTTTGAGGGGAAAGCTTGTGCTGGATTGCATACTTCTAAAATTGGTAGGACATCAATTGTTTTTATGTAAGCAAGAGCAAGACAAACTTTAATTCATTTGTCTAAAGGTAATAGTTCCACAAAATTAACTTTCTCTCTCAAAGTGAAAGATCTGAAATAATTTCCAGGAGGTCACTGATTTTTCAAGCCAACATTTCTCTGGAAAATGTTGACTCTATGTTTTTCTATTTACGCAAGTCAGCTAATGCTACCTTCCTTTCCAAGTGATACTAGAATGTCTAGGCAAGGCAATAATCCTTAGATAGCATACATTAAGTGAATTATTTATTGCTTATGTCTTTGGAGATGTAAAAATGTGTCTGTTACTTATTGTGCAAAATTTTAGCTTTGTGAAATGTGCCATGTTATTTTTTGTGCAATACAATGATACTTTATACAGTAAGTCGAATTGTATTATATGTCTGGTGCACATTGATGTTTGCTGCTTCATGCTTAAACTGATAGATTTTTTTGCATGTGATTCTATACCTTTTATGGCAATATTTTTTTAAATCTACTCTAACTATTAGAAATTGTAACAGAATACCAGGAATCAGAACAATGAAGTAACCAAAATTTCAGCCAGCTAAACATAATACGGTATACTAGCGTAAAAAACAGCAATTGAAAATATGATGTGCTCATTTTCAGTGAACACACCTTATTTCTGGTGATTTTTTTTTCTCCTGTTACTATTGACAAATATTTTTTCATATGAATGTGTGTGCCTCAGTATCTTATTAAACAACAGAATAAGTACACACATTTTTAAAAATTATTTCTTTGTATGTGAGGGGAAAATGTATCACTTGAATGAACAAATGTTTCTTCACGCATAAGTGTACGAGCACTTTACAGACATGTGAAATGTTTTTTCGATAGAGCCAACAGGCAAACATCTGTTAATTCTATATTTTAATGTAATCTGGTGAAATACTCAGTCTGCTTTCTGACATATTATTTAATATATATTGATTTTTTTAATGTGCCTTTTGACATTTACAAGTAAGAAATCTCATGTGTTCCTTAATTCCCCTGCCAAAGTCCAATAATGGCTTTCACACTAAAATGAAATTTATAATAAAAATATAATAATTCTAATTCCTCACACATTTTCACCTGTGCCAGAAATCTTGTATCAGTGGAAGACAGAAGAATTTGATAACTTTTTCATGTATTGCAATGAAGGACAATACAGTGAGGAAAACCTTTCTCTGGTACACCACTAAAATTATGTAGTGAAGTTAAAAACAAACACAAAACTGAGACTATATTTAATATAAGAAAATAAATGTATTGTATATATTTACCTCTTATATCTATAATTCTAAATATATATTCCATGTGAAACCAGAAATTCTAGTTTTTTATGAAACGTATTTATGTAGACATGACCATCTTTTTTGTTTGATGTTGCATAATCCATATTGTTAATACTTATGGATGGCTTTAATCTGTCTGCACAGTTTGTATCATTAAAGTGCTCACTGCAAGGAATATCTGAAGAAAATGACTTCTATCTTCAAATTATCCTGCATGGCTTTTTGGCAAATCATCAGTAATTCTGTATGCCTTTCATATATACATGATCTGAAAATATGAAAGCATAACTTGTTGAAATGAAAATATTTTGAACAGTGAAATTAAAGCTTTATGAACATAAATAGTTAGGAAGTAAAAGAGGAATAGTCTTATACAGAGCTGATTGGGATTTTTTTTAAATGTAATATGGTGATTTTTCAAAATTGAAACATGTTCAAGGAAGCATATCTGTTTCAATAGGAACGTTTTTTCAGGATCAGCTTATGAGAGAATTGCTCTGAAATAGCTAAGCGCGAAGAGTACTTCCTAATTTCATATATGGACTTGAATGTAGGTCTTTCACAATCAAAGTGAATACTGAACTATGAAATCATTGGCTATTCCTGAGGCTGGACTCTTTATTCAACTTTCAAACATTGTTTTTAAACTATTTTATAGGAAAATCCAGGTCCAAACCTTCACTCTATCTTATATGAGTATCCTATTCATTCAGCTCTTAGTGATTTTGTTTGAGCTTTCTCTTTTTGAGAAAGATCTGATTTTATTTTCATGCATCATAGGAAAATTCTTTCACATTACAGTTTATTGAGGGAAGTGGAAGGCAGTTTTCCTTTGAATTTTAATCTTTTAATATTAAACAATAGCACGCAAAATAAAAATATGCTTAACACATACACTAGTAATTCCAAAGAATATTGTTAAGAAAAATGTCATAAAACTGTGAAATGTGCTTTTTAAAAATTTTTGTGCTTTGATTTGATAAGGAAGGCAAGAAGTCCTAGTCTCCAGTGCAAGCATATTTATACCAGGGATTTTTTTCTATGCAATATTGCGGTACACTTGTTTTTGTAGGGATTAATTTCAATGGTTAAAGTTTCTGTATCTGTGTGTTGTGTATAGAATATTTTGTTAAATGCATCAGTAGGGAAAATTTGTCTTAAATAGACAAATTATATTTTTTTAGGCTCTTTTTTGTCTAGTCTGACTTCACAAAGTCATAATCATTCTCCTTTGAACAATAGTAACAAAATAATAACTCATAAAATTGGATTGTCTCATGCGCAACACAAGTCCCTACTCTTTTACCTTCCAGAAAGAAAAATTTTGTTGTGTTATTTCTGTGAGTTTTATACTCATCTCCATATCATAGAAATAAGCTGAATTGTATTACAGTTTTAAATTGACAAAGCTTATATATTTGTTTTCAAAATTGCGCTCAAGTAGTTGAATGGAAATTCATTGGGATTACTCTCAAGTCCATTTTCTAAACTGTGGTATAATGGATGTTTGTATAAAATCTGTAATTCTAGATGGAGGTGGACCCTCCCATGAAGTTCCTGCGTTTTAAGACGGCCAAGGTATAGCTTGATATGAAATGGGCTCTACTTGAATGCAAAAACCTACTTGCGTCTGGGTTGGAATCCATGCTGTAGTGCAGGGAAACTGACTACTGTGATAGAAGATTAACTATTCTTGAAATGATTTAAACCAACCTAACTTTTCTCCTATAGTGTTAAACAAATTATTTTTCTCAGTGATATTGCCTGTTCAAGACAATGTTCTGTAACATGCAGATTTTTGTCATTGTTGTTGCTTTGATTTACTTTGACTTTGTTTTTTTAAAAAAAGTTGTTTCTTAACTTTAACCTGAACTGGTAAGCTGCTTTTGGTTGTTTCCTCTGCAGTGTTTATACCACGCTAAAAAGTGTTTAATGTTTGTAAAAAATAATACAATGTCACCAAAAGTTCAGAATCAACTTTTTGTAATAATGCCTTGTGATTTGTCCAGCCTTACTGTATTTCAGACTATTTTCCACTAAAATTATATCTAGTCACTGGTTGTCACAACTTTGGAAAATATATATTTATAAACCTGTAGCTTCTATCTGTCATTAAAGATGAATGATGAAAATTGATTGTGTCGTAAATATGAACCTATTTTAACTGAATAAACGTGAGTTCCTTTTGGTTGGCAATTCTAAAAAAAAAGTTCTGATTTATCCGTAGTACACATAGGAATATATTAGGTGATGTACCTTAACATCTGAAGGCAAGTATTTAACCTTTGGGCCAGGTTTTGAAATTGAGTTGTCTTCAAATAGTCTCCATTAAGAGTGTCTTCTATGGAAGCTGATGTATGGTGAGTTATTTTGGAAATCTGGTCTTCTGATTTGTTGAAAGTAATGTTAAGTATAACTGTTACTCAAGATCAGATGAGATTTTTGGTTGGTGTAAATGTATGTAGTTAGTTTTGTAGTCTTGTGTCTTTAACGCAGTTTACAGACATAGCCAGTATAGTGTTCTGTAGTTCAGAACAGGATGTCTGTATTTTAACTGCTTGTGGTTTTACTCTGTCCCAGTTTTACATCATTACAGTAGCTAGCAACAATTGGAGCGTTCTCTTTACAGTTTCAATGTGTAGCTGCCAAAAGCCAGTTGTAGGTACTAGAAGGTACAGGATTAAATCTTTCTTGGAGGGAGTGGCTGTCATTGGGGGGGGGGGGATTTGTGAGATGCATGAGAACTGTGTTTTTGTTTGCTCTATCGTAAAAAATTTAAATTATCCAGTGCTGAAGGAGGAAGCTTTCTAAGTCCCATGTATACTGAGCAGTTTCAACAGTAGTATTCTCTCTCTAATCAACACATACTTTCTCCCCTGGTGATGGTGATAGAGAACTGAAGCTATCTAGATATTAGTAAGCGAATCTTAGGCTCTTATAAAAAGTCTTTCCTTGTCAATTGCTGGGCTCAGAATACTTGTTTCTTGAATTCTTATAAAGCATTAGGTTTCAGTCTTCTAGTAGATAGCACCTTATCTTACAGTGTCATGAACAGATGTCAGCTTTTTGCTGAGTAAACTTTTTAGCCCTTCTATATGATAGATAGCTACATAATCATAGGGAGAATGAAAGTTACATATCTGTTCTCATATATTTTGTATGACTTATTTTTCTGTACAACATAACTTGTTTTACTATATTCTTACAGAAATGTCTGCTTAGTTGTCTGTATATTGTTATTACTGTTCTTGACGTCTTTGGAAAGGCAAATCAAATAAAATATAACCCCAGATTTCTTCCCTCCCCCAAGGAATGTTTTCTGATTAAATGTGAAGCTAATCTTTTTGACTAAAAGCAAACTCTTAGCTCACATAAAATATAGAATCTAGATCTGTTTCCTTAAGGTACCACTGTATATATGTTAGAGTATAATAATCAGAATACTAGAATGTAATATTCCTGTTCTCTTTGCTAAGGCCTCTACTTTGAATTTAGAACTGCAGTTATGAATAGTTCTGAAGTTGAAAGGTGACAACTCTGGTTTAAGATTATAACAACATGACAGTGTTCTTAAATGGAAAAAAAGGCGTAGTTTTACATCATTCTCATGTGAGACTGTTCTATTCTCTATCTGAAATAGTACTTCTGTAAATCACACAGAAGCAGAGGCCTGTGTCCAAAAAGCAGGTGGTAGAGAAAGAGCAGCTGGAGCATTTTGTCTATCAGTTACCTCTTTGCTACGTCAGTGCATTGGAAGCATTTGTGCAATTACTCCCAACCAAGTCATAATCCATAGGGTATGTTACTACACAGCTGGGGTGATGTAGGTTTCTTTAATTTGGTCTGGGTAGAAATGGAAAAACTTTACTCAGTTAGTTATGAGGTCTTCCTTTTTCAGTTTATTCCTGAGCCAGTCTTTGCAGGTGAAGGAAAAGGGATCTTTTCGAGCGTTAAGTACTCTACTTTCATTGTACCAACTGAGCTTCATCCCATCTTCGTGGTCTTCCTGAACCCATCTTCTTGCTCCCTTTCATCTCCATGCCTTTCCCCTCCAGCAGGCAGAATCCAGAGAAAAGGCAGTAACTGTGGAAGAGATGCACTTGCATTTTATATAATTGCTTTAGATTCTTTGCTGCAACTGCACTCTGCTGATGGTACCTGTGATTGACATAACCAGTGATACTTACATAATAAAATCATAATTTATGGCAGGAGAGAGCAGAATGTGTGTATAAACACAATGATATACCTACTAGTGGAGATGAACCTATGGAAGATAATGGGAGAGTAGAAAAAAAAATCCTGAATTTTTGTCTTTATTGTGTGAACATGTTTATCAGTCTGATTTAAGAAATTCCCTGTAGTGTAATAAAAAGCTGACAAAAGCATTTCAGTTGTTGCTGAGGATCATGCATGAAAGCAAAAAGAAAGGTAGGCAGTGGTGATATTAGAGCAGTTTTGTCAGTTTTTGCTCTACTTTGCTCTGCCAATTGGGACACAAGTTAAGGGGTTGTCATATTGCCAAGAATATTTAATTCTCAGTCATTTTCTCCTGATCAGACACCTGCAGTGAAGAAGAGAGGGAGTAATAACTGACAGAAGGAACACACTCGTGTTCTAAGAAGTGCAGCCTTGTCCTTCTACTTTGTGGATTGTTTTTCATGGTTAGAGAAAGGTTAAAGTGCTGTACCTCCATTAAAATGGATCTCTGAGTGAAATACATCCAATAGTATAAATAATTAAACACTATAAACAAATTACAAAACAGGCTAATAGCAGAGGATGTAGAACATTAGTATTGCATTAAAATAGATCAGATGACTGAATTATCCTTTATCAGGGAGAGGAGACTAACCGGTTCAAATACCCCTGACTAAATATCCCTGCCAATGCTTTATGCTAGGATACTGTCTGAAATATGTGGAGACAGTAAAGAAAATGCATTCAGGGCACTCCTAGGCAATCTAGGCTGCTTTCAATTTTGTCTCCAGCTCATACCATCTACAGCATACCTTGCTGGTAATTTACATCGATAAGGCCCTGTGTCTTGCTCAAAGTGCTTTCCAAATTCTCTTATATCCATGAGGTCTAATTACCTAGGAATGGCATTCCAAAAGATGTTCAGTTTTCCATTAACTGATTTGCATTTCACCACATTAGAATACATCGCTGTTCTCTGTAAAAGTGGTCCTCTGTTCTTTGGGTGAATTTTGCAGTCTCTCTAAGACTGATTCAGCTTCCATTAATGTTAAAAGCAAATTTGCCTGTTACTTCGGTGGACTAATATGTTTGCCAAAGCTCCCAATGAATCCCTGCTGGATTAATTAAAAGACTCTTCTTGATGTAGTGGATAGCACTATTCTTAGAATTTGGTAAAATTTTAGATGCCACCTCTCTCCTTGTCAAATCCCTACCTTGACAAGCTGACAGTGTTATACAGGCTGCAGGAAACAGGAAAAGGAGACCAAGGGAGAAGCAAGCTGATAAAATGAGGTTGCAGTGAATTGTTTTGTTACATGTAGTTCTGGGAGGAGTGATTCTTAAACATTTTCAGACAAGCAATATAAGTTTAATTTTTTTCTGGTCTTGAAGTTGATTTAGGAAATTAAATGACACTGAAGCTCAGTCGTCAATGCAGTGCCTTTTAGAGAAAAAAACTGCTGAAGCGGAAAAGTGGGTTGACTTCTCTTCCCAGTCCTCTCTCTCTTTCCACTGTACTGCTATCATCGTTAATGTTTTGAGTGCCACCGTGTGTTGGAAGTATATGATGGTTTCTTTTTCAACTTGGAGTGATTTAAATCTGTATGTTACCATTTGACAGCTTGGCGCACTCCACCCTCGCTGAACTCATGTTATTGATTAATCATGTAGCATTGTTATTTTTTTTCTTTCTCTTCTCCAAAATATGCACTGCAGGTGGTCCATTTTCCTTTGTTACTATTTCTGTATTTCTGTTCTTTCAGTTGCATACCATTGTTTTTTTTTCCCTATAAATAACAATACATAATCTTTGTTATATACATGATGTGTCAAGATTCATAGGGAGAGGAAGTATTTTATTGGTTGGAAAACAGACAAAATATTAGGTGTGCAATGCTTTCAGGTTTGAAATAGATAAAAATCCTCAAAACTGAGTATGAATTGAAAAGTGTAGCTTAAAGTTTAGCTTGTATTATTCACCTAGATAATTTGAAATAAAAAGGGGGGGTGGTATTTGTGGAGCAGAAAAGAGATGTTGACAAGAGGTAAGGTGATGATGCAGTTAACCCCTATGAGATAGAGACTTAATTACTGCTTTTAGGAGAAACATGGAAATTTTAAGTTGCTATAAAACCAATCTCCCTACTCAGTCTATTAGCATCCACTAATTTTTAAGTTCTCAAGCTTCTTTGTTAAAGATACTTTATATGTCTCCCCTCAGAATCACGACTTGAGGCCAGAGACAGTGTTTTTATTGTGAAAAATCATCTCTTTTATTCATTTTCTACAGGAGCACATACTGTCAAACAACCCCCACCCCCGCCAATTTATACAAAAGTGTTTATAATCAAGTATGTCATAGTCCAAAACTGATACATATTCACTCCATCTCTTTGATGATTCTATTAAAAGTCTTCATTATGGATTCACGTTGGTAAGTTTGTTTTGCATTCTCGCTCTTGCAGAGTCTGGCTTGAATCAGTATGCATTGATCTGCCTGAAGTTTGCTTCTGATGAGTTTAGTGAAACTGGGGGATTGCTTGAGGTCTAGGAGTCCTACCTGGGTAGTATGTATCAAACACAGGTGAATAATTTCCTTTTGTAATGTAGTTCAGGCAATTAGGTAGCTTATACAAAGATATGAAAACAATACTCACTTCAATAGATGCCCTTCGGTCTAAATAGTTGCAGAACTAAGGATCTAAGATCTAAGCATCTCAGATCTCAGAACATCTAAGAACATCTCAGAACATCTAAGATCTAAGCCCTCAGCAAGAAGAAAGGCACCTACGTATCGCTGCTCCTGATTGCAGTAGTACTGGGAGATTTAATAAATCACTTCAAGGTCATAGCAAACTCTAAAAGAGCCAGGAACAGAGAGGTTTGTGGTCCTCTTCCTTAAACAAAAGGACATCCCTTCTCCAACTGTTTGGCATAAAAGAAAGGTGGAATTCTGCTTCAGATGGCTTCTCCAGAAAGTTGTCATTTATTCATGCTCATGTGTATCTTATAAACTCTACTAATACACAGATGAGGGCAAAATTTGAGGGAGAGACCAGACTTTCCAGTTTCTACTATTTCTCAAGTTATGTGATTAGTTCCTTAGGGATTTACAGGAGTGACTCTTTCATATTTCATTGATCAAAAGGAAAGAATACAAATATTTTCAACGCAAATGTACATAATGCTTTACAATGCTCCAGACTAACCTTAAAGGGAAATCCAAAAAAGGTCATATATGGCAGCAAATGAAGGGCATATCATTAATTACTCCCTTGTGAAGATGAAGAGAGTAGAGCTGAAGAAACAACAACCTGAAACATTTTCATGCATTCCTATGTTCATTAGCCTGCACTCATTCTAATTTGAATGAAAATTTCCTTTCAGAAGGTGCACAGGGCAGTTAAAGACCAAAACTAACATGGAGTCTGTAACAGAGACAAGGATCAAAATTCCATGTCTCCAGGCCTTGACTGTTGTCAAAGGTCTGTCAGGAATACTTCATGATGCTGTGAATAATGGTTAAGTACTCACCATTATTAAAGCACTTAATTCAGGTTTACTTGAGCTTTTTGCTTATCCACCATTGCCAAGACAGGACTCCTCTAGAACAACCAAACACACACTTTCTTCTTAATCACTTTCCAGTTCAAATTTGTAAGAAGAGAGAGTCTTGTCTTAGACATAGAGTGGTCTGTCTGTTGGCAAGGGGTTCACCTGAGACTTGTTTAGGAAAGCTTTAGATCTTCAGATTTCAAAAAAAAAAAAAACATGAATTGTTTTAACATCCTTTCAGATCTTAAAATAGGGCCTACATTTTTATATATTACAAAGTTTTAAAAAGAAGTTCCTGTATAACCTGTGGTATATTTCAGCCCATCTAGAATGGCTGCAGTATCAAAGTAACTTCCAAAGAAATTATAACCCTACCTTTGTCTTCTTATATGGATTAAACATTCCTGTTTCCTCTTAGATCAACTTAAATACGCTTCATTTATGCTCCTGTTGTTTTGTGGTTACTTAAAACCACTATTGTAAAATAGGGGACAAAAGCTTTAGTTTAGAGCTCTGTTGAACTCTTGGATTTTCCCCAAATGTTAGTCTGCACAACTTAGCCCTGCCCTTAGATGTCACATCAAATTTGAATGCATATTTGTGAATTCATTAAAGGTTAAGTGTAACGGAGTCAGCTGCTTTAGTTTACTGGTTTAGGAAATGAAAGTTTCAGTTTATTCCCATTATGTCCTCATGGCAGCAGCGCACATACTTCTTCCTAGAGATAGGCATATAGGTTTAAATTATAAACCAAAGTATTACTGATCACAGAGTTTTTAAGACTGCTCTTCTGAGATCACCACAATTGCTAAGCACAAGAGGTAAAATTTCTTAATTACTTGTGACATACATAGTGTTTGCTTAGTCTAGACAAGAAATACAGTCTAAACCATCCACTTGAGAACCCTGATAAACTGTATCATTGTGTGAGTTTTGCATACTAAGACAGTAAGTCAGAAGACAAGGACTATACCTTTGTAAGGGCTTAACTATTTGATTACATAATAAAGTGAAGAGGGAAAACATACGGGATTCTAGATCTGTGAAGTAGTACAACGTGTAAAAATCAGAGAGGTAGTTTGAATAGCTTCTCCTTTTTGGTATCATCTTGGTAACTATAATTAGGAAAAATATTAAAAGGTTAGGGAGACACTGCTTTTCCACTATCTTAGGAGTATAAAAAAAATAGGGAAAGCTGTAGTTCACAATAAGTCATGTGCCTATTACAGAGTTACCATGTTAATATACTAAGGCTGTTGTATATTAAATTGGATTGTCAAATGACTCTTGGGAGGTACCTAGTTTAACAAATATATTTTTTGCTTTCTAAAATAGCATAGGTTGGAAGTCTCAAAGTTACATAAATGAGGCAATTTAGATTAAGAAAAAGCCCTAGTCAGTTTGCAGATGTTAAACATTTTAGCACTGCAATTACTTATCTTGTATGTGAAAAGTGATACATTTTTCAGGTTGCCCAAATTGATTTTTTTCCACTGATTTATGACAAACTACACTGAAATATTTTATAAGGGTTTATTTCAGTATTCCAGCTCAGTCCTCAATAGATTTTATGTATCTCTCATAAGCATCTTCATTCATCAGTTCATCAAGTTCAGTGGGGTTTTCCACAGTCATCTTTATAAGCCAACCTGTAATTAAGAAATTAGAAAGAAACACAGTTGCTAATATCCTACTAGAAAGAGAGATTCATGTTACTTCCTTAGAAAAATACTCCCTCATAAAAATTCCCCATACAAATTCTGTAACACTGTGGTAGAATCAGCAGGACTTCACTGTCTTATACCAGTAAAGTAATGTTTAGATACTTGAAAAAATGTCTGTTACAAGAAATGTTACAAGAAATGGTCCGAGTCAGACCAGTTAGCTAAAGTAGTATTGTCTCTGACAGCAGCATTAAAGAAATACTATTTAGAGAGAGGAAAAACACCCGACCCTATCCCTCCAGTATCTTGAGATGTTACAGGATAAAAAATTAAAATGCAATGAAGGGAAATAAAACTAAATTCAAGCTCAATCCATGACTAAAAAGAAAACATTACAAAGAAGTTGGCAGCAAGGACAAGACTGCAATAATGCTTTCATGCTATAAGTTTTATTGGGCTTGAGCTATATTCAATACATTCAATTTTAAGCCTCCACACCATTAAACTTGAAGAATTAAAAGCCACATATCTACCTGTGAGAGCAAGCAACACTGTCAGGATCCAGACAGTATCCTTTATTGAAAGATAAAAATGACATCTTACCATCTTGATAACAAGATTTATTGACAAGCCCTGGATTTTCTGCAAGGGCAGCATTAATTTCAGTCACTTCTCCAGTGAGAGGAGAATAGAGTTCACTAGCGGCTTTCACACTTTCCAGTGCTCCAAACTCATCTGAAACATAGAATATGATTTAATGCTCCTAGGAGGAATATATGAAATGATTTAGTTTTGTAGACAGATACTCTGATGATGACCTGGCCAATAAAAGTAGTGCCTTAATATTGAACAAGGAAACTTTCAAAGAGGCTGAAGTCATCAACAGTATGACAGTGATCAGAAGTACTAAATTTGAAGTTTATGCTCCTCAATTATTTTAGGGAACTTGTAAAATACTGGCTACTATAATAGTATCTGGCTAATACAGAAGGGATGGATATGTCTTATATTTGTCTGGTCCTTTAGTTAAAACCCTACAGCATGATCCAGCTCTTGCTGCAACCGGTCTAAATGGGCCTTCTATGTACTACTAAAACCTTTCTCTGTATAAGTTGGCTACAAAACAGATGCAGCCATAGTTTCAGAAGTCTCAGGGCTTTTTTTGGAAATGCTATCAAATATCATTTACACTCATTGGAAAATACACATTAGTGTTTAGGAGTACCACACTGGAACCATCCAGCTGTCCTTCCTTTTTTTTTTTGTATTTTATATGCAGTTATGAAAACGGTGCCTGAGGCAACATTAATCAGAGTAACTCTAAACCACAGAGAAGCAAGACAGGCTGGAGGAACGTGGTGCAGTCAGAAGACAGTTAGGCATGAGCACAAGGAATCAGAGAAGACCTGGAATTAGATTAAGGCTAGAACTGGTAGGAAAGCAAGAACTAAATGGAAATGAAATTCCTTCTGATAAAATAAAACTACAAGTTGGTTAATTAAAGCCCTAAACAGGAAGAGCTTTTGTGTAACATTCACTATTCAAACCAACATACAGATTTGGCTGAAACAGTTCTATGGGGACCCATTACACAAGAAAGATGTCAAAAGAAAGGCCTGACATTTTACCTCAGCAAATTTATATTCTTGTTCTGCAACATCTCAAGCTAATGATAAGTGCTCCATATAAATACAAAATAGACTTTTCCTTTCTACTTGCTAATGCTCACTCTTCTATAACATATAAAGTTACATAACTGCATGATTAAGAGTGTAACAATTTCTAAGTTCCTAATGGGTAAAACAACCTATCACTGCAGTTGATACCAAAAATTAATGAGTTTGTATGTTTACAAAAAAATGAGAGCTTGATATCAATTAAACCTTACTGTTTCTTACATTGCAATTCATGAAATGCATAGTTGCAGAATCACAGATAAGCTTGCCTAAAACCTAGCAAGGAGTTGAAATCAAAGCATAAAAAAGTGTATTTTAAAACCAGAGTATAAATAGAATTACTATAAAAACGTATTTCAAGTATTTAGTTTTTAAATAAATGTCTTCACAGTTTAAAAGGTAGATTGTCTCTGCTGTTACGCATGGCCTAAGATTATTTAGTTTTATCTGACAGTTAAGAGTCTGAAAATAAAGCTGCTATCTTAGAAATACCTGAATTAATTTTGCGTCCAGAAGATGTATAATGGTATTAACAAAAAAAAATTAATTCATAAAATTCAACTTTGCAAAGGCTGAGTGGGATAAGTATAATGATTATTTCATTAGAAACTATAGCTGAACTTACCATGTTTATTCAACTTGGTCCCAACCTCTGGAAGACTACAATAAACAACATCTCCTAATGCTTCCTTAAAAGAAAAACAAATAAATTAAAGCATACATTAAAGAAACTGTATGTAAGAGATATTTGATATAGTAACTCCAGAACTAATGGAGTATTCAAGTTTTCTCCCCCCTCTCTTGCCACCTGTCTCCCACTTCAGTTCTCATTCTTTTTAAGGATTACACGTTCATAATGGAAGTCACTTTGGGTTTTTTTTGGTTAAAAAACCCCAATCTCTGAAAATGTAATGAAAATCATGCCCCAGGTGACAAATTACTGTTTATCTATTATAGTATTGATAATCCTAAGGCTGAGCGATAGGGATTATATAGAGAGTTCTTCAGGCAGGATGGGAAAATATCTGCTGGTCTTCTTAGAGAACCACTGACCGCTATTATCATAGATTAAGACATATATGCTACATCGTACTTCAATTCACAGTTGTTCTTTAGCCAGAAGAGTTCCATAACATTCAAGTTCAAGTGGAATTTGGCCTGAAAAGTACATGGCAACCTCTTCATATAACTGTATGGTTATATGCTCTCCATAGGCTTCATCTGAAGTGATTAAGAATTTATCAAAGAATGCCGAAGCAGCATTAAGTTTATAAACAATATGATAGCTCTAAGTCCAAAATCTCAGTGTATTGCATATGCTATTAAAATAATAATTATATAAAAAACCCAGTACCTATCCAAAGCAAGGACAAGAGCAGGTATATGTAAGTTAATATCACAGGCTTAGGTAGGAGGAAAAGAAAAAAAAAAAAGAAAGAAAAAAATCAGTACCTGTGCAAAATTGCTGATTCCTACTGTTCCGATACCATTTTCAACTGATATCCATTCATGCTTGTCTGTAAATTTGCGGGCTAAAATGAAACAAACTTGGTATTTCAGAATTACATGACATGTTGCTTGCTGAGATATAATAATACTTTTGCAGGTTTAAGCCCTGCTTTTTTTTTTTTTTTTTTTTTTTTTTTTTTTTTTATGAGGTTAGTTTTTTGTCTGTTTTCCCTGGAAAATAAGGCATTCATGACATCTTCAGCGGCACAACAGAAGCTCACTAAGGGTATTGCTGATAGCATTATTAGTTCCTGTGTAATCACAAAGACTGATACAGTACAGGAGCAAAAGGAGTAGTTCTAGTTCACAGAAGTATAAATCAAAAGTGCATACGTGTATTTTACCTACAGCTACTCATCTCCATGATAGCCTAGTGGCTTTTCCAACCTATTCAGTGATTATTTCTGCCAACCCCTTTATTATTATTAACAAGAACAGTGTTAAAGACATGTTGGAAAAATGTGACCATTCCAAAATCTCATTCAAGGTACTGCATACTTAAATAGAGCCATTATTTGCAGTGAAGAGCTGCAACCTAGGCATTTTAAGTGGCTGATCGCCCTCCCTCCTGCTAATATTTTCTGTAAGGTCTGTTTCTCACTTGTTTAATGTTGGCACAGATTTATGTAAAATTAAGGCCAGTCAATATTGAGCAAATTAATAATGCCACTCATACAGGTAACTATTACCTAAGAGAATTTGCTCTCTGTTAATACTGTTACTATAAAATGATTCAGGTGAACTACTATGTTGTTCTTAAAACAAGCATATTTAAGATCCTTTGTAGTGTTTCCACTAAGATTCCTTCTTTCCATTTTTTTTGCTTTCGTTCTAGTCTTCACTTGTTGCACTAGTCCAATCAGACAAGGGAGATTACAGAACCTGGAGAAGATAACTTCATAAACTGAACTTCCTATGTGCCACATCAGTGCAGCTGAACCTTCCTTTTAGCTCCAAAATTTTCTTCTTGGGCTTCTCCTCTAAGATGGACTTCTGAGCCTCCTTAGAGAAACTAAACTTGACTTTTCAGAGTATCCTTAATATTTGTATTTTACTCAAAATATTTTGCATGTTTATTTTCCATGCAGTAGCAATCAGAAAAAGCAGAGATTTCAGCTAGCATTATTTAAATCTACATAAATTTCTTATGACATATTCTAATGAACAGAGGAAACCAAGTATCTTGTAAATCATTTTAGGTCAAGACACTAAATCCATGGATAATAGCAATGTCATTGGAAATGAGCAATGAACCATGAAAACAGATAATGATGAGGAATTTCAAACCCAAAGTGAATGCTATGTGTGTATATCACAAGGAAGCCAGCCAGTACCTTTTTATGTAGAATAATAATATTGTATAAGATCCATTTAAAAGCAAGATTAGAAAAAGAGAAAGAAGGACAGAAGATTTCAGGTTTAATTTAGAACAAAGTAGACTGTTAGAAGAGCACATAAGAAAAATTCTAACCATGTAACATACACTGTAAATAAATCCAAGGCCAAATTAGAGAGAGTTAATAAGTAATCTTAAAATTTGAACTTTGAATTTATGCAATCAGCACATTAAATAAATCAGATTAAACTAATATGAGATGTCAAAGCATACCAAATCCCTTCTGTAAGTATTCTTTTTCAGAAGGGCAGCTGAATTTACTCTAACTTCATCAACTCCAACATGACTTTGTTTTCAGTTCAACTAGTGGATTCTAAATTCAGATCTTCATTTAATGTAGCTCCCCCTCTGTTAAATATTTCATAAAGATATACCAGAAGAGTAAAGGGAAACTCACACCTCTACAAACAGGCATACAAAATGTTTCCTCTCTGCCTAAAACAAAGGTATGAGTTATGTTATTACCTTCCAGTTATAGCTATAGAAAATGATGGGCTTATTAAACAATTACAGTAGTAAAAATATTTAGCTCTTGATTCATCTGATTTGCTAATAACAAAAATATTTCTTTCACTTGCAAAGGCAGCAGGAGTCTAGGTTAAAGGGTGAACTTTTATAGTATATTCTCCTCCTCTTCTCCAGCTCTACCTTCTCCTTTGCACTTCTCTTTCCGGAATACTACAGTACAGCAGAGGCATTGGTTAGACTGACCTGAGCTGCTCTAACGTGAACAGGCCCAAGGCCCTGAAAATCTGGCTCAGATTTCCTGCCAGCCTAAACCATTCTAAGTGCTGGAGGCCTGTCTTTACCATCCACACGTTTTTGCCCTCTTGTACTGTTGACAATACTCTTTGAATCCATCAACAAGCTGTTTCAGCATGCTAATTCAAGAAAAAGCTACCCACTTTTGCATGGACTCCATTTTCTCCTTACTCAGCCTGCTCAGTGAAGGTTCTGGCTGGGGCCACAGCAGGAGGGAAGGACGGCAGCAGTCAGATCAGCTTTGAAAGCTAAAACTGCAGCTTGGTGATGAGGTCAGTGGTGTGGCAATTCAGGGAAGCGAACCAGCTCCTCATGGGATGAGGAATCAGAGGAGCATCAGCACCAAAACAAAGGATAGATGAAACTGCGCTACCAAAAACAGGAAGAGAGCAACTGTCCCTTTCAGCCACGGGATCCGCTACACGGGCTCAGCCATCTTGCGGGGCCGCGCTCCAGTTCTCCCACAGACAAGCCCTGCGCGCGTCCCGCTAGTCTGGATGAGCCAGCAGAGCCCATTCATCCTCGCGCGGCCGCTCTGGCTACGGCCTGCTGTAATCCTAACTGCTCAGAATGAGAGCGGAGTAGTTCACTGGAGCTGCACTGGAGCTCCCAAATCCCCTCTGTTAGGTGGCTCCTGTCTGCACAGGACGGCTAAACCACGTGTGTCGATATAAAGTACCTTTGCATACAAAGCTCTGCCCATGCCGCTGGGGCCTGGCCGGCAGACTTTTACACTTTCATATGACACTGCACACAGGACAGCGAAGTCACTTAAGAACTCATCTCCCGTCACAAATTTCTGAGGTGTGTTAGTACTGACTCCCGGTTAGCGAACAGATGCAGGCAGTGACTTGGGCAGCAGCTGCAGCACAGCCGCTCGGCTGCAGGCTGCGCCGCAGGCGCCCTCCGCGGCCGCTCAGCTCCGCGCCCCGGCAGCAGCGGCCCCCGCGCGCCCGCCTCGGCCCTGGCGGCGCGCAGCGCCGCGCCCGCCCCGCTCCCGCAGCCCAGCGAGCCCCCCGCGCGGGAAGCCCCAGGAGCTCCGCATGGCGGCGGCGGCGGCGGGGGCCCCCTCCCCCGCGGCACAGCCGGCCCCAGGCACGCCGGGGAGCCCGCACCCTGCGGCCCGCTCCGGACCGGCCGCTCCGCGCCCGGCGGGACGAGCGCCCCGCGCCGCGCCGCGCCGCACCGCTGCAAACGGCGCCACGCGCGACTCACCCGACAGCAGCAGCGAGCTGGTCGCGAGCCTCCGGGCCGCGAGCACCTGCGGCCCCCGCGGCCGCAGCGCGGGCGGCCAGAGGCGCGGCGCCAAGGCGGGCGCGACCCGCCGCAGCGCTCCCCACGCCATCTTTGCCGGGCGCCCTCGCGCGGGCGGCGGCGGGCGGCGCCGCGCGGCGCCGCGGGGGCGGGGCGGGGGCGGTGGTGACGGGGGGCGGGGCGGGGCGGGGGCGGCCGCGGGGGGCGGGGCGGCGGCCGCGGGGGGCGGGGCGGCGGCCGCGGGGGGCGGGGCGGCGGCCGCGGGGGGCGGGGCGGCGGCGGCGGGCGGGGCTCGCGCCGCCCTTGCGGGTGCCGCTGCGCGGCGCGGGGCGGAGTTCCGGCTCGCCTGCAGCCTGCCGCCGGCGAACGTGGCGTTTTAAGTCCTCTGCAGAAGTTTGAGTCGCGGATCGGTAACTGGATGCCGTCTTTTGATGGCGCCTCACTGACAGCTGTTGGTGTTAGCCAAACAGTGCAACAAATGCTTGGTGTCTATTAAATACAGATGCTAAGTCTACAGGAAGTATGCACTTGGGGACATTTTATTTTAGATTTAGTATTACTTTTCAGCTAGTACACCATAATAGCATCAGGCAGCAAAAGTTTATTGGTTGAATGGCGCAGCTCTTGAAAGGACAGCATTTTAGTCAGAAGCCACTAAATCTAGCCACTGCAGCTGATAGTCAAAAAGTAAACTCGTTCATCCATGAACAAAGCAGTTTTTCATTATGGTTACCAATTTATTGTTGATACGTTATTCCAGCTGACCATTAGTGATTGGCTTCTCTTCCTTCTTGCATTTAATCCCAAAGAAACTGAAAAGTTTCATTAGCATTAGATCAACAATCTCCTCTTCTTCTGAAGCCTGAAAGAATATAACAGAAAAAAGTTGCTAGGACACACAGACTAGAAACCTATAGTCTCTGCTGAAACCAGAAAAGTTACAAGAGAAAATCTGCACTTGACATGAAGTGAGCCAAATGTCACTCTAAGCAGAGGGTGAATATCTGCCAAAGCAGAACATCACACAAATATTTTTTATCAAGATGAGAGTCCCAGATAGCCTGTAGGTGAATATGTACATAATAGAAGAAATTTTGACTCTGTCAAAGCCTGTGGAAATCTTGCCACTGGAGCCTGGAGTTCACTAGCTAACTGCCATACAACTAGTGGTATATATAACTAGCAGCCCCTCATTTCTAGATACCACAAATGAGAAGGACAAGCATATCTTATTTTCTATTGGTCATTTCATTTGCTTTCTTCTCCCTTAACTTCGTTTACAAAGTAAAGTATTCATTAAGGATTTTTGGTCAGTGACGAAGCGCTAAGCTGGATTTCACACCATGCTATCAATAACTTGAAAGGGTCAGATGCTTACAGCGATTTTAAAAGGGAGCTGTATAGTCCTCATGAAGATGCTAGTAGTTTTGGCACTAATTTAGATGAAGCTAGGATACGAGTCCAAGGTTGTTGTTGTTGTTTTTTTTTTTTTTTTCTGGATTTAGTATGTGAACATAATATAGACTACAAATAAGATTTGGTACTAACTCTGAACACAGACCCATCTGAATGGAAATGGACAGTGTGAATCTGCAGAGTCTGAAGTGTTCTTTATGCATAAATGTTGACTTCTTAAGAGCGGACAGGGTTTACATGCATTTCGTCAGCTGGTGAAACGCCTAAGTCATGTGTACGTACACACTGCACAAGAAATGTTAAAAAACAGCAGAAGAGCTTAGATGAACACACCTGGTAATGCTTCTGCTCCTCACTGAAAGCAACCAGAATCACTGAAATGAACAAATTCAGCACCACAAATGTCATGAAAATGATGCAGGATCCAATTAAGAAGGAGCCTAAAATTGGATTGTAGTCCAAGACCTGTAGTATTAATAAGATAACGCATCATATTTTGGTTATAACAAAAGAGTATACATATAAGCAGCTTAACACTAAAAAAGGAGTTTGTCAGTTTGAAAATCCTTGGAGCTAATAAATTATTAATATATAATATATTTATATATATTTATACACATATTTTTCTCCTTTAGTCATTTTCATACTTTGATACAGTATAGTACAAACAATAGAGTATTTTTATGTATATGATATATAAATATGGACAATCTTTTTTTTAATGCATGTCAGCATAATAGTGTGAAAGTTTTGTGTTAAAGCTGGCAATCCTGGAGATTTGTTTATCCACAGAACAAACAGCTTAAGCTCCATCATGCTTCAGCTATCAAAGTATAGATGAGATTTCTATGTGCTTTTACTTAGTAATATCTTTACAAAGAACCCCTGTCATATCGTCACAGACACACACCAACTAAGGATTGTATAGAAATTAAAAAACCTCATTTTCATGTAAGCTATAGTACAGGAATATATTTTCATGATTAGCAACATGAGTGGGATGTAAAAGTGAAAAACATCCCTGTTGAATCCATGGTATAAAAAAAATCCACCAGGATGGACTTCACAGTCAGAGATGTCTGAAAACTAGTTTAAGCTGCAAATATTTGTCTGAAGGATATTGTAACATTTGAAAGAACTTAAAAGGTCAAGAATAATAAAAATAAATGTAACAAAGTTCTTTGTTGCGGAAGACCTAGCCTTTCTTGAGAAGGCGATGAGTCAATATTTAGAACAAATGCGGAACGTCACTTGCATTTCTGCCCATAGTTTTCTAAGGAAATTGCTTCAGACCTTTCCAGCAGTCTGTAAGCAACTAGTTAAAATGAAAGCAACTAGTTCTCTCAATGACAGTTTAATTATGAGTGTACTGATGTTCAGAATGGGACATGAGATGTATTTCATCTAATGTTCTTTTCTGTTTTGATGAGAAAGGGTATCTGCTTTAGGAGGCTTTAGAACTTGCAAAATTAGATGTCTAGCACTAATTGAAAGTCTTTCCATTTGCTAGTTCAAAGCATATTGATGATTGGATATCTGAGATGCTAATGATAGAAATAAACTTCTCAAAGTTAGAGATGGTACCTCCTCATAGTTGAAGATTCCTAGCTGAAGACTGACCATTGTCTCTGCTGAATCAAAAAGGGTTTTGTAAGAGTAGAGCTTCCAGCCAAATATCAGGTTTGTCTGCAGGGGAAAGAAGACATACCTTGCATCATAGTCAGAGTACTTGCTGCAAACGTAGCTAGTGACTGTTATACACAGAGAAAGCTCTCCTAGTTTATCATTGGAGTCACGTGAAGTGTCTTTAGGGTGGTTTTTTTTTTGGTATGCAATCAGGGAAAACACCTGACAAGGTCATAGAAGAACACTGGGCTAAAGGTAAGAATTAGATTCGCACTTCCTGAATGTGCTACAACTGTAACTATAACCCTTCTCTTTTATCTCTTGGATGTGTGAATGTCTTATGCCTGCTCAGCTTGCCACTAGATATTTAAAAGAACTGCAAAGGCATGACAAAATCATGAAAGTAATTTAGTCCATCTCCCACGCAGCAGATTTATCTCTGCATAATTGACTAAATTCATCACAGTTAAAAACACTTGCCTACGAGTGCACAGTCCACTCACCATTTCAAACATGTAGCTTGCTTCTTTGCACTCAGCAACCAAGGAGTTATTTTCTTCATTTATATCTTGTGGGCCTACATATGTCTGTAACCCCAGGACACAGCTTAACAATAACCTAAGCTAATTTAAATGGAGGCTGCTGCAGTCTCACTTTTTCTTTGGTCCCTACATACATATTCCTGCCTCCCTCTTTCACTACTCCAGCACTTGCATGATGTGACAGCAGGCTGGGCAATGGAACTGATCCACACAAAATCTTACCACTAACTTTACATGTTAAATTTTTGGCCATCAGTGCCTAAAGCTGTTCAGTTGCTAGAGTGTCAGTGATGGAGAAGTGACAGATTAGGAACATGAAGTCAGGCAGGAATAAGGTGCAGCGGGTTCTATTTGTCACAAAACTACCCTTCACATTACAGGTTTGATCTGGTTTAGAGGGTTTCCACTAAAGTTTTCCACAATAGCAACTGAGATGTGCTGAATTTCCCACATCCCTCTGCCAGAAGATTTACACGAAACATTTCAGATAAATAGTAAATATATACAAATAGCTGCAGTCAAATAATTCCTTAATCTCATGAGAAGGAAAAAGAACAGTTTATTTACATAATAGTTTATTTGCATAATTCCCATAATAGGTGGAAAAATAATTATTTCCCACTTAAAAAGCAGCCAAACTGAAAATGGCACTTCATATGCTTTCTTTGATTTGAGCTTTATCCAGAAAATGAGTTTCCCTATACTTTGCTCTTTATCACAACTATTACACATTCAGAATTTTAAATTGCAAAGAACAGACAAGTGGATATTTTAGCTTATCTTTCACTTATATTGAAGAATCAGACTTCAGGCAGTATATTGCAGCCATCAAGCTGCTAACTTAAGATTTAGACAGACAGCTTTATTTAGTTTTAGATTTCCGACTCATATTGCTTTCACCATTCAAGAACAAGTCATTCAATCTGCAAGTACCTTGATGCAGACTGCAAACAACAGAAACCACAGTGATACTCACGGCAATGGAATAGGCTAGGAACATGATTGCAATAACAGTGATGAATCCAGAGATATCACCCCAGGCCCTCCTTAGGGTTGAAGTGATCATGCTTAGTTTGGGGTTGAGCCTCAGTAGATGCCACAGTTTTACTGTGGAGAGAAGTACTAGGAAAGCAATCAGGTAGCCAAGAACTGCATCAGCTCTTGCTGTTTCATTAAAGCTTACGCAGCTGTAAGGAAAAAAGAAAAGATTTATTAAACAATGCACATAGAGGCCTTTGAACTGCATGAATGAGTATACTGGAAAAGTCAATCGCTCTGGACTTGTTTTCGGTGTAGGGCTAACTTGAGCTCTTGCTTGAATGTTCCTTTCTGTACTTCCTGCTGTGTGCAAACAAAAGGTCAGTAATACATGGTACATTTTTTTATCAGCATTGGCCAGAGCTGAGAGAGGATCGAGGGTATAACCCAAATGCTACTGTTTTTCAGTTAGTCACAGGTTAAAGACAGCTATCCTTTTTTTTTTTTTTTTTTTTTTTTTTTTTTTTATGACAGAGGTGACCACAAAAAGCTTTAAAAAACTGTAATGCTAGTGTGACTTATGACATATACATGTATGATGTATACATGCTACATGAGCAAGAACATAGCCATCAGGTGAAAGGAAGTGATTATTCTGTCCTCTCATTCAGCACTTGTAAGGCTGCATCTGCAATAGTGAGTCCAATTTTGGGTCCCCAAGTGAAAGAGACATGGACAAATGGAGTGAGTCCAGTGGAGGGCTGCTAAGAGAGTCAGGGGTTGGAGTATAGGGCATATGAGAGGGGGATGAGGGAGATAGATAGGTTTGCTCAGCCTGGAGAAAAGAAAGCTAAGGATTGCAGTCTAATTGATGTCCTCAGCTACTTAGTGGATAGTTATAGAGAGGATGGAATCAGACACTTCTTGCGGTGCACAGCAAAAGGACAAGGGGTAGTAGTCACAAATTACAGCAAAAGAAATTCCAATTATATACGAAAAACCTACCCCCCCATTTTTTTTAACCATGACAGTAATTAAATGGTGGAATGTAATTAAATTCCAGAGAGGCTGTGGAATTTAAGCTAAGTATCCTTGGAGAAACTTGAAACTCAACCCAAATGAGGCCCTGAACAACCTGATCTAACACTAAAGCAAAGGATTGTAGCAGAGGCCCCTTCCTATGTAAATTATCTTTAATCTCTTTCCTGTTTGACTGTATTTTTTAAACAATGTTATTGTTTTCCATTCTGTATAAAATAAGCCATTGCTGTCCTCTACAGAATGGTTACCTACAACAAAGAGTGAGGCAGATGATGTGCCATCAGGCCGCGTGTCCTGTAGCAGAAAGACTTGTTGATTCAGAAGAGGGTGATGCAGCTAGGGCACTAGCAGTAGGCTAGGAGACTTGGTGCTCAAGTCTGTTAGATTTTGTTAAAGCAATATGTTTTGTTACAGCAAAACAGAAAATCCTGTTGCTGACACACATGCAAGCCCTGAAATGCTTACACACTTCATGAATATAGATACATGGGCTAACATCACCTAGCACAGACAAGCTGCTGTCTAGGAAAAGTGATCTGTTTCTGCATTAGTAGCACTGACGAAGGACGGACTAGCTAGCATTAATACTTACTCCTCTTTGTGTTCCTGGTAGTAGCTGATGTCTCGGGCCCCTAGGATTGTCCGCTTCACAAACACTGACAGGGCACTCCAGCTAATCAATATAATGGCCAGCTCCAGGAGATTCCACTTGCTGTGGAAGTATCTCCATTTCAGACTCTTCATAAGTTTTCCCTGTGAAAACAGTTTTGCTGTTCCAGTCTCCAACTCCGTATTATGCAGTACACCTCTAAAGACTAGGGCTGTCCCTTCTGCAGTGAAACAGATTACTGCACATCCATATAACTACATCTTGCACTGATTTATAATTTTCTTTCTCAAAAGAAGCATTCCTGTCAAATAAAATGTGCCTTCCTATGTTTTAATAAAGATACAGTGTCTAATTCAGATCTCCCATTGGGGCAAGTCAGCAGCAGCACTATTGAAGTCAAGTACCAACTTGAAGTATTTGTAAATGAGATCAGAACCAGAAGCAATACGATACCTGGCACCAGAAGTTCCCATTGGATCTCACCTGTACTACCATGTAGTAGACAATAAAGAAGAAATAAATTACTTCTGCTGCAATGACAAAGATGTGGAGACTGCTGGTGTATGGGTAAAGCCGGATACTTTGCAGCTCTGCACTTGTGAAGAAGGCCCCTAAAAAATAATGGTATTTACCTCAGTGCTGTAATAATTACATCTTTCTGTTTACATTCAAACAACTTACTTCACCAGTAAAACCCCTATACTCACATTCACTTCAATGTGAGCCTGAATCAAGCTATCAGACTAAGAGTTACATTGACTGTGTAAGTAGCCTTAGAAGTGTTCTTTCAAATTTTCCTCAAATAGAAATTCAGCCAGTCAATGGTTTTTGGAGTGCTAGTACTCTCTTTTATAATAGTAATCCCAGTAGAGCTGAGTTTAGTTTGACTGCAAATGCAAACATGCAACAGTAGGATCTGGAGATTTAAATTTGAATCTCATTCTAAAAAGAAAATTAGCTCAGTTCTGTGGTCTGGTTGGGATATTTTGCAATACTGCGACAAACCTGAGGAAGGCTACTGTTCAGATTAAACTTTTTGTAGGCTATTCAAGCATGAATCTAGTTCTACTAGTCTCTCTGTTGTGCCTATATAACATAATACAATGATTACATGGCCGCATTTTATAAGTTTCTAGAACAAAAAAGACAGATTCTATTATTTGTGCTTTTTTGTCTTAATACTGTGTTGATTAGCTGAAATAATTAGGAATCAAATTTTCTTGTTCCTGTTGTGTACCTTTTAGAGATTCAGTTTCAGTACTGTTCTTTCTTCAGCACCAGATGACTACAGCATGAGCAAACATGATATATGCCGTTATGGTCTGTATTACTGTGGCACTACCTCAACTTCGAAATGGTTTGTAATTTTTTTATTGATTCTGCCATTATTAGAGTTATTAGCACACTTCTGTTTGTTGAATCAAGAACTTGGTAAGCACTGACAGCATGTAAATATCCAATCTGTAGATGCGTTGCTTGCTTTCTTCTGAAATGTGTAAGTTAAAAAAGGCTCTCACCTAAAGCATTTGTTTCGAACATCAGACTTATAATGCAGAAGAGATTCACGTTGGCATTGTAGACTGTAAATTCAATGAACACAGCTCTTGTAAAGGTGTCTAGCCAGACGTTGGTGAAAAGGTACTGGAGAATTCTGTCAAAAAGTATACAGCCAGTCATCTAATCCATTCAGGAGAGAAACAGCATTACACAGAGGGTAGGAGTTTGGACATTATCACAGAGAAAAGGCAAACCAGACATTCCAGAGGACCTCTGGTCTGTGAAATCTAAGGAAGAGAGAGGATATTTGCATTATTAGTCTAGGTGCTAAGTTTCTTTTTGCCTCTTCTGGAGAATCAGATACTTGATATTGGTCAATGCTAAAATTGCAATATTTCAGGTAACTGACTCATTTACCTCGTATCAGTTCCTGTATACCTATCTCCAAAAAACATGTAAATTACCTGCAAGTTTGGAACTCCAGCCCTGTGGGGTACTTCTTGCTGCTCATTTACCTCTGGTCCTTTATCAGCCAAGTTCTTTTAAGTCCTGGATTTCAAGACCTCATTTCCTGTTATTTCACTTTTACTGCTACTATTCATATTAACACAGAGGAAATTTTTTTCAGGAATATTTCTCTCATTTTCCTCCTTTAATGATGACTAGAAAGTGGATACAAAACTATCTGCAAGGATCTGGGGAGTATAAACACTAAAGAGGGAGATAAAGAAGCTTCAGAGATCTTACTGTGATCTGAAAAAAGAGAAAGATTTAGGCTAAATTATTTTCTTACTACCTTTGACATCCCCTCTGAAAATTCACTACTTTAGACAGCAAAAGCTAGACTAGATCCAGCACTGGAATAATACTGCACTGTTAGGACGGATTTATTAGTTTTCCAACATTATGTATTTCTGTAAATTAGAAATCCACATATGTAAGTTAGTAAAACAGATTCTAATTTTGGACCCTGATTATTTCCTAAAATGGAGCAAGGCAATAAGAATATAAATTGCACTGAAGCCACCACAATAATATCTATAATATCCAGATATAATCCTCAGTAGCAAAACTAGGATTAATTTCAGATAGCATCTCTAAATAAGGTAGAGAAAAGAGTAGCATTCATACTACAACAGATTCACTAATAATTTACTTTAGTACACAGGATACCTGGAGGCATTCTTAGGCTCTGTTCCCAGATGAATCACATATCCTCCTCCTCTGTAGACGGCCAGTTTGCCCCAGATTGGGTGCCCTCTTAGTTTGGACTGACTCTGATACTGCCATGCTGAGCGCAGGTCAGAGGAGTTATCAAAGGCTGAGGTGTTCCAGTGCTCCCCATAATCTGATGTATCTTCTGTTTGTAACGTATATGGGGCATGGCATTCCCGAATCACACGCTGGAGTTTGGGAGCAATGGGGCAGGTGTCTCCTTTCACTCTTACTTGGCGAATTCGGGCACTACCCACCAGTTTGGAATTGCCATCTGTAATGAATCCTAAACAGGAGATGGAAAAAAAGCCACAGTATGGCAAAACTACTACTAAAATTTTTCATATCATTTATTGTTTTGGTATAGCTTCTGTTAAAAAACCCCACAACACCGTAAGTAAATGAAAATTAAGCCCTTGTCCTGATTCGAACTGAGTTCTTAGATGACGTCCATAGATCCATTCACAAAGTTCAGTATCATTATCAATCTGTATTTTATAGAGGAGGAAACTGAGATCTGCAGGAGAAAATTTACTTGCTTAGAGTCACACAGCAGAGCGGCTGTGTGCAGCCTGTGTTCACAGTAGGCTAGTGCCTACTGTGTTAATGCATTTTAATATTTGCTTTTAAATGTAGGCTGTTCTTAGTACTGGATATGGCTAGAGAGAAACATGGTGATGTTCTGAAATTTGCTTTCACTGTGACCTAAGCCATGACACAAACAGCTCTCCTGAAGAAAAGCTTTATAGTGCCATCTATCTACCATTCTTTTTTAATGCAGAAAGAAGCTCATGTAAGCTCTGAGGTATATATCTGAATGCCTGTAATGAGTAACATAAAATGTAAAAAATGTAAAATTACAATGCCAAACTTGTGTATTATATTAAAGATAATTAAAATATCAGGCCACATTAAACTTGGGGTTGGGCTGGTGGAATCATATCAGAGGTTAACTTGGTTATTATGTTTCAGTGCACAATGTACTGCAGCCAGTCAACCATGCACATAATGGTTAGGCAGTGTAGAAGTATAGATCGATTGTTGTTGTCTACTAGGATTCATAAATCCACATTAGCATTATACACTCATAATCCCCTCCTCCAATCCAATATGCCTGTGCAAATTGGAGATAAGTATAAAATATAATGTTTCAGATTCTGGCAAGCTAAGGTGAAGCAATTTGATATGAACACAGTCTCTGTACCTTTATATGATCCATAAAGATTTTTGACTAAGGTAGTTTTTGCCCATGTGAAAAAATCCTGGTAACTATAAACATCCTGGAATCCATCTGTAAAGCTGTTCTCAATGTGCTTGTTTAAGTAGTAGGAATTGGGATCTCTCTGCCCATAGGCAACCAATAGCAGCATCCATAAAAATCCCAGATAGACTAGAAAAGACAAGAAGAAACAGCATACGGAAGCTCAGAATTAATACTGCTGTTAGTACTGCTGTCACCAATTATTAGGTTAAAGAGACATTGTGTAAGACTCCAACTACTGTTAATGAATTTACACAAGATACTTCAAAGTGCTGAATTTTAGGCATATTAGATTTGGAGTATGAGTAGTGATCAAGAAAATAAGTGGGCAAGTTGGCTGAACACCACCACCAACAAAGGCTCTAAATGGAACTACTAGTCTGACTTTGTTTCAAGTGAAGTTAAAGTAGTTTTTTCCATTGCTTTTAGAGTAAGTGAGACTGAAGAGTAAGTCATTATCTGTAGAAAATTTTTGCTTTTAGAAAGATGCCCTCCAATTGCTGTTTTGATTCCACCTTTTAAGCATTGACCTCCTCCTTTTGCCCTTTCTATTTTTTCTTTAGCCTCTCACATTTTTGTAGTCTGTTTCCTTACCATAAAATCCAGCCTTAGCTACACTTTTATCTCCAGCTAACATTTCTATTCCCTTTCAGCTCAAACTGCACTGACTGCACCTCCACACCCTAATGGCTAGAAGAAAGCAAAAGATACACTACTTCATTTTTAACTAGGAGAACAATATTTTCACTGCTGTAAAAATATTGATACAGATAAAACAAGAAGATAATTAACGATGGCTAATACCCAGGATTTCTCTGATGAGGGCAAATGCTTTTTGCTCCTTCATATAGCTGATTTTCATTTTCTCAACATCTGTTGCAGGAGGTGGCTGGTAGATGTTGCTTCTGCTATCCCGTCGGGCTCCAAAGAGAGGATTTGAATCACCTGTGAGTGAGAGCAGGAAAACCTAGAATCCTTCAATATATCCTGCTTTTCATTTGCTTTGATATTGTAAGGAAATATTAATACTTTCTCTTATGAAGATAGGGAACATGACTTAAGCCATCAGGAGAGTAAGGTAACGATGGTGAGGGAAGCAGTTCACACAGTATGGCAGGTTCAGGCTGTAACCCTGTAGCCCGGGTGTCCCTCTCTTCCTGTTGCTCAGCCTAGGCTGAGCATCTAAAAAAATGATATATTCAGAGCTTGTGACTGATCAGGGAGAAAACTGTTGAACAGCACTCTTCGCTGTAGCCTAGGACTCCTGTTTGTCACTGTAAACTTTTTTTTAGACATGATTGTGATTGCAGTACCCACTATTTGATTAATGGGAATAGTAATACAGATAATTGTGATAGTTGATTGGCTGTATAATACTATAAATTGGAAAACTGAGAGCTTTCATATCGTAAGACTTAAAGAAGTGGTAAATTTCCTTATAACAGAAGTTGAGTTTTAGACATGCTTGTTAGATAAAGATCTACCATATTGGGTGAGAGTGCAACATTTTGCACTGTACTACATGTTTATTTTCACCAGGTTGTTGAATAGATATCCTGTGAAAACAGAGATGTCTGCTTAAATAGGTCTCCCTGTAAATCTGTTTTTCCTTATGTCTGATAGGAGAGCTAAAATATTTAAGGATGACTTCTGCATATTTATAGCACTAATTAACTAAATTTGATGTTAATGTTTTCAGTTTGCTGCATTTTATTTATATTTTTCCCTAGATGTTCCTCAAACATTGGCAGACTGAAATGTAGTTGCTGAGCTACCAGAAGACTTTCACAGTTCCTCATCTTATATGAATCAGTATAGGAAAATGATTGTTCTTTCCTGACTTCAGCAAGCCAGTGATGGGGGAAGGAAGAAGTCAGATACCAGTATCCTAGGAGCAGGTAGGTCCTCCAATAACAAGAGCAATCTCACAACTTGGTAGAAGTGTGCATGTATACATATTTGCAGAGGTAAAAAAATACAGAAAAAGATAAACAAGGAGGTATTATTCTTTTGATCTGGAATGTTTTCTCCTTTATCTTTTTCATCTTGTGGTCTTTTTCATTAAGTAGTCTGCAAAATATATCCTACCTAGACATACAGTGGTCATTCTCCCCTTCATTGCTCTTCTAGGAATATTTCCCAACCCGTACTGATTCTTCTGATGTAGAGCTGAAGGGATATCTTCACTCATATTCCTCTCTGACTGGCACAAAATTAATTATTTAGCTTTGTCCCCACTTTCATGCTGACCTTGGAAATGTTAATGGGTGGGCATGTAGTCATAGCACCTGTGTATTCCAGAGATTTCTGCTATCTTCAGGTAAGATTCAGGTATATAAAGATAACTAGTGAATTGCTGAGTTGACTTCACATATTTGTGCATAGAACACTCCAAAATATCAGAGAATACGTCACTATCTTTAATCATTTCTAACTTGTACACACCTGGGGCAGATAAGGACCCATCAATGGCTGTGTTTTCTTCATCTTCCTGCTCCACCTTCTTCATAACCAGAGCGAAAAAAGCAGCAAATCCCAACACCTGGAAAGAATTAGCTATAGACTCACTGCATGCCTGTTTCTCATAAAGAAGCTCATGCTAGATCCCTTTGAATCTAGGCACTACAGACCAGGCAGAAGAACTGAGCTTTGACTATATTGCACTTGTGCAGCTGAAGCATCTGAACAAGAGAACAGTAAGCAGTCCCAGGGCCCAACTCACTAAGCAATTTTTGCCATATGAAACATCTTCCCTGGTCAGAAACCTCATCACTTACCCATCTCTGGCAAAAGAAGGGGAGATGAAACCACAGGAATTAATGCAAGCAAAAGACATCACAACACCGTATTATAGCTGCTAGCTCTTGTTTTAAGGGCAACAATTTCTTGTTTTACAAGTCCTGTGGTTCTTTAAAACACGCATCACTTTTCCTGACGTGGTGGCAGAATGAGTCCTTATTAGCCAGTAGTTGTACTTTTGAGGATCTCACCTTTAAGGGCTGTGTGATGAAAAGACTTTCAAAGAAGGAAATGGCCATGGAGATCAGCCACTTGATGGAGTTCTCCTTGCCATAATGAAGCCCGTAGAGCATAGTAAAGAACCCAGATACACCACTGGTGGCTGCTACAAGGAACCAAGCAATGAATGCAAACCACCAGGGCAGCCCCTTGGAAGAAGAGCCTTTCTTGCCATCACCAGATGAGCTTGGAGTAAGAGACCACCTTGAGAGTCAACCAGAAGAGAAAAAAAAAAGACTTCTGCAGTGGAATAGGAGCCAATGAACAAAATCACAGTCTTCAGGTGCAATCGGCAACACAGGCAACATATTACAATTTAAAATCTCAACTAAAATATTTTTAATTATTTTAACTAATGCAATTATTAAGGATATATAGATAGCAAAAGGTACAGAGAGCAAAATGGGGGAGTGTCCAGACATCAGCTAAAATGAAAACAAATATGATGGGTGTATTTTGTCCTCAATTCATGCATAATTGAACTTCCAGTAGAAATGCTGACAAAAAAAAAAAAAAAAAAAAGTGCATTTTAGCTGCTGGATACATCCCTTGTGATTACCATAAAGACCAGAGAGATAATTATTTGTGATGTTTTCAGTACTTCCAACTTAATGATCAGATTTTTCTGAGATATTTTTGTCTGCTCATTAATTTTTCTTTATCCATGTGTTTTTAGAGCCCTCCCAAGGCTTTAGATCTCAGTGATTACCTTCAGTGTTTTGCTGTAATGTGACACTGTACTGTAACATTCAATTTTGGAGACAAAAATGACAGAGTGATGAGCTGTCTTTATTGCTTTTGTGTGCAGTACACAATGCATTGAAATTTCTTTGTTGCTCCTGCTATAGTATAATAATAAGACATGCTTCTACAGCTATAGTAATGCTTACCCAGCAAGTTTTAAGTAGTAATTACTTTGAGCTCCATCATCCTGGCCAGTTTTGAGTTCATGACCTGAATTTACTTTTACTGAAAATGAGATGAGAACTAGGTTACCTCTCACTAATGGATGCTGATGAGCAGATCCGGCTCTCCAGGAGGTTCTTCATGTGCTGAACCTGCCGAACAGCTTGTGTATAACTCTGAGGCATCTGAAACTTATGAGGCCCCAGTAGTTCCAGCTCCATCTCTACATGCTGGAGCTGCATATACAAACAGCGGTTATAGTCATTGTATCTCAGTCGCTCACACATTCCCTTCTCTGGAGTTGGGCTTCTTGTTTTTTCTGCAAGTAAATAAAAAAAAAATCAGCATAGCTGTAAATGCAGCTTTGATAATGGAGCTTTAATGCTCTTATGCAGGGACAGGCTGGACATACCAGGAGGGAACTGGGAATTTAGTAAGACAGAGGTCTTAAAACCTTAATACAGAAGTCAGATGAGATCAAGTGCAATGTTGTTTATAGTCTGCCTGTGCGATTTGTGGCTTGTTATACTCACTGGAAAAGCCAAATGCAAGTCTTAATGAAATCAGTGGGTTGTTCACTCATCTACTATTGTTTAATTGAAAATAGATCAATGCCTAAGTTAAGAATCAGACTGAAAGGATCAAAACCACAGATTTAGCAAGAAAGAAGCAAAGGACAAAATGATGTGAAGCAACTCATATTTGAGAGTCTTGATGCTGTTAGATACTGATCCTTCTCCCAAGCCAGGCTGGTAGCTAACATTTTATTCTACAGCATAGGAAATAAAGATTTCATGGTATCTTCACTTAATTGCCTTTAAGATAGAATATAAGAAGAGCTTGGGTCATCACATCCAGTGGTCATCATCATTTTCACAGCACAAGTTTCAGCAGGACTGTCACATTGTGTTACTTACCGTGTATATCTACAGCACCTATTGTGACAATTACAGGGTCATCCTTCTTTTTACTCTCATCATTAAACTCATGTCTAGTTCTGTTCTGCTGGCAGATGATGTCCTCAACCAATGCCAAAAGGGTGTTGATGTTAGTTGATTTTCCAAGATCTGATACTGAGGTGAGTGATGGAGTCTTCAGGACTTTAAACAGTGAGTTGGCAATTCTCCTTATGTCCTAGAAAAGACAGCAGCAACATGGCAGTGACTCTGCCTGCAGAGTGCAAACCTTATGTGATCTGAAGACATCACTGGTTGGGAGTGCACAGGATGCTGAAGTCTCAAGAATGGAGATAGCACGTCCTATAAGGCTGGTTGTGACAGGCTGATTTCAATTTAGCAGGACAGCTTTCAGGATTCAGATAGGTGGTTTACCTAACTAAGGACCTAAGATGAGGAAGATAGGGACTATGGTATCTTTTATCTTCACTGTCCTGCTTAATGCTTGCTTTCAACCATTGAGCACAGCGATTTTGGTCCGTGATCGTGCAAGGACCTGAGATGTACATAGGCAGATCTTGCTGACGTCAGGAGGTCCTCTGCAGGAGGAATATAACCTGAAGGTGGATGCCTCTAGCCAGTTCCTCCCTCCCACTGCCATGTAGATGCATAACTGAGTGCTTTGCACCAGTGCATCCTTCACTTGTAATTGTGGCCAATCTGAAGGGCATCTGACAGGAAAGATTTTTGCTCTTACGCTGCAGATAGGTGGTGTGTGGCAGCAGAGGGCAGTGCAGAGCGCTTTGGGGAGCAGCCACAAGGACTTGCCTTTATCACAGCCTCTGGAGTGAGTGAGACAGCTTGGGTGACCTGACGTGTGGGAGGTAGGCTTGGGGACACACGACCGCATTTGCCTGGCTTCTTCTCTTTCCCCTGTGTGGCAGGCCGAGATCGTATATTCCTGAAGATTTGCACAATGAGCAGGTTGATGGGGAACATGAGGAGGGAGCTCTCAAAGCCTATCATCACCTCCTGCCATGTGAACTCGATCTTACCTTTCAAGATCAAACAAAGAGGAGGAGTGAGAATAACCCCAGGAATCATCAGATCTCTCTCTTATGAAAAATTTCATTTGTTAACTGTCCTGCTTCTAGATTCTGCAGTCTATTTCCCTGCCCAAGCAATGATTAGGATATTACCCAAGTCCATTTTTTGCTCTGCTGGATCCTTTGGCACTCCCCAGAACATTATGCTAGTCAGCATGGTGCAGAGCAGCAGTGAGAAGCAGCATGACACACGCTGGGCTCTTGTGAAGGAGCTTCGTGGGGAGCGGTTGAAAACTGAGTACCAGATGTGTCCATCTTGGAAACCCTTGGAGGTCTTCATGAAAAACAGATTGCTGTGAAAGAGGAGGGAGAAATCAAGGGGATGGCTTAGAAAGCAGAAGGAATAATAAAGCTGTAGTTTGGGGTGCTGACCTGTTGGTGCCTCTAGGCACTATCAGAAGAAATAATAACTATTGGAAATTATCAAGTATCATGGCTTGATTTGCATGAAATAGTCATATAAACTACTTATATCCTTTCCTTTTAGCCACACCATGGAGGAAAACCTAATCATAAGCAGTTTTTGTATAAATTTTAAGGGAAATAACATATAAGAGAAGATAAGATGCTTGGGTTTTTGTAGATCTTGTCAGACTATCCTTTTTTAATACTAGCATTTCCACTGTGGTATTACCATTAAGGCAACAATTAGACTTAGCTAAACATCCTTCCTCTTCTCCTTGTCCAGACCCTTTGAAGTCAAGGGAAAGGCCTCCCTTGTTTTCATTTTAGCCTAGGGGTTTCATCTGTTTTGCATACTTGTTTTTCAAACTGATTACTCTCAGGAGCTAAAAAGTCTGTAAAGCAGGAGTATTTACCTGAACTGCTTCATGTCCTGTTCTGTAGCTACTGGGAACACTTTATCAAGGACACATTCTCCAATATCAATGGCTAACCAAGAGTTACAGAGGAAGTACCATTTCTGGTCCCATGCTAGGTCGTGGACCAACACTCGATTCACATACCTATAGGAAAAACGTACAGGGCACGTTCACATGTTACTGAGTGGTATGAAATTCAGGGCTCAACAAGAATATGGAGGACAAACTCTGGCCTTTGGCTTCTTTGGTTGTGTCTAAACTGTAAGGCATTGAACACTTCCCCCCACCCTGCAGTGAGCCCCAAAATACTAGTACTCAGACTGGTGACCTAATCCAGAGGATGTTACCATTCTCCCATCTGATCATTGTGCCTGGATTTCACTCCATAGCTTCTGTAGTATGTTTTGGGAGTACTGACAGAAGTTTTGTCCCAGCACAGAATGAGGATATAGCAGGGATATATACTGGACACAGTATATGAGAGGCATTTCTGGTCCTGCAGTTTAAATTATGATTTGATCTATTCATCTGTAAAAAAGAGAAACTAACACTTCCTTCCTTTCTAGAATTGTGAAAAGGATAATTTTGTTATGCACTTGAAAAGGAAAAATGTTATCATTATAAAAAATATTTTTGTGGCTCTTTAGTTAATTTCCCTGCATACACTTACCAGGATGGACTGTGCCCTGAATTATCATGCCATAGTCTAATACTCTGCAGTTCCCCAAGAGGGAAGAGAGTACAGAGTAGGAAAACATCCACTCCTCCACGTTCAAAGACTGGTGTATCAGGATCAGTTAGATGGTGTGGCTCACTCTCTCCTTCCAGTCCGTAGAGGGTGAGTGTCACCTGGAGAATAGAAGGACAGACTGAAGACCAGCACATCTCAGAATTCTGTGTGTGACATATTCTGACATACTCTCTATAGATTCATCAAATTTAAGGACTTTCTGGCTTAGAAGTTGCATCTGAGCCATCCTGTTTACTAGTCTATACTGCTTCATTTTTCATTAAATTCTATTAATGCATACATAAGCTGTATTATGCACAGTTCCTTAAGTACCTTGGAGGTTGTGGCTGCCCCTCGGCGGTGCCCTGTAAAAACTGTCACAAGATAACGATACTGAGCAAAGTGGTCATTGTCTTCCAGTACTGTGATTTTCACCTGCGGAGTGAGGTGAATACAAGCAATGGGTTAGCAGTTTGGTAAGTATGGCTGCCTTAATGCTGTGGACAGGAATTTTTCATCTTGTGAACAGTACATATACTTACCAGGAAACATAGAGTAAAAGGAAAGGGAGTAGGGTTGGTTGAAGACTTCCTATTAAAACAGTTTTATGATGGTTAATGACATACTGCACACACACACACAAAAATCTGTATTTCCCAGATGTTTTTTTTTCAGTAAAAAAACCAAAAAAAAATCAAAGCTGAAATTTCTAAAGAAAATTTAAATAAAATCAGCCTTTTCACTTCTGTTCAAATTTTCCCCAGGAGAAAAAAAATATTTTAAGCTACGCCTAGAAGCAAGGTAGGCAGAAAGACAAAGAAATGAACAAAGTTTGGGGACTCTGAGTATCAAAGCAAATTCAGTTTTATTATAGTCTCATTTTCAAAGCTTAACGTAAGCAACTCACTGATAGCTGAGGATTTATGAATATTCTAAGAAACATGCTGAGAGTGACGTTGGAACATTCACACCAGCTCTCGGACCTCATGTCATTTGGGGCTTCAGCTTACAGAAGGATGGGCTATTGTCTGGCCTAAGTGCTTGGAATAACATGTCCTCCAGAGAGAAGGCCAGGCAAAGCAGGAATTGATCTAAATACATTCAGTCTTTATCTGAAGACTTACTTTGGCATCATCCTGGATGTCTTTCCTTCGAGCCCAAATAACTACAAGCACATACACCAGAAAGATACATCCTACAGTTGTCACCACCACAGGATTGTCCACAAATGTACCAAATAGCTCTACAGTTTTGCTGACGTCAATGGCATTGGGTATGATGAAGAAGGAGCTCCCAAAGAAGGTCAGATGATTGCAGAGGCACTGTGTGCTTCTAGGATTTGTTTTTGGTCCAACCTGAAAACCAGAAAAGTTTCCTGATAAAACATTCTGGATATTTGGCTTCAGAGTGTTAGATAACTTACCATGCAAACTAAAGAGACTACTGAGATTTATCAGTTAGTGGTGAGAATTGCTATATAGGAAAGAATTGCTCAAGTTCCAATAGGGAATATTCATTTTGCTATCTCGCTAGAAATAGACATTATTATACAGTACAGCCTTGTCAGAATGGTTCTGTTTCTTCTTACATGGAAACATATCCCAAGAAAGTAGTAGAAATGTCATTTTATATTGGATTGAACTTCACTTCTTGATTTTATTAAAACATTTCAAAATGAATTTACGTTATGGTCTCAGTTCAAACCTGTTATTTTACTACAATGCTGTGATCATAAGAGCTGGTTTTGAAGTGTATTATATAAACATTATTATAACATTGTTTTGTTTCTCTCTACTTACATGACATCCATAGCTATTCCAGTTCCCCTGGTGCTCATCCCAAAATACACAGCGGGATGCGAAGGAAGTGACAGCTATAGTTAGCCTGTCATTGACTGTAGAATCCATTCCCATATCTTGTAAAACCATGAAATAATAAGTGCCCTCTCTGAAAAAGAGTTCTTCTGGACTAAGAACCCAGGCATTTTCCTCACCTTGAACATAAATATTTGAGCTTCAGTGTGTATAAAGAAATGTTAATTTGGAAGTATATGGCTCTATTGCATATAAACAAATAAATGAACTGACAAAATGAAACAGGTGTCAAATAATCTTTAGCTACTCATTGTTCAAAACATCACACTCTTTGCTCCTGTTAGTAAACACTGAATATTAGAGCATGGCAGATTGAAACTCCCTTGAGCAGTTTCTTTCTAGCTTTCCTAAACTCGTGGTCAGGGCTCACGTTGCAAAGTGCACGTGCTAGCCCTGCAAATTTGTGGGTGAGCACTCTGTATTATGGGAGTGCCCTTAACTTGCTATGGATCATGAGTGTAGGTATGGCTTGGTCTTTTGAGCCCATAAACCCAGAATGAACAAGGTCACTAGCAACTTGTCTTACCTCCTGTAGTCTTCTTACAGAACAAGTGGTTTTTCATATCATAGTTAGTTTCATTTGGATGATAACCATATCCTAAGTAGAGTATTAGTTGAATGTCTTGTTCAGATTCCAGGTGGATCACTATAGATGTATTTTCTGAAGTGACATTGACTTGGAAAGCACTAACATTGCCTAGATTCAAAAGAATCCTGTCTTCCTGAGCTGCTGAAAGCCTTGGTAGCAAAATCTATTTTTAAACAGAAAGATACAGCTTTGAATACGGCAGAACACCTTATTTCTGTTATCTACGAGCACAATAAAGCCACATGCCAGAGGATCTTTTTTCACAACATAGGGAAAGCGTGGCCAGCAACATTGGCTACTTATCCTAGATAGGCTTCTCTAATGAATTTTTGTTTCATGAGTGGATTTTCTTAATTCTTTCAAATAATCTCTGAAAAGTCTATTTCAAATCTATACAGACTCACCACAAATTTTGTGATCTTTGGTGTGCTTATGATCTAAGAGGTGAGATTATAACTATAATTGATTATAATTGAAACACTGGTTGTGTGAACTTCATCTATGAATCATTTAGATGTCAGTTTATACATGGGCTAGGAAGCCCATCAGTACTAATATGAACATACAGTTTGCTAGATGATCAAATCAGACATTACATTCTGCTTCAGGATGACCATAATTTATAGTCATTTTCCATAACCATTAGCATTCTCACATCCATCTAAATGAAGAGTAAGATACCCATTTTTTAAAAAAAGACGGAACTGTTTGTTATTTTATTCTTCAAACCACACAGATCATTCCAACACAAATACTTGCACCATGATCCCATTATACGTGGTAACAAACACAATATGGCCATTACAATCATCACACCCAAGATAACAAAAATTACAGTTTATTTACAAAGGAAGAACACAGGAAAGAAAGGGAGAGGGATAGGAAGTTTGCAGTTTACCTCAATGTTTTCTTTGAGATTGCTGACTGGTATAATCAAGCCATCCAAACCAGTAAGACTTAGACCTCCCACTGTTCCACTGACATCAAAACTGGCGTCACTGGAGAAAAAGGGATTCACTGCAAAGCTCACCATCTATTAGCAAGACATTAACAATCAACTCTGAGCTATTGTTAATATTTCATTATATTCACATTCTAAATTGTTGAATACAGGCCCAAACAGTACTCAACTTAAAAGAAGTCTGTATCCAGATTCATATATGAAGCTGCCCATATCTCTGTAGCAGACCAAATATAATCCTTGAAAGTGATTTTTACTGTGGTATATGTTATGTGTACACCAATGATTATTGCTTTCCATTCATTGTAATCCTTTTGCCTTTTAGACATCAGATCAAAATGCAATTGTGTAAGTCTCCGATGAAGTGAGTTCATCAAAGCTGAACAGTGGCACTTGGAATTAGGAACTAAAATTTTCTTCTATTATGTTTGAAATGCACAGAAGAGTATGTCAGAGTCATTAGTACAATGAAAGGCACCCGGAGCCTCTCCTAACACTCAGGTAAGACAATGATTGCATTTCCACTGATTTCAATAGGCTCTGGGCATGTCTTAGCAGAGCTGGAAAAGGCAGGACACAGTGGAAAAAACTATGTTTTACAGGTGCATGTAGGAGTTCCTTGAAGTGTCAAATCAATCTGAGAGGCCTTTAGAAAATGTATTATAAAAATATCATAATAATATGCGATCTATTATTCTGAGGGGAAAAAACAGCATCCTAATTCAGATGAGGGACATACATAACATTATTATCAAAAGACTCACAGGCCTTCTGTCTCCTGCAGGATTTGAGTCCCTCAAACTGATTCATTTCTAGCTGGGAGGAAAAAGGACAGCTGCTTGTTGAATTTAATGATGATATGGACTCTGAGCTGTTGCGTCTTTTTCAGAGCAATAGATGTGAACAAATGGCAAGTGGATTTAAAGTTATTGATTCCATCGCCTTCTCTAGCTGTGCAAGTGTGAATCAAGAATGTATGTGAGGGATTGATGGGATGAGGAATTTAAGCCTTCAGTCCCCATCAGCTTGTTGAACCAAACTCATGTAATTAAGAAAAGCGAAGACTTCTGTGACAAAAAAAAATTTAAAATGAATTTGTTGGCATAACTGGAGGGCTGACTTGTGTGTTTGTGTATTCACTGCGAAAGGAGAAGAGATTGTAAAAACACTGGACCACGGAAGTAAATTGCAGGTCAGATCAAAGCAGGTAACAGCTGTTTACTTGCCCTTATATCCACTGTTTCATCGTCAAATCCTGAAAGACTAAGGGAGGAAGCAGGTGGGAGAGTAAAGCTGGCAGAACTGGAACTGGAGATGTTGATGAATATCTCATCCATGCTTTCTGTTTGTAATCTGTCCACAGTTACAATTAGACAAAAGCAAAACAAAACAAAAAGATATGAAGACAGAAAAAAGCATTAAAAATATAGATTTTATATCTAGAGAACATGCTTCCTCACTTCCTAAGTATAACTTGTCTAGTAGATTATTTCTAACACTGCCAGTAAATGCTTAATATATTATCTGTCCCTGATGTAGTAATACACAAAACACTAGCACAGAATCATCAAAAAAGAGGCAGAATGGGCATATCTGGATTTTAAGTCTTACCTATTTAGATGTATTTATGTGAAAGATGTACCTGGTCTCCATGAACAAGCTCTTGATTTTTACGTGCAGTTAAATGTAGATGAGAGTCAGGTTCTGGTGAACAATTTAGGGATGATTATAAGAGAATGTTTCTCAGGCTCCTCATGATTATGTTTGCTCCTGCCAAGCTGGTTACAATTCTATGTAACATGTCAGTATTGGCAACTTGTAAAAGAAAAATACCTTAACTGGAATGACATGAGTTTTTCATGCTTTCAAAGGTAAGTGGCTACTGCCTCATGCAGGAATAGTAGTAAATTCTTCTCTTGTCAGAGATGACACAGCATGAGAATTTCTAAGACGGCTTTATTGAAGTTAACTGGAGTCAAAGGTGTTCTTGCAATCAGTAATTGCAGCCTCATTGTACTGTTGAAGTTGTCATTATGCTACAGTCTTTGTGTGCTCCATTTAATGACAATGTAAAGAATATTTGGGGAAAATCTGAGGAACTATTAGGCATTTAGGCAGAAGGTCATCACTGAAACATTATTATTATTATTACCTGTTTATATACATTGTGGCAGAAGGGGCGGTAAGGACCATTGGTTTATCATCTGGTTCTTTCCCAAACAGAAGGGCACTCTGCAAATTTTCAACTGTATTCAAGAGCTGGTATGACACTGAACTCTGGAAAAGGAGGATGGAAAACTTACTGAGGAGGAAACTTGTAACAAAGCTCCTTGGAATTAGCAAATTTCACATTATTTGCTTTTACCTTGTTTTATGAGCTAACACTAGTTTTTACTGTTTCTTGTAAAGCTGGCATACTCAGTGATGTGCTTGTTACTCGCAAAGAAAGTTATTCTCATAAACAATTCCATTTCTGTAATTCTCATGGAAACATTACAGACAACAAATAAATACATCTTCCAGTAAAAAGATTTCTAACATTTAAAACTCCTACACATTGAAATTTGAAGAACTACAAACATAACATCAATTTTGTGCAAAATGTGCATGCACTTGTGTACATTAATGACCTTTAGCTTTAGATGTTGATGTTTAGTTACTTGCAAAAGCAAGACCTAACTGCTTATAAATTTTGTATTATTAGTGTGTTTTCCTGGAGGACTTCTAACAGTTCATAACCTTTTCTCTCAGATTAGATTTATATCATGCTCTACAGTTTATGAAAGCTAAAGAATCTTCAGCACAGGAAGCACACAAAGGCAACTGTGATAAATAGGACAGGATAAGACAAAATAAACACATTAAATAATTCTGAAGAGAAAACCAGAACATGATTTCTGAAAAAGTTTGAATAGCAATGGGAGCTGATTTCACATTTGGAGTAGTGGAACCAATTGTGAATATTGAGTACCTGTGGCTTCCTTGATCTGTAAGGGTAGAATCACACCTAGAAAAGATCTTATTACAGTCAGTCAGCTTATCATCCATTAGATGCTTTACACTGATTCTGTGTTCTCCAGCGCTCTGCCCTGTTCAGCTTTAAATGTAAAAAATCTTAAGAGGCTTCTGGCATTCCTACTTAGCCCTGGTGAGGCCTCATCTTAAGTACTGTGTCCAGTTGTGGGCTCCCCAGTACAAGAGAGACATGGAGCTACTGGACAGAGTGCAGCGTAGGGCTACGAGGATGATCAGAGGGCTGGAGCAGCTGCCCTATGAGGAACGGCTGCGAGAGCTGGGCCTCTTCAGCCTGGGGAAGAGAAGACTGAGGGGGGATCTTACCAATGTGTACAAGTACCTGAAGGGAGGGTGTCAAGGGGACGGGGACAAACTCTTCTCAGTCTTCCCATGTGACAGGACAAGAGGCAATGGGCACAAACTGAACCGCAGGAAGTTCTGCCTGACCGTGAGGGGGAATTTCTTCCCTGTGAGAGTGACAGAGCACTGGGACAGGTTGCCCAGAGAGGCTGTGGAGTCTCCTTCTCTGGAGAGATTCAAGGCCCGCCTGGATGCAACCCTGTCTAACATGCTCTAGGTGACCCTGTTGAGCAGGGAGGTTGGACTAGATGATCTCCAGAGGTCTCTTCCAACCTTACTGATTCTGTCATTCTATGATTTTCATCAGCAGACTGTTCAGTCCAACAGGACTAACCAGGGAGAAGTTTACTTTGATATTCAATTTAACTCCATTATGGCATCACAATAAACCCCATCCAGTGTCAATTTAAAAATATGAGAGGCAGCAGAACTCTTAAAAATCTTCTGAAGCAGGCAAATATTCATACAGAGCCCACTAGAAATTGGACCAAACCAAAATTACCTGTTCTGCCTCTGGCATTGAAGTATTCACAGCTCTACTTTGTATAGAAGCTTTAAGCACATTGCTAACTGCATTAAATAGATAGCTGACTGCATCCTTTCGCTTCTGATCATCTCTGCTCTCCTCTGTGTTTACAGTAAGCAACGAAGCACTGACATCTTTTAGAGTATTACTGGCTTCTACCTGCATGGGAAATAAGGCAAAAAGTTTATGTGTATTGGTGCTACAAATGACAGAAGTGACACACGATCTCATTAAGGCTCTTACTGAATATTAAAACATAAGTAAACTGATGGGACTTTTTGTGGTCAAAGCTGTTTTAATTATAATCATTTGTGCTTCTCAAACATCAGTAAAGATGAGGTACTAAAGATGGTATACTAACATGAAATATTGACTTGAAAAGTCCATCCTGTCTCTACAGACGCAATCTGTAAAGAAAATGAATAACATCTGAAGGAAGTTTATCTGTCAAACACCTGGCTAAGATACAGTTTAGATGTTACAATAATGTAATAAATTAAGTTATTCTATTTGATGCTGAATCCAAAAAATGTATTGTCAAGTGCATTTCAATCTTATTTTTCACAAAGCATATTAGATCATCATCAAGTAATACCTTTGGCCTTGTGCTATGCTAAATGCCAGAGAAAGAGGAATCTATGATTTTTCTTTTGTGCCCAAATGCGGCCGTTGATTGCTTTGGGACTGTGAAAGCTTTTAGCCTAAGGTGATAAGGAAGCCAAGCAAATTTATTGCAAGCTTGGACATGCTCATTCCTACAATCTGCAATTTCTTAGCAGCCTCAATGTAGAGTGCATGGAGAATCTGAGCAATTTCCTTGTCTTGCCGAAGTTAACCACACACTGCTGAAGTGCTCCCAAAACATTGTCTGGCTCAATTGTGTAAGACAGAAATCAGACATAAACTGTATGTCTAGCATGCCTCTTACTAGAAATTGTGTCACAGAATGTATCTGGCCAGCCGGTCACAGTCTGGATTGTAGTGACTCTGTGAGTCCAGATTCTTTCACTCCAAACAGTGAAAATGCATTCCCTTCTGGTCACAACACACAGGCTGGTATGGTTTAAAAACTGAGTAAAGAACAGGTAGCTGTAAAGCATTGACACTCTTCCAAGGTCAGTGGGATGCAGTAGAGTCTGTGCCATTTGTGTAAGGAGATCCGAGGTTAATTTCTTCTTACCTGTGCTGAGACAGACAGCTCTTCACTCCTGTAAGTGATTTCTTTCAATACTTCTGACATCTTAAGAGCAGTTTGCACTGATGTTACGTTAACAGCAGACAGAGTTGTCAGCATCAGCCCTCGGAGCTTGGGACAAAAAAGGGATAATTAGGCAAAGGAATAAGACGCCAATTATGACTGTGTAAGTAGTGCTACACATTGAAAGCCTAGTTTGCTGTAAATTGTGAAGTAGAATAATACTTCACAACAAGGATCATTTGAACTAATATTAGCTCTACTAACAAGATGCCAGTTCCCTTAGTTACTGTAAAATCACGACTATTATGTTACCTCCCAACTCAGAGAATTTATACACTTAACATCTATTAACAGCTGGGAGAGTTGTTTGAGAGAATTTGTACTTGTGTATGTGAATTACTGTATAAATGCCACCTCCAAAGAAACAGAGCCATGTGTGATTGATTTTACTCAAATAATGAATCTTAATTGAAGGATACATTACATTTCTCTAGATCTTTTCATCTGGGGTACTCAAAGCACTGTACAAATTAAAGCTTAAAACTGAAACAGAAGCTCATAACTGAAAAGAACAAAGTTACTTGCCATCTAGTACTTTTGCAGAAACTTATATAGGATATTTCTCCCACAGAAAAGGCCATTCTAGCTACATTTAAATTGTTTGTGGAAAATCAGGTTAACTTCTGGTTTAAAAATACTATCCAAATTAGTTTAATCTCTTAATTTTGGTTAATAATGTTAAAGGATTTATTCTGTTGATCTGAATGGATTGTAGGGGTTTGCAGAGTCAAATTCTGACTTTTTGTCGGGCCATGCAATCACTGAGTAACTCATTAAGGGAACATAACACAGGAATACCAGTCCCCAATTCCCTACTCCAGCTGCCAGCTACACCTTCATCCACTAGAAGGCCCCACAAACACCCTACAAATGATTGCTGTGATAACTGAACAAAAAGTCATGACACTCTCATGCTAAGTCAATTTTAAGGAAATTGCAGCGAATTCCAGAAGAGGCACTCTCGTATCTGAAAGATTTCATATGGTGATGGGAGATATTTCACAATTTTTAAACATCTTTAGTCATACTAAAGACTGTTTGTATTCCATCAGTCTCAGTGTAAATGCAATAAAGCTAGTGACCATGGGATAAAATAATAGAATAACAATTGAGAAAGAAATCTTTTACAGATGGATTGTAAGGAAAATCATTTGCTTGGGCAAGTAGCGAAAAATACCTGAAACCTGTGCCAAACACTGAGACAGAATAGGAACTTGAAACCTCTGTTTTTTTCAGGAGGTGATACAGGAGCTTGCTATTCCTCAAGAGCTGTCAAAGAATATGAAGAGTGCATTATATTACACTGTAGTGCAAGAAAACAAGTGTCTGGCTGACCTCTTTTCGTGTGTCTGTCTGTAAAGATATGTTAAGACTTTCCTGTTGGGTCTCCTGATTAAGGACTGAAGTCACTGACTTATACAGCTGGAAGAGACTCATGCTGTTGTTTCCATCTTTGAGAATGATGTTTGCCTTCTCAGATACAATGGTCTGCAGGGTCAGGTTCCCGTTGATCATGTCTGCATGTCCAACCTGATGGAGAAATCAGATATGCCCCTAACATTGCCAGGGCTGTTATAATCACCTTTGCACAGCTTCCAGATCATCTTACTGATAGCCTAGCTGGAGCTGGACAGAAAACTCATTTGTGTTCCCCAGTTTTTGACGGTTTATTTTCAGTTAAATTTTCCAGGCATCTCTGATCTCCTTTTGGGTCTCCTGCCTAAGAACTGGTGTCACTGATTTATGCCTTTGGACCAGACTCATGCTATTGTTCCCAGCTTTTAGATTGATGTTTGCCTTCTTGGATACAATCAATCATCTCTAAAAATGTCCAAATATAGGAAAATAGCTCAATTCCAATTCAATCTATGAAAAACTGTCATCTTTTTAAGATGACTCTGTTTTCATCTACTTGACTGGCAAATTTGTGCAAGAGAAGAAACAGAGCCTTATTCAATCCTACATTTTTCAAACCTCACTGCATGGATTGCCATTAAAAGCAGCACAGTGACGAGCAGCTCTTCTGAGCGTGAAGCAGAAATACATCGATTGTTGGTGGCTAATAAGGATCCCATTACCGGGAAACTGGGACGGTAGCCGGGAGTTCTTTCAGCCCACAGAGAGTAACTCCAGACTTACTAAATATAGCTTATGCTGCCCAGTGTCCAAATAGATCATCTTTTTAAATTCTGTCCTCGACAAAAGAACAGCGAAAGAGTCTGGATTTCACAGAGTGTAGTCCTGGACAGGAAAAATGGTAATTATGGCACAGCCACAGGGAAGTAAAAGTATAAAACAGGAGGTTCTGAAAGTGAATCGCGGTTTAAGGATCAATTTGAGACACCTTGAAAGAAAGTAATTTTACTGCATACCTTCACTGAAGCATTAGTTTGAACGGTATCACCAAAGTTGTTGCTAACAGTAATTGTCATATGTAAAATGAAATTATTTTCCTCTTCTCCAAGTGGTAGATAAACTGGGAAGAGTTCAGGATCTGGGCCACAGTGCAGGAGAGAATCTGAAATAAGAAAGATGGAGTTACGTATGAGACAGATGGAGTTATCTATTCTCTGTGAGTATGCTTGCTCCGTGCAGGCCTGATTAATTGACCCGTTATTAGCCTGTCCGAGGAGTGAAAGCAGGCTGTGCCTTTGCTCTTGCTAGAGGCAGTAACAGCGCTTGCTAGAAACGTAGAGAAGCAGTTGGTCGAACAGTTCACCTCCGGACTTACTTGGTTTCAGATAAAAGCAGTATGTGAGCTGCCTGCTACGACTGGATTGGCATGGATCCACTAAGGAAGAAGTGCTGCAGGAGACTGTGAAAGTGGTGAGCACTGATCCCTCCTTGGGAGACACAGCACATTTGGGGATCGAGGGCGGAGGCACCGTGCTGACAAGGTATGTCTCCTCGCCGTATCCACGCTGACTCATTGCTGGGAATTCGGGAAGCAGAACGTCAGAAATAATCATCCCGTGGGAGCGCTGCTCTTCAGACATTAATGTTACCTATTCTAGTAATGGTGCTGTTTGTTCAGGCACCAGAGACATCAGTATGGGCCTAATCAGAAATGAAATCCCGTTGCTGAATAAGCCATAGTGGGAAAAAAACTACTAGACAACATGGCAGTTAGCTTTATGAAGTAAAGCTGTATTATTCCATCAAGTTTTAGCATAACATCATTTCCAAATGAGCCTTAACAAAATTATTAGCAGTCTGGATTACGGTAATTGCATTTGTCTTAATGCACAGCAGCCCACAATAAACTTAGCTCTTACTGATTTTAAAGAACCCCACATGTAACATAACAGCACTCAACTTACGGAATAATTTAACTTCTTGTTTGTCAGCGAGGCTCTATCCGTGTAATGCCCCCTGTGATGTCAGGATGGCAGGAGTCTGAAAACCCCTGCTTGCCCCTACCTGTTACTTTAATCTGGAAAGCTTCTCCATGTGTCTGCAAGAAAGAGCTGTTCATTGTCAACATGGATCTGTTGCTCTGAAGCAAATTCAAAGAGCTCTGCCGGAACCCAGTCAGGCTACAGACTGGAGGGAGGGGTATGGGCTAGAAAATCAGATAGAAGATTTCAGTAGAGGCTACTTGCTGTGATTTCTGTTGCAATTTCAAGTTAGACATTTCACCAAATCTGCAAGCAATATGGTGAACAAGATTCTGTTCAACATTGACAGAGCTTTTGCCTCTGTTTCTCTATTTCGCTATAGTTGTGTGGTTAGACATACTGCCCTGGGAGAATGAACAGTATATTGATGGGATATCAGTTAGTTCACATGAATATTTATTATAGGTACTTGATTAGAAACCTAAGACATACAGATAAAAATCTATATAAAAAGCATGTGTGCATTTGCATTCCTATCTGTACATATACAATCACCAGTACTAGCTGCAAGTTAAATAATCCTTTACCATGGCTGTGGGGAGACATTTCACTGTCAGGAGTGAGGTGTCAATTAGGTGCCTTCTGTTATAACCCTCCCAAAACCTGGCACCCCCTCACCTCAGTTTTCCTTTTTATTACCAAAGCTTTATTTCCAAGCAATGTGACAAAGTACTGCTCTGAGGCCACATGGCTTTCCCTCTGGCTGGCTGCTTATTTTCGTTTGTGCAGTATTTCATACAATGCACTTACCTTGGTTTGGAATGTGTTATCTAAATACCAGTTATAATATACTGCCTGCGAATCCTTCTGTCCAGAGACACTCAAAACAACTTCCTTGCTAGCATTCACTGGCTTGCAATTTGCCTCACACCTGTAAAGAGGTAAGATAGCAATTATGAGTAGTAACTGTATGAAATGTCATGGTACATGATGCAGATTGTTTTACTCTCATTTGATGAAAATCTGCACAAGCCCTGGGACATGAGACAAGTGGCATGCAAATAGAAAAATATTTAATTTTAAAGCAAGGAATTTAGCAACCTTTAGTCCATTTTCAACAGTGACTGAGGCCCACAACCATTAAATTATTTGTGTTCCAAAACTGATTCAGGCTCTCAGCTGAAAGGTACTACTATTTGACTTCTGGATTGATTATATTATTGGATCAGTGAAATGCCGTGAGGCACTAAACTCTCAAAGACCAGTTTTTTTTTGAGGCAGTAAGGTGTATATGGGTGTCCAGTAGGAATATCAGACATATCTTAGGGCTTTTATACCAATCATGTCATTTAGATTCACATCTGTAAATCACCAGCACTGAAAGGAAGTAGTAAGGTGAAAAAAAATAATTGATTTTGAGAAGAACATTTTTCAGTTTACAAAAGGGTTATGTTCTTTATTTGTCTGCGTTAGCAGGAGTCTGGACTTCGAGATACACCAAGTCCCATTTTGTTTTTTAATTCCTATGTTGGTAAGGAATCTATATATTTACAATGATCAGTAAATTATCACTTTATTAACGTTATTATTAATGATAATTGCAGCCCTGCACTAGGATTTTGCAATAATAATATTAAATAATGAATACTATGGTTTAAAATCAGACCTGATTTCTAGTTGCAATTCTTGTTTTGCAGTCACATACAGACATTGCTCATCTTGCCTCTCTTCACTTCCATGATTTTGGACTGTAACTCTCACAGTCACTGCTGACTTTGGAGGAGGAAGGCAGGAAGGTGGGATCTGCATTTCGGTTTGATTGATTAGGATTATCTGTTGCTGCACGCATTCATTCCACTCAGGCCAGCAAGCTCCTGTGCAAACATTTCCTTTATAATTAGATTATTCATAACATTCTGTGTCTCTCATAAAGGTCCTACCTCTCATAGCTTTCGAAGAGCTTTACAGAGCAAACAAATTTCCTTTGCCCAATTTACAGAGTGGGTAACCAGAGTTCAGACTGACTTCTTCAAAGTAACCTATGAGGTTAGGGATAAAGATGGGGACAGAACATGGATGTCCTGAATCCCAATCTAGTTCTCAGCTATAAATGCTTTTGTGTCATGTTTGATGCCAATTATTGCTAATAATTGCACGTTCCTTGCAAATGCCTAACTATTTAAATCACTTGGGATTAGTTTTTGGCAATGAGAGCGAGGGCTTAGGACAGGCAGACCTGGAGAAATTGAAAGCTAGGAGAAGATAACACTGTGAACTATGATATATTACATGTATGCCATATATATATACACACACACACATATATATATGCTATGCCACATATATATTATATACCATAAATAGCTGGTTGTTAAACCAGAGTGAAGTAGAGGGACATTATTCCTTTACAGTGAGCAGCAAACTTTTTTAATGCCAGGCAGAGATTAAACTATCCTTTACTCAGATTTTCACCACCTGATCTGACATGACAATGAGTTTGTCACTCAGCAAGCAGTAATTGATGGAAAAGCTTTAGGAACTGCACGTACCACAGGACCAGAGGAAACTAGAATTATCATTGTTGTCTGGCCAGCCAAGTGTAACAGTTGTGAAAGGATCCACATGACGACTTGGTTTAATATAGATTTTGTTTTTTCTTTTGTGATCCTAAATAATAAGTAAATGTTCCAGTTAAGACAGTAGCATGTATAAACACATATATATCTTACTTCTTTGTAACTAAGAAAGTCTAAAAGTTTATGCCCTAAGTCACTGTATGCAGAGCTACATGCAGTTTAAATGATACTTCCTTGACCATAGGTAATATGCGAATAGAAGCAGATGGCACAGACAAATATATGGCAAAATATTCCCAAACTCATAAGTGGCTTAGTAGCCCAACTCTCCTTTTCAAAACTAATGCAGGTACTTAGAAACCTAATTTCCACTAATTTTATGTTTTTAGACTGAGACTTTTAAACAATGTAAAATAATTTGTCTTCTAGTAAATCACTTTTTTGGTCAGAATTAGATACATTACAGCTGTAGACAAAGAGAATAATTTAACTGAATTTGTCATTTTGCGCAACAAATTGTTATGAACCCTGTTCTGAATTAGGCTGATATTCCTTTGATGTAATGCAGTCTTACAGCCAGTCTATAAATCATGACATCTTCTTTTGAAGTAGGACATCTCGTATAACAGACATCTGTCTGCTATAGTTATAGTTAAAAACTAGATCTTCAGGATCATAACAAAATATTATATCTAGCAATTCTACAATTTAATTAAATCTAGCAATTCTGTGGCACAGAAAATAAAGTCCATAATGCAGTATGTCACAAATACTTCTTATAAATACTTAATGCAGCACTTCTACCACCAAGAAGAATTTCTCAGCATTTCAATTTTAAAGTAAAAACTTTAAATAATACTTACATTTGTCTCTTGGGTATTTGTTTTGGTGCTGCCTTTTAGCTTTGCAGAATCTGTTTAGTACAAAAAAGATCAGAATGCTTTAGTGCTACCTATAGAGCTCTCAGACAGTCCTCAGTGACACAGGGGCATGACATAAACACTCAGGATTTGACTACAGTCAATCTGAAAGGGAGAGCTGTAAGAATCAGACTCTTGAGTTGTGATAAATAGTCTTGTTAAAATAGATAAAACTGTAACAACAAGCTAGTAACATACTATAAGGATGATCCTAATTCTTCCATCATAATAGTATAAATCAAAATAAATGAACAGATGGTGATGGAGTTCAATTGATGTACAAAGCAAAGTTGAGGGAAGCACTGGAAATGTCTCAATAGGATTAATAAGTAACTTTATTTGTGGTATAATCTGCTATTGTAAATGTAAGAGTGAGCCATCTAGAAGCATCTACTGACAGCAAATTATGTGATTATTGTGATGCAGATATTCCATTATTTCATAGCTATGTCTCAGGCTGCAAACTTCACTAATTATTTCTAGGACAAATAGCAAATGTGTAGTATGTAACATATGTATGTTACATATGTATGTAGTATGTAACATATATAGTGTGATGCTGATTTATGACCAGTTCAAATCCATGAAGATGCCTTCATTAGAAACAAGCCTCCACAAAAGCTTTTAGAGCTGTTGCTGGAAGGAAAGCAATTACTAGATGCAAACCATAAACACTAAACACTCCACAAAATGCTCTGATTGCAGAACATGACTTATGTGGTCAAAAATCATACTGTCAGGATAATGCAATTACCTTCTTTAAGGGAAGTATTTGCCAGCACATTGATGAGCCCAATATCCATGCTCATGTTTGAGAAAGCATTCATGGCCACCACTTTTACTAGGAAAGTACCTAGAGAAGATACATAGTCAATTAGAAATAACAGTGCACCATCCTGTTTGGGACATAAAATCCAATTCATAAAGAAAATCCTATTCTTTCCTTTTAAGTTATTTGGTTTGATGAATTTACTGCCACTGAAAGGCTTTTCTAGGAATGAAAAATAAAATGAAATAATAATTAGCTTCTGTTGCTCCAGCTTTGGCATGAAATTTGAATAGTTCATTAGAGGAAAACTTTTTAATGCTTTGCCACTGAATTAGCTCTTAAGGAGAATCTCTCTAATCCCATATATTAAATTTGATGTGTTAAAAACCTTGATTTCTTAATAGTCATAAAGAAAAATAACTATAAAGCATATTTGTAAGTTCAGCAAAAACTACATGTTGGAGAGATGCACAGATGGGAAGGGAGCTCCCCTTTTCTTTGTCATCTGCATGCATTAATGAACTCAGATCATTCATTACTGCAGTGTAAAATGCAGGGCAGTATAAACTGGAAATTATGCACAAACGAATAAACATGAGGAAAACACTGTGATTCAGGAAGATATCATCATTTGTACTCAAATTAGGGGTGTGGCCATGAAAAAAATGAACTCTGCTCACTTTGTCTTTCTTACTGCAAAATTCAGGAGAAGCCTCACTTTTGGTCTCTTTAGGAAGAACAATTTGGCATTTTAATTCTTTTATATTGGTTATAAGTCAATAAGACTGTTCTGTCCATACTCTCCTGCAGATCAAATTTGAGCAGTTAAAAAAGTTACCAAATTCAGCTCTAAGTTATTGCCCCCCAGTCAGGGGTGCTGTGATGGAATATATGAACTCCTCTACACATTTATCTGTGTTAGAAAGACAGAAGATGTCAGCATGCTGTACCTTCAAAGTACACAGGTATGCTGTATGTTTGAGGCTCCCCATGAGAGCTGTCTTCCTCATGAGAGTGTGTTTCATTAGATCCCACAACCTCAAACTTCAGTTTCTCTGGGGCTCCATGAGACACAGAGACATTTATCTCTAAATTCTCCCCCAACTCCAGAGTGTGAGAAGCTAATTTAGCCTGAAGACCAGATATTGGCTCAATTAAGTGAACAGCAACGCTGTTGGAGATCTCTGATGTGGTTGTGTTGCTGGATGCTCGGATTTCCAGCTGATGTATCCCTGGACCCAGGAGCTCTTGAGAGGTACAGCTGAGTGTCAGATTGTGAGGAACAATTCCTTCCTTTGCACTGGATTCAGTGAGTGTCATGTTATCTGCTAGTATAACGTAGGTCACTTCATTACCTGGAAAAAGACAATTCAGAATTTCTCACAGCTTGCCTAACAGGCCATCCAATTCTAGCTGTTTTGTTCAACATTCAGGTATTTATAAAGGGGTTAGAAGAACACTGCGGCAATGCAGTTGCTTTGAATAGATTTGCTTCATCTGCTTTTGTGTCCCTCTGGGCTCCCTATGAAAGTCTATCACATGTATTTCCTGATGGGAATCTTAAGGCAGTCAAGAGAATTCAAACATGTGCTACTGAATTTTATCTTTTAAGCATGTATGTGGATTCCTAGAGCTTGAAGTGAGAACTAAATACATGTCAGCAAATATGACCTGCTCAGTGTGGAATCATCTTGCTCTCGTTCAGTGAAGCATTTCTGCAGATGCTTAACTTCAAATATGGAAATAATCCTACTGGCTTCATGTGGATTTACATGATTAAAGTTATGCTCATGCTTTGTCAGCTTTGTGCAGAGGGAAAAAGGGTTTATGCTCATGTCAAGTGCTGTAACAGCTCTGAGAAAGAACCCCTTCCAATAAGGCTCGGAGCATTCAGTTGCAGGATTGAAACAGCTGCAGGGAAAGCATTTGCTAGAAAAGATACTGTTTTGTGACATAAAAATTTGTTTTTCTTATGCATAGCATAATATTTAGTCTGCCATTTAAACATGCAGAATAATTACCCTCTCCTCCATTGAGTTCTACTTGAATCCATAACAACTCTCCATACAGTGTCCGGCAGTGAGAGCTGTTCCCAGATTCGTACTGGCTATAGCACCCAGTAATGCTAAGTTGATCCCTCTTATCCTGAACAGTCACCCGTTTCTGAGCTGTCACATGCCATTCACTGGTTGTGCATTCCACAAAAACAGTAAACTCTCCAGGAGATGAATATCTGTGCGTGACATTGCTGACCAGCCTAGGATACAAAGAGAACTTGTTGCAGAAGACTGTCTTGAGAAGTCTTTAGCACTATGTGATAACAGTGGTCACAGAATGTCTACTATTTGTAGTACATTACTACTTTTGTTTTTCATTCCTTCTACTCTTTACTTATTTTTTTTAGTTCAGTCAATCAGGATTCCATTAGTAGACAGGTAAGATTCATATACTTTCTTTCTGAGCACTAGGATAATACAAAATCTGATGTTTATAAACAGCAAAAAAAATTTTAATTGAATTAATATAAAACAAATAACACCCATAATAATATAATTCCATTATCTTATTTTAAATGTTATCAAATATAAAAATATTCTTTAAACTGAGAAAAGTAATGCTTGCCCATTTCTTTGTCAATTATTGAAAGTTTTTCAATAATTTTGTGCATTTAGGACCTGTATTAAATTCCATTAGTGAGAAACAGGAATCACTTGTTACAGTAAGCAGAAGAAAGAATATTGTTGACAGCTTGATATAAAATTGTGTATTAATTTCAGAATGAATTTCTGCAAAATCCAACTGTCTTGTATATATGATCTGTTCTTAATCTAATTAATTTTTAAAATCTCATTTAAGAGAACTGAAGCATTCGAAGAAATGCAGGCAGTGAAACTTACTCATCTACTGATAAATAAAAGATATATCTTACATTGGAGGGTAGTAAGGATCAATAGTGTGTCCATCTCCAGTGTTAAGGATGCATGAAAGATTGCCAGAGTATGGAGAGAGCATCCAATTCAAAGTGATTGTGATATTTTCAAAGACAAGGCATGTATTTGTTACAGCCAGCTGCAGACCTGTAAAATGTAATGCCAGAGTTCGATGTCATTGTTTGTCTACATTTCTTGCATAATTAAATTAATTTTTGTATATTGTTGAGAGCTGGCCTTCTCCAAAACAGAGCTGACACTGCTGCCAATTTGAATACATTAGTGGCAATTCTTCTCCATAAGTACTGGTCAGGATTCTTGTTGGAACATAATTTCATGTGTCTGAATTTCACAGCTTTGTAGCTTTATCAAAAACCCTGTGGAGCTGTCACCTAGGACTGAGAGGCTACATTTTTGTGTCCTGAATATATTTAGTGGTCACCTTCTCCAGAGGACTGTTCTTCCAGCTTCTTGCTTTAGGATGGACCAGCTATTTTGAAGATAATTTGTAGTGGTCACAGTGCTACTGCAAAGTGTAGAACAAGCTTTTGTGTTGACAGCCCCCACCACTTACCTTCCTTGCAGTGGTACTGAATAAATAAATAGCTTCCAGATGCTGGACAAGGATCTCCAAAGAAAGTGCCATCTGCTGCCACCTGGCAGGCCTGGAGACCATGACACTGTCCTGGAAGGAAGGACCATCTTAGATGCACTGGTGTTTGTTGTCTTTGACTGACAAAACAGCTCAGAGAAAAGATGATTACAGAAATAAAAAGGGGTGGGGAGGGGCCGTATCTTGTCACCGATATCTAAACCAACTCCCATAGCACTTTTACTTTATTGTGTTGCTGACTGCCTGCTTTTCCTCAGCACCATTCCACTCCATAGGAATACAGCTGAATTAGAGAGGGTAAAAAAATGAGGAAGTCATGTGTTTGGTTTAACTTCAGCTGGAAACCCAAGGAATCACTATAGGGACAGGCTATAATCAAGGTTTAGATTGACAGGCAATGGAGCCCTGTAGCTCTTGCAGGATGAGACTCAACACGCTGCAGGAGATGGCAGCTCCCTCCTGCCCACTTGTCCCCACAGAAACTCTCTGGGTGCCAACCTTCTCACTCCTCTTTATTAGAGGTTAGGTTTGTATGCATGGTTTGCATGTGTGCTGGTCCATCTCCAACCCATCTGTTGTATTCATCAGGGAATCAGTGTATCTACATATTTTCTTCATATTAGGAGAGGAGCTAGGTATGCCCTTATGCTCCATTTGCTCCTATGCATCCCCTCTTTCTTCTGAATTGCTTTGCTCCCCACAAAGTCCCTCCTTTCTATTCAGCCTCCTGTGGGAACCTCCTGCATGTAAGAAGTTCTTTGCAACCCCCTTCATCTCAGGCATAACCCACTTTCCCACTCACTGACTCTACTGAAATAAAGCAAGATAAAGTATTTTAGGGAGCAGGAAATTTGATGCTTACTCTATGCTTCTGACAAGCAACGCAACAAGATATTACCTGCTACCTCATCTTTGACACTGATCCAGGTACAGTCTTCATCCATATCATACTGGAGAGGTGTCTCCAATACGCAGTAGTGAGGGGTCTTCCGTCCATAGAAACTCTCTCCAATTTGAATAACTTCTCCTGATCCACACTGTACAGTGGCATTGTAATTATTGCAAGCAATGCTCTGGCCAGATTCTAATAGGGGGAAAAGATTTCATTAAAATGAGGATATATAGCTGAGGCATCTGCCCCTTCCTCCTCCATGGTTACTAGATTTGTGCATAGCATCTCCAGGGAAGCTGATCATAACCTATTAATTATCAAGATGTGAGACTAAAGCCATTTCTTGAAGGTGGGACTCAACTAGAGCTAAGCTTAAGTATTTTTTAAAAAATACATATATATATATTTATATATATATATGACAAAGAAAACAAGGCGAGATTTCTCAGGCTTTTTGTTTGTTTTCTTGTAATGAGCTTGAAATACTTAAAATTTTTGAATTTCCAAAAAATTATGCTGCAGTTCTCTGGTATGTTACTATTTTTCTTTTTTCTTTCTTGTTTCCTTTTATCCCTCTTTCAATAAACAATAACGAAAATAGAAAAAAGAACACTGAATCAAATATTTTTCCATTTTTGAAATCCCAAAAGAATGTACTTATGGTTTCTACTGCCTTAAAAATGTGAGAACATTTTTGTTAAAACAAAAATATCTTAATGTAAAAAATTGAACATATTTCTGTGGAAAACATTTAGTGTTTGATATGCAGTACTGAAAAGTTTAAAGCTTTTCATAACTTCAAAAAGAGCCCTGTGGCAGTATATGATCTCCATGGTATTCACATAACTGCTCTAGAGAAGGGTTTGCATGTTAAATACGGGACCTGATCTCATTCCTGCTACAGGGACACCAATATTCAACTGATTTCATTCAGCAGAACTGCTCAAATGAGTAAGGTCATATCTCTAAATGCAAACCTCATTCTTTGATTAATCTGAGACAGTTAATTATCTTTCAGAATTCGTAGTACCCTGAAGTAATCAGGATATTTATTACTCTGAAGAGGAGGATGCAAAAAACCACTCGCACAGGAAAGTGTTGCAGAAGAATGTTTTTGTTTCAGTTGTCCCAGGTTTAAATACATTGTCCTCCAATTGATCATTCCTCTTAAGTACCTAGATGTGTGCCAATGTGTGCACACTGCCGTAATTGTGTGCTATTGTTATTTAAAGGCTAAATCTAAGCCTGGCTGTAACCATAGCATGATCAGTTTACAGATTAGAGTTCTCTAAATAAGCTTGGAAAATAATTTGTTGTTGAATTCTAATACAGGCTATTATCTCATGCATTTTTTGGTTTTTTTTTTTGTATAGAGGGTTCCCGTAGTAGTTGCTCTCTCAGCAATTTTTACATGGAAAAATGTACAAAACCTGGTTTATATGCCTGTGTGCAAACCCTGGTTCAACATGTGTATTTTTACTACAATAGAAGCACTAACCTAAAGAGCACCAAATGTCCAACCAAATGGTGGAGCCGAAATACTAAGGAACAGTGAACTGAAGTAAGGGAAGTTCTTACTTGAAGAGAGAAACAAATAATTCTATGATAGAGAGCCAAAGAAAGGATGAAGACGAAACATTTTCTGTCTGGTTACTTGTTTGGGCACATATACACACCTTAGATGATGAAGTAGACAAGGTTACCAGTAATCAGAGACAGATTCAGTTCAAATAGTAATACCATTTGGAGTTGAACTGTACATCTCATCTGAAGTTTCAAACTCAGATTGAAACCAAGCCCACAGTAGCTGTGTGTGAAAGTGCTAAGTATCATTGTGCCCATTTTACAGAAGAACAACCTGAAGCACTGTCAGGTTGCATGAACCTTCAGTGTCCAAAGAAATGAATGAAAACATTGTCCCTGGTTTTCTGGAATGTTAGCTTAAGTTCATTGGATGCAAAACAAATAAAAGAAACAGGAGTCTAGCGCTGAAATGTGTGTGCTTATTAAAGGACATGGGCTGTAGATATTGAAAACAAGGCTATAATTTTCTCCATTTATTCTCATTTTCCTGTGTAATGGGATGATGGGTGTAGCAAAGGACATTATTGCTCATTAATGCAAACTCTCTTTTAATTTAATAGGCTTTAAGTCAGATCCTATGGTAACAGATGATAGCTTTGTTAGAAACAGAGAGTTGTCTGCTGTGGTTGTAATGGAAAAATTATTTTAGTCTGTTTTTATAAGTGAAGTGAGATTAGAAGATGGTGCTGTTTGCTAATTTTCTCTCTCCCAATTATTTTAACTCTATTAGTCACCTTCAACTAAACTTGATGTATGGATATAGACCTCAAAACACCCTAAAATTTAGTGAAAATTAATAGCTGGATAGAAGAGAGAGAGAGATATTTTAATGTCTCTATAAGGAGTAGGAATAGTAGGGATAACCCAATCCTTATCTGTTTCATAATGTAGGATGCAGCTGGCCAATGTGTACAGCTGTCGCTCTGAACCAGCTACAGAGCCACATGGGAGGGAGCTCAGGGAGAGCAAGTGTTGGCGAGGCAGGAAGTGCAGGGGATATGGGAGTGAGCAGGCAGTGCTAAGGAGGAGGATAGGGAGGGGCTGTGGAACAGAAAATCAAGGCAGGAAACAGAACTTTATTAGTTCTGCTGATTATGGAACAACTTATTATGTCAGGAGTGATATAGTACTGGACCAGGGCAGTGCTAGGGCTTGTGGTAACCTCTACATGCATACTGGACTCAAAGACTTTGTATTAATGAATCTACAGCCAGACTTGCCTTCAAATACTTGTGACCTTAGTTCTAGTTACAGATTAAAATGCTTAGCTTACGTGCAAAGTGTGAGGAACACAAATTCCCCTCATATCTGCGTGTTGAATGGGATGATACTGCCAGCATTCCTTTCCAGGACTGTTTGTTCCAAGCCAGGGATTTAAGGGACCTCTGTTACAACACTGGAACACAATGTCTCTAGTTATTCTGTCTAGCTGCTAAAATGCCATCAGGAAAAGCAGGTTCCTGTCTGTTTTCCTGGTGAAGCCCTTAAACTCCATCTGATGGATGAAGAAAAAAGGACTAACTCTAACTTCTTGTTACTCGGGGCTACAACGAGTGGTGTCTCTGGAAGCCTGGCTGTGTTTCTGCTTCAGTTACAAATGGAAAATATTTTGAGGGTCTCGATCCGTATTTGTGATTACGGGTATGTTTACAGGGCAGACATCCAGTCCTATCTATCTTAGGTATCAGTGAGTTGTGGCAGATTATTTTTGCAACTATGCTGTTATGCACTATTCAAATTAGCTTTAACTAACTAGGTTGTGTATATCATATAGACATGGACTGCTCCAGATTTAGATTTAGCCTCAAATCCAGATGCTGCACAGCTACAGCTCCCAGTGATTTCAGGGTTTTTCCTTTCTTTGAATCTGATCTTACATCAGCAAACGAGAATAGTAGCACCTGTTGGGTTTTATGGATTTTTGCTTGTTCGCTTTTAAGAAGCTTTATTGCAGTTACCTCACAGCAACTTTGAAAGAAACAATTTATGCACAGCTGTGAACACAGTGTGTTCACTTCTCAGTTCCAGCTGCTTTGTATCTTACCAAACTCACAAATGAAGTCGAATTCCTGGCTGCAATTTTCAGTCATACCCCACTGATACTTGGCATTCTTCAGGATGTACCCGCATGTGGATGAGAAGTGAGATGGCTGATCTGCATACCAGTTACTGTAGCTTATATTTGAAGTGTCCAGCCAAATCATTGAACCTGCAAACAAAGTGAATCATGTCCTGAATGTTTACTTTCCATAGCAACACAAGAGTCAGAGCCTGCAGAGCAGCCTTTGACTGCACCTGTGCAGAGGTAGTTTGTCTGGATAATGAAAAATGTCTTTAATTTAATTTTACGTTTAACCTGATAAAACACTAACTCAGACATTGCCACTTCCCCCTGTGCTCTCAACCTCAAGATTCCACCATTTCCCTTGCAGCAGACCTTACAACTTGATAATGTGATGAATTGGCTCAGCTTGCTCATGAACTATAGATTTAACCCAGCACACTTTTTTCCCCTGATTAGCAAGACGATCTAAGTCATCATTTGTTCACACAACCACAAGACCCAGTGGAAAGCACGACAACATACAACAGGGAAGTGGAGCAGCCATTTAAAACATCTTAATATAAATCTGAAATTATAGCAACAAAAGACAATGACTTTTCAGCAGCTACCTATGGAAGGGTTGATTCTATTTTTCGTCAGGTTAAGCATCATATGCTGATACAGTATTAAATATGATATGATTTCAAAATCACCTACCATCAGTAGTTTCATTCAGCAAGGAGTTTGAGATCAATCCTATCCACCATTCCTGGTCTTCAGAGATATGTTTTTTCAAGAACTCTTGCGTTTCCTCATTTTCAATAAAGACAAGGTGCCCCCCTCCTCTCTCGCACCAGCTTTGGGCACTGGTGAAGGTGCGCTGGAGTCTAACAAACTCATAGCATGAATGGTTGAAAGCTATCTGGTACTTTGAGCAAAGGATGCCTTCCTCAACAGTTGCTTCTTCCACAGTCCAGCATACAGCAAGAGAAATTAGAACTGCAATCCCAAGCCACATTCTCAGCTCAGTGCCCTGCATGGCACTGGTCTTGCTTATTGCTTCACCACTCTTTTTGCTGCTATATTCAAAGGCTTGAGATGTCATCCTTGTCATGTCATCAATATTTCTCCTTTCTCTTTGCTGCTTGCAACAATAGCAGCAATAGAACATGGAACAGATTGCTTCTAATATATAACAGTGATTGCGTCTGAGGATACACATGCCAGGTGTTGATGTTAAGTCACTGCGAATAGCTATTGTGAGGCCCATTGTATAAACATTTCATTCAAAAGAAGTCAGCTTGCAGAGAGGCCATTAGAATATTATTTTCCTCATGAGCAGAAAAGATAAAGTTGATATATGTTGCTACTGCACACATGGGAAAGTGAGATAAAGCTCACCCATCAAACGAGTCATTGTGTGAACATTAAAGCTGGAGGTCTTTACAACAATAACAGTGAAACATAATAGTAAGAGTAAGAGGTAAGAGGAGAATGAGGAAAATGAGAATTCAGAAACACAGGAGTCATGAGATGAGGAGACAAGTAGTGGTTCTCTAGATTCTTCTAAATGTTTTGGATTGCTTTATTTTTAATAATTATTATTGTTTCAATATAATTATCTGAGTTGCTTCTTTTGGATGCTAATGTAATGCCTATAATTATTGTATCAAATTCATCCTGCCCATCTGTTTACACATAGCCAGGTTAATCTCAGCTTTCCCAAGTAAACTTCATTTCGAAGTGTTGTGTCTGTTTAGAATTCCATACCCTATGTGAAATGCTCCTGTCATCCCTTTAAAGTTAAGCTGCTGAACTGTATAGCACTACATTATTTATACTTGCCAGGAGGTACAAGAGAAGTATAAAGTTCAAAATAGTCATTTAAAAAAGATGAAAGTTCTGCCCTGATCATCTGAACTGCCTGGGAGCCCTATGTGCTCACTCCAAAAGCTGCTAATGGACTTTGGGAAGCCAGCCCAGCAACATTTAGGAGTTGAAACCGCTAAATGCTTCTGAGCTTCCTTGCAAAAAATACCCGTCAGGTTTACCAGGCCATTGGATCAGCAGAGACATGGTACAAATAAGGATCTTTAGCTACTGTGATCCTCCTGTCCTTATTGTAACTACTGAATTTGATGCTATTATTATTAATTTATACCACCATAACCTGACACTGAAAGAACACACACTTATATTTAGATGAGATCAGAGTGGGCCAGCTACTGCATCACAGAGATGCAGGAAGCAATGATTTTAGCTGAATTGCTTCATTGCAGAAATGCCAACTGTATTATACTATGGATCTGAAGGTAATGCACATATTGCACAATATGCCAGCCTCTGTTACTGCTCTAGTCTAACTCCTTAAAGCTTTCCTGCAAGGTAAAGTATGTACAATGCATCCAGTAAGCACTTAAGAATGATCTGTCCCAAGACCGTTCTAGACTTCCAGTTCATGGTCATCTTGCTCAGCTGGGTAAAGCAAGAGTATGCTCAGGACTTTCAGGAGCTTTGTTTGTTTTAATATGGAATCTGCTGTTTTGGAGCAGACTATCAGCTGTATCTGTCGAGGATGTCCACAGATTAGGAGTCTCTTTTGGGCTGCATACAAAACTTCATAGGTTTCAGTTTAGGACCCCCCCAACTCAACCGTGTTATATTCAAGCTATTACAAAACTTAGAGCTGAAAGCTCTAAGAGCTAATTTTGTTCAATTACTCAGCCACTGTATATTTTCATGACATTACCTTTGGAGTGCTTGCTTCTCTGTGGGCTATGCTGACCTGCCTGGCTTTGAAGAAGCTGGCAGCCAGCCCTACCTTTTTGTCCTTATAGTTATGAGAAGCATATCTTGTTTCTGAAAACAAAGGTATGAAGGAGGCTGTACTTATATGGATCTTCTCAGTAACACAGAACTGTGGATTTCAGGTGACATTGACATTTGCATTTGTGATAGATGGATTCTGTACATCTTTCAGTTCTCTCTTGGCAACTGGGGAATTTGACTGCATGAGCGTACTGCTAAAAATGCCAGAGCTGGAGGTGCCACAGGATCTGTGGATCTGCTCCAAAGCCATTGAAATTAATGGAAGTCTTGTCTTCGGCTTTGATGGATTTTGAAACAGGCCCCAAAAAAGAACAACTAATGTTTGGAAATGTCTACAAATAATGCCAAGATCTCCAAGTGAGTCCACTGTTAGCAATTTCTACAGCAGTGTGAATTTTTTTCCTAATCTACGGTTGCTATAAGTAACTCTTCAACTGTCTACAGCAGATACAGAATGGAAGAAAGATAGTTTCTCTCTTTTACAGTTTGTTGAGTTCACACAATTTAGTGTCACTAAAGCTGTCGATCAGTTTATTCTACTAGTTACCGCAAGAAGAGAAAAGCATTTTCAGAAAAGAAAATACTATTTTAAAAGCATCAAAATTAGCAAGTAGAATCCTCAGGAAGCGAGAAAATACTGAAAACCTATTCAGTCATTACTGAAAATGGCTTGATTTCAAATAAACAGTGCTCCTTGAATTTAACATTTTGTAGAAAACATACTTTTTGCATTCTTCTTCAACAGAAACACTTTTGTGTTTTAATAGCTTTCTTATGCTAGAAGTCAGTATAGAAAATTCACGGTATAATTTTTTTTCACTATTCACCTTTGTGCAGCTGGCTGAGGTAATTTAAATAATTTAAATCGTTTCAGAAGTTATTTAAATAGTCACATACGCTAGTGAGCAAGAAGGAAAATGGTGCGCGTTGCTGTATAGTCTCAGCTTATATGCTTCCAAAGGGAGTCATGGAAATGCTTAATGAAACCTCTCCTTGTCTCAAGGGGGTCCCTGCAGATACAGAAAGCTGTGCCTGTCTCTACGCCCAGGGGAGTGAAACTGCCCGCAGCGGGTATCGCAGAGCCACTCCAGGGACTTTGGGGAAGTGTTAAGTGTAATGTCAGTTATATGGATTTGGGATTCACAGAATCCATTCACTTGCTACTTTGTATTTGCCTTTTGCATAGTTCTAAGGAACTTGGACAGACCCACAGAAGAAAACCCAGTATACAGGCATTGTTTTTAAGGAACTGTGAGCTTTTCACTTATAGCCAAGACTTGTTAGTCCTTGGTCAGTTATAACTGCTTGCCTGAAAGGCTGATGCAGCAGCCACCCTTTCAGCACATATTATGTCCCAGTGATTTAAACTAAAGCATGTTCACCAGCTAAAATGAATTGCTAAAGCAATTGTTTTGCAAGCTTTGACTAGAAATCAGTGACAAAGCTCTCTTAATATTTTCACACCCTCACTCCAAGCTGCGATAAAGCTATGAATAACTCTTTGTCTGTGAGCTCTCTTGCGTGTGTTGGAATAAGTCTTTCATTTTTTGTCAGAAAAGTTTTTAGGGGGCCCCACAGATTTCTTACAGATTCCTAACTTGTCCTTGTGAATTACACCAGGTGGTGACCATCAAGAAAAAGTTTCTTTGGAAAAGCATTGTGCTATATAAAATATCACAAAAGACAATGATGAATTCCCAAAGGGATCCTTCAAGGTTTATTAATATTTTTTGTTGTTGGAAGTAGAGGCAGGTGAGGTGAAAGAAGTCTGAAACCTATTTTGTTAAAAATAAATAGATGTTAAAAAAAAAAAGAAAAAAAGAACTATTGAGTTTCTTAAGAGAACCTTCTAGGTAATATTCATCACTCCCCAAAATAGAAGCCTTTAAAACCATCTCAGCTTTGGTAGCTTCATCTCGATGTACTCATAATCACTACATATTTTTTAAAAAACTAAGCTTGTATTTATAAATTATATGCCATTTAGAATGCTCAGTTTTATATGCCTAAATTTTTGTAGCTCAAGGTGGTGAAAACATGCTATGGTTATCTAACTTATATAGATGCAGTAGGCTTACCTTGATACCTTTGAAAATCAGCCCTTCGTACTCCATATTAGGCACCCAGCACTGGAGAATATTTGTGAAAAATGCAAGCCTGCATTCTTATTCAACATAATCAATAGCTCTATAGCTATAGCTCAAGCTACCCTGAATCCAACTGCAAATCTCTCCGTGGCCAACTGCTAGTATTAGGAGAAAACAGCTTTTTTCTAAGTTTCTCCTATTTCTCAACTTTCACCTGCCAGACCTGAGGAAATCCAGTTCCAGCGTTTCACTGGGCTTTCAGAGAGCTTGGTACAAACGAGGAGATGCACTTTACCTTCACTAACTTCAGCATGGTCCTGATTTGTACCCTCATCACGGCAGCCTAGTAACGTCCTGTGCTTCAAAGAGTCATTGCAGCACAAGCAAATAGCTTTACAGTGTTCTAACACAGGCCAGAAAGTAACAGAGAGTTAAGGAAGTGAAGAGCTACCAATGGGAAGGAAGAAATTGCAACCTCATTCATTTTGGCTTTTGTTCATTTGCTTTGAGGACAGCAAGTAAATTTACTCTCTACAGGAGGATATTATCATCTTTACATTCCTAAACATTACTGAATGCTATGTATAGATTTTATCAGAAATACAAATATACCTCTGTTCTCTAAGTTGAACATTCATATAAATTGAAAATTGGTTTACATTACTTAGGCCTTGAAGTAGAAAAAAAGATGATTTTCAGGTATCAGTGACCTGAGACAAGATTGTGAGTGGTCCATTTTAATGGGTCACATGCACTTCTGCTGTGTGAAGAACTCTCTCTTGAAAAGTTCAATTCATTATTACCCAAATAGGTCAGAAATAGTGAGTACTGAGTAGACTTTCTGGAATGGGATGGCGAAATGCCCCTAGCTACAGCTACTTCTTCCAGCTCTACAGATGGCTTTAGAAGAGGCCATCTGTCAATTGGTTCAAGAAGATGGATCATGATCACACTTCCTTCCTAGCTGCTGTCCTAGGTTGCCTGTCCTGATAGTGAGACCCAGCTATTTGCTGACTCAAAGAGCTGTTTTTTGTTGTTGTTCTAATATCTAATTTTCCATGTGGCAACATAGTGAACTTAGCCAGTGAGCCCTGCCAAGGTGCAGTTGAGATGTTATCTTATTCAGAAAAACAAGGAAAACATTCTGGCCGGATGGCTTATCTTTATAGGGCACAATTAGTTTAGACATCCATGCCTGGGATGAGGAGGTTGAGATGTAGGATTACATTCAGGAGTTGCTGGGTTGGACATAACTTCTGTTTATAGAATGGGTATGGTTACATTCTAGCACAGATGTTGCCTGGATAAGTCCCAGAGGATCTTCCCATAGGAACTGTCTTTTTGGAAATATCTAATATTGCCTTTTGGCTTATTGCTTAAGTCTCTTCAATTGCCATATGGCTCATGCCTTAATATGTCCCCCTTCCCCAGCCGGTTCCTATGTATTACTGCTTCCCACAAATGAACTCTGACTATTGGGAAGGAGACAAAAAGTGTGCCACGTGAGACTACAACATTAATGGAGCCTGTTATTGATGGCTAGCGTCAGCCTTGAACTCGCACATAAAATAGCAGAGCTGCCTGAAACATCTGCTGACACCTCATGTGTTCTTATCATCACGGCTGACTAAGTGGCACAATTTAGATGTGCCATTACCTTAATATCTTAATAAGAGAACTATGCTATGGATTCAAGGTACCCTATTTGAGTGAAACATTAACTACTGTTAGATAGCATATGGACTGAGCTGTTCCTAGACTATACAGTGAGGAAAAAAATTGCGTGAGTCTGAACCCACAGCCGCCACAACTCCAGTGGTGTCTCTGCAGTCGCTCCTGATTTCCCTAAGTGTAGGACTGGTCAACCTTAGAAGGCAATCCAGCTTTCACCTCTTGTTTTTTTATTGAGTTTTGTTATGTGTTTTTCTTCTGCTTATTATGAAGTATTTCTGAGCTTAGAGGACAGGAAAACAAAAAACAAAACTGGATTACAGATTGTTCCCATTAATAAAAACAATACCTATCCCTTAAACAGTGTCTCTCATCAATAGATTTTAAAGTACATTACAAAGGAGGTCAGCTTCACTGTCCCTGTAATGAGAAGATCGGAAATTCAGCTGTCTGCCTTTGTGTTAAACAACCTGTAGTCAGGTGCCACCTCACTGAAAACAGTTCTTTTTAGTTTTCCTTTCATATTCTACCAAAGATGTGCAATAGGCTAAAAGGTACAATAATGTAGAACAACATTAATTTGTCTTACCGTCAGTGTTTGTAATACCATTTTTACTGCCTCAGTCATGCAACTTAATGGTTACCTCCATATTTTCACCGTGCCCATATGGAAACATGTTGCTGACTGTATAGCACATTAAATATTAAAACAAGCAAATAGTCTGGTGATGCTGAAAGCTGCAGGTAAGGTTATATAAGCCTTATGAGGAGGAGGTTTGTGTGGGTACTGTTTGAATGTCTCGTGTTTAAATGTTTGGGCGTTTACATGTTTGGACATTGTGATGACTGGGCGAGCGCAGTCTGGTTAGATACTGTTGTGGGTGGAGCAGCAGTTTTGTGCCTGAGTACTTAATATTCAGTCTAAGTTAAATCATATTTTTATTTAAATGATCAAGTCATTATTTCTGGTGATTTCTGTACACAAAATGACAGCATTATTACATATTATACAAAACCATATTAAAACCTCCCAAAAATTATTTTGATTTCAAACCATACTGAAAACCTGATAATGTATTGAAATTATCATTATTTAATTTGAACAAACTGTATTAATCATTTGTATATGTAGTTGTACTTGGACGGCACAAGAAAATTATTCATACATAGTGATGCTGACTATATTTCTTCTGAAAGGGGATCATGTCAATAAGACCATATTTAACAAAGGTAAAGGTTAGAGCTCATATGGCCTTGTACAGTGAGATAGCAATCAGTATAATTTCAGCAAGAATTAGTCTATGTTCTTATTTGTTTTATGTGGTAATAACAGATTACGATAGTTAAAAGCACTTAGCACAGCTTTAAAATCATATTGAGATAATTTGTCGTTAGTTAACAAGTTTGAATTATAACTTGAATTTTATAATAGACAAGTTGAGATTAAAGTAAATGAAATAAGTACTTCTATTTCAATACAGGGATAAGGAATAGTATTGTTCTTTCTCTACTTCATAAGGCAATAATCTGCTTCTTGTATAGATAAACAAAAAATAGAAAGGTAGACACATGGCAATTACATTATCATTATAACAAAAGCTTAAATAATCGCTATTTAGAGCTGTGCAAAATATATGTTTATATACACCGAAAGCAGACCTGATTACAATTTTACAATAAAGCGATAAGACTCTTAAAGCTACTCTGCCTTGGGAAATTTTGTTTTCATTGTCTAGCAAGAGTGGAATGAATCTTTTTTTAACAACAGAACGGCTGCTGCTGACAAGAGATTTTGGACTTTGAGAGGTTTTATGCCTGAGCTTTTCAAGCTTATATCTCATGTTCTTATTAGAACTAGAATGGCTGGCTATTTCTTGAGGAAAAAAAAGCAATATTTTTTTTTCTTTTCTTTCCATATTTTGGTGCTTGTTTGACATCTTTATGCACTGAATCAAACCAAAACCATAAACATTTTATCCAGCATTTAGCTACCTCCCATAGAATGGTGGCTGAATACATCTGACTAGGTGGCTTCCACTCAGCTGTTACATTTAGGAAACTAGAAAATGGATGATGTGTCTGACTTAAGAAGATTTTTAGTGGAATCCAAGATCTAATCATAGAGATGGCACCCTAAATGTCATCGCCAGCCTTGCATGGCCACAGGATGCAACCAGACCAAGGCTGAGCAGGGCAACGCTATGCTCTGGAGATGTCTTCATGCCCCTTCACTGCTGGATAGGTTCTGTAAATGAGGTCAATTATCTGGAGAGGCTTTTCAAACCATGAGATTGAATCTTTTCATTAAGGCTTTTGTTTTCAAAATCCCACACTAGGAAGAGTCATGAAGGGTACAGTGTAAAGAAACTGTCACGCAGCTAGCAGGGTACTACCATGAAACATGAGTCTGCCTTTTGTGTTCCATTAAGCTCGTGAAAATGAGTTCTTGCATTTGAAATCACCCATTCTGTGATTCTGTGTGAAAGTTTCAGTGGCTACAAGATATGAGTCTCCTCTCTATACCCTTTTTTGGGCACAGAACAGCAAGAAAGGACTACTACTACTAGACTGTATATCCTGTTTTCCTAATGTAAGTACTTCTGCAGTAAGACTGATAGATGCCTTTGACTACATTCATGATTTCCTCTTACAGCCATGATCTTTTCCTTCCTCGCTCTGAAATTGTGAATAGGTCTGTTCTCTCTTCTTTTCTTCATTGCGAACTACTCAATTGTATGGCTTCACTAACATGGCAAAAATCAAGCCCTGTAGAACATGGTCTATTCTTCATACACACAGAACATTCTCCATAAGTTTGTAATGTTTTGTTAAACATTATACATAGGAATTATAATGTGCCTGGTAAACCCAAGATCAGAGAGGTGCTGATAGTCTCCCCTAAATCCAGAAAAGGATGTATTTCCTGTAGGCCTAGTTCCCTTTTCTTTGTATTGTCCTGTACAGAAAGTCTGAGCCAAAGGCAAAATGTAGATATGAAAATATTAATAGGAACATGATCAGATTGGGAGGATCCTGTTGGCAAAACTGAACTCCTTTTCTTAGGGAATATCAAAGTAAATTAAATGAATAGCGGGAGTAGAAAAGATTCCTTCTATTTTCTCTCTGTGTTTTCTCTAGAACATAGAGTTCTATGTTCTCTCCATGTGCTCTCCCAGCAAACAAGTGTTTTTACAGAGGGAGAAGACACTTTGTGAAGTAATTTAAATAGAAATGTCACCTGTTCATATCCACTTCCTCTGGTAGTTAAAACTTACTGTTGTAAATAAACATTTTGATACTGCTCCATTTCAACATAAAAGGGGAAAGCTACCCAGTTAGCAAGAAAATTAATCTCTATATCTTACTAAGATGCTTACCAGTCATTACCCCAATGAAAACAAAAAATGACACATATTTTTCTGGTAAATAAAGTATTTTTCCATGACAAGCAGGAGAAATGAACTTTGCAAGGCTTTCTTCGTTAAGTTTTATAAAATAAGGGTCCAAACGTTAAGTGCATAGATGTCTGAAATATGTTTGGGTTGATTTCAAAAGTTGATGGATATCAACTTGTAGCTCCTTGTTCTTCCATTCAAACATCTTTTAGCAAGGTTTCCAGTGATCTTATCTTGGATGAAACCTAAGCTAAATGGACAGTCATGGTGAAGAAAGGCAAAAGTGTTTTTAAGTAACATTTTCTGTTGCCTGCTTTCTGTTTGGAAATCTGCTTATTGCTGCTACAAATTAGACCACGCACAGAATTCTATGTTAGGGAAGCACAGACCAAATAATTAAAACTGCAGCGGTAAGAGCCATGGTCATGTCAGTGGATGACAATACACTGAAAATAACATGTTAAGGCAAAGCAGAACATCATGGATAGAGAAAATGTCTCCATTGCTCAGTGGAAATAAGAATCAGATGACTTAGCTTTCTTGCCAGACCCTCTTCAGGCTCTGGTATTGCTTAAAAATCCCTTACTTGACTCTGTGTTTCCAAAACCTCTACATACGTGTATATATACATACATGTATATATGTGCGTGTATATATATATATATGTATATAGATGTGCATATTTATGAATATATATTTCTATATATCTGTGTATGTGTACCTATGTGAAATTTAACCCCTCCATCTCTTTCAGCCTTAATATTCATCCTGGATCAATCCTGCTGTTTCGTTGTCAGTATTACAGACTCTAGCAGAATCCATATATTTTCTTTTTTATCTGATTCCTTATTTTTGTTATCTCCTGCTTCTGTCAGTATTTCCAAATAGAGAAAAATGCATCCTGTTTTGAAGCTCTCCCAAGGGGAAGATAAGCCATCAAACAGACAATAGGTAAGGAAGAAAGGAGCGAAATATCTGTGTAGCAAGTGAGTCACAGCAGTCATATGTAACATAAATTGTGTTTTAGATATAATAAATAGGTCTATGTATAAAAGATCAGTCACCTTTAAGAAGCGATGTTAAAACATTTTGGGAACAACAGTGATTTAGCTGAAAAAAAAAACCCACAGATTTTCGGGCAGCCTCACATAAAATTGTGTAATATATAACTGTGCAAAGAATCTTTTTATCCTTCATGTTCAGTGGACCCTATGATTTGCTCTGCAATCACATGCTTTATATTGAAATAATTCTTTCCCTAGAGGATTTTAAAACTAACAACATTGAACTCAGTTAAGTAACTTATCTTGAAACAAAAGCAGTGAAGTTAAAAATCCCCCTTATTTTTAATGATCCCTGCCTTGCTTACATACAGACTCCAAAGCGCTGATAATTAGGTTCTCTGTGCCTTCAGGTCGTATATGGGAGAATATGTTACAGTGTTTATATGTGAAAAGATGTTTAACTCAAAATGCGCCACTCTAAAACAGCTTGTCTATAACGAAATAAAGCAGATATGACTGTTCAATGACGGTATTTCGTTAGTTCACAGAAAAAAACAGTTTAAATTTCCACAGGATGGAAAGGAGAGGATGAGACCCTGCTCTGAAATGTTCGTCACTCCCCAAAAGCCCAGTTCAGTGTGCAGAGATTTCTTTTACATTTCTCTCCCTGTCTGCTAAATGAGGCAAGCACCCCTAAACAATATACGAAAATTATCTGAAATGCTGAAGGTGAGGTTTCAGATTCGTTCTTCCTGACTCCTTGGGTGTGCGTGACTGCTTGAAATAGGCTTATTTTGAGCAAAAAAGGCAACTGAGTTACATTTTTCTTGCTCTTCTTTTGAAACAGTGAAAGAGTTAATTTTAATGAGAAAGTGCAAGAATTATAGTGTATGTGTACGGGATTAAAGATCGGCTGTTATAAATTGTCAACCTATAAGCCACCCGCCAGGAGCTAGAAGTGCACTTTGACCTTATCCTTATATGTAACAGGAAAGAGCTGTTCTTAGCCCAGACGGGAGGGGACCACTAGGACAGCAGGAGCAGCTGGGCAGGGGACACGGAAACATTTTAATTACATGAGCAATGGAGACAATATTTGGTAGAAATAAAGAAGAGCATCCAGAGCCCATAAAAGCTGAGGTGCAAGGTAAGTGAAAGAAAATCTGTTCTAATGCGTGTTAGTACTTTGGTGTTTTCAAATGTGTAAATATTGAAGCGCCTTTTCACTCAAGGCAACACTGAAAAGGGAAGCTGAGAAAGTGAAAAAACTAAGTGAATTTTGTTTAAAGGATTGAGCTCTCTGATCTTATTTGTGCCCCTAACTGTGGGAGTTTTTTTCACTTTATGGGAATTTCTGTTTACTTTTCCAGAAAGTCTGTTTGAAAAGGATTCACTGAAGTTGGTGGCCAGGGACTAAGTCTAGGGATTTAATCTGGTGACACCTCCTCCCCCAAGCTCTGTTCAGAGTTTCGGTTTCTCCTTTCTGTAACCCTTCACTACCCTCTCTGTTTGCTCTTTCAGCTGAGCACATTCTTCCATGCTTCCTGGAAAGCATCGGTAAAACTGGAACTTTTTAGCGATAGTAAATCTAAACAGAAAAGCAGCAGTAACTGATGCCACAGTGTTCTCTTAGAAGACAGTTCAGAAGGTAATCTGTAAAAAAAAAAATGCAGGTATCCTCCAGGGAGATGATTTAAAGTGCCCCTTCTAGGGATGCATTACATTGCTTACTACTTTCGTTGCTTTTTTATCTTACAGAAAGGGGAGGCAAAGAGTATTTTTTAAAGACAAATTGCCAGAAAAATAGTTAAAGGAGAGATTTCTTATTGAGAACCCCTATTTTTATTTGTGCTCCCCCTATTGAGAACAAATATATGCTGCGTTTTGTTTGACATATAGACCATGAAATAGCATCAATTTTAAAGTCACTTCCCAAGTAGGAAACTGGAAGGACAACAATTACAACTTGCATGACTTTGTTGTTCAGTTTGGTTGCTGATTTTGAAAAGATTTTGTTTCAAGTCAGACAGAATGGGTTTTTTTTGTTTGTTTTTTAATTTGGGGTGTTTTTCTGCCTCTCTGAAATTTTTCACTCCAGGAGAAAACTTAGTATTGTAACATTTGGAATTATTTTTGACCAAAACCATCTATCATATCTGATCTGTATAGAAGAATGGTTTATTCCAGCAAAGACTGCATATTTCAGAAATTAAATAAATTTTACAAAGAACTCTTTCCTCCCTAATGACGATTCACCATTTACCAATTTTGAAAACCAAAGGGAAGCTTGATCTCTGTAAATATTTAGCTAGCTCTGCGCTCTGCCAGTATTTTGGCTGGTTTATTATTCAATATGTACATGCAAATAGGACCTCATACTGCTAACGTCAGTCATAGTTTAACTCTTGCTTCCCTAAGCCTTGTATATCCATGTTATTGTATGAGACAGCTCCGTTGCTATCGTAGCTAATGATCTTCCAAATATTTAGGGATTTTGTTGTGTCACTTTTGTGACCTTAGGCAGTACAGAAAAGTATCATTATTGCTACTTTACATAAAAGTCTAAGGCAAAAAGATACTAGGCCCAGACTTTTAAAGCTATAAGTGCATTAAGATGCTGATCAGTACCCAGTGTGATTTACAGAAGTTCTTAAATCCTTAATTGCTGCGGAAATGAATTTTCATCTGAAACGTTTACTAAATGCCACTTTGCACCATGCTTTTTATCCTACTTTTTTTTTAATGCCAAAAATTACACTGAAGAGTAAAAAAATTCTGGTGTAAAAATTACACCAGAAGTTTCAGAAGCTGCACCAAATCTCCTGTGCACAGGGAGACTTTCTTCCCTATTTATGTCTCCTAGTGAATTGTTTTATTGGCCTGTCCCGGAACTTCTTAGATGATCTCCTGAGGTCCCTTCCAACCTTACTGATTCTATGATTCTATGATTGATCTTTATTCTGATACAGAGAAATAATCTGCATTCAATTTTTAGCCTCAGGTCCTGCAAGATACTCTTTGAATTGCAGAAATACCTGCTTTTTTCAAATGATATGCCCCTAAACAGAGGACAGTTTTACTGGGTTCAAATTCTGCCAGTATACAGGACTTCAAATGAAGCAGAAGTATTATATTTTTGCTGAGTGATAGGAAAGAATGGTTGCAGCAAGACCACATGTAGTCAGCCCAAATTAAGCAATAGCACAAACATAAAGGTTTGCTGGGACATGACCAGCGGTTCATGTGTATTGCACGGATTTACAGTCATAAATAGCATTGGTAGGAGCACAAAAGACCACACTCACTACATTGCAGTTACCTGTAGTGTTGGAGAAATAGCAGAGATTACAGTGTTCTATTTGCAAATAACAGAAAACTGTAGAAAGAGAAGTGACAAGAAATGAAGCACTTGTATTTTAAGGCATATAAATAGGCAAAAGTTGCTCAATATTTAATTTTTGCAGCTTTGCAAGCCTAATGATATTCTTTGAATTTTGTTACTGTGTGTGTCAAATGGTAACTTAATTTATTTCTTGTAGGAATTTGATGAGGAATGTTTTGTATTCAAACCTTGTGAGGACTTACATATTTTCAGTATTTTCTATCCTTTATTTCTGTTTGAAACACCAGCAATAAAATTAGTGTCACAAAAGCACTGCCAAAATGAAACTACATTATGTTGTATAATTTGATTAATGAAATTGTTACTGGAATTCATTTAGCCTAAAGTTTAAAGTGATGTATTGAAGGCCAATGCAAGTCATATAACCTATAAAATATATTTATTTCTGATAAGCCGCAGCTTTTCCTGGTATGAGTAAAAGGGTTTAAATGGATTATTGAGTTCAGAAAAAAAAAGATCTAGCTCTATTTACTTCCCGATATTTAGCAAATGACATTTCAGCGATCTCATATTCTTCATATAGAATATTACTCGTGCCATGTTTTTGAGCAGGTCATATTTTAGTTAGCCAAAACTCTAAAATCACTATATGCTCTTAAAAATCTTGACTTAACAGCCATAGTCTGTCTGCCTATGTAAAGTCTGTGTGCTTTGGAAAATTGTCCTATAGCATGTTCATCACCTAAATGAATAAATACTATTATATCCTTTTTGTTTATAGGTGAATTGCCTACTTGGTTGCAAGGGACACTTCTCCGAAATGGCCCAGGGATGCACATGATAGGAGACATGAAATATAACCACTGGTTTGATGGCCTGGCTCTGCTGCATAGCTTTACATTTAAAAATGGTAAGTTGCTGCACATTAAAAAACTTTAATAACCCACGTCTTGGTGTCTTATGTTGCTAGTTTGGATTTGAGTTTTATTATCATTAAAATGTTTTTTGGTCAAAAAATAAGACATGTAGGCTCTATTTGGCTGATTAGTCTGCCAGAGTTGCCAGTCGAGATAGGCGAGCATTTTCATGTATCTTCTTTCTGAGAGGGAAGGACTGTGCACACCTCAGGAGAGGAATGTCCAAAGGGGCTATAAATGAACTTCCTATGTCACCAGATTCTGGAGGTGCTCTAATTTGCTTCAGATGTCCAGTCACTCCAAGTGACCATTACAGAACGGCAGCTGTTGGGTATCAGGATCTCTCAGAAACATCCCTGTCTTCCAACTACAGCTTTTCTCTCCTGTCATGAAAGGAGATGGTACAGAAAGTGCTGTGGATGTTCAATGGGCCAGATCGTGATGCAGGAGTAATCCTTTCTGAAACAGTTACTTCTTTTAAGGCCAGCTTCAGGTCATGCAAGTAAGTCATGCAAGCCAGACCACAGCTGACTGTCTATGCTAAATGAGGGTAAGATTTGCTGCTCCAGCAGTGCACTGCATCCCGCAGCTAATTCTTGCCTCTCATCTGTGCAGTGGAGTGTGTGAGGGGGTAACTTGCTTTGGGGAGAGTGTCTCTAACCATTCACTCACACATCACTCTCACTAGCAAAAGGAGCACCTCTCCAGTGCTGTTATCTGAGATACATTATGTTACCCTTTTCCCTGGAGTGCCAAAGTTCAACACTGTCTGGATTGCAGAATAGCCTTCAGCCATCTCTGAGCAGTCACAGCAGGGTAGCCTTTTCTTTGCACCTAGAGCAGAAAAACCTCCTTTGTTTTAAACCACATCAGCCAGAAGTACCATAATATACCGAGGTTTTCCAACTGTGGATGAACAACCTAGTTTTGTGTTCAGGCAGACCAGCATTCCTCTTCTGGGATTTGACTGGAGCTCTAACAATTACCAGGAGAGAAACCAGGCCACTGTGTCACTTCACAAACCAAACCTCACTTATGTATTCGTAGCACCCTTATGAGCAGTCCTCCTACTTGACAGCCTCATGGAGGGAAAACCGACATCTCCTCTATCCAAAACAATATCATTTTCTGTAAATTTTTCAGTTAAAGCATTTTTTGTCTTTCATCTCTTTCAGTGTGAGGCAGGATGTTTTACATTGTGATTCTTGTTGAAAAAAGTATATACCTGTATATACGCTGTGTATACAGGAACTGTGTTTTACTCCTGCCATCCTCCATTACTAGTGTTTATTTTTCCATTTCCATTTCTGTGGTAGAGGGCATTTAATGAAGCTGCAGGAAGTACTTGCCTATGCAGCGCTATGTCCTTAAAAAAATAACCTATAAAGAAATGACCAGTCATTTTGTTATCTGAACTGTCAGGATGTTGCATTTCCCTAAACCAAACAAGGAAGCTGGACAAACTGAAGTATTGGCTTATCTGACTCAGCAGCCACAAGCACAGTGCTGGGTTCCAGAGCGGAAGAAGCCTTAAAAAACAGGGATTCAGGGGCACAGCGGAGCTTGCTTTACTGCAGCTTTTCCTTAGCTGAAGGACATCTGGTAGAGAAATTCCTTCTCTGACTTTGTCTGTGCTAATGCTCTGAAGAACTCACTGTGAAATGTGACTGAAACCTGTTTGGCCTTTGTCAGGTGAAGTTTACTACAGAAGTAAATATCTCCGAAGTGATACATACAATTGCAATGTAGAAGCAAACAGAATCGTGGTGTCTGAGTTTGGAACTATGGCTTATCCAGATCCATGCAAAAACATATTTGCCAAGTAAGCAATGCTTTTTTCCTATCTACTTCTCTCTCCAACACAGATATCTTTCTATTTACCTTCTGCATATACTTACAAATAGTAAGTTTATATGGTAAACTTTCAATTGCCGAACAGTGATGAGGCCAAGAGATATCTTATCTCTCTGAATCGCAGACAGAACCAGGCATTATATGGTCTATTCTAAGACAAATATTTTTGATCGATTTGATCAATGATTTTGTCCTTTTTTATTCAGTATTGCAAGTAAATTTTGTTGTAATTTTGGAAAAGCAAATATTTTCCTTTTTAAGTGTTTCGCAAAATTTTATAAATACTAAACTTTTGGAGAAGCAGTAAGAAAGGAAGGAAAAGATGAAGAGACAGGGAAGGAATAAGTGCAAAGTTTACTCAGCAAAAGGAAGAAAATCATCCATAACTGAAAAAAACAAAGAAATTTCTTAATTTTTAAAAGTCCATTTTTACCAAAAAAAAGAAAGTGATGAAAAATCTCAGTTGTTTCTGTAGACGTTTGCAGTGCTTTGAAGAACTGCACTCACAGGTATCTGAAGTAATGTTATGTTCAAAATCAGAAACACTTGGGGTCATTGCAGTAGTTTCTTTCAGACCTTTAGAAATGATTAGAGCGTATGTATGAGAAATCATATGAAATCATAACTGTGATAAGGAGTAACACTAGGAACAAAAATATACCATAAAGGAGTATATGAATCCATTGTGAAAGCATATCTGAAAAAACCACTAGCTTTTAGGTAGAAACTGTTAGGCCAGTTCTCAAAATGTTTGCACAGACGAGTGTGTAATTAGTCCATCCTTGTTAAATATCTCACAGCTGACGGCAGGACTGGATGTGGCTGCCCATGTGTGCATGGAAAAGCGGTCACCTGCATGTCCTTGGTCATAGTGCAGGCTAGGGTTGTTCAGGATGTCCATCACCTCCACCCCAGCCCTTTGCATGGGAGAGTGTAAGAGGGGCCAGAAGAGATTTCAGCGGGGAAGGGATGGACACAGCTCCCTTACCCTGCCACTGTGCCCAGCCCACACTGCCCACGGTGACTGCTGCTTGGTACAGGGTACCAACTAGTAAAACTTCTGCTTCTCCAAAGGACTAACGAACCAATTCAAAATTTGCCTTTGTACAGGGCTTTCTGTTACTTGTCCCACACCATTCCTGAGTTCACAGACAACTGCCTGATCAACATTATGAAAACTGGGGATGATTTTTATGCTACCAGTGAGACTAACTTCATTAGGAAAATTAATCCACAGACTCTGGAGACACTAGAGAAGGTATAAATGACTGCCGGTTGTAGTTCCTTATGTGCTAATGAGTACAATTTCAGACTGACTCGTAAGGCCTCTTGAACATTGGCTGAACACAAAATTGGAAAGATACTTTTCTTCTACTATTTCGCTGCTGACGTAGTCAACTTTTTTGAAATCATGGTAAAGTGGGACAGTAGAGATATCGATCTTTGAAGGAGTTACGAGTTCACACGTACTTTACGCTGTTCAAAGTATAAATCTCAGGCAGGTGAGGGAAAAGCCGGGCTTTTGGCAATTTCATTTGTACATAATCTCACAAAGTTGCAGGCATAATGCCATATCTCGTGCTTATGACAGACATCTGATTATTTTGGATTATTCTCATTTTTATGCTCCTATAGTTACCGTTATAACAAACCGAGTGATTAACAATAAATTCAGTAGGTCAATTATATCACTACTTTTCAAGTACCTTATGCAAGACATTACTTAATTATTAAAAGCAAATCTTGACATATTAAAATACGCATTGATTTTTTTTTTTCTAGCAAGAAGTACAGTTTGAGTAAAATTCCAAGCCTTAGAGAGAAAAGAAATCTTTTTATTCTAGAAAATTGCTAGACTCACAGCCCTATTGAATAAATTGCATTCAGGATGGAATGGGCATTTGCAGAGTAACTTCTTTAGCCAATCCCTCTGTTGTGTTACAGAGCTAGAAGGGAGAGATGAATGTAATTCAGATTCTATAACTTGTCCTAGCCTTAAATTAGGAAATCATCTGAGTGGCTGCTTAAGTCATTTGACTTAAATGTTTAAACTTCGAGCCTTTTTGAATGTGGGGCACCAACAGAAGGCTGACCAGAACTAGAAAGCTAGTGGACTGCATAGTGTTACCTGTGGTGTTCAATATTTTTCCTTAGCTATCTCTAATACCTCCTGTTATGTCATTTGCCAGGTTGACTATAGCAAATATGTAGCTGTAAATGTGGCAACTTCTCACCCGCACTATGACAGTGCTGGAAATGTTCTCAACATGGGTACTTCCATAGTTGATAAAGGAAAGACAAAATACATTTTATTTAAGATTCCTTCGTCTGTGCCAGGTAAGACAGGACTGCTATCAATATTTCTTAGAAGCTCGTTAGCAATTTCTTCTTTTCTTCCTCTTGAGAGGTTGTGATACAAGTCTTCTAAAAATCGATTGTGTTTATTTTCCTAATGTTAACCTAGTGTGAGCTTAATGAATTTAACTGCTTAGCTTGTCTGGGCAATTGCTGTTAGAAATGTTCCTATTAAGTACTACATAAGCAGGCTATTTCATTAGGAAGAACACTGCTTTTAAAAGAGTTTGTCTCCATTTGTAGCTTTCCACCCTGTATTGTGATGTGTTGATGGAGGATGAACAGAAACACTTTTCTCTATCAGGCAGTATCTTATAATTGGAGGTCGTAAATTTTACTTCTTCTTTATAAATAAAAATGCTTTAAAATGCTGATACTGCAATAATAGGGAAGCATAATACCTAATAATACCTGATTTAGAGTTCATTCCTTACTAACCTGGCCTATGCTAGGCCTTGCTGAAATACTGTTATTTTTTTCACACAGCAGATCACTTGCTCTTTTCCCTACAACACAATTCTTTAACTTTCTTGGTTTAACAACAGCTGCTAATATGATGTCTGTCCTCTTGCCTGAATGATCAAGAGGTCTTTCATAGTTGAAAGATAAGTTCATCATTAAGCCTTTCTATCTGGGGCTGAAAGACAGTCAATAGAGATCAAATATGGACATCTTTTAACAAAAAGTTCACACCCATGGGCCATTTGAGTCCCTTGGAAAAATGCTAATTTAATTGAACAACTTTATCCTCTGTGTTGGAATTTCTGAAGACAGTAGCCAATGGAATCAAATACTGAGGCGTGAGGTCTCTGTCTAAATGCGTATGGTGCTGTGATCTTACTGGCTTCATTCAGACCAAACTTTGCTGCTAATTCTGCAAGAGGGAAAGGGACATGTTCATAATGGGAAAAGGCAGACAACTGAAAGAATATCCTCCATATGTGGGAGTAACACAAGCACAACTACTTGCTTGCAATTTAGTATAAATACTTTATTTTTATTGTTTATGTTCAGAAAAAGAAAAGAAGAAATCTTGTTTTAAACACTTGGAAGTGATGTGCTCCATTCCTTCTCGCTCTCTTCTACATCCAAGTTACTACCACAGCTTTGGAATCACAGAAAATTATATTGTCTTCATAGAGCTGCCACTCAAACTAGATATTGTCAAAATGGCAACTGCTTATATCCGAGGTGTGAGCTGGGCTTCCTGCCTTGCCTATCATAAGGAAGATAAGGTACTTTTTCTAATGCTGACAACGGAGCTAGCCAGGCCAATAAACGCTTTCACTCTGTTCTGACTTTCATCTGGTTCATTAATTTCAGTAATCCCACTTTTTTCTTCAATCCCTCACTTTCATGCTGTACTTTTTTTTGTTTTTAGAAATTGTATGTTTTTGAATACTATCCCCATATCCAGAAATTTCACAAATAAATGCCTGATTCTGAAGTGCTTGAGAAAGACAATACTATTTGGCATTATTTGGCCAAGACAGAAAATAGTGTGGATAAGATCTGCTCTAGATCCATGGTATCAGATAGAAAAGCCAGGTTGGTGGAATTCCCTGGATCCAACAAAACGATGGTCTTTCATTGTGGAAACTGAAGAAGAAAACTGCTTTCTGAGGACCTTATTTCCACATGCTATGGCTATCAATACATAGGGCATGTTGGGGCGGAGGGTACCAGTGGAGAGCATGCAAAGACTCTGGCCTGAGGCAGAATGATGCAGCTTAAAAGCAGGCTGGGAATTTTCCAAGTTTTAGTGCAAAACTTCAATCCTCAGACCAGCCCAAACACAAGAAGGTGAAGAAGTGCTTTAAACTCATTTTACATTTTTTCTACATTCCTACATTTTTTGGTCTTTAAGTTAGTATCTCTTGTCTTCTAGTAGCAAATCCTGAATTCTTAACAAGCTTCAGTAGAAACAAACAATGCACTAGATCATAGACGACTTGTAGTAGAATAAAAATTCTATGAAGTAACTATTTGTTGCTCATGAATGGTTTTAAACATCAGTTTGTTTGCTGTATTTCAGACTTGGTTTCACTTTGTAGACAAGAAGACCAAAAAGGATGTGTCCACCAAGTTTTATACTGATGCTATGGTGCTTTATCACCATGTTAATGCTTATGAAGAAGATGGCCATATTATTTTTGATGTTATTGCCTATGCAGACAATAGCCTGTATGATACGTTCTATTTAAAAAACTTAAATAAAGACTTTGAAGAAAACACCAAGCTTACCTCTGTGCCAACCTGCAAGAGATTTGTTGTTCCTCTGCAGTATGACAAGGTAGAAAGAAAATGGCTTTTTTATCCATTCTTCGATCAGTAATTTAAAATACATTAATGTAATGGGTGAATTATTTATTGTCAGTTCTTGTGTGCAAATTTCTGATTCTTTGAAAATAACATGTTCACAAAGTATGTAGGAGTTTTGTTTGCTTTTTGTGAGAAATGGCATTGAACAGTTAGACATAGCGTTACGTGGATCTAGGTTCTGATATTTTCCGTGATGGAGAATATTTTAGCATATATATTTTTAGCATATATAATTTTCTTATCAGTGGGATTATTTGTAAAATTCTATCAAATATGAGCAGATATATCACCTTGGATGTTGATTGGCAAGGCATGCATGAGGTTTTGAGTAATCGGTCTCTTCCACTTTACTGGAAACCTGTATAAAATGTACTCACACTCCCAACTGTTGCAATAGCTTCATTAAAATTAGAAGATTTCATTTAAATGTGAGATCTACCAGCGAGAGGAAAGATCTTATCTATCAAATATGAGCAGATATATCACCTTGGATGTTGATTGGCAAGGCATGCATGAGGTTTTGAGTAATCGGTCTCTTCCACTTTACTGGAAACCTGTATAAAATGTACTCACACTCCCAACTGTTGCAATAGCTTCATTAAAATTAGAAGATTTCATTTAAATGTGAGATCTACCAGCAAGAGGAAAGATCTTATCTCTCAGTTTAATTTAAAACATCACTTTACATCATTGTTTGCCAGGAAAAATTTATATTGCCCAGCAACTTTGGCAAGTTTCTGCCTGATGCATTTGGAATGGATAATACTTTTTCTTACTATTTCCTAGAATCTTGCTTTTGTTAATGTCTCAAAAACAATCATGTAACAATGTCAGACAATGTGTTGTATCACACCAAATATCCAACTTACACTGCAATCTTAAGTATTCAGTGACAGTGTACTGAGAAAGTACTATTCAAGCTATGAATGTAGCTTTTCTTTAAAAGAAATACTGGTGTTTACTCATTTTAGCAATATAAAATAGCATCACTTTATTACATACGCTGTCTACCTCATATTGTGCTTACTTAGAATATTACTAGAGTGAGATATTGGCAAACTGAAAACAGGAATGTGTACCACCTATTTTTTGCATTTGATCTTGTAGCAGGTGCAAAAGCATAACTTCTGATGACTTTTAGTGTGAATTTGATATCTGACTCGACTCCTTTAAACCCACCTTCATAAATTAAATTCACAAACTATGTAATCCATTTATTGTGTTTTTTAGCCATGTCCACATAAACCTTTGTAAAGGATCACAGTGATTCAAAATGATTAAGCTACGCCCTGTTAAAATCATAGAACAAGATTTCTAATGAAATGGTCAAAGTCTAATGTTACAGTGTAAATGCCATTAAGAAGCAACTTCTTGAAGCTGTATTATTTGTTTAATCCTCAAAATGTAGATATTAATATCAAACCTCATGAAAAATCTATATTAGAAGCATATTCTTAAAAACACATTAGGTTTTCAGCATATGTCTTTTTCAGGATGCAGAAGTAGGTTCTAATTTAGTCACACTTCCATCTACTGCAACTGCTGTAAAAGAAAAAGATGGCAGCATCTATTGCCAGCCTGAAATATTATGTGAAGGTGAGACATTCATTAAACAATTCTCAAATATATCCTCTTACACATAGGTGCATTCTAATACTGTCTAATAGCTGTTTGGCATATGTAAGATCTTCTTAAAACTAAAAGAAATGAAACTTTTAAATAATATATTTTGTGTAGATTTTGATGATGTCTTTCTCCTCTTCCATTACTTCCTTCCATTGAGTCTATCCAATAATATAAGACCCTGGATTTGCACAGTAGTTCAGGAAAGATTCACAGGCAGAATGCAGAAATCAAGATCGTAATTTGGGGCATAAATGAATTATTGATACTGACATTGATAATGGTGCGCCAGTTCTAGAAACACTTATATTTAAAAAGTTTAAAATATCATTGCGTCAAAGACAGAGATCTTAAGCATGCAAATTGTTGAGATCTCTCTATTCTAACTGATGACTGCAAAGCCAAAAGGAGGACAAATTGCAAAGAATGTCACGGATATGGCAAATACTGATTACGAAAAAAAAATCCCAGAACTTTGATCATCCTAGTAGTCTTGAATGAATGAAGTTCAAGGAATTCATCTCTCAGATGTTTATCAAAGGTGAAATTGTTGACATGTTTGAAATTAAATCAATTTTGTATTGATATAGGATCCCAACTTTGATCTTATAACCATTAATATGGCTTGCAAATCTACCTACTATAAAGAGTAACTTCAGTTAAATCTACCTGTTATAAAGAGTAACTTCAGTTATGATGTGCTGTATTTTATAAAGACTGCCTTTGAAAGTGGATTTTAAGCTTTTTTTTGAAGTTGTAATCTCATGTATATATGAAAACAGTAATCTCATGTATTTATGAAAAAATGAAATATAGTACTCATAATTTCTAGTATAATGAATCCTTAAGAATGCATTTTTTGAAGTCACAACCCAAGCTTAATCATGCTGCGTTAATATCCATCTTCAGCTTTTTAGAAATACATACCAAATCTGTTCAACACCTATTTTAAATGCTGCTAAAGTATTTCGTAGGACAACATTTCCTGAAGATTGTCATACATAAATATGCAATTAATCTTTTTCTTTTCCCTTGTGTTTCTAAGTCTTGAGTTTTATTTTACCCAGGGATAGAACTGCCTCGCATCAACTATGACTATAATGGCAAGAAATACAAATACGTCTTTGCAACAGAAGTCCAGTGGAGTCCTGTTCCTACAAAGGTACAATTAACGTTTATAAAGCCAGGAACTATATTTATAGAACACAAATCTAATTTAAGCAGTTATAGTAGAACCTGCTTTATCAGTCTGGCCCCAAATATATCCTAATCTGCAGTAATATATGCAAATTAAAATTGTGTGGGTCTCTGGCCAGAAACTGCTAAATCTTGGTTCTCCTCTGAACACAACTGTACTAGAAACAACCCCCTCCCTTTTTTTTTAACAAGTTAAAGCTTCTACAGGACAACAGTGCAGTTAAATACTGTATTCATAAATTTAGCACTTGAAAGCAGGAGGATGAAAAGTTGGACATACATGTTACCTTAACTATATGACTGAAAACAACCTCACTGGGCCAAACTAAATAGTCTCACTGGGTCAAACTATCAGCCAGTATAAGACATTTTTTCTTAATTTTATTAGCTTAAAATCTGGAACATTTTGTTAAAACACGTAGTTCCATAAGTAGCAGAGCAAATGAAGACTGCTGTCTTACGAAGTGTCTTGAAATTGGATTCTCTGGCATTCAGTAGTGCGTGAGTTTCCATCAAGGCTTTTCCCATTGCTGGGTTATTCACATGAAGAGAAGTATGAATTGTTGAAATTCTAATAAGAGTAAGCTCATGTTGCACCATTTCCCTCAAGAAGCACTAATAAACTCAGGCTTCCTTACCCACTTTCATATTTCCACAAAGGCTGTTGGAATACATACAATGGTTTCTGAGACCTCCACTTCTCTGCTAAATAGGGCTGAGCTTCTGTTACTGTGTCAAAAGCCACCAAGGAAAGAGTAGTAGAAAGGAACAGGAGTACTAGACAGACATACATCTGTATTAAATAAGTTTTCTGTTTCCTTTAGGAAACCCAACTAAAAAAGAATTATCTCATTTTTTAGAAAGTGTTATCTTTTGCTAGAGAACTAGTTGTGGATTAGAGGAAAGCAAATGCATCATTTCTGTATGCATGATGCCAGCTTTTCAAGAGACAGCTTAGAGTACTAACAGATTAATATGCAATGTATTATTAACTAGATTAATATGCAGTGCATTATTAACTGAAGGTAAGAGTATTGTAGAGACAAACTTGCACTTAATAATTATTGTTCCATGAGAAGTGACTATAAGGCAGAGTAAAATTGAGTTCACGGTTGCTTCTTGTGTATAATTATCACAACTGATTATGAAATAAAGCTGGATTTCTATATGATGCAAGAAAATTTATTGCAGCACATTTGACAATAGCTCAAGCAAATCTGCAAGTTTGTGATTTCCAGTACAGATAATCCCTGCTTGACTTAAATATAATCAAAATTGGTGTTAGAAGGTTTTTTTTCCATGAATGCAAGCACAGCAACAACCATGTATGATGGTAACGGTTATCAGGGAAATGGCTGTTGTCTTAGTTAGAGGAGAAAATTCAGATTCTTCCATGGGTTGAAATTAATTTGAATACTTCAATTTTTGTATGGAAGTATTCTTCTGATTAAAGTTCAGAGGGGAAAAGAATAGAACTGCATCTGGATGGGTAGAGAGAAGGCTGTAACAGAAATGAACTGAAAATGCCTTGTCTTCCCAGTGGAAATTGGTTTGGTCAGGCAGCTGGCCCATTAAAGAGATCAAAATCTGTGCTCAGTTCCTTCTGTTAATACCAGTATCTATGTGGAATTCTTGCCTCATTGGTTTTGTCTTTACACATCACTATTAAGAGCTTTTGCTCTGTATGTATCCTCTACTTAACAAAACCTCAGTGTTGATAAACACTGAGGTAACAACAAAAGGAAAATAATTTACAGGATTAGAAATTGGAAGGTTTAAATCCTGTTCCCCGTTTTACTACAGAATTGTAGTGAATTGGGGCAAGTCACTTAAATGTTCTGTGCCTTGTGCACTTCCTCTCTTTAGTGAGGGTGTTAGTTACTAATGATACAGGATTCTCTCATGGTCTGCTAGTATTTCTAAAATACTTAAAGTCCATAAATGAAAGGTCCGATTATAATATAATAAAATAGTATCAATGCCTCTTTTAAGACCTTTATAGTAGAACAATCTCTATAAAATAAAAGTAAGATTTTGAGATTATGCAGCCATTAAATATGATTCTGAAGTTTAACATTTTCCAGATGTTTCCTTCTTGTGATGCCACATGCCTTGTTGCTCCTTAACTCCTAGCATTGATCCCCCATGCTAGCACTCTGTTCCTGTTGTACCTTTGGAATAAACCACTGGTTTACTGTTTTTTTTTTTTTTTTCCTTTGGTCACAATGATTTAGATTGTAAAATTTCATGTCCAGACAAAGGAAACGCTCCACTGGGGAGAAGACCATTGCTGGCCATCTGAGCCCCTTTTTGTTCCCAGCCCTGATGCGAAAGAAGAGGATGATGGTAAAGAAAAGGAAAACATTTCAAAAGTTGGGGTTACATTTAATTTTTACATTAAATCTTAGAAGTTTTGTTGTTGTCAGTTATAACAAGCAAGTTGGTTCAGTGATTGATGTTTCTGCAGTGAGATTGAAACTAGCACGAACTATTTTACTCCTGCAGACAAAAAACAACACAACCCGTAGACCAGAAATCAACTTGAGTAAACTCCCAAGCTAGCTATAAACAATAAAAACAGCACTGCTCAGGACTCCTCAGATAGCTACTTGGGGCTGGTATTTATCAAGCAGTTAGAGAAGCTGGAGCTTTAGGAAGGCAGTGTTAGAGCTCAGAACATGAAGCAGCACTGCAAGCATCCCTGTCGTCTCTATCCGGTTCTGTTCTGGGGTGACTCCCTGCAACGGTAGATGACAAAGAGCTGAAGGGACGTGCCCCAAGCTTCACAACTCAGCTGCCAACAAAATTGCTGGGAACACAGTTCAGGGTTTGTTTGCTTCTTTCCTTCCTAATGAACTGTAGACAGATGAGAAAAGGACACAGAAGAGAACCACTGATGAGTTCTTCAGCACTCTGTCAAGACTTCATCCAGTAGGCACTTCGAGTTTGTATCCTAAAACTCTTAGGAAACAAGATTTTTTTTCCAGATACTGTTATCTTTTCTGTTCAATTTAACTAGTATGTCCTTCTAATTCTTCATTTTTATGTTACAGGTATTGTTTTGACCTGTATTGTGATGTCTGATCCAAACAAAACACCCTTCCTACTTGTTTTGGATGCTAAAACATTTAAAGAATTGGGTCGAGCCACAGTAAATGCAGAAATGCATCTGGACCTGCATGGAATCTTTATACCAGAGAAACACGTGAAGACTGAGACTGAGTAAAATGCTGTTTATCCTATCATATGGCCTGAGACAACTTTTTTACTGAATGTGGAATAATCTGCCTTTCACCATTCAGGACAAACTTATCTTCTGACAAAAAATTACTATATATAATCTCCTAAATAACTATATATAATATCTTATAAGAGATAGAAATAACTTTTATTACAATAATGATATGCACAATTGGTCCATAACTATTCCAAAAAAAGAGTCATCAGTATTTTGAAAAGTGCTAATGTTGTGTAAAATTTGCGGAGCAGGGAATAGGAGAGAAAGTTAAAAAGAAATTTTTCATTTCAGTAGAATATATTTTTTTTGCAGCAAATGGAGTACTGTATTTATAGTATGATATATGGCATGAGTCATGTTGTCTGCAGCTCCTGTAATTTTTTTGGATTGTCTCAAGACTGCAGATCCTGGTGAAAGTTCTCCACTGCCAGAGAAAACCTCAAAGTAAACTATCTGCTATGATACTAATAATTCATGGCAAAGCATTTTGTTGGTGCTTGATTTCTTAAACTCCACTATAACCAAAGTTAAGTATTATACTAAGGTGCTACATCAATTTATAGCCTACAAAATCTGCTTTACTAATAGTTTTATGGTATAATTTTTCCTTTTTATGATGACAAAAATAAATAACTTGAAATAGAATATACGGTTTTATGTAGCATTAAGTTAACACTTTAGCAGTATTGAGTCCTAGTATTATAAACAGTTTGTATTTAAATCAGTTTTGCCTGGGGAGAGTATCTGATATGACATTTAAAGTAATTAGATGATTACACTGTCTAAAAGATAAATAGAAGGTAATATTTATTAATATTGTTAATTGTCTTTTTGTCTCTTTGTTAATAACAATATGCATATGAATGAGAAGAGTCTATTTCTAGCATAACTTAAATATACACGTTCAACAAATTGTTTAGGTAAGAGAGCGAAAGACTTAAATTAGACCTTATCTGAACCACTCAGTAGCTAAAACTACAGTCTGCTGTTTTGGAATTTGGGGCATGGATTTTGCTTTAAATGACAGCTCTTGTTCTTTAAGTTGTTTTTTTCCTATTTTAGATACTTTTACTGTTGAAGAAAACTAGCTATCCATGCTCGGTGTTCATTTGGGCTGTATGTATCATCACATGATTTGGGTTCAATATATCCATCATCCTGGTGTCTCTGCTACTTGCTGTTTTTTACAGGTAGAAAACAGAATGCAACCATTGTCACTTACTGTGTACCCATCAGATGAGAATCTGGCCTTTGGTGACTTGTTCATGATTGCATAAAATGTTTAGGGCAGAGCAGAAATTGAACCAGCATCTCCCACAGTTCTTGCTTGCACTGTAACAACTGTACCTCCCTTTCTCTGCTTACATCTTTACAGTTTGTAAGTATAAAGAATATACGGCCTATTTTTAATGTAGAAAATGTCACCATGGTCTGAATCTAGAATCTAGAGTTTAAGGACAGTTTAAGGACAGTTTAGGATGTTTAAATATTTATATATTCCATAAAATGGAAATAAACACTTCAGCAAAATGTGTCTGCAGAAATAGTCACTTTTGATGTTTTCAAGGCATATTGCCACTACTATTTAAGAGAAATTTGTCACCTAAAAAAGAAATTTAATTCTATTTTTTATAAATAACATAGAAGCAGGGCTAAAATGGAAGAATGATTTCTGACATTGGGAAAGTACCAACTGAAGGACATCAGCTCTGGGGCTGTTCTTTTTTTAATCTGCCTGAGTTTGGATAGAGGAGATATTTGGCTTCTGAGGAGCTAATTCACATTGGGCAGAAATGACATAATATGGGAATGTCCATCATAAAAATAAATCAGATTTGTTATCTAACATCTAAGAAAGCAAATATGTTATGTTCATTTAGAAAATAAACTATAAGAGCTTGTTTGTGGTATTATTTTTTAAAGTTTATTTAAAAAACAAAGTGTGCCATATTCACTTGGTCAAAATTACACAGGGTGTGATTAGTATGTTTGTTATCAGCCTGAAAAAAAAAGGAACAGTGATGTAAATCTAGATTTGCCAATCTAATTATTCAATCCAGGTCCTACTGCGCCAGAAACAACGTGGTCCAGACCGTAAGTACGGTTAATCACAAATTTGTTGGAGAATGTTCTCAGCAGCTGCAATAGCAGCCCGATGAAACATTTAAGGAGAAGACAGTAATCCACAGTATCATTTCTAGGCTGACGTACCCAGGGGGGCATGCCTGTAAGTTTTGCTAAGTGGCTGCAAGGCTTGTGTTTTTTTCTGTTGTAGCAACACGACAGATGGTAGCGAGTCTCTCATTTGCCGTGCTTCCCTGACATCCTTCACTATGAATGAAATGTTGAGGGACAGAAGGGTTTGAGCTGTCTTTTGCACCAATTAAAGTCATAAATTAGCGCTGTGAAACCAGTGGAGTTACTGTAATGGCACAGAAAACAATCTAGATGCAGTGACTGCAAATAGAAATAGTATGGATAAATAGCTTCAATAGATACAAAAAAACAGGAAAGCGTTGAGCAACAAAATCAGGTCATAGGTTTGTATACATATAATTACTTCAAAGATATTACAAATGACCTTCTAGCTGGTACCAGTGTGTTTTGTTTGTTTTTAATCAACAGGTTCCATTAAATGGAGCAAATAACCAAAAATAATAATTAATTTGTTCTGTCAAAGTGGAAATTATCTGTCTCATTCCCTTGTCTCATTGCCCTACATACACAGAAGGAGCAGAAATCAATTAATTTGACCTATTTACTAAATATATATACATATAGAATAATAATAATAATAAAGGAAATACAACCGTGCTTTCCTACTTAATAGTCTGTGCAGGAGGCACCGAAACAAGCCATTTCTTTTTAAATAACCAGGTTGCTCAATGACAGCTTTCACAAGAGCTTAAACCACTACTCCCTTGAGCTTGCAATTACAAAAGTATTTATAACAACAGGCAGAACACAGCTTTTGCCAGCAGTGCAAGATGCAGAGCAGTCTCTGCTTTCATTACGCTCAAGGAGAGCTCTGATCTCTTCTGCTCTTCCTCATTCTGCCATACCTACGCAGACGGAGGGCATTGACCATAATTACAACCCGGCCAGGAGAAGTGGCCTTCTAATACGTTTAAACGGGTATGTTGTGTTATGCCAGCCACGCGCTGCTGGTGTTTCACGGGAGTTAGTCTGGTTTCATGCCTTCCGTCATGCCAGGGTGTGAAGCACATTCACCGTTTCTCCTAAAACACTCGGTCAAAGCCGCGCAACAAGCCTGGCGCACGGCGCTCCTCTCGGCGCCCCTCTCCTCTCCTGCCTGCAGAGCCCCTAAGCAAGGGCGAACGCCAAAGGCCGCCTCGCACGGGCTATGCGCCGCCTTCGAAAGCAACCTCCTTCGGCAGAGTTCGGACCTGCCGCGGCCGCCGTGGGCAGGCGCCCAGGGAAACCTCCACCTGGGGCAGGGCACCGTGCCCGCTTCTGCGACCACCACGTTGCCTTTGCAAACACGTTCATTTCTCTTCCCCGTGCTGACACTTCCAGATACCTTTATTCTGATTTTTCCAGTGGTAAAACTATTTGGAGACACTCTCAACCTGTGTTAGGGTGAACCACAGAACGCAGAGTTAAGTTTTCCCCGTTTCAGATAGATGTTTCTCAATGTCGTGCTTTGAAGATGTCACCGATTTACCGAAGCGCCAGTGACAGAAGCGTGCTATCTGCTGCGGGTAGACCGGACCAGGCCCTCAGGAAACGCTGTCCTCCCAGCGGAAACAGCCATGTCCCCTCGCAACGGGGCGCTCCACGAACGGCGAAACCCAGGGCGGGCCGCTTTCAGCCCAGGCCGGGCCCGCGGCGCGCTCCGCTTTGCCGCCGCCCGGCCGCAAGGCCGACTGAAGCCACGGCGAAGCCACGGCGAAGCCACGGCGAAGCCACGGCTTCTGCAGCGCTTTCACTTGGTGCAAACTCACACTTTCACTACTTAAATACTGGCTGCTGCTAAAGAAGGACCAGGCGGGATCAGCAACGACGCGCACGTCAAACGCGCGGCCGGAGCTCTTGGGAACGGCCCTTTTAGAGTTGTTGTTTTTCTTCTTTTTGCCCGAAAAGGGCGTTATTGGCCGCCGGCGGGGCCCAGCCCGCACTGCGCAGACGCGCCTCGCTTCACCGCATCCCCCCCGCATTTAGCCCTCGAACACGAGTGGGGGGGGAAGGGGGGGGGGCAGCGACCCCGCACGCGCCGCTGGCCGGAAGCGCGCTCGCGCCCGCCGCGCGCCCCGCCGCCCCGCGCGCACGCGCACGCGCGCGCCCCTCCCCCGGGGCGGCGCGGCCCCGCCCGGCGCGCGGGGAGATGACGTCAGCGGCGGGCGCGGCGCGCGGGCGCAGCGCGGAGCGGGGCGGCAGCATGTCGGGGCCGAGCGCCGTGTCGGACCCGCAGCACCCGGCGCGGCTGCTGCGCGCCCTCAGCTCCTTCCGCGAGGAGAGCCGCTTCTGCGACGCGCACCTGGTGCTCGAGGGCGAGGAGATCCCCGTGCAGAAGAACATCCTGGCGGCCGCCAGCCCCTACATCAGGTGCGGGGCCCGGCGCGGCCGGAGGCGGCGGGCAGCGGGGCGCCCGCGTCGGGCTCGTGCGGTGCGTGCGGGCCTCCGCGGGCCCTGGCCGGCCGAGCGGCGCGCCGCAGCGCGGGCCCGAGCGCTGCCCCGGCCGGGCCGCCCGCCGGGTGTCCGAGGCGGCCCGGGCTGGCGCCCGGCAGCGCTGTCCCCTTCCCTCGGGCGCCCGGCAGCGAGGGCGCCGAGGGCGCGGGGCGGGAGCGGCGCATCCCGGCGGGAAGATCCTCGTAGGACGCGCGTGAGAGGCCGCGGGGGGCGCCTGGGGGTGAATTCCGTGGTGCTGGGGGGGCTCGGGTCTCCCTTTTTTCTCCTTTCGTAGCAGCCCCGCCGTCCGCGGGCGCTGGAGGCGCGCATCTCGCCTTAGCGGGTGAAGCAGGAGCAGACCGCGCAGTTTCGCGGGAGCTTAGGACTGTCGTGAGGCTGGAGCAGGCTTCAGCCTCGTGATTCTGCGCTCTCCCAGGCAGGACGATATTTTTGGGCGATGACTGTAGTTGTGGTGGTTGTAGAGCTTCAGCGTTCTTAAGGTATGAAGATAAAGAATGACTAGAATGTGAAGCTGGAGATTAACTTTTAACTGGATGTCAGGAAAGGACAGACTTAAAGGAACAGTTTTCTGATCTTTTAACTTAAAATCTAAGGGCCTGTTTTTTTCCGTAGTACACAGACTAGCATTATGCATTGGCTAGGAGGGCTGAGGAGTAAAATAAAATTTACCAAAACTAGAAGAGCAGCAAGAATTTGCCAAATGACACCAAAGAGCTGAGGTGCTGATAGTCATTTTTTCCACTCTTGTCTTCAGAAGCAGTTATGGAAGACCGTAGCGAAGGGCTAATTGGAGACATGAGGGTGAAATAAATACGAGCAGTTGATCCAATACTCTTCAAAATGCCAGGATGTTTTCTAGCTTCTTGATCATCATTATGAGTACTTTAGATGACCCTGTGTCATATCTGAAGTTAGTGTCCTAACAAAGGCTTCTCGGCTGAGAAGAAAGGTTTGGTTTAGATGGAAAGAGGTCATATTCTTGGGGAAAAAAATGCTACTCTAATTATCGCATGGTTTTACATAAACTGTGCAGCCTTTTGCTATGAAAAGGGATACTCTCTGAAAAAAGATCTTTTCTGTAGAATAATTTGTGGTATCCTTTAATTAGAGTTTCATCTTTAAGTATTACATTTTGTCATTCCTCTCTGAAAAATGCACTGGGAAACATGGGCTAATAAAGTGTCCAGGGAAGAGTCAGAGCACCAGGCATAACTACATTAACAGCAAAACAGTCATTAAAGTTGTGGTTGTTTTAAACTTAAAATTGTTGAGGTTCAGATCCCATCAAGGAACTCATTAACTATGTGTGAATGTAGGTTACATGTATTACTATATAAATACCCTTTTTTTAAGCTTACTCATCTTTTCTCCTTGGGCTTGCAATAGGTAGTAAACCATAAATAACACATACCATTTTTTTCTGTGGTGCATTAAGAAACACATCTGTCTTGCCTAACCTTTGCAGAGCCTAATTTTCACCTGTGCTGCTTGTCTCCCTTCTTTCTACCACTCCAGGATCTCTCTCTTATTCCAGCTGCTCTTCCTATTGGATAGAATTGGTCAGGTAGGTTGCCAGTATGGGAAAATTAAGTTTCTAAGTCAAAATTAACATTTCAGTGGCTCTTGTTAGAGACAAAAATCACCTTTAGCCTGTCCCTAGTTTCTGCAAATATTTAGTCCTGTTTCTTTTGAATTTCTTTTAATAAAGTGATTTATTTATTTTTTTTTATGTAAAAAAGTTGTTAGAGGAGACTTGTGAATCTTGCCTTAAAGGTATTTGAAGGCTAGATGACTGCAAAGCATGCTTTGGTACCAGAGTCTAAGTCTCCAAGTGTTGATTGATTTAGGTTGCTTTCATTTGAAAATTCCAATATAAAGCTCAGAAAGTCTAGTAACTAGTATCAGAAATATTACTGGGTGGAAAAATGAGTGGATATGGGAAATGTACGCTTAGCAGCGAGGCAGTGGCGGGATTAGTTGGCGCTCTGTCTTTACGTGCCCTGACTAGGGGCAAGTTGGTGGGCACGTTGAGAAGCCCTGTGGGGTTTGCATGAATACTGAATATAGGGTGTGAGTGGGAAAATAAGCATGGGATTTTCTGAGGGGGCGGCTTGGGTGTGAGCAGAGCCTGCGCTGAGGGATTTGTGTAGCTGCAGAGGGAGGCGCGCTCCCTGTTCTTAGTTTTGCATGGAAGTTGTTTGGCTGACTGGTTGTGACTCTGTCACTTTTAAATTACAGTGATGTGGTTTCGCTCTAGTTATTTGGCAGCTGGGTTATCCACGGAGCTCGAAAATGGCAGATTCTGAGGGAAGAGGAGGGAGGATGTGAAGATGAAGCAGCAGCATGGGGCAGTCTTACTAGCGTTGCAGGTCCCATCTGTCCCTTCCTTCCGTAGGCTAGCTTCTGCAAGTACAGAAAAAAACTACTGAATTTATGAATAGATTTGCTGTCTGTGGTAGCAGTAAACTTAAATTTTTATGGTAGTTTGATTCTTGAGGTCTAGCCTCCACTGCTTGATGCCCAGTCCCGTGCAGCTGTGAGGGCAGCGAGGTCTTGGGCGGCTGTGCGAATTCCCGCAGAACTGCCCTGTCCGTGCAGGCTTATCTAATCCCTTCGTGTGCCCCTGGAGCAAATCCTGCCACTTAAAAAACCCAGCAATCTCCATGTGTATCTCTAACATCTTGTGGTCTGTTCCTGAGCCTGAGAAAAGGAGAATCCCAAATGAAAATGCTGCCCTAAGACAAAGTGTGGTTTCGCTCAACGGGATATTGCTGTGTGTCCCAGACAAGTTAAATTGGCGCCAGCTTAGCCTGTGGGTTTTCTACGTTGCAATGAATCAGCCAGAAGTTTGCACTTTTTTTTTTCTACCCCCAAACAGTTTTTGTCCTGCCAGTATCCTCAATGCAGACAGTTTTACTGCCCAAGCTGTGTTTCTGTTGGTTTGAACTTACTTCATTCGTGAACCTAGTACAAATTACACTGGTGTAAGTCTGCTTTTGGCAGGACACACTATGTTTCTGCTGGGGAGTTTGGCATAAGTAGCAGCATATATCCACAAACCTTTTATAGGATTGATTTGGTCTAAGTATTCCTGGTATCCTCAACAGTAGGAGCAAATGTTTGCCTCCGAACAGATCTGTCGCTGTCTAGCATGAATAGTTTGGGGCCAGCTGAAGCTTGTGGCTCTCAATAGTCTGGTAGCATCCTGCCTGCCAGTCTATATAGCAGAGAGCTCAGAACTGTTTTAACAAGGAGAATGCTTGAACCCAAAATCTTAGACTTAATGCTTTTACACAGTGATTGCTTTGTTCTGCTTCACTGCGGTGTTTGAAATTAATGTGTTTTTTGTTATGTCAGCATGTTTTATTTACACACCTATGCATGAACAGGTTACAGATGGATGTGTGTATGCAATGCATATATTCTGTGAGGCTCTTCTAACTTAGTAAAGGCTCTACTACCATATTTTCTTCTGTCTTTTGGGTGGGGGCTCTATTATGCTTACCTGGAAAATGCAAAATTAAGTTCACTTTTTTCCCATTTACTTAAAAAAAAAAAAAAAAAATTGACCAGTGGGTAGTTTTTGTCCTGTGACAGCCCCATCTGACAGGGGTAACAAGCCAGAGGTAGAAGTCAACATGTGCTAGTTGCTTCTGCTGCTTGTTTCCCGCTACCCATTTGTTCAACTTATGCTGGTGTTTACAAACAGACTCTTTAAACGGTGTTCCAGAGCTCTGTCTGTTTGTGACTAATACTGAAATCACTGACAAACTGCTGTTAAAGTGAGGAGGTACTTTGGTAATCGGGACCTTGTTTTCTCAAGCGATTTAGCTGAACTGTTCTGTGCTCCTTTCAGGTCAAAGACACGCGTCTGCCCTGCCTTTCTGTCGGTCTGCTCTTCGCGTCCCTGCATGCCTCCAGAGCAAGAGGTTGTAGTGACTGTCTCATCCTGGAGATTTAAAGCCGTACCATGTTCACAATTTCTTAGGAGAAATTTGTGCCTGTTTCTTGTGAACTGCACGGGTTGTTGTGACAGTTCAAACCCTTGTATGAAGTTTGGACAAACCAGCAGGCCAGATTTTCATTTTAAAGCTGTTTTTTAAATAGGGAACGTTTTCCCCATGAAACTGAAGTGTCACCGGTGATGCTTTAGCCCTATCCGAATTAGTCACTCTTTAAGTCTCTATCACTTTGAGAAGCAGTAAATCCAAGTAGTAGCTGGGTCCAGAAACACTGTGCATGTGGCGTAACTCAGGAGAAGTGCTTCAATGTGTGTTAGGTCTGAGCTAGTAACAGGGGCAACAACGGCAAGGGTTTGTTGGGAGCTTATGATAGGGGTTTAAAAAGTGCTCTACTAGGCTTTCATGAGTTGTTGTTAATTATATTCCTGTTCTAACAAGTCCCGAGAAGATGGCCTGAAGGAAGCAAAAAGGCTCTTGCCCAGCTCAGAACAGAAAGCAAATGCATCTGGGCTGCTTCCATGTGTCCGACTCGGGGAGAAGGGGAAATTGGGGCATCTTGGCTACGCCAGAGGACTTGTGAGATGAAGCGAGGTGGCTGGGCTCTGAAGATGCACGGTTTGGTACCTGTGTGCTTTGAGAGGCAAGCTGAGGTGGAAAGAGGTGTGGCGGAATGGAGATTTTTGGGATGTCTGGGTAATTGATACTCTCTAGGTAGCCTTTACGCCTGTGTCAATTGCCTTGTTTGGAAAAATCTTTATTATCAAAAGGGCATTTCTATTATTATATATATATATTTTTGCATACTTGGGAGTATTTTGTGGCTGGAACAGTGCTGTTCTGGAGGTGCTGATTTGCCTGAGGAAAGGGATGTGGAGAGCTGAGCCGTCTGGGCGTTTGGTTGGTTGAATCCGTTTTGCACGCGTTGGTCCTAGCTGCGAATGAGGACTAGCAAATGCAAGAATTACATGTTTGATGGCCTTACAGAGTTCATCTCTTCTTGACTCTCTACTTGTTCAGGCTTCTGTTTCATCTGTGGTGTGAAGGTCTACCCCTCAGTCCCGCTAGCATGGTGCTGCCTGCGCGCTGTCAAGTGAATGTCCTTTATCTCCCGTATTTTGTCTTTGCCACTACTTAATGTAGCCAAGAAAAGGAACAAAACACCACTGTCGTGGACAGCTCTGAAATTATTTGTTGCCTGTCAAGGAAGTAAGTTCCTAATGCCAGGTACCTGGTGACTGTTTTATGTCTTGAGGCATGTTGGTTTATACCACCTGAGCAACTTTAAGCTGCCTAATACAAGTGTTATTGTTTATGGACACATCTAGTACGCTGAATTGTAGACTCTTGGCTCATTCTTGTGCTGGTGAAAACCATACTCCTGTTTCGTTTTTCTTGGCTGTCTGCACTTTTCCCTGCGATCTTGCAGACCTCAGTTTTCCAACTCGACATGTGTTTAGTTTGGTGCTTTCCTCGGTTGGGTTCACACAGAAACACAGTGCTTGTTACTTCTTCTGACTGTCCTCCAGTATTATGCACGTGCTTTGATTTTAGGCGTTCCGCTTCTTTCTTGCCAGCAATTGAGGAAAACTCTGATGTGCTTTTCTTCTATATGCTATAAGAACAGGATGAGGTATAAAGACCTGATAAAACAAAGTTTGTGTAGCAAGTTCATTGATGCTTTCCAAATATGATTTCAGTAAGTCAGAAATGTTTAGGTTATTAGAGATGCTACATGACACTATATTCTTTAATATTTTTAATTGCAGATTTAACAAGCGTGGGTGTGTTGCTGTACTAGTTCCTTTTAAGAAAGCATTTTAATAAATTTAAAAGCAGAACTAACTTGACAGAGAACATATTTTAAATAAGATGATGTTCAGTTCTTGATTTAAAGCTGTATTCCAGAAATGCCTTCCCTCTCTCTTCTAAGGAAGTCATGGGTCCAACATATAATAGCACTGTTAGTAGAAAATAGCTTATAATTTTCAGCTGACATGGAGTGAAAGTCTGATGAATCATCTATTTAGTGAGTGAACTTGAGCATCCTATGAAGCACAAAAATGTCACAAGTGTCACATTGATTTAGCTTACTGAGAAGATGCCTTGACCAGTGCTTCACATTAGCTAGCTTGCTGCCTGCTAAGGAAAAGGGCTGTTAGATGTTAAACAAAACAAACCCTTTCCAAAGTCAACAGCACAGAAATGTCGTGTTTCAGAAGCCGTTCCTTATATAACAAGGTACAGCTACAAAACTGTCTCAGAAGTGTCGTGATGTAAAAGGTGTTTCTTATATAAGAAAGCACGTCGTGAATCTGTGCTCCGTGTGACGGGATAGCTGAATCGGCTCCCATCAGCTGCAGGTACAGGCTTTGCGTTTTGCAGCAGGCAGGTGTCTGGCTTAAGCCATGGGTGCCCAGCAGCCAGCTCCTCCACGTTGCTTGCTTGTGGCTTGTTTGTAATCTTACCTGCTACTGTTTTTTTTTTTTTTTTTTTAAAATTCTATTTTTTTCTTAAGTTGGCAAAAAAACCATAAATTTAAGCAGTGCCTACAGTTGCTTAGAAGCTCTAGGAGTCCCTTCATGGAGACCATGTTAGTTGGATGTGTGTTCTGTCTACTTATGGCCAACTCGCATGTTTAGGCAAGACATGCTGGTTGGGAGTAGATCTCTCACTTAGATTAGAATCTAGCTCTGGATGAGATCAGTGTAATCGAGTCCCTTCAGATTTTCAGGGTAAACAAGCTCTTCATCGAGCAAAGCCCCTGAGCCCTGGACACCCACCCTCTGCTGCTCTGGAAGGAACCGCTTCGTTCTTTTTTTCTGCTGTGGCCGACTTAAAATTTTGGCTGACTCGTGATTTTTCTGTCTATTGAAAACTAAGTTGTTCCTCGTCATTGTTCCTCTTAAACAAAGCAAGATGAATTTTCCATTTTTTTATGCTGAGCTGTGGACTGTTTAGCCTTGAGACCTGAAGTTACAGTTACAGATAATCTTAAAAAGAGAGGTATAGCCAAAATAATCTGAAAGCTGGCACTCTTTATAGGGTGTGGTGAAGGCAGCCTTTTATGCCTGCTGCTGAAGGCCAGGGTGCGACCTCAAAGAAAACCTTCTGATTTGGTTGTAAAATGTCTTTTTGGAGGAGGGGGGAGGGTGGGGTGAACTGCTGCATCATGTTTTTGTCTGACCTACTTAATAATGTTTATTATTATTATTTGCATGCAGAAGGACCAGTCTTGGGGAAAGAGAAGTGTTGCAGGTAGAAAGGCAGACTCATAAGTCTCATGAGCCCACGTGGGAAGCTCAAATTAGAAGGGGACTAAGTTGATGGTATTAACATTGAAACCAGAATTTTAAAGTTTTCTCCTTATTGATGCAAAAAGTTAAAATACTGACGTGGTGTTTTTGGTGTTCCCGTTCTACCTTGGGCCTGAGTCACAGCTGTGAGCATGTTTTAGTCTCAGTGCATGTCTTTGCTGGTAACTTTGGTTAGAGGTGTGACTTCTTTTTAAAATGCTCTCTTGAAAAGGCCAAAATAGTGGTGCAGACAAAGAATATATTGGCAAAATGACTGTATTACTTGGCTTGGAAGGATTGTTTTGCTGCTTCAGTCCTAAGATTTACTAACGTAGCAGTATTGGCAAGGCTTTTCCAGCATACACCGGCCGTACGGTTAGTCCTTCTGGAGCAAAATTGTGCCTTTTGGAAGGAACTGTCTTTCCAAAACAAAGCTATTTCCCTCTTGTCTCTGGAAGTTTTGTTTCTGACGTTGTACTACAGCTTTATAAGTAGATCAGTGAAACTGCATTGTTGGCTGCTTTTGCATCATTGCAGTGCAGAAAGTTGATTTATTTAACCTTTTTTTTTTTTTTTTTTTTTCATTTTAAAGCATCAAAACAAAGCAACTGGCTGTTTTTCCCACGTTTTCTGATTACTGTTGACTGTAAATATTGCAAACTTACTTGAGGTGAATGTGGTCTGGAATATGCTCTTTCATGAGGGTGTAATCTTGGCAGATGTTTTCTTTACCTGATTAGGTACAAATATACCAGCACTCTAAGGATTAAAGCATTCCAGGAACTATACTGCTATTTTCTTATGTCACTGCTTTAGAAATACATTGGGTTATCTTTCCATAACAGTTTGCAAATAAGATAGAATTCTGTGGGAATAGTTTTACCTTTAAAGTCTCTATCTCACTCAGGTGGGAAAGCAAACCTTATATATGGTATCTGACTCCTCTCTTTTGTCTTTCATTTTATTTTTTTTTATTCCCCCCTCCCCTTTTGAGATCAGCTGTAAAAGATAAGAAAAACAAGTTTTCAGGCACAAGGCTCCTTTCTGAATGGGCTTTGCTTGCATATTTTTTTTTAGTGTATTTAAAAAAAACAGGTTGGCAGTGCAACTTAATGTGACAAAGAACTGTGAACAGTTTAATTTTTTTAAGATTTGAATCTGTTCTGTGACTAGTTTTATACTGCTAGATGTGAACTGTGATTCCTAGCAGTATCAAAGCTTATTCTTAAGCCCTTATTTTCACTTTAATGATCTGCCTTGCTCAGACTATTACTTACCTTTACAGAAGAGCTAGTGCATTTGTTCCTTCATGCTGCCTTATGCAGTGACATTTCAGATGACTCATAAGATTGTATTCCTTAAGTAAGGTGGAAGAGCAGATTCTAAATGTGTGTGTATAATACCACAGCTGTTTTCATGACTGGTATATGGCCAAGCTGTTTTCCTGACATATGTAAGAGATTTCATAATTCTCAGGCAGTGTTTGTAGAACATTTTGATTTATGTTCCTGTGTAAATCAGAAGCAAATTTTTCTTATGGTGGTAATCTTTTTAATTGTAAAAGTGAAAACACATTTCTAAAGTGCTTAAAGTATAGAGTAAAGCTGCTGAAAATTAAGTGACCTAAGAAAACAGGACGAAGGAATTTTGAGGGTTTGCTTGTTTTCCTCTCTCCAGCTCTTCCCAGCTGTGTCTACATCTCTTACAGTCAGCTGCACTCTGCTCCCAGGTAATAACGTTTCTAGTTGGCTGTAAGGTTCTTTTTCCTTCTAATTCTGGATGTTCTCATCTTTCTTCTGTGTTAAGGAAGAGCGAGGCAGCCTTTTCTCCTGTGGTTTGGCAACTTAAAACATGCTTGGAGTAGTTGAAGTGCTGTGCAGAGGGAGAAGCTCTGGTGCCAGTGTTGGAAGCAGTTGTCCTGCAGTTGGGCAGATCTCTGTGTGTCAGTTTGATTTCCACTTCCAGGTTTTGGCCGTGGAAATCGTAGTCTGAGTAAATCACTGCAGGGAAGAGCAGAACAGGGAAAAAAATTTCCCTTTCTGGGAGGGAAGGGAGGTCAAAAAGCCCTGTTTAGGTTTAAAGCTTTTCTTCCAAAGTGGAATGTGCTGGAGAACTACAGTCAAACCAGGTCTTCGTGACCTGCTGTCTGCTCCCGTTTCTTCCGACCTGGGAACAAACATGTTTGGAAACTTTCTTCTCTGTTGCTTGTATTACAACAAGGATGCCCAAACTTCAGTTTGCTGGTGGGGCGTGGAAGCGGGTGCTGCCGGGTGATGCAAGAGGCAGCGTCTCCTTTCTCTTCTTACATACACACTCCTTCCTCCTCCTCTCTTATGAAACACTTCCACACTGGACTCACAATTTTCTCTTAATCTTTCTTAACCTTTTTTTAGCCTTCCTCAGCCCTAAAGCTATTATAATGCATTCCCTTTTTTTAACCTTGTTTTGTGTTGTTTTTTCTTCTCTCCTCTGCTCCCATCAGCCTGCAGCTGTCTTGTAGCGCCGATTTAAGCTGCAAGGAGTGTCTCCAGCTGCCTTTGGGGAATGCTTCTTGTGCTGTGGTCTGGAAATCTCTATCGAAAGAGAGAATCTAGTAACCTTTATGTTAAAGCTGTGTGACCGATAGGTGACCAATAGCTGCCGTTTCTCAGGACAGGTTGTAGGAACAAAGTTCGGTTTGAAACTAGCCAAGATGCATTTGTGTAATGTGAATATTTTTTCTACTAAGTGTTTGTATTTTTTGGTTGACATCGGTGCTTTCCTCCCACCCTCGTTCAGATAAACAATTGTGGCCTCAAATAATACACAGCAAGTAGGGCAGCTAGGCTGATAACTGGTTAGGCTCAAAACTGTGAACAACACTTGCTTGTTTCTAGGAGGTGTCCCTGCTTAAAGTCCATGCAAGGAGGTGATTTAGCTTGGGTGTGTGCAGGTGATGCTGAGATGAAAGCAAATGATAAACAGTGCCAGTCCTCACGCTAATCTCCCCATTAGTGCTGTCATGCAGCTTGTTTGTTCTATGCCCTGCGTCTGGCTTCGAACCAACAGTGCATTGAAATTCCAGGTTCTTTGCAGGTGCTGCTGGGGCTCGGCCCCTGTCCGGTCGGATCCCAGCTCACTGTACCTCCCTCCCACCCCCCGGTGATTCCCGGAAGGATGTTGCAGATTCTGAGAATGTTTGCTAAAGTAACAGAAAATGCAATTTAATTCCAGGAAACACGTAGCCTGTGCTGAAAGGGATGAACCCAGAACTCTTAACTGGCACACACAAAATTGAGAGAAATTGTTTGGCTAGACTTGAAAAATCTGTGTAAAGACACAGTGATTAAATCAAAGCAGTATTAGCGTCCAGGACATGCTTGTGCGCATGTGTGTGCGTTCGTTTGGAGCTCGCAGGCATGAGAAGCGTACGTATTCCTCATGCTCTGCCCTAGCACTCGAGGGAGGATGGAGCGAGCTGATACAAGTTGGACAGTATTGCTGGAACTATCTTGTCAGTTGAAAACCTCTAAGCTGACAAGTCACGGATCCGTTTCTGTTGGAGTAGCCTGTGCTTTGCTGTAAGCCGTACAGAATGTCTTTAATCTTCCAAGTGTTAGGGGAAAAAAAACTTACTGAGTCAATTATATTGTTGTTAATACTGCTACTTGTGTAACTTGTGCTAGGTGCTTCAGCTTAGCTCCAGACAGCTTAGTCATATGCATAAATCGGAATAGTGTTAAATCTGAGAGTGTCCGGATAACTGGAGATGGATCTTTGGCAGCTTAGAAAAGCTATGAGAAAACAACTCCACAAATATGACTGACTGAGGGGCTAAAATTACCATGATTATTCACACTTTGCTTGCTCTAGATTAGGGTATTATTTAACGGGAATAGTATCTTTGTGAGAAACTAATTTATTCTGAGTAAGTGAAGCAGAATCTAGCTCTTGGGTAAATCATATTTATGCCCTTACTCATTGTGAGTAAGGGTAGCGGACAGCAGTGACAAAGTAAGACATTTGCAGCTTAGCTAAGCCACTGCTTTTCACATGCAGTGATATAATCAGGCAGTGGAACCAAGTTTTCTGGTCCTTTTATGTTATGTTCTTAGTTCCTTAAAGTGTGAAAGCAAATGTTCAAGATTATCATCTCTTGGCCCTGGTGGCTGTTTTTACTGGATCGGGGGATGTTCTTCTCTGAACACTTGGAGTACTCTTTCCTAGGAAAGTGCCTGTGCTAGTGTGATGGGTGGAAAGGCAGCTCTGCTGCTGCGGCGTTGTTTCCCCGTCTCTTTCTCTCCAGTTGTCCTTCATTCTGTTCAAAAGAACATCAAACTGTTCATGTTACATATTTTTGTTTAATGGCTCATAAGTACAGTATCCAATGGTTTAGATGAATATTTAAAGCTTGATTCAGCAGAATATAGTCCGTTTCCTAGAACGGTGAGCATAGTTTGGTTGTGGCCAGATCAAATGATAGGCTGATAACATCATAAACTACACAAAATGGTAATGCAAGCAAAATATCTATGCTGCCAGTGTAGATTCTGATCGCATCTGCTCATGATAATGATTTTTTTGGTAAAGTGTTTTTTTTTTTTGGGGGGGGGGGGCTCATTATTACCAGAGCAGATCCCTACATTTCATCCATCAGCAGTACTCTGTGACTAACTTCTGACTGAAGTTTATGAATGCCGATGATGATGAATAAGCCAGGAAAAAATTACTTTGGCTCTTTGATGCCAAGAAAAGTTTGCAAGGCTCATGTAATTGTTCAGTCTGGAAATGTGATGAGCAATGTTAGAGACTGTAAATGCAGCTTTTTTGTCCTAAATCAAGAGAGAATTTTCAAGTTATGTTGCAGGGTTTTAACAGATCTGTTATGGCTAAAGTGATCTGCAGCTTTCTTGCTGTTTTCTAAAGAAAAAAAGTGCTATGCCCAGGTCATGAGCTCTTTTTTTTTAAGCTTTTTTTTTCCCTTCCTCAGAACAAAATTGAACTATAATCCTCCAAAGGATGATGGCTCAACTTACAAGATTGAACTTGAAGGGATATCTGTTGATACCATGAAAGAGATTCTAGATTACATCTTCAGTGGGCAGGTATGGTATTAAAAAGAAGTAGACTGAAATGAAAATTTTCAGCAAAATAAAATTTTTACACTACTGTCTAGAAAGATGAATCTGAGAATCTTGCCTTAAAACTTTGATAATTTTTTTTCTGTAAAACAGTAAATAACACTCCAGCTTTGCATATGAAAAAGAGGCAGTAAGCACTCCAGGAACCCTTTCTCTGTTTTTATGATAGAGTAGGGGAAGACCTTTAAAAGATTTATTGTCAAATGCTTGTTTTAAACTGAATGTCTCCAGTAACCTAATTTAAAACATGCAGTCTTTTAGGATAATAAAAGATAACTGGGTTGCTAGCAAGGGAGATTAAGACCCCATCAGTGAACTTGCATGTTTTACGACACTAGGCATCCTTCCTTACTGACCCCGTAATGTCCAATTTTTTGGCCTCTCGTTAGTGACAGCATGCCTTTCAGTCCGAGTTGATCTTGTTCTGCTAGTTTTAGTGGGGATTAACATTGGTGTGGAGACAGATTGAGATTGCTGAATTAGTTTAACTTTCAGCAGAAAAAGAAAAGGCAGGTGAGTTCTGAATCTTTTTCCTCCCCAAAATTCATCTTAGATTCTCAATTAGATTAGTAATTTCATTGTTCCTTCAGGGACAAAGTTCTGCAAATACCTTTTGTTAAATTAATGCCTTTCCAGTCCTCTATTCACTTATAAATGTGCAGTAATTATATAAAATTTACGAGAAATAGATACTAGCATTAATACTCCTTTTTCAGCCACTGAGAATGCATGTTATAAATGTGGATATCTCATGTATCAATGAGTGATAGTAGCTGTAACTTCTAAATTAATTCTTGCAGATCAGGCTAAATGAAGAAACTATCCAAGATGTGGTACAGGCAGCTGATCTCCTGCTGCTTACAGATTTAAAAGCTCTCTGCTGTGAGTTTTTAGAAGGTTGTATAGCTGCTGAGAACTGTATTGGGATTCGGGACTTTGCACTACACTATTGTTTGCATCATGTTCACTACCTTGCCTCAGAGTATCTGGAAACTCACTTTAGAGATGTCAGCAACACAGAAGAATTCTTGGAACTGACTCCAAAAAAACTGAAAGAAGTGCTGTCAATGGAAAAGCTCAATGTGGGAAATGAAAGATACGTCTTTGAAGCAGTGATCAGGTGGATTTCTCATGATGCAGAATCAAGAAAGGTAAGGATATCAGAGTTCGTTTTTTGAATACGACTCAAATAACTACACGTATTCTAATTGGCAGGAGTTTTGAACAGATGTCTTTCAGGGCTGCTATTGCAGCCCTGAATTCACAGAATTAATTGAATTTTGTCAGAAATGCAGATGAGGTGGCAGTAAAAGCATGAAAACTGGGATGTACTATCTGCTATACTTGTGATGTCTTTTAATAGACATTAAGCAAAAATTCTTCTTTTTTCCGGCATTGATGGTATCATCTTGTTTTTGTAGAGAAAGCAAGTAGTACCTCTTCAGTGAAACTTTGAAAACTTCATCTGTTTTCTTAACATTGTGATGTAGATCTTAGTATTACTTCCATATACCAACACTACTCTTCAAGTTCTTCTAGTTTTGATTGATGCAGAAATTTCTGTATGTATGACTGCTGTTTTGTGGAGTGTTGGCAATTTTCTTCCATTTATCCCATTCTGCAGGTTCACATGAAGGATGTTATGTCAGCAGTGTGGGTTTCAGGCTTAGATGCAGCATATTTACGCGAGCAGATGATGAGTGAACCGCTGGTACGGGAGATCGTCAAAGAATGCAACAATATTCCCCTCACGCCCCCGCAGCAGGGAGAGGCGATGCTGGCCTCCTTCAAGCCCAGGGGTTACTCCGAGTGTATAGTGACTGTCGGGGGAGAAGAAAGGGTGTAAGTATTGAGTGGCATTGCAGGCCGTAGCAGATGGTAAAATGTAAGCAGCTAGCATTCGCAGCGTGTCTGAAAACACAATGTGAAGAGTATATATGCATCTAATGTTCCTATACTTGCTGCTTTATCCTTTGAATGTTTAAGTTGTTCAAACAACTAAAATACTTTTGAATGATTCAGCAATAGTTATTTTTAACAGTTTTCTCAAATTCAACTTATGGTTTTTAATCTTAAAAACTAAACCTTTCATGGTGCTTCATACATGTAAAATATATAGATGCTATGGATCTAAACCTAATTTTATTTTTAAGACTTTTTACTTAGAGAGATTCATTTTATTCAGGGAGTGTTAGCTGTTTTTTTTAACTGAATAGATTTTATCCAAAATAAGCACAACATTGTTTTCAGATCTTTAGTTTCATCAATCTATATATAAAAAAAATCTTAAAAATAATGAGCATGTCTTTTGCTTTAACTGTTTTGTTTATGATAAGTCTAGTTCCAAAGATAAGTATTTATTGGTGCATCTGAGATGCCAGGTGAAAAGTCCTATTCCACAGAATAATTCTGTTATTTTCTTGAATATCTCTTGCGGTACAGCGGAGAGGTTTGTCCTATCTTTAAGTGAATTTAGCATTCAATGTCTCTTCTTTAGAGACTGCAATAAGATTCAAATAACTTTGCAATTCAGTTTGTGTATCATTTTACAAAGATCACTAATATGCTATATCAATGCTTTTTAATTCATTGGAAGTTCGTCATTTAAAAATTTTATATTATGGACAGATACAGTAAGAATGAGGTGCACCTGCTTTTTATGTCTCCAAACTGTACACAATTACATTTATGCATGTTTAACCTGCAGGGCAAACTTATTAAAACTCCTCTTTACCAGGGAAGTGCTACATTTTATGAATGTGTATTAAATCATGTGTATTTCAGGCGAAGGTGCTAACAATTAACTAGTAAATTTATGTCTGTTTCTCTATGTACTCCTTTTTTTCCTTCCACCTTCCCTTCCTGCATTCAGGTCAAGGAAACCCACCTCAGTGATGCGGTGCATGTGTCCTCTTTACGATCCCAACAGGCAGCTCTGGATTGAACTTGCTCCTATGAGTATTCCACGGATCAACCATGGAGTATTGTCAGCAGGTAAAGGGGAACCTTGTGTTTGTAAGGCCAATAGTGTGGAAATCTGCCAATACCTCCAAATCTGAGATACACTTCATAATTTTTTTCCTCGAGATTAATGACATTGGGGTTATTTCTTGCTGATTTGTCTGCCGAGAATGCTGCTTTATTCTGTGATAATCTCTTGCATCTGAACGTTATAAAATAAGTTCCGTATTTTGCAGGAGTCTACTATGTTTGTCTCTCCAGGAACATTTTATGTATTAAGTAAGATGTAGTTAGTTGCTACATCACTGAATTTGTTGAACTCTCTCTCTGCAGTGATAGACTGGAGCTTTACCTCCTCCAGTCCAGAGTTTGACCTGTGACCAATCTGAGTCTCTTAATGAATTCTAAGGTGCAGCTAACAGGTCTTGTGGTCTTGCTGAGTGCACAGGTATGAATCCTGTTTTTAAGATCACGTATTTTGTTTTTACAGAAGGATTTTTATTTGTGCTTGGTGGTCAGGATGAAAACAAGGCAACGCTAAGCTCTGGAGAGAAGTATGATCCAGATTCCAATTCGTGGAGTTCCCTGCCACCAATGAACGAGGCAAGATCACTATCTAACTCTTGAGATTTAATTTTTCACTTTGGCAAAATGTTCGATTGCTTCTGCAAAATTTTATTCTGAGCCTCCAGTCATTTGCATCTTATTCATTCAAAATCATGGTGCAGACTGCCTTCTCTTTATTTCTTATATTTGCTTTTGGTCCAATGATGAATATAGGATGTAGAAAATACTTCCTATTGGACAAGAGCTAGCTGTAAAGCTGAACTACAGAATTTTGTGAATTACATGTTGAATTGATCATGTAGTGTCCTTAATGTTTTCTGTATACTGACCTTTTTAAAAAAAGTATACATATTTCCCCTCTGTGTTATGTATAAGAGAATTACGTATATAATACATAATTAGGGGGTGGACTAAGCAGAAGTGGACAGAGGACTACAGAATTTGGCTTGTACAGTCATTTATATTTAATTTTTTGAACTGATGTTTTCCTTTTCATGTTTGCATTCCAGTAACAGTTTATTATATGTAAGCATATATCCTTTAATGTACCTTGTTTTATTTTCTTAAATCAATGTAGGTTTTTAATGAACTGTAGTTTTTCTTCAGCTAAGACAGTTGTTGGCATAGGGCTGAACTTGCATTTAACTACAACTATGGGTTTTCTTTATGATGCATTGTTTTTCCTATTAGCTATGATTAAGACTGTGAGTGATGTGCTCCTACACTGTAAAGTAGTAGAGGTGCCTTTCTGCAGAATTATGGGTCCAAATTTTGACAGCAGCAGCTTCATCTAGTAGACCAGTACTATGCAAAACTGAAACGCAGCCAAGCACTGCTTCTGGATTTCTGTGTGGTTGCTTTTGGTTTTGCTATTTCATCTGTTTGAATTCTATTTTCTTTAGAATAACATTTTAAAAATTTCTAGATGCTGCTTTTTTTTCTTTTTAAACAAAAAAGGTGGAGTCTCAGCAATGCTGCAGATAAGATGCAGATGGTAAAAAAAAAAAAAAAGATGGTAAAAAAAGATGGTAAAACATAGTTGCTGTTGTAAATAAATCAGTACAATGTTGACTTTATTCCTTAGGCACGACATAATTTTGGAGTGGTAGAAATTGATGGAATTCTGTATATTCTGGGAGGTGAGGATGGTGAAAGGGAACTAATCTCTATGGAGAGTTATGATATTTATAAGCGGACCTGGACCAAGCAGCCAGACTTGACCATGGTTAGAAAGGTAAGAACTGCATTGCATGATCATATTTTATAGCATTATTTATTGTTAAACAGTTAAGGCCAATGTAGATTTTGACCCTTTGTTTCTAGTAAAAACTGCAACAAATACTGTTCAAATTGAGATGAAAGAGAGCAGCTTTGTAGCAATACATAACTGCTGCTTACAATTTTCACGGGCAGTGTTGTGCGCGATGCGGTGTGGAAGTCCGAGCCCCGCTCTCACTTTCTGCCTTGCTCCTCGTTTTACCCCGCCCAAGTTTTAAACTACCACTAGGATTTTTTTTTTTTTTTTTTTTTTAATGACTACCCCCCTCCTCCTCCCAGAGATCAGTCTATAGTGCTAAGTCCTGAAGTGGCAGAAGGAAGATACTTCTAGTCTTCTCAGTGCTTGTTCAACTTTTGTTGTCCTCCTATCTCACTCTGAATGGCTCTTGATTGCTTTGCTGCTTCTTCAGAAGCAAAAATAAATGTTAAGGAAAAAATGTTGCATCTACACTGACAGACAAGTAAACATTTAAAGAACTAATGATTTAAGGCTGTATAGTTGATTTCATTGCTGTTCACTGCAGAGAAAATGAAAAGAAATTTTTATGCAGCCAGAGTTTTTTGGAGACTTGTCACAGAGCAGATGATAAAGAGAAATTAAACTGAAGACAACATTGTGCAATTTGAACTGTAACAGCATTGCACAACATGAGCAATACTTTAATCTAGTTTTATTATGTCTTCTTCCCTTTGGTTTGATAATAAATGACCTAATGTTCAGAGTGGTAGTCACTAGTGTAAAGCCTATGTTGGTTAGCCAGTTAAAAGGAGCAGTTTTAAGCTCATTTCTTTCTGAATTGAAAGAGAAACCTGGTAAAGAAATCTGAACTAACCTTCCCCCACCTCTGCCCTTGTGCTTAGAGACTGTTCTTTGCTTAAAAATTCTATTTACAATATGATTATGAACTTAATTAAGACTCTTCTCCTCTTCTCTGCCTTATTACTTAGATTGTTTTATTTATTTTGATTAGGCTTCCTGACAAGATTTTTCTGACACTTAACACTTTAAACAAGATTCTTTAGTTTTGAGTTCTTGATATTACGTGCAACTTTAGGTGTATTTTCCCCCCCCCCCCTCCTTCATTCAAGATTGGCTGCTATGCAGCTATGAAGAAGAAAATCTATGCAATGGGTGGAGGCTCCTATGGAAAACTCTTTGAATCTGTGGAATGTTATGACCCTCGGACTCAGCAATGGACAGCAATCTGTCCTCTAAAAGAGAGAAGGTGGGTGAAAATGGAAATAAATCTAGATTAAAAGAATATATTCAGTTAGAACCTTCCAAAACAGTTAGAAAAGTGTACTTAAAGACTTATTTTTACTTTTTAAAAAAAGTTTATTGTTGCTGTCATTAGTGTTGTATCAGTGTATACTTGATAACCTGTACAGTTCTTAATGCTGAAGTGCTGGTCCTCTGGTAAGGAGAGAAGTCTTTGCTTCTCTGAAGGATACTTAAGATCTCTGTTAAGGACTACTTGAGTTTCACCATGTCTTTCCGAGTCACGGGAATGCCAAGATGTGGCTGAGTAATGTGTCAGAGTTTTAAATACATCCTGATGTTACAAGGAATACTGCCCTGATGCAGAACAAAAACTGAAAATTGTAGTTCAAGTGAAATGTCAAAATTTTGTCCACAGATAAATGCTTATTGTTCCATTCTTTTGCATGGTCTAGCTTAGAGTTCATATCTGTGACTCATCTAATGTTGTTGAATATGTAAGCTGCCCAGAATGGAGAAAGTTCAAAAGGTTATGTAGAATGGTTCAGATACTTTACAGGTTTGTTTTCTGATTTGGCTTCTCAGATTTGGTGCAGTAGCCTGCGGAGTTGCCTCTGAGCTTTACGTGTTTGGCGGAGTCAGAAGTCGTGATGACAGTCAAGCCAGTGAGATGGTGACATGCAAATCTGAATTCTATCACGATGAGTTTAAAAGGTAACTAGCTGCAGCTATTAACATAGGAGATACATAATTTAGATACTGATCTGACCGTTTCACCTCCACTGAAAAGCATATAAAACACTTAAAGGCGTATTAGACCTTTACTGTGCATCTCTACTGCTCATTTTACCTTTTAACACCCCTACTGGGTCATACTGTGCCTCTAAGGCATTGTGCTAGGCTCTTGACTTTCCATGGTGGCCCTGTCACACATCCTGTCTGTCCCTGAACGGGAGGAAAACAGTGACTCTAAAAGTGGTTTGTCTGGCTCTTCCCCTGTGCTCTGCAGTTTTCTGAAGTTCACAACACTGCTGTCACCCACCCTTTACTCATGCTTGTGGAGAAGTGTAAGAACATATAGCAATACTTCCCTCTGATCCAAGCCTGTTCCAAGAGACTTGCAGCTTAGGTAGCTCCTGAGCTAGAGCTGCTGGAACAAAGCTGTTTCATGGATTTCTGTTCCTAGCACTCATGTGATGGCTGTTTGAATCCATGTAGGCTTTTGTCATAGGAATGATGCTGTGGGTGCTGTGCATTCCTCAGTTATCTCTACACACTGTGCATGGCTAATCTCCTTGTGTTTGCTTTGAATCTGTTTCTCATGACATTTGTTATCTCCTGGCTCTTGTAATAAAGCCTAAGGTGGATTTTAATACATGTGGTAACTATTTGAAACATAATTTATATTAGACAAATTTTTGCATGTAGTTTGGCTTATTTTCCAGGCCTAATAAACAAGCTTTGATACCTCCCAAGCTTTCTTCCTGAGTGTAACTATAAATTGGATGTCTTTATTTATAAACTACATTGAAATAAGACTTTGCTGTCAGATATTTCAAGGATTGTTGACAGTGAAGGAGATCAATGTTTGTTTTACAAAATAAAGACCAATATATGACCGATCTTTATGAAAGCACCTGAAAATAGGGTGTAAGTTTATGATATGATTTTCTCATAAGATGTGGTTGTAAAGAGACTTCAATTTCTGTATGAAAATCTTCTCTGTTCCAAGTAGTGTCAAAAATAAACAGCTGTAATTGAAGAGTATCTCTTCTCCTCCAGCTTCTTTCAATGTGACTAGAGGAAGCAGGCAGATAAGATAGCTTATTGTTCCTCATGTTCTATAGTGATTTCTCATCCTTTGGGGATGTGGAGAAATACTAAAGCAAATAAACTTCTGGACAACAGTTCTCCCAGAAGGAAAGAGTTCTGGCAGGAAATGCTTCCCTGCATCCCAGTTGCTGTTTCTAATTGATTTGCTTGAAATATTTCCAGACTGGCTGTGTTTTTTGAAAGGTGGTATATAGCTCAAGATTCTTACCAGTGGCTGTAAATTTCTAGTCTCCTTGGTTGCTACAGATTAATCTTTCCTAAAGTGTAATTTAGCAGAAGTTTGAAAGTCCCAGCCTTGATGTCAGTGAGTTCTCACTGCCACCTACTGCCTGCAATGCAGTTGTGTAGCTGGCAGTATTTCGAATATAATTACTTTTTTTAACTTGGTGGCATCCTAGAGGTGTTCCTAGATTCATGTAAAGATATACTACAAATGCAATTGCTTCAGCTCTTGAATGGTGGTAAAAATCATGGTATTGGTATTTTTGGAGGTGTCATATTTCTTTCCCTACAACTGTCAATCTTCCTTAAATATACCAGACCAATTGGTCTTGGGTTGGTGCCTCTTTTTCCTCCCCTGACACCTGTTGATAGATGCAAATTTAAGATAGGTAACTGTTTTTATTGAAATGTAGCACCCTGTATAGCATGTGAATGGCCTGTGAATTGTGCTGGCACAGAGGAAGGTGAGATGGAGGCAAGTAATCTGACTCTACGGACTGGAGGAAGCATGTGTTGAGGGCTGCTGAGATATCCAGGCTTTGTCTCTGGTAATGCTGATACTCTGGCTTTATAACTCCCATTTTTATGTTTTTGAAGGTCCACTGGTTTCAGCTCCTGAAGTGGTATTAGTTACCAGAAGAGGGTGCTGTGTTACCATGTTGTTTGATAGTGTTAGCTCTTACTCAGGAGGACTAACAATTATCCTGAGTTTCAGATTATTTTAGATACATCTGTGCAAGCAGAACACCCCAGCCATGATGGTGATTTTGAAACCTGAGCAGTTGTACCTCCTTGGGGAGGAGGGAAAATAATCCCAAAAGGGAACTCACTACAAAATATTCCCCTGCCAATATCAAGACAAAATTCTTTCTGTTCTCATGATGGTACTCTTTTTCTTTGCACTAAGACTGAGATGGGAAAGTGTCATAATTTGATTATAGTAGTGGGCTGGGAGCATCAAATGAGGGCAAGGTGACTGTTTCTGAAAAACATGACTCTTATTTCTTAAACTGATTCAGAAATAACAGAGTACAAATTAAATCACTTTATTTAGCTTTCACCCTTTACTCAAAATAATATGCATCTCAAATCTGTGAATATCATATGCTAAATGCTGGGGCAGGGGCAACTGAGTAGTTAAGTAATTCTACTTGCATTGAGTGTGCTCTGCAATCATAGAATCATAGAATCAGTAAGGTTGGAAGGGACCTCTGGAGATCATCCAGCCCAGCCTCCCTGCTCAGCAGGGTCACCAATGCATCATTGCTCAGCTCTGAATAAAGCATAAGTGATGCTATAAACTTTTTTACAAGTGGATAATACCTTTTCAATATGCATGGTTAATATGATATATACAAAGATTGATTCTTCATCTTAAATTAATATTAGGCAGTTTTTAGGTGCTTAATTCATTACTAGACATTTTGTTTGCTTCCTCAGTAAGTTTCTGGTACAAGTAACACTAATTTCCTCTTGCTTTGAAGAGAACTACAAAAAGTCAGATAGTACATGAAGCAAATAAGCACCTGAGATTCTAAAGAATATGATCTTTTTTTTTTTCTAGTTAAGGAAAAGAATGATAATGGAACCATCTAATTGAAGCTGAAATAACACGTTGATAGTGCATGTGCATATGATTGGCAAAAGTCTGAAGTACTGGGTTAAAAGAGAAGATTTGTGGAAAGGAGCAGTATGTTAGATTGTTTAGTACCACTGGGCCAAAAGCACAGTATACATCCAGCATATATCCATCCAGAAAGGCTCACAAAACAAACTCCACAGTGGATTTTCTGTGTGCATTGTTTTTCTAACTTACTCTTTTGCATTGATAACTTACCAAGTACTGCATAATTGTGTTCATAATGAACTGCAGACTTTTTCAGCCTATATATTTTTTTTTTAGCTGCCTATAAGAAACTTTGGGACTGTTCATTTTCTTGAACAGAATTTTTTGTACGGAGTTCAGCCATCGGATCTTGTTAGTTTACAATTATGTATAGTAGTGCATTTGTATATATAAAAAAAAAAACAAAGATGAAGATCGTGCATGTGCCTTACAGTTCTGTGACACTCTAATCTCTAGATCTTGTTGCTTGAAAATGCAGAATTTAGCACTGTGAACTCTGGGATGTCTAGAACAAAGAACTGAAGTTACAGGTTTTACTTAGTGTATAAGTATTTATACTGATATTGATGTAGAAATATATTAATTTATACAAAACAGCATAAACATCCTTTGGATTGGATTAAAGAACTGAAGCTTAATTTGTTTAACATAATTCAGTCTGATAGTAGTTTATTCCAGAATATTTCACAGTGTAGTCTTTTTGGAATTGTTATCCTTAACCATGGCACAGATGTTTTTGAAGATGAGGAAGATGCAAAGAACTTCACGCTATTTTAATAATAAACATTGAGACTTTTGTTAAACTGCACCATAAAAAGTAATTAACAAAATGAGTCATAATACCAGCATATACATGAAATGTGGACAGATAATACAGTAAATAATTCTCATAAAATTGAAATGATCTGTATCTGATTTTTTTTCAATTAATGCAAGTTTTCAGGATGCACATTCTTCAGTGGCTATGGATTAAACTTTGTGTACGTTACCTCCTGGTTTTAAAGTAGTCATCAAGCTAAGAATTATTCTTAAAAAAAAAAAAAAAAAAAAAAAAAGTGGAAAGGGGGAGACAAGGACAGCAAAAGGGTGATCTTGGCTCAGTGATCCAATATTTGCTTAGTCCATAGAAAACAGGAAGCCTTAAGTATGTGTTGAAGATCTCCTTGGCTTAGTCTTTCAGCCAGAGTTTATAACATATGACATGCCTTTGCATTTCACATAGATGTGTGGACAGCTGGATGATGTCTGTACATGCTTTTTTTCTTTTCAGTTTGGATATTTGGAAATCCCTAATAGAGTACAAATTGCCTGTAGGATTTTTGTAAATGCATGATAAAACTACTGGTGACGCTCTGTCCTTGAATAGAGCTACTGCCGCATTTCACTGGTGTTCTGTAAATGTGGGGTAGACCTTCTTTCTACTAGCTCCTGGTTCAAAATCACTTACCAAATTTTGCAGCATATTGGTTTTTTTGTTTTTTTTTTTTTTGTTTTGTTTTGTTTTTGGGGGGGGAGAGAAGAAATGAGATGCTTGTTCAGGAGCAGTACTTGCTAAACACCACTTAAAATAATTCTCTTTGCTACTGGAACACCACAGAAACTCTCTAAACAGTATGTAAATAGTAAGTTAAATGATCTTGTAGCATAGTATTTGTAACTACAGAGATGCTACCATGCAGTGCACAGGAACCTCATCCAAAGGAAATGCTACCTATGCAAATGCAATGAGAAAACAAGCTGGCTGTCTGGTAGCATGTCAGTAGGAGGACCACTCAAAAGATTTCCATTCATTTGTAGGCTTTGACACAGCTGGTATGAACTTAAGGTGATGTGTCCGAAATAGGCTGGTTCTTCTATGCTGCCTCTCTGGTTTACTTCTCATGTGAAAGTAAAACAGTTACTATCTTGCTTATTGTAGTTCTTTGGATGGATTTTTACTTTATACCACTTCAAAACAAGAAAAATTAGGGATTCTTCCCCCCTCTGATTTCAGAGGAGGCCCATTTCGGTTTCATATTGACCATTTCTGTCTGTGGTTACAAAGGAATGTGCCACCTCCTCTGTTCTTCTCAAGTTCATTCTGGTAGAGCCATCCCAGGGAAGCGTGCAGGACAGCTGTGCTGCGGAAAGAGCTTTCAAATTCCTGAAGACTCCAGCTTTCTTGTCGTCATGTGTTTTTTCCATACTGCTCAAGCAGTAGGCAAATGATCAGCCCACATTAAGCTGGAGCGCAGTCAAGCTCTGATGAAACGTGACCCCTCGCCCTTCCTGTCTTTGTTCCTTCCGAGTTTTAACTGCTAAAACCGCTGTAAGCATTCCTGAAAAGTTGGGGCTGTTCTTAAAGCGTATGTGCTGAGAAAGATTGAGAATGAAATTTTCACAAGCAACTACAGATGCTTTGATTTTTTTCTCTTCTTGATATGCAGTAACAAAGTGCCTGGGTCTTGAGCTGTGTTTCTGTTCGTTTAAACTCTGAATCCATGAGTATCTAGTGCAGGCAAACTCCCAAAGTTCATATGATTTCCAGCTCCTCAGAGTAAGAAACAGGTTTTGATCTTCAGTGTGACAACTCCTCACTGTGCTGTGTGCTGAAGCTCGGCACACTCGTCTTATTCCGTGCTTTTTTTCTTCTCTGATAGGGTCCTGTTTTTTTTCCCCTCTTCCTCTTTGCCATTTATTCAACTAAATGCAGGTAATTTGGTGGTGCTGGGATGCAGTGAAAGTATTGACTGTGTCCCCTTCCCCCAGGAAGGGGAAAAAGCTGATGATACACAGCAAAACACGCTTTAGCATGTAACAGACTTTCTGAATGACTACAGAAGACTCTCTTTCCCCATTGTTAGTTCATCTTTTGTTCTCTGCAGCAGCTACGTGCGTTCTCGTGCTTTCTGCAGACTCCTGATCCTTCCCTGTGTAGCACTGACAAAGCGGCTGACAGCTTATCCTCTAATTTGGCCTTTAAAAATTGATCTCTCCAAGATAATGGCTATGTATCAACATCTCCTTCAGTGTCAGAAAAGAGGCTTATTTCTGAGTCATGCATTAAGATGATACAGGATTTTCAAGGGTCAGCAGTTTTCTTGAGGGTATTTCCTAACTTTTTCCTCAAATTAACCAGGTATGGCAATGAAAATACATGTGACACTTATAAAAGGTTTTTCAAATTTCTCTATTCTCTGTATATTATTAAAATATTGGACCCCCTCCAGGAGGGGTCACCTAAAATGGTTTTGATTTTATGTCTTAAAGGTCTGTAAATAGTAACTATGCAAACATCTGCAGAAGTGCAGCAGCAGTCTGCAGAAATTTGTTTCAAAGCCATAAGGAGGACACTGACACATCTAGATAAATGGGCCGTCTTTATAAAATGACTCACACAGGGATGATAAATGCATACTTAGCTGGTTTCCAAGGGCTTCAACATGGAAAACTGTTTTTCACTCTGTGGGAAGATCAAGCTGATTTAGTGCTGAAATGGAGGCATCTCTAAAGTGAACATAAGGGATTTTTAAGATTTCAGTAGGAGCTAGGAAGCAACTGAAAAGAGTCTGATATGCGGCTGGGAAGTTCTGCTTCAGTTCTAAAGAATGGACTTTTTCTTTTCTTTCCTCAAATCCCTTAACACAAAGTTTCAATCTTCTAGCCCTTGCTTAAAATTAAGTATTGCCAAGTGCTGCATTCTTTCTCTGCACATGGGATTTCTTGTCTCTGACAAAATACAATTAAAGAAGTCAGGGAATTATATGGGGGAAGGCACTGCTTAATAATAAGGCCTTGCTATAGCAACGTGTTATTTCCCCTGCTATGTACTATTAAGATTTCTATGCTTTTATGGCTATACTGATTTTAAGACAAAATTGCCTAAAACTTTCCCTGTAGGGAAAATTGACTGTCACAGCTATTGCAGAAAAGGCACTCCTGTATGCCCAGTGGCCTCCAGAAGAGCATACTGGGTGGCTGCAAGAAAAATTTATTCCAGATAGATTACACAGATGAGTGGACCAATTCTGAAATAAAGTAACCTCAAAATAAAGTATCCTAAACTTTCCAAATAGCAGTACTATTTGTTTTTACTGGCTAAAAGGCCTGATCAGCTAGACAACATTCCCAACTTTTACATAGAAAATTAACTTGTATGCTCTGCTTTTTGTTCAAAGAGGACAGCTGGAATAAGAATATGGATTTTTTTTTTGTATCCAATAAAAGATAACATATGAAAATCCTACTTTATTTTTACAGGTGGATTTATCTGAACGACCAGAACTTATGTATCCCAACTAGCTCTTCTTTCGTGTATGGAGCTGTGCCTATTGGAGCCAGCATTTATGTGATTGGAGATCTTGATACAGGTTAGAATTAGAACTATTAATTTCCTGTTGCTTGTTGTCTTTGAGTCTTTTAAATACTTGGTGCCAATGATTTTTGAAATTAAAGGCTAAGACTTTAATTCTTTGTAATTCTGAACTATATTTTGTTCCAGTGCTGTTGTCCTGAGGGGAGGTACGCTAGATCTACAGAAATGTGCACATATGTTTTGTACATTGATTTTTTTTTTTTGAAAAAGTCCAGTATTGTAAGTCTGTCTTTGATTAGTACTACAAAGGAGAGGAGAAAAAACATTGAGATGAACAGTGTAGTATTGCGTTTGTTTAAATGTAAGGAAAAAAAGTTAGTGACTGTGGTTGTTTCTCCCACCTTCTCAATGGTGAGCAGCTGGTTCTGTATTTTGTAGGTGTTATTCTGTGGCTTGCACAAAGATGATAGCAGCTCTTGACTCTCAGTCCCAGTCATACACAGGTGTACTTACACATGTATTCAGTTCTCCTCCCTCATAGCTTTCAGTGCAGGCCACATACTGTAGGAAATGTTTGAAAGACTCTACTTGCTTTCATGGCTATACATGGATATATGTGTGTGTATGTATATGGGGCTTTCTACAAAATATGAAAAAGCAAATTCAAAATCTAGTGTTTTTTAGTAGATAAGAAACACCTGTTTTCTTTTGAAAATAGCTTCAACAATATATCCAAAAATTGATTTGAGATAGTGTGTGTGCTCTAGTTTGCTCTAGTAATAAGTGTTTGCCTTACTAGAGGTTAAATGTGCTGGTAGCTACAGTATGCTTTAAATATTTTTTTTCATTCTTTGTGTGTTTAGGTACAAACTATGACTATGTTAGAGAATTTAAAAGAAGCACGGGAACCTGGCAGCGCACTAAGCCACTGCTTCAGTCAGACCTTCGCCGTACCGGCTGCGCGGCTTTGCGGATTGCAAACTGCAAACTCTTTCGACTGCAGCTTCAACAAGGATTATTCCGCATTCGTGTACATTCTCCATGATTCCTGTGCCGGAAGTGGAGGAGACTGGAAGAATTCCACACAGTCCACCATAATATAGCTCTATATAAAGGAAAAGCTGAGAAATTGCAACTGAAACTTACACTGTATGCTGTGCTTTGGTATGGTAACTGTTTTTGTTTTAAATGCTTAAAAAGCTTGAGTCTCAGTTCATGTTTTGGGGACAAATAACTCTACGTATACATTAAAGAAGAGATATAAAAATGAGATAAGGAAACACCTTCAGCCCTAACCATTTAGTTTAAACTGTGTTGTCGAAGGAGTTTCTTTGTGTCTGAAACTGGTGGGAATCGGTATTCCTTTGACGAAGTTTATTGAAAGCGAAAAGGATTTAAATATCAGTTCCCCTTGGGGGAAATGCAAAGAATAAATGTGCAATTTTGGACTGGATAGCTATAATGCACAGAAGCTATATGAAAACCAACCTCTCTGGTATACTGCAAAGACTGTTGTTTGACTGTAATGCAATAGGAGATGTTGGTTGTTGCACCATTTATTTCTAGTCCTTCCTTAAAAGATAAGGTCTGTGCCTAAAAATGGTGGAGGTGTACATATGTTTTTCATTCATTTGCAATGTTTTCATTCCTAAGAATATTTTTAATATATTTAAAATGGACTAATCTAAAACAGATACAATACACTACAGATAAGTAAACTCTTTTCTATGCTGTCATTTGAATAGCCTGACGCACTGGTGTACAGATGGGTGGCATGCATTTCTTTGGATTTTGGAGGCTATTTTCTTGAAGTAAAAGTAATTGGAAAGGTTCACGACAATTGCTGCTCTTGGTAAAAGGCAACAAAACTTGACAAATTAAAGTAGGTTGTGTTCCTTTTTACGTCAGATGATTTGCTAAGAGTAGAGTTTTTAAGACTGAGGGTTGTAGGATTTTATCTTTATTAGAACAAAGGTGGCATGTGACAACGATATATTTGTTTTTCAGAAAACATGATTTTTGGACCATCAATTAAGGAAAATTGTACAGCAACTTTAAATTGGGATCAAAAGCTGGTTTACTAATGATTTCTATGCTAAGGTACAAAGTCTTGTTTACTACTGTTTAACTTTGAAAGTGGGGTTTTATGGTGTGGTTGTAGTGAAGAATTTAGCATCTTGCGTTTTATTTCTTAAGTCTTGTTTGCATCAGTAGTGATATTTAATTGACTTATAGTAAAGATCGGCTGGTAGAACATTTTACCTCACTTCTTGCTTTGTTGTTGTTTGTGATAGGTGGGATATAACATATTTATTAAAAAAAAGAAAATGAGATGGAAATAGAATCGAAATCTCGTGCCCATCAGAAAAAAGAGACTTTATATTACCAGTATTATAATCACATGTAGTACTTTCCATTCTGCAACTTTGTGGACCTTAGAAGCTAATTTTTGCCCTCAGTTTTGTTAGTGTAAATGTTTGTCGCTTTCATTGAATCATTATTGATCTGCTGAGATACAATTCCACATTAGCACAAAATAATGATATTTAAATATTCCTTTAAGAGACATTCTAAAACTTACTCCTGCTCATAATCCTTCCATAATGCTGATTCCTAGCTAGAATTACCCTGGTTCTGAGCTGGGTGAGGTCGGAAGGGGGCAGCAGCTAACCCACTGACCACTATTTATTTATTATTTTTTTGTAATGCTGAAGTGCTGCAAGACTTGAACTATATACATCAGTTTTCTGACCTATATTAGTTGGTATATTAGAAATTATATATGTTTATGCATTGCAGTAAACTTGATGTGTATATATGTCTTAAGATTTTAAATTTATATATAGTGCTTTACTACAGAAATGTGAATTTCTACCTTCAGCTGTCTTGTGAAATAAATCTCAAGTGCTGTTAGCTTATCTGTAAAACATCCCTTTTTTGAAAATTTTGCATTGATTTTTTTTTTTTCACTAAGTAAGTGCTGAAATCCCATGTTCAAAAGTGACTGGATTAAATATTTCCAAGTATCTATCTCACTTTTGAGCTTAATTTTCTAAGTAGCTTAAAAACTTCTGAAAATGTTGTTTAAAATATTGCAGGCTGCTATCTCCAAGTCCTTGTAGCTCCCCAGGACATTTGAGGGCATTCAGCATCCAGGAAAACTAAATAATAAATGCACATAATAACAAATTATCTATACATTAGCAGTGTTTTGCAGTTAAAGTTAGTGAACTAAATGTTTACACTTCAAGTAGGATTAGGGGTAGGTTTTCTTTAAAAAAAAAAATAAAATAAAAATCTGCTGGTAATTGGAGTGTGTTGCTAATGCACTCAGACTTGACCAAGAAGCTTAAATCTTGTCACTTGGAAAAGTTGCAGGTTTAATTTCATAGCATGCATATACTCCTATAGCTTGCTTTCAAGATTGGAGATTGGGAGCAAGTCTCCAGAGACACTATCATCTTAAGTTTCGGGTATGTAAGTTGAAGGTTTAGTACTCATTCAGTCTCAAAATTGACTTCCTTGGTCCTGCTTAAAGCAAGGAGTTGAACCAGATTTCCAGTATGGATTAATCAGTGATTCTAGACTCTGCCTTGCTCGACTACCTGCCTAACTCTGCTAGAGCTTGAAGTTGCTTAGAGTCTGGGGACTTGGGGTTTTGTGCGGAGGGTTTTTGTCAGAGCTGATGAGCTGCATCAGCTCCCAGAGAGCTGGTGCGAGGATGGGAACGTGAGGGTCAGGGCAGAGGGAGATGAACGTGAAGCAGTAGAGCAGGATGGGAGGCCACACTGCTGCCTTTGGGTGGCAGCATACCATCAGTGAGCCTGCGCTGCTGCCGAGGAGCTGGGAGGAAACTATCTGCATCTCCATATTGCTGGGTTGCTCTGACCCCTTCTTATGTTGCAGCCTAGGTAGGAGATGGTCCTCAGACTGCTTTGTCTATGGGGATGATCTAGCCTAGCTTGTAGTTGTGTGTGGGAAAGAAGGGATGCACCTTTTAGGGTCTGGTGAGCGTACATCTGTCTCTGTCCAGCTCTTAATCCACGATCCCAGTGATGAGCACACCTTTTTAGGAAGTGAAATAATCAGGTTTTGGTTCCCTCCTAGTTTGAAGCAGGATTTAGAAACAGAGGTTTACCTAGTTAGGGACCATGGGGTCACCATGGCGTTGAAAGAAGTTCTTGAGGCCAGTGTGTTTATCACTTGAGAGCCGCTCGCTTTGCGCACATGGGGCCTAGAAGATGGCAGTAGTGGAGCCTCTCTTCCCCCACCTCACTCCAGTTCTAACCATAATTTCTGCAAAAAATTGATTTTTTTTCCTTCCTTTCTTCCTTTCTATATGTGCCACAGATGACTTTGGGAAAAGAAAATTGTGAACTTAAGGATAAAGGAAAAAATTAGCCTTACAAATGGAAAATATCATACAGACACAACAGTGTCCTCCGTGCTTGTTTTACATGTGTAGTCTTGTAGCTCCTTTGCACAGAAGGTAATTACTGCTGTGCTTCTCAAAACGGAAGTAGAAGTATAATGCACAAAAATACTCATGAAACGAAACTTTTAGGTTTCATTCCAGGGGTCCTACCAGAACTGGAAGAGACATGCAGTGGGCTTGGTGTCTGTGCCTTGACCAACCTGAGTTGAGAGACTTGTGCTGCTGAGTGTTCAGTGTTGGCCTGGACTTCAGACTCACATCTGCTTTGCTTTTTCTAGCCCTGAGGAAGGGACGTCCTGTAGAGCTTTTTGTTTTGTTAGACCACAGTGAGGTTGGTTGGTCTGTCTTTAAATGTTTTATCAGCTATTCCTCAAGTTTTACTTATTGTGAAAATGCTGTTTTAACTTGAGTGTTCCTGGTCAAGTGACTTGCAGTAGCTTTGAGGGCCCCTTGTCTTTGAACTGAACCCAAGCTGATAGGAGATTATACCAGAGAAGTGGTAAATCTGAAAATGAATGCAGATTTACCAAATCGGCTTGCTAACCATTGCAGGCAAGCTCTATCCCTTTTGCTTTTGATGGCACAAAACTCATGCAGTTTACCTTCTGAATCAAAATTATTGCTGAAAATAGGAGCATTTTCATCAAAGCTGCTGAAATGCCTGGCTTTCTTTATAAATTCCTCTTCTGGAAAACACCAGGCAGCTGAATTTTCTCTTTGCAATATTTTCTTGTCCCTGCATGACTGGTAAATGCACAAGAACAAAAGTGAGGGCTTTAGGATTTGGGGGTTTTTTTGCCCATTTTGATTGACGGTTTTTTAAGTCAGTTGCATAAATACTGTCTTTGTACAGTCTGAATGTTTTTTTTTTTTGATAATACACATTTGCCACGCAAAGTGCGGGATGCAATAACAAGCAAGAGCTGTTACAAGTGCCAAACTTATGTTTTCCTCTATATGTAACAATGATTTAACTCTTCTGTTAAAATACAGAGGTGCTTAAAATTCACTGTGTTCTGAAAAGAGTAGTGGTGGTTCTTTAAATGAATGCTGCTTAAATCACTGTAAATCTTTCCATATCGTCTTTGCTTTTGTTTTGGATTTTTGATTTAATATTCTTCTGCAGGTTTGTGTTACTCTTCACAGCTGCCTTGAAACATCACTCCATGTGATGCATACAGACACTTTGCTCTTTATTAGCACACTAGTGCCATGCAAGCATATAATAAATGGCAGCTGATGATAGTTTTCAATATTTAAAGTTATAAATATTTAGATAAAGTGCAGTTCATTTGAACTATTCTTATCTGCAGAAGGAGAGAGATGTCTCAGGAAATGTGAATAAGACCAGGGACACAGGCGTAGTTAAGACAGTAACTTTGATATATTTTTGTGCCCCTCACAGGGAGGCTTTCCAAGGAGTATTGTTTAATTTAGGGTATGGATCCTTTCTGCCTCTGATGTAAGCATCAGGGCTTTGTTTCTCATAACTCTTTGGAGTGTTTAAACAACTTCTCCTAGGCTGTTCATTATGTAGGTGTTTGTTCTGCAGTTAGAAGCTACTGATTCTAGGTTAGTTTTTTTTTCTTTTGATGTTGAGATAGGGTGAGTTACAGCCTGTAAGTCAGGCATGACTACTGTAGCCTTCAGATGTTTGCCCTTTTCTGTTGTTCTTCTGTACTTGCTGTTGCAGTTAAAAGCTGCATCAGTAGGATCTGTGTTTCTGTGGCATACCACTTTTGAAAGGAAAAAGGGAGCGCGCTAATCTCTTAAGAGTGGGAAGTCAACCCGATAAAAGGTGATACGGCTGCAAAGCCAGGCAGATTCAGGTGAAGCACCACTCTTTCCTTTTTTCTTTAGAGGTCACATCCACATGCTCTGAAACTTATCGATAGGTTGAGCATCCTGAGTATGCGTCTCTGTGCTCTCTAGCTCTGGGGTAGTTCTTGAGAAATTTCTTACTGTAAGAAGTATTGCAGCCAGGCTTTGAAGTGACAGCTCTAGATCGGCCGTGTCCTGCATGACTGTCTGTAATTTAACTACTATTGTACTTGAGTAATCAATTCCTTTAAATTTTTGATTACAGATAAGCTGAAAGAATAGATAAAAACCTTTCTAAGTGCCTAACTAAATAAACATCTGCTAAAATGGATTTAATGTAATGGAGGAATTAAACTTTAAGCTGCTACCAACAGGTAATATATTATAAATTTGTTGGCAATAAGAACTAAAGATTTTTCAGAATATCTTAAAATAGCTTATTCTAGATAGCTGCTTATTATAAAAGTAACCATAATATGTACAGGGTAAGATTTATTTAGGATTAATATTTGAAGGTTATGTGAAATAATTTATTGAAATGGCTAGAAAAATGAGCTTGAAGGTTGAAACTTTTCCATGCACTAGATTAAGTGTTGTTGCCCAGTATTTTTGCAGGGTTTCATATGAATGACACATACCTGCTAGAGTGCTTCAGTAAGTGGACGTGCTCGATGCAATTGCTTACTAGTGCCCTTGAAATTACGTAATGAAATGAGAATATACTGAGCCCTTGTAAAAGCTGATGGATTTTATAACAATAAGATAGGAAGATACATCCTCAATATAAATAATGTCTATTATTTTATTGATAAAACATGATTTTTTTTTAATACTCTGGCTTCTGAATTGCCACTGGATGCCCTTGATTTTTTTTTTCCCTTGTCTTCTCTCCTTTCTCCTTTCCAGGTAATATATCTTCTCTTTCTGTCAAGGGCAGTTTCTTTCATCTGTACTTTTTAAACCTCATCAGAGCTTGTTGGATATCACTTAAGCAGGCTCTGCAGTGGGCTGTTTTTGCAGGTATAATTTCATGTCTGCAAATTCTGTTAGCATACTAGCACTTTTACCTAATTTCAGAATAGGAAAAATCAACTCTGGAAGAATATTACACCTGATAAAAGCAAGGGCTATTCTGGAAAGTCTACATTTCTGTATGCAATAGGCAGCATGCTACAAAAATCATCATTGACAGTTCTTTGATTTTTTTTTTCCCTCAACTTAATGATCTTGTGTGTTAAAGCTTCTGCTAGCCTGTGTCTGCTTTATTAATCTACCCATATTAACTGAAAAATACATTTTTGTTACTTGTTCTGTTATTTTTAATTTTTAAAAAAGCAGTCTATTTATTAGAACAAGAACAGGTATCTGGTCAGGTGGTCAAGTTAGACATGTTCTTTAAAGTCTCTCATTAATGTTTTGTTCTGAAAGGAGGCCAAGGAGTGCCCTCTTAGGCACCTTCTCATAAACTCTGCTGGACCTGGTCATAAATTTTGGTGGTGACTGTTAATCAGTCAAAGAGTCTTTTGGATGTTACAGAAATTGGGGATTTGTTCCAGCTTTTGCTTGCTTGGAGGGTGAAGAGGTAGAGGAAGCTTAAGTCAAAGCCAGGCTTGTGGATTTTTTCCTCCTTCCCTAAATTCCCAAATCTAATAACTGATTATTGTAGCAGAAACTTTAAGAGTTTGTGTTTTATTTTGCAATATATTGTAAGTGTTATGTTGATAGCTTAGCTTAATTGATTTAAGCTGTATTCTGGTGGTCTTCTAAAAGGTAGCATTAATTTTGCTGTGTTAGAGGGGAGGAAAATTATCAGTAAAAGGACAAGATTCTCCTTATGCTGCATACAGCCTTGCTCTGTACATCTGATGGGGCAGGAGGCTGTTCGTTTTGGCACAGAGCTGGTGTAATTGCTGCCACTTCTGCTGCCCTTGCCACTTGGAAGTGGTGGGGGTGTTGCCAGAGGAGCGTCTCAAGCCAGTGGTTGAGAACTGTGCCCTGCAACACTTGTCACAACCCTGGGGAACCAAAGATGCAGCTTGGTGGGCGTACCCCACCACATCCCACTGCCTCCCACCCTCACTTGTTTTGTTCTTTGCTTTTATCATTTTCACTGAATCCCAGACTAGTTGGGGTTGGTAGGAACGGCTGGAGATCATCTGGTTGGATGATCCAGCTTCATGGATGGAGACTCTGCTACCTCTCTGAGCAACCTGCTCCAGTGTTCAACCACCTGCACAGTTTAAAAAAAGCTGGGGGGGAACCCCAAAAGTCTTTTATTCAGACAGAACTTTCTGTGTTTTGGTTTGTGCCCATTGTGTCTCCTCCGGTTTCTTGGCACTGCTGAGAAGTCTGGCCTCGGCCTCCTTACTGTCCCCTATCTTTATGCGTGTTGAGAAGACCTCTCTGAACTTTCTCTTTTGCAGGCTGAACTACCCCAGCGCTCTCAGCCTCTTTTGCTAACAGTGCTGTTAACACAACTCCTGCCCCAAACTTGCTTCTGAATCCATAGCTTTCCATGTGCGATAGGATCCAAGGAAGAACCACTGTGGTTTGAGGAAGTCTGCCTTGAATCTGATCTTCCCATGCGCTAGCTTTCCCCATGGCTTTGCATCCTTTAGTTGTGCTTGACATACGTAGGGAGAGTGCTCAATGGATGGTGAAACGACTTTTCATCAAGCTTATAAAACTAATGTGGCAGGTTAGAGATCAGCTGAACAGATGTAAGGAATCCCCTATGTACAGCACATGTAGTAGTCTCCCCTGCGTGGGTTTTGTTTGTGGCTGGAAGACTTTGCCTTTCTGTCTATGGAGGAAAGCCCCTGTTCTCAGCCACTTACCCCTTTCATCTATTTTTTTTTAAACTGTGTTTTGTCCTTCAATAAAACACTAAAACCAAACAAGAAGCGAGGCAGAGTGATGCCATTGTTCAAGGACGGTTTACTTTAATTTCATTTTAAATGCATGTTTCTAGAGGAAAAGCCAAGGTTGACCTGCAGCTGCTGTAAAAAAATAAAACTTTTGTATTGCTTGAACGCAACTGCTACACTTCTAAATGAAAGAAGCAATTGAAAGACTGTCTGGATAATTTTTAAGTTGGAAAATGTCTTTTAAAAAAAAAAGTCTTCTCCCTGCTCTGCATTGCTTTTTCATGTGAACTTGACCCGTTATCTCAGTAGAGAGCCTCAGTGATTTGTGTAATGTCTAATCGGGACTCTGTGTGTGGAGTTCCCTGTTACACATCTGCACAGAAAAGCTATCCAAATACATACTTGCCTTCTAGATCTGAGATCATACTTTTCTCCATTTCTTTGAGACCTTCAAGAATACAGGTTTTGCACAGCTTGAAGAATAAAACAAGAAACTGCTTGGCTTTTTTCCTGCTCCTAAAGGTGCTATTTTGACATTTTTTGATTCCTTACACTGTGCTTGAATTATTAAAATAACAATGCAAGCTGATAACCAGCTCATGGTTTGTGCTGTTTTTTTGAGAATTCAGTACGTAATGAAAAATGTTTTTTTTTTTCTTTATAAGGAAGCTTCCTAACTGTAAAAGGCCTTATGATCCAGAATGAGGTGGGAAACAGCTGCCTTTTTTCTGGTTTTGTTTGCAAAGGCAAAACAAGAAATATGCTATGTGGAAATTTTTGCCTAAAATACTAGGTAGCAGCTCCTGTCAACTTTAAGTGTAGCAAGTACTGTATGAACCGTGCATAAATGTAAGGCATAAACCAGGGAGCTGTAGCAATTAGCTAATTCCACGGTTTCAGACTGGCATCCCGGTCGTTGCTTAGTAAGTAGCGATCCGCAGGGGCTGGCCGCCGGCGCCAGAGAGATCGTCTTGCCTCCGAAAGAAAGAAATGCTGTTTCCTCGCGTGAGATGCTCTGCCCTCCTCTGCATCTTGCACCCGGGCTGAGTCTCGCCCGCTGTTGTCCGCGCTCTTCGCCCCGCGGCGCGGTGCGGTTGGTGTGCTCGCCGTGAGGGACGTGCCGCCCGGGGCACGTCCGCCCTGGCCGCCGCGAATCCGCTTGCGTGGTTCCCTCGGCGCCGAGGGCCTGAGGCTCCTCAGGTTTTGGCTGGGTGCCTCCGGGTGGACGTTGGGTTCAGCCGTGTGCCTGGTGCCGACGGTAAAGCACGTTCTTGCCGTCTCGAGTGCGGCCGAAGTCTTCGCTTCCGCTGCTCGCGCGCCGGCGTTCGTGTTGCTTCCGCCGCGCTCCGGAGACGAGCGCCCGCGCGGTCCCGGCCGCTGCTAAGGGTTCTTCGTTCTCCCTCTGCTTCGTTTTCCTTAGTGAAGTTTGTTCTGTCTTTGTGAGCTCGTCGTCTTTCCCCGGTTAAATACTAGTAAAATCCATGCGTTATTTCCCCCGGCTCCGCATCCTGTGCGTAGCTCCTCTCTCCTGGTCTGCCACCACCTGCCTCCTTCACCGCGTTCGCGTGCGTTCGTTCGAGCGGTTTGCTTATATTGGCATTTAAACAACCCCCTTTTGGACCTCGCTTGGACCTGCTTCTTTTTCCTAAATCTGTTTACTGTTTTGCCTTTCTTAATTCAGGTTATCGTTGATTAATTTACCTGACTTGAAAAGGGATTTTAGTGCGAGATGCGGGATGTGAACAGCAAATCTCTCTTCAGATGTCTGTGTATCGCTCCCTCGCTCGTACGGTGCGAAGGGTTCAGGCTATCCCGTTCCTAACCCCGGCCTCCTCGCGGCAGAACTAAGTCTGAAGGTGTCTTTGATTCCTTTTGTTTATTAAAAATATTTGGAGATTTTCTTTTTTGGAAGTAGCCAGCCCAGATGAGCTGTTGGCATGTGGGAAGTTCGTTATGCTTCCGTATTCAGTATTTTTAATTGAGAAACAGATTATTTATTTTGGAAAAAAATATATAAATTCTTTTGTATTTGTACGTCAAAGTGGCCTTTATAGAAAAAAGCACATAAAATTAAAAATGTTTAGTTCTGTAATTTTAGTGGGGATTTTTGTATTGACAGGGTTTCTATGCATTTTTCAAAATGTACTTGCTGTTTTGTGTTACAAATTATTGGTAATATTTTTAAAATGTATATTACCACATTTTCCATGGTTGATCCCTTTACTATCATTCCTTTTGAATACTATGAAGATTTTAATTAACCCTGTAGATTATTTTCCCCCCACAAATATATGTATAAAGCCAATGTAGTGAGTGATAGTATGGGTATGTAGCTTTACAGGGAATAATCACAGTAGTGTAGCTTAACTATGGAGAGAGTTTTTTTTTTTTTTTTTTTTTTTTGAAAAGGGCAGTGTGTGGTTAAGTATTGCACTTAAAATACCTAAATTAGCAAATTAGGTTTTTGCTGTACCTCACTAGGGTGTTTTTAAACTTATTTTTTCCATCCTATATTGTTTACACTCAAGCATAACTTAAATATATACTACTTGTGCAGTATGCAATATCTCCTTCAGTTGATCAAGACAGTGCTAATGTTAGCAGATACAAATTCCAGAATAGGTATGATAACGTAGTGGATACCACATGAGTTTGGGGGGAGGAGGGCAGAGAAGTTAGAACTGTTATATTTTTCCATTTAATTCTGTGCGCATTCTCACGCTAGCTGAAACTGAAGTAGTTGAACTTACAGTTGAGTTGGAAGCCGAGTTGGTGTTCTGAGAAGAGGGGAAAAAGCCAAGATGGAGTTTGCAGAACTGCAGGCTAAAATACGCTTTTAGTTGCACTTTTCCATCAGTGTGTGCAATTGCCTTGGCTGCCTATGCAAAGCAGAACCTGGGTTTGATCAGTGAGACCTTCTATTGCTGTGACTTTACTTCTCTCTCGAGGTGTTACTGTAAGTCTTGCTGAGTAGAAACCTCCCCAAGAGCGTTTGTCAACTGCCACTTTGGTTTTATCATCTTATGTATGGATTTTAATTTTGTTTGCCGTTTTTATTTAGTAGGAGATCCCACATCAGTCATAGGGCAGCCGAAGTGCAGCTCTTAGGCGTAGTAACAGATTAACATTGCATGCTACTGTATATTCTCACAATTGAAGAAAAACATGCAATTTTAATGGCACTTTGTGACCTACTGCCGAAACACTGGGTTTTGCAGTGGAACAAACTCTTAACAACTGAAAACACTCTGTGACTAGATTAGATACCTTGAAAGTGAAGAAAGAGATGGTTATTCAGATTGTACCCATAGGGGGGAAAAAAATAAGAGCTTTGTGATCTAGGATTAGAAAAAAACATTTCTTGGTCTGCTTTAGTTGCCATAAATTGCCCAGTGCAGAGTCTGGTCCACCTCCATCCATTTATTTTCATGGAGTAATCCTACACAAAATTGTAACAGCAAAGCAGAAAACTGCTTGGTTGCTTGTTGGTAACCTCTCTTGCAGAATTGTTTTGTGGCTCATGCATGATACAAAAAGGGACATGAGACTTTTCCTGGATTAAGTAGCACTTGCTTTGTTTACATGTTCAGTGTAATGTTGGGTGAGTAAAGGGAGGTTCCCTTTTTAAAAGTATTTGAAATTGTGCTTTGGGGACTTAGTTGCCACTGTGCAAATTGTGCTGTAATATTGTACCAAGGATCAGTGAAAGTGTTTTATCTTTTTTAATGTCGTTTGTATTTGACCGGGTTTTATAAGTGTAAGAAAACAGAGTGTTGTATTTTGATCTGAAATTTGCGTATGGTAAAGTAACTTTGCTTTATGTATTGGAGGTTTGTTGAGAACTTGAATTATTTTATAGAAGGGTACAGACCAAAATTAATTGTCTTAAAGATGTTTAATAAACTAACCAAATAAAACACTGATGGTTTGAAAACTTGGTAACTGCTTCTTATGACTTTCCTTTCTATTTTAAAAAGAAGGAAGAACGTAGCTTGAGACTTTCTCTCAAGGTCTTATTAAGAATGAAAAAATGTAGTAGACTTTATAAATACCATATCCCAAGGGTTTTCTGTTTTATTATTAAACGTACCTACATGCCAGAAGTTTAATCAAAGGGGAAAACCCAAAGGAAATAAAGGAGGAAAGGCGAGGGAAATCAAGGGAGGCGGGAGCAGCCCGCTCCGCTCTGCCTGGCACTAAAGCCGTGTTGCAGGCGAGCCGTGACGGCACCTCGGGAGAAACGAAGTGGGAAGAAGCTCCTGTTCATCTGTAAAAGCTTGGAGGGCTTCCGAGAACCCCAAATGGTCGCTTCAAGGTCTCCGCTCCCCGCTGCAGTCACGTCTGTTAGTCCTCCTCCCAAATACTGCTGCTTTCGTGTGACCTTTAAAAACGAGGAAAAAAAAAAGTACTCGAAGCATAACTGCTCCCAAGGGCAGGTCCAAATAGCTCATTCCAGGGCTGCCAGCTCTTTGGCAACCCTCGAGTGCTGCACTATGGCGTGCACACACAACCCCTGCAAGTCCGAAGATCTGGGCTTTTTTAAGATAGCAAGTAGCTGCAACTCAAATTGGGCAGCGTGCTTCCTTGGTGCCATGCGTGTCCCGTTACTGGTTTAGCTGTCACTGCTGCCCTTGCTGCCGCTGCTGATGGAGAAGGGGCAGAGTAAAGGCTGCGTCTACTTGTGGGAGTGATGCGGGGGCTGGTGGTTACAGCAGGGAGCATGACCACAGCGGTAAGCGTGGCCGCTGCAGTAGTCCTGTGCTCTTGACCTTCAGGAAGGTGCATGATTTCACCACGAGCGCTCTGCTTTCTCCTAAATAAAAGGATGTTGAGGCAAGGCCAGACATGAGGCAGGAGGCTGAGAAAAGCAGAGGTTTTAGGCTAGTTTGGGTGAGGAGCGTGAGGTGGGAAGGCAATGCTGCAGCTTCAAAACAGAGCCAAAACCAGGTGTGTGAACTCAGTGTGCATATTTTAAAGCAAATGTTGGGAGCAGGAGGGGATGGTGGATATTTATTCAATAAAAACTTTTGCATTGATTGGTGCAAAAGCCATACCAAAGTGAAACCCAGGCCTTGAACTGCTAGCCAACTTGGTGACGGAGCCTGAGGCCTCCAGTGCAAACATGAGCTTGATGATAGGGAATCCAGTGTTGATTTACCTTTGTTGCTGGTGTTCCTATGGTTATTGCTGCGTAGATAGGCTCTGCCATATCTCTCCTGTCTCACTGAGCACTGGAAACAAAGAGGGGAGGTTGCATTTGGATTTATCTTTATTCCACAGCCTGGAATTCTAACAGAAAGGGAAAAGGGCTGCTGCTTGGTTTCCTTTACCTTTTGTCCGCAGAGGAGATACAACCTGAAGTTTCCTTTTCTTCCTCTTTTCCCTCTTATTTTTTTTTCTAAAATATCATAAAATAAATTATGCACAGTTCCGTAAACCAAGAGAACTTTCAGCTGAGGCTCTCCATGCATGTTGCTAGGAGCAAGGTGTCCCTGGCCCTCTTTGGCTGCAAGATGTTTGCCAAGGCTGCGTACTGAATGTCTGCAGTAGGGCTTGTGACTCCAGCGATGTCTGTGCCACAAGGAATTGCAGAGCCGATTGCCCACTGTTGGCCTGGAGCAGCTGGTGGCAGGACTTCTGCTCCAGCCTGAGCAAGCAGTGTCTCTCCAGCTTTCTCTTGGCAGGAAGGTGCAAAGCGAGATGATGTGGCTGGTGAAGGTTTGCTGGTGTGAAGGTTTCTGGATGCATGGAGCAGCCTCTGGTTTGCTGAGACAGGCTCTTCCCAGGGGCCGATCCTGCTCAGCGAGAGGAGGTATCATGTCCTTCACAGGCTTCTGGCATCAGGATGGGCTTTCACCAGGCTGATTTTCCCAGGTGAAGAAAAGAAAGAAGGAGATGTGGAAAAGCGGAGAATCCGGGCAGCAGCCATAGCCTTTGGCCGAACAGGTAATTGATCCTGGCCCCCCAAATCCAGCGATGAGCCTGTCTTTCTACTGCGTTGCAAATTCAGCCCTTTGGCGGAGTGATAACTGGAAATGGGGGAATTAACTGAAACAACGCCGCTGTGCAGAATTCCATACGATCCTTTACTTTTTGTTTAGAAGCTGCTGTAAAGCTGGAGTGAAAATTAATGTCGAGTCCGTGGGGTCCTGGGGAGGGAACAAAGTAGCTTGGGATGGGTGTTGTTGCTGCCATTGGACAGATCTCAACGCTGTTCCAGGTGAAGCCAACGGCAACAGCATCAGCGCTGTTATTTTTTGCTTTTTCTCCAGCGTATTTGGACTCGTGCAGGCCAGGCTCGGTCACATGGAGCCTCTGAGGAATCGTGAACCCCAACACTGTGGGCTGGGCTGAAGGAGCTGGCTAATGGAGAACTTACGGTAAGAGCAGATATATTTTTAACCACCAGGATATGCTTATCGTCAGGAAAGGGCAAGCAGCACTCCTATCTCTCCAGGGAAGGGGAAGTGTTGAGCATGACTTTAGTTTTTTCCAACTTCTTTCCAAACCCTGAAAGGGTTTTTCTTGCTGAGACATGTTGTCAGATTAAACCAGGGAGTTAAATAGACATCAGTCCAGGGTCACAGGTAAAAAATATTAAATGCCAGCCGTGCAGTGTTTTTCCATTGCATGCAACGTGTTTACCCCTCCTGTGTTCGGGAAAGAGCACTTTGAAACTGATCCATGTTTTGCTTTTTATTAATATATTAAGAGTCTGTCCAGCGGCTCTTAAATTTTCAGGGCAGCTTTGATGTCCTCTGTCTTGAAGAGCAAAGCAGATTCCCCTCCCGCTCCTCCACCCCACCCTCCCGCCTCTGGAGCGAGCCGTGCGTCAGGCGGCTGCGATATTTGGCTGCTTTTTGACTTAGTTGCTTTGATCAGAAGGAGGCCGGATACGTTCCCCTCGGCCGCGCGCAGCGGGCGCCCCTGCAGCCGCCGTTTCGGAGCCGGGCGGCCGCGGGCTCTGCCCCGCCGTGCCCGGGCGCGCGGCAGCTCGGCGCAGGCGGTTGCGCTTGGCTCCCTCCCTGCCCGCGGCCGAGGGACGCCCGCTCGCGACGGCGGCTCGGCGTTGGCCGCTGCGGGACGGGCGAGACAGGTTTTGTGCGAGACCGAGACCTCCTCCCGCCCCTCCGGGCTCTCCCGTCGTCGTCCCCCGATTCCTCCCTCCCTGCTGCCTGCTCCTGCCCTGGGTTGGTTTTTTCTTCGCTGAGGTTTAGCAGCGCCCGGGGAAGGCGCTGCGGGCAGGCGCTCCAGGCACCCCGAGGGCCCGGACGTCGCGCCGGCTGACGCCTTCCCGCTTGCGGACGGCATTTCGGTGATCTGGCTGATCGGCAGCTGGATCGTAGCTGCTCTCGTGTCGCTTTTAATAGCGCTCTCGGTTCCCCAAACTGGGACAGCGCCGAAGTCTCGGCTACGTCTGTGCTGCTCTTTTCGCTGTAATAGCATGAAATATTCAGGGAGAAACGTGGAATTCCCTTAGCTGTGACAGCCTCATACCACATCTTAAAGCTTGCCGGGAGGCGCAGGAGCGTTTCTGGCTCTACCTGCTTTGAAGAGCCAGCAAAGGGAAGCTGAGAACACAATGTTGTCTGGTCCTGGCAGATGCTTTGGAGACCGGCCCGTTTTCATGGAAATTAGGTTGTTCGTATTAGTTTATTTTTGTTGGGACCTGAGCAATTCCTAAATCATTTTTCCATTTTCGTGAAGAGGGCGGTGAATCACACGCATGTAAAATGGAGCAGTTAGCAAATGCGGCTTCCCTTTGATGCGCAGTAATCCGGCCCTCTCGTTTTTGTAACTGCTCCCTGGAATTTTCCATCATCATCTTATTATTTCAATGAAAGTATTAAGAACAACAACAACAACAGCAAAAAAAACCTACCTTGTATGCTTTTAAAGAGAACAGGAAGGTTGTGCAAGCTAAAATGAAAAAAACTGGTTTGCAGCTGAATAATTGTGTAACCCACATGTTAAGAAATGAGACCAGGAAAGGGCTGAGGAAGAACATTCTGAAACGAACCCGTCGGCTGCGGCACGTTGGCTCAGGTTAGACTGAGCTCAGGTTAGGTCCCTGCGCTCCTTACGGCTTGGTGCGGTAACGGCAGTAGGTGCCCGTGATACTTTTTGTGAGTTAGAGACGTGGCTGCGTTCAGCTCAGCTTCAGAACCAAACGTACCGCTGCTCAGCGCAACATTTTCAATGTTTCCCTACTTTTCCGTGCTGAATGTCGTTTTATATCCGGCAGGTATTAACCTGATGACTGACACAAACAGAAATGTAATATTTTCCTACTGTTTACTATCAACTGCCCGCTCCAGTTTCAGGGCTCTTTTTCCTTAACCGAACCTGTTCATCGGGGCTGACGTGATTAAAATGGCAGTGCCTCAGCCCCTGCTTTGAGATGAGAGGTGCTTTTTGGTTTTTGCTCTATTATTAGAATAATGGGGGGAGAGCCATCATGATGTCCATCCCTGTGCTACTTCTTAGAGAACATCTGGAAGGAGAGAATCTTCCATGTAATATCCTTGGCTAAATCACACCTTATTTCCAACATATAAATATTGTGATATAGTGATATAGTGAATAGTGATATAAATATTACTGTAAAGTGGATTTGGGGGGTGACCCTGGGTTCTGCACGTGTAAGCAGCACTGAGGATGCAGATTAAGGCCCCAGTTAAACACATTTACAACTGTGCTTGTTATTTGTGAAATCATTGGTCTGACTTCGCTGAGAGCCAGTGTGAGTGTAGCAGACAGCTAAACGAGGAAGCAATGTTTGGACCTAGAACGACACTAGCTCAAAAGCAGAACAGGTCAAGAAATCTGAAAATGTGGAGGGTAAAGGGAGCGCATGCTCAGCAGAGCTTCTCCTGGGTTCTTCCACCTCGCCCCTACGGTACCAGTTTATTAAAGAGACTTGAAAAAAAACTAGTTCTTGCCAGTCGAGGTGACTCCTATCACAGCTATGACAGGTTTATTCCATTTGCAAGTCAAAACAAGTTTCTCTTCTCTCTCGGAGGTACATAATTATCAAGATCATCCTTATTGCTACACCCGGTACCATTGCCTATAATCTTTTGGTATTTGCACTTTCCTGGCACAGTCCTGATTGGCAAAACAAAGCTTGCATATGTGATAAGTTTAACATAATAGACTCTTCTCTTAGCACTGGATGCCATGAATCATAGAATGATTAAGTGGTTTGCCCAAAGCACAAAGTAGATTTAGTGTTTCTGCACTGCAGTCTCAGTAAATCAGGAGTGTCGCCAAAATCACAAATATACCCTAAAAATAAATTGAAAATATTCGTAAATATCAGAAGTTTTGAGTTGCATTGTGGAGCTCAAGCTCTTACCATTTTCTTACATTTTTCTACAACTGAAAACTTCTAAGAACTTGAGGTTTAAAAGGTATAAAAGCAAAATCATCCTGTAACCAGAGGCTACCTAATTTCTGTGAAACTCTTGAACCCTGGCAACAACACAAGTCTTCATCTCAGGTTCTGCCCTTTTCTCTCCTTGCTTTCAAATCTTTACGTATGTTCTATCTGCTTTTGCTACACAAACTTTTTTTTTCTTTTAAGTTGAAGTCTTGGTAGCTTAAATCTTCTAAGCACCAAAAAATATCACAAAGCTAGTGGTTCTGTCTGGAGAATATTATTTTTCGATGCCAGAACAGCATCTAAAAGTCCCTGCTCACCGCAGTCCATTGCTGTTCGTGCTTGGCCTGGCGGAGAGCAGCCCACTGGCCCGTGATCGGGACCGAGCTGTGCGCAGCGGAGTCGGCGGTGACAGCGCTGCTGAGCCGTTATTAGAAAAGCGGCCGAGGTGGAGACAAACGGACCAGCAAGGAGGACTACAAATTGGTTCTTGGTGCCCCCAGTTCTGGTCCCTGCTTTTCTCTGCGCTTTATCTGCAGCTATTGGCAAGCCAGAGAGAGAGGTTTTTCCGGGTACCAGAAAGTCATTCAAGGCTGTGCCCTGATCTCCTGACTTCAAAGTTGGCTCGTGCTTCGGAGGATGTACTCCAGCCTATTGCCTATTTCTAGACAGGAGAAAACAGAGCTGCCATGTCACAGGCTGGTGGCCGGAGGCGTCCGTCAGTAACGACTGTCGGGCTGTCACCCCTTGCCAGCAGGCTCTGCGAGTACCTGTGAGAGCTCCGGACGTGTTTTGGGGGGGCACCAAGTCCAGGTGTGGACTAGGGGAAGGGAGAAAATGCCACCAGTACAGAGCACTGGTAACTTTGGGACCAAAAGGGCTTTGTCTTCAGCTACTTGCGTTTGGAAAAGCCTGCTGACTTCTTTGGTGAGATAAGCACAATTTTTTGCACTATTCCTGCTCCAATATTTGTCCCTGGCTGTAGGGGCAGACAAGTATCTTGTGTTCCCGCAGGCCCCAGGACAACACAAGGAGATCTCGCCCTTAATGCTTCAATACCCAGTGACATTGCTGGGAGGAGGAGATGTGAACGAGACGAAGCTGTTCCAGCACGTTGGCCCTCCCTCCTCGCTGTCGTTGCTCTTTTGGTCATCTTAATCCTCTTCTACTTCTCAGCGGAAACTGTGCAGCGTTCTCTGCGGACACGAGCCTTGGGTACATACCCCTGTGTTCGAGGTGCTTCTGCTTCCTCGAGGGAGCCTGCGTCCCTGCCCCTACATGTTTAAGCGAGCCGCTTCAGTAGGTTCACGCAATTCAATTTGCATTTGCAAGGCTAGATTGTAACAAATATCCCAGACCCTCCTCGGAGGCTTCTCACCCAAAGTGAGTTATGCAAACTGCAGGCAAACCTCCCCTCGCCGCAGGAGATGAACTGTGCCTGAATGCCGGTTTTGTTGCTGGATGGCAGAGGCTCGGAGGGCCCCCTCGTGCAGTGCAGCGGGGATCCCCCGAGGCACGCAGCAGTCCTGGTGTCTTCCAAAAATTCATGGGCTCACGATGTTGAGGACACTGTGAAAGCCAGAGCAGGGACTAGAGCACTCAGCCGCCAGGAGGTTGTGTGGCATAGCCTGAGCCTCCGCGCTGTCCTCCGCCACCTCCTCGCTCGGAGGCGTAGCGCAGCCCCTGCTGCAGCGCGGCCGGTCGAGCGCTGTTTGCACGCTGTGCCAGGTCTCACTTCCCCAACGGTCTTTCGGTATGAGCACTCCGGTCATGCGGCTGCTGGGGATGGGGAAGTCTCGTCGGAGTTGTTAGCGTTGCTGGCTGTCCGGGTCGCTGCCTCTCTGCCTAGACCCTGGCCTGTTTCTCCCTCCTCCCCCATCTTTTTTCCTTAAAAAAAAAAAAAAAAAAAAAAAAAAAAAAAAAAAAGCTGTAGCTCAGGGTCACCATTAGTGAACCCCCAAAATGCTTCCCTTAAGCTCTTCACTGTTGTCATGCTGGAGAAGGAGCCAGCAGCCTCACGCAGGTACGTGCCTTGCGGGAATAAGGAAGGGGCAGCTGTGATTTGTGTCCTGAGACCTAAAAGGAGCCAGAGGTTGTGTCCCGTCCTCTGCTGCAGAGGCACTAAGCTAGGAGACAGGTCCACGCTTCCTTCGTCCCAAGCTGCAGCTTGGTGCTCCCACTGAGGTTTCTGTGAAAAGTGCTTTGGCCATGCTCTCTGCTCCCAAATTCAGTGTAGCTTTCCTTATAATCATGCAGCCCCCTCCCCAGCTGCTTGCGCCTGCTACGGCTGAAAAGCCACACGCTGGAGCACGGGGGCAAGCTCCATCCAGTGCTCGGAGAGCAGCCGGGCTGTTTGCGCTGCCCGTGTTTGGAGTAGATTATGCGCTGTGCGTTCAGACCTTAGTTTATCTTGCGCTAGCCTCCCCGGGCTGGCAAGTAACTATCTTGCTCAAAGTGACTTGCCCACTTGAATTTGGACAGGTATGTGGTTTCCCAGCTGGGTCATTGCTCAGCAGCTGAACGTTGCTCAGTTATCCCAGACGTGCCAAGCCTGATTTTCATCTACAGCTTCTGCAAGGCAAGCTGTGGAATGCAAATTATGCCGGTGTATTTGCAGGTCTGTGCTGAGGAGGAGATCCCAGGAGCCTGATACTTCTGTTTCCCAATGACTCGTTATGTAGGTTGCGTTGGCCCGCCACTCGAGATACAAAATGCTGGGGTTTTGTAGGTCACTCTTCTTTTGTAAAAGCACACAGGATGATCACAACATTTGTGTGTGTGTGTGTGTGTGTGTGTGTGTGTATAGCAGGGAAGAGGTGCTCCAGTGGTGATCACGCACTGCTTGTAACCAAAATCTCATCCCAAATCTGTCACTAGGCAAACAAGGAGTCCCCTCAAGCACTTTACGCTGTTCATGGTCTTGGAGAAGGAACTCGTGACTGCAGACAGCTCTGTTAGTACAGCAAGTTCTAATGGATCTCGAGCTGCTTTCTACATGCTTTTTTCTCAGGTGTGCAGTGTAATCCCTTGCTTTCACTTAACCCCAATAACCAAGGAGAGGTGGAGAATCATTTGATAATTATATGTTCATTTGATAGAGTGCACTTAAGTGACTGCAAATGCTTGCAAATTTTAATAACTCTTGAAGTTGTGTTCCAGTCGTTCTGGTTAGATGTCCTTTCTGCTCTGCTGCTGAACAAAGGAGGCAATTTTATCAATTGCCTAAGCGTGAGAGATTCTGTGGCTTCCTTAAAGAAAAGCTGTCAAAAATAGGTTAGAAAATCTGTCTCTTGCTTTCTCCCTCTCAAACAGCCAGCTCTCCTTACTGTCTGCAGGCAGGGTGGGTGGATTCGCTGCTGCTTGGGAATGGAGATGACCCTCGTTCAGCACTGATTTGCCCTGTGGGCAGGGATGACCCAGAAGAAGAGCTGTGAAGGGAGAGCTTGGTGAGAGGAGGCACTTCTGCCTTATGAGTGAATTAAAATGTGTTTGATTACAGGATAGATCTAGGGCATCACTGCAAAGCTCAGCGCTGCATATGAAGTCTTACATTCAGAAGGATGTCTGGGTCCAGGGATTTGAACATCTATGTCTACCTCATCCTTGTCTTTGAGCTGACTCCTGGGCTAATACACACTGCTGCACTGACGTCTAGGTCTCAGTGATTCTGGCCAATATGTCACAGGTTTTGGTTTTTAAAAGGAAACTTAGCTCCAGGGCTCCTCTGCTAACACCTGCTCTGTCCAGGCTGCCCTCCCAGCGCCTGCTGCTGTGGAGACCAGCTCCATGGTGGCTGCCACCAAGTACAGCAGGGCCAAGGCTGGAGCACCCGGAGGGCATCATCTGGCAGGACGGGGCTCAGGATTTTTGTCTTTGTCATTAAGAGTCCTACCATCAGTGTGTGAGATAGCCAAGGCAAGGGATGTTTCCAGCTGTTCTGGAGATGCACATCAGATGGCATAGGCAATTTCAGAGGAACGCAGGCCAGGCTTTGGCTTTAGATACCTTTCGTATCTAAAGGTACTTAGGTACTTACGTAAGGTAGCTTACATTGCTTATGTTCAGAACAAGCTTTAAAAAATCCTGGTAATAAACAACAAAATGTTTTTTAGCTGGTCATCTTGAATACATGCTCTCTCTTGTATTTTCTGTATTTTTGTACTGATTTTAACCATGGTATCCAACTGACTTCCAGTTAGGCAGTAGTCAACCTGACTAATATTTGTCACCTCCTATGAGCTAAATATGATTTGGATTTTATTTACTCCATTGTATTTCTTTAACTGCTTCTCTGATGTGGCTTCTTCCTGGAGGGAAAAAAAAAAAAAAAAAAAAAAGTTGCTGTCCTTATGCAAAATGAATAAAATCTTTCTGTGTTCTTGCCACATTTAGAGCTATATATATCTCTGGTACGCACAGGAGATATCAGCTTGGGAATTGGCGTGCAGAGGGTAAATAAATGAATTTACAGTAAAGCCTGCTTATTGTTTTTAAAGACCTATTGAAAGGAGAAGACTGTTCTTAATTTTCTCTCATAATCTCATTTCAAGATGCATAGCTTGGAAAGGTCTGTCAGAGAGGGCCTGTTTTGTCTTTGATCCCTAGTTTAAAAGCCGGGGGACAGACAGGTCTCCGACCCTTGGCCGTGGTCACGAGGAGAAGCCGTAGCCAACGCGGGGCGAGATCCTGCGGGTCCCGGCCGCGCTGAGACCTTGTGCAGAAGCGCAGAGGGCTGCTAATCCGGCGTTGTTTGCTCTGCACACCACACCCCTGCTTATTGCCCACGGTCTAAATTACGGAGGCGGCCAAACTTGCTTCCTGTTAAAAACAATAGCTCCGGATGACACATCAGCACGGCATAACGCGGGGGACGAGGGGCCGGGAACGGCCTGGTGGCCTCGCACCGCGGCTGCGCGCCCGGCACCGCGCGGGGCTGCTGCTTCCGCGCGTCAGGCTAGGGGACACTTACCTGGGAACTGTCCTAGAAAGAATCAGCATGGACGTAACCATCCAGGGGTTGTGTTAGTGCGAGCTGCTGTAGAGGAGCTAGTTTGTAAATCACCGGCTGGCTCGGGGTTGGAGTCACGTTTTTCTTTATTTGCACCGGGGCGTGCTTATTTTGCTGCAGTAAATGTTTTCATCAAGCAGTTTTTCAAGAACTGTATGCAGGATCCAAGACCTCAGTTCTTCATTTTTTTTTTAACCTCACCTCAGAAATGCACGTGACAGCCATAGCTGATGTTGCTTGTAGGTAATGGTGTGATCGAGAAGAGCTGTATTGAGTAGAAGAGTCGGTGAGTCCCTCTGCAAATAGAGGATATATAGAAGGTGTCCCAGGTACTTCCCAGCCATCGGATCACAGCCAAAATGCCACTGAGGACCCAGCACCTCCACATGCAGTTTTGTGTTCACAGCACAGCATCTGGTTAACAAGTACCGATGCAAGTTAGGTGTAAGCAGAATTGCTGTCCTTTGAAAACCTGGCTGCCAGCAACAAAAATTTATGCCTTCTGGTGTATCCAGACACATCTGTTGAATAGGTGCAGAAAACTCTGTAGTTAGCTATTTAGGATGTGTACCAGCTTCCAAAATATGAATTATCTTTTTCTTGCTCAAAATGGAACATGTCTTATACCCAGGCTCTGGGCACTGCTGTTGCCTCGTGCTTACAGGCGTGGGTGCCCCTGCGTCTGGTTGTTCATGCTGCCCTCGAACTGGCCGAGCAGTGCAGCAAGGGTCGGGGGGAGCTGGGCCCACACTTATTTAATGCAGCAAATCAATCTGCAAAGCTTTACCTGTGCAAAGGGGTGTGGGCAATGGAGCTGGAAAATGAGTAGGAGCTCTTTTGCTGCTGGTTGGAGGAGACTCATGTTAGAAAGATGTTCCTGGGCCATTAGTAAGACTTTATTTTCAATGGCTGCTGGAAAGCTGGGAAACTTTGCACTTACTTGGATTTCAACCATTCTTTTGTTCTGTTTTCTGACTCAGAATACCTCTTCCCTGCAAGCTGGCTCTGCAGCTGGAAGGGGGTTGCAGCTTCAAAGTTAATCCAATATTCTAAAGATCTATCTCACTGATATGGCTTAGAAATCATTTTCCCTACCTCTATTACAGTTTCCAAGGGAATCTCAGGCATACCTTGGGTTTTCCCTCCCTGCTTTCATCCTTCAGGATCCAGTTACGTCTGGCTCCGTTGCTTTGTCAGCCTTTAGATAATTTACTGTTTCCATCTCTTCCAGCATGATCTATATGATCCCCTCTTGGGACATTTTGATGTGTGGAATAAACTCCCCCATCTCCCACACTGAGGAAGATCATTAACTGTAGCCAAATCTACCCCTTTTTCTCAGTAAATTATCCCTTACTGTCTCCTCCTTCCTTTCTTTGGTTTTAACTAACAACATCATGAAATGTCTGCTTTTTCTAGGGATTTTTTTTTAAACAAAACCACATTCGGGCACACACAGGAGCAGACACACACATGCACACACCACAAGCAATGCACGCTCACGGACAACCACCACCCTGCTCGCAGAGACAGGCTTATATAGAAATACAATGACGTAAATCAACACCCAGAAGCGTTTATTTAATTACCCAGATGCACACACAGAGAGACAGGCAGATGGGTTAAGGCTGCAGTTTTGCTGGTGGATGAAGAAAAACGACACTTCAATGCCCATAGGAGAGTATTTTGGAAAAGCAGTGGCAGCAGCAGCAATTAAAGGTGCTACCTCTTTATTCACTGTTTCGGACTAATTGGCCTGACCTAAGAAATGGCAAACGCTGCTGCGTACCAAGTGTTAACCCATCTGCTTCCACAACCGACATCAGTGTGAAAACGGCATAGCAGTTTTTCCCAAAATCGTTCCCTGTTCCCAAGCAATGAGTGATTCCAGGAATTGCATCCCTAAACTCTGACTTCTGATTGCTCTGGGTAGTCCCTGCCTTCTTTTTTACTTTCTTAAAAATATGAAAACAAACTAAGGAGCCTGCCATGATTGCAATAACTCTCCTTTGGATATTCGTTTACAGGTGCTCAAATCCATTAACACCGAGCTGGTTCTCTGACCTTGAAATGGCTTCCTTCCCAGTGGGTTGCATCCTGTGCGGTTTAGGAAACAGAACACTGTATTTCTTGTGCACTTTCATGTCAAGAATTATTCCCAGAACAGAGTTCCTGGTGTGTCGAACATGCTTCTCCCTGAATGCTCACGGTCCTTGGGGTGGGCAGCGTTAGGAAATGCTGCAATTCAGTCATGACTGGTACTTGGTTACCCCCCACTTACTGCGAAGCTAACTGCGATCGCCATAAACGATGCTGAACTGTGGGATTCACCTAAATCTTCAGTACGCTTATACTGAATTGTCATTTGTGTGATATGATGCCTTTGAATGTTCCCTGTTAAACCAATTCTATTAGCTCTACTTGCCCCTTCCTGCACAGTACATCAGTCCCACTAACTTCACCCAACAGTTTCTTCATTTCTTGTCCTGCTGTTAAAATTTGGATATTGCTTAGAACCGTTCTGATATTTGGTCTTGGCTGCAGAACCAACGAGAGGCCAAGTGCCAGTGGGCTGTGCTCACGAGCAAGAGCTGCTGTGCACCATGTTCCCTGTTGAGAACTGCCGCTGTTGGGAACGAAAACCCAGCCCGGCCCCGCGCTGCGCCTTGCAGGGACCAGCGCCCGCAGCTCCTCCCTTTCTTCCCATCACCTGTGTGGATGCAGTAAACAAATGTCAACTGATATCTGCGTTGGTGCAATTTGCTGATGGAGTTATCCAATACACAAGTTGTTTTTCACCGACAGCTGTACCATCCCTAATACTCTCAAGGTCTTATTAAAGGCTTCAAGAGCTTCTGCTGGATAGGTGGTTCTTTGTCTACAATCTTATATTCTTCTGTAGTTGTATCTTCAAGTTTTCCACAGTATCAATGAAAAGCTCAATCCAGAGGTACTCCTTTTAGCCTACTGCTTTTGTGCTAAGAAAAAATACCCTTATATGCTAGAAGGCAAATTAATACATCATAGAAAATGTCTCCATTTTGCATTTTTGTGGTGGCCCAGAAACTCTGATTTTTGTGGTCAGATGCAGCCTTGGGCAATACCAAAGCTGTATATATTTCTTCGTCTGTTCCTCCCCCCCCCCTTTTTTTCTGGTTATGATGTTTGAGGCATTTTTTTCTAGATATATAGTACAGTCTGTCCATGTGGGTGATAGCTACCATTACTGACCATCTGCTTTCTTCGCAGAATTCTCCGAATGTCATCTTCTTGCTCTGCTGCTTGTCATCTGGGGACTATCCCAAGCAAATCACTGCCATTCCCTTATTTGCTGTTTCCCCTTAGACTGCAGGGCCTCCCAGGGTGTTACACTTCCAAGAAATTAGCCATGCTCAGCTGAGGGACAGGTGGAAACTGTTAATCTACTAGGGTGTATGATTACCAAAGCATACTCAAATAACCAATTTCTTTAGTTGTGTCTGGGAACATAAAAACCATGAGAGATGACAGTATGCTAAACTGGTGCTTCCTTTATATTTGTTTCCTTAGACTTCTTAGGCCAGGGACTATCTTACATTTAGGCATTAGGTTCTTGGCACAAACAAACGACGAGCACTAGATGTTGTGCCCTGCCATTGGGTGGGAGTTTATACTTCACTTTTTAGCACTGCTCATATTAAGTTTATGTTGGAAAATGACTGAGGACAGGTGGGAGAGTTTCATCTGCCTTTTGAGTAACATACTTTATTGAAGTTATCGTAACATGGGAGTTCAAAAATAAGAATTAAGGATGTCATTTTATCTTCTTTTTCTTGCTCCATGACAATTCCTCACCAGTGAATTTGTGGATACTAATCCTGCTGACAGTCTTGATGTTCTTTCCTAATCTGTGTATTTTTTTCCTGATCTTTTCAAAAATAATGCAAGTCCTTCAGCATTTCATCCACTTCTAATTTCACTTCCCTGCTGTGTTGTTTCAGTGAGTGAAAATATACTTCCCTAATTCTTGGACTACCTTTTCCTTTCTTAGTTGGTTCTCCTCTGTTTTGGAAAAACTTCACCTTGCTATGACAAGTTTACAGCTCTGCGTTATTTCCCCTTTCCCTTTGTCTTTCAATTCTTATTTGTGTTACGGAGATGTTTTATGAGCGTTGAGTCCCAATAGTGCTTCCTGGACTGAAGAGCACTTATTACTGAGAATGACTGGTAGGATGTAGCCTACTCTTGAAACAGCAAGTATTAGCTGAAGGGTGGAAAGATGAGGTAACAATAATGCAAACAGTTTAACAGAAATAGTGACTTTTCACTAAGTGCAGCCAAATGAAAGCTTCTCACATGCAGCTTGATGGAAGCAAGCACTAAAGGGAAGGGGGATGGGAGCCTGACAAGGTTTGTGGAAGCTTTTTTCCAGGGCTTTTTCCACACCTGGGCATATTGGTGGAGACTGGTGAGGAAGCAGTTTACCGCTCATGCTGCTGTCATTAAGAGTGAATGCTTGGGGAAGACAGCTGGGATTTTAGCCACACTAATAGGGTACAGCAAAGCAGAGAAGACTTTTCAGGCTTTTCACCCTCACTTTGCATCTTCTGCTTCCTTCCTTCCAATCCACTTGTCTGTTTATTTCAGATGCCTCTGTGTTTCTGTCTGTCTAATTCAGACTTAGACTTGAGATTACAGACTTCAAACTTCCTCTTTCTGCTTAAATAAATTCCTTCACCCAGCAAGTCTGTTAATACTCCCTGTATTCAGATATACTTTTCCTACTTTGTATAGTGCTTCATCCTCACAAAATGTACTAGTATCAGATCAGGTAAAAGTCAGAAGGGAGAGCTATTCAGATCAGCAGATGGCAGGCTCCTTCTAGCAATTGATACCATCAGCTTCATCCTACATATCCCTGTATCAGAACATCTGATGATGACGGCTGGAAAAAAGAAGTATGGTTTCTGCATCCTTACAAGTATGCATTATGCCAGTAAGGAATCAAAAATACCTTTGTCACCAGAGTCTGTGTGGAGTGCATTTAGTCCCTTAAAGTAACGTGTATCGGATGGGAAAACAGGAACATAGTGGCTGAGTAGTACTGATAACAGCAGAAATCTGAATGTCAGAGACTGCGATTTACAAATTCACATCCAAGTCTGATTTCCATCTTCACTATTCTACCTGTGAAGATTTCCTCCAAAATAAAATATGTTAGGCTCAGATAGTGAGGTGATGAGAAATTTGGGGAAAAGGAAGAGATGCTGGTAAATGCAATCTTAACTTAAGTGTCTGTGGTCAAATGGTGCCTTAATCAAGCTCTTCCTTCCCATAAAGTGTCTATGAAACTGCTCCTTATGTTTTTTGTTTTTGTTTTTTTTTTTAAGATTAGGTTTAAAATGTCCATCCCTTCGGGAAACAATTTGGTTTCCCAAAGTTGTATGTATCCTCCTGACACAATGCAATGAACAATTGCAGGCCTTTTAGCATTATTGATGCAGCATCTCTTTTATGTTTTGTATGTTTTGTATTCCCTATTTTCAGCAAACAATAGTGTTAAAGTATTTTTAACAATGCAGCATTGTTATGAAAATGAGCTGACTAGTGAGTCTGATAGCAGGAATTTGCTCTGAGTCAACAGTGGCAATTTACAAGCATTGACTAACGAATCCCGTAATGCGCACAGCACCTCTGTGAAGAAGGGAAGAAAGCTCCATTATCTCTAATATGCAGCAAGGATTCAAATATCAGAGGCACAAAATATCTCTGTATAAGAATGTGAACGGATAGTGAATCCAAGTCGGGAATTCCTGGTGCTCACTTCTCTGCTTGGGAAAAAATAATATATTTCATAGTTCTGTACAGACATCTCTCAGAGACATGTTGGCCAGACAATAGCAATTTTTTTCTGTTTTTTAACAGAAAGCACTAATATGGTAGGCCCTTACAGCCTCTGAGAGAAATTTTCAGTGGAGACAATAAAAGCAGATTTCTTTTCTCCCTCTTTGATCAGATTGGGGAAAGAGTTTACCAGAACATGTTAGTATTGTAACATTCTGTAAATAAATTAGGAGTAATTCGAAGGTGGAGTAAGGGCTTATTTTATCCCCCCCCCCCCCCCCCGAAAGCGTAAAACAAGCCCAGCTTGGGCTAATCTCCTTTGAGGAGAGAGATGTCTCCCCTGTAGCTGTGGCGTTTCAATATTCGTGCCTCATCCTTGCCACAGCTGCTCCTTCTCCCCCACTCGTTTGGAGTGTCATATGATGCCACTGCATGGATTTACTCTCATGCAAGGTGCCTTTAGGCAACGCTTCTCTCCTGTGTAGGTTCTGGCATCTCACATGCTTTCTCAAGGATTTTCCAAGCCCCCTCTCCTACGCAACCTGTGGGATGGGCATTGCGAAGTACCCATTAATTTCAGCAGATGAATATTCTTCCTTCTAATACAGATCATAGCCTAACTCACTTTGAGGAGGAGGAAAAAAGAAGTCTGAATCTACTTCTCTATCGCTGACCTATTGCCAGTTCTCTAGCTAAAACTGCATGGTGGGGATATCCCAATTTTTCCAGTCTACAGTCTCTTTCAGTAAGTGATGCTTCTATTTATTCATCGCTCATTTAGAAGAAAACAGGAGTGAATAAGAAAAAAAGAGCAAGATAGAAAGAACTGTAAATGAGAGGGCAAAGTTTCCGAATGGGACCCTGGACTGGCAGGCACATCTGAGGTCTCTTTCCACCACTGACCTCCCATCAGGAGGAAATGTCTTCACCTCCACCAGCTTCCCTGTTAGTCCAAAACTCTTGTTTTGGTCTGATTACACTGATATTTCTGCAGAATAGAAGTCTCTTTCTTTCTCCCTCTCCCTTTCCAAATTTGATCTGTACCGATGAGCCTCGACTTAGGTAGAGCTTCCATTTGGTATATAATAACAACAATAATAAATAAACCACTCAATTTTCTTTTTCAAAGTCTTTTTTTCCCCTATTCTAAGCATCTGGCAAATGTTTAAGTATGATAATTATCAGGACTGTTCAGCACAGAAATGAAATAGTTCACAAACTCATAAATTTCTGAATTATTCAAAATTGATAGCATTCCTATAAATACATTGTGAGTAGCTAAAGGTGTAAATTTTCATTTATGTGCTATTTATTATGAATTATTTGCTCAGTGTTTATTATATGAATGAAGTATGCCCCTCCTTTAAGATAAAATTCTGATTGTGTTTGCTCTTAAAAATTAGATTCCCCCAAGCATCACCTTGAAATATAGCCAAGTATGTATACCTGAAGTGTCTACAGGGCTAGATGGAGCCAGAAGAGGAAGTTTGGAAAGAACAGAAAGCCAGAAAAGCAATTCATCCACCTTCTCTTGGTGTAATTTACACAGGATATGAGAAGGGGTACTAATTTTAATACGTTCAGCTTGGGTTACATACCAACCATTTGCTGCACCTTGGATGGCAAAATGCATTTCAGCATGTTGTGCAGCAAACAGCGTGTTTCAATTCCACTTGTCTAGACAGGGTTTTTGGTTGCCCCATTCTGGCAGGCAATGTGAAATTTCTTACCTTGATCATATCATTATGTGCTGAATTTACTTCAGAGAGAACACCTGCAGCCCTGAGAGAGTAAATTCAGTGAGAGTTGCAAATCCTCAGTACCTCTGAGGATCTGGACCTCTGTCCTTGACAAGGGTTGCTAGCAGTGGCACTGCCTGGTGTGCTCTGTGCTTTTGTAATACCTCACTGGATTTCAACACTTCCACACTCTTTCCAGAGGAGGTATGGATCCTTTTGGGTAACACATGTATGTTGATGGTTTTATACTGTATACAGCTTTGCTTTTTTGTATGTTGGAAAACATCTGTGCTAATTTGCCAGGAAATTCACTTGAAATCACCAGACTTTTCACATACATACAGTCCTCCCATTAGCAAACAGCTGTCAAAGATGGCAATTACAGTAGATTTAAAGCAGTGGTTTGAACAGGTGGCTACTTTGCACAGACTTTCGCCAAAATAATTACATTGGTTGCAGTTCACCAGTTCACACTTACTGAAGTGTTCGTACAGGTCATGTGCACACGAATACTACTACAATTGTCACTATTATTACTTGTACCAGAACAGTGCCTCGGATCAAACAAGAACAGGTCTCCCTTGTACTAGGCATCCTAAGAACTCACAGAAACAGCCAGTTCCTGCAATAAATGTCTTACATCAAAATAAAGGTGTCCTTTTAAAGTTTAGTGGTTTTTTTTAATTGCAGATCCAGACTTATTTACAGGTATGAGTAGATCTGATTTTATTTCAGTGTAAATGTGTGTGGTTGTCGTTCATCCCTAGCAGTTGTATGATACACAAAGCTTTGTGGGAACTGCCTGTAATAATGACCAGTGCATAATGACCAGTCAGTTTGCTTAAGATCAGAAGGCAAGTAATTACCAGTGCTATGAAATAGTGACAATTTGAAAAGAGCTTTATACAAAAGAATTTTGTCTTACTGTTGGTTGCATCACTTCTGTCATTAAATGAGTGTATTTCTTCTAACCTTAGCCAAATTGCTTATTTCTGTGCATCATACTATAAACTGGCACTTGTGATTACTCTGCAGACTTCCTAGGTTTTTATAAATAATTTTGATGTCAGCAAAAGTATCTGTAGAATTTGATAAGCAATTGATAGGTTACTAAAATCTTCCTTCCTGAAAGTTTAAAGAGCTACTCTCCTGTCAAATGCATGCTTATTTCAGCACCACAGCTTCATAAAGTAACACGTGATGGACGTGCTCACAGGAATTGCGGTCCATCCAGTCATGCATTCTCTTTGGCAGCACTCAGTACAAAAGGTTTTGTGGCAAAAACTCTCTAAGCCTTCCAGTGACAGCTCACCTCTCAAACGGATAATTCGTGTGACTCCAAATACTACCATGAACATCAGATGAAAGCATTTTCTGTTGGGCAGGCACATGACTCCACTCGTAACTGCTGGCACCTCTCTTGGCATTAGAATTTCTCATTTGAGAACTATTGCACTAAAAGAAGCTGCCAGGAACTCAGCTGCAGGTATACCCTGGGCAATGATCTGCTTGTCATGGGTACCATCTCTTTCCCAGTCTCTCTACATTAGAGATGGGTTTAAATTTTGAAGTACAAAGTTTTATACTTTCTCCAAATGTTTTGCTAGCATTAGGTAAAACAGCCCTGTAAATCCTTTCTAAATTCTTGACCTCAGCAATAGCCAGTGCAACGAGTTCCACAGTTTAATAACACGTACATGCATTTTATACAATGTCATTTTTTGGTCCCAACCTGCTTGCTCAAATCAGGAACTTGGAAATGAGATCTGATTTCCATTACTACCTTCACCTGCAGGGCAGGGGGAGAGAAAAATAGTGAATAAATAATTTCTCTTTGTATGGCATCCATATTGCACACAGCATTACAGAGCTCTTAAACAGTTTAAAGGGAGTTCTTTTTTTAAAGAAAGAAAAAATTAATCGTCCTGCCTCTTGGATTACCGGAGGCCATTCAACACGCTGCTCATCGCAGCACTCCCTGGTGCCCGCTCATCCTGGACCCTCACGCAGGTCCCTGCGGCAGGTGCTTCAGGGCAGCGTTTCAGTTCCCCGTCCTCTCCTAAAGCTGGAGGGAGGGGAAAACACCACCGAGAGTCGCCGGCGAAGCTACAGCGACTGGCAGGTTGGGAGCTGCACTGCTGTTTTCCGCAGCGGTTGCACAGGAGCCACCGCGCAGCGAGGATGCTCAGGACTCGACCTGCGAGGCGCTGTCATCTCGGCGCTTCCCGCCCCCCTCGGCCGCGAGGGCGAGGCGGCCGCCTCCGGCCCCGGCCCCCGGCAGGGCGGGGGCCAGGGAAAAGGGAGATTCATCGAGCTGGAAACCGCCTCTGCCGAGGGAGCGCCCGGCCCGCGCGGCGCTGAGGGAGGCGGCGGGCGGGCGCGCAGGTGTGCGCGCACGCCTCCGCCCTTCCCGGGCGGCTCCCCCCGGCCTCCTGCGCGCCGGGGGCCGCGCTGCCCCCAGCCCTGCGCGGCCCCTTCAGCCTCCGGCTCCCTCCCCGGCGCGGCGGCGGCCGCGGCGCGGCACCGCCGCCGCTGTGAGGAGGCGCGTGGGGGGAGGGGCGGGCCGAGCCGCCCAACGGCCGCGCGCCGCGGCGCTTCCCGCGCACCTCGCGCCGCCGCTGCCCTCGGCGGCTCCGCGGCCATTGACGTCAGGGAGGGCGGCACGTGACGCCGCCGGAGCCAATGGGGCGAGGCCGGAGCCGCGGCGGCGAGAGTCTCTCGGCAGCGCTCGCTCTGCGCACCCCTCCCTCCCTCCCTCCCTCCTTCTCCTCCTCCTCCTCCTCCTCCTCCCCCCCCCCCCGCGGCAGCGCGCACGGACACACGCTCACACACACGCACTCACACACACACGCACTCACACACACCCCACGCGCGCGCACCCCCACGCAGGCACACACCGGCACACACACGCACCCACATACATGCACACGCGCGCCCGCCGCACGCACTCGCGCACACGCCCCGGGGGGAAGGAAGGAGCCGCGGCCGGACGCCCCGCAGCCGCCGCCGCCAGGAGCCCCTGCCGCCGGCTTTTGTCTGCTGCCCCCGCCGCCAGCCCACCCTCCGCTCCGCTCCGCGGACAGCCGCCCGGCAGCATGGATGTGGCGCTCTGAGAGCCGCCGGAGGAGCCGGGGCAGAGCGGAGCGGGGCGCCCGCCGGAGGGCAGATTTTGAAGTTTGAATAAGGATTTTTTTTTAATTGCTTCCCTTTCCCCCCTCCCTTTTTTTCTTTTCCTTTTTTTTTTCGTTTTTTTTTTCTGTGTGGCTGAATCCCTTCCTCCATCTTCCTTGACAGTTTTTTTTTCCTCCTTCAGTATTTTTTAATCTGCTGTGTGGGGTTGGATTTTATTTTTACAGCTAGCTAGCTAGCTAGCTCTCCTACCTATAGAAACCTTCCTCTTCGAGGCGGCTAGCATTAAGCAAGATACAGACTCGCAGGCTGCTATGGATTTTAACGGCAGCTCTGGTGGGGGCAGCGATCACAGACAGATAGAGGAGAGCAAGCCATTGCTGGGTGAAATGTCTGCGACGGAGGGGAATAAAATGGGTGCTGCTCCGTGCCGGCGAGCGCTGCTCCACTGCAACGGCATGAGGTACAAGCTGCTGCAGGAGGGGGACATCCAGGTGTGCGTCATCCGGCACCCCCGGACATTTCTCAGCAAGATCCTCACCTCCAAGTTCCTGCGGCGGTGGGAGCCGCACCACTTGACCCTGGCGGATAACAGCGTCGCCTCGGCCACGGTAGGCACCGGGCCGGGCTCCGCGGCGGCGGGAGCGCGGGGCTCGGCCGCGCGCGGCCGTTGGCGCTGAGGGGCCGCCGGCGGCCGTTGGCGCTGAGGGGCCGCCGTGCTGAGCGGGGTGCGTGCCTGCCTCTCCGTGCGTGTGATAGTAACTTTGAGGGAAATGCGTGCTCTTTGTGTCCGTTTCTGCCGGGCTGCCGTTTGCGAGCGCTCCTCGTGCGTGTCCCTCCCCCTGAGGTGTGTGTGTGTGTGTGGAGGGATGTGCGGGTGTGTGTGTGGGGGGGGGGGGGGGGGCCTGCGTTTGGGTGAATCCTGAAACGCTGTGTGTGTTTTTTTTTTTCATCTCTATAATCCAAGTGATTTTTTTTTAAGAGTAAACCATTTTTTTAATTGCTTTCCTCCTCCCTCCCTTTCCCTGCTGGCAACATGAGGCTGACATGGAATTAGGCTTGAGCAATTCCTTTCTGAAACCGAAGTCTGTGAATGTCCACTGACATATTGGCAAAGTTGGAGATGAGAAAGGTAGAAGATGCTTTTAATTCGAAAGCAAATGCTTGGGTTTTGGACGGCAGCTACGCTGCTATATTTCAGGCCTTGTTTTGGGTCCTGATACGGCAGTCGCATATCCTGCCCAGACCCTGACAATGTGATCTTAAAATATGGAGATTCTCTTGCATTTTTTTCCATTAGAAGGAAAACCCTAAAGGAAAAATGAAAGACAGTAATATCAACAGTACAAGAGATGTACAAAGGCAGATTCAATCTTTAAAAATGTGATTTATATTTACATATATAACTTAAAATTTCAGTGGGCAGCATTACTGGAACATTTATAGTTTGTGGTGTGACTACACCCAGATTTAGTCTGGTAGCAATTAACACAGCTCACAAAACATGTTTTACACCAATTTATAACCACACAGAACTTCGGTTATGCTCTTTTTTTGATTTATATGTAAATATCTCATTTTTCTGAATAGTTGCATTACAGCCTTCCTATAGGATGCTCATGACATGAGAGTGCAAATTGACTTTTATGTTTTTTGGTTTCTATTAATGGTGAATTTAAATGGGTTTGAGCCAGGCTGTAATGTGCTTGGAGTTTTTGTTGTTGTTGTTGTTTGTTTGTTTTTTACACTTTGATATGGAGACACATATATGTGTGACTGCCTTTTCTGCATCACGCTCTGCTACAGACAATTCAAAGGAGATTTTTCGATGGGAGCTGCTTTAACCTTCAGGTAGGCTGGCTGCCTATTCTCACGGAGTTCTTCTTTAGTATCTGCAAAACAGCCACAGTTCACTTCACTTACTATTTCCACTGGACTCTTGAGGATGTTTCCAGGGAATATTTTTGTGGAAGAACGACTGTAAAAAGGGATGAGGACTAGACAATGAGATATTGCTGGAGAATACCTGAAAAGACATGAGCACAAGTAGTTTTTGTAGTTCTTGATTCTTTTAAAATACTCAACTTCCTCTTTGCACTGATGGTATCAGCGGAGATGAGGCATTTTTCTGGCAGTAGCCATAGCTGATTATTTCAGAAAGGAGGAAAAAGATACTGTTAGAGAGAAGTAGGATTATGCTACAGACATTAATCTCTATGATGTAGCAATACTAGACATGAAGTTGTATTTGTACAGGAGACTTCAAAGTCTGCTGTCTGGCAAAGCTGTCACCAAAGAAACACTCTCTGAGTGGAGTCCTATATAGTAGTGCTTTAATTAAAATGTAGTGTGTTTTCATTCCTAATTATTTTGGGTATATGAGTGGCAAGAAGATACTAAAGCACTGTGTGTACCAGTGTAGACTCCATTTTTTTGAGCAGTGCTTTTTATGCTTGCACCTTACCATTTTTTTCCCAGCGCCATCTCACCAAGTAAATAGGCTTGTTCAGAAATATCTATTCTTTATTATTTCAAGTACAGTCTTCGATTTCCAGAGAGTAACTAGGGGACAAGGATAAGATCCATGTTCACTTGTTGCCTGAATGTATGGATATGTTAAGCTGTTATCTTTTTGACGTCGGATGTAAGATACCTAGCTTTTACTCTCTCTTGGAGCTGTAAAGGTGTGATTTGAGCAGAATATATGGTAGTTAAAAAACAAACAAACAAACCATAACTGGGAGATGGATGCAACGACAAAAATTCCTGAAAGCCTTGGTTGATATTTAAATATAACTAGCTTGGTTTTCAAGAGCTGTAGAAAAATACCCATACCTTCCATTGAAAGTATGAGCATTGGGAACATTCAGCAGCTCTGGTAACAAGGTCATTTTTATACATAGTGCTTTCCACGATCAGGGTGCTTTATGAACAACCACTAATTAATCTTCGCATCATCTCTTTGCAAATCCTCTGGCATGACGAGTTTTACTGCATTCTGTACAACATGAATAAAATTGAACAGGAAAATGACATCACTTTGTTTGCATTTGAAAGCAAAAGTTGTAATGACAGCTAAATCTACATCTGGGAAGTTAAGTCTGTGAATACTGTGGATAAGTTATTTGTTGATTCTAGATACTTGCTATCCTTTGTACGGACATCTGATACATATGCTCGAATTAGTCTTTCTACTCAAGTTCTTTCTTGTCATGCCTGGGCTGCAAAATAGGAATTAGCATTAGTTTGTGTGTGGACTATCCATATGTATTTTTTTCCACTGATAGACACAGTGCCCACATATAAATATCATTAATGAGACCCTACCTACAGCTTCTTTTGTAAGAGATAATGACTTCCGTTGTTTTATTAGGCAGCTATATATTTTGTTTCTGACAAGATAGTTTTCCTTAGCAGAATCACTGTGCAAGAATGTAAAGGAAGAAATGTTTAGGCCATCTTATTTTAGCAAAACTTAAGGAGAAAAAAATAAATTTCCCTACCAATGTCTTTCCTAACCTTCTCAGAAGTGACTATTTCAATTAAAATAAACCTGTATGAATAATAAAAAAAAGATGTTATTAATTATATTCTGAATTAGTATTCATGTTCAACTAATAGACGGAAACATTAGCTCTTACAGTGGAGAATGCCTTACTTTAGGTGTTCGGACTTGAGCTGGTTTACATGTTTATTGTTTGCTTCAGTTTTCTCACCTCTCAAAGAATGAATTATTTAAACATAGTACAATTTCACTATTACAGTTTCACCAGTACACATGCATCTTGTATAGGCTTTTATTCTGGTGCTGGCAAAGGTTTTTTTTGTTATAAGCATATACAGTTTTATAACCTTCTTTTCCCCCCTGCCCGCCAAACTCCCAGTAGGAAGTTTTGGTATTTACAAACTTTGCTAAACAACAGCTTACTTACGGATGAACCTGACTTTCTCCCCCATGGGAGGAATAATGTTTATTTTATAAACACTTATCAAATCCAAATGTAGTGCCCTTGTCAATTTTTTTTAGTAGGATCTGTCCTTGCACAGCTTGAAGGGCAGTTGATAGTAAAAACAGAGATGGGAATAAAATCCATTTTAATACTCCTTTTGTGAGTTGTGTGATGAGGAAGCTGTTGTTGTCTTCAGCAAAAATGCAAAAATTCAGGTGTAAATAGCTCAAATGTGGCAGTCATACCTGAAATTCTGTGCTGTTAGTATCCTTTTGCCTTGTCCCATTCATGCCTCTACTGTTTTCTCTTTCACTCTGTTTATTGCACCAGTTGGAGGTAGATGCTTAGGACAGTGGGTTTTAAAGTACTAGATCACAAGGAAGGCTTGCGCTATGTATGTGCAGCAGAAAAAGAATAAATAAGCAATTAATTTTTGCTAGCTCAGGATGACCTCTCTATTTCCCATCTAGGAAGATAGGACATAATTGAGACCATGAAATTACTCATTAATATCCCTCAAGGAGGTGGAAACTTCTGGTTTTTTATGTCCTTTTTGTGTTTCTTGGCTTTGCCTTTACAGGTAAGGTTAATATAATGTAATGCTACGGTCAAAGCTGATAGCCCTAATGATAGCCCTAAAAAGCTTTGAGTGTCTTTTAAACCTTTTTCTATGCAAAAATAATGTACAGGGGCAATATTTTATTGACAAAATAGCTAATGAGAAATACTTCTAAAATAAGAATGTGAGTAGATAAGAGATCTGCATTTTTTTTCCTTGAAAAAAAAATCATACACAATATTAAATGAGGCAGGGCAGTATCTTTTAAATAAAACAAGTAGAATAGGGAATCATTTTCTAATTACTTTAAAAAATTCCAGCAATTCTGCTACTGCACGTATTTCAGCGTACTATTACATGTTCTTTTCCTTCCTTCTTGTTGTAAAGATAGACCAAAAATTCCTATCAAGCAAGACCTTTGTTTACTTTAGCACAGGTTCCCATTAGTTAAAGAAACATGCTTTTTAAAATTAAATTTCCCTTGAAAAACAGTTAGCTCAAGTGGGAAATATTATGCAGAACTCACAAGTTTCAAAACAGTCTTATGAAGAGATTTTTTTTTAAGCTTTCCTGAAAAGGAATGCCATACCATTACCCAGATTCTAAATAAAATGATAATGTTTTTCCAGTAGTAGTAGTAGTAATAAAATAAACAATCTGTTCAGCAAACCAAATGCTGACTGTTAGTCCTATGCTTCTGATTGAACTCTACGAATGTGAGTTAAAACTAGCTTGATTGGCCCCTTTCATAACACACACAAATAAACGTGAACACATAAATAACCAAGCAATTTAGTGGAATTTCTTTTCAATCCACTGTAAAAAATGGAATGCTATATTACAATTTAAATATAATATTTTCTCTTTGTTTTGTACTTAAACTGCTTGTTCTTATTCGATAAAATTAGTACATGTAGATTTTGGGTGTACGTGTTTTTGCCTTTTCTGAGCATCATGTAATATGGGTAACCCTGTTGCCACCTATCGAATATTTTCTTCAAGCATATAAGAAAAAGCATTTAATGTGGTAATTTGTACACAACTCATGATAATTTAGATGTCTTTGCAAATTGAGGCCAATTTACTCCCTGTTATTTATGTTGTTGAAATTTAGATTCCCATTTCAGTTTTAAAGGATGGCATACATCTGTACAAACAAAACCCATATTTTCCTGAAAACTCGGGATTTAATGGGATATTATTCTGTTGTGACAAACTTGTTTTTATTGCTGTATTAATCCATAACTATGTGTTTAAAAAGAAAAAAAATAGAATGGTAATTCTTTAAAGTTGTTTAATGCCTATCAAACATACTATTGAGTGTATAGTTCCTAAAGTGGTCAAAAAGCACAGTTTTTTTATGTCATTAGTGTTAAGGTATGTGTTTATATGTCACAGAGCTTATATAAAATATGCAAACAGAAGCTATATTCATTGATAGAGTGAGGGCTCTTAAGGCTATTAGTGTTAACACCCAGCCAGTAAATTTTATGTGTTTAGGACCGTAAATAAAAAGGATACTCAGAAATACTTCTGCTTCATTTTTCTTTCTGGCTGTGGAGTAAAGATGTGGTGCTAGCCACTGCATAGTGGTAATAGTCCCCCTGAGGAAGTTTGTAAATTGCCTTTTGTGCTCAATTGGAATCTGATTCCCTGTCAGAGCAGAGACTGAAGGAGCTCAGCATCCCTTGCAGGACTGGGTCTTTGTGGACCTGTGAGATCAGCTGCTTCTTCCCTCTCTCTCCCTCTCTCTCCCTCTCTCTCCCTCTCTCTCCCTCTCTCTCCCTCTCTCTCCCTCTCTCTCCCTCTCTCTCCCTCTCTCTCCCTCTCTCTCCCTCTCTCTCCCTCTCTCTCCCTCTCTCTCCCTCTCTCTCCCTCTCTCTCCCTCTCTCTCCCTCTCTCTCCCTCTCTCTGTTTTTTTTTTGTTTTTATATATATATATATATATATATATATATACTAGAAGATTATGGAAAGAGTTTGCTAGATCACGTAGGATGGAGTATGGCCCTTCTATGAAAGGGTGTTCCCATCACAAAAAGAATGTTTAGTTTTTCAGAGGTAAAAGGCTAAGGTGAGAGTGGAAAATGCGTTATGTTCTGATCTACAGGCCTAAGTTTGAATTGTTAGGAAGAGTGGAAAGGCAGAGGCTGAAGTCTTGGTCCCACCAAAGTCACTGGCAGGACTGTGTATGTTGAGGGATGTTTTGAAGGAAAGAGATGGTAAGTTAATATGCTGGGGAGGAATGATTTTTGGAATTATTTAGTTTACTGTGTATTATTTTGATTACATTTTTGATGTTTGTAAATAAGTAAGGTTTAACACAGAATCTCTGATTTCCTTGTATGTTCTATGTTAGTAAGCATAACTGAGTTAAGTAGGTGTTTACTTATCTCCCCACATAGGATTTAGGAAAGAAGAGATCTACCTCACATAGTTCAAGCATTCTAGAATCTTTAGAACTAATTAAATTGTGGGTAACATGGGTAGATTGTGGCATGTTTATTAGTGTTTTGAGCTTTGCTAGCTGCATTGGTTTTGTCCTGTGTCTGTAGATGATTATAGATACGTAGTGTTTAATTCCATATACAGTTGTATGTTTGATGATGATCGATACATTCTTTTAACTGGATCAAGGAACTGATCAGTTTCACTGTATAGTCCACCAAACTGTTGAAGAAAGGAGAGGGCAACTTGGTAGGCTGGAATTGCTGCTAAAAACAATGTGTGATTAAATCACTGCATAAAATTTTCCTGTTTTGCACAGTATTTTAGAATGCAAGGGCAATACCAGGAAAAGGAAAGGACAATTGAAAAGTATACGTTATAACTGAACGTGCCAAAGCTGGCTGAAGTTTTAGCTCTTGTAGTTGCAGGAAAAAAACCCCAAAAAACTCAGAACTAGATGCTAAATTAAAAGGTCATCACTTTATAGGCTTAAAATTATGAAAATTTAAAAATATTCTTCAGGTTTTGGAGGAGGGGCTCTCGCTCAGGATTTGTGGGACATTGTAATTACTAGTACTTGGACTTCTAGCATTTACAGTGATTTCCTTTACTTTCCCTCCTCGGCCATCACATGACTGATGGGATAGGGCCAATAAGATGGGGAATACAAAAGCAGATAATACAGTAGACCACAGGCTGCAGAGTCCAGGGTAAGAGAATAGGGTAAAGGCAGTTTTTCCCTACTTAGATCTGAGTTTTCTGTATGATTTTAAATAACTGAATCTTCTTCCTGTTTTTGAGATACTCAGCAGAAAAGCTTCTGCTGTTCCGAATTTAAGTGCATCTACTAGGATAGATGTATGCCTATTACTAAATGAGCTCAAGAAACCTGTCAAGTTGCAATGACTGAAATATGATTTAGAGCTATGCTTAGTCACATACATTCTTGGTCTTGCTCTGTTGAAAGCAGTGTTGTTATCTGAGGAAGGGTATTACAATTCCTTGTTTACCTGTGTATGACAGAATATAATGCTCAGAAAGCTGAAAAGGTTCGATTAAAAGATCGCTGTACAGATTTCAGATTGGTTACTGCTTGGTGAAGGTGACTGACTCTACCTTGTTCATACAGGTCTATGCAAAATAGATCCTCAATTCTTTATTGCATTGGCAGATCTCTAGATGTTGAGTAGCTTTTGCTTGGATGAATGAATCTTTTAGGAGAGATGGGCTTGCTTAAAATTTCCCTCTTAGATAGCAACAGCCTGTGTACTGATTCTGTTGCATCTGTTTTATGCTAGCATTTGAACATCATTGTCCTGATGGAAAGTTAGATTGTGGTATGACTTCTTTCTATGAAGAAAACTGTGGACTAGTAGGCAAGGAAATTATGAATGAGGACTACTCACCACAGGTGATAGCTCTGGCATGGGTAGCAATTAACATCTTCAAGATATGGGAGACCCTTGAACCCTCTGCCTCTTCTGGAATTTCATACCTAGTGAAGCTAAGAACATGTATGCATGATTTATTGCAGTGTATTAACATTTAATTATCAAGAAGGATTGTGGTAGGTCAGCAAATGTAATTACCAATAGAGCAAGTTTTCTGTTTAATTCATGGCCCAACACAGCTTAAAAAGTCAAGGTACAGCTAGGCGAAAGTGAGGCAAGCTAAGAGCTGTAGCTTGTGCCGATATCGGTGATTCAGTGAAATGCAGTCTGCCTTCCTGAGTGGCCCTGGGTCAGGCTGTACCAAGGTGCATGCCTGTCTCCTTGAGGATTCCCGGAAAGGTCCTGCCAGCTGCCATGGCTCTGCTGGGTCTGCTCTAGCTCCCTTCTGCCTTCTCTTCCCCAGAAAATAGAGGCTTATTAAGAAAAAAAAGGTACTCACTGCAGATTGATGTTACTCTCCTACTTTGATAGAAACATCTGTACTTACTCTGTTCTTACTGCTTTGTCGAGGGAATGTGATTTTGATGCTGAAATTAGCAGAAAATCTGCTGTGGTGTACTGTCCTAGCTGAGGCTTGCATGTGGGGAATCTTCCAGAGGGGCAGCTACTCCTCAGTCCTGAAAAGTGCAGCAAGATGATACTTTTGCTGGTGCTGTTGCTTTTGCTGTCTTAACCTGATGTTTGCATATGTAGCCATTTTCACTTGGGAGGCAGTGGCAAAGCAGGAGGCTGAAGATGGGATAAGCCTTGTATGGGCCCTCTTTGTGTCTCTTTCCTTTTTCTGCCCAGAATTATCAATTATTTCAGAGATAAGAGCTTTTGCTCTTTCAGAGTATGTTACAATTTTTTTAAAGCTCTAGTTCCTGTAATTGAGAGAGAGCATGATTTTCTCATTTGAGTTGAAAAATTTAAAAGGAGAAATTGCCTTTGCTATTGCTAAGGAGAAGAATAATAGCCAAGGCTTCAAAAAAAAAAAGACAAATGAAAAGATGTATCTAACACTACTTCAGACTCATGACGTCTTAAGCTAATTTCATAATTTTAGGGATGGGGATTTTGAATGCTTGAAACTGTCAGAAAAGGGCTTTTGCTTCTTGGATTTCTGGTGCTTTAAAAAATGTCAATAATATATCTATATCTATCTATCTATATATTCTCCTTTTAAAAATGTTAAATGCAAATCTTAGATCACATAGGAATGGATTTGGGTTTTGTCAGATTCTTTTACAAAGATGTCAAGCATGGTGCAATAAATGTCTGAAGAAAGCTGAGATTAAGTTAGAGATTATATATATTTTTTTAAGAATACATAATTTTGTATATTTTTCTTAGGCCTAAAGAGAAACTGAATTTGCAAGAGACAATCAGAAATAATGTTACTTTTCTTATAAATCAGTTATATGTATTTTTGAAGTATGCAGATCTATGACTGTATTTGCATTTTTGTAGATCAGATTTTTGGTGATGTTAAGCCAAATATAAGGCAAGAATTTTATAAACAAAAAACATCTCATTTTGTATTTCTTTATGGTTGCTTAATATCTAACTTAACATACAAATTAGATAAATGCATTTGCAGGTAGACAGTTTAGATAATTTTTAGAATAAATCTTTGTTTCTCTAAATTTCCTGAAGATAACCATGGCATGTTCCCAGCAGAATATTTTAAACTATGTAGAACAGATTTGTCTCAATGGTAAAGTTGTGATATTATTATGTTTTATATGGCAATGTTCATTTCTCCCAGTCTTTATCTGTTCTGGGTATTTTGATTATAAGCTTTTGGGATCAGCAGATGTCTCGTAACATGTCTGGTTCCTGTTATAAAGGGGTTCTGTTGTACTATGGAGGTTTTTGTTTGCCGCTGTAGTGCAGTTAGTGCATATTGTGAGCAGGCTCTATCTTTGCTATTTCTGTGCAAGTATCTAAAATAAGGCTGGAATGACTTTGTTAGCTGTATTTAGGGAAGGACATTATTAATAGTAAAGTAGAAACTGCTTTTAAAATAAGCATTTCTGAAAGGTGCCTAGTGGAATCAACTTGTTAAATCAAAATACAAAGGATATGTGTATTTTTTATAATTTTATTACAAAATTATGAGCACCTATTTAACCTTCTGTGAACAGAACAGGGTTTGGTTTTGGCTTTTAAAATGATCAGAAAATACTATTTTTGGATGACAGGTTAATTATTTTGTTCAATAAATTTTGGGATTTCAACTTCAGTGTGGTTCAACAGTCTCAAAATGCTTTATAGTCAGTGTTTTGTACATGGGAAAAATGAGAGAATAAGAAATGGAGATGAGACTTTTCAGCTGTCTGCTACTGTTGGTATGCCTTCAATTTCTTTTTGGAAGCAGTATATATGATTCCCAATGGAGTGTCTCAGGTGGGACACCAAGAATCAGTTGCGTCTCTTGATAGTAGTAGCTTAAGTGTCTTGCCATAATACTCGCAATAAAACCGTGACAGAGTTGGAGCACAAAGTTGCCTTGCTCTGGCCAGCTACCAGGCTGCATTGTCGTTTTAAGGGTTTATTTGAGATCAGGGAAATTGTGGCTGATAGCAGAGTGCAGTCCATGATGCTATTTTCTTCTTACTGCTTTGCAGTCTTCCTGCGAGGAAAATGCCTGTCAGGGAACCGGGTACCAGTTGGTTCAAGTCTCTTGCTTTCTACTTTGTGCATGCTGTGCTTGTATATTCTCCTAATAGTCCTTTCTGACAGCCTACTGCTTTGCTTTTGCTTTAGTAGCTGTTAAGATAGATTTTGGAAGTAAAGAGTAAGTAGGGGAAGCTCTGACTACACTGAAACTTTTCAGCATGAAAGCAATCTTGCAAAGTTGTTATAGAAGCAGGGCATTGTGGTCCATTTGTGAAAAAGATCATTGGTTCTCCATAGCCTCTCATACCCTGGATTTAATATATGAGTATTTTGCAGTTGATCCCTTAAATTTAGGAATCACTTGAGAAGAATATGATTACAGAAGTACCTCAAAATATCACATTTCCATCTATAGTGATACAAACTGTAGAAAAGATAGAAAACTGACAGTAGAAAGTCATGTGGACACTTAAATAATTGACTTGTAGCTGGTCTCGGATGGTGTAAACTGATGCAGCTCTGCTGATTTTTCCTATAGCTATGCAGTTGTTCTAGTTGAGGATCTGACAGTAGAGTTATTGTTAGCCTGAAAACACATTTGTACAAGGAAAAATTTCTTTGCACTAGTTGTTAGTGTCAAACTGGGCATTTGATGTCAGTGACTGAGAGAAGTGACTGAATGGTTTCATTGGGTGCTCCGGCTTCATGATGTTCTGGTAGTATCTGTGGTGTCCTGTCATTTCAACAGTTTGCTTGATCTGTTGTCTCTGAGAAAGAATGCAAGGAGGAGACCAGAACTGCAAAAAGCCCACTGATCCTTTCAAGAAAAAACAGCATTTGCTTTTGCAGCATGGGAGATTTCCATCTACTTCAGTGGACTGTACTGAATAAGATCCATCCAATGGCCTTGCCTTATTGCTCAGTAGTCAAATGCCTGTAGTTTGAACACGCATTATGTGTGGCTTTTTGTGGAAGATACATGTTCAATGAAAGAACCATGTCTTTCAGAGTGACTTGTCTCTCTGGGGAAAGAGGAGAAGCTATCATATGATAAATGAAAAAAATCTATACAATTATTGTAAACTGCTACCTTTACTAAACAGGTTATGGTAGCATGATTATGTGATTGGAAAAGGAGATTCAACTGATTTATTCAGTGCAGGAAGAATATTTCTTTGCCTGTTCCTTACAAAAGGAATACCAAACTCCAGTTGTGTAGTAGCAGCTCAAAATAATATTCCCAGTCCTTTTTATTACGAAATACGAATCAGACATTTTTATCCCTGGTATATGGAAGCAAGGAGCATTGATGAAGGCTATTGTGAAAGTGCAAATTAATCGTTACGTTGTTTAATTTTTCTTTCAACTCTTTGTGGCTCTTTCAGGTATTCTATTTCACACTGCTTTTGTAGTGACTTTGGAGGAAAGTGTTCGCGTCTTTAGCTAAAGAGTAGCCTGATACCTAGAAACAACAGACAGCCTAGAGGAACAAATAGGTTGAATAGAGTCCTGGCACTAAAAATGGTGTCTACTTTGCAACAAAGTAATGTGGACATTGAGGAAAACGTAAAACTTCTACTGGCACAGAACTTTGCTGTGTAAGGTGAAGATAGGTAGATACACAGCCAACGTGTCTTGTCTCACTGAAAATGAATTTTTTAAGGTTAGAAAATTCACCTTTCAGAATTGCTGTGAATGAAACGGGAAATAAAGGTGGAAGAGCTTGAAATTAAATGAAATGTACAGGATTAGACATGAGCTTTTGTACTACATATTAACATGCCCCATCTAGGTAACCGCTTTACTTTTGGAGCCCAGGATTTCCCTGAAGACTCTAATATCTTCTCACTCAGTTTTGTGGCAAAAAATCATTGGCGTTGAGAAATAGTAATATTTTTTTTGATGCTGTCACTGTCTCCCTTGAAATTAATCTTTTATGATGTATTGTAAGTAGCATCAAATGTCCCCAGTGACTGAGGTTGCCTAGAGTGCTTTAAATTTGGTGAAATCAAATCTGTCGTGGGAGTTGACCATGTATAAAGCTGTTTCCTCATGGAGATAGATGACTTGGGAAAGTACTGAGCCCTTCTTGGTCTTGCCAAATATAGGACGGGTTCTTTGTTGGCTCTAACTTGTGCTGTTTCTTTAACTGCAGTGAAGGTTGGTTGATTTTAAACCTGTGGGGAGTCTGGATTGAGGCAACATTAACTATTACTCGTTTTCTACATGTTGTGCTTGCTGCATGTATTCACTGCTAGTGCAGTAGGTCCTGGGTGGACTTGGATGGGGGGAAGGGAAGGAAAGGAAGCCATGGTTTGAAACATTTAAACAAAGCAGCTTAAACTGAGACATTACATCTGTATGCTCCAGCTGAAAAGGGAAGTCTTTGAGTTAGTGGCTGAAGCGTGCTTATGACTGGGGCTTTTTGACTCGTCTTGTAGGGATGTAGTCTACAGTGTACCTTTTTAATATGGTGTAAACATGTCCTTCTGGAGAAACTCAGTGTTTGTGAAATCTGTATCATGTAAATAATGGGAACTCTTAAATTTGATGAGTTGCCTGTTTCCTAGCGCCTTTTATTTTATCATACCTGCTTTAACTGAGATAAAGATGTGCTGTTGTGTTATGTTGCCTAGATTTAATGTCAAGGGTTTTGAATGTTGTCTCTTTGTTTTTCAATTTTCTGTTCAGAGATAGGAGAAATAAACTAACTTGTGTATTTTTCCGCCTGTACAGCGTGTACCTGTAGATCTTTTGAGAGCTGCTGTCTTGAGACTCTTATGTGTGATCTAAGACTCGTGCTGTGCTCAGATTTCAGGTTACCAGATTTTTTTTGCATTTGTAAGAAAAGCCTGTACAAACAATGCTCTGCTGTTTCCAAACACTGCAAAGTTTTCCCCTTTGCTTCCTGTTTTTGTAGCATGTGAAAAGACCTTGTTGTCTTTGCACTGGAATTAGCAGTAATGTAAATGCATTCAGCATTAACTGCTGTGTGTTCCAGAATGCAGGGGCCTGAGTTGCTCTTTAGCAGGTGTTATTACTTCTTATTTGTGTTAAGACTAGATTAAAAAAGACTTGTGCCTGTAAAAGGGAAAGCACATACAGTGTTAAATTATGCAGTCATGAGCTTGTTATTTCCCCTCCCCCAAGTATGCAAGCCAGTTAGTAACCTAGTGATCTATACATGAGGCTTTGTAATTGGATATATGCCCAGAGTGCAGATTAATATGGAAAAGCTATAAAGGCATGGGTTCACAACCTTTATTTGACCACGTGAAGACTGTCTGCATGATCCCATGTGGAATGTGTGAGAGATTCTCAAAACAAAGAAATACCTTCATATATTTGCTCAGATCTGTATGCAAACCACAGTATACAGAGGTGATGTCCTTGTGTTAATGTGAATAGACTGTTGATTAAATAGTACTTAATCGGTTAATATTCACTTTGTATTTCTTAAGAGTGCCTTAAATGGGGCAGAGGTGTATCTGTAGCCTCTCTTTAATTTACCTGACTTCTTAGATTTTATTTTGAAATTGTTGAAGTTTTCTTTTTGTGGTTGGACATAATTTCAGCCTGCTGGGTGGGGGGGATGGGGAGAATCTCCCACAGCAAAGTGAAAACAAGCAGATGTCTTGACTGCAGCTGGCTAGAGATGAATCACTTCATATAAACTTGCCTGGAGAACATGATCTCTCTCTCTATAAACCTATACTCCGGAGAGAAGGGAGAATCCCCATTAGTCAATGACACCCTCCTCGCCTAAAATTCCAGTGTTTCTAGTTTGAAAACCTTACAAAGCATATACAGGCTACAGGCTGTATACAACAGAGGCTTTCTCAAGTTTGAATACAGTTATAACACATTTTTTGTGCCTCTTCTGGTAAATTTTTTTCTAAACAAAAATTGGAGTATCCCTAAATGAATAAAAACATTAACACCTCCGGCAACCAGTTTAATAATCATGAAGTCTCTTCTAAACTGGGATAGTATTGTAATAAGGAGTTTGGCAGCTTAGCAGAGCCCTGTTGCAGGAGTAGCTGACCTTTCTCAATCTGCATGTGACTGAGAGCAGCAAGATGTGTATTGCTCTCTTCCTCCCACTTCTGCTTCCCTATGACTTTCTGGGAAGGACTTATGTATCAGAAATGACAGTGGTTCCCTAGGACCTCACTGTGGGATGATGCAGAGCTTGGTCGTGTGTCTGGGTTCCAGAATGATCTACTGATACTGGCTTCTTCAGGCTTTTCTATCCTGTTTCTTCTTACAGCTTAGGATTTGCACTACTAGTTGTCCCGTGACAGTAAACCTTTGCTATTGATTTTTAACATAGCTCTAGCGTTGGAGATTTGCTGCTTGCAAGGCTCCTGCAATTCAGGATCCATGAACTATTTTGATGCTGTTTTGTTTTCTTTGCCATCCTCCCAAGTGGAGTATGGCACATTCTTTAGTTGTTCCCTGATGTTTAGATGGAGATGGTATCTCCTATAGCATGAGGTCTGATCAACATTAACAGTGGGGAGCTGAAGGTAACTGTGCATAGATACTTGCAGAAAATAAGATAACGCTACTTAAGCTTTTGTGCAGGTAATTTCAACATATGGTTCCAATGCTAGCCTGACTCACAAATACTTGGAATAGTCCTTAATTCTTTCCCTGCATCTAGAATATGAGAGTTGAAGTGAGTCATTCTCAGGGACCTGGCAGTGTTGTTGCAGATAATTCCCTGAAGTCACCTTTGTGCATAATACAGTAACTGAAGGGATTCATATCACATCACTGCAGGAAACTGGAAGTCTTATCCTTACAGGAAAGAGCAGGAGCTTTGGGGTTTTAAGTAAATCTTCATAAGAAGAGGGTATAGATTACCTAATATATTGTCCTGTATAGGACTTGTTTACCATGTAACTTGAATTCTTTTTTGCCATTCTGTCGGCTGTAGAGTCAGAAGTAGCTGTGTATGAAGACATGCATTTCTGAGTGCACAGAAATGAGCAATGGAGATGAGGAGGGAACTGTTTGCTGCCTGTTTCTTCAGTGAAGTGCAGCAGAAGGATGGATACTTCCTGTTTATAACTGATTACCATCTGTGATAATTACATTGGTCTCAGAAGAAGTGGCATATCTTTGTATTCATGAGAGACTACAAGACATAGGATATCCCTGCAGAGAGCTGGAAATGCAACATGATACTGTGTGGTCTTTGTCTGTTCCTGAGGGGATGGAAACATATGTATCTCTGAGAAACATATTTGTGTAGATAGTGAGGTATTCTTAGTAGGCAGATCTGATGTATTCTGTGGGCAGCAAAAAAAAAAAAAAACAGTGTAGCCCACTATCTGCAGATTTAAACTGGAGAAGGAATATGCTGCACTTATGGAAATCAGCCTTACCTTGTTTGATATCTTAGCTCTAGGAGTAAGTAGTGCCTGTGTTTCTGACTGTCTTGCCCATTGCAGATTCAGATGAGAGCTGGTAAGTGATGAGTCCCTTGGCATTTGCCACAGTTTATCAGCTGGGCTCTCAAGACGCTGCTTCAACTTGAACTTTTATCTGTATAGCAGTTTTATGCCATGAGAAACATTACACAGAGAAATGTTGTTTAACACTATTTGCTGCTTGTTAGAAAAGGGGTGCACTTGTACTTTGGCTAGAAAATTAGTTCTGCATCTTGACTGAATTTCTAAGCATAAAGCATTTCTGAAGCATCTTACAACTTGTGATCTGTTCCTCAGCCACAGAGAGCTGCTCAAGGGAAAGAGATGCCTTTTGCTATGGCTTTATGTGCTCCTGTCAGCCTGCATTTTGAGAGTATTGAGAGAGGCAGTGACATCTTAGGGCTGGACTCTGATATCTTTTGGCTCTCTAGCAGCTAATTCTACAAGGTGGTCTCAGCAGTTTCAATTGCATGACTTGAGATCACGCTTACTGTGAACAGACATAATCCACTAGCTACATTCCTTTGTCTATGGCAAGCTGGTTAAATAATAAGTAGTACCTTTTTAGATCCACTAATAACTGAGTTTTCCTTCATCTATGCCTTTGGGAATGTTTCAGTACTTTGCCTGGCAGTGTATCACTACTCTGAATCGTGTATGGAAAAATGTCTGAAGCAAATTAAACAAAATGACTTGCACGTAAAAGATCAAGTCAAAACACTGTCAAGTTGAAAGTCATTGAGTTGATGGGTGCAGTCTGTATGTGACTGGGGAACCTTTAGTGATGCCAATAGAAAAAAAAATGACCGTAGTAGACAAACGTTGCATTTGCGGTTTCTGTGACTTAAATTTTTTTTATTCATGTGATTTACTGTTCCTATGGTCGCATGGCTCTAGCTATTGTGAACACAAAGAATGTTAGAGGAAGATCCTAGCATGATGCTGGTTTCAGCAAAGTCTGGGTTAAGACTTAGGTCCAGAAAAGTAGAGGTGGAGAGAGTGAGTTTGGAAAAAAAAAAAAAAAAAAAAACTCCTCACATTATTTGTGGCTTGGCGGGTGTAGATCCTAGGAGTCCATTCCGTTGTTTTTACTCATAGCATCTTTCTCTTTTGTTGGGAATCACCGAGAGTGGTGATCTGGCATCTGTACCCTACTAGTAAAAACAATCTTAACTACTTATAATTAGTGAATTGTGTAAGCTGGCAGTCACTGATTTGAGAGGATGGAATAACAAACATAAGTACAGTGTGAATTCTGCATTGACTGGTAGCATATGTCAGAGAAAGAACTGCTTTATCTATCTGGTGCTGAATTGCCCTAGCACGTGGACTGTCTTTGCTGCTTGTTTGCTTTAATCAGGATGGCTTACTGTAAAAAGCAAAGAAGGTAGATAGAGATCCAGCAAATGAAAAATGGTAGTTTTTGAAAAACAAGACTTTTATTTTTATGTTTTTACAAAGGTCTTTGAATTGTTGTTTTTGATGGAGGGAAAGTCACTCTTTCTTATCAACAGTGAATCTGCAGTAAAGTTACTTAAAAACAAACAAAAAGCTACTTGGATTTGATATGGAAGGGAGAATTTTTTGGAACACTTTTTGTTTAGACCCTTATGGTTTGGTTATTTTCTTTCTTTGGGTTGTCTCTTGAGGATATGTATATGTCTGATTCAATCTAATACTAGACAGGATGTGCTTCACTTGCATTAATTAATTAGTTGAGAATGTTGTACTCCACATTAAAATCTTACAAAATGCCTCTGTTCCCCTTTGGAAAGAGATCCATTTCACGGTGAGCTGACGTTCTGGGCAGTACATCTGAGATAACCGAAGATGCAAGAGGAAGGGAAAGCAGCCTCAGGAACAATGGGGAAGCTTTAAAAAACTGTGTAATTTGTATCAAGCTTCCTCTCTCCTGCGGCCCCCCCTCCCCCTTTTTTTTTTCCTCGTTGTCATAGAAATGTGCCAGTCTGTGTCTCTCACAGATGAGCTCACTAAATGAATGGCTGTACAGGATGAGTCTGGTTTCAATGAAGATGTTTATACTTGAGGAACACAGATGGACTTAAACCACAGCCCAGAATCTAAACACTCCTGAACCTCCTGGGGGAGGAGAATGATAAGAAATGGAATCTGAATTTTATAGCTCAGGCCTGCTTTGAATTTCTGAATTATCATTGGAAAATAGAAAAGGAAGATTATCTGGAGTAAAGAGTGTATGTGTGTTGTTGGATTGGGAGGTTGGGCATGATTATATATTGGCTCAACTCCATGGTTCGGAAAAATTTTCCTACCTAGATTTCTTTGCAGGACTGTGTCACAGCTGAGGTTAATTGATGGTAGAGGTGCTTCTCTAATGTGCAGTCTTTAACAAGTCATTTTTTTGAACATTTCTCTACTTCTGTTACTCTTTTGAAATAAAATTTTTTGAACAAGAACTGACAATCTTATCTACTACACTGCCATGTAAAATGCTATAGTACAGGTTTGGTAGAAGTTTGCACTTAAATTTTGCTGGCTCAAACAGCTGCACATGACAGAAGCAGCATCAGACCTGTGAAATACCAAAGAATTTGCAGACTATACAGCTCACAATCTTCAATGAGGTTTTGTCATTGAGCTTTCAGCAAAAGTAGTGCAGTCAACAAATGTAATGCACTATGTTTTACAGAGTGGTTTAGTGCAGGCAAAAGTTTCCTTTCCAGGATTCAGTCCCTGGATTATTTGCTTATGAGCATAATTCTGTGAATTATTTGTACTTCCAGGAAGCCCATCAATTCAGTATTTTCATCTACATTTGACATTGTCATTTTACACTTAGCTCCTTTGATGCCTTCTGAAATGAGAACTGCGATATCTCCAGGGTTTTCAGATATCCAAATGATTTGTTGATCTGTCTGTCTTGCTCTCCTTAGTTTTCGATTATTGGAGCTGAGCTCCAGGAAATGATGCATGTTGTGAAATGCAGAACAGTCCTTGCTAAACCAAGGTGCATTCTTGGAAGAATGAGATACTGTAGCCTATTGATGGGCAAAAACTATGAAGAACATGGAGTAAATGGAACACTCGCTGTCTAAAAAAATAAAGTATTCCCAACAAGTGCAAGCTAATACCTTTTCAAATGAAACCAGCCTTTCCAGAAGTTTTCACTGTTGAAAAATGCTTTTAATGACTTACCACTCGGACCTGTTTGAATGTGTTTGAGCCTTGATTTTGGTCACAGTGTTAAATATAGCTATGCAGGCTCTTCTCCTAATATTCTATTTTTGCTTGTTACTCACTCTTAAGCATCCTGCTTAACTCATGTTGGAAGATGGATTTGGGGCAGAATGGCTTTACATTTTAATGAGAACTTTTTATTTTTTTAGGGAAAGAAGATTTCTTTTGCACGTGTAAAAAGCTTTGGGAAGCACAATTCATGTGTACAGAAATCCTTTTCTCCTAGCCTGACTCTTGCTTTGTGGAATTTTAAAAGGTTCCAGCACCCTGTAAAAAGACCTTACTCTGTCAACTGATCTCATCTTTGGAGGGGGAAAAGAGAATCATTCATTACAGTAAATTGAGACACGATTATATGCAGGCTAGAGCATTACTTACGTATCGTTTGCTGTGGATCTTACAGTGCTTCACCAGTGTTAACTGTCACGTAACTGCAATGAATTAGGAAGTTACAGATGAATAAAGTGATGCATAGAAATGAAATACTTGACTTACCCAAAGTAACTGGAGTGCCAGAATTATGACTTCTATTTCCTGGTTCCCACCAAGGGACAGCCAACTTAGTGGAGTCTGAGGAGCCAGGAGCTCCAGCGCTCTTCCAACTCTGCCACTGACTCACAGTGCGAGTCTGGCAAAGTGCTTGACAGCACTGTGTGGTTTCCCATTCAAAAGATGGTGTTAACAGACTTGTATGTAGTTATTTTAAGGGTTAATTAATTCGGCATCATCAACTGGAGTTTTTTGAGATAAATCTGTAGGACTGCCCAATTTTCTGGTGGAGCTTTTCTGTAATAGTTTGTCCTACCTTCTTCTAGTTTTGTATTAAATCCTGAAAATGCACAATAATGAACAATGTACGTTATCTTTTCTCAAATCCTTCTCCTTCATTCAATTTTATAAGAACCTTCCCAGAAAGGGACGACACTGCAGATGACGCTTTTTAATGAGCTATGAAAGTGATCAGTTGCCAAATGCACAGCGTTAGGGTGGAAACAATTAAATGAATGAAAACAAAGAAAAAAAATCAGTTATATTCTAGAGCTGAGGCTAGGACATTTCAGACAGAAATAAATTTTCAGGTAGAGCTACTGTTTTCAGTATGCTCTAGATAGGTTAAAACACTGTCAAAGCTTAGTTCTAATAGCTGCTGTATTTTGTTCCCTCAATTCTGATGGCTCAGTCAAATATTGCCATTGACTTTCATTGATTTTGGATTGGATTATAGGCAAGGACAAACTCATAATCTATTACTTCACTGTTTATTAGTAAATGTAACAATTAAGAAGAATAGTGAATGACCAGAGAGGCTGTATTTAAAACATATATAAAAAACAAAAACATATACTGTTTTACTTGCCTAGTAAGTTTGCAGTGATGCAATATTATTGAAAATTATCACTGTCGCTGTTGAGCATTGTTGTAGTGCTGTTGGAAATTACCATTTTCACTCTAGGAGTGTTCCCTTTTCATCTGAGATCATGAAAATTATCTTGTTTTTAGTTTTACTTTTGTAATTGGCTTAGGTTGCCCTTCTTGGGGTAGGAGGGCTTTGGGTGTTTTGTTGGTTTTATTTTTTACTTTTAATTTGAAACACAGTTTTAACATTTGAATTGTTTGAAACAAAAACAAGAGAAGTCCCAACATGAACAGAGAATATTTTTAAAGGACTTTATGGCTCTAAGTTCGTAACACAGTCCAGATGTCTCCTATCTCTGCTCTTTCTGTAGCATTTTCTGGCGCAGCGTAGTTGGATTTTGAACTTGGTCCAATCTGTGTGCCAAGTCCTGAAATAAAGTAAATCAGTGAGTTGTTCTTGGATGTTTCCCCTTAATCCAAACCAACCCAAATCAAACTTTAGCTCTGACCTCAAGACTGCACATTCAAATATTTTCCTTTGCCTCCTCAGTTTCAAAGTAGCAAAAGCAGGAGATTACCACTTTGCGATATTTAAACAGACGGCTTGTGCGACATCCGTGCAGCTGAGGCAACTGCGTTACTTGGGACTTGATGCCTGTTAAAACACCAGTGATGTCTGCCAGCCCTGTGATTCTTCATCTTGATTCCTGTTGTGGGGTCACGATGCATGTTCCAACCCCACTGGAGAAGGATTTATTTGGAGGTGTGTATTTTATCAACAATCAGATAACAACCAAAGGCAATAATTTGTAGTCCTCTTTTGCTAATGTTGCTGTCTAAATGTCTTAGAAATTATCACTAGGAATAAAAACAGTAACACCCCCCCCCCAAACATATCAAAAGCAAATTCTAAGATAAACTGACCCTTGTTTATCTTTCCTTGTGCAAGCACTTGTTTCCATTGTATTTAAGTACTCCATTGAAGTTGGCCTATTGTGCAAATAAATTGTGACTAAATAGACCACCTCTTGTTGTTTAACATTCTAGTGACAGCATAGCTATGTGGAAAAAATAGTATTGGAGAAGTATTTACTTTTTACAGCAGTTTATTTGCTGGAAATAAGGAGAATTAAGAGTATGTGACACATGTTCGTTGCAGGACATAGCAGGTTTGAGATCTGCTAGTTTAATCTTAGCTTTTAACTTCTGCTTGACCATATTCGGTTAAATTAAACCATACTTGTCTTCCAACCCTTTATGAACACCCAGCTTCCATTTTAAATTAATGCAAAACTTTCCTTTAACTTAACAGACTTTGTGCTAGGTCCTCATGTGTATGATCTGCCAGGTCTTTTGGTGTATCATTGTACAGGCAGGTTCACAAGCAAATGGGATGCAGAAGTCTGGAGGCATTTTAGACACAGCTGCCTTTGCATTGGGGAATGAAGTTCCGGCATGTGTTCTCACCACTCTCTGGTGAGAAAAGTGTCTGTCCTGTGCAAGATGCTTTAGGAATTCGTACCTGGGTTGAGCAACCAGTCTCAGGCAGAATAACAACCAAAACGCCTGTTCGAGTGGCCACAAATACTTTAAATACTCTTACCAAATCAAACCTATTCTAAAACAGGTATGGATCACAGCTTTCAACAAAGGTATAGAATTCATGTTCTTGGTGTTCCCACAGCAATTGTGTGTGTATGTATGACTACTCAGGGAACACTTAATACAGAGCTTTTTGATGGAATAAAACAAAGTCTTTTTTAACAAGGGAGTAGCAATGACCCTGTTTGGCAGAAATATGGATAGGAAGGTTTACTTACTTATAGGAAGATACTGCTTATTTGGGCCAGTATGATTACTCCTTGTATTTTTATTAATCAGTTTTATTCCTTCTGGTCTTCAAGCCAGTATGTGTTTTTTTTTTTTTTTTTTTTGGCTGGATTCTGTATAAACATGAAATGGGTGACTTACAGATGCTGCCTTGGTGTCACAAAATCTACATTTCTAGAAGTAGCCAGAACAGCTAAGTGGATAAAAGTAATTCATATTTTTCATAATGAATTCTTTAAGCTGAGTTAAATGTTTACAGGCACTTTCACTTGCTATGTTGTAGAACTTTGAGATGCAATTACAAAGTTGTTATGCAGCAGTGAATGCTGAGGACAGCAGTGAATAAGATCCATACAGAGAAATGCCATTAAAAATATGATTTCAGCGGTTATATGTCTTGTAATTCTTTTATCACTTAGCTTTTGTATAGACATGGCTTTGTCTCCTTTGAGAAGCCATGTTTGCTGCTAATCTCTAGGATATTCAGGCATGTTTTGCTTTTTTCCTGAAACATCAGGCACGGGTTGACCAGTCACCCTAAGTTTCCTTTTTTTTTGTACACTGTGCCAAGATCTGTCCCATAGCTAAATGGGACCTCGTCTGAAATCTACGTTAGAGCTTCTCTGCTCTGTGTATTGGCTGCTTGCATAGGGGCTGGACCCAGTTGTTTTGAAGGGTGACCCTTCTGTCAGGGCTGACCAGGCAAGCTCTCTGGCATGGGATCAGAAAACTATCTTTAAATGAACAATTCCTGACTTAACCTGATTTTTCTGCAGCTGGTAAATTATCATTGCGCTCTCAGCCTAGACACTGTGAACTGCTTAATATACCCTACATAAGAAACTATCAGGATATGTGAAATGAAGTTCCCTGCTCTCTCACCTCAGCAGGAACATAAAGGTAAAGGTAGGCCTTGCACTCTGCCCTGGTGGGTGGGAAACTGGGGAGTCTGTCTGCCCGAGGAGGTGGTGGTATGTACCACCTCCATCCACATCGATCCACCTCCATCCAAATTGATCCATTTAGGTTCGTCTGTCATGCAGAATTTTTTTTCTCCTTAGGTACTGCTTTGAACTTCTTGCTGGAAACAGCTTAACAGAGATGCTGGGAGAAAGGCTGCAGTGAGTGCAACCTGTGTATGTGTATTTGTAAACAGATAAAAACTGCTTAGGAGATCTTAATTGGCTTCACAGAAAGGGCGGTTGGAGATAAAGCTCTGTCAGGGAGCAATGATAGAAAAAAAAAAATACTGAGACTGAAAATGAAAGAGCTGCTGGGTGATAAGAGGGAGCTCCTATGTCTTGAGACCAGGACTTCAGATAGATAAAAATCTTTAGAGTGTGTCCTCTGCAGATCAGCAGCATAATGGTCTTGCCTAGGCCGGCTTCCCTTTGTTTTCCTTCTCCTGCCACCCAGGCTGCAGGAAGCAGTTTTCGTGCTTCCCTGGCAGGAAGATTTTTGAATGTGGGAAACCTGATAGTGTGTCTGCTTAACTACCAGACTTTGGCCTGGTGCCCTTTCTGGTTTCCTTATGGAGTAAGTGCAGTGATGGGAAGAATGCGCTTCTTACACGTGTAGTCATCTCAGTGATAGTAAATTGTAATGCCGATACCCTGTTTAGCCTACCTCTGCCCACAGAGCCATTGCCACAGTATATGGGGGTCACTGACAGGATAACAAGAGAGCTGTTTCAGGTTTTGAATGTAAAAGAGAAACTAAAAGTCAACTTAATACTTTTTTTTTTCTGTCTGATCTTAGAGAATTTGTAGATGGTTATCTTAACCTGTCAATCTAAATGCATGTTAATCTAGTTTACTCTATTGAGAGTCTTGCAGTTAACTCTTAAGTTTGCTTCACTTGATTCACTACAAGTGAAAATCTTTGTTGTGAAGATGCAAACATGGAGAGCCAATGTTGTGTACTAGCAGCAGTTTTCACAAATTGATCCATTTTAACTGTGCTTAACATCATTTTTCAGAGTCGCTCTTTGAAAAATGATTAACATGACCAGTTCAGTTGTGACACTGAAGTATAAAGAGAGTGTATCTAAGTATTTAAAAAGCTGTGCTACAATCATACGAATGACTTGAAGTAGACCAGTAGGCAAAAAGCCAGGAATTTTGAAGGTTATCCCTTGCAATTTTATATTTGTAAAATTGTTTTAGTGTGAGTTTTACATGATACTCAGGTCAAATAAAAAGGAATTGAAGTAATAGAAATAGCAACAGCAAGCCACTAGGAAGCCCCAGTTTGTATATTCATCTGATGACTTACTGAATTGAATTTGTAAAGCTTGCCAAACAAAAGCAAAATGTTTTGAATTATAGAAATATAAACTGAAAATATGAAGGCAGTGAGTTGATAGTGAAGACAAAAGGTGCTTTGGAAATGTTGAGGAAATGGTTTTATTTTATTGGAATTTTAATGGATATATTTTCTTTGTTTTTATTTGGGATGCGTGTTTAGAAAATCAGCTTGTTGTAGATTTGTGCTAATTTCAGACTTTGCTTTTCAGCATTCCCAAGTGGAAATGAACCTGTAGATGTCAAATACTCTAAAATTTGAATTTAAAATCTTGAGGAATCAACAGCTAGGACACACAGGACTTGATATTGCAAGTTAATGCATATTCTGACATTCCACTGGAAACTGTGTGTGCTGTGCAATGTGCAATATTTGAGCCAAGAAGCTATCAAGGAAGGTAGATTACACTAGGAAGTGATCTGGCAAACACTCGTTTCATCCTGATGGAGCTATTTGTGATAGCAGATGCTTACAGAAGCCTTATGCCTTGATCTTGAGCTGCAACTGTGCACAACTGCAGTGTGTAAGTGATGCAAAACCTGCTTAAAGTGGGGGGAGTCTGAACTGGCTCCAGTGGCTTTAGGGTTAAATCTTGAAATTCTAGTTGTGAAGAAAACCTTTATTTAATGTACAAGTAAAGTATACTTTAAAGAGCATGATTTTTGTAAGTTGTAATTATTGGAGAGTGCTTTGTATTTCTGTTGGAAAGTATTATTTACAGGGAAGAATATTTCTAAAATATTCTAGCAGTTTTGTGTACAGTACATGGCAAATGACAAATTGCTTACTGTTGTGGTGTTATACAAAGAGACATTTGTTAGTAGTCATTAAGACTGTCTGATGTAATTTTGCAACTTCTTAAGATACCCATTGTGGACTGTTATCCTAGTGAATCTCATAAATCATAACGTGGTTAACTACTACTTATGACCTGAATAGCCGCCTTTAGTGTGGTATGTGAGGCCTGGATTCATCTCTCCTAAGCTGAAGTACTAAAGCCAGAAGCCCAGTCCCTTAAAGTCTGGAGAGAAAAAGAGAAGTACCTTCGCTGGATGAGTCATTTACCAGAGATCAGGAAGTCCTCTGAAAGGGCCATTTTCTTTTCCTAATTGTAGGAATCTGCCTCAAATGAGACAGGAAAAAATTATGATTTAATGCTTCTCATGATACACTCCTATGATTGGGTAATATTATTTGCATGTCTTTGGGGAAGTTAAGCTGTATATTTCTATCTAAAAAATTCAAAGTCTATGTCAGAGTAAAAAATGCTCTGAACCTTCTGAAGTCCAAGTTAAATAACTTAGCTAAATGAATGCTCATTTTTGATTAAAAAAGAAGATATTTAGAGTTGGAAGAAACGCAAAAGAAAGGTCATCTTACATGGTTATACAGATGAATTGTCTTATACGGTTATAGTCCTGAATAGCTCCCTCTTAACATGGCAAGCCAGACTTCTTTACTGCAGACAGACCTTTAATGATGAAGTTTTTTTAAAGTCAAGTTGTTTGAATTGTACAAAGATAAAAAGTTGATGAACTATTTTTGAAAGAATATTTCTTCCTGGAAAAGCTTGAAGAATTTTACTGAACTGTTCAACCCCAGGCTCTTCCCCTCCACCCATTTTTTTTTTTTTTTTTTTTTTTTTTTTGAGAAATAATTCTGGTACTTGATGACAGATTTATATCTTCAAATCCTTGTACAAGCATGAAGTAGTCAAAAGTATTTAACTACACAGTAGTGAAAAATAAGGCTTAGTCTTTAACTGAGTGTCTCATTCAACCGTTTCTCTTTCTAATTTCATGGACCAAAACATTTCTAATAAAGGAATGTATTTCCTAATTATGAGTGACTTTCGTTCTACTGTGGCAAAGTTATTTTGTGATCCTCTGTTTGTATCTTGTGTGGCAGTACAAAGTTATTTTAGCAGTCGTATGTATGAACATATAATAAAGGCCAGGAAAATAGGTCAGCATCAGTCAGTATCTCCATCTCCAGTAATGAAGATGGGTAAAACGCCTTCCGTGTCAGTTCATAATTTATATAAGTTGTTGCTACTTATTCAGTTATTTCTTTATCTCTGGAGGTTAGAGATGCATTTTAGAAAGCAAGTTTTCAGCTTGTCTGATTAACACATTATTATTAATTTCCATATGGTACCAGACAAAAGTTTCTTACGTTTCATGAGGATTGATGTTGACTATTTCCTAAGTATTTTTACTGATAAGTCTGCGTTTCTACTCCTTGAGCAATAAATTGAAAATCCCTTAGTAATAGCTAAGGATAAATTAATAATAAACCTTCCCACTGCTGAAGGGACAGTAACAAAGCAAGTGTGGCATATTTACCTGAAATTATATACATAGGAGTAGCAACAAAAAGGAGTGAAAGTGATAGTGATTCTTTTTCCTGTTGGAAAAGTTGCTTTAAATCACAGAATAAACATAACGTCAGTCGTAATGTTTCTTCCATTTCAGTGAGTCAGATTTTTGTTCTGTTTGTCTGGGTCTTTCAAACAGCAGCAGAGGAATGATAAACATGGGGACTGGAACCTTCTTAAAATGAAGCCATTTTTTCCTCAGGAAGAATTTTACTACACGTGGGAAACTTGCTGTAACCAGAGTTGCATTCAATGACACTGTATTATTTAAAGAATTGAGTGTGTTCATTCTCTTTCACTCTAAACAGAGTTTTGCTGTCTGTAGTTGTGGTCATCCTGAGTAAATCCTTGTGTCTTTACTTGTGTTTCTTTGCTGCATTAGGCTAGCAGCATTCAATAAACAGTGTCAACTTTATGGTGCTGTTAAATACACTGACCTTTAGTATTGGTTTGCATAAGCGCGACAGTGAGTACTACTGAAGTACCAAGACTGATATAAGCAAGTTGCTGTGCTGCAATCAAAATCTGACATTTTTATTATAGAACAGATCCTGCATCAGCTACAGGTCTAGTAGTTCCCAGAATTAATTCTGTCTTTCCATCTTTTGATATTTTGGTGTGGTACCATTTCTCTTTGGGTCTCAGTTTCCTCACCTGAAAAATGGAAATAAAAATTCTGTGTCCTCAGGAATAACCAGGTTAATATTTGCTGAGTGTTTTGAAGCTGTATGGTCCCATGATATGCTGTACAGGGTCAACGTGACTATTGCTAAATCATACTCTAGTCAGAATTACAGTCATTAATAGCTCAGAGTCTGGGGAAAGAGTCACTGCAAATACTGTAACAGCTACTTTAACTGTTTCCTTTTAAGCAAACAAAACCTCTTGACATTTCTGCTGAGCAAGTTATAATGACTTGGCTTATTAAAATGCTGCAGTGTATGTTATTCCTTAATGGCCACAGTTGCCTTTTTTCTTTTCATTGAATCAACTGATCAGTGAAATTCCACCAAAAATGATGGCAGTTCTTCAGCTCAGTAGATTTGGAGAATCAAATTCGTATTGTTACTCAAGTAAAGGTCCTGAAAACATGCAAGCCTCAGTAATTCAACAACAGGAGAAAAGAGGAACCTAGAATTGGTGACGCACGTTCGGTAATTCTACTTCCCATTCCTAGTGTCTTGGCTTTGGTTTTTCAGCACATTAATCAGCTTTACAGAGGGGAATGTCCTGTTCTAACAAAATTTAACTCTGTCATTCCAGTGGATTGCTGTTACCGGACTAGCTATCCTTCTGAGAGATCAGGAGTGGAGGGGATATTGCCAGCTGACCTACTTCTTGTGGAGCACATTCAGAGAACTGTACTAGGGGTTCACAGTTGCACCATGACAAATGTTGCAGAAGAGGTATTTTGGCTTCAGGACCTCCGTGTGCGATATGCACTGTGCCTCCCTAATGTGACAGAAGTGAGACTACATGTGCTGTAGTGTTCTGCAAGATGAATGGGGAAAATGGTGGGAAGGGAGCAAAGCAGCTTGGCAGCCACAAAAGCCAAGTTCTTTTTGACTACACAAATCACTTAATGTTAACTCTTAGTATCTTGGTTTTCCCATCTGTAAAATGGAGACACTTTCTCCATGTCTAATCACTTAAACTAATAAGGGAAAAGAAAAACAACTTCCAAAACAAATAGCAGAGGAAACTGAGGCTGAAGAAGCTGTCCTGCTTTTTCTCAGCAATGAACTGGCTAGAAATTCTTCAGTCAGTCTTTTCTTGTGTTTTTGCAAAACAAAGTGTTTCCGTAGGGAAAATAAATGAAAATACTGCAAATAAAAATGCAGCACTAGAAGAGAAAACTGAACTGCTCTAATTTAATTTAATTAAAATCTATGTAAGAGTGGGTACTATGTTTTCTTCCTCTGACAGCTAAGAAAACGAGAATGTTTCTTGAATGTATGTCTGAACAAGTGTATGCTTGTAAGCAAGAGGTGTCAGGAGAGAGGAAGTGGGTTAGTCCTGTTAGTTCTCATTTTGTAGATCTCTGCTTTCTGCTTTGTGAACTATTATGCGAGATATGTGAGGTGAAAGGTTTATTAGTCACAAGACTTGGGAAGTATATTCAAATTGAGAGATTAATTCTAGTCTTATTCACAGCCATCTCTTTCCCACTGTCTAAAAAAATAATAGCTCATTAGACTTAGAGTGAGCTACGGTAAGAAGCCCAATTTTGTTTTGTCTCTCCTCTCAGTTGGAGTGCTGATGTTGCTCAAGACTTCAATTAGGAGACCTCTTGCATGTTCACAGAATCGCCATGAGGGGGGTGATACAGGGCAAAATTTTACCTTGTGTATTCATTTTAGTAGTTGATCAGAACTAGATCCAAATACATTGTTTTTAGGGTTAATGTGGTCTTCCCCCTTTATTCTTTTTTCATCCTATGTTGACCCATTGAGTTAAGTTTTTTGAAGCCATAGATTAAAAATAATGAACCAAAGCATGAAAAGGACAGTTAATGGTACTGAGCTGAGCCTTAAAGGAAAATGATCTTGTCAGTACTGGTTTACTCTCAGGCACTGTTTGGGCTTGAAAACTTAAATTAAGTTCATAGGGATGCAATTTTATGGCTTAATGTAAGTCTGTCTTAGTTCATATTGGCACCAACAGGGGCATCTCCCCCAGATTGCCAGGTATTCCCATCCTCCTTGTACACCTGATTTAATTGTACAGCTGCACGGTGAGTTGGATTTAGGATGTGATCCATCTGAAGAATTTTTGTTGTTTTATTTGTTTTGTGAGGTTAGTTCTTAGATCTGTTTTCGGTTTAAACTGTGAAATTAAAGTGTCTCAGATTCCGTTGTGAGTCAGTGGGAGTGGAGGATACATGGCCCTTGCAGAAAGCCCTCAGCGATTTGCAGGGTTAGACCATGAAGTGCTATGATGATTTGCCCAGTGTACAACTTTAGATCAGAGTGAGATATTTTGGGTAGATTACTGAGGAGAAGGGGGGTGAGTTCCTGCTTTTCTAGTATAAAGGGAAAAAAATAAAATAATTTCTCAAAATTTCAGGCTGTGAAGGTTTTATTTCAGCAGTTTGCATGTGATGGGTGTATCCTTTAAGGAAAGAAATGGTGTTTATCTGAGGTGCGTGGCCGTGAATGACTGGACAAAGGTTAGGTGTGTGTTGAAAAGGCTGGACATTGATTTCCTAAAGATGGTTTTGAAAGCTGTAGCTATCTGGTAGCACGAGACCTTGGTCTACAGAGCTATGCATGTTTTGATCAAAAGTCACTGGAAAAGGTTTGTCGATCTCATTCTTAATCTCTTGCATGGAGATGATAATACTGTCAACTTTCTGGTATTTCACTGAAATCAGGTGTTGTATTAAAGTCTGGCTCAGTGATTTTGCATGGACTTCACCCCATGTTTAAGATAATTACTGCAATACATTTCTTCCTGAAACTAAATTGATTTCTGAATGGCATAATTACTTCTTTTGCTTATCAAACCGGTCTCTCCAGACAGTTTGTTTAAAGATCAGATTCTCTGTGTTCATGTGGGTGCTGTGGGAAGGTTTGCTGATAGATTGGTAAACAATTAAAAAATCCAATTAGATCAGAAAACACTAGGCTACATGAAACAGAGCCTGATAGATTTCTTTTTTGACTGTTAGGATTAATTAAGCTTCATGTTTGCTCCCTTTTTAAGAGTGATGCATTGTTAAGTGGTAACTTAAGAGCATTTAACATATCCTTAGCAGTTCTGTCCTCAGCACCTGCGTGAACTAGTCATTATACACTGTAGCAAAAAACCCCAATGCTTAGTTCCTGCAAAAAAGCCCCAGTATTCCTCTGCTTTGTCTGTGCGTGTTTCATTTCAGACTTACTGAGCTGCCTTTGAAAAAAACAAAAGCAAGAAGTGGATCTGTTGACAGCTATGACAGAGATCAAATTCCAAGCCAGGCCATGGGATTCCTGAGAGGGGGCTACTTAAACAGAACTCTCCTTTGATTAATTGGAGATAGGGTGACACCTTGGACGTCAGAACTGTATTTGAGCTTGGAATCAGATGCAGAGGGTCAAAGAGCTGAGATGCTTAAGGGCTGAAATGTGATCCCTGCTGCTTCCCTCCCTCCCTCTCCCCTTTTTGGCTGTTGTACAGACCTGCAGGTCCTGCTCATGTGGCTTCGTTTTACGTTGAACGCCAGCTCTGCTGATCATGGGTTCAGAAGCCTGCAGCAGAATTTCTTGCTTTTCTCTATTACCCAGTGTTCTCTGGTAGTGCTGCTTAGAAATCACACTGTTCTTTACAGCTTTACAACCCCAGTTGGTTCAGGGTTTGGAACCTTCTGCTTGTTGCCCTACTATCCGCCAAAGACTTCATTATTTTGCCCCAAGCCTGTTTCTCTTAAAGGACAATGTTTTTAAGTGCTTAATGACTTTTGCTTATCTTCCCTGATAACAACTCTTCTACATGTTTCTTTTTCAAGTAGAAATTGCCACAGGCCTGTGGAAATCAAGGTTTACTCCTTTCATGCCTTGTTAATGGATGCTATGGGGCAATCCAGGGAAGTAGCCTACAGTGTAAATCTTAAGTTTATTTTAAAAGTTAAAAACGTGTGAGTGTTTTCTTGATATCTCTGGTGGAAGAATATTTGGTCTTTCATTCCTCCCTTCATTCTTTCCTCAGGCTGTGGACTCATTTACTTTAGCCAGATAGTTGATCCAAGATGAAAGAGTTGGGGTGAAATTCAACTTACTTGGCGTTAACAATTTAAAGCTAGGCATTGGATTAAACTAGTCTGCTACAATCCTTTATTGTCAGCTGACTTCAGTCTCTGCTGGGAGTAATTCATACTCCTCAGGTTTAAGCCTTTAGTGCCCAAAGAGCAGTCATTTAATAGGGATTCAAATAAGGCCTTTATGGAGCATTGACATTCTCAAGAAACACTGGTTATAGTGACCACCTTTTGTAGGTTCTCAGTAATAGTCCTGATAAGTGTATGTAACCTACAGATTTAGATACTATAGGACTTCTGTAATTTGACTCGCATGTTGCATTCCTTTTGGCCTTAGTGTATGCAAGTGCGTGGGAGGTTACAGGTTTGAAAATACTGAGTACCTACAAATGTAGCATGTGCAGCTGCTTTGCTTAGTAGTTGCTTGCACTCCATGCTGAACTTAAAGCATTTTAGGGAGACAAACTGACAGAACTGAGGTTTTATAAAATATGCAGGACAGTTCATTGTGAGACAAGTATACTTTTAAACTATGTAAAGAGGTAGTTTGAAACAGTAAGAAAACCTCAAGAGATTGGGAAATTATTAATTAATAAAGCTTTGAAACTGTATCCCACTCTGAGTCTGACCTACCTTGGAAGTAGCTTTTGAAGACTGTTCAGCTGTTACATGAGTTTTGTTTGGGAGTCTTTTTCCAATTTTCAGTATTCGGATTATAGAGATGCCACCAAAAGTGATGTCTTTCACTGACTGTCTCAGCAGGCTGGTGACTAGCCTGGTGAAGGTTTCTCCTGGGCTGATCTGAGAAATTTTAACGGGGACACTACAGGAAGGTGACAGTGCTTTGGCAGGTGTTTCTCCCCTTAGCTGTCTGTCAGACCCCTTTAGAGTGTTGTTTTTCTGAGCTCAAATTAATAAAACCTCAAACATACTATAGAATTTCTCTTTAAACAGCCCTGAAGCCTAGCTGCTGGGGAGAATAACTTATGTGTTCTGGAGCATATTTTGGGCTGACGTCTCAAGAGTCCTGGCTATATTTTTGTTACTGGAAATATTGTAAATCCAACTCTACACTAAACTTAATCTTAGCCAAAAAACTGAGAAGTAATTTAACATGGTGAACAGTTCTGCTCCCTTAACTTGGTATCATTAAATGATGAACTGCTCTCAGTAAATTCACATGATAATACTTTAAAAACACACTTCTTAATGGAGGTGATCCTGGTGGGTGATGTACATTGAAAACTGTATAATTTAAAACAACTCTTAGGAAAAAAAAGAAGGCAAGCAGTGTTTATATTATGGCCAAAGGCTCTATTTGGTAGCATACTCTCTACAAAAGAAATAATTATGCAAAAACACATGCCAAGAACAACATAGTTTAGGAATTTGATTCATTACCCAAGTGTAATGACCAAAGTTTGAATCCAACATGCAACCAAGAGGCCATTTAAAACAATTATGTGTTTTAAATGGAGAGACATAAATGCAGCAAAAGTGTAACTTTTCTTGTAGTTTACCCCAGCCAAAGGCCTTTTCACCTTTGTGCATGTCAGAAATGAAGTATGACTGATGTTACACAGGGTTCAACCGATTGCTTTAAAAGCCCATTCCAAAACCTCGGACTTTTTTCAGCCAGTTTAGTGTCTTTGTTAAAATAGGATTTCAGTCTGCCCAGTGAAAGCGAAAGGATGAAGTACTAGAAGTTATGTGGTGCAACTCCCCTGCTGTTTCTGGCCTTTTACATATGGCAGGTGACTGAGGGCCTTAGCAGCAGGCTGTATTTGTATGTATTGACAGCAGGAAGGGAAGAAGTAATTAACTCCATAAGCTTGTTTGTTGTTTTGTTTTGAAGGAGCTCCTTGCAGTTTTCACTGATAATGCTGAAAAATGTACAGTTGTCTGGCTCTGGATTTGTTGGGATTCTGTTGTGGGGTTTTGTTGTTGTTTTTTGTCCCAACCTCCCTCTTCCCTTCATGGCTTTTGAGACTGGCCTTAAAAATAAGCCTGAAGTGCCTGCCCTTTTTGTGGCTGGATCATTATTTGTAAAAATGAGCAGTACTGCAGAGTTACCATGGTAGCCATGCAGATGGGATTTCTAGAGCACAAGTTGCAATGACAGAGATAGATTTTTTTTTTAATAAAAACCTCTTTTTTGTAAATGACAAAGATTTTTTTTTTACATAAAAGATTTATGTGTATGATATATTTATGTATGTGCTGTACATTGGGTGATCCCTTTTGACAGATGGTTACAAATCTGCTAACTTGCCTATGAAATAGCTTTTGGACTGTTGGGAAGATCTCAACACACTGGAATTGTTTCATAATCCCTCAGCCTCCCACAAACTGATTTTGCTCAAGGTTTAACTTTCTCTAGTGTATGTTTTTCAGATTTGGCAGCACAATTGTGATTTTGTTTTTCAACTAATGCAATGATAGATTAATATGAGGCAGACCTGCATGCTAGAAGTAACTTCTCTAGTTGTATCTGAAGCCTTTGAATTTTCCATACGGTTTTGAGATTCCTTTCTTCAGAGCAGTACTGTGAATGAGAATATTTCATCTTTTTATATTTTTATTACTCATATCATGGTGTGTCTGTGGGTCCTAATGTGGGAATAATTCTCTCATGCACTGATGGCTGTACAAATGCAGAACACAAGGATAGCCCTTCTCTCAGAGACTTTGTAATCAGAGTAACCAGTGATAGCTTAGTTAATTTAGGCAAGGTGTCATAGGGATTTTTTCCCCTAATCCTCTGTAAACAGTGATCAGTATGATATAATAGCACCACTATATTTTCACTATTATTTTAATCTTTGTTCTTTTCCACTTCACCCTTTGTGACCCCTTTGAATGCAGCTTTTCTTTCAGCTGCTCAGATTAATTTCTAGGCTTTTGGTCTGATTGCTTGCTATTTGTTTCAGGTAAGATATGAAAGATCCATGGTAAGATATGAAAAATCATGAAGATGATAGCATTGTTGGAAAAATACATCTGCCTTTTTTTTTTTTTTTTTCCTTCCTTTCTCTTGGAACAGCAATAGACATTGGGTGGGTGTCTTCCCATTTTTAGAAGAGGTATTGTGGTAATTACAGTGTTTAGGTATATCCTAGATGAAAATAATGTATTACCTAATATAGAACAGTTTAAGAAACAATATGATGCTGACATTGCATTTTCCTACTTCTATTTGGAGGCTGATTGTTTTCTTATAGAAGAATAAGTGTCCTTGGATGAGGTTGTTTGTGCCATATAAATAACAACGAATTTTAACTTTGCAGATAGTTCTCTGATGAAAACACGAGATAATCCTGATATTATTCCTATTTTACTGGGAAAGCTATACCAAATTACACCGCTAAAGATACAGTGATAGTTAGCAAATCAGCCTTTGGAATGAAATCAGAATAATTTTTTTTGGATGAGGAGTAAACTCGAGGCTGCTAAATCCTTTTCACTCATACTATATTCCTGTGTAGTATAGGGTTACTAAACAGGTTTGATGTGACATCCTAGAACGTGATTCATAGATACTGACCTGCATGGTCACTTGACAGGTGGTTGAAAAACAATCCTCCCTCCTTCTCAAAGAACCTGCAATCTCAGATTTGTCCCTCTGCTGTCTAAATCCTGAATTCTTGGTGCTGGCACTTGCTAAACAGTATAGTCTCTTAAATTGATCTTTTGTACAAACAGTGCTCATCTGAAAACCTCCTGTCTTGATAATTGCTATAAACTCTAGGTCATACATCCTCAGGTGCTGAAGAGTCTGTAACAAAGACACATGTTCACTATTTCCTGTTTGATTTAATTTTAGATGAACCAGCAATGGAATATGCTTTCAATGAAAAACAATGCTAGAGGGCTAAAGAAAGAATTGTTGAGACATGTAAAGAAAATAATTTTGTATGAAATCTTCAATGTATAGGAAGAATTAAATCGTGATTTCTCAGATAGTGACTCTTTTCACCTAATAAATCAGTTTTAGGTTAATCAATTATTACTAATTTTGTTTTGAATGTGAATCTTCTGAATAGGCCTGCAATTGATCTTTCCAAATACAAAATTCTGTATATATGCAAAGCATATTGGCATAATAGAGAAACCTGTTCTTTGTAGATGTAACTAAGGTTCAGATGCTCTATTATAAGAAGTTTCTGTTTAATTGAGTGATAGACCAGGAATTTTTAGTTTGCAGCTGACTTTATGAATAGTCTTGGATAAGGTATTTTTCTGCCTCAGTTTCTTCCTGTGTAAAACAACATTAATCTTTAACTCTTTGCAAAATGAGGTTATGAAAGCTAATCAGTTAATATTTTTGCGGTGCCTTTTTGGGCTTAACATCAGTGCAGCAGTCACTGAAATGAGTACACCCATATTGTGGTACTCAAATGGAGTAAGAGAGCGATTGCATTGTGAAACGCCAGGAGCTATGCAAAGGAATTGGCTGAGCAGATAGGTTGGCTCAGCAGGAAGTGGTTGATGAGTTACTAGCATTACTGAGCTAAGATGAAACTTGAGATACAGCTTGAACTTGCAAGTGTGATAAAAAGTCTATACAGGTAGAATTTTAGCATTGTTTCAACTTATTTTACAGAACTCTGCTTCTTGCTGTGTTTCAAATCTGAACTGCAATAAGGTAGTCAGCTGTTCCCAAGTTAATTTCAAAGATGAAAATGCATTTTTTAAAAAAAGCAGCAATTAATATAGTTTCTATTATGAACAACTGCTCTCGGTCAAATTTGATATACTCATTTGAAACCTACTGCTGCAAAATAAAAGCTCCATGCTTGGAGTAGAAATATGAAAGAAAAACGATCATTTGTCATTTCCTGTCTAAGCTCTTTCAATAGCTGTGGACTGTTCCTTTGACTGTGCGGTATACAACTTCCCAAGTTTGCTGGGTGTTGTAAATCTGACATTGAAGATGATTTTCCTGCTAAAAGGAATAAAGACCTTACAATTGAAGTATGATAGAAGTCTGGTCAAATCTGCAAAGCTACGCTTTGGACCTTGATTTTTACCATCTACTTGTGATTCTTCAAATTAATTTGAGACATTTTTTAGTGGGCTTGGGCTATGTAGTTTTTCTTTCTCTCCAGGAATGCCACAAGTTTCTGAAGGCAGGAAAAGTATTCTGGGGAGCATCCCTGGGTTGCCTTGTTCTTATGCTCCTCACTTGAGATCCACTGTTGAATGGCACTGGAGATGGGAGGCTGGCTCCACGGACATTTGAGCTTATCAGTGGGGCTTTCTTATATTCCTTCTCAGACGATGACTAAGGGGGACCAATTCCAGCAATGGATATGGGGCAAGAACTCATCTAAAAGAGTATAGCTTGCTTAGGATAGTCTTCTGGGCTGAGAGGAACTGGATTTAGAGCTTCCGTTCTGAGGTCATTATATGGAAAACTTACAGAATAAGTTAGGGTATGAAAGTACAGTTAATCAGCTCCTCCTGCATTATCTCCTTTGGTCACTAATGAGGCCATTATAAAAGGCAGGAAATTAGACAGAGCAAGACTTGAACCTGAATCTCCTTGTTTTCACCTGAAAGCTCTAGTTACAGAGCTGTCCAGGGCTTGCCCTCTTTTTTTCTTTTTTCTCTCTTTTTCTTTTTCCTTTTCCCCATCCAAGAAAAGGAAACCTAAATTGCGTGTTTGCTGAATTGAAACTGCTCAGGTGAATCAGAATTCTCTTGGGAGATGAGAAGAAATCAAAAGAATATCCTTTGATGAGTGCTCTAGTTGTAGAGAAAGGAGAATTAAAGCAAGATACTGGCTCATAACTCAGAATTCAGTTTTAAGTTGGAAGTTCTTGTGCTAGTAAAACATTTGCCAAACTTTTGATCCAGATGGAGTCCTGACAGTAATTACTTACACGTATGGTACAATCATTGCTACTATTCACACAGTTATTCTTGAAGGGAGTAGGGTGTTTTTGTGTTGGATAGCTATTACTGCTCACTCTGTTTTTTAGGCATAGCATAGCATTATTTTGTGGGAGTATTGAGCTCTGCTGGCGTTGATGGCTGTCTGGCTTTTAGCACATCTAAGGATCCAGCAAAGCTGATTATTTTATAATAACATTTATTTATTTATTTTCTTACCCTTTCTCACTGTAACTACCTGGAAAATGTTAAGCATCTAGGATGTAAGTGAATGAATTGATTTCACAGGTGGCATATTAATATGTTTTAGCATTTGACCTACACAGATCTGATCTGTACATCTGATGTAGTTTTTATTCTGTCTAGGAATGCCTTTTCTGCACACGGGAACCATTTGATTAGAGGTGTCTGAACTTCTGCCATACTTTGAGCAGGCAGCAAAGATGTGGATCAGTGCTGGGTGTGCCACGTGACGAGGCCTCGTCCGTGCACCCCGAAGCTAGCTGCTGCAGAATCGTATTGCCTCAGGCCCTGTGCGAGTCTGTCCCCAAGTACCTGTGCCATCTAAAAATTCAAATTAAATGTCAGATAACTCTGATTCTGCAGCAACTATCAGTATTCTTATCGGCGACTTAAGTCAGAGGCCAAGAGACAAACAGTCAGTGGAGGGTTCCGTTGCTCACCGTTCCTTGGATGCAAGACTCAGTCCAGAAGAGACTGAATGGCCTGAGCTGTATGACTGTTTTGGGGTGTGTTCTGTGGTGAAACAGGCTGGTGACATCACCATGACACCTTCCACCTGTGTATACCTTTGCTCAAGATCACCTTTGAAACCAAGTCACTAGTCTGAATTCTGCTATGACAACTATAACCAAAGTGAATGTTTAACAACCTCTGTCTTTCTTTTTCAGTGTAGCAAAACTCAAATGTAACAAAGTTCATAAGTAGTTCAGTCGCTAAGGAGGCCAGAGGAAGAGCCCTAGTGGCAGCATTTTAGATGCCCTCCCGGACTAGTGTATCAGTGGAGCTTGTGCCATGGAGAGGACTTGTTGCTTTGGACTGAATGGATGAACATTTGGGCCTAGGGGCAATAACGAGGTGGGACTGTGCATGCCTGAAAGGCAGAGAAGTAGCAGTGCAAGCCAAAGAAAGCGAATGGAAAATGGTAGTGAGAAGAAGAAATGTTACAGAAACCAGAGGCAAGATGAGAGAGCTGGTCTTTCCTCTTCTCCCCCTTCCCTACCCTCCAGCAGAAAAAATAAAATGGAGGGTTTTATACAAACTTTGACTAAAATAATTGCATGAAAAGACAGAGAAAAAGCTGACAATAATTTTAATGTATTTAATTAAATGCTGTGCTGAATAATGTGCTTAAATTGAGCAATTTTGAGCAGAAACACAGAAAATCAGAATAATATATGGACAGGTAAAAAACTAGTTGTGTTGTTACGTATTCACTTGATGCCCAAATGGCAGTCTGTCACTTGTCCTTGCAATGGAAACTGATTGCAGAAGTCTGTTTAAAATTTCACGTAACATCCTGGTATGTAAAGATTTATGAGGATGTGGCTATCAAACTGCTGCACTTTGCACAGTTACCACATTCTGCTTGCTGTTCTTTCCCACCCAGTACCTCATCTTGCTTGTGGACTACAAGTTCCTTTGCCACTTTGAACCTGAAACATTATATTCCAACTGATTTTGCAGCTGAGGCCAAAATGCACAAAACTCTGCAACCTACTGCCAATTTGTCTTAATCATCATAAATGTAAAATGTGTCTGCTCTCTGACAGACTCTTTATACTTATTATCAAAGTTTACACATGTAAGAGTAGCTACTGAAGTCAATAGGAATAACCATCTGTATGCATTAAAGCCTTTTAAATAACTTGGTTCTCCATTCTTTGGGTTGATCTGCGATCTGCTCAGGTTTTGTGTAATGAGCCAGTATTGTTTTTTTTTTTTTTTTTTTTTTTTTTTTCCTCCGGCATAGTGGCCGGAAAGTTTTGTTCTTTGATTTCTTTACATTATAGACTTGTAATCCATATGAGTTTTCTAATATTTGGATCTCATTGTGGAGAAACAATTTTCTTCTGTTTATGTATTTAATTCTTCATTGTTGGATATAAAAGTGCAAAAATTATAATTACATTAGCAATTGATCTTATAGTTCAGATTTAAAATAACAAGTCTTATCTCTTTTTTTCTCTTTGTAACTCATCTTTCTATTGGCAAGATGCTTCAAAAAAAATACCAATATCAGATATATGCAGTGGAGACGATACTTATTTTAAATCTGAACAGTAACAAAAGAGTTTTTATAAAGAGTTACATGCCAAGAGAAATTGAAGTACTGGTTTGTTGCTGCTGTGGTATTTGTAGCTAATTGAATTGTGGACACTTAGTTTGACTTCTTGTCAGGTGAAAATTTTTATCCTAACTAGGAATTTTTAAGACTTGCTTGCAAACAGTGGTTAAGCAGATGCACTCACAAAATTGTATGAGTAGTAATGTCGGAAAAATTTACCAAGTTGCAAGTCTAAATCTTCTGCCTCAGAAATGCAAGGAGAATGGGAATGAGAACTGAAGTGATCCATGGACTTTGTAAGAACACCAGTTAGTAAAAACTGAAGGAGATACTAATTTCATTTTTTTTCCCTAGCAGAAAGCTAATGGTAGAAAATGGAGTGATTGGATATATTTTTAATAGTTCTCTAAATCTTGACCAGTACATTCTATTCAATGAAAGGTACATTTGAAATTATTCGGCTTGCCATTAGGCTCTATAAATTTGAGAAAGTGCACTAGTGGTCAGCTAACACGAATTAAGTAGATAATACAAGGGTACAGGATAATAAAAGCATTGCCAAGAAGAAAAATGGAAGGAAAAAGGAAAAATTGGAAGTAAATATCTTTAAAGGTAGCAGGATCTATTTTATTCTAACTTCTTTTCCTTTTCCCTACTATTTGAAAACATCTTACCGCAAAGGTAATTTTGTTTTGTGCTTATCTAACGTTAATGGTATTCATTTTTTAATTAATTTAACAGTAGCATTGTCCATCTGTCAGTGCAAACTTAATCTGTCAAACAGATAAAATCAACATGTCTGCAAGTTCATTGTAGGTCAGCAGGCAGCAGTTGTTTATATGTATTCACAGGTCTCTATTAAATAATGCAAAGACTTCAATATGAATACACAAGGGAAGAGTCTTTGAAACCAAATGTGCCTCAATATGCTAATAGGGAATGGCAGATAAAGTGACCTAGCTAATGGTTTGAGTGTCCCTACGACTGATTAATCTCCCTCACCAAATCTGAAGTTAGTCACTTAAACAAATGTTCCTTTGAAATGGTAATGAGGAATGCTACTGAATGTTCAATATTTCTTAAATTTGGCCTCTAGTTTAGCGTCTTTATTTTGGAATATTTTGGAATGTCTCCTAGACACCCTTCCCCTCTCTCCCAAAATAAGAAAGAAAGAAAAAAATGTATTGTGAAAGACATTTTGAATGGAAACATTTACTAGATGTGCTTTTCATTTGCACTTTTTCAAGGTGGCTGAAAAGAGTAGAGGAGCGTGTATGTACATTTGTGAGAACACACCACTCTCCATGAAAATGTAATTTGTGCTACTAACAATTGAGAGCTGCTATCTGTTAACATAGTTTGAAGCAAGATAATATTTAAAAACTATTCCAGTTTCCTGCTTGGATGCTAAACTATACTAACATTGTTTGTATTTTTCATTTGGACAGAGATAAGTATCAGCAGCATAAGAAGAACAGTTTCCTTTGCTACACTTGAAACAATGTCTAAATGATCTGTGTGAAATACCAGATAATACATGTGTTTTGTACACAGGTAACACAGTGGAAACCAGAGTAGAGCTATCTTTAAAAAGTGGTTAGGCAATGAGCTCAGATTTCTCTGTGGAATTTTTACTTTCACAATAACTGGCTCTAACAGCAGTTTAAACGAGCTCTTGTATCTTTGCATCATGCTGTTTGAGGTTCGAACTATGCTGACTAACCCGGAGATACTTGGATAGAGAGTTTACTTGTCTTTATCGCTTGAGGAGTGCAGGTCCTGTATTCTCAGCTGTTGTTGGGCTTGGGAAGGATAAAACACAGAAATAGGTCGTGACACTTAAAATTCCTTTACAGCCAGGCCTCACCATAGAGGAAAGCAACTGCTTTTCCAAATGGTTTCCACAGCCTCCTCGCAGAGATCACTGTGTATGGTATTTGTGCTCTGGTTTCAGCTTCGGTTTACTTTTCATCATTTACCTACGTAAAGCTCTCTGAAGTAATATGAGAAGTAATACGCTGCCAGTGCTGAATGGTATGGAGTACCCTGCTGTTAACTGTGGTCTGTGCTTCTGCACATAGCTGAGCTTGATGTGTTTGGCTTTCTTCCTGATTTGTAAATCGAGATCCTTCATAAAGACAAAATAGAAGGGAAAATGAATTCAGGTAAAATTGGGGAGTTATTAGGTATTTTGGATAGTGTGACTGTGAAGCTGAAACTATTCATTGACTTCACTGCATCTGGTTGTTCAGCTGGGATAAGTAGTCAAAAAATGTAGTTGACCTGCAGCCAACTTTCAATGGAAGCTGTGGAAGATGAAGCCATATGCAATTAATGCTGTCCAAAGTGCTTGTTTTAATTTATGTCTTTTCAGAGTTGCTAAGCAATTACAGGAACCAGTGCAGGCACCTAAAGTAGGTGGCTGTGTTTCCAGAAGCGTCTGTAATGCTGTCACTACCCTTGTTGCCATTGGAAGTTGGTGGCTGCTCAGCAATCTTCAATATCGGGTTCTATATCTATATAGAAATCTAGTGTATTTGTGTATTTATTGTTTTCTGAATCTCTGCTCAGGAGAAAATAATCCTGGTCGTTCTTGAAGCAGTGCAAGGATGGATGCTACAGGTCACAGCTCCTGAACTCTTTCTTGGCTAACCAGCCTAGCATGTCTTGTGAAGCCAAATCAAATGCTTGAGAATTAAGTGCTTTCTGAAAGAATATTAGATTATAAATAGATATCTTTCTTGGTTTAAAAGCATGCAAAGAAATGAGATTGGGCTTAAAAATTAAGAATTAAGTTTTGAAAAAAGTATGTGTAAATCGAGGGATCTCCTTGTCTCAAGAGGAGCAAGTTGTTTCTCAGCCATTGGAAAAAGCCATAGTTCCACTGACAAAAGCTGTCAGCTGAAAAGTTGTCTCTGTATAATTGCAGGCTTAAGCACTTTAGGCCGGCTGACCAGCCATTCCCGCCCCCACTCTCTGCTTTGCTTGGGTGGTCCAGCTGTTTACAGGCAATGTCGTGAGCAAGATCAAGAAATGCATCAGAGCTGAAGAAAAAGGGGGGGGAGGAATTATTTTTAGCCTGGATCGGTTCCCTGATTCCATTTACCTTCCCCATAAATGATTGATCTAACCCAATGATAAGGGTAATGAGATGCAGGAGGAAGAAACGGGTTAGACCACCACTCTGCTTGAGAGAAATAATCCGTTTTCACTGAGAGCAGGTTAAATAAAGTACTTCAAGATTTGATTCTCTGCTAGAGGTTTATTTTATGCTGTGCTGGCTCGTGTAATCTAGAGAAGTGGCTCTGTCACCTTCTTTTTCCAACCACCAAATTCCCTTTAAAGCCCATTAAAACCCTTAAGCCTTGGAGCGGGGATAGAGCTTGGCTACCTAGCATTCATACAGTCCTGACTGTGTTAGGACAGGTTCAACCTCATGAACTTCAGTATAGATTTATGTTCTTGCCATACCGTTCCTGTAAAGATTATAGATTAACTAGAGTTCTGTGATAACTACAGTTTTATTATCAGGGATTTTTAGATCTAAAACTTTACTTTATCTCCCTTAAAAAAAAAGAAAAGAAAAGAACAAGTCTTAACCAAGGATGACTGAAAAATGATGTGGGGGTTTTCTCCTCCTTGATCGGTCACTTCTTCAGCCGTTTGCCATTGGGACACAAGTAGCAGTGAAGCACATGGAACCAGTAAGCCACCCACTAGCATGCTACAGCTAGGCATACCACTTCATTGCACGCTGAAGCCTTAGGCAAATTAAAATGCGCGTACCCTCCCAGTGCAATATTGCTAGGAAATTGTGTGGTGCAATCTCTGTGTGTATATGTGTGAGCGAGAGGTTTTGTTCTTTCTCACGTAATATACTAATTTTGAAGTAAAACTGCAATTACAGAGGATTAACTTGTTGATGTCAAATCAGCTTTCAAGATTGCTGTTTTGTCAGGTCTTACGTTGTTATGAAGGTAAAATGGAAAATTAGGTCTGTGACCTTGTATCCCAGAGAAAGTCTCCTTACTGCTAAAGCTTAGCTCATATCAGACTAAGGATTCCTCTCAGCACTGCAGGAGAAGAAAATTCTTCACATCCCTGTAGTTACAAATCACAGAGCCAGTTGTAGATTAATCCTAAAATACCCTACATGATGCTTAAGACCAACTTCCTAAGTTATGCTAGCTTTTAGATGAAAAACTAAAATCTTAATATTAAAATCTCCATTTTCCTTAACAAGTATGTTACCAGACACTACTAACCAGCTCTATTTATTTTCCAAATGAAGAACATACTTCCAGTTTCTGGAGAGACAGTAATCATTACAAAACCAGGGGGCATAACCTTGTCAGGATGAATGTTTTCCACTATTCGTTGTTTGGAAATGAATTACTCTTTGTTGCAAAGTCTACTTGTGAGTACCTACACTGAGACCAGCAAGTTTCACTAGTGCATACAGCTAGTACAAATAAGATCATATTTGAGCTCTTTGGCTTGTGAGCACAGATACTATATTACATTTCTAAGCCTAGAGCCATGAACCACACGAAGGTTTCAAAGTTTCTGTCATAAATAGGTAAATGATTGGCCAGTAAGTGCATATTTAGAAAGATGATTTCCTTCTGGTTGCCTGTCCCCAAGTCATTGTTCTGAGCAAGGTAAGTAGGATCTACCACAGGTCAGGGTCATACTTGGCGAACATTTGCAGAGTTTAGGCCCAAGTAGACCTATTTTCTTCATCAACGAGTATCAGTTTCTATAGTTTCATGAAAGGGAAAGTGCGCTGGATCTCTCCCTCATCTGATGTCTGTGATGAGGCAATGTTATAAAGTTTTTCCACAGAGAGGTGATTTTATTTATTTTTCTAAAGTACTTTGCTAAGGTGGAATGGCTTACCTGATGGCAAGAGAACTGGGCTGGGGAGAGACCTCACACTGGAATATTCAGAGCAAGACAGCTTAATTTATCTGGCTTTAATCATACCATCTTTCACTGAGCTGAGAAATTGGCATCTGTATTCTTGCTTTCAGTGCCAGCATCAGCTGCCAGGAACTGTTGCCTCACTGGGTAGGACTCTCTGATGAGTGGAAAACCAAAAGAACAGAGAAGAGTTGTTAATTACTGCAGATAGACAAATCAGCTTCTGCAGGACCACCCATGGCCTAAACACACTGTTGAAGACATGCCTAGGCAGGGAATATTTTACTGTTTCTCTGGCCCTATCTAGGCAAATGAACAAACTTTTCAGCCATTTTAGTATCACACTACATATGTTTGATTCCTGTCTTGGGAACTCTGGGGAAATCTTTCCATTGAAATAGGAGCAGAAAATTGATTTTCCATATTCCAGTATCTGCTGGACTGTAGAAATATTCACAGTCTCTTCAGCACTGTGTGAAGTTTTCATTTTCTTGAACAAGAGAGGCAAAGAGAAATGACTTGATGTGAATGCTGCAATGTGGTGTGGCACTCTGACATTCTCATAATATGGCTTTTGATAAAAGGCTGGGCTGATGAAGGTCACAACCTGCGTAATTGATCTCCCAAGCAAACTCATGCACGGGGACTATTAAACTTGTTCATCAGCTATGTTCGTTATGCCACTCAGCATCACTTTCAATCCAGTTAGTTTCTACTGCTGTGCTTTCTTCATGTCACGTGCTGTTAACCAGTTCAGGGCATGCAGGAGATGGATTCAATCATAGCTACATATGGGAAGGTTCTCTGACTTGCACACAGGTTGCGTATAGACAGCAAATGATACTTTTTCAGGAAAAATATTTCTGTCTTAGCATGCAGATTATGTTTTACTCCAACTAATTATTTCATTTCTCAGTGTGAGGAAGAATGACAAAGGTAGGATGTTCTTGGTGTGTAACTGAGGACATCTGTGTGCACCTAAAGCTTCTGGTTGCTCTACATGTTCTAGGTGCAACTGTTCTGATTATCTGACTGATACTTTCTTCCAGCAGCAGCTTCTGTTGCAGAAGAAAATCTCTTTAATGATGACTTTCCATGGAGTTAATTTGTTGAAAGGAAAAAATCATCTTGGAAAAGTTAGAGGGAGAGCCAGTGTTAACTGCCTTTGTGGTACAAACTACTTAAGAACTGAATGTGGTGACCCCTGTGTACAGAATGCCTTTAGGAATATTGCAGGGTCCTGTCTTGTTTTTCTTGGTCATCACGTTTCTCTTACAGTATGTTAGTAGGTCTTCCAGCTTCTTGACATGCGGTCTCCATTCAAATAGCTGTGTTTAATGGAGAACATTTAGCAGGAATGACAGTGTGTGATGTGAATAAATCTCCAGAGATGGAAAGAAATATCATTTGTCAGGACTGTAGAATCCTTTGGAACAGTTTGCCGTCTTGTATGGACTGTGAATTTACAGCCTAACAACCTGTAAAGTAGCAAGCAAAGAGTAGAGAACACTGAGAACATTGAAGAGAGTGCACAGAAAATGCAAGTGGTCCTCTATGACTGCTCAAGACAACATTTACTGAGGTTTTTCATCATTTTCATCATTTACTCAATTTGGTGGCTGTAATTTTTGTAAGTCATTAAAAGAAAGTGTTTTATGAGTAAGCATGTTTTCCAGAAAATTAGATAAAATAGATTTACTGAAAGAGATACTTTTATAATAGTCAGGAACATACTGAATTCAGTCCTTTAAAGTACAACAAATTGTCGTGAGGTGTGTTTTCTAGCAGACAAGATTTATTTAATATTTTCATTTCACATACCTTTCTAGCTGTGATTTTTGTAAACTATACTTTGTAAAATGCCATTTTGATTCAAAAAAATGTTTATACCATTTTCTGTAGCTTTTACCAGGGCTAGAACATTCATTTTGGATTAATGCGTTAGAAATAAATTTTTCATATCCAGTATTTCTTGCACTTAAAGGGTTTATGTCCTTTATTATGACATGTGTTACCAATACAGGAGCTGGGTGGAGACTATCATTGTTTTACTGTTTGCTATATAAATAGTAATTACAAGTAGAACTTGAACATCTAGTCGTTTCTAATAATATTTGACTAAGAGTGTGTGGTTTTATGATTGTAAGGATGAAGATGATGCTGAAGATCCTCTCTTTCAGAAATCTTTGTGCATATATATTAGTATCTATGTGCATGAATACTTAGCCTATATAAGTGAGAGAGAAAATTACTTGCTGAGATCTAATCTTAGGTTCTTGCTGTAAATATTCTTGTACTCTAGTTTCCTTCATTGTTTTACTAACATCTGCCATCATTTGAAAAGGGAGCATTGGAGCATGAAGGGAGATAGCACGAGGGGAAATCTTGCATTCTGTGTGCAAAATGTACCATAACTGTTTATGTTCATTTTTTAGTTTGGTTGTGAGTGCAAATCTTGTAACTCTTCACATCTGTTTCATGCATTTTCATCCAAAGATGTGACAAAACTTTAATGAATAGCTCCTTTTACAGTTAAGCTTTAATAGCCTGGTTTAATTGAGGGGAAACTGATTTGCTGAAAGATAAACTCCAAAAGTGACTGACTATTAGGTTGCCTCCAGTTTTGTGTAACTGTGTTAAGTTGTTTTTAAAGGAGCTATGTATCTGCTGCCAAAAATGATTTTGATGGGGACTTAAGGAGTTCAGAACCTGTATGTCCAGGTCTTATAGGCTGAAATGAGCATATCCGACCAGTCACTCAGAATTAGTTGGAAATTTTGAAAGTGTTTTGTTATGTTGTGTTTGGTCATATCTCAAATACCGATAGATCGGCGAATAGAACACAACTCTGTGTGTTAAATACAAATTGTTCTTTCTGCTTTCTATTTGAGTTTTTAATCTATGTTTTAGAAGACTGAATGACTTAGGTAATCAATTTAACTAGCTGTTTACTGTGATGTATTTTCTTGGTTCTTCATATGCATGTGCACACGCATTCCTTTTTTACAGGCTGACAGTAGTTTTTTGGACCAAAGCTAATTCTAGGAGTTGAGGTGAGGCTCTTGGTTAGCTGTAGGCCTGGAAGTGGGATGTTCTTATACTTCTAGTCTTCTGTCTGTCTCCGTCACACCAGTTGCTCATTTGATTGTTCTTTGTCCATATCTTGAAGTTTCTACTGGGAATTTTTAACATATGGAATTTGAACCTGTTCATCTTTAGCACAGAAAACCTGGTTAACGTTTTGCTAGAGGTTGACAGCAAGGACGACAACAACAACAAAAAATTGCCTATCAACCACTGACAACACATTGAGCAGGAAGCAACACCCACACTGTGTGTTCACTGACCAGATACACAGCCATTTCCCATCGTGAAGCAATTGTTTTTTGTTAAAGGCAGCAGCTGTGTGCAAGTGGGAACCCTAATACATGTCTCTGTCTTCTGGTGTGGGTCTCTCTTGCTTTGATTACTTACAGTTAGTGGTGATCCTCAGATAATTTCTGTTCTCTCAAAGCTGAACTCTAAGGATGACAGCATTTCGCGATAAAGGCATCCCCAAAATGTAGAGCTAGACATAAAGTGTGTTGCCAGCATTTCAGGCTTGAATCTTTTGCAGGGAACAGGATGTTTCTTAGGATGGTCAGTGGCATTTGATCGCTGTCCTGCAGCAGGAGGATTAGACCTGAGAACTTCAGCTCTGCTCATGCCACACTGTTTTTACAGGTTAGGTAAAGCAGATTCATTCTTTGTGAACTTTTCTTTAGGTTCTGTTTGTTTATTTGATATATCTTCACTGTAGTGCTCCTGCCTTTGGGTACTTTGTACTTTTAAAAACTGAAGCAAACACAGTTAACTACACTAGATAAAGAAACTGTGTAAATATACAATGACTACACTTTAGAGGCCCTTTATTGGAACAGCCATGTTTATGAATGATTCTTGTGTTCCTCAGCAACCAACTCCAGCTCATGAGGTCTACCTTTTAATTCTTCTCACAAATTGACCTGTGCTTTTGTGGCTCAGGTTTCCCGGGAATGAGTGGGGGAGGGCAGGTTTCTGCCCTTGTTTTTTACTCTTCTCTTCTCAGTGGTGAGTCAGGATAGAGTCTGTTGTGGTTGATCTTCTTGAACTTGATGGTAGAGAAGTGTCCCATCCTGATGGCAGAGTATGTACCCCTCAGTGGTATACTTATAGCGTACACCATTGAATCTACGAATCTTGACTTACTTGAAGATGGTCATAGTTGATCCTTCTCTGTAGTCCTAGCTATAGACTCGGGTGCTGGTCCTTTCTAATTTTGTAGTTTTGTTTTTTGACGTGACCCAGGACGTGAGTCCTGGGTGTAGGCTCTCTTCTGAGGATTTGCATGAACACAGAAAGCCCTTTCTGATATAGCCTTTTCCCTGAATTAAAATCAATGTTTATGGCATTGAGCAGCTTTCCTAAGTAACTTGGGGTGTGACCACAATGTTCCTGCAAACTTCACTGATAGAGTGTACTAATGCCATGTCTCCCTCTTGGCCAGCCAGTCACTGGCATAAACTGCAACAGATCCCTATGTCCCTGCTTGCGCCTGCCCTGAGTCAGAAGGAGATATTGGAGAGAGCGCTCTTTTGGCTTGGTACAAAGCAGTGTGTCACCTTTATAGAGATGAGTAGCTTGCTGACTCCTGGGACCAAAGTGCTGTGGGCTGCACCTCAGACTCCAGTGAACAGAGAGAACTTAACTGAGCTCCTGCGAGACAGCAGAGACTTCTTGACATTTGAGCTCTTTAGAGCAGCTGGTCTTGCGTAGTGCTTTCAGATTGCTGCCTTGTGCCTTTTCATCTCCTCCACAAGGAATGTATAAATGCACCACAGTCACACACATGATAATGTGTTGGTTGCCTGAGTTTGCAAGAGCTGCAAATTTTTTGTTGTTGTTTCTTATATAAATACTAACAGATGTAACCAGTGGACTCCATGAAAGATCAACATGAGTAAGGGAGCATTTGTGTTTAAGATCCGTCTAAATATATCAACACAAATAAACATTTTAACAAGAGGCAGGCCATAACTAGTGTTGGGAGAGTGCTCTGTCCTTTAAAGAGTAAGCGTTCCCCCTCTCCATTTTGTTCTCTGACAGATGCCAAATGTACAGAAAGAGAATTTCAATGGCGGTTTTTGCTGCTGGTGCATATGACTGAATCTCTCGCAGGTTATTTTTCATTTCCCTGGTGCCAGCTCTTTGAGGAAAGCCTTGTTCTATTGTCTTCGGTTAGTTTAATGTCCTTTAGAGTGTAATGGTGTTCAGATAGGGAGGAGAAAAGAGGCAAATGCAGTCTTAAACAGTTATATAACTGTTTATGGAACAATAGTTAAAGAGGATGTGATTCAGTTTTGTGTGCATAAGAGCATAGTACCATTTTTATACCTTAATATATCTAGGATATACAGAAGAGGCTGGCAGATGTGACAACAAACACTATATTGGTGCCTTGCTGTAGAGGTCACTGGATCTTACTGTCTCAAATGGCAGAAGCCACCTGAGCTTAGTTCGGTTGCCTGCATGTAAAATGCTTTGGGAAAAGTTCAGTCATAGAAGTTGCAAGATCCTGGGTACCTCTAAGCAAGACAGCCTTTTATCTTTTCTACTGACTTGTTACGTAAGAAGAGGCAGATGACTGCCTTTTGTGCCTTGGTTTCACTGTCGAAAGAAACGGTGATGATACCTTAACTCATCAGAGTTGCTACCAGGGAAGTTCAGGTGGATCAATAGTGAGACAGACTTTTTTTCTCTGTTATGGATTTATATGCTTTCCCATGTTGTTATGTTATCTCTCTTTGCTTATGTGGTCTTTTGCTGCCATTTAATGAATAAATCCCAGTAAAAACTGACATATTGGAGGTAGAGGAGAAAAAACTCTATAATATTGAGGGCTCCAGCAGAGACTTCTGCACAGCCTTTGCGTCTTGAGGAGATCATCTTGATACAATAGGAAATTATCCTGATTAGCGATAACCGTTTGGGTGGTAGGGAAGAGCGTGTAATTAATTATCTGTATCCATTTCCCAAGTGTTCAACAGATGAGTAGCCTGTAAAAGGTCCTTGCCTGTGTGGTTTTGCCCATATAACTGCAAGAAAAAGAGGTCTGTGTGAGTGTTGCCACACTCTCACTGAAATGAATAACTTCTGGGAGCATTCACTGAGATTTGCTTACTTTCTCCATAGTTGTTTTAATTATTGTATAGAAATATACTTTATACCACGCTGCTGATGCTGAAATCTCTCTTTTTAATTTAAATTAATTTTATTGGTTTTTTTTTTGAGAGAGATAGTAACAACATTCTTTGCTCCATTTGCTGTATCTTGTCCTGAAATTTGGGGAGCAGGGGGGAGGAGGAGCAGAGAGAGAAGCACATCCCGTTTACAACAAGGTTGAAGTGACAGCCACCTCTGAGAGCATCTGCTTTTCTTGGTCACTTCCTGAGAAGAAGCTGCCGGTCTCCGTCATGCCTCCGGTGAGCAACGAGTGCCCTTTGTAAACATACCAGCACTGCCCCAGTTCCATCCTGTCTGAAGGTATGCAAATAGAAGAGACCAAGTGCTGAGATGAATCAGATGTCAGACCTCCCCAGTCATGTATTTCTTCCCTCACTCCTTTCCCCTCTTCCAGGAATCAAGGTTGCCTCTGTTTATCTACACTATACTTATACACTGAAAAAGCCCTGGGCTTCAGTTTCCACTTCAAAGGCAATGCTGGCTGCTGCATTAGAGGTTGAGCCTGATAATTTTGGTTATGAGTGGCTGGTATGTTCCTAAGGCTGAAATTAGTGCTGGTGAAGGAACTGTACAGACAGCTTTGCAGAGTGATGTCATCTGTGCACAGTAAGGGCAGAGGGAGGGAAATCAAAGTTTCTCCGCGGAGTTCTGCCCTTGTGGCAAGACCACCTCTAAGAGACGCCGGGCCAGTCATTGCTGGGCTGCTCCACACAGCCTGTTTGAAAGGACGCTGGTTAGTGCCAAATGTGATGGTGGCTTTTATGCTGTGTCTACTAATAGTTGGATTCAGGAAAAACTGGAGGATTTGATCCTGTAACAAGAGAGAAGAGAGATATATGTTGTATTATCACTACATTGCACTATGAAATCAATAGACTTGCTTACACCTTTCAAGAGAAATCATTTGGAGCAGTGTAACTGGTATGTGCAACTGTATTTTTAGATTTGCAGTGAGGGGTACTGAAAGAAACTGGCAGCTTGGGATTTGGGTTTGGGTGCTGATGCGGTGGCTTGTGCAATAGTACAGCTAGTTAGAGGATCTCTCTAAGTGTAACTGTGCTTGCTCATTCAGTGGTCAGAGTACAGGAAGTTTGTCGTGTTTAAAAAAAAATTTTTTTGGTAAAGTAATAGGTAGGTCATAGGAAATGATGCAACTGTAGCCAATCCCTAGATTTATCCTCCACTTTCTTTTAAAATGCAGCATTTACTTTAAATGTTGTTTAATTACTCAAATCAAAGCATAAATATATATCTTTTATATTTTGAAATAAAAACCACCTTGTCTTATTTTGAATACTTCCTTTGAGAAAAGTGGTCTGGATTTTTAATTACACTTGCCAGCCATGTAAATTACAAAGATAATTGTGTATGTTATCGTTGTCTGACCTAGTTCTACTGTCTTGCCTTTCATCTGTAGATCTTAAGGTGCTTTACAAAGAACATTCCTTCATATTTGATGGGGAACCGGAGGCATAGAGAACTGAGGTGAATATCCATCTCATGGCAGTGGAACTACATGGGCGAGCAAGTTCTTCCAAGTCCAGTGGACTGAGTGGCATTTGTATTTTGCACAAGTGCATGCAGTTACTGATTACTTTCGTTCACACCTATTATATACGGCGTAACTGCATGCCCATCTTTTTCCAGAAAAATTTGTCTTGCACTTTTTTTCTGCTGACTGACTGAATGTTGTACATAATTTCATTCTAAGACTAAAACAAAATAGTTTATGGTTCTGCAGATTGCTGTTACATGTAAACTAGTTGTATATTTTCTGATGACTATTTTTCCCTTAATGCCTCTAATGTCTCCCAGTTTCTTTAGGGTGGGCAGTAGGATAGTAGGAGAGCAAAGACAGTCATGTTGCATTTAATTTTCTGCAGCAATAGCTTAGTTATAATGAGTCTTTTCAAAAAATGACTGGTAAAGTAGTGGTTTCACTGACCTACATATATGTGACATAGGTAAATAATCCCATGCATGGTTAGGCAAGGTTTTGCTTGTCTAAATGCAGAGTAGTCTTTAGCTGCAACACTGTTTTGCAGTATGTAAGCTAATCTTTTTCTGAAATTGAAATTGAAAGAGTTTTTTTTTGGTAGGGTTCAGTGCCATTTGCTCATTGCTGTAAAATGTATCTATTTTAGGTCTGATGAAAGATGTTTGTGTATCTTCTTCCAGAATCAAATCTTTCTGTTCCACAAAACTGGAGTATCAACAATACAGTCTGCCACTACTGCATATCCCATCCCTTGCTCAGTGGGGTCAGCGTGCAAGGTCAGAGGTGCTTTAACATTCCTGGCCGAATTTTTCCTTTGGTCTTCCTTCTAACTTTGCTTCTCACTGTCAATCGATACCAAGTACGGTTGTGCTAGATAGTACATATGGCCAGTCTCTTTTCTACAAAGGAGAATATGTGATGGCTTTGCATTTGCTGTGATCCAACATTTCAAGCACAAAGAACTTAAATGGGGTAGGCAAAGAGCTAGATGACATTGCTTTCCTTCTGTTCACTGATAGCCAGCTGTCGCTTTGCAAAGCCACTGTGTTGTGTCTGTAACGAGCTTTCAGATCGAGAGCAGGAATGGTGTCTCCGGTCCTGGGGGGATATGTTTCTCCCCTGCTTCTCCAACACTATGTCATATACAGTGAAACGTGCTTCGTGCTCTGCCTGTGTGAAATCGGCAGGCACAGTACCCACAGTGTATTGTGTTGTTTAGAACATTCATCTTCTATGTTCCAAGGGCGTAGTATCCTGTACTTAATCAGAAGCTGACACCAGTACAATTTATGGCCTGATTGCAGTTGAATTAGATGAACTGTTAACATTGTTTGAACTCATTTGCCCTTAGTCCTCTTGCTGCTTGGTCAAAACAAGGGGCTCTGTTCCTTGGCATGAGGTGTAGTAAGTGGCCTAGAGAAATATTGGCAGTAGTGGCATGCAGGAGGAGTGAGTTAGATTCCATACGTTCTGGATATTGCTGGTATCTACTCTTTAACATCCAGGCTGCACTCTGACAGCACTGCACTGTTCTTGCACAGAGCTAGTCTCAGCAGCCCTTGCAGGTTTTAAAGAAACATTCTCTGTGCTGGTGAGTGCTTGGACAATTTTGTTCAGGAGGCTTAGGATTAGCTGTGCCTTGTAGGCGATGGAACACATAGGTTAGGTGATTGCTTTCTAAAAACGTCATGTAGTATCACCGTGTGTGATACTACATGGGAACGGTGCTGCTCTTACTTTTGCAAACTTAATTAAGCAGTTTAACAAAACAGACCGGCCTCAGCTGTCATGTGCTACTTTGTGACAAAACATCTGTACTCATGCATTCATTCCTTAAAATGATTTTACTTTGACAGTAGATTCTTCAAGGTTGGGGCAGTGCCTTTCTCATTATTTTGTCTAAATTAAAGCTAAAGCAGCTATCTCTGTGTGACAGCTATCTCCCCCCCCCCCCATATTTGACATACATAGTTTCCTTTGGCAGAGAATGAAAGAAGAGCTCTGAAGAGAAGGCAGATTCTGTATCTAAAACATTTTACAGTGAACCCAAGTAAGAAAGTCTGTGGGTAGCCGGTGGTATAGGCTATGACCTAGGAAAGCGTATGAAACCCAGACTCCATCAAGAGACTTAAAGGTCAAAGCAACCTGTTAAAATCAGCGGGATAGATTGCTGGAAGCTTGGGAAAAGATGCCAGAAATGCAGTATCATGCCGGTCAAACATAGCAGTCAATCAGCAACTTCTCCACTGTCATGCAATTAAAAAGCTTCTGATTTTTCAAATTTGGTTATTCAAGAAGACTGCCTCTTCCCCTGGGCTGTTTTTAGTTGCAGATGTTTGTGCGATTACAGTAGCACTCGTAGTACATTCACTGGCATTGCATTTGCTGAAGTAACCCTTGCTGACCTCTGCTCGGGAAGCACAGCTTGCTGCATGCAAGGTCAGTCTTTATCGAATTTGTATGACCAGCCAAAGATCAGGCAGCTTTTAACACAAAACCTGTGATCAGGGGCTTGTGTTCTGTGAATTGTCTCAGGGAATTTTCTCAGGGAATAAGGAGCAGAAAGTCCAGTTGCTGACATCTGTTAGTTTCTGTAGAAGTAATGAGGGAGCGCGAGCTGCGGAGTTCAGCTCTCCCCTCGCTAGGGCCTGGAAGGCCATGTGAGGGAGGACTCTGTTTAGCTGAAAGTGATTTCATAATCTCTGGTAGGAAGGCAGACCACGTCACTGCAAAGAAACGTTTCCAGAAGTCGCGCATCACAACACTGATACCAGAGTAGTAAATACTTGGTCTCCCTCCACCCTTGGCTGCTTTATTGGCGCAAGCAACCGATATTGCTGGAATGTGGACGTTTGGTGGGTGTGTAAAACGTGCGCGATTTCTCTCTGCACAGGAACTTGCCTCTTGAGTCAAGCACTGGAAGCAGTTATCTGTGTGTTACTGAGATTGTTTCTGTTTTGCTGGCCTTATTTATGGGCAGTGTTACCTGGCTGTTGTTACAGGCTTGCTGATGCCTGAGCTTACTGAGAAAGGAAAAAGCTGACTGGGTGAGGGAAGGGAGCACTTCTGAATGCACAAAGCCAGCTAGCTTTTTTGTATGCCAAATGAAACGAGGGATCTGCTGACCAGAACCAGACTGTTGACCATGTAGGCTTCATCAAGTGAATGAAAAAATCTGTTGCCTTCAGGGAGAGATGGATTGCAGTCATATATAGAAATCTTCTGTTTTCTCTTTGTTCCTGAATGTAAAAATATTGAAAAAAAAAGCATATCTGTGTGTGTTCATATGTTCCTTATTTAAGCACTTTTCTGCAGTTTGGAAATCTCAAAAATAGTATATATCAGGCATCAAGACGATCCGAAGTCAAATTATGCTATCTGGTCTCGTTGTGTTTGTTGAAAATAGCATAAAACATTGAGGAACGGCACAAGCGAGAGTTGGTGAATCAAAACGATGAAAACAGAATTCTATTCCTAAAAATGACTTTTAAAATAAAAAAAATCTAATATTGGATGTCAGAATTCAGAAAAAATGCCTTTATTTAACAAAAATAGTGCTACTGTTTAAGTGTTAGTTTTAAATGCGAAGCAAAGCATGAAACCACAGGCCATGTGTGTGTGTGCAGTGTTGCAAAAGACACAAAAGAGACTGCCAAACACAGCAAACCCAAGCTTTAGAAGTGATCATTCAGAAGGACGCTCCAGAATTACAGAGAAATATAAAAAAGTATGCTGTGCTTTCCCCCCTCCATTCATTTTAGTCGTGTAGAGAGTGGATATTGAACTCCTTTCTTGTGTATTTACCGTCACTATCTCAAGCCTGCATCCTTGTGTACAGGCACGTACTGGTTGGAAGTGGAATCATTTACTGGAATATGTTCATAGAGCTTAGGTTCTCACTGGGTGTTGCTGAAGTTTTCCTTGCTGATTTTAAACAATTGTTCATCTGCACAAATCATGTTCTATAGTTGCTTGTCTTTTGACATTGTAGACATCAAGCTGCAAAGGTTTGTTTTACTGCCAGATAAAATATTGGCACCCTTCATTTCTAATAGTACCTAAAATGAGTGTTAGAGGTTCTAAGCAAGAAGGAATAAGTTCTGATCGTGTTGGAATACAACTGAAATATAAAATCTCATTTACTCTTTGAGAACAAATTAAAAGAAGTTGAGTGGAGCAGGAAAGACAATTCATTTTCTCTTCCCCAGTATTGAAAAAATTATCTTATCATTGATAAGTCTGTGCAGGTACATAATTAATTATTTTGCATGATACAAACATACTATTTTAACAGAAGAGGATTAAAACATTTAGCAGGGGTTATTTTCAGTTCTGTTCCTTGTCATCGTACGGTGTTTTTACACTTTTGTTTTGTGTGAATACCAGTTTTGAACTTACTCAGTGCAGCATTATAGAGTAAGAGCGTGAAGGACCTGCCATTATGTTTGCCAGATCAGTGATTTCAGTTTTTTAGTGTTACTTGTGCTGTTCTGGAATTTAAGGCTTATAGTTCAACAGTGGCCGTAGAAAGGTGTCCTAATTACTTTCTTTTGATAGAAGAGATATTATTCCACGTTTTTGATGACTTCCTGCCAACTTCTGTGAAGGTGCAATTTCTCATCAGTCCCACTGGATTTGCAAATGCACTCTTCCATTTGATAGTGATGTGTGTAGCTAGAAAATAATCAACAATTAGAGGAACGTTCTGATTTGGTTACTTGTTTTCTTTTTTTGACCTTGATTTCACCATTTTTCTGATGGGCTAGCACTGAACTCATCTCTGAATACTGTTTCAGATAAATGTGGTCAAAGAAGAGATTTGTGAAAATGGTCAGGTTCAATTGGTAAGTTTTTGTGTTTTGAGAACTTGCAGATCTTGACTGAGAGCAGCAGAGTGATTGTATGTCCTCTGATGTGATTACTGTTAGATTTGAGTCTCCAGTGCATTACACGGCACTAATTAATATTTTTTAAAAATCTCTTCTAAGAAAAAGTTGTAACATTTCATAGGATATTTCAAGGAATTTTACAACTTAGAGAATTCTGTAGAATGGAAATAAAATGTTGTCTAAGGCTTTTCAGTGAATCTGTAAACTGCAGGATAAATTCTGCTAAAAGCAATTTTATCTCAAAACCCCTACGTTCTGTAAGATTTTTCTATTAAGATCTAAATATGAACATATAGGAATCTATACATAGGTAACATTAAAGGATGCGCACAAAGCTGGCTGACGTAGCAAGTTAGATCAGCAGTGCAGCTTTTGCCACATGAATGTCTGTGTTTTCTGGACATTGATATGGCTGAATTTTGTTACTGGATGACAGGGGGAGATGCAAGGATTTTATTGCATAGTACAGTATTCTGCGCAGTGCAGACACCAGGGTACTTGATTTCTGGGTCTTAGCATCTGATTCATTGTGCTCTAGGTTTTTCTAGGTTTGACTGGGTCGCTCATGGGAACTGGGGAAATGAGGACTCATGTTTTCTTACTAAATATTCAAGTTTCACGTATGGTTTAAATGATATCCCTGCAGCATTTTTGAGCTATGCAGTAGAAAAAGGAAGATGCAGATGTGTGTGCTTTGTATTTTCTATAATGCAGTTGCATGTGACTCAACTCCATTTACCCTACTTTCATATCTACATAAGTGAGCGGGACATCTTTTAGGCTCTTGAATTCTGTCCCTTGTCTGAATTCACATCCTTGATACTTTGCTTTGTAGAGGAGGGCGTTAGTCTTGGTATCTGCTCAAGGCGAAAGTCTCAGCCTCTGACTAGTCACATTTGGCACCACCTGAGACATCTGCCATCCTCACCCTGATCCAATCTGTACTTTTTTTAAAGGTGGGTTGAGGGTTGAGCCGCAGGCACATGCTAATTTCTTTGTCCCCAAATAATGACAGTGCATGTTAATGAATGTCATTAATTAATAAAATGGTTCATGAGAGGACTTGATGATCTCAACAAGTCCCAGCCTCAAGTATAATAGATAAGAAAGCTGCTTATCTTCTGCACCTGACTTGGATAGAAACTGGAGTCATCTCTGAATGGGAGTGGTCTGATGGTTTACATCAAAGATTCTTGCAGAACTGTAATTTCAAAGGCCCTTTAATTAGGTGTTTTAGAGAGCAATTGAGTGATGTAGATTATTAGGGAAAAAACAAACTCCTTAAAATTCAGTCTCTCTCTCTCTCTCTCTATTTTATTTTTTTTAAACCTCCAGAAAGTGTGAACTGGGTCAGAATATTCAGAATGGAGTTGAAGGCTGTAAGAGCATTCAAGTGACTGACGTGGCTATTTATGCTTTTGTGCCTCATAAGGCTGATGGGCAGTTCTCCTAAAGGGCCTTGTCAAGAGCTCTGTATGTTTTTCATGGCAGTGGTGAGTGCCTGTAGCACTTCTTAGGCAGGATAATGCATAGCCATTCTTATTTTGTCCTAGTATTTTTTTTTCTCTGTGGGAAAACAGAAATGGATGTAGTGTTTAGTTAATGACCATAGTTTTTAAGGCCTGAGAAAAAAACATTGAGATTCTCTAATTTGAATTCTTGAAAACAGCATCTAGGGAGTTCTTCATTGACCTGTGGTTTACAGTTTGCTAGCTTTTCATTCAGTTCAAGAAAGTGTGAGGGAATAGATCACAAATTTAGGGCTTGAATCTTAGTTCTTTTTACTCATATGGTGAAGGTGTTTGCAACCACTGGTCACTTGTGTTAAAAGGCCTTTGCAGGATCTGGACTTGTAAAAGACATAAGCATTAAACTGCACCAACAGTTTTCTTAATGACCTGCTCAAATGAGTTACTGAAGGATGGCTTCTTCTATAGGGGCTTAAAAAAAAAAAAAAAAAGTAGAATTATGTCTCACTTTGTCCACATGAGTAAATCCTAATGTGTCAAAAAAAAACCAAAAACAAACAAAAAAAAACAAAACAAAACAAAACAACAAAAAAATTTTTTGATGCTTTACAATGTAGTCTTCATTATTGAATGTGCCAGGGTTTTTATTCGTCCTGAAGACAATACTGTATATGCAGTGCTGCTTTATATGGTCTGCATATATGACTGGATACTTAGAGAGATGTATAATACTTCTAGACTGACAACAAAGTGCTTGGTTTAATGCTAGATTACTTCCAGCATTACATGTGCAGGCTGTATTTCAAGGAGCGCTGCTCGAATTCGGTGACATCTACAGTACATCTGTTGCCACCGCGGCATTATTGCTGCATCGCTGCCTCCCACAGAGGTCACGGCAGCAGGCTGGAACATTGTGTTTCCAGCTCCGTGTAATAACCTCCTGAATGAATGATACACTGGGAAGTAGCTCACCAGATGAAAATATTAATAAAAATAAAACATTAGAGGAGCTGATGACTGGTTGCATTTTCCATGTAACTGGGCATGTAGAGACTGCGTACTTGGAGAGATGTGATTAAAAAGAAAATGGGAGACAGGACAAGAATTTCAGAGGTGTGGTTTGTCTGGCACTGCCTTTTGTGGCTCTACTCATGATACTCTGATATGCACAGGATAGGTTTATAGGCTGCTGCACCTTTTGAAAATACAACACTCTCTTCATGCCTAATCCTTGCATCACATGAATGATTTACAGTGTACCCTTTGATCTATACTTTGAGGAAGGTATCTGCAGAAAGTTACTGGAATTGGCGGTGGGGGTGTTGGGATATGGGTCAAAGTGAAACTTCGAATCAGTACTTCGAGATCGGAATCTAAATTTTTTATTTTGCAAAGGAGGGAATTTAAGTCTGAGGGTTGGAACTTGAAATCTAGATCAGAAAAGTATGTTTCTAAGTTCTCTGAATTTTTGAGTTGGGTTTAGTAATCTTCAAAATTGTTGGAATATTTGGAAATAATGTGTTACAGTTTTATTCTGCAAATATTGGACTTGGTTTTGCTTTATGTTTTACCTCTTTCCAGTAAGAATTGGTAATTTTTTTGTGAGAAAACAAGAAAAGTGATTTGGAATTCAGAGATTAAAGGAAGGTGTAATATATTTCAGAAACAGTAAGCAAAAAGGCCTTTCTCAGCAGGGTGAAGGTTAGAGGAAAAAGAGGGTACTTTATTACGCAAGCTTTATTTCCTTTCCAATAATAATACTTCCCTAAAATGTCTTAATAACTTTTACTAGAAGCTTGCCAATAACTTGGGCCATTTTCAAAGGATAGCCTGGATCCTGTGTCTTATTTTCAGATGCTTTATATTTAACCTGTTTCCTTATCTCTGAGGAAACAATTGGTAAACACTCTCTATATTAAGCATTCTTCTGAAAATTTTACCCGGGAAGGTACAGGTAAGAAAATGAAGCTAGAGCATTCACAGTGCTCAGCTCTTCCTGCTAATTCTGCTCTTGACTGTTTTTCTGATAAGACAGAATTTTCTCCAGAGTTGCGAATGTCATAATAGATCCATGAGATTGTGGTAATGTTGTAGTAATACATAGCCAAGCAGTCAGAAGGAGGAAAGCTGGTATTAATGGTAAATTCATGTATACCTTTTGCTTGGCCATGGTTAATCAGAACTGAATGCATCAAATAAAATGTTAAGGAAATGAAAACTGAGAAATAAATCCACATGCAGCTCAGAGCAGGTGGCTGATTTTTACTTTGAGGCTGGTCTGTTGTGTCATTGCCCTGCTGCTGCTGGAAGAAGTAAAAAAATGTGTAACACGAGTTCTGCATAAGTGGAGAGGGCCTGACTTCTGCAATATAGAATTTTTTCTCTGTCGCCATTATGATTCTGTTTTGCACAGTGGCTGTGTTATACAGCGACATGGTGGTATTTGTGGCTCTGAATTACATAGAGGACAGGAGCAGTTATCCTTTTTCCCATTCCTACCTTGGGTAAAGCTGATGCAAGCAGAAGCAGTCAAAAACCATGATGTGTGTTCAGGTGTAGAGTTCAGACACACCTCAAATCTGGAAGCATTTGGATGCTATTAAAGCCAGAGTGCCATAGACAGGAAGCGAGCCCGTTTTCATCAATACGTGGAGTCTGCGTCGTAACGCTCAGTGGTAGTTGCAAGTCCGCTGTGGTTTGGATTGAGATCTACTGTTAAATGTTAATGTTCTCCAGCAGTGTTGGCTTTCTGATAGCTTTCTGCTGGAAAATCTGAGGCCAGTTTAACTTCAGGCAAACAATTTGGGCAAACAGTTCACTGAAGGCCATTCAGATTTCCTTGGTAGAAATTTCTTGGACTAATAGTAATAGCTGCTCAGTTGTTGAGGTCAAAGTGCTGAAATGGTAAAATTCTCTCACCCTTTCCTCCCTGGGTGGAAAATTTAGTCTACAAAATCGTGGTTACAATATTTAATGTTTTATAAAAATGAGCCATTTCCTTTAGATGCAGTAGATAAATGAATAAAATAATCTTGACAGAGCACAGAGATGTTGCTTTAGAAGTGTGTACAGGAAAGCTGACTTGACAATGTTTTTGAATTTGAAAAAGTAATTGCCAAAGGTGCGAGTGATCCCTGCAGCCAATGCGCCAACACAGCCTGAAGGTCAAGGTTGATAGGAAACGGGAAGGGGAGGGGTGGGGAACGGCAACTGGTGTGCAGGGCTGCTTTGCTGGGGAGATGTTTCTTCACTGATCGTATAACAATACCAAGTGATACTGTACAAGCCATCTCTGTGTTGCCAGGTAGTGTGCCACATAGTGTTTTACATTTAAACTGTAGCATTGTGGTAATCTTCACGGTCTGAGGGGATAAGTAAGGCCAGCTAGATAGGGAGAAGAAATTCAGAAAACACTGATTTTTCTGTCAGCCTGGGAAACACTTTTATTCCTTCTCACTTTCAGAATTGCATCACTAGCTGCTGTCTGGGCAAGCAGCTGTTTTCCCCCAAAACAGCATCACCCTGAGGGACATCTGCATGGTCTGTTGTGCTGTGAGAGCCCTTGCTGGGCTGGGCATCCCTTTGATGGCAGGGCAGGTACTCTGTTTTCTTGCCCATGTGTGAGTTCTGCATCACACATCACAAGATACAAAGCAAGTAAGTGGGTGTGTTTAGCTGAGGACTGAAACAGCTAATTGGAACAGAAAATACTTTTGGAGGAGTAAGGTGGTTTTGTTTTCCAAAAACAGTGTGAAAGAGAAGAGTGCATGATGCATCAACTTCTGCTAAACAAGTCTTCTCTAGAAACGCATCTTTTTGGAGTGCTACTGATCTTGATCCCTGGAGAGAATAAGGAATTTCCTTGGAATTTTCCTCCAGCCTTTAAATAACCGCCCAGCTAAGAGGGTTGGGCAATTTCAGAAGACAACGGTTGTAGGGTTGTTTTTTTAAAGTTTATCTGTTGAGAGGATCGTAATGACACCTTTCCTAATGCTTTATTTTAAGGAGCTTTTATTTAATAATCTTGAAAAACAACTTGCTGGGCTAATAAATACTGTATTGAAACGAGAAATTTGCTGGTTTTATACAACTTCATCCTGCCTGGGCATGTGCTTTTATGATTTTTAGCTAAATATTTAATTCCCTTTTTTTTTTCCTCTTAAGCAAAGAGAAACTGGCACTTTAAATGTCCCTCTGTATTCTTTTGCGTAGTAAAGGAGTTCACAGATATAACTTAGGCTCTAATGGGTGCTTTACTTCCTCTTAACTATGCATCTACCAGTCAACTGACACTTTCCTCAAATATTTGCTGTGATATTTTGCTGCAGTTGCTCTCTCCTTCTCCATTTCCTCGCCATCTCTCTTCCATGGAGTTATGGCACATATTTCAGCTAACCCTCTATTTAAATAGCAACACTCCCTTCCAGTACAAACAGTCAGTCAGTCATTAAACAATGAGGAAGACCAACGGTGAGGGAGGTTATGGGTGGGACCTGGAGTGTGTGTGCACAATTTTGCAGAAGACTTCCTGCTTAAGAAAAGAAAAGGACGCTTTCCGTTAGAGTGGCAAGGTGTAATTCTGTCATGCTGGGAGAGATACAAAATCAAGAGGAAATCACTGCTGCAGACACCAGCGCCAGGATACAATTTAAAATTACCTAGAGGTGACCAAATTATTATTAAAATCAAGACATTTGAAACAAAACACTGGAACTTTAACCATATTTTCCCACCTCCTCCTGTAAGAAAAGGGAAGAAGGAGAAAAGGGGAGGAGACCATCTTTTGGAAGGTGATTGATCCTCAGGAGGTCCCTGTCTTTCTTTCCTAACAATAGAGGGAGTTTAGTGAGATTACCCAACACAGAGCATCTGTAGCTTTTATAAAGACTTCACTATGGTGTCCTTTCTCTTATCTAACATCTGGCCATCAAACTAGCAGAGGTTGGTATTAATAATCTGCTGGGAACTCTAGGCCTACCCATCCTTCATCTGTGAAAAAGAACAGTGGGGGCAAATTCCTCTGCTGGGAATTTGGAAATTTAGCTGGGGTGGCTGCAGTCCCTCTCTTGTACTTGTTCATCGGATTGTGGCATCCTGGAAATGGCAGATTTAAAAGTGCTTTAAAAAGGAAAGAAAAGAAGAAAATCTAAATAGGGACCATCTGACTATATGTCTAACAGTGTTTTGGCTCTACAGGTAAAGTGCACAGAGGTGATAAGTAGTATTGGAAAATGCTTGTTTAAGTGGAGAACACGAACTTAATATATATAGCACATTTATGCTATATTTAGTTTTGCAGTGATGTACTTTCTGGATGTTATAAATAAAATGTAGTAGGAAACAAGCTAGGATGTGCAATGAAGGCAGTGAGATTTGTCAGGATTGCTGAGATCTGTGAGTCAGTTCCTAAATTTCTAATGGGATGTGGCAGATAGGATGACTTGGCTCCTTCACCATTTTAGTGTTTTATATTTAGATCACTTTCAGGTTAAAATTCATACCCACAGGTCATAGACATGGATGTATTACTTCCTTTGCAGCTGCCCTCAGCCTTTTCCATTTGTGAAGCCCTAAAATTTTCCATGAGAAGTACGGCTTCTTGCACAGTGAATGTGACCCTATTGATGACAGACTTGGTTTCTTTCTTTGCCTTTTGTTGACCTAAGAGAAGTAATGAGCCACAGGCCCTTGGAGGCTTGTAAACCAAAAGTAGAAGCCACTGTGTCTGCAAGGACAAAACGCAGTAAAAACATGTAATTGCCATTACCTAAACCAGTAATTTCTAAAAGGTGAGACCGGTTCTGAAAAACACAACAGAAAATTTGCTTATGTCGTAAAGGTATTTCATCAGTATGGCCGTGTTTCAAAATGTTTAGCAGACTGATTATTTTGCAGATGCTAATGTTGCATTTGATATCAGCTGGTCTTTAATTCCTGGCTCTCAGGATTGTCCCTGCTAAAGCTGTCACTAAAGGTGGGCATTCTAGGTTAGTAGAGATGATGCCTGGCTTGGTCTGAGAATCCTTACAGCTCGCCCTTTCTCCCATCTTTGGTTTGCCAGCATTTGATACGTTTCACGGTATGTGGCAAGGCTGACTTACCGAAAGAGAATTGAAAATAGAGAGCAGCCTTGACTCAAGAATGGTTTGTGGATGCAGTTTTGTTTTCTGTCACATCGCAGTTGCTATGGTGACTTAGCAGTGGTCTCTTTAGCAGTCACTAGATGCTGTGTGCTTTGGGCAAAAGTAAGAGATTTTTCAATGTTCCTGTAAGCTGAGCTGTTTCGCAGAAGTGTGTGTATGTGTGTGCACGCACGCATGTATGTAGTCCTCTGCAATGTCCCTGCTACTGTTGTTACTTATTCCTGTTTCCATGAAAAGTTGTGCACCTGCTGTATTATGGCTGGTGGTGTCTCTTCATCAAGTAATTTCAAGAAAGTTGGACAACATACCCATCTGGTCAAGATTATTGAATTTTCCTTCCCCAGAAGGAGTAAACAAGCATCACAGAGTGCAATGGCATATGAAAAGGAATAAAGAACATGAACTGTTCTAAGGAATGGTCTTTCCTATGAATCAGTTATATAATTCTGGAGGATGAGGATGTGTTTGAAGCCGATTCACATGCTTAGGCTCAGGAAATTGGAGTTCTTTTCCAACATTTGTCAGACTTCTAGTATTGCTTAAGGCATGATCAAGAGCGTAATGAGTTTACAGCCTTAATTGAGTTTTTCTTCTTCTTGGTTGGTAACTGGGGGCAAAATGATTAAATGTTCATGGAATGAAATGAAATGCTCATGTAAAAGAAATGTTAAAGTCTCCTAAGTTCGTTAGAAGGCTAATATTCGAAGTTGTGTGCTTTGTTCTCCTTTGATGGTGGGTACTGTGTAATTACAAAGTGTTTGGCAGTCTGCACGATATAGACATACATTCCTAGGTGATGAGCAATCCCTTTTTGTCACTGTGCCCTTTCAGAGCCTTCTCTGAGCTGTGAAACATTTTGCCTCCCACTGAATGCAATGGGGGCTCAAGGCTGCAGCACAAGCTTGGAGAAGGGCTGCTCTGGGCACCAGGCTCCCCACATGGCCAGTGAGTCAGGCGAGTGCCACTGTTAGAAAGTCTTGCTGTACCCAGCAGGTAGCATCAGACATGATTTCTCTCCCCTTCCTACTCCTGCCCACTGGTGTGGGAGCTGCCTTCCCATCAGCGGGTGGTGACTTGGCAGTGGTTGACTGTCTCCATGACAAAGCGTGGTCAGCCTTCAGCTCTGCTGTGGGTCAGGCACACGCCTGGTGGAAGGACTGATCCATCCTCCATGGCAGGGGATGGAAAACAAGAGACAAGTTCTTATGTAGATGCTACATAAGAGAGCTTTTTGGACACCAGCTCTGCAGATGATAAGCATTCAGCACTGCCGGTTGGGTTGTGTTGCTTTGTCATGCTAAGCTTGCCACAAAGAGAAGCAGTTGGGCTACTTAGACAGTGTTGTCTTGATGATGGGCATCTTTACAAGGTCTTCAAGATGCATATCTTATTTTACTCCCCAAAATTCAAATAGTTCTGTAGGAGAAAAGAACTGAGTACTCACAAATGATTCTTCAGGTGGGTCTAACAGTAAAAGAGCAGAATCTATTCATAAAAATATTCTACTGCATTTCAAGTGACATAATTTACAGATTTTTTTCCCACTTATTTGATTCTCCTGTCCTGGTACATGGACAGAAAAGCCAATAAACAGGAATACTTTAAACTTATTTCAGATCTGACTTAATTTGAAGTTCTCTCCTCTGGTTGTGTCTACTGCACTGTTTTCTCAGATTTTGTAATTCTTATGTCCTAATGTTGAGAGCAACATTTTTTTTTTTTTGGTCAGCTCTTTGAACAGTTTTGCCCTGTGCACTTTCTGTAGCTCTGCAGAATTGTTACTTCCACCCTGCTGTGGCCTGGAAAAATTCTTTCTGCAGAGTCTGGAATAATCTGATTCTTACTGGCAGATCTTACATTTTTATCAGTTTTGTAAGGTTAATTAATGCTACCAATGCTACAGCGTCCTCATTGTCTTAAATATTTAGAGAGAAGAAAGATTTATGCATATTTTAGCTGCAAAGCTAGATTGAGTTGAATTTCTAAGTTAAAATCCTAGCTGGTATAGGTCAGCGCAGTTCCCCTGAACTTTGGATGTATGATGATCAGCTCAGCTGGAGATGTGGCCTGTCTCAGTTCAGTGGGGTCATATGTTGAGATTGAACTTTTACTATGAACGTAGGACAATCTCTGTTATGTTTTTGTATACCGAAAAATAAGTCCCTTCCACGTGGTCCCTTGCTTACTCACCCTTTTCACCCATATTTTTCCTACCCTGTGATACACAGAACAAGCAAATTCCCCTGTCTCTTCTTGACTCTCCCCTTTGCAACCTGTGTAATGTCTTACTTATCGGTTGGGGCTAGGAAGGGAATGGTGCTGATGGGCAGGAGAGGGATACAGAAAGTAAGGTGGATTGGATGCAAAAGTTGTTGCAAGGACGCTTAGGATTTCTTGTGTATAGCTTTGGGACAGAGCTGCGTGTGTGTCTGCTATTATTTTTTTTTTCTGTTTTCTTATCACGATAATCTCCATGAGATTAACATTGACTTTAAACCCTTAGAAGTCTTCATGACAAGTGTGCTTGGCAGTAAATTCTTCCGTATCAAGAGAGAGACAAATTGTACTGCGCTGCATATTATGGCATAGTACTACTAATTGCTTAACTTGATAAATGTCTTCTGATAGGGTATATTGTTAATGAACAAAGATGTTAATTGCTGTTATCTGAAATAGCTACATTTGCAGGGGCGTTCTCTGGAGCCATGGATGTCTTCTAAAAGAGATTTATTTCAAATCATCCATTGTTTTTGGCAGTTTCAGAGTCCATTACCTATCAGTGCACTGACTGAATACTCTCCTCCTCCACCAAAGTTTGAAGAACAATCAACTCTTCCTACATGTTATTCAGCAAGAGAGAATCTTATTTGGGTATGCTGAACTTATTTGTAATACAGCACGCTCATCATGGTGGGCTACAGTGACATCCTTTATTCTTGAGAACAACCAAGAGAGAAATAAGCACCTGTTAGTGGAAGAGCGAGAGTCGGGAATAGCCCTCCCCCCCCCCCCCATCTGGAATATATAATTGGGAAAATCAGTCTTTATTGTTATTGTGCTGGTGGGAGTTATGTCAGTCTGTCTAAATATGTTATAATGCAGATAACCCTCTATATTTGTAAAATTCATCTTTTCTAGATGCTTTCTTTGGAAAATATGCAGCTGAAGATTTAATACATTATTATATGAGTAAGTGCTTACAAGCCTCATTAACAATGGACGTCATGTTTATTCTTTCCTTTTAGAATTTCCCATGGAAACAAGTGGGCAGATTTTTGCATTATTGAGTAGTCTGCTGCTGCTGCTGACTTTTCCCAGAAATGCTAAGAGAAAACCAGTTTTACGCGTGAGCATAAATGTTAAGAGCATTCTATTCCCCTAAAATTTAGATTTAGAATAGCTTTTGCTGTGTGGAAAAAATAAAATTGTTTCAAAGCTCCATGGTTAACGGAAGGGAACTTAATGGAACTGAAAAAAGTCAAAATTTTCACTGAGGTTAAAATGTATCTAATTCTCTAATGGAAAAGTTGCATGCTTTGTTAGGAGATTAAAGGCCAAGGTGAAGAGAAGAACGTTTCCTTGACTTAAGGTTTTTGTTTGTTGTAATAAATTTTATTTTCATTTAAAAATCTCCTGCATTTTTTGAGAACATATTCAACAGCAAATAGTCAGATGTTAAAACTGGAACTGTAAAACTGTAAACTCATATACATAGTTTCTTTGGCCAAAGTTTCCTAAGTTATGATTAATTTTGTAGCATGAATAAGAGAAGTGAATTTTCTTGCTTCATTTTAAAGATTTCAGACCTAGTCAAGTAATATAGATCTCCCGTCAAAAATGACAGGCATAATAATAATAAAGATTATTATTTTCTTAAATAAAGCTATTTACAATTGAGTGTGATGTATTACTACTCAAAGATGCTGTGTTTTTTGATTATGAAATGTCTCGTACTAACATTAGATTGAAGCATTCTGGTCCTCACTGCTTATTCCCTTCCCATGATATGCTGTCCCCTAAGTTAGCGTAACCCTTTCTGTGTCCGTGTGACAAATCAGACTGAACCAGCTAAAAAATAAGCTGGCAAAAGTGAAAAAAAAAATAAATAAAATAATTTTTTTAAAGTTCCCTGATCTGCCTAACACCATAGCCAGACAAATATTTGTTCTGGCAGACACAAAGTGGGTGGAGTGTGGAGTAGGATGGAAGGGAGACTGCTACATAAAATGTAAAACTAGTATTAATGCCAAACGCTTCATAGTAAACCACCCAGGATTGGTCTCACATTTTTATTTTTTAAGGTATTTTCAAATGTCCAGATCCCTCTGGTCATAGATGTTCTTATGATTTGAATTTCCCATGGAGCAACCTTTTAGGGGAGAATGCATCTTCTAGGGATATATGCAAGCTGGACCTACTGGAAAGCAAGAACTTTCGGCACTCACACTGCTTATTTATCAGCCAGAGTGATTCACAACTGATTGACATTCACATACCTGAATGTCAAAATAGCCTGTGTTTGAAGAGGAACCAATGACTCAGGCTGTGGTTTTACCTCCGTCCATTTCCCGATAAAGGGCTGAACTGCGCTTGGTTTTGTGAAAGCAGTAGGGGAACCCCGCTCTTTTTGCGTCTCTGTGCAAGGATTAGGTAAAGGACAGCGTTATGATCTTTATGTCTCTGTGTGGAGCATCTTTTTGGAGCTTCTCACTGTCCTACGTGGTGCTGCGTAGGAAAGAATGAAGGCTTTGCTGTTACTAAAGTGGGTTCAATAACAGAGTTCCCATGAGGTCTAGGAAGTCTCATGTCTGAGCACAGCTCTGTTTCAGTATTTCTTTAAAGCATTTTTGCGCAACCCTAATGTGGGAATATGGTTTTTGCTGTTTAACAGCATCTAAAAGCACCATTTTGGGGAGCTTTGCAGAATAATAAATCACTTAGCTTTAGCCTCTTTCGGGTGCCTAGTAGAGGTGAAACTGTCTATAACATACGTTTCAAGCTTGAAATCACCTGCTCTGAAAATACTTCACTTTCTAGAACATGATGTTTTTAATGAAAGTAGAAGTAATACATATTGCATGATTTTTAGGGATTAAAATAGATTTGGGCTATTCTCTTTCATGTGAGATAGCAAAGCAAACAGAATTGTAGTAAAGTTTTGTGCGAGGTGCGACTGTGTTGTAGATAACTAAGCCTTGACTAGCTAGGTAGACTATGGAGTTGGGATCATATGAGTGCTATATAAACTACCCTATTGAAATAATGCTTTAATTTGGAGAAATTAACCATCTATATAGTTTTATGTTACAATTTAGGTAGTACTCTCATCCTCTAACAGGAAGATAGCAGAATTCTGTATTATTCTCATTCTCTCTAAAGAAAAAAACTGTTCTATGAGAACCAGTTTATGCAGTATTTAGCCCCTTTGTTATAGGGCTACAGAGCTGCAATTGAACGGGATCAGTTATCTTTAAGGATGTTTAAATGGGCAGTTTAAGGTGTAGAAGAGGGTTCCCTTGGGAACAAATTCAGTGAGAATTCTTCAGATCCTCTTTGAAGTTAATGGAGGTATTAAGGGTAGTCAGCATCTTGTTAAGAGAGAAATTTAAATTGCTTTGATTCATTTCATTTTACCTGTGCATCTGCTAGTCCTGCATTTCTCCCTTCTCCAGTCTCTCAGAGCATGTTTTTGATAAGTTTGCCTCCTGAGCATACTAGATTTTATACTGGCTGTTTTCATGTTTCTCCCTGAGTGTTGTAATGCTGATTACCAAAGGATCTCGGGCCTTTGGCTTCCTGTGAGAACAAGATAATTACTCTCCAGTAGGCAAAGCATGACGTACAGTATCAGCATTAAGCCACTGGGATTCCAGTCACTAGTGTAGAACAATATTGTGGGTAAATGAATAAGCAGAAGTTTATCATACTTCCTGCATAACAAGTTTTTTGTTAAAGCAACAGTGAAAATCGTTTTCAGCAACGGCTAGCATAAGGTGAACACCTCCCCAATTCCTAGACTTGTTTATTTTTTTCTTACTGAGAAGACAACTGACTCTTTTGCTGCAGCAAATTTTTATTATAGGACCATCAATAGCGTTTTGGCAGTGGCTGTTTATGGCCCTGTGAACACAGAAAGTGTATTACTTAAGAGTATGACTTCCAGATGCACCACCTACTTAACTTATGGAAGAAAGTTGTACCAATACAAAGTAGAGACGTTCCAAAAGCAATTTGCTTATTTTGCACTCGCCCCCGGGAATCCTGTGTTGTGATTCTAGGAGCTGACCCTGTTTGCCCCTGAGGCAGATGTGCTTTCTCCCTTTTCTTCCTCGTTGCAAGGCTGTCAGTTAAAAAAAACTGTTTTGTAAGGGACGGTGGGACTAAGTTTTAGAAGTTTAAGTTAGAAGTAAAGCGTAGCAGAAAATAATTCATAAATATAATGAATTCTCTCCTCCTGCAAAAAAAAATGGCCAATGTGAGGGCTTATCCACATAGCAGGATTAATCAGCGTTTTTGTGCTAGCTATAGCAATACAAATGGCTTTGTTTATGTTATAACAAAGCAAAATAAATGAAGTCTTCGAGGACCTCTGTTAAGTATGGGAATTACTTAAAAAGCATAAAGATTTGTGTCTGCAGATGCATACTCAGTAGATACACAGCTGTATCACTGTGTGTATGCATTGGTGTAGAGAACATAAAATTATGTGTGCTTGCACATGAGCATGTGTATTTCGAAGATAATGGTACAAAAACCCTTCTATAATGCCTAAGAATTATGGGGATACTGGTAAGGAGTTTCATGTTTAGTTTTGTTTTCTTGCTACTCTCAATTTACATTGTGCATGTAACTGCAATGTGTAGTTACTTATTTATGTTTTATTTGTGACTTTTTACTTGAAATCGAGCATCAGCACTCTCTGCAGAAAACTGGTACTTATCTATGAGCTGAGATGAGTAGGTTGGTTACTCTGTTTTGGTTGAGTTTGAAAGCCAAAGGCTGAATTTCAGAGTCCCAAGAACCGTTGTCAAATGCAGCAATCTAGATTTTCATGATGTGCTTGATCACCTTTGGAGACAGAGAGAAGAACAAGAATGTATGGAATAAAACTATCTTCATATAATGTACTGCTGTTCTGTCTGTATGACTGAGATATTTCTTCCCGCATGTGATTGCATATGCATGGCCAGAAGCATTCATATCTCTGTTTAACTACTGATTTTTGGTCTAAAACAATAGCAAAAAATTCAGTCTGTGAAATTTCAGTATTCCAGGCACCACATCCTCGTTTTATCTTGCTTATAGATTATTGTTCAAGTTTTACAGTTGAACAAGTTGGATAGAAGTGAGTGGATCAATCTCTTTGTTGAATATCCTATATATGAATTTTATATTTTACAATTACACATTACGCAGATATTTTCAACACCAAGAATAATTTTGATTTTTTGCTCTTCCTTTGAAATTGTGAAGCTTCTGATGACTAAGTAAACACTTTTTTTTCCTCTCCTTTGTTTTCTTGCAGCCAACGGGTTACATGGAAAACTCCATTTCCTACAGTGCTATTGAAGATGTTCAACTGCTGTCCTGGGAGAACGCCCCTAAGTACTGTTTACAGCTCACAATCCCGGGGGGTACTGTCTTACTACAGGTACTGTAAACACAGCATTACAGTTCTGTTTCTCTCTCTCTTACATGAGTCTCTCTGAATTTCTGTTTGCTGTTCATGAAGTCTTAGTCTTAATTAGCTGGACTTAGAAAAGGCAGATAATTTATTGCTGTCAGGTTGCTTACCTGCCAGCAAATTTGCTCAGGGTGTTACTTTTGAAACTTTTCATATTGTTTGAGAATATTGAATGAGAATTTTGCACCACAGTGGTTTAATCTTCCTGCTGATTTTGTGATTGAGTAGTCATTCGTGGAACGGTGCGCTGATTAAGGTCTGGAACAATTGTATTAATATAGTCTGATTGCCGTATGAAACAAGTCAAGAATTTTATCCTCCAGCTCTTACAGGAAATCTGTAACTTGCAGGGGAATTAATGGGTATCTTTTTTTAAAGATACCTGGTCTTCATTTTATTTGAGGCTGGATACGTATATAGATACAGATAAATACAGAGGCTGTGTTCAGTCCTCTTAGAATTGTTTTTGAATAGAAGGCATTGTATTTACATTACTCCAGATTTTCTTCTGCACTTCTGAGATTTTGCAGGTCTGAGATCGTTCCAAGTTTAGTGACAGAAGAATACTTTGACCTTTGAAGCTACATTACAGTAAGAAAAGAAAAGCAACTGAAAACCCAGCTGTTTGACTCCCAAAGAATTTTGAATAGTTGTAACTTGGAAAAGACTGAATTGACTCATGTGTAGCTCCTTTTCACTTACTTTGCAGGTCTAGTCCTGGGGTTTTGCCTAGTTTGTGAGCGAGGATTTTGAAAATTGTATGGTTCCATCTGAGGAGAGGGTCCCTGCTAGTTTTAATGTGTGGCTGCTTGCAGCCCTGCAAAAGGGGGCTGCAGTCATTCCCCCATTTTAATCTGAAAACAATGGAGCTCAGGTAATCTTGGGTTAATCTGAGAATGTGTGATTTACTGGGTTCTTCTGGTACATAGGGTTTGGGTACATTTTCAGATGTCTCTGGCACATAGGCATGTGGTCAAAACCACACTGAGCATATACATGTGCTCAGTGCCTGGCAAATTTCTGTGGCTCAAAATGAGTTACTGATTTTTTTGGTGCTTCCAGGGAGTGTTGGGCATCTGAATTTCAGACAGGCTGCTGCAAGTCCACCTAAGTCCTGATTCTGTGGTTTGAAAAGCCTCTACCGTGTGTGACCTTGGGGGAAGCAGGAAGGTGAACTCTGATTTCCCAAAAGCTAGATTAAGGTCCCCTTTTTGTAAAAATCTTCCTCGTATAATTTGCTAATTATATTATTAAGAGAGAAACTCATTTGTTGAGTTGGACAATTTTGATTTTTTCCTTGAGATAATTTTGACTCTGTTTATTTCCTTAAATTTGCTTAGTGGTGCTAGCATTTACGTTTTTATCTGTTTTAACAGCCAGATAGTTACATTTGCATTTCTAAAATATCTGTTGGAGTCTTTATTTCATAGTTTATGGTGGCCACCTTTACTGGCTTGCTTAATAATAAACAAGAGAAGGTTTGAACCCATGGCTCCCTGCTGAGTTTAAAGGGAATGTGTTAGGGCGTGCAGACTTTTAAATGGAGCAGCCTGTCATTTGTTTCTTTTTAAAAAAACAAATGATTACATTTGTAAGAAATGAACATCTTAACGTGGATGCTTTGGTATTTTCTTTGAAAAAATTGCGATCTTTGTGCAACCTCATAGGAACTGATAAAGAAATGGAGTGAGCTGGGCTTCTCTTATGTTTATATTTGACTGTATTTCAGTGTAATTGAAAATACAAACTTTAGTCATGTTTTTAGTATGAGTTGCTCATTTGTAGTGTCTGGATTCATTAAATGTGACCATGTCAAAGGGAGTATAAAAACAGATTTCCCACGTACAGTTGTAATGTGTATTAATAAGACCAAAATGTTATTGAAAATCATGTAAGTATACTTAAGAAATCAAGATACAAAAACTAGATTTATGTACTGATCGAGTTCAGAAGACAGTCTTTGGTATGTGTGACAAAGAATCTAAGTATGCAAAAGACACATTCACTGAGGCTCTGAGCAACAGATGCTGAGAAATTTTCTCTTGCACACTTAAGCATTTCCAGATTTCCAAGAGACTTCAATGCATTTATGGGAAATTGGGGCTTCAGATCTTTTACAGAATCATTCAGCCCTAGCAGCAGCATACTGCCATGTAATGTCAGACTCTGGAATCAGGAAGCGTAGGATAGCGGAACGAGTGAAAAGAGTCCAAAACATCTTCTCAATAATGCTCCTTCTGAAGTGCAGTTTTGATGATGATGATTTTTTTTAAATACTTCATCTAAATGAGGTTATATGTTTAAATGAACTATTTTGAACTGAATTCTTTTTCTGATTTTGTATTTCTGATTAATTTCAGTTTTATATTTTTAATATGTTTTTGTATATTATCATAAGATCTTTAGTACCATGTGATATTACTGTCACAATTTGACATAAATTGTAGCATTTTAGTAGTGCTGAATCATAGCTTTTTCAGAATTTTTATTTTGCAGAAAAGTTTAAAATTCCAGCTACTTTTATTTCTGATCAAATCAGAAATAGATTTCAGATTGATGGAATCTCCCTCAGAATGGAAATTAATTTCCAACCAATTCTTGTAACAAGATGTCAGCATGTGGTATTAGGACATCTTTCATGTCTTTGCCTGTGCTAGGCATGATAAATGCCACAAGAGAGTTATATTCCATGTTTGAGTTTTCATCCCCTTGCCTGCTGTCACCAAGGTCTATTTCTGGGTTATTACTGCAGAGTAATGAGTCAGAGAAGGAAGAGTGCCATTACCTTTCCTTACATCATCCTCATGTCCTCCCATAGAAATACTGACCCATCCCAACCTATTTTAACGCATGAAATTTGACACACAGCGCCGGAGGTGATGCAGCTTCTCTTAGGAAATCAGATCATGATAACAGGATGCATCTACCTGGGTTTCAGAGGAGGATTTTTTTTCTCAGGCAGCAAATAGCTTAATCTGGACGGGGATCACACTGAAAAGTCGTCTTCGTGTGTGCGCTTCCCACTCAGTGTTTGTTGTATAAGCACAATTGTCTGAGCAGAGACGTATTTCAAAGCACAGTGTTTGTTTCAGCAGTTGGGAATTCTCATCATCCCTTGTGGGAGTCATGGAAAGTCAGTTTTCTAGACATGCTGCTATGATGGCTTATGTTTTCTTTCCATTGCCAAATGATTTGATTCCAGATTGTTCCAGTGAGGAGGAGTGAACTCTCACAGATTTTTCTCTCTCTCTCTCTCTCTCTCTCTTTTTTCCCTGTCACGCAACCAGGTGTGAGTGAGGGTTTTGCTGGAAAAAGGTTCATAGGACACAAGCTCTTTAGGCCAGGAAATAGGAGCTAAATTTAGGCTATGAAAAAGTGTAAGCACTTTAGTATTGGTAATAACTGAACCTCTTTGTGCTATGCTAAACTTTGGTCTTCCTGCTTTCCATTTATAAAATACTGTATACATTCCTGGTATTGTGTGGATGACGATGAAGAGGATGCAGCAATTGATAATGAAAAAAATGAAATAACCTCTTGAAAGTGAGTGAAGAAATTAGGGAGGATGGAAATTTATAAACTGCCTAGCACCGAATGTAGAAAGGGTCCCAGGAGGAAGATAATATTTCATTTATGGCAAACCTGCCTGCTTTTCCCATGAGGTTTTCTTTCTTTCAGATGAGTCCTAAATGCCTTAAAGCTACTTCTTCCAACCCTAACGCTAGTGTTATTTTATTCATTTCGTGGCAATCGGGTGCAGTCAGAAGGAAAAACAAACAGAACAGGAAGCCTTGACAAACATAGCCCTCGCACGTTCAGCTCGGTGCTTGAGCACACTGTTTTGCCAGGGAGTCCCCATGGTAAATGTTTCCATTGGATTTTTTTTTTTTGGTTAAAAAAAAAAAAAAAAATGCCTGGATAGAGTTCTCTTTTGAGAACCCAGCTTTTGGTTAAATATGAGTCCAGCCAGTGCTGGTACAGCAGAGCCATACACGGTCCACAATCCCGCAGAACTGAAAGAGACAAGGAATATTCCTGTACAGTTCCTGAGGCATCATGAAGCGAAAAGCTCTTCTAGCAATAACCAACAACTCTGTGTGTACCTCGAAGCTTGAACGGTGGGTCTGTCAGTTGTAACAGAAGCTCACCTCTGGGACATGCACGAGCGAGATGCAAAGTTTGCACAGACTGCAGCTGAGAGCAGCGTGCACGCCACGGGGATTCAACTTCCTGCAGTCCGGAGCGAATCTGCAGGGGCTGCTCTCTGCCCTTGTTCCCGTGTGCGGTAGGTTTTGCATGGAGATCTTGGAGCTGAGTCAAACTGATTGATAGTAAATTGGTGCAAAGAAGCCTGCAACGTGTTATGAGTCTCGGTAATGATTATCAGCTGGAGGAAAGTGTAACAAAAACCCATTCTTCTAACTAGAGAGCAATGCAGGGAAAGAAAGAGAAATACACAGTACAACCAGGCAGAGGTGAAAAACTTAGAACCTGGATCTTCAAATCCCCGTTCTTATTGCCACTTCTTTTCAGATGGCAGAGTTCCTTAGGAGGATATGCGTGAAGGACGGCAAGCACAAATATTGGCATTTTTTGCTATATGGACAAGGCAGTTCTTGTAGTTCTCTGAGTAATGCATGTGCCAGTAAAAAGCATTGTGGTAGCGCAGTAGGGCTAGTTTGCCATTGAAGGAGTGTGGTAGCACGGCCGTAGAGGTGGAAAGGACAAATCATCTGTTGATGCAAGCTGTTGTAAGCGTATTGATATCAGTGGAGCTTCGAGCATTCATATTAGCTTTGAGCTTTAGCGTCATTTCTGGAACAGTTTGCTTCCTGCACAGTTTGGGGGGGGGGGGTTCTGTTTCTCAGAGCACCCAGGTTTCTGTTTTGTTTCTTTCTCACCAGGATGGAAGTTATCACAGAGGCTCTAATAGTGGCATGAAACAATTGTTCAGGTTCCTATTTTTGTTAGGAAAAAAATCTCATTTTTAGAAGTTCACTACGTTTTAATGAAAAAGTGTATTCCTACTCATTGACTAAGAAGTGAAGTAGTTGGGTTGCAGAGAAAAATACTTCCCTTTTTGAGCAAAGTTATAAATGTATTCATATTGACCAAAACTCTGTATATGCAGACATTTATTCTCTTGCACAATTTTCCTGCTGTGAGCAGTCTGTTTGAAACTATTGGAATTAATCCCGTGAGTAAAGTTGGTGTCCTCTCAGGTCCAAAGGGGCTTTTTGAACATTTACACCCCAAAAATCAGAAAGTAAAAGTAAAATTAGAAAGTAAAACCTCACAATCAGCCTACCTCAAGAAAAGATCACTTAAAGTAGGCACACTGTATTCCTACTTGTTGGAACAATAAATAAATAAATAAACTACAAGCAGTTTAGAGTCTTTCATGATTTCTAAGGGTTTTCTTGCTACATTTTTCTGTTCTCTAAAGTGCTTTTCCACTATGTGTTGTGGTTGTGCAAAAACCAGTGGGAGGTCTGGATTGTGCAAAAAGCTCCCAACAGACCTTGGTACCACCCACCATGCAGCTAAAGCCATTAGATGGGAGGACAAAATTTCTAGCAGAATTGGGGCTTAGCAGGCTAGTGGAGGGAAATGTGAAACAGTTTTTCGAAGTGCTGCCTACAAAGGGACCCAAACTGCATTTTATTTAGATATATGCAAAATCTTTTATGTGCTTCATTCCTGTCTTAATGGCTACTTGTAATAGCAGGCAAAACATTTCCAGGCTGAGTCCTTTTTTTAACTTGAAAAATGTACCTGTAAGAATTACTGGAGTAGAGCAGGACCCACGCTGCAGGCAAGACAGAGTAAAAAACAACAGCAAAAATGAAAAAAAGAAAAACAGCAACAACAACAACAACAACAACAACAAAAAATCTTTTCTAGTGCAGCCTAAATATCTCATCAAAGCCTATTTAAAGTCTTCTGTGTCTCATTCTTTCCTCTTTATTGCATGCTAGAGCAGAATAAATACAGTAGGAGATACTGTCAGCTGAGTGAAAGGATGTAGGTGCCCTTGCACTGGAAGTGATGACTTTAGTGCAGAAGTGCTGGAGTTTAGGAGTGCACGATAGGTAAATCCTAAGCCTGCAAAACTCTGTATATGTGTGAAATTGAAACTGGGAGGGATATGGGCCCAAACTCAAGCAGAAGCCAACCCTAAAATACATGATTTTGCTTTAAGGATCAGGTGAAGGAAGAACCTAATGATGGGTCTGTTTCATGTTTCAAGGCTTTTCTCAGCAGTTCAGCAAGGGGCATTTCATAGATAAAGGCTTCCATTTTGTGACGTGACTTTGAGTAGAAATACATCACTGTTCCTAGTTACAGAGGAGTAAGTAAAACACAAAATAGGCAAAACCATTGCATACAGTGCCTGCAAAATTGAAACAAAGAGTGAAAATGGTGGCCTATATGGTGTTACTCTGATTTGGGGTGAAACTGTCATCAATTCAAAGATGAATTCCAGTTCCCTCTACAGTTTTACACTTTGATACTCTTTGCTTTAGACTTCAGAAATTTTATGTACGTGTAAGTCCGTGTGTGCAGAGGTGACAGTCAGCTGGACAACAGTCTGAACGGGCACTTCTGTCATCCAGCACGCTGTGAAAATCCCAGTTCTTTTGGTAGGCAAGAAATACCCCAGTTAGTCCCTTTCTCAGTGTGAGCTTGGAAAGGAGGAGGGGGGAAGATGAGATATTGTGCAAGAGTGAGGTGGCGGTTCCCCTCTGCAAAGGATCCAACGTTTCCTGCTCGCAGCTGCGGTTTTGCAACTTGCTAGAATTAGGCAGGCGGAAGGGTGCACTGGAAGGATTAGCTTGCGCTGCCTGGTGAAAGGGGAAAGCCCGCGTCAGGCAGCCACTTGGAGATAGCGGTGGTCAGGCTTGATGGGTTTGGCCAAACCGCATTTAACACTGTATGAAGAGTACTGCTGAAATGACCGTTGACTTTCTAAGTTCCTTTTACCATTGATTCCTGATCACTAGTGGGACTGCTAGCATTCCCTAAAGGTTAGTTTTCTCCTCTGTGTTCGTTTGAAACTGTTGTCATCTTTGTATTCTTCTTTCTTGGGAGTGTTCTTGAGTGAAAGCTCTGACAGTTTCTAGTTTTAGAGTGGTTCAGACTCCGGATCCAGATGCAGGTGTTTTTGACCTCTCTTCCTTCTTTGCAATAGGCCATGCTACATGTAGACATTGCTTGGTCCCACAATTGAAGCCTGGTCACTCTATTAGTTTTATGTTTTAGATGGTATTTATATGCCACTGTATTCAAGTTCCATAATTCTTTTCTCTGCTGCTTTTGTTTTCACCATTTATGTCATTCTTAGTTTTCTCCTCCAGTATTTGCTCTCCACTCACATCTCTACCACAGCCTGATGCTGTTGTCCTTATCAATTATTTCTCTAATCCACTTACATGGAAGTTCCTAATTCTTCTCCAACATAGGATCTAGGAGCAAAGTCGGTCAAAAAATCTGCCTACATGCAGTATTTTCTGGGTATTTATTGTGGTCTTGCAGTCTGTAATTACTGACTGCCTCAAAGTAGGACAATAGTTAACAGTTCTCAGCAATTTCTATTTAGTGCTTCAGTGTTTGCTCTCACTTTAGACTGGGCTGGCCTTTGGTTTAAGTCATGCCATGGTTAGACCAGGGATGTAAGTCAGGTTGGTATTTGCCTGTTTGAGAGAAGTACTTCATCTCCCTGGTGTTAGCTAGAATATACAATATTTTGCATTTTATCAGTTTAAAAACAACTGTCTTAGGGATCTTAGTTAATAAATTAGCATAGCTGTTGTATACTTAATCAGTATTTAATTGTTTTTTAAGGAAATAGTGGATGTATAGTGTGCAGTGTTACTCCTGCCATTGCATAATATATGTACGCAGTCCTTGAAAAACTGCCACAGTTTTACTTGCTCTTTGAAGACCTTCAATACGATTTTTCAAAATGAAGAAGTCTTATCAGTGTGACATGCAAACACTGAGAATCAGGAAAACCACCATCTAAGGATGAGAATAGGCAGCTGTTCTTTTGCTAGAATACTGAGTTTCAAGTAAGAGTTGGAGTCCAAGAAACATTGGACAAAAACAGTCCTTAGCCTCATCAGGGCCAGAAAGGTAAAGGATTCCAGAACGGAGTATTTCTGGCTTCCTAAGGGAACATATGTTGTTCTACTGGAAGGAGCATGTGGCTCAGAGTTACAGCTTGGGAGTTCCTGGCCTCACTTTGGTTACTGAGATTTTAAAAAATGAACAGTTTCTTCCAACAAAGTTGTTAATGGATTTGGAATTCCTGATAAAAAGAGCAGTATAAATACCAATTGTTGCAATTTTAGCAGGTTTTTTGAGAGTTTTACAGGAGCCTATGATCATTTCACGTGACATAGCGACACTTGAGCACTGGGCACTTCTGTTGCTGCTCTTTAGCCAGCAGAGCCCTCCTCCTCTCCTGATGTCTTCAGGTCGCATCTCTTCTGGAGATGCGCAGCTGGGTAGGTTTTCAGACATGAACTGCGTCTTGGTCTTCCTGTAGACTGATGTTTCTGTCTTGCAAGTGCTGACTCCATTACAACACGATGTGAAACTTCAGCTGGTGTCACCTTGAGCTTTCGGTTCCACAGGGCCGTTTGTCCAAAAACCGATGCCAGTATTCTTTTCTCTTCTGTGAAATGGTTTTCTGTTCAAAAGTACAATTTGATTTAAAATTGATTCTTTCACGGGAAAATGTGTTCGATTTTTTTTTCTTTTTAATATGTTGTCTGGAGAAAGACAAGAACTATCTAAACATATTTACTTCATGCCTTTTAACAGTGTCAAAAATGTTATTCAGGCTTTATTGTGGCTAATTATTATATTTGTTATATACAAATATAGTATAAAACCATATTGAATTGAAATTCAGTTGTAGAACATTTATAGAAAAAAGATTTTTTTTATCATATTATGATATGCATACATAAAATACTATGTAAATAGTAGACAGAAAATGTTTAAATAGTGACAAACTGAAGTATCCTGAAGTTTATAATTTTTTATTGCAGGCAAAAAAAATTTACACCTTTATAATGTTTTTACTAATTCAATAAATATAAATTATTAAATATAGTAATTTAGATTTATTATATTTATTTTCATTTCTGTCAATTCATATTCTGATATGTCAGCATTCTTCATGAAATGAAAAGTCTGTTTTTGATAAACTCTGTGGTCAGTCAAGACTATTCTCAATGGATTTATGTGGTTTTCTTGCCTGGAGATCTACTGGATGAGCAATTGGTTCCTCTATGTATAATTTATATAACATATTGCACATGTAGATTTCATATTATAATCATATAATATATATTTACATATTTTATAATATGTAAGTATTTATAGATAGTATATTTATATACTGTGTAAGTATTTTATATAGAGGTATAAAAAGTATAGAGGTATAAGTATTTTATATACATATATGTATGTAAAATGTATGTATGCAGAGATTGAGAGAGAGAGAGAGAGAGAGAGAGAATTACTCCATTTAATTTACAGAAATTAGTCCAAATTCATGTCATTGTAAAATCAGTATCTAACCTGGAGATTAAACAGAATTCTAGTAACCACACAGCATTTTTACTTCTAATATTCTTGCCATTATCAGTGATTTTTGCAGGAAATAAAATTCATTCTGCAGTGTAGATTTTGCATACATATCTAAATGTGTTGGAGAGAAAAAAATTGTTGAAGGATGCTTCAGTTTGCAAGAAATCTATATTTTTCTCTGGTGAAGAACCTAACCATTTGTTTGAACATAAGTGCAAGGGCTGTCCTATAATTTTCACTGGTCACATAAAACATTTTGAATTGTAAGTAAAAATTGCCTGCTGGCCGAGACTAAATGAGATAGAGTTGGAAAAGCCAAAGGGCATGTCTACCCACTCAAATATTTCAAACTTATGTCACCTTGTCAAGGCATGCATATTTACGTCACTGTAGATGCTTTTATATTTTTTGATACTGAGCTTTTTGACCTTTGAGAGTCTTGAACTATTCCTTCATTGGCTATGAACCTTGCTTCACGCTGAGAATTTCTGGCAGCTGGGCTTAATACAGACAAAAAATGGTGATCACTGGGAATGATTATTGCAACATTTGTGCAGTTCCTGCAGATGGTCTCTGCATGTATGTGCACGTCTGTGCGTTAAGCTTTTCGCTCTATTTTAATATTGCTAAAAGAGCTAAGATGCTATTTGAATTGCTTCGTGGCCAGCTGAGGAATAGCACAAGAAGGGAAACTAGTGCATGGAAAATACGCAACCTGCCTGCAAAATGTCAAGGTGTCTTCTTACTCTGCTTGTAGTGATTAATGGAGAAGGCAAATGTCCTGCAGATGTTAAAGATCTGAACAAAACCTGACTGAAATCAATGAGGATTTTTCACAGTCTTAGATTGATACTACTCTAGGGGAGATTTATGTTTTGGACAGTTTTGGTTCACTGTTTTACATGTGCAGCAAGGTCTTTGCGTCACTGCTTTCTGAGAAAATTAATTTGTTATAATGTAAAATTGTAGTTTTGAGCAAAGAGCTTCCCTCCCTCTGATGAGGCTGGGGTTGAAGTTAGCCAAGGTCAGGAGAATACAATGAGTGCATTACTGGTTTTAAAGAACACATGGGTGATTTGCTTGGTTTTGGCTCACTGATCTGAAACACTGATAGAAACTAATGATTCTATTTGTAACTTTTTTTTATTGCAGGCTGCAAACAGTTACCTGAGGGATCAGTGGTTCCATTCTTTGCAGTGGAAGGTAAGTTCTCCACTTTACTGTTTTCCTTGTATTGTCCTAAGAATACTTTAACATTCACCATTACTACTTTGTAAGAACCTGAACGGAGGAAGTCTTTTTCATCTAGAAATGCTGAATTGAAATACTTATGCAATTTCAACTTGTTCATGAATTGAATTAAGTGGACAAATTTGCTTGTTACATAGCCTAGTATTATCAACACATGGTTGGCTTCAAAGAGTAGCTAGCAACTAAATTTAGTATTAAGCAGTATAGAGATTGAATGCTTTTGTTTTTGTACTTGTGAACTGTAATGCTTTAGAGAACAACTGCAGCCTAATAATATGTTCTGAGCTCTTAGGTTACCTTTTTTTTTTTTTTTTTTTTTGAGAAACTAGGGAGAAAAGGTGTCCTTTAAAGTTGCTTTATAAGTAACATCGCTGTCTTATGCATCAGTCTGTTTTTATTCTTTGTAATGATTTGGATTTAAAGGTAGTTTCCATTTCAGAAATCTCAAGCCGTTTCTCATTTTCAGTGGGAACAGTGGATTGATTGCTCTGAGTAGGGGAAGTGGCTCACAGTGACAATGTTGTGTTTCGGAAGCAGAACATTCCTCACAAAAAAAATGTAGCTATTAACCTTTGTATGAAATTTGTATGGATCCGAGATGAAGCTGGAAATAAGTTTTGGCCAGATGGTGAATATGGTTGTATTCTCTGTCTTGTAGTAGGAAGCAAAAACAGTAACTTTCCAGCTGAGGACTTTTCTTTGGAAGTGTTTCGGAGAAGTCAGCCAGGTTGGCTGTGTAGCTTATCAAGATTTCGGCCTGCTGACAACAACCGCATGTGAAAATATAAGGAAGTCTCTCCCACCAAACTGGTTTTAGTGTAGGTGTTTTGGATAGTACTGCTATTGCAAAATATTTATGTGGCAAAAGTACAATATTTGTGTACTTTGTATAGACATCAGCTTTTGGCAGAGCTGTGTTCTGAATGGATCCAGGTTCTTATCAGTAAGAGCCAAGTGTTAAAACCTCTTTTTTCCAGACTGCTGGCATATTTTCCAGTCCATTATCCTACTTGTCTAAATGACCATGGGACAGTGGCAGCAATAGCAGAAGGCTGGACTGTGGTGTGGCACTTTACCTGGCCTCTTGACCGTGTCATTAACACAGTGCTTGTGTTCTTCCTTGCTCCTTGCTTCCTTGTTCTTGTCTTGCTTCCTTTGCAAGTCCCAAGGATAACAGAGAGGCATTGAAGCTTAAAGCATGCAAAGACGGTCTCTACACGCGGCTCTTGATTTTCCCTCCTGCTTCGGCAAGCAAGGCTGCTCAGGGAAAGCGTGGACAAAGAATGGTTAGAATTTCTTTTTCTGCCTAGCCCCCAACCAAGATGCCTAAAGTACTGATGTGCTGTTGGCATGTACCCACTTCCTCCAGCAGTGAGGGGAAAATTAGGGCAGAGGAGCAGCTCTGAAAAAAGATAAGAGTGTAAAAATACAACCTGAATATGCCCACTTCCTCTCCCCCCAATTAAATTATGAAGAAAAAGCTTAGGCAAAATGACCTGACTCGCTCATATGTCTTTCAGTCATGAGGAGGGAACTTGTGGGAGTTGTTTTTAAAGGAGCATTTCTTAAACTTTCCAGTTCTTCTGACTAAGCCTCTCATTTTGGGAAACTCTGAGTAATTTAACTTGTTGCAAAGTACAATTTATTTTTGCTTCTTTGCTTTCCTCCTTCCCCCCCTTAAGTTCACTTTTTGAAAAACAAAAGTGAAACATTATCTTGATTTGAAAGACCTTCCTTCTACCAAGAATAGCAAACAACCTTTTCCCATAACAGCAATAGAAAAGTTTGTCATTGCCCAGGTATTTTGCACTAACAAGTGTCTCTTTGCTAATATAGAGACAATTTTGATGCTTTTTATTGCCTAGTAGTTCAGAAAAAGAACACCATGTAGCTTTCTGTTCTTTACCTTAAAGAATACTTTTCAGGTTTAAATGAAATCACAACAGAACTAACAGTGGCAAGAAAATCAGTGTATCTAGAAAGAGAATGGAGGAAAATGTTTATGTGGGGTAACCCTAGTGAAGTTTATCACTTTACTAGCACTATAACTCACAGCTTTTGAGAGCCAGGTGCCAATGTGCATCTTACACTGAGATCTGTATGATGAGCAGGTAGTGAGGGAACCCACAAAAAGTGTCAAGTCTGTTCTTCTGGAATGGATCTTTTACACCAAGCACCAGCTGACAGAGAGATCTCTGCAGCTGTATTATAATTGGGTGGTTGTGCTGATGAATGATATATTTGTCCAGTGGTCTCATAAATAATATAGGTCAGAACATTTCTGCAAGGATGTAGAGCACAGATGAAAAATGGTGCAGATAGCCAAAGCGGTTAATCAGGGTAGAACAGATACCCGACAGAGATGAGCTTCCTATGGCTTGTATTTGTGTGGTGGAAGTATCTACAGCAGCCAGCTGACCTCAGAGCCTCACTGTATGAGGTGCTGCATAGAGATACAGCAGGAGGACTTCACTTCCCCTGCACTGCCCACAAACTGCATAAACCAGACTGAAGGACCCCCTTTTACAGATGGCAAATCGAGACCCAGAGAGTTCCCAGCAGTGGGGATTGGCCTCAGCCATAGCCTCTTGATCTTAAACAGGAATACTTAAATTACAACTGTGGGAGCAGGTTAATCTTCTGTCAACGTCTTTCTGGCTGTTTCCCCTTCCTTTTCCTATGTTTCAAGCCTTGAACGTTGGCCTGCACATTGTCTGAGCTCTCTGTGGATAAGGGCTAGGTCTAGGGAATAGTGGTATTGTTAAGTATTTGGGGAAGCTTCGATACTGTGCTCATTGAAGGGGGTCTGGAGGTGGTAGGGGCAGACTGTTCCTTATGTACTCATTTCTCTTTGGGTGCTCTGTTAGATTCATACACTCCTGCTAAGGGTTACTCATAATTCCTCAATGAATCTGAATATCAGTGTATATCAGTGTGCAATTCCTAAAGGATTATTGGCCGCCTCAGCCTGTTTTTAGAAATCCTGATTTCCTTTGGGTTACAGCTAAGCCAAACTGTCTTTGTGCAGAGAACAAACAGAACATATTAACAACTGTAGAGATACTTAAAAATAAACAAATTATTAATCTGTGATGTAGGAAACATTCCTTTCAACCAGGGAGGTTGGATTGAAACCATGATATGTAATCTTTTCTATTTGGAAGCTAGTAAGTCATAACAGTGTATCAATAGAGATAACAACACCTTTCATAAATATACAAAAGCGAGTAACACATGCAGTTTATGACTGGTTCTGGATTTAGACTAGATATGGTGGTAACCAACCCATACTGTGGGGGGAATATACCTAAACTTGAGGGGTACTTGTGACTTCTTTGGGATGCACACCAATAACAAGATAGGTACCCCAGGCATTTTTCCAGACAGTGTCTGTCTAATATGCTGTTTGTTTATATCTTACTGCCTTTGGACCAAAGCCCTGTGTCTATGTATTTATCTAAAGCCCAGCGCCACTTAAGAGGATGCCTTACCCATCCTCTTAGAAAGCATTGAGCCCCCCTGCAATGTAATGATTTTTTGTTAATGAAAAGACCTGCTTTTTTTTTCTTTCTTTCTTTCTTTTTTTTCCATGTTGCACTGAATTCAAAAAGACATCAGGGAGGTCTTCTCAGGGGGTCTGCAGGTGTTCTCTGGGGATATGCAGTGCAGATACAGATTCACATGGAGGGGGAGAAGACATCTAAAGCTTACACAGGGCATGCTGCATTTTTTAATATGCCTGGTAGTAAATTCTGAGCATCCCCCTCATTATGGGATGTTGGCCACTTGAGTTGCTTAGTTAGCTGAGTGATGCAGCAGTGAAAGATGTCAGCTGAAGGCTCTGGGGGAAATGTCCTGAGTTGGCACCATTCAGAAATAATAGACCTAGATCTTGTGCAGTAAAGTGTGAAGCATGACTGCAGCTGAGCTTTGTGCGCCTGCCTCTGACCTCTGTCTTCTAGAAATGTTTGCCTGTCTCTTATCTTTCCTGCTGATGCTATCAACCAGTCTTATACTGTCCTCTCAGGAGCAGTGCTGTTTGGTTTGGGTTTTAACCTCTCTGCTAGCATGGATAATGAGAATTCATCAGTTGTAGAATAGTTTATGTTGGAAGGGACCTTTGAACATCATCAGGTCCTCCCCCCACCTTCCTCCATGTAGGGTCTTTTTTGATGTTATGTGAGGTTGCTCAGAGCCTTGTACAGCCAAGTTTTGACTATCCCCAAGGATGGAGATTCCACGGCTTCTCTGGGCTCCTGCTTCAGTGCTTAATCACCTGCGCTGCAGAAAGGTTTTCCTTAACTCTAACCAGAATGACCCTGCTGCAGCTTGGGTCTGTTGGCCCTTATTTGTTCACTGTGCGCCTGAAAAGGGTCTAGTTCTCTTTCCTCTGTAACCATCAAACGGATAGTTGAATGCAGCTCTTAGATCACCCCTTAGCCTTTTATTCTTCAGCCTCTGTCATACCTGATATTATCTCAGTGCCCCTCCTGTGGTCTCTTTGCAACTTACCGTTGTGCCGGGAAGCCGAGCTGCACACAGCGTTCACGTACGGTCTCGCAAGTGCCGAACAGAGGGAGTAGTCACTTCCCTCAAGCTTCTGGCTGCAGTCTTGCTCATACAGCCCAGTACTGAACATGCACTGCTGACTTGCGGTCAGCAATTAAATTGCCTTTATTTTAAAAATTCATTTTCCAAACAGATTCCATGTTTTGATTCCCATGAATTGGAAACTAGAACAATGTTGTCATTTGGGATTTGCAAGTCATTTGCAATGAATTCCAAAACAAGAAATGTTGGCCTTTATTCAAAAACTTTAATTTTGGATTAATATTTCTGTGGTTCCCTGAGGGATTGTTGTATCTCTGTCTTCAGGAAATACTTTAATGCCCAAGAAACCTTATTAATTGCAAAGGGATTTCTTGTTGTGTAAAGTCATACTTGACCTGAATAATGATAGCTCTATCTAGTCTTTGCTGTGTCCAGTTTATGAATTCACTGCCTGTAGATATAGAATGCTTTTTATACAATAGGTGAGTTGCTGAGCTCTGTGAGTATCAGTATCCACATCTAACAGTGAACATCTGGAGGGGTTTATATTTCTGTGTTTTAAAACTGCAAAATATTAAGTTGAAAGAAAGTGTTTTTGAAACTGTGGTAAAGCCTTCCTTGTGTAAAGCACCTTTACGGTTTTGTCACCATGGTAATGATTAAAAATAGTGCTGATACAGGAGTGAGGTTTATATAGAACTTAAATGATGACATTAAAGAAATTTATAGCCCTAAATCTCAGTAACTCATGTCTTAAAACCATGAGAGCAGGAAAAAATCACATCAGTTATGGTTAAAAAGGTCCATGTCTGTCATTTGTATTTAATCACCTGATTTATGATCTGAGAGAGGAAAGCTTTGATACTCGGTGACAATTCAATGAAGAAAAGTCCTGTGCTGTACTTTACGGTGAAAATACTATTTAAAGAGCTCAACAGTTCTTTGGAATGGTAGTTCCTGGACTTCAGCCCTTCTTTGGTGGTTACACAGCACATGCGCAACTGCCATTGTCCGGCCATTTCTTTGCTTTCTTTAGCTGAAACCTGAAGTATATTTGTGGAACACAGAAAACTTCACATTTTCTGTGTGTTTTTTCTCCTATTATAAGAAGCAGTAAATAATTTTCATATAATTAAGCCAATGACTGGTTCCCCCTCCCTTTTTTGTCTGTATATGAGTCAATAATACATTGATGAGAAGCTAAATTGTAGAATTAAGTTTTGCCTTTCAAAGCCTCAGGGCTTTGAAAGCGTTGTGGGCTTTGGGTACTCACAAGGTACTTTGAAGGAGCAAGTTTCTTCCTTTGACAGAATAAATGGAAGAAGTGAGGTTTTGGCTGGTGGTCTTATTCTTCCAGCAGAATGCATGGATATCACCATATGGTTCTGGGAGACCATAAGCAGATTTTTAAGGTAGCTGAAGTCTCTGTCAGGATGTTCAAAGCCTGCAGGGAAGAGTTTAAGACTGGACTTTATATTTTGTAGGGAGCAGATACTCCCTACAGTAGGGAGAGAGAGTAAATAGCTGTTCATGGATCTAAACTTGTACGTGTTAGGGCTTTTTAGTGAATGTAGTGGAGCTAAAAGTAAATCTCAGCATTTTTCAATTCGTGGTTTCAGTTTATGGTTAGGCAACACTTACTGTCAGGATTTAACATTTGTTGTCCTTTTATATTTGGAAGGTAATATGTGTTGCAGCTGTGTGCGCCTGCCTTACTGTGTGCCTTCCCTCACTCTTCTGCAGTGATTGGTAATACTGCCCAGTCTATAAGTCTAAGCAATCCCGTTGCAAATTCAGGAGCTACCTCATTGGAAATCTTGTCCTACTTGCAGAGCCTTCTACTTATGTAATGTTTGGTTTCTTTGTAGTTCTTTTGCTTAGGACAGTTTCATGAGCACAGGGGTAGTTTTTTTCCTTTTCCCACCCAAGTCTGATCAGTTTTAGGCCAACTATTATCAGAAGCCACTTTTAGAACTTTGGCCCTGGCTTCTGTTTCTGAGATCTTAGTTTTTTGAAGTAACTGTGCTGTCAGCTGCAGAAAGACATTAATCTCAATTTGGGAGGTGAAGTGAATAGATGAAAAACAGATAAGATGTTGACAGGATTGGCTCTAGACAGAAAGTTTCTTCTCTTATTTTTTATGAATCATTGGTGATGTTTTAAGAAGTGGAACAGGTAGAACAGATAATTTTTTTTAAAAAAAAATCACTTCAGCTGCCTTTGCATTAGGAAAATACTTCACTCTTTGTGGGTTACGTTAGACCAGGTGGAGGCTGAGCTCAGACTGCGCTCTGCACTGGCTCGGTGTGAATCAGTGGAGATCTGGGAGCTGCGTAGCTGTGTCAGCACAGCACTTTGTCCAACCGAAAGAGGCTCTCGGCAACATACTGAGATGCCAGCCTGAAGCAGAGCTGCTGCTCTGTGCTGCTCCGTCCTCTTGCAGCCATATACACACGTGGTTTGTGTACCCTTAGCTGCCTCCTGCATTGCCAAAACAAGCTTTTTTATAGAGACAGAGCTCAAGCCAGTTAATGGCCTAGTGGTGAAATCGGAGTAGAAACTGGACAGTTATTTTCTATCGTGCTTTAGCTAAGTCAGAACCGGCTCTAGATTTCCCCTCTAGACTTGGATACTATCATATTTAAACTTAATATTAGGCCTGAAGATAGAGGGGTGTCAAAAACAGCTGAATAAACAGGCCAGTTTAGCTTATTGTGTACTTAGGTCTCTGCTCTGAAGAGGAGTAAATACGATTGCTAGAGTATGTTGCTTCTCAGGAATGCTGAACTACAGGCCAAGAGGGATCCTCATTTTTTGTGCTGGTGAATTGCTCTTAGGCATTATTCCAAGGCCGACCTGATGACTAACTCTTAACAATTCAAGACTTTGAGGTCGTAGTGACCACGAGTTTCACCAAATTACAACTTCTCCTCTATAAATATTATAATGTAGAACTACACCAAAACTACTCTCTCGTTCAGGTGCCTATCTGTAGAAGAAAGGTGAAAATCTGGGTTTTTTTAGGAGCCTTCTTACAGGACCTGCCTTGGTAGTCTTCGCCAGGGGTATAATTATCCTTCTCACATAATGCATTGCGTGTGAATGTCTAACTCTGGGAGTTGGTGGATGCTAAGTGCCTTGTTAAGCCAGTGCATCCGGGACCAATTCGGCATTACTGACGTTAGAAGGACACTTGCAAATTACTTCATTGGTGGCAGAAGACCTAAATGAGCCTGAAGTAGCAAAGAGGATCTAGGTGCTGTTCTAGACTTCCCTTTCCTACCTTGCACATTTTTGCCTGCAGAGTGTGCATTTAATTCTTCCAATAAAATTACTGTTTGTCTAGTGCCTAGTATACTTAACATATTATAGGATTATAAAATTGCTGGTAATATCCACAAAAAAAACTCTGAAACAGAATGTTCTAAATGTCAAAGCTTTTGTCATCTGTCCTAGCTCTTGCAATAAATCACATTCAGCTTGTCTGTTGCACTTCCTTCTTTTTTTTCTCCCAGAATAATATTTCTTTCAGAGTTAGAAAAGAAGTAGCAGAAAATGCTAGTAAAAGTCATTTATGCCTTTCATTCCACTGTCTTCATTCAGATGCCATTGCATCACAATTATTTGCCACAGCCTGTTCGCTGGTGCTTTTTACTATCATATTTAAAATGAGAATACTAGATTAAACTGTGTGACCAGATCAGATGAATCAAGGACAACACAGTTGTTACATGCAATTATCTGCATTTGTCTCTGAAAGGGAATTTTGATAGCACCCCAAAATTTTCAGATGCTCAACAGAGACGTTAACCTTGAGATCAGAAGCCTGAACATGGGAGGTCTTGGTTCAGTCTTGCACACCAAGCAGCATTTATACAAAAGAGAAAGAAAACAAGCAAATTGCAGAGATTTGTTGACATTTTAGTAGGCTAAAGAGTTGCAATAGGTTTGGATTTTTGCTGATTTGATGTGGTAAGATGGGATGTAAAAACATGGAATGAAGTGATGGGACTGTTTCAGATGCAAATGCTGCTGTGAAATCTGATGTCTCCCAGTGAGAGAATGGGAAATTCTGAGCTCCAGATTCCAGTGATTCGGAGACAGAAATACCTTGCTTTTCTGAAGTCCCTTTTAAGAAGCTTGCAAGCCTGCATCTGTGCTCTCCCTAAGGCTCTGCAGCAGCTTTCTGACACAAACATGTTCCTCGAGCTGTGCACATCTCTCTTGCTGACGACATTGATGATGCAGGTGCACATGAGCGAGAAGACAATTTCAAAGCCATTTATGGTGCTGAAGTGCAAGAAACTCAGCAAAATAATACATTTGCCAAAGAGGAGAAAGTGAAACAGGTGGGTAAATGACTGTCTATTTTGAAGGTTTTGCTGAGTGGAAGGTAGGGAGGAGGGTAGGAAAGAGGTGAGGGGGCTCACTACTAGCAGTGCAGAGTGAAAAGGAAAAGGGATGACGTGGCTTTTTAATCTGGTTTGTGTATCTGGGAAGAAGTAATTGCTTTTTATGCTACTCAGTGCTGTTGAAGCTACTAAGATTTCCTGGAAAATAGAATTGGAATGGATTCTCTTTTGGAGATTATCTTTTGTTAACAGTTACTGAAATACATAGAATTAGTAACCACTTAATACTAATTTGAGGTCATTTTTCAAGTAGCAATTTCTTACCATCAGAATTCCTACATGCCTGAAATGACAGGTGTGTATTCTGCAGCCTTGCAGCTGAGACAGCGTCCTGTTTTCCCAGTGATGAACAGCCTTCTTTTACTGGAGTGGGATCTGAAGGGTGTAGTGTCAGAGTGGGGTGGCTTTCTGCGCAGCAGGTATACTGTCTGGCTATTCTCCACAGTGGCCTTGAGCACAGCTTTTTCTTTGGCAGACCTGGTCAAAGTGCAGTGATGATAAGATTGTATGTGTTCTTTTTTTTTTCCTACACACTATCTCTTCTGTACAGTGACGAAGTCATTTATTCCCACTGCACTCTGAGAGCTGGTGTATGTCAAGGACTAGACTCCACAGACACAGCCATCAGGTGTGGAATATAAAGTGCCTGAATATAAAGGTATTGGAAACCTGGATCAATTCAGCTTCATGTTAGATGAAGTCCGTAGGGTAGTCAGTAATGTTAGGTCTCTACGCAGAGAAGCATGCAGCGAGGACTGTACCTATGTCGTAGTTAATGTCACAGTGCTTTGTGTCTTCTGCTCTCTGTTTCATGCATGCAAAACTCCACAGTCAAACAGTGCCTACTATAGCTTACCAATTTAGTACTATTTTTTTTCTTTTACTCATGCACTGCAATGCAGTTAGTCCACTGAAGGTTGTGGAAAGAGTAGAGTGTGTATGGTGCACACATCCTTTCATCTGTTAGTCTACTTTTTAAAAATTCTTTTATATTTTATTTTTTTAAGGAACATGATTTTGCTGACTCCAGCTCGTACTGCATAATCTCAAATATAGGAGCACCTCAGGCTCACACTTATCTGGAAACTATAGGTCGTGCCAGAACATTGAGATCACTATGTCCGGACAGTGTCCTTGTTGAGCATTTGCTGTTCTAGAGAAAAGGGCCCAAAATCCTGCAGCTGGCAAGCACTAAGGTCCCACAAGAGAGGAGGCGGTTAGATGGTTGTGCCTAGACATGTTTGAAACCTTCTCTTTGATGATGAGTAAGAAGCTGTTAGCGATGTAGATTAAGCAGGATGTGTGTCTCGGGCCCTAATTGTTTGACTCTAGTAATCTCTATTTGGAGTTTTTTCTTGCTCGTTTTGAATGAGAGTTTAAAGTTTGTAAACACCACTGGTTTGCAGTGAGGGCATATCTTCTCTGTGCAGTGTGGGGCAACTCTGTTGAAGTTTTTAAAGTTCCTCCTCCTGCCTGAGATCAGGAGGAAAAAGCATTGTGTGACTTCTGTTTAAAAACAAAACAGAACAAGCCATAGTCAACCTAGTTTGAAAAACATGATTTAAAGTATTTCTTCTTTTGGGGAGAGGTTACATGCAATTTGCAACCCAAGCACACAGCTGTGTCTCTACGAATGTTTTTTTGCAAGTAGGGAGTGGCTTGTCCTTCTCCTAGAAGCGTATCCACCGTCATAGTGAAATTCCGCATAGCCAGAGCAACATTAAAAACAAACCCCAGCTTGGCTCTGTTATGAAAAATACGGAACAGCAGTTGCTGTGTGCAGGATGAAAGCTGATGTTTTGCCAACCTGAAGTGTAAAGCTGGTGCTGGAACTGGGGCCTGAAGAATGGAAGTGTTTGCCAAAAGGAAATGGAAGCAGGGATGGAGGGTTTCAGGGAATGCATCAAAGCCAGCCTTGCCAAAAAACGTCTCCCCTGTGGACAGGTCTGATTACGATAGTAACCGCATTAGCCCATGCAAAGTGCAGCTGGAGCCACAGTTGGCCTTTTGCAGTTTCTAGCTGTTGAACAGCATCTCGAATGCACAGCTAGGGAGATCTGGTTTTGGATCTGCCAGCTGTGCTTCTGTATCTTTATGACCCAAGGGCTGCGTGCAAGCATTTGAGAAAAAGAATGGGAGATCAGCAAAGATAAAGCTCAGTTTCTCTGCTTAATAGTGGGAAGGTATACAAAAGATAACCCATTCCTTCTCCACACAGGGGCTAAAAGGAAGCCACAAGTTTTGAGTTGACTCAAAATGTTAAGATTTTGGAGGCACACATACTGTATTGCACGCAGGTTTTTCTTCAGCGGAGTCAATAAATTGCAGCGGAGTCCACAAATTGAAGGCCTGTTTGCCCAATGTTAGTTTTTTTCCCCTTGGATACAGTATGCCTCCCTCTCTATCCTCTCATCCTGTTTTGTTCCCAAAAGATATCTTAGCAGTATTCTTGTGCGTATCTGAGAGCACAAGCCCAGGGCTGTGGTCAGTCTGGTGACAGCTTTGGGCAAAGGAGATGGGGGGTGTGTGCGTACGCCTATGTATAGGTGTATATATATGTGTGTGGTGTGTGTACATATATACACACACGTATATATCTGCTTTTGAGTAAGTTCTTCCATACATTAATCTTGCAGCCGCCCAGTGTTACATAGGTGGGTGACTGAGGTGCTGGAGGCTGTCCTGTGGGACCTCTGTTTATGCTTCCCCTTTGCACCTCTGTTGGTCCAAACCGAAGTGGAATCTGTTTTGTCCTTTAAAATTTTTGTTTATTTCAGCATTCTTACGTTCTTGCCATGGTATCGTCCCAGTGGTATCCGAGCAAAGGACAAACTCCATGCCTGTGGGAAGCATCTGTTCCTTCATTCCAGCCTGTGTATTAGTAACTACTGAACTCGTATCACCGTGTGTTGAACCTGTTGAACTCTGGTAGCTTTGAAACAGTACTGATTTGAATGTTTGGGGGTTCCTGAGATCTGGAGCAAGCAGGTAGACACCAGTGTGTGTGTGTGTGTGTGTGTGTGTGTGTGTTGAGGGGGGGAGATAGGTAAACACATGTAGACTGAAAAAGGGGAGTTGGAGAGAGGTGTTCTGAATGGGAAGCCCTGTAGCAGGGTGTCAGTATTCTGCTTGCTCCCTACAGCCCAGTTCATGCTAATGGTGCTTTTATTTAGAGATGCCATGGTCTAACAGTTAGCACGGAGGTGTGAGAGTCAGAAGACCTCAGTCTTGGCTCTCGTCGTGGCTTGCCATATAACCTCAGGGAAGTCGCTTCGTTTTCTTACTCTTGCTCCTTCCTGCTTTTAGTCATCAAGACTAAGAGCTGTCAGGGCAGAGATTGTTACTTGATATATTTATTTATTCAAGCCCTCGATTCATGGGTACTAATCTTAGAGCAATAAATAATGGTGATTTATTCAGGAGTTTTTCAAATGAATCATCAGAAAAAAAATGTTTTGTAGACTTCAGCTGAGGGGGGGATCAAGGAGTCTATAGCTTATCGGTTCCCTCCAGTTCTCTGAACTGTGGAAAGGAGCCTGCAGGCAAGTCAGCCCGGAGCAAGGCGATTGCATTCTAAGAAACAACTGAAGCAGAGAAGTTGATGCACTTCAGCATTTAACACCGAGTAAAATTAAAATGCAGAAAGTCCCTTGGCCTGAAAATGTTGTAGGGTGCAAAAGGCTGCTGCTGCTGTTAAGCAGCTGCTTGAGAGAGCAGCACATTAGTCTTTCTGTGCAAAACCCTTGAAGGGTTGTGAAGTTTGATGCTGTAACATGAGCAGCCTTAAGTCTCTGAGTTATAGAAGTTTGTAAATCTAGCCCTGGCCTCAGTCCTTTGCCTGGAATGGGACTCTTTGGAGGCTTAGTCTGTACAGGCAAGTTGCTTTTTTTCCTGGTATTGGTAAATGTTGCAGATCAGAACATAGTTTGAAAGGCTTTCAGTGGATCCATCTGGTGATTTAAGCCCACCTCTGACTATAATGGAAGCTTTTGTTATTCTTGCGTATTTTCCAGAATACCTTGAAACACCAGATGCTTCCTGGTGTTAGAAACAGAGTATGAATCTAGATGAGTTTTGGGATCTTAGTATTTATGGAGGTAATTTGTTAATAGACAAGATGCCAGCAGGTGATGCTCAAGAATATGTAGTATAGTTCCTGAATTTTGTAGGACAAGGCAGGGATGTATATTGTGCATCACAAGTAACTTCTTCTGTTTCTTATCACATAGTATTTTTAACAACGTTTTGTGCTGAAGAAAATTATTTCAGTGCCTATTCTCTGTACTTAACCATTTGCATGTAGCGAGTGACACCTCCATTTCATATAAGCCCTGTCTCAGCAGTAAGGTTAAACTGTAACACTAGCTTGACTCAGCCATCCCCGCAGCGGCTGGGAAGGACCTCTGTGCGGGGAGTTGACCTTTTCCCTTTAGCTGGAGCTGCCCTCGTTGCTCAGCAAGAAGTAAACAATTGCTGGCACGCGCAGCCCGTGCAGTCGATGCACGTTTCTGCAGTCGCTCCAGCATGGCCACAAGAGAAGCAATCAGTCACGTGCTGTTGCGAGGCTTGGGGACAGAGAGCTGGAACTTAACCGGCCGTTCTGGATTAGGGTTGGTAATAAATTTTTTAACGTAACGGAGCTGGTATTTGGTGACAGGAGAACTGGTTCTCAAGAATGTGGAATGTTTCCTGGCCAGCAACAAAGCGGGGGTGAAATTTGGTCATCAAGAAAGCTAATTTCATCTTGCCCTTTTTATATCAAGTGTGCCAACTGCTTTAAGATGCTATTAACTTGGAAGATCTTGCTAAGATTGAAGGAGGTGTTTGTGCAGTGCCTTCCCTTCTTCTGCACTGAAGTCCATTCTTTTAAGATCTTGATTACCAAAATACTATCACTCTTGTCTCCATTTTTGTCTGTGGATGTAGTGTGTGAACACAGGCTGCAGGGTGAGGCCGTTATGGGCTAGAATAACAGATGAAGACGACTTTTTAAAGAAGCCCAAAGTCTCTGGTGCTATAGGCTCTCCTGAATGTGTTCTCAGCAGTGTCCAAGGGCTTTCGAGCACTGATGGCAAAAGCCAGTGCTTGCAGACCTTTGTCACGTGCTTGCTTGGTAACACTGGAAAAGTAATTTTTCTCATAGGATTTCCTACTCCTCCTCTTCCAGAAGAGAATTAAGACTTAAGCCTTTCGATTTTCTGCAAGACTCAGTCATAGTGAATTGAGAATGAAGGCTGCCCTGTCAGTGTCCTTTATTCCCTATGCTGCTGCTGCTTGGTACTTGTTATATTCCGTGGTTTTGGTTTTAAAATGAATGTAGCACTATTGTGGCATGGCATTAGCGGTGGGGTTCTGGCTGGTCAGTAACGAGAAGGGTTAAATCCCCATTGGGCGCGCGTTGCTCTCCCTCGCAGAAACTGCCGCAGGAACCGCTCCTTTTGGTGAAATCCTCGAGGGATCGAATTCCCATTCCAGTGCATTTCTTGCACGTGCCATTAAAGATGAATATCGTGTGGGCATGTTCCGCACCGATACGTGGGGAGCACAAGCTCCTCGCACCAGCTGACGTGCCTGGTCTCTGATCTGGGTCTTTTGGGGGCTGCTTTGCCCGTCAGCTCCCGAGTGAGCGTTTCTGCTTGCTCTGGAGTCAGCACAGGTAGAGTAGAGCAGATGGCTCAGTGCTGGCCGAGTGCTTGCTGACACAAAGCAAATTCCTCCTGTAGCCGGCTGATAGGTTTCAAGCTTTAATTGAGGCTTTCAGCAAGGCGCTCAGCGGTGAATAGCATTCTGCTGAGAAAAACCGCAGCGTAACCATGGGCAAGGGTTCAGGACAGCAGAGTTCAACCCTCTTGGGGATGGCTTCTTGGTTTATTTATTTATTTTCCACTTCTTTCCCACCATCATTCAAAAGTCCTGTAACGTTGCTTAAAGATCAGAGCCCAGTGTATCAGTGTAGCACACGCCTTTGCGCTGAAAACTTGAAGTGGAGACACCGGTCTGGGCTTTCGCCTGTGGCTTGCTCAGCGTGTGCAGAAAGGTAGCTCTGCCTCGATGCTTCCTTTGAGTTGCTGTCTGCCTGGTGCAAGCAGCAGTTTTTTAGGCCTTTCTTGCGTAGCAGTGCGTGCAGCTCCTTCTGTCTTGTGTGTGTCAGCATCAACAGAATTTTAATTTTTAATGGATGTCCGTGTAAGGCAAAGGAAACCTCCCTTGCTCCTCCCTGCCAGCAAGCCCAAGTGGATTTGAGATCGGAAGAAAGATATTTGGGGTGAGGTTGTCTGAGCAGCCTCCCTTTGGACAGGAGGGTTTTGTTCAGTAGCTGTCCCTTAGAAAGAGCTGCTCTCCGAAGTCACACCATAGCTTGCCTGAGTAAGGGCAGCCCTGCGCTGGCAGCGATACAGCAACCTGGTGATCTAGTGGGTACATTCCTTCCCCCCCCCTTTAATCTGAAGTACTCTAGTTTCTACTTTGATTTCATTTGTTTGTAGTACAGGACCAGGGAATAAATTTCAGCACGGAAACCTATCTGTTGAGCTAGCTATGTTTAGTGTCCTCAATTAGTCAGAAAGGAGTTGCTTCAAGTTACAAAGCCAGCTGATTGACTTTGAAGTTTAGATTTTATTTAGTGCTGGAGTGGGTCTAACAAAAAAAAGACTAAAAAAAGCACTACATGAATAAAATAAATTCTCTATGATTCAAGTTTTCTAAAGAGTCCAAAAATCTGCAATGGTAATAGAAGTAGTGTCAGTAGCTTAAGAACTCCAGTGGATCCTTGCTGCTCCAGGGATCTTAAAGATGCAAAGATTCTTGCTCCATTCTGAATTCCAAAATACATTTGATAGCATCCGCAAGCATGCGTTTTATGTTCCCTTAGCTTTTCCATGACTTAAAATGCACTGGAAGTGTGAACTACTAAAAGCAAGTGCTTTTGTACTTGCAAGAATTTATTTGAAAAGGTAATTGGATTGCTTTATCAGGCTTTGCATGTCAGCCTAGAGCCGCCCTCTTCTCCCCCGACCCCAGATAGCATAGAAAAAAACAAAACATTTGAAATCTGTGTTTTTCTATATATTTTTTTCCCTCTGTGTCTTGGTTAGGGTAGGGAGGTGACTGTATTTTCTATTTGACATTAGATCTGTTGCCACCACAGTGGGAAAGAAGCAATGGATAAGCAGATAGCCTGTCTGTTCGCGTGCTTCTAGAAGGGGCTGCCCTGGACGAGTGAAAGGGAGAAATGCCCTGTAACAGCAAAGCTTCTAAGCAGAACAACCCGAAAGAGAGCACCCCTTGGTGAAGTCCTCTGCCCCTGTTGCACTGATAATGTTCAGTCCAAATGGTGCTGCTGAATCTGCAAACTGCCTGGAATGAGCAATTCTGCAGGTTTCTCTGGAAATGCTACTGTGGAATGTAAGATTCATTTTTAGTGCAAAGCACTGATGGTTTTACGCACACCGATGAGCTGCCCGGCCTGTGTCGTTTCATAAACCTGAACGTGTGTCTGCACCGCTTCTCGTCCTGAGGGTGTTCATGCCTTTGATCAGGGGATCAGATTTGCAAAAAGAAATGAGTGAAAGGAAACGTGAACTAAACAAAAATTTGTGGTCCTGGCGATTACATTCCCATAGCCAGCAGAGCTCCTTCCCTGCCAACTCCGTGTCTGTGTGGCGACTTGAGAATTGTCTGTTTTGGCAAGTTCTTCTGTATCCTTCGTGTTGTCGTCGGGAGTGGCATTTCAACTCTCGTCATCATTTCCTTGAACTTCTAGAGTTTCATCAAGCTACCTCTGGGAATTTGGGAGGATGGGTTTTCTCTAAAGAATATTATTTATAATACAAAGTAGCCTGTATTCTAGTCATTTGCGGCAACGAGGTTGCCGAGGAGGTAAGAGTTGTCTTTCGCTTATCCAGCTGGCCTGTTTACTAGATAATCAAAGAAATAGTTTAGACACTACCAGGAATAATGCTGGAGAATACAGAAGAGCAAGTCATTTGTGTTTGGGCAGAAATGCTTTTTGGAGAACAGAAATTTTGTTACATGGAAGACTTGGAGCTTTTAAATTTGTTTTTGTGATAACTGAAGAGTGAAAACACAACATTTCAGGATTCTTCAAGAAAATTAAAAAAAGTCTGTGGATCAACTGAAATGTGTCACTTTGGCAAAATTAATTTTATTTTATCCCATTTTAATTCATCAGTTAGCAGTGTAGAATAAAGTATTTGTAAAATGATGTTTTGATGGGCTCTCTCTCTTTTTCTTTCTTTATTTCTTAATGAGTACCTCTGCATAAAAGGACTTCTAACTTTAGAAAGAGTACAATAGCGGTTACCTGTTATTAAACTGAGGAATAGGGTGTTTGCAAGAGGAGATGATGAACAAAAGATACACAAAAGTTTAAAAGCTTATCTTAAAAAAAAAATAAAGCCGCAGATTTTCATTGCTTCTACAGAACAAATTGGTTTAGATATATATGAGGCTTGCTTTTCTATTTAAATATTTTAAGTACGAGTTTTTAACTAGTAGAAAAGGCAAAACTCAACATAAAAAGCAGCCCACTTGGCAGTTGCAGGTAGCAAGCCCATATCCCAGCAGTTTCTGCAAGGGCTTACTGTGGTGTCACTGCAACTGTCTTTCATTTTCTTTCAGAAAAAGATCTACAAGTACAAGAAAGTGCTCAGTAACCCCAGCCGCTGGGAGGTGGTGCTGAAGGAGATCAGGACGCTGGTGGACATGGCGCTGACGTCTCCACTTCAGGATGATTCTATTCACCAAGCACCACTGGAGATTGTCTCAAAGCTGCTCTCAGAGGTATGAGCTCAGCAGTGTTCCTGCAAGCCAGTGTCACCTTGAAATGAAAAGCAAACAGTTAAAAATTTGTGGATGGGTTTTCTTTTAACTTGAGTTTTCAAAATTCTTCTTTAACTGTGCTCGTGACTGCTGCTGACTTGGGTGGAATTTGTACTTGCTGGGGAAAAAGAGAATTTGACCCATGTTATGTAGATTTCTAGAATCAAAACAGAACACTGTTTTGTCTTGAGACTCTTTTTTCTCTTCTGATTATTCATGGTAAATTTATTAGGGGTCTAACTGATGTCTTATTTCAAGTCAGTGGTAAAACTTCCATTAACTTTCGTTGGCTTTGCTTGCATGATTGATCGTCCTTGTAGCAGGCCAATAATATGTATATACCAACATTCATTACATAGCTATTTCATTATTACCACTTCTGTCAAAGAAAACTATTTTCCTTCTTCAGAAATATCTATCAATATTTTTATGTCTATTTCAAATACTTAACCTCCTGTGGACAGGAAATACAATGCAAAGAAGGTTTTTCATGTCTAGTTCTGATATACAAAGATTTGTGATGATCAAAAAAGTTGCTAGTGATTTTTCTTTCAGTATGCTGAGGTCTTAGTGGTGTAGAAAGTTGTAACAAGCCTCTGAATGGATCATGTTGCTGAGAAAGCCAAAGGCAGACTCTCACTGATGAAAACTGAGATAGCATAGGGGACTTCCTGTGAGTTTCTTGACTTTCACTCGTTCCATATTAGAAGAAGGAATTTCAGGAAAAGTGCAGCAATTAGTGTACTTCCCACTTCCCAACACCACCGTAATCCTTTTATTAGTTTTCTTAGAAACAGAGAGACTGGCTTAAGAAAATGTATTCAAGAAATGCAGCATAAGCTTTAATTTTCCAATTGATTGAGATCTGCTCTGGCATCTTAATGTTTGTGTGCTCAGCTTCCATGACTGGAGTGGCTTGAATCTGACAGATCTGAGGAGAAAGCGGAAGCTGGCACAATCCCGCATAGCAAAGGATGTATCACCTTCTTTAAGAGAACAGTTCTAATTTGATTAATTTTATTCTAAAACCAAGCAATTGCAGTGCTGAGCCTTTCTTCTTGTGTCTGGTGGTAGCTAAGAGTATGCCAGTATATCAAATCTGAAGACTGTTTATGCATTGTTTTATTTATTTATTTATTTATTTTTCCTATTCAACCTTTTCAGAACAATAATTTAACCACTCAAGACCATGAGAGCATTATTGTGGTGAGTATCCTTCTGTCAAAATCTGGGGATAAATCTGTATTGTTTGATAATACTTCTATTAATGATTGTCTCTGCTCTATTGAAATTGGGCAGATGTGAAAGCATTTCCATCAGTGCTGGTGAATTTGGACAGGATCAAACCCATCTGGCCTGTTACTTGTGTGATTTGTTGTTCCTGTTTTCTTGTTTCATCTCTGAATAACAGTAAAGCTTCCTCATCAGTATATTTGAAACAGCACAGCATGTTTAGGGTTAATCTTCTCCCAAAATGGCCTCCTTACTGGGCTGCACAGTGCAATGCTCATATCTGCATGTGCACTTTAAATAGTCAAAAAACATCATTTCAGGATGTGCTCTGTAAAACCTGTTGGCTTAGTAGTTTCCTGAAGGGCTGGTGCTACCATATGCAGAATAGCTCAATTTTTTTTGCAAGCATGGATATATGTTTTTGTCACTATAGATTAACCCTGTATTTACATGATTTATAAAAATATTCTCTTTACTTTTGACGTTTTTTTGTAGGTTGCATTCATTTATAGATAGAAATAAGGGAATCAAAAGGCAGCTCTCTTCCCTATGCAACAAAATATAAAATCTCAACAATTTATCAGAGAGTAGAAATTGCTTCCCCATCATTGTAATTTAATTTCAGTCACTGGCAATTTCCAGGAGACTTTCCCAGTAATCTAATCCAGAACTTTACCACCACCTGATCATATCACATCTCTGTGCATCTTTCTGCAAAAGAATAACGAAGAATGCAGCTGCCAGTAGGTGCGAATTGCATTTAACTGCTGTTTAAGATACCATTTTAGCAGGAATCAGTCATTGAGATAAGTTTCTAAAGTGGCATTTACTTAACTTTGAGATCTGCTGTAGTTTTTATTTTGTTTTGTTTTTTTTATAAACTTTAGTGGCAAGGTTGGTTCAGCCTTCCATTTAAAACTGGTTGTTTTAGAGGAAGGACTTTTTTTTAATAAAAGACGTAAGGTAGCCCTGCTTTGAGCAGTGAAGTTGGACCAGATGGTCTCCAAAGGTCCTTTCAGCTGGAATTATTCTGTGATTGCTGCTTCAGTTCAAATCCTGCCCTTGTTTGTTTTTTCCAGATTCTGTAGACTGTGCCGTGAGCATTAAGGGACAGCAGCTTCTGGACACTGAGAGCTTACTGCTGTTACAGAACTAACCTGTGCTATTCTTAGGAAGCATTGCTATTACTGTGTATTTATGTAGTATCATAAAAGTACACAGTGATTTGCTGTCCAGATGGAACCATGTTTCCTTCTGTAGATCATGCTGGAACAGACCAATATTACATCTCATCCCTTCCTGTTTAGGAAGGGGAAGCACGTGTTGCCATAACTGGGCAACACAAGACAAGTTTCTCTTTTTAACCACAGAGCAAATAGGGAAAATACAAGCTTCTTTCATTCTGTCTCTCTTCCCCGCTAACTGTATAAGCAGAGCCATGATCTGCTTGACTGTGTGTGTTACGGTTATTTCCTGCCTCCAGTAGGGACTGGACAGAAACAATAAAGCTGATTTTCTTAGGCTGACAACCAGCCAGTTATATCTCTGATATACTGATCTCCTGTCAGTTTCTGGACAGCTGTAAACACATGATGATTTTGCAGTACATGGCTGCTGTGGTTTGGCAGGTGCTATAGCAAAAAGATGAATTCAAGGAAGATCTTTAGCGTAGGTGTTGAATAGGTAGAAAAGATATTCTAGTTTCATTGAAATTATATTGCATTCTCCATCAGTAAAAAGCAGGCATTGTTGCTGGATCACCACCAGAAGAGGAGTAAATAGTTTGAGACGGGTGGCAGAAATATGCTGAACAGAAATTTCGCAAATGTCGTGTGTAACCCAAGCAGATCTTTGCAGATGTTAAAATTCACATTAATCTCAACCTATTTGTGTGTGAAAGTGGCTGTTATGAAACATGCTCATTTTCAGCAGACTCATTTGGGCTGAAATCCTTGAGGAGAAAAGAGGGAAAGCGAAAAACAAAAGAGGCTGCCTAGTAAAACTCCAGGTGCCATCCAGATAAAATATCTGGTGTTCAGTTACTTAATACAAAATGTCCCAGCTGCTGTGTTTAAAGTCTTACTTTTAAATGGGTACTGGGAATCCCTTTAGCTCAAGATTGGAAAAGCCTGAAGGTACCATCACATAGAGAGAATACATTGTTCTAGTACCATTTTTTGATTTACAAAGGAAATAACAACATAAGTTCATTACACTCTCGGTGGCAGGTATGACCTGTAATATATTTACTGGGCATAACCAGATTGGTTTGCATAGCAACAAAGAAGGAACAGTTGAGCTCAACTTTCACAAGGTTAGATGCTTGATTTTTGTTAAATAGGATCCTTAAAGGTAATAACGGCGTTATATCGCTTTTGATGAGTTACTTCTTATAAAAGTGCCTGTTTGGTATTGGCTGTATGCGAGGATGAAGTCATTATAAAAGACATATGTTTATTTGGTGTGTTTCTATTTTTCATCTAGAGAGATGTTATTACTGAAATAGCAAGCCAGATTCGTCCCTGCTATGTTTCATCTTAAAATAATGGGTCTGATCCTGTTTAAATCATTATAAAAATTACATTCCTTCACTGTCTTTGAGGAATTTACACTGATGTAGTTAAAAAGCAAAGTTTTTCAGACGATTCATAGCAAGGATGTGCTTGAGCCAAGTAAAACAAACACACACACAACCCACAAACTAATTGTTATAATGACACTTTTGTTCTTCTTTTTTAAAAGTAAAATGAGCTTTTTCTTCCCTAACTCCAGCCATCTTAATTACATTTTTTTCTCCTCTCCTTTTTTTTAAGGCAATTGCACCTTTGCTGGAAAACAACCATCCTCCTCCTGACCTCTGTGAATTCTTCTGCAAGGTATCAGAACAGACTTGCCTTGTGAAATCTCAGTAGTCGGATATGATTTTAGTTCCTGATTTTTTTTTGGGGGGGGGGGGAGGAGAGGAGTTGTTGGTTTTTTTTCTCTTGAACACTTTATGTCATGCCCAAGTTGATCTCAGATTTTGGTCATCAACCAATGATCTTGAAATCATAGCACCACTAGGATAAATAGATCCATATTCTTAGTAGACTAGACTGCATAGTACTAATACACTGTGACAGTTAAAATCTTAAAGTTGCCTGTCCTGCATTTTTATAAGCCATTCCTAGATCCATTTCTAGCCTCAAATACCTCCAAGATACTGTATTGACCACCAGCCTTTCATCCTCAAAAACATACAGGCGCTTTTATTTCTGTTTTTTCCCCCTCTGATTTCCATCAGGAATGGGTACCTAATTGTCTTTAAAGATATGGGATGGGCTGCGCTTAGTTGCAGCAAGGGAAATTGTGATTACAGGTTGTGGAATCTCCCTCCTCAGAGATACTCAGTGGACAAGGCCTTGAGTCAGCTAATGTAACTTCAAAGTTGGCACTGCTTTGAGTTGAGGGGCTTCAAAGTTCCTTTCCAGTTTAAATTACTTGATCAATGTTTTAAGGCTGTATGGACAGGAGAGTGGCTTATTGGTACCCTCCAAGGTCCACCGTAGGTTTTTAGCTTGAATTCCCAGGGTTTGTGCCATCACACTGTGTGTCTTTGCATCTTTTCATCCCCAACCCCTTTACTTTTAAATTTGTTGGCCAGTTTCAACCAAATTTGACAGAAGGGGCAGAAGTCTCAGAAATATTACATTTCAGTGAGTTTTGTGAAGAATGGGCTGTTGGGAAAGAATTCAAGTAGTTTGTGAGCTTGCATTGTAATCTTTTATTACATGCCAGCAAGTCCATAGGATAGAGCAGAGTTGCAAGTATCCCAACCCCAGGAAAGCTTACTTAGTTCTCAGATTTTTATTAATCTTGGCATAATCCATGCACAGGATGTGATGCCAGAGGAGATTCATCTCCATAATTCCTGCAGTTCATAAAATGACTTGTTGCTCATTACAGCACTGCCGAGAGCGTCCTCGGTCGATGGTTGTCATAGAAGTGTTCACCCCGGTGGTACAGAGAATTCTCAAACACAACATGGTGAGTATCTATGTTATGGAAACTTGGTCAGTTTGGAGATTTTCTTCTTATGATACCTTGTATAATTACCTACTCTTTTGCCTGTAATGCACAAAACATTGTGATATTTAAACTTCTCAAGTGTGAATGCTGCATGTAACCATGTGTTGCTTTGTAGATGCAGAACTGTGTAAGCCTTCCGTGGGATTTTCAAAGGTGTTTAAGCAAAACCATGATTTAATGAATATTTCTTTAGGCAGCACTGCCAGCTTATTGAGCTCCAGCTCTGTCCTACCTGGCCGTTTCCTCCTTGTTTACTTCCCTCATGCCGTCCTTGTAGTTATAACATGAATCTGATTAAAAAACAATTCAGTAACAAAATCAAAACAGGGACTTTCTTGATTTTTGAGCTTAAGCCTTAAACACTTTTTCTTTAAGATACCACCAGCTGTCTTGAATTCCATTTTTCTTTAGACTTATGTTGAGTTCTTGCTGAAATTTCCTGACTTGCCATATGTTTTTCTGTTATTATCCTTCTTTCTCCTTTCAGGAATCATTAACTCTCTCATTTTATGATCATTTTGACCCAAGTTGCCTTCCCTTTTCATTTTGCTAGTCAGTTCCTTGGTAGTGATTGGAATAAATGCTAGAAGATGCTAGAATGCCTGACAACTTTGCATGCTTTGTCCTGTGTATCAAATTTTCTCCTCCTTGAATCTGAGGAAATTCTTAGATGATGTGTATTCCTTTCCTAAGAGAGGTCTGAGTGTTTACAAGCCTTCCATCCTTTGAGACGTACAAAATTTCCAGCTGAAGTTTGTAATTTGCACAAAGAGATTTTGCTTCACAAAGCTATGGCAAGCAGTAACAAATAAATATTATTTTTAAGGTAATTCATTTGTCTGTGATCTCAGAGATGGGTCTCATACCTCTGTAAATGCACAATCAACTTGTTTTCACTAACTTAACGTAGTTTTAGAGACCATCCACTGTACTCCTGTGTACAGCATGAATCCAGTAGAAAACACTTCATATTTTATTTTTACGACAGTATTATTATTTAACTCCTGGAGTTTACAGAGCTAGCTAGAAAGCCTAAGATGTCTAAAAGGTCGTATTCTTGGCTCTGTGCCTGTACTCTCCAGACATGTAAACATTTTTGAATATTCTGTAGTGTTCTGTGAAATATTCTGTAAATGTTATTCTTGGATTCCAGGCTATTTTTTTATAGAATCCAGAGCTCTTGAGGGGTCTCAAATAAAATCTAAATGCATAGTGTAATGCTTGTGTTTGGTTAGCTTCAGAGAATTGGGTATATTTACCATACTTAACATTTGCAGATTGAAAATCAACATGTCTGTACCACAGTGTGTAGTCAGAGAATTTATGGTGTCTTTTATAAATTGGAGTGGATTTGGGCACTTTACATCTCTCTAGGGAATTCTGTACTGAATAATCTTAGAGAGGGAGAGAGAGAGAAGTTATTTGTGTATGTGTGTATGCATACATGTAAATAAAGCTAGTTATCTTTTAGGGGCATCAATATTATTGGCAGTAAACTTCATAACCTTAGAAGGCCACAAGCAATTCATTGTGCTCAGGGCAGGAAAACTAGTTTTCTATTCATACCTATACCATTAATTTGCTCTGTGATCTTAGATAAGTCCATGACAAGTTCTGTTCCACAGTTTCCCACCTCTGAAATGGGACTGCTTCATTTAACTATCATTTTAAAATTTCAGAAAAGATCGGCTACCTTTGTATGTTACTGATTCTGCAGGTTACCTGCAGGACTGAAGGTATTGTATGCCGAGTGGTTCCAATAGTGCTCAGCACCCTCTCAGAACTGTTTGATTCAAGACAAACTCAGCTGTTTTTAGACTCAGCCAAATACTTGAATATAAGCCCTATTGCTATATTTTTAGGAGCAGACAATATAGGTTGTATGTATTATTTTGTCATTGGTATAGTAATAGGGTGTCACACTACTTTCTAGATAGGTTTTTTGTTTTAGAGCCACCTGGTCGTTTCAGTTAGGATGCTTAGCAAAAAATTTCGTTAAAAATACTGTGACCATGTAAACTACCTGGCAAGGAGTTTTCATGAAGTCAAATGGCATCAAATGGTACATGAAGCACATACAGTCTCATGCTTTGAACCAAGTGTGTGTGCCTCTGCCAGAAGGAGTTGTTAGATGTTCAATGATTTTTAAATTGTAATACCAGCTCTGGAATTGCCAGAAGTCCTCTTGTGGGGTGAAGTTACCAGGCAATGGTGCTTCAGCTTAGAGGACATTGTTCTTCCTAGGGTTGTATTCACGTTTTCAGTAATCTTTCCAGGTGTAAAACCTATGCTAAGATAACTTGTGCTATAGAAGTGTCTCTAAAACCAAAATAAGTAACAGAAGATATCAGTGCTTTGGGAACGTATCTTCCCTTTTACATTCCCCTGGTTCATTACTATTTCCAGCATTTCTTGTTAGATTTCAGTTGCCATTTATTTATTTGAGATGACTCTTCTAAAGTCAACTGTTTAGGGATAACTGGGAAGGCTCATTTCTACTCAGTGGACCTTGCTCACCACTTGCTAATTTAATTCTTTTTAATTCTGTAATGCCTGTATAATAAAGTTACGTCTGTGTAAATTTGAATAAATATGCTGTAGAACAACACTCAGCAGCAGATAGAAGATTTTACTGTTTTCACATCTCAAAATAGCAGCTGATCTGAGGAGGTACAGGCTTACGGTCAGTAAGTATTTTTCCTACTTCATAGTAGGTAAACGACTGTTGAGCTCACCTGACAAATTCATGGTGTGCTTTGAGTACAAATCGCTAGACAGGGAACTGATCTGTGTTTTTGTACTTTAATGCTTATTGATAACATGTCAAAGAAAAGATTGATTTTTCTCTAAAAGTAGAATAGTTATGATGTGAAAAGTTAAAATCAACGCTTCTGTTGCACTTTTAAAAACTGCAGTTATGAATGCAAGAAAAATGCAATTGCAAAACAGCAACAAAATGTATTTCAAAATGAAGGTACAAATGAAGGCACAGAAAAAATGTTGTAAATGCAGGTGGAAATTTATGCACTCTCACTACATTAAAAAAATTTTTTTTTGAATGTGGGTTTAGGGAGGGAGAGAGAGAGAGGAAAATTGGAAAACATGCCATTATTAGTAATAGCACGTTACTTCAGTATATAGTGATACTGTTCTTCAAAAGCTGTCAGCATAATAATGAGGTGAATTCAGTTGTGTTTGGGTTGATTTCTGTTGAAAACACATGGTATATTGCAGGCACATTTCACCATCTTCACCGAGTCTCTCTTCTTTTGGACAGGATTTTGGGAAATGCCCTCGGTTGCGTCTGTTTACTCAGGAGTACATTCTGGCTTTGAATGAGCTGAATGCTGGAATGGAGGTGGTCAAGAAGTTTATTCATAGGTTAGTTGTATTTAATGCTATGGAGTATCTGTAATTCTATACGTAAGCTTCCCTGTGGTACTTCTCTCAACCCTACTCATCTCTTTACTAGCCGTTGTAGTAGCTAGTGGGTTTTGGTGCTGGCAAACGATAAGAGAGACCATGAGGCAATGTTGCTGAAATCATTTTTTTAGCTCATTTTCAAATATGGCTGGCACATTCTGTCTATTTACATACTGGAGGTGAATGGATATTGCTGCACATACATTCCTGTTACGCATCTAGAATCTGAGTCTCTACAGAGAGATTCCTGTTAACTTTAGGCCACATAGTGCTCAGTCACATGTGAGATTTTGTGGAGACTGTAGAGATGCAGCATAAGATAAACTAAGGACACAGCTTAGCCCTATTCTTAAAAAGGACTATGTGGTGGGGATTTACAGGGTTAAATCAACTCTGTTTTGGCCCTTCTAGAAGATTTGCCAAGGCTGTCTATCCTATTCTGGCACCTCTTTCAGTCTGACTGTTCCTGCCCACAGAAATCTTCATCACAATAATGTCATCTTGGTTTTTGTTTTTCAGCATGCATGGTCCAACTGGACAGTGCCCCCATCCCAGGGTCCTGCCAAATCTTGTAGCTGTCTGCTTAGCAGCCATTTATTCGTGTTACGAGGAGTTTATCAACAGGTCAGTATGAATTCTCAGCTGACCACATGTTAACTCACTTCCAAACCCGTGGTGTCAAAGAGTCTTCGTTCAGGCTGTAAACGAGATCTCTGCGTGCATGAATATGGTTATATGAACACACATTCATTCTCACTCTGCTCACTGCTAGCATTACATTTTGGTGTTCTGTTCAATTGTGTGTGTATTTTTGTAGATAAGTGACTGTATTTGCGAAGCTTTACGTGTTTATAAATCTGAAGGACAAGAGGATGTTGAATCTTTGATCTCATGTACTCACTGTGGCATATTTTGAGGGATCGAGTATGGCATATCATTACTACACATCCTTTGGCTCCCAAGCATGTAACTTAGGGCAGTGCTGGTGATGCAGGGAGCTGAGAAGCTCAGCAGTTCCCAATGTGTAAGTACAGCAAGCTACAGTAACTTCCAGGATGAATCTCAACACTCAGCTGCATGCTGATCTTAGCCACCATTGAGATATTCCTCTGAGACAGACTGCAGCCATGACTAGCCTTTTTAGAACAGGAAAAGATGAGAAAGCTCAACAAGAACTTTGTCTTTGGGAGCTAAGCAATAACTACTCAGAACAGTGTGAGTTTTAATCCCTTTCTGGCACATGAAGTGTGTGTATATCTAAAGCTAAAGGAAAGATAAAATTTAGAAGACGGGGTTGTGTTTAAAACCCAGTGTATCTATAGCTCTGAAGATGAGTTGGTTTCATGATGATGTTTCAATTATTGTGGAAAATCTGATTCGTGATTTACCACAAAATAGATGCTATAGTTCTTGACCCATGAGCCAGTTTCCATTAGACGCTGAGGGTTCCCCTCTGCTTTGTTTCCTGTTTGTTTAAGCCTATCTAACTTTCCTCATGGTGGGGCACAGACAGTGGCTGCTTAGTGTCCAACAAAAATTCCAGACGTGAGGACTGCAGACTAGCGTCTAGGCATGTACTGTAACCAGATACATACTCGGGCATGGATCCTGTTACAGCTTTGTACAACTTGGATGGGAAGGTTCACCTTTATACTAAACTGATGTGTCAATTAGACTGATGAAAAGCTCAACCCTTTGCAGAACAGGGCCTGCAGAACAGTCCTTCTGGAGACTCTTAATATTTTTCATTGATTTCAATAATCAGATTACATGGGAGAAAGCAGTTCAGTGAGCTGGGATGAAATACAGTGGGAAATTACTAAAGATCTTGGCTTCTCAGTGTTGCACTTGCTCTCCCTCTCTCTGCTGTTATGTCTGGCTATTGAAGTTATTTGTTTATTTTTAAAATTCAGTCGAGACAATTCGCCAAGCCTGAAGGAAATTCGGAACGGCTGCCAGCAGCAATGTGACCGAAAGCCTAATCTCCCCCTCCGCCTTCTTCACACGAGTCCTGACCTGGTCTCTCAAGAGGCCACCTTGACTGAATCCCGGCTCAAACCAGTCATTGTCACTTCAAATGAGATCCATGTGGAAGTAGAGCGCAACAACACAGCAAATCAGAAGATGACAGCTAATGTTGGCAATGACAGCGAACCCAACCTGATTGACTGCTTGATGGTCAGTCCTACCTGCAGCACCATGAGCATTGAGCTGAGTACCCAAGCAGACAGGATTCTTGGCTGCTATGTTGAAATACTCAAGATGCTGTGAGTAACTGATTAATAGCTTTTTAAACAATGTCTTTTTAACAAGGGGGGCTTTTCTCCTAGGTCTCTATTCTCCAGCATCTGTGGCCAGCAAGACATGCAAACACACAATTACAAATCTAATTGCATCACTGGAGTCCAGCCTGTGAAAGAGACCTCTGGCACTACTGATGTATTTTTAAAATAGTGTTAGGAAGATGAAAACCTAAAACTTATTTGTACGTGAGCCTCGGGCATGTTACATGAGATGGGATACTGTTACCTACAGTTTCTGTTTTGTTGTTAGCCACCAAAGAAAATCCATTTATTTCCTTGAGCCCTTGTGATTGCCCAAGACAAAGCTAGAAAAAGGCATGTTTCTTCTAGGCTTACAGCTTCTGCAGTGATAAGTAGTTCCGCTCCTCTGACTTTAGGAGGAATTCGATGAGGTCAGTGTCTCTCACCTAGATGTTCTCCCTTCACATTTTTGATCCTGGAAGTTCTATGACTTGTTCAGGTGTATAGTGGATCCTCTATTTTTTTGACCAGTCTCTTTGGTACAGTGCAGCCCCTTTGGTACAGTGAAACCTGTGTTGGTAAGGGAATGCTCAAACATCCTTTACTAAATGATGGCTGAGTACCCATGGTTTTCTGGAAGGTAAATCCTATGAGATGAATACACCTTCAAAAGGAATGTAAAATAAAGAGTTGTGTGGGAAAAACTCGTATGTCACCTGGATAAATAAATGAAATGAAGGAGAAAACAGAAAAGGTAGACTGCAGAACAGAAGTTTATAATAGAACATACATTCATGAAGGACAGTAAAATAACTCAAGATAACTTAGTTGATTTTCATGGCTGGCTTTGCTACTGACTTGCAGTATGTCTGTGGGCAAAATGTGATATTTCTACGTTAATTAGTATTTAACAATGCAAGACTTAAAATAATTGAAGTCTTTTTATATTATAAGATGCAGTGTATGAAACTTGGACTCTGTTATAAATCATGAGTACTGGCTACAATGAAGTTAAATGCAAATGTAGGTGTGCTCTCTCTAGGGACAAAATGAAATTCAGTGGCCATTATGGAGGATTTTGTAAAAGTTTTCTCCCACATTTTCAGTGTTTTCAAAGTACGTAGTACCAATTTCAACATATCCTTTCACTCACTGCTGAGATGGCTTGGAAGTACATATGTAAGCACACACTTAAAATTGGAAGTAAGACATTTACTGGCTTGGAGTTGAATCTGAAATACTGTTCCCATTAGATTCTTAAGCAGGAAGTTGCTGAAGGATAATTTTTTTTCACCTGAACATGCCTTGTCTGTCTTCAAAAATGTTTGCATTAGAACAGCACAGCACCTGATTTTGTGTTATCTGATGGCTTCGAAGTCTTTGTGCACCCAGATGCTGCATTAAACACATTGTGTATTTATTCCCATCCCCTTGACTCTTGATGTTTTCCATAAACACCATGAACTCTCGCAGTCTCGATGCTGGCTTGGATGCTGACTCGTTAAGCATTGATGGTTTTGGTTTCATCATACAGCTGACATACTTATAAACAAATTCACGAATGGGCATATTCTTTCTCCTAGTCCCTCCAGATTTTAAAAGATCGATATGCCAGGGCTCCATTCCCATATAATTTCATGCACAAAGAACTCCGATTTCACTTGTGATTGCTTGCTTTTTCTAATCAAGCTTTTCATTAGCAACAGTGAAAACTGGGAATTTGTGTAGCAGAGGTTATAGGTGTGCAACTTCAAGTCCTTTTGCAGCTTGTACAATGGTAATTCTAAAGAATGAAACTCGCGGGACGTGTAGTGCATGACCAAAGGTATTACGAAATTGGTGCAACTCTCCTCAGACTGCCATTTCAGTGAATCCACACACTGCTTGCGAAATCACCACCTGTAAGAAATGAGATTATAGGACAGTTTCTGAAGCAGAGTCACAAGCGGTGTAAATTGTGCTAATGCCACTGATTTGGATCCTGTCTGTTCCCATTTATTCCTTTTTTTTCTGAACATAAAGCATTCGCGTAGAAATGGGTTCCGTTCCCAATTCTGCCACTGGCCTGCTAGGCCTGCTACTTTTTAATCTTAGATAAATTGCTTCTTTTCTTTGTGAATCATTTCCTTACCTGTAAAGCTGAGTAATGATACGGGACCTCACTGTAAAACTCTGAGATCAGTGACTGAAAGGCACTGCAAAAGTGCTAGTAATTATTAACAAAATGCTAGATAGTGCTTGTTTGTGATGCTGATTTTTTCCCCCTTTGACTCTTTCTGAACAAAGATTTTCTGATGCACTAAAAACTATAACCATACCTTGAAAAACCAATATGAAAAGAGAAAGTTGGGGAGCATGCCAATAGGAAGAAAACAGCTCTCTAGGAGCAGAGCTCAGCAGGCAGTCACTAAAATAATGTTCTTATTAATAGCAGTGGTAAGCAAAACATAAGTAACTTGGTTAGCATTGAATTTAATTGTTCTTTTAGGTGTCTGACTTAGTATCATCATCAAAACAAGAGAGTCACCAGCAATGATATCTTTTTTTACATAATGAACTTAGGGCAGCAGGGAATCATTTATTTAGACAAATTTTAATTATTCAAGTCTAGCAAATAAGAATTCTTAATGATATCTTCAGCAGAGGACACTTATTGTTCACCTAACTCCTACGCAATATGTACTTTTGAATAAAAAGCCTCTAATATTTATTAAAATGTAACAGCAATTATTATTTAGTAATTGCTGTGATACCTCACGTTCTGTGTAGAAGGCTAAATATGCAAATTGGAAAATTCAGCTCTAAGAAAGTTCTGCTGTGGTTGTTACCATAGAACTAAGAATATCTTTGACCCTTTTTCTAATGTAGTTGAGTAACAAAACACAATTATTGCATACTAAAGGAAAACATAAATTCATGGTTTTAAAGATGTTGGCAGATGACCAACAGTCTGGACAGATTTTAAAGGAGACACAGACTCTAGTGGAACATGGTATTTTTTTTCCTGCATTCAGATGGATCAAACTTTTGTGTCAATATTCTCTAATGCATTCTGGACTCTGATAATGTTATTGATGCCAGTTGGTGCCTCTTGAATGCTGCAAATCTTAAACTGGTACTTAGAAAATATACTAAATTAATTGAAATCTTTCTGTTCAGCATATTAAATTAAAGGATCTGGGAGCTATTTAGCATTGTTCAGCTCCTGCTTGCATGTTAATGTTATGCGTGTACAGCAGAACTGTGGTTAGAGAAATTTATGGTAAATTGGGCTGTGTTTCGATTTCCGTGGACTGAGAAATTTCAAAATCTGCATGTAACTGGACAGATCCCTTTGGTTCCCGTGGCACAACCTAGCATATATGGGACAAAGTTATGATCTACAAATTATATCTGTGGTAAAATCCGGATTGCCAAATAGAAAACTAAACTGGCACAAGAACAGGCATGTCTTAGGGAGGCAGTGGCTGCGATGCAGTTAGTTCTTAAGCTGTCTTCCTTTCTCTGTGGTATTTTTTGTTGCTGTGGATGCCTGCAGCGGGCTCCTCACAAATACAGAAGTGGCAAATACTTGTACCACTGTGTGGGGCTGCGTGTGACCATAAAAAAGCTGGCTACATCAGGCAAACTTGTGTAGCTGTTTCTTATGCTGCCATTTTATGTGTGAACAGTAGAGGCCTTGGCTGCCCTGAGCTGCCACTCATGGAGCTTTCCCTGGCCTTTCAACGGTGCTAAATCTGCTTCTTTTGAAAAACAAACAAACCCGGCTCAAAACAAGGCTGAACACGAAAAGACACCTAGCTCTTCTACAGATTGCAGGTTTGTGCCTTAGCCGAGAGAAGGTCTGAGGGGCCATTTTTCATGGCCCCCTGCCCTAAAGCCCTGAGCTAAACGTAGTGCGCTGTAATTCAAAGGAGCTTGATCTGGACAGAGGGAAAGAAAAAGGAAGGAATAAGGGAGTATGTTGGGGAGGGTTGGCCATCTTTTTTTGTCTGATAACAAAGAAGTCATCTAAGAAGAGATTTTTTTTTTGATTTTGTAGAACTGCTCAGTCTAGAGAAACAAGCTACTGTCAAGTAGTTGCTTCCTATCTATCTCTTGTCCTTTAAAAACAAGGAGGACTGGGGCTTGCAGTATCTCAGTGATAAAACCAACAGCTTTCTAAACACAAATGCCCACTGGAGCTTCCCCTGCCTCCTCTGCATTCCCCAATAGGTCAGTGGCATACTCTGAATATCCCAAGTGGATTCTCTTATGTCATGTTTATCAGGGTTGCCCTGGGCTGCTAATATGTTTTGGATTGTTTGTGCCACACATGACATACGGGCAGGTTTTCATTTTGGTGAAAGGTGATCCCTAGGAAGGAAAATGTATTATGTCAACAGGCCAGTAGCAACGATGGCCCAAAGGCAAATTCGGTGTAGTCGGGGATTATTTAATTATTATGGTTGGCTAGTATACTGGCCAACCCCCTAGAAATGTTTCTGGGTAAGTAAAGTTGTTTGCAGCAGCAGGTGACTGCTCTGACAGCCTTCACATGGTTAGCACTCTGACACTTAACCTAGCACTCATTTCCCATGAACTCGTAGCTTGGACTGCAGCTTAACCACTGTGCTGCTGATGCCAGTTCTCACTTTGAATTCTGAATCGTGCAAAAATCATAGATAGTGTGTACCCTGGGGAATATTTCTCCTCCTCTATTTTTGTAAAACCAATCCTGGAATTTAAGTTTTGTGATTAGCGTGAGTGTTCAGCTCAGCACTCTCTGAAGAGCACCAAAGGGAATTTTGTCATAGGCCCTTTTCAGAGTTCCTCCTGTAACTCTGTGCATATCCTTCTCCTGGCATGGCCTCTTTGTCTGGCCCTTTGCAGTGGTTGTTAGCTGTAGCCAGAACTAATCCATCTCCCTTTCTTTCCCTGCTTCAAACACGTCTATCTTGTGTTAGAGCTTTGAACGGACTGGAAAAGAAAAGTCAACTGTTTGAAATGAAAGAAGAGTGCAGAGAACTGAGATGAGCACACACACACAGAGAATACGCTTTTGAAGAGGGAATAGGTGGGAGGAGAAGAAACACCGTAGGCTTTTAATAAGTAGTTTAGTTTTATTCTTTTGCTATGTTTGTTTCACGTTTGCTAGCTCAGATTGAAGGGATTAGAGGTTGTGTAGATTTTACATTCAGGTCCCACTCACGTGTCCAAATTCTGTGTGTTTCAGGCAAAAGTATATTATTCCTTTTTTCTTCTCCTAGGAAAACAGAATATGGTTTATTTTCACTGCCCTCTCACAGACCTTACTTTGCAAACAGATGCAGTAGCTAACCTCCAGTTCTAAACAAAAAAGCGAGAGAGTGATAGTGTCTAATTCTGTCGGCAGTGCCTCACTCAGTGTTACTCTATTACAAAGCAGCTTTTTTCTTCATCACACAATTTCCTTTGAAGACCAGCCATGAAAAATTGACTGGTTCACATTATTCCTAATCGCAACTCTCCAGATTGCTTAAGGAGGAATTTTACTACTGTAAAACTTAACCTGAGATGTCATGGGAACTAAGCCTCAAAGTGAGTCTCAGCTTCTGCAAGGAAAGATTAGGTGCTTTATCTCCTGTGGTGTGAAACACCTTTGAATTTCCTAACCTAACCTTTTGATACTGGGTTCTCTTCTCTTCAAAATTCAGCTCCTAAAATTGTTTGCATTGCATCCAACAACGAAAATGTGTTGTATTTAGAGTAAAATTAGCTGCTGGTTTAGTAGCAGTTTCCAAAGTATGTGTATGTAGAAAAAGACTATCCTTGTTAGATTTGTCTGTTCTTTGAAGAATCAAACCCAGGCACTGAGGTCCATGCGTGGACTCTCCAGGGTCAATATTCAGGCTGCACCCAGCTGTCACTTGCAAGAAGAAGCAGGACTGTGACAGGAAGGGTAACTTGAGGCTTGGGCAGAGCACAGATCCAGGCACAACATCACTGTTGGGCTGCCTCTTTCTGGGGTATAAAGGGTAACGAAGAGAGCAAACAACATCCTGAGTACAGAGATTAATGTTTGAGTGCAATATGATGCCAGTTCCAAGTCAGACTGCTTCTTGTGGTCTGGACTGTGTTCTCACACCTAACAAACATACTGAAACCCAGATTGTCTGGGTCAGAGACCTCTGGCACTTCTCATGGCTACAGCTGTTGCTCTGTCTGCCTCGTACAGAGACCTAGTAGGTAAGCGAGAAACTTTTAAATGAATCTGTCTTTTCTGTTCTTTGTCACTGACCCATTCAGTTCATCTGTAGGCCAGAAACAATAAATAGCCATGCAACGAGGCTTAATTAATCAAGAGTTTGTTAAAAGAGCCCAGAGAGCTCATCTTAAAGCATGTCAGAATTGTCCTTGACTTTATTTCAGTTTATATGGCAAGCCCCATCCTCGTGTGTTTCACAGCATTCACTTCTGTAGAGACAATGGAAAAACAAACCCTCCTAATAAAGTCCTGCCTCGTGCCTTGCTGTTCTGAGGCATTAGATGGAGTTGGTCGTCTTTATTTGTTTAGTGTCTGTAAGCAGGCAAGGTTTGTTTTGCCTCTGGAAGGAACCTTGTGAATGAGAGATCACAAAGTGCTGGACTTTACACTCGCTTTAGGCTAGCATAGCCTCCTGTACCTTGGAGGAGTTGCTCCTAATTTAGAACAGAGAACAAAATTTTTGGTGGAGGAGAAAATTAGGCTCAATGCCTTTTAGAGTGATGGGCATAGGCATGAGGATTTCTTTTTTGGATTACTATAGCTTGACATGCGATATGCTTTGTACCTCGAATGCTAAAGATAACGAGAGGAAAATAAACAAGTTGTATTTATCAGGGGACATAGCCAAGATTCTCAAATGTTGTTTGTTTAGAGTTTTGAAGAGAACCAGTGCTGAGATTTTTGCCTGGATTGTGCCATCTCAGTTGCTTGACTGCCCTGCCTGCCTTTAAGTTCCAGCCTTGTATCCAAGTTCTTTGATCGTTGTTTAACAACTACAGGTGAGGAAAAAGAAATCTCCCTGAACTCAACACTATTTTGTGCTTCTTGACCTGTTGGCAGGGAGGTTTCAGGATGTGACTGGAAAGAATGTACTAGGATTAACTGGTAATGCACTTGTGAAAAGGATAAAACTATTTGCTGAAGTTACCTGCGAAACTATAGGCCTTTAGTTTTGCCCTTTCTTTTCCTTTTCTTACTAAGATACATGTGGCATGGAAAGGAAAAGCCTACATGTTGAACTTGGGACTTTTGCACATTAGTGTGGGAGAAGAATCATAGAACTGCTAAGCCATCCCACAGTTCCATATTGCATTTGTCTATAGTGTTGGTTTTTTTTGTTTTGGTTTGCTTGTTTGTTTGTTTTAGTGTATTAGGTTACTATCAAATCGCAGCTAGTTCTTACTGAATACTGATTGTTTGCATGCGTGGGGTGTTACATATTTATGTATTTTAGTGTCGCACCACTCTTGGGAAAGTGATGTGTCTCTCTGGTTGATTTAAATCAAGATTATCTCTCAAATTAAAATTTTCCAAATGTTTTTTCTTAAAAATTTATGCACATAAATTTTCTGGGTGTCCATGAAGATGCCTTGGTGAACTGTCCGACATGATGCATATTAACCTGTCTGTCTTAGTTTATGGAAGCCTTTATTTTATCTGGTTCTGCTTCAAAATGTGGATGAGATTTTTGGAAATGCAGCCATCTTCAATTTCTCTCTGCTAGAACTGTCTCTTTGCAAAAAATACATTATGTTGGAAGGCTTCCTGTGCATATGTTGTCTGTTTCCAATGCTATCAGGAGATGCTGTCCATTTTAGAACATTATGCTTCGTTCCTTCCTAAAGAAACATCATACTTCTGTGCCAAGTTTGCAATAATGCTGCAGCCAATAATCTAGCTTTTAAAACACTGATCCAAGGATAACAGCAGTAAGGGGGGGCTGTAGGCTCTTCTACGCTATCTTTTCCAGATAGCCCAAGGTGTTTGACCCCATATGAAGTTTACTATGTTTAATCCTGTGCATGCTCATTAGTATTAATCAGAGTGAAAGTGGCCTATAGATAACGCTGGTGTCTGGACATTCACTGGTGGGTTCTATTCACAGGTTTGGTGCTGACTTGCCAAATTCCTCACTTCCTCACACTAACTCTGAAGTGTTCCTCACTTTATTCATCTTATAATGATCATATGCTTTGTGCAGTCTGTTGTAACTGCAGTTAATTGATGTTAAATAATTAATAAATATTTGCGATCCTCTGAAGGAGCAGGGTCTCAGTGTGCAAAATGTCATTCCTGCATGAGAAGCTGTACTTGCTTTGAGAAGCTGGCTTTCTGCAGGTGGACTGAAATGATGTGCTGCCCTGTTTGCAATGACTGGTGCATGCTGTAAAGCTGAGTGTTCTCTTTATCCCAGTTCACAAGACTGCTCCTCCTGTAAGAACAGTTCTGTATGTTGAAAGCAGCAATTAAACCAAAATGCATCAGCTGGCCTACATGTTGGGAACATGATTCAGAAAGGAGACATTGTGTATGGGGGCCATCGCCTAAGCTCTCTGCTGTGGCTCTCCTCATCTGTCCTCTTCCACTCTTTAATAATTTTGAACTGAGTCATGGAGAACAGCTGTACTTACTTCTCTGTTCACTTTCTCTCATAATCTAACAGCTTTGTAATGACCCATTAATTTATGCCAAATGTTTGAATTTCTTCTTCATGCATGTGCTGATCCCTGTAGTGGAGACAACACCCTTTTGTTCCTGTGCTTTGTTGTGTGTGCAGGAGTGCAGTGGCTATGTCTTTGAGGCAGGAAGAGGAAAAGGCTGATGAGTTGTGAACGTGCACAGCAGTGGGCAGAAAAGTTCTGCATAAAGTTCACCAAAAAACCCCCCTCAGACGAGTGCTGTTTAATTGCTTTATAAATCAGATTGTAAATTTGTATGTGGTATGTGTGGGTCAAAAATGGGGGAGGGGGAGTCTGTTTTTACAAATGGGCTCACCTTTTATAGGGAAAAAAGTTTCCAATTAAATTCAGAGCAGAGCTGTAAATAATGATGGCCTGGTAATTGCTGTACCTACTTAGATGAAAGTATTACCTAGTTATTAAATGTCAACAGGTTTCATAAACAGCAGAAGTCTTTAAGTTGACATAAAGAAGGCCTCTCTGGAGGTCAAGTGTTTCATTGTAAATATCAGATTTATTGTGCCTCACTGGAGAATGTGCTGAAAATGGAAAGGGAAAATGTCACCATAGATCTTCAGAATGTCTCAATAAAACAGAGGAGCTGTTGCTGCCTGCAGTAAAAAGCTTTTGACTCCTTGAACTAACTGTTGACAAACTTTATTCAGTACATGCTATGCTGTTAACAAAATGTTCATCTTTCAGGTCAGACTATGACGACTGGAGACCAGCCCTCGCCAGCTTGCTTCAACCTATCCCGTTCCCCAAAGAGTAAGCTTGCACTGTCTTAGTATTTACTGGGTTGTTCTTGTTACTGTTGGTTTATGGTGAAATATCACATCAGGTGAAACTGGTGGTACCAGAAGCTTTGTGCTCTTCCTGTTGATTTAGAAATGAGAATTGATTTTGGCTAATGTAGAGAAACCTGGAATTTTCCTCATTTTCATCTTCCTTCTCCATTTTTCTAAGATGATCCTGAAGAGAAAAATGGTTAAGTAGACAGACAGGAAAGGAAGAAAAGCTTGGAAGGAGGAGAGTAGAATGAGAGATTTAGTGGAGGAGGATGCTTTGCTGGCGTCACTGGGACTCAAACCATTTGTATTTTGCATTAAATGAAGAAGCTACGCTACGGATCAGCCAGGCTCCCTCAGAAACCTATTAATGAACAGTAGTGTTTATAAAATGCAGACCTCTATGGACAAACATTACAACCTGTAATTGTACAATTTGCTAGCTTATCGCATCCCCTAATGACCTGGTGTCTTGAATCAGAAAGGTCTAATCCTCTGTGCCAGGTTACCTGGACTACGGCAAGGACTTGGAAATAGGCAACAGGGGCGTCATTTACTGAAGTCAAACTTAGGTCCTGGGGGAGGTGTAAACCATATCATGATGCAATGCACTTCATAGAATGACCATTAATTGCTTTACTGATGTATGATGTTAATTAGTTGTGACCGTACCTTAACTGCATTGCAATTAAGAATTCAACTGGTCTTGGAGGTAGCTAAAATTCTGTTTGTAATTATTTAGTTGTATTGTAAGTCTTTCACTTACCTTCTTCTGACCTAAAGCTCCCAACAAGGTTAGTCAGCCTTATCTAAGACGGGAGTCAGGAAGAGCGACAAGATTCCAACTGTTTTTTTTTTTTCCATTTGTTTCCTAGATAAATGAGATTTTTCTTGTTCTTTTTTGGAAAGATCGTTCTTTCTGTGTCTTGTGTGTTGCAGTTGCTTAGGAAATCCTTCTACTATTTTGAAAGAATTGGGGGATTAAAAAGTTTGTTTGTTTGTTTGTTCTTTACTCTCCTCTGTAAATCTTCATACTCTTCTGCTTTAAATTTCAGGGCACTCGCGCATGAGAAATTCACAAAGTAAGTTTGTAGTATTGTTTGTTTTATTAAGGAGGATGATTACTTATAATAGTTGTACTAATCAGTACGATAATGCGTTATTCAATATGAGTTTCTAATGTTTTATATCTGAGAGGCTGTGAGCATATTCTCTTGCAATAAAACATGTAGTTTTGTAATTTACTGTGGCAACAGGAACCCAAGGACTAAAGACAGTGAACACTGATGGAATTTACAAATCAGTTTGTTACTGCACATATCTGAAAGCTTTCCTATTTTAAGTAGACACTGTCCTTGGTATGATTTTTAGACCTCCTACTTCTTTCCTGTGGAAGCAGTTCAACTTGTTTCTCTCTGAAGTGCATTAATATATATTATTGAAAGTGTAATCTAGGAGAAGTGACACTTGTGTGAATTCTGCAACGAGTAACTGCTTATTCTTCTTCTTTTTTTTTTTTTTTTTCCCAGGGAGCTGAAATATGTGATTCAGAGATTTGCGGAAGACCCAAGACAAGAAGTGAGTTTGTTTCCAATTTATTCAAAGTGTTAGTTGGAGCGACTGACATACACCTGTTCAGAAGATCACTTCTTAAGTAGTTTGTTTCAAAACATGATGTGGTTTTGCTGAGTTTTTTATTCTTTTAGAGAGTAATATTTACTCAGGACAGACTGTCTTACTATAATTTCTTGCCTTATGTATAAACATGCCTTGTCTGAGATTAGTTGAGGTCCTTGCTTTGCAGTAAACTGCAACTAGCAAGATTTTCTCACTCTGGTTCTCCCCCAGCTTTTCATCTTTCCTATGAAAAAGAGAAGCAAAAGCTGTGGATCTTAAAAAAATAACGGGGTTTATTTATCAATGTTCAGTTATATTGTATGCAAATGACCCCAATTCTCATGAATTCAGAGGAAAAAGGGGTTGGGGGTGTCTTACTGGAATGAATACATAGCTGTTGTCTCCTGGTGGCTGACTGGGTCAGAGCTGCATGTGTGACTTGTTCAATATAATCAGCAGAGGCTGAGTCAGAGGAGGCTTCTCATCCACATTAATTTTCAGTGTCAGCATAGAGGGAAAAAAGCTACCCTGAACTGTGGATAAGGAGACTGCCTTGTCATCATTGCCCAGAATTCCTGATTTTTGTTGTTATAGTCTCTGTGAGCAAAAGTCACCCTTGTCAGTTGAACTGAGACTTCTTGTCTTAGAATGGCACCAGGGTTTGATTCATCACAAGTGTTACGTGCCAAAATGGAAGAGCATGAACTTTTGCATCTCCCACACACACCTGAAAAATTGAAACAACATCTGTGTGTCCTTTTTTTTTTTTTTTTTAAAAAAAAAAGTGACTTCACTTTTGCAGTGTGGGACTAGATATAATCCCTACAGTATGCAAAATTTAGACTAATGATTACACATGTGATTATGTGTTCAAATTCTTTTGTGCAACTTCTACCTCATCTGTCCCTGTTAAATTTTCCTTACTGTTTTTCTTAGCGCTGGTGCTGGTCAACTTTTATTAGAGCAGGAATAATAATAACTTGGCCTAATTAGAATGAGTGAGCCATCATTTGCTGCATTTAGTATTCGAATCACATCAGAAGTATAGACACATATGCTGGGATGACAGGGAAAGTGGAGGAAGCTCAGAAATTTGAGTCTTTTTTATGTAGTTGTCATTTTCAAGAGAAATGAGCTTTTCTAGATTATAGCTGTTATGTGTTTGATTTGTGTAAAGGGAATTAAAAAGGCCATGCAATTAGCATGTAGTAATGGTATATCTTTGCTTGTACTGAAAAACTGATTCTGTGAGTGATGATTTACCTAAGCTCTGTAAACTGGAACACTAATCCTAAAAACTGACGGCAGTCCTCAGTTTTGTAGAGTTACTGCTGTTGGAAGATGCTAGTGATTATTGGCAGGAACCCTAACCCTGACTATTTCACTTTTTCACAGGTCCACTCATGTTTGCTGAGTGTGCGGGCTGGCAAGGACGGCTGGTTCCAGCTCTACAGCCCTGGAGGAGTGGCATGCGATGATGATGGAGAGCTGTTTGCCAGTATGGTACGTGTCTGCAATAATGTGAGTTTAGTAACTTCTTTGCAGTAAGTCACTGATCTGTAGTGATAAGAAGCTGTACTTGCTTTTGTCAAAAAAGATATGAAAATCATGGTTCTGTAAATCACAAGTGCTTACCAGAAAATCTAAACCTTTATCTAATAAAATCTGTTGAACTTGCTTGCAGTGGCAATTTGATTAACTTTCTCTTCTCAAACTTTGGTCTGTTGTTTTTAACAGTAATGTAATGCACCAAACTGGGCATAAATACATGTATATGAGTGTATGTGTATGTGTGTGTTTGTATTTATGTGTTTTTTATATATATGTAAAACTCCTTAGAGACTATGAGCAGCCAGGGGAGATTGTTCTTCATATGCATCCCTACAGTTTTTATTTGTAGGCTACCATGGAATATAAAAACAACAGTAACATTGAATTATTCAGAGCATAGACAGGCATAAAAATGTTTTAGCAGTTGCTCTGCTCAGTTTCATTGCTGCGGGAAGGTGTAATTAGAGACCAACATTCTATTTTCCCCATTTATTTCTTTTGTAACTATTAGGAAGACTGGACAGAAAATAACAGATTTCAATCACTGATGCTGACACAGTCTTCCTATACAACCTATGTCAAATCACATAGGTCACAGTGTGTCTTAATTCTCCATATGTCAAGTAAGATGGGAATTATATTGCTTCCCTGCTATGGTTAGAGTAAAAAATATCTGGGTATACACTGAAGTGACTTTCAGTGGGATCTATACTCTTTATCTGAAATTCACTGAAGTAGATAATGTACAAAGACTGTTCACTGAAAAGTTGGTCTGTTTTAACTGATTCAATGTATTTTTATTTTTAAAAAAGAAAAATTATCTAGAATTAAAACATTTCTCCTGAGAGCTTTTGTGGTCCAAGATATTTACAAGCATCACGAGAAGGTGCGCGTGAGAAAGCACATTGCTAACACACATATGCAGTATTCCATGCCCTTTGAAATGATGTCAATAAATACTTAAAAGCTGCTAATAACTAATCATAAAGTTTGAAAAACATCCAAGAAGGGCCTTACACTAATCTTAGTGTCAGTATTTTCTGTCATTCAAGAAAACCTCCAAAGTTTGATGATAACAAGTGCATGAAATCCTTTTTGATTTGAAGCTCACTTTTTAAAAAAAGCTTCTGAGTAGATGGTGTTTAAGAACAAAGATTTTGTGTTTTTATGAAGGCCTTGCTGGTGATGAAGCATGAATGATCTGCATAGAATTGACTCTTTTAGGGGACAGTTGTAATATTTTCAGCAGTTTTGAACATAGTTCAGGCAATACTTTGGACCAACCAGACCAATGAACATATTTACAATTTTCTTGTAGAGTAGTAACAATGTAGTTTTCACAAAACAGAGCCCTTAACTGCCTAGGTCATTGGAAACTAAAAGTTCTCATGTATGGATCTGCTAGCAAGCTAGTGAATCAATGGCCTGGGACATAAAACAGAGACTTTGAGCTAGGAACCAGAAATCCAGTTAATCTCCAGTGCTTGTGAATGGGGAAGGAGGTTGCCAGCCTTTTTTGTGAGGATAGACTGTTACATCTAACTTGTATGAGCAGCTTTGCATTTCTGCTACAGATATTACTATGTGCAGAAAGCATTCGATGCTTTCTGGAGATATGAAAGTGTCTGTAGAACCTTTCTGTCAGTGGACTCAAAAGAGTCTTAATAAAGAGATGTTCTCAGCATGTCTTTCCATTCAGGGAAAGCTGAGCAAAAGAGAAAGCAAGATAGTGCTCCAAGAGCATCAAAGCATATGAAGTTGTCCCTGACTTAGGGCTCAGGGCACTCTTGCCTGGACCGCTGGATTTTCTTAAGGCACTTGTTCCTTTCCCAGTCACCTTCTTTTTGTTCAGTCTGAACAGGTGATTTTGTCCCTCATCGCCGTTAACTTAGGCTACTGTTCAACAGCGGAATGCCAGCACAACTGTCTTTTACTCAGACATCCAACACATGCAACCCTTGTTTTCCAGTTGGCGCTTTCCAGAGAAACTGAATTGCAAACAGATATGAAAGCTGCCTCTCCTGTGGTTCCCCTGGCACAGGGTTCGTCTTATTACCAGGAGCTGGGACAATTGCACAGCTACTCTGAGGCTTCCATGGGGACGCTCTGTGAGGGCTCTGTGCTGTCAGCTGAACTCCTTCAAGGAGGAACATGACCTGCTCCCTCAGATCACACTAGGCATCACCTTTCTCAAAAAGTCATCTCCAGTCAGCATTAAAGCTGCTGAGAGATTGCAGCTGTAATAGTGATGGAGATATCCTTTTCTTTAGTTTTGTTGCAAAATACTTCTATTTGTTTGACTGTAACGATATCCCTTCCAGAGGCATATGTTTTCTTAGACTTACACCTCTAATCTTATCTCTCTTTCTCAAATAGGTTCATATTTTAATGGGATCCTGCTATAAAACAAAGAAGTTTCTGCTTTCACTGGCTGAAAATAAGCTAGGCCCCTGCATGCTGCTGGCTCTGAGGGGTAATCAAACGATGGTAGAGGTAAGGCATAAGCATAAATAGTCATGTAGGTTTACAGGCTGTGCTGAGAATTTTGTACTGCCCTTCCCAGAATTAAATGTAATGGAACTAGAGAAGTGAAGTTCAGCTTGGTGTCAGATCAAACAATTGCAGCAGGAAGTTATGTTCCTCTTGATTAAGTGGACTGGAATACTGTTGCTCTACAGATACAAGTATGAATTACAAGAAAGGTGGGTGTAGGTCTTTTTGGAGACAGACATTGTTCAGTTGGAGAGACTATGGTGTTAAGTAGTTTTTCACTAAGAAATGGCAGTGATTGTATGGGCGGTAGCAAGGGATCAGAATACAGAACAATGAGGCCTTTTGACAGCTAAATGCCTGATGTTTGTCTTAAAGTTTTGTAGTCCACCTGTGAAATTAGCAGTGCATAAAAGTGCATATAAAAAACAGTTTATTTCATCAATATGCATTTTGAGTGCTTGGGATAGGTTATCTTTCTTGGACTAGCAGTTTATGCATATTATTTTTCTGGGTGCCTAAAGAAATGGAAAGAGTTACAATTTTTCATTGATTTATTTCTCTGCATGCTAATTTAATACAATAAATAAGAGGGTGTGTACTACAGAGTTAGAATATAATGTTGTTTGATTTTTTTTCATTTAAAAAGCCATAAAAATTATGGAGATAATAAAATCTTTACCATGTCATTGCAAATCAAATGTATGTAGCTGAAGATGACAGGCAGTGTGAAGAGGCCAGCTTGTGGCCTAAGCTACTGGGACCATTAGGGTCTAACTTACTCCCGGCAGCCCCTCGCCCAAGGGTGAGTCAGGCGTGTTCCCAATGAGAAAGAGGCTATTTTGGCCACAGTGGCTGACTCCAGAGTCATCCTCCTTTTTGGAGTCTCTCAGACCCTTCCCCACCCTCCCTCATAGCACGGATATACTTAACATGCATTCTGCATGCACCGAAAATCCATCGCTTAAGGAACGGCGTGGCGCTAACGCTCGTGTGTAGAATCTGCCGCTCTGCCGTCCCCCTGGCGCGCCTGGGAGACACTGGATCGATTGTACGTGTTCAGAAGAGGGCTGTGACACGAAGCCGTCAGCCAGGACTGATGCAAAGTAATTGCACGTCTCAGTCCAAAGCAGTGGGCACTAATGGAGGACGGGATAGATAGGCTGACTTTCAGAGAGTAGAGTTCATTCTTTACCAATAAAAATTTAGTTTTTTGTGCTGGAGGATCAGTAAAAGTTGCTAAAAGCCTCTAATCTAGCTTGCATAATGCATACTCTAAAAAATTATTCATTAATTTACAATAGGATGCCCAGAGTAATAAAATATTAGGAAGAAATTGAGTATAAGCACTGTAGTGACCGCTCTTCATTATCATTCTGCTGCTAGATTTTGTGTTTGATGCTGGAATACAACATCATCGATAACAATGACACCCAGCTCCAGATCATCTCTACCCTGGAGAGCACAGACGTGGGAAAGAGAATGTATGAACAGCTGTGTGACAGGCAGAGGGAGTTAAAAGAGCTGGTATGTTGCCCTGCTTGCAGTATTGCCATAGTGCATTGTACTCTGTACTCCCCAGAAATGGAGATACAAAGACAGACAAGCAGGGTGTGAAATTCCCAGTTAACAACAGGATGGGAGCAGTATTCAGAGGATTTTACTATGCATATATCTTGTGTGTGCTATCTATTGATGTGTCTGATCCCATACTATGTTCCTGAATGATATTCAATAACCTGTTTAGAATCTGTGTGAAAGAACAAAGGTGAAATTCTACTGTCTTAGATCTTAAAAGTCAGCTTGTCAAATCCTGCCACCTTTTGACATAAGAGTAGCAAATGGCTCTAGCACTGGCCAGCATTTCCTAATACTCTGATTTGCACACAATTTCACTGGGAGGTTTTTTAGGTCAGAGCAAAGGCCTCTGAGAAATTTATTTTTCCTGATTTTTAAAGGCAAGGTCTACAGTTTCAAGGTAAATCTGCTCTCATTAGCATACTTTTACTGATGCAAATATACCCATAGTCTCTTCCTTCTCGCACTTTTCCTCTCCCCCCTCAAAAAGAATATGCTTTTTTTAAAGTCAAATAAATTATTTTGAGCTGCATGGTCTCACCCCATTTGCTACCCTAGTCCAGCATTTTAAGGCTGTTTCCTTTAAAGTGAAAGTAACCGAATCCTGGCAGCCTGAACCAGACAAAATGCTGACCCGTGTCCCGAAGACCACTAACTACTTTGAGTAAAGTCCCTTGGGTAACAATAGGCCTGCATTTAGCACACATACACAAGAAATCTCTCATTGCAGAAAAAGCAGGGAAGAGGTGGAAAGCCTGGGAGGGAGCTTGGAAATCAGGGCAGGGTTTGTACTAGTAAAGAGCTTGCCATACTTCAGTTGATCAGAGATGTATAATAGCAACTTGTGTAAGCAAAATATGTTCTTTCTTACAGCAAAGAAAAGGTGGTCCCACAAGGTTAACACTGCCATCCAAGTCAACAGTAAGTTAATCATGTCAATAGAAAAAAAGCTTTCTCTTTTTATTTTTAAACATTATTGATTTGTTTGGCCGTGTGATATAGTGGTTTTGGTCAGTCAAGAGGGGAGCCATTGCACTTGCTTGTTCTTCAAAACTGGAGTTTACACACGTGATGGAGCGTTTCTGCTCTTAGTTCTGTGCAGCTGTTTCCAGTGCGAGTACATGCATCAGGCTGACAGATTTATATTGGTGCTTGGATTTGAAATTTACAGTAGAATTCAATGGTAGGTTTGGAAACTGGATTTTACATTTGAAAAAAGCAGATTTCAGAATGTCCGGTTCTGAATTCTGCACATTAAAGCTGAAAAGACAGTATCACTAGTACAGTTAAGACTGGTGTAAACCCAGACTGACTTCACTGAAGGCAGTTACTGGGCCAGAGCATAGTCTGGATCTAGAATTTGTAATGGAACATGCATTAAGTTAAAAGGCCTATCTCCCACATTTGTTCTGTCAGCAAAGCCTCCGTTTCTCACACACAAAGAAAAGATACACACGCAAAGAAAATTTTTGTCCTAATGTCTGGGTATATTTTTCCCAGGGTGTGTGAAGCAATGCTGCCACAAGAGTCCAGCTGCTTGCCAAACAAACAGAAACTTCTCTGTGTGGTTCTCTATTACTGTAAACAAGTGGTGTAATTGTGCAACTCTTGCTGGTTAGCAGTATCAGTAACACCGCTGCAGATGACTGCAGGCTGAAGAAGTGATTATCTTGCTTATCAATCTGGTGTTTGCTTTCAGGATGCAGACCTGGCCCGCTTACTAAGCTCGGGATCTTTTGGAAATTTGGAAAATCTCAGCCTGGCCTTTACCAATGTAACAAGTGCTTGTGCTGAGCACCTCATTAAACTGCCTTCACTCAAGCAGCTGAACCTGTGGTCAACTCAGGTAAGGGCTTTGCAGAGCGAAACTCAGAGCAGGAACAAACGCTGACTAATTCTGAAATTTCGCATTACGTCAGCACAAGAAGAATGTGCGAAGAGGCTTGCTTAGAGTGAATTTCTCTTCGTACTATTTTTACATGGTCTTTCTATGGTCTAGCTGATCTTGGAGACTGATCTTCCCTCCCACCCCACCCCACCCCATGTTATGAAAGATTGCTGTTGTCCTGGGTTGAATGTTCTAGTTAGGCGTTGTTGGTACTGTGCATTTTACAGTACATGTGCCAGTGGTTGTCTGAGAAGTGGTTATGCTTTCACTCCTTTAGGACAAAAAATAATGCTGTGCAGCTTATCTAATCAAGCGAAACACGTGCAGTCTTTGCAGTCTGTGTAGCAAATTGTCTTGAATGCTGATTAACTAGAATTCAAAGAAAAAAGTCAAATAATGAATAAATAAAAGGAAGCTACAGTGATAATGCGGTTATTCTGTAAGCAAAAAAGGCCAACTTACATGAACAAATTATTCAGCAGTTAATTGAAAGAGCTTTTAAGATTAGATTTTTCTTCTACTTTTCCCTGTTCGTTTGGGTTTCTAGGATTCTCTGCTGAATAAATTTTCCCCAGGTATTGTTAGCACTTATTTGTAGTGCTCACTGAAAATATGATTGTTCCTATCACAACTACAAAAAGCAGCACTTTTTTTCACTGAAATGTCATCTAAATATCTTGACCTATTTTTCTAACTACTTTTGTATCACAGAAATTTCCTCTTTTTGTGTGAGGAATGTGAAGTAGAATATGATCGCTTGCTTGTTTTAGTCCTGTCTTGCATCTCCTCTAGATTTGTCCTAACAACGTAACTTTTTGTATTTGAAAACATTGATGCCTGTTGCTCCAAATGAGTTTGATATTACTGGACAAGGACCCTGCTTTTTTGGATAAATTTTTAAAAGAAATTTTAGATTTCATTTTATTTTTTGATGTCCTAGTTTTCATTAATAAAGAATTTAGAAACAATAGAAATGAAATGGGGCAATAGAACAATTACCAATCAATAGTACATTGTTCTTGAGACCAAAATAGCTAATTAATACCACTTGCATTGAGGGTTTTCTGTGATGTGGTTGGGAACTGGCTGAGACCCTCACAACCATCTTGTATGGGCCGGGTAGGAGCTGTCTTATATATAAGTCCAGACTTCAAAGGCACCACTTTTGGTTAAATGATGCCCCATGGTTAAAGCACTGGGTTGCAAATAAGGAGACCTGTATTCAGATCCAGAATCTGGCACAAAATTATTTAGAACCTTGCACAAGTTGCTAAATCTTCCTGTTCCCCATCCGCAAAATATGGATAACACTACTTTCTTTCTCTCCTGTTATTTGAGATTGTAATAAATAATCTGAGTGTGGCTTTCAAGGCTCTTCTGCAAACCTAGTTCTAAGTGTTCCCTGTTTGCACTGAGTTACTTGCACAGCAATACTTGTGCGCTGTTTGAAACCAACTTTGCTTGCACCCCACAGTTTGGAGATGCAGGGTTGCGGCTTCTGTCCGAACACCTCACAATGCTGCAAGTGCTCAACTTGTGCGAGACTCCTGTCACAGATGCTGGGCTGCTGGCACTTAGTTGTAAGTGACCAAAATAAGCTACAGAGGAAATTCATGTGGGTTCAGAGGAATTCATGTGGGTTCAAACAGAAGATTTATTTTTTGGCTACCACAGAGCTGCTTCTGCAGTGATTTAGGATAGGCCATGACCATGTTCAGATTAAACTTCCCTCCTTTCTGCCCACTTGAGTGACCATTTACCTTCAGGACTGTGAAGCAGGACTGTGATCTGAGCCTACCTACACTTTTACTGGCTTAGTATTGGACTTGTTGTCCCAAACTTTACTCTGACCCTTGCTTCTAACTTTACTGATGTCATTTGTCTTGATCTCACGTTCTGACCTGCTGCCCTGGGACTTCCTAGCTTTTTTCACACTCCGTCCTATGGGCGTATTCTCTGGGGAAGTGTCTGATCTTGTGGTGGAGGAGGGGAAGATTGCAAAACAGTGTAGTAATTTACTAGTGAATTTAGCAACATGCACAACAGGTTTCATATTCTGTCTGGTATGTTTTATTCCTGATTTCTGGGGAGCTGAAACTCTGTTTTTATTTGGTTTAACATCAGGGTTAAATAGGACAAGGCAGAGTGGGGCCATTGTGGGCCCATATAAGCCATATTCAAGATTCCCTGCACACAAAGAACTGCTTGACATGCCAGAATGAGATCCTTTTTCTGCATCCAACAGTGTATTATAAACGTCACATACTGGGTTTAAAGGGTTCCTTTAATAGGCTTGATCTTATACAGACATGCCAGACAGGCCAGGAGTTACGGCTCATCTTAGGAAACTATTCTGCTAAGTACTGGAGCCCAAAATGGAAATGGTGGGGTGGGGAGAGGAGAGGGGATTGCTAGATCAGCATGCCCCCCGCATACAACAAACAGAGCACTAAGAACTGACATTATTCAGAATAATATGCAGGAAACTGATTATGAAAAGTTGCCCGAACTCTTTTGAAGTCAGTGGACTTCAGCATATGCTTAATGGCCCTTCCTAAATAGGAACGGTTTCCTGGATGTGGGCCCAAGCAGCTGTTTATCCATTTGTAGTTCTGTATTTTACACTATTCAGCTTTTTCCTGACCGTGCTGCATGTAGTCATGTCTTGTTTATGCTTTGGCCTACTGTAAGCTTGATATTTTAAGAAAATACTGCATAATCATAAATATATATCTGTGTGTTTTCTTTTAGCCATGAAGAGCCTGTGTAGTTTAAATATGAACAGCACTAAACTTTCAGCGGATACCTACGAAGATCTCAAGGTATTTCTAGTTCTGAGTTACGTCTACTCCTTAAGAGAAGTTACTGGTGCAGGAGCAGATTTAGCAAATGCAGTGCAGTAGCACCCAGTGCAGAGAGGACTGGCCCAGTGGAGCGGGTAGCATGAAAGTGATCTGCAAAGGTTTTCGCTGGCTCTAGAGTTGGCTTTGACCTCTGTAGTTTCCTTCTGCAGTCCTCACTGGAAGGATCAAGTTTAGTTGCTTGGGAAAGCCCTAGTCCCCCAACAGGGCAGAAACAACTGGTTTGGGGATTCCAAATAAGGATCATATATTCATGAGGAGCTTATAGAGCATCTATAATGAAAGGAAATACATTCAAAAGTATGGAAGAAACAAGGTTACTTTAAAGAGTGGGAGTTGTTGGATTCTTTTTAAGGAAAATGGCTGAAAACAGCATTCCGAGGTTGTTAGCGCTGATGGGCTCATGACATGTTTAATCAACTTAATGAAAAAGTATGAGATGGAAAAAGAAACTTTTTTAACTAGTGCTATCGACAATGAGGCTTTCTTAAATGAAAGTGTATCAGTTGTTCCTATTGGTGAAACACGAACCAGGTAATATCTAATTCACATCTCTGAAGACATGTCCTGAAGCATTAACAAGACTCAAAGTAATGTGAATGAACAGTATTACAGAACTTTGATTCAGAAAATTAAAGGCATTGAGGTAGGTGTAAGTTTGTCTTGATGCCTTTTGGAGCAGAACTCAACTTTGAACAGAAACACCTGCACAAAGGCCTGATTCTCTGGGGATTGACGTCTAAGATATCTGGTGTTACTATTTGTACTGTGAATTTACAACCACTTCAGCGAAACGCTGTATTAGAACGTAGCTGTGGGAGGGAAACGGCCCCAGGTGGTTTCAGACAAAGACTGTCTCAGATGCATTGGCTCTCATGACTTCATTTGGACTTTTTCTTCACTCTGGTGTTGCGTGAGTCACATGTCCCAGAGTCTTACCTTATAAACGCAAGCGCTCAGAATGAAACTCCACATTATGTTGTCTTGTGTGTTGAAACCTTAGATTGTGCCAGGTTTACTCAAAAAGGTCACAACCTTGGGTTGAGTTTCAAACTTGAGGCAAGTCCTGAAACTGCTTTCAAAATTCACTCCAAATGTATATCTTCAGTTTTTGCTGTGGAGCCAGGGTTCTCCTGGGGACTCAGTTTCAATGCCGCTAAATACAGATTTTTCAAAGTCAGCTTTTCAAAACTTGTGTCACAATTGTGTATGCAAAGAAAAGTCCTTGGAATTAACAGCTGGCTTGCAGATGGGTTTCATACAATGGAGCTTGTATCGGGCCCCAAGCGCTTACAGACAATCAAGGTCAACTCTAAATTTGGCCCAGGGCTCTGACATCGAGTCTGTTGAAAGGATCCTCTGCTCCTGCTCCTGCTTCTGAGCCCCTTTGCCACTAACTTCAGGCTGAAGCTCATCTTTTCCTAACTGATTCCCCCTGCTCTGGTCTCACTAACAGCCCTTACCTTACAAGCAAGGGCAAATAGCAAAACTGGCTAGGAGCAAAGTCCTGATGATTGCCCTGAACTGAAAAAGCTGAGAAAAGAGGCACGTGTCACATCTGCCCCTCTCGCCTCTTTTGTTTAGATTAATCTTAGTGATCATTTTTAGAGTTGTGTGTATGTAAAGGGAGCTACATTCAAAGGGAGGGTAGTAAGTTGTTTTCCCCTGGGACAGGTGGTTATAGGTCTGTTGTGAACAGCTCAGATTTCAAAGAAAGTATTTTTGATACAAGTTTTTCCTCCTCCTCCCCCTGGTGTGCAGGAGCATTCAGGGTACAAGCCAGTGATGACATTTCCTCTCCGCTCCAGCCCCCACCCCACGAAACACGCCTGCACACACACAGACACCCACATATGTACCAGGCAGGCTGAACCAGACAATAAATAAACACCCACTACTGAAGTCATTATTGCCTAACTGAAAAATTATTTGCTGGCAGTGTCTGTAGGATTGCGACTAGCTCTTATCAAAATATGCACGCACATAAATCGAGCAGTGAGGTAGTAATGACTCCTAGAAACTTCCAGCTCCTCAGTTATGCCCTAGCCTAATCAAACGTGTGTGTGTTTGGAGAGAATTAGTCATACAGTTATGGTCAGGGACCGTGGAAGTGACAAGCAAGAAGAGAGCAAAGAGCCTGGTTCTGGTCCGTCTTGCACGGGATAATTCAGGAACGATATGTCCGAACGCATGGGAGCTGCGGGACTGAAACCGCACCAAGGCCAGCAGTTACGAATGCTCTCTACATTTATTTTAGCGTGCGGAGGGAAAAATTAAGCGATGACGTGGTGTGGAGGCTGAAAAAAGAGCATCACGTGGCTGGCTACTGAACTTTATTTTTCATACGGACAGGTAGCAAAGCTTGTTTGTCAAGGTCCAGTGGTGAAAGCAGTGGACTCGAAGTCTGGGGTCTGCTACTGGCCTGATTACTAGTGCCGGTGCCTTTTATAGAGCCGCTCTGCCTTGCCACAGGTGTAATTTAGTCTCGCGTTGCCTTTAAGGCTCAGCATTTCGCTTTTCCATGTCCAGTACCTGCAGGCTTCAAACGTTAGCGAAGCGCCCGGCTCAGGGCTGCGGGGTTTCCAGCGCCCGTACCACGCACGGGGAAGGCTGCAGCACAGACCCCACGGGAACTTTCTGCTGAGTCGTGAACGCTTGTAATTAATTCTGACTTTTTCCTCCCCTTTTGCGCAGGCTAAACTACCCAATCTGAAAGAAGTGGATGTTCGCTACACTGAAGCATGGTGAACTCTCCCTGTCTCTGTTTCTCTCTTTTGCTTCTGACAAGAAGAAAAAGATTTTTAAAATGAACCAGAAAAAGAAAAAAACAACAAAAAAAACACTTTTGGCTAATACGTGTAGAGCAGTGAATCCCGGGACTTGGTGATAGGAGTTGTGGTGTGAGGTAGAGGAGTCGCGTGGTGTGCGTGTCGGGGCGGGGGGGGGACTGAGCGGGCCTGGGCCCTGCCCCATTCTTTGAGCTTTGTAATTTCAGAACGAACATAATTTAAATTGAAAAGAAAAAAAAAGACTTTGTAGCAGCAAGAGGATTATAAAGAGGAAAAAACCCACCATTTGTGGATTTTATTTGCCTTTGTGTTTTATGCCGTGTGGAGAAAAAAAAAATATATTCATTCGTCATTATTTGCCTGGGTTTCCTTGGCTGGGACCCATCCAGTAAGAACTTCTCCTTGACCAGCTTTGTTCCAGAAAAGCAAACTTATGAAATATCAAGAGAGAGGGAAAAAAACAAAACCGAAATGATTTTCACCTCCCTCCCATGTCCTTGCAGTTGTTATGCAAAGTAATTTTGTTGTACATAAGATTTACATAATGCACCTATTTAAGAAAATGGTTCACAAATAACAGGTCTGGGACCTGTCTTTTATTTATGAATTGTTAATTCTTTTACCCTTTTTTTTGCGTATAGTACTGTATAAACTAGTTTGCTGTCTTGTTGTTGTTATTATTTTTTTTAAAAAGGAACTGTCCTTGAAGAATTGCCTTTTAGTAATGCATACTGTATTATAGTCCCTCTCTGTCACAACATTCATCGCATTGTCTTTTTAATTTCAAAATGCCGCAAACATTATCAAATAGGAAGGAAAATGTTTATCAAGGGTATGGTTATTGGGGGAGGGGGTGCAGGCTTTAATATAATCCAAATTTCCTTCCGAAGTCTGAAAACTTTCTTTAGTCTTTTAAGCCCTGTTAGCTTTAAACGTGGGGGATAGGGAAAATGCAGTGTTTATGTTGCCAATGGGATATTCACAAAACTCTCTACATTTTACAAGTCGCCTCTGTTGTTTTATGTTTACGTCCAATATTTCAAAAAGAGAAAAAAAGCTCTCCCTCCATTTTGTGCATAGGCTTTTTCTTTTCCTTTTTTTTTTTTTCTTCTCTTCTCCTCCTTTGCTCCCTTTCCCGTACCTGTTACTGTGCACACATTGTTCTGCACCTTCCTCTGGGGAGACCGAAAAAATAACGTGGCTGATCTGATCGCTCTGACCTGCCTGTAAATGTGACTGCTAAATTTTCCAAATTTTCTTCCACAACTGCTTAGAAGATGATTTTTTAAAAATTGTGGTTTCTTTTATAACTATGCTGTTGACTTTTTTTTTCATAATGAGCCTTCATTGTACAGAGCTGCTTATTTAAAAAAAGAAAAAGGCAAAACAATTTTTTCTTCTGTTTAACACCTTTATTTTGTTCTTCAGCACCTCAAGGTTTCACATACAGCCAATGTAATTTTTTATATATAAATATATATATATTTAATCTTATTCAATGGAAGCCAAGCTTTTGTTTGTTTGTTCATTTTTTTTAAAAAACTTTGTTGCTGTATAAACCACCCCTACCCAAATCATGTTTTTTTTTTTCTTTTTTTCTTTTTGTAACAAAATGAAACAAAACTGAGTCTTAACTCACATAGTGTGCCAGGTTCTTTTTCCCCTTCAAATCCCAAACTGTATGAGGATGCAGTATGGGAAGAAAAAAGAATAAAAAAAAGAAGAAGAATTATGCCAACATTTTCCTTAGCACTGTTGCTTTTACCAATGGTTTACTACTACTGTTCTGTAGCTGTGTACAAAGAGATGTGAAATAATTTCAGGCAAAAATAAACTGTAAGTGAATATCTTTTAGCTGCGTGCTTTGTGTTTTCTTTGAAGGAAACTTTCAGCGTCCTGATGCTGTGGGGATCTTTTGGGAGATCAGAGGCGCCGGAGACAGAGGACGCTTGCTCGCTGAGGACGGTGTCGCAAAGAGCCGGCTCCGCTCGGCACACCGGCGGCCCGGTGCTGCCCACGGCGACTGTGAGCTGGGACTCCATCTGCACCGCGGAGGGAAGAGCCAGCAGCGGTCGTGGGCGTTCTCCTGCAGCCCCCGGGCTCTCGGACGCCGTAACCCTGCAGGGACGAGGAGGAGGAGGGCAGCTGAGCCTCCACATACTCAGTTCCTGCATCCCTCGGGAAGAGCATTTCTCTCTGCATCGTTCCTAATCCTTTGCAGGCCTCAGGAATTGTTGTATCTGCCATCAAAAATGTTGTATTTGTGGGTTTTTTTGAAGGAGCCATCGCGTGGCAAGTGCCATGTTAGGACCCTAGAGAGCTGCTGTATGGTGGGTGCAGCAGCTGCTGCCTTTGTTGAAAATGAGCTGCTGGCTGAAGAGTGAAAAGCTGTTTCTCCTTAGCACCTTGAGCAAGTTGGCCTCTAGCTCACCATGATCTACACATCTGCTTCCCTGGCAGATGGTTTGTGCTGGTTGCCTGAAGTGGGCAGTACTGGAAACACTGGGATGTTTCTGGACTCCAGAGGGGTTTGTATATTTTGAGATAAGTTTCAGAGCAGTGGCCAAATGGAAAATCTGCTCCTCTTGTGTTTTTCCCATTGCCCTTGATAAAGCACTGTAGCGTAGGGGCTTGCAGCCAGCGGGAGATCCAACTGTAGCTCCACAACTGCACTTCCATGCCTGGAAAATTACTAAACTTTTTTTAGCTTTTAAAGAAACAGGCCCCACTTTGAACGAATTCCACTAGATGTTCTGAGGGCCTTCTTCATCACCTGTGTAACTTGCATTTTTAGCTGTATTTCTGTCCTGTTCCACAAAGTGGACTTTAAGACACAGAAACACGAGCATTTATAGTGTATTTCCAGACAAGGTGAGAAATGCTTACAGGAACAGCCATTGATGAAGAAGATAAACATTTCTTCATCTTTTCCCGCTGAAACCATACTACTTTAATGCTAAGGCTGTGAAACTTCAAGGGCTTTCCCCCTAGGTGGTCACTGCTGTGTCTGAGCTGTCTTCTGCAATACGGCAGGCAGTTCTGGCGCTGCACGGCCTTTACGAAACTTTTGCAGGGGGAATGACATGGAGTGAGCAGGGAAGCAGAGTGTGCTCCTGGGCTAGAAACCCTAAGACCTCCGTGAGGCGTCTTGGGTGACCTTGACCACATTGATTCTTTGTACGTGGTTCCCTCTCCTGCTAAGTCTGTCTGAAGTACTGAACCATCACGTTTTTGTCCCTACGCTGGCAACAGGCCAAGCAAAATTGGAGCTAGCTAGAAAATGATCAATCTGTTGTTAAATAAAATAATGCTTGTGGTCTGTCTAGTTTTGCACCAGGTGCCTCTGGCATCCAGCCAGCGGCAATTGTGGAGAGATGCTGCATCCGGATGAGGGATTCTCGTATCGGTTACAAAATGGGAGGATTCGACACGTGCTGTAATAAGAGGCGGTGCACCTCAGCCTGCGCTCCGGAAGGTTTTTCTGAGGTTTTTCTCATACCGGCGCCTGTAAAGTGCCCTTGCAGGTTCACCTGCGTAATGATTCCTTTCTGCTTTCCTTCCAGCTGTTGCTTGCTGATAATATAAGCCCTTAAAAAGCTGCCCAATTTCATTTGGGAGGTTGCTGCAGCTTGTCTTCCCAGGGGCCACGAACACCAGGGGTTTGTCTAACCAGCAGAATTTGACTTTCAACCTGAACGAGTGCAGCAGCTCTGATTCAAGGCCAAAGAGTACAAAGCAGCAGCAGCGCTGCAGTGGTTCAGGGGCAGGTCTTTCATGCCCTCATTAAAAAACTGCAGTTGTACTGCCTTTCTATGGCTTCTCCCACTGTTCCCAGCTAAGTTTTGAGTTTTAGAAGCTAAGCACAGAAAAATCTCATGGAGTGCCAGTAGCTTCCAGTTTCCAAAATGGATGAGTAGAGCATGTTTGTTGCTCAAAGAGTAAAACATGCACCTAAAATCCTGATAAATCAGTACTAATTTGCTTGGAGGGAAGCTCAGACAGGCAGCAACAGACAGAGGAAGAGCTGTGCTGAAACAGCTGATGACTTGAAGATTTACATCTGGTATTTTTACCAAGTAAAAACATCAGCTTTGGTTCAGATGCCACTAATGGGGACACAGGATTTTTGTTGTGGGGACTTTCTGCCTACTTGGACACGCCAAAATGTTCATCTGTGCTCTGTAGGACATAAGGGACATCTATGGCTGGGCTCAGCAGCATGCTGAAGATCCTAAGCCATGTATCCACTCACTTACCTTTCATGAGACAGTCACGTGCACATCATAGCTTCTGTAGCCAAATTGACTGGTCCTGGAGTCCACGGTGCTTCTAAAACTTGGGACATCCCATTCAAATGGGCCTTTTAATCAAGGCTGAGTCCAAGCTATCTACAAATCCTATCTGCTGTGAGGCCTAACCCTGGCCACGGGATGCTGTGGGTAGATGTGTTGCTTCCTCAATGCCTTGGGAAGGTCCGCACACATCCTGACTGCACGGGAACGAGCCGGGTGTCTCCAGAGCAGGTAAGCAGTCGGAATTGGCTTTGGATGAGCCTTGACACAGCATCAGGACCACTCTGACTAAGCAGAGGAGATGTAGCCACTTGGTCCTGTCCCTGAGCTTCCATGCTGGTGGTGCACAGAAGACTGGCTACTAGGGAGCATGGTATGGCCGTGTCATCTTCTGAATTCAGCCCCACCTGGTCCCATGCAAAGCAGGTGAGACGAGATTTCGTAAAGTACCTCTGATGTTCTTGCTGCCTTAGGTTTCCCAAAGAGCATCAGGCTTCCACTGGGGTGAAAACCCTCTTGGCAGTTTAGTCTCTGGAGCAAGTAAAATGGCTGTTTTGGTAGATCAGTGCACAGCACTTATCAGAGCGGGGACTGGATTCTTGACTAGCAGTCGCTAAATGCAATAAATGTATTAAATAATAACGATGACCTTAAAAGGGCGCAGCATGTATGCAAACTCTGCCACCACTGTGTCTTCTGAATAATGTAGCAAAAGCCCCAGCTGCTCCCTTCCTGAGATTTTTGCTCCCCTGATGACCGAGAGCAGGACCTTGTGCCTCAAATGTACCAGGATTTATAACCCAGAAAAGAGCTCCTTGAAACTTTCTTTACATCTGTAAGCATAAGAGCATAGCACTATAATCATTCTCATGTTAAAGGCAATGCTGACCTCTCTCAGCATTTTTCAAAACCAGCCAGATGTACTCATTAGAAGGTATCAGTCAACTACATTGCTGTGTCTTGACTTTTTACTGTTTTTTGCCAACTAAATACAGTACATGCATCAAAATACTTGTTTTAAGTGGATGTTAACATCCATTTTTTTTCCATTCTCTTTTCTATTCATTGGGGAGTATCTTAAATAAATATTTGAGAAAAGCCATTTTAGTTAATAATAGATCTCGGAATATCCTTTTTACCAGTAATACTAAATATGCAGATATTTTTCCTGCTAGTGTGATATCTGATTTTTTTTTAAGTGATCTCACTTTCATGCTTTGAGCCTACTAGATGGAACAAATACTGTAATATATTTGTACTTTTAAAATAGACACTATCAGATTTTAAATATATATGTACACAAATCTCAACGTGACCTACTGCTCATGAAAGAACTCTGTCAATATAGCAGGGCTAATGTAAATATATGTTCTTTTTCTACCAATCTTTACAAAGATTAAAACAAAGGTCTATAAATCAGAAGATAGTTCACAGCTCATTTTCAGTTCATTACTGGCATTGTGTTGGTTTGACCAGAATAAATTAACACGTTTGCTTCACAGATCCAGCAGTTGATATAGGGGCTGGTCTCTAATCAAATTTTTGAAATGTTCACAGCCTTAAATGAGATGCTTTTAAATTGTAGTACAAAATATCTCCCACCCAGAATCCCCCATTCTTATATATGCTTTTACCACAAAATCAATATTTTTTGTATTAAATCATGTAAAGTTCTTCAAAGAAAACCAAGAAAAGCTCACTTTGAATATGGGGTCAGAGAGCTGCTGACTGTCTCATCTCAACAAAGGGTTAGTAGCATCTTTGGTATGCATTATATCTCATTATATTTAAAATATAGAAATACTGGGCTAAAGATAATTCTATTTCCGTATTTTATTAACTATGATGACATTAGAGATAGTGACTTATTTGCCAAGTGCTTTGAGATCTTGAAGCTAGGTTTTCTTATTTTCTTATTAATACTGTTGCTGCATTAAGGGTTAGTTTTGTACTGTTATGTGAACATTGACAGTGGTATAAACTTATTTATCAGGAAAACTGAACATCAGCTTAAGCATTGTGTTATAAAGAGACAAGTTCCCGCTGGTTATTTTTCATTTACAAGAGAGAAATATACTGCAGAAGGGATCTATTCACTAGGATTTCTGCAGTTCTCTCACCCTGTCTTACTTGCCACGTCCCCTCCACGTGGCACTTTCTGCTAGCAAGCGCCGTGCGGGGGGTCTCTGAGCCCCACGGCGGGAGCAGAGCAGAGAAGCCAGGGGCCCGTGAGGCTGCAGCTCTGCTCCCACGTGACAGTAGCTTTGAAGATGATTGTAACTGTTGGGCAAAGTGTTGCAAAACTTTACGGGAGTGGGAACGAGCACTAGGATCAGGGAAGACCAATGTCTTGTAGGAGTGTTTTGAGACTGTGGAATCTCGGATGTTTAATAAGATGGTTGGGCATCTGCTACAGCCATAGAGGGAACAGAAAGCAGGTCTGTCTTCTCTATTGGAGCCTATTTTCAAGAAGCCCATGGAAAGCTTGTATCTGTGAGGCTTTTGCTTTTCTTTCTTTCTTTCTTCCTTCCTTTCTTTCTTTCTTTCTTTTTTTTTTTTTTAAGTTAGAATCTGAGCAATGTACTCAGAAGTTAAAAGAGCCAGATAAACCTGCGTGTGCGCACAAACATGCACACACACGTGCACACAAGGCTGTTCATGAAAGCGTCTTTTCCTTAAAGCAGAAGCATAGCTAACTTACTCTGTGGAGTCCAGGTCTTGTACGCACACAAATTATTGCTCTGACCGGATGATGCACCATCCTCCTTCTGAGGGACGTGCCTTCGTCAAGGTCCTCTTTTCCTGAAAGGAAAAGGGAAGCAGCTGTACCGCTGTATACGAACAGTGAGCTGGCGCAGAGCTAGGATTGGTACCACTGTAACAGAAAAAAAGCAAATGTTTATAAAAATCCTAGGCAAAGCCAAGGCTGAAATAAAACTCACAGCAATTCACTACAGAAGCTGTGCACAAGAGGGGCTATTTGGGAAATCCAAGTTCAGCTGTAACACTACTCCTGTGTTTTTAGATGTATGAAATGCTTGTTTTAACATCACAGTGAACAAGATAACATTTATTGTATTTTCCTCTAGAACAGCATGACCCAGACTTCTGCAAGCAGTCCACTGCTCATGCTAAACGCCTCTCCACAGGGAAGTTAAAGGAGGCTCCAGCGTGCTCAAGGATTTGCTGCACTGGATTATATCTGCCTCTGGAGCGGGGGCTGGCCAAGGCGAGAAGCATCCTGCCTGAGCGCAGCGAAGCCCTTGCGGCAGGGCCCGGGAGATCTCCATCCCCGACCGCCAGTGAAGCGCTCTCGGCAGCCGCCTCTCGCTCTGGGTCTCCGCACGGGAGCGAGTCCTGCCTGCAGCAAATCCAGACCATGAGACAGTCGTACGAGCTGCTGTGCTGATTCCTTGGACCTGCCTGGAAAAATGGTTTCACTGGGAAAGAGGAAGCGTTGCTGCTACCCCCCCCCTTCCTTTTTGTGGTCTCTCCACAGCTTTGGGTTTAAGCACAGCCTTAGCCAAGGTTGCCCTCTCGTGCGAGAAGCCCCTTGTTTTCTCCCCAGCTCGGCTGCAGCTGAGCTGCCCTGGATGAGAATGAGCAGTGAAATTCCCTTGCTTCTCCCCTAATCACCAAGGCTGTGCCTAAGCGCTGGGTACTTTAGATAACTGAATACCAAGAGCAACGAAACTACTCTTTTCTTCTAAAAAAGCATGAAAGGCATCATTTGAAGATGGATTCTTTTTCTTTTATTTTTTAAAGAGTAATACTAAAACACATCAGCTGGATGCGATCAAGTAAAGGAAAACACCCCGTTGGCAGGAGCATCCCAAAGGCTGTTGCAGAGCGGCCTGGGGCCGTGCTGGTAACAGCCCTGCTGGTGGCAGATGTCCTCCGGCAGCCCCAGCTGGGCCCCCTGCGCTGGGGCAGCTTGACCCTGCACTCTCTCAGGGCCCAGCTTCTCTTTCAGCAACGTGTAGGGAGATGGATGTGACCCAGGGGATGAGCTCCTCCCTGCTAAAGTCATATTAGTTACTCCGTGGGGTCCCCCAGCTCCTTCCGGCTGGGAGAGCTCGTGCCGGGGCACAGGGCTGGAGCTATGTGTGTTTGCCTTCATCCGGAAACACAGTGGGTGCTCAGACCAGCGGGAGAGGGGCGGTGGGTGCGGGGGGATCGCCCCTGCTGCAGATGTATAGCTCGGCCCAGCGTATGTAAAGGAATCCCCGCACGGCGATCAGCTCTGCATCCAGGCGCAGCGTTGCCTGCGGAGCCTGGAGGTTTCTGCCCTCGGAGACCAACTCACGCGTTCATGAATGGAGATGGAGCATCAGCAGATCCACCTTAAAGCAGTTTGACAGCAGATCTCATGCATTCCTGGGGGGCTAAATGTGCAGGAAGCTCTCCCCAGCTCACCTCTGCAACGTGTCAGCTGGCCTCTCTCGGAGCGTCCAAACAATTTCTCTTACAAATAAATAATTTCAGACAGTCTGTCAGGGTGTGGACCATGGAAAACTGGTGGTGTGCGCAGAGCAGAGCCTGGCCCTGACCGCTCCGTCCTCAAAACAGGAGGCAGAGGGAGGTGGTGGTGGTGGCGGCCGCCCTCCCTTGCCCCCAGATGCTCCCGGTCCAGCAGTGCCAGGGCGGAGGCGCTCTGCAAAGCTGATGTTAGGGCTGCAAACGTGCCCCGAGGCGGGCAGGTGCGTGCACATGCGTGGCCACAAGGCTGGGAGCTGCCGTGCCGCCGGCAGCTGTGGGGGCGCGTGGAGGTTTCGGAGGTGTGAGCCTGGCAGTGAAGCGCCCTTGGTCCCCGCGATGGGCCCGCAGGGAGCTCACGCCCAGCAGCGCAGCTCGGCTGCTGCTGCCTGAGCCTCTCTATTTCTGAACTTTTTTGCAAAAAAAAAAAAAAAAAGAAAAAAAGAAAAAAAGTCACACTTGAGGTTAACGCTGCTCTCACAGCAAAGCTGATGACATCAGTGTTGCTATGGTGACAAAATCTTCACTTAGGCATCCTGAGCGCCGTTAGCCGGCCGGCTACCAAGGAAACCCGTCTGAGTGACAAGGGAGCATCGTGCTGCAGCACCCGCCGCAGCCCTGCTCCCCGCGGCCTTGGGCGGGCACCGGGCCCGGGGACCTTCCTCCTCCTCCTCCTCCCTCCACAGGCCCTGCTCTGCCAGAGCCTGCTGCAGGCCGCGACATCGCTCTGGCCTTCTGCAGGCACCTTGCATCTCTCGTGGAAGTTACTTGGCAAAATCTGCTTTTTTTTCGTACGCACTACTGTCCCGGCAGCTCCTTCCCTTTCCGAGGATAAAAAGGGATAGATGCAATAGGCTCCAGCAGCGTGGGGCTCGGCAGCTTGGCAACGGCCCTTCTCCTTGGCATCGCTGGCAGCGGCACCCGTGATTCATATCCCCTCCGTTTTGAGTTTTAATGAACTAGAAAGTCTTCATGGAGGCTCAGAGATGCCAGGCTCTGTTTGCTAATGAATGAAGTTACTTCTCTGTTGTGGTCTGGTGTTGCCCGACCCCGGGTTCGTGTGCTGCAGCGAGCCCAGCGTGGGGCGCTGCCAGTCCCCTCTCCCGCCGGGGATGAATCTCTTCGACAACAGGAGACAGGACCTGGTGATATCTCACACAACATCCCTGCAGGCTGCTTCTGTAGCGCCTTTTAGAGTGGCCAGCTCCTGCTGCGCGGCCAGACACTGCTTCTGGGGCAGCCAGCGGCTGCAAGGACAGGCGGATGGGTGGGTGGGTGGTGGGGCCGTTTCTGCATCCCACCATGGCCTTGACTCGCAGTACAAATCAAGCCATGGGGCAGCTGCTTTGTTGTTGCAGGGAGGCCACACTGTTGCCCGGCCTTGGAAACGTACCTGAGAAATGGATTTTGCTGTCAGTGTGATCAGGCAGTTCCTGATTTGGTCAAAACGACTGCCTGGTTACTGCTAAGTGAGCAAAGCGTTTGGGCCAGCAGGTCTGGATTTGAGCACCGTCAGGATCTCAGCGCCACACCCAGCTGCGGTCTCCTGCTGCACCCAGGCTAAGCGTGAGCATCCTGATTTGCTTTCCCCAGGCTCCTGCGCCTGCTTTGCCAGAAATTGGCCCAAACCGATCCCAAAGGCCACTCCAGCATGTGGCTGCTTGGAGGCTGCTGGCCACGTCGCTCTGGTCTGCGGTGACCTTGGCTCCAGTGAAAAAGCGTAACCCAGATTGCTGCGAAGGTTCTCTTTTAGTGTAGTTTAAGGCAGGCCCAAGTGCTCATCAGACAGCCTGCGGATTTCTGTTTTTTAAGTAGATATTGAGCACAAGTTTAGAGGCTCCAGTAATTTATCATGGCGAATGATGCCGCTGCATCGGTTCAAGCGTGGCAGGAGACAGCCCCATGTGAGAATCTCTCTTTGCCTGTCTGTACAATTGGCTATTGCTTTACATTTATTTTAGAAGATGACGTTTTGGATCTTCATCAAGCTGTTGTTGTTCCAGAAAAAGAAAAAAAAAAGAGACCTGATGTGTCTAAAGGAGAACCATCTGCTGGAAGCGGGAAGCTGCTGGCTTGCAGGATTCGGGGTCTGCAATTAATCAACCTCCGAGTCACGTCGCGGACGAGAACACAAATGAGTCGAACTGGTTGTTTGAAAGGAAAGTAAAAGCGGGGGAGAAGCATGATACGTCAGGGCAGCCACAGTCACCAGGGTGGGATCCAGTATGGCTTCAGAAAGACAAATCTGATCAAGGACTTGCTGCTTAGTTTTCAGGAGAATGAGTGTTGAAGGGTGACCATCACCGCAAACTATTTTTATTTTGTGCTTGGAGAAAAGTCACAATTTACTCCAAGACAGAACTATAGTTTCAGCATCACCAGACCCTCCATTTGAGCCCTAAAACACATTTAAAAAATCCAAGTAGCTACACAACAGTTTTGGAGTGAAATTATTTGGTGTTGTTATAGGGCTGTGGTAGAAACAAAGGAGACTAATTAGTGGCAAATATCTGAAGAAACTGAAGGGATTTTAGGCCCAAATTTTCTAAACTAATTATTAATTTATTGGTACATTTTCAAAATAATTATGAATTTTGCACAGAAACAGATCTTCACTGTATACTTTCTGGTCACAAGAGATCAATGTAGTCAAGGGGAAGTGACTCATGGCAGCCTGTAGTTGAAATTAATGAGATACTTATCTGGAAACGTTCCTGTTAGTGTCTTTGTTGTAGTCCAACTCAGGACAATAGTGTGGAAATCATCTTTGAGCAAAATGGTGACCTCATTGTGATAGTTGCAGAAAGTGGAGAACCACCAGGGATAAGCACAGGAATAGCCAAGTTGTGGCTTTCAAGGCCAGAAAGCACCAGTACGAATGTTCAGGCTGACTTGCTGCAGGACACAGTCCTGTTTTGCTCACCAGTTCCTGTGTTAACCCCATAAGTTGTACTTACCAGGGAGGGGAAGGCAGAAAGGGGCTTGAAAGGAAAAAGCAAAGCCAAACTACAACAGCAAAGAAACCCATTGAGTTTGTTTTACTGCTCTGAGAGTTTGGGATGGAATATTTCTTTACACATTGTCATATTTATTGCAGATATGAAAGTGCTAACCACAGGTTCCCTGGCAAACCAAACTGCTCCAAAGGCAAAGCTGCCACAGAAAGCCCTTCATATCATGCATTCTTTCTGTGAGGAAGAGGTCCTCACAGAGATATATGTGTGGCAGAAATCACTCCCCTGCCTCTGTCTGGAGTTATCCCGCCAGTGATTTTCCCAGAGAGAAATAGCAGTGAATATGTGAGAAGAAATTTTGTTTCCTGTAGTGCTTCAAAGCATTAGCCTGCCAGCCAGATTATTGATCAAGAGGAAACATCGGTGTTTCAGAAGCTTCCCAAAAAAGGCACAGAGGCTGCTCAGCTCCTGTGCGTCACCAGGGCTGTTTTTATCTGCGGATTTTCCAGCACATTTAACATGAAGTCGGGTCATCCAGGAGGGACCCTGGCAGAATCTCCCTTCTGTGTGACTCATGCTCACACATCATGGGAATATGGGATCGCTTCAACATATTGCACTTTTCAACTCTGATTCATGCCACCCCAGGAGAGTAAATAAGGCAACTGCATACACATCTCAGCTGTGATGAGTTACCTTCCCACTGAAAAGGTGTCAGGGCAAACGACACTGCCAGTTAGTAGTGTCACATATAGCTTAACCAGCATTCTCCTAATTAGGGGAAAATGCTGCTCTGCACCTATGCCAGGAATCCTAGTCCTGCCCAGGATATCTGCAGTCCTGCATGTTGCAGGAGGTCTGCACTAAACCAGAAGATGCTAGGCTGATTGCAGGGACTGTTGTAACAGCTAAAAGCCTGGGGACATTTATTCAGTAGGAGGATTCTCACTTTTGAGGTTATCTCTGCAGATCACTTTGGAAGGGTGACTCAAAAAGCAAAGAGCCTGGCTTGTCTGGATGGTTTCGAAAAGCAGGGTAACCCAGATCACTGCTGCAGAAATTGTTAAATCATTTTGATGTGTTCAGCATCATATAGAAAAAAATAAAGAGTAGATTTTTCACAGCATCTAAACCAAGTATGCATCTAAAATCAATTGCTTGAGGAAAATTTTCAGGTGTCATTACTTGCACCTGAATAGTATTTAACCATCTAATTATTTCCCAGTGTCTGGGAAAGGAATAGCTGGGTAGGTGGATAATGGATAGATATCTAGCTGTCTGTTAAACCAGTGAAGCAATTCAACTAAAAAAGCCTCCTGTATAGGTCAGATGTTTCTGTACTGCAATGTTACTCCAATCCTGGCTTGCAGCTCTAGCCAGGAAGACACATAGGAGGTACCAAGGGCTCCTCATGTCTCCTGCTGACAGCTGTGCCACAGCTGGCAGCGCAGGGCAGCTGCTCCAGTGGGTTCCTTATTGTGGCTCCCACTGGCACATGACATTGCTCCAAGTGACTCAGCAAGAATATCACTGCAGAAATCATTAGAAGCAGGAAGTCTTAAGTGTTTCCTGATACCAGGCTGTGAATCCAGCCTCTGTGCTTTTTATTTACCCAGATCTGCCATAAAGAAGACTGTGTAGATACTCCTTAGTTCCTGGAACAAAGTTTGTATTACAGGTGATTTTTCTGATTGCAGGTTGTGAATGTGACAGAGCCAAATGTGTTCTTATTCAGGTTGGCCAAACAGAGGAACACAGATATTGAATGGGCATTAAATGAAATTGAATGTTTAATTCCCAAGGAATGTCAGTTCCCCACTGCTCCCTTGGGCTTCAGTAAGAGTCTTGGTCTTACTCTGAAGCCTATAAGAGAGAAATATTCAGGGTGGTATGTTATACCAGGTCTTATATTGAGGTGACATTGTCTTTCTTTCAAAATAAGTGAAGAATTCCCCCTCCCCCTTTGATTATATGTTCTATTCTTTCCTTCAAGCTTGTCAGTGTGAAGCACAGAGATTGCCTAGTCTGTTCTTGCTATTTAATTACGTGCCTATATAGTACGCTGCTCTGGCTTCTGTCCACAGCCCATTGCAGCTGGCACTGTGTTCCTTCCCAGCATCCAAGTGCTTCAAAACTGGTAGGCACAGGAAGTCCTCAGGTCTCTGGTCATTGGGTGCCACAAGTGATTAGCAAACCCTGGGGTAAGTAAAAGACTTGAAATCCAGCAGCTGGTCGCTCAGTGGGTGACATGAGCCAAGGCCCTGCATCCTGGGAGCTGGCACCGCTGGATCTACAGCGTCAGAGAGTGCTGAGCCAAACCCTTGAAGGGAGGCAGGCAGAGGCAGTGCCTGGGTGCCCACACCCTCTCATGCTTGCCTGATCACTGGACCCACAAGCTGGGATTTGTGCTCCAGCGTTTCTCTCTGCTCGCAGTAACCTCCTGGCCCCAGGGTGCGGGAAGCACCAGAGGATGCAGCGTTGCCTGGTGGTGGGAGTGAAGCTGCAGACCTTGTACAAGTCCTTCCTCTGCTGGCCAATGAACATCTGCTGCCCTCAGGTGATATCTGCAGCCTGTATGGGTGTCTTATCTGACCCCTTAAAAAAAAAAAAAAAAACAAAAAAAACACCACCTTTCTGCTAAAATGCTGTTGGAGGAACAGCAAATCAGCAAAATGAGAAGGGTAAAGAAAACAAGCTGCATGGCTCAATGACATGGATGAGAATTTAGCTTCAGTGATGTTACATCACAGGAGAATTTATCCTCTCAGCCTTAGTCAAACTGTCTGCATTCCTTGTCTCTAAATCATTGTCTAAATTGTCTTGTTACTCTGTCTCCCTCACAGAATTATTAAAGCCCTGGGTATGCGTTTTTTTTTTTTTTTTTTTTTTTTTTTTAATCTCACCGAGATAGTGTCCATGTCCTCCTGCATTGAAAGTTTCTCCAGGCACTTCCAGTCAAGTACTCTGAGGATACCTGGAAGGGAATGAAGGAGAAGAAAATAAGAACAAGGCCTTGTGATGTGGAGAACTTGCTCCCCACTGGTCTCTACAAATCTTGATGGGATTATTTCTAGTTTGCTTATTGCTTAAGACTTAGGCTTTCCCTTCTCTGCTGCTCACAGGGGAATGGCTTGCACTCAAGATGTCTAACAACTTAGAAATAAGGCCTTCAGCATGAGGTTGGTGTAACTCTTGGAGACGGTCATTAGCAGGGGGATGGAGGTGCAACAGTGGGTTTAGAAACATCATAAAGAGACAGTTAGATCAACAGCTCTAAACAGGCACTTTCTGACCTTACAATTTTTGAGTGTGATATTCTTCACCATAAGGGCAACAGCTGCAGACAGACAGAGCAGTAATTCCCATCAGCTGGAGTCACGTTTGCCTGTGTCTAAGTAAGTTTTGTCCTGTGGGTAAAGTGGATCTTGAGGAGCTCCCGTCACAGGGCTGATGTTGTCTACATCCAAGGACATAACACTGACAAGGATTTGAAAATGAATGAAGAATCCAAAAGCAGAGAAGTAAGTATGCTTATCTGATGTTCCCAAACGCTATGGGTTTCCATAAATACATGCACTGTTGCCTAATAGAACTTTATAACCAGCAATGGGCAGCTCATGTGCAGAAATTCTTACACTGTGAAAGACTCATGACTGATAAGTATCTTAAAAATATGCTGGGGTGGGGCTCTGTTAGTGTGACATCCCTGTTCCCTGCCTGGTGATCGTCGGCAACGTTTCTGGGGCCCTACTAAGTCACACAGCTCGTTGACAGTCTGCCTAACGTGTCCTAATTGTATTTCTCAGAACCCCTCAGTGTTTGCAGCTGATTTGCTTTGACATCACCAGCCTGCAAAAACTTCTCTGTGTCGGGGTGCGTGGGAGTGCTATATGACACCTTAATCATACTAAACAGGAACACACATTCAGATTTCCTCAGTATTTCAAAGAAATGTGATTTCCTTTGTGCTGCAAGAGAAAGAGTTGACTTGATTGCGACCCTCTGTGGAGAACAGGTCTATTGCGTGTGAATCAGGATCTCACTCTGGGAGAAGAAGGGATAAAAAATACACGGAGCTTCCTAGCTGTAGCCATTATGGCTAATTCTCTTGCTGGTAACCTGAAACAGTTTTGATGATAGCTATTTAATTAATTGGCAAATGTGACCAGAAACCAGATTTTTGTTCTTAAAAAAATAAAAAGAAATCTTTTATAAAGTCAAAGCGTCAGCAAATATAATATTAAATCCCAATTTCTAGAACAGTTTTAGTCATTTGGTACACACATTAGAAATTAATTAAAAGTCCAAAAGAGTGATTAACTTGTTAATTCGATTCTCCTTTCTTTATGATAAAGATTTAAAATCTCAGTGAAAACTCAAATAGCAGTGGTTCAGTTTTGATTTAGTTCACTGTTCTCTCACTCAGGTAAGAGGAAATAATAGTAGAAAAGATTCCTGAGAGACCTGCTAGCAAAAGGTCAAGCAAACAGTGATACGTGCTCTAACAGTGGTATTTTATAGCTTACAATTTGTGATATGCAGTGAGGCTATCAGAAAACCCGACTTTGTTGGTGGGCTTATCCTGCTGACAGTCTCATTCTCAGTCTTTCTCAGTCTTGCTTGTAGAGACACGTGACTGTTTGGATCTTTAGTATGAAAGTGCCTTTCATATTTTGTGATCTATGAGATAATATTAAAATTTATATATTTGGTAATATGCTATGCTTAGTATCAGACTTCTGTTTGAGCTGATAAACTGATTTGAATTATTATTTAATTTAGAAAATAGCTGTGTTCCTGCTAGATATGTACCCAGAACATACGTCTGAAATGGGATATTGCCAAGTAATCACTATCATGGGGCAGCAGTGTTTTCCACTGGGCTCATCAGATATGTGATAATTGCTGCTTCAGTCCTTGCACGACAGTTTTAGTTTACAGCACTGAATTAACTGTTGCCTAACCCTATTCATACAGTGTGTGAAAAGTAGGTCACTCGAGGCAGCAGGTATTATGAGTCTTGGAAATATACTTCTGCATTTTCACAGTTCAGCAGTTCCTCTAGAGGAAGAATTACATCCACTTCCACAGAATCCTACTAGAATGACCTCTTAAAAAATAGCAGCCACCTGAGTTATTTTCCCCAGTGCAATGTGATAGTGGTTCTTCTTTTCTAAGTGGACTGCTCTGAGACTGGGAACTTCCCTTTTCATCCTCAGTGGCTTTCGGTTTTAACTGAGAGTTGATGATAAGTCGCTCTTGGTTGGAGTTTGGACTTCCATTCTCAGAGGGGAAATGAAGTCTCTCTTACAAGGGCAAGCTTAATGGAGAATGAATTTCTTCTCCTGTTCTTCAGTCTACTCTCCTTCTTTCAAGTTTGCAAAAGCCAAGTGGTGCCCAGGAGGCAGACCCAGCCCCGCTGCTGGGACTGCCGAGGGATGGCAGAGTGCAGGATGCTATCCGTGCCCCTCGGACACCATCGCAAGGATCCAGGATAACCCCCTGAGATGAGCTGGCAAGGAGTTGGCCAGGAAGCTTGCTGGTAGGGCAGTGCTGCTCTGGAAAGAAGGACGATAAGGAAAGAGGTTTCTTTCCTTGGCGCAAGCACAGTGGTCTTGCCCTGTGAGAGTGTTTTGAGATGAGTTCAGCCTTAGATTGACAACATGGAGGTTTATCCACAATAAACTGCTCTTTCCCACGCTGCTCAGGCACGCTCTTTTGCCTTGTTCAGGAGGATTAAGGCAGTTCCCATGTTCAGCCCGTTCTTGGCACTCAGCTTACTAACTCTGATATTTTGTGGTATGAATGCTGTCTGCTAGCCTGGACTTCACCAGCCCTGGCCATGCACTGGAAAGCACACCTGAGAAGTGGGCTTCCTGCACTTGCTGTCAGCTGCACGCCATCCAGTCCCAGACACAAATGGGCTTTCTGTCACCTGCAGTGGTTGCTTTATTTAAGCTGGCCAAGCTGTGTGTCCTGCTGCCTGCCTCTATGGTAGTAGTAGAACTGTGCTGGCATATTTCCTGGGCAATTGCTAACTGTGAAGAGTTTCTATTCCATCAGATAAAACACATCTACTTGCATCTCTATACGGATTCAAGAGCAGTGCTGATATCAGGCCAAGTTCAATTAGTGCTCTTTTTCTCTGGGTAGAGCAAGGTGCTCTCACAGCACACATCTGTCATTTTGGGGACTGATGTCATTTTAGAGCTATGGTTAACCATTCGCACAAAATTACCTGTGTAAAAATACAATGCAGAGAAATGTTAGCTAAGCTTAGCTTAGATCACTGCAGATGTGTTATTTTGGGAGTGTATTCATACTGCGCAGTCCTTATTCAGACAAAATGGCAACTGATGTAATTTTTTTCCATAATGTTGCTTTTATTTGACATATCTATACATCTTGTACAAATCAAACTAATAATATGCATTTCTATGACAGATTCTACTTATGGATTAACTTTGGAATTTAGTTTATGGACATGATTCGACTTCAGTGGGATTTATGCCCAAAAAAGGACTGCAACAACAGGGGATAAATGCTAGGAGGAGGATTTTTGTCTATAATACAGCATGTTTGTGGAACTCTTAACAATGTTCCAATCTTCCATCTGAAAACTGCCTTGTCATCTTCTGATTTACAGCATTTTCCATTGCCTTTACACTGTTCTTCTTACTTGGTGTTTCTTACAAGGCAGGTATTGTCAAATCTCTTTCTTCAAACATATAATAACCACCTTTTGTATTGAACAGGCATATAAATTACTCAGCTTATATGACAGAACAGAAAATAAAGAGTTGAGTGTCTGGCAGAGATGCCAAAGAGTGATATTATTATAACCTTACTGTGAAAGATTTGCCAGCAGAAAGTTACAAATCAGTGAGGTAACCAATGACAATATTTACAGGAGGAAGCTTTATTACACCAAATATTAAAAAAAATTATTGTATGATATATTTACAGACAAATCACACCTCTCTTATCAGGATGTCCAATAGCCATCCGCATGTGTACCAGATGGGATTTATAGCTTTGGTAGACTACAGGCATTGAAGGGCATATAACCACAGGTTTACTTGTCAGTATTACAGCCTTATTGTTCAGAGCTTCTTGGGAATTTTCCCGAGGTGCTTGTCTTTAAAAGGAAAATGTTGTTCCTGGAAAACTAAAATCTTGCACTTTCCCAGTTTTCCTTTAAGAAATTTATAACAGGAAAAGCAAATCCATTCCAAAGTCAAATGGTCCAAACAGAACAAAAGCACAGTGCTTGATTTTGATCAGCTTAAAATATCAACTCATCTTTGCTTGTGCTGCTGTCATACCTAGGGGACTTTGTTCCGATGCTTTGCCCCACCATTTTCTCCAACAGGTTTGGCTTCCTAATGCACTTGTCTTCCTCTGGATGAAGCAACGCAATACCCCCCAGCAGCCAGCAAACACAGGGTACCTTGGGGATGCAGTTTGGAAGGGAAGCCTGAGCACAGAGGTAAAAGGAAGCCCACTGATACCTTATAGGAAAAGCTGAAAAATTCATCGTGTAGGGGAAAATATGCTTACAGGGTTGAGTAGCAGCTTAGGGAAAAGTACCCGTAGCCAGCTCTTCATGTCGCGGTTACCTGTTCAGACTTGGACAGTCAAATGGAGCCTTCTTCAAGCTGCAGAATAAACTTGTCTTTCCAAGTACCATCAGGACAACACAGTACAGCCACTGAAACAGAAAATCCAAACATTATCTTACTGGATCTGTTCTCGCTGTCTGTATCTTGAGGTGACCCTGTACCTAGTGACTAGTGGAGACAGATAACCCTTTTCTGAATATCACTCATACTACAAAATCAGTAATGTGCAGTATTATAATCAGCATTTTGTGCTTGATTTATCACTGATTTTCAGCAATCAGCTGACCTTGGACTGAGGTTTCGGATTAAACTGGCTAAGTGGAATAAAGCTAAGAAGCTCTTGGTAGTCATTTAATAATGGCTGACATTTGGTGAGTGCTCCACCTCATGGCAGCAACACAAATGTGCAAGGAAAGAATTACAGCTGTGACTTACACTATTGGGCTTAATGGGATGATGAATAACATGTTTCCTTCTTTGTAAAATAATTGCTGAGTGTCACCAAATTAAACAGACTCTTAACTGATTCTCTTCTCCCTTTACATGACAGAGACCGAGACAGAAAATCAGTGTTCAGGTGCAGCTGAAACCTGAGTCTTGTGCTTTTTCTGTATGAGGTGTGGAAAACTCATGCAGCCTTTGGATGCATTAAATCATTTCTCCTGTGTCCCTTATAGGTGGGGTGGGTACAGTTTCCCATGGTAAAGGCTACCCAATGCTTCCCAATATCATACTCTATGTTCATATGTTCATAAGAAATTATTCATAAATAGTTTGGAAACTGCAAATTTTCAGGCCTAATGTCTGCTTTACAGCAACTTTCCACTAAAATATACTAGTTGCTTCAGGAAACAAGATAAGAGGGAAATAAATGTGCCTCTGTGCTAAAACAGGTTTTTAAACATTATTTTCAGCTGCTTTAGCACTCATGTTTTGGATCAGGAAATTTGCCAGGTTGAGGAACAGACTGATGGTGTGTTTGCTTCTTGCTATTTCCATCAGAACTTAACCAAAAATTTTAAATGTTGTGGCCTCAGTACAGACTTATTTAGCTATCTCATTCTCTGGACACAGGCTCACACAGCCCTGTGAGGTATTTAGCACACACTGCAGCGGTCTCTGCACAGATTGCGGCAGTCTTGTTGCAGGTTTTTCCGGCAGCCAGGAATGCCAAGGCTGTGGGGTGGTTTGCAGCTTCTGTAACGGTGAGCGTGGTCTCTGCTTCTGGGAGCTGTGTTGGAGCGTGGTTTCATTGCCCTGGGTATGGGGAGGCTCCCAATATTTTTCTCCCATAAAATGCATAGATAGCTCAAGCAAGGATTGGAAACTTGTTGCCCAGACTGCCGGCAAGGCAGGAGAAGGCAGAGCCACAGCGGGCTCCAGTGCGGGGGGCAGCGGGCCTGCATCCATGGGGCTGGGGAGCCTCCTTGCGGGAGCTCCTCAGCCTCCCCGAGAGCTGGAGCCCGCACGGGGCAGCCTGCTCCCCGGCTTGCAAGCTCTGCTGCCCTCACGTGGCACAACGAGTAAAACGGGCCTTTTGGGGACAAATTCAAAGGCATGTTTTGAACGTGATGTCTTTGATTTAGGGCTTTTAATTTTGATTTATGGCAAATGGTGATAGATCCCTGAAAGGTAAGCTTTGCACAGTAAGAATACTGAAAATTGATCATTGCTGAATTTTTGCACGTTCAGAGTCCTGTACAGTAAAAAATCTGACCTTTCAACATACTCTGTGGGAAAGGTCTTAAAAATATACTTAATAAACCAACTTATCAAACTGTGTGTGCCCATAGACTGGGTCCTGCTATGCTCTTTGCTAAGCATTTCTTTTATAACACCATTTTGCTCTTCAGTAATGCCCTCCATCTAAGGTTATCAAAATGCTAATTGGTTAGGCCTCCCAGAAGCCTATTACCTGTGAAAATATTACTCATCCTGCAAGCAAAAAACTAGCCTCCAGCTCTACTTTGGATAGATAGGAAAAAAAAGAGCATTTAAGCCTAATGGTAATAGTGAAAACTTTGTTTGCATTAGGTTCTTCTTCCTGCTGTTGCTAGTAAACATTGTATTTTATAAAAGTATCAAATTATGGATCAGAGTTATAGATCTTAATTCAGCCTGCTTCTCATTTGTGAGAAGCTCTGGTTCTCTGAATGTAGTAAAGTACATTTAAAATCTCTCAGTACCCTGCATCCATTTCTAGTTGTAACTCAGTAATTCTTTGCTTTTATTGCTTTAGCTTAATTTTAGTACAAGATTTTCCTTGCCATTCACTTGCCCATTGCTAAATCCTATGATAATATTTGCAATGTGATATACAAGTGTGGGCACGCTGTAGCAGTTATAGACACCAGAAAAAGTTTGTTGTAAAATGGCTAGTAACGTAATGGCTAGTATGCAAAGCACTAAAACCACCATATCATGGGATATCTGCCGTATTCAAACATAGGTCACATGTGCAGAAGTAGGTTTGAAAAGATAAGCTGTTACACTGGCCCATCTCTGGGATATAGTCAAGCTGATGATAGACTAAAAAAAATGAGCTAATAGCTAATGTGATCTTTAATCCAGCACTATTGTAAACTATCTAGAAAGATACTGTTAAGCTGTAAGTGGCACACGTAGATGACTTAAACGGAAGAACTGGAAGTCACTATAAGTAACTGAGAAAATCAAGATTTTTGAGACCTAAAAACTACTATAACTGCATAATTGCATAAAGTACAAGGCAGAAGAAAGATAGCTCCCTTTTCATGATTCCAGACAAGCAAATGTTTGATCTCAATCTGGATTAGTTCCTGAAGTGGTTCACTGTGTGTCTGTGCAAATGCTGTGTCACCACAAGTGAAAGGCAGAACAGAGCTGCTTGTAGTAAGGGAGATCACTGTTTTCTTGAGTTTTTCCAGTTTAAATTGAGTTATTTTGCCGTGACACTTCTGTGACTCTTAAGGATGCTTTGAGTAACTACCTTTTCCAAGGTCTTAAAGATCTCATTTTAAACCGAATTAATAGACAGCTGCATTAAAATGCAAGCAGGCTTGTGATCCTAAACTAGCTCTAGATTAGGATGGGTAGGCTTCTATACCTAAAGATGCTTGCTTAATAAAAATATACCCCCTGGACACTTTTGTTAAGTTCTATGGAAGAATTCTTTCAGCTGTGGAGAGTCTTATTACACATGTCAGGCTGTTTCTAGTTTCTACCCCAAAGAGAGTTAGGTGGAGGAATTCAATCATTGAGAAGAGCAGATGTAATTAGAAAAGGATTTGGGAATTCCTTGGGAAGATTGTATTTGATCATGTTGTGCAATTTCATCTATATAGGTGAATGAATGGCTGTGGTACAGAAAGAAAGAAATTTTTGTTTTGGTGTTGTAAGGTTTTATAGCTGTCAGAGGGCTGAAGAAGACATTGCACTGGAGACTGTCAGGGTGCATATACTGTGCGCCAGGAGGTGACTTTGCTGATGCAGTTATTTTTAGCTGCTAAATTCTATTTCCCTTTTGAAAGAGAGTAGTCAAAAAGATGAAGTGGGTGTGCAGTACCAAAAAAAAAAAAAAAAAAAAAAAAAAAAGGCTCTTAGGAGTCAGGCCAGAAACTTGTATGATTCTGCTGAGGCAGCAATGCTTCCACTAAATCAGTCCTGAGTAGAAAGTCTGCTAATACTGGATGAAGGCAGTGAGTGGCATCACAGTATCACAGAAGAAGTAGCAGAGAAAAAATGAGATGATTATACACAGCAAAAAATAAAGATCAGAGGCAGAGGTGAGGTTATTCTCAGGTTGGGGATCCTGCCTGTATTTCAGTGTCCTGTTTCCAATATCCATGCATAATCATGAAAATGACCATTTGCTGCAGATTATGAAAATTAAGTCATTTGCCAATGGAGTTTGTGTTGCTTTCTCTCTGTCCTGCAGTCCCCACTGGCAAGAAGAAAAGCAGTCCAGTATCTCCTTCTCCTTCAAACTCCTCCTGTGAACCGAAGTGATATGCCTTCTTCATTACCTGCAGAAATACACAGCCTTAATAACAAACCTTGACCTGGTATGTTTGGGCTCATAGAGCCATTATTAGTTTATGATTAGAAGGGAGAATGACACAGAAGGCACTGAAAGAAAGGGTGTGGATCCTGATATGTATGACAAAACAAGTGTCTGTATGTTTGCAAATAGCACAGATGTTATTTTACCTGCTTGGAAGGGGAGAACTATGTGGATCTAGATAACAAAGATGCTCACTGGTGTTTCTGGGTCATTGGCTTGAAATCACAGCAGGAAGGAGCTCATTCAAAGCTGTTGATCGTGAAGACACTTTGCTCCAGTCCTATTGGGTGCCAATTTGAGCTAGGCACATACTAGAGCTGCGGTGAGCAGTTACAGCTGTCATTTCTCAAGTAGGTGAGGCAGGGCTGGGGGGAGGGCTCTGCTCCTTGCCTTGCTATGACGCCTCTTCTGCCAGAAGTTAAAGGTTGTGCACTAAAGCTGGTGAAGGTGGCATGAGGTGAAGCAAACCTGCACTGCCAAGACAGATAATCAAAAAGAACTTTGTCCCCCAGCATATGGGGGTGTCACTAGGATGATATTTATCTATGTGCTGACTGACTTGCAAAATATTTGCTCAGTGCCCTGACATTTTTCAGTAATTTCTTTGCTTACGTTCCTCTCCTCCAGTCAAAAATCCAAACTCACATCATTTTAACAAGGAAAACATCACATTAGCAAAAAGTTCACCTGCCTTCTTCCAGGGATATGGTTAAAGGTGATAGTACCAAGAATCATAACTGAAAGTTATGATTATGAATTTGCTAAAGCAAATTTGCTTGTAGCCGTTGAGGCTTACAGCACACAAAACAGCTTGCTAGCTTGTGGAAAGGCAACGAAGGGGACATACAAATGCAATGTGAGATACATGAACAGGAATATTACTTTGGCAGGCTCCTTCTGTGTTATATTCTCAGTGGCAGCTCCTACAAGTCACTTGCTCTGTTATGTTTTATTATCTGTAAGTAAATGATATGGCCAATGTTGTTTTAAAATTCAATCTATCACACTAATTTCAAACCCAATGCTATAATATTGACTTTCTTTTTATTACATTGTCCCTTGCCTTCAGGAAAACAGTAAAGAAGATGTTAAAGTTGCCATAACTGATACTGATAACTGATGTTTTTGAATATATATTTCTTCTTCTGCCAACATGATTCCATCATAAGGTATAGGAGAAATTGGAAATAGATAAGTAAAGTTGGTATATTGACCTCAGAAGTACAAATTGTTTTTTTAATGCCGTGCTTGCACAGATTTATTTTCCAAACATATCAGCGTAATTTTTGTTACTGTAGATACCATTCCAGTAGTAAAATAATAATGGCATAAATTGTAATGATAATCTAATATTAGCCCTGATTTCTTGTTGTTATCTAGTGTAGGCACAAATAGTGCCTTTCCTTCTCTTCTTCCTCTGTCTTGAAGCAAGACGATCTCAGGAAAGATAAAAATACTTATCTCCATTTTTCAGATGGGGAAACTGAGGCACAGAGTGGTACTGAGCCTTGCCCAAAGTCATCGAGGAGCAGAGCAGTTGTGGTGCAGAGAAGAGTGCAGCTGTGTTTGGTGCCCCAAGACGAAGTCTGCCCTGACATGCAAAACTCAGAGCTACAGACAGCCTCTGTGCATGTGCAGACCTGTTTGCACCTGGGCAGGGGCTGTGGTGGTGACTAGGAAGTCCATGTTGCAATGCAATGTTTTGAGTCCCTTAAAAAGGGCTCATTTTTTGGGGGGTGCAGCTGTTTTCTCTAGATCCATATACAGCGCTGTTCCTTGTATGGAGAAAACTTCCTCTGTCCTCTTTGCTGCAGCCTTATCAATGTTCATTGTATTTGCCTTCCAAAAAGCTGAGGTCAAATGAGAAAAGAAAATAGAAACTGTCGCCTGATTTCCATAGCGTTCACTGTTTTCTCCTGGATGCTTTGCAAGAGTCTTGTTTAAACATACCAGCTTCCGGCCTTAACTAAGGAGCAGTATGAACAAGCAAATAAGCCACCACTGTTCTCATACACATATAAATGGCCCAGCAGTGGTCACGTAACAGCAGCACTTCAGATGGTGTTCAAAATTTGACCTGATGCTACAAAACCACAGCACAGCCTCAGTTACGTCCTTTGTTTAATTATAATCTTTGTTCTCAAGGGCCTACAGCAAAATCCACAGAAATAAAGAATGCCTGTTTGGAATTTGACGATATTTTCTGAACAAGTTTTTGCAAATCAACTGCTAAAAATGTGTCTGTGATTTTTTAACAAAAATTTTTCTGTAAAATCAACTAGAATTTTCACCCTTGCTGGGCTTTCTTCTCCTACTGTAGTCACTCAGAACTGTTGTACAAGAAGAACGGTCATTTTTTGCCTTATCTTTTCTCAACTCAAACATGTCCAGAAAGACTGTTTTCTCCACTCCAAGGGAAGCCTAATTAGAAGACATGTTCATTATGTCCTGGTAAAAACATTTATCTCTTAAACAGTAAAAATGAAAAGAAAGTAATGTTAAACCAGCATGACACATGAACTCACACACAATGAGGAGCAACTGCAATTTGTTTTATCTTCAGCTGATCCAATTTTTTCTGAAAAGTCTGATTTTTGATAGGATAATTAAACACAATTTTGGACTGCCCAGGGGACGCAGTGAATTTGTTCTTGTCACATATAAATGAAGGCCTGATGTTTGAATGACTAAAAAAATATTGAACAGTACCTGTTAGCAAAAAAATATAATTTCCAAGGCAGTAACTGTTCTCTCAGTTTTTCTACTTCAGTATTTCAATAGAAGTTATTAGTGTTGATAGTTTTTATTGTCATGGAGGTTTTCACAAAATTTGGTGATTCTTTTTTGCAAAATTGTCTATTCCAAGGAGTATAGCACTGACACATTATTTATTCTATTTTCACTTCTTTTGCAAATCAGCTGTGGCATTTTCAGTTTAACGTATTTCTAAGTATTCTTAAATGTCTTGACAAAATGGATTTTTTCCTTTTCTGCTTGTGACCATAGGAATCAGTCATTAACTGGCTGGGGTGGGTTAGTCATAGTCAGATTTGAAATCACTTACTGCTTTGCTTAATTACGAAGTCATATAGCACTTTCTCAGCTCCCTCATTAGAAAACAGATATAACCAACCAGTGTAATATGCAGATCAAACTCCAGATATTTCAGCCAGTTTTACTGTTTAAAGACTATTGTGAGTTCTTGAGTGTTTTGGTTATATTATTTTTTCAAGAACATTCACAGCAGTAAAGATTATCAGCTACTTTACTGTTAGTAAAGTACTGTTAGTACTGTTAGTACTGACGAGGCTTGTGGAGCATGAATACTTGTGCCAGCACAGGAGGCTGGGTAGGGCAGAGATGGAAAGAAGCTGGCATGGACAGCAGAAGGAGGGAGTATCATTTCTCGTTTTAAGTGCTGGATGAAGTATGTGAAACCTCAGCTTTAAACAGACTGTGCCTCAGCTCTTCATCTGTGTGAGCAGAGTTAATAATCTCCCGCCATTTTCCTGTCCTGTCTTCTGCTACTATCCATACAGAGATGCAAAGACACACTTGTTTTAGCTAAAAACTTGTACACTTCTAAAACAATTGCAGCTGCAGCTGCAGATCATTCTACCTACAGGCTGCATTCTTCTGCGTGAAACATGACATCCATTGATAACTTAGCTATCTGTAAGTGAACTATAACTTTGGATTTTTTTCAGATAATTTGTTTTTCTGCGTGTTCTTTTGTTCTCTGAGAAAAACAATCTGAACTTTCCTACAAAATGAAATAAAATGTATCTTTTTAAAACCCAGCCCTAGACTTCCTGACTGACCTAGTATGAGCCACAGCTGCTCAGCACACATTATTTCCTCTTAAAAAAAAAAAAAAAAAAAAAAAAACAGCTTTCCCATTGACCTCATCTCTCATCTTCTGGGGGCAGCAAGCTGCTTCTTACAACCAAGTAGAGAAGTTAGTGATCACAGCATATCCTTAATGCATGACACAAACAGTTTGAGACATCTGCTTCTCCAGCGCTAGTCTTTTCTGATTCCTTTGACTGGTCTCCTCCCTGACATCGAAGTCCCTCTCTGATGTTCATCGTAGAAGGAGGTTAAGAACTCTTGTTTGCTCCGTATGTACAAGTCAGGATTTTCTTTTGCTGCATGTTTAATTTGGCCATTTTATTTAGGAAAATATATCCTTTCTGTAACAATACTATTTTTTGTGGATAATGTGTTGCAATCTGGCTACTGTTAGAATATACAAATTTTCCATGAACAACTTCAGCTCTTGACTTTCTTTGCTTTTGTAACCAAGTCCCTCCTTTCATAAGAGTAGCCAGGGTCTCCTCTTTACTCTGATGACTTCTGTCATCAAATTGGCAGCTCTACATGTTACTTCCATCTGTGCTGCCAGACCAATGGAAGCTGTTGATGCCTGTCACCTACTGGTCTTCCATATTTTCTCCAGAGAGCTTATAATGAACCCCTTCTCCAGATATGTTCATGTTTTTTTTTTTCATGTTTTTTTTTTTTTTTTTTTTTTTTTTTGAGTTTTGTGTATTTTACTTCTGGCAAAATGTTCTCTTGTTTTGTTTTGTTTTCATGAAATACCAGCAAAAAATTAACTCTGTTTTTTCCATATTTGAACACCCTGGCTTTGATATAAATATTTGGATTTTGTTTTAATCTGTTTAAAAATTTGTATCTATTTATAAATTTATATATACTCTATTTATAAATCTATGAATAAGTTATGATTACTATTTGAGTATAAATCACTAGAAAACTTGTTACTCAGATACATCATCTTCATTATTTTTAATAGGGCAAAAATGTTAGTTAAAATTATCAACAACATTGCTGAATGTGTCCTTCCTTTAATCTATTTCCATGTGGGGTAATAAATCAGGGTTATCTTCTGGTTTAACATTAAAATTTTAGGTTCCATGTGTAAGCTGTTTGTGTGCCCACAGAATCTGGGTAAATGTGAGGTGCCTATATACTTTCTAAAAATGCATATATGGAAATAGAATAGAGCACTTTCAATTATCATGTTTTTTTCTAAGGCTTAAATACATTGGATGCTTTCCTTGAAGCCCAGCTGCTGGAATCAGCAGAGTCCATGAGACTCTTAGTGTTTATTAAAAGAAGTAAATTACAAATTCCCTTGGTTTCAGAGAAATCTTAAAAACAGGAAGTAAGGCCATCCCAAAGGTTTAGAAATCAGAAAGTAAAGCATTTAAAATTTGTCTTGGATGAACCAGAAACTGTAACAATTGTTGTGTTTATCTCAGGTGGGGGCATTTAATGCATTATTAATGCAGGAGGCTAGTGACACAGCATGAAGAAATCTTGGCCCTGGAAGATGGTAGAAGAGGAGAGATTATTGCTGGTTAGAAGTGACATACTTCAGAGTTAGTGTTACACTTTCTTTCTTACAACTTCCTTTTCCCCCCCGCTCTGTTAGCGCATAAGTAAAGCATAACAAAATGTGTCCTTGGTGAAGGAGAAGGGAACGTCATTGAAGGTGAGTTTTTTTTTTTGTTTGTTTGTTTTTTTTTTTTTTTTTTTTTTTTTTAATGTATTAATTTGAAGGCCTAGGCTGGCTAAAACTTGATTTGAGCTTTTGTACGCTTAAACAGTCTTAACAGTATGCTTTTACCTAGGTGGAATCAGAGTACAAAGAGGAAGAAATCTTTGACACTGCCTCCCTAATCTCAGATATATCATTCACTGTTCTGCACAGGATTAAAGGTAAGCTTTTTGTCAGTGCCTTTGAAACTCAGCAGGGCAGATATTGTTTACAGAAATGGGGTTAAAAATCCTGTATGTGGCAAAAAGGTTCTAGAGACAGGACAGTTGGGTTTAAATTACCTGTCAAAGCTGTCTATGTTCTGCCTTTTCTCTTCCCTTTTGTAAAATAGAAGTATTCTGTAGCTTAGGTCTAGAATAAAGGCACGTTCTAAATCCTAAGAGAAATGTAAAAGGCATTTTTCTTGAAAGAGGAGGAGGTATCTTAAAATCACTAGTCCATTTTCAGGGAAAGAAAAAAGTGGAGAAAACATTTGTGTATGTGTCTGTGCACTTGTGTGAAATTTTTAATGTCATAAACCCAAACAAACACGGCCCAAATGCTCAGCTGAAGATAACTGAGCTATTTTAATTCATACCAATTTGGAGATCAGGTCAAGTAACTGATTGCAAATTCACATTCTTAGGTTCTTCCTTCATTCTACATATTGGCTTGTGTTAAATGAGACCTGTTAGAAACTTTCCGTTGAAAGGTGGCTTGTTTGTTTCTTCCATGTTATTCTCTCTGTTGGAAAAGTTTAGATTTTTATGTTTCTTTTTAAAACAGTTTATATGAGGTACAAGTTCAGATTTTGAGTAAAATGTTATCAATTGATTGAGGTGGTGTTGGTAGTTGGTACTTGCAAAAGTATTGTGAAATTCAATACAAGTAGCAAAGGGCTGCTTATCTATAGTTTTTAATATGGTAAATGAAATAATAGTATTTCACCTACAGATGAAAACGTGTTTGAGAAACAGAGCATGTTATGTGTTAGTTGATATCTGTTTGAACTTCCAAAGAATGGATCCTTTGCAAACAGAGGTACTTTTGAAGCTGCAGAGTTAAATTTACTCAGCATGGTATTCAAATACCATATTATAGAATATGGGCCTCAGTGAATTTGCAGATCGTAGTATCCTATCTTCTCTGCCAGCCAGCCAGGGAGTAGAAAACACAGCAGACTCTAATACAGCTACTTTGCTTTGTCCTGCAAACTAGAAGGCAGTTTGAGAGACTAGAAAACTTGAGCAGCCTGTCCTACTTATCTAATTTATTCAAGATTTTAGTTGTTAGTAGATACATTATCTGCATTTCCTCCTCCTTGATTATATCTCTCTTTTAAATTGTTAACAAATATTTTAATAAGATTGGCCCCTAATGCCAATGGTCTGTTGTACCTCACCCAATACCAGCTCCTAACTTTATCTGTTGATGCACAAGATCTCCAACAGTGTATGTTAAAAAGATGCTTATCATAAAAAGTAGAACAAAAGGTTCTGACCCTTTTATAACTTAATCAATTATGACTACAGTACATAAAGATAACAGCAGTTGCAATAATAATTTGCACTCTATACAAATATGCTGATCCTAGAGATACACTAGATGGACTCTCTTCCAAGGTGTACACATCTGAAATGCATATCCCAGAATAATATCTATCATTCCATCCTTATTCAGAAAAAATTGCTCAAGTGTATAGCGTGCATTTTTTCACTCGTATTTTGATGTCAGTGAGATTTTGACTTTTTTTTTTTTTAATGTGGTTACATGCTTATCAGAGAGAGAGAGAGAGAGAGGGAGAGAGAGAGCACACTGGTCCTAACAATCTTCAGTTAATTCTATTACATTGATTAGCTAGAGGGTTTTTTCTAAACTTTTCTCATGCAGTGTGCTACAGATTAAAGCCGATCTTTGCATGAGTGAACACAGATGCAACAAACTTCTCCTCCCTTCCTGTGTGCCTTAAGGGAAGGCCTTAGACAATAACAAATCCCCACACTCAGCCATGTATAGTGTAGAGAAAGCCTGGGCTGTGTCTGTGTTATGGTCCCAGAAGTGCTTTCACTCATAGCAGCAAAGTCAGTATTTAACAAGACCTCAGCAGAACTACAGAAAAATAAAAAATGATCAGCTAAAGCATGTTGTATCAGTACTCGCTCTAGCCTAGCCTTGTTTATCATAGTGCCCAGCCTGCCTTTAGTTATCCTTCTTTATGGCTCTAAGAGCTTACAGGGATAATGAGTGAGAGGCTAAAGCAGACGCTAACAGAATGCTTTTCAATCTGTAACTTGCTTGTGGTGCTGCTGTGTAACGGGAAAGAAATGAAAGACTGAAAGATAACTGCATGGAAGATCTGGACTTTTTCTTGCAGAGTCACAATGCGCTTCTTTCAAAACTACTGCTAAATGCTGTTTGTTTTTCGCTTTGTTTTTTTCAGTGCTGCCCACCTGCCATCACATTTACGGCTGCACTATTGAGTTAAAAAGTATAGGAGAAAAGTGTACCTGGAAGCGTACCTGGTTCCCTACAGCTACAGTTTTCTTGCTCTGCTGAGGCCTTGTTAACAGAATTTCTCACTGTTGATGGTACTGCACAGAGGCCTTAAATAGTCAAGGCAGCAAGAGCTGCTGGCATTTTACCACTGTGGGTGCAGTGGCTGTGGTATTTCATATTTAAGCCAAAGGTATGACTGCAGTTCTAATATACATACAGTTTGGTTTGGTGCAGCCAGCAAAAACTGTCCAAGACACGGTGTAAATAATCAGGTAGTTAGTATACTAAAAAACAGAACTAAAAGCCTCTTTCTCTAACGTTCAGTTCAAATGTTCTCACATCTATTTTGAATGTTTATATGATTCCCAAATCATGTGGTGGAGTTTTTGCTCAACTGAAACTTTTAAAAAATAATTCTGACAAATAAAAACTTCTCTTCTGGCACAGATAGCTTCGCTATGAGTGACCATACCACTCCTAAAACAAGACCCCAGTATAAAACTAAGAAGACCAAGGCTTGACTCTGAGTCTTGAGTCTGTGAGACTTTTGGCACATCGCCTCACTCTCTGTGCCTTGACTCCTTAGAAAATGTAAAATAACAATTACCATCCTTTTCTAAATAGTTTTGACTTCTACAAGTGAAAATTGTTACAGAAATGGAGTATTACTGCTCCGTTTCTCATACACTGTGTGTATGAGAAACACGTATATATAAAGGATAGTAATTCCCCAAATGTTTATGGTGCTTGCAAATAACAAGGGATTAGGTGATTGATCTGATGGGTAGATGAACATTTTTGGACTCAGACATATGTTGCAACAGGCAACACATAAGCTACTTAAAAGTACAACCTCGCTTTCTTCATGTCAACTTTTCTACTAACTACTTGAGTAGTTTACTTTAAATCAATGTTTACTTTAAATACTATGATTAAGCAGCAATAATTTACCAAAATTAAAATGAAACTCTGATAAATGTAGAGCCAAGTAAACCCTAGACCATTCTTTAGAAGTCCACTTTGCAAGGAGCCCAGACTCCATTCTCTTTGAGAAGATGTGCTGAGAACATTGTAACCAGTATACCTAGGAACGTGTTTGCAGGAGGCTCCTCTGTGAAGTCCATTACTTGAGTTCTGTTGCCACAGCTAGACAATATTCTTGAAGTTCAGATTCATGCTACAAAAGCATTTTGGGACACTAAATGTGGTAACTACAACTTGATTAAAGCTTCCAAGCATAGCTGAAAGTACTGCCATGAAGATCAGGGCCCAGTACACAACTCCTACTAGGCAAACAGCCAACTCGAAAATTGGAAGGAAAACCCTGCAAACTCTTCAGTTCCTACTCTTCCTGGGAAGGCAGACAGACAAAAGCACAGTGACAGCAGCTGCTGGAAGGGGCATCATCTTCGTTCCCTTCCCCCTCCCCAACCGGTAGTAATTGCTGTCCCCTCTCATCTCAACTCTGGAATAGGCCAGTTGGGCAACGGCTGCTTAGCCATTGCAAGCAACCCACTGCTCTAGGCAATGGCCCAATTTGCTGAGGCGTCGAAGTGGTCTTGATTACTAGGTCCTATACACAAGCAATTTCAATTTCTATGATGAAGGAAAAACTTTGAGATAATGAAGATGTATATGATGAACAAGAGATATACAACAGGAATACATTCTTTCCATTTGTTGGCCCCTAGAATCCCAGTAGCCAGTCTGTATGTATGTGCATGCAAGTGTGAGACTGCCTGTCTATTGAAGAAGTACTAAACAATTTTACCGTGTAGTATGGCTTCACCAACAGGAACCGACTTCAGTCCTTAATGATCACTTCTCCCTTCACAAGTTGGGACCTGCCTTCTCATAGGAAACTGGATTGACATACAATCCCAAGACTGTGGTATGCAGATTTTCTGGGGAACATATTAAAAAAAAAAATGCTTCAGAATCCTGTATATGAAAAGTTCAGAGAAGAACAGCTTGAAAATGAAGCATTCTCAGTAAAACCTCCGCTTATAGGTTTTGCAGCACTAATCAGAAAATCTAGTTGAACTAATGTACATCTTGCTAAGGAGTTCAAATACTATGATGGTGAGTAAATACTTAGCCTAGATAGTCTATCAGTGACAGTCTATAAAATATTTGTTCTTCCTGACTAATGACTCTTTAACACTGCCTTTGTTTTACAAGTGGGAATTGACAGGATAGAGCTATTCAACTTCAGTCCTCTATACAAAAGCTGTATTTTCTTTGTAGCACTTATGAGAAAATGGCGTCAGGTTTGTGACCATTATTTATTATATCCATGAGGCCACCTAGCCAGTCCTGTGATTCTCTTTCATGGAGTGCTTGATTCTTCAGGGGAAGTAATCAACACTTCATTACCAAATATGATAATAAGACAAGGCTGAAGCTTCCAATGCTGTAATTAGAAACTGTTGACATCAACCTTATAAATCTCTTTTTTGAGGGATCGATGACTGAAATGCAAAAATCTACTCCCAGCTGCAAACTATCTTTTCAGATCTTAAGAGTGTGAATTGTGACTATTTTTTAACAATTCAAAGAGGCTTTTAAAACTACAAGAAGAAAGTTAAACTTTTTTTTTTTAAAAAAAAGGGGGGGGGGGGAGGAACATTTTATTCCAGTTTATTCTCATCTTTAAACATGCAAACTTTGGTGAGGCCAGATTCTTCAACGCAGAACACAAATTTCCTCACACCTCTTCCCCCCTGCACACATGCATATATATATATATATATATGTATATATATATATATATAGGTAATGGAAAATAAGACTGGGCATGTTATCTGATAATTATCTCTGTTTGTGAGGCCCATACTCTGTACAGAAAATTCTGTGTTTGCCTGGAAGGTCCCACTTTTCAGTTTTGAAGTTTGGATGCCAGGAGTTGCTGATTCGGACAGTAACTTTGACTCTTCTGTTGTGATTGCCAGGGAATCTGAGTCCTCTTCCATTTTGGTGTAATAGCTAATGCTGTAATAGCTAGTGGGTGTTTACAAGGCTACTACTGTATTGGTTTGTATTTGAGGATTGCTTATGCCTAGAGCAATGGAAAAGTGATGTTTTTTTAAATGAATGTGTGAATCCAAATAACAACTTCACATGAGCAGAAACGTATTAACCTCCAGGACAGCATTTAGGCACTACTATACTGTGGTATGTCTAGACCAAAGTCTAGTAACCTTGTAGCAGCATTTAGCTTCTGCAGCAAAGTCTCTGTATATTGTAGTGATCAACTGCACCCCTGTGTGGCTTGTAGGTTGTTCCATGGTGGCTCCTGTGCTGCAGCTATGCTGTATAACTGATGAGGAGACTGTGTTGGTACCAGGACTAGTGAAAGAGAACAAGGGGCTGCTGAACTTGAGTTTGGAGTTGTGCTGGGACTTAGATTCCCTATCAATTCATCCAGATTTAATCCTGGCATTGACAGATGGTATTGACAGCTATTCTGTTATCTCCTATTTGTAAAAAGCTCTGCGATTACCTGCACCCTTTAGCTCTCTATGGTATTGCAGCATGCACCTTGTGGCTTTGACCATACAAATGTTTTGGTATTCAGTTTTTGCAGCTGGGGAAGTTGGTCACTTTGCACTTGCGTTCTATCATTGCTCGTGTAATTTCAAAGGCAACTTCAATGTGCCTTTGAAAGTTTTAATAACAAAAAATAAATGACGGGTGAGACGGTCACATTGGTGTGACTGATTCTAAATTCAATTTATATTCTGCTACTCTCATCCTTTCAGTCTTCTGTCTCCAGTAAAATCTTGTTCTGATAACTCGTAGCTATCACAGCTGTTACAAAGCGGGAAACTTTCTCCTGGTTTTGCATCTGGGAAACTGCAAAGGGTCTTTAGCATGAAATAGCAAACAATGATGAAATTGTATCCACACCCTTCACAGCAATTAGGTTTTAGGCTTTTTCCTTTTGCGGTATCGTATTTTGAATGCACTCTTCAGTTTTGATTCTGATAAGCCATGCTCATTTGAAATCCCTGGATGCCTTTTACTGTGAAAAAGGTTTGTTAACTTGGATTTGAGAAGTGTTTCCCAAATTGCTCCTAGCTTTTTTGTATACAATGTTTTTACCTGTTCTGTTCAGAAAGGGAGCATTGTTGGGACTGTTGCAGAACTTGTTGTTGAGACCCCATTACAACCATTATTCTGTTTCAGTAGTTTCTGCATTCACCGGGGGGGGGGGGGAATATCAAACAAAAATAATGATTGATTACTGTTTAGCCTCGTTTGTCTGACCATTCCTGTGTACACTTTGTTTTGCAAATACTGTGCCATCTCTAGCTTTGGTTTCTAGGCACTCATTTTTCAGAGTGTGATGTGAGTAGTTCTGTGCAATGACTCTGCGATTCTCTTTATCAATTTAGGAATCCTAACCAAAGAGTTGTTAGGCAAAATGTCTGCAAGATGGTCTACTCTCCACGTGTGCGTGGCACCTAATGGTGTAAAGGATTGTGTGACTACAGAGGTCCGTTTATTTGGTAGATGAGAGCAGTTGTCTATTCCATCGGATGCATCTCAGGATTTACGGAATTCTGTGCAAATTAATTTACTGAAAGCATTTGAATGTGCTACTGTATTTCCACTAAATAGTTTCAACTCAACACAAAATGAGGAAACCACTCCTATTTAATCATTTCCCAGCTATATCACATAGATTTGGGCCATGATCGATAGATAACCTCAAATTTCACGGCAGTATTTAGGCTTGGCGAGAATGCAGCACGTCAGGATCTCTTTCAAATCTTTCAAATTCCAACCTGGGAAGTATTTTTGGTATTTTAGAGATGAGCCGAGGGTGTTGCGTTTTCTTATCGCAGCTGAGGGTGCTGCGATACAATGCGCTTTGTAGAGGACCTTAGCAAATGAACCAAGTTTAATCGGGAAAAATTTAATTCGAGTCACGGTAAGTTTTTTTTTTTTTTTTTTTTTTTTTTTTAAGCCCTTCCCGCTCGCCTTTCATCTAAACTTACAAAACTCACCTTTTTTTTTTTCCTTTCTTTTCTTTTTTTTTTTTTTTTTCCCCCGTCCTTCACGTCCCCGCGGCCGCGGCTGGCTGCGATCGCCGTCGAGGCGCCGCAGCGCGGCCCTCAGGGCGGAGCCGCTGCCGCCGCGGCGCGCGGGAGCTGAGGGGCGCCCGCTCGCCAACGGCCGCTCCGCTCCGGCCGGGTCCGGTCGGGTCCGGTCCGGCGCCGCGGGGCTCCTCGCGCCTCGGTGCCTGTAGGTGGCCGCGGCGGGGGGTGGGGTGTCACGTGACGGCCCCTTCCCGGTGGCAGCAGAAGCAGAAGTGGGAGCCGCGGGGCGGCGGCGCCCGCAGAGGCAGCGGCAGCGGCGCGGACACCGGCGGCAGCTCCCGGGGGCTGCGCAGGTGAGGGGCGGGCGGCCCCGAGGGAGCGGGAGGGCTCCGCGGGCGCTCGGCGAGGGGGGGGGGGGGGACACACGGCGTCGAGGGGCCGCCGCGCTGCCCGAGGAGGAGGAAGGGCGGCTTTGGGGAGCGCGGCCGCGCCGCAGGCCGCTGCCGGGACCGTGCTGCGAGCGGGGAGCCGCGCCTTGGCGCGCCGCCCCGAGGGGTTCACGGGGGGTGAACTGGTCGCGGGCGCCGCCGCTGGGGGCGAGGCCGGGGCCGGGGAGGCGGCGGCGGCCGCTGTGCGCCGGGGCCGAAAACGCTTCACGGGGTCGCGTCGCTCGGACAGCGCTGCCTCGTCCTGGGAGGCACCTGCGGTGCCGGCGGGGATGCGGCAGCGCCTCTCCGCGTTGTTCACTCGCAGCTCGCCTTTGCTGTAAGTTTTTTCCTTGTTTTGTTTTGTTTTTTTTACCAGAGGTCTGCTAGGTAAGCATTGCGGACTGATCCTGAGATAAGAAGACCGTGTTTTTGAAGTTACGAAGTACCATAATGCAGTAAAATTAAACGTGCAGTTCTTTGGATAAACTAAGCAGGATAAACTAAGGAAGTAGGTCTTCTTCCAGTATCCGCGTTCACTTGGTTATTGGCAGCGCGTCTTCCTTTCTAGTCCGAGGCAGGCTCGTCGATAAAAGAAACGTAGAAACTGCTCTTGTGCTGCTGCACAGGCAGTAACAAGCGGTTGCAATCCTGTGCGTGAGACAAGATGCCACCGCAGTTTTGCTCCCAAAGTGCTGATAGAGTTGTGCATTGGTGTCTGTCCAAACTAGACCTTAGGAGATGTTTCTGTGATTAGCAGCTCGCTTCTTGAATCATTCCGGTGATGCTCACCTGCTCTACTTGAGGCTTCAGTGCCTCCTCCGTACAAGAGAAGTGATGCTTTTATTCCACGTAAGGGTGTCATACCCTGCTGGTTTGGAGGTAGCCGCATGCTGTGTTGATGAGGGTCATAACAAGGTTTTGCTAGGCTGAAAAAACTGTTGATTCAAATAGTTGTGCAGTGGTGGGTGTAAGGTGACTACTATAAAGGTTATGTCTAATATCAAGGGTTTCCATTAGTCCTTTTGAGAGGCTGCGTATATTTCACTGTTAGGAAACTTGCTGTAATGCCAGTTCACAATTATTTTTAAACTTTTTTCCTGTAAGTCAATACAGGATAAATACAGGAATGGTCTGTTAGATGGATCAAATAATAAAACATTTTTTCCTTTTTAAAGTTATTCTGTTTTTTACTGATGAAGTAGATATCCTCAGCTTCAACATCATTTCACAGTAAGTTTAAAAATTTGGTTTTTAATTTAGGATTTAAGTTAGGACTAAAAAAAATGTTCACTCTGTTTTCGGAAGAAAGAACTGCTTTAAAAAGGGAAGTCCAATATATTATATTCAGCGGAAGCTGTTTAAGAAGCCACCTCTGAGAGGCAGTTCCTTTGTGCTAAGAGACTACATATCTCTCTCAAAAAAAGGTTTTATTGCCTTTTACTAAATGTCTCTTGTTTAGAAATTCCTTTTCATGTTGATCCAGGTGATGTTTCACTTTACAGCTACACCTTGTCCTGTAATAGGCAGATCAGATGTATATTTTATTATATTCTTCTGGAAAAAACTGTGCTTGTTTACAGGTTGAGTTTTATTATTGCAATTGAGGTATTAATGAAATGGTTGAAGCCTTGTTCTAAGTTACGGTATGTTCAGTATGTTCATTTGAGTACAATTCTAAATGAAGGGAGCAAAGCAAGAATGCTAGGTGTGCAGGCTTTTTTTTTTTTTTTTTTTTTTGAAAACCAAACACTGATCAAAGATTTTTTTATTATTATTATTATTTTTAAGAACCGCTCATAGTTGCTCTTCTCCTATTACAAAATGTTGTAGCATGAGGAGGAGACTGTGACTATCTTGTTAGATGCAAATCTATGATCATATAAATAACTTTCTGTTTAGTCCCATGGAGTCAAAAGAATCAGTTACATTCTGGCTAAAATCTACCATTACTTATCACCCACTACTTATTTACAGTTCTCAGTCATAGGATTGGCATATATAATTGTTTTTCAGTATTAATAGAAAAGCAGAGTACCCTTTCCTTATACGGTAACAAAGTAATAGATGTTGAACACCATATTAACTGTATAATGTTTTGCAAAACGTGGAGTAAGACATGATTCCTGCTCTAGAGCAGTTGAAGTTCACTGTAGGCAATGCAAAAAAGGCCATGCCACAGGTAAGAAGAGACTGTCGTTTGCCTTGTGTGCCCAAAAATGTGTTTTTGTGAAGTGGTGGAATTGAAGAAGAGACAGGAGAAGTTGTACTGGATAGCTTCAAAGTCTGATGGATCAGACTGTGGAAGCAGTGAGTGACACAATGATGAAAGACAGTTTTGTGGTATTAATGAGAGAGAGCTGAAAGGAGAGAGAACTCTTTAGTAAAGAGCAGGTTAGGAGACAGGGACATGGGGTGAGGGGGAGGCGGGTTGGAAGAAGTCACCAAGGGGAAGCGAGAAGCTGCACAGTTGAACTAGTTATCAGCACGGAAACTGAAACTGCTTGTGATGAAGAGCAGTGGACTGAGGAGAGAGGAAGAGCTGCTGTGGCTCGTGGTTGAATGTGCCCAGAGATTCTTTAAACCTGTCCAGCTCCAGGAAGTGGGTAAGGGGGATGGTTGGGAACTGTGTGGCAGCAGTTCTGGCTGCTTGTATGAAAATTATATCACTTTGTGCTTGGATGAAAGAGCAGCTTCCAAGGTATGCTGTTTGTAAATAATCTTGCTGAAGAGTGTTCAAGGTTGCAGTTAGCTCTTTGATGCATTGATGTGTGGGAGATGGAAGTACAGAAAAGTATTAATGTTTATGACAACTGTTGCAAATGCATCTTCTGACAGTTTGTCTGCCAAGATGCGTCCTGAGTATATATGCACAAATACTTGCCACCTGACTTGTGTGTAAGGAAAAATGGCCTATACGGGAGAAACTACCACATAGCTATGAAGTTTTAAAAGTGTTTCAACAGATACTTTTAGACATAGCAAGCATTTCTTTCTTTCAGTATTTGTATTTACTCGTATTTTTCCCTCATTTTCTTTAAAGTTCTCAGGAAGACAGTCAGTTTATTTAAATGTCCTTATAGGTCAGTGTAGTTCTAATGCCCAAAGATTTTACAGAAGCTATTGTCGTTGTTTCTTGCGTTTTCTTGTCATTGAGTTGCCTGGTCTCAGTCATTAGCATTTCTTCTCAACTCTTCTTGATGTAATAGAAGAAAATGGCAACACTGGCTCCAGAGCCTTTGAGCCTTCCCAGATATCAGAAGTCTCTTCGGGCAGCAAATTAAAGCTTCTGTTGTAAGACAGAGCAAGAACAGAATACCTGCTGCAGTTTTTCTCTGTGAGGACAGCAATTTGACTGTCTAAAGATAGCATTTGTACTGGGAATGTTTCTTTTTAAAAAAAAAAAAAAAAAAAAAAAAAAAGCCTGTGAGAGTAGAAATACTTCACAGAATCACAGAATGGTTGAGGTTGGAAGGGACCTCTGGAGACTATCTAGTCCAGCTCTCCTGCTCAAGCATGTTGCACAGGATCATGTCCAGGTGAGTTTTGAATATTTCCAGAGGAGACTCTACAACTTCTCTCAGCAATCTATTCCAGTTTCAAATGTGCTTCCAATCCATTGCAGATACCTATTTCCCATATTGATATCTAGATTGTTAATACTTAACAACAAAAGCGACTTCCAGATATTTCTTACAGTTGTGGAGATTGAACTATCCTCAATTTCAAGAACTAAAGGTGTTTCCAGCTTAACGTAGAACTTGCAAGGTTTTTTATGGAACATAACTCTCCTAATATTCTAAAACAATCAGCAAATCTTACAGGAACAGTCATTTCTAATAAGAGCCATTTCCCTCTCTATATTAATTAGAGAAAATCTCCACGAGCAAGGATTTAATGGTACATAAAAGTTCAGGTGTTTTAAAGGGACTTGGTAGGGTTGAATTGATCCTTTTTTTTGACATTTTATGAGACTCTCAAAGTCATCAAGTCGAGTATCTTCAAGGTTTGACCTTTGTTTAAGGAAGTGCATTCTACATTGAACCTACTAGTAATGTTTGCTGTTTTCTGTGGGGGAGAGAAAACAGTATGGCTGTGTAAAGACTTCAGAGGCTCATCCTTTTTAGTACTGCAAGGTGCTTGGTAAAAGAAAGGACATTGGACAGAATATGTGGTATGTTAGCCTTACATTTTACATCTAGTGTGCATGTATAGTTTATAAGTGATATTCTTAATATTGTAAACCTGCTAGGTATTACAGAAAAGGGTTCTACTCATTGTTAAACTAAGTACTTTTTCAGGTACTGTTCAAGACTGGCTCGTGCAACTATCCTATTGAGTAATCCTAATTTGGCCACTGATTATACTGTCAAAAAATGTGGAGGCTCGAAGAGAGAGAGAAACTGTCATGATAAAAGCAATTTGTGCCATATAGTTGCATTTACACCACTTTTTGGGGTATCAAAGAATGTAGAAAATGTTGCAGAAGATGCTACAGGCTCACTGAACGTTGCTATCAGAGACGTGATTCTGCTTTAGTTTGAACAGAAGAATTTTTCTTGTTTCCTATGTGTTCCTCAGTTTTATTTATTTTTAATTACTGTTAGATTTAATTTCTTTATTATGATCCAGGTATTGTTCTACTTGGATTTTGATGTTTTGCATTCTTTATAGTTTTTGCTCTTTTGTCCTATTAGTTAGCTGTACTTATGTTCCGTATTTCTTACTGATCTTCTTTCTTTTATTTTCTTCCTGTGTCACATATCTTTATGTAGCAGTGCTGATGAGAGTTTAAAGATGGAAATCTGTATTTGTAGTGGTGAGTGTGCATATACAATTGAAGGTGTGCATGCATAAAATTGCATATAGAGGAGTATGTTGATTCATGTGATTTTACATATTTGGGCTAAGCTGACATTAGCTCACTGTATTTTACTCTCGAACATGGCATAACGCTGTGTTACAAGACCCAGGAGTTAGTAGTATGTTGCTGCTAATGTAAAGGTGTTAGTCTTGCTGCCGAGTTTTAAACTAATTCACTATATATGATGGCTACATTGCCCAACTCCTCATTTTTAACAAATCTTGTAACAATACGTCAGCAATCACTGTCACCTTCTTCTGTGAAGCCTATTCCTACTTTCTTGCAGGATAAATTGCTGTCAGTGTTCACCATGTATCTATTGTCTTTGAATGGGATGGAATCACTGTTGGCTAGCTTTAACTTATTTATACAAATGTGTTTCTAAAAAAATTAAGTAGTATTGTTTTAAATATTAAATTTTCTCTTCCCTTGCTTTTTCTTCAGCACACTGAAAACCATAAACGTTTGATTAAAAAAAAAATGCCCAGAAAGAGTATAGACTATGGAGTGCTGCCAGAGTATGAGAAAAGCCAGATCAAAAGGACCCTGGAGCTGGGAACTGTTATGACAGTGTTCAGTCTTAAGAAGAGTAATCCAGAAAGGAGGACTATTCAAGTCATAATGGAAACCAGGCAGGTAGCATGGAGCAAGACAGCTGACAAGATTGAAGGATTCTGTGAGTATTTACAAAGTGTACCTGAACTTAGAATTACTAATGAATTAATGTAATTGCCAAACATTGATTTAGTGATACTTTACATTAATATAGTGATACTTTTGACTGAAAAGGATTTGATAATTTCCAAGGAGTATTCTGAACTGTTGCAGTAGGTGAAGAATCTTCTGTGGCTCACTAGTTATTTAAATAACTCTACACGTATGTTATTAACATCCTTTTCCCTGAACCCTGTTCTCAGAGTTTTCATCTTTGAGTCTGATGCTACCTGTGTTCTATATGAATACTGCTACTGAGTGAGAGCTCTTTTGCATCATCAACCATCAAGTTGTCTTGTAAATTAAGACTTTTTTACCCCTCCTTTGTTCAGAAAGACGAAGCTCTAAATACAAGATAACTGAGTTAAAATTTCTATTTTCTTAAGGAATTTACTGTTTCAGTATTTAGGACTGTTGCTAGAAAGTACCAGTGACTTCAGAGGATGAAGCAGTGCATTATGAGAGATGTTTTCAAGATCCTGCATTGATGCTGTCTCTTTAGTTGATACCTGAACTGGCTAAAACCATTATTTATAACACAGCTGAGAGATTTCTAGAAGAGGATGAAAAAGCTACATGGGCCTGTGAAAGATACAGAGAAGAATAAAGTGAAACTAACTATCAGTTCTTACTGAACATGGTTGATGTCAAGCAAGCTCAGCTTGCAGTTTTTGGGATACACAGTGCTATAGTTATTAAAAAAAAAAAGTGTAATTACTGTGCTTGCATATGACTGTATGACTGTATGTAAACTAATCCGTTTTATTTATTTGTGGCTATTTGGGAAAAGAAATTGTGATAAGGAATGGAATTTGGAGGTGGGGAACTGGGAAGGCTGAACAAATGTATTGAGATAAGAGTAAAAATAGCATGAAGAACCTACAGAGGTGAGATTAGAATTTAATGAGCAGAGACAGGGATTTTTGTGAGAAGCAAGTAGATCAAGGGTTGAGATAAGAAAAAGAGGTTAGGAATGTGAGAAAGAGGTAAGGAATGTGAGAAAGAGGTAGAACTGAGACTAGTTAAAGTGAAAAACATCACAGACACAGAGAATAAACAGATGTTTCCTCCTGTAGCATTTCTGGGTCTTGACTAAATATATGTGAATTCCAGTAGGAAAATCTGCATCATACTATTGCAGTGCTAGTCCACATCCAGAGCAACTGTGACTGGCACCAATTAGTAGTTCAGGTGGCAGGAGCCATCCTCCTGGTGTTCTCTCTGGCTGTAAATAAAAAGTAACATCATAGAAACAGGGAAGGTGGGGGAGAATGGATTTTGTCCATTGATTGGTGGATTTCTTTTTTCTTTTCTTTTTCTTTTTTTTTAATGTAAATGCATAGTAAGTTAAAAATGCCTCTGTTTTTAAAATTGTAAAGGCAAGTACTGAGAAATTGGATGATTTTGGGGTAGTCTGTGAAACTTTAGTTCATGTGCCTTACTTAGAAGTAATAAATCTCCAGTTGCTAATGTTTTCCACTGGATCTTGTTGCATTCATTGCACAGACTGGGCCGGGACAGGACATGTCATGGAATGAAGGACCAGGTTATTTGTAGGACCTTTTTATTATTGGTGGTAAGAATCTGGTGATGAGCAGTGTTCTGAGGACACACAAACAGGGCTGGGCACCCTGGTTAACAGGGCACTCAGGATCATACTCTAGTTCTGCTCCAGTTTTCTGTGTTTAAAATGAGGGTAGTTATCACTTCCTGTAATGATGCGTGTGAATGTTACTGGTTCTGATATACTCAGATCCTGGAGTGAGGTTTACCCAAAAAAAAGTCCTGTAAGAAAATGAATATTTCGATCATGAAAGCATGGTTTGAAAGCACTTGGCAAATAAGGCCTGGGGTGACGCCCTAAACAATAAGCTTAAAACAAAATACAAAATGACTGCCCGTTGAGTGAATGAGGCATTAGAGTCCTGTGACAAAAACAGTATGTTTTTAAAGACTGTCATAACCATTTGCACAAAGGGGCCAGATTTAAGCTGTACAGACTCTGCATTCCAGATTTCAGGGCAAACCTTTTTCAGTTCTTGACTTTATCATAATCTTTTGTCAAAGCTTCCTAGGAGGAGGGAGGTATAGTAATAAGGACCACTAATTAAAGTTTGTTTTATGCATAGATGTTAACACTTTTTCAGGAGAAAAAAAAAAGGGGAAGGGCAAATATTTTAAATCAAGTTTTACACCTGGGTAATTCAGCAGGGTAATGACTTGCCTTCAATTATACAAGCAGTCATTGTCAGAATAGAAAATACTGTTTTACACTTATAGTTTAGCGGAAGGGCCATATGCCTCTCTTTCCATAAATTTTAGTTCTATAGTAGTTATTTTTAATTTAGCAATCTTTAAGTGACCTTTGTAACAATGAAAGCTTCAGATCTGCATAATATGTCATACTCTGAAGGGTGAGTATGGAAAATACTGTTTTATTGCTTTAAAAAGCAAAGAAACGTTCCCAAACCAGGACATACTTTGAAGGCACTGTTTTAGAGTATGATGTGAACACTTGTTCATGGTAAATTGTGTTTAATCTACTTGAAATGGAAGTCACTGCAGCTTTAACTTGCTGCCAGCGATTTTGCAGAAGAGGAAGGAAATCTTTGTTTTTTTTGTTTTTTGGCTTTTAAAATTTTTTTTGCTATTCTTTTGACTGAGATTCAGATTTCCATTTTGCTTGACGAGTGGAAAAATTATGGATCCAAACCGTTCATATTTGATAGTTAAATGGATGGACTGGATAAAAAGTTGTTCGTACTTTGTACTAGAAGAAAAGTTGGTTTTGGTTGTATATAAAGGTATATATGAGTGACCCAAAATGTTCATTTGTAGGTTGTGTTGACTTTGAAAAATAAAAAAACTTACATATTTGAAACATTTTAGTGGCTAAGTGCATAGAATTATGAGGTCTCATAATAATGTTGTTTAATATGCTGTGTTTTGATACTGAGGAGTGCTGTGCAAGAACTAATTAGTGATATAATTGTAGTGGTTGCTATTTCCACATACTACAGTCCAGTAGGAATTGATACTGAGTATGGGTGGGAGCATAAGATTGCTTCTTGTTGTGTGTATAATTTTAACTCAAGTTTGGCAACTACCCTTTTATACAAGGCAGAAAACTGAACATTTCCACCTGTTAGAGGGTTTGTATTTCTAAATCAGACAGTGATAAGAGAGAGTTCTTAAGTTTTGGGACATAAAAATAGACCGCTAATGGGGTGGATGGAGACCAGCTTTTATAATTTGCTGTAATTCTCTTCCTTTTGAAATTGAGGAAAAAAACTCTTGCTTTTCTCCTGTGCGTGCACACACACTCTCTGTCTAACTGCATTGTGTAGTGCGCCGTGGGAATTTTGGGTATCGTATACTGAATTTCTTGCTGGTAAGCTATAGATGGAGGAGGGACACTCAGATGCCTTTAAGCCATAGCTGCTCATACTGCAGGTTGATCAGTACTGTGCATTGCAAGGATGCAAAATGCATTTGATTGTCACGAAAATAGTAAATACCTCTAAAATTTATGATATAAACTGTTGAAAAAACATCTCTAGCATTAGAAGCCTTGATGTAAGGGGGAACTTCTGTATTGTTTTCAGTGGGGTAGCACTGGGTTCTAAAAGAAGAAGAAACTGATAATTTTGCAATGAGAAAAATCTCAAACATATGGAAGGGAGGCAGAGATACAGGATGCTTTCCCCCCCCTCCCCCAGTCTTGTATTGAAGTAAAAATCTAATTCACTGTAATGAAAGTTTGCTTCTGCAGGATTGTACCTAAACTTATTATTTCAAATATTTTGTATAAATATAGTCCTACTTGTAGTGTGTAGCAAGAACACACAAGTGGAGTTGCTCATGGACCTTCTTAAGAGAATTGGTTTAAAAACAAAGGGATGTTTTCAGAGGTGCAGCATTTTTTTGCATAGGTCATTAAACAATAGCCTATGCATTTCTGCAGATATGATGACAATAAACAGTGCTCCTCTGTAAGATCATTACAAAAGGGTATTTCCTGGGGTATTTCCTGTTCTTTTAGAAATTAAATCAACTATATTATGGTGTTTGGGATCTAACTTGGAATTAGGCAGCCAGTATAATATTTATTTTCTCAGTAGCTTGTTCACTGTATCTACAATTGCCAAACTTTCACTGTATCTACAATTGCCAAACTTTCACACTGCTGTTGGCTTTATACCTTCCATGCAATAATCACTTATCACTGCATATTAGATATTTGCATGTGTGTCATGTTCTTCTTTACTGTTAAATTTACAGTACTGCTCAAAAATGCACAGCTCAGCATGCCCAAGGCAGTGGATATAATTTGGGAAGCAACTGACAAAAGAATAAAGGTGATTCTGCTCTGTGCTTGTTAAATATATAATTATAGCAAGGCTTCTGTTTTCTCTGATGCCTCTTCATAGTTTGTGATCTTCTGTCTCTTTAAACCTCTGTGAATCACAAGCTCCCTTTGGTCAGGCAGGGATCTCTAGAGATCTTGTCCCACTCCTTGCTGAAACAGTGTCATCTAGAGCAGGTTGCCTAGAGCTGTGCCCAGTCAGATTTGGAATATCTCCAAGGTGGAGAGTCTTCGACCTCTCTGGTCAACCTGTTCCAGTGTGCAACCACTCATATGGTAAAGAATGAAGAATGTGTTCATGTGGAATTTAATGTGTTTCAGTTTGTGGCCATTGCATCTCATCTGGTCACTGGGCACTGCTGAGAAGAGTTTGGCTCTGTTTTCTTTACTCCTTGACCCCTCCATGAGATATTTATACATATTGATAAGACCCTCCCCTTCCCTCTGAGCCTCCTCTTCTCCAGGCTGAACAGCCCAGTTCTCTCAGCCTCAACTTTTATGAGAGATACTCCAATCCTTTAGTCATCTTTGCGATCCTCTGCTTGACTCACTGCAATAAGTTCATGTCTTACTGATACTGAGGAGCCAAGCACTCTGAATGTCGCCTCACTAGTGCTGAGCAGAGGGGGATAATCACCTTCCTTGACCTGGCAGTGCTCCTCCTAATGCAGCCCAGGGTACCATTGACTGCTTTTGCTGCAAAGGCACGTTGCTGACCTTATGATCTTTACATATGCTTTTCCTACTTCTGTTGGATCCAGCACAACCCATGGTGCAAAACCCAAATGGACAGAAGGAAGCAGTGCACCTTTGAGAAAGATGCTTTTATTACAGTTTGTTAAGCATGCAGGATTCCATTTGTGTATTAAAATTATTGCTACTTCCTTAGTGGGACTGCAGAGAACTATGCAAATGTGTTCACCCTTGCTTGAGTTTCTTCTAGGCATCTTGCTATTGTTCTACACAGACATTTTAGATGCTCTCATATCTCTTAAGCTTGTCTAAGGGAAATATTTGTAGATGCTGACTGCAAAATGTCAGGGCCTTCACTTTTGGCTCCTCCTTACTAATTCTATTTCTTATTTGTTCTGCATTGTCCTCCATCATTTTAGATCGGTGAAGGTAACCTAAAGTTTGCTAAGTGGGTTATGGGACTGCTCAAGGGGCTCAGAACCTCTTGAATGGTCACTCCTAAGTTACCTATGTCATCAGTGACCAAAGACTGGTTTAACTTTTGATGCAACTGTTTTTCCCTTGAGTGTTTTGTTTTCTGTTGTGCTTTGCATGTTGCAGTGTAGTATTAATACTTCATGGGATCACTCTTGCTTTGAAACCCTTGTTTTATTTTTATTTTTATTTCTTGGTATGTGTGAAATAACTGAGATAGTATTTTAAACAGCCTAATATTAAGAAGATAACTTAGAAGACTAGGCTCACTTGTCTATCCGTATAGTCAATTATGAGTGTGAATGGCTCTTCCATAACAAAATTTGGAGTCCTTAAGTTAGGTTCCTGCTCTGAATTACTGTACACCGGAGTTGCTTGCTCTGGTCACTGAATATATAAGGAGCATAGTAAGACCAGCTTCCTAACTGTGAGGCAGTTGGGTAGTGTGAATTCTTTTTGTGCTTCGTTTTTTTTCATCTGTACATTTTGTTTAAGAATGTGTATTCTGTTGCAAAACATTGTCAATGTAAAAATGCAATCTAAATATTGAGATAAGGTGAGGAATTTTGAATGTAAAACACAGCATTGAGAAAAAAGATAGGGAGTATTTTTGCAATGTAGGAATACTTGCTGTTGGATTATGGGTCTAAAACCCCTGACACAAGTTATGCAGCTAGTACCAGATACCATCGACTGGACAACTTAACAAATCTTCTGGAAGGCCATACTATACCACAGTCTTCCACATCCTCCCTGACCCAGACCTCTCTTTTTCTTTGTCATAGCACAGTCTGACTTATAACCTGCTTTGTGCTAGGGAGGTCATCTGGCAACTTCAGTCACGTAGCAGAGGAATGAAGGTTGTGTGGGAAGGTGTTTCTGATCTAGTGATAACCTAGTCCAAATGGGCCTGTGGATCATTTACCCATAGGTCTAATTCACCACTGTGAGTTCATGGATTTGCAATTTAAGAACTACAGTTCCTGGCAGCTTTGGCAGATCTAAACTGACATTTGCTTTATCAGCACATCAGACAAAGAGGCTTCAGTTTCATGATAGAGGGAATTGATTTGCTTGTTTAATTTGTTCTTTTTTGCAGAAACTAACTTGTGCATGCTAGATAATCTGTCTGTGAAGCTGTGACTTGCACGTTAGCATAGCTTTGTAATGTATTGTTACTCTTGCAACTTCCTGCTGTATATTTTTATTCTGTACATATCCTTTGCAACTGTGTGTGGCTCTGTGTGGCAACCATCAGGTCCCGCTCCGTGGTCTTTCTCCCCCACTCTGAATTGTCGCAGACTGCACAAAACCTGAGGATTCCACATTTCCATGGTTTCTGGGGGTCATTTCTGCCTCTGTGCCAGCCGTTTTGCTGTGTTGTTTCATTGCTAGGATACAAAACAGCTCAAACAAATGTATTGTCATAACCGTATTAGCAGTGGAGGAACTACCGCAGAGTAGTGAGAGGAACAGGGAAAGCAAGGAGTGGCCAGGAGTGCAACCTGCTTCAGTCAGTACTCTGCTAAGAGACAGTCTGTGGAACCACCGCCTGGGATTTGCTAACTTACAGTGCATTTCAATTCTACCAAATAAGCCACCCAAATTTCCTCGTGTTATGACACATACACTTATATGCATATGAGTAAACTAAGGCCCAAGGCAGTTACAGTATTTATGTTTGCAGAGCAAGTACCTGACAGTCTGTAAAGCTTCAGGAGGCTGGTGTGTAACAGGCCTTTCATTCTGTATCAGAAGTGAAGTGCTTTAAGGAGAATTGTAAGGGAAAGTTTGTGGCAACTAGAGTCTGATTAGTCACTGGAAAACATGCAAATTTCTGCATCTCTTCCATGAATCCCTGTAGTTTTACTTATAATCTGATGATTCACAGCCATGACAGTTTATGCTCTGAGAAGTCAGTGGTGCCTTCACTAAACATGCAAATGTGTATTTGTCTGTAATAAATCCATACAAATTTCAAGGAAGGTTCTGCTGAGGACATGGTTAATTCTCTCTCTCTCTCTTTTTTTTTTTGATTGCCTAGGAATTTTTGTATCTAAAGAGATGACCTCCTTTTGTAAAAATGAGTTGAATTATATTTTAATCCCTTATTCTTTAGGCAAAGAAAGGTAACCTAGCTTTTTGATGTCCTTGATTTATTGCAAATTTAGTCATCTTTTGGTTGTGTGAACATACAACAAGAAGTAGGTTTAAGAAATTGGAGAGCAATGTTTAGAAAAAGTGGTCATAACACATCAGATGTAAAAATGTTCCTGTTTATGGACAAGAGGTTAGAATACTGGTGAGGCTGAAAGAGAAAAATGAATAGATGTATTGATATTAATTTATTCTGAAAACTTCTTTCCCTTGGAGGACGAAGTCCCTGTGTTTGGGAGTGGCAGAGATTCAGACTTCTAATTAATGGCAAGATTACTAAGTACAGAAATAAAAACTATTTGAATTGAGGCTTTTAATGGTAACGATATGCCTTAGTATAACGTGTAGTAACAGTTTCTTCTTTCTGTATTCCAAACCTACATTAATGCGGTGGGTCTACCTCATACTTTCTTTTTTTCACTTTTAATAGAAAGGTGTGATGAAACTGCATAATATTTTAGTTTGCTATTAACATGAGCTACTAATTTCACATTCTCTCTCTGTTCCTGTTCTTTCTGTTATTTTTTTTTCAGAAGTTTGTAGAATAAAATGACTGCCATTTTTTTAAAAATGCACTTGGCATTTCAAATTTGTTTGCTGTTACTGATAATTCCTTTGACCTATGAAAATAGGAGTTGTCCAGGATTGTTCAGATCACTTGAGATTTTCTTTCTGCTTAAAAAAGATTTTACTGAATTTGTCTTCTAGAATATGTAAAAAACAACAACAACAAAAAACAACAAAAAACCAAACTAAAACACAAGGGGAATTTTCATGTTTCAAGCTGTGCATTAAGAAAGAGAGTGAATTGAAATGAAGAACTAAGTTTGCAAGTTCATGATATAGAAAGTGTGGGTTCTGCTCTGTTACCAGATCTGCAGGACTGCACTGTGTTCATGTTTCCGTATTGGGTTACATTGCCAAGTAGGAATCACGTTCCTGCAAAATATTGCACTTGGATATTTTATAATTGAAACTGGGGGCTGCAGTGCATCTATTAGGTAATCAGTAAGAAGAACAGATCAGACCACATGGCAATCTTCAGAGTAAAGCGAGACCCAGGGATATATAACGGCAGTCTAATGCATGCTGCCACAGGTGGTGCTGTTCTAGATAACAAGGAAGGTATTTATTTAATGTTGATCCATGTATTTTTTGAATTTTATACTGCATTATGTTTTCCCCAAAATTTCATTTTGCTGATTTTACTTTTAAAAATCCTTACTAAAACAGCCTGCTGAAGGGAGAACAAGTTTTGATTCAGTGCATCTTTTTGGCTCTCAGATACTTTGGGTAGTCTAAAAACCCCTAACACCTAAGCAGCTATTTATGAAAGTGTTTTACATTATTAAATATAGCTGAGGGATTCTTTTTTCAATAGGTTAAGTAACTACGTCATTTAAATAGTAAAATTTTTAATGGCAGTATGAATTTGCTATTTAGTGGGAAATTGTTATTTCTGTCCATTTGGAGAAACTACTGTAAACATTTACTGCATCTGTATCTTTCTGGGAGAAGCAGTGGTTATTTGCATATTCTCCTGTTGAGAAGTGTGAAACAAGTGCTATTTACGGTTTGAATGTTAGACTTGACATTACTGGTTTCTATAGTAACTTTTTTTTTTTTTTTTTTTTTGTTACCACTATTTTTTTAGTATTCAGAATACAATAGAAATAACATGTCTTTGCAAAAGTGAATTCATGTTTTGCTCTTTATGGAGAATCTTTTCGAACAGACAATAAAATTCACCTTTTTCTGTTTTGAAACTGATGTGTTTCAGTTCTTTCTTAGGGTATCTTTAAGTTCTTTGTGTGCCAGTCTTCAGCTGAGTATTTGGAGCTTGGTTTCTGTGGTCGAATGAAGAAATGAACGTGTGTAGCCCTTAGCTGTTCTCAAACCATTTCTTCCCTTTAGCAGCTCAGGTCTGCAGTGTGTAGGAAGACGAGACTTCCTGTCATGGCCGGGCAGTGAACCAGGAGGAGAAGCTCGTGAACTTAGCCCCGCTCACCATAAATGTGATTGATCAAATTTTTTGTTTCATGGGACAGAATTTAAACTTTTATGGACACACATGTCAATTTGACTTTATCCTTCTCTTGTGCAGTTAACTTTTTTATTTTCGATATGATACCCATAGCTGTTGGAGATTTATGGCTTTTTGATTCTGAGTTCATCAAACTGGGAAGGGCTGTAATATGTTTTTGCTCTGCTGAAAAAAGTTGTTGATATAAAACATAGTTATAGCTGGTAAGATGGGAATTTGTTGTTTCTGTACACGACAGCTTTGTGTGACCTGATTACTTAGAACCGTGTGGGTTTTCATGGTACACTTCTCTGAAGCTTTTGTCAGTTGCACAGCTAAATCCCCAGAGGACCCCTTGGAAAGGTAGTCATGTGTTCTTTCTCAAGATGTACCATTTCTCATGTTGCAGCTTTTTAAGTCTATGTTTTCAGATACTGTTGTGGCTTACTTGTAATGACTTCCTTGGGCCACTGAATGTCTCACTAAATTTCACAGTTTCTATGAATTGAATCATTTTTCCATATCCCATCTGTACTCATGTGCTATGGGAGATTTCTGCCTTCGTGTGACCAAACCCTTCTCTTAGAGAAGCCTCACCTGTTTCCTTTACAGTTACCCAAGATCCGTATTTCATCACTGTTTTGAATAAAACAGGCTGATAAGGCACACCTTGCCATTAACTGTTGGATAGTTAATCATCAGTTTTGCAGAAGTGAGAACAAAGCCATTGTCCCCATTAACCACCATGAAGTACATTTGCAAAAGGAAATTAAAGGCTTTCTTCATTTAATGGGGGCTTATTTGCACACAGCTTAAGTATCACAGTTCAGTTTCTGCTATTTCAAAATGAAAGCTTCAGAACATTTTGTAATGCAAATTGTTGAAGAAAAAAAAGTGGATTCTGAAAACTAGTTCTTGTGCAAAATGTTACTATTTAGACACAAATAAGAGCATGAATGTATTAATGTAGAGAATTCCCACCCTATGTCTCAATCTACACTACTTAGGTGATAAATGTGCCTTATTTTCTCTAAAATATTGCCAGGAGTTTCCCTTTTGCTTTCCTGAGACTGTTGTTGAAAATACCTGATGAAGCGGATAATGCTCATGGCCTGACTTCTAGCTCTGTAAACCATATCTTACAGCACTCTGTTAAATAGTCTGTAATGTCACTATCAGTTCTCTTTTGTGTTGTTTATTAGGTCTTTTCTGTCAAGGGTAATTTGCTAGGTTGGTAGCCTGTAAAGTTTTCTGACTTCATTGCATTTATTTACAGTCTACATGACTTTCCAGCCTAGAATTACCTGACTGGAGCAAAGTTGATCTATACAAACACTCACTCCTGCAGTGAACTCACATGGGCACTTTCAGGTAGCATAAGCGGTTCTGTTACTGGTACTGGTTAGCGTTAACCAGGGTCAGCTTTCTAGCCCAGTTGTCTGGCTGCTGAATGATTTTGCACCTCTAAGGGATGGGCATTGTGTGACCGCAGGCAGAGGCAGAGCTGCTCCCTTGGAGTAGCGGTGCTGGCTTGTTCCAGTGTTCATGGAATGAGCCGCATAGTGTTGTTATATGCAACAATACAGTGTTTGTAATTCTCCTAATCACGTCACTTGTTGCCTGTGCTTACCTTATGCCATGTCTTCTACTTAGCTTGCAAAGCACCTTTTGTAATGGAATCCAGGCTTTTACAATCTGCCTCTGAGTATAAGTGTAAGGTACTAGTAATTCATACTTAAAATGGTGTGACTAAATGTGATTTCTGTTGCTAAGTTATTTCAATGGAGTTCAGCAGAGATATCAAGGATCAAAAATTTATTGCAAAATTTGAGGCAGTAGAGAGCTCTAGTAGGTGCTCTGGAAGGCACTAAGCAATTAATCTGTGCAGTCTTTGGCAAGTAGCTATGTAGTAGTGTAATGATCCATTGAATTAGCTGACTTGCCCAACAGCAAAAGCTGAAGTTTAGCAACTTCAGGCTCTGGACTGCCTCTGTAAGTCACTAATACTGCACATCTAGCTCTGAGCTTGGAACAGCATAGTAGTTGAAGGTGCCTTGAGTCCAGTCTCTTGAGGCAGTTGTCAGAACCAGTAGATGACCCATGAGATTGCCAAGGAGATCCTTATAATGGACTAAAGAAATCATTTAGCAGAGTAGATGAAATGTAAACTTGCACCCTCAGGTTTTTAGAACATAACTAGGCTTTTTAGGTAGTTGAATGGGGACAGAGTACGTTGGGAATGCCCTCTTTGTTTTGCTGGGTGTGAATCAGTTTCTCTGCAGGATTTACTCTGATTTATGTTTCCTTGGGAAAAGTGTTAACCTGTTAATGTTTTATGGAACTTGCACCTGCAAGCATATGGGACATGACCTTACACTTGGCAAGCTATGTATGTCCAGGTGTGCACTTTTTCAGATGTATCAAGCCTCGTGGATATATGTCTTCGAAGCCAGGGAAGAATATGGCTCTGCAATTTGAACACATGGTTGAGAAAAAAGGTTCCAGTACTTCATGTAAAAAGTCCACAGTAATTGCTTAACTACTGAATTGGTTCGCTTGATATTTACTGATCTGAATCTGAAACATGTTGCAGATTTTCCTGGCTGTTCCTTTCTCAGTTCAAATAGGTCAGCCATTCTAAATATTAGTCTTCGTGTGCATTGTGTGAAGAGTGTGGGACAACTGGAACCTCCTTGGGGAGGCAGCAGAGCTTGGCACCGGAGCATGGTTTTATGGTCGTGTTGTATGTCTCTCTCCCCCTTCCAGTTTTCAGCCTTGGCTTTCCTTTCAGCAATACAGAATAATACATACTAAACCACACCTTATAAAATAAAGTTAAAATGTATACCAGTAGTTTCTATTCATTTTGTGAAACTGGAAAATGGGATTACATCCTTCTGACTATAAAAATCTGAGTAATATTTTCATACAGTTACATATATCTGTTTCATAAATTATTTTATTAAGTGTAGTAGTACTTTGCCAGAATTTTGTTGAGCAGCTCCGTATAGAATTTTGCCTAAAAAGTACAGGAATGTAAAATTCTGAATTCAAAGTCTTAAGAATGTCTTCTCTCATCTGGATAGGGTTTTTGCTTGTTTGTTCTCTTACCGAACCACTCCTCAGTCTACCGAATGTTTAGCAATTAGGGTATAGTAATCTCTTTTTCAAAGACAAGTCAGTGAAACAATATGTTTGCCTTATGATGTGCTTTGAAATTGGACTTATTCTAAAGTGTACATAATGAGAGATCCTGTAATAGCAATTGAGTTCCTATAAAGCCTTTTTATGAGCACAAATGTTACCAGTTCATTATTACTATACAGAAGTAATATAATACAGAGGATGGATATAATTTTATTTGAATTGGTTACTAACTTGTGGAAGGAAAATAAGTTACAGTTACTTTACACTTCTTGTTAACAGCATCTACCTTCATGGTCCAGTACTTAAAGCAGCGTGAATAAAACAAGAATATGAGAATAGCAACACCAGTGTGAAACCTGTGTGTGCAAAAGTCTTTGTACATGTATGTGTGTATACACACATTCAAACAAGAGAACAGGATGGTAGGTTTGAAACGTTATAGTGCAAGGAAAAAAGTATAGTGAGTGTATACGTAATGAGGGAAGACATTAAGCAAGTTTGTGTGCTAGTTTCAGAGGTCACTGTGAGGTAAGAGCCACTTGAAGTGAAAACAGCAATGAAGGTTGTGAAATCTTGTCACCGCTAAGTTTATGCTCTGAGAGGGTCTTTGTGTTATGCTGTTTCATATGTATAGAATTATGGGAGTCTGAAATGCAAGATATGCTTCACCTCCAAGTTAAAAATTGTGTTTCCCAGCAGGCATTTGTTGGATGAAAGGAAGGGAGAGAAGATGGCTGAGGTTGCTTTTGTTTGTCACTAGGAATGAACCAGTGAGGGACACAATACTATGTTATTTATTGTGGCTGTGCCACCTCCTCCTCTCTCCAGATAGTTACTTTCTGTCTCTGCATCCTGATTTTTCTCTGAGATTCATGTGAAATTCTTGGGGTGAAGTGGGTTTTCAGATGTAGGCATTTTGGGGTGGTTATCTAGATGCACAGCTTCAGATCTAAATGAGAGGCTTGATTATTGGAGGATTCAAGACATCATTGGGGCTTTTGATTGCAGACCATTTGTGAAAATCATGCCATATATTTGTTTTAGAAGCTTGCATCTAAATTTAGAGGCTTAACTTCAGCCATCCAGATACGCAGATTGTAGATGATGTTCTCCTGGTGGACTCAGATACAGACAATGAGACATTACATGTTTTACCTTGAAGATAATTATACCAGGAAAAGTAAGTTTAATTAAGATGCTTGTGTCCTAGGATAATCCTTTTGTTTTATGTTTGTACAGTGCATTAAAGTTCAGATTGACCACTAGTGTCCCATTTTTCCTTTGGGGAGTTGGATTAATGGCTGGGGTTAATAAGTGCCAGATGGAAAGTTTGTCCTGGAATACTCTGCAAAGAAAAAGAAATTCCTAGATAAATTCATGTTTTGTTGTCTAGATTTTGATGAGGAAACTTCTTGCTCTTCTTTCCCTCCCTTCCATAATAGCCACAGAAATACAGCATTCCACAAGCCTAACTTTTAAACAGTGCTCAGCTCTACCTCTCTTAGAAGTCTTCTTTCTTCATTGTGCATTATTAACTGTTCTATTATGATGAGGTGCTCATTTAAAACATGTTTTTTATCTTGTAGAGTTGTTGAATACATGGACAGAAGCCCTCAGCCATTTTCCGTGGGTCTTGTTAGGCCTGATAAACACATTTTTGAGAACAGCCATGAAATGTTTTTCTTCACTCTTCCTCGTGTTGCTTATAACTCAAGATTGTCCTGAAGTGGGAAGAACTGTGTATTTGTCTGGTCCACAGGCAAAACAAAACCACTTCCTCAGTTTTCTAATAAGTATCTTATCTTGAGAATGCACATATTTCTATTTCAGTGCTGCCTCACTGATAGTATGCAGGCTGTATAGCAAGGGTTTGATAAAAAGGGAACTGACTCCAGAAAATATGTGCTAGCACAGTGTTCCCGTTCTGTTATGCAAAAGATAAAGATCTGTTTGGAGTTGATCAGGAAAAGGCTGATAAATTGTGAGGTTGGATTCTCTCTTTAGATTCTGGATGGTGCTTAATATACTTATTTTAAATATAATTTAAAATATTTTTCTTACAGATGCCAGTGACTGCGCTGGGAGGCTAGCTAACTAGCTAAGATGCAATGTATGATTTTTAGGTGCATAAAGTTATATGTTACATCTCTGAACAGTTGGCATGTCAGTTGGAAATTTTTTGTTCGGGCAAATGTCATTTGTTAAACTATGTAACCCCTAGATTATGTATATAAATTTGGTGGATAGTGATAATCAAATGATAAAAATATGACAAGATATTTTTCTTCTTCTGATCCTTCTTTATTGGTCAATAGTACATTTAGATAGTCATCAGATAAGACTTGGATTGCAGGCTAATGTGATTTGCGTTTTTTTGTCCAAAAAAATCTGTAAGTAAATTTTGTATGTTCTTAGATTTTCTTCTTGTTGTTTTAGGCTTGACTTAAATGTAGCCACAGTTGTATTGACTGAGTTGTTGTTGTTTCCTTTCAGTGGATCTGATGGAAATAAAGGAAATTCGCCCGGGAAAGAACTCGAAAGACTTTGAACGTGGCAAAGCAAAGCAAAAAGAACAACACTGCTTTACTATTTTTTATGGTACCCAGTTTGTCCTCAACACCTTAAGTCTAGCAGGTACTACTTTTTTTTTTTTTTTTTTTTTTAAAAAAAAAAACAAAACTTTATTTCTTCTTTAAACCTAACTACTGAACTCTGGAATCAAATACATTGATGGAAAAGTAGTGCAAAGCATAACGCTGTTTTCACTTCTCCTACAGTTCAACAGTGCGATAGATATTTAAAAGCTGAGAGAGATCTTTTACTAAGGCCCTTAATATGTATGAATGGCTGCATTTTGATTGTTTTGCTTTCAAATAGTGTTTTATATGAGAGTTTTTTCTCCTTGTGCTGTCTAAACAGAACAGTTGTGTAACTTAGATGTGTAGTACATGATTCAGTTGTTGCAGTTGGTCTTACGCTCTGCAGATCAACACCGCGGCATGTTTAAGGAAGGTAAATGCATGTCACTCACTACAAGACTGCTACAATTTAAGTAGCAAGAGCTAATGTAGTCTTGTAGTAAACATTTCTCTCAATACACTCCTTCCTGAGACCTCTTTAACAGAAATATTAGAGAAAGTGCAGTTGGATTCTTGCAGTTACATAAGCTTTTGCTAGTTAAATATCTCATGTAAGGCTTTCAATACTGAAGAGCAGAGGTGAAATATTTTCCTCTCTAAAATCAGCAGAGGATTTGCTCATCTTCTCTGCAGCCAGAATTTTGGCCTGGCATTTCAGTCTTGTCAAAATGATTCTGGAGATGATAGCTATAAAGAGTTAGACTACAGCTATGTCATGGAAACTTTTATATCACTTGGGAGCAATTACAGACTAAATTGAAAAATTAAGCCCTTTTTCTGCTTGTGTATGCATGTCACCTGATAATATTAAATATCTTCTAAAGGAGATCAAGGGACTATGAATGAAGTCAAAGGGTTGTAAATTGCAAATAAAGAGGTACATATGCAACAGAGGAAAGTATGTGCTATATCTGTGAAAAAGTTCGAGACACTTTTTATGTCAGGTGAGATTGTCCAGGGCTGCAAAAACAACAAGTCTGAAGTGGAAAAGAATGTAAGTTCTTATAGTACAGGCTGAATGCAATTTCTACCTAGTGAAGCTTACAGAAGAGTTTCTTCTTTAAAAGTTGTTGATGGATCCCTGCTTTAGAGTCATGTAGACCACCTATTTGGTATGGCATTTCTCTCTGTTCTGTGCAGGAATACACTTGTCCATTTCATAAACATTAAATTCAATGCAAAATCTTAATGGGAGAAGTTATGAGTGCTTTGTAAGCTTTCTAGCACTAACAATAGACCTCTTTATTATTATTTTTATTATTATTATAAGTAAGCTTAGGAAGTGTGGGTTAGATGAGTGGGCAGTGAGGTAGATTGACTTTTAAAACTGACTGAATGGCAGAGCTTAGAGGGTTGTGATCAGTGGCACAGTTTAGGTGGAGGCCTAGACTAGAAGAGCTAGCAGTATCACCCAGGGGTCAGTACTGGGTTCAGTCTTGTTCAACTCACTCATCAGTGATCTGGATGAAGGGACAGAGTGCCTCCTCAGGAAGTTTGCTGATGACAGCAAACTGGGACGAGTGGCTGATACAGCTGAAGGCCGTGCTGCCATTCAGAGAGACCTGGACAGGCTGGAGAGATGGACCTGAGAGGAACCTCATAAAGTTGAAGAAAGGCAAGTGCAGGGTGCTGCACCTAGGGAGGAATAACCCCATGTATCAGTACAGACTGGGGGTTGACCTGTTGGAAAGTAGCCCTGTGGGACCTGGAAGGACCTGGAAGTTCTGGTGGACAACAAGTTAACCATGAACCAGCAGTGTGCCTTTGTGGCCAAGAAGGCCAATGGTATCCTGGGGTGCATTAGGAAGAGTGTTGCCATCAGGTCAAGGGAGGTGATTCTGCCCTCTACTCAGTCCTGGTGAGGCTACGTCTGGAGTTCTGGGCTGCTCAGTACAAGAGAGACATGGAACTAACTGCTGGAGAGAATGCAGCGTAGGACTACGAAGATGATGAAAGGGCTGGGGCGTCTGCCCTCTGAGGAACGGCTGCGAGAGCTGGGCCTGTTTAGCCTGGGAAAGAGAAGATTGAGAGATGATCTTGTCAATGCACACAAATATCTTAGCGGGAGGTGTTGAGAGGGTGGGACCATACTCTTTTCAGTGGTGTTCAGAGACAGGACAAGAGGCAACGGGCACAAACTGAAACACAGGAAGTTCCACCTGAGTATAGGGAAGAACTTCTTTACTGTGAGGGTGACAGAGCACTGGCACAGGTTGCCCAGAGAGGTTGTGGAGTCTCCTTCTCTGAAGATGCTCAAAACCTGCCTGGACGCAACCATGTGCAATGTGCTTTAGGTTACCCTGCTTAATGAGCGGGGTGGTTGGGCTGCATGATCTCCAGAGGTCCCTTCCAACCTAACTGATTCTATGATTCTGTGACTTTTTTTTAAGTAGAAGTGAGGTACTACTTACAGCAGCAAATGTTTCTTCAGTGTGTGAGAATTAATTGCTTATAGATTGTAGCACTAGAACCCTGTTTTTGTGGTCTGATGCACTGGAAATTAAAGACTGCTTGTGACAATATAACCCCCTGTGACAGATTTTTTTTAACTTCAGAACAAATTTTACCATTGTTGGATGAAGTCTGTGAAAATTTTGAGCAAATCACTGTGCTTTAAATGTAACTGTGCCAGGTACCTTAGATTGGTTTCCTCTGGCCTCTCCCATTACTCCAGGCAATTCTGGAAAACAGGTCTCTGCCAGTACTTTAAAACACTTGGTACCAGGAGGTATTAAAACACTTAGTACCAGGAGATATGTCGCCATAATGCTGAACTGCAGAACAGCATGACCGATAGAAGTTTCAATTAAGGGGGAAATCCTTTTCCTTGTTAGAACACTTTGTCATGGTTTCTTTAAACAATATAAAATAATTGTTACTTAGAAGGGAATGGTAGCTTTCATAAAGGGCTGAATTGCCTTGGGAAAAGAATTGGTTTGGCACTGGTAGTGGGTGTTCTTTCTGAAAACGTAACTAATTGAAAAATGTTTCCATGGGGATTCGAGGCTAGCCTCTAGCTTCGTTCTTGGGGAAATACAGCATTGTTTTAAAGTATATTTAAATAAAACGTAATCTTCATCTTTTGAGAGACTGTTTTGCTTTGAAGACAGTTAAAGAATTTAGCCAGATTAGAGCTCGTGTGTGAAAATAATTTTTCAGAACTGGCTTAGTTGAAGAACGCTTTCATGCGTTTCAGAACCAGCACACTAAAGAAATGGACCTTGCCAACTGGAAGCTGTAAAGACAGCATCTCATCAAAGGCTAAAAAAACCCCTGTTTTCAGCTTTAACCAGTCTTCCCCAGAGAAGGCTGTTCCGGGCACGCAGTGCATCATCTTTCTTCTGTTGAGCTGAAGCATTACCAAATGTGATCATGATAAATTACGCAGAAGACTCTTCTAATTTGGGAAACGTAAAGGCAAACTAAATTTGAAACAAAGTAAGGCAGTAGTAAGCCAGTTTAGAGTTCAGGTGAATCTTCCTTCCAACTCTACGATGTTACAGCTGGGTAGGCAGTTTTTAGACTCTTCTGAACTTACCTTGCATTAGAATGTGTTATAAATCAGTTACATTGATTTTTGTACCTTGCTTCCTTCTGTTCTTTTTGCCTAAATCTTGTCTGGGACAATCTGTATTTGGATGTGTGATTATGACAGACATGAGCTGGTAAATGTCCATCAGAAGCTGGTGCTTTGAAATCTTCTTGTAGGTTGCTTGGAATATTATGGACTGAGGTGACAACGCAATATACTGAGTTCTCTTGTTTGCCTGCTTCTAGTTGTTGTAGGTCCAGGCTACAGCCCTGGACTTTGGCTGCTTTGGAGACAAAAGATAAGGGGGAAAAAAGGTTTAATTGTGTTATTACAAGAGCTTAGCAATAGTTCCATAGTTTTCTGGCTGTAATATTGAAACTCACCTACTCTGATAGGCTAATTTTTAAAAGGATGTATTTTTTGACATAGCTTCCAGGATTAACTCTCCCAGCCCTAAATTTACAATGTTTATTGTTAGTTCTAGATTAGCAACATGAAGCCTGTGCCATGATATTTATCAAAGAGAAAGGTTAACCTGCAACACAACAAATTATGTCTTGGTTTTGCATGGATGTTTCTTAAACCATACTCTTCCCTCCACCCCCCAGCCGATTCTAAAGATGATGCTGATAAATGGCTGTGTGGCTTGAATATCTTGTATCAGGACGTCATGAGTGCTCCCACACCTGCAATCATAGAGAGGTATGTGGATATTCTTTCACTTTGTGAGACCTGATGTTTCTTTGGAATTGAAGGTGGAAAACCTGAAGCATTTTTTTTAAGATACAAGAGGTGGTGTCTGCCAGCCTTGCATCTCAGTAATTCCCAGGTGCACTTTTGCAATTCTCCTTTGTATTGGTACTGTTGTATCATATGGCAATGTGGTCAATTGACTCTGAGAGTTAGGCTGAAAAATGAATATTTTTGAGGATTACTTTCCAGCAGCCAGCCAAATGATGGTGAAAATGCAACCTTAGTGCTCCAGAGGATGTTACCCTCAAAATTGCTCATGCCCAGAATTCCAATTTTCCAGAAAGCTTTTAATTTAGTGTCTGTACTTGATTATTGTTTATCGCTGTTGACATTTTTGCTTGTGGTAAGTCACTGCTGTTGGCTGCTGTGAGGATATACCCAGTCCTTTCTTGCTAACTGTCCAAATTGCAGCTTTGATACTGATGTTGTCTTTACCTACCTGCAGTTCCAATAAGGGAAAAAGTACTCTTCTCTTTCTGCCCTTATCTGTTAATATTGCATCACGAAGTGCTGTGTTCCAAAGGTGGTTACATTTGTGCAGTGGACAAAATACTCCCTTGGAGACAGAATATAAGCTTGTTAGTGACATGCTGTGATCATCATTTGGACCAAAATTGTGTGTGTTTTGAAATTTACTTTTGATACTGCTAGTATTATTTTGCTGTGCACCTGAAACCTACATGCATTCTAATTATGATTTTTCTTAAAAATTCTCTATTTTCCGTCTTCAAATTTTTAATTTTATGCATCTAACAGACCTTTGAGCCAGCAGCCTCAGCTGAGTAAATCATTGACTTCATGGAGTTATTCTGGTTTGTATTAGCTTGACGTTTTGACTCATTCTATCCACTTACATTTTTGCAGTTGCTGGCGGTTCATTCTTTTCTGCCTTGCCTTTCCCCTTCCTGTGTTATGTGGCTTGGAAATGCAGTACTAAGCATCAGAAAAGTATTTATTAATAAAAGTAGTGTTATGAAACTGGCTGAATGCTGTGATGTTGCAACTGGAAATGTTTTTGCTTTATTAAAAGGCATATTTTTTAATTTTAAAATATTTCTGTTGAATTTCATCTCTGGATTTTGATATTCCATTGGCTGTATTTCTTTTTAATTCTCAGATTAAATCTTTTTTTTCCTTTTTCCCCAAGCTGGCTGAGAAAACAGATCTATTCTGTTGATCAAACTAGAAGAAATAGGTAAGAAGCTCTTCCTCTTCATGTTCGATTTGTTTTTAGCGAACTTTTCCTTGCAGACTGTAATGTGGAACGTTCCCTTCTTTGGCCAAGATGGGAAATACGAGAGACTCCAGAAAATTGTATTTGGTGTTGCTTTGACAACTTATTTGTTGCCTTTTGATAAACACACAAGGTGCATAACGTTCACTCGTGTTCCTATGTGATATAATGGAGTAGGAAATGAAAAATAAACCATTCTGCTTTTTAGTCTAAAATAACCCTGCCTGTATAAGGAAAGGAGTTTGTCCTCTTGTGCTCTTACCACTCAGCTGTGCAGCTATGTTAGGTTGCTTACTTTACAGAAGTCTTTGCTCTTTGATAGTCAAGTTGGAGCCCAGCAGTGTGGACTGTTATTTGCCTTTAGTTTTCTTGTGTGGCTGTGCCACCACGTCTTCCCTCGTTGCTGAAGCAGTTTTGTATTGGAGCGACTGCAGTCTAACATAGATAAATGCAAACCAGCTTTTAAAGGCTTGTTCATGCTCAATCAAGCTGCAAAAGCAGAACTGAGTTGCTAAAGGTCCAGAGTGAAATGTTTGATTGGTTAGTCTTCTCTGGTCTCAGTCCTGATGGGGTAGAACATGACTAATAGCTGTGATACTAGTTTGAAACTAGTCACAGCAGCTACTCTAGATATAGAATCATAGAATCAGTAAGGTTGGAAGGGACCTCTGGAGATCATCTAGTCCAACCTCCCTGCTCAGCAGGGTCACCTAGAGCATGTTAGACAGGGCTGCATCCAGGCGGGCCTTGAATATCTCCAGAGAAGGAGACTACAGAATCATAGAATCATACCAGTTGTAGGGTTGTCCCAGTAGTAACATGAATTCTTTCCTGCAGGGGACCAGAGCTCTGAGAAGAAGAGGACAGAATATTTAGAGGGAGAGGAGATAACAAAGAGATAGCTGAGGATATTACCAAAGAGAAAGGACTATTGGTATGACAGGGTAGTACAGTGTAAGAGAGTTATTTTAACAGTGGGAAAGGGAAGACATCTCTTGAGGATAGAAGCAGGAGGAAGCAAAGTTAATGGTTTGGAAGAAAGGGTAAAACTATTTCCTGAGTTCTTGCTTTGATAAATGTAATTTTGTGCAATTGGCCTGGCTGTATGGATTTCTCTCTCTGACGTGTTCTGAGAGACCAAAGCCAAGAAACCATTTATGGACTGCTGCTTCTCATGTGAAGAAGCCCCATTCTGTTGTAGCCCCCCCGTGCTGTGTAGCCTTGTATGTTTGAGTTTCGGTAGTAGGTTTCAGGTCCATATGCGAAGTGCTTTTGTAGCTTTTGCATAACACAGGAGACTTTCTTTAATGAATTCAGTGGCACACTTCTCATTAAAATTGCCAGAAGCTGTGGAACACTGAGGAGAATGTTAACTCCTCCTCTACCATGTATATATTACTTTACCACGATTTTGCCCTCTTTCTGTAACTTTCTGTAACATTCTAAGCTGTGCTTCAGAAGAGAGAAGAATACTCATTTCCTCTCATTTAAGCCTTTTCCTAAAAGCAAAATAAGGCATAATGTTTCATTGTGTGAATGAGGCCATGTTATGGCAGGAAATAACACCATTCTGCAAACAAGCTGTGGTGTTGTGCAGCTGGCTTCAGCGCGAGCAGAGAGAACTTCAGGAACAGCGTTCCCAAAGTTGGCTGGAGTGGGGAAGTGCAAAGTACCCTCTGACTTTAACGCCTGCTGATACCTTTTTAGAAGCCAGTTCTGCAATGGCAGTGAGGCATCGTGAAGCAAAAACAAATGCTAGGGTAGAAAAGCTCTATCTGACAGTGTATGTCTGTTGAGTTTTTCTTTGATGCTTTAGGTTGTTCTATCACTACAAGGCAGTCTGGGTGCAAGGGGACTTGCACTGTGGAGATGGCAGTTTTTCATTTTCTTGTTAGATGATTCACACCTTTAGAAAATTTCAGGAAAGGACTTTGAACTGAGTTTCATTGTGTTTAGTGTTGCAGTTTGTAGAGAGGTTAATTGTAAAGGTTAGGCTTCCAGGCCAGTCCTGTTTAACTGGTGGAGTTTTTGCCAGTGGTAATGATGTCCCAGCTCTTTGTTTTAGTTTGTGCTTCTCTGACCGGAGGAAATTGCTTGTTCTCAGTGTTTAGGGTACAAATAAAGTGCTCGTTTTTGCTCCCCAAAGAATTGTTTTTTTTTCAGAGGTCTGGCGACAGGGCGGAAAGCCAGGAATTTCCTGAGTTCTAATCTGGCTCTGGCATGGATTTTGGCTAAGTTGCTTCTTGCTTTGCTTCTTTCCCTCTCTACACAATGGGGATGAGAATATCTCACAGAGCAGTTACTTGCATGGACAGTTTGTAGAATAAAAGCATGACTTCGTTCTCTGTAAGCACTATGTTGCTTAAAGTCTGAAATATGTGTCTTATCTGAAAGGTCTCACTGTCATTTGGAAAACTTTGTTTTTTTGAAGTCAGTACTGTTCTGCTTATGCTGTTTTATCAATGGATGTTCTGAAACTATGAAAAGGTTCAGAAGGTCTAGGTAGACAGATCTTGAAGGTAGTCCTCTTTGGGGAGACTTGGTTATGTAAGGAAGATGAGGTCATGTTCAGATATTGCAGAAGCAATCTCTTACTACTGATAATCAACTTTACCATCTGAGTGAGTAACAGCTGGAGTTAAAGATTACAAAGGTATAGAAAACTTGAGCTTTTAATTTTCTGTTTCATCTCACCTTCTTTGTATATTGTTTGTATAATGTTTTCACTGCCTAGATTACTGTTGCAGTGGGATTGAAACAATGGAAGAAAGGCTGTGATTCATCTGACTACGTTTAAACATCTACATTTGAGCTGACTGTCTAGATCTGGCCAACAGTTAGTGGAGAGAAATGAGAGTTTCTGCAGCACTATTCATTTTGTCCATATATGTATAGCCAAAATATGTGAAATGCTTGTTTCTCCCCACAGATTAGAAAACGCATCTAGCTTGCTTAGATGTAGATGTTATGTTTATAGAGGTGTATGGTTATGTGAGATGAATCCTACCTAAAATGTTTCAACCATCACTTTTTTGTGTTGATAGAAAATACATGTTTTTTTTGTTTTTTTTTTTTTTTTTTTTTTTTTTTCAGTAGCTGACTGAATGCAATAGAACTGTTGTGTTTTTTTTCTGCTCTCTTGTTTTTCAGTATCAGTCTTAGGGAGCTGAAAGCTATCCTTCCCCAAGTAAATTTCAAAGTGAGCAGCATGAAGTTCTTGAAGGATAAATTTGTGGTAATTACCTGTTAACTTACATCTGTTTGATATTATCTTACAGGTGTTGCTATTTCTGTTCAGCATACGGTCTGTATTTTTGTTTCACTACAGTTAAATGTACTGTAAATGATATCACTTAATTTACAAATTTGGCTTTGCGTGTAACCATGACTTTAAGAAAATACAGACTTACATGTTCGTACTTTTCATTTGAATGTTCCCTAAAAACAAAATGGGATTTGAATCTGTTCTGCTGCTAACTGTACAGATGCATAGGAAATTAGTCAAGATAAGAATTATTAAGTAAGAATTCTTTTGCAATATGATCAAACTAATAACTTTTCCCTCCCACTTGTGGTAATATTCTGAAGGTTTTTTCTATTCCTGCAGGAATTGTAAAGATCCCCACCTTTTCCTACTTTCCAGCTCTCCACCCTTAAAGCATACATTCTTGCTTTTGTTGCTCCAGCTAACAATGACTGACTGAGACACTACTTTACCCTCAGTAACTTAGTGGAAATAGAGTCAGGATGTAAAATGCAAGGCTAGAAATGTGGGCTGGCAGCAGTATGTTGCAAACTAAGAGTCTGTTCACCTGTTCGTATTCTTAAAAAATAAAGTAGAGCAGAATGTGTAAGATTGCACTCTGAATGGGAGTAACTTGTTTGCTATACAAACACGATACAGAGAATTCTAAATTCACTGGATGCTACTTTCTGTCACAGGAAATAGGTGCTCATAAGGAAGAACTTAGTTTTGAACAGTTTCATTTGTTCTACAAGAAAATTATGTTTGAACAACAGAAATCGGTAAGCTTTTTCATAAATGGTTGCCATACTTTTAAACTACTTGGTCAGAATAAAGAGTGAATGCTGATTTTTTTTTTTTTGTTGTTGTTGTTTTTTCCCCATTGTTGTAACATAAAAAGGGCTTTTCTCATATTACTGTACTTGACATTTAGTTAACAGTCACCATCAGTACTTGATTTAGGAAGGTAAGTCCTTAATGTTGCTTCTCATGTGTTGGTAGTATAAAGATGCACAAAAGAAATGGAGTTTCTACTACAAAGAGCTTTTCTTGTGAGCTTGTTCAGTATATAGTGTCTTTATATCAGGTCTGGTTGTTTTGTTTACTGATAGAAACAATGTTTTTCCATACTTGTGTTAGTCTTGTATCACAAAGAACATTAAGTAAATTGTGCTGTAATGTACCTTGACCATCAAGTAATAGCTGCTGCTGTTGTCCTGTGCTTAGAGATAACCAATGATGAGTCCACAGCATGATGTGCTTTAGAGAGTCCTTGTGGGTGCGTAAATGCAGCAGAATTACATTTCATTAATTTCTGTGGGCAACTGCCTGACTACTGTTCTCCGTGTGTACATTACATAGATTCATTAAGTTGGTGGCACCTGCATATATTTAGTGATCCTGAAAATGCAGCAGCCTTTATAGCTGTGTGAAAACACCTAATGTGGACTTACTTGCATAAATGTCTTAATTGATGACATTTGTGCATTGTTGATTGGATTTTTAAGTCGTTAAAGTAGAAGCTTTTATAATGAAAGTTAGTACTGTTTCTTTTGTCAATAGGACTTTCTTGTTCTGGTTGAAAGTGATCATGAAATTATTATGAGGTAGTAAAGAATCTCCATTACTGTCTGGGTTTTATTTTTGCTCGTGAAAATCTAGTTAATTAGCCTGAGCACAAAGTTACCTAAGAGTAAAATACAGAATAAGGAGGCTATCTGACTTCCTTAAACTGTTGTTATCACCCCTTCTGGATCATTTCGAAGAAACTCCTCAGTTTGCTCAACAACTGCTTGTGGGTCAGCTGATAAATTTCCCGCAATCTGTAGCTATGCTGATCCAAGCTGCAAGCATTTAGATTTAGCAATTTAGATTTTACACTGCAATGAATAAATATGATGGAAGATAAATACTTCCTGTTTTTCTGGGCTATCAAGCAATAAAAGCTCCCTGGTAACTTGACTGATTGTGTGCATAAGGTGCCTTATCAATGGCAAGTTTCTTGCCTGAGAATTGTATGTTTTCATCCTGAAAGGCCTGAAGTGCAACTGCTAGCCTTTACAGTATGTTTTTTTTTCTATTAATTTAACTCAAAATGTATGTTGCCAACTTGTATGCACTTTCTATAAGGTAGAAATTCATGTTTGTTCCCCTTCACAAAGCAATGGTTGTTACTAGATAGAGGATTGTGTATTCTTCTACTATTTATCTCTGCTCCTTTTTCTTTCTTATTTTAAGATTCTTGATGAATTCAAAAAGGATTCCTCTGTGTTCATTCTTGGGTGAGACTCTTCATTTGTATTGTTTTTCACATGTATGTATGGTTGCAGTGCTGGAGAACTTGCAGTCTACTTACAGATCCCTATTTGTTTGTAATTACATCGCTGTTTTTTGTACTTTTGCTTTGGTAAGCGGAAAAAAAAATGATACACCTTGTTGCATTCAGAAAGGTAAATTTATCATAGAAACAAGTCCTGGTTATCATTTGCTAAATGTTTTTACCTCCTAACTGCATGAATGGCATGGATGTCAACAAGGAAATTCGCCTGCCTTTTGATTTTAGTAAGAGCTGAACAGAACTATTAAAGGACAGAATTTGATGGAGAAATTTTACCTTCAGTCTGGAGAATGATGTGGCACACAGGCTTTGGCTGGGTACAAGTACAGAGCTGACCTAAACATTTTCAACAATTTTTACTTGATGGACTTGAGAATAAAGTAAGATATATACCAATGCCTGTGACCTCCTTTTTCATGTTGTAATATTTTGAACATGAACTAAACCAGTTTATCTTAGTTTTTGAATATTATACTAACAGATCTAGTGCATTACTTTAAAAAAAATTGCTCTGAGTGTACAACTTCCCCCCCCCTTTTTTTTTCTTTTTCTTTTTAAGTCTTTGGTCATCTCATACAGATTAAACTTGATGAGACTACTTAAACCCATAGATTTACCAAAGATGAGTGGGTTGTAAATATCTTATTAGTGCTATATGATGTACCATGTGCATCCTACAAAAGGGAATGCAACTGTGCTCCTTTCTGTCAGTGTGGCTGTATCCTGCCTCTTTGTTTCAGGTTTTGATTTGCCGCTGTAGATCGTCTGAATAACACATGGAAGGAGTTACTTGTCGAAAGGTGGCTCTGCCATAATTTAATATAAGAATATATCCATATGCCTTACCTGAAGTTAACAACACATTTGTAAAATGAATGCTGCTCTTTTTCTATAAAGCAGGAAACAGAATTGGCAGTTTTCCCAATGAATCGCTATCAAAAATGGATCAGGGATCCAGGAGACCTTATTTGAAAGCTTGAAATACAATGATTACATAACTCAGTATTACAACTTTAATCTAAATTCCACTGAAGTTATAAAAGATTTTAGTGGTAGCAGTAGGATTATACTGTAAATCCAAGATACAACCTCCTGTCACTTTCTGCTATAACATTTGATGACACACGCTCTGTTATTTCTTTAGCTTCACTTATTTTATTTTATTTTTAAAAGAAACACTGACCGTCCAGATGCTTCGGCAGTTCATCTCCATGACTTTCAGAGATTCCTGCTACATGAGCAGCAGGTAAGAAAGTTATAGGAATCTGGAGCTCTTGAGGTTGTCTCACAGAATTATATACTTACAGGAAATGTAATGTGTCATAGAATATGACTGATGTCAGCTGTGACAGGAGGTCTTGGAAAAATTTTTTCTTATTCATTGACATTAAAGGCCACAGGAATTACTATTTTTCATCCATGTAAAGACTCTGAGGGTGAATCAGAAGAGGAGGATACTGTAAATAAGGTTTTAACAGATCTCTATTTAGTCATGTAGATAAATAGATAGCCTGAAAATAAACACTACATGTTTGTCAAAGATGATATCGTGACCTAGTTGCAGCTGTCACTGCACATACATCTGGGGTAATACCTTGGCCATGGCCCTGTTCTAGCAGCTGTTTTTTTTTTAAGCACACAAGCTGACTGCTGCAGTTTGAGTCAAACGGAATTTTCTCTTGAATGGAGACAGTTCGGTGCCCTGTGTTAGCAAGCAGGTAAGGATTGAGTTGAGGGATTGCAGCTGTCTTCACCATTGTATATAATCTTATTTAGCACAGACACCATGGAAAAAAATCATAATTTGCTATATAGGCCAATCTCTAAGGATAGACAGTCACAATAGTATATAGTGGAAATTCACAATAGAATGTAATGGAATGCTTCTGAGATTGCTCATTGAATTTATCTGCGTTCCAATTCTTTACTTCCTATGCATTTTAGATTCGTGATACTGGTTAGGCACTGCTAAGCTGCAGATTTGCAAATAACTATCAAAACTCAGATCAACATTTCCTGTATGAACTTGATCCTTTCTTTTGCTCCCTGTTACACTGTGTTAAAATGACTTTCAGATTGCATTTAGAAGGGAGAAGACTATTTGTTAAGCCTTAGCCTTCAGAGGCCACCTATTTACTGTGTGCATGCCTGTGTTTACAGATCTGGTGTGTATCTTCTGGGCCTCCAATCTGTATAGAGGTACTTGCACAAAGAACTTCTTTTTCCCCCTTAAATGTCACATAGGAAACTAAAATGTGTGGGTGCAGTAAAACGTACTGTCAGTTAAATGGCCAGATGAGAGAGTTTTAATGCATCACATCTGTAGGTCTCTCTCTTCTCCATTTAATTTTATATAGCGTATCACAGCATCTAAAGCTTTTTGCTTCTTTATTATTTTTAGGAGTCTTGGGCACAAGATCTCAGTAAAGTCCGAGAACGAATGACAAAGTTTATTGATGACACTATGAGAGAAACTGCTGAACCCTTCCTCTTCGTTGATGAGGTGAGATAACTATATTTTCTAATAGTTTCTCAAGGACGTTTTGCTTTCATTGCTACTTTATAGTTTGTTAATTGGATGGCAGATTCTTTAGGCTGCTCTTGCTGCATTGTGGGATTTCTTTTGGCCTTGTATGGTCAAAAGTGTTTAAATTTGGTTTCTCTTCATATTTTAGTTTCTCACTTACCTTTTTGCAAAAGAGAACAGTATTTGGGATGAGAAATATGAATCAATAGATGTGCAGAACATGAATAATCCTTTGTCCCACTACTGGATTTCTTCCTCTCATAACACGTAAGTTACCAAAAGTCTCATTATCTATCTGTATTCAAACACATGATTTCCCATCAGTATGATGAAGCTTGGGTATGTTTCATACTCTCCAGAAACCTGTCAGACTTGGCTGAGCATTTTTAATGTTCTATAAATCGTTCCATCCTGGAATGTGATAACATCTGGTTCAGCAAAATCCAGGTCTTTCACAGCACCACCCCCCCCCAAAAAAAAAAGAAAAAAAAACCATGCAAAGTCTTCATAGCAGGAGGAAAAATGACCTCCAATGAGTAAGTGGGAAATTATTTAAGTTGACTGCTTATATTCTCTTACAGTTTCCTTTTGTTCCTTAGATACCTGACAGGAGACCAGCTTCGAAGTGAATCCTCCACAGAAGCTTATATCAGGTGCCTTAGAATGGGATGTCGATGTATTGAGTGTGAGTAATGAGCTTGTGGAATGCTTTGTAACATGCTCCCCATATAGGCAGTTTCCCCTATTTAAGACAGAAAAAAGAAATGAAATCAAGAACTGTTTTGTTTTTTGAAAGTTGAAGTTATTCATCTCAGAAATGCTCGTTCTTTAAATCATTGTTCCTATGCCGTGCTATTACCCTGTCCGCTTGCTGTGGTTCTTGTTTCCTTGGAATTTCCAGAAGATGTTTCTAAATCTTATCTCCATCATATACCAGTAATTGAATCACTGATTTACGCTATGAGAATATAAGATTCAAACCCCTGTTACATGTGCAGTATATGTGGAGAGAGGTATAAGACAAAGCTTAGTTACTTTCATTCATGTTGCATTAGGAACAGTGTTGCAAGCAGGTCAAACAAGGTGATCCTGCCCCTCTACTCAGGCCTGGTGAGGCCTCATCTCGAGTACTGTGTCCAGTTGTGGGATCCTCAGTACAAGAGAGACATGGAGCTACTCTGGAGAGTGCAGTGTAGGGCTATGAAGATGATCAGAGGGCTGGAGAATCTGCCCTCTGAGGAATGGCTGCAAGAGCCAGGCCTCTTCAGGCTGGGGAAGAGGAGACTGAGGGGGGATCTTATCAATGTGTATAAGTCCCTGAAGGGAGGATGTCAAGGGGATGGGGACAAACTCTTCTCAGTCGTCCCATGTGACGAGACAAGAGGCAACAGGCAGAAAATGAACCACGGGAAGTTCCACCTGAAAATGAGGAGGAATTTCTTCACTGCGAGAGTGGTGGAGCACTGGCACAGGTTGCCCAGGGAGGTTGTGGAGTCTCCTTCTCTGGAGATCTTCAAGGCCTGCCTGGATGCAGCCCTGTCTACCATGCTCTAGGTTACCCTGCTTGAGCAAGGGGATTGGACTAGATGATCTCCAGAGATCCCTTTCAACCTTACAGATTCTATGATTCTTCATACAGACAAGACTACGTCTTTGAATTTCTTACAATTTTCTGCTTTTTGCCATCCCATTAACCCGCTTGTAAATCAGTTGCTATTTTTGTGCCTTCGTTCTCCACTAATTGTGTATGCTTCTTCCTCTCTGTCTTTGTGTGTCTTATTTCATGGTTTGACTCGATTTTCATATTATTTCCCCAGTTACTTTGTAAAACCAGTTGCTGTTGGCTGATCAACTTTTGTCGTAATTCACAAAGGCCCTGCTCAGTTTGGTTAATACAAAATGTATCTCAAATTAGAGTTTTGGGATTATAATCAACAAAATATATAAACTGTCAACATATCGCTTGCGGAAGTTTGTTTACCGCTTGGAGCATTAATGTAAACTAATTAACTGACAGTTTAGCAGCCTGAATTCATTATTTCAAGATTCCTTAATCAGAATGCTTTTGTGAAATTTTATATTGTATTTTATTTGTATTGCCCTTACTTATGTGAATTTAATGTCCTCTATGAGAGATCTGAAGCTACCTACTAGAATAATTTAATAGAACATAAAAGTCTATGACTCATTGTATGAAACACTCTGAAGAATTAGATGTATATTGTATTCTTTCTACTGGAATAGTTTGAGTAACTGCTTGGTCTTTTTTTTTTTTTTTTTCCTCTGCTTGTCTTTCCTAGTGGATTGCTGGGATGGTCCAGATGGGAAACCAATCATTTATCATGGATGGACACGGACAACAAAGATCAAATTTGATGATGTGGTACAGGCAATCAAAGATCATGCCTTTGTTGCATCTGAGTAGGTTTTGATTTTTCCTTAAGCTTGGTTTGAATGATTAGAGCCTTCCTGAACTTTTTGTTTCCTCATCAATTTAGGGAAAAAAGAATCGGGGGGAAGAGTGATACTTTCTCTTCATTAATGTCCAGATGTAGTTCTTTAATAGATTCAATTTGAGGAAGAGTCCCATTACATAACAATTTGCTGCTGAGATAGATAGTGAGTACCGTAAAGTCATTCCTGTTTCCTTTCTTGGGTATTTGTCTGTTAAACTGAAATGTGTGACTTCAAATTCTGAAAAGTATGTTTTAAGCCCCCTCCCCCCCGCCAAACCCCACCCTGTGCAATATAAGAAAAATATCTATGAGGTAGTGTTTGCATTGCAGGGGAGGCCTTAGCTGAGAGGAGAGATAATTTATAGCATACCTCCTGAACTGGTCATATGGGTTTAAATCTATCTCTGCTGTGCTCTTCTAAGCCTTGTGCTGAGATCTTAACATGAAAAGTATGACCCATCAATTGGCAAGGAGATAAGGCTGTCAGACTCCTCTTTCCTCTGCTCCCTGCTTCTCCTGTTTACCAGCTGGACATATAGGAGAAGTGCTCTTTTCTCATGTGGGACAGGATCTGACAGTTTCAGTATGATGAATGCACTGTGATGCTTTCCCTACATGCGTTAAGGGATGGGCAACTCAAGAGGGATATAGAGATATTTCTGGATATGTGCCCCTGCATGCACAGGGACCTCTGGAGATCACCTAGTCCAACCTCCCTGCTCATCAGGGTCACCTAGAGCATGTTAGCCAGGGTTGCATCCAGGTGGGCCTTGAAGATCTCCAGAGGAGACTCCAGAACCTCTCTGGGCAACCTATTCTAGTGCTCCATCACTCTCACAGTAAAGAAAAATGCTGGAACTGTGCCCAGAGAGCCTGTGGAATCTCTTGTCCTTGGGGATATTCATAATTTGTCTGGACAAAAGTCTAATCTAACTTTGAAATTGACTCTTCCCAGAGTAGGGGATTGGACTGGATGCCCTCCAGAGGTCCCCTTTTGGTCTAAATGATTTTATGATTACATGTCACTTGTTATCTGCTGTGTATGAACATTTTTTTTTTTTGCCTTCTGTCTTCTTGTTTGCTTTAAAAGTTTCTTTCGATTTGGGAGGGAATGTGAGTGCCTTGCTTTGCCAGTTGTAGCGAAAAGAAGCTGACTGTCTGCTTTCGCCTTTGTTTACTTCATCAAAGATATCCAGTCATTCTGTCAATTGAAGAGCACTGTAGTGTGGAACAGCAGCGACACATGGCCAGAGTGTTCAAGGAGGTATTTGGGGATCAGCTTTTAATGAAGCCCATTGAAGCCAGTGCAGATCAGCTGCCATCACCAACTCAACTGAAAGAAAAAATCATCATCAAGGTAGGTTTTCAAGCTTGCATTGTATCCTGGTAGGTAATGTAAAAAAATAAGAGCAGGAGCCGGGAGTACTACTTCTGGCTTCACAGCTTAGCTGCTGGTTTCTGTTGGGGGTAGGAATCCATATACTAGTAATTTGGCAACATTTTATGGAATTCTGTTAAAATGCATATCAAGTTGCTTGCTGTTGGTTTTCTTTGCAGTTAGTTTTGCTAGTTCAAGTGCCAGGTGAAATGTCAGCTCTTTTCTAAGGATCTTCCAGCTCCTGAAATGTCACTGCTGAATTTCCACAAGGGTTCACTGGTGTAGATGCTTATCATAGACTCCTTGTACAGTAACAGCGTACTGTAAAACTGGTCTTTCAAATAATGTGTCTCATTCTAGTGAAATCTAGAGTACTTCGCAGGCTGCAGACTTAAATTGTCAGGATTGATTACTGTGCAAATATAGATGGGTATTTAGTAACTCGTACACAGAAAGTACGATTTATATGTGCAATTTAGACAGCTGCTCCTGAAAATTGAAGTCTTACTCATAGGAACCAGTCACTGTAAGGGTTTCTTACAGATGCAATACAGATGCTTTATTCTATGCTTTTGCATATCAACATGTGGCAGATAAGAAAGACTTCTCAGATTGAAATTGGAGTAGAGTGTTTTGAAGGGCAAAATTTGGCAGAGAATCTGAAGACTATGTGTGATCCCTTCAGCAAAATATTAATGTTGTCTAGGGTTCAGTTTTCTAGCTCCCGTGACAGTTTGTCATACATCTTAAACTTCTGAACAAAAGAAACGAGTAAGCACACAGTTCTTTAATGCAGGACTGGAAATGACAGCACCCCACTGGGAGGTCAGAGGAACAGGAAGTAGAGAATTTAAATCTCTGTGCTTAGAATTATTTTTCTCCAAAAAGTTTGATGTCAGCTGGTAGAGCATAGGAGTGTTGTGAGGCACATCCATTAAAAAAAAAAAAAAAAAAAAAAGAAGGCAGAGCTGTTTTAAAGGGAATAACAAATTACAGTGACTCTGCACTAGAGAACACCTGTATCAATATCATTCTTATACTAAAAGAGCACTGAAGAGTCTTAACAAATAGACAGCTCCTGTTGGTGAGCTAGTTGTCTTGTTTGACTTTTGTTTGGAAAATGTTGTCTGTAAGCAGTCAGAGGTGACTCTTGCTTTAGGTGCCTGTGATATTTTTCAGATAAGTCTGTAAGATTGGAATCTTCCTACAGTAAGGTGTGCAGAACTGAATATGTTTAAGGACTACTAGCTATGAGTGGATTAATCCCATGATTAAGTATTTGAAGTTTGACTTTTAACCCCTTGAACTACTATTCATCATGAGTACTTTAAAGGGGGGCTTTGCTGAGTCTTGCCTTTTCACATACCTTGCATCTTTCTGTTCCAACCTGTATTTAAATACCAGCTAGCATATTTGAAAGAACATTGATTGGTTACAAACATTACCTGCATACTTTTTAAAGAAGGAATGCTTTTATAATAATGAAATTGCGAAATTGCAACAAGAATTGTTCTTAACTATTTTGGTCTCTGTGCTGTGACCAGCCTCGTTCTTTTAAAGTCTGCTTTCAGAATAGCCCAACTATAGCCATTTAATTTCTTCAACCTTTTCTGCAAGAATTAGCTTTGTGGGCTTTTATAGCTTGTTCTGTTTGCTCCTTCCTGTCATGTCCTGTCATAAAGTTTTCACTGATGAATTGGGATGGCCTAAATTGTCTAGTCTGTTATTGTTGTAACGGAGGACTTTATTCGGTGTGTTATGGCAGTTGTTACACAGGACACAGCAACTCTACTTCTTTGGGATACCAGCCTATATTTTTCTGTCAAGCAAACTGTGTCCTGCCCCCCAAAAAACATGCAGTTCAGCAGCTGTGAATTGATAGTTGTCATCCCTTTCCTGCAAGCAGTGACACTGTTCTGGCTTTGCAGTAGCCTACCCTTTCTTCCATCCTTCTAGTATCCTTCACACTGCTGCATAGATGTTGCATGAGTTGTGTGACAGAGCCAAGGTCTTTCCTGAATTTACCTCTTCTCTGTTTCTACAGGAGTTGTAATATTCTGCCTAAGTTAGGGCTTTAAATGTAGGGAGGAGAACAAAGTAGAACTTGTCCTCCTTCCTATGGAGGAGAACTATGTCCTTCTCTTCAGTGTGATTCTTGTTTTAGCCTTACTTTTTGTTAGACAAACATCACTTCGTGTTTTCTGTCCTCTGAAGAATGGTGAGCTCTTGTCAACACAGTTGTTTCCTCATTGCTTGAATGATACCTCTACTAAATTTTCAATCTTTAGCATGAGTTTTAAATCTTGAGCCAATAAATTCCGCCCCTATTATGTAAAGCCTTGTGGAAATGGTATTTTTTGTGGTAGTAACAGAAGAAGGGTGGCAATGGAGGGAAATTACTTCCAATAATACTGAGTTATGCTGAGATAGTTTGACTAATTTTATACACTTTTTTAAAGCATAAGAAGCTGGGGCCAAAAGGAGACATTGATGTGAACCTGGAAGACAAGAAGGAAGAGAAGAAGCAACAAGGAGAACTTTACATGTGGGATACAATAGAACAGGTAGAATTTATGTGACATTTGCAACAATTTGTTATTAGAATGTGTAATATCAGAGCTGCATATGAATGTTATCAATATTTTTGTAAGTAATACCCTCACTTGAACTGATATGAGTGAGGGCAAGAAGAAACTTTGTTGTTAGACCTTGTTGGAAATTGTAATTAGTGTGTTTGATTGTTATTGGTAATAGTTTTAATATGTCTTAACTTCTAGAAATGGACTCGGCACTACTGCGCTATTGCTGATGAAAAGCTTTCATTCAGTGATGACATTGAACAGAACGCTGATGAAGATTCATCAAAGGTGATGACTGTTTTGTTGTTTAAGTGTATTCCTTTCCCTGATTACAGAGATGGTTACTCTAGGGTTTCTATGCAATTGTTAGATTGAAGAAACTAAAACTAGTCTTCTAAAGTCACTAGTTTTGAAAGCTTTATAACGAGTTTTTCTTCTGCCTGAAGCCACACAAAGATTTGTTCTATTAGGGATTTCTGAACAGAAGTTCTTTTCTGCTTCCATGAAACAAGTTTGAAGAAAATGATACAGCTTTACTCAGTGTATAGTCTGGTGCTCTGTTAATTATATTTCCTGTCTGTATGCAACTAAAGTATTCAAATCAATCTAATAAAGTTTCACGCTTCCTCATCTGCTTCTTGGGGTGCAGATGCTAATGCTGATGGCAGTGAGATGCCTACATCAAGAGAATAGTTATCCATTTCTCTTTAATATGAAATGGAGAAGGTGAGCTTTTAAAGAAGCTTTTTAAAGTCAAATTCTTCCTCTCAGATTTTTTCACTGTTTACAGGTGCTGATATTATTGAAATAGTAGAGACTCTGTTTCAGATAAGTGTATCTGCAAATAATAATTAAAAAGGGCCTTTGCCAATGCATTCTCATGAACCTATTTTTATACACATATATGTGTATGGTTCAGAGATTTTTCTCTCTGCATGTGTGGAACCACATACTCATTCACCTAGATGTTAATGTTAGTAGAATAATTGATGTGTAAGCAAGTACACAGATAGTTCTTAGGGGGGAAGAAAGCAGAATAGAAGTTCTCTGGATTAGCAGTAGGCTGCTTTGCTTATAAAATAGAAGCCAGTGTTTGCATTGTTGCGTTCTTTTGCTTTCTGTTAGTTATGTACTTGAACAGGGCTGAAGTTGATCACTGCCCCAGAGAGGAGGTCAGCTTATTTGTAGAGGGACAGTTTGTGGTGAAATATAAGCTGAAATCCTGAAATAGGAGATGGTTGTATCAATAAGCGGTACTTTGTATCAAAACCATAAAATTAGAAGTGGACTATAGAAATTCTTCTCTTCTGGTCTAGGAGGTAAAACGTACTGAACTGCACTTAAAAGAGAAGTGGTTCCATGGGAAAATGAAAGAGGGGAGGACAACTGCTGAGAAACTGCTCCAGGAATATTGTGCTGAAATGGGAGGCCAGGATGGAACATTCCTAGTTAGGGAAAGTGAAGCTTTCCCTAATGATTGCACATTGTCATTCTGGTATGGTGATTGTCTTAAAAATTTTACATGGGCATTATTTATTTTACTTTGCACAAAAATAACTCTGTTTTTTAAGTGTACGTTTACAACAAGGAAATAGGAATAAAGACTTGCTGTCTTTACTAGAATGCTATTGGTGGGGATTTGAAAGACAACTTTCTAGATTAAATTTTAGGGAAGCATAGTGCGTTGTGTTCAAGCAGACTTTATTTGAAGTGTTAGCATTATCAAGAGAGAACTCACCAGTTTGATCTCTACCTTTTTTTTTTTTTTTTTTTTTTTCCCTTAGTGCTCTGGCAGGATGCAGAATTTGTTGTCTATTCAATGAGTGGGCCAAAATTTGGTCTTTTATCTTAAAGTAAATTACTAGTATCCATACTGAACAGGTGGTCTCATAAGTGTTTCTTTTTTTTTTTCTTTTTTTTTTTAAATCAGAGATTGATCTTTTCAATGAAAAAGGATTCCTGTGGAGGGAAAAGAATAAAGAATTTTTGGTGACTTTTCTGGTTGGGACTTCATGAGTAACAGTAAATCAGATGGATTTCTGAGCCAGAGAGTTGTCTGAGCTAATTCTGCAGTAAACATTTGCTATGTTTTAAACCATTGTGGGTTGAAAATTATTAGTTTTTGTCCTATGCTTTTTTTTTTTCCTTCTCTTTGGTTGTTTTAAGAGATGCCAAAGATTCTTGCCGTTTCCTAAACTCACCAAGCAGAGTTAACAATGGATGGATGAGGAAACCCTTCAAAGGAAAAACTTCTACATTATCTTTCCTTTCCTTGGTCCCTTCTTCATTTCTTCAGGAGGTCAGGTAGAGTCCAGCACTGCCGTATTCGTTCTTCAGTCGAGGGGGACAGCGTGAAATACTACCTGACGGACAACCTCACTTTTGATAGCATCTATGATCTCATTCAACACTACAAGGAAGCCCACTTGCGATGTGCTGAGTTTGAACTGCGTCTGACTGATGCTGTGCCTAATCCCAGCCCTCATGAAACTAAAGAGTATGTACTGCAGAAGGCAAGCACCTGGGTTGTTAAGTTGGAGTTCTTTGCATTTGTCTTAAATGGTCTTGGATTTTTTTTTTCCTGTAAAATTCCTCCAGGTTCTGGAGCACACCTGAGGTTTTACTTGCTCACATGTGTTGTAGGAATAAGCTTCATTGAAAGACACTGAGCAAGAGTCTTGACTCTGAGAGCCTGTTAAAGCAGGGAACAGCCTCTGGGAAAGCAATTTGCTGTTGGCGGTTGTGAAGATCAGTGAGAACTGTAATGTTTTGAAAGTGTGCTAATTCCTTACTTCTCTGCTTAGTGGTTTACGATGCCCAGCAGGGTGGATTAGATATTTAGTAGATGGCTGTGGTCTGGCAACTAAGTGGTCATGGTCTGTGCCATGTGGAAACTATTACTGGAGTGGTGAGCCCAAGCTGAGTTATGTTTCCTTAATCCTCCCCTCCACCTCACCTCTGTCAGAGCTGGTTAGAGTAACTTGTCCCATGCTGGTAAGAAACTGCGTAGCTTGGTTTTTATTTCCAGCTGGTGTTTGCCAGATGTGGATTCTGGGCAGAACTTGCTCTTGTTTGCTGGCAGAACGCTGTGCAGACACTGCTTTTTGTTCTGTTTCCTCTGCAGTCAGAAAAAGGAAATCTCCTTTTCAATGTGAAATCACATACCTGAATTCAAATTTCTTTTTTTCCTGGAACCTTGTTTGTGTTCCAGGAAAAAAAGCTGGCCACCCATAGCTGACTGTTGAAGCCAGTATGAGGCGAGGGAACAGTTTAAGGATTAGTTTTTCAACTTTTCTGTGGAGGTGGGAGTGTACTGCCAGTATAAGTGGTCATACCTTCACTGAAGCCACCTTACACAAGGTTCATCCTTAGAGTGAGAGATGGAATCAAGGTCTGAATCAAACAATTTGAATGCCTGGTGTTTTCTCTTGTCTGTATTTGGGCTTCTCCTTATATCTACTATGTTAAAACTCTGAATCAACTACAGAAAACAGAATGATGGACTAAAAGCAGGATCCAGTGCCTTTGTTTTAGGAAGAAATACTAATTTATGTTTTATTCTTTTAAGGAAGCAAGATGTTGTGGTATCTTCTTGATGGTTTTGTCTCAAATAAGCTGCCATGTTTTGTAATAACTGCTATCACAGGTGGCAGGAAGGGGGAGATATAATGCATATTTTTTCTTGTAATGTTTGAGACTCTAGTGCTAGTAACACTGCCTCTTCTTACTGAATGACGTTTGACCAGCTTTGTAATCTTTTGTCCATTTTGATTTTAACCTTTGTAGTTGGTATTATAGTAACCTGAGTCGGGGAGAGGCAGAAGACATGTTGATGCGAATTCCTCGAGATGGTGCCTTTCTAATCAGAAAGAGGGATGAACCAGATTCATTTGCCATGACTTTCAGGTAAGAAAAGATGGATATGACCACATTACCTACAAGGTCCACAGTGTTCTGTTTTTCTCATTTAAAAAGTACTGTGATCTTTCCAGAGTCATGAAAATCCTGCTTGTCAAATTAGAATGATTGCATGGTTGATTGCATCTTGACAGTAGATGCATACAGGGGCAAAATGTGTGAGAATATGCACAACAGTTGATTTGTGACCAGAGTAAGCCTGCGTACTTATTTATAAAAACAAATATGTGTGCTAACTATCCCTTTTCTCCTATGTGGACCTGTGTATGGCCCTTTTTCACTTGCTTGAAGCTCCCTACTACAGGGTGCTATTGAAGCTTTTGGTGCTGATGCAGCAGTGATTCTAAATCCTTATTCCCTAGGAATCTTACGCTGTCGTAGGAATCCTACCCTGTCCAATAACTGACAGAAGTTCATTCAATATCTGTTAAAATGAAACTGTTTTCTATCTACTTGTAAGTTTTTCTTGCCAGGGGAAATATTTTTTTAAAACCATGGTTCTTGTAGCAACATTAATAAAATACATAGAATTGTGGTAGTCTCCATTGTGCCTTCAAATCAAGTTAGGTTTCTTTAAAAATGCATCTTTCTGCGATGTATAAAATTGCTTTGGAAAGCAAATACTTGTTTTCTCTTACTTGCATATCTTACTGTGAATTGAAGATGTCCAGAATTACCCAGTTCACTGCAGGTTTTGGTTTTAATCTTTCTGCTGTTAGCAAGGTAAATATTGGAGTCTGTTGAGCTGCAGAATCTCAACTAAACCATTTCATAGTAAGTGGAAAACAAGAAGTTCCAAACAAATTTGGAAAGTATGCAGGAATCTTCTTTGGGTAGAAAGGTTGTTAGTAGATGGCTTTACTGTCATCAGTGAAAGTATGAATCTTGTGTTTAAACACAAGAAATTTTTTTTCTTTTTTTGGAAAGTTGATTGCTGTAGTTATCAGAAAGGGCATAGGGAAAAAACAGCTATTCAGTGTTGAGGAGAATGTGTCTTATTGCTTAGGAACAACTGTAGATCAGCAACAGTGAATTTCAGAAGGATTCTGAATCTAACCAGAGACTTATTTTTAGTCTCTGGTAATTTTTCAGAAAATGACAAGAAACTTTTGTATAGAGGGGGAAAAAAGTAGGGAAATTTAATGTAGGCAAACACGTGGGTTTAACCCAAGGCTCTGTACATTGCAGAAAAATATGAATGTTCATGAATACAATGAAGCTTTGGGAAAAGAAGCACAAAGCGGTTATGGTCTGGTTTGCAGCAGTGGAGATTTCACTGGGATGAGGACCAGCATGTTTACAGCACCTAAACTTATTTTACAGAGCTGAGGGGAAAGTGAAGCACTTCCGAATTCAGCAAGAGGGCCGCCACTTTGTGCTTGGAACATCAGCCTATTTTGAAAGTTTAGTCGAGCTGGTAACATACTATGAGAAGCATCCACTGTACAGGAAAATGAAATTGCGTTACCCAGTGACTGAGGAGCTACTGGAGCGCTACAGCACGGTCAGTGATGGTCTTTGTTTGAGTGGCTGTTGCTGTAGAGGACAAAATTCCACATCTAGACTTGGGAGACTTGGAATCAGTTCTGGCTATCATAACTGACCTCCTGGGGAGCTAAGGCAGATAGTTTCAGTCTGTGCCTCAGTTTTCTTGCCTTCAAGACAGGAATGGTTACACTGACTTCTCTTGCAAGGTGTTAGAGGTACCTGAAGTGTAAAGTGTTTCAGCTTTTGTTTATGTTTAAACTCCTGTCTTCCTCATAATTCAACTGGAAAAGCTGCCCAGTGAAACTGGGGGTTGCCACTCTGCTGTAAAATGTTTTTGGTGATAGCCTCACTCATAGTTGGTCTTGTCTTCTATTGCTGGAGTAGGCATAGATCTTAAAATGATCGCGCAGATGCTAGTCACTAAGCATTTCAGAAAAAATGAAGAATTCTACTGCACCTCCCCACCAGGACTTAGTGACATTTGTCTCACCTCACTGTAAGCATCTTGGAGATGCTGTCTTAGCTCTCTTTTGTGTTAAGAAGCGAGCGGTACCTTCGAAGGCTCACTGTTTGAGATAAGCACGAGGAAAATTTCCTCAAGAAGTACCTATCTTTGTCCATTGACTAGACAAGGAGCCCAGATAATTAGCATAGAGTAGATGTCTGCTTTCTGGATGGATGTATTTTTTTGACAAGATCAGACTTTACTGAGCTAACTGGCATTTGGAAAGCATGAGATGCTCTATTCTGTTTTCAAGTATATGTCTGTTAAAAACTGCAGGAGAAACAAATTTGGTGTCTTTGAGGAAATCAGAGTTTGTTTTTTCTAGGGAGACGAAAAGGGATTGAAGGGATTTTTAGACATCATGATTTTTGATAGTATTGCTTATAGTTAGGGTTCTGTATTGTAGGACCATATGCAATTGGGAACACAAGGAGAGGATGAAAAAAGAAAAGCTTGACTGTGTGTATTGAAACAACTTCTCATGTTTTAGGATTTTTGTTTAATAGTGAAACCACTACTGGAACTGAAGTGCTACTATTGTAGCACAGAAATCAAATGTGTGTATTGTCTTCCTCTTCTGCACACAGAATGATGCTCATAATCTCAAAGCTGTTTGTAAGCATTTGATGAATTAAGAGATGCCTTTGTGAAGTATTGCTGTTTCACTGTGTTTCAATGTTGATTATATTGAGGCTTAGACAGGTTAAATGGCAAGCCAAAGTTGCGAGTTCAACTGTAGAAAGGAGCATAACATAGGTGTCTGGCTTCCCTTCTCTTCTGTTTGCCTGAGTATTGTCAGAAAGGTAGTTTCCACAAGGAATTTTTGTTATGTTGACAGTGCGTATTTTTATAATTTTTAATTCTTGTAACTTTCTTTATTTTGTTTTTTAAGGAAAAAGATATTAATTCCCTCTATGATGTCAAGATGTACGTGGAACCCAGTGAAATCACCCCGGCAGTGGTATGCTTAAGGAAGGATATTCTTCACACTTTCTCGTAGACTTCTGAAAAGATGATAATTGTTTGTCGATTTCCTGCTAGCAGTAACAAAAAAGGATAAGTGTTAGTCTGCTTGATTTATGGAGGGCTGAGTAGCAGAACTATAAAGAGTGTGACTTTTTCCCAGTGTCTCTTTGACATTTGCGCACACGCAATTGTGTTTTCTTTGTAAAAATCCTATATTGACTTGCCTATACTATAAAATCAGGCACTTTGCTATTGAGTGTATGCAGGTGATTTGATTTGGCATGCATGCTTATGCAGATGTGCCCAGAAATTAATTAGCTAAAGACGAGATTCAATCTGAGGATGCCACATCTTCATGGAAATAGACTACAATGCGTAAACCCTGAGTGTATTTGTTAATGAGCACTGTTATTTGTGCATAAAATTTTGAGAATTTTACTAGCAAAAGTGGCTTGCTTGCATGAACGGATTTGCAGATTTGCATTGTGTTTTCTGTATGAAAGGGGTGTTTTTGGTTAGTATATAATGTTTTACAAATGAGAGGCACAGCAAACGTCTGTATGTGTCTAATTTTTGTTAGAGCCTATCTGCTTCTAATTTCTCACAAAAGCTCACCTATAAATTCTTCTTAGTCTTTTTTGACTAACGAATTTGTTGTTACTGAATAATTTGGTTAGTAGTAAATTCGAGATAAAGAAATTTCTTGTCTTGTTAAAACTGGAGTTTTTCCTAAAGGAAATTAGACCAGTTAGATAGCTGATGTGGTTTTGAAGAGGAGGCTTTTAAACTGCATCTAAGCCTGCAAGCTCCAAATTTGTCTGAATACAGGTAACAAAGATAGAGCTCACTGTTGTGAGCTTTGCTCACTGTTTTTGTTCTATCCTAATTACGTTGTACCACCCAGGAAAGAAAGTTTTTTTTTGTTTTTTTGTTTTGTTTTGTTTTTCCAGCTGATACTTGAAAAATAGCTGTTAAGTAGCATCACTTGCTTCTTTCTGCCAATAGATGTCACTCTGGAACTTTAGTGTTAAGCTTTCTGAGTTTCATAAGAAAAAACAGATCTAATTCCACCCCCCCCCCCCTTAAAGATCATATTATTGATCATTTTATGACCTTTCCCCTGTCCTGACCTCTTTTCTTTGTTTCTCTTAAAGCCTCAGAGAACAGTGAAAGCCTTATATGACTACAGAGCCAAAAGAAGTGATGAACTGAGCTTCTGCCGAGGGGCTCTAATTCATAATGTCACAAAGGAGACTGGAGGCTGGTAAGGACAAAGATTCCTCTTAGGAGAACTTTTAGTGACTTACTAAGGAGAAAAAAAAATCAGCTTTGAGTAGTAGTTCTTAAACTCCTTGTCTGTTACCCAATTGCCACTTGTGAGCTGTGGCCTTATGAATCTTAATGTCAGCATATTAAACAAAACCAAAAAAACCCCAACCTCAGGTTTCCTTTCATGTCCTTTCCATTGTCTTACCCTACAGCAATAACCTCAGCCTGGTAAAGTCTCCATACCGCAGTGTATCCAGCACTTGTCCTTCCATTCATCCTTCCTGAACACTTGTTTCTTCTGGGAAGTCAGGCGTCTATTATCATTGTCATCATTACTATTTCCTTTCTTGCTCTATATAGTACTTCTTAAGGAGCAAAGTATGGTTTTTGTTTTTGTTTGTTTGTTTATTAATTATTGTATGGTCTGCTTTTCTAATTGGCTTGCTTTCTTAGCTGTTTTCCCAGTTGCTTAGAACGCTTGGGAATCTAATGTTTCCCTATAGTTTCTGCAGGACTATCAACCACATGATAGTATTTTTAGTACTGGAGGAGGGAAAAGCCTCTTAAATCTTAAATTCCAGTTTACAGTAGTTGTAATCTCTCTGAAATCACCTGTTAATGATCACATTGTTAGAGCTTTTAGCTGCTCTGTCACTTTTGTTTTGATGATAGCCAACTAGGCAAGCTAGTATTTCTTGAGAATTATTGCTTCACTAATGATCTATTAAAGATCTTTGTTTCTTCTCTCTCTGTTCTTTTCTGTTTTAATTTCAGGTGGAAGGGGGATTATGGAGAAAAAGTACAACACTATTTTCCATCAAATTATGTTGAAGACATGTCATCTGCTAATTCTGCTGAGCTTGAAAGCCAGGTAAGATTCAAGCTTTGTCTGCTGTTTCCCTAGAAGATGCTGCCTGCTGAAAGTGGAAGTCTGGTTTATGGAATTATGACTGTGCATGCTGTGTTTGAGAGAACACGGAATAGAGAAATTAATGCATTCTTTGCTGTTCTCTATGCTGTTAGGTATGTTTGGCAGGGTTTCCGTCACGGATACTTAAGGAGATAACTGATGTGATGGGCGTTTAGGAGGTTATAAATGTTTCCTGCTGATGAAAATCATACCAGGTTAGATTTTTCAGGTAACTTAGGGAAACAATAATATGTCTGAAACTTGTAACTAATTTGCGTTTGTAATTACTGCTTAGATGTTTGCAAGTGGGTAGACTGGATGCACAGACACATTTTTCTAGCTATTTCCATGCTCTATTATCTACTTTTGTGCATAACTAACCCTATCCTGAATGCCAAAAGTATCTAAAAATCTAGTCCAAAGTCTTAGGCAAAGATCTGTTTAACAAAAACACATAGTAAGCAGTTTTGACATATGGAGGTTTTAAAAATAACATGTTGAATACTTTCATTGTACATGATCCCTTCTAAGAGTTTGCTTGGAGTCTTTGGAGGAAAATACTTGCATTAAATATTTTCATTCTTTCTGGTTATTGTAGCTTTAAAACAGACTAGAAAACGTGCAGTTATGTCAGGACTGAAACTGCATCTCCCTGTTTTGACTCTCACTGTTGAGGCTATCTTCTATTTCTCAGAATGAGTAATTCTTGAAATGGAAACTGACTTTTAAACATTACAGTGGGCATATTTTCAGTGAAACTATGGTTGAATTTAATGGTCTGTATTTGTTAATTTTTGTTAATTGTCCTGTGCATATTCGCTCAAGAGGAGAAGACTGAGGGTTAAATTAAAACCATTGTTTTTCACAGATTATCGAGGACAATCCGTTGGGCTCTCTGTGTCGTGGAATACTGGTACTCAATACGTACAATGTTGGTATGTATTCTGATGCTTATGCATGGACTCCTGAGCCTTTAGCATTGAATAGGTCTCTTTTCTGTTTAGCAGGAAGGATTTTGTGGAACTGACTTAAATACAAATAATATGATGAAACTTAATGAATCAAGTGTTCAGCCCCATAGGAGATTTATTACAATAATCAGAGCTTTAACATTATCTATTGTGATAAGTCAGCAACACTGACTGCTTACTGCAATGTGAAGAACTGTTTGATTTTGGTATAAACCTCCTGCTACTGTGTTGTCCAACAGTGAAAGTGGCACAAGGGAAACACAAAAAGCCTTTTGTCTTCGTTCTGGAACCCAAGAATCCAGAAGATCCCCCTGTTGAGTTTGCAACTGATAAAGTAGAAGAACTATTTGAGTGGTACCAAAGTATCCGTGAAATCACATGGAAAACTGCGGAAGAGGTATTGATAAAATATATCCTATTGCTGGCTTTCATAATGTAATGCTATAAATTTAGATTAGAATTGATCTTTAGCTGCCATATACTGTTATGGCAGTTACGAATCTTGCTAAAGCCTGATCCTAAACTCTCTTGCATATGGCTGCTAGTCTGTTCATTTTATTGATACCATGAATCATGTTCCCTAAATTCTTTGGGAATGCTGCATAAATTAGCAGAGCAGCAGTCATCAGAAAGTTTTGTTTTTATGTTAACAGGAGTTTTTCAGCAGAGTACTGTCTGTGTTGCACTCTGCACCTCATTGGAGAAGTGTACGTAGTAGTACAAAGTAGATTCCATTACTGTTTTACACCTGATTACACTGGGGCAATCCTAGTGTTAAGCAGAAGAAACTCAGATCTCGGACTGTTCTGTCCAGAGTTGTGAATCCACTAGTGAGTATATGTGAAATATGAGCTGCCTTTGCCTAAACTCTTGTAATTCTATGTACTTACTGTTCAGTGAATGCAATGGCACTAAAAGGGAATTTTTTGGCAAGTATTTTTATATATTTGTAACTAATGGCCCAATTCTGGATTTGCAAGTTTTTCACCAGCAGTCTTTCTAAATGCTCGTTTCAGAATTAGAGGATTCTCCCTAAGCTTAGCTTCTGTGTCCACATACCATTACTGCTGCATAAAAAAGGACATTCCTCAGGACCTGCTGTTCATGCTCTGATGTATTAATTTACTTCTCAGTCCCTTTTTCTAGTATTTAAAGTCTTTGATATTACCAAAAAGCCTTTATGATGACTTAAGTATACTTAAGTATACTCTTTCCTTTGTTGTTTTTATTCACATTTTATTATTAACTGGGTCATGTGAATGATGCAAAATATGTTCTGGTTTCTTCTTGCCTTGTGCTGTTTATCCTTCATCTGGAGTGATAGTGCTTTGAGGGTCATCAGAATTGTATTTATAGCAAACAAGTTGGTGACGCAAGCAGAGGACTGTAATTTCAGTAGGGGAAGAAACAACAGGAGCTGTTAACCTATCGTTGGGGGAGGACAGAGCTGGTTCTAATGCCAGGTTTTTGTCAGAAATAAAAATGAGACAAAGAGAAACATGACCTAGAAGAAGTGTCTCTAAATGGAATGTTTTTCATGATATATCAATGGCTGTTCAGGAGCTTGGCAGCTTTTTCTCCCTCTGTGTAGTTAGAGGAACATTAAATAGTCTGTATTCAAAGATGCTCTAAAACTCATTTCTGTCAATCAGCAGGATTTTCTCACAGCGTGGCATCTTGAAAGTTCACATTATAGACTGCTGCATGGGAAGGGGAAAAAGAAAAGGAAAAGCCTTTTTTGCCAGTACAGTCTGTATTTTGGGGAAGGAAAAGGCATAGTGAATCAGCACAGTGCCACAATGTGGTACAGGCACTTTATCAGTTTACTTTTGGGCTGTATCCATTGTATGCTAAAAATAAAACTATCTAAGCTTTATGTACTTTGTCACCTCTGTTTAATACTAATATTTGCCATTCTCCCAGGGACAGTTGTTCATAGCTGGCTCTCCTTGACTATCACTAGAGTTATGTCGAAAGATGGGTTCATGGCATCTGGAAGTGCCTTTGCTAGTGAGAGCACTGCTCGCTATTGAGCAAAGGTGATGGAACACTAAGTATGACGGAGTTAATGTTTGCATTTTTTTTTTCCCCAAGGCTGTTTCAAATCTTAATGCTGTGTTCCTCTTTGCTTTTCTTATACTTCAGTGTATCTCTGTTTCAGTGACTTCTTCTGGAAATGTATGGCTCCCTAGCTGCTGCTTTTTTTCTTTTTTTTCTTTTTTCTTTTTTTCTTCATCCTGTTGAAGGAATTCTTTTGGAAGGTTTCTTAATGACTGCTACTTCATAACCTATTGTACCAATCCTAGTAACAGTTCAGTATGTGACTTTCCTGACATGTTCTATCCTGTAATCCTTTTTTATGTCTTAAAAGCCTCCTGCCAAAATCTCTCTACTCAGTACAAGTTCACTGATTTCAGTAGCTTCCAGTCCCTGATAGCAAGAACTTTTGCTCAGCTTTCATTGCAGGTACTTGTAAATATGGAGAGAGATAGTGGTTATTACTGGTGATGCCTATGTGACTGCATGTGATTTTTCCATACTAATATTGCTGGTTTGCTGTGAGAATAGGGAACTACTGGAACAATGCTCATAGCGTTTGAATTTAGACTTTTGGGAGTTAATAGGAAGACTTGAGTCCTGATCAAGATTGTAAATAAATAGAGAGAAACTTCACTAAAATTTGCATTTTTTTTGTGTGTGTGCATACTTCAGCAGTGTAGGTTGAAGAACTTAACTAAAAATACTATAGGACTCCTCCTCCTCCCCCAAAAAAGTTGCCTTAGAAACAGTTGCCTTAGAAAAAGATTTGATTAATCTTTTCTCCAAATTGAATTTTAAAATATATCACATGTATGCAAGTGTCTAAAGTGTCAAAGAGGAATTGGTGCAAGAAAGCATGTATTAACTTTGTCATTTCCTTAGAGTATACCCTGGAGTTACGGTACCATTATGCTTGGAATAGCTATAATGTTAAACTTTGTTAAATTTTACAGGAGAACAGGAGGAAGTACTGGGAAAAGAATCAATTAATCGCTATTGAATTATCTGATTTGGTAATCTACTGCAAGCCAACAAGCAAAACCAAGGACAATTTAGGTGATCTCTTTAATACTACATCTGAACTCTACCTTCTCTATTAATGTCTATAGGTATTAGCTGAAATGTTAGAACAGAAAATAAATTCTGTACTAGAAAATAAAATTCTGTCTCACCCATGTGGTTTTCAGTGAAATTTGGAATTGCACGCTAGAGAGATCTTGATGCTATTCATATTATAAAGTGTCAGATAAAAGCTAGTGGTTTATAAGAACTGTTTTGAGTTCTCAAACTGTTAATGTTTACGTGTGAGACCAAATGTAGATCAAATTACTGAAATGAGAGACAGAGGAACAAAATACCATAATGAGACAGGAACAATTGAGAACTTACCCCAATTTTCATTTTCCAGAATGTTGAATTTTTGCAGTTAGTAAAATCACGGTAACAGAGATGAGGAAGCTTCTCAAGGTCAGTGGGTTTCATTTAACAAGGAGGCTTTAGAAGAGGATGTATTTTGAAACTGTCACAAATTTCCAATTGAGTTAACCAGAGACACCCTCTCAGTGACGTTCATAGGGACGCTCACTAGTTACCTGTCAACTGACTTCTTTGAGATGAGAAACTGTAGCTGAACACTCATGATTTGTAAACTCTTAAGATAGATTTATTTTTGCGTTATATAGTTTTACTGTAAGGACCTGTCTGCCATTTATGGAAGGACTCGTAAGCTATTGGAATGGTCTGTAGACCTGTTAATATAAATGAGAAATGGGGTCTGTGTAAGTGCGGTGTGAAATCTGACACTGGAAAGGTACTTCTTGTTCCAGCTTTTGTCATTGCTGCTGGAGAGCTCAGCAAATATGCCCTTCTTCCTTAAGTTTCTTTGCAAACATTTTTAATAAGCTGTCAGTATGGTTGGGACATTATAATTACAGCCATTGTTTGAGGCGTTGGCTAACCCGGAGTCACCCTTTCTTCTCCCCGTATACACCTGGGAAAAAATGTCTCATTTAAATGTGTTGTAGTGGTTAGGAGCACATTATTAGCGATGATGAGATGAGAACACGACTACAGACTTTTATCTGCCCTGCTGCAATGAGTGGTGAAAGGATGTGGCAGGCAGGCAATTTTAACTTTCAGACTTCATATTCAGCCAATTTGCCATGTCTGCATTAAAACATTCTCAATTATTGCATTAAAGCACAAAGTAAAATGAAGTGTTAGTGGAAATACAGTATAAATTGTGACTTCTTTGCTTTAGTAACCACCCTTTTTTTCTTCCTACCTTATGTAGAAAATCCTGATTTCAAAGAAATACGTTCTTTTGTGGAAACGAAGGCAGAAAGCATTATTAAGCAAAAACCTGTTGAGTTGTTGAAATACAACCAGAAGGGATTGACACGTGTCTACCCTAAAGGACAGAGAGTTGACTCATCCAACTATGACCCATTTCGCCTCTGGCTTTGTGGCTCCCAAATGGTGGCTCTGAACTTCCAGACTCCAGGTAATATTCCCTCTAAAGAGGATTTAAATCCTCTGCCCCCCTTTCATTTTAACATTAATGAGCTCTTTCTGGTCTCTGCCGTTCCAGTCACTGTGGCTGTCCTATTTATTTGTTCTTCACAGCAAGAGCAAAGATGAAAGACCTAAAGTTTATTTGTGAAAGTGTGGATCACCTAATAGAACAGGTTCCCAGACATCAGTCTCTGAAAGCAATATGTGCCATTTTGCAGAGCTGGCATAGCAGCCCAAGACCAGATGTCATTGGTGTGGGTGGAAGCTGTGGTGTTAATGCAGCAAGCAGATGAAGTCATCAAACATAAGTTGCAGTTTAAAAGTGCATCTGTGCACTTCAGCAAAGACACTGGATAATGAAAGCTGAGAATCAGGGCCAGTATATTGTGTTTTACAAACTCGCGCATATTATGCTAACTCTCAGCTTTCCAGACCATCTCAATGGCAACTGAGAATGCGTTTCAGCGGGCAGTTTATAACCTGTCTGGTCTGACAGAATTTCCCTCTAGCTTTCTGTTGGGGTCTTGCCAGTTCAGTGTTCCCCTTATGGACCTGTATAGTTCTTACAGTGACCTGGTAGAGAGCTGTGACTCAGTGCCTTGTGCGGTGGTTCTGCCTTTTCCGAGGTGTCTGGAATGAAGCAAATAATGCTTAGACAGCAAAGAACAAACCATTTTCATTAGCTCCACCTTCAGTTGCCTCTTTTTTCCTAGGGCATTTATCACAGGTTTTCTTTAACTTCCTTCAGCAGAACTGAAAAGAAAATGCGGAGAACAGCAAACAAAGCAGTTGCTGACTCTACTTTTAACTTCCCTAGTCCATGTTTAGTTCTCTTTTTGTTCTTTAGCTCTTTGCAGAAGCAGCTTACAAGCTCTTCTCCTTGCTTTGTTTCATACTTTCCCTGCCGGGCTTAAGGCTATATGTATTTCTCCCATAGTTGCCTTCTATTTAGGTTTTTCTCTTTCAACAGATGCCTAATTCCAGACCAGTTCTCCTAAGTTTCATCTTTAGAATTCCTTCTATTCTAACTTGTCTCTGAGCCAGATGAACCTTTTAGAGGTAATGAGTGGGCTAATTTCACCTTGATCTCTTCCTGAGAAGCAAGTGAAGATATTCACAGTAAAGTTCAGGTGGATGAGCAGTTGTTCAGCCATGGGGAAAACTGTACTGAGCTTTCTTAGAAACTAAGAACTATGTGCTTAGGAAACCAGTTATGAATGGAGATGGGCTTATCAGGATTAAAATTGGTGAGAAATGGCCTGTCAAGGTCAACTATTGGAGGGAACTGAGTCTTCCAGGTTACTTTTTCAGCTCTGTCTGTGAAAATGATGACCAGAAGGAATAGTGCAGAGGAGCTGTTAGTCTGATCTTTTCTTTAGATTTATTCAAATGGGAATCTTTCTGTTACAACTGTTTTAACTCTTCCCCTAGATAAATACATGCAATTGAACCATGCCTTGTTTTCACTTAATGGACGAACTGGCTATGTTCTGCAGCCGGAAAGCATGAGAAATGAAGAATATGACCCAATGCCAAATGAACTGAGGAGGAAATTGCAGATGATTATGACAGTGAGGGTAAATCTCTCTTGTAAATTATATTTTTTACAAGTTATAAATATCTATAAAGCTAAAAATAAAGCTATTATATTTCAGAGCAAGATCTGACAGACTGTCAAAACATTGTTTTTAAATGTCAGAGTGTTTGAGAATAAAACTAGTTCCTGAAAGGAAACATGTATCTTTATCATGCTAATGAAGTACATGCTATAGGAATGAAAACATAATATTGAGATAATTTTATATAGTGACTAATAAAAATTCCAGTTGAACTAACTTGCATTCCTGCTCCACTGACTTCTCATTAGAAAAGTGCTATTAGAGATTGGTTAGCAGCAGATATATGAGTTCAGAGGTTTCTAGTGTGATAGATGTTTGTAATGGAATATAGATAATAAGCAGAAAACAATAATAATATGATGAATGGAAGAAAAAGTCAGTTTATTTTGTACACTATGATTTACCAGAATGTCAGTCTCATTTTTTTAGAGGTGGGACACATCATCATTTGAATCACATGAAAATTATGCCATATTATCTTCTAGTTCCCAATGCAAATTGAACTTGTTTCTGTTCTCAGTTGCTATTCAGTAAGAGATGTCTTTTAAAAATATGTTTTCTGAGAAGTGCTATCAAGGAACAAACCCATTAACTGCGTTTCACTACAGTTTAGAAAAGAGGTAAACAGGCTGTGAAAGTAAAGCAGAAGTACAGCTCATAAAATAGATATGTAATAAGGGCTGAGGAAAGATTACAAAACTCTACAAGTCTGGTGTGAAACTGCATATCGTGTATAAGCATTTGTGAGTGAAAGTCAGCAACTATATCTTGGAATGAGAACCATTGGGTCACCCAAACAATGGAGGTGGTATTATTGATGGTATAGATCGTATGTATTATACATGCCAACACTTAGTCAAGAAAGGAAGTGTGGGTTTTTTCTGTGTTCTTGTGGATTTTAGTTAAAATATTTTTTTTCTTCTATTGGAATTATTTTTTAGTTCTGTAAGCTACTTTCTGTGCAGAAATAAGGGTGATGAGTTTCCTTTGGACATAGTTTATAATTTACTGGTGCTCTTACAGGTTTTAGGTGCTCGTCATCTTCCTAAGCCTGGTAGAAGCATTGCTTGTCCCTTTGTAGAGGTAGAAATTTGTGGGGCTGAATACGATAATAACAAATTCAAGACAACCGTTGTGAGTGAGTATCTGCAGTTTTGTGTTGTGGGGATATGGTTATACTTCCAGTGCACTAAAATAAAAAAAGAAATAAGAGGTTGAATATGAATTTATGATGTTTTGGGCGGAGAGGAACCTCATGAGGTTCAACAAGGGCAAGTGCAGAGTCCTGCACCTAGGGAGAAATAACCCTAGGCACCAGTACAAGCTGGGGGCTGACCTGCTGGAGAGCAGCTCTGCAGAGAAGGACCTGGGAGTGCTGGTGGATGACAAGTTGACCAAGAGCCAGCAATGTGCCCTTATGGCCAGGAAAGCCAATGGTCTCCTGGGGTGCCTTAGGAAGAATGTTGCCATCAGGTCGAGGGAGGTGATTCTGCCCTTCCACTCAGCCCTGGTGAGGCCTCATCTCGAGTCCTGTGCCCAGTTGTGGGCTCCCCAGTACGAGAGACATGGAGCTACTCTGGAGAGTGCAGCGTAGGGCTATGAAGATGATCAGAGGGCTGGAGCATCTGCCCTACGAGGAACGGCTGCGAGAGCTGGGCCTGTTCAGCCTGGGGAAGAGAAGACTGAGGGGGGATCTTACCAATGCGTGTAAGTGTCTGAAGGGAGGGTGTCAAGGGGATGGGGACAGACTCTTCTCAGTCGTCCCATGTGACGAGACAAGAGGCAACAGGCAGAAAATGAACCACGGGAAGTTCCACCTGAAAATGAGGAGGAATTTCTTCACTGCGAGAGTGGTGGAGCACTGGCACAGGTTGCCCAGGGAGGTTGTGGAGTCTCTTTCTCTGGAGATCTTCAAGGCCTGCCTGGATGCAGCCCTGTCTACCATGCTCTAGGTTACCCTGCTTGAGCAGGGGGATTAGACTAGATGATCTCCAGAGATCCCTTCCAACCTTACCGATTTTATGATTCTATGTCTGTAACAGGCCAACAAACTATACAGGGAGAAATAAGGTGACAGTTGCTCTTGACTGTCATACAGTATATTCTGTTGTTTGTCTCAGAGCCAGTTAATTTGAGAAACATCAGTGTATATCAAGTTCAGAAAAAAATTTAATAGTTCATAAAAAGTTAAATTCTGTGCTGTTTTTGACTATACATGAGTTTGTGTAATTTGCATATTTTAAAAATTGCTCTTTTGAAAACGTCTTTAACAGTGCTAGCTGATTCTCAAATCTCTACTCCAAATGGATTCCAGTCCTGAAGTCTGTGGCATAGACACTACTGGATGATAAAGACTGAGTGAGAAGCAGAATATCCATTGTGGCTATTGAGTACTTCAGAGAAGAGAATTATGATTTTAGATTTTTGTGAGGTGTGACCAAGACCTTAGCAAATTTTCTGGCTATATAACACGTGCCAAAATACTCAGTGCTGCATAAACAAGTATGAAAGTTGAGCTACTGTACAGTTATTTTCCCAATACTTTTCCTGCTCTTATGCTGATATGGAGCATAGCATGATGGTCATGAATGAATTCACAATGAATTCGCTTTTTACAAATATATATCCAAGGAGGTTTTGTGTATTTAAATACAAATAATAGCTTTTCTTCCTGGATTTCCATCCCTGCCAAGTTTCCTCCTATCTCTCCCTCCCTGTAACAAATAAACACATACCTGTTGAAGCAAGATTACAACAGGAGAGCGATAGTAAATAGGATTTTTGGGCCTTTGTATCCCCAGAAAATTTTGAGATACATAACCATATATGAATGAAATGAAATTATTGCTTCATATTGCAAATGTTTCCTTTTCATTACAGATGACAATGGCCTTAATCCAGTTTGGGTGCCTTGTCCAGAGCAAGTGAAATTTGAAATTTATGATCCAAATCTAGCATTCCTGCGCTTTGTTGTTTATGAGGAGGATATGTTCAGTGATCCCAATTTCTTAGCACATGCCACTTTTCCCATCAAAGGAATCAAATCAGGTAAAAATCAGTAGGTATAATAAAAGGCCAAGTCAGAAAGATGCTTTCTGGCATTATTGTATTGTGATTTTGCTGTCAGTAGCAGCTGCATGCCAAAATACAAAAGTGCTCCTTTGACCTGAGTTACTTTAATCCCTTGTTTATTATGGTACTGGGTGTGTTGTGTGTAAGTATTTATAATGTCTCCCACCCTCTCTTGAAATTTCTTCATTGACTTCATTGATCTGAAAGTGCAGGGTTCCAATAAGAGACAGTTGTTCTTTTTTCTACCATTTTGTACTTTATTTCAGATGAAAGCAATAAGATCAGTATTTCAATGTTATTGTTATATCCTTATTTTGACTACTATGTCTTAAACACGGATTTCATTTGAGCAACGGGGCTGAGTAAATCTGAGTTAAATCTAGGAAGATTCTTTTTCATAATTTGGTGTCAGCGCATTTGTTTTATTAATTGCCTTAGAGGTGGACATATGTAGAGTAAGTTCTCTGATTTCCTCTACATCTATCTTTAGTTTTCAAGAGCATATGCAATCATAATTTCTCAGTGTTGCATGGTTGCCTTTTGCTTCCCTGTAGTCATTACAATATAGTCTGCTCTTAGCAGCAGAACAGTTGAGCAGTGAAGGATCTGTTAGTCTTGGGACACTTCAAACCATTTTTGTGACTGCAGATTATCCTCTCTTCACTCTAATTGTCCTTTGTATATGATTTTTCAGGTTTTAGATCGGTTCCTCTCAAGAATGGCTATAGTGAAGATATAGAGCTGGCCTCACTTCTGGTACACTGTGAAATGCAACAAGTTCTGGTGAGAACCACTAGTTTGATTTGCTGCACTTAAAACATGTTATTAGTTTTTTTTTTTTTTTTTTTTTTTTTTTTTTTTTTTTGTGGATATCTGGAAATGAGGATTTAGTTTGCTGTTCTGTTTCTGATGTACTACCATCTAGTACTTCGTTCTTAGGTACTATGGAAGATCAGTAATAAAAATTGAGTTGCTCTTCTTCTGATTGGACAGATTCACATGTTTGTGCACAATTTCTTTTAACAAAAACCTCATTTCCTCCACTATTTTTCCTGTAACAGCATGGTCAGTGACTTACCCTGTTGAGTTAAAACCCACTGGTGCCATGCAAAGCTAGCTGAATTAATGTTTTCACTTCTGAGAATAATCTTCCTTTTTTTTTCTCTGTGAGGTCTTATGTAAAAAGGAATCCCTTTAGGGAACAATGACTTTATTTTCCTGTTTCATTAAAAACCAACAACAAACCAACATGAGGAAGACGCATTCTGGTTCCTTCTGAAGTTCTAGTCTGCTTCTTTTGAACCTCTGTAAAACATAATTGAGGAACTAATATTTTAAAACATACAATGAAAAAATAGCAATGCATCCAGGCATTAAAGTGTCTGTTCTGTGAACAGCATTTGATGATGTTCCACAGGTGCTGCTGTATATGTCACTTTAAAGCAGGCTCATTCTCAAACTCTCTCCATGCCTCAATAATATTTTATATAATCTAACTACTTCAGCAGAGAGGCTATGTGATGCAAGTTTAAAGATACTTCTGGGAAGTCAGTGGGAGTTTCAAGGTACTTTCCAGCCCCCTGTAGATGCATAGGAAAAAGTATGCTCAACTTTTTATTTGTATTCCTTCATAACGTTTCAGGCTTATGCTGTAGTTCACATCATCATCCAGTATTTTCTTAATTAAAACACTAGGTTCTCCTAACAGTAAGTCATAATGTCCTGTAGAGATTTGCACCTGCAATTGCACATAAATGGAAATAGAAGTTACTGAATTCTTAGTCACTTGGCTTAACAGAGAAGTAGCAGCCTTTTTCCTGACAAATCCTTTGTCAAGATTTTTACAAAGCTGCCTGATGTAAAATGACTGTATGTAATCACAGTGTCTTAGCAGCCGTGGTAGCTTCCCTCTGTTGGCTGGCAAGGAGTCATGAAAGCGGGAGAAGGCTAGGAGCTGGGACCGAGTGTGCATGTGTGTAAGCAGAAGAGGTCTGTTCCTTAGCAAATAACATTTAAAGCATGAAGATTCCATGCTTTAGATTCCATGAAGATTCCATGAAGAAGAGTCTGATACAGGAGGCCAGATAAACTGGTCTTTTTTTGTCTTGCTATCTTTGAGAAAACGTAACAACTCACTATTACCAAAGGTGTTGAGCATGGATATCACTTGTAGGTACATTGCAAATCCCTACTGCATCAGAAATTCAGCTCATTATTTGCTGGAGCAGGAGTGTCTCTTAGTGTTGTTCATAGCAGCAGTGTATCTCCCAATCTGTCAGCACGAAGTCCTCTGACAGCAGCACATCTCACACTCTTAAAGCCTCTTCTGCTTGTTAAACCAAATGAAAATGCAGCACAGCTCTTTGTTTTTGCCATGTCTGACAATTTCTGGGTGATAATGCGATAGCAAGAGAACTTTCAAAATTTTTTCCTTTTGCTTGGCAGTCTGCAGCATACTAGGACTAGCCATGGTTAATCAACTTTTAGAACCCTTGCCAGATCATTCGAGAAGCATCAGAAAAGATCAAGGCTTTATCCATCTGTTCTTCTGCCCTGTTTTAAATGATGATCCTCCTTAAAATGATATAATTTAATAAGAAGCTTGTTCATATAGAAAGTCCTTCTGCATACTCTTGAAGATGAAATAGAAAATTATAAAGGAGATTACAGGTGGCTGTGGAATTTTTCAGAGAAGCAAGAATATTATAAAAGTAAGCATGCACATGTGTAAATTATCATGTAGGGCCTTCAATATACTCAACAAGAGTCTTTTGTACTGTAGAAGTTATAGTGTATTGAAGTTAAGACATTTAGAAACATATTTTATTTGTTTGAAAATTGATTTACTTGCTTTGGGAAGCATGTGCATCTTTATCGAAACCGATAGTGCATATGTTTTTAACATAAAGATTGAAGTGGATGTTCTTAAGTGGGGTTTTGAAGTCTAGCTTTGTGGATACACTTATTTACAAGATATTACAATAAATTAATATTTAGGCCTCTTGATTATGCATGCAAATTGGTAATTGGCAATCTGTTTATTCTCTGTGATTTGGGATAGCAAAGCTTTAAAAAAAAATTATTTTTGATCTAAGTCTTTTACGTAGAGCTGAGGCTGTATTTTGAGCTACAGTAGGGAGCTGTCAGAAAATGTTTTGAGAGGAAAAAGAAGAGTAGGGGAAGGATCTTTATGCCTAAACTGAAGCTTTACGCCCAAACTAAAGCTCTGGGGCATGTTGCTAAATCTGCCTGTTTTTGGTCTGGACTGAATGCTAAAAGAGCATGCTTATTGGTATTCCATCTTTGAAAGTGTTTAGATTTATTACATTTATTGATTGTGTGTCATTTCTTGTAGGGTGAGTATCTTGTTTTGCTACTGATGTGAAAATTAAGACTTCAATCTTGCCGATATTTTTAGCCACTAGTAACTCTACAGAGCAGATTGCTTGTGCATCCAGTGTTTTGGAGCATTAAAAAAAAATTGAAATCATGAAGGGAATCTTGATAATTATTTTGTTTGTGACTTTCCTACTCTGGGCAGTATACAAGAACAGAAACTCAGGCCTCTGCAAATTGATCTTCAAATACTAAGCCAGTTCCTCTGCAAATATTAAATAGCCATAGCTCCACTGAAGCAAAGGATCTGCCCCTCCTTCTTGATCAGCTGAGTAATTGCTAGTATTGGCGGTCCCATTTACTGGTCAGTCTTCTCACCTTTAATCTAGATTTCAATAGGAACGCACCAGGATTGGCAGTATGTGACTTAATATGCAAATATGATGGAATAGTCAAAAATTGCATGCCCCTGCTAGATGGTATGGCTGGTTACATGGTAGGGCTGAATTTTATTTTTTCAGTATTTTCTTGGTTACTTGCTTCATTCACACGAACATTTTATAATACTATGGAATGTGTTCAGGAAGGGAGAAAAACTCTTCAAAAATAAACAGAATCAACACAGTTCTGGGGGATGTCCTACAAGTTGCATTGATATCCAATATTCTTTTGAAGGAAAGTGAAGAAGAGCTTTATTCCTCATGTCGACAACTTCGAAAGCGCCAGGAGGAGCTTAATAACCAGCTGTTCCTTTATGACACACATCTGAATTTAAGGAATCCAAACAGAGATGCTATATTAAAAGAATTCAATGTGAATGAGCACAAACTACAGATATATCAAGAGACATGCAACCGAAGGTGGGTTGATACTCATTCTCCTTTCCAAAGCAACTCTGTCTAGACATCATGTGTAGCAAAGAAATCTCAGATTTATTAAACCAACAGTGATATAAAGAGTGACCAGAGTGGGATGAGCATATCTGAAACAAGAAGGGGCTGCAATGAAGCTAGGCTGGGCTGCAAGCCACTAGAGGCCAGCAGACTCAGGGATATGTCTGCTCAGTAAAATCTGTTTCAGTAACGACAATGAAAGATCAGATCCTGGGAGTTTATGTTCTTCTTTTCTCTTGCTTTCCAGATCGTACAGCCAAATAAATAAACCACCTCACTCTTCCTGTACGGTCAGAGTTGTGCCTTGGAAGTGAGTCATTAGCTTATTAAGTATGTGGGAACAGAACACAGTTCCAAGTGCACCAAGCACAAAAGATAAGAACAGTCAGTTGTAACAACGTGGAACCGTCAGTTAAGCATCAATATGTTATCCTAAGCCTAGAGGAAAGTTATTTCTCGTTTGGCTGCCACCTTGAAACTGGATGTGAGGGAGACAGAAACTTCCTGTACTAGGAGGAGGTCTAGAACAGATCTTTAGTCTTTCCTGAGCCTGTGGGAGATTTTCTTTAAATGTATTTACTGTTTTTTGTTTGTTTGTTTGGTTTTGTTTTTTTAATATGTGCTGATCAGCTGCATGAGTTGTTACTGGTTCATTCTCATTTACTGGGGAAAAACTGCAATACTTGCTGCTGATAAATTATTTGCTGTTTATATCTAAGCGAACTGAGCTTGGTACACTTTTTCTCCTAGAAGTGCCTAGTAGATTTTACTTTTCTTCTCTTCTTTTCTTTTCCCTTAAGATTAAAGGAGAAGAGAGTCAGTAATAGCAAATTCTACTCTTAAAGCAATCATTCTTTGGTGCATGCTTTATGGAGCAACTCAAGAAGAGATACTGATTTGTCCTGGTTATCCTACTCAATGAAGGTCTCTTCAGGCTGAATGAATAGAAGAGGAGGAGGAAAGATGGGTTTCCTTAATAATTTCTTGTTATAAGAAAAAAATGTTTTTCATTCCTAATAATTTATATTCTGTACAAAGCATACTCTCTGTTCAGGCCAGATTTTCTGTGTATTCAAAGTGTTATTTGCGTCCAGGGCCACAACTTTAGAGTCATGGGGAAAAAAATAGCAAGATGTTTAGAAGCTGAGGACATGTGGTTGGCTGTATGTATTTTAATAGATCTCACTTCTCCTTATCGATACCTGAAGTACAAGTGCAAATCATCTACTGTATTTGTGTATGTAGGATATAGATAAGACATTCACAACAATTTGTATGCGTGGAATCACATCACTTTAACAACCTGGCTCTTTAAGATTAACTAGTGGTGAGTTTTTAATTTATTAAATGCTGTAATAGCACTCTTACACCAGCATTGTCATGTATGTTACAGTACCCAAGGCAGTAGATTGTACCTCCGACACTGTATAAAACATTTTGGGCAGCTAATAGCTCATACTGTATTGTCTCTTGTTAGAAGTTTTCTTTTATGTTTTTGAAAACCAGAGAATGTTGATTTTGTTAAACTAAATATCCTCTGAGACTGTATTTGTGTTTTTCTTGTTGAACTCTGTAATGGTTTAAGAGAAGATGTGTTAACCTGCGTTGTATTGCATAAAATTTCAGGGCAGTGGAAAGAAAAGTTTTCATGTATGTACTAGGAGTCTTTGTTTGCAGAAAAAGATATTTCAAATTCTGAAAAGATGTATTTTTTGGTAGAGTATCATCTCGCAAATACTTTTAGCACCTTCTGTGCTTAGAAATGAATTTTTAGCAAACTGTCCATTTTTAATCTTGAGGTATCTAATTCAAAAATGATTATATACACAAATCTAGAGGTACATCATTCGTATGGCTTTAGTCAAACAAAAGGCATTGAGTTACGGATCAGAAAACTTGTTAAATTAGCAAGTTTGCTTTCCTGCAAGAGCAGAACTGAAGTCTTTGGATGACACACCTGAAATCAGATGTCATATGTGTACACATTGTTTTTTCATGCTAGCAGGATGTCATTAATATGAAATTCATAGTTGCTCTATCTCTACGTGGGAGGAGTTTTGCTACCTGTATGTTTGACTTTACCTTTCAAATGTATGCAGAGGAATTCAGTTCTTCAGTCTAAGTGACAGCCTGAGGCAAAAAATGTTGCATACATATATTACTGTATTTCTGATCACAGAAGACTTCTGTGGATTTGGGATTCGTTGCCTGGTGAAGCTGCCTCAGCAGTTTACGGTTTCTCTTGCTCCCCACACAGACTTGCATTGTTTCAGGATGTGCTTAATTGATGCCATTGTGCATTCACAGATGATGGTTCAGGGAACCCCCCTGAGGTTTTAGTTATTCTGAAGAGACAAGTCTTGTCTCGCTTATCTTATGATGAAAGTGCTACATCAGTGTGTCTCACGATGGGGCGGCTTCTTTAATGTCCTTCCTCCCCCTCCGCCCCCCCAATTAAATACCAGAAGGCGAAGTTAAAGGTAACTCTCTGCTTTTCTTTTTCCAAATAGAAATCCCTTCAGTCCCCATCTGTGATTGGACTGTATTTAAAAAACAAAAAAAAGAAAAAAAGAAAAAAGTTACATCAGCTGTGGATTCAGGAGGTAAAATTGTACCTAGACTGCTGTGTAATGGTGGGAATATCTGCAGTACCCATGTGGAATGGGATGTTCCAGTTGCTCTTCCTGGGAGGATCTTTGGTGCACGTACATTTTACAGCATGCTCCAGGAGGTGGTTTGCCATATCATCAGTCCCTGTGCTACCATCTGTGCCATTCAGCAGCCTCCATCTGTCCCATTTGACTTTGTGAGAATATCACATTGTTGGTGTTGATCGGACAAGGTGGCCCAAGGCCCTCTCTGGAAAGTCCTGAATTTGTTGCTACATATGGGACATAATTTACAGGCATTTGAATACCAGTTAAGTTAAGACTGATTACAAAAGTATGAGGCTACAAGATGCTAGGGCTAGGGAAACCCTAGACATCCAGACAGTTGCTGTAATATATGTTCTATTTTTTTTTTCATCTTTTTAGTTTAGTTCCAGAGCAGACATAACTAAATTGTCCATGTGGATCACCTGTCCCGGTTTCTTTTGTTATCTATATTCCTGCCACAAAGCAGCCACTGTATTACAAACATGAGAGTGACTTGCTGATGCTGTGCAAATACTTAGGAATTAGCAGATTTTACAGTTCTTCAAAAAGTCCTGTGTACCTTCTCAGGATATAAATGACGCTGAAAGTTGTAAGAAACACTCTTCAACATTTATGAAAATCTGTTTCATTTTACAGTTAGACTTTTTTTTTAGGGTTATATTCGGAAGGAAAAAGACTGCATTGGCCATTTTGTTGACTTGCAAGCAATTGGCGAGGCTCTGTAATAACTCTCTACTTGTTTCTTGCATTCTGTGTTTTAACTTCTGTTACCAAAAAAAAACATCTCTGAATTTTGTCAGGGCAAACTTTGTAGCATTTTTTTCCCATAGCACAGAGACTGTTTTAATATGAAAGAGGGTTTGAATGTGTGTGCTAATTTTATAATCTATGAGGAAAAGCATTTCCAGGTTTTTGAAGTTAACTATTGTTAAATTATATTCTCATAGAGACTATTTTAAATTCATAAAATGTTATTTTTAATATATAACTTCGGATAACACTGATGTGAATGATGCAAGATGCTTGTTTTTTATTGAATTTTACAATTTAAAATGACCAGTGATTTCAGCTAGTATGAGTTCTTAATGAAGAGTAGTCTGCTATGTTGTTTGTTACATTGTGTTCTAGAGGAGGAGGTCTCCTTTGGAGGAAGAACACTTACATGTTTTAAAGGTGAACTGACTTAATTATTTTCTTAGAAATCATTATTGCACTTCATCTGGATACAAAACAGGCATGGAGGAAAGAAAAAGGTGGAAGGTCACACATAATTCACAACTCCTAACCTACCTTATTCAGTAACAAGTATTAACTTCTGCTGGAGTATCAGATTTATATCAACTTAAACAATAAAGTCTGAACATGCAAAGACAAAGTCTGTAGTAGTTTGGAAGAATAATTATCTTGATGTTCACCATAAAATTATATTGGCACATTTTCTGCCTATGAGGTTCACCTTAATTGCATGGGCAGAAGTGTGCTGGGGTGAACACACAGTGTTCATGTAGTGATTTTTAAAATGTTTGGAGTCTGATGAGCAAAACGTTCAAGTCTTTTAATTAATTAAAAAATTATATGCCTGTTGAGCAGGAGTCATTAGGTGAGTTGTCTCTGGCCTAGATCACTCAAGAGGTCAAGTTGGATGAACCAAATGTTTTTTTATCAGGTTATTAATTTGTGAATATTGGTGTGTCCGAGCTTTGAAAGTCAAGATGAGGGTGACCAAAAAGTTGTCTCATTCTGTGTGGAGTTTTTCTCTTTTGTTTTGTTTTGTTTTGTCTTGTGTTCTCACTTTTCACTAGTGCATCTGTAAGTTTGTTGCAAACATTTTTCTAAAAAAGGTTTGCAGTTTTTAAACTAACCTTCCCAATTGCTAGATAGCTAATGCTGTCTCACTATGATTGTCTTTGAATTCTCCAAACTAGTTGTGAAAAACTGAATGCAGCATGGAAACTAAAGAAGAGTTGCTTCTGCTGTAGTCAAATGTCAGCATTCCAAGTGCAGTCCAACTAGCTGCCTTTGTTTCAGACTGAAATTCCATTTGCTTCATTAGAATTAGAGGATAAATACAATGAAATTCATCCTTCTGAATTGGTCAAATGCTAAGATTTTCTTCTTTTCCATAATGGTATTTATAAATGAGGATAGCTATTAGTTTTTAAAGAATTTAAAGCCCAGTTCTACTCATTGCTAATCTACATTCTTAGCTGCTAGTCCAACAAAACAGAGACTCATGAACTGACTTAAAGCGTAAGTGATTTGCTTAACACTTGTGCATTCCTGAATTGTAATTTAGGCCGTAGATATCTTACAGTAAGTGTAAACTAACAGTGTTTAAGATACTTTTCTGTGAAGATCACAGAAGAGTTTTTGTTGAGTCACTTAGAAAGTGACTATAGAAAACCAGCCTACTTTACAGGTGATTAGCATTTAAATTTTAAAAATTAAATATATCCACCTATTCATTAAAGGTACATTGACATGCTATGAATGCGAGATTAAGCAGCTGTCAAAAAATTCTTACACTGTTCACTTTAAACATTAGTATCACTCCTTATAAAGAGACGCATATCAATTGTTGAATAATTTTGAAATAGTATTTTCAATTCTACTTTTTCAATTTTTAGATTAATTACTAGAAATTCGTTTCAGGAAAACAAGTAATAGATTAAATTTTTGAAGCAGACATAACACTTTGAATTCATTACCTTAATTTACACAGCTGCTTGTGCAATATTAGTGATAATAAAAACCAAAAAGGATGAGAGAGAATTTGTATTGTAAAACACCTAAAATGGGGCAGCTTTAACTGTCTTTGTACATACATGATTTTCAAGTCATTTTAAAGTATCTTAAGCCACACCTTCCCTGTTTTCATTTTGAAAAGTAAGAGGGAAAGTATTCTTCACATCTCCTGTAGTCAGGTCTCTTGTTTTGTTTTCTAGGTGGAGCTGAATGACAAGGTACCTATACACTATTGATTTGGCCTGGGATAGCCATTACCAAGCTGCTCCTTACTTGTTTCTCCTAATTAAGTGCAATTTAGTACCCTGCACTCAGTCAAAAGTCATGAGTGCTTAGTACAAATAATGCCTCCTGTTATCAGTGAAAAGTTCTGTCCTTGACTTGCTGACTTGAAAAGTTTCGTGTGTTGTGGTCGGCTCCTGCAGAAGGATGAGCTGTTTGTGTGTGTGTGTGTGTGTGTGTGTGTGTGTGTGTGTGTGTGTGTGTGTGTGTGTGTTTTGTTGGGGGGGGGGCCGGAAGCAATGGGACAAAAATACATTTTGTATTCACATTTGGCACCAACTAGCTTCTTTTCCAGTCGTATCTGAAAAGCTGTCATGGACTTCAGCCTCAGCCAGCAGTAACAGCACAAGTTTAGCTTTGCTTTGGGACCCTTACAGACTTTTCCATTGATACAGCTGGGAATAGCAGTAGCTGCTTTTTATTAGAACTATCAAAATTCCTCTGGAACATGGCCGTTCTGTTCCACATCTTAGAAGATTATCAGTAAATGGTCTGCCTTTCATAAGACTGTCTTAGGATGCAATACCAGTACTATGTTTCTGTCCAGCAGGCTCATGCAATTTTTTTAATGCATGTTTTGTCTGTTGCCTCTGTTGGTATTAAAATTTCTCATGGTACACACTGGTAAGGGACTGAAGGGTAGGAAAGTCAGATTTAAAGCAACACAAAGCATCTTTTTTTAAAAAGATCCTTTTTAAAATCCCTTTTAAAGGATTTGTTCAACATTAACTAAAAAAGCGTTTTGAACACAAGTGGCAGAGCACTTTTAGCTTGGTTTTATTTAGTCTTTTTTCTCTTCTGAGACTTCTTTAGCAATGCAGTGGAAGTACTGCCCCTGCCTCCTCCTCTTCCCAATTTAAATCACAGTAGAGCCTAACAGAACTGAAAACTGAAACTTGTATAAAAATTAGTATCAGTGTAGCTTCAGCTAGTGAAGTGTAAAGACTGAAGTTTAGAGAGAAGAATGTGAATGTCTTGGAAGACTGTCCCTTTATAATCAAGCAATACTGAGAAACACGACTTAAAATAATTGTGATCGAGTATTTTGATACGAAGTTTCTCAGCATCTCTTCCTATATTAAACTGAAAGAGATGAGGGACTTGCTAGAGACAGCAGCACTCGGTACTTAAGAAAATCTTACTTTCTGTGTTCTAAAAACTGTCACTCCACAAAATTCTCAGTTCGATTATGTAAAGTGTTTATCACCCTACTACAAAGATGAAGTTTTCTTCAAATGGTATCAGGTGTTAAAAGACACATTTATAAAGGCTAAAAATATTTTATAAGCAGTAGAACATGAACATGAGCTCTTACCAAATGTCCTTGATAGACTGTTTGTTTAACCATTCAGTAATGTGGGGAAAATAATGGCTGTTATTTACAACTGCACTTTAGCTAACTCATTCATTTTAAACAGGCATTGTTTCCATTTAGAAAAAAATCTACCAATCTGTGCTGCTTCAAGCACTTTGCTATAACTTAGTTTAACTATTGTGCGTTTTCCAAAAATAAGTCATCAGAGGTACCTCCGAAAGACACACCAGAACATACTCACTTAAAGTAATGCATTTATTTATGGTCTAATGGTTAATCTAGCAATTCAGCCAGGTTCTTAGGTAGGTATATATGCATCTAAGCTCAAAAGCAGGTTTTAGTTTTATAACATGACCAAGAAAAATGTTTATTCTCTGGGTCAGGTACCACAAACTTGTCAGAAATTGGAAGTACAATGTCATCAGTGAGGAAGAAAGGTCATTTGTTCCATATGCTGTATCTGAAAATAAATTGCTATTTGCAGTTGTACTGAACTTCATCTTGCTTGTGATGGGGAGATCAGTTTTACTTGGAAGAACTGCATGTAAACATAGCATCTTTTTACTCGACAGTTCTGTTCTTTGGGGACAGAACCCATAAAGATATGTACCTGGAGGGCAGAGGTGTCCCTGCACTGCTCCCCTCCCCCCCTTTTTTTAAACTATCTGTCAAAACTAAGATAACGCAAAAAACAACTAAATTGTCCTCTATACCCAGTTTTTCATCTTTCAGAGTGAAAATGTAACCTCAGATGGAAACCATGAAACCAACACAGCAATCAACAGCAAGACCAATCCTCCATCCCTAACAAGACAGTTAATGGTATACTTCCTCGGCTTTGCTCCATATCCCCGAGATCTAAACCACTCAACTATTTCATTTAGGTTAAATTGCTGAGGCTCATACCCCAGCTCCTTCCTGGCCTTCTCCATGCTAAAATAGTGTGTGACTCCAGTTTTGTAAACTTCTGTGCGAGTGAGGAGAGGCTGAAAATTATAAAGATGGCCTATAAGGAAGTGAGCTACTTCAGTAAGGAATGCAAAAAAATAGACAAGGGAAAGAGGAAGACGAAGGGTTGGGAATTTGTAACCCAAGCCTTCAACCAAAGGTCGGAAAAATTCAAAGTTATTTATTGGCCTGCCATCTGAGATAAAATAGGCTTGGCCTGCAGCTATGTGCCCTTTGTTGGCTTTGAGGGCCTCTGATGCAAGGATATGAGCCTGAACTAGATTATCTACATGTACAAATTCTACTAAACTAAGAGGATCGCCATACACAAATTTAAATAGTCCCCTTTCAATGTAACTAACTATTCTTGGAAGGTGTCTTTGCTCTCCAGGCCCATAGATGCCTGCTGGTCGGAGAGCACAAGTCCTTAATACACCTTTCCCATCTCTAAGCTCAGCACCATTTGCCTCCAGCACCTTCATTTCAGCTAAAGATTTGGTCCGGGAGTAGTGATCTGGATGAAGGTGAAGAGGTAGGTAAGGCAGAGATTCGTTCCCATTTTCTATAACCTGGCCCCCAAATATCACATTATATGTACTTGTATAAACCAGACTTGACACTCCTGTGCTCTTGCAGGCTTGGATGACATTTTCTGTGCCTTTCACATTAACATCTTCTATGAGTTTTCGGTTCAGCTGCTCCCTGCCAGACATTCCATAGGAAGCAATATGGAATACGCAGATTACATCTTTAAGAGCCTCTTCCACTTCAGAGAGACAACAAACATCCCCCTGCATGAACTTTACTCCCTCCGGTAGAGTTTGAATTGGCTTCACGACATCAAACAGAATCACATCGACTCCCTTTTCATACATGGCACAACCTAAACTAAAACATGATAGAAACCATATGTTAGGATACATAGCATAATGATGTATGAAACATTTTACCTGGAGGTAAGAGAAGCCTGTTAACTATTTTAGTACCAATTTTTTTGCTAAACAGTTTTAAAAATATTTAAATATTTACTATAGGGAAGGTTCAATTGTGAAACTTAAGGCACTGAACCAGTTCTTTCAGGCTCCAGGTATAACTTAAAAAGAAAAGCTGGGTGGGGGGAGATAGGTGGCAATTCAGAGGACAAAAAAATGGAAGTGCTTTCAGTTGTTTTTTGTAAGATCCCATCTATTTCTTCTGTCTCCTACAAATCAGCAGTATGAAACCTTTAGTTAAAAACCCTTAGCCAACTATATTAAAAAAAAAAAAAAAAAAAAAAGAAACGAAAAAGCATATCTGATTACTTTTTGTGCCACTCCAAATCTGACAGCAATTAGTCTTCACTGTTGTGCCTGAAATTTATGAAGAGTATCAGGTGAGATACTTCTAAGTTAACTGGAATGAATACTTTGCCATATGCCCAAATTCTACTCTTAAGTCACAGGCATAAATGCAGGTATTTATTTACACAACAGATAAATCAAATGACAATCCTCCCCTTTCTTTCCTACAACTGAAGTATTTCCACAATGCTTGAAGAGGGGCAGTGGAGAAAGTAAACTGAAGTCAAAAAAAGATTTTTTTTTTCTGCTTCTGTCATGACTGCAGCCTCCAGAACTCGTGCCAGAAGCTGGGACCCAACACGAACAATCAGAAAACGGGGCGAACTACATCAGGCCTCGCAGCAGCACGGACCCGCACCACATTTACCACGCTCGCTCCTACATGCCTCTGCTATTTAGTGCACTAACCGGAAGCCGAAATAACCGCCTCCTCCAGTAACCACGACTGTTCCCTTGGCCATATTTCCTGCTTCCGTCCTCTTCCCTCTGGCACTACGTGAGGAAGTCGCCCTATAAAACGCACAGTAAAAACGCACGATGAGAAGCACTACGAGCTTTAACGCTCCGCGCGGCCAAACTTCGCTTCACGCCACGGCCGCCCCGCGCCCGCGCCCGCGCCCGCACCCGCTCTCCCGGCCGCCACCGCCTCCCCTGCGCGGCGGCGACGCTGCCGCCAGGCTTCACGGGAAATGAAGTCCGTCCCCTCCCCCCGCCCACGCGGCGGCCGCGCAGCAAAATGGCGGCGGCTTTGGGCGGGAAGCGGCGCCATGATGGAGGGGAGGTTGGCATCGAGGCATGAGAGGGGGGAGGTTGGCAGGTCCCGGTGTTTGTGCTTGGGAACTACGATAAAAAAATACTCTTTTCTTTCCTGATATTCTGGTTGTCTCTTTATTTTGGGCCCTGGTTTTGTAAAAAGCCATTTGCTTTTCCCTGATTCAGCATGGACTGTTGTTACAGCCTCACTAGGAGCCCGCCCTTCTCCACCCCTGGAAGTCTGGAAAAGCTCTGCTGAACCTGTCGTCTTCCTCATTGAGTGACAGAGCATGGCATCATATATTCAAATAGATTAGCAGGCTTTAAAAACATAGGCAGTTTTGCTGTTTTATTCATGGTTATTTCCCCTGGTGCAGTGCCCGCATTGGCTATCCCACCTCTGCAGAGACATCGGAGCGAGTGCTTGTGCCTGGAGAACTCTTTAATCCTGCATTTTTTAGGTGTGCAGGAGACTTTTGAGGCGGCCTCTTTCTGTGCCCCGAGGCAGAAAGGTAGCCAGCTGCTGGGGGAAGTGGCCATGCCGGCAAGCGCTTTGCTCGGCTCTGGAGCTGGCTTTGGAGCGGGTTAAACCCGTTTTGTGACCGGAGGTAAGCGGAGCCTCTCCTGGCTGGTTGTTAGAGAATAATACAACAATTTCCAGGATTTAAATAACTTAAATGGTTCTCTATAAATATGGTGCATTATATTCGATCAGTTCTACAGCTAGTGAGTAAGTTTAAGATGATTCTGTTGGAGAACAGAAATTTGGTAACTAAGTCACAGTTTTCTCTGGAGCACATTGTTTGATTCTGATTATCATTAAACTGTTGCATATCTGGAAAAGCTTTATTACAATTAGAGCTGTATATGAAATAGAGCAAGCTGACACTGCACTAATTATCCTAAATTATAACAGTACAATCCATGTCTCCCCAAAGGCTAAATAATCTTTAATATATATGTAGTTACTTTAATGCCCATTTATCAGCCTATACCATGTAGCATGCTAACGGAAGAGTTCATTACATCCCACTCATGTAGAGGCTAAAGTGTTAGTGACGGTAGGAAAATGATGCATGGCAGGGACTGATTTCAGGAGGATTTCTCCTGAGTTAAGCATCGTACAATCCAGTGCAAGGTGCCTAGAGAGGGAGTAGTAACAGGGAAACAGTGTGGGATGACACTATCAGTGTCTGTTTTGTGGTATCTTTACTCTTCCGAGGAATGTGAGTCACTCGGGGAATCTCAGAACTCAGAAAGAATTTGGTGTCAAAACTACTTAAATTATGGAAGTTTCAAGTTTGCAAAATCTTGACAGAAATAGGTAAAACAGATTTTTAGTTTGATTGGCAGCTGGCAAGAATTAAAGTGAGGCAGATTTTCTACAAAGAGTACTATAAACTTTAAATAATATTTCTGGCAATTATTTATTGCCAATGGACCTCTGTGGCTCTTAAATAGAAATCTCAAGCATAGAGCATATGCTGTGTAGAAGCAGAGCGTGCTTCCTGAAAGTTGCATGCATGAGGCTGTTGTGGTCACCGTGTGAACAACCTGACTCTGCCTAGCTGCTCTGTCTACGTAGAGATGTGGACGGCATACTTCAATACTTCATACTTCAATCACAGCTGACACTTCATTTCCCTGTCTGCTGTCTGCATAGGTAGAAGAGAAAGTCCTGAGGCAGCTCTCGATCATCTCTTAAAATGCTTTCCAGACATGTATTATCAACAGTTTGTTCATACAGCTGTGAGAATTCTAGCTCAGAAGCAGAAAAATCACTTTTGTAACCCTGAACATTGAACATGAGTATTCCGTAGCTGTGCCTGTAGCTTCTAAATGTATGCTCAAACCTCAGTCCGCTTTCTGAAGATCTTTACAGGATTTTCTCAAGTATGTAATCATCTGGAAAGTACAAAAGAGTCCTGAATTTTCACTGAGATCTGCTACCACAGAATCCTGGAATGTTTGAGGTTGGAAGAGACCTCGAGAGTGGCTGGTCCAACCCCTCTGGTCAAAGCAGGGTCAGCTAGAGCAGGTTGCACAGGATTGTGTCCAGTCAGGTTTTGAGAATCTCCAAGGATGGAGACTCTACAACAGGCTCAGGCACTCTCCTGTAGCAGCTCATGCAGCTTTCTGCAACCTTAACTGTGTCGCTGACCTTGCATTCTGTGTTGTGTGGGTAAATCCTTGTATTTGAACAGATCTCTGTTAACCGCTGTATGGCATTTTTCCCTCTTGGCTTTGTGATCTATCCATGCAGCATAGTTTGCAGGATTGAGAACTGTCTCTTCTTCTGCATTCTTCTTTTTCTTACTTTCTGTCTGGTATGTTACATACACTGAAAGAAATTGTCAGATTGTCTCACAGAGTAAATGAATGTAAGGAAGCTGTATGAATATAAGAAAGCTGTAGTTAAGATACTGTAAAGCTTTGGTTCTTAAACAGTTTATTTCTCATTATAAAAAATAGTCCTTTTTGTCTTCAAAGCATAGTAGCAAACATTCGTGCCTTTAAAATGGTGACATTTGTGTGAAAGTTGTGTGTAAATATTGTCTTCATTTTACAGTGACGTATCCAACTTTAAAACTTGATGCTCTCAAATCCCATCGTTTTGCACAATCTGTTTGTTTATGCTGTCTCTTTCATTTCAGTGTAAGACCCTGACCTTCCTAAGACTTTATAGACACTTCTGAATGTGCCATAAATTGTATATTGTCATCAAAGAAATGGACTTCAAGTTTTACTTTATATATAATGAATACTTGTCCTTGGATTTTTTTTTCAGTCTGCTTTATGTATAATCCTGGTCTGCACTAGCATTTTGCACTTAAAGAACTAAGCATTTCAGTACCTCTGCCATACTGTGGCATGCTTTGCATATATCCCAACATGCAGAGAATCAAACTGTTATAGTCACTTTAAGTAATTGAATTGAAACCTGGAATTGCAGGCTAGGGCAAAAAGTGCCAAGATAGAAATATCTGCAGTATAAATGGTATGTTATCTGTCACAGCCTGAGTTGAAATGAACCTGAAATTGTCTGCAAAGTAATCCTTAAATTAGCAAATAAATGGAGCTAAATAAGCAGTTGTAGCGAGCAATACAAGTTAGAAAGAATGAACAATAAAATCATTAGTTCTCCTTTCATAGTATGTTACTTCGTCTGGTTCCCTTTGCGATTTAAAATACTTAACTATTAAAATCAATTTTTGTCTCAAATGTGATTCTGTGATCTAGCAAATAGAAAGTGTACCAACAGTATTGTCTCAGGAAGCAAGGCAATGTTTCAGCTAGGGAAATAAATCTTACTCTAATGCTTTTGTGTTGATTGATTGATTTCTTTTTAGTATTATTTAATTGTGCTTTTCTTTTTTTCATTGAACAAATGGGATGGGAGAAGAGAACAAGGCTAAAAACTAGGTCAGAACCAACCGCCCAGTGGACTTACAAAAACATAAAGGCAATTAGTTAGAATAGTACTAAAGAAGTGAAAATGGCAGCTATGGTGTGAGAAGTAGAGAGAACTGTAATGTCTGAAATCGGAATCAAGCATTTAATCTTTTTAAAATGAAATATTTTTAAAGGAGAAGAACAAGGTTAGGAATAAAAATGCTAGTTTGAGTTTTATTCTTGGCTCTGACAGAAGCTTCCTGAGTGACCTTGAGCAAATCAATTTCTGTTCCCTAACACAGGTGACATTACACTTCTTCACTGCATGAGGCTATCGTGGTGCTTGTTTCATTTATATTTTGGAAGCTCAGATTGGAGGTGCTATACAAATATTAATGGAGCAACAAGTCGGATATAGGGGACTTACAGATTTTTGGCAAATATGCATATTGCACTGTCTGAAAATGTTAGCATTGACTTCTTAGGATACCTGTTCACTGTAGAATATTGCTTATTGAAAGTGTTATACATTTGGTGATATAAAAGTTACAAGCCATAATACTTAACAGTTTTTTTCATGTTAGTTCCAATAATAGAAAAACTTATGCTCTCTCTTCTGTGTTGAGAAAGGAAAACAATTTTGATATTAATATTATTCACTGTTTGTCAGGAATAATTAAAATATCTTGATATTTGTTCAGCCAAACATTTGCCTTATGCCTTTTTCCGTATCTAACTGTTCTGTGTTCTCTCATTTTAGGAGATACGAGTTTATATTTCTGGTACTGACTAAAAAGAGATGCAGGTAGGAGGCTAGAGAATTAGATTCTCTATCAAAAATGAATTCACAAAATAGAAAGTAAAATCAACACAATTCTTGCAACGCCTCAAGCTATTTGCAGAGTGTTTTGAGATCCTTTTGTGAAGGAAGAGGTTAGGTATATGTTGCACTGAAGATATGTTGGCTTCTTTATATAATTCTTCATATACGTATTAAACAACAAATAAGTACCGGTGTCATTTTAGTTCTAGCTTCCTTTTGGATGTGGATACAGATTTTGGGATAGCTGTTCACCTGTAGTTACCAAGTTCCTTTTCATATGTGACTAGCAGAAAGGTCCAGCAAAGTACCTGTGTAGTCACTCAGATGTGATGTTGGCAGCAGCAGTGCAGGGCCTTGCTGATCCGTTTCTCTCTCCCCTGGTTCGGATGAGGCAATCTGGCTCAAAGTTCTGCACAGTCAGGAGCCTTTCATAGCCTCCTCTCACTTGGCTGCAGCAGCTCTGGCCTGTGATGTGGTTGGGCACAGAAGGATGAAGTTGGCTATTCAGAAGGTACAAAATCCCCAAAGGTTTTTGTCCCTCTTATGAAGAAGGATCAGGTAGGATGGAAATATCTAGCAGTTGCCAGCTCAACCAGTTGCTTAAAATGTCTGTATGATTCTTTTTGCAGTTATGTATTTTTTATCATGACCTGAGCAAGGGTGCTGTTGTATCATAGAATTGATGCAACACAGCTGTCTCACGTAGCGCCGTTAATATGTCATAGTATCATGGTGTCAGTTCTTGCAGCTCGGTTACCAGCCATTTCATGCAGCATATGCGTACTTTATCAGTAAACATGGAAAAAAGTGGAATGACAGAAGTCAGCTTTCCTTCCAGGTGGTTCTTCGCAGGATGGAACAACTTAAGCTAGGTAGCTTCCCCTGACTATCTTCAATTTTATGGTATGGTTTTGCTATGGTTATCCTTAGTGCTTTATTTCTGAAAAATCATTGTTATAAAAGGCTCTGAAATGGCTTTGTGATTCTTAAATCCCAAACTTGATTCTGAGTTCTATTCAGAAATGAGAAGTGATACATACATTCTGTGAAGTCATCAGAAATTAACTTCTTTTCCCTTCTGCAGTGCCTCAGAAATACAGATTATCATACTTAGAGAAGTGACATTTACTTATTTACCCTAGAAGGAAGAAAAGAAAGAAAGTTTACATATTTTAGGGCAAGTTAGTGGTTGGAAGACTGGATAGAGAATAATCTGTGTTATGTCTTTTTATTTTGATAACAAAATAATTCTTCATACTCTGCATCTCTTTGGGTACCCTACAGAATACATAGATAACCGAGTTTTCAGAATGAGCAGATGTTAACGTTCATAACCTCCATCGAGACAAAAGAAGTCTTCTTAACAGCTACTTATAAGCCTTTCAGTCTAGGCATCTGAAGTAAGTGGTTTCTTTAAAAATATTGACTTTAAGCTCCCTTAAGCCTAGATTTTTTTTTAAGTTGTCATTTGACCTGATATGCTACCTGATGTTAGTTGCTAGTATCTGTTTGTAAAATATGTTGCAAATATTAGTACTTACAGTATAAAAGTGCATGTTATCCAATGCTGTTGTGGTGCTTTATAGTTAAAAAGCCAAATTTTATCCAATCCTGTTGCTTTATTTCATGAATAATTCCAATAATGCAGAGCAGCTACACAAGACTACAGGGGCTAAGCTGTTGAGCCCTTTGTGCCTGAAAGGATTATATGCCTTAAAAGTCAGTATGTTCAGCTATCCTAAGAAAGACTAGCAAAATATTCTTGAAAAGCCTTTCATGCATGTTTTTCTTAAAGTGAAGGAGAATACTTTTTGTAATGCAATTCTGAATGTCTTTGACTGAGTCACTTGGAGCTAGTCTTCTCATTAGTTAAGTAGCCAACTATTTTGGAATGGAATTATATATACTTACATTTCAGTTATTATCTAGTTGGATTTCAAGTGTGATTGATGTGCATCCAACTGTTCTGATTTACCAAACTGATAATGAGGAATGGCTTCTCATAGTTATTGATAAATGAATTCAGCTATCCCTAGTTTTCCAGAGATCTTCTGCTTTTAGCTAGTGAAAACAAGATGAGATCAGTCTACTATGAATTGCTGATTCTAATAATTGATTGTCTAACTGATGGTTGGAGATGTACTACTTTGATCATCTGGAAAGATCTAAAGGACCTTTTGGCTTCACAAGCAGCAGATGCTATACAATTTGTTGAATAAACTTGAGGAAAAAATTTTTCTTTAATCTGTATTTTGTACTGTGTTAATATTTGGTCTGTGAATAAGAAATCGGCAGCTACTGGTGCTGAGGATGAGAAGAGATGTGTCAGCAGGAACACTGAAGCCTGAATTTCTTGTAGCATTTCTATGGGATTCAAAGTGAAAGCTGTATTTGCTGAGGTAGAAAAGAAACATACAAACTTTTTCCATCTTCAGACTTACTTCTGCTATTTTCATATTCGTGATCCAGTGTGTTCACGGTCTAGGCAGTGGTCTTCCATTTTCAGGTGCTTATAACAGCAAGAAAGGAGAACACACACTGTCTGAAAAATGGTACTGCGCATTTTAGTTCTATTGTTACCTTGAAAACATAGCAAAAATTACTTAGTTTTGCAGAGGAAGGAGTAGCTGAGAAATAGAACATATAAGTAGAAGAAAACAACTTCAAGAAAAGGATACAAGCTCTTTCTTGCTTCGTACGTGTTTAAAATAAATGACCCTGAAGACATACTTAATGACATCTTGGTATTTTCTTATGTATCTGTGATACGGCTTATGTACTCCAGGAAATTAATGTTTGACTGTAGAATTCAGAATTCATAAAGATTTTATGGCCTAATGTATGTCTTAATTCTGAGCCATTTCAACTCAAGTGGTTCTGGCACAAAACTGAGTTTTCTTTCGAAATGGATATGCTCAGGACCAAAAATTTTGAAGGTGAAAGGTATTTATCAAAACAAAATAAATCTGTTAACACTACAAGGTGTCAAAGTTACTGAAGTTACAAAGAAGGGATGATTATAAACAGACATTTATCTTCTGTTCAAAAATCTTACTTGGACGTGTTTTGTCCTGGAACAGTAATATGAAGGACATGTTCAAAGTAGGAACTACTCAACTGAGAGTGTGCAAGTGCTGTAACTTAATTTACTTCAAATTATTCTTGCTCTTAATTTTCATTCAGCTCAGCAGAAGTTGTGGTGCAGCATCTGGTTATAACTAATTCTGTGTTTTTGCTACTTTTGAGGGAGAAGCAAGATCTGAATAACTGTGGGAGTTAAATATACGACTCTTTTGTTTGATTCTTGGAGTAAAAGAATTGTGACTGAGTTTGCATTTAAGTACTTCTTTATCTTTTTGAGACTATCCAGCCCATCGTAACAGGATTTGTTCTAGTTAAAAATGCTGGATTAATTCCAGGACATACATCAGCTTAATTCTTCCATCATCCTAGGAATGTGGAAAAATTGAACATCAAACGCATTAAGGACAAGGTATATAAAGTGAAATGTTTTCTAAATGATTTAGAAGAACGGCATGTTCTAGTAACTGGGTTTCTTGTATAATGAAAGTGTCTCAATTCTTACACGTAATCTTCCAAGTTATAAAAAGAATAATTGTATACTTAAGGAGTTCTTTATAATTTAGCTGACTAAAGTGATATAAAGGAAAATTACTTGCTTAATCAATTTACGTATTCAGCTTTAACAACTCACAATCATTATTGTCATAAGAATGTCTGTTTTAGCAGTTGTCTTTGAAGCCTTTTCCAAGAAAAGACTCAATCTAGTATAATACTTTGTGCAGGTCTGTTACTGACACTGCTCTAGTTCCATTGTATAGGGAAGCAGTTTGAATGGTCAGTAAGAATTCCTTGAGTGACAAATTAATAACAGAAAAGCCAAACAGACCTCGCTTTCTGCACTTCCTCTATGGTTTTGATCCCTATTCCTTTCCTTACCCCCTCAAAAAAGCTAATCTGTCCTAGGAACAGGCATCAACCAAAGCAGGCAGTTAACCACACTTAACGAAGCATGCACGTTATGAATTCACCAGACATAATCGTTCCCCGTTCTGTGATGTTTTATCTGATTATGAAAAAATGCCTTTCATAATTATAATTAAAAAAGCCACACTGACTCATAATTTGTAACTGTTAATGAGATATATTAGGCAGCCAAACTCTCTGTGTGTCCTGTCTGTGAAAGAATCATACTGTTTATGCCTTTTCAGTAAGCTTTTTGTCAGTGATAGACTTCTCATAATGTCTTGAAGATCGTTAATTTGGGAAAGAATTTCAAAGTTGGCATGGCCCTTGTGGAAGTATGCTACAAGCGCTCCTCCCATTTAGAAATCAAACCTGTTCCCCATAGTAGCTCTGGTAAGATCAAACAAGAAATAAGGCAATGCAACCAGGACTGAATACAGAAGCAGGCTGCCTATTCCTGTAGCTTTAAGAAGGGGTCCTAATGAACATCTCCCTGGTGTTTTGAGCTTTTATGGTTTATTTTGATGTAATAGCACTCATTATTGTGTTCCATAATTTAGACTTCTTAAAATTAGGATTATTAGATTATTAGAATTATTAAATTCCTTTAAAAAGTTGACCCCTGGATGCTTCTGGCTGTAATAGCTGAAGTTGGTATCACAATCAGATACCCTGGGATGAAGATGCTAATGAGTATGACCTTGTAATTTACTTTCTCCTTTTATGGAATAAAAAGGGGAATATTTAATACAAAAGTTAAGGGTAATACAGATAAACACTACAGAATATTCTTGTATAGTGGGCTGTAGCCTGTTTCTGCGTCATGCCAGAGGTCTGCACAAGGAAGGCTGACAGTGCTATTTTTAATTCCATTCCTTGTATCCTGTGGCTGCGTTTGTAGCCTTCGAGTTGTGACGGTCATGATAACAAGTTACACTCCCTTGTAAGCTGTTGGGTGATGGAGCTGTCCAATTTTGTATCTATTAGTAGTTGAGCTGTAGGCCTGTAGGCAAAGTACCAAGTATAAACATTAGATATTGTTCAGATCAGTCTTCATGTTCTTTTACTGTAAGTACTGATTTTTATAAAAGCTTTACATGTTCTCTGATGTTTTACTAAAATAGAACTTTATTTGTGCAAAGAGACTTCTTTATAACAACACAACATAAAAGGATACAATTGCATTCAAAGGGATGGATGAAAGTGATTGTTGCCAATTCTCACAATTTGATTACAAATCTTGGTATTTGCTCTTAGCATTCTGGCTTGCATTACTGTGAGCTTGAACTTTCATTTTAAAGGACAAGTTGTAAATTTTAGCCCTGGTATATACTGGTATACCCTCTTGGCTGTGGTTTAGCCTTTTCATCAGGTTGCAGTAGCTATTTAACATGCTGCCAAGATTTGGAAGAGTTTAAAGTTCCAGATTTAAAGTTTCCCATATGTCTCATATGTTTCATGTAATCTTTGCTTAGTCCTCAGCACTTAAAGATACTCACCTGCCTGAGCTGGGACTTGGGTCTGACTGTACTTTCCCCTTCTAGAGAGTACCTGCTCTCTGACCTGTATTGGGTAAAACCAAAGAATTTTGCATGAGGCATCCTTTTCCGTGAAGGACACTGTGAGTGGCAGGAGTCCCCCTCAGCTTCTTCTAACTGGACTTCTGTCCTCAAATGAAGCCAGTTCTGTGCTCCTTCTCATCCTACACTGAAACATGCTCTTCTACTTTGAAAGTCTTCCATGCCTGACACCCAGTACTGAGGCTAGCTCTTCCTATGGTTGATTAATACTTTCCAGTTTTTAGCTCTCTTGGTTGAGGAGAAAAATTTGAAAAGATGAACTGTTGTTTGGCATGGCCCAGCAGATAGACAGCAGAGAGGGCCAAGGGAAGTTGAGTTACAATCTGTCTTTGCTTATAGCCTTATAAGCAAAGAACTGAATGTTCACATGTAAGGTGCTTTAGAGAAGCAGTGGATTCTTCAAGGGAGACATATGGAAGGTAAATAAAAAAGATGAGAGCGGGGCATAAACTGTTCCTACCAGAGTACCGAACAGTGCAGCAGTGCTCAGGATCAGTTTTAAAAGATGGTGTTTGGACCTGTAGCAGTTCTGCAAAGTGGCAGCTTGTAAAAAATTAAAGTGGCTTAGCATCTCACTGGTACTTCTTCCACAGATTCTAGGTGTACCTGGCTCTGCTGGAATGTTGGTAACGTTTGTGCCCGAGTGAAGCTCTAGGATTTGAGACTTGTTCTGCTGATAAATTGGAGCACATCTCAATATCCTATGCTTTCAGAAACAGAGGAGTAAATAGTAAGATCCTCACATTTACAATTTTTAGACTCCCGTAATTTTTTATCTCTTTTTTAATTTTGATTAATTACGCTTGGGTTCAGCAAAACTGAAACTTAGTTTGTGATAAAGTAGAAGTAGCACATGTGAGTGAGTGGGAATGATAATGTCAGAAAAACTAAATAGGAGGAGTATATTGCTTGTATTTCATTGTGGAATGAAGTCTGTAGCTGCAGAAAACATGTCTGTGAAGCACACTAGTGTGCCATAATGACACAGGTGTGTCATAATCAGCAGTTGCCCATGGGCAATATCTTTATACAATAACATTTTTTATTCAGGCCTTTGGCATAATGTCCTTGGAGTAGTAACACGTTTTTTTCTTGGCCATCTTCACGAAAGCAATTTTTCTTCACTTGTGTCTGTATGTCTTCATCTCCTACACTCATCTCTGATTCAGCATAGAGATGGTAATTCCCTCTTCTGATGAGCCTGCAGTTCTAGTCTCCAGCACCCACCTTTTGCATTTCAGCTAGGCATCCTCCTATTTTTTCTCATGTTCCCTTCATTTTTTGGAAGAATGGTTTGTAAGCATCTACCGTGTGATTCACTGCTGACCTTAAACCTCTGTTATGCTGTCTGTAAAACATAATATGATTGTCCTTAGGTTACTCGTACTCAACGAGTACTTCCGATCAGATTGATCACTGTTTTCTCAGTGTATACTTCTGTACCTTTGACAGTTGTACTTTGCTTTAAATTAACTGGTAATGTTTTTTTGGGGAAGAAACTGTCTTTTTTGTTCCTTACTTGAATGGCTTTAGTACAGCGGGACTTGTTCTGTGGGTAGGATATCTAGGTCCTGTAGAGCAATTAACAACTGGCATTCCGGGAAGTGTAAAAAAAGCCATTAAAAGGGAAGGCAGCATATTCAGGCAGCGGGGTCCGGGACTGAGTGCCATGACTCTGGAGTTTTCATCTATGATTTTCTGAGTAATTAGAAGATGACCTCTCTTTGCCTCAGTTCATTCGTCTGTACTGAGGGAGGAGGAATTCTGTCTTGCCTCTTGGAGTATTTATGATAGCTAAGTGCTTAAACGTTCCTGAGGGAAAGATACCGTTTAAAGAGAGATTATGCCAGTATAGTTTCTCTTCACCATAACTCTTTCATATCTGTTTTCTGCTGTTCTGTCTGATTTCTAGGGGTACTACAGATACTCAATACTTACCTACTTCTCCAAGTATAGTTGGATATCTGATTTCCATTTGTAATTTTGAAATTATCTCTGGGGATAGAAGACTGAGAGATGAGCCGGTTATTAGCAATTAAACATGTGGAGGCAAAATTATACCCTCAACTGCACAAACGGATTCCGTGGGCAGAACTTGACTCATAGTGTTTTGCCAGTATCTGCTAATCTCTGTCAATACTTAATGTGGTCCAGTTTCCGTGACTGATTTGAAAGCACACTGCCATTCTCTTTTATAGAGTCATTGAATGACATTCTCTGGGACATTCTCTTCTTATTTTGCCTGAGTTCTTTTCAGATTTTCATTGTTTAATCAAATGTAATACTAATCAACTCTTCTTTGTAACCAGATATAAAGATAAGAACTTAAACTTTTATGTAGCATTGAAACTCTAATTTAATGGCACAAGGATATATTTGACCTGAGCTTTTCCTTTATTTAAAAATAAAATAAAAACCCAGTTTAAGGGAAGCTAAAATTGCTCCTAGGCTGGCACTTTTAAATTCTAGTTTCAGACCATAAATTTGACTGTAAAGTTAAATTGAAAAACCAGAATATTTAACAAGCAACATAAAAACCGTAAGAATTGCAGATACTCTCTACTTTAAAATGTTATAATTTAGAAAAGGGGAAATGGAAAACACATATGAGCTCATTATTAATAGTAATTAAGCTCTAAAACCAGCCTTGGATAGTCATGCTTATCCTCTTAAAATTAATAGAATAAATATTCATATATCTAAGAGAAACATGGATCTGGAATAATTGTTACGCATAAAGTACTTAATTTTATTCCAGCTTCTTATAATGTAACTTCTGTACTTGGAGCACCTTCAGGGTGATTCTGAAGTCTGTCAATGAGTTTATGGATCTTTTTACCCTCCAGTCACTAGCAAAAATGTCGTTCAGCAATCAGTAAAAGTAGCTGCCTTCTGTTGGCCATTTGCATTCTGTATTTCAGTTCAGTTGCTAGAGATACTTTTTCACTGTAGAAGTGATATCCTGAGTTGCAACCTTAGCAGAAACCTTATTACAGAGAATGGATTATCTAACACTGCTGTCATTGCGATAGGGTAGAGAGTATGGGCTATCCCTAGCTCTTAATTTTACTATTTGAATCCAGAATCTGCCCTTTGTTCTGCAGAAAATTTAGGTAGTGATGTTAAGTAAACTCTTGCCCCTCAGAAATAAAGTGAAAAGTGTGAAGCTTCACTTATTTTGGAAATGTGAACCAGTTTACAATGACTGGAGAGTCCCTAAAACGAGAGGCTGTAGGCCGTAGCTGTACTCTGACATTGCTTTTCATGAGTTAATTCAGCCACTGAATTTAATTTATATATATATATATATATATATATATATATATATATATACATATAAATCCCAGCGACAAGACACAGAACCTGTATGCCATCTGACATTTTTGACAAGCTCTCCAGAATTAATCTGTCTAGGAGCTACTATGCTCAGTTTAATTATGGAAAGGCTGCATCTGTGTTCAAAGCTGTTGAAAGAGAAAGAAGAAAGTAAAAATGTCCACTAGGTTTGATTAACTGCTCTCGGCATGATGAATAAAGACAGACGGTTACTAGTTATTTTTCCTTAATGGATTCTGGAGCTCCATTTGGTGGGCGAATTAAAGTTATAGGTCCCAATCTGCCTTTGAAGCTACACGTGCGTAGCCCTCAGTGATTCCAGTGAAGTTTGCACATGAACATCCAAGACGGAAGCTTGCCTTGGGCTGTTGTATATGTTGTTAGAAAGCAGTTGTGAAATGAAAATTGAAAGTGATAGTTTAGCATTAGTAAAAGAAATTATAAGCTATGCACAGTTCGGGAAAGAATCCCCTTCAAGGGTCATTTGTTTGAAGTGCATGTGCATACATATATCCATAGAAACTTTGCCTATCTGTATATAACCCCCTTCTCCCCCCCCCCCCCCGGTGTTTAGTAACATATTAATGCTGATGGTAAAACCTGGAGAATTTCATAAAAATTGCACTTGAAATTTGTGTCCTAGGCAGCTAGGTAAATAGTTTTGTGATATGGAGTCATTTGGATGACTCTATTAACATATAGAAGTCTCAAACACAGGTATGGGGGGTCTTTGAGATAGGGTCTAATTCTGCAGGTATGCACACGTTTAAAAACATATATATGAACATTTTGTTGTTTACTTGTGTGTGAATACCTATGCTTATTCATAAGAATGTATGTAAGTGTCTGTGGAATTGACCTATTGGGTGTCTGAGCCCTCATTCATCAGGGTGTTAAATCGTCTGTCTAGCTTTAGGTGTGTGGATAGCCATGCTTCTTCAACAAGGAGAGTACATGACCTCACATTTCAGAAGCGAGGGACTTGTCCTTCAAGTCATGGAAAACAGAATGTGTTTAGAGCAGGTGACACTTTGTCATGGTTGATAATTCTTTTTGAATCATCTTTCATTTTTCATCTCATTTCATTTCAGCTTTCATATCAAAGGTTCTGGCTGGTATAACTGTGAGGAAAATCTAAAAATAAGTGAATTTTGTTTATGAGATGCAGAAACATTTATATGAATTTGCAGATGGAAGGGAAGGCATGTCACAGACGTGCATATTTAATAACTCAGGTGATGATAGGGAGATGCTACCATTAATTTTCTTTCATCCCCATTGCAGAGCTCCATGCTCAGTGCTGTGGGGCTCAAAGTTGTGTATGATTTGATTTTATTGTTGTCACTACCCACAATGAATGATGAATGTTGGTGATGTAGTCTATCCCCTCCCCCCCCTTTGAAGGGCATTATTTTTGGCAAGGAACAGAGCAAAATGCAGAGAGACTGGGAGCTGAGGATTTCTTTTGTCAAAATCTTGCTTTGAACAATATGGGTCCATGTCTAGCTTACTTGGAAAGGTCTGCCATTGTTTAAAGGAAAAGTAACAGAAATAAGATGCAGAAGAGTGTTTTTTTACTGATGTAGATACAGTCTGTACAAGATGTGGTTAGGAGAAGCCATCTAAAAGTAAAGCAAGGAAAATCACTGTTGCATTTCAGGAAGCACCTGCAAAGAAACGTGTAGACTGGGGGCTAGGAAGTGTGGAAATCATTTGTTTTCTGGGCACTTAGGTGCTACCATCAGCTTCAGAGAGTTAAATTTGCAGGCGAGGGAAAGGAAAGGAGATGAGAGTTCATCTAATAAAAATCTAGTTGGAAAAACAAACTAACGTTCCAGCCAATGTATAGTTACATCTTTATTTCTCTTATTATTAGGGTACCGCTACACTACAACCTAGTTTCAGGCAGGGCTGGAATTTTACGAGGGTTGAAAGTACCAAAGAAAACTTCAGGGAAGAGTTTATTGCTATTAGAAGTGGGCTAATATAAACTGATGCCTTTTCTTCTAGCACTGATGGTTCTGTGAAAGCTGTTTCATGTTATCAAATGACACAAGAAAGGCAGCAAGTGTCACTTCTCATGAGAATAGCCTACAGATGATTCCTGGTCAACTTTCTAAAGAGTAACTAATTACCTTTAGTTTTTTTGATTTTATCCTCTTCTTGGAGGATAGTGACAATTGGGTTGATAAAAAATGACTTATTTTGGAAAGAGTGCAGTCCACTTTTAACTGTTCTTGAAAGCTCAGGGAAGCATAGACATCTGTGGAGTTACAGAAGAAAACATCTCTTGCAGATAGGCGTGCTCATAATCTTAATGATTTTTCTGATTTAAGATGTTTTGTCTATTGCAGAAAATTTACAAAGGGTGATTAGAGTTCATGTGAATAGCAACGCATAACTTATGGCTCATGGCTTTATTTCGTACGGCATGTAAACATGAGGCCTACTGCTTCACAAATACAGCTACTGCAGGCATTGCATTCAGGTGGGAAATGGAAGTTGCAAAATTTTTTTTTTGAAGGTTGTATAATGCTAATATGTTTATTGTATAGGATAGCTGCCAAAAGATTTATATGTCCAGTTTGACCATCAGTACTGATGTTCTCCGTTCTGAGGTTGTAACACTTGAAAATGTGACAGGAGTTTTAGCCGAGGAAGTAGTAGTAGTAGTTGCTGTTATTATTATTATTGCTATTATTATTTTAACAGAATTGAATACTGACAAAAGGTGAGCAATAGGTATTTCTTCAGTGCCAAGTGGTCTTCACAATTTATTGCCCATCACTGAATTTACCATCTGTTACTATATTTCTAAAGGCAAAATCCCCAATAACTGAGAGGTAAAATATATTTTCTTACTTTTTCTTAATGGAGATGTTCTTGATTCTACAGGAATTATTTTCCCTAAGTGTATACTCTGAAGAAAAGGAGAGGTTACACAGCTTTATTTTCAGTTGCACATATTCTCTTTTTTTTTTGCCTTTATTCAGTACAGGTCTGTGTGCTCAGAGAACTTAATTCACAAAGGTACTTGGCTACATTCCTAACTTTAGGCAGATAAATAGTTTTATTGCCTTTACTGGGACAATTCATGTGCTTCAGGTTAAGTGCATGAATAGATAAGTCTGAAGGCAGAGGATTGTCTCAACTCTTGTATGAAAGTTCAGTATTATTTGTAAGTGCAAAGTCTATTTGACTAAATGAGTTTTGTGTATGCAAGTTCAGTAACTTCTGCATCTAGGACTTATATCCTGAAAACTGTTTGTGTAGCCCTCAAGCCTGCCAAAATCCAAATGTGTGAGGTTGTGCATGCACTCTCAGAAGCTGTAGTCAATCCAAGTAAATTGTTTCATATGTTTTTTCTGCTTATACATATATTTTTTCCTAAGAATCATTTTCCTAACTTGGTTAATGATCTATTTGCTGAAATAAATTCTGACCTATTTTCTACTGTTTTTATTTTCCAAGAAAAGTCTCAAAGCCAAGAACCTCCCCACAGAGCCTGAAATGCAGATCCCCTACTCAAACTGCAAACACACACGAAGCAGAGGTTGTCAGGAGTGACAGTCATTGCATCGCACAACTGAAACAGAAGAAGACTGAATCAGCAAAGAAAATAGAGCAAAATCGAAAACTAAGAGTTCTGTGAGAAATTCCAGCTTAAACTGAAAAACAAATCTGTGATGTCAAGGGCAGAGGAAGCTGAGATAGAAATTGGACATGAAGAAAAATGCTTAGTGCTTGCAGATAATGTGATTCATGTTGCAGCAGGGACAGAAGAATATCAACATAAAGCATATTGGATAGGTATTGGATGTTACACATGGTACCTTTGGATGAAGGGAAGATACTGAAAGGAAAAATACGGACTGATAAATTACTGGAAAAAGAAAAGAGAAGCTTGGCCAAAGAAGTGAAAAGTGATACAAGGAAAGATAATAGACATGTGGACAACCTAGTTGCGGAGCTGGATGCTGCTCCTATTCTAGAAAGCCACAGAAGCATGCACTAAATGAATAAACCCCAGCAGGAAAGGTTTGGAACTCAAACTGGAGGTGTGAAAAGCAAAGACAGAAGAATGCTCCTTGCCAGGAAAAAGAGGTTGGCTGTGCATTTCAAGAAGTTGTGATTCAGACTCAAGAGATCATGTAGAGACTAGATATTCATGCTGCAGAGTACCATGAAAAGCTTGCTCTTCAGGAAAGGCACGTTCTTTCATCATTGCTTTAATTGATTTTCAAAAGATATCTTTTAGTGTGAAGAGACTTAGACTGTGAAGCATACCTGAGTTCTGCAGAATCCCAGTCAAAGCCCTTAACACTATCGAAACAGTGCACAGAGATCAAAGTGTTTTCCGAGGGTAAGTAATCAGACAACAGAGCAGCTTAGCCAGGAGGTTGGTCTGAGTCATTTCTCTCCTGCTGTTTGGCATTGTCATAGCCTGACTGTGTAAGCAGTGTTCAGCCTCTTGTGTAGAGTATGTAGGTGACTAGGGTATAAAAGGACAGGGCACTGAGTTACTGTGTGATGTCTCTGAAAAGCTAGCTAGAAAGACAAATATCCTAGCACAAATAGAAGGTCAAGCTTAGCTCAAAATCAATTAGCCCAAATCAATCCTGCTTGAAACTCAGATGTCATGTTGAAGCAATATCCTATTACAAAGCAAAAAACATCTGGAAAGGATGATAATTTGGAGGATCCCCCTCTTTGCCAGCCTAGCTATCAAGATGGAAGTGAGATCAGGATGCATATTCATAACATGAACAGGCATGTTATAAAGAAACAGGAAATAATGCAAACTCAATTGCAATCTTGTGTTAATGTACAGCAGTGAGAACTAGGGATATACCAAAATGGTAGACATAAAAAGTAGATGCTTTTTTAAAGATGGACAGTAGAAATGAAATGATTAAAACTTGTCTCACTGCAAAATTGTACTGAAAAATCCTCAACTAGCAACCTGTCTGTGTTGGAGTCTGAGAGTAATGGCTGGGCTGAGGTTACAGGAGGTGGGTACTCCAAATTAATGCGTCTCAACAGTTTTTAGGTCATACTCTCCTTTTCTATAGTAACCTCTCTCCTGGTGTATACCATATATGGATTTATATGTAATTTTATTCACACACTGCAGGGTGCACACATGGTCCGCTACTTACCGGCACCCCCCCATGCCTTCAGTGCTTACATTTCATTTTCAAAATATGAGTTTGGTAGGAATTCAGATGCAGATCAGCCTCCACCAGACTTTCCTCAGTTGTTCTGCGCTTGCGTGGGTGCCGACACGTGTTGTGGGAGCGCGCAGCAGCAGGCGCATGTGCAGCGTGTGCACGTAGCATCCCCAGCGGTACATCTGCCCGACCGTCCGGCTCTGCGTGTGGGAGAGAGGTGTGCGTATGTGCGCTTCAAACGTATTTCTGCGAAATGGAGATTGGGCAGTAGCGTTGCTAGAAGATGATGATGCAAATACGGGCTGAAGGGGCAGTGGCTATGGGGTGTGGAGGGCTTGTGCGTGCCGGAGGGTGAGCACGCACGTGTGCAGGTGGGTGGGAGCCAGGGCACGTGGTGGGGCTGTGCGGGGAGCAGGCAGACGCTCCCGTGGGGACGGCTGCATGGAGACCTGGCACTCACCCGCCTCCTCGCCCTCCCCGTGTGCAGAGGGCAGGCCGGGGTGGGTGTCGGGGTGGAGGTGGCTCAGTCCGCTCCTTTTCCCACTGTGCAAAAACTCCAGCGCGCAGTATCCTCCGGTGTGAGAAGTGACCCTTTAAATGCCAACACGTCAGTGATCGCTGAAAGCATGTGATAATGACCAATCAGCCAGGAAAAACAAAGGTCTCCAAGAGAAATCTTTAAGAAGAAGCTTTAACCAAGGACAGCGCATAATTGACCTCAAGTATAATTGCTCCTTATAATCTTACTAAAAGCAGCAGCAGCAAATAACAAAGCGAAATGAAAATAATTAGTCCACACACTGTGCATTAGTATTGCCATGCAAGGATGAATGAATGAGAGTTGTTCGCAGTAATAATGAACAGAAAACAGACCTTTAGGAAAATGTTCCTTTAAAAAAGTGACCTCATCTCTAATGTAAACTACATACAGAGGTAGGTAAACATTTTTACTGGCTATAAAAATTTATAGTCAACAGATTTACCATCCCATAAAACCCCAAAGGAATAATGGAATGGAAATGTACTTGTATCTCATGTTAAGTTTACGCCCTGCAGTTTAATCCTTCAATGTCTATCTAAAGATCAAATAGGTCAACAGTACATTTTCTTTCTAAAAAATAGCTGAATCATGTTAGCTGGTTATGTGATAACTTAGGTTCACCTCAAACTGATTAGCAGGGATTTTTAAACAAGAGTTAAATGTGTCTAAGCTGTCTAGATTGATTTTAAAGCATTGTTTTCTTATTGCTAAAATAACTTTCAGAGAACACCGTTAATTGATTGAATATATTTTTTTTTCAACTTGCTCTGGGTTTTGAACCAATGATTCCTGTCAAAGCTAAGGTTAATGTCATCACTGGAGATCAATTGAAGATTCGATCTCAGGTGTTGTTCTCTTTACAAAATGCCCGTGGAAACAAACTGCCTCCTGCCAAAAGTCCGTTCTCATCCTCAGCCCAGCCTCTCCGGATCGTACCAGCCCCTTCGTGTTTGGGTTAGTATAGCATTGCCAGGAGTGTGGAATAGGTAACTAGCCCAAGGTATGTGCTAAAGCGGGGAAGGTATCTCTTGGCCTTTTGAAGAAGCAGAAGGGTGGACCGGGAGTGGCGCACGTGATAAGATACAAAGCTCGCCACGGAGCTTGTGCTATTGAGAATAAATACAGTGACTCGTTTTTGTCACTGCCCATCAAAATTAAGGCCACTGAAACTAGATGCACTTTTTAGGCAGGAAATTCCAAATACTTTCCATAAAGGAAATACTACGTTTTTTATTATTATCCAGGGGAATGTACTATAAACATAAAACATATAGCAATTAAATTTGCCCTGGAGCCAGAGCTTGCTACATCATATCCATTCCCACTGCTGTCAATCATTATCCAGCCAGCATACTGTTCAGGAGGTGGAGCTGTCAGGCAGAAGAAATAAAAGGTAAGAAGAGAAAGGCTTCTCCTGTTTATTGCTGGTGTCAACGGCGAGTGGGATCATGCTTTGTGGCTGTTGGCTTTGCAACTTGTGTCAACCCTCTGAGCGGAGTCCCCTTCCTCTGCCCCACCCCCTCACCCTGCCCCTATATAACTCATGCTGCGTTCAGCAACACCTGCGTTTGCGCTGCCGGCCGCGGGGTTCGCGCGCGCCTGCTTGCTTCGCCTGTGCGGATGGATGCCCTCGGCGCCGGCGGCTCCCTTGGGTGGCTCTACGCGGCCAAGAGGGGCCAGGCGGCCGCGGGGACCGTGCTCGCGCGGGCTCTGCTGCCGGCCTCGCTGGGGCTGCTGTGCTCCGCCGCGCTGGGCGCTTGCGGGGGGCTGCTTGTGTTTTTGGCAGCGTGTCTCGTCTCCTCCGCGTGCCGGGGTGCCGGGGCGCTGCTGCCCGTGGGCGACAGGGCTGTGCTCATCACAGGTAAGGCACCGCTCCAGGCTTTGGGAAGTAAGGGCTGCCTTCTCTCTCAGGTGTGCTGTAAAACTTTGTGTGGTCAGGTTAAGCATCTAGGAAAGGCGCTGCGTGCTGGTTTCTCTTCTATTCTTGCTCATCTGCTTTTCCAGAGCTTTTTTTTTCCCCTAGGTAGATAAATGTTCTGAAATTAAGTGGAAAGGAATTTAATGGATGCTATTTTTAGGGCCTTATTTAATTTTCATGATTAGCTTTTTAGACATGCTTGTGAAGTTAACTGGTGAAAAAAGCATGAGAATACTTACGATGGTCTGATCTTTTAGGACAAACTTTAAGTTTTGGAGGCCTTCAGAATACTACTGTTACTCTTGTTTATCACAATTTATTAAACGGATACTGATGTACAGTTATCTTTTGATATGCCTGTATGTGTAGTACGTACTCTGAATATCGTGTATATATTTCAAGATACTGGTTTGGTGTCTGTTCTTTGAAACACTGTATGAAGTCGTTCAGGAGTGAGTAGTTTTCTTCACCAGCAGTGAAAGTTCATAAGCAGTAAGCTCAATCCCCGTATTAACACTCTGCTCTATTTAAAACCCACTTTTGGTTTGCAGGGATGTCATTTCTGTAGTTCTAGGGTTTTTCTTTTTTATTTTTTTTCTCCTGCTTATTCTAAATACTGTGAATACAGCTGTTTGTCTGTGTTAACCATATATTTAGATCGGAGTACTACCTATTTTTTAAGCTAACTTCTGGTAACTTCTTTTTTCTTTCATTTTTTTATTTTTGTCTCTAGAAAGCTGAATTAAGTGTCTTTGGATTATAGAACTATTTAGTTCAGAGTTTCATTCCCTTCTATAGGGAGTTCCATAAATTAATTCAATTTATTTTTTGCTAACAAGCATTAACAGAGGGATTAAATACCAAAGATGAAAGAGAGGACAAGATGAGCAGTAAGTTCTCACCTCTCAGTTTAGCAGCTGTGTACTGGCTAGCTTTATTTGTGCAGGTGTATTGAATGCAGATGGGTATCAGGAGCAGGGAAAAGAGAGCACTCCTCCACCCCTCCCCTGCAGAAGCAGGGGACTGAGCTGCTTTTTGTAAGAATGCAGTGTAGTGTTTCTTCAGTAAGAAAATGCTCTTTCAGAACTTATCTGCTCTAGAGAATTTGAGTTAGAACAATATAGATGAGTGAAGAATGCTTGATTGTATTCCAGCAATTGAACATGTTTTCTTTGTAACTGTAGTGGAACTGTCCTGAAGAAATGCAAGTTTGGACATCTCTCACAGCTGACGCTGCTGAGGAGGCTCTTCTCAGTTGTTTATTTGAATCCAAACTGGTATGCAATCAATCAAACCTCAATCAACTGAAACAACAGTTTTACTCAAGGCTTTTCTGGGTTAAACTGCTCTGACTGCGGTACTCTTTTCCCTTACTAACTAGGATTTGCCTGTGAGCGTGTACAGAATAGCAAGGTGCCTTTCAATCAATTTTGGTGTCACTCTCTCCAATTTAGACAAGACCTGAGGCAGGTATTTCATGGGAAATGGTGAGGAGTACTGCTGTGCTCCTCTAAAGAGCTGCCGAATATCTCTCTGGAGATAGCTGCATTTTAACAGAGGATGGAGTTTCGTCTGGTTTTTCATCTGGGTTTTGTCGGATGCTGCTCTGGTCCTCTTTGGCTGGCTGTTGCATGGTGCTGTAGTGTGTGTTACTAATTTAAGCCAACAATACACTGCAGCACCGCAATAAGGGAAAACTGCCCGTTTTCAGAAGCTTTTTCACATGAATAACTGCAGGCATGTGAGCAGTCTTGAAGTCGTGGATAACCCATTTCTACTGATCCTCTCTGTGCGTGAGTGCTTCAGGTGTATTCAGACAGCAACTCCAGGGTGTATGAACACATTGACAATGTTATAGGAAATCTTTTCTGTAGTCTGATAGACTCAATATCCAGCATCTCCAGGAATTAAATTGTTGTGAATATCCAAAGTACAAGGAGTTGGAAAACTCTTGCTTCGATTACTTCATGTTCAGTGAGATGAATTTTTTTTCAGGCAATTTCATCTTTTCAGTCTTAGTGTTTGACTTGGTGTTTCTGATGCCCCAAATGAGTTCATAATAATAATAATGAGTTCTGTGTAATGATTCAGCTACAGTCATACTGACTGCCTTTCTTAAAAGAAATCTCTTAACTGTTCGTCTATTTTTGATATGGGAGTAAGGGAGGGAAATGCTCTAGCTGTTCTATACAGAAGACCAAACTAAGGCTGAAGGAAACTTGTACTATTTAAATGTTGTGTTGAGAGGTTTCTCTGGGCTTCAGTGGAAAAACTCAGATTGTGTGTGTTTAAAATTTTGGATAAGCCCAGCAGTAGGCACTCATGAACACTGTATTTCCTTTTCAGAATTGCTACAGCTTTCCCTAGTTCTTATGCACTTTTCAACTTCCAAAGTTAAAGCTGTACTGTAAAACTTTCGGTTAAGTGATGTGTAGCTCTACATGTATGTACTTGCTGGAAAGGATTTGACCCAGAAATAAGATTTTCATGAAAAAAGAAATAAGAAAAGAAACCCCACCCTAAATCTACAAATCTGTTATGTCTTCAGAATACTTGGAGGCCTTTTCATTTTTCTCCAGGGAATCCTAAGAATGTATGTTTTTCTCTTCCCTTCTCTTTCAGGTCAGAGGGGAGGGAAGAAGTTAGGTATGATATATGGTGGTCTGCACTTTCAACAAACTGCAGATTTCAGAAATGCCAAAAAGTGATTTTTTAAAGTACATCATGAATCATTTTTTCCCCAGTATCTTGCACAGACTGATATAGGCATTTAGTACACATTTTTTTCAAATCACCTGGAAATTATTTTTTTCCGTCTTTCAGGAATAAAACTCCAGTTAGAAGACAACGCCCAGAATTGGAAACCTAGCATTAACTAAGATGAACCCATCTGGTAATCAAATTCTGCTGACTAAGGATTTAGGGTGCAGGAACAGGCCCATTAATAACAATTGTAATATCCTCTGTGTGCTGAAATCACAGATTAACCCTTGAAGATTTCTAGTAAGGGTAAGTGAGGAGTATTGCAGCCTTTCACAAACGAGGAAATGGTGAAAAGCTGGCAGGAGTCCCAGCCCTTTGTCCTGCATTTAGGTTTCCAGCCATGCTGCAGAATGGTTTGGAAGCTGAGCATTTACAGAACAAATTGGTATTACAAGAGGAAGCCAAATCTGGGATAGCTTCACAGATTTCTGTGCACATCAGCATACAAGAGCTTTTTTTGCAGCAGTTAAAATAGAGTCTACAGTGCAATGTTGTGCAGCGTGCTTATGCATCTGTTTAATGATGCAAAAGAGCAGCACTCATTTCTTAAATTCCTTGTTTTCCTCCTGGTGTTGTCATTGGTGCTTACTTGACACAACTCCTGCAGCACTCTCTGTAACCCCTTTTTCTCTCTCTGGTAGAGTCTTGTGTCATTTCTTTGCAGATAAGTGAGATGTTTCCTCCTTTGCTAAGAAGTTTCTTTGTAGATGGACAGATGGAGGAATTCAGAAGAGAGAACACTTAAAAGTATCTTAAGATAGTGACAGCAAAATATGGTGTTGAACAGAGACTTGCAAATCAGTTGATTTGTTAAGTACACATAGTTCTTAACTGGTGGGGGAAATTGCACAATCATAACCATGAAGATTGTTGTAAGTGCGCTGCTTTAATGGTGTTTGCTGTGTTTGGTAGTTCATTACATTGTATGTACAAAGTTTGGGAATAAGTCTGATGCTGGAGAAGATAAGAGAAATTCTGATGCAAGTCTGCATAAATTAAGTAGCTGCTGTTGTTTGTCTTAGTCTAAAAACGCCCTTCTGAAGAATTCTTAGGGCTTGAAAGCAATGAGCTCCTTTACAGTTAAAGAAATGCTACTTAGCTTTGGCTTCATAGGAGCCTGTGGCCAAAGAAGTGTACAACAGAATGATCCTGATGGTAGAGATATGAATAAAATAATGCCTCCTTGGATTAGGAAATACTACCTGGTGATTTTTTTTTTTAATTCCAGTGCCCTATAACTGCTTTGTTCACCTGATGTTTCAAATTAAAATACTTTTTTTTTTCTCTTGTCTTTCCTAAAAAATTTTGTTATCAGATTTCAGTCTGAATATTTGCATGAAATCATTCCAGGGTTTTATTCCCTTTGTATGTATGAAGTAAATCTTGGAATACCTCAGTGGGAGAGCATGGACAGATGTCCTCAATTCCCTTTGTAAAGCAAAGAGGAAATAATCTATCAGCAGTGCTTTGCTGACTATGCAAAGGTCCAGTTCCTCTTAAATCTGTACCTGTCTTCTACTATTGTGGCTGTATTTGAGTGACTTCATTTCATCCTCTATTTGGTTATCTTTGCAAGTGTTTCCATTAAGCGCCTCTCACTTTTCAGAAGGTAGTCGTTCAGGACAGACTCACTTTCTAACTCAAAAAAAATTTTTTTTTGTTGATACTTTCAGGAAGTGACACTGGGATTGGACATGCCCTGGCTAAATACTTGGATAACTTAGGTTTTATTGTATTTGCTGGGGTTCTGAATAAAGATGGACCTGGAGCTGAAGAACTGAGAAGGACCTGTTCTGAGAGACTTTCCCTCCTGCAGCTGGATATAACCAATCCTACCCAAGTCAAGGAAGCCTATCTCAATGTTTCAGAGAGAGTGCAAAATACAGGTATAGCTTTTACCCCATTAAAATGGGTGTACTAGTGTACCTTGGGATATTAGTGTACCTAGAGATGCTAGGTGCATCTCTTACCTGTTAGTTGTGTCATGGCTTAGGTGTGTAGGTCTTCCCCACCTCCTGTCTGTAGGCAGTCGAGGTATTTATATTGATGACTCCTGCTTGCTGGGATACAGAAAATAGTGATGGCATCCCAGAGAGGGCATGTTGTATGTGTGTAGCTACACAGCATCTCAGCTTTGATCTGCAGGGACCACCAGGCTCAGCAGTTTAATCTCTGTGGAGCCAGTTTCCTGCCTTATAGCAACCCTGTGTTTTCTCTTCCTCTCAGGGCTCTGGGGAGTTGTGAACAACGCTGGCATCCTGGGCTTTCCCGCAGATGGTGAGCTGCTCCCCATGAGCACGTACAGGCAGTGCATGGATGTGAATTTCTTTGGGGCCGTGGAGGTGTCCAAAACCTTCTTACCGTTACTTCGGAGATCCCAGGGAAGGCTTGTTAACATATCAAGTATGGCAGGTAAGCTGAGACAAAGCCCCAGGTGCAATAAGGACTAACTTCTGTGGCATAGATGTGGATGAAGGTGTTGGTCGGTCTTACCTGTCAATATGCCTACAAAATTTATATCTAGATAGTAAGTACATTTTTTTTCTTTTATATGAGACACTGTTTTTAGTAACCAGTCCTTAAAGAACAAGAGATTAATCTATTTTTAAATACTATTAAATAGAAAGGATTATAAAATTCAGATCTTGTGTTATAGATGCTGTGAGGGGTAGCCTTATGCTCTGTAAAGACTGGAGCTAAAACACAGGTGTTTTAGAACATGTTCTAGCAGAAGACTGCAACTGCCTCACTTTGAGAGTTGTTGAAACATCCTGTCCACTGTGGAGATGTCCGAGGTTTGTCTTGTGCAGAAACAGGTATTCCATTGGGATGGTTACAGCGGAGGGCTCAGCTCAACACTTTTTTTTTTTTTTTTTTTTTTTTAATAATTTGGGTTCAGATTGGAATATAAATATCTTTCATGCAATTTCGAGACTTTTGCAACTTGTAAACCAGAGGCCATTTATAACTGTCTATAACAAATGTTAGGTAGATATTTCAGCTGGGCAGCTCCACTTTGCTATTCTTATAGGGCTCAAAGACTGTAGTTAGAGTGGTAAAGTGCAACGATAAAACAGCTGAAGAGAAAAACCTAATTCTTGGAGAACAAAAACCAGCTTTATTTTTCACTCTATCCTTCTGCTCAGGTCTGCTACGGCCATCTCCTGCTTCCAAAGGAAGGGATAGCGTCATGTGCTTTCTTTCAGGCTGCTGCTCTAAATCAGTTGCTGAGTATGGCAGGGGAAAATTGAAATATCAGCCATCTGTGTATCTTCAGTTGCTTGGATGACAGGATAGCAAAACTTTATAAAATCATTCTTTGTCTCCCAGGCTTAAAAGGAGAAGGATCTTATGTAGGTAGTGATGTTGCATTTCACATTTTTTCCCCTTTCTTTCTTTCTTTCTTTTTTTTTTTTTTTAAACAAGATATGTTAATGAAATATATGAAAAAAGGAAAGTTAGTAAATGAGAGGAAACAAAGTTCTTAAAGACAAGTTTTCTGTGTAGCTGGAGATCTTTTTGCATGCTAGTCCCTGAACTCACAGGTCTGGGTTTCTTCTAAAGAAGGCAGGTTTCTATAAATGAGGGCTTCACAGATGAAATTAAAAATAAATTTAAAAAATTAATAAAAGTCAAAAAATTTAAATTAAAAAATAAAAAGGATCTTGATTAAGTAAAAAGGAGCCTACATTTATTCTCAGTCCAATATACTGAGCAACAGATAAAACTGTTTGTATTTTTATAGCCAAGAAGCATAATGTGCCTATCCTGTCCTAGAGCCTGGTCTGTTAATAACCTGGGAAGAGAAGAATGTGTGTATTTATTTATATTTCTTTTGAAATATTTTTGTCATTATCTTAGAAAAATACTTTATTCTAACTTACTAGGAAAGTGGTAAGTTTTTTCCTGAATAAAATCACTTTTTTTTTTTTTTTAAAAAAAAAAAAAGGTATGTGTTTTTCAGATTTCCCATTAATTGGAAATCCTGTATTTGCAGCAAAAAAACCCCCAGTGCCTTTAGGACATAACCTTCTATTCTAGGAGCACATATGAAATGCTAAGATATAGAAACAGAAGCAATAATGATCATCATAATAATAGCCAGCAGCTGAGGAGCAAGAAAACTCATTTGAAAATGAGACCTGTTAGAGGTAGGATGTCATGATACTCGAAGGTATTTTGGTTCTATGATTTATCTTAAGGAATTATCTGATAAATCTTAAGGATTTGTCATATGGTCTGCTTTTAAAAATTGTTGTCTGCCTTGTCTGCTTGGATTCTCATTTTGGCATGTTTGTACCCACCTGAATCCTGTTGTGCTGCCTAGGGGACTTGTGCAGGCATCACCTTCTGTTCATGGCTTACCTTGAGGATATGGCATCCGTCTCACTTTGATATTATCTTTTGTTTTTAGGTTTTTTCCTTTTATTAAAGATATGTTTTGTATCTGCACACCTATGTTTATGGTTCAGTGCCAACGTTTTAATGAAATCTGTCTGTTCAGGTGTGTTTGGGCAGATGTTTACATTCTTAGCATGAATACCGAAGCTGCCTTGGAGGGATAAATGGAGAGATTCCCTAACCTGAATAATTTGGCATTACTGGAATCAATAATGACCCTGCTTAAACTATAACTGTTCACATTAGTGTTCTTACACACAGGCCGGTACTGGTAGATAGCTTCCTCTTAACGCGGGGTCTGAGGGTCCTTCGGTAAAACATTAGCAAAAAAGTTGGAGATGCCTCATTATGCCAAGTCTATTCCTGCCTGTGTACAGCTAATTTAACTGAATTTGAGATTAGCCTGACCTCAGAGGGGAAGAATATGTGATTCAATTGGTTCAAACCAATTGAAATTCAAACTTATTCATATGCATATAGCAGAAAAGTGCAATTGGCCTGATTCTGTACGTGAAGCTCCTGATACATCTTGGTCGTTGCAGTACAAAAGTGAATAAACAGCACCAGTGGCCTACCTGAAAGATTGCCATTATCGAAGTATTTTCTTTTAAAAGATTAAAAATGTATTGAGACAAATGTGTAATACTGTCCCATTGAAGGCTATATCAGAGGATGTGTCAGCCCAACCACTGCTGCAGGCTGGAGGAGAAACGAGGTGCCCTGGGGAGGGGAAGACTTAGGTAGTCTGATCCCTCCTCCTCACTGTGCAAGCCCTGGCCTGGGACACCTGCAAGGCCCTCTGAACTGGGCAGCAATCTTCTGTGCAGTGACAAAACGGGCTGTGTTTCTAAAAGGAGACTGAACAAATTAAAAGCTGCTCAACCTAAAACATTTTTTTTTTCTGAGATTGAAACAGTGATGAGTTTTTCAGCTTTAAGAACAGGCTAAGTAAATCTCCATACCTGGAAAATATTTATTCTTTTTCTGGAAAGTTTTGTTTTTTAAACATGTGGATTTAATTTAAATTCAACTAAAATGCATACTGTTTTTTTTCTTTTCCGTCTGAACAAATGCCGCTGAGATCAAAGAGGAGGGGATATAACTCTCCATAGAGGTTCTGCTTCTGAGTTGGATGTGCGGAATTCCTAGCACACCAGTGGCGTGATTCCAGCTAGACAAACTTTGGTTTGTCCACAAAGGTCTTCCTCACACTTGTCCTGTTACCTCTGGTCTTTCTGATTTTAGCTGGAAAAACTGAACACCAGTAGGCTTTGTGAAGCTAGATTTGAGATTATGTATCCTTTTGGAACTATGCTTTATTTGGGAGCTTGAAGTCTGTTGCAGTGACAAAAAGCCCAGCAGTATTAAACTATCACTTCACTATTTATTTGAACTAAAACATTATCTGTGTTTCTAAAACCAACTGTCATTTCAATTCTCAGCAGTTTTTACTCTCAAATGCAATACAGTTTATTCTTTTGGCATTACAAGGTATCTTATCAGGTGTTACTGAACATAATTGTGATAACCAGCTGCTAATTTAGAGTACTCTTTTTGTTACTTCCAGGAAGAAATGATTCCTTCACTGACTTGTCTTTAACCTCAGCGAGAGCTGCATAATTTTGGTTTCAGTATAATCATCCTTCTAAATCACTGAAGTAAAAGCTGGGAAGAGCTGGAGTTGAGCTTTATCATGTTTATATTGCTCCTGCAGGAGGCATTCCACTACCGAAGTATGCTGCGTACGGTGCATCAAAAGCAGCTCTGTCCATGTTTTCTGGAGTAATGAGGCAAGAGCTTTCTAAATGGGGAATTAAAGTTGCTGCAATTCATCCATCAGGCTTCAGAACAGGTTGGTATTTGACATTTCAGATGGTTCTGTTTCTTCCTTGCATCTTTCTTGTAGTCCAGCGTCTTCAAACGGAGCTAGGAATAATCCTCAGCAGTCATACTTTTTTCTTTTCCCCTCTTTCTTCACTTTCATTACTGAAATTAAGACCTGCATTTTTTTTTCTTGAAAAAAGAGAACTACCCTCTTCAGCTCTCCACACTGCCTGCTTCTAGTTTACTAGTGCATCCTTTTTCCTGGGCAGAGTAGAGAGCTCCTTTTGCTTTGAGATGAAGCAAAACTTAGGGAAATGTCCCCACTGACGAATACTGAAAACCTTGTTATACCTTTTGTGCAGTGGGTCACAGTTTGTCTTAAAAATCATTTGCTGAGCTATTCCCCGTAGTAGAGCCAGTACCTTCCCCCTTCTCCAGCCTTGTGGAATTGAAAAAGCAGGCATTGTTTTATGTTTGACTTGAGTTTTATGGCTTGCTTTTCCTGCATGAGAACTTCAGGACTCGCTTCCAGTCTATAAAGTCCTACCCTCCTCAGTATCAGTTCTCTTTATTAAATTGTATCCTGTATCAAAATATTTGCAGTAATACTTTTCATCATGCTTACTAGCTGTTGACGTTACTATACGTAACCTCTAAGACTTCATCTTCGCTTCCTCTCCCATGTGCTTCTGCTGCCTTCTGATCCAAATTCTCCTCCTCCCACCTCTATAAACATTTCTCTGAAGTCCCTTCGGGTTACAAGCTGATCTGCTGCTGCACCTTTCAATCATATTTCTCTTAATGAGTATTAACTAGAAATAGCAGCAAAAGGAATAAGGACAGAATGGCAAGGGGAAAAGGCTAGCTGTGAGAAAGCTTTTTTGGTTATAAGTGGTAACAGAACTGTGCATAAACCATGTGCTTTTCATATAGTCTATGCTTCATGATTTCTTTTCCTCCTTCCTACCCCCAGTAGAAACAGTTGTAACTACCTGCATATATTTTGTTTCTGCATTGACAGGGTTTATGACAACTATGTAAATTGAGGAATGAGAGATGGAGAATTACCTTCTTGGCTATTTGTTATAGATGAATATTTTAGTTCAGCCTCAAACCCATTTGCTCTCTTGTGATGACTGCTATTGCAGGTATACAAGGCACGTCTGAACTGTGGGATAAACAAGAAAAGGACCTAATGGAGAATCTCCCAGCAGGCGTGAGGAGAGATTATGGAGAAGACTACCTCCTGGAGCTGAAGAGCTACCTCCTGCGCATGCCTGCGTATTGTGACTCTGACCTCTCCCCCGTGCTAAATGACATTCTGCATGCTTTACTGGCCAAGAGGCCGCGTGGCTTGTATACTCCCGGCAAAGGGGCATATGTGCCTCTCTGCATCTTTTGCTACTTTCCTCTCTGGTTGTATGACTTTTTTATTAGTAAGTCACTAAGTATCGAGCCTGTCCCAAGGGCGCTGAGAACATCAGAAGCTAGAAACAAGAACCTCTGAGGTGTCCATCAGCATTTATCTTGAGTGGTGAGATAGCTGAGAAAAACACTATTTTAAGACACTGCTATTTATTATACTTTGTTAAATTGCATTTACCCTGCCTTGTAGACTGAGGCAAGTCTCTGTGAAGTGTGATGTCTGGGAAAAGTGGTAGATAAACAATGACAGAAAACAAAATTATTCCAAATTAGCCCTGTCTGGAGATTAACAATACAAGATGCCTTCCTTTCCTGCCTTTTCTGTAAGGTATCTCGAGAGGTTATCTAGTTCCTGTCTGCTTCAAGAGGCACAATTACCAACATGCTGATGTCTGTCTAACCTGTTTTTAAAATTAGAAAAATCGAGACTACATAACTACATGAACACTGTAAACATTAGAGGTCATCTCTTACTGTTGGAAAATTGTTCTGAATGTCTAGTGTAAATCCTGCAACTTCAGACTAATATTCTTCTCTTTTTGTTCTGTCCCTGGTGGACGTGAAATATGATTGACCCTTTGCTAACACTTCTCCCCCCCGCCGGTTTCGTGAAGTATAGCTCTAATGTTTATGATGTGTCCTCTTTGCTAGACTAAGCAACATAAATTTTTTTGATCTGTCTTTGCTCATTTTTTTTTTTTTTTTTTTTTGCTGAGACCTTCATGAAGAAGGAAACAATCTCCTTTAAAAGAATTATAGTAAGTATACCTAGGGCTATTTTGATACTGCTGTCTTGGACATTCTGTATTTTATCTGTATATGCTTGTACTTCTTTATTTCTAATTGTTAGTAAACTCGGATCTCGCTTCCACTTTTTGTACAATTTCTTATTTAGTTTTGTGTCTATGAGGAATTATGATTTATCAGGTTTCTCCTCATACTCTTCCTGTTTTTCCCGCTGCTTTGAGGGTGTTCATGCTTGGTTCTTTTAAGACCACTGAGCCTTCATATCTGCTTTATTGAGGTCTACTGTCTGTCTTCTGAGCTACCATTACTTCTTGCCTCATGCATTTTGCACATTTATGCTTTCAGTCATTCCTTTGCCACTAAATTTATTACAGGAGTGTTGAGTGCCTCTCTGCCGCTTGCTTTCCTGCTGCTTACATCAAAACCCCTCACAAAGTCCCACCCCTCCTTTTTTTTCACATTGCTCTTCATACTGTCCTGTTTTGAAAAATTCTGATGTGTTGAAAAAATGCCATGTTCATCTGATTTCCCTGGCTTGACCGTCTGCACTAGGCCTTGCTATAACAAAATACTTTGGATGCTGGAAAGTTGAAAGTCATTACATTCTGGGCTTTGAACAGAGATGAGCTTCTTTTCTTGGCCTTTCTGGGCAAATTCTAATGTTCTGTCATAATGTGTTACTTATTTTCCTAGTCAGCTGATCAAAATTACAATTTAATTTGCCTATGTAATATTTCTTCCATCATCCTCTGTTTCTTTCTTATCAGTACAGGACTCCTATAAATGCACAGGGGATGCTCAGCAGTTTTGGACCACTATTTTAAATCTTGTGCTGGTGTAGAAATCCTCCTGTCTTGTACATTTTGTTAAGACTTTTGCTGCTGTGCCTTAACTACTGGTGGGTTTACACAAGTGTATGACAGACTTCTGCTTTCCGTCAAGAAAATGTGGCCAAAACCATTATTCCTTTAGGCAGTCCAGGGCTATTTGTCTCCCTGCCCGTTTCTTCCTTTACCTTTTCCCTGAAACTTCTTTTATTTGCCAGCAAAAATACGTAATTGTTTTTAGAAGCTGGATTGATCTGACTCTTTTTGCCTGGTCTAACCTGTTGGGGAGCCGGTACTACACCCAACGAGGTGGTTTCCCCTCAATTCTGAGGCTGCCCTTGCTTCCGTGGGAGGAAGGCGCAGGGTCCCTGCCGCAGGAGAGCCCGGCGTGGAGAGCTCTCACGGGGACACCGGAGGGCCCTCCTCTGAGTTTGAATGCCTGTAGGGTTAGGGAACTACTGAGTAGTGGGGTGTCTTGACCTCTGCGATGGATGGAGGTGTTCTTAGTTATAAGATGTATTTTTTTTTCCTTCAGTTCCTTAACAGGAGTATCATCTTGCACACTGCAGATGTATTAAGCTAGGTGTCTATGTAGAAGGCATGATCCTCTCCCCACCCTGGGAGACTCGCATCCCAAATAGCCATTTTATGCCTCCTCAAATAACTACAAAGATATTTTTAGCAAGTCTCAGATAATTGCAGCATTGAAGATTGTTATTGTTTCATTCCTACAGGGATCTTATTTTGTGTTTTATAGATAATTTTGTTGTAACACGTTATCAAATTATACTTCACTTAACAGATTGTAGATTTAGAGGTAAATTTTCTTTGCTGATGGCTTGCCTTGCAAATAATCCAAACTATTCCAGTCTGAACACTGGGAGAACTACAGAGTAAGTTGTGCATATTTGTGGCCAACACACTCATTTAGATGTTAAAACTGATTCTAGCTTATGGGAGAGAACTATTTATTTAGTTCTACCAGTGGAAACTGATGTATTAAAAAACCACCTAGTTTAGATCTATTTTTGCAGACAACTTTTTTCTTTAAAAAAAGAAAAGGCAGTTAAAAATGCAGCATGGTGAAAAAAAGCACCTGAAACCTAAAGAAATTGTCTTTAGCCTAAAAGAAGGGCTAGCAACAGCTCTTTAAAATGTCACTTAACGGTACACACTAACCAAGCATATATATGTAAGCACACACACGGGTAGTTCATGATACATTGCAGATATCATGATTAAAAAGTAGATTTTATACATATCTATTGGATCCAGCCTCTGGCATACTGAAATGCAAGCTGCAACTGAAAATTAAATATTGGACACATTTTTTTTTTTTTTTTTTTTTTTTTTCCCAAACAAATCCCTGATTGTTGTCCTGGGGCTCACCCTTTTCTAGTTTGTTTATTATTCTGGCTGACATCTGTTCTTATTCAATAATTGCCCTTAGGGTATGTAACTTTGAGTCTAAAGGTGAATGATAGAGTCATTTGGTTTTATTTATTTTCTTGATTCCTCTTGCCATCTTTACTGGAGCCCCTGATGACAACGGCATCTAGCACGTGCTTCTCATTTTGCATGGCAAAAGAAAGCAGCAGCACTGAAAGACTGGGGAAGAGCTGTAAAATGTTGGGCATTTCTGTGGTTATGTAACTAGACAGCCAGGGGGAAAACCACTACGGGCAAGTGCTGGTGGCCACCTGCCAAAGGGGCATCACTGCGTTTCAAGAAGCTTTAAGAAGCAGGACTGTTAATACGGCTGGCGGTAAGGAGGCCGGCTATGGAAGCTTTAAATCTCACTTTCAAAGCCCTCAATTTGAAAACCATAATTCTTTGAGTTGGATGAGTCTGCTATTTGAGAATAGAGGTGAACTCTGGGTCCCTGAAGTGAGGAGCAAGTTTGCTGTTGACTCAAGTGGGAATTGAGGTTAATCCTATGACTGCTTTCCAGCCCTGTAAAGTAAGACGGTGAGCAGATACTACAGCTGTTATGAATCAGCCAGGTTATACTCCGGTCATTTTATACTGGCTGGGTTAGTAATGTTTTATGCACAACTTTGTTGTGCAGGCCAAAGCCATCCGTATATTATAACATACAAATACAATAAACCCAAAACTGTGCTCTTTTTAAGTGTAGAGGCCAAAAAGAAGGGTGGGAGGCATTGGAATAACCATCTTTTCTAATTTGCAAAAGCTTTGTTAGTTCTAAACTGAAGCATTTCGAAGTGGACTTATAACTGTTAGAATGAATTAATACTAGAAATATCTGAATATTAGAAAAATCTCCAGCAGGTCTTGCCAGTTTGACTCTCTGCAATCCTGAGAAGAGATAGCAGAGAGTTTTTAGGAGTGAGTACTGACTTATGTGTGGGTTTCTGTTTATAGCCGCTTAAGAAAAATTGCTATAACCCCCACTCCCAGACTGGGGTGGCACTTATATATGTATATGTATATAAATAAATAATATATACACATATAAATGTATCCTTTGTTTCAGAGGGATGCTTCCAGGGAACTTCCAGGTCTTGGTGGTATCAAAACACACTGACTATTTTGTGTTTCTAGTTAGCTAGTCTGGGTACACAAGTAAAACTAAACTGGCTCATGTTTCTTTCTCTTGAGTTGCAGGGTCAATATCTGACTTCTCAGCACCCATCTGTGTGGGTGAGCCCTTCAGACCTCCAGTTGTATTTACAGCATGTTTGGGTCAAAAATACGAGATTTTGGTAATTATCCTAAAGGATGCTGTGTCTGGGATCCTTTCTGGGACAAAACTTAACCTGGCTTAGTCTATTTTGTGGCTGTATTTCAGATTCTCAAAGTGGTGCAACAACCAACTATATTCTGCCTTATAGAGTCATTTTATTTCTAGGAACATTTGGAGAAACTTCATTTGAAATAAAATTCAGGCAGGCTTCAAAGGAAAAGTGTCCAAATGAAAGACTTTGGCTCTTGCAAGGTCGCGTGGAGAAATCCATGATTTTTTTTTTCTTTTTTTCTTAAAAAAAAGTTAGAACAGGTAAACAGAAAGCAACAGTACTGACAGGAAGCAACCAGCACGTTGGATTCTGAGAAGCTTGAGGTGTAACTGTTCTTGCTGAAACCTGTCAGCTGATGTAGTGCTCCCCCGTATGCAGGCACCAGCGTAGGCAGTATTTCACCGGCGTGGTCATTCATGCTGCAGATTAGAGCTGTTGCTTTTCATGTATGGATGTATTCTGGCAACCTTGAGGCAGTGGGCTTTGACCATAAGAGAGGTTATTGCTTTTACTTTTACTGCATGTCCAAATCGTAAGTCATGAATCACTGACTTCTCACGAGAGGAGACAAATTTTAATCTCTTTAGTAGGATAAATGGGTTTTAAACATGCGTATAGGTCATCGTAACCTAAGCTGATGATTCTGGCTTTAGCAGCCTGAATGAAAGTAATTACAGTGATGTAAACAGTAACCAGGCTTAATGCCTGAAGTATATAGATTAAACAGTCCAAGTTTAGAAGCCTGTTTATCTTGTTGCCTTTAGCTTTGGAAAGAGTACCGAACAAGCTGGAAAGTAATCCTGTGAGCTAAGCATTTTGATCTTGCCAACTGTCATGAATGAGAAAAGTAAGGATAGCTCAGCGGTCAAAGGATGATGCTCAAATTCTAGTGGAGCCAACTCAGCCTTTCCTACCAGCCAGAAAAAGAGAAAAAACAAACAAACAAAAAAGGGAGCTCTGCAAAATTTAAAGAACGTAGCTCTTCCTATGGAGCTTTTCAAAGTGATCTCTTAATTGAACTGTTTTGCTTCTGAGAGATTTACACTCCAGTAATGTTTCCTCCTATCCTGACAACCTAACTGTGATTGGGACTTTCCCTCATAGCGTAGAAGCTCAAGTTTCAAGATTGAAAAAACGATAGGAAAGATCTAAAGACAACAAAATGACAGTGATTAGTATAAGTGACAGACAGCAAAAGCAGTGAAGGAAGGAAACGTGAAGATGCTCAGGAAATGGGTTTGAACATGCTCAGCTCTGTGGGCATGTAACGTTGTGGGTCATGTTAACCTACCTCCCTGCTTTCCACACCTTCTCCACCATCTCTTTCAAAACCTCACCTTAAAAGGTGCTAGTTAGAAACCTGAACTGTTACAAAACTAATTACTTGAAAGTCCTACTTGTGTTGCTTGATTTTGTACCATCCTTTCCTGCAAAAAACTGTGATGAGGGTGACCTGGTCTGATGCTAGGGTTTGCAGCGAGGACTGGGGCTGCCCTGCACCCTGGCAGCTTAGCGGTGCTCAAAGTTTGAACGACTTCTGGCTGGCTTGGGCTGGTGATGGGCCACGTGCGAATGGGAGAACCTGCCCTTCCTTACCGCCGCGGTCCTGGGAGCGTGGAGGGGGTGTCGGAGGTGGGACGACGCACGTTAGTCCTCCCACGCTTGCCAAGTCTGGCAGTGCTCATTTCTTTGCTTTTTGTCTAGGGGAAAGAAAATCGCGCTGGACTGCTGCCCTTTAGCCACGGTAATTTCCTAACGGTGATCTGTGTGACTAGGAATTGTCCCATGTCCCAGGTTTCCTATGGGCATTCGCTGTCAGCAATCCACAACACCAATCCACCGGCGAGTACTGAAATCTCTGGTGCGTGTACGACACGGAGAACAAGACGAAGATGATGTGCATCTTCCTGAGAACGGCCCGAGGGGGATTTATTTATTCCACTGCTGCATGTGAGAATCTTTACCTTTTCTGAAAAAGGGGGTTAGAAATCACTGTCTTCTGCCTATCTCAGTCAGCAACTTAATGCCTTTAATTTCTCAGACAAACTCAATTCACTGCCTGAAAGAGAAAATCCTAAAGGGTCAATTCAATTAAAAAGATGAATGGGGGAAAGCAGAACAAATATGATACTAATTAGTATGTTTTAATGTATACACAGCAGTGTAATGGTGTTGCATGCCTGGCATAGATGAATTGAGGGAATAAGAGGCTTAAAAACTTAGCATTTTCAGAAGTGATTTGTCATGAAAAATCTTGTCAAAAATTTATGTGGGGAGTTGGCTGTTTCATACTTTCCTTTGAATTGCATGTTCCTGCAATAATATAGTGTTTATATCCCTTCACTCCAAGTGCCCCCACTTGTTTGCAAATGTATAGATTTAGACATTGAAGGAGGAAGCACAGTTCTTTAAAAAAAAAAAAAATAAAATAAATAAATAAGTGACTTGAGAACATTGCTTTGGTCAATGTTGTTGCTTCCTTTGCATTTTTTTATGAATTCTCAAAGGTAGAAGTCTAATAAAAAAAAAAAAAAGAAGAAGAAAAGAAAGTAGATGTAAAAAACAAGAAGGTAAATGACCCCACTCAACCTAGTGGTTTACGATGTAAGAAGCAAACAGGACGTGGTGGCAGGAGTGTGTGCACCGTAATGAATGGCTCTGTCCAACGGGTAGTAGTGCAGCAGCAAAGCTGGAGTAGCATCAGCTGAATTTGAGTGTCAAGCAGGAAAGGGTGCTTAAGCATGAATGAGGGCTTCTTGACTGACGTGCCATGCACCAGGTAGAGATTAAAGCTAAAATCTTGCAAACTGGATTTGTCTATAAGACAGCGAATACAGGCAGCATTGCAACTACATTTATTAAGGTGCTTTCGTCCGTATGTGAGGAAATTTGAATTCTTGAGCTTTTAGTTTTAATGTGAAAATGAACTTAGAGTTGCTGTTGAGTCCTAGCAGTGTTCTGGAAAAGGTTGGTGAAGGATCTAATTAATTCCCACTGACCATCCTCTCAATCCCACAATTGCTGTAGCAGGCAGCAGGCAGAAACTATCACAGGAGGACAGTCTAGGAGAAGCTGTAGTGAGGAAGAGGATGGAGCAAGGAAGGGAGAGGGGAATAAACATCAGTGTGAGATGCCTGGGTTGCAAAACAAGGATCAAGAGACTCTGGGCTGCTCTCCCTTTGAGAGAAGGGCAACGTTTCGGTGTGCAGTGGAGGTAAAGGGAGCTCCTGATCTGAGCGAGTTTCTGCATCCTTGTCCATCCTAAGACCATCCCTCAGGGAGCAGGGAGCAGGGAGAGGACTCAGATTGGAAGGGATAAGGGGCTGCCTGAAGGTTGGTTTGTTTTTTAAAGCCTCTTGAGAGAACTGCTAAGCATCAGAGTTTTCCTCTGTGAGGAAGGGAGGAAATGTGGACTTTCAACATGAAGTTACTGGAGACCTTTTGTTGCCATATGCAATGTCTGTATCCTGCTGTCTCTCTTTCTCTCAGGTGAATTAATGTCTAAATAGAGGAGTCTGTCTTTTTTATAAGAAGGGATTATGGGATGTTTCCTGATTACAAGAGCTGAGAGGCAGCCCTGCAGTGTATCTGGCCGCTATAAGAATACTTAGCATCAGCAGAAAATATTTGGTCCAGTCATTTTGGGGGAATTGATTTAGAAGTGCCAAATGTATCTTGGAGGCAATCTTTTGTGTAAACATTTGTGCATCCTTCCTATATCCTCTGGAACAGGCATAAGAACAACTTTTGGTTTTCTCACTGTTACTTGATTAGCTCAAGAGGACGCTCCTGTTCTGGTGGTATGCAGGTCTGGGTGAGGAGAGAAAACAGGTCTGATGAAACAGTTTGTCTTTCTTTGCCCATGTATTGAGATCTGATGGCCTCATATTCCTGAGATCAGAATACACCACTATGGGGAATCTGGTTCCCCAGAACCTCTGTTTTGCTTTGATCTAGGCTGGCGTTGAAAAGTTCTTGCTCCTTTGCTATTTGACAGTGCTGCAGTAGAGCCAGTGGAAGCAGTATTGCTATTGCTAACGAGAAATGATAGCCACCAAAGGATGTAGCCTGCTCCATTACGGCTTGTGGCAGCTGTGAAGTACCTGACAAGGTCCTGCCTGAACTGTAGGATTTGTGATATGCCTACGCGCCTTTTTCTTTCCAGAGTGACATTAGTGCTATTTTCTCCAACAGGAGCAAGTACTTGAACATCAGATCTATGTAACAGCTGCCTTCATCTGACAACTCCAGAATGTATTTCTCTCTCAGACTGATGGTTTTGGGAATGAGGAGAAATTTTAACTCTTTCATGGGAGATGGAGAGATTATGTCTGTTAGTGTTGCACTAGCACACATGCAGCTTGGCAGTAAAGCTGTCAGAGCACCAGTAATCCCACCTGAGTCCCTGGGCATGTGCACCAGGATGTCTGAGAAGAGCATCCGACCCATGCTGCAATTGCAAGTGCCGCTAGAGATAATGCAAATGCTCCAAGGAGAAATGAAAGCTCTTCAGATGTACTTTCTTTAACTCTGAAACTTTGAAACCTAGGTTGTATTCCTCATTCTTAATGCAAGTTTCTACATGTAATGAATTCCTGGTGCAGTAATTAATGTTTAATACTGAAGTGTTTAAGTGAAGTGCCTTAATTTTTACATTAATTGTCTGTGATTCCCTGTGGGTTGTCATATAAGCTGTTTCAGCATCACAGAACTCTTTCTGTGCCAGATATTGCTGGTGTCTTTTGGAAAACAGTGATGATGCCAGTTTGTTTGTCCTGTGATCTCTCCATGCCATCAACCTGTTTGCTCTCTCCCCTTATGTCAAGGCTTTCTTTGAACATCCAGTTTCCTTTAGGCCAGGGAGCTGATTGCTAGTTTTTCTGGCAACCAGCTTTTTGCCCATAACCAACCTAACCCAAATAAACCTTCTTTCTTTGATTTAATTTATGTGGACTTGGGACCAGTGGTAACATGCAGTCCTGTACATGCCTTACCTCAGTGTGAATCCCCTGCGATGATGGAATTGTTCTCTCTGCCTCAAAAGCACAGTTGCACCCCGAGGTGCTGTGCAGAAACAGAGTGGTGGTGCTTCATCAATTCCCCTCCTTCCTGGAGGTAGGGTCCAGTTGAGCAAACATGCTCTGAGCTCCTCCTGGAAGGCTACTCAGGCAATCGTTCTGCAGAGTTTCCCCTTTTCAAGGGAATGGCAGTGGCTGCTCAAGCTGGGTGGTGGGTGGCTCAGCCCGCTCCTTTGAGGTGAGGTGCAGTTTTCCATTCTAGATGCAGCGACCCAGAGTCTACTGGCTCTGGTGCAGTTGCTTACTCCCGTGGAGTGCCTCGGACTTTGTGAAGAGTAAGTGTTGCCAGTGGATAATCAAATAGATTGAAGCTTGGTCTGTATGGAAGGATAATGCTCTGTCAGTGCTCACTGGGGTGAGCAAGTTTACACCTGAACTTTAGCAGCATATCCTGTTGCGTGCAGGGAAGCTTTGTGCTGTGCGGAAAGACTCCGAACACCAAAATGTTCTGCAGAATTCATAGAAGTCGTACGAGTTTTTCCCAACTCTGCAGTTGAGCTGTGATTTCTTTAACTCTAATATAATTGTTGCAAGATTTAACTGGGAGGCAAGTAGATGGTTTAGCTGTTTTTTACCATAGTGGTAGATGAAGAAGAAAATCAGGCTTTCTAAGTGACAGAGACATTATGTATGATCATGCAGAACTATAAGACTGGTAAAGGGATATTAAACATATTGTTCACTTGGTGGGTCAGACTAATTAAAACATGGCATCTTTATAATTTTTGTCACCGTTCAAGGAGGCTGAAACAGGTGAGGTGACATTTCAAAACAAGAGTACTCTCTCAGGTGAAACGCAGGGGCATGCCTTTGCTTCTTCAGTCAACGTGGGGTGTAGGAGCCATGTGGGGCTACTGAACCAGGTACCTTACTAGCCTTCCTGATGAGGTTCTGGATTGTCTCACTGAGGAACAAACACTGAAATAACCTAGCTAAGGGAAAAGGTGCTGGTTTCAGTGAGAATAAATATCAATACAAGTATTTTGGCCTGGGTGTGAGCCTGTTATGAACTGCAGTGAAAGACGAGGCTGTTACACTAGACATTAAGTGGCACAGTAAAAGACATGTAACAGAATGTGAAATATGGGGATCCTTTACTTGATCTTGTCTTTTAGGTAGCTGAATGCTTTTTTGCACCTGAACTAATTTGTCTGGGTTAAATGGAGTTTACCACCAGGGGAATAGGAAGAAGAGCAGAGATTCTCCATGGCTGAGGTGAGCTACATCAAAGAAGACCAGTGTCCTGGGATCCCCTTATCTCAATATACACCGCAGAGAGGGACAGACAAGATGGTTCCCATTTCTGAATGATACAGCTAAAAATGAGGACATGCAAGTTAATGCAACCTGACGTGTTGCAAGGTGCCAGCAGGAGAGGACTAATGAAGCATCCAGCACCTTGAGAGTTGCAAATTCAGAGTTAGCTTCAAGACATCTGTCATAAAAGCCTAATGCTCCCTTTCCACACTGCCAAGGGATGGCTTAGGCCAGAGGAACGTAATTCAGATGGGCAGGTGGGTCCAAAGACTTATCATGGTAACACTGAACTGCACTTGGCCCCTAAAGCAGGCAAGTTCTTATTGATGCCACGTACCACATAAACTGTTTCACAGCTCTGGAAGATGGACTTTGCCTTGGCATCTTCAGTGTTACGAATTTTATAGAAAGATTAATTGGCTGTTTCTATGAATGTTTCATCATCCCCATCATATGCATTTTATGGGGCCTGACTTGTGTCCAGATATTACAGAATCCATCCTGCAGTAGCTAATTCTCATCATGTGCACGGGCCTATGGGAAAAGTTATTTGCAATGAGCAAGTCTGGACTTTTAAATAAAGCTTACGTTTACACACTTAATGAAAACCTAAGGATAAAAACAGTAGGAACCAATCTGAAGGGCCTATGCAGGTGGATTGCAAGCAGGTGTGGTACACACTGTTCTAATTTAAAACTTTAATTAGTTCAAACAGAAATTAACTCTATAAAATTTCTTTCTTAACTAAGAAAAGAGAATACTGCCAACCATTCAACCTACTTTTCATCATCCATCCTTCCAGCCCTTAGCTAAACTCATTGTGCTAAGGCAACTGATTTTCTCATACTGAATAAATGATTATTGCCAAAAATATTTAGGATGGATACACAGGATGTCCCATTTAAAATCTGAATCCTTGCAAACAACAATGACCAAGAGAAAAAAAAAATACAGGGCTTGGATTTTCAAGTGAAAGCATATTTCAAGCACAATTCAGAAGAAAATAGGAAATCATCCCAGGCATAAGAACCATTGAGATTTTGTGTATGTGCAGGAGGTTGTCCAGAGTCTGGGCAGGGCTTGTGATTTACTTATTCTTAACAAAAAAAAAAAAAAAAAAAAAAAAAAACACGGAAAGAGGCCAAGCCCCATCAGCAGCAGCCTCTTATTTATGGTCATGTAATGTCGACCTGGAAAGTATGAGAGGCTGGAAGCCCATCAGCCCCTCTGCAGGATTTGTTTTTGGCCAGCCACGTCATTCTTCCTAAAAATCAATCTCTCTTATAGAGATTTACCATGCTGTTGGGTGAGGAATGCTGTATTACACAGTCCTTCCTTTGAGCCATGTGTAGCAATCCAAATTTAGTTGAAAAACAAATAAAAACATTTGTTCATAATGACCAAATAGATAACTCAGATGTAAATAACAACAACAACAACAACAAAACCACTTGATGAAATGAGAAAAACTGCCCTAATTCACTCATACTGGGGTTAAGCTGGAGAGAGCTCTCTCTTCCTTATCACCTATCCTTTGCTGACAGCAGGCTCTCAGAGGTTCCTTCTTTGTGCCCACATTAACCCTCATGTTGTATCTGTTGTAGAAACCACCACCAGAGAGCATTAATTAGAGCGCATCTTTCTTTGGAGCTCTTACAGCCAGTCCCTTCTCTGAAGTGTATCTGGGCAGATTCAATTTTTCACCTTGGAATGTCTTTTGTTTCCTTTTTATCTAGGTGATTGTCTGGACATGTTTCTTAATTAAATGAAGCATAACTTTATTTTCTTAGAGCTCTTTGTCAGACCAGGATTCTCCTTCTGTGCTTGAACTCTTGCCTCCATGAGACTCTCCGCTTCGGAGATTTTTTTTTTCTTTTTTCAGTAGGAAGTGTCTCTTGTGCAGGACCTATGTACGAGTTTAGACTTTAACAGATATATTTTATACATTTATTTCTTGTAGGCATTTGCATATGTAGCCTGTTATTGGCTCAGGCCTGTGATCAGACCTGAAAACAATTAACCACTTTGGGGAGACAGTAAGTTTCTCCTAAGTGCATTGCGCTGCTGCTGTGGTTCCTTAATTACTTATCACTTACTTTTATTCTTTCAAGAGGCCTTATCTGGAAATATAATTGCTATCAATTTTGTAGAGATTCAGAGAATATATGAACGATAGTCTCTTAATATTCCATGATTTCACAGCAGCTGCCACAGAGGGATTGTATAATGACAGAGTTTGTGCAACCAGAAGGGCAAGTTGTTCTGCAGCTAAATGGGAAATGCTAGAGTTGTGTTGCAGTCTGCCATCTGTCATGACAATACAGCTGAAAAGGCAGATAGGGTAGAATTTATATCATGATTGCATCCTTGCAATGCACGATGTGCTCTTCTCCCTGCAAAAATATCGCTTGGCTTTGACAGGGCAAAATTGTGGTTGACCAAAAATGACGGATGCCTGTGAAGATGCCCATATGGCATGGTCAGTGATGGATGGTAGGCTGTCAGTATGCTAATGAGTAATACTGTCTCCTCCTGAAGTTATTCACATTCGGATCACTCTGCTGGCAGCAGGGGAGGCTCAGCCTTTCTGTGTCTAGATGTAAACTGTCCTGTACTGAGTATTGTGTAAATAGGTAGGGTATAAATGGAAGGGAAAACAAAAGATATCACATAGAATTGGTAAGGTTGGAAGGGACCTTTGGAGATCATCTAGTCCAACCCTCAAGTGAGTGGTCCATGTGGGGATTGAACCCATGACCTTGCCATTATTCGCACCATGCTCTAACCAGCTCAGCTAAACCTAACCCCCTGTGAACATGCTCTTATCAATCATGATAATTCCTGCAAAGCCAGCCTAGCTTTTAGTTTGTGAAAGTGTCACAGACTTCAGAGCAAGGTAATCCTTGCTTTATGTCACATGGAGACCTTCAGCTAGATCAAGAAGGTGAATTAGGTGTAAGCTTTGGGTGCCAATGGGCACTACCAAAACGTCTCCTTAGAAACACTGGGAATAGGAAGACTCCTATAAATCCTGGCAGAAGTAAGCTATGTCTCCAGGAACTTCCCAAACAGTAGCTGGTAGTTTTTCTTAGAAAATGACTGAGATATCTGACTTTGCACAGAATCTGTGAGGTGGCTGTGGAGCACTAGCGGAACTGGCAGGTCCACCAATGTCTTGGGAACTTTGCTATCTTGCAGGCATGCTCTAACCATGGGGATATGAGATGATAATCCATGAGAGCTCCTCCAAGCAGAATAGTTTCAATTTGGAAGACTACATACCTAGGTGTTTGCTGGACTTCTCCCATCGTGGATGAGTGTCTTAAGTGCCAAGTCTGTAGAGTCAGCCTCTCTCTCCCAAACAGGTCATTGTCTATGCTGAGGTGAGCCTCAAGACAGAGCTTGAGAGCTGCCTCTTGGCAGCTTTTAGCACAGTGGTCCTGGACTCTTCTGTGGTATGGTAGATCAGGGCACAAACTCGTTCTCCACTGAAAGCAAGATATTAGGAATGTGAATCTTGACAGCCTGTCTGTGAGGTGAAGATCACCTCCCAGCCCTTCTACTGCTGCAAGAAGGGACGAGTTTGACTTCAGTACCTAACTCCAGGAGAGTGGTTGTAATAGTGAATCTTCATCTCTTTCTTACTCTGTCTTCTACTAGATAGGTTGTGTGGCTCACTGCCTGGTGGCAGACTTCATTCGTAGGTGCTCAGCTGTGCCCATGCAGTAGGGAGGATCCAGAGTGCATGTGGGCTCCCTATTACATCTGCAAGGACAAGTGGGAATCCCTCAAACTGGATGAGGCAGCTGAAGGGTTTGTACTGCAAGGCCATGTCCAAACATTTGCATACCAGAAATTCAGCCTAAGTTCTTCTGCAGCTAGAGGAATAAAGATTCCCCTCATACTGTAATCTAGCCTGACTGCAAAGATTCAGAAAAATGAAAAGCAGCTCCAGTGTTTACCTTGCAAGGTAATGAGAGTGGGATTTATTTTCTCTCTATGACTTTGAATTCCGGGTAGATCGAGAAACGATATTGCTCATAGCTGAAAGCAGAAGTAGTATTATCCTGAGAAAAGTCTCTCCTGTCTTAGCTTTCAGTCAGGTGTGTATGAAGTATTTAGCGCACGTAGTGATGAGAGTTGTCTGTGTGCATGTTCTGTGACCACATAAAAGCCATTATGGAGATATATGGGTAATTTATTTAGACAGATTAATGCTATGAGCCCTACTGTGACGGATGAAATGAGATTTGGAGAGGCTTTGGTACTTCTTCAAGAACTTACAAAAGATGCTGGTTTAAGGTCTAATCTAATTATGTCACAGCCATTAAGTCTTCAGGTAGCATGCATTCTCTGCACCTCGGCAACAGCTGTGATCCTTCTGCTTGCTCTTCTAAAATGCTGCTCTAAATAAGTTGAGATCAATGGATTTAAAGGTCTGTATATGCCAAAATTTTGAAATATGTTAAGGTGACTTGGGAGCCTTGAATTCGGAGCCTCAAACAGGCAAGTGCCTAGTTCCTGCTGTATTCATCCCATGGGTGCTGATCTGCATCTGCAGGCGCCTAACCACTTTTTAATGCTTGGCTGTACGAGATGTGCCTGAGATCACATAATCTCATGCCTGTTCTGCAGACAGGAGCTGAAAGCACTTCTTCAAAGCCCTATGCTAATGTTTCTGCCACTAGATTATTCTCGTTTCCAGCATAGCAATAGCATTGTTTTTTTTTGTTTGTTTGTTTTTTTTTTTTTTAGCATTTAGTCTTGCCTGCATTTTCAAGCATGAAGCCAGAGGAAAGCTGGATAATGCAGTCAGTTGAAATAGTCTGGTTCAGTTAAAAACTCCCTTTACTAATTCTTGCTGTTTTCCAACCTGCTCTAAATTTCTAAAGACCATAAGTCATGCTGTTCTAGACAAGTAAAATAGCAGAATTTATGGCATTTTTATTTTTTAAACCACTTTCATCTTAGAAAATTGCAAGAAAATTTAAACCTTAACCTTAAGTTAAACCTAAGAAAGTTGAAAGGAAACAGTGTGAAAGGGAATAATAAATAAGAGGTAAAGTTTGCCTCAGAACATGTTCGCTGTTTCAGTAGGACATATCAGACTTCTCCATGTAGAAACATATTTGCTGTTTTCTTCTTGCTTTTCTTGGGTCTGTTGAAAGGGAAGGTGGCTTAGTAAGGAGGAGATAAGAAAACAAAGTTATTCTCAGCTAAAAAGAGTTATTGCAGTTTTTGTCACCAATCAAACTTTCCAGCCCAGGAAGGCATAAGAAGTTCAATGTGCTCCAGCAAATCATGGCATGAGCTTGAGGAAATGAGATAGCATCATCTCAAAGGAGCAGACCCTATCTCCCCACCTCCCCATCATTTTGGTAAAAATGTTCTTAAATGGAATATTGCTGCCAGCTTTTGGCCACGTGGGATACAGTTACAGCAAAAAGTGGCTGGAGTGTGCCAGAGAATGGGGCTTCAGCCTATATATTGTGTTTGTATTCTTTATTTTTATTTTATTTTTTTAACCTCCAGCTGTACAGCTGTTTGTATAAAATGCAAACAATCCTAACGCAGAAGGATGGGGATGTTTACAGAAAGTGAGCCAACTTGTCACAAACACATTTTGCTGCTGGACTCTTGAGCCCTTTGATATAGGTGAGCTGCTCCTAGGAGATGAGGAGCTGCTCGTGGTTTTTAGGACTGAATTTGTACGAAAGTGCATTGAGCCAAATTTCTGTCTGGTATTCTCCAGTGCATCATTTACACCAGACATGAGTGGATCTCTAATATAAGTTCTATTGCTTTTTGTAATTTTCTATAAGTCCATAGTTCTTTAAGGTTGCTACAGCTCAAGAAATGGTGTGTTAATGTAGCCTGCTGGCATAGGCTTTCATCGGTTCTTTTTTGCTGAGCCAAATGACTGGTGCTTGACTAAAACATATTTACTGCTCTTGATCTGAAGACTTCAAGAGATGACGCATACTTTGCTGTCCAGCTGCAAGCCATAGTCTGAGTTGCCTCCTTCGCTTATGCCATCCCTGAGTTTTGCTTCCAGATGTGGCATTGGGGAACGGCTTGCTTGCTTTTTATGTGGGTTAGCTCCAGCTGTGATGTGGAAGGAAAGAGAAAATACTTGTACCACACCTGGCCATGGCTCCCCTAGTAAATCTGTTCATGGACAGTAGCTGGAAATCCATTGATGCACTTATACGCTAACTGATCAGTTAATCTGGAGATGAGTGAATGTTTTTGTCAAGCCTTGCTGGCTGATCAATGGGTTTGGAATTATTCATGTCCAGTAACAAGTCTGTTTGACATGTACCTGTAGCCTCTGATAACCTTTTTTTTTTTGTTTTTCCTCTACGGAAGGGATAAAAATATTTATTCTTTCCATAAAAGAAAAAACTGTATCAAAGGTTCTAAAAGCTGTGACCTGAAGGCTTTCATTTTATTGTGCAGTCAAGGGTAAAGATTGTATTCAGAACTGTGGAGAAGTAGATGACAACATGGATCAACATAATAAAAAGCTATTCAACTGAAAGAAAACAAATGAAATAAAACTAGGGATCAAATATTTCATGGCAAATGTAGTGAAATGTGTATAGAGAGATGGTTGTGTTAAGAGTCATAAGGCATGGCAAAAGGGCCATTAAGCGAAGTTTTCATCCCATCAGCAGATGTTTCCTGGTGATGTCCACTGGCCTTTTTTTGAAATAGTGGGAGAAGTACAACATCTCGTTGACATCAGGAGTGTCTGTAGGGAGTGTAGAAGCATGAAGAGGCCAAAGCACACAGCCACATGAAGAAGAGCATCACTTGCAGGCAGGCTCTCCATCATGTTTGCAGGACAGAAAGTTGGATTTATTTATTTAGGTAGGTATGTATGTATGTATTTTCAGAACCCCCTCTGGCTACTGGGACTAAAAATGCGGACTGGACTGAGTCCGTGAGTAGGTCCTCAGACTGAACTGGTGGGTTACAGTCAGGACACAGTTGTCCTCTCCCTCAAACATTCTCTCTATGTGCTGTGGAGTTGGATGATGCCAAATTGCACTTCTCCAGCTATGAAGGGAAGCCTAGTGTGGGAGCTCTGCTGTAGTGCAGATGGGCTGAGCTGCAGAAGTTAACAGAGCACTTCCCTAAATTCTCTCTCCGGTGCCTTAGCTTCTGAGGCTAATGAAGCTTTGAGGATAATGTGAATTGCTGCATAAATTGATATCCTTTGCTAATTGCATCAGCATTTTGCTTTGATGAGAGCCTAGTAAAGGGTGCCAAGAAACTAATAACATACACCATCAATAGCTACTTTTTAAAAAAGAAATCTTGATGATTGATTGAACTTATGATGATTCATAGAGCCATGAGTCAGCTCACCAGGGGCTATTTCTTAATTGTTCAGCGGAGCACTCTATTTCAACATGGTAAAGGGCCATCCCTTAAAAAAAGCAAAACCCAATAGTGTCGGAACACCATTCAGGTTACTAAGATGAAGGTCACCTTGTTCTGCTCGCTGAGACAAGACTCACCACCGCCCACAAGTTATTTCAGTGATTGTTAGCTTTTTCTCCTCCTTGAATGCAAGCCAGTCAGTCATCTTAGCAGAATTGCACGAAATCTGGTGGCCAGAAACCAAAGCAGCTATTCAAGATCTTCAGAGCCAAATCTCACACAGATCAGGGCTGCTGTGAAAGCCTCACAAGGATTTTTGTGGCCAAATTGGATTGAGGCAGATTGTCCCTTTTTAGCTTGGGGCTTGACAGAAGGAAATACCCTTGTTTTCTTTTACTCCACTACCTCTTGGTCAGATGGTCAGTAGCAAACAAGCTGTTATTACCTGGCAGCTGTTTAGAAATCAGGCTAATTCTGTCAAAGCCCGGCAGAGTGGTGCTAGTCCCGGAGGGCCTAGGGGCTGATCCTGCACAGCTCCCGCAGTCCCTGCTAGCTCCAATGGCCTTTCTTGCTGCTCAATGTCAGTCTGTTGTACCTATCTTGGACACTTTTATCCTGACCTTGGGAGACAACCTTCTACTACTGCAGTGCTGACAAGTGCATTTCGTATCTACAGCTTTCATGCATCGGTAATACCTCTCTCAATCACTAGGTACATGAAGCAGAAAATGTTTGCATAGACAGTAGGGTGACTTAGTGTTGCAATAGAATCATTAAACCTGAGAGCTGGTTGCACCTTCCCACCAAGGGGAATCCAAGGAAAGATTCAGCACCCTTATTTTCTGAGGCATAATTCTTTATGAAAGCTGGTTATGAGGACAGTCATGAAACAGTTGGTTCTTCATTAGCCCAAGTGAGGGAGGCAGTACGGGAGTTCAGTCAGCCACTGCATCACAAGAACAAAAACAAACACCATGACAGATGCTGTAAATACAGATCTATGCGTTAACCACTGCCAAAATTACTGCTGCCTCATGTAAATATTTAAAGATGTCAATGAAGCATGAGACAGTTCTAACAAGTAGAGAACGTTAATGAGACCAAAGGTGCAGGACAGTAATGTAGCATTTCAGGGGATGTGCATGCAGTGATTTGCCTATTAGTTCCAAAGGTTAAAAAAGCATGTCAATACTTTAGAAAAATATGGTAAGGGTGCACAAAAGCGTTGCTGGTATCCGAGTGAAGGAACCAAGGATGGCTACCTACTGCTTTTCCTCACTCTTCAACTCTTGGCTCTGCTGAGAGGAATTCATCTATCCTACTTTTTTTTCCCCCCTCATGTATTCCATCTCTCTTCCTCATCAATACTGACCATGTCATCTGAAACAATCAAAATCATTATTAAACAATATACAAATACTTAAAGTGAAATTGCTGAACAATTGAGACAGATTGTGATAACAAGCAATTTCAAGCCACTCTCATTTATTTCTTAGATGGAGCGGTAGAATGCATTGATCTATCTTTATCTTAATAGGATTTTTTGACTCTGTTCCTGTGACATTCTTATAACAAGAAGAGGAAATAAAAGCTATAAAAATTTGCCATAAGGTAACTGTATTAAAACTTGAAGGACTGTTTTCAAAGAGCAGCTAGTAATAATTCAAGTACTGTAGTGATTCATAAGTTTTGTCCAGTTCTGTTGCACATCAAGAAAGATAGGGATGTACTGGGGAGGAGGAAGGAGCCCAGAGGAAAACCAACAAAAATAAGTTAAACTTTTTAAAAATCGCTTATCAGAAACTGTGGCTAGAACTGGGTTTGTTTAGTCAAGCAGGGAGGTAGCTGAGGAGAGATAACAAATGTTTATTATGTCTAAGACTACTGCAAGGTGAGTGGTGACCAGCTGCTGAAGTGCTGACCTATGTCATGGCTCACAGCACAGGTGTGGGGTGAGTATGAGGTGGGAAGGACTTTCCATCTCCAGCAGTGGTCACCCGCTTGCTGACAGCTCGTGCTGGACCCGGAGTTTATTGTGTTGCAATGGGAAGAGTTTCTTTAAGGGTATAATTAATGCCTCTTCAGCGTGGGGTGGGTGCAGTCTATTTGAATCTGCTTTAGCATGGGAGTTAGACCATGAGAACTTTTGCTGTCCCTTCCAGCCTTACAGTGCTGTGACTCACAATCTTTGATCCGACTTGCAGTGTTTGAGATAAGACCTTGAGATGTGCTGCCATGATTTCTGCTGAGAGGCCCCATTTTTAGAGCAGACTGGATCATTTAGAGGCCTAAATCGCAACTGAAATCAGAGACCTCAATCCTTAAAGCTGATCACCCTTGGCAAACTTACAGATGGTTTTGTCCGTGTAGTCCCTTCATCATTGTACTGAGAGAAGTCAGCTCTATCTCGCATAAAAGATAAGCTGATTAAACTAATTGGATTTGAAGTTTCTATGTTCCTGCATAGTAAAGGCTAAATCACTTCATGAATTGGCTTTAAAACCTGTCCACGGGGGATTTGCACTTGCTTACCCTGACTCCACTTTTCACATTAGTTTACTTAAATGAATGCAAGTTACAGTATATTGAAAGTGAAGTGTATTACTTTAATTAATCTTAAATTAGTTCCAAATCAAATTGAGTGACTAGGAGCAAGTCACCAAAACTGATGTAAGTGTGGCTGTATAGGGATATCCCTGTTTAACTAATGGGTTTTAAGTCATGCTGTTGTTTAAAATAACTATATGTGGGTGTGGCTTGGGTCATTTAAGTACTTTTAAAAGCATGACACTTAAACCTCAATAATAATAATGAAAAAAAAATCATAGAAGTCAGCAAAAGAGTGCATATGATAAAGATCCAGGACATAATTCTCATTATTTATTTGTTTTCATCCTTTGGTTTCTCTGTCTTTCTTTCCTCTTTTTTTCAGTTTCCTTGATGAAAGATGTTTCAGCACTGCTCCTGGCAGAGTAACCGCACCGAAGAGCTGCTGTAATTGGGAGCATCCGTCACGGCACCGGCCCGCGGAGGCCTGGGCTGGAGCAACAGGTCTGTATAAAGCTGGGCGCCCCGGTGGCATGGGGAGGAAGAGGAAGATGAGTTCCCACGGATAGCTCGTCCCCAACCCCCTGGAGCAGCTCGGGCTCTTCCCCAGCACCTCTCCATACCCAGGGGCCCGCACTGGCCACGGTGTCTCCATGGGCTGAAACGCCCCACACCATGGGCCTCCCACTTCCCCCCCTCTGAGATTATTTTGCAGCTCTTACTGATTTCACGTGTTGCAGTTTTTTTTTTAATTCTCCCCAAAGGGATGTGCATTTGCTGATGGTACTTGGTTACAGTGCCATTCCTAATTGTTCAACAGCTTCCTTTGTCTTCTAGCTTACACCTGAATACTTGATGTTACCTGTTATGCAGAGATCAATGTGTCAAAATGAAGTAGATTTATAGTGAAGACGAATCTGCTTCTGAGTTTGAAAACAGTGAGATATTTTCCCTCAGTTAATCAAAGGAATTCAAAGGGAGTTTAAATCTTTCAATTTTCTTTGGCTCATGGAGAAGACAAAAAAGTGTTTGACCTCCAGGAAACCAACTAAATTCATATGGTGGCTCTGTAGATAAATAAAATGTCCATCCAGACAGAACATTGATTACTTGGCTACTATATGCTGAATCACAAATAGGATTATATATCTCGCAAAAGCGAGAAGATATCATAAAATCCATCAGAGCATCCAACGTGTTGGGCTTAACATATATAGACAAGTTAAATAAGTCATATTAAACTAGCAAGACTGAGAAACAGCAAGATGCCATTGCTCCATTGTGTTATTCACGGCACTGGGAGTTCGTTTATGCCGGCTGCCTCTGCAGTGGCCATTAATTACTTCAGCACTTATGCTGGGACCAAACTGTTAGGGGACTGGGAGTCTCATGGAAAGTCAGGCCTCTACATGCTTTTACCCATCTGGCACTGAGGCATGAGGCTTTTAACCGGGTGATTTACTAGAGCAGGAAGTACCCATCTGTGGCTATTCCAGTTGAATTTTTTCAGAGTATTGGTTGTGGATTAGATTTTGTAACAGACCACGGAGGTGACCATCTCCTGGGGCTTCCAGCTGCAGATGTCTTTGCTTATGGCAGAGGTTGTCCCAGCAGTGCAAACTCTCGCCTGCTGTGATCAGCAACGAGGGAGCCATCTGTCACCTCTTGTGACAGATAAGGAAGAAAACGGTAGGTTTTTTTTCCATCTTTTAAGAAACCGTAGTCCTGGAAGGAAAGAGCATGTATCTGCTTGGAGGCACAGGCCATGGCTGAATAAGTCTTTGCCACAAAACGCGCTGTGCAGGCAGACGGGCGCGCGGGCGCCTTCCTGGCTGCCGCGGGACACAGGCGGAAAGGCAGCTGCCGGAAAGCGTGTCCTTTACCTGCCCCTACGGAATACGATATAACATCACCTTCCCTGCCTGTCAGGTGAATGCTTAAAATATTGAGCAGTGTAGTGTGGGAAGAAAGAAAAGAGAAGAGAGAATTACAGGAAATGAAACATAAAAGACTTTGACCTAGATAGAGCTGCACTTCTTTTTGTCTTTCTTAAGGAAGTGTGATCTGGCCAGTTCCACAGGGAACTAGACGAGTTTTACTATTAGCGGGAGCTAAAGGTATTTTGTCAAAAAAAGTAATTTGAAATTTAAATGAGTTTCTTAATCCTAAAAGAAGGATCCTTTCTTCCTAAGGAAAACTGTGAAATGAAAGATAATCTGCACCAACTTAGTAATGAGCTCTGGCTACAAAGTGGCAAAGGTATAGATATAATTGCATGAAAGAAATTAAAATAAGCAACCTTAGGTCGTCTTATATTTGTGCAAGAACTAGTGATAAAATGCATAATCTGTTTCATCTTTTTCTATACAGAAAGTACATGAGCTGCAATTAAAGTGTAGCTCCATTGTTGGAAGAAGTGATCGTAAACTAAGCCTAAGAATAATAATTTGGCTGGTAATATTTCTAAGTTGAGATAATTTTGGACTTGTGATTTTTGGCTGAAGTTCTGAGTCAGGCATATTTTCTTTTATGTTAAATATATTACGTGTCATGAAGCAAAAATGAAAATAACCCTGAACTTAACTTAAAAGCTGTCTTCGTACAGTGCTGTAAAGTCTGTTTTGTTTGACTTTCCTTGGAAGACAGCAGGACTTTAGATTGAAAGAATATTGTGCTGTAGGAGACCTAAAAAGATTCTTTAGGCAAACCAAGGCATCTCCAGTAGTTATTGCAGTGGAATATGTACTTTTGGCTCTGAAAAGAGAAACAGGGTATGACTAGGGGGTGAACGTTCTCCTTCATTACTGGAAATCCTGAAGGAAGCATGCTCAGAATGGGATTCTGCTCCCCGTATACCACTGTGTGTCTGGCCTTGCTTATTTACAGTACTTTATTTCATTCAGGGCTTATTCAAGAAGTCTCACAGAGAGCTGCTAATTTAGTATGCAATTTAGGAAACAAGGAGGTATCAAAAGCAATCTCAGTTGCTTGAAGGTCCTTTATGTTCCCAGATTTTTTGGGGTAAGTGAAGGCAATGAGCTTGCCTATATAAATGTTTCCTTGGCCTCGGAGAAGCAGGACAAGAGGACAAGGACGGTGGGATTAAAGAGAAGAGCTGGACGGAGAGTTAACAGTTGAAGACAAACAGGCAGAGGTTAGATCTCAGGCTGGGATAAGGTGTGTGGGTTAGGACCGAGAAAGCCTCTGAGGTTTGGGGGGAAAAAAATTAGAGACCGTCAAGTCAAATTTCATTGCCAGTGCTTGTTGGTGTTTTGAAAACTGCGAAGAATTTACTCAATTGCTGTCTAAATATCTTAAAAGCCAGATCTTAAATTCAATTGCAGATAGACAGGCACACTCAAGTTAGCACCAGTTCCTTAAAGGTAAGAGGGCTCGAGACCATCACCCCAGAGCAAAGATCGGACTTCAGGTGGCTACGGCCCAGGCTACCATGGTCAGCAGCTGCGTTTGCCCGGAGCTGTGCCTGTGCGGGGAGCCTCATAGGATTACAGCCACAGTTTCTAGTATTCATCTTTTGGATCATCAATGATGGGGATACAGGTTAATAATTAGCCAGTGAGAGTTAATGAAAGTCGCCATGCCAGCTGAGCACTGAAGCCCTCTGCTCTCCTACGATGTCGAGCGCCTTGGAGGCAACGGCGAGCCCAGAAACCCCTTTGCCGATTTGTGTGTGGGAACCCGGAGCTGGTGGCACCACCCAATCCCTCCTTGTCCCTTTCACTGCACAGGCGATGCCCTGTCCATCAGCTGCTCCTCGGGGACCGCACACACTGTGGTTTGATCCAGCTATTCAATATTACTACCACTTTCCCCCAGTTTAATGGGAGGCTAAATCTGCACCTGGTATTTTTCTGTGCCTGTTACGAGACGTGTTGGTCATCCTTCACGCACGTGGTATTTTCTGGTACATGATCATTCCGCCTGCGGTTTTACGAGTGTCGTAGATAGCAGCTAGACAGCGCAGTCTAAGGCTTGGAGATTTGCCACAGTAAATAAACTGCTGTAAAGAATGCAACGTTAGCTTTGATTTAAGGGTGAAAGTACTCGGAGCCTACTCAAAAGCAGCACAGCACAGTTTATTTTCATGAAAGGGTAGATCTCCAATGCAATTAGGCCAACTTCATTAAATACTGAATGAAAAAAATCATTATAAAAACTGATGCACCCATGCTTAAAAAAAAATTACTGTAAAGTAATCTTGTCCTAGTGGTACACTTCCAGATTTAAAAATGCAGCATGTTTCAGTAAAATAAGGTACAACAAAACCAATTTGGTAAATGCCACAGAGCAGTTTAAATCTCCTGCACTTGCCCATTTAAGCAAATATTCTTTTTTTCCCCCCCAAATACAAAAATTTTGTTTCCAGCAGAAGTACCAAGCTGAGGAAATAATTCTAAAGTTAGAGGGACTGGAGAATTGAACACGGCTCTGATAACTGTACTGAGAAAAAGTACGTTTCACCCTGATGCCTAGATGGAGAAACTGGATCATCGAGGTAGCAAATTATTTTTCTACTATTAAGAGACAAATTAAAAGTTGTTTGCTTGTGCACAGCTGCTCCATCAAAACGCCCTCAGAGATGAGTACAAAGATAGGAGTTGGGGTCACCTTTCCCTCTCTTTAAGCTCTATGTTCAATGTAAAATGTAAATAATTTTTTGTTATTAATTGTAAATTATTTTGTTGTGTTCTTAATGGCACCAGTTAGGCAAAGACTGGAAAGCAAGTAAAATCGTGGTGACATCTAGTGGTTACTGGGAATCCACTGTGGAATTAGGAGTGAAAATGCTTTGCTTCTAGGCTTTTAAGCATGCTATGCACAAAATTAGGATGTTAAAATGGAACAAAGAATGCATTAAAACTGTACGGGATGTAATTAGGTGACCGGTCCCATAATTTAATTCAAGCAAGTTTGCAAACTCTTAAGAACACAAGTGGTGATTGCAACCAGACCTAGGAAAAGCAAGGCGTTTTCAAAAAGCCACGTTAATTTGTAGTGAAATGCAGGAGAAAATGCCTGACAAGCTTTGTGCTGGGGAGGAGGGGGAAGAAATTGGGGCTTTAACACAGCAGGTATCCAGGCCTGCCATTTTATTTAGTATTCATTTAACTGTTTAGAGTTGGCTACTCCAATCATAAAGACTATTTTAAATATTGCTGTTCAAAACACTTTGAAAGGCTCTTTAATACCAAGTGGTCTGAAACGGTGCTGCCATTCAAGTGCCAGATCTCAAGGGGGAAGGTCCCAGGGAGGCCGACGCTCTGATGTGACGTATAGGGTGCATACATACGCTCTGCTTGCTGGTGATGCTGGGTTTGAGGATAACGTTGCTGCCACCCGAGCTGGCGTTTGAAGGAGGGTCTCCTGCTCTGCTTCACGGTGTTACCTGTGAACGAATTTTATTCTTCTGCAGAGAGAACTCTGTCCTTATCTCTTAACCTTACCTCTGTCCTGCTGCCATCACCGAGACTTGTAAAAGTTTTTTTTTTTCTTTTTTCTTTTTTCTTTTCCCTTGGCACTGCACAATGACAAAACCAAAGGTGGGGGTAATTTTGCAATGGATATGAATTATACCCAATCTAGCTCCTACTGATGTTCATGTGAGCAGGGGGCTGCTAAGCAGGGCTCAGGTCCAGCCCTGGGTCCATGTGTCTCTGCCTTGGGCTGCTGTAGGTAGCTCTGACTTTGGTGTCTCCAGTGACAATCTACGCCGGTGGAGGATCTGCCCGGTGTTTTCATTACTGAACTGTAACACAGCAAGGTTGGTTTGCAGGAGGCTAGACAGAGAAATTTAGGCCAATTACAGAAATATTTTGAAGAACCAGTCACAAAGAAAGTAATATGCCGTTATGCGTTAATTGGAAAAGTAGATACATATTGTTCAGTTAGAAAATTTGGGGTGGGGTGCTAGACTATAGACTAATTATTACTCATACTTAAATGAGAACAATTTACCTTTGAATGAGTAGTTTGTGCATCCTGTAACAACAACCTACTGCCAATGTAGGTTAGAGGTGTGTAACCAAGTATCCATGAGCGAATGTGTGAAAAAACACCTACAGAAAGGAAGCAGCACTTGTTTACGGGATGCTCTTTGCAGCCGTTTTCCCTTGGGGCAGGCACTTTGGACCAGACGGAAAGGGTTAACCCTACTGCAGCCACAAACACAGATGACGACTTGGTCTTTTTCCATTGCTCTCTGTTCTGGGCCTCAAATGAAGACAGACGCTTTGATTTTCTGTAGTGATAAGCAAGAGAACAAGTGAAATTGTGCTTGGGTTCTGCTCAAATAAATCAGCACTGATTTCAGAGAGACAGATTGGAGGGACGAGCCTAGCAAGCGCAGCAGCAGGATGCTTCTGCCAGGGCCTTTAGCAAGCAGCCATGTCCTCGCCTCAGCTGGGGACTTGCTCACCTAACCAGTATTTCTTGTCCTTGCCACGGTGCGTGATGCCATTTGAAGAATGGCGTTAAAATGTGGAATTTTTAATGCCATCTCTCTCATAGGTGCTCAGTGGAGCTAGCACCTGCGGTTTCTCCAGGCAGCTTGAGAGCAAGAGTGTGGAGGAAATTGCAAGGGAAACTGAGGCTTGGGATGGTAGGATGGGCAGGTTTCAACAGAGACACTCAGTGTCAGGGGTGGCCCAGCACATAGCGTGAGCGGCTTGTTGCGCAGAAGTCATAAGGAAGTCCAAGTTGCATTTATTATGTGTTTGCATGTCGATATGACCATAATTGCTGGAGTGCCACGGATGTATTCACGCTCATGGCCAGCGGGTACATGAGGACATGAACTTCTTCCCCTTCCCTGCTCAGCCGTTGTGCATATCCTCCAGCAAGTCAGACCCCACACCACCGTGCCCTTTCCTTTTTCAGATGGAGCCAACGGAAGAACGATGATTACGTTGCCATCCACACAGCACCTAGGATGCATGGGACAGGAAGACGCTTGCAGATGGAGAGAGGGCAAGCAGGTCCTTGGTGAGAGGTGGGCTCCCCAGCAGCAGAGGAAGTGCTGTGGCAGTAGCATGGTGGTGTAAAGCCTGTGCAAATTAGGGGGGGCCAGTGATACGCCCTTTGTTTGGGCAAAACACTTGATACAGGAGATACTGTTTACAGGTAGCAGCATTTTGTTCAGGGCCACTTGAGTGAAGTGCCAGCCAGAAGGAACTGAGGCCACAAGATCTCGCCATGAATAAAGATTTTAAGACTGGAGATTCACTTTTTAAAAAAGCATCTAAGTGTTTTTTTTTTCTTTTTTTTGCATTTAAGTCCAATTTTCAAAACAGTTGAGAGCAAGGAAACCAACAGCTCCCTGAAAGCTCTAACCTCAGGGCTCGTCTACATGAGGAACTTTGGCTACAGGAAAAATACTGGTGTAAGTGAATTAAAATAAACCAAATTATGGCTGCATTTGCTCTGAGGGAGTGAATCCACTCAGACTTGCCATCTGCTTTAACTCATTTGTTCTATAAATTCATAACACTGTATTGTTCCAGTTAGTCTTCTGGGGTATTGCTGGAGAAACAGAGATTAAATCTGCTTAAAAAATATGACTTACACTAATGTCTACATAGAGATGTTCCACCTAACTTTAGTCTGTTTTAAAACAGTTCCAGGTAACTTTAATCTGTTTTAGAACTGATACAATGAAATGTATATAAACACATAATATGTAACCTCTAATTTTGGATTGATAATGGTTTATAGAAAGTAATGTTGAAAGGACTCCTGATGGAATTAAATGGGATAGAATTGGTCAGTGACCTGGAAAGAGATCTGATATTTAGGGAATTGCTCAGATTTAACTAAATGGATTTAACGTCACACCTTTAAGTGAACTGTTTCAACACTTTTTATGTGTGCCCACTCAGGCTCCTAGGTAATTTGTAATCCTTCAAAACAAATAAGAAAATTCATGCAATTCCTTAAGAAGAGGAATATATATACATACATGTATACAAAAAGAAAAAAAAAAAAAGAAAAAAAGCTCCAGGATGTGATTTTAGTTACTTAGTTTGTTTACTCCTTTGGTTTCTCATCCTACTTTACTCTCTCCCTCCCCCCCCCAAATTTTCTTGATGAAAGATGTTTCAGCACTGCTCCTGGCAGAGTAACTGCATGGAAGAGCTGCTGTAATTGGGAGCATCTGTCACGGTCCCGGCGCACGAAGGCCTGGGCTGGAGCGACGGGTCTGTATAAACCTGGCGCCGACCCCGCACAGCCCAAACTCTCTCCCCCTGCAGAGGTGCATGGCCAGGCAAGCTGCCCTTGGTGCTACGGGCCAGCCTACGCTAGCTCTAACCCAGGACTGATGTGCCTCCAGTTAAGAAGGGGATATCCTTTCGTCTACCTGCTGTTAATCTAGCACAGATGTAGTTGCATTAATAAGGTTCCTGGTTAATCCCTTTTTAGGATTAGCAAGGATTACCAGCATCACTCTAACAGTATTTTTCTAAAGTCAGGGACAAAACTTCTAAAACTGCCTTGGTTGTTTTGTTTTCATGTTGCTGCTACTCATTAAGCAAAGTGCATCTGAATGGGACGGGTTCAGAATGGAGCCATTTCTGCTTCAAAGTTTTTAAAGAGAGGGCTATGTTGCTTTAACTGATCAACAGAATTCAAAGGGAAGTTAGGACTTTTTATTCTGTGGCTGGCACAGAAGATGAAAGGAGTTTGACCTCAAGAGAACCAACAGAGCTCCCCTGGCAGCTCCGCAGAGAAGTAAAATGCTTGTCCAGAAGCATTATTGCTCATTTTGGTTCATTCTAATGAAAACTGAAAAGAAAAGCTCTTCAAAATTGAAACAATGCCAATATCAGCATGTAATATATTAGAACATCCAAGATGTTGGAATTAAGGCAGGTGGACAGGCAGTATAATTCACGTGAAAGTAGTAGGGACAGAACCAGAAGATGCCTTGATTTGTTACGTAGCCCCTGCCCAAACAGTGCGGGTGCTTCTAGCAGAGCCGTGCCAGACGAGACATCTCTAGACCAGGCTGTGCTCCAACTTGCCAGGGAAACCAGGCACTTGGAGCCTTTAAAAAAGCTGCTGACGTCAAGCTAGGCTCCTAAAACATCCCAGTATTGCAATTATTTTCTGTCTAGTGGTTCCTATAGCCTGCACTCGGCAGTCACTTCTGGGTAAAGACTAGTGGTCCGATGAGCAGCCTTATTCTGAGGCTTTTCACAGTCTAATTAATAAAAGGAATCAGCAAAAGACCTTCCCTTGTGGACCTGGATGCATCTTCAGAGTAAAGTCAGGTAAGACTGGCTTGATCCTGCCAATCCCCATTCTCCTCCCCTCTTGCAAAAACAGGGGATTTAGAGAAGTTGTCTGGATGGTCACAACAAGCTATGATTTCCATATCAAGGACATACCTAAGGATTTAAAACAAAGATCATTTTACCATTGAAGCTAAGGAGAAATCAAGTTGTAGAAAGACTATTTATGGTTGGCAAATATGTGGGCAAGCATGCTCAGGGGCTCCTTTTAAGAGATTTCCAGCCCATCTTCCTCTTACTGGTATAAGTAACTCATAAGGTACTAAGCTGTGCCCCTCTCTGCTACAAGTTGCTTGGCATCTGCAGTTGAGAGCTGCAGGACCTCATGGGCCCCATGAGATGCTCTGCCCGGCACTGCCTTGTCCCTGGTCTGGCTTGCTGAAATCCCTGAGCCATCAGCCAAAGCTGGTTCAGACCTTCTGTCCAAAGCTGACAGTTTGCTCTGCTCATTGCCTCGGAGTTCCCCTTTTACCATCCTGGCTCTATTGAACTGCTTCACAGCCATCTCTGTCCCATTTCTGCTCCTCTAGGCACTTCGCAGTGGCTTTCGTTGGGTTTCTTCTCTGTTTGCCACTAGTAGCTACCTCCCCTTCATTTCAGCTCTGCTTGTGGCTTTCAGTGTGCTTGAATTCAGCTCCTCTTGCTGCATTATGACTCCTTCGAAGCTGGTGTTGGCTTCAGGTGTGATCTCTAAAAAAAGAAGGCCCCAGTAGTGTCTTTCCTGCATTATCCTGCCCAGGGTTCATTTACTCTAATGCTTTCTGCTGTTGCAATGACTCCTTATCCAAAGAGTTTTGAATTCATCTTCCCATTTGCACATTAGCTGAAGAGAGAAAAACAGAATCTTATTTCCCTGGATGCAAAGCCTCCTTGAAGCTAGTGGGAGCACCTTTCCTTGCTCCATCACAGACATGGAGAAGGCCTTGGCCCCTGGATTGTTTCTCTTGCTCACCAAGAGATGCCAGCAAAGAGCCTTATTTCCTCACACTTAGCTCTGCAACAGGGTGTATCAGGAGCCTTCAGTTTCGCACAGCACAGCAGCTAACTGATTTTTCTTGAAAAAAACCCTGCTTTTGACATATTTCTCGACAAGACCTAGAATATGGAATGAATAAGGGTGGAATACATCTAATGATACAAATAATGACCTCTGGTGGAGACAAACGAGTTTTAAGGAAGCCTCCCCAGTAATAACAGCGGTGAGTTTTCTGATTAAAAAAATCCCGTATGTGTGAACACAGGAATGTGGCCTATAATGTTAAAATTGTCACATACCAAAGGCTGAATACAACAGAGAAATCACAGTTTAGGAAATAAGGAGTGTAAACATGAGTTGGCCTTGAAGAAATTTATGCTATAAAAATCTTTTAAAGCAAGCGAAGTAGACAAGCTGCTTGTATAAACATTCTTGGGGTCAAAAACCTGTGCAATAGACTGAAATTACAGTAGGAACACGACGACCAGATTAAAAGGTTTCGTGAGAAGTATTGCAGGGCAAGAAACGAGGACAGGCTTGTCCCGGACAAGCCGTGTACGACGTCATCGATGGTTTTTCAGGGCATTTGGCGACGTAAAGCTGCGGGGAGGTGTGCAGTAGAGTGGTGGCCAAACCGATGCGCCAGTTAACCCCCACACCTGTGCACATAACCGATGAGGGTGCCTATGCGTTTTGCTGCATGCCTCCGCTGGAGGGATTTTTCATGTCAAAGCACTCAGTTAACAGGCCTTGGCTGACCCCAGCAGGGTGCTGTGGCCGCCCGTGCACGCTCACTCACGCACACCCACACGCCAAAGCTTCAACGTCGCCAAGTTTTGCCTTGCCTCAGCCTCGCAACGCCCGCAAAAGCTCAGCCAGCGCCGCGACCCAGGCTTGCTCTGCCTTCCCACCTCAAGGAACCCTGTATCAGGCTGGCATTTGAATATTCTCCCGATCACTAATAAATTCCTTAAAAGGATTTTAAAGCAAGCTCGCTGGAGTACCAGGGGATCGTACTGGCTCAGTAGGGCCCAAGCCAGCAAAATCACACTGATACCTAGTGATCATAAATAGTTCATGGAAGTGCTACAAGCAAAAAAACCCAAAGCATTTATTGTTAAAGTGCATTTTAAACACATAATGCACAAAATCAGATCATTAACCAACTCCAGGGAATGAAGTGGAGTACAAATGGATGTATACGCTGTGAATTAACCTGTCGTAGTGATGACAGAGCGCGAAGCGCTGGCACTGGGGAAGGGTTGTGGGTAGGTTACTGCAGGGATCTTTAGCTACATCTGTATTATTTCTGACTATTTCAGTAGAATTTGCTGGTGGTACTAAATTAGAGCACATTCATATGAAAGGACCTAGACGTTTTTGAGCCTGGGAATAGAACTAATAAAATGATGTGTAGCTTTGAAAAGTACGTGCTAGTCCCCAGGGAGAAAAAAGCAAAATGAAACCTCTTCAGTGATAGGAATATTCAGTACTGCAGTAACTCTTACTGAGCACTGGACCAACACTAAAGAGAAAAACAAATAAAGGTAGAATAGCAATTGGACATAAAACAGCCAAACTACAATTCAGGTTTGCATCTTGAATCAAAATAGGATTTAGGTCTGCATTCAGTAGAACTGGAAACTCACTGAAGATCGACTTAGACAGTTTAGATCAACTGACTGAATGTTTTCTATTTTAAATTCCTGATTGACCTTATTATTATTATTATTAAGAATGGTTTCGAATGTTTAATAAGCAGCCTGACTCAAGGCCTCCAGGTCCTTTAATCAGGACCAGGTCAAATGGAGCTTAAATGCTGCTGTCCTCTGAAGTACCCTGCAGCACCTCTCAACCTAGGCTGAAGCCTTGGGTATATGTGAACTGCCACCGAGAAAATGGTTAGAAGTGTTTTCCCTGAAGGGACTCAGGCAGGCCACTGTCTATTCATGTCCTCATTGTGCAAAGTGATGAAAACCAAATCAGTTCACTTAGCTGGAATAACAACCGTGAGTGATAAGTGACGCACTTGTTGGTGAATTGATTTTGCAGTTTCAGACTGGGTATCTTCGTGGCTGTATAAATATGCAGTCAAATTTTCTTCTGATGAAACATTCAGGGGACCATTTGATAAAAGTTGAGCTTTTAGCTCAACTTTATTAGCTTCCAGCCAATTTCGGAGGCTTTCCCTTGAGTCTCTCGCAGCCGTGCAGGGTTAGTCTCTCAATTACCAGCTGAAGGCAGAATATACATTCACCCCATCTGATTCATTTCAGACGCCACTGGAGAATACGACTTGGAAATATGCGTACGGGAGAGACGTATTCAGACACATCAGATACCATAGCTGCTTTTGATGGCTGTAAGTTATAACAATAGAGAAGGAGATTATTAAAGATTAGTAGTCCAAATTAACCGTCGGATTTCTATGATTAGGTAACTGGTTTTCTAGATGGAACAAATGTGTCCTGGGATTTCAACAGGGCTTTTGATACATTACTATTTGGAAAGCTGTTGGTTAAACTGGCAAAGGCAGCAATTAGAAGAATATTTGCAAAGTGGGTGAGAATCTGGCAAAAACAGCACTGAGAAGATTTGAAAGAAATTTGCAGAGGAGGTCCTGGTGATTACTTTTGGATAGGTTGCTTAACGTTCTCATTAGTATAAAAAGTAGGAGCAGACTGATAGAGTTTGTTGGTGGCACGGAGCTAAGTCATGCCAGGAGAAATGCAGGAGACCTTTTCTTTGGGAAGGAAGAGGGAAGGGGACGGAGCAGACTGCTGCCTCTCGGCACCGTCCTCGTTCCTCTCATTGCAGCGTCTGAGCCAGCACCACAACGGGCCTTTCGGGTGCTGTGCAGCTGAGCCCTGCTCCTTTCTTCGTGACAGATCTGCTTTAAATAGGGGAGCCCAGGGGCCCTGACGCAGGGAACAGAGGAGAGGGGCCTCCAGTCACGGGAGGTTACTTTCCAAGGACTATTTCACCAGAGTTTCTCACTGCAGTTCCTGTTAAATAAAGGTTTTGCAAAGTCTGGTGATAACTTCCAGCGCAACAGCTATGCTGCTCCTTCTAGAAACCTCAGCATCCCCTTGAAAGGAAGTGCTGAACCGGATAGAGCATTAATTTGCAACACTGTGATTAGGGAAAAAAAAGTACAGTTGCCACTGCACGGACATTAGCTATCTTTTAATTTATGCAACAAAAATGTACAAGGTTGATGTCATTTTAATCAAGTTCATCTCCCTAAAGAGAAGGCCATTCACAAGTTCAGATGATCAAGGATCAAACTGGTCCTTGTCGGAGAAAAAAAAATTATAGACATCAGCCCTGGAGCAACATAGACCTGGAGCTGATTTCTGGGAAAGAACTGTTCCTTGCATGGCTTGATTCCTGGAAGAGAGTGATATTCAGTAACCTCAGAATATTTCTAAAGAAAGACTCAGTTAGTTCCCAGCCAAACAATATAGAAGTGGATGTGATCCGAGATGACACTGGCTAGGACAATTTACCTTGTTAATAGTAAATAGATTTTTTTTCCTCTGTTGTCCAGAATACAATTTGACACATTGACCATATATAGAATCTGCCTCACAACTTTCGGTTCTTTCTAAACACCTACAGGGCCACGTTGTCTCTTTCCATCCACCCTAGTGCACAGAAGTACACAAGACTGTCAGCTACATAAGAAAGTGCGATTTCTCACAGCTACATCTGCTTCCTGGCATAGCCTCCTGTTTCAGGTGTGAATAATTTCTTTCTTTCTTTCTTTTTTTTTCTTTTTTTTTTCTATAGAGCTATATGTTGCCCATTGCCTGTTTGCTTTGCTCTCAGGTTTGTTTTTCTGGGCACCAGATGACCATGCATGGGCAGGTGGACAAGCCATGTGAAAAGTCATTTTATGCTTCCACGATTTAAAAAATCATAGCGGTGTCCTCAGTGACTGCTGCATTGCTCCTCAGTGCAGTGGCAGAAGAGCAAAGAGATTCGGAGTCCAGGTTGCCACAGTAACCCTTGCTCTACCGCCTTGTGTTTTTCCATCAGGAAAATCTTTCACTCCACCAACACCCAGCTGCATGTAGGTGACATACCCGGAGCAAATCTATGGGGTGACTGTTGGTTGCCGAGGATCGATGAAGAGGAGCATTGCAGGAGCATTTTCACGTTTCTGAGTCTTCCTACAACTTCCAGACCCTCCCTGACACATCCAGAAGAAGGGTAAGCCTGGTGGGGAGGGGGCACTTTGCACCCAGCGATCGCTCCGGTTTCTCTTCCCTCCTTGTACTGCTGAATGGGGTGGAGGGAATATGTTGTCATCTCCAATGTATATTATTCCTGTGCTTGCTGCACTATAATGAATATTTGTTGTCTGAAGGCTTAGTTGTTTTTTTTTTTCTTTTCTGTCACTGTAACTCTCTGTTTTTTATTCTTCACCGAGATGAAAAGTTTCCCTCCCACCTACCTCCAGGAAAAAAAAAGCAAAATCTAAGTAGAGGGAATGACAGGACTCGTGTAAATGCTTTCTCGCTTTGCATGTTTCTAGCCTGAGTCAGGGCTGATCCAAATTCCCACTGAAGTCAATGGGAACCTTTTCACCAAAACAACCATTTTATTTTGGAGGCGCTTGGAGCAGGCCCAAAGCCAGGCGAGTGGAAGCAGCATCGCTCTGTGACCTGCAGGGGAATTATGGCAATTTAACCCTGCTTCCAAGGATGCACCCTGGAGGTTTCATGACCAGAAAGTAAAGACCAACTGCTAATGAGTGGTTATCGCTCTGCTGCTGCATTTAGGCACATGCACACAGATTTTTTTTTTTCCTGAGCTAATATGGATGAGCGTGTGTGTCTAATTTCTCTTATATAAATTATATCTCTACATAGAGAATGTAAGATTTATAAAGCCAAGTTATTTTCTTTTTAGGCAAATTAAGGAATATTTTCCTTTGAGACGCTTTTCATCTTGCTTTATATCCCAGTCCCAAAAGTGTTTTATTAAGTACTTCGCTACTATCCCAAATGTGAGCTCACCAGAGGAATTTTAGAGGGCTAAATGAACTTTCATTTTTTTCCCCACAGTATGCGCAGCATGCACATATGCCTCTCCTTTAGTCAATACACCTGTTGATTACCTGGGAATATTTTCTTTCGAAAATTCCTTGTTAGTCATTTTCTTTGTGTGTGATATGTAGATTTGGACACCTAGTCATTTATGGACCCAGTAGTGACAGAGACTGTTGACTTCCACATCTTGTTTGTGTGTGTAGGTCACATATAAATTGGTAGAAGTTTGTGTGCCGAGGTCACAAGATATTTTATATATTTATCAATCAAAATTATGGATATTTTTTCAGCTGAAAGAGAAATTATTGGCTGATTAATTTTAAAAGACTATCCCACGTCAAGTTTTGCAACAAGCTCAACATAGCATCTTTATTTTCAAAGGAGGCCTTACCAAAAGGGGCTTGCTCATGGGCACGGCTGCGGAGGCCCCGTTGGCCTGGCCGCACGTGCGTAAGGCACATTTAGCACCGGTTCCTGTGTGAGGAAAAGGCCCTGGTGGGCTTCTGACCACTGGCTCTCGCCGCACAGCTGGAAACGAAGCTGTCTCGGGGTCCAGTGGGCAATGCGGGTGCCCAGTTACATCTTATACCTCTTATACCATCATACTTCCCGTAGGCAACTATCATGTAATGTGACTGTAACTAATAACTGCTTCATCCTGGGAGTATTTATCGTCACAAAAATCCAGTAAAAAGGAGTAAACCCAATTTCTAGACGAGACGTTGAAATGAAGACAGAGATGATTAAAGCCCTGGGTCTTCAAGGGGGATATATTGCATATTGATTTTAGAAGGTGCTGGAATATTTTTTGAGGATGAGGATGCAAAATGGTCAGGAATGGAGAGCAGGGGTGGGAGCGAGGGGCAGCGCTTGTGCAGGCACTTCTTGCAGAGCCAAAGCTGCAAGGGCAGCTGCAGAGCCGGCTGCCGTTCCTCATCCTTCCTCTGCCGAGCCGTGCGCCCCGAGACCAGGGCTCCGACGCGCAGCTCCCTTTGGCGAGGAGGAGCCGGCTGTCCTCGCTGCCCGCTCGCGCAGTTCCGCGTTGCCCGCAGCTCTCGCGTGGTGCCCACCGCCGGGCAAAGGCCCACCTAGGTCAGAGTCCTAGGAGAGACTCTGCAAGCACGGTTAGGCCAGTCCCTAATATTAAATACCAATGTGGCAGAACAAACGTGTTGTTTTTTATTTTGCTTACAGGTTTAGTACCCTGGAGGAGACCAGTGTTAACTGCTGATCAACCTGTCTGGAACTGGACCATCTACAAAGAAAGACCAGAGGAGTCTGTGCCAAGGCCCTTGTGGAGGAACCCAGTGATCAACAGAAAAAGTACGTGAGCCCAAGTAAGACGTCATCTCTGTCCACAGCAGGTAGTGGGGACCAAAGAGCTGCTGGAAAAGTCGGAGGTACCCAAAATGTTAAAGAGTTATTTGACCATGGCAGGATTGGGCAGTGAAAGATCAGATACAGAAAGCTCCCACACTGTTGACCAGTGTGCTTGTTGCTCCTCCACTGGGCCTTTCTCTGCCTACCAGAACAAGTAAGCAGTCCTGGGCTCACCTTTCTTGATCTCCTGTCTTCTTCCTCCTTGTCAGAACCCTCAGCCACCTCTCCTCTCCACACGCCAGCAGGGAATGGAAAGGTGAAGTTGTAGCTGTTGCTGCTAAGGTAGTACAAAGTCTAACCAGCTGCTTGTTAGCCAGGTGGCAAGAACAGATGAAGTTACCTGCTGCTGGAAGTGAGCCACGTTGAAGGGAACAGTGCGAGTGCCTGAGCTGCAGTCTGGAGAACCTCCTCCTCAATATTTCCATAGTTTGACAGTGATGCTGGTAGCTCAAAGAGAGGTGGACCATGAGATGGAGATGAAAATAGCGCATTTAGGGTTTGATGACTGCTTGTGAAGTGAAGGACAACTTCCGCTTCCTAATACATGTCCCACAGTCTCCTGCTGGGGTGGCAGAAGCACGAGAAAGTATAGGCTGTCCTCCCAGTGCTGTGACCGCACCTTGACGAGTGGTCATGGCCTGCTGTTCCTCACTGCAGAAGTCATGATACATGGGAAAATAAAAGCTGGATGTATGAATGTATTTTTCATCAAAGCAGTTCCATAGAACGTTTTTGCTTCAAACCTTCCGCTAGATAAATCCATTCAGGTAGAAAAGCCAATTGTTCCCCTTGTAATGGGATTTAAATGAATTATGACCACTTATATTTAAAAGATTTATGTTGAAACCCTCAGGACTGAAAGGCCCAGAAGGCCAAAGCTATCTCCTAGGCCTGTGTTACTATACTTTGTGCTGGCTTGTGTGAAAACCTCATATTGATACTGGATATAGATAAGCCAAGTACATAATTTTTGACTTTCACCAGCCCTCAGAAATATTTCTCGGATAGTAAAGTCACTAAAATTGAGAATTGGTCTCTTCCTCACTGAAAAAAATCCCAAGAAATGTCCAGCATAGTAATCCCCAGGCAAAAGTTGGCCACACAGTCCCACAGTCATCCTTTAGCAAGCGGAGGGGAAGCAAGGACCACAAGACCTGCACGTGATGGATGTGTTAGACAGCCATTGCAAAGGGATGTAAGACAGCTGCAGCTGGTGTGTATAATTATGCAGAGAAGCCAACGAATATAAAGCATGAGAAAGTTCTACCATTATGAGTATGTTTATAGGCTACGAATATTATTTACCACTTTCACTTGCATTACAGCAGCTTTTCTCTATTATTTTTCCTCTGTTTCCTCTGCTGGGGTGGGCGCTACCCAGCCGCGCTGCTGGCAGCTCGCCGAACCCAGCCGCAGCGACCTGGCCCCGGGCGCAAACACGAACGGTTCAGCGTTTCGGCAGAGCTCCCGGGGCCGGACCGGCCCTCGCGGTACCTTTGCCACGGATCGGGAGCAGTGAGCTTTGCCCAGGGCGGGCGCCGAGCCGCGCTCTCGGAGCCGGGCGCTCCGCGGGCGTAGTGCCGTCAGCAAGATCCGTCCCTGTGGGGTTTTTTATTTTTATTTATTTTTTTTTCAGCAAAGGATGATTCCGTACGGCCTCCAGTTTCAGTCTGCAGAGCTGAAATGCCTACGGTGTCATTGTGGCAGTGGCACATATATATATTATACACAGCGGGCATATATATTATATATATGTATATATGAGAATGAATGAGACTTAGCTCGGGAAAATGCAGGCAAAATGTTCGGAGAGAAAACCAGGATGAAACACCCTGAAAGCACGGTGAGCCCTTTGTGTTAGTGCTTCATATTCATTACTGCTTTGCAAATCTTATCTTCAACACCGTGGCATCCTTGGGTGCTAATTTTGGGCAAAGATCAAAGAAGACACGCTGTTGTCTCACTTCTCTCTTTCTCTCACTTTTTTTTTCTTTCTCTCTCCTTTTTTTTTTTTTTTTTTTTTTTGCATTCTGTGAAACTTAGGGAAATAAAGCAATGCACAGAAATTACAAAGAGTAAATTAGGCAAAGGCAGCAGTGTTGACGTTCTCGCACATGCTGACTGGGGTGAGGGGGCTGCAACCGTGCGGAAATCTTGCTACTTTTAGGGAAAAGTGGAAGATCCTTCTCCAATTAAATCCATTGCAACATTCCCCACACTCCCCCAACAACAAGGAACCGAATACCTGGGAAAAATATCTATTATCCTTAGGCATACGGCCAGCTACTGAAACAGAAAATACCTTTTCTTCTTCACAAGCTCAAACTAGCCGCTGCAGGAAGCATTTCAGCGGCGAGACCGTGCAGCCACCGCCGTGCCCGCAGCGAAGGGCTTGCGAAGGCGGATGGTGGCAGCGCTGCGGGTGTCTGCTAGCTCGCTCCAGCGCTTGCCGCGCTCCACCCTTTTTTTTTTTTTTTTCCCTCCTCCCTTGCAGCTTTTGCAATCTGACAGAGGAGAGTGAAAGCGAGTTGAGGGAAAAGACATTCCCCGAAGAGCAGCTGCAGACAGGTCTCGGTCCGCGCCCGCGCTAGGTGCAGGACGCGCAGCCACAGCACCTGCTTTAGCCTAAACAAACAGACAAAAAAAAAAACCCAAACAAACCCAGGAGAGACATTTGCTGCTGAACTGATTTTGCAGGTAAGACCTTTTCTAAACCCAGTGTTTTGATAGCCAAGTGCTTCCTAAACAGGAAGTTAAAGACGTGCTAAGGCAAAACGCTGCGGAGCAGCAGGCAGGCGCCTCCGCGACGGTGCAGCAGACCTGCTGGCTTATTTACCGGGCTGGCAGCCTCCAGCTGATCGGGCATTCGGGGCAGCTGCCTTATGTCAGATACCGCCGCTGGGATGGAGAGACCCCCCCAAACCCTTGCACCAATACGGTTCTTCCTTTAAATAGGAATTAATACAAATGTTTTCCCTACTTCTGCCAAAAGAAAGGGGAAGAGGTCATGGCTGGTGAGGCTGCTTTAAAGCGTCATCTGGCAAAAACGACACTTCCGAAAAAAACATAATCATCGATAAAGATAAATAAAGTTGTCCTTCTGGTGCTGTGGGGAAAAGCTCGGAAACCAGCCCAAAGCGGAGCGAGGAGGATCCCCGGGAGAGGAACGTGGTGCGTGCCCCCGCGGGGCCGTGAGGCAGCCTGCATCTTGCGGCCGGGTCGCTGGCCCTGGCGCAGTCGTTACAGATTTCTGAACCTTTGTAGCCTAAATTTTAGGTGACGGGGGGGGGGGGAGGGGGGGTTGCCAGACCGGCAACGCCTCCTGCTTGTGCCGGGAAATGGTACCGAGTGGACCTCTGGCTTTTTTGCTGCTGAAAGGATCTGTCCAAAACCCCCGGGCGATTTGGTGCGTGCCGTTTTTCACTCTAGGGATAATTTAAACCCACCTACCTTGCCTGCTTCTTGTAATTTTAACCGAAGATGCGTAAACGGGACTTCAGAACATTTTGGGGTCTCTTGGGCCGATAACCTGTACAGAACTCGGAGCCCTCTGAAATCTCATGGTGCCCGGATGGGAATAACGAGCTCCCCCGGCGGCATCAAAATCCCGTCCCGCTGCCGAGGGGCTGGGAAAGCCGGAGCGGGCAGGGCAGGAAACCCCGAGGCAGGCCGGCTCCAGCCCGGGCAGGGAGGGTTTCCCTGCAGGGTCTGGGGAGGCTCCGAGCACAGCCGGAGCCCCTGGTCACAGCTCTCAGAGACGCAATTAAAAATAACATTTGTGCCCCTCAGCAGCGTCCCCTCGGCTCCTGGCAGCGCCGGCGCAGCTGGCCTCGGCAGGGCTGTTAGTCCAACCCGGCCTCTCCCGAGCAGGCTGCTCGTACCGACCAGGGCCCCGCGATAACGATCCTTCCGTCACTTCCAGCACGAGCCGCTGATTTTTTTTTTTTTTTTTCTTACCCTTCTTTCAGACGCAACATGGACATCAAGGAGTATTTTGCCAGAATTTCTTACCAGGGTGCCTACGATAAAACGGATCTGGATACCTTAACGGGGATATTCCAGCACCACATCCGCGCGGTGCCTTTTGAAAACCTCAGCATCCACTGCGGCGAGCGCGTGGAGCTGGACCTGGAGCCGGTCTACCACAAGATCGTGAGGAGGAACCGCGGCGGCTGGTGCATGGAAAACAACCACCTCTTGTCCTGGGCCCTGAAAACTCTAGGCTATAACGTCACGCTTTTGGGCGCAAAAGTTTATGTCCCAGAGTACGATGCGTACGCTGATGAGATCGATCATCTTCTGCTCAGGGTGGTCCTTCATGGCAAATCCTACATTGTGGACGGAGGCTTTGGGCTGGCCTACCAGCTCTGGCAGCCCATGGAGCTGGTTTCGGGGAAAGATCAGCCTCAGACTCCCGGCACCTTTCGCTTCCTGGAAGAAGATGGGACCTGGTACTTTGAGAAAGTAAAAAGGAAGCAGTATGTCCCCAACCAAAGCATTTCTTCTTCTCACAATGTGGAAAAAGAAGTTTGCCGTCGAATTTATCTCTTTACTCTTCAGCCACGAGACATCGAAGAGTTCAGGTCCTGCAACCTGCACCTGCAGACAGCGCCAGACTCCCTCTTTGTTACCAAGTCTATCTGCAGCTTGCAGACCTCCGATGGCATCCGGGCTTTGATTGGGTGGAAACTCACGGAGATGAAGTACAACTATAAGGATAATATGGATCTGGTGGAAATCAGAATCCTTGCAGATGAAGAAATAGAGAAAACGCTGAAAGAGAAATTCAACATAACACTAGATAAGAAATTTGTACCCATCAATACTAGCAGGTTGTCTCTATTCTAACTCACCGCCTGATATTAAATACAATCTTTCCCCCTATTTTTGACAACCACTAAAGGTTAGGCTTTCTCTTTCCCTCTACCCCAGCGTAAGGCAGAACATATTAGCATGAATCTGGATCAGAAATTGATTTTCACAACTGTTGCAGCATCCCTCCTTGGTTCAGTACAAATAATTTCCTCCCGGCTCAATCAAATCACTCCCATTCTGTTCATGCGTAGCTGGAAGCAGGCTCTGCCATTCCCTTCTCCTTTCATCTCTTAAAAGCTTTTCCCACTAAACCTGGCAGGGTGGGGAACCCAGGCAGTATGTCTCTTTCCTTATTACTTTGCACTGCCACCTGGGGAAACCATACCTGCATCTTAAATGACTGCCATATTCTTTCTGTAATTTAATAGCTGGAAAAACAAAGACGTTCAGGGTTCAGTTTGGTACAGCAAGCTGAAGCCTGCGCTCTTTGCTCTTCCATTCGTAACACCCCTTCACGCTGCCACCATGCAGCTCCGCACTTAGGACATACAGGGCAAATACTTACAGAGGGGCTAGTTATGGCCTAAATCTGATGATCAGAAACATCAGGAGACAATTTGGCCACGTTTTGATGTTACACAACTCCCATTCTCTCAGTGACGTATCCCAAAAGCAGTAATTCTGGCGCTCACTTTGGATCTGAAGTGCCTCCTATGCAGTTTGTCTGCAAAATCCAGCAGTGGACTGCTAGGAATGCGTCCTGCGCTCACAGGGGTGTTCTTCCTACTCGGAATATTATTGCACATTAATTGCTGTGGCTGAATTCAAATTCATGCACAGCAGGATTTTTCCAAAACATATCTGTTCTACTGAAGAAGTGTTTGCAGTGATGCTAATTATATTGATATAAGGAGAAAGGATAAATCTTCATCAGATACCTAAAGGCTAACATTTTTAGGATGAGAAGTTACTCAAATGTAATCACATTGCCCTTTGAGATGATGCTTGATGTTGCTCTATGTGCAAATCACAGAAGCATTACAACTACGCACTTATAATTAAGTAAATTACAATTCAATAAAAAAATCAAATATCGTGAACTACAAATATTCAGTTGTTTCTTTTCTGCAAACTACGATTTCTTCCAAAGTAAAAATTTTCAAAGATCCTTCATTAATCACTGCAGTTGTCCTGATTATGTGTTTTTGTAGATAAGGCTTTTTAAAATACAATAGCCTCACGGTCCCTTTTTTATTTTGTTATGCAATGTATGTGGCTTCCTACAACTAGCAATCTGTGTACTAGTTAATAAAAAGTGCTGCTGTTCTGCATACTCAGAATATGTTTCCCAGAGACACAGTAAGTCCCCCAAATCCCCCTCCTCCTGGTGTCAAACACGTCCGGATGTGCTTGGCTGCATGTTAATAGTCACTTATAGCAAACCAGGCTCTCCCCCTGCCTAGGGTGGGCGGAAATGAAATGTTAATGGTGACCCTGTAGCAGATTGCGGAGGAAACTGGGGCTCCTTATAGTGTGGCCAGCAGCTTTCAACACCGATGGGCAGAGGAAATTGTCCGGGGATCTGGCTCGTCGTGGAAGGATGTGAAAGCTGTGGCCTCCTTCAGCACTTTAGCAGCCCCAGGGTACGGAAAAAGCTGCACCAACCCTGTCGCGCTTATCCTTATCCTGGCAGCGCATCAGGAGCAGAGGCCAAAACCCTCGGCCAGGCTGTGGAAAGACACGGGCAGGAGGGACGGCTGCGGGCTCCGAGGTGGCTCACGGGTAGCTGGTTACGTCTATTGGCCAGACATCCAACACGTGAAGGGCAAAGAATAATTAATGAAAATGCCTTGCTTTCAGCTGACTCATCCCCTCGAACCCCTGCCCCGGCCGCTCTTCTCCCCGCTCCGCAGCCCAGCTCAGCGCCGCTGCTGCTCGCAGCCCCCGTGCCCCTTGCTCAGTGCTCGCAGGGCGGCAGATCTTATCGCTGAGCGATCGCACGAAGCTCGAAGCTCACAGTTGGAACGGAGGAAAGAATCCCTCAGTCTCAGATTTCACTAGTTTGCTTTTTTTCTTATCACTGAGTCAGGAGGCAAATTCTTAAAGGCACTGCAGGCTTAGGGAGCGCAGCAGCTCCGGGGAGCAGCATCCTCGCTGCGACCGAGGGGACCTGGGCAGCCCAATGCCCTTGGAAATCTGGCCTTGCTGCTTTGGGGCTTTGGTAGCAGCCGCGAGGAACAACTCAGAGCTGGTGCTTAACTCAACAGCTGCCACCCACGGCTAGTAGATCAATGACCTCCTTGGCTCGAATGAGCAGCTCTCCGCCGTAAGGAGTTTCCCGCAGGGGTTCTGGCCACACCAGTGTCAACGGCACAGGCTGCATCATCAGAAGTTGCCGTGTTGTTTTGCTGCTGCATGGGAGCAAAAAGCAAGCTGCTTCTGCAGAGACCTGCAGAGCACAGGGCTATAACCACCTTCAGGGGTTACTCACACTCCTCAAACTGTATTTCTCCCTTGTCTTCCTGGAGGGCTTTGATTCTCCACCAGTAACACGGGAGGTTTAAGCCTACTCAGTACTGTAAGCTCTTCAGGGAACAGCTTGTCTTCCAGCTCTTTTTACGGCACCTAACACGATGAATTGCATGACTGTTTTTTTTTTTTTTTTCCCCACACACGATGCCTTTTCAAGGAAAACAATAAAGCCATCACAGCAGAAAATACTATAAAAGAAAAAACTAAGTCCCCATTCTGCTGGTTCTGCTAGAGGCTAATGCCACCAGTGCCAGGAAGTAAAAGGGAAGCTGGAGCTTTAAGAACAGAGTTCCCAGTGCAAACACTCCTGGGAACTTTGGAGCAATCCAGCACAGAAAGCCCAACGCTTGCTGGCTCGGAGGTAAGTCCCCAGGGGTCTGCTTTTTAACTTGATCTTGTGGGCGCAGGTCAGGCAGCTTGGAAAAGCCTCTTGCGTGTATCTGCGTTGCCCGTGCTTAGCCCTGGAGGCACGTTAGCAAGGGAGAAATGACCACCCCCAGGGCCACCACCATGAACTGCAGCATGAGGACATTGTCCGAGTGCAAAGAGCAGGTGCTGAGACTTAAACTTCCCCATTTATGCTGAGCCAGAGCGTATGAAAAACCCCGCTATTGCCTCACACACAACGTAGCTTAAAATCAAACAAATTGGACTGGCATGTGCAAGGGAAACATACCTTGGAAGCCCGTCGCGAATTCTAGCAGCGAGGAACAATTTCTGCTATTCGTTCTAATTATGAAAAGATACAGATATCCCCAGGGACGTTTGCAGTCGGGCAGAACTAATGTCTGAATCTTGCTACTCACCGAGCTGATCCTATGAACGTGCATGAACGCTGAACGGAATTGGGCTGCCGTGGGAGCGAAAGCAAACACGAGCGAGAGCTGAGTGGGTATTTGGGCAGCCCAGCTTTGGCACGCAAACCATCCCGTACGCAAAGGCTCGCTCTCTGTTTCAGGGCCATCGCTAACGCGGGACGAACAACGGCGCAGAGCGGCCCAAAGCGCGACGAGAAGGAGAGCTGCCGCCGGGAAACTCGGGAGAGCAAGCGCTGCGCTCCGCACGGCTGCCGTCGGGCCGCGGCCACCGACACCAGCGATTTTGCACGGCGGGTTTGTCGTATTAACCCCCCTTTTGTATTAATGGAGATCAGAACCCCTTTGGTCAGCCACCCCGAGGGACTTCACGGCCGGGAGGAGCACGGCGCTGGCTGGCTTTTTGCGGCGCTCTTCCCGCGGGCGTGTTTTATAGGGCTGCAGCCAACGCTTTCACCAACGCTTTCGCGGGGGACCGGCGATGCTCTTGTCTCATCGCCGGCTCCGGGCGAGGTCCACCGGGTGAGCGCCGGTGGTGAGGCCCTGCCGGGCGCGGGGCTTTAGCTTGATGCCGGCACGGCGGAGATGTTTCTATCCGGTTATGCAGAACGGCTGGAAACGGCGGCAGGGCGAGCCCGTCCGCCGGGGAGGGAGCGAGGGCTTCCCGCAAGCACGGTTACCAAGGAGACCCTGCCCTGGTCCTGAAAGGAGATGGGAGAAAAGCACAAAATGCAGCGTCAAAGCCCCATTACTGTGTTTTCATGTGGTCCCTTAGGTTCTTTTGAAGTGAAAATGTTTATTTCTTATTCCCTTAGTGGGACAGTTCTCTGCTTTATTGCATTTTCCCATGGTTTTGCATCACGCAGCCTGCATCCTGCTCCTAGCGCCCGTCAGAAACAGTAGGATGAAGCCAAGTGAGTTATGCCACTGACACGGAGTTTGGGGTGAAAGTCTAGAGATGAGGTCACCTGATGCGCCCACCTGCCAGGGCAGGCGTTTCTGCCCAGCTGTTTGAGGTGGGATTTCCCAAAGCTCTGGGCACTCGCGCAGCTGCTTGCAGGCAAACGGAGCTAAACTCCCGGTCGTTTCTGCTGGAGCTGCTGGGCCAGCGCCGAAACTACTAGCAGGAAAGTCGTTTCTCCCTCGTAATCTACAGCAAGTGCTTTTTGGAAAATCCTCCCAAGAATGTGGGATCAATTTCAAGGAAATCCTCAGACTTTTCAGAAATTAATGCAGACCTTAGCAGATTGTGAACAGTTCTGGGAAAAAAAAAAACATCCTTGCATGGAAAAATGCCAAATTAAAGCTAAATTAAGGGCAAAACAAATCTTTGTAGGTTGCAGATGAGTCAGTGGATTAGTAACGTTCTCAGGAGCCTTTTGCATCTTGGCCACGCAGTCAGTAGAAAAGAGAGTCGCTTTCTGCTAAGGAAGAGAAGCAGATCAGGGCCGTGACATAAAACATGTCCAATCAGCTCCAACTGCCACCTTTGGTTTGTAAAAGCCAAAGCAGAAAGCCACCAAATATGCCTTGAATATATTCTTAATAATTGTCAATTCCTCTGACCCTGGAAGTAGAAAAATTGACTTTTTTTTTTCCTTTTTCATCAACAGCCAAGGTCAAAGCTCTGCCTGAACTCAACAGGGAAACCAAAGAGATTAAGAAAACAACAATCTACTTCACATGAGAGCTTGTCTAAAATGGTGACACACTGAGAAGTTAATCCCCCTTAGCTAAAACTGTGAATGTAAAACCTTCTAGTTAAATTACCTGAGCGATAAGTAAAGAATTGCTTACCTGCTACTGTAAGAAGAAACAGTACAAAATCGTGGCGACTTTTATTCCAGTATAGTCTGCAGACCTGTTGTTTGTCAGTTTTATAATTTTTTTGTCGCCTGTCATCACACCAAAGGTTCTGCTGTGCTAAGCGCTGCAGGTGCCTACAATACAGAGAGCTACTTGAGCTGAAGAAATTTTCGGAGAGCTAAAGCATTTTTCTCACCTGCTCCTATCCTTATCTCTCTTTTTTAAAAAGAAATACAGACGATACTAGCAGCTCTAGACTATTTTCACCTCCTATCAAGGGCAGAGGTTTCTTTCAGATACTAGGCAGAAAGCACAGGGTACCTTTGCTGGCTGCTTAACCGGTGCTACAGAAATAGGAGTGAATCCCTTGAGAGCCATCCAACAGTAACCAGCTCTTTTTCTGCTCACACAGGCAAAATGAACATTCAAGAATATTTCTCAAGAATTTCTTATCATGGGTCCCATAAGGATGCAGACTTGAAAACCTTAACAGTCATCTTCCAGCACCATGTCCAGGCGATTCCTTTTGAAAATCTCAGCATGCACTGTGGGGAGAGCATTGATCTGGATTTGGAACCTATTTACAACAAGATTGTGAGAAAGAAACGTGGTGGATGGTGCCTGGAAAACAACTACCTTTTATTTTGGGCTTTGCAAAGAATAGGATATGACGTCTCTATTCTTGGAGGCAATAGTTATGATCCAGCAGAGAAAACATACACCACCAACATAAATCATGTCCTACTGAAGGTAGTGATCGATGGCAATCCCTACATTGTAGACGGTGGTTTTGGTGGCATCTATCAAATATGGCAGCCAATGATGTTGATTTCTGGGAAGGATCAACCTCAGATTCCTGGCATCTTTCGCTTCACAGAGGACAATGGTATATGGTACCTTGAGAAAATAAAAAGGAAGAATTATATTTCAGAACAAAGTGCCCCTTCGACTGATACTCCAGAAACAGGGAAGATCAGAAAAATGTGTTCTTTCACTCTTGAGCCACGACATATGAATGACTTCCAGGAGCTAAACACATACCTACAGACGTCTCCGGACACCTTATTTCGGAAAAAGTCAATCTGCTCTCTCCAGACCACTGAAGGGGTTTGTGCCTTAGTTGGATGGACCTTCACCGAGGTGAAGTACAACTACATGGAGGACATGGACCTGGTGAAGATCACAACTCTTACAGATGAAGAGGTTGAGAAGACACTGAAAGATAAATTCAATATAACCTTAGCGAACAAACTTATACCAGTAAATGTTCGTGGCCTGCCACCTAATTTAGTGGATATGCTCTAATTCTAGCATTGTGCAAGATGGATCTTTAAATACTCGATATAAAAATTTCTAAAATTAACATTAATAACATATTAAGCTGATTCTAAAGTTCAGCTGTTCAGATGAACACAATGCCTGGTAAATTTAAGCATATCATTAATTACCTCCCTATATCCATTTCATTTTTTTTAACTTCTTCTGTACAAACTGAGATACCTTTAATTTGCTTGTATGGAAATTGCCTTTTGACTCCATTAAATTTTGTTTCACCTCTCTGGCTTTCATTTTATTTCTGATATATTTTTGTGGCAAAGGAAACCAATATGATATATAAGGAGAAACTGTATTACCCATTTTACACAAAAGACATCTAATGTTTTTTGGTATGATAGCCCATCTCCTCCTCAACATAGTTTTATGAATTATTCACTTTCTTGAACAGTCTGAAATAGAGAATTGAGATGATTTTGGCCTTCAGAGAATCCATGATAAATGAGAGGTTAAGCCTTTCTTAAAACAAGCCACTCTGGAGGTGCTGATGAGCCGATGCTGAAAATAAGTTGAAAGACTTGTGTTCTATTACCTTACCTCAAACTGACTTCCAGTGAGCTAGTTATGCAAGGACACTTACAAAAAAATGCTCTGCGAGTGTCCAAATTTAGTTACTTGCAGCATGTTTTTTCTGTTTCTCTGAAATCTAAACAAAGCCAACAAGAGCTGATGCTCTTCAATAGTTCTTAAAAATCATGCATTTAGAATCAAAAATGTAAACAAACAAAATTAGATCAACCTTTGAAAAATATAGTCTAAACATTCTGAGGCCTAACTTTTCTCTGACGTCAAATGGGCACTGCAATATTGTAGACAAAAAGCTTTATATTTTTTAATAAATATTGTTCCACACAAAGACTACAACTAATGCTGCAGAAGAAACCCTTGAGAAGTTAGGACATGCCACCAGGGTGATTTCACAATGTAGTGTGTGTAGCACAACAGCTTTTTGATTTTCTGGTGTTGACTCTTCTCCAAGGGAGACTGGTCTCCAGCCCTGTAGAGGAGCTGCAAGAAGGTGAGGGAAGGAAAAATGCTATTGCCAAGTAAGAGTCTTTCAGTCGTGCAAAACAGAGCCTTTTAATTTGTGCCTTCTCTTGAGGCAGCCTGGCCTGGGGGTTGGAAGTAGGTCCTTTTGCACTGGAAAACCTGCCATGCCACGGGGGTGAACTCGCTCAGGGACTGACATTGGCCCTCATTCAACATGTGTGTGCATCACTCATGCTCACTGATGTGACTGATGTAGCTGATGTGCCTAAAACTCCGTTGCTTCCCATGTGCAGTCCAGCACGCCTGTCGCCTCCCCCAGTGGGACCTCACCCTTACTGTCTTTCACTTTCCACCTCCAGTGAAACCATGCAAGCTGGAAAGGGAAAGATCCAATATGTCAAAGGTGCAGAAGGCCAAGTTTTCAAGTGGAAACGCATTATTTACTTCATTTCATATGTAACGCTGGTCAAATAAATATTTGTCATGGCATTCATTACATCAGATTGCTACCAAATGACCAGCTGGTGTGGTGGAAGAGACCCAAAAAGTTGTGAGAAAAGAAGAGTTACTTTGTGCATCTGCACAAACGTAGCCTGCAATGTCTAGGCAACATAGGGCACCCACAAGTAAAGAGAACACCAAGCCCCACCACAAGGTGCTGGTCACCAAATAACATTAAATTAATCATAAAAATTGCTGAGCCATTTTTTAAAGATCTGCGGAAATTATTTTACAGAGAATACCAGTGCAGTCTGGTCTTAACCAGCAGGAGACAAACATCACCTAATAGAGAAGAAACAAAGTTTAATTTGCTCATGGATCAGTGAAGCCCAAAAAAATGTGCATGCATTTTGGGTGGACTTTGCCCTTTCTTGTAGTTTAAGTTTCAGGAGTGCAGGACAGGAAGACAGACTTAAAGAGGAGGACGGCCCTTGCAAGTTGTATCTGCTCCTGGCTCCACTGACTGCTACCTCAGTAATAAACAGTCCAGCAGCTGAATACGTAAATAAATAAGGCTATGTTAAGAGGTAAGTTGCTTTTATTTAAAAAAAAATACAAACACAAACTGGTTTCTTTATGATGGTAAAGGTCATGGGGAATAAATTCAAGCAAAATTCCCTTTAGGAAAAGATACTATAAAAGTATGTGAGAGAGAGAACTAAAGTACTGCCTGCTAAATATGGGCTCTTAAAGAGGGCAAAGCAGTAATAACACAATTTCAGTTCTTCTTGTTTTTCTGCTCTTCAGAAGGCAATTCACTTGACTAGCAGGGAGATGCATTTGTTTAGATACACCAGTGGGTGTAAATTCAGAACTACAGCCTGTTTTTGGAAGTTTTTTTTTTTTTTTTTTTTTTTTAATAACTGTATTTTGAAGTATTGCAAATGTAAAGGAAGCAGAGAAAAACTTAATAAATTTTGCTTTCTTTACAGTCCTTTAAAAACAACTTAAAAATGAAACTAGTAAGACTGTGTTTTGCCTATCCCAGAAAGCCCATGTACCAGCTGCATTAGGATGAAAATAGATACCTGTTTTAATAGTATAATTACTGATTATGTGTACAGTCATGATAAGGAGGTGCTGGTAGTAAATATTTTTGCATGAGCACCTTTATTTGTACATTTAGAAACAGGCCTTGAAAGTTCAACTGCTGCTGCTTTTCTCTGTATAAATCTTAGTCACGTTTGTGGGATTATCTTTCCAATATCTAGCTTTTCGTCTGATCTGCTCACGATTCAAAAGAACTGTAGTTTGCATCTCCTAGCAGTTAAGATCTAACGCTGATCAACCACGTTATGGAGCTGCAGAGAGAAATCAAAAATAATATAAAATCAAGAACCAATATTATGCTGGTACGATCAGTCCCCAGTATTTAACATTCAGAATGTGACCAGGTAGAATTGGATAGAATCAGACCCTGCAAATCAAAAAGGAGGGAAAAAAAATCAAGGCTGTTTTGATTTCAAGTTCTGTCTTACCCAACTGACCAAAGTTGGGTGGCATCACAGACAAAAGGTTTTAATTTTGGCCAATCTTTTGTTTACACCAAAAAACCCCAATTCTACAGAATACTGGAAGCTTATTTTTCACTTAACAAATATTACCTTAGAATATCCTCCAACACACTTAAATAGCACTGAAAACGATATTCCTTTCTGTAGAAGATAACACTGTATTTGATGGGCTCCCCATTCACTTTGGATTGCTGCTTCTATAACATGCATATGCACATCATGAATCTGTCACTGAAAACCATCTTGAGAAATCCTAGCTTGCAGTAAACATTCAGTGGTTCACTGCTGAATTTAGCTGAACACAATAGACTTCCTGAGTCGCTAACACCAAGTGTCTAAAGCTCAGCTTACTGTATGCACAAAAGATTTCCAAGCAGCTCTCTGAGTTGTCAAGAGGTTAAATATTTGCAGTAACTCTGAACTGCTGAAATGGCTAGTGCTTTCTTTGCAAAGGTTCAAGCGTTTCAAAACATGTTGTGTCAAGCTCCATAACCTAGCAGGCAATCTACAGCAAACATTTACAAATAGGATCTATTCAGAGACCTACTGATCATCCAGCTTCCAGTGATAGCCAGCAGACTGTGATAGGCCACTGAGAAGCCAGCAGACAGCTGTGCGTGACTTCCCATGGCGTTGGAAGGCATAAAAATACGTTGAATAGTTCCTCAGGCAGCAATCTGGCTCATGAGCGGTCTTCCCCATACAGACAGGCATTGCTAGAGGCAGGGAAGTCCACGAAGACACTGAAGTGGGCTGCAGTAGTTCTCAGAGCCACCTCTGGAAGGAATAAATGAAGTTTTATGAAAGGCCAGGATTAGAGAGCTGTAAACTATTGGCTGTCCACTTTCTGTGCACCCTGGGAGATCCTGGGCACTGCTGGGAATAGAGACATGCTTTTGCCTTTTAGATTACTCACCTCTATGCAGAATCATTATTCCAACACCAAAATGAGTTTGTGCAACACTCAGAGCAGACAAGAGACTCACTGCTCTGTGACTCTTGAAAAGGTCAGAGGTTTTCCTCAGTCATAATTATCTGAACAAAACTTGACACTTCACAAAATGGGCAGGTAGTATCATTTTCTACTTTTTGTAAGTGAAGAAACAGAGCCATGTAGAGAATGAACCGTTCATTTATGATCACGTAGATCAATGTCAGACTCAAGAAAGGAACATGGGAATCCTGGCTCAAATTATTCTCCCTCCAACTGCTAGACAACACTGTTCCCTGCACTGCTACTCCTTTCATTGAAAAGTGGATTTAGACTTTTTCATGAAAGCTTTTGAGCATTCCCTAGCGAGATCTTATATTTCTTCTTAAGCCTGCTGTTACAATGCAAATACAGCAAATCCCTGTTACGCAGACCTTGCATATCAAGCGGCAACTGCATCAACTGTTTGCCATAGGGATGATTCTAAGGCAAAAAGCAAACCCTCACATGCACTACTCTTCTTTGCTCTTGGAACTGTTTGATATGAATATTTGTTGCCTTTAAAAACTTCTCTGATGAGGTTCAGTAAGTTAAAACATCTCTGCTGGCAATATCCTGGGCAGTTCTTCCCAGCATCATAAATCATTGATGTAGAGAAACAAAATCAGAAAACATTTCTTTCCTTTACAGGAAACATGAATCTTGAAGAGTATTTTGCAAGAACTGGTTATAACGGTTCCCTTGAAAAACAAGATTTGGAGACCTTAACTGATATATTCCAGCACCACATCCGTGCTGTTCCATTTGAAAATCTCAGCATCCACTGTGGGGAGAAAATTACTTTGGAGCTGGAGCATGTATATAACAAAATCGTGAAGAAGAAGCGTGGTGGCTGGTGCATGGAGAACAATCAGCTCTTAGGCTGGGTCCTGAAATGCCTGGGGTATGATGCCAGTTTTCTGGGAGCGTATGTATTTAATCCATATCAAAACACGTATGCCACCATCATGACCCACCTGCTCGTAAAGGTAGTTATTGACGACAAGGCCTATATTGTTGACGGAGGCTTTGGTGTGTCCTATCAGATGTGGCAACCAATGGAGCTTGTGTCTGGGAAGGACCAGCCCCAGGCTCCTGGAGTCTTTCGCTTCACAGAAAAAAATGCCGTCTGGTACCTGGAGAAAATGAGAAGGAAGCAATATATCCCTAATCATAATTTCTCTAGTTCTGACCTTCTAGAAAAGAAAGAGTGTCGGAAAGTTTATATGTTCAGTCTTGAGCCACGGACGGTGGAAGACTTCCGTTTCCAGTGCACGTACCTTCAGACGTCCCCTGACTCCCTATTCACGAAGAAGTCCATCTGCACCCTGCAGACCACCGATGGCTTTCGAGCGTTAATTGGGTGGACATTCACTGAGACCACATACAATTACAAGGAAAATATGGATCTGGTGGAGTTCGTAACTCTTGAGGATGAAGAGGTGGAAAAGACACTGAAAGAGAAATTCAACATAACTCTAGAGAGAAAGCTTGTCCCGATTAACGTGAAAGGATTTTACACAATTTAGACTACCGGAGAAACCTCTGCTACACATTTACAGTGTCTTCCACAGTCTGCCCTATCGCTACTGCAGGATTACAGGATTCCCTTGCAGGCAATTGAAGGAAAAATACATTAATACCAGATTAAAGTGAATTTCATGTTGGGGAAAGGGAAGAAAATCAGGGATATCACACTCTTCTGCCAGGTAGACAGAATTATTTGCTGTGAAATGACTGAAGTTCAATTTTCGGCAGAAATGTAGAGACTGATTTGAATCTGTTCATAAACTTGGGCAAGAAATATGTCTGGGGAATTCTGGAGTGCCTATAGCACATAAATAGAAGTAAGGATTATTAATTTTGATACGCTGCCAACACATTTTTATGGTTATTATGAGAAAAAAAATAACCTGTGAGCATTTAGACAACTATGTACACATTTAAGACTTCACCTTTTACAATATCTAACCACCCACAACTCATGCCATTTCCCTGTCTTTAAAATGGGTATAGCAGTACCGTCACCTTTGAAAGGCACAATGCAGGAGGCACAATTCTTTCACTATCATGCTCAAACAAAACATAGTGGAAAAAAGATTATTATCATATAAATCCCTTTGTTATTATTATAGTGAACTGCCCAAAGTAATTTTTGGTATGCATATATTTTTCCTAAGACACAAATCGCAGTGTTAATTTTGGCTAAGGATATACCCGCAAGTTCTGCTTCTCGTGCAAAAAATTATCTTGTTTCAGAGTGACTTAGGATACGGTGCTTAAGAGTGAGTCTTGACTTGCTTAGATTTACTGCTATCTCAAATGGGGTAGAAATTTCAAAGTTTTACTATTGCAAGTTATTGTATGTATGCTGCAAGTTATTGTATGTATAACGAAGGTAGAATAATGACACTAACCCCACTAGACCCTTAATAGCTATGCTGCCATCTTTTCGTGTATAGCAAAGTCAGAATTCCATATGGCTACCCAAAATGCGTAGCACAGGAGCTTTAAGGTCACAAATAAGTTTCTTCATCTTTATCAAAGTGGAAAAAAAAAGAAAAAAAAAAAAAAGTAAAGAGTCAACCAAATCTAAAGGAACCTTCTTCTTTCTGATTCTTTCACAATCATAGTTCCCCATCTTAGAGAAATTGTCGCCGTGCCCTGCCATGCGTCTCTGCGGAAAGCTCAAGCAACGAAACCACTGAGAAAGGGGAAGCACTCTCAGTGCTTAAACAAAAATAGCAGAAACACTGAAAAACACACTTTCCTTCCTTCTTTTCCATCTATGATAATCCCAAGTATGGTTAAAGTGCTGATTTCTCCCACTGATGGTGTATCCTTTTATTCAAAGACATGATCTGATCATAAATCTCACAAATATTGTAAATATATATTGAAAATAAAGAAAGTAAAACTGTAGGGATTGCTGTAAATATAGACCTTCCCCCCGTAACTGCATGATCCTAGTACGCTTGGTTTGCTTAGGAAATAAGGGCTGTGCAATCTCGTGATCTGCTGGCCAGCACTCCTCACCACGACGTTCTTCAGCTGAACAGGCTGATGTCGTGCAAGTTGGATAGAAATGTTGGAGCCTGTAAGTGCCTACAGGTTACAGCACAGACTGCTCACAGGCTGCGGAAGGGGACGGCCGGCGAAGAGGAGCCCCCATGGTTCTCGTCTCTGCTGGGCTCAGCGGTCCGCACCATACCCGACTTGGCCGTGCTGCCAGCTAGCAGCGTCCTGCCGATAGCGCGGGAAGGAACTGAGGCTGCGGTGGTGGCTGGTCACCGCGGGCGTGCACGCCTGTGTGCTGGGACACAGGAACCGAGTGCAAAGTGGGAGGCACTATGGGGCACGAGGAAGAAAGAGCTTCCCAAGGTAAGAACTGAGTTTTTCTATCAGTGGAACTAAGGACCACGTTTTGCAATTTGTATTCTTATTGCTATCTCATATTAAAGCCTCATTAAAGGTTTTCACCCCTTTCTAAGTGATTGATCAAAGTGACATGTTCCCCAAGACCTGAGGAACACTGAGTTCAAAAACACTCACTGTGTCTGCTTTAGCAAGCGGAAATTCCCATCTGCGTTCCCTCAGGTCACCAAACCACTCTCCTCTATGCGTTGTTTTTTGGCGCGACCACCTCTTGCCTCAAGACCAGCCATTTACAGGCCAGTTATTTTGCCTCCATACTTCCCTGGATGTTTCTGCTGCTGCTTCAAGCTAATTGCTCTTCCCTACCTGCTGGAGCTGTGGGCTTGAGGACTTCTTGGGCAGAGGTCTATGGACCTACATTGGCACTTTTAGCTGTGACTGCCAAGATACCGGATACCACCTTTTAGTATTCAGCTCTTACTAAAGATCTGTCGGGCTGAAGATGATTCAAGCTTCAACCCTCCGACCTGATCTTTCGTAAGTGCTCTCTGAAAGCAATTTTTCCTCTAGACGAGACAAACATAACCAGGTCACTGTGCAGCATCAGATCGCACGAAGGAATGTCAACATGTACAGGTGAGGAACAGTCTCACAGTTTAGCTAACACCCCCCAAAAGCTGATGAAAGCAGAAGCTGTTAAGGTGTGAATGCCAGGCCCAAAAGGTCTCAAAGGTTTGAGATGAGAATGGTGTAAAAACAAACCAAAACCAAGAGGCATCACACCGTGTCTGGAGGCATTACTGCAGAAGATGGATGCTTTCCTAGAGAGAGTGAAGAGGGCTTCCTTGAAGAATCAGCTCTCAGAGAAGCTTGCACTCACACTCAGAAGTTAAACTTGCAGTTGTGAGATCCCATGTTTATCTGACATCTTTTGCCAGTAATATACTTTAGAGCTTTATTAACAGTCTCTCTCCAAGAAAAGTTTTATGAGATCCTAAACTATTGCACAGTTGCACAGTTTTAGTTGCAGGCTGCTGTTCAAATGGAGTAGAAGAAACATTCTGAACCTCCGACCCAGGACTTTTGTAATTCCAAATGCAATTTAAAAGAATGGTATTCTAATTAACAGAGAGAGAAGACAATTTCCTTTTAAATCTGAATTCTGGATTAAATTGCATTAGTTTTAATAGGAACTGGATACTCAGATCCCATTGATGGCTTTGCGTAATCCCAACCTAACTGCCCATCACACACGCACACACAGAGGCAATGCCCAATGGAAAATGAGAGCTATCAGCGACTGTTAAATTGTATAATGAGCATCTTATTAGGAATCAGTCACAGATAACAGAAAAAAACATAGTTCAAACACAGATAACAGAAAAAAACATGGTTTAAACTCTGTGGCACCATCGAGCATTTCCCCTCTGGGAAAAAAAAAAAAAAAGTTTAATCTGCTCATCCATTACTAAAGGGAGGATACAGGATGGCTGACTTCAGTTGCACTCTGCTCCTGTAGTTTCTAAGATGAAAAATTAAGAATAGAAGTAACAAGAAAAATCAACAAGAAGGATGAAGTTGTTCAACACTTACACGCTCCCAACATCAGCTGTTACAACAGCAATAAACACTCTTGAGCCTGTCAAAGGGAGGAACAAAATTTCTCATGACAAGAGACACGTTCACCATAACACTGTGAACCGTCAGTGAGCACAGACTACACCACACGTCTTTCTTTGTTCAGTCTAACACGTACAGTAATATAAGAGACACAAACACTTAGGGTGTCTGATATCTCTTTAAGGAATAAATTTTGGAGGTAAATATTTTCTTTAGCAAAAATGCTTTCTGCTTAATCCAATTCACTTCTATTATCAATAAATACTTTTGATCTAGAAACATGGCTAAAATTCTACATCTTAGAAAGTTGTCCATGAAAATGGCATTTGAGACTACATCAGAGTCAAGAAAACTTGAATTAAGGCTTGCATTATAAATATTTTACTGCTACACATGCATCTCTCTTGTAGTCTAGCTAGTGTACAGATTTTTTATGGCAGAATGTTTCTGCCTTGCTACCTGGCATGCTTCTTCCAGGAAACCAGAGCTAGACTTAAAATATGTACATGTATATATATGTGCATGTATTTATATGGTTGGAGATATAGATGGGTATTTCAGAAGATCCTATCATATACTTAAGTACCTGCTTGTAACTCTGGACAGAAACCTTTAAAAAAGTCACGTAGAACAGATTGTTAGTTTTGTCTTGCTCACAATAATGCACTTTGAATGATGCTTTTAGAACTGCATTTTACAAACTCCATGAGCAAAAAGAGAGTGCGTTAAAAATCAGCAGTCAGTTTTACAGTAGCATTCCAACAGCTCACCTACCAGCTAATCAAAACTTGAACAGCACAGCATGCAGAGCTCTGGATAATAAACCAACATCTGTCCTGTATTTATAGTTGGTGTTGGGCATGTTTAGGAAACAGAAGAACCACCCTTTTCTACCCCCAGATTCCTAGAAAGACAGATGAGGGATTTTCAAGGAAGATACCAAGTTTGCTCAGCACATGCACTGACCCATTTACCATGCTTCACATATTCTAGGAGTGCCATTTCCTAGGAAATTAATTTAAATTAGGGATGAATATATGGCAGAATGGAATTAAACCAAATGCAGAAGAGTTCTCTGTGCAGAGCCTCTACAAAGGACTTCAGAGTTCTTTGTAGCCACAAGCAATTACCCCAAAAGCTCCTTTGTCAGTGGAACAGTGTCAAATTCAGTCTTTCATGGAAGTGCAATTACAGTGACATCTCGTGGTTGCTCATGGTTCACTAGAGCACACTTCCCCCCTGCCCAAACTATCTAGCATAACTGTTCAGAGATTCTCTCTCTAGTGAAGAAATGTATTCACATGTATCATTTTCCTAGTAATAAGTAGGAAAGAATAATGGGATATATTCTGAGTTTTTCTTGTGATGACCAACAATAAATCATTTTTTAGCTCTGGTCACATCATCCATAGGAAGAAAAATGCCTTGTGATCATTAACTTCTTTTCAGCTGGTGATAATATATGGTCAGGTTTTAAGTAATTGAACCAGTAGCATTTAATTAGCTCTGAAAAACTATTTCAGATCATGAATCACAGATTTTTCACCTGTATGAGGCTTCCTTACCCGGTTAGAAGTATATTTCTTTTTCCACACGTGATCCATCCTGAATATCTAATTAGGTGCTTTTGATATATGGATTACAGCTCATATATCATACATGCAAAGTACAGGCACACAACCTTTCTTTATATAATTAACTAAGTTTCATGTCTTGCTTCACTGAGTCACCTCTTCTGTCCATGATGGAACGGCCACTACCTGCTTCAATTTAGAAAATTCTTCTTTCTCCAGAGAGTCAGCATTAAGGAGCAGTAATTCAGACATCTCGGTGTGGAAATGAAATAGAAGTATTTCTTGTTGAAGGCTTGGACACAGAGGACTGTTACAATTTGAGATAAGACCCACATTGACATTTTTCAATCTGCCCAGCGCTGACTGACCAAAGGCCATAATGTTTCTATCCTGATATTCCTTCAGATTGCTTTACTGCATGCTAAACAAATAGACAGTGCAGTCAGCTAGGATTTGGGGACATCTGTAGCAAGCACAAAATAGGATCATTTCTTATATCTGATTGTATTAAACACATTTTTTTATATTAAATTAGCTAAACCACAATAATTAACCACAAAGAATCAGTTTTTATTCAGCTTTCACACATGTTTCTGAAGCAGTTATTATGCTCCTATGACAAGACCTAGATAATTGTAAGATTGGATTTTTTTTGGCTGGAAAAAAAGACAAGATTAGCAAACTTCTTTTGGAAGACAAATTAAGACTCAATCTGGTCAAGTGTCAAACTGTAAATGCTGCCCAACACTTGGCATGCTCTAGGAAAAAAAGGTATTGCTACCAAACCCTCTATTTTTAAATAAGCTTGATAAAAAAAATAAAATTCAACAAAAAGGATTTTATCTCTCTTCTTTTCCCAGTTTATTTTTAGAATAGTAAAAAAAGTTCCTGTTTTTTTCCCCTTTTGATGAGTGCAAAGGTTTTCACTGCATAATAAAACAAAAAGCAGTAAAAGTTGAATTGCCTTACCAGATTGGAAAAAGCTCATCTTTACTCAACATGCTTTTTTCAGATATGATCATAAAATGTAAATACTGTTGCTCTCAGTAGCACATGACATATCCTATTCTTGTACAACATTAAAAATGGCTAATGGGCTTAATGCCCCATACTCACTAAAAGTTACTCAGAGAGGAAAGGATGTATGACATCCACTATACACATCCACTTTGAAAAAGTGTTTTGTCATGTGGACAGCAGAAATTTCAATGAGAACAGACTCAGATTTACATTACATAGCAAAAAATCCAAGCAATCTCCAGTTCATGGTACTGTATTTGGTAGGTAACATTTCTCTTAACTCCAGTTGTGCAGTTCACATTAATCCTGGGGTTTTAAGAACATTTTCTTAGTTTTGCTAGGTCTTGTGTTACTATTCTCATCTTCATCTTCATCCTCGAGTACACGCTGGTCTCTCTTTTTCAAGAATTTCTTCCCTATTGTTCCTACTAATGTTTGGTATCTGTAAAGAAAAAAAAAAAAAAAAAAAAAAAAAAAAAAAAAGGATAGCTTTTAGTAGAGACCAGAGAAAGTCTCAGTGCAACAAATCAGAAATCTAATCAACAGTTTAACTAGCATTTAAAAAAAAAAAGAAGTCAGAGAAGCCTTTCTCACCAGTGTAAATATAAGCACTGTATATTATTTATTCTGACAGTTTTGGTCTCTTAGCAATCTGCAGCCCTGATGGAGTTTGCACAGAACACATGGGTATCAAAGGGCAGAAAACAGTTACAAGATCTTCTACTTCTCATCACTCCTAGAAGTGATGAGGATTCCACTGAACACACAGCAGAATTCTTAGAAAATCAGTTCGGTGAGGTATCAAAGGTTGGTTGGCTTGCTTTGTTTTTGGGAGTTCCCCCCGCACACACATAATGCAGTAAAATATCATCTTCCTGGCCAATACTGACTGTATCATAAAATACAACTTACCTTCTGGCCATTTCTTCATCTGACACATCCGCCTCCATCTTATCATCCACTTCAATTTCTTCTTTCTTGGACTTAGAGTTCATTTGTACCATTAACTTCTGAAAAAGAAGCAGGAAATAGTGACAGTGTTAGAATTACATATTCAAGCTATGTTGATATTCACCGGTAAAAAAAAAAATGTAAAAGATGGAATCAATTTAATACTGCTTTTCCTCATTTGCTGTATCATACTCAGGCTAGACCACAGTGTTACCAGTACCCTTGAAGAAAAGGCAACATGCTTCCTTGTTACTCATTGGAGCTTAAGAGTTTGGCTTCTGGAAAGAGGCAACACAGTTTTTAGTGAACTGTACTATTCAAAGAACCTGCAGGGCATGGCAGACACCTTCAAGAGATCGGGCAATAAGACCCTAATAAATTTTTCCTTGTGATGCTAGCACATAGTTCTTGAAATGGTTTTGTATGAAAGGACATGATAGCTATATGGCTTTACAGTAAACTGCTAGATAAAAAACACGAAGCCGTGATATGCCACATCACAGTGAGAAGTAGTTCAAAATAACCAGAAGAATTTCCTGGTAAAACACCTTGCACAACCTTTTCCATACTCTTGCTTCAATTCAGCGTAACATTTTTAATGTACTGCCATCAGCATGAATCATACCAGAAAGAAATTAAAGACTTTCCTGCCCTGAAGAATTTAAGCTTTGAAACTTCAAGCCCTCATTTACACAAGTAAGTGCTGAATAAACAGGGCTGAATGCTTGTATGATCGGGCTCTAAATTAAATGGCAGGTGGTAAAAAAGTGAGCTCAGTCCACTGTTTTGATGAGCAGCACGAGGGACAGTTTCCTCACTTCAGGGAAGGAAAACCTGCAGGAGTCATGCAATTACTGGCCATCAACACAAGGAGATGAAAAGCTTCTATTTATCAGATGTTGCATTGATCATCAACATTTCCTTTGAATCAGTTTTCCCTAGTTGACGTACATGGGAGAATTTATGGAAGGTGCTGCGAGTGCCAAACAGCGGGCAGTGCAAACATTAAACCCCCATCTTCAAGGGTTTCAATTCTAATGTGGGAACATCTCAAAACAAAACATTTAAGTGGTACCTCAATTTCCGGATTGAATCCTTTAAAGGACATTCTGCCATAAAGTAGATCCTCACATGGCATAAAGCTCCTTTCTTCTATTATAAAGCTCCTGCATGAAACCCCAAAGCCAGCATTTGTCAAACAGTGTGCTTTAATATAATCAAATTAAACAAATGCAAAAAGCATTCATTGTCATCCCCCATACAAATAAACAAAACCACAGTGTATTTTATACCATCAACTACCATCTGAAGCTTAATTGCTCTGATAAATCTTTCAGCACAAGGAGCTTGGAGTGCAAAGGAAGACTTTTTGCCAAGATAGCTGTGCCAGTTCCACAAGCAAAATTAACTCTCCTGACAAAAAGCACACTCTGCTGGTATGATTCCATCTACATTACTGCTTTTGCCAGAATAAAAATACCACATAAATATCACTCTCCTATACCAGCAAAAGCCTCTAATTAATTTTTCATTGTGATATCAGACCTGGCATTAGTTGAGTCTGTCAGGATATAATAATTCTCTGTTCAGCTGAGAAAGATCTCTCCTTTTCCCTCCTTTTTTCCTCTTTAATGAGCATGGAGCGAGGGAAGAAGCATGACCCTGAGGCGTTCATAATACACACCTTAGATAAAAGTACTTCCTTGAATTGTTCCCTCTTATCTTCTCACACATGTGCATCCCTCCCTCAACTTCTTCATCTCCCATATAAAACAAACTCCTAAAGTCATAGAAGAGTGAGGCTGAAGAGATCACCAAGTTCATTCTCCTGCCTCAAGGCAGGATCAGCTAAATACCCGCCACGAACAGCAGAGGTCTGTCAAAGCTGTCCTCTAAAGGCTTCCAATGATGAAGACTCCACAGTCTCCCTAGACAACCTATTCCAGTGCTTCACTAGCCTTATTGTTAGAAAAATTTCCCCAATATCCAACTGGAATCCTCCCTGCTGCAACTGAAGTTCAGTTAACTTTCTGTAATATCCTCTACAGTCATGAAAAATAGTTTATCAAAACCTTATTCAACTATAGTTAATTTCCTAGATCCCATCTGTTTGAAAATGATATATCTTCTTCCCCAATGGAATTTTTGTCCTCCTCTGAAAGGACAAAAAAAAAAAAAAAAAAAAAAAAATCAAGATACTTTTGAAGTAGTTCAATTACTATTTACAGCATGATTCTTAATAGCAGGAATGGACATTTGCTTCCTTATGAGCTAAGGTTTCCTTTGTGTTGTCTATTATCTCTCCTATTTCAAAAACAGGATTTGAGCTAGACTACAGAAGACAGAGCTGCCCTGAATAGATCCAATCATGTGACTGGAGCTAAACTTGCTCACAAAAGGTTTCAAACTTCTTTTCTCCCAAATGAAGAGAAAAACCAGCACTGAGTTGGTCCCTGAAAGAAACTAATTACATGTATCTAGGAGAAACTGTGAGTGCAAGAAAATAACACACACAAGAAATGAAAGACAGTCAAATTCTGGACTAGGCAACCTTGAGAATGTCCTTTAAAATACAGAGCTGAAATACCAATCTGTCACTATTTTTGCTTATGTTGATTGGTTACTTAACCTCCCCTCCCCCCAAAAAAAAACCAACCAAAAAACAGAAAAACACTATTAGCTTCCTGAAACAACTTCTAAAAAAGATTGTACTCCCACTCCACAACAATACAATGATGATAAGAATTATCAAAGTGAACAAGCTTACTCTTTCTCCTTAAGATCTGGTAAATCGAGAAACCAGTGTTCTTCACTAATTATCTTCTTTTCTTCCTCTTCTAGTTGTTTTTTAGTTTGTGAATCCAAGCCTCTCTGCATGAACTAAAAAGAAAAGACCCATAAGCACACAGCTAGATTTTTCTACATCACATTCATTCCTGCTTATGTTCTAAACATGCAATAATTTTATGACAACAATTACCATGAAATAACATTCAACAGTTGATGCAACAAGTAAATGCTTTTTGTGTCTTTTTCTGTGTTCAATCTGAATTAGGGCAATAGACAGTGTAAAATAAGCAGCTGCTGATCTATAGCTATCTATTCCAAGTTAGCAGTCAACCACATCTATATTCAGATACAAAAGCACAGACATGCCCTGTTCACTTTTGATGGTTCTGAATTGTTACATCCCACGACCCCTCAACTCTGCAAAGATTCTTCTCATGTTTCAGCAGAGGCCAGAAAAAAAATGTAGTAATATAAATATTAGAAACAAACATTACCCACACAAGTGGCACTGGAGTTCTGAACTGGAGCTTGGTCATACTAGGTTGGCATCTTTTTGAAAGATCTATTCTTTCAACCATTTTCCTCTTGTTTTCTAAAACTTCAGATTTTATTTTACAGACAGGTTTTCCCTTATAACCCAGAAGGCTAGAAGATACCTTTAGAAGTGAAAAGAGTAATTAAGGCTATGAAAAGGAGTATTCCTCTGCATCCAGTTGTGTAGAAGGAAGCTGTTTCCCAATTTAACATCTCATCAGTGACCCACCGATCTACCAATAAGGCAGTATGTGTGAGCACTTGTTAATTCACATCAGGCAGACTCTGACGAGTTAACTGAATTTATAATAGAAATAGTTTAGGGTAAGATAACTCATTTTGCCTAATATAAGGACATTGCTCAGAACTGCTCCCTTGGCTATCACCTTCGGCAGAGGGCGGGAACAGGCAGAGAGGAGCAGTAGCTTCTTTCACTACTGGGAGTAGAAGAGGGCATCTGTCACAGCCCATGACAGATTGCTGAGAGAGCAAACCTATGGATCTGAGATATGTGAAACATTCCTTGTATTTCAATTTGCATCATCTCCAGTGCCTGAGCCAACTGCCAATTTAAGCATCAACAATGTTAGCCCATTTCACCAAACATGCTGGGAAAAAAAAAGGGGGGGGGGACTCTTTACAACTTTACAGTAATAATCCTTATATTCTCACATCCCTAGGAGCTGGGACCTCCCTTTGAGTCTAGAGAAAGCCTTTGAATAACCTTATCTGTCAGGGGAATGCATTTATACCAATACAATCCCAGCAAGAGACTATTCTATCAGTAAATTTGATACACATTTGTGTACGAAAATTGCTATGCGGCCATCAAAGCATACCTGTATAACTGCATGTGCAACACTGCAGAAGTATTTCATAGCAACTAATTCTACCCCTCTCATTTACAGCAATATCACGCCTGTGTTTAGATAAGCCTGCACGCTGACAGTGGGGCACATCTGTATCTTGAACAGCAGCAGAGATTCAGACATACTTCTGGTCCCAGCTAGAACAGACTTGGCTTGGCGATAAAGCCCAAGAAGGTGTCCCTAAACGCCTCTCTCAGACAGAATTCCCACATCACTGAGCTTATTAATAAGAAAAAAAATCTCCCTTTTCAGTCTTTACAAAATGCCTACAGCAAGACAAAACAGAAAACCTGAAGTAAAAGCTAGTGCAAGCGTCTCATTTCCCATTAATATTTCTATTTGCATACATGTGTACAAGTTAATGAAAGAAAAATTGACTTTTGTTTTCCGAGTCAGCTCAAAACATGTCAAAGCTTTCTAATTAAAATTACAGTATCTGCTTGAGAAAAATAAGGGAATCTATCATGTGGAAAACTATATTGCTCATGGAAATTGGTTAGCCAGTCAGAAGTCTCAACAGGAGAAATTTTGTTACAAGCACCCAATTAAATAATCATTTCACATTACATTTTAAAGATTATGTTCCTACAGATTACCACAGGGAACAACTAGATTAAAAAAAACATGTGATCATATTTATCTAAAATATAAACATGCATGAATGAATTAAAAAAAAATGCCAATTGCGGTAGACCCAGAATATGCAAGTCATTAGCGGAGCTGCTATTTGGATCAGTTTACCCAAACTGATCAGAATCTGAATCAAATGGTGCAAGAATTAAAAGCATGAGTCACACTTTGACACCAAGAGGAGAGCGCACAGAGTTTGACAATTAATGCAATGGGCTTTAACAGCACTGCCACTGACCATACCACCTTCCAGGCCCAGCTAACAGAGGATTTGCCCATAGAACTATGATAATACATCTTATCAGTACATGCAGAGGCAGCTGTCAAACAATTAATTAAAACACTGCTAAACAAGGAGATCTGTAGAAGGCAGATGGTAAATACGACCTTTACAAGATCTACTCAAAAGAGACTCAAAGCACATCTACTGCTCAGACTAAACCAGCAAATGTCATGGCACGGCATTCAAATGCCTGTTCTACAGCCTTCCAAGGAAGGCACCTGAAAACTGGCTTCTAAAGGCTCTTGAGGGTTAATAAACTGACAAAACCAGTAGCAGAAATTTCACTTAAAACGAATGTTTTACATTACAATTAGTAACCCAGGTTAAGGGAGTCCTACTCTGTCACGAGCTGCTGGCTAACTATCCAAAACATCTACCTGCTTTTGAAAATGAGGAAAGTTATGCTTGGTTCCCTCTGTGCACCAATTTTAGTCTTTCATTAGCAGAATCTGTTAACTGTGGTAAATATTCCACCCATCTTACTACAGCAGAATCCACTTGACATGGAAGATCAAACTGAGTCAGCTAAACTCCTTTCCACTGGCATCTCGAGAAAAACAGGGTAACGGGTAGATCACTATTTCATTAATGGCCTCTGTGTTTATGGGTTGAGAAAAAGAGAAGGGAGAGGTGGTTGAAACTGATGTTCTGATGAGGTATCTTATAAGCAATCAATGCAACCAGACAAAATAGGCACACAACAAAGCAAAGGAGTATCAAGAGTAAAAGCTCCCTCAAATAAGGCAAGTAGCATTAATATTTTAATAATAAGGAAAAAAAAAAAGTCTAAGAAGAAGGAGAAGGAGGAGGTGGAAAGTAGTCTGAGAAGAAGTTTGAGAAGGAGAAGGTGGAAAGCAGCTTGAGAAGAAGTCTAAGAAGGAAGCGGCAGCAGAGAAGACGAAAGAAATCCAAGGAGGAGGCAGAGGAGAGGTAAGAAAGGAAGTCTGAGGAGGAGGTAAGAAGGGAAGTGTAATCATTTTTTATTCATGATCAACAACCTGCCCGCAGAGGAACCGGAGGGCTCAGGCCTGCTGCCGAAGGGGAGCGGGCTGCCAGGGTGACGCAGGCGCCCCGGCCCGGCCCCGCACGACACCAGGGGCGAGCGGCTGGAGACGTTTAAAAAAAAACCCAAACCCGTTTTTTTTTTTTTTTTTTAAAAAAAAAAAAAAAAAAAAAAAAAACATGCGCTATGGGACAGTCGCCCCATGCAGGGTTGCGTATGAAAGAGGTGCAGAAAGCGGCTGCAGGCGCGGCCTGGGGCGGCCCCGCACCGCGCGGCGGCCTCGGCCCTGCCCTGCCCGGCCTCGCCGCCGCCCCCCCGCCCGGCCCGGCCTCGCCGCCGCCGCCCCCCTCCCCCCTCGGCCCGGCCCGGCCCGGCCCGGCCCCGCACAGCCCCCGCGGCCGCCCCACCTTCATGCGCAGCAGGTTCTTGGAGAGCTTGGCCTTCACCTCCGCCGCCATGGCGGCCGCCAGCAGGCCGCGGCCGGTCCCCGCCCTCGCGTAGCGCCGCCGCCGCCGCCGCCGCGAGCAGGGGGAGGGCGGGAGGGAGGCGCCGCGGGGGCGGCCCCAGGCCGGGCTCCGCCCGCTTCTCCTTAAAAACGACCCTGAGGAAACTGGGGCGGCGGGAGGTTGGTCTGGGGGCGGTTACAGGGGAGGAGCGGGGAGATGCTGATTTTTTTCTTGTGTCGGCGTTTGGAGTCTGCGCGGCTGCTTAGCTGTCGTGTTTGGAAGCAAGCGTTGACTTTTACTTGGGAGAAAAATAAAAACAAAATAGTCACGCGATTAAAACCAAAAACTGACTGAATTGAAAGTTACTATAGAAAACTTTGAGCGTGTTATTCGCCCTGAATCGTGGCGGTTGACTTTGGCCCTGGCGTTGGCCCTGGTAGCCTGAGAAGAAATCTTAATACCGAATTTCCAGTTGACGTCCAAATCACGAGCAGGAACCACCATTTCCATGTGCATCCTGATAAATTGGATTGCCGATGCCTGTTTGGGCATTCAGGGCATAAACCAGGCAATAACCTAAGAAGAGTGAGGGTGCGGTATTCGAAAGCATAATGAACGGGGTGCACAAAAAGACAATCTGGGGAAAAAATGATCCCATGTATCCAAAAGGGAGGTCAAAGTGAGCTTGGAGAACATGGGTAAAGATTTATGTTCTAACAGAGTCCACAAAAACGTGTAATGAAGGGCAAAACCTTCAAGGAAAGGAGAAGGAAGAATTATCAATCTTAGTTGAGCTCCATAGGTTAAAATGATTGAAACACAGAGCCACAGCCACTTTTAGGACAGTGATAAAACTGCATTTAAGTAAGTAATTCTCATATATGTGGAGCACCCTCAATTCCAGGGCTTGAAAACGAGTAGAAAGTGCAGAAATGTTTCTGAAATTAAAGGCCCCAGCCACAAAGTCTGAGTGTGGCACATAACTCCCACTTCATTTAGCCCCGTCGGGTTTAGATCTTTTTTTTCACTTTAACATTTATCAGCTCTTTCCTGCAAAAGAAAGCTGGGCAGTTGTTCTCAGTTTTACAAATATAAATATGCATCAAAGAATGAGTATATTTGTCTTAGTGAATGATCAGAATAAACCAATGCGGGAGAGCTGTTAATTAATATAATGGCATAATACATCCAGTATCTTGCTATTTTTGGTGTTATTTTCAATTTGCTGTGCATTCTAAAAATGCTTTTGTTGATCGCTGCTGTGCATTTGAGCCCTGAGCGTTTAATTGCATGGCCTTCAATGTCACTCAGGTCTTTTTTTCTCAAGAGTTTCAGTCAATTTACAGTCCAGGAACGTACTTCAAATGATTCCTTCTGAATACGTTACTGTGCATCTGTCAACATTTCCCCAGCCTTTGCACTGCTGCGTTGCCGGGCTTTGTTCGAGGCCCTTCGCACCACTTCCTCCCCGTTCTGGCGTATCAACTCGTCTCATCTGTTCTTGCAGCCCGTTTCTTCAGCAAACTCTGCCTGCAGTATTTTTTTGGATGCAGCCACTGCACGTATCGGTTGCCTGATACCTTTGATGTTAAGGAGTGTGCTAGCACCAACTCTTTAATCTTTGGGAGCTGAGTATAATAATTTCCAACGCTATGCTGGAGTGTCAGTGCCTAGCTGCGAGGGGGGTAGGAGCGAGGGATTTTGAGCTCATCTAAATACAGGGTTTTTTTCTAGTGTTCCCTGGCAAGCAGGAGCTCTGGGTCCATGGCCGCAGCCTGGCTGCACCGTGTGACCTGACGGTGTCTCGGTGCAGGACCGCAGCCTTGCGCGGAGACGCGCGGCTTGCGTCTGCCCTGTACGACGGGATATCAGCTAACAGCCTGCCTCGGCGCGCCCAGGCCTGAAGGTAGAAGCATTTGGCAGTGAATGTAGTACAGGCTCTGTGATGTTTATTTAGAGAAGTAGGGATCGTAAAAAGGCTGCCACAGGATTTGATGTATTTCAGCCGTAAAAAAGTCGGAAGGAAATTTTTGGATTACGTCTTCCATCGCTGGAAGTGGATGGGGAGGTTGTAGATAACAATCAGCTGTCTCACGGACTGGATTATACTGTCTGGTAAATCCGAAGACACGCCACTGATGAGAGCAGAAATCTTTATGATTTACTGGCAGTGGTGGTGGGTAGGTGAGAGTAGCCCTGAAAATATTCCTGCTTCTGAGATAGAGGCAAGTTGGGAAAGATGCTCTGTCTAGAGAAGATGCCAGGGTCATCTGAAATGACAGTCAGACACTTCTTGCAGCCCTGACAGCTGTATGGCAACTCTGCTCTCAGCCAGAAAATTCAGTTATTTTTCAAAACGAAAATGCTCAGAAGATAATTCAGGGGAAAGATACTGCAACCCATCAAGGACTGTACTTTAAACAAACAGATAAAAAGATTTTTCTTCCTAGGCAATGCAGTCTCATCTCCCCCCAGTAATTACGGAAGTCAAATCGAACTTGTCATTAACATTATTTAAATAGTTATCTTTCTTTAAACAACACAAGTTACAGTTGTGGCTAGTTTCACGCCAATGGGCTCTAATCTGAGGTAACTCATAAGTTCTTTTTTCTGTAACTTTCATTTCTTCGTGTTGCTGTGGTATTGTGATTCCAGTGCAAACCAGGTCTCTCAAACCCTACATCAACCATCAGTTGACTAGATTTCTTATGAACGGCCTTTGAATATGAAGCACCGTTTTACACATCTCAAAATACTTGAAGCTATTTTTTCCCTATGGGAATCAAAATCCTTATAGTGTGACAGGTGAGTCATTCATTTGGGTCGAACTCCTTCACTATGTTTTAAGTGAGGCTATTATGTGTTTTTCTTTGTGAATGAGCAACAGCAGATGAGAGGTGCTGCTCCTGGAGGCTTGCTTGCATACCTGAAAGCATCGTGGGAGGCGCTGTGTGCTGTATCTGACAGGATGGAGTCAGAAATGCACAGTTTTGTACTCCGTGCTCTGTGCAGAAATAGCATGAAATTCTACAAGTGGTCGAGACCCATGTTTTTGAAGTGCAAGACTGAGTTTTTCTCTCTGTTGCTTCCATAAAGTTCTGCATCGCTAATGCATACAGCATATTGGTAGCTCTGAAGGTCCTGGGTGACCGGGGATTTGTTACAATATTCATTAGCCTTTGAGGCATGCATGTATAACCTGCCGGCCCGTGTGTGTTGCTCACTCCACTTTGTACCTAATCCACAGAGGATATGGGCTTGTTACAGCGCTCAGCCTCAGCGTGGCATTTCAGCTCAGAGCGTACTGACTCATCCTTCTAGCTTTTGAAGTCCCCTTTTTAAAACATGGCACCAGTTTAGGTTACAGCGTTGACACATGCAGAGTATTTTAAATCCTTGGCGAACTCCAAGATCTCCCTTGCTTGGGGAACTGTATACAAAGCCTGAAGCAGAAGCTAAGCTCATATAATTTGGGTTGCTCGTGTTTTCCTCTTAATAGCCTTGTGCAGTATCACAATTTACGCAGCGTGAAAAGGCATGACTTAAAACTGTACTTGCAGAAAAATAGAGTTACAAACCCTCCAGAATAACAAAGAAATGTTTTTATTTGAAGAAAGTGCTTGTTGTCAGTTTGGGAAAAGACAATTCATTTTAAGTGCGTTTGGCTGTCCCGATGGCAGGGTGACCTTTATGTGAATAAATACAGTAATTCCTTTTTGATTACAAAAAGGAGCAGCTTCATAATGGTAGCTCCCTATCTTCTACCATCACCTAAAGTGGAGCGGATAACAGATACCAGTCTGTTATTCTGTGGGCAAGCCTAAAAATTTGATCCTATGTTGCAGTGATTTGATATATCCCATTGTTAGGAGGCAGAGCAGAGAGAATGACAAAAGAACAGCTTAACATGTCCTTCTCTTTGCTTTCCTTTAAAAATCTAGAGGCTCTTAACTTTGGATTTGATGGAATCACAATTAAAAGAGAATAGGAAAATATCGCCTTCCATTTGTTAACCATAAAAATGCAATCCAGCAGGGCTGGTGGTAGTTTGCTATTTCCCAGGTCAATAAATGGCTCCCCTGACTTTAATAAACATTGATGCTGCAGGCTTATTCTACAGTGATTGAACCTTTTTATAGTTTCAGCTAGTCACATTTCATGAAAGGTTGAAGGGCTTTTTTGATTTTTTTTTCTTTTTCAAGGGGGTTGGTTCTGATTGATTAAATTGTCATTTTTTGAGTTAGTTGCTGAATTATAACTTGGCATTTTTAACCGTGTGATTTGTTTAAAGAGACAGCTTTTTGATATAGCAAACCAGCTGAGAATTTTTAAGCAGTAAAAGGAAATTTTACTCACTTTGTTCTCAGCCTTTCATCACTGCCTGAGAAAAAAGCTCCTGAAAACAATGTAGAGACTGTGATAATAAAGAAAAGGTACATAGATTCAAAGTCACTTTTTTATTTTATCATAGAGCTGATCTGTCTGGTAGTATATTGCTTCCGATTAGTATTTGGACACTTCCTTGTTGTTAACATATTTATCCTTCCATAGGGAAGAGTATCTATATTTATAGGTGTCTATATTTAAGAGATAGTTACTAAGATACAGAGAGATTTGTGTCAAATGACTTTCCAAATTCACAGGACAGCGTGTGATAATGCAGGGGAATGACCTTGGGTGTCCTGAACCCAGAGCTACATTTCTAACCATGGGACCACCCTTCCTCTGTACAAGCAGCTGGCCAAAGCACACATAAAGTATGCAAAACTATGCATCTCCAAGGGAATTAGAGATGCAAATGTGAGTGTTAACCAAGATAATATTAAGTGTAAATGACAGAACTATACTTTGGACTGACTGATTTAGTCCATGATAAGCACAGTAGATTTCTTTGCACCAAAATGATGGGCTCTGAACAACAGCAAGGCTTTTACCACCACCCCAACTGTACCGAGTCCCAAATGGAAGGGACTAAGACCTAGTAATACTTTTGATAGTGAGAAAATCACATCCCTGTGATGCGTTCATATACTCAGCTGCCACTCTTCTCTGTGGAGAGCTGCTTGGTTTCAGGGTCTTATTTTTCTCTTTCCTTCTCTCCCCCAATTTAAACCAGTACTGCAGACGGTAAAGCTGAAGTGGCTGAGGTTGACACGAAAAACGTGCTCAGAGTGAGGTTCACGTAAAAACCATGTTGCAGAATGTGTTTGAGAAGAAAGCATGACAGAACTGTCACGTAGCACCTAACTGTGTGTCTTCTGCTTTTGACTGACAGTGCTTGCAGGGGAAATGAAAAGATCTAATGAGCTGTTTAAGGGAGATCTTAAGTTTGTTTCACTGCAGTGTCTCCTTGGTTGGACCCCGAAACAGTAATTAGCAGTGGAAATCTCAGGGTATCAGTGAAGTCCAGTTATGTCTCTACTTGTACCATTTCACCTCTCTGGCTGTTACACCTTCTGCTCTGAAACTTAGGGCAGCACACAGCTGAATTTCAGCAGTGAGTTATATCCCTTGCCTCTCAATTTAATAGCATGATTCTGCAACCTACTCCCAATTCATCTGGGTTCCTTCCATTCTTTTTGCCTCTTTTTCTATGTTTCTGTACCATTGTTTCAAAATCTTTATATGTGCAAAAGAGGTGCACAGGAAGAGGGTGAATTGCAAAATTAACATTTACGCTTTTTACCTGCTGGGATTTCCTGAAAGTTTTTCACCAAGAAGACAGAGGTAAGCTCACTAACACCTCAGGATTAGAAGGAAGTGGTATGGAGAGCTGGGGTTATTTCCTTGTAGTCCTGATGGTGCTGGTTACCTTCAACCATAAGTGCTCATGGAGAAGCAAAGATGGGTCAGGAAGAAACTTTCCAGTCTGGAATACTGTACTGCTAGTGGGTGCTTTATGGCATGGCCATTTTCTGCGATGCCAACTAAAGATGATCACTAGAAGGAGGATGCTGCGGTAGGTGGCAGGTTACTGCTCTGATTCAGCATGTCCCACCTTGTGTTCCTAGCACCTTTGCTTCCAATCAGCTGAAGCTTTCACAGTGAGATGATGATATATGAGCAAACTTCTAATAACAACAGCAAAAAGTAAGTACTCTTCTGCAATTATTAGTAAACACACAATGATGTGATGGATTTTTTTAGAGAAGTTAGTCATTTTCATTTCAAAATCGTCTTGAGGCCATTTTGTCTAGTAGGAAGTAAGCTGTAACATGGAAAAGCATAAAACATTCATTAAAGCTGAAATGATTTATATCATAACATTATGAGGTAGCACACAACCTCAGTACAGTTCCTCAATGAATGTTTTCCTAATTTGCATAAGTAATTGACCTCTCATTAGCAACTCATTAGAAAAATTGAGGTGTTGTGACAAACGCAAACCCACTGCAACAGAAGCTCTGCATGTGAATAAATTATTGAAAACTCTAATGGATTCAAAATGAAGGGCCACAAGAACCCTGCTTTCTCTGACTGAAAAAAGAAAATATTTCATTTACATCAACAAGTGAAGCACTTTTCTGTGAGCATATGTAGATGCGTATTCAACAGTCCTTAAGCCCATACTTTGACTCTTGACTGTGCAGTCAGATTTTCAAGCATGATGAACATTCACATATTCTGTTACAAGTAATTGCATAGGAAAAGAAATTAGCCAAGTGGTTTAGCTATGTACGTAAGACCCTAGTAAGGATACAGACACCAAAGTTGGAAAATCTGAATACAAATTTTGGCACATGGACTAAATGCATGGCTCAATTTTTTTGGCTATGAGTGGTCTTCTCAAAAGGGTGATGTCTGCCTTATCCTTTCCATAGCCACTATTAACCAACATATGAATGTTAAAAAGCTCAGATAACAAAATTTGAACATATCAGAGTGTTAATTTAAATAACCTTCTATACCTTTAAGGACAAATCCATCAATTTCAAGCCAGATTTTTGTCAGTGTAAGAAGTGAGGCAGATAGTTAACATAAAGTTTTAAAAGCTTCCGGACCCCTCTCCCCTCCCCAAAAAATCCCAAATCAAAATCATTTCTTTTTCAATAAGGTCCTTAAAGTCCAGGTGCCTATCTGAAACATATTTCAAAGTAACTGGGCTTATAGGTTCCAAGTCAGCTTTTCATTACAAAGCTACGTGAGGATGAGAAAGCGAGAAAAATCCTTGTCCGAAAATCTTGTACGACCAAGAGGAGATGAACTGATGAACCTCCACAACCTTCTGCAGAATCCAGTTAAGCGATTGCAGTGCCTGAGCAAGGGATAAACGCAATGGAGCAATAATGTAAAACAATGGGGAAAAAGCTGCTGGCCTAGGACACCCTGGGATGAGAGCCAATGAGAATTACACTTTTCCTCATTTGAGTAGAGTATCTATTTCTGGCTGTCACCCTGGGACAAGTTTGGGATTTTTTTCTGAGTTTGCCTGCTTTGGTATTATTTTTTATATCATGGAGTACACGTTTTCAGGATCATAGAATCAGCAAGGTTGGAAGGGACCTCTGGAGATCATCTAGTCCAACCTCCCTGCTCAGCAGTGTCACCTAGAGCATGGTAGACAGGGTTTCATCCAGGCAGGCCTTGAAGATCTCCAGAGAAGGAGACTCCACAACCTCTCTGGGCAGCCTGTTCCAGTGCTCTGTCACCCTCGCAGTGAAGAAATTCCCCCTCACGTTCAGGCAGAACTTCCTGTGCTTCAATTTCTGCCCATTGCCTCTTGTCCTGTCACACGGGACAACTGAAAAGAGTCTGTCCCTGTCCCCATATACATCTAAAGAAGGAAATGGGCTATTGCATAGCACTGTTTCTATATAGGTGAGTATTTTGCTGTGCCAAACAAACATAGAAGAAGCATAGAAATGATGGCAAAGAATTTCCTGTTATAGGAGAAAAATGGATTTTAAAGGAGAGATAATAAGTAAACAGTGACATTTCTGTTTACAGGCTTGCACACCATGCCATGGGACTATAGCAAGTGACTAGTTTTGTGACATTGATTCCTGTATCTTTTTTCTAATAGTGCAGATTTTTGCAATTTGAAGCCCTGGTGGTTGGTTTCAGTCCAAATTTAGAGTAAAATCTGCTCTATAATGGCATGTGGCACCAGAGGGCACCTCTTGCTAGAGCCACGATTGAGCTGATTTGCAGGGCCAGTTGGGAAACCAAACACAGTATGAAAACCCGAAAGCTGAGCATACGTTACTCCCACACCTGTATCACGTTCAACATCTCCCCTAGGATTTGCAGCAATTAAGTTTTAAAAATCCTGGGCAACCACTAAATTGAGGTAAACCTCACAGAAAAGTTTGTTATTAAGTCTCTCTGCATAGTGCTGTGTGCTCTCCATCAGAGCCCACACTTTCCCGCGCAGCCACAGTACTCCCACACTGTACTACAGGGATGACTCATGGGCAGAATCGCTTCGGGATTTAGGAATACATTTAGATTTCAGCCAGCTGTGGAAAACAGGCTCTTATACCCACGCGCATACTCAATATATTTCTTTACATATGGGATCTGAATCAGTAATACTAAAAGCCTGAAGTTGAAGGAAGAATGAAATGCACTTATAACCATATTCCTTGACAAGGTTATTTTTGATCATTTATTCAATCATTTCATGAAAATAAAATACTTGATACGTTGCACAGTGGGAATAACAGCTCAAAAAAAAAAAAAAAAAAAAGAAAAGAAGAGATCATCCTCCGTATAGGTTGATTTTAAAGAAGTCATAGTGTTAAGCAAAAAAATTAAAAAATAAACGTTAAAATAAAAGAAAGCCACGAAGTAATTAAAACCAGTTCCCCCTGCACAACCCCTCCTAAAAGGGAGGAAAAAGCTCATCAATGGCAAATTGGTTTTTTTTGTAAGACTTCGGGGATATAATTGAAGGCCTCTTAGGGGGGCCTAATGTTACCCCAAGACTAGCCATGGCTAGCATCTATGTGTCTGGTGCTGCTAATGGGAAAACTGTAGTACCAGAGTCATGGCTCCAGATGTGATTTCCAAACTTGCAAATTATGTCAGTGTCCTATATGGCCAGCAAAACTGTAGGCATTCAGGAGCTCACCAAAATAGCTAGCAAATGCATTGTAAATAACATCAACAAAAGAAAATACCTATTTTTTTTGTATTTTTTTTGTTGAAGCATGATTTTAGTTGTTCCATGCATAATGGTTTAATATCATCACCTTAATCCCAGCTTGCTTTTTCATTGAAAAATGACCCTGTCAATTTGATGCAGAAATAGACTATTGAAAAGTGGAACAGTTTGTCCAATAGGGAAGAGCTGACAAAGACAGAATGAATAATGCTTAATTGGATAAAACTGACTTGACTGTGAATTCAAAGTGAAATTGCAAATATTGCACCAAGATTTATAGGGCTGGTTTTCTATCTTTGCCTGTGTTTGCTGGGCTTTGCTTGTGTCATCAATATTTCAGTTTAGCAGCAGCATTATTTTTTTCTTTACTGATAAAACTGAAAGGCTAAATATTGTTAGGCATTTGGTGATGCCAGCATAAACTGGAACTCTCCGTTGTTCGGGGTCCAGTTAGGGATGTTTTTATTAGCAATCCTTATAACAGCACATTCGCTCTTCTGTCTCACTGCCATAAAGTGGAACTGAGGAAAACGGAAAATGCCTGTTGCACTTAGATACTATAAGACAGCTCTGACTCGACACAACCTTGCAGTGTGACTAGCCACAATCACGATGTAAATCTATTTGAAGACAGTGGCAGGGTGGCTTTTTGCATCTTAACTCATCTCCATGACTCTCTTCTGCTGTCCTGGCTATGGGGAAGGAGCAGACTAATCTTCATTGGAGCCACCTCAATGAACAACATTTGATATAGGCAATGCCATCCCTTACCTCTGTAGCTGCTGGAATAGTTCTCCACGCCACTGGGTTCCTGAGACACGTATTACAAAACCTATTGAGGATAGGATTTGTGCATGAGGACTCTATAGGGAAATTCTTTGTGAAAATTATTTTCTTAGAATTTCCAGTAGCCACTATAAAAAGTCTGAACTTTTATCTGTGTAATTTCTTCCCCTGCTCTGCTTTATAAACAAACATGACACTTTATTCTACAAAGTGATTTCTTTCTGAGTTATAGAACCACGGAAAAGGCATATAAAAACTGCAGAGCTTATTATTTTTTTGGATTCTTGAAACTTAAAATTGATTTAAACCAAGTTCAGCAAGCAATATTTTCTCCTTGTCTGAGAAACTGTAGCCTCAGTTTCAGACTAGAGTAAATTTTTATGGGCATGTAATAATTATAAGCCCTTGAGAAACAGATTTTGTAATGGGGACACAGGCACAAAGCTTCACTGTAGTTATTCTAAGGAACACTGATGCGAAGAGGCTGAAAATCCTTTTCCCAAGGAAGAGGTTATTAAAAGACTGCAGTAGTTTTAATGACATTTCTTGTGACATTAAAATTATTTCATTTGGAATCACAGAGCATCTCTGCTTCTGCAGTTTTGAAGGTCCAAGGAGAAAATACTGCTGTAGCCTCAGAACTATGAGCAATGACTGAGGGAAGCAATCCAGAGCAATAAATCTGGGATGGTACTCATATCTCCTCTCATGATAGGGGATGTAAATTAATCTGTTTAATTGGAGCAGCAGATAATAATTACCACCAGGAAGGCAGGAGAAATGTTTGGAAATACCATACAGTTTTTGCAAATGATCTGGGTTCAGTTTTTCCTCCTAAATTGATGAATAATAGCTGAAATGTCAATGATAACTGAACTCAAAAGGAGGAGGGTTGGCTCGCGTCAGATGTATTTGGTAGCTTACATTCTTATTCAATTCTGTAGCGATCCTGAATTGATTTTCTTGCAGTATTTCAAGCACTATCCATTTCTGATTGGACAGATCTTCGTACTATTTATCTAATGTCATTTTTACACATGAATTCAAAATAAATGATGGCAAGGTGCTTGGCCCAAATATATTACGCTCTAAGAGATAAAGTCACATTCACTCGATCAACCTCACATCACATTTTGCAACTTTACAGTCCTTCAGATATGAAAATGCTGTACGAAGATGGATAAACAGCTTTATTCTCAGCTCAGAGGAATTCAAAGATGAACGGTTAGATCAAAGGCAGAGGTCCTGACCAAAGCCCGTGACGCTGAGCCCACTTGATCCTACCCTTGCTGAAGCCGCTGGCAAACCTCATACCCATGGCAAAGAGCAATATGCAACCGCTGGCAACCAGGACGCTTGGCTTCTTGTGATCTCCCGGGGCTCGCTCACAGGAGGAAGTGGCTGAGGTCTTACGCGGTCCCAAATTAGATGTATAACACAACACGCGGTGACAGCAGCAAGCGGCGAAGGGAGGAGGCTTTGGCAAAGCAGACAAACGACAGGAGGTGAAAAAAGAGACTCCCTCTGGGAAATGACCCTGTTTGTACTACATCTCTCCCTTTTTAGTGTGTTTTGGCATTGTTTGTTTAATCAGACAATGAAGCGGGAAGTAGAACGCCGTGGAAAAACCAACCTCTCTCGCAGGACTTTCGGGAAGCTGGAAAATAGAGAGTTGCATAAAATGAGCACAGGAGTGAGGCTGGGGAAGTCTTCCAAAGTTTTTCAGACTCTCTGAGGAATTTTTGGCCTGTGTTCTAAGGGAAAAACACATTGGGGCACCCTTTCTCCGAGCCAGTTTACTCATGCATACATAGCTAATGCGGGCATCTTGGACTGGATCCTGCTCCTTCGCAACTCAATGGCAAAGCTCCTCCTGGCTTCAGCAGAGACAGGATTTGTCCCGTTGTGAGCTGATCGTATTTGTATTCAATACCCTGCAACTTAAAGTGAGGATTAGCAGAATTAAACTCCCTTAATTTGTGTATCTCAAACTGCCAAGCTGCAATTAACTTTTGTGCATTTGAATTAACAGGGAAAATTATTAACCACCCATTCCCCATACAATTATCATTTTACAGTTCTGGAAAATTTCACCTAAATATGAAAAGTAGCCCACATCCCTGTGAACATACCCCTCTTAATATCTTTTAGTTATTAGAGCAGGGAACAATTTTTCACCCCATTGCTTTCATATGCAACGAATCCTCGCCCGACGTTATCGCCGGGCCGTGCCCTTCGGCGATTGCTTTGGTTTGCATTGGCTTAGGGCCGCACAGGTCACTTTGGAAATTCGCTCAATAATAACACCTGCATGTGTAGCCCTGGGGGGGATATTACCACCAGCTGCTTAATTTGTGCTGTTTTTAACCACTTAATACACAAGCTTAAAATTCCTCCCTTTCTTCTCCTTGCGAAGTCGGAGGATGCTGCAGTTTCCCTGCGGTGGCCAGGGCAGAGCTGCCGGTGAGGGCTGCAGAACAGGGGCAGAGCACAGCAACCGCACGGCTCTGCCTCATTTTCCGCTCTTCCTTTTCCCACGCTGGTTCCCGTACCAGCCCGGCCGGCGTGGTGCTCCACGGTTGGGAGAGTCCTGGCTGTTCTCACTTATTCCCTCTTAAAACTTGACTTTCCTGGGAAAAGGAGAATCTTTGGCCACTTTGGTGGTGGTGGTGGGAAATATTTATAAAAGAACAGATAGCTTTTGATTTATGTATCATGCTTTAATAATAAATACATTTGTAACAACATAATGAAATTTTTGAACAAAAGTTCTTTTCCAGAAGAATAATCTTTAACTGGTATGAAATGCCTCGCTGGGGTTTTGTCAGGTTTTAATTTCAGTTTAAATAAATAATGTAAGACACCAGGCTGGGAAAGATAAAGGTGAATTTCATCTACTTCCAGCTTGCCATAATGGAAATAATAACTACTTTAGCCAAAAACAAGTTTCCAATTAGTTTCTCTAAAATAATATTATCCCCTTTTTTATAGATACCGTACCTCATTTTGGAACCTAATTTTGATAATATATAAACATTTCTATTCCCACTGAAAGAATGACGGTTACAGACTTTGGCTATATATGTTTGGGAGCATAGCTGTACTGAAAAGCAGCCTCTGCTTTTCTTTAACTGAATCTTAAACAATAAAAATAGAAAATCAATTTAAAATCTTCTTTATGATGAAGATATCTTTTCTGGAAGACCTTATGTTAAATGGCTGGATAATGATTATTAGACAGGCGTGCCATTGTGAAATTCATATCTTCTGGAAAAAGAGATTGTTGGACCATTCTTTCTATTTTTTTAAATGAAAATTTATGTGCTTTATTGGGGAGGGGGTCATGACACAGGAGAAGTGAAATAGTGCTGTCTGCAGCTGAAAGTGGCTGACATACATTATTTTAAATTCAGAAGCTAACACTAAATCAGGAGAAAATTCAGTTCAGAAGAAAAAAGCTCCAGATTAGATGAATAAGTTTGAAATTGTTCTTTGCTGGGACATAACTGTACTCTTTGGTACCACCCACGGATCTTTTCTTTTCTGTCTGTCATCTAACATGTCTGTAAAATTTAATAAAATAATACACGGAGTTTTACTGTTTAGGAGGGTGTCTTCTACATAAAAAGAAAAAGCCAAATTCTATCATTCTATACAATAAGCTATACTCACGTGTCTCCAAAAATGTCCCCTGCAGGTGAGCTGCTGGCCTCTGCTCCGGAGCGACCTTTTGCTGGAGCCCAGGCGCCTCTGCGACACCGAGACCCGTATTTAAAGATCCTGCAAAGGAGAGCGGTCTGCTCCAAAGCGTGGCAGCTCTGCGGCGCTCACCGCTGGCCACCAGCTCTCGCTCACAGCAAAGCCACGGTGCCTGAAGCACACACCATGAGCACTAGCTATTTAAATTAGCACAGCATCATGGCTTAGCGTCGTAGCATTAGCAGTTCTGACTAATGCAAAGTCAACACGGTGTTTTTTGCCTACTCAGAAGTTAATAATAGCAAGAGCGGCTACAATACCAGGAACATGGCTTGAACTCCAACTGTATGCAAAGAGGGCCAAGATGTGTGGCCCTGCTATGCTCGGATTACTTTATCCATCTCTGCCTAAACAAAGAAATAATTATGGGGTAATGTCACACAGAATTTCAAAGACTTGGAGAACGATAGTATGAAATAAAACAGATGTATTAAACCCCCCCCCCCCAAATTTCACTTTAAACTAAATTTTGTCACATCTAGCTATCTCCCTATCGTGTGTATGTGTGTACAGGACTACTGTGAAGCAGATCTTCTGACAAACTGATAGTTCCAGTGATGGTTTTCTAAACTTAGACCTTTTATAGTTTATCCCACCTGTAATTATGGAGCTACATTTGGAGAATAATGAAAAGTTATCTCATGATGAAAGTCTGGCCAGATGGCAGGAAGGTATTTTTTATGAATATGGCTCTTATTACACTTCAGACCTTACGGTTTGTCATATTGCCTTAGATGTGAGGTCCATCTAATCCAATACGTTGGCCTTGCCAGCAGCCAATGTGAAATACTGCCGATGAAAGTGTGAAGATTACGCAGCAGGCTACTGTAAAATAATTCACCCTTCACATTAGGTCTCAGCTGTCCTTTTTTGAAAATTCTTGCTACCCAATTTTTATATGAGTAAATGATTACAACAAATAATCCTCAGGCTTGTGGTATGGCATGTGGTGAACAAGAGACTTGTTCCACTTTTGTGATGTTATAAAAAAAGTTTCTAACATAAACCATCACAAAAAAATCAGTTTGTGAATGGTCAGACTGATATTTGCTTGCAAGGCCATTCGAACAATTCTGAAATAAAACATTTGCAAATATTGTGTGCTCCTTACAGATGTATCTCTCACCACCACCATCAAGCAAATCACAGCAAATAATTACACCAGCTGAGGTAGTTTTCCATTAAAAGAATGAGTTACAAAACAATAGCAAAGCTAGCCAAAGGTGGGAAGCTGTAATTACTCTTCGTGTTACACACGAAGTCTAACAGGTCGCACAGAACAAGACACATATTTGCATTTCTTTCATCTACTGCTGTAAAAGTGAAAGATATTTCATGTTCAGTACACATAAGTACAGTTTTACACAAATGAAAATACTGCACCGATGTGATAAACATTAGCATGGTAATTTTGGAAGTGCTCTGCATTGCACAGCAGACTCTATTTATATTGTATAAGCTCTTACAGAACCTCTCTGTGATGCCCAATCATTTACAATTAAGCCAGATTTTGACCTTATTGTAGCTGTTCTTATTAGTACTACCTGAGTAAATGGACATTATAGGTGATGATAGTTAGCAGAAGCGGATGTTAAGTGATGTAGGGAGGGACGTGCAGGAAGACTGTGTGGAGGCCTTTGATACCTGCTCACCCCTTTAACCACTGAACTGAACTTCTTCCCGAGAAATCCCATGGCTCCAAATTCAGCAAGAGCAGAAGCTTTCTCTCCAGTGGGATCAGTTTGTAGGCATGGTATGTTAACTTCTCACCTTGCCCTTTTCAGTGGAACGCAAGGTAAAAGGAATCATTTGCACAAAAGTTGAAATATGAAGCTTATATTCCATGAAAACTGTCTCATGAAACTATGCATTTAATAGATTCCTAGAAATGTGCAGCCCAATAAATAAAACTAATAGTTCTACCCATACAATGAGAAAGTGAGTCAGTGACAGCATGGAAAAATAAAGTAATGACAAGGAAGCTTAATCACGCATACGCTGAGGTTCTTTCCCACTTTGGGCAGGGAAGGAGGCCTGTCATTTTATCAAGCTTGCAAGCAGACATCATTAGCTGAAGAAACAATAAAGCTTGGGCTTGATGAAATGGAAACATAAAACTGGCATAAACAGAACAAGTCCAAAATAATGAAATGAAGTTTTAAGAGGCTTTATTGCGTTCTAGGTTCAGCATCAGCAGCTGAATTTACATACTGCAAAAAAGCAGCCACAGAGGTGGAAACTCAGAGAATGCTGTTAGAGACAGGAGTGCAGAACCAAAGGTGTCCCAGGAGAGGAATATTAAATTTAGAGTTACTAAATGTTTCAAGGTAATCCTTCAGGACTTCTAGTTTCTCTCAGCCCTTTCCATGCAGAAAGAAAAGAGTTAATAAATATTGTTAGTGCCTAGGGAACTATTCACGAGGGATCTTTCGGAAGAGTAATCGTCATATTTAGAAGTATTTTCTCATTATGGGTAATGGGATGATGAACTGAGAAATGATCTCAACCACTTATGATTCTAAAAGCCCCTAGTCTGAATAATCTATGCTGATTTAGAGATAATAGCACCCAAGACATAACTCATTTAGCACAATGTCCGTTCACTTTGAAGACTTCCCTACACCTATTTTTATAGACACTTAGAGAAGTTGATAATGGTATAAAAAGAATAACATGATCAAAAAATGACAAGTATGCAGTGAGAACCACTTTGTCCAGGACGGTACTACAGACATACAAAATCTGTTCCTAATGAAGTGCAATACAAATTCTAAGGGAGAGAAAAAATAGAGAGCATTCCCATTCTGCACTCATTAAAGTAAAAGAAACTGTCAGAAAGGGTGATTTTGTGTGTAAAGCACTGCGGCAGCACGTTGAAGATGAGAGTTGCACAGTGCCTGTGCAAACAAGAGCACTTACTGCTTCTCTGCTGGGGTTTCTCTTTGGTAAAGAAGCGCTGCTAAGCCTTGATTTCCTTGCTCCGCCTGCTCAGGCTGCACTCGAGAAGGCAGAGGCCATCTTTCCTCATGTATCTGTGCAGGGCTGAGGTGACCTTTGTCTCCGTTGTGGTCTTCCCATTCTCCTGCAACACCAGCACTACTGGTGCTGTAGAGGCAGCTGTCCCTACATGTTCGGGATCACAGTCAACACTTTCCTCTCCCCATTCTGCTTCCAAGTCCTCATGACTCCAACATATTCCTTTCCATGAAAATGTTTTCCCATGCATGGGCTAACAAATGCTCAGGAGTACACTTTCCCTATGTTTCCCTGGGGTTCTCCTCTTCAAAAGGTGAGGATGAGCTCTTTCAAATGCCAATTAGATCATCATAAATCATCTTCCACTTTTTTTTTCGTGTCATAGAAACTGTGCTTTCATGTGTCTTATGGATTGCAGGCATCTTTGTACCTCTTGAGCTGACTGCTGTGGGAGTTACTCCTGAACAGCATTTTACCACTGACTGTCATCTCAGGTAGTTCGGTTTCAGACATATGGCCAAGGAGGCAACACCTGCAGTACTGCAGTAATAAGGACCGAGCATCTGAGTTAGAAAGGGAGTGCTGTTGAGAAAGGGCACTCCATGATTTAATCTCACCTCTTTGCATATTTTTGGATAGAGCTGATGAAAGAGCTGAGCCAATATCCTGCTGGTTGCCACTGAAAAGGGGCAGTCTTGTTCCCTTCTCTCCTCCACTCCCGAATGCACACTCCTGGTGGGAATACTAAACTGCAGCAGCTTTCATCGAAACAGCAAATTTGCAAAATGCCAGTCTGCCTTACAATTGATTTTTCCAAGGTGGATTTTTGGCATATTCTTTCTCTCTTCTAACCAAATCTTCTGTCTTATGAACATGACCTCACCCTTACGGCTGAGACTTGAAGAGCAGACTGATGGTGTGATGCATGCACAACTGGCTGTCAGTCTTCCACTCAATACCTTGAAGGTTCTGGGTTCTTCCACTTCATTTTTCCCTCTGCTGTTTCCTCCTTTGCTGAGATCTTCTGTAGTGAGATTCCTGTCTGATTATATAATAAAACCATGAATTATTAACAGTGTATAAAATATTGACAAACTGTTCTCTGAGCTAGAACAGCTTTAAAGTATTGATTAGGAACTCAGAAAGTTATAATTAGTTTCTGCATAAGACATAATTAAGGTGTTATTGTTTCTCTTCTAATGTTGTGATGGATAGAAGGTATTTATACCGAACTTTGAAATCTTTTTCAAATTAAGGCAATATGTTTATGGGTACTCCAGATAATGGGAAAATAAAGCATGATGGGGAAGTGTTTGCATTTTTAAAGAGCTCAGTTGGCAACATCTACTCACTGTAGAACGAAATCATTTCAGATTTACTCTGAGGAAACTCCTGGACGTATAGATATGATTGACTTAGGCAGGGACAGAATCTCATCCCAGTTTTGTTAGAAATCAAACCAACACAACTGTACTTGTGTACATTTTGAACCTACTGCTTGATTGCAACCAAATTTGACTGGGGGGTACAATCTTGGAAATATTTAGTTTTTACAAGTTTTATACAAGTGCCAAGCATAAAACATTGCAATGTTAGTTTAGATCTTATTAGACATCATAAAATTCACACAAGAGTTCAATTTCAAGATGGAATGACCCGAGAACTATTTTTTATCGGTTCTGCTGCTCACAAAGGGATTTATGCAGTCTTGGAGTTAGATGTTTTTATATCTCTTATGGAAATGTAATTTTATTCAGTGGAACTCATTGCATGGGCCAGAGCATTCCCTGACAGCACAGATGCAATCGGTAGCGGAGACTCATTTTGCCTAACTTAATGCATCTTCCAGTGCTCTACAGCTGAACCACTTGTCTAGACTCCCTCTGCAGAAAATTGGGAGAAAGAGTTTCTGCTAAAGTATAATTCATCTGAGCAACTTGGGGAAGAGACAAATCACTGTAGATGTTTAAAGTTAGGTAAGGTGAGTCCCATCTTCTGAGTGCAATGTCAGAGTGGAGCTAATATAAATGTCAGGTATTAGGAGCAGCAGGCTCTGCCAGGTAAGCGTCGGCCTGTAAATTGATCCAATTCTCCCGATCTGCCCGTTTCTGCTCTCCCTGCCTTTCTCTCCGCTGTTTGTAAGGAGAGAACAACGTGCAATGACATGCAGTAGGTCAAATCCAAGAATTGGGTGAGAACAAATATAATAGTTTCTGGGGTGTATTCTCTTTAGAGCGCCTCTCCTGGTGCTCTTTAAATACACATTATGTATTCCTTTGAAGCCTGCTCTTAGGCTGCTGACACATATTCAGAGAAAACAGAGCTGAAAGAGAATTCAAGAAGACAACGCATCCACCCTTGTGCACCATGGTGGAATTAGCTGTGCCAAAAGTGTTCCTGATTAGATCTAGTTTGTTCTTGAGCCCCTCAGAGATGGAGATTCCCACAACCTCCCTAAATAATCTATTTCAGTGTTGAGTTGTCCTTACGATTGCAATTCCTAATGTATAATAACCTTTTACAATCAGAAACCTGAAGCACAGAGAAACTAAGGAATGTGTTGAATTCACAGACTCTGAAGAAGGGAGGGATTGTATAACGTACCTGGATATCTGCTGATTTGCTTTGGACAATATTTGTAAATTCTGGAAGTTTTGCACATTTTTGTTTGGGTTTCATAAACAGGGATTATGAACTTGGCATTTCTGTATTCCTGCATAACTCAGTTGGCCTGTTCCCATCGCCCAAGAGGGCCTAAAGGCAGAACTGAAGTGGCTTCCTTGAAGGCACATTTTTTTCTCCAGAAAAAAAAGAAAGAAATCTTACACAGCAACAGTCAAACAGTGCTATATCCCTGACATTGGCACGGCATTGGATGCAGAGACTGAAACTGAGGTTTGGTTTTACTGAGCGGCCACTTTCCATGCACTCTCATGCCACATCGGCCCTTTCAGCTCCTTCCAGGGGCTACTTGGCCATCTTCCCTGCTGGATTTGACCCCTGAACCATGCACAAAGCTGTTCTTAACAGATCTGTATCTCTGAGCCTTTTCTTGGGGCATCTTGTCAGGATAAATTATTATATTAGATGGCTGTATCCAGGAAGGTGAATACAGAGCAAGGTGAGTGACAAGGGCCATGGTATATCCTAACAAACCATCCAGCCACAGTGTCAGTTGGTCATGACGGAAATTTTATCTAAAGGAATATTGTACTGAAGAAACTATGAAAAGCAGCTCATAAGCAATATATTTTCAGATCTCCAGAACTGTCTTCAACAACTCGGCAAATGCATTAATTCTACCAGATAGTTAGGATTTCAACCTGGTTTGTAAGAAGAGGCTCTTAAATTCCACCCTATAGGCCAAATCCACTCTGAAAACTACTGGCCAGCAGCAAAAAAGTGTAATATCCAGCTCTTGCTAATGTAAGAGGAGTCGGTATTGCTGCTGTGTCAGATGGCTGAGCAACGCACACCACGAACGTCTCCTGCGTTGTGAACCTAAGTTGAAAGTGCAGATCTATCAGCAGAGCAGATGCAGCAAAGCTCTGCCAGCCATTAATAGGCATGTGCGGCTGCTTTCATTATTTAACGTTTGTTTGAAAGTACCTCTCTCCCTTTCGCTTTCATGTGAGATATGAGCGTCCTCAGAGAGGGCACCGGTCCTGTGCAATCGCTATATACCTGCAAACACTTTAAAATGTCTCCCCATCCCTGGGAACAAAATAGGCCACCTAATTGAAAGCAATTCTCTATGAGTGCTCCGTCATCCCTCTTCCCTTCCCAGCACTACGTTTTTATCGCATCTTTTGTTGGCCATACATCAGATGCACCCTCCTTGCTTGCTCTGGATAAAAACAATCCCCACTTCCCCTCAGCAAGCGTTAAAACCTCTTTGCAGAGCACGAGCACTAAATGAGAGCCGTGCTCAGCCTGCGTACTTTAGAAGGCAGGGATATTTCAAGAGACTAAATTAATCCCTCACATTTTCAAAGTGCATGGCACAGATTTGAACTCCAACTCCCCCAATGGTTAAAGCAAGAACAGGCATTGAGCTCCCCTGGGTTTAATTCCTGACTCTTTCCCCGAGCCACAGGGTGACACGTGGCAAATCTCCGCTGCGCTCTGGTCCGCGGGCAGTGGGGTGGCAGCCTGTGCGTCTGCGGTCCTGCCGGGTGTGTCTTCCTACCGTTGCTTGGGGCAATGTTTTTTCCAATCCCCTAACTGGAAAGGCTGGAGCTGTACAAGAAAAAAATCCGCAGAATGCAGCATTTTAGGAGTACACACTGACTCTCGCTCCTTAAAAATGTGTCGCATGGGCAAAGAGTGCAGCTGTGCTGATGTTAAATTGCATCTCTGAGTGCTCTTTGCTTCGAGCTAGCAGCGTTTATGGGCTTAAAGGACTGAACACGCCGGGGATGTTGTAGCTGTGGGAGAACAGCAGCCAAGAGCGGGAGGAATGGCCACAAAAAGCAGCTGCGTTGCTGCTTTGCCAGGCCATAGGTGCCCTCGGAGTGGGCGGCGAGCGAGCTGGAAAGCCACCGATTCTGCCAAGTGTGGTGTGCCAGGCCGCCTCGCATGCAGGCAACGCTTGCAGGTGCAACAGCCCTTGCCCATGTCTTTACGTCCTCTGGGTCTGAGCGGCGATGTGTTGCTGCTCCCAGCTTGAGTGCACGGCCCTACGGCAGGGCTGCGTCTGCAACGGGAACCCGCCGTGGGGCTGCTGTCCCAGTCCCAGTCCTTACATCGGCACCTACAAGGGCATGAACGGGACATGTACAGGAATTTCTGCTCCACAACCTCTTTACTCTTTAAAACAGAGAGAAATATGTCTCTATGGCCAACAGCCAAGTGCTCCCTCAGCTGTGTCTGTGGCAGCGCAAGTCACAGCAGATGTTTTGTTTCAGGGATTTAGAGTTTCTCCTCATCTTTGCTTTCTCCATCAACCTTTTCTTACGTGGTATTCCCAGCTGCACAGACAGCCCTTTCCTTCAAAGCAGAGGAAACTTTTGGCCATGTAGGTAGACCAAGAAATTCCAGCTCGCAGTTCCCAGATAGGCTCAGGGTGATGAATCCATTCAAAATCAATGCTCCCTATCAGCGACAAAATTGTTGTTGCAGGAAGAAAGTCACTCGCAGCTGCTGGGTTTGATGGCTCCCTCTTTCCTGGCCGTTTACCTGGAGGGCTTGGACTCCAGCTAAGGGGGAATGATTTAATCCAAAATGGAGGTGACAGCACAAAGCAAAGGTTCAGAGCAGGTTACATCTAAAAATGGAGGCAGAGCCTTCTCGGAAGGCAAGATGGGAGCTGGTGATCTGATGCGGACGTTCCCTCGGCTGCCGCAACGGGCTCCTCCTAATCGAGGTTGCCCTCCCAGGGAACGCAATATCTCTCTGTAGCAAAAAGTCAGAGAGAGGTGCGCTTCCAAAGAGCTATTATTTGAAGGCAACAAGTAACAACATGTCTTGCTGCATTTCCCCCAGTTTGGGTACAAATACAATATCTTCTACGTGTATAGGCAGAGGACACTCTGAACTGAAAAATCTTGTCTCCTGCAATGCTGCACAATACATTTTACATCATTATTAAGCACCCACTTCCGCAGCTCTCCTACGAGTAGCAATTGTCTGCCTGGCTTTCACGATGAGGATGGGATCAGCAGACGTGTACATCAGCAGTATTTTTGAAGGCTATATTGCGAAAGTAGGCATGCACATGAACTTATTTTAATTTCAGAATGGAAATCCTACTGCGCCATTCGCACTTTGGGCCAGACAAAAATGTTTCCCTATTGGGGAGGGGGTGAAAATTGCTACATTCACATAAACAAGACTATGGCTACACCGCTTTCAGACACATTATGGAAATTAATTTCTTCCTGTCTTCCCCTTCCTTCTTGAAGATATACAGGTGCATTTATCTTAATGTCATAAAGCCAATGCTGAGTTAATTGTTTTGTCTAACTTACTGTGCATTTTTGATGGGCTGATTTTTTTTAGCTTACTTACCTTGCGGATAGTCACTGTCTTTAAATTCTTAAAAAATCCCTCCTATACTCTTCCTTAAAGGAGGATTCAGCAGCAACAGTTGCCACCTGTTTCTTCCCATGTGCTCTTTTTCCTTTCTTCTTTTTAAATGCTTGACACAACCGAGCAGAGATGACTTTCCATTTTCTCCATGTGTGGCACTGCTCAGTGGCAGCTGCTAAAAGAAAAGCCCCATCATAATCAGTGTGTTTTGCCTGTAGCATAAGGCATTTCAGAAACATTGAAAAGCTGAAAGGAAACAGAAGATAAGTTGGAAATCATGAGCTGAAATGTGCACTTCCATTTCAGAGATTAAATTAGAAAAATATATTATCATGAATTTAAAACAGTATCATCAGCCAGCTTGACAGCTCATCTGGGCTCACACTGTGCTGTTATTGAAGGGACTTGGGCTAGAGTCCAGCTGTAGGATCCTCAGGTGTCTGATATTCAAAGGCTGGATCAAGCTTTGGGGCAGTTCTGCTCAGTGGGGAGGAGAAGAGGTTTCTGCTGGAGCAACCTGCTGACTGTAGCACTTTGAAAACTCAATGACAGGCCAGCATTATCATTATAAAGTGCTGCTGACCCATCAAGAGCGAAGAGGAATAGGAACATAATGGAGAAAAATTTGCGCAGCTGGAAAAGCTGAGATCAAGTAAAACAGCCCCAGAGAGGAGCTAACATGCAGGTAGGTGTAAAGGAAAAACGTTTACTGGTCATTCAGATCTGTTCCTTAGGTAACACGGCAGAAGTTGCATGGCTTTAGGCTACATTCAGGCAATCCCTAAGGAACAGCATACAGGAAGAAAACTGGAGGAAGTCTTAAATATCTCAACTGATGTGTCCCTGGAATTGCTGCAGAGTTAAAGCAGGGATTAAAACTGGGGCTCCCTGGGGAACATACTCACCCTCATGGTGGGATTGGACTTCCCTGTGGTCTCTAGCTCCATTTTTCATTCCTTCAATGGCTCCATAGAAGTCAACAACTCTCAGAAAAGCTTTACAGGAAAGATAATAAAAATCTCAAAAATTTTCTGCATTCCCTGGTGCTGGTGGTAAAGATGATGATTTTTGTTTTCACCTAAGGCTACTCCATTCCTCACATTAGAGCTGGAATTCTTGTTTATCATTTCCATACTTCCCCCTTCTTACAGTTTTCTTCACATAGACAATAGAATATGTGAAGAGACCACTGATGACCCCTCTTTTTGGAGAAAGCCGGAAGAAATGGAAGCAGAATGTCTCATTTAAGAGACAAGTTAGGCAGATGTCTTCATTTCATCATCTCTAAAATGGGAAAAAAGATTTGGCCTTGACTGATAGGGTATCTCATCTAGCTACAGCTGCTTGTACAGCTTTCATGATGCCAATCGTCTGTGCAGAGAACTCAGCAGAAGTCCTCAGAAGAAGTTCATTTATGTATTGATGAGACAATCAAGCAGCAAGGCTGAGCAAAGAAGGAAGGCTGCATGTTTGAAGGCAGTTGAAGGACAGGATTGAGAGGTCAGAAACACAACTAACTAACTCACCGTGACATAACAGGTTACTGTGCACCAGCAGAATGAGCTAGGCCAACCATACTATTTGGTCACTATATGTGTAAGGTACAATACGTGAGCTTAAACCTCTTCATTTCTTGGAATCTGTCCCTGCAAGTAGAGAAGTACTGTGCACAGGATATGAAAATAACTTCAAGAAGTTGAACTAGACCAGAGAAGTGTTATCCAGGGAAGAGGCTGCTTCACAGCTTTCTTGGAATGAGAAAGATGCTATTCAAGATTATTTAACAAAGAGAATAATGAGAGGAGATGTCGGCAGGCTGAACATATGGAAGGGGGTTAGTTGTCTTCAGAAAAATTAAAAATAGGTAGCTTGTTGTGCCAAATTTTCCTGGTTTCTATCACATACAGTCTCAAAATCTAGCAAGAAACTCACTGGGAAGATACACAAAACTGAGGAGCAAAGCAGCACAAACTATACAGGTAGAGTTACTGAGTAAAGGCTATTTTGAAGATCTGAACATCAAACTACTACTGGAGATCAGAGCCTGATCAGAGAATAGCCATGGTTCAGATGTTATTTCTTTCTTCAAAAATAGCCAAAGGAAATCCTCTTCCTCTTTGAGCAATTGCAGTAGTGTGACTTTCAGCACAGTGACTCCACAGTACAGAAACATGAGAGAGACATCGTTCCTGTCTCAGCAGGCCCGTGGAGGCGATGGTGTGCAAGGACGGCACCCTCGGTGTGACACTTCACCGGGAAGAACTCAGCACCTACAAGTTGTAAAATACAAAAATGCTGAAACAGAGTATCTGGGTTCAGGGTAATAAAATAAGTTTCATCCCTCGCAGAAGAAGCAAGTGAAGTGGTGAGATTCATGAGCCAGGTGAAGAAAGAGATGCTTCTGCCTGAAGGGCAGTCAGTGCAGTGCTATAAGATTCCTGCCGTAGCCATAAAGGGAGAAGAATTCCTACAGACCTACACTTCGAGGGTTCACTTTATTTTTATGTCCATCAAAACAAATATCAATGTTTTTGGTGACAATACTTGCAGAATAGGTTGTGATGCTACATTAGCATAAGCAGCAGAATTTTGGTCTTTTACTATCAGTGGGAAAAATCACCAAGGGTCTTCTTTCCTCATCAAGAAAAAAAACATGAGAAGTCTGGAGGACACTCAATAAAGCAGCAAGACCCACAAAAAAATTCCCTTGAAAGAAGACTCAGAGCCTGCCAGTCCTTCAGTCAAGAGCTATATTGACTGGCTCCATTTGCACCGAATAGGATGACAGATTGCTGAGAACCATGAGTTTACATCTGGAAAATAGCACCAGTTCTTGCCTATTTACTCTTTCTTTGGCCACATAGGAACAAGATGCATATATCTGTAATTATTTCCTATACAATAGAGATGCATGGACATTTATTTCAGAACTGCAGATTACTTGCTGCCAAGATGAGTGCAGTTTGAAGCACTCACATAGCACAGTACTGAGGCATTTTCTCCTGCCAGCCATCTCCTAAGTAAGAACCCAAATGATGTCTTTGGACAGACTCATCCAAGCTGGGGAGCTGTTTCATAGGAAGAAGGTTTGTAATACGAAAGAGAGAAGATTAAAGGAGGAGTTTGGCTATAGGCTTGGTTTTACCAACTTCACTCCTCTTGAACAAGGAGCCAGCCCCTGCATAGCTGATGTCTCTGATGACCCGCTGAGCGGGGTAACGTGAGGAAAATGAACACAACTGGCATTAGCTCTGTAGTACACATTGGTACTATATAGCTCATTAGAACTGTACACAGAGAACAGCATGGCCCTTCGTTCAAGGAGCTCACATGGACTAATTACAGCTTTCATCTAATTGATTTTTCCTTTGGACATTTCATATTTCTCCAGTAGTGATTTTAATATCGTGAACTGGCTGTTTGACTTCCCGTTCCAGATCCATTCTGGGCTCCATTCAAAATTATGATACAGTTCCAAAACTTTGAGCATAAGCCAAGTTCTCTCTTTCCCAAACTGGCAGTCGGCATGGAAGGCAGTGAACATATTTTTCACAGTTATGCATCTTGCATCTGACTCAGGTTGTTGTTATTATGCAGTAAGTGTTTCAGTCTGAACATTAAAGAAAAGAAAAATGTTCAGGTCCTAAGGGGGGAATAAAATCCACTAATCCAACATAGGCTTTATTTACTTGTTGACTACCAACTGGTGTTGAGAACGGCAGGACTCCCAGAGCTTCAAACAGGATTAGAGAGTAGGAAATAGGACATTTATTTCAATTCAGATTCTTATTTAAGTCTTTATTCTAGCTACACAGCTAGGTATTTGGACATCTGGTGAAAATTCTTGGCTGTATACAAGCTCTGAAAATGTTGTTAATCTTTAAAATCAATATTATATTTAGGAAATTGCTCACCTACTTGTAAATTTGTGACTGCTAATTCATTCATATGCCATTTCATGAGTCATTAACTATGTAGGAAAAGGCATTACTTTCTCTTTATCACTCTTGGACAACTTACTCCACCCCTATATTCATTAATGTGTAAATTACGTTATTATTATTTACTCATATCAACTGGAAGGTTTTAAAAAAATTCGTAAGTAATTCCCATAACTGTGATTCAAGTGCTGGTTAAAAAGTGCTTGAGCAGACCTTACTGGTTATATACAAGTATGCTGGGCACTGACAGTGGGAGAGCAGTCACTTTGCTCTCACAGGACAAGTCGTTCCACCTGTGATCAGTGCCCAGAATTTCATACTGTTAAAATAATAAGTTGAATTTGATTTGCTTAAGAATCAGAAGGCTTGAAATAGACTGTCGAAATGAAACAATGGAGCTGTTGCTGTAATTTCCTAAAGCTGCTATATTTGATTTGCCTGTAACTCTGTTAAGTGTCTTGGCAAACCTTTAATTTGAAATTTGTAGAGGCTGAGCATCACACCCTGCTAGGCCTATCAACAGATGGAAGAACTACTAGAGGCAAAATGTATATCTTCGTGCTACAATTTTTTTTATCATAATATTAATCCATTGAAATTATTAGTAAACTCTAAGACTGATATTTATTTGCAGTGGACAGTGCCCCTGGAAAAGTGTGGGAGTCATACACAGGGGATGGAGCTTGCTTGGCATGGGCTGCTTTTTGTTGTAGAAAACACGAAAGCTGGTTGTAAACACGGAAATCAGGATTGTGTCCCACAGAGCAGAGAGTTTGGAAAATGTTAAACTGGTAGGATTGCAAATATGCTGTTGTGCCCAGGGAGATCTCCCCCATCCCCTGAACTCAGACAAGAGCAGTCAGCCTCCTGTGCTGGGACGTGGAGGACCAAACATGGAGGTTACAGAGCCAGTCATGCGTCCTAGATGCCCCTACCTGGGGAAGTGAAGCCCCTCACTATCTTTGGGCTACTCGGAGCCAGCCAAGCCTGGACCGCTGTGCAGGCCCTTCTCCTTTGCACTATTGTCCTCGTTTCCGAAATGAGATCCTCGCTGTGCTAGATTCAACTCAAGGACTGGCCAAGCCAAAGGCAAAATACCCATTAACTTCAGTTGGAAGCTTGCCTGGCATCCAGTGCATATATAATGCCCAAACTGACTGGAAGAAACTTAAATAAAGAAATCCGTGTATTTTCTCTTTACTCAGCTTATTAACCTTTTCTTCATGAATCATCAATCTTGGAGGTAACTAAATCACTTTTGGACTGAGCTGGTATTACTTTTTACTAAAATCATTCCCTTCTATGCAGGTGCCTGTGAAACCCACACAACTGGCGTATCCCGGCCTTGCGCCCGTGCCCTCAGGCAAGCAGGCAGAGTATCAGACGCTCCCATCCCCACCAAACTCACGTGGCTGTTCTTTCCCGTGGGGATGTTTCATCCATCTTCTCCAAGGGTTACTGAGGAAGTCTCGTTACAAGCAAAGGTCTTTAACCGCAAGTAGATCCCAGAGAACTATTTGCTCTCATTGCCTTCTGTGTGCTGATATTGTTTTATTTTCAAAAACACCTCTGCAATATGCTGTGGGCTGAAGGAAAAATACAAGTGGAGGTGAACCTTAATGTACAACACAGATACAAAATGAAATTCAGTCATGCAGAAAGTGCCGACAACTTATTATACATGAATGGGATGTGAAGTACGTTTTATCTAATCCCAAGGCATTTAAAAATAACTATTCAGCATCTTCTCACCTGGTATCTGTCATCTTATTGATTTTGAGCTGACTTTTGCAGATTGACTCCATCTGCCAGTTTGGTTGTCATGCTTTGGAGTCCTCAACTGCACAGAAAATGGTGCCATTGCCATTATCAGAGATGTTTTTAATGTAACTGGTGTAAGGTGAACTAGAACAATACCCCAGAATGAGAACAATTAATAATATCATCCAGCTGGGAATAGTGAGCAACACTTATAGCTGAGCTCTTCTGCTATGGGATGAAAAACCTGGACTAACCAACTATACAACCAGCAGAAAATATTTTCATTTGGAACAATATTTTTGTCAATTTTAACTGTGTAACATGGTCAAACAGAAAAGAAATATCAGGTCACTTATTACACCAATTTATCTGCCAGCTAAGTTGTTTCTTTTGAGGCCTTCTGGCAACAGTCAAAACTTCCTAAGATACCTTTCAGATTGCCCCCAGATTTTCTTTCAAGTGTATCATTCTTTGCAATGAAGTATAAGCCTACATCAAGGCAAAACACCAGGGCAGACGAAGAAAAAAAGAGGTAAAACTTTGCAGATATGGGAGTAAAATGAGAGCACCTCTCACAAAAGTGGAATTTCATTTCTGAGTTGGTTCACTGAATCATGAACTCAGGCTAAAAGGGTTCTTTGTGCACCTAGTGAGCAAGAGTGTCTGGGGGAGGGAAGTCTGGCTGCGTGATTTTGCTGTGCTAGTTTATGTTTAATACAATCTTCAGTCATGACAAATTTATGCAGCGCGAGAACATTTCAAACACAGCAAACTCTAATGCTATCCAAATATCTCAGTGTTCTACAAACACCATGGACAGAGTTCAAATATATCTTGGGGAAACATAAAAGTTTAAGCACCACAAAATCCTGACGTTATATGGCTGTTCCCTGATAAACATCTGCACTGGCGTGGGTAGTTCCAGAGTGAGTGTTATTACGCGACTGCTTAGGGTATCCAAGTACCATGAAACAGTGGTTGAAGAGCAGGATGCTGCACCGCAGCGACGGCTCGGGCTCCTTCCGGAGCACCACCCGCTTGCTAAGGCGGTTCCTTGAGGCGTCTGTGCAAGCACACGTGAAAGCACTCTCAGCAAAAGACCAAATTTTACCTTGGGTCTGAAATATGCAACTCAACACAAAACACTTGCTGATCTATATCCAGAGTGGGATTTAACCCTCATAAAAGTAGGTTAGGGAAAAACCTCTACCAAGTTAAGTGTATCTGAGGTTGAAATTGATATTCCAGCCTTACTGGCTGCCTGTGTGTTAGATGTGCGCTGGGTTTTAGATTTGTGACTGCAGTGTGGTGCAAATGCTTAGGCATAAAGGACGCAAGATGTGGGAGATTTCAGATTTGTAGAAGAGTATTGAAAATCCCCTCTGATTGTTCTTTAAATAATTTTCCCAGTTAGGCAGGAAAACATCCAAAGATCTTTAAAAGCGTTCCTTCACACAGTAAATGATCTCTGAATTTCCAGTGGGCTGAAAGGATGATGCATTTCAGCATAACTGGAGGGATGCTGAATGAAGGATTCAACACCCAGCTACTATATCTTTTTCTTCGGTTAATTCATCTGTTCTTCTTTCCCTCCCCAGCACAAGGATGCCTTCCTCATGTTGCTATGCTTTTGCACTCATTTATTTTTGTGCGTATTCAGAGCCCCTCTATCTCTGAGCATAGAAGTGTCAGCTGTTATCCAGTTACTCACGTGAATCTGTATGTTCATAAAATCAGCAGATTTTGGCTGAGGTGTGTTTCTCACTATGAGGCATGTAGCAAGTCAATAGCATAGAGGGACAACAGGATGCCTGAAAAGAAAGTCAAAGGCAACATGAGAGGCAATGAAGAAGTGTATAGAAAAGCTATTTGTCTTCAAAACATCACATTTGTACAGATTTTTTTTTTTTTTTTAAGTGCCTGTGTTTGCTTTGCATCCTTAGAGAATGCAATCAGTTAACTGTGCTTAAGCCCGTGTTTCCCAGGCTCATCGGTGTGGTGGTCCTCTCCTGAGTGAGCAGTGTGGCTCCCGCACTCACTGGCTAGCCTGCAGCAAGGGCCATGCTGATGGGACGCACAGGGATTTCCTCTGGGCCTGGACACTAGCTCAGGCCCAGAGCTCATTAGCTTGAGGTCATGCCCATGAGCTCAAGCCATATGCTCATACCCTGCTCAGCCCTCCAAAGGGCTGCCCTGGTTTGGAAAACACTCTCTTATGCACTTCACTACTCAAGAAACTCTGGAGCATATAATTCTGTTGAAGAATGTAATTAAGGGTTTTCCCTGAATTGAGACCTGACAGCTTAACTCATAAACTAGGAGTAAGGATGGAGGTGGACTGCTTGCAAATCTGTCATCGTTCAGCCTCCCTCCTGCTCAGCAGCGGGATAGGTGAGAGAGAAAAGATGGGTTCAGCAACGCATTAGGAAGGGTGGGAGACCAGCGCTTGGAGTGACCAGCGTGGCAGAGGGGTTTTGACTTACCTGACAAACCTGTCTTTTCTGCATGCTCTCAGAAATAACATCACCCTAGAAGACATAGGAAACACAATTTTAGCACGCAGGAAAATGGACCAGGTGAATTTGAGGGCTTCAGCGGCAAAATCTCAAGCAGATTCCCAAATTCTAGCAAGCCCGATATTTCCTTTCATCTCTATTAGAGGCTATCCAGCTCTGCACAGCATCTCCTGTGGCTCTGCAAAACGATCAGAACAGCATGCCAGTAATTCTGACATAAGAAGAGCGACACGTTAATCTCACTGCTGGGCGTCACGAGTGACAGCCAAAACTCTGCACGTGAAGAAATCAAAGGAACATTGTGCTGTTTGTAGGTCACGCAGTTCAAGGGAACTCGGGCTACCAGTTTCCCAATGGGTACCTGGGGTTTTGAACACAACATGGTTAATGTGGTGCAGAGATAAAAAATGCGGCATTTCTTTAGTCTAAATTGTAGCTTTGGTTTTTAAAAATTAATCACAGTAGGTTGAAGGGTCCAACACATTTTTTAAAAGATAAAAACACATGGTAATCTTTCTAAAAATGAGTGTGGTAACAATAACACTACCAGATTACTCCTAATGTGGAGCAACAGGGGCTCTGCTAAGCAGACATCACTTCACCTTAAGTATTAAGCTAATTCCCTTGTACCATCAGGAGACAGCTTTCCCGTCAATCATGTCTGGGCGCATGACAGCTTATGGCTTAACTGCTCCTATCTTGTATCATTTAACTAGATAGTATCTGTTTTGACATTCATGACTGAGATACTTGGCTTGTAATTGGGAATGAGTACAACAGAGCAGAACAGGATGATTTCCTTTTCCAAGGATGGTTGTTAGGGTGACGTGTCACTCTAATGCTCAACTTTACTGCAGAATGGAAACTCCCATATTAATGTTGCAGCACAGGGGAAATGAAGACCCAGGCATGACTGCGAAATCTTTAGAGAAAGGAATATGCACACTGGGGGCACGGAAGAAGGATAACGTCAACCAGTTGCCCTAGTCCAGACTCGGTGCATTGGGCTCTGCAACAGCAAAATCCAGAAATTTGCTCTGCTCTCACAGTACATCAGTGAACATGCAGCTGCTGTCGGTCAGGCAGGATAGTACGAGTACAGGCACCAGCATAATACGAGTCTGACCTGCATTCTCAGCTTACACCATAATCATTTGGTTTTGTTCTATAGTATCTTAGAGAAGTTCCAAATTATGGAAGTATATCAGCTCCTGCTTCGGCTGATATTTGTCTTCGCAATTTACTTAACTGAGGGTAGAGCGCAGGCACTGTCATGAAATCTACCCTTGTGGTTTCTGCTTTCATCTGAAGGGGAAAAGTGGTTGGTGTCCAAACAAGGTTTGCCACCACTGGCATATTTCACTCCAACCAGAGCTCTGGATCTTTCTGTAATTCAAATAAACAAATAGGAAAACTGATGCTGAATTTTAGAGCATCACTTTGATCAAAACCCAGATAAAGAAAGGACTGCACTTACGTGTTAAAACAACACTATTATCCTCCATTAACACACAGAATAAAGGAAAGCTGACAAAGCGGTTGAAAGCACAAGCCAGAAAGTATTATGAGGCCAGAGAAGGCCGTATAGTTTCTTGAGCTGTTTGATGTAACTGTTACTGTCAGGTGAGTGCCCTAATTAATGAAGGTATCTCACTTTAATTGCATGGATCCAGCCTCTTTGTCTTTTCAGTAATCTCTAGAGCTGTACCTGGCATTAATTTTATTAATGGAACTATTACACTACCTACAAATTAATTGGCAGCATGAGATTATTTACTGGATGTGCTTGTGTATACAAGGTTTTATTTTCTCTGAACTGTAAGAATGGGAATCCCCCAAAGTTCTCTGGATTCTCCAGAATTAAGATTGGCCCCTAATGTTGAGATTTTGAATGTAAGTGTAAAATGTCCAGATACAGGAAACTTAACCTTCCTTTTTTGGTCTTTCCATAGTGCTGCTGCTTGTAACACCTAGCATGTTATATGAGGAGCAGTGCCATCAATTATAGTAAAATTATTTCAGATTAAATGAAAAAACACTATTGGAGTAAAGGTTTTGTAGCCTGGCTTCTCTGAGAATTGCAGAACACTCAAAGATGCCATTCTCTTCAGTAAAAAACGAGTTTTGATTTTTGGTCCAAGCAGAAGGAGTCAAAATGGGAGTCAAAAATTGGGCCTTCAACTCCTTATTTAGTCTCCTCCATAAACAGATGACTAATTAAATTTCTCCCCTTTTCACTAGGAGAATTTTGCACTATAAGTGACTCTATCAAAAGTGCTAGGGCAAAGAAGGAGAAACAACTGTGGATTTGAATGCAATCAAAAAATGGACACATGAAAATGAAACGAAGAACAGGAAAGATAACTAACTTAATGCCTCCTTGGCATGTTTGGATATATGCCTCTTTCTTTAAAAAAATAAGGGTACATTGAGTTCTACTGTGTACTTATTATTGAAAGAAACAAAAAAATAGCAGCTGTCATGTCCATTCCTGTATTTTTGCAAATATGTGTTTAGATGGGCCATATGTTTTTTCAAGGTTTATTAGCAATGTATCCATATGAATGCAATCTGCAAGAAAATGATTGTTTTTAAGTTGATTACACTTCAGATGCTGGTCTCTCTCTGTAGATACCTCAGTGTCTTGTAAGCTGGTGGCACTCTGTTCCTGAAGCGGGTGCGTTTCTGCAGAAGGCAAAGCAGGGCAGGCAGCCGCAGGATTGCCTCGTCAAGCAGTCGAAGGTTCACACCTCTGTCTTCCCACCAGTGTGGAAATAAAGACTGCAACAGGCTCTCCTCCCTATGACTTGGGTAGTTAACTTGAGGAAGCCTCGTTTCTTGTAATTTCTATACTTGAGAGCCTGCAGGATGAGTAAGAAAGCAGGTGTAAGGATAAAAACTCACTCAGGGACATGTCTTGTCTCTTCACACAGCCAATAGCAACAGTTGGGGCTTGGCTGCACAAACGCCAATGCTCACGACGCTATCTCACTCAGAGTATTCACCTCCAAACAGAACAACAGTCCATCATCCCCTATCTGGGGATAATCTGCCTAGTTAATGGGAGGCCCTGCTCACCCAGCAAAAGACCAAGTCGTATAATCCAATAGTTAAAAGAAAATCCCTTCTTGAAATGTGCCATTTCCGGAGCACTACACCTTAATACGGGCGGTTGTATTCTTTTCCTCCTCCTTGATAGAACACGAACGTTAAACACCTAAACGTTTAGATTTCTATTAGAAACACAAGCAAAAATTGAAGTGACAGTAATGTAATAGTACTATGTTTCAGCCACCATTGACACCGAATGTCTGAAGCCTGGAGCTGTCAGGAAGCTCAATAAAGCCAAAACTGAAGTGACAAAAAGAAACAATTCCTTGTTAAAGCTTTAATTTCTGTGCAACTCTTTTGCTTTAGCTGCTGGATGTGTCAAAACCAGCACAGATGGGAAATACGCCATCCCAGCTGTGCAAAGACCCTTGCTCTTAGGGGAACTCATGCACCTATTCAATCAAAAGACATTGAGCCTGGCTGCATTAAAACCCTCAAAGCAAAACCATATGTCTCCATGCCATGAAGTGGAGGAGGACACTGCCTGAGTAACTGAAGCCACTTAATTTCACCCTGAATGTCACTGTGAATTTAAGACATGTATTGATTTCCATACCATTCTAGTACTTTGTGAGTGATTTCTTATGTAAGTGTCAAGTAAGAGACACGAATGGAGACCTAATTAAAGTGTATACAAAGTACATGCAGTAAATCTCTTTGACAATGTCAGCCTGCTTTATGGCAGCCCAGGAGAGCAAACATGACTGCATAAATGAAAGGTAAAGAAATACTAATCATCTGCGATGTTCCCAGAACAACGGCTTAGCTTGTGAGACACTAACATGAAGTTGCTGGGGATACTGAAGGAAGAAAGCTGCTATTCTTGGGATGTGTTCGACAGCCCTAATATAGAAAATGATGGGAATTTTGCTTTTAACTTCAGTAACAGCCCCATGATTTACTCCTGTATTGTAGGCATTATTCTACCACAGTTTTATATTAATGCCGTTTCTCCAACTACATTCCATCCCAGTAGATTTTTATACCCAGAAGAGCATTGCAGAGGCAAAGAGAGTGCTGAAAAATACCAGGGAAGTGAAATAATTATTGTTTTTGTATTAGAGATAAGTAGGACAATGATCTATTTTTGTTTTACAACAAACAAAACCTAGCAAGGCTGGTGCTACCATCCTTAGAGGAGGAATGGACCTTGCTCAGAAAGAGCTAGAAAAGAACCCCAAATTCTCACAGTGAAATTTTGGATGGGTTGAAAGGCTCAGAGGTACAATAAATTAGAAGCTTTATGGCAACTGTTCGAAAGCAAAATGATTCTGAATGTGTCAGGAGGAGGCAAACAGATGCAAGTTTTCTCTGCCCTCTTTCCCAGCTGGGTTGAAATTCTGGTCTGGAAGTTATACACAGCTGCTTTCTGCTTTGGGGAAATAGCATGGCCTATACAATAAATATTACCGGTAATAAATACTGAAGTATATCAGCTAAGGCACAGCACTTCACTAACTTATCTCTACAGCGTTTCAGACTGGAGCTCGCTTGTGTTTCTGCACAAAGGCGCTAAGGTCCAAATCAAGGTGTTAAATATCTAATTCCCTGAAATGACTATCAAAATCTGAGTAACAATAGGGTTTGGGTTGCTGGTTTCCTTAGCTTCTCCTGTAGATGAGATTCTGGATTCCTGCTAAACCACTTCCGTCTCTAAAAGCCTGGTGCAGAATCAGCCCCATAGCATATCTATGCAGTGGTGCTTGGTGCTTGCGGTAGTGCTTGGACAAGGAAAAATCTATTCCCAACCCTTTGTCTTGGCTTTGTGGCCTGGGACCTATTTAAATTTTATTCATCCATTCTGCTCATTACGTTTATGTTAGGGTGAAAGTCTTCTCTTTTGTCTTGTGGGTTTTGCTACATTGTCCCTGCAATAATATGATGGGATGGTGCCCGCTAAGAAAATCTGTTCCTTTGTAAAGTCAGTCGTTAATGAGAAGCAAGATGGCTTTACCACAGGGATGCCAGTAGTACTTGGCTGACAACGTCCCTTACGATCCTGCAGAGATTTTAATGGATTGAACAGGTTGATGTTGTCATTTTCAATTTGCTGAACCATCTGACAGTGCTCCCAACAATTAGCATGTACAAAATATGAAAATACGTTACCTCTTACATTCAAAAAAATATATGGGAAGCTGCTGATTCTCTAGAGCTGTAAAACAACTTGTTCTTCCAAAGTGCCTGCTTTTACTTTAAATAGATTTCTGTACAGCGGTGTCACCCTAACCTTGGGATAAATTTAGCTTTAGCCTGAGTCAGTAGAGGGTTTGGGAGTCATTAAAAGCCGGTGAGGAATTAGCATGTAGCATGCAGGCTCAGGGCTTTGGGAAGCGGCGGAGGTGGCGCGTCCAACAGCCGTTGTACTCGCACGTCGCGGCTGGGGGCACCAGGGAAGTGGTGGCTGGGTGTGCGAGGGGGATCATTCCCCTGACTTCCCGGTGGCAGTGCTCATCGCCTTGCCTCGCGGCTCTGGGCGCACCCTTGGGGCAGCCCATACCACTGTGGAAGCACAAGAACAAGAAAAGTGACTCACCCAATGTCATGCAGAAGGAATGACCTAAACACCACTTGCCCTGTCCCCAGGGCAGTGCCGAGTAGCCCGGAGAAAAGAGGAGGAAGAGCAACACAAATTAGAACCCACTAACCAGGAAATGCTGCAAGAGCTTGGAGAGGTCCTGCAGCCCAGGCTACTGGAGCTGGAAGGTTGCTTTTGCTTCCTGAGTGGACCCGAGGCCTTGCAATGCAGCTGTCCACCTAAGGAGAGACAGGAAGGAATGTCTAATGTCAAAAAGCTGGAGGCAGCAGACGTATTTTTTAATGCAATAGCAGCTGAGGTCATTTTAGAATCTCTATATCTTATATTAAAAAGAAATACATCTTCTAGCTATTGACAGTGGGGCTGTTGCTTGCATAGCCCATGACATGGGGTGACCTTCTTCTGAGAAAGGGGCAGGTCAAGAGGCCCAGCCAGCTGAGCTCTCTGACAAGCCGAGGGTTTTGTCATTGAATTACACGGGAAATGGGCAGAAGGATCCAATTATGGGAGGCAGAGGTTCAGGCCTAGGTTTCTGCCTTTCTTACACTCAGCTAATTGCCTGGCTAGGATGGAGCCTTTCAGAGTCATGGATGGAGACGTGTCTGTCATTTTGGGCAAATCCTGATTTCACCAGGCTGATAATCCATTCTTTTCTTTGCCACACCAGTTGATGAGGAGAAAAGGGGTTTGAAGAGCAATAGGAGAGTTATTTGTTGTGTGATTTTTGTGAAGGGAACTTGAGAACTGCACACAAAAATCCTTCAAATAAGGTAGGCAGACAGGGGTCAGTGAAGCATTCCTGTTGGGACAGGACTAGGAGGAAGATGTAAACCCTGTCAACAGGGAGGTGACACCTATTTTTCACTGTAGAGCAACAGATGATGAATAATTGCTCACAATTTGGGTACCTGCACTGAGGTTTTCCTCGTTTTCCTCTAATACAAGCGGTCACACCAGTTCCTTGCAAACCATGTCTGTCTCAGGACAGACAGAGCAGCACTGAGAGCAGCACTCAGAAATCAACAGCCTGACATCTCTTACCCCCCCATGGGCATGGCCAGCTGGGCTTGCAACCAGGAGGAGGTCAGGATGGCAAAGGAGATCCCAAAACTGGGACCTGATCTGGAAAGAAGAATCCAAGGATGCTCAGGTGGCTTCAGGTTCCAGACCACTGTGCAAACATCTCTAGTTCTCAGGAAAATCCTCCAGGATTTGGCCCAATCAGCCCTCACTTGCAGGAGGTGAGAGGAGAAGCCAGAAGGGCTGCATTGCAGCCCAAACATTGCAGCTGTCGAGCCTGAGCCTTGTGTGCGTGTGGAAAATAAAAGTCTCCTTCTCAAGCATCAAAACTCTGTGCCAGGAGTGTAGGAAGCTTTTTGTTTCTGTGCAGATTTGCATGCTGCTTCTCCTAGAGACAGTTTTGAAAAAGACTATCTGAAAATCTTCAACAAAATACTAAAGAAACACACTGGGAACTGTGAACATTCAGATTTGAATATAAATATGAACTGACAAGCTGCTTCATGTGGTATCATTAAACTTCACAGTTAGACTTTTTTTGAGAACCAAATTATCATATAGAAATATGCCTGTAATGTTAATCTTGAGATGAAAACTGCTTATTTTTGTGTTTAGTGTTATAACTACTAGAAGGAAAAGTTTCTATGTTTTAATGTTTAATAAGGTTTTGATTTACTTTTACATTTACAGCAGCTTAATTATGAATAATATTAATGATTCTGAAAACACACGGTGGTTAAGAAATTGAGCAAAATCAGGTTGATTTGATGATTATTTTATACTCCGAGATACAAAACAAAAGTGACATGACACTCTGTAACGTACCTCTCAGTCTGGAGATAGCCGAGCTTGCATTAGGGCTTCAGGAGCAAGCGAGCGTTGTGTACACACTGCGGACGCACAAATGGCACTACCTTTCGATGAGAAAAGGGTCTTTTGCATGTTTTCCCCGTCATGCCTATGACAGACAGCACCTCACTGACCGCTGGATGTCACTATTAAGTTACACAAACCTCAGGAGAAGCCCATGAGGAGTGCCACTCTGCCTGGCCTCTCCGCTGCCGCGCGCCAAACTTTCATGGATGCTCTACCTGGATGGATTAAACAGGATCAAGGACTGCTCATGCTTTTGAGGATAACTGAGCAGGAAAAAAAAAGGTGTTTTTTTATTCTCTTTCTTATTATTTTTTAAGAGTTGCGTGAAGTTCAAAGCACTGAGGTAAAGTTATTCACAGTCAGGATGAAATGTAGGACAGTAGGAAATCCTTTCTTTCAAACGAATCTCCACACTAAAATCACCGTAATAAGACCAGGCTTAGGACACAAGGTTTGTTCAGTTGTGCAAGGTGCGGGGGTTTGTAGGCAACTCGATTTTATTGCTATTATTCCCATAGGAGTGAAAAAGAAGTTCATTGGCTTAGTTCATTGGCACAAACAAACCGTTATATAACTGGAAGCTTAATATGCAATCAGAGCAATGAATCTCATTCCCACCTGGCTGTAGCCCTCAGGAATTTCATCCTCAGTGCATGGATGTACGGATGAGTTCCTTTGATATCACAACCCTCCAGCACACGCTCAGTTAAGCATATGCTTAGGCAATGCTCTCCTCAGCTAGGACCTACCTGTGTTTCTCTGGGTTTCTCATATTTCCATTCTTTTGTGGCTTTGACAACATGTCTATTTTCTAGACAGCGGACACTTCCTTGAGTTTTTAATGCCAAAACCACATAAAATGGGCTACTGTTCTCACGGACTCGCACAGGAACAGGCTTGCTTGCCTGGCCATTTTTACTGGAAAGCGGACTGTTTTTCCTTAATATACCATCACAGAAATTTTCTTTGTAAAAAGACTTGTGCTTGAATTCACAATGGGCTGTGACAAACCGTGAATCTCAAATAGTTTCACATTTCATTGCAAACATTTCTCGCTTCTCTACACATGAGCAAGTCAGTGTGGTTATTTACTCCAGTCTCCTTATAACTCACCTTAGGCGATGCCAGGCCAGGTCCTGTGCCAGCTGCACTGGTGCAAACCCGGGGAGCTCCCTCTGCAGTGGGGGGTTCACAGTGGTGTAACTGAGCTCAGCCTCCAGCCTGTCACATCTTGCTTTAAAATTCCCCTGCCCAGTGATGCCTCTAAAAGCTTGATGGCTGAATAGCTGGTGTGACATGATGCTGCTCTGGCTCTCTATCAAGGTCAATCACTGATTACAGGAGTGATATTTTCCTCTTGCTTAGTGCCACAGCAGGATGTTCAGAGGTGCTTTGTGGTGGCAGGGGCACTGATCAGTTCCACCGAAAGGACAGGGGATTTATCTTCACCCCAGAATAGTGTCTTAGTGGCATCTTTCATTGTACAATAGTTAGCACAGTGGGGCAAAGCCAATCTAGTTGTGGACCATAGGTGCTATCTCAGAACAAACATACAATAATTTAATCCTTTTGGGGCCAGAGTCATAAGTGCTCAATCTTTTATGATGGACAGCTTTGCTATTTCTTTCTTTTTTTTCTCTCCTAACATCATTTTTCTCTGACCTTGTCTGCATCATGAAATCCCAGCAGCAGAGTTGGTACCAAGCACACTGATCCTGCCACAACAGCTTTACAGAGGCTACAGAATTGCTTGTAAATAAGCTCTCTCCCCCCAAAACAAATAGCACTGATAAGATAAACCTTTTCCTGTGTCTTTCTTACTGTTTTCTTTGTGCGGTGAGTCCAAATTTGCTTCACGTCTTCTCTCTGCTTTATGGATCCCAAATCAAAATTTTCACTTTTGTCTGTTTGCCTTGATTGGTGTCAGCTCTAATAAAACATTACTGTGCTTCAACCTGGAAGAACTTAGCAAGTTGTTTGAGGCTAAGCAAAGTGTTTCATTTTCCCTAACTGCCATCAGCTAAAGTAATGACAAAATAGATCTCCAGAAAGGAAAAAACACTCTCAATGCCTGAAATATGTTTTGAACAGATATATAAAAATGCAGAAGAGTGCTTAGATCACAGCTTGTCTCATTCCCATCTCACCAATTTCTTTTATTGCCAATCCTTCTTCCCACTGCCCTGGTTCTGCACTCCTGATCATTTTAGCTCTCCTCTTCTCCCTCTGATCTGTGACACTGCCATGAATAGTTCAGAACAGTCCATCCTTCCCAAAGAAAAAGAAATCAGTTCCTGCCATCCTGGCATGGCGAGCAGCAGAGATACTTATGTACTGAGGAACAGCTCATTTTAAGTGTAGGGCATGAGTAGCTGACCCAGTACATTTTTCAGATTTGTATGAGAAACTGGGGAAACATCAGTTGCAGTAATTGTTTCTGACTTCATCTGATTCTCATTTCATTACACTAAACTGAATGTGAGATGAACTGGGGAGTGAGCTGACTTAATTGCCAGCTTGAAAGCAAGATATAGGCAGGAGAGGCAGAGTAATTTGCTGGGGAGCCACCAAGTCGGGAGCAGCCCAGTCTTCATGCTCGACGCGGTCCAAAAAGGGAGCAACCAGCAACACAGTGTGTCAGAACAGGAGGAGCACGTTAATGGGAATACTAAAAATAATACACATTCGAGATTTAACACTATGGCCTTACAGGGCACTACAAACAAGGGCTTTCTGAAGACTGAGGAGCTTCAGAACAACCAAGTCAAATGAGTTGTTTCATGGCAAAAAAGCAGGCATGTAAGGTAAGCAGTGGTTTCAAGACTTCTCGCCAGATGAAGAACATAAATAACAGTGTATTTATGAATAAGGGGAAGCTGCATTCTCATCTGAAAGGAAAAGACATTTGAGGCCATATTCAAGGGGAAGGTCAGGTCCCCCTAGCTAGCAAAAATAATGGAAGAAATAGAAAAGCACCATCCAGGTAAACCAAGCATAGACAAAAGATATTCAGAATAGCCCAGTGACTGCAAAACATGCAAATCTGCAAATCATACTGAGAGAGAGTGAAAACACGAGACTAGGAAAGACCAGAGCAATCATGTCCAGTCTCCTGCAAATGCAGATGATCGCAAGGTGGATGTTTGATTCAGAGGAGGTCACACAACATATGTTCCATACCTTCCACTATAAATTCCCCATCACTCTCTAACAAAGACTTGCAGTGAATGATGAAAAAGCATGACTGTAACGCACCACAGAAAGAGGGCTGGAGAGATCATTTATCTAGGTCCTAACTCCGTGACATATCAGAAAGACGTTGCCTCATTTTCTAAAAGCATAGTTAAGAAAATGAACTCGACCCAAGCTCTGCCACCCTCATCTGGGGGACAGCTTTCCTCCTGGCTCCAGTTGTGGCACTCCACCTCCTCCTGAGCGCGTGAAGGCATGCCAAACAGGGATCAGCTCAGCCATCACCCGCAGCGAGTGCAAACTCTAAGGAAGATAAAGATACCCTTTCAGTGAGGAATTTACAGACAAGTATAGTTCAAAGTCAAGGGGCTACAGAGCTGTCTCTAGGGTGCCAAGATGAAAGCTGTTGAGAATGTTAGAAGCATTCAGCACGGGAATAACATAGTGAAAGACAACCTAATAGTAATAATTTTTACAAAGGCCTCAGATTAACAATGGAGAGGACATCAAATGAGGGAGTCTGCTTAGATGGAGACTACTTAGAGGTCATGCTGCTGTGGAACAAGAATCAAGGGAGGGAGCTGCTGTGAGGTGGGTCTGTGAGCATTACCCCTGGGGAGTGGAGAGAAAAGTTATGGATCCATTAAGCACTAAAATGCTTTCAGTCATATAATGTTTGGATTAGGATCCACTTGAGGGTGCAGAGTGCACACTTGCTGAGTTCAAAACTGGCAGAGATTTGCTGGTGCTTATTATAAGGTAAGAAGGAAAGAGGGCATGTTGCTATTACTCGACCGGTTACGCACAGATAGAAGATGAGAGGAGATCCTGAATGGGGATACGAAAATTATTATTATCTAGACAAAACCATTCCAAAATGCCAGTATTCCTCCTGAAATGGCAGTATCAGGGAAAAGATAGGTAGGGCTGCCAGCACGAAGAAAACAGTCCTTGGTTTTGCATTAAGCAGTGACAGGAGTGCAGGTGTGGGCAGCAAATGAAAACATGACACTCGGGTCAGGCATTAAGGATCCCACCTGGAGAGACTTCTGTGCAGCTCCCAAGGCTCCCGCGCTGGGCCCTGCTCACCTCATTAGCAGACATGCACGAACTGGAGGGAGCTCTCCGAGGAGCTGCTGCACGAAAATGATTAGGGGGCAGGAGAGATTGATTTATGATGAATGAATAAATAGATAAGATTAAAGATCGGCTAAATGGCAAGGAAGGGGAAAGAGTCTAGAAATATTTGAAGGGTGTTAACACAGAGGAGGGATAAATTAAGGCAGAACAAGGGGTTTTAGCTATGAGCACTAGGACAAAATTAAAAGGAATGCTCAGATTTTATATATGTGAGCTTATCTAAATAAGGGGACAGCCCAGAATAGCTATTCCTCACTAGCTCCCCAGAGGATACCTTTTGCTGTACAAGGAGCACTTTTGTGTGGCTCTCTGAGTGCACTGAGCACTTTGGATGTGATTTTAGCAATGTGAAATAAGAGGCCTTAGTACCAAACTGACAGTGCCCTTCATACACTCTAGTTTATTCCTCAGTAGGCTCCCAATGTAGACAGCAGGTATTTATCAGTATAACTTTTTTTTAGTAGTGAGATTTAAGCCTGTAATATAATTAGATATAAAGAATGTACTTCAGGGCTTGGCAGATTCAAAAACAAGTCGGACAACTGAGAGGGGGTCTCGGGCAGAAGTCCTAAAGCGGGTAGGCTCCTAGGGTGGGAACCGCAGGTTTACGTTAACCTAGAGCTAACCGTCCACACCGAGGGAGCCTCGCGCTTGCGGCCGTCTCGCAGGCCGCGCACCGCCGATGGCACCGCCAACCAGGCTGGGACGTGGACCTGGAGCGCAGGTCATGCCATTTGCCCCGCTCGCACCCCGCTGAGGTTTTCCCTTGAGAGGATGATACACTTTTACAGGAGTCACAAAGGACAATCTTGTTATGAATACACGGACTTAACTCCAACTCATCCATCTTAATGGGACTTATATCATTTTCCCTGATAGTTCTGATTTTCTAACCCATAAATAATAAAAAAGCTTCTCTGATTATATATAATGCAATTCAACAGTAAGTCTCAAAGGAGGATCAAGATCACTTTGGCTTTCCATCAATTTGATACCGACGCCTCTCCAGTTAAATTACCTGAGTGTAAGAAAAGCAAAACGTAGTGGAGACTCAGGCCTGGCGCACACATCTTTGAACCCGTGTTTCTCTGACGACAGCAGGAACCTTCCAGCCAGTGCCAGCAGACTACACATCACCTCCCAAGACGCATATCTAGGAGATTAAAGTTTTCATTTTTACATGATGAAAACCAGGATGCCACACTGACTTTACCGGAGTGAGGCTGGTCTCTGCTACCTGAGAACTGCGCCCCGAAGATACTCCGTGAATGGTCTGTGACCGGTTTCTGCATGCAAGCTTTTCAAATCTGTGTTTGGACAAGGGCTCGTTAGTCAGTGCTTGCCAAACGGCAGTGCTGAATTTAAGTAAATGAAATTTGACTTTTCAAGATGAGTTTTTTTTTTTTTTTTTTTTTTTTAATAGGAAACCACAGTAGTTTGGAAACAGCTTTAATTTAATTGCAGAATACTTTCTCTGGTTATTTACTTCAAATGGTCTCCTATTGCAGAGCTGCACCAGTATTTCCAGATGCACACTCTTGATTTTGACTTTTTACATTACATTATCAAACTAATCCACCCAAATCATTAACCCCCGTCAGGAAGGATTTTTAATTATGTAGATTCACTGAGTGTTTATCAAGAACTGTTTTATTTCTACAAGTTCAGGCCTAACATACTGTAGGAAAAGGGGCAAGACTGTCCTCCTACACTTGATTTTGTGAACTGGCATCTTGATAGAGGCCTCCAAACATGCAGCAGGCTGCAGCAAATATATCTCACTCATGACAGAAAACAAGTAATGCCCTGGAGAATTCCTGCTCTCCTGAGAAGGAGCACTAATGATCACTTAAGCAAGGAGATGGGTAATTTAGACCCAAGCAAGCCTGTTTTCTTCCTCTAATGCAAGCCAGTTATATTTCTATGTAATTCGATTCTGCTTTATACCTGTGTGTGTGTTGTCTGAATCAGCCTAAAGTCAACAAAAAAGTGGCCAAAGCAACCTGTGGAAAAATGAAGATGTATAATGATGCCGAATGAACAGAACGGAGAAGGTTATCTCCTGGTGACAAGTTGTTGGATGGGCAGAAAGAAAAATAAAAAGGAGTGCATGGAAAGAGAGGTGAGGAAGGAAAGCGGGAAAGGAGGGAGGCACCTCAGAAGAACAGGAGTCCTTGTGGCTCTTCTGTTTTCCTTCCTCTGTCGCTCTCTCTCTCATTGGCATGTTCTGCTCCCCTTTTCCAAAGCACTGCTGGAGCAGAATGGGGCTTTGGCTTGCCCATAATTAACAGGCATTGCGGCGACCCCTGATGCCACTGTGTGCCTTACTTCTTCTGCAAGGTTGCTGGTGCTGACACCACAGAGCAGGGTGCTTGCTCAGGCATCAGCAGAGACGTGGCTGCTCCCTCCAGTAGTCCCAGAAAGGCTTCTCCCCGTGGGATAAAACACTGGTAACCATAAGTGCTAGAAAAACGATCACGCCACAACTGGCAGAACTCCAGCCCTTTGTAAAACTGTGCCGATTTCCTCATCTGAATCATTATCAAATACCTGAATAACTTTCAAGAGGAAGCAATTGTACAAAACAGTGGCATTCTCTCTATTAATGTCATTGGCATGGATGAGGAGCAAAGATTCAAATCAACAAAACACCACATATACAGGAAGATAAACGATGACAATAATCCTTTAAGAAGGGAAACACCTGAGATGCCAGGGTTTATCCTCCAGAAAAGATGACATCAGATTATTCTGACTTGTGCAGCCAAGCCCCAAACACAAAATAGAAGTGAAGTGCTTTAGAAAGCGTTTTTATGAATCTAGAAGATATGTCCTGTTCCTGGAGACTCAGAATGATAAAGACACCAAAGCACAGTTGGGAAGTGTAAAGCACTTTGTAGCAAATGCTTTTGTAAATTTGAGAGTGCCAGAGCGCTGAAATGATTCCCTCCATGGAGGACTGTTATGTTGAAGTCCTGAAAATGTATTGGCAGGTGTCTTAGTGTTTTGCACAGCGTGATATGTCACGGAAGCATATGCAAACACTACTCTGGTCCCAGCCTCACCACATCTCTCCACACTAGCCTTGCAGAGATGCACCCCTTGGTACAGATGGTGGGGCAATCCTAACCGACAGATAGTTCAGAAATGACGCAATGAGTCTGGCTCTCGTGGCATGTACCTACAGCCAGTATGGTACAACGTAGATCACAAGTTACAGCTCTGCACGCAGTGAGCCAACATAAGATCAACAATTAGGCACTTTCCTTCCAAAAGCATTCAGATGATGTATATTCTAGATTGTTCCAGATCCATAAAAATCCAAGTTTATCAAAATTATGAGCCTTAGCTCAATTGCTATAGTTCATATTTCTACCTTGAAGTATGCTGGGTTTGGTCACCACTGGGAGCCACATAGTGGTTTTAAGGATGTTTTAAAGATTCTCCACTGCTACTTTTATCAAAGAAAGTTCAAGTTTTTTTTTCTTCATTCTTGTCTCTGAAGCCTATGAGATCTTTCATCTGTCAGCCTGTTGTAATGTTTCACCCAGTGCTTCACATTGCTCTAAGTTATAACAGCATCTCTATCTACTGCTACAGACGTATTATTTGTTTGCCCAGCACTTCACTCAGAAGTCCCTGGTGGAATCAGAGTTATCGCTGAGTTTGTGCCTAATTTAAATGTCAGTCTAGTATCATACAAGCCACTGTCCCACTGCTATGAACACGTGCTCTCTGATCATGGAAATAAACTTGCAACCAGCAGCCCTTCAACGCATTTTTTTCTTGGTTCACATCCTTCTTGCATTTCATATTGGCCAGGATCTTACTGAAGACAAGTTTGACGACACCAAGAAGCCGCGTGCTGGCTTTGCTTTTGCTGTACCTGCCTGTTGTGGCTCCCAGACTAGCAGAATCTGGCTGCTATGTGAGGAAACAAGATTAACCATTGAACCATTACCAATTTTCCTGGAGTTTAAACGAAGCTGAAAGAGCTCGGCCAGTTTACAGGAGCTGAGGGTATGGCCTGGTGGAATTACGCAAGCATGAATATACTGTACACCAAAAGAGAATTAGACCCATTATTTTTATAAAAGCAAAGCTTGATTAAGGATGTTCAGTATAGGTTTAGAAAAAAAGAGCACTGTCACGCCTCACTGACTTTACTGTTCTGTTGAAACATGACTACCAGGGAGATATTATACCGCACTGGCATTTTCTAAAATACCAATCAAAGAATTGTGGTTTAGGGGTGTGGGGCAGCAGCACTTTTGTCAGTGCTAATTGCAGGTGTTAATAAGAGTGCTAGCACAGTTAACTGCCTGGTATTTTGCTGAAGAACAGTAGTCGGAAGCACAAGTGCACTTCACTTTATGGGTGCAGAAATACATGGATAATTTGTTCTCCCTGAGTAGAGAGGCTAGATCTCAGCTCGAGAGGAGGCATGCTGATACCTCCCAGATGCGATCAGCCAGAAGGTTCAAAAACTTCAATGAAAGGAGGCATTCATAAGGTGTTTCTTAAGTTTTAAACATCATTACTACAGATGTCATTGAAGCTTGGTTCTAACGTTTATGAAATACAGGGCAAGAGCTTTATCATTTTCAAATATATTGGACAAACCACCAAGGCTAAATTCTCAGCCGAGTTGCACAAGCAGATGTTTGACAGTAAAATCCGAGGACAGCTTCACAAACTGGGTGCATTGGGAAAAAGCTGGGTCTGGCCCCATGAAAAAATACATTAAAAGCTATGGAAGATGACAGCCTTATGAGACCGTCCTGAACTGACTGAGAGCAATCACCACCGGTGACTGAACTGAATCAGCTCAGCGAACTTCAAAGTTGAGCTGAGAGTTTTCTTGCCTAAAGCACTTCAAATTACTTTCTGAGCGAAATATCCAAACAGCACTAGCCAAAAAAAGGAGCATTTCTTTAATTAACAAGGGGTATTTTTATCTTGAAGTATTCTACGAGGAACCCCAGAGGTTAAGCCTCTAGGGGAAAAAAGTGCACAGCCTTAGTAGCAGCCCTAGGAAAAAGTGTATTGATCTGCTCAGGACTAGTTGGCTCTGATGGGGGAGTGAAGGGTCACTGTTAGCACTTACTGTCACTGGACGAGAGGAGGTACAAAACACATCCTATAGTTCAAAGATGTTTGAAATAAAGCCTGGGTGTTTTCTTAGTCATATCCCACATCAGACATTTCCACAGATCAACTTCATCCAAAATACTGTTGTATCAGAAATATCAGAGATATTTTAGCAGTTGAAGCTGATTCTTTTTTTTTTCTTCTTTTTGTTTGTTTATTTCAGTGAAAGTTCACGCACAAAATCTTGGACAACTGAGACTAATGGAGAATTTGACCACTGACGTTAGCAGGAGCCACATTTCAATTCCCTCATTCTTGCAGTATAAAGCAAATAAATCTAACAGCCCTTTACATCTGGTATTTTGTATTATTTAGCATATGTCCTCCCATTCTTACTTCCATCACATCATCTTTAGTAGGTAAAGATTCTCCTACAATGGAAAAGTTGATCAGAGGCCAATGCCTCATCACAGCCCCTTACTGGGCCATCGTAGCGCACATACCTTCCCCTCCACCGAAGAAGCTCCTCCAGATACTGCACGCTCCGTTTCTCCTCACCATTTCTAGATATAGAAAACACATTCAGGATGTCACAGGTCTCCTTCTAAGAGAAGTCAAGCGCCTGCAGCTGCCAGGGATCTCAGCTAGAATTGGCAAAACTCCGGAAAAGTCAAGTGCCTTCAGGAAGGGCGCACTTCTGCTGTCTCCAGTGCAATGCACCCATACGTTTTTTCTCTGCTTCAATTAACCGGCTCCTACCCCTCTGCACAAGTTGTTTGACAGAGAGAAAAACAGGATTTAAAGATGTTTATGTTTTCCCACTCTTCCAAATGAGAAAAAAAAAGGCTTAATATAGCCTCAGAAACAAAGACAACAGCATGAGTAAGTAAGAAAGCACAGGTGTAATTTCTGGGCACAGTAAGAAGTCTTTTAAAAGGTCTTAAATGAGTAGTGTGTACATGTTTACCACTCCTGCAGCTGACATATAACCACAGGAGCACTGCGCTACAGGGATAAAATGAGGACTTACAGAGGGCTATTGAACACTGGGAATTTTCGCAGCGAGGCAGAACAAAATTATTTAGCACTAGGGGGTTCTCTAATTTTGGTGCATTGGGAAAATAAAGCAGTGGCTTTGTTGAGAACTAATATTTCCTTTCTAAGGGCCAAATTCATCCTTGGGGTAGCGCCACTGCCTTTCACAGAGCCGTGGTGTGGATGTGCCTGCACTGTGAGGGCTAGCATTTGTCATTAGGACTGCAAAAGAAAATACAGGGATACTCACCCAAGACTTGCTAAAGGATTTTTTTGATTCTGTTTTTGTTGCCTTGCCTACCTCACCTCTCTTAATTGCCCCATTGTATTTTAATATGTAAAATAGGCTTTCATGGCTAGCATTGAGCCCCAGGGAGCCTCTGGTATTTTAAACAGCTGAGCTGGTGAAACACTTGAAATGTTCACAGTAAGAGCAGATGAAAACCCTCCCGAGAGGCGAGCAGCTTCAGTCATGGTTGTGAGGCCATCACGCCTTGCAGCTGGGACTCATTATGCTTGTCCATAAAAGATAGTCATGGGAAGACTTCAGAGCCAAGCGCAGTTTTTGCAAAGGATGAAGGCTCTGGTCCTGCCACCCAGACTTGTCCAAGTGGCCCAGCTGGCCACAACCAATGCACCCGCCATGTGCATGTTGCAGCAGGGCAGGATACAGCCCAACATCTTCACCTTACTGCCAGTGAGGCTGCTGCCAGTTTTATCATTGATTTGAAAGGCTGAAATTACACTATTTTGAGCTGTTAGGTACCTTTTCCCCCTCATTAAATTTTGATAATTTTCTCTGATAAAATATGGCTTTGGAAGAATGCCATCCCGGATTCCAACTTTTGCCTTGCTCCTAATGGAAAGTCCAAGATTTTAAGACTGTGATCCTGCAAATTACTCACTGGATAAGGATTCCTGTGCTAATAATCCGTCAAACTTTACATAAGAAAGAGTTTCCCCGGATCAGGCCGTTATCCCTAGACTTACAATGGAAACACAACTGACCTTTAAGTGTAACAAGTGCTAGTAAAAAAAAAAGTGTGACAAAATTGCCTGGATCTTTGCAAGTTTTTACAAGCTGTACAGTGTGCTGGTAAGCGACAGTTCTCAGAATACGCCAGATGAGTTAAGTCATTTCACGGTGTTAGATAACAGCTAATTGACAGCAGATATAACGCGTGTTGATAACCAAGTGTAATTCGACAGCTAAGAATGAAAGAGCCCAAATATCAGCTAAACCAAGCTGTATGGGAGTTATTATAGGAATGTCCCCAAAGCTTTTGCAGCTGCAGTGAAAAAAGAAAACATGACGCTGTGCTGTAATACAAAAGAAAGAGGAATCAAACCAGATGGTGCAGTTGGTATGTGAGGCGCCAGCTAGATTGCACCTAAAGTGTGGCGTGATGAGTACTGCGATCGCTGCGCATTGCAAATATGCAGCGGTCGCTAAGAAGTGCAGCTGGGAGCAAGCATCATGACACTACTTTTATGAGATTATAGGCAGGATAAACTTTCTGGGTGAGCCCGTGTACGGAAACAGGGTGGAAAGATATCCCATGATATTTTGTCAAATTAAATTCAACCGTCGACTTGCAGGAGTGAAGAGCAGAGAGTCAAATACCCCCTTGCAGGTGGGCAGGTTATCAGCAGCCAAGGAAGAAGCAACATCTATCGATGTGTTGTCAGATCAGTGGGTAAAAATCTCAGCCTGGTGTTTTCCCTACCTTTTTAGTCTGAGGAGGCTGCGAAAAAGGCTCCGTAGAGCTCAGCCCACGGCATTGATCCCACAGCGGCCCCGACACCGGCGAGACCCCGCGACGTGTCCCCTCCGGTAACCAGCCATTAGCATTACTAATGGAAACTCTTGCCATCGCTCTGCAGCCGAGAGGAAAACAGGTCAACAGCATTGCCACCGCGCCGCACGCCCCTTGGCTCCTCTCCCGCTTCACTCCGTCTCCTTGCCCGCTGGCGACCCCGCTCCGCTGTTCCCCGAGTGCCTCTTCTCGCCTCTTCTCCTTTACCACTCTCCTCACTCCCTCTTCCCTTCCACTCCTCTCTGCCCTTAGTCACCCCTTTACGCAGGCTGCTTTTTTCTTCATTTCCCTGCTTTTAGCTTTTCTCCCTCCTTGCCTTCCACTCTCTTACCTCATCATATTTTAGATGCCTTCCCCTTGCCTCTCCTTTTATTTCCTAGCTGCACCGTCTATTGCGTTATTTGCCATTATCTCCAAATACATTTTGATGTATTTTCCCCCTTTCTGCAGGCAGATGTTTTGTTCCCTTTAAGGCACCAGAAAGCATGCAAAGGTGGAGTGGGAAGCTGAAAAGCATTCCAGTAGTTTTCCATTGGCAGCCCTTCAGTGCATAGAGCACTTCTTCTTCCACTCGACGAGGAAGCAGCGAGCAGTCTGCCCCTGCATCAAGCTGGTTTGCGCAGAGGGGTTGCTGTAACGAGAAACCAAACAGGTATCTAACCGGCCTTCCTAACGCAGCCTTTCCCTCTGCCGTGGCTCCTGCTGCAGCTGAGCTGCCCCATGAAGCAGGTGCCCTGGTGAGGGCAACATGATCTGAGCAGTCAAAACCTCGCCGCTACCTGACCCGTCTCTGCAGATCCCATGGTTCGGGCAACACGTTTTACTTCTGACCTGGAAAATAAGAGCCTTCGTGTGAGAGCAGGGAAGAAACCCTGGGGCTGACCAAGCACAGCGTTGGCCCTTTATCGCAAAATATAGAATCACAGAATCAGTAAGGCTGGAAGGGACCTCTGGAGATCATCTAGTCCAACCTCCCTGCTCAGCAGGGTCACCTAGAGCATGGTAGACAGGGCTGCATCCAGGCGGGCCTTGAATATCTCCAGAGAAGGAGACTGCACAACCTCTCTGGGCAACCTGTGCCAGTGCTCCATCACTCTCACAGTGAAGAAATTCCCCCTCACGGTCAGGTGGAACTTGTTGTGCTTGAGTTTGTGCCTATTGCCTCTTGTCCTGTCACACGGACAACTGAGAAGAGTTGGCATCCTCCCTCCGCACCCTGCGAAGCGGTGCGTCGCTGCAGGGCCCCGAGCCAGCCGCCGCATGCGTTAGGGCTGACAGCACTTCTGCACGCTTAGTTGGAGGGGATGCAAAACGCAATCCTGAAATTACACCTAATAAGGCGATGGGAAAATGAAAACATACAGCCAGAAGGTGAAAGCCCCATTACGAAAAATTCGGTCTCTTGTTTTGCTTTAAAATATAATTTCAGTCAAATGGGCCTTATTTGCACAATTGCATTTGTCATTCTGTCTCTTTTCTGCAGCTGCACAATACTTTTATCTCTGATGAGAAAAAACTGTAACAGCCTCTGTCTCATTCTCTACCTTTGCTACGGATCCCTGCTTTCTTCCCCAGCTATCTAAAGCACCAAGAAAAAAAAAAGAAAAAGAAAAGAGTCCCTCATCTAAGGCGCAGTACCAGAGGTGCTGCGTTTTGACAGTGTGCTTTGTCACTTTGGCTCTGGAAAAGGCTTACAAAAGCTTTATTAACAGGCTCATTAGCACGGCCTGATTTACTTCTGCAGACTTTACTCTTTTACTAGTTTCCAGGAGCATCAGCATCAGTTGCAGGGCTAATGAATTCACTCAGATTTGCATGCTAATGAGGCTCCCATGACTCTCTGTGTTCTCTGCTTCAAATCGATCTTTGCTGTTGCTTGAGGAATATTAATAGAAATAAAAATAAAGGGGAGCACCAGGCATTTCAGTCGGACTTGCCGTAACCCAAGGCCACTGTGCGATTCATATTTCAGACTTTACACTGTTTTAGATCTTATTTTTTTCATGCCTTATTGACCCTAACTGCACAGGAGACATCACCTTTAGGGAATTCCTCTTACAGTGCTTGGCCAGAGACTCAAGGGACCGCTTAGCTAAAATCATGCTTGCACTCTGAATAAAGAAGTCAGGCCCCTCAAAATCATTCTACACACTAATGCAATTCCAGATCTTTTCTTCCAAAATATAGGAATTTTGTTTCCCCTTGACAGAGCAGGAACCCTGCATTGCTGCCTGGCAGAAGCAACTCCATCTACCTTGGTGGCAGTTCTGGTCTTGCTGGTGGCAGCGCCCAGCGAGCGTGGTCCACCTGGTGGCATGAGAGGCTTCTCCTTCCCCCGGCAGAGTTCACTGCAGTGCAGCTGCTAAAACATAAATTAATATATTTAGATCATCTTGGAGCAGAATGATTGTTGTCTCCTAGGCTGCCTCCCTGAGAAGTGACTTTCTGCCCAAATGCCTTCTTAAATGAGCGTCTTTCGTTTTGGGCCATTATAAGAAAAACAGAAGGAATTGGGAAGTGAAAGCATGGATTCACAACCCCAAAATCTCAGCTCTGCTATTTCAGTATGATACTTGCCCCAGCAGGATCAAACAGTCCGGTCCAATCCAATCATACGGATAAATGATGCACCTCTGTTAACTAGAGATGCTACTGCTTCATCGCTTCCTTAATTTTAGCAGTGACAAATACTGGTAGATGTGTGAGGCCCCAGAATGAAATCCCAGTGAGGAATCTTATTTTTACAAGAATATTTTTGGCTTTTGAGAGTACACTTAACACATCCAAATTAATGAAAAAGAGGATTCTTCACTGAGTAACCTCCCATGCCTGCTCTTCTTAATTTGATACAATGGCAAAGCATACATTGAGATTAAAATGCTTTCAGATGCTCAATTGCAAGAAATCATTCAGCAAAAGGCATGGCACCATTTTCACCATCTCTCTTGTTAGTGGGAATAAATCAAACAGCTCCATTTTGCTTGCTGCAAAAATAACACCATCCCTACACAGTTTTTGGTTTTTTACATCTTTTTTTTTTCCCAAACAGAAGTAAAGAAAATTAAATAAAATGAAAAGCAAGCTGTGGACTAATTATCCTTTTTTAAATGACTTCATATTGTAAAATAGCCTATTGAATGCATAATGAACATCATTACTGCCAACTGTTTGTAAGCGGAGGAAAGCAGAGTGGTCATCCCACCATTACCAGCACTTGTTTATCGAGCGATGTGGGGTGCCGGGGTGGAAGGGAGACTTTCTGCCCCAGCCCCGGAGTGAGCAAGCTGGGCTGGGAGCCTCCAAGCTCCGCACGCTTTATTTACACCCAGTAGCACCCAACGCTGCCTCCGGTTCCCATCTCTTGGCATCCTTTAATGAGCTCTGGTGCCCCCCTGTGCTGGTTGCAGCACAGACCTGTGTTTTCCAGATTAGCAGTTCTTCCGCCAGTTTGCCAGTGATAAAATGGAAAGGTTTGGCTGGGGAGCTGCCTGGGTGGGAAAGGGCCCTGCCCTCTTGTGTGGGAGGCTAGAGAGGGAAATATCCACTAAGGCAATCGCCAGGGAGGAGAAAAAGAGTCTAGTCCATGACCTGGTGAACATTTTTGAGTATTTATAGCAGATACTTCATGTAATATGGAAAAAATTCCTGGAATAGATTGGAGGAGCCCAGCCCAGAGCCCCTCACTTGCCCCTTTCTCCACCCAGCCCCACCAGGGCAGCTCCACAGGGTTAACATGGGCAACTTCCCTCGCTTTCCATGCAACCTGCTCCTGCTCTCGCTGCAGACTCTGAGGGCGCAGCAGAAAAAATCCACCCTTCTCCACCTCTCCTGTCTTTCCAGCCAAATGGAAATGGATGTCAAGCACCAAGCATGCGGATTGCACTTTTTCACAGAGATGAAAGCACCCCTCCTGCATTAGGAATGTGCCTAAATGTCATGCACCGGATGGCATCTCCACCCCGCGCGTCTCCAAGCCCCAGGCGTGCTGTGGTCGCTGGTGCGCCCCAGGCGAAGGCATCAGCTCACGAGCAGCAACGACCACCGGCCCCACAACCGCTTCCTACTGCCCCGGCTCTCATCCCACCCTCCTCTCAGCAACTTCACAGGCTAGGAGGTCATTTGTAACAGCTTGGCCTAGATCATCCTGAATGAAAACATCCAGTCAATCCCTAATTGTTACAAATTATATTAGTCTGTATTTGTGCAACTCGCATTGCAACAGCTTAATTCCGGCCGTGCCCAGGTCGCGGAAAGCAGGCCAGGCGGAAGAAATCCCCTCTGCGGGGGGACGCGCCGGAGCATCAACCTCAGAGCTTGCATCTCTGCGTACGGAGCAGCAGCACGGGAGCGAAGGGCTGTGCGGGGACCTGAAGTCCATCTCCTGCCCCGAATCGCAGCTCTGCACACTGTTCCGGGTGCTATTTTCACTGTTTTGTATGAGTTCAATTTACTTACTTAATACACAGGCTCTCCAATACCGCCTTGTTTCGCCCGGGCTTGGCTTGGCTATTACATTTGGCTTAAGGAGGTTTTTTAGGAAAAAAGCCAGGCTGGGAGGTAGGAGGGGACCTGCCGCCGTCCCCACTGCCCAGGGGGCTCGCGCCAGCTCGGCCGCTGTGGCCCCGTCCTGTGCCGATGGTGTCCCCTTGCCTCCTCGTCTCCCACCGCTCTAGGAAGGGCTCACTGGACCTTCAGTGCTCCTCTCTTCCCCAAGATATGACAGTGAAGCTTTTAAAAAAAAAATAAAGAAAAAACCCTAAAATTAATTTTCCTACATGACATATTTTAAAGGGCACTGTCAATTGGCTTTATAATTACATTTCTAAGTCACTAGAAGATTACACTGAAGGGTGAACTTTACAAAACCTGAATATTTTTATTTTTTTAAAAATTGAAAACCTTTTGGGGGATTTAAATACAATCCTTCTGTGCAGTAATCCCATGTAACAGCAACAGTAAGGAAATGGTAAGAATATGACGCCATCATTTTTGCTGATTTGTACCTCTGATTCAACACGGAGGCCAATAAATCACACGGGATTCAGTGGCTCCTTCTACAGAAAGGAGCAGCTTGGTTAAACACAAGCACTCAGGTCTCCCCAAAATTATGGCACCGCCCTCACTCCACAGAATTCTGAAAAAAAAAGATTTGAAATGTCGATTTTTGAGGCGAGAGCGTATTTTCTCCAAGTTATCCTCATTTCACGCCTTCAGGCTTTTCTCTGCAGCGAGGAGAGAAGGAAATGCCGTGCCCGAGAGCTGAGCTGCTCTCGTATCGAATTGCTCCGCGGCCGAGGGGCAGCCCAGGCGTCGGGAGACAGGGAGGAGAGATACCCAGGTCTGCCGACGGGGAGAACAGCGTCCGGGATGCTGAAAGGGTCCGGAAGGACGAGCCGCTCCTGGGCGGGCGCTCGGGTCCTCTCCTACCACACCGGCCTAAATCCCGCCTGTTTGCCCTTGGGTTTCCTTTCCAAGGAGAGCAAATACAGCACATTTTCATTACATTTGTTCCCTGTCTATTCAGGGGACGCTCAGGGAAGCTGCCTGCGTTAAACAAACACGTGATTTAAAAGCGCGCTGGTGAAATTACATTAAATTTTTTCCATCTCTATTCTAATTCAAAATGAAAGCAGCTTGATTTCAATTTAGCTCCCTTTAGCTCTCTTTGGAGATGAAACCTGGTTTAACTGGTTAACTTTTTCATGTGAACAAACTCACCGTCTTGTCTCAATAAAGCAGAAAAATAATAGGACAACGAAGCTCCACTCTGGTAGTGATTGTGCTTGCCAAATGCACATAGGAAATGATGGAGTTCCCTGTGCTCATCCACTACAAGAATCTGTATTAGTTTTTTCAAAATCGTACAAGCACAAAAAGCTAATGCAGTCTCTCAGCACAGGTAAGATTTATTTCTTGCTTTCTCACCCTCTTTCTTTAATACATACGGACCTGGATTCTCTGCTTGTATAATCCTTTGGCTTACATGGATTTACACCAGATATTGGCATTTGAGCTATGATTGACCTTGATCTTTTGGCTCTTGTTTGAGTAGAAGTCTAAAATTCAAAGGACAATTAATAGACAAAAACTAGTTTTACATGTATTGGAGACAATAAAATTGCAGCCTGATACCAAACATAGCCTAAATAAATAACCTTGAGAACACCAATTACTTACATATGAGAACTCTACTTTGAGGGTGCTATAGCTGCTTCAGACCAAAAAGGCAGTATTTATACATAAAATTGATAGCCTGTTATTTAAATAGCATGGTTCTTCACTGAATGCAATTAAAAAAAAAAGGAAAAGAGAAAAAAAGAAGCACAAAGCCCTCAAGATATTGCTTCAGGTAAGCAAAAGCTGCATCAGTAGCAGGTGCTAGTAAATGCTCTTGTCTTCCCAGAATGCTATGAAAGCAAATAGCACACAGCTCTGGACCTGACGACAGAAGGGGACAGCGTAATGACACGGTAACTTAGCTTAAAAAAGGGAGCATAAGGGAATAACCAAGAGAACTTAAAACAAACAAACAAAAACCCTCCACCTACAACAGAGAACCTTGCATAAGCTATGCAAAAATACATCTGTATATGCCACATTTAATTTACAGGCTATATCGAGCATTTAGGTTTCGCAGCTCTGAACAAAGTGCAGCAAATGATTTTGCTTCTAATGTCAGAACGCTGGTGATTTTAGTAGCATTTGATGTATTTAAACAAGATACAGCCTGGAATAATAAGCAGCAGTTCAAAGATTTATCTAAACGTGTTTGGCAGTTCCCCCGCCCTTTGCCTTGCAAAATATACATAGCACAATCGAGACTATACCCTGTGAATTACCACCCTCCGTGGGTCTGCATGTGAGATTATTGCAAATAAGCAGGGCCAAATGCTCTCAACTTAGCCTGAGATAATCAGCTAAGGTGAAATAATTTCCAACAGTTATATTTTTCTGCTTCAGGCTCTTTAAAAAACAAAAACAAAGCAAAACACAAATAAAGGTAGAAGGAAACCAAACCCATCATTTATTGCTTCCTTGTCCTGGACTGGCTACCATGTATATTCCTAAATATTCAGATTAGCAGTGCCAGATCCTGAGTCCAAGCCACCCTTCATAATTCAACAGCAGCAAGAGCTCAAAGCCCCCCTATACTTGACATCGCTATGGAGACAGGGTGGATGAGATCTTTTTCATTAGTAAGGCTATCCATCTCCTAAAATGGAGTGTAAAGCTGCAGAAATTAGTTTCAGTTCCAAGGCTTTTTAATTATGCTCAAATATAAGTGCCCCAGTCAGCCAAAGAGGCTGTTTTACCTCCTAGACATCAGCGCATGGCAACTTCTCTTTAAGATGTTCTGTGTTTGCAGTTTACATTGACTTTCAATTTGCAATAGCTATTTGTTGTTGTAACACAACATGCAGGAAATTTCCCTGTAAATTCAAAAACTCAGTGCAGCAAAGATGAAATTTCACGGCTTACATAATCAAAAATGTAGCAAGCAATAGCTGAAAGTTCCGATTTTAGACAAAATGCTGAGAGAGAGAGTGAGGTTCTATTTTTGCTTGTGTTTTTGAAGATATTGCCCATTATTTTTTAAATAATTGTACAGTTCTGCCTTGCTATTGCCAGTATATCCCATTATCAGTCAAACTAATATGCCTGGAGAATGAAACCCCCAAAAGAAATCTTCTAAATTAGTGAAATAAATACAGTTAATGATGATAATTAAGTCACAGGGGATAATTGAGAGATTATCAAATTACTATCTGTAATCTTTGGCTTGCAAATAAGATGAGAGTTTATAGAGCTAATCCATTCTAATAATAAAAATAATTTTTAAGAAGTAGGGAAAAAAGCACCCCACCCCCCTCAACCTAGGAAGCATTAGGTTTCTTCATGACTGGAGGTATTTTGCCAATTTAATTGTCTAATTTGAGGTTTTTGTAGTTTGGAAAAAAAATTTCGGCAGCCGTTGCAATATTGGCCCTTAAGGAGGTAGAAATACAGGTCAGGACCAAATTTCTTGCCAATCAGTCCAGAGGAAACCCTGCTGCCCCCTGCAACCGAGACCAAGGCTGGTGTATTTACTCTCACAACAAAGGTATCTGAATAACGACAGGTGAACTGCTTGAACTGCTTAAAAACAATAAGAGACGTGTTCAAGTTAAAGTCCCTGTTCTGAATTCTAATAATAAATTTAGTGCAAAATTTGAAGCCAGTATAAGCACTATGTCAGCGGACTTTGCTGTTAAAAAAAAAAAAAAAAAAAAAAAAGGAAAAGAAAAGTCTCCCCAACCCCCAAATACCTGTCAGTTGTGAGACTTTTTTTTTTTTGATTTCACAGACTTTCACCAGTTCATATTCAGACTAGAGGGTGCTAACCTAGAGCCAAATGCAGCCACCTCCCTCCCATCCACAGCCTCTCCCAGACCAGTTACGCTGTGATTTATTACCACTAGTCATTTGATCTGTCCCAAACTCAGGTGATTACATTTTCTAATCTGGACACGAGCCAACACGCAGGAAGAGGCAACGATGTGGTGGGTAAGTTTATGTATTTGGGGGATAGGTACTGTTTTTGGGGAGAGATTGTTAGGTTTTTGTTCTTGGTTTTGTTACGAATATTTGCAGGACTCTGGCATAGGCGATTTAAGGAGATCTAAATATGGACTCTAGCAGGTCAATTAAGGATGTATTTAATTTTAACACGTGAATAGTTCCTTTGGATCTCATCCATGGAAATCAATGGAAAGGCTGCTGACGGTTTGATTGGCTTCGGATCAGAGCCAGCAATTTTGATTGTAGAGATCAAATGCTTAAAATTAAGCATATGACTAATGCTTCACTGGATTAGGGAATCAATTAATGAAAGTGGGGTGCTTGTTATAAGATTTCCATTAACTTTTATGGAGATTTTTTTTCTAAACACAAATTGCATATTCATGCCCTTGAATGCATCTAGGTAGGAGGAATCAGGAAGATTCATGTAGACTGCATCCTCTAATGAAGCTTTTGTAAGGACTACGTGTTTCCGTAGAGGAAATTAAATCTTTGCACTTTAAGACTTCATACAAGACCTCGTACCAACAAGATAAGCAACAGAAAGCAGATCCAACCCTCCCTATGCTGAAAGCTCTCCAGAGCAACGGGGGGTTGACAGAGCCGGAAAGTGGTTGTCCTCACTAGCAATTCGAAAGGACGAGAAATGACATAGCAAAGTGCAACCCCCCTTTCTGCACATCTTTCCTCACCTTTGGGCAGACGTGCTCAAGTGTGGCACAAGGCTGTGGGGCGGCACTGCCAGGAACCAAAGTCTCCCCGCTATTCGCAGCAACGAGCCCCTGGACGTCTCTTTGCTATCAGAAAGACACAGCTCTCGAGAGATCACGGGAAACACGGACATCCAGCCCCTTGGTCTGAGAGAAGCAGACCGACCTCAGAGGTGCGAAACAAACGCTCTGGAGTGTGCAAGGGAAGGAAGGTCCCCAAAGTGTTTGGCCACCCGGCCAACGTTATTGCTGAAAGGTAAAACTGCTCAGCTCACCCGGCTAGCTCAGGACACGGCAGGTCGTGCTTTACAGCCACGTACTTTCGATTACTTGGTCACAGAGGGGCGGCCAGCCCCGATCTGGAGAAGTTGCACTCCTGACTGCTGCTCTAACCAAATACCAACCTGGAGCCACGGAAGGGGAGCGGCCTTTAACGCACCAAACTCCTTGGTATGAGCGCCCGTACGTGTACCAACGCCTATAATGTCAGAGCAGCGCACTAAACCACAAAATGTTTCTGTAAATATTGTTTCACGCTTGGATGAACAAAACACGTTTTTATCTGCAAGACAGCGCAGGGTGTAAATTGTAGTTTAATTGAGAAGCTGCAAATGCCAACTTTAGCTTTTTTATTTTTATTTATTACTTTAAAACAGGCCTGATTGCTAGTGGCAGAGCTCTGTGCGGAGCGCTCTGCACTAAGCCCACTCTTGTTTTTGCAAACTTTCCCTCCTCCTTTCTCTCCCTTTCCCCCACCCTTCCAGTTTTGCTTGCCTGGGCTCTCCTCCTTTCCATTAACGATGTCTTCAGGCTCGAGAGCGTTCGTTGGCCTCGCTTGCTTGCAGCTTGGCAATCTTCCACAGCAATGTTTGCCGGCTGGGAGCAGGGTCTGGCTCTCCCCTTGCCCCACTGGCCCTGCCGCCCTTCGCACCTCTCCATCGGCAGGTGTCAGGGAGGCTGACAGTCTGCCGAGACACAGCTTCATCGCTCGGGGGACGAATCACAAAAATAAGGCTCTGCTGAGAGCCTCGGCACAAACTGTTTCTCCCTGTGTAATCTGTGAGCGCGATTCTCTCTCCTCGGAGCAGCTGGGGTTGCCGTATCTGACCAGGGGCTAATGAGAGCCTCTCTCAGATCTGGCACCTGACCATGGCCAGCTGCTTGGGGTATGGTGGTGGTGCAGATGTTTTTTTCTCCACAGGCCAAAAATATCTTTCCTGTAAAGCTGCAGTTGCAGCTGGGCAGCACAAGGAATATCTTAAGAGCTTGGGCACCTACACAGGACTTTGCATTCTCCACATCTCTTACATGTCACCATCCTATCCCAAAGGGCCACTGTTCATTTCAGTGTTGGCAGGTGTTTGAGATCTGATAGTATCTCTCTTTGGTGGAAAAAGTCATCAGTTTGTGGACTAAGCAGAAAGCATCTTGCTGCATGGAGGCTTGGGTGTCACCACTTGCTGGGAAGGTTTCCTGGAGCCCCCAGCAGGAAGGGACAACCTAATTCTTCAGGGTCAGCAGTCAGTCATGTAGCACGGGGTTGTCTGGTGCTGAGGGAGGGGAAGGGAGAGGACCACCAAGCCATCTGTACTAAATCACTGCTCCTCCTGGGCAGCTTTCACTGGCAGGGCGCCGAGAGAGCCCAGGCTGGAGCTGCAGAGCGGGGCCCCCCCGGTGGGAGATGCAAGGGGAGCATGAAGCACTTCCAGCTGGGAATCGAAAATCGCAATTGCAAATTGCACCCTCGGTGCTCAGAGGGGTGAGTCAAGCCCATTAGCTAGCTAATCCACACAACAGGCTTTTGTGAGGCTACTATTTTGTTCTGGGAAATGTATGATCTACTGATTACACAGTATCCGAACATGCCAAATGTATGCTTGAAACCAGTAAACAATAAATATTTAATTAGCCGGTCATTTTGACAATAACAACAGGCAACAATTAAACTGGATTTTCATTTCGCTTTCATTTAGTTGTCAGTCTTGTATAGTTACAGTTAAAACCCAGCTCCTGTCTTGACTGCAACTTTTATTAAGATTGTGAGGATAGAGAATATGTAGGTTTGATCTATGCCTTTGATTTGTCCTGCTGTTGTGCAGACTGTGGATATGACTCAAATAACCACTAATATAATGTGAGTTGATTTTGAATTTTAAAAGCTTATTCTTTTTGGTCTAACACCACCAACTAAGATTTCAGAGAGTCATCACACTTGACAATATGGTTATATTTTAACCTGAAACTGTTAAGCTACTCCGTGCCCATCAGGGCTTTTCTCACCTCACTTACCCTTCTACGCTTTCCGCTCCCATGTTCAGCCTTTCTTCCATTCTCATCTCTCTCTATATTCCTTTTTAGTCCTCTGCTTTTCTGCTGAACCCCAAAGATGCCATCCAATACGACGTCAAATTTCTAAATGAAAAATGGAAGCAGAAAAGGCATCTTTCAAGCACCAGCTGAATTTTCAGGCAAACTATGTTTGTATCAACAGCCTCCCCGTCCCCGTTCATCTCTGCTTCCTTGGTCACCAAGCTTTGCAGGCAGGCAGCCTTGCTGGCAGGTTAACCCGAGAAGCCTGGGGCTGGAAAAGGAACTTTTCCTACCTACCCCACCCAACCCCCTGCCACGTTAAACCCCTATGGGCAGGGCAGGCGCTCCGCGGTGCGGGAGCAGGACCGCGGCTGCGGAAGGACGGCTGGGAAGCCTGTCCTGCCCGACAGTGATGTATCTGCTCTCAGGAATGAAGCGGGGCTTCTCGTGCATGGCTGTCAGTCAGCAACTCGCAGGGGCGATACGGAAAAGAATGGAGATCTCGGCTGGTTGGATTTAGGGCACCAGACTGTGAACGAGGAGACTTGGTTGTAATTACCCTTCTCCTGCTGAACGGCTGTCTGATGGCAGACAAGTCATTTCATATCTGTTTCCCTTTCCATCCTTTCCTGTGTTGTCTATAGGATTGTAAGATCTTTACAGCACATTAACGTCTCCCTGATGGACCCGCAGAGCATTTAGCATTCAGCAGCCATGACCCCGTTCGAGGCATCGAAGCACTGTTGTAATGGATGGCATATATACTAGCTACGCATCTGGTCACCAGCGTTCCTGCTTTTTACATATCTCCCTTTCACTGCAGTGCACAATGCCACATCCTGCCCGAAGTCTTCATACAACAGCTGACTTTGAACTCAACAGTTTTACCAAGTCTTATTAGATTCCGGTGAATGTCAAAGGCATTTCCAATTTAATTTAGACTTTCATTAGAACCGAAAACTGAGCCTCGAGTCCCCCCTGTACGATAGAGGTAACGTCCTGCAAAATAAATTGAATTAATTTTGAAAGTCAGCTTTGAATCAAGTCCACTGTGTTTAGATCCACTAATCAGAAAGCATTTACAGAGTCACAAGGAGCTGATAAAATGTGTACACAGTTTTAAATATCCCCTTGTGATGCATTGTAAACCTTAATTTCAAACAAGACAGCTTAAAAGCTTTATGGATTTGATTGATGATATAGCCTCTATATTGATGGCTGAACCCAGCGTACTGTTATTTCTGCTTTCTCTGGCTAACAACAAAGTTCAGAATGATAATATATTTTATAAAAAGCTTTACTATTACATTGCTGCAAAAGTGACATTAAATAATGATAATAGGCCCGAGCCACAGCTCCACGTTGAATCAGTTCTGGAGGCAACAAATTTACATAACACAGGCACAGAGGCTCCTTGCAAGCACAGTGATAATACCCGAGCTCACCAAAATGCTAGTAGTTGAACTTCCCACAAAGCAAAGGATGGAAGAAGGGCAAATTTGGGGAGCTGAGGGGTTCACTTGATTCCTGCGTGCTCTGCCAGCTGGCAGGACACCTCCCCAGGGTTACCAGGGACCTCGGAGGTCCATGGGTCTCCAGCCGAACTCGCAGAGGTCACATCTCAAGAAACCAAACAGTAGGAAGGAAATAGTCTCTGGAAACCTGATAGAAAAGCTAAGCCTTCTTCCGTGAAACCCTGTAGAAGAATTTCAGTTCTCCAGAGGAAGAGCAAAACCAGCAGTTCACTCTAATAACCCAGCTTTAGCACTTCATTTTCCTCCGCTGATGCTGCCTTCAGCAGCGGCAGACCAGCCCCCTAATCGATACGCACACCCACCTCGCACGGCACCCAAGAACGCATCGCTCGGGGCCTTCGTGCTCTCCTTGCCCTAGCTCTTCCTCTGCAGCATCACCAGTGTCATGTCAGTGTCATTCAATGTCATTTCACTGAATTCGGAGCTGGCAATTACGAAGTCTCAGTCCGAACATGCTGCACACGTCGGGAAGAACAGCAGGTACTTCACTGCGGCGTTGTACAAATTCCTTCGTGTTTGAGGGCACCTGAAGTGCTTTGAGTTCAGCTGGAAAAAGGCTATCTAAAACGGAGATCATTAGTATCTAAGAGCTCCTGCCAGTGCCAACAAATACACGAAATATGCACAGCAGAAACAGCAAGGAACTCACAGCTGCAAAAAGCAGAAGCTTTCCAAGCTGCTAGAAATGGACTCAAAAGTCAAAAATACCATGCTGTGTGCCTCAGCTGATGAAGCAGAGGGACAGCCATTTGCACACAGCTCATTTGGATCACGTTTCTGATGCCACGTGATTCATGAGTGCACAAATCTTCACTCATCAGATGCACCGATATGTCAAATACAGCCTTTCTGTATAGATCACAAAAACAAAATTTCAAGTCATACTGACAAGCAGCCACTCACAGGCAGAGCTGAGGGGCTACTATTCACATTTAATTAGAAATAATTATGGCAAAAGGAAAAATCCCACCTTGAGAGATAACCATATTGAACAGAAAGTTGCAATGGAGCATGACAGCATTGTATATTTTTTAAAAAAACATGGATGGTTTGCAATCTAAGGTACAATTTATTCAACTAGAGTTGAATGGTGAATTAAAAATTTGGAAATGACATAGGTTTACAGCTCGCATAAATTAATACTACGATTCCACAAGGCATTACCGTTCAACCGTCAGTGACGATTCTTGAAATACTGTACAAAGACTAAAGCTTAAATAAGAACAGTCTACAGAAAGAAGACTTGCTCTAAGCTGTATATGAAATACTATCTGCTAGTGAAAGAACCTGTGTAGCCTCCAGAATATCCAACAATTTTAAATTCTATATTCAATTTTACATTTACTGTAAATCAGTATATCAAATCCATACCAATTACATTATCATCTGGAAAATATAATACGTAGGTAGAAAAACGTTATATGAATGTCAGCTATAGTTTTTAGGCAGCCTCAGAAGTGGGGCTTTTCAAATCTGCTCCCTGAATTTGTGAGTGTAAGTTCAGAAATTAAATAGTTATCTTTAACCATGTAAATAACATTTACACATCTTTACATTTTTACATATAAAAACATCACAAGCAAGTATTTATGCTCAAATTTACCTTAAACTCCCTCTAATTATAATATCTGCATGCAAAAACAGAACAGTTAGTAGTTTTTACTGTCTGGCACAATTTTAGAAGTAAGATTTTATGATCTCATGAACTTCCACACAGTAGACCAGATTCTCATCTTAAAATGAAGTCAAAAGTAATCAGCATTGTAAAATAATGCAGTTTATGTGCAGTTTACACATGCTATTGTAGGTGCATTTTGTGGAACTAACAAGAAGATTGAAATCTGAAAGAGAATCTACATTTCTCATATGTATACACACACACACACACATATATATATGCAGAAGAAATGTAGGTTTTTCAGTATATATGCATACACATACATGTATATACGAATGCACAAACAACTCGAAGACTACCAATACAAAAAAATGTATTTCTGTGCAATGATGTAGAAAATTTCTATTGCATGAAAACGGGGTGGGTAGAGACCTTACTTTTCCCTGAAAATGGAAGTACTCTCAGGCAGAGAGTATTTGATTTTACACATGTATGCAGACTCCAAGAAAGCTGCAGTTCTGCTTTTTTTTCCACTCTTCCTCAAATGGACACTAAATATTTCAGTCCCTGTATTTCATCATTATTTCCTGTTTTATCTAAGAGGAAAGCTATTACCACCTTTTGCATAAATGTTCTCTACCTAGATCATTGCAATTTTAAGAAGATTTTCCTTTTTTACTTCCCCCTCTCCGGTTCTTTCATTTATGAATTCTGACAGCCTTGGGTTTTGCCCCATTTCCCCAAGATTTCTCTTCAGTTCCCATGTCTCTGTTGTCCCTGGGAAAGGTAGATGCTACCAGTACACAACACAATCAGAAAACAGATCATTAGCAAATGGCTTCCCCACCAATGGAGAACAGAAAGTCATTTTTTGGGTAGGATCTGACAGATCTGCGGGCACCTCTAGATCATTCCACTTTGCCAGGTTCAATGAACCACTTGACAAAAGTTAATTAGAGTATTGCTGTCTGTGATAGGAAGGCCTGCTGAGGGATGGTGGAAGCATCCTGTTCCTCGCAGTAGTTCAGCCAGAAAGCTACCCACCATGACTTTCATTATTAATAAATGCACCATGCGATAATTACACCTTTCACAAGCAGCGTGGATTTGAATCCAACGTTGTTAAGCCTCTCACATCTTTCTGAAAGCGAGTTACCCAGTGCTTCGTATGCTCAGTCAGGAGGCGTTGTATACATGAAACTATTGCTGGTATTAATAACAACACTAGCAATAAATAGAGATGTGAGCCCAACTCAAAAATTCCTTCATGCTAGGGAAACCTAGTGTGTGCCTACATGCATAGTTTCATAACACATCAGTTGCTTAATTTGGTAAGCAGAGAGAACTGTGAGAAGCAGCAGGACTGGTTTCCAATCTCTCATATCATATGGATTAACTGATATTTACCCCTTTCTTACCTACTGTTGAAACTGCACTACAAGCTTAAAATTATCAGAAGAACAGAGAAAAAACTTCATCCTAAAAGCCTTAAGGAAAACAGGATAACAAGAACTCACAGCTGCCCAAATAAGTAAAAGCCTTCTCTGGCGTATGTTGGGTGGTCATTCTTCCTGGAGAGTGCTTTTCAGGCAGCGAAGGACAATTTACTCTCCCAGGCTGGCCAGGCAAGTCACTAAACAATAGCAGAGCAATTCAGACACCAAGTTCCTTGTGAACTACTTATATTTGTCTCTAAATAAATGCATCTTATTAAACATGCTTGCTAACTTGTTTAGATGAGGAACTACAGGCTGGATTCCGGTGTCTCCTGATGGTGGGTTAGCCAGTCCTTATAAGTTTCACTGCTTTGGCTTTACTAAAGCTCCAGTTTAAATCTACATGATTAAAGCTCCCATGGCCTTCAATAGATGGTCATTACATGATCTGCCTTTTTGCGGGCAGTAAAAAACCATTTGCAGCTCCCACATGCTACCAAAAGGCTTGATCGAGATGTGCAGTTACCGTGCTTGCATGCGCACGGGCGAAGGACAGGATAGTGGTGCACAGCTGTGGTTTCCTCTGTACAAATGATCTTCTCCCTTATCTCTGCCCTGACTCCAGCTCTCTTGTGCATGACTGTGTGGGAGGTCTTCATGCCACCTCCTTTACTTCTAAATGATGCCTAGGAAGCCTTGTTTGATCTTACATAAGCCAAATCTGCACCTCTCTGTATGCCTTTTTTCTTGGTGGAACGGTATTTAGCTCCAGAGTTTGATAGTCTCCTTCACTGTAAAGTTCAATAGAAACAGAAACAGGGCCTCATTCCAGGGGAGAATATTCTGCAAATGCTTCTAAAATTAGGAGCTGGCCCTGGGAGTGTTTGCAGACATCTGGATATGATGCACAGCAGCAATGCTTCTGTGGTTCAGCAGCATAATTGCAATAAATAATTCAAGAAACAGTAAATGATGCTAGAAGTGAACTTTTTAGCTTTGCAAAGCAACCAATCAGTTCTAACCCACAGAGGGGGTTAGAACCTGACAGATTCAGCAACAGACATGGGGGAACACACCAGGTTCTCCTGGAATTAACAGTGACTGTAGCTTCCCACTAAAGCAGGGTGGCAGATGGACAGCCAGTCTCAGAGATACCCAGGTTACAGCCCGTAAGTGGATTTGACTGCACTGTTCAGGTCACAGCTGGACTCTAGGACTCCCCAGCAAACTGCCTGGGGAGTCTGCCCGTGATTATCCCCAAACTGAGGAACACACAGATAGTCCAGAGCTGCCAGCAGCACTCCTACCCCACCTCCAGCCCTGGCACATCCTTGTGAGACTGCTGATACGTGCCCCCTGAAATAGCCCTAGTCATAATTCATAGCCACATTCCAGGACAGTGAAGATGAGCAATGAGATCAGATAATGTTAAATATAGCCTAGTAGGTGAGAAGCATGTTGATCCCCTTTTGTTCACTTTTTGGGGGGAAAGCGCTTCCTCAGAAGATAAACATTTCTGGCTGCACTTCTCTGATGCTTCACTGTAAACATTGCCTTGCTGGAACACTATCCCCACATCTCTTCTCCCCTCAGACATTTTAAATAATTGGGCATTTGATATCATGTAATATTATGTAAAACTAGAGAACTATTATGTAATCTAGCAGTGATGTTACGGGACTAAGAATCAGGAGATTCCAAGCTTGGAAGCGTATTCTGCCACCGTTTGCCGCTGTCTGCCTCTATTGAGTTGTATGACCTTGGCAAATCACCTCACCTTTCCATTTATGTTAGATCTGTCTCATTTGTGTAAGTCTTCAGGGCACGAACGGTGCGTTACCGGTGTCTGTGGAACAGAGCCTTGGATCTCTGGAGGAGCTGTTGGATATTAGGGTAGGACAAGTGACAGAGATGGTAATTACACTGGAGGAAGTGTCAGAAAGAGTAAGAGGGCTTCGCATCCTTCTAGAATTGCACCATATAGGATTAAGAAATGAATTTATGTAGCAAATTAAGCTCTATGTTCAGTTGTCTCATGCACAGACTGGGTGAATATTTTTAAATAGCCACCTTTCAGATCCCAGAGAAAAGCCGGACAGGAATTTTCCCTTATGCCCATTACTCTTTTCTCGGGCAATCAAGACCTTGGCCAGGAGAATATGCAATAACTCACAGATACAAGGTATAAATATAGAGGGAGTGGAGAACAGAATTTCTCTCTGTACAGATGACATTCTGCTATACATCACAAAACCTGACACTTCAACACCAGCAGCCTCTGATCTAATCGAGGGACTCGGTTTAGCTTCTGGTTATAAAATAAGTCCAAACACAAGGCTATCGGGAGGCGACACTTTCCTCTGGGAATGCAAGACCTTGAGTCATGTAAATGGAGCAACACTGGCTCTTGCCTGCTTAGAATTCAACCATGCAAAAACATCTTAGCTGAAAATAGGTTATTTAATCAATAAAAAAAAGATTTAAATTGCATTATTAGAGTAAATATCCCCTTGAACTTGTAACTGTTATACCCTTTTAGTATTCCTGACTTTTTCTTCCAGTGCTTGCACAGTCATGTGCCATGTTCAGGGTGGGAGGGAGAAGGGTAGGATCAAGATAGTCCAGGAGGACCCAAACATCTTCCAATCCTTTCTGGTGACCTCATTAGAAGATTAAAGTTTCAGCCATACAGACTGTATCCTGTTTGTGTATCTTTACTTTCTTTGCTTCTTTTTCCATTCAGCAAAGCTGACCTCACCTTACCTCACATAGCACAGCCTTGAAAAAAGAAAAAAGAAAAAAAAAAGCCATTTTGGAGACCCCTCCTTTCCCATCTCATGTTATCTACAGCAGGGCAAAGCATGAAACTATAACCAGGTACGAGCAGAATCCACTGCCTCAAACTCTGGTCTACTTTAAAGACTTCAAATTAACATACAGTCATTTGTCCCACCGATGCATTACAAATTCTAGTTTCATAAAAGTCTGTAATTACAGCTGATTCCTTGGAGCACTCGCAAGTCTGACTCACATTTGAGTTACTTTTATAACACATATAAGGGGCAGAAGCAAATCCATTTCTTTCCATCTCCCGCCACCACCCAGAAAATTAAAAAGCTGTATGCAAAGTGTGACAGGTGAAGCACATTTGCATTCAAGTGCAATTATATCCAGTATAATGAACATATTTGAAAGAGTCCTTCCTGATCCAATGCCTGCCTTTTGAGAATCTGAGTCACACAGGCCTCACTTTCTTCATAGTGTTTTTTTTTTGTTTTGTTTTTATTACTAGTAACAGTATTACTAATGCTGTTAGCCATTATAACTGTGAAAAGAAGGTTAGGTTTTTGTTTGCATCTCCTGTTATCACCAGCAACATCACCAGCTATTCTGCTATTGGCAATGATCTACTTCAAGAAGTGGAACGAACACTAGGTGTTCTCAGATCTCAAGTTGAATTGTTACGATTCTCTCTCGGAAACATCGCATTTGCCTTGTAAAAGGATATAATTTTGTTCACAAACTATTGAGAGAGACAAGAAATGGAAGCTCAAAGTTTATAAATTCCTTCTTCACATATTTAAAAGAAAAGCAGTAGAGAGCCTGAAAGACCAGAATTCAGGATTGAACAAACAGCTCAGTTCTTAATTTTTTTCTCATTATTTAGAAAAAATACCATAGCAGAGATATGCAGAATATCCAATATTTTTACTGTTATTGGCTCTAACCCTTCTCACTGTGCTCATTCCAACAGCTGTGATCTTACCCTGAAACACTACTCATATTATGACACCTCCTGCACGAAGACATAGCGGGAACGTAGTGCCAATTTCAGCAAAGGAATCATAGAGCAGCAGCAGACAGGAATATTACTGATCAATGGCAAAAAAGATTAAAGATAGTACCAGCTTCATGGCACTCTACTGAGCAATGAGTGTAGAAGATCAAAGGTATTATCAAGTGCAAAGGGAGAGCTTGTGGCTATTAGGCTGACCAAAAAAAAAAAAAAAAAAATCCTTAAGGGAAATAGGAACAAAACCGTTAGCAAAAGATAACAATCAGATTTTCTTGTTTCATGAAAGGGAAGATGTTGGAGGAGTAGGTATTAGAAACAGTAAGTCTTCAAATAGTGTTTCAAGGGCAAGGAGCTGGTCCTTAAAAAGCAAAGAGGGAGAGAGATAAAATCATGGAGGAAACACTACGGAGAAGCAGTAGAAGAACTTCTACCAGATGCCTTGAATGGAAAGGCCTCAATGAGACATACAGCTCAGGCATGTAGAAAAAGAGGAGATAGGATTGAGGTGACCCTAAAAGCAGAAGCGAGCTATAAAGGTCTTGGTGGTGCAGTTGCAGCATGGGGAAACAGTTATTTCACTGCACAGCATCCTCCTGTACTAACTAGACATTTTTATGCATTTTGAAGCACAACAAAAACAGAGGTCTTCAAATACATAACACGATTGCAGAATGTTAAATGGAAAGAGAGCATTGGAAAAACATTGACTATGTTTTTAATATCCTGTTGAGGGAAATAGGTTGTCACGCACCGTCGTACAAATAACCAGTTCTCTGCGGACAGCCAATTGTGCACCTACAAATATCACTGATTCATAGTGTGAGGACTTACCAATACTATGCAGTTACGTGCAGTCATAAACAACTCAGTGTGTTTGAATAATGGGAGTTTCAGCAACCAGGAGAAGAAAACCAAGACCAAAGGCAAGAGCAACAACATGGGAAAAGTGGAAAAGAACTTTTTCCAAGTTCTCAACATCACTATTGCCTTGGAAATCAAGTTACTCCCTCTCTCCCTCCCCAAACCAAGAAACAAAGACTCAGAAATCCACTTTTCCAGATTAAAAGGGAGTTGAAAAAGCTCACAGACTCCTATTATTAGTACCCTATTTGCTATCACACGTCAAAGAAGTCCTCACCTGTGTAAACTGGTCCCATTTGGAAAACATCTACTTTTGTATTGCTTTGCCATTTATTACATTATTTACATTATTTAGTGCTGCACACAGTTCTCAAGAAATCTGTTCTTTCTTTTATTCCCTGCATAGTCACTGTTAAGCCACTGAAAAAATTTTCTTTATTAGTATATGATGACTAAAAGAGAATAATTAAAAAATGCTATTTTGCTCAGATGCCACAGACAAATTCTAAAGTTCAAATTGTATTTGATGCATTTTGACATGATCTGGCCAAGAATAGACATAACAGCATCTACACCAGGTTTGGGGTCTTTTTGCTGAAGAGGATTTAGCAGGTTTGAAGTTCAACATATGCCGCAGCCCATCCTTGGCAAGCACGGGAAGGAACACACACATCAATGTGATGCAAGTTCAATCCAACTTTATTCCTTTGTCTACCTAATTTATATATCTTTTCTAACAAGCTCATGTATCAACGCGCCTCGCAAAGCATTTCTATTGGTTGTCTAATATTGTCCAAGCGCATCTGCTCAGTTTCTAATTGGCTGTTGTGTTGACTCCCCTTGTGAGTGATCACAGGCGCTTGCTTATCTGTTGTGTTAACTCCCTTTCTGGATGCATATCCTGTCAGTGATTACAGACATCTGCTTATCTTTTCTTCTTTAGCCTTTTGTCTTCAAAAGAATTCCTTCTTTGAGCAGTTTGTTGCTTACTTCAGCTTTTTATAATCCTGCAAGATAGCCAGGGCCCAGACACAGGGCCCCAACACCTCCCCCTCTTTTTTCAAAAACAGAGTCAGCTATCCTCTGCATGGACTGCTGCAGACATTGCAATATACAAGGTAGACATACAAGTAACATCAGAACAATCAATCCCATAAGCATAAATTGATGAACGAGAGAAGCAAGCCAAGAGCTTAAACCTAGCGATTTTAACCAACTTTCCAAGCCCCAGCTCTCCTCCCTCAGTTTACTCATCCCATCTTTTAGGTCCTTTATTCTCTTATGGATAGATTCCGAATGATCAGACAAATTCATACAACACATTCCCTCAAACTCCTCACACCCATGCCCATGCGCTAATAATAAAAAATCTATAGCTGCTCTATTTTGCAATACTGCATGATTTACGCTGGCTACGTCTTGAGATAATTGATCTAGAATGTCGGAAGTCATGTTAAGTTCATTTTTTGTCCAACAAGCTAACTGCTTTAATGTTGTCATTGCACGCGCTGCTGTAGCCCCGGGAAAAACCATGCTCGTTAAAAGAGTTCTCAGATTACTCCAAAATTTAGGGTCTCCCACTTCGCTACAATCTAATTGGTGCAATTCTCTTTTCTTCTGACGGCTCCTTTGACTATCTGCCCACTGTATCACTGTCGACACATTTGGGTGAAATAATGTTAGTTTCCCCAAATAGCATGGTCCCCCTTTCGGTCCTGCTGGTACTCCGTTCCATGCCCTATCTCCACAGATCAAAAAGATTCCAGGCGGCAATCGCCGCGCTGGCTTATCAGTTAGATTGCATTTGGAGTATGTTTGTCCCATTACTTTGTCTGCTTTCAATCCCGACTCGACAGACGCCCATGTTTTACTGGGCATGTCAAGCTCTGTACTTAGGGGCTCAAATTGCACCCATCCTCCGTTTCTTGTGCCATTTGTGGCATTTACGCATCCTAATAAATCTAATTCTTCTGGGGGTGACCGCAATGTGTAGTTTAGTTGTTTTATAATCTCACACTGCCACCCACCATCTCTTTGTGCATCAGTCAAACCCGGAGTTTTCAGCGTCTGGTTGACCGTAGTAAAGTTTAGACATGTTACATTTCCAATAAATCCTTGAATTCTCCCGGTTGCCACACCGGCACTCCCACTAAACAAGTTCGAAATGGATCTCCTGGTCTCTGCAGGCTCAAGCAAAATGATTTCTGACCTGTTGTATTAGCTACGGTTACCCATATGTTTTCTCTCTTATTAATATTCGTTAATGACCACACATGAATCACGCCAGTTAATCCCAACCACCAAACCCACTGTGCCTTCATGTTTCTTTAGGCAACACTTCTGGGTTTGCTTCAGCACCCTGTAATGCATTTGTTGTTTCGGCTTTCTCCTTTGTCAGCCACGGCCGCACCCACTTGGCTGGTATCCACGTAGTTCTATCCCTGGCAAATTTTCTTGGTACCGATAAGCCACAGTGCCAGCTATCTTTTCCTCTATCCCTTTTATTTATTTTTATATTTATTTATATATTATTATTATAAATTATAAATATATTTATAATCACAATTATAATATTATAATTATAAATATATTTTATATATAATTATAGTTATTATTATTATTATTATCGTTATTTATCTATTGGTTCCCATGTTGGTCCGTCCACTCTTTATATAACTGGCATGGCCGTAGGAGTGAACAGAAACTCTCCCTCCAACTTAGCATTCTCTATAAGGCCCTTGTAACGCGTAACAGGGTTAAAATTCAGGTCATGAGGCGGCACTGCCTCATCTTTGCCTTCCTTCCCCACAGGGCCGAACAGTTCCCTCTCCTTGCCGTGCACCACCGATTGCAACCATGACAACACCCCGTCTGGATTTATCCCTTTTGTCCCGCGACCCGCCCCACAACCGACCGCCAAACCCGACTCAGATTTGTCGATCTGTCTCTCAATGTTCTCAGCCCCTTCTACAATTGAGTTATGGGCAGCCTTATATGCTGCCTTTATGTCCCTTCGTCCCGATCCCTGATCAAGGTGTTTCATCTGGTCCAATAAGGCAGTCATCTTGTCGGCTTGGCCGCGGAGTTCTTGACAAATCTCTCTCAGCTGCTCTTGGTCCGCTGGCTCATCATCCGGCAGCGGGACCTTTACTGGATCAATGTCCATGTTCGCCGGGGGAGCGGTACACACGGGACGGTCCTCCCCTTCCCAGGGTGGTAAATCATCGTCTACTCCCCCCCAAGCCTCCTTCTCGGCTACGGAAACAGGACAGGCATGCAGGGGACACTTGAGGTTATAATTGTCAGGCGCCCTCTCATACCGAGGTCCTGAGCCACTCACAGCTGTCCATTCTGAGTCTCCCGAGCCCTCCTGCTCCTCGTCAGTACTTTGTACGGCGCTGCGAATGGCAGCAGCAACAGCCGCTTCTCCGTGCAACTGTTCTAGCATCAGTCGGACCGGTCGGTAAATCTTTGCTAACGACCGCGCCTCCTTAGATCCCACTTGCACGCTCTCCCACAGTTCCTTTCCGACTCGTTCCCATACTTCCAGCTTGTATACTTGCGGAGCTTCTGCTATAAGCCCCTTTCTTCGGCACCACAGTAACAAATCAGTTAAGTCTGATTTCGTTATCTGGGTGTCCGTTTTCTGAGCCAACTTCAACAGGCTCTCTAGTGTTGCTTGTTCTATCGCTGATGCAGCGAATCCCATCCTGCTTCCCTGACTCACCGGTCAGTCGTGGCCACAATCCGCCTTTCTTCGGGCGCCCAGCTACTGTCGCTGGCTATGCAGGATCCTTGCCCGCTTACGGCTCCACTACTACCCCAGTTGATCTCTGAGGATCACGTCGGGGTCACCAGATGCCGCAGCCCATCCTTGGCAAGCACGGGAAGGAACACACACATCAATGTGATGCAAGTTCAATCCAACTTTATTCCTTTGTCTACCTAATTTATATATCTTTTCTAACAAGCTCATGTATCAACGCGCCTCGCAAAGCATTTCTATTGGTTGTCTAATATTGTCCAAGCGCATCTGCTCAGTTTCTAATTGGCTGTTGTGTTGACTCCCCTTGTGAGTGATCACAGGCGCTTGCTTATCTGTTGTGTTAACTCCCTTTCTGGATGCATATCCTGTCAGTGATTACAGACATCTGCTTATCTTTTCTTCTTTAGCCTTTTGTCTTCAAAAGAATTCCTTCTTTGAGCAGTTTGTTGCTTACTTCAGCTTTTTATAATCCTGCAAGATAGCCAGGGCCCAGACACAGGGCCCCAACAAACATATTTTAATTGTTTTTGTGGATAACTTGAAGCAGGAAGAAAGGATGAGCTGGATTATGAATCTTCTTACATACTTTTACAACATTTATAATTAACTATAAGTCTATTTTTTTGCTACTAGGAAGTAGTCTTGCTGTAATTTTCTAATTAATAAATGGCTCAATAAATCATGAGATCTTTTGTCCATGGAGAAACTTACACATACTGTCAGAAATATTACACTCTAAAATTGGTAGCAGACAACCAACCATTTTTTTCCTTCTCCTCCTCCTCCTCCTTTTTTAATTTATACTTAATTTAGAAATGTTAAATGACTAAATTAGTCAAAGAAATTATTCAGTGAGGGCCAGAGGTAATGCTAGTTAAAGTCTGTGTGAAAACTCTCGTTGGCACCACAGTGCTTTGGATTAGGTCCTCAGAACAGTTCAGAGCTGGGATGATTAGTGTTTCCCAGCAATAACATAGTCATTTCCTTGGCAGATCTCATCCCTGACAGCTCCCTGGTCAGAAAGTCATGGACGGGCATTCCTGCAGTGCGTGACCCAACGAGAACTGCACTGGCTATATCTGCACCAGACAAGACGAGGAGATCCTGCAGCATGTAGCCGTTACGCAGCTTCTACCCCTTGGTCTCCTGGATGGAAAAAGCCAAGCTTGAACTAGGGATGCACCCAGCTGCATGCGGGTGGCCGTTTCATGCGTCACCCTCAGTCCATTCACAAGGTCTGTCCAACATCACGTGTCTCTGGCCGCTGTCTCATTCACATAAGACATTCCTTAGGGAAAGGGGTTGGTCCAATGCCCAAAGCAGCAGTGAAGGTCCAGGAGATGCGGGCTTTACTCCTAGCGTTGGGCTGTGGGCACACTGTTTCACCTGGGACTACTCGTTTCCTCTTTTTCTTCTTGACTCTTTCATCAGTTAGACTCAAAACTCTTTCAGGCATAGGCCGTCTATCACCATACGCTTGCAATGCTCAGATTACTGGAACCTGAAATAAAAGGGCAGTGAAACTTGTCAAGGAACGGGAGCAACTGGCAGGAACTGGGCTTTGGCATTCACTAGTCAGACTTTCTCCTCTTATCACCACTTTGAGCCTGCTTCCTTTTTCTCAAGCAACACTGAAATAAATATTTGCTGTTCTGTATTTCGCAGTATTTGACATACATAAACAAAACCTTCCACTGCTCTCTCATGAGGGAATCAAAGATTTTTATCTTCATTTGCTGAGCGAGGAAGTGCAAGCAAAGACAGACAGAGCAAGATTTCCCTGCTAAAAGCATGCATCCCTTCCTTATCTGGGCAATGGCTGTGATTTGACAGCCCGCAGTGTATCAGTGCAGGTAAATTACCCCAACATTTAGCAACAGACTTTGAGGCCAACCTGCTTACAACTCTTTCTCTGGTGTTTCTGCTCTGCTGGCTCTTGCAGCACGAGACATGGAGAACTGCAAGGCGATGTGCAGCGGGGGCACCCGAACAGATGAAAGGAGAGACAACAGCGGCAAGAGCGTGGGAACGACTGGGAAGAGCAATTCCTTGGAGGAGCCCTACTGCAGGAGCTCACCTCCGCCAGGCTCCTATCTTCACCTGGTGCTGTCCACAACCAGAGCAAGTGACGGATTCAGCGGATCTCAGAGCTGTCCCTTCATGGCATTTCTTAAGTTTTACCATCCCCAAAAGAGAGGACTCTGCTACGAAGGATGCAGATCTGTTGCTTGTCCCTGCTCTGTCTGCTCTGTTATTCCTGGGGAAGGCAGTTGTGCTGCCTCCGGAGAAGGAAGGGGAGCAAGGCAAAGCAGAAAGCCAGTTTTGTTGTGTGAAATGAAAAGTCTCACTGAAAAGTTGCTATATAGAGAAAATGACAGCATTGCGTTTCAGACAGCCCCTAAATGTCAACAGGGTATCAATCACGCTCTTAATCTAAGCTAATAAAAAATATAGACTCCTATATAAGTGTTTATATAAAGAAAACTGGGGTGTTCAATCATTTCTGTTTGAATTCTTAATTATTCTAGAAATCTTCCAACTACAGCTCATCAGCTGAATATAAACACAATCCTAGCTGCAAGCATACACTTGGAAAGAAAAGAATTCCCAATATCACAGTGATCTGCCGCTCTAGTACAGTTTCCTACACCAGCAAACTTCTAACTGTTCCTGATGACTGATGAGGGCAATAGTTTAGGAAATGAAATGAGTCTACTAATGCAGAACGTAAAGCATTCTTTAAAGATCAGGTAAAAGAACAATAATGTACTTTTAAAAAAATACATCAGAGGCAAATAAGTTAATGAAATTATTAATGTGCACGCATTGCCCCTGCTGGATTGAGTCAGATGAGCTCAGCTGTGCCTCCCAAAGCTCGTACTGTAAAACACATTGCTTAATACTCTTAAAATTTTAATAATAATAGTGATAACTTTTACTGATAGGCAAAGGAAGGATATGATGTAGCGCACACAAAATTCCTGGGTTCTCTATCTTGCCCACTGATTCACACTGCCTCTCTGAATAAAGTACGTAACTTCTTTTGCTGAGTATACCCAGCAGCAGAACAGGTAAACTAACAATAATCTGCCTAAGAACAGCCCAGGGAGTCTTAACAAATCAATATTGCAAATATTGTGCACAAATCAGGAAAATAGTGGAAAAAAGATGAATTAAAAAGGTGGCAAACTCTTCTGTTTGGTATATACAGGAAGTGAATAAATTCTACACTGCCCCAAACAAAAAAGTACATTTGTTACTGCTTGTATTTTACTGCATCCCTCCATGCTTGGGTTCAGCCCCTTCAGGTGAGACTTGTTTCGAGACACCCTTCCCCGTGATCCACGCGTAGGGGCACTCCCTCTCTTTTAGCATGGCAAATCCATAGAAAGGAATCCTGGAGCTTATGACATGAAGTTTATACCAAAGCACAAGCAAGTTGTTCAGGACGTTGTTTTCACAAGACTACGAGTGCCTGGGCTGCTAGGGGGATGCAGGAGGTTAGATATGTGGGTGTTGAGAAGTGGAGGTAGACAGCCGTGAGGACGTAGCTCCCTGAAAGCCCCTCACAGCAGTTAGGTATCTCAGTCCATGCCCAAAGCTATTTCTCCAGGTATTTTCTCCAGTGCTGAAGACCGCATCGGGGGCAGCCCACCTGCAGCCTGCTGAGTCTCGTGGGCTTGGTGAGGCTCCCACACTGGCCTCCCTGGTACCCCTCTCAGTCCTCAAAACATGGACCATATCACTCCTTTGTCAGGGGGCAGACAGCTGCACCACACCATCACAAGGCTTCCCCACTCCCCTTCCAGCACACGCTTGTTGTCCCTTCATTGCTGCTACAAATCACACTGCCAGCTCTTCTGAATGATATGGAGCCCTTACTCTCTAGTTAAACACCCTTAAGTAGCCCAGAAGATGGTATATAGTCTTAAAGATCCCATAATTGAGCTCTGGACCATGATAAATCACTGCCTCAAGTACCTTGTTATGCTCTGTCTCAAGAGCTCAGAACATGGGGCAAGATCCTCCTTCACACATTGGCCTGATGTAGAGTGAATGTTACACTGCCAAAAGCCTACAGTAGTATTTGAGCACTCTTTGGTCTGTGTCCTGCCATGTCCGAAGCTGCATCCCCCGTCAGAATCAGCGCTGGGACAAGGCAGGGTGTTAATTGCCTGCAGATACTGTGAAGTTGCATGCTGAGATAAAGCAGGGACATGCAACAACAGCAGCACGTTTGTTCTGAAAAGAATGATCAGGAGATGCGAGGAGTTTGAAGAAGGATGATGCTAGTCCACCGAGCCTAAGTACAATGAATGTGACTTTTTAAATAAGTAACTTTGGAGGTAAAGTTACAGCAAACAGAAGGCAGCAGCAGTGTGAATCAGACAGTACAGGGGAATCAGGTTTTCAGTTAATTGAGTGTATTTTTCACAATATTTCCAATGCAGCAGCTCACAACCGTGCAGTATGTGCTGCAGCAAGGAGGAGGATGGAGTCGTCTCTGCCACTGTCTGCTGTCGAGCCTCTTCCCCAGCGCAGCAGCCTCACGCACCATTAGGAACCGAGCTCCCCCGGGGGTCACCAACGGGGCTCAGCAGCGTGGCTAGCAACCCTCGTGCTTTGCCTCACTGCAACCCTCAGTATTCCCACACAGCCTCTAGCTGAAACACCACATCTTTTTAATGGAGCTCTGGGATTTTCATGACCAAAATAACACAGTCAGAGTGGGCCAAATCAAGGAGGTTTCTGATGATCAGGGAAGCCTGGAAGCCAATTGAAAACACAGTCTGGTTCACCCTGCACTGGTTCATCAAGAGTTTGTCATTAAATGTCACAGCGAGTCCTACAGACAGGAGTTTTAATTCAAAAGTCATTGTAGGAGCTATAAAACAACAACAAAGTCAGGGCACTCAGAGCACTGTTAGTTTGCCTACAGGTCGGAACAAGCTCACTGAAACCATGCCTGCAGACGACAGCCCTGACAGCCCCATTTTGGACCGTCGGTGTTTATGCAGCAGCATTCCTCAACTCCAGCTTGGAAACTGGTAGGATGGGAAAGCAGTTTAACCGAGTACCGTATCAGAGGAGACTGGAGAGACCTTTCTGGAGAGAACTGCAACAGAAGTGTTTTCCAGCACCTCCGCCTTCCAAGGGCACAGCCCAAGTTACTACAACGACATTAATTTGCCATTAGGGCTCGCTGGAACCAGAGAGGAAGATTCCGATTTATAAAAACAGGGAGTTAAAGAAAGGCATAAGTGAAAAAAATATGTTTAGTCCTTTTAAAGTCTGACCTAAAAAACCTTGCAGAATAAAACACGCACTAAAATATTTATGCCAGGTTACCGTGGTTAAACGTGTGTGTACGTGTATTATACAGAACAAACTCGATCTTGCCCTGGGTGGCCTTACGCAACGTGAAATTCAAAGAGCTCTTCCCAGCGGAAGAGTGAGCCTGGCTGTGGCCAGTGGAGATGGCCACGTTAGACGAGCGTAAGAGCTGCGTGTGACATGCCAACGACCAGACCGTCACCTCTTGCCTCTGCAGGGTTTTGCTGGTATGGAGAAAGGAGCCCAGGGCACGTCTCTAGCTCTCCAGCATGTGCAGGTGCATGAGGAAAGCTCCCCCAGAAGCCATGTGAGCATCTGAAGTGCAGAGGCGCAGCACATCACCACCTCCCAAGAGTGGCTTGGTGCAACAGCTTGCAAGTCCTCCCTGCGTTGCTGTGGGACTGCGCAGCACCTTTCCATCACCTATGGCAGCCCAGGTTTCCAGAGGCACTGTCTAACCTTTTGAGCCTGATTACACAGACCTAACTCCGTTCCTACACCAAAATCAGCCAATTTCACATGTGTGTGAAAAGAATGGACCTAGTGGGCAAAACTTCAAGAGAGGCAAGAAAGTTCCTCTGGTTTATATCAACAGAAAATACTTGGTCTTGTCCCATAGAATAGATTAATGTCTCCAGAAAAGCAATAACAAATGCTAGTTCTGCACGGAAATCAAAGGCCACTTTCAGATCTCACCTGTGCAGCAGAAAGCCAGAGTTAAGCCTTAATGTCCATGAGTTGCTTCACTTTTAACACACTGCAGCAGAGCTTAGGCTCTGGGCTTGCGTGCCGCTCGGTTTCTAAGGAGCTGGCTGTTATTTATGCAGTCTATTTACAAGTTCTCTTGGCTCTTTACACAGAGGAAACATTTTCTAGCGCGAGCTCTCTCGCTTTCCTTCTTACGTATGTGCACATGCATGCAACGCAAACAGCGCAAGGCTGTTTAACACCATCACAAGTCAGTTTGTTTCAAAGAAAGAAGATATTTTATATTGTCAGTACGATATTGTCACAAAACGCACAGAATTATGATTGTGTGTGCATTTCTCCCTCTTAAGAGGATTGTGCTAATTAAACAAGAAGAGATTATCAACTTTGTCTACAGCTGATAAAATCCAACTACAAATTAAAACGCATGTTAAAGCTAATCCATCACATACTGGAAAATTAAGCTAGTGCATTTGTAATGTTTTTAACATCCTTTGTCCTTCAGACAGTACCCGAATACTGGAATTTGGTTGAATTTAATATTTTGCACTTTAGCTGAGATTTAGAATTGTACATTCCATAGAGTTTCTAAAAGCTCATCTTCTTTGCATGTTTAAGATTATGTTGGTAATTTACATTCCCTTTTACAAATAGAATTGTAAAAGAAGAGAGAGGAAAAATTTAAGCACGCTAGATTAAAATAAACATTTGCCTCCTTCCAGTGCCAACAAGTTTTGAAAAGTTTCCTCTTATTATTACATACCTCTTGATGATTCACAGCAGCAGAAATGCCAAAATGCCACCAAAGAAAGGCTTTTCCTTTGTTATTATTGGAGCAAGCAGGAACAAGAAGTTCTAGAAACTCAGAGGGAGACACATTCTTGCTGGGCCCCAGCCCTTTTTGCACATATGCGTTTGAGTCATTTGAGCTGTGATTAACGAAATCGAAATGCTGGAGGAGGTGGTCCAAAGCGGCACGCCCAAGCCAAAGCACTACTGAAACAAGAACTTAAAGCTCAGGGTGCTAAACAAAGTACCCGATCTTCAGCTATTCATCTGATACTAATAAATGGCATTTTCCTTCTGGCCTCAGTCCACTGCAGTGAAAAATGGTGCCAGGCGGGAGCATGACAATAGCTGAAGGGTGGAGGAACAGACCTGAGCAGAAACGATAACAGAGAGGCCATGTAATCTGGAAAAAGGATCACAGCCTATCTACCATGGGATGTGAGGTCTGTTCCTTGGTCAGCTGCTTATTTACTGTGCAATGCTGGGACAAGTCACACCATCTTTCAACATGACGATCTCATACCTTTCAAAATAACTGTTTAAATGGCTCGTGTATTTTTAAGGTATTTATTAATTTTGTTATTCTGAACATGAAATACGTCACATATGATGATGTCACGATTGCCAAAAGCATAGGCTTCTCCTTCTAAACAAAAAATACGCAAAGCAAACTTCTTACAAAAAAAACGTATTTGAAAGAAAAAGGAGGAAATGTGTAAGAGCTGAAATATTCCTGTCCACAGTTTGCCTTGGATCACCCCTCTTCATCTGCCACGTGAAAGTTGAACACTGCTTTTATATTCGCCCCCCTTGCCTTGATTGGGATTGAATGCACATGCGGTGACTATGTTTAGGTGAAGTCAGCCTGTCATGTAACACCCTGGAGATACCTTCATCTGGCAACCCTGCTTCTAGGGACCCATCACCTCTAACTCAAAATCTTGAACTCCCCTACAGCCTCCTAAAAGCAGAAGTAAATTCACCAATCTAATAAATTTGACCATGCCTTAAGAGCTCTTATTAGGTTGAAGTTATTTTCATGAAGAAACCTTTATTTAGTGCTATCCTTTGGCAGGGGCAATTATCCAGTTGGCCATATGAAGGGAGCCAACCTTCCTACGCTGGTCAGATGCTTACCTGGGCCCCGTGGTGTGGTGAGCACGCACAGCTGAGATACGTGGGAGCATGAGCTGCCAGGTGTCAGGGCTTCTCAAGGAAACTGCACTTCCCAAGCTCTCAGTCTGCAGGTAGGTTGATTTGTAAAGACCTGCTCCAACTTCTCCTACCACATCCCTCTGCAGAAATTAATTTCTCACTCTAAACAGAAATAATAGTTGCAGGTCTCTGGCTTTTCTCCAATTTAACACTGAGTTAATTCCTCACATTTCTAAGAATCAGAATAACAAATTCCACATGTCTCTGCAATTGCTTTGACCTTGCACTATGATTTGTGCTGGAATAAGGTCCATTTAGAGTACAAAACGCAAGGGTAGTATTTATTTAACTGATGATGCTGCATTCTTGTCTTATGAATCACTCTCCACAGATGGTACTTATGCCATGTCCTACTTTCTCATTTGACAAACGATTGCTCTAAGATTCTCTTATACTGGCTCTAACACAAATGTAATTGCATTGAATGCAGCAGATTTATTTTTTATTTGTATTTGTGTCAACAAAGTTGGGCATCGGGCCTCTAAAAGTAAAAATGTGCCCCAAGTACCCGTAGAATTCAATATGGCACATTCATTATTTATAAAATGATTGTTCCTGTTTCAGTACATTATTGATATTATTTTGTGAGCTCTCCACATGTACGACTGGTACGTACAACTGTACATAGTCAATACTGCTTGAGATTAATAAGAGTGTTAGAAGGTTTTTCAATCAATACATTCTCTCCAAAGAATATGCAACACTGTGTGTGTGTGTGTGTGTGTGTGTGTGTGTGTGTGTGTGTGTGACAATTGCTACTGTTTTCACAGAGGTGTAAATAAGAACCAACTCTTAGAAGTCAGAGGAATTGTAAAAGCAGAAAACAGAAAGACCATAAGTGATGTAAAATAAAGTTTAACATATATTTTGAATGCAACTTTGTGGCACTTTGGAGACCATTTCTGGATTACAGTAATTATGTATTCAGTATCAAATGGCTTTCAAATATAGAGTCATAAACCACTCCTAGTGAGAAAAAAAAAAAGTGATTTTTTTTTTCTTGAGGAAGGGTTTGTCAACTTAATCTTGCAAACTATTACTCTCTTAAGCAGAATCTGTTTACATGAATAGTACTACCAGAAATAGAAACCAAAGAGAACCAGCTGTATAAAGATCATACGCATAAAACAGCCTACAGGTTTCAAATAATTTCTCATTGCAGAGTCCTTTCCTTCACTGAGAGAGGAAAGGAGGTCCGGCCTCCTCGATATTCAGGGAGAGAGGAGAAGGGCTTCGGTCCTATTGCAGATTACCCCCAGGATTTATATGACGGCAAGAACGAGAAATTGCTGTAAGAAACTAGTAAAACTTACGTCCCTCCTCCCCCCACAAACAGTTTCCTTCAAAATCCTGCTCTGATTATGAGCTTACAGCTTCAGGACTAGTTCTCTGACTCACGCAAGTTCTTCAAACTACCCCAAAATACATGAGCCCCTTTGTCCCTAGCACTGTGACCGAGGAGAAAGCCCCACAGCTGCTCTGTGGGTTGGCACAACCATCCCTTGTAAGGCACTTCTTAAAATTAGCACATGCATATCCATATCTCTCACCTCTTTCACCTAATTCATCTGAGGAGCACGTTTCCATCTCACAAAACAAGGGAGGATTTAAAACCTGTATGTTTTACACAAATTTAAGGATGTCATTGATCTCTGCAGCCACGCTGTTTTGGACAGCTTTTGCAAGCCACTACATTCGGGTTTGGAAAGATTTGGAAGCGGAGGCTGTTAAGCAAAATAGAAAGTATTGCATGAAATGGGCCAAACAATTCAGCAGATTACACTCATCCTTTGATGGAGAATTAGTGGGGACTGCGCAAGGGGAGGATGAGCAGTTACACACCCATCCCAGACACCAAAAGGAATTGACAACCTGGTGGCATTTTATGCTAGATATTTTTGGTGTCTTGGCCAAAGTGCAATCTGAGTAATTACATCCTGCCCACCTCTGCTGCTGTTATACTTTCAATCAGATGTAATATTCTTCATATCCTGTCCAAAACAACTGCGTGCTATAAAAATGACCCTTTCATTTCTTCCACAGAAGTGACTATTTCAGCTGTGGCTTAGGGCTTCTTGCAGATGTAAAAAAATAAATAAATATGACTTCTGGATACAAATATTCTGTGCATGCTGCATTTTCTTTTCACATCAACTGTAATACCTGCTCTCCATACATTAACAGAAGACCTTATTCGTTATTTTCTATGGGATGCTTACAAACCCAGAATCGCTCAGGGCCCTTTCTGGCTCGGCACTGTGTGAATCCAAAGTGACATGCCAACTGGGAAGAATTTGCACTCTGAATACCTAAGATAAGCCAGGGAAAACATAAACCCATCAGAAGCAAAGTAACTTGGCCAAGGTCATCTACATCCCAATTTCGGCACAAGTCTGCAGATCTCACCTGCTGTCCAAATTCCTACAACACTTGGGAAAGTAGAGCTCTGCTTAGCTAGCTTTTCCCCTTGATTTATTTATATCTTTTATAAGTGAAATTTGCATGTAAGCTCACTTTGTCTTTTAATGATATTTGATTCCCTCATACTTTGCTCAAACTAAAGCATGAAGTCTACTTTTACCTATTTGTGTGCTTTTAAAGTGCATACTACTTGAGCTGCTGCACGGAGCAGCTACTTTAGCAGCTTCACCATGTAAAGTTGGGTTGTTCTGCATCTGCTGGTGACCACCTGGAATGAAACCACCTGCCAGGGGTTACAGTGCAGCTGGTTTAGCAACAAGCTGAAGAGACTTGGAAATCCCTTTTGGGGCAGGGTGCCCCCTGTAAGGGCAGAGTCCCTGCTCAGAGGCACATGGGGGCAACTCAACCTGGAGGCAAAACATCCCCGAGCTCCAAAAGAGGTCAGCTGTACAGCTCTGCTTTTTCTCCTTCTAAATTCAGGGTGCTGGGAGCCATCAGAAGACATGCCGATCCCCATCCCTGCTCCTCCCAAGAGCAACTCACAAAGCGGTGATTGCTGCAGCACCATGTACGGGACCACGTGGGAGGAGAGAAAAGGAAAAATCGTATGAGCAGGACCCTGAAGTTTTGCTAAAATCTCAGCAGAGATTAGCAAGGATTTTGCCTGACTCAGGACTAAACAAGAAACTTAAGATTTGATTGTATTAACAGAAGGCTGAACAGTTAAAATTCAGCTTTTGCTTCTGTCGAAGGCTTTGGCTGCATGGCTCAGGCAGCAGCATTCAGATCTGAATCGAACGGGGTAATAAAGCACATTCTTTACTTTTAGGCCTGCAAGTTGCTCATTTCTTCTCTTTTACTTTAGTGGAAATAGTCACATGGGTAAATTTGCCAATATCCTGCTGAATCAGGATCTCTAAAAACAAAGGAAAAAAAGCCTGATGGGTTTTGGGTTTAACGATACCAAACTGGTTCCAGTTAGGAGACCGGAGACCACAAAACTCACAGCACCAAAAGAGCAATATCAGGAGGCTGGAGGGAAGGTGCAACAGGCACAAAGATCTATCCCTGAAACCCTTTTTTTTTCCCTTTTATTTATTTATTTTTTATTTTTATTTTATTTTTTTTTGTACAGATGCATTTCACAAACCTACAGACCATTCCTAGGCAGCAAGAGAGAGAGGCAAAATTACCACTCTAAAAGCTGCCAGCTGCAAAGCAGCCATGGACCAGCCCTACCTCTGTTATAACCATGCTACAACGACTAGTGTTCAAAATAAATTGTCATCTCCTTTCTCCAGCAGCTATTACCATTTCTGTGCATGAAAAGTAAATGGATGTTTCATTTCGTCTTCTACTCGCGGAAGTGAAGTGCTCTCGTACATGACATACTTGCAGTCTGAAAAGTAATGGCAAAATACAACTTGCATTCATAAGCTTGGTCTATATTTAAATTTTTGCCAGCCCAGCTCTGACACTTAGGGGTGCGAAGGGAAAAAAAAAAAAAAAAAAAAAAATCACACCTTCTAACCAATGTAGCAGCAACGTACAAAAATCCTCATACACACATGGTTGTACTGAAAAAATCTTTTGCCGATATCACTTGGAAATCTGGTTTAATTTATCAGAAAATAACTCTTTTTTCATACTGCAATCTCTTTCTTACTACAGAAGATTGCTAGGCTGGCACTGGCTCTGTCCATCTGTCTGCGAAGACAAATTTTAAAGTAATCAGAAGCTCTCAGAGAGGGTTTTGGGAGCCAGCATCCCCTCATCTGATGGACTTGTATTCACCTGCGTTCAGTTTGGCGAAGGCCAGTGTTGCACAACACCCCCTGAACACACTCATAAAACGAATTTGCTCTATCTGGGCTATGCAGAGAGGAGAAGAAAGCAGCTTGGTGCCTTCCTCTCCCAAGTCCCCAGGGTAGGCTCTGCACTAGCACCTGGTATCTCTGCTCGGGGATGCTGAGTCAAAAACCAACACAAAAGGAAAAATTAGTATGATGATCAGACAGTATTTATATAAGATTCGCATATGATTTTTGACCATGAGCCAGCAATGTGCCCTTGCGACCAAGAAAGCCAATGGTCTCCTGGGGTACATTAGGAAGACTGTTGCCAGCAGGTCGAGAGAGGTGATCCTGTCCCTCTACGCAGCCCTGGGGAGGCCTCATCTGAGTACTGTGTCCAGTTCTGGGCTCCCCAGTACAAGAGACATGGAGCTACTGGAGAGAGTGCAGCGTAGGGCTACGAAGATCATCAGAGGGCTGGAGCACCTGCCCTGTGAGGAACGGCTGGTAGAGCTGGGCCTCTTCAGCCTGGGGAAGAGAAGACTGAGGGGGGATCTTATCAATGTGTACAAGTACCTGAAGGGAGGGTGTCAAGGGGACAGGGTCAAACTCTTTTCAGTTGTCCCATGTGACGAGACAAGAGGCAATGGGCACAAACTGAAGCACAGGAAGTTCTGCCTGACCATGAGGGGGAATTTCTTCCCTGTGAGAGTGACGGAGCACTGGGACAGGTTGCCCAGAGAGGCTGTGGAGTCTCCTTCTCTGGAGATCTTCAAGGCCCGCCTGGATGCAACCCTGTCTAACATGCTCTAGGTGACCCTTTTGAGCAGGGAGGTTGGACTAGGTGATCTCCAGAGGTCTCTTCCAACCTTACTGATTCTGTGATTCTATGATATGCTTTACTTGGAAAATATATAGTTTTTTCAGCACTATGCAGCGGTTAAAAACAAACCAAAACACAAAAATAGAAAAGCAAAGTTAAAGAAAGCAGAAAGCTGCTCCCTCATTGCTGGTTGACTCCAGCTGCAGCAGTTTTGGCTGAGCATGGAGGTTCAGCAAGGGCACATTTATCTGTAGTTACTGTGAAAAAGGCTTTCTAAAGTACACAGGCAATTCACTAGTGCAGTATTGTACTGCTAAAGCTTGTGCTTTCTGGGTAAAACTTCTAAAAATAACCTTTTTAATATTAACCTCAGAACATGGATATTGCTTTTGGCAATTTTTTCGCTGTGTTACAGCTGGAAGAACACTATGAAGAAAAAGTTTCCCACAGTCTGGTCATTCGATTCACTTTATATATAACATTATATATATATATAGATATTGCATGTCATGTGGCACAGTATGTAAGATATATTGCCCATTCTTCCTAAAAAAGGATCCTAACAGCCACAATAATGATAAGAAAGTAGAGGGAGAAGGTGGCAAGGGCAGAGGCTTGTGCATGTATGTTGTAGTTAGAAGGTAAGCACGGAAGCCAGAACCTAGGTTTGCCTTCCTCATTTCAGGTTTGACTATATCATGCAGACATCGGTGCCAGAGTCTCGGGTGCAGGACTGGTGATCCTAGTGAAAGGACATAGGAAGAACTGGAAAAATGTAAGAGGATTAATCTTAGATGAATACTAACTTAATCCATCTCAGATCAGGTTTCAAAGGGCTTTTAGGTGCTTAAAGATGTGGATATATGGCCAAGGGGAAATTTCAGAATACCCACATTTTCAATTCTTATCTGATTTTAGCACAATTTCCATGGAAAGTAGGAACTTAATTTTGAAAATCATTCTGGTCCAAAGGTACATTGCCAAAAGATCATCAAATACAAAGCGTTATTGAACGCCAGGGCACCATCTCTGAATCTTAAGCTGCAAAACACTGGAAACTGGGACACTTTTCTAAGAAATGCTCACTGCTTGTTTACCTTGGTCTTATTTACTTTTCTGCAGATACCCACTATTGCTGACATGACAGTGCACCAGGCAGGTGCTTGGTCTGGCACCCTACCACTGTCTCCATGTTATGTAGCATCATAAGTTTCTGGGTTACAAAGCACAGAGTGGGACTGGGATTAGGAATTGCCACTGAACTGACTGATTTATTGAGATACTATATCAAACTGGACTGAAACATTTTCAGTCTATTTGCACTGAGCAGCCTTCTGCTCTTGTGGATGTCTGTAGACTTTCTGAAATTTAGGTCTTTGTAAATCCTTAAGGAATCCCCCGGCAACCTCACATGCTTCAATTTGGGTGAGGAGTTCGCTTGTAAAGCCAGTCTCCCAATCTCTCCTACTTTGATTTGCATTGCAGACTAGTCTCACAGCACACGAACTGGCTTGTTTTTGGTTGAAACTAAAAAGACACAGGTAAAGGTAACCCCATCGCTACTGGGTGTCGTGTCCACGGGAGAAGACTAGAGTTCATCTGAAGTACTTGCTGATGCAGATGCAAGCAGTAAGTCCATCAGAGTGCTTGCTATCTGAGCACATCTCGGGGAATTAAAAATAATGTCTCTGCCTTCCCTCCAAACCAAGAACAAAAACATTTCTCAGATTAAAAAAAAGATACAGATTTCATCTTAAAAATGAAGAATCTGATTGACTCTGAGAGCTACTGATGAAAAGAAAAGAGCTTGATATTATTAGCATATTCAAGCCAAGACAAAAATGTAAAAAAAAAAAATATATCAATTGTGTGTATCTGTGCGTGTGCAGGTGAGAGAAAGCAAAATAAATCAGTTGAAAATATCAAGGCTCCAGGCTGGCTTTTAACCACCTTTAGGGCAAATTTCAGCAGCCAGAGCCTGGTTCCCGAGAAAGAGTGGTTTGGGGCTTCTGCAGGTGCTTATGATACCTGCCTGGCAGCTTCCTCCCTTCAGCAGAAAATAGGTACGACAGCAAAGGGAAAGAAGATCTCCTGAGCGGGGAAAAAACGCATTTTGCAGGATTCCTGTCATCTCAGGAATGGCAACTGGGAGATTTTGAGCAGGATGTAGTTGGTGAGAAACCAGAGCAAAAGAAGAAATGGCAACAACTTGTTTCTCAGAGAGATTCACCCTTGTTTGACAAGGTTGGAGCTCCCCAAGGACACAAGGCCCAAGCCCAGGACAAGACAGGTGACACTCAACCAGCTGAGCTCTCACAGATGAACAAATCTCTGTGGGTGGAAGCAGGTGGACTACCCTTAACCTTCCTGATGAGGATGGAAGCAAGCTCTTCCCCTTATACATTTACTGTTGCTACGATCAAATGAAATAACATGAACCACGGGCACGGTGTAGTCTTGGAGTTCCACCATCCTCAGCATCCAACCACCTCCTCCTACTGCTGACACAGGGTGTTTCTTGGTAGTGCATCAGGGAAGGGGAGGGAGACAGGCAAAAGCAGGGTTGAAGAGGGCAAGAAATGACATCCAGCCTCCAGCTCACAGATCACAAGAAATGGAAAGAAGATAGCCTATTACTTTCCGTAATTTCATTTAAGTGTAACTAAAGTTCAATTGTCTAGAGGGGAAATGTCTTGCTCTTTCTTTCTCTAGTCCAATTATCTTAATAAATACATTCTCTGGCACAAGTTCATAAAAATAAATAGATAAAACAATTTGGTGAGTAGATAAAATTGACAGTCAAAGTGAGAAAACAACAACAAGAGAGTCACAGAAGAGCAACACAAACATTATCAGGGAGAAAGCGATCAAACAAGGTTCCCAACGGATTTTAAATGCCACACACTGCTTTCAGTGCACACGTTTCACCAATAAAAGCCTAACACACTCCCTTTTCGCAGCAGGAAGCAGCGAAAGGTCTAGTCAAATCTCATCTCAAACAGGAATTTTAATAGATAAGGACCTACCCCTATCAAATACACACATATGCATGCACACACTGAATATTCTGCAGCCTTTCTAGGATTCTCCTTTGTTTTTAGGACAATACAATGCTAATTGAAGACTTGGCTCATAACTAGACTTCAACAGTTCCCCCACCACCAAAAATATGACTTCAAGTCAGACAAATCTCCCTGTCTCTGCAAACAGTTTCCAGCATTATATATGTAAAATATGTTGAGCTTTTTATTTGAAATGCTTTCTTTCACAACGTGCTTTATATAAAGATGCTTTTAAGAACTTGAGAACTTTTCTTTATGGCTAGAGGAATATATATATATATATATATATATATGTATAAAATCTGAAAAGAATTTTTGTTACCTTTGTGCTCACTAATATATACATATATACAATATACATTATATATATAATTTTATATATTAAATTATATATATATTTTTTGATTGGCCTACTTAAAAATACATAACTGCTAGAAAAATCAACAACAAAAGGCTGTTTTTGTTTTCTTAATGATACGTGTCATCCTTAAGATCCCTTCTGAGCAAGGAGGCAGGTATTTCTCCCTGTCAGGTTTCCTTTCTGTCCTTTCCCTTCAGCTTTTACTCGCCCTTTCCTGTATGTAAATAATGCAAGCTAGCTGCTCTGGCTGCTCTGATGGATTACACCTCCATCTGATCCCACACGTGATCACAAGGAGGATGGTACTGGTTAGGACATTAATTACAGGTGTCAGATCTATTATCATCAGCAATGGCTGTACTTGTTGGTATACAGTGATGTACAAGAGATAATTATCTTCAAGAACACCATCATAAAGGCAAAAATAGAACTCTACCAAATCCAGGTTTCAGGGGAGTCAACACTAAAATTAAATTTTCCACTTTGGCAAACCACCCGTGTGCTGCCTGGTTCACTGAGCTTGCTCTGGATGGCGATGACAGAGACCTCAGAGGCGTCACGACGTCCGTGCTGTCTACTCCAGCTGGGATGGCATGGAAGGATGTGTTTTGGGATACCTCCCACGAAGCAGGAAGGACAAAGGTCAGGAGAAAAAGGCAAAGAGAGTGCACAAACCCCAGCTAGCCGGGATCCCTTTCTGTACTAAGTACTTCTCACACCCGAGAAGAGACACCACGTGTAGCGTCTGACCACCTCCTGCCTGCCACATCCCTTACGAGGGACGGCAGAGTCGAAGGCAGGGGGAGCCTTTGCTGCAATGATTAGTTTGAGCTAAAAGATTTCTCCTTCGGCGCTGTCAAAGACAGAAAACGCCACGGGGCTGCCCTGGTGCGACAGGGCAGTGTGCAGCAAGCTCAGCCATGGAGAGCCGGCCCGAAGGGCCACGCGCTATGCATAGGCACCGAATGTGGGTATTGAAGGCAACTGCTACATCTATTTTAAAGTTAAACTCAGTGACCGGACACATTTTTTCCCCCATAGTAAAATATTTGCTTATTGATTATCCACGATTTTGTGTCAAATGTAATAACTGTTCAAAAAACAGTAAAAAATATATATTTAACAGTGCTTATTCAAGAGGAAAGTGTGTTTCAAATCATGACAAACTTTATATTTTTTCAAAGAAGAACAACAACAGCCAAAGCCTGAGCACAGAAATTTTTGTTCTCAGGTGACTGAAAAAAGGCATTTGCTCCAGAATATTTTTGATCATTCCAGAAAAATTTGTACTTTTTTCCCCAAGTAACCTAGCCCCTCAACCCAATCTCAGTGTCTTTTCTATTTTTCAGGTGGATCTGCAAACCAAAAACAAGAAGAAAAAAGAAAAATCAATTATCCAGTTTTTTGCACTTGTCTAACAAGGATCAGCCCAACCTGATGAAATACCTACAACGCGTCTCTAAGTTTTATCGCGTACCACACACACTTGGTCGATTAACAGCTCTGTGCTTTTTTTTTTTTTTTTTAATCAATTTATATTTATTACATAGCCTAACTGTTTTAAACAAAGAGCGGGCCACATATTTTTTAATTGTGCTACAACCCAGGATGCGTGCACGTGCGTGCCAGCACGCGTGCCGGAAAGCTTTCTGACCGCAAATGGAGCTGATTATTGATATAATTATGCTGCAATCACACTAGAGGAGATGATCCAGTAAATCAAATCCAACTGTCCGCCCACTTGCAGAGAAGAGACTAAAACCTGTCAGATCAGGGAAGGAGAAACAGGTGGCCTCATTTGGGGGAAAAAAAAAAAAAGATGCGTACACGTTTGTTAAATGCAGCGTATCACGGCTTTGTGTGCCGCGCATCACCGACTCTGCCGGTGCGCACACCGATAAAGCCTGACATGCCGGTCTCTTAACACGTTATGGCGAGGTCTGGCAGGGTACTACCCATCTACCCGTGGTTCACTTCCTCCTTGTGGACATAGCACCACCAGCACCCACAGAAAGAGCCAAAGACCAAGCGGTGTCACGAGACAGATGGAACTAATAAAACACGAGTCGCGTGAACGTGATCCTCGACTCAGCCCTTACACGGGAAGGCAAAGGCACACGTCAATCAACCTATTTTGGCAGGAGGCTGCTAGCTAGCAGGACCAGAAGAAAGAATATACCGTGGTGCATTGGGATGCAGGCAGCTGCCTTCCCCAGCTCACGCAAGACTGATCTCTAAGCTGGGGATATTGTAATGACCAAACTATGAATCTTCAAACTCAAGGTTAACTCCCATTTTCAATAATGGATGGGAAAAGCTGGAAATCCATCACAACTACAAATAGGAAGGAAATGCTTCTGAAAGCAGATGTCTCAAGAAAGTACTAGGAATTAAATGAAATGCAGGTATGACAAGTGTGATGGGCTCTCAGCTTCAAGTACTCCCGCTTCCCAAAGTAACCCAAAGGAAAAGATGAAAGTAGCTGAGATGTGTAAAAACGTGAGATGCCCCGTAACAGGAGCTTCTAAGAAGTGCCAGTCTAAGGGATCCCACTACTACACAATATTTGGAGAGAGAAAACTTAGAGGATTTAACAATATGGAATGTACAAAACAGAACAGGATGGAGAGGAGTTAGAGTCTTGTTTGGGTCTCAGGACATGCTCAGCAGCACAGGAAGGCTCCCAAATTAACGTTAGATCAATATAAGCCGTGAGCGGGCATTTTCAACGATGATTTACACCATCATCTCAGAATATAAGCTCAGGCTTTTAAAGCAGAGGTACAAACACAGTTATCAGCCCAAGTACTAGGTAATAGTAAGAGGTGGCAAATGACCTCTGGAGTCATTAAGGCCTTATTTGCCTCATTGCAGACAATCTCCTCTTACAGCTCCTTTCACAAACATAAAACGGTCAGGTTCGTGTCATGCTACTCATGCTGTAATCCCAGAGGTGTACAGAAACATGACAGATCCCCTATAAACATATATCCCTTAAGCCCAAGACTTAGAGGACACTTCTTCCTGATGGAAAACTCCATCCAGGAACTGAAACTGCATAAAGATGTTCACAGATCTATCTGAAGGGCAAAGGCGGCATTTGCCTTCGACTACGATTCATTTTAATTGTTTTGTGTGATTTGAACGGACACAGATCAATTTAGGAGAGACACAATTTGCAAAGCAGTCTCGGTCGGTAGCAGCATACGCTGTACGGTTTAATCTGTAAACTGCTTCTCATAACGGTTTTCCTCTCTCAGCAGCGTCGGTGGCAGTGGCCCACGCAAATCCCCTGGCATGTCAGGAGACGGGCGACCCGTCACGACCCGTCACATACGGTAGATGGGAGAAATCCTGCTTTACTCATAAAACCAATCACTCTCTCCTAATAGCCGACAATTTGCAGCTATCATAAAAACACCTTAACTGTATTTACCAGGCAGCGGTGTAATTCCGAGCTCGAAGGTTGAAAACCTTGTATACTTCCATCCCCATAACTGGCTTGCTAACAGAAGTCAGTTACTCACAGCAAACTACCACCAAACGGCACTGGAAAAATCAAAAGGAGATCTCCTTTTTTCTCACACAAGGAGAAGGAACCTCCTTGAACTTCCACTGTTATATGCCACCGGTCAGTAGAGCATTTGAAAATGCTGATAAAGTTTAGCAATAGAGCATAGGAGCTTTGGTGGGAACCTTTTCTTTTCCCAATAGCCACTAAAGTCTTTAACGCAGAATATAACATTTTCAGCCAACTCAATGTCTCACCACCTTCCTTTACAAGGCAAGCCATACCGATGACATCTTCCTTATCGTCAATAAAAATGATGTACAGCAGAGTGTGGAGTTATTCAACAAACAATTTCCAAAGATCACCTTTACTACAGCATATAAAACAGATCTAGGACTCCCTTTCCAGGATGTCAGAGTTTTACGAAGCATCAACCGAACGCTCGCAGCTGCTCGGTCCGGAAACGGTGCTTTAGGCAGATATACGGCGCCGTGCCTGCCTCGGCACATTCCCACGACCGTGCAGAAGGGTTGCCTGTGACGGGGCCAGTTTTTAACAAGTGCCAGGGAAGTCATGCAAGGGCTGGAGAACCACGTGCAAAAGGCACCCAAGAAGAGCAAAAGGGTAGAAGTGTTTTCCAACAAAACTGAGCATCGCAGAATGCTTATTCCTGCCACCAGCCAAGGCAGGTAAGAATGGGACGTGCCGCGATCCCAGCAGCAGCACCCAGGTGTGTAGAGCTAAGCATGTGCTGTTAAAGTCAGGGACTGAATCTCCTATTGAGGATTCAACGTGTATTTCTAATTGTCACGAGGAGCCAAGGCGTACCAGCCACACGTCGTTACTGTGCCGCTCCGAACAGGAAATATTTTTCCCACTTTGGTATTTCACACTCATCTTTGCTTTTTCCTTTCAGCACCTCATCTCCTGTAGCTATGTTTTCAAAACTAGAGACATCCCCATTATTCAGGGGAATCAACACAAGGATTCAACACAAAGGAGTCAACACTGGATTAGAAAACAGGGTAACATAACAGATGTCTTCTGCATTTTAGAGTGCAGGAGGTAGAATATACTGCATGGAAGAATAGGTAAATGGATTTGCATTTAAGTTTCATCACTTTTAAGGTCCCCAGTACGCAAGCCTCCCTTTAAAAAAAACCCTAGTGGACTATAAACTCTTTCAGAAAACGTACAGCAAAGAAGCAATGTCTGATAAACAGACATAAAATTAGAAGGCTGCAATGTTTCAGCTGCTCACTTCTTTTGATGCAGGCAGCTGGCAGCAAGATGTTTCAATAGGCAGAAGAACGAGTAAGTTCTAATGGATAAATATATATACTTTACATAACATACATAGGTTAAACACGCGTATAAATGCACTCACACATATGGGAACTAACAGGATAAATTTACAGAGCAAACTGAAGAGAACAGTCATTGATATAGACACTGAGCTACCATTAAGCATTTAAAATAATTACAGCTTTTAAACCACGGAAGCAAGAATTTTAAAAGAATATTTTTGGTATCTTTTCCTCCAGCGTCAAAATTTCCCAGCCATTTACACCTGAGTGAAAGCAGAACTTCGAAGTAAAACCAAAAGCGCCGCTATTTTATAAAAGCGCGCGGAGCGGCGGAGAGCCGGGCGCCTCCTCCCCGAGGGGGGCCGGGACGCCGGCTGCCTCCCGCTCCCCGCGCGAACGCCGCTCCCGACGGAGAAGCGAGCCGGGAGGCGTCGCGGCGTCCCTCGCTTCGACGGGAAGCGGCTGGCCGCGCGGTCGCAGCGGTCGGCGGACGGTCCTCCTCCCCAGGAGGCAGATTCCCGCGGCAAGCCGGAGCGACCTGTCGTTACGCACTAACGCTCGGCGGCGGAATTGCTAAAAGGTAGGGAAAAGTCAACTGCAAACACCCAGCCCTTATGCTGTGCCTGAGTACGAGACCCCCTGCCTCCTCCCGAATCGAATAAAATGGATAATCTTTGTTCAGAGGAAAAAAATAAAAATCTGTGTTTGGCTTGAAGGCACAGTCAAAGTGTTTTGTGGTTATTCTCCGCTAGTTCTCTTAGCGCCTAGACATAGAAATCTGAAAAAAATCCCCCCAAACGCTGCTTTTTTCTCATGGATTTTGCTTCTTCCCTTCTGCAACACCACATCCATTTTTATCAGACACATGCCGTAGAAGGGCAACAAGTCCTACCTCCGCCAGTGAACTGTTCCCCCATTCACAGCATCTATTTCAGCTCTCCTCAGTATTTAGGCAACGAAAATAAAATTAGGGAGAATATATTTTACATCTATCTAAAAATCAGCGGAATCCGAAGGGGTTTTGGAAAGAGAAAGCCGCCGCCGCAGCACGGCCCGGGCTCGCACGGCGGCGCCCAGCGCGGGCGCCGGCTTCCCCGGTGCTTCGGCAGCCAAAGCCCGCACGGTCGCAGGCAGGGACCGGGCCGGCGGGGGCTGCCCACTGCTGAATTATCCCATCCCCATAGCCAGGGGTATAATGCAATATCAGAATTCCACGCCGAATTTCCCAGTTTGAACAAATTACATGCCTCAGCAGTAAAACAGCAGGACGAGCCGGAGGCTCGCACTGAACATGCACAAAACTCCCCGCAGCTAACGTTATCCGCGGGAATCACAGCCCATGGTAACGCGTACAATGAAAAAAAATAAAATAAAAAACCAACCGAACCAACAAACCTTCCACATCACTTCTTCACCCTTTCCCTGGATTCCCATTTGAGACACGTTCCCGAGAGCACCTGACGCCTTACGGCCTCGCGTGAGCGCGGCGGGCGGCGCAGGAGGCGGCGGCACCTCGCCGGGGCGCTTCGCCGCTGCGGGAGGCGAACGGCACGGCCGGTTTTGACGATAGTCCCAGAAACTGGGCAGCCCTCCGCCCCTCGTAGGGCTCAAAACCCCAAGAGGAGGACATTTTTAGGGCATTTTAGGTAGACCGGAGCGCTAGCCAGGACACCAGCCGCTCTTCCGGAGGGTTAGAAAGGCGCAGACCGGCGCTGCTGCTCCCCGTGAGCTCCGCGGCCCCTCCGACGCTGGCGTATCTAATACCATTTCCTTTACTCCTGTTACCCAGGCTGAAAGGGAAGAAGCGAGAGCAGATGGACAGAGAAACTGAGTAGAGGATAACGTTTTGAGATGGTTTCAACTTTGCTCCCTGACTGAAAAATCCTGAAATACTGAACTGTTTCTTATCAAAAGGCTTTAAAAGAAAGACTTTTTTCTTGGATAGAAATAAATGAAGAAAAATTGATCTCTCATTTCCAAGAGATACAATTGAGATCACCTTGTAGTCTGGCAGCAGAATTGATATGATTTGCATTACCAAGGATGACTAAATGGAGTGTTAAATTATCTGAAAAAATAAAAAAGAGGAGAGAGGAGAGAGTTGTAAATTGATATTCGTGACATCAACAAGGTTAGAAAGGAAAAAAAAAAAAAAGGAAAGTAGTGAGTCTTTACATACATTCTCGTACTATCCAAGCATTAATCTTACATTCTGCAGACACTACACTACTCAGAAAGGCATCTTTTGCTTTTGCATGACACCTCTGGAAATGATTTGCAATTAGATACAGCAATGCTGAAGTGTGATGCCACAGCAATCAGTGTCTGCCATAAAAACATTAATTATTTCTGATAAATTCATTCTCCGGGTGTATTCTAAACGCACAAAAAAGTCCAGCAAGCTGTAAATCTGGCACCAGAATAAAGAGGCTGCGTTTCAAAGGTAGCCGGCAGGGAAGGAGCAGGGGAGGAAACAAGTGGTCTTATTTCTGGTATATCAGCACTGGAATCTCTCAGCTGTTAATTATCAAAATTATTTTGATAGATATACATACTGTTTTATTATTTTAAAAATGTTTTGCTATCAGATCATACAGATTCCACCATCTTCCACATGTATTATACATATATATGCCATTTTGTAGTTTCTAGCCAGCTCAGCACAGGCAACGGACCCCTTTACTCAGCCTCTGCATGCACCAAGCCACCTTGCAACTGCTTGCAAATATACTTGGCAACTCGCTTTAAAAAAAATAAATAAATAAAAAAAAGTGGGGGGCGACTTTAACTGAGAAAAAAAGGATGATTACCTCTAACTAGTACTGCCCAACTTGTTCTTCCAGCTTTTGAGATTTCTTCTGAGCTTTGTGGTAACTGGAGATCTTTTTTTTTTTTTTAAATAAAGCCTTTGCTCCTAGAGTCTCCGGTTGATCCTGCAATCTTATCACTTTTATGGCTGCATAGGAGAGCATGACTTTGAATCGTTCTGCGAAAACTATTTAAAATCATATTCATTTTTTTAAGGTTATCATTTCCAAATCAACTCTGTTTCAGGCATAACTCATTCATTTCAAAATATTTAGGATTTACAACAAAGAGGAACTCCAGCGAGAAGTACAAGTCGGTAGCAACCGCTCCTTGAAGACCGCGAGAAGGAGGATGCTGCTCGCGGTGCTTAGAAGCCAGACCTCGCAGGGACGAGCACGCAGCGCTCATATTGCTGGGCAGAACGGCCTGTGAAATCACTGCGTATTTACTACCCGCTTTCTAGACCAGCGCCCGTGGCGACACAGCGTTGGCACCATAGGGCTGCGTCTCTGCGCCCAGAAGCGGCGGCGATTTCACCCGGAGCGTATCGGGCGCCACAGAAATCCCTCCCCAAACGCCACCGAGCAGGCCCTGTGTCAGGCGTCTCCACGCTCTCCAGCCTGAAGATATTCTCCCCGGTCCCAATTTTCACATTTTCTTATGTTTCTTCTATTTTACCAGCTCTCTGGCTATAGCTTAAAGCTGATAATATTTGAGCTTTTTTCCTCCAGTGTCTAATACTAAAAACATTAGGAAAAAACGTTAGGATTAGGACAGCATATGAGCTTTTGGTTAATATTGCAGAAAGAGGATAGGTGGTGAATGCATCCCTAACGAATCCATAATCCATTAAGTAAATAATTAGGTCTACGTCTTTTCATTCATTTTTTTTGAACAATTCTTTGTTTGCAAACTTCTCTCTTCAGGGGTGTTTTTCAGAGCTGATTTGAAACTTCTGAATGCTTGAGGATGGCTTCATTTATAATGAGCTGATTGAAAAATGTTTTTTAAATCAGAATATCAGTGAAAAGACATATTTATCCTCCAATATTTTGATATCGTTGTTTATTACTGTATTTTATGTAGATGTTACCTTTACACTTGCAAATGCACATTTATGAATAAATATTTTTCAGATGAAGTCATAGATTAAGAATAACAAATGCAGTAGTGATTTTTTAATTTGTAGCAACACAGTGACCTTTTTTTGCATTGCAAACTTCAACATATTTGGGTTGGGGTGAAGATATAAAATATGTGACATCAAAAAAAGGGATATACAACGGGCCAAAAAAAGGTATCTGATAAGCAAAACACGTAAAACTCCCTTTGACTTGCGTTTAAATATTTTGAATGTCTTAGAATGTCTTAGTATCATACTACCCTAGTTTGATTCTTAAAGAAACCTTGGAAATTATCCTGGGATGTCCTCAGATAACCTCTCTGTAGAGGGTTTGATGGAGGCAATATCTGCCGTGGTTTTACACCTTTCATCCCGTGTCAGGAAGACCATCATTTTCCAGTGCTTAGGGCAAGCACTGCCGACTGTCAACACCGAAAACTTTTCAGCAGAACAGTGCTGTTTGCAGCAAAGTATAAAATACTTCATTTAATGTGTGTATTAACAGACCCCAGATGAAAGCTAAATTAAACACCTGCACGCAGATATTCCTACACCATGTTTCCAGCTGTACTGACAAATAACACCTACTTATTTTCCATGAGGGATATTATCTCTTCAGAGGAATTTCATTGGAGAGAGATCATTCCCAAATTCTCCAGTGCTGGACAGTGATACAGAGCTGCCAGCCAAGTGGTTTTGGTGTTTCTTGCCCCCTAAACAGGGCAACTTTGCTTAATAAAAGAATGTGTCACATGCTGTGACACTGTATTTTAAAACCTAGCACCACTTTTTGAAGAATATTCCTTAGTGGCAAATATTCCCCCTTCCTACCGGGAAGGGATTTCTAATTTCAACCGATTTCCCTTAGTTCTCTTCTCTCTGCATATTCCCCCTTAGACCTTCCTGTTTTGTGCTTAGTGCCACACTTCTTGGTGCTACCCACATAACCGATGCTTAGGCAATTATCTAGCCAAACATCTGGGCAGCCAACACATAGTCAATTATTTTAATACTGTCTGTTAAATGAATCGCTCTAATCATTTTAGTTGCCTACCTCTGAAGTCAAATTAGCTCATCAGCATCTTTTGTATTTTAAGGATCAATTTTAGACAGGTCTCAGCAATGGCCCAAATCTATTCCCAGTGAAATCAATGGCAAAACTCCCCAGATCCTCACTGGAAGCAGATTTTGGCAAGTACAACACATTCATGAAAATTCCAGCCTTCAGGACAAACCGTCCTGAATATTATAACAGCAGCCTCCTCTGTGGCATTGAAGAGGCATCTACCTGTGGCAGCTCCCACTCCATATGGCAATGTTATACTCATTTTGCTTTTCACTATTAACCGAGGTCATTAGCGCTTTCCAAGTCCCCTTTTGTCCCACTGGTTACCTACGTCTTATATTATTTCGTCCGTAGATGTTTGAAGTGCACATTATGGCAGCCTGAATTTTATTTGTTCTGTTGTTTCCATGCTCCCCCTCCCCTCTGCCCTTTAGAAAAATCTTGCATCTTGTGTTAATCTCCTGCTTACCCCATCCTCCAGATCGCTGAATAAAAGGAGGCTTAACACCAATCCCCAAAGTACCCCCTAATGAATATTTTGCTCCAAACTGATACGCCATGATTTGTCCTTCAGCCAGTATAGACACTGTGTGATCATGCCCATAGCCAGCTCCCTTTGCACTTCTTTTCCAAGTAGGATTTTGTGAGGCTCTGGAATCAGCCTGTTATAAAATATAGATGGATTATAAGTACTGCCTTTCCTCTAATGGCTGGTTTTGCAATTTTAATAAAGAGGCAATCAAGCTAACAATGGTTTGGCAAACCTCCTCTCTGAGGGATCCAGATCTCGGCCTTGGGTGCACAAGGCTAGAAGAACAGATCTATATATAGAAAGCTAAATGTTCATTTCAATCACCCATTACCTTTTATTAAATATTTCCCAGCAGCAGTTAGGATCTCCAAACAGAAATACTGTGATATGTGCTAAGACCAGGAAGGGACATCCTGCCAAAGAGTAATTTTAATAAATTACTTGAAAATCTAAATTAAATATTTAGATAGTCAAACTAAAGGCAAGATCAGGGTTTATCTATAAAGGAAAAGAACTTGGAATAACTATCCCATAAGATTACTTAATACGGAAACACCTATTAAGAACCAGTGCTTGTTTACACAGGGCAGTAAATTCAGATTATGGAAGGATGTTAAGTCGAAACGGAAAAGCTGTTCCTGACCAAATCCTCAGCTGTGGCTGTTCCAAGTTTTTTTCTGAAGTAGCTTCTGACTTGCTTAGTTCCCTCTGGAACCAGAACAAGCCAAGGCGATGAAAAGGTGCTCGGTGCAGAATGGCTGTCCCCACAGAAAGTTAGTGTACAACATTTAGAAGGTTAGCCCATGCCTTTGGTGTTGCCATCAAAATTTATTCTGTAGGTGACTACCATGTAGTCAAGCCAAAAGATGGCAAAAATTAGAAATTCAGACTCTCAATCTGAGACTTGTAAAAGCTATCCTAAAAATAAGAGTCTAGATCTTTTACCCTTTATAGACGTTTCAAGGTACTTAGAGATTTTATCATCTCAATATTTCTTTTGTTACTTCCTCAGGGCCTGAAGGTTCAGGATTATTGGTGACTGTTATCTACTTGTTCAGAGTATTATTACCTCATTTATTCTCCTATTTCCCTGCTCTTCACGACCTAAAGTAATAGGCAGGAGATGGCAAATTGGCCATTGGGGATCTTGCAGAGAGGCCACCACCTCCACTGCACACACTGCTCCGCTCGCTCTGTATTCAGGGTTTGGTACAGTACGCATTATGACTTCCCACCTCTGCCAAAAGGGCTGTTGGAGAAGATGACACTGTCTCCAGCAGTTCTGCACCTCATGCCATACCGACCCACCTCAGAGGGCAACGGCCGCTGCTGGCCTTGGCTCCGGAGCCGTGAGCTGCAGAGGCCCCGAGCGAGTCCCGTCACCTCCTTGTCACTGTTAAAGCAAGGGAAGTCTTGGGTACGGTCTGCTCCTTGTCCTCCTCTAGTAATTAGTACCTTCAGGACAGCTTCTCAGTTTCCAGATAAGAAAGTCCTCCAAAGACTGTTAGCACACCCTCCATAATCCATATTTAATGGTCCTTCTCTCCCAGCAGGTACCCGAGCTACTGAAATCACCCTCCAGCCCCCAAGGGCACAGGGACCCATGTTTTCCCTTTTCTCAGTATCAGCTCTGGGAATCCTCACTCTCTTGCTGTAAACATTGGGACACCTATGGGGCTGTGCTGCAAAATGCAGCTTGTGACATTTAAATCAATATATCTTGCCTTCACCAAAAAATCCTATTTCACCAGGAAGCAGAGAGCAGCAATATCAAAATGGTAAAAATTAGAAAAGAAAAAAGCATATTCTTCATCTTTGTTATATTTAATTCAGATATGGTAATCATCCTTCTTACTTCTTTTTTAATGGACACACACAGAGAAACTGCAGGCGATTTATTCTTTAACATATTTTTTCCTGAACTGACCATGACCTCACTAGCTGTGTATTTCTCTCTACTTGACATTATCACAGAGTGAAAGAGTAGTTTTACCTTGCACATAAGACTTAAAAAGAGTAAGTCATTGATCTTGGTTTTCATTTCTGCCACAAAGGGAACGCACAGGTATTTTTTTCTTCCACAAATGCGGATTTGGGTAACAGCCAGCTTTACTTCTCTGGTAATATACACCACCAGTTTGTGTGTGGCTAGAAAGACACAACTCCTGCGTATGAAACAAGAGAGCAGTGGCATTTGTCATGACATGCCTTTGACATTTTCCACAGCAAGGGGCAGATAATATCAAACTCTTGCTCATCTGTTCAACTTCCTGGAGAGAAGGAGAATTCAGAAAATAAACCCGAGGAAAATAGATTACTGGATACTTGTCCTGAATGCTGCAAGAAGAAAGTTTTTATAAGTGCACCTCACCGCAAGAGCAGAGTTTCTCTTTGATTTGCCCCAGTCTGTGCAAGTCTGTACAAGTCATCCTCTGCTAGGGCACAGCTTGGCTACAGGACCCTGGTAGCGCAACAGGAGAGTATTTGCATTCGAGACCTCCAATAGATATTCCCAACAAAATCTTCACACTAAGAGCAAGATACTATGCTTGAAAGCTTTAATATGTCATGTATTAGCAATGAAAAGAAGCAACAGCTAAAGCATCCCATGCAACCCCTCTATCACTAACTCACCACACATCAAATCTGATCATCCAAAAGAGCCAGCAGCCTCAACCTCGCCTTTTCCAGTGTCCCCAGAAACCACAGGACAGCCCAACATCTGCAAACTGCACTGAAGAGAGGTTCTCCTCGTTTCACTGAGTACCTCTTGTCTTTAACCTCCAGACCCATAAGGACTTATACACATGCTGATGTCACATGCTCAACATGTGCATGCATCTTTCCAAGGCAAGAGTCTTAGCTTGTAAACTCTCTGCAAAGGAAACTAGTTTTCTGGACACCATATTATACGCATAGTTGTTGTATAGGCATACAAAATTTTTAAAATGTAAAAATGTAAATATCAAGTAGCAATAATCCCAGCTAATCTGCATGTTTAGTGTATGTTTAAATATAGAATATGCATGCATAATTTAGTTGTTTTTTAGTAGAAAATCTGAGGTATAGTAATCTAAAGCAAAACATGGCTTTCCAGACAAAAAAGAAGCAGAAAGTGGCCAACAGCTGAACCTCGATGGCATCCAATCCATCAATATCAACATTAGAAAACTCAATGCCAGAATTGCTCCACAGCCAGAACAACAAAATGCCACAATAACAGGAAAATAATAAAGTGCTAATCTATCAAAGTAAACCTTCAGCACCTGCATGGTGTTGAACGAGTGCATTTGTATTACAGATAGTTACTTTACTTAGCATTACAAATTTAAGTTAGAGCATATCCATATTTCATGAACCTCTATGCAGCTTCATAGTATTATCATATAAGTGGTATAGATTCCTTTCCTGCCTGTAATGGCAGAATGTTTTCATTTTAATGATTCCTAATAACATGCAGACTACAGGAATTCACAAGATCATCAGGACTGGTACCCTAGAGATTTCATAGCTGTAATTTTTTTCTCACTGGGTTTTCTTGTGTATGATTTTGCCTCAATTTTTCAGGCAGGGCAATATGCCCCTGCTAAGCTCCAGTGCTGATACGGATGGGCCTGTTGGCAGTGCCCTGTTCCAGGAGCATGCAGCATAGGTAGGTGGGACACCCCCATCACAGGATTTGCCTGCCCCCAGATACAGAGCAGCCTTTGGACACTCAGAGTACAGTTTACATCAAGCTACTTTTCAGATGTCGGAGTTTTCTGAGAGAATAGAAGGAACCTTGACTAATTGTAAATGATGTTTTTGTATGGTAATATATTACCTTGCTCAGACTGAGTATGCAGTGGCGCAAGGTGCATGAGACACAAAAGAAAACAAAATCCTTGCTTTGAAGAATTTATAGTTTAAAAGATTAAACCCTGGAATCTCTCCAAGGAAAATAATCTCCACAATCCCAAGATATATTTGAAATAGAGCTGCTTGGGATATTATATCCCATAACACTAATATCTAGGATTCTCTCCAGCTCCCAACAGAACCCAGGTCTCTCCAGTGACAGTAACTGCATGAGGGTCAGTTGATGCTCTGTCAATAAGGGTAAGACCACAGCACCAGACAGCCAGGACTGAGAGCCAAATGACAAGGAATCTACTCCCTGCTCTCCTCCCTTCCCCTGCATGAGCAAAGTGCTCCATGAATACCTCTATTTCCCTCATATATGAAAAGGGGAGGGTAATTATTGTCCTCATCTTGGAGCATTTCTGGAAGTTTAGCCCATTTACATTTGTACAATCCTTCGAGGTGTTTAGCCTGAAGGTAGCAAAGTGCCATTATGATCCAGATCCTTGGAGATGAGACTTTAGGCTCCTCTGGCCTTGGTGAGGAAGGAGCGTTGCATTGGCTGTGGGACTCTGAGCTGATGCTCGGTGCAGAGCAGTGCTGCTCCTGGTGCTGAGCTGGTCAAGGCCACAAGGCAGAGACCTCACAGGCTGGATTTTGTACAGCAAAAATGCACAGATTATTTTAAAACACTGGTGAAAATTTAAAAGTATTTTCTCTGAAAATTTCTTGGGCTCTCTTCTCTGCATCTTCCCAGAGGTGATGAGGCAGAGAGGGGCACCCCTAAACACGCCACACATTAGGTCACATTCATCGCTCAATAAGGATGCCTAAATTGCTATTAACAGGAAAAACTCTCCCCCCTGCTTCCAGTCCCTCCAAATCAATGCAGCATTTGGCCTTTGTGCTGCAGTCTCGAGTGCAAACCTGTGTACATCCATGTTCCTAAAGCAATTTGCTACTTGCTGGGCATTTGTTTTTCTTAAATGTGAACAGCAGTTTTGCTTGGGTGTTTAAGGTGTTATTCTTTCACATGTGGCACTGCTGGGTCAAACCACCTACAGAGGAGTGACTGATGTGCGGTTCATGCATCTTCTAGGCATCTTTTCCCAGCTCAACATACTGGATTCGTCACTGTGCAACTCTGTTGGTGTTAAAATAGTAAAGTCAAGCAAGAATTTGGTCACAATATTTATAGCACTACATATAACCTATGTAGAAAATGAACACAGCTCAACAGAGCAGGTATTATTAGTTAATGGGACATTACATTCCATCTATTTGCTTTTACCATTTTTTTAAAATGACATGATTATGCCAAACGCATAGTTAGGATGGGATTTACAGGAACACTCAGCTTAATGTCTCCTTACGAACAAAATTCCCATCTGAAAGATTTCAGTAGAAATAGTAGTACACAAAAATAAAGATTGCTGAGGACAACTGTTGAAAGGATGTCTTCTTTATAACCAGTATATTGAGCATGTACTGTCAGTGTTTTATATGTGACTATATTGGTTTAAACAGGAGTCTGGTTTGGAGTAAAAAGCAGACAGACAGAATGACTTAAAACAAACCATCCTTCAGCAACCACTTAAAGGCTGTTAGAAAACAAGTCCTGGATAATTGGATCTGAAGACACCACCCTCAAGCTCCTACTGAGCTGCAGAGCTGTTTCTAGCAAAGCTCAGGGAACGTGGAAAGACAGAAATTATCAGCAAGGCTTAACAGAAGAGAGGCCTTGATATTAGTTGAGTTGGAGCTGAACACACATGACTTAGAGACAAAGGGAACACTTCAGGTGAGATGGATTGGTCGTTGGTGCTTTTACAAGTATCTTTTACGACTGTTCTTGCTACAAAATATAGTGATGCCTCTGTGCTGGTGTTTTATTGCAGATCAGGAGTTCACCGTTGAACTACACCTCTTGATCATCCCACCGTGTGTTGGTTCAGCTCATGGAGCGGTCTCTGAGGATGTAAACACCAGGATGAAATGGCACCAGAGGATGTGTTGCAGACACAACGTACTCCAAACACTAATGGGCATTCAGTCAGCCAGATCAGACTGCTGCTAATCAGGACCAAAATCCCCTGAAATTAGTCCTTAGCAGCCACTGCTTCACTCTGTAAACCTGTTCCTCCTGGGCAGCACAATCTGCCAAGTCATACTTATTTTGCAAGAGCATGCTTGGTTACATATATGCCCTCCAAATCAGCTTCTGAAGGGAAGCAGCTCACTTGCCCAGTCCCAGACAGACACGAGCCTAAGGATGGTGCACTCAGAACAATATAAACACAAACTGAAAACAGTCAGAGCTTGACCTCAGATTGCTCAAATCTGGGTTAATTATTCTGAAGAACTGAGCTTTGATGAGAAATTTTTTGAGCTAGTTTGCTTCTTTTGTGGTTTTGGCATTTGCTTTCCCTTTGCAGTGTGATGGTGCAAAGCACAATCCTATCAGCTTTGCAAAGCAATCAGGGCTGCTTTGGAAGGAGAGGACAACGCTCTCTCCAACCTTAGTGTAACTTGCCTAGGAAGGAATGATTTCCCTTTGGTCATAGCCACCTTGCTGCTCTAAGAGAGTTTAATCAGGGATGTGAAGAGCATGACCTCAGAGACAATGATCTCAGAATACACATGAAGATTAAACGTTTGAAGTCTGAGTTAATATTTTGCTGTCTGAGTGACTTCAAGAGCAAGCAGAGTTTGAATACACAGCTCATAAAACCCAGGTAGAGTCCTGAGGTTACCTGAGGTGCCTAGTTGATGCTCTGTGTCTAAAACCTTTAAGGAGCCCCAAATCTCCACTCTAGATCTGAGGAGAATATTAGCAAAACCAATGATGTTATGATTTTTTTTTTTAAATAGAACTTTCCAATGGAGAACATATATTTTTAAAATTCCACACCAGTAATTTTTCATCTCTCTATCTTCCTCCTTCTCTTTTTTTCTCTGAAGAGCTGCGTCATGCAACACACAGCACAAAAACGTAAGTTGCTGAGCTGAGGGAGCGCCATGGGGCGGCTCTGGACCTCCTTGGTCGGAGGGCAGGCATCCAGCCAGCAGGGACACCTTTTCACAGCCTGCTACAGCCCTCCGAGGCAGAAGCAATGAACATGCTGTAGAACTTGCCCCAGGTCACCAGAGAGCACAGAGAGGAACAAACATCAATGATAAAGCAGCTCACGACACACAACCTGACGCATTTAGCCACAATACCAGGATGCTAACATTTGAAGTTTACAAAATGGAAATTCAAGTAAGCTTTAAATCAATCAGAAGTGACTGAAAACTGCTTCGGTCCAAATACACATTCAGAAAGGTCACAGCTGGTGTAATTATCCTTGCTAGACTTAGCATGCGTTCAGCCGTATGCTTAAGACTGCCAAGAGCTGAAATACAGTCAGAATTCCTAAATAAGCATCACCTTGTCTAAAAACAAAAGGTTTCCATAAATCCAGTGGGAGTCATTAAAAAAATAAAAAATCACCTTTTAATGAGAGTTCAGGATTGAATGCAGGTAGTAATTTCTGTGGGAAAGACCTGTCAAAACCACATTCTCTTTCCCCTACAGAAGTTCCTGGCTGCAGAAGCCCTGGTCAGAAATACAAACAAGTATTCAAGCTGAGAGGGGTCACGTGCGAATGACAGTAAGACAGAAAAGGAGTGAGAACACTAAGCCTCAGAAACATTAATTACACCTCAAAGGGAAAGTAAGACCAATAAGCACTATTTCTACAAAACTAGTAAGAAGCAACAAAATGTCTTTAAAAAAAAAATAAATGGAGAAAAAATGAAAGCCTATTGTGTTATAAAAAAAGGTAATTTCAGAGTAGGTTTTGCCACTGCTACGGGAACAGGTTTGTCTTCTTCATTGTCAACATCGCTGCAGTCCCTGCCTGTCTCTCTGCAAATAGTAAGTGTTACGATAGTCTTGCCCGGCTATTCCTGTGCACCAGGAAACTGCAGAGGCACGACAGCACGTGATTGTAAAGGCAAAATCATAAAGATTTTAACAGCGACCTTCAGTACTCTTAAAATGGATGGCAATGAACTCAAAATCTATAGGGGTAGAGATTACTTTGGACAGAGTAAAAGGCAAGGGGAGAGGTTAGTCTCAAATGTCAGAAATATTAGCTGCAGAGAAGTATAGTAAGCGAATCAATCAGAATAGAGCTACTGGGTAAAAGGATTAAATGGCTAATAAAAGGGATACACTACTGACCTCCAACATAGGAAGGAGTTGATAATGAGATAAGTAAAGCTTATGGAGATAATAAGGGTGTAATTATGGTTGAGTTCAAACTACTAAGCGTATATTAGGAAACCCCGGAGATATATATAGATTAAAATTCTGGATAGCCAGTAGTAAATGATTACTTTTCAGTCCAAAGTGTAAGAGGCTCTAATGATACAAAAGACACGACTGGATTCGAGCTTAACCTGTACCCCAACAGGGGGACGATATAAGACATTTTATATTTCTTTTTAAGAAAAACACACACAGAGATTATGCAGCGAGCAATCTCCTGGAATTTTGATTACCAGCAGGTTCCCGGCGATCGGTACTGTGCACGCACCTGCGTGCACGGGAGACAGCCTCTGCCTCGGCAGCGCACTGTCAAGGACCCGAGCCCAAAGGGGACGAGGGCGATGAGACGGGGAAACGTCTTGCCTAGCTCTTGTCCCAGAGCCCTGAAGCTGCCTTACACACCTGATATTACTGCACGTAACAGCACACACGGGGCTGAATCCCGTGAAATCACTGGTTAGCTTTCTGCCAGCGAGATGCCTGCATTCCCACAACCTTACATTTTGTTTTCCCACTTTTCCCTCTACCTGATGCAAGGGATGCCATCCACTGCCAAAGACGCCAAATCTGAAAGATTAGCCAACAGTGCCTGACAAATCCTGTGTGTATTGGAAAAGCACAAGTAAGCTTAAAGGGTCACGTTTTCGGAGGGACTTCATCAGTGCTGCAATCAACTGATGGTGCGAATAGTAGGATTTGATTTCTTATCATCTAATTTGTGGGTGCAAACAATAGCCCTATCCCGAGAAGCTCCAAGCACTTACAATTCCCATTGACTTCAATTATACTTGCTATTTATGCTTACAAATCAGGGAGATGCTTGATCGTTAAGTTCTATAATTTCCTACTGCAATTGGTTGTACTTACAAAATTGCACCTGCGGCTGATTGCTGTGGCAGATTTAAGGGCTGGTTCTGAAGACGCAGACTATGATTTCAGAAAGGCTAACTTTCAAGGGATGTTGGTAGACAGAAAAAAAAAGCCCACGTAAAAATGGGAGTCATGTTTTAGCAAAAGCGACAGGTACGTGATTGAAGAAAATGCAAGTGACAGACAACACACAGTCCTAATAGATACCGTATACACTGCTATCTGGGAAATACAAGCAAACAGAGCCTACAGAAACACTTTTCTGAGCAACTGTCAATCAGAAAATGGAAAAAAAAGTAAAACAAAAACAAATGCAGATCTCACAAAGAAAAATATTGACATCTAAACTCTGTTTCTCCTAGCAGAAGCATAAACAACTGTATATTAAAACAGCACGTATGCCACTCTGCATGCAAGCGAGGAACTTGTATGTGCCAATGACTACTTAATTACATAAATGCGTGTAATTGTATCATCATTTGCGTGCACAGTCTCCAATAATGCATGGTCAAAATAAGTATATCACCGCGTACATGATTTTGCATTTATACTTCTAAAAATATAAATCATACTGTTTGATGCAGCTATAAGACACTGGCACATGCATAACTACAAGGTTAAGAGATATTTTTCTGAAGAATTTTTCTGTCACAAGAATATTTAAAAAAATCAATGAAGAAAAAATACTTGGGAGTACAATGATGTAACAAATATAATGTCACTTATTAATCAGATTTAAATGTGCATTGTGAAATGGAGAGGTGGGAACCAACTTGAAACACAGGGCATTGAATTATTTAGGAGAAGTGTATTTTAGGTTCATGAAAACTGCAGCTGAAAAAAGCCATTAGGCCACTTTGTCCACACTTTGTCCCTAGTCCAACCAAAGCTCCTTAGCACTGAGCAAGATCATTCATTTTTAATATTTTCTCCAGTGTTCTTAGAAGTTCCAAGAAACAGAGCTTCCACCACTTTGGGAGCCAATTTTACTCTACAGAAAAGAAAGAAAGAAAGAAAGAAAAAAAAAAAGAGAGAGAGAGAGAGAGAGAGAGAGATTTCCCCAACAGAAGGAGCTTTAACAAACCAGATCTCTCTCCTGCATGCATCCAATGGCAGCCTTCTTTATTCCTTTTGAAGTATCACACTGTAGAGATGCCTTCAAAGACACGATGAGGAACTACAACCAACTGTAAGAAAACCTTATACCTAAGAACAATCCTTCTGTGTAACGTATTTTTGCAGATAACGGAAAGTGGAGAAAAGAAAGTCTGAAGGGGAAAAGCTTTAGGGAAGGTGAGCTACAACTTAGGTTACAGCGAGAAACATTAAGATGAAAGTGTTACATAGGAGACCAGTATTCACTCTCTCAGACTTTGATCAGACTGGTCCTGTTTCCAACGCAAAAGCATCTTTGTGTGCTTGAGTACAAACTCAGCTTTGGCTCTGAAGCCCACATTGGTTTCTTCCCCTATTCTCTCTCTTTTCACACTTATTCACAAATAACAGAGTGATTTTATGTCAAATTAGGCTCCCAGAGCACCAATCCCCTATTGTCAGTGGGTTCCTATAAAGTTAACTTATTTCAGCTGACGAAGTTGTGTGCAGCAGGCCCGGCGCTCCCCCTGTACTCAAGTTTGTGCATCACCGATTGCAGCAATTGCAATCCTTCAATAAGAAGGAATAATACATTTTGTTGCCAGTATGGAGAGAGAGAATCCAGGGTGCAAAGAAAAAGGTTAACCTTTTGTCAAGAGTTCGATGTTTCAGAGGAAGATTGCACCTTGAAGAACTCTGCTGAGGAAAAAAAATCCACTGTACAACAGCCTTTTGGATTACTGAACAAGAGTGAGCTGAACTTGTACAGCCTATATTAGATTTAGAAGTTGGAGTAGCTGATCCAGTGGTTAACCCGTCTTTAGAAATCTAATGAACTGCTTTGGCCCAGATTTTGTTCCTGTGCACAGGGCACTACATTGTTGCCGCATTGGAGACATCTCTCAAGAGGAATTTGTTCCCTCTCTCTTTGGATGTATAAAGGACAAATTCTGTCAGCTGGGTCCCAACTAGATCTGGTCATGGAATTTACTATTCTTTAAAAAAAAATCCATAAAAAAGACTAAACAAATATAAAAATTATTTCAAAACATTGAGGTTTGTGATTTCAAAAATAATTAAGAAGAGCTGCAAGAACTCAGATGAAAACCATGTTTGTATTTTAGTTTTTAAATCAGCTCCAGTGCCGAGGTGGTTTATCAAATAAACCAAGGGAGAGGAGCGCGGCCAAGGCTCTGCCGGGCCTTTGTGCCATTTACACAGCTTTGCCTGCGTATTTCAAGAAGGAAGCAAGGCAGTGAGCAGAGCTCTTGATCCTGTAAGCACCTAGCCCTGAGGTTGAGAGGAAGAGGGGCTCTTAGTCATCTGGTTACCAGCAGCTGGGCTCAAAGCTTTTTTTAAAAACCTAGTCAGACTTAGAAACTTCTTATTTTATGATATCAATTAAAAAAAACAGGCATTTGTATTTTTCATGATTCTTAAAAATGCTCTTTAGGGGTGTGAAAGGAGAAAGATGCTTCTTAGTCTTTACTTGTCTCCTTATTCTGCATTGCACTTTTGAACACTGCACAGCGGAGCCCCAGGGCTGAATTTTCTTTATTCTGCATGATGGATCATCAGACATACAATTCCCATTATTGTTAATGGCAGTTGTGTGTCAAATTACTACACATAGTATTTAGATGTTACTCCACAGAGCTTACCTAGTTTCCATTTGCAGTGCACACACAGAGAAAAATACTGATATTGTTATTTTTGAAGGTGGTTAGCTGTGAAAGTTTGTAAAATAAAACAAAAATCTGGAAATAGTAGGATTTTTTTTTCTACTAATATCCTACAAGCAAACAGCCTCGGTTTGAAACTGCTGAATAAAACAGCAAGAGTCACAGAAAGGGCAATTGCTGTTACAAGCATATATGTTACCATTGCCTTTGACATGATGAATCAAAGCTCCTTGTTTGTTTATCATACCCATACACAAGGACAGCTATTTTCCTCCTGCATCACATGGCAGCAATCCATCCTGTGGCAAGACGTAGCTGGATCAGTCCCGTTGCCACAAAGAGCACGCCCCGTGTGCGAGGCATGGGAATTGGCTAAGGTTTGTTACGAGTTCTTTGATTATATACTTTTTTCTCATTTGAGAACACAGAAAAATTATTGCTAAACCCGTAAGATGTCTTTTCTTCCCCTCTCCCTCTACTGTACGCTGTTTTTTCATTATGCCCATCCAATTTCAATCAACTTACTGATGTGTAATGAAAAATTTAAACAAACGTACATCTGCTTATATTCTATACTTTGCATTTTCTTTAACGTGGAAGTAGGTATCTGCTGTGGAATAGACAGGTTCCTGCTCTAAGCTATGAAATATTCATAAAAACACTAGCGAGATGCCTCACCCTTACCCCTTCCCCTAGACTACATTTTGACTTTCTCCCCAGAGCCGAGTTCCCATGTCAGAGAGGATAGTAAGTAGCTTTTGGTGTTGGTAATATATGATTATGTCATTTCTCTTTGCTCTCCCCCGCTGAAAAGATTAAAGCCTATGAAAATCCCTAACTTGAAGCAAAGTTGGGCAATTTCTTCCCCAGCTCGTAACGTGGATCAATTGCATGATGAACTGAATGGAGATTTGCAAGGGAAAGAGTTCTGCAGCTGTTTTAAACGAATCCTGTTTAAAAGGCATCAGAACAGGAATTCTCCAGCACGTAAGTTATCTTCCCACAGAAGGAGAGCGCGCCGGCTGCCACTAGTACTCTCTTCCAGATCTGCAGAAAGACAGTTGTCAAGGAAATAGGTTTTTCTAAGCTTGTCACTTCCTTCACTGGAGTTTTTTCACCGACAACTGTACCTGACCGAGCACGAGACCAAAGCCACTGCTGCTACCAGAACACAAGCCGCTTGGCGTCTTCCCTGTTGTCAGGGCTCAGTGCAGACTCTCTGCTGCCCAATGCGAACGGTCAAGCACCAGCCAAACTGCACAAATCATACATTTAGCTTAGAATCCTGAACTCAGAAAAAAGTTGTTCATCTCCTGCTTATGATTTTTTTTAACATGACTTGCTTTTCACTCTCAAAGTTAATTATTTACGTAACTGGTCTGAGTTCCGATTTCCTACCTGAGGATTAATGAAGACTTGGAACACATTGACATAGCCCATGATTTTGGGACAGCCTTACGAAGAAGGACATACCCTGAATGTCTACAATAACTGTAGAATCTTAATTAGGGAGATTAAGAGAGGCTCTCAAAAGGGAAAAGCAGCAGCCTATTTCCCTCCACAACACACTTTCAACATCTTTGCAGAATCTTTTCTTGCTGATCCCAAGTCAACTCCTGTTACTGCCAAGAAGAACTCCTGTTTGCAAGGATTATATGAAATGCAAATCCCCTTTATGTGGATATGCAGCTAGAAAACTACAGGCAGTAAAAGTGTAGGCCAAGCTCCAGTCAGCTTTGAGATCTACACCTTGTCAAACACACTGGTCTCACAAGATCTCTCTGCAGCAATAAATAGCGAGACACGAAGCATCGAGAGGCTGTAGATCACGTCAGCTTCTCAAGAGGATGGTTGAACTCATTGTTCGCTGCCCTAAAGTCCTTGGGAGTTTACAGTGCTATGTTAAATCTAAACCTTTTCATTTGATGAGATGCTTTATGATGAATAATCTAAATTAAAGTAACTTTTTGTCAGCCAGAACTCATGACATAGATAAATTTAAGCAATGTCTTTTTTTAAGTGCCTCCATGAATTAACATTTTCATAGTTTTCCCCAGGTTCCAGGGGGAGATAAAGGTCTACTGGTGATTATTCTCCTACTTTTCATTGTCCCAAGTGGACTTTTTATTATTATTATTATTATTAAGATCCTGGGTAGAAGTCATCTAATTTATCTAGCTGACATGTTAATGGCCACTAACGTGAGCTGATTTTTCTTTCTTATTCTATAAAATACACGTTCCAAAACCTGTCAACTCTTGTTTTAGGAACACACTGAAAAAAAAAAAATCTTTGGAATGCTTTCTCTGAGTTAAGGAACTGTGAACTTGAAAAAGAAAAGAGCAGAAGGATTTCTATTTCAAAACTTTGATCTAAACAAAGGCCCTAACATTAAACCATCAAGGCTCTTGGGCTCTCTGGTACTTCACAACTATTTTCTTAGGTCAGATTTTTCATAAGAATACCCAACACCAAACAGCAGCAAAACAGTACTCAAATTATTGGCCATTGCTAATCTCCTCTATTTTGGATGAGTCATTTCTGACTTTTATTACTAGGTGGGAAAATCTCTTTCATCTAATTCCCAGCATCTTCATTCATGCATGACAACTTGTCTCCATTCTCCGCCTCTGCAGTATGTGTGAAACAAGATGTCTCAAAGTCTAATTCAAGAATTTAAGTACTGAGCTGAAAAAAATTGCTGAAGTTTCTCATATATTTTTGTAGCACAAGCTAGAATTATTAATAAGCATTAAATACAGGGTCTATTGCCCACAGCAGCTCTGCAGGTGGAGATATAGTGAACTTCTACTGGAAATTTGGCTTCTGACTGTTCTATTTAAAGTGCTAGTAAAAAACAAAGATATGCATAACTTTAGCCTTGTGACTGCCAGCAGACTTCAACAGAAGAAGTTAGGATGATAGATTTAATTGCATGCCTAGGACATTGCAGAATCAAGGACTAACACTTTAGTGCCTGATAGATAATCTGAACTGCAAGAGTTCATGGAAGTTGCTAAATATCTCTTAAAGTGCAGATCTGCTTCTGCTTTGTAAGATGATGACAGTAGCATCAGTTAGCATTCAAGGATCTGCAGAACAGAACTGAAAAGAAAAAGAAAGGCAGAGCAGAAAAGGAAATCCACCATACTGCAAGAAGCCCAGGCTGCTGCCACAGCCAAGCATACACTTCTCTGCCAGACCTGGCTGCCTCACTAATCTTGGGCACAACGTGTCCACCAAACTCATGGGATAGTCAGAGCACATCAGCAGAGCAGGTGCCCTTCCTGCATGCCAGCAGGTGAACTGAGGTCTGAGTGGTCTAATTGCCCAGGTCAGATGCAGGTGCTTGCCTGAGCTAATCCTTGCAGTCTGAGAAGAAAGCGCTAAAGGACAGCTTAGACATGCTCTGGAGGTTTAAGCACATAGGTAAATTGGCTCAACCAGCTGCTCTCTAAAGCTGGCTGAGGGTTTTTGATGGAGTCTTTCCATTCAGAAATGCTGGTATGCCAGGAAAAAAACCCTTTCATACTTCCTCACCACACCTACCATGCACACACCTATTCCTAAGTGCCTGCCCTTGAACAGAAAAGAACCATTTGTGCAGACAGGTCATTTTCCCCTGCGTGCATCTGTACTGCATACACAAATTATGATATTTCTGAAGGGGGGTTCCACTGACTGCCTGTGCCAGCTGCCCTGGGGACCCCAGAGCAGAGTGTTGCTTTGCTTTCTTTGATGCACTGCAGCTTTGCTACATGAGCTGAGACCTGCATGTGAGCTGAAGCCATTTGTTTGAGGGACTGGTCGTTCATTATTTTGAAAGCTGGCAATCTTATTGCAGAGATGTTAAACCCCAAAAGAGTAAATATTCACCCAGCCTCATTTTTGCTTTCAAATACTCCTGTTGGTATGAATAGAAACATGCTGAAAGTTGTCTGTGTCATACAGCAGGAAAAACACCAAGAAGGAATTTTGTGCATATTTAATTGATTTCACTGAAGCCACATGTGAAGAATTGAAACCAGCCCACTTTGTCTCTCACACACATACATGGTTTTACTTGGAATATTTGCTTAAGTTCTGGAAAACCTCTGCAGTTTTGGTGAACCCCTAAATGTTCTCCTGAGAGAAGTTTCTGTTAAGCAACTCATCTTTATTCACCTCAGAGTTTCTAAGAATAGGATTAATTAGTTTTAGACATCCCACCATCAAAAAGGTTAAGTTCCTCTTCATTAGGAACGACCTCATCTTCTCTCACATGGCTATCATCTGTAACGATGCACCAGAGAGGCATCAGTTGTACTATGACTGAAAAGGCTGTTGGACGACTTGTTTATAACCAAAGCTTTAATCCATTAAATGATGGAGAAGACAACTTTCTAATGTGAGTTGTGCTATTGCTCTGCAGACTGAGTGCTTGTCTCACTGCTGCTGTCACATTTGGGGCTAACTTAATGAATAATTAAATAATTTAGCTTTTAACTAAATTAATCATTTAGTTAATTCATTAATAATAATCCTTTGCACTTCTATAGTGCCTTCCAGGCTAAGATATCAAAGAGTTTCATAAGCTATATGGGGTAGTTCACCCTTCTTCCTCCTGCATTTAGCCTGAGTAAATGGGGTTTTATACGATAAACCACGTTAGCCAGCTTCAAAGGCAGGCAGAAACCAGCTCTGATAAGGGTGGGGGCAATGAGTGTCTCAAATAACCAACCTGCCCTTTTCAGCACATGCAGACTTTCCTCTCCAAAACCGTTTCCCCTTGCTAAAGCAGCACCCGTGCCAGAGGTAGGCTAGGATAGTGTTAAGGCAGTGACTTGGATTTGGTCCCTTGCTCTGCCAAAGATTCTTAGGGTGCTCCACGGTCGCTGTATGTCCTGGCCGCCTCCCAGCACGCAGGGCGTGTGGCTCTTGATCCTCACTACAAGAAAAACGTGCTGGAGGCTGCGAGGTTCCCGCACGTAACGATAAAGTCTGCCATGCACAGACAGGTACCTGGGAACACTTGCTACAAAGCCACAAATTTGCGCATGGCAGCTTTAATTGATGAAGCTTTAACCCCATGAATCAAGGGGGTCTGCATCTCATCTTTGTATATCAGGGGAAATGGAGGTAAAGGGATGCTAAGCAGCCTGACCAGAGTTAGAGAGCAGGCTTGTGGTAGAAGCTGCATAAATTCAGCCCTTCTAGTCCTCTGCGTGAGCAACAGATCCATGCTCCCCTCGCATCTGAGCCAGGTATTGATGCTTCCTTATTTAAATCCTCTACCTGGGGACTATTAAATTTTAAAGCCATTAGGTATAATTTCCTCATCAATACGCTATTGTTCCTCTTATTTTTCTCTCTCCTTGGTACCTAAAGAGCCCGTGAAGGTAGTTTCCATACATTTAATATCTTTCCATTTATAATAATTTTACCATCTCAGTTTGTTTCAATGAGTTGCTATTTTTAAGACAGAATGGAAATTAACTTTTCTTACATATTGAAAGAGGCTGATTACATAGAATGTCGTGGCCTGTTGTGCTGGAGCACAATCATGAATCACTTTACTCTCACTTTTATTTATTTTTTAGGTTTAAGCATTGCTGAAATCCTTAATGATTCTCCACATCAACTATCTATCTAAGGAAAGAATCTTTCTCTTGGTATTCAGGAAAAGCAAGCTGACAAGAAGCCAAATGGGCTTAACCACATAATGCTGAAGGAGAGAGAAGCAGACCGTCTTGAGAGTGCCATTATGTTCTTAGGTGAAGACATGATGTTTGACAAGGGAGAAGAGGTGGCTGAGCCGATAGAAGAAGGGGGAGGCAATTCAGGGCCCTGAAGGTCTCATGAGAGCCACAGGAATAGGAAATCTGATCCCACTGTCCCACATTCATGGGATGTGACAGTAAAGATTTCTAAGGGGATAGTGCTGCAGAGCAAAGGCAGCCATGCACTTCTGAGACCCTCCTTGGGAAGATGCTGAAGGGGGAGGATGTCTCTGGGGAAAAAAAAGGGGGGGGTGTCAGTTTTTAACTGTAGCACTTAAGAGCAGAGCAGCCCAAACATTTCTGACATTGAGAAAGCTGACTTTGAGAGCATTCAAATGTCCTGAGGATTTGAGTGATTGAAATCTTGTTATTCATATTAAAAAAGAAAGTCATCTGGGGATGCTGAAAAGGGTGGCTGGGAACATTGTATAAAGAACTGGAGAAACAAGAAAAATTACCCCAGAGTGTCCTGAGCATCAGCTTGATTTAGTAGGAAACCACTCAGAAGTGGATAACGCTGATCGAGGATGATCCAGTGTGCATTGCTTCAGCACCGATAGGACTGGCACAGCAAGGGCTGAACAGAAGATGTGTCATGCTTGGACAATTTCCTCATTCAACTCTAGACCTATGTGAGGAGTCACCTCCAGCCTATTTTTGCAGGAAAGCCTCATGGGAAGGAGAAGAATGGCATAAATCCTTGAAGACCTCAAAAAAGGATGAAACAGAACCAGCCCCAATTGCGACGGAAGCACAGGAAGCAGGAAGGGTTGGGTGAGCTGCAACTGGTAGTTAAGAGAAATAATGACAAAGAGGAAAATTGGCTAGTCTCTTTAAAAGCAAGCAGCTATTTAATATAAGGCTGTAGTTACCCTGAAATTTAAGCATTTGCTTAAGTGTTTTGCTGGACAGGAATGTCATTATCCTCAGGCTTAAAGTTGAGCATATGTTAAAGTGCTTTTGCTGCACCAAATCATAGCTTAGAGAAAATCTCTGCCTTAGCGAGTATCCAGTCTATTTACATAGGAGCCACAACACACAGGCCCAGGTGTTTCCTTAGGCCAAGATTGTCAATCATAAGAACACTTAAAAAAAAAATAGCTTGTTCTTACAGAAGGGCAATTATTCAGGAGCGCGCTCTGCCTGCTCACTGCACACACTGTGGGCAAATCCATTGCTGGCATAATTTTCCCCAGGCCAAGGAGGTCAATGGGCCAGTGACAACTCAGAGCAGATGAGGATCTATTTCCTAGATGTTTATTTAGAAGTCTCACATTATGCTTTTATCTGTTATTTACAACAGGCAGCAAAATTACATTTATTTAATATTTTGACAGCTAGTGCTATTCAACTGTCCATAATCAGTGGATTGCTCCTTCCTTGATAATAATTGTAGGAAATTCAGAAGTACAGTGAAAAGAAAAGGAAGTTAAAAGCATGTTTTTAAAGACATGCCGCTGTATTGTCTTGCCCAACGGAAGAGTTTATCCTTAATTAGGCCAGAGGATAGAAAAGGCTACTGTGGCATATTAGCATGCTTTTATCACCGCACTCAAAGCAACAAATAATTAACAAAGCAAGCTTCATGGAGATCTGATTGGTCTTGTGAAACATCCCTTGGCAGTTGTCTCCAAGAACTGCCACAAGGGCCTGTCAAATTTTTGCTAATGTGCATATTAATGGATTTTTAGTAGCCCCATTTGCTACTTCAAAGATCATGCGTGTTGTCTATTTAACCTTGAAAAGCCCAGTGGCTAAAAGTATTCTGGAATACGAGGTTCTTTTCTGCCTAATTTGTTCTGCAACCATCAAACAGAAGACATGTCATTTGAAAATGTAATTTAGCATGATAGCTAGTGTGATAGTCTAGCACAGGATTTATCTAACTGTTGTTTAGTTATCACCCATCTTATTTATTGACCATCCAATGCACAAATTAAAAAGAAATAAAGTGAATGCAATTCTTCATGTCAAAGTATTTTGAGGTTTTACATTAGTGTAAGAACATTTGCAATTCAGAGTTTAAAAGACAAGTTAATACACAAGCTAGTTTAGCTTCTCAAATAATTAATCAGCTTTACACCAACATTATTTAGAAGAAATAAATGGAAATCCTTAGTGTGTGAAGCCAAATCAAAATATTCAGTGGGGCTTGTATTTGCACTATTTACACTTTAATGTACATCATTTATTAAATTATTAATCAACTAATGTTTGTTAAGCTCTTTGAAGATGAAAAGCACTCTGCAAGTGCTAAATATCATTATTACCACCATCATGTATTTTAATTTTCAATATTTTGGCACACAAAATATGTTTCAGTCGGATCTAGAGGATGCTTAAAATTATCTTGTTTATATATTTTGAGGAAGCAGTTAATTTACGTAGGTTAATAATTCCTGTGGTGTATGCAGCATGCTGCACAGCCCTGAATTTTTGATATGAATAAAGTAAAATACTTCGCAAGCTTACTTGGATCAAGTAAATTGAGACTTTAGGATTCTGTCAATTCTAAGTGAGAGAAAAAGCATCGGATGATATCCTACTCCCAGAAAAGACTGGGAAATCTGCTTTTAGATTCCAAGTACCAACTCTTTTCAGGCTGGATGTCCGTGTGTTTCTTGGTGGAAGAAGCACCAGCTTTAACAGAGCTAAGCTCTCAGATGAGGAAGCCCTCTGCCAGTAAGGAGGAGCACCATGAGCTCCACATCACTATGCCTCTTTTCTCCCTTCCACCGGGGCAGATACCATCTGATACTCGTGTCTTGAGGATGCCAGAAAGAATGCTTCCACCCCCTCGAACACGATGGATTACTTGGATGATTCGATACAGTAAGCACAGTTTGGGAAGGGGACACCCTTCCCCCCAAAAAAAAGGATGATTCGAGATTATCCCCTCTCCCCAAAGATGAGGACAGGTGGGAAACTCCCTGAAGAAAGGTAAAGAAAATACATGCAAGAACGACCAATCAAGTCCCTTTGGTGGGGAAGAATCAATGCTCTAGTAGATTTCCCAGGACCAACACAGACACCTCCATTTGCTCCTGCACAAAGGCGAAATAGATTTAAATTGAGCACATGCACAGGAACATCCTTAAATTACAGCTAGGAAAAAGCGTAACTTATTTGGGTCAGGGAGAACAAGCAGCATTTCATCTTTTGAAAGAAGGTGGAAGTTGCCCTTTCCCAGATGAGCCTGTAGCCTGATATATAGGGAACTTTCTTTGGAGACAGACTGCAATTTCACCAAGCCTGAGGAGGATGTAAAAACAGATTTTTCGTTTCCTTCCTAGTTCTCTAACATCTGGATTAGCACCATCTGGGTTCCTCACCTTCCTCTGGAGTCTGCAGAGCCCCATCCTTTCCAGGCTCCCTAGCTATGGCCTGAATCTGGTGGGAGTCCTGACAGCATCAAGATGCTGTACCACTTTGTTCCCAGAGGGAACATCTGGCTGTTCAAACTGAGTTAGAGTTAGGCATAGACAGAAGAAAGCTTGCTGGCACAAAGGGATTTGTCAAGGCAAGGAAATATGTAACTTATAAGTTAGTTAAGAGGCACAGGATTTTTTGGATGGCAAATTCAGATTTAGTTGCCCCCAGACAACCTCTGAAGAGGACTGACCTATCAATATCTATTCCCAGGAGTACCTTTCACCTAGTCTTCACAAGTGTCTTTTTTCCACCTTCAAATTTTATGTAGGATTGAATTTGGGTACTGCAGCCATTGGCCCAAGGTTCCCAGATGTCCAGCAGTACAGACAAATATAGTCCTCAAATTCTGCCCAGACAAAATTCCTGAGTGGAGGAAAAAAAAAAAAGTTTTCGAAAACAAGTCTTCTCTACAGGATATCTGATACGTAGTGGCTTGCACAGGCCTCAAATTTGTTACGTTATGCAGCAGTGTCTTCACAGTGTAGATGCCCATGGGTACTAGTGAAGAAAGGTTCACAGGGAAAGCTTTATTTATTTAGAGCAATATTAGTTTGATAATTCACATTTGCTGCATAGTGGTTGAATCTTTCACATATACCATGTTTCTTCTCAAGAACATCCCAAATAAAATACTATCTTCTCCCAGCCCTACATCTCCATGATTCCATAATATTTCCTCAAGTTTCAGCAGTGCATAACATTCTGACAAACTTAATTAGAAGTACAATTAATTTCCAGTATGCACTGTGCCCAGCTTAAAATTAAAGCTCATTTCTCCTTCACTTCTTGTGGCAATCAAAATCCCTCTTTTAATCTCTGTCCTACCTCAGATAGCTGCAAGATAAACTTTTGTTAATGTGAGTCCGTGTGGACCAGCATTCCCATATCCTTAAATGGCATGTTCTTGGCAGCAGAGAACACATTGCCAGGCTGTATGAAGGATGTACGTAGCATTAAGAAGAGTTCTAACCAGATGGAAAAAGGAAGGGAGAAGTAATCCTTTTAAAGCCATGTTTGGAAAAGACTGAGAATACAATTAACCTCTGAAATTCTATGCTTGTTAGCTTGCCCAGTTCAGCACTTCCCAGGGACCATTTATCTCAATAGGAGAGCATAAATACTGTGTTGCACTGATTTTATCAGCGTTACTTTAACTAAAGAGCATCCCCAGAGTCACTTAAGGGTTAATCCTTTGCGTCTCATGAAAGGTAATGGATTTTGATTAAAAGGAGCGTGTTAGCTGCTTGCAAGCTTAAAGCAGACGCATATATCCCAGCTCTATATTTAATTTAAAACCTACACCCTCAGAGAGGAATGTAAGCCATTATACCACCAGCGACTAATCCTAAAAATGTAACGCAACTGACCTCAGTGAAATGGAAATTACGACCACAGCTTAGCTGTAATAATTATTTGCATAAGGCTTTAGTGGCAAGTAACATTTACAGAGTTGTGTATGGATTTTTAATGAAAACCAGCCCAACATTTTTTTTTTGGGGGAGTGATGGGGGGTGGTGGGTGGGGCTCAGCACGCTTTTTCCAGCCACATTTCAAGACAACAGACCCCCCTGTCCATGCAGGGAAGGAAGGCTTTCGACTGGCAAAGCACATAGTAAAGACACTATCATTTTGCTGCTCCTCAGGCTATCAGCTTCGCCTGCTGCCTTGACTTGGCTCTGGACTCAAATGCTAACTAAACTAGTCTTTCCTCACTGGTGGGAATGGAGTTTTTCACCTTTATCTTGATTACTCAAGAATCTTTCATCGCTGGAAAGAAATTCAAATTGTTGCTGCAAAATGGTTGCCTGGGAGCTCATGCAAAATGAGCCAGTAGATTCAGCTCAATCGGGTCAGATGTCCCCTGCCTACAGAGACCTCCTGCATGCCCGGCACCCACTTACAGTGGTAGGAGACCAGACAGGGTGGATGAGGTAAGAGTGGGGACTACCCTGCTGCAGCAGGTTTGGTTTTAGGCAGAGTGACAAGGAAGTCTGCACATTTTTTTTTCCCTTCTTCTCTCTTTTTCCTAGGAGAAAGTCCAGCATATATAAAGCTCTGGTTTGAGACCTACATGTGATATCAACTTGCAGTGTTGGTCTTGAGAATGAAAGTGGACTGCCACAGTGAGGCTAGAGAGGATTTTCATGCCCTGAGCTGTCAACCTGGCCCTTTTGTCTGTACGTTGTAAGAATTTCAGCAAATTACTGAAAGATTTTGCGGAGTGACTCGAGGGAAGAAGGTGAGAAACTGTACAGTATTCAGAAAAAAAGCCAAACAAGCCAACCACAAGAGGAAAGAGAGGCAGATGTGAAATATGTGGTCAGCAAGTAAAAGGCTACCCTTGTTTTAGATTTTAATTATGAAAATTTCTCTTCTGACAAGTGAAATGAATTTCGTCACTCATGCATAGTGTGAAAGTTGAACTGTATGAAAATTAAATCAAAATAAGAAATGAAAACTACAAATGGGCCTTTCACTGCCACCAGCAAGGGAGCCATCCTTTAGAGGTGACATTTCACAGCAGTCCCTGAGAAATGTGATTGTTCATAGCATTAAGTAAATTATGGTCCCTGGACAGCATGGAAATAATTGAAAATGTTTGCTGTTTTTAAACAAACGCTATAAATCCCAGAAGGTTGTTTCAGTCTTGAAGTAGAAGAGAACAAAATGTTCTAAGGAGGAAAGTATAAGTAAAATGCTTGATGGCTTGGTTGGCAATCATAAAACTTCACCCTAAATATCAGCTGGAAGTAGTTCTCCCTTTTCTGTTAATGGCTTCACTTTTAGAAACTTCTCCTTTTCTCCCTCCTCTCCAGCCTACACTCACACACGAAATGACAGTACTTAACTAGACATGCCTTTCACAGGAACAGGCATGTCGGTGCACGAGCCCTGATGTAATGCAAACAAAGGCCATACGCCGCGCCGTTCATGTCACGGATGGAGAAAGCATGATCTCGTGACTGCTACTCTGTGACCTCCAGTGCTTCTCCCTGACACTTCAGGAGCATGGCCTGCATCAGGCTTCCTAACACTTGGTTTGTAAAGTGATTACACCTGCCGCGCTGGGAATCTGCTATAATCCATGGACAACTTTTGGTTTATACTTGACCTGCTGTGTTTCATTGCTCAGTGTCTTCTGATATTCCTCTCAAAATGCTTTTTTGCCCCTCATTGTACCATATCTGCCATTTCTTCTGAGTGATTATGAAGATTTATAAAATGCTTTCATATACTTGCCAAAACACATAAGAATTGCTGCTCAGAATACACCTGTCATCTTAGGACAACAGTGGAAGACTCCAGCCTCAACACATACCTAATACACCCAGACTGTGACATATCCTTTTAGAAAAGTTTTAATGCGTCCACCCAGAAGTTTTCATGCCACAGCCCTGCATTAAGCAAGTGGGTCCTTATACCTCTACCATGCAGTACCATGGTGTATTTAACAAAGCATTCTTAGAAAACTGGGCTGCTGTTGCCTGCTGCCAAATGCAGGTGTGCTCCTGTGAACGCCCTCGTCCCTTCTGCACATGCAATGCACTCTTGTAACCTCTTCCAAGGAGCAAGAAGTGGAGGAGGAGGAGATGCTGTGGCTCAGTGCCATGCATGACCCCACCCATGTAGACAGCTGCAGGACATTGCATTAGATCCTGACAAGCGGATTACTCACTGCTAGATGACAATTCTGTTACTCAGAGGAAGGAACAAAGTGTCACTGAAAGGTTTAGGAACCATGGAACAAACATATAAACATTGTTTAGGCACCTGTTTATGTATATATGAGCCCAGTGGGATTCACAAAAGCACTTGCATAAATTAGTCACCTAAGTTGTACTAGTCATAAGGGTATTCAGTCCCTAATTGCTTAAGTATTTTTGAAAATCCCAGTAGACATCCAAAGACCTTTGTAAATCTGCTCCTTTGCGCAATCTCATTTTTAAAGACACAGACACCAAACAGCAATGTACAAACGCCTGCTCACGCGGTCCCCTCACTTGGATCAGACAGCTTTTTAAGGGCTACTTGTGTTTAGAAGTTTGTATGGTCTTTGTCACACGTGGCTCCAAACATGCTGAGCCTAGTCAAAGTATTACTAATCTGTTTGTAACTCATGTGTGCTGCATTACTATGCGCACAGAGACAGTCTAAACAAAACTTTGCACAAATGGAAATATTACCCCTTCCTTCTCCTCCAAATGTGGATTCTTTCATTAAGACAACATGAATGCTACCAGTATACTTATATTTGTGTTTGATTTAAAAAGCTGGCTTTGCTCTTCACTGGTTTCAGCTTTTTATCCCCCACGTGAGCTAAATTCCTTTATAAGCAACATATATCTTGCATGCAATTCAGTGGAAAAAAAAAAAAAAGAATCTCTCCTTTTTCATTGCAAAGATTTGTGCAGATATCCCAACTCCATTAATTTCAACGGGATTGACTCTGCACCATCTGTTTTCTGTGCAGCTGCTATATTGTGGGGAGAGGGGAAGACAAAAAAAGCACCCTTCTAAGCTCTACCAATGACATCCAGAAATAAGATTATAATTGGCAGAAAACCTTGTGAAGTCTGTTGTAATCATAACAGTCAAAGGGATTAGACTGTGATCTGAGAGAAGAGATGCAGATTAGGGTGTTCCCATCCCCTCGCCAAAAGGGCCTACACAGCGGTTTCAAACCCTCATCCGTCAGGCACGAACCCACCAGCATGACACACAAACTCAAATATACACAAACATATGTTTCTCCCTACTATGCAACATTCAGTAGACAGGTAATACTACATCAATATTTGATCACTGTGCATGTGATCTTGGAGGAAGTATTTCACAGGAAGGTAGTATACTAACATGCTCATTGCATACAGTAATTAGAAGGGCAATATGTAATCTTACAAAACACCATCCTGGTTTTTAAGTAATCTTAATCTCCACTCTTATACCAATGATCTTGATGACTTGCCTACACAGAAGCAAAACGGACTTAATTCAGTGCAACCATCCTCAGAAAGGAATAGAAACTCCTGATTTCAAGAGGATGAATCATTTCCAAGCAGGTGCTGGGAAAACAGCTCCCAGAAGCAGCAAAGCAGTTGCTCAGCTGCAGTGCAAGAGATGTTCAGCTCATTACCTGTAATACGTCACTACCAAACAAAATGGACTTACAGTTTTTATTCATGCCACTGCGTGAGGACTATGCCATGCCAATGTCATTAAGCATACCGAGCACCAGTAATAACAACGCCTGTTTCAGGACTACGTTCAGTATCGCTCTATTTTGTGATCTAAAAACCACTGCATCTTCATCTTAATACTGCCGGTGGCTTCAGTCATATTTGTAAATGTGTTCTTGGTCCCAGAAACAATTTATTTGTGCTTGAACCTTTCATGATAAGAGCACTGCTTTTGCAGGACTAAATGACATTACCCATGTATTTATGACTTGGGCAAGTTGTTTCTCTCAACTTCAATAAACAGTGAAGCCTTGGTGGTTTTGCAATTGCGTTCTTGCCCTCCCAGAGCCATGATCCAAGCTGGAATAGAGTACTGAGCCCAGCCAGAGGCAGAAATTCGCTACAGAAAGTAATTCGGAGCAGAACAAAACCGCCACATAATACTGACGAGTGCTATAAACACAGCCAGATCCCACCAAGGAGCAGTGTGGGAAACAGACTGTGGCTCCAGAAGAGACCCTGAGGGCGCTGGAAGGCCTGGGAGGCCACAACCTGCTTCGAGGTGCCAAGCATCCCCAGCTCCCTCCAGTCTATGTCAAACAGCACCTGACAGGTAAGCTAAGGTCCTTGGCAGAACGGGGATTGACATATAGGTAATAACAAGTAGCCATAATAATCCAGGCAATAGCAATTAGCTAAGAGCACATCCCCGCAATCCCACACTTGCAAGTTTGCTGCGTACAGTATTGTCCCTGAAAGCATGGATAGATTTTACAGTCATTTGTGAGCCGCGATACAATCTGCATCAAATCCATGTCCTGCTGGAAGCTATCTTTCCCTTCTTCCCATACTTAGGGGGAAGATAGTGTCTGCAACTTGGATCAGCAGATCAATATAGAGGTGGGAAATATCCTCTGAGAACCTACATGTTCACAAAGGCACTTTCCAAATGTTTAGTTTTGCACTTAAATTTTCCATACTTACTGTCTACACAACTAGGCAGAAAGCAAGCTTACACTAGTGATGATCTAACGGCCAGATTGCTCCCCTGACACTGTCATCTGTGCAACACTGTCAGAACTCTGCAAGCAACTTTGAGTTTCAGTTCACAGACTGTGGGTAAAAACCTGAAGCCCTTTTCCAAAGCTACGTCCTAAAGGGGCAGGTCCTGCATGACCCCACCATGCTCATTCAGCACGCAGCCTCCTTCCTCTCTGCAGGCTTTACCTGCAAACAGTTAGCAGAGCAAAACATGCTTTTGCCCATATCCCTTTGCTAACACAGCCCTGTTACCTAGTGTAGGAGACTTTTGCAGTTTTTAGTGTGTTTATCTCAGCTTTCACGAGGAATGGTGAACTTCCAGCTGACCTGAGGCACACAGAGAACTTAAGCAGACTGTAGCAGAGCAAGGGGTTCAGTGGGAGTCTCCAGCTTGCCCCATACCCAGCAGAGCAGGGCACCTCGACACCAGCCTTGCACCCCCCCTGCATTAACATGCTGTGGACAGGCTCAGGTGGCTGCCTAAGGTGGGGAATTTTTATTCCCTGCTTTTCATTTGGGCAGGCATTTTATATCTAATTCTGGTCTAGGAGTACTGAAACACCACACATTTGTTTGGAAGAACAGAATTTTAGCTCCAGGTACTTAAAAATGCTCATACTGTTGACATTTATATGTTGTACATGGCAGAGTTATTCTGTATTTACTTCAAACATTAAAAAAAATCCAAAATGTTTCAGATACTTAAATATACGTCTTAAAGGAAACACTGTAAACACCTTGTAAAAGCAAAATTCCCAAGTGCTAGCAAATAAACAAGCAGCAGGGAGAAAACAAAAGGAACACAAGAAAAAAGAATCATTGCAAGGTAACAGCAAAAGAATAAAACACAGCTAAAAATCTCACAGGAGAAATTCAGAGGCCTTGTTTAATGGGTTGTGTCTTACTATCCCGCTTACCACACCAGACCATGTACCATTCTTAATTACCCCAGTATAAATCCAGAGAAACTCTGCTGAAAGCCTGAGCTTCTCCAAGCTCCTGAGAACACGGCTGAGAGCCAACATAACCGGGCAGCCCATTTATCTGCTCCCTTTTCTGGTTACGCACAGCACTACTACAGATAGCTCAGGCTCTAGCCTGCAAAACCTTTGGGACCGCGTTCCTCCACAAGGAAGATAAAGCGAAGCAAAGGCTCGAGCAATAGAAGGGCTTATTGCCACAAACCAACCAAAACGCAGTAATCACCATCAAGAAAGGGAAAAAACCAACACACACGCTCTTGTGCTGCCCCCCCTAATGCCCTCACACAGTTGCAGTTACCTCCCATGCCACGCAGGGCAGTTTGATCACTGGCTGCAGCTTGAGCTTGCAAGTTTTGTGCTGAAAAAGATGATGTTCTGAGCAAGAGGAGAGCTGCCCAGGAAGCCTCATGGTAGCTGTGGAGACTGCAGAAGGGAGCCATCCTGCAGAAGCACCAGAGCTCAGCCCCAGCACTCACCCTGATGTAGGGAATTGCCCCAGGTAGCAAGGCTGGTCCCACCCAGGGGTGTGAAAAATCACCAGAATGAGAGACACCTGAAGGAAGAGCTTTTGGGGATGCCCTGGGCAGGGGGATGGTGGGTTTGTAAACTCCTTCTCCTTTCTCTGCTGGCTTATTCTGGATTTTTTGCTCCGAACTTAGAGATCTTTTCGTGTCAGTAGTGGGTTTGTGGGCAGGCAGATAAACTCAAAGCTGTGACCAGCACAGGGGTGCCTTACACCATATAAAAGCAAATTATTAGCATATACTAATAATATAGACTTCTTGAAAATATTTCTGAAATATTAGTGCGAATTACACTTCCTGAAATAAGTGTTTGTGTGTGTATATATATGTGTGTGCATGTATATACATATATGTATATACCCAAATGTATTATACATACATATACCTATATGTGCTAATAACTTGTAATATTTGCCCTAAAGCCTTGCTCCAAGACAGATGCCAATGATACAAAAATAATCACAGAGCCCTGTGCTGTTTATATGCACCATTTTAAACCACCATTTTAACTTGAAATAACCATTTTAACTTGTCACAGCATGGATAGGAACAACACACGTGTTTTCTCAGAGTTACATGGCCCCTCTGTGTTATCTGGTATGTCAGCATTTACACCTCGATCCCTGACTCCCGGGAGCTCCTAAGGCAGAGAGGTTTCTATTTGGAAACATCAGCATCTGCCTTACAAAGAACTGACTTCATCCAAAATGTCTGGTTAAGCCGTACAACTTTGAAGGTCCTACTGTGCATGTGAAAAAGCTTGCTTTATAATTACCGTGGCAATAAAAGCAGTGAGGAGACTTTACAAGCAAGAATAAATGCATAAAGACTGGGTGCATCTGGACTTTGCATAATGTAGGAAATCCACATTTTAAGGTTGACTTGTAAGATAAACACAGTCCCCCTAAGCAACAGGAATTGTCTGATCGCTCTGGCTCATTGATCTTCAAGGGTTTTAGTGCAAATGCTCTAGTCCAAAGTACTGCCTTTCCCTGTCAAACCTCCTCTGAAAGAGTCAATATTTGTATGAATTTTCAGCTATAAGGAGAATCTCATAAGCTACTCAGGTAGCTCAAAACTCTTCTACTCAGCTCTGGGAGAGTGGAGGATTAGCAAAGTGATGTCGTTTTTTGGTCAGGCCACTAAAGACCAAAACCAGGATGTTCTACCCCTTTCTTTAGGCTAGGGGGTCAAAAAGGAGCCAGGGACAGAGGAGCGTGAGGCTCAGCTTCCCCTCACCAGATGGAAGGGATTGAACCCAGAGTTTCCACTATCCACAACTGCCCCTGAACTGTGCTGACTGCCACATTGCTGGGAGGAGAGGTGATTCGCTAGAGGTGGGAATACTGGGATGCTGGGGAAGGAGGAGAAGTGAGGGGAAAAACCAACTTACCTGGCCTTCAGGGACCTTCCCGGGGTCCACTTTACACATCCTGCCTCACAGGTTGGTCCTTATTTTGGCTGATGCCTGTTTCATGTGAAATGTAGAAATATTCTTGGATCAAGACATCCCACCCTCTTGACCACATTGGTAAGCTGCATATCTGTGCTTGCTCATACTCACTTGTTCATACTACTAACCTGTGAATTGCATGCTTGATGGGATTATTTGTCCATTCATACTAGTTCTTTTGGCTTTCAAAAGTGATATTCTAAGCATTTAGATCCACATCTAAAAATAAAAAATAGTAATTATCACAGAAAAAATCTGAATAACTCCTATTTGCAGTGGGGAAAGAATGAATACTGTAAATTTACTTTAAAGTATTTCACATGGAGAAACTTCACGACTAGTAAATGCCAAAAGCAATCTCTTCATCTTCTGATTTGTGCTGCTCACTAAGCACAGAGAACCGATCGACTGCCTCAGTCATGGACAATCAGGCCGTGGTCAGGCACTAAAACGAAAACAACGGTGGACTTTAAACAGTTGCTCATAAATGCAGAAATCAGAGCCTTGTGGAACACAAAGATGAAAGCTAAGTACATGTACTAAAAGGCTTTAGCTCCTAGAGGTTTTTGCTTCTTTGAGGTGGAAGGGGGAGTGCAGCAGCAGGGCGTACGAAGGACGACCACAGCGCTGAGGGACGCCGAGGCGCTCTCGGCTGGGCTGACGCCAGCATCCAGGATCTCGGGAGGTAGGGGTGGATGCATAAGGAAGTGGAGAGATTGCTTTATAAATTATTGCCTGTGTTCAGCTGACACTTTTCTAGTTTCAAAAGAGGCATAAGCACTACTCATGGGTTTAAACCATAAATTCTTTTTTAAAAATCCTTGAAAAACAAGCAAAGACAACAGCAGAAACAAAACTTTCCCCCATTTCATTTATAGGTTAGGATAGTTCAGCTTGTCAGTAGGATGTAATTTGCGATCTCTGCTCAGAATTTGCTCAAAAGTGTCAGAAAACTGCCAAAAGATACCAACTTTTGTTTTATTTTGTACTTACTGCTCTATAACTTTAGAATGGGTCAACAATAAACTATATTTAATGAAAAGTAATCATAGAGAAGTTCTGCCCAGGCTGAGACCCAGTGCATGACCTTTCAGGTCTTCATGATTATGTAATAAGTCAACTATGAATTAAAACTCTGTCAAAACCCTGGATGCAATGGGTTTTCTGGTTGCCACTATTGTTATAGATTGTATAATATACCACGACTGATTTCAGAGCTGAATTTCCTTCATTGCTAACAAGCGCTTTTCCTATTTCAGAATGACACACAAAACAGAGATGCTTTTATATAACAGAACAGGCAAAGAGCCACCCTGTGCTGAATTTTCTCTTGTTCACAGTTTAATAGATATACAGATTTTAGGTCCATTAGATTATCATAGCCGATTTTCTCTATAGCACCCAACTTATTGTTACTTTACAGAAGAGGTTCTTTGTCATTGTGCTCTCAATGTTGTCTAAATTTTATGGTCATTACATTTACGGAAAAGAAATTAAAAATATAAATGGCTAGGAGTTCAAAAGAAAATGTCAGGAGAATGTCACAGTTTGCTTATTGCGAAATGTTAAGTCCTCAGTACTGCGGGAATGTTAGTTGTGTGTGACATGTTGCTGTGTGTCTGCATGTACACATTTAAGAGACATATTTGCTATTAGCCAATAGTAGCTTATGCTTTTGCTGAAAATATCTGTGGCCAAGTTTCCACTAAAAGAAAAAAAAAGGGGGTTAAAAATTTCAGGAAAACTGAATTTTGATATAGAAATAATATTTACATTAATAAGTGATGTTATCTGCTCTATACATCAAAGGTTGCATTTTGAAAGATGAATGTTTAATTTCTACCTGCAAAATATGCATATGCAGTTACATTGAAATAAATTTAATTACCCAGCTGCAAATATTCCCTATTCAGAAACCAGGACTCCGACATAATGCAGGTGGCCAGAATTGGCTCTGAAACTGTGTATGAAAACTGCAGTCCAGTTTATCTCTGTACCTGGATTCTGTTCTTCTCGCTCGGCTATTTCTCAACACGCTATGATGTGCTTCAGAAGGCAGGACATCCAGGACGGCAAAATTAAACCCCTGGGAAGCAGAACAGCTTTTTGATATGTTTCCTCTCTACGCGGTTGAGTGCATAACCTCTGCTCACACTGGTGAGTGCTCAGCCAGCGAGTACTTCCACCAATATCAATTGAGAAATCATCAAAGCTGTCCATAGCATGAACACAATAAACTGAGTTACATCTATAATTTGTTAGATTTTTGAAGCAGTGAACTCACAAGTCCTGCATGTGGAAAATTACTATTTGTGTATGGCTATCAAAGACCATACACAGATATTTGTTGATGGAAATTCTGGAGATCGAAGCTCCTGTCTTTGACAACTGTCCCTTTAGTGTAACAAAATTCTTCCAGATCACAGGGGAAACACAACTTACTAAAAAGACTGAGATGTCTGAGCACTGGGTCTGCAATAAACACATGCTCTACCACTGGATGTTTTGATCTCAAAAGTTCATAAAATTTAACCCAGCATCTTCTCGTGGTGTATGAAAGTGCAGTTCAGTAACTATTGTGCTTTAGAGACAGTGAAGAGCAGCATCGCATCCCAGGATGTCCTTTTCATGTTCCTGCTTCTTGCTCTAGTGGTCAGAAGAAAATTATGGTAAGTGAAGATTTTGGTTGGAAATTATCATATAACATTTTTTTTTCATCAGAAAACACCTCAGATGGAACAGGCTTCACACAGATGTATTGGGGTTTGATTGCTCTCTGCCAGAGCGCAGCTGTGTTTTCCCTGGCTTCCTGGCAGCTCCTTCGCTGACTGCTGAGACGTCCAAGTGTCTGGTTTGGCAGCTCAAGAGCGGCTCCCCTTCTGCAGAAAGCCCTGTCCAGGCACCGCCGACAAGCCGGGGCCTCGGCAGCCTCGGCCCCTGAAGGATACCTGGGCAGCCTGACGTTCTGAGCCTAGAAAACCCCGACGCCTCGGCTCAGGCGAGGGCTGCAGGACTCCTGGGCCCATCCCTCCCCTGCCAGCCCTAATTGCTTCCTACGGAGAGGCAGCTGGCTGCTCCATGTTGTGCTGGAGCATCAGGCTAATGCATTTTGATTTATCCAAGTTAATTTCTCTAGGAATTTCCCTTTGATTGGAGTTCTCACGTGCTCCTCGGTTTTATTCTGATTTTGAAAAAAGCATTTTTGAATGATGAGAATGGCCAGCAGAAAAGAATTTTCAAGCTTACAACAGCTCTGCCTTTGATTTCTAAAAGTCCTTGTTCATGTCTCTTCACATTTAGTCTGGTCAGTCTTTTGTTTTGTTGTATTCTCAATGTCTGGCTATCCTGTGTTGTGTCCTGCTTCTGATTATCATTTAAATTAAGCTCAAAATCCTATGCCAAATACATAGACTTTTTCCCTTCTATGTCTCCTCTCACTTACCTCTGCCCCCTTCCCTTCCTTCCACCCCCAGCTTTTCTTTATTTTTTTTTTTAGCTGCAAGAAAAGAGCCTCAGAAATCAGCCTGCAACTGAAATTCCGTTCTTTAGGATGTGCCTTTTCTTCTGATCTGGGGACTCTTGGATTCCTCACTTGCTTCATACTCCTAGTGTCAAAACTCCAAACTTTCTCCTAAGCATTTATTTCTTATGGGGAGTGAGAAAAGAACAGAAAGCAAAGGAATGTGCTCTTGAGCAGGTCATTCTGTTAGCAGAAACCAACGGCAAGAATAAAAATAAATCACAAAGCCCTGACACTTACTCATTTTAAAAGGACTGATGTGAGACAAGCATAAAAAACAAAAGCCCAAAAGCAGATTTAAACAAGAGGGCGATCAGCATAGCTCTAAAAACCTAATAAAGCTTCAGCCATAACAGCCTTAGAGAGGAGAGAGTTCCAGCAGAAGGGAGCATGAAGAGCATATGCTTGACTCAGTCTGATTAGAAGAAATAAATAGAAGCGCAGCCACCCTGTGAAAGGAAAACTTCCTGAGTCAGCATACGCGCATCAGCCCCGAGCGACAACGGGAAGGGGACGTACAAGACTCCCGGTGACCTTGTGTATGTCATGCATTTAATTTTGGCATTCTCATTTCAAAAAAGAAACTGCAAAAATAGACAGAATCCCCTCGAAAAGAAAAAAGATGAAAATAGGTGGAGTGTCTATGAAAGAAGAGATTCAAGAATTACTCACTTTATCACAGAAAAGGGAAAAAATAAGAGGAAGTTGTCTTACCAAACAAAGGAGGCGAAAGTGAAGGCCTATCAGATGATCATATGTACCGTTTCCCATAATATACATTTGTATAATGACTAATTAATCTGTGTAGCATACTGTAACTGGATTTAAGGGGAAAAACACATTGGTGTGAACTAGCACCATTATCAGCATCAGTTTCACAGTCTTGCAAAATGAGTATTCTTGTAAGTTTGCAGGCTTTTCTCTTCTTCTTTTTTTTTCCTTGGTTGCAAACAAGACCTGGATGACCATTAAGAGGAAGGTTAATGAACTGCAGAGTAAACCACTGGCTTCTTCCAGACAGAAGGTCACGGAAATACAACTCCTTCCAGGACTTGTTCAATACGTTATCAAACCAGAGTCTGAAACAGGCACTTTTCCAAGAGCTGCCCACACTTCTCTGCATTCGAGTCTGTCAGAAGTGGTGGAGCCCCAGGACAAGCTGGTATTAGTTCAGTGTGAAAAGAAATACAAGACGAATGAGTGGTTTTGGGGAGGCTTTTCGTACTCACCTGAACAACGGCTTTAGAACATCCAGTAATGTCTCTATACAGAATAAAACTGCTTTTTTGCCCCTGTAAATGTTTTGGGTTTCCCAGTGGTATACTCAGACCCTCCCTCAGTTCTGACTTACTTTCGTATAAAACAGATTCAACTGATCTGAACACAAATCTACACCGATGAGAAACGGGTGTAAGCACAAGGGCAGAATATTCATGACAAAATGAATGTCGCTAGCAGATGACAACGAGTCCAGCACCAGGTCTGTCTCAAGTCTCACAGAGCTCACCTTCACAGTTTACACGTGTCTCCAAATATTATAAATCATAAAACATGTAAATCAATGTGTATCTCTCCTCTTCACAGTGCTGGAAATTTTTCTGAACTTTTGTTGTGGTTTAGTTAAAAATTAATCTTCGGTAGCAGAAGTTTTTCATACATATATATATATATATATATATATATAAACATATATATGTTTAAATTAAGAATAAAAATTCATTTGAAATAAAAAACACCCAAAAAGAAATCTGTAAAGAGTATAGCACAAACATACAATTGGATAAACAAAGTACCTAATAACTATGGGAGATTCATCTGTAGCTGAAGTACCACCTAAAAATGTAATTCTCTATTCTTTTTAAAGCTAGCTTCAACTAGTCCTTAAAGTTTCTATAAAGCACAATTCACAATTCAAGATTTTGCTGAGATGTTAAATTATACTTTCAAAATATTTAAGATTCATTTCCCACTAAGTGCCAAACTACATTTCAGGAAAAAAGATGTAAATTCCTAGTGAGAATTTAAGTAATGTATCCTGCGAGAGAGCAGCAGAGTGCCACATTTCTTTTATAGTGACACACTAACCTCCTCATATCAGTATGCTGAAAGGAAAAAAAATCCCTTCTATTCAAGGAGATCAAAAAGCTTTATTTTTCTCCATTACTGTTTGTTTGCATTTTTAAGATTCCTTTAAAGTAAAAGCTTAATGCATTCAAGAGAGGGGGCCCACATAATTTCCATCCCAGAGCTCTGAAGGAACCAGCAAAAGAAACTGCAGGTCTGGCAATATACTGCCCAAATTGCTATGGGACCCACATGGTTGGAGAAGAGCAAACATACACGTATAAGCATTAGCAAACATAACACAATATCACAGTGGCAATGTAGGCGGTTTTATTTAAATAAGGATGGCAAACTATTGGCTATAGCCAGTGTCAAGCCTGGCATGGAGAGAGATTTGGGCTGACACCTGGGACAGTGGATGACTATCCCTAAAATATATATATATTTGCCACAAGGGAAATACCAGAAAGGTTCACCATTACTGGTATAGCCTCTGTGCAAAGTTCAGAGCTAATCTTAGCGGGAGAAAAAATTCAGATGAGTGGAGAGCAGAAAACACAAATGAGATTTACTAAAAGTAGCTCATGCCAAACTAACCTGGGGTTTATTTGAAAACAAATAAATAAAACCAATAAAGTAAGCAAGCAGAGGAAATACAGCCGATCTTAATTATATCAGTGTCTGTAAAGCAGCTGATGTGGTAAATTGTTCTGGATGTTGGAGGAGATGGGGAGCTTCAAAGGGATACTGATTTGCCTGACAAAAGGCAGTCATGAGAGGACTTGGGAGATTTTAGTTAAGTCTCCTTAAAATCATGCCTACCACAGAGCTTGTCTATGAGAAGTAGAAGTGTGTGGATTATATTGAGTAGTGACCCAAAGCTGGGAAGCATTATCAATGCAGAATACAAGGGAGGAACTGGAGGACACTGGGGCTGAAGCAGGTAGAAACGGGAGGAGACTCAACCTTGTGCAGGGCCACATATATGGAGACTAATAAAAGTTTCAGCTGATAGCTAGAAGCTGCTGTTTAAGCATTTCATCCAAAGTCTTTCCTAGTGCAAGATGAGAGCAGGGCAACCAGAGCACGTCCACCGTGCCTGCAGCTGGCTTGCCTGGCTCCTCTCCACCACCCTCCTCTTCTCACATAGCCTCTCCCTGCTCACATGACCAGAAATAAATCTTCTCTGTGATCGAAGGATGGTTTCCTCTTGCTGCTTGTTATACCTACTGTATGCCTCATTGTGTGACGGAGATGACTGAAGCATTTAGCAACCCTGTGTCCTTACACATAGCTAAAAGTCCCCATTTTGCAAGTTGGTGAAGGAAGGATCACAACGCGCATTTCTTCTTCCCACCTCTGGCCTTGTTCGCCTTCTCCATCTGACCCCGTGAATCCTGCAGGCTTTATTGCAACTCCACAAAAAGAAATGGGGAGTGACCCCTGAGGTTAATGTGCACCCTCCTAGAAAGGGAAAGATGTAGTTTTACCCCCCTAAAGCTGAGGAGGGACTTAGAAAAAGGTCTCGAGCTTCTCAGGCATGTGCTTGAGCATATGGTGCTGTGGTTCCTGCTGCCGCTTCCTGTTCCATCTGGCTTCTCAGCCTGGCATCAGCAGCAAAGAGAAGTCTTTCACTCAAAGCAACAAATTAATTCTAAAAGGGGGTTATGTACCCTCAATCCCATTTTCACTGTGTCTCCTATCTCATGGATGTGGGTCAATGCTAAACCCAGGATATATGGAAGATTTCAAATTCGCCCCTCTCTTTTGTCTTTCCTAAGGCAGGCTTAAGTGTCCCCTGCTCTGCTCACTGCCTGCTTTGAATCTCATTCTGAGGCACTTAATCCTCTCCAGTCACACCAGAGGGAATTCAGGCATCTAATGCGGCACTGCAAGCTCTGCTCCTGGAACATGGCCCACAACAACCAGCCATCGCTCGGCTCGGAAATGCCGGATTCTATTTATGACTCTGAGCTTTGGTTTCTAATGGCAGTAATCATCTGAGAGGGCATGTACCAACCACTCGAAAGACAGGGCTCAACCGTTGCCTTGGAACCTTGTATTCAGCTCTTGATGCAAAATTGTGTGATAAGCACTTTTCCCTGTTCAAAGCTGCTCATCAAACCATTTCGCCCAAGAGAGGTTCCTAAAACAGCATTCTTGGAGGCAGAGAAGGAGTAAGAGAGCTTTATCTGCTCTATAAACACGTTTTGCAGCACTGAAATAATTTTTGCCCCTCAAGGAGAATTTTAAGGCAAAATACTGTGTAAACAAGGGATCCCCTGTAAATTAAGTTAAGGGATGAGTGGCTGTTCTGCAGATGTCTGAGACAGAAACATCCCTAAGCATGAAGAAGAGGTTTTTCCACTTCAGATCATTTGCATCCCGCCATAGTTTCTGAATTCAGGCAGTCAGGCCACTACAACATGAAATACAGCAGACAGGTAGCAAGTGATGGCAATACTTAAATCAGTCCCTTCCCCACAGGGAGAAGAGCATGTATTTTTCAAAGACCAGGAAAGTTAAAGTGGAATCCCACCATCTGCCGTGGAGAGAAATCTCAGATGAGCTGACAGCATCACCCTATCCAACTAACATGTACGGGTTACTATAGCTAAAGTCCACATTTTCTGTGTCTGAGAGCTGAGAGCAAGGCTACCAAGTGACCTTCCCTGCTCCTGCATCTTCCCCACAGCAGATCTGGTGATGGATTAGGTGAAGGATACCAGAACTCTGTCAATGACAGTCTGAATGACAGTCAGAGTCAAGTGAATAGGAAATACTGCAAGAATATAAATACAATAGTCATCAGGAATGCCACTGTTCTTTTAAAGAAAGCATAGAGCATCCTGCAAAAATCCAGCTACAATAAACAGCTATTTTATTTCCCCTTTCTCCAGTTATTCCCACATTTCTGCCTGTCCCATGTCACAAGAGTCTACCATTCTTCCCTTCCTAGGGAAAGACGCTTAAAATGAACAGCTCTGCACTCAGGAGTGTTTGACACAGAAGAAAGACACAGAAACTCATCGAGCTCTGAAATATCTTATCAGAACATGAATTACATTTACATTAGATCTGCTCATCTTTATGGATGGGTCCACCAAAGTCAAATCTAGGTGTCCAGGGATTCTCGTAAGGAAGCCTTCCTCTTCACAAACCTTGAGTTGTTACGCAAGGTTTCAAAACTCTTTTCAAAACTCTTTTTATTATTATTTCCTCTTCTGGTACCCTTCACATATAATGAAAATTTAGCTGCTTAAACATTTCTAGAAGTGCTACTCAGCAAGTAACTGTATTCATGTTGCACCAGTGCTTCTGCCAAGTGAGAAGGTAAAGCATTCCCCTTTCCTTGTGCTCCCTTCCCCATCACAGTGGCTTTTGATCACAGATGCACACCTGTGGTTTTTTGACAATACACTTGATTGTATGTCTCTTCTCATGAGCTCTAAGAATTTTCCCATTTTCATAGCTTCTGAAGGCTTTTATAATTATCTCCCCACCCTCCATAACATGTCTTTGTCCCTTTAGTTAAATAGCTAACTGTAAATGCAAAGAACACAGCTGGGTAAATAAAGTGGCACTGAAAGTGGATAGAGAAAATGCTGGGAGATATTGATCCAGTTGATCTTCCAATACACTTTACGGGTCAGCCTGGCCTTTTAGCTCTGCCCAGGCACATAAGGCATGACTCGGATGACCAATGAAATCCAGTACTCCCTTTCTGAAGGGGCTCAATTAAGTGGATTTTCTTTGGCATTTTCTTTACAAGTTAGAAAAAAAAAGCCCTCTCTCTTGCTTCAGTAGTTATAATGCATATATTCTCTTGAATCCACTAACTCATTCTCTCCTGATTGGATGGCAAACAAACTAATCTCCAATTTTCATCTAGTTCAAAAGGGTTTTTTTTTTTGTTTACTACTCCTACGTCTTCTGTACATACCAACACTATAAAGGCTTATCAAGTGTTAACAGTGTTTATCTCTAAATTTTGCAGTTGTTTTCAGATACATTGTAATGTGTTTTTCTCATGTTGAGCTATATTTCATTAAGAGAATGTTATGGCTTTTATAATCTTTGAGTGCTAGTTTTAAGATAGATGTATGCGAGTATCTGTCACATTTAATTATCTCCTCCATCAAATTCAGTAAGTGGCCTATTAAGAGAGAAATGACTGGTTCATATACTCATTAGAAAAGGGAGATTTCATGGTACAACAAAGAGAGAAGAAATTTTTTATTTCTGATTCTACAAGAGAGCAAGAAGAAATCAGAACATTTAAAGAGAGATGTTTAATCTCTTGTGTGAGCTAAAACAATCCTGAGTATTTGCTTTATGGTATTGGCTATGAGTTACAGATCCATTATCACTAGTTCAAATCCAGCTCTGTAGGTGGTGACTGAAAGCTATTACAATTAAATGGATAGTTGGTGGCCTATATAAATGAATTGTTGGTCTCAGCTTAGTTTTCAACAGATAGGCCACAAAAATCCACTTGAGCTCACTACACAAACTAGGCATGCATTTAATGCTAAATTACTTATTGGAAATGGCTGAACCCAATGACAAGGCACTGAAATAATTTTTCCTTTGCAGTATAGTTAAGGACAGTATTACATTCCCTACCTGCACTTGACCTTGAGTAGCTAAGAACACTAGCTGGCTTTTTCTCCACTAGGAAGTTATTCTATGATAGACACCTTTGCATCAGAAACATTACCTCTTATCTCTCTTTTTTTTTTTTTTTACCACAGAGACACAACATCACTGGTAGTGTTGCCACAAATACTGGTATCTGTTCTGTCCTCAGCTCCTGAACTTGCATTTGACAGTCAAAGCTTGTTCTTGCTAAACTGCACTGCCACTGCTTTCCTTGGAGCCCATCACTACCCTGCAGGTCTTCTACAGGAATGCCACTGAATGGCACAGTAAGGTCTGCTTCTCCGTTTCTCCTGGCAGCACATTTTTTAACCATTCCTATGGTTGCCAAATTGCCTGTTTCCTCCATAATGTAAGCTCTGTGTGATATTATAGCTCATTGTTTGAGTCTTTTTGCCTTCTTGTGTTTGCGCTGCCTTAACATAGAACCTCTACGTGCAGCATGGCATGAAAGGCAGGAAATTACGTCTCTTGTCACTTTACAGAAGCCATGATTGAAGTTACTAGTCTTTGCTCCACAAATTTTCATCTTTGGCCTACAGCTTCTTATGATTCACCCCAAAGAAGAACAGGTGATTTATCACATTATTTTTATAATTTGGCATTTACCCAGAATGCTATGTTGTTCTATTGGTTTTCTTTGCTGGATTTCCTCCTCTCTTTTCCTTCCCTCTTGTATACTTTGGAGAACACCCCAGGTTTCCCTGACCTCCTTTCTTACCCCTGCCAAAAGGGATTCAGTTACAGGACATATAGGGAGCGCAACATGGAGATGACTCAACAAGACCAGTATGGTGAGGCGTGCAGTTCTGGGATGTTCATGGGGAAATTAGTAGTCATTGTTGCAGTGTTGCCCCTCCCTTCCACCTTTGTCTTCACTTTAAGATCTCAGAAGGTTCACGTTCCATTACACTATGCGCAGTATGTTTTTGTGTCCTGCATGGTGATACCTTCCCATCGTTTCTTCCCATGCCACCAGCTATCACAAAAATACAGCTAAAGAAGGCCATTCTCACCTATACCCTTCCTTTATACTCCAGTTTTCTTTTCTTCCTCCTGATCTCTGCGGCCCAGTAATCCCCATCTGTACTTCTGTTCAATCATGGTATCATAATGCAGGTATTTCTGCAGACAAATAATCTCACCTTACAGTTTAGGTATCTAAGTAAAGCAGATCAGGAAGCCTGTTCTGCTGCTGAAACCAGTGAATATTATTTTTCATCATCATCTACATTAAAGTGTGTTTTCAAGTACTAGATTTGCTGCTGTGCTTCAAAGTATTCAATTTATAACCTTAGAAAGCCAGGATCTGAGGATGTACATATATTATCTACCGCAAGCACAGCTATTTGTAGTAATAGGGAGATCTTTCTCCAGATAGCTTGTAGTGTGAGACTAATAAAGGTTTCACATAACAAAGCTACCCAAGGTTTTCTAGACAGATTTTAATACAAGTCCTAATTTATAGTTCACATTTAAATAAATGATCAGACTTTTAGAAGTCTTAACAAAAAAGTTTACCTCTTTCAGGTTTATGATCTAGGTTCAGAAGTTAGACTATGAAAAAGCTGCACGCTGCCTCAGAGATGGACAGAAATTGCAACAAGGAAATATTTCTTCTTCTTCCCCTCAATTACTCACTTTCAAGTACTCCCCTGGACTCTGAACTACCAAGTCTGGGCCTGGCATGGAGACCCAACTTGTGGGAGCAGACCCCAGAGGCGCTGCGGTGGGCAGCGGCAGTTCCTCTGCTCCACACATCTCTTCCAGTGCTTCCAGTGCTTCTCCCACCCTGCAGCAGCCACACTCCCTCTGCCCCAGCTCCTTCCCAGTTCTCCTCACTACCACTGCCCTTAGTTGGTTTTCCAGGAAGACGTCCCAACTGCTGGTCTATCCTCCAGGTGAGGCATCCAGCATTGCCCATCCCTCCATCCTGGACCCCCAGCCGCGGCTCACCTCTTTTCCAAATGCAGTTTGTGAGCTCTGCTATGGACATGCGTGGGCTGAGAAGCTGAAACTCCTGCAATTGTCATTTTGCTGCTCTAACCCAGGTGCTGCTGGGGAGAAGTGGAAGTGTCTCCTCAAGATCAGAAATTGTTCTCCTAGCTAGCAATGTACCCAGACCTGCCTGTAAAATTTAAAACTAGCCTAGCTAAAACCCTATAAACTATACTGTACAATTAAAAACAAACTTGGACTGCATCACACGGCAGACAGACAAGTAGGAGATTTTTTTCCACTTCTCTGATTTTCTGCTCCTGGATATACAAAAAAGACAGTGTCTAGTGCACAAGAAAATCTATGTGAAAATGTTTTAAGAAATGTGTTGCACTTGCACTGACTCCTCTATCGTTTTTATGAAAAAAAAACCTGCAAGCTGTCTGACATCTTTATTTTTTTCTTGAGACAATTCTAACGGTTTAAAAGAAATTAGACATAATAGTTTATGTAGAAAATATACCTGCCTCTTACCCTGATAAAGCAATACCTATGTGCTTGCAGGTGTTTCACAATCTGCTTGGAAAGTCTGTAAAATAAGCATCATGTGCTATATTTAGCTAATAAAAGATGGGGAGAAACTGCTACGTTCTTTCATTTCTGTGTTGTTTGATCATTTGATTGTTTTGCAAGCCTTACACCATATGTTGCTAATTGACATACAAAAGATGTGTGCTCTGTTGTCCTCATTAATTTGTAGAAACTAAATATTTTGTCTTCCACTTAAACTTGCTAAGATCCAGTTTGAAAAAAAAGTCTGTAATCAGGCTCGTACTGTTCGTGAATTGCAGCAAGGGTGTCCTGGCTCTGTGAGCTAGGGAGGAAGAAGAGGAGAATGAAACCGTGGGAATGAAATCTGCAGGCAAAAGAGATACTGGCATGTGCAATTACATTTTGCAGTGTGCCTCAGCTAACAGCGTGTTGGGAAAGACAAAAATCAAACAAGCAGTTAATACACCATCCTACAACAAAGACATCGCTGAAAACAAATCAGTCCAGCTCACACACATGCAAGTCACTCCAGGGACTGCAGCTTTCGGCAGCACCGGGACACGCAGCTTTTCCAAGTCTGATTCCCTGCCTCCCGGGGCTCGCTCCTGTGCTGGCAGGACCTCACCCAGCCTGACCCCTCCAAGCCAAGCGCGGTTCTTGCAAACTTTCACTCCGCTAACTGTTGCTGAAGGCACTGAAAGCTCTTGATGTTCCCCGGAGCACAGACTGCAGATACAGCCCCAGCTTCTGAGCACCTTCGAAATATTAATTAGAGCAAGGTTAAACAGCCTTGGTTGCTTCCCTGCTTCAGCCAATTTCTGCATAATCCTCACTGCAGTTCGGAGGTTAGCATGAGAAGCAATGTGATAGAGCCTCAGGAATTCTCTTTTTCTTCCCTTAAATCAAGATGTTTTAGTGGTTAGTTTAAAAGATCACAACTCAGGACTGCAGAACTATTGCCCAAGCTCCACTTTTGCCCTCAGCACAATGACCTTGTGCTACACACCTCTAGAAAGCCTGAATTCAGTCCTCCATAAGAAATTCAATATCACTAGCATGTTACAAAGACTCATTAACATGAGTAAAATCCTCTCATGAAAGGCACCATAGAGCGGCAGATTTTTATTTTTCGCTTTCTTGCAGTGATTACTTTTCCATTCCTGCCATTCAGTGGAATGAAGTTCATATTTATTTAGAACCCGAAAATTCAGATTTATTATGCTGAAAACTCTGAAGAGCTGGCAGCATACTTTTCTTCCAGGTGAGAGCAAATGGATGCCAGATCAAATAGATGTGTGGAGACATGCCACCATTTTCTCCAGTACAAATTCTGGATAGTGTCCAATGTCTTTGTACATTATTATCATCTTTTTTATGTCATAAGAGCAGGAAATAATCACTGGTCTAAAAAAGGAAGAAAACAACCAGCTCTCTCACTGACTATATATCCTGAAAGCGAACTGAACGCAGCAGAGCAATAGCTGAAGTTGATCAATCTTATATGCTGTCATACTCACAGATATATATCCTCCCAAAGATGAATTTTCTGTCACAAGTCCAAACCACTAAAGCATGAGAAATAGCAGCAGTAGATACAGCTGATTATAAGAAGCAGGAGCCTCTGATACTTATCTAAATATCTCAGCAAAAATAATTATTTTCTGTTTCCAGGCTTCCCTTCCAGGTAGAAATGGAATATTGCCTCTAGTGTTTATTAAAGGACAGATGGGTCTCTGCTCCAGATCAGCTTTCCTTCCAATAGCAGCAATACTCTTCATCATAGCAACCCTGAACATTTGCCTGAAACTCATGAATTACTAACCAGTGCTGTGCTCAGTAAAGGGCTCTGTCAGTAGATCTCTGGGAAGAAAAACAAAACAAAAATAATGGCCCTGAAAAGCCCCCTAGCCAAACTTACAGATAATAGCATCAAAATACAGTTAGAGAGAGAGCTTACTTATGTCTCTATGGGAGAAACAGAGTGGTTCAAGTTTGTGATAGCTAAAGGACACTGACTTATTTGCAATAATATACAAACAACAGCAACAATAATTGCTGTAGTTTGCACTTCTGCAGAAGTTTCATCCGTAACATCACCGGACTTGTGCATCTCAGATGTCAATGCCCTGGCTAAACTGACCGTGCTACATCAGCTGCAGCTCATTATATGTGACATATTGAAGGAAAAAGGAGGAAAGAATGTATCCCAAGCTCGTTGCTGTGCTGGTGTGATTACCTCACTGCTGTAATGCAGAGTGGTGCTGAGGCTACCATGACTTGTGCATCACAAGCATTAACCAAACCCAGAATCAGAGAGGAGGTGCATACTCTATGAAGTCTACTAGATGCTGGGTATACAAAACATCCTTTGGCTTCAAAAAAGAAGTAAAGTTTTTGCAATTAAATATGCCAAATCCTTTGGGATAGATGGCATTATACCTACTTCGAGCAGACTATGCAGAAGCATACTTAGCTCCTGATCCATTGATTGTTGAGATTAATGGGAAAACTCCAGCTGCCATAAGAAGATATCATTTAATGAAGAGCAGCTTTTCCTAGTTTTATGATCTTTCCATTAGCCCATTCTAAATCCTCACACAAAGGTTTTCAGCGAGTCACATACTGACTGCAACTCCTTCACTAGGGATATCAGATCAGTTCTTGGATCCTTTCCTTAGATAATGAAGAAAACAGAATTTGATGCTTTGCAACAATGTGCCGCACCTTTGGATGGTGTCCCCACTGGTATTTTAACATCACTGACTTATTTCATGACAACTTCTCTCACATTCTTTCAAAACTGACTTTGGTGCTTAGAGGTCAGCTTACTTTCTTCACAGCAGTGCACAGCAGTGCACAAGAAAATCATTGTTTCTTGGACAGGGAAGACTTGCTGTTCAGTGCTGGCTGTGCACTCCAGTTTTGTTCAGAGGCATGCTGTTGAGTGTTCAATTTTTGGCATCTTGAGATATCTATTAATTAAAATGTGGTACTTTTTTTTTAATATTGATATAGTCCCCTTTGCCCTTTATAAATATCAGTAGAGTCAAAATGTAACATTATCCTACATGGTAGGCATCTGATTTTTAAATCAATGGGGCAATTGATTTAAAGTTCAGATGGAAAGCAAAGTCTTGCAACTAGTCAAAAGCCTGGCAATATTTCAGTCTGAGCCATGATGTTTTAAGGGCCTCATTCATCCCATGGACATTTTGTGCTGGACAATCCATTAAGGTTTTTGCTATTCTGTTCTTCTCATAAAGACATCAGGGCTCCCTCCTTCTGCCTATCTTTTTTAAAAAAAGGGGAGGAAAAAATCCAATTCCTCCAGTTAAGTCATTCTTTGGCAATGGGAATACAGGAAGTAATTTCTCACTGCCAGCTGGGAAACCATAAAGTTTGACTAGGTCAAGCCCTTAATCCCTCTTCAGCATCACTGATCACATTATCACCATTATAGCAGTACTATATATAGGAAGAGAAGGAAAGATGGTGCTAACAGAGTCTTTCTCTCCTGACAAGCAGCCCTAGATAACTTTGCTTTGGTGTCTTAGAGTTGAAGGTAAGAGCATACCTTTTTGTCTCTCCTGAGTTAAGAAATACCTGGAAACAAGAGCCAGGGTGAATAAAATACAATTTTAAGGTCCTTGATCTGAATGTTATTCACTGAAATACGGTGTCAGGTAAATAAATGAGTCGTATAGTCTTCAACATAGACAAATAATGTCGAAAATTTGCAAAAAATTAGCATTTTGACTGGTAGGGTCCATTTCAGATTCAGGAATTCCTGTAGCTCTTTCTCTATAAACTCAGATCCCTCCAGTTCAGATTGACGGTCGGTGTTTTACACACCACAGATTTTAAATATCAAAGTGACAGTTTCTCACGTGTACTTGTCCATCAGTAGGAGCCATGACTGTTATTTGGAGAAGATGTGATTACCAACCTGCAGCCAGCATAATTACTCTTTGCAATCTGCTACTCTTTAATTCTTGTTTTTTTGGGGTGGTGGTGAAGGAGGGAGGTAAGTGGCTGGGCTGGTATGTGCTTCCCATATTTATATACAATGTTTTTGTCCTATTTGCTCATAGTAATGCTCATGAAATCATGTTCTGTGCACATTTCTACCTATTAGTCCCTCTTAAATATTTTTACATCCATTTTATACCCATTGGCTAACGTGATAGATGTTAATGTCCTGTAAATTTTCTGCAAGTAAACAGGGAAAAAAGAGAGTTTCTTTTAATGTTCCCACTGAGATAAAGGTTACTGACTGTGGCTAGTGCCCAGGAATATCTTTCCTAGGATGTTTAGCTTATTTTGAGAAACAGAAGAAAATCCTTTTGTACCTATGAGAAAAGTGGCATTATTAGACAGAATTCACACAGTAGCTTTGATTTAAGACAAGCGCACAAAGCTTTGCTGGTTCCGCTGTTCTCAGAGCTATTTGTTTCCAGACATAGTTTTGTATATTGAGAATATATACGAACCTTGTTCCACCCTCCAACATAACTATATATCCACAGTGAAAAGCACGGCTGTAATTGCTGGAAGAGCATAGGAATTATTGGATCTTTAGTCTGCCTAGTCCAGAGGAAAATGATCTCAGGGAAAGTTCTTCTAAAGCTTATTAGTAGCTGTTGACTTATGACCTATATCACAGTAATTTTTACTTCATATGAATAAAATCAATTGTGTTTCTCTGTAGCATAACTATCCACATTCACATTATTTGCATATCTAATCTGGTTTTGGATTGAATTTAGTTTTTGTCCTCAATGATATTTCATGTTGGTTAGTGCTGCTATGGATAAAGCTGTCCTTTTTTCTATTTTTTATCAGCTTTTAATTTGTTGCCTTTTATATCAATTGATTGTGACTTCATTAAGTGAGAGGACAAATAGCAGCAACAGATGTATTTTTCATATCCCATTGAATTTACTTGTCTCTCTGTGTCCCTTCCATGGAGCTTCTCCTGCCTCTGGATCAAATGGTCTATTCTTTCTCAGCCTCCATTTAAATGGAAGTCTCTCCAGACTACTAATCATTTTTATTGCCCATATCTACACGTTGTGTCTTCTTTGAGGTGGGGTAGTCAAGTTCACAAAATCTTTGCAGACGAGAGCAGGAACGAAGGTTGTTGAACTGACGTTAATGAAGAATCTCCTAGGCCAGTGGTTCCAACGCAAGCTACACCACAACTGAAACAGCGTCAGGACCCACTTCACAACCCATAACAAAACAATCCAAGTGACTGCAAACCTTTGGGTGTTCTGCTGGGACCCATTGACATAGACAGGTTCTGCAAGGCATTGGATGTTCTCATCTCTCTGGGCAGAAATCCTCTGGTGCTTTGGAGCCACTTTCTACCTCTGTAAAACTATTTGAAGAGAAAGTCCAAAATCCCAGATGAAAGTCAGGTAAACATAATGAAAAAATGCAGAAGGAGATATAAAACTTAGTGCATCCAAGAAGTGGATTTGTGCCCACGCTAAGAAAAAGAAATTGTCAATACATACGTATGGTAAGAAAAAGATGTTTATAGCAATTTAGAGTCTGATCTACTAGTCGTAGTGTTTTACCACTGAAGAATTATGTGAATGGCAAAGACCTTCCTCTTTCAAGACAGTGAAAAATATTCTTAATTGTGTTGAGCTCTGACACTTTTCCTCCAACCAGTGTAAGATTATATGTCCAAGAAGCAAACAGCCAGGGCTGTAGTGCTACCAGTTGCTTTTCTGTGCAATTCACGTATTGATTAATGCCCATCTTGATTTATTTTCAGAGGACATAGGCAATGTCCTATAACACATACTTGCACTAAGTAACTGTTGATTCATTTCAGACATATGATCAAAAACATTCTGAAGCTTCAAAGCACTTTCTCTTACATTTACACTCTTCCCCCCACCTCCCCCGCCTCACTTTGTCCTTGGGGGGAAAAAAAGGCAGCAAAGGCATGCAAATGCAATCACACTAGCCTCAGATGATGAATATTAAAACTCTGAAGCGTTGCAGCTTTTTTCTGCTTTACGTTCATGTATATTTGTTGCCATGGGTATGTGTGGGCAATGTGTAGGTGGCTGTATTAATGCTTTGCAGTACATCAGAAAGTGTATCTGTTTGAAGCCAACAATGATTATTGTGCTTGTCCATGTGATGTTTACTCTTACATCTTATGTTGTATGCTAATTAAACTGATGTAAGAGTGAATAGGTCAACACCATAAAAGTTAATGGCCCACTACTTTAAAACTCCAGACATTTTTAGGGTCATATTTATAGTATTAACTTTGAATGTCGAGCTGTTTGAACTCTGCTGAGTGGACTACTCAGGGATATGTCAAAGCAGGGTCTTAACTGTGAATTTAGTACTGGAATTTAGGATTGGAATAAATATTGGAATTTTCTTCTATACACAGAAAATCCACCACATAAAGCAGGGTAAGTTAGGACAGAGTTAATTCCTGAGATGCTCCCTATGGCTCTGCCTTTCTGAATTGAAAGCAGTTTCTGTACAATCTTAACGCTGTAATTAAATTTCATTAGATTTAAAGCTCAACCTTTTCACGGTGAGTTAAAGAATATTCCTATATTGTTTTACTCATCATCACAGCAAATTGCTTGAGAAACGAAGGTTTGAAGGCCAAGATCCTCAAGAGGATATTGAGACCTAAAATGGACTCTGGCAGAATTCAGTGTTCAAGATGCAGCTCCCTACTTTCCTACTTAAATTCTTAGGTGCACCACTATAGGTGTATAGGAGGAGAAGGCTAAGAAGGCTATGCTTCCCTCTCATCATTCCCCATGAGGGTGACATGGAGTCACGCTGTGACCCTGAAGTCCCCTCCCCAGAAAGAGCTTGTGCAGTTGTGTGTATGGCAGGGTCTCTCAGTGGTTTGGAGTGCAGCTCTGGAAGCACCAAACATACCTAAAGCCTCCAGAAATATCGGTACGTTAGCGTGGAGCTGCACACAAGCTAACCTGGTCTTATTACTGGCAGCCTCTGACCTAATGCAAGGCTGCACGGATTCCTGAGGGACCCTTACAGTCAGGTTTCCTGTTCATTAGCTTTTCAATGCCTATATCCTTTTGTCAATCTCCCGCTTAGTTAACTGCTATTTAGGCACTCACTGAAGAAACTGATTGTCTCACTGGCTATTGGCCTGTCTCTAACCTTTGTGTTTATTGGAAACGTTATATAGACAGAGGTAGCAAGGCAATCTGGGCATCATCTGACGGGCTCTGATTTCCGTCAGCTCCCCTGTGCACGGACTGCCCAGGCTGCTTCGGCGTAAACAGTGAGCGGAGGTCAGGAGTCCATGCTGATTCGATTACTATGACTACTTGTACTGCCCTCAAAGATTTGGAGTAACCTGCAGATCAAAAAGAAAGAAGAGCTCATAACTAGCCTGGTCCAAAGGCTTCTGAAGTCGAGTGGAATCTTTTCACAGAGTTCAGTGAGGTTTGGATCAGGGCCATTAAGAGAACTTTGACAAGTGGGCATAGAGAGACATTAGAGATTGTTTTTCCCACGAGCTATTAAATAGTAATGGGAGCAGGGAACTAAATACAGAACCATCTTGCCAGTATGGCATATGCTGTACTTCTACACAAAGAAAACAGGTTATTTATGTATATATTCTGTGGGCTTAATAAACTAAGTCCTGTAGCTCTTTCGCTTGTACCTTCCAGTACCCTACTGTACTGAAGGTAAATTCGCAGAAAGAAAATACTCTAATTCCTATTAATCAGTCATGCTGTGTTGTAATTAAATGACTATATCAAAGGGAAGAAATTATAACTGGATCTCTTAAAACAACTATTCAATGATATAATTACAGCATACTTGGTAAGCAAATTAGTTTGTGCCTATGTGAGATCTGACAAACTAATAAACACCTTGCTGTGTAAATAGAGACCAAGTATATTTTGGGATTCTTACTCACAGAAGCTTAGCTTACAAAAGACAGAGATGTCAAACTATTACATTTTTTTCTGCTTTTGAGTGAAACCCTCATTCACAGTTAGTCTTATTTCTTCATATATCTTTGGCTAGCTCTTTCCATATATTGTGTTAAGATTGTCCATTCTTTTTTGTCATTAGGATGTTTGCCGCCAGAAGGAAATGTCTCCTTTTTTTATTCACTGCTTCTTGGCAAGTAGAATTCATCAATATAAAAAATAGCACTCAGCAACAGTATGGCTTATGTGCCTGCTAGACTGTATTATCCCCTTATCAATGATGTTGTTTAAAAAAAGAGAACATTCAGAACACTTTCTGATGTATATTCTGTGAATGCATCAGAAATTTTCTTAATGATTAACAATATGCAAAAAGCAAAGAATGTTCAGCAGTTAACCTTACATTTTTTTCTTAATATGATTTCAGAGTTCTAAATATATATGTGAATCATCCTACTAAAGAAAAAATGTCAATAAAATGTTGAAAAGCAATTATGCTAGGAATTGAATGCAAAAGGGGGAAATCAGAGTTCGATGGATCATTTTAATTTACTACTGCAAGACACATAAAGCTAACAAATGAGAAGATACCATAGTCGTGCTGAACTGTGCAGTAAATATGACAGTGCATCATAGAAAATATTCATGATATAATTCACTTAAAGCTTGTTCAAATTAATATACTGCTTGTTGAAAATGTGTAGGAGTTGTTAAGTTTATTTTAAGGAAATATATTGGCTTTAAGAAAGGAACAGTCACTGTGGCAGACATTAAAACACTTCCCTGAATTAAGGAAAATTATACTGAACGTACAGCAAATGAAAGCATGATATCTCTGGAAGGGTTTTACAGTTTGAGCAATCTTTGATGAGGCATTTGAACTGCACAGGAGAACAGTCTCCATAGCCTTCGGAACATGACTACAAAGAAGATATTGATCTGTAGATGTGATCCGATCGTACTCCAGATTAAAAGATGACAAAATCTTCAGGAGGTAACTGAGAAGATTAACCTGTCAAGGAGATATCCCTTAATGAGATTATCTCAAAGTGAGACTTTTCACAAAGGCGGGGAGATTATTAGAGGGAGAACAGTGTTAAAGGGATTTTTGGTGTGAGCTGGTTTTTGTGCATGTGTATGTGTACCTGGATGTCTGTGCATGTGTCTGACAGTCAGGGTTGAAATGCATAAAGGAAAAACACTGATCTGTGTGACAGGACATACAGAGATGAAGCTTGGAGAGTGCTTCTCTTTTTAAGGTTCATTACGAAGCCTACTATTCGCTCTCACTATGACCCCAAACTCCCCACTCCTATAGTAAGCAAAATATGTCTTACAACCCCTGAGAGCATTTCTGAGGAATAACCAGCTCCACGCTTTCATGACCAGCTACAGGGGCTACAGGTCAGGAGACTACTACTACCCCTCCTACTTGACTACTCATTTAGATTGATAGGAAATATGTAGTTTTAATGTATTTTATATAAACATGCATACACACAAAAGTATCTACACATATATATACACATGCACCAGCAATTCTTGTATTGGGGTGATTTGTGAGCCTGTTCCCTGATGTCTTCATCTGTCAGAATATTTACTATTCATATTTACTGCACATGTAGATTTTGCTCCGCAAACTTGATCTTGCAAACTCCTGTGCAGATGCTTACCTTGTATTAGATTTTTAGACTGATGATAGTAAATACAACAGAATAGGTTCTGCCTAGTCAGCCCCTTTGTTCCAGGCAGGAGCAACTACACCTAATTAGTTGCATTTTAATGATTGCCATTAAAAAGTTACCAGTCATTAAATTCAAACCAAATGTTGCCTTCTGCGTTATGGAGTAGCATTGTACCAGTCTGTTGATAAAGGGTGATAAGCTGATTAGCTAAGTGAATTTTCCTAGCACATCCGGATTTTTTGTCATCTTGAATCATTGCTTTCTAAGGATGAGCTTATAACACAGATTGCTCAGCTTTCCTGATGTCTGTGTAGCATGGTAGCTGCTCAAATGTTTATGGTGGGAACAGCATGAAGGTGCTGAGGAAAGACAGTATGGCTTTTGAAACCAGAGCATGTCAAGAAAGTTACATCAAGGATTAATCAGAGCTCTCTGCTGATTTGTTGCACTCTAATGAAGCAATATAGCACTGAGTTAACTCTGAAGTTGGAATGATTACCACTCCATATCTGCCCTCTTGTTCCTGACCATCATTTATACTCTCAAGGCTGAAGTCTATAATTCACACACTGAACAATTTTGTGCTGTCTCGGGAGTCCTGACTGCTCGCAGATGGCAGTGCTACCAAAGACACTGCTGCAAAGCTAGACCTGGAGCAAATCCAGGAGTTTATTAATTGATTCTCTCTTGTCAAAAGATTATGTCCTATCTCTGTTCCCCTGTGAAAACCCTGCATTTCTGCTGGAGGAAGCTCAGAACATCCAATAGCATCAAAGAATAAAGCTGCTCCAGTCTAAACTACATAGATGCAAAAAAGGCCTGTCAATCTCAAGAGCTACCTGAGACATCTGATGAGCTCATGAGATATCAGGTCCTTCTGCTTTAGATCTCTTTAGAAGAAGATGGGAAGGCCAGCATTTTTTGTGGCATCTTGACAAAGGTTCAGCTAGTGAAGTGATGAGATTCTTTTCAAATCATCTTTAAAATTCTCCTTTTGAAAATCTGCTCAGCTTTGGGTGCCATGTCACATTTTCTTTCATTTAATCTGTTACAGCACTGTTTATTGTCCCTTCACCTCTCCCTGGGAAAATGCAGCAAAGCAAATAGCTTCTCTCTAAATATTGGGAACCCTTCTAGCTTCTATTCTTTTTTTTTTTTTTTTTTCTTTCCCCAATAATAAGGTGCCACCATTCCCACCATTTGCTATCTTCAAATAAAATTAAGGGCTTCCCTGCAGGACAGTCGCTGTGCCACGCAGCTGAATGCAGGGCTTGCAGCAGTTGTCCTCCTCGCTCCCATGAGTAATGTGTGTGAAACTGCTGAGTACATTAGCGAATTAGCAGACAGAGGTGAAGTAGATATAAATTATGCAAATTTAAAAGCCATACCACACAAAAGATTAATCTACAAAGTCAGTGTACCTAGTAAATGGGAAGAACTATTCAATTGGCTCCAAAAAGGCTGCTTAGTGACAAGAAATGTTATAGGCAATGTTTCAAAAGGGTAAGTAAGGCAACAGGATAGGTCCCATCCAGGATGATTGAGGGACTACTTTTTATATTTACATATGTAAACTTGGCAGCAGGTGTATTTTCAAAAGAGAATAAATTTATTGGTATCAGGAAAGTAGGGTAAAAAATGTGATGGAACAAACTCAACAAATTAAAAATAATTTGAAGAAATTAGGCTTATATGCAGGCAAATGTGTTACACAAATACATGACACAAATGTGTCCCCACTTTCAAGTGGGGAAGCAAAAGGTAATGCTGCAGGGGCAGAAAATAATCCCCAGTCTGTCTTAAGAGACATTGATCATAGCAAGGACTTAAAACTGATTGTAGATAATATACTAAAATATTGCGTTGTTTATCAGAGTAGAGGAAACCCAGGAACATTTTCAAGAAAATATTGACTGAAACCTGTGAAATGTAAAAAGTGAAAAGGAAAGTAGGCTGGTGCTTGTTTATTAATATTGATTTGCATTACAGTAAGCAACTTTATATACCAGTCAAGTTCAGGATCCCATTCTACTATGCATCTTATTAACATGCAGTAAGAGGCATTTTATAATCTAAGTAGACAAGAGAAACAAAAAGATAGGAGAAAAGAATTATAGTCCCAAATGACAGACAGGCAACTGAGGCATAGAGATGGTAAAGCTTGAGCTGTTTAGAAAATGTGACCTTTTAATTAAAAATACTGCTGAAAATGAAAAATATTTAAATTTTGTCATAAATCTCATGGGAAATTTTGAGTTGCAGTTAAGAAACCCCAGTATTTTGGGTTACCACACACACAAAAAAAACCCAATAAAAATATTTCTGCATGTCTATTTTTCTGCTCTGCCCAACCAAGAAAAGATTTTTCAAAGAAAGCACATGCATGCATTCATTAATATGCACATTAGTTTTAATGCAAACCAGGCTTCCCAATTTATAGAAACACTAATTTGAAACAAAATTTTGAACCAGCTTACATGAAGTTATTTGGTGATCACTCAACAGGAAGTACAATGAGGACTTGGACACAGCTCTCTTTTGCACAAGTATTATCGCAAGGAAATCCTTTTTAGAGACAGGAAAAAGGCCGCTTAAGAATATAGGGCTTCTCTAATACAGGAAGTGGTAAGCTATTATGTTTTTTCTTTGCCCTACTTACTACTTTCTAAAGCCCCACATACGTTTAGTTCACAGTGGCTTACTCCACTTTGAATAGCAGAATAAGTCATCCAGTACTCAGTGTGCCCTAAAAATGTCTATGTGAGAAGTAAAGAGCTATAAATTCAAACCTGTGCACTAGTCTCTCCAGGTAGACAAGCCCACAGAACATTACAGCTACGGTAGCATTATGGGGAAACAAGGTAGACACTATTAAATTTTATGAGTAATTTTGGTCCTTGAAATTTAAGACACTCTTAGCAGAGACTGAATTGGTACAGCTGCAGCGACAACAAAATATAAAGGTTCAAGGTTTGGGGAATGAGAGTCAAAAAGAAAGATTAGCTAATCATGGGGGATTATTGTACAAAAGAGAGACAAACTCTTGACAAAGGTGATGGATTCATGCCAATAAGTTATCTGTACTACTAAATAATTCAAAAGAGAGAGGGCATGGGCTGAAGCTAAGGGAGATACTCATCCAGAAGCAGTTTCAGAATGGTCTCGTGCAAACCTTTAGCTGCCCAAAGTTAGCACCAGAACTGTGAAAGTAAACTGGACCCCAGCTGTCCTGCAGAAGGTATTGGGAGGTTGGAGAAAAACTGCATCAAGGAAGGCCTAGCTGGTAAGAGAGGCAAGATGGCACAAGAACACTGTTAGATGGTAATTCATATAACACTTCTCTCAATTCGGCCACAGTTCACCTGAAATAAATGAGAAGCATAACAACCTGCAAGCTAACAAGAGGATTCAGCTGTGCAACTTTCTTGTTCAGTCAGTGTATAACAGAAGATGATTCCAGTTCGCCGATGCACCAGTTTCCTGTGGTAAGGGCAAACTGGACGAATAGGGTCGCATTACTGCGAACATTTGATTGATGTACAGCTGAACTGGGTTTATAGCTGAAGAACAGGTAAAATACCTGGTGAGATCCAGGTTATTTATTGACTTTTCCAAGGACCGGGAGATGACTGTAGCTGCAAGGGTTACTCTAACCTATTTATTTCCAAAGGGAACCCCAAATGTCATTAACATGGCACTTACAGCTGGCGATAGACTGTCATTACGAAAGCTGCTGGGATTCTGTTCATAATTTATCATAAGCCTACTTTGCAACCTGGCAAATTGTTTCATCTCTCTGTTCCTCTATGAAACAGAGAATCTAATAAATGATATTGTAACTTTTTAAAAGCTCCTGGAGACTTCGGATTGAAAGGTGCACTATAAAAAGCTCCATGTTAGCACAAGAGCATCCTCAGAGAAGAAGGAAGTAAGACCTAAGGGTTTCATTGAGTAGTTACAGTATTCTGACAATACCACCAAATCAGATGTCACCCTTTGTTTAAAAACATCCAGATAACATATGCCCTTTTGTAACAATAAAATGCAGTTAATTATTTCATGTCATACCAATGCACTGACTTTCTTTCTTGTAAGCTCTTGATCAATGTGAAAATACTACAGGAAATATTTTGCTTCTCCTTTTCAGATACAGTATTCTATTCTGGAAAAAAATCCATCAAAGGGATATTATTTTTATGAAGGGATATATCAGAAAGCACAATCAGTGGAACTTGTGGTTGAATTATTCCTTCGCCTTTCAAAGATGTTTTAGTAACATCTATCAGTGTCTGTCAAATGCTAATAACACTTTAGAGGAAACAACTTTAAATTGAACCTACCCTTCAATAAACTTTTGACTTTCAGTGAATCGTTTATAAGCCCAAGAAACTCAGTCTATGATATGTTTCTATCTATGGCTACACCGATACCCTCTTTTTTTAAGGGTTTAGGACAGGACAAGAAAACTACAAAGAATAAACTGCTCTTTGCTCATTTACTTCTTTCAACATTTAGAATTAGGTTCTTTAAAAAACAGCAAAAATGATTTAAAATTTAAATTTAAATGATTTAAAATTTAAAGATCACAAAAATAAAATGAGCAGTAATTGAGGTCCCTTTTTTCAAACTTAACAAGCTGAATTCCTACACAGTCATCTCTCCATGCAAATAGTCATTTCCTTAACACCCAACCTAGTTACTATGTGCAGAAACTGGGATATAAAGAAAGAACATCTGAAAAAGAAGTTTGAATTGATGAGAAGAATTATACTGCAACATTGTTAAGAACTGCTCCAGAGTTAAGTGATTATAGAAATATAAGGGGTTACATTAGCACTCACTGCAAGAAGCATTAGATGTTAACACCTTCCATGAATCACTGGAACAAGGCATTGACATGCCTGCGCATGCCGAGGGCACCGCGCAGCCTGTGCAGCAGCCTGGCTACACTTCAGTGTGCTGGCTTTTTAGAGCTCTCTGTACTAGCTTCTTAACATACACAGTTTGCTGCCCTGATATTCAAAGCAGTAATACCTGTGAGGCTGCTTCCTCAAACCATCAGCATGGTCAGGATTTCCAAGGATATTAATATGCTACATAAAAATGACAGAAAACACAATGAGTTTCACAAGTGGATGGAATAAGACGTTCTCGGGAACTGGATCCTGTGTCTGTTCAAATATTTAAAGTATCTAAAGATGCAAGCTGATTCAGAAGGCAGATTTTCAAAAGACTTCCAACAAAAAAAGATAAAAATGTCAGCAGAAATAACCACTGCAGCAGTGCTACCCTTGTCTTGTGCTCTCTGCGTGAAGACTAGCTTTTGGCTGTGTATTTGTATTTCAATATCCCCACACTGTCTACTGTGGTGACACTATGAATAAGTTTTGGGGAGGTAGGTAATATGATGGGCTGGTGGTTTTTATGCACAGGTACTTGCTGTACTTACTCTTAAAATCTTGCCAGTTGTTAAAGAGAATCAAATAATGCTTATGCTTTTATTGCATTTATTCCCTATAGCAAAATGTGGGATATGCTGCAAAACACTTCTGTGTCAGATCTCACTCTTAGCTCAACAAATAAATAATACATATTTACACCTACAGATTAATCCTCCTGTGTATTAAGGAAAGGAACATGAGGGATAGGAGCACACACGGGACCAGAAAAAAATGGTTTCCTGAATTTATTCCTCTGCTTGCACCAATTGTTTCGATGCAATAAGTCACCCCGAAATTTCTCTCTCTGTATTCAAAATGATGTTTCATGGATCCCAAACAAGATGTCAAGAGCTCACCAGAGGATGACATTATGGGACCAAAACAAAGTTTTGTCTCCTTGAAGAGATCTTCTCCATCTGTGCAAGCATTGTTCTGTCTGCCTTCCTCAGCGAAAGAGGGAGCCTGTACTGCCCCAAAGACTATTACAGTCTGCATAGCTTAAATCCTCAGAGGATGTAATGATGTGCAAAGCTTCCTGCACACACACACACCCTCCCTGTGACAGTCATACAGAGCACAGTAAACCACAACCAGTCTCTGGAACCAGTATTTCAGAAGAATGTGGAAGAAGCTCTGTTCCCCAAGAAACAGCACATCAGAATGAAAGGCCAATCACAAGCAAAGCATTTTAAGTTCCATAGTGTGGTAAGGTCAATTTGTGAAACTGCTGGCTTATTTTTATCACCATATAATGAACTTGGCTACAGCTGACAAGCACAAGGATTAGTAGTTCTTTTTTATTTTGATTTGGAAAAATGTTTGGCATTCAGTCAATAGTTCCCTTATCCCAAGCTCTGGACACATCCAATTTATATCCTCATTTGAAAAATCATACATATAGTAGGATAGCAGATTGTTCACTCTTCATGAATAAATAAAAGTGGTGCATGTTATATTACAGTAAAAGTCTCAGCTCCTGCAGGCTGCTGCAACTTACTACATACACAATAAGGCAAAAGGACAAAACTTAACAACAGAAGACAGGTCAAAATGCCTTCTTTACAGCTTTGAGACATACCTAAATGGAAACTCTTCTGCAACAAGGTTGTCCCTTCATATGCATCCTTCAACAAGCCTGAATACAGAAAGGCACACATGAAGAGACCATCTCCAGGCAGCATATAACCACTCACTGTTGTCAGTGAAGAATTCAAGGCACAGCACCAAAATCACCTCCAAGCTGACTTGAGTGGAGAAATGGAAATCTTATGGGATCCAGGTACAGCAGAAAAATGCATTAATGATATCATTCGGACTCCTGAGACATACAATGACCCTGTAATTACTGGCTTCACTCTCTAGTGACTTCTCATAAGCTCCGGGACTACTACTTAAACTCCCAAACAGCTTTAGCTCTGCAGTAACTTTTATTGTACCTGAATATTCCATTTTTTTGTTAGAAAAAGATAAACACAGCTGCAGTCACAGCAAGTTGAATCTTTCTCTTCAGTATTTCTTCCGCAACTCTTTTTTAAATGATAAACAAACACATAAATATGCAAAGAAGCTCTTTGACTATTTTGTGCTTCTCCGGTGCTCTCCAAATAATTTTCAGTCTTTCCTGTTTCTGAAGACAGACTGTTATCTAAACACCAACTTATTGCCTAGATATTGTCTCTAACCACATGTAATCTTCATTCATAGTAGAAAACTAGTTTTAGGGTAGCGGAGTAGCTACAGAAGGCCAGGAGGGAAAGACACAGAGCTGAAAGACATGGAAGATCTATTAAATTCATCAAGGATATCACTACTGGTGATGATCAGAAGAAATTAGTCTTGAAATTATTTTACCACTATTTGTGACTGCAACATTGTCTCCCAGAGACCCCACAAAGGAACATTCCCAGGGCTGTCCCTTCTATCCAAAAGTTGCAGATTAATTTATGGAAAATCATCTTCTGCATAACTAGGTTGCAATAAAAGTATAAATATTATCCAATTCACCAGAACCGAGCAAGTGCAAAATACTTTATTGTTTGATACTAGCTATGCATATTCTTATTTGGCTTGGGTCAATTTTTGAACATTTTGGATAAATGTTGGAATCTGCTAGAATAGGTTTGGAAAAATCACACAAGCTCCCCAAGTCCATTTGGATTCCTTTTCTGAAATCATTTCATGCAGCATGAAAATTGCTCACAAATGGAGGTGACTGGCTCTTTAAATTAAAATAATTTTTTCGTGAATCTCATTATTTTCTAGAAATATGTATATTCCTATTTTTCTTACTGTAATGGATCTTGCCTCTGGGAATTGGGGTAACAGTAAGATTATTGGGAGTCACCAGATGGTGCTGTTGTACATTGTCTGTCTAGATCTGTTCATCTGGATATCCAGGGAATCTCCTCTCATGAAATGGCAAGCATCAGATGTGGTGCAGTTTCTACCAATAAAGCTTGTTTCTTGTCTGAACTTCCCTGATGAAGAATTATTTTCATTAGTGTGAAATACGCGAGCCCTTTTGGTTTCCATGTAAAAGGAAACAAAATATTTCACAAAGCCAGAAGGTCTGCAGAAAAGCATCCTCACACAAGTAACGGTCAATATTATGAATTGACCAGTTATGCCGAAGTTATGAATTGCCTAAAAAAAACCTGAGAAAGTATGGAAGAATTTCTATAGAAGAGCTAGCTGTAGACAAATAGCACCTATTAGAGATCTCTGGTGGAAAATAAAAATACTACTGCCCGCTAGTCCAGGAGGAGGTAATGATATGATGTTTAGATCTTTATAGTTCTGTCAACTGAAGCAGTTGTGTATATATCGTAAAAGGACTGAAAAACTTATCAATCTAAAAAGCAACCTGGTGTTTGCATGCTACTCATTTCCCTGTAAAGAATAAGGAAGGAGACAACCTGTAGTCTGTGACAGCATTATATTTTCTGACTAAGGCTAATTTATTTCTTGATGTGGAAGAAATGGTTTGGGATAAATTCCCTACAAATGGGAAGGGAAAGCAGCTAAGCTTGATTGAACTCCGTACTGTTAAAACCCATGCAACCACACCATCTCAGGCAAAATTCATGTTCAGCAGCAGGTGTTTGAAGCAGCAGTGCCTCACCAGGCTCTTGGGTAACCACAGAACCATAAAATCAGACATATGCCAAAACAAAACCTAGCATAAATACGTAACAGCACTGATTTCTTTAACCAACATCCTCAAGAGGTATTGTACATTAACACTCTCCCTCCTTACTCCTCCAAGTTTAATCAATAGAAATGCAGTTTCTAGACACGGCAAGTGTCACCAGCAGGCACAGTTAGACTTGCAAGGCCCCTTCCGAAGTGTAAAAGTCATTTTTTTTCTATTCATGTTACTAGGTTTATGTTCTGCAAAAGTTCTGCATGAAAGCAGAGACTGTCAGAGGCTGGTTCACCTTTTGCTGCAGATTTGGATTAGGTGGGATTCTTGAGATAGAGTGGTGAGGAGAGACTCCTGAAGGAAGGGGAGGATATGGATCTGTTAGATCAGCTCACACAGGAATGAGTGGATTACTGTGCATAGAAAATGTTATACCTTGCTTTCTTCTTCACTGGGAAATTCACTCCCGAATCCCCCAGGATTTTAAAACTGTCCAAAGCACCAGCAATATTAGGTGAGAACTGAATGTTACATTTGAAAGAGGCTAGTATTACACTGCACATTTTCCTGCTTCTGTTTTTGCATCATCATCCAAGTAATAACAGTGCAGAAGAGTTCACAGTGAGGCAGGGTTTGTAGGGAGACATCTTAGGTTTTTTTTTACCAAACCAATACATACTGTTAGAAAAAAATGGGCTTTAAGGAGCTCAACCTGTTCTTTTGGTTCAGTTCTACTTTCACTACAGTCTTTGGTCAGCACTTAACTCTCTCTTTCCTTTAAACTCCAAGCAACAAAAAGCCTGGGTCAAGTCCAGCGTTAGCTGGCTATATAAAGGCACAAAGACAACACCTATTTAAAGTTGCCTGGAAGTTAATGATGAGCGAAAAACCTTCTGTTTACTCCCGTTTATTACATTAAAAAAATAGCACAAAAAATAGTATGTTGCTTTTCTGTTAATAGTTATCCAGTACCCTGTCATGGTAGAATAGGGCTCCTACTTTACATGGTGACATCCTTTGAACTAAGTATAAAGCTGAAACTTAGCAGCAATTCCTTGCAACTGTTTTTCATTATTTTCTTCCTTCTTAAACTGATCAATGATTAAAACCATCTGTTCTTAGCTTTCCATGCTGAGAAGCTGTTTTTTAGCAAGTTCTTCAGCAGCTATTGTTTTCTACTCTAAGGCTGACAGTGCTCTGGCACTATTGTAACTACTATAACTAATTCTTTGAAAAGGTGTTATGTAGAGATATAAAGAAGTTTCCAAAAGAGCATACAATCTGATTCCTTACTTCAGATAGTAGCTTTCATCACTTTTGAGTTAGCCAATTCAGTTATTTAGTAAGCTCCATTAAATCTTGGCATGTGTAGATATCTTGAAGATTTGTTCTGCCGAGTTTACTGGCTCCTTTTGCATCTGTTTTGATTTCAATCTAATCATAAATAAATTTTCTTGTTATCATTGAAGCTTGATTGCATATGATTATTTTTTAGGGCACTTGGCATGTTTAGTAATATTGGATGACTATTATTTTATCCTTTGCTTTCAGGAATCAAGAGATTGAAAGAGTTAATTACCTTACTTGCTTCCATTAAACTGTCTTTCGTTTTTTCTGTGCACACCCTTCCCACTGGCTAGGAAACTCATTCAGTGCCCTTTCAGTTCAGTGTATCTCACTTAACTACTTAAATTCTGATCTCAAAGTAAGGCTAATCTGAGAAGCACTGATTTTAATAGCTGAAGTCAGTGTTCCCATAAGCACTCTTCTAAAAATAAAGCCGTATTTTACCAGCCGACATTCTGGTCTGGAGTTTTATTTTAATGCCTCTTTACTTTTAAAGGGAAAAAAATACAAAATGCTTGAAAAACAACTTAATCTTTTGCCATGGCACAAAAGCTTAGCACCTCTCTTAGGTAGGCTGGGTTTCAGGCAAGGAGCCAATAATATAAGCTGCGTGTTTTAATATGAAATGTTGTCCTTTTTGCAGCATCTGGTATGTGCTGAGCTCCCAGGAAGGATGAGACAGAATTCACAAATGCTTCACTCTTTGTCTTTCCCAGAGATGTTTAGACCTCAAGAAGAGACCCAAGAGTTGTCCCCACACTGCTCTATCCACCCTGGCCATTCCGATATGCGTGCTAGACTCAAGATATTTTTGCCTGAGCTTTCTACTAAGAGCACTTGTTGCCCCAATGCTACTGAATCTCTTTGAGACCCTCCAAAAAGTGAAAAACTGTCATCTTTCAGTGTCTAATTTTTTTTGCTACATACTTAAAACTTGAGTCATAGAAACAACCCCTGTGCTCAGGCTAGAGAGTACAGCGATGCAGGAAGTAGGTTCTGGGAGCTCATGTTGGCTGTGTTTTATAACCAGACATTGATCGCTATGAGAAAGCTCTCAGAAAGTAGCTTTGGTGTCACCAGATTTAGACTGCTGTCAGAAAGAGTTTGTTTTATTCTCTACATATGGAAAAAATATTTCTTAGCAAATACTTCTTCCTTTTTTTTTTTTTTTTTCACTGTCTAACACAAAGACAATCATAGTGGCTCAGACCAAGGATTCATCTCACCTGCATTACTGGTGACGGGGACAGCATGATCAGGAACGTGGTTTTCCCTTGATGAGGCACATCCTTTGGCCTGCAGGTGTATGGACCTTTTCATTCCTGCAACCCTCGCTCCAAGCAGGAAGCTGTGTAATCTGCAGCGATGGGAGGGGACAGACGGATCCTTCTCCCTAATTAAAAAAAAAAAGAAACAAAACAATGGTCACAATGGTCACCAGCCAAGTAAACAGGGTCAGCCTGCCCATGTCCTCTTCCATGAGGAAGGACCGCAACTGCAAGAGCTGATTTTGCCTTCTCTCCTTCCCAAAATGAGATAACAACCTCCACCAACACCCTGACTGATACTGCAGGAACCATCTCACTTCTTTTGTTGTGCCCCCTCACCTTCTTAAGTAGATCTTTTAAGTTTGTTAGGAATTAATTACACTTATGTGTCAGAGGATATCAACAGCAACAATGGCCATAAACAGATGCCTACAAAAAAAAAAAAAAAAAAAAAAAAAATCATGAACAAGCTACTCTCATATGATCTTTCCCCTGAGTGCTTTTCCAGCTTCCAACTATTTGCAACTCAGGGATTTCCTGATCTCATGTTGTTAACTGCAGCATAAGGAAAAAATGATATTGTGGAGCTGACTGTGGCTTCTTTGATCTATTGGCTTGTCTGTGCTGGGTTCAGCTTAAAGCAGAACATGCCCATATACTAGAGCAGAAAAGCTGCTCTAATACATGCTGGTTGATTGCAGCTCCAAGGAGACTGTCGACCTGCTGAGATGGCTGCATGGCATGCTGGAGAATGTGCAGAGTTAGTTTTTAGCAAGCATGTCCAGTAGGATTTCCTAGATTCACTGAAGTCCTATTTTGATTTAAGACTTAGGAAAAAATAGAGGATTAAATACTCGGATGTGGGTCATTCTCACAGCATTCCAATCCTCAAAGTTAAGTGCTTTCTTCCTGCATCAATGAAAGCAAATTTCCAATCCACAATCTACCACGTGAGCGGTTGACATGGGACCTCAGAACAAGAGCTTTGTGATGCTTTGCTATGACCCACTGTGATCTGATTTTGCCTCCTTGGAAATGCCCACTGAGTAAACAAACATACAATTTTAGGGACACAACCTGACCAAGGCAACATAACATGAGTATATTCTGTTATTGTACTACAGGATCCAATGCCATTAATTCAAATGAAATTGTTTTACTTCGGGACTGAACCCAGCAAAAAGGTATAGAATGCCCCTTTCTTAGAAAACTGCACGCAATAGAAACTAAGCCCAAGAGAGAGATTACGACAGAGCATGAGGAAAGGTAACCTTCTACAGTCCCAAGGGAAAAAGTAAAAGAAAGAGTTTTTTTCCTCATATTTACACAGGCTTAATGAATTTTACATAAGAAAGATACAAAATTGAAGACAAACAATGAAATACGAAGAGATCTCAAGATACATGACGAACCAAGAATTCATGCATAATATACGATATTTCAAAGGTAGGTAAAAAAGCAATGTAAGAATCAGAGGGTTTTGGTATGTACAGTATAGTTTGTTAGAAAAGTATTCCACCATAGGGAGCCAGAAGGTGAAGGTGCATCAGGGCACACTGGACTTTCTGGCTCTGATGGGACAGAAGGGATCCAGTGGTTTGCAGGGCGGAGGGGGGTTCTGTGTCACCGTGCATTCTTCAAGATTATTTAAATAGTTTGATCATGATTTTCTCTAGAAATACTTGCATACATTGTTACAATGGAATGCTTAGCTAATTTAAAAATAATTAATGTCCTAGTAAAATTAGGCCTAGCTGAATTTAGCTGTGCTTTCAGATGTCATGAACTTGGATCTAAAGTAACTGCATAGTAGTATAGTGCTATTTCTTATCCCTCTGTTCATCACACTTTTTTAGATTGATTGAAGGACCAGGTTATTCTTGTAATAAGAAAAAAGAAAAAAAAAAAAAGAAAAACTGGTTGAAAGTCATTTAGGGAACATTGAATTTTCAAATGTTATTTTTCTCTCTTATATCAAAAGCACTTTATTTCCTAAGTCATGCCTAGATCTGCAAAGACAAATTTCCTCTTCGGCTACATAGTATCAGACATCTTTGTTACAAAAGGTTTGACAGTTCTAGAAAACTCTGAGAGAAAGCGAAATCCAGGAAAATTCCTCCTGTAATTCCTACTTTTCACTATTGAGTAAACTTATTATTGAGGAGGAGATCATTATCTGAACCAGTAGATCTACCAATGATACAGAGACATATCCTGAAATCAATTTTTGAAATCAAACATGTAAGACTAATCACTTTATTTCCATGCTTAACAGGTGCTAATACCAGAGGGAAAATACTAAATAGCGTATGATACCCTTGAGAAGCATATAAGATATTTATCTGCCCAAAATCCATGACAGTTGCATAGAGAAAAGGTTGTGAATATAAATGGGGGAAAAAAAGCGTAAGGATGGAGGGTGAAATCCTGATGCTGCTCACATATATAGCATCTTGAGCTCTGTGGGACAAGGATGCTGCACCACATGCCCTTAACTTGCCTCCATAACAGAGCACAAGATGCGCATGCTGTTCTTCTAGGTCAGGGTCCTCGTGAACCTTTTCATTTTATAAGGGAGGTTTTTCTCAGGTCTTTTCTCCTACAACTCTATCTTCCTGCTGTAGTGGCTACTAGGACACACACCCCTGGAATTTATCCCTGTTTTTACCCCAAGTCAGCTTGCATGCTGCCATGCCTGGGACAGATACAATTCTGGGTCTGGTGGAAGAGCTTTGCAGCCATGTCAGTATGAGTACGGTATGTGAAAAATGGAGCTGCACTGGGCAGTGCAAACAGAGTAGCTGAAAATAACAGGAAACAGAGCTGTGTGCAACCCTGCAATGCGTACAGTGCATCTGGGTATGTCCAAAGTCGGGAGGTTTAACTGCTCTGGCTGTATGTGTCAGCTGAAGTCTTGTGCATATAGATATTCAAACACTGAGACATTCTCCCTCAACTATTTTATTCACCCTAAAATATACTTATGCATCTGCTGTTCCTCTGTGAAAAGATGAAAGATTAAGCTGGCTTCTGGCTGGATAAGAATGGTGAAATGTGCTACCCATAAGTAAGCTCTATATTCATGGCAGAATATTTAAAATGACCCTTATATCATAAGAAGGGATTTTAAAAAAAATCCGTAACTGTACGAATTAAGAGCATATCTCTCACATTTGAATTTCCTAGCTGATACTTGGTTGGCTTGAGGAACTGTCACGCAGTAAATCCATTAAAATTCTGTGCTTAATTTATTTCTACAGTATTAACTTTTCCATAACTCATGATGAATGTCTTGAGTTTGGATACTTCTTACACAAACTTCTGACAATGATAACTTGCTTTTTCTCATGTATTTCCTGTGGAAATGTTATTTTCTTAATGTATAGAAGAAAAAGAGTAACTTTTAAAATAAACTTGCATAGTGAATCTTTAAATAGTGACTTCGACTTACTACAGTTGCAACCAGAATAGGGAATGATCAACTCTTTTTTGCATTTATTTGATTAATTATTCTAATTTGTATTTCTGGGCAGAATTCAGTAAAATAGAACCTTGGAAAACACACATCTCTTTGCCAAAACAAATTTTCTCACTCCTAGATCCATTTATTTCCTAGACAATAGGTGAGGTCAGAAGGGAAACAAGGAGTCATTCCCTTAATACTGGCAAACTATTAATGAGCTACCATGCATCATATTCTGCTCCAATGGAGCTATAATTGCTTCCAAAACACCTGTATTTTGGCCAGATACAATTATGCTTATGGGGGGAGAGTAAAGGACTGGTGGTGTTAAAATGAGATAGGAGGGACACATGTGGGGAACGGAAACAGCTAGAACAGCCAATGAAGACTTTTTACATTAAACTGCGTTTCAGCTTCAGTTTTGTACAATAACAGAGGAAGCTCCCAGGTTCCCCAGGAAGGCTGACTGGTTCTTTCAATAGACGGAAGGGCCAGAGCCTAAGGCAATTTTTAGCTCTGTACTTGACCACCTTTATGATCTTAAACAGATCTCGTTGCTTCCCTATACCTCAGTTTTCCTAGTTTTCCTTCTGTAACACTGCAGAATTATTTCAGCTGTACAGCTATATCCCTGTGCTTTGGCAGGACAAATACACTACTGAGCACGAGGTAACTTCATATTACTAAAATGTGGGTAAAAAGAGGGCCGGAATTCAATTACCTGTCCATGGTTGTATGATTGAAAGTGATTGAATTAGTGTGGACTACCACTAAAGCAAAGTGCCTGGGAGCTTCATGGATGGGGCGAGCTCACAGTGCAAGCTGAATTGCTATCATTCAACTGACAGGCAAGAGGACCTTAGCCTGTGTGGGAAAACACCTACCTCCACTCTGAAAACAGTGCTAGATGCTGGAAGTCAGCTGAGGAGCAAGACTTTGTTCCACACAGGTGGCAGCTTGGAGAAGGGGGTAGAAACAACCCCATTTTCATGAAGTAGACCCTGTGGAGCACCCCATCCATCACAAAGCAGGGCTCTTCTCACTCCTTCCCTAGCTTATTTCATATGAAGTGTGAATTACAGAACAGCTTGCTTCCAGGCAAAATAACGATTAGAATAGGTGTTTATTTATTTAAAATATATTTTTTAAATAATTATTTTTGTCTAGGACTGAGTAAAAGAAGAGAAGCCTGCAGGGTGATAAGCTGAAGGGTTTGGGGTATATAACTGTATCCTGAAGTAAGTAATAATCATTTGCAGTTGCTGTAGATAATACAGAACTGTGTGGGTGTTCCCTGTCAGCTGACCATGTTAGAGATCTTATTAACAGATATTAATCAGTAATCTACCAGCTGGTTAGGTAGTAGTTCAGGTAGTACTTACTACTAAATTTGGGTTCTAGAGGAAAAAAATAAATATATAAGCAGATAAAGTCTATAAGCACATACAAGCATACAACTGCTATAGGGAATAGTGATCTAGTACTCTAAAACTATGGCATTAGAACACAGCATTGTGAGTTGCTACTCAGTGCTTTAGAGTAACTCAATTTTACAAGTAAAATGTGCATTTTATTAGTGCTTAAAGGGCTCAGGGATGCAGAAAGAAACAGTAATACGGCTTTCTGTTTTAGGAGAAATGACTCCTATGACTAGCATAAGCAGGGATTATTTTTTCTTACTGGAAAGAAAAGGGTATGATGGTTTCTTAAGGACTTTTCTAAAATGTAAAATTCCTGTTTGACTCACCACTCACTCACTGTTTTCAGTCCTCTCTTGATTATGACATGCTCCCTATTTCTTTTCATTGAAGTATCAGTCTGTTCTAGTTGCCTGTGACTTGCCTGTTAGCAAGTATGAAAACAAAACTGGTTTACTATCATGGAGTTTGGGCTGGCATGAAGGGAAACGCTAGCAGACAAAGCATTCAGCAACCATCTGGAATAAAAAAACTCACAGGTTTTAAAGAAAGCTGCGTCAATGCTAAACTTTCTGTTGTCAATAACCCCTTGTGTAAGAAACAGTAATGGGAGTTTGAGGTGTTACAGAAGTTCTGGGTTGGATACATAATAAAAATCTTACTTTGAAACTGCAAAACTCTTCTCTTGGTGTTCTTGTGAAACCTTTTCCAAGGCACTTCAGCTGTGTTAAGACAGAGGATCCCTACTCAAGCCTATTTTGGCAGAGCTGCCAAGCACAGAACCAGAGTGCTTGGAAACGCATGCTTTTAACTCTTCACTAATCCAGCTCCCCCGCACTCCTCTGAGTCTCTGCCCTCCGGAACAATACGTAATTCAGCCAGTTGCTTTGTCTCCTCCTGCTAGAGAGCCCCAGGAGGGAGGATTGGATTTCACTCCGGCTATGGACTCCAGCTCTAACCACACACATTTCCTACAACCTTTTGGCCTCAAGAGCTGGTGGCGGCTCTGCTGGGGTATTGCAGGAGGGTAACTTGCCAAACCTAATGGCACGGCAGGTCAGGCTTGCTTTCTTCTGTTCTCTGGCAGTTCTTGGAGGAAATGCAGTAGGCTCCCAGAAAACACTAACCAGCCTGTTGTTTCCAAATAACAAGGGCAATGGCAAACACACTGCAGCTAAGCTTGTGCTTTGAATCACTTTGCATGCCTGAATTTCTATTCCAGCATGTACTTGGCCCACCTGCCCTAAAAGAAATTCAGCTATGGCCATCTTCAGGGGCAGATACTGCTCTGATAACTATGGGGATCTCTGAGCCATCTTGGAGGTTGTGCACTTCTTGCCCTATCTGTCCTGGTTAAGACGTGCCACTCAAGCTTACGCGCGCTGGGTTACTGCCCACTACTGAGGCTTTTTTCCATGTTTGAAGGAGTTGCAGAAAAGGTGCAGTGCAGCATAGCAGTCAGGAAGCACATAGACTGCCAGGACCACAGGAGGGGGAGCGCAAAACCTGGGTGCACGCTCATGAGAGGGACTCATGTCGTTCCCTTTAACACAAAATTAAACTTCCCTCGCTCTTGCGATAGATTCACGGCAGCTAACCCTCAGCCTTTATTAAAGGGTCAGGACAAGTCTTCAGGAGGTATCGCTGGCAGTGTAAAGGGGTACTGCCACTCGCAGACACCCCCCAGGCTGGCCCATCTGTGAAAACACCTGATGCATTACAGGCAATTAACGGCATTAATAACAGAGCCTCAGTGCAGGCTGCTCTTGCTCTAGTACATCAGGGAGAGCAAAGTGACCTGAGGTGCTAGGTTGTTTAAGGGTTTTATAAGCAAAACCAAATGTATCTAAAGCCTGCAGAGCACACTACACACAACAGTGAACTTACAGTCTGCAAAACCAACCTCCAGGAGGTCCTAGCAGGAGCTTTCTTGGCTTGTAGCCCAAAACCCACTAAACTAAACTTACTATGAATCAGGTCTAAACTTACTATGAATCTTACATCAGTCAGTACCTACCCCCCCCCCCCCCCCCCAAAAAACAAAACAAAACAAAACCAAACCATCCCTACCCAAAGAGGCAAGGCACACCTTGCCCTAGAAGCAGAGGCCTTGCCTGGCCTCCCTCCTCTGGCTGTGTCCCGAGGACTACCCTGTTTTTTGTTAGGGGCCTTTAAAGGCTTGAACTTACCCAAGACAGACACAAGCACCAAGTCTTATTTTCTTATTACTTAACAGCCTACTGCCATTTTATAACAATATAACTTTTACAACAAATACTACCCCACCAGTACTGACCTTCAGACCACCCCAGCAGGCTTCAGGGGGGCACCTGCAGCCCAGCCCCTGTGAAGGGTTAGCACTAGAGGGTGCTAATTAACCCTCCAGGTGATGCTAATTAACCCTCCAGGTGCTGTTAATCACCCTCCAGGTGCTGTTACTCACCCGTTCCAGGGCCCATAAGGAGCCGCTGTGGCCAAGGGCTCTGGTACGATGTGGAGAGTGCTGGGTGGGTGTGGAGGGGGCAAGCTGGTGAGTTATTTGGCTTTTTACCACAGAAGTGTGTTATTTGGGGGTGGCTGGAGATGAGGGGCTGCAGCGTGAGGCTCTTTTTGCTGTTTTGGCTGTGGGTGCCTGAGCTGGATGGGCTCTACAAGGAGGTTGGTGCCGGTGGGGGCTGAGGTGCCTCAGCCCCCCTGGGTGAGGGGGGAGCTGCTCGCCCCAGTGCTCGCGCGGTGCTGGGGGTGCCCTGGGGTGCGCTGGCCTGCTCCAGCCAAGCACCTTCCTTGGGGGCCTCTAATCCCCTACCAGAGTGGGGTGGGAGCGTGAGGCCGCTGTTCCCCGCCGGCAGGGCCCTAGGGTGTTCGGTGGCGCCACCGGTCCTGAGCGGCCGCTGGCGACCCGCTGCCGGCCGTGGTTCCCGGCCGTGGTGCGGCCTGCTGCGAGGAGACCTGGCCGCGGGGGAGTGGGGCTGGCGCGGCAGCTAAGCGTTAATGGGGGCTTCAGCCTTGTGCTACTGCAAGCGTTATTTGGAGGTGAGTTGTGTACCCACATGGCTTGTTTTATTGTTATTTGTATTTTTTATTAATCCCCTTTCCTGTGAAACAGGGTGTGTGTACATTCTTGTTTCTTTTAGCCACCACCTAGTTCTGGTCTGTGTGGGAACTTGCTCTGCTCATCAGCACTAGTTGATGAGGGTTAAGAGATGACCCAAATCCCAATGCTCTTGCATCAAGACTGCTTGTGCTCTGGCATGCTTGGTGTTGTCCCCTGCGAGTGCTGCCTCGCGCAGACCCCCTGCTCCCCTTGGAGCTCCTGGGGCGCTTCCCTGGAGGCTGGTGGAAAACCTGGACCTTGAAGGAGGGGTGGGAGGGGGACACTTACTATTTTTAGTATATAGGTCTCTAAGAGTTGTTTTAACTCTGATTTTGTAAGATGGCTTCCTGCCTGAGAAAGTAGGTAAGAGAGAAAAGCAACCTAAATTTAATGTGCATGTGGAGAACCTCTTACAGTTCATGGAGAGCATTATAACTGCTGCTGGAAGTTCCTGCTGGTTTTGGTTTGAATTCTGAACTATCTGGAGTATTAATTCATCCCTATCCCTGATTAAAGTACTGGAGCAGAGTTGTTGCTACAGACTTAAGGATAGTGTTTTTCTTTGGGTTTTTGGCTGGTCTGTAAATGCAGGAAGATGTGAGCTGAGAGCAGAAGACTAGCAGGGGTTAGAAAAGCTATCAAATAACATCCTTCAGGGTGGAAAGCTGATGCTGAGGACCTCAGAAAGTGGTAGGCAACTTCTTCGAGTGCATCTCTCTTCTACTTGCCTTCCCTTCCCTGCTCCTCCGCTCAGCTTCCCTTGTGCTGGGGCAGAGCAGAGGCAGCAGCCCTGCCAGATAAACCTGCGGGGGATAAATGGCAGTTGCCAGAGCTGAGGAAACTCGTGAACCTCCTGAATACAGGGGAAGGGTAGTGCTAAATATGGTGACTGCAAGAAAGTCTTGTCAAAAGAGGACTGGACTGTTGTGATAACGGGGAGTGGCAGGAGAGGTGGAGCTGGAAATGCAGATGGGGGGGATTTCATTTGCAATTGGTGGTCCATCTGCTGGGTATTACTTGCCTGGATATAACTGATCCAGAGAAAGCAGATTCCTGAAATGCTAGGTCCCCTCTTTCAAAGAAGAAAAGTTTTGGTAATTGAAGGGCACGCATGTTATAAACTTTGTCCTAGATTCAAGTTCATTGAATCAAAAGCCAGCTCTGCCATTACCTGAGCAGTTAATAAAATCTATTGCCTTGTGATGGATTTTTTCTGCAGACTAGAATTGATCTATCTTTGTTGTGATTTGTGAGATTGAGGAGGAAAAGCACAAAATAAAATCTGTATTTCTGCTGTACAGAATTTTCACAGTGGTGAAAATGTAAGGCTTGGAAGCCTCCTAAGGCTTGGAAGTAACTAAAACTGCAGTAGTTACTCTTCTGATGTATTGAAAATAAAATACACCTTCTTAATGTTTTAATAAAGAGAATCTCTTTGCGCTGGTGCTCAGAGTTGCTCTTATTTCTTTCTGTGCAATTTCATTTTCTAAAAGGGAAAAACACTATTAAAAGCTGTAAGGCATGATTTGTTAGACTGAAACTAAGCGCACATATACCAAAGCAAAATGCATTCTAAGGTGCTGTGTTTGTGAGAGGTGCTTGCCCAATATGTGTGATGCAAAATGGGGATGCTTTGTGAAGAAATCATCCTTGTAAAGCCATTGGTTCTGGTCATCAGACTCTATCCAATGCTTTAGTGATGATGCTGCTGATCTATTTGGGAAGTTGGCTGGCTCTCAAGGCAGAGTCTCTTCTCAAAGGCTGTTTCACAGTGAAAATATGCTCAGTGCAGCCGAGTGCATGAATGAAAAAGCCTCTGGTACCTTCTAGTCTGGCAAAATGCAGCACAAAACTCAACTTGTTCTGTCCTTTCTACTGTCCCAGGTAAGAAATGTGTGGGTTTTTTTCCTTGCTTTCTTTCATCTTCCTTCTCTGATGTGCTTTTTTGGGGTTTGGAAGTATTTGTAATTCAGGTCTGATTTCTTAATAATTATGCATTGCTTGAATTACTGCTGAAAGATGCAAGATCTCTGCTATAAGGCTGTTGCTAGGAATGTAGCCTCTTATAGCTTTCTGATTTACAATTACAACAAATTTGCTGTGTTATAGTATTCCCCCCCCCCCCTTCAGGGAGGGTGATTGGGGGAATCTTTCAAGTGTCTCGGCAGCAGCTGCAGCAGCAATATTTTCTGTCATATCAAATGCTGCAACTTTGATTTGCCTTTTTCCTCCAGCTTTTGCCAGGTAGTAGGCTTACAGGCTGTTATAGGCAGCTCATGTTATTTATTACCTTTTTTTCCCTCCTTTTTAAAAAAGAATGGGGGGGGAGTATAGAGGAAAAATAAAATCAGACCTTGCAAAAGGTTCCTTTCTCCGCACGCTCTCTTGATAGATGTGTAATACTCTGTTAGTGACTTGCTATGTAGTCTTTCTCTTATTAAATGTAATAGATCCCCCTCTGCCAGAAAGCAGAGGGAAAAACAAGCCAGCCTTAAAAACACAGAGCTGCTAAAGCCCCGCTGCTGCTGTCAGTCAGGGGAAGCGACTTGCTGGGCTCTGACTTCTCAATTTCTCCTGGTTGCTCTTTTCCTCCTGCTACTATTGCAGGGCTCACTTTTTGAAAGCACTGGGAGAGGTCTGAGGCTCCTTTGCTGTGCAGCATAAATGCATCTTTTCTTGTCTTAGGAGCCCTATGAACTCTTGCATTTAGTGACTGTGGTACTGGCATCCTGTGCCCTGAGTAGAGTGTGTGTGTGTGGTTTTTTTTAAGTTAATTCTTTCACTTGGGATTGAGTGGTTTTGTTAACCCTTAGGGGGTTGGTAGGTGTTTGAGTGCCAGACTTGTGCTTGGGACACTGAGCCTGTGCACTTGTGTTTGTGTGAACAGCGATCTCTAGAAGGAATTTGGTCTGCTTTTTCAAAATGGGGTGGTATTCAAAAGGAGAAAATAGTGAGGTTTTGCTATTGGGAGAGCTTTACTGCTGAAGGGAGACATGCCAAGAGCCTGTAAGTAGGAGGCAGCTGGATGAGCTGAAGGCATAAATGCTGCAGATCAAAGCCTGGATGTTTGGGTCCTAGCTCAGCTGGCTGAGGGTAGAAAGCATGCCCCGGGTGCCAGAAGTTATGGGACAGTGGGTGATGGTGACGGGGAGTTCATATGAGCAAGCCCCACTTCAGGGAGCATAATAAATGGGATTATGCTGAGGGCTTGGGTCTTCCCATAGCTAGGATGTGTGCAGCTGTGCAGGGTCACAGGTGCAGAGCCATGATGTGCTGGTGAAGGACATGGCTGAGGTGTGGAGCAGCCTGTGCCAGGGCTGTATGCAGGGTATTTAGTGAAGGCTTGGGCTGAAGCTGGCGGATGGCGCAGGAGAGCTCTGTGGCGGGAGGGGATGCTGCTATTCCTGGTGAGGGCTGGTGGTTTTAGCAGGCTGGGAATGCCTGACGGTGCTGGAAGAAGTTGTGAAAGTGGGCTGAGACCCAAGCGTGGGCTGGGGGAGCGCGGGTGCCCAAGCAGAGGGTGCAGCAGCAGCTGTGAAGGCAGCCTGGGGCTAGGCCACCCCAGTGCCCTGACCTCAGGCTTGAAACCTGTTCTCTGTACTGCAACCTGCTTGGCTTTCTCCATGAGTTTGGGTCCTTTCTGCCTGCCTTTGCCAGCATGCCATACTGAACTGATAGGCTTGAGTTTGGGTTTTCTTTAGCAGTCCCTTATTGTAAAAGCAGTATTGACAGATGTCTAAGGCCTATTAAACCATGTAGCTTCTGTTCTTTAATCAGTAATTCCCTGCAATTTTATAAGGTGCTGTACACCTGATTCTGAAAGCAACTTGAATGTACTTATTCTTAACTTGCAGCAGTAAGTCAGAGTGTAAGTTCTGACTTGTTGGGCTGAGATGAGCTTGTAGTGCTTTAATATAGCTCTGTAGTGAAGTGTTGAATTTGCTCTCTGCTGTCTTCATTAGCATATGTAGCTTTATTTGGCAATGTCTCTACCTGGTGATTTTTACGCATTCCTTAGTTGACTTCCTACATTGTGTCAAAGTTGATTTTATTAAGAGATCATTTTGACTTGTAATAAGGAAGGATACACAAATCTGGTCTCAGGAATGAGATGGCTTAATATTGCTGTGTTAAGGTATGAATTATAGGTGATAGCATGTTGGGGAAGAAAAGAATTATTATATGCTGTTTAGTTTTTCTTTGACACAACCCATGCACAACTTGCATGTGACAGGAAAAGTAAACAGAAGAATGTGAGAAACAACATATTAAACAAATGCAGCCATCTGGCAGTATAGTGGTTGTAACACATTTTGTTAGGATTTTTTTTGTTAAGTGTTTTTTCTCCTTGTTTTCCCTCTGTCAGCAGTAGCAATAATGGCTCCCATAATACAATGCCAGTGGAACTAGTGAAGCTCAATTTTGATAAAATGATGTCTAAGCAATAGCAATTCAGTATTGTAATACTTTCTGTAGAAGTAGAGGAGAGGAAGATCTCCATTTCAAACTAATGATGGCAAAAACTTAGTGTAGAAATTCTGAGAAAACTGCTGGGCCTGTGAGAATATCAAGTGACCAAAAATTAAAATCTTGCATACCTTTTTACTGAAAAGGTCATTTATAAAACTGGTTATTGCTTTTCTTTTCTTGGTCTGCATTTGCGCCTATTAAGGATGGAAAAGCCTCCTTTTGAGGCATTAGAAGGCTGATGTTAATGGGAAGCTTCACACAAACATTCCTCATGAGCTGCTTTCTTGATGAAGGTTATATTAAGCAGGTGGGTGATAAATGTTTTTTCCTCTTCTACAAAGATCTGGTCTGCCCTGCTACTGATTGCTCTGTTCCCACTGAGGGGAAAATTGAATGTTATTTTAACTGGAGCAGCTGAAGACGATCTTTGAAGGAATGCTTTAATTCACAATCACCTTTAAAACTACAAAACATATCTATAAGATTCATATCTGTAATATAATCATTGATCTGAAGTTGACAATAAAAGCTGAGTGTAATCTGGTACCTTGAATTGCACAGTTCACTAGAAAATATACAGTTAGCAGTAAATACCTACAGATTTTTAAATCAAATAGATTCTTTCAGGCTTTTCCCAAAGGATATTTTTCTAAAGCTTATGGACAAAGTATTTATTCTAAAACAGAAGTTGTTAAAAGGACTGCTTTTGTATGTTAATGCACTTCATGCAGATAGACGAATCTAGCAAAATTTGAGTAAAGCATACAAGACAAGGGAAGAAAAATCTCTGCTGGATAGCTCAAACAACTCAAGTTCCCCAGAGGGAAACTATATGAATCAGAAAACTATAGATTTTTTTTCTTTACAAGTTTATCAATACAGTGAATAAAGAGAATTAGTTCTAGAACAGTTTCCCAAATACATAGCTTAAGAATGCAACAATGTGGGCTTTTATTTTTCAAATTTCTCCAGAAGAGGGCTCCATGCACAGCTCAAAAGTCAACACCAATATGTAAAAAGCAAGGGAAATTTATCAGCTTCCAGAAAAGGAAATATCTTGCTCTCACAAACTTTGCTGGAATAACATTAAAGGATTATGTTCAAGTTTTCCTCCAAATGTCCAAATTATGTCCAAATGTTTCCCTCTTGTTTCTTTGTGTTGTTCTGTTTATGATTCTTTCTTTCAGAAGAAAGAGTTCTGTATCTCTGAGCATTTTCAAAGAAAAAAAGTTAAACTCCACTACCAATTATTATGTAGAGTTACCTGTATTGATGAACACTTTGTGATCCAGGTAATGCTCTTAATTCTGACTGTTTCAGGCCATCTTTTTTTGATGCAAAAAGACCTTCTTACATCTTTTGAATGAGATATGCATCTACCAAAACACAGAGCTGTTCTAGCAGTCATGCTATGCTATTTGTCAAATCCTGCCTTGGAGGGAAGTATGACTTATGGCAGTAACTCTAACCTTTTTAAGCTGTGCTTACCTGGGACATGACCAGACTTCTTACTGATAAGGAAGGGAGACTTGATACAGTAAATGAGTGGAAATAGGTCATGAAAATGCTGTTGGAGTTATGGCATTACAATTAAAACCACTTTACTACTTGCAATGCTAGCTTTCTATTCAAGATACAGCTTGGGACATGTGTTGGGGCACAGGTTCCGTTTCTGATGATCAGAAACTGGACAAGCTTATTTTGTCAGATATAATACTTGTGCCCCAGACCTTGGGGAATGCTGACTTGATTCTCAGTAACTTGTCAGGTAAGAAACAAGCCTTTCTAACAGGCATCTCTGTATAGCCTAGTGCAACAGGAACTCTGTAGAAATGGTGATGATGGCTATTCAAGGAGGCATGGAGCTCTGCCTTTTGCATTCTTCCTAGTAGTGACTAAGTAAGTAGGCTTTTCCTGTTCTCCTTATATGTAAGGGCAAGCTAGATAACTGTTTCAGTTATACTCTCTGCTCATAGCTGAAGTCGCATCTCGTCTTTGGCTGCAGGATTGTACCCATGTATCAGGATTTTGGCTCAAGTTTTGGATTTCCTAGACCAGTTTAAAAACCTGGAGGAGAGGGGCTTGAAGCAGGAATGAGGCTAATGGGATTGTTTGAATAGTTTCAGGGAAATTGCTACTTTATTCTGCTTGATAGATACTGGTGCCAAGTGTGTGTGTGTATGTATATATTTTTTTGCCACTAGCATTCTAGCTGGCAATTTCCTTGGTGTAGACAAAGAATCAACACATCTCCTCTGAGGAGGAGGTATTTACTGTAATTAGGAGATTAAGTGGGCTATAGCTTTTCCTCTAGTCTGGATGATGTTAGTGGGTTCTTGACTGTGGCTCTATAGTTGCCCTGTGCCCTGTCCTAATCATGGGACCGGTGGGTCCAGCCCAGATGGGAGACTGCTTGGCTGTCACTTGCGATGTTCTGCAGCTAGTGCAATGTTTAGCATATATAAATCAGTAGGCTATTAAATGCCAGATAAAGGAGTAGAAAAACAAGTCTGTGCTCTGTTAACCAAGGCTTCATTACTCAAGGGTCTCAGATTTGCCTGCTGCTTGTTTGTTAGTGTTGACCTGTTATGTGGACAGTGTTCCCTGTCAACAGGGTTCTTGAAAAGCTGTACTGTTCTGTGTGAAGGGAACTCGTATCTCCTACTAGCTTATCCAATATTTTTGCACCATTAATTTTCTTGCCTGAAGAAAAAGGAGGAACTTAAGACTTGATTTGATGGAGTTAGGCTGTTCTTAGAACAGTTTTAACCAAAATGATCATGAGCTATTGAGTGGGGTGTAAAAGAATCTCTTCAGCACATGGCAGTTCCTCAGTATCTCTAACCACTTGGAAAAGCTGATTAAGCTGTTTAAATAACTTCTGGTATCTGTGATAGCCCATTTATGGGTGGCTAATTGTTATCTAAATGGGTCTTGTTTTTAGCAGAGGTTTTGAGGAGTCTCAAAACTGGGCAGTTCTCTGGAATCTTTAACAGCTTTTATTCCCTCAGCATTCTTGGGCTCTACTTGATAAAGGTGCTGTTACCAAAATTATCAGTTTTGGTGGTGGTGTTTTTAAACTAATAATAGCTTTCTCTTTTAGTCTGACCTCCTTTGTTCTGTTGCCATCAAGGACTGGTGTTTAATTCCATATCAGTAATCTGCAGTCTGGTATGTTAGGAAGAGCAAGTAACTTTTCTGTATTTGAAACTTATGGGCTAATAGGAGTACAGACAAACTGTTTCCAAAAATTTTTAAGTTTTTTGGCAAATGAGTACTCATGGCAGATGGACATCACAGTACTTGTCTGTAACAAGGACTCAGAATGCTGCAAAGTACAGTTACTAGGCCATCAAGCAGTCACAGCACTGTTCTAGCTGCATGCAAAGAAATATGTATCAAGGTTGGAACAAATTATAGGATTACATCTTGGATTTAGGATGTAAAAGATGCCCACTTGCGAACATCTATACTTGTAAGTTGTGCTGTTCTGAGCTATTACTTACTACTTGCACAAATGGTGTGCTGAAGTTTGCTGTTGCCCCTTATTTGCTCTGCTGCAAAGTTGGCAAAGATGAGCTGGAAATGCCGCTGAAGGACTACTGATGGTGTACATCAATGGTGCTCCTCTGTATGGATTGTAACAGTCTGTCAGAGGTAGAGATAAATAACTTCTCATACTGTGTCAGATCAATTCACAATCTTTGCTAGTAGATGGGTTTTGTTTGAATTGCTACAGAGCAAAAAGCATGTTAGAACATACTTAACGTGCTGATAATTGGCTCATCTACTTACAGACTTTTAATAGATTTCTTTTCGGTGTCCTGGTGTAACTTGGAATTGTAAGAAGAATCTGTTCAAACTGTCTTTAAAGATAACGCTCCTGAGCAGAGTCACCTGCAGGTGGGTTTTCTAACCTCCTCAATAAAAGCAAAGGCCATCAGCCTTTATATAGTCCCAGTATGTAGGCAGAAGGCCTAAGCTGCTCTAAACTCATTTAGATCCAATAGGGAGCTAATCCAGCTTCCATAAATTAGGAATATGATCATAGCTTGTACAAGATGAGAAAAATATCACAACATTGTCCCCTCCCCAGCCTATTTTAATTTTCTTGATATAAGATGGTCTTTAAAGTGTGATAGGCCCATTCCCTCTTTGAGCCAACTACCAGTAATGGCTTGGAGAAACAAACAGAACCCTGGGAACAGTTTATCCAAACTCTCCTATCTTTCCCTGACAAATTTGCTGGTTTTGAGCACCAAATAAGGTGTTTGTAGTCATGCCTCTAGAGTCAGCCTTCTGTTCTCCCTGAGGGACCACTCCTTATCAAAAAAAACTACTACATTAAAATAAGAGCTGAACATATAGCTGCTGTATGGTTGACAAAGCAGGAAATCCAAAGCACCTGGTGCTTTGCTACCTAAGTGAAAGGAGATGGAAAAGCCCATTAAAATTCTAACAGCTAATTCCTCCCAGTTAAACCCATTGTTTTCTCAGCTCTATCGGAGGAAGCTGAGTAACTGGGACTGTTCCACATGGCAGGAATGGTTATCTTGGTGGCAGATTTGAGGAGCTTAGTACAGTTGGGTAACTCTGGCCAAATTAAAACACATTCAGTTTGGCTTTTTGCCAAGATAACTGGTCTTAAGTGCCAGAAAGTCACAGATCTTATATAGCATCCTTATTCAGGTGGAATGCAAGCGGGGGGGGGGGGGGGGGGGGGGGGGGGCTGGATAAAGATAAATGAGAATGAAGTTAAATAAAATGGTGCATGAAATTTAGTTTACACTATAGGATTTTTATTGGCCTGCTTCCTGAAGACTGGATTTGTTGCCAGTCCAGGTAGTTTTATTCTTTTCCATGTCTTCTGTTTTCATAATTGATGATCTGATTGAGCTAACTGAGGCTTTGAACTCTGTATGAATTTTGACTTGTGAATATCAATCTCATTCTACTGATACAAAGCTCTGACCTGAGTACTAAAATAGGCCACTATTTGGCCACTTTTTGTTAATGCATGATAATATCATTGCAGAAAATATTACTCAGTGGGATGAAGATGCAAGGAGTACAAGCTGGGATGAGTGCAAGGATAGCGTCTAAAGTCTAGCATAAGTACACCTTTTTGTACCCACCTGCAGTACTGTTGTTCTGAAATAGATAATGGACCGACATTTGCTTCTATGTTGGGGATCATTATTTTGTTCTGTTCTCCTTAATTAAAAAGTTCTCATTCAAAAATGACTGAGCAGAGTACAATCTCTGTTTCAAATAAGTCATTGGTACTTTCCCTTGATTGCAGTTGCTCTGCACTGCAGTTTGGCTATCAGTGCAGAAAGGTTGCATTCTGTGCAGTGCTGGTACTGATTATTGCAATCTAGCAAAGCAGCAGCTTTTTAAATCATTTCAGATACAGCATGTTACCTGGAAATGAGATAAGGATGTACTGCTATGCTGGCAATAAAGTATGATACTCTTGTGTCTTGTGGAAGTGACTTCTGGTCTTGCATATCTCAAATACAGTTTTCTGAGTGTGCAGTAGCGAAATACTATTGCTTGTACTGATGGGGGACAGGTCCTCAGCTGGCATGGATTGATTGCATTGCCCTGCTTAGTATTAGCTAGGTGAAGGATGGTATCAGTGCCATGTGTATTTCTACAGTGTGCATACTGGAAGGTTTACATGGCTTTTATTACTATTATAATCTGAGCACCTTACAAATGGTAATGAATTTATCCGTGCTTCCCTAAAATAAATGCTAAGTTACGACAGGAACATTATTCTGAAATGGGAGACAGCCTCCAACATGTGCCTGTTCCGATGACTTTAGTTCTATTATGTTGAGTAATGATGTAGGCTGCTGTCACTTTTGCTGATATATGTTGATTCAGTAGTGACAGTTCATTGTACTATCCAAAGATTAATTGTGATTGGTGGGAGCCCAGAATAAATTTGGTCTTCAAGCCAATCACACTGGTGTACATATTAATAATTTTGCTGAACTCTCAAGGCTGTAGTTATGATTTGTCAGAGAACTACAAAGCACTGTTCAGCTGATAAGTTTTTATTTCCATATAGTAGAAACTTTTGTTACCTAGAAGAATTCTGTACAGTTATTGTTATAAGGGAAATGGAGTGTGCTTAGCTGAGGTGTATGTGATGGCTGCTGAGGAGGATGGGGCTGGTGGTGCAGTATACTCATCGTGTCTGGAGCCAAAGCAGACAGCAGTGGGTGGTGTATAACTAGATATGCTTCCAGTGTTCAGGTAGGGGAGAAGTGTCAGATAACTTGTGCCCCCAACATGAGACATACTCCCAACAGTGTGTTGTTCCTCCACCGTGTCTGTTTGCTGCTAAATGTTCACATCCCTCAGCGTAGAGGAGGCAGAGGAAGGGCTACTTAAAGCCTAGGCTGATCTGGTAGATGAGCTGCCTGGTAGTGACTGCTCCAGTCTTCTGTCAAGCTCCTGGAAGTGCGATGTTGCTGTCAGAAAACAGTTATTAGCAGGAGGCACCTAAATGCTGGAACTCCTTTTTGGAATTGCTGTTGGCATGGGGAAAGGCAGCCCAAAACATAAGAATCTGTAGACTCATATGGATTATTAAAAGCTAATGCCTGACTTTGGAACGGCTGCCTCCCCCCAGTTGTTGATGTCCCTCAGAGATGAGAATCATCGTCTTGCACTTGTTCTTCAGAACATTATTTTCAATGCTTTTGTTCCTTCGTGAGTCAAAGGCATGCAAGTGTAGCACCTTCTGTTTTGTGTGTGGGAACCAGGCAACGGTTATGGATGGCTGAATGAATCTGGATAAAATAGCAACTAACTTGGTTTTCTGCCAGAACACATACTGAACCTGAACGGAGCCTTTTTTCCAACTTGTTCTTGACTTCTGATTTTCTATATGCTCTGTGTTTGTGGAGTCTAGCTGGGATGTGAAGCAAGCAAATGTGATCATGCACAATGTGAGCAGTCCTCCCTTCCCTACCTCCAGACTGACTGGAAGCATCAGAATATCTGTAATTTCCGTGTTCAAATTACTCTTCTCTGTTCCACTTCATCTGCTCCAACAATTTCAGACAGTCTCAATGCTTCTGAATCTTTCTGTTCAGACTTTCTTCATGAGCTTCTAGTTACTGAAAGAAAATGGCCACTTTAGAGGATGAATTATTTTTTACTACTGTGTTCTAACTTGTCTCTGAGATGGACTTCACTAAGCCCTCTTTGGAGTTAGTGGAAAGTATATCCCTGTTCTTTTTCTTGGTTTTTATAATGTTTGTTGGATGTATTTCTTTTGCTGATAAATGAGAAAATGGAGGGGGCTTTCCTGCTGAACAAAGGGAAAACATGCTCCTAAGGAAAGCTGCATTCCTAGAGCACTTTGTGTTGGTCCTGGTTATTTTCACTAGGTAACCTGCAGATTGTCTGGATTTAACTAAGGGTTAGAATTTAGCCCTGAAGTAATGTGGTAGGCAAATAGGAGCTTTTTATTATTATTACTTGTGTATCTGGGCCAAAAATGCCTTGTGCGTTTTTTTTGTCTGCATATTAACTAAAATTGCAGCTGAAAAGTTTTAACACCAGCATTAAGAACACTTCAAGAAGAAAGCCGAGTGGGTTTGGTGGGCATACCTTTGCCCTCACGGGAAGTAGAGATATTAGTCAAAGAACTCCAGTTTCATATGCCCTGGGACTCTGGTCTCTTAGGACCTGGCTCCATTCTTCTAAGGCAGCCTAGTTTTAGCTGTGTGCATGGACAGGATGATTTAACTTAGAGCTAAGTTTCCTGACTGCCCTATTAATGGTTTAAAGCTGTTCAGCTCTTAAAAAGCCAGAAGTACCAGTACAAGTACCTAGTAATGAACTTGCTGACATAGCTGCTTAATTTCTTGTCCCTTTCCCTTATGCTGACAAAGGAATGTGAGAAAGAAGATCAAACTTTAACACACCAAACTGGAAGGGAAAATGGAACAAGGGAAGAGAGCTAAATAGAATTCAGTGCCTTGCAATTTTTTTTGTAGCTGCTAGGACCCCAGAAATAGCCTTTTATAGTTCTGCTTTGTTTAATGGATATATACCAGAATAAAGCTCAGCCTGACTCTATATGCTTCTGAATATGTGGAAATTTAGACTCTTGTCTGTGAGCTTAGGCTGACACTGATGTCTAGAGCTTGTTCTCATACCCAGATCTGAACATGTCACTGTTAAGAAACAGCAGTACCTGACTCCAGTTTCATAGCATGCTGGTGTATGAGATGCAGGTGACTTAATCCTTTGTGAACTCTGTATTGGTTTCCAGGCTCCAAGCATTCATTAGCTGACCAACCACAGAATGTGCTTCTCTTCTACATGTTATGTTTTGGTGGGACTTTTTGCTCTATGTCTTAATGATATTTATCTATATGCTGCTTTGACACGGTGTTCGTGGTCGTGAAATCCATTGTACTGATGCTTTGGGATGCTTGTTTTGGGCACAGATGAAGTAAAACTTGGGGAGATGCCTTTCCTCTGATGGGTTGAATGAGGAAGGAATGGGAAAGGAAAGAGGACAGGACAACCTAGGGGATAAGATGTGAGGTTAAACCAGATATTGCAGGAGAGTGCCTTGCAGTCTCTTTTGAAACTGCATGCCACTATAATATATATCTCTACATACACTTTTTTTAAACCCATCTGCAGTGTAACATAGCATACTTAGCTGTGTACCATCAAAAGTGAATGTGTCCCACAGAAAATGGAAAGTAAGAAAGGGCCAGAGACCTCTAAGGAAAGGACAGAGCTGTTCCTTCTGGCAGTAGGTATGAAGAGAGTCAGATCTTGGGAAAAGCTGAGAGTAGGTGGTATTTTGTGGAATGAGTTTTAGAGGCCAGCTGTTAAATGCTCCAAAGGTTTCTAAGTTCTGTTCAGGCACTGTGTGGGGGTTTTCTGTATCCTCTCTGTACCCCCCCCACTAATATATCATTCATAAGGGGACTTGACCCCTTCTCTTTTCTAACATCTCAAGCCAGTGGAAGAGCAAAGATTAGAGGGAAGAGAACTTGACTTCAAGCAGGTTTGCAGGCTCACTGTAAGCTTTCTGCAGGTCTTCTGTGCAGGAAGCAGAAACAACCCTCCTGACAACTGAGCATGCAATTTGCATACAATGCATCTACTTTAGTACTGTATTTCTGTGGTATTTGCATGACTCATTCATCTGGCAGTGCTAGCATTTAAGTACTGATAAAGAGGAGAACAGTGTGAATATATCTGGCCTTAAAAAAAAAAAAAAAAAACACTGTAAAGAAATAGAACAACAGGAAAAAAGTTACATGTACAAGAAACTGCAAAGATTGCAGACTAGCATTTTTCCTTGTTTCTGCTTTGGGTCATGCAGGGGCTTCTAGACCTGAGATCCACTGTTTTGCACCTGCTATTGCCATAGAAATGTGTGCAGGTTGTTCTTATAAGCCATATTAGAGCAGAAGTTCAATTCAACTTTTCTTCTGTTTGGGAGTTGCCCTGTAGTTCAGATAAGCCACATCCTGAAGTTCTTACTGTTTGAGTTATACTCGCATAATCAGCATGCTGGGTCTTGATTCACTTGCCTGATGTGCAAGAGTATATTGCAAGTGTAAAGTATCACTGCAAGTGTCCCTTTAAATCAGCGGTGCTGGTAGTTTTCTCCCAAGTTTCTGGGCTGAGGTTACCTCTATACTGCATAGTAAAGGGTGGTGCAGAGGCCTCTGATCTGGCACTGACTCAGAGAGCTATAAAGCTGGAAAACTTGTGCTGCTCCCAGGCTAGCCAGCAGGCTTTATCAGCAGCGCCTCTTAAGGCTGCGTTGAGCAGGTTTAAGAAGCCAGTGATTCCATGGGTGCTGTACTAACTAAGTGTACCTGTGCAGTTAGTGCTGTTGCGGGCTCACTGCAGAGTTTAGCCTTGCCCTGAACTAACCTCTCCTAGAAGGGATTTTTTTTTTTTTTAATAGCACAGAGACTGAGTCAGGGCATGCCAGGCAGGCTATGCTTCTGCTCCCCAGGTCGTGACTAGTCCTATGCAACATGCAGTATTCCGAGTGTGGCTCAAGCGATGGCGAGAACTGAAGTTTGCTTGCCTTTTTCTCATAAAACTATTGTTGCTCTGTGAGCACATTCCTTTGCTTTAAAAGCAGAGGAAGTACACTCAGTGCCTCTCTCCTAGCCTGCGAGTAAGATGTACAGGGTGTGCCGGGTTTTGTGCCAAGCTCTGGGAGTGCTGTTGGGTTTTCAGCAAAGCAAGTGGAATAAATTTCTCTTTAGCCCCTTTGGGAAGGGAAGGAAGGCTGTGCAACAGCTGGGGTAGAATGTCTTCAGTGTTTTACAAATACTTCTGCAGTTAGTACACTGGAAGTAACTTCAGATCCAAAAAATCTTAACTGAAAACAATAGCACTTTTATTCAAAGTATCCTGTTCATCAAGATGTGCTGGTCAAGTCCAGTGCAGGAAGGAGAAACATTTTCCCCTTCCTGTTCCCCATACTTCCTGGTTCCTTATGTAGTCCCTTTCTGTGGCTGTGGTGACATGGATTTCATTAAAAGATGTGCTGATTATTTAAGCAGGTTACTCCAGATTTGTTACTAACTTTCCCTTCTGTACATTTTGTTCTTCAGATAGTTCACTGATTCACAGCTTGCTATGTTAGCCCCTGCAAAACAAAGCATTAGCACACAGAACTTCTGGTCTTCCCCAGACAAGATCTTTTATCTGTCTGCAAAGTTAAGCTCCTTTTTTGCTCAGTCTCCTGGCCCAAAGTGCATTGTGTGGCAGCTAGCTTTGGCTGGGCAAGAGTAGGACTGAGATTTCTTACGAGGAAATAGTTGCAGGTTCAAATGTCCCCTTGTTGAGGGTCTCAGCCCTGGGTCTTCACCTTCCTGGGAGTGTACTGCCCCAGAAAAGTCTCTGTAGACTTTGTTTTCAGATCCTCTTCCATCAGACTGTGTCTTTAACAATCTGAACTGCAAAGCAACATCTCTTACTGCCAGCCACATGCATAAAATTCTCTTGGCTTAGATAAGTTTGGTGGCAACCTTGTCTTATTACCAAATATAGCATAAGTACTGACAAGGCTTCCGGGCAGCTGTGGCTTCAGTGATCTAGGCAGTAAATGTCTGAGATGGTGACAAAGTTGCTTCTGATTTCAGTTCTTAGTACTGAAGCAGATGCACAAATGGACCTAGGAGGGGAGGGTGGCTTGTGCTGTTTCCTGCGCTGTTTGTCAGGACTCCCTCCCTTGAGCTGCATGTTGTCTTGAAGCTGCTGGCTAGTATTCCCATGGGATGGGAGCCTACACCAGGCATGGGGGATTGCTGCTGGCACAGGGTAGGGATAATTGTGCTCACGGTGCTTGGAGCTCTGCTTTTTTCTTAACAGCCTCATCCTTTTTGAGCATCTTGATTTTAAGTATCTGTTGAAGCACTGTAAACAGATTTCCTTATGTTCTGCAGCACTATGTGCTCTGCTACAATATATTTTGTATACTTTAAAGCTGCTAGTGATTCATTAGTTTACAGTTCCAAAAACCAATTCCAAAGGGATCACTCATCTCCCTGGAGTGGTGAAGATATTTTCAGGCTGGCTACACACTGTTATGGCAATGTCTTTGAAACTTGCCTGGTTCAAATCATGTGGCAGTGATATTACTGAAGGCTGCCAATTCAACGGAGAATTGCAGGCGAATTCCATGGGTGGGAACTTGCAATATTAGACATAAGCTAATAATAGTTCCTCTTGACTTCTGAAATGTCAGAATGGTCTTATGAGTAACTGCATTTTAGAAAGATTAACCTTTTGTTTGCTGCCAAGAGCAGTCTCTGATACTTGGCATTACAGCACACCAATAATGCATGGAAGTAGTGTGGAAACTAGGAGTCTTCTCTTGTGAATGGAATAGCTTTGAGATCTCGGGCCTGCAGGCTGTCTGGGATTGCATGATTTTGTCCTGTGTTTGTCTGATGACTAGAAAGGTAGAAATTCTGGATAGCAGAAGCTTAAGATCTAATGAGCATGCCTCTGCCTCATTTCCCCCAACCACAAATGGTTTGGAAACCTAACAGAGAAGTCTCTCTACAGTACTGTTAAAGTTGCTAACACAAAGAAGCAACTCTGCCTTTTTGTAGAGGGGTCGGTTATTCCCTGACAGGCTGTCCCAGAGTCGGGTCTGCAGGGTTTCCCAGGCTTCTAGCAAACCTGCTAGGCAGACTGCTCTGGAGCAGGGACTTCTTGCAGAGGACAGTAACTCCAGTTTGCAGAGAACTCGGAGTTTTGGTTTACTCTATGAAGCAAATAAAACTAAAGTCTCTAAATGTTCTGCTGGCACTAGTTTAATGCTCTTTCCTACACTAGTCACTGATTTCTTTCGTGTCTAGCGCATCCCGTGAGGTACCAGCAGTATGTCTACAGCTGCAGGGTTTGTTGTAAGATCCCTATGGACTGCTGGAGACCGGTCAGTGGTTATGATATGTTGGCTTCAGAGTGGCGGAAAACTGATAAGTCAGAGAACTACAAAAGAATTTTGTAGTCAAACATTGAGGGTGTAACTAACAGCACAGCTCTCGGATGAGCTGAGTTTCAAGAGATCCTAGATGCTTGTCTTCTGTAACTTATCTTCTGCAATTTAACTAAAGTTGGGCACTTGTTTCATCTGTAAACAGTCACATGGAGCTCATACAAAGCTGGGCAATGAGCAGGATAACAATGCAAATACAGAGATAAGGTAGATGATGTATTGAGTGCTTCTGAACTTTGATTCTTTTAGTTAAGAATGTGACATGCATCTTCCAAGGCAGAATTGCATCATTTCATGTCATGAATAACCTTAATGATAGGACATCCCCTTATATATACCACTGTATTTATTCATTTTTTGAGGGAAGCTAAAGCACAAAGCAAGAAGTAGCTTGTGCAAAGTCCTATAGAAAGCTCCAGACAGATAGGATGCAGTCATGGCCCAAGAAACCCAAATCACCTGTCAGTACATGTCCCTGATGCTGAGAACCCAGACAAACATGCCTTGTGGGGAAGTCTTGGAGAGAGTCTCATGTTCCTACTATTTATTAGGCCTGACTAAGGCTTTAATTGCAGTAACTAGTTTGTATCTTAATAAAAGTCCATCCATCTACTTTATTTCTGCAGTGCATCCAGCTGCCAGCGTTTAACCCCCATCTTAAAGATGCATTGTAGTCATCTTGTGACAATGAAGGTATATTTTTAGTGTGCTTGGGGATTTGTGGTTAACAATGATTTCATGCAAGGGGGAAGCTGTATTGTTACCATTTTCTTGTTCAATAAACCTGAAATACATCATTGACATTAATGCATTATTAAAAGTAAAGTAAGATGGAAATCAATGGTTTTTAAGAATAACTTTTTCCCACCTGAATGTCTATATTTCAGGAATATGCTTTCATTTTCTTTGCTCTGCAGATGAATTTAAATTGTATTTGTAAGTATTTTAAGTAAGTTGAGTGTTCCTAAATTTGAGAATAAAAGTATGAAAGATGACTGTCCTCAGTGGAATATTAGCTACTTGGCATCATATGGATCTGTGCATCGAGGCTCATTTAAGTCTCATGATAAATAACTTGCAGCAAATTACTGTGAAAAGATCTTTGTTTTTTAACAGCAACAGTCAAACCAGAGGTTAATCCTAACAGTTAAGAATTAGGCAATTGAATATTCAATCAAACTCCTGAGAGAAACTCTCAAAGTAATATTGGCCAATGTTAGAGGTGTAATTTAAATACAAGTTTTCATTTACGGCCACTATATCTACTTGTTAGCTCAATACTAGTATCTTTTGTTGACTTCTATGTATTAGGTGGCATGCAATGTTGACTGAAGACCTTGGGAAACAATGTTTATTTTTGATCTTTGTCATCATTTTGGCTTCATACTTGCATGATGGCTGATATAACTTAAAAATCCAAATTATGCATTTGCGTAAAGACAGTAAAGCATTTTGTGTATATTTTCTGCTTTTAATGTCTATGGTATTAGCAAGAGACAACAATCAGCTCTTTGTTCTCTGAGGAATCTTTGCAACTAAATTGAGTTAGCATTTTTGTAAACAAAACTGATTTGGAAGAGGGCGAGCCTCCCGGAGCTTTCGGGAGGTGTGCGTGCGTCTCAATGACCTTGCTATTTTCATAATTCTGAACATGATAAGGTGTAAGCCTGTTCTCAATGTTATCTGAGCACTGGCAGCATACTCGGCATTAGTACAATGCATTTAAAAAAAGCCTTTTCTGCAATCTTTACTCAAGGACAAAAAACCCAATTAGCTGACCTGCCTGAAACATGCTGTTGTGTTTCTGTTAAATAAGGTACAAAAATTGCAGAATTTAAATTTGGGTTTTGGAATCTGAAAGCAATTTGGGGAGAGAATTATTTTGCAATAGATAAGCAAAATGAAATGTAAACATTAGTTACCCTAATTAAGCGTGTACTCTATAAATGCATATGAAGATGTATTCAAATATGTGATGGTATTATATACATAAATGTAGGTCAGGTGAAATCAAGAGTTAAGCTTCGTGGGCTTTGTGTCGCACTGCACTGGCTGCTTTTACTCCCAAAGGTTATACTTGGTTTGTAACTCATTATTCTCAACTTATGCTCAGGCCTTAAGAGTAAAGCTTCTGAACTGTTCAAAATGAGTTTGGACTCGGTTAGGCCTTCACTTCCACAAGACTACAGTCTGAGCTTTTTGCATAAAAATATACCTGGAACAGTAGTCTATGTTTTGAAACTATTTATACTTCTGAACACATTCAAGCTATCACCTTGGTATTAAAGGAAGCGAACACATGAGCTGTTTTGAAGAATAAGTGATGGAGTGTCTTCAAAGTAACCTTGTCTAGCTGTGTAGCAGACTTGTAAGAATTTAACAAATATAAATGCATGATGAAAGCAGTACAGGAAAAAACACAGCAATATAAATCGGGTATGTGCGTGGGGCAGTTTGAAGGCCTGGAGTTTTAGAAGTATGAATGCAAATCAGCAGATTTGATAGCTTTTGAAATGCCTAGGTATTATCCAAGAAGAGCATTGCTCTGGATTACACTTTCTTCTCCCTTCCTACTCCCTAGTAAAAGGATGTAGATCTGATGATCCTTAATTCCCTGAGTGGTCCCTGCTCAGGCATGCAGCCTCACAGAGGAGTTTGGTTTGAACAAGCGTGACTTATGTGAACTATAGCCAAAAGGATCTAGGTCTGCAGAAACCATAGCAGTGTCACTAAAATTCTGGAAATACTCCTTCCCTAGAGAATACTGATCAGATGATATTCTGAAAAGAGACTGAAAGCAAAGCATTAAAGTATTTACAGATCTTGGATTCATTGGATGCAACTATATGCAGAGCAATAGAGTAGACTACAAAAAGGTATTTTCTTTTCCCCCGTGGTGAGATGTAGCAGAGAATTGTATATAAAGGAAGAAATAGAACATGTTTCCATTTCCCCCTGCTTTTAAATACAGTGACATGTCCTAATTTAGACCTAATTTTAATTCCTGTAACATTACTTGTAATAATGTCTAAAGTCCTCAGAATTAATTTGACTGGAAAAATTCCAGAAGGACTTTCAATTTTTCTCATTAAAAACATTATAGATGTCTTAATTAGGCACTGTTATTAATGGTAATATTACTCAATTTAGAGCTACACACTTAAGATGTGGTTACCCCTAGCGTGATTAGTCAGAGAAGCTCTGCTACGCAAGGATGCACACTAGAATCTTGAACAGTTAAATATTTAGAGCCAGATGCTCAGCTGGGTAAATTGTGGCTACTGCGGCCTTGGCAGAGCTAGACCAGTGCGTATTAACTGAGAGTTTGATACCTAAGGCTATAAATAATAGTTTTTGGCTGATCTCCCTCATTCTTTCTCCTTTTCTGTTCTTGTACTTGGTTTGCCCCCTCCCCCCCCCCCAAAAAAAAAAATTTATATATATACAGTAGAATAAACTTGTGAAGCAATACAAGCATTCTTGACTTAACTATAACCTGTTTAACTACTAAAATCAGGTTGGAGCACCTCTGCTTGTATTTTGCTCATTCCCCATGTTATCCCAGGAGAATTTCACTGACTTAAGTGAAGTTGCTTGTGATTTAGATTGCACTTCAAGGACCTTTTCACAGTGCCTTTGACTCTAATAGGCTCTCACAAGCTTCACGTTGTGGTAATTTGCTTTACTTAGTGAGGTCCTTCTGCTATGTCTGAGAGTAGAATTAGGTAGAATATTTTATTTGCTTGCCTAGAGGCAAATTTATACAAACTTTTAAAGTACTCTTCTGTAGCAGTTAATGTGTGTATTTTCCTGTTAAAAGATTGAAAGGAGCTATTTGGATTTACTATATCTGTGCCAGGCTTTGTTAGTACATAAGAATCCATGGCAGCTTTCAGTTTATAATTACTGGCTGCCAGTCCCATCCGATGGCACTTATGTTTGCTGTGGTTGTGGATGGGGACTGTTTGCTGCATTGGCTATTGCGTGCTGCTCTGTGGCTATAACTGGGGAGCTTAAGCAAAACGAAATGTCGTTTATGGCTATGATCAGTGTAAAATACTGAGTTTGTTTTTTAAACAATGAAGTCTTATAAGTGTGAGGTGTCTAAATGGAATTGAATATAACAGCAAACTTTTGTGTACTGTTACTTAATCATCCCCAGCATTCAGATTTTATTTTTTTTGAAGAATTTTCAGTGCATACAATATTGCCTTAGCTGTGTACAAGCTCATTTGAATGGCAGGAAAGAAGATCCTGATACGAGTTGTCTGACTCCTGGAGTTGTCATCTTGCAGGTAGTCTAACCACGAAATGAACAGTTGCTCTGCATTCGGGTTAAGATGGACAGATGTGCGTAAGGCTGTTAGAGCGAAAGGCATCTGGATATATAATTAGTATATGGGGTGGTACTGAAATCTCAAAATGGTACAGACATTTGCATCTGTTTGCTGATGTATATAATGACAAGTTATTTGGGGTAGTAGGGTGTGAAGCTTAAAAGAAACTTAATGGATTTTCCTGTAATAAATCATTGACTACAGCAGTGCCATCTTTTATTAGCTTTTGATTTTGTAAAAGCTGAAATTGAGCATAATGTTGCATTTAATTTCAGAACATCTGGTAGCAATATCTACTAGCAGCTGTTTAATACCTGAAATATAAACAAAACATGATTTTATCCATAGTTGTCATAGTTAATTTTCTTGGGAGTGCTGGTTTTAGAAGAGGTGCATTAGGAAATAGGTCTGGTCAGGAGAAAGTGGGAGGAAGACTGTATATTGTTCAAAATCTGAACAAATAGAGCAGAGGAGTGCATAAGACTATTGGACTAAACAGGGGTGCATTTATAAAATCTTTACCAAAATATCACCTCAAATCTAGAAGAAATGCTAAGGCAAATCTTGGTCCTTAAATATACTAGTGTTCTGGTACTGAAGTACATCCTATTAACATAACTTTGAACAGACCAACTTTGATACTTTTTCATTCTCTGGTTCTATACGAGGAATTTTCCAGTGCTTTGACTGTGTCAATGTGATATATAATTGCATTTCCTCTGAGCACTGGAAGGAAGAATAAGAAGGGAAAAGAGTGAGGCAGCAGCTGTGTGGGTATCTTCCCCTCTAGCTCACTTGCTGCTGTTGCTCTGCCCTTGTTTGGAGGGAAGCTGGTTGGCTGTGTCATCATGTGAACCAGAGCAGGTCGCCTGAAAAGAACAGAGAAAATGTGCCTTTTTCACTGCCTTTTTGCTTCTAAATCTTGGAGATGGTTAGAGGTGTCCTTGGGCTGCTGTAATTTGGCTCAGTATGTGTAATGTCACTCAGACCCATTCTGAGGGTTCCTATTTTGGGCTTTTCCCTCTGTTCTGGGGCACCAGTTAGATTTCTTAACTGAGGGCAAATAGATGGTGCAGCACTGCTGCATCTGCTGAGGATTCCCTTCTGACATGGATGTTCACAAATACTCATCCCAGTGCTTCAGGCACCCACGAAGAACAGTGGTGAGTGGTAGAGTATGTTCAAATAGCTGCTGCTTGGTGTGTCTGTATAAACTCCTTTTACCTTCCTCTGTGAGGAGCAGAGAGTAACAGAATAATCTGACTGGGTTTGGTATTGCTTGGGGCACGTCCTGACTCCTCTGAGCCAAGGGTGGAATCCATAAAGGAGCAGAATCAGACCCCTGACGTGTTGCAGGGCGCTGAAGAAGTACCCGTGGGAATTGCCATCTTTGCCTTCCCTTCTGCACTGCTTTCCTGACCCCTCTGGGGGTGAGTTCTGTTCTAGGCACCAATATTCTGGCAATCTAGTCACCCACTCATGTTTAAACTGTGCCTGTACTGAGCAAGATCACTTCCATGATGGAATAATGTTGTTGGTTTTTTTGACACATGAATAGAATAGACTTTCTTGCTCTGTATTTGTGATAAGGATCCCTGACAAGAGCAAACAGCTCTGATACTGCCCGTCTCTTCTCTTTTCACTTCCTAGTAAGGACACAAGAGGACTCCTTAAGAACACGAGCACAATGAATTTTATTTCTATCTGGGGCATTGGTTTTCTTTTGATGTTTATTTCCAGCAGTGATTAAAAGTCACCCTTCCAGCATCTTGATCTGTGCCTAGCATGAGCCTGAATGCATTTGTTGCAAAGCGAGGGGATCTGCGGCTGTGTAGGCACAGCTTCTGATTTATTAGACACACTTAACTAGAAATTTCCTTTTTATTTTCTGTTACAGTGAAATGACACTTTTGATGGATGATCCAGATGCTTTATCTATAAGTTGATTTGAAAGTGTTATGCAGTATGGATGTTTAAGTGCAAATAGTTTATAATCATAGCCTCATGCTGGAGGATGTTAAATATCTGTAACTTTGTATTATAATTCATTATGGATGACATTCTGGCTCCTAGTGGGCTGACTGTAAAATTTCCTTGGCCTCAGTACTGCTGGAATTTCACCGTGTTTTAACTTAGAATTGAGATTTCATCACTTTAATATGAATTAGATTAAGTAAAAATAATCTAATTGCATAGCAACTTTGTCTGACATCTTTTATGCTGAAGACTGAAATGCACCACAGACTGACCTAAATCCTTCAGTCTGTCATCCATGAAATACAAAGTTCTTGTGCATATATAGGATACTTGTGTTAATTTCTAAGTAGTTACAGGATTCTGGCTTGACTGTGTGTACAGCGTGTTCCCTTGCTACTGCACCTTAGCTGTTGCTGAGTGGAATATAATGTGTGAGGTTTTTATTAATAGCGAATATTCACTCACTAGGCTTTAGGAACTACAACTTTAACAGGAGAATTTCCTAGCTTTAACCAGCTAAGGTGGTCTCCTAGGAAAGAAGAAGAATGGTTTTGAATTTCTTTTGGATGGAGGAGGAAATGGAACGAGTGAATGCTCTGTCAATTAGACAAGTAAATGAGGAGGATGTGAAATCATTACCTTTTCATCTTCCTCTGTCACTTGAAGACACTTATTTGAATGAAAAGCAATGGTTACAGTAGAAGGAAATTAAGCCATCTATATCCCAAATAAAGTAGCCTCTTCCTGTGACTCTTGAGGCTCGGGGCTGTGACCTAGCAAGGAGGACCAGGTATTTTGTTGTAGCCCCAGTCTGTACTATTGCATTGCCTTTCCTCACAAAATAGCATGTCTGCCTGCAGAATGCCTGTTGGAAATGGTTCCTGCCCTGTACTAATTCCCAGTGTGCTGGGGAATTATTAGGGCAAGTGCTAGCCGGGACAGACCAAAAGCTTCTGTGTAGTACTAGCCATCTCCAAGCACATGCACACTGCACAGGCGTTTTACTTCCTCGTGTCTGTTCTGGGCCTCCTGGGCTGAAGTTGTGCAGAGACTACGGAGTGCAAACATCCTCAAGCTTCTGAGTTCTGGGACTGCAAGTCTGTAGAAGATAGTGGGACTCCAACTGTTCAAGTTATTTAGAGCCAAAAGACTGTAATAGGCAATAGTTGTTTCGCATTCTGTTAATCTCAAACCTGCAGGAGAAGCCGGTTAAGAAGGCAAAGGTCTGCTTCCTGTAGAGAATACCACTGTGTCAAAAACTTTCTACAGCCAATTTCTGATCTACTCTAGCCAAAGGCAAACCTTTCCTTGGGAGACTGTAAATCACTTCATTTGGGAGAGCTTTGAAGGTATTACAGAAGTGGTATGTTAAAAGCATGGGGAGGTTCTGGAGACTCTTCTGACCTCAAGTGGATGAGGCCCTGAGCAACCTGGTCTAACTTTGCTGTCAGCGCTGCTTTGAGCAGGAGGTAGGACTAAATGACCTTGAGAGGTCCCTTTCAACCTCAAGTTGGTAATCTTTCTATTTTTATTACTCCTCCTTGCAAAATGCTCCTTTCTCTTTATGGACATATTTATTTTACAAACACTAACATTGTCTCATGGTTTTATCACACTTTAAAAATGAGAAGAATAAAAACTATATATTGCAAGGGAGCTGACTTCCTAGTAAAGCTGCAAACTGAGAACAGTTCTCTTATATAGCCTAAAGAGAGGAAACTTCTAATGTACTCAGCACTTCTCCTTGTCTTTCATGCCCAATAATTCATTCTGGTTCTGGTTCTTTGATGGTAAATTGTATCAACTTCAATTTCAATAATTTCCCAAGTGCTGTTGTAGCTTGTGTGGTGATGTATTACCAACTTACAGTTGATAGGTTTTGAATTTGTCTTTTGTTCCCTAGCAAGCTAACACAGGTTTTCTTATTTTGCTGTGTTTTTGCTACAGTAAGTGAGTTAGTGTTGTGGAGAACACTGCAGTTTGTTTCCATACCCCTTTCCTTAAAGGAAAGGGTAAGCTGTTCCAATGGTTCAGTGTAGCGGTGAAGGGGCTTGTTCAACCTCCTCATTGAACAAATTCTAGACTACTTAGTTATGACTGTAGCGGGTGACTGAAATGTGGGTTGTACTTGTTTGCCTTTTGAAGGGGTTCAGTGGTGTTTGGAAGCTTTAATATCACCACGTCAGGTTTGGGATCCTAGAATTCCAGCTCTTGGCTCCACCCTGCTACCTTGTTGCTGTAGAAGCCAGAAATTTTATATCTAATGCCCTGAGTCCCTGGTATGTTGTTCACTTTACTCCCCGTAAGGGGTACAAGAGCTATTTTAAAAGGGGAGTAAAATAAAACTTTGTATAAGTAGTATTGAGTGTAACATCCTTTTCAGCTTTTTAGCTGCCCTTAATCTATCTGTTGCTTGTAGGAAAAATCAGTTTTGAAGAGATTTGGACTTTGGACTAGGTAACATAGTGTCTTGGGAATTTTCTTCTGCTCCCTTCTCAGAAGGAGTAGCACCAATCCTCACTGAACCTGGACACTTCTAAGGCCCTTTATGGCCTGTCTGCTCAGGCTCATTGAAATGTCAGCTGTCTCTTCTACCAGCGATGCAAACGCAAATACAAATATTCATGGTGCCCCTCTTGCTGAGGATTTGCTATCTGTAAGCATTTGCAAGACTGCTTTGTAGTCCTTGTTCAGTAGTTCTTTAAAACTTCTCTGCTGTAATGCATTCGTAACTGGCTCAGTTACTCATCTGCAAATAACACTAATTGCTACTGGTGTATTTCATATATAAATATTCCTTTGCATATGTATAAGTCAGAGGAATATTACATTCTTACTGTTGTATTCTGAACTGAAAGCCTGAGGCCTATGGGATTTTTGTTCTGTGTTGTGCAGTGTCCCTGACCCAGGAGTCCTACTGCTAGATGTATAAATAACAAACACTAACACAAGGCCCAGAGAGCTTGTTGAGGCATTAGATCAGTTTGAGTGAGTTCAGTATGAAACATTCATGATGTTGACTCTGCACCTGAATCTCTTGAACAAACTTGTGACACTACTTGTATTAATTCACAGGCAGATTTACTAATGGTGTTTCCTGTTTTGTGCCCTTCTGGCACTTACCAATTAGCAAGTAAAGGGCAGCTCTGAGAGCAACACAGAGGAAGGAGGTACATTCATGCCTTCCAGATCTAAGAGCCTAAGCTAGACACCTAGGCTTTCTGGTGGTAACTGAGCGTGTAGTAGGCAAATCATCTAAATTAGGAGCCTGCTTCTCCACTGGCGATATCAAAGCTGCGTGCCTAGCTTTGGCATGTTCTGTACTGTGAATGCTCTAAGCTAGTTTGTCTCTTTTCTCTGGCTTTGAGCCTGCAAAGGGGGAATAGAGCTGTAGAGACCTTTGAACTCCCTCTTCACCTGGGGGCCAAGTGTCCCCTCTCCATGTGTGGCCTTGAAAAGCGAATGGATCGTTCCCTGGTGCAAGACCCCAGATGCTGCTGTGCTGGATGAGAAAGCTGTAAGGCAGATACCCTCTGCAGTCTTTTAGTTTCCACTTCTGTTAGTACTAGGCAAGCATCCAACTGAAATAATGTAGCTTATGATTAGGAAATAAATATCTTTCAAACTGCCTTGCTATGTTTTGTAAGCATCTTAACAGTCTGAGGAGAGACAAATGAGTATGAGCTGATCAACGCTTCCTCCTTGCTGTAGTTCTTACAAAAATGTTCTATATGCTTTCATGATTTCACCACATGTACTTTTCCAGCTTTTTCCTATTAGACCTTGTGCTGTCTCTGTTATGGCAGAAAAATTTCTGTTGCAAGTGTCTAAATCTGGTGTGAAAATGTAATGTCTTTTCCTCAATTTGTATGTCTTTCCAAGTGCTATAGCATGATGTGACCCTTTATGACATGAGATGCATCTGTGGCTAGTATACTGGGATCAAGACTGCTTTTTAATGCTGTCAGCCTCCCTTAACTTACAACTTATATGAATATGACCAAGTTAGAGACAGCATACAAATAAACACTCTTGGGTGGAAAAATGACATATTTCTCAGCCTGTCTACTGCAGGTTGCAGTCTATTAATTGCATCCAGGTTTGTTATACAGTACCAACTATATACTTAGACAAGAAAAGTGAAGAAAACTGCTGTTCCCCATTCTTTGGGGGGTTTTTAATAAAAGACTTATTGCCATAATTTTTACAAAAACATTAAACTGTCAGCATTTGCAGTTCTGGTTCTGACAATAACATCTGAGTTTTACACCTCAGATACAAGGATAAGACATGTTTATTTTGAAGAAAATGAGGTTTTCATTTTTAGAAGTGGAGAAACTGAAACCAAGAGATGAAACAACTGGCATCAATGGCCATGAATTTACTGAGAGCCAGGAAGAAAACATATGTCTTAAATATCAAGTCACTGAATTTTTCTACTAGATCATTGCTCTGTCTTCCCCTTTGCTGAGCACAGATGCTATATAACTCATTGGCAGCTCTTCAGGAAATTTTCAGAATGTTTAAGTGGTGCTTGTTGGGAAGGAGCTGCTGAAATGCGTAAGGTGAAACAAGCTGTGGATGAGCTGGTCAAAGCCTGAAGGTAGGCATCAACCTTGATGCTATGTTTGGCTTGGGTTGTCAACTTAAATGCTTATATTTGCCAGCACCGTGATCTGGTAACTTCTGCTTAGGTGAATTGCTTTATCTGTGCAGGGACCTGCTAAGGGAAGTGTGTCCATTTCTGCCCTTAGTGCAGCTGTGCTTCTCACTATCTTCCCTTATAAAAGAAGGCACAGCAATATGCTTTAGAGTATAACCCGTGAAAGGGTCTTGTTTCCTCAAAACAATCTTAATTCAATTTTAATGGTCAAAGCTCTGTTCCTCCCTCCACAATGTGTAAGATCTTAGTATATGCTGGAAGAGGCTTTTTGGACTAAAATAGTTTTCTTGATCTGTGCTTTGCCATGGCAGCATCTGTTGTAACAGCAGGAAGAAAACTAATGCTTGCACCTGGAAAATAATGGGCTAGCCAAAGTTGCAGAACCTTTGGGATGTATTTGAAGCTTTGGCAGATGCTACAGGGAGGTTTGGTATGAGATGTGAGCCTATGTCAGAAGGTGTGTACCAAAGGAGCGAGATCCCAGCACTTAGGGAGTGCTTCTCTCATAAATACTGAGTTGGTTGTCACAGGTGGTGTGTTGCTCTGAGAGCTCCAGGGGGGCTCTAAAATCATACAACATGCATAAATGAACATGATCTCTCAGCATGATTGGGCATTTGATCTACTTCCTCTATAAACTGAAGTTTTTTCAAGAGACTAAGGCTTACTAAGTGACTGCTTTGAGTGGGAAAGAATAGTTTTTCCCAGTCAGTTGTGGTGGTTAGGCTAAGCATTGCAGGCTGCAATGCAGTGATAGAGGATAATGATGTGTTCAGGCAGTGCGCAGGCTGTAAGTAGCACCTGTAAATAAATACCAGGTTCACTGAGTAAAGTGGCTTCAGTTATCACCAAAGCTACCTGTGACAGTGACTAAATATGCAAAGCTGTCAGATTTGCTCCTGCAGATCAGACTGCATTTTGGACTTTCTAACTGGCCATGCTCATGTTTTCTTTACTGAAAAGTCTACCTGCTAAATGAAAGAAATCAGTAACTACATGATCTGCAAATGGATTTTATCGATACCTTTTAGTATCCTGCAATCTTGGGAGACCTGTCATAGCCATGTTACCCCGCAGGCTTTAGCTTACCTGCCTCTTCAACTAAGTGGGGTTTTACAGTCCTGGGACCATCTTTTGGTTACTTTGATTTGAGAAGCAACCTTTCTCAAGGGTTGCTTTTAAACTTGTCCCACTGTATTTCCTAGTGCCAAGGTAGAGATGCATTTAGAAAAGTTGCTTGAACCTTCAGGAGGAGAAGTGTGAAGGGGGGGAGGAGAGGACCAAGGGGAGGAAGACATGTATGCAATAAAAATATATATATCCTTTTTGCTAAAAAGGAAAAAACCTATGCAGCAAAAGCAGGCTACTGCTGAAATGTATGAAGACTTAGGGGACAGGTCTTGGTTTGTTCTCATACTTCCCTACAATACAAAAGTTAACATGCTGATCTTGGCCTTATCTGCTCCAGTGGGCTGGCTGGGGTGCTGAGCACAGAAGCAGCCCATTCTGTTTTTACATCACCTGCCTGGTCCAGTAAAATGGTCACCCCAGCTTCCTGGGACAAGCTTCTGGGTCCCCAGATGCAGGTTTAAAGCACTGCTGTCCCGAGTGCAGGAAGTCACCTCACCGGTGTGGCTGCGCCCTTGTGCCTCGGCGACTTGCCTAGCTGTGGTGGTAACCGTGTGGCCTCTAACAAATGTTGACAAACCACCTGTCTTGCAAATCCTTTTACAGCCTTGCTTCTGATGCTCACCCTAGGAATACTCTGCTCTGCTGTGCTCCCATCAGCAAGGACTTCAGGCTTTTTCCCCCTGTCGAACTGTTCATTTGACAATTTATCTCAATGGTTTCTGGCATCTTTGCTCAGTGTTTGTTCACGTGCCAAATCAACTAATACCTGCTCGGACTTGGCTTTTGACCTTGCTGCCACAAACTCCCCATCTATGAATGACTGATTGAAAGCTGGGTACCAGGTGTGAAAATGTGTCAGTGTATGCTACGGTGACTCTGTGGCAGTCAGGCTGGTGTAATTTTACTTGTCATGGATGGAAAAGTAAGGAAGTGTGGCAGCTAGGGAGAATAGATTGCTGGTCTGTTTTGTTTGCTTGAATGACATGAAGCAAGATGTTGCTGATAGAAGTCAGGTAAAAAGAACCAGAATGCCTATTCTGTGGCATAAGCTTCAGTTTTTAAATGCTTTGAAAGTGAAGAGCATTCCTTTATTTGCTTTTATCCCAAAGCTTTAGTAAATTGTCTCCAGAAGGTGGTTATAACCTGGTGTAAAATGCTGTGTCAAGAGTTGGGGCTGGCCATCTCAATTAGCTTGTTGGCTAATATTGCCTGTTTCAAGATTTGGGAAATGACACTTGATGTCTCTTATAAACAACACCAAGATCTAGCAATGCACTATTAAAGCTTTATATAAGAGGTAGCTATTACTGCTTTACAACCTAACTTGTAAAACAAAACACCTGGATTGTAAGTGCTATTAGGATGGATGACAGGGTAATAGTTGCTCTCAAATTAGTTAACTATTTATATTGCTTTACTGTGAAAAGTCAAGCTCTACAATTGGAAGCACCTGGAAAAATCAGAAAAATCAGTTATGAAAACTTTTTTTAAAAAAAACCCCACACCCTACATTCATTGGCCTAACCACTGTGCTACAGTAGAGATGTGGGAATCAGTGTTCCACATAACTTCAAAATGCTTCCTCTCTGGGCTGGGAGACTTTTGAATTCTGACAAATTTCAAGTCTGTTCCTCATCCTGGATTTTATCTGCAATGTCACCAGTGAATGATTAATTTGGTAATGGCTTCTAACAGATGCTAACAGCTGGAATCAGCACAGCTAAGGATCAATCCTTTTGTCCCTCAGTTTTGTAAAACTTGTAACAAGCTTACTTTCTCCTGTCTCTTTGCATGAAACTGATGTTCTTCTGCATGTTCTTCTGCATGTTCTTCATGGTTTCCCCTCTGAAAAATATCTTTGTGTTTTAATGAGCAGAAGGGAATTTGAAGGCTAGATAGCAGTAGTGCTCTCAATGACTAAAGTGACTGTAGAAAGCCTTGACAGAAGGATTCATTGATCTGGTTATGAGACTTTCTTCAATATTAGGCCATTAGTCTGACTTGTATGTTCTTGGTTCAAGCAGTTTGTTCTCATCCCATTATCTAATATTACTCCTTTAACTTCATGCTTTGTGGAAACCGTGGTTCATTTCTTAAAACTGTGTACACATTGCAACTTTCTAAGCTGTTGGAAGGCTTGGTCTGCTAGCTTTTGTTCACTTGTCTAGATTTGTACAATTCTCTTGCAGTCATAAGTAGACTTCTTGGTGTAATTACTTGTAATGAAGTCATAGGCCTTTCTCCAGAAATCCATAAACATGAGTGTGCTCTGTTACATCTGTCCATCAGGAGCCAGGGAAGGAAGGATTCCTATTGATTTCAATGGTCTGAAAGTGAGGTCCTAAGAATGAGTATGCTCAGTTGCTTCAGATGAGCAAATTTGATATATCAGCTCTGTAACTGAGAAACTGTCATGGTCTAAATGGTGCTTTGACAACTATTTTTTTTCCTCTTCTCAACCTAAAATACCCTACCACTCTTTAGATATGTTTAACTTCTCTACATCTATAGATATCTAAGCATAGGCAAAACCTATGTAAATGTAATAATTGTAGCAGTATCCTCTATCAAATATTGTCATTGCACTAGTGTACCTGGAAATGAAAATGTAAAAATTTTTGGAGCCTGTAGGGAAAGGGGAAGAGCAAGATGTGGAGGTAGGCCAACTTTATTTACTATGAGTTGAGACACAGCAGTTCCCTCCCCCCCACCTGCTTATGTGACTTACGTTCCACCTTGTTTGAAGAACCTGTTTCTCTCTACGCCTAGCTAGCTTTTGGGGGGCAGAGTCAGGACTTTACTGTTTCCTTACTGTCTGTATGCTTATGATGAAATGCTGAGCAAATTGACTAATCCCTGTTACAGATGTACTTGTTGTAGCAGGGCAAAGGTGGGAGCAAGAACGGTGGTGTCTTTTGTTTCTTGTAGCTGTGGCACTAATCCTAGCTGTTTGCTTAACTGACAAAGTTTGGTTATCAAATTTCTTAATATGAGAAGATGGAGAGAATGATCGAAATAGGATGCTGTGTGTAGGAAGAGTGTGTGCAGCCGGATAAAGTGGATGTCCTAAACCCCTTTTATGGGTGACTTAGAGTGATGATGCTCAAAAAATGAGGAAGGAGGGATTAGAGAAATACACCTGTGCTCTGTCATGCCTCAGGTCTTCATGATGCTATACCTACTGTTGATGCTAAGTTACCAATGTTAAGTACCTGGAAGATGCCTTGCTCTACTCTCCTGGCTGCCTTTTGGTGAAAGAGCTTGTAGGAAGCTTGTTATGTATTCACATGGCTTATCGTATCCCAGAAACCAATATGAGATGTCTTTTAAGGGTTTGACTAGCAATAGGTTAATATCCTGCTCAGCTTTTGAGAAGAGGGGGTCAAAATATGCTTGGGTGAATTGACCAAGTAATGAAAATACATGGAACTTTTTAAAGGATTATTTGATGAATAATTTAGAAGCTAAACAAGAAACAAGTAAAGAAATTGCCTAACAAGAGACTCCCTTAACAAATAGGCCATCAGAGACTTTACAAACAAAAACAAATTCCCTTGCTCTGTGCAAGCAGATGTGAGACAGGCAGCTGGGGGTTCTGAAATGGCAATTAAAGGAGAAGAATCCTAGGATTTTAGATCTGTCCTAATTAGGTAAGTGTTTAGGGAATATCTGACCACATTCTTACCTTGTGCAAGTCATTAGCTCCACTGATGCTGATGGGAATTGCTGATTTCTTTCTTTCTTTAATCAGCTAGGGTAGGTCTGATAAGCTCTAGTATTTGGAAACACCTGAACTTTTAAGGCTGCCCATCTTTAGCTCTTCTGAGAATGAAACTATTAAAGAGCATGGTCGAAGAACTAGACTTTGCTTGAAAAAAAAAATAGTGACTCTTAACTGATTACAGTATTATAGACCAGGTCACGTGGGGTCAGAAACTAATATGCTGCTGTCAAAAGGCAGAAAAGAAGTTATCTTTGCTTCTCCTGATTTTAATTTTCTCTTATTTTGAGAGAGAGCTGGTTGAGGATTGTTCAGGATGCTGCGTTTTGCAGTTTTCCTTTCCTATTCTGCCCTATGCAGAGCATCTGTTTATATACTGAGAAAGGCTTCCTTTTTGTGGCATGAAAATGAAATTTCAATGTCTGCTATTATAAAAAATGCAGCTACAGCTGTGAATTCAATACTGTTGGTATGAAGTGATAGGAAGTTCTTCAGTTCTGATGTGCTCAGAGCATCAGATGGAATTAATTAAAATATGTTTACCTCATTCCCCAAGAGCTGCCTTATCAGCTATGTGGTGCTTTTGTAGTTCCTGTAGAACTGAGGTGAGATGAGATTCATGTAACTGTTTAATAGTAGTAATATAATACTTGAGGATTTTTCAAATATTGTAGCAATATTATGAAATTCAGTCTTTTGGTCAGCAGGGAAATATAGCACTTTCTACAACAGGAACTTGAAAGACCATGTCAAATCCTGCTTTGACTGTTTCTGACTCAAACCCCAGCAATGGAGTCACTCATGATATTCATGGTGTGGGCCAGTTTGGCTTAGGGAATTGTTTATAGTCTTTGTCTTTGTCTTGGCATATATACTAGTATTTGTGAAAGAATTAGGATTAAACCAGACTACTCCAACTGGAAAAAAAAAAAATTAACTTAGGCTGCAATTGCATAGTTCATCAACCATGATAAACAAATACCTATTTCTGATATATCAAGTTTCAAAAAGAAAGCGTGTCGTTATACGATGTTGAAGTAACTGAAAGTACCAGAGATGATTTGGAAAGGCTCCTTTAACTGGAGCGTGCCTGCCTCATGGAAGACTTACTAAAGCAAGTTTGATCAAGCACTCGGTGTGCATGAATATACCCAGTCACTGCTAGGATTAGTGCTTTTTGTAGTTGCTTACAACTATATGGTTGATACTTTATCCAACAGCTGTTTTGAATGATTCAATTGAAATGTGATGTCTAATTGCCTGTAAAATGATAGCTTTCACAACCCATAGGTTATGAGCAGCAGTGTTTCAAGTATGGGCAAGTCTTATGGCTGCAGTCTGAAAGCTCCAGGAACATGAAGCAGAGTTGGAATAAATGAACGCCGAGTGGGCTACAGGATGAGTTAGAGTACAGGATTGTCAGGGACACTAGAATATAAATCATACGGTCATCTGTCATGACTTAATGTACTCTATGCAAATAAGGAGATCTATTAGATGAATACAATGTCGGCACTTCAAAGGCCTATACGTGTATTTGCCATATCATTAACTGAAGATATAGACTGCTATGGGTGTTGAGTCTCTATTTGCATTTAGAGAATTATACTGTTTATTTTACTACGCTTAGCCTTTAAGTGCGCTTGAACTGGTTTTTCCAACAGAGCTGAACTTATTCAGTGCTGATTTTTTTGATTGACATAGCAAGAAAAACACATGAACATAGTTTTAGGACCTTGAGGTAGATGGTTTCATTTGTGACCTTGTAACGTGTAGTGGAAACTAGTGAAAATTGCAATCTATAATTTTTTTCTTCAAAACCACTAGAGATTCCAAGGAGAAAACAAATATATGTAGATAAGGATCAAAATTAGAGCAGATTAAGTTTTTTTTTTTTCCTGTTAATTTTATCCTACCTTAAACACTTGGTGTACACAACTTTTCATCATGCTCTCGTGTTAGGAGGCAGGTTCTGTTTCCAGAGATGTTAATGGAAGCTTCTGTATTGACTTTTAGAGGACTTTAGATCAGGCTCTAAATAGCAAAGAATAAGCCTCATATTTATACATACTTATGAATTGAATGAAAACTTGTTAATGAAATGTTTATACACAACTTAGGCTAGCTGTACATTAATTTTTTTTAAAAAAGCCCATAAGTGCTTTTCTTCTAGTGTTCTGTTGTCAAATGCTGACCAAAAAGTCGATGGGATTTTGCTTGAATGAGGCATTTGGGATTTGGTCAGCATTCATGTACATTAATCCTTAGTAGTTATTGCAAAGGAGGGGTGCTTACATTTTTAAGCAAGCGTAATATGCATGGAGAAAAAGGTATTTACCTGGTAGGTTGATTAAAGCAATGCTGCCAGTTACCAGTGTCAAACCCCAACCAGTCTCAACTATGGCCCTGCACAGGCAACTGTTTTCCAGTGTCCAAGGATACCCATTTTTACTTTAAACCTCTCAATTTCTTATGTAACTTAAAAGGTATTTGGCTCTGTCAGTTCAACAACAGGCAGCTTGGTTTATGCTAATTCAAGCTCTAGCATGTGGGAAAGTAGTGTGGGACAGCTAAATCCTTGCACTCTCAGAGGCTACATCTTCCAGGTGAGTAACTGCTATTGGGATATATCAGTTTTGGTGCTGAAATACCTTGATGGTGCCCTCTTAACTATCTCTTTCAAAAGCAAAAATTCCATTTGATATGATAACTGGATTTTTTTGTGGAAAGGCTAGTGTACTTTAGCCTATGCAAGTATAGTTTATTCATCTGTGTGATACTTGATGACAAAGGATTATGAATTTCCCCCTTCACCTGATGTGGAAACATGAGTTTTTTTCTCCTTTCTTGTCCTTCTCGAACTGCTCACTGAGCACTTAAACTACATGTACCTGAAGTCACCCCTCTAACCTCCAGGAGTGCTTTGAAGAACACTTGGCATCAAGGCTTGACCGTTTTTCCCTCTCCTGCCCCCTGCCCTGTCTGAGGGTTTTTGTCTGCAGTGTTTGCCGAAACAAACACCTACATCCTTACTTCAGTAGATGGGAAGATATCTTCATGTGAAGATGATTTAGACTGATTAGGATGGAGGGGGTTACTTTACCTTGCCATTGCAAGAGGTAGATCTTGCCCAAGTGATTGGAGTACCTAGCTGCAGAGTTCACTATAGCATTAGCAAATTACTTCTAAAAACAGATAGGCAATCACTCTCAGAGATGGTAGGTTAGTTCCTTCTGTGTGCATATTTCATCATGCCTGGACTGTGTACTGATGTCATTCCTAATTTGAGCCTGATTTGAAATCAAGGAAATGTGTGTGATTATGCTGAGGATTAGAGACTGCTGAAGCAAGGTTAAGAGTTGGAGCCTTTTGGGCATCATAGCAGGGCACTCACCTGAGAAATGGTTACTATTAACTTTTCAATATAAATTTTTAATATATTAAACTTAGTTAATTGGTTGGATGTAATTCTTTGGAGAGTTATCTCTGCTAATCCTCAGTTAAATACAGTCTCTCTAAAATGTACTGTTCCTTCCTACTGATGGGAAGGAAAAGCCACTTGGATTTAGCATGTAAGACAACTTATCTGAACCACTGTTACCTACCTAGGCTGAGAGTGGTTTTGTTCATAGCATCTAATATTTCTTGTGTGCCAACACTGGTATTTTTGTAGCTTGAGTAGGTTTTGTGCCTTCAGTATAAGGATTGGTGGGAAGGGTGACTTCCCTAATAGTTATTGAGCTATTCTAATGGCTTCCAGATAGATGAAGCAGTTGCTTGTTCATGCATCAAATCTATTTTACCAGTCAAATGTGCAATTAAGAACATGATTTTTTTGGAAGGATGAGTGAAAATAGTTGCCTGTGGCTGTGAACCCTAAGCACCTTGCAACAGATACCTTATTTTCTTACAGGAGTGGATACTCTGTTTAAATATAAGCTGTTTTCCTCCCTTTGCATCTACAAACTGGTCTTGAATTCAAGTGCAACAGACCTGAGAAATGACAAAGGTATCCCTAACCCTGAACAGCCATTTATTCTGCTGTCACAGAGGAAAGAGCTCATGAGAAGGATGATGGGTTTTATGGCCTAATATCTTCCTTTGTGCTGTTGCACTGTGCCAGTCCTCCCACACAAATAAGCAGATTGCACCTTTGGGCCTAAGCAGTTACATGCCTGCAGGACTGGTTTTATCCAAGCTGAGTGTTAGTCCTTTCCCCATGAGCAGATCCAGTCTTCTGGAGACCCTGCTGGACTCCTGTGTAAAGACATGGTGAAAATTCAAAGGAATATAACAAGAGGAATCCTAAAACTATTTGTCATGGTTGTAGTACAACAAGTGCACATGAGGTCTCATTTAAGCATTGGGAAATCAACTTTGAGTGGCTTTCCTTTAAAAGCTCACTTGAGTTGAAATACTGAAGCCTAATAGCAATTGCAATAGGCATGTAACACACCTGACCAGGTTCTCCCTCTAGGTGGAGGGTGATAGAGCTTCCCCATCTCCGTTCCAGGTGGCTGAATGCAAAAATTACTTGTGTCCCTTGAACTAGACATGAGTTGCTTTTGATTTGGCCATTGCTGTCTAGATCTATAGTTTGCTTTGGGCTCATTATTAAAGTGTATATTCAGCAGTCAGTCATACCGGGACCACCAGCATATAGAGCGGTGTTTGCCACTTTGGCAGTGCACTGAACCTGTTAAAAATGCAGAGGTACAGTCAACCTCAGAAGGTTATCCCTGCCGTTACAACAGCATAGCAGGACATGAGGACATGTGCTGTGGGATGATTAATAGAAATGTGAGTAGCACCATGTGATTTATTGTGACATCTACATTATCTTGCTAGAAAATTGCCTTTTCTTCATGTAGAAGGGCAATGTTTTCCCCGCGTAATTTATAACTATTATAAACAACTGTTCCTGTCTCTGCTATAATGTCCTCCTGTCTCTCGCCTTGTTTTAATCCCTTCTGGTAACAGGTAATGTGAACCTGTTTTTTGTAGAGCCTTATTTGGAGTATTTGCAGGATTCCTGGGCTCCTGCCACAGCTGAGCTAAGCTCTGAGTGCGATGTTGGAGCTTTGCACAGATGCGGAGTCCCTGTCACAGACTCATCCAATTTCAGTCTTGGCAGAGTTCTACTTTTTCTGGCCACCCTTATTTAAGATGCTAATATATCTCGAGTATGAAGGGAAATAGGAGCAAAAGCACCTTTGTTTTTAAAGACAGCTGTGCCTGGAGAGCTGAAGTTCAGTGTGTGAACTCAATTTGAAGCAATCGGACTCTGCACTCTTCTGGTACTCTATACTATTAATTGCAGTGGAGTTTGTGCGTGTACTATAGTGCTTTTGAAAAACCCTAACAAAGCTACAAAACATAGTTACTTTAAACATTAATCTCAGCTGAGGTGTTGAATTATTGTTAATAAAGCTATCTCATTTTGGAGTCCAAATACATTGGAAATACTTGGCTGCCTCTTTTGGGAAGGGGGGGAGGCAGGAGGAGGAATAACGTGGCTTTTTTTCCTTTGCAGTTTCGTTGATTCTCATATTTGAACCAGGCTGGATGGCTTGCTGAACAGCTGAGTAGGAAAAAAGCAATTGATGTTACATACATAAAGCTTCTACTTGCAACCCCCTTTACTCCCATTCTCCACTGTTTAGTGGATGCATTGGGGTTAAAGCAGACTTCCAGTTTTCTTAATATCTTCCTCAAGCTTTATTTCTGCTCTCCAATTCATAAGGTCTGCTTGCCTGCCTGCATCAGGGGATGACTTGTGCTAGTGCTAATGGGAGCTGGAACATGTAAATTCACTTAGTGCTGATGGGAGTTAGCCCTATGAACTTCCTGTGCATTAATACAGTTTTTGACCCTTATGAATTGTGGCTCCCCTTCAGCTAGATTTCTTAATTCCCCTTTCATACAGTGTTGCTAGTTTCTGTTTGTACTCTTTCAGCACGTAATCAAACATCTAAGTTTAAAATCAATCAAACATCAGCGTTTAAAATACATCTTACTCTAACAATAGAATATTTATTCTTCGATCACATGAAGTTAGTGGTATATACCTCAATCACTCATGAACTACATAGGATATGATAAGAAATGGTTTAAGTTTTGGGGGGAAGAACTCAAATGGAGGTTTTTAGTCAACTGCAGGACTTACTCCCTTATCCTATGGTAGGGTAGTAAATGCTGCTCTTGACTAAATATAACCTCATTTACTGTGTAGACAGTGTTCTTTTTGTAAAATATTCCTGAAAATTTCATATCACTTTACTATATTCTTTTCAATTAAAAATGGGCATATTGGATATTTAATCCTTTTTTGTGTCAGTATCCTTTATGAAATGTTCTTTGCCTAGGTGCAGTTTTGTCTACTCATTTGTGCAAAACTTTGCACAGTACATTCCACTACCAGTTCAAGACTAATTTTTGAGGAGTTCTGCAATAGACAACTGTAGTCCAAAAGGATTTGGTAGATTATTAGTAAAGAAATCCACTTAAGCTGCAAAAAATGTGGTGACTATTGCCACTGTATATTAAAGGCTGTATAACTGAGTGCTAAACTCTGAAGTGAAGAAACACCATGCAAAATAAGTAAAGGTATCTCTGATTTGGGTAGTTGCTTTGTGGTCCACCTGGGATGAGGTGTGACAAGGTGTGCAGCCCTAAGCAGAGCTGGCCTCAGTAAGTAAAGTCAGCAATTCCTTGCAACGACCAGAGGGCTGGCAGTGACAAAATGACCACACTGAGGAGTGGGTGGCACCCTGCTCCTGTCCCCTCTGGTGCTTGAGCAGGAGACCCGGGTGCTTGAGCAGCGTATGCACTCTGAACTGCCTCTGCCTGCTTTCAGCTGAGCTCCTGTTGCTCCCAGAGCTACTGCCCCTGCAAGGCAGGCAGGGAGATGTGCAGTGCTGCCTCACTTTTGGAGGACTGAACTCTTCCTCCTCCGTATTCGGCTCCCTCTTTGCTCTGCCTGGAGTAGTGCTAGCAACAACAGTTGCTCAAGAGCTCTTCTCCAGGCTTGTTATTCCAGGTAGGTTGTTGCCACTTCTGGGATGCCAGAAATCAGATCAGCCTATGCTGCTTAGAAGCTTTCAAGTCACTTTGTGTGAAATGGAGTGAGCATCATCTTCCCTCTCTATTTTGTTCTTGGTTTGTCTCTAGACCTTTTGAACTAATATCTGCTTTGCTTTGTATGCTATCTGGGCTGAGTTTCTTAGGTGTTGGTAGGTGAGGGATGGGGTAGTAGGAACCTGTTTGAAATTGCTTTACTGGACTTGAACCTTAAGCAGTCATAGGAAAAATGATTTTCTCATTTTTGAGGTGCACAGAAAACGTAATTTTCCCTACATAAATACACATCTGTACATGGACAGCTGGAATTAAGATATTATACATCTCTACCAGAATTGAAGCAATAACTGTAATGCACAGCTGGAGCAAAGCTATTCTTGAGACCATCAGCATTTCAAAGTAAGATTCAGTTGTTGGGAAGATAAGTATTTCAGTTAAAGGATCTCTAATCTAGAATGTTTAAAAACAAAACAAGACCTACGATTTCTAAATGGCATTCTGAATACAACTTAGTTTTTTGTATTGCTTGAATCTTTTTGATTTCTGTAGATGTAGATCTAATATAATTCATGACTGGTATCACAGACAAAGCTAGCATGGAAACGTATGCTTTGTAGAACAAAATCTATGTAGAAATGGAAGATATGTATAACTAACCGTAATTTTATTGAGTCCTAATTTTTAATGTGTTCATGGTGCATGTTTAACCTTAAGATTTAAATAAAACAAGCATATTAAGAGCTGCTCATAATGGCCAGCAGTGGAAAATGCAACTTCTCTCACAGTGCAACAAACACTTGACAGATCTGAAAGCTGAGACCAAAGTTTTAATTTAGGGCTGGATGGAGAATATTTTCATCTCCTAAGAAAATGTTCGGACTATAGTAGTTCTTCTTTTGATACTGTTGTGAACCCAAATTCTTCTAAAGCTTTTTAGTCCGCTTTTGTAAGCGATGAATAAAAGCACCCTTGAATATCTAGTAGTAAGAAGCCTGGCAGAGCTTGAATTGAAGTGTTTGAGCTGTTGATTTGGCTGTCTAGGGGAGAGTCTATCTGCGCTTGCCTGAAGATATACAGCTTAGGAATCTTTCTGATAAAACTTCAGTCAAATCACCATATTCCTGCAGGAAGCTCGAGATTTCAACAGCAATAAATCACTCAAAAGGAGATGAAAAATTTCTAAAAGCTTCAAGTGCATGCAATGTGATGGACATGAGTGGCTGCCCAGCTGGGGGCATGACATGTGGAACCATCCCCAGGATCTTCTCTGTGAGGTCGTTCAAGATGTGCGTCCTGAAACACTTCATTCCTTTAATTCAGCTGCTACGGAAGAGTGCTGATCTTACTTGACTCATGAGAAATAAGAGCAAACTCAGGCCAAACATGCAACACTTCCATATTGGAAGCCACTTGGTGTCAGTAGGAATACTGAGATGCTTTTATTTGAGACCTTGCTAATCGACTTCTGCAGAGGGATTTAAATGCAAAAAATCAAAGCGTAAAACTCGAACCCTAATTGGGTGTTTAAACCTTAGATTCTCTGTAGATTTCAGTATTTTGCTGTATGTGAATACATCCAAGTATTATGCTGGCAAATGACAGTGTGAAGCTTTAAAATGCCTCACGGGAATAGATTAAAACCTAGCATAAAACGTATTTCCATACTCAGTGTCCAGTTAATGTCAGTGTGATGGCATTAGCACGTAATACCTACTATTAATTCAATTTTAATTTTACCCTGCTGCTCATCCTTGAAGGGACGAACAGAATGACTGCCTGTTGTGAAAATCAAGCAGAGCTCCTATTTGACTACAACTTCTGTCTTTTAACATCAGCTTCGGATGGAGAATATAGCTCCAGGAATTGTTCAGCTATAACAAAATCTAGGTCCTGATTCAAAGGCTATAGAAACTAATACTATGTTAAAACTAGTTTTGCTAAAGCTTTTTGTGTTAGTCAATAGGAAACCGTTCAAGTGGTATTTGAATCCAGGTTGTTTGACATCTCATTGCAAAGCTTGAGGTCAGGAACTTTTTTGGTCATATGACTGCTTAATTTGATTCCCTAAAATTAATGTAATGGTTACAGCAGAGAGCCATGACCTTACCTATTCTGTACCTTTTGGGAGAGATTCGTGGCTTGCTCTGTGTTTCCCAAGAATCCAACTGTGGTATATTCTCCAGAAAAATGAGGGGAAGCTCATTAAAATCGCAAGAGGCACTTTTTGTGTGTAGTGTGTGAAGGTTGCAAACTATTTTTGGCACAGGTTGCATCTAACTTGGAATAACGTGGATGAAAATAAATAAAAACATTGCATTGGTAATGAGCAGTGGGTAACCTTAGAGAAACTAATGCATCTTTCAGTCTGTTCAGATTTATACTTCATAAAATTCTGATTAATCTTTGTAACAGCTAACCCAAGTCCTATTATAGTAGGACAAGAGTAGCTGTGAAAACCTAAGCAATTAGTTTCCTTCAACAGGAGCTGCTCTAGTTGCCTTTCAAAGCTGATGTATCAAAGGCTCAATGCCCATCGCAAATCTTGGAAGGATCTGACTGCTTTGCAGTGAGGGAGGCCTGACAATGAAGCGGGAGCGATTTGAATGAATCAGGGTGGCAGTGTTCTGTACCTGTCTCATGAAACGGTGACCTTCATGTGCTCCTTCCTGTGGAGGGGATCACAATCTCTTAAAGCTGCTTTAGTCTCACAAGCCTATGTTTGGGAGATCAAACAGCTGATCGCTGTCCTCTGCAATCTATTCTGTGTGCTGGTGCTCTCAAAGGCTTTTTTTGTAAATCTTAGTATCTTTCACAGTAAGTTGGCTGTGAACATCTCAGAATACAAGTGACAAATAGTAAAAGGGGGGAAAAATTAGATGCTCTCTGGTTTATAATTATAGTCCTAGACAGCAATAACTGAAATAGTAAAACATGCAATAAAAGGAGGCAACCCTGCTTGTTCCTTGGAAGTGCAAAGGCAGAATGCCTCATTTGCAAGGTTTTCTATTTCAGGTCACCTTATAGTTGAGACAGCTTTCAGTTTAAGAAGGCAAATGGAAAGCCCAAAGGAATTCATTTGCTGTTTTAGGGGAGGCAGAACCTTCAGCACTGATGCATGGCACGTTTGAGCTCTGTCCTGCTATGGAGCAGTTCTATAGTTTTGTACCTCGCTACTATTTTATGATACTTTCAAGGGATTAACTTGACAGGGTGAAAAACAGCAAGATGTTTATTTGAGTAGAGATTAAAAACACAGACACAGAGCTTCTATTCTCCTGTCAACAATTTCAAGGTGAAAAGCCCACCAACATGTCAAGTAATGAAAAATGCTTTGCAGTGGTTAGCATAATGTAACCAAAAGCAGAGGAAGAGGAAAAGAGAAATACCTCTTTGGTATGCTTCAAGCATTAGTGCACTTAGGCATGGTCTGAAGATCAATAAAGCAGAACTTTCTTTTCATTATATACTAATCCTGTGTGAGCAGCAAACATAGTGAGCGTTAGGATCATGTGGCTGACTGTCACATATATGTATTTCTCTACTTCATCAAGATGCTATATTGATTTATGGCATGCAGTTAAAGCTTTCAGATAGTGATGAGGGTTATACACTGCTTTTTTGCAAGAGTTTACAAAAGAACAGAGGGACTTGTTGCATCCCCTTCTGCTGGCAAAGTAACAAGGCTGGAAACAGTCTCCAAAATGAACACTTGTTCTGAGGGGTTACAGATGCATGAGTAGAGGAATCGCTGAGAATAGTTGCACGGAGACAAGTTTCCAAAGTTAAATTACCCTGAGTTTCACATTTTCATCTCAGCACCAAGTTAGTGTCTTGTGGTTGATCTAATTTCTTTTTTAATAAAGCTACTGAACCTTGACTTAAAGTCCTCAAATGATGAGGTAGAACCTACCACATCTGTCTGTACTCACTAGCTGGCTGTTGGAGGATGCTTAAACTCATTTGGATCTATTTTCCTTTGGAATTAAGCTCTGCTACAAATCTAAAGTGGATTAGAGCATACTATTAAATTTGTTTGCATCTCGCCTTTTCGGATGTGCCATTTTGGTTTATTATATAGCAGTTAAGGTTTACACCTTCTAATCATTATCAGCATCAACAAAATAATTCAGACAAATTCCTGGAGCGAGCAACTAGATAAGGGTATAAATTAATAGTTTACTAATACTCAAAAGCAGCTCAGTAATAAAAATAAACAAAATTATCTGTTGGGGGTATTAGGATTAAAAACTATTTTTGCAAAGATTTTTTTTTTAACGTAATGTTGCCATACTAGCAAAGTGGATCCCATCTGTAACAAACTGCAAGATCAGATATATACCACTAGTGCAAGATGAGATGATATAACTAGTCATGAATTACAAGTTCATGACTTTGACAGGTGCTTTACATCTTAACTCATTTGTTAGGGTTAGGCACAGCAAAAAGTTACATTCCAATCATGTCAGAGCTATGAAACTAAGAATTAACCACATAGTTAAGTAGATAACTATAAGGACCAGAGAAGGGTATTTTGGTAGAGCACTTCATGATAAGCTTGAGCAAAGTACTTCGAGGGCAAGACTCTCAAAAGCATGTATTATTGGTCTTCTGTGCAACTATTATATATATATATATATTGCACCCTTATATTAAGGGGCATCCCTTAATATGCTGTTCCTTAACCAGCATTTCAACTGAAAGGGTCAGTGACAGCCTACATGAAGTTAATGTAGTGCTACGTTAGCTACTTACCATGATTTCTATACCACAAGCAGTCATAAGTCTTTTATTGCGTTTCCCCTACCTGTAAGATAGTCAAAGTTATCTTCTGAGTGACTTAAGGACTGATTAATTCATGTTTGTAAAGCACTTGAAAATTATCAAAAGGAAAGAAACAATATTAGTGTAGCTGTAGACTCTTGGCATAGCTTCTAAGATATCAGCTACGTGAAGCTTTGGTGTGCTGTTAGTTTTGTGCATAACACTTTAAATATCACTTACTTGTGTACTGTTATTGCCTGCCCACTAGCCTTCATGTAGGCTTTCCTCCTTTTGAGATGTTTGTGCTCCCTTAGTAAACGGTGGCAACACTGAACATCTAAGGAGAATGCTGTTTTTTTCCCTTCCAGCGAACAAGTAAGGAGTTGAATCAATGTCTTTGCTTTCATTGCAGGGTTTTTCAGAGTAGAATTTACTGTTGCAGTTGAGGACCTTTTCCTGCATTGTATGTCTATTGCTCTGAAAAATATTTCATGTCTCAGTCTTGTGCTGAAACACGCTGTCTTTAAATCAAGATTCACTGTCTACTGATGGTCAATCCATTATGTATCTTGGAAGGCTGGGGAGCCGCTCATTTAAAAACTGATCCCATTTCTAGTCAAATATTTCCAGCTTGATATTCTAGCCCATAGATCTTGTTAAGATAACAGATTAAGGGCTTGAACTTGAGCATAGTGGAGCTGAGGGGAATATTTCTATTGTGTTTGACTGACTTTAAATCAGACCTGTACAGAACCTGACAAATTACGCTTGTAAATCTTTGTAGATCAGTACGAGTCACTTCTTACCACTTGTGAATGTCTCCCTCTTTTCATCTGTAGAACCTGAAGAAGAATTTTTGACCTCTCTTCTCTTGGGTTGTCCTGATAAAGTATATAAGTTTATTAAATCAGTATCTTTCTCACTTCAGACAGTGAAAATAAAGACAGAGAGGGGGAAAAGATTGTGCTACGTTAAGTGCATAGTGTCAGGATGAAAGATCCCTTTAAACTCTTACTTTATAACAACTGGACTTTTATTTGCAAGCGTAGTAAATTGAGTGTGATTTATCCCAAAAGTAAAATGCTGAGATGTAAGATATTATGCGTTCTGGGAAATAATACATCTAAAACTGAAAGTGTAAGTACCACTAATGCATTTGAAAACTAGTGCTGTACTGATTACATCCTAAGAGATTTTTCTTTTTTTCATCTTTAGTGATATCCCCAGTGTTTGAAAATGCTTGGTGTAAATACTCCAGGCAAACTTAAAGCTGGCTCTGCTTTTTAAGCTAAAAGACAAATTTGTAAAGATAAGTTTACTTAGCTGATTTGTTACAGTGATGGACTAAGTGCATATGCATCTTGGACGACTTGGAGTACCTACTCTTAAATGCTGTTCCTGAGTATTTGTGGTTACTTTCTCTGTGTTAGGCCTGAATTCTCATCTGAAACTAAAATATTCCTCAATTTTCAGCTGGATTTACATCCAACTCAAATTTGGATCTGCTGATTTATTGGTGAATTGCTTCCTAGTCTTTCCTCATATCTTAAGACCCACAGATCTAGCCTAGAGCAAAATATAAGCAGAAGCCAACAAATGTAGTTAGGAGGGCTTTACTCTACCTCACAAAGTGGAATGACAGAGTAGAATGATTTCCTCTTTGGAAAGAGGATCGATAGCACAGTTCAGCAGGGAAGATAAGATCTTGTAGAGCTGGGCTCTTCTAGGGCTTCTTGCTGCATGTTACTTGATTTGCCCAGCCCCATCGTTCCTGGCTGCTCTAAGGAACATAGGAAAGGAGCACATGAGCCAAGCATCCTTGTGACCTCCTCTTGTCCTGTGCTCTCCCAATACTAAGATGCAAACTATGATTTGAGCCTAGTCCTGTGTGCTTGCTAGTGATCTTGCAGCCAAGAATGATCAGTGGGGGAGAAGGAAAATAACTCCAAGATGACTGCTAATGTGGTAGTGCAGGTGCTCAGTGAGGAAATGTAAATGAATGCTGAAAGCCTGTGGAGAGTGAGCAGGCTGGGGGGAGGAGATGACACTTCCCAGCAGCACGGAGTGTGGTTGGGAAGAAGGGCTGAATCTTTCTAAAGGCACTGTTGATGCTGAGATTGTTTCAATGTGCTGCTATATTGGATCAGCCTCTGAGTCTTATGGTTCAGCTCTTGTGTGTTGAGCCCCGACTTGCTGAAAGACACTTTGTGCGCAATAACCACTGTGCACTGGGACCTAAGCGCAGCACCAGGCCCCCACCTTGAACTGTGGGGAGTGCTTCTCCTCACTGTCCTTCCTTATCTTCCAAGGTTTTCTGGATGCTTCCTGTCCAGCTTGGGCTTTTTTATCATCTCTTAAGTTCTACACTTCAACTGTTTGTGAAATAGAAACAGTGGGATAAGACTGTTTAAATACGTGCTAATGCCAGTAGAAGTTAAGGTGATTATGCAGCAAATCACATTGCTGTTGCTTTAGTCCTCAATAACTGCATCCTGCCCATAGTACTGTCTGATAGCTGTAAAGCAGGTGTAATGTTGAAGTCTTCTGTTTGAGTCAAAAATTGCAAATGCATGCTTGTTATCTGGCAGCATAGTAGACCTCACTTGAAGTACAGGTTTAACTTTTTAATACTGTTTGACTTTAATGTGTTTGGATTTAGTCCCATTGAAATAGCAAGTGTGTGCTTCACTGTGGATGCCCTGAGTGTCCTGCAGAGATGACTCAAGCTGAAAAATGATTGCTTTGCAAGAGTAGCACTTAAATCTTGTAGCAGGGCAGTACGGGCAACCTTCACACTGGCTGGGAGTGTTCTGATGAAAATAGTTACTCATTCATTTTGCAATGTTTACTTTATGTAAGCCTTTCTGGGGGAAGAGAAAAAGCAGTTTTAAAGAACACTAGTGATGGAGCTGGGTAAAACCTTAGGTTATCCTAAATTGATTATGAAGCCATGTGAAATCCTGGGCTTTTGTGAAATGTTCATATTGGCACATAGTTTGCTTTTTCACTGTTGTATTCTCTTCTGTGTTTTTGAGTATTAGTGTGCTATGAGGCTGACATCACAAAATGATGCAGAAATGAACAAAAATGTTCTGTTGGTGACTCTTCCCTCAACTCCTGCTCGACAAAGTTCTTGGTAACAAACAAGTGTGCAGCCACGGTTTGTCTTGTGGCAGAAGATACCTTTGTTTTTGGATCTAAACATCTTAACCTTTAGAAGCTGCCAGATCTCTAGGCTTCTGGCTAAAGGAAGGGAAAAGTTTATGCTAGCAAAAATGTCTCTTTTTGAGAGCTTAACCACAAACAGGCCGTACCCGTAGCTGAGTGGCTGCTTGTAACTTGTGTCACCTGAAAGGCGTAAACAGCCGGGGTGTGGAACGCGTGCAGCCTGGCGGGCTCGTACGCGACTTCGATCTTTAGACGTATTTATGGTGTGAATCATCACCAGGAACTTCACTGAGGCTCTTCCTGCCCATCCGAGTGCCAGCGAGACCTAGCTAACGTGCAGCATGGCTTGTTTTGTCGAGTGTTGTCCACGGGGAGTGGGGGGTTGCTTTATGGTACTCCTTATTTTTGGGTAATATCACTGGATCAAGCTCTTCGTGTTTTAGTTTCCAACTTCGCTGCGTACTGAGCGCTTCACGTTGTGTGATAATTCAGGGTGTGCAGAAACTCCCAAGCGTTGTTCCATCTTCGGCGTGTTTCATAGCTCATGATCCTAACTAATGTCTACTAATTTTTTTTTTTGCAATGAGCTGAGCTAAGCTAAATAAGTGGATTATTTTAAAATTTTAAGTATATTTTTATTTATTAACAAGTCATATCTTGAACAAAGCAAATACCAAAGTAATCGTGTTTTACTTAGCTACTTGTTAATAACCCGTGATACTCCTATGTCTTAAGCTTAATTCTCTCATTTCAAATATGCAACCCTGCTTAACCTCAAGCTCTTCTCACAGTACCTATGCCAGACTTGCGGCTGGTGTGAATTGGTACAGCTGTCCCACTGATACTGTAGCTATGTTTATTTATAGCAGCTTCTCCTCTCTCAATTTCTACTACTACAGAATGGAACTGAAACTCGAAAAATGCAACTTTAGCAAGCATCCTAGGTGGTCTTTTACAAGTAAATCTTGAAGAACTAAAATATCTGAAGTGAATGTATGAAAAGCTTGTGGTTTTAGGAATATATACAACAAGAGGGTAGAGAGGGCTTTGTGGAGGGAGTATTTTGAGAAATGTGGCTACTTGAACTTCCGTCGTTCAACACAAGTGTCTAGTGCGCAGGCTCTACCTCTTCAGAAATGCAAAACTAACTGTGTCTTAATTTGCATATCAAAGCAAATTACAGCCTAATGAAACATTTGCCTGCCAAACACTACTTTATCTTAATGAACAGAATAAGAATACCTATTACATCCTGATTAAAATGTCTTTGTACTTGTCCAACAGGTTACAGTGTGTGTGCATACGTAAAATATTGTTTCACTGTCTTACTGGCAATGGGAACAAAACAGATTCTAATTTACAGCATAACATTTCAGTGCTTGTATTCATAGATATGATTTTAACTTTAAGCCAAGAAAAGAGAGAAGCTGTGGATTTGCAATGGAAGAAGAGTAATAGTTTAATTCTGAATGGATATTTGTTATACAACTTGGAATACTTGTATAATTTGTATAATAACATGACAGTGCCTAAAATCTGAGATCCTTGGTGCTCATAAATGTGTTACAATATTATGGGCATATACCACAATATTAAAATATACCTTGTCCAGTAGAGTTTAGGATAATTCAAATGTAAGGCAAGTTTATACTAAAAGCTAAGCCTCTAGAGGGAAAATTCCTTAACCTATGTTATAACTAACTAATGCAGTGTAAACCAAGATTACTGTAACTCTGCCTGTAAATATTTTGCTAGAGGTCTGTTTACTGTGAGTGTTTGTACTGGTAGAAGTGTTTTATTTACTTAATTAAAATGTCTATATCTTCTAGCTGTTTTGGGTTATTCTTGCTCAGTCTTTGGTAATTAACGAAAAGCTGAAATTTACTGAACAGGATTGTTCTTAATACAAATGTTAACTCACTTCCCCCCCCCCCCCCCCCCCGCCAGTGTAATTGTACCTGAATGGATGCAACTCTAACATGAGCTATAAAAGGAGATAAAGCAGCAACATAATGTACAATTTCCTGCTGCATAATGGTAACTCTGAATAACACATGCTCCAGGAAGAAAAGTAATTTAAACTATATTACAACAAATGCCATATTTTAAAATGGAAACTATCCATCATAGGCTGAAAAAGTGTTAGCGAACTACAGTAAGTCAAAGGAATGTACTTAAAAATTCTTTTAGGAGTCTATTAAAAATAAATTGATTGACTTAATTTCAGGACACACTGTAATAAATTGTAAGTGACAGTTACATGTGTCCTCTTCCATGTGTAAAGCTAAAAATTGCAAACATATTGGACAGCAATAATGCAGAATAATCGGAAGTGGCTCTTATACAGAATAAAGCCCTCCTTTTAGGAAATGATTATCACGTTTATAAATCATGTTGGTAAAAATGCCTAATATTTAATTCAGATTTTTATTCCTGAGGGTGTCAGATTTATAGAGGCACAGTAAATTTGATGGTGAAAGCCAGTGCAGAAAGTGGTAGTAGGAAGCTGATATACAGCTAGGCTTCATAGTGGTTTTCCAAAATAGAAAATGGAAAGTACAATTAACTCCTTTTAACTCATATACATGTATATTTTTGAACTATCTATTTTATATCTTTAAATGAAGACTTACTAAAGGGCAGGAAAACTTTTTTTTTCCCCCTAATGCTTTTTTAATACAAAATTGTGTGATATCCTGGAGGGAGAGGTCTGTGCAGCTGGGGTTGAGTTGGCCCAACACACATTTGCAGAGGAGATGAAAGTTTTGGAAGCCTGCAAAGTGCCCTGGGGGTGTCCCCGTAGGGAAAGGGGCAGCTGTGGAAGGTAAGGGGGTAAAAGGGCTTGTTTCTGTTTAAAATAGGCCTGACATGAGAATTTTCTTGTTCTCTTTAAGGCCAGCTATCTGTCATTCACCATGATTTGGCAAAGTTTTATTTGGTATTGTTGGATTCCTCCTCTCTTAAACAGTCATTCTCTGCTGCCTTCTCTTACCTGTCAGTTATGTTCAAGCACATCTACAAATTTTGTACTGGATGCTTCAGTCACCCGCATGCAGCTTTGACCCATGCAGTAGCAGGCCCCAAGGGGGCAAGTGGCATTTTGGTAAGTTTGTTCTACTCATCTTATTGAGAGTCTATGCATGCCTCTTGCGCTCTTTGGAAGCTATGTTCTACATATTCGTGCAGAATGTAGCATCCAAAGCTTGAACTCAGGTTTTTATATTTAAAAAGAAGCAGGATCTGAGCCAAACTCATTTGATTCCCATCAAAATAATGCTCTAACTTCAGTGACTGAGTGTGTGTGTTCTTTTTTTTTTTTTTTTTTCCTGGAAGCCATTTCTCATTTTATTATGCTGCTTGAGAAACTTTGAAGTTAGGGCCTTCATTTTTTGTATTGCGTAAGAAACATGCTTTTGATAGAGCCTATTCCTGGATGAATTTCTTCAAAAATGTGGAAGAAAAGGTGCAGCAGGTGGTAAACATTTTAGATTGATTTTTCCTTTTGCTAGGATAGTGTTCTGTTAGCAGAAAACTGCCACATGGGCAGTGCTGAGTTTGGTTGAGGGCATAAACACTGTAAAAGTGACTGCTTCTGTCCAATACAAAAACATGAGGTACTTGGAATAACTGATATGTATAAAACTGAGGAATGGGGCTATGTTGAAAATAGGGAGAAGTTGAAGTAGACTGCACTGATTCCTATTCCTGTACGTATTGAATGCTGAATCACAGCATTTAAAAAAATGAAGTAGGAAATACTGCAGAACTGCATGCTGTGGTCTGGAGAGGAACTTCAGGGAGGAGTCGCTTCCCCTTAGCCTGGCGGCAGTATTTCTGCTGGAAGAATGCAGGTAGCAGAATTGGATTTCAGTAGGAGTACAAAATATTTCAAGCAAAATGAAGGAAGCCTAATTAAAATGTCAGAATCTATTTACCTTGCATCTTTCTTTTTCCAGCTACTCAGAGTAATACATTTATAATGAGGTTTGTGATATCTTGTATATTTTCATATGTAACAGTAGATTAGGTGGTGTGGAGTGTTTTAGGGGAACAGAGAACTTGCTGTGACCCAGAGAGACTCCTGAACAACAGGGAAGATGGTAGTAAGGGATGCTCTTTTTTTTTTTTTTTTCTCCAAGCCCTTTATAATTCTAGACCGTATTTGTCCTTGCCTATGAATACAATATAAGTGATGCCTACAAATCTGCAAGGGAAAATTGTACTCTGGCTATTTGAGATGACACTTCACATGTGCATTCATTGCTAGGGTTTGAGATTCTCTTTTCATCTTGTCCCTAGCATCACAGAGGAGACTTTCTGCAGAAGTGGACGTTGTGCCTTTGCTCAGGTTGGCTGCCTTTATTCTCTAATCCCTGAAAAGAAGGGCAGAACTTAAACCTTTTGTTCCCCAAAAGTCAGTTTAAAAAAAAAAAGGCCCCTCAAACCAAGTCAACTCATGTGGCACACCTGATGCAAATGCAGGTTTTCTCTTGAAAGTTTGAAGGTGATGAGAAAACATAAGTGTGTGTGTGGTTTTTTTTTTTTTTTTTTTTTTTTTTTTTTTTTTTTTGCCTGTGCCAGAAGGAGTTCAGCAAGCTTCCTGGAACTGCAGCACTGCAGCTGGCTTCTAAATTTTTGAATAAAAATATTTAGGATGTAACTATAACATTTAGATAGAACACTCAACCCTATCATGGATAGGAACTTGCTATTTCCTGATTGTCTGAGTTTACCAGACAGTGAAGAATATTTATTGAGGCACTAAGAAAAATTGCATCAACATATGACTTAAAAGGGAAGAAAACCCCTTGCAATTAGAACAGAAAGGGCTAAACACAACCTGATAAATGCAAGATGTTAAGAAACCACAGTCTGAGATGATTTTAAAGTATATGGAATTGTAACCAATGAATAGCTTGGAGAGTTTAAGTATAGGAAAGGAAACTTTTTGTTTAGGATTGAATCCTGTGGTTTTAGCAGAATAGCCCATATTTTTGGCAGATGACTGTCAGAGCCTGAAATTTCTGTTCAACTACCTGTGTGTAATGTGCAAAGAATGCAGATGGCGTTTCTCACATGGGAATTACACTATACGGGCCTATAAATGGTTACTTTAAAACTCATGCACTGTGTAACATCTTCATCCTTGCCTAAATCTGACAGCGTCTGTTAATCGCCTATGGAGTACGAGGAAGAAGTGGAAGTATAATTCCTTTCAAATACAGGTGTGGAAGTTGAAGCTTCTTCTGTCTTAATGTTTTGAAAGTTTGTGTTAGCTGTGAATTAGCTGACTCCTCTGTCAGCCTGCCCAGACCACAAAGACGTGTTCCTGCCTTTTTTTTTTCCCTTCTTTTTAAACAAAGTATAAAAATGTGCTTCCTGCCTGCACTGAAGTGTCATGGGAATGAAGTCGTAAGTTGAGATGACTTCCAGACTTTGTATCAGTTAAATCAGTGCTGAAAAGTAAAGATATGAATAAAAAAAGAGGATGGTAATTACTGCAGATGTTAATAATGTATTACTGAAACATGCTCAGGTTGGAACTAACTTAAGATAACTCTTATTTCCAGTGGTGTTTTTTGCCCTATCTGTATTGAAAGTTCAAATTGTTTTTACAAAATCTCCTGTTTATTTGGGAAGTCTTTTCATAGGTTGAGTTAAAGATCTCTAATTCCAATTACAGGGGTTGTAAAACCAAACATGCAGGAATTAGATTTGGCTTTCATTGAGAAATTTTTATCTTCCTATCCCCAAAGCAAGTAGTAATGAGAACATATGTAGAGAACTATGCAAAGTCCAGGAAGTGCTGTACTCTCAGCTCCAGTATGGTAGGGAACAGCCCAGTGTAGCACTGCATGCTAAATTACCACAAAAAAAAAAACCCAAACCCCCAAATCATAATGTGATGAAAATGGTCCTTTGTGCACATGGCTCTGATACTGAGCAGATAAGCTGTACACCAAGATGAAGAGGTAATTCTCTCCACCTGATGTGAAGCACCTCTTCAAAAAAAAAAAAAAAAAAAGAAAAAAAAAGAAAAAAAAAAAAAACAAAAACCCCAAAAACCCCCCAAAAAAACCAAACAAACAACAACAACAAAAAAAAAAAACCCTACAGCTATGATCTTTCTGCTTTTAAGTGTGGGGGAAAAGTGGAGGTCCCTTCTGCATCCCATGCTCCCAAGTTGGAGCATCATCTTATGCCAACAGCTTTTCTTTATAATCTTTCGGTTAATTGCAAGCAGGAAGGCTTGCTTTTTGGCAAAGATAACTGCAGCATGGAAAATGAAAGTATGACTTGACTGGAAGAAGGAGCCTCTAATCTCCAGGGTGCTTCTGTCCAGTCATGTTTTTGTGTTCTCATCACAGATCTTATTGCAAAATACAGATGAATGCAAGATGAACTGTGGAGAGCGAGAATGTAGGGCAGGCTTATAAAGCTGCTGAGATGCCTGACAAACAGATTTTAAACAAGCCACATCAAATAAACTAGTGTATAATTTTAAAGAAATATTTTGCTGTACTCAGTATGTGACTTTTGGGGTTTGTGCATGATTCATGATGGGGATATTAAGGAAATATATAAATATTCTGTACTAAAGGGAAAGAGCCTGAAGATTACTGTAAGACATGTGGGCACTTCCTAAAAACAGCATTTAGGTAATTAAGTCTCCCCCTCCATCCTGCCACATGTACACACAAGTTTTGTGACTAGTTCTCTTTAGTAATGTACATATTTTGTTTTCATATATGTAAATACTTGGTCATTGCTTGCTTGATGTTTAGTAACATACCTTCTGCTTGTCACCTGCAGTACTGGGGTGGGAACTTCAAGCCCAACCCTTTTGACCTTGTGTGATGCGGTTCCTAGTTATTACCTTAGGATTACTTTCCACCTATTGATTTTTAGAAATGGTCACTGGCATGTGTTTGTTAATAATTGGTCATCTTCCTCCTTTGCCTTTCTGTTAACTTTTCTTTTCTTTTCTTTTCTTTTTTTTTGATTTCTTTGTTGCTTTGACCTCTAGTGTGTGTTTGACTTGCAGACAGGTGCATGAAATTCTGTAGAACTGCAAAAGAATAAACCTACCATTTTTGACATCGATGAATAATCAGCTTCCAGAAAGACTGCAGGGGATGTGATAGCGGTCTACAGAGTGAAGCTCGAGGAGTGACTTGTTTTGAAGTTCTTTCCATGTTGCCTTGCTTTATTTTCCAATACTTCTTACCAAGTTTATAAAAGTCAGGAGAAGTTTCTTCAAAGTAACCAGTATCAAGCGTGGGATACATGTATTGTTTGAAGTGTCAGCAGAAATGGCCTCGAGTACTGTGACTGATTAGGAAGGACTGAAAACCAGTGAAAAGTGCTTTGTTTATCAAATGAGTCTTTTTTTGCTCATATTTGCATGCTTGTAATTGTAAAGTGTCATAATTCAAGTGGTAATTAAGGCAACATGTGCAAATTAGGCAATTGTGCATGCAGCTGGCCAGTTGTGCATGCACAATTACCCAAATTACAAATGCAATCATGGTAATTCCATGCACAAATAAGGCATGCAAATGTGCCCTAGCAGTGCAAAAAATCAGCTTTTATTTTGCATTGGAGGATGGTTTCTGGAAAACTAATGGAGTTGAAGTTGTGATCTTCTTTCTTGTTTAGGAAGTCATTTGATAATGAGAATGTTGCTTAAAACTGTCAGCTCTGGGGTTGTTTTGTGGGCTTTTTGAAAAGGCTGAGATAGAAGTCTAGATCAGAACTTCCCTATTATAGTGCAATACAATTCTGCTTTGTTTTCACATATGGAAACCCATTTTATTTAAATATGGGTGGTGCAGGTGGGAGATGTTCTAAGTAAGCTAGATGTTTACTGAATTAATCTCTAAACTATTTGTCACTGATTCTGAAAAGTTGTGTGTGTGTCACTCTTGGTACTTCCCAAATTATTGGAAGTCAATGTTCTTTGCTAAGTATGAACATTTTAAGTCTCTTAGTGAAGTAGTTGCTACCTTGAAGTATTTGAAGGTGAGATAACTGAACGCTGCTTTTACTACAACCACAATATAAAATATATATATTTAATTCTTTCTTATATTCCAGTGGTGGAGAACAAAGCTGTAATCACTTTGATTGCAGTTTCATAGCTTAAACATAGTAGTTTTATTTTTATGCAAGGTTTGCATTTTTTTTAAGTTATCTCCCCAAGTGTTCTAAATATAGCAATAGAGGAGGTTGGGAAAGAGCCATTGGGAGGGGCTAGACTTTTCCTGCAGCAGCATGCGAGGAAATCCTAGAAAAAGCTGGAGATCTCCAAGACAAAAAGGTGGCCAGAAGGGAGCCTTATATAACTAGCATTTCCAGTGAGAAAATATAATTTCTAGCTACACAGTGCTGGAAGAAACTGAAATAGTGGCCTCAGCTGACTACTTTCAGCTTGCTTCTCCAACAAAGAATAGTTAGGTTGAGATGAACTTTGTAGTGTTGGAATGTGCGTTTCCTTCTGGCAGTGAGCTGGCCACAACTCATCAATTTTCAGTTACGTACATGTGAAACTTATTTATCTCTACTGTTCTGAATTATTTACATCGATCTCTAGAGTTCCCCTTACAGAAGCAACAGGAAAACACATAGAACAACCAATGCAATTCTATGAATGAGAACTTTTTCTCTTCTTTCAAAGCTCAGTCTAACTGAATTGTATTCTGTGGATAACTAATACTTGAGTAAAAGAATGAAGGAGGTGGCAAATTATCTACTTTTAAAACAGGTGGATCTAGAGCTAGCAAAAACCCATCCGCATTGATGCAGAACGGCTGCAGCTAAGCTATTGGCAGATTTAGTAAGGAGATGGGAGTAGCTGCAGTCAAAGGGATAAACCATGAGAACCTAACCATGGGGCTGTGGCTGAGCGTCACGATACCCTAATGCCCTGACACTGCTAGCGGGTGCAGCGAGGGGTGCGTGACTAGTGGAGACGTACTTTCAGGCAAGTCTGGGGAAATGCATCCCAGCTCGCAGACCTGTAACTCTAGAAACTATCAGCTTGAGCATCTCTGCTAAAAATTAAGTAGCTGAAACAATCCCTGCTACGTGCGCTAATATAGTCCCCTCTGACTATCTGGAGAGCACCGCGTTGCTAGCGAGGAGAGAAGGCCTTGCAGTTCGCAGTCAGCAGCGCACGCGTCCGTGAGCTATCCGGGAGTGGGAAACGTAATCTCAAAGATCTGGGGCAGAAGCAAGATGTCCCTCAAGGCTACAGTGCCCGTTTTACTGGATACATTTGTATCTAGCTCGTTCTTAACACTTCAGGAAATCAAGCTGACTAAAGATTATTTCTTTTAGAAGTTGTTATAACTGATTTGCATTTAGAAAAATTCTGCTTTAGCTCCACCTCAGATGTCAGTCTTGATTATTCTTCTACGCCTGGACAGAGTCTAGCACAGAGTTGCTACCTCCAACATATTTATAAGCCAAATAGTCCTGACTGTTTAAAGGGCACATTTGTTTTAAATAAAAAGTTTATACGTGTGAGACTGAGTGACAGGAAGATGAGATGTCTTTGGTCTTAAGGTACATAAGGAACTATAGAGAGGTGCTTCCTCCCTTAAACTCCTCTTACTCTAGCACCCCAAATGCTCACATCTTCCTTTTCTCAGTTACCCAAAGATGCCTTAAACTATTCTGACGCTTGTAAGGCCTTTGTACAAAGCCAGGGTACTGAGCTTAAGTAAAGACAGGACAACAAATACGTTCTGCAAGAGGAAAATCTTCATTAGAAACTCAAAGATAAACAGTGGTGGCCTTAAATGCCGAGCAGTGAAATGAGCAATGACAAAGTCTGATAGCTGAGGAGATTAAATTGATCTTCAGAAGGCTGATTTGAACCCATCAGTCTGATGTGCGGGGGGAAACTTCTCATCTTGGCCACGCTTACCAAGACAAGATTTTGAGGGCTCGGTAGATTTAGAATTGATTGCCTCTAAATTGTCGTCGAGTGTTCATAAAAAGGAAATTGCTCCATCTCCTTCTCTTTGGCACCAGATTTAACCTTGTTTCCCCTAAAATATGATCCCTTAATGCATGCCATTTTTAAGCAGTTGGGCTAACTATGAAGGCTAGAAATGTATATCAGTGGTAAATGTGATATTAAAAGGTTCTTTAATAGACTCCAAACCACACTTTGTAATGGCCCAAAATTGTCTTCAGCTTGGGGCCTGCTGCTGTGCAGCTTTTACCCTTGACTCTCCTGCAGTGATGCCAAATCCTGATTTGTAAGTCCCTCCAGTAACTTGCTGTCTGAAGGTTGCAGAACCTACATGTGCTTATTTCATTCACCCAGTTAATCTCTTCTAGGCTTATTAAAATGATAGTAGTGCAGGTAATGGCCTGGATCCTAGTAAAATAGTTCACCTGACTCTGCTCCTTCCACAAAGAGAAATAGCTGATATAAGAGAGGGATGCAATGTTACTGATAAAGCAGCCAGTCTCACTTGCACAGTATTGATATGTCCACTAAAGACCTTTTCAATTAATTTGTCAGGTTAAACAGCAAGCAGAGATGTTTTCCCTTCTCGATGGTTTATCACTGTGGCACAGGTGTTTCACCTGACAGCAGGCTCCTCTAAGACCAGCACGCTCTTTTTTTTTTCTCCCTTAGTAGGTTATTCACTTTAGAGCAATTTAAACATGATCCAAAAAAAGTAATGCGACTTTATTTTTTTAAATTGGAACTTTTTGGCAATTTCCCTGAACTGAGCAATTCTCTCAGATTAGTTGCTATAAAGAGGCCAATTTACAGCACAATGGCTTGCAAAATTATTGCATTGCTGGTATTTGGCCTTCTAATACTGCTTCATGCTCATGCAGTTTTGTTACCCTTCTGCAGTTTAATGCTAATGGTTACTACTGTAACACTGAAATGGTTACTACTGTACTATGTAACTGCTGTTACTACTACTACAAGCTGTGGACTTGCTGATATTTTGCTATGTGTCTCCAGGTCTTTGCCAGTGGGTGGTACTTCTGTGAGTGGTCTGCTTGCGTGACTGAACAAGTTTTTATGTGCTAAATGTTAGCTCTTTTCCTTTTACTTGTGTGTCCTTAATGCTTTTATGTTAACTGTTAGTTGGATGATCATCAAAGGCCTGAACCTCCCCAAAGAGAGTGTAGTTGCAGGAAATACAAAAGGATTTTTGATCTATGAAAGTAATTGGGGGGAAAAAGGGAAACTTCTACAAATAACAGTGCAGAAAGTTGAAGGTGACTTAAATTTTCATCGCTGAATCCTTGACTGTGTTGTCAGCTGAGAGTTGTTTAATGTGCTCTGTTGCGGTGTCTCCCTTGCTCTTGGGAATCAGTGGTTGTGTAGCAGAAGCGTTTTGCTAAATAAGTGAGCATAGGCTAAGGCCCTCAGTGCAGAAATGGAATGAGAGAAAGGATCTTCAAAGCTGCTTTCAATGTAACTTTCTCTCTTACTTTACCTTTGAAAATAGAGGGGAAGTAAAAAAATCTATTGTTAATTAGAATAGGCAGGAGTTCCAGTACGTGTGACTTCTGACAGTTGCTTTTCAGCATCTTGGCAAAGAGCTATTAGGGGCTTGCTGTGGCCATGTTGAATTAAATTTACTGTTTTTTTTTTTTTTTTTTTTTGAAAGCTAAGCTGTCAGTGGCCTATTTAATAGTTGAGGTGTCTACAGTTGATTACTGGAGTTGGTGAGTACCAGCTGAACGTCTGAAATAGCGGGCCCCAAGCCGTGTGAGTTACGTCCGAGGCTGTTGCACGTCAGGAAGGGTCACGAGGTGCTGCCCTGCGACCGCGCTCCTGCAGGGCACCTAGCCGTGTCCCGACTCCGTGCCGGAGGGACGCGGTTTCCTTCCGTGTGGTTGGCATCCCACCAGGGGACCTGGTGTGGACCCTGAGGAGACCAGGCCTGCAGGGCACCTCACAATCTGTTCCTACTGTGTCTTGTAGGTATGCATGGCCCAGGCAATAGATTGGCATTATTTGTCACTAAAACGATGCGACTTTCACAGGAAGTGGCCTAGGTTTGCAGGGAGCTTCCCTCGCGTTTCCAAAAGGCATGTTAGCTAAGCAGGGGTGACAGCCTGGTGCTCTGAATTAGTCAGAGGGTGCGCGTCAATCTCCGCAGCTGAGCCCAGAAAATAAAGGCTCCCTCCGGATGTCAAAAAGTAAACGGCATTAGTGAAACCTCTTATGTTTCTGCAGTTTTAAGTAACTGTTACAAACACAATTTCAAAGATAATTTCAGGTGGTTTATCGGATTTGCTTCTGAGGCGGCGTGACGTTGCAGAAACAATACAAAACAAAAACAAACCCAGTAGAGCCACTTTAATTGCCTTACAGTGTACGGCGTTACCAAAAGTAGAGACATGATTAAAAGGAATTTGTTTCCTTCCCAGTAGTATCTTTTCATTAGTGTTATAATGCTCCCGTGAAAGATTTGATTCTTTCGTTCAGACAGAAACGTTAACTGGCGGTTGATATAATCTTGTTAGGATTCAAGTGACCTGTCACTTCATAACAAACATGGTTATTTCCTGATTTAGTTGGCTTCTGAAATGACCTCAGATTCACTTCTGCCTGAAATTCTCTTGCAGTCCTCAAACTGGGGTGTTGCTAGCTAGAGGAAGCAGAAATACTTGGTATAAATGCCTATATAATATTAATTGTATTAATCGTATGCAGAAGAGATCATGCATAAAAGACACAGATGGTTTCTTTTTTTTTTTTACCTGTGCCACTGAATTAGGAAATGTGATAGGAAAGAAGGATGTAAAAATGCTCTTTAGACTGTAGTGGTACAGAAAATAACATAGGCAATGTGAGCTGTCACAGAGGTGTTTGACCAGTGACAGAGTTAGACTGATACAGGCCGATGAGGAGGTGCAGGATAGCTGTGTCCTGGTTTTATTACGAGCTAGTTTCAATTGTAGCTCTTCATTTACTTTTTCCTTGCTTAAACTCTCTGAATCTTTGTAGCCTCGCAGAGGAGATGTGCGGAGGGGAGGAAGTTCTTGACTGTAATTCCGTCCTCCTCCGGTGCCTTGGTTCTTTGGTCTCTTGGGCTCTCAGCTGCCCAGGGCCAGGAACGTGCGTCTCTTCGGATGCTCGTTCTGCTCAAAGCAACGCAGGGCTGGTGTCTGTCAGGGCCGTAGAGGTGTCGTCACAGAGCTGGCAATTGGACAAATGATTACATTGCAGGAACAAATTCTGCATCTAATCTCACCTTTGCACCCGTGCTTAGGTTGCTTGAGAAGAGTTAGGGGCAGAAATTAACCCTTCGTGAGCACTGACAGGAAGAAAAAGAGACTTTTTCTTTTTGCTTGGTATTAAGGTGGCCTTGATGGAAGACTCTCATATTGCAGGTAGTAATTTTCTTGGTATTTAACCATAGTGGTAGTGATTTGTGCTCTCTTCTATTCCTGATATAGCTTCAAAGATATTCCAGTAACATTTTTTAATATCTTGTGATTTAAGAATATGCTTTTATGCAGTTGAAGCTTTTTTTTTTTTTAACTACTCATTAAAATGTGATGTGTAAATTCCAAACTAAATATCAGGATCCTCTTGTATTAGGTATGTATTACTTTGATTAAGCATTTCTGCAGTGCAGCTGCTAATACAATTTTTCTTTTAAAGGAAGTCTCTGAGAAAATGTAGATTTACATGCATTGTGCTCCCCTCAGTTGATTAAGGGGTTATTTTTTCCTTCTAGAAACTGATTAAGCTTCCTTGCTGGTAAATCTGAGCCTTCAATCCTATCTCAATCAATAGTTATTTACAGCTGTGGACTGATCTATTTAGATTTAATTCAGAGTCTAAGGAAAGGCTCCTCCCTCCCAGAAACAGGAGTGTACTTGTTTGGAAAGGCAGTCTCTGAAATGGGAGACAAAAAGCCTTATCACTTGAGTCATCTTATTTTTATGGAGTCACTAATTTTTTTTTTTTAATGGCCCAGATAGGTAAGTAGGGGGAAAAGCCCATTTTTTTTTTTCGAGTAACTTTGTCCTGTAAATCACATGGATACTGCGTAAGCACAGACTTGTTGGTCAAAGAGTGCCTGGAAGAGTGCGTGTGTAGACTCAGTTGTTCAGGTTATGTGCCTTTGTCACTCTGAAACGTGTAGAATAACTTACTCTGGTGGAGAATCATCCAGATTCTGCACCTCAAACCGGAAAGCTATGGGGCATGCCTTAATTTGAGCCCTGTATTGTCACAGACCACCTTTTCCTGTCACCTGCTCTCAACCGTGCTGTGTTCCTGCTTGTAACTAAGTAATCAGCTGGATGGAAAGGGAGGGGAAGCCAAGGCTCTGCAGACTTTAGCACAGTTTCCCTGCAGGAAACTGGGATGGGAAATTGGCACTAGCCAACGAATGTCCCTCAAGCTGCAGCTTCAGGCACGTGGCTCAGTAGGCAGCTCTTGAGCTCACCGCTCTGCCCCCGCTGTGGGAAGCTGTGAAGGGGTTTTGTGCTGTCAAATTCTACCTGCTGTCTACAGGAGAACTGCATTTGTATCCCTGTTTTATCATTAGCTATGTGCAGTATAGCTCTTGACAGATCTTTCACTTCCTCCTTTGGTATGGTGGATTTCTTCTAGTAGAAGATGGTCCTTCTCTGAAGTAAGAAGTATGAAGCCTTTTGAGCTTTTCAAATAACTATTTATACTGGGTGTATTTTAAACCTTCCCTGAGACCCTATGATGCTAAATGTGATGCTAAGCAACCAGAATACTTCCTTTGAGAATTTTCCAAATTAATTGCTCATGAGGAAATTTCCAATACAGGCTGGCTCTAAAGTCCTTGGAGAGACGATGATAGTAAGGATCTCCACTGATTTTACTGCTGTGGTACAAATACAGGTATTTTGGCACTGGAGTCTACCACTGTAATGTTTGTGTGCTAGTGGGCGCGCTCAGAATTTCTCTAGATGAAACCATGTGCTGGTCTGTTTTTTTTTTAAAAAAATAACAAAACTAAGTCTTTTCTAGCATTGAAATCCTACTGTTACAAATTCTTTTCTTTCCTCAATCTCCTTACTCTTCCATTGCTGCCCCCTCCTTTTTGAACAAAAGATTGAGTTACACTACAAGCTCCCTATGGCAGACACCCTCTGCCACATGTATTTAGTTCAAATCTGAGTTAGTACAATGAATGCAAATTCATTTTTTAGGATTTTTCATGGATTTTTTTAGTCAAAAGCATAAATAACTCTAGATTTTGATAGAAGATGGAACACTTGGGCAAAGTAATAAGAATATTCTTAAGTTAAATGTTCTCTTTCCTTTGAAACCAGCCTGCAGTAATGAGGAATGGATTTAACTATTAATGTTGAATGTTGGTTTCATTGTCTCCTGTTGCAGCATCAGCATTATTTAAATTCAGTGGGAAAAGGCTTTTGTTTAATATTTGAGCACCAACATGCAAATTAAGTGCTTAGATGTACTTTTCTCCCTTGTCTAATTCTTGAGAGAAATAGAAATACTGTAGATGCTGGGCGATGATGTGTAGATGCTTTGCTGTCATGTCTTCTGACATTGCTTCTCTATTCTCACTTGCATGGGTGTGTGATTTGGTTGTGTGCTGCTGTATAAAAAGCAATTCATTCATAGGAAAGTAGTTTGGCATAGTCCTCCTCTGATGCTAACAGTGAAACTGTTCATTTTTCATTAGGTGGAATTATGTGCAGTTGCAGAACTACTTGAAGCAGGCTTTTTAACGAACTCCTTAGTAATCAGCCAGTGCTAGACAAATGTCTCTGATCTCCCATGTTCTGGAACAATAGAAAACATAGCGGGGCAGATCCCCCCAAACATGGGGATGAAGTTGCCTTGCTTATCTCAGACTTCAGCATATGCAAGTTTGTGATCTGGCAATCAAAGCAAAAAACCTCTGTATGCTTGCAGCATGTGATTTAGGAGCAGTGGTGTTTTGAGGCACAAATTGTGGTGTAACTGGGCACAGATGTCTGTCATGAGTGTTTTGTGAGAGCAATTAGGTGGCTTTTATCCTCTGAATATGCTGAAAGTACACACTATTTATTTTGGGTGGGACTCCATCCTTCTGAGATGAGTCACTGGCGCTTCTGCCAAGCCCCAGCATGCTGGCAGAATTAGTTGCATTGTTTTGAATGGTAGGGGGCATGTTCTCAGATTTTAAAGGATAAATGATAATGTGCAGCAGTAATCAGTTGTTGCAAACATTATTCTAAATCAGACTGATTAATGATTACATTTTGATGGGTTCTATTTGGACACAAAGCTGGATGTTATGATTTTGGCAGCTGAGCAAAGACCTTGTGTTTTGACTGCTTGCTTTGGTTCAGCAATCGCATGCTCTCTTCTACTCAACTCCTGTCTCTGTGGGAGCTCCTGTCAGGAGACCTGACTTTGCTTTTTAACTTGACATGAATTAGTGCAAAAAATGCACAGCAGCATTTTATTATATGATCTAGTTAAGAAAATTGACCAAATCTGTATTTTATACAACACGTCCTGGTGTGTGAATACCCTAGTGATGCTGCAGGGGAGGTGTTTCAGCTCTTCTATCTGGATCTTATTTTCTTGGAAGGGCTTCTCCAGGTACTGGCCCACAGTGGCTAAGAGCAAGCGTTCGTGTGCAGCCTGGACGCAGTAAGGTGGCTGACTCATTTTCTTATACTCTATGCAATTCAGGTTTAGTCCCCTGGGCGCTAGGGAGCTGACAAAGCAAAAGTGAAATGTAAAACAACCTTTTGAATTTCTTTGCTACTGAGCAAGGAAAAGCTTTTTGTACTTTTTGGATTGTGGGCAAGTGATGCACGTCTGCAAACACAGCAGACTGAAGCATGGGTCTAAAGGGCTGATGTACCTGGTAGTGTTTTTGTGCTATACAGCTCATGAACTGGGCGATTTCATGTGATCTCAGGTGATCTGGGAAAAATGGATATGTAACTTGCCTAGCTTCAGTTGTGCAAATGAGTAACCACTCTTCTGCACACCTGTGCAGATGAACCTTCCTTTGAATCCGGTGGAACCAAGCGCTGTGTGGGGAGGGAAGATTATGTTCCCCTGCGTTCTCTGTTCGTGCCTGGCATCCCTTTACTCAAAGCTCCTGGGGACACGGTGAGGGCAGGAGTCTGACAAGGCTCTTCCGTGGAGCCCTCCCATGTTACACGTGTGTTGGCAGCGCGTACACTCACTAAAGAGAGGCTTCCTGGTGTGAGGAGGGACTTTCAGCGAAAAAGGATGGGTAGCCAGTTGTTGGTTATTCCTATTTCTGCTGAAAATTTTGGCAAATGTATCCAAGCATATTGTTACACTAAATAATTGGTAAAACTTGAATGTTTGGCCAAAATTGCATGTGCGATTGCAACCTGAGAAAAACAAAGGTGCAGAACTTGGTAGCTTGCTGATGGTGCTTATTCACTGGATCATGTTTGTGTAGTGTTTGGCAACAGTCTTGAGGTTGGATCTATTTATAGATATTTTTGTTGTCTGGAAACCTTGAACTAAGAAATTCCAAGGAATTTTTTGCAAATTTTAAACTGTGTTCAAGGTACAGTTCTCAGATCATATTAGCATGCGTGAGAGCGCGATGCACCTGATGCCCACAGCAGGCATTTGCAACAGCAGTGGAGAGAAGAGTAGGGTAAATCACTCAGAGTAAGTGACTAATTAATCATACTCCAGATTCTGATAACTTATCCTGTCTTTGAAGTCCACGTCCTTAGTTTTACATTCTGTTCTGCACTTTGGGAAATAAGGAAGCCTCTCATTGCCTGTGGATTGACTTTTTACCCCCCCCCCCCCCAAAAAAAAAAAAAAAAAAAAAAAAAACTTGTTAGAGAACATTTGATTATGGAACAATTTGCTTGCAGAACTTGGATTGATTCTGAGGAATGTGGACAACTGTAAACTACCTTTTTCTTGACCCAAATATAGACTTGCATCTCATACACTTATGCACTGGTAATTAATGAACAGTTTCATCAGCTTTCCAGCAGTGCCTTTTTGACTATGTTGTTGCTAGAAATAAAGCATTAAAGATACTGGTTGGGTTTTGTTATGGCTTTTCAGTAAATAGGAAGGGGGGGGGGGAAATGTACCTCTTACAGCCATAGAACTATATTCAATTGTTTTTAATGGGAATTCAGGAAAGATTTCCCTACAATGAAAGGAAAGTTGTTTTTGTATTAACTGTGGCAGCAGTTGGATCAGGTTAAGCATACACATGTAGACAGTGAGACTAGATTTTCAAAAGTAGTCCTTCTTTGGGTACTGTTTCATATGACTTATTTTAGACTTTTGCTATGTTTATGGCTGTATCTCATCTAATTGCCTTAGCTTTTTAATAGTCAAAGATCAGGTGTTTTTTGATTATGGTTCATTTTCATCTGGAAATGAAGAATCGCTTTTCTTTCCACGGATCAGAATAACTTCCACACAAATGGATGAGTCCCATCGTTGAATCTGAGTTTTGGGAAAACTGATGAATAACTGAAGAGCAAACTGATGTCTGGCATTGATTCAGCACGTACAAAGATGAAGTCCTGCAAAGCAGCAGTGCTTGACAGAAGCTCTTCACCCCTTTGCATACTGAATGTGTTCCCGCTTTCAACCCAGTAGTAAGTCTGTAAAGGTGCATCGCTTTACCACTGTGTGGTGGTGATCTCCAGTGCAGCAACACGGTTTCTGCCAAGCACCACAGCTTTAATATTAAAAGTGCTAGACCAAAGCCATTTCTGAAGATATTCAGGCCTTATTTCCTGGATATCTTTTTTTTTTTTTTTTTTTTTTTTGAAGACAACAAGAATTCTACCCATTAGAATGCTTTTAAATCAAAGGGATGAGGAATTCTCATTAGCAGATTTTTCTATACTTATTCAAGAAACAAGCTGCTTTGGCTCCCCCTGAAGAAGAATCTTAAGCCGAAGTTTTTCATTTGTTTTAACAGACAACTGCTGACCATGCTCATCTCATTACAGTTCTTTCTCAAAATATTTTAGACAGATTGTAGTTGGGTTAAATTCTCTAATGAACTATTCAGCTGTGCATGGCAGCACAGCTGTTAATCCAGAAACTTTCAATAATTAATCAGGATTATTTCTCTTACCTAAATGTGACTGTAAGGTATATCCAGCTCAATGAATCAAAGTGACCCCTAAAAACACTCTGCAGCATTTGGAAAGTCTAGGCAAATATATAAACGTGCCTTCTAATCTCCTTGTGCATGAGTAGTTTCACCTTCAGAAGAAATCTGTAAATGTGTATTCTTTTTAAGTATTTTTCCAAGGAAAATTAGATGGTATGTGGTGGAAATGATCTGCCCCCTCCCCCCAGGTTTGCCTGCATTAGCAAATGTATTTATTTTTTCTTAAATGTAGAACATTATCTGTTACACCAGGAAGTAAAAATAAGTTAAGGGAAAGGAACTCCTGGTTAAAACTGGAACCTAACAATTAGCTTTCACTTGGGGAGGAGGAGGAAGGGGGAATTATGAAGCACAATGTAAAGTACGCTTTAGTGAACAGAATAATGAGACTTGCTTATGAAAAATACAATCGTTTTAGAAAACCTTATATAGAGTGAGTAATAATCAATTCTCCATGGCATTAACCAGAAGGAGCACTTAAATTTGTTGACATCCCTAATCCTGGAGCCTGGGGAACACTACAGAACATTTGCATTAAATTACTCCTCATTTTCCCAGCGCTGTCTGCCCCTTCCATAGGCTTTGCTGCCAACACTTGTGGATTTGGCAGAAACCTACAGGTTTTATAGCTAATATTGTCATCTCCTGCCAGGAACATCAGTGTAAGGTGTATTACATATACTGCATGACAATTAAGGATTGGGAGAAATCATGCCAGTCTTGGATGTGGCACCCAGGTGTTGTCATTTGTATGAAATCAGTGAAACTCTATTAAAGGGGGCACTTGTGTGCATCACTCCTGATGGCCCGTGTGTCTCCATCAAGAGCGCAGGAGAGCCCTTGATAAGGAGGCGAGCCTGCGAGCAGTGAGACCCGCAGTGGTGGGAGGGCCGGAGCGGTTGTCCGGCCCGCAGGACGCGCGCGAGTGCCTGTGCGCTGGGCTGCTTTCCCTTTGACCGCACTCTTGCGTGTGTACGGCGGTGTCTGGGCTCCCTGCAAGCTGGTCTGCGTATAGGGGTGTGTGTGTGTGTGGTTTTAAACTCATGTAATCATGCTGAGTAGAAACTGATGTGGTCAGTGGTGAAAACCCTTAGTTAATTCCTAGCTAATTTTGGAGAATCTATTAAGTATATTAAAAAATGCATTGCATTGTGGGTGAAGATATTGTGCATGTAAGTTGATTATAAGAATGCCAGCATCTTTAGAGAGGGTGGGAGGTTGTTTCTGAAAAACCCTAGGTCACCTGAGAAGAGTGCAACCAAACTGAGCTGAGCCAGAAGCAGCGGGTGTGTGTAGAAGGTTTGTGAGAGACTCACGACCAAAGCTTGTTTTGCCAGCCAGGGTGCTGCAAGCCAGGAACCTTCCCCTGTTTATTGAATTAACAGAGGTAATACAATGTTTCTTTTCAGGGTTACGATTAGAGATGATGCCCCTAGGAAACAGTGAAGTTTAGAACATCTGGGCTGGGATTTCTGAGATTGAGAGAAACAATTTCAATTAAGCAAGTGGATTGGATTAGCAATCCACTGGGAAACAGCATTGATATTCTGAGTAAAAGAAAAACACTCCAAGAAAATTGTTCAGATTTCCCTGGATTTCCCTGTTCAGATGGCCAGGGTAAAAATTGTTGCTCTGGAGCTTGAATGCTAAAACGAACATAACCTGTGTTTCAGTACTGTGAAAATGCTGTATTTTAATTTTAAAAAATAAATACTTTTGGTGTTACGTAACTCAGTATTATGCAAGACAAATATTACTGCTCTTTTTGGCATTATTGAAATCAAATTGAAACAAATGCATGCTCCCCTGATGAAACTTCATGAAACTGCCTTTTCTGATAGCAGCTGTTCTGTTTAAGTGAGGATTGTCCTATTTGTGTATTACTAGTTCTCCCCCAGATTCTCCTACTAGATGTGTGATTTCCACTTCTGATCTGCAGAGTGGGTAAAGGTACTTAAGTGTGCTATGGGTTAACAGCTGGAAAAATGACTGTTATCCACTCTGGGCTCTGTTGCTTCCTCCATTGGTACAGTTATGTCAGCTGCTTGTGTGTGTATGTATATGTACACACATATATATACACACAATGTGCATATAGGTTTATTCTTCAAATACAGTACTTGATGAAACTACTGTATGGGCTCTTTCTGCACTATTGTGGGCCATTACTTGCAGCCCCAAGCCATGGGAAGTGCTGCTGGGCTGCATTAGCGGACAGTCTTGTCTTCCAGTGTGTAGGTGGGAAGGAAGTGTAAATATTTCAGCAGTTGCCTGGGGCTTTTGCTGGCTGTGCTCTATTTTTAGGGTTTTGATCAAATGAGGACATTGATCTAATACTCTTACATCCCTTGTTGAAATGATGTCCCAAAGTAGGCTATTTCAAGGAGAAGAACCTGAAGCTTAAACCATCTCCACCTCCTTGGCACACAACTCAAGTCTTTGAACTAGGTGCAGGAATTGCTGAGGAAAAATATTTGGCATGTTTTATGTAGCAGGTTGGACTAGATGATCAACATATTTCTTCTTGACTTTAAAAATCTATGAAATTGTAGGGAGTGTGAAATTGTGAAAAGATTTACCCTTGCTGCTTTGGAAATATTCCCAGTGATAGCATCACTGCTGTATTAAAAGGGATCCAAAGTTGTCTCAAAGCCACAAGCTTTACATGTCACATAAGACTTAAATCTACTGAAAAGCTCTCTAGATAGCAATTTTGAGGAGGAAGAAAATTAAAAGCGTGAATGGAAATTTGGCTTCTGAGCCACGAAGATCTATTGATTTGCCACAGTTTGGAAAAGCAACAGGTCTTAGAATACCTTGGTTAGTCCTTTGCTAGGTCTTTCACTTATCACAGATGTTTAAGGAGACCCTCTTTAGTGGTACTCCATTCCTGCCTAGCTATTATCTCCTTACTGTGAATATGAATCAGAAGTGCGGAGTAAGTACAGTCAGATGAGGTTCTCCTTTGAAAGGTGGGGAAGCTGCCTCAGGAGTGAAGCTACCAGTCTGAATTTTTTTCCCATCCACGTTTCCTAGCCTTTACCAAAGAGACAGTGAGATGGGATCACCATGGTGCCCAAGATGTAGAACTGAAAGCTGTGCTAGTGAAGTCAGCCTTTTCCCCTTGACAGACAGCTTTTATTAGCAAGAGTAGGTAGACTTTATATTGGAATAGGTTTATGGAAGTGAGAAAAGGGAACTCTTTTGCTCTATAGCAGGTGAGCAGCAGGAAGGGAAGCCATGGACAAGGAAACCAGACTGGCTAAAGCATTTTGGTAACTAGGCTAATAGCATAAAAAGGGACATATCCATTTGATGTTTGCTCTTTAACGTGCTCCCTACCTTGTAGCTGAGCAGATTGCCACTCTGGCGTAGGAGATGTGGGCAGGGAAGCTCTCAGCAGCAGAGAAGGCTTTCCAGGCTGCTGGATGTCTCCCCAGCATCATTGCTCTGTCTACCCAGGCAATGCTTTTACGGAGTGAAGAAACAAAAAAGGTTATCACCAAATTATGTTGATAGAAGACATCTTTGTGACAGTGGGTGTTGAAAAGGAGGGAGCAGGAAGAAGGGAAAAAAGAAGATATCTGAAACTTAAGTAAAGACCCTCCCCTCCAATTTAGAGGGCCTTAAAGTCTTAATCTTCTTTATGGAAGTAGAAAATACTGCCTGTGGAGATGCTGGTGTTGAATTATCCTATTAAGAACGGTCTTTGAAATTAGATACTGCATTTACAAGTGATAATTGTTTATTTGTTAGCCTGCACTTTTGCTTGGGGAACCCTTGTTGAGCCATGTTGCTAACTCAAAACCTAGCAAGTGTGTTTATGCCAAATACAGTAGGAAATGCATCTTGGGCATCATTATTTCATTCCTTACATGCTATGGCTTCTTTTTGTGTAGATTACTGTCGTGCTGTTAGTGCACAGAAAGAAGTAGAGATGTTTTCTCAAATACTGTTTTTATACTTTGAAAAGAAATGGAGAGGACTTGGAGAGAGCTTAAGGGACTTTAAGAAAGAAGGAAAGTATAGGATGTAAATGTACTGGCAATGGGAAAAAATACCAGGGATCCTTATCGTGCCCTGGAAATTAATGACCTGGCCTAAACGCATTAGAATCCAAGAAGAGACTTCCATTAATTTTCGTAGGTTTTGGATCAAGTCATTCTATGTTAGTCTTTTCAGCCTAAAGGTATGGATATCAGCAATGATTAGTTCTATGACTCTTTGCTGTTTTTGTATTATTTTTGCTTTGTCCTGCAATGTGTCCCTTTTCTATCCATTTATTCTTTGTTTTGCCCTGTGCAGAAGGTACCGCACTAACTCTTGGTTCCAGTGGCCATTGGTGTAAAGTCAAGTAGCCTACATCACATATGTACTGTTATCCCCTGGCAGATGCTATGCCAAGATGTTAGGACACTTACTACTTTCAAGATTTTATAAATCTTTTTGTTAAGTAGTTATTACGAGGAAATATTTTACTGAGGGTTTGATCCCAAATCCATTACAGTTTCTGGACAGATTCCCATCGATTTCCCTAAGTTTTGGAGCAGTTCTGCTGAGTTCTCAAACAAAAGCAGCTTGTGCTGGTGGTGTAGCAAGGGGACGGTTGTGAGGACCCTTGTGGCTTTCTCCTGTGTTGCCTCCTAGTGTCTCTCCTGTTCTGCAGTCAAGTCACAGCCTTCGTTGCTGCTTCTGCCATCCAGAAGCGCTTTCCTATAGCTCTCTGCCTCATTGATTCTCCATCTGTTTTAATCTGAACAGCTTTCTGGTGACCTATGTTCACATCTGGTGTAAATATGCTACTATTCAAAGTGTTTTTACTATGTTGGTTGCCATTTCAGAGAATGATTTACTGTAACGAAGGCAGCGTGCTGTATAAGAAGGAGAAAATCTCAATGTTGCCTCACGGAATCCTGACTGAGATAGGGGAAGCATGAGTTTCTGTGCTGTCAGGGGACAACTCGGACTAATCTCTGGACCACCAGATTCCCTGGTAGGTAAAGCAGGTGGGGAATGGGCAGGCAGAGGAGGAAGCAGTTACTTGCATTTCCTCAAGCTTTTAAAGGAGCAGAGCGAACTCCGTGGATATCAGTCACAGGTATGCCAGAGGCATCGAAGGACCTTTGGTAATGTGAAGGAGCGTGCTGGGAATGTAACCCAGTTTTCCAAGTTAGACTGAAGTGCCTGAATTACAAGCCAATCTGCCTATCCTTTCTGAATTAGAAAAACAACATACTTCATATATGTGTGTATATACACATACATATCTATCACATCACCAGATTACTGTTTGATGACAATTATATTCCAAGGCTGTGCAGACTTTCTTATTTCAACTGTAGATTAACACAGGATTTGCAAGGTAATTGATATTTGGAAAGGAATTTGAATACAGACCAGGTGGTTAATTTGCTCACATTAGTTAGTGTATTTAACAAGGAGGGAGCAGTCTGCAGTCAAGTCTCTGGAAGAACATCTCTATTGCTGTTTAGCATCACTGCACAATTTTGCCTACTTTGCTTTTGTGTTGTAGATTTTTCTTTCAACTCCCCTCCCCCAAATGCTAGGTAAAGAAAATAGTGTGTGGAGGAGAAATGACATCCAAGCAGTTACCATGTCTACTATGACATAAATTTGTACAGAAGATGAGAATGCATCATCATGCTTTGAAGGCAAACAAATTGGAAACAATTACTCTTCGCTTTCAGAGAAGAGGGGATCACTTAAAGTACTTTAATGTAAGATTTGTACAATGGCCCAGGGAATAATAATCTTTCTCTCCATACGTTGTGATACTACCATTTCTTTCTACCCCACTGAGTGCAAGTCTTCCATGGAGTATGAATGCAGCTCTGTGCTCAGGAAATGGATTGCTGTGGTTCAAATTAGATAAGGTGTGGTGATGCTACTTCCTAAATATCATTGACTGCTGTTTTGTTTGTGATCAGATTTTGGTCTTGATCTTTATTAAACATCATCCCCTCTTTTCTACTTATCTTCTCCTTTACAGATTGCTTTCCCCATGGTTTTGGCAACTAGAAAATGTATTAGTTAAGTTGTTCGTACAGTGACTGCTCATATGTCTGAATAAATGTATGCAGAATAATATTCTGGACTGTCATGCTCTAACGTCATTACCCAGATAGCGAGCAGCTTCATTCACAGTTGCTCTGGGCAAATCAGTGTATTTGGCATAGATGGTGGCCTTGTTTTGGGACAGTGCTTACTCTCCAGTCTGTGGGGACATGAGACACTCAGTTGTGAAAAATTACTGAGCACCCACAGCCTCTGACTTGGAGCAAATTGGAAATGCTCAGGCACTCCTGTGGAATAGCTTAATAGTGGCACTACCCATGTAGGAAGGAAAGCCCTTTATTTCCTGGTAGTAGCTTATGGGTGAAGGACCAGTATCTAGACAAATAGTGCGTATATTGCACATCATAGTAGGAAGAAAACATCTTGTTACTGGGCAATAAACAGCATGTCAAATTTAAATTGATATTAAGCAAAGCCAAATGTACATCTTATTTGTTAATAGTATTTGTATGGAAGTTAAACCCCTTGTTCTCTTACTGTGTTTCTTCTTGTGCGACCTTGCATTTTTCAAGTGGCATTTAAAAAGTCTTAAGTTTCATGAGAAAGCGTTCTCCTTTAGTGTTTGCAGAGGCCAGATGGAAAAGCACTCTATACTGGTTAGAAAGTGTAGTTTGTTAATCAGTAAAACTGTCTTTAACTTTTCCTGTTGCATTTGTTAATACAGTCTGTTAATGTCTGGTCTGTTAGTAGGTTTTGTGTGTATTCTTTTATTTTGTAGCCTTTTTGTCCTGTGACCCAGCAGGCCGCAGATACGGTCATATCTTCTTAGTCTGTTTTCAGATGTAGTTGAGGGTCTCCAGCTGTCTTCCTCAGCTGGCTGCAATACTCGCACCCGCCTGGCCACTCCAGCTCCTGGTCTTTCTCAGTGCCCTGGTGTCCCCTGCAGAGATGTTCCTGCAGCGTTGCTGTACCTCCAATCAGGACAAATACGGCTAATCTATGACACTGCAATTTGAGGCTTGTGTCCTGGAAGTACAAATAGCCTACAATTTCCTCTGAGCCTTGATTCATTGAATCTCTCTTCTTTCTTCTGTTAAACAGTCTTTCAGTAGTTCAAGAGTAACTTCAGTTTACCACCTTGTTCGATACAATTGCCCTCTTTCTGTTGCAACTGTGTGAAAGACCTGTAGAGGGACAGCATTGTACTTATGCCTGCCAGAATTACAGGAATCGACAGAGAAGCTGTAAACCTCATGCTAAAAGGAAGATAGTGATGGAAAAAAATACTCAATGTCTCTCTTCTGGTGCCAGTCCTGTAGCACTTGTCTGCAAAGCACAATGGACCATCTGGAGGCGAAGGCCCTTCAATTCGGGGAGCTGAATTTGCATTAGCTGGTCTCACGTAAAGAGCAGGATTAGAATGACAGACCTCTCCACTGAAATATTTGCTTTTGAATAAACTTGTCAGATGCAACAAGGAGTGTCATGGCAGAACCTTCCCGCTTCCAGGGCGAGGAGAGCTGCTGTGTGTTGTGACAAGAGGGCTGTGTTTAATTGAGTTGCGTTTTTGGTGCTGTCTGCTGCGGGTAGATACAAGGTGAAAGGAGACAAAGGGCGAGTTCAGTTCATTGCTATCAGCCTCCTTTCTTCTAGCAGGTAACAGCAGGATGATTGCTGAATGTCTGAAACAGGTGTGTGGTGGAGAATTCATAGGGGAAGCAAGAAACTGTTGCAATAGCTTTGCATTAATTTATGCTCGAGATAGATTCACCTTTCTTTATGGCACAACAGGGAACCCTACATATTCCCTCACCCGGGGAACACAAACTAAGGAGGCTAATAGGGAAGGAAGGCAGCTCGCAATTCCTCCAGAGTTCATGCGTTAGCCTTGCCTGCTTGAATCCACGGTGAGCATTCACTTGAGCGTAAGGAAAGCGTAGCTTACAACGTAGTTGTGTAGAAACGAGGCCAGGTAAATCGAAAGGCAGTGTTGTAGCTTTGCTCGCTTCTCATGCGTGGATCTAAAGTTCGAATCATGATTTGAAAGTGTTTTCTCTGGTAACCATTGCAAAACTACCATGTGCTTCAGTGTATTGAAACCATGCAGAAGTGACAAGTCTGGTTTTTGTTATCGGAAAAGGTGTATGTAGGCAGCTTGCTTGCTACTTGAGTTCAGAATGAGGTCCTCATCTTGCAAATGCCTCTCTCCCCCTTATTGCCCCCATCTCTTTTCGCAATGCTTATTTCTCTATGTAGCAAGTAATATTTTTTGCTGCGCTATACTTAGCGTTAGCTGGACTATGGAGAAGTGTCTCCATGGCTTGGCAGAGCTCGATTTTTGCCTGCGTTACCCTAGTTAGGTGTAGTTTAGGCACCAGGAACCATGCAGTTGAAGGGCAGAAGCATGCCTGGAGAGTTATAGTTCAGGTGAAGACCCGGTCACAGGTGACAAGAGAAACAAAATCACTGGCTTCTAGAGCATATAACAGCAGTTGAAGTATGACACTGAACTAACATGAAGGAGATCATTTAATTTGGCTTAAACTTGAGATAAAACATCCCCAGAGTGTTGCATCTGCTCACTTTGTCCAAAAATGGCTTAAAAAAACCCCAAAACTTCAACCTTTCATGACATTTTTTCCCCCAAATATTGTGAAACTACAAAAATGCTTTGGTTTTAGCTGTCCTGGTATACTTCTTTAAAACAGTAATACTCCTCACTGGAGGAAAAAAATCACATTTCAATTTTTTTATAGGATGTTCTATTTAATTTATGTATAACAGGCCACAACAAAATGTGTTAATATTAACAGAATTGGATAGTTTTGTTTTACTTCAACTTTTTGAAGTCTCATTCATCTTTGTGCTTGGCTCTGTGTGTGTGTGTGTGGGGGGGGGGGGCGGGGGAAAACAGTTCAATATAATCTCTGCTCCTAATTCAGTCTTTGTTAGCTTCAAATGGTTTCCTGTTCTCCCATCACTGTTTTTAATGTTGACCTACCATAAAGATATTGACTTAATTGTTTATTCCCTAGACTTTTTGCAGGCAGTGGAATTGGGATCAATTATTCAATAGAAATTTTCTCCCTGACAGAGCTTTTCCTTGGTATCTTAACTAAAGCGAGACTTTTCAACAGACTGATTTCTCGTTATTTAAACTTATTTATTTAGTGTTGAGTGTCTACTAATGAGTTAATTTCCAGCTCTTCAGACTTGAGTGTGTTGGTGCACTAGATCTTAGAAGAAGTTAATTTTGTGGAAGAGATGGTCATTAAGCCCACCAGCGTCCCGGTGGTCTGTCGGCTGCGCGTCGCCGGCGGAAGCCCGAGCCCCGAACGCGGTTGCGTACGTGCTTGGTGGGCTCCTCCGAAGCTGCGTGCCCTGAGCGCGCAGACCACCTGCGGTTTTGTAGCTGGCAGCCAAGCGCCGCTTACAGCGGAACGGCTGCTTTTGCCCTCGTCAGGGCTGCGGAGGGAGCTCGTGCCCGCGTGCCCCTTCGAACTGTCTGATAACGCCGGCGGCACCTGGGGTGCCGGACGCGGGAGCAGGAGCGGAAGCCAAAGCAGCAAACCGAGGACCCGAATCTAGGGCACAGGAAAGCAGTTAATGACAAGAAGCAAACTGCCAAGTAAAGAGGCACGTGGTTTAAATAAAAATAAATGGAATGGGATTCTGGCTCCAGTGCAGATGACTTTCAAGAGGAGCCGGTTTTCACCCTTGTAGGTTGGCAGGAGAATTCTCCATGGTCTAAGCTGACTAGAGCAAGCTCCGAAAAAAGAAAAAATATCCTCTCCGTTACCCTCTTTAACAATTTTTGATGTGCATGGAAACAAAATGAACTATATTAGTGAAACAAAAATGACATGCCAAGAAACGCTGATGTGGTTATAGTGGAAAGAAAAGCAAGCAGCCCATAATGTTGGCAGGCTGTTTAGTGGTGCTGAATATAGAACCATCTTGTGCGTAACACTCGTAACGTCTTCTGTGGGCTTCCTAAGCGAGCCTGGGATTTTTCTTTCTTTAATCCTCCCCCTGCCCTCTTTTTCTCCCAAATGATCTCCTATGGCTGTGCTCCCCCCGAAAGCTGCCTGTTTGGCTTTCACTGTGTACTTGCTTTAGGTTCTGTACCTGTTGGTTCAGAAGAGATCTCAAGTACTTGCGGCTCTAACTTGTTCCTGTAGTGAAATAAGAAATCTCATTTCTTCAGGAACTCTCCTACTACTATATGCCTACTGCAAAATCTGCTGTGCCTGGTCTTCTGGATTCCAACTACTTTTGAAAGAAAGTAGTAAAATGAGTGGTTTCACTGACATCTGACCAAACGCTTTCTCAGTTGCCATGTGCTCTATGTAGTATTTTTCTGCTACTACATGGCCTTTATTTCTGTAGCCACTGGCTGCAATAAGGGATTTCCAATTCTGTTGCTGGCAGAAGTGATTGTAGCCATCTCACTAGCATTACGGCTTTGTTTTTCAAAACTTCTGTTGTCTCCAGCAACGTAGCTCGGCTAATTCAAATTTTTAAATTATGACCTGGGTGAGCTGGAAAACTATTATGTATTCAGTAGAAACCTCTTTCAAGAGTTTGAACCTTCAATTTTGTAGATTAATTCTATGAAAGTGGCTGATGAAGCATTTGCTGTTGTCAAAGCACTAACAAATGCAAAAGGAGAAAAGTAATGCTTTAGTGTACACGAGCTACTGGAAATACTTGCCTAACTGAAGAGCTGCATTTCATGCTGCACAGAAGGCAATGCCAGTGGAAGGTGGGGACAGTGTGCTTGATTTGTTTGTCACTTCTATGGTCTTATATAAAGAATATTCTGAGTGCTGGAGCTTAGAGGCCCAAAACTTGGACTTAATTATAGTTTTAAGTGTTCAAAAGATCATCCTACTTGATGTTTCACTATCTACATGTAAATAAATCTGTTCAGCCTAGTAAGTCTAAAACACTATCTTTTTTTTCTCTCTCTGTTTTTATTTACTTTAAGTATTGCATGATGTGTATGTGTTCTTCCTTCTCTCTCCTAACAAAGACTCCTGTCTTTAAGGGTGGTGCATGCAGAATTAAGCCAACTGTTGTCTTGCGTTATGTCCACGCATAGGAACTCTTATTTTTAAGTCTGGTTTGTAACAGTTCTGGTAAAAAAGTGTTTAATTCAAAATGCTGTTAAGAGTTGTTTTACATAGATTAAAATGAAGCAACAGCTTTCACTAATCCAGTTTTCCACTTCTGTCCAGAAGAATCTTAAGTGGAAAGGATGGAGATTTGAATAGATAATGCATATACTTGTTTTCTTATAAGCCCAGGTATTAGAGATTCTTCCCCAAAGAAGCCTGTGGCTTTGCACTGTATCAGTGTGCCTGAAGTTGCTAGGGCAGCTTAGAAATGACTTTTTTTGACAGAAAGATACTATCTTTAGACCTCTGACACTTAGTTCTTTTAGACTCCAGTCTGAATCTCATCCTCCTACACAACAGTATCTTTGCATGGTAGAGAGAATTAGTCTTAGAAAAAGATGGAAAGCTCTAGAACTGGCTGCAGGGGCTAAAATGAGACTTCTTTCTTTTTTTCTTTCTTTTCTTTTTTTTTTTAAACTGTGTAGGGAGAGGATGTAATGAGAAGCTGAAAAAAGGACTGAGAATTTTAGAAACTTTTCAGGCTTTTGACATGATCCTTTATCTCTTGCCTGCTCAAAATTGTTATTGATCAGCTCCTCAAACAGCCAGTGTTTCTCAGCATTTATACAGTGCTCCTTCCTCAGGATTTCACAACGCTTCAGAACCCTGACATGCTTCGCAGAGAGGCTTTGTGATTTACTTTAATTGAGCTGTTTTGATTTTGCGGCTGGTGGGACGCGGGGAGGTTAAGTGGCTTGCCCGGGGTGCCGGCAAGGTGAAATCCTCCCTTACGGACGGCAGCAGGAGCGTTGGCCCTAGCTGGCCCAGCTAGGATCCCAACCCAAAGCCTGGCTATGCCACCTCCACCTTAATGGCAATACAAAGTAAGTAAAACATAGGCCAAAGCATTCATAAATGAAAACTAGACCTCAGCCTGGTTTGCTGTGCGTTCTGGTTCACCTTGGCTCAGTCCCTAATCTTCTCTCTTGTAAGAGAACTGACTGAATAGCTGTTTCTTAATAATGGAATACTACTTTATTGATTAATATTTGTTGGATGCTTTGTCTAATTATGGCTTCCCTTAGCTTCTTTAATTACAATAATTGGAAGTTCTACTTAAGTGAAATATTTTGTATGAGTTTAGTGATGGTTTTGGAAGTTGATTCTGCACATGTGGCGTAACAGATGGCGACTGGGAAAGAGGAGAACACAGTCCTTCCTGAACTCGGGCCACATGTTTTCAAATGCTAAGATACATTAGTATTTTTGTTTCTGAATCAAAAGATGTAATGGCAAGGATTTACAGAAGCTGGGAACTCTGAAACCGCAGCCTGGGGAATAGCTGCATGAGCACGATTAACTCTGGATAAAGGGGAGCTCTGTGTACTGCGGTTGAGGGTGTCAGGGTTTACTTACTAATTGAAATTGGAGGGACAGAATCAAAAGCGTATGATTAGTTGGGCATGCCAGCAAAGTATCTTTAAGGACTAGCCACTACCATTTCAAAAGAATGTGCAGTAGAACACAGTTGGTTTTCTTTGGGGAAAAAATTATCCAATTTTGTTGATAACGTTTGTGTAGGAAAGCAAAAAGTGAAGTACAAAGGCAACATCTTTAAATCCTTTTGAAGCATTTAGTCTAATTTTTTCTTTCTAGGATGCTTCATTTTAATACAGAGGTTAGAGTGCATTCGTATTCACTGAATGCTTCTGTGGGAAGCATGAGAATACTTGCGTAGAATTTCTGCTACGCCTGGCAGTAGATGTAAGCGTTTGGCACGCTCTCAGTGACGGACGCCGAGCAAGAGCGAAGCGGAGGGTTCGCTAACATGACTTCTCAGTCAGCTAGATTTCTCAGTTCTGCATCTGAACATTTCCAGTGATATAAAACACTTCCCCCTAATTGCCTCTCCTCTCATAGGGAAAGGCTTAAGAGCAGTGGATGTTCTGAACTGTTTAGTAAAATAACTCTTAGTGGTGTGGAAAAAAAATCCAAACAGGTGTTTCTGTGCCAGTACTGTGAAAGTAGCAATGATGTTACTAAAGTGCAACCCGAATTTCCTACTTAAAATAACAACCTACTTGTTATAACAACTAATAACAATAACCTTGAACCAGGAGCTGTTGAACATCCTTGTTCTGCGCTACAAGGAGCTTAATCTGACTTCATTTCAAGCAAATGTTTAAACAAATGCTGTAGAGATAAATCCTTCTCATTTTTCATAACTTATAAAGCTGCCTTAGACTTTTTTCCTTAAAAAGTATTTATTTTTATTAGGGGAAAATATGGCTTCTAAAATGCTCATGCTTCATACTATGCAGCAATACATGGAAACTTGATTCTGAAAAAGGGTCTCGTGCAATATTTAAAAGGAGAACCTGTGATTCTGATTTTGTGTAATGCCAATTTATTTTGAAATATGATGCTTTATACTTTCACCCTTGCAAACTGAAATTCTTACTTAGGGGATGAAAGATTGCTAAAATGTCTGTATAATTTAAATTGCCTCATACTATACTGTATTATCCCAGAATTCAGCCCCAAATGTGAAGCACTGATTTTAAAAAAAGCATCTGAATAATTTAAAACTTTTCAATACTGAACATGATCAGAACCCCAATCATTTTCAAATAGAAGTACCTATAAAAAAAAGAAGCACTTGAATAATTTTAAATTGCTTTACACTGTGCAAGTACAGAACCCCAATCACTTCCAGACTGAAGCACTTATGAAAGAAATTGAAGTGTTCTAGTAATTTTAAATTATGTACAATGAAAAGTACCTTTAAATTATTGCATACTTGAATTTGTTCTTTAAGATTTTTTTTTATGTACAAGTTGAATAGCTTTACTTAATCAAAATGCACAAAAATTCTGAATTTATAAATGTGCAAACAAATTAACACCAGTTACAAATAGTAATGGTAGGATTTTCCCTGATGAACTACAGTGTACCTTAGTGTAGGAATTCCCGGTATTTTCACTGTCATGTTTAGCTCAAATAAAATACAAGTAAAGTACGGACCTCTGAAAGCAAATAGCTTGAATAGTAGAATTCCTCTTCAGCCTATATCTATGACAAGAAATAGACTTTAGTTGACCCCAAATCTGAAACTGAAGGAGCCCTGTGCTGACACAGCCTCTGCGGAAGGCTGGCTGGCAAGTGGGATGTGCGTCAAGAGGCCTTTCTGGCCTCGGTGCGGTGGAGAAGTTCATGCTGGGGCAAAAGCGGTGTAGAATGGTTAAAGATGATGGGGAGGGGGGGAAACAAGGAAACAGTGGTAAGCACGTGTCCACAGGGGAAAGGTGGTAAGAAAAAAAGAAGCCTTACAAGCTAAGAAACAATTTCCTGTTGTCTCATACTATTATTTTCTGGAAAAGAGGATTATTATGTTAATATGTTGATTCTTCCTAGACAAACAGGATTGCATTACAGAAACACCTGATTCTGTCCTTGTGTTTCTTAGTTAAGAAAATGCTAATGAATGCTAATTGCCAGGTGTAAAGAATACTGGTGTAAAATAATAGAAAATGTTTGTTTATAACAGCTGATTATATGCTTCTGTGTGTTGCTAAAATCTTGCTTAGAAACATGGCAATTTATAATGTTTTCATGTTTGTGGTCATAGATGACATGGAGCTTCCAAAGATACGCAGGTCCTTACACCTCGGGATTGATCGCTGTCGCTTCCTGTAAAAAAGAATTAATGTTTTCTTGGGTTCACATCACACTATCCAGTATTTTCTGTGATGATTGGCTCTACAACCAACAAACAGCCCCTGAAAAACTTTATTGTTAACTTCCAATATTTGGCAGTAGCATCATTCTGTGATGGTTGAAAGAAATCTCTACAGTAAAGAAATAAAAACACATAGAGATTCGGTATGGTGGTGTTAAGGTATTTTCAAGTGCTCACCAGATCTCATTCTCAATATGTCAAAATCTTCTTTGACACATGGGATCAATAGCTATATCCTTGCTTTGAAATGGCAAGCAATTATAAGAGATAGGGTAATAGACTAAGGTCTTAATTTCATATTATTTATATTCCAATTAATTTACCAGACAGCAGGGTTGGATTTTTTTTTTTTTTTTATTTTTTTTTTTGCTTTAGCTACCAAGCGTTGATCTTTAGTTATCACATACCTAGCAGTAATGGGTTTTATTTCTCTGGAAAGGTCATTCTGGATGTAACATTGTTGTTAACACAAGGGAGCCTGTAAGCTGTAGAGATTTTTTGCTATATTGTGATGTGCTCAAAAATGTTCAACTACTTGCTCTCTTTCCCCTGGGACGTGTTTTCTCTAAAGGCGGAAGAGGTGATACAATTTTTTTTAATGAATTGCAGGAATGTAGTCCAAAAAAAACCCTTAATATTCCTCAAGCTAGTAGCTCCCCAAAAGAAAACCTTCTGCCCCCACCATGTATACGCTGGCTGACCTACCCTTAAAAGCTAACACTCATTGCCAGGTGAAAAGGCAATCACTTGAAAAACACAGCATTGAACAATATTAAAATTATTTAAATATATAGTATAAGTTAATGTTTGTTTAACTAGTTCCAATTTCAGAACTGATAATATTGAAGTGTATCTTCTGCATCTGCCAAATACTTAGTCACTGTTTAAAAACAACTTGAAGGTGTGTGCCCCCTGCCCCAATTCTCTTTTTAACATCTTTTCTACCACCCCACCACCCCTACCATGGCAGGTATTTCCAAGTTGATCAATCATCCTTTATTAAAACTCTAACTTATTGCACCTGTTCATCCGCCATCAGGATTAACTGGGGATGGTGATGCTTTATTTTGGCAGGCATACATGGGGGTAAAAATTGTAGTCTTACTGTGCTCTAATTTGTGTCCTATTGTCCCTTAGCAAAGTTTGACCGGGCAATGAAAGATACTCTTTTCTCATTTCTAGAATTTCTCTTCTATGGGTTGAGATGATCATTAAGTAGATAATACGTCTAAACGTGGTGTGCTGTCTAGGACAACTGGCTGCAGTTCCAATGACTGCAATCCCTACGCCTGGAGACTTTGACTTTTATGAGGGGCAGGCCAGCCGTTTGTGCACTCCATCGTGTTTTAAAGTTTCCCTCTATCCTGCAAGCGAAAGTTAGCATGCAAATGAGCAGTCTGTTTTTTTTATTATTATTTCATAGTATTCTGCTGATTTCTGAGATGAAAAGAAAATCTTTCTGAAAGAAATTACTTCAGTTATCTTGCATCCTGAAGTGATTCATGCTCCTAAGCTCACCCAACTGGAATTTAAAGAATTAAAAAAAAAAAAAAAAAAAGTGATACGTATAGCCTGTTCCTTATTTTCTGTAAATGCTGAATAGGACAGACATTTCTTCATCCATCAGGAAGTCTGCTTTTCAGATGGTAATTCATCTTTCCTGAGGATTTATCATGCCCTTGCTACAGAATATTTTATAAAGCAACTTTTTATGCACCAGCATCCCTAAGAAGGGGCCATATCTATAAAGCTTGCTCTTCCAAATTAGGAGACTCTGATCCTGAGCATAATGAAGCCAAAAAGAAAACTCACATTGGCTTCAGTGTAAGCTAGTGGCTTCACGGTGACTTTAGAGGTACTGATGGAACGTGGACGCGTACGTCTGTCCCAGTGCTGTGGTTGCGACCTACTGTTTACGTTTTCGATGGTACTGCAGTACCTAATGTTGCAACAACCTGCAGGCGGTTAGGCATGCCTAACCCGTTTTAGTTTTCCAGTGCAAAAGACAGATGTGCAATGTTACGTGAAGTTCAGTTTTGTGGTGTAGTAATAATTGCTTTATTTTACAACATTGTAGAGTATAAAGAAAACAATAGATGGAAGGTTGTACCTTTTTTGATAACGATCACAGTGTTGGGAAATTAAACATATATCATATTCTGTGTAGTTTCAAGACATCCTATCTGAGAACCATTCTGTGCTGTAAGAAATATGACTTTAATTTTTTTTTTCTAATGGCTTTTGTCACATCAGTATTTTCATGTGTGGAATAATGACTTTAGTCCATGCAACTACATGTGAAGGACTATAAATATGTTTAAAGTTCTGACTGCATTTACTTTTTAAAAACAGAGCCATACTTTCATTTGTCTAAGTGTTTCATGAAGTCATTACAACTGGGAAACAGGATTAACCTGTTTAGTTATTTATCACCTAGTGAACTAAAGTGTTTGGTATAAACAGATCTTCAAACCAGTTATTGTTGTAAAGCAGTTTAGGTTTGGGTAATTTCATGTCTGTTCCCGTTACACTGCAAGAGCTTTGACTTTCAATGTTTCTTCTTTATGCCTCTTTTGCTGGTGTAGTAGTGCTATTGAATGGCTCATTTGGGCTATTCTGTGCCCTGTAAAATGAATTTATTATGCCACTTCTCCAAATAGGCTAACCAGTTGTAATCTCATTCCACTGGTATATGTGTTTCAGGAAAATATGATTACCTCTTTCATGATGGCTAAAAATAAAGAAAAAATAACCTTGAGCCCCAACCCATCCTTTGTGTGAGGAGTCTTGCTTGTTAAACAGTGCAATTAATCATGATGGGTATGTATTTACTTGGTAAATAGTTGAGTAATTTAAAATATTACTCATTTTGAGCAAGAGTTAACATACTTTGGCCCCCTGTTATTAATCATTAAAATATCTAATGAGCAGGGATAATTATTGCCTAGGTTAAAGCGTGGGCGATGTACGGCAATGTCTGCTTAAATGAAACAGTAAGCTGATGCTGTGCTCTGAGCCACGTGAGCCCAAGCCATCTTGAGCCTGGAACCACCTTCTCCCAGCAAGCCGTGAGTACCAGCTGCTAAGCGCTACGGAGGGGCCGGGCTGAGCGCTGCCTCGGTGCTCTAAGGTGATTCTGTTGCCTGCGAGTTGAGCTGGTTCTTGCTGGCCAAAAAGACGTGGATGCAAACCTTCATGCACTGTTAAACCTGTCTGTATTTCATAAAGGTTAATTCTGACCCTGTTTGCAAAAGCTGCTTAACACTTGTAGCTAAATGGAAGCAGTAGCTATGTTGCTGTCAGTTTTTTCAGCTGTAGTTTCATAATAATTGAGATCTATTTGGGTGATAATTTAAAAGGGAAGCAGGATGTTAGGAAGCATTAGGCAACATAGTTTTGGTTTAAGGAAATATCACTTACCAGGTCCTAGAGAGCTGTCATCTGGATTTCTTTTCGTGCACGTTGTGCATACATAGATGATATGTCTGTGGCACAGGCACGACAAGAGGTCGCCAGGATGACTGAAGGGACGAGTTCTGTAGGAGAACAGTATCAGCTTGGTCTGTTTAGCCTAGCAAATCGCAGGATGAGGGAGGAGGAGGGTTAAAGTTAGGAGACAAAGCTTATACAGGAATAAATGGCTGTAAATTGGTCATGAGCAGACTTATTCTGGAAGTTACAGAATGACCATCAATATGAAACTGAAATTGTGATGTGCAGGAGGAATTACTTTTGATCAAGATCAAGTGATCTTGACTGTATGCTGTTGCCTGCCTGTGACAGCTGAAGGGTGGGTTTTGACCAAGGTAATTCAGGCCTTTATTAGGTTTTTGCAGGCTCTCATACCAAAGCTTGCTTTAGGTAAGCTTAGCTCGAGTTCTGATGTGGAGAAAGTATGATAGTAAGAGTACCAGCTTAAGCAAATACTCAGGTGAATTTAGCATGGCTACAGTAACAACTGTGCAGCCGTTGACTGGGCTACCCTGCTCAGTGATCGCTGGCTCTGAGCAAGCTGGATGTGTTTGCACTATGGAGATAACGTTTAAGGACACTTAGCTCTCATCTCAAAAGCAGTATACTAAGCTGTGCTGTTGCTCTGAGGTCAATGGGGCAAAATGATTAAGTGATATATCTTTGAGTACTAGGGATTTCTCAGCTGCTTTGTTCACCCAAGCATGGTAGTGTGCTGGCATCTTCCTTCTAGCCCTGGCACCTCTGCCCTCTGTAGGCATTGCCTTTAGTCAGGAATGCCGTAACCTCAGACTACACCCTTAGGCAAATGTTTCTTGATTATACTTAAATATCTCTCCAAAGCTGTTTTTATTTTTTTTTTCTTTTTTTTTTGAGGTGGTCATATTGACTCTTGCAGAAGTTGTCAGGTGCCTGATACTACTGAACCTGACCCTACTTATTTAGAAGCTCAGTTCTGGGGTGCTGTTTCATCACAACCTAACTAGACTAAGTGCAGACTGTGGTCTGGCACTTCACAAGTTGCTGTGTTGAGCTGGTTTTCTCAAGTGGAGTGCTTTCTGGGGGCTGGCTTTCATGCAGCTGCCTGGTGACTTGATTCAGGGAGCAGATGTGACTGGAAAGAGTGTGGGAAAAGCGGTTGTGTTTCAGACGGAGCAACTCCCAGGGAGCAGAAGCAGCACGGCCCTACTTTCAGATCGGGACACTATGAAACTACTCCCATGTTTTCTTGTTTTCTATGTTATCCTTTCCGACCTTAAACAGTGTGGACTCCAGAGTCACCTAGGGCTCTACATAGATGCTGAGACCATGTTAACCATCTTTACAGAGAACTTGAAATTGAGAAGCGAAATACCTGTCCAAATGTACGCACTGGCAAATCACTCCTCAAAATTGGCGAGACTTCCAGCATCATGGAAATCTCACTTTTACTGAATGCATGATAAAACTCTTGCACATTATTTCTATGAGCACTTCCTTTGTGCAAGCTCCCTGTGCTAGATAGTCTTGTGAGAGTTTGTCATGTTCGGTTCCAGTTAATGGCAGCCTGGCAAAGTCGTACTGCCTCATGACGAGAGAATTGAATTCATTTGAGCCAATAAAATTATTCTAATTTGCATTTTCATAACCCACCCTGCAGTATCCTGAGTGCAAAGCTCAGATTTAGGAAAGATCTAAGTAGTAAATGGATATGTAGCCCCTTTAAAAGGATATATATCATCCCTTGAAGAATCTTAGTGCCAAATCTTAATAGCATTTCTTACAAAAATGACTTGAATTCGCTATCAGATTATGAGGTAGAGCTGCGGAATTCAGAACAGTTTTTTTTTTTTCTAAACCCCTTTGACAAATAGAGGTTGAATCCTAAACCACTGAAAACTTTTCCTCCAAAATGAAAACATTGAACAAATAATTCCACCAAATCATAACACGCTAGAAGTGAAAGTAGTTGCAGAGGAGCTGTTTTACTTAACTTAGTCACTTCATGATAAATAATTCAGCATACCTTTATGCAATGTTAAAATACCTTTGCTAATTATGCCGATCAGAGGGTAAGTTATGCAAGCTTTGAATTTCTGTGTCAACTGATGTTAAAAAATACAGAAGATGAGCAGAACTTTGTCCAGTCTGTATGTGATTTGATGAAACAAGTGCCTTAGGACCTGCTGACTCTAATTAGAATCTGCAGAATGCAAAATGAGAACCTTACAAGTGTTCTCGTTATTCTGTTTAAGCATCCCTCTGTTAATTTCTTTTAAATAACTCCTTGTTTTAACTAGAGTGAGCAAAATCCTGAAATCAATAAATAGCTCTTATTGACTTCAGTGAAGGTAGGATTTCATCAGTGCTCTCTGCAAGTCAGTGCAACTGTGCTGCTTATTGCTTATGTTTTTTCTTTTATACTGGTTCTCTCCTTTAGCCATTTTTGGGGTCTAGTTTTGTAGCACCTGAAGATAGAAAAGGCTTTAAAATGCAGAGTTCTCACTCTGCATGATGAAAATACTTTGTCATGTGCAATTTAATTCAGTCTTGGAAGTTCTCATTATTCTGATTGCTTTCTCTTCTCAGTTTTCAGCTTTTAAGATCACAGTATTTTATACGAAAATCTCAAGTTTTCATAGGCAAAAAGCACTTTTCTTTGGAAACATGAGGATTGGAAATTTGAAGAAGCATGAATTCTCATATATACTTCCAAATGAGTAAGTCAAGAATAATAGTAAGAAAGTTCCCCCTGAACAAACACTTTAGGAAGAAAAATCTAATTTCTTAAGAAGCAATTCATGATTTTTTCAGCTTTTAGAATTCAGTTTTACTCACTAAAACTGTCATAGCTATTTAGACTCTTTAGTGGGTTTGGTTGTTTTAGGTTGGTTTCTTTGCATTTAAAATTACTCCTGTGAAGTTAAAGGTAAAATATGATCTTCCAGAATACCATGCGCAGTGAAATGAGATTTTTTTCTTTTTCTTTTTTTCTTTTTTTTTTTTTGGTATGTAAAACTCCTGCCTGGGCAGAGGGTTTTCACAACCCTCTGCACCATTTACATCTTTACTGGAGAAGTCTTGCACGAGGACAACTTTTGCACCGTAAGGACAGCGCAAGGCCCAGCTGATGTTGTGAAGCTTGTGCGTTTACGATACGAGCCGGTCCAACACAAATCGGGCTGATACGTGTGAGAGTTTACGGCAAAAGCGGGGTGAGAAAATCACTTCTGCAGCGCGGCTGTGACCAGCCTGAACGGAGTTGCTTTGTGCACTGGGTCTGGAGGAGTCGGAGGGGACAGGCAGGTTTTGTGAGGCTGGGGAAGGGTGTTTTAGAGACCGGCTTCGTGTCGAAAGCAGAAGGGAGCTGGTAGGGGAGCCGTGGTGTTGCGGTGCTGTGCTTTAACAGCAGGGCACTTCCCCCGAGCAGGGGTGTGAAACTGCCGTCCCCTGCTGCTCTCCAAGCCGTGCTCTGGGTGAGCTGCTTTCAGTGCACGTGTTGAGGTCAGTTAAGACCACCAGCATGTGTGGTGTTTTATTAACTTAAAAAACCAAAACACCTCTGTTATTGGCTTAGTACCTCACTGGGAGCGTAGATCTAGCCCAGTAACCAAGCTTGCGTGATGGGGATCTGAACTAGTGATGTCGCCTTACAGCGATCAGTAATAAATTCAGAAAGACGTTGTCAGGATATTGAAAGTGATTCTTCACTCTACACCTCTGGAAAGCAGTAGATGATGGGAGATTTTGATTCCCCTTGTGAGGAGATACGGCATCTTTAGCGTTCCTTGGCTTACTTTCGGCAGGCTTCCAGCCCTTCGCGTTTACGTGAGCAGATGGTTTGCTGTATAATTGTCATAATCTTTATAAGAATGCATTCTTATTTTTCCTTAGTAAGTGGTGGGCAAATGATCTTTTTCTCCTGGGTGCTTGGTATAAATATTTCACAGATCCACTTAAAATATACATACATACATATATATATATATATATATATATGAATTCTGTAAGTATGACAATTTAAGCATTATTTTCCATGTTTTTAGCTGAATTATTTCTTTAGGCAGCTAACTCTTTTATTATATTCAAAAATAGGAAATCTACATGGTGCTTAAATGCAGGGTCTATTTTGCTTTGAACAAGTCTTTACCTTCCAAGCAAATCTGCTTGACTTTTTCCCTCCAAGATTAATTTTCAAGTTTTTTTCCCAAAGTGAGGAAGCTCAACAGAAATTGTTTTAACGAGATAGACATCTAGTTCAATAGAAAGAAATTCCTGGAGAAAAATAAATTCCGAGAAAGATTGTGCTTCTAAAAGATAATTTAATTAAAAACTTAGTGTGGTGACAGATTGGACATCTTGTCTAACATCTTGAAAAGAAGAAAGTATTTGGAACTGCACAAGCAGAATAAAATTTTTTCACAGTGAGGCCAAGCCAGTGTCCTCCAATTATTTTGCTGAGAGGAGAGGTCCTTGCTATTTGCTACGTCCTTATTACGTGAGGCTTCTGTGTCAGGCCTTCACAAGTCAGCTTGTGGCCTATTTAGATTGCCCAGATTTCAAAGTCACTTTATACTGTCAGGAATCAGATAAAGTGGACATGTCTCCTTCTCGGAGAGTACTGACATCCAAAGCGGCCTTTTAATTTATAGCTCCATAAGGCAAGGCTTTCAGCTCTTGGATGCCAGGAGCCAGGATATTTGAACACGATTTGCCTCTTAGTTGCTGTACTAGTCCTTTAGGGGAAGAGTTATGTTTGTAATTAAATCTCAGCTTGATGGAGTAATTCAGCGTATCTTGTTTGGGCTGTTTTACTGGTGCGGGCTGGTTACGTAACTCTTCAGTTGTTGGTTGAATCTCAAGATGGAAAATGTCTTCACTCTGCTGTGGCTGCGTTTTTGTGCATATTCTTTCAGTAACCCTGCGAGTCAGGATGACGTGTGCTTCAAAGACGCGCCCGTACACACAGAAAACGCGTGTGGAAAATGCACGTCTGTCACTGCTGCATGCGTGTGACCATTTAAATGCAGATTAGGCCGTCTTTTATAACCAGCACTCAAGTTCTATGCACAATTTTGAGGGCAGGCTTTGAATATATTTCTACAAGTGTCTGGTGCTTGAAGATAGAGGGTGGCGTTGTCCATGTGGAGCCCTGAATCTCCAGTAAAATCTGTATATCAGTGTTGATACTTTGAGGGATTGGGTCACTATGTTTTTGAGTCTTCATAAGAACAGCAACAACTACATGCATGTGTAGAAGTGAAAAATACTCAACCGGATTGCATCTTGATTGCTTGGTGCATTGCTTCTTAGTCTTTTTTTTTTTTTTTTTTCTTTCTTGGTTGATCAAAGTGGCAAGCATAACACAGGTCAGGAAGGAGGAGAAAGGTGTCCCTCTGCTATGTCTGAATACCATGAAAATGGGCAAGTAGTCGCTCAGGGAAAAAATGAAGTCCCATCTGTTAGTAAATAGATTATTTTTGGAAAAGGAAACTTTTGTGATGTGGAACTTCACCATTGAGTAAAGAATTCTGTCTGTAACTGGTGGTGGATAACTGATGGTGGACTTCCTGAAACTAAGCTTAATTTAAACACATTTAAACTTAGCTGGATTCTTAAACTTAGCTGGATTCACATGTGTTTTTAGGAGCAGTGTTATGTCCTATAGTTTCATTAAGACTAAGCATATCCTTTATTGGTTGTGTGTGGACTGAGGACCCTCAGAATTACTATTTGTAATCTCTGTATTGGCCTGCATGTATTAAAAAGTGAAAGTGCTACATAAAAATTATGGTTAGCAAGATTTGAAGGGGGAAGCATTGATGTGATGGATGTTTTCTTTTATGAACATAAAGCATGATGTTTTGTTTATGAGCACTGAGCCCAAACCCAGTCGTGTTCCCAGAAGCCTACATGATTGAACGAGTGGATGTTAAAAGTCCATTTTCTTTGTTTCCTCAGGTTTTGCTGCTTGCATTTGCAGAAGATTTAGAATGCATCCCTGGATTCCAGCAAAAGGTTTTTTATATCGAACAGCCATCGGAATTCACAGAGGACCAGCCAGTTCTGAACTGTATGTTATTTTTGTATATTATTTTGCAAAAACAGAATGAACTATTGCTCATGTGTTCATATCACTCCCATCATTTATCAGAAAGCTTCTAAGTACAGAGAATGCTGAACATGGTCGTGATTCTGCCCGGGTTCCCCTGCTGTAATCCTGTATTTGTATAGACTTTGATCTGTTCCGTGTGTTAGAGATGACAAAATACTATGTATAAATATTCAGGACAATATGAATGTTGTGAAAACTTGGAGTCTTCTACTCCTCTGAAGTAACTTTCCTCTGAAATCTTGGTTCTTACTCTCTCAGAAGTCAGTGCTTGAGTATTTCTCTGTTAACTTGTCTCTACAAGTCCAAGTTTAAACATATTCTAAAAGCTTAACTCTGTCTATGCAGGTCCTGGTCTTTCCATAAAATTCAGAGGTGTTTGGATGAAGTCTGTGATCATTAGTGACAAAAAAATTGTTACTACCCATGTTGTACAAAGGGAGTACTGGTAGTTCCAATGGCCAGGTGTCACCTAACAAAATCTAAGCTGTGTGCCCAAAGCATTAAACCAAAAGGTGGAATTTTGGAAACTTGACTTGCTTCAATCCTGGTGTTAATTCATTCAAATACATTAGTAAGCAAGTGTTACAAACTGCGATTTTGGTTCCATGGGTTTGGGATTTCAGGACTACCAACTCAATATAGTACCTTTGAATCTTTTATATAGTACCTAAGAATCTTTTAAAAGGTAGCTAATGGTGCTATTCTGATGATCTCCGAACCTAACAGAATACGTATTACTACATATACGTATTCAAATTACTAATAGTTCCTTTGTTCAGGCTTGGTTGCTTGCTGTTGAAGTGGGAATGATGCTAGATATGTGGTATGAGATACTAGTGCTGGTGTCCAGTAAAGTAATTGGAGCTGAGTGTAGGGTAATGGTCTGGTGAAACTAGGAATTACAAAAGAATGTAATTCATTAGGTGCATATATTTTACATCTCAATTATCTCCTAGATATGATTATCACATATTGATATAATTGCTCTGTTATGCATGTTTGGATGAAATTATGGTATTTTACCTTGAAAGTTTAATATTAAAAATCATTGTGCATATATTAGACTTACCTGAGTCTGTTGGAATGATTATCTCAGACTAAGATTTAGACTTTTACAGGTGCTAAAATAAACTTCTAGGATCACCTCCTTCTCTCTCCTCTCCCCTCCCCCCCAAGCATTTAGATGAGTTATTTATGAGCCAGAGATGCATCTGCAGAGGAAATTTAGATTTTAAGTAACAGTGCTACTCACTGGGATGCAAGTTCATTGTTCAGCTTGAAGACAGAATTCAAACTTCTAATTTCTAAGGCAATTTTGATGTTTTTAAGTATTTTTTCTTTATTTAGTGATGAACACAACTTGAATGAATTTAAATTCATGTGTGAATTTAAAGATACATTGTTAAAAGCAGTAGTTCATAGTACACAGGAGGTGTAATAGATTTAAGTGCACAGTGTTAGAAACCTATGTAAAGAAAAGTAATATTCACAAGTTTATTCAAAAATAACCTTTGTCTCCTGTCTGACTTCCTCTGAGTACATTGATGCTGTGGTGCATCTGGCCAGATCTGCGGATTTGTGCTCGTTCTGCTGGACGATGCGAGGTACAAGCTGTTTAGGCCAATGTTGCCTGGGCTGTTGTGTGGTGACCCAGCAAACTGTTGCTGGTGTGAAGCTGGCACGATAATTAGGATGCTGTCATTAATATGAGGAGGGGGGAAGAGCAGGAGGAGATTTGGAAAGATCTTAAAACAATCTTGGGAATTAAATTATTTTAATAAGCAGACGCTAAATTGGCCTAATGTGTAATGTTCAACAAAGGCAGACTGTCATTGCATGACTCAAGCTAATTCAATCACTTGTAAATAGTATGTCCTTCATGCAGCAGTATTAAAGCTCTGCATAGTTTCTTCTTTCTAGCTGTCAACAGAATTGATATTTTTAATTGTCTGTTTGAACATACTTTGCATGCAGTTGCATCTTTTTATACACATTACCCAAGAGCAGTGTAATTCAGCAGTTGTATTGCAATGTGAGGCTTACCATGGCTCTGTAAATTAATAGAGCGAATATGCAAAGCAGGTCTATAGCGGTGATTGCTTTTGTAGTCCTCAATAAGCCAAGGAGCGTCGTAATTTTTTTCTGAAGTGCTGGAAAACAGCCCTTTTTTATCTCTCAATTTAAACAAGGGCCTACTGTAAATGTCAGTATCTCCGTAGTTATTAAATACAGGTTATAGTTTTTTCTTATGTATTTACGACTTTTAAATGTGATTGCGTTAATTATATTTTATGTTCAGTGGTGGGAAGAGGGAGAGGAGCTCAGACTGAAGGTGCAGAATTCTCCTCTCTCTTTTCACTAGAGTGAGGGGAAAAAGTTACTGGACGTATTCAGAAGACCTTTAAACAATTCTGACCTAAAATAAGAAGAAACCAGATTATAGAATACAGGAAAACTACTGCAGCTGTTTAAAATACTAAGAAGCCTTGTAGAGACAAGGGAAATAATATGTAAAAACAGTTGTAGATGTAACTCACGATCATTTAACTTTAAAGATTTCTCTGCTAATCCAAATAAAATCATAACTTTTCCAATGTGATTATGGTCATGTTTCTTTCTCTTTGCTTATTTAAAGCATCCAGCCTTACTCGGACCATTTTCTTTTACTAGTTTTGTATTCAGTACACTTTCCTATGGATGCTTTTCTGGTTAGATCACATTTTTTTCCCTTCTCCCTTGTTTTTTTTTTTATTCCTGCCTCTCCATTTTACTTCTGTTCTTTTGCTATTTGAAAAACATCTTTTTGTGATTTCTCGTTAAAATATCGCTTCTGTTTTCGTAATCTGAATTCAAAGGAAGTGTATTGCAGAGTCCCTGGCATAATGGGGATTAAAATAGAAACCCTCCCCCACACACTTCAGCTAGTTAGAACTTTGACAAAAGTAATTAATTTCTTAAAAAATTGAAATGTTAAGCTGTATTTTTTAAAAAATAATTTTGCTTGACCAAATTCTCATTTTCTTGATGCTAGAAAATTTTCTTAAGTATATTTAAAAATATTAGAGAAAGCAGCTAGTGCAATGCTGAAGTTCCTTTATTTGTATTTAATTTCAACAGATGGTTTTAATGATGCTTGCATGCTGCTAGTCTGTACAGTGATGCTGTTGTCTACTGTCATGAGCGCCTCCACCTTGTACAAAGTAGAACCTGTGTTCCAGCTTAGTTCCCAGCTCTGTACACACAATTCTGTGTGTTCAGCCCATTATCCGTAGGTAATCCGGATGTCATGTTGTCAAATTGCTAACTTGTAGATGTTTCTAAAATGCGAGAGGCTGGAAAAGCAGAGATCAAGTGTAAGGTCTTGGTTGTGACCCCAGCCAAGGGGGGTCATGGTGCTTCTACTCATGGTCTACCCAATTGCTTTTCCTTGGTGCAATTTAATTAAAGCAAGATGCTCCCTCAATATAGTAGGGGAGAGTTCGTAGAGCTCTAATTTGTCTAGAAGTACTGGGCAATGCCATGACTAGATCTTTTTTTCCCTCCTTGTACCATTTTTAGCTTGTACCTAGGATGGACAAGATCACATAGGTGGGATTGTTATGCTGTTGATAAGGTGATAAGTGACAACTTTTAATGAAGGGTTTTACACCTTTTGGAAACATTTGTGGCTGTCAAATACTTCCCCTTCAGTGAGGTTGTGTTTGTCTAGGCTTACAGGTCGCTGGTAGCGACGATGCTCTGGCTTGCTAGACTGATAGAAAGTTCCTAATCAGGCCCATCAAATGTGGAAATGTAATTGTATTACATTAATCATGTTTATATTTAACACACATGAGTCCTGGCTTTTTGGGTGTTTTTAATTGACAATAAATCAAATAGTACACTTGAAAAATTGAGGCAATTAACATAAAGGCATTGGGTGATGTGTTGCGCATACTAAACTGGGGAATACATTGCCAGTGATTTAAATGTCAAAACAAAGGCAGTTTTGACCCTTACTTGAAAAGCTTTAATTTGGGTGTTAATTAATGGCTGACCTCTTCTGTCTCTTCTGTGATAGATTGCATGTTTCAGAGCTTGGACTGCTTCAAGATCAGGGCTTTGTTCATATTTGGCTATGTTTTTCATTTTGTGGGTTTTAACAAAGACTTTTTTAGTCAACCATATTGAAAATCTTTGTTTGCCCATATATTGGGAAATACATTAGTCCGCTTATTAATGCGTGAAGGTAGCTTTGTTATTGTTGAGCAAGGCTGTAGCTTTCAACAAGATTGCATTTATTTGAACTGTATAATGCCTGTAGAGATAAAGACTGGCGAAGACCATTTCCACTATTGCAGCATCATGTGTGTACATACATCATAGCGCTGATCACGCTCCTCATCAAAGCGCTTCCTACTGATTCTCGGCTAAATAGATGAGTCATGCGAGATTTGTGATTTATCAGACCTACTCTTCCCACTGATTACCAAGATGCTTGATTGTACAGATGGCCTCTTACTGTGAATGTTTCGTGCTATTACTGCTGTTATGCTTGACTATTTACTCTGAATGATGCATGTAGTTATCAGGCACTTGATTCAACTCCACCGGCTCCACCTTTCCTGTGGGTTGCATAGAGCCAATGAGGCAGTGTAATTCAATACACTGGAATGCACCAGGTGCTATTTTAATGCAAGGATTATACCTCAGTGTTGATTCTTTATGTTGAATATTGCATGTTTTAGGTACTTAGAACTAAAGGTGATAGGTGTAGCTTGCAAAAGGGCACATTCAAGTGAGGTATGATTTTGGCTTAATCTAATGCAGGGAAATCTATCTAGACTTGCATGTAATAGCTAGACGCTATTAGCTATGGAATTTCCAGTTAATGGACGTGCATGTATCTGTAATGTGTCCCCACTGAAACATAGTTGGGCATGTTCGAAATAAAAGATGTCTCTAACAGATTTTGAATTGTACAAGAACCTGTCTTAAAAGTTACTTTTCTTTCCTGTAAATGGCTCAATATGTTGAAGAGTACTTATTTAGAAAATATTGAAAAATATGACTTGGTTCCTGTGCTGGGCATGCTGTATCAGGTTCTGCAGAAGTAAGTCTGTCAGCCTATCTGCGTGAATAGCTGAATGATTTTTAAACTCCAGAACATATCTTAATGTGCACAAAGCAGTCCTTAAAACCTGATATCACAGCCTGAGTTCTGATAACTGAATGCATGATTAAGACCATATTTAGACACACAGAAGGAAAGAGGTATTTATTTGCATATGTATTGTTAATACATATTGCAACTGAAAGTAATATAAAATACCTCAGATGCATTTCTAAATAGACAGAATATCATATCTTATGTTAAATTGTTTTCATATATGATTAAAGTGAAACAAAACAGAAAATATGGTTGAGTGCCAGGTGGTCAAACACGTCTGCCTTCTAAGCAGTGCATGTCAACTTATTAACAGGACCTGAGGGGAAATGAGTTTGTGCATTTAACTTAAGTAACTTTTTCCCTCCAAAAGGAAGTTGCCTATTAGACCGAACAATCTGAAAGAACTAATTAGTCTTGGAAAAATGGCTTCAGATTTAAGTCAATCTCAAAGGGATGTAGTCACAAATCTACCTGCCCCAAGACAGCTCTTGTAAAGTAGGAAATGGGAAAAACATGTAAGGGTCAAATCTACTTGTGTTGTTAACAGGTTTCTATAATTATTCCAAGATTGAGAAAATCAAAAGCTAAAACTAGACAGCTGCTTGTCTGTTGAGGAAAAACTGCAACTATAGTTTTTTATTTAAAAAAAAAAAAAAGGAAAAAGAAAAAAAAATCATCTTTACTGGGACAGTGCATGCTATTAACTGTGTGGTTCTGAATGCAGGATGGAAGAATAACAGATTACTTGGTTTGAGATTAGATTGGCACTTGGAGACTTTCCAGGAACCATCATGTGTTACATATAATACTTTTTTGAAATATGCCGAGGCCTTGGTTGGTTGAAGCATGCCAGCTGTTGCTTTAATAGTCCAAATCAATGACCAACTGCTCGGCATTAGTGGGATGTGTCAGCTGCTCAGCGCAATGAAAACCCTCGGTTACTAATGTCCCCAGGTGCTTTAATGGAAGACTCTTCTGTTCATTTCTAGTTGGCACTTCCAAATCAAAAATCAGATTAAGTTGTTATGCCCAAACTGATTGACAACATAGGCCAAGAAGCAGCCTCATTGCCTATGGGTACATGAACACATTGTAAAGCCAAAAATCTTTATCCTTTAGGAGAATGAGTAGCTCGGAGTTGGACAAACTCAGCAAGCAGACGGTCTGACACAAATCGCTTGTGGCTAATGAGATTTAAAGTGTTATTGAGGAAACGAGAGGTAGGGGCACATGTCTTCTGGCCCTGCTTCAGAGCTGGCATCGTGCTGCTGCCTGCTGGGCACCAGCCCATCTTGGCCAGGCGGGAGGCTGCTCTTGGTGTCTCGTGAGCAGGTGGAGATATGACACACTGCGTGCCGAGACCTTTCTCTGCTTCTGCAGTATGTAGTTCTGTATTTTCACAGGCTGCATTTCTGACGGATCTTTTAACAGGAGGATCTTAAAGTGGCACCATTCGGAGGAGTCATGGATAGCTAACCTCTTCCGTTACATTTCACAGTGCAATGTGGACATTTAGTGTGAATTAGTGGAAGTATGTGAGATTAAATCTCTCTTTAAACAGAGGATCTCATATAAGTTAATGATATCTTAAAGCATGCAAGTGTTCTTAAAAACAGTTGTAGATGTAACTCACGATCATTTAACTTTAAAGATTTCTCTGCTAATCCAAATAAAATCATAACTTTTCCAATGTGATTATGGTCATGTTTCTTTCTCTTTGCTTATTTAAAGCAGCCGTGCCTAGGCAGGACAATTTGTGTGTTGTCCGCTTTAATGCATGCATTTCCTTTTCCATAGCTTTCTTGTGGCATGTGATCTTTCTGTCTCTTTTTGGTAGTAAGTAACATAGGCAATAAATCATGAAGTCTTTTTGAAATTTATTAGATTGAGTACTTTTTGCTAGCTGTGGGCTAGCGTTCTGATTTTGACCCAGTCTCAGTTCAGCTCACCCACCTGAACTATTTCTCTAGAGAAGAGGAGGTAATTTTCATGGGTTTGTTCTGAAAGCCCTTGTCATTGTGGAATGATTTTGACTATCTGTATGCCTTTTACCTACTGCTGCTTGTTAGGCAGACTATAGTTGTTGGAGTAAACACATGTCATGTGAGGCAAATATTAACTAAAATATTTGTGCAACTATTTTGAATCCTTGTAAGAAAATGTCAACTCTGGTAGATGGTATGATCTGCTGAAAGAAAACATTGGCTTAAGAAAGCTTGACTGAAAACTATTACTTTTTAATTGAAATCTGGAACTTTTAAGCAACTAAGAGTGCGGGGAAGGCTTAGGAGATTATGCCTATAGCAACCTGGATGCTGCTTTTTAGATTGGAACTCTGTTTTCAGTGCTGTTTTCAATGCTGGCTTTGATCAGCTCCTCTCTTAAAAATCAGTGCGAGCTTCTCTCTCTCCAGGCTGCGGAGACCTGTGTAGAACTGAAGGGCCCTTAAAGAAGGCAAGAGAAGGGAAGTGTTGCTGGAGCAGCTATGAGGCAGCAGATTGCAAAAGAGATTTTGCTCTGCAGTCAGAACTGCAAGCATGTTAGAAGTAAAAGACATTCTAATTAACGCACGGAACATCCTGCAATCAGGAATTCAGATTTGGCTTATTGAAGGGCAAACTGTGAATCACTTCCATATTCCTTATCCTCAACAGTGGTGTTGACATTTCAGCTGCATCTCAGGTTTGTTTATGGACTGAGTTGTCCTGTCTCATAGAGTTTTTTTTCCCCAAAACATCAAAAACTAGATTGTGTAAAATAGGCACCTTTTTAATTTTTGTTTGTTTCTGTATTACATCATGAAACTAGAATATGTTTATATTCTCTCCTCAATGAACTGGTTAGAAACAGAGTATTTGTAGAATGCATTCTAGCTTGGGAATACAGTTTAATTTTTCTTGTGCAGCAAAGAGCTAGTGGCAACAGTAAATGTGTGAAGACTTGCTAAAAACCTAAATAATTGCCTGGTTACAATTCCTGTAAACTTTATTTAGCTGAAATTTTAATTATAGTGCCAGCATCAACTTCTGCAATAACACAGCAGGGAGATCTGTATAATTTGACCTTTATGAAACATTAACACAAATGTATAAAAAATAAAACTTCAACTTTGAAAAGTAAATACAATGAGAAACAATATAAGGAATTGAGGGAGAAAAAAAGCATACATATAGTACTGTTTTTTCTGAAAAACACCGTTGAAAAAAATGCCCTAGTATGGGCACAATGAGATGTTGGCTGATTTGATTTCCTTTATCTGGCCTTGTAAAATAAAAATAAAGCACTGGACAAACCTGCTATTGTGAATTACGCACTGGGCCAAGAGCTGCTTTCTCCTGAGCATCACAGAAAAAACCCTGGTGTGACTGAAAAGGAAGGACAGACTAGGCCAGTCTGTACTGCAGCAACTTAGCATTGGCCTTTTTAGGAAAAACACCTGCTTTGACTGGTATATAGCACCAGAGTCACAAATATGAATGCACTTTGGGTTTTTTTCTGGCTGAAATAGCTCATAAGTTGTGGCATGGCAACAGTGTGTTAAAAGATGAATAAAAACAATGTTCTGTTGTTGTAGAAAAGTGCTTAAGAATGCAATACGGGGCTTCCATTTTCTTTAATGTCATTCAAAGCATAGTTCAATCAATTTTAGCTGCTTTTTGTGAAACTAAATTGAAGCTGTAGACATAAGAATACTTTCAGTGAGTTGTTTTGCTTTATGTCCAATCATAAAAATCAAATTTGAAGATGTTTGAATGCCAAGGTTAGATGTTGCTCTTAAATTAGCTACCATACTTGTTCTTTTTTTTTTTTCCTGCCTGTGTTACTTTCATTTTGCTGTTTGTTTGATGGGTGAAGTGTTAACTGCCCAAATCTATTCTTTAATTATATTCTGTGTTTTGTGCTTTACAGTAAGGTTTGTTACGGATAACTATTGTTAGTAAGGTGCATCTTTTTGTGGCCCACAATGCTATATGCCAGATATACTAGGGAAGGTAGGGAAGAGAAAGAAAAGAACATATATTAATTTTCTGGAGTGGAACTTCTCAAGACTCCAACTCCTGCTGTGGCAGAGAAATGCGAACCGAGGCTAATGGCTTGCAGACCTGCTTAAGGTTTGAAGCTGTCCTGCAGAGCCATCGCATGCATGGGGTGCTGTGTCTGTGCAGCTCTGGGGATAGCTTCATTCCCAGGACGAACACTGAGCTTTTGGGGAGAAATTCCCTCTGCCATCTCCTTGTTGAGGAAGGGCGGGTGAACGTCCATGGCGCGTCGTCCAGCCTGCTGAAGGACAGGAACTGATGCTCAGCCATGTCCCTGTCTACCACAGCATCCTCACGCCAGAAGCCTAGGCTGCCCTCACGGAAGTGGAAGGGGGTTTCCTTGACTCCTTTGTGCGACTTTGTGCTCGGACGTGTTGCGCAATGCAAATAAACGGTATAGAGTGCAGGGAGGCAGCTGCTAGGAACCTCTCTGACCACACTCCTTGGGTGCTCGTGGTGGCTGCAGAGATGGCCAGTGAGCTCGGTTGCCTGAGTGTCTAGGTTTGGCTGTATTGTTGATGGTCTTTTTTATTGTTCTTGTTTCTTAATCTTGGCTTTTCTAGGCAAAAGTAGTATTGCTTAGCTTGCATCTGTAGAGGAACAACTTAAACATCATTTTTACAATGTTTTTCTACAAAGCAGTATTCTAGGAGTTGTACAGCATGATATGCGTCCAAAGCTCATGAGTTTGAATTAACTTTCTGTGACATCAACTTTTTTAATCTAAAGCCCTCTTTAGTAGCAGAGCTCATCAGTTCCCTCTTCTGATGAACAAGAAAAATGTTCAAAATGTTCTGTAATATTTGGTCTCTTTTTTGAGAAATGTCTGAGAGATGTTATGCAGGTAAGTGGGTGGTTTTTAGCACAATATAATAGGAGTTTCTGGTGAGTATAAATCAAAATAAGAAACTTTGTTTAAAATTAGATTATTACTTCTGGCACTTCTGAGACATTGTATTTTAATAGCTTTTCCACTAAAGTTAGAGGAAGCTAAAACATAGAAGCTTTAACAATTACATAATAAATCTATTAATCTTAATGCCTCTGGAAATAGTAGTCATTGACTACTTACTACTGTTTTCATATGTCAGCATCATTTCCCAGAATTATACTAACTGCAGTTATCACTGACAATTAATTGAAACGAAATTACTAGTATGATGATCTAGACCTACTGGTCATTTTTTTATGTAAATCTTAGTGATGCCCTTAAACATACCAAAGCCCTGGATAGGGATGAGCTCTCGAAGGAGGCAGAGGGAGGTGGGTGCTGCATCCCACTGCCCATGTCGGAGCAGACTGGGGCAAGGAGGGTGGCGGGCACGGGGTGGCCGCAGCCCCTGCTTGGGGATAGTACCGCTTGCTAGAGCTGCTGGCACTGCCCCCGCAAGGACTGACAGATTTTAATAAGACTAAGACACAAATAACTGTTCAGCAAGTGTGAAGACGAGCTTTGACCAAAGGATGCTGGAAATAGTAGCTCCAAGCTAAGGGGGATAGAAGCACGCTCTGTCTAGCGTATTGGTCGTGCTAGTCTCAAATGTGCGTGGTGTCTCCTTCAGAGCTGGGGAGCCAGAAGACGTGGTAGCAACCGCTGCCTTCAACTTGCCTTCTGCGGAGAAGCCTGTATGAGTTTCATAGGGTATTGCCAGCTTCGTGATGGTGGTGGCAGCCGGTGGAGGGTAATGAAGATGAGATGTGAATCCTTATCTCTGTCCAGAGAAAGAGGTGGTGCCCCAAAAGGTCAATTAAATAAAGCACTTGTTTAGACTAAAAGAAAATAATGAGCAGATACCCAGGCACTCCTGTGATATGTTTGTGGCAGTCCTCAAGATCTTATGTGCTGCCCTGTGTTTTCTCATCTAAGCTTTCCTGAAGAGCAGAGCTTTCATTAGTATCTACATGTGCCATATGCCCAGGAGAGTGAAGTGTGTGAGTTGTGCCCACATACCCTGCTTCACCCTTCTGTTGCCTCTTCCTTCTGTTGAAGCTGTCACTTTTTAAATGGAATAATGAATTATGGATTAAATGAGAGTGTGACTCTCTGGTTTGCCTATTTCCGTATCAGGAAGGTTGTGTTTTTTTTTTTTTTGGTCCTTGCTCACTTGAATGCTCTTTTTAACATTAAAACCATTAGAAGTATTAGTGCTTTTAAAAAAAGTGTTTTTATAGCTATTTTAATAAGTATACAGGCAGAGGGAACTAGAACCTGCTTGTAGTGAGTGCAGAAGAATATTTGGGTATAATTTAACCTGTGTAGATATATGTAAACAACAGTTTCATCAGGAAGCAGAAAGTGTCTTGTTCTCTGGATTTTTCAAGCCACCTGCTGAATTGGCATTTCTGTGATTTTTTTTTTTTATTTATTTTCCCTCTGCCTTAAAATGATGAACGGGGTACAACTGAAATGGCTCTGAGGGGCTGGCATATCTTGCTGGGTGGGAGAGTCTCCTAAGAGAGGGTGATGCAGGGTCCTGCAGCATTGGGCAAGGAGAACAGCTCATCTAGAGCCTTCCAGAGCCCTGGGAATATTCCTGTTGGGGAGCTGCTGGATGGGTGGAGAACAACTCCTATGCTTCCTTCTCCACCTGGTAATTCTTCTCCGCTTTGGTAATTCTCCAACTTTTCTTTCTTAGAAATCAAACCTTTCTTTATCACAAGAAATGCTTTCTATATTGTGTGAAACAACTTTTGTTTTTGGCAAGAAAAATGTTTTTTCCTCTGAATTCAATTCCAGTGGAACCCATTTGCTCAACATCATCTATTTGGCAACTGAACCAAAACTAAATTATTTGTGCAACTCTAATGGTGTCAGTAAATTGATTTCAGTGGAACACTAGACTGCATTTCCTTTCTGGAGTGCCCTGAAGTGATCATTATTAATGATAAATGACAATAGAAATTTTACAGATAAATTAATAACTTAGACATTGCTATGAAATGAGAAAAGCAATGTGGATGCCCTTGAAAGAACCTGAACATCTTAGTTCATCATCTGCTCATTGTTTGTTAATAGATCTTAAGGCGGCTATACTCTGAATTTGCCATTGACTTACAGTATTGAGAGCAATGTTATAAAAAAACGAAGGAGCTCATTTAGCTGTATTACCTGGGCCTGCCACCTTGTGTGCCCGCAAGAAATGTAGATGGCTGTATTGGTTTTTCCCAACAAAATGTAGTATCTAAGCTCAAAGTGCTAATAGCAGCTTTTCCTGAGACTAGTGGATTTAATAAGCACGTACTACTTAAGCTATCCTTGTTTTGGAGATTTCATCCAGGAAAACAATGGGAAAGTCTTCCTCTGAGAGCTGCTATGAACAAGTGAGCCAGCATAACGACAAGGAGTTAATGTTTATTAATCAAGGTGGAGTTTTTCCATCTTTCCAAGGATAATGTGTATATACTGGAGACACTGCAGGCCACCAGATGTGGTGGTATGCTCTTTTTCCTTTGCCATGGAGTTGTGTGGTAGGGTAGTCAGGAACTATGTTAATATGACCCCAAATTTTTTGAAAATTTTTGAAATCTATTTTTTTTAAATCTAAGAAAATGGTTTCTGTCAAATGTATCAGTTCACCAGATTTTAAATAGGTTTTGTCTTCTAATCTTACATTAATCAATGTATTCTTTTCTGATTGCAATAGCAGGATGAAAAAAATTCATAAAGGGAAAATATTTAGTATGAATATTTGTATCACTTTTTACTTTTAATAAATTAATCCGGATTTAAAGTTTTTTCTACTATGCTACAACTAGAAATGGCATTTGATAATTCTTCAACTGTCAGAAGTCTGACTTCTACTGAAGTCTGATGTTCACTAATGGATACAAATATACTATTTTATGTACTTGCTGTCCTCCATTTCATAGTAAAAGATCTAATTACAAGTAAAATGGGAATTAAAACAGTGAGGTGGGGGGGTATCTATTTTTTTCCTAAAGAAAGGGATAGAAATGCAATTGAGTGTATGTTGATCTGAAGCTTTCTAGGGTTTGGCAGAAAACCCCTGTGATAGTCACAAAATGCTACAGGAATTATAGGAGGTGCTGAACACTAATCCGAGTTTGACTTGCCATTTGTAGCTGAGTTTATGCAGTTTTGCTTTACCTCTGGAGAGTGAAACCATTTGAGATCAGTGTAGACAGGAAGGTGTTGAGGTGTGTGAGTCAGCACATGGTCAGAAATTTCTTCCAGCCTCTCAAAGACTGAGGATTTTGATGGATATTATCAATAACAGTGCAAGCCTGAGAATAAAATTGGCAAACTAAGTTAAGAAACACTTCTTTGCCTTATCCTGGAACATATCACAAACCTCCCTGCATTTTAGGTCAGTATCAGTGCACAAAGCTAAAATTTATCTTGAGAATTTAACATGTTCCCTCCCTGCCCCCCCCCCCATTTCAAAATAATGCCTTTATTGGTCTTGATGCTTTAGGGATTCCATTAAAAATCCCAGAACAGTGATTTTTTCCTCTAGTCTGAAACAAAATTAGTGTGCTCACTTAAATCATATTATACTGATTTATACCAATGAGGAGGTTCGGTCTTTTTATCCAAATCTTTGATATATTAATAAATCTTTGTAATAATCTTTCTATTATGCTGAATTATGTATTGATCTTGTTTTACAGGGACTTCATTGCAGCATTCTAGAAGGAAAATAGGCTTTTAGATGTCATCCTGAAACTCCCGAATATACTATTACCTATAATTCTGTGAGAACCTAATCATACCTCCTTTGATTTCAATGAGACCTCTCTCATTGGCTTTATTTGGAGCTGAGACTTAGGTTGAGCTATTACCTTGTTATTGAAAGCGTAATTGGCATTTTGATTCAATTTTCGGTCTCTTCCGTGGTCTCGTATTTTAGTTTCTCCTGTGCATGCAGTCTTGCTACATCTGGCAATATGTAGGATGCTGCATTCCTTAACTATAGTTTTAATGCAGATGCCGGTAGAGTTGGCTTAAAGTGAAAAATTGTGGGGGGAGAAAAATGGAAAACTTTGTTAGTTTTGCTTACAAAAAGTTATTTTTTGGGATAGAAAAAATGATGAGCTGTAATTTGGCATTTTATCTGCCCCCTTTGTCAGTGTGATAAAGTCCTTCCTTTCCTTTGGAAGGATTTGGAGCGTTCCCTTTAGGAGAAGACCTGAATCCATGGCTGGTGCAGTGTATTGCAGAGGAGGAACCTGAGACACCCACCTCTGTCCTCAGTTTTCTGGCTCTTTTGGCTGGAGTTCTGAAAATTAACAACTCTGTTGCATGTAGAGATCTCTATGCATCAATTTTAGTGGCTGCTCTTACAGAAAGTAAGAGTGGCATTTAAGAGAGACAAAGCACCTTATTAAAGCTAATGCTTTTCAGTGCTTAATATAATCTGTAATCCATGTGGACCTGTCATAATTTACAGCTTGCTTAGTCATAGCAATGAGTCTAAAACTGTCACATAATCTACATCTATGCTTCTGCACAAGAGAAATTGCATGTATTGCTTACTAAAGTTGGTGTCATGGTATTTATCTCATTGCTTAGAAGGTTATCCTCAGCTTAATTGGTGTGTCTCATTATTTATGTTGCCAGGAAAAAAAGGATTAACTATTGGGAGAGAAAGGTAACAGAAGTTTTGCTGCATAAGATAAAAATCAATTTCTGTTTGTTTTTAAACATGATAAATGTAGTCAGGTTTTTGTTTTTTTGAGTCTTGTGCCTCCTGAGAATAATCTTATTAGGATAAAGTGGCCTGTGAAAGGTAATTAGAAAGATTCCCATGAACTGGTCCATGCACATGCTGTGCTCACTACCCTTCTGATTAATGCTCATTTTGATTCTTTTTTGTGGGATTTATTTACTTATTTCACATATAATGTATGTAGTTTCTTTAACAGTGTTCTGTGATTTGAAAACATATTACTATATTTGAGCTTCATGTACCCCTGAACTTCTGCCCCGCTCTTGCAAACAGGCCACTCTTGCCTCGTGCAGCTCTGCTGGCCTGGAGCAGGGGCTTTGCGTCCCAGAACTGTTTTTTTCCAGAATATGGACTAACTAATGACTTTGGTGGTTATTTTTCTGTTGTGCATTCTTGTTTGTTTGTTTGTTTGTTTGCTTGTTTTCGTTTTTAAACAGAGCACCCAAACTGTATGTTGAGCTGCAATCCTTAATTGGAAAACCCAGTTCTCTATTTACTGTTAAATTTTCACAAGATGATGTAGAAGGCCACGTAGAGGCAGGAAGTGTCACTGAAAGGTGAGTTTGGGTCGCACTCAATGCAATGTCTAATCCATACAGATAATCAACACCAATAACATCATTAATATGTAACGATGCTTACAAAAAATGGGATCAGTGAGGAAAATATTGTGCCTTTCGGCACCAAACATAGCACCTTGTATCAGCAGTCCTGATTTTACACTGGTCTGTGCCTTCCATCATACTGTTCTCCCTAATGTGTCCAGATCCCTACCTTGCTGAACCCTTACAGCTTATACTATGTTTTCATATATTAGCTTTTGCTACCCTAATCTCCTTGAATCTACCCTAACTGGGAAACAGCAAAGAAAGAATTAATAGTGAAAAGAGGAGGCAAGAGTGGATGCACCAGAGCAAGGTGGTGTCAGACGGGAGGAAGAGAGGACAGCATCTCAAGAGGTCAACAGAAGGAACGATTCACTCCAAGACCCCTTTCCCCTGCAAATGGACAGGGTGAGGATCCAGGAGACAGGCCTGTGGGCCTCAGCTCCCACAACGGAAAACCCGGGGGAAGGTTTCTCTCTTTATTGTGCCTTTTGTGCTACGTACATGAAAACGTTTTTTAATTCTTTTATTTACCTGTGAAAATTCCAGCGCTTGTTGCCTTTTGCCCACTCTCTGCTCGCGGCCGGGTCTGAGGGTTCTAGGAACAGCTCTGCTGCTGCTAAGTATCTGCCAGCAGATACTGTTAAGGTATCTTTTAATTAACAGCGCTCCTTCGGGTCTGCAGCTTCTCTGGGCAGGAGGACTCTGTCTCTGGGAGGCTTCTGAACTCATTTCGCGTGCTGTGAGCACCTCTCGTGAGCTGTGCCGCCTCAGTGGCGATCCCAACTGTGTGGAATCGGTGCAGCGGGGCACCCTAGGTCCCCGCCACCCACCTGCGTCCCGAGCCCCGTGGCTCCGAATGCTGCCCCCGCTATGGCCTGCAAATAAGCAGACCGACAGAGCTGACCAAAAGGCTTCCGCAGACAGTGTTTCCCTTGCTCTAAAATCAAATGAGATGCAGAGCCCATCTTAAAACAGCCTGGCTGGGGGAATTGGAGAGGGGAGGGCTATTATCAAAACTGCCTCCTATTTGCACCATGTACAAGGACATCCTGTAGCTAGTAAATAATTGTAGCTGCTAGAAGTAATGCGACCTCTGAGGCAGGGAATATCCTCCTACATCTGTTCTGTGTTACTGAGAGCCCTGGTAGATCACTGCTGGAAACTAATGGAGATTAGCCTATTTTCCAGGCACTGCAGTACCTTTAAAATGCTGACAATGCTAAAAATAATTCAGCAGACTCTTGAAAGATGATTTTTTTTTGGGGGGGGGGGGGGGGGGATGAGGCTCAAAGCTTGGGTGGTTTGAGCTGGAGTGCCCTGCAGGGTTGTCTGGGGGCACTAAATGGTAGCTGCAAAACCAGGAGCCTAGTGCTGGAGAGACTTTTAGGAAGCTCAGTGCGTTGCCCCAGGCCCCTCAAATGAAGGATGGCCTGAATAGTTACAGGTCAGGTCTGCACTGGGTGGGGCTGCTGTCAGAAATAATAATAATAATAAAAAAGCCCAAATGCCCCCCAAAACCCACTGCAGCTGTTTTCTTATTCCTTTATATATTCTGCCCAAATCTTTGCAGTGTTTTCTGCTTGGCCTTGCTTTTATTTAGCTGGTTTCTCTGTATATTGATCTCTGGCTGACAGCTAGTTTACGGGCAGCGTTCGTGCCACACAGTGTGTACGCTGAGCGAATGGGAGCCAGGACTCCACAAAACCTCGTCCCTATTGCTCATTAACCCTCTGGCTACATCCAGAGTCATTAGCCGAGCGTGCCTGGGACTGCTCGGTGGCACAGAGGCCCGCTGGCACCGCACCGCCTGCATCCGTGCCGTTAACTTCTCGCTCCGCCACCCACCGCGGCCGCAGGCGAGCTCTGCGGCGAGCGATCCCTGACCAGGGATTCGACCCCTGGCTGGGTCCAAGGGTGATGTGGGACAGCGGCGCGAGCTGAAGGCGTGCCGTGGGTGTGCTGGTAGTTCAGTGGTGTGGGTGGCTGACCTCCAGTGCCAGGGAAAACATCTTGGTACTGTTCAAATTATTATCACGGGCCTATGCTGTGGGTTCAGCTGGGGCGGCTGGAGACGGACTGGTCCTGTTCTCCAGAAAAAGCAAGCAGGAGGAGGAAGCCCTAAACATAATGTTTCTTCTGGTTTTGCTGAAGCCCTGGGTTGGACAAGATACTTGTGGACTTGAAAGTCTCTGTTTGTAGCTGGGGTGGGGGAAGGACTTCTGAATTGTGGCCACCCTCGAGAAGCTCTGGAGGGTTGCTGCTGCTGCTGCAGAATCCAGGACCCCTGTGGTGGAGCGGGGCTGGGTCTCAGGGCACTGGCTCTGCGGAGCCAGGGTCCTCTCTGCTCCCTGACCACAAAACACGGGCTTTGCATCTTGCCTGGCCCTTCCTCGTGCTCTGCACCAGGCAAAACTGCTGGCCTGCAGGTGCTGCCTTGCGAGGCGTCTGCTTTTGTCCTCCTCCTCTTAGCCCGGCTCAGAGCTACAGTGCGTTTTGTTCTGCCGTTCCTGGTCTGGTGTGCAGCTCAGTGGTTAGCCTTCCCTGTGTGCGTTTTGGAGATTCTTATGTAAACCTTTTTCTCAAGAAATTGCACTGCAACAGGTAGGCACAAACAACATAAGAACCATACTAAATGGCACAGTGAGTTTTGGATGTACCTCTTCATGCTTGCCAGATACAGTGGTTTTCTATTGAGGACTGAAGTATGCAGGGAATGCTTTTCCTGACTCTTAGTGCTCTTAAATGTTTGTAATTTTTGGAAAATACACTATGGTTATGAAGTTAAGACCGTGGGAATATTGTCTCTTCTCTTTGGTCCTGCTTGTTGCGTGATGCACGTACGTACTGCTAGCGAAGTCACCGAGACTGGCAGCAAATTTGTGCGCTCATTTATGAGGAAAACATGCTTATGTGGAGTGCTGATGGGGTATTTGGCTAATGACCTGTTCAGCTGTGGGTACTATACACAGATCATGAAATGTTTACTTCCAAATTTAACAAATTAACTTTTTTTGTAGTTTTAGGAAGGTTTATTTTTTAAGTTTCTTCTTTGTTCTTTTTTAATCCGAATCAGACATCTTGACAAACATAGCTTTCTGCTCTACGAGAGAAAGCTGCAGCTGCAAAGGTTGCATGAATTGTGCCGATCATTTGCAGATGTTCTGAAGGAAAAAAAATCCTTAATGCCAATAAATTATAGAAAAATGTTAGATACACTCTTATCTAAAAAATGTGCATGGTGGCCGCAATGCATCAAATACTGTTAATACATTGACCTTTTAGAAGAAAACGTGTTATGCTGTGGCTGTCTTCATATTTATAACTGTGGAATGCTGATATAGAAAAGTCAAGCTATTAAACAGTGGAAGAAATGGAGTGAAAATGTTTTCTTTTGTCTGATATTGCTATTTTGATAGGTACATTCTTCTCTTTTCTGCATTGAGTCATGCTGCTCTTAATCATAAAACACAGAGATAGATCAAATATAAGGTAACATTTCAGAAAGTTGAATCTTACTGAGTTTTGATGAGTTGGTTCCAAACCTCAGTGACCAAAGGCTGTCATTCAACAGCAAAAACTAGCAGAAGAGTAGGGGGAAGGTGGATAGCACCCTCGTCTGAATGTTGCCTGATCAGAGTATTAAGAATCGTAAGACAAATATTGCTCCAGTGTCCAGAGAGTTGCTCAGAACTAGGGAGATTTCTGGTGGTTGTTCCTGTCGCCACAGAATTCCTGCAGGTAGGTTCATCTGGGCCAAGATTTTCAAAGGGTGTTTTGATGATCTAGGCTTGGGTATTTAGACCTCTGTCACATAAATTTGGAATCAGAAAGCTTTCTCTGTGAGGGTGTTACGTGACTAAGTTCTGAATCGCAGGTTGTTTGGGTGCTGTGATGGGAAGGCTGTAGAAGAATCTTAAATATCTGGAGTGTTCTAGATCTTTAGAGAAGCAGGACTTCATTCCTAGAGCTGTTGCTCCAGTGCCTTTCATACCAACTTATTCACTTGGAAAATATAAGAAACAAAAACTTTCTCTACGATGGAGGTTTTCTTAGTCACTTTTCTTATCTCTTCCCAATGAAAAAATTTCCTTCTACTTAGCTATTTATCTCCTTCTGAGGTCAGTGCGGAGAAGATGACTAAGTATGCTCATGTGAGTATTAAGGAGCTATGCTTAACAGAGGAAAGAAATTAGGCCTGTGTTTGGCAGGATGCTGATGTAATGGTAAACTATTGCGCATCTTAGCAGGGGGGAAGCACTTCATGTGTTTGACTTGTCTCAGTATTTGGGTTTATGCCTCATGTTAGTGGAACAATCCTCTTCCATCCTATCTATGTGTATTCACAGAAGCTGAAAGCAGCACAGCTGGAGTGTATTAAAATTACTTTTGAATGTTTGCATATGTCTCTAGCTTTTGAAGGCCTCAGTATTGTAAATGTTTGAGAGTTATATGAAGAGACTCGAAGTTGACTTGTTCAGCTGACTATCATATAGAAATATATAGCAGTGTAATTTCTTGGCTATAAGAACAAACAGCGATTAAGTTCTTAAACTGTGGTTGAAGCACGTGAACAGTATTTAAACTTTCAACAGTGAGGTACCATTGATTTCAACGAGACAAGCATGTACTTAAAATTGAGAACTTAAGGTTTTTGAGTGTTTTGATTTTTTCTTTCTTTCTTTTTTTTAATGGCTGCAGTTGGGAGTGTTAAGTTTAGATCCAAGTGATTCTCAATGCCTGGTGAGGCTCTGCAGGGTGATTCCAACGAGTCAGGTCCGCGTGAGCGGGCGCTTGTGGCAGCCGGTGGGGATTTCCCGTGCCCTGGTGCGTTCCCCGAGGCCCGGCTTCGGCAGGACTGCGCCGTCTGGCCGACGCTGGCGAAGGGGGGCTTGGCTCGTGGCGAGCAGCACGTCTTGTATTGCCGCCCTGTTTGCAACACCCCTCGTCGGCGGTGGCAATGCGCGGTTGTGTTCGGTTTGTATGTGGAGTTTAAACATCTGAAATGCTGCTATGGCTTTCCTGGGTTTGCACTGTGTAAAAAGCTCGCTGGTAGTTTGTCAATCAGCTTCTCCTTTGATACTACTAATTACACAGAGCATCATTAAAATCCTCCTCCAAGTCTCAAGGCTGATGGCAGCTAAGTCAAAAGGTTCAGAACCGCGGTCTCTATCTCCCAGGCACAAGGGTTGTCAGGAGGCCTTTCAAAGCGGAGGATCAGAGAACGTTTTGCTTGTGGTGTGGATCCACTGGTGCGCTCTGTGGTTTTGCTTTAATTGCCATTCTGGCTGGCTTTCTACTGAGAAAAAAATCTGAGGCTTTGAAAAAAGCATAATGCTAACTTGCAAGTAATAAGGCAGTATTGGCTGAAATCTGTCACTGAATGTAACTCACCCAGTGTTTGAAGACTTAATATTCTTTGTGACTGCAGTCTATTTTTTTCCCCTCTTTCAAAAAAAAAAAAAAAAAAATCTCTCCTGCTGAGAGCATGCTAGCTAAGCATGTTTTGCTGCAGCAGGAGGTGGAGTTGGCTCCTTTGGGAACCAGCCCCTCTCCTGGCCCTCACCACTTTTCAGGGTCCCAGCGTCTCTTCCCCTACTTCAAAATGTCTGTTTGCCAGAGCCCTCTGCAAATTAACAGCCTGCAAGGACTCCTCAATGAGCTCTTAACCACTAAACACAAACGCAACCTCCCAGCACCGTTTTGGACCTCCTTGGCCTGGTAGTTGATGGACTCTCTGGCAGCTGGCAGGTAGACCAAAGTTGTCTTTACTTGTCTTTATTTCTGCAATACTTGGCAGTGAGCTTGACTCCGGTCAGGCTCGTCTTGGAGAATTGTCCAGCATTAAATTGCATAAATATGGCAGCATCAGTCTCTAGGCCAGTGTTTGATTTGTAATCCTTGTAAATCAAAGCCACCTTCTGCAGATGGCTACAATGTCTGTGCCTGTGCTCTTTAGTCACTCAAGGTGCACAGCTGTCTTCTGATAACTTACACGCAGCAATTTGAGCAATACAAAACTGAGTTACTATTGCTGTTTTAACTGTTTTTGCTTGAAAAATCTTTTGGCACATATTTGTGAAATGACCAGTGAAAATATTTTTAAGCACTGTTGAAGTTTACAAGGGCTAAATCGAGTTTCAACGTGTCCATTTGTTTTATGACTCCTGCTAGACGTGCACAAGTGGTAGCGCCGGGCACGTGCAAGCACAAAGCTGCAGACTCAAGGGCAGCAGAACTGCAGATCGAGCCTTTGTAAGACTTGTCTTTTGAAATCACCACTTTACTTCAAAATATACGTGGGGAAGAAGTGCTGACATTGAAAGTCATGGAATGCGTTAGTTAAAAAAATTCAAAGTCTCCGTGAATGTTTTCTATCTGTTTTGCTTTTGTTTTCATGGAAGAATCAGTATTACCTCTCAGTCTAAAGCTGAATTCTATTCTGAAGCTGCGTGTCCAGAGTGCTGGCTACTTCCAGAGAGGAAAATTAGACTGAAGAAATTCACAGATGTTTTTACAGTCCAGAGGGACTTTTCCATCAATACAGTCTCTCCCGTGCAGCTAATTAAATAGTCATTTATCCTCATACAAAATACTTGGTTGGTTACAGAAGTTGTTCCCATATATTAGGAAATTCTATTTTCATGTGTACTGTAAACCTTTTGAGAACAGCTCTTTCTTCTCTGGAAGCGTAAGTCTTTCCTACGTAGTGGGATGCTAATCATATTTACAAGAGCCCTGGATTGCACATGTCTAAATTTGAGATGATGATAAAAGCTTTGTCAATAGTGTCTGTCAGAAAGGTAATAGGCCAACGTTAAAGGTTTTATTAATAAGAATTCTGTAAAGTATTCCATAACTTGTTATGACTGCCTGATTGTAGCCTGTAATTATGAATCTTAATATACCTTAATGGGCTTAGTATAGCTGGAAAAAGTTATACATATGGCTAAGACTGCTTATATCATTTATTTGCAATTTACTATTTTTATTCTAACATCTGAGACATTTATTTTTTTTACTCAGCTCTTGTATTTTTCTATTAAAGGGGGGGAGAAGGCAAAACATTCTTCAACTTGAAAACAGGTATTTTATTTCTAATGCACATATTTATATGCAGCAAAAATAAAATGCCCATTTGCTTTCTGTACAAATGTCAATTTTAATTTTTCTGCATTGTACAGTTCACCTAGTGTAGGAGGATAGATGAAATTCAATAAGGCAGGAGTACTTGGTTTAAAAAAGTCTTACTTGGGTGAAAGCTGGTTTTGATTTTGCAGTTTCCTCATACGTGGCATCAAGTAATGTCTGCCCTAAAAGTGTTTGTTAAATTATTTTCTTTAAAAAGTATATAGTTTCAAAAATCTAGAAAATTCTGTGTATTAAAGACGCTTGCACAATTAAATGCTTAAAATGCTAAAGGTAATTTTATGTGAAAACTCAGCTATTTTTTTCCTATACAAATGTTCTATAATTGCATAGTTGCATCGTATTTGTCAGAAGCTTTCTTGTTGTGTTTTATTTTTGAGATCTCAGCAAAATTAGTGTCTATGAAGTGAAATTGTATCTTAGATGCCTTTTAGAAGGTTGTAGGAAAAATATTGCCTTCCCATTGCTGTGAAATCGTTCTGAATAATTGTACTAAATTGTATTAAAAAGCTTCAGGATGGAGAAGGCTGAGCATAAGGATAAAGGTCATGTATAATTTCTCCTCTGATTCAAGTGAGGCAATTTGACGTTGCACAGTCAACTGAAAGGCATCTTTTGCAATGGTTGGAGGCTGAAAAATGTGTTTTTGACTAGTTATTCCAAGTCATAGTTCAAATGATGGTCTGTCTCCAAAGACATTCTGTCCCTCCTCCTGCTGACTAATCTAGGGAGTGGAGTAGAGGGTAATAGGAAAGTAATTGTAATACTTGCAAATCAACAGGAAGACAGTGTGTTTATGAAGTTGTTTCAAAGTGGATGCTGAATGGTTAACGTACGATATTTGCTCCTTACTGGGACTAATACCATACATGCTGCTCTCATACAGTTAGTCTTCCTGTCTATCATATTTCTATTAATAGTTTGTACAGCACCTGTTGAAATTTGCTGTGGTGAGCTGGAGAAGCCTTGCATCACCACGGGAGCAGCTCCCATGGTGCTGCGAAAGCAGAACCAAGGGTGCGAGAGGAGAGGCTTTGACGTAAGCCCCAAGACAGCAGGCCGGAGTGCAGCCTCTGTCCGACAAACTCATGATAAATCGTTCAGTTTTTAGCAACGTGGAGCCTTCTTGCGTTACTATCCACGTAGCATGTCAACATAGTTGGAGAAGTCGGTCTAACACCATCCCCTGCCAAAAAGGGATGGCTTGAATGTGCAAATAAAGCAGCAACTAAATACAAAAGCAAAGTTTAGTGGGATATAGATCTCTGAAGTTACTGGCTTGCAAGACAACTAGCAAACTGTGAAAGCAGTGGAGCCACTGTTAAGTATGTACTTGCTGGGTTTTGGAAGGCAAAGAGGATAGTACAAATAACATGCTAGGATAATACAAGCAGTGTGTTTTCTTCTTTCCTGAAGAGAAAGGAGTCAAAGAAGCAGTATTGCTTGGAATATCTCAAAGCATTGGAATAACTCTCTTGGCCCTTCAGGGAGCAGATAAAAGCAGTGATGGCTGCTTATTGTAGAGTAATTCTATAGGACTCGGCCAAAGGATCACAAACGTGACAGATGCGAGAATCCAGCCCTCATGGCACAGCCGAGAGGAACAAGAGAAATGGAAGAGCCCACTCCTGGGTGCCCTTGTCAGGGCTCAGAATCGCATGCTGCCTTAGAAGGATTTTAAAAAAAGGAAAATCCAACGAAGAAAGAGGCTTCTGATGGAGGGGAAAAGGGGATATATGCTTTGTCACATCCAAAATATTCAAGTGAACACGCACTGCAAAACCAGATGCCAAATGTCCATCTGTTGTATCTGCAACTAGGCCACTGGTTCAAATTCCAGCGCGACGCCAGCTGGAAGCCGGGGCGGGAACTGCGGTGCAATCCCGGCCGCGCTGGGACGTGGCCTTGTCTGCTTTGAGCAACGCGATCTCTTAGTAACCCGGAGCAAAATCATTCCAAGGCTAGCGCGTAGACGGAGCCCAAGTCGTTCTCCTGGGAAAGCAAAGCTGGAAAAAATTGTCAAAGACCTAAACAGGGGAAATGTTCTATGTTTATCAGGGCAACAGAGGGACAAATTAATTGTCTGGAGCAAAGAGCTCAGTCTGTAATGAACCTTCAGAGTCCTTATATATCATTAAATGATGTTACGCAAGCTGACCTTGTGATAGGTGCTTATAAAATTGAAAGGCAATCAGCAAAACTGATTTGGAAAAATCGTAGAACCAAGTATGAACACGGCTCTTAATTTTCAGATTGGTGCATCTCACTTTAACAGTGATTCCTATCTTGTTTTTATCCCCAATTGTTGTTTCCTTGTATATGTAGGGCAATTATATTCACAGAGTTTTATTTTCCTTGCAAAAAAAAAGAGTTTGAATATACACTGTGCATATTAAACACAGTCACCAAAATGTTTTTGTCAAAACAGATGATTATGAACATCGTTACAACATGGTTGTCAACTCACTTGTGTGGATTAGGGACCTAATTTCTTTTTCTGTTTTTAGTATATATTTTAAAGATTCATTCTTTAATCCTACTTTCATGGAGTGAAAGACTTTCTTTATGAGCTTTTGCCGTTTTCTGTGCCTGTTAGCTTTACTGGATATCTGCACCATGCTTTTAATATTTCTGCTCAGACCGACTCTTATTAGTTCAAAACAGAGCTACATGTCTTAAACTGATCAAGGTTCCCGAAGCAATTATAACAACTGCTTTTGGATGGCATAGCTGCATTTTTCATTTTGGTTCTGTATGAAAGTGCAAGTTTCTTCAAAGCTGTAAATGTAAGCCAGTAGAAGGGAGCTGGTAATTATTCTCTAATAAACATAGTAAGGAAGCACATAGAAAACCTTAGGGGACGTAGATACTGCCTGCAGTATGATTAATAAAAATCATAGGACACTTAAAAGAAAGAATTGGCCTTTCAAATGCAAAAGTGTGCGCATCTTTGAGTCCATTCCAAGTTAACATGTCTGTGATCAAATCTGCTATTTATTTACAAACTAACCGTTGCTCACCATCCTTTAAGACTATTGCACTTTTGAGGAAAAGCTATTTTTATCAGCTCTTAATCAGGTTTATAAAATATTTCAGCCTTCAAGTATCTGCTTTTCCAAATCCCAAGGAATTAGTTTTGTTGTTTTAATTCTCTGCTACTTTTTATTTGTCCTATTTGCAAACACTTTTGCATAGGTAAAATCTTAACAAATCTCTATCATTCCAGAATCTAACCACTCTAAAGCAATTGGCCTCGTGAATGATTTGTACGAATTGTGCTTCTCAGGTTTGTAGTTCCAGTTATCTTTCCTGAATGTGTTTTGCTAAATCAGTGTGTGTTAAAAGAAGCAGGCAGAAGAGACGAAAGGGTCACAGCTAGAGCTCTAGAGAAAAGAGTAGAGAAACTATATATTGCAAAAGAACCGTATTCACTGCTGTATTCAGGCTATGAGGGGTTTGCTTCTTGCACAGATAAGGCTAAATTTAAAAGAAAAAATTAAATCAAAACTGGACCCTGAGGCCTGGAAAAGGGAGGGAATTTGGGTGAGCAAATAGCTTTGTTCAGGCATAGGAAGGAACGTAGCAGGCATGCAAGGGTGCCGTATCGAAGAAGCGCGTAAGCCGTGGTCAACAGTCAGCTACTTTTAAGCCAGTGATGGAGGTAATTGGATTAGGTGAAATGCATTGCAAATGCAGGAAAAGATCGAGTTGAAGGAGGGAAAACAAACTCACTTCATATAAATTTTTGCCTTCCCTTGTGTGGAAGAATAGCAGGTTTGTTTTGAAGAGGTGGTTTCTGTGCCACCCAAAAACATGTGCGGCTGCGACTCTGTATGCAGAAATGTTACGATTGCTCGGATCAGTTGGTCTTGCTGGTACTGCAGGGCACCTAACTCTGGAATGTGAGCTGAAGAGGTTCAAAAACACAGTTTGCATCAAGTCTCTGCTAAACCTAAGTTTAGAAACACTGTGCATGTGTGGACAACTCCAGCATGATGAGAGAGAGGGTTCATTAAATCAAGCTCCTTCACGTTGAAACCCCCTATTGATACGGGGTCATACTAATAATCTTTTCCCAATCTCTGCTGACCCCGTTGTTTGGGTTAGCCTACCTTGTAGTGATTAACAGCAATGTTATATCCTTGTGCGAGATCCTAGACACAGTCCTTAAGAGTGTGATAAATCATAAGAGATTGTATTTTTTTTGAAAGGTGGCTCTGTCTTCTGTCAGACCAGAGGCATGTGAGCAGAGCAAACACATCTGTGCACTCTGCTTTTCTATGGGACAGCTAGCTGCTTGATTTCTGCACTGAAGTGTATTAAAAGCATGGCTAGAATTTGGCTGTAGGTACTGGGGAAATAGCAAAGAAAATGAGTATGTTGAAGGAAAAATTCATCCTGCTTTTCTTTAGTGCTTACCTGTGATGCCAAAGTGAGATGCATATGGAGCCTGGTATACGACTGTTATCAATACGCAGAAACAAAGTACCCTCATAAAGTGATTTAGCCTTCTGTATGTCCATCATCTGCGGAGGTGCTGTTGACTGCGGAGGGACCTTAATGCGACTTAGCTTTGGCCCGTAAAACACCTCCACTAGCAGCTAAGTGCAAGAGGTCTGTGCTTCCACGCACTTTGGTTGTCCGCTTCATTCTCCCTAGCGGAGGCTGGATTCTTGCAGGGTTTTGAGCTGGATTGCTTCAGTTTGGTAGGTACGAGCACAGTCGTTCCCTGCTGACTGTACCACGGGCTCGTGGGTGCTCCCCTGGCAAAAGGGATAGCTCAGGTTATTAAACACAGCTGCTACAGCTAGATATAAACCAGCGTGTGCTAGTGTACCATAAATCATGCTGCCCCCAAGACAGTGAAAATTGCGTGCCGTGGCCTACACTCAGCAAGCCTCCGTTGTTTTCCTTTTTAAATGCAAACTATCCCATTATGAAATACATCGCAGCTTATCATGCGCTGATGCGTTTGCACCATGCCAAGGATGCTGGCACAAACGGCAGTGCAACAGGCACACCGCAACCTTTAATGCTCTGGTTGCTCTAGTTGCTCCGGAAGCTAGATAACCAGAAGAAAATTGCTGCACACACTACTTAGTTTTTGTGGTTTTACTTTATTTTTAAAAAAAACCTAGTATTTTAAAGCAGACTGATAAAAAGCCTGCTCCCTGCTGATACGATAGTCACATTTGTTACTCCGTTGTGCGCTGGGGGAAGGGGGTGGATGCTCTGCTACTAATGGCTTAAGCCATGACTAATGCTGTGTGCCAACAACAGAGATACAGCTTCAAATTTAAATAAACTACACAGGCAGTGTTTTACAGGATGTGTTTCTTGTTGGCAATTTGTTGCTGCTGACAGCCGTGGATCCTGAGGCCGTTGTTGCACCCGCCGCTGGGACTAGCATGCGAGCTGAGCTTATAAATGTTTCAGACCTGTGCCGCGTGCTAGATGAAGCTATAGAATTTTAAAATACAGGATTTAAAAACAAACAAAAATACTCCCACAATCAGATATTCTTTTGGAACAGATTAGGGTGAAAGAAACCATATTTGATGTGGCTTGGATTTATTTTTGATGCTGCATCTGTATTAATATTTTAATATCCAGAATTTTAAGTGCTGAGCCAGAGTGAGCTCTGGTGTAATGAGGCACATTAGTCTGCTGCCAGAGCTGGCTTCTGTGTTAAACCTGAGACACTTTAGGAATCCAAATAAACAAATCTGGTTTGTGCAACTCTCTCCATTAGAGGAGCGTGTGCTCGAAGCAGTAAACGCCTTTGACCACTTTCTAGCCGTGACATCTGTGACCCTCTTTACTATTTGGAATGGTTGCAAAACGTATGTGAATATTTAAGGCAGCCTGTGCAGAAGCAGTTGCTCTTGCATAGAAATGTTCTAATACGTTTACACTAACCTACTATTAGCAGAATTAAACTTTTATTGCAACACTTATTGTAATAATTGATGCATTGGAAGAAACAAGCTTTCAGCTTCACAGGCCTGTCCTGAGTGCTGAAGTAGAGCAAAATCCTGTCTCAAACAGAGCTAGGGTTTAGCTCTTAGCTCTGTTAGTTTTGTAGAGCTGACTGTATTCACAAAAGCTTCCTGACCTGTTGTCCCGTCTGTGTTTATTAGGCCCCGGTGACCTGGAGCACGGTTTGGTGCGGCACACGGTGACACAGAAACAGTTTAAAGCCACTGTGCACTAGGTGCAACACAGAGATGGATGTGATCACAGCCTCTAAGTAACGGCATGTCGTCTGATTTCTTATTTACGTAAAATATCAAATTAGGGTAAAACTCAGAGCAGTCCTTTCTCGGATTAGCAGGGGGCGCGGGGCTGCTGGAGGTGTCTTCTGCGGAGGCCTCTGCCTCAGTCGCGCGGGTGCCTCCGAAGGTAGCACGCGTTGCACCGGCTCTCCTGTAAAGCGTGCTGCGTTTCTCTATTTTTCACTGGTAATGCTTTGCAAGTGTCTGTTCAGACATTCAGGTCCAGATCTCTAAATAAAAAGGAGTTCTAAAAAAATATATGATAGACTGATTTTTTTTTATTTATTTCCTGTAGGTCTATGAAGTGAGATAAAGGCTTTTTTTAAAATACAAAACATGGTTTTTATCTGTATATTATCTAAAATGACCATTTGATAGATCAGACATTTATGCTTTGCGGTACTGTTACAAATATCAATCTTCTTCTGACTTCATTAAATCCATTGATATGTCTGCTGCTGCTGCTTGCTTTAATAACACTTAGTATCGCTGATACAGACTTCTCAATTACGAGTGAAATTTATGTTAGATTTAATGCTAAGGAGTAATAACATGGCATTATGTTCAAAAGGTATTTGTGAATCATGATTATAGTTTTTGTTTACTTGAGTATTCTAAGCAATATAATTATAGAATTGATTTAATACTCTTATTTTATGGCACTAATACATTGTTAATGCAACTATTACAGAGCATAACAAACTTGTTTTAAATATTTATAACCTTTTTCTAGTCTTTTTTTAATAGAGAAGCTGTACAGTCCAGCTGGTAGGAAAACTTCTTCACATGGTAAAGCGAAACACGTTGTTTAGGGATGCAAAAACGTATCAGTTTTTGATGTTGCTCAAGTTTATTTGCCATAGCAAATTATTCAGAACTGTAATTCTATATAATTACCAAGGATGGTTTTGCATTGCTGCAGAAATACTGCCTTGAGGCTATACAACTCTAAAGGATTAAAATTAGATTTTTTTACTTTCTTTACTTCATTATTTGTATTCCTGAACGTGCAAGTTAGTCGCTGCTTTAATTACTGTTGTGTTTTTATAGCAATGAACTTTACCGATACTACCCGTTCCCCGACCCTACCAAACCATGGAATTCGTAAGGCGTATCTCTGTCTGTTATAAACTGGTGAAGCGCTGCTGAAAGTGGTGGTATTGTGCTGACTGGTAACAACTAGGGATCTTGTCCTCTAATTTTAGTGCTGTTGGATAATTCTTATATAGGCTTGGATTAGTAATTGGGTTCCTAAGGCTTTAACCCTATTCCCCTGGAAGCAGTGGCAAAAGTTCAGTTTTCTTCAGTAAAGAATGTGATGATTGCCTAGACTTGGATAACAAGACTCCGTGGGTTTGTTCTTGTCCTGATCCCCTTCGCGTGATGGTGGGCATGCCGTCACCTTTGGAAAGGTGTGCTGAAAACGGTGGGAATCTCTGGTGTGGTGGTGGTTGCTGCTGCAGAGCCAGTCTATCCTAAAATTCCTTTGGAAGGTCCTTAAAGGGATTTCCTGTGTTAGGGCTAAAGACTTTCTAGTAAAACGCTCTTGCAGTGACTTGGCAGCAGAGCTAAGCTCAGTCGCTGTAGGCCATGACCTGTGTGTCTTAGCGCAGCAAACAGCTGGCCTTTTGGAGAGAGCATTCCCATGTCCACCCAGTGTGAGGTTAAACACGGCTTGTGAGGGACCTGTTCTTAGCCCGTGGTTGAGGATGAAGGGCCTTAGCCTTTCCTGAGGCAGGAAAAACCACTGAAAATGTCATGTGGTGGAGTAAGTTTTTTTAAAAAAAAAAAAAAAAAAAAATGAAGGCATGAATAAAAAGCAAATTCCACACTGTGAAACAAAATCCTTGATTTTGGGCAATTCTGCAGCCTCCAGTCTTCTGATCCCTGGAAATGTGGATGTGAATATTTATTGCCTGGCATATTTGTGACCAGGTATACTTCATCCTTTGGACCTAGGAAGCAATTCATCATCTAACCGTGATTTAATTCATTACTGTCATTATAGCAGAGGGTAACATGCTTAACAAATCTCCCAGCAGCAGTGACGATCCTCAGCTTGCTTCTCCCCAATACAATGTCAGGGTGCTGAGCCTGCTTGAGGTATTATACTTAATATAAAGATACAGTATCTAACTGCTGCTGCTGCATAAGATATGTCCGTGTAGCTTACAGTGATGAATGGAGGATTATTGTACAACATCTAGACTAGCGCTCTTCCTCACACAAAGTTTTGGAAGCCTTGCTCTCTCATAAATTTTGTTTTATCTGGAAATAGTCATTCAACTATATGGCCTAGCAATAATACTATGAGATAAAGCCAAAGTTGGCCTAGCTTCCATCAGGAGATATCTGAAATACTTATTTTCTTTGCATCTCAGTGCAGAGTTAGGTTTTTGTGTGTGCTGAGCTCTAGCAGGGACATCCATGTTAATTAATTGCTTGTGACAGAAGTCTGAGTCAACAAACATCTTTTGTGGGTAATTAAACTGTAAAATGAAGCTAAGTCACTTACTTGATAACCCCCAGATATAGGAATATCTGTGAATATATTGCGAATTTTTGTTTCCTTCCCATCTTAGGACAAGAAAAAGGGGAGATTCAGTTTATCGTAAGGTAAAAATAATGAGGAGAACTTTTTTTTGTTGCCCTGAAGGACTTGATGCTTTCTCAGCTGGTCCATTGCTAACATTTCTTCATGAACATGAAGAAATAACATGATCTTCAAGGGCTTTATACTTGAAGCTAAATGAATAAATAGAATGAATGGTGTCCTGAAGAGGACTTTCTCGTATCTAAAAAGGGAAATAGAGAAATTTCTCTGAATTAGGTGAACCTGTGTTCTCTGGGTGCTCTGGGGTTATTCTGGGCAGATATAGCTTAATCCTGTCATTGATAGTTTTATTTTTGTAGTTCAATTTTGTAGACTTAAGAATTAACCAGATAGGAACACGTTTTACATCTTCAAACCCAACAGAGAGGAGGCAGAGAAATCGCTTACAACAAACCATTTTTCCATATTTTTCAGGCTACTTGTGCTAGAGGCTCTGCTACAATGCCTACTTTTAATGCAGTCTTCAGGAAGAAGGCATATTCTGTAACAGATAACAGAATTAAAGTTTTATGTTAATTTATCCTCCTGCGGGTGGTACCTTCCTGTTCAGGTGATGTTCTGAGAAAAGTTATGGAATAAGAGAAAGATGCTTTTTTTCCCCCACTGTCATTAGGCACTCCCCTTATTCTCTTAATAGAATGTCTTATAATAAGGTTGGCAGCACAGTAGGAATTACATTAATGCATACATTGTGTTAGCTCTCTTGTTTTGCAGGAGGACAAAGCTCTGTTATTCAGAGCTTTGCTTCAAACCCTTCCATGGTTGTACAATTAAACTTGGCTGGTTTTTTTTTTACTACTAATACTCATACCTCAAGAAAATAAGCTTTCAAGAAAATAAGCTTTCAGGATGAGTACGCAGGATTTGGGTATTGCGGCGGCACGTGCAGCTCGTCCTCCGCCGCGCCGAGCCCGGGAGGAAGGCAGATGGCCCGGGAGCCGAGGCTGAGCGCTTTGTTAGTTCCTTCGGGGCCCCTATTCCTGGTCTTGGCAGAAAGTCGTGTCCAGGCTGCAAAAAGTACACTGACCGTCTGGATTAGAAGGGTTTTTCTTCTTCTGTCTTTAATCAGTCCACCGAAAACAATCTGAGCAATGTTTTGTGATGTAAATGAGCCCTAGTGAGGGGAATTAGGCCCGGGTACTCAAGCTACTAAGTGAGCCTCGTGGAAAAACAGGCCTAATTCCGGGGGGATACGGAGGACTTGTAGCGCTCAATGGCTCTTATTTTTCTCCCTTCTTTTTTTCAGAGTGCCTGTAAACATAGCAGTATCTGTAGGGGTTTCGAGTACATTAATATTTTGCTGGAAGCCTGTAAGAGAAGAAAGGATTTGGACAGTGTATGAAGGATATACTGAATTACTATTATTTTGTTATTTGAAATCACACTTAGTCATCTCAAAGGCTAAATCTATTTATTCAGTGAAGTTTTTGTTCTGGTCTCTGATTTTTGCATCATTGGGAGATTAAGCAAGTGGGGATGGCCAGTGTCTCAGCTGGAGCTGGAATGTCTGGTTTTCCTTGGCCCCTGTCACTTGCTCAAACTAAAAACTCCCTGTTCCATTTCTGGTATGTTTGAAAACTGTCCTCTGGGCAACGGACAGCCCATGCGGACAATTATTTCCTTTCCTGTGGATTTTGCAATTGGGGAAAAAAAGAGTTGATTTTTAGTTTAACCTATGACTTTGTCCTGTAATGTTTAGAAGACCAGGGTTTCAATAAAATTCAAGTTAGTTATGAACCAATAATGCTAGGCTGAGGAATTTGAAAAATTTTAAAATAAGGGTTTAAAACTACTTTTATATATATATATATATTTTTCTTGAGCTGCAGGAGATCAAAGGACACCTTAATTTCTTTATTTCATCTTATGGTTTGGAAATGGACAAATTCTGCAAAACTTTAATAAATAGGAAAAAATATAAATGTCCCATCAGACAAATTCTTTGCTAATGTGTAAGCCCCAGAGCTTTTAAACTCTTATTTCCGTCTCTGTAGTTAAAAAAGAAGCTTTGAAATAAGGGGAAACTGCTGTGCTGTAACAAAGTTTTGGAGCGTGATGCAAAACCAGCCAAGTTCAGTGTCTCAATTATTGATTATTTCTGATGATTCTGTGAAAGGCTATAAGTCATTTTTCTTGTCCTGGAAAGCTGCCCTTTCCATGTGTTTGCAGAGAGTTATCGGATCCCACCCTGTGTTTTCTCTTAGCGGTGCTCGATATATTTAGCTCTTTCAATCGTTACGTTAGGTCGATATTTCTAGCCTTCCGTTGTTTGTATTTCTCCTCGGACTTGCCGATCTCTCCCGGTGCGGGTCCCGCAGCGGCTGGCTGCGGATGCCGCCGCACCGGAGCCGAGGAAGGCAAGAGCGCTCTCTTCCCGTGTCGCGGCCACGACGCTGCGGGAACTGCTGCCCAGACACGATGGCCCTTCCTGAGCTTTGCCCCTCTGTTGGCTGAATTCAAGATAAATTTTCCCCACTCTTCATTCAGCAGCTGTATTAGTGTAAGATATTTGTGTTTATTATTCATCATTACGCGTGATGCCTAAACAGAGTTGTCTAGACAGCAAAGCAAGGACCTGGCCCAGCTTGTGCTTCGGGCAATAGAAGAAATTCCCTTTGGATGCAGAGGAGCTGGAGTCAGGCCCGTGCTCCTGCCAAGTAGCTGCTTTGTGGTTGTCTTTCTGCTGGGAGCAGTTGCTCTTTTATCTTGGGTTAAGATGCGTATCTTGGGTCTCGCATGTTAAACTTTCAAAATTGACATGTATGGAAGTTGCATCTATTTTTTTTTTTGACTTTCTATCATTCAACGTAATATAGTCAGAAAAATGAATTTGCACTTGGTGAAGTATTTCTACCTAAAGCCTTGTTATTTTAGAAATCTTCAAAGATCAAAGGCAGTGAAACTTGGAGGAAGAGTGAAAGCAATATTTTTATCAAAACATGGATTTTATTTTGAAAGGCAGAAGGGGGGGAAATTTCTAAAAGGTGATCTTCAGGATATATCATGAAGAGAACAGTCATTAATGACCTACAGAGCTAGGGTTCATGTTATTTTGAACTTCATGTCAAATTATCTGTAATTATTATAATGATAATTATTTTGATCTTTATGCATTCATTTGTATCTATCATAATATCCCCCTTTTTTGCTTAAGTCTTTGCTGGAATAATTTGATAGCCAACTGTAGCCATCTTAAAGAATGTAGAATTTTAATCTTGTTTATTATTGGGAGTGAATGAAGAAATTGAATTGAAAAACTATGAAGAAAGTAGTATTTTTACTTGAATAAGCAGCACTGGATAATATCTTTCCAGTGTGGAATCTTCAGGTGTGAGAAGCATTTAAGAAAATATTATTTTGAAAGACTGCTAAATTTGATAGCATGCACAAGAAGCCAAACCAAGCACACATTTACTTGGTGTTTCTGTAAATTAGGTTCTGTAAAAGACTGGAATAACACAACTGGAAGGCCTGGTGCTTGGCTAGGAAGGAGTGCTTAATCCATCGTTCAATTTACCCAGATAAGTTAACGAGTAGTGCTTTTCACATTCGGTGAAAACTTGCGTTTAATGTGCTTGAGCGTCTTACTTGACGTTAAAAATTCAGTGCATAGGTAGGTCCTCTGACTTCAGAAGGACTTACTAGTGTATTTATGTTAAACAGATTTGAGCGTTTTATTAGAATTGGGCAAATAATGCTTGATAGCCTTAAAGGATCAGGTTCAAATCTAGCACTTTGTTTGCTAAGTGTCATTTTTGCAAGTAGTGCTTCAATGAGCCATACATGTATGTACGTGTGTGCATATCTATACGTATAAGATCTCCTTTATTGCTTTCCAGACATGCTCGTAGTTGCAGGAATGGAGCCAGTTCAGGTTACACGGAGGACACTTGCACTGATACCTTTGATAGGTTACTCATGCTAATGGAGACAACTCACAGACCAAAGGTAACTGAGGAAGGACTTTACTCAAAAGCATGTAATGCATGGTCTGGGGTATGAATCATGATATGATGCCTTTGAGGAAGAGTGCTGGTGTGTTTTACAGCTCTTTGTGCAAAGTTATTGCAATTTCCAAACAGAAATCATTTCCTAACAAAATGCTCTGAAAAGGTAGTCACTTATTAAAACACAATTTTGGAATGAATAGGTTTCTGGAGTATAAGGTGGAATTTTGCTGTGTTAAAAGGTGACTGTTGACATCAATTCAGATAATGAGACCCTGAAATGAAGATGGTAAATTCAATAGATAATACGCAGGAAAGGGGGGGATTATAGTGTAAGAAAAGTAAAGGAAGAAATAGATGCAACTTTCAGAGGTTAGACTCACGGGAAAAGGGCAGGCCGCGTATCCTGCAGGCTAGCCGTTTTCGGAAGGGTTGCTTGGTTGGCGCGTGCAAGCGCACAGAGCAGGTTTTGAACTTTCCAGTTTCGGTTGTCCCAGAAGCAAGGCCGAGCTCCATGGGTCTCATTTTTTGGGTTTTGTGGCCCATGCTGAGCAAACTATGCATCAAGAGAGTAGCTCCTGCTACTCGTGCTCCTGCAGCACGTTTTAAATAGCCCAAGCCCAAGCTAGCTGCGATTCAAACACTGGAGCTTATGCTCACAAGATGCCTCCTTTAATAGTCAACTTCTGACTTCGCAGCGTTGCGCCGACTCTTTCCCAGTCTTTGCTGGGAATTATTTTTGTTCAATGGGAGAATCATAAGCAATAGACTGTTCCTTCCTTTTTACCTGGAAGGAAAATGAGGTGACAAATACGCTTCTCCTTTCCTACCTTGCTGGCCACTCTCACGTAGTGGGAGGCAGCTACTGACTCTGCAAAGGGGGTTTCACAGCCGTGCGAGCAATGGAATCAGCAGCAAATCGCTGGCCCTGAGAGTGAGTTTACGTATGCACCATCACTGCTGTAAAGCTAGTAAGAGAAATTGAAAAAGTGGACTAAGGCTGATTTGCAAAACATTCAATAAAACAGACTTTTAAAATTGATTATATATTAAAAAAAGAGGAGGGGGGAGACTTATTGATTGTGCCAAAACTGAAAAATAGTTTGTGCAGATACAGATTGAAATTTCTAATCAAAGCAAGGGAAAGAGAATAACCAAGAAACAAATGCTTAGGAAAGGTACTGTGGAAATATTTGTTGAAGTAGAAGCTTGAACCTACTACAAACTATCACACCAAGGCAGGAGGAGAGCCCTGTCCCCAAATGACTGGTAGCTACAAATGTGGGGAAACAGCAAAGTGCTTCAGTGTCCCCTGGAGCAGCCAAGCGCTGTGGCCACCCAGACCCAGCGCTTGCATATTTTTGGCTTCTCTTGAGTTTTTAGGAGGAGAAGAGTATTGCTAGCTTCACCCAGCGCAGGGAATTTGTACATATTTATTTCATGTAACTTCCTTTCCAGCTCTGTTTGAGGACCTCTCTGAAATGCAAGGTTTTGGTTTTGTATTTAAATGAATATTTTGCAATCATGCTTGTTACATATGCAATATTTTAGTATTTATGAACCGTGTTCTCAGAGAGGAAGAAAGGGCTGAACAAACTGACTGTTGTGAAATGATCATGCTCTGCTAGAGGAAACCAGCTTTTTAGTTGCTGCAGGGAGAAATGCAGCAACTAAATCCTCCCCCTTTCCCCCCCCCCCCCGTAGTTCTGGAAATTTTTTGGTTAAGCCTAGCACAGAAGGAATGAGACGGGGCTCCTAGCTAGCAGCATCAGGTGCCCATAACCGTAGTGGCAAGAAGGCTTCTTGGATGTAATTTGGTTTTGTCACACAATTGCTCTTGATAAATAAAGGCATTTTAGAATGGCTGAGGAGGCACGGTGAACAGCAGATACATCATGAATAAGCAGGAGCTAATTAGCTCGTCTTAAATTGTGTTACCCCTTATCTGCTTAGCTAGATGAATGGCAAAGGATCATTGTTTTAGCAGATTTAAGAAAAGCAGCATCATTTTCACTTTGTGTGTGTTTGTGCTTCTGGGGCCTCCGTTCGAACACTCATCGCTTGCTGCGTGCGTTACAGTAACGCAGCGCCGCCCCAGCAAAGACTCCCTCCTCCTCCTGTTCCAAATAAACATGGAAACGTATTTGGTCTTTTCTCAGATTAATTTGAAATCTAAGTCCCAACTCAACAATTGCTGATACTTTTTTTGTCTACAGGTTTTAAGTTAGATGTATGGGTAAACAAAAGTAGTCTAGACACTGGATACAGCAGACTTAGAGTAACAGATAAATACAATAGCAAAAACATGAAACTTTCTTCCTTTTTTTCAGTTTTGAAGACTTTTTTTATAGGCTTGCTCTGTGATTCGGAAGCTCAGATGTGTTTCCTCTTTAGAGGTCTAAATCTCTTTGAATCAAAATATAAACTAAGCAGGGATATGCTACTGATACTGAATATCTTCAATATATAACATTATATTGGCTAGTTATTTTTAATTGAAACTTGTTTTTGTGTTTGAGATGAGACTATAAGTGCAGTGCTGATCACCTTGAACAAGGGTGTGAAACCTGACGTTCAGATAAGAAGCTGAGATGTGACGTCTCCCGACGGTGAATCAATAATCGATCAGTAACCTTCCCTAACGAAGTGCCGATCGGCTTTAAGGGCCGCACACCGTAGCGTAGAGCGGTTCAGTGTGGCAGCGACTCCACCCTCCTTCGGGCAGACGCGCGGTGCTACCGAATACGCTTTGCAGCTGATCTCGGGATGCTGCTGGGACTGTTGTGAGGGTTTTTCTGGAGGAGGAGGAAACTAATTCTAATATTTTCCTTTTCACGTATTTTGACCAACTTCAAAAGGAAGAAACGCCCTGCCCAGTCACTTAAGCAGTAAGCTGCATTTCCATTTGCATCCAAGTTATTTTGCTGTGAGGTTTTAAGGTCATCTACTGGAGTTGATTGTGAAATAAAAATTGACATAGATTAGGCACTTAGTTATACTTCATTTTCTTTAGGATGTCCCTATTCAGTCTGGAGATAGTCTTGGAGGCAAATCTTTCTGTAGTAGAATAGTTATTGTCCTTATCTAATTCAACAGTATGTGAGAGAGTATTTTGTACCCTTAATTTACTTATTCAGCTAGAAAATGCTTAGTCAAAAGTGTAGAATAGTTTAATGCATTTAGAAAATGCACTTTTAGACAAGCATATCAAGCATTTATCATATATCTCAGTTTTAAAATGTTTGATTCTTTTTTTGTCTTAGCTTTACTGTGATTGAAATTAGCTCCTGCCACTGTCTTCAATCTGAAGCAAAGGTGAGCCCTTGGTGAGAAGCTTACCCTGTCTTTCTCTACCAATGCATCTTCTAAAATTCCATCAAACTATGAAATTAGAATACTCATTAGGTAGTGTAATGGTGGATATTTAATTGCACAGAGACTCAGGTATTCATTGTAGCAACAGACTTGCAAATTTGGCATGTGTTTCACCTCCTGTCTTTCAAGATGCCCTGGACTTCTGCAAGCGGCGGGGAGCGAGGGTCTGCCGGGCTCCGCGGGCAGCGCGGAGGAGGCTGCCGTCGCCGAGGGTCGCGGGCGCAGGCAAGCTCGGCTACTCGAGCTGTGCGAGGAGTTCGCCTTGATTAGAGACCAAAGGTTTCATCGTGATCATCTGTCGGCCCTTTTCACTCCAAGGCAGGAGCCGCCCGTGCTCTGCGACGTGGCGTGAATCTGTGCAGTTTATCAAACCTGCGAGGCGGTGGGGTTCGTTCTTGTTGCGGGGAAGTGATAGGAATTTATGGAGAGTCTGAATGGTGATCACAGAATAAGTATCTGGCTGTTATAATTGAGTGAAGGCTCAAGTGTTTTCCTTGGAAAAAAATTCAATAAGCTAAAAAAATGACAGTAGGGAATTTTTGTAAATATTTTCTGAAATGTCTTTTCACATAAAATATTTCTTCTGAAATTTCTATTAAATATCAACATTACAGTTGCGGTTCCTGATGAACCATTTAATTTCTATTTTTTTTGTCTATGGTGGGAAGGGTACAGTCTTCTGCTACCTCCACATACTTCTTGGATGATAGGATGAAGTTACGTAAAATTGGAAATTCCAGGTTTGGGATAACTACTCTTGATGTTTTGTTCTCAGTTGTGTGTTAAAATAAGATGAAGACTACTGATAACACTTACGCCTTATCTAAACAAGTGTGAAGTTGAAGGAAATAGATCTGTTTGTGTAATTTTGCTCAACTCTTTTAATAGGTTTTTGTATTTCTAATTTGTAACTAGAAATGAATGCATTTCATTGCATTGAGGTAAATAAATTTGTTCCTAATTTAACTAATTATCATCTTATACTAGAGGAAACTTGAAAATTATGTATCCAACATGGACCCCTGAGACTGCATCATCTGATTGCCCATATTCACAGATTAGGTGGTTTTCTTGAATTAGTTCTTGTTTGACTCTGAGTGTTTTTGTTAAAAAATATTTCCAAAAATTGCTAGTATTGGAGAACTGAGAAGCATCTTAAGTGATGAAGTTGCACGTTCATCTTGCTCCTTGTATTGCTGCTTACAGCACAAGTTGCTTTATGTGTAGAGGTCAAAAAAGTGCTTAGGTAACATGTATATATTCTATGATGATAGACATTTTTCCTACTAAGATAAATATAAATTAAGCCTACTTTAGTTAAATTCTGTTAAAAAGGTACTTGAGTCATAATTTTTCTGTTACTGTATTAGCAGCAGGTAAAATTGAAGAAAATGTTTAATTTTCTTTTTTCCCCAATCAAAAATAGACTTGTAAAATTACATGTCATAGAGAATCAACATGTAAGCAAGCAACCCCAGTGACAGCTGTATTTCACGTTAGGTTTTTTGAAAAGCTAACTTTCATTTGCTGCTAATTTAGCTTAGAAGCAAATTCTCTTCTAAGCTGATGCCTTACCTGCTGATATTTAAATTATGCATCCTCAGAACTTGTTGCTGTTCTGCACTGTACCTTTGTAGTACATACAAATGATTTCTATTAGCTTTTAAAAGCCAAATTTTCAGCTGAAGTAGATCAGGATGTATCTATTATAATCAATGTTCTGATTTATATCAGCTGGCCCTAAATATAGCAGGCGTGTTCTAGCCCTTTACTTTCGAGTAGAAGTCCCCTGTTGAATTAAATGGAGACTTCTGCTCAAAGATCAATAGCACAACAGACCCCACTGACATTATTTTAAAACACAAATGATTTATTTAGGTCTAAAATCTATTTTGGTATATAGATTTCTTTGTCGTCCCCCCCCCCCCAGCATTAGTGATACTGTATTTATGTAAATGTATTAAAGTGCCTCGCTGGCTCCATTTGCAAGAGTTGAAGTTTTGTAACCTACTGCTGTTGCTTCTTGATTGCTTGATAGAAGGACCTGGTAAAATCACAGGTGTAATAGATTCACTTAAGTTTAATCAGACATGCTACTATACATCAAATATAGGCTAGGTTCTTTCCAGTTACACTCAGCAAACAGTAGAGGAGTTATTTATCTGCGTTTGGCGCGCTCGCTCTGGAACGCGGCGTTCCTGTGCGTGGGGGGTGCAGCCCGCCTCGGACAGCGGGGGATTTAGCCTTTGCAAGATTGCTTCGTTTCCTAGGCGCACCAGAGCGTCTGGGCACCTCTTCTTTAGAAACGTTTATGTTAAGAAACAAGTTTTCTGTGAGTTGGCCTTACATATAGCATGCAAGGGAGGGCTGATAAATATTAGCCTTTTAGAGGTGATCACTGTCTCTCTCTCGCAGAGGAAACATTTAAGAAAATTTTCATCGGCGTAGCGCTCTGCGCAGGGAACGGCCTCAGGTCTGTGGAAGCCGCAGCTGAGACTGGTGCCAAGTATTTAGGCAGCAAGGAAAGAGGAGAGCTGGGGATGTTTTTGTCATATCGATTGCTTTCATTAGGCTATTCTGAAGTAATCAGAATGAGAAAATGTTATGTGCTGTTTTATAGGAGAAAAGGGGAAGGATTTCACCTTTTAAGTTTTTCCACAGGATTTCAGAACCATCCTCAAAACTTCCTCATACGCTCGTAAGGTGAATAATGTAAATTAAATTTACATTGATTTATTCCAGCTTTCAAATCTAAATGGTCTTCTAGGGAGTTTTTTGCACTTAATACCATGTATAAGCACTTGGATTTCAAGAAATTAATCAAAAGATGATCTTGGTCTCTATGAAGGTGTTAGCAGGAGGTTAAGAGCCCTGATCGGGGAAGGAAGCCTATGTTGCAGGAGATGGGGGGTGGGGGGGGAGAATTGGGAGGAAGGAGTTTGTGAGAATCTGGTATTTCCAGGCTTGCTCTATAAATGCCCTATCCACAAAATGCAGTCAGGCAAAAAAAAAAAAAAAAAAAAAAAAAAAAAAAAAAAAGGCATGGCCAAGTTTTCACTGTTGAGCATCCTGTGTGTTTGAGGGACACAGAAAAGCGGAGTCTGTTATGATACTGGAAAAATACCATTTCACAAGAAGTGGAAATGAAATTAGCCTTATGCACAAAATGTGCCTATTTTAAGTGCTTTTCTTTCACTGGCTTTGGTAGTAGAATCCTATGAAAATGAATAACACCCAGAGAAAAATGAAAACCCAGAGCAACTGAGTCCAGGAGAAACTTAAGCTAAGGCTTGGGAGGGCTGACAGTCTTCCAGTCTCCACCTGAATGTACTTGAGGCTTGCGTCAAACTTTTGAGGACTTGAAAAACTACTCACTTATATGAAAACAAGTTAAATGTGAAGGATTTATTTATTTTTTCCCTGTAAATATGATTTCCCTAAAAAGAAGAGATCATCTTTTTGATATTTAGTGCAAACCTTAGAGGTGACTTTTTGTCCCTTTCAAGCGATCAAGGGCAGTTTTGTCCCTGCCGCACAGGTTTTGATGAATAAATGCCATGCCTGGCCCAAAGGCTGCAGGGCTGCTCGCAAAACCACGAGTCTCTGCCAATTTTCTGTTTTCAGCCAGGTTAGAATTACGTGAAAGCCAGTGTGTTACAAGTTGATGTCACCACTTCTTTAGAACTGAAGTGAAATTATATTTAAGGGCATACAAAGAGCCAGGACATGTAAATCACAGACCAATTATAAAACTTTTTAACAAAATATTCAGTCTAATTACCTGTCTTTCTCCCATTTGAAAAGGAACTCTACAACAGTTTAAATAAAGCACAAAACATGTATTTTTTAAAAGCATTCATTTTCATAGAATTCTACAACCAAAGCCAGTGAAAGAAAAGCACTTAAAATAGACATATTTTGTACATGGTGTTGAGGCTAATTTAATTTCCATTCCTTGTGAAATGGTATTTTTCTAGTATCATAATAGTATTGGTAGAAAATGTTATGTTTTACAAACTTACTCTGGTTTCTAAGGTATTTGAAATGACTTTCTTTTATGAACTGAAATTATTTCACAAGCTCATCTACTTTTTTTTTAAGAAAATATGTTCAAGTTCTTTATTTCCTCAAACTAATACGACATTAGTAAAATGTTGCAATATCCATTAGCTGTATCTAATGTATACGTATTTCAATGCGAACAGAATTCTGAACTCCCTACTTGTGATTTGCTATTCCCAGTTTTGTTGACCTAGTGTATTCTCTGTATCCAAAACACATTATGGAATTAAATAGTATAAGGGAATACGTAGCACAACAGAAATGGGAAACTGTAAATTAGAGAGACTCTGTGCTGAGTGAATTTAGGAAGTCTGCCATTCAGTTGCTCGCTGTGGGAGAGAACTTTAAAAAGAACTAAGAAAAGAAATTTTAAAGATTTGAGAGATGAAAAGAGTGTACAGCAAGAGGGGAGAAAGTGCAGGATGAGAATAGCTCTGACTGTGGGAAAGAGAGCATCGGAACAAACTTTTTTGGAACAGGTCAGAGACGACCATCTCGTTGTAAGAGAGCTGGAAAAGAGCAAAGGCTGTGTCCACGGGATGAGGTTTCTATCCATTAAAATATGTCAAAGCACAAGACAAATCTGCATGAACCCTGAATTTGATGAGGCAAGAACATCATCATGTTGTTTCCAAAGGTGCTTTGGAGCTCAGAGATTATTATGGCTCCCCTGCTTTCCCCTTGTCCTCCTTCCCCTTTGCCTTCTGTCTGCCCTGCCTTCCAGAGAGCATCTTCAGCAGAAAGCAAGAACCAGTTACGAAACTGGGATCAGCCAGAAGAGACGATAGAGCAGGTTGTGATCCCCCCCCCCCCACGCACACTTTAGAATGAACCAGAATAAAGCACTGTTTAATGACAAAATATCTTCCCTCTATGCAAAATGCTTTACTGTTGCTTTGTGGGACTCATGGCAAAAACTAGGCACGCAACTGCAGCTACACAAACCTAGTTCTGTGAGGCCTTCAATACTTAAAATGCATTTTGAACATGAGGAAGGAGTGAATTGAAAACACCTGGAGAGCTAAACTTTGGTTTGCTGCTTAACTTCATTTGTGAATTGCCAGATGTAGGGGGCTCTCTTGGGAAATTCAGTTGGAGGCAACTGGCTCAAAAAGCACCAGGATTTTGTTGAAGCTCTTTTTGCGGGAGGCAAACACTGGAAGGGTCCTGCCTTGCTTTCTGAAAAGAGCATTTGAGGTAACACTGTTTTTGCAAACTATCATTTTCTGCTGCGTGTTGGCAGGAAACTGGTCTGAATTGGGGCTACACTGATGTATAAGGCCTGTAGGGTTCCCTTCCAGCCCCATATAGAAATCTGGGCAGCATGGTGAGAGCTTCAGACTCTACCATAATAAAAGCCAACTGCCCAGCGTTAAAAGGCCCCTCAGTAACTGGCTGTTAGGGCTGCTACGAAATACACAGTCCTAGCAGTGTTGCTGCTCGGTATCCTCTAGTGTGTCTTTGACTGTATATGTATTTTCACTCTGTTTTAATCATGGAGCCTTGGAGAGGAATCGTTAGTCTAATCGGCGCTCTCTACTTGTACAGCCTGATTAATGCCTACCCCGGAAGGCTGTTTGTATCGTAGTAAAGATCTCCGTGATACGGGCTTCACTGTGGTGTTTTTAGTGTTCCCTGTCTAGTGATAAAAGGGCCAACTGCTGAGCAGCTGGATTAACCACTATTGCTCATTAATGGCTCTTCAGCTTGCTATGATATGGAGTTGTGGCAAGCTGCTGCTGATCCTGGAGGTCCGTCAGCATTGTAAGAAGGTCTGCAAATTGAGGCAGGGCCTCAGCTACAGAGGTGATGTGGGCAGAAGGTTATGGATGCTGAAGTTGCTGAGGTACCGTAGATGATGGTGTTTCTAGTCTTGTTCTTAACTGGACTATGGTAATATTTTCCTTCAGTCATCTGGTGTGTGCTTCCCCTACTCTCCACTTCCTATGGACTCTAATATTGAAAACTAGTTGTGTATTTATATTCGTTATTTGCGCTGCTTAGTGAAAGGTCTGTTGACTGGCTCACAAAGCATTAAGGAGAAGGATGTTCTTGGTGAATGCAGTAATTCAGCGAAAGGTTGAATCCAGCGATCTCTTCCATGCCGACCCTTGGAAGGGATTGGTCTAATGAATGCATCGGTTCTCTCGTTTGTCTTGCCATTAGGTCCCTCTTTCCCCAGCCCCATGTTTACCTGGTACAAACCTCTGAAGAACATGACCCACTTCTCAGCTCTCCCCTGGTGAAGAGTTATCTCTCCCACTATCTTGGCCAGGGAACTTCCTAACTTTGTGGATAACGCAAGTCCCCAAGGAATGGCAGCAAGTGTAAAGAAAGCCCTGCTACTTGGTGAAGCTCTGTTATGAAAGTTAGCAAGGATATTCCCCCATTAGCTGGGAAGATAAGCTGTTGTGTAGCTATTTGTGGGAAGGTACAGGCAAAGGCAATAGCAGTATCAAGGACTTTGAAAGGGTGACCTGAAGAACCAGGAAATGCTCTGAAGCTTTTGAATTGTTTTCACTTTTTGTTTCAGACCTGTGTGGCTAAATGATACAGTTGCCACATAAAATTTATGGGAAAAGGACAATGTCAGGTGTCATCGAATCCATTTTAATAGACTATTTTTTTAATGAAATCATTGTTTGCAGCAGTTGCGTCATTGTGTAGATCAGGTGCTAGTCAAGCTTGAAGTGAGGGGAAAGAGCGTTCCCTGAAGTATAACACTTCTTTTGTGATTCAACTCCTAACCTAAGTATGGATGTAAAATCATTTGTTCACTGAAAAAGCTATTAATCTAGGCTGTTTCGTGCTATGTCCATTATTTAGGACTTAATACGGTACTCAGGGCAGAGAACGTGCTTAATGAGCCTTTGGGAATCATTTGTAATTTTCTTGGAGGTTGTATTTGTGCAGTTTCCTGTAGTTATGTTTTTCCTTCAGTTTTGAAAGGTCCTTAAGCTTCTGCCAAATTGATACACAGTTATCAGCATTTCAAAGATTGTTAAATACCTCTATGCAATGTCTCATGACATTGAAGGTGTTCTGTCAAAATGAGATTGCTTCAGTGGCTGGTCTCTAAAGCCTACCACATTTGCATTAGGCAAAATGCAACCAGCTCTATGTTCCGCAGAGTTAAATTTAAATCAGGACATGCCTAAACTACAACCTTTATCAGGGCGAAAGTATTTCTTCAACTGAAATTCTTCATTAGCGCATTTTTAAGTGCGGGAGAGAGGCTCCTCTGAAACACTGCTGGAGATGCAGGGTGGTATCTGTTTGGGGCTCTGAATCATTTCAAGTCATGCGTTTTCAAGTTTATGCATTGACCTTTCTGTAGATCTTCTCCTGATTTGGGGAGTAGGTTGTTGAGCTGACCCCATACCAGGATGTAGTTCTGCTACCTGCGTAACCGTGCTTACGGAATCTGGCTTTGCACTTTCTGGGTATCAGAGATCTTTCTTCAAAAGACTGTAGGTGCTGCAGTTGCACCTAACTTCATCTGCTTCTTGTTACCTATTTTTTTTTTCAAGGCATGCACGTTATTTCTGGCTTAGTGGAAGGGTGTTGCTGAGAGATTCAACTGAAATTCTTCATTAGCACATTTTTAAGTGCAGGAGAGAGTTGTTTGCATAAGTTTCTGACTCTATTTCACATCATTGCTTGTATCTTCCCTGCAGTCGATGGAGAGTAAAACTCCCGAAAAATCCTGGAAAGCAACTCAGGCACTTCCTGATTTGGCTATCTGTAAAGGTGTCTCCAGATTGTGATTCGCCTCTATCTGATTGAATGAGCTGTCTTCTGAGGGAGAGGGTAAAGGACTGGAGTCATGTCCTCTTTGGCCTCAGGGTTTTTGAGCTCTGCCTGCAAAATACCTCAGCTTCAAGAGAAGGACCAGAAAGTATTCTCCCCAAACCAACTGATTAATCACTCTTTTGGAGTGTAGGTAACGGAGGACCCTTTCAGCTATTTAGTCTTGTATTCTGGTTTTCCACTTTCTTGCATGAGTGCCCTGGTGAACAGGAAACTATGCAAAAAAGAATGTTTGCAGCAACCGCTTTATAGTTCTTGTCCTGTCTAAATTTTCAGCCCTCCTCAGAAATAGCAGTATTGTGGTTTGGCTTAAAGGTAGATTGTAGGAAAGGCAAGAGATGGCAGCTCATCTGCTCTGGATAAGATACATCTGAGTGCATTGGTAACTTGAAAGAGGTGTATTAGTTGCACAGAAGGCTAAAGGAATTTGTAAAATAAGTGGACTGGCCTACAGCCTAGGACTTTGGAGTTTTTAAAGAGGCTGAATACCAGCTTCAGTGGGATTTAAGACCTGTATTTCTTTATATGCTTAATGGAGCTGTAGCTGTTAACTTTAATAAGGAGGGAGAGTTAAACTAATCTTTTCCTTTTAAAATGCTTGCACTATTTTCTTTTAATTTGGTAGAATTCCACAGATGCTGTAGACCTGAATGGCATATGCTCATGCTTTCTGTGCCAAAATCTAGGGGTTTTTTAAGTGAGTGTGTTTGGAACAGTTGTTCTGAGATCCAAAATGAAAGATGGCTTAAATCTGAGTAGAACCTCAAAAACTGTCCTTGATGTTATCTAGTAGCTAAAAGTAGACAAGCATCATAAAACTACATGTAGCTCCTAAAACATTTGTTGTTCTGCTCCTTAACACCAAGATAAATCGTAATTTTTTTTTCTTTTTCCTTCTGGATGCTCACATAGTTATAACTCTATTTTCTAACTTGCATCAATTTCAGGGTAGATTTCCCTTCAATGCATGTTTATTTTTTTTCATTTCAATAATAACTTGAATGTGCATTGTTTGCATTAATTTAAAGCTCTCTTAAATATTGGGTGAGATGTGCCTTTGAATAGATACGCTCATGTATTGGTTCTCTAGATTGACCTAGAGAAATGAGGTAACGTTTTGTGCTCCTCTGGGCCTTGTGGTTGATCATACAAGCAGAATGGCCTTTTTATTGTTACAGAGATTCTTGCACTGTGGAAATGACCTATTTTTTTTATATTGAGATGTAAAATAATTCCAAGGATTGAAAAGAGGAAAAAAGTATGTGCAGAGAGGGTCAATTTGCCTTGATAAAATGAAGAACTCATGCGGCGAAACACTGATGAAAATAGTTGGTGGTTCTTTTCTGGAAAAAAATAGGAGATTATAGCTCCTCCAGCAGTTCTCTTGCCTTTGCACCTCTGGAGGAAAAAAAGCATCTTTAAAATGTCTGTTTCATGTAATAAAAGAAACCCACCTTAGATTGTGTATGATAGTCATAATTATGGTCAGACTTGTCAATTGAATTTTCGTGGAGAACCATGACTGGTGCTTTTAGTTGCATGTTACGATGCCTTGAAGATGCACAGCCATAGGCTTTTGTGCTTTTTCTGGTTCAGGTGTAGGGAAACAATGAAAATAGTGACTGAGGTATGGCTGGCACATGCCAAATTTTGAGGACTTGAGGCTCAACTATGAAATAGCTTTACACTAGTATGTCAGCGTACGGTTACAAAGCTGCTGTGCTAAAATTCCCTGAGCCAAGCATTTTTGGTGCACGAAGGCATGGGACAGTGGTCTTTGATTGACACATGGAGATACAACTGCCCAGTTGTGTGACAAAGTGAATATGCAAAGGAGATGAACTCAGCCGAGTGCTGTAACGCTGTAATCAAAAAAATTGATCTCTTCCTGCATATGTACGCTGGTTACTATACTAAGTGCTTTTGTTGGTGAATCTGATATGAAGCCTGATGACAAGGGAGAGGCCAGTGAATTAAATGGCACAGAAAGAGGCCCATTACCTGCTTATAGATCACTTTCAAAGGTGAGCTAGCGTCCAAGGCCCATATTTTCCAAAGCTAATAAACAGCTTTTCCCTATTAAAAAGTCCACGAGAATGGTACGTTTATGATCTCCCTTGTTCACCTCTTCTTTTCATCTGGCAACATCTCTTGGTCGATACACTTTAAACTTAAGTATCTGCACTAAAAATAATAATGCTAAGAAAGAGATACAGACTCCTTAGTTCCTCAGTTGTTTATAGACATTTTGCACTCTTTTGCAGCAGCAGCATATTGACATTTTATGCTTTCCTAGGAGTATATTTTATGGGATAATTGCTCTGGGCAGAATGAAATTAACTGTTAGAGTATTTGACTGGTTTTCTTGCTTCGCTTTATGACGTGCAGCCTTGCAGTCCTTCAGATCACGAATTTCCCCAGACAGACATGCTTATCCTCCAAGACTGTAAATGCCAGATGCAAGGGTCCCTTTACTTAGTTGTATGATTTTTTTTTTTTTGTGGGGGGGGGGGGGGGGGGGTGGGGGGGGGGGGGGGGGGGGGGTGGGGGGAGGGAGAGGAGAAAGGGGAAAGCCTGGCTTTTGTGTCCCCTATATGTTCAGAGAAGGCTTTTTCCAGACACAGGATGGCAGGATTTGAGCCCCAAGGCTCAAAGAATAAAAGTTTATTATATTTCCTATTCTCTCTCCTAATAGCTGCTTTACTTTGAAACTATACTGCTATTTTGTTTTTCGGTGTATTTTAAAAAAAAAAAGAAAAAAAAAAAAAGCTAAAAAGTCCATAAACTGAAGTACAAAATAAAGCTGGTAGGTAAAGTGGAAGTCCTGGACACCCTCTACTACTGCAGTGTGGTAGCGATTAGCCCAAATACATGCAAGTAAGAGCTTGTGGAGAGAACAGTAAAACCACTTTCACATTTGTGTGAAGTAGTTTATTTTGTATTTTGGCACTATATTTGCCAAATCACAATAGGACGATTCAGTGTTGCAACAGCTAGAGTCTTCCTCCATCTCCAGCCTCCTCTCTTTGTAGATGTGGTGCAGGGCTCCTTGCATGTTTTCAGAGATTTCTGTCCCTTGGTGGAGGTGTGCAGGTCTGAGGGCAAGCTAACAGTTCCATGAGTTGAACCGTCTGCACTTAAAGGAGAAGGTGGAGAAACAGCACTGTAAAGTCTGAATAAGCACTGAGACTTAAGGGAATTAAGTCTTAGGAGACTGTGCTGCGAGCTACTTGGGGCCTGTAGCAGGTCCTTGACGTAGAGGGAGGCTCGGGAGTGCTCAAGCCCGGGGTTACCATTCACTGTGAGCTTTTGGTCCTGCTTCTTTGTCTTAATTTATCTTTTCTCGCTCTGTTTTGCCTAAAGTAACTCCCTAAATTTTGTTCTCCTCCCGTGTCTTTTTGGCATTATCATCAGTGTATATGGTACAGAAGGAAGGTTAAAACTTTATTTTAGATGTTTTCAACAGTGAATAATTTATTTTTCACTTGTGGTTATACCTGAAGGGGGAAAGTGGCCTTGGTGTTACTCAACAGATAGATGTGACCTTGGTAACAGCAGAATCAATAAGACAACGCTGTAGCACGTGTACAGCGGCGCTCCTGAACTTGTCGTATTTTTCCTACTTTGAACTTGGGATAGCGGTACAGTGTGTGGTGGGTTACGCAGCTGTGTGAGAATGGGTGTATCTCCAAACTCAGCTTTGTTTTCCACTTACTGGCACTTACCAAGCTGTCCTTCCCCTTAACACACAATTTCCCCGTGGTATCTAACAGAAGCAGGGGAGGCAGCGGTTGTGGAGGCAGCCCGCGGGAGCCCTCCCTCCATCTCTTAGAGGGCTGGAAGAAGCCCAGGAGTTCCCTTCCATGCAGTTCCTTGGAGCACTGTCCGTGGAAAAGCTCACTGAGAAGGCCTTACTCACTTTATGTATTTAAGTGCTGCTTTCTCAGGCCCATCCAAGATGATCTGAGACCTTTCCTTCTCCTTGCAAGGATCGCCCCTCTGGAGGAGGGCGGCTGGGTGTCGTGAGGGCTGTAGTGAGCATTGGGAAGGGTTTTGTCGAATGCTGCAGGGCAAGGACACAAGTCCGGGGCGCAACAAATCACCTTTGGTTTTTCAGAGTGGCTTTTTGAGATGCTGCGTTTATGCTGTATGTGGCAAGTTTTTATCTGATTCTGCTGCAATAACGCAAGTTGCTGGTCCTGAGAATAAGATCATATTTCCTTTGGGTGATATTACCTCCAGCTCTCACCACCGAGCTCCCAGCCCTGGCCAGCTTGCTGGGAGTGGGGAGCACTTAAAGCAGACGTAAGCAGGTGGGACCTAAACCCTCAGAAAAGGGCAGTCAAAGAGGAAAGAAAGGTGTTAAGCAAATACAGAGTGTGATGTGCTGCTTGCAGTAACGGGGAAAGGAGACTTTATTAAATGTGAGTTCAAATCAACAGCACTGTGTTGAAAGCAGCTGTCAAGTTTATACAAAATATATAGCCATGAAGCTATCATTTACACTTTCTTAATGCATAACTTTGTTGTTATGCTCTGCCATCAGGAGCTTTTCTCTAAGTGACTGCTCAGAGGTGGGGATTTTTTGTTTTGTTTCCTGTTTTGCCGAGGCTGATAACTGTGCAAATGCGTTGTTCCTCACCTTCTCTTTGCAGCCCAAGGTGGAAATCACCAAGAGGTGGTGGTTTCTTTAGCTGCCATTATTTAGGTGGGTTTGAAGGATCTTTTAAAGTGGTTGTTACAGTTGAATGGTTTCCTAGGTTTTAATGACACCTGATCAGTTGTGGAAAGTATTGCATAAATGTAGCAAGCTGATGTGTTTTTAACTCCCTAAATTAATGCTTACAGCAACGTTCTTGGAAGAGAAATACCGCTCAGCCTTATCTGAAAGTCTAGCTGTGTGCATGCAATACTATTATTTAAACTAGGGAGGAGAGAAGAAGGGCTCTTGTTGAAGTGAGGCATAAAGGCCCAGATTTCTCAGAACTTCGCGCACTTAAGCACAGATGGTTCTCAAAAGTGCGCAAGCAATTATGGTAAGTAAATGCACAGACGATGCATTAGGTATCCACGTACATAGCTGTACCTGCGACGGAGGGGAGTGCGTGCGTCAGCTGCTTCAGCATTATTCAAATATGTTTAGGTCTTTATGCCAGATCCTGCCTGTTGGCGCACGGCTTTCCGTCGACGTCAGAGGGAGCTGGAGTAGTTTCTAAAGGAATAGCGGTCAGGCAGATTTCTGAAATCGGTTCTGGGGCTGAGGTGGTGTTTTGTTATTCCCTTGACTGCAGCGCCAGTCTTTCCAGCGTGTGCTGGGGAACCACCGAGGGCGTACGCTTTCCTGCAAGACTTCTGGCTGCTTTTTCAGCCGTGCGTAGTCGGAACCTGTAACGTGATTCACATTCACGCGTTCGGACTCTTGTCCCGGGGTTAGAATTATGCAGGAACAGGACAAGGAAGAGCTGCCTGCTAGGATTCATGGGAACACCAGGAACTCTTCACTCAGTACTCCTTAAATACTTAAGTAGAGCCTACAGTGTTAGAATTTATTACAAAGGACGTATTTGTGGAAATGTTGCCTCGTTTGGCGTCGTCTCTCATCGTCTCTATTAAGCAATTTGTCATGCAGGATTATTTGAGATCATGCAACTATTTAGTGGTAGAGCATAATACCATTAGTGCATGCTAGCTTTAAAAATTGTGCACCTCAAAGTTTACGTGGAAGAGACTTCAAAGCAATTCAAATATAAGATGGAGGGAAAAGCTTCAGAAACTTGCTATGTCTAATGACAAAGTTTTGTCATATTTACCAGATTTAGAATAGCATCAGTATTGAACATCTTTGAGTGTTATATCTAGAAGTCAGAAGAGGTTGTTGAAATGAATTGGAATGGGGAAGAAATTAAAATGCAACTGTACAGTCAAGAGAAAAACAAATCACTCATTTCTTTTATTCCAAAACTTTCAAAGTAAACATGTTTCTGTGACAAGTTTTTAGTTTGCTATAAAAAGAAAATAATGTTCTGGAACTTTGAGTAAAATAGGCAAGAAAGCATTGCTCTATTAGTTTTGCGGAAACAGAAATGCTTCCTTCCACATGCTAGTTCCAAATTCAACATCTAAAAGTGTTGATGAAGGAACAATTAATTTACTGAAAAAGTCTTATTTCCTATTACCTTGCAAGCTTCTTTTTCTGATGGAAATAATCCACAATAAGTGTCAGGAGTTGTCAGTATGTTTGGAATAGAGTTTATTTGAGGACTAAAATGAGCTATGAGAAATAGTTGAGAGGGGCGATTAAGAGCAAATCCCTTCTGTGCCATTCACAGTGAAGCCTGCCTCAGCAGCCTGGCATTCAGGTTCCTGGCTCTTGGGAGGGCAGAATAATACGGTTTTAGTGAAAGACTTTCAGTACAATGCTTGCAAATTTGGGGAAATAGCATTTGGATTGAGCCAGGATTGTTTTGATCTTATCCCTCTTTGCGTTTTTTTTAGTGTGTGAGAGCAATACTGATGCACGCGTGTAAAGAAAATGGCTTATTTTCCTGAAGTGTCAATAATGTTGTCAGGCACTTATCAAAATAAACACACAGCAGAATGATTAAGAGGGGGATGAAGCTGAATGTAGGAGATGCTGGTTAATTTTAGCATCGTATATAATCTGAACAGCACCCAGTACAGACAGTTTAGCATGGGAAGAAGTACTGAGCGCTGTAAAAATGTCCCAAGGGGAGGCAAGAGATCAGCTGTTATGTAACGAAGTCTGGCAAGAAGCTGGGCTTCGAATCGGTACAGTTGTTAGCGAAGGCATCTCCTTGCCCCGGGGTGACGTAGCCAGAAGCTGAAGAAGGGCGTTCCCAGCGCTCCCGAGCCCCGGAGGGACGTCAGCCCGGCCGAGCTCTCCTTTCCTCCAGCGCCCCGGGCGCTACCCTTAGAGAATCACGAAAACGAAGGAAGGTGAGGAGGAAAAATATCTTCAAAGACTGGGATGCTGGTACATCTGCCCATCAGTTCAATAGAATATCTTGCAATTAGCTAGGAGGACCTAAGGCAAACCTGCTGAGATCAGCACCAGAAAAGTCATTAAAAGACTTTTAGCATAGATTCCTAATCAGTTCTGTCAGGGAATATATATTAAAGAAAGAAAAAAGGCAAGGATTAGTATCCTCTTCATGTGGGTATTCACTCTTCTTGAATAAATATTCAGTTTAACAGATAAAGCCAGATAAGGAAACCTTATGTCCTGAGCGTCCCTCTGGAGCAAAGCAAGTAAACAAAAAACAAACAAACAATCAAACAAAAAAAGCTGGACTGTGTTTATTTGGATAATGACAGCAAAATGGGTCATGGAGAAATTGAACTCCAAAGACTATTTAAAAACTTCTTAGTATCATCTGATAAATGACACAATAGTTTTCTGTTTTGTTGAATAATCAGTTAACGTTGTGTTCAGAACTTGAGCATGTGTCATGGTTAATATCCAACTCCTGTTTGTTCAAAGGACGGTTAAAACTATTTTGACGCTGTTCCTTTTTGAAAAGGAAATATATAATGAAGGGATCTATTTTTAGCTTTATGGTTGCACCATTTATTTAAAAATACAGCAAAAGCAATTTATAAGAATAGAGGAGAAAAGTTAAATTACTTCAAGAAGGAAGCATCATCCTATATTTATAGTTTTGCAAACATAACATTAATCAACTGGAAAACGTTCAGAAAAGTATAAAACTGTTATGGGCACTAGTTCAGAGAAATATATGTAGCAAAATATATCTAGCGTCTATACTTCAAAAGGCAGTGCAAAGCTGCAGAACCTGTGGGAAAATCAATTTGCTGCAGCATCACTGGGCTTGCACAAATTTTTGCAGTGCAATTTTTAATTTAACTGATTTACTTCTGCTCCTCTATCTAGTATCGGGGCTGCAAAAGCATTCAAGTTGATCCTTCAAATACTGTTGAAATACTTTAAAAGAGAAGGAGGGGGAGAGAACCTTGGGGGAAAATAGTAGTATGAAATGCACGTTTCCTGCTCGGTTTTGTCTTCACGTGTTACGTTTTTGAGCATGCTTTGCACTCCGCATCAGGGAACAGCCGCTTGGGAATATCCACCCACTCCACCTGGTCACTGTGACCTCGCTGGGTTGATCCTCAAGCAACATCCCTCTTTATATCTTAAGAGCTTTAATTAACTCGCCACCTCGCTGGTATCTGCTGTTCTTTGTGCTGAAAGGTAATTACCAGACAGCTGCGACTCAGTCAAAGACTTGTTGAAGGCAGTGGAAATAACCTGCCCGTGTACATTTGTCTGCAAAGAGCGACAAAACGTGTCCCCAGTAGAGCTTTTATGGGTTCCTGTTCAGAGGCAGGATGATTTGCAGAGCGCCGTCCCTGCGGAGCAGTGGGCTATATTCCCTCCTTTGATGTGCTGCCCAGAGACATGAAAGAAAACTATATACAAAATATATCCTGCTATTAAATGCTTTGTTTATAAATCACAGCTACAGTTGCATAACTTGATTTTACAAGCGTACATTAGGCAAACATGATTTTAGATTTATTTTAAGGTTAAATTAGTTTTAATTTTTAAGATTATATTACTATTTCCCTGACCACGTGTTTTGCCTGGACTTTTATAAAGGTGCATTTCTCACATAAACTTCATTCCTGAAAGAAGTGGTCTGAACACAGTCCATAATCTATCCTTATTTTATGTGATGATACTTTCTTATTTGGATCTTTTCAACTGAGTGCCTTCCCCATCACTGCTGGAGCTTGCGTTTTTTGCGGAAAGAGGAATGTATTATAGGAACCTGGCTTCACTGGTTTGCAAGTGTTCAACCTGGTGAAGCAAGATGAGGCTCTGTAATGTAAAATGCATCCCTGCTAACGTGGAGAGATTCAATTACAACCTTTCTCTTCCAAGAAGCATCTTCTGAAAAAGTGAACTGCTGGAAGTTTGAAAGAACGGCGAATTACCGTGTTGCGACTTGCACGGCTCTGTGCAGCCCTCTTGTCCTCCCGCGCGTCCCCCAAAGAAGGGGCTTTTCCGTGAGTTTGAAGGGTTCCTCAGAGAATATGACTGAGCTGAAGGATGAAGTTTACTGAACACATGCCAAATAACCAGGCGCAGTAATGCCGTTCCAGCTCTCTAATACATAGCGGCAAGGTATTTAATTTGCTCCTGTTTTTTGGAGCCCTGTCACCTTGCCTCAACCCTGATTCCAGCAGGATGTCCCCTGCTTTCCTCATTCCAGGCGAGAGTCTTGCTCTCGCCGTGAGTCTGGCGAAGACCTCCATGCCGGAGCGCGAGGAGGCCGTTTGTAGCCTGTGGCTACAACCTTCGGGGAGGTTTCCCTCAGCAGTGCTGCGTGCAGGACACGTGGTCCGTGCTGCGCCCACCTCAGGGGAACGGTGGGCGGGCTTGGTGGGTCCACAGGTTGGTATCCTCGCACCACCTGTCGCTGACCACGTGCTCGTCCCATTGCTGAGCTCTCAGCACGGAGGTGAGACATGCCAGAAGGAAAACGGTGTTGCAACCCTGCAACTGTTGGGCTAGGTTCATGAGTAGTTTCACAGGCTTTTGGGTGAAGATGGCAAAGTCTACGTGACCTGCAGTTATGCAGATAATTGAGACCCTGAACTTTTTGCCCTGAAATTTGAAGTGTGCACGGGGAAACACTGGGGAGAAAACGCAGGAGCAAACCAACAGAAAAGGCAGTAATGGGAACGATGCGCGAGACCCCCAGGACGAACTCGCCTTGATGCCACCCGCCTCGCCTTGTGGACGTCCTTAGGCGATGGGCAGGCAGCGTGTGCGGCAACCCCGGCACTGCTCCCGTCTCGGGCTCCGGGAGCACATCGGCAAATAGTAGAAAACACACAGCAGCTGTTAGTGTTAAAGAGCTCTGATTTCTTGTGCATTTTTGTAATGGCTTTGGCACCAAAAATAACTGAAATAATGACATAGAAACTCCCATTGAAGCTAGATATAGCAGTGTCTACACAAGAGCTTTTGTCAGTATGGAAATGTCAGCAAACATTATATTCAGAGCACAAATTGCAAGTGCAGACCTGACAAAGTAAATTTTGAAGCATATCCTCGAATGCAATGCTTGAAATGTTTCCTAAATTGGCAGATTGCAAGCTATGGTGGAACAGAACCAAGGCTCCAAAACCTGACAGAGCCAGTGTTGAAATCTGAATAATCGCAACTACGTTTTCATAGTTATATAAATGGAAGAAGCATTGGCAGAAATTCATGAATAATTTACACTTAAGAATTTAGCAATCTGGTGGGTAGAAAAATAAATGGCAAATGCAATAAATAAATGATTATTTTGAATTATTTGCTCTGCTCTGATGTTTGAAGAGGTGTCTTTTTGGACTTTCTTAAAATGTTGCTGTTGAACTCCTACCTCTCAAGTAAATGCTCTGTTAAAGCAAAAGCAGAAAGTTACATGCCTGCTAGGGGGAAAAGATGCAGACAAAATTGAATCTGTAACGTAGGTTGTTTTTATGGCAGATAATTATAAAAGGATCTTATTTGCCATGCAGCACAGCTGCAGTCAAAAAAAAAAAAAAATGTAGCCTTAATGAGAAATGCTAGCTGATATATATATATATATTATATATATATATATATATAATAGTGAGTTATATATAATTAATTAAAAAATGATGCAGTGAGTAAAGTTTCAAGATTTATGGAGGAAATAACTTCTGAAAAGAGAAATCCCCAACTCCCTTCGGCGCCTTTGGGAATGTGATATTATTTTAAAAGCGAGAATTAATTTACACAGCACCAGTGTTTCTGTTTCCTTATAGAATACATATTGGGCATTTTTTTTAAAAAAATGTCTGGTTTGCCTCACACAGTACTTCAAAGAAGGAAGCTAAGGTTTGCTGGTTGGAAGGTGATTTTTTTTTTAATGGGGCAGTGATTTCATACTTTTTGCAAACCTCTCTAATCTCATTGTTTTAAAAACATTCTGGTTTTGTTGCAACTGCTAAAAACTATATAATAGCTGTGTGTGTGTGTTATCCTCATGACACTTTGTATGGGTTTGCAAGAATTTCTTAGCCTGCTACATTTAAAATCTGTTTCTTTTTCCTCGCTTACGTTGGATTATTCTATTTTGAGCTGGAGTGAAACACTGCATTTAGAGTAACTATAGGATAAAGCTATGAAGGCTTGTTTTCACCAAAAGCATGGTACCTGTGTCGCCTTTCTCCAAGAGCTCAGCTGCAGGAGCGCAGATTTCAGATGTGGCTTTTCCGTCTTGTACAACCAAACCCTCTGCTGTTAACGCCTGTCTAATGACTTAAGGATTAGAGAATCCACCTGGGCAGTAATACGATGATAATAATAGGAATGGGGATATGGGTCCTTGAAGCCTGTTTGGGGAATACCGTAACCAGGGCCTTAGGATTTGTGTTACCCTCTCTTCTGCTCTCAGTGGTAGGAAGTGCTCGCTTCTCCTGAAGGCGTGAAGAAAACGTTTGCCCTCTGTTTGGGAGACCGGACTCTGCCTTCAAATATAGAGAGAGAACTTCAAGAGGGGAGACTGAGAACTTAAGCTTGAGTGCGGAGTACTGTATCCAGCTGTGCTTCGTGCAGCTGTCTAAAGGATGGAGGAGAAGGGTGCAGATCTGCCATGCGGACAGTTAATTTGCCTGAGAAGCTACCGGATGAGGAAAAGGGTGTTTCCATTAAAACACTTCATTTTTTAGTAGCCTATGATATTTAGCACTATTTTTCAAAAGTCCATCCAAAATATTTGATGAATTTAGGTTAAATTGCAACTAGTTTTTGAATGAGCGGAATGTATTTTGGTAAAACTTAATGCTTTTACTTTTCTCCAAAAGTTGGGATCAGGCTGAAGACTGCTAAAAATTGTATTGACTCCAAAGTTCTCTAAAGAAAAACACTTTACTATGGCCTGAAATGTTAGTTATAGCTAGGAAATCTCCAGCTTTTGGAGCTGGAGTTCGAGGAAGAGTTGATCTCTGACTGCCAGAGGGAGCAGTTTAATAGTAATGAATTTTCAGCAGAATATCTTAAACAGATTTTGAATCATCACAGTAGAAAGAACACGATTTTTCTGTTGACTTCAACCTCCTTTCTTTGCGTGCATTGCTACCTGAGTTCTCGTCTGAGTAGCTGTGTTAATGAAAAAAAATTAAAGTTCAAGTGCATTTTAATTCTTTCCTAATAATGGTTAAATACACTAGGTGTCTGGTTTCCAAATATTAGCGTCTAGTTATTGTCCATATTCTACATTTGGATGCTCATGTTGGCAATTCTGAATTTTAAATATTCTTATTTAATTGTAAGTACCAATTTGAGCATCCCAGTCTAACATTTTCAGCACTTCATATATGTGCTTGCCCTTGAGATGAACTTTCTCAGATGATTGCTGTGGCTCTGCCTGATTTCTGTAGGTCACAGTATGCATTTTGAACAAATGAATTTTCAGTGCGGGTAGCCAAAAGCCATTTCAGTGCAAATAAACTGACTGCTTCTGTACAAGGAGACAATGAAATAAATTTAATGTGATTCTGCCTATGAAAAGCTTTGCTGGTTTGGAAAGTGACAGTCTTTGTACCGCTCTCTGTAGTCCAGCGGTGCTTTCAGGAGGTGGTTAGCTTTCTGCGCCTGTTTTGCCAGTGCTGTCAGCTATCCTTGCGGTTCTGGGTTCCTTCCCAAATGCTCACTGGTGGTTGTGTCAGTCCTCTGCCCTTTTGGGATATGTGCAACTTCACATAGTGTGCCCATCAGGCCATTTTATATACATACACACATGTGCATACATATATATGGGTATATATATGGGTATATATGGTGCATACATATATATGTATGTCAAGTTAGGATCAAAGTATTTTTCCTGTTTTGAGATGTATGAATGAAATGTGTGTCAAAAGTGCTTAATAATAATTTAGGAAGATATTATGCTTAAATGAGAGGACTAGGGAGCCTCCTGGAACAGCAAGTGAATGCAGTAAGAAAGTAGCGTTTATTTTTCTGGTGCTCTGAAAAGCCAGAGGAGTAGTGCAGAATTGGGAAATAATGCTGGAGAGATAAGCAAATCAAGCAGCGTGATGTATTGCTAGTTCCTACGCAGGAAGGCAAGCGAGGTGTAAATCATGGCAGGAGAAATAGGGCCCTGAGGAATGAGATGTGCTTCAGCCTCAGCAGTTACTCAGTCGTGAGCTTGTCAAGTTGTGAACACACGGAGCAGCCTGGAGACAAAGATGGTCAAAGATGTGGCTGACTGGAAAGGCTCTGTCATGCATTTCTTGGTCAGCTGTCCTGACTGGCCAGGTAACCGCGTCTCCCTAAGCTAGGGGTGTTGGACTCTGCTCCCTCCTGGGGGAGGACGGTCCTGTCCCTTTTAACAGGTGGAGTGGTTGGTGTGCAGAAAACGGGCAGCAGGACTGTGCTCGTAGAGCTGGATCCTGAACCAGCGTCGCCTGTGCTTCAGCCGTCTCTGAGTGCTTCCATGGTGGCGAAGAACGAGTACAACCGGACAGCCTCAGGGTGTTAATGGATTGTACCGAATGGTTGCACCGAATTCTGTTTTTGTTTAGCCTTCAGCTTTGCAAGGAAACTTTGCTAATGAAGTTTGGAAAGCAAAGGTCTCTGAGGTGATGATCGAGAGTTTAAGATTCTTAAAATAATGAGATGAACAACTCTAAAGCGTGTTGTTAACACTGTGCCTATATCATTCTGCATTGAAATACAGTAATAGGCATTGCCCATACAACAATATGTCTCATTAGTTTCAAGAAAGCAGGAGTTAATAATAGAGCACTTACGCAAAGCAGTGATGGGAGAGCGAAGGGAAGGGAAGCAGTGAGAGTTGTCTAGCAGGCTGAATACCCAAAGCAGTTGCTACCTGAAAACTAATTTTATTTTTCGTTAATATTCTTTGATGTAACTTCTAGTCCACTGTTAAATGATTACAATCCATAACTTTGTGAAACATTTAAGACAAGTATAGAGTTGTAAAACCAATCCTTTGTACTGGTGTCATCACCAAAGCTGTGTCGTGAAAAACATGGCCTTGCTGCAGTTTGATCCTATTTTTTGAGCCTGCAGGGCTTTCAGCAGGTGCTCAGGATTGCTCCCCTGTGTTTATATGCATTATGTCACCATTCTCATTTTCTTAGGAACCGTAGGAAAGTGTATGGCATTTCTGTATTCTCATTTCCCTTGAATTTGTTAGCTTTTGAATGCAACCCATCTGGTGATGAGTGAATGACAACTGTTTACTCCAGAATAAAGCATGTGCTAAAATGCAAACATACAGCCTCCAGAAGCACTGAACAAAGTTTAATTAGCTGTGGAGTTCATCTAAACTTCAAACTACCAAGTCAACTTGCTAATCAGGGGAGTTTATAATGATATATTTCTTGCTAGTCGATGTCGAGGCATCTCTGTTATCTTTCTATTCCCAAATCTATAAATACATCGCATGCACTTTCTGATACAGCACAATTCGTTATTAATTTATACTTCAAATTCCACATGAAAATAGAAGTTGCTAAGAGGCCACATGGATGGATATATTGCGCTGTGTCCCTTGAAAACTTTTGGCAAATTGTATTTACTGGAGGGATGTTTGTGCGTCCCAAGTGCAACACGGATGAGATATGTTAGAGTGCTGAGGAAGGTTGCTTTATAGTCTCCCAAGAGACTAATGGTTTGGAAGGAGATGTGAGCTGGGAAATAGGCAGCTTTAGTGATCTTTTTTTTAAAATGGGTTTGTAACTGGGAGCAAAGTGAAGATTGACTGAGTTTTATCTCATCTCTCGCAACTTCTTAAGCGTTGTCATCATTATGGTTGCTCTAATGTGAAAGAACAGAGATAGTTATTCAGACAGATGTGCTAAGGTTCTGTACTCTAACACCATAAATAAAGTCTAGTAGTAGTTTAGGGAATTGGTATCACTAATCCCTAGTGCCAGTCATCAGAGTGTATACAAATAATGGTGCCTATTCTGCATCTCAGTTAAGAGAAAGGAAGATGAAAAATATGTGCCTTTTTCATCTATTTGACTTGGGGAAAAAAAAAGAAAGTATAGTAAGTATTACATTAAATCCACTGATTTCATTCATTTGTTTTTAGGTCTGCCACTGAACGACCTGAGCAAATGCTGTTGCGTTGGCAATTATAGTGCTATTTGGAGTTCGTATAGTCTTAAGAACTGTGTAATTTATTGAATGTAAGAATATTTAACTTCATAATAACATTTTAATTATATACTGATTGCAAAGTCACTACTGTCATTGCTGTCTGGTAGCCCAGCATCTTGTCTGACCTGTCTGCAATGAGATCACCACATGAAAATAAGTATTTGACACTAGTAAGAAATTTTATAAAACTATATTACTCTATAAGATATATTGTTTACTAGAGGTATTCTAGAGTCCTTAATATCCAAGGTGGAGATATTCTATTTTTCATTTTTAGGGTAATACTTTGGTTCAACAAACAGTCCCTGTTGTGGGTGTTCATATCTAGGGTTTTGGCTCAGACAGCTTTTTCATTACACCTCTTGTTGGCTATGGAGTTTAATGAAAAATTCTACTGCTTGATCACTGTTTTCTTCAAAAATTGGTAGTTATTGGTCTGATCCATAATCCCTTGAAGCTGACAAAAAGGCTTGGAACAAATTCTGCATTAACTTCAACCTTAGCTTGCGGCTGCACTGATGCAAACTGTGTGTTAGAAACACTGCGTGCACGGTGCCTAGCAGCAGCCGTGTCATGTGGCCATTGGAAATGTGGAGTAATTAAAACAAGTTTTCACTGTAACTTACTTCAGATGGAACTGCTGCTGTTTAAATGCAAGTCTCCATGTAGCACGGCTGCCTGTTTAAGAATTAAGCGTTAGAATAGTGTTGTCATCTGGCTCATCATTCAACCATTACTGTGTTATACGTTACCTGTTTTTTCATTGTTTCTTAGTAAAAACAGGCAAAAGCTTCAGTAGCCTGATGCCTTTCCCTTGGTTTATCTATGTTAAAAAAAAAATTCAGGGTGCTTATAAACGTTCTCAGCTGGCAGAACTGTCCCTCAGGTCAGTTCCGTAGTGGAAGATGCCTGAGCCCGTCTGTCTTTAAAGTATGAAAGCCTGGATCTGATGGGAATAGAAACTGCACTGGGAGTGACTGCACAGAGCAGGATTACAGGGTGCACTTCTGATTCCGTCGCTCTCAGCTGTGCTCCTTGTCTGATCTTAGTGTGAGAGTCAAAACTCAATCCAGGGTTATTTGGTTCTGTAACCATTAGTCAAGCTGTGATATTGTTTGAAAGAAAAAAACAGAAGTTGAGCGAGTTTAAATCCAGAGGAGTATTCAGAGGTGGCTTTCCTAGTTAATCTCATGCAAGTGCTGTATTTTAGCAGGCTGCAAAGCTGATTTTCTGTTTATAGGATGATCTGTGTGCTGCAACTGGCAAAAATACTTGACTAAAACAAAAGTTTAACCACTGACTAATTGTGCAGGCTTAAATGCAATTTAGATGTTTAAAGGTATTCTGGAAAGATATTCAAAAACTGTGGCCTAGGGCTATATATTAAAAACACAATTTTTAGACTGAAGACTGGAAAGGAATCTAGGTCTGCTGTGCAGTTATCAGATCCCTTTGGAAAAATAATCTTTCTACTGGTGACCCTGAAAAAAAGGTTGCGAGAACTCAGTTAAAAGAACTTTGAAGAAATGTCATTCCTCTGCTGTCAGGATCTTTGATGGAGAAGATGAAAAGGCAAAAGGTTTTCCCTGGAAACAGGGGTAAACTTTAACTTTCCCAGAAAAAAAATAAATAAATAAACCTACCCACTGAATAAATGACTTGAGCAGATTTTCAGGCATGGTATTACTCATTCAGCAGCTGGGAAAACAGGCCAGCAACCTACAGTATCCACTTTGAAAGGAAAATATTACACAGTGAATTTATTACTCACTCTTATTTCCTTTTATGTATTGTAAATGATGCATCATTCTCTATTTCTGAAACTTGTACTGCTGAGTGCTATTTGGAAATTAGTCGCGCATAGTCCAAGCCGAGATCTTTATTCCTGGGGATGCCTTTTAAGAGAACGTTATTGCACATTGAGAAAGCATTCTGTAAAGATTATTGCTGCAGGAAAGGGCAGCTGTGAACAGATGTCCATGCGGTGATGGTATTTTGCGTGTCCTAGCATGTTCTGCCCAGCAGCCTGGCTTCCTATCGGGGCGGTGAGGTTAGGAAGCAGTCTGTGCCAGTCGTTGCTGATTACAGATTAGCTGTATAACCCCCAGGAGGTGAAACCAAGACCCGAGGTTGAGAAGATGGTCAATGTTGCCTTGGCACAGTGTCTGTGGATAATGTCTAAAAAGCACTTTGTGTTAATAGCTTATTTAATGAAAAGCTCCTGCGCTCTGATTCCTTTTCTCAATGTACTGTTAGAGTAAGAGACCTGTCGAGCAATTTTTTCCCCCGTCTCTGAGAAAAGCGTGTGTGAGAGCGTGTGGCTGTCATGGATTTGGTATGGGATGAAAGATGGTTTTTCTTCTCTCATCCTCAAATCACTGAGGCATTTGTATTTCCGAGTGAAGGAGCAGACGAAGCGGCCGTTCCTCCAGCGAGGCCCGGGATGTGGTTGGCGTCGCTTGGCGGCCTTCCTCCTACCAGCCCGGGCTTCGGCCAGACACGCACGCGCACAGTTTAGTTGGTAGATCTTCTGTTCAACTCCATTATATCCGAATTTCAAGCAATTTCACTTAAGGCTCCTAGCATACTGCTGTTGGTTGAGTATCGATGCAAATGTTTGGTATTAGTTTAAAAAAAAAAAAAAAAAAAAAAAGCGGAGGGGGGAGAAAGAAGTAGTTATGACAGTTCATGTTAAGAAATGACAGATTACTGTAATTACAGCAAACTGACCTTGAAGACAAACAGTTTTAATTGTGAACTTGGCGGGGAGAGAGCAGGGATCCTATGACCTGCAGCTAACTGTCTAGTTAACTGAAAACCCTTACTAAATGAATTTGTTGCTTTGGAGACATCTTAAAAACATAGTGGAGTGAATAAGGATTTTTTTGTGTGTGCTGGTTGCACTACAGTGATTTCCTGTGACTGATTACTTGTTGTTATTTTTTGACATCTACTGGCAGCAATTTATTTACATACTTTAAATCCCCCTGGGACCATGTTTCTTCTACTGAATATAACGCCAATTGATTAGTTTTCAATAAATTACATGTAGCAAGAAATTTGATTGAGAATAGCATTTAAGGTGACTGTTAAAAGATCAGATGTGTGTTTGTGTAGAAGCCAAGAACACTTATGGTTAAGAGTATATGGTTTGTTGATTCTTTATTCAGCTGATATTTAAAGGAAATTATCTGTTACATACCACTGGGAATTCTTGTATGACCTCTATCCCATCTTGCTCTGCTATAGGATACAAATAATTTCAGACTGACAAACTTCTCAGTAATTTGCAGAATCACAACATACTGAATACATTTGAATGTCTTTGATTCTATCTATTTGTGTCACGGACTCAGCTTGTGAAATTTTGTAAGAATTTTTAAAATTAATTTCCTCTTACATTCTCCTGGGATTCTTACCAAAATGTTACGTAAATTGGGTCAAAAGGAAAAATGTCGAATATATGCATCACAATAGGAAACCCCTTCATCGACCTGAGTAAGGTGAAGGCATCTTTTCTAGGTGCCTCTGCTGGGCTCGGGGCTGGGTAGACTGTTCCAAAGCAACGTGGTGTTAACAGTGAAATGACATGTTCTTCCACACGTGACAGCTCCTCAGAGGCTGTGGCTCCCCAAGTGTCCTCTGCGTTCCCATAGACGCGGGAGCTGTTTAAATTGGGCTAGGTGTTGCAGTGGAAAGGTCAATGACCACGACAGAGCACCATCAAAGGCTTTTTCGGACGTGTGCACTGACATCCTATTTTTGAAACTAATTTTTCTCCAGGGCTAAGAGCAGAAGCTGCAGTATTAACATGCCTTATAATCGGCCAGTGACCTAAGAGATCAGTCAATAACATGTCTACCCTGTAATGAATAAGTCAGGATAACTTCCAGCTGAGAAGTCATTACTGCTTCTTCCACTTGGTTAGATTTTTGTCCTAAGTGAGACAACAGGCAGCAAAGGGATCTGTGAAGATATGTAATGTGAGCTGGTGAAGTCTGGCTTGAGGGTGTTTTTTTTTTTTTGTTTTGTTTTGTTTTTTTTTTTTTTTGCCTTAGTTTTTAGTGTAATGTTTGGATTTCCCTATAATTTCAAGCAACTAGAAACAGCTGATGGAGAAGCATTGGGAGAAGTGAGGGGTTCTTTGAAGATGGTGATGATATGTGATTGAGGGATACTTTTGTCTGTGAGGAAAAGAAACAGGGAGCAAGAAAAGACAAAAATAAGCCAGAGCTTATCTGTGCTGAGTAAAACGGGAGTCCTTGGCATCGGCGCCAGCCGAGCCGTGCCGCTCGTGTGGCCTGCTGTGCTCCAAAGCAGCTTCCTGGCTGCAGCCGATCCCAAGTGTCCTGCTCGGCTTTTGGCACCTATGGGAAGTGCTGCTCTTATCAGCGCTATATTTTCCCTGTGTATTTTAATGGTGTAGAAAAACCTGTGAATATTAAAATCTTCTGCAAATTGTGGAAGAAAGGCGTCTTAGAAGAGTAGATATGGACAACCTTGCTTGTGCCAAACTGTTGGCCAAGTTGGTGTGATTTAACTGGCTGGTGTGCCTAAAGCCGGTGTAAATGGTGTGGGGATGTTTGCCTGTTCAGGTTACTGGTGCAGGCATTATTAGCACGTGCAAAGATCAAGTCTGGTGTTTGGTTCTTACTCTCCCAAAGAAATTGAATATAGATGTGTGTGTGTGTGTGCATGTTCAGCGGTATTTGCTAGATTTTGAGTATTGTACTGTTGCTTGTTTCTTCAGTCTTTGACTATCTAGGTGCTAAACAAAATCAGTCGTCATTATAATTTGCTTCAGGAAGCATGTAAAGAAACGATGTACATACAAGAGGATCGTGAACGTGCTGTGGGGGACGATAACCTTATCGTTTTTGGTTTTTCTTTTTTTAAATAACTCTATAGCAGTTCCACTGCAGAGTTGCAATTTAGCATTAAACTTTAAAAACTCATATGAAAAGGATTTTTATTAAATTCGTTCATTCTGTTCATTTTCATGAAAGTTCAATAGGATGCTTTCTGTAAAGGAGCTTTTTAGGCTTGCTAGTAACTTTTTTGAGCCACAAACCTATTATTTCAAGAGTGGTTTTTGATTTCAAATAACGATAAACTTATGTTTTAATGGTCAGCCTGTCTGACTTTTAGAAAAATTGTGGTTTTGATCACTTTCTTTTCTACTATCCAGTTAAAAAAAAAACTGATGATAAATCATTGATAAATATGCCAGGATTAGATTTGATAGAGATTAGGGCTAACACCAAGAACTGTGAGCTGCTTTGCTTTTCAAAATAAATTTGGAGTCAGGCATCCAAAGAGTTCATCATAGCCCTAGGGGGTCAGAATGCAGTTCCTGTCATCTGTTAATTTTTAGCTTAGATCTCGGTTTAAAGGGATGAGCTTTGTAAAACTGAAGCTGGTGTGGGGATGTTTGCTAATTCTAAAGGAGGCAGGAGTAACGTGGCAGCTGTCCCAAGGCAGGGCCAGTTGCCCAATTGCTTGCATCCGTTATTTCAAAATTTGGCTATGGGGGAATAGCAGTGGGTTTCTAGCCGTGTTTTTGTTTGATTTGTTCCTGGTTTCCATCTCTCTGCATACCCAGTGGGTGTGGGGAAAGGGGCTGATGGACTTGCACCTTGAGAATTTATTTTGGTTCAAAAGTTGGAATTAACTTCTGACAGCGTCCAGTGTCCTGTTTGGAGTTTAAGTGACCCAGAAGTGTTGTGGGTGGCATGTCTGTCCTTCTGTTTCCTCTCTTCCTCCTGCCTTAGGTGTCCTTGCAGGAGACCAGCAGGAATGAACAAGATGTGGCCTCCCTCCAGAGCCTGGCCTTCAGAGCCTGTTGTGAAGGCATCTCAAGGGAAGGGAGAGAAGCTGTTTCTCCCAAGTGACAATATTGCTAACCTGCAAAGCAAGATTTTTTATTTCCCAACTGCCTTTGTTATTAGCTATTATCAGAGATACCTCTCCTTCTTGGATGGATATGGCCTGTCCAGATATGTTGGTTCATCTCATTCATGTTGACAGACAAACTGATCTATTGAATATTCCTAAAGCTCTGCGTGTCTACTGGCCTCTTGTATGACATACCCTCATACCAGAGCTTTTACCACTAAGACTCATGGGTTCAGCAGTTAACTAACATTGGTCCCGTGGTACCTCATATCATCTCTCTAGCTGCATGTCCGCTGTGTGCGCTCAACCTCCTTGTTTACTGTCAGCTAGAGCTTCAGCGGGTCGTTAGTTACTTCCCACTACAGCGGCACTTACAAGCATTTATTTTTGCTTCAATCATCCCCTTCCTCATCCTAGTTAATGAAGTTCAACTTTGCCAATTTTCTGTCCATTTAACTTCTGTATTTTGCTAACATCTTTGAGCAGGGACGATTTTTTTGCTGCAGCCAAGAGATGCCTGCTGGGCTGGAAAGTTGTTGCCTTTGTGCAGCTGTAACGTGCTTTTCTTCTAGCCCTCTCTCAGATGCAGCTTCCAAAAGGAGAGAGACAAGCAGTTTCAATATGCTCTAAAGTCACCTGTTAAAAGGAATGATACAGGATAAAGGTGCACAAGATAAAATTCTCTTCATGCCAAAAATCCCACTGATTTAACAAGACTAGACTGCGTTTACAAAAAGGATCCTATGCTTAGTTGATACAGTAATTAAATCTGTGTTTGGTGTATATTCTCAATGTGAGATCTCACTGAGGAGCAGTTTTGTTGCTAGCTATCATCCAACGTTAAAATATGTATATGTGTATGTAGACACAGAGTAAGTTTTTGTGTGTGTGTATATATTTGTATATTTATTCAGAATACCTGTTTAGAGATTTTGTCAGAGGGGAAACTATGGATTGTGAATTTCTGCTCAAAATGCCTTAAAACTTCTGAGAATGATACTCTGAAAAAATAATGCTTTGAAAGAGAAATGTTAGCTCAGTGTGCTGTTGAATGCAAGAGAGCTATTTCACCTTGTGTTTTGTTTCTGTGTGGGTTCACAAGAAAGACCTGACTGCTAAGGTTTTAATGTTTTTAAAATGGTGTTTGCTAAAACATCTGTGCTTCAGTATGTGGCCCCTCGGCGGGGAGACAGGCTGCACTGAAACAATGAATCTTAGGAACTTGACATTTCTTGCTGAGGTCTGTTAAAGGTAACATTTCTGAACACAGCTTCCATTTCCCATCATTACAGTAGTAGACTTGGGATCCTACAGAAGAATCTCTCTTTCCACCAGTTGCAATGATGATGATAAAATCAAAGTCAGTGATTAAAGCCTTGGGATGCATGTAGGCAGTAGCATTAATAATCTAGCTGGTGGACAGAAATACTTAGTACGAGTCACGTGTGGCTGAGCTTCCTCACGGAAAGGAGGAAAAGCCTAGTACTGGAGGCTGAGAAATGAGCAGAGGGCGATGAGTGACATGCATGTTGTTTTTCTTTGGGAGACGCTTGGCAGTATTTTCATTTTGCTTGCATGGAGTTTTGGAGCCTGTCTCATACCATATGGCATATTAAGCACAATAAAGATGTTCATTTGGCAGCTGGAGCATGACTAGTAACATCAGAAGAGTCATATGTGCATCAATAAACGAAGAACTCTGCCTTCCTGTAAATAAATGTTAGATCGTTGCTTCAATTGCCCATGAAGTTCTTGATGATGGGACGTAACCACCGTTTAGTCACGTCTGCAGTAGTATTTCCCACGCTTTAGATTGGAGGTAGAGTTGAACAGTGACTGTTCTTAATGTTTTGCACTTCTGTAGCACCTTGACCATCAGCCACGAATGATTTTGCCGAGCGCTGTGTGAGCACAGAACAAGCAATCGGCTGCCCTGAAGAGCTTGCAACCTAATTAAACTCTTTAAGCTCTAACACTGCGCGCGTGTGTGTAGGAGGACAGGGGAGATCTTAATGTATGTGGACATTTCACCAGGCTACTGTTCAATCTGTAGTACTGTAGCTGAGCAATACGAATAATGCCAGTTATATATTTATACTGCCTGTTTTTTCTGCCTTCCATCTCAGAACTTTACCTTGTCTTTATGTGGCCAGTGCATGAACATCGTGATTACATCACGATCATCACTGTACATCAAAACATCGTAAGTCACCATGGTTGATGGTAGCAAAGGGTTATATATTGGAAGATGAACTTTTTAGTTTCGCAAACTGCCAGCATCTTTGGTTCTGTCTCTCCTCTCTATGAAGCTTAGTAGACTCTGTGCATGTAATATGCATCCAATGGACATGGATTTTGTTAACTGCTTCTGGATAATTGGGGATTATTTTAATAATAATCGGAAAAGATCTTATTAGAAGAAATGATATGTTTTATTTCTAATGAGACATTCACATTTTCCTGAAATCTGGCACTTTTGATATTTTAGATATCTTCTCAATAGGATGCTGCTGCTTTTTTTTTTGTTTTGTTTCCTTGCCTGTGTTCTTTCATCTTGTTTTGAGAAACTCTGTCCCATACCCAAATTTCCTTTAGCCCTGGGAGAGATTGCAGGATGCAGCTTGCTGGATTGGCTGTGTAGGGGGACACAGTAGTTAATTCACTGTCTTTTCATAGTTTTTCTTTTTCTTGACCGAAGCAGACATGTATAGGCCTAATGTAGATATTAATGCACGGGAAAATGAACTGAATCTAAGACCTGTAGGTCTAGAAGGGGCTTCAACCTAGTCCATCAGCTTGCTCTGAAGTAGGATCAGGTACTGATGTTGGTTTTGAGTGATTTTTGGATTAACTTTGTGCTTGTTTAAACCCTTGTTAAAAACCCTGCAACAGTAAATATCCAGCACGTCCTCAGTAGTAAGCTACCTTTTGTAGCTGGAAAACTTTCTCTAATCCCGGGCTGCACCTCCCCTTAACCCATGGCACCAAACCCTTCTGTAGCATCTCGCACACTAATTAGTTCACGTTTGAGCTTCGTGATCGTGAGGAGTAATTAATCACTTAAACTTTTACACAGAGATTTGTATTCTCTCTCTCTCTCTCTCTCTTTTATTTTGAGTATCAGCAACCTGTTAAGTTTGAGAGAGAGAGTGCCTTAGGCTGGAAATCCGAATAAGCTGCTGAAGCTGAGACTCCTCGTATGTTCCTTGAGTGCCTGGGGCACAAATGTGGGAGAACAGGGCAGGGAAGCATGGGCTGTGCTGAGTTGTGCTCTAGGGCTGTAACTTTTGGGTGTCTACGCTGGCTTTTCCCCAGAAGTGATGTGAGTTTAAGGAAGCAAATGTTCCCGAGAGGAGCCATCGGACAAGTGACTGAGAACGTAATGGGGATCCTGTGAGAAGTTTTCCAGTCTTTCCAGTTGAGGCAGTATCACAGTTCTGATAAAGCCCAGATTTACTTCTAGCTTCAGACTAGTGATTTTTATCAAAAGCTACGCTTATCGTGAACTTTTAACAATTTGCTTTGGTTTCTTCTCCATTGGCCCTTGGTCTGAGTAATCTTCGTGTTCTCTATCCTTGCGATCACTTAATTTCCTTCCACCCACTTCTAATTTCTGTCCTACCTATCAGTAGTGCTCAGAGCCTTTTCATTTTCTTTCCCCCTCCTTGCTATTAACCTTGTCAAATACTCTTGTTTCTGTGGTAGAATTGGGGATTGAAAGCATCAGTGCTTTTTGATGAGACACAGTAAGTTTCCCACTTTCAAGCAACTCCACTTCTGCCCCTGGAAAAAGTGCAGCATTTCGGAAAGCAGGGTCAATGGATGAGCGAAGTATGAAAGGTCTGAAAGTGCCAAATTCATAACTTCAAGTGAAGATACAATGTAGATCCAAGTACATCTGCTGATTTTGTGCATCTAATCTGCATGAGGTCTCTGACTTTCTGCAGGGCTCCCAGGTGGCAGCGGAGCAGGAGTCCGCAGATCCGTGAGTGCCGAGCAGCAAGGCGGGAGCGATGTACCCCGGGCCACGTCGCCCCTCTGAAGTACGAGGCTGGGTAGCTCCAGCTCGGAACCCTCGCTTTTGTTTTTAAGCAATTACTTTGTCATAGTCATTAGGTTTTACTACTTTGGGCAATTTTTTTGGCATTACTGAGAAGCTTCTTACTCCTAACATGATTAACTGGCAGAGTGAGATGCTCAATTTTTCCAGGTGCAAAGTAATAGCAGACTGGTAGGCCACCAGCACCTTTTGATTATGAAGAGGAAAAGTTTGTTCAATATAACAAGGTACATTCTTAAGGCCTTGTTTGATTGTTTTTTATAGGGAGGGAAAAAAGTTAAAAGGCAATCCACCATAATTCATCAAGACTGTAATCTATACAGTGATTACAATAGAGAGTTTCAACTTCCCACATTTGTGGTGACAGGGAAATTTTGTCTTTTTGTGGGTTGATAGCTTTAGGAGATTGCAGTGAATCTGTTAAAATACCTGTCATATCATCAACATAAATTGCAACAGGTGATTTTATACTAGGGTGGCTCTTCCATCAAATTGCTACTGTGATTGCAGAAGTCTTTCCGTGAGCGCTGCCTGGTCTCAGGGACCAGCTAAGGCCCTTAGGGCAGTGTGGACACTGGTGCGGATTGGCATTGTAAAATTGTTTCAAAGTGCTACCGCTCCAAAATTCTCTTTTCTCCCATTTACTGCAGGGTAAGATATTGCAAGCAGGGGTGTGCGATATGACAGATTTGGGTAGATTTGTCTGCGGGGACTGCAGCAGCCGTGAGGAAAGACAGCTTTTTGTTTCCTTTTTTCTGTTTGTAATCCCTTTTGCTTTCCGCAAAATTCAGTGAAATGCCAAATGTGCTGACGAAACTCTGCTTTGCTATCCCTCTGTGAATCCGAGGAGAGTGCTCTTACCCTTGAGTAAACCAGAGGAAATGGGAACAGGATTTAGCTAAAACATGTAAGCAAGCTTAAAACTTCTACAGAAGTAGATCTGGCAGGTACTTGGATAATTTTCATGCAAGAAGCTATGGTGACCAAAATTTAGCTACTTCTCAGTGGGATGATAGACAGGCATGTCTATAGGTTCAGAACTTGATGTTCTATTTAAATCCCACTTCAGCCTCCTAATTCCTTTGTGGATGTGGCAAAGTGTCACACACATTCTTCTGTGTAGTTTTTGAATTTTGGGGCATTTGGGTATTTTGCTTTTATTTAATTTTTAATTTAAGCTTTTTCATCATTATGCATCATAAAATAAAGTTGTATTTGAGTTCTGGAACTGGCAGTAGTTTCTTTTTCCCCTGTGATGCTTCTATTTTGGGATTCAGTCCCAGTGAATGTTCAGGAAGAAGGGATTTCCATGAGGTCTTCTGGCAGCTCATGCTTCAAACTGGCATGTCTGGAAAGAGATGCAAAATTTGGTTTGGCTTGGAAGCATCTTGATGAAGAGGCTTTTTGTGAAATTTTGCAGTGGTGCTATGAGGCCAGCCCCACCACAGGAAATGTTGTGTTTTTTTTTTTTCCTGTGAAAACAACAACCAAATCCAAGGATAATGTACACAATGAATTTAAACAATTACTGAAAATGCTTTATTTTCAGTAAACTCTATTGTCTTTGATTGCCTGTAGTCTCTGCTTCCCTGTCTGTATCCATTTCTTAATGTAACGCAGTTTCTAAAGATCTGATAAAAATGAAATATAAAATTGAGATAGCAAGAATATACAGCTAAGTAAAATATTCTATGTTAACAGTAACTCGAGAAGCAAGTATGGAATGTAGAACAGACTGTGTAAGAACAAACGAAACAAAACCCCCTGCATACAAATGCATCTTTGACATGTCAAAATCTGAAAAGGTGACTTGAGAACTAAAAGTTCCCAAGGGAAAAGGGATTTGGTTTCCACCACCAGTGCAGCGGTCATACTGCTCCCCACTGCCCTCCCAGCCCCTGGGGATCATGGCACTCGCACAGATGGAAAGGGGGGAGCGTGGTTTCCCCTTGTTTGGAAGGGGAAAGACTTTCCGCTTTTCACCTCGCCGAGAAGTGCTGCGATCCCATGTGTCTGGAAACCCGTCTGAATGGGTTTGGTTCTGATGTCATGTGGATGTTGGGTGGCTTAGCAAGGAGTTTACATGTGGCTGAATATTTTAGGGACAGATTAGTGTTACTGCCTGGTAGTTGCATCACTAATCCATGTTCCAGTATTTCATGCAAATCTGAATATACTAGACTCACAAGACATTTGAGGCAAAGTCTCAAACCTTAGTACTGTAGAGATGTTTCTCTTTATGCTAGCCTTAGTGAATGGTTTAAATCTTCCATGTAAAGTGAAACAGGGTTATTAACATTATTATTATTTAATAAAGATTTAGCATCCTTAGCTCTACCTATAGTGCAGGTAATGCACTATATCAAAATTCAGATAGTCAACAAAAATATTATAGTTCTACTTTTATTATAACATTTTTGCAGTAGAATGTGAAGTAGAATATTCTGTAAACGACCCATTCCAAGAATAACCTAATGGATATCTGAAACCTACTTTGCCAGCAGAAAAGGCTTTTGAGATCCGTTTTTTGATGGAAGGGAATGAGAAGGCCTCTCTTGCTATTGCCTAACAACCTGGGTATTTAGCGCTTTTGATTTGAGTGGTAACAAAATATTCATGCCGAGAGTGCTTAATATATGTCTTACCAATTAGAATGGTCAAAAACTCCTCGTCCTTCTCAGGATATGTGTTCAGAAGATTGTTAAAATTTGGAAAGAAGCTTTGTATTTGTGTGACTATAATTTTATAAAGTTTTCCCCTTAGATTAGAGCCATTTCTTCCTGACATCTATAGACAAGCTATTAACATAATACTTGTTTCTTCTAATTTTTTCAGTGGTGTTTGATGACTGCCAGGGGAATAACAAGTTGAACTTCGAAGTTTCTAACCCAGACTTCAAGGTGGAAAGCGATGGGTCTTTAGTTGCGCTGAAGAATATATCGGAAGCTGGCAGAGCCTTGTTTGTCCATGCGCGGACTGAGCATGCTGAGGATATGGCAGAAATTTTGATTGTTGGAGCAAATGAAAAACACGCTATGTTAAAGGTAAGATAAATAGGAAGGACTAGGAGAAAGTGCAGAGAAGATGCTGCTATGTGTTTAAGTGCTATTGGGGCTGTAACTGGTTTGAATTTCTTGGAAGAGAACAAAATCCAGGTGTTAAAAGGTGTATACAGGATAAATATCATAAAAATGTCCTCAGATATAAATGCTGAATATTCATAAAGAATTGATTCAAATGAAAACCTGAGGACTAGAATCAATTGATTCTACTGGTGTATGTTGTTCTAGACAACCATTGTTTGGTCATTACTAAAAATTGCAAAGCCTTACTCTAAATATGTAACTTAGGTTTTCTAAAACCTTTCACGTTTTTGGTCTAAGTTTAGGAGGAATGTGGGAATGCATTTGAGGCTGTGGAACAAAAGTTTTTCTACAAATGGTACTTATATGGTGCCATTAGCTATTAAACTACACTAACATCTGCAGATAAATAGACCAACTGACTGCAAATATGGGTCACTGTCTGTGTCTCTACAGCGGCGATTTTCTGTTCCTCTCTACCCTCCAAATGCTATGTCCTTTCTTTCCAACTTCAGGTTTACAGTGTAATGCTAACCTCATAGTATAAGAAAATGAGCTTCACAAATTGATTGAAATGTTTACTTCATGCCCACGAGAGTAACAAAAGAAAACCTGAGATAGCCTTCGTTTCTGTGCCATGGCATTTAGGAAGGAGGCAGGCAAGACAGTGACTTACTAGACAATTAAGCCTGGTACTTTTACAGACCCATAATTTCAAGGAAGTACAAAGAAGCCATAATGAGAATGACTGATCTATTGTCTTATTTTGGTATTTAGACTTTCAGCTGGCAGCCCTGTCATTACATTTCCAGCAATAGCTTAGTGTAACTTAAGTTGTCCATTAAAGAATTCTATCTTTAGGGGAAGGCTTGAACAAGCTTCTCAAAATCTGTGCTGGAGGAAAGGTTTTCATCTGCACTTTAAGCAGCACAAGATGTGAATACAGACTGCCAGCAGGGAAAAAAGGGTTCAGAATGTGTAACTGTGCAGAGAGCTGATCAGGAAACTTAGATGGAATTTAGTTTTATATAAATATGTCATTTCTTTGCAAAGTTCAATTTGAACAAAGTCATACTTGAGAGAATCTCTTTCCCTGTGGAGACATGGCTTCAGGACCACACACTGCCAAATGCAGAGTAGGAAGATGATGCTTGGAGCAGGGTGCTTGGCTCTCCCATGGCTAGCAAGATATGTTTCTTTGGATGCATTCACAAGAACATTGGAAAGCTTAAACACTTTGAAAATGGAATTCGTGTTCCCCAGTTAGGAACTGCTGAAACCACAGAGGAGTTTGAGACATCACTGACAGCAGATGTGGAACTAAACTTCATGGTATTAGTTTCTCCATGATGATTTTATTCTCATTTTCTTAGAGAAGCAGCCCTTCCATTGTATTCGAGGGGAAATTTTGTTTAAAAGTTACAATCTCGGGGAAAACAATCTTCTGAGTAGGAATTAACAGGTATCTTTGCACTGGCTACATAGTTTATCAGGGAGCTTTTCTCTGCACATCGTGTTCAGGTTCTGGGTAACTTCTCAAAATGTTCCAGCAATATTAATTAATGCCTAGTGCTGAAAGTTATCACCAGACTCCCTTCAAAAGCCAAATCTAATTTGGCTCCACTCCTGCATTCGCTTCCAACTGCTTTGTTACTGCAGAGTGAGAAAACCAGTCTAACTCTGACCTGTTCTGCCATGTGCCAGTCTTCTCCCAACAGTTGGGTGTGCAGAGCAGCCTCATAAAATCTTCACTACCTGCACTCCTTGCTGCTTTATGGATTTTGATATTCAACTCGTAACAAGAACTTTCCCCTTTTAATACGGCGATCTTTGTCTGCGATGCCGCTGGGAGTTGGTTGATGCATTACTGTGTGCTGGGAAATCAGTGTAGTGAGGATCATCTCCCACCTCTGGGGGAATATTGAAAGTCCTTGAGACTGGCTCCCCCACCCAGGCTGCCATCAGTGCTCTGTAGCTGTTAAAGGGGTTTCACTGACCATTTCAGCTATTGTTTGCCTATTTTGAATGTAATACAGACAGTCCTGTCTTTGCCACACTTGAGAAGGATAGAAAGATTACAGTGTCCTATCTGAAGTGATTTTATGATAAATTAGAACTTAATCCTTTTACAGTCTGAATGTGTCAGCATGGAAACAGCAAAATTGCTCCATCTGTTTATGCAAGGAATCTTGGCTAAGAAATGCTCAGATGGAGCCTTAGCGTTTCCCCGTAATTCTGTAGGGTGAAGATGAGCACGCGCTGGAGCACTGCTTAGCATTCAGGGCTTAGAGTGCGGTACCTCATGTAATTAGGGGATAAGTAGTTCTTAAGTATTTCCCTATTGCCAGCAACTGCCATTTCTTTTCTAGAAGTGTGTAACCTACATCTGTGAAATCCTATTGTTAATGTTTCTAACTGCAGTTTCCTGACGTGTTTGGAAATGACTGACAACAGCCTCTAATGCTGACTGACAGTCTGGATAACCTCAGTTGAGCCTGTATAACTCCTAAAACTTTGAAGGGTGACTGCTCCCAGCTGTGTGTTAGATAGATATTGGAAATACTTAGAAGTGAAATTAGGAGTGTGCAGGATGGTTTTTGGTAGTCCAGTGGTTGAGGGACATGATTCTTTACCACTGAAGATGCAGGAAGATTCCAGTTGGCCTCACTGGTCAGACCTAAGTGATTGACTTGAATTGTCTTCATGGCCGTAACATGGCCAGTGGCTGACAGAATACCACCTTTTTTATTTAACTCTGCTTCTTGAGCGTAGTAGAAGGCACGCTTTCTTGCTCTTCTCTTAGAGGCCCGTGGGTTCTGCAGAGCCTACAGCTTTCCATCGTAGAGTGGCCTTGACTGAGGTGTGTGAAGGTGGTTCTTTAGCATTGTAAGCCAACACGTCCAGTGTTCTCTGGCTGCTAACTGTGTCTAAGTGCTGGTGACAGAGAAGGTATTGCACTGGACACTCCATGTCCAGGTGTTTCTGCAAATCACTGTTAAAACAGTGAGTGTCTGTCGTACATATGCTGATCTGTAGGTGCTGAGAGCATCAGTCTGTATACTCTTCAGTCTGCAGTTAGATTTTTTTTTTTTCTGTGCCCTGCTATTAGTTTTCCATTCCCTTGGTTTTGACTAGATCTATTGGGTTCCTGTCTGAACCAGTAGACCAGAAGGAGGGCAATGGAGGGAGCAGCCACAAAATGGTACCATCGTTTTGTGAGAAGCACATGAAGTGCACGGAATAGTTGCTATGGGCCAGTGAAGGGTGTAAGATCGTTGTGCCGTCTTCGTTATGGTTATGTGTGTGTGCAGACCCTCTGGCCATCCGAACGCTGCTTAGCTCGGAGGAGGAAAGGGAGTTTCACTGCAGGGTAGCGCTGCTGAGGCCCGTGCAGCTCGGGCTCTGCTTTGCCCCACGCTTGCTCAGTCCCCTTTCACATGTCTGGGACTTGAGTGCTTGACGATATTAATAAACACATGGAAACATTGTGATTCACCAAATATTTGGATTCCCAATTCCCAATGTTTCAACTTTGGGCTCAGTTAGAATAGCTTACAGAGTTTTTTTAAGGCTCAGATACCAAGTGGGAAAATAAATTGCTTGCAAAATCCTCATTCTAGTTGAGGGGCAAACTCTGACCGAGCTGGAGAGTGGCGGTGACAAATGTTACTTTAGAGCTCACGTATCAGAAGTGAGCTAGGGAATGTGCTACACCTCTGCTGAGCTGTTTAAAAGCGAGGAAAATCTTGGTGTAGTATAGCTAACCACAGGACAATATTGTTTAAAATTTATCTCATTGAGTCCCGAGTCCCTGCTTAGTTTTACAGGAATAGTAGGACAACCAAAAGTTGGAAATTTTATTGTACTGTAGGTGTCTGATATTGTTGGAGAAAGCATGACCAACCTGTAACAGTTTTGAGTTGCAAAATACAGCAAGTGAGCTGGGAATTGAAGCTGTGTCCTCTAAGGCTAAATAGAATTATTGTTGGTCCTTCTCCCCTTCTGTAATCTAATGGTGGTTTTAATAACTATACTGTCAGTACACTGGGAACTAAAAGAAAAATGGGAAACAGTCTGTCTCTGCAGAGAGGCTTTTTGTTTATTGGCAAATTCAGCCCTTTCCCCCCGCCCCAGCAAGGGGAGTTATTTAGAACTTTATTTGCCGCAACATCACAGACACTGCGGGGAGGAGGGAAAAAAAGGCGAGATAGCGGGAGCCTGGCACCAAGGCAGATAAGAGGGCAGGCAGATATTCAGAAATGCCCGGCTGGCGGTGACCTCGCTGTGTGATGCTCAGCAGTCCTCCATACAGAAGGATGAAACGATTAAATAGGAACTGTCAAACCCTCAGGACACTTTTCAGGTGCTAGATGGAAAAGGAAAAAGAGGAAGAAAAGAGATAAGAGGGAGGAGCACACCCTGCGACAGCGTATTGTAGACGCAGAAGGTTTAAAATAGTCTCCTGCGGTAGCTTGGACTGGAGGCAATGAAGTTGCCGCAGTTCTACTCTGGCTGATGCGCTCGGTGACCGTGAGGGGCTGGGCCGCCGCGCGGCGTGTCGCTCCCCTTGTCAAAGCACCGCTTTTCAACCCCAGCGACGTGGCGGGCTCGTTACTCTGGGGACAGGAGAGGCACTCTGGTCCAGACCTTCCCCAAAGGCTTAACAGACCCAAATTCCCTTTGTCGCTAAGTCGCTGCCTCGCTGGGTCTGTTTGTGCGCGTCGTTTCCAGTCTGTGCCTCCGCTTCCTAAAGCATCAAAGAAATATTGAAACTGAGCTCCTTGGATTTAAATATTATATTTCTTGTTTGCGTCTTACTGTGTGCTTTATCCCTGCAGTACAGAGGTTGCAAATGTTATTGATATAAGATAAAAACTGCCTAGAGCCTTAAATCCTACGTGCATAGCTTTCTGCTTTAGAATAGACGATAAAGGATCAATAATCTTGTAATGAATCAGTGTTCTCTCACAGAAAAAATATTCATGCAAGGACGTGAATGGTTAAGTTTAGATATCTAGCAGTTCAATAACTTATTTGGAAAATAAGATCAAGTATCAATCTCTGATATAGCAAACAATCACTCCCATTAATGTAAATTAGTGTTTTTTCAGTGTATCAGTTTGGAATAGGGTTCCAAATGGATTGAAAATGACTGTACAGGAGCATGAAGATGGACTCTCAGATGAGATAGTGGCAAACAGGCTAGAAGAGTTTCACATTATTACATTTCGCATACACCAGATGCTGCAAAAAGGAATGCACTGCATAAATAAAATATCATGTTTTGCATTTAATTTTAAGGCACAAAATAGTGCAAGTCACAGGGGTACATCAGTATATGTAATGCAGTTATTATGAGTTATTACACTGATCAAAACAGTATGTACGATACCACTTCTTTCAGAAAAGCTGCAGAGAGATTTTCCCTTTGAACACGAGGGTGTCTGTTAAGCGTATGAACATGGGTGTTCGTACAGTGCAAACAAAAAAATATTTTTGCACTCTTGTGCTCAGTTTGTCAGGCAACTTGAGTGTAATAACGTTTCCCTGTTACCTATGAAATAGCGTGCTTGTTACTTCTCTTGCTTTTGTTCTTCGTGACACCTATTGGCTTGGGATTCATGCGTGGAAAGAGCTGGAGTACAAGTGACTCCAGAATTTGATACCTGTGTGTTGATGATATTTTGCTAAATCACTTTCCCTGGTTTTAATCATCAGTGGAGGGATGCAAGTATCTTTATTTTCTCTTCCCCTGCAATGCTCGGTTGCGCCTTTCCCAGACCACCTTTTAACTGAAGCCGGTGAAGGCACGGGCTTGTCCTCGTCAACGGGTCGTTCTGTCGTACCGTTTAGCTGCCTTTTTCTGGCTGTGTTTCTGTGAAAATCCTCTGTGCGGACCACGAGCGCTTGGGGAACAACGAAGAGCTCCTTTTAGACAAGGCGCCTCCTTAGCCGCTGAAATAAGTGGTTTTCCCCCGAAACCCCGGGCAGCTCCTTTTCCTCTTAATCCTCGCGCCCGATGCAGAACCTGCTGAAGTACCGCGGTGCCGGCGGGCGCCGTGTCCAGCGCGGGGCCGAGGCTCCCCGCGGGCAGGACGATTTCTCGGGTACCTCCGCGGAAGAGCCTCACCTCTGCCAGGCGCCTCGTGCTTTCCCGCGGGCTCGGGCTGACCTCGTCGTCCCGGCTTCCCCCTGCAAACTGCCGGAGCCGGAGAAGCGCCGGTTTGGCACGCGGTGGCTTTGGAGCTGCTCCGACAAAGAGCTGTTTATCCGCGAGTTATCGTGGTGCCAGGAGCTGCGGCAGCTGCCATAGGAACTAGTCCGCGTCGGGCCGAATACTGAGCAAGCGCTGTAAAGGACACGAGCGGCTCGCGGTTCGCGTTAACTTGTCGTTTTGCGTTCAGCCCAAGCGCGCGGGGCGAGCTCCTGCTCGGCGCGGGCGGGCGGCCGGGCTGGCTCGGCTTCCCTCGGCGCGCACCTGCGGCGCGTTCGTGAGAAGCGCTTGGTTGCTTAAGGAGAGAAAACGGGTCTCGTAGACTGGAAACCTGAAAAGTTGACTGTGCACCAAGAAGGCGTTAGCGTCTGTGAACGGTCTGCGCTCTCCCCTCCGAGTCATCTGCATTCGTGCTCGCCGTGAGCTAAGACAAGTACAGAACATGTTTAGCAGCGATTTAAGGTGAAATGAAATGAGTTTTTAACAAAATAAAACCTTTCTAATTATTCCAAACTCTCAACAGACTAATGAAATATGATAGGCCAAAATATTCCAAATGAATGTGTTTCATTAAGGGGGAAGAAAGGTCTAAAATTGTAATTCCTTCCAGCCCTTGAAGCGTGCTCAATCGTCTGTTCTCCTTGCTGTGATAGATGCCATCCACAGGACCTTTTCGCTGTTGCTTGCTGGGCTTCTGGCGTGAATTGAGGGCTTTTACAACCAAATGCACTCCTGGAACGCGACCAATTTTATTCTGTTTTCTTTGAAAATACACTTAGGCCTTATCCCTCATCCATGAGACTTAATGGCAAAGCTCCCATATCTCTGTGAGAGAGTTTGTTCAAAGATTGCTCAGGTCTCTGAGCTGAATTAAAATTCACCCTGATGTGCCAAGAAAATAGCTATCCACCTCTTGCCCCTGTAACTTTTTTTATGAGTGTGCAAAAGGTAGATGGGGAACGCGAAGACCTTTTGAATTGAATTAGCTTTTTTTATGATCTAGGATACTAACTATCCTTTATTAAAAGGAAAAAAAAATCATGTTTTGTGGAAGAGTGACAAACACATCCTGTATCGACATAATTTTGCTCATGTTGTTATTGTTTCGAGTCCAATCTGAAGTACTCTGACCTGGAAAAACTCTACCAATGTTATGTGCATATCTGCGGAGATTATTCACAAGTTTGGGGGGAAATCTGCTCCGGAGATGTGGGGAGCTTTTGAAGGAACGATTTGGAAAAGATTTAAATTTAAAATTCACTGTAGCAAAGGCAACAAGCTAAACATGATTTAGTAGAACATTAAGCAAGATCATAAAGGATAAGTAGGTATCTCTTAGGATACGTAATATCTTACATTTATAATGCGGCTTTCATCCTGTAAGATCCTTAAAGCGTATCCATTAAATACACAGAGAAAGAATGTGTGCGCATGTCTACATACACACACCTGTAAAAATATTTGTAGAGGTGTCTGTGTTGTAAATATTATTTCATAATACTTTAATCCTATCAGCTAGAAACACAATCATTTTTTGGATAAGAGGGTTGAGGAAAGGACCTGGTGACTTCTGCATGAGGAATTGCCCATGAGGAATTACCTCAGATTTACTGAGAAACAGAGGAGGTCTTGAGAGGAGATCGAACAACCTCATTTGTTGTGTTCAAAACTCAACTCAATGCTCTTTTCTTTGCCAAAGAGACCTGAGAAACTTCTGTATTGCTGGTGTTTTCGCACTGCAGGCTTTGCCACGGGATTACAGCAACGAGGTGGATTTCAGAGGGGGCTGTAAGAGGAGGAATTGGTTATGTCAGAAGATGATTTCTTGAGTATGAGTTCAGTCATTGCTCTCCCCAAGATATCAGTAATCGTCTCTAATGACTGCCCCACTAGTTCCATGCTGGTTTTCACAACCTGAAGGAGCAGTTATTATGGCAACACCTCTCTTGGCACACCTCTTAGGCATTTAATGGAGCATCACAGGATTAAAAATCTACATTTGGCCTCCCTCTAAGAACTGATTCTGCCATAGGTGGCTCCTTCTGGACCCGAAATTCCTTATTTGTTGATCATAATTCTGAAAATACTGCTTTGTATCTTATTTTGTAGCTAGTTTTGTTAAGTTGCTAAAATAACTTGGCAAGTCGAAGGAGTTTTCAATGGAAGAATGACAGAGTTGAAGCTTAATATAATGTGATATCTGTGTATAATAAACAACTCTGCTAATGTGTGCAGTCATCTCGGAGTTATTAATCATCCGGCTCCTCAGTTTCTATTTCACCACAAAATCAAAGTGAATAACCTTTGAATTTAGCAGTTGATCTGTCTTGCAAAAGGCAGTTTTACTAGGGGGGTGTGTGTCTATATATACATATCTATTTATATGTATCTATATCTATATATCTATATATGTAGATATATATCTATGTATCACTATATGTAGATAGATGCATGTGTATATGTAGATGGACGAAAGCAGGTACCTATCTATACCTTAGCGCTTTGGGAGTGGTGATTGCATGGGAACAGAGGGCAAAGGCAGCAGATGACTTTGAAGTGACCAGTGGTCCTGTTAGCATCAATAGTTGGTTACTGCTAAGAGTTTTGGTACCACTGAAATTCCTCAATGCCTTTCATTATTACAGAAAAAGATTATTTTTGAACCTAGGTAGCAATTAGGCATGCTGTTAGGAAAGGAGGAACTGAATTTTACCTCTAGCGTCTTTACGGAAGCTTACTATGACTGTGGAGTTTGCATCGCCATAAGCGGGAAATTCACTGGTGAGTGGTGGGAATAGGTTTGGTAAAATACTTGTAGTAACCATTCTGGTAAACAGTTTGATTCAAGTTTTAGCAATGCAAAGTCATTTAGTCAGCGAGTGCTCAAACTGCCGTGAACGGAGGTGCACTTCAATTTACCCGCAAGTCAGCAAACAGCCTGGCGGAGGATGGTTGGTGTTCAATATTTGTTGAACCGTTTGGCATATGTTAGAGCTCAGCAGAAATTATCCTGAAATCATTTTGTCTTTCATTTCTTTTCTATCTCTAGAATTACCTTGTGGTTTTGAGAGAAATGAATCACGGATATAGTATATGCCGGTTTTTAAGATAAGGGACGGACTGTAATGCTTTTAAAATGAGAGCTGGATGTAGCTCAGTGTATTGGCCTTGGGGACTGTATTATAAAAATCTCAGCATGATACTGTGGTGGCTGCTGTTTAAGAGGGTCCTGCTTTGCATCACCAATCAGAGATGGGCTAAATGTTTTTAACTTTTTGGAGACATGCATTTTGAATAATGGTACTAATCACACTGGAAAACTACTGAATATTTTATGTGGCCAAGTACTCATTTCTACAGTTAATGTCGAGGCAATATTGATGAACTGTTTTTTAAATGTTCTCTGTCAAACAGGTGATGACATGACCTGTGTACTTACAAGTGAAAAGTGGATTTTTTTTTCTCTTTAGGGGGTGGGGTCGGGAGGGAATCCTGCCTTCAAGTTACAACTCTATAAATGGCAAGATTTTCTGGAGCTTTAAGGACTTTGCTAATAAGAAACAACACGACGTTAGGCATTTTTATGTCCTCCTGATGTTTGCCCAATGTTTTGTTTGAGTTGCTAGGACTGGCATGCAAAATACATCCTTCAAATGAGGACTTAAACATTGTGCAGGGTTTACTGATGGCAGTCTTTGAGCCATTAAAAAAATAATAATAAAAACGTTTTTTTTCCAAGTCTCATTTGACATTAGATGTTAACATGATGGATGAATGTTTTTTTTTTCCCCTTTGGCTTTTTTAAAAGATACAGCACAAGCGTTGAATAATAAAGATCCGTCCTCAAATCATGAAAAGGTGATAGTACGCTTTCTTTGAATCTTTGGAGTCTTTGGAAGCCTGTATCAGTTTTTCCAGTCTCTGATGCTGAACTAGAATCCTTTTCTATAGGGATTTCAAGAGTGTGATTCTGAACTACTGGACTATCCTAGGAGATGCTGAATACTCAGTGCACGTGCTTGCAGTACCACACATTGCTATTACTTGCCATAGTCGTGACACTCAAAGAGGTCCTAATACCTGTTTTTGATTGCGTTATGAATCCTTTAAAAGACTCTTTCAAAATGCAGATCGTTTCCTTCAAACACAGCAACGTGGTGATGAGGTAGCATGTCATCCCCTATGAAGCAGGGCGCTCGAATGCTCTCCTGAGATGCGTTGATTTGCTTTGGCTGTTGTTGAACTTGCTAACAAAACTTGCAGTAAATTCAAAACTGCTAATTGGGATGACAGATATCACGCTTTACATCTTGTTTTATCTGCACAGGAGGAATATTTTCATACCTGTGAGTTAAAAATAAGTAAGAAGCTCCTGTTTGGTAGGAAATTGTGACTGCGGAAAGACTACGTGGGTGGTAGGGAAGAGCCCTGCCAGGGCAAAGTGTGCGCGGTGCTTGTCTTCCCTCACGGTTGCATCTGGCAACAAGAAATTTCAAGCTGGATATTCAGTTCTTATTGCTGTTGCTGCTACTCGCGTATGCTTCAGATTAAGATGACTGTCACAAGTATTCTTGTGTTTGATTTAGCACGTGTTTATCCTGCCAGCCCTTTGCAGCAGAACTGCCTGCTAGAATTAAAGACAGATTGAATTTCTGATTTAGGAAATGGGGATTTCATTATTTGTTTTGGTGCTGGCTCAGTCAACAGACATTTTATCAATTATAGACTTATTCACTTACTGCCATCAATTACATCCCACAACTGCACCTCCATACTGAGAAGTTTATTGGAACTGTTCACACGTATTTATTTTCCAATTATGTCCATAGAAACAGTGCTAATATACTAGTGTGGGTTATTTTGCAAAGGAGGCTTAAAATACATTCAATTCATATGTTATAGTTCTGTCTTTTATTAAGACTGCTAAGAAATCAAAAACATCATATTAAGAGCATACGTATAGCTTTTTACAAAAAAGAGGAATGATAGATAACCTAACTTTTCAGCAAAGGCTTGTTTCTGTTTCTTGATAAGAATCAAAATCTTAAAATTGATATGATAGCTTATTCTGTCCGCTTCTTTTTAAGGAGTGCCTGCAGTTTGGCAGCGAGTGATTTTATCTAGTTTGTCTTTTTGGTTTCAGCAAAGGTGGATGGTTCCAGTAGCAGGTCAAGGAAGAAACTGCAATAAATTGTCTCTGTGCAATAAATTTAATATAATGCAAAGCGCTACCTATTTCCTGGCTTTTGCAGTTATCCTGTGACCGTGTGAATTAGTGAAAAAGGGGGTCTATGACTCTGAACCTGCTTTCTCCTGTCTATGTCAAAATAATAGTATGGATAGTTCACGTGGAGCGTCCTTCAAGCTGGCGTAGCTGTGCCGGGGCGCGAGGTCTGGGGCAGGGCAGGCAGCTCCTGCGCGCTCTCCCTTTGCAGGCAGCTTGCACTTTCTCTCTCAGTTGCCCTGCACTCTCTGGATTCAGCTCCCCATGAGGCTCAACACCATCATTAAGTTACATGTTTATCTGAAGTATGGATTGTGGTTACAGAATTGATTTTGAGCAAGATTTTTTAACAAACCTGTGTAATTAATCTGTCATAGGAGACTACAGAAAGCAGTGCACCAAATGCAAACTCCGTTAAGTCAATAGGAGTCATTCCAGCGACTTTAATGAGCTTTGAATCTGCTCATAAATCTGCTATGAGGAGTGCCCAAATCAAAATTTATTTGAGGTGACCTTGGTGTTAATTGTTAATGCTGCCATGTTGTTCAACTGCCAAGAAAACTGAATGTATTAGTAAGAATTTCATATGGTAGAGTCCTTTCTACTGGTCATCATTAGCATCGTGTTTATCTATCCATCTACATACACAGCGAAACCTACACACCCACACACATATATATGTGTAAATATATATATATATATATATATATATATATATATAAAATTGGACATAATATTATTGGGTAGTCAAGTATGCCAGTTATATTTCATGCCTGTAACACAGAAAACTGAATTTCTTCTGTTGTTTTACATTCCTTTCATGCCTTCAGCTGAATCCCTGCAAAATTAGTGCCTTTTGATTAAGCACATTTTTAAAGTATCTCCAAGAGTTTTGCACTTTTTTAGTAGTTTGTAATCTCAGACTTAATATGTTGACTATAATTACTTAAAAATATCTGAAATATGTTAATACTATAAGGCATATTCTGTCCAGATGTATGGTTCTAATGAATCTAACATCTATCAGAAGAGTTCCCAAATGGAAATGCTTCCTGGTTTAGCATGTCACATTTAATTCAATTAGAGAAACTATAATGAGAAACATAGAAGTAGAATAAATGGGAAGGAGTTCCTTGATGTTTGTTTGCTAATCGGGAAAGTCGCTGATTTACTTGGGGGACTGTAAATTCTGCAGCTCCAGCTGGGATGGAAATGTGCTCTCCTAATTCCTTGTCACTGGCAGGAATTATTGTGTCTTTTTGTTAGTGCTCAGTGCGTTAGGCTGAATTTATTAATTGAAAATGTGTGTATTTAGGAAAGGTGAGATGCTCAGAGAGCAAGGTAAGAGGCATCTTGTACGTGCTGCGGGCAGGGACCTGCCAGTGTTGAAGCTAAGGCTGTTCTCCTGGGTTTGGAGAACAGAACGTGGGTCTGGCTCGCGGCGTGCTGAGGTCGCTCCCCGGCTGGGCCTGGGCGGGATTCTCCTAGACACGGAGCAAGCAATTCGGCAAATTTCGGCATGTACAAGCAGCTCTTTACCTGCCTTTTTGTTAGTCTCCAATAATTTTCACGCAACGTTTGCCTGGTTATTACAGTTTTGGACATCTAAAAACCTGCGTATAGTCCCTGTAGTCCCTTCTGATCACAGCTTGTTTTATGCATGTGAAAGGTATTTTCCAAAAAGTGCACCTGTGGCATTGCGGTGTGATGCTGACTGATATGGAAGGAAAAGGACTGATAGATTTTATATATATATACACATATACATACATATATATATGTGTGTGTGTGTATATATATATATACACACACACACACATATAGATGTGCTACGTGGCTTTTGTACCAACTCATGAGCGTGAATTATCTATCTATATATATTAAGTGCTTTTCCCATTTATTATTAAGCTTAATGTTATTTTAGATCATACCTGAAAATAACAATAGGCTTTAGTGGTTTTTCTTTAACTTTTTAACATGACGTAACTTTTATCACGAGACAATTAGCTTAAGTAATTCACTATGGCAACGCTGTTATAAAAATGATATATTAAGCATGTTCTCGCATCAGAAAGCTGCTCTCTTTAATCCTCGTTATTTCATATCAGACACTGTGCTAAACAAGAACATGACTTAGCAGTTGATATTGATTTGCACGTCATTTTTTCATTTCACTTTCCTATTCAAAAGCAATCAGTGCTGACAAGTTAATGAACTCCAGCTACAAATGCATAGATAAGCTGCGGGATCAGTTTAGTACCTGCCTTGTTGCAATTATTAAAGGGCTTCGTTAGGTGAATGTTTCATGTTCGCTGCGGGGAAACTGGAATGATCTGTTCCTCTAGTAACCAGCTACCGGGCAGAGACCATCACCAGTTACATAAAGGGTGGCTGTTTACAGAAACCTATCAACCAGACCAATTTAATCTTTCCCAGTATGTTTAGAATTTAATGTTTACATGTGGAATATAATTGTTTACACTGAAACTATACTGAGTCCTAGGGCCTTAGGTTTAGTGTAGAGCTCAGGACGATGTTGATTTACAGCTCCTATTTTTAAATTGATTTCTCTTATAAACGAATAACCTTGGACAGCAGAAGAGGTCAGGACTTTATGGCTGTTTCTCAGCTGAACTTTCACTAAACTCTTGTTGATAAATCTTTTATTCCCCCTATACTGGCAATGAAAATTTTCTCTAGCTTAGAAGTTTTTCTTGCATGTCCTGGATGTGTTCCTTTTATATTTCAATCTTGTTGCTGTGTTTAATGCAGATAAATTGGAGAATCAGGTTAAAGTGATCTTTTGCCTGGCATCTTTTGCTGCTGGGAGTTATGATCTGGTCAAATTGTTCGGTGCCAGAAAAAGCTGAAAAATCTGAGGGTTGATTTCTGTTCTCTTGGCCCTATGGGTCATTTCTTGGCTCGTATAACTTGAAGGTGCTCCCCAAAAGGAGTAACTGTAGAAGAGAGTAAATCTGAGCTCTACAAGAACCAAGGCCATTCCTCAGTGTACCTGTCCCCGTGCTCTTCCTGTGCTTGCAGAGGGTGAAGGCGCACTGGGCATCAGCTGCAGCGCAGATTTACTAGATGGTAATAATTCTCTGCCTGGGAGCTTTCTGCTAGGCACTCGCCTCATTTCCAGCAGTAGTGCAAGGAGCAAGTAATCCGGCCACCCAAGAATTTGGCTACCCAAGTCACTTATGGAATTAAATACTTGCTTTCCAAATGTTTGCAGAAGTTGTCAGATCGTGAAGCAATGGAGTGATGGAGGCTATTTGAGAGAGAAGCTGCTCATTAGCTAGCTTGTGAAGGACATGTCTGTGGTGACCTTAAAAGGCAGGGAACCGAGCATTTCATACTTTCCGTTATAATTCCTCTTCCCAGAAGAAGAGGGTGGAGGCCGTGGTGGCACGCTGCCCTGGATCCCCGATGCACGCCGCGCCGGGCGTTGCTGTGGCAATGAGAATACACTGGCGTCTCCGAGGAATGCACTGAGGATATTTAGCCAGCTGGACGAGTAGCAAAAACAAAAGCTTAAAAACGTGTTTTCCGAGTTACACCTGCGGAGTTGAAGCCGGCTGTGCTTTGCTGCTGCGCTGCAACGCCGACGTGCCCAGTCGAGGCGCCGTGTCCCACCAGCAGCAAGTTCTGCTCTTTCAGAATAGAGGTTAGATAAACCTAGGGTGCAGCCAAAGAAAACGCTTCTCTCCCCCTTCTGCCCCCAAACAAACAGCACCCGTGCAGAATGCGACTCAATAATGTCCGCAGCACTGGTATCATTAATCGAGTGTGCCAGGATGAGCAGCTTAAAAGGCACCTTTTAAGTTTGTTCCTGAAGTTACCATCCCAGTCTTGCAGCTGGCTGTACAAGGATTAGCCTGGTGCACTGTTCAGTTGTCGTTTTAGGGGTGTTCATGTTTGTCTGCCACGACAACAAGGTGAAATAACATGAAGATCGATCTTTATTTGAAATGTAAAGCTTCAGAAGCTTTAGATTTGAACCTAACTTTGACTCTTTTGAAGAGGTTTGAAAAATATTGCATGATCATGTCCTTTATCTCAACTATATGGTTGGAATCAGTAGTGTCCACATTCCATAAAAATACTGATTTTTATCATGTTTCTGTATTGCAAGAGAAAATGTCTCCCAGGATTTACAATCCAAATTTACAGCCTCAAGAAATTTAGGATTATTCAAGATCGGTGTTGGACAAGCTCGGTCAGGGACAGAGGAGGGGAGCGGTGAAGATGTTTAATAAAAGCACTGAGTAAAAAAATATACTATACTTAAAAAAGGAGGGCTAGGGTGGAAAATTAGAGCTTGGAAAAAGCTAAAGGAAAAGATGGAAGGATTTTTTTAAAAAAGAAGCGGCTGTGTGTATTCTTTTGGGCTTCCTCGAGCAGTTCACCCCCACCTGCCTCTGTTTTAGTTTCTCTTTGCAGCATGTAGCAAGACTCTCATAAAACTTTGCTAAGATTATAATGCAATACCTTTGCACCAATCTCTCTTGTTTATGTGGCCATTAGTTCAAAGCCACAGACAAGCAATTTATTGGGTATGAAAAATGTCACCTATGGCACCCTGATTTGCATCTGAAAATTGATTTTTGTCACACTGGGATTTTAGGACAACCTTTTTTGGCAGCCAACATTGCCACAAAGCGTAATAAAAATAATTATGTGACCACAAAAGCATGTAGGGTTCACTGTAAATTTTAAGTCTCTACAGGACGGTACTTGGCAAGGCGTTATTGATGAGATTGTGAAAGAGTTACCTGCGGTAATCTTTCTCGATGATTTAATATCGACACCTAAACTTAAAACGTAACTTGTGAGTGCTAGCAAAGTGCGTAACAGCGTAATGGTACTTTATTATGTTTAGTCAAACCCTCCAGCTGGATAACAGAATATGAGAAATGCCAGTCGAACTGATGAACTATTAATTAAGATTTCCAAAGTGATAATTGCTGAGCCATGAAATGTTTGTGAAGAAACTACCATAAAACACCTATTGATGATGAGTGAAAACATGTCACTCACTCAGCTGGCATTTTTGCCGGCACGAAGTTAATTCATTTTTCCCTTTCTGATGTATCTGGTTCTCGGAATCTGCCAAGTTCTTGTCTCGCTGGTGAGGCAGTTAATTTACATGAGAAGATGTCGCTGTCCGTCGTGATACTGAAAAATCCTATTAATTATCAATGCTAAGTTGCTCAAATGCTTTCATTAGTTATTTTGGCAAAACTATTCCCCGGGGTAACATATATTTATATAGCAAATTCCTCTAAAGCTGAATCAACCATAAATGGATTATGCAAACTTGTTTCCTTTCTTGTAGATAAATTGTCTTACAGCAGTGTTCATTATAAGTCAGTCTTTTGCCCACTGTAGTATTTTATCAGCAGAGAATAATCTACAGCTTCAGTTTCAATGGTAAAAAGACACCATTCTTTAATATGAATGCAGCTTTTAATCTTAGCTCAGGATGCTGGTTCTTTTTTTTTTTTTTCTTTCTTTTTTTTCCGCCTTATTTGAAAGACAGGCAAAGGATGGCAATTTATAAGCTCATATTCCTTAAACCAAGTTTCTGTGAGCAGCTATGAAGGGACCAATAGACTATTGAAAATGGATGAACATGATCTGACTCAAATGAATTTTTTTTAGGAAAAAACAAAGTGAAAACTAACCCTTTAATATTTAAGGGACGTATAATTTTTTCTATAAACAGTCAAAGCATAAAGAAGAGGAATTTGGGCGTACTGGAGGTTTTTGCTTTTGCTGAAATCAAAATTTGTACCTGTGTTTTCTAATCACATTTAGCTTGAGTGTCTTAATGCTTTATTAGTAGCACTGTCAGTGCTGAGACGCTCGCAGGAAGCGCGACGGTGCTGTCGGCCCTTTGCGGCGCGCGTCCCCGGGGTTTATGCAATGAGCTATTCAGCAGTAAGCGAGGGCTGTGCCTACACGTTTCACATCCGCTTGAGATTAGCAGAAGGGTTTGATCCTAATCCCGAGGTAGCCCCCGGCCCGCTTTACGCCGTGCGGCGAGGATGCTCTGCCCTGGCGGAGGGGGCCGCCAGGTGCTTCTGCTGTCCTCTGGGGCCTTCTGCCGGCTTGACGGAGGGCGCCAGGAAGGTCCCCCCGGGCACCTTGCGTGGTTAGTGGCAAGAGGCGACGTCTCTGCTGGCCACCACGGGCGTCCCGGAGTCGGACCCCAATGCAAGGTGACAACATCAGACTCGTACACACGTTTTATTCCTTGCAAATGCCCTTACTAACCATCAGTCTGTGTGATCTGGACTTAAATAGCTGATGAAAAACATTTTTTTTTTTCCTAGCAGAAGGTTTTCAGAGTTTCTCTGCACTGTTTCAGCAGGCTCTTCTCTTTCGGTTTGCAATTTACTGGGTCTGCATGAGTTTAGCTACATTTTCTGGGCTTTGTAGCTGGTAGGAGTAGCCTGGGACGCCCTGTGAGGACGTGCTCAGTAACATAGTTTCACCATATTTGGCTCTCCCCAGCTGAAAGGAGCCGCCTCTGCGAGCAAAAGTCTATATTTAGTTTTGAACCAGTGATTTTGCTTTTATAAATCATTACTTCCAATACAGGCAAGCAGTAACAGCTGCCAGTGCAGAAAGACTCTAGGAAAATACAAGTGGCTGTTTTACAAAGTTAAGAGACAAAAAGGTGCGAGGTTCAATATTGCTCATAATGGCCGAGAAAGGATTCTGTTATGTTTTCTTGTCAGCAATATTTCTCATCAGAAAAAAGAATCTGTTTTTCATATACTCTAGTAAATCCTTCATGTTTTAACTTGAACAAGACCTGGCTGTTTTGACTGACGCAAACAAAGCTACTTTTTTTTCCCCCTCTTTACTTACAATTTTGGAAGGGGTAAATAATAATTTCCTAAAGTTACGATAATTCTTCCTGAACAAACTTACCTGTGCTTTAATCTAGGCCAGAATCCCTATGAATGGAAAGTAAACCCATAATTTTAGTTACTGTTTACATAAAAATCATTGCACAGGTTCTATTTCGTGCCTAAGCCCGTAGCAAGGCTGATTCCAAACTTCCAGCCTGTTCTTATCCTATCTTCGTATTTCGTGAATGGTCTTTTCAGCCGAATGAACTCCCTTGGCCCTGCTCTTCACCCGTTCCATGTGCTCGCTTTATTTTTGTTGGTTTTGTTTGTGCAATTTATGTCCCTGGTTTTCCAGGTGGCACAGATGCTATTTCCCCTGTCAAGTCATTCGGATCGCAGAGATAACCTTTTTGTTTTCATCTTGTGCTGTAAATGTAATAAAGCAAATCCTTGCCAAAAGCGACTTTTGAATTTTATATCATGAAATTTGCATTTCATGCTCCGTTGCTTATTCACAGCAGCTTTCCAATCTGAAAGGGAACATAATGCCACGTGACTTGTGTAACTAATACGGACAAATGTTTCCAAGCAACTGTCTGAGCAATCTAAAGATCAGAAATTACTCATCTGAGAAACTCATGTATAATGGTGGGTAATATACTTGTTCACAGATTTCAAGGTCTGTTAGTGGACAGTTTGTGAGCTGAAAAAAAGGCCAAAAATGTATCAGATTAGGAACGCTGCAAATTATTCATCTCTCTATTAGACAAATTCAGCAAAATAAAGCTATTTTATGTTAAGAATCTCAGGTCCTGTCCTACACTCTAATGCCTTTAAATGCTCAAGTATTAGCAGCTAGAACTTTATGCGCTGAACTGATGGTTTGGTTTTGTTACAATGCTACATTCAGAGACCAAAGGGAATGAGGCAAACAAAGCTGAATTACACAGAGTAGAATTAATTTTCCTACATTCCTTGGAAAGTGCACTTTATGGAAGCAACATGCTGTGCGTAATCTGAGGTACCCAGTGGGTCTCTGGTCACATTTTGAAGCAGAGTATTTGTACTTGGCACGTGCTGTAAGAACTGAAGAATTTGTCCTAAGATTTCATAATACCGTTTGTGTACAGCGTAGCTGATATTTTTCAGAGTTAATTTTCGGAGTTAATTTTGCTGATTTACCTCACGCTGTGAAAACTCAGGTTTTTAACTCCAGAGTTCTCTTTGTCAGTAAAAGCAGCAGACATCACAGGTGTGATGTTAATGACTTCAGTGATTTTGGGAGAAGACAATCCATGTAGGTAAACGTAAAACTCATTGGACAGAACTGAACAAATATGAAATATGAACAAAAATGCTTGTAAGTAAAGTGGAAATTGGAGGGTGGATAATTTTGTTTCAGTCAGAACACAGACTTTTTTTGAATGCATCACTTTTTTTCAAAAAAACAGTGGATTAGCAATCAAGGGAGCTGAATGGAGTTTTTAGATTTGCAGGTGTAATTACTAAAATAACATGGTCCTCTGGAAGCAATCGATGGAGCGGCACGGAGCCTGCCTCCTCCACGATCCCTGGGAATATTGTGCCCCTAGGACTGTCCATCCATCCCCAGCCAGTCCAGTGGAGCCAGGAAGGAGCTGTGGAGTGCTCCAACCCACCTCTAACACTTCGGAGGTTCTTATTTCTTTTTAATGTTGTTGGATGCTGCATCCCACCGACTGAAAGCCTGGAACAGTTGGCCACTGAGCAGGGCTGCAGAAGAGGCAGCAGGAGCAGCCACAGAGCTGCTGAGCAGATGATGTGCAAACTGGGGAGAAAGCTGGATCTTGTCTAGGAATCTCGAATAAAACCTGTTTACTTGGCATTTGTCCCATGGAGACTCTCAGTGAAAAGTCAAAAGGTATGAAGGAAGGGAATATAAATATTTTTATGTAACTATGGCTGCAGGCTGCTAGGGCCAAATGCTCAGATGCAAACATGAATTTGAATAGTAGATGGTATTGCACTATCACTTTCGATACTGCAGTTAAAGCTGTACTCAGCTCTAGCTTTAGCAGTGATGATCTGGAAGAAGCCTTCAAACTTTAGTAAAATATAATTCCTGTCATTTTAGGCTCTTTTTTCTGAAGTATGTGGCAATGAATATTGTTAGTAGTGTGATGTTATAGCTCATGAGTCATAGATCTGTTCCTGAAATCTGACAGGTACACTCTTTGAAATTGCTGAATTACTCGTAATTGCCAGTACGTGATTAAGGAGATAACTGAGAATCCACCAAGACGTCCAAGGCTATGGCTGGTTCTTCATCTTGCATCGTTCACTTTTGCTTTGGAAATGTTCTGCCAGAAAGCTGAGTTTTGATTCTCCCCAAGCAGATACAGCAATAACAACACGGTGTTGTTTATATATAACTGGCATATTGCAAAACTAGCAAGTTTTTTTTTAACAGTTGGAACAGAAGTAAAATTTAACACTTTCTTAAAAAGTTGACTTCCTTTAAGTGAATTGTAGATACCTCCAAATCAGAACTTCACCTGCACGCTCTTTTCTTCAGTAATGCTGTGTGAAAGGTTTAAAACTAATGGGTGTTGTCCTCTGAATTAAACTGGATTGCTGCGGTGATTTGACAGGACCAGGGAAAATCTAGGTCTTGTCTAATGGAGTCCAAGTCCCAACCCCAGTCCACCCCATCCCTCTCCAATGTGTCCAGTTTGCAATTAGCAGCTTTCTGCAAGATTCTGCCGCTGCCGCCTCTGATTTGTATTGCAGAATCGAGTTAAGCTGCAGTATCAGACAGTGTCTGTTAATGCATTTGTATTGAAAAGTAAAAATATGGACCAAGTTGTGAAGTGGATTAATATACTAACATTTCAGCTCTTTGCACTCTGTTAATGCCTGTTAATTGAATGATCTGAGTAGCTGGACTGAGTTGTGCAGTGGATTAATGTACTAACGTTTCAGCTATTTAGACGGAATTTCGAATCCAGTCTGGTGAATGAGGAGTTTTGCCTTAACTGAGTTCTCGGAGGGCGTTTTGTCTTCATCACAGGCTGCCGCTTCATTTGTCATGCGGGCAGCCTCCCGTGCAGGCGAGCACAAGGCTGCCCTGCGAGAGGTGCGCCGGCCCTCGGAGTCCAGCGTTTTTGGAGGCGGGTGGGTCTGTGATCCCAGCGCGTTCCTACCTCGTAGTCTGGTGTAAGATATTATTTCTGCTAGGAGTCAATGCAGCCTTGATCTAATGGGAAAGGAGGAAAGAAGTGGTGCAGGCACCTAACTGCAACGTTATATTACGTGCGAGTATGTCCTGCTGTTAATGGGAAGAAAAGTATTAATGCTCTCTCCCGGTGAAATGTTTTTGACTGCTGCAGGAAGAAACAGGCGCCTCTCAGATCCTTAATAAAGCAGATTCTATTTTTCAGAATGGGATAATGGGCAAATTTTTACACTATCTGTGAACAGGTCACCTATGTGTAATCTGCAGATGGAAGCCTGGGTGTGCTGGGGAGCAGGAGGAGTGTGATTCATCTGGGTCTGCCCAACCAACTGCAGGTACAAAGTTTAGGTGGCCAAAATGCATAGCCTGGGTCATTGGCCGTGCAGTCTGTGCCTGCACTGTGAAAGCTTCTGGATTTTGTGAAATCACAGGTCAGTGGCCAAGTTCCTCATTCTCTACCCTAAGACACTTACAGGTTGGAAAAATGAGATATAGCTGCACTATCTGGATTAGTGATGTTATTGAGAAAAGAAATTATGTTTAATGTGCCTATGTGCAACATGACATGAATTTAATTCATTATAATAGCCTGTTTTTATTTAAAGTGAAAAACAAAGACCTGGAAGGTTCGGAAGCTGTGGGATCTGGGAGCCTTGCTTTCTGCCCTCCTGCTTCTTGAATTGCTACTTACACCATGAGTTTAAAACACCAATGTTGTGATTTGATAGAATTTCTGTGTTTCTTGAAGTGGCTTGAGTGGCACATTTGATGGTGGGGAGCCAGGAATGAAGTCGTGGATGTGTGTTGTGGGGTTTCTCTCCACTGATCTGTGGCCTATGCAAGCCCAGTATTTGCTGCAGTGCTTCATGCATGTCACGGCAGCCTCCAGCTGCAAAGTTAGGGGCTAAAATAAAGGGCCATATAAGGAATTGCTGCTGTTTTTTCTTGCCATGGATAAATTGAAGGATCTGTACCAGAATGCCAAATCCACCAGGATTTTAGAACTTCTGGTAGTGGCCATGCAATGCTCTCAGTGAGGGAATAGAGCTGGTGGTCTGAAAAAGACTGATGAAATAGAGCTTTAAAGATGCAATAGCAAGAAGGATGTTGCTGGGGAAAAGCCTAAGAATAGGAAAAAGACTGGCAGTCCTGGAAACAAAAATACAAATTTTCGATGACTTAAGTTTGGGCAATGCTGTCTGATCAGGCTTCCAGAGAAACAAATCCAACGGGAATATTAAGGCATGGGTGTTATTCAGTGATTCCCCACTGACACCTGGAGCAAGAGGGAGTGAGATGTTTGGGGATGTGGAAGGAGTTCAAGAAGAGCAGAGGGATTGTGCAGAGTTCAGAGAAGAATAGCAGGATAAAAAATGGATGTTTTGGATTAGGTTTTGTGGCCTTTGCGGGAAGGGATGTAATGAAGGAACTTGGAGATAACAAGGAGTATGTGGCAGGTGTGTTGAGAAAAATTGTTTGGGGAAGCAGGGCTGAGGAGATAGGAATTGTAAGCACGGTTTGGAACCTCAGAAGGGTTAGAGCCGTATTTTATGCACCCATTCAGATATGGGGCTGGCGCTGCAGTGACTAGATTATTAAACTGTATGATTTTAACATACAGTATTATTGCTTTAGCGTATTATGAAATTGCTTTTGTGCAGCATTCTCAACTGAATGAACTCCATAGCATTTGAGCAATCCAGAACATAGATACAAAATGTATTAGTTTTCTTCCTTATTCTCACACTAGCTGCCCTGCAGCAAACTTAGTAAGCTGTTTTTCCAAGGTAGGACAACTTCTGATATGAATAGAACTTATTTCTGATAAGAAATAAATTTATTTTATTATAAATTGTCCTTATATTCCAGGATGAAGACCTGGAACAGCTTTCTCGTAGCGGCTTGTGTTATTCCAAAATTGTGGTTATATATTGACATACCGTATTAACATTCGTCTGCTACAAATTTTGTGGCCTTATAGAGGTTACTGCCCCACCAAAAGACTCTCTCTTTGGTTCATTTATGATGCCTAGAATCTGAGCTATGTTTTCTGTATGTTCTTTCTCCATTGCACTGTTTTCAACACTTGTGAAGCTTACTGGAGTTGGAGGGAAGCTCCAGGAGCTTCTCTTGGTGTGGATGAGGGCATGAGGAGGAGCGTGCTTGGTAGGGATGCTGACAGTGCGGAGCTGAGGCATCGCGTCCGTGCTGCGCTGTGAGTATTCCTTGCAGTTTTGCTTATACCACGTAAGGATCAGACCTGTAAAAAGCTTTAACAGCTCCAGAATTCTTGTACGTTTTTATTAAAATTTCCGATAGCAGTCTGAGGTCTAAGTCGGTGCGAACTACTTTGATTAAAAGCAGAACAAAGCAAAAAACCTACATACCTGTTTTCAAGCTCAACTTTTATCGCAGGGAGCTTGGATGCCCCAGGCTGTGTCCTGTCAGTTGTTTCAGGAGGCGCTGTCCTCATTCACGCTACATTCACTAAGGTGATGAAATTTTTTGGAAATTTTAAGAGTTTTGAATTTTCCTGGCACGTCAGAATAATAGGCAACATTCTGGTCGGTGCTAGAAAATCAACCTATTTTGTTTTCATTGTGACCAGCGTAAGCACAGTAGAGATGGGCAGGAGGGCGTTTTTAATGGCAATAGGTGTTGTGGTGTCCTGGCTATGCTGAGACCTAAGGTCAGCTGGCTTCCCCCTTCCCTCCCCAAAGTTGCTTTTTGGAGATGCAGTCAGTCAGAGCCTGTTTGGTTGTTTGTGTGTAAAGGGGTGCCTCAATAAATACGATGAGCAGTGGGGAACCAATATGAGATTTCTTGAAAGAGGGGTGACTTGCATATGGTTGAAAATGAAAATAACACCCACTAAATGAAGATGGGAAATGCACGCAACGTTAATTTAAAAAATACACATGTATGTATTTCATCATTTCTATATTATTCCCAGAACAGGTAACCCCCTGTTGTTAATGTGTACAGAAAGGAAAGTTAATGGCGTTCAGGCCGTTATCATATTAGAAAGACTTTTCCCTGACTTAGAGTAAAGCAAGTGTGAAAACAAATGAAACCTATGCCTGAATGCAGATAGGACCTTTCCATCACAAAAGATACTGTAGAGGTTCAAGACAGTAATGGAATAAATCATTTCACAAAGCAGAAGTTAAGATCTGTTTCTGTGATAGTTTACATTTGTCACATATGCATTACAATAATATTTTAGAACAAATACAGATTAAAATAGTTATTATTTACAAATAACCAAATGTTTTAAATGAACACAGTATATTCTTGATATGTTCTTGCTCGTTTAAAGATTGGAAGGAAAAAAAAAAAACACCAAACCCTCACATCCTATAAAAGTACATGTAATGCTGCTAACTGAATGACGCGCTAGCAGAGTTGGGGAGTGAGGCTGTCGGGGGGCTGTGAAGTCAACGGGTGCAGCAGCTGTGCAGTGTAGGGATCTACCTGTCTGTAACAATTATAACAGCAGAATGAAGTTTCCCCTAGCAGTTTCCACTCCCCAGAAGTCGTGTTTGTCCGTGCTTCCGAAGCCTGGCAGTTTGCGTCTTCCACGGTACCCCGTTCGACCTGGTACGCTGAACTTCAGCTGTATTTGTTCTTCTAAAGCGTGCGGCGCGATGTTTAGGGTGGCATTTACAGCCACTGAGGACAGACTATTTTTGAGCAGGTGCTCATGTTTATACTATTGACCTTTACAACTCCTAATTTTCTTCATAGAGCTAATGATTTATTTAAAAGGTTGCTTTTTAATGTGCAAGTGAAGCTCCAACACACTTCTGATATTTTCATATTAAAATGACAATATTTTTCTGTTTTGGCACATTTTAGAAATTGTTAACTATCAATACTACTGATAATAATCTGGTGATTGAAATAACAGACATAATACTTAACGTCTATTAATTGCTTTATAGAATGCTTATGACATTTCAGCTGAAAATCATACAGAACTTATAAGTTGATCTGCATCCAATTCCGGTTCTTTTAGTCTTGTACAGCAATGTTATTTAATAGAAAGACTTATGGAGAATACCATATCCTAATTGCTATTTCAGAGGAATTTTGCTTGCAACAAGCACCCAATTAATTTTGTTTATTTTCTGTAATAGTAGCTGCTATTGACCTCATTTTATATAATCAAACTCAGTATATAAAAACAACTAAATAGCAAAAAGCTTGACCGCTTTCCTGGTCACCGTAATGGGTTACAGATTGCCACTCCAGTGGTGTTTCCAAACCTTATTGTGACAAATCGATAAGTATTCAGCCACCTTATTCCCATGACAAGTTCTAATGAAGTTTTCTTTTTCAAGAGTAATGGTGCCTGCAACTGGATAGTGACTAGGCCATTCATTCAGATATTTGAGAAGCACATAGCGCCCGAGAAACCCTGGCAAACAGGGAAAAATGAAAACAGAGGGGGAAGCTGAACTTGTGAAGCATCATAGACTGGGTAGACTGACATCTTTCCATAAAAGCAAAGCTTGAGTAGACTGTGTGTGTTGCTTGCGTAATGCGAGTAGAGACCAAGCTTTATTGCCAACAGATCGATGCTCTGGGTTCTGAACTATGACTGTTAATAGTACTGACTCCATATCTCAAAAGGGAATTTAATCAAGTGAAAAATAGGGTGAAAAAAGCTCGTTTTGAAATAGTAAATTGGGCAGTGAAATGACATGTGGATACTGGTCAGATTATCTGTTGTCCAGGAGAATAGCATAGTGACCAAAGGTCTGATATAGCAGTTAAATTATTAAAAAGAAAAAAATTACTCTCAAAGCCCACCCGTGAGTGAGCATCTTTTCAGTATTTTAACTGTTGAATCAGGTGCTATGTTCACATATCATTTCAATACTCTTTTGCTTTTGCTTTTGTCTTATCAGCTGGTTGATCATCATGCTATGAGTTACCAGCTGGACTTTAGAGTAATTATCTCTGTTTTCCCAGTTTGTGAAGAACAGGGAATCATGGTAACAACAAACAACACTGAGTTATGAAAGGTGTTTGGTAAAGTACTCTGACCTTTTCTTCCTTTCTGTTTACCTGCATTCCATAGCGATGTTTTTGGCAACTTATTTAATCGATTAATCATTTAAACATGTTGGTATCTGACACCAGAAATGATGAGAGAGCGAAATGATCATGACATTTCAGTGTTAGTCTTTAAAAATTGATCGGAAGAATACAAAGTCCTTTTTTTTTAAAAGAAGAAAAAAGATTCTTTTTTTTGTTCCAAACTCCTGCTTGGAAATCTGGACCTGAGGACCCGATATCTCACAATCCAGCTGCTTTCTTTGGGTCCCTTGCTTCTTCATGCTAAAGGTTTCAATGTCGATTCATTGAATATAGTTTGGCTTTTTCTTTTATTTGTGGACTTTCTTGGAAAGTGTGAGGACAAACTATCAAGTGAAAAGGATGAATTAATTGCTTTCAGATCTATTACTACCAAAATTGTGGCATCCAGATAATGATCAATCTGAAAATTGCTTCTTCTGCTTAAACTAGCATAGAAAGAAACATGGTAGAAGGACCTGTAACTGAATTTCCTAGTTGTTTCCAGAGATCATGCATCTGGAAGGTCTTCCTTACATTTTCATGAGCTCAAGGGCAGCAATGAAGCTAGATAGAAGTTAGCACAAGTCAAAGTTGCCGTCAGTTTTGTGCTGCTTCTGCTGAGCTAAGGAACAGATGTTGCCTTTTAGACATGCTGGTAGTTCCTTTTAGTTGCTGTCCGAAGCAATGTCACAGACACGTGCCAGCCAAACTGCCTGCCTGTGCTTACAGCGTAAGTGGTTTTGAAAGTTCGCTGCTCTGTGCTTTTGCCTTTGGACAGAATTCAGCTCTTCTCTTTTTATTTGACGCTTCAAAAGTTCTTGTCTTGAACTTTCTCATGAATTTTTATTAAGGGAAAATTCTTTTGGGAGAGGAATTTGAGGACAAAAATAGGGACCCAAGAGGCCTATAGGCTGAAAGACTAAAGGGAAATGGCAAAGCCGTTGGGAGAGATGGGAACACTGTAATGGGGTGAGCCTCAGAAAGGAATGAAAATTGGCAAAATTGTGAGAAGGGATGTTCTGCCTGGTTCTCACTGCTCTTTGACTTTATGAATAAAGCTGACTGCTGAAGACTTGAGTTTGCCTTGCTGCTGTTTGTTGTCAAAATTGAAAAGGGATGCTAAAACTAGCAGAGGTAGAGCCATGTTTTGATGATGATGGGCTTGTTAGGAGGTGCCTGTGGACTTCTTGACTGATGTGCAGATCATACCTGTGAGAACTCATTCAGCTTTGCAGTTAAAAATATATATGAGTAGCTGGCATAGGAATACATCTGTCCTTAGGTTGTAAATAGCAGCTACTAAAAGAATGATTTGGAGCCCTGAACTGGTTGAGGAACCTCAAAAGTTTGAAAGATTAAGACAGCAGAGAAAAGTCTAGCCATAGAATATAAGTACCTAACTGGAATTAGCTGCTTCATTTATCCTACGCTTTGTTTTGCAGAACTGTTGTGATATTCTCAATAAACAGTAGTCGATCTCAATCTTTTAACAAGTCATCCCCAACACAGTACAAGCTGGTGTGTTATGTTTCTTTGTGGGAAGAACTTCCACACTTAGAGTGGAAGTGGTGGACCTGGGAGTCCTGGTGGACAAGAAAAGTTAACAGTGAGCCAGCAGTGTGCCTTTGTGGCCAGGAATGCCAATGGTCTCCTGGGCTGCATTAGGAAGACTGTTGCCAGCAGGTCAAGGGAGGTGATCCTGTCCCTCTACTCAGCCCTGGGGAGGCCTCATCTCGAGTACTGTGTCCAGTTCTGGACTTTCCAGTACAAGAGAGACATGGAGTTACTGGAGAGAGTCTAACAGAGGGCTACTAAGATGATTAAGGAGCTGGAACATCTTTTTTTGTGAGAAAAAGCTGGGAGAGCTGGGCCCGTTTAGCCTGGAGAAGAGAAGGCTGAGGGAGATCTTATAAGTGTCTGAAGGGAGGGTGTCCAGAGGATGGGGCCAGACTCTTCTCAGTGGTGCCCAGCAATGGGATGAGAGGAACAGGCACAAACTGAAACACAGGAAGCTCCATTAAACATGAGGAAAAGCTTTCCCTGTGAGGGTGACGGAGCAATGGCACAGGTTGCCCAGAGAGGTCGTGGAGTCTCTTCAATGCTTGAATATAGGTGAGACTTGGAATGTGACACTGGCAAAATCACATAACAGGTTTTAGAGTGTCACTGTAAACAGAATAGCTCTGAGAATTTAAATAGGTTAATATGTTGTTGCTAATCACTGGAAAATACAGTAACTGCAATGTAGTAGATCATGTTAATTTTAACTAAAGGTGCATGGACTGAAAGTGAATGAATGAATGCCATTCTGAATTCATTGTAATTGGTTGTCGTCTTTTTCAGGAAATCTTTAAGATAGAAGGCAGCCTTGGAATTCCAAGACAAAAAAGAGCTATTTTGGCAACTCCAATTTTAATTCCAGAAAATCAAAGACCACCATTCCCCAGATCTGTTGGCAAGGTAAGTCAACAACAAACAGGATCAAATTTTGATATAGAGAAATTGATTCATTTCTCTCAGGTTTTGCAATATCTAGCATGTTGGTAGTAGTGCCCCCAAAGAAAATTAAAAAGCATAAAGCTGGACAGAGGATTATTTTTCTACCTTTTTTGAGCAGATAGATGAACATAGCTTTGTATTCATGGGCGACTTTTACTTTACTAGCACATGCTCTGGTCAAAAGCATTAATTAGAGCTGTATGTTTTCCTGTGGCTGCTAACTTCAGTCGAGGAAGCTGCCTGTTGTGTATCTGTGTGTGCTGGGCTGGTGCTGAAATCTAGGCTGTGAGTGTTAAGAAGAATATCCCACCGCCACTGTGTGGAATATCTTGTTTTTATTCTCAAGATCTAAGGCAAATTCATAAGACATCACAAGTAAAAATGTTAAGATGCTTTAGTTCATCTTCAGCGCCCAAAGATTAAGTCAGTCTGTGTAGGTGCTTTCAGTTTTGTTTTGTATTATTTGTAAAGGTCTGACAAAGAAACAAAGTTTGTCATATCTGCAGGCACCGTATAAACGAGAGTTCTAATGACTGCTTTTCCAGAACTTCAGATATATAGCTCGTATACAAAATTATCATTAAAACTTAAATACTAATAGCTGTTTACGTGGCCATTTAGGGATCAGAAGCTGTAATTACATAAATTTATTCTGCCCCTCAGCAACTTTGAAGCAGGGACCCTACCCGTTGCTCTGACTTCCGTAGGTGTGTCAGTGCCATCGGTCCATAATTCCCACTGATGTGATTGCTGGAGCTAAACCCACGGCTTGAGGGCGAGATTTGTCTCTAGGATCAATGTGTAATTTAGCCAGCTGGCATCTAATCAGTTACGTTAATGATTAGGAAAGGTTTGATTTGTTTCAGTAAAAAGGGAGAAGAATTTCCTGAAAATTTTTTCTCCCCTTGCTCATCCATTATTTATACTGTTAACATACTTTGCTATTAATTTTTCCATCTTTTTTTTCAAATATTTTTAATGTGCCCTGTATAGTATTGGAAAAATCGCCATTTCCAAACTTCCTTTCAATTCCAGTGTTTGAACCTCAGAGTTAATGATCAATAACTCCACAAATGTTTTTGGTTAGTATGTTAGTGATAAACAGTTGATTTTTAAGACCCTTGTTGCACAATTCTAAAGCAGTAGGAGAAATAGAAAAACTAATTTTACACAGATCTGCAGTACTTATTTTTTTATTCTTTTCTATCCTTCCTTCCCATACCTGCTCCCTGTGAACGAAGACTTGCAGTTTGTTAGATCTCGGATACTCTGAGTTGCTCTCTAGAAGTGTCTTCATTAAGTATATTTTTTGGAAGTTTACGATGCCAGTCCTGGTGGTTGAGGTTCCTTAAGCCTGAGATGAATTCTGGTCCTATTAGCACTTAAATATTTTCCTGGCACCTTGTTGTCCTGCTTTGTTATCGTTCTTGAAGTGCTAGTCCTGCAGCAGAAGCTGGGTATGCTAGATGATCTGCAAATGCAGAAGTGTAAAAGCATTAGTTTTTCAAAGGCCCTAAGACACTTACTTTTTAAATAATATTTACATTATTGGAGCTGCAAATGATGAGTGCCTTGAAATATTCTCAGCCAACCTCAGTTTAAAAAGGCTTTAAATGTAGGTTTTTAAATATTTTCTACTTTAGGTATCCAGGAATGAGTGTTTTGGCTATTTTTTATTGCAAATAGTAACTTAGAGTGTATATTTGACAAGTGAGACAAAAGCACTCGAGATATTTAAAGTACAGGAATGACATATTCTAGGTCAACTGCAGTAATTTGTAGCTGAATGTTTAATAAAGCATAAACAAAAAGATTTAGATCCTCAAACTATTGATCATAGGGAAGAGTCAGTATTCCTTCCTAACTAAAAAAAATTAGTAGGATTTAATGCCGAAAATAAAAGCTATTATTTTATATCTTTTTTCACATCTCACAGAACTTTGAAAGTTATTCCATGAAGTTTTCAGAAATGGTGTGGTCTATACTACTTCAGAGAGCCTGTCGTGTGTCAAAAATCCTGGAGACGCCCAGCTCACGTTCTTGTTTTAAATCTTGCACAAATTGCAGAAAAGGTTGAGCTGTATCATTTAGTTTTTTAGCCTCGTGAATTTGCAAAATTTTGTTTAGTCGCCTTAGTGAGACGTGAGAACCACAATTGCTGCGTCCTCCGCATTATTTTGAGGCTTATCTTCAGAAGCCTCAGCAAGGCATTACATGGGCTGATGAGTAGTAGCTATAGATTTGTAAGAATTTATCTTCAACTTTGCCTTCTCTCTGGTCTGTTGTAGATGACTGTAAAGGGACATTAGAAATGGTTTTTGTAGCTGTGATTTTTATAGTAGGGCTTTTCTTTGGCTGAGAAAAGCACGCCGAGACTGACGCCGAGCGGCACGTCTGCAGCTGGGAGCAGTTGTGGGCTTGGAGCTACACTGATCGCTTTTCCGTGAGACACCTATTCCTTCCCTACTCCTGAGCCTCAGCTCTAAATCTGAGATACATTTACGAAAAGGAAAGCTGAAGAAGAATGTGGCATTTAAATAAATACTTCCAAACTTCAGTAGTATTTTGTCTTAATTGGCACCGTGGGGCATTCCCTATTTTCTTCCAATGTAGCCAGGCACCCAGTTTGTACGAATTGCAGGGTATATAGTGAAGCGCAGAAGTTCGGAGTTGTAGGTGCTGTATATAATGTATTATGTTTTGGTAACCCAATATTGTTACAACTTCACCTCTATTGGAAGGGTCTCAACGGGCGAGTGAAGAGCAAAATTCAAAGCAGGAATGTACAGTTTGGGCATGATAAAAACATAATATTGAACGCTCTTGAAGTGGCTCCCTGTAAGGATGAGCAGAGCTGACTCAGTCGATGGTGTCATCACGAGGCGCAGCGAGGACATCAGAGCAGGAGAAACGGATTTGTTCTAACACAGCACAGGCCTGTTCAGACTGACTCCTCCTCCAAGTTGCTTTCTGCCAGGTCTTAAGTCTTGAGAAGGTGCATCAAAACAGGCTTTGTCAAAGCAAGGAGGGAAGACCACGAGCTGTGGCGGCGGGTGCCCAGACGTGGCCGAGGCCGTGCCACCCGCGGGGGCCGGTCCCACGTGCTGCCAGGGCCTGCCTGGCTCTGGATGGAGCTCGGGAGGAAGGCGCAGCCGGGTCAGCGGCAGCTGAGCCTGCCGGCACACCTTGTGTATCGTGGAGCCGAGGAAACCCTACTGTCCAGGGACTTCAGTGTATTCTCAGCTAGTGTAACGTCCCGGCTGTTCCACAGCACCAACATTAGCGCGTACTGAATTTTTATGGGGTGTTTACTGTATTTCCATTGCAAGAAAAGAGTAAATAAAGCCAGATTCTAAAACTGTGGTTGTCATAGTTAGATATTCCTGTCTTTAAGGATATTTTGAAAGAAGCGGTTTTACGAGTCCAGAGGCACTTTAAAGTTCTGTCGTTTCCAGTGATGTTACGTTGGCTCATCGCAGCACTCCCCGTTGTCCTCATGTCCGAGCAGACTGTGACTGTACAATATTGGATTTAGAATTTCACTAGCAATATATCATTTACTGTGTCAGGCTTGCTGCCGACTTAAATGTTAAAAGTAATTTTCTTGAAGCATCAAATTCTTCAGCTGATAAAACATATCAATAAAAACATTTAGGAACTGAGATACAGCAATGTGTGTGTGTGGGGGGAAAATAACCATATACTTTGCTGCCTGAAAAATAATCACAATTTTTATTTGGCTTTCATGTTCCTTGCTGCACTTGTGCTTGTAAGGAAGGGGAAGCTTGCCTGGCTGAGTGAAACATCTGGGCTAGCGATCGTTTCAGATACGACTGCTTTGTTTGCTACCATTGTTTGGTCTGGATTAGATGTCTACATAAAAGTTAGGTTTCCCATTACATCCTGTGCCTTTTTTTTTTTTTTTTTTCCCCTCTTCCTTCCATCTGCTTTACCGAATTACCAGTGGGGTTTGTCCTGTGTTTCTACAGTCTATTTTCCACCCCGTGCTGTGATGCCTAGAAGTGCCCAAGGTGATTTGGAGGTGATTGCAGCGGCTGCCAAAATTGAGCTGCCTTAGTTGGGAGCAGGGCAAATAGGAGAAAAAATAGGAGAGTGGGGAAGAACAATTAAATTTTATTTCACTGTTAGGAAACAGAGGATTGTAGAGGGCTTTATTCATTAAGGATTGGTGATGTAAATCAGGGAGGAGATACTGTGCTGGATAAATGAAAAAAATTGTTTTAATTGTAGAAGTTCAAATTGGTATTTAATGTGACAAGGAAATACACGGAGCATCTTTTTGTGCTGTTACTGGCCACCTAGCATAACCACTTAGGAGCAAGATTATTGCCTCGCCATTTGCACACCCTTGCTTAGGGTATCTCTTAATTAAATAACTATCATAGTCATGCTGTGCTTTGAGGTAGAGGAATCTCACCTTCTAGCAGGGTCTAAGCTTTTACACATTATCCTTCATTCCTGAGGGAGGCCAGTGTGATTCAAATATTTGAATCCGCTCTTGATAACATGGGCCTTTATGTCCAGATGGCCCAGGAACAACTGTTGACTGTTATTGATGTGTTTTGTCTAGCTCTTGCTGATATAGCACAGGGATATTATATTCAATTTTTAGTCTCTCTCCATATGTTACTCTTCCAGTTTATTTGTCCATATCAACTCAAATGAGGTACAAAGCAGTGGGATGCGGGATTACAGTGTAATTAGTGATAGGTTATTTGTCAGTATGCTATAGAGATGTATTCTAAGACTAATTTAAGAATGGTGGGTCTATATCAATTTGTCTCTAGACATTTCTTAATTGTGGTAAGCTATAGGATGGAATTTTTTGAAGTTTAATCTTTACATTAATAAAGAATTCAAAATGCAGGAGAGCTAACGTGGAAAGACAGCCAACAAGTTCCTGTTCTTCCAGGCATCCAGGGAGAAGGACATCTGTAGAGTGGGAGTGCTAGAAGCATTTGCTGTGCATTTTATTGGGGGGCCTATGATGAATCCATGATCCTCTTTGAATTTAAAGGAATGTCCTTCATGAGAATGAGTATTTTACTTCTCGTAGCATAAGATCTAGAAGCCAAGAGTGGCTTGATTTAAAAACTGGCAAAATCTGTTTTGCTCAGTGATGGCCAGAAAAGAGAGAGAAACAGAATTTTTAGGCCATTCATAGTGAAAAATGAAAAAGCAACTTTTTAATTTGTTTTTTTTGCTAGTGAATGAGTGTTTTTGTTTCTTGAATGTTTGCTTTTTTGAGGAAGGAGAATGTTTGGATCAGATGCTTTGTATCAGACCTGGTGTAAGTTTCCTCCTTTGATCTGGGTTGATGGGCAGTTAGCTGCCAAAAGACAAGCAGATAGCAGCGCTGACCTAAAGAAAATCTCAGAAAACAAGTGGCCTATGCTCCCAAAGGGGATAGAAGTCTCTAAGGTCTGTGAGGAGTGTGGGGTTTTTTTTGTTCTGTTTTGTTTTACCTGCTGCCCCCTCCCTGATCTGTGCATGTAAGGCAAGGATTAACACAGAACAGAAAAAAGCTGAAGAGGGGATGAAAACTGAAGATAACTGGATGGAAAAGCTGCTGGAAGCTTATTATTTTTGAGTGGATATCTGATTGAGGCTATTTATATATGACAAATTATATGCTTCATGCAAAGTAATTGTTAAGTACTAAAGATGCAGCTGGAAAAAATGCCAAACTTCAGGCAAAAGTTTAAAAAGAAGGTGCTAAAGTAACAAGATAGAGATGGTTATGATCCACCAATCTGAAGAGAATCTAGAGAGAAGGCTTGTAGATTGGAAGGGGACGTGTGAAAGACCGCAGAGAACAAGATCAACAGATGAAATAACTGAATTAAGGAGCGGATTTATTCCACTGGAAAATGAAGCAGAAAATGTGGGAGAAAGGAGAGAGATGGTCCAAAAGAAAAATGGATGTGGGAGAGGAGCTAGCTGAGATGGGTGTCCAAGTCCAGAAGGTAATGGTGTGCTCTGACAGAGAACACAGAAGAAATGCTCCTAAAGCCTTTTCCAACACCAAGAGATGATCTACATGATTTGTTACCAGAAACCTGTATCTTCATGTCAGTCATCAAAAATGATGCAGAAAGAAGAGAGTGCCTTTTCCTGTTACAGAAGTAGAAGTGAATTTCAGTTGTGTAGGTAAAAATCCATGAGTTTGTTTTTTTTTTTTTTTCCTGTTCAGTTGTTGTCAAATCATCACCATATCAGATCTAAATGAGCAGGTCATGCCAAGGAGCAAGCGCAGAAAAGGGGAGATGGTCTTCAGCCAGAACTCTGGTATCTCCAGAAGGAGGCTGGAAGCATCATGAGAAAACTGAAAAAGTAGCGCCCTGAGGAAGCTGCTGGAGTGTTTGGCTGCTGGGGAGCATTGCAGAGAGAGGACTTTTTCCAGCGAGTAGACTCCACTTGTGTACAAGGAGTTCTGCCTTCTGGCATCAAGGTTTGATGGTATATAAAAAAAAGCACTCATTAAGGTGCGTAAAACAAATGCATCTATCAACCTCTGCAGGAAAAGACAAATCCACAAGCAAGGATTTATAAATGAGCGGCAAGCAATGAGTGGGTAGAAAGACATACAGAAAAAGGAAAAATTCTGTTGCTGATAAATAGCACTTAGGCAATAGTCTTAATAAAGTTATTTCTAATCCAGATAGGAAAAAGACTGATTAGATTAAAAAAAAAAAGAGTCTAATTAAAATTAGGTTTTTTAAATTAGTTTCCTCTAAAACTAGAGAAAATTTATTATTAATTGTGTTAATAGTACGATAAGATTGTGCAAAAATATATGTTTGAGCTTGACTTGTTCAGCCTAACACAGTAAGTGTTCTCAGTAAATCCAGTGTGAATGGAGTGATTTAAGCCAAAGGAAAATACTGGCACAATAACAAGTGGGTATAAATTTTGACCGAAGATTAGAAGAAAAGTTTCAAGTCCCCTGAGAAGACGAATTAATCTTCACCAGTCTTCCAGTATGAGAACAGAGAAGGGAATACAGAGTTTAATAAAAATACGGGATCAGAGAAGGGGATGGAGCACTTCTGACCTTCATGGAAAACTACCAACCTACCTCAGCAATGAAAGTAATGAAATGAGCAGCACTCCAATAAATTAACGGGCTTTCAATGCAAGTACATGAGTTATTAAGCTCAGTATATTAATTTTCATTAAAGGATATGTATTTGATGTCCCAACAAACTATTAAGTGAAAACAGCTCTTCAAATTTATCTAGTTTTCTGAAAGGTCTCTCCTCAAACTTATCTTTTTTAAAATATTGATAGTCACATAAACAATTCCAACAGAATACATTTGTTCTCTTTAAGCTAACAGAATTTTAATGAAAAATCTTGTTAAAATGCTTCTGTTTACTTAAGATATTTCAGAAGAATCAAATTTCAGCAGTGGATGCTTTGGAAAACTGGAAAATAATAACAATTTGCTGTCATTTCTCAGTGTTTGGTGTCATTAATAAGGATAAAATACTCTTTAAAACATTTAAGTAATACTTTTGAACCAAGTTACTATGGTTACAAGTTTTTTGGAGAAGCAGCAGTTGTGGCAGCGATAGAATTAAATTTTCTGCCCAATATTGAAATATCCACTACCTAATTTCCTGCTTCGTAATAAATCATGCTAATGACTTTAAGGAGACCACCAAAGAGAAGAAATTTTATACTCTGAAGCTGTTCAGCAGAGTATGCTACAGTTTAACTGGTGTAGTGTTTGTACTTGATTTCAGAAGTTGGTGTCTTAAACTATGTTGCAGATGAAGTTGGAGGGAAAAAAATTTTAGTCTTTGTCAGTAAATTGCCTATAAAATAAAACCCTGGCAACTAATTTTTCATTGACACACTAGTTGGAGCTTCATTTCACTTTTAAGGAAAAAGTGTTTGGGTTATTTTTAGATGCAACAGCTACTTCATCTAATGATGCTCAGTATCAGGCTCCTTTCTATAATATTTTTTTCCCCTTCAATGGGTAATTATCTTTGCAAAAGCAAAACGAGAAAAAGCCTGAGAAGTCCAACTCCTTTCCAGCTTTCCTTGACCCAGATAAAGCCCTGACCAGGGTTTGAAGAAGATGACATTGCACAAAGTCAGCGCGGTGCGTGTGTCTGTGCCCGACCGTCCCCAGGGTTCTGTCAGCAAGGGGCGCAGAAGAATAAATTAAATTCCCATTCCCTGGCCGGATTCTGCGTGATTTTCATGAAACCATACCGATCTTTTTTGCAAGCTTTCATCTTTACCTCTTCCAAGATGCTTCCCTAGCCGTCCTCAGTTGACTAATGGAAAGTTTTTTTTGATATTCACTTTGCATTTTCTGTGAGTTGGTTTAATTCAGCCGTTTGAAATAAGCACTCCTTTGGGCCAGCTTGACGAAACTCGGCTTTTCTCTTGCAGGTATGCTTTGCAGCAGAATCTTGACCTCTGTAGTCCGGTTAGGCCAAATTTTAACCTTACTACGAGGTAGGGCCTAATTCTGTAATCTCAGACTCATAAGACGGAGGGTATCTGGGTCCAGGATTTCTGTTCGCTTCCACTGTGATGCCTTTAATTGTGAAATTACTTTCTACAAATCTACTTAGAGTAAAACTTTCTTTGAAGTAGGATAACAAATGCGACAGACCTATTCATCATTACTTAGCTATGTGCTGTGTTAATAATATATTACTAGCAAGAAGATGAGACCTGTAGAATATTGAAGATAGCAAAAAGAAGCAGGACCCTGTAACTTCCTTTACTGGTTTAAGGATATTTGTTTGATAGTTCTGAATTGATACAGACTGCTGCAGTTCTCATCTGTTTCCTGAATACTGTACCTTCTCCAGCTGATCGTGTTCCTGTTTGCTTACAAGTCGTTCCTCTGGTTTCCTGTTAAGTCAGTCTTTAGCAAGAATATAGTATAATATAAAGCAGTATCCAAATGAATGGCATTTTAAGAAGAAAAAATAACTTACTCCTGCCAATTTACAAACTAAATACTGTCATGCTGTCACCCTGAGTACTTACTTTAATGAAAGACTTTATTAAAGGCATTTTTTGGAATGGCAGCGTATTTGATATTGTTAGCTGTGACTTGTTCAAGTGGCATTAAGCAATGATGGTTGGCAGAGTATTTCCAGAAGGAAAAATGATATGTATTATATATAGCTCATCTGTAAGGTTGAGTAGATCGCTGTCACTCAGGGAACAGTAATCATTTGCTTCCTCTTGACTAACTTCTGGATCTCTTCAATGATGACTAACTGGTTGTAACCTTTTTGTGTTTTTTTTTTTTCTTAGCTTTATTATACATTGGGGCTTTTCTTTTGTGTTTTATAGTGCTATATGGTAAAGATAAATAGGATGCCTGTAATAGCATGATGCTAAGTTCTATCAAGGCAGCCTTGTTTTAATTTAATGAACCTTTTTCCTTTTCTTTTCCACAACCTTTTTTGCTCTTTCCAGATGCTGGAAATTCCATTTTTCCCCCCTGAAATCTTTCTTATTAATTACCTTTAGTTTCCAACCCTATTTGTGAAATTCAGAAGTGTCCTATGTCATTTGTAGCCTTTAGGAGCAAAATGAGGTGGGCATCTTTGTACCTTTAAGAATATAATGAGACTTTAAGAGTATAATGAGGACATATTCTTTTTGCTTGAACTTATTTAAAGACCAGCTTGTGTCTTTTATCATCATTAATGATATGTCATTTTGAAGTCAATGTCGCCTTGCCCTACTGACCTGTTTTTCGTTCAGGGTCAAATGTATAAAGCGTAAGAATTATTTCATTGTAATTGCTGATCTATTGTTGAACTAAAATGTTTAAATATGGAAATCTTAAATTTCTTTTTGACCATTTTTTGAAAAGAACACTTTAGTTTGATCTTTTTCTTTCTTTAAGCAGTCGAAAAGAATCAAGACAAAATTGCTTTTTTGCCATTGAAACATTGTTTAAACAAAGGCAAATAAAAATTCATCATCTGTACGGGTGGATTAATCTGCCTTCCAACGTGCTGTAATTGCATTATGAAGATCATTGACTTTTAGCTGGCCGTGATATTCTTTGTTTTCTAAGGCTCTTTGTGAAGCCATGCAGTTATGTATTTGGAATTTAAATGCATGAATCATTTCCTACATGTAATAGGTTTACACATGCAATGTGCTCAGACATGCATGCTAGCAAATGTGTGCATGCATATGCAGAACCATCTATGGCAGGTTGTCATGTAATTACTTCTTGGCCAATACTGTTGGCTTTATATGAGCTATTTTTCCTGTCTTAATCTGCATGACGGTGCTGTGAGCATGTATTGCTTCTGGTGGGAAGTCTACCACTTTTGCCTCTGCCCTTTCATGGACAAATATCAGTTGCGTTGTTGTTTCTCTGGATCTCCTTGTTCTCTTGCCATAAAGCTTTGCCTTGTATTTCTGAAGAGCACGTGAACAATATAGAATGAATATTTAAACAAATTCTGTTTAGGAACTAACTGTTAAAATATTTGCACATTTTTGCTAACAAATTATTTCAACAATTTTAGTTTGAGTTACGGTTTAAGCTGAGATGTAACAGACTGAAAGCTTGCCCTTATCACAGAGTACTTCCGCAGAGCGTCAGTCTTGTTTGAGCATATGCTGTGCAATCACTGTGCATCACTGTGCAATGATGTCTGACCTTCAGCACCTCAAAGCTCTCAAATTCTCCCATCGAAGTGGGAAAGGACTTTCGTTTGGGTCTACTTTCTTGGGACATTTTAGGGGGAAGAGGGGGGAAGGGAAAAGGAAGCATAAATTAAATTGAATATGTACTTATCAGGTTTTTATTTCCATATATTTGTATGGAAAATTGTTAAAGTACAATTGGAAAATAAGCTTTTTACCTAGGTTCAAATTTACCTGTTTTTACTGTATAAGTGTCTGCACTGCTTCTGAAGTTTTTCTTTTCATTTTATAACACATGCAAGAAACTACTAAGCTTACATTTTCAATTGAGCTTGCTGGAGATGAGAATGGATTTTGATAATAAGAATCTGTACAACAATGAAGTTCAGAAATTGAAAGTAGTAGTGATCCTTGTAATCCAATAACATGTGTCTTAATATATTTTTTTTTTTACTTATTAGAATTGCAAAGAAAGAGGAAATGTGGATGTAGCTAAGTGTGGATAGAACTTGAATTCATAGCTGTATTAATTTAACATAAATTCATGTCCAGACCTGACTTACAATATAGTACAAGTTGTTTCTTGAACAACAGAAGCAATGAAGGCTGGTTTCCTACAAACGTTCATTTCCTGCAGTAAACCCAGGTCTCCTACCCACGACACCTCCTGCACCGTGTTGCTAAATGATCCTGTAGTACCCCAAACACTGCCAGGGTTTTGTTCTAATTTCTGTAGTTTCAAGCTGGATAAAAAAGCAGGTCCTGAGCCTACAGTTAAGCTGACTAGACAGCGAATATGCTGTCTATGCGCAAAATGAAAGCTCTTTCTACCTTCCTATCTTTGCAGGACTTTTTCCTTTATGCAGCTATAGTTTTCATGAAACTTTTGGGAACTTTGTATCTTGGAAATTTTTTGTCCAGCTTGGTTGAAACTAGCAAAGAGGTTTAAAGTGGATCAGAGAGGGCTCGCCGGAGAGATGGCATGATCGCCTGAGATACTACTTCTTTAGGAGACCAGATATTTTTTTCCTAAAGTCACATAAACAGCCATTTCTCAACAAATTCTTTTCTACTTGGCAAACAAAACACTTGAATTGCCTCTTTAGTAATATTTAAAATATCACTAAAGAGGCAACCCCTGGATTAATGGTTACATCAGGGATATTCAAAGAGCAATGTCTGCAGTGGGGAAATCACTGATTGTTTAAAGGAAAAACTGTAAAGATCTATGAATTTTATCACCAATAAAAATTAATGAACAATGCAGAGCAGGCTCAAATTGTGTAAATAGGAAAATGTAATAAATCAACTTCATCTATTATTCCTGTGCTGTTGGGCTTTCTAATCTGAATTTGTTAAGGGTCACTGCAACATGAAAATTAATTTGAATTAATAGAATCTATTAGTATAAGGATTATTTTTTTGAAAAAGCATATAGTGATATTACTGATTTTTTTTAACTTATTTCCCTTGGAGTATCTTAGAGTAATTATTATTTAATATATGATCTTAAAGAAAAAAGGCATGAAATCATGATCCACACTGTCAACAATGGATTTGAAAAAAAAAATTTTTTCTACTGTTGAGAAATGTTAAAAACTACGCATAATGCTTCCTATAGGATGTGACAGATTAGGTACAATGCTGTGTCTTTGTGTTCTAGTGCAATGCTTTCGTGCAGCATTGAGCTAGGAGCCAAAGATTATTTTTATTTTTTTCTTCATATGCTGTTCAAAAAAGTGATTTTCTAAAATTCTTATTAGATTGTCAGAGTTGATTATATTTTTATAATTGGACTGAAATTTGTTTATCAGCTTTGTAAATTGAGGGCTAGAGGCAGAATACAGCTGGGTTGCCGTTTTTCCTCCTTAGGTCCCTCAAAGAAGGACTCCCTGCTGCTTGTGTAATGAACCATGTGGACCCTCATGCAGTAGTTTTGAAAGTAGGAGAGGATTGTGTTTAAGGGCTGGGGAAATTATTTCATTGCCAATAATTTAAGAGCAGAATCTGCCTTTGGTTTTGGTCATGAATTAACTGTCAAGAAATCTTGATTTTCATAAGATTTGTCTGACAAGCAAATGTGAGACAAACTGTTAACATGAACAAATTGTGTTGCACTGGAAGTTCAGAAAGGCTTGAAGAAGGTTCCTCCAGATCCCCAATATCCTTTAAAAAGTGAATGTCCTGTTCAGATTAAATGTGGTTATGAGAAGCAACTCCTAAAGCTATAAAAACTGCTACTGAAAAGTTTTGTAAGGATTTCAGAAAGTGGTGTGCCCCCTGCAAGGGCAGTTTGGAGAGGCTGTCTCATCACGGATGTTCTCGGTTAGAGAAGGGTATGCGAGCTTGAAGGAGCATCTCAAACTGAAGCGTCAGAAGAAACAGTGGTATGACAAACAGGTAAATGAATAGTACAGGGTAGCAAGGCCAAAAGGATCTTGAGAGGGGCTCAAACACGGAATTACTGATTCCTAACTGTGGCCTGTAAGTACTCACAGGTGTTGGTCTTGCTCCCACTGGAATGGCGGATGGCAAATATCCTGCTGCTGCTTTTTAAAAAGGAGGCTTAGGAAGCCTAACAAACCTGCTGATCTGCAGCCCGCTGACTGACTCCTCCACTCAGTAAATTAGTCGTAGCCAAGCTGTAACAAACGCTGGGATAGATAAGCTTATGGGTAGGCATGAGGTGGAAAAGTCAACCTGGTCCTTGTGAGGAAAGTGATATCTCCTAAACATATCAAGATCTTTGAAGGAGAGTCACAGGTGTTGATAAAGATCTGATCAATAAAGCATACTTGGATTTTTCATGGGGAAGGTTGTACCAGTGGATTTTTTTAAAGGATCTATATAGTGATTTGTGATGCTCAACATTGTAAAAAAATGATCTGAAGAAAAGGAGACACGCTGTGGGGTGACAGAATTTCCAGATCATAGAAAAAAAATCATGAGAATGACAAGTAATGCAGAGATTATAGTGTTACAGAGGGATTTAACAGTCCTGAATGGCAGAATTTGTCGATAACTGTAGATTAAGCGTTTATAAAACTTGGGAGAGATTTTGGAACTACTGTGGATTGGTCTCCAAAAATGTCAGCTCGGTCCTTGAAAGTGATCAGAGGATCAGAGGACAAATAGAGGAATGAATATTGCGTTCCTGTCATGGTGCCTTAAAAAGGATGCAGTAGACTTAGGAAAGCTTCAGAGAAGGGCAATGTAGATAATCGGAAGGAAGAAATGGAGAGATTAAATAGTACGAGACCTCTCAGGTCGGGAAAGAACCAACTGAGGAGGGATATGACAAAACTCTAGAAAATCATCATCTCTGTGGAAGCAAAAACAGCGGGAGCGATTATTCACTTGAGTCTCCTGGCACAAGAGTTAAGGAGCGTCCGCTCCGGCCGTGCTGGTATCCCTTCCTGCGCGCGGTTTGTCACGGAGTGGAAGGTCTTTTTTAACTGCTCTTCGTGAGCATGCCAAGCGCGGCGTGAGATCTCGGGTGGCTGCACAAACGCTTCCCTTGCGTTTCTGTGTTCACGCAAGCCAGCAGGAGTTCAAGCTTCTGTTCTCTGAAATACGACTTTTCTGTTCTGCAAATGTATTTGGAAAGCAGAGAGAGAGGGTGAGGAACATCTGTCTTGTTATTTATATTCAGATATTGATTTATTATTTACAGAGTCGTTCTGCGTTTCAGAAATGTGGGCACTGTTAGAAATAGGCTACTTCTGAAAGCAGTGAGATTTTGGTTACAAAGGCCCACCTTTCCCGAGGTGCATCATCTTCAGTCCAGAAGAGGAGACGAGCAGTTATTTCTGCTGATGTTTATGAGCATTTGGGTACCTCCCAAATGGTACCTCCCAAGTGAGGTCACCCTAACGTGCTGGCTGCGACACGTGCAGGAGGCATCTCCGGAACTGGGGGCTGCTCGAAAGCGGACTTTTTGGTTGAGTGATTTAGTGCTTCATTTCCATCTGTTCCACCATTAGGCACCGGATTTTCTAACATTTATTGTGTAGGTAAGCGAGGCCCCCTCCTCGTGGAAGCAGGGACAGGCTCATGCTGCGTGGGTTACGAGTACGAAGGCTGCAATGCATAGCTTTCAGTGAAATGTGTTCTCTGACATCCTCGAAATGCCACAGTACACTAGCTATGTTTTTATTAGGATATGGTAGAGAGAAATGTCAAATGTAGTGCTTTAAAATACTTGTGATTCCTTATTTTTGGAGGAAAACTGTAACATGACAGTATTGTAATCAGGTGGCAGATCATCAGACTTACAGTTGTACTGGGACTGCATACTGTGTCTTAGCTGCATACATTGAGGTTTTTATAGGTTTAAATTTTTGAATACACCATGCCATGGTTAGATTTACTAAATTTACTGAGTACTGCTCAGTAATTTATGGCTGATATACTGAATTGTCAATGCAAAATTTGCAAGACATGCTAAGATGATAGATCTTAAGTAATCCTAACTGACAAGAGATCTGTTTTCTTGTCCATTGATTTCTTTGGCTGAAATTGAAATGAATGATTTATAATTAAAAAAAAAAAATCACTGTTCTTCCTAAATATCAGTTTTGAAACCTTTCGTGCTGTCCATGTTAGCTGATAATCCCAGGACTACTTTAAGATCTTTCTGTATTCTAGACATAATAAATGTATCTGTAGAAACAGATATTAACATGATTTTCACTATTAATGAAATTAATCTTGTTAAATTATTAAATCCATGATGTATTGTTGACTAACTTACCAAAAAAGAAAAGTAGTAGAGTTGCTAACACCATTTTATTTTATTTTTACTTTATTTGAGAATCTCGATGCTATGTCTGAAGCTTTAATTTTTGGTAAAATTAAACAACAAAGTCTGATCCTGGAGAAACTAGCCTGCTTCATTAAGCTAAAAGTTGGTTTTACCTCATTACTTGTCCTACTACAAATTACAGCTTGTTTCTCAGACTTAATTTCCTTAAATTAGGGAAAAAAATACATATTCTTTGAGCATATTTCTGAATGCTCTCTGAAGTTCTCTCACACCTCCATCATGATACACTTCAAGTTATTCAGAGGATCTCCAAATATTTTGGTTCTACTTTTATATGAGACTTATTCTAAGTAAGTCCAATTCTTTTTGCCTGGAAGTGCGGTATAAATATTACTACATTGATTATATAGTAGGAGTAAAATCAGGTGCAGTAGTATTAATAACATCCTTTATATTGTTATTAAATGTTTTGGTCATTCTATAACTGCATTTTATATAGGTGAGAAAATCTATTAGATTAAAAAAAATAGTGGTCGACTCTTGTTCTAAATCACATAAATAGAGTAATAATCTAAACCTATACGAAGTGATCAAGTACAGATAACGCTATGTGTTAAAAAGGTATCGAACTGAAGAAATACCTATAAAGCTTGAGTATATTTTTGATTTACAGCTATATAGCTGAAGTCCAATATGGCCACAGATCATTAGAGATTATCATTTAACGATGTTGATTAGTGTCGGAAAGAAGCAGTTAGTATGAAATGAAAATAACCTTGTACTTGAACTGGGTTTTCCTTTTAGGCGTAGATTTTCTCTTCTCTGCATCAGCACCGAGCCGATGCTCGGTGTAAATACGAGGCTTCGCTGGTGTGGTTCGTAGAAGGTACCAGACCAACGCGCCGAAGAGCCGCGGCCGCTTCTGGATCCCGAGCGCTCGTGCCGGGGGCCTGACGACGCGGTGAGACCGGCTGCGAGGCGTAGCCGAGTCCTCGCTCTGCGCGGTGCCGGCGCGGCAGCTCCTCCTGGCTTCCTTACGTTTTGCCAGTTTAAAGCGGCCTTTTGGCTAAATTTCTGCCCGTTGCCTAAGCTTCCGTTTCGTTTCTGTCGTAGCAGAGCGAGCTCCGCGGCGCCGCCCCGCTCCGCCTCGGCGGGAAGCGGCCTCCGAGGGCTCGCTGGGCCCGCGCCGCGCGCGGCCCTCGCGCGCCGCTTCGAGGAGCTTCGGGTTTGAAGTGGCTTTGGGGCGTTCTGGCGGAGACGCAGCAGAACTCGCTCGAGCCCTGAGCCCCCTGAGAAGCAACCTCTCTTTGCTACGAGAGAGAGAATTTTTTTTTTAAACCTTTAGCATACTTTAAGCAAATATCTTTCTTTTCTTTTTCAGCTATGGTTTGTTCAGTTTGAAGACTTTGGGCTTTTGAATCTTTCTGTATTCTTTTTTCCACCCGCTTAAGTAAAGTGCTAAATAGATTTTTTTTCCCCCCCCTTACTAATGGCTGCATTTATATTCAGAAAAATACAGACTTCATAGCTATTATCCGCCAAACTTTTGTGTTTAACAGTTTAATAATTTAACAACTCAAACTTTCACAAAAATCTTGCTGTTAGCTTCCTTAAACTGTATTTCGTGATGCTGAATAGTGTTACGGTAAGCAGTTGTATGTGACTAGAAATTACCTTATTTTTCACAATGAGAAAGATAATAGTGTTACAACTCGGGAGGGGGAAAAGAATCTTTCCTGTATTTAGTCACCTGTGAATTAGAAAGCCCGCAAATATTTCTGTTACTTTTGGAAAAATAATATTTTATTTGCAAAATAACTCTAGTTAAGAAACGAATATTGATAATTCCTAAGTTTGTGGACTGATTTTTAACAAGCAAATTTATGAAATGTACTGGGACCTTTGAAAAGAGAGACTCAATCTGTTTTTTATCTGGAATTTTTGTTTCTTGCCTTCAGGCAAATATTGGGCAAAATTCAACCTTTTATTATAGGACTCTGTATAGTTACCCTTCAACCCTTTCCTCTAAAAAGGAATTTTCTTAGGACTTCAGGAGCAGAATTTGTTCTCTGTATTATACGGTTTCTCCTTGAATGCTAACATTTTAATTGTTAATAGTAGTTGATGAGACTAAAAACAAAACCGTTGCATTAATGGATTACGATTAAAATTTATTTTTTTTATCTGTAGGCTTTGATATTATGAAATTCTGTCTTTTTTTGAAGGTGTATTTGTTATGAAAGGATACAAGCTATGTATTGATAGACTAGGTTTCACAGAAGATTGAAAAACTCATTCGTATATGAGATAAAAACAGAGATAAGTGACCAAGAAAAATGTTTTTGAAGCTGATGAAAGAGCTGAATCATATTTTTTATGGTGATGTACGTGATTTCAGTAACACCTACTAGGTTGTTTAGAGAGTTATTTTCTGTGAAGAATGTTGTATAGATAGAATATTACTGTGCTTAACCTAGAACTTCACGTAGAGGTCATCTTATATTTTGGAAACATTTCTTAGAGCATTTATAGTTTAAGCCTATTTTTAATAATTATTGATCAAAACACCCAAATGTCACCATGTCTTTGAGGAAAATAATTTTATAATCTTTTACTAAATCATGATTTGGTAATTTTTTTTTTTTTTTTTTTGCCAGAGTAGGCAAAAAAAATTCATGAGAACTGTAGCTTGCTGTTATTCTCTAGTATTTTTTTGTTACACTACTATTATATAGTAGTTTTATTGCAGTATAGGTTGAGGAAGAACAGAAAGAGCTTTTAAACTTAGTAACTTTTGTAACTAATAAGGAGAATCCTATTGCATGAATTTTGTTAATGAAAGATATTATGCAACAGTTTAAATACAATGAAATCACTCAGCAAAGTTAGCGTTCTGTGTTTCATTAGAATCTCAATTAGTGCAAAATATGTGGTCTAGGTAATGTATTATTTACTTTCAAACAGATGTTGATAAGTCTTGTTTATAATCTTGTAATTGCCTGTTAGACCTTAAGCAAGCAGTTGTCTTTCCAACATCCTTAAAATCATTTCCATGTTTTTGAATATCTAGAACATTTTTTGAAATGTTTGCAGTTTTCTTTCAAAATTAATTGTTAGATTAATGCAGTTTAATGTTTCTTTGGCATTAGAGCGAGTCAGTTGCTACTGGGATATTCAAGGAAATATTTGATAAACAGCTCATTGTAATACATCTTGGTATGTTATTCCTGTTACACAAACTTGGGTTTTCCTACAGTCCAAAACCTCTAATAATCTAGGGCATACGCTCCTTCTACTAGCTGCTTTATATCCGTGGTAAACCATTTAATCCAACAGTACTGCAAGTTTTGCTAGAATCATAGAATCAGTAAGGTTGGCAGGGACCTCTGGAGATCATCTAGTCCAACCCCACTGCTCAAGCAGGGTCACCTGGAGCATGTTAGACAGGGTTGCATCCAGGCGGGCCTTGAAGATCTCCGGAGAAGGAGACTCCACAGCCTCTCTGGGCAACCTGTCCCAGTGCTCCGTCACTCTCACAGGGAAGAAATTCCCCCTCACGGTCAGGCGGAACTTCCTGTGCTTCAATTTCTGCCCGTTCCCTCTTGTCCTGTCACGTGGGACAACTGAAAAGAGTTTGTCCCCATCCCCTTGACACCCTCCCTTCAGGTACTTACACACATTGATAAGATCCCCCCTCAGTCTTCTCTTCCCCAGGCTGAAGAGGCCCAGCTCTACCAGCCGTTCCTCACGGGGCAGGTGCTCCAGCCCTCTGATGATCTTTGTAGCCCTGCGCAGGACTCTCCGCAGTAGCTCTTGTACTGGGGAGCCCACAACTGGACACAGGACTCGAGATGAGGCCTCCCCAGGGCTGAGTAGAGGGGCAGGATCACCTCTCTCGACCTGCTGGCAACAGTCTTCCTATTGCACCCCAGGAGACCATTGGCTTTCTTGGCCACAAGGACACATTGCTGGCTCATGGTCAACTTGTCATCCACCAGCAATCCCAGGTCCTGATGTGCCGTTTGGGTTAGCACAGCAAGGTAAAGTAATGACTGATGTCGATAACTGTGAATCAATAGCATGTATTTGAGTTGTATCTGCACACCTTTAGGTGTCTGTTACTGCAGACTGAAGTGAAACTGCTGAAAGCACATTAATGCTTGCGTGCGCAAACGTTAGATCTCTACGTATTGTATACGCATGCCAATTTTGTGCACATGTATATACACATGCTTATGCATATGTATTTATGTATCTGCGTCAGTAGCAGGAAAAGACAAAAGATGTTTTCAGTTGGAATGAAGGCAACTTTTGACTTATTGAGTCAGAAAATATAGATGTTGTGTGTAATTAGATTTTATGGTTCATTTTACAGTATTTCTAGGGAAGGAAATGGTAAAAATTTGATGAATGAATTATCAGAGTAACCGAGAATGATCTCCAGAGGTCCCTTCCAACCTAACTGATTCTATGATTCTATGAAAATAAAGTTTGAATAATTGAGGTTCTTGTTGCAAAACTGAATTAAACAGTTTTGGAAGTGCAGAATTAGCTGTATTGACGTATGCCTTTGACATTGAGGCACGTCTCGACACAAACGAACATACTTTTTTTCGTTGTCTCAGGTTTTTGTGGCAGAGAATGTCTGGTAGCCTTTATAAAAGTTATCAATGAGCAAAGTCATTTTTACAGTGTGTGTGTAGAAAGCAAGCATTTGGGGGATACCAGTAAAGTGGAATCGTGTTGATTTGATGACAGTTTCTAGCAATTTGTGATACATTTGATCTATTTGTGGGATTTTAGAAATTTAGCAATAGCTTTCAAAAATGCAGTTCCAAAAACCATGTATGTTTTTGCCGAGCACCTTGGAAAGTGTTGGCATTCTGTCTTCTGGTGCTCTTCAAACTGCTGGTAACCTTAAATTACTGCATTTTTAGTGTGTGGTACCAAGAGGCACAGAAATCTTGTATTGTAAACTGTTGGGAAGAGTTAAAGTTCCCGTGGAATGAATGGCAAAGCCTCCACTGAAATAGGTAGGGTCAGAGATTCACCCTTACGCTTTTCTAGCTACTAGAATAACAATTTTACCTTACCTACGGGTTTTGCACGAATCTAGCAAGTTGTTCCATTTTGCTCTGTATTTACTAATGTACAGGTAATGGCAGAGAAGAGCAAAATAGAATTTACTGGTAACTACAGTATAGAGATATTCTGAACAGAGTATCTTTGGGTCTTTATCATCGATCATTATTAAGAATGAACTTGGGTTTTCTGGGATTGAATCTCTTCAATAGGACATTTTCAACAAGTCTTGGCAGAAACTCCTGTAAATACTTCATGGTTTCTTGGGTGCACACAACCTTCTTTTTCTAAGTTAGTATAAACAAATCATTGCACTAATATATAATACCTTAATTTAATAGTTCTGAAACACCCTAATTTTAGATTTATAAAAGCCATTAGATTTGTGATAGACTGACTTTGTTTCCGATTAGAAGCAGTCAGATGTATCAAGGCAGCTAGAGCTTTCTTTCAAGTATATAACACAATTTGTCTTTGGCTTCTGCCACTTTTGCTGTATGTTAGATATCCAAACATAATGTGAGGGCCTGAACAGATGGAAGTTATGGGAGACTTTCTATTAATTCTAGTAACTTGAATCAGAGGTTGGTTATGGTTGGTTGTATAATGTCAAATGGAAACAGTGTGCTGAAACCAACTTTAAAATGTGCTGTGTTAATAAAAAGGAGATAAAGGAAAAGACAGAGGTGGAAAAATAACTTTGCAGAGTTTTCAAGGATGCATGTTTTTACTTTTGAAATGTCTTTCGCAGCTTTGCTGCCTTTATTGTTTTCTTGTCAGTAAATGTAGTGGAAATGGCTCCTGTTTGTCTGCTTGTTGAGGCATTTAATATTTCCTAACTAGTGACAAAACAACTTAGAGATGTCTGATAAAACCTGAGAGTCGGGTGCTTTTTTTTGCCTGTGTTCATGCAAGGTTCTCTGCCAGGCAGTAGAAGTTCAGCATTCAAGAATTTGGATGGGGTGTTGGACGCAGCTATATAGGGATGCATGTTTATTCATAATGCTTACTTTTCCAAAATTATTTCAGAATTGTAATCTTTTCTTGTAGTCACTCTTAGCTTGCTTACCTTCTTGTTTACGTGTTACAGGATTTGAGAATGTTATTTTTGCTGACCCGTAATACAAGGATAGGTTATTTAGATAGAGTAGGTTTTTCTGGGTATCTGATTCCTGTGCTGGAGTTCGCTGACTTGCTGTTAGGCAGCTGTTTACAATAAATAGCTGTTTTATTAAAAAAAAAAAAATATGACGAGCTTTGCACTTACTCTTCTATTTGTTTACCATGCTGGATGTGCAGTGGATTTATCATGTAAATTATTGTAGCTAAACTGTTGCGTGAATCTAGAGATCTTCCAGCTTTTAGAATAAGTTTAGAAGATACGTTCTGTATTTCGACAATAATTAGTTTGGAGATCATGTCTCCTTTGTAGGTAATTTTATCTCGATTGATTCCATAATTCCCCGGCATGATTGCATGAGGAGCGATATACAGAAGAACATAGGACCTACATTGCAATGATCGTCATATAGACGCCTGACAGCTTCTTAAGAGACTAGTGTAACTCTATCGCTAATTGTCACTTCATTGAGATATTTCCACACTGGAATCTGTAGTTTAATACATGGCATTTCTAATTCTAGCAAGAATAAAACTTTGAGCAAGGTTAAAAATTGGCCTTTTTAAAGAGTGAAAATGAAAATTTGAGATGGTGATTTTTTTTTAACTGTAAAGCTGCTATTTTTAATATGTGTTGTGAATTTTTAACCTACCTTTGAGCGAAACAGGAGAAGGAAATGAAGAAGAGGAAACGAACAATTTGTTTATTGACCTGAGAAATTACCCTGGACGTAATGTGCAAATCGCGAGGGGGAGAATGAAGGCACATTTCACGGTGCTTTGTTGGTGAGACTGTCACTGGCAAAAAATATTTCAGATCGCTGGTGATCTTGTTAGATGGCAAATGAGCTACCTGCTAGGCTGCTGTAAGGACACTTACAACAGCTGCACTTCCAGCAGCTGCTGGTCCGTTTGCTGGCTGAACACGATGCTCTTTGCATTTTGTGGAGATCCCAGACCTGTGCGAGTGCTCCCTGGCGGGATCTGGATCCACTGCGTGGGTGCGTGGAGCCGGGAGTCCGGGTCGGCCCTGGCACGGCGCTGCAGGGTGCCACAGCCGCGTGGACAGTAGAGCTTAAATTTGCTGGCAGCAAATTTAACACCGAGTTAGCTTAAATCCTCTGTTTGACCTCAAGTCGGGCTGAATATTATACTAAGCACGAGTAAGGACTGTTGCCCTAATTACATATATTATAAGCTGTCATGGTACATAGGTCAGGATAGAGTTCGAGTGTCTTGATGGTATAAATGAGGAGGACAGATTTGACAAAGCTTCCCTTCGCCACCCTCAAATTCACTCTTCATTTTTCCCCTGTTATAGCTGCGTAGTCACGCATGTCTGGGTTTCCAATAAATTATATTTTCTCTGTCCTTTTTCAGCAATGCATTAGAATGAAATCAAAAGTAAAGGAAAAATATTACTTTTTGTTAGAGTACTTCAGTTACGTACATGTAGGTTAAGTAGTTGTATTAGGTTGGGCTGATATGATTTGTTAACTTTCAGTGCCAAAGAAGACACACATTTAATGTTCAGTACTTTAAGGTGGTTTTCTGCCCCAGGTTTCTAGTGAGTTGTCCCTACTTACCAGCTGTTTTGCATTGTCCTGTGAGTGTTGGTCATTTTTAAGATGGAAAGTGAGATGTACCCAGTCATATGAATTTGCAGAGTTTAGAAGATGTAAACTAAAATCCTTTGTTTACAGTATAAAGAACCGTGGAATGTTGATAATAAAGTATTAAGTGCTTTATCAGATTAAAATGATTAAAGTTTTAAATGTCTGCGATGTCTGTCAGATATAGCTGCAGCCTATCCTTGACAGAAGTGCCACCATCTGCTGAGACGCAGACCTGTGACCTCTAGATAAGTTTCTATACACAGAAAAATATTTATCTTCCTACTATGACCTTCCATGCACAAGACATGAGCCATGGATTTGTTTCCTAGGGAACTAGTGACTGAGAAAAATCTATAATTAGATCTGTGGGTTGTATGCTACAAATGGGAATTGGGTGCTAAGCAGGTTCTTAAAGCATCTAGCAGTATTCCATTGACTTGATATAATGGAACAAAATTAAAAAAAAAAAAAAAAGCCCTTCATTATAATACTCTTAAAAATATCTTCAATTAAAATATTTTAAATGTTTTGGATAGACTATTTGCTATTCCCCCAGGTTTACCTTATTTACAAAACACTGTCAAAAGTCAGGATTTTGCAGATTGTGTCCAATTCTATTTTGCTTTAACACTCTTCCAGTAAATTTCTTTAAATTAAACCCAAATCTTAATTTTCAAGAGTAGGTTGAAGTGAATCATTCTCACTAGCTCCAGTTTTCTCACTTTACTATTTCCATTTGGTTTTTCAGGTTGGTTCTGCAACCTCAATTTCTTATTCTACATTTCCAATTACTCCACCTGGTTGGAAGTTCCCACTTAATCCAGATTTTGATTTCTTTTCTTTGCTGTATGCGTGCATCCAAAAATAACATTTGTAGCCAAGTCCTGCGGGCAGTAATTGTAGCTGCAGGGAGAGAAAGCAACGCTGGTTTTTCTTATATTCCCCAGGCAGCTCAGCACAGACTTCCCTAGACCTTCTCGGTAGAGTATTTTAGCCTGGGCACTGATGTTACTGGGTTGCTCCCAGTCCAGCACTGTATCAGAGAGCCTTATGGATGGTGCAGACACAGCCTGAAGTAATAAATGAAGACTTTGGTCTTGCTGAGAATAGATAGAACTGTGAAATATCTGGAAAACAATACTGTAGACCACTTCTTTTTTTCACCTACTCTTTGTAAAATTTTAATTCCACATATGGTGGTTGCATAATATGCATTTTGTCCTATGCCCAGAATCTCTGCAATTAGAAAACCATTAAATACCATCCCTGCATTTCTGCTGCCTTAGATCACAATTATGGGTTTTATTAAAACTCTTCCATAAATTAAAAAAAAAAAAAAAAAGAAAAAGAAAAAAAAAAACCACAATTTTTCAGAGGACATCCTTTAGAATTTTCTTCGTTCATTATTAACTGTCAATTGGAATCAGATTTTTCCTAACAACTAATACAGTTTTGGAGCTGCTCCAGCTGGCTGTCACTCGAGACAGTGGTCCTCATATTGATTCGGCTAAAAGGGTGTGTTGTGAGTTACTAACGTAAGCGGCGGTTAAATTGTGTTGATTAAATGGCTATTGAAAGGCCAGATCAGCTGGTGAAATATCGAGGCCTTCTGTGAAAAGTAATAGTTCTGGATGCTTTTCCTCTGAGACTACAAAAGCCTGTGTTTAAAATTCTGTGTCAGTATAAGGACTTGTTGTGTACGGACTCACAAGTCTGCAGAAACATACCTGAAATCAGCTATTACTTAGGAATAAAGGAAAGTGAAAATTATTGGTGATGAATCTTCTTGCTTTTGGTAAATTAAGAGTTGAACAGAGTTGACAGGTTACCTGCTAAAAAGGACAGTCCACGTCTTTTTGCATTCATAGAATTGCTCTCCATCTGACAGCAAATGCTTGCTTTTACCTACTTACATTGCCTCAAATGTGTTATTTGGGTTGGGTTATTCCAAAAAGACTTTTTAAAAAAGAAAAAAAAGCACTGTTAGTGGAATGACTTCTTCAATTTCCAATACATCACGTCACTTTTATAAATCAAGACGTTTTATTGAGATATTTGTCTATGTAACGACTTAACCTTGGTAAATTTCATTTTACTTTTGCTTTCCTCCCTAGTGGAATCTTATGTTTGCAGCGAGGTAACAAAGTAGTAGTTGATATAGTAGCCTCTATACCAAGCGCAGCCCCAGCTCGCAAGACTCTTAAACGTCCCATCTGTATTGAAATAATGTAAGTTTTATTACCTTTGTATACCTTAAATTACCAGTGCGATACCTGATAATAGTATTTCTGGAGTTGGCTTGCTTAATATGAGGGATGTTTGCCCAGCTTTCAGCTCCCAATCAGTCTTGCAAAGATGCGTCGAAACTATGCTGTAAATATATGCATTTATTTTCCGAAACTTTGCACTTCTGGGAATGCCGTCAACGTTCTTCCAGCGTTTATACGTGCGTTGTTGCGATAATACTTGTGTTCTCGCTTGAGGACCTTTTGCCTGTAATTCATGGATTGCTTTAGTCTGCAATGGACTCTAAGAGAAGCAATATAAAGAACGCAAAAAAAGAAATAAAGGCTCATCTTGCAATAGTAGTTCTTGCCCGGTAGATGCTGCCTTTCTAATGTGCACTTTGAAGTGCAAAAGCTGAAACACTTTCCAGCCAAGTTTCTCCCAGTTAAAACTGACCCTTGGGGCTGTGACATAGAGCAGAGGCGAAGCATCTGATTGAGTTTGAACAGGAAATAGATTTTAGAGTTAAAATAACTGAGTTATGGCTTTTCTTTACTGAGTTAAATCAAGTGTGTTTTCTATATGCATTTTTCTTTTTCTGGAAAAAAATATATATTCTTATTAGGATTGTCAAACACCATCAAGTAAAGTAAATTAGGATTTTCAACAGCATCAGGTAAATTTGCAGCAGATGACGTGGAAGCAATATCCATTGTATGAAATGTGTTTTTCTCTAGTTCACTGGCAAAAACCTTTGCCCTGGCTTTGACCATTTTCCTTTACCTTGGCTGTCAAAGGCGGGTGGGTCACAGTGCTGAATATCCCTATTGCTGGTAAAATTTCCCTCTTCATTTTGTGTCTGTGGTTTCTGGAGCGCTGCTCCACTGCGAGCACGTACATTAGAATTTGAATGATTGACTCACTGGTTTAAGCTCTGGAGTTAAAGCATATACTCTAGGAGATTTATGTAGCTTTGGAAATCTTGCCTCATAAGGAGACTGGAGACTGAAAACTGATCTGGAACCATTTTGAAATTTAGGGTGGTGAGATTGCCTGCTTTATGCTATTGCAGAAGCATCTTGGGTTGCTGAAGGTTTATTCTGTTGTTTTTCTTAAGTTTTGCAAATATTGTTCATACTGACGTATACTAGCTTAGCTTATGTTTTGGGGAACAGGCTACATGGGCATTTATCTAGATGTATTTCGGTTAATATTTTTTTTGTTTGACAACCATGAGAGACAGTTATAATGGAGCTACCTGCATAGTTCACTGCATGAACAAGAAAAGTGTTACTTACGATATATGTTGTCATTATAAACGTGTATGCTTTAACCCTAATTATCATGCACGAAAGGAATGGTCATATGGAGAGTTTTCACTTTACAATGTCTTTTACAATAAGGTATGGGAATAAATCACTGGGACGTTCTCAGACATCACCTGTATATTGAATGAATTCTCCAAAAGTCCTATTATAGATGGAAATCTAAGGTCAAGTTTGGTCAGTCTCTCATTGCCGAAGAGCAGAATTTGGTTCCCATGATTCACTAGTCTAATGTTTAATTAATGAAAATAGGTGTAATGAGACCCAGGAGTTTTAATACATTGTTTAAAAACAGCAAACGATGGAAATTACTTTCTAACCAGAGTTATGTTCCAGAAAAAAAAATAAACGCCATTCTGCCAATAAATACATAAATTTCCCCCCTGAAGACTGCTGGTGCAATGAGTTGCAGGAGACAGAGCGTACATGGAAAACCTGGCCCGTGGAGTGAAACCCAGGCGTCAGGTGTAACCTTCCATGAACTGCGCTGGGTTGGGACCACGTATACCTCTGTGAGGGTGGGATTGTCTTCTAATTAAAAATTTACATGAACATGATGCATCTCTAATTCAGACAGTGTCAAGAACTAAGAAATTATGGAAGTCGTTGAGGCAAACAGGTCTTCACCAATGAAACTGGCCAGGACTGGTGCTGTTATGGGCGGATTTGGTGTAGCTGCAGCACTGTAAAGGCTCTTTCTGGGGCAGTCTGGTATATATATATTTTTTTCCAATTCTATCTATTTCTCTTTGTCTCTTCAGAACACTCTGATTTACTTTTTTGATAAACCCGTAACAACAGAGGGATCACAATGCTGAAATGAGTTTAGCTGGAAGGGATACAAAATGTCAGCTGAGGAATAGCACTTGGTAAATGTGTCTTGGCTGTGGCTCTGCAGAAGGCCGATTCTGTCAGCTAATCAACACTTTGTTTTCTAGAAAGTTTCTTTCAGTACGGCAGAATCATTTGTTTTTTGCTTTTTTTGAAGAAAAAAAAGAAATGGTTTGTCTAGGGTGCTATTTAGGTGTTTCTGACAAGCTTAGTATGACTCACTTCTGAGTTTTTGATACATTTATCTTCTAATGCACCTGTGACATGGGTAAATGTTAGCCCCTATCAAGGCGAGGAAGTGAATTATGTCTAAGCTATGTCTAGATGTACCTTTGGGTCCTGGGTGAGGAAATAGCCTTCACAAGTATACGTTACTGCGGAATGCTCAGCGTGCATCTCTTCTGTCTGTCCTATCTGCCCTTGTAACGTCAAGGCCCTTCTAAATCGCGATGCTGCTACAAGGGAAAATCTAATATATGGAGTCTGTGAGGCCAGATGAAGTATGCCTGTCCTGTCCGTATTCTTAGTAGGTAGGTGGTTGTAGGATGGCCTGTCCTAAGGGTGGAGTGTGTCCTAGCAGGACACCTTCTGAGATTTCCCGAAGGTCACCTCAGATCCGTGATGGACGTATTCACGTCCAAACAGCGTGGACACGTTGGATGCTTAGGCCTGTATCTAGATTGCAGTGTAAATGTAGTGTGAATCTTAAGTCCTTGAAGATATATTTAGACATCCTGGCTTTCATTAATAACAGTTAATGCATTTTTTTGTAGTTTGTATTTACTTGCCAAATTTCAAGTCATCTTTTAAGATGACTTATCAAGTGCTGGTACTGGCACGTCTGAAGCTGAACAAGCATTAGCACAGCAAAAATGCTTCCATTAAAACCTAATGTTTAGATTTTTTAGGTCTTTTGGGCACCTTCAGTAACTGTTAAAATTACCAGCAAAGGAGAGGCTAGCATTTTGTAAAAGGAATTCAGAATTTTACAAAACCAAATTTAAAATTATTGCTACAAAGGCTCTAATTTGTGAAATGCACCTGGGACCTGGTTCTGTTATGCCTTAACAGTATTTACTCAGTTCAGTTCAAGGTGCAGGATGGACAGTCACTGACTTCAACCTGTCCTAGCTTAATTGGACCGTTTTGCTAAGAATGAAGCTGCCTGAGTGGCTTGTAGGCTCTTCATATGTTGCAAAAAATTTTGATATTAGAATTTGCACTGAAGTTCCACGAACACCTTTTTGGACACAAGTGTTCTGTCCAGGCTGTGGGCTGTAGCAACTGTGGAAGCCAAGCTAGTTTTTTAGAAATGTAAATAAGACGTTTCAAATGTTTTAGAAGAAATCTTTGTTTTTTTTCCTCAGCCTTTAGATTGGGAGAGCGTTATAGTGTAATACATTGTAACTTAAGAATTTTTTATGTGAACAGTACTGTTAGTTTTCAGAATAACAGTCTTGCCAGAGGAGATGTCAGATAATCCTCCTGTTCTTTCTTCCTTGTTCTTGCTGAAGCACCAAACCATATGGCAAATTAAGCCTGATTTTTATTAAAATTTTCATTGTACTTAGCTTAGTGTGAACTGGGAAATGCACTTTCTTTGAACTGTGCAGCTATTATACAAGCGTCTTAATTAGGAGATGTTAATGTTCTTATTCCATTTCATACGTTCCTGGGAGTATGTGGCTCCTTCTTGTGGCTATTTAAGCATTACAAAAACCAACCAAACAAACAAACAAAAAAAAAAAAAAGAACACCTTTCTGAAAATTACTGCTTGTGTTACTACTGTTGCTCTTGAACAGATGATGCAGTGGTACATGGAGCATCTGTAACCTAGGCCGCTTACTGCTTTGTCAAGCATTAGTGTCTGTGCACTACCCAGATGCTCCAACGCTGCTCATCTCTAGGACAGTTTGCTGTCCTCCTCCTGGCCTTGCTCCTGCAAGTTTCCTGCAGTGACAGCCTTGGCAGGGTGCTCCTTGGAAGGCTGCAGCAGGAGAGACTTTCCCAGTTCCAGAATTCAATGGAGACATGTCCTGAAATTCTTTCTTTCTGGATAGCTGGATAAGAGGAAAGGGTTGGCACGTTCTCACTTGCACGGTGAATGTGGCTGCTTCCCGAAGTTTTAAATAGGCTAGATGGACCATCAGGTCATTCAGAAAAACTCTCCTTTCTGGTAATTCCCTTGGCCCTGTACACTGTGTTGGAGAATGGTTGCAGCTAGAGTTGGGTTGTGGCTCTGAGGAGTACAGATCTTCCAGCTATCACGTTAGGATATCTTGCTGTCCAGTTCAAGGGTAAGCTCTAAGCCAGATTTGGAGTCGAGAGGAAATTTCCTCCCGGTCAGGTTGGTAGAGATGTTTGTTATTATTGTTATCCCCTGCTTTTCTATCTATTATGAAGCATGACCTGTTTATGGTTATCTAGGATTCGTCTAATAAATTACTTTTGCAGAATATTGATACAGCTCATAATTTCTTCTGTTGTTTTTTTTATTTTCTGTAGCTTTTTATAACTGTGCCTTTTCGCCTTTACTGAGCCTTAAATTTGCCATAAGGATTTGGGAAATGTTTGGCTGTGGTGGAAAGGGCTGTAGACATCTGAATTATTTTTTTGTGCTGGCCTATAGCTGACTTTGCCTTTCAAAACACTGTTCTTGTACTGGATGGGAAGGTGCACTTACTTTCCTTGTAATAAATCTCAAAAATCAGGGCAGAGGAAGAGCAATTCATCTTTTTTCCTGCAAAACTGAGCAATAGTCATGACATCGTAAAATGATAAACAAAGCCTTATGTTAACAAAAACGCTTAATTTTAGGCTTGATATAAAAATACCAGAAACTAGTCAAAAAGTGAATTGACTGCCAGGGAACTTTCCAGGAGCAGCCGTGAAGTTTCAGTTTCGTCACAAAACCCAAAGTCACAAAGTTAGTTTGCCCCTTTCCACCTGCAGTGTTGTCTGCTGCTCCGTTTTGTCGTGACACCCTCAAAAATACGTGAGAAGAAAACTGCATCCATTAGTTATCCTGACTAGGAGAGGAAAAAGAAGGTGAAACAGTTTTTTGTACTTTGAAATTTCTTTCTTCCCCAAAGGGTTTGAGAATTGAAACTTTATCTCTGAAAATGCTGATTTCTTAGTTTATATCTTGTGGCAATTTTTTCCTTAATTAAAATTAAGGAATGGTGATTATGGGGCTTAGTCCAAATCTCCCTGCCCGGTAATCTGCAAGCCAGCTTTGCTGAACCCACAGCAACAGGGCAACAAACATGTATTTCCTCAGGGACATCATTAAACTCCCGGCATATTTATCATCTCAAAATGGGAGCGGCTCCAGGTTTCTAATACTGCTTTTTTCCTTCCTCTTCCCGAGCTGTGATGCAGACCAGCGTATAAATATTTGACTTAACGTTTCTGCGGAAACATTAACAATATACGATTGATAGCAACAAAAGAACGTGGAACAGCGGTGGGAAGGAATGGCTCGGCAAGACTGTCCGCCTTAAAGGGCAAGATGAATTCATAATCCTTCCAGGTTCTGGGGTGCAAATGCAAATTTGCAAAGCATGTAGCTCGTAACAAACATCGTGGAGCTCTGGAAGGTTACAGATGCTGCTGTCACTAATACGAGACAGCCTTGAAATTGGATTTTGAGGGATTTTTTTTTTTTTTTTTCATATGGGGGAACCAGTAGTGATGGTAAGAAGGAATTTCCATGTGCACGCCTGCACGGAAAGTGGAGGAAGTCCAGCTGTGTGACTAAGCTGAGTTCTGGGCAGGATACCCAAATGTTTTTATGAGGAATTTTTTCCTTGCTTTAAAACCCTGGGAAAGGAGGATATAGAAGGGAATGGAGGGAGGGCGGAACACGCCTGAAGGTGGTCTCTTTGAAATGATTTTAAGATGACTAATGAAAAAGACTGACTTATTGGAAAATAATGCGTGATGGGTATCTGATGTTAACAGTTTTGTTAAGGTTGTTGCAAAATAAGTATGTTTAATGCCGTTCGGTGGAATGTCTTTTTTTTTTTTTTTGTCTGTAGCATTTTTTTCTAGCTATTTTATCAATTTAACTGAAAAAAGAATTAAATGAAATGTCAAATTCTAGGCATGAATGCAGTAGCAATGAAATAATAGAAGCTTTAAACCCTGAAATGGAAGACAGCAAAGATAAGATAGAAACTGGCTAAGGACATGACTTGGTTCTTCAGCTTTTACAGGGCTTAATACAAGAATTGCCCGGTGTTTTCTGAATGGTTGAAATCACATTTTATAGGTTCCGTATATTGTTGTTGTATACCTTGACACCAGATCAAAACTTAAAACTGCATCTGCTGGCTTTGGAAGATGGTAATGCTTTCGTTAATGTGGCCTGTAACTTCGTGTTTCCCGCCGTGCAGGTCATCATCAGCGAGGGGACGGAGGGAGCGAAGTTTCGGCTCTCCGGTAAGGGAGTAGACCAGGATCCTAAAGGGATTTTTCGGATCAATGAGATCAGCGGGGAAGTCTTCGTGACCCGAGCCCTCGACAGAGAAGCAATCGCCAATTACGAGGTGAGCGCTTGTAGTGGTGGGGACTCTGCCTCTGGGTCTGTAATGTATTTTTTTTTGAACGCGTGCGGGCTTTCGCAAGGATTGCGGATGTGATATATCAAAGACTCGATTGAGAACTACTGTCCTATGAAATTTCCAGAAGAGCTGTTTGTCCTTTGGACGTTCTGAATGTGTTTATGCGTGCAGTTCAACTCTACTCTGCTTTCTGCATGTCATTTCTGTCGTTTATCTTTAGTAGGAATACCGTCGGAAAATTGCATTACCCGTTTGGTTTGTGAATACAAAATTATGCTTGGACTAAAGGAGGTCTTTCGGGCAGAGGGGAATGCCACTAAGGTGGTAACGTGATTATTCCCCCCCCCCCTTTTTTTTTAATTGTCAAGTTGTCAATGGAATATACTATTCAACTCTATTTTGAAGTAAGGGATGTCTTTTAACACAGCTGCAAGAGATTCCGTTGACACGAGGATGTTAGCAGACATACCTGTCAGATGTATGTATTCTATACAGATTTTTCTAAGGACTCCTCTCCTTATTAGTAAATGTTATGTTTCCCCCCACTGAAATTCTAACAAATAACATTAGAAATCTTAAAATAACTCTAGCACATTTTTTAAAAAACACAAAATATAAATAGAGGATCTGTCAATTCAAGTTTTCTACCTAGCTCTGGAAATGCGCAGCTGGATAAACTGCGTCTGGCCGTTCTGGCACTTGTTAGCAGTTGGATCCAAAATGCCCAATGGTTAGTGGAGTTGCCGCGTCTTTTGGAGCGTGCCGAGACTCACCCCTGTGTCCTCACCCAGCAGGGAGCTCTTGGGCTCCAGCCCACCCTGGACATTGCATCTGGAGATGGCGCTGACCATTTGCCCCAGCCTCCTAGCTGTCCTTTCCAGTGTGTAATAATCAATACTTGTGCTTCCAACACTTTCTCACCTTGTCTCGGAGAGTTTGCCGCTTAGAAGACTATAGTTGTATTTGCTCAGCAAGAGCAAATGCTAAAATTTAGCATATGCTGGTTTTTAACACTTGAACATCTATTTCTCATCTGGGGCTGCAATGAAACGTATGCTAACTACTCAGATTTATGGTAGTAAATGCTGTCCTCTCGAAAAAAATAAATAAAAGTGCAATTTCTCCTAACACTAATTTCTCCTATTCTTCGTTTTCCAGTTGTTTCTCATCTTACTATGCTAGCTTTCCACCCTAATGTATTCAGAATAAACCTTGCTTTTTTTTTTTTTTTTTTTTTTTTTTTTTAACGGCAGTCATAGTAGCCTTTGCAACCTAATGCATAAAACCACAAATGGCCCTCCTATCTGATCTGGCAAAGCATACACTTAAATTAAGACAAAAAAACATTTCCCTGGAGGAGCCTTTTAGAAGCGATGCAAATTATAAACAAATAGTGCGCTGTAGTAGATTATTCAGAGCATTGCGAACGTATATCATAAGAGGCTGGAGTGCTTTCTAACCTGTTATATAACACTCTGCTCAGCATGCTCCCGGGCCTCCTGATGTGCAAATGTAGTTGAAAAGCTCTGCAGAAGGAGACCCGCAACATGATTAGTCAGTCTTCGAACGCGGCCCGTTGTTTTTCAATAAAGATGCATCACGGTGTCAGGAAAGCAGCAGGATTTTTCCCCAATTTCCTTGATGCACTGAAAGATGAATTACTGGAGAGATCTTTAGGTTTCTCAAAGAATTTTTTGATTTCTTTTTTTTTCTTTTTTTGAGCCTTCCTCCTCTTTCCTTCCCTCCCCCCCCCCCCCCCCAGGTGTAATATTGGTTTCCTAAAGGAAATGACAGACCAGATCTCTGTGGAAGAAATACAAGTTCTTTCCAAGCCATCAAACAATCAGGTATATAAACAATAGTGGCAAGGATAAAAAGATGGAATCTATTTGATTCCTTCCTGCTACACTAATGGCTGCTGTGTATTAGCAGTGATTTATTTCCTGCTCTTAATTCATCTCTACTCAAGGGATGAAAATTAAAGAATATGTTAGTAGGGCACAAGATAGAGTTTTGAAGAGATCAAAATCTGCAAAGTTCTGTGAAATCCTACAGTCTATGTACCTCAAAACTTTCTAAATTAGTTAAAAATGTTTAATCCATTATAAAGCTTTTGTTGTTGTTTCTTTCATCAAATATTTGAAATTCTGCTTTTTGTTGCCCACTTTCTCCTGGAGGATTCTCAAAAACCATGTAATGAATAGCACAGAAAAGTATAAAAAGTATATAAAAAAAAAAGTATAAAAATCTGTGCCCAGAGGTGAATCTGGGAGAAAATATTACACCAAAACCTTTTTGTTAGGACATTTAGGTGCTGTGTCCTGGGACAGATCCAGCTGAACTGCAATTACTGATCATGTTAACTGAAAAAGAAAGAAAAATTATTTTCCAAAAGTATTCAAAGCCCCTTTTGCCCTCAACTTTATCTTCTCTCCTCCCCTCTTCCCACTGAAAATAAAAAATTTCAGTAAAGGATTGAAAACATACTTTAAAATAGCCGGGCCCTGACAAAGACCGTTTGCTGCAGCTCAGTGGCGCGGTGGCCGTATCTTCAGAGCAGTTTGGATTTTGTTTGATAGCAAAAGCAACCCAAGCTGCCAAGAAGGATGTGAGGCACTTTGTTAATGACCTGACCTCCTTGGAGCAGGCGTGTTTAGCTAATTGATTTATGAGTTGGTTTTTATGAAATTAGTTAAACTGTTCAAAAATGGACAAGTATGTGAAATTCCACCAAAATATTAATGTCAGAGTGATGAATTGCCGTAGTGAAGCTGACCTATTCCTTTGCGCATTTGAAAATGGGATGGCTGTTGATGAGAAAATGAAACAGTGTCACAGGAGGGTGGACTGAGACAGCAAAAGTCCAAAAGCCGGTACACCAAAATTAGCTGTTAGTAACTATTTTTTTTCATGTATATGGAACTATAGTAGTAAAATCCCATTTGCCAGTGGAAACAGGTAGGTGCCTCTGGCATGTTTGCCCCTGTGATTTTGTGGGCTGTCTCCTTGAAGGTCAGAGAAGGGCAGTCAGTTTTAAGCAGATGCTTTTACAAAGTGCAAGAGGATGCAAAGATGTTGTTATGCACAGTAAATAGACCGTTTTAGAAAAGCATGTAGTAATTCAGTTTTCCCTCTAAAAGAGGTCCTGATGAAGAGCATTCAGGAGCTGTGCTAGGAGTTCCTCAGATCAGAGTAAAACAGTGGATTTGCATTGAATGGTTTGATTTTGAGGCTTGCTGCAGCCTGTGGATGAAGCTACTAAATGATGCTCCAAAGAAAAGGCTTAAGCAGAATATGGGCAAATTATTGAATTGTTTCTGGGCTGGTGAGATAAGCAAGTAGCCTAGAGCCCTTACTTGCTGTGAGCAAAAGAGATTCAGTAGTAAGAACGCAGTCTGAAAAAAAACATCTTTTGGTTTTCTTTCAAGATTTTAATAAGTCTAATTGGAAATTTTAAAGAATAGTAGATCACTCACTCGGTGTTGAAAAGTGCAGATATGTCAAATGAACAGAAATTTAGGGGGACTTAGGATGGATTCTAGTTCAAATCAGTGAGATACTGACCATCTAAAAATAGCCAATATTCTAGGCAATTTGGGGTTCATTTAAGATCCATAGGTTTTTCTGAATCCAGCAGAGCAGGAACATTTGTCCTCATCTCTGTAAGTGATTTACAAACGGGTTATTACTTTTTGAAGATAAACTCGCTCCTGCTGTTGGGTGAGGAATAGCTGTGGTCAGAGGGAGCAGGAAAAAAAGAAGAAAGGGGAAGTGTTTCAGAAACTGTTGTTTTATCTGAACATTCATATCCAAACTGGGCCTAAAACACCAAGGACTCATTCAGATGTCGGGAATCGGTCTTGCGTTAGCGACAGTGAGTGGGCTCAGGTGCAGGAGTCTGGTTTCGTGCTCCTCTGACCCCGCTGAGCTTCATGTTGGCTCTGTAAAGGCAAGGTGGGGATTTCATTTAGGTTGTCTTTAATTGTCCTATGTAAATAGTTTCCACATCTGCAAAATGAGTTGATGTAATTGAACATTTCACTGTGTCACAAAATATTCATAGGCATCGGGCCAAACTAGTCATCTTCATAGTTGTGAAGCACTTCTATTATTTATTCCATATTAAGCTGAGAAAAAGGTTCCGGTAGGACTGCAACATCACCGTAAATGTTTGGCTCAGTCACAGAAATAGCAGTTTTCATGTAATTTGAACTGATACAGTTCAGACCAACGCTTTGGTTGCTGCCGATGGCTGTGCATTCCTTAATTTATTTTCAGTCTACTTGTTATCCAACGTATAGAAACAGTAATACAGCTCGAGAAAAGTCCTAATTTGCTTTTTGGTACTGTTAATGTAGGTTTTGAATATCTCATTCTGTCACTGCCATTGGAAAAGCATCCTTTCGCAGGAGGGTGTTCGGTTGCTATAAAAAACAAGCTGAAAGCTCCTGCGACTGATTTCACACCCTCTGCTTGTTAGGCATTTATAAAGCAAATAAAGCTCTTCACTTAAAAAAATAATTAAAACTAACTCTTCATTAACAGTTCAAATTGCCTAGGTAATTTTGGTCACAGCTCTGATTTGCACGCTGCCACTGAATGGTTTTATCCAACTTTTTCGTTTCATGCTTGCAAAGGATCACTTTCGGATTGATTATTTCTCTTCCACACACCATTTACGCTTGAGAAGCAGTTATGGAAAAGCCCATCAATGATGGAGCATCCTTTAAAATCTCGAGACTTGGTTGAAAGCCACCCATTGACTGGCTGGCACTTTGTCACTGATGCTTTGGACTTGACCGGATTGGATTTTAGCGCTGCAGGGATTGCATGTAGTGATAAGTGATAGGAAACGTTTACACTTCGCCCGGTATCCAAGAACGCCTGATCCAAATCATGTGCTTTGTTCTTATTGGGGTTTTTTCCTCCCTCTTTAAGACATAAAAAGTTCATCGAATATTGTTCCCCCTTTCCCTGGGCCTACCTAACCTTTGGATAAAGAACAAAAAACAGTTCCTTGACTTACTTTGATGTCTTGATCCTGGTAATCAATGCATGCAACTCTGTCTCTGTTTTTACCTGCATGGAAGCAATGCGCCTGTGAACATCTATAAAGACTACGAGGTTTTTGAAAATAAGCTTGTTACTGTGACATGTAGTTAGGTGGCATGAAGCAGCGCATGTAGGTTTTATGTGAACATGTTTTGGCCCATGTATGCATGAAGAAAGCTTGGAAACATAGCACAAACATGTCAGGGAGGAATCCCGATTATTTAGCAAGGAGGAAAGAAAGAAAATTTTGCTGGAAAAAAAAAGAGCAGTTCTTGTTTCACTGTTCGATCTGATTATTAAGAAGCTAGAAACTTTTTATTTATTTATTTTTTATTTTTTTATAAAAAGGGGATGCAGTTAAGCCAAATGAGAGGCAGTTGAAAATTCTGGCAGTGAGAAAGATCTGTTACTTGCATTATATGTGTATGTATAAAAAGTGCACAAGGTGGAAATGTGTTTTTTTATATTGACAATATGTTCAAATATATATATATTCAATGAAGTGCTCACATGTTAGAGAACCAGATGAATTCAGAGGTGACTGTTTTGAATTAGTTCCCCTTTATAGAAGGAGAATGAGAGCCATATTTTGATTCCAGAGAGAGAAATGAATGTTGACTGAGAAGGAGCCATTAGGTTGTCACCTGGCAGCATTACCTGAAATTTAGCTACCGTATATGGACTCTTCAGTAAGCAAGCACTGGTGATAATGTCTATGCAAAAGAGGGAAGTTTATCACCGTAAGCATTAAAAATAATGAAGTGCTATAAGAAGGATCTTGAAAAAACACAGGCAACCTCCTGAAATTGCCGAATTCCCTCCTTTATGACTGTAGCTGAAGGCTGCTCCGTAGGCTGTTGGGTGTAATAACCTTAACGTGGCAGAGACTCGCATCTCAGCAGCTGCGCTTCGGTTCACGTAGTAGCCACAGATCTTAAGTTCTGAAAACCCATGTTAGCGTAACACTGGGCTTAGCATCAGAGCACTTCAGAGCTGAAACTCGGTTATATTGGTTCTGTTTCAATATAGGCATTTTTGTATGCAAAGAGGAAATCAGCTCTACTTTGACATCAGATTCGCTTATGCTTCAGCAAGTCTTTTAAGAGCCAAATATGACAGAAGTTGGGAGTCTGCACGGGGGGAAATGTGACTCTGTACTTAAGCTCCATCCCAAATCTTTCATTGCTGCCAACTTTTGACAGCAGCACACGTGTGGTGCCTGTGACCACACCACTTCTGCGACTGGTGGTCCTCCATCGATACGTACGGATCTCGTCCCTCGGGAGCAGCTGTACCCGCTGGCAGGCTGCGATGCTGGGAATGGCTTTGCGGTGCTTGCCTGGTTCCAGGCTTGGGACCTCTCTCGCTCATTAGCAGGCTACCACTTGCCTCTGCAATCTCTGATAAAGCATTCAGGCCAAAAAACGACACTACGCTGCACTAGACACTGTGAATCGTATGGAAACTGATCCTTGGTTCTGACAGCACCGACTGGATCCTGATCTTCGTTTTTTGGTGTGAGTGTTCAGAATTTAGCACTGCTTTTGCCTGTGTGGGAAAAGAGTGAAGCAAATTAATTTAGTCAATCTAAAGAAATATTTTTTTCTATCTAAAAAAACAGTAGTGATGGATTAGTGTGCCGCCCCCCCCCCCCCAAAAAAAAAAAAAAAAAAAAAAAAAGAATTGCTGCTACCTGTTCTTCTATAACAAATGGAGTTGGGGTAAAAACTGGAAATAGGAGACACTTTCATAGGATACCATAAACTGGAGAAAAACAGCTCTCGTTAAAACATTGTTAGGACCTTTATTCTCTTTTTTTCTCCTGACAAGTTTAGGAAATGGCAAGGTTGAGCATTAACAGATGTCTCATTGAACTGTGAAGTAGAAATGCAGAAATAGGAACAAAGGTCCTGATCCTTCCAGGAGATCTCCTGATTTCTTGAGGAACCTCTTGTTGTAGTCATTCTTAGGCAGTGAAAAATGAGATAGTCACTGTAACTGTGTACATAAATCGAATATTTGTGCATATAAATTTTATGTACATAAAATTTCCCCCCCACTTTTCTTAAGATTTAAATAGTTACTTGCAGAGCTGGCATATAAATGGGTTGTCAGGCTACTAGGAATATCACTTTTTCCTTTATTGGATAAAATGAAAAACTGACAGAAAGCCAAGCTAAAATTAATGCTTTTTTTATGTATATTCTCCCATTTTGTCTTGAGGGAGCAAGATATTTATTTTGTAGAAACTCTCTAATTTACTGCATCTCGTTCATTTTTACTGTAAATAGTCTATTCAATACATACTGTAGATCTTAATGTTATGAGATATCAGCAGGATGCTGTGATTCATTTCAGAAACCACTGGCTTCCTCGTGTCGTTTGCGTGGAAAGCATGCAAAAGGCAACAATTAGTTTTGTTGGAGGGCGTACGCTTTGCTCGCGCGTCTTAGCTGCTGCTGTGGCTTTGGTATCCCTGCCGCTCGACAGCACCGTCGTGTCAGTCGCGGGAGGAGTAAAGTGAAGTTTCATTAAAAGGAGGAAGCGCCAAAGGTGCGTTTATAAGCAGTAACTGTCAAGACAGAGGAGTGGGCTTGGATTTCCACGCTAAAAATACCTCAAACACCGGGCAAAATTAGTGTTCTCGGATTGCAGAGTGGGAGGTGGAAATGCACACCAGAAGAAATACAGAAATGTTGGAGTTTACTGAGACGTAACAGATGAGACAAAATTTGCTTTCGTGTTTGTTTGGTTTTTTTACTTTATTTTTACTTTTTTATTTTTGGTAGAACATCATTCTTGGAAAGAATAATGATGTGTTCAGTAAAACAAGAGGAGACTAATAACATTTTTGTCATATTGTGTTAATAGCCTGTGGAACTACTCTTGCTATTACATATTAATTGCATTTTAAGACATTTAAATGCCATCATGCTTTGCTCTCTAGCTTGATCAGCTTGTTGCTTGCCTGTGTGAATTCCGGCAACTCTCTGAGTATCTCGCGCGGTGCCAGAGCTGCGAGCGCGGTGGGAGCGCCCAGGAAGACGCCGCGTTTCCCCCGGGCCGTGGGTGCCCGCGCTGCGAGCCGAAGGAGCGCGTCGCGCCCCGGCGAGCTCCTGCTGCCCAGCCCTGCCTCCTCCCCGCCGAGGAGGGACGTTTCATCACCGGATCCCCCGCGCGGGCTGTTATCAGCGTCGCGTTTACCAGTCCTGTGGCCTGGCTCGCTATGAGCTTGCTTAGGGAGGCAAGATTAGGCAAAACCGAACTTGATGATTACGTGGTTATGTGCCTTGACTGCAGTCCGGTACAAGTTGGGAGCGCCTTCATCTGAACCTTCAGTGAGAAACACGTCCCTTCTCAAAGTGTTGGCTGCGCCCTTATGATGACCATATCTTTGTGTGTCCCAATGCTGTAAGACTTGTTGCCTTTTTTTATTTTTTAAATCTGCGGCATACTTACACATGCCTGACTAGCCCTGTGTATGCAAAGGTGTAGTTAAGTTTAGAGCAAAGGTGGAAGTATCTTTGGTTCCTGTGAGCCAAACGACTTCATTAGGAAGTCATCTTCTGCTCACAAACTTTGCTTGAAGCCATTTTGATACATGGGCATGGTGCTAGCTAATCATAGAGAGAAAAGAAATTATTTTTCCTTTTCTTTTTCTTTTTTTTTTTCTTTTCTGGAAGGCAGGGGCTTTGGCATTTGGTTGATTCCTTCCTTAGGTGCTTGTTCTTTGGTTTTCTGAAACAGCAGACAAGCCCTGCATGTTGTGATCCTTTGCTTTTCATGCAAAAGCAGAGCAGTGTGTATTTTGAAAAACATCGTGTTTTTCCCTTAATCCAGTAAACATCACACATCTTGTTTAGGACTTGGTGTTTAAATAAATAAATTAAAATAAAGGCCTTCAGTGTTGTACTCTGAAATTGTAGGTAAATAATTTTGTTATAAAGATTACCTTAAGTTCCAGAGCCTGAAGATGGCTATTTCTCAAATTAGCCCTTTTTTTTGGGTAGTAACCAGTTGCTATCAGGGTACAAATATTATTGGTAAAATGGACAGTTCTCATTGAGAAACAGGTAACCTTGCATAGCATCCTTGGTATGTGTCTTCAGGACTTTTTTCACTGCTGAAGTCAAAGTCATGAAGGTCTGGCCTTGTAATTTCTTAATACTTCTTTCAGCTTTGCTCTATCCTATTAATAACATTCAGAATAGACAGAAAATCTTGAAGTTTAGTTACTGAAATCTTCATACTACTTGTCACTCCCAATATATTTCAGGGAAGGAGACTAAATTAGATGTTTGGTCAAAATTCAGACATCTTAACGTTATAATTGCTTGAAAGATCCTGATTTATGTGAGTTCATCTTGGAAATACGGGTCTGTTACATCCGTCCCTTATTCTCTACTTGTGAAAAATGAAGCATGGTCTGTAACATCTCCTTTGTTGTTCTTTGGGGGGTAAAAACTAAGGCAATGAATTCATTATATTTTTACGTCAATAACTCTCTCTCTGCAGCTAAAGGACCCGCTGTCTCCGTTCTGACCTCTCGTTCTTTGTGTACCTGCAGAAAATCATATTAGCCATCTTATCCTCTCCTGCGATCTCCTTTTCATTTCCCACCTTTTCACATCCTTTTATTTTTTTTCCCTTGCACTTTTAACTTCATTCCGTAACCTTTCTGCTCCCCCGCCTTTCTCGACTTTTTATGTCATTCACTTCCGCTTTCCCCACGCTCCCTGCTGCAATTCCTTAGTCGGGCGCCGTGACCTGTTTTATCCTTTGTATTAGGTTGTGTGGCTACAGGAATGCATAACCATCATCTAAGCACAAATTTGTTGTTATATGTATCTTTCCACTGTGTTTACGAAGGATGTTCTGCTTCATCCAGTCTAATCTGCCGTGTTCATAAGTAAATGCCTTTAGAAATCAGTGTTTTGGAAGCCCTGGGTTTTGGATTACTTACTACGTTTCCTCAACTGCAGTGCAACAGCCTGAGTAGTTAATATGTGATGGTCCTCGGTCTGGCGGAGAAGTGTGTTTTGCTTACATTTTACTGCTTTTTAGGCTGCGTGTCTCCTCAGTCAAATCCAGCATTGTAATTTAAGAAGTTATATGGTTGCCTTGAAATTCCTGGCGTTTAATTTATTAAAAGTAGTTCTGTTACTTAATTCTGTTTGGAATTGTAATTCTCTCAAAAGTGCTAACCTCAGAAAAGAGAGCTGTATAATAGAATATCTGATAAAATATTTAATTAGTTCTGTGACTTCAGAGCTATGATTTTAATACTTAATCTATATAACATTATTGTAGGATAATGGCTCATCATTTAAAGCTGTATATGCATGTGCTTTTGGCAAAAATGTTAAACAGGTTTGTAATTTTTATGCAGAGGATAAGTTTTACTTAATGTGGAGTGACATGTTTTTGAAAAATGTGCGAAAAGAATTCACATAAAATTTATAAATAAGCATGCTGAATAATTCAGTTAATAGATTTTCTGTTCTATTCTAGCATGGCAGCTCATGCATGTTTCTCTAACCTGATCACAGGGAATAAGGCTATAAAAAACATCTCATCATTTGAATATTGTGCTGCAGATCTCCAAAGATATTAAAGTCACAAATTTATACCTCAACGTTATGTGCAGTTAAATTATTTTCAAAAGCCAATTTTACTGCTCTTTCTTGTACAGAGGTATTAGGATCCCTAAACCTATTATGTGATTTTTTGTTTGTTTATTCTTTTCCTCCATAGGGCCCTACTTTGGACATGCTCATTGTTACCTATTTTTTCCATGTCCATGTGAAATCTTAATGGGAAAATACCAGGGAAGACCGTGAGGTCTCCACTGTATCTCCAAGGATAGAATGGATACATTTTGTATCTCCTAGCATACAAAAATAACGACCAAAAGAGTGGGCTGAGGGGAACGAAAAAGTTCTGAAGTCCAGTCATCCTCCAAGCTTCTTATTTCTTATATTTTAAGCCCACTGCAAGACTCCTCTGTTTCGCAGGCCCACAGAGAAGGCAGATGACCGGTGGTGTGTGGGTGACGGGAAGGTGTCACGTTCTGATCTGCAGAAGTCAAAATAGACTTTGTTTTGTTTTGTTTTGTTTTCCCGAGCGTTTCAGCTGTGTCTCTGTCACTGCCCGGAGCTGCTCTCGGGGAGGCCGCGGCGGGCGCAGCCACGGTGTCACTTGGCGCTGCCCCCGCGTCGCGTCGCGGTTCACAGACCGCCGGACGGTGCCCGAGACCGGGCAGGAGCCGCGTTTGGGTGGCGCCGCAGGTGAACGCTGCAGCGTCTGCAAGAAATAAAATGTCGAGAGAAAACGCGCGTTTTGTGAACGCACTTCTGGCTGCCAAACAGTAAGAGAATAATTCTTCTACCAATGCGCTTTTCAAAATACGGCCGTGCTTCGCAGTCTGAGAGTCTGCGTAGTTAAGCTGTTGCGTATGTAGTCGTGCAGGTTACTTTTCTGCTCTATTTTTTTAAAAAAATCCAAAAACGTGTGTGCGAGGATGCATTTACACATAGCCCCAAAGCTGTAGTACCCTAAATCTTACCAAATCCTCCACAGATTTATACATTACTTCGGCTATTCCACTCAAATCTAATTTCTACAGCGGCTAAACAGAAATCCCGCTTGGCAGCATGAAATCACCCGCGCACTACCGTTATTTCTTAACCGGCGCGTTCGTCGGTCGTTTGAGGACGTTTCTGTTGCGCCGAACCTTGGGCAGCCTCCGGTCACCATCGGCAGCGTCGCCGGTCCCGAGTACTTGCAACGTGTCGCGCCGAGCGCCAGCCTTCACGAGCGCGTGAGCTCTGCAGAGTGACGCGCTCTGCGTCCCTTTCACCTGGCTCCTGCTTTTTTTTTTTTCCTGTTTTTTTTTGTTGTTGTCTTTTTTTTTCCTTTCATCCACATCATCTGAATTTTTCAAGTTCTTTTTGACTGTTATATATTTGTCCCTTTAAAATGAAAGCGTAACAGGAATCAATAGGTGGAACTTAAAAAAAAAAAAAAAAAAACAAACAAACAAAAAAAAAGAAAAAAAAACTCCCCAGCCCACTGAACTGTAACAAAACTCAGAAACACGTACGAGGTGCCAATACTGCGTGTTGCAAGCGGAGCCGTGAGAATGTCTGTTTGCACTTTATAAGTCTTCTGTGACAAAAACATTAGTGGAAGCAGGTGATTCTTCTTCTGTGTTAACATCGTTCCGTCTTTAGATGTTTTCAGTGTATAATAGCAGTAAATGAGTAAGAGAAGCAAAGCAGAGTACAGCCATAAATATTTAGAGCATCGTGTGAAAAGAGATTTCTAATATTAGAGAAACTCTAGTTGGCATCATCTTGTTACCATGTAAATGATTAAAAAAAAACCTCTTGCTGAATTTTCTTGATTTTTCTCAGGTCACTAGTAAGTATTTCTACATTACTAATTATTTCTTAAGTAGACATGCTGCATAAAGCCAAGCTATATTTAGGTGGATGCCTTAGTTGTTTTTTTCCTGGTAGGTCATTAACAAGAGATGTGACCTTAGCTTAATATTCTTCAATAGATAATTTAAGATATTGATGTCTGTGCATGTACAACACTATAGGTTTAGACTCGCGTGAGGGATCTCTGTTTCGAGGAGCTGTGATTGTAATTTTCCTTTAGAGGGTGAAGCGGATCCCAGTAGCTTCTGGCAAAACTCGTTGCGCAGGTATGCAACAAAATTAAAGCTTGCAAGGGAAGAAACTGTAATTCAAATCCTTTTGAAGTTACCCCCATAAGGAAATTATTATTCTTTCTTCTCTTTTTTATATAAATGTATCTCAGAGTTGATGGTTATTGACAGATTGAGGTCTGCAGTTTGAGAGAGTGGAGATGGTGGGGTATTTCCACGACATCCCCAGGATTTCTGTGGTTTGCTGGCTGCTTATGTCAGGCCTCCCAAAGGTCAGTGCTTGGTGCCAGCGGGTCCTATCATGTTCAAAACGCTTCGCTTGAGCCCGTCAGGCTGCGGGCGGGCATGGGAAACGCTCTGCTGCAGCCCTCCTGGGGCCCGCCACCAGGGCGGAGATGGTCACTAAAAATAATCCAGTTGGGACTGAAGGCTTCTAAATGGGAAAGTGGGCAGTAAAATACTGGGGAAGGTTGTGAGGAGCCCGAAAATTTCCTTTTGAAGGTGTCATATCATGAGAGGCTGAGAGTAATATTAATTATATTTTCTTCTAGTTTATATTGTCAGAGTATTTGTAACCTATAGTGTAGGTACCCTGCTATGCAGGTGTATTTGCAGTTTTTATTTGCAAAATAGAGATAGTTCATGTTTGCAGAATTCTTCCCAACCTCTGCTCTAACATTGCTTACATTTTACGTGATTGTAATTCAGACATCTTTGTAGTGTAGTGCATTGAAATACCTATTATCTGTTTGAGGCTCTGTGATCATATATTTATTTCTATAATGTGTATTATGTGTACACAGTTGATATGAATATAGGTTACAGACTTTATTTGTGGATGTTGGCAATGTACTGCTGTTATTTCTGCTAGTTTTATAGATTTAAATAACACCATAATGGTTCACTATTTAGAAATTAAGAGGAAGGAAAATCATGATGTTTTAGAATAAATTTTTTTCTTGTTTTCTAAAACAAATGTAAAATAACTTTTTTTCCCCTTTACCTTGCTGCTAGGGAACTGGGGAAAAGGACAAAAAAAAGGGGGGGGGGGGAAAAGGTTGTTCTAAAAATAATTTCCCCAAACATCCTGCAGCTTTACTGTATCTTACATTTCCCCTTCTAAACTGGAAGCAAAGCATTTGAGCTGGAAGAATACCTGGTTGCAAGTCCTTTTACATGAGCTGCTGTGTGATCAGTGGGACTATCCCTGCTGCGTACGGCGCCTGGGTTCGCATTCAACAGGCTTGGGATTCGTAGACTCAAAGGCCTTATTCTGGAGCTGCAATCCTGGTCTCGGAAATCTGGGGCTCCCAGTGGAGACCTGGAGAAGAAGCAGCGATTCCAGTGCTGGTCAAGCCTAAAGTGTTCATAATTCAAGTTTAGGGATATAGAAATTTGTACTGTGTATCTGCTATACTCTGCAGGATATATCTAATGACACTGAGCTTATTAAATTGCAGCTCCACTGTCCACGAAACCAGTAAATGGTCTGCCATGGTTTAGCAGCCGACAAACTGATTCTCCAAACGTGTAATTTACTTGTCATTCAACTTTGCAGACCACAATTGTGGCAGTACAAAAGCAGAACTGCATTTGTAACCTTTAATATATTTACAGTGCCTCAACTTGAAAATACACTGTGTTTCTATAGGTTTTAAAAATCAAAATTAACATTAGATATGAATTTTAAGGTACTAAGTCACTTAATGATTCTGAAATTCAGTTCCTGCCAAACCTATTTGCAATTGATGTAGTCAATATATTAATTAAAAGAAATGCTCTAAAGGAACTAAGATGTTTGAGGATATGCATTTAATTTTATTCCTTTTCTTTATTGATAGCTTAGATCAAGACTGTGCTTATTACCTCTGCAACATGCTTTGAACTTGTAGATGCAAGCATCTACATTTCCCTGATCAGTTCTGACCATTTCCCTGGTCAATTCTTGGTTGATCTGCCCAGCCTGAAATATAAAAACCAAGTTGTCTCCCAAATTCTAGTGAATAGAATTAGTGAATTAATTGAATTCTGAACTAAAATTACAATTAAAGGCAAAATTGCATCTCTTAGAAAAGCTTGAAGCCGTTTCCCCCACGTATGCCAGTCAGATTACAGGTTTTTGACAGAGATTTGTATTGTGAATAAAAACTATTTTCAGTAACTTTTTTTTTCCTGTTTGTAAATCAAGCTCTTATAATAGTAGCAATTCGTAAGCAAAAAAGATGTGATGTGTCCATTTTTGCCATTTTTCAGCTTGCAGAGGAAATTCCATTGACTTCTGAAAACACTGAAGGTGCAATTCAGTGAAAATAATTACAAATAAATACCATCAGTAGCATATAATGATTTTTTTTCCAATAAATTCTGCTGAAAGTATTTGAAATGACAGTGTGAGCATTGTATATTCAATTGCAATTAGTATTTACACTGCATTGACATACGCTTTTCTGTGCAGTCTCTGGGCATACTTCAGGCGTAGACATTTGCATTTGAAACTTAACCTGCACCTTTCCCAGTGGCAGATGAAATGCTAAGGATTTTATAAACACGTTTAATTCCCAGTATTTTAGTATACGTGAGAGGTTGCCCTCTTTTCTTAGTTAGAAGATTCATGCATGTGTCTTTCGAAACGCATTTTCTTCGTCGCTTGTTCCATCGCCGTTGTCGTTGTTTAGCCCGTTCTGTCCGTGTGTGAGATTGTACATGTTACTGGAAGGGACCACAGGAGCTGACCTCTTGATCTCACCTATGCACGTTTTTGTGATCTTACTCTGCAGATATCCAGAGCACGTTCTAATCCCTGGTGGAAGCAGTTTTAGTGATTTAGTAGATGTTTCTTTTCACATAGCATCAGCAGTGAATCAAAGCTGCGCCTGCATTGAAGGGTCCTTTGCTGCTGCTGCTACCATCATTTGGACAACGTGAAAAGCTAATGTGCTGACATTAGCTACTCAGTTTTAATTTATGCTCTTCAACAGCATAAATTATGGTGTTTTGTGGCAAATATAAAAGGTATGATTTGAATGAATTACATATTCTGCTAATCTGCAAACTTTTGAGAGCCATATAATTATGGTAAGCCATATCCACCAGGTCAATTTTCCTTCATCTTTTCACAGAGAATGCTAGCATGCATATATATATATTTTTATATATATATATATATATATATATATATATATAAAGATATATATGAAGCTTATAAGCATCATTTTAAACTAGAACTATTAAAGCTGCTGTTCAATGAGAATATATACGTGCACACGCACATATGTAAAACAGTGGAGGAAACCGCTTCAGTTCTTAGGAAATTCAGAGGTGTTAAAAACCAACAACAACAACAAAATTTTTCTGAAAGGTGCAGGGGGGATCATGTTGCTTCCACTTACTCATGCTAACCATCACCTTAATCTCTGAGATTTGCTTCTTAAAATCAGTTATCTGCACACAGTAGTAAATGCTGTCCTAGTCTGTGAGTGCTCCCTGGTGGCTTAGATCACACACATGGCTCAGTGGTGGTGAGGTTCAAAGTGAAGTGATAGGTGTTGTTTTATTAACACATCTTTTGGAGAGTATAATTACATCAACAGCCTCTTACTGAAATAAGACTAGTCTTTAGCTAAGTTCAGTATTGCACTGAGAATGTGATATATTCAACCAGTGTTTTCAGTTGGACTGTTCATAAGATAGGACTGAGAATGTAAAAAAGGATGGAAGAAGTAGATCATTTAATGTAAACTCTGCTAATAAGAAATGATTTATTGCTCTAATTGTGATGCTTATTGAAGTATATTTTTTTTCTATGTACATAGTGTCTTTTGCATTGTACATGCTGTATTATAATTTTCATTGGTAGTGAGCAAGCAAGTGAAAAAGTGGAAGTAAAATTTCAGGATATTTAAGTTTTTTATAAGCCTTTTACTTAGTTGTTGGAATGACTGCACAATGTGCACTGCAGTAAAGAATTTGGCCGGTTGCATCTGAAATATGTGTAGCTCTGACAAGCACAGTTGTGCAGGAAAGTAAGTTCTGGTGTTATGTCTCGGATACACATAGTACATGAGGTGCCAGGTCCAATTAACAGCCTGATGGTGGTAAATCCATTATCCTTGGAAAGAGAATCCACTATCAGGAGACATTAATTCAATGTGACACCAACTGGGGTGTTTATATACAGCTAATTGCAGTGTCAGACATTCTGCTCTAATTGAGTTTAATTGTGGCAAAATTGGAGTTAATTAAAAGTTATTTAAAAGTTAATGGTATAGAGCACATCATGTTTTTATAAACTATGGGTGCATGTTTCATATCCATATTATTGTTATTTAAATGGTCCTTTCAATTACGGTGCCTCATATCGCTACTTTGGAAAAGCACTGTAATTGTCTTCACTGGGAAGTAGAAATATGCTTATTTTTAAAAAAGCCTGAGGAAGCTTAGGTTTGTGCAGTGTCACAGTGTAGGCGTTGCATGTGATGTTTCCAACTGCCTCGTTAAGGAAAGAGTTGACTTCCTTAGACCGCTGGTGAAATAGGAGAAGATTCTTCTTTGCCTTTTGAGGAGGATAACAATTTTTACATCATCCATCATACTTTGATCTGGAAGTCTCAATCTTTTTGTATTTCATGAATCCATCTTTGCCTGATTCTGTCCCATCTCTGGCTGCTCTGTCAGCATCCCTTCTGATGAACTGTTCTTCTCTCTATGGGGCTCCCGTGGAGCTCTCTTCTCCTGCCTTTGCAACCCTTGTCTCCTCCTGTGGCTTCCATATATGTGTGTGTGTGTGTGTATGTATATAGATGTGTATATACATATATATATATATATATATATATACACACATACACATATATATACATATACATTGACAGCTCCATCTTTATCCTGACCTCTCTTGATGGAGTCTTAGAGCAAAACTCTTGTGTGACTTGTCCTCCTGCTTGTTCCGCTACCAATTCAGAAATAATTATTGCATCATTCTTTCATTGCTCTGAATTTCCCCCTTCTCTGTCGATATAGACACCATCATTATCCTCCTGCCAATCAAGCTGACAGACTGGTTTCTGCTTGCTCCATATACCCTTGCCATGTCCAAGCCTTTTGGGTTTTCCTCCATTATAACTACAAACTGATGTGCTCCTTGTATACCACGTCACTTATCCAGGTCCTGTTCTTCTCATGTCTTAACAGCTCTTCCAGCTTTTCGCAAATACCCTTGACCTTCTCTTCGTTCCAAATGAAGTTGCTATTATCTGTAGCACCGGTTACTTCTACTGTGCTACCATATTGTTCTACTGCCCGCTGTGTTTCTTTCCTTTGAATTAAATTGATATCATCTCTAGATTGAGACTTTTCAAAAGTTGGCCTTTCCCGGCTGTATTTTACCCCTCATTCAGCATTGCTTTATCTTCAGCGCTTATGACTTTTTTAGCTGTTGCTCACAGCCCTTCTCCTACGCACATTTCTTTTGAAAGTCCCTCTAGACCTTCTCCTTACATCAGGGCTCAAACAAGCGATGTGATCTCATTGTATGAGTGGAGCCAGGCCTAAAATACTGTCACTGCCTCCTTAATACGTGTAGAAGATAATTATATGTATTGGTAATCCGCTGGCCTAAACTCTACCCTCCGACACATCATCTGAAATTTATTAAAACCAATTCAGTTGCTCTCAAATGAAATGGATAGTTTTCAGTTCAAATGAAAACTTGTACAGAGTGACTTATTACAGATTTGAAATATTTTTCTTTTTAAAAAATTGTGTAAGATAGTAGAAATTAACAGTGTGTTTCGTGAGGAAGCCTAGCAAAGTTACAGACTTTGCCTAATGGAGATGCCTAATTAGGAGTATTTGGAGGAAGGCTAATCTAAAATTTGAGCTCTCCAATATTTATATTGGATCAATATAAACATTTTATCCTGTTAAATAATGAAGACTGTTTCAAGGACAAGCACTGTGACTTTATGCTGTTCTGTCAGTGTCGACGGGATGTTACACTAAGAGGATTACTACTTGTTCATGAGAGTTGTTGTTAGCGCGGAGGGAAAGGGGTAAGTTGCTTGGTCTCTCCACAGCCACCACTGCTGATCATCTTTTTTCAAATTCTGATTTTCTTTATTGCTTAGTGCGTTGCTGTGAATCGTGAAACGCTCAGGAAAACCTAATGCCATACAATTAGATCCTAATGCAGTGAATCCTCCTATATTTTTCTATCTGTTGCACTCCTGTGTTTTTCATTGGCACTACATTGGAATGTCAGACTCTTGCACATAGTTGACTACAGGATACCTGAACCTGGATCACTCTCAAGTCTAGTTTTGTGGTTACTTACTAGCAGCTATCACACTTCCTAATCATGGCCCAAATCTCTCTGATGTATACAAGTGCTGTGTATCTTGAGAAAAACGAGCGGTGTTAACCTCGGGCTGAGTAGTAATGTTAGTTATCATATTGGTAGGCAGATAAGTGGTCTAGCACTTTTTTTAAAATGAAACATTTCTCTTTGTTTGGAAATTGGTCTAAACTTCCACTAGCCATAGAACGATCTGAATTAGAATCGCAGAATCAGTAAGGTTGGAAGGGACCTCTGGAGATCATCTAGTCCAACCCCCCTGCTCAGCAGGGTCTCCTGGAGCATGGTAGACAGGGTTGCATCCAGGCGGGCCTTGAAGATCTCCAGAGAAGGAGACTCCACAGCCTCTCTGGGCAACCTGTCCCAGTGCTCCGTCACCCTCACAGGGAAGAAATTCCCCCTCATGGTCAGGCAGAACTTCCTGTGCTTCAGTTTGTGCCCATTGCCTCTTGTCCTGTCACATGGGAAGACTGAGAAGAGTTTGGCCCCATCCCCTTGACACCCTCTTTCAGGTACTTGTACACATGGATAAGATCCCCCCTCAGGCTTCTCTTCCCCAGGCTGAAGAGGCCCAGCTCTACCAGCCGTTCCTCACGGGGCAGGTGCTCCAGCCCTCTGATCATCCTTGTAGCCCTACTTACATTACTCAGGTAATAAAAATACACTCTTTCACCTTGAAATGCTTGCAGAAGTCAGTATTAAAGAGTGTAGAAGTTGTACAGTTTTTCCCTGTCCTCGAAGTGTTCTAAATGGTTCTTTTCCAAAATGGTGAGGTAGCTGCGGGGAAATGACCATAAGTGAGCTATTTATTGTTTTTGTTTGCTTGTTTTTTCCTTCACGTGGCTTGGTTAGAACTGTGCAAATGCCCAGAATGCAGTTATTTTGAAAGGCTTATTCCCAGGGGCTACAGTTGTGTATGCAAATCAGACGTTTTGGTTTGACCAGGTTAACATAAGACAGATAAACATTATTGTAATTATACAGATGCACAAATAATGCTGTATGCGAAAAGACTCGTTATGCCGAGAAAGCAATGCAGTAGAATTACTGACTGCTTTTCATCAGCTTTAAGTAGGTTAACACTTTCTTTTCTTGCCTGTAATTTTGATACAAAGTGATAGGCATTATCTTTATCGCAGACCAGTGGTTTCCTAAATCCTGTATTTAGTAGCGCTAATAACCTGAAAAAGGCAGAACGTGTCAGCAACTGATAGCATAGTCCTTAAAATAATTGCAATGTGAGGAAACCCTGAACTGCATCTGCTAAACAGAATCGTCCTCTGCAATACTCTTTGTTAATATTTTTGCTAAAGTAAATGGTTTTCCCTGTGGAAATTAGTTACTGGAGTATCTGGAACTTTAGTTTCTAAAATAAACCAGTGAGATATAGTACTGTTTAGTTAGATGCTATCACACAGCAGGGCGATAATCATGCTCTTTTCTGTTGCATTAGGTAACAAATGTATTTGTAGACTTTTCCTAAAGTTGAGAAGTCTTTTCATGCCATGATTTTGTTTAAATACTGACCACAAGAATGAGTATAAATGCTATAGCTTTTGTAAGATTAAAAATTACAGCAAGTTTCTCTGAATACTGGAACAGAACACAGTGAGTGGGGAGTAGATTTGTACCGAAATATTTTTATTTAATTTATCTGAACCGGCATATCTGATTTTTTTCTTAAATAAGAGATGAGTTTTCCTAGGCCATAGGTGCATTCCAATGAAATGTAGCTTTTTGTGCTTGGCAGGCTCTTAGCATCTTCTGTTTGCTCAGTTTAAAGAAAAGGTAGGGCAGCCTTACCTCAAGGCTCTGCCTAATTTGGGATCCAGCTTGTGGATGAAACAGCTGACCTCCTCTGCGATATCCGTGCGGTAAACGATGGATGTTTTAAAGCCTCATTTGAAGGTGAGATGCTCGCTCCAATCCCATCTGCACTAGGCTTTGGTTGAAGCCCGCTGTAATTGCACGCGGCGACTCGTTGTACGTTTAAAACCGTGCTGCGTGCGTGCAGGCGCGCTTTCAGAGGCACCACCCCGTACACCGCCTGTGGGGTGATTCTTGGCTTGCGATCTCGTCTGATGGAAAAGCTCAGGAAAGAAACGTGTCTGTCTTACGGTCTCTTACGGGCACGTAAACTATACGTGGGTTGAATAGTATTCAAGCAGCCAAGCTAAAGAAACAAATCAGTGGAAGGGAAATATTTGTAAACATTTCTATTATTGGCACAAACTCGTAAGTATTAAAACAAAACATATGTTCAGTCCTGATTTCTAAGAATATAGGTAAGACGTTGTGAGAACTGTTAGTTAAAGCCCAGCAAGCAACCGTAGCTGAAGTGTGATTGTACTTATGATGGTACTGACCCGGCTAGTGGCTGAGAGATGGTATATTATGGGTTCAAGACACCTGAGGACACCAGCAGTTAGAAGCCACAGAAAAAAGGCGTGCAAGAAAACAGAGCTTTTTGGCAGGGGCATAAAATTTACTTCTGCAAATACCTTTAAGTGAGGAGCAGCAGTGATGGAAGCCAGTAGAAACCACTGAAATGGAAATATCGGGATCATATTGTAAAGCTTGCGGGAGAGCCAAGGAAGGGGATACTGATAGTAGAGCAACTCCGGGAATGCGTTAAAGCCTGCAGGTTGGAATGCTACGGACACTGGCAATGCTGTTCAGCCTAACGGTCTTGTGGGGAGGAATTAATTTTTAATGCTTCTGCTTATATACCTGTGAGGGAAAAATCTAAGATATTAAAGGCACGAAAGGCTGATCCAATTTCATGCCAAAGCGGGACTGTTAGAGTGTGGTGTATGTTCTAGAGTTTCATTCTCTCTGCTCTAAAATTTAGCTTAGCTTTGGCTTAATAATGTAATAAATTATAGAAAATATATGGCTTCAAGCCAAACCATTTTCAGAAAAAACTTCACGGAACCTGGCTATGAAGAAAGGCTCCTCCAGAGGCTCTGAGTTTCCAAAAATAGACAGATCTCTTATGTGATAAAGCAGCAAATACACTTCCTTTAGCTTTCATTACAACATCGTAGAATATTAATGCTGCTGTGTAAAACACTGAAAGTAGCTGTCAAAAACATGGCATAATATGACACACACACAAAAAAAAAATCCCATGAAACATACCATTCTGTTTTATCAGTGAAAACTAGAAAGAATTGATAATTCTTGCTGTGGAATGCTGCTATTACAAACAGGCGGTATTCAAAGAAACTTCTTAGTTTCTCTTCTTTCTTTTCTTCCTCCACCCCCGCAACTACTTGATCAAGTATTGTTCATTTTTGATGATTATAAAACAATTCTATAATAATATTTCAGAGAAAAGCGATTTTTAAATGGGCTCCACAGAGCTCGTCTCTGAGCTTCTCCTTTTACTGTGTGTTTAACTGTGAGATATTAAGTTGTTGTTTACAATACCTTGTTTTATCTGGCCTTGCAAGCATGTGCTCACTGCATTTATCTAAAATATTTCTGAGAATATATTTGTTACTAAAACACTTAAAGCTTTGGACTGTGAGCAGTGTATCTGTTCCTCATTTCTCTCCAACAATTATCGTCTAATAGCTTCAAGAAATAAAAAATCTCTTTTCAATTTGTTGTTATTTTTTTACTTAAATACTAAAGTCTTTTACCTCAAATACAAAAACAATAATCTGCGTTCACATCCAGTGAAACGGTACCTCTGCGTGTGTGGTCCGGTATCATGAAACGACATGAAAATATTAATTGAACCATAGGACAGAAAGACCAGAACATGTGAGGATAGATTAGACCTATCCTAGTGACTGAGCGGTTCTATTTAGAACTCTGTCTTCACATTTTTTGAATGTTATTTCTTTGTATAACTCCTATATTCCTTTTTTTCTGAATCGCAGGTTGCTTGTCAAACAAAGAATACATTTAACAAGATAAAAAGCCTCTTAAATTGTATTAAACGACTGATTAAAAAGCTCAGCTTCTAAAGGAAAAAAGTTTAATAGCTAGAAATAGTTGCAATCAGAAATTAGGTTATTTTTGAAAACTTGTGTAAATCAGATGATATGATACCTTTTTACCAATGTTTTCCCACAATGATTTTCTCGTTTTCTGCTGCTTCACTTGTTTCCATTTAAGGCATCTTTTATAGTAGCTCCCTTGACTGTTTCCGAGTGACGGTTGATTTATTACAAGTGTTCTTTAGAGCCCCAGTAGATCCCTGAAAAATTACGTGAGGTCCTCAAGATGCATATAGATTTATCATTTAATGCTTCTAATCATGGAAGAATTCGGTTGAGCCTCACTTTTTCTCCCGGAAAACCTCCGCTCGCTTCGCACCGGTTCAGGTCCGGCAGATCTCCGTCCAGCTCGCCTCGGCTGAGCTACCTGGTTTCCTCGGCGGTCTGCGACGCTGCTGATGCCACCGTGGTGAGAGCAAGTCCCTTGGTCTTCTGCAGTGACCAACCTCCTCAGCTCCGTATTTTCCCAGATAATCATTTATTGCATTTCTTGGCTTCACCTGCCACTAAACGCGATTGTTACCGGGACAGTTTCTGGTGGCAGCGGGTATGAGAGAAGGTGGGATGTGAAATGCACTTAGCTGCTGTGGGCTTAGAAGAACTTTAAAAGAAAGTTTCATAAATGAAATCCCACCTCTTTGATGTTAAGTTTAAACCAGGTGGTTTAAAAACCAGCTTGAGGTAATATCCAAGCTGCCAATAAATCCCTTTTGGGAAGATCTTCAGGGAGCTGCAGGCAGATGAGCCAGTTCACCGGCTCGCATCAGTGAAGCAGTGTAGGACAAGCAGCAGTTGCGAAGACGTTCCCTTATTTTGCCATCTGCTTTCACCACGCTGCAGAAGTTTCCCTTTCACCAGGCTCTGACTCCGTGAGCTCCTGGGGCTCTCCTGCCTCTCAAACTTTCACAGGAAAAGTTTCAGAAGTTTTGAATTTGGGCTTGGGTTTGGTTTTCTTTGTTTGTTGCAGTAGCTTTTAATTGGGTAGAAATGCAATGAAGTCTCTTACGGATCATTTCTGTTTCAGATTGTGGGAGAGACTAATCGTCTATCTTAGTAAGCGGAGTGGCTCCTGCTGTGACAGCCAACCATCAGTATCCCGTGGCTTGGGAAATAGTCTTTTTACTCTTATTTGTCTGCTCTTGCATTCTCATTTAGTTGTAGCCTCAGCCACAGAAAACCTCTCCTTTCAATCTTGTTGTATTATTATTCACTCGGAAGGAATATTACAGAAGCATGAAAACAAAATTGCCTTGTACAAATTATCTGGATTGTTATTTTTTTTATTTTGTTCTATCCCTTCCATGATTATTCAAATGCTAGCAGTTTTCAGGGTTGAGCTGAACTTTGCTACTTTGTGTCCATGGTGTCTTTTATCAAGTCCCAAACAAGAAGCAATAGAGGAGAGGTGAAAAGACTTCTTAGAGTATATGTTATTGGTGTTGTGTAGTCATAGCTATGTCAAACTTAGCCATTATTTCCAGGGGTTTACTTCTGATTTTAACCATAATAGTGTAATTTATGGATCTGGGGAGTTGTACTTTAATATAATCATTCATCTTAAAAATCCTTTTTTAGTATAGAAGGACATGGATGAAGTACACAAGTGTATTTGCATAATTTTGCATTTCACTAGAAAAACATTCTTTTTCTTTGTTTCTGTAATTACCAGAAACACAATAATCCTTGATTCTCAGACACTTGTGCTGCTAATAGGAAACTTGTGCAGCAGTCTCTCAGCATGCAAATCGACAGAGCAAGCCCAGGTGACGGCAACATTACTTCTCCATTCTGGCAGGCTTAATGTTCTGCTGTCTCCTGCTTCTAAACCACGTGTTGGAATTCATTTGAAGAATGAAATACTTTCTTGGGATTACTGATCCTTAGTTTGATCCAAGCAGGCTAAAGGAAAAACCTTTGGGAGTCTTGAGGTGGGAATAGGCACCACAATGACTGACCACGATGGTCTCTTGTCCTGCAAGTTAAAGAGAACAAAAATCCATGGATTTTTTGAGGACTGTGTTTTTCCCGCTTGGGGAACTGCAATTGATTGCCATTGACGGATTAAAATGCATTTACCTCCTGAAGGGTGCAATTTCTCCCAAAGTGGTTGCTTTGAAAGAGGTCTGGCCTGCAACTTTACTCTTGAGTCGGCGTTAGCAGAAGGTGTCCCTGGAAGTGGAGCGTGGGCTGTCTCCTGTGGAGCACACCTGGAGCCGGCCTGTGAGCCGTGTCCTTTTTGCACTGTCCTCTGCAGAAGACTGGAATACTTTGAAAGAACTAGTTTGGCAATGAGTGTGTTTTGATAACTTCTTACGGGAAAGTTTGGAAAGAAAACCTAAAATTTTAAAATTATCTGTGGAGGATAATTTTATCCAATGTCTGAAAAGCATTTGGTCTAGACAACGCCTGTAGCTTGTTAATTTTGAAAGAAAATTCATCTTGACTGATGTATTGCAGCCAGGGGTCAAAAAGCTCCTGCGATCCAGGCCTGCTGCTGCTTCTGAATGTCCAAAGTTCCATTTTGTACCTTAAAACAAAGTAAATGCCTTAATTTCTTTTCTTTTTAAATTATCTTTCACAGAATTGAAATGTGGTTTGGATTTTCATTTGCAACAAAACCCCAAGTTTTGAAATTTCCAAACCTTCTGCAGAAAAAAGCTACCATCTCTGCACTGTTCTCTTTTATCACCTAAATCAATTGTAGCTGTGTATTTTCATTTTATTTTTACAGCAGAATTTTATGATGGCACATCTCATAGCAAGGTGGCACACACTTGTTCTGCCTGCAGCTTATGAGACGGTTGGGGATTGGGGTCCAGTGTTGCATCTACTGTTGAAAACCCAAGGTATAATTCTGTAGCTCAGAAGAACAGGAGCTTTGACAACAAGCAACTTATTCTTTCATCTTGTTGATCTTTTTTTAATTGTTTTCCTGGTTCTGGAAGTCCTAGTGAGGTAAAGGTATGATTTGTTTTTTCGTCATCATACATCTTAGCTACTCTTATCCTTTGTACCAAGAAATAAGTAACTTCATTAACATGTGGAGCTTTTGCTGAAACTGTGCACTGGATATATGTTATTAAAAGGGAATTTGATTCAGACATAAATAAAGAGTGATTAAAGAAACTTTGATCTTCAGATTTTAGGAAGAATTTTAGGAGTACTTGTGGAAGAGAAAGGAAGAAGAGGAATCAAAGTTTTCTTGAAGCATGGATTAAGTGGTTGGCACAAGAAAACTGTATGTCCGTATAAAATGAATAGAGATAAATTGGTGCAAGTAATTTATAGCATTCCTCTGAGATTATAGGGTTCTTAATAATCACAGTTTTAAATATGTATTTCAGAAGTCATATATTTTCATGTATGATAGGTTGTAGAGGGGTGAAAGTTAATTTTGTGGTTCTGATAGACGAAAGCTGAGGCTCTCTGTTCCCAGTTCTGATCTGATTTCTTACCAGAGCTTTTGCGAACGACCTCTTCCTTCCTGTCTCCTCTCAGACCTCTAGAACAGGGATGATCTTGGGTGTAGAACCTGGAATTGGCCGTTTGCCCTGTAAGACGGCAACTCCAGTAACGCTGCTGTTCTTTCGTGATGCGCGAGGCATTGAGCTCTGAGTACGGTTGTCAAAGAACAAGCCGAGGGAGCGTTCCTCAGGTTTGAGATTGTTGACAATATTGATAAAACTTATTGATGAAGGGCTCCCTCGGAAATGCTTCTGTGCTCTATCTAGTGGCTGAATGAAAGATCAGCCAGATTTGGAGGTTAGAAAGTGACATCCAGAATGTACAATTTTTATGGCAAATGGCAGTTTTTCTTCTTTTTCTTTCTGCCTTCCGTGTGTTACCTAATCTCAAGTACTGAATTATTTGATAGGAATTATATTTATGTAGGAAGGAGAGAGAAAACAAAGTGTATTATTTCAAGAATGGCTTTTTTTGTGTGTATATACAAGCATCAAGATATGTGTGGCAGCAAGCAGCAAAAAGTGGTGCCTTCGTTGTCATTTTCCTCCAAAAAGCAATATCCTTCTAACACAAGCTGAACTAAACAGGGGTCTGATTTTAGCTATACTGTAATTTTACAGCATTGCTTTTCTTTCTCTCTTTTTTTCTTTCTTTCTTCTATGAATAGTTGAAGTGATTTCTTAGTAGTTTGGGCGTTTTGATGGAACACGTTTATTTTTTTCCCTCAGTTATTTTTGTGTATGTGTATATATGTATTAATTTGTATGACTGCATACTTTAGAATAGAAGTACGCGTGTTTCTTGGTTGAATAATACTTCATAGGAGTTTTCGTGTAGTAGCATTGTATCAAATCAGCAGGGAATTAGATATGTTATAATTTAAGAGGAAAGCACTTTACATGACATGGTGGTGTGAAGTATCTCTAAACTAAATGTAAACCATTTGCAACGACCACTTCTAGATTCTTTCACATTATAAAACTTCTGTAAAAGGCCATTAATACAAGATAGAATTGGAACCGCAGTTTTATGAGGAAAAAAGGCATCAAGTTAGAATAACTCTTTGCATCGACTGGACGTATATTTATTTCAGTTATGTTAGAATGTGCTTGCGATAGCAAATTTCAACTCCGTGTTCTGCTGCCTTTGTTTTTCTTCAGAACATTTGTTTTGTTCCAACTCTATTGCTCTAAGGAAGAGTATCATAGGAGGTATTATAATGTATTGTACAGTGCCAGTGAACGTTCCTGATTTAAATACTTAAATACACGCCACTCTTTGACAGACTTACTGCTCTGTCACTATATAATATGAAGCACCCCTCCTGCGAACTGAAAATTGAATCAAACCTTCTTTGGATATAGGAGTGCTGTAGTAACACTCAGCATAATAGGATCTCGGAGTTATTGTGTCTTCCAAATTACCCAAGACATCACTAGCTCATGAGAGTGGCAATTCAACCCTAATTGTTATTTAAAGAGGTAATATGCTGAATAACTTTCCTTTGGAAAAGGCTTCTCATAAATGCTAATACTTTAGGAGCTATCACAATATGATAAATTATGATTGCTGACCTGCCAACTTCCATTGCAACTAAGGGACAGAGAACTGATAATCCACAGGAAGATGAATGCTCTTGCAAAAATAATTTTAGAAGGATTCAATATAGCTCAAAAGGTGGTAGTCTTATTTTTCTCTTGTACTCAATGAGTAATACTTTAGTGTACTGTTAAAAAGTGATCCATCCTATCCATAGTTTTAAGTAAGGTTAATCCTTCCTAATGTGTGTGTTTTTGACTACTGTAGGAAATACAAAATATAGCCTTAAAATCTAAGGGTTAAGAAAAAAGCTTTACCATAGTATAAATTAATCTATCCAAGTGTAAATACGTACATACATACATACCTAGGAAATAAAAAGTAAAAGCCTGCTTGACTGAATGACATTCTTCTGCGATATTTTTCTGGAGCGGCGTACGCTCTATGTGCTGGTAAAGGTTAAAGGCCCGTTCCCTTCAGGGGAGAGGAGGGGTGCGAATGTTGCATTTAAATTCTCCGTCTTGAGGAGCACAGCATGGCGTGGAAGTGATCTGCAGCGAGGACAGCGCTGTGGGTGTGAGTCTGCTCCAGAACAGTAGCACGTCTTAGTACCATCACGTATACACGGGCGCAACGTGCACGTACGTGTATACACCGAGACGTGATAGGTGCACGTACATGCTTGCATGCATCAACTCCATGTTTTCTCGGAGTGTGCAGATCACAGGTTTCATTTTCTGATTTACGGGGAGTAAGTACACGTGTAATCTAGTTGGCACGGTGCGCTTTCTAGCAGTCCCAGCATACGGGCAGCAATGAAGAGACGTTTCATGTTTTTAAATGCATTAATCAGGTGGCGTAGCTGGCGATACAGTGAAACGCTGGGAGAGACGATACGTGCTGCTCGGCCTGTTTCCGTGGCTGTCAATCTGGCGACATATTCATTGCACAAAGAAAAGCAGCACCTTTTCATAATATATATTTCAACTCTAACAAGAGTACTTGTTTCTTAGCAACAAGCGCTCCGTAGCCGGCGATCCTGAGATGAGCCATTGAATCGGGGTGAAACGTGCTCATGAACCATAGTGCTTCAATTAGCAGGTAGCACAGCGGAAACAAAGGTATTCTGATAACGAGCGTCTCTCGGCAATTTTTGTTACTTCTGCTGTAGAGTAGCAGAGCATTCGTTTGACCCCAACCATGTCCTGGCCTTCACTGGTAAAAGAATATTCTTTTCCCTCTTTGTGAATAGAATAAATCAACTTGAATTGCACGCACAAAAATACGTGGAATAAATGTGACCTGACTATAAAACAGATGGGTCCTTTATGAAAAGGACCTCAAGAAGTAGTTACTCACAGCTTGTTTTAGAAAGACCTACTTCTTTTCACTCTGAAAAGGAAATACGTGCATTTGTCACACTGTAACAACAGCTTTGAGTGCTGCAGACATTAAAGAACTCTGAGGATAGTTGAGCATTTTCTGGCAAGTGGCATTTTTTGTGGGCTCTGTGGCTACTGAAGGAGGGGCAGTTTGGGAAGAGAACAGTGAAAACGATAGGCCCAGTCTTGTAGCTCTCTCCATGTAGAAACTTGCTGGATCCAGATTTTACCCTTTGCTTTCGCAGAGGTGCTCCTCACCGATGGGGCAGCCGCTCTGAAATCGGTGGCGTTCAGCACAGGTCACAACGTACCAAGCCCATGTAAAGAGCGCTAGGAAATTCAAAGTCGTGCGAAGGGTCCTTCCGCGTGGATTCTCCACGAGGCAGAAGGATATACGATACAACGTGAAAGGCTGTTTAGGCTGATTGACTTCTGCAGGATCAAGTGGCAGTGGAGGAGATGGCCCGAACCTCCCATTCGTATCTCCAGAACCTTGCCTGATTCCTGTTGTTTTGATCTAGGAAGTCTCTAAAGCAAAGGTCAGTTATAGCACCAGGCAGATTCCAGTGTCTTCAGTGGGTTTTGGATTAGCAAATAAAGTAGCAAAATAACACAAAAGGAATACTCGGCTTTCGTGGGCTTTGGATTAGATTCTAAACATGTAACTCATAGCTGAGAGAGATGAGAGATATAAATGTGGTTCTTCATCTTGAGTCTTATTTCCTCAATTCGTGTCATAATCTAAGATATAGAAAAATAGCCTTTGACTGGAAAACTGTTTAATTTTTTTTTCAAGTCAGCTGAAAAGGAGAAGTTATCAGAATTAGTAAGTGATTTACTATTTTACTGTCCAAATACAATATGACTGTTTGGATAGACCTTTAGCTTTGCTTAAACTTAGCCTGCAGAACATACGTATGTGCCTTAAATATTTATCTTGTTCATTGTAAATACTATCTAATCTTTTTTAATAATTACTCCTTGCTAATTGGGTAATAATACTTGATGTGGTGGTTATTGCTAGATAATAGATTCCATCTGTAATTATTTAACCCTGGTGATGTGAGAGCACTAAACAATCAAAGGGGTCAATTACCAAGAGTTTACAGATACTACATTAGACATTACAGTTACTACAGTAATAACTATCAGTCAATAATATATTTGTAATGTAAAGAGCATATTCAAAGGCTTTATCTTTATTATCTTTATTGAAGAGTCATTGAATTTATGTAGGCAGCAAATGTCTGCTGTATATATTAAAAAAAATCTATATTTTCTGCCCTTCCATTCCAGCTACTGAACTTGTGTTAAATGTTACTATTTATTTATTGTATTGCAAGATGCAAAGTGCTGTGTAACGTGTGATTTGTTTATTTGTGCAAACTGGTAATTATGAGGGGGTAGTGCCACGAAATATTAAGAGACTTGCCATCTGTTTGTGCAAAGATGTTAGGTGTGCTTATAGTCAAGGTTGATTGCTCTGGAGTGGGAGTGAAGTTTTTATATTTATGTTCCATGTGGTACAAGCAAAATAGGGTAAACTGAGTTTTTTCAGATTAGATGTGCAAGGTGAAATCCTAGTTTTACTGCAATCCAGGCCAGCTTTGTTGCTGATTTCAGTGAGTACAGTTGTCACAACTTGTTGTTAGTTTTCGTTGATTTTGAAAAGATTCATTATGACGTTTGCATTTTAAACTACTGTTACTGCTTTTAGCAAATTCTCTATGCATTTGTAGAAATCTAGCAGTTCACAGCCAGAGAGTTGAAATTCAGAAAGACTGATGGAGGAAAAAGGAGTAGAGGTGTCTAGAGCAAAGGTAGAAAAAGACTCGTAATACCCTCACTGAGTTAATTTATTAGTAGACGTACTGGGAAAAAGGCATTGGCCAGGATGTGTTGAAGAACAGCTTTCTTCAAGAGTAACGTTAATAAACATTGTGTTTTTTATTCACGCAAGAAGAACAAGATCTCACTTTGTGTTTTTCCTGTGATTTAACACCTCTCTGCTAAAGAGAAGGGAAAGCGCAGAAGGAGCAAGAAGAAGAGACCTCCTGCATGGTAATCCGTGTCATTGCAGTCCTTGCACACGCTGCTCCAGCTCCATCTTCACCCTGACTTCCATCCCTGCGAGTTCCCATTGAGAAGCTAATCCAGTTTCTCACTGCTCTGGTTAGCAACTTTCCTCTGTGTCTAGCCTACGTGTACTTGTGCTAAATTTGTTTTTGTTTGTCCTTGTGCCGCTATTGTCCCCTACCCTTAATAATTGTTTCCCTTTTCTGATGTTCCCTGGGTGAAATAATTTTAAGCTTTGGAGAGTGGGGCTGTCTTTGAACACCTGAAGCCATGGTAAGGTGGTGGCTACTTCCAAGTCTCTTCAGCTCCTTCAGTAATTCGCTAGCTCTAAGACTTGCCTGCTTATGTGGTGGATAGGTCACTTTTGGCTAACTTGCATTTAGTTCTTCCCAAATTGACGATGATAGGTCGAAGTAAAGGTCTGTCAAGATCTAGGAATTTTTTTTTTTATTATTTTTTTTATTTTATTTTTTTTTAGAAAGGAGTTTAGATGATAGTATCAAGACTTTTAATATTCATTCTTTGCAGAAGTTAAGTCATGGCAGCATAACTTGCTTCTGAGAGATTACTACAAAATTTTGCACATATTTTATTTTAATTTGAAGTAACAGCGCTGTGATGTCTTCCTCACAGTCACAAGAGTGTCTCAAATTTAGATGTTGAGCTTATTGGAGTATGGCCTATCTCTAGTTCAGTGTAGTTCAGTTTGTGCTGTTCATCCCAGTAAGGGTCCCAATTTGTTCCAGCTATTACCATAATGGAAATAATAAGCAGCAATAAGGTGGAAAAAATGTGAAAATAGAGAGCATAGAATTTATTCTGCAGTCTTTAGAACTGTTGTTTCTTACGTTTTTAAGTTCTGTGCTGACAGTTTACTGAAGGAATGAGAGCAATTTAAATTTTAAAGGTTAGTTCACAAAATTGGCTTGTCTCATTAGAAAATCATGGCTGGATTTTTACAAATCTGTCCAATCCCCCTGCTTATCCCATCCTCTGCCCTATTCATTTTTAATCTCTGGATGTATGCATAGCACTCGCATCTTCCCATAAAAGCTAAAACTGCTATTAAACTCCTCATTACATAGATATCTTGAAACAGCCTTATCCTGCAACCTGTAGAGGAGATTTAACTGATTTTTAGACTTATTTGTCATTGTCTATTACCGAGCAACCTACAGCATTGCAACTCCAGGCATATCAAATTTATGCCTATTTCATTTTCAAAAAGCATAATTGAGAATTCCATTTAATCTAGGTATATTTCATGGTGATTTTTACAACTTCCTGAAGCTTCCTTCCGTCCTCATCAAAAATTTACATGGCTTTTTTCTCCTTTTTCTTTTCCTTTTTTTTTTTTTTTTTTTTTTGGTCACAGCTAATGGCTATTCAGAATGCAAATTTTATATGAAAAGTGCTCCATTATTGTTTTTTTTTCCCCTGGACAATTTTAAAACAGCAGAGAAAAATGAACATTAAAAGCTTGAATTCTGACTTGCTCACAGATCAAATTCAATGATCAGGTGGTTCTGTGGGTTGCTTTCATTCTGGCTGGTACAGGGAGGCATAAATTAAGCCCTCTCTACATAACAGCTTATTTTTGATTGGAGTTTCATCTCCATGAAGGACAAACAACTTTGTTACGTATGAGGTTTCCTGTATGCCTGCTTTTCAGAAAGGGTGCAAACATACCTTGTACCGTAGGTTTGTCTTTTAATACAAGCCGGCAAGGCGAGCAAGAAGCGTTATCCAGGACAGAACCTGATTTTGCATTGGGCAGGCGGTGACAAGTTGCAGGGGCTTTGAGGGCTGCAGGAGGATTAGCAGGTGGGGCTGTGCTCCAGTCCGATGATGCCTCGAGATGAGTTTTGAGCTCGGATCAGGCGTGAGCTTTGGAGCGACTCCCCCCTGTTGTCACCTTTTACTGAGCTTTGCTTCCAGTCGTGCAGAGGGCTTAGCGGTCGTGACCTGGACTGCTTTCGAATGCAACCAGACTGGCAGATATTTTCGGGAGCCTCCAGCCCTAGGCGAGCTCCAGGCGCTCGTTCATCGGAGCAGGGCTAGCAGGGTGCGCTGCCCAGCTCCCATGTGCCCCCTGCCAGCCTAGGGAAGAAATGGGCTCTGTGCTTCTGTGGCTTGGGTGGTAATTGCATGCTATCATACATCGTGAATAATTATATGTTGTCTTTATAAAGACATGTTGTAGTTTGCAAACTTGGATTCCTTTCCTATTATTGGAGAGTTCAATACGGTGCAATGCTTAGATCTGAAAAGATCTATGTAAAGTCATTTCTGAGTCTCAGAAAGACCAAAAAATTAAACATTTTAGTCTAAAATTGTTTTCTTTCTTTTTGGCAAATATTTTTGTTGTTCCTGGTTTTTTTTTTATTTTTTTTTTTATTTTTTCTCCAAACTAACTCTGCATTGCTTTCTACTGCTATAAATTGAAGATGGTTATCTGGGCACATGGGTTTCCTGCCAAAAATATAAAACAAATAATCATCAGAAAATAGGCTGCAGCAGCGTATAAAAACCAAATAAACAATAAAATGTTTTTCATCCCTGCAATGTATAAACGTGATTTCAGTGAAAGTCCAAGAGTCCTCCTTTCCTTCCATTTGCTCACTGTTTCATTCTTGTGTTACAGACATCCCTCTAGAGCAACTTAGTTGAAGATGCTGGGCAGATATTAGGAACTTAGAAGGTATAAAGCACTTGCTGTGAATAAAAATGAAGATTCTCCAGCTGTCAATAACTTTTTTTTTTTGGCAACAGAAGCGTTGCTGATGACAGTGTAGTTTGTTAGGCTTATATAGGATCATAGAATCGTGTAATTGATAAGGTTCAAAGGGTCCTCTGGAGATCATCTAGTCCAACCCTCAAGCACGTAGCCCATACGGGGATCAAACTCATGACCTTGGCGTTATTAGCACCATGCTCTAACCAGGTTGGACTAGATGATCGGCAGAGGTCCCTTCCAACCTTATCAATTCTATGATTCTATGAACTGAGCTAAACCTAACCCCTCAAGACAATAAACGGTTGCAAAGTGCCATGGGTTGGTCCAGGTCATCTCATCTTTGCCGTTGTGTCGTGAGCGGCTAGGAAGAGCATACGTTGCAAGAGAAGTGTTTCTCTCTTGGTGCTCTGGTTCATTGACACTAACAAATCTTAAGTGTCATTTTTAGACTCAGATTCTCAAATCAGATGCAAATGTTCAGCTGGCAAAAAGCGACACAGTTCATCCGAAGTCACTGAGTTGTAGGAGTCGCAGGCAGTAAGATAGTCCTGTCGCCAGTTTTACAGTACAGTGCCATCTCCCTGACTTGTCACAGCTGTATGCAGGGTCCATGTCCCGTCTGCGTTCTTCACATACCGCAACTTTGGTGATCCTCATCAAAAAGCATAGCTTAAAAAATTAAGAAACAGGGTTGCTTGTATTAAATATAAGTGAAAGAATAAATAAGCAATATTCTCACACTAAGAAATGTTAGGTGATACTGTAGTAGCTGAGTTGCTAATACTGGATTTCGTCATGGCTGTGTTAAGCTTGAAGTGGTTCCAAATGATGATCAATTGTTTAAATAACATGTATTTCAAACATCACTTAAAACTTGTACTCACATGATTGACACTAATGATTCTGAAGGAGACACTGTAGTCTGTCAAGTATGTAATTTGTTTTTTTAAAAAATTGCTTGAATACCTCTTTGCGCAATAGACTATAACAGCTGGGGAGGCACTGTGATGATATAGCCAATAAATAAGATGGTTAGCATTTTTTTTTTTTAAGTGGCTGAAATACATGCCCACAAAATGCAATGTGATGACTGTGAGGAACGGGATATTCACATACCTGTAGGAAATTCTATAAAGACAGAACCATATTTTTGGTATAACTGCGTCTAGATTTTAATCATCCAATTTATTGGTGGTTTGAGTATTCCAGTGGAACAGGCTTTAGTTAGCAGAACATCATAATATCACCCTATACATCTTTTGCAACGCGTTTGTGTAAGGTGCTTCCTCAACCTCGGGGTACAAAAGGGAAAGCGGGGAACAGGAGGTGGAGGAGGACCTTAGCTTTTCCCCTGTACTCTCCTGACTTTTACGCTTTTAAGTACAGACCGTACGTGTCCTGTTTTAGCTCAACAAGCTAAACTTAATGGGAATTACGTGCATTCTCCAGCGGTAAGTGCTTAGGCTCTTCTGGAGTGCGCACAGGCCGGCGCTAAGGGCACGGCCGGTCCTTCTCTCGCCTCCCCTTGCTGCTAACGGCTCCCCCTTACTCGGTTAGTAAATGAAACAGAGGAGGAAAATTCACCCATAGCCCTTACTAGTACTTTGGATTAAGGCATTCGTATAACCCTTTCTTTGAGCTGAACTGCTCTGATGCATGAGAAACACAGATTTAAAAAGATTACAATTTCAAGCATCTGATAGTGGTTGAAGTTTTTCAGTTTCTGAATAGTAATCTTTTGTTTAATGTTCTTAGTGGATTAAATCGCCTTAAATGCAAGAAACGTTTAATCTGTATATGCAGTAATAACCACGACTGCTGTCGGAGTGGTGAATGCTTTGTGCACACATCTTTTGAGTTTCAGGGATCTGTGTTGAGAGCAGCAGAATGTCCTTTGTGGACGATTTAGATCATAGGCTTTATTGACTGGTAAAATGGTGTTTATCTTCATAATAAGACAATGCAGGAGCTTTAAGGGAGAATAAAGAAAACCACTGAAAAGAAGTCTCCTTCCACTCCAATCTCATTTGTTGAAAGAAAATGCATATTAATTAAAAATTTAGACACTTCATTTTTGTTGCAAGGCTCCTTGCAAAAGACAAATTATTTTATACATCTAGTATGTGTTAGAACTGACAGATGAGATTAATATGCTTCTTAAATTACCATTACCAAGGGTCAATTAATAAGTGAACTAACCTTGTGAAAGTCATTCTGAAAGACTAGTTATGGGTCTATAATGGTCCCTGTCAAATTACGTAGAATTGAGAAAATGAGAAAGCTGTCAAATAAATACGATACCTACTGATTAAATTCTGCATAAAGTAAATGAGTTTTTGTGGTTGTTGGTGGAAGGAACGGAAAATAAGTCTAATAAATGTTACTGATAATTGTGGACAGAATTAGAATAAAATTTATGTGAGGGAACATGTATGTGCAGAGACCTGTCCTGGTAAGGGAAAGTGAAATTTCTTGCAACCCACAGATGAGGTGATACGAAGGTTGAATGAAAATTAGACAAATATTTCTTAGGCTTTTATAACTGTCGTCACCTTGGAAAGTGAAGAATTCTTTTTGCCATTCTGTGGTCGTGATACAGTTTTTAGTTGACCTCTTGATCTTTAGATGTAAACTAACTTATCCAAATTAAGGTTTCCTTATGACAAGAAAGAAAATAGCCCTGCCTACTGTGGGACCCAACCAAAAAAAAAAAAAAAAAAAAAACCTCTGGTACCAGCTTTCTCTCTGGGGGAAGGACTTAAAAATACTGTTTCTTCCCAACTTCATACCTGGAGGCTAGCCATGTATTAGAGTATTTATTAATCTTGCTTCCAGTAATCTGGCTTTGCAGCTGGAGCAGATAGAAAGGGAAGATCACGTAAACACAGCGTGCTTGCATTCTTCCTGAAAATACTGAAGTGTGACAAGAGTTGCTCTAAGTTGCACCAGCATCGGTAATAAAAAACCATAAGAGAATAAAAATAAAAATTATTGAAAAAGGAAGACTCACAAGGTAATGGTGTGATACAACTATGGGCTTTCAGCCCTTATTGTTTTCATCTGTTTTAATTCCTTTTTTGTTTGTTTCTTGTTTTTAAGCAGCTGGTAAAGAAAAGAAATTTCCAGAAAAAAAATCATAAAACCATATGGCCTAAAACCTTTTTTTTTTCTTTTTTTCTTTTTTTAAGAAAAAGGGCCTTCACAGCTATTACCAACTGCAAATAGGTTTCTGCACTACACCTTTCAAATCCATTTCTAGCCTACTTGGTGGTTAAACTATCTTAACTGCACCTATTAGTAACGAAATATTATTATACAAGTGTCAAATACTACAAAAAAGCCCAAACTAGCAGTGTAATGTGAATCTCAAAACCCAGCAAGCCCAGTGTTTATTTGTATAATAAACACTGGGTTTACTGTGGTGGCAGTAATGGGTGTTCGTTCAATTGTTTTCTTGAAATATGAGTGCAAGAGCTTGGTATTAATATGAATATTTATAGATACTCAGTTCTACTTTCTATGAACTCCTGTTGGTTAAAGCAGAATGTAATGCAGAGAAATAATGTCAGTTTTCTCGTCTGCTATTTCATTAATAACGGAACGTTTTTCTAATGTTGAAAACCCTTTCTAGACCAAGACGCTTTGGGTGTGCAGCTTCGTTTTAGTTAAGCTTTTACACAATGTAATTTACCTGCTATCATACCTGGTTGAAGTGACGTGGTTTGGCACTAGCATATTCCAGAATATGTCAGGATTTGATGAATTATGAATATTGTGTTTAGTAGTATGCATTTTTATAAGATCTCTTCCCCAACTTTCTGCTAAAGGGACAGTGCATATTTTTTTTGAATGTCTGTTTTTTTTCCTGCAAGCAGATGTTGCTATTGAACCATGTTGGTTCCTTGTTGAAGAGGCAATCCACAGCCATGCCTATTTATCTGCCTTTTTAGAGGGAGAAATGAAGGTCTGAGCACTGTAAATGCACTTTTGTCAGACAAGTTTTCTGTGGTTTAAAACTCCACTCGCTTTATATTATTTACTACGAAGCTCTTCTATCTTCTGATAAAGGACAATTCCTTTTAAGCAGCGTCTCTAGTAAAATTAGGGCAGGTAACAAAACTCAGTACACTCATTTCTCCAGCTCAGCCGTCTCCATTTAATGGCATGTAAGGTATTTGTAGATGAACGTAGAGTGCCATCTATTGAACGGTTGATGTGAACCTGCAGCCGTGGTCTTGAATGTGAAAGATGGTGAGGCACAACCATGTGTTTAATAACATTTAGCATGCACAAATTACCAGCCTGCTAGAGATTTTAGTGTTTCCTTTGTTTTCATTTCTCTCTTTGACATAAAGTGGGACAAACACGGAGACTTGCAAATGATTATTCTTGGTCTACTTTACATTTGAGAAAATATTTGAAGATCTTACTGTTTTCATAAGAATATTCGTTGGGTCATAGACCTCAGGTTACGGTGTTTTTTCAGGTTTGTTCTGCAGTTCCTGTGAATGGGTTTATCCCCAACCACAGACTTAACTCTGATATCAGTGCCCTCAACCTTTATTTTTCCCTTAGTCTTTAGCGTTTGTGTTCACCGAAGAATTTTTATATGGCATATGCATTCTCGCCTTCACGTTGCAGTGACCTGTTGTTGGTTGTGTATTTCTCAACCCTTAAAAACAGGGTTGCCCTAGCGTTTTAGGGACATTGTGCTTCCAGGTGCTGTGAAATCTATTTTGTGTCACAGCAACAAACCTTCAGTCCTGCAAGACACCGCAACAGAATAGCTTTACTCTCTTTGATGGGTCTGTGTAGCTGATGAATTGCTGCTGGTTGGAGCTCAGGAAATAAACGCTTGCTATCATTTGGCTTGAGTGCCTGTATGAGTTTTGCATTAAGCTAGCAAGTTACTTAATAGTGATAGATTTAAAAACAAGTAACTCCAAATAGAAGAAAGTTATCTTATATTTCTAATAGCAATCTATTGATGAAAAGTGACCGTGTCAAATCAAAGAACGGTGCTTTTTGGTTGTGTAGCAGAATTGGGTGAAGAGCAACTTTAATGTAATTTACAGCATACTGCCTATAGTAGTATAGATAGACAAGACCTACTCTGCGATGATACCAGATTTTGATGAAGAATGTATAGCACAACCGTCCTTCTCTTATTTTAGACAGGAGCTTTTCCAGTAAGATACAAGATTACTTGTGCTTACTGGGGCTATCACCGATGATTTGGTGATATTCTCGAGCTATAAATAAATACTCACATTTCATGAAAATCATATTGTCTTGTTAAAATACCCTTTTTAAAAAATTCAAATTTTAATATATTTAGGCCTATATTTTTTAGAAAAGATCTGTAATGTTAAGTCCCTTAATACTGGCATGTGTGGACTTGCAGGGAGTAAATATAGTAAAATGGCCGTGGGGTGAGTGCCCATTATTTTGTGAGTATAATACCGCTTGGGATTCTTAAAGCAGACACGTGGAAGTTGAAGAGGCTATGCAAGAAGTCACCTGATGTTTCTGAGCCTAAACTTCTATGGGTCTGTTCAAGGACTTCTGTATTAGTACATGTAAGGTTTGAAAAAGTTGCCCTGCCTCATCAAATTTTAACACTTCAAAATGATGTGAAATTTCTCCTATCTTGTCTGTTTGTTTCTCCTATATTTGTAGGTTTCCAGACTTATTACAGTAAACTTGTTTGTCTGAAATTGCAGTTGCCTTTATTTAATTGCTCTAAGTATGCAATGGGATATACTTGTATTTTTGTTATGACTTTAATTCCTGGTCCTTTGTTAGTGATGATCTCTGCTGGCTACAAAGATACTTTTCTTGTTTTTTCAGTTGCAGCTTTACAATATGAGTAGCAAATTCCCCTAAAACAGTTTGCTGTGATGTGTTCTGGAAGTTTATTCCTTTTATGAACAATTATTTTGCAGGTGCAAAAAAAAAAAAAAAAAAAGTGTTGCTGATTTTCATAATGCAAAAAAATGCCTCTTTTCATTTTCAGTTTTTGGTGCAAGTGGCATTTAATCAATTTTGTGATAGACTGTGTCCAGTCCTTTCATTTTTGTCACAATAACTTTGACTTTCCAATTCTCCTTTTGTTGCTGATATATCAAGTTTTCTTTCTCTATGCCTAGGTTATTTTTAGTTTCATCAAAGAGTGAAAAGGGAGAAGTCTGCAACATAATCATTTTCTTGTAAAAATGTTTAAGTTATTATTGGACTCAATTATTTATGTTAAGATTGGTAAAAGATCAAAGGGTTTGAAGAGCATGAGAAAAAACAGAGCTTGACAGTTGTATTGTGAGAAACCTGGAATTCAGGAAGATGCTTGAGTGGAATCAGTGTTTGTGGTTTAGGGGAAATGAGAGAGAAGAAGAGATTTACTTTCAGATATGGAATAGGCTTGGAGATATAGCATGGTCAAAATAGTGAAAGGTAGTGAGAAAGGTCAGAGGTCTTTAGATTTGGTTTGAGATTTAAATTTATAAAGATTCGGTACTAATACCATAGTTATTGCTACTGCACATTATAAAACATCAATTTAGAGTTCAGAGTTAAGGGGAAGTGGTGATGGAGAGGATAGTTTTCTGAGGGAATGCCTTCATTAATGTGCCCAACGTGGTAATTTGGAGGTGCCTGAGATTTTTTTTTTTTTTTTTTTTTTTTTTTTTTTTTTAATCAGGGAGATACACTGGAACTACTAATTATACCCTGAGATTAATGGTTTTAACAGGTGATGCTATCATCAGAAATGAAGCCTAGTGAAGCATTTCAGAGTGTTCCTGTGCTAAATGTAAGCAATAAAAATAGATGAGCATGACATAAATTCTGCCTTTTGATGTGTCGCTACGTGGCAGAGCCTTGTTGATCCTTTGGGAGCTGCATTAGAATTGTCTGACTACTCAGAAGAGACCATTACTTTGTTAATTTAGCTAATTTGAGGCTCATTGACTGAATCTTTCTTCTTTATTGAAAATTAATGTAGAGAGATGGTCCAACATGTTAAGAGTTAGCAAGATTAGGTTTAGAGAGAGAAAGCAGATAATTAAAGACAACATTTTGGTCAGCTTAGAGTGCCCTTGGCAGTATAATCTTTCCATTATAGACATGTTTACAACCTTTCCCACTAAAATAACACGTGGAAGCCAGTCAGATATTTCTTTTTTTCCTATATACAGAATATATACTTTGCCATTGCTGGCAAAAGTGGAAGAAATAACCAAACTGTTGCACTGAAACAGAGAAGCTGCTAAATGTTTGTGAACTGGGATGCGCTCATCCCTTTCCGTGTTGTCCCCAGGAAGATCAGCTGCCTGGATTATAAAAGTATCTGCCATAGACATCGTCTTGGAAGAGACAACTGGGCACGATGTGGAATTCAATAAAGCTGACTGTAGACAAAATCAGCAAAAACTCATTTAGTTCAGAATAACAGGAGAAGATAAACAGTGCTTTGTTATGTTTAGCGCTCGTATGTCATTGTAGCTGTTGAGGCTAGGCAAGGAATACAGGAGAGAAATGAAACCAGAGTGGTAACTGTGAACGCTTCGGTGATATATTTGGCCAATCAAACGTCAAAATCCAACCTTTGCAATCTAACAGAGTTTACAACCTCTTGTGATGATTTTGAAGATCAATAAACTCCCTTTTGCATGATACATGTAACGAAGCACGTAGTAGCTAGTGAGTCAAATAGACGGCTTTTCCAGCAGCCAAACCTTTTATCCTCAGCACTGTTATCTGAGGCTGAGCAGACAGGGTTCCCAAGGCAGAAACAGTTTCCTGGAGGGGAACGTGCAGGGGAAGGACAACGTTGTGCTCAGCAGCGCACAGGACAGTGAATTCTCCAGCCAAGGGGCGCAGGGAGATTGGGATCGGCAATGTGGGTACCTTGGGCATTGGAGGGGCAACCTGACCTTGGGTGGGAAGTTGGGGTGAGACTTTGTTTCTGCATTTTTATCTGCTGCTGACGGGCACTTAGGGTAAAGCATTATGGCCTGCAGCCTGCTGGAGAGAAGGGAATGAGAGATGTTTTGCACAGTAGCACAAAGCTTCACAGCAAAGACTTGGTGATGGGACTTTCACAGCTCTTGCAATTTGCCTGGAATTTGTAACATTTAGCCCTTGTGATTTGCAAAACCATCAGGTAGGTACTATAAAGTAGATACAAAGAACAACCATCTTGCTTTCTTTATCTCTGTGATATCTAGAAACTAATGCTTAAATAGGTGGTATTTAAGAGACAATAGAATTGCATTTCGTGAGTGTGTGGCAAATGTAGTGTATAAAACTCATGTTGCTTCAAATTTTGAAGAGGAGAGCAATTTTATTTACAGAATAAATTTTCTCAGAAGAAAAAGGTCTAGCAGGAAAAACTTGCTTCCAATTTGTAACTTTTTTCCCCACTTCTTTAGTACTGTTAAGGCCTGAGCTCACTTGCTCCTGTCTTAGTTATGACTTTGAAGGACTCCTGGCTCCAGCTCATTTCTCAAAAACTATTGCGAAGGTGATGAGAAGTGCCCGGGACACCAACGGAGCCAGAAACGTGGGCAGCAGGGCGGTAGCCTCCACGTGCCCTCCAGTCCAGCTTGTGAAGTCCTCTCTACATAAGTGCTCTTGTAATTCCATGTTTTGTTGCTTTAAGATAGAAACCGACTTACATCTATACCAAACTGCTATAAAACTCGAGTGATCCTTGACTTTAAGACCTTTTCCTACTCGTTTGTAGGAACACATATGTTAAGCAGCAATAACAAAGTAAAAATTTTTTAGTGTGATATATACCTGACATTTTCACTGACCTTTATTTCTCATACCTAACGAAGTCAGTTTTCTTGTCACCACTGCATTTGAGAATCCCTCTGTGAGATGGAATTTGTTAAACTATTCCCACTTCCTACATGCTGCTCGGAGTTGCTTTCAAGCCGGAAGAACAGCGAGCAGTGCTTGAATACTGCTAGGAGCTATTTAAAAGAGCAAAATCACTTTTCATCTTTTTGCATATACGCGTCTTTGTTGTTTTTGTTGTGCAGCATAAAGCCTAAAAATTCTGGCAGAGCTTATGTTCTAATCCTTTATTTCAGTCCTACTTCCTCCCTTTTTGGTTTTCTTTAATTTAATGTTTTTGTGGTGATTAGACTTGATTGCTTTGGTGAATCCTGATATCTTTTATCCCTCTCTCTTTTCGAGGGGCCCCACATGTGTTCGCTTGTGATATGGGAAGATTTTAATTAGTATTTGTATGATCATCTGTAATACTTGTGGTCTGTGTGAAGTGCGCATGGCTCCATTTGAAGAGCTGCGTCGCTACGTGGGTTTGGGGGATGTTCTTTACTTATTCTTTGCTTGCTGAGTTTATTTTTGGAGCAGACATTCTAGATTCGTAACGCCTAGAGGATACTGAAGTATGCTTCAGGTGTAACTTCAACTCTAGTTTTGTAGCAGTGCGAGAGCTCCTTAGAAATATGCTGCTCTCTGTCGCAAGGACACGGCTCTGCTGTGCCGTGCCAGTTGGTCTCACCGCTTCTACCGTAACGTTAATCACGGTGGTTGTGATCAGCCAAAGCTCCTTGTGAACTCAACACCTGAAGGTGCCTCTTGGGGGGTAGAGTCTCTTGGCCGTGACATTCATCAGAGAGGTGGGTTGGGTTTTATGAGGACACAAGATGGACTGATGCTTTGAAAAAAAGGCTTGTGCTAGAGTTTGATTTCATATGTAAAACCAAGTATCCCATGAAAAACGCAGGGACTGTGGTGTGTGCGTAGAATTACTTCTTGTTTAAGTATTGAAGATGTGAAAACTTAGAATGGTAGCCACAAGAACTCATGGGAGTAAATCCTGCCTGTTCCAAATGGATACAAATAAAGGAATATCATTTACTGCTTGATTCCAGTTTTACTTTTAATGCCTAAAAATTATTCCCATGAGTAAGTGGTAAAAATATCTGATTAAGTTACCCACTTCAGTTTTTTTTTTCCTGTTGACACACAAGAAAGCTTCTGCAAAATCCCAGATGATTTGTTTTGTCTTTAATGAACTGAAACCTCAAAGTATTTTATTTGAAATAAGGTTTAGTCTTTTTCTGAAGAAAAAACAGAGTTAATTTTAGTATAAGTTTTCTAGGAGCTCAAATTTAATGTATTCTTTTCTCTGAGGTTTGTCATCTTTTCCTCTATTTTTTTTTCTGTTTTCTATGCTGTGAGCTTGTTCACGGGGAAGGGACCTTTTCAGGCTGACAGCAGAGAAAAATTTTCAAGGCTTAAGTTCTACAAGAAAATAGCGCCTTTCTAGCAATATTGTGATTCCAAGAGATGCAGCTGTGGAAGAAAATACATTTACTGTGACACTAATGGTATCACAGTATATACATTCAATTAGATAGTGAATTCATAATCGCTTAGTTTAGCGCTCTGAAGAAATTTAATGTATTAAAAATATTTTTTTTAATATATAGCATTTTAGCTTCAATTTACAGCAATGAATGTATTTCACTGATGATATCTTCTAGATGCAGTTTGTGAAGTGAGCTGCAAATCAAGAGGGCTGCTGGCACTAGCAGCAAGAGAGTGGTACTACCAGTATGGAATAAAGATCCCAGAAAACTCTGAGTGCTATTATCGTTAATTTAGTTGTTAGATTTGTTTTCATACTGACAGTGAGGAAGATCTTTTTCCCAAGATGTAATGCCTTTTCAGGGCTGCCAATGCCAGTATTTCTTCAGAGAGATGGAGAATTTCTGATATTATCTCAAGGCAATGGGAGCTTTGGTTGCAGTGTTTGGAGGCTGGCCATTGCTGAATGTTAACCTGTAAAGGCAATGCTCTTGTATTTCCCAATTCAAGGGAAGGATGAGCAATAAGATACTCATAATAAAAATTGTGCATAGAAATAAATGTAAAATGTAGAAAATAAGTAACTTCATTAGGGCACCTTCCTTGATTTGTTTTTTTGTTTTTTTTTTTTTTTTTTTGCTTTTTTTTTGTAAAAACATTTGAAATAACATTGAAGATCTTGTTATGACTTATATATAGTTAAACCCTTTTAGAAAGAGGTTCAGATGCAACTCAACTTTGATAAGTTGAAAGGTTCTTAATAATAGAAACTGTACGAGCAGTGAAAATATAGTTGTTACTTCTGCTTTCTGTCTCCTCCTTTTCTCTCTTAAATAACTAAGTAACGATAAAGCATGGAAGGGTTGTTCAACAGGCCGTGTCTTTCGGGGAGGGATGTGACGGCAGCTGTGCCTGGGATGGACGCAGTTCTGGGGTGAGCACGAGGCAGCTCGTAGCAGCAGTGTGCTCCCGGGCCACCTCCTGCCACCGACGCCTGGTCAGTCCTGTAGCACGTTCATGGATTCAACCCAGCTTAGACGAAGCCTTCTCTACGAAAGGTTAATGGTCTTTGCCATCATTTCCTTTTTTTCATGTTATCTTTTTCAATTACTTTGTTCTTCTGGCTTATCTCTCCACTCCTCGCCCTCTCTCCCAAAATAGTTATTCTGTCAAATGACATCTGACTTCAAGCATACATCGCAGCACAATTAATTCCCTTAGACATGCTTTATCTTGCTCTTATACTGATGTCTTGTTATGGAGCTTCAGACCAGTGATTGCAGTTCGTTTTGCTCTCCCTTTCCCAATGAATAGCTCTGCACCAGCGCGAATAAACTATACCCCTGTTCTTCCAAGCCCGGTTGGGGAAGAGTGCAGGTGGGCAGAGATGTAGGTTGTTCATGGGGATTTTACTTCATGATGCTTCAATTCCAGTAAATTTAGAAAAGTTATATAAAGAGCACTAGATTAATATTAATTCCTATTACTTGCTTGGAAGTGCTTGCTAAGTTACACTTCACAAATCAGAACAGTCTGACGTTGATGCTGACCTTTCGGTCTCCTTCTGTGAATAACAATTAAAAACGTTAAGAAGAGTAACTTTTAAAATGAGTGAGAAAAGTGTCTCTGGCTTTTATAAGTTCCTCCTCCTTTTCACAAGACATCCATTAGCATGTCTACGAAGCCTTGCATCTGATGTGATCAAAGAAGTTCAAATCACCTCTCTCTAATGAAGAATTCATCCTTTATCATTCTTTTAAGGAGATACTAGTCTTGTATTTTTTGGAAATTTTGTTTAATTAATGCACACAGTTAAGAGGTAGTTGTGCTAAGAAAACGGGACCTGTGGAATAACTGTAAGGTGATGAGAGTTTCTTAAGACAGGTCATTACAAGCATGATTTTAGCAAGTTCTTCAGGAAAGCTGCTTGGTGTTTTACCTGGTCCAGAGATGCAGAACTGAGCCTGCAGTTATAGTTTGATGTGTCATTGAGAAGTATATGGTGCAGTCTAAGGTTCTGCTGAAGGATAGTTTGGCAAATGTCCTACTCGCATGAAAGACCTCACTTTTGGAGTTAGCCTTCCCATCTTATTTTGGACCCGAATCGTTGAGACTTGCTGAGCAGAATTGGATGATGAAGCTACCATAGAAATCATTGGATGCTCTGTAAGATCATGTTTAATTTGGTGAAAGCACTAAACTGAACAATATTAAAACCGTATGCTGTATACCTAGAAAGACATATACAGTTGGTTGGAAGGAATTTTTTTTTAATATTGGTTTTGATCTTTATCTTTCTTTTGTTAACTGAGAATAGAAAAGAAATGGTAGAAAGAAGGAAATCAAATGACTGTTTGTTTTGGAATCTTTTTCCATTGTTAATTCCTCCTATAATGCTTTCTTGAATGTTTAGATTGTATACAGCATACAATCTATACATTGTCTAACTTACTGTGGTTTACAGAAAAAAATTTAAATGTTGACAGGTTCAGATGTTTTAATTGTTTTCGGTGAAACCTACAGAGTCCTAAAATTCTCTATAGGTTTTATAGCAATTAATGTTAAATACAAACACATTGAAATCTGTATTTTCTGTGATAGGAACCAAGCATTTTGTGTAGAGACAGCCATACATAAATGTGCTAGGAATAACCGTTCATACAACAGTCATCATATAAAGGATTTTAGTTATTTTAATCAATTAAATTTCGATTATTTTAATTGTAAGCATTGTCTAAAACCTTCCCTTGTTTGCAGAAACTGAAGGTAATAATGGGCCACTGTGTTGTTGTTCTATGAATTACATCACTTTTCAAATGACTTCTTTCTGAAGGAAGGCATGAGACAATCTATTTGGCATTTGAAGGTTGATTGAAAAAATAAGGTTGTATTTTGAGAATGTCCAAGAAAAGGAATAGAACAGAGTTTAGGAACACTTAAAATACGAAGTTCAGTTCTTTGCAGTAAGTTGATGATTGCAAAGGTCTAGCAGGGGTTCAAAAAGACACCTTTGATATTTCTAAATCTGAAAACTTTTCTTATATGGCAAAGAATGTATAAGGAGAAGAATAAATGAGAAGGGCTATAGCATTTGTATAGTATGAAAAGGTTTTGCAACTTGGGGTTAAAAAAAAAGTCTTCATTCAGATAACTTTCTAATGCTTTACATTTTCTTCTCACAGTATTTTTTAGGAAAACGTGTTAGAGATGCATATGCATAATAAATATAGAAACCCATCTTAAAGTAAAATTAAAGACACTATTTTTATCTCAAGTCTCTGAGTATGAAAGAGTTTAGTGAACAGAGGAGTACAGTGATACCTGTAATCACCAAAGTACTCCTTTAAGCTTTCAGAAGTCTAGACTGAACATGAACTTGAGGGTGCTGTTCACTGTCTTCATCCTGCAAAGTCCTTTCCAGACTGGGGCTGCTTACATTTCACTAGTGAAGGGACTGCAAAACAGTCTGTTCATAAAAAGTTATGTGACTCCTGCTAGAGAACAAACCAAGAAAAAAAAAGTAATAAAGCGTGTACATATTTTTAAGAATAGGAATCTAGTTATTTTGAGTAGAACCATTAGAAAGACAAAGCCCTTTTCAGGATGCCTATATGAGTACTTAGGCTAATTAGGTTAATTAATCCCTTCTCACCTGGGCTCAAATTTGAACATGAGCCTGAATTCTCCATTGGGGACAATGGTGCCACCTTTTTCTGTCACCTGTACTACCTTGCTAAGGTAATCAGTACTCTGTCATCACCTAGTTGGAGGTAAAAATATTACCCATACTTCCTCAAAAATACTGAATTTTGCTTTTATATCTTCTCCTTTCTTCTGTCCTTATACCATATAACAGTCAACTAATATTTTATTCGTATTCTTAATGGCAAGAAAATGTCATGGTAATTTATCTGTATGTCTAAATTATCATCTTCTCTGAGTTGTTTTATGTAATTGTAGCATTTTTCAAATAAAACTTAATGTAAAGAGAATTTCTGTACTGCTTTCTATGACTAGCCAGCTATGGCTCTGAGACAGCCAACTGTTTTTTCATAAGAGGATAGTATCTACATGAAAAATCTGTACGTCTGTTGGGGTTTCTCTACCATCAATTTACATTTAAGAACGATGATAAATATACTTAGGAAATAGTCTCACTAATAATTTTGATCCATATTGGAATAAACAAACTCAGCAGTGGTGCGTGTGTGTATATATACATATATATATATGTGTATATATATTGCAAGTTATATATATATAAAAAAAAAGTGTGTGTATACGTGTGTATATATTGCAAGTAATATGTATATATATATAAAAAGTGAGTGTGTATATATATACGTGTATATATATGTATATATACACACACACACTTTTTTATATATATATATATAACTTGCAATATACTTGCAAGTAATTGAGATTGGGGCAGGTATTGCTATAGCAATCTTTTGTAATGGCATAGTGCTTTATTAAGATTTTTGAGCGTACTCCAGTTGCAGTGATGCTTCTTTTCTCCATCTTGCTGGTTAAATTGTAGTGGCGTTCTCCTAACCCCAGGGAGGATGTGATTTGGGAAAGCTACTGTTTCTACACACAGACAACTGAATTTTGCTGCTGGGTGAAGCTGGATACTAAGAATGTACAGAAAAGCATCTGTTGAGCCAAATGGAGGAAATCTATGAAAAACATTCTAGTCAGCAACAAACTGGAAATTAAAATTACAAGGCAGTTAATAAAGAACCTATATTAGACTGTGAAGATAATTGAGTTCTAAAAGACATTTCCAGGTTTACATATGAAAATCTTTAAATTTATGACATAGGCCGTTGACTGGCTGGATACAGCAAGTAAAAAATTGATACATACATATATATATATATATACACACACATATATATATATATATATATACACACACACACATATAGGCAGACAAAGAATGTGGTTATCCAGAATCATTTCACCAAAAATAATAAATGAAAGGAAAAAATCCTCTATGAAGAGGAACCTTTAAAATTGTTTTAAGTAATGGTAATATGGAGACTAGCTACCTTTTCCTGTAAACATTATCCACGTTGCTGACTGTGGTAGTGCAAAAAAAGAATCAAGACTGTAATATAAAGCAGAATGCTTACAACAGGTTTACACGTTTTTGAATACATTTACTAAATTTCTAATGAAATCCTTATATTTAGGGAGATGACAAAGATTGTCACTTTGGACATGGTGAGGAAAATAGAATGTCAAGTCAGGAAGTCCCTTTGGGAATGAAGAGTATTGAAAAAGTAAAAAATCTATTTCTGCCTCAAGTTTTCGGTATTATATTACTTCTTCCTTTTTTCGTCTGTGTGCTTAATTTTATCAGTGTTTCTCAGCTATATTAGCAGCAGTAGCCAAAGTCTATTTGGTGTGCTATCGCAAAGACTTGTGTTGTGAGGTGTAGCAGTTCTCATAACCCCCTTGAGTATCCTTTGTAGGTTTTTGTGTACACTTTTGTCAGAAATTAAATTGAGATTTAGCCTTGAGTGCTCCTGAAATATGTTTGGTTAGATTCTGATTCACTTCATCCCTGTGAACGTAATTTAATAACTTCTGAGTTGAAATGTTGGAAGCATAGTCAATCGTATCAGGTTTTCACATAATAAATAACTTCACAGAGCTCTGCAGATTTTTTTTTTGACAACTTCCCCTAATATGTGTTTATGCTTACCATTTTTCCTTGAAGTTATCTTCTTGTAATACCTCTCTTGGTATGCATGGGTACTTCTCAACGTTGAGGGGCATCGTGTGCTGTTGCTTTGCAAACTTCATTATAGGGAGGGATCGATGGGAGGAGGTCTCGATAGTTATGGGTAACTGTTGATATTGATCCCTGGCAAGAGCTTGGATATGTCTTGCCCTGGACAGGCTTATGTAACTTCTGGTCTGTGGCCAATGTTACTCTTGGTAGGCATGGAAGGATGTCACCATCGATTGCTCTCAGTGTTGCGTGGTATCGATGCCTGTTGAATTCCAGTCCTATTGATAAGGTCCGATACTGATCTGTCACTATGGAGCTCTATTGATAGATGCTGATGGTACTCGTTCTGGGCAGGCATGCGTAGCTTTTGGGTTGGGGCTGATGTTCTTTCTAGACGCCGCTGACTATCGACATTGACTGTGATACTGGTAGGCCTTGATGAGTATTGATTTCCATGTGTGTTGCGAGGGTATAACAACCATGGCTATAAACCTCATGGGCTTTTTATGATTGTTTGAGCAACTGGTCTTTTCAATAATTAAGTGTGTTTTTTCTAAACATCAATAGGAATCTCCTGTTCTCTTCTGTAATCTGTAGAAGTTTGTAAGAAAACCCCAAATATCAGATTAACTTTTGCTTTAGATGACTTACAGTTTTGATAAGAGCACCTGAGGTAGTCTTTTTTTTTTTTTTTTAATTTAGCAAAGCCTTTGTTCTTTCTAGTGAGCAGTATAATCACTTAATTCTGAGAGATAGATTAAGAGCAAATTATCTTGAATTTGAAAATGAATTTGCTGGATTTTCACAGTGTAATAATGTTTTTCTTCCATTCCCCCAAGCAATTAACATTTGATGAGTCAGCATTTACCAAGAGAAATCTTTTTGTCAGCTGTTTCCAACTATATCTAAAACTGTGTCTAGCTTTAATGTAGTTCAGTAATAAGACTGAGTTTTTATTCCTAGTCCCCGTCAAACCATGTGCAATCCTACAATTAGTACGTTTACTTCAGAGTCCGATGTCAAACAAGCCCTGGAAAGTAGAGGCACATGCCCGCATAAAACGTCCGCCGTGCCAATGCCACATGATTCAGCTGTCTTCACATCAGAACATTTGTTGGCTTTTAAGCTATTCAGCTTTGTAGCTAGTAAGAGGTAAGGCTTGAGAAAGGCCCTGCAAGAACACTCTCTAGCTAAGTCATGGTAAGCAAAGTGAGTAGATGTTAAAATGGACCGTGATGCTGCTTGGTGCATGTGAGCGGATAGTTTACCCAGATCATAAATACTCCTGCTCACACCCAGCCTGTTCAACTGTAAAAGTGGAATGTATTTCTAAGCCTAACAAAATAAACTGAGATGTGATAATAAGCCATCCAGTTTCATAAAGGAATTTAGAATTCTGACCTAATTCCTTCTCAGGAGGGTTTATCACTAACTTATAAATAACTTACAGGTCTAAGGCATGTCAAGGGAGAATAAATTAGCAGAATAAACAAAACACTTGGAGATTTCCAGTCCCTGCTGCTATGACTGTCTTGGGGAAAGACTGGGAGAGGAGGATGCTAACATCTGTGCTTAGGTTCGTTTTCTGGCTGGCTTAACTCCATTAGAGAGTTGAGTCCAGAGAAGAATAGGGTACGGTGGAAATGATACCTGTCTCCTGATGTGTTTATTGCTGTTTTTATTTATGTCCTAGTGAGGAGAGAGAGAACTGCAAATGTAGAACATGGTTGCAATCTAAACTGACCTTTTCTGTTATCATATAAGAAGTTTTAGTTGGTTTTCCCTGATGGCTGCTGCTGTTTTAGTGACTCAGTATGACCTCTTGTTGTGAGTGGACAGTTGAGATATATGGTATTACCTTCCCTTCCAATTTTTGGAAGTAAAAAGTTCAAACAAATCCCCAGCTGTGTATGTCTTCTTTAATTCAACAGATACTTTTGTACATTGCGATATGAGCGCGTGTGTGCATATATTCCTGTTTATATAAGATTATATGTGTTGTTCTGTTGTCTACATTATTAAACAAAATGAAGAAGCATTAGAAGTATCTAACGTAATATTTCATTCCATCATCATTGAGCACATTTTTTTAGTAGATCTAAAATCATTCTCACCTTTTTTCTTAATGAAAAACTCTTAACTGAGTTTTAGAAGATATAAGTAGATTATAATGTGATAGTTCCATATGTGTGTGCTTTAAATATAGTTGTACTTGAAAAAAGTAAAGAAACAAATTCTAAGCAAATCTTCACATAACTGGGATCAAATTCTGGAGGATTGCCCCTGCCCCCATACTCTAGTGATTTTGTACTTCAGGAAGCTTGGCATTTTCATATTACCCAGTGGTATTTTGATAGGAGTGGATATCTGACTTTCTCTTTTACTTAGACTTTAAATCTGTTCCTACCCCAGTCTCAGAGCTGCACGTGGTATCCTTGCCAGGGGCTGGTTACAGCAACGCTGATGTAAGCTGTTTGTTCTTGCTCCTTGTTCACCTTGATAATGAACTAATGAATTTACTTCTCTCTTTTTGTTCGTACAGCTGGAAGTTGAGATCACAGATTTAAGCGGGAAAATCATTGATGGCCCAGTCCGTCTAGACATTTCTGTAATTGATCAAAATGATAACAGGCCAATGTTCAAAGAAGGACCCTATGTTGGTCATGTCATGGAGGGATCTCCTACAGGTAAGTCCATGCCAGTCATATGTCTATGAATTACCACTGACTAAGTTCTGCCTATTGATAAATGTATGGTTTTTATATTGGACATTTTTTCTTTCTGACTTTGTGGCTCACTGAATCCCTCATCGCATAAGGAGGTGAGAGCAGCCTTTTGGGACAGTGAGTAATGATTTTTTGGAACAGTGAAGTTTCTGTGCTAAAAGAGAAACAAATGCAAAACAATATAGCTTGGAATGAAAGCCTGGGCTTAGGTTTTCACTTTGTTATTCATATGTGGTATCAACAAAGATAACCCTTAGGATACGATTAAGATTCAGACCAAATAAAACATGTACAGTATCTCTTCAGAGGGGAAATTCCACCTATTCTCTGTAAGGTTGTCTGCTGGCAGGGTGGTTTTTATTTGCTTATATAGTACTGGGTGAGGTAAATAATGGGAAGAAATGGAAAATGCATTATAAATATACTGGTACTGTCGGGCAGGTTGGGATATTGAACTGCGTTACCTGTGTAACAAAATAAAACCACACTTTGAGAATTAAAGCCGGTAATGAAAGTGTTGTGCTGAGGTCACTGAAGATTTGATTATGAAATTGTGTAAAAATAAAGATTTTTTTTCCAAATTCTGGTTTGGATGCACACAGCCATTCTAGCTAAATTCTTCCTGCAGACACAAGCTGAAGTAGTTCTCTTCAACTTTCATCCTCAGCTGTGGTGCAGTTTTGTTGCGAGTTGTTAACCAGCTGTTGCATTTCACTCCAGAGGTATCTCTACTGCGTTTGTAAGCGGTAATTGTACGATCAGAAAGCATAATAGAGTTAATTGTGAGCTCAGGGAAAGAAATCTAAATGATGGAAGCCCCCATGAAGATCAGTGGAGTGATCCTGATTTCGCTGAGATCAGAGTTGCAGGCTGTGTATCTATATGTCTTTCTGTGCATCATTAAACGCAAGGCTGTATCCTCTGTACACAGCTGAACCTGTGCCTGAGTTTAGACGTGGTATTTGGGATATTTGGGCATACTGAAATATTTTGAGATGAAAGCAGGAGTCAAGTGTGTTATATTACTATGAATATTTAACGTTCATTGAAGTTTAATGCAGTGACAATGTACTTTGTTTGCTGTGAACAGGGTAGACAATACCTTTCACTTTAGTTGCTATGTTATATGTTGATAGGAGTAGATATTATTTTTGCTCTTATTTTATCATTTGCGTAGCTTCTACAAATTGTGTAACCTTCTCAGCAAATTTTACATTACACATATAGCTGGGATTGTTTGATTAGCTGCAGGTGTGAAGTACATGATGAACTGCTCTTTTGTCAGTGTTAAGATAATGTTAGTTTACTTCTACCACCTCTCCTTATATTGAGACATGCTTCTGATTCAGTATGCATGTTCCTCAGTCCAACTCGCAGTGCATTTTTCCTATCGTTATCTTCATCGTCCATTTTCTCCTACTTCATTTTGGTATATATCCATGTGGCATTTGGAGTTACGATTATCTTACCTGTTAATTGAAGTTCGAATAATTTTGTTCATCTTCAGCTTTTGTCCTCTCCCTTTTTCCTCCAGATAACCCGTTAAACTTTGTAGCCTTCTTTTCCTGGTGCCAAGAGCACCAGTGCCTGCAAATTAGGCTGTGTAAAAGGGAACCAATGGAATCAGTTGTCAGCAAGAGTCTGTCATAGTTCTGTACTGCAGTAGCACTCCGTCAACCAAGATTTTGTGTTGTTTACATCTGTTTTCCTTAGTTCTTCAAATCTAGTGGCATATGTTTTAAAATTACTCATCAGATTTTGCTGTCTTTCTGCTTGCAATCAACAGTTGCACTGGACAGCTTGACAGAAATCTTCATGTGCATGAGTTTGCATGTATGTGCATGTAAATCAGCATGTTCTGGTTCCTTTTTACTGTACTGAAATTACATTGCTGAATTTCTTGTTTGAAGTTCCAAAAGAAAGACTTTGCATTATATGCATAACCTTTTTGCCTATCACAGCCCACCTTACACCTTCATTCAAATTCTATATCAGCCCCATTCATCAAACTAATCCTCTGCAGAAAAATAAATAATGCACAATAAATAATGACTCGTCTTCATGATCACTAGATCAAAATGTAAATGTCCATGGATGCAATGCAATGATGAGAGAAGTGTAATTACATTGGAAATGATATAGATATACTACACTGTGACCTGAAGGAATTTGAGAACTTTTTTAGGGGTTCGGCCCAGTATCATCTTGTTTTAAGTTACTCATTTCTGGGTTCCTGTGTGTCTATTGATTCTAAAATTGCACTTGAACACTGTCTATATTCAGAAATATGAAAGAATTACTAATAAATCTTAGGGAGAGTTTAGCAATACCAGTTTAAATACAGATCTTCATTTCAATATCCGAATGAAGGTCTGGGCTGGACTTCCTTCGGATTGCTGTAAGACTGATGTCCCAGGTTTCTCTTGTTTTCTAAGTGGCTTTTTGTCTCTAGTATTTTGAAGATTTAGTTCCTTGATTAGGGTAAGACAAAGAATACTTTGCCTTGCAGTGATGTTATGTATTTTTTATTTTTATTTTTTCTAAACTCGCAGTTCAAGCTAAGCTTTTTTTTTTTTTAAAAAAAATACTCTTCCATTGCTGTGCACCTCATAAGACACCAAGGCAGTAATCACATGGTGGCTAGAGAACAGAAACAGCTTGAACAATTTGAACAAGCATGCACAGGCAACCTACTGCGATGAATTACACCGTAATGAGATGGTTCTGTGTGCAAGTCATCCTTTCGTTTCTCTCTAATTTTTGTTGGAGCTCCTTTGGGCTTTGGGACAGAACTAGGGTGTAAATAATAACACTGGTAGCAATAGTGAAGTGGTTGTGCCTTAGCTTCTCCAAAGGATAGTGCATCGTCTTGCACGTGTTTAAAGTTCTGTATTTTTTCAAGATTGAAATACTGCACCAAGCAAAATATGACAGTTTCCCCTTGTAATGTACAACTGACCTTCTTTCTCTGCGACACATACTAGTTAAAATGAGAAAAAAATTAAGAAAACATGGAGATAGTGTGTAATTTTTGTATTTATTACTACATGTGTCTATAAATAGTTAAAGAACCTTTTGTGCATACTCCCAACATCAATGTATTTTAGTGGTGTTTTAATAGATTTTTGAGTTACTAAGGCTACATTTCTGTACTCATAAATTTGATTTTTGGTTGTTTGGACGGCTAGTATTTTTGTGCCATCGCTTTACTAAAGAAGAAAATATCTAGCGTTGTTACTGGGAATATAGAGCAGTATTATGCATCACATGAAAAATACTCACTAGTTTCAAGCCAGGGCTTGTCACAGGTTGTGATTTATTTTATGAGAAAAAAGTGTGAATGGCAGGCAATACAGCGATGCATTTTCTTATATGTATTTTTTTTTCCCTGGGAGTGAATTTAATCAGCTATTTTCATGGAAACCAGTCATATTTCTGGAAATAGCCTAGAGTCAAATTCTTACAAAAGTACGCTGAAATGCATGTTTAAAGTGACTGTATGACCTCTCCTGGACAAATTAAAAATGTGGTGACTCTCTGTTTGGAAACAAACAAACAAAAAGCGAAAACCAGCCCAGCAGTTGAAAGGTAATTTGCATTTTTCCTATTGATTGCTAACCTCTCCAATTAGTGCAAGAGACTGGAGCCAACATATAACAGAAAAATGATACTTGAGGCTAATTCCATGACACCTATGGCAATATTTCTACAGGTTGTAATGGGCTTTGGCTTAATTGCGCTGCTGATTTCTCACCTTCTTGTTTTCTACCTTACGACACAGTGCGTTTCCTGTAGTTTGGAGACTTGTCTGATCTCTGCAGCTGCCAGCCCTAAGCTTTAGGGTCTGTGGTCTGCTGCAGACCTAAGCTCCGTGAGTTGACGAGGGGGACTGGAATCTTACGAGTTACATAGGCAGGCAGGGATGTTTGGAAAACCTTCCCCCTTAAATGGTTGAAAAGCAAGGGCTAGTTAAGTGAGCTTGGCAGCCGTCTCGTTTCACTTGCTTGGAGGCATTTAGCAGAAATTATTTTAAACACATTTGACGTCGTGAAGTGACTTGTAACGGTATGTTGCAAGCCCATTGGGGTAAAACCTTACTGCAGTGGTTGGGAAAATTGCTTGAGAATTGCATTAAAACCCAGCAACTTGTTTTCCATGGCACAATAGCCAGAATACGTTACATTCCAGCTGAGGAACCCCAAAGCAGGACTGGGAGATGTCTATAAATAATTACTCGAAATAATAGGACATGTAAAGATGCAAACAGAAGAGGGATGTTCAATATCAAAAAATAATAATCTGTAAAACTGGATAAAACACGAGGAAGCGTCTGAAGCACTGAATGTCATTGATAGCTGTACACTGTATACAAGTACATGGCTGTCATCCAGATAAATGAAAACTGGTTCCAAAGGTGGCAGCTTTACATCAAGAAGAACATGCCATGCTGTCTTTTTACACTTAACCCAACAGCAACAAGAAGATTAATACATGAATGAATATTAACATGTTTGGATGTGGTAGAGGAGAATGAAAAGATACCAGGGGAAGTAAACTACAGACTGGCCTAACAAAGTGGCCAGGATACTTTAGACATCCTTTTCTGGCTGCTGTGCAGCTTTTGTCACCCTTGATGCATTTCAAATATTATGGGAGTGGGGTTTTTGACTCTCTTTTTTTCATTCTTTGCAATGTCTGCTGGTTCATGGAATAAGAGTTACCAAATCTGTAAAATGCTTAAAATTGCATTGAATTTGGTGAGCTCTGCAAGCCCACATCTTTCCTGCAGCCTGTAAATCCAAGAACATGGTGGTGCATTTAAGAGCTTTCCTCTAGTCAAAAGATAGGAAAGACAGGCTTTTCCCAAAGAAGCTCCAGCAGAAGAGAGCAGTGAAGGGTAGCGTCTCTTTTCGTCCAAGTAAAGGTAGCACCTGATGTTTCCCAGTGTCTTCTGATTCTGTCTATATCAGTATCCAGATGTTACTTCTCCGTACTTCATGCTTTTTTATCATAAAAGTTACTATGTTCTATGTGCATGTTTGTTCATGTTTTTTAACGCATTGCATGTGTGTTTTGAAAGGATTAGATTGGAAGAGTGCAGGTTATCAAATTCTTAATAGCGTTAGAAAGAAAATGGTGTCAACAGTGACACCCCTTAGCACGAGCACTGAACGTCAGTTAGGTGAGAGGTGCAAGCCTGAAGCAGGACGTGCGTTGCGTGTATGTATTGGGCTGATGCTTTGCACTTTGCTGAATCTTATGCAAATGGGGAGATTTGCAGAGTTTTTGAGGGCCGCATGTATGGAAACTGCAATCTGTTTAGCGGAATACACATACCTTGTGTAAAACTACTTTACCAAGCAAAGTACTTCCTAAAATTTGCAGCTGGATAGAGTTTGTGACTGTAATGAGAGAATCAAAGTTAGATTATTTGAATAAGAACTGCAGAAAAGATATAATCAAAGCAAGGAGGTACATTTTGATGGGTGTCAAAATGTACTTTTAAGTGAACCACAGGCACATGCTTGAAGTACTGCTGATGTAGATGATGGTCGCAAATTCAGACAATGAAAAAAAAGTTTGAGACAACATCAAAAGCACTTTTCTGTGTTTTAGTTTATAATGAGAATAATAATTAGGAATGCTTTTTGATATTCCTTATAATATGAGGAATTATGCTGAACTCATTTGGGGATTCACCTAATATAAATCAGTATTTCCACTGAATCTACAGGGGAAAATGCTAAACAGATTTAATTTTCAAATGTGAAATGGAAGCTTGCATATATGTATTGTAGGCCTGCTTTGTATGATATAGGAATACTGATGAATTTTAATAATGAAAAGTAAAATACTGCAGTTTGTTTTGAGCTTTAATTATAGGAGTCTCACCAGATAAATCCTGAATAAAATAATAAAACAATAAATATAAATAACAATAATAAACAGTATAGCAATAATAAATAATAATAATTTTATTAATAAAAGATAATAAAATCCTTACTAACCTGTCTGCTAGACCCTATCTTTCTCCCAGTTGGATGGGCACGATCTGCTAATCTTGAGGAAAGTACTTTGAATTTCTTCTCTCATCTTGTATTTTATTATTCTGATTTGATCCAAATTAATTGTTTTCTCCCAAGCTAAGTGAAAGACGTTTTCCCCATGCTTTTTTTTTTTTGTTCTCTTTGTTAAATAAAGCTTGTAAAGATATAGCTTAGCCTTGTTTATCCTATGTGTAACCCAACACTAAAAAACGAAACTTTCAGTGTCATGTATTCTGAAAAAAAAATTTAGGAAAAGAGCCACTTTGACTTTACGTCTGACTAAACAGAATTGCTGAAAATTCAAGTGCGTGTTACAACCTCTCTTATGGATGGTGCCATAGCAGGTTTTGAAGATGCATAAATTCTTTTTCAGTTTCTGCCAGCTAGCTGCTAAAGGTATGTAATGAGTGCACTCATTATTTCATACTGAATTATTCATATTTTTTCTCAAATGATCAGTAGAAAAATCTTAGAAGTATATATAGATCTAAGCCATAAAGGTGAAATGTCTAACTACATCCACCTCAAAACTATTTCAGAATTAAGAGTTGAAATCCGGGCTTTTTTGAGTGAGAGCTCTGTGTGTTGCTGCAATACCTTGATTTTCCTGGAGGTTTGCAATGTCAAATGTCACACATTTAATTAAGAAGCTTGTTACCACGAGCTGTTGTGAAAAACAGGTATAAAGCGGTTCAAGGACTCTGACAAGTCCGGGGAGAGCGTTCACCGTCCGCGGCTTGATTGTTCGGCGCGGTGGGATTTAACGAGACGCTGGCCCGGGAAGCCGCCGGGTTGAGGGACTCGGGAGCGTGCAGGGCAGCCCGGCTGCGGCACCGCCACCCTCAACAAGTTTACTCATTTCTTTCAAGCTCTTTGTACACCAGCCTATCAATGTAACAGACATGAACTGGGCAGAGATATCTTTAACGCTAATATTTTTGATTTTCAAACAGAAGCTGGTTGGCTAATTATGCACAGTGGCTTTGTAAATACTAGGAGAAATTTGTTCCCAAATCTGTGTGTGGATAAAATATATCTGTAAATATATATATGTATTGCATTTATACATAGCAGAGATGCTTCAACGTGTGCAGACGTATGGATACTTACCTAATACTTTCATAAGCCTAGGGATCCTGGAATTTTCTAGTCACTGTGTGCATCTACATAATAAAAAGAAAAGGTGATAAATAGGCTATGTATTTATAAATCTTATAGTATTATGGCAGACAGATGTACATCCAATCTAATCTGCCCTTGTATCTTGGATGACCCACTGCAGTATTGCCCAGTCATCGCCAGGTGCGCCTTAACTGTGCCACTGTTTCCAAACTAGTACATTTTGAGCAAATTAAAATAATCTCGAGTGTAGCAATTAGTAGTTCACTGAAGCTGAGTATGTGGTAGGAATGTCTGGAAGCAGGAGCCTGCAGTTCACTCCAGGGTTCAATTATCCTTGATTTTCAGCAGAAATAGGTTAGGCTCAGAAAAAGCTCCAGATCACCTGAGGTGCCCGGGTCAGAGTTACTGACCCGCTTGTAAGAGGCAGAGATGCTGAGCCACCCCCTTCCTCGGCCCCAGACATAAAATTCGCCTTGACTCTTGTTCTTGTTAGGCATAAATGACTTGTTTGCTCACTATCCCTCCTGCTAAAATGAGCTTTCATCTGCTTTCTGTAGTTACACAGTAACACACTAGAAATTAGTCTTATAGCCTGAGCAGCGTTAATGCTTAACGTTATTGAATGTATTACGGTCTCTGTGCTTGAACGTTTCATATAGTAAAGTATCCTCTGTAATACGCTTCCAGGCACAGAGCAATCAAAGCAGAGATGAGTAGTTGTTTGGGCTGCTCTTACGTTATAGCCCAGGTTCATTAAATAAGAACAAGCATGTTCCTTAATTAAAGAACAAATGAATTTTTAAGAAAGCGCTGGCGTCCGTTCTGGCTCCTGAAGAACAGGGTCTCGAGTGTGCTTCTGTGATTCAATATTTAACTTCTTGCAAAGGGGAAATTTATCTGTACACTAATACGGTTACAAGTGGGTTTTGTGGCTGTTTATGCATCAACTTCTGCCCTCTTAGAAGAGGGAAGGATGAGCTTGAAAGGCTTAAGCAGCTTAGGCTCAGGGACATCGCCATCCCTATAGCCAAGTGATTGAAAGATAATGTAGCGTCTCAAAAAAATGCCCGGCGCTGTGCGGCGTGCTGCCGAGGAGGGGGAGACCACCGCCCCCGGGCGGGCTTTGGTGCTGGAAGAGCTCGGTTTGCGTTGGTACACCTCTAAACCCGGCGGGCTGTCCTGCGCGCTGGGCTTTGAGTCGGTGCCTAGTCGTCTCTCCCGCCCCGCTGTGTTTCCTTTGAGCCCGTAAAAGCGCGTGAGAAGGTGATAAATCCCCACAGCTTGCAATCGTGTGCTATAAATTTATTATATGATTTGGAGACTGATGGTGTTAGGTACAGTAGTTGAGGGACTACCCACCTTGTCCTCTCACTCGACTGGACGTAAATCCTGGGACTGTGCGTTTTATAACCCAGTTTTACAACGCGGAGCGTGGTTTCCTCTGGCAGCCGTGCCGGGGGGCCGCCGCCGGTCCGAGCCCTGGAAGCGGGCAGCGCGTTCGCCTTGGCGCACAGCGCCAGAGGTCAGTAGGCAGGTCCTTAAATTTCCGCTTTTTATTAAAAGCAGATCATTGCTGAACAACAGGATTATTTCTTTTTTTTTACTACTTCTTATTTATTTATTTATTTATTTATTTATTTATTTATAGGTTTTCCTTAATATTATCTGAAAGACACTATCAGCTAGATAGCACCTTAAAAAAAATCAGGTTCATTTAAACTGTGGGTTCAAGCTTTATGGCTTTTTCCTCTGTTTTTCCCTTTATTTCATTCCTCCCTATCTTATTATTCCCCTCCCCCATCCCTTATACAAATAGTGCCTGGGGGTTAAATTGGAGCCTGTAGACCTGAGAAGCCAAAGGAGAAGATACCACTAACGTGCTTCAAACTACTTAAGAAAATTTTTTAAGAGCAACTTTTTCTCACCCCAAGAATAATCTGCCAAAGATGAAGTTTGTTGTTGGGTTTCCTTGGAAAAAAACTCTCATACCGATGTCAGCTGCTGCAGAGGCCAAGAATGCCTGGCTGAGTCCGAATCCCAAACACAAGAAATGTGTGTGACAGACAGGCTGGCGGTGGAATCTCGCGGTGGTGCAGATTTCTTGCTTGTCGTCTGTCTTTTGCTTATCTGTGTTGGAAGCTTCCAGTAGAAACGTCTTAAATACGGATCTGAAGAAATATTGACAGGTGCATACTCAAGACGGTGATTTTTGGAGCAAAACGTAGCCCGCTGGTATTATGATTTAACCTTAGAGCAGTGAAGCGCAGTGATCATTACTGCAGCAGTTATCAGAAGGAAATTCTACAATTTTTATCTGCTTCTAAGTTACACTATTTTATAAGCTTCTACCCTTAAAAGAGGAGGGGGAAAGGAACCCCCAAACATCTTTAAGCATAACTTACCTGGCAAAAACTTGAGATTTAATTCTCTCTGCTGTTTTAAGAAGCACTGTAAATTCTTTGAGGTTTAATAAACGACGATGACAGTCGTAGCCAGGACAGAGGAACACCTTGAAAGTGCAAACGGTAGTATGTGGCGGTATTTAGAAACCGTTCAGCTGCAGCAATTGCTTTTGAAAGGGGAAAAGACTTCCCTTATTGCATATCAAATTATATGTTATTCCACAGATGGCAGAAATAAAACATTTGTAGCCACTGTATCTATATTTTTCTGCCTATTTTCTAATTATGAATGCCTGGGATTACAGACAATGAAGGTCTATTTGAGAAATATTATGAGAGAATGAAATCCAGCTCTAATTTTGAGTCACAGTAAAACCAAAAGTAGTTAAATCCTCTGTGAAGAAAACTGCACGAATGAACCTAAATTAATTCGGCTTTAACAGCCGTCTCAAAGTGATTGATAAGAAAACGTCAAAGTGGAACAGTTTTCTGTGGTCGACTCTTAACATTATGGATTGTTTTTCAGATTTTCTCTACAAAAAAATTCTGGGGAAATTGGCCCGAGTCTTTCAAAATGTTGCAGTAGTAACAGAAGTGCGACAAAATTACGTATTTGATGCTATAATGGTTCTAATAAATTGTCCTCACGTTTTTCTAATAGCGCTTACTTTGATTCCAGCTCCCTTTTTCTCCCTACAACACTATAACCCGGGTCACAGGATGAGAAGAGTGAGAAGGAGGGAAGGTTTAACGCGCGCCTCACGTGCATTAACCCTCGGGACGGCGCTGTGGTAGAACGGCGTACGTGCAGGACCTCGACTCCCTCAGCCCGTACCGCTTCAGCCAGCCTCCAAATGCTTTTCAGCAGCGATCGTAACTAGTGAGATAACAGTCAACGTTTAGGGCCGATAATCTCATTTTACTGCGATCAAATATGCGAATTCTAGGTCTAGTCTCCCTGTTAATACCTTTATGGCTGTTCATCAAAGATAGCCTTGTCAGCAGCACGCAGAATATCTGGTTTTCAGATATTCGGAGGGGGAAAAAAAATCAGAAATTTCTGACGAATGCTCGTTACAGGAAAAAGAACAAATGCCACAAAATGTGGAAAATATAATTTCAACTACTATCTCCCCCCCCACCCCCCCCACCCTTTTAATCTAGTATCAGTGCAGACGACCAGTGTGGCTTCTTTTCTAGGCCAATAGCTGAGAAAACAAAACTGGGAGCCAGGAGTTTTGCTCCCTGGTTGGAGTAAGGCTGTATTTTCCCTTCTGCTTGTCGGGCACCTGTTCTCTAGGCAGAGGATGGGGGTGCTGCTGCTCACGTACCTGCCGGTCCCAGGCAGTGCGATTCCTCGCCGTCCACGGCCTGGGAGATCCGAAACAGGCAGCGAAAGTTCCTGAGGTTGCACTGTGTTACAAGTGGCTGCGCTGCCCCCTTCTACCCCGGCAGGCTTGACGAAAATGAATGGAAAAGGTTTTCTTGATGGTTTTCTAGTAAAAAGGAAAACTGAAAATTAGGGAACATTGTGGATTTCAGCTGGAAAATATTTGACTTTCAGGTTTTCAGTTTGGTACGACAGATTGACATTATCTAACAAACTTTTTTTTTTATTCTAAAGCAAAAGTGAAAAATAGTTTGGTTAAAACATTTTGATTGATTTTTTTTTTTCCCCCACAATTTTGATTTCTACTATGTCTAAAAAATACTTTAAAAATCAGAGACTCCTGTCTTTGTGTGAAGTATTGTGCCGATGAAGATGATGTATGACTTCATCCTTCGGGTTGTTCTGTCCCAGCTGAAAAATCTGCTATTGAAAGGGATATTTACAGAGGAATCAGCATGAAGTTTAGCACTTGTAAAAGACAGTTTTCATAAGAGTAGAAGTATTTACTGATTATTCTAAGTGAGAAGAGTATGGTGGAGAACATGGTCTGGAACAAACCGGGAGCCTCCAGCAGCGTGCGCAGCCCCGCGGGATGCGGTGGACCGCAGGGGGTGGGATTTGGCCGCTCGTTTCCCCTGCGGAAGCTCTGATGGGGGTTCGGGAAATGATGTTTGCACCAGGAGTAAAGAGCATGTTCAGCTCTTAGTATCTTTTTATTTTAATCATCCAAGGCGTTGTTAGTAACTTTGGCCGGGAAATTTATTTTTAATGTGATTTTGAAATGGAGACGCACTCCTGCAGACAAAGCGATTTTAATTAATGAAATGATTTGTGGTACAGTGCAGAGTATGTCCATGGGGTCGTATGATTGCTCCTTCAATGAATATACATTATGTATTTTCTTCCAGGGTACTCAAGGGTGTAATGTTATTAAGTATGCAGGAAAATAGTATTTCTTGGCCTCATTGCTTTAGGCTTTAAGAGGCCGGCTAATACTTGACCTCACAGGGGGAAGGTAGGTATTTTTTTTTTTCCCCCACACTGAATAAAAGCCCTGTGAATTGTGTTTGTCAAACCTTTTCTCACTTTTCTCGAATGAAGATATATTGATTTGTTGCTCCAAGCTGTAATCTATCATGTGTAGTGCCAAACAGCTCCTTTGGGCTTTGGAGCCACTGCCAGAGCGTCAGTATGTTTTTGTAATCTGAATTCTCTGATGCTCGGTTAAAACTGTGTTGAACAAGCATTCTTTTCTGATGTTGGCATTTATGAAAGTGGTCTCTCTCTTTTTAAATGGACTCAAAGTCAGAGTGTGTAATTCCTGTAAATATTCTTGATCTATTATTTCTTAACATGTGCCCTGTACTTCTGTGCTGTATCTGAAAAAAATGGGAGGCATCTGAAACAGTTAGATTCAAGGGAGTGTTAGTGAGGGATTTCTTTGTTTTTTCTTGTCAAATGACATTCCTTTGTGTCAGCGGAGATCAAGTATTATTAAATAAACAGATGTAGAAAAGTCAAATTCATGCAGCACTGTTATTTCTAGATAATAATGTACTGCAAATATCCAAGACTTAGGAGACCAAAATTGCAAGCTTAACTATTTAGCGTGGAAAAATCATTCTCGCTACGTTACTGTACCTCTGATTCAGAATACGGTGCTAGCCTAGGCTCAGGCCTATTTATTGAGATTTTTGCATTTTCTATTGTGCTTGAACAGGATTTTGTCCAAAACTTTTCTTTTGAAATATAATTTGCTACCTTCATTTTCTTTTATACTATACTGTGTGAAACATTAATTAATGTTACTGATTTTGTAGTTTGAATTGTGTAGCACCCACAGCACCTTTGCTGGGAAGCTCTGTGGCTAAGTATTGTTACCCTAAGCTTTCACAATAAATTCTCTGATTCAGCACCTAGGTAGCATTTTTACTCTTCACAAAGTTCTCCTTTGGGGCAGAACACCAATTATAAAAATGCAGCCCCAGCAGTTGCGTGATATTAAAATGAAATTTATGCAGTAGCATATAACAGCGAAACAAACTGTTAAGCAACATAGTGTTCCTGCCTATATGCGATATTATTAGGTCCTTGCTCCCACAGGCTGTGGCGAGGAAATGCTGCAGTCAGAAGAATTGTGTGTCTGCAGGACTGGGCTGCTTTGGAGAGAGCCCTGGCGTGGAGCCGGGCAGCGTGAGAAGAGGAAACATCCCGCTGATCTCTCTGAATGGAGCTTGCTTGGGCTTCTGCCCCTAGGAGACAGCAGTTCATATTTTAAAGTGAGAAAAATAATGTTTTCCTGTTTTGGGTAATTGGTATCCAGGATCTACAACATTATTCTCAGAGAAAATAAAAATACTGCTAGGAAGAGCAAAATAAAAATGGTTTAAGGTTCTGGCAAGTTCCACAGTAGTTGTAGGAGTAAGTTGAGGACTGCCCAGAGGAAGCCCTTGCCCTAACACCACTAGGAGAATTTCTGGTAAATAAAGAGTTGTCAAGCTTTGAATGGATATTCATAGAAACCAAAAATATATCATAGAATGGTAAGGTTGGAAGGAACCTCTGGAGATCATCTAGTCCAACCCTCAGCGTAGCCCATATGGGGAATATAAAAATAACTCTTATAAACAGAATTCAATTGCATCTAAGAAGGTATCTTGAAATGTTTGTAGGGTACCTGTGAATACATGGGGTGTGCCTGCCATCACTGCCGCGTAGGAGCATGCTGTACAATGTTAGTTAAACAAATGCTTATTTAGCAAGGGAAGTTCACGATAGATTTCTCAGAGATACGAGGGGCAATTCTATTACTGTTCTGCAAAGTATTTTTGGAGATAAGTCGTTCCCAAGCCCAGTAGGCCAGGGCTTTGTAGGCACTCAGTTCATCGCTGTTGTAGAAAAGGACCAGAACTGTGGAAAACAAAAGCAGTAGAGGCACATCAGCATTTTTTAACAGACAGTGTAATGGATCATGAAATTGCGTACATTACTGTTTGGACACGCTTGCAAACATTGTTTTGCAACCTTCTAGTTTTTCATTTAAAGAGCTTTACCTTCTTAATTTTAAGCTGAACAGTATCATGGTTTCTGTTAACAAAAACCTACAGTGCTCAAAATCATTACAAGACGAAAAGATAGACATGCCTGTTGGGTTTGTTTGTAATCTTGCTTATTTGGCAGTTTAATTTTGGAAGGTTACACTTTCAGCAGATTTGGTATATGCTGCAGGCTTACTAAATAAGAACTAAAGAATTAAGAATTTGATCATATATTCTTAGCTGGGGAAAAAAAGTTAATAGTATAGCTTTTCCTTCCCAATTTCATATTTTGAAGGTGTGCCATTGCTAGTTAAGATAATGTAGTTTATCCATCCTTTGGGCTCTTATTTTCTCATTGCTACAGCTGTGAGAAGCAAAAGCTGAAATTATCAGCTTTGGGCTTCATTGCTATTGAATGAAGTTTTAAGTCTTTTTTCTTTTCATTTTTTCCCCTCTTTTTTTTTTTTTTTTTTTTTTTTTCCTCTCCTTTCCTTTCCTTCAAACTGATTAATTCTTTTGGAAGTAAGCAAAGCTTTTAGATTTTCCTTTTCCTGGTTTCTGGTTTACAACTCAGATGTCAGTTCCTTTACAAGTAGTTACTCATAACTGGTAAGTTCAGGTGAAGGACATCACAATATTTTCCTCAATGACTATATAGGTTAAAGTAGTAGTTACCACATTTGCAGAATGTCACCCATATCACTGTAAATGGATGTGCTCACACTGGGTCAGGACACTGGCAGAAACATCAACTAATGCATGCTGCGGCTATTGCCGGCAGCTGTAGCAGCTTCCAGCTTCAGGCAGGTGATGCCTGAGGATGGATGCAACCATTCGTCCACACCTAAAGCCTTTACAGAAAGGCTTTATCCCTCCAAATAGCTCTCCTACCTCTTGCCGCTCAGTCCCATGCTATCCCATGCTCAGTGCCCGCTGTGACTTCCCAATGGACATGGTTCATCTCAACTGCACGAGCAGAACTGGTCCTGGCTGCCAGTGAGCCCCTGGTTGCTTCTGGGTTCGATATGTGCATTAACTGTACTCTCACTTAAGAAGTGTTGTTGTATTTGTGTTGTAACTGGCGTATGTTTGCATTTCTTTGGCCTGTCCTAAGGGTTTCAAGCACTGTGTCATTGGTGCTAGAATAGAAAAAATATTTTTCTTGACTTTTGTGTGCTGGTGTTTTCATAAGCGTGTCTGTGGGGATGGGGAAGGGTGAAGCTCCTTAAATACCATTAAATTTGCTTAGACTGCATCATCCAAAGAACTAGAAAACATAAAAAAGGATTAATTAAGAGAAACAGAATTAGGTAGGGTTTCTTTGTTGTTGTTGTAGCTGCTTTTAATACCTAATTTATGTTTTCTCTTGCAAATCTAGTATACCTTAGCTGTAGGCTAGTCCTTAACATGGTCTAGGAATGATGACCTGTTGAATGCTAAATAGATGTTGTGGACCAATATTAATGAGGGTCTGTGAAACTGTTTCCTTATTGCTGCTAGCCAAAGGGAGAAAAAGAAGGTATTTTCATGGTTTGCTACTATGCCTAGGGATACCTAATTTACATATGGCCTAAAACTGCTGATCAGAGCTAATCTCTGTGATCATTATAGCTTGAAGAAAGGTTTAATATTCAGGACTTTCTGAAGATTTTTCTAAACAAAAAGAGCCTGCTTGAAAGTGGGCCATTGGCAAGCCAGGAGTGTGTGTGGCTGCCAAGAATGTTAATGGCTTGATGCTGATGAGTGAGGACTTATGCTCAAGCCCTTATGCTCAATAAAACCTTTTGCAGAACTTTGTTGCTGATTTTTTCTCACTTTATTTTAAGTCTGCAGTAATGCACGCTTTTTCTTCAGATTTTTCTGAGCGGTCTTCACAGAACAAGAGACAGTGAAATGTGGCTGCCTGGTAAAATCTTGGCTGCAGACATGGTTATAGTTATTGTCATTAGATGTCCTTAAAAGTCTCTTTCTCTTGACAGTTTTTCTGGTGGGATTGCTAATTTGTGGTTCGGTCTGTCATCTTTGTTCTTTTTAGTGTGTAAAAAGAAGGGGTGTAAAACTTTCCAAAAAATTACTTCCCTAGTTTCTTTCTCATCACCTTTTTGTTCATCAGAGATATGCAAATTGATTACAAGCTTTTTTGTTTTGTTCATGATGATCCTGAGTCAAAAAGAACTGAAAAATGATGATAATGTGCCAGCTGATAACTTTGCTTGCCTTCTGTCTCTGTACACGGTGTCACAAATATTCTATTTTTCATCAGACTTCTGAGAAAACCAGTAGCAGTCAAATGACTTCGAAGCGAGGGGCAGGACTGTTCACCTTATTCGTCAATGACCTAGGTGAATGGAGAGTGCCTCCTCGGCAAGTTTGCTGATGGTACCAAATTGGGAGGAGTGGCTGATACAGCTGAAGGCTGTGCTGCCATTCAGAGAGACCTGGACAGCCTGGAGAGTTGCACGGAGAGGAACCTCATGAAGTTCAAAAAAGGCAAGTGCAAAGTGTCTGCACTTAGGGAGGAATATCCTCATGCTCTAGTACAGGTTATGGGCTGATCTACTGCAAAGCAACTCTATGGAGAAGGACCTGGGAGTTCAGGTGGACAAGAAGTTAATCATGAGCCAGCAACATGCCCTCCTGGCCAAGGAGGCCAATGGTATACTGGGGTTCATTAGGAACAGTGTTGCCAGCAGGTGCACGGAGGTGATCCTGCCCCTCTGCTCAGGCCTGGTGAGGCCACATCTGGAGTACTGTGTCCAGTTCTGGACTTCTCTCAGCAGGAGAGACATGGAGGTACTGGAGAGTCCAGTGTAGGGCTACAACTACAATTAGGATGCTGGAGCATCTTTCTTATGAGGAAAGGCTGTGAGAGCTGGGCCTGTTTAGCCTGGGGAAGAGAGGAGATCTTATTAATGCACACAAATATCTTAAGAGAAGGTGTCAAGAGGTTGGGGCCAGACTCTTTCCAATGGTGCCTAGAGGCAGGACAAGAGGCAACGGGCACAAACTGAAAAACAGGAGGTTCTACCTGAATATAAGGAAGAACTTCTTTACTGTGAGGGTGACGGAGCACTGGCACAAGTTGTCCAGAGAGGTTGTGGAGTCTCCTTCTCTGGAGATATTCAAAACCCACCCGGATGCGATCCTGTGCAACGTGTTCTAGGTGACCCTGTTTGAGCAGGGAGGTTGGACTAGATAATCTGCAGAGGTCCCTGCCAGCCTCAACCACTCTGTGATTCTGTGAGATTTCAGTCTGTGTATCCATCTGGGATCCATTTATAAATGCATTTACAGCTCCTCTGCTGATGCAGTACAGTTTCTGTTACTTACTTGCTTGGCCTTTGCACTAATGTAAGTGGTTAAAAAAAAAATCTCTTTCTTGAGGGTGCATTTACTTCTTAATGTGAAGGTATTTTTAAGAGGTAAGAGTCTCCTGTTATCTTCAGGAGATGAAATGCTCCTGTTATTTTTGCAGATGTTTCTTTCGGAGGGATAAAGAAGTGAATGCCCCACTCTATGCTGTGTGTGCCCAATCTGCCCCAACAACCTGTAGAGAAACCGTTTCATAATTGGTTGTAGTGACCAACAGCTGTGATATGGTGTTCGTGGGGCCTCCTGTGGTTGCTGTATTTGTACTGCTCCAAACAGACTTTACATTTTGTGGCTCTCTGTATAGTACCTGTGCTTTTTCCTGGGCACTGGGGAGTCTGGGGTGCTTTACACCTACCAGAGAATGTTTTCTTATCTCTGCCTCCTGTTTCAGTCGTGGGTCCTTGCGAGGAATGGGCACACGACACTTTGGGCCCGGACCCAGATGTGTACAAATCAGGACCTGAAACCATTTTTCCTTACAGCACTGTTAATCTCTTTGGCATCACGGACACTCTGCATCTTCTCATGCATTAAACTGCAAGAGGAGGTATTTATTAACTTTAATTTTGTTTAGTTTGTTTCTTAAAAGGCACAAATTTGGGGATGTTTTAAGATACGGTTCACGAATTTTGACAAGTGAACGTTTTATTAGGTAGCTTTGCTGTGAATTTTATGACTATTGTGAATTGTAACCTTGTCAGTGATATCAGTGACATTCTGTGTGATTAGTGAGCCATTTGCAGTCTTCACCGATAAGAATTGCTAATAATTTGTTGAAGAATTAATATTTCTATGTGTTGGTAGATGGCACTCTTTGAAATGCCCTCTTATTCAATTTTTGCAAATAATCATTTTGAGAAGATCCCTTCAAAAAAATAGTGTTAGACTAGTTCCCAACACTTTGGACTATGCTGAGCACCTATAGCTTCACATTTTTACTGCTGAATGCATCACTTTTCGGACCAATCTGGGCACCCTCTGGCATAGGACACAGGTGTTAATTGTTACACCTACTTTTGACTTTTTGAGTGATTTTGAAGAACGTGAATTCTTGCTTGCTATTTATTTTTTTTGCACATTTGGAAATGGCTGCCGCAGTTGGCAGCTGCAAGTTGCCATGGAGATATTTCTGTAGACTCTAAAGGGTGAATGATAATGTTTAAATGTGCTCATTATCTACCTGCAGTGTGCATATATATTTGTCTTACATTAACAAAATCCCACTGGGTGGTTGAGATTTAATAATTCTTATGGTTAAATAACATAGTTGACATTACAAATTTTGAAGATCCTTTTCAGAGTTGGACAAGTACCTGCGTTTTCAGAGTCAGGTTTTAAAATTATTACAAAGTACGAAATTCAGTTCTTTGTAGGTTATATGGATTCTTCTGCTGTTGGGGAAGTTAAGAGCTGCATACAGCCGTTTGACAGGATGGGCAGCAGAGTGCAGTGCAAGGGTGCGCATAGCGGCGGAAAAAGCGGAGCCCCGCTGCCGGGCGAGGGGTGGAAAATGCCGGTGCAATGATGGGAGCTAAGGAGATTGCCTCTGAACCCCCTTTTCTTTCTTGATCTCTCTGCACATACACCGAATTCTTGCAAAGTTGTATATTTCTACAAAGTTCTGTATTTTGTGAACACTTGACATTTATTAAACAAAAATGCATTTAGAGCTCCAGTAAAGAGCAATCTCAAATCCTTTAACAGTGAGAATAAGGAGGTATAGAAAATGGTTGATTTGAGGATTCATTAGTACTTCTAGGATAAAGTTCTGAGTTTTAAATAGTAAGTTCCTGTTACATTTTATTAATATGTATCACCTCAACCCTCCTGGAATTTCCATGGTATTAGGCGGTAAATAACAATCTACAATTGTTATAGTGCAATATAAATTGCTTATTTTTATATATAAATGTCTTTCTTTAAGTAGATCAGACTTACTTTGAGCTTGCTCTTGTGTTTTTGCTTACTGTAAGTTTTTGTTTGCTTTCAATTTAATTTTGTTTTTAACAGATTTTTTTTAACCATATTCATGGTAAAACACATGAGTATCAATAAAGAAAATAATCGCACTATTTTACAATCCAGTGGCAAATCCGTAGAAAATCCAACAGTTGAAATGAAGATTGTCCTATAAAAATACCTTTATATAGGTATCTCAGTGTCAAAGGCAATATAGCTGAAATGGTGAGTTCACTCCATTTCAGTACAGTTTTTGGTATTACTCAGAGAGATGCAGCTCCAGATGAGCACGTGGATTCTATTTTTCTCGTCTTGGATTTGTAACCTTTGATATGCATGCCTCTGGTAACAATATTGCGGAATTACTAACGTTTTTTGAGAACAGGTCTTGAGCTTCTTCCTGTAAGATAATCATCTGCATTACTTCTGTTTTATACACCGTGAAATTAGAAAGGTTAGAGTCTGTTCAATTTCTTCTGCATATATTAATTAATCTCTCAAAGTTTTTCTGAATTAGGTACTGAAAGTTTTTATTCTCACAACTGAAAAGAAAAGCCAGGAGTGAAGGTTGGTTTTCCAGCTTGAGCTGACTTCCTTCCACGTACATGTTGCCTCCTTTCCTTTTTCGTTTGTGTGGTTGCAAATAGTGTTCTGTAGGACCCGTCTCATCCGTTGCAAAAGGCAGCTGATGTGTGGTGAAAGATGATGTGCAGTGAATGAGACCAGGGCCGCAGAGGACGGAGAAGTATAAGCTTTTCTTTAGGCAGGTAGTTCACCACTTAGCGTTAACCCCAATATTCCTGCTAATGCCAGCGGCTTGCACTATTCATTTGCTTTAAGTTAAGCGCCTAGGTCTGGCTCTTACAAACTTTTCTCTGTGTGATTTGCAGCAGATGGGTTAACAGCAGGCTGGAAATGTAACTGAGGTACTGATTCAGGTTATCTTTTCTATCTACAGTACCTGATTATAAATAACAGTTCCCTGAAGATGGCACAATAAAAGCACTGAGTAAGAACAGAATTGATAATGTCATTAATTTATATTGAGGAACAGGCTTCTCCCTGTGTACTAGGTCATTTGGGAGCTCGGAGGACAACAAGGCAAACCGTTTGTAAAATTAGGTGTCCCAACTTCTTCCTGCAGGAAAGCTCGAGTGGCTATTAACATGGTATCACTCATTCACTTATTTTCACCAACAGCTGTAGCCCTGGAGGATATTGAAAGCAGTGCGGTACGATAGCTTCTCTTAACTCACACTGTATCTTGTGGCTCGAGGACTTTCTGCTGAAGAGCTTCCATTTTATATAATATTAAAGAGATGAGCAAGATCTAAATGGTAGGCTGAAGAGAGCAGCCTGAGTCTGGGATGTTCTGGAAAGACCTGAGCGTGCAGCAGAAATCAGGCAGGACGCTGAGCTGAAAACTGCTTGTGGTTGTGCGCACCGGTGTGCGAGTGGCCCCAGCTCCTGCTGCAGTGTCTTAGAATAAAGATGATTTAGCTTTGGATGGTGGTGGTGATCTTGCGGCAACTCAGAAATCCTTTGATAATTTTGCGCTGATGTTGCCAGTGTGACAACATTTTGTGATGATAAATGTCCTCTTTAAATTGCTTAGAAACCCTTCTTCTCTTTCAGATGCTACATAAGTCTAGCTGGGGATTAGAGGAGGGTGGCTGTGGTCAGACAGAGTGGGTGAGGTTGAAAAGGACCTCTAGATATGATCTAGGCAAACCCTCCTGTGCAAGCAGGGTCACCTAGAGCATGCTGCCCAGGATTGTGCCCAGACAGCTTTTGAATATCTCCAAGGATGAAGACTCCACAACCTCTCTGGGAAACCTAAGGATATTGATTGAAAAGAACAGGGAGGTTATAGGGGATGGAAGAAATCTCTGATCTTGTGAACAAGAGGCACAAGACCCCTCTGACATAGCCTTGTTCTCCTTCTGTGTGGCCCTACTACGGTAGGGAGCTCCAGTGGCATTTGGTGCAGAAAATACATTTTCAGAAATGCAATAAAAGGAAATTCCAGAATAAGAGCTCCCCTGGATAAAATAGAGATGTAAAACTTTGCAGCTCTACTAGTTTGGGAGGCAATCTTGATAGTCTCTAATGCAGAAAAACAGTACTACTCCACCAATGAGTAATGGGAAATGGGATGGAAGGAAACCTAAAGGACATTTCCTCCCTGAAGAGTACTCGCTCTGCATTTTCCTGAGGGGGAGGTAACAATTTCTCTCCTCTAACAGAATTTAAAACACAGCTTTGCAGTATTTGTAGAATTTGGTTGTCATTGTTATAATAAGTGCACTTATTGTGCTAGCAAGATTTGGTAGGTGAAAACTTCATAGTCTAACTAGCATAGATTTTTTTTCCCCCTCCCACTATTCAAGAGAAAGTGCATTTGTAGGAGTTTTCTTTGTACTGGAGTTATAGCAAGCAGCTGAGTAGGGACTCCTGATTTCTCTTCCAAGCTTTGTTCCATGCCTCAGGCATGAGAATTTGCATCAACTGGGAAGGCGGATCCTTATATGACCTTCTTTGATGAAATTGGTTAACTTTGAGTTAGTGTTTTTAGAACAGACAATAATAGATCTTCCTGCAAATCTATGATATGATATTCTTGTTTTGTTGTCACTGGTGTAGGTTATTACCTATCAGTCACAGTCAGCAACGGTGGAGTAAAAGCAAATCTAAACACAAAGTTCTTTCGTTAACACGTGCATCAGCCTCAAAAGCAGTGATGTCTGCTAAAATAGACATCAGCCATCAAGCTCATGTTTCTTCTCATGGGCAGATTAAAAAAAAAATCTAAAAAATAGTTTGTCAGTCTCTATTTATTTATTTTCATTTTCTCCCCCTTCAAAAGAGTATCAGAAAGAAAGTAGTCATTTGCCAGTCTTCCTAATCTCAGTTTGTTCCAATGACATGAATAATGACAGTTTTTATCATAGACTTATTTAAGTGTCAGGGAAAAGAAAAAATGCAACTAAATGTCTTCATAGAGTAGCATACCATATTAATCATATTTTATGAGTTCTTCGTTTTCTCTTTGAAGCAATTGCAAATATGTTTACGTTTTGCATAAAAGGAAATGGCCAATCTCGTCTTAAAATCCCCGAGTCCTGGAGTGAATCTATTTCAAAGCCTGGATCCCTTGTTAATCATCTTCCCTGCAGACAGTTAGCTTGGCAGAACAGGTCAGCCAATGTATATGTGTAGTCTATTCAAGCAGAAATTAAAAATGCATAATGGAATGAATATTTTAACTTAATTTAATTATACTTTACCTATGGAAAAAATACTGCAGGTACCCATTAAAAAGGAAACCGGATCCTTCAGTTAGCCCATCAACTCTTATCTACTGTGAACACTGGAACATAAGCATAATATAATATATTTCCTTAGCTGCCTCCCTAAATATTAAAGTGACATAAAATGCCCAATGATCTGGAACTCTTTTTTCCTTGAGATCTGTGTTCACAAGACTGTCAGCTATGGCACTGGATAAGAAGAGTTATTGGCAACTGTATTTTATGGACTGAAATTATTAAATGGTTGATTATAATTTGAATATTTCTCAATTCTTGATTTTGATGTGTTAGCTAATCCTGGTAATCTTATTAAAATCAAAATACTGGTTGTTCAAGGTTTTTCACTATAGCATGTGCAAGGCTCTTGCTAAAGGCTGAATTCATACCTGATGCCAATAAATCACAGGGAGGATGAGTGTGGCCCATTAATGTGAATAAGAGAGCTACACACCGAGAAAACTATACTCAGGCCTTTTTTTTAGGACTTCATTCCTGAGTGAGGGTGGGATTATTTTTTTTTTTTTTTAAGCTTAACCACTGACTTGAAGCTGGATTAAACGAGTAAGTCAGTTTGATGTCGGTTTTGAATAAGTATGTACTTTGAAAAACCTACTTTACAACAGCCAATCTGTAAAACATTGAGAGTTTTGAAGAAACTTTCCTTTAATTGAAGTTTTAGGAGCTAGGAAAAAAATTTATCACTCTCTGTTTGCATGTCCTTTTTTTATGACTCTTTTACCGAAACGGTACCTTTTTATAATCACACAGGCGCAATACATGAACTTGAGGACTTCCGCAAAGGAATATTTTTCTCAATGGTTTCTCATTGCTTTGATGTGCTAATTTCTATTAGGAATAGTTTAGGAATAATTAAGGCATCTTGTAAAATAGACCTCTAGAGAGGCTGGGAGACACCCACTAATGATATTCAAGAACAACTGAAGGTGGCATCGTTCCAGTACATTAAATATACTGCAAGTTCTAATATTAAAACCTTCTATGTTGTTTTAGGTCTCATTTACGTTTTAAATGACAAAAGGAGAGCAGACGAGACCTATGCATTTATGATTATGAGGTTCCCCAATATACAGAAGTATCCTTTTCTTAATCCCTGTCTCGTTAACGCTTTTTTTTTGATGGCTGCTAGTGTATTGCAAACAATTAAGCTTTCTGTAAGCTTTTTACCTGTTTTGTTTTGTTTTTAATAAACATAGCACATTCTTTGTTTTTGTTTGCTGCAAAGGAGTCTCGGATGCATATATGAATCTGAGGTAGACGTGGTGTTAAGGCATCTCATAAAGTAGCAGAAGTGTTTTACCTTCTTCTGGACGGTGCTGGCGCAGCACAACATGCTGCCTTTACAATTTGGCAGAAAGCTGCAATTGTACATAATTTCTGTGCTCAGAGAACCTGACCCACTCTGCTAGTTTTCTAACCCCCTCCCCGTAGACAGTTTGTTTTCAGAAAGTATTGGTCTTTTTCACTAGTACTGCAATAGTTTTATCTCAGTCAACGAGCTTGAAAGGGTCATTATTTTTTTTTTGTTTTGTTTTGTTTTCCCTTCACGTCTTGTCTTTTTAGGGTTAAGTTCCAAATGTTGAAATGGCAAAAGAAATCTCTTGCTAAATGTATACGACAAATCCCCTACTTCCCTTGCAAATGACCATCCTTTTTTTAAAAAAAAAAAAAAAATATGTTGCACAGCTTGCAGTTAATGGAAACCCGAAAAGATAATGAGCTCTCTATTGCAGAACAGATGTATACCGCTCCTTTTATCATAAGGAATAGATTTACAGGAGAAAAAAATTGCACTAAGCCTTTGAAAATTTGCAGCTTTCCTGTCATTCCTTGCTGCCTATTATTACATGAAAAAGGGGCACTGTGGTAACTGAAAAGTCAAAAAGCAATTAAATAAAAGTTAAAAGGATACCAGGTTAAATGTGTAACAGTGACAACTGTTTGGTGGAAAGGGTGAAAAAAAATGGAAAAGGACTGAGAGAAGGAACAATTAAACTGCAGAAAGCGTTGCCTGGTAGTTCCCTGCAGACGCATTAATGGGGAGTAACTCAAGCCATTTGGCATTTGCCAAGTGCTACAAAAGAGAACTTACGGAAACCTGATGTCCGCAGCAGTTTTTTGAAGTAACATCGCTTACTCTGTTCTGTAGCTCTTCCACTTGTGTTCCTCCAACAGGGTGATGGTCAGGACTTTTTCTGTAAACTACAACGGAGGCAACTGCCAAGTTACCGGTAGGATTCGCCGCTCGTGTATCGGATAACATATTTGTCCTTATTTCAGGTCCAGTAGAAAGGTCCCTCGTTCAGCAGCAGTAGAAGGCGAGCACGGGGAATCGTCGCGCAGCTCTCTGAGACTGCATTGCAGTGTATCTTCCCTCCAAGACTTTGTAAATCAGAGTACAACCGTAGCCACAAGGGCCAGTGCACTACTGTGCCGTTTCTGTGCTAAATTAGCAGTTATCTTAAGGACAGAGAAATTCAGAAGCTGCGGGGTATAATTGTTTCTTAATTACTTAATGTTTTGGCATGAAATTGTAGGTTGGAATGGAATTACAGTAGGAAAATAAAGGAAAATCACACCATCATCTAGACTCGTGAGAAACACCTTTAATAACAAGGTAGAGTCAGGGCCTTACACAGCCTTTCAGATTTAAGGACAACTTTCCAGGAGATATGCTTGTTTTGAAAGCTGCATTTCATCCATAGTGCTCAAATCATTTCAGAGCATGCTTTATTTTTAATAGTACAATGGTAATTTTCCACGCTCTGCTTAGGTTGCATGATTTGAAATGGTGAAATTACTGCTAAACTATTTCAGTTTTACTGTAACAGCATTCTTCCCAAGTTGTGCATTTAATATAGCCTAAATTAGTGTGGTCAAATAATAAACATTATTTTAATAGAGCTTTCTCTATTTGCATTCTATGTTAATTTAGTTGGGAAAAAAAAAAAAAAAAAAAAAAAAAAAACACCCTTCCCCTATAACACCGATGCTTCAGCTCTCATTTGAAGTCAACTGCACCCATTGATTCTGATGAGGTTTTTAAGCTATGTTTTGCCCCAGATTTCATTAACTGTAGAGGATGTGAATATTTGTGATTTGTGAGACTTGCGGGACAATGGGGATCTTGTCTTGAAATGGAGATCTTGGCTCAACAACTTATGTTTTCTTTGGGGAATTGGTTTCACAGTATAGTAATTGGAAAAAAGTCTGGAGGTGGTGACTGGCTTCCTCTTCACTTGTATTTTAATCAAGCTTATAACTGCTTGCTATATGAAAACTAGTTAAAACTTTTCTGAAGCATTTGTAGTGACTATGGTGTTGAAAGTTATGCTCCATATATGTGTATATGTAAAATATATATGTGTGTGTATATATATGTGTGTGTATGTACACACACACACACACAATATATGTATACACTTATGGACCCTGGCTTTCTGATTATGGATCAGTGCATCACATTCCTCCTTCAGGGAGAGCTATCATTCCCTGTACCACTTTTAATTATTACATTCAGAATATGATACTAATGATGTCCTAACTAACAGGAAAATGACATAAATTAATTAGTAATTCGATACTGACAGTACACAACTGGCTGTCCTATTTTCTGGGATGCATGTGTCACTGATTTCAGGGAATTAGTGCATGGTGCCCCAGGTAGAGGTGCAGCTCACATGGGAGACCTTCTGAGGTAGCATTTTTTTAAAGCACAAATCCAGATGTGCCTCTCTCTACAAGAAGTAGATGCAGACACCAAGTAGGGACAGCGCCCTCCAGATACTAAGAATGAGAGCGAAGATCATTCAACAGTGGCAGCAGATGACTGTGAAAGCATTACGTCTTCTGGGGGCTGAAGTTGCCTATATGCTTTTATATAATGTATAATGTCTACAAACGCCACAAATTTTAAAGGCAGAGTGGCTGTATAAAAAGGAGCCTTTGCACGTTGCCTCCCCTTTATTAGAATTGTTAGCTTTTGGTGTTTTTGTCACTCCAGAAAACCATTTGCCAAACCGTTTGAGTCTCGCCTTTATGATTTGTGTAGAGACCCGGTGTTCATTTCATTTGATTGCTTCGGTATTGGTGCGGAAGCCGGTGCCGAGGGGCTTTGTAAAGCCTCTGCACTGTATCTCGTTCTGTGCTCGCCTTCCGTGCGTGTTTTGCTTGGTGTGGATTTTGGCATATCATTTTCACAACTTAGGGTGAAGACGTTATTTTGCTTTGGTGCTGGAATTGCTGTGATAAAAGAGCAAAATACTGATGCAGCTGAAGGATGCTGAAGGACAGAGTGAGATTTTTATTCCATTTAGAAGAACTAGCTGTGGGCCACACCTTCGTTAAGGCATCAGGTGCCTTTATAAATCATCCCCTGGGTGCTGTACATGCAAATCTCATTAAGGAGCAGCATGATTTGTAGGTTTAAATTTTGCTCACAGTTTTAGGGCTGTTAGTTTTGGTTTGTGCTTTCTCCTGATTGAGACTAATCCGCAAGTTGCCAGACTGGCAAAGGAATTTAGTGTTTCTTCTTTCAGGGCTTGTAAACAAAGCTCACCAATATCTGAATTATCAGCAAAGTCTCAAGCCTTGTCCCGCTGCTGAGTGACATCTTTTCGTTGCTTTTCCCGCTGAGGAGGCTTTGGATTCTGTAATCCCAACGGCTTGTTTTCCTGCAGCCCCCTCGTCCTCTGCGGAGGGCTCGGCTCCTCCCGGGAGCCGCGCTGCACGCCCTTCCCGCCGCGGGAGGCCGGGAGCTCAGCTCCGTGCTCCGCTTGCCTTGCGCCTCGCGGAGGCTGACCTCAGTGTTACGGGAGAGAAAAACCGAGGTGACAGGCTTGACTTGACTCCAAAACCAACCACCACAGTGCTAATTCTCAACTGCAGTTGAGTAGGATTCGTTGTTGGCTCTGGAGGCTGGCTCGGGCCGTCCCTGCGGAGGCTGCGAGGGCGGCGGATGAGCCGCGCTCTGGTGGGGCCTCTCGCTCTCGTCGGCTTTGGCGGGAGCGCAGGTGGTTATGTTGGACTACGCGTCTGCCTTTCCGATGGCTACAGCTGGATTAGATTGATTCTGTCATTAACTAAGCTGCGGTGTAACCGCTGTGCAGAAATGGAGATGCGGGATTAAAACAAAGGATTTGTAGGCTGATCTTCCCCTGGCATTTCAGTGACTCTGTTAGGATTATATTGAATGAAGGTTAGATACTTTGCCAAGAGATGTTCCTTCTTGACATTTTCCTGTGATCTTTAACAATTCATTTTTACAGTATTTATCAAATGGGTTAAGAGCTCTGCTTCTATGGCACTCCGGCAGCAGGACGATGTGCGTGTGTATTTGGGGACTGATGCTGTATTCTTTGGGTCCCTTTCTGATTTAGCAGCTGTTACGGGTTCCAGGGCAACACTGCCTCAGGGCAGTTTTATGAGTTCATTGGGTAAAATTATTGTCTTGACATCTGATGTTTCACTTTGTGTGCTTTCCTAGGGCTTTCTCAGTGTCACTTCAACAACAATTTAGGGCGGGATGAACTGTTTAAGGTTAAATGTGGTTGCTGCCTCTGCTCCTTAAAAAAAAAAAGTATTTCTCTCTTATTGGATATATTTTTATTTTTAACAATATAATTTTAGGTTGATATTTTGACAGCTAAGCTGCAAAAAGAATGAATAAATTACAGCTATTCACACCTGCCATTTAGTAGATCTCTCTTTTAATGACATATAGCCGGTTCATATGCCAATAACATAAATGGTTACACAGATGCAATGCATTCAAGAATATATTGTCAGTGGCATTAGCCAGCTGACAATCACATGGATTATACAGACAGTAATAGGGCCGTGTCATTTTGAGAATAACGTGCTAATCGCTGATGGCAGGTGGCTATGGAGGATGGAGGCGCGCTTGCAAATTCTGGCTATGTGTCGGCAACTTGATAACTGTTTTGAAGAGGAGACAGGACGGCCTATTGCAGCAGAAGTGAAAGGCTGCAAATAGATTGTAGGAATTGTTAAGTGATCTGAGCTACCCAGCTATTCCCATTTTAACTAGCAGCCTTGAGCTCTAGGATAGGTTTTGCAACAAACATTTGCAGTCTTTGACACAAAAATGCAGATAGTGCGTCCTGGGAAGGAAAAGGCCTCTTCTCCATTTCTTAGCATACTTGGGTAGGTGAAACGTCGCTTCTGGATGTTGTGGTGTTCTGCAGCAAGCAATCAAGAGAACCGGGGTTCGTTCCGGAACGTAGGCTCTGGGGAGCAATGCCAGTCCTGCCCTCGATGCGTAATGCGGCAATACCCTTTGCAAACTTGCAGTTGTATGAAATACTGAAAAAGCTGCCCCAGAATATTTGCTCCCAGGGAAATAAAAGAAATGAGGAACTCTGCGTTCAGATGTTAGCTGGCGCATTGGAGAATATGAGCTGGCGAGAACAGAGCACGAAGGCAACACTTTCTCCCAGTACTACCTTTTGCGTTCAAATTTCTGTTAACTGGCATCTCTTAGTAGCAGTCAGATTTTCTTCAACTCTTACGAGGTTAGCGTTTGGTGCAGTTGCCTGAAGTTTTAGTAATTAGGAAGTTTTAATAGATGATTTTTTTTTGTTTTGCAGTAACAACTTGTTTGTCAAAGATTTTATTATGAGAAAATGATTTTTCTCATTATATTTTAAAATGCTTTTTCAGCAGCTCTAAAGTTCTTTTGTAAATATATAAGGTAGGAGGGTACTCATCTCAGTTCTAAATAATTGGGGTTTTATATTGTAATTCCATTTGTTTGTTTCTGCAAATGTTTTAAAATTATGATTCACCAGGGATGAATTTCTACTAACCTGTTTTTTATTATCTCATTTTATACTACACCTTTTTTAATATAACACCTACTGTGCTATTAGTCATTGCAATAACTCTTTCTTGTTTTTCCTCATTCGCTTCTCAACTGCTTTAATATAAAGCCATTTTCCTTTCTGCGGGTTCCCTTTAAACTTGGGGGATTTGTGCCCAGGAGGGGAGCACCAGAAATAAAGCATTCACTGTGGAGGCTTATAGATAACAGATCAACGTGGATAATGATTTTTTTTTAGTAGTGGACTCTGATTAAAGCTCAGAAAGGCTTTGAAATTATCAGCATAATGTATGTTTAGCCTACTGGTTGACCAGGTGGAAGATACAAAAAACAAGATGGGGAAAGGCAGATTCTAGATATTTAGATATCTAAATATGTGTTTTATTCTATTTGACTGGTAATTTTTCATTAATTTTCTGATTGGGGATAGATACTCTATAGGAAAATGACTAAACTCATGAAAGAGGAGCTGATAACCTTGGAGCATTTATATTTTATTCTTGATTTTGGAAGCTTTGGTGAACATGGCCCACGACTGCCAGCACAAACTGACTGCTCTTTTAGTCAAATTAAACCTGCCAAAAGAGCTTTTTGTATCACCTTTAGAGACTTCTAGTTTGAACAAGTAATATTCCATGAACACTTTAATGGCGACTTCATAATTAAATGCTCATTTGGCTGTGTTTCACGCTATTTCAAGCCCTCAGCTAGTGACACGTAAGGTGTGATCCTGCGCATCCTGTCGTTTCCTTGAAAGTTGCATCTAACAGGATTTTACAAGTTGGCGTATCTTTTGTATTTTTCTTTGTCAAGATGTATTCATAAGAAAATTGTATTTTTCTTGACGCATAAATGAGATAATGAAGTTCAAATCAAACTGCAATGTTTTCACTTAAAATTCTTCATTATCTCGTTCTCACAAGGCTCCAACTGTTGCGTAAATCTTTCTGAAACCTTTGTGGTTCCTTTCAGCTTGATAGTAAGTTATGATACCCTTTAAGTATACTTCTTCATTGCTGTTATTTCTTCTGCTTCAGCTGAAGGAGTGGAGATAAAAGAAAAGATGCTCTCAGACCTAGATCTTTAAAATATAAGTGTGCATTTATTTCATTTTGCACTAGGGTTTTTTGCTAATGTAAGAAAATGTGAGAGTCATATTTTTGTATAAGCTACTTATGACTCAGTGTGTTTATTGACAAGAAAGTTTGGGTCTGCTATAGACTTAATCGAAGATCTCCCTCTTGTTGTGTTATCTTCTACCTCAGAGTCTTCAAAGTATAAACAGATTTTATCTTTATATAAAAAATATATTAATAGAATTTCTAGCTGGTATTTTAAAAGATTAAGGAAAAATTTGTGTGTGTATTGAAGTGCACCACCTCAGGAAAAATCAGAAGAACCTCAAAATGAAATGTTACATTAAAGGAAAGCATATTCCCTACTGTTTTCATCCTTAATAGGTTTTGTAACCAAAGCCTCATTGATATTAACACACCGTCCTGGGAAGCTTGTTTGATGTCAGCAAATGTTGTTTCTGTCAAATCTTTTAAAGAACTTGCCCCCCAGCCACCTGGCTGGCTGGAGGTGTTTTCCAAAGCAGCAAAGTTGGGAAGCCCAGTGCAGGTGCTTTCCAGGACCAGTGTTCCCGAGGGAAGCCTTTAGGATGGTGCTCTTTAAAATCATTTTGAAATGAACACCCAGAATTGTGGACCAGTTTGGAAGGTTATTATTTCTTCCTCCTTCAGTTTTCTTACTATTTCATTAGAATAAATCTTGAAACAATTCTGGGTGCTGTGCATCTATGTGACTTGCAGCTCTGACTGGTGGGGTTTTTTTGTTTATTTACCTCCTCAGTTGACTGTTGCCAAGTATTAAAAAGAATTACTTCACTGGATCTGCCCTACTGTGTTGTCCTTGAACACATCCGTATTTTACAAATGGGAAATCAAAACAAGAGTGAAAAAGATGACATGATTTTCTGAGCTGACAACAGATGTTTAGCGGAGTTGCAAAGGCCCCTTATTCCCATTTCAGTGCTATATGTAGCTCAGGACTATCCTTTTCATCCTGTCTTTATTTGTCAGGTAAGAGCTGCTCTGATTGTACTTTCTAGGGAGACAACTCATCGAGATACACCTTTTGGGGGAAGAAAAATGTTTGGCCAGATATCTTCAAATTTTGTGTTATCTATTTTTAAGATTGAAATGCTTTTTTTCCTTAGCACCTTCCCTTAGGCAGCTAGTGCAGTGGTGTGATAAATATCATACAGCTTTTAATGCTAATCATTGTTGATTCATGGCAGATATGAGCAGTTGTAAAAGGATATCCCTGATGATGATGAACAAAAAGTATTAAAAAGCATCATAAACAAATGAATACTTAAGCAGCTGCTCCTCAGCACTGTACTAAAGCCATTATAAATTAAGAATGTGCTTATATGTTTTGCCAAGATTATACTGTATTCAAGTAAGTTAGCTTTTGTGAATCCTCCTGAGAAATATAAGGAGATAATCTTACATGGATGAACACAATGAATCCATCCCTCTTATTGTATCTCTGTGTATTTCTGTGATAGATCAAAGGCAGAATTTTACATAGTTCAGTAAATTGATAATACATTTGGCATCTCACTTGTGCGAAGAGATTTCTTTTGTGTGTGTTCCGTCTAATATATTTTTGTCTTTTCCTGTTCTCATTAGGGTTTACTCCCCAGTGCATGAGTGTACTGCTTGGATTTTAATACTGATGCTTTCTTAAGCTCTTGATTATACGATCTGAATATTTGGCTCTCATTTTAAGCACGGACCAAAATTTAAGCAGAAAGCGTAGGCTGCTCGAAGAGCACAGAAAGCCTACCCTAAGGAAAAACCACTCTCGATGCTTTATTGCGTCTATTTTTCACCTTTCTAATGGAATACTTTGGGGAGGGGATTAGACATCATCTCTATGCTCTATTATTTCAAGATGACGAACAGAGAGGAACGGTTCCCATGCAGAAGTGTAGGTGAAGGAAGACTTAGGACCTTTTCCATTGTTGCAAGTGGCAGTCTGGGTCTTGATCCGCTCGCCGCCTTGCTCAGCTCTACTGTAATTCCTTGGAAACGAGCAGAGCAGGGCTGGTGCGAGGCTTTGAGAGCATGAGAGTAGCTTTTACCTACTGATGTCAGTCTTCAGTGCTCTCTGAGGTTTTTCCTTCCTGGATTCAGAGGAATTTAAAAGATACCATTATAACATTTTTAATCTCAGACTTTCCTCCTGATGGGACACTTTCCTTTTTTGCTATGCTTGTTATGGTGTGTTTTCAAAGAAACGCAGTTGATCTGTGTTCTTTTTGACAGTGATTTCACTTTCTTTCAAGCACAGCTTATTATACAGCATTGAAATGATAGTATGTTTTTCATTTATTTATTTATTTACAAATTAACTTCTTGCCCCATGCTTTTGAGTTTATACAATTTCCTTATAGTTCCCGCAAGATACTTAGGGCAAAATGTTAGCTATTTGCATAAGAGGCAAGCTGAAATACCTTCTGGCTGTGCTAGCGGGTCCTTGAAAGAACTCGGGACAAAATATGTGACCTTAAAGGTGAGACAAAACTTTTTAAATATTTATTTATTTATTTATTTACAACCTAGCTCCCATGGAGGCAGCTAGGTCCTCCCTGAGGACCCAGCTAACTCGCGTTGATTCCAGTGGAAATATCTCCATGGGTTTTGGTGAAGGTTGCATACCAACCTTGAAGGAAATGGCCATGTTTCTGAGTGGGCTGACGGCTTTGCCGTGCAGTAAGCAGGCATCTTTGCTCCAAGACTGATATTTAAATCAGTGTGGTATCACTGCTGAATTCATGTAAAAGATTATTCTTGTAAGTGGTGACATATTTTCAAATCTATTCAGTGCATTTCCCCATAATAAGTTGATGAGAGCAGTTGAACGTGCACCAGCGGAAAACTGTGCAGCCCTAGGAGAGAAACTAGTTTTTGGCACCTTGATGCAAAGATAACAAGCTGCGTGAGTATTAAAACTGTGCTCTTTACTGATTTAGAGGGAAGCCAAGAGTAAGATTGCCTACTCATGAGAATAGCTCTTGTTTGCAAAGGGATGTATACTGTGCCTGTAAAAAGTAATATCTTTCTATTGCTCTTCATTTCCTCTCTCCCTTTGCTCTCTCTTCCTTACTTTATTGATCTGATGCGCTTTTGCCCAAATTGATCCCTCAGGTTATAGATCAGCCCTTTAAAAAAAATCTCCTTGATAAATATGGAAGCTGGGAATACCCTTTACAGCAAATATTTTGTGAATTTTTCTGTTTACAATGTGTGCAAAAGCTGTAGAGGGAGAATGTGAATGTGGTCTTCAAAGCATCCCATTACCCAGTGAGAGTGAAGTAGTTTTAAGAAGGCAGCACAAGACCTGTTCGCCTGATGTCAGGCCACTCAGCTAACAAGCCTGAGCTGTTGCCTCTATTACCTGTAATTTAACAGTTCAAAGCTTCGTGTACTGGCTGTTGGTTATAGAACAGTGTATTAATTAGAGTAACTGATAGCTGTTCCTCTGATGTTTTCCCAGTATGAGAAGATTCTCAGTATCCTGTGTTTTTTTTCAAAGACGGAATTAAATTAGACATTTCCAAAAAAATGATTTAGCAAGAAAGATGATAATAAATCCTTAGTGCTGCTGAAGTGCTCCTGGCACATTAGTATGCAATTTCTCTGCTGTTTTCCTTTAAATTGTGGCTGTTTCACGCATGTTTTAGATGAAGCCATTGTACCTATCAGAGATCGGTGCTCGTCATCAGCTTGACTGGACAGTTAGCTTTAGACTGCAACAGAAATGTCTTTTTGTCTTCAGCCAGCCTTTTAATTTTATTGATTCATGCACGAGTAAGGATTTGCGTAATTCATCAGCTTATCTTGCTAATGAATACTTTAATTGCATTTAACCTTTTAGTGCCTCAAAGTGTGCCTGGGCTGGGAGCGGGTGGTGCCTCAGACTTTTCATGTTGCTGCTCCAACCTTGTCAGAGAAGAATGTTTTACCAGGGAGCTCTGCTTAGTTTTTTGCCACAGGCAATTTCTTCCTTCAAAATAGTACATAAATAAAATATTTGTTCATGCCTCTCTCCCAGAGCAAAGCATACAGAGGCAAATGTTTACTCACTTATGCAGAAAGTGATATCTGTTGCAAAGAGTAAATCCTCGTTTTCATATTTAATGAAGCCATAATCAATGTTAATGGATGAAGATTGCATTAAAGAAATCTTAATGTTCCTCTCAAGGGAAAGTCATTTTACTGGAAACAAGCTAGTTAATCAGCCTTAGAAAAAGAATATATATATGTAGTTTTATCTTACAGGCGGGTTTTCCAAGGACAAAGTAGGAAATGTAACAAAAATGTCAGTCAATTTTCATCCTCGGGAATTTATCACCTGTGATATTATGTAGATTTTCTGTCTGCAATGCACAGTATTAGTTTTCCAGTGCAAGTTCACAAACAAGAAAAAGGGGCTGAGATTAGTAAAATATTTATTTCTGACCTATTCTCTGTGTGATCTTCATGTACTAGCAGTTAAATCTCCCTGTTAAGCAAATCTTTGTAAAAGAGCTGAGCAGGCGGAGCGCAAAGAGCAGCAGTCGGTCAGATATTTCCCTCCGCTTGCGTTACACGTTTAAACCCAAATTTGGTTTCGAAGGTGTCAGCAGTGCAGCGCCATGTGGCCCCAGCACTGCATGGGGCGATGTCCATCCGCGCGCCGGCGGCTTTGCCACGTGGCCGAAAGCTGGACGAGGATTTGGCGCGGTCCCTCCTCCTTCCCCGAGGGAAGCCGGCGCGGATAGCAGGCTGGGGAGGAAGCAGCTTGCAGTCAGATACTCCTCCTCCTCTCTGGGTTTGGGCTGCCAGTGCTGTCCACCCTGTGACACCAGCATGCAGCCCTTTAACGCGACCTAGGAACGTGCAGGAGTTACTCCACGGCTGCAGTTCTTCCACAGCACTGGATGACCACATCCGATGTGTCATGTCTGGCTTATAGCTGACAGCTTTGGACGTTCTTGGTTAAAGACTTCAGTGTGGATATCTTTTGTAGAGTGATAATCTGTTATGGTGATGGTCAAAGGGTATATACATATGATAATGTTTTTAAGGAAAAATAATGTTTTTTTATTCGACCAAGAGACTTGGGAACAAAAGACTGTTTTTCAGGTGCTGAGCCTTCTTGAAAGCTATCCTTGAAGTAAGGTGTATGTATGTGCCCCAAAAGCTTTTCTTCTAGTTATGTTAATTGGCCAAATAATAACCATATCTTATCTCTGCTAAGCAAGTTGGTTGATTTGCTTTTGAATTCAGTGGGATCTTTGGTACCTACATGTACTACAGGAGATCTCTTGAGGCAGCAGTTACCTTGCCTAGGCTTCGGGGTTGTTCAGTGAATCAGCCTTTGCGGTTGATACATTCAACTGAGGCTCAAAATAAGCCTCAATTTTTCATCCGTGTTCCTTGGAGGAGGCTGCATTGTATATGTGGAAAGAGAAGAGATTGGTTTGCTGTTTTGTAATTAAAATGCAACTGAATGCCGTTGATTGAAGAAGAGAAGTGCAGCGGAAAAGCAGCATCGCTTGGCTTCAAGCTGACGCTGAGGATAGCGCGCGGTCGATAGAGCGCTCCGGAGCGGCAGCGTTTCTCGCACGCCTTGGGCTGCTGCCACGCGGGCTCCTCGCTGGTCACCCGCTCGCTGGGGACAGGTGGGAAGAACCGAGGAAATACCGGACTCCGGGTCAGCAGAACCAGTATGGCAGAAATGCCTTCAAAAGGAAACGTTCCCGTTCCCCACATGCGTAACCTGGACAGAGCAAGCAAGCAACAGCATCAGGACAAAAGCTTGAACTTGATGATCTAGTTGGTTTTGTGTTTCTCTCGTTTCTGTGATTCATTCGAAGAAGTCTTTTCAAGCTTGTATAGCTGTGAAATAAACAATGGAACTAATTAGAGATGAGGAAACTAAAAAAAATAATAGTCTGCTCATCATGTCGCTATTACCGCTGTTAGCAGCAGCAGCACTTGTTTAACGATGCTGCCGCAGTGCTGTGAATGTACAACGAAGTGTAGTCCCTTCCCCAAAGCACCGGCTCCTGAGCGTGCACCTGCCGTCCCGTCCCCCTCTCCAGAGCAGGGGAGGTGTCGCAGAGCTGGAAATATTTATGTGGACAGTGCTTGGGCACAGGTTGCTTGCTAATATGGATTTAAATTTAAGACCTTAAAATTGTGTGGTTATTTAATATTTGACAGAGATTGAAAAGTGCCAAAGCATTACTCCTTCAAAGTATCCAAGGGCAGGAAGGATGGTGACAGTCTCATTATCCATTGGTCTTGTAAGAAGAGGTCTGTATTTCTTTCTCAGACCTCCGGCCTCCCCCTCTGCATAGGCTGTAGATAACAAAATAAGCATTTTTCATTTTATATAACTCACCAGCAGTAGCGTAAGAGACCGCTACCCGGTTGCGCAGTATATCAAAGCACCGTGATTCATGCGACTGGGTGGCTCTGCACGCCCCTTGCATCGATCACCATCAGCAGCTTTTCGTTTGTGCCTTTTTATGTGATGAAATAGCCCCTGGAAGGAGAAATAATTTTGGCTTTCAGAATCAACAGCATTATTAGATTTTCTATATTGTCTGTTTGCATTTCCTTACTTATTTCCGTTTAGATTTTGTCTGTCCTGAACGTATTTCTGTAGTACACTGACTCTGATTTCAGAGGGCTTGAGCATAGGTCTTGAGAGCTCCTCCTGCTGCTAGCTTAGCACTAATTTCATTTGCTTTACTCGCGCTCCTTCTGTAAGAGCAATGCTGCAACTGTTAGCTTAGTGAATCAGAACGTATTTCTCCATCTGCTGGTCACCAGCTTTCTCTGAAATTGCAACAAGATGCTGCCACAAGGATTTGTGATGGACACAGCCTAAGGATTCACTGCTACGTGACTCTAGGAGTATGATGATAACATTGTTAATCATAAGTTCCCTTGAAAGCGGGTGAAATTTGTAATGTAGAAATAGAAAGATCTACCAGAAATACCTGAGTGCAGAGAGACATATTCTTCTACATTCACTGCCACAGTATTGATAGACTGCTTTGCCCCTCATGCTAGGTAAAACACTGGTCCTTCAAAAAGTCAGCAGTGTCATTTGCTTTGACTCCTTTTACATGAAAATAAGAACCATCCTATAAATAGTCTTTTCCCACAAGATCTGTTCTATTGCCAGCGAGTAGATAGTGTCCAATAAGGCTGAGTGAAGGGTGACAGCCAAGTCTTAAGTTGTCTTCTAGCAGCAGATATGATGCCATGCTCTCCTGTGAATTGCCCAAGGCTGGACATTGCAACGCCCTGCAAGTCTACATCTACTGCTGGAGCCAGATAGGTGATCGGTTTTGGTAGCAGCACTAGTGACGTTGTTGCTGCAGGAGAGTCTTTCCCGGGGCTGCTGCTCAGGATGAAAGTACTGAGCCACTGTTGTCTGGTCTTTGTTTTCTGTTCGAAATCTTTTTGTTTATTCCGCTAAGGCCATAAAGCATACAGATCAGAAATGAGTCGCTTCCACAGTTTCAGCCAGTCTAAACAACGTTTTAGGGTAGTTTGTCGTAAGCACAAGTATCAGTCTTGTGGAAGTTCCCACTTGTTCAGTTGCAGAAGCACAAATCTATTACTTATTAGATGGATTGTGTTTAAAGGAAAGAAATAAATATCTTACGGCAGGATGCCAGGGTTATTTGTACTCCAAGACCTCTTTTTTCGGTTTAAAAGTGTTTCATTACAGAGCGCAGAACTTTTTATATTGCTGTGGGGAATTCAGTGATCAGGCAAACGTTCTGAACTATCATAAAGGAAAATGAGACTTGCAGGAGATTATGCAAATGGAGCTGTTTTCCCAGGGAGGGAGGGTGAATCTTTAAATCTTTCTTTGTTTGGGTTTTGCACGTTTGCCTACATGAAACAAACTGGGGAAATCAGATTTTTTTTTTTTTTTTTTTTATCTCTCTTTAAATTCTAGTGTTGGTTAGTCTTCTGTAATTACTTTCGTCTTGCCGTGTTTAGGAATTGAAATATTAAATGGAAGTTTACTTAGGATACTTTCTAAGGTGCCTTTGAACATAAAAGTCAGTATCTTACATATTGTAGTTCTTTGTGGCTGTTTGCTTTACACACTTGCGTATGTTTCAATGATTTGATTTGAATAAATGTTGTAAAGAAGGCATACAGCCAGTTTCATATAGCAGATTTGAAAAAATATAACCTTATACAATGGATATATTTATTTGCTGTGACGTTACATTTCAATTTATAGTGTTTTCAATATAAGTATTTTCAGGAGAAGAAAAATGTTGTTTTGATCCTCCTGTATAAGAATAGTGGCGTATTTTTCAGCATACTTTTTTTGTTTTATTTTACTAATTCCTGTTTTGCTGCATCAAAAGCAATTAGAACAGTATGAATACTATAATGCCACTGATAACTTCTAAAGAGCATATGTATTTTTAATTACATAGCCAGGTGACCAAGTAAGAATTTTGAACAAACTTGCATGATGACCAGTGTATTGGAGTAAAGGCTGTATAACTTCAGAAAACAAAATCAAAAGGCACTGAATTTCTCAGAAATTTATAATGGATCGTGTAACTTTCCATCTTTAGGATCACTGATTCAAAAGAGTCCTACGTCAATAGTAAAACATTTCGGTGCTTTCTTACTAGGCTGTATGAAAATAATTTGAGGTCTCGTTCGTGATCCAAAAATCTGCATCAGGAAGGGGAAGGGGGGGGGAAATGATTTGTATGTAACAGATTAAGCAAAAGGAAAAGGGTCGAGTGTGTTGAGTGTGCCATGGGCAACCATCTGAACTGCAACGTGTCTGGAACCGTGTGGCACACACCAAAAGAGCGTGGAGGAGGTGGAGAGCCTGTAGTGTTAGCTTCAGCCTCTGTTACTGCTACGTATTACTATATATACACATAAAATTAGCTATATTACATATTTCAGTAGTACTATTTGAAATGAAAACAGGTCAAAGAATAACACACAGCCAGTTATAATTGTGCAGTATGTTAAAATATATCTCTTCGCTTCAGAGCAGTCATTTAAATAGATTCTGCTTTTAAGACTGTATGTACTGTCAGTTCTTAAAACATTCATTTTCTTTTATGAGCTTGTAGTGCTCCTGTCCTGTTATTCGCCATGTCATTGCCAGGACCGAGAAGTCAAAATGTGCAAGAAATTACCTCATATCCAGTATCGCAGTGTCTCCACTTGCAGTAACTAGGGCAGAAAATAAAATGAAAGTACTTTATAAAGTTTGCCTAGAAAATTGAAAGTCATCATTTATACTGTGTTGCTACATGAACATCTTATAAACGGTTAATCAGTTATGAATAAATGTTTCAGAAATGTTTAATCGAGGGTCACTAGGTTGATTTTAATTATGGCTTATAAACATCTGTGGCATGCTTAATTTCTAATCTAATAATCTAATTTGTAGATACGTCCATAGATCTCCCCGCTTTAGAAGCACGCACGCAGCGGGAGAATGAAAAATTTGCGCAGCTGCCGTGCGCTGGCTGCGGTGCAGCGACGGCGCGCGGGGGCCGTGGGGCGGCCGCTCCGCGGGAAGGCTGCCGAAACATCGGCCCGCAGCACCTCCGCGGCATCTCTGCAGCGCCCAGAGCTTGGCGCGTGGGCGAGCCAGCAGCTAGCTTGTGGAGAAGGTGCCTGAGCCAAGCTAAAAGAGTGCGTTCGGTTACGTTACGTTTTTCGTGATACCGCTCCCGCCTGCTCGCGGGAGGGTTGTCGCCTGACGCAGCCGGAGGTGTCTGTACGGGCAGAAAGCGTGGTGTGCGGGTTTGCACAGCAGATACCGTGACTGGTGTGCCAACAGACTGTTTATCCATGCAGTTTTCTACAATTAGGGCCCCTCTGCAATTAGTCTAACTAGGCTGTTTTGTAAGTAAGATATAATTGAATGATATTATGAACTACTACTAAGAGCGGTAAATTAATAAAAATGCCGGTGATGTTTTAGTGTAGCATTTACTACCTGCTAATTTTGCAAAAGTCGGGCCTGCTTTACAGGCAGGGAACATCAGTGCCTTTGGTGGTTGCGTGCAGGAGCGGGGTGTGAGTTTTGCTTCCAGCAAAAGCATCCGCTCCCAGCTTCAGCAGTGCCAGGCGGTGGCGGCGAGGAGAGCGTTTGGGCTCAGGCCGTGTTTGGGTGCCAGACTGAACCTGTGCCAGTCCGACACTTACGTATTCTGCTAGCGACTGGTTTACATTATCTCTGTGTGCAAAACCTCAATGCAAAAGATGCAAATGCCTTAGCATTATAACTTGCCATAAAATAACCGCTTTATATTCATCGTTTCTCATGAACAAAAGAAATTTCCTTGATGAACTGAAGGCCTGAACCACAAGCCCCTTACCCTTCCCAAGCAGCAGGAAGCCTTGGAGGCAGGCGTGGTGTGCCATGCTGCTTGCCTAGCCTTGACCCGGGGAGCCTCCGCCCTCCCAGAAGAAAGTCAGATTCTGGCAAAGGAAGCATTAGTTTGGAGATGCAAGTATTTCATGGTACATGAAACCGAGCGAATAGTGTGCTAGGAAGGCAGTAATGTAATGCACAGGTTCTCTGTAGGTTTAATGCAAAAACTATATGGGACATTAGGGGAGCTGCTGGTGAAGCATAAAGCACCAGTTCCTTCCAGTCTCTAACAAGGTCACCTGAGGACTGAAGTCGTCCCTAGTATTTAATATAGAAAAAAACTGTTTCTCTACAAAGCCTTAATATGTATTATTAAATATATTTCATTTTGGGAAAGTGTGTATGCATATAACTAACAACTTTAGAGCTTGATTTGTCTGAGAGCGAACTAGTGGGCTCTTGACATTTCATAAAAAGCTGAGGTATTAACACCTGCATTTCTGTGCTTTTGACGATATTACCATATTATCATTGGTTGTGTACTCTAAAAGTCAGTGCTTGTGTGGCTATTCATGACTTCTTTCTTCATCTTTTAAAATTTTATTGGTATTCTGTGTCAATACCGTGCGACTGGGATACTCTTGTAAAATATATTACCTTTCATTTGCTAAAGCAAATTATCTGTGGGGTTTAATTCTTAGTTGTATCAACAGATATATTCAGTGCAAAGAAGATCATTATCATATCTGTTTGTTATAGGTACAGAAAATATAATATGCATAACAGAGTCCTGCCGGGATTAGTATCAATGGGGTATTTCATAAGTGACGTGCCAGTGAATGAAATTACAAGCTGATCTCTCTTTAAAGTAGCACGTTGGAATAAAAAGCTAAGGGAGTTCCCTGGGGCAGAAGAGTGTGCAGTTATCTAATGTGTGTTTCTGGTAATGTAATAAAAATTTAGAGTAACTTCATTTGACATTGGCACAGTTCATTGGAATACCTGTCCCCTCTTAGATGTTCAAGGTCTGTCATGAATGCATGATTTAAGGTTTTCAAATGTGACACACAATCCATAGATACAAATCATTGTGGCTCACTTGTATCATCACTGTCATAGATATTTTGCAGTATAAACAGACAAAATAATTACACCTTAAAGTTATCAAAGTCGGTAAGTTTTTTTTTTTTTTTTTCCTGTATCAGGTGTTAAGTCAATTCCAAAAAATTCCTCTAACTTATGTTGAGAAAGTCAAGGAACTTGCAAGCAGATTGCCATGGTGGGGTTTCTCTGCTCCTCTCCCCTTGAGTTTATATAAATGTTATGTATAATATGATGATGATCTCATCCAGTTGTGAAGTCTCTGGTAATGTCAAGGAAAGATGCTGGGAGATGTCAAAGAGGCAGGACCTATGACTCAGCACTGACCTTGACTTGGTTGGCTAGCCAGGAGATTTACAGTTCACATTCATAGAAAGTAAGATTTCAGATAAGTTATTGGAGAAACACATGAATAAATCACACAAGTACAAAGTGTCTCAGGTAAAATATTTCTTCCTTGATCTTTCTAACTGAAGTTTTGCATGGAAGAGCTTTGATCTATAAAGCTTCAGAAATTGTCAATGTCCCACGTAGTGTATAGGCAAGGTCATGCAGCTCCTGCAATATCAGGGCTGCAGTCAAAAGTATTAACAAAATGAATAAAAATGTGCTTTATGCATGTCTTTGTTTAAATGAGATGTCATTTAAACTTGATTATATATTGCAGTTGACTTTTCCAGCACTAGAAACCAATTGGGAAACTCAGCAGGGTGACTGAGGGGGGGAAAAAAAGGGGAAATGAAAACATAAGTTTTTATTTATATGCCGTGTACATGCCATTGAAGATAATAGTAGTGGCTCACTACTATTGCATTTGGTGTCCTTGCATATGTAAATTGTCCTAATTGAAACCAGATATTTGTTTGGGGGCAGAAAATGATCTACTTTGTGCAAGAAAGGTGCTGAACACAAGTGGCTGAACTGGTGTAGTCGCGTAATGCTCCGTGTGCTCTCTGTGGGCAGCCCATGTGCCTGCTTTCCTGTGGTTTAAGGTTACTCAAGCTTAAGTCAGCATAGCGCCACAGTAAGGCAAACAGGAAAAAAGTATTGAACGTGAGTACCCAGAGACAGATGCAGCTTCATTTGTTTGTGCTCCAAGCTGCCCCAGACCTAAGCCAACTCCGGAAAGGCCACGTTGCCATGTTCACATGACGTTCTTGAGTGGAAAGTTCAGCTTTCTCCACACCTGGAAGCAGTGGAGGTCATGGCAGAAGGAGAGCCCTCTGCAGATACAGTTTAGAGCTTCTGACCTTTAGCTAGATCCACGCCAGCCAGCTTGGGCAGGGGAATAAGAAATCCTCTGTTGTCTTCATCTAGGTGAGAGATGGTGGAGAGAGATTAAGGAAAAGGTCTTAGTGGATTAGGGATTTTTAAAAGTTGAATTTGGTTCGTTGTAAGTCCCAGGAACCACCTGAGTTTTAAGGGTGGTCAAGCTGGGGGCTGTGTAAAATCCTCAGTGAGAGGTGGAATTGTGTTGCTGTTTATAATGTTTGTCAGTGTTCATTCAGCTAACTCTGGACAGTTTTAGTCCAACTTTCTTTAACAAGCACTAATTGATACTTCCTTTCTTTGGGCCCACAGAGAGAATATATATGTGCATGTATATAAATACACTTGAACAAGCCAGTGACTTAATGACACTGTTTCTGCAAACAGCTCCACAACTCTTACGATCTCTGTCTGATCGCTGGCAGCGATAGATAGTGAGCTGTTCCATGCTTAATTATTAATTTTACATTAAGGAGTTCCACAGTCAATATGTTGATGTTTTATGACATACAGAGCCTTTTCCATACCCATATTTTCTCTGCAGGGACATAATATAGCCCTTTCAATACTAAATCAATTATATCCAAAGTTAAAATAACTTGATTTATTGCCTAAGGTCCTCACCTAACATGATGCATCAGTTGTGAGAGAGTAAGAGCGCTGGTATCATGGCCTGCCATTAATCCTTGCGTGCCTCCATTTTTCCAGGGTCAAGTGTCAGTGCAGACTGTAAAGCTGCCTGGGATAAAGCTCTGATATGCTACCTATAAATGTTTTCTCTTCTATGGTTATTAGGTACACAGTGGGGAAGAGAAGGTCTTTTTGGAGTGTGTGATGCTAGGAGAAAAATACGGGAGAATCGTTTTACCCTGTCCTTGTTTTCTACATCTCTAATGATGAGCAGAATGAAGAGGATGTGTACCACCTATTTTAAGTACCTGACAGATAGGTATCTTTTCTGTGTTAGATTTCCCCAGAACCAGTAATCACTTTTAAAGGTGCTTTGGCTCACCTGTCTTAAATATTTAACTTAGAATGGGATGAATTGCAATCAAAATTGCCAGTCCCTCTCCAGTGACTACTGAGAAGCCTAAAAGACTAGGTATCTAAGCCTAAACTGACTGTAACTGAGTGAAATGAAGTACATACGGTCTAGCCCTAAATATACTGGGCTCAGTGACTTAGTAACTTAATCCAGGATCAAATGCTAAGGTACCTACTAGCAAGATATATATATATCTATCTATCTATCTATATATATTATATATATATATATTCTTGTTGCATGTGTGGATACCTATTTGAATCTGAGATTTATAAGGTAGTTTCAAAGACTTGCTTTAAAATCATACAGCATGTTCTTTAAACTTCTGAATTATTTATTAAATTCAGCAACCAGGGGGCTTTAAAATAAAATTTAACCAAAACCAAGGGATTTTGAGTAGGACTGCAGAGATTCTGATATGTAGATCTCCAAATTTCAACCTTAGGATGGACAAATGGCTTGAAAAAAATATTCTGTCATCTATGGTTCTAGAGTGCTGTTAGGGAAAGAGCTGGTGTGGTGGAGTCGATTTAATGAAACTGGAGGTTTCTAGAAGAGCTGGATGTTTTTATCCTTCCTGACCAGGAACTTATCTCCTCTACTGTAAGTTTCTGAGCACAGTTCAGAAGAATGCATTGTTTTTAAAGACAAGGATGTCTTTCCAAGATATGTCCTAAGATTCTCTGTTAGGATTTATTCAGTACTCAGTTCAAGACCTTACAATGGAACATACCCCTTCTGCTTGTAGTCTTAACAGGAATTACAGCTTTGATAATATTTACCTAGAAAAGTGCAATGGACTTGATGAAATTCTCTGGACATAGAAACAGGATTTAGTTGCCTCATTCATTTACTGGATCTAGCAGGAAAGAAGCTCCTTATGAAATATTATCTGAACAGGATGAGTCTGAGTAAATAGAGCAGTCATAGGGAGAGCAACCAAAAGATTTTTCCAATAGTTTGGGTTTGTGGTGGGAGTGGTGGCAGAGAAAAACAAACCCCACCTAAAACAGGTCCTGTATTAAGACAGAAACTCTCACTTACCTCTCAGATAAGTGAGATTAAGATAACAAGTTTCGGATGTTTCATAGATCAAATAGATAAAACTCAACTATGAAATCAATACAAAGATGAAATGATAAATTAGAATAAAAGTGCATACTCAAGGTCCTACACACAGGGCCAAAAATATGTAAGCTGATTTACCTCTTCATTATGGGATCTGATTCTGCTTTCGTTCACTGAAGCAAGTGAACTTGGCTTGTATGGATTAATTTTGGGTTGACGTAAGTGACAGGAGAATCGTACTGACGGGATTATCAATAAGAAAGATATTCCCATTTAGTAGTAAGAGATTAATGCCCAACCAGTTCACATTAAAGAAGCAAAGAATGCAGTTGAGGACTTCTTTAGAGTGCAACAACTGAAGTGCATGATAGCATATCATCATTATCCTGTGTATGTTCGAGAAAATTGATACTTGCATAAGTCATTGCTAGCAAGAAAGGAAAGGGTCTAAAATAGAAGAGGTGTAGAAAAGGCACCGATCATCCTTTTGCTTTTCTGTTTATGTCTACTACAGTAAGAAATTAGAGATGTAAAATGGAATAAAGGCAATGTAACACTGTGTGTATGAAATGCAGACCATCAAGGTCACTCCTGTATTCCATAGCCTCATCTAACATAAATCTTTGCTTTAGTGCTACAGGGTTGATTTATATCAACAGAAATTCTGGCCCACTGTCTCAAAAAGCATTTCCAATCAAGGAAGACTGACCTTGCACTGCAGATTTTATTAAAAGGTAATATTATTACCTTTTAATCAGGAAAGATGCCAGTTTACTTTACGTAAACATAGAAGAATAATCTAAAGTGACTTCTATAATGTAATGACATGTTTTTGGTTAAGTTTTAAGAAGTCATTCAATTTTTTTTAAAAACTAGGTAGTTGAAGCAATGGGGTCTTCTGTCTCTGAAGTGTGGCCTTGATCACAGGGCTATTGAAATCTGTAAAAACCTTCCCTTCCCTCCTTAGAAGAATATCTCTATATTGAACAAAATTCTAATGCAGAGCATGCACATCCAAGAAAATGTAGGTTGAGTTTCTTGTTATGCCTGCTACACAGGAACTGTACTTTTACAGTACTTTGCAACATAGACTGAGTGTTACTGTTAATGCATCATACTATTTACTGACATTGTCTTTTAATTTGTTAAATATTATTGCATTTTAATATATTAGTTATCAAACACTTAGTTTTGACACTGCTGTCCTTCATTTTCATGAGATTTATTCTCCATTTGTGAGGGAGAGAAACAAAGCAGTCTGCACAGTTACCCTGATTCTCATTCTTCTTGTAATTCTTGTAAGTATTGAGAACAGTAAGTTTGCTTGATTGGACAGGGTGGAAGTAGCTTTGAGGTGAATGATGGCCAGTTCCCTCCTAGCAGTTCTGGATACAAATAGCTGGCAGTCCCATTTTGCTAACCTAAAAGAAATCTTGGAGACATCTATTTTCTTTTCTTCATTTACCTTGATTAGGAATGTTCCCCTTCTTAGAGGCTAGGAGGAACTGCATATTACTGTCTTTTCTTGAAGAAAGTTAAATCATTAAACTAATTTTGTCTGGTTTATTTTCTGTCTTGGGGCTTAGGGGAATTTCTACCACATTTAAAAGATAATTTCTCATGGGTATTTCTGGAGATGAAATTTACAGCAGGCTTTATATATTTATATTACTTTAAAATTGCTGTCTATTAGGAATTTAAGTTGCTCTGGCTGGAACTATACCACCCAGATAAACAGGGAAGACGAGAAGAATAGGAAACTATTAAAGAAAACGCAGAGAAAAGCTAAAGAAAATATTTGGATTATAAAACAGAGATAAGTGAAAGTTTAGCAGAATATATATTTTTAGTAAGCTCTCTGCTTAGCTGTTCTAGACTATAAAGTTTGCATCTGCATTTAAACAGCTTATGTACGTCTGAAATCAAATTCGAATGATTGCAGGCAGTTCCAATTTTGGATGAGAAGTGGGCAAGCAACATGGTGAGTCCTGTGAGTGGTGAGCATCTCTGACAGCACTTTTGTGCTCAAACAGTTCATATCAAAGGGCTGCAGGAACGAGCAGGTCAGAGGCAAGAGGTGTCGGGTCGCAGATTTTTACCTCTGATAATTGTGTAGAAGGTGGGCAAGGCTCAGCATCCTCTGCCTCCCGTGGTGCAATGACAGGCTGGCAGTGAGCTGGCGGTGTTAGCTGAGACCTACCTCTGCTTGGGGTCTGAGCTAACTTTCTGGCAGATGTTTGCCAAATGTAGTCGTTGTGGTCCTAAGCTACATTGGGACTGTGGAATTTCCTCTGCTTGAGGTTTTTTAAAAAAGAAGCTGGTGATATTCTGTATTTTTTGAACAATAGTCTTGCGTTGTTTTCAGGGAGATGAATTTAGTGATGTTTTAAGGGTCTCATCCGGTCTTTATTTGCTGTGATTTTATGATTGACTTCTTAGACTATGCAAATTGCAGGACCAAATTACAGAATTGGTCCTCTGTGTTTTCTCTGAGAGTGTCTGGGGCTAACTGTTACTCTTTGTGTTTTAGATAGCTTTTCTTTAGCTCATAAATCACTGTTCTGTCATATTCACCTGCTGTGAGATGTTCAATACATATCATTTACATTAAACCATTTACTTCAAGAGAATCTGTTATTGCTTTATGATTTATGCTATCTGACATTTAAGTTTGTTACGAATTGAGAGTTGGGACGTTAGAGTGGTGGGACTTTTTATAGCTTGTGGTCGTTATCCAAGAGGTAATTCATGCATTTTTTTAATAGATTTTACTGGTCAAAAGGGAACTAGACAGGCAAATTCTCCATTTTTACTCCTGATGCTGAATTAAGATAGAATCCTAGTTATGAATAAACCTGCTCAGCAGAAGGCAGACCTGTAGGTAGGGGCTGCATGGTGGAAAGAGCCTCTGATGGCAGTAGAGCGGTCACTGCGCCTGTCTGTCCATGTTTGCCTTTATCCTTTCACCTGGAGATTTAAATCCACATTTAAGAAAGTGTAAACTTATTTTGGGAAAACATCATGGCACTTTCTCTCTTAGGAATTCTGTTTGTTAAAGTATTAACGCTCTTTATTTTAAAACGTGAAAAGCTACTATTTTTTAAAGGTCGAGAAGCTCAACAGGTACTCTGAAACAGAGCAGAATATTTCACCGACCAGCTCTGTTCCTCGTGCATAGGAGTCTTTTATAGCTGTGTCACCACCCATCAAGATTTCTGTTGTTATTTCTGTTCTTGTATATGTTCAGATGAGAGTACAGTAAGCAATACGGTCGATGTAGAGCAAACCCAGCCTATTGCTTTTCCTTGACAAACTGACTGCTGGAAAATACAATTTATTTTTGAGTTTGCCTATAGATGCACAATGAAAAGAAACTGGCACATTAAAGTAAAAAGCCAGCTGAACAAGCTAACTTTAAATGTGTTTCTGCCTGTCTGTGTGCCAGCCAGTCCCTCATAGCTTTTGATCTCATCACTGAGTTTCACTAAATTTTCTGGTAGAAGTTCATTGAAGAGGTCTCTTAAATTCATGTAAGCCTCATGAAAATAAGAGAGGAGAAAGACTCTGTTAATGGCCTTGCTGAGGGAATGACCGACTTTAGTCTTCCTTAGACATCATCTTATCCATGCAAGTGATGAGCCTTTGGACAATCCTGATAGAAAATGAAACTTTGTTGGTTTTAATCCTCATGGAACTGCGTATTTCATGCTCCCTGTAGTCTATCAGACAAATACATAAGCTACATGCAATTTTTGTTGGGAAAGAGTGCGTAGTGTTTATAACGTAAGTTATCTGCATCAGGGACTATGGATTTTGTATTTGGTATTCTCTCTTAGCGTTATGATTGTGGAAGGATAAATAATCCTCTCCTTGCTTCACAATGTCTTATGTCTACATACAAGAAAGTTTAACGTGTATATAGGTTGTTACAAAACCTCATAATTGCTATATTCTGCTAACATAAGCATGATTTGGGAATCCTAGACTGGGCTAACCATTTTCAATGTTTTCACCCAACAATCTTTCCCTAAGTAAAGAAGTATTCATGGTACTAGAGACAAAGCAGAATATACTGGAGTATCATCCATGTCATGAAACTTCAACTAGTGCAAGTTTATCGACTGCCAATGCAGGTATCGCAGCCTTGCTGGAGCAGCTGATCCCTAAAAGCGTTGTTTTCAGCTACATAGTGTTCTAACTCACAGTGTTTATAGGGGGACAGTATTGCATCTAACTCATTCTTGACCCCATCCGTGGATAATTTCTTCTACTAAAACAGCTACATTACTCACGAGGAAAAAAGTTTGAATCCTGGTACTCCAAAAGGTTGACCCTGCCCATACATCTTAATTGAATGTTATGATGAAATAGTAAGAAATGTCCCATTTCTTCCTCTGTTTATATGCCTTCTGGCCACATTACCTCTTTATAAATAGTAGTATTCCTTAGTAGTTCTTCATCTCTAAGTAACACTCAAGTTCCTTTTGCGTGTCAACAGCAGTTGATCTTTTTCATCCCGCAACTGTTATTTCTGCAGTGCGTCTCTCCGCTCCTACTGCTTGCAGCTTCTTGGCATGTGCTGTGCGCTGATCAGGGGTGCCATCTAAGCTCTAGTTTTAAAAGTACATATATATCTTGTATTTACCAGACATCTAAATAAATGATGCAAAAATGTGCCGTAGAGAAGGAAATTATTGCCATATACAAATCTAAGATATGCTAAAAGACTGAACTCGTTAATTCTTACTAAATGTCTCCTCTATTCATCAAGGCCTTTAAGTTTTTAATAACATGCATAAGTTAATAACTGTAGTTGCAATTCAAATGCACTTGATTGGAGACATAATAAACCTTTCTTCTTCTATTTGTTTTGCTTCCCTGGGGCTTGTTGTCTTTAAAATAAAAAATGACAGTCAAACATGTAATTAGTTATGATGAATACAGTAGTCAGGAGAGTATCCTTCTTTGCTCCATTTTCGAAAAGTTGTTGTTGTTGTGCTTTTTTTTTAACAGCAATAAATGTAAAGTAATGTAAAAGTGCTTGAGAGATGTTGGTAACTCTTGATTTCTCCTCTTTTCTTACTGTGTCCTGCTATTCTTTGTCATATTTTTTCCTGTTAAAAATAGCCTTGTTTCTTAAAAGTGTATTATTGTAGAACTGATTTTGAATGTACAGAGGTACATAGAGCTCTCTGAAATTGTGAAGAATATGGGAAGAAAACTCAGCAACCTGGTCCCATTAATGATGAAAATGGACTCTCCCTTCCTATAGCACGATGGCAGATATGAAACACACTGAATGTGCAGTGGGGACTTGCAGAAGGAAGTTATGTCGTTTAGTTCTGTGCAATAACAAACTCAAATTAGTACAAACTAAAGATCTTGTGCCAGCTAAGGAAAAGATACAGTTTTACTTCCATATTAGATATAATGGAACTGTTTATCAGTTTAGAGCTGACTTAAACAGCAAGACACTATGGGTGAAATTCTCATTTTGCCTAATCATTTTTAAAATATCTCAGCGACGTAACCTAGCCTGGAGAGGGGAATACGTATAATTTATGTCCACTTTTAGACCCCTTCCCTTGTCAGCACAGTGTAAGTGAATTGCGATGGGAAAGAGATTCTGATCCTGTGTTATGATTTATTCTGCTCTTGTTCCATACCTGCTAAACAGAAGTCCAGATATAACTCTATTTAGTTGAGAACTTAGCAGTGAGAATTCAAATCACAGCGCAACATGCACAGTTTTCCTGGGCGCAAAGGAGTGTTTTGCTGGTTCACTCAGACCTCTGGAAGACGCCTTGGAAGCAGCCTGCTTCGTACCCAACTGCCTACTGCGCATTGAAGGGGAGGTTCAGCCCTGTGTCTCTGTGCACATTATTCCAGGATCACATATCAGCTATGAAGGACCTCAACGATTTGTTGATGATAGTATCTGTTTAATCTTTTAGTTAATTTCTCCAAAAGATATTTTGAAAACAAACTGTGTATTTACTACTTAGAAGATGGGGAAAATAGGTATAAGGAAGCTGAAAATCAGATTTTAAAATTGAGATCTAATGTTGAGTGTCAACAACGCGAGCAAACTTTAGTCTGAGTAATTTGAGCACTGCAGCTCTCGTGAACTTAAAACTGTTGAATCCTTAAATTGGACAGTATTTTTAGTGTTAACATCCCAACTCAGAGCCTTCTTTTAAGGTTATGTGCTAAAGACACTTGTTCACATAGGAAGTCTAGCTAGAAATAGGCTTCATTTCCACTGTAGTCCCATCGTTTATTGTAAATTCATTATTTTTAATAACAATAAATTGCACTTTAACATAACAGTAGCAAAAGTTACCATAAGAGATTCATTTGAGCTGTGTGAAAAAGGTAAAATCTCTGTTCATTTTGCCAGATAAGAGTTTTGAAAGTAGCACCTTGGTAAAATCTTCAATGAGTCACATTGTAAGACAGAAATAGAAGTGCTTGTGTTGCTCACTAATACTCTCAGAAAAACAAGGACCTGAGCACAATGCGTGTCAGCATAACGTTCAATTTTACGTGACAAAACCTACTACTTGGCCAGCTGGGAGAAGAGGAGATGTAGAAGAGTCACCGCTTGCGCGGGAATCGTGGCAGGGGGCGGGCACAAAGTCCTCAGCTCACCTGGCAGCTGAACATAAAAATAAAAATAATTTTTTAAAAAAAGGAAGAGGGACCTTTAGTAGTAATCAGTCTCATCCATCAGCTGAACTGTTCCTGAGGTTCTCTTGGAATCCTGACAACCCCCCCCAAAAAAAAAAAAAAAAAAAAAAAAAAAAAAAAAAAAAAAAAGAGAGAGAGAGAAAAAGAGAGAGAGAGAGAAAGAAATAGAAAGGTTATTAAGAAGTAAATAACAAAATGCCAAAGAGCTTTTCCCAAGAAGCCATCTGCTCCAATCACCACCAAACTGTGCAAGCACTGTGCTTTACTTCTCGGTGCCCCAGGGGAGTTATTCGCCAATATTTCCAAGCCAACTTATAGGCCAAACGAGCAATCAGCAGATTGATAGCTGCAGCCGTTAGAGCAATGACTTGGCTAGTGAAATACATATCTGATCGATGAGGAACTCTAGGAGGTGTAAGCGGAAGGTTTGAATGATTATGGTAATAGCAGAACTGCCCAGAAGGTGTGACAAATAAAGCATGAATATTGAAATATGCTGAGGCTTAGCTATACCTTTACTGTGAGAGACTGCTTCAAGTGAGCGTCAGCACATCAGCAGCAGAACTATAAAGTTGCTGATTTTGCAGACATTTGTTCCTCAGCTTGATAAGTTAATATATATTGTTTAACATGATAATGTAGCAAGCTGTTGTTTTGTGGCTTGAAAGCCAGCTGCGTTTGATTGATGCCAGGAATGGAAGTATTTATAAAATGACACTGAATTAGAAGTAGTCAGTTTATGGGTATAGGGAAATGAATCTTTTATGAAGAATAAAACTTTATGATGAAGGAGTAATACTGAGGAAGTATGCATCTTGAATTAAACTCTCTTGGACTGGAGTCTGTGCTGTAAAGCCTTTTCAAATAAAAGTTTGTGTCTAGGATATAGACTAGGTACCACTGTGCTTTTGAACTCACAGGTTGGTTTGCAAACTTGTTTGTGAGCACAAGAGCATGAGGAGCTGTATTTCTGAAAACAAGCTGCTCTCGGGCATGACACCCACATTCAGTTCAGCAAAAGGTTTCTTTTTTCTTTTCAGCTGGGTTATTTGGCAGCACCTCTGGATGTTTGAGTAATGCAAGCATATAGGCAATGTTTAAAGAGCTGTAGTTCAATATATTGATGTTTGTGAACGGATTACAGATACAACCTTGTACCAACATCTCAAACCCTTAGTCAAAGGCAAGGCAGAAACAAATGGATCTAACTGCTGATAGCTTTCCTCCTGGAGCTAACGTCTCTATGCGATCCGAATGTAAAATTCTGCTCTTCTGCGATGCTGGTATTTTGCACGTGTTTGCACAGGAGGAATGATTGCGCAGAGCGAGATAACATCCGCTGACCAGAAAGGCTGAAGAACCGCTGGCAAATCAGAGTCCGATTCAGCTGTATGTCAAGCTGGTTTTATGCCAGAGTAACTAGAGATCTGGTGATTTATGCCAGATCAGATCTTACAATCTGTATGTGCCTTCCAAAGTCTTATTGCTAGAAATATTGCAGTAGACCTCTCTAGGACCACTGTATAAATGGGATTCCGACATGAGTATATATACATTTCTATCAGATTCTAAATCTCTGTTGAGCATCAATTTATCTGAGAGATTAATAATGGTAGGAATTTATATTCATTTAAAATACATTTTGATGTACTTGAAGACCGTGGCATCCACTAAACTGTGTTTTCACAGAAGAGTTATGTACCAAATCCCATTGAATTTCAGTAGTATTTCAGTACTTTTTAAGATCCCTTGAAGATTTGCCTTAATTCTTATTTATTTCACTGAATCACATGGCTTTGTAGATTTTCATGACCCACATTATCTACCGCAAATAAATGAACTTTCTCAAATACAATGACTACCTAAAAATTAGCACAGCCTGTCTAAAGTTCTCTGTACTTGCGAAGAGAATCTTCGTTCTTCAAAGCAGAAAACATCTATTTTTCTTCTGAAGAAGTCTCAGACAAAGTAGGTGAAATATCAGGGCTAGGATCGTCTTGTAAAATTGGAAACATGGCATGGCATCCAGTGGTAAGCTGCTTTTTGAGCTGTCTGACCTTTAATCACTGGTGAGTAAAACCAACATGCTGTCACATCTCCGTTATATTTCTCAAGGGGGTAACTCTGCCTGAAGTAGCAATGAAGCAAAACCTCCGAGAGCTTAAATTCAAGGTCACTAGAACAAGAGGCAATACTTTGTACTCTGAGCAGTGTAACGCAAGAAAATAAAAAGAGGAAACATCTAAACAAGTCAGTTGTGTTTGTCTAACAGTGAGCCAGGCAGTTATGCCAGCCAATAAATGAAGTTGTTTTTGTTTTTGCCTTTTCAGCAGCATTCCATTTTTGTTTCATTCCTAAGTCATCTATGCTTGAAGACCTTCTGAAAGAAACTCACTGTTTATCATTGCAGATGAATGATCTCCATTTCTGTTCTGTGGACAGTGTCAATGTAATATCAGCTTTGGCTTTGTAGAAGAAGGCTTTAATCCCTTGTAGTTATATTGCCGTGGGAGGCTATATGGGCACTGAGAGCAGATCGTACGGTCTTGCAGACCTGTTGTGAAATGGAAATGCATTTGAAATATATTTCATTGTGATGTTTTAAAGTAATGCTTGCCTATTGAGCATCTATGGAGGAAAAAAAAAAAGGGTTAGCTACCACATAAAAATTTAACTCTAACAGAAGAAATTATGATAGACTGATATTGTGGTTCACACATTGAATAATATGGTTTCAGTACTAAGCTACTTAAATGCAAATTGCATCGTTCATGGACTTTGATGAATTATTTTTGTTGGGATTTTTAGGCAAAAGAAGAGATACCTTCTTGGACTCCCAATTAGAATTTGTAGAAGTTTTGCTAATATCTTTTGCATTAATTTGCTGCTTTACTTTGATTCAGCATGCTAATTAGTTTGTTGATTTGATCATGACTTTTTTTCTTATTTGACAGGATTTTATTGTTTGTTCAGGTTAATGTTCTCAGAAATACTTTACTACGTTTAGTTAGATTATTTTACAATCTAACTATGCCTACGTTTACACCTATAAATGAACTGATTAAGAAACTGTAGTGATCTAAGAGTGAATATCCCAGGGCTGAGCCCAGGTGTCTGAACACTTCTTTTCTTGGGTTCCCACTATACTGTACAAATGGAATGAAAAATGCTATGGTATAATTTTATAGGCACGCCAGAGGCTGGCATAGGGAAGATGTCTGAGGGAGACGATGCAGGAGTATGTGCTGCACCAGCGAACAGGAGAATTAGCAGCACCTCGGTCCTCCCTGTTGATGTGATGTGGAAGAGGATGGGAGTCTTTTTTCTCTGCACATCATTTAAGATGCTGTGCACAGAGTGTTCACCCTATAGCATGTCTCTTTGCTCTAGAATTTTCATCTTAGAAACAACTTCCTCACTGCAAGGCTAGCCTAGCGATGGAGTCTTTTTGTATTGAGGCTGATATAGAGTAAGATCATTAATTCAATCAGATTGAAACTAGAATAAAGTAGGGCTTAGTCGTGATTGAATTTGTCTTATTGACAGAAGATTTATAATGTCCAACCGATTCTGAAACTGTGCTCAAACTATTCTGAAACTTTAAGGTGAAAATAGAGACCTTTGTCTTACTTTAGCGCCTTCAACTTGGCTATCCTGTCGACTTTCTGCCAGTAGAAGTCAAAGTGCGGAAGATACGCCTGTAGTTCATTTAGTGAAATGCGATTAATGTAGATGGTAACAAATACGTGGAACTTGTGTTGGAGTCATTTGTCTGCTGTGGACTAGAAACGCATCTTCTGTTGTTGGCTCAGTAGCAAGTAAAAATAAGACAAACGAAATTACAGATTAACTACGGAGTGAAGTTACTTAGTGGTCTCACTGAGATAATTATGTTTTATACCCACGTTGATTCTCACGTGTGAAAGCAGAATAATTTTACGTGTCCTCCCTAATTGCATTCTGTTGTCTTTCCACCTTTCCTGCAGGAACTACCGTGATGCGGATGACAGCATTTGATGCTGACGACTCTAGCACAGACAACGCTCTTCTGCGCTATAATATACTTAAACAGACGCCTACCAAACCGTCTCCAAACATGTTCTATATCGATCCAGAGAAGGGGGACATTGTCACAGTGGTGTCACCGGTACTGTTGGATCGTGAGGTAAGTGAACGCTTTCCGATCATCAGCCTGACAGCTTGACATTTGTGCTTATAATCATCACCTGGGATGCGAAGACAGGTTCAGTGTGCCTTGGGAACAGCGGTTTAGATGTTAAATTTTGTCAAATCTTTACATAGCACTATCTTTTATTTTGGTATAAGAAGTTGTCTGTTGTGATCTGGTTGTTCAACGTTCTGGATAAGACATCTGGTGTTGGGTGCTGAGGGTAAAGATCCTAGGAATAAATGGAATTTGACCTATAGTTATCAATTAACTGTTTGGAAACGAACAAAAAAAAATAATTGTGTGTACAGCCTGCCATGAGTTTGCGCTGGTCATAGTTCGGTCTTTTAAATGCTTCCCTAGAATTTTCTTTTTTGTTGTATGGAATTAGTGGAATGATTATATATACGTTGATATAATGATGCTCTAAACAGTAAATCTGTAAATCAGCAGTTCCCTTGGTCACATACCCCAAGTACTCTCTTAGGTGCCTGGTGATGACAGAGTTTTACTTGCAGGCTCCTTCAGGCAAATCCAAAGATCTCAACTTTTCACCGATAACTGTTGTTTCGTTTTAAGTACCTGTGATGATTTACTGAGCTTTTTTAAATGTTAGATATAGGACTCAGCAATATATTCAATATTCAGCACCTATTTTTCATTTTGACCAGGTGTAAGTGATGCCCATGCCACTTCCCATTTTATGTGACTTCAATTTTTGTACAAGCTTTTCCAACAACAGATATTCAATAGGTAAAACATACACTCCAGTAAAACTATGTTCTTGGCTTGTAGATCTGTCTTTTAAATTCAGAATGATTCCAATTCTTTCATTCTTCTCTGTGTGGGCAGAGAATCGTGCCCAAATGAAGATATATAAAATCACTGTCTTTATGCCCCAAGTTTCTTTTCTAACTTCATTGTTTAAGTTCAAAAGCTTTATGCTATTTTCTAAAGTCAGTTTAGGTATTTTTATTCCTAATAGGTAACCATTCCCCAGATTAAACCAATTTACACAAAATTGAAAAATCAATGGAAGGGAATGAACATGCCTGCTTTTCCTAGTATCTTCCAAAGGTCACTGGTGATTCATGAAATAGTGATGCTGTCCCCATGCAAGAAATCTAGCCTCAATCGAACAGGTATTATTGCTGGGTAGTATATCCTGAAAGCAAGATCTGAATTCCCGATGATTTTTAATAATAGTTGATTCAATACCTTTACTTTGAAGGTGGCATGGCAAACTGCAGTCTCGTTGAAACTACAAAGTAATTTTTGTTCTTGCTGCAAATGCTGAGTGTTTTATGAGCCAGAATATAAGGCTGTGTAAAATCTTAACACTAAAAAGCATTATCTGCAGTAAAATTTTGGTCTAATATTGACTTTTCAGGTGAAAGGCTTGGAGAAAAAGTGTAAGTTTTCTATTTCTGCACAAGTTGCTCTGTGTTGTGCCATGACCTCTGTTGTCTTAGCGGGTTCAGCCTCTTTTCCCCCTTCCTGCTTGCGTATATCTCGTGCAGCAGCTGGTATTCATGCCTCCTTCGCTTCGACCCCTGGAGTTAGTCATTCACAAGAAAAGATGTGTAACAGCTGTTTTTAATCATAATAATAGCTTTTAGGAGCAAGTAGCCTAATAATCCTATTCCAAATAATTCAGGGTAGCAACGTAATCCCAATACTGTAACTATCTCTAGATGTTTCACCAGCTCATGAAATCGAATTGTTGCAGAAGGATCATCTCTGCCTCAGGTAGGGAGAGAAAAAGTAACACCTTGTGGAGGGAAGGTCTGCCCAGCTGCTGCGTTGGCGTGGGGTGAGAAGATATGCGTGTCACCAGGCCTGGAGAAGTGACTCTGGGCATGCTGGGAAACTGGTGGCCAGGATGGAGTCCTGCTTGCACCCTCTCTGTACCATACCAGCGCCTCTTGCTTTTCCATCTTTCAATAGCTATATTATTTTTTATTTGAATCGTAAAACCTGTTTGAGTGCCAGTCAAAAGTGAATTTTCTTAGTTATTCCTGGTAGGTGTATTGATTAGCCCTGGACAACAATTGAGTAGCTGAATTTGAGATTAAAATTTCTTTAGAATGGACATGGAGAGGGGAAAAAGCTATTTATCGTTACTCATGTGTATGCACTAGAGGATGATATAAACTGTTTTACAGTGAGATAAAATGCTGATAAAAGTTATTCTTGTTTTCCATCTCTATTAATAATTTTAATCATTGCTAGATGCTGATGCTTTTGGGAAGCCTTCTGTTTCGCTTCAGTTACATCAACAGGATGTAAATTGCTGTTTTTTAAGTATCATTTTTTTCATGTTCATGTATCAGAGGGAACAAGAAAACGGGGGTATTGTCCGGTGGGAGATACTGAGTGTGGAGATGCAATGTATCTGGAAGTTTTTGAACATACACTATGATCTGTATTATTTTTCCAGACTTTTATGTTTTGAGAGTGGTTACCATAATATAGTCTTGGAATTTCTTGTTTCAGTGCAATGAATCAAAACCTAGGTATTCAGCCTAAAGTAAAACAAAATTTGGTCATCTAGATAGCTTAGATATCTGATTCAATATATGTGGGAGAATCTCAGCTTGCGAAAGTAAACACTTAGGTTAATTTTAAGGAGATAAAAAATCAAATGTTTTTTTTCTTTGACTTGCAGATATTAGGTCTCTTTCTATGCATACATAGATATATATGTACTCTTTGTTTATATCATAAATATATATAAAAACATATGTTCTCTATTTATAAATACAGAGAGTATGGAGATGAGAAGGCTCCAAGTGGTGTCAAGCGACCTCTCCCCCATGTGTGATTGCAGAGTGGTTCTGTGTGTCAGCGAGAAGGAATACAAACCCTGAATTAGTTGCACTCTCTTTAGGACTGTCTTCTTTCTATACTAGAAATACGTATCTAGAAATATGAAGGGGGTTGAGGTCTTTTCTCTGGGTTGCCTTCCTGCTTTCAGATCCCCCAGCAGGAGCAGTTATTTTGATTGTTCGGAAGATATGTCAAACGTGACACAGTATCAAAATTTTGTAGAGTGGCGAGATATCGTGTCTTAAGATCTTACAGCGGCATCCAGTTTCCGTGAATCAGGGTTTCCATAACTTCCGCAGTAACTGGACTTTTTTTTTTTCTTTTTTTTTGACAAGTCTGGGTGTTTGATTTAGCATGGATGGGTGAAAGTGTTTGCCTTGGCACTCTTTCCACAGTGTAGTATCACCTACAAAAGTGTTAAGCGAAAAAGTCATTCCCTCCTGTATGCAGAAGAAGGCATGTTGGGTGATCCGCCAGGTTACATCCAACAAGCTGCTGATGCCTGGTGCCATCTGTTGATAAGAGCTGGGAGTGCTTCAGGCCTCCAGAGAAAGGCTCAGCACCTTGCAGGATTTGTCTGGCCTGAATCGATCTGTATTTTTATTTATAAATTTTTCAGATTCAACATTGTTTACAGAAGTGCATGCGCCTCAGGGTTTGCAGCAAAACTTAGATAATTTATCGAAGAACATCCATTTTCATTTTGAGAAGGCAGGTTAGGACATATTTTTGAAGATTAATGTGCATTTTTTCATGTGGGAGTTAAGCATCCTTGAATATGTCAGCAGGAAAGATTGAAGAGTGTGAGGGGGCAAATTATACCTCCAGATATCCTCTGGAGAATACATTTTGATTCATAGATTCACAGGAGAAGGATGCTCTCCACCAAAGCGTATGGTCTAAATGACCCGAAGTCGAGCACAGCAGATTAAAAAAAAAAGAAAAAAAAAAAAAAAAGGAATCTTAAGGAAATGTCCTGAGTTTTGTTTTTCAGGGATGGAGAGACCATTGCAAAGTGACACTTGCCTGCAGTGAAAGAAAAATAATACACCTCATTTGCATAGGAGAAAACACTTGTGCTCCTGTAGAATCAACTCTTTTTCAACTTTCTTGATGAAATAATAATCAGTTTTTCTGCTTATCTACAGTGCTGTTTTGCCAGTTACAGACCCTGACTCTGTAAGAAAATAGCTCTTTGATTTGTAGAGTATGACTATACAGTGACTATATATGACTATATAGTATGACTATAGTACTATTAGAAAACTACCACCATAGTTGGTGACTGAATTACTTTACTCCTCAGAGTTTGAGGAATAGTGTGCTTTTGCTTTTATTAGGAACTGCTGTGCTTAATCTGGAATTTGGAGTTAAACGATGATTTGAGATGTCTACTATATGCTGGACTGTATGCTTTTGCAAATGCCTTTAAACATCGCTTCTCAGGAAAACCAGTTCACACACATGAGAAACTCTGGGCTGATTTCAGTGGAATAAAAGGTCGGGCGATCTCCAGAGAGGCTGACTCTCCGTGACCCTCTTAAGCCGCACTAGCGTCTTCTAGATCTTGAATGCTTTTGAAGCAGTGTTGGTGCATCAAACTACCATCGCTTATGTCATGTATACCTCTCGCTCTCCTTATTACCTGAAATCACAGAGCTGATAGCTTTCTGCTGTGAACCACCAGAAACCTGGAGTTAGACTAGCTGATGTTTATGCAGATGGCTTGCAATCACGGAATCGTTTGCTAAGCCTCCTGCTTGCCTGGATGCCTCGAGCTTTTAACAAAAGCAAACAAAAGCACTGTTTAACAATTGGCAAATACCCATTCCTGCCTATGCATTGATGAATGACTGTACGTTGGCTAGCAGTTTTTCAAGTCAACAGCAGTCCACTGATACGTATTCACCAATATGTTGCTTGCATGAGAGAATGAATGAGTGCATAAATGTTGTTTACAGTATTCAACTGGCTCTTCTGTGATAAGTAAATCATAGTGTTCTTGTTGATAGGACTTAATTTCTCTGAAGAGAGCATGGTAGGAAATAGAAAATGCTGGTCCACTTCTGCAGATGGCCACTACCCTCTATATTTTTATTTTCCATTTTAGAGATGTGTCTTAAGCAGTCAATGCACTTATTACTTACTCGATCTAAATGCAAATGCCGAGCCAACAGTACACTCTCATTTTTAATGAAAGGTATTAATCTTTTCAGCAAATGCATTACACATTTGATCTTCATATTAACCTCTAAAATATTCATATTTACAGTGATTGGAGGCAAACGCATACATTGGAGTACATCAGCTCCGAGTTGGAATAATTGTGTCATTTTGTCTTGTCTTCTCTGACAAACTTCCCTTTCACACACCTTTACCTTATTTTGCGATACAGTAAATCCATAGCTGGACCTCAGTTTCTATGGTCTGTTTTTTTTTTTTTTTTTTTTTAAGGATAGATATGGCAATATCTCTTATTTTTTTTTCCGCTTCTAATACAAGGCAAACAAGGGGTTCATCCTCTTCCCCTGATTAATGTGTTCCTGATACTGTTGTTTCTGCTGGGTCCTCAGTCTTTTTCAGAGGTTATTCCACTGTCTACTGTATCTCAAATATGAGTAATTTTTAGGGACATGAAGGAAGTCATATTTGGTCTTTCTAATAATCTTGCTTTGTGATCGATGTCACATTTTGCAGGTCCGTTGAATAAAGTTATGCTGTCTCTCTCCATGTGTCATCTTACATATCGCAAATTAATAATAATCTTTTGAAATACTTTGTTTATAAAATGACAAAGTATTTCAGTATTCAAAGCTCAGTGTGATCAGGATTATAGTGCTGTCAACAAGCACACTGTGTGACTGCAGGCTGATCTCCTGGAGCCGCATTCATGGAGAACAGATGCGTTTCAGCCCTCTTTCCATAGTTGCTGCCTGCACAGCAGTCTCCAAACTATTCACATCTTGAGCAGAGCCTTCTGGCATGGCTCCTTCGTCTGACATACAGCCTCTTGCCACCTCCTTTTACCTCTAGAAATGCCATCGTGATTCCATTTGAAGCCAACTTCATTCTAGCCCCGGAGACTAGATCTGTTTGGATATATGTATATATGTGTATAAACATGTGCACATGTTCATACGTATATACATTTTTTTTTTTTAACAAACCATTTTTTGTCCATTGGAGATACTGGTTCAAAATAAATAGCTTAAAAATGTAAGCTTAGGACAACAAAACATGAACAAGTCAAAATCAAGGATAAAATTAATCTAAATTACAAAAATATTCTTAAATTGACCTAAATCAATTTTTTAGGGTTATTTCCAAATAAAAAAAAAAGCTCAAAGTGTTTTTTTATATTTGATGAGAAGGTTTTGTGTCATTTCAATCTAATTTTTGTAAAATGCATTTACCTCTTCATGTAGAAATTGTTATAAAAGCTGGAATAATATAGTAGTTGCTGCTATCAATAATATAATTGACATTAATAATTTTGCATATTACAACTGGAAAAATGTATTAGAAGTTTGTGGCTTTAAAGTATTTTCAAGACTCTAGGAATATTTGTAATATCCTTGCATTTTATTTGCAAGGAGCTTGCATCTGCAGTGAACATTATTGAAGAGGGCGGAGGAGGGTTTCAATGCTGTAAGAAGGCCCAATCATTGGTTTATGTTAAGTACAAAGCCTGTTTCAAAATATTTGCAACTATGTTGTCATCGAAACAGAAGTCTACTTATTGGGAAAATGAGGGATGGGAAGGAGAAAACTTGTAGTAATAACGCCTAGTTCATGGACAAATGGGCAGAGAGCTGGAAAGTGCTTGTTAGTGAGATGTAAACTCAAAGTTAAGCTAACGATGAACTGCTTTCTTGCATTGCTTAAATGTATGCAGGGAGAAGGAAAGTCTTTTTATGGTGTGTACCAGTAATTTGCAGTGTGTTTCCTGTTGTTTTTGATGAGAGAGTTCATTAACCTGTTCTCAAATCTTGAAAGAGGTTGTATAAAACAACAATAAAAAAGAGGTTGCAGCTGCTTGGCCAGTGGAAGCTCCTGGCCATCACTGGCTGCTCATACCATCCAACCCACATCCTCATATGATTGCTCTTGGGCAGGTTCACCCCATATTAAACTGTGATAATGACTCTCTACACTTTTTTAAGCTTTTTAAACTGTAAGTTAGAGATGGGGTAAATAACACTCAACAGAGCTTAACAAGCAGAGCTTCTGAAGCCCATGTTTTCATGGCCTGCGTCGATGAACTGTGTAAAAAAGCCCAGGCTCCACTCAGAGGAATCTTCTACTTTCTGTCTCCCTCTGTGTTTTATCCTAAGTAGGAGGGAAGAGAAAGAACATTACAGCTCTTCATGGGCACCTTGGAGGTGGGTCACTGGTAGGCTGCTGGCTCCCTCTTCCTCTAGTGTATGTTATCCGTCCCATTGCAGCACAAAAACCATGAACCTCAACTACCAATTACTTAAATCATCATTTTAAAAATATACTCCTGTAGTAGCTTATGTGCTAGGTAGGCTCCGTATTTCTCACAAGAAAAAGTGTGCTGGATTTTCAAACTTTCAGTTTTCAGTTCTTCAATTTTGGATTTTGATATCCTCCCTCCTGTGCTTTGGATTAAGGTTTGTGGCACCACGAGCTCCTGTGGCAGATAGTCTGCTGATCCTCTAGACATATCACTCATCTAAATATCATGAGTTTCTCTGCTGTATTGCAGAAAGATTTTAAAAATGTCTTGCTCAAGACATTTAGTAAGAGGCACTCAAAGCACGATAGCAGCTGTCCATATAGTTTGAATAGAGGCTGATAACTGAAGCGCGTTATCTCGTTTTGTCTAGAGTTTCTTTATTTAAAAAAGAAAAATTGAAAGGAATATTAACTCTAGGATGTCTAGCTATTAAAATCCCGCTGTGACAAATGACAAATCTCAGAGACGGAGTCAAAAAAGAAAAGGGGGGGGGATATACTTAACAGGACAAAATTTCAAGTGATAGATTTTGCTGAAAGAGCTGGGTAAAGCATTGCTAAACTGTCACGTGTTCTACTCACACAAACATCCCCAAAGCTCAGCTACAACAGAAAACAGGAAATCTTAAATCCAGTTTGGGGCCATCCCACGTATTTTGTAGGCTTCTGGGTCAATGTTTTCAGCTCAAGAGAAAGGATTGGAAGGGGCAAAAGCAAAGAAAATCCGAAAGACCCACACTTCCCACGCCTTCGAGTCCTTTCCTGTGGCCAAGGAAATATGCCTGCAAAAGCCAGAAGTAGGTGTCTCTCCCAATGTGCCGTGTAGATTTATTCACCTCTTTCTCTTCAAATATCTCCAGTTTCCAGACAGGTTTTGTTGCCTGAGCAAGATGAATTTTTTCTCACTGTCGAAGTAATAAGGAACAATGTGTGTGAAATACATGTAGTTTAATATTGCTTAAAAAAGGCTTTTGAAGCTTTCTATCTTAAACGTGTGGTTTTTGCACCAAGCACCAATCCTTTTAGAATGTTTTAGTACTTAACCTCTCTGCTGTTCGGAGGGCAAAAAGGAGAACACCTGGGATGGGCCATCCAACCCACATCCTCACATAGTTGCTGCTGGGTAGGTTCACCCCGTATTGGGGCAGGAAGAAGGAAGAAAAACACAAAAAGAATCCGGTTATAAAACTGTAATTTAAATCTTGATTCTGTTCCCAAATTTTTAAATAAAAATAGTGCTATCAGATAAATATATATATATATTTGATGTTTCACTAGTGTAATTCAGAGCTGTTATTGTGGAAGAACTCTGGCATCAGTGCTATTACTTTTGATTCATTCCCGCAAGTGCCAGTCAGATAACAGGTTCATCTTTATCATTTTATTTGACTTTTGTTCATCTTTCTTGTTTTATTATGACTTTCTATTTTTAAAGTGTATGTAGCAAAAGCTATTTAAAATGTGCAGTTTTGTAGGAGATTTTTATCTTAAAATCAACCAGAAAATTCTCCTTGCTCTCTAAATTCTGCGTAACTGTACCTTCCTTTGTGCTAGAGTATCTAAGTACAATAACGTGAATTAAAACAGGGGCTTGCAGCCTTTGCTCTCGGTGTAATTGTGTTTTGCTGGTTTCTCTAAGAAGCATTAGGTAGCATTTCTCTGTTTAATTGTGCCAATATCCAGTAGTCCTCAGAGTCGGTAATATTGAAATACGTAAATCTGTATTGAAAGGGAAAAAAACTCTTTAGAGTACATGAATAACATTAGTTTTTATTTTTCTTTTGATATTCTCAGTAAATGAAATGAAAGGGTAATCTAAGAAGGAAGGGTGTGAATAAAGCAAGTATATATTGTTTGAATTTTACCTTCTAATTCTTGGCACAGATAAACACAGGTAAGTACACTGAAATCTCTGGAGAAATGTCCCTTTGAAAAGAGCTGGAGACGGATAAATTGCTGGGGATGGATAGATTATTGTATTAAGCGCATATAAGCATAAAGGGTCATTTCAATCACAGTCTCTTCTATTTCTTTTTTGGACTAGCAAATCCAATAGTATTTTGCTTGCAATACATTCACGTACCTTTTTTTGCCTACTTGAGTGTTTTCAATTGCTATATTTTAGGCACAGTGAGAAAACTGAAGTCTTAGTTAAAACATAGCTGGAACGCTCCAGAGAGACTGGTGGCATCTGGCTTTGGCTGTAAATGTCGGACGTTACATACAGATTACATATATAGAAGCATTTCAGAAGCTCAAAATCTGAAGCTTAAATGAAGCCATGCAATCCTATGGTTGATTACTGTAGGATTAAAGCAGCTCAGCACACCACGGAGGGACTGGTCTTTTTTTTTTTTTTTTTTTTTTTATATAAGCAAGTTATGTTCTGTTTTGATCTGGGTATGAATGTTCCCTAAATTATTAATTTCCCTTGCTGGAAGATCATGGCATGCTCTGTCAGTGACCAAAATACTGCTGCTTATGCATATAATTCAGTTTTGCTGATTACATTTTATAGTTTGCTTTTGACACCTTTAATTTGATCTGTCTTGTAGCGTGAGATTTTTTTTTTAAGGACAAACTCAATTTCCTTTGGAGGAAATTCGTAAAGCATCATTCTCCCTGCAGAACAAGTGCAAGGTAACGCCTTCGGTCCCATATATAAATCACTCTTAAAGGAAGATACTGCTCACTCAGTGATTTGTAAACACTTTTAGTGCCATATTATACTGTCATTTTAAAGAGATGCCTCATGTGAAACATGAATTCTGCTTTGTAGGTTGATGATACAATGGTCCTCTATTTACGAAAGTTGATTTTTCTTTTTTGACACACAGCATGTGCTGACTTCAGAGTACGTTGCCTGATGGTGCTGATTTGATGATTTTTGGAATAAGGGACCAGAACACATCCAGCTAAGCTGTTATTCCCCGTGTAGGGATTAAATGTTCTTGTCCCCTTAATTTTTCTTACAGTATTTATACTAGGATGTTGCTGGGTATAAAGTTCAAAAGTATACTTAGATAGTCCTTGAAGTGGAGGTACTTTCATTGACAATTCTGAAAATATTTCAAATTTAAGAAACAGGAGCAGAAAACAGGTCTCAGAATCTGGCCTTTGCTGCTGCGCTGAAAAGGAGGGGAAGTAAGTTTTACTCCAAATATATTTCAATTTAATAAACATCTGTCGTGTATATTTAAAACTGCCATTTCAGGATAGTAATTATATCATCTCAAAATAAGTCCTCCTCGAAAGAGAATTGAAGTGACAGACTGAAGAAAATGAAACATGACGTTGCTTGTTCTCCTTTCATCCTAGAGCTAAAATTTAAATTAATTTTCTTCTTCTTGTCGGAAAGTATTTTAATTGGAAATTATTTTTGATTGCAGTTTTCAGAGAGGAATGGGATTCTCCTAGTGTGTGTGTGTGTGTACAGAAGTTGTTTAGTGTCTCCATAATATTTTACTAAATTAATCATTTGCAGATATTTTAAATAGTTGACAGATGTAGTTGCAATTCTAAAGAAGGTTAAACAAAAGAATTGTGATGAGCACAAAAGTTTCTTTTCTTTTTTTCTTTTTCTTTCTTTTCTTACCTTTTTGTTTTGTTCCTCAGCACCTTGACACGTAGCCACGTTACATTTGTTGCTATAGTTACCTGCTTGCTGGGAGTAAAGAATATTCGATATTAGCAGTAATTAGAATGTAAAAATCAGATGTGCTGTTTCTGTTCAGTTTGGGTTTATCGCAGTATTTTGTGCAAGTGATTTGGAGGTGTTGAAGGGAAGCTGTGGAGCCGTATGCTTCAGGGAGGCACGGGGCTCCGTAGCCCTCTAAGTTTGTTCACCTGCTTTCTGCAGTCCTCTAAAGAATGAAAAGACCCTAATTAAATTTTCTTTTGGTGCACTTCCCTTCTCGACTTTCAGTCCTACTCCTTGGAGTTTTACCTGTTAATCTCTTTAATGTTTTAAAGTATGGTGTCCGGCCGTGCTATTGCACCCTGGAGAAGCGACAGAAATCCTGTTAGTGATATTATTTCCCTGCGCTTTAGTTGTATTGTCTTGCAAGTTACTGAATTGTCTTGTATACTTGCATTCACGGATCCTCGATAAAATACAAAACTTACAGGACAGACAAGCAGAGAGGAGACCACAGTTTCCATAGAGGATTTCTACCTTTTAAATGCTGAAATAAGAGATGTTTTTCGGGGGAATTTGTCGAAAGTGCATCGCTAGTGTCTGGAAGTCCGGAGACTTCCATTAATGTCATTAAATGTTTGAGAATCCAAGAGAAAGACCGTAAAATCTGTGCTGATGGTGATACAGGCCTGATTTAGGCTTTTTTGAGGTAGCGGGCAAGTTGCCTCCCTCGATTTTTGCAGCCGCTCTCGCAGCAGGTCCAAGGCAGCCTACTCGTATACATAGAGATTACGTATATATTTATTTTTTCTTCCACTGAGAGTTCTTTATAAGACGTTTTAAAGCAGGCTCGCATTTGTTTAATTGGAAATTGGTGGCATACAGGCAATTGGATGCGACTGCCACGAGCACCTTGGTGTGGAAAGGACGGTCACATCACATGGAGGGCTGCAGACTCGATTAAACCAAGCTTTTAGTAAAACAGCTAAAAAAAAAGGAAGGCTCACAACTTGATTTAAGAGAGGATGCAATCTTTTAAAACAAAGTCAATGTTTAAGGCTGTGTAAATCAGCAGATTGGGTTTTTTGGTTTTTTTTTTCCATCTGTCAAGCAGGACCTGTTCCCCCCCCCCCCCCCCCCCGAAAGAAGCAGAATATTGAATATCTGGCTTCAAAAAGTTTTAATAGAAACTTCTATCTTGTTAGGCATTTTCCACTAGCATCAGTGTATCAGCTTGTTTTTTTTTTCCCCTGTAGTTCATGCATCATATTTAGTTTATCAACCTCTATATGAGGCAAAGAGGGGTCGATTACATGACCTGATGTGTCAGTGTTATTTTTTGGGAGGTAAAGGAGTTTGATGATTTGATCTTAGTGCCTTGGTAAGTTACTCCTGCTTGAACAGATGGCATTCAAATTAAACTGAGGATATTAGTTTCCAATGGATAAAGCAAAATGTATTTCTCTTTTTTCATCTCTGAAATGAAAGAAGGTAGTATGTAATTTTTGTTTCATGAAGATGGAAGACAGAAAGCTGACACAGATTTCGGAATATAAATTAAGAATTTAGATGACATTTGAGGAAACTGATAAGCAGAAGATGCCTTGTGCTTTAGTTGGACCATAGCTTGTCTTTTCCAATCCTATCCGGAGCTGATGAATTATATAGTATAATTCAGACTATTACTGATAAGTGTAATGGATCAAATAGAATATTCTAGATGTTTCAATAAATAGTGGTGGGAAAGGTAACTTTCTTAACGCTTTCCTATTTTCTGCACAGCACAGCTCAGAAAATAATAGACAGTATCTTTGAAAGAAATCCTAAGATGCACTGTTGAAAGTATACTGGAGTATTTTATATTTTTAAAATATGATTTCTACCCAGCTATAATTATTGGAGGAAAGTGGAAAAGTATGTTAGAGCTTTTGCACAGAAATATTTTTCCGATTCATATATAGGCTCAAAGATATGACAGCTGATTTGGGACTTGTAGGAATTCACGCTGCAAATAAAACAAGTTAAAGGCTGGGGAACAGGCAGTCTCTCGTGTAAGAATTGTAGGAAAAAGTAACGAGAAGAGAAGTAGATACGAATCAGTAACAAGCAAAGGTTGTCAAAGGCCTTGTGAGGGGAGTCGCAGTGCCCGGTTCATGCTTTTCAGCAAGCTGTGCTCTTCTGTAGTCGAGGAGGAAAGGGCAATCTGGATTTGGGGGGTGCTGCACAGCCCGTTGCCCGTGCCTGTTTGTCTCTGCTGATGCGCGGCGATCCCGTGACTACACGTAAGACCGTACAGTTAGGTGCTGCAGATTCCTTCCTTTTGGACAGGAGGCAAAGGTGGCTGCTCTCATCAGCTACCGCAAAAAGCAGTGAAAGAAAAGATGGGGAAAAAATCCCAACAGCAAGACAAAACCCACAAGCAACCCCAGAAAAAAAATTGTATTTCATTATTATTTCCTCTCCTGGAATGATGCTCTATGGCTTTTTTTTTTTTTTTTTTTTTTTTTTAGTATCTATAGCATTATGAAAACTTTTGGAAAGGCACAATTATATGTGCCGTATGAATTCACGTCCACAGTTTAAAACAATTTCAGGATTTTCTTCCCATTTGTCCTCCAGCTCAGTGTACACATGAAACTGGAGAGTGCGGTTTTTATTTCTGTGGTACATGGATTATATTATCTAAGAGCAATCTCTGTCTCTGCAGAAGCATGGGAGTAGCAGCACCTTTATCCAGATAAAAGACAGTGCTGCTTCTCCAAGGAGCCGCAACCAGTCACATAACTCATGCCTTTGTTTTTTGTCTGCTTGTACACGATTTATGAAGATTTCTCCTTTTACTGTCTGCATCCATCTGGATCCAAAGTAACATAAATTGAGAAGAGCATGTCTAGTTGCTGTTCCTACCCCATATTTTTTTTTCTCCTGAATACCTTTCCGCAGTTGTTAGGCTGGCCCTAGCTGATGCAGAGCTCTCTATTGCTGCATTTTGCTTCCCAAATTCTATAGCAAAATGCATGCTGCTGTTGGCAGAGACTGACCAAGCAAAGCACAACCAAGATTTATCTCTGTTCAGTCCTTCCCTGGAGTAAGGAAAACCTCAAATAGCCTGTCTATGCATCTCCCTTTTTCTGGGTAATCCATCTCTGGAAAATGTCTTGCGTGTGTATAATAGTCTCTTTGGGAGGACCAGACTCCTGTGTTAGTAATGCTGTGATTTATTCCTCTGCTAAACCTTGTGTGTTTGGCAACACAATGTTGTGGTAGGTGGTACATTAGAAATTTGTATCTGGAAATAATAACTGGGTGGATAATGACAGAATGAAAAAGATTGGCTTTTGACTATCTTCACACCGTTTTCTCATCTGCTTCTATTTACTTACCTTTTTCTTCTAAATTTCTAGCCTGATAAATAATACCTTTTCAGTGACTCTCACATGGTGATGAATATCCCTTTTTGAATGAGCAACATGTATTTAGAAAATAATGTATTTCAAAAAGTTTTCAATGTCAGTGAGGTTAAAGAAAATAGAAAGAAGCTAAGAGTACTTAGAAATATATTAATACAGTAATAATAATTAAAAAAATAGGTTAACTTACTATTCTGGAACACATCTGAGCTAAACTGCAGGAGAAACATAAACTGGGAAGAAAAACAAGAACAGGGAAATGCTGTGGGGGGAAAACAGAGAATAGGGAAGACGGTGCAAAAAGTGCAGAGTGCTGAGTTAGAATTTCCTGTCAAGATCGAACTCTGAAATAATCTCCCAAATAAATGTCCAAAGGCATGCTTTCAAAGTGAAATAGAAGAAAAAATACCCCCAAACCATTCATCTATATGCTTTAACAAAAGAGTCATTCATGAACAAGGTAACAGTCAGAGCAATTAATTTTCAGGGTTAAAAATTATTTCTTACGTATAGATGTGTTTCTTAAACACAGATTTTGATGTGCTATGGAAAATCTGTACAGCGTTGAATTACAAATTCTTAGCTTTGAATCTTCATGGATAGCTTCTGCTATGCTTAAGATTTCAAGAGCACAAAATAAGTAAACAGGAAAAAATATTTTACAAGGCTTACAAAAATGAGTCCTTTAAAGAACGTACAATGCAGAGCAATCAGTAGATAGCTGTGTTCATCAGATGTGTGGGGAGTAGCAGTGGATGTAATGGAAAAGCAAGCAGGTGAAAAGCATGCGAGCTATTTCTGAAGAACTCCAATGACTTTAGTGAAGAACAGTTCATTTCTGAATATCCAGATGTTCAGATAATAAGGTGCTATTTAAAATTAGCACAAACTTCCCCCTATCCCTCTAGATAGCATCAGATTTTTTGAAGTCTTTTAAAAGATATAAATTGAGCGCTTCAGAAAAAAATGCAAATCAACACATATAAGCGTGGCAGAAGAATAGAATCAAGAAAGGGTTTGAAATGCTATTTTATCCACATTGTTTTAGATTTCATGAGTCATCCAAGCTTCTTCTCTGGTGTAGAAAATTGCTTCAGAAATTGCTCCAGGCAGTTAGATCAAAAATCATGTTTCCAGATTTGTTCAGACTTACTACACTTGTTCACATCTGCTCACTGTAAATGGACACTAACAAATCCTTCAGTGTTCGTCCCAGACTTTGAACTTTACTCAGGCAAGGTGCAGATGATTTTGGAATCTAAGCATAATTTTTATATGTAAATACTTGTGAGGCTTGTATTGAGGAATTCTTCATGTACCCCCTTTTATTGCCAGAAAACCAGCTCCCAGTACGGTGAAAAAATATCCATTGATAATATTACTGCAAAGCAAAATCTGGTAAATTGGCAGGGCTAGTGGCTGGAATCAGTATTTGCATATGCCACATACATCAAACCAGCAAAGAAATTGCATTTCAAATTTCTAAGAACGTGTAGGAGATAGAGAAGGGGTTAAATGGAAATACAAATCTTTTAATAAGGGCCTTCCTGCATGCTAAACCTATACATTAAATATTGCTGTATTTTGGAGATAAGTTCTTCATCCTCAAAGAGGTTCTCCTTCCAAGGATCCAGAGAATGTAAAGATTTGTATGGACATTCAGGTTTTAAGATTATAAAGGAAGTGTCTTCTGGTAAGCAGAAGTGGACAAAAAACCCCAATCAATCAAACAAAAAACCCTTCATTTTTGATATTAGAATATAATTCCTTAGGCTCCTGTTATTGTGATGGTCAGCTGGTATTTTGATCACCACGTCCAAGTTTACTGTTAGCCAAAGACATTGCTCCCGAAGCTACGCAAAGCCCCTGACCGTTGCAGAGCCCTGGTTTAATGGCCATTCCCCACCAGCAAAGAGGAAGCTAGCCAGGCCCCAGTGACACTTGATGGATGCAGTGACAACGTAACTCATCTGAGTGATGAGACGGGGCAGTGGGATGCTGACCATCACAGACTAGAAGCAAAATTTCTAGCCTAGGTGGATAAAAATTTTCCGTCTTTAATCCCTTAAATAAGCAGGATTGGAGTTTCAAAGGTATTGAGCTCACCCTGACTTTGTGAAGAGCTGGGAGAGCTCAGCACCTTTGAAATCAGGCTATTTTGCACTTAGCTGGCTAAAGACAGATTTAAGAACCTCGTTTGAGACAACCAGAATGTCAGATTCAATTGCATTGGCTTAATCCTAGCTATCTCATGAAAAGGAAATGGCAATAGAGTGATGATATCAATATACCGAGTGTCAGTACAGTAGAAGTAATATTTTTAAAATATAGTTTACATGAAAATGTTCCTCAAAGATGCATAGATTTCAAATACAAAGGATATGAAGGATTTCAAATGAGCTAATGGAAGGAGGAAGACAGCTTTATTATATCCTCTTTAATGATAGGAAAATCCATTTTCAGTTAATCAACTTCTGATATGCAGATGATAGTTCTTGCAAGTTCAAATAGGTGTTTCATCTGAAAAGACACCCCACTCTGTAGCTTGCAGTTCACTTGACTTGTTCTTTTTACACACGTTAGCAGATAAAATAATAAAGTATTTGAAAAACTCTTGCCTAGAAAAAACATCAAAAGCTTCTTGTAGGTAACAAGTTTTAAGCTTACTTTCCTGTTTGTAGGTAAATTTTGCTTATTTTATTGCAAGGTAAAGTATTTTGAATTTTTGCTTTATTAGCAGAATGGCAATTAATTAAACAAAAGATAGATTCAAATCAATGAGTCCAGGCCCTAGAAGACCATCTTTTTTTTTTTCTTTTTTTTTTTTCCTGTTTATTTATATAAATTATCTCTTGGATATGTGGGCCAGGATTGTATTATGTTATAGCCTTAAATGCATGGATAAAAAACAAATCTGTACCTGTATCCCCTTCCTTAAATCTGTCCTCAGGAGGAACAGCCTGGGATTGAATAGGAGCCTTGGACTGAGAGTCTTAGGTTGGGATATCTTTTAGCTATCAAAATGGATTTATTTTCTTCCTAGATTTGAGCTAATATTATGTAGTTGCATTAATTTAAAAATCAGTATACTCAGTGACAACTGAAGTAATCCCTATTATTTGATAATATATACAGCTTCTAGGTCATAGCTAAAATAATTATGTTATATGCTATATACTATACACTATTTACAAAAGAAATAGTTTTGATTTTTACGAACGTTGTTTACAGCTCAAGTAGGAGTTACATGAGAATATTCCTAAATTTACTAAATCAGTAGGATTAAGTTAATACGTAAAGTATAGCAGAGTGGTTTAAGGTAAAAACAAGAAAATATACTCAATGCTACAAACCATGTAGATGATTATAGTGATATTTTGGATCTAAGAAATCTCTTCAGAGACTTATTTATCCGGCCGTACAGGGCTGTACAAGCCTGGCGCAAGCTGATGGTAGCTGTGCAAACAAATGCAAAGCATAAGGTTGGCGTTACTATGGCGTAAAGGAACGTGCACCTCAAATTTTGATCGTATTCCAGATTTGTGAAACCAGCCGAGAACCAGGAAATGAGCTGTATAAATATTTAACAATGTAGTCTGAATAATTCTTGCACGGAGCAAAGAACTCCTTAAATACAGGATGCCTGGAGTCCTCCATGACATCAGTGGAGGAAGAGCTGACGTGCTTGCAGCCCGACTTAGGTCACGCAGGAGAAGAGCCCCGTGAGACCGAAGGAGCCGTGCGGCTTGCACGTGGCTAGTCCGAGGTGGGGGCAGAGCCCGTTCTCGTGCCGCCGGCTTGGCTGACAAACGCAAAACGCCTGCCACGAGCAAGTTTTTTTGCCCTGTTTCCTTTAAATAATTAAAACGTTGGACGTTGCCAGTGGAGAGCGCAAGCAGATTTTGGTGCTGCCAGCAGCTCCTGCTGCTCGCGGCCAGCGTGTGTGTTGGGAGACCCTTACAGCATGGTTTTCTCATAGTCGGTGCTCGACTAGTTCCTATTTCTTAGCGCGCTTCTTTACAAGGTACTGCGCGTCTTTCGTTTTAGAGAGAAATATTCTGCCCCACGGTACCTACTGCTTTTATTATTTCCTCCTGCTAATTAGGGTGTCAGAAATGCTCATTCCCTCAGCTGAAATGCTGGAAAACAGCACACGTTTCGTGAAAATACCTGGCTATTTTTAATCCCCTCCTGTTGCCATCTGAGCCTTTATCCTATATTTATAGTATTTTTTTTTTTTGCAAAAACTGTGGGAAAGTTGAGGAGATATGCTTTACAAGCTTGTAAATTCTCATGAGAAACCTTCTCCTTAAAAAAAGTTAGATAGGTATGCTTATGAACTACAGGGATTTTATTGAACTGTGTTAAAGGAGATCATTCTGTCCCATATCTGTCCCAGATCCTTCTTACCTTGCAAAAACTTTTCTGCCTGACCTGATTTTAACTGGGCCATTTGATTTCCTGTTAACTTTGGTCTGTACAACAAACAAGACACAGGAGATGAAATTATTTTTTAGAAGTATTTTTAAGCAGGGGAAGTTTAGTAAAAGGATGAAGCATCATTAATTTTTACCAGGATATACAATCATAAGGAAAAATAAATAATAGAAAGGTCAAAATCATGGGCATCTATATTATGAGCAGTGCTTTATGGGGCTTTCATAATTGATATTCCCTGCTGACTCTTAATTCTATTTTTATAGTTGACAAATAAATCTAATTGCTTGCCCTGCAGCCGTGATTTTTTAGTTTCTCTAGAGCTAGCACTAAAGATGGTGAAAATGATATTCTGACCTCAGAACTTTGAAAAGTTGTAAGTGAAAATGTTACCTGAACCTCTGCTTGAACCTTCATTCACCTTGTATCTTTGATGCGAGAGTGTTTGGAAGAGCCAGCATCACACTCTCTTGTAGCTGTATTTGGTTACAGCGCTAAGAAAAGAAAAAAAATAACGTTATTTTTGTCATAGGCGTGAGGCTTGTTTTCAGCAAAGATAGTAGATCTGTTGAGTAGGAAGAATTAGTATCCCATTTTCAGCACAGAAATGTACTGAGGATTTGTCTAGATGACCGATACAAAGTGTGAAGAGTTATATGCTTAAGGACTGCAAAATGATTGCCCTTCGTTAAAATTTGGTTATGCAGTAATTGTTTGCAAAGCTGAGTGCGGCGGCACAGTAGAGCGCCTGTGCCTGCGTGTGCGTGGCCCTTGCTAACTTGCTCCATCTAGGGGATAGTTTACATAATTCGTTTTTTTCCCATCCATTTTAAACCTTTGAAGTCTTTTAACACCATTTATGTTGGGTTGGCGCTAGCAAGAAGAAATCAAAATCTAGTCTGCGAACAACAGAAACGTACTTAATGCATCGAATATTATGATAATAGCTAGGCACTTGTTTTACGTTGTTTTGTCTATTGCCATTTAAGTCAATATATGAAAACGTTTTATGGATTGAAGGTCTGACTTCCCGTGTTACATCAGCGTAGCCTCAGTTTAACCTATACTAGAAAATACTTACAAAATGCACATTTGGCCCACGGAGAGGCCCACAGAATATTGTACAGTGCATGGAAATAAACTGATGATGGATTTTCTACTGAATGCAACATTTTCTGGAGGGTGTTTGACTCTTTTGTATGGTAATCGAGGAATACCTTTAATCTGCTTGATTTTTTTTTTTTTTGTGACCTTGAATCGGCAACAACTGCTAATCAGCTGGTGCTCACCTGCTTCACTTGCATTGCTGTTCTCTCTGTTGACCATACACTATAGAGCTATTTTAAGTGAAAGCATGATTCAGTCTTTAGTTGTAAGAAGCACATGTTTCATTATATTAGACATCACTAATTTGCTTTAAAATTATGCCTGGGCCTGAATTGGAACAGTTGTCTTTCAGCCAGATACATTATTTCTTATTCATTAATACTAATTTCTAATTTATTAATGATATAAAAATACTTTGAGCCAAAGATGTGCATATTCTTTTCATCATGATTCTCGTGTCATTATCAAAATATTTTAAAGGCATTTAATCGCAACAGGTAAAATCAAAATTAAAATAGCTGTCACCTTATTAGTTGCTGCCGCACCAAACCAAAGTGAATTGACACCCGAAATGCATTTGGGCTGCAGGATTTGAGCTGAGATATGAGAAATGCGCAAGAAGCACTGTTTGGTTCACGCTTTCTCCATGTCGTTGGCTTGCCCAAGGAAGCCGGCTTAGAAGGTTGCACTTCTGTGGACCCCGAGCTGCCCCAGTGGGATGCGGCAGCTGAAATTCAACCTAAATGCTCCAAGGTGTTTGGTCAAGTGCTTCCTTCTGCAGTGTGGAGCTCGGAAGAGCTTCCAGTGCTCTGTAACAACGCTCCGTTCGAAGGCATCCCTACTGCTTAGACCTAATCTGGGAATTGCCCGACCTTCCTAACCTCGTATCCGCAGCCACCATCCCCTGGGCACCAACCATCCCCTCCTGCGTGCCCCAGTAGTCTGGAGTTGTCCCATCCCTCGCCGGCACTTGGACTTTGCTGGCTGCCTCTCTTTAAATGAATGAGCCGCCGGCAGCCTTGACATTTCCCTTTAACCTTCCCTCGGATGGAGCTTGTGGCCACGTCGCTGCGCGCACTCTCCCTCTGATCCTCCCGGTCAGGCGCTGGAAATATAGCTCGTGTTGTCTTGCAACGCCCACAGCAAATTACCCTTACTGCCCGTTCCCAGCCCTTTGCAATCCATTAGAAAAAGAATAACCGGTCGACGGCTGCCGCTTCCGATGGGGTCGGCTGCCTGCGGCCCCTCGCAGGCAGGATTTCCTGTGGGAGCAAAACTAATGATGATTCCACTAGTTTTATAGACGGCGAAAGCGAAGCGTGGAGCTATTGAATGCCTAGGCCAAAATCAGCTGGGAAACTGAACTTACAAAATTTACTTAAATCGCCATTAAAATAAAAGAAAAATATCCAAGTATTGCTGAACATAGATGTATTTACTCAGTTTTCTAAATTAGGCCCTGTGTGTGTTCATTTTCTCTTTTTGAATGCCTTACAGATGTTTAATGATGTGATTAATATGGAAAGAAATTAGTGACTTCTTGCTGTATTTTTTGCTTTTAGCGATTAGCTTTGTATTTAGGCAGTGCAGGCAGTCGACAGCAATGAAGAGCTCAGTACCTTGGAGTATATTTTCCATTTGCTGACAGTAAAACACGCACCTGCACGAGCTGGGCCGCCATTTGGACAATGAGTTTCTGTAACTAGAAAATTGGGCTGGAAAACTCAGGAGAAGAAGCTTTTTGTGCCATCTGAGCTGGGGTAGAAATCCCGCACAAACAGCTCCTCGTGCAGCAGGCGTCAACAGTTGCGGTTGCTTCAGATGTGGGTTAGGAAGGGTAATAAATATTAAACTTAATCTTCTCTATCACTGATACAGCCATAGATTAAGTTGTCTGCTTTAACAGATGACAATATTGCTGTAAAAGGTAGGTAATAAGTTTTAGGGTGTGTGGAACAACGCATTTGATTCTAGGCATAGCTACATATTTTATAGACTTTATTTAGAAATCAAACATGAAGAGTCTGACTACATGTCTGTACGTCTCAAATATTTATTTGTCATCCCAGCTACCGCTCAGCTGAAGCATTTGGAGCTTCTCTATCTGATCCCACGAGATGCCCCATAAAAGAGCTTTGCCTCTGGGTATCAGTATCTCTATGCAACACAGCTGTTAGACTCCGCAGCGTGATGGATTCGGCTTTCACGAACATAATGAAATGGAATTTTTAAATGCGGTAAGAGCAGACACGAGACAGCACATCAAAGGGGAGCGTTCCTCCTTTCGGGAACGCCGCCGCGCTCCCGTCGCCGGCAGGAAGCAGCAAGCGCGGGCTGCTCGGCGGCGCGCGTGCGCGTCGGCTCGGGCCGCGTCGCGGCTTCGCGGGGGCCCCCCGACCAGCCGTCGTAGCTGGTCCGCGTTAGGCGTTAGAAACATCCCGTGGCTGAATGGCCCGTGACTAATCAGCCGCGGCGTGCAAACGAAGGGAAGGTCCTCGTCTTCCGAGCGCTGTACAAACGGGCTGCATCTGGCAGCGCGGTGACGTACCGCGTGGTTTTGGTGGGACTCTTGCGCGTTACCGAGCGCGAGATTTAAGGCCCCTCGTCGGAAGGCAGTGGTTCGCTTCTGCCGCTCTCCAGCGCTTGGACCTTGCAGGAAGCTTCAAAGACAACAAAAGCGTAATTAGAAGAAAAATAAGAAACGTTATACCAGATACTTCAAGAAAAGCTTGATTAGAGGGTGACTTGGATAGTTGTCTCCTTTCCTATCCTCTTCAGGTTTCAAAGATTGTCTGAGCCAACGCGAGGATGAAATGGAGTTTTGGAAAACAAAAACCTGCAACGATATGGTTAAAGCACGTGCATACTTTTACACTTTTGCCTTTTCTTGTTTCCCACCCAAAAGGTCTTGGTATTTTAATTCTATCCTTAAGAGACTGTGGAGAAAACGGGACAAGGATTTTTCAAAGTAGTGTTGAAATAACCTTATTTTCTTATCCTAGCTCTCTCCCTGACCTATAAAAAGATAAAATGGCACATTTACTCATTTTTTCCTGCTCACCATCTGCTTCCCTTTTCTCTTTAGTATAAAACTTGTAGATAAAAGGCTTTTATAACTGTCTGTAGAAGGTATATACTATTGGCCCGTAATATCGCTATTATTATATATACAGCTAGTAAATTTTTTTTGTAGACTCCCCTATGTCTCTAGTGTCCATTCCTACGTAGAGAAATGGTCCTTGTTTGTTTTTTGGGAGAGGATAGCTTTGAATACATAAAGGAGCTATTCAGGTTTTCTTGTATTGTGCTATTGCAGCATGCCAGCCAAAAACAATTCTGGCGCTTTTGCGATGGGGCTGCATATGAAAATGAATAAATAAGAGCAATGTAAGATTTAACTGATCTCGGGTCACTATTAACCAGACATGCTTTTGCAGACATGTTACTGCAAGGAAGAAGCATGTTACTGCTCCGTCCTAGCCAACGGTGCTGTGTGCAAGAGCTTCTTCCTAGCGGGGCTCAAAAACAACTGCGGAGCTTTGTGAGTCAGCCTGGTGCATCCAGGAGACGCCTTCAGGAGGCACTTGCTTTTAACTGAGGGGGAGTAAAGGCAGATCACATCGTCCTGCCTAAATCTCCGGCGTGGTTAGGAAAGGCATAGCTAAATGACACTGTTGCTGCAGTTCACACTGCTGCGTCTTACTTGGACCTTTGATGACTTTACCAAAGAGTGCTCTTACGCGTGCAGGACTGTTTTGCTGTTATTATCGATAGTGGCACCTCTCTCATGGACCAGGACCCCAACTTTTTAGGTAACTGTACGAATAGAGTATAAATCTCCCTTCTCTCTCCTTTAAGAACCTGCAGCAGGAGTGGCAGAAAAGAGGGAGTTGCAGCAAAACCTCAGCAAACAAACGGAGCAGCTTGTTGTACCGTCATAGACAACGGTTGCAGCGCGCTGAAAACCAGATTTTAGGGGCGGTTGAAGAGGATGTTGAAAGACGATAGCGAAGTACCTTCCCTAGAGCACTGAGTGCGGCCTCGTGGGGGCAGGAGCACCTATCTGAAAACCTAGTAAACATGCTGCATCCGTGGGCACGTCCGGCATCAGAGCCTGCCCTCAACACTGAGTGAGGGACGCTAAATGGGATGATAATAGTCTCGTATCTCACTATAATGTTCATATATGATATATATTAATATGCCTCGATAGAGAGGACGTTTCTACTCATCTCTTAATCAGTGTTATCATGTATTTCCTCGCTAACTTTTTTCAAATATGTTGGTTAAACTGGTACCAAATAGTGAAATCTGGTCTATCCTTTAGATATCAAGATCCTCATTTCAGAGCCGCGAGGGGCTACCCGAGCTGTTGCACTCTCAACGTTTCTTCAGGACTGCTTTATAGATATACAGCTGTGTTTTCCTGGAGGCATTTTATCATGTATGTCATCCTGTAGAAAATTGGTGCTCTCCCACTTTTTTACTACTTTGAAACACATTCTTTTTTCTGCAGTATAACAACCACCTCTTGCTACTAGCTAGTTAGCCGTGTCATCGGGATGCCCCCAAAGCTTTTAAGTTATTCTGGAAGAGGGGCTATGACTAACGGCACTACTTTTAAAAAATCTAGGAAAAACAGCATAGTGTTAGTCTCGTTCCCGGGAGGCCTGTTTTTATAATAGATTTCCACTCACCCACCTGCCTTCTGTGCATAGCAGGGGATATACTTCGTGTGATTTGAAGTGATAATTAGAAATGATGATTGGTGGCCACAGGAGGGACTGCGGATCCAAAGCAATAAATATTCCTTGACAAAGAGTCACACATCACCTTTCCATAAGATGGTTTAATTCTAGGATTCCTTGGAATTAAACCTGTGAACTCATAATCAAGGAGCTTAGAAGTAAAATAATAGAGTATTTATGAGTTACTGGTAGCAAATGGCAGCCTCATAACTGCATATAAAAATACTCCAAAATGGCATTAGTACTGCTGTGAGAAGGGCAGCTAAGAGTATTGCCTTTATTTCAAGCTATTTTTAAGAGGATTTTTATTTTACATCATAACATGTATTTTAGAAAGTGATTATTATTATTCTGATATATATTATTGGGAATCCAGATAAGTAGAGGATCTGGGTTTGGGAATGTGTGCTTTTTTATGAAGTGATACAGCCATCGCTTGGCATGCCATGGAGAAAACTCCTTTTACCGTGTAATGGGTAAAGCCAGCTGAGATGTGATGCAGGCAGTCTAAGGCACGCACCCAGGCTTTTGCGACTGTAGTATTGCACATAGCGTACTTGCACTAATTGCAACCTGCCATACCTCTCTGCTTTTAATATTGGAATATGTTATTCCAAGGTGGAACAAATGTAATTCGGATGGCACCTGTTTGAGTAGTGCCTTGTTGGGAATTTAATTCTGCTTTTCAAATTAGCATGTTTCATTACTGTCCTTTTCCCAGTGATAAACAAGATAATTCATTTTGGGTATTTCTGTACTACAGAAACATAAAAATTTGTCAGCTGTAAATTGCTGTAGGTGTCATGAAAATTCTCCCTAAACAAGCTGAATATATTCCACATATTTTTTTCAGAGACACTTGCAGCTATTTTTAAACCACCTGCTGTGTCTATACATATTCAGACCATAATGGGAGGCACTGCTGAGCAATTCAATAGAAAATCATTTAAATAGAGAGGGACATAAGAGCAAGTGATAGGAAGTTCAGTAAGTTAATGCACTAGTTTTAAGTCTTTGTCCCCCCTGCCTTCTCCCACGTGCGCTCTTCCTTTGCATGCCTAGCTTTAGATTTGGCTTGGATGACACTTGAATAATTTTGGTATAATTGCCTTCCAGTCTTACAGAATTTTCTACATCAGGAAACCAGTACCTTGTAGCACCGAGGGAAAGCTTATAGACTGCCTTTAGAGAGATCTTAGCAAAGACGTGCAGAGCAGTTGCTTGTAAGAACAGAATTATGGCAGCTAAAGTGCATGGAAGATTGCACAGTGTTTGTCGTCAGCTTTGGGTAGTAGTGGGAACTCTTCCACGTATTTGCTCATGCTCCTCTGTGATGTCTGCATTATGATTTTTTCCCCCTTTTACCCATTTCTATGAGAATGTTGTGGCTCTTTGCACTTAGCCCTAAGTCTAGTTCTTAAAAGAGACTTCTCATAAAACAGAGGAATAGGTTTTTCTTGACAACTTCTAAACAGTAAGAGGAGAAACTGGAGAGGGAGGAGAGGTACTTTTTTGACCACTGTTCTGTTTGTGGAGGCATTTATAATTTCTTGCAAGTTCTGGATGTCGTGTGTATATAAGGATGTATCTACATTCACGTCAGTAGGTCTTCTGAATCTTTGTAGCAGGCAGCCTTTCCATCTGTTCTTTGTATGACAGGGAATCGCCTCCTTTGCCCTGTTTAAGTAGCCAAGTGATAATTGATAAAAATAAAGAAGAGAGACTGGTCTGACCAGGTAGGGTGGAAAAATATCTGCTTATTTCCTCTTTTTCCGCCTCTTATTTTTCAGACTGCACGAGCAGTTGGGCAGTGCACTGACAGTCCCTGGCATTAGGTACTGTCCAGCACAGCTGTAGCTAATTTGGAGAGTCACTAACACACCAGCAATAGTAAAGTGCATTGCCTGATCAAGTCACAGATACAGCAGGGTGGCAGGGTGGGAATTGCATTGGATAAGTGATCAAAAGTGGTACTGTGAAGTTGATTTTAGCTGAGAAGCTTGGTAAGATGGCCTGAGAAAGGACTGCATTATATAGTAGCTTCAGGAGATGATCTCCTTGCCTGTAGTTTTAGGCAGGGTTTGGAGAAGCTGTTAGCAGCGCTGTTTTTATTTCTCTTGGGTTCATTTTTGTTGGTTTAAAATCAACATGTTCTGAGTCACATTTGGCAAAGCCTCCACGGATGGGCAAGAAAGAAAAAAAGAAATGAGAGTTGGATGCACGTGGGTTAACAGTTATATTTTAGTCAAGGAGACGTCTTAGGAGGAGCACAGAGGGGCAGAGATTTGTGTGAAGCACGGAGCAGCTTTGGGCTGGCAATAAGCAGGTTAATTCTTGGGTGGGAATGAGTGCAGCTAGCTTAGCACATCCGATGGACGGGTCTGATTACCTCGGATGTAGGGCTGCATTACCAGAGCCCTAGTCCTTACAGGGCACCAGCAGCATCTCTTGCTCACGCTGCCCTGTAACACGTGGACTTAACAGCACGCTCGACGTTCACGGAAGCATCTTTCTTTGCTGGGCTCTGTTGTCAAGTTAGACGTGCCTTAGGGTGCTTTGGTAAAGCAGACTTATTGGTAGGTCTTAAAGCGGAAAAGCAGTTCTTTTCAAAAAAAAAAAAAAAAAAAAAAATAGCAATGATGCCTGCTGAGGTAGAAAAAAAGTATCCAGGCCGGGATCAATAGTCATTGCCAGGTTCTGCCTCAAAGGCAGTATAAGCCAATGCAGTTTAGCGTTAGCTTGATATCCGTTTTTTCTGCAGTGTATTTATAACAGAGGTGATGTATAACAAAATTCTCCTTCCGAAGTGGTGCAAAAGGCACTGCTGGGGAAGGCACCGGCTAGAGAGCACTGTCAGCCAGGGGTTACGGTGAGGGACTGTGATTGAAGCTGAACCTGTTCCTCTTCCCCTTAAAGTTAATGGTGAATATGGATTAATTTGATGAGTGCAGGCTTAAGATCTATGTTTGCAGAATGATGAGGATATGGTTATATATAACTGTAAGGAGTTTCTTACTGCTTAGATCATGGATTGTCGAAATAATTTCCCACGTAAGTCGAACTAAATGGTAGGCCAAATGACCTAAATTAGGCAGGCAATATATTTGCTTAATCTTAAATTTAACTCCTAACAAGGGGTTTATCATATCTAAGCAGCCTGATAGACTTCAGTTTGCGCTGCTGGTGACTGAATTTCCATTATCCTTGATTTCAGTCTTTAAATAGCCATTATTGTTTATCGTCCTCTTTTAAAAAGTGAGTAAATTATGAGAAAGTAAATCAGATGAATTTTTTATTAGAGGAAAAAGTGCAGATATTATTGTGTTCAAGCAGAAGCCAAGAAGAATAGAGAAAGGAGATCGATGGAATGAGGTGGCTGCTTTTTGAAATTCAGAGACAGATATGAAAAGGAACACTATTTCTGCAGCATGAGGGACTTAAGTTGGCTTTTTTTAATTAAAATTCAGTCTATATTGTGAATCTCTCTATCTCAATGCTTGACTTTTATACAGATGACACATGGGTGTTTTCTTCCAATGAAGAAAACCGATTGTCCATTAGTCATTACCTCGTGGTGGCTGACAGCATCTCTCTAAGACTGAAAACCAAATATAATGTGAAGCACTCTGCTGGCTCTGCTCGGCCCGCGCCGGGCTGCGAGTCGGGGCAGGCAGACTTTTCACTCGGTTGCAGCCTCCGGAGTGGCTGATGGGTCTGGAACTGCCTGTTCGCTCAGTGCCAGCACCAGCAGAGGAGATCACTTGTCAAAAAGACTATTATTAGCCTAAGCCAAATTGCCCCTCATTACACAAGTCTTTCTGCGGGAGGAATAAGAGGAGTATCGCTACCTCCCCACAAAGGTCTACTGTCTTACAGACACTAGTAGCCCATGAGTGAGACAATTCCTGTTTGAGTTCCTTTATTTTCCCATGTTATGTTAAAGCTGAGAAGTTAGAGTTATGTATGGAGAGGTTTTCCAGCCTGACATCTGTGTGTCATGTCAGTCTCCTCTGCTGCATCCATCTGTTTTAGCTGTGTGGAAATTCTGTGTTTCCAAGCACAGGTTGTTTGGCAGCAGCTGAGAAGATACCCGCTGCTTGGAGAGAAGTTCCCTTCTTCTCCTTGCTTGTGGTCCCAAATTAATATCTAATTCATATATTTACTGAAGTAAAGCTATGTGAATACCTTAAAAAGCTGTTTTTCTCCTCATCCTCCTATTCCCAAATATAAACCTAGACTGCCAATATTTGTGTCTTATTTTAATCTTCATATATACATTAAGTGATACACAATATAAGTTAAAGGACTGAGTGTCTTTACTAAATAAAAAGCTGTTTTGTGTTAGGAATCAGAAGCTATTCCAAGACGCCTGAATTTGCAATTACAACTTCTTCCTAGGAATTAGGATGCTAGAATCATCTGTTGATACTTCCACAAATTTGCTCTGTGACCTGGGGAAATACTTAAATACTTTGTGCTTCATTTTTCTCTAGCTGCTATATAAATTTCTTACAGTGTTGTATCTTTTTATCAATTGATTTGTGTTTTCTGTTTAATCTTGCAATATCAAATTCTAGCCTTTTAGCTACAGAATGTGACTGAATGACTTTAGCAATGATACATCAGATACTGGCCTGATACTTCTGGAATTCTTTTAATTAATTTCTATCTTGTCATGCCATGCCTGTTGCTTTAGAACAAAATTGAAACAGTTGGAAAATATTGTTCCACTACTAACTTATATTCTGAGAATTACTTAGTGTCAGAACTGGTGCCACAGTCTTGTCCTGCTGCAGGTGAATCAAAGTTTGCAGCGTCAAGTCCAATTCTGCTCCTGGTAAGTTGATAATAGATCACCCGCTGAGCACCGTTGTGCACATTGTGACCTATACTTTGTGTCTTTACAGCTTGTTTAAATTTCTAATGAAGTCACAGAATAATATATGCTCATATTATGGTTTCATTATACAACATAAAATGTCTGTAGAAAAATACATCCCTAGTTAATCATCGGTTTGATGAAAAGTTTTCTCTTTCAGTGACTAACGCTCCATCACTTTGATACCTTACAGTGAGGTTTTACATTCACCTCATGTCCTCAGTGTCTACAAAACAGCACAGACAAATAAGCCGGTGTCCAATACCATTACAGTGTATGCTGTTAGAGCCCATATGGTGTTACTTTCTCAAAAATAAATCACACTGAGAACTGTTGAAAACATACAGGGGCCTTTTCCAGTCCCCCTTGGAGGAACTGGTCTACAAAAATATTTTAGAAGAGCTGTGTAATGCATGCTTTATAGGAACTATATAAAACAAATGAACCTGCGATGGATTAACATTCACAGCATTAATACAAATTAAATTTTAATCACTGTTTAGTAAACCACATATTATAATTTAATAGTTAATTTAAAATGAGAATTACAGTACTTAGAGCATGTCTACAGCTGACAGTTTTTAGAACTAGAAATGCATATTCTGCATAGTCAGCGCATTTGTAGAAATGCTTTAATGTAGATGCTGGATAATCCTGACTGTCACTTCAGGTCTCGATTGTGAGCTTAAATGCACTGTATAGACAAGTGTCTTCTCTCTAGGCAGCAGAATCCTTACCTACTCCTCTAGAAAAACAAGTGGAAGTTGAGCATCTCAGTGGGGTTTTGTTTCTTTCATCAGTGCTCAAAGCTTCCTCCAGGCACACAAGGGTCATCCAGGCAGCTGGAAGGCAAGAATGCTTTTAAAACCACATGCTCTTTCATAAAATGAAAGCAAAATATCCTTTTCAGTGGCGAAATAAATAGACTCTCTTCAAAATATCAGAGTAATAATCTAGATAGCATTTTCAAGCTCCTCCAGGCAGATGCGCATAAGGATGCTGGTTATCTTAGCAGTGATATGCAAAGATGGGACACCCTATCTTGACATATATGAAGGGTTCATCTACTGGAAGTTGTATTACAGTTTGTCCCAGATGCAGCTGATTTTATTTTTATTTAAATCTCAATGTTTGAGGTTTTCTTTTGGCATAGCAAAACCTTTAGAATCTATTGGTGAATAAGAAAAAATGATAAGCGAAAAGTCTGAGGTGAGGGATTGACTGCATGAAGCTGCCAGCTGTTAGGATTTGCTACAGATGGAGGAAAAAAAATACTAAGGCAAATAATATGGATGGGTCTCTGCTTCTCCTTCCCCATCTTTGAAGGAGCAAGCAGCTTTTTTCCATACATCATCTTTGAACTTCAGTTGTAACGATTTTCACAATTAGAGATTTCACCAGAATTTTGCAAAAAGGTCTTGTGTTGTTAAATATCTTTGTAGAGTAGATTATAAAGAAGTGCCTAAGAGGAAGAAAATAAAAACAAGAAACAGATTGCTCAAGATAAGAGGACACTGTTTTTGGCTAAATGTCCAAATGGGATAGCTGTTTTCTGATTCTGTTTTACATGGTCATTTGAAAAGTTGCTGATTTATTGTATGATGCTGGAACAAAAGAAAACCAAACTGAAACTAGGGAAATCTCTATATGATACAAAATCTATCTGCATTTCAGGAGCTGTCAAAGTGAAAAATGAAACCACAAGTTTGGCCTTTAAAAATATTAATTTATTTTAAAGATGAAATGTAAAAGCACTGTGAAAGAAGTCACCTTATTTTTAGGAAGAAGCGGGCAAGGCTAAAATGTTATCATTCCTCCTAGGTCTCTGATGGCCCTTTCTTGACACCTTTAAATCTAGAAGAAGGATTGCAAGAATGTGTTTGTTGGTTGCAATCACCATAAATCCCTGAAGCATTTTTGTTTTGTTATTAATGAGGCAGTCCTCAAATGTACTAACCGGGATTTAAGGTATTATATTTTCAGTAGCCTTGTTTGTCAGCTTTTTTGAGTGATGTAGATTCAGTTCGGTGCTGACCTAGGGCAGTATTTCTGGATTGCAGCTGTGTTTCATTGACAGAAGAAAACACTAGCCATGAAGATGAAAAAAAATGCAAGTGGTGTATATTTGATTCAGATTGTCAATATGCAGCTTGTCTAATGCACAGTTTTTACTAAAAGCCTATTTTTATCTAAATAAGGCTTTAGAGGTCATCCTGCGTGTTTTAGACTGTTGGTTCTGTGTATGATCAGCTGATGAATTTACAGTCTTTATTCCAAAGCAAATAATACCATGAATGAATATTTCTGTACAATTTGAAATTATATCCTGATATTATTTCTTGCCAAAATATGTCAAATTTTCCTCATAAATTATATATCCTAGTTTCCTATAATTTGTTTTTTTTATTTTACATAATGCAAATGAAAATACAGCACAGACCTTCCCTGAGTAGTAATGAAAACAGGCAAAGAAAATGTCCACTAATGTCAAAAGACTGAAGGAGGTAATAAAACAGATGTGAAAAGTTTGCTGTCACAGCGGACCCGTTTTTAAAGAGCTCATTTACCATGGTTGTCATAAATAAATCCCAGTGCTTGAAACGGATATGAACAGCTTTCCGCTAAATTGCAGCTCTTGTCCTCCCAGACGATCAGAGAATAGTCCAACTGTTGGATCTTCTGTGTCGGGGCTGCTCGCGCTTCCCGAAGGACGCCCCGCAGCTCCCGAGGACGCGGCCGGGGGGCTGGATCCCCCCGGGGTGCAAACTGGTGCCATTTCATTGCTTCCAGTTAAGCTCTGCTTAAGATTGTATCAGCTGAGATGCTGATACTGAGTTCCTGCTGATTAATGCCTATTCTGTGATCTGTCCTCGCGGAACAGGCACGTTCAAAAGCAGTGATGAGCCAACTGTTCCCGGCTGGTTGTGCTCGTTGCGAGTGTGGCGTTACGTCCGATAGCTGCAGCGGATCTGCTCTGGTTTCGCGTTGGTTGGTGATGCCTAGCGGACTCTTGCTGTCTAACTGAAAGCCTGCCCCATTTGCAAATCTACCGGGGGGCGATGGGAATTGAATAAAGGTCTTGCAGGCCACGAGAAGGGTGCCTGCATTGCTCTTCAGAAATTCCTCCTTTCTCCTTTTTGAGAGCTTCCAGCACTGCTGTGTGTGTTCAGCCCTCGTTTGGCAGCTTGTAGATGGGTTTCTTCGTTCCCCTTCTTCATTTTGAATGGGAAGCATGGTAGCCGAGACAGTGTGATGGCAGGGCTGTCATACATTTGTAGGTGGATGAGATGCAGCTTTGCATAGCTTTTTATTGGAATAAGACAAAGGTAGCCAAACTGTGAGTATGAATAGCTACACGTGACAGTGGGAGGCGTACTTTGGTGGGTAGAAGCATTTTTGGTAATGTAGGAGTGCAGGTGATAGTCTTCCACACTGAAGAAGTGCACCATACTTTTGTGTTTAAGATTTGCTTCCTCTTTTGAATGATTGGAGCCTCAATTTTATTAATCTCAAGGCATGAGACAAAACCTTATTTGTCCAAGCTTTTCCTTCTTTGTTGAAGAAAGCAAAACACATCATGCCTGTAGGATGGCTCTAACTGATTGGTGAAATTCTCTCGTATTTCAAATATCTGTTATAAAGTGAAGAATGTGTAGTTATGTAGTTGTATAGGTATATGTCTTCTGCCCTAGGTTAAACATAAATGAAAAAATGAGCATGGTGTCCTGGGATGATTCAGTTTAGAAACTGTTATTGTTAGACCATGTTGGGACGTTCTGCACTGTATTTAACTTGGGCTCACAAACATGAGCACCACAGTAAGAACTCTTTTGGGGCTTTTTCCAATAGGTATTTCTCTTGGATCTAACAAGCGCAAGGCAACTAAGTGTCTTCAGATCAAGGCTTGCCATTTAATTTTGCCCTTATGCTGCCATTCACAATCTATGCTAACTGCCAAAGAGATTAAAGATAAATTTTCAGCATAAGAGGGCTAAGTTACAGCTTTTTTTTCCTTTGATTTTTTTTTAGATTAGCTCATAGCATGTATTGAACTTTCAAATTATTAATGTCTCCAAATTTGCCAACACAAAGTGCTGGGCTGAAGTTAACCTAATCATAAAACAGTGATTTTAGTAGTAAAACATACAATGTAATACTGTGATTACACCACATCAAAAAATATAATATGCTACTCAGTATCGTTCTCTTTGAAATGCTATCTATGATAATGTTTCATTTTTTCCAGTCATTTGTTTTTTTTCTTTTTATGCTCTCTCCTCCCACATGCCCCAAATTTGTGTTATTAAGCTGCTACCTCGGAGTGGCAGTGAATGAAAAGCTGCTCAATCGAGAGAGAGAAGAGCAGCCCCAAAGTAAAGGGCCTTTACAGTATAACCACTGGCACCACTGCAAACCGAGAGAAATAAAGCCTTTGGTTTGTCAGTTGGATTCATAAATACGACGACTGCTCTTTGTTTCTGCAATTTTCCTTGCAGCCAGTTTTAATATTTCAGCCAAGAGGAAGTTCAATATAGAAAGATATTACAATGAATATTTCCTGTTGTTTTATTTCCTAACACCATAACCAATGAGTCAAATAATCCATGGCTATTAAGCTTTCTATATAAATAATTGGAATGTATACAGAGCTACACAATAGCATGAATAATGTAGCTCTTTCCTCAGGCCTTCAAAGGTCGACACATACAGTATTTTTCAAGTAGGCATGCTGAGTCTTCAGTCCTGAGCTATCTAATATTAATATGTTCGTATGACTTCTTCAGAAAAAGTTGTATATCACTTGGCCATTGAGAAAATTATGGTCAACTTTACAAGTGGGTCTGAGAATTTCACTTTTCTTTTTCCTTTTTCTTTTTCCTTACATGGTGAAGCTCAGGCATTGTCTTCCAGATAAAAACATTAGATCAAAAAAAAAAAAAAATTGCATCCATCTGAACACTTACTAATCAGACTTCATGTGATCATCAGAGCCCTGTCACATCAAATAAGAGATAGCAATTAAATGGTAGAAACAAAGTACTTCCTAGAGGCTTAGAGGATTTAAAATTTGTCTCAGGAAATGAGCATATGAATGTTGAGTCCTTAGGAGATTTAATAAACAACACTCAAACCAAACTGTACATGCAAATATCCCTAAAGTTTATTGCCTTTAAAATTCAGTGGTAAATAATCCAATTAGAGACACTCATGAAGAAGCAGTAAGCAGTGGACCTGCCCTGAAACCATACCATTCCCGCTGCCTCCTCAAGCAATGGAACTTCTGTGTTGACTGAGACTCGCGGTACAGATTACAAAAATGTAAAAAAAGCGCGGATCTGCAGGCAGCCCGCCAAGCTGGTGGACAGCAGTAAGGCAAGGGCGCAGCGCTAGCAGCCTGTACGTCGGCCAGCTGGAGCGAGGACGCTGCGCGAGTCGCCGTAGAAATAGGAAGGAAGTCTTAAACTTCATCGTTTGTAAGTGTCAGAGAGGAAGCGGGGAGAGTTATGAACTAGGATCTGGGACCTTCTCAAACTCCTCCTAGGCCTACGAGCGATTCTCAGCGCGACCTCAGGCCTGTCCGTTTGTCGTTGCTCCTTTTACAATTACGAGTAAATTGTATTTCCTGGTAACTCAGTGCTTATCTATATGAGAAAATGAGCGAATGGAATAATATCACATGAATTTACAAGGCACTGGGTGCCTTATACTAGCACCTTGCAGTAGACACCTTCTGGATTTAGCTTCCCAGGTGTGACCGTAGGCATCCCACTGGGGATGATCCCATTGGGGTAATCAGTGCAGGTTGCAAGTTTCCTCTAAAGAGAGCACTATGATTGGAGATACTTTTATTAGCAGCCGATCACTTCTGACACTGGTGGCAAAAATGCTACCAATTACATTAAAAAAATAATAATAATCAAAGATACTGTAGTATTTATTTGAATCCCTGCAGAGGGACAGATAATTTTCTTCAGCGTAACAGTCCAATGCTATTCTGAAAACTTGTATCTCTGGTAAATGGGGTATCTCTAAGTAATCTCTAAGGACAGGATTTGATCCTCTGTGAGTGTAAGGTTGCTTTTGTAGGAGTTAAAGTCTATCTGATAGACATGGTCAGCTGCCTAATTTGAATATTCTTGGAGGAATCTTGCCTGTATAAACTTCAGGCTAAAATGCTTAAATTCCATGGAACTGTTTCTCAAAAGTATTGATTAAATGCAACATAGCTCTTCATTCTTCCAAGACTGGTCAGGGAGATGTTTTCTAATTTGCTGTCATTTAGAAAGCACTTTAAAAATTATAACTTCATGAGCTTTTGTGCTGTGGTATTTTTCTTAAAAGCAGTCCTTGCTTGAATATTTGTAGGAAAATTGTCCGTAGTGAATTACAAACCATGGACTAAATAATGAGGTTTTAGTATCTCTGTGTGCATACAGTTTAGTGGTCTACTAAGCAAGATGCCCACTACAGTGAGTGCTGCTTGGTACTGTTCTTCACCACCCGGAATCACTGCATGTTGAAAATGAGAATGTGTCAAATAAACCTCATGAGTATTATAAATCCATCTTACCATGGCTCCCTGGAAGTTAGCGGAGGCCAAGAACATTATCCTCTGACACCTCTTATGAGTCCTGGCTCACAAAACCCATTTTTCAGCAAGTGCACTGTCTTGTCCCAGCCGAAGCCCCGTTTGCATGGTAACGATCTTCTGGGTAGTAGCGCGAGTGGGTTACCACAGCCCCTGTTTCTTTTGCCCCGATATTGTGGGGCCCCACTGTTGTGCAAACTGCAGAGATAACTGTTTATTAAGGAGAGATTTTCTTTTTCCTGATCTTAATAGCTAAATTCATCTGCATTTCTAAATCCTGGCAAAGCGTAACACGCACGTCTGGGGACATGCTGTGCTCTGGGGCCCATTCAGACCTCATAGACCTTTTTTGACATGTTGTAAGTATGCTTATTAGTTGAGAATCATGCATTTCGTTCAGCACGTGCTCATCAAGCCTGCAGAAGCACAGACATTTTGGCTGCCATGGAGAGAGAACCTTGCTTGGTTTTGCCTCTTCTGCTGCTACTCCTCCTGACGGGAAGCATGGCTGAACCGTGTGAGTTGTTCATTCCCTGCCTTTGAAATGCTTTTGAAATTGGGATAGATGCAGAGAAGGCAAAGATGGGGGAAAGGGAGAACACTGGAGGGTAACTGAATACAGCCTTGAGAATCCATTGTCAGCCTTTGAATTCCTCGAGAAAAATAGATGCTAATTTTTTATTCCATATGTAATATAAATTTTATTTTACATTCTCATGAATAATTGCATTCCTGCTTCAATAAACAAGATGTTACCAGGGTTAGGATAATAAACATCTGATAAAGGCAGTCGTTTCTCAAGTGTCTTCTCCGTATGTTTATTAAACTAATTATTTTACTGCGTTTCTTCTAGTCTGCCTTCCAATCAGCGCTCTCTATTATAATGTTAAGTCAACCTTTTTTACCTCTGGAAATCTGTTAAACTTTGAGTGACCTACATAGGCTTTTAAAGCAGTAGAAAATTCAATACGATTTTGCATTTGTTTTTTGTGAATTTTAAATTTCTCTATTCCTTTTCTTCTTCTCTCAATAAAGTTTATGCAAATATTATTAAAATTTATAATGAGACTAATATTTGTTAATCTCAGTTCAAATAGTGGATTTATATTAAATCCTAGTTCCAAACATAAATGTTGTGAGAGAGAGAGAGAGAGAAGGGTATTGCTTGTAATACTTTCATTACCGTGCTATTCTTGTTAAGCTTGAATTGTCATTATAATTATACACCCTAATTTTTAGTATTCAGTATTAATTATATTCAAATCCCATTAGATTTACAGTTGCCATGCCCACTTTGATTTTCTTTTTAAAAAATGTTTTGAAGTAGTTTCAAGACATGAACCTGATTCTGTGACTCTGATTCATTTGTTGGTTTCAGTAGGATATTTGTGCATGTAGATTTGTTATATGACTGAGAGTGTTTTAGATTCCTTAAAGGTTGTGGAGCATTCCAGAATGACAGTTTCTGGAAACCTCTGATATGCAGAAACCCCAGGATTTAGATATTGATCTGACTCAGCTATCAAAAGTATCATTGATTCCATGAGCTGCTTGAAGGACATCCCTAACTGTGAATTGCAGGTTTTGTGCATTCCTCTGATTTGCATTCTAGACACAGAAAATGCTAATCTGTAGAGAACTGAAGAGGTGCATCGGTCGTTTATTTGGCATTATCACAAGTCTTTATGAGATGTGAGGCAGTAACACAAAATTACATTTATTTACACATATCTAAGTTGCGCTGCACTGGAAGGATCTTGACCCAGTTTGTTTCACACTGTTAAAAACTTTTGCCTTGCTTGTGGGCAGACTTGCTTATCAAAACGTTTAGAGAATGGCCCGAATTTATCCGTACTGTAGCTTGGTATCTGTCTTCTGCCATATGAGCTACGCTAAAGTGTCATGCTGGGGAATTCAGGGGTGTAGGGATCCGTTCAGACGTCCATGCTAGCCAGAGCCGGCCCTCAGGCATCCAGGAGCAAGCAGACACTGCGCGCACACCTCTCCAGAACAGGCGGATGGGGATTTGGCAGAGCTGGGCCCCAAAATGACCAGGTTAGGAGCGCATCATGGACACATGGAGCACAATATGCTGCTGGATGAGGAGCAAACTACTAATCCTTTACCTTCCTATCAAGGAAGGAGAGCGCAGGACAGGACTGTGCCTTAGAAAAGTGCTCCTCATGGTTAATTGAAGTATAGGAGTGCGTCTCAGATCTGTAGATAGAGCTACAATTTAGCACTCTTCAGCTTTGAAATATTTTTTTAATGTAGATACAAATGTCTCTTCCCCAGATCTTCAAGGGAGGCCACTATTCTTCCCTTTCTTTCCTCTCCCTGCTAGCCAGGCTTCCCATACCATTTTCTCCTTTGTTAATTTATTGCTTTTAGTCGACAAGAGCTGTCTGGACACAGCACTCAAGTTTGCACTTGGAGCACTTTATGGGCTTGCTCCATCCTTGTTGCCTGACTTCTGCTTGCTCCCGCATCCACTCAGACCATAATTCACAGATTCACCTCCCCGCTGTCTCCCCTCTGTCTAAAGCAGAGGCTTTAGGAGCCATTCACTTTCTTGCAGTGTGTTCCTCCTCGATACAAAATATTTATTTGACACAACTCTTTATTGCCTTTTTAATTCTGCAAATTGTCAATGGTCTTTTTCTTTTCAGTGTGTTTTGGGAGTCTTTATGAAAAGATGCTATGTATAAAATTGTATTGTAGAGCAATAGGTCTGCAGATAGCTTCTGATATTGGGTAGCATGAACAAGGAATATAATAACACAATTTTATAACATTAGTATAAAATATGTTCTGCAATTTTACCTCACTACAATATTATTTTTACTGGTTCCTTACCTCTTCCTAAATTCTTATTTTATATAGATACAAAAAGTTACAATAAAGGAATATTATGAAATATTAACTGTACATCTCATATTAAAGCGAGGACTTAGGACTTTTGCAAGTGAAATGTCCCGATTAAATTGATGCTTTTGTCTAGTAAGAATCTTAATCTTGTTTGGGGCTACTATTAGTTCATTTGTTGACCAGTTGTGTAAGCCACCGAGATGATGATGTCTCCTAGTAGGAGAATGTTATCCTTAAAACTACTTTGCTTGCTGCATGGGGGTGTTGAACTTGTTTCAAGAAGCAGTTAGAAGTTGATTTGCAGGTAACATGGAGAAGATAGGTTTGGAAAAATCAGTGTTGACATATGTGGTGGGATTCATCTCATTTAACTGTCTGTCTCGTTGGGCTAGCATCTTAGCTTGTCATCTGCAGTCAACAGAGAAGCAGGTAGTTTTCTAGACAGCACTATAACCTACCGGCTTTAAAGACTTATTTCACGATTAACGGAGTCCTACTCCGAGGACTGGAAGGCTGTGTATGTGCGGCAGTAATAGGAAAGACCTCAGGCAGCTGTGTGTTTCTGCTAGAGGAGGTGGTTACGTAGTCTGGCTTCCCACAGGACTGTGCGACCCAACCCTGCTGAAGCCAGAGACAGTTTTTCCATTAACTTCGTTGCTCTGTGGCTGAGGGGGATCACAACCCTCCTTGATCTGTCACATCCCAGAGCTCCTGGTAGAACACAGCCTCCACTGGGAAGACCAGGAGAACAGGTCCTAAGGAACCCACCATAAATGTTTTATGGTGATAATGTGTAGGAAAAGCAGGCAAAGTTAGCCAAATACTTTTTGAAAATGCTATTACTTAGACAAAGTTTCTGATGTGTACCGTGGCACTGAAGTGAAAAAAATATAATGTGCTGCTTTTAATGCAGAATTTCTTTTACTGAGATAAAGTCTTGAGTGGGATTTTTGGTCAGAAAATTATAATGCTAAGCATTCAATAGGAAATACAGCTGCTGTGTTGTATGGAAATGGAAATCAAATTAATTCCCATGTATTATTTCTTATTATTTAAGCAATATGTCCTACATTTTATGTTCAATTTCTGTCAGTATCCTGAATAATATGCTACTTTGCGAGATTTTCTATTTAACATAAGAGCTATGTGTTTATTTGATAGCAAAATCATTGAAGGGACAAAAATTCTTCTGTGTACGTGAACTTCCCACCTATACTTTTTTATGTTTACTTTCTATTGTTTTTCCCCTAGATCCTCACACTAAATTCATACTCTAAGTAGATTGTACCTTGGTGTGCTAATAAAACAAATGAATTAGAAATCCATTTTTTCTTTTATAGTGAATGTGAAAAATTCTTGATAAATGACTTATAAAAAGAAGCTGTGTACAATTCCAGTACAGAGACATAAACTTATAAGAGGAGCAACCTGTAGCAGATTAGCATCCGTTAGTGTTTATCAAAAGCAACCGTGATGTAGTGCATAAACCAGCACAGAAAAACAAGGCAGTGAAAGAGTATTAGAGACTGAGTCTGAAAATGAGAATAACAAAAATCTTGGCTTGCTTGCAAGAAAATAAAATCTGACTTTATGTTATTTTTTTGAGCTAACAGCTTTATTGGCAGGTGCTCTTAGAAGACATAAGTAGGATTATGAAAAGGTTAACAGAAGTAGAACTTACTAACCAAGACAGAAAGTAGGGGAGTACCAAAAAGGCATTTAATTATTTTTATCAGGAAAGAAAGCTGATAAAAAGATACTTAGGATTAAGTCAGAAAAGAATGAAATTAACTGGAAAAAATTTAAATGGAAAATTCTGTTGTTATGTCTTTCATCAGGAAGTGAATCCTATGGAGGAGTTGATTTTTCACCCCATAGCGTGATAAGCCTTTTTGTAAAACAGCAATAGTATAATTGAAATCCATTTTACATCGTTTTCCCTTGGATGATTTAGAATTAGATCAATTTATATTCTATGGGTATAACCCAATGAGAGTATAAATGCAGCCACTAGAATTGTTTTTGTCCATGGGCAAAGCTGGTATCATTTACTGATTCATTACACTCTCAGCAGGGTGCTTTATTTCAGAAGCTACCTGGAACTATTACTGGCACCAGAACACTAAACTAAACTAAAATTTGCATAAAAAATTAAACTTAGAGGGAAAATGATAATAGTGATTAAAACTAACATTTGATGACTCTGTTGATTAGAATACCATGTTTAAATAGTAAATGGTTCAAATGAACATGGACGTTTTTTTCCCTTCCAACTTAGAATGCACCTGTTTAACTACACGACTATGTACCTGATAATATGCCTGAAATAATAAGCAGTACTGCCATTAATATTTAACAATATAAACATCAGGCAAAGGTTGTGCAACTGGAATCATAGAATATGCCTTTTGCATTAAGGTACTAATTTTAGAAATAACCTCTGCCGCCTAGGCCCACTGATGTATGGTTGTCATAGCAAGTCAGTAATTGAGTTTTCTGGGCATTTTGACCACTGGTGCAAATTTGCAAAGCAGATTACACAGCAGAAACACAATTTCCATCCTGACCTTTATCACATTGCTTTCTGTTGTGGGAATTGGAATGTTTATGGAGGGAAATATAACCTAAGTGCACCTAATTTGTAAAAATGTGGTTTCTGACGTTAACCCAGTAAGCTTCATTTTGATTCATTTGATAACAGATTATGTAAAGACTTGGCATTAGGGAGGTTTCGTGAAACTTATTATCTTTTATTACCTAGGCAGAGAATATTGGTTTAGATGATTATAAATTGAAACTCCAGGAAAACTTTCATTTTCAGCTGCTGTGCAAAGATCCCCAAGAAATCTGCTTCGCAGTGATCAGTCACAGACCTTAGTGGACTAATAGCCTTGTTCAAATTCCTCAGAATACATGGGACCCTGGAATAAATATTTTAAGTTTTTGTGGATCCTAGAGATGCCCTTTGGGGCTAGGGAGAAAGCATCTACTTGAGTCATGGAGCAATGGCCTCTGCTGAAGGTACTGTCGGATAGTTTAACAGGTTGTCACCTGTTGAACCTGACTTGCCTGAAGATCCTGCTAGGATTTGATGTCCAATGAAAAGGTGTGGAAAGGCCATCTATGGACCTGTGCTGGTTGGCATGGCAAGTTAGATTAGCACAAGTATTGCAGGGACATCCAGGCAGACTGCAGTGGTATCAACTTACGGCAGGTTGTTTGATGGTAGCAAATCATGAAATAATCAGCATTAGGCTTCACTTAGTTTCCTGCAATGCTTTCCTTCAAAAATATGTGCTAATTAGTTGAGTCCCAGTGTTTAGAGGCCTATAGTGTCCAAATTTCAAGCCATGATATTGATGTGTGGCTTGAGACAAATTTAAGTTTGCTAGGAAAGGGAAGTGCCAGTTATTGATTTGGGTTGAATGGCTTCAAGTTTTACCCCTGCCTTGTTCAGACCCACTTCCTAATATATTAAGAAGATAAAGACCAGACTCAAAAAACTCAAGCTATTTTCTTCACCATTTTTTCCCTCCCTCTTTGGAGATGCCTTTCACGGTAGACTTTGTGAAAGGGAATTTTTAGCTTTCTGCACAGTTCAGGATCTTCCCTTGAAGCCTGCAGAAAATACTTCAATTCTTCTTGAACCCAATTCACATTTATGGAGTAGAAAATTCGAGTGCTGGTAAACATGCTTGACAGAGCCTTTTGTTTCTCTACTCAGCAAAGGATTCCTGTGTTTCAGGGCATCAGGTATAACATGTGTTTATCAACGAGATCACTGATAACCAACATTGGCTGCTATCCATGCGATTTAGGCAAGCAATTTGTTTCCTGTAAACAGAGGGGAATGCTGACCAGCTGCATGGTATTGCTATTGTGTCAAATGTTTATACCCTGCATTGATTTTTTTTTTTACCTTCTTTCTTTTTTGGCATGGGTTAAATGCTGAGAACGTCTCACACTGGTTTCCAGAATCTGTGTTGCACAAGTATAGGCGTGGACAGCCCGTTACCGTTGCTTGTGAGGAAGTTTTCTCTAATGCGATTGTGTATGCGACAAGGAAGGAACTGTTACCTTCACCCGCCCGTTTTGAGGAATTTTCGACATTTCCTCAAAGTGTGTGTTTTGGGATGGCTGGCTCTCGGGCTCCTGATGCCGTTTTTGAGTTGGAAGGCACTGTTTAGCTCTGCGTGGTTTTGAATGCAAATCTCTGAGAGCCTGCCAGCTTTGCAGGAGACAGTGCCTTGTGGTGGCCCTCGACAGCATATATGCGTGTTCATTCGTAAACATGGTAGTTTATAGCCAAAATAAACTCGTGCAGCCCATTTAAGGTCAGTGGAGCTGTGCTGATTTATCTGAGGATCTTTTCAGGCTTAATACTCATGGTTTGCTCATAATTTTCTCTCTCTCAAAGTTGCAGAACACCTTTGCCCATCTCTGTGTGCTGATCCTTATTATATGACCTTCCCACCCTTCTTATGCTTAGGGAATTCTCTTGGCACACACATTTTAATAGAGAGATACTTGCAAAGCTGTCTCTGCTGATAACTATGATAGGTTACTCTGCTGGAGAAACTTATCTCTCCTTTCATGCTTTTGGATTTAAACAGCCCTCATTTGTGGCTGTGGCAGGGACGAAGAATGATTCAATAATCAGCAACTAATAATTTATTAGAGCAACTTTGCCCTTCTTTCTCTTTGCAAATTGTCTGCAAACAGATTGCATAACTCTAGTGTGTTAATGGCTGAAAATTATTTGAACATTTTTCAGCGAATATCTTTTGGTCTGCAGATTATTTGAATTGCAAATTGGGACTGTTAAAATGAAGTATATAATTAACACTGTAAATAGAGCTGATTGGGTATTACAGGAGAACAGTTTTTACGGGAAAATATCGATTTGTCAAAATGAACACTTGTTACAGAAACATTCTGGTTTGGAAAAAAACCATTGCTGAAATAAATGTCTGCAGTCCAGAAGAGATTACGTATAAAATGACACAAAGTGTAATAGTTACGATAGCCACTTGCGAGGGTTTTAACGGAGGACTGGGGAGGAGGACGACTCCGCCACCCTCACTGTCAGACCGGTGACTTTTCCAATACTTCTACTTCTTTTTCTGTGGAAAAGTCTTTGGAATTATTTGCCTATCAGCATTGCTACAGTGTTCAATAGAAGAAATGTTAAGGCTTGAAAAGCATTAAGTACCAGGGAAACTGCTTCCCACCCGCTCCGTCAGTAGTTCCTATCTGTGTGCGGTTGAGTAGCGTGCGTAATGCACGGTGGTTTTTATCCAGCCTTGACAGTCCGAATATGAGCTCTGCTACATGTACAGACTGTAAGGACCAGAGGTAACACCACGGTTTCGACAGCCCCCTTTCAGCAACCTGGTGGCACTGTGTTAGAGGACCAAGGTAGCAGAAGGAAATATGAGGCATTTCATGTGCAGGAAGAGTTTATTGAATTGTTTTTTTTTTTTTTTTTTTTTTTTTTTTTTTTTTTTGGTACAGGCACCATAGAAGTCATTAAATTCTCTCCTGGGGACAAGTTGGCACTGGGGTGGTGCAGGAAACGGGAAGGTGCGTTGGGGCAGCGCGTGGCCTCGCGAAAAGCCAGCGCTGGGGAGAGTTGTGCCTGATGAGAAGGCTGCTCTGACCATAACGGGCTCCTGGGCCAAATCCTCCCAAAAAAGGGACCCACAGCTGTCTTAACCCCAGACTGTCCCCTCTGATGACCTGCCTCATCTTCAGTGGGGATGGCTGGGCCTGCAGGGAAGTTTTCGTGACCCGTAAACGGGAGCGTTTGCCTACATCGGCGCCTGTAGCTATAGACTATGAGGCATTTCTCTGCTTTTTATTCAGAGCTGGTACTGGGGAGTAGACGCTCGCTAGAGCTATCAGCTGCGGCTGACAGCAGGCTTAGGTGAGACGAGCGTGGCAGTCGTAGTCCTGACACCTTCAAGTATGTAATGATAAGGGAGTCACTGCACGGGCGAAAATGAGCCTGAGACGTTACATAATAATTGATGCTTTCACATCAGAATGAAAGCTTTCTGCAGCGCTTTTAATTAGGAGGAACAACTGAGCTTTGTTCTTGCAAAAACTAAAATTATATGCAGTGGTCCAGAAGGAAAGCTGAAATGTAGCTTGTGTAAAAAATAAAGAAAAAGAATAAATAGATTTAATAACCTGTTGGGGAGAGTATTTTCCCTGGGACATTGTGATTCTTATCCTCCACTGCTATTCAAATTTATTATAGTATTTTAGCGCTGTGGACATGGAAAGTGTTTTTTTTCCCCAAACCGAGAACATCCAGTGAGCAAATGTTGTAGATCAAAATGCCAGTCTGTTCCAAACAGATTATACTTAGGGAAATATCCTTCACTGGTAAAAATCCATGTAGAGATACTAACTTTAATGGTGTTATACCCTTTTACATAATTATGGATTTTGTTCAGAATATTGAATATTTGTTGTCTTCCCAGGACGTGCTGTTGTGGCAGAGCCTCGCTAGCAACAATAATTCAATTAGAAATCTCAGCCTAGATGGAGCTCCACTCATTGCTCTGTGCTGGAGATTGGCTATCCCTACCCAAAGAGAAATTCCCAGTTAGTAACAAATTCTCAGTGTAAGGATTCTCCCTTAAACGCAGTTAACGTCTACCCCAATGCTCTGGTGCTTGCATGTGACAGCTAAGGTAGGTGCAGGTTTGCTGCAGTAAACAAACAGGTTTTCTCTGCAGGGTTCTGATATTTCTCAAAAGAAATTCTGTCACCTCCTCGCGTTTGGCTGCCTTTCCAAAACTGATACACATCCAATTGCAACGCCAGAGCCAGATTTGCATATACATGATTTGGGTCAAAACGGCATCAAAAATTGTACATAAAGTTTTGGGAGCATACACATTCAGTGTCTCTATTTCCATGTAAAATAACACAAACGTATATCCATCCATATTGGGCCCATAGTTGATTACAGATTTCCTTTTGGTAGGAGACAAATACCTCTGGCCTTAGATCCAGGAAACTGTTTGTCAAGCACTTTGAAACTTTTTTTTAGCAGCAGCTGAAGGAGAAACCTTAGTCTTCCCCTTGCTTCCAGATATACCTATGAACTCTATTTCTCTTGCGGGTAGTAGATAGGAATTGATTTTCTTCATAACAAAAGTACCTCATTACAGTGATTAAACTGGAGGCCTTCCGTTATGATATAAAAAATTGAAAATTGGTGAGCTAAAGAGGATCTGTATTACAAAGTTGTTTTGATTTTTGTATTTATCAAGCTGTAATTCAAACTCTGAATACAAAGGCTCTGTCTGTTGCCCTTTTATGCAGCAGCAATTGGCATTTAAAATAAATGCTGATATTATAATTATAAAAGCATTATGCCTTTTAGAGCTTTTAATAGTCACATTGCTTCATTTTTTTATTCTACGTTTGTCAAAATCTTGACAACTCTGGAGCAGTGCTAGATTGTATGTTGATATTGTTACTCAACAAGAAGATTGATTATGTCTTAATAAGATGTATTCAGTCCATACTACACAGTTATCATCTGAAATGAGTGAAAGCGTTTATTTAGCATGAACTGAAATTATTTAAATCCTAAGAACTTTTCTTTCTGGTTAACATTATATTATAAAGGTGTTAGTAGCAAACATGATGCTGTTGCATACTACTAATATATTAACATGTATGAATACATAGTTTATAAATAGAATTATGAATAAATGTATTGGTGCGTGGTTTTAGAAATTACTACTAAATAGCCACAAAACAGTACTCAACTCTGTTGGCAGTAAGTATTAGCATAGCCTGAAAGGGTACTTAAAGCCCTGACAAGAGTTTTGAACCATCTGTACAGTGCTTGCTTCCCAGCCAGTGTTTGTTTTGATTTCAGGATCTGTGAGTACCGTCTGCGAATTCAGGGATTTCTCATCTCTCTGGGTTTTTAGGTGAAGGACTGCAGCACCAAACCAGGGCCGAGGTGCTGGGCTGCTAAGCGCACCTTGCTCTGGAAATGTGATTTGTAGACTCCTTACAATGAAAGGAGAGCCTTGGGAGAAGAACGGAGGAAGTAAAAGCCAAAAGTAGCCTAAAATTCTGATCCTGGTCCGTCTCCACATGGTACAAAGAAGATTAAGCCTTGATCCAAATTCTTTTTAGTCTGGATTCTGCTCTGCAGACAGATTTTCAAATGTCTGATAGCGTGTCAAAGGACATGAAATAATGTCCTTTTTCATTTTCTGAAAATAACTAGGTAGTTATATTAGAAAACTAGAAAGCATCATTTTAGTAAATACGTAGTCCGTGTATGATATCCAGGTTACTCTAACGGTGAGCAGGACTCCAGTTTTCAGCCGGAGTGGAGTGCTGTTCATGCATGTGCAGTCTATGTGCCAGCTTCCTAGATTGGTGCATTTTGGTCACAACCAGTTCAGGTGCCAGTGGCAAAAAGAGGTCTTTGTTACAAGAGGTTTCTCATTCTCTTCTTTCTTGTGACTCTGCATTGTTTATTTGACTTTCTTTTATATTCAAACAAAATATCTGACCAAAATTTTTGAACTTCAGAAGTTTAGCATTTCATTCTATACTAGGGACCTAAATAAATGTCTTGATTTTCAGACATGCTGAGTCTACAGCCCCTTTCAGGAGAGTGCAAGGCTGTGAATGAATTCACTGGTTCACAGTCAGTTCTGCTCAATTTAGGTGTTTAACTTCAGGAGATTGAAAAATTTGATGTGTCTGTTCTGGATGATGTTCAATGGCAAACTATACCTTTTTCATACCTTCTCCCACACCCAGATATAAAGTTGCTGTGCCCACAGAGTCTAGATAAGCAGCTAATCATTCATTGCTTGGATATGCTTCTTTAATACAGTGCCAGAGCTTGATTTCTGTTCCTCTCTCTGATGCTAATTTTTCTGATCTTCTTGAGGCCATTAAGACCTTCAGCCAGCTTCAGTCATCCACTGAGGCACTTATGCTGGAGGGCCTTGTGCTCCCTAATTCATCACTGGAGAGAAGTATGGAAATGGCTTCTCCCTCTTGAATCCATGGGCAACATTTGGTGTGAATGGTTCAAAAGGTGGACACTTCAGTTGAGTAACTAAAGATAGGTGGAAAGAAGCCAGGCCTTAGTGAAACCATCAGGTCCCAGAATTGCTGCACTTCCTTGCTAGATAAATAAACAAGCAGAGCTACACGGGGTCACACTGCCAAAGATTTTGCACACCTGAAGTTGCAGGGATTTGCAGAAATTCGAGGGTCATGTACATAAGTGACAATTCAGAAACCGGGCATGCTTGAAAATACTAATGGTCACCTGAGGGCGCTCAGCCTTGGGTGTAATCCTGCAAATAGTTCTGCCTGGAGCCTTCTTTCGATTCTGTGTCCGCTGTCCTGAGGACGGGGTCAGCTCCACCTGGGTTTAAATGGCAGGGTGAATGACGCAGACTGGACGTTCAGCTGCTGAAATCATCTGATCTCCCTCTCGGCGGCAGGCGAACTTTGCGGAGAGTTGCTGCATGTTTATGGATCGATGGGATAGCTAGTTGGAGAAGGAAAAGGGGGAGCCTTAAACCTATCTTAGGGTCCCACTAGCAGCATAATTGCTGCTGGTGTCTGAGCGCTGTTCTGCTGCTAAACTAACAGCGCTAGAAATGCGAGAAAAGCTAAAAAATGCCTTTCATGCAATTTCCTCATGTAAAGAGAGCATCTGATGGGAACACGGCTCTTCGCGCGGGTTGGGAGATGTTAGGAGTTGCTTTCTCTCGCAGAGCAAATATTTGGCGACAGAAGTAGATGTAGCAAGTGCTGCCTGGCAGCAAAGTGTGAAGTGTTCATAATGCTATGAAATACTACTCAAAATTCAATGTTTTTCACATTCCATTGCAAACTTAAACACTGGGCTCCTGTCACAGAAATTTCTGCTGCAGCAGACACAATTTCTAGTATAAATGGGCTTTCGTTCAATAGAAAATGGGACAGTTTTCAAAGGAAGAGAAAAGGCCAAGTTATGAGTAAAAATTGGGCTTTTTTCAGCAGAGGTTTGCAAACATGAAGTGATAAACAACTTTGCAAGTTTTCTATGCAACAATAACAACTTCTTAATGAAAATAATGAAAAATTTACATTTATAGGAAGGGAGAAAGGCTCTATACAGATTTTAATACATTAAAAACATTTTAGAAAAGAAATATATGAAAACTACAAATTTTGTTCAGCTTTATAATCTAAATTGGGGTTGGAGACATGTCAGCAATGTTTTTTTGCCTATGTTTATATTATGATATGAGCCAAGGTCCTCTTATGGGTTTACTGTCTTCTGAGGTGAGTTTCGTGGAATAATGTAAGAATTAAGGATTTCTTAGGAATCTCTAAGTGACAGTGGCATCCAATTTTCTAGTAGCCCATGTATTTTTAGAACTAAGTATATGTTCTGGCTTGACCTGGCAATTTTGCTTGCAATCATATTGCTTTGTATTAGGTGATTTGATCAGTAATTGGTCTCATTGCTTTGGTCTCAGGCTAGAAATGCTTCAGGATCTAAGCAGTAAAGATTGGTACCTTCTTAGACATGCTCCAGGGAAGGTGTTGTGATGTCCCCAGGGAGATGCACGGTGTACCATTTGGTGAAAGCTTTCAGATTAATTAGCTACATAGCAGCTTGTGTGGCCCAAGAGTTTGCTTTGTTAAGCCAGAGATGAAAAATAAATCTTTCTCAAATTTTAAATGGCATGAGGTTTATTGCTATGGGATAACCCTACCCTAGCCTCCTTGATTCTGCTTTACAATGCAGTTTATGGGTGGCAGATGGAGATTACTGTGTTGCTATATGGAATTTCACACCAGTTGTCTCCCTGAATTTTAATTCTCCCGGAAAGTGTTAGATGAAGGACATGGGACGAGTGATCTCAGAGCTGCGCAGCCTTGATTCTCATGTGTGCGGTTGGCTGGTAGAGCGGGTTGGAGATTAAAAAGGCTAACTGGCAGTGTGCTTTTCCAAACGGACCCTTTCTACCTGCAGGACCGTAACCACTCTTTCGGGCTCCAGCGTGTAGCTTTGCCCCTCATATCCAGGCTTATTTTCAAGGAAGTTTTGAAAAACCACTCCGGAGCACATGCAATATTCTTACCGTGTATCTTTAAAGGTGACCGCAGCACTTTCCCATCTGTGTCCTCCAACGACAATGCAGCACATATGGTCCTCAGGCAGATGGTTCCATATGAGACAGTCATACAAATGGGGAAGAAAATCATTTTAATTAGGCGCCTGGTCTTGTCTGCAGTGAAGTCCATGTCAGAATTCTCCAGGAGCTGCGTGGGAGCTGGTTCTGATGCTGCTAAGAACTCCCTCCGATGGCCTGTGTTAATACCGAGTTGTCCGGTGGGCCACCAGATGTGCGTCCGTGTCTGATGCGAGAGAAGCGAATTACCGCTGCAGTAGCATTGCCACTGCAGAGCTGCGGCCCCAATTTGTTTTCTCTGAAGTCGTGGCTGTCATTACGGGGAGGGAAACTGAGAATGGCTTAAGCTACAGACCTGTGCGGTTGGTGCTGTCTGGCTCTACAGTAGGTAGGCAGTCAGATAAGTGATGATGCTCGTGACACGGAAGTTGGATATATCGATGTAAACCATTAACGTTACATTAGTGTGTAAAGTACACAGGCTGCGTAGAATGACTGGGTCAGCTGTTGCCCATTTTCCCATTTCTAGAAACTGTTTTCTTGTTTCTTACAGTGAAGCAAACTTGAATTACCATTCTAAATGCTAATAGGCAGAATGCATGAGATTTAGAAAAATAAAATGAATTTATATGTAGATTGTGACATTAGTATTTAATTATGTACCCATCATAGCACTGATGAGGCATGCAGCTAAATATTGGTGCACTGAAGTGAAAGCATATCCTTAAAGAGTAGGTATATTTTACTTTCTTCCCTCTTCCCTAATCTGTTTAAATAACAGGATTGATTATAGACTGTTTACCAGTTTTCACCCATTATTCCTTTCTTCATGCTGTATGCCAACTCAGGTTTGTGTCATAGCAAGTGAAGCTCAGAGGAAAGCTGTGTTTCTCCTTTGTAAGGCACTAAATATGATCCTGGATCTGTTTTTGTACTATATTTTCTCAGCTCCAATTAAGTTTTAGGGGTTTGTTTATTATTTTAATGTAAAGTAAAAGAAGTATGTAATTTGGTTGCACTTTTTTAACCTTTCCTTTTCTGTCATTTTTTCAGACTATGGAAAACCCCAAATATGAGCTGGTAATAGAAGCTAAGGACATGGGTGGCCTTGATGTGGGTTTAACTGGGACAGCGACTGCCACTATTCTTATTGATGACAAAAATGACCATCCACCAGAATTCACCAAGAAGGAGGTGAGAATTTGCCATCTGTATTCTACAAAATGTTACATGGAGCTGTGCTTGGCTTGTTTCTGAACATAAAAATATCTCTTAGTAGAAGAAAAGTAAACCTAGAGACAGCACTGGTGGGGATTATTTCTTTTTAGCAAAAGATACATTAATTTGAAAAGCTTTAATCAAAAATGCACCTTTTTTTTTTTTCTCTCTCATACAAATAATGTTGTAGAACCAAATGTAGCTTACATTAACCTCAGTGGGTGAACACTGAGAAGGAGAGCACTCCAGCAGAGCACAGGGAGTCCCCCACCCCGGACCATATGCAGGTTGAGTTTCAGCTCTGTTCCTGACCCCACACCTCCCTCGTAGCTCTCTGGACTGAGCCGGACACCAGAGCCTCTCCAGCTCCAAGGCCCTAATTTGTCAAACTGTAACCTTGCCCTGCTGTGAAGCTTGTTTCAGCTCTTCAGACCAGCCCCAAGATCTCTAATGTTCTTTAGCATCTTTAGCATCTGTCCACATCACATGTATCTTTTTAGCTCAATGTGATGGGCTTTCTCTGAGTTGCACCTTTCTTTTACATTAATAGATTTATACATATCATTTCCACCACAGGGTGCAACCACAAGGTAAAAATTTATGTCGAGGGGATATTACTGAGAGGTTGGCTAGTAGGATGAAGATCTGTAAATTATTTCTGCTAGTGGGAACTTTCTCCCTTTGCTCCTGAAGGGGGAAATAGAGAGTTTTCCTCCTGTCTGCATTCTCGCTAAGGGCTTTTGATGATAGGGAGCATGGATGAAAGCAACATGTTTTGTCATATCTTCAGTACTTCACCTATGAGACAGCTAGTGTTACAGTTCTATAATGAAAACTGTAGTCCAAAAAGCTTCAAATTTCACCTACAGGTGAAGTTTGCAAGGAAAGTTTTTGCCCTGCAAGATGAATTTCATTGAATGACGCTGAAAAGCCTGGGAAAAAAAATGAAACTCAAACAAAAGATGTTCACTGCCCACAGGAGAATGTAGTACTGCTGCAGCAAAGTTTCTGGTTTCAGGCAAAACATCTACCAAATTTCCAGCTCTTCCCACACTACTCCTTTCCCTCCTCTCCGTTTGTTATTAGTCTGGGGTTTTTGCCCTAGGCATCTGGAGAGAATTAAAGACTAGCGAGAGTTTTACCTAATAACAGCTGCATTTGGATTTTGCTATAAAATTTTTCTGAAGCTCTGCAGTTTTAAGGAATATTCCCAAAAGGTGAGAAGTAAGCACTGGGGATGCTGATTTTAAGGTAATTTTAGAAGAAGAAAATGGAAGCCTATTGTTATAAAATCTTGTTTTTCTCCTTTGGGTATGTTTTTTCTTTTCTTTGTGTGTGCGTGTGTGTGTATATATATATATATATATATATATATATATATATATTCCTGGCTTAATTTTAGCCGTTTGACAACAGATTATTTTGAAACAAATTACTGCAATTTAACTGAAATAATTACACCTTTTATAAATGCAAATTAGATAACCAGATTAAAAAAAGAATGGAAGAGGATTAAAAAAAGCAAAAAGAATAAGAAATAAGAAACAATGGCAATTTTGCCAACAGGAATAAGAGTTTTTGCTAATCAGAGACAATAACTGTAATTATTTTCAGCAAAATTCTTTGGCCAAGAGCGTTTCAGTCACCTGAAAAGTAATGTGAAGAGCCTGATCCAAACCTTTCAAGTAAATAAGCAATAACTAAGTGGCTTTGATGCAGCTTTTAATTCCCTTTGAATTGGCCTTTAGGTCAGGCCCCTAATGTTTTGAGAGCTATTTCCTGAGAACTAATAGTTGAAATACGTATAAAACATTATTTTAGACTTCTGGAACATAATTAACAATACTTAAGGACAAGTCAATTTATTTAGAAGCAGGAAGTAGTTGTATTCATCATCATTAATAGTGATTCATGCCATTCAGAGTACTGCATACCTGAATTTGCACACTTTCCTTGAGATTTCTCCTTTTGTAGAAATCTATTCTAATCATACATCCTGTTTGCCTTAATGGTTTTCTCTGGTAATTTGGGCTATCCTGCTAGAAAACCTGGGGGCTTGCTTAGATCCAAAATCCACTGTCAGACAGTATCTATTTCTGGAGAAATTCAAAACCACTTATGGATTCAGCTCAGTCAATGCTGGTGAAAGGTACTGTCTGCTCCTGGAAATCTGGTGATTTCAGTGTAGAAATACAATAGTATTATTATAGCTGTCTTTGAAAAGTCTGATCTTACCTGTCTTTCTTACACTCTATATAACCTACATATTTTCCTATTTATACTTACCTTTTTTTTTTTTTTTTTTTTTTTTTTTTTTTTTTTAATACATCATGACATGGTTTTGGACCTTTCACTACAATTCAGAGATGTTATTCAGAAATCTTCTCCTTGTCTTATTAAATGATATGCTTATTCTGTGCATAAAGCAGAAGTCAGTCTTCAGAGGTATGGTATCAGGCCTCCTTACAAAGATTGTGTGTGCTCCATTTAAAATATGTAGTTTGGGGAGATGGAGAACATCTATTCATAAAGCTAACGCCATTTTCTTTGCTTAAAGTACCTAGTTGTTTTATTTAAATATCATTCTGTGTGTGTGTGTTTGTGTGTTTATATTATATATATGCACACACAGATGTATATGCACATACGCACACCACCCCCCCCCCCCAAACACATATATATATTTAAATACCAGAGCAATACTGTTGATTTGAAGAAGACTTGAAAGAAAAGACATGTTTTACAGGATACATTCTGAAGTAGCAATCAAATACAGTAGATCTGAAGGTTTGATTTCAGGGTGCTTCTTTTACCTACTTTGGGAGTGGGTGCTTTTGTATTGAGTTCTTTTAGAATTGATGAGTTCCCCCCCCATCTTCCTTCTCTTTAAAGATATTTTCTAGTAGTGCAATTTTCTCTTTTATGAAAGAAATGCATATTTACTAGCTTGTGTTTTCTTCTGACAGCATAATTTCTATCTAAAATAGCTCTGCCTTTATTTGTCATTTGCAGCTGATGTAGCTTGGTTAAGCCAAGTTTTTAACGTGTTCTCTTTGTATGTAAACACAGCAGCCGACTTTGTTCCTGATCTGACACGATGAAAGCCAATTGAGTGTGTGCGACCTGGGTTCAGTTCTAAATATTGCTCCACCATCACTTAACCAAAAGTCTGGGCACTCTGTTGGTACAACGCTGGGTACCCCAGGGTGTGTGCTAAATGGTGTTTTGTAGAGTATGTCTTAACATAGCTTCTTTTTCTTTGATATTAATGCCAAACTAAAAATCTGGTGATTTTTGGAGCTTTGTCCAACGTTGAAAGCTAATATACACTAGCTTCTATTTCCATGAAACCTTGTATGAGTTAGCAGATGTTTCTCTGAGTCCTCAGTGCAAGACAATCTCAGCTGTGGTTGAATATGTCTCTGTTCACTGAAGATGAGTTTTATCTTTTGACACTTGATCAATCTCTTCCTTTTTTTTCCCTCCAGAAGCTGATTTTACTGTGCATTTTTGAAAAAAAGTTTATGGATCCATCTCTAACCAGTGATACTTGTTTGCTTACTCCTATTTACTGTATTTATTCTTTGGAGGTCAACTCCTTATATACCTGTTCAAAATGGGCTTTGTTTGGTGTTTTCAGGAAGGTCTAAATGCTCTTTTGCTCCTGTACACAGTTTTGCCAGTAGCCCCTAGTGGTTTTACGTGGATTTTGTTGGAAGAGGGAATGGCCATCCAATGTATCTCTAGTTCCTTCTGCTATTCCTGCGGAGCCCAAGTGTGCCATTCTGCTGCAGTTGCGGCCTTTGTGCCCAGGGCAAAATTCGTTGATGGTGGGTCAGGGACGTAATCACACAAGATTTTGAGCGGCCGGGCTGTGATCCAGCAAAGCACTTCCATTAGCTTCAGAGGAATTGTTTAAGCCCTTGAGGTTAGAAGCATGTGCCAGGTGCTTTGATGGCTAATGTATTAGACACTGCTTTGTGGGATTCATCCCAGTTAATTATCTTATTACTGCCCCATCAGTATATACATCTCTCAAAATATCTACCTTGTTCTATTTCATATATATACTTACCCCTACTGCTCATAATAGCATCTGAGCAGTGCAGAAATCCATTCAGACATGCAAAAAATACCCTATTCCCTTTGGGGCTTTAATAATTTAATCTGAAATGCCTAAAAAGAACAGTGTTTCCAAAGCTTCTCCAAAAATCCTCAGGTGAGGTAGCTAGATCTACCCTTTAAAATATCACAGTGACCGGGTTATCATGCCAGGTTTAAATTATAGAGAATGAAAATAGAAATACTTGTGAATTTAGTGACCTTTCTTCAGGAAGTTTTTAAAATTTACAGTCCTATTTCTATAATATGGAAGTGTTTTAAAAATGAATGTAATGAATTATTACTGTATACAAAATTTATTTTGTATCACAAAGAACATTTCCTTTCCAGCACGTTAAGGCCTTAGGCTCAGTTTTTGTTCAGTAATAAGAGGGTCCTTGTGTGAATGTAAGAGATGAAGCAAAGCAAAGAACAGGAATTGATCATTCTGAAAAATCTGATACCTGATTTGTGTTACTGCAGGATAGTCAAAACTGCTTAGGAGTGAGTTAGCTTAGACTGAGCGTATGCTAAAGGTGCTGAGAATTGTTTCTATACCCAGCACATTAAGAGAAATAAGGATGGTTTTCCTGTGTCACTTTGTAGCGATTGGCAACAGACCGCTTGTGGTGGTGTATGCCTACAGAGCGGTGATGTTAGAATATGGTTAATGTTGGTGAAACGTGGTGAAAGATTAGCAATATAACGTCTACTGGGAGCCATGAGCTGGTAAATACTTCTCTTGTGCCTATTCCAGCAGGCATGGTCTGGCCTTCCTTCCCAGGAAAGGAAGACCCAGGTTGTTTCAACATGACAGCAATATGAGTTTCACCCCTTCCAGTCTCTGCTTTCTCCTCCAAAGAAAGTAGTCCAGAGAATCCTCTTTCTAGGCTTGCATCATTCCTCAGTGGAGAAAATATGTCCGAAAATGGCATTCCACAGAGCCTGTTTGCCTCCCTCTTTTCACTTTTGTCCTGACTTCTTTAAAATATCTATTCCTAAAGGAAGACGCTTCCATTGCTCTTCCTTAGTAGCAGATAATTTTCTTCCTTGGCGTAGCATACATTGTCTTTTCTTAGAAAATGCCATCAGGAGGAGGAGAATGAAAATTATGTAGCTTAATAGGATGATTCTTCTACTTTCTACCTCGTATCTGTCCTTCACCATAGCTTTGGGACAGTGACACATCCCTAGTCACAAATTGGGAAGTAGTGAAATCTGTCAGTGTGCTCCCAATTTCACGTAAGAAAGAGAGAATTCATTTGGCCAGGGAACAGTCTCATTCTTGAGACAATCTCTCATTCTGCCTCTTTCCATCCTCATCTTCAACTTCATCCATTTCTGGCATATAACGTAATAGAGAATAGAAAGTGTTCTGTCACATCAGGAGATTAAGATGTGGGAAAATACTTCACATATTTTAGATTTTATGAATATATGATCTTTGAAATGACTTTTTCAGTTAAATAAAGAAGCTTGCCTCCTGCGAACAGAATAAAATTTGTATAATTTGACAAAACATCACCACAGTGAAATTTGAGACATTTTAGTGCCGTGAGTCTTAAGTGAAAAATATGATTTGCTCACATTTTGAATACCTACTGATAAATGGTTTATAAAAGAGTAATAAATGACTAATGCGGGCTTTAATAAATGATTCATCAATTCCTATAGAGACCTGTAAGTGAATAGGTTGCTTGTCACCGTGATTTATGATGACTTCCAGCACTGTCTCCTGATTCAGTTATGCTATCCATTGGGGTAAAACAGCCCCTGGAGTCCAATATGTATCACCGTCTGCTCATGGTTCAAAGAGAATATGAGACTTTCAGAGCACCATCTGGAGAGATTTATTTTTCAACTCAGGCTGCTGAGAAGCATGCTTGTAGCTTTGAGAGTCCCTGTTTTGATTCCTGGTACTGGCCGGATCATGTTGAAGACCAGGTACTGAACTAAAAGCACTGTTAAGGTTCCTCTTAGCTCTCTTTTCCATAATTCTGTTCCAAAAATTACTCTCTAAAACACGATATTGCTATTTTCTGTGCTAGACATATCTTACAGATGGAGATCAGATCTGCTCATTCTGTTTGCATATTTAAAAACAACAAATCTCTCTCCACCTTCTTCAGTGATCTTAAAGTCATCCCTAGTTCTTCCTGTGTTGTATCACCGAGTGAATGTTGCCCTCTGCCACTCCTGGTGAATCTCAGTCTTTTCTCTTTGGGTCACACTTGTGAGCTGGACCCAGGACTCTGCCTTTGCCAGCTAATAATTCTGTTAGTGGTGCATGAAGAGAGACAGATTCCTAATCCCTTCTCTAATCCTGTTTCATTTGGAGAAATCAGTAGAGGAGCAAGAGATAATCAGCTAGGACTGCAGAGATGTGCAAAGCTAAGCAAAACTATACTGTTCTTTGACTAACAGGCGGGTCAGGAGCCTGCACGGCCAGGGCACCAGGCCTTTCTCATTTTCTGGTTGGGAGGGAAGTCGAGTGTAAACAAGGCTGGGCAGAAGGAGAAGATGAGCAGAGCTGACTGCACAGCTCAGCAAGACAGCAGTGGCACCCCAAGTCTGCTCTTCTCTGTGTTACATACTCTCTCACAGTTGTTAGTAAACTCTGGCATCAAGAGAAGCTTCTTGATGACTGAAGATCATCAGAGATTAACTCTTTGGCCATCCGTGTGTTTCCTAGAGCTATGAACAGCCAACAAGATTTCTGAAACTTACCCATCAGAAGCCCCCTACATTAGATAGATATTTATGCTGACTGTTTAATTCAGCTTTTCATCCGCTTCATACTCTTGGAGCAGTCAACCAACACACTTGACATAGCTGAAGCTTCAAGTGCCCCAGAGTCTCCTTGAAAACATAAGAAAGATGTCACCTGGCATGTTTCTCATACATAAAAGGCATCTTTCAAAGAAAAACTTTGCTATTCATGGAAGATAGAGGGAAGGAAACCAAGGTGGAATTGCTATTCCTATGTTATCCTTGAAAGATGTCTGTCTCGCCTGTTCTTAAAACATGGAGGATCAAATGCCTCTTCAGTTTATTCCTGCACAAATCTTAACGCTGAGAAAATTCTGCATAATCTGATTCAAATTTCATTTCAACAATTTAAGATGATTAGATCTTCTGTTGTCCTCCTAGATAGGGAGGACAAATTAATACCCTTCATTTCTTTTTATTCTTGCATAGTCAGGGTCATGCATGGAAAAGACATGTTTGTAGCTCAAGTTATATTCTTTATTTCTTAAAATAAAGGAAAGCACTTGTTTGATACCTGTGATATTCATTTTTCCTCATAAATATTCACCTGGCGTGCTTGGTGAATACAGAAGAGCTGAAGCTGTCCCTTAATTGACTTATTTGAGTTCTTTCGTGTTTAAGCCAGGACAAAGATGTATATATGTTTCAACTAGAGTCCATTTACAAAGTATCTATTAATTTAGTTCAGAAAGTATCTATTAGTCAAATTGAAAGCTATTTATTAAATCCTTGTGAAAGGAAACCATCTAAATGGTGATTAACATTTTTTTCTGAATGAAGACTGTGAGCATTCTGCACTCATTGCAAAAAATAATCACAGTATTTGAAATTTACATTGAAGTTCTCATTTAAACTGTACCACTTTACGTTTAATAATTAGTCATCACTCTGAGTTATGTTTTGGAGTTCAAGGCATTGGCAGTTTTCTTAATTGTTGTAATGTACAGAGCAGATTTTCAAGATCACCTAAGCATTTTAGGAATCTAAGTTGCTAAATGACATGCACATATAGATCCCATTAAAAAAAAATTTTAAGATGTAAAAAAATAAAAGATAAGAAATTAGTGAACTTTAAAAAGGGGCATAAAAGTCTAATCCCCACTGGAGTTTGAAAAGCTGGTTTTAGGAACATAGGTTGCTTTGTCTCTCAGTGCAGTTAGGATCCCACATGTCTGTCTTCCTTCTAAATCTCATCACTTTCAAATACTTTGGAAAAATGCCTGTGATCAAGAGCAACATTTGTTAGTGTTTCAGATTTGTATTGTGGTGATACCAATCTAAGGATATCTAGATTACTTATTTAAATAATCTGGCTATCTAGATAATGAAATTATATTTTTATTATTTTTTCACTTTGTTCAATATTGTGTGTCTATTCTTATCAGAGTTAGCAGGCTCTGAGGTTTCTTATGTGATGAGAAATGCCCAGCACCACTCGGGATTGAAGTACCAATGACAGCTGTAGCAATACAAATAAGAGAGGAATAATCTTTGGGAGAGGAAGAAAAACAAACGTGTATTCTGTGCATTGAGTGAAATAGAGGACAGTTTAGCAAAAACAGTGTTTGGAAGACCGGTGTTCCCTGTACTCATCCAGATTCACAGTGTGTGCATAGTAATTTGTATTCATGTGGTTTGCAGTGAGCTATCTGCATAACCAGTGTAAGCATTTTTGTTCAAGAACTTCTGCAAAATATGTTTAACACTGAGTCCATCCACTTATCACATAATTAGAGCTGGATACACTGCATAGCAGTAGGCATCAGACTTCAACATTTATCTTCACTGGTGAGGGGTGAGTTCATTGCTTTGTTTCTCGCCACCAAGGTCATGAAATACATGAAGTTGTCTATTTAATCTCCAGATAAACACATTTCAGTGGTACATAAAACAACAGAGTGCCTGCTTTATAGTCTGAAAGCAGCTGAGAAATACTTGTGTAAGTACAGGAAAGGTTCTATGAATAGAAATGATCATTCAGTGTGAAATTAGGGAGGAACACAAAGGCTCTTCACCGCCTCTCTGGAGCTGATTTTTTTTCCCCCCCTCAGCATTCTTTCTCTTTAAGTCAGCTCACATAATAAACTTGTGTTTTTGCCAGTCCTTTTCTTTTTTCCCCCCTCTCTCTCTTTTTCTGTGTTCCTCTCCTGCCCTGGGTTTCATTCCCTTGATTAGTTATGATCAGCTGATCTGAGCAGTCCTGATGGAAACCTCTGCACAAGTCCTTGCCTTTTGTAGCCCGTTGCTTGTGCTCAGAAGGTCAGCAGCAGCTTGGTGGTGATAACAGCCATTCTCACTGCAGCTGGTAAATTCTCGCCACAAAACCATTCCAGTGCTGACTATCCTCTGAAGACTTCTTCCATCTGCTTCTGCTAACAGCAAATATCCAAACACTGTGAGCCACAAAAAAGCCATTAAACCCACAATTTATTGCTCTCTTCTACAAGAACTGAAGGTTAATAGGCTTCCTCAATGTGGTCTATGGAGTGTGAACTTTACCATAGATATTAAGTTCTGAATTACAAAGCAAACAGTAGCAGTAAGAGTTGTGACTACATCTAGCACAAATACTTTTGGGGAAGTAACTAGATAGCAGAAGTTAAAGAGGAAGGAAAGCTGAAAGAGATGCTCTTGAGGGAAGCACAGCTAAACAAAGATAATGTAATGTCTCCAGGCCTAGTTTTGGACCGCTTACTCAGGGAAACTGTGTAAACATAGTTATTAGCAGTCATTGCCAAGAATGGCTATGGTATTTCTGAAATAAACTTTTTTTCCCTCAGCTGGAATGTTGTGGTTGCCTTCAAATCCAATTAGGACTGCTCTCTAGGGATTTTTATTTTAATATAAATTTAAAAATTGGTCTCTCTTTCCTGAACAATCGAATGCTTTTTTCCCAAATGTGCTGATGCAGCACTCCATAGGAATTTCACTTCATTTCAGTGTTGTGCAAGGGTAATCACCTTTAGAGATGATGCACTTACAGTGCATCATCTCTGAACTGCCCAAGACGTCCCACCTTCCACGCTGAATGGGGGCATGTGACACTCGAACGTCAAATAAACACGCAAACATTTCCAGATCAAAAATACGAAGGATTGCATCAATTAAATTTTCATCAAAATAACTTTTGAGTTCTCTACAGGGAGACCTTATATGACTGTGTGAAATCCTATTGACTGAAATCCTAAGCTCTGTATGCAGACACACTGGTTTCCATACGTGATATTCACTGCAGGGTGACTCCTCAATCCTCGTTATTTCATTCGTGTTCAGCCTAGGACTATGTGGAAGTAAATTGGTGGGCACTACTGGGGAACAGACTGCCTGGTATAACCTTGGAGAACTAGCCAGCAAAAATGTTTCGTGACTCTAAGGGACATTTATCTTATGTACATCAAGAGTTACAGTTCCTCGGATATGAAATGTGGAATCTTAGCAGAAATGCTGAGAACTCCAAATCTCCTTGGCTGACACAGCACAGCTGATTTTAGGAGTAATACATGGAGGAATTGTTAGATGTGTGGCAAAGTATCACTCCTAATCCCATGAGTTAAGAAACCCACACTGTTAAAATACCTCTAGTATCTGTAGGAGTCCTATTTTATAAGCAGGATTAAACAAGATAACACACTATAGATCTTAACATATTCAATTTGCACCAGACAAACCCCTATTTAATAGCAATTATACAAAATGTGCTCCTTGGTATAGTAGTTGTAGTTTATATGAGCAGAAGGGATTTATAAAGCTGAAGTATGTTCATACAAAAATAACAATTATATGACTGCTTAGGTCATTCCACCAGAGAGAGCTCGTTTGAGATCAGTTTATCAGTTTCTTCCCTGACAAGTGAGATCTTAAGATTTTTGTCAGCAACACTAAAACTCATTTGGCTACTACAGAATTTGCTAACCATCTGTGCGTACGAATCAAAATGTCAGGATTATTTAGACAAAATATCTTTTTTCCTTCTGCTCTGGAACATTAAAATAGTGAACCGATAAAAATCAACATGCTAAAAGGAGCTGTACATTTATTCAAGAAAAATTGTTGGTAAGTGCCTATGAAAGAGACTCGTTTGGAAAGCAATAAAATTCTATAGGGCTGAGCATCTCTTGAACTTATTGGAATGAAAATGGTGTTGATACGTATAAGCAAAAACAGATTTGGGATTCATACAGAATTCTCTGCAGTTATGGCCTCGGTTGAAGAAAATGGTTCAAGAGTGTAATTTATTCAGATCCTTGTACTTTCTACTTTTGGCTTATTGCCAGGACTTGTTTGCCTTAGAATCCCAGATGCTTATTTGCTTAAAGGGTAGCCCTTTCTCTAGCGGCTGTCTAACAGTCACTTAATATTTATTTGTTTTTACAAATGTTTTCCCCTGTGTTCCCAGTCCATATGTCACAAGGAAAAGTATAATCCCAGTGCTATACACAGTATCAACTTTATCCTCAGTTTCCTATTTTATATTTTGACCCCATTATGAAAAATCCCTGAATCTTAGTTGGTTACCTTGACGCTGTGGTCCCCTCTGTCACTGTGCAGCCAGTCCTTATGATTTTTTGTCTTAACTCCCATCCTCCTTTTCCACAGCTGCTTCTGCAGCTTTTTTAGAGATTTTTTTTTCAATTCTCTGCATATCATAGAAGATTTCTAATAGTTACTCGCTTGTCTAGTCTGCTTGATATCTAATTTGCCCAGTGCCGAAATTCATTGTTTTCTTTCTGCACCATCTTCCCAAATCCCCTTTGCTTGCTTTGTCTTCCTCGTTTTTAAAAAGATCTCTTTTCCTACAGTCTTTCTTCCTTTCAAACCTACTATTTAGATGGTAGTTTGTACTACAACTTCTCTGAGTTGTAGTAGTTGCCCCTAATTTTTCCTTCACCTCCAAATCCCTTGATTCTTTCATTGACTTTCAGAGCCTGAACATCATCTCGCATCCCTTAAATACCCCTCTGCTCCTGTTTCCAATTCCTGCTTCAGATTCAGCTGCAGCAGGACTATTTTTGGTGATGTATCCAATAACCCTTTTTGGCTAAGTGTGAAATCCTCTTTCTCTTATTCTTGCTGCTTTCTTTGTTGCTTTTTAATATGAAAAACTATTCTTCTTCTAATACTTTTTGAAAAGCTGTTTCTGTCCTTTGTCATTTCATGGTCTTCTTTCTGCCCCCACGGTTTTTTCTCCTTTAGTGTTTTTTTGGAAGGTCTTCCTTTTTCCATTCCCTGATGCTGTTCCCCAATAGAACTCCTCTTCATCCCCTCCTTTCTGCTTCCCCTTGAGAGCCACCTCTCAGTTTTTGTGACTTGGTCTGACTATTTGCGTAGAACTTGTAAAAGGCCATGTGCATTCGTTGCCTTCCTTCTATAAGCCGAGTCCCATCACTGTCTACTTCCACACATCTTCTCATTTTTCTCTTTTTACTTTATTTGCTCCTCTGCAGCTCATTTGTTTTGACCACCTTCAGTCACTGTTATGTTGCACTGTCAGATGTTCTTAGATCAATGATTTTTCTTCATTTAAAAGAGTGATGGCTAGGAGAGTGCTGTTGTCCTCAACAAGTTTAACAGGCTGAAAGCAATTCTTTGGTTCAAAAAAAGTTTGGGAAACCTAGGGAGTTATTAGAGAAACTTTCAAAATATACACAAGAAATATATCAATCCTGATACATAAGCTTAAATCTAAACCAATAGCTGTAGGTTTTTTGTTTTTGTCTTTGTTTTGTTTTTTTGCTGAACTAATACTAGAGGAAAATACTTATCTATAGTGAAGATATTTTTAGCTGCCTGTATCCAAGCTAAGGCTCCCATCCAAACAGAGTGTACCATGTTGGTCTGGACGTAGGATTGGACTATAATGTAAGTTTGGATATTACGCATGAGCATATGTGTATACACAGAAACACAGGCCCACAGATGTTTGCCTATCTAAACTGATGACCAGATGTTTTATCATCTTAAAATTGCATCTTCGAATATGGATTCAATCAGAAATGAAGTTTGATTTGCTTTTACTTGCGTACTTGAAAATAACTAGCATTTGAAAACAGAGCGCGCTATACTTGACTAATTGATCCAGTGTTAAACTGAGCTAAGAAAAAAATGCGTGTTTGGAGACAAATGAAGGGCATGTTTTCTAAGGTAGCAGCTCTGACCTTTTCAAGTTTTCCATCTTAAATAATAATTGAAGCCATGAGTAAATAAATCCAACTTTGCCTGCAGATGTTGAACTCTCTAATGTCCTTTTACTCTAACATAGCCACTGCCTGATATTAGTGGCAGCAACAGTTTTATCATGCCCCATGCTGGGGCTGTCTGGTAGTCTCTAGGAACTGTTTTCTTTCCTTCAGCCATATGATTAAAATGCGGTTCCAATCAATAAATCTGTACAGTTTCTGTCAATGGTAAGTGTCCGCCTAAGGGTCTTCTGTGTCCCAGAGGTATTTCTTTCCTTCAATTCCTCGGTATTCACCAGAGAACCAAATTACAATAAGTCTTGTTTACCTCGACTGCCTGGTGAGATTGTTTCTGGACTGCAAGCCGGACCTGCAGGGAGAGACGCGGCGTGCGCGAGCACACGCGGGCAGCTGTAGATAGAGATGTTTAGAGGTAAGGTACGTCTCCCGCGGTACTGGCTTCCAGCATAGCCTCTGCAAAGTCTTTGCTTTTGGAAGCTTAAATATTTAAGCACGCCGTCTTGAGTCTTTTGCCGTGGTAGTGGGATCGCACAAAGAGCGCTCGCGTTCTGACGCCGGATTTTGGCTCAACTTCTGCACTTTTCAGAGCCGCCTGAGCCACCTGTGTTCCCTTTTCCTAAGCGAGGGCTATCTCGTTTGACCGCTGAGGCAGTACATGAGCAGCGAATCAATTTTAGGTGCTCTATGCCCTGGTAACAATTGTAGTTGATTAAACTGAAATTTTAAGGATATCACCAATTGTGCTTTTAAAGGAAACGTGACAGCTGTTATTGTAGACTTAACTTCTTATCTCCCATGGTGAACGTTTTAGGAAGTCAAAACATTAGTTTTGAAAAGAATGACATCTCCTGCAGTCTCACCTGTTTTTATATTAAATTTGCGTGGCATCTTTGTAAACAACGGTAGCATAGAAACAATGAAATAATTGTATTCAACTCATAACTTTTTTTTAAATATATATATATATCGTGTTTGTCTTATGGAAGATGCAAGAGAAAGGTAGCGTTCCTGCCTGAATTAAGCAGAAGGTCGTATGTATTTCCATGCCTACATACCACCTAGAAGAGCATCTAGCTGTTTCTGTAAAAGGCTGCCTTCGAAGGGGAGTACTAGATTGTGGCTATCTGTAATCGCAAGCAGACTGGGTACTAGTCAGCAGAAACAAATGCATTCAGCTACATGTTGCACATCTGAATTATTTATTCAGAAATAATAAGCGCGGTTTGTCAACTCTTACACTAAGAGTTATTTGTTTGACGTAGTAAAGCTATTGTAATGTTTTTTCTGGACTAGTTTTAAGTGTTCAGGGAGCACCATATGCACTTTTAAATGCCCGCAGTCCAGACTATAGGTTGAAGCTCACTTATTCCATAAATTTATTTTTCTTAAATTCATAAAGTATGGGCAGCATTACAAATGTTAATGCTGCTATTATAGGATCATAATTTAAAAATACCAGTGTTCTCAAAGGGCTCCAGCGGTGTGTCATTTCCCTGCTTTATTAAAATGAATGAACAGATGTACAATTTTTTTCTGCTGAACTATCATCTAAATTCATAAGCTATTTCTCATGTGACTGAAATCCATGTTGGTTTCCCATTTTCTTTGCCTTAGAAAAAAAAATTACACTCTCACATTTATCACTCTGGGGATATAAACGAGAAGTATACTCTCCAGTTCATTCACTTTAGTCTAATGCGCTCAGTACAATTTAAATCCCATCTCTTCAAGGCTGTTCAGCAAAACTTAGGCACTGGAACACCCTGGATCCGATTGGAAAACTCCCTTGCCGTCTGTGCAGGAGATTGGCAGGCGGGCTCTGAGGACACCTCGGTTCTCTCTGGCACAAGGAGGTGGCACGCGCCTGCATTTAATCTTTTTGGTCGGCATCAATGATGCCGGTGGGGGCTATGCAATTTCTTGGCCGCGATTTGGAGAAAAAAAAACAAGGAAGGGGCAAATAGCGACTGGTAAGTAGGATGGTGAGGAGGTTGGGTGTAATTGCAGATAAAATTGTGGCTAAGGAGCACAGGTCCGTTGGCCCCGGCAGCTCGCAGAGCATCGTTGTCTTGCAGCAGCCTCGCAGCATGGCAGGAGCTGCCTGGAAGTGGTAAACAAACAAAACAAGACAATGCAGAGATTAGGTGGAATAAAATTTTGGAGGCTTAAAAGCACGTGAAATGGACACGTTGCCATGGGAAAAAATGAGTATAAAGCTCCCAGATAGTGTACTCGCAGCCTGTCGTCATTCTCACTTGTTGGCAAGGTTTGTGGGCAACGTAAGGGTGATATTCTGTGCTAATTCCATGCGAGGAACGAACGGATAATATGCCCTGGGGGGGGCTGGCAGCATTTCTTCTGTAAACCTTGTTTCTGAGGGCTTATGTTATAGGCGAGCCGTAAAAATATTCAATGGATTTGAAGTTGACAACAGAATTCTAAGACTTAGATTGTTTTTTTAATTTTTTTTTCCCTGATAAAAATCACTTTGGCAAAGAGAAAAGTGGAACAGAATGTGAATCAATCTGCTTTCTTCGTTTCATAGCTGCTCTGGAATTTAAATGCAGGCCTTTAAATACCACTTTGCCAGACATTTCAGGGGTATCATGAAATAAGAGTTGAGAATTGCAATGAAGTATGATTTTCTTCCCATTCTGCTACCAGAGCAGGGAGGGTGGAGAGCCCTTGGTCTGGGCCCTTCCCTGCGGAGGCAGAAGCAGTTGCACCCATGGCACTGCTCGGTGAAAGCTTTTAATTCACTAAATGGAGCAGAGGGGTTTTAACTGGAGCAAGTATTTCTGCACAGGGGACTAGCCACTTCTCCCTGTGATTCTTGGCAAAGTTGCAGGCAATCTCTAAATGATTAAGTTTGGCTGTGCTAGTTAAGCCATTCCCGTTCCCTTTCAGTCCTTCCCCATGTGGAGATCATAATTACTTCCCCCTCCCCTTTCCTCGTGTTTTCTTGCCAGAAGAGAGTATGAGCAACTAAGAAAGGAAATGTCAGAGGCATAATTTTCATTTCATCTGCAGTAGGGAAAGCAAATGGGATTTTGCAGTCAGATCCTGTATCTCTAATAGTCAGCACCAAACGTGCCCTGCAGAAGAGTCCTGTGTCGTGGGGAGTTTGAGACTGGGATCTGTATTAGGCTGCTCCATCCTATCTCTTGTTTTTGAGCACAGAACATTTGTCTTGTCAGCAATCCAGTGAGCTTCATGGAAGTTAATGAGCACCACTGACATTAAACGTTAAAAAACTGTGTAAGTGGTTATGTCTCTTTTCTGTTGTGCATAGATTCTTGGATTTGGGTTATCATGAAATCTTAAGGGGAAGGGATCTCAAGATGTTCTCGTGTCCCTCTCTCCAGTCTTTGTAATTTCCTTATTTCCTTTGAGAGCTTTGAAAGCACAGTCTCTGTAATCTCCCAGCAGTCTATCCCAGGGCTTCAGCTATCCACTATCCCTGCTAATAACAAGTTTTGCCGAAGCCCTGATACGAATCTTCCCCACCTCCACTGAAGCCCGTTGCTTCTTGGCATTGTCCGCTATGAGGGTGGAGGAGAGATGATTGCCTGGTCTGTGACAGCCCTGTGTGCATTGCTATGCCCTCTCTCAATCTCCTTTCCTTTGGATTGCAACTCAGATTTGCTCGAGGCTGTGCGTTTGAGACATCTGCGTGCTCTCCAGTTGCTCTTGGTCTTTCACGATGGGAGCAGAAGCTGGGTGCTGGGCTACAGCTGATGCTCCCCAGTGCTGAGCAGATGGATGAATTCCTTCTTCGGTCTCACGTGCTTACGCTTCATTGTACACGTCTCAGTATGGTTTTGCTGCTTTCACAGCATTGAATTGCCTTTGTTGTCCACGTTTCTTTTCCAGGAGCATAGTTAAGTGACAGAACAAACATCTGCTGAATGTGGTTTCTCCTTCTTTCATCCTCACCACAGGAGGGGGAACACCTATGTATTTTGAGGATTTTGATGTGGAGGAGTTTTGCTGGTGTTTATTTTCTTCTATACATGTGGTTTTGCGTTTAATACCGTGAGTTTAATTATATCATTTGAATGTGTTTTATTTAGTTAGTTTTTTGTTACAAAATAGGCTGAGGATATTTCATGCACAAATATGAGTCAGTAAGCACTGGCTAGGGAGCTCTATGTCATATTTAGGCACACTGTGATCTTCTCCACATCTTTCTGCTAATAAACCTAGCTTCTGACCTACAATTATCCTGCAGTTCCTATTTTGGGCTTTTCTTAAGCTGAGGGAGCCTGACAGCTGTGTCAAATTTTGTGCTGTGGGCAAATGTGCGCAGGGGCTTAGGAGGAGATTCATCAATTCCAGAGTTAGTTCAGAGCGACTTTCATTAAGAGAATGTTTTATAAGCATGTAGGATTTTTCATTCCAAAGAACCCCAAAGGAACATGCAGAAAATGGATCCGCTCTGTGGGCAAGCAGAAGATTAAATTGCAACTTTTTGCTGCTAGCAGGGAAAATGGAGGGGTAAGACTTTGTTTTGTTTAGTAAGAGATCCTACTCAGGAAGGTTGCTTTAATTTCTAAAGAAGCATTGCCAGTAATGGCTAAACCTGGTGTTCTGTTCTTACAGTCAAAATCTTCTTTATGGGCAAAGGGGAAGCACACCTTATATGCAAAGCCAACTATTTGCTTCATGCTAATATAACTGAGAACTAAACCAAGTCTAGGCTAACCCAAGAATAATTATCGGGCGAGATCTAAGTATTACAGAAAAAATATTTTTGTGCAGGAAAAGCTTCAATAATAATAATATAGTTAAAACTGTTACACACACAGATAGTTACTAGCCCTTTTTGTGGTGTTATGCTCATCCTTCCCCTGGGTCCTGCAGCTGGTGGTTTCATTCTGGTGTTTGTGGTGGGGTGTTGGGATGCATTTAGGGTAATCTTGGTGCTTGCTAACATGCTTTTGCACCTTGCTCTTCCTTCTTTGGTCTGCAGTTTCACTCTACATCCAAATTTACAGTATATGATGCGTTTTATGTTTTCTTAGATACTATTTCTGCAATCTCTTTGTTAGCCCTGAAACCATTTTTGTTGAGCTCCAGGTCTGCATTTCTTTGACTGTTGGCAAGATGTTTATGGCCGAGGGGTCCCGGGCACCAAGACGCGCTGTGTCTCTCACCATCCCGTGTCCGTACTGCTCTGCGCCGCACCCTCCGTCCCTGCTTCTCGGGGCCTATTTCACCGTACCAGACCTGTATTTCGTATACCACATCATTATGTTAGAGTCATAAAACTGTGGCGGTGCCATGCAAAGATAAACAAAAGTAAAACAAATTAGCTGTAGACGCCTTGTCATTTGGAAGAATTGCTGTTATGGCTAAACCAAGTAAAACAAAGCAGCGGGCAGGTCACGAAAAATTCAGACAAACCTCAGGCCTGAGGCTTTGCAAACTCAATGCAAAGCTTCTGGCCTGGTCCTAGCCGTGGTAATGCCATAGGAGAGCCCTACACAGTTACTGTGTCATCTGGGCGGAGGAGTTTGAGTGTCCTGGTTTGCGGGAGGAGAGCGAGTGACGGTGCTCTGGCACACTTCCAGGTGTGGTAGAAGCACCTCGTCTGTGGTAGTCGGTTGTAACGATGATGGCGAGACCACCTCCGTCTCAGCAGGTAGAGGCAATGCCTGGGGCAACAGTCGCTGTACTCAAGAGTGAGGAATATCCGCCCGTGGGCAAACCTGGGATTTTTGCACGGAATACACGGAATTGCACAGCAGGAGTCGGACGGGACTGCTGGGCGTTTGCATTCGGGTGAGAAGAAATCTGGCAGTGACAAAGGGGACAAATAGAGTGAAGCAAAAGGTCTTTCCTGAGCCCCCAGTATAGTGTGTACCCAGCAAAACCACAGCGGAGCTATAAAAGTGCTGGAAGGAGGGAAGATGGTTATTGGAAAGGTTAATACAGGCAGCTCTTCCTCCCCTAATTTTCCTTTTCTCCTCCAAGCTGAATGCCCCTGACTTTATGAGTGAAAATATCACAAGTAATTGAAGTTGCAAACCTCAGCAGCATATTAAATTAGAAATTAAGCAAAAATGCTCATCAGTGGAATCACAGGAATTCTGGACAAATTTTCTAATGCAGTGGTAGAGCAATTGGAATAATTTTTTCCTAACTGCTTCACTAACTAAATTGATTGAATTAACTGTGTGCTGTGGTGCTAGCTAACCTCTGGCCCCGGTTGCTCAGGATAATCAGGGGGGTAATCAGCCTGCCGGGATCGAAGCTCCAAAGGAACAGGAATATGGTAAGGTTCAGGGAGCCTACATTGGGCATTAATCAGATGTCATCAGGGTTTGCTTATAAATCTTAAAGACCACCAAATTGATACAACATGGATTAATTCACTAAAAATTAGGTATTTAGGTGCTAATCAGCAAGTGGAAAATCTGAAAGTGATTGCTTTGCTAGTCAGTGTTGAAGTCATATGTCAACACTTTGGCATGTCCCATAGTTCAGTAATAAGTATAATGATCGGCATCAGTACAAAAGTAGCATTACCCGGATTGAAAAAGATTTTGTTCTAACCTCCAATAGATTTTTTTCTTTCTGTTGGAGTTTGGGGCTCCACTGAAATTGTTCCTCATGTTTCAGCTCTAATGATGAGCTTACTCAGAGACAAGAAATAGTATATGTTTCAGGCTACCTGCTAGCACAGCATTACTCTCACTTCCAAGGGGAGAAAGAGTGGCTGCTTGCAGTGTTTCATACAGCTGTGTACAGAAATAAAGTGGTATTTATTGTCCCTTAAAATGGTTTCCCTTGGAATTGGCAAGCTCAGTTGAAAAATCTGTAGCTAGAATTGGGTATTTGGATTCAATTAATTACTAGTGTACTTGGTTGCTGTCTTTGGGAAGAGTTCGCTGTGGCAATTCTGATGCAGATATGTTAGCATATTATGTGGAGATTTGCTAAAGAAGGGGAAGCAGTCTTAAGAGAGGAATAGCCTAGATGCTTAATAAACTAATTTTCTTCATACATGTCCTGATTTAATGAGCTTCCAGCCCCGTGGAAAGACCTTTTTGATGTAAACCATGCCCTACCAGATGCTTATTTATCTTTTTGGTGTCACCTGTATTTTCTGGGAATTGTCTTTATCTGCTTTAGAAATTTTGTCTGCTTGGAATGGAAGGATTTGTTCGTTGAGGATTTCCAAGCATATTGGAAGGAATTCTAGAAATTCCAGACATCCCAGCAGGAGTAAGTTAGCCTTAGTGCTTTCTTGCTGTGCAAGTGCATTGGACTTAGGGCTCGTGTGAAGCCTATCCATGCAGGTGTATGCACTAGGTGAGATGCTCCACACCTTCCATGAACATACTATAGTGATGGTCTTCATGGACACACTAATCAGAGCATGCCACTGCGACAGGCCACGTTTGCAATTAATGTTCAGATAATCTCTGTAGCTCATGCAGAGTAGGTTAGATAGGCTTGATTCACTGTATACAGGTTTTACAGCATGCATGCTCATATTTCTGTCCAAAGCACAAGTGCAACGCCTTGGCCTGTTTGACCTCCCTTTTAATTCTCAGTGTTCAGACACATAAGGAGAGGAGCTCTGCCATTAAACTTAGTCATTCGCATGCTCAGGTAGCTTAGGGAGAATTCAGTATCCAGGTACATAAAAATCCTTTGCTCATTCTTTATCTTTTTCATTAATGAAAACGACTAAATGGATGCTTATTCATCTACAGCAAAAGATTTCCAGCTGAGGCTGAAAAGGTGTCTGGAGTCAACCACTATGTGTACAGTGAAGGTGTGGTTAGGAAAACATAAATTACAGGTGAGGAAATGAAAGAAGATACTCCCTGTGCAGAAATTCCAGACAAGCACATAAATGACACAGAAAAGGAATGTTTTGTTTTCCTTTATTAGAAATGTTTTTCTTTCAAGAAAAGACAAAATCAGCATTGGCAAAGGGAGTTGGCAGTGAGAGATGATGACCGTGGGTACCTTTAAAGCAGAGGGCAATAAGTCCAGGTAGCATATCCTCCCTTTCTTCCTGACCTTTTCCACATCTGTGCGATGCCAAACAGTACATCCATTTGCTCAATGCTTTGGCCACTCTTCAGCATAGTCCTCAATATATGTTTAATTCTGATGTGTTTTCAAACCATGCAGCCCCAGGCACAAGTGGACTCCGCTCAAACTGCCTTCTGAAAGCTCCCAGCACAGTGCTGTATGGGGAGACTCAGACCACTCCAAAATCATTAGTCCAGTAGAGATTTCATTTATTTCTGTTATTCTTTTCCTTGACCTTGGGAAGAAAATCTTTCTGTGCCAATGGGGTTGTAGACCCCAGAGCCTTGCTGTTCCCTGCCAGAGTAATGAGAGCATTGCGGTTTCCGTGATGTTTGAGATGTAATAAAGACTTTCCTGCTATGGGAGGAAAAGAACAGGAAAGGACAGAGAACATTAATCACAAAAGTTCTACTATGTCTATGAGCTTTAAATGATTCTTCTTGTTTCATTACTCTTTGATATAGGCATAATGTTTATATTCAATGTGTGTTCTGCAAACAAGATGTAGCTAGGTAGTTTGAGAGAAACTCATGTATATCCAGCAAAAGAAACTACTTGACTGCATTCGTCACTGTGTCAACAGGCTTGTAAGAATTATTTTGTTCAGATGTACTGAAATATGAAGCGTATGGTCCAAATTCTCCCTTCCCCACCCAATTTTCCATGGAAAACAAAATGCTGGCTATAGCTTTCATTTTTAAGATTCAGACAAATTTTGTATCATTGCACATAAAATTGCCTGTAAACTTCCATCTGTACCTCCTGCCTCCACTGGCACAGTATGAACCTTGCAGAGTTCTTATCCATTTCCAAAAAAGAGTTTTCAAACTGGGCTAACTTCAGACAGCTCTCAGCTGGAGGGGCTTGTAAATCTAGGGCAGCTCATTCCCATCAGCTGGCACAACCTGAAATGCCAGAAGTTTAGGGAATTGATTAAATTTTTTGCTAAAATATTCTAGAGATACAAGTTGTTCTGAATGCTCAGAACGGTGCTGTTAGGCAGAGTTCACCAAAGACCTTGGGAAGAAGCTTTAACCACTGTCAAAACATCTGTTGTTGGCAGCACGGGTCGTGATCAGCTGTAAGCTGGCGCAGTAAATAACCATCTTCTTTGGAGAAATTTGCAGTCTCCTCTCAGGGCAGAAAAAGCAAGATTTCTGATTGGGTGCATATGCTTCTTTTTATCAAGCAGCTCAAAGATTCTGCCATTGAAAAAATCTCATTTACACTGTAATTCTACCTCTCTGCAAGGATATGGTGGCTTCTCAACCTGGTTAAAATACAGATCAGTCTTGCACTATTAAGATACCAGAACAGAGTATTTTCACCACATTCTGAAAAGCGTATGAAGGATTTGAAAAGCCCAGTGTGAATCTCTGATTTCCTTGAACAGTGCAGTCATATTTGGAAATACTATTAAATTGTGATTCAGTTTCATCTGCATTCAAATTTTTATTTAACTTAAATTTGATCTTAAAATAACTGGGTCGTAGGACATATGAAGTTGGTATCTGTATATGAGAGCGTCATAGACTGCTGATTTCCTATTTTGTACACAATTGAGAAGTAAACATCATCATAATTTTAAACAGAGAATGGATAACCGTTTGAGCTGATTACCAAAGAATGTGATAAAACGCTAATCACTTAGGGGGTTTAAATCTGGAATCGATATTTTTGCAGAAAATTATGCTCAATTTCACATTGTCGGTGTTGATACTGGGTCGTCAGTGTTGACTACGCAAAATCTGTGTGTGCAATGTCCAAATATTTAGAAGAGCCAACAGTATTACAGAATTCACTTGGACTACACTGTGCGCATCCCACCAACTGTGAATGTGTTTTCTATTTGTTGTTCATGGACAGCAAGAAAAGCATACAGGAAAATAACTCCCCAAACAGGTCAAACCTTTTTAAGGTAATGATTTATTTACTAAAGGAGCATCATCTTAAAGAAGGGTGGTTTTGAGGGGGAAGGAGGGGGATGTTTCTCTCTCTCTCTCTTTTTTTTTTTTTTTTTTTGATTAAGTCATATGGAAACTCCTGCTTGCCAATGTATTTCTTGGCATTTTGTTGTTTTGCCAAATCTATGCATGGTCCTAGCTCATGTCAGCTCATGTCAGCGGCATGTTTGGTAAAGTACTCAGGAGTAAAGTATTCATTGTTCAGTCCTCAAATCTTACAATAGGAGAGTGAATTGGTTTGTGATTAAAAAAATGTAATATGATAAATCACGAAATTCGCCTTTCACAGAACAGTTATTTGTAACTGTAGCAATACTTATATGGATGAATGTTATTCCTCCAGAATTTTAGCTGGGAAATTTTTCTTCTGTCACCTATTTAGAATGAGTCATTCTTCTTTTTCTTCTTGCATTAATTTGTTTGCTTTTGCGTAGTGCTAGAAAACAAACAGTTTTCATTTGTTCATGAAGAGAGATCCAGGAAGTCAACCTCCTATGGGGAAGTGGCAAAATCCATTTTCTACTTCCCAAAGGTAAACATGACAATAATTTTAGCATAATCAATGCTTTCATCCACTGCAGCCCTTGTCACTGCCCAGCTCCCTCCCAACAGTCTGGAGATGGCCTCATTACATTATCTCTACCTGCAAAGAGACTAAAGACACTGGAGTAGTTTCTCCTTCTTTCCTGTGTCTCTCAGACTCTGTAGCGACCTCTGCTAGCATGTCAAGGCTAGCAAAAAAATTGTACTGCTGCAGATGAAATTCCCCTTTTCTTTACCACTCATGCTCCCAGGAATGAACGCTTCTGTCCTGCTGTAAAGGAGCTTGAGTGGTACAACTAGCAACTTCAGCGTATGAAGCGGGCAACTTTCACGAACTCAGTCCAGATCTGGACAAATTTCAAAAATGTGACTCAGTCGGGGAAGCAGTATGAGGAATTTGGTGCTTAGAGTTCTGACCAGTGGAGCAAATGTGTCCTACCTGTAACGGGGACTGGCATGCGGAGCAGTCGTCGTGGCGTGGGAGAGCTTGCCTGTATTCCCTGTAGTGGGAGTAGGTGGCTTCTGTACTTCTTTTTTTTCCATTAGCCAGACAGTATCAATAAGCTCAACGATGTATGTCAGTCCTCAGCATTAGAAAAGTTGTTCTGGGAAAGAAAGACACTCTACTAAAAATGAACGGTGAGCATTTAATGAGGCCTCCTTCCTTCCCCTTCCCGTGTGACAGTCGTTAGCGTAAGTGTGAGCTCTGTGTGTACTGATGGGGGAGAATACCTATAAAACCTTTTTGCTCCTAAAATGCAGTGGAAGAGAAAGAAGGAGAAAAATCCAACTAAATCTGTTCATTCTATTTAAAGAAGACATCCAGCGTCTTGGAAAGGACATAGGCTTAACACTGTTCTTGATGGGAAGAGCAGTGAAGAAGAAATAATACTTAGTTAGGTTGGCTGAATACAGTGCAAGCGGTCTCATAAATGTGAAAAGCAGATATCTCCCTGGTCCCTAGGCAACGCTGACTGTTAACAGGTGAATAGGTGTAGTTTGCTCTTTCAAGCTTGGTCAGATCATCATTTTCTCTGATGCTGTTGTTTTAAACATAAGGTCTGCTCCACGTTGGGGGTGGGGGGAGAATTTTGATAGATAAGAACAGCATTATTTCTCTTTTTTCTCAAAAATGCCTTAAGTGTAGCAAATATCCTAGTGACCTTTCATTGTTCTGTGTCCACTCGGGGATAGACTATTTGTTTTACTAAAAGAGGACCATCACTCCTTGAGTGTCCAGTGCAAGTGGGGATATTTGATTTATTGCAGAAGTAATTGAATGCACCTTGCATTTATAGGTGGAAAAGTGAAAAGAGAATGAAAGAGAAGTTAGATTTCCTTTCTAAATTATTTATATATTCTGCAGAGGAAAAAAGTATATTCGTCTTCCTTCTGAATCTTCAGACAACTGTACTACATTTGATGTATGCCCTGGAGGTAATAAGCTTTGAGGCAGGCATTCAGCATATGATTAATATGAGTTAGAATTATCTTTTTGCCTTCACTCAATGATGCCACGAGCAGGGCTGAGGAGAAGTCAAAATCTAGTGGAAACAAAGTCAAACCACAGATAAAGTCTTTGAAAGGATTCCAGAAAAGTGGCTATTTCCAAGTATGACTGACCATTGCTTATTTACTGTTTTTAAATGGCCCTGAGTGGCCTTTTAGTCTCCTGTAATTTTCTATAAAGCACATAAATGAGGGGATAGGAATACAACGGCTGCTGTAAGTGGGGTTTGAACACTGCTGTGGGGAAAGAAGCAGAAAGGAAAATTCCTTTAATTCCTTTGTGAATCCTCTGAGGAGTATACTCTGCAGATCTTCTGAAGTTTTCTAAGATTTGTGAAGTCTGCAAGAAGGATAAAATGACTCAGAGCCCCTGCGTTGCCACTTTGGCAACTTCACAGGCAGCTATTGATGCACCCAACAGGTTATCCATCCTTTTTGCCTTGTTATTCTCATTTTCTATCCCTGTCCTCTTCCTTCATGAATCCTAATAGCTAAAGAGTGGTCGAAGAGATCCCACAGAGTCCTAGAGACAGCTCGGCTCTGTTACGGTGGAAAGCAGCCCACAGAGGGACTGAGTGTGCCTGGAGCATGGGGAAGCAGCCTGATCAATATTTTATGTTTCTTTGTGGCATTACTAGTACTCCTTAGCAGCACTTTTCCAAGCAGACCGGCAAGCAGCGAAACAAGATAAAGTCATGTTCAGGCACCTTTGCCTTTTTTTAATCATTCACACATGTAATATCACTGATATTAAAGGTCTATGTAGTGTTCAATTAATAGGCGCAAATTCTACTTGACAGTGTCTGCAGAAATTGTAATCATATTGCAGAGAAAAGTTTAATCTTTGGCCTACCATTTAATTAACTAATATTTTGGATTTGTTGCCATTGTTGTAACAACGTTGTGCAACACACAGTGGACAAAAATATGCGTTTTCCTTTTCGTTATTGAGCAGTGCTTTTATTTGCAAAGTAGCTGGAGTGTACCTTGAAAGATCATGAAATGAATTCAAAAGTAAAAAGTGAAAATGCGTCTAAAATGATTGTGGTAAATTTGATATATTTGGAAAGTTTTTTTTCTAAAGTACAATTGAATTCTTTCTGTAATATCACCGGAGAGATGGAAGAATGTGATGGATTTGGAAAAAAAACTATAGAATAAGCTGAAAGAAACATTTTAAGTTAGGAAATAATAAAGTCCCTACGAGCCAGCATTATAGCAGTAAGACAATGCCAGTTCCTAAAGATGGCTGAGGTGACTCATAGCTTTATTTTGTGTTTTGCGTCTAGTTTACAGCATCAAATCCCTGTCATACGATAATAATGCTTTATATTTGCATAGATTCTTTTATCTAAATGGCTTCCAAAATGCCTCATATATTGCTCCATGAACCACTTCCATCAACTTAATCCGTTACATTAATACATCTCTCTCTGCACAGAAGTACAGCAGCTACTTGAGTCCATATAGTGAAGGCTGTGCACAGGTCTGAGAGAGGAAGCAGGTTCAAAATCAGTAGAGATTAGGCAGAATACAGTAGTGCCGGACGGTTTGGCCTGCTTACGAGATTGACAGTCAACCTGCTCGTGTGGTATGTTCAGGGCACCTTTTGCTTGCTTGGGTCCTTTGCTTTACAGCCCAGGGTTGACTAAAGAACCATCAGCATCACTTTGTTCAATGCTCAGATGTTATGCTAACTATTCCCACCTGGTATTTCACCTGTCCAGTTTGCAAAGTGTGCTGAGCTCCAAATGCCAGATGACTGGGCTTTTTATTAGCTGCTGAGGCTGGCTTTGTGTCCCAGCAAAATCCACAAGACATTACTGACATTTGAGGTTCACATTTCTGCATTGCATGAGAATACCGACCTGTGAGATCACTCTGAAAATCCCTTTGTCCTTTGAGATATTCCAGATACAGAGCTATGGAAAATACGTTGTTGCTTTAACAAAAAAAATACCAGCCGCACAGGTGCACACATACTGAATGACAGCAAGCAAAGCAAAAGACGCTTGCATACAGAGAGACAGCAAACAGACTCCAAGAAAGTGTATAAGCTGTGTATTTTCAAGAAAATGGATAGACAAAAAATGGTTGCAAAAGAGGTGGATTTTTTTGGAGGAGGACAAATACTGTAATGCAATTTCCATGGGGAATTTCTGTCCACTCCCTAATAGAGCTGTGTGAATTAATATACCTCATTATTTCTCATCTTTTGTGATATATAGACAGGGAAACACACACATGATAGTAACACAGAGCACCTTCAACGGGAGCGTCGCCCTGATTAATGCAAACTGACGTGCGGTTTTAATTTGGTTGTTCTTGACTGGGGACCACAGCGTGTGGAATCCTAATGAGCCGTGGGGCAGCAATCGTCAATCCAAGGCACGTTGCTTGCACGTTGTGCTCACTGCTCGTGACAGCTCTTTAATTTGGGTTATGTCAGTACCCCACTCTGAGTCAGACCCTTCTCAGTGGCTTCGTAAGGGCATCATGGTTATCTTCCATGCTCTGGCCATTGCTGGACAGTGGACATGAGGTGATTCTGGGGCGGTTAAGTGCATTTGTTGTACTGTGTTGTTGAGATGGCAGTAGATAAAACCCCACCTATTGCACAAGTTTTGACTAAGGCCATTGGATAGGAATCTGATTTTCACATAGGTTAGGTAGTACTGCCTGTTCTGTTTGAGGCTAAGGTGGGGTTAAGTGCTTGGATTCTTGGGTGATAAAATTTTACAAACCAGACTTTTCATGTATCTGCCTCATGATGGAAATCTGCCAAGATTAGTTATTCCTGAGATCACACTGAAACATTTTGCTGTGTGAGAGCTGTCACGTTAGTGTCCCGTCAGTCTTCTGTAGAGCTTGGTGTGGAGGATTCTGCTCTGTGTTATTTTATATCCTGGCTCCTCCAGGAAAGAGCTATTAAAATTAAGCTGTGGTTCAATTACTTTATTTCTCCACTTGACCTCTCTCTTTACCTAGTCTTTGATGCAAGCCTGATTGTTTCCGTTAGATACTTGCCATCATGGATTTCCTGTACTCGCTAAGATAAAATTCCTGCGAGCTTGGAAGCGTAAATTTTCATTTTATCTTCTCAAGCTCTTCACATAGTTTGGAGAAGCCTTACAAGATCCAGGGAAAGAGGAACAGAGTTTGACTGCTGAACATAGATACCTCATCTGCTCAGGCCTATCCAGGATGCTGGTACACAGGTCATATCCCAACTCAGTTGTTCTGAATGTTATCAATCTTGCCATCCCTTCACTGACTACCACTTCTTTTCTGTTATTTATTTATTTATTTATTTATTTATTTCACTCTCAGGAACCTCCGTGGCCTACTGGAACCAGCTTTGTGGCCTCTCCTATGACGATCCATTGGTAGATAGCTATTTCCAGGCAGCCCCTCGTGACAGCAAACGTTGCTCACTCATTGCATTGTCAAATAAGTCCATCTGTGTTTTCTCACAAGCTGCTCTTCATGCTTTCAGAGCAACTCTTCACATACATCCATCAGTATACTTCCTTGATGCCTTTCAGTTCCCAGCCAGAAGTCCAACTTATCTACAAAAATCTGATGAATAAGGATAGACCGCTGGCCCCTCTTGGCTCATTGTTTCCTTCTAAGTTGCCATCAGTCTGTTGTGCATCCTTCTCTCTTTGGGTGCAGGAAAGAGGAGCCAGGACTCTTTTAACTCTTCATTTATAAAGCTCCAAACATGACAGAATGACTATAAATTCTAGGCTCTATTCGTGAAACATGCAATAAATGACAGTATGACTCTGGAGAGCAAGTTAAACTTCCATATTGAAATGCTCAGCTGTAGTAAATGAGTCTTGCTCCTTCCAATCAAGTGCAATTCTGGCCCAAGGTATTTGCCTTCTAAATTATTATTTTTAATATGGGTCCTGATGATAGCAGTTTAAATAAAGTTCTGAACTCATCTATTTTATTCTTAATTTATAGTGGTGCTTAGGGGATGTGTGGATATTTAAAAAGAGTAAAATCAATTAACTCATGATCCAATTATTTGTGTTAACCACTGTGGGGTTTTAATTTAGAGCACTGCATCAGCTTCTCTTGGTTAAGCACTGTGCTTTAAGAATGTAAATCGTTCACTTTGAAGTATGATGAACCTGTGGTTATCTTCTGTTTGTTCGCAAATCTAATTCTTATTTTTATCCTTACATCGTTTCTAAATTTCCTTTTTTTGCTTTTGTTTTTGAAAGGGAACCAGTACAAACATAATATTTTTCTGGAAGACCAGAAAGCCTATTCTTTGTATAAAGGTAGCTAAACAGGCAAGAGAGTTCACCTACTGGATAGTGTAGGCTATATTTTTCTGGGTGTCTCTGCTTCACAGTAGGTATTTGTTTTTCACAATCGCAAATCTATGATTTATTACATTTTTCAGGTTATAAATTTAGAGTATAGCCATATGACAACTTCTCTGATTTAATCATTCTGCTTTTTCATCCATCGTGAACAGATTTTAGTCTAAAATTCCAGACAGCTTCAAATACCACTGTGTTGATATGGTTGTTTCTAATACGTGGAGAATGCCAGGGGTGAATATACCATGACACCTAGTGACACGCATGTGCTGGTAGATGTTGCTCTGCAGGTTGTGAAGCTCTGCAGTTTCATGCCCTCAGCAAGTCCACGTGCACTTTCTACCTTGCTAGCTCACTGCGACTGAAGCCTCCGAGGCTTTTTGCTAAATAATGAGAAACTAAGAGTGCAGAAGAGAGCAAAGCCCATGACATTCAATAGTTTTTGAGCTACCTGGCACATATTGACCATCTTCATAGCCTGGCATCCTCAGTGGGGTGAGCATAATAAATTTATCTGATGGACTAACAAATATGCATCTAAATAAAATGGCCAGACTTTTTAAATATTTATCACGTCTTACTGTTCCTAAGGTGATCCGGGTGAGTACTGAACACAATAAAATCTGACCACCGGATTAAGAACGAGATTTTTCAGAAGGATCAGTATGAATTAGGAACAGAAGCCCAGTCAAATCTGAGGGTTTGATTCTTAAGCTTCCTTGAAATCTGATCGCCTTTCTACGTAGCTAAATGGGAACTGTTTGGTGCTGAATGCCTGTTGGGAAAAATTCTGATCCTTACAGTTCTGATGTTTTGTTTTATACATACTTAATCAAGCTGGGGTAATATGAAATAACATATCAGACTAATCACTTGCTTTCAATTAGAGTGAGGCATTTCCACATATACTTTCTGGTGACAGCATTTTCCTGAGCAGGATGGAATACTGTCTTTGTAACCATTGCTCGGTTGTTTCCAAGCTTCTAAATAGCTCATTTCTTTTCATCTGTTTCATAGCAAGCTGAAATATTGTTGCGTCATTGCTTAAGGTTAATTGAACTGCAAATGAGTTTAATGATCTGTCCAAAACAAAGCTCAAGAACAACCTGTTGCATAATTAACTATCAAAATCAGTTGCTGTGTGTCCTTGTTAATATGCCAAAGAAGACACAAATAGCCAATCAATAATATCATCTTTTTATAAAACCAGGTTTGAGGCTAGAAAGCTTGAAATGAGTTCATACACTCTAAATCTGCAGCTAAAATGAAGAAGAGTTTGGAAACATAAGTCAAACCTCTTGAAAGAAATAAATAAATAAAGGAGAAAACATAGTTTTCTCCTCTGTATTTTAATATCAGGAAATCTATATTACCTAAGTGTCTAGATTATGAAATCTATATACTAATAAAATGCCGTATTCTAGTTTCTATAATCTCACAATGTTTTCTGTAATGTTATGAATTAATGTGGCCTACAGGACGGAGGCAAAGTCTTTCAGGCTGTTTAGGTCTTGAAGCCACTTGGGTGATTTTTGTTCCTGAGTGATATATCCAGCACCGTCACTGACAACGTGGCTGTTCAGTGGTGCACGAATGACAAAGCCTATTTGTGTCATTAAAGTTTGTAATCTTGTACTTTTGAAGCCTTGATCCCCAGAAATGCTAAGATTTCGTAATGATCTTAAAATGATACTGCTGATGTTCAGCACTTCTCAGGATTAGGTATGTTATTGTTCTGGTTTATGTGCCTATAAAGTAGGTATTATCTTATCACTCATATATACAGTGCTTTTAGCATGTCAACTGCAAGTACTTGAAAGGTGACAAGTATTATTAAGTCTGACCCTTACAAGCTTTTCCAATGGTTTACTTAATGTTTTTCCTGCACATAAATAAGAATAATGTTGATGTACGCTGTGTGGCTGGGTGATAAATTAGAGAAAATTTGCTCATACAGGGCTTGGCTAGCTGGAGGGTACAGCAGTGCAGCAAACTTCACAAGGACATAAAAAATTCTCCCACTGAAAAGCAAAAGTAACCCTGACTTATAGCTATGCAGACAAAATGGTAGCATGAGTTCCAGTTATTCTAGACTCTCTTAGAGGAAAAAAGAGAAAAAAAAAAACAAACAAAAAAACAGGCTGTGAACACTTTTTGTGAGAAACATTTTATTTATAGGTGACAGTGTAGTGAACAATTAATAAAGATGAGAGACTTTATAAAGAGTACCTTCTGAAAGGCAAGGCTGGAGTCTTTGTAAGTGGTAGCACACTGGAGCGCGTAGCCGTGTCTGCACTGCAGGATGCGCCTTCCCGGGAGTACGAGATGAATCTTTTTGTGGTCAGACTTTTTCCCAAGCTTGATTCCTCTCGCGTTGCTGTGTGTCTGCCCTCTGTTAAGTAAACGGCGAGGGCAGCAGTGATACGCTACCTGGTAGTTCACGAGTGAGAGTGTGTTACGTAGAGCCTACAACGTTCAGTTTGACTCGAGGACTGCGTCTTGCTCCTGCGGTGGTAAGCAGCTGATGCTGCTTTGAATACTTCACGTACATGTGCGGCTGTTGGTTGAAAAGGTAACAATTTCCTCCCTGTTTCTTTTTCTAGTTTCAAGCCACGGTAAAGGAGGGTGTCACCGGTGTGATAGTAAACTTAACTGTGGGCGACCAAGACGACCCCGTGACTGGAGCGTGGAGAGCTGTCTACACCATTATTAACGGGAATCCAGGGCAGAGTTTTGAAATCCATACCAACCCCCAGACTAATGAGGGAATGCTCTCTGTTGTCAAAGTAAGGGCCTTTTGCTGTTGTACTGCATTATTACTGGAAGGTGCATCCACTGGATTTGCTACATCTTATATTGTTAGGAGAAAAAAAAAGTAGAACTGGTTACTGGCTGTACCAGAATTTTCTCTATTTGACTTCAGAAGTGGCATTTTCCATTCTCAAGTGGAAACATTTTTCCATAGTACTGCTTTTGATGTATCAGTAGGAATCGAGAAAACAGCCTTATATTACTTATCGTTCATAGCTTTTAACTGCTCTGTTTTGATAAATGCATATTGCATCATAAATAAGTATATATTTTTATATTTACATTTTATAAAGCATGTATTTGTTTATATATGTGCTTATGTACATATGTATGCATATGTGTGTACACATATGAGAGAGCAAGAGCGTGTGTACATGTAGTTATGTGCTTACTACATATTATGAACTGCATAATAAATCAATGAAAACACATTTTTCTCCCATCTCTCCCATTTTTCAGTATTTTTCAGTGCACTTTGTAACTACCATCATGTCTAGTAAATGTAATCAAATGTAATAAATGCAGTTGTTCTTTCTGGCTAATTCTGTCTCCTGCAAACTTGCAAAGGGGAAGGAGGAAAAAGTGTTAAGTATTCTCTTAGCACCTTGCATTCTGATTTTATGATGTGTCTTACAGCCTTTAGATTATGAGATTTCAGCATTCCACACGCTGCTGATCAAAGTAGAAAACGAAGACCCACTGATCCCAGACATAGCCTATGGTCCCAGTTCCACGGCAACGGTTCAGATCACTGTTGAGGATGTGAATGAAGGTCCTGTTTTCCACCCGAACCCAATGACAGTGACAAAACAAGAAAACATCCCTGTAGGCAGCGTTGTGTTAACGGTAAATGCCACTGATCCAGATACTTTGCAGCATCAGACTATCAGGTGAGTGCAGTACCCTCTAATTTACGTCCGTCAAACTGGAGTATGTCTTTTGTGCCTGAGAACTTGCCTGCCAGTGCAGAATTAAATTTAAGTTCGTTGGGGTCTAGGTAATAAGAAGCGGCAATTTTTTCCAACAATGCAGAGATTCGGTGTGATGGAGACAAACTGCATTAGACGAAGGACAAGAGGTTTCCGGGCTCTGAGATTACTGCAGTAGAACAATTGAGTGCTGCAAGCAATAGACACATCTTAGCATACAGGGCTTCAAAATGACATTTAACCTGCTTTTTTTTTTATTCCTTCCCCTTCATGAGACCCAGAGAAAATAGGTAAAAATTGCAAACCTGTTGCAGAAATCACTTACCTGTTTGGCATATGGATTAAGTTGATTTATGGTAATTTATGGTAATTTCTAAAGTCCCCTAGAGAAATAATGATCATCCATCTATATTCAAGGGCTAAAAGAGAGAAAATACTTCTCTGTGAAACACTGGTGTTATTCAGTAAACTTAGAGTTGGCCTTGCCAAGATCAGTGTAAGGAAATGCTAATTTCTGTGCTACAATGATGTAATTGCACGAATATGCCATGCTATCAGGAACAATTCTGGGTATTAAGTGGTGTCATATTCTTATATTTAAAGAATGGAGAATCTATCACAAGGCTTTTGAGACCCACGAGTGCTATTTTCCTAATCTAAATCTGCTGAGACTGTGTAAGGGTGCTTGTTATGCCCTATCAGTATTATAATAAGGTAGTACTGCTTCCCAGAACATTACCGTGGAAAAAAATAACATTATTTTGTCAGTTCAAAAAGCATACTATTTTTATAGTAGAGAGTGCTACCTGTACCTCTGACAAGTTGGACAAAAATCTGAAATGAATAGATAAGTCGTATCTTGTTTCCTACATTCTCATTTCAGTGTATCATTGGCATACCGGAGGGAAAAAAAAAAATAATCGTATTCTAAGGAACTGGCTCTCCTTTCCCTGTAGCTGATGTGGAAAGCAGGAACAGATGATGCTAAGAGTTGCAGTGCAAAAGAGGCATCAGCAAGTGCATAATGTAGGCTGTGCCTTCCCATCACAAGCTGACTGCTATGTAGGGCTCGAAAGAGGGCACGTGAGGGATGCCCCTCACAGCTGATAAGTAGCCATCTTCTATGCCCCATAAACATTTCGAGTTATGGAAATTTCAATTATTAAAGTTTCCGTTATGCAGTTTCCATTTCCAAAAAGACTATAGAAGCATTCAGGGCTGTTTCTTGTTTTTCTGGGCTACTTGCCCAGGGAGCAAGACCTTATTGTAGGAGACTGCAAACACTATCTTGCATGAAACAGGACAGTCTTCATGTTTCATGAAGGTTTGCACATAATTTTTGATGTACCTGGTGTGTTCTTTTGTTTTCCATGTTTTGTTTTATTTATTTTTTTCATGTAAGGTCAACCACTTTCTTCTCTAATACGAAGCTGCCTATACAGACAGAACTTTTTAGCATTTGAGGACTGTAGTTTAGGCACTAAAGCCAAAATCTACATCTGCGTTTAGTCTTTTGACTCTTATTTGAGAGTCTAATTTCTCCTGGATTTCCGTGGATATATATAAGGACCTAAGTATCTTTGTGAATATGACTTCAAGCTTTGCCTGAACAACGCGCGCTGTCAGTCTGTACCAGGGTGGTAGATTTCTCCACCATCCCGGGATTGTTTAGCTGTGATTTTGCACATTTGACACATGTATTGTTCTACCAAAAAAGAGTGCAACTGATCTTGAAGATGTTCTGTGTCAGTAATAGATGTTGATAAGCATGCCATTGCAAAGGATGGCACTGACAGCCTTGGATTAGGATGATGGGAAGTTGAATTTAAATAGGTGACTGTGCTTATCTGCATCAGAGGAGGAAAAAGGCAAAGCAGATAATCAGAAGTTTCAATTCTCTGTGTCACCTCAAAAATACTCAGTTAACAGGGTATGAATATTTCAGTTCTCTATCAAACATACCTTTGAGCTCTACCATTTAAAAATAAGTTTCTCTGAAGGATGGTTCTTAGCAGATGTTGTTTCCCTTGTTTTATAGAGGTGTTTGTTTACAGAATGCGTTTTTATCCTTAATTTTAGTTTTGCTGTAGAGATTTTTTTTATTTCATTCACTGTTGTCATACAGATTCGTGTTGATGGATGGACGAACTATGGAATTTTTATTGCATGTCAGATACAGCAATACGACCCTCAGCTGCATTATTCAGAGTCTGGATTATGTAGGGAAAGGATATTTATTCCCTTTGGGATTGAAACTGAATTTAAGAAACATAAGTGTTGAAGTTGTTCATAACTAACTATTTCCATGAGAAAAGTTTCCATAAGAAAAGTCTTATTAATTATTTGTGACACTTGATTTTGCAATGCTAAAAAAGAAATGCCAAGCGTATACATGGATTTGCTTATCAAAGTCCACAATCCAGAAAGTATTATCTGCATTTCTCAACTTGATCTACTGATTTTACTGAATTTCTAATAATTACTTTGGAGCACAAATTGTGGGTAATATCAGTGAATCACTCAAAACTCTCATTTGGTTTTAAGTATTGTGTGTAACCAGCAAAATATCATCAACATTTTTGCGGTGCACCACATCTCACAGCTGTCTGCAGAGGAGTTCTCAAAGCTTGACTATGACTAGCCCATGAGCTAAGCATAAGTTTCCCAGAGTTCAAGGCTTAATGTGGGCCGTATCTGCATGACCAAGAACTGGAGGAATTTTAGTCCAAAGCAAGATTTCCTTCTCTCATTTTTACATGTACAGAAAAGAAGAGCAGAAGTGAGTTAGTTTGGATCGGGAATGAAGAGTGATCACATACAGAAATTATTGGAATGGCTGTATAAAATTAGGAGAAAATAGTAGAAATGTAATAGAAATCTGGAAAATAATGAAATGGTTCAAGAAAGGCTGATTTGACTACCTATATGTCCTCCTTTTGCTAAAATAATGAGAAAGCATAAAATATAAAAATAGCATTTTTAAGGATGCTTTTAACACTGACAGGTAGTATTGAAACACATAGCTCTAAGTGGAAAAAAAAAGACTTTGGTAGTATTTGAGAACAGCGTCTGCAATTAAGATAGTGTAAAATTCGTGTATAAAGCTAAAGCCAAAGCTACTCACCGATTGGGGTCTGGCAGAAATATTTTCTGTTAAATTTCTACAGGCAGGTGTGTGTTTAGAGTCTGGCCTAGATCCAGGGCTTATGCCAGTGGGGCTTTGCTGGTTGTGCTAGTTAAGGCTTTTGCTCAGAAATACCTGCTTTATGGAGATTATATACCAAGCTCTATGCTTCTCTATAAACTATGAATTATGTCATTGGAGCTCTTACTGTGGTTATCCTGGTAAAATAAAGGCTAAGCAGGCACGACAGTTTTAAAGAAGATATTACTCTAAATACCAATGACCACAAGCAAGTAGCGCTTTCTGTCTGCAAGATGCAATGAATACTAGATTTTTATTGTGTGTGCTGTGTGAACAACATGTCCCCAACATGGTACACATCTGTTCAGAATGTGTTGATGGATGCAAACGACATCACATCAGAGAATTATTAATGTTACCTTCTTTATTTTCAGCCTATAACAACTGGGATATAAATCTGTTTAACTGCAGGGATATTTTTTGTGAGTTTGCTATACAGGAGAGGCTGATGACTATTTGTAATCAGGAAATTAAGTTACCCTGCTAGATATAGCCTCATAAATGCATTTCAAGAACTGTGAATATAGTGTATAGAAACCTTGTGTGCCATTGTCCAAATCTAGATTGAATTTATTCTTTGAACATTGCATGTCTGAATCAGATTCAAATTACTTATCTCTTTGAAAAACATGGCTTACTTTGTAAAGATTCCTAAAGACAGATGTACTTTTGAAGCAATTTTCTTTCTTATTCTGCAACTTGAAGTGTTTTTGCAGACTGAGGAAGAGCTTCATTTAAGAGCTCAAACAAGCTGGCAAAAATGTATTACACTGAAAAAAAAAATAAGCCTCTAAGTATTTGTGAGGCTCAAAAGCATGTAACTTCAGGTCTAGCTATCAGTTTGCACATGATTAGCAGGGAAGCTGCGTGGTGTTGGCTCTGATCTCCTGATGTTAATGTTTCAAAGCTCAATGTAGAACCGTCATATCAGAAACAAGACTTGCATGCTCGTCTTGAGCAGCTAAATAATGAAGGTGTCAAGTATAATCTTACTCTAAATCATACCTTTTCCAAACTAGATTAAGACTGACTTTCGCAGCTATACCCAATCCTGTAATTCCCTGGGAGAGGTCTGAAAAAAGTACAGTGAACTTTGGGCTACGGACCTTCTGGAAAGAAAAGAGCAGACCAAACTGGTGGGTTTTCCTGAATGTGTAGCTTTGGGGTGGAAAGTAGCATTTCTTCCTCTGGGATCACTCCCAGAGAGAAAAGGAACCTATTCAAGTGGGATCACACATTTTAGCTTCATTAACCTATTTTTTAAAATACTTTAATTTCCTCTACATTTTCCAACTTTTTTAGAAAAAAGAAATCCAGCAGGCCCCATATTAATTATAACCCAACAATTTATTAATAGAACAGTAATGAACTTTCTGAAATTTGATTTCTTAATCAGGGATCGTTGTTATTTTTGTGCCAGATTTAAGAGTTTAATTTTGGGTGCCTCTTCCTAACCTCTGAAATTTTAATCAGAAGTTTCACGTGTACATGTCAATGAGAAGTTAAAGGCCAAATTTAATAACATTTTCTACCTTGGGAAATTAAAAGAAGAGCTCACTCTCTGAAACCTATTATTAACAGTGGATCTTAATTAAACACAGTTATGGTCCTCAATATTTTGCCTATGTGGAGTTATTGGTTTAAGTAGTTTTTCCCTTTTTGAATTCAACAAGTCCATGATATTCAATAGTTAGACTTTAAACTATGTGTAAATAAGTTGCTTACTGCAGTGTATTTGTAATTTTTAATTAAAGCAATGTTCTTTGGTTTCATGGTTTATCATGGCAATATATTTTTATTACCTACTGTGCTCTTGGATTTTAAATTATTTATGTAAATATATTATTGCAGTATTTATTCTCAGTAAGTGATGTGACTCAATACTTCAGAAATATCTTCACAAGAAAAGTTTATTATAGCTCTAAAGCATATCTAATTCATTAAATATAATTAAAATGCAGTATTTGAAGCAAGAGAACTTAGAAAAGGAACCCAAACTGCAGTGAGTTTCACGGGAAGACAAAAAACTGCCAAAAGTATCTAAAACAATATATGTAACTAAGATATATGTGTGTGTAATTTTCTTCATCTGCATCCAATTCCGGCTGATCCCATGCAGTCTATGTGCTTTCTGGAAGCATAGATTAAGGTACATTGACTTAGTGGCGAAATCTCAACTGTTGTAATTTGAAGGCCCCCTTTTTTGCTTAAAAGTTGACACAAAGCAGTCAATCCCCATTTCTTGGAGATGAATCATTTCAGGTTTGAATAGCCTGTCGAGTCTGGCCACCTGGCTGCCTGCTACCCTGCAGCCAGGAGCCAGGGCTGCCACGGTGCTGCTATTGCACTGGCTGGGGGGTTGATAGCTCTGCGGTTCGGGAAATGGGAGTAAAATCGTATTTGTTATTATCATCGTTTCCAGCTAACAGCTGCTGGTTGATGTGAAAGGTGGTTAGGCTGTTGCTCTTTACATAAAGTGCGTGCTGCATATTGCAGTCCATGTGTTTACACCCAGTGAGGCTTCATCCCTGAACAGCAGACCTGAGGACGATGATGCTGAACCTTACAGACACTAAGTTAAAAGTAATCACGTTTCTTTACTTGTCATTTCACCAAAAGCTGCTGGACAATGACCTGCCCATTGACTTTGGGAATAGGAACTTGTACTACTAGGCGAAATTTTGCTTTAGATTACGTCATTGTAACTTTGGGGCTAGTTAGTGGCATTAGCTGATGTCAGTGCAAACGTTCCAGTATTTAGTGGAAGCAAATCAGCTGTGGTTTGCTTACTCTGTGTCCAAAAAATGAAATGATTGCCTAAGCTTCTCTAAAATGGTCCTGAAACTGTGCTGAAGTGGGATTGATAGTTCAGTGAGTTTCTTCCAAATCTCAAATATTTGAGAAAACTGAAGAGTACTCACAGGAATAAAGCAAAAAATAGTTTACTTCTGTTACTCCTCTTTCTGCTGCCAATCACCACCATTACATGGCGTGAACTTACAAGCCATGAATTGCAAAGACGATTCAAGAAGCCATTTTCACGTCTCTTGCCAGGACTTTTTCAGAGATCCAGGTCCGTCCCCTTTTGAGAGAGGATGAGACTCCAGATCAGACTCCTCATGAACACTTACAGAATCAGTTTTGCATACGGTGATGCACATCGAGCCTCTTTAAAGGACTTTTGTTGCAGGTGGCGGTCAATAAACCTGCTTTTTTGGGATACCCTGCAATCACTTTATGGAGGTAATATAAAATGAGAGAAGGATAGGAAGTCTTAAAGAGTGGATGCTTATGAAGTAACACACTTAGTCCTTGTTAAATATGTCTCCTAAAGTCTGAAGGACTAGGCTTTGATTCCTAACAACAGGAGATTTGTTTTCTTTGTGCAGACAGAAGAATGGTCGTATTGTTATAAATGACTGGCTGAGCTCCGCTCTCAGCGTGCAGCGCCAGGGCTTTTCTCTGCAAGTTACGCCCAAGAGCATTGCAAGTTGGCTCGGCAGTTTTATTTACGGCCTGCCTGAATCTAGCTGTTGGGAATTTGGAGCACATCTCTACATCTGAAGTTGCTGTATATTGGACAGTGCAAATTGCTTTTCTTTTTTCCTCCTTTTTCCTTCTTTTGACTTTTTACTTTTCTTTTTCTGTTAGAAGGAAAGCCAGGCAGAGAGGGAACCTGCTTTAAGCAAAAAGTTTTTCCTCTTCCTTGCCCTTCCTGCAAAAGCACTGAACCAGTAACTCAGAGAGCTGCAGGTGTCAGGCTGGGCAGACAACGGAGGAAAAGGAGAGACTTAATCACTTCTAAAATAAAGAACCTGGCCAATTCCCTCATGCTACAAGTATTGTTTATAATTGTACGTACCACAAGTCAACTATTAGCTCAATAGCACTCTGTGGAACAGTCTTCTCATTTGTTTTTAATATATTAATACTGTAGTGGTATAGGTAATCACTGTGATATATATTGCGTAATTAGACTAGTACTAATATCTGAAGGGAGAAGGTGGGAAAGGAGCAAACTTGCTCCTGGAGTGGTACCACACCTCCTTTATTCTCCACTCATAGTCACATTTGCACTGATGTAACTCCAGAAGGGTGATAATGACTTGAGAATAAAATTGGGCCCCGTTTCTCCTGTTCCGAAAATGATTTGTAGCTGGCTAGCACTGTGTGGACAGATCACAGAGTCTGAATTAACTTGGAGGAAGCAGCTGGCAAAAGACTCTCTCTGGTGGGAGCAAACTACTGAAATGAGACTGAAGAGAATAAATGACTGGAGTAAAGTCCCAGTGCCAGGGGGAATTAAAACATCTGCCAGATCCAGAAAGCAGGTCCTATAAAAGCTGTGGACAGCGTCTAAAGCTGACCGCTCAGGAAAGCCACTTTCAGCGCTGTCGGCTTCAATACTGGAGCTATCCTATTACAGGACCTTCTTTTCCTCAGGGTGGGGAACAGATGTCGAGAGTCTGCTTCCCCAAACCTGTTACTCGCTCTTCTTGCTGCTCCTGGGCAAACTTGTCCGTATCTCTCACTTAGCATTTCAGGGAGTCCCTAGGAGTTATTTATTTCTCAGCTGCTTCTGGTGGTTCTCTTAGTGGTGAACACCACTAACTCCCTGTTTTTCCTCTTCTCCTTCTTCCTATCGATATTTTCTGCCTCAGCATTACAGCAGATGTCAGCCCTCTTCCACTCTTGTACGGCTTTGTATGTGTTAATTTTTAGTACTTCTTTCAGGACAAGAGAAATGCCATCTGTGCCGTTCGGGGTGAGCTTTGGTGTGCGGGTGGTGAGGGAGGCTTCCCGCGCTCTCTCTGGCTGCTCTGTGCTGACACCTGGTCCTAGGGCCATTGGGTCCTTCCTAGCTGGTGCCAAGGTTTGAGAGAAAGATTAGCGTACGTGAGCAGGTGGGTATTACAGCACCTGACCACATGAGGTGCATAATAATTTAACTGCTATATAAAATGCTAAACCTCCAGAATCTACCTATCTCCAGGTTTCTCTGTCTATGGTAGTTCTGGAAGAACCCAGACCCTGACCTCAGACTTAAGTACCTGACTATTTTTTCTTACCCTCTCCTGATAGAAAAGGAAGCCCACCAGAGAGCAAGTTTTCACCCAGACTCTTTGAGGCAGGTCTCCTGAGGAAGTGTATCCCTTTCTGGAGAGTAAAGGATTAATCTCTCTCTCCTTGATTAGTCCCTGAAAAAGCAGGAGTGTATGAATTAAATTATTAAAGACTACTTAAAGCAGCTGTCCCAGGAATTCTTAATCCAGTGACACATAACTTACAGGGAACCCAGCTACGTGAAGCCAGCCTTTGTCACTCTTGACAATACATGTCAGAGTATTGTATGCTTGAAATTTTCCATCTGCTCTACTTTGATGGCATAAATCATATTTAATATGTTGGTATTAAACCTATATATGATAGACTTAAGAATCTGTGTTTTCACATAATCAAATAAGCCACAGAAATCAATTTTAGCCTCCCGTGATATTACCTGAAGAGTCCCAAATTCCTGATTAATAAGGATGAATGTAACATTTAAGGGGAGTTTAATTAGACCCTCTGTCTTTCTCCTGCATAACAATATTATGCCACGTTATGATTTCAACCATGTCAGCACTCAGAATGAATGGCTGTGAACTGTGAAATTATAGGGCACATTTTTCATGTCACTGACGAAACAATATTGCAGATCTGATTGAGAAACATAACAATAGGATATATCAGTCACAAGTTATGCTTGCGGTGGAAGTCAGATCCTGACAATAACTCACTTTGTCATTACTGATCTCTTCTAGTTGCAGAGCAGGCAGGAGTTTGCCTCTGAAAGCAGTAAAGAGTATCTTGGTTATAAAAGTTGGCTATCAAATCTGGGGACACTGCGTGGGGGGCAAGCCCACGGAGAAGGCCAAGTCAGACCATGCGTGCATGCGCTTGTGTGGCTCTTACAGCTTTCAGCAGTATCTAGACAGAGATTTATTTGGACTTATAATATGTAAAGGATGCAACTCTAGTGAGCAGTGTTATTTGAAATGAGGGCCAAGGATGTAAAACCAACATTCAAACAAGAGTTTGCCAAGGAGACCGGTAATGCATCGAGTCCCGAATCCTGCCATCGGGGGAAGGGTGCAATAGTCCGTTCTTGTTTGTCTTCTGGACTTCTACCCTTCCAGCTTTAAAGCAGGTGCAGGTCTCAGATGATACTGGAGCTGGTGTTTCTTTGCATTCGTATCCTGACTGGGAAGAAAACTATAATTCTTTCCAAGCTTTTTGCCCTGCTGTGAGGACATGAGATGCCAATGTTATGGCTACATTTCATTAATTTGCCGTCTTCAGAAGTAAAGGTGGAGTGAGAACATGGACTCACTGAAATCAGCGGCAAAATTCCTACTGAATGTGGGTCTAGGATTTGATCTCAAAGCAGAGGCTTTCACAAATGTGTGGAACTTCTGCTGTATGTTTGCAGCCCCCGTTCGGCTGCAAGGCATCCCTAGTCTCCGCATTTTGAGGAATTGAGCACCCCATCCTCTTTCAGACTCCCAGACACTTATTCTTAGAGTGAAATTTAAGTTAGGTGAGGAAATTGTCAGGAGGTTTAAGCACTCATTTTTTACTAAGTGAAGCTCTGTAATGTTACTGTAATAGGGAAAAAAAATCTTGTAGAGTTCAATTGGAATTTTTCTATTAGCTTAGTAATAGGGATGCCAATTTCTGTAAAATAGTTTCTGAGTAAAAAGTGAAATTATGCACTTTGTTAAGCAGCAGTAAGCCTGCAGATCCATTTTTGGTTCAGATGTGAATTGCTAGGGACTGACTTCTTCCTAATTTTATGACTATTATGCTCTAGATAAATATGCCTACAGAGACATGCATGCATACTCTACATACAGCTCGATAATTATTACCCATGCGATCCCTTGGGGTAGATCCATTGGGTGGTGCTTGGCATGGCCTTGCCTTGGACATACTAATCTGTGTCACCCAGATTTCCATGAATATTCCAAACCCTAGAGAATTTTTGCACATTCACCTATTTTAATGAGCCTGCCAGAGTAATGCTTCCTCTTTTTCCTTTCAAATGGGAATTTTCCAACTGAATTCTATCTGCCTAAGGCCCAGATCCTCCTGAGATTCAGCCCTGGGTCACTGGTAGCGTTTTATTACGTTAAAAACAAATGCAGCCACAGAATTGCTCTGATAATGCTTCAGGGCAGTAAAAAGAAACTTTTGTACTAGTAGAGCAGAAACATCTATAAAATTGAAACATTGATACTCCTCCTTCTTGCAGCGATGCTGTGGAGATGGGTTCAAGGAGGCCTGCAAAACATGCAGATCCCTAAGCCCAAGGGAAAGGACCATGAGAAAACTAAACGTTGAGCATCCACGACGGGGTTCAAATAGAGCATAGTAACACCTAATATTTAATGCTAAACCAAGGAGAGGAATTAAATGACTTCCATTCCGTGAGCACTGTATATATTTTGTGCGCTGAATGCAATAGATATCCTGAAGGAAATAGAGCTATATTTGAGCAAATAGTGAAAGGCCATTGGAGAAGTATCTCATTAATGGCCTCATTAATATCGGATTGGATTCAAGCAAGGCCTAGATTTAAAGTTTATCGCTAAGTGTCACTGTGGCAAATTAAGGTTGAACAAACAACTGTAATTCTTTCATTTCCTTTTGGGTCCTTAATTTTTATCAGTTTTCTTCTCTATTAATACTTACCTATACAGACTATATATTTTACAGCTACAGCAGTGAGACAAGGGATGTTACAATGAGTATCCATTGGAATAACTAACTCTCGAATCTGACTTTCAATGTTGTTGTTCAGCAACTGAAAAGTAATATTTCATTTTTCTAACATCTCTTGAAGGCACAGGCAAAAACAGGAAGAAAAAATCAGCACAGCAACCTATAGCGAATGTAACAACCCAGATTTGATGACATTATAAATAAAACAGCTAAGACATGATTATACACAATGTTGAAAAGTGATAAGGGCCAGACAGGTAGGAGGGAAGTGCATATATTTTGAAGTGCCTTTGGACAGCTTGAACGCCTGGGAATCTGCTTCACAGAGATCAAAAAAGGGTAAATCACACTTTCCTTTTCATTTGTTGTGGCCATTAAAGACAGTAAGTTAGGCAAACAAAAACAACTGGTCTAAAATAAAGGGAGAGACATGGCATGATATTATGTATTGCTTCAACATGCTGGACAGAAAGTGGTTGCCTGAGTTTTTTTGTGTGGTTCTGCGTACTCAGTCACATAAACCTCAGACAGGATTTTGTCTATAATTACAAAAAAATATATAAAAGAGAATTTATTAAGTATCTTCTGTAAGAAATGCACCCCATGAAATGCATAGGGTATTCAAAATCAACTGGAAAAAAAAGGAAACAATTTTTGTTATTATTAGCTAGGAATAAGCATATTGCTTTTTTCTTTATATTATAGGATTGGACAATAGTGTGAACTTTCTTGAGTATTATATTCTCACATTATCACACATCCTATTGAATTTCTCACCTACCTTTTCCTTCTCTCTTATTGAATGCTGTAGGGTTGGAAAGTATTTTAACTCAGTAGGTATTAATTCCTCTGGGCTATTCCATAACTATGGAAATGCATCAAGATAGTCTATTTTCCTACTATGAATACAGTTATTTTTAAATAACAAAAAACTAAAAAACTAAGGAGAAAAGTATCTTAACTGCTATAGTAATAATACCAAAGTGACATGTTTTCTGAAACTATTTGAGTTCTCTTTTTGTGGAAATAAAGTTACTAATTTGTTGGCTCTTCATAAAACCTTTGAGAATTTCCAGCTCCTCTGGATAAAATTGGATCATTAATCTAACATTAGGTAAGATTTCATATGTTTTTCATGTAGACATTGACATGAAATTTGTGTTATCATGTTCCTATATTTTAATATACAACTGAAAACATGCTCTGATGTGAAGTAATGATAAGGATATGTTTTTTACCAAAATGTCATTTTAGCACAAGTTTACTATAATGTTCCAAAAATAATGCCAAAATAATTAAAAAAAAATCACACAGTGATTCATTTATCCATGTAAATAAATGGAATTTCCATGAGAAATCCTACTTGGACAAATTTATTTGTGTGTGTATGTGTGTTATTATACACACACATATATACACATAATAATTTTCATGAAGAAACAATTCGAATTTAACGGAAACACAGGAAAATTTGGGCTACAAAAAAAAGTTAATGAAGAGGCCTGACTTTTTTCTTGTAGGATAGCTCCATCTCTGTTTCCCGCTTGTGCACTGGGCTTTAGAGCATCCGACTCCAGGGAAGGTCCCACCTCTGTCAGCGCAGCAGCTGGTTCGATTACTTTTCTGGCAGCATGAGCTTCTTCGCGGAGCTTCTTTCCGAGCTGCTACTTACTGCACGGACAAGTTGTTGCGTGTTAAATTCTGTCCTTTCTCACAGTAGTCTCTTTTGGTCTTTCTTTAGTTTCTTTAGTTGCTCAGCTAACTAGTGAAAATACTTGTGCTGGTTTGTTGCAAGGAGTGTACATGTACATAAGTATTTTGGCTAGAATAACAGTAGCCAGAGGTTTCCTACTATTTTTATTTTTTTGCTCGTTTTTCATTGCTTTTCTTCATTTTTTTTTCCTAGTCACGTGATTGTTGAGATGTCTTTTCTCTGAATGGTAGTCACTGGGTCTGTCCTTTCCTGTTGCGGCACGCTGTACGGGAGGGACTTCACGTGCTGGTTCCAGAGATGAGTGTTTTCTGCTTTATCCGACATCAGCTCAGCTCTTTCGTCCTTCGTTCCTCAGAGCCTTTCACTTTATCTTTACTGACCTTAATTCGACAGACTGAGCCTTCCTTCGCGGGATCGCCTTTACAGCTTTAGCTAATGTCTTCCACTGATGTCAAAGTTGAGGTTTGCGAGTCTGGCACTTATTTTCTGTGAAAAGGTCTATCTTGTTAATATTTTTTCTTTTTCTGGCTATGATCCAGATTTTTGTGGCAGAATAGACTTCACAGAGTTTCTAAGTTTTCAAGGTCTCTGTGACTTTCAAGTAACTGTGCTCACTCACTGATGTTCACGGTCTCCTTCAACTCAAGAGTTAACAATTCATAAGATTCTGTTATTTTCCTTCATTTGGAATGGTACGCTTTTGGCTAATACCTCCTTCTTTACCTCTATTATGGTTCATCTTTTTCTTTCCTTCTTTTTCCCACATTTTAATTAAAAAAAAAGATACAGTTCATAGATATGGAGCACATCTTTTCCCCAGTGAAAGCTGAACTCTGGAAAAAAAAAAGAAAAACACCGACAAAATCATCCTTCTTTATCTTCTAACTTGAAAGATTGTAATTTGGTCTCCATGCTGTCGATTTTTCTGAATGTCTCGAGAGCAGCCAGGAGCACCCGTGAGTACAGCCCCAAAGCATTCAGATTTAAGCACCTTTCTTTCCATTTGTGCCGTTTGCGGACGTTCGTGGCTGCCTAACAAACGCCTGTAATTAATGGGGAAAGTTGTGCCCATTTAGGCTCCAGAGCTCTGTTTAATATCAAAGGAAGCTCTTCTGCTAAATCCCTAGGAAGCAATTAAAAAATGTTCTCCTTGATGTTGTTTGCTCCACTGGCAGGAGGGAGAGCGGTCTGCACCGGCTATAAAATTAACGATTGCTTATTGTCAGGGTGTCAAGGAGTTATTGCCCATCTCTGGGATAACCTAGTCTACATGTCCCCCAGAATTATACTGGTTTCTAATTCTACAAAAATTTTTGAGGAGAAAATAACAACATCAGGCAAAAATGGATGCAAGTGAGAGCTGGAGGGAGAGGCGCGGGAGGTGCCTTACAACCGAAGCGCTGCCTGGAAAGGCCTCCGCGTTGGAGAAGTCTTGCGTTGGCACAGCAGGTAAACTGCGCTAAAATGATTATTCGGCTCGTACACCAGTTCGTTACGCTTTCCTTTTGGAAATTAATTTACAGAAGCGTTAATTCCCCGCCTTCCTTATGAGACTTGTCCCAAAGTCAATAGATGTTAATAAGGGGCAGGAGCGGATCCGGTGAGTTCGGCGTTTGGGCGGTGTTAGCTCGGGTTTCCAGGCTTTTTAACTAATCCCTTGCTGGAAGCAGCCTGGTTCCTGGCGGTGGGAACCACAGTCCAAAGGGAGTTTTATTGATCTGGGTAGACTGATGCTTCCCAGGAGCGAGCCTCTTCTCGGCATGTCCCGTAGCAAAATATAACTGGCATCGAATCCCTGCATGAGCCATCTCACGGCTGCAGCCAGCAACGACGTAGTCGTGGGGAGTCTGCTGGGCTCTTACCAAAACTTGCCCGTCTTGGCGAGTATCTGGACTCAGCCGTTTCCGAGAAAGCCGCAGGTGGCTTTGTGGTGGGAGACGCTGCTTCTGCGGGAAGTGCGGTTGTAAAGACGGGGAGGTGCAGAAACTCTGATAGAGTTTTGCTGCCAAAACCTCCTCCAGGTACTTCATAAAAGCACCTCCAGCTCGTCGGGTGCTGATTAGCTTTGAGGCGCAATTGCTCCAGTGAAAAAACTTTCTCTGATTTGCGTGTGTTGACAATTATTCTAGCAGTAACAACCTGATTATACTAGTGTGTTAGTCCCAGATATGGTGTGTTATTCCCTAGCTTTAGGGATAATTCAGATAGTTATAGCCTCGGGGTTCATTTAACCATAGGCCCTAATCACTTCTGATTAAAAAATACATACATGCATGCATTTTTGTTCATTACACCACAGCTTCTAGGATTTTTAATTTGTCCTGGAGAAAAAAAATGCTGGGAATTAGGTCTTGGTACAGAGAAATGTTTGGAAGACTGTACGATAAAAATAACATGTTTTCCTTTCCATAATGTTTTATTTAACTACCTGATTATTACAATTATAGTATTTTCATTCAATTAATTGGTGGGGGTTTTTTGTTGTTTTTTGGGTTTTTTTTTTAATTCTGTGTACAATGACTCCCCAGTTTCTCTCCTCACAGTAGCCAAGGGTTTATTCCTGTTGTCGCGCCACACAAATAGCTAATTAATCGACCATTTTCCCATCCGGCATTTTTCAGTGGCAAGGGGCTAGAAGCGGAGTTTTGTCTAATTTTCCATCCTATTTTGATCGTATCGGCGCCGACAGAGAACCATGATGAAAGCCAGCCTGCTAAGTGACTGATGTGACAAGCCGAGTAAATCGGAAGCGGTAAAGCTTTTGGCTGCGACGGCGAGGCGCTGTGCGTAATTTGCAGCGCGCCCTGCAGATGAACACCGAAATGCAGTCTGCCCCGTGGCCCCCGTCCTGCAAACTGCACCGTCCGGGCCCGGAACCGCCGCCAGGGCTAAAGTTCACATTTTTAGAGCCTCAGCCTCAAAAAGGGTTGAGCAAAGCAGTTGAGAATGACGCTCACGTTTCTTTTCGTAACGCTGATTCTGATTTCTGCCGCGTTCCTTCTGATCCAGTGAGCAGCGAGAGCCGGTGCTGGGTATACATTGATCCATCGTCAGCAGTAAAGACGAGGAGCTGAAGCGCTTTCATTCGACCTTTTCTACACGAGGTCCCGTATGTCCCAGTTTGCCTGCGCTGGCAAGGTTTTACCTTCGCTTGGCCGAAACAACAACAAAAAAGCAATCTGCGCGAGGCATGCGAGTTAATTCTCTGCGAGGTGTGCGACTTAATTCTGCCTGCTGGATCCGCACTTGGCTCCGAGCGAAGCCGAGAGAAAACTCCCCAAATAGAGACATCTCTGCTTTATAATCCCCTCCCGCCCATGTAAAGCAGTATTTATATTGCGGACCAGTTAACTGCAAAAGGGATTGAACTGCGCAAGTGGTTGTTTGTCTTTTTTTTTTTTTTTTCCAGCAGATCTTTCCTGCCGAGGTTGCTTGTGTGTAGAAAATATGATTTAGTCAGGGAAAATGTAATTTTTATTATTTCCAACAGATTTTTTTTTAAAAAAATGGAATTATATTTTTTAATCTGAAAATACCCCAAATGTTACAGTTTTCCTATCTATAATGGCATACTGCTGTAGAACAAGATGTGTCGACGCTTTCCATTTTATTATTTTGTCTGCCCTTTTTAATATGTTGTAACAAAAAAAAAAAAAAGATAAAGATAAAACCCTGATAGCTGAAATACTGCTGAGAAATTGGTTTTACGCTTCCAGCAGCCTTTCCTGTGACTTATTAACATGGTTCGGACAGATGCCGGTGGAAGGGCTGAGACAAGTGATCCTCCAGAGCGCGGGGCAGGCTCCTCTCCTGGCTGTAAATTTCTGTATATTGCTCGTAAGCTGAAAGGGGAACGAAAGGAGAAGGCTCAAGCGGAAGCTTGTTCGCGATGCAGCGCGGCGGGATGTTGGTGGAAACCGGGGCGCCTCCGTCCGCGGCACATTCAGCCCCGCGGCGCGGCGGCATCCCCAGGACAGCGCGCTCTAAAATACGCGTTTCTGTAGCGCAGGCTGAAATGAGGTTTCCTTGAGCCTAAATCAGTGCAAAAATTAGCGCCAAATACCTGACCAAACCCACGACTTTGCCTAAGCCTTAAAAGGCGGTGTGTCTCGGTCCGCTGAGTTCGGGAGCGTGGCTCGCCGCGTGTCCCCGCAGAGCCGCATGCGCTGCGGACCGATTCATCCAGTATTTTTCTTTCCACTGTTTCCAATGCCAGATTGGCATCGTAGCCAGCAAAGCGCAATGCCTGCTCAGATAGGGTAAGAGTAACATATGCGTACGCTTATGTGCACGCGTAAGCTGCTAGCGGCGGGGAGACCCTCCAGGATCACCTGCGGAAGAAGAGCGGCCGCGGCTGGCCCCCGGCCGGCCGCAGGGCTGGGCTCTGCATTAGCAGCGCTCCGGCGAATTCACCCTGGAGCGTGTCCAGTTTATCAGAGAGCGACATGAGTTTTCAGTGACCAAAAATGCACGGGGTGACTTGTGGCACAACACTGACGGGGATTTTAATTTATTTTTTTTAAATTGTACTCCAAGTTGACATTTCCAGCCTGTGAAAATACAGACACACTCCAAGCCCATAAACCTGTTCCGTGAAGCTGAAAAACAGCTATTGCATAAATCCTCCATCTGCAGTAAGTTTAAAAATCCATCCAACTGACCTAATACCTTTCTCAACAACGTAGCCAGAAAATGTGGTTTATTTCATTTTTTTTTAATGATATGTTTATTCATATTAATACTAGTTTATTTCAGTATATTAAATTTACTTTTTAGATGTTACATTTTTTATTTTAAAGAGTCTACCCAAAGTAATTTGAGCACGTCCGAATCTCTGCAGGAGAGCACTACAGGAGATATTTTACAGTCTGCTGCACATTTAGCATATAGTCATTCTTCTAGTAACAGCGTTTCAATCCAAATTCAAAACCATGCATTTTGTGCGATCACGTATTTAATGGGAAAAGCTAGCTAACTAGGCTTAGTGCCCCATTTGCAGCATGTAAGTCAGGTGTGGGGAATGGAAGGTACAAACAGATGAAAGTTTGGGTTTTTCTTTCTCTCTGGCTTTTTAATAGTATCTTTTGAAGGTTGCTGGGGGCTTCTTAGTGCTTGGTTGACAGTTTCTTGCGCAGGCGGTCGCAAGCCAGGCGCCGCGGGCTGTCGGGGCCTTCCGCATGGCTGGGAAGAGGAAAGCGCGAGGAATTGCCTTTGGAAGGGGGAGCATCGTTACCCTTAATGTTGCAGGACAGAAACAAGAGATTGTTCAGGGTGTGTGAGAGTTTCTCATTCTTAAGCATCTTCTTGAAAACAAGCAAGAAGTTAATTTCGTTGAGAAAACAGTTTGTCGCCTCTGTCTTATTTCTTTTAAACCAAGAGTTTTGAAAATGCTACGCAATGGGCTTCACAGCTACGCAGGAAATGTTGTATTACCGTAACGGACCGTCAGTGCTCTTACTGGTGACTTTACCACTTACACGTGTTTGCAAGGGATACGTATGTACATACGTGCATATACCGATGTGTCTAGCAAGACGCAATTAGCTTTAGGATTCAGAAGGGGACACGCAAACTGTCAGTGATGTTCTCAGGGAATCCCAAGTTAGATACATGCAGCATTTCTGCAAACTTCAGGGGTCAGTAATCAACATGCGTGTTGGTACAATTGACCAGGAGAGAAAAAGCCCTAAAATGGGATAGCCGTTATCATTTTCCTCCTGGTCGGCAGCGTTTGAGACGAACACTTGTGTATTTTTGCTTCATTGGTGTTCAGGGATGAGGGGCTTATGCCGATATTTTGTCTGTGACACAAAGTTACCCAGTTGCTTTTTAGCCCTTATTTACAATGGAGAATCTCTGTAGGTTGTCTGCAGCATGGTGGGTAGATACCTGGGCTAGCTTTAAATCAGCTACTTCTAGTAACAGTCTGCTATTGCTAGCATGCAGCTTAATGCGGGGTTGTTCTTCTGCTGATTCATATTACATGGGTGAAAAGGAAAACGCTACAGTTAAAGAGGTGGTTCGGCTGGCTGATGCGCTGCTATGTCCCCTTTTATGGATGTCCTGTACATCGAGCGACCAACCTATTGCCCTTAGTCAACCGGCATCTCTATTAGCTCCGTTGTAAGTATTTAGTTACCAGTTCCCTGAAACTGCCGAGCTGTAGTTCTGGATCCTCAAACGTTGCGTGTGTGCCCAAGCTGTGTTTAGCCGAGTCTCTTGTGTGCCAACAAGAGACCTGTGGCACTTGGTGCACTGAGCAGCCAATACGTCTGTAGACGTGCCCGTCGCCTGCAGTTGGTCGTGCCCATGAGGGTAATTACGCAGGGGACAACGCTGCAGTGCTAACTGCATGCGCTCATTTAAAAGGAGGCGCAAGAGAGGGCATCAAACAGTTAAGGCAGAGCGATGCAAAGTGCACTGGAGGCCGGTGGTTGGTGCTGGGGCTTTGTGCGACTACAGAGCGGCGCTGACTATTGAGCTAGAGATGAAGCGCTGGAGCGCTCACATCCTGGCCTCTCCAAATTGAATGGCAAACTCCCAGCCTCCGAGTTCAGCGCATACAAAAGCATATAAAAACATCCTGTAATGTGGATCTCAGTAGAAAGAAAAGAGCTCTCTAAAAGTCATAAGGAAAGAAAGAAATTATACGTGGGTCTTTTTTAATATCTTCAGATGTTACAGGACCTTTCAGTAACGAAACAGGAAAGCGCATTGGGAAGTAGTATTGAAACGAGGTATGAAAAGCCCTTTTGAATAATTGATTTTCCACAGAACTGCTTACTGGTAATATATTTTCAGCAAATGTGATAAGTAAATATGAGTCTTTCTGGTGATCTCTGTATTTCGTTGCTAGAGTTTTTGTTAAAATAGTGAATGGAGTTACTGCCGCCTCTCTGCTGGTAGAGCATGCGTGCCACCTCACGCTAAACATAAGGACCAAGAGTCATCTCTTGGTGACCTGTGTGATGGTGTTAGAGGCTACAGTGGAAAATTTAAGGAAAATAAATTTATATCTGGGTATAATAGGGAAAGCACACCTGTATATTCACTTGCACCTTGAAATTAGCATGCTTTTTTCAACACTTTTTTGAATATCTGGGAAAAAAATGAAAAGCCACAGCAGTTCCAAAAACATTCTGCCCATGGCTTTCCTGACATGAACAGTCAAAGAAAAACCTGGAAGTTGCATGAAAAATTTTTCTTTAAAAAATCAAATGTTAGCATAGTGCTCATGTTAGAGCATTACCAGTGTTGCTGTCATTCAGGAGGGATGAACGATTTGAGATCCTGGTGTGCAAGCCGGGAGGCGTACATGTATGAAATGTAAGTTGCTCTCCCCAAGCTTGTAACCTAAAAGGCTCCTGGAGCAGGAATACTTTTGTTTTCGTACAGTTGGCAGGAAAATTGCAGTGTGTCATCATTAGTGAGTCCGGAGCACATTTCAGTGGTGGAATCGCTGCGCGGTGGTAAGACTCACTTTCTACTGTTTCTCATACCATATGCTCCTGTAATTAGTGCAGGCAAAAGGTAATGATAGCGCAGTGGAAAAGATGGAACATGATGAGGTACAGCTTGTTCTTAAAAGGTCTACATTATGCCAACTCTACGTAAGACATCTGAAACATGAAGCAGATTTTAAACCGGGTGTTTACTGTTACACTTGAATTTTGGGAAGTATGTTAGTCATCCTGTTAAAATGACCATTATTTATGTAGGTGCGTATATTTATGCTGTAATTACTACATTGGTCTCTGCCAAATACCTATGAAAGTTTTGTCAAGGGTAATGGCTCTTTATTTTTTAGATGGACTTAATGAGATTAAGTTCACATTGGCTTGACTTTAAAGATTACATAATGTCTGTTTTTAAAGAATTCTTCGTTCGGAGACAAAGGGGAATTCTCATGCTGAGCTCTTCAGCATGGAAAATGTGAAGTTACCTTCCCCACTGATTGTTTTACTTGAATAGTTCATGAAAAGCTCATAGAAAAATTTCAGAGAATGCCATTATATGATATACTCCCAGCAGGAGCAAAACAGATATGGTAGCTTCAATATGTTACCTAATTGTATGTAGGTGAACTGGCTGAGGATTCAGAAATGTGGATAATGAACCAAAACGTGAAAGTCTTCGTTCAAAATACAAACGTATATCTATACTTTTAAGATGAAATAGTGGGCCTGATAGTCTTTTCACTGATGTCAGTGAGACCAGCATCCGTAAAAGCTGCAAATGTGATTTGGAAATCTAAGGTACAAATAAGCTTTGTTCTGTTTCTGATACTGACTCCTGCCAGCCAGATTGAACAGATTGACATGCTATTAAAATCATTACTATCAATATTTTGGCACTTTCACTTTGACCTAGGACCAGTAAACATATGCACACATGCAGACATACGTATGTATATATAGGAGATAATGAATTTTGAGTCATCTACGTTTAACTCTAGCATGAATTAAATAGTTTCCTTAATTCCATACAGCCCCAGGTTCAGATCGCTGCCTGCAGCGCTGCAGTCTCTTGCCCTCTGGCATGAAGTATCGTAGCAAAGCCTCACTGTGGAACCAGGAAGATATTTTATGGAGCCTATGCTACTTTACCACTCCTTTTTTGCTTTCAAAACAATTGCATCTTGCTGGTCCTGTTGTTTTTGTGCAATACAACTTGAGCTGTCTCCAGGTGTCCAAGGCTGAAAAGCTGACACCCCGACAAGCCTATCTAGACTGCTCACCTTACCTCCTGGCAGTGCCACAGCCAGGGGACTGCACGTCAAATTGGCGCAGATGTGTCGTGCAGCACAGATTTGGCACTGCTTTTTTCTGTTGTGGTGATACTCAATATGTTCAAAATGCTCCATTTTGCAGCATTTTTTTTTTTTTTCTGTTCAAGCATGAGAGCCAAGACCCCTTGACTCCGCATGGGAGAAGTCTGGCAGCTACCAAGCTCTGAAAGCCCCTGCCAACAGCAGCACCTGAACCTGTGCCTGGCTGCCTGGCTGTTCTCCTGTGACCCCTTGGCTAGCCCACTGCTGGCCGTGAAATCCTTTCTGTGCCTGGTGCAAGGCTGTGGCACTGATTACACTTCCATGCCCATGTTTATCGCCAGAGTCCTGTGTAGCAACCTTCCATGCTAATCAGGCTGTCAGCCACAGGCACCATGCCTGTTTGCTAGCCAGCCCCAGGAGACAGTCTTTGAATTAGTTTCCTGCCTTGCAGGAAGAGGAAGATGCCATTTATAAATTCTAAAATATTTCCAAATATCTGCTATTTAATTTTAGTTCTGTACCAAATAGATGAACTTTCATGTTTTGTTTTGCATTCTCTTTTCCTGCATCTGCATCCTCTCTGCATCTTTTTGTTGGTGTAGATGTAAGGCGTATACTTATACTTTGCAGCAGACGTATTAATGCACTTAGGACTTTCAAAACAGAGTAGTACATGTAGACACAAAAGTTCATGTTTAACCACCTAAATAAATGGCCTGATTTTCAAAAATCCTGCACAATCAGCAGATCCTGCTAAAGTCAAAAGTGGAAAGTGAATCTTTGTATTCTGTACCACTATGACATTTTACATAGTGCTTTTCTTAATGAATCTATTCTAAACACACTGCTAGCAGAACCCTCAAAAACCAGGAACAAAGAACAATCGTCTTAACTGTACTGCAATATATTCTTACAATAAGTAAGAAATGTGGTGGGAAAGACAAAGTACTGCTTTTACAATATCCTGTGCCAAATCACAGGTTATACAATTCAGGTTTTTATTTGCACAGCCAACAGTGCTTTGTAGAGCAATCAGGGAAGATAATACAATTCATTTTAAATTCTCATTACTTTAAAAGTGTTGAATCTTCTTAAATTGTTTTGGGGTTAATTGAGAATTTGCTGTCTTACAGTAGACTAGGAATTGTTTAGGCTGCCTTTGTTTCATATTTTTTGTGCATACCTTTGTTGCAAAGTTATAAAAACAACAATAAAAAAGAAACAAAGAAGTGAAATGAAATAATGATCTGCATTGTTGCAATTCTAGCACCCATTTTTATGGGAGATAAAGCTCATGTATTGATTAATGTTTAAATGGTTATGAAGTGGAAGTACATGCTGGGTTGAGGGAATGTATCACTCAGTATGCATTAGCGTTTGCCTTTGCTTCTTTTCTGCATATTCCCGAAGAGATAACTTCTGCCCCATGGGGAAACTCTGAGGGACTTACAGGGGACCACAAATAAGCCACATGATTGCAGGCTTTATCTCTTTTTCCCATAAATTCCTAATGATTTTGGTTTCCAGATCTCTCCTCTAATGTATTTTAACATGGAATGGCTAACAAATAAGTGCAACTTTTCATGGCTGGATTTGTTGAATTTTGATCTTGATGTTGGCTGTCTAAACACCTGTGTGTTCCCATGGGGTCTTGGCAGAGTCTATATGGTTCAGCAGCCCGGCAGAGATTGCACTTTGCAAGCCTGGAGCAGGCTCCAGATCAAGCCTGGCAGCCGCTTGGCCGGTTTCTTCTGAGATGAGATACTATATTACTCTTTGAAGTAGAATCTGCAGAATAGCTTATTGAAATGGACCTATGGGCCCACATGGTCAGTTCGTAAAGATCCTGGAGCCCTGTGCTTGCTGAAGCATAAGCTGAAGTCAGCATAAGCTGAAGCATAAGCTGAAGTCTCGCTGTCCTTCCAGCTAATGCAGGTACGATGGATATCTGATCTGAGGGCTGGGGCAAGGTATCCATGGGTCTGTCCTGCATTTCTCCGACCTAAGTATGTGCACTGCCTTGCTCACGCAATTTGCCCAGCGTTTCTCTCTTTTATAAGAATTTAGTTTTCTTCTTGCTGAATGGTATGGTGGCCAGGCCCAGGATGTATGATTCAATCACTAGTATTAGTTCAATCTATTCTAATCTTTCTTAAGTTACAGGAAAACATGGCATCTTTGCTTAATGACACCCTCACATGGCAATATTGCCAATTTTGGAGGGGAAATTCCTGGGCTGGGGAATGGATAAGTCCCATTCTTCAGTTTGCTCAGTAGCTTTTTACAGTGCCGTCGTACTAACGGAATTTAAGCTTGAGCCAAGCGCTAGGCCGTTCTCATTTGTTTTCCTTCCAGCTTCAGCAAATGCTCACCCTTGCTGTTCAGACACGCGCACGTTGGCTGCTCAATGAATGATGCTCATGTCTCTCGCAGATAGCGAGCGACCCGCTCAGAGCCGTGGCCCTGCCTGGCCTTTTCGAGGTCTAGCAATCCTGGGCAAAAGCTGTCAGTCTGTGCCTGGGCAAAACCCCCGTCCAAACCTGGGACCAGGGGGTTGGTGGCAGCCAGATGTGGAAGCTGAACATCTGCGCTTGCTGGTAGCCATGCTGATGGACATGCCTTTGCCATTTGCTAGAGGGATCACAACTTATTTTTGCTCCTTCCAAAGGATACAAGAGGCCAAAGCAAGGGATCATGCCTTTATTTATTGACCTGCGATTTATTCTTTCCCGTCTAGCACTTGCCATTTTATTTCATTATTTTACCTACCTTTTTTTCTCCTCTAACGAATCTCTTGCTTTTGATTATTCCCTCGGGAAATGGTTGCACTGATAAATTATTTTTGGCAGCATTATAACATAGCACACCTTTTAAATGAATGTCACTAAGAGGCACTGGCTTGGCACATACTCATTAAATAATAACAGATTTTGTGTCGATTACTTGTAATTCAGGATGTCTCTGAAAAATCTCATGGCTGTTTATGAGCTATAACAATCCAGTACAAAAAAGATAAACAGGTTATTATAGTATGTATTGATTATATGATTGGAATTTTGGTTTGAAATGCTAACATATTTCACTGGAGAGAGAACTCGTGCCACTTAATTCAGCTCTGTGTTATTACATTATTTAATATGTTTAGCTATGAATCAGGCCCTAATCGTGACCATTCATACAGTCGTTACTTAAGTCAAGTGGAGCAATTCTTAGTGCACAAACTAAGTGATTTCTGCAAATATTTTCAGGTTTGGTGTCTAACTATTTGTGATGATTATTGCAAAGAAAGCACAAAAGTGAATTATGTATTGAGTGACCTTGATGAACAGCATTTTCGATTCCTTATTCAGTTCAAGTTATGGGGTTGAATTGCTCCACAATTCTGAGCATCTTCCTGAGATCGATTACAGACCATAACTTGCAGAATAAATCTGTAGAAGCTGGGGGCTGCTGGGTAACAAACTCTCAAGAGAGCCCGGATGAATCCATGGGCTAACTATCCTTTTGTCACCATGCCCCACCATCTCTCACATCTCCAGCCCCACACAAAATAATCAATCAAATGAAGAACACTCAGAAAAGCAATCAAAAATAACGCCTACTCCAAACAGGATTTTGGATCTGGCAAGCAAAGAAATGTGAGAATATGCCTGGGCTCTGTAGATACTGGTCCATGGATGGTGTCGCGGCGGTGCGTGAAAGCGGTCAGATCCTCTGGCATGTAACGTGCCGAAGATCAACACTAGGAAGCAGCTTCTATTTAATTTAAGTTTTAAATATGGATTTCAGTGTGAGGCTTTGAGGCATATGTGTCCAAAGATATTAGCTAATACCTCTTTATGTTCCTCCATCTATCAAATGAGCCTAGTGATAATGACCTAACTTACAGGGAAGGCACAACATTTAAGTTACCTTTCTTCCACTCCATGAAAGTCAATGAGGGCAAAGATATATTCTCCTGTAGTGATGCAACCATTTGCAAAAATGTCTCAATGAGTAATCTCTTGATGTTTTTTTATCTTCTTCTTTAGATATTCAGTTTACAAGGATCCAGCGGGCTGGTTAGAAATTAACCCTACCAACGGTACCATTGGCACCACCGCCATCCTGGACCGTGAGTCTCCTTACGTGCACAATAACGTGTACACTGCTCTGTTTCTGGCCATAGACAGCGGTGAGTGACTATTACTGATCACATCTGTTACACTGAAATTATTTTTTCTCTGCTTGAAAAGGTACTGTTCACAAAGAGTGCGCGTGTAAAGTTAAGGTTATGCTTCAGTGCTTTGTGGAACGGCCACCCGAAGGTATAAGGACGCGTTGTGACCAACGGAAAATAGAGGAATAAACTTAAACATCAGGCTGAGAAAGCTCTGGTTTAAGGCCAAGTCATGCATATTTATTCCTGTGCTGAGATCTGAGATGTAAGTAGCATAAGAAGATTCTTAGGAAATAATAACTCATCTTTATCAGAGTTAATTTCTTCGTAATATTTGAGCAGTTCTTAAGCCTAAGGCACCTAAATACCAGTAACTGCTCATCTTGATATGCTGAGTTGTGTCTTATTCAACATTCAGTACCAGTGACGAGAAAAACATAAGCAAAAACTCTTGTTAAAATGCAATTTTTTTTACATATTATGTGGATTAAAGTTCCTTCTGTCAAATATAATCTGAAACAAACCATCTAGTGAAAATTCAGTATGAGCAACTTCCGTAGCAGAGAGAAATACAGAGAAAATCCTGAACACTCCTGCAAATCTCTAGAGCTGAAGGCACAAAACAAATAAGAGCTTTTTCTGTAATATAACAGCTAATATTCTAACGCTTTTCCACAGCTGCAGCTGGTTTAGTCCTGGTGATAAATCGTAAAATATTCTTTCTAGGAGAGTAATTCTACATTTTTGTAATCACATGACTCAAGAAACATTTGCAGGCCTTGACAGAAAAAAGAAAATATCTCTTTAAACAGAAAAGAATATTTTTTTTCCAATGAGGTGATAATTTGCTTATATATTCATATATATGTTTTATCAGGACATTCCCAGAGAAAAATATAGCACTAAACTTATTTCTATCTTTCATTTGCTATTGGATAAAGATTTTTTTAAATGCATCTTAAAATGAACTACGCTGGGAAATGTAATCTTACGGTGAATAAGTAAAACATCAGGACAATTTTACTGAGAGACTGATTAAAAGTTGTGTATGTTTTAAAGGCAGAGTTACGTACAGCCGTGTGGTCAAAGAGAAAAGGAAGAGCGAAAAACTGAGAATTTCCTAAACAAAAGTGGACTCTCCCTGCTTGCTTGTGTGGAGTTTTATCTTGCGCTCTGTGCAGTGACACTCGTTACTGACATTTATTCTAAATAAGAGAATAGAATAGAGTAAGTCGGTAAATGAGAACCTCCTTGCCAGGAGTTAGGTGACCTCTCTTAGTTCCCTGGTACTGGCCAGGCACTGGCCAGAAGAGCTTTCACCCGAGTCAGGGAGCGCAGATTGCACTGAGACACACTCGGCATCCAGTCCCAGCGGCTGTTCCTGCGCTCGCCTGGAGCTCTGCGGTACTGTTAGCGTGGCAGCTAGTCTCCGCAGATGTTATTGACTTCTCTGAATGAGGTAGTTAGAAACCACATGTGTGCATTTAGAAGTGGCATGCTAAAGTGTTAACCAGAGTCGTTGACGAGCATTGCACAGCTTGCTGGGAGTAGCTCAGCCCCAGGTGGGAACGGCAGTAAATAGCGGGCCCTAAACAGCGGCTGTTAACCTCCAGCGCTGTGTCACCCCGCATTAATTCCCAAGCAGCTGGTGGCATGCATTAGACTTGGAGGTAGGTTGGTAACTGGGCGGGCAGTCTGCCGGTGTGTGTAAACGCGCCGTGGCGGAGCTCGCGGGATGCGGCTGCAGCGGTGAAGTTGCCCGCGGTGGTCGGCCCACGCTGCGATGGCCCTGGCCGCAGAAGGAGCGCTACGCTCTCGGCGTGTGTGTGCTGGTGGTCTGCGATGCGTGAAGTCTAGACCCTATGGCCAGGGCAGCCAAGGAAGCTTTTATTTTTTAATTGATTTCAGTGATTTGCTTTGGGGGCTACCCCATCCCTTGTAACATCCCTCAAAGCTGCTCCCCGGCTGATTTCCAGGTCACTGCTGATGCTCGCTAGCAAAGCTAATACCCTCTTGATTTTTTTTCTAGCCAACCATACGTCCACCACGAGAAAGGATATCACACTGGATGACAAGCAAACTTGTGGTAGAATAATATGAAATGAATGCAAAATTCTTTCAGGACTTTGAAAGAAGGTTATGTTAGGTTAGAAATGAAAAGTCAGAGTGAACGTAACTGCATGCATTCTCTCTCCAATAGCACTGTGCACAAACTGCAAAGTAAAAGCCGTCTCTTTTTGCAGGTTAGTCTATTTAATGTCAGAGAATATGGTTAAGATTTTTATGTGATAGGGCTGCTTTTGGCAGGATTAAAAATTGCTGAATAAGATAGGGTGGTAAGCTGAAAATTTACTGGCGTTTCCAATAGAGCAAGTCATTTACTTGGGCTAATAGACTTGGGGCAAAGAAAGGAGAAAAGAAAAAAAACATAATAAATCAGAGACTCTCTCTCTTTTTTTTTTTTCTTTTTCCAAAAGCATTTACTGTAAGCTATTTCTTTCACAATTGTGTATGGCTGCTGGCAAAGAAACAAGAGCAAAACGTATGTTTGTTTTTCATTAAATGTAGATTCTGTTTTTGTCTAATGCAAGCTCTTTATTTATAGCATATTACGCTCTTTTTTTCTCCCTCTGTGTCTGACAGAGCCCTATTTTCTTGACTCACCTCAGAGTGAAATCTGAGATTTCCTGGCACCTGCACCAGGAAAGTTTGGGCTGCCCAGGCCTTTGCTTTTCTAACTGGGAGAAATGGGGAGATCTTGGGGCAATATCCAGCTCTCAGTGCAGCGGCGCTTGGGAGCTCTGGGGGGAGAAGCTGGCTCGTTTAGAGGTCACCGTTTCCTGCAGGAATTCACATAATGCTTTCTCCGTTCCCTTTACGGATGTCGGGAGGGAGCCTGGATTCGGGAGTGCTTGCACCCCAGCCAGGGCATTCTCCCTATTTGTAAAATGTTGAAGGTTTCAGTCAGAAGTTAAACCAGGAACTCCACGGTTCGTAGCTCTTTATATAAATCCACAGGCCACAACATCTTTATCTTTTCTTCCAGTAAATCACAAAAATATTCTTACCAGTAGGATAGTAATTGTGAATGGACCATAGAAAATGGAGTCATTCTACTGCAGGAAATAATTTAGTTGTTTATGATATTCTTTGAACTTTATGGTACTCTTTTTCAGCATTATCAAATTAACTGCAGAGAAACGTAGTTAAGTGTGAATTATGTTATTTCTGCTCTAAACAGTTCCCATACCTTCCAAACATAATTGAAACAATGTGTAAGAGCAAATTTGATGGGCACAGTATTAATTTTGTAGATAATAAAGTCTGACCTTTTATTGGGGAAAATTTCAGTTTTAAAAGGACTTTTGGGGAACGGATGTCCTAATTTGCTTTGTACTTTTGATTTCAGTAAAGATCAAGGTAGTGTCTTTAGAATTTGAAAACTCTTTTTATTAAAAATTTGTGTGGACATAGTCCCTGGTATATTAAAGAAGAAATTAAACACTAGCAGGAAATATCGTGAAGCAGAGTTAACATATTAAAGCATCATGAACTGTGTTTAATCTGAGAATGAGCTCGTAATGGGCCAAAGTCAGGTTTATGCAAACTTGGAAAACAGCAGAGGGTTCATTCAATTAAGGAAAGTGCTGATAACGGTGATAGTTTGATTTCGTGAATTTAGCATTCTGCTCATTAAAAACAGTGCAATACCACCAGCATAAAATGCAGTTTTTGGGAGTATACCTGTAAAATACACATACATTAAATACAGGCAAGGAATCAGTTGAGAAATCTGCGTGGAACGGCCTCTGCAGGAGATCCGCTATACTACTGCGGTGTAATGTTCTTCAGTAGCCATCCTACAGCCCTATCATAAACTGGAGGATTTGGGAGTACTAACCTGAAACAGAATACCTGCATGTTTTTCTTGTAAGGTCAGTCATGCTAAAAACTCTGCAAGAATCATCTTTTTCCATGTATTCTAAGAGTCTGAGTCACAACTTAGAAGAAGGGAGGACTGAAACATCAGAACTGGAGAAGCTACAAAAAAAAACCCTGCAAAATCTAAAAGTGCTGGAGAGGTTTCTCCCTTTCCTTTAGGAGAGAGGAAGAAATCAGGTAAATCTGCTTGGATATATTCTGTTAGGTGTGCAATAATCATGGATGTTGCTGCAAAATAGCACAATACTCCATTTAGTGTCCCTATTGTGTGATTTCTTTTTTTTCCATCTCTTCAGAAAAATGACTTTGCTCACCTTTGTTTGTGCGACACAGGGAAACTCATCGGTGCTATTCAGCTATGCCCGCTGCTGGTGACAAGGGGTGAAACACCCAGTGGCCAGTCCTGCCAATTTGGTTAGATGCAATTACCAGCTGCGTGTTTTGCATTTCATTTTGAGGGGCATCCAACCCCCCAAAGGCAGCCAGCAAAGCTTTCCCTCCGAGACGGGCTCTGCGCCTGCTTTTCCCAGCACCGGGCCACCGCAGGGCATGGGTGGCAAATATAAGCACCTCTCCTACGCTAAACTTTTGTTCAGAGGAGGATAAAAGTCGTTAAAAATGTGGCATCTGTCCCACGTCAGAGGTGCTCAGAGGCAGACTTAAGGGTTCACAGTTTCGACTGATGTAGCTTTAGAAACGTTCAGTCATCGCCCGCGGGAGCCGGCGCCGCTTTACGAGCACCTCCCAGGGCTCGTCTCGCATTGCACCGGCCGGCTCTAAGAGAGCTGCATATCGCTTTTGCGTGGCGAGTTGCGTGTGCGTAAATTAGCTAACTGGACGCCACCGGTTCGGTTCCCCTGTTGCACGTTCAAAGGAAAAGGGGGAAGGAGGGAGGCAGCTTCGAATCCGGACTTTCTTCCTCGTTTCCAGGGCCGGCTGAACTAAAGCCCAGCAATTCCAAACCCCATTCACTGCACGAGTCTCGGTGCTCCTCATCGTTAAAAAGCAGAATTATCGCCCTGCGCCGATGTGTAATGAACAGAAACAGACAACAGCTAGGAAAAAATGGAATAACAAAGAGCTGTGTAACAACTTGCAATTAGAATTTCTCCTTACATGTTTCTAACCTGTCGTCTTGCTTCATGATGCACCTAATTAAATTACCATAGATTGATTCCACCAAAAACATGCTATTTTTGAAGAAATCAGGCAATTAGTTGCCATGGCAACCCAATTAAGCCAGTTTTATATCCCTTATCTTAATTGCTGTATTAATTGAGAAGAAAAAATAAATGGAATGCTCATCCTTTTCTTGCCATTTTAAATTTCAGTAAAATATGAATTGCACACAAAATATTGTTTTAATTTGTCATCATGGACTGATGATTAGAAAAAGAAATTAAAATGCTGAAAACAATATTTAAGACGGATGGCATATGTCAGTAGCAATTTGATATGCTGAAAGAGCTGTGCTCTTTTGAAATGTAATTACTCAAAAATAGGATCTGCATATATTATTTGAGTGAATGATTGAAGGATTGCAACTTTTATGGGTTATTTGTTTTATAAATCATGGGAAAAAAAGATAGCTAGATAACAATAAATATTTTTAAAATAGGAAATTTCCAGTCATGGGAAATTTGGGACGTCGTTTATAGAAAATGTAAGCCTGTTGCATTTGTGAGATTGATTTTCAAGTATGTCAGATGCTCAGCAGCCCAGCTGGATTTTGGTATCTTCCCACTCCACTCGTTCCATTGACTTTAGTGGAACCACTAATAGACTTGAACTTGAATGCAAAATGTAGTGGCAATATGCCCATCTGAATGGGATTTATGCCTGCACCTGTTGTCACTTTACCTACTATGCCCACATTTTCTGATTAGCAAAACAGCGTATGGAGAGGGGAAAAGAGCCATGAGGGGGGAAACACTCTGAAATTTCAGTTTTGGTGTTCATGACAGCATGGTTACAAAGCACAAAATACTGTTTCTCGCAGTCCGTACTTGAAGTATAGGCATGTAAAGCGAGAAGGTGCTGCCTCGTCCAACGACAGGTTGCACCGGCTGGCCGGGGAGCTCCCTCCAGGCAGTTTGGGAACTTGCACTTTTCACTGCTTGTTCTCTTCTTTTCTTGCTGTATTAAATACAGCAAAGCAAAAGCAGGCCAGAGAACACATTGCACAGCTAGTAAGCTGCAGCTTCTCCTTCAGGCAAAGCTGAAGCTGAAAATAGAGAAATTGGGAGAAATCCATATCCAAGGAGAGCACCTTGGCAGTCCTACATATTACAGTTAGTTATGTAGGAGTAAAATGAAAAAAATTCTGTAGACGTCGTTAGAGTTGTTCCAAATTGGCCTTAATATGACTATGATTCATATATGGTTTATAGAAGTTTTAAGAAATGCAACTTTATTCATGATGGGTCAGTGGAGAGGTAATTGTGCCAGCAAGTAGCAAATTCAATTCTTAAGGGCTTTCTTCTGCTCGTATATGAAGGAAAATTGTTCTTACTAGGATCACTCAGTTCATCCTACTTTCTGATTTCGTATCTGCGCAACTTTGTCACCAGCAAAACAGCAGAAGCAGCAAACTAAAGGTAGAATCAATTTACCTAAATGCACGTGGCAAGAGGACTAAAAACTGCTGCTAAATAGTGCACCATAAATATTGTAGGAAAATTTAGAATAGATGAAGTTTCACGCTGTCAGCCTGCGAGGAAATCAGTATAGCAACTGGTACCTCACACATCTGGCAGAGGGCAAGCTTCTTGCTCTAGGAACTAAACAGCCTTGTAATTTCCACACCATAGCATAGAAGGACATAGATAATACGTATGAATTTGATGGCCATGGAAGCACAACTTGATACGAAGAAATGAGTGCAGAGGTTTTTTACCATTCATGATGAGCATGTGAAAAGGGACATTGCACGCTCCGTTCTTCCTAAAAACTATTCTTGCGTCAAGCAAAATTGTCGGTCAGATCTGTCTAGTAGCTGGATTCTCTAATATGGTTGATTTTGCTTCTTCGGAAATTCGGTAAATTTTGCTAGAACTCCAGGTCTGCAGTGTTCTTGGGAAAAAAGTATAATCATTCAAATTAAATTCCCTTTTTCTTAATTGCCTCTTATAAGATACAGTTCTGCAAAGGCATTCACATAAATATTCCTTTACTGTAATGTCCAAGATACAAAACATTACAGTTCTAAACACAGAAGACTTCATGTATTTAGGTTTTGATGCCGTTAGTTGAACAACTTCCTAAATCTCAGTGAAAATGTGGTCTCGTTAATTGCCTCCTAGTCTTAACACTTTCTGATTTGTCTGTTTGGCATTTTTCTTGTCAGCTGATAATATTTTGATTATGAATGCTTTGTTTCTTAGCTGCGCCACTAAACAGATTATATTATTTACAAGTTAACTGACTTCTGATCTAGTCAAAGCCCTTTTCCACATGGCATGTGCAAATACCTATTTTCTGCATTTGATAATCCATGCTTCTCGCTTGTGCAACGTTTCATTTTAGATCAAGTATTTTCAACACAACACTACCACAAATTAAAAGAAATGACTGTGAGATATTGCACTGACTCACAGTCTATTAGCTCATACAGTGTTACCAGAAATTAGGCCAGCTAAGTATTTGCTTTCTTTAATACAAAACAGCATAAGAAAACAGTAGTGACTACCATTGCTGTGCATTTTTCTTGTGCTGGTGTTAAAAGATCAGTTGATGAAAGGCAAGATAGAAAAGTGTTAGCAGAATTGGAATGGAAACTTTTGTCTTGTTTGCCACTACTGCCCTATTCTTGCAACATGTTTTCTTCCAGTAATACTCTCTTTCCGTGCTAGTAGGAATGAATGGAAGTTAATAGCCAAACAATTTTGAGAGACGTGGTGGATAAGCAATTTTAACTTGAAGATTATGCAAATCACCTTGGCTCACAACTGCAGATACAAAGTTTCTTTTCTTCAGGTTCATTAGACACTGAATCAGTATAAAATTAGCTCGTCTCATTATTATGTTTATTCCCTTACCTTTTCTTGGACAAAACCTGGAAAAGCAAAAGCATGGTCAAATTAGAAGGGAAAATATTTTTTGAGACTTTCTATGTTGGTTTTCAGAAATCAAATAAAATTTGAGTGAGCTGAATAAATGTTCTCATTATATCCAGTTTAGTTTATAACACCTTTAAAATTCTAATGAAAATATTTTAGATGCCTAACTCTAAGTGAAAATAAAACCTAAGTCATTCCAAAGAGGGATTTAAAAATATCAGGACTCAGAAGGCTCAAGATAGGGTGGACAGTATGAATTTCATTCATTGATTTTGGGGGCTGTTGACCAAATAATATATTTTTACATTTTAAATAGCATGTTCAATTGATTGTTTTACTTGGATATATTCTTAAGAATGTTTCTACAGCTTTAAGGAATAGGTATCTCCATTTTCAAGGATAATTCAAAATCACCATAATCCAAAATGTCCAAGACTGTTCATTTTCAACATTTTGAATATGTTTCTGAAAGCCTAGAAAATTTAATCGATGACATTAACCCATCAGGGAATTTCAGTAGCTCTGGGGGATCTTTTAGGCTAATTTGGGGATTTGCTGCAGAATAGGAGAGGGATGGCTGGAAGAATACGATTACATTTTTATGAGCTGTTTTCTCTTGGAGATGTATTTAGACAATTCTTCCACCTTGAAAATGTTTTGCCAGGTTAAAACAATGTTTCTGACCGGCTTCTAAAAGTGTGTGCTGGCAGCTTATCTTAAATGTGTGGCTACGAGCTTTTCACCACCACCGTGTCCAGCTGTACTCCTAGAAGGGAATATAGGTGTCTGAACATGAGAGCTGTGGAACTGGCAACAGGAAAGTGTCTAAATTATTTCTTCCTGTGTTGCTGTTCTTGATAGAGCTCCATTAATGGAGGAAAACACTACTGGATGTGGAAATAGCCATGGGAGTAGGTGGGCACAGCCCAGATACTGGTGCAGCCAGCGTTATGTTCCCTGAGGCTTCTTTAGCATCAAGTCTAACAAATGTCTGAACTCAAAATGCTCAGTGAAAGTCATGTTTTGAGTTAACACGATATAAAACCCGTTTTCATAGCAATGATTGGCTGCTACACAGTTATTGGCATCTGCATGGACCATTTTCAAGCCTCCATAGCTGGTCTGCCCAAGGTGCAGTCAGATGTTTAGACGGGAGCATGAACGTGCTCGCATGGTACGGAAGCATGTGCCAGTCCATTCGGGTGAGGCAAAATAGAGCTGCAGGTGTTCACAGGGCTCACGGGGTGCAGTGACGTACGATGCTACGTGGGCAACCCTCGATCACATTGTGGGGTTTCTTCTGGATACCCCCAAAAATTTTGTGCTCGACTTCCATTGACTTTTAGAGGTATTTGGCTTCTAATCATGTTGGTCATATTTGAAAATCCCACCTGCTGTGTGGGAATTCCCAACTCTGGTTTTGCTGTCATTTTAAATAAATGAAGCTGCAGATACTAGAACTTACACTGAATAGAGAAACATCTTAATCCAGTTTCAGAGCAGTCCAAATACTGTCTTTAATTTCAAGGCGCACAACTTGGCCATATTAGAAATCCATACACATCAGCATTTTGTAGGAACACTGAAAAGTAGAACATGAAATGCTTCTTCATGTCCATAGAAAAATGTTATACTCAGATTAAACGCATCACCAGCCGTTCAGCCATCTGATTGCTTGTTAGGCATGCTATTTCTTGTAAGTCTTGATAACTTAAGAAAAATGTCTCCTTAGTCCATGGCCATCATTGTGAGTAATTGGTATCTTTTAAGAATCTAACTCTCTGATGTGGTCCAATTTGAGTAGTTAGATGTCTAAATGCCATCATTGTTCCTACAGGAATTTATAGTATCAAAAATGAATGCCAGTTTTCAAATTTCTTGGCCAGGGGTTTCTACAGAGGGCTTATAATTTAAGACTTTATACTAATAATTCTAGTATGATTTTGCATGGTATTTCATTAAAATTCAAGTGTAGAGAAGCATCCAAAAGGTCTATTTCTAGAATATTTCTTTTGAAACCATTCTCTTTTAAATAAAGGTAGCAAAATGGTCATTTATAGCAATAGCACTAGAATCTAATTTAACATCTACATCTTCTGGTTCCCAGACAATAGGCACCATCGTATTATTTGACAGTCTCTAACTCATGAAAGAAAACTACTTTTGTTAGTCTATTTTTTGACTGTTGCATCTTACAAAAGCGGTAGCTATTGCCTAACTGAAGACTGCTATCAGAAGCGTGGCATGCAATCTAATGCTGGGATATGACATTTCCAGTTCTGATGCCATTCAAATAAGTATATCATACATTTCCCACTGCAGCACGATCTAAGATGCATCTGCACTTTTTCAGTGTTGTTGGTCAAAGTTCCAGTCCCACAAACCTTACCTGACTAGGATGATCTTACTTGCTTTGAGGTCTCATTGAAAACTACTCCTGAAGGTCCTGTGTCTTGTCCTAGATTATTAAAATCAGGATTTGATACCAAGATCTCATTTTTATTAAATATGAAATTAGCAGCAGTCCCTATTTTAGTAGCTTTTACACATGCGAGTAATGCCATTTTATTCCTATGCCTGTGGTATTACATTTACAGCTATGCAACCTATGGGAGTCTCAGCAGGAACTGGAAATTATCTCTGTCCCGAATGGCTCTTATTCAGGCACCTAAAGGTTCAAAGTGTTCAGCCTCAGTAGGAACGGCCAGTTCATTTCAGCTCTTCTGAAAATCTGCTCCCAAGGGTTATTGGTCTGAGCCCTTTACGGCTTGGTTTATGCATTAATCCTACTTTCAGCTGCAAAGTTTTATAATAAAAATTGAGAGAAGTTTTATTTCAGAATTAAACTATGCCAGAGAAAGACTTTCATTTCAAAACCAGAGCTGACTAGAGATCATGGGATTTTTGAATGGTTCTTATTGCAAAGGCATAATAGTGTCAAATTTATAAAAGTCATATATTCCCAATGGATATGTTGTGACCATTTTTCCTTGATTCATTTTTTGTTCCTTTCTTTCATGACGTGCGCGTTAACAAGCTTCAGTTTATGACCTTGACATTTGCTTATTTTTCTTTTGGAAGTCTTCATAAATCACCGATTTTTTTTTTATCTTTATGAATAAAACAATCAAAGAATAAGTCATTGAAATGGACAGAAGCAATTTCCTTTCTCCCTGTTGGTGCGTAATAGTTGACTGGCCCATAAGCCATATAAAGAGAGTGAAACATTCGCGTGGTAGAGAAAATGCAGCCATATCTGCATTTGACAAAATAACAGTATATGCATAACACTGTTGGCTTCTTAATTTCAAAAGGCAGATTTTAATATTACTGACTTCAGAGAAAGATAAGAAGGGCAGTGCATGAGACATCATCAGTCCAGTGTGGAAATAATGCATTCAGAATTAAAGACAGCAGTTTAATTAAGTGCATGAAAGGCTGGCTTTTATGATCATATTTCAAATACTCAAATGTCTTTTCATCCATTCTGCCGTATAACTTTACTTAATAATATATCAAGAACAAAAAATGTATTGGAGTCTTTCTGCAAATTCAATTAGTGCAATAAAAAGTGAAAAATAATTTCTTTTTCATTAAAAATAACTCAACCCTAACCCTTGTGATGACAAAGTAAGAGAGGAGGGGGGGGGAGGAAAGCTAAAGAACTATGAAATTTCTGCCTTTGTTATGCATTTATGTGTGCACGAAACAGATGAAGTGTCACCATTAGTAACATTTGTCATTAAGAGGACTAATTGCATGCTGCTACAGTTAGTAGTTTATCAGATCCAGACCACAGGGTATTTACTTCTCTCTTCAGCTGCACTCGCCGTGCAGCAGTAATTCCCTAGTTCATGGGGTTGCTGTATGCGGGTACTGATGCTAAAGCAGTGCTAAACTTAAAACTACCATGTCACATCACCCTCGTGGTTTACAGGCTAAGTACGACCTCTTGAATCCTTTGTACCTGCTCAAGGGTTTATAGGTAGCGGAAGTGCAGCGAGCGTATTTTGCGTACTAAAACAGAAAAACGAGCAAAGCAAACAACCCCTGCAGAAGTGCAGCGTTTCGAGGGGGAAATCATTAAAGATGGTATATAGTGAAGGAAGAAATGTGCGTTCGGAAAGCTTGGAGACCAGCCAAAATGGGCTGGCAAAGGGATCAGTCCGAAGACACTGAGCTTTTGACTGACAGCAGTAGGTTACGGGCTCGGCCGTGGTGCACGTCGGGAGTGACCGAAAGTTATTGCCACTGGGTGAGCTCCTCTCCGAGCTCTGAAATGAGGCGCTGGTCTCAGCCCTGTTCCCGCGGGCACGTGGCTGTGTTAGAAGGTGCTCAGCACCACGGCCGCTTTGCCAGCTCCGGCTGCACAGTGAAGGGCTGCACTGCCTAGGGCGTAAGCAGCATCCTCACCTCCGTGGCTGGCTCGGCTGGGTCAGGGCTTGAGGCAGGCGGGCAAATAATTTGAGCAAGCATGAAATGCCACCGCTGGCTCTGGATAAATAAAAGATCTCATTTTCAGGAGCTGTGTGTTCACAGGTTGCCCTTCTGCTAACATGACTAAATGTGGTCCTAAGGGTTGCTGGGGACTGATTGGGTCCTGTGCTGTTTATGGGCCCCTGCTGCACAAATTGCTTCCCCTCTGCTGTCATTTTTAAGCTATTTGTCTTGTTCTTGGCTCTTTTAATACCAGTCTGTCTATCTAGAGACTGTTTCCTATTACGAATCTCTCAGTAGGTGCATACGAGCAGGCTATTTTCCAGGTATCTATTCATGTCCTAATCTCGTTTTGACTCCAAAATACTTTTCTCCTAAAGGTTTCCTTCCTGTAAAAAATCAAACAGACTAGATTTTGAAAATATAGCGGTGATTTACAGTAGTGACTCTTCACCTTTTTTAAGCAATAGTTTTCATGTGACAGAGGTAAGAACTATAAAAATGACCTTCATTTGTGAATAGGCAGTTACAAATAACAACAGGCAATTACGAAAATATGATTTAATCAATATCTGTTTGTTCCTCACATAGGTAACCCTCCTGCAACAGGTACAGGAACTTTACACATCACCTTGGAGGATGTCAATGACAATATCCCGTCCCTTTATCCAACACTGGCGAAAGTCTGTGATGATGCAAAAGATCTCAGGGTAGTGGTATTAGGAGCGTCAGATAAGGATCTTCATCCCAATACAGATCCATTCAAGTTTGAACTGAGTAAGCAATCTGGCCCAGATAAATTGTGGAGAATCACCAAGCTTAACAGTAAGTCTGTTGTTGTGTTTCTGTTTGTTTGTTTGTTTGTTTTTGCTTATGCAAAAGCATAAGAGTCCTCCCTCCTCTGCATCCCAGTATGCTCCTGCCGAGGGCTGTGTATTGCACAAATTCAAGAGCAGTTCTGTGCGTGGAGGTCTTGCGGGACAGAGCCTTGGCCGCTGTCTTACGCTGCCCAGCGCTGTTCATTCTAGGAACAGCTGCCAGGGAGGACATGCTAGTGGTCTGTCTGCATCTTCACTGAAATCAGAACTTTGTCCTCTTCTTAATACATTGCTTGCACTTTTCTCTTGTAGCTTTGAATTAAACAAGGACTAACAATGATGTACAGTTTGGCAAAGACTATCATATTTCATTGTATGGAATCTTTACCTATGAGACACATGAAGCTTTGCTGCAGGACAGCACGAGACCTTTGCATGGGCTTTAGCAATGTACTTGTAAAACTTCTGATTTCACGTACTTGGACTATTCATAAATAAAACACCCAAATGCATAGGGACTATACACTATCGATTAAAAAGATCAAAGAGCATGCTATACAATTGCAGAATATTTGTATGGCAAATACAAATATTTGGTGGGCACAAAAAACTGTTTGCTTCTAACATAGATTATTTCTATTTGTTTTCTAGTATATACTATTTATCTCTGTTACTATAGAATCTTTTAGCAGTTCACTTCACAGCCTGCTTAGAAAGAATTAAAGATGGATGTGATATATCTGTGCCCACCTGCAAAAACCGCTGCCAGGGACAGCGGGGAGGAATCATTTTGTCTCATACTCTGCTGGTCTCCAGTCTCTAAACCACCACTCTGTTTAACCCTAAAAGAGTTAGCACGCTCTCCTTGATACCTAAACCAACCTCAGTGTTGCTCAGGTGGAACAGATCTGTGGATCTGAAGGGGCAATGGGGAGCACCTTCATCTGTGCTGCCCTGCAAGAAAGGTGTTTTGGGGCCAGTGGGGGTAAGTTTATTCTTTTCTCTAGTATCGCTTTGAGGATAACATACCTTATTATTTCATTAGTGTATTAAATTCCACAGGCAAATTCTTCTAATAGTTTGCAAAGCAAATAATGCATTTAAGCAAAAGGGACTCTTGAAAGCCTTTCTTTTGATGAGGTTTGGAGTATGTTTGCAATTAGCACTAAGTCCCTGAAAAGAATTTCTCTCTGCTTCTTCTTACCTCCCATTCTATTCTCTAATCCTTTACTTTGAGTGCTCTCATTTTCCTCTTAATTTCCCTGGGTAACTATGGCATGCGTGAGATTCCTTACAGGTTCTTCTCCCCTCCCAAGCAACCGTTATTTGGCTGCCTAATTCTCCCTTCGTTATCCTTTTGCAGATACGCACGCCCAGGTCATCCTGCTGCAGAATCTGAAAAAGGCCAATTACAACATCCCGATTTCAGTGACAGATTCTGGGAAACCACCTCTGACTAACAATACAGAACTGAAATTACAAGTGTGCTCCTGCAAGAAATCCAAAATGGACTGCAGTGCGACTGATGCCCTTCACATCAGCGTGACCCTTATCCTTCTTTCACTCTTCAGTTTATTTTGTAAGTCTTTTCCTGAACTGTAAGTAATGAAGCATCATTTAACAGCTTGTTTGTGTACTTTGTAACAAAACCTAGCTAGGGAGAAGTTAAATTCACACGTTGATCCCTTAGTGCAATAACTGATTTTTTTTTTTTCCCTGAGGAAGTAGCTTTGTGAAAGAGGGAAAGGATGATTTTTTTTTTAATAGGCAAAAAATAGCAACAAATGCCAGGTTGTCAAATTAAGAGGTGATTGCAAATAGAAGCAATAATTTTAAGACGACTCAAAGAGAATTAAAGCTAGCATATGATAAACTAAGAAGTACCAGCTGTAGTAACAGATTTGTGAGACGTTTCCTTTCATCTCTCCTCCCTTGAATTCAATTCAGAAGCAGAATCAGGAGATTAAAGGTATTCTTGCAACAATAGCTGTTCTGGGTCACCACAAAAATCAGTATTGTCTGCTTCAATCTATTCCTCTGTGTAAAGCACACAAGCAATTGGGACATACGGAACTTGCTCAGGATCCTGAGCTTAAAGAAACCCAAAGTACATAATCAGAGTTGCAAGTCTGGGTCGGGGGAGAGAAAACAGATACGTAGGGGAAACTTTCGTTGCTTCTGAGAAAGTTTTCTGAAAGAGCCTTAGAAAATTCATAATTTGAATCAGAAGTAAAAAAAAAAAAAAAAATCAAACATAATGACTCAAGAGCAGTAATTCAAACCCCTAGATCAGCCCTTGGGTTGCCCTTTAACAGCTTTCAGCAAATTTTTTGATAACTATTATTTTGAGTTTCTTATCTGTAAGAAAAGGAATAGCTTTATCCTATAGCTATGATAATAAATCTGTTATTCAAAGATTATTATCATCATCTAATGTTAGTAAAATGTACTTTATGGTGAATTAATACCTGCACCATGGTCAAAGACGTTACATTCTTGATGAGATATAATCTACCATGAGGTCTGCCTCAGAGACAGAGGTCAGGGAAGAGATAGTTTACGCATCTGAGGTGTACACTTGATTACACATCTTGTCAGTTATTTTCTCCTTATAGTATGTTACTTTTATCCCAAAGGGTTAGCATGAAGGTCATTGTGAGAGAATTAGAAATAGCTAATATTTGTGATGCTCTTTGAAGATGAAAAGGACTATATAAATGCGAAGTGCAAATTCCCATTCTTTGTTCCAATCAGTGACATCTGAAGTATCTCCGCTGGCTTTGATTCAGTTATTCTGGGTTTGGTCTGCTGGAACCAAAAGCAAAATTGAGCTGTTAGAAGTAAAATGTTAGGAATACTTGGCAGTACACGGTGCTATCATATTGGTGATATAAATATGCAGCTCGTTGATTTAGATGATATATTCTTGCTACCACTTCATAAATGTTGCTGGTGCTATACAAGGCGTGACTTTTGCCATGAGGATAATTTTCATCTGCCATGATTTGCATTTGAACTTTATTTACATTAATGCATCTGCTTAGAATACAGTGAGGTAGAAAAAAGTGTTTTGCTTTTGAAAGTATCCGTGTTGCTGTTTCTCGTCCTCAAAGGAGTCCTATCGTTTTCCTTGTATTTAATTATAAAAAGTAGTTCTAGGTATTTGGAAGACTGTTCTTGCCAATTGCAGATCTTTCCAGCTAAGCTGCGGACAGAATAGGGGCCCGTGGCATCAGGAAGGCCCGTGGCCCTCAGAGCGATGGAGGGATTGCCTGCAGGAGGGATCTCCCTCCTGCTGCAACAGGATGGGGAGCACTGAATAGGCTTCAGCATGCAGAGACTTAATTCTCAGCACAGAACCACAAACAGGTTTTGCCCAAAACCTGCTTATATTCAGTTGTGTTTCTGATCCAACCAGTTCCACAGAGGGAGGCTGATATCCCGCTGCCCAGTACAGGTATTTATTCCTGCTTGTGCAAAGCCAGCTAGCATAATAACTTCCATAACCCTTTTCCCCAGGTGTAAATGACTATATGAGACATAAAAGAATGATGCCAGGAGCCAGTTAAATTAATGTGGTTCTGTATCTGAACTTCTCTAAAATGTGCTGATATCATTGCATTCCCAATTCATTTTCACATATAGTCCTTTTATAACTGCGATTAGTTCCATCACAATGTTTTGTATAGTCCAAATATTTATCAGAGTAATCAAAGATTACGATGCCATAAAAACAAAGAGAACTTTAGTGCTTATTGAATACATGAAATATCCCATTTCTAGTGGCAAGTTATGGGTTTAATTTTTGAAGCCCTTACGTGGCTCACTTTGCTTCCAGTGTTTATGTTTTACGAGGCTCTTGTTCCTAGGAGGTAAATCCTTCAGTCAAATGAACTTTGCTACTCATGCCAAAGTATTTCTTTTTGTATTTGACATCTGGCATGAGGATAGATAGCCCTATGAAAGAGCTGTTCATGGTAAAAATGCCCTGCATGAATCTCCTCTCCATACAAAACATCATGGTATTATCATTTAAATAGTGCAATTATTATCTATACTTAGACTATACGTCTCTTTTGTAAGTCACGGAAGAAGTCATATGTGGCAGATTTCTGAAGTGTCTGAACATAGAACTGAAGAGCCTGATTAAAACTGTAATGCATGCAAAAAGCAGCAGTTTTGCCTATTCTGTAGCTTCCCTACTGTGTTCAGTATATTGAGTGATAATGGGATGGAGAGTAGAGAGTTGCCCAGAAGCCCTTGGAAAGGTAGCTATACTTGGAACAAGCAGCAGTAAATGCAAGCTGCCAAGCTCTATGGGCCCGCTGCTGTTATTCTACAGCAAAGCAATAAGATGTTTGGTGGAATTAAAAGGTGGTGAATATAGAGCTGTTTTTTTTTTTTTTTTTTTTTTTTAAAGAGCATGTTTGTATAATTCATACTTAGCCTCACAAACTTATTATCACTGGGAATCACTGAGGTCAAATTGGCAAGGTGCATGGTGGACAGCAACAGGACTGTTCAAAGCTATAATAGTGCATGCTAGCAAATATTGGAAAGAATATTCAATCTTATCTGTCATTAATGGAGATAGGCCATCACTGGCAAAGTTTAGGATGAGACCTACTGCAGTGGCAGATTGTCTTCTCTCGGGTTTTTCTGTCCACTTCTGGAGGCAAGACAAGACCAAATCTTTCAGATTTAATTGAGAATTTAGTAATTTAGATCAAGGAAAGAGGTCAGAAACCAGACCCAGGTTTCTAGTTACAGAGAAGGACTGCAGAAATCAGTTATCGAGGAAGAAGAGGAGAGAGTGGGAGGAGAAAGCAAGATACGGAGCATGGCTGGTGCTGGGCCTGCGTTTGCCGAGGTTGTCCCTTGCTACTCTCTTGTCTCTTAACTGTCTACCATGCTTTTAACCAATGTGGCTAAAACCTCCCCCTTCACAATGAACGCAACCAAAATATAGGGCTCATAAACAGTAGATTTATTAGCAAGTTCCTTTGTATTGCAAGTCTCGCAGACGTTTTCAGTAAGAGAATATCAATGAAATTCCATAATGACTTGACAGACAGAGAAAAAAAAAATGGGCCCATAATTGCAACCTAAATACTGTCAGCTGGTGTTTCATCTAGGTATTGAATTAACAGAGGGAGAATAGCTGTCCTTGCAAATTTTGCTCAAGTGTCATCAATTTTGCAATAAATCACTATAAATATATGTTTTACAAACATTTAACAGCAATCTCTTTCAAGATGTATTGGGTTTTGGCAGACCTGGTTTTCATCCCTCGGCAGTGACATGGTAGAGTGAGTTTCCATGAGCAACTTAATCACAATAAGCCAAATCCAGAGCTATGCAACAAAGGACTTGCAGGATGCGAGTTACAGATAAATAACTGGGAAACATTTGAATGTCTTCCAGACTTTTCAGGTTGTTTCCTGGTAGCCCAAAAAAGGATCAAGACAAAAACAAATTTGTTGATGTTGTTGTAAAGGAGTTAGCGACATAAACTGCCCGAGCCCTATGGGAGACTGGGCAAGAACTCATCTAGCTGGCAGGACTAGGCCTTATATCAATTACAAATTATTCATACTGTTGTTTAAAGGAGTATTTGAATTTTGGACTTTTTTGATTTTTTTACAACAATCATTTCACTTAATTATATAATCACAGAATGATAATTGCATTTCATATTTCCTTTTACATTCTACCGACATGAAAGACTAAGTCTCAAATGAATCGAAACAAGAGACTAAAATAAGAACCAAAGGCACATTAGTCTTGTCCTGAACAAGTAGAATTCAGAGTGATTCCATTAGCAGGTCACTCACACTAGCAATAATATTTTTCTTAAATTCCCTTGTAAGCAAAATCCTAGGCTTTAAACACGTCATGCCGAAGAACCAAATTCGATACCATACAAATGACAGAAACATTTTGTTTGTTTGTTTGCTTGCTTGCTTGGTTTGATAACTTGAGCATAAATAAGCAAAATATTGCATTACTATGGACAGAAAGTAAGGTGGTGGTCGTGAGGGGTTGAAGATTGTTGTGAAGAAACTAAATGAGCTGGCGGTCTCTACCTGGAAATTAATTTTTCAAACTGTGAAAGGCCTCAGGTGTGTTGAGAAACACAGACTCACCCAGATGTCAGTGCTGCGATTGCGAATAGGCCTTAAAGATATCCTTGAATTAAACTTCCTGTTAATAACTTCCTATTGAAATGCCTCCCTCCCCCATCACAGCTTTTTTTCTTCTTCTTCTTTCTCCTAACTGAGAAATGCAGCTGCAGGGTCAATAGACAAAATATGTTGTTTTCCTTGCAAATTACATGTTGAGTATTAAACCATTGCAAAAATTCAAATGCTTTTGACTGGCAGATTTGAATTTACCCAAGCATAGACAGCCTGAGTTAAAACTGCAGAGCTACCTACTTAATGTTGCAAAGCCAGGAAAGCATCTGCGTCTCTGGGACATCCTGTGTTACGAGTGAAGACTGAAGCAGTGTATTCTGCAACGGCATGAGACTGAGACAAATGGTAGGAAGTTTCAAAGGGGAAAGATCTTTCTTTAAGGTCGCTGCTCTTTTCATTTAGCAGCCTAGAGTTGTTACCTGCAGAATCACAATTTTCAGACGTTTCTGTGATTTATTTGGCTTTGTTTAGTTTGAGACAATCATGTAATCATGTTTTTCAGGGCTCAGCTTGTATTTAGTTTTACGGTAGGAATTTTTTTCTTCTCAAAAAGGAAAAAATTTTGTCCCTATTACATACAGTTCCAGAGAGGAAACTTCAGACCATACATTCACAAGGGCCGACATTGACTAATAATATATATATGTATGTGTGTATATATATATATATATATATATATATATATGTATATATATATATAGACTAATAATATATATATTTTTTTCTTACACACACACACACACACACATATAGTCTGCCATTTTTAGGTTGTTTCAGCATATTTAAATCCTCTAAAGCAATTTTCTACTCTGCAGAAGAGTAACACCTAATGAAGATCAAAAATACAATTTTATTAGCGAGACTAGGAAATTTTACTCCCCTTAAATCTTCACGTTTCTGTGAAATTTCCTATGTTGGCCATAATTTTAATAAATACCAAGCTGAGGATAGTTTTGCTGTGCAAGCTGTCTTGACTATCCCAATTTAAGTTCTGTTCTTGTATTAGAGCACATATCACATGGATTCCGAAACTTGTAACTAACGATGCTACTTCATTGCTATTTACTGGAAATAGGGACCTTTAGTTCCAATGATGTAGCTCTAACTCACTAAAGCTAATAATAACAGCAATATCCACTGTTGCTGTAATACTTTGTTCCAGCTCCCCTTAACAATAACATACTAGTGTTGTTACTGCTATGTTATCAATCAGCAAACACAGACACGTTCTCAAATGTGTTTATGAGAAAAATAGCATCGTTAAGGGGCTCCGTAAGTTTTTGGTTGATCAGACTCTAGTGATGGAAGGACGGTTGGGGGTTAAGGGATTGCATTCAGGGACGGTCTCGGTTTCAGTCTATATTATTATTGAATAATACCGACCTCTTTGTCCAGACTTCTAACTAACTTCTCAGTGTTTCATTTAGACTGGAGTTTTAAAAAAAAACAAAAAAGAAACGAACAAAAAAATCACTTTCAGGAAGAAACTCAATACTACTAATAGCAGCAGACCTTGGTCCTGCAATTTGTTGTGCAGTTGGCTTTGGGAGCCCACCTAAAGTTAACGAGGCTTGAAATAGCACAGAAGTCCATATGTAGGTACATGATTGCAGACAGGATATTTATAGACATAGTCATATAAACATGACAAGTAGAAATACCCTCAGTTTGCACATAAGCATATTTAAAATATACTTACTTAATGACACTAAATTTTATTGAGTCAATTAGATGGGAAATAGCCTTTTAGGTACTTTTTTTTTTCAACTCATCCAAATGTGCTCCAGAAGTACAGATAGTGAAAAGTTGCAGCAGCAATATTGCTCCTGCTCATCATTCTGTTGATAGCTCATCCAGCGGTGTGAATTCAAATGAACATTGTATGTTTTCCTTTTCTCAACAATTATACTGTTGAGATGTAATATTTTTATTTCTTTTCTGAACAATCTTTTAAAGTCATAAAAATATGTAACTCTAAGACAGTTCTCTGAATTGTTCTGGCATGGACTACAACTGAAAGCTAGAAGTGAGTAACTGACCACTTCCAACAGTTTTTCTGTTGTTAATGGCCACTACACATTATGATTTTTATTTATTTATTACTAAATATCTCTATCCTTTTGATAGTTCCCCATTCTGTAATAGAGGAGCACTCTAAGTAAGTACCTCAAAATAACTGAGTGTTTCTTTGTAAAATACGTTGTTCTGGAGGCAGACAGCTTGCTGTTCAGATTTGGATGTGATGCTGATATTCAAGAGGTGCAGGAGAAATGTGATTGTACCTAAAGGTCAGATGATGATGTTCTTGTTTCTCTACTAAACAGTTCATAATTAAGTAAGTAAGTACTTGAAGAGGCCACTGAGGTTTGGTGTATTGCAGACCTATGCCTTAAAGCCCCGCTTTGCTCGTGCACCTCCGCTGTGTACAGCATTGGTTATACTTACCCAAGTGGGCATGCTTATGGGTTTGGCTTTGAAAATTTTGAAATAAAGTCAGGTTGCTGTGAGTGTAGCCAAATGTGGGAAATTTCTAACTGATTTCTCATCTTCCATGGCTTCTGAGCATATTACTTGTCTGTAATTTTTACTGTTGCTTAATAACGGGGGGGTGGGGGGGGAGCAGCTTTTAGGCCTTTTTCAGTTTAAAAAAAAATGTACTTTCAGTATTTCAAATTGGCATTAGTATGCCTACAGATCTAAAGGTCCCCAGACTAATTATGTTCATGTTCTGCTTATTCAAGATTGATAGTAAACTAAGCTGTATTGGTGTGGAAGATGTGATTTGACTGCTAAAGCAATTATATGTTGCTTTAAAATGATGGCTAGCTGTTGCTTTTGAAGCATTTTATTTTCAGCATACAGGCGTGCGCGCGCGCACACACATACACACACAATTTGAGAGACTTGATCAGTCCTACTATTTCAAAAATGTACTTATTTATTTCAGTTGCTGGCTATATTCAGCTGTTCAGCTAACTTTTTATTGGATTACAGCAAGAGAAAATACGTTCAGATTTCAGATAGACAGTTGCCTCTAATAGCTTTGTTTTGGAAGACATGACTGAAAGAAAATAGAAGCTTGCTTTCTTTCCCAAACTAAGGTGACATTGCCATGGGAAAGTGTCCAACTAAAATTACTATCAATTAAACAAAAAAGATCTGGAACATCTTAGCTGCTTTATTCTAGAAATCCCCCGTTCCCCCCCCACCACCACCACCAAAGAGACTTCAAATACATAACAAACAAGAACTTTTTGTTAGACAAGATATTAGATAAATGTAGCACCACAGTGGCTACTGGGTAAGGACTTCTGAATTTCTAAAGAAACCTAACCAGTCTTTTCAGTGTTTTGATGAACCTCCCTCTTGGATAGTATTTCTAACACACGCACGTTTTGCCTGTTACACAGTGAGTATATGTGGGTGCGAGAGGAGGAGGAAAAGAAGCAGGAGCATGGATTCAGCAGTGAGTAGGGTCCCTGCCAGAAGAGTGAGAGCGTGTGAGTGCAAATCAGTGCTGCTCCAAACCTGCCAGAATTGTCTTATTTATATAAGTTAGAGGCATGCGAGAAAGGCTTGGAAATATCATCTGCTGGTACCAGATACCGCTGAAAACGACTTCAGCCAAAGCGGCCTCCCCGCTGCGGCGCTGACCTGTTCGGGCTGGCGCGTTTCCCCGCTGCCTTGCCGGCTTTGGCCAAAGGCACGGCACGTGCTGCCGGCATCTTCGCTCCTGAAGTTAAATACTGCTGTTGATATATCAGAGCATACTGGAGCTCTGGGTAGACTTACAAGACATGCACTTCACGCATATAGTACTAATGCGTACTGTATTAGTTTTCCTGTCGTTAAGAAAGCATGTGCTGACATAAATGGGAAACAAATTATATATGATAAGCTGAAAAATTTCAGGATAAACTCATTTACTCTTTCTCTTCCTTAAAAATTTTTGACGAAGTTTTTACAGTTCAGTGACATCACTAATTCGCTGTAGCCGCAGGCATACCTACTGCTCTTTATGCTACTAAAAATGGATTTCTTAATTGCCGGAGTAAGCAAATGTGGTATCTGTTTGAGGACAGCTGCTTCAGCCTTTCAAGTTCAGTGAGATTTCTGGGTGAAAGAATCCCAGTCTCTTTTGGGAAGACAATATGAGGGTAGTCAAAATAAGCGATTTCAAGAATCTGGCACTTGCAGCGAAGCACAGACAGGGATTTGGACCACTGAAGAGGTTTGGGGAGAACACAGCTATTAAATGATGATTATTTTACACTAGTGTACAAAGCATCATTATTCATAGGCATATGGGCAAACCCTGTGACACTTCTGCTGTTGAAAACTGCCCGTGACAAATCAACCAGGGATGTACATGAAAGCCCTTTATGTTTTGTAAGTAAGTAAGTAACTTCTACATTATGGCTACACTGATCACTTTGTACCTAATTAATGGAAAGGAAAGAAATACCTCACTGTTGATTAACTGCCTACTCAGAAACGTGGTTCTGATCTCTTCTGCCGTTTCCCCATTATCCTTTTAACGTTACTGAGGTTTCAGTAGAGTCCATGATGTAATGTAAATTTTTAATTAGGCAAAGATTAATGTAATATTTCTTATGAGAAGGTAATTGAAGGAAAGCTGAAGGATATCTGAAGGAAATGGAGCATGCATGAGTTGAGCTCCAAACTCCAGCTGTGTTAACTCTTTTACTCTATGTTAAATGAGAATTAGAGGCAGCATGCATCTCAGGTAAACTTTATTCCTGTAGAGAAGGTCAGTGTGAAACTTAAATGCCTTTAATTTTCATAAGGTTTTAACTTGAATTTAAGTAAGTAAGTGGCATAGTCTGAATGATGCTGGTGAGCTTGGCCTCATAAGGAACATATCTTTCAAAGGCTGGTACTGAATTCAGTTCTGTTTCTTTAAAATAAACAGGCAATTCAGTCACAAAAATACAAGTATGTTCAGAGAAAGCTAAGGCTGCTGAAGCTGCAAAAGGGAAGCTATAAAGCCTGGAGGTGTCTAAGCACTTTCTGACATCAGTAGAAGTAATACTTCTTGCAAATAAGATTGTTTACTAGCTGACTAGATGGGCTCTGCTGAAATGGGCTCTGCTCTGCTCTGCTCTCAGTAACCTGAACTGTAGTGAATGAGGCTAAAAGCTATCTTTTTTTCCTAAGATGGAGCATTATGAAACCTTGGTCTTAAAGAATTATGTGTATTTTTTTCTCCATTTTCTTCTATCAAACACATGAATCAGCATAAGGAACAAACCTTAAATGAGCCCGCTGTGAGACAGATATTGAAGAAGTCGGTAGCATAGACACTTGTGTAGCCAGCTGGATGGTTTGCTCCTTTTCCGAAACAATTCAGTGTCCAGAGCCCAAAGACTAGGTGGCGGTTCAGCCCTTCGGAGCTGGCGCCTGGCTTCAGCTGTTCTGCCAGGTACAGTCCAATACAAAGGACTGTACAAATTAACACCATTAATACAAATTAACACCAACAGACTTCAAGGGGAATAGAAAGCGGGGGGGGGGGGGGGTGTGGTAGTTATTCTATTAACATTTCTACATCATGAATCTTCCTACCATAAACTACATGTTTAGACTTAGATTTCTATAACGTTATTACACTCCATACCATTATTACATTATATCCAGATAAACATGTCCAATGTTTGTCTGTTTTCTTGGCCAGCAAAAGTAAACATGATCTTCCAGTGCCAAAGCATTAACGCCGAAAGACTCCCATCTGTTTATGATAACGAGGCACGCCTCCTTATCTGAGGCTCGTTAATCATAACGGTAATAACTCACAGACCAAGCGCGGAACAACAGCCCTGCCTATCTCACCATTATCTTTCACTGTTTCGCCGCTGTCTTTCAAGGAGTGTGGCTGAATTCTTCTCTTGGCTCTAGAAGAAGTAGGACAGAGAATTTTCATATAAAAACGGTGCGGATCACATTAGAGATGTCAGCGAGAGTGATTTCAGGAGGACAGAAGCTATAGGTAGCTATGTTTGCCTTATGCTCTTTTTGCATATGCCCTAGATATTCTTAAGTGCTGGTCAGGGGGTGGGGGAGAAATACTGACAATATAACAGTGATGCACATGCTGCCCCTGCTCTCATGCCTGCAGCTTTGTGCAGCAAATTATTCATTATGGGCAGACAGAAACAGTGTTTAGAACAGCACTGGTGTAATAGTTCTTGACTGCTGAGACCACCTGTAGAGACAGTATTGTTCTTTACATCTGATACTAATAAAATAAAATAATTACTACACATAATGATCGTAGTATACAGATCTAAACCTACAAAGCATAAGCTTAGCCTTAAATTCCTAGAAAAGATAGTTAGCATGGACTAGCAGATGTGCTCCCTGCACACGTTAGTTGCAAATTTTATACTCACAGGATTCCTTAAGTACTAATAGCTTTTATGTGCTGTTTCCAGCTGCAAACTTTAAAGCATTTGTAATTTAAAATACACTGGAATGGAATCAAAAAAAGTCGGTGGATAAACAGCTCTTCTTGAACCCAGCAGTCTCTAGGTTGGCCTTCTACAGACGGGCCTCAAACAGAGAAGCAAACTGGTAATTTGGCTGCAAAAATACTAGCATTCCCTAAAAAAACAGTAATGAGCATTGGAAATCCAATGGGATTTCCCATTGCTGGGGAGATTTTGAATACTGACCAGATGTTTGATCATATTATTTAAACTAAAGCAGCTGATTTTAGTAGATCTGCTCACACTTACATTTTTAAAGTTTCGGCAGAATACTTTAGTTGTTCTTGATTTCTGTATATTTTATATTAAGAGAGTTACTGGCCAGAATGCTTGTGAAATAGCACATATTAATGACTTTATCAGAATATGTTTAGAAAGTAAATTTGGAGTGATGAACATTGATACTAAAAGGTAGACTCACTTCTCTAGTGGACAAAAACAATTTAGTATCACCTTTCTATGCAAGACAGATCTAGTCTCAAATACTCTTACACGAACCAGCAAAGACATTTATCTACAGAAATTAGCTCACAATTTTGAAAGCTGTTTCTGCCTGTTTAAAAACAAACAAAAACCCTAAATGCAACTTCTTGTCAATCCATCCTCCAAAAGAGCAGTCAAATTATTAATGATCATTAATGAGCAGAGGGGTACAGGCTAGAAATGGTGTTTGGAATAAGAGTTCTTTTAATGCAACTTTGGTTAAGGATGGTGACAGGGCTGAGCTGGGCATTGCCTTGAAACGAAGAGCAAAGTATGTAGGCCATGAAAAGATAGAGGGAAACAGTTCTAGCAGCAGCCTATGCTCACATCGAAACCCCGGCACATGAAGTACGTGCATCATTTGTGTGGTCCCTAGACCCCACCAAACAAGCGCTTTCTCTCTTGCCCTGTTATTGCAAGGGGGTTCTAATATTTCTAGTTTTCTAATATGTGAATGAGTAAGCCAAACTCAGTCTTGACTTCCACAACCGTCCAGCAGAGCCTGAGTCTCGAGCTTGGTCCTGACCCTTCTCTCGACAAGCTTTCCCTGTGAACGTTGCCAGCGTTGTCCAGAGCAACCAATAAAGGGAATAAAAGGGAGTGCTTTAGGGAAAAGCTTGAAGAGCTCAGTTTTAGCTGTGCTGAGCTGACAGCTAGACCCTGAAAGGATATCAGAACTAGAGGTCAAAATTTTAGTTTGGCTGGAAAAGCAGGAGGGAGGGAGAGATCTGTGAATCATTAGCACAGAAGTGATGGTTGAACATGTATGAATGGTGCTCATGGAGAAGGGGGGGAAATTACAGTGGAGGGAAAAAAAATCCCCATGGAAACCTGGGATGGAGGGAATGAGGCAGAAGGACGTGCTGGGAGAGTGCAGCAGGGGAGAAGGGAGCTGCAAGACCCAGTGCGCGCTTCTGTCACACGAGAGATGCTAGCTGTCAGCAGACAAGAAGCTAGCACGAAGGGAAATATACTCAAAATTAAAGTTCAACTAACAAATGTTAATATATAGTTTATATATAGTTTACTCAGGAAAGACAAGTTGGGGGGAGAGATGAGACAAGGTAATAACATTCATTATATCTGTCAATACTATGTAAAAAATACAAGCTTTTCTTTAGGTCCACCAGCTAAATCAACATATGTTGCCTTTGATTTACAAGCTGTTGGTGAACCAGTCACTAGTTGCCTGAATTTGTGTGATATTTATAAATTTTGTGCTGACAGTTTCCTCTGGTGAAGCTTCAGCCTATGGATTATATAGAAATTCAGTGCTACAGCTGCTACTCATTCATCATATACAAGTGGCTGTCCTTAACAAGGGGACCTCCAGGGATCTCCGACAGATTCAGAGTAGCTTTCCTGATTCAAAAGCTAGCATTATTTCCTCTGTCAGGCTTGAACAAATATCCCTTAACGGTACTAAGCTTCATTGCTACTTGGAAATGCTATTTTTCAGATGGTCTGTGAGATTGAAGTCCTGAACTTTTTGCTTTTTGTTGTCCTAGGAAATCAAGTTGCTCATGAGAATTTAGTCCTAGCTAGAATCCCTAATCAAAATGTGGACAGGCTTTGGCAGTCCTGCTTGCAAAGTTTCTCTATATAAATCTAGATCCTAACTTCAGAGCCAGACCCTTTCCTTAAATAGCATGATAAATTCCTCAGGTTGAGCAATTCTAGACTGGATCTTATTTGGAAATCTCAATGACACATCTCACTAGCCTGCAGTGCTCATTTTGGGAGCTCGTCCCTTTTGCTAAATAAATGCTGCTTTTGTTTCAATGGGTACCAAGTTACCCTCGCTTTGAGCTGTACTAAGCCGTTGCATTTTTGCTTGCTGAAGCAAGCTTGATGAGCTGATGACTGCAATGATTGAGTGCATTCAGGCTCAGGCAGAGTTCTTGTAAACATTAGTGACGGCATCATGAACTAAAAACTTAAGTGTGGAAAGTGTTTAGGCCAGCTGAACAAAATATTGCTGTATACTCAGCTAATGGCTAAGCCCCATCCATCAGCCACTCTATAGATTCTTGGGCTTGCTTAGTTTTTGTTACTTACCTTCAGAATTGAGGTCATGCTGTAGGGGAAGGGCAGGCTGCTGTGTGCTATCTGGATGCCGGTCTTGCTCCATAGCCCATCAGGATAGACCCCTACTTGGAAGAATTTAACACTGAAATTAGCTCAGATAATACCAACAAACAGAGTAAAACAGCTTGAATAACATTTATGTTAAACTTGATTTGCAGAAAAAGAAAAGCAGATAACTAAAACCGAGCAACTATCATAATGCAGCATTTAATAATGACTGTTGTGTTACTGTTTCTGTTGCACACGCGTGGAGCTGTAGCTGTTTCACCATTTAAGAATACAGCTGTGACAGTACATATTAGACAAACACGTTTCTTGAATGCAGATCTGTTTTGATGTGCATGTTTGACTTTCATCTTTGTGTTTTGGTAGTGCAGTTGTCTGCCCACAGGGTCGAGGGCCCTGTCAGGGATGGTCCCTTCGGTGCCCCTGCCCTGTAAGGGCAGGACTTGTGCTGATCTGCACAGCGCTAGCAAACCCACGAGTGCTGGGCTGATCTCCACATAGCTATGGGGTTTTGTTAATTTTATTCTTGCTACTCGTTGTGCTTTTATTGTGAAGCTGAACAGTTACGGTTTAGTGAGTGTCCGGTTGATGCCAAGTGAAACCGGAGGAAAGCAACCCATTAACTGCAACGGATGCTAGAGCAGCTCCTAGTCTCCTGTCTTCTCCTGGGCATCTCTGCTGCCTTTGTATTGCCAGGGAGCTCATCACAACTGGGTAGAATCATTCAAGGTGTGGCACCTCCACTTACAAAAAGAAAGAAAAGGGGGGAGGTAGACAGTAAAGGTAAGATGAATATTTTTCTATCAACATTAATATGTTATGCCAGCTGCTTTAGTCCGTGGTGTATTCACAATCTGCAAGGCACTAATAGACCACAATTTTTTAAAAAAGACAGTTTCTACTTGCTCTTTGCTCTCTAGCACGAGCAGTTGAGGTGTTGGGCGAGATTCAGGGCCTGGGTTTATGCTCAGACCTCCCCGATGCCTCCTCCTGCCTCACGCCTCCGAGTGCCCTGGCCGGTGCTTGGGGGTGTCTTCCCAGAGGTATCTGTCTTCACAGCTAATTGCTCCTCAACCTGGATAATTCATGTTGAATGGCTGAGTAATTTGCATGCACTCAATCAGCAACTGGATTGGAGAGAGAGAGAGAGAGAAAAAAAAAAAAGTTAAAAGATGCTGTGAGCTGCGCAGTAATAATCACACGCGTTTCCCATCGTTTAGGTCTGTAAGAACTCGTGACACTTGAAGCTGTCCTACCGAGTTGCCACGGCAACGGGAAAAAAAGAAAAACGTCAGCGCGGAAGACTGCAGTTTACAGTTACTGTTCTTCACTACTAGGCCTCAGTTGCTCCAGATCCAGTTTAATTTGCAACCTCACTTAATCTGCCCGGCTATACATCGGTGTTTGACAGCCTCTACCCTTACTTTCCTTTATTAATGGATTTCTCTGGCACGATGTAAGGTTTAGCGAGTTTTCACTGAATGTTAAAAGACCATGCCATCTAAACGTGACCTTGGGGGAGCAGAAAGCAGAATGACTCCATTTTTTTTTTCTATCATCTGTTGACTTGTTGCTATTCAACTGTTCAGAAAATATTTTGTCTGTGGGTTAGTATTTGTATATGTATGAGTGTATGTATATATATATATATATATTTATAGCAAGAGGAGAAGTTATACGACAGGTTTAGCTTTTTGAGAACGTTCAGCTGGAGCGCGGCGAGGGCCGGAGCGGAGTAGCGTGGCCCAGGGTGACTTGCAGCCCTTCTAGCACGGCTAAACCTCTTGTATTTGCCGTTTATAGCGTGGCCGAAAGGAGAGAGCCGGCTGCAGCCGTGGCCCCGGCACAGCCGCCCGGGCGACGCCGCGGCGAGCGGGTCCGGGGCTCTGCGGTGTCGCTTCTTGCCCCTTCCTCTAAGGTGCAGCCGCGGGAGGCTGAGCAGCCTGGGTCCGTCTCTAAAACCGACGGGACGTGCAGGGCTGGATTTGAAAGGGGGCTAAACCCGGCGTGCCCGGCGCCCCTGCCCGGGCACACGAGCCGGGCCGGCTGGCAAGGGCATCGCTCAGGAGCGCCGCGTCTCCCTCGGCCGCCCTTACACACCGAAGTGCAAGGAGGAAACCAGGTGCCCTAGCATATAAATATATTCACCCACATTATATTTATATATAGCTTGATTTGAATATATATATATATATATATATATATAAATACATACATACACATGTACGCACAGTTTCCAGTTAAGAGTAAACCAGAGCATTTCTTTGTGCGTGTAAAGTTACCACACTTGTTTGCAGACATGGGGGAAAAAGGGTGTTCGTTACATATGAATAGGAATCCTTTTTTTAATTCTGTGAGCATGTAAGGTAAAGAAAACCACCTAACTGTATCAAGGTGACCATCTTGTTAATAAATTGTAAATGACCCATCAAAGCTCACACCAAATTTTTATAAAGTTAACACAAAAAGTATACTAGTGACAGACTGTGGCTTTTATTAGAGCTTGCCAGTAACTAGGGTAAGTGTCTTAGAATATTTTAATAAAATTGCTTATTTAAAGTTGAAACAAGAAAGCTTCCTTATGCAATAGAACTTTGCAGCTGCATTCTTTAGTTAGCATTTTTATAGTACTTATGAGTCATACTGTATGTTGTCTTTACTGCAGTGAGATTATGAGCATATCTTCCACATCGCATATATGTTTCAATAGTAAAGCTTTTTGGAAGCATTAAAAAAAATCCAAAACATACATTTAGTTTTCCATAATGCTACACTAGATATTAAGTGTGTGTTGGTGGTTAAAAATTGCTGTACAATAGCTTTTCTCTGACTTCCTGTATTGTACCAAATATGACACCATGTCCTTTTTTTAATCAAAAGGAATCATAACAACAGTGGTGACAGAGTAAAATTAATTTTTGTTGAGAACTTTCCTAATTTTGTATACTTCTTGGTAATATATAAGCTGCCTTGATACCTATTTTCCTCTTGCAGCTTAGCTCCTGCAGCCCTGACCAAGTGAAATCTCCCCTGGACCACGATCCTCTCAGCTTCCTCGAGGTGTTTGCATTGCCCAAGTGGCACGTGGAGGTTAGTGGCAGTTTCATCTGAGCAAGGGCTGCAGGAGTGGACTGTTAGGCAGCCACAGGCACCTAAGTGGGAAGTGCCTGATCTCAAATGTTAACATGGGCACGCTTCTAGTTCTCTTGCTCTGCCCCATGCCTTGTAATAGTCATATGCTGCTGCTTTATCATCAACAATCATATTTTTAAAAAATACAATTATTTCCACACACAGTTTGCAAAAGCAAAAGTCAACAAAGGCTTAACAACATAAATATTTAATGAATGCATCCAAAGGCACCCAAAGATGAATTGCACCTATGCGCTATCTTGAATAAAACAAATGACATCATCCTCCTACACAAATATTTTTCTCTTTCTTGCTTTCTTCCTCTGCCTAGCCAATCTCTGGAAAGACATCACTGATATGAGGGCCATTTGTATCAGTACCCCGTAAAGGTACCCTTTTCTAGTTTAAACCAAGGCTCATACAGCATTTGGGGGATCAGTCCAAGGGCATCCAAAACCAGGAGCAAAGAAAAATCCTCTCTACCAACAGCGGGAAGGTTAGTTTCCTACAAATGCATGCCCAAGACAAGAGATTGTTCTTTTGACACCTGAAGAGGTCAATATTATGGTTGAAACTGAATCAGCAGCAAACCCTTCATTCACCTTTGCCACTTTATTTCTTCACCCAAATTGAAGCCTCCCAACTATTACTACACATCTCTAGCTTCAGACTGAGCTGTCACTCAGCTGCATAAGCATACATAAGAAAAATTATGCTGTCATGTTAATGTTTCTCCCTCTCTCTCTGTCCCATTCCAACAAGTGATCATGCCACGTCCTGTAGCACTGTACAAGTGACGAGCCACGTAAGAACTTGAGTTTTCTTACCTGGAGAAGCATGGAGGTTCAGGCTCAGGAAAAAAATGATGCCCATTTCCTGAAACAAAGGAGCTACAATAATTTTTTAGTCTTTCACAATAGCATGAAAAAGCAGAGCCATTACAGTCTTTCTTTTTTTTTTAATAGTTAATTAATTATGTTTAATGTTTGTTCAGCCATAGCTTACTATTTTTATAACATAGCACATATTTCTACCTAGCTATTTTGGGCACTACAACATTTATTTCAGTCTATCTTTGTAGGCATACAGCGCTGTCAGAAAGGCAGTGAATTTTTTTGATTTTTTTTTCATTTTGTAACAAACATGCATAAAACTTTTTTTTAAAAAAAAACTCATTTCATTTGAAAACAGTATCTGCTCTTGAAACACAAAGTTAATCACTAAGAGGAGTTTTATTAGTAAGGTAAAAATATCACTGGTAGTGTACTTGCTAATTGAAACCCTGTCTGTACACCTCATGTGTGTGCTTGCAATATGCCTATGTGCATTTATTAATGTACTTTTCAGTAACTGTAGGTCTGAGGATTAAAATAAAGGGAAATGATCTGAATTTCCTAGTAGGTAGCAAGGAAAATTAGGGAATGGTGAAACACTGGCTAATACACTTGCTGAGCCCTATCTTCATCTCATTTACACTGGTATGAATCAAAGAACAACTCCAGTACTAAAATGGTTTGAAATTCAGTCATGTTTAGATGAAATTTTTCATGTAAACCTCCCACACGTTGTTCTTCACTGGTCTGCTGTGAACAGTAAAGCAGCAACATTTATCACAAGATGATCGCTGAGTACGTATGTATTGCTGCAAGTCTCTCTTTTGGGGCATACAGCCTAGCTGATGCTACCCGCAGATGACTCGCTTCCTTCACTGACCACTTTATCATGGCTCTAAGGCATCCAGTACAGTTCTGTTTAACCTTTATTTAAAATGACTGCGGCCTCTGGACAAATAATTTTCCCTTGGTCTCTCGTGTAGCCATTTAAGTTAGGGATAACTGCAATACAAACCTCCTCTATTAAATTATGGACTTTTACCTTCAGTTATAGGGATCTAGCTTAAATGTTTTATCATTCTAAAGGGAAAGAAAGACAGACCTATGTTATAGTAACACCTTTTGCATCATTGATCTTTCCTTTGCATGACTTCCTTTCAGAAACGTTGAGGAACAGCCCATTTTCTTCTCAGTTGCTACCAATGCAACTTGAGACAGAGCAGAGTTGTGTACACAAATCACTTTATATCACCACGTGTCTAAAGGCCAAGTTTCTTTCTGAGTGGGCTTAATAATGCCTCATTAAAAAAAAAAAAAGTGAAAAAACACAAGAGGAGTAATGTTTGTTAACAAGAGTCACATCAACTTGAGAATACCATGTCTAGGGCAAAACTCTGTGTCCATGGTCCTTTCTTCCCCTTACTGTAGCTCTAGAAACTCAGTTGTCAGAGAGAGAGACCACTGTCCAATGGTGACCAAAAATATAAATCATAGATTTCTCTCTCATAATTCTAAAATCTTCAGAGTTAACATGCAAAGTAAGTACTTCAGTAGTATCAATTACAATAGTTTAAATGCATTTAAAGTAAATATGGCTGACTGTGTAAAACACATAGCCCATGGCCTGCACTGTTTTTTCTACCCAAATGTCCATGTATGCTAGTTGATTTATAGCTGTCCAAATGGAATGGAAACACTCACTCACACATTCTCAGCGAAAGTTACTACTTGCACAATTGCTATGTGTGTGTATATATGTAGATATATAGAGATATACACATACATATATAAATATATATATAATATATGCAGATGGAGGGAGACTAATACAACATGGAGACTTGAAATAAGCAGGTTCATTCCGTGAGTTACAGCTGAGTACCTGAATTAAAGAAATCATATGTTACGTATGCCCAATCAATGTGATGATCAAAAAAAGCGAACAAACAAAAAGACCCCCACAAGCTTATTCCAATTCTCATGTTGTATTTATGCTACCTTTAGCTGTCCCCTCTTTTAACACAATTTATATCATTTGAAGATATACGTAATTGTTTACTGATTCATTTTTAGTCATCTGTGTATCAGCAGGTCATCAGTAGTAGAAGGGGAAGGGGGTAGAGCCAGAATTCTGCATTACTGCATTTTTTTTCAGCAGGACAGCTGTTTGGGAAACTTTTATCCATCTACTGAATCTTACACTACCCCTTCTTTGCATCAATAATTAACTGTATTTTATGATTTGAGGTTAAATGAATGTAGTGTAAAGACAGAGTGTGTGTATATGTCTACGCCTATACACCTTACCTGGAGTTGCAGAACGAGAGTATGATGGTGAAGTCAGTACAAACAAGCTTGTTGGTGCTGCCATTTCAAACAGAAGTCTCCTATAAAATTATGTTCGTCCCATAATGAACACTGTAAGTAAGTTATCACCAAGGTATTTTTTAATGATTTTCTTTTTCTTTTTTTTTTAAGTAAAAGTTCAAACAAGAACGAAAATATTTTGTTTGATTTTAAAGGAAGATACTTAATTCAGCTACCTTTCCAGTTAATCGTTTCTTTGGGCCCTAGTTGCTGAATTGCTTGCTGTTTCTGAGGTGTAAATAAACGTTTTGATTTATGACGTGGTTGAAAAGAAACTTGTAATTTATTTGTGAAATGCTCAAAAATAAAGGATGTATGGGCTTTTACCTTTTTTCTGGGCGTAGACATTCCTGAAACAATTCAGCAGGAGCGGAGGACTCCAAAATGACCTTGAGCCTGTCAAAGGGCTGGAGTGAGCCAGAAGCAAGAACACCTCCCATCTTGCTCTAAGTGAAAGAGATAAATTACGGTTTTCATCATCATCATCATGACATGGTTATAGGGCGAGAATCAGGAGGTTAGAGAGGTAAATAACATTTGACTACACATGAAAGCAGTAGCAGATTATTTGGCATCTGTTCAGGTAACAGCAGTGATTTACTTTCTAAAGTCCCATTCTCATTACAAAGAGTTGCACTGAGCCAAATCCAGGTCAGCTGTCCCTACGCTGGCTCGCACGCAGAGGCTTTAATGGATTTTTGTTGTGCTTCCCCCTTCTGCTTCACTTGTTTATCTGTCATCTTCCCCACCTACCACCATCAGCTCTGCTTAAATAGAAGCAATGTCCACCAAAAAAAAAAAAAAAAAAAAAAAAAGAAAAAAAAAGAAAAAAAGCAACACAGAAAAAGGATGGATGACTGTCAATCAGCAAGGCCCATCTTGGGAAGCGATGGGACTGCCTTTTTGACCTTCGGTAGTAGTCACTGATGCCGTGGCCGATTACGATGGCTTTTACCAGCAAGTACTGCCATAAGCTATGTCTGCAGCAGTGATGTGCTCTCGCCCTGTGCTTAAATCCTGGGGAAGCATCTCAGCACAGGCGTGCATGCAGATGTGGGCTGCTGCTTGTTGCTGCTCATAGCCTCTTATGTCAAAATTTAGAGCCCTTATTTCGTTCACGCCTCTGGGCCAGGTTGCGCCTATGAGCTCCCACTGCTCGAACACCTTCCTGCACCGGAACGGCAGGCTCTGCTGCCAGGGTATTGCTCTGCAGCATGGCACTGTCCCAGCAACAGGACTTGCAAGCTACTACTGCTCTTTTATTTTTTTAACTGAGCTCTCTCAACCTGTAATTAAGAATAGGAAGTGGGGTGTTTTGTGTACGTTTCAGTGCTGCCAGCTACTGCCAGACATTGGAGAAGGGCCGAGTAGGTGAAATAACAAGGAGGAGCCTGGAATCCAGGCCAGGAGAGAGAACAGGAGGAGAGGGAGCATTAAGATCCTGGGGGAACCTGCACCGCAGCACTATGCATCATTGCCTCTGTGCCAGGACATGCCTTCTCCAGCGTGAAGCCACCGCCTGTTGACATTCCCGCAAGTTGGTTTTTAGAGCTTCTAGGAAGTTAGCTAAAGTGGCATACACGGAATATCTCTGGGGAAAAAAAAAAATCTCTTTTACTACATATTTGAGACAAGTGGGAAGCTGGGGGAGGGAGGGCAGTGCCAGAAGGAAGCGTTTGAGCACAATCTACAGCAGTTTGCTTTCCCCAGGACCCACCTCCATAGGCTTGTACTTCACAGCCTTTGCCTACACTTTAGCAGCCTTTGAATCTAACGAGGGCTTTTCATGTGGTCCATAATAAGTAGAGGATGAAACAGCATACACGAAACTTGTGGTGTAATTGAGCAAAAGGTCATTACCCAAAAGCCGCAGCAAAAAAAGTGTCACTTCCTTTGGTCTCAGCTGAGATCATTGTCCTAAACTAACGCTGTACTGTGGATCTTAAAAGAGGTGTTTGAAACAGTACAAAGTTAAATCATAAGCACGGAAATGTTAACAGAGAGGAAACCGTTGAATGCATGTTTTTTTTTTTAGTGGGGTAGAAGGTCTATCTTGCCCTTTCAACCTTCTCAGGTATCATCTAACACCACACCTTCTGCTGCACAGTCTACTGTTAACTCTGTAACTTTGCACAGTTCAAGCCCTTTTAACATATTTCTCCTGCAATAATAAATCAGAACAGCCCATTCTGGCCTCAGTGCAAACGTCCTACCTGCAGAAATAAAGCAAGGGTCACTGCTCCTGCTGTATAAGCCACCGGGATGTGTTTCCTCGAGTGAAGTACCGCTCCTCCAGCCGGACTGCGCTCAGCCCCACCAGCACACGGCGACCTTCCCTGGTCCTGCAGGTACAGCAACAACTCAATCCAGTACGCTTCAGCGGTATACGATGCCTGACCATTTCCAAGTGCAGCTGTGGGACACCACCAGCGATGTGGCTGGATATGCTTTTGAATGATCTGCCTTCCAGCACAAGAAGAGCAAAAGCATTTACAGTACTTGTTTCCTGCAAGGCATGCTGAACATTCAGTATGAAAAGCTATAGCTGGACACTGTAATTAATATGTTACTTATAAACAATGCTCTGCAATACAATTACAATACCAAATTGATTTAGAGTGGAGGATGTTCATCAACAGCTTTTCTTAGTACTCTTTTCTTTCTTTTTTTTTTTTTAAAAAAAAAAAAAAACTCCCTTAGCATTAGCTTTCCAAAGTGAGCACATACATACATCGGTTTATCAGAAGCCTAATGAACCATAAGTAGACAGTATATACACACAGCTGGACTAAATCTTTATGCCACTAACTTTTTCTTTTGTTTTGTTTTAAACTTTCGGCTTTTATAAATATGACCATCGTTGTTTACACGTTATCGCACTTTGAATTTCATCCCGGAGTAGCGTTGCCGTTCCAGGTGCCTTGCCAGCCTCCCCCTCACCAGAATTGCTCTGTGAGGGACAACGGCAAGATAATATGAGACTAGCCCAGATGTGGCAATGGCCAAAAGGAAAAAAAAAGGGGGGGGGGGGACAAAAAAGAAAAACACAGCCCTTTTGTACACAAATAAATAAACCGTCACCTCAGCTGTGTCTCATTCTTTGTGCTATTTGATCAGCTGTAGAAGAGCAACAGTGCTGCAAGACACTTTCCCAGTATCTATAAAGTAGGGACTGTAACCTGCCTCGGGGTTGCAGCATGTTATTGACTTGGTGAGCACCAAGGGAGTTAAGCCTTTGGTGGCATTTGAACACCTAACTCCTACCAGCATCACTAAAATGTCAGGCGCCTGAGCGCAGGAACCTTTTCTCCCTCTGAGTAATAAAATGATTATATAAATGTAAACCAATTCTTTTGTTTAAAGCTGCCATGAGCTAATACATGCCCAAATGTTTCCTGCATCTCAAGGTAGTTTAATTGTCATTATCCTTCATATTAAGCAAAACCTCCAGACAAGAGGTGCCTCAATTAACAAATATTCAGCTTTTCGTAGCGTGGAATGCAGAAGAGAAAAGCCCAAGACGAGGGATTCTTGGTTCATAAGGTGATCACGAATAGGGCAGCGAGAGCGCAGCAGAAATGGCACAGCACAGGGACTAGAATAACTCATGTCAGGAGAGACTGAGACTGAAGCAAAGATTTGGGCTTCAGTGCAGTAAAATTCACATGTTCAAGCGGTGGCTGTAGCTACATCGTGCAAGAACTAGACCGGGCACGACGTCCGGCAAGGTTTGCAAAGCCTCGGTGCCCAGCGCCCGCGCGCTCCCGGGCGGAGCGGGGGCCCGGGGCCGGTAGGCAACCGCAGCCCCACGGCCGTGGGGCACCTGGGCAGGGCCCAGCCTCCAGCGGAGCTGTAACTTGCTTATAACAAAGATAAATAATACACAAACGGAATGGACGCATTGTTCAATTTAAATTGTTTTTTTTTAAAAAAAAAAAAAAAAAAGTGTGTGTGGCCACACTCACACAACTGAGGTGATGTGTTTCACTACACACACAAAGCAGCAGCAGCTATTTATTTTTTTAATTTGGTGTTCAATAGTGAATACTCATTAAGAGCTCATTTCATTGGGAAAAAAATTAGCACTATGCAATTAAACTATATTACCTACTAATTAATATGGGAATTGGGGTGAATCAAAGATCTTTTTAAAGAGGTGGAAGTGGGGCCAGCAGATAGGGTGGAGATGACCAGGCAGTCATCTCCATTAGCCTGGCAGGTGATTTTTTTCTTTTATATATGCTGCTTTAGGATTTTGCTGAGGAGCCTTTTTTTTATTTACTCGTTTTAGTTTCAAAGGAAACCTGAACTAAAAAGAAGAAAATAATGTGGGTTTTCATGAAATCTGGAAAAATGGTTTGAAGAGAGAGAATAGACTGAGACATTACTCATCCCCATAAGACGTTCAGCTTTCACTTTGTTTCTGAAAAGACCAATTCTTGGCTCTCTGCTTCTTTCCATTACATAAATTTGAAACATCCTAAGACTAGAAAGTGTGACAGAAACTGCTGAGCCTGCTGAGCTCCTCAGTTCTGGAAACCCTTTCCCTTTGGGAGATCCCTGTTAGTTTGTTCTTGCAAAAGGACACCGATTCCTTAACAGCTCCCACGAGCAGCCCAGTTTCTTCTGAGGTTTACCAGAGGAGGTTTACCACGTGCAAACCAGACTTTTACGAAATGCTGCCATTCTGGTAATCGAGAAGAAAGAAGAATGCCAAATCTCCAAGGAAATGCAATCCAAAGAGCCTGCTGGCCTCTTTTGCTTTATTAAATCATCACTCAGTCCAAAAGCTAACCTGTTTCGAAGTAGGACGCCACATCATGAGTTGAGACTGTGAACACTCACTACTCACTTTCCAACACATCACACAAACTGTTCAGGAGCAGAGGGCCTTGTTCCAAACAAAGATTTGTTTAAAATGGTTGTTTACACCCAAATGCAGGAGGAGACTGGATTCAAAACCAAACTGAAGTTTGATGGCATTTGGGAGCTCATGAACACTTTTCCTAAAATTCTGGGTCTAGTCATATACCTTGGTGGGAATTTCACAAGCCATCCTAGTTTTTTGCTCCGATTTCTGCCCTTTCGAGATCAGTCTTTCATTATATAATGGCACCGCGGAGTTCAATATACCAATCAGAAGTAAAGCAAAAGTCTAAGATCGTCTTAGGATCTGATGTGTGACTAACATAAGATTTTTTGGAAGTCCAGTTTTCTGACTTCCCATTGCTTTACACCTTACATGTCATTTTTACAATTAATGCCACTTACACCATAAATTTATAAATCAGATAGTGGCTTTGAGTCACTAGTTTTTTTCTCCCCGTTTGTAGAGCTGTAAATTACTTTGCAGCAGGACAAGCCCTGATCTGACTGGTAGATCATTGTATTATACAGCTGTGTTACGAATCAAAACCCATTCACGGATACTCATTCATTTGAGAGAGATGTCGCTGGCCTAACGCAACAGGTTTCTTTCAAGCCCTCCTTTGTATTTCGTTCTGTTATTTCTCTGTTAATAAATAAATAAAACCCCCCTTGGCTTATGGCTGTAGGAGATGAAAGAAGTCCTTTTTTCATGTCAACATTGTGTGGTGCTGATGGAAGCTGGCAACAGTCTAAGCCTGGCTCAGGCTTCTCTTCTGTTTGCTTCATTAGCATTTTGCTTGGTTGTCCCTGCCAAAGTCTCCTGGACATTTCCGAACCCTGTGAATTGTTGCAAACACTGCAATGTCCAAGTGCGAAATGAACTGCATGGAAACTCCTGGGATCCTGTTAACAGTGTATTAACAATAACCTCGAGTTTACAGGAAACAACAGGCACTTGTTCAATGGGGAACGTGTTCTCAAACTGACACTCAATTCTCACTGCATATTTTAGCATCATTTTTGCACCTTAGTTAAGAACTACCATGGGTCTTGAAAGCCTGTTTACTCATTTAAAACTAGTCTTCCTAAACCAAGAAAAAAATAAAACAAGAGCACCAAATTAAAATACAAAAAGCTTAGTACTTCAAAGAAGATTTTAGAAAAGAAACACTAATTTATTGCAATTCTGATTCGCCTGACACTGAATTCCAATGTCATGACTTATATCTGCCAGGTGCTTAATTACCTCTGAGGTAATATAATCATGTAGAAAAGATTTGAATTTTTTAAAATAAGAAACTGTAAAGAAATTAAGCTGAACAAAGGAAATGGTAAAGTGCACGCAAAAATAAGTTCTTGTAACAATGAAATACCTTAAACATTTAATAATGATAGTCAATCTTTTTAGATGACAAAGCTAGATTTTAACTTCTAAAGGCATGAAAAAAGCGTCATACTTTTTAAATCAATGCCTGCATTATAAATAAACTTCTACTGCCACCAGCCTACTGCAGATTACACCACATCTATATGAAGCTAGTGGTCCAGGAATGACATGCAGCCCTGAAAAGCCCAGCTGTTACTCACGGATCCACGCTACGGCACCTCGAGAGGAACAGGCTCCCCGGAGTGTATTAATGCAGAGCAACTACCGCCTTTTCCTGGAGAAGCTTCCCCTGGGCGGTAAGAGCCAGTGCCAGACCGTTCGATTTGACCGCCTTTACGGATAATCTTCACGGCATCTGCATCGCTCCTGCCCGGGCGGTATTATAGACAAATATTAGACAAACTTAACTTCTGAACTGTATCTGGAGCTTCATGATTTACACAACTTTCCAGTCATGAGCAGCTGCCTTTATGTATTTATATATAGATGTGTGTGTTCATATGTATGTATACACACACACACATATATATGGATTATTTCAAATTAGGCTGCTAAGAAACATGTAGGAAAGCCACATAAGGGATCCAGGTAATTTACCTCAAATGGGTATATTAAATTACAACATTATAAATATATGTTATTGTTTATTATAAAAACATAATTACTATTAACAGCAATATCTGAGTTAGTATTCAAGATATGACTTCCAACAAAATGATACCATTGTTTTAACAACACAGAAACCACTGAAATTGCTATTAATTAAAGTCTCTCTTTCATCACAGCCAGGAACAGTTTCCCAGCTTAACAGGCAGTTGCTACAGCTATCAAACGTTAGGATAGTCTAGAATAGCTAGATCCTATGCTGATACTAGGCCCTGGGTACAGCAGATACAAGTACATACATCTATGTTTGTATGCGTGTGAGAATCTCTGTTTTCTTTGTCAGAGACACACATCTGAACAAAATACTGCTTAATCTCTGTGTGCTTACACTCACCCACACATAGCAGTGAATGTTTGCAGACACTGCATTTTGTGGAACATGATGTGTAATTCTGGCTGACACATGTAATAAACCAGGAATAGGTCTAAGGACAGGACTGTCATCTTGTACGAGATGAAGATATAGGACTTGATGCTTACAGGACCATGCTCAGAAGTGCAATTAGTGCCGTAACAAAGACATCTTCCCCTCAGTAACAAGGATTGATACGTAATTTGGAACCTGCAGGCTACAAATATAGAACCTGATCTCTGCAGTTGAGTATGTAAGGGACTTTTACTCTGCATCCTAGACAAAGAAATACACACACCAGTGGAAATATTCCATGCCTTGAAGCATGTTTGGTCTCTTACCTCTGTTACGCATCCTCTGTTCTGTCTCCATCTCATTTTGGAGTTACGTCTTTGATGGGCCACATGATCATTTTTCAGCCACTGATCTAACTTTGGCATAAAGTAAAACATCCCCAAACTCACTCACCATTGCCTTCATTTCAAGTAGCTTAATCTGTCACTTCTGGATAGTGTTTTTTTAAGGATGCATCTCATTTTCTTCTTTCCTCCCACTGTGCAATTGCACCTGTTGTAATCTAACAACAAATGAGATTAAGTAAATGGTCAACTTGTGCATGAAGCAGTCCCAACTGGAAAAACACATGATGGTTGTTAAACATTATACAGTGTTGTATATACTATTGAAAAATGAGTATGGCTAACACAGCAGTCAGAGCCCTTTGGAAGTGCCTTTCTGGGCAGAACTGTGCAGGTTTGCAGACATATATTTTGTCATGCCAGCTCTAATTAAGCTTGTCTAATCACATCTCTGACAAGGGTTTCAGGCTGAGCATACAAATTCCCTAAGACATTAGCTGCCGTAGCTACATAAGTGTCCTGTAAAACAGTAGGGAGGGGAGGTCTCCAGGGAAAGTTTATACTTCTTATTAGATCATCTGACATAATTGGGAAAATGGACAGGAACTTGGACACACAAGCCTTTTGTTAAAGATCAGTGAAGAATAATTTTATTGTGTGTCCAAAAAGCATGCTCATTTTTTCATCCTCACCTGCATCAGTTGTTCAGATGAAAGACTTCCAAGTCTTCTCTGTTTTATATCCTTCTGTCATTGCAACAACTACTACAATGAAAGAATATCCAATAAAGAAAAGGAGCTCTCTGACAGACTTCTCTCATCTTTCTTTGGATTTGTTTCTGGCAAACCAAAAAGGAATCAAAGAAAATTAAACAGCTTCTACTCAGGTATCATCTTGGCCCTAGAAATATTTAATTTTTCTCTGCAAAATGGAACAGCTTTGGCTAGCAAAAGTTTGGCCTCCCAAATTTCCCACAAATTGATGCTGTGAGATACTAGAGATTAGGCCTAGATGCTTAAATTCTCCTAGAGAGAAGCAGAAATACCATGTTCATGTTCTCCATTTGAGGGACTCATTCCTCCGTCCGCTGCTTGGTGTATAGGCAGGCTCTAAGGACATCTGCAATTCAGCTCTTGCTCAGCCTTGCTGAGAATGAAAAGCTTCCAAGCAGGTCCATAAAAAAATTTGCCAAAGCTTGAGGAATTTAATCTAGAAAGAGGTGGTACCTACAGACTGTAGCAGCTGAGAAACTTCTCAGGCTTTACTGCAGTTTTGGACTCAGGCACATAATTGCCATGGAGATACCACATGACTTTTTGTGGATCTGTACAAAGTAATGCATCTTATACGGAATTATTCTCTATGAAACACTACTTCAAAGTGCAAGCAGTGTTGGGTGTGAGGTGTTGAATATGAACAGTAAGTTTTTATCTTTTGCCTGCTGTTGTTCACACCACTGCTGCCACCATACTTCCCTGTGTATGTCACTGAGCCTAGAATTTTGATTTGTGTTTATCTGATCAGTTGAAGTGGTGAAACTAGGGTTAAAAATACAGCACTTTACATGAGATATATAGGGAGGAGGAACCAGGATCCAGAATAAATTTCACTTTGCGAATTGACATGCTAATTTAAGTTGGGAAAGAAGACCATAACCCTATTCTCAAGAGTTCAATAGGGAGCAAGATTGGGCTGCAGGTAGAATTTAATTACCACTATGCTTTAAATGGCTATTGCTTAAAAGGCTGGTGCCAGAATCAAAGTTAGGTTTCTACTTTATACTAAAAACACACACAAAGGACTACAGTAATGTCTGTAAAGTGCATACATTTAGCAGCAAAAGGCTTTTATTGTACACAGTTACTATAATTTAGTCTGTGTCATTACTTGAATGTAGTCATTGTAGCTGTTTTGTGGTGGCCTTGGCTCTTCTAATTTGAATACCTTTGTTGGAACTTTAATTTGTTGGGGGAAAAAAATAGAATATCTGAAAAATACACAGTATTCTGATCAAACTGATAACAAAGCCAGAGCTTTCCATGTTCTAATCATATGCAGCATTTGTGTTCTTTTGTTTTAAGTGTAGAAACATAATGAAATAATTCCATAACATAAAGCTTGATGAAAGTGGCAATTAAAAATGAATCGATCTGATACATCCTGTTCTTCAAATTACCATGTTCTATATAATGTAAATCTCTATCTCCTTCACTAAAATTTTAGTCTCCCATCTTGATTAGGCAAATATTGAAAACAATAATCATTTTTCACTAAAGTGAGCCTTTAATACGGAGTAAAAAGAGTGCACTATGGATATTACATTTTCCACAGAAGACTGGCTATCACATTAGTGTTTGCTATTAGCGTATTTCATGCCGCTCCATCATACTGTCTTTCACTGAAATCCTACATTTGCTGGAGCAGATGGAAAGTTAGTTTAAATTAATTGAAAGCATGCTGTGCACAGCTTGTGGTACCAAGAACATGCAAAGAAGAAAGGAAGATGCATCAATTTCCTTCCTAAGATACCTATATAACTGTGAGAAGAGATCTCTTAAGAAACCATCAAGATAGTGTGCTTTTTTTTTTCCTCCCAGAAAGCTAAATTGCTTTGATTTTAACATGAAGAGGAGAAGGTAGTGAAATTGGTTGGATATACACCATTTGAAAACTAAATTGTGCCTGGGATGGATCATAGCAGAATGGCACAGAATAAGCCACTCCCTGCTTCTTGTTTTGTTTCTAGGGTCTATCTTCAAGTCTCAGTAATATTGATGAGTTTGAAGATTAATTACCTTCTCACTTGTTCTAGTTAATACTAGTTGCTATATCTGGAGCCTCAGCTGTTTTTCCTTCATCACTGAAAATCCAGTTTCCCTCATTGTTCACCAAACCAACAGCCAAATTTATTACTAATTAAATATAAATAGTGACAGAAACTTTTATTGGTTAATTTGCCCTTTTTTTAAAGGAAAATATTCCAGCTATTCATTTCGTACTGGTTTAAAAACCTGGGGTAGGGGGGAACAGGCACCCAGAGGTCTCTCAGGTGGGTGGTGTCTGATTTGCACACTCTGTTCTGCTAGACAGGCTGCAGTGGGCAGATGGGAGGAAGGCTTTTTGCTTATGTCCACCTCACTTAGGCCAAGGTGGGACCCTCTGGCAAGAATGCAGGTTGTTACTTCTTTTACAGTAACTGAACTTCAAAAAATTAATGTGTAAAACAAGCTTCTGGAGGATAATGTGGGGAAAGCAGGCAGAAAGCCAGAAATCTGCAGCAAGAGTCTGCTTGGGCAGGGAGCTGGCACAAAGGCAAGTTTTAGAGGTGATGGGAAGAAGATAGTACTTAACCTCAGAGGGACTTAAGGCAGAATTTGTTGCTAACAAAGAAGTCAGTTGTTGGACTCAGAGAGACCCTAAGGGTCCTACCTGAAAATAGGACAAAGGGGAAAGATTTGTATACGAACTCTATCATTTTGATCTGTCTTGCTCCTTTTTCTCTGTTTATATTTCTACTTTTTTCAAATTTGCATTCAGACAAAAGTGAGCTTTAGAGCTGTAGATCCCTTTGGCTATCTTTGGCACGGATAGGAATCCTATTCCTTTGGAGTCTCAACACTGGCCACACTTTCATTTTCTTCTCAGAAAGGTCACAAGTGAAGAAGAGAGCAAAAATACTTTTTAATTTTGCTTTTTCAGATGTAAAGGTTGATGTGGATCAACATAAAATAATGGTTTGGGTTTTGAAAATTCACATATTTCCCTAGAAAAGTTCAAATAAACCAAATACATCCCATTTTTTGGCAAAAATTAGAACAGATATTTTCCAATAATCTTTGGGGGAAATTAATCTTATATGGTGGTATTTCCCCTCCCAATTCTCCATTCTGACTGTAACTAGTGTACCTGAGCTGTCAGGGGTCTTATATCTGCTAGTCACTAAACACATCTGACTATCTCTAATGCTTGTGCTATATTGCCTGCAGATAATATACAACTTCAGTAACTGTAAATCAGAAAGATGAAATAATGTAAATCTTTTCCAATCCTACCTCTCTGGCTTCATCTTTCTTCTCTTCAGAGAATTTCAGCTGTTGCAATTGAGCATACCTTCCTCTTTCAGTGATCTAGTGACATTGCCTGTCCTCCAGGAATACTTGTTTCTTATATTAGATAGCCCTGAAATTCAAACATTCTCATACAGGTCTTTACAAAATATTTGCCTCATTGACTTCATTTCTTCCACAAATATCTCTGTACCTCTTTGTTCTTCCCCAGAATTTTATTTACTTTTTCCTTATTATCAGCTTTCAGTTTTGCCCTTTACAACACGCTGCCTACAGGATTTTCTTTCCCCTTTTTTCCTCCATGGTACAGATTCTTTATGACTACCTGAGTCGGCATTTCTTCCTGAGTTCTTAGAAAGTCGTATCCAAACCTGTATCACAAGTATTTCTATGTTGTATTTAATTCACAACCAAATTATGCTTTACCTCGTGTGCCAAACGCCTTGATTCATGAGCAAGCATGCATAACGCAAGGGAAAACCTGGCTCCGAGATCGTAACTTCTCTTGAGCACATGACAGGTGTCTTAGTTCATATTAACAAAGCTCTTTGGAAATTTAGGGGATTGTATAGGTAATCATTGTTTGATTAATAATTTACAATACCAACAGGACAGAAATGAAAACTGGAGAATGACAATCTCAAGGCAGCTGTACGCCTGTCAAATATGCAAATCTTCTACTCTTCTTCCTCTGCTGGGGCACTGCTTAACCCCATGCTGAGTTGCCTTTCTAGAACATAACCCTGACAGTATTCACAAATGATTAGATAGTCATAAAGAAACAAGGAATGAGTGAGAATTAACTTCCCACCTCCTAGTGTCACTTGAAGATTAATTTGCCTAAAACTAATTAGTTGCCTTGCCATGAGCCAAATGAAATGGAAAAAAATCAGACCAAAAAACAAAACAAAAAACATCCTACACAACCAAAAAACTCCTCAGAGTTTTGCATCTCTGAATCTATGTGCAAACAAACTGTGCTTCTGGAAAAAAATATTAGATTAAATCCTCACAAAGACGACTTTTTTTAAGGAGTAAATGAAACCATGGCACAGCTGGGATGAAGTATTTCAGCCTTTTCATGGACATTTGTAAGAAAAATAAATGTTGTTATATGGAACTTCCTTCTGAAGATAAAAGTGTAATCTAGTTTCAGACTGCAGGAGTTCAGAGAGCTAAGGACATATGGAGGCATTTCACCGAGTTTGCCAGTTAACATCAGACGTAGCTTAATGGTCACCAAAAGTCATTAGTTACTGCTAGTTACGAGGAAGAGTACGTGAAATAAATTACTCGCTGTGTTGCAGAGTCAACGATGCAATTAGCACCTTGGTTTGGAGGTGATTCTTTCCCTACTAGGGTAAGAAAATCAGGCAATAACGAAGCTACCTGCATAGAATTCATTCATAAGGATGTGAGCCAGGGCTCTGCACAAATCCCGTATCTGCTGAAAGGAAAAGAGGATGAGCAGAACCCAGAACACTAACTAGGAGCTTTTAATAGTCACTGGAGCATATGTCAAGACTAATGATTGGAGACAAAGTCTATAGCTAAGTGATGGTGGATGATCCTGGCTTCCCTATGCACGCTGTTTGTCTTACGGTTAACAATTTTTACTTTACTTCTAATTTCTCTGTGTCCAACTACCTGTTACCTCCTCTGTTAGCCAAAGCACCCTTTTGTACCTGCTATGGTTTTACTTTTCTCTGGAGCTATTAGAGCATTTAATGTGTTTAGCTGCCTTTTGGTGAAATAATAGCAGCTAGAAATAAAGGGAGTGACCAACTGTCTTACAATTAGCCAGCTCTGTACAGCTCAGCAGTGCTCCACAAGTGAAATTTTGCAACCTCTGTTCCACACCACTGCCATTATTTATTAGCTCTACAGTCATCTGAGATCTTTTCCACTGAGAAGTAGGTACCTGCTGCAATTCAGCAGCACAAATACAGTAAGATGAATGACAAAAATTTGTAAATGCTGTTGTCTTATCGAAAGAGATCAGAGGTTTCAAGTTCTGGCAAATTTTTCAGTTACCAGGGTAACAGGTTAGCATTTCTAATTGCCCCAGAGAATCTAGGAGATTGTACAATATACAATCAGCTACTACTGTCTCGCTAAATCATCTAGTTTTGGACACATGCAGCTGGTTTCATCTGTGAAATCAGTGGGACTTCCTGCCAAATATACTAAAGCATTTTCATAACAAACAGTAGCAAAGCCAGCCCTGAGTAAGGTTAAGCAGGAACGTTCAATTAATTGTGCATTAGGTCCTGCTCTTTAGATACCACACAAATGATTTACCCTTCTGCTTACAAAAAAAGCACCAGAAGTTTTAGCATGCATCCGCTCTGTGCGTTGGGCTCAAACGTTATGAGCTTTGTCTGCACATTATGTTAATTGAATCAATCTCTTTTTTATGAACTATACCACACGCATCCCAGGATAGGTGCAATTAGCAATTTTAGATCTGCTTTTTTAAACAAGGAGAACAACCTAAAGGAGGAGAGACTGCTGTGAAATTGCCACTAATGAAACAAAGGTGAGAGTACTAGAGTGGGAAGGTATCATGAAAATGTATTTACTTACTTCTTTGAAGACCATTATCTTCATGTCTTTCTCTAAGAAAATTACAGCTACTTGTTATCAATTAGGTTATTATATTTGAACAAGCTTCACAAAATCAGTAGCAGAGATGAGCTTTTCTTCTCTCTCTTTTTTTTTTTTTTCCTCTCTCTCTGAAGAGAATTTAAAACTGTAAATTTAAAACATTTCTAGAGAATTCTACTCTGGAAAGGGAACATGTTACCTTATAGGTCTATTGCCACCGAAACCAATCTCTGGCTGAGCACGTAAAAGATTGCTTTGAATGTTCAGCCCACATCTGTCACCTCCCAAGACACTAAAGGCTCAGGCGACCACATCCTTCCTCACAGCTGGCAAAATGGCATCCTAAAAAGATAATTAAAAAAAAAGGAAGACTGGTATAAAAGTTAGGATGTTCTAGATTTCTACACACTATTGAATTTCTATTGCTGTAGTGCATTTGTGAAGATTTTAGTAAGTATTCTCCATAGGTATTTTCTCTCTTTAAGCCCTGGAACTCATTTTTAGTTTTCTACGCACATGTAGGTAAGCATTATAAAGATCACTATAAACTAAAGCTCATACTGCAAAAGAATTCAGCTCTTGCCCATTTTGTGTTGTGTTTCTGATAGCTTAAAAAAAAAGTAAGGAAGAGGAGGAATATCAAAGCAATCAGCACTTCAGCTTGCTGGCATAAACTAAATTTCATCTTGAAAATGAAAAGTAAAAGGTCCAAAACATGCGATGCTATGATTCACCTTTAGTCATTTTGGGAGGAAAAATAACAACAGGTAATTGAGCATTCAAACAAAATTGCTTGAAACCAGAATGTCAGAGGCCTATAGCAATCACACATAACGACCAACAGATCAGAAGTTACCAGCAAATAATATTAGGGAATATCTGACTATTTAAAGAATCTAACCAGACTAAAATCTGCTTCTAGATCTGCCATCTGTTACAAACTGTTATGTATAGTCTAGCTTCAATATTAAATTGTTCTTTTTTTCTTTAAAAATATCCCAAACTATTCATGTACCGAGAAGGAAGGAGAAGGGGAGTAAAATTGTTTAATACATTATTCATTAGAAATTATTCTAGCAGCTTTATACCCATCCCAGTGGTATCTTTGCTTCAGGTGGAGATAACCTTCACCAAGTCTTCCCAAATTAGGTGTGATATAATACCTTCTCTGATATTGTCGATACAATACTGCACAGTACATGCAAATGAAAATGGTGCAGTGCTACACAAGGCACTACATAAAAATCCAACATAAGGAAACAAGGAAGAGCACTTATCTTCCAGGAACAGAGACTAATCTTTGGGGGAATTATCTCAGGCCATTGCTGTCAGGGTGCTCTGCTGCTGAGTTACGTCGGTAACAATAATTCATTTTTTAATGGCTAGAGACCTACACTGTAATTCTGCACTGAAGTCTATCCTAAAATTTATTAAGGAAGTTGCAATGCGTTGGAGCTATATATCTAGATGAGATCTAATCTTCATTAACTCTCAGGAGGTGCTGCAGCAGGAGAGCATCAATGCTGAAGCCTTAGAGCACTGTGCACAATCCCTACGCGAGTTCACCTATGGTACCCAGAGGCCTACTCCTGCCACATAAGTTGGTATCTAACTTCAGAGAAGCAAGGAGAACCTCAGAACTGTGGTGGAGGTACCCAGTCCTGGTCATGTACGAGCCCCACCTTGCTCCTATCAGGAAACAGCTCTTGGTTACAATGAACATTTGAAAAACAAAATAGAATCCCTCTTTATAGAGGTGCTCAAAAAAGCCTCATAAAATCTAGCCATCACCAAGAAGGAACATGCAAGTTTAATAAAAGACATTGCATATGTTTGCAGGAACAAGAGACATGGAAGGAGGATGCTGGAAGGCCCTTCTAGTTGTTACATTCAACATTTTTCTATGAGTAAAAAAGGAAAACACTTTATATATGCATGCAAGAATATATTACTATTCCAATTAAAATCAAGGAAAAGACAGTACATAGCTTGGCGTCAAGGTGGGTGTCAGCACCCTGCTCTCCCATCCCACCACAGGGAGGTCCATGAGGTCAATGATGCTGTTTCGAGGTTGGCTTATAGCTACTTTAACATTGTCTTGTGCCAGTTTTCCCAAAGGCAGGTACTTTCATCCTAAACTACAGCCTTTTGCTTTATAGGGGTTGTTTGATGGACTTCTGCCACATATGCATCACTCAGCAATGCCAGATAAACATTAGATCTCACAATTTAGTGATATAAGAACAAACAAGGCTGAGGATGAAGGGTAGCAAACAAGTCCTGCAGTCATGCAATAACCACGTAACCATTTATTTTTTGCTGTTAGACTTGAGCTACCTGATTGCTCTGCAGCTAAAGGAAATAAGAGAAGTCCTGGGCTAAGGTGAAGCCTGGTGGCCTTTGGTCTCTTACTGGCAATGAAAACAGCATGTTTAACAGGCCACTAGGATACACCTAGCTATACTACAGGTCTCTCTGGTTGGTTTGGGCTCTCAGGCTATAAGGCCTATCCTGAAAATCCTTTCAATGGATTTGACCTCAAAATAAGGCAAAGTAGAACAGTGAAATTGGGGGTGCTGTCGCTATGATCACTGACAAACACCACCAAGCTGCAGCTTGGAAACAGCCTAGCCCACCTAAATTTAAATCCAGCCTCTGTGATTCCAGGGATCCAAATGATAAAACAGTCTTTCCAATTTTAACAATGTCATTTTGACATCTTTACTTGACTTGGGGAGAGGAAGCCTGAGGATAACTTTATCACAAAGTAGCAGATAGCAGTTAATGACGGAGATCAGACTCTGTGTTCAGGGTGAATAAAACGTGGTGTTTCCTAACAGTGATTAATGAGGTAAAATGCTCCAATTTCATTCGGAGATGCTGCAAACAGAGCAGCTAAAATTCAAGCAGGAGAGAGGGTAAAGACCATTGCCAGTGAGCTGGTCGCTGCGTTCAAAACTCTATCAGGCTTTGGAAAAGGAAAGACACTAGTGTATTTGGGAGGACCAAGAGAAATCTTTACTTATTTTTATATTTAGCCGCAGAACTTGACATCTATGCGTACTCTCCCCTGCAGTTACATTGTTTGCATGTGCCAATATTTGCATTAGTCTGCTTTGATTTATTGAACAATGTGTAACTTCATGCAAAAACAGTATTTTCAGCATTCACCTGCCAGCACTTAAGCCAAATAATCTCAGAATTTGTTCAGTTTTAGTGCTGGTTTTGCAGTGAATGTGACTAATTAAAGGAGAGTTGCCAGACGTTTTTCTGTGCCTCTATTGCCTTTCAGAAAATTATCTGAGAGGGATCTAGCCCAGTCCAACTTCAGACAACTAAAAGCCATCAGCCTAGCTGCCTAAGTTGGCTGATAGCTACAGCAAAACCATCTCCAAGTAGAAACACATCCTAGCTTGAGTATCAGATTGTTGCTCTCTGTGTCCTTTGTCATCCGCTGCTACACAGGAAATTTCTTTTCTGCTGGCAATATCCCTTGCAGAAAGATTTCAACGTACTTACTAACACTCTGGGTTAATGTTGGCAGCCAAGTTCTATTCCCTTAATGATACTAACCTGAATATTATCCATCACCAACATCAACACTGTAGAACCAGATCAAAAAATATCTGGGATATCTGAACGCTGAGATAACCATGCTCACACTGGTTATGTCACCCAAGCTCATCTCTCCAGTAACAGGCTCTAGATACCCCTTCTCACTGTCCTGCTTGTCTGCTTAACTAAAAAAACAACAACAACAACAAAAACAAATAGGAAAAACTGCTGCCTTCTGTATGGGACAAGATCAGACAGATCCTGTTATTCAGAAGGCTCTGATTTCTCAGAAAAACGCTCCGGGGTAAAGGAAAGCTCTTTGGGCATCTCCCCGAAGTGGTGAAGGGTTACTGCAGTACTGACCCCAGGGCTTGTCACTGCCCACCCGATAACCCTGCTGGGTCCAGCACAAACGGTAATTTAGACAATCCACGCCAAGGGCTCACCTACGGAAAACACTGCCCCCTCTGTATTTCTCTTTAATTACATTGTTGTGCACCATTTTAATCAGAAAGCACTCTCCTTCCATGATTATGCAGTTCATACGTATTTTCAGACACCCCCCCCCCTTTTTTTTGAATGTTAATGGCCATGGTCTGTGCTTGCTTCCTAGAAAGCTTCAGGACCAAGTTCTCTGTTGCTATCTCTCTGGCTTTGAAACTGGAAGTGACCCCCCAAAAGCACTCGCTCAGAAGCCTTGCTTGGTGCCTCTGTGCCACCACCAGAAGGGACTTCTGTCGCTGGCAACGGCATGTAGCTAACGTGCTCCCTTTCCCTCAGCACCTGCCATTATTTTCTCTAACGGTTGCAGAGCTGGAGAACTGATGTCTTTACCTATTTCTGTGCTTTTCTTAATGTAATATAATGTAACCGTTAAATACATTTGAAAACCTGGTAATGTATCTTTGAATCCTTCCGCAGGAACAGTGTTATCTGTATGTTTACTGCACTCTCTTTATAGTATACTTGTTTATGCATGACTGATTAATAGGCCCCCAAGCTATATTCAACCTGCTACCCATAGTAAATTGTTCTTTCTGTTGTCTCTGTCATTTTCTTTAAAAAATCAAGCTGTTTTATAATTAAAGAGTCCCTTGAAGGTCTTGTTTCAATAAACAATCATTTCTTCCTCTGGGTGAAGTTCTCGTGCTAATAAACAATTTAACAGCAGATACTATTTTTCTTGTCTCCAGAGCTAACCTTTTACGGGAGATCCTCTACAGCAAACTTTGAAACGTGATGCTGACTATACGTACAGATTCAAAACTCGAGCATGTGTTCATTAGCCCGGAACTAGATCTGTTCTAATATGCATATTGTGCGAGTTACAGAGGATTAATTGCTCACAGTCATGTTTAGACATTTTCATATGTCACACAGAAGATGGCTGAACAGTTACTTATCTCCAGCAGCTTTATCCTTAATTACCTTTCTGTCTGATAAGTCCAAATTTGGGATTCAATGCACAGTGAAAATCTTCTGTATTAATTAGAGATTGTAACTTTGTTATACAGTGTGTTTTCTATGATAAACGGCTTTTTCTTTGAATACTGAATGTTTTGGGAAAGTAGCGACGTCTTTGATAGTTTTGCCATACTGTCAGAAAGTTTTTCCAGATTTTCAAAATGGAAAAAAATATTCGAGTGACATTTGATATGAGCAAATTTATATATTTTTCATCACTTTTTGTTGACGTTTTAATTTTCTGGAAAAGAAAATGTTTTGGTAACTCACTTTTGGGGGCATTTTTAATGCAATTTAATACAAATTTTGGCTTCAAGCAATAAAGCATCACAAAAATATTTGTACAAAATATGAAATGGATCAGTTTCAGATCCTACCACTGTGCCTGCAAATCAGGTTCTTTAATCACTGCTTTAATGAGCCATGTTTTGGCAGCAAGTTTAAATTTCTAAATATTTGATCATAACATTTCTTTGATTTGGGTGTGTTTGTATAGCAAGATGTCTTGTTTTTCTTTTCATATGCTACTTTCAGTGCAATTTTAGACAGATTCTCTAGCTGATACCGGATGTCATAGTTCTTCTGAAGCATTGGAGGTACAGCAATTTATGCTAGGTTTGAATCTGCCCCAAAGACATCACTTTTTTCACATTCAAGCATATTCTCTAAGAAAATTATATTAGCTATTATTATCCTCGCATTTGTTGCGTCTCAAATGCCTTCAGATACTGACCTGACTTCCCCTATGAATGCCACTCACTTGCTGTTTTCTGCCACTAATTATGCTAATTGTTGATGTAATTTCCTCTTATAAAATTTTGTGCTCGCTACATTTTCACTGTCTTGTATTACATTAAATAACCTACAGACCTGTGGCCTACGTAAATGCATATATACACACATGACAAAGTGTGGTATTCCGCATGTATGCTCTCCAGTCACATCAATGAAACAACACAAGACCATGTTTGTATTAGTGAGCATTAAAAAAATGTCCTTCAAAGACCACACATTTACACACAACCTTCTCAAAAATTCTTTTGTTCATTATATCTTCTCTTGGTCTTTGGAGCTCTAATTTTTACAGTGAAGTATTGGCTTTGCATTTGTTCAGCGTCCCTCATTTTGGTACAGCTAGATAAAAGTATTCGCACTGTTGATTCCACTTCAGAGTTGTCTTTCCCGCAGCCCCCATGGGGCATCTTCATTTCTCATATCGACGCTCACTGCCTTGGAGAGCGCTACCACCCTTGGTTCAAATTCCTAATAAAGTCAAAATGTTCTTGCAAACAGCCCGGAGACCTTTGGGAACATCTTCGGGATGAAAATTAAAAGGGTGATGGGAATTAACTTGCCCAGAGCCGCAAGAAATGTTGCCTAGTGACACCGGTACTGCACACAGTGCAACCACGTGAAGGTGCAGATCATGTCCCCATGCTGGCAAATCTTCACCTCGCGCCAGACTTCTCTTACTTTATTTCATTCTCCTCTCATTCCAAGCTCATTACACAGATAAGCCGATAAATTTGCACCTAATTTCCTTAAAAGCTTACCCACTCAGATCTCTGGCCCTTTTTATTATAACTTCTTTCTGTTGATAAGAGAGAACAGCCTTTTTTTTTTTTTTTTTTTTTTTATATATATATATATATAAATTCCCCAGTCTATAACCAGCATCTGAAAGTGAATGCAATACTATAACACACACTGCAGCTCTCTGATCATCCAGTATGTATTTGAACACCTATGGAACACAACTACTTGGATAATATTTATTTTTGCTTCCCCTCTGGCCCTGGAGTTACATAATGAAATTCCTGCTGTCCTTACCTTCAGTGACACCCAGTTTCCACTGTATTTCTACCCTATGCACAATTGTCATCATTTTTTTGTGAATTAGACCATATTAGAAATTTTATCCATCTTCTGTCTCCAGCCAGAAGACACTATAGCACTTCCCCCAAGGTGCAAGTTGCTGCTACCAGGTGAAAACCTTTGCCATTCTCTCAGTATACAATAATCAAGCTTCATTCCTGTAAGCGTTCTTGTCTTTGTGGCTATAATCTTCTATCTGTGCCCATAGTCCGACACCTTGCCATCCTGCATTAATCCTTTAACTTCTCCCTTTGGGTTTGCATGCCAGTTCCCTGCTTTCCTTCTCACCAGAAGAGATTTAGCTAGACACACGCAAAGAAGGTGCCCCGTACAAGTGCATGGACAGGCATGTACATGTACAAGGAGCAGTAAAATACTACAGGACTCTGCACCATCGTAATAGAGAGGTTATGTGACAGGAACCCACAGGATTATAGACGGTTTAGTAATGGCAGACAGAAAACAGTGACTCTTCCTAAGATCACAAGAACAGCGCGAATGCAAGTGAACACTGGTCAGGCTATGGATGTCATCCAGACACCATGCAGCAGGCCCTGGCTGCTGGGGAGGAATCGCTCTCTGCACGCCCAGCTCAGCTTTGCTTAGTGCCCTGCTCCATCCACCAGATAACTCATCTCTAGAGATGCAGGCCTCTGGCACAACGCCTTCCCTTCACCTCAACTCAGGCAGCTTTGCTAAAGCCTCCCAGCACAACCACTGCCAGTCCATCAGCGGGGTTCAGCTCTGCAGCCCACAAAAGGGCACGTTATCAGCGTGATCAAAACACCTCTGCAAATAACACAGAGGCCTCTGGCAAACGGAGGACCAGAGAGTTCAGGCAACGCGGGTCTTGGATGCTGCTTGAACATCTCTCGTCCGAAGCGTGCTTTAAAAGTAAATCCGGGAGGGTGTTCTTGGGCATTCCTCTACATTGCCCACAGCAAAATCATACATGACGTCATTAAGCAGGACAGGAACACTTAGTGTAACTAAATTAACCCCTTCTGCTTCAGACAAAAATCAGTAGAAAGCCATACACAAGAGAATAAGTGGGTAATTTTTATATATTACTCTCCTCTTCCAAAATCCTTTCAAAGGTCATCCTTTTTAATAGGGATTTATGAAGATATATTGTATACTCCCTCTAAACCCTAGCAAATAAGTAGCCTTCAACTTACATATGCAGTGTACTTTAAGTTTTTTTTTTTTAAAAAAAAAAAAAGGAGGATAATAGCAGAAGTCTTGATTTTTTTTTAATTAGTTGCTAATAATTCTGTTTTAGAAGAATGAACCTGCCTACTGGATCTCCATGAAACAGGTTGAAAAATACAAAGCAGCTACTTATTCCCGCTAAATTATCTCTAGGAAATGGGTTATTAAACAAACAAACAAACAATGAAAACAAACCACATCCCAACTAGCAGTTTGACAATGTTGGAACAAAGCAGAATTTCAGTGGTGAATTCACTAGAATGCATTAGGGTTACAAATAGACTGGCTACAGAATAATTTTCATCCTTGGAGGAATAGAGAGCCAAATCACTTATCACAGAGTGTTAAATTACATAAGAGATGAGGACTTAAAAATCTAGATTTTTCTGTTCTCTGGTCTGATGCCAAGCACATTGGCAGCCACCTCATTACCAGAATATTAGAGGAGATTTGTAACAGCATACTGCCAAGGAAGAGTTGTACCAGCTGTCCAATGCTAAGCTGCAATGAATTTTTCTTTCAACGGCTGAACTGCAATTCAAGAACAGGGGGACATCATGTGCGCGCACTGCCAGGAGCCACAGCCAGTATCACAAGTGACTCCTAGCTCCAGACAGATCGGATGGCTTAGCCCTATCATAGGCAACCACCACGTTTGCAATTGTGTATACATATAGACACATACACACACACACATAGAATGTATATATGTACATATATGCAACATACCTGATAGCCTGGAAGAAGGTAATCTCAATATTTGCATTTTTTGACTTCATACAGTAAAGTCTTCCTCTTTCTGTTTAAAAAAGACAGGAGAAAGAGTTAGAGATGCCTTAGAGCTAAAAATGACCTAAAAACAACGCTGATGATTTAAATCAGGAGATCTTCTTGCTCCTTGGCACTTTAGGTCTTTTAACACTCTCCCCCCACCTCAGTCCTTTTATTTCTCACCTTTATTCTCAGTTTCTTTGTTCTCTCTTAATTATAATCCCTCTAAGCCTGGACTTCTCTGTCTATTCTGCTCCAGTTGGTCCTTGAATACTAACTAGGAAAATAGAGGAAGTAGTTTCTTCTGTATGCTCTCAAATACTAATATGAGAGAAGTGCTGAATCGAATGCCAGTCATGCAAAAGCAGTAACTCTAAATCAAAAATGGAATGACTGACTTTGTTCCCATCAGCAAGCTTGCTTTCAAAGAGGAGGGGAGGCCTCAGAAGACTAAGAAGGGCAAGTAATACCTAATTTCATAAACAGACACAACGGAGGAGACAGAAACAAGAGATCAGCCAGTTTAAATTTAGTGTCTAGAGAAACACTAGAACAAACTATTAGAGAATCATTTTGTAAGTGCCTGGGGGATAAATAAGCTACAGGAAATAGCTGATGGGGATTTTTCAAGAATGTATCATGCCTAGTTTCCATCTCCAACAAGGTAAGATGCCAATTGATGGAACAGCTGTCGTCATTAAAAAGAAGTACAAAAGGGTTCACACTGGAAGGAAAATTCATATGCACAAAGAAGAATTGTGTAGCTACAAGTAATTCAGAAAAAGCTGATGATAGAGGGAGCCACAAATAGAACAAAAATTCTTCTTATGCTGTAGTTTTCTTAGGTCAGTGCTCTGACCGGATCTAGTGACATCCTCTTTTCCTCCATAACCTGTGACTAGCCCTGAAACACAGCCTGTACTTAGGGAATCTTACTGGTGGGAACGTAAGTGCTTGCTGTCAGCACGTGAGGATTTGACCACAGAGGAACATAAATTTTGAGGATCTGAAGTTCTAGATTTTTCCCAGGAAGCGGCAGTAACAGGGAGTTTGGCATCTGGTTATTTAGCCCATAATTGCTTTTACATAATGAAACGCTTTTCCTCTTACACCAGAAAAGATGGTTTTCCCTTCTGAGACGACTGGGACATCTACTGTAGAGGCTTCTGGGGAGGGCTGCTTTTTCAATTAATCATACCTAGGTTAATCAGCTTGCTCAGTTAGGTATGCCATAGTATCCTGGCACTACTTCATCACCGTGTTTCCCACTGTTGTCTTATACATAGATTATAAAACTTCTGAGGCAGGGCCCATCTCGTGATCCTGCGTTGGTGGGTCTGCCCCTGTGGAATACCGCCCATGAGTAGCGCCTCAAGCTTCTACTGCAAGGCAAACCATGAAATAACGAGAGTAATTTACCTATCAAAAGGCTCTAAGGCATGAGGAAGGGGAGCTGATAGACTACAACACTGATGAAACTAAATAAGGCATTTTTGCAATCACCTTGCTTTCGTAACTCTTACACGTTAAGCTCAGTGTTGCTGTATTTAGTTCCCAACACCAAGAGGAAAAACTAAAATGCTAAGTATTGCTGTCATGGTAACGAAAGAAATCACTCAATCAATCTTATTAAAGTTCCTCAAAGTATTCCTGAATTTAAACCGAATAAGGCTGCGAGAGAAATTTGACCCACGGCACGGTATGATGCAGCATATTTATTCATTCATTTGCAGAGTGTAGCAGGTTTTGTGATTTGTAAGTCTTTTATTCCCCATAAAGATGCAACTTAACGTGCCTGTGTAATGCTTTTCACTTAACTTATGCTGAGATCGCTTGGAGTGCAGCTAAAATGTTACTTAATCATTTCAAAGTTCTAATTCTATTCCCTATCCATGGCATTTAGTAAATGGTATTTTTGTTCATGTAATTCACATTCTTCCCAAATAAGTAGTCATTCTACAGAAAGCAAGTTAATCTTAAACAAAAAATCAGATCCTTTGTACGAGTATGTCCAACTCCACTGAATGTTTTTATCACTTCACGCACACAGGGCAAGCCAGTGAAATATAACTGAAATGTCAAATGAAATGTATGGCAAAGCGATTAGGAAGAACTTTCAGCATTTGTTACAGATTAGTATGTTAATTACAGCACGTATTGTGGAAAAAGATTAAGTATCACCAAAGTAAATTTATTTTTAACCAGCTTTATTCCTTACACTTCATAAATTAACCAGCAGAATATATAATGGAGAAGAATTCAGACACCGAGATTGCTAGAAATTATGCAAAACTCCAAAGCATACAAAGTTGCAATACAGATAATGTCTTTGCTTTAAAATAAGCACTTCATCAAAGAGAATTATGCTTCCTTTGAAACATCTATTTCCATAGACTACTTCCAGGTATCTTTAAAATGTTTTGCCACAGTTGCATCACCAAAATTGATCAATATTTTAAACTCTCTCTTTGTCATGTAACATATTAAGAATGACTAAATATTGATCCTAACATAACCGTGCAAAAAGCTCTATCTGACATTAAAAAATTGCTGAGAGAAATAGCTGCACTTGTAAAAATAAAAAAGCTAATGCAACACAAAGAACAGCACGTGCCATGAAATGTTGACGGCCACACGAACTGCTCGCTCATTACTCAACTTGTATCTATATTCCAGCTGAAAAAAACCCTCAAAAACAGAGTGTAAAATAATAGCCATATTGAAGACATTAAGGAGTTTTGCTTCAATTTCAGCAGAGTTAGTTTTTTGGGGCTATTTTGATACAGTTATACGGATCATTATTCAATGGTCACTAAAATCAGTAGGAGTTTTCCCACTAATTGCAGTGTGCTTAGAGACAGGTCCACGTAGATGGAGAATCCTTTACAGCCCAAAGTGTGCTTATTTTCCAAAGCCCAGCTTTTTAATATTTCTGTATCTCATCTTCTTCATTATCAAAATACAATGTTCATGATGACATGCTCATTGGGATGAACCAGTAGATAGGAGAAATATAAACTACATGGGTGTTATATAGCAGCTAATGACATTTACATTAAACATAACATTATACAGTGTTCAGTTAACTCATGTTCTGGGCAACTTTCCAAATATTTTGACATGTTGAGTATGACAAATAATTTCCTCCTGTTGTAAAGTATTATTTTTTATAATGAAGAAGAAAGCGATATGCTAAATTAGATGTCCCTTGTCGAGAACAATCCTATGTCAATTGACATGTATAAGTATTCAGGTTAACATAATAACAGCCAATTCCAAGCTCATTAATACCATGATTGGTAATATTAGTTCCCTAGTAGAAAACAACGCCTCTCTCATTTCATGGTTTTAAAAGACTATTTGCAACCTTTTTGTGAGAAGTTGCTCATTAGATCCCCTGCAACAGATTAATTAAACTTAATTTTTGGGACAGGCCTGTAATCAAAATGTACAAATTTGTTATCTGGAGGCATACTGAGATGATGAGATCAGACAGGAATATCATTTTAGTGCTATTTGAGGGTCTGTCTCCTAGCAAAACACCAGGGCAATCAAAATCACTAATCTGAGTTCTAAGAATTTGCTGTTTTCTCTCTCTCTCTCTATCTCTGGTGCCCTTCCTCACTCCCTCTCAATAGATAAGTAATGCTTTCCATATGTGAGGGAGGTATCTTGTAGCTAATTTTATTAATTTTGCTCACAGTTTGTTAGAAGTCTCAGCTGAATCAGGATCCATTTGCTCTCTATGCAGTTCTAGCATATATAATGACATGCCACAAATTTTAACAAAACAAAAGAAGGTGTTAATTTATTCTCTTTTACAAAACAAGGAGAATAAGAAGCCTAGCGGAAATTCTACCTCACCGACGGCTGCATAACCTCCCGTGGAAAGTGCAGAAAATAGAGGTAGGCCTTGGTGATACACTGTGATATCAACAGTAAACAATACTAATAGGTGCAATTACAATTTACTAAAGCACTGGTAGACCATCTTAAAAGAGAGATGACATCTAGTTAAATACCACATTCAAAAGGAAGAGTCTCATCAGCTTCAAAAACCTTTGGTTTGAGCTCACAGAAGTCCGGCCAGTGGCACTCCCTTTGGGACACTTTCTCCCTATTGCTCTGCTTCTCCCCAAATAGCCTATTTGTAACACACTGCTCTGAAGAACGACCTATATCCTCACCGGACCTCTGCAAACCCAACAACCAAACCCACCCCTGGCTGCTTCAGCCGCAGCCTCTGGAGCTCCAAACCGCTGAATAACGCTCGACATATCCGTAAAACCATTAAAAATCAATCCCCTTAGCTTACTGCAAGCATATCAGGAGTTATTCATTCTTAAAGACTATAAACCTAATGGCTTTCTCAGACAAAGCTAGTCTCTACTACGCCTATAGGAATTGAGATGTATGTTGGTCATTCTCCACAGTTGGCCCTTTCATAAAGCGTTATGAGGAAATCCAGGTTGCTCTATGTGGAAGGTAAGTGAGGGCAGGCAGGTTGTTAAGAAGTAGGATTGCCAAATGCTCTTGGCAGAGAAACTGTTGTTTCTTCGTTAGAACTTATTTGCAGTTTTCATTTTAGATTGGCCACATGTTTAAGGCACCCTTAACTGATATTCCCTTCCCCTTAAAGTAGGTAAAACTAACAAATAAGTTTTATAACTTACTTGTAACCTCACAGATTTTTAATTGAAATGCAACTCCCACAGTAGCTCATTAGTTCATTGACTGTTGCATTAGTTTAATTTACTGAAGGGCTTTTTAGCAACCTGCCTTGCACATTTACCCCATTAAGGATGTGCAGATTATCAGATAACTGCTCAATTAAATTAAACTATTGTTCAAACAGCATATTTCATTACATTAACAAGGTAAAATGCTACTTGGTGTGTATTAGCAAACATGGCTTGCTTCACAGAAAGGTATTTTTGGATTAATCTGTGACGATCAGACACTTCAGTCTGTTAAAGTCAACAGAAAAAGCTCTCATCAACTCCAATGGCCTTCGGATAAACTTTTAATTTAGGTCAGATTTCTTTAAGATTCTTTAAGATTCTTTAAGGAAAGCTTATTAAAGAATAGGCTCATACTAATCTGGTGACCTTTCTCTTTGTCTGGTTTCCTACACCCAAAGCTCTATAGATGCACCCAAGTTTCAAAGCAGCGCTCATCAAAACTGCAGAGTTTTGTCCCATTTCATCCTCTGGGTTTCATTTGAAACTCAGCACCACTTTATAGGCTTTAATGAACCTTTTGGTTCAAAGACAAACTCGGGCTGACTCATGCATTACGTGCTTCAGCTGAAATACCTTACAGAGAGCTACTGTTGGCAGCAAGAAAGCTCATTTTCCTGTAGAACAGTAGGAAAGTGGTAGGGAGTACAATTTAAATTGCGGTAGATTTTTTATTCTCTGATGGTTAAATTCTGTCATCCTCATTCACACTGAACAGTAGCTTAATTTGAACATAGCTGAGTGATTCAGCTGGGAAACATTTGCAAGTAAAATATTATTCTATATAGTTACTGTATTGCAGTGAGGTCAAGAAGCCTCATCATAAACAGCTCCCCAGTACGCTAATTCTAGTCCGACCGAGTATACAAAAGACGACAGCTGAACAAAGAGATTAAAGCCATGCATAGACCCATTGCACAACATGCAGCCTCACTGCACTTCTCTTCCACTCCAAACGAAGCTTGCCCTCCCTGACCACAACTCAATCAGACATCAGGTAATCATCTTACTGCTGAATCAGAGCAAACGCCGCCCGTGCCATTCAACGTGATGGTAGTGGTCTTGGCACACTGGAGGCCTACTTCATGTAGTGACTGGGAGGAAATCCATCCCTACAAGCATCATTAGCTTCATGTTGCTTCACTCCAGCTTAGCCTACAAAACTGGACTGTATTTAATCACCATCTAATAGCATGTCCTAAAACTTGGATCCTCATTATGCATTCTCATTTAACTTGACATGGTTTAATCAGCTGTCAGCTTTAAAAGGTACTTCACTAAATTAATGCAAAACCCCCATGTAGACACCTATTAGTTTCATAAAGTGTCATACACCAACTATGAAATACGTACATCATCCTCACTGAATCCCCATAATAACTTATCACTTGCAGTAGATGTAAGATACAAGAAAATACAGTAACACACTTTGCTGTCACTTCACCTAATTTCTCAACAAAGCAAACTTGGACCCCTTTTACTTCTCAGATATTCTTCTCCAACCCAACACAACCTATAGCAGTGTAAGAACATAGATACACTATTTAATAAGTACTTTGAAGTAAAAAAATCAGTTTTGATAGAACAAATAAAAATCCAGTATTCCAATCAAAAATATTTTGCCAAATCTTGAAAGAAATAAAATACACAGAAATCTTCCATCTAATATCATGTAACAAATCTGAATGGTATTTAGGAAAAATAGAAAGAGAACTCAGTAATCTGGAGATGGTAGCTGTCACTACCATTCCTGCAGTGATTTCTCTCAGACTATTTGTCCCTGTTGCCAGGTGACTTGCATTACTGGCTATCTTGCAGCAGTTGATTTAAGATCCTCTAGATTCTACAGTTTTGCTGAATTCCTGAAAATTAATTACTAGAATTACCATGTAGATTAAATATATCAAAATAGAATTTTGCTGGTAAAATGGAACAGAAACCATAATGATCCACTGTAGTTGACCACATGAAATAAGGTCTGAATAGCTGTTGCTATCTTTCTCCTAGTGCAAGAAAAAACCCCTTCAGGTCATTTTCAATAGAAAAAGTCCCACTAAAGATAAGGATGATATCTGCATGGATAAAATTAGTAGGATTTGTCTCCTAAATGACAGTTTGATTAAGTAACTTTTCCTTGAGGGACAGCATAGTAGAGTTTTATCAGCAAACCTATGAATGGGCATAACTGATTTAGCAGATTGATGTAACTGAACATCGCGATATTCTAGCTACAAAAAACCCTCTTCTGCATTAACGGCACAAAAGCCGCAGATCGCTTCTTCCTTCAAGCATCATGACTAGAGTCTTCCCTCAGTTAAATTCTTATGCAGGCGTATATCTTTTTTGTCCACAAGAGATCTGCAACGGTTCCAATGCCTCTGAGGTTACAGACGTATATGGCAGCTTAGGGAGCCACGTGTCCCCAAGGTTACCGCTTCGGTAAACTTCTTTGGCTGAATAAATTTGTTTAATGTACTGCCAGTCTAAAATTATTATACAATCACTGCAGATTTTACTTGCCCTATGATGATCCATGAGCCTACCTGAAGGCAGATAATTAAGAATCTAAATTAGAATTTTTATTTCTGGCAGTTAATTTCAGTCCAAGTTGACAGAGGATGCGTTGCAGAGCTACATGAACCAGTCCTTGTGAGCTAACAGAAAATCCCTAACTGAATTTTTAAGGATGGCATAGTTATGACTTTTACAGAAACCCCTGAACTGCTTTCATTTCTCCTTTTGTTAGAATTGCTAAAAAAAAAAAAAAAAAAAAAAAAAAAAAAAAAAAAGGAAGAAGAAAAGTCAACTTTAGCAGTAGCCCTGCTAACAATCCAATTATTACTCCTGAGTATGTGTTATCATTCCTCACCTTGGCTTTCCTTTTTATTAAATCTACCTACTTCTTCATACCACTTTTAGACAGCAAGGACTCTGAATCATTTATAATGTATTTGTCCAGAATATAATACAATGAAGACCTGATTTGTTTGTTTTCTTATAGTATTGCAATGTAGATAATAGAAGTAATAAATAAGGAATTAAATGCCTCCAAGAGGGACCATAATGTACAATTTGAGATATAGGTAATACATCTCTTTGTACAGAAGGAGGCCTACACAAAGTAATACAAATAACAGTGCATGGAAACCACTGGCAAATGTCTGTGGAGGCATCTTCTGCAAATAAAGAAAAAAGCCCCAAGTTTTTCCTTTGCCATGTGAATAAAGATGACGTTTTAACCATGATAATACTAAAAATTAATTCAAACAAAGCTCTGAAGCAAGAATATTGCTATTAGGTTTTAGAAACGTTTCTTTTTAAAAACGCAACGTATTATTGCAGATCACCAGAGAGAATAATGTATCGATACTCGTGTACAGAAAATACATTTAAAAAACAATAGAGAAACATTATTGTGGAATCCTCGCACTTAAGCCATTCTTTTTTTTAACCTGGCAGTTTGTCTTTGAACACTCACTACTCCCATTGACTTGAGGGCTTCATTGAGGATGAAGCTGTGGCCAAAGGTCCTTCAGATTTAGAAAGTATCAAAACAAAAGAAATAAAATTTCTCATTTTAAACCTAAAGATGCTTGAGAGTCTTTTTTTCACCAAAAAAGAAGCTTATCCATTGAGTACTTTTTATTTAGAATTCACTCCTGCACCTCCTGTACTTTGCTCGTGGTCTGACACTCAGTAAATTTTTGAGATATGGGGATCTAGATGCATTTTCCAGTCTACGATGCAAAAGCTGCCTCTGGAATCAGGTCCCTGATAAGCAGAGGTATAGAAACTCCCAAATGCAAAACCACATCAGCTTCACACTTAAATCTAATTACATTTTTTCTCAGATATACGCTTGCTTGGATTTTCACCACAGGTAATATATTATGTTAACTGCCAGTTAATTTCTTTTTAATCAAAATGTTCAAGCTTTGGCATCAAGTTTTTAAGGTTAATGGATCCCAGCAAATTTCTTCAAACTATTTAAAAAAGAAATCTGTTCTCAAGGTTTTAGATATTTAATTTTACATATTGTCAGCATCTCAAACTCCCCATTTACATGCATCTGTTTCAGAAGAACACTGCTACTGCCTGTGGGTCAGCAACTCAGAGCTTGTGGAGGATTTTAAAAATGGTGAGTAAAGGTTTGTTACTCCAAATGGGTCATATCTAGGCAAATCTAACACCAAAATTCCTGGGGGAATTTGGTTAGCACCTTCAGAAAGAGCAGCATGAAGCACTTGGATAGGTCTTATACCTGAGCTGTACAGCAGAAGGCCTTACAACTATAAAACACATTGCCAGACACACGGTGCACTATCAGTGATATCAGAATAATCAAGAATAGTTGGGACTGAAAGGGGTCTCTGAAAATCACCTGAATTCAACCCCTCTGCTCAAGCAAGGTCAGCAAGAACAGGGTTGTGTCCAGCTGGGTTTTGGATTTCTCCAAAGATGGAGTTCCCACCATCTCTCTGGGCAACCTGCTCTAGGGTTCAACCAGCACAATCCAGGCATCAGAACTGTTCCACAAAGCACAAAGCTTCAGTGCGAAAGAGAGACAACACACTATTTTCCTTGTTTCTTAAAAAGTATTTAGCTTCACTAGACTGGGAAGCCTAATGACAAACTTAACTACCGAAAGGACTATTTTGGAATTCAGTGACCACAAAAGCCTTGAAAGATAAATTCTACTTTCAAACATTTTCAATTTCTTTGGAGAATAATTTCTCACCCACAGTTTCTTAATATGTGTATGCTCAGTCCCACAGACAAATGCTCCACAAGCTACAGAATCTATGAGTCTGATCTACAATTTCATGACAAGAAGAGGATATTTTTGTGTACTTTCCTAAATGGATATTCCTTTCTAACGTCTTCTACTACCTTGTTAGTTCCTCTAAATAGTACTAGGGAAAAGGAAAGGGCAAAGAGGGGTGACAACTAGCAAAAAGTAGTAGCAACATGAATAAGGAAGAAGTCAGCTGTGTGGGACTAGGAATCTCATCATGAAGATGAGCAGAGCCATAGAAATAAATAGAAAGCAACTAAACTTAAAGTTCTGCAATACTTTGAAAGAACTCTAGCCAGGAACTATGTCTGACTCCATCAAGAACAGAGATGGCAGAGGAAAAATCACACTCTGCTCTGGTCTGCATGTGATACACAACTGCCCAGAAAGGTCAAAAGTCTAGTAAGCAGAATGAAGCAGACTTTCTTATTGCTGTTACTGAGATCTGAAAGAAAATGGCTGTTCCTCCTTTCTACATATTTTTCTCTTAACTCTTCCCAGCTGGAATCAGGAACAAAAGGGCCAAATTCACTGGATACTAGATGTGGCAATATATTCTAGTTCACTGTAACGTTCTGCTCATCTTCATTACTGAGGGTTTTCTAGAGGCAAATCTTGCCCAAAGCAGGCAAAGAAATCTCAGAACAAAGCTGGGAGCTTCGCACAAGTTTTCCAGCCCAGACTAGGAGTTACTGATAATCATCAAAACATTCAGATGCTTTCTGAAGCTTATCTGAGCCAAACAGAACCTCAGACCCTTCAGAGGTTTGCCTGGCATTGGCTTGAATAGGCTTCAGACAGTCATTGTATTGTATTTTGAAAGTGATTTCTTTGTAGTGCTCAGAACGGTAGCCAATGGAGTAAGAGGACTGCACTTCTGTGCCATATCATCCACGCTCATATGTTTGCTTTTTCAGCCTCTACTGTTTGATCTTCTGCAATGGACTCTATACAGATACAGAAATTAGATGTGACACTGGGGAATGTCACCAAATGAAACAGAGGCTACTAGAAAAAAATATTAAAAGAATACCACGGATGGGATTTCTCTGCTAAAGGCTAAATAATGCTAATTTCCTAGAAATCAATCCAACCTTTATACTCGGTGGCTCAGCACTGCAGGTGGCACATCTGTTTGCTGCAGGAAGGTCCTGGGTTTGGGAAGGACTTGGCATTCCTCCTTGTGTGGTCAGCAGGGTGTCTAGAAACTGATGCTTCGCTTGATGTGGCAAACTACAGGGTTCCAAGAATAATGATGTCTGAAACATTATCCAGGAAATAAACAAATAAATTCAACTCTTCTTTTCCCTTGTGACAAATCCAAACTTGCTAAATTTAGGGTGGCTTTTTATGATTTGTAGATTATAACCCAGCATTTTTATCAGAGAATAAGATATATTACAGCGTATTCATCTTTGTGTCTTTTTTCCACCAAACAACCTTTAAGCTATTGAGCTGGCTATCAGTTTCAGTCAAAGTTGATGGGGGAGAGGTCGCAAAGATACATAATTTCTGCAAGCTTTATGAAAAGATGAAGCAGATAAGAAACAGAAGGGTATATAGACATTTTGGAAAAAAAGGCAGCAATGTGAGCCAACCTTTACTGGACACCAGTTCACCCACTCTCAAATCTTATCTCCAGTGAGAGGCAAACCAATAGGAACTTTTCCCATTTGAAGTACACCCAAGTACCCGCTCTTGTGGACTCTGATGTCTGACCAAGGATGTGGACACACTGTGGTCTTAGGAAAAGAAAGAGAAAAAGGATCTGCTAGATCAATTAACTGCAGACACAAATCCAGGGGAAGGCAGTCTCATTAGCTCCTGTGCACATAGGGCTATCTATTTTATTAAAGTTATTCAGACTAAACTTTTCCAAACATCTATTTGAGCAATAAACTGTGGAACACCGGCTCTCTGCCTCTGCCAGCACGTCGCCTCCCAGAGTCGCTCTCTCTCTTGTTTATTTAGTGCAAACAGCATCGATGTGACTGCTGCAACAAATTGAGAAGCAGATGAATTCCCATTTCTCAAAGGCTGTCAGAGGAAACTTCTCTTAAGGGCATGGTAACTTAGAGAAAGTTTTGATTTTATACAACTTTATTAGCCACATACAAGCTCCCAATCTCTCATAAGCTTTCTTAGACACTTAGACACTGTCCACTGAAGTTCTGATGTCTGTCTTTCACGATGTCTGTTTGGTCCTACAGCTATACTCTTGTCCCACCTCAAGATGTATCTATTAGGAAACTGATAAAAAAGCATTAATTCGACACAAAAAGGACGAGTTCCACTGCAAAAGCTAGTAGGCATGCAGCTGGAAGCAGCCAACAGTATGTGGTAGCATGTGGCATAGTTAGCGGTTCTGCCTACCTGGTCCTGAGTTTAGACGTTCTAGCTATGTGTGGTAGCTTACATGATAAGGGTAGGTTTAAAAAAAAAAAAAAAAAAGTAGAAATAGTCACTCAAACAATCATAATGTCCCAGTCACACCACAGATTCAGGCTGCTAGGACTGAACTTAACTGATCACTGTACTTCTTTCTCTCTTCTATTGCTGCTTGAACCCACTCTCCTTCATTTTCTGCCTTATAAAAGCAGCCTGCTGGCCGTTCAGGAACTAGCAGATCTCTCTGATACAGAGACTCCGTAATATTGAGCCAGATCACAGTGCGGCAGCATCAGAACTAGAGCAAGCTAAAAAAAGACCTTTGGGGCATGCCCATCCTCATTCTTAAATCAGCCCTTCAGAAGAAGTAAAGGAACATGGCCTTGGAGTAAGAGATGTAGAGCATGTATCCATCCAAAGGCTGGCAGGTCAGTTTGAAATCCCTCTAAGCAGGGTTGGCCAGCTGTGTTTAGTACAAAAACATTGATCAGCAAGGTTTCTCTTGGAACTGAGCCAAATAATAACACTGTGATACAGAAGCCTCTCCTCCATTTCTATCAATGCCAAAACAAAAGAAGGAGAAATTACGTAATGGTGAGTAAAAATAGATTTTTTTTTTCTGTCACTGTGGAGGCTGAAGCCAATGTTCAGAAGGCAAAGCTGCAACTCCCTGAGCCTCTTAAGTGAACGCAGTTAAGAGAAGAATAAATATAGCAGGGCAAATGAATTCTGTCTGGAGTGTGGGCAGCTTCCACTCTCCCTGCTTGATAGTATCTCTGGTAAAGCTTGACTTGAAGCCATGACATCAACCATTGCAATCACTGACCTCCATCGGCTTAAAAGAAGTCACGAAATCTTGCCCTTGCTCCCTGTGTTGTCTGTCTGTCAGATGAGAGACGGCTTGTGAGTGTAAAAGGGAATGTGTGCACATATTGAAAGAAAGTGAACTTCTGTTACTGCAAGAGCACAGAAGACTGAGAAGCTGAAGTCTGGGCTAAGCTTGGACAGCACCCAGCCTGCATCACGAGCACTATCCACCACCCTATTGCACAGTTATGTTGCATCACATGGAAGACTAGGAGACTGAAAGCTTGAGATGAGATACGGTGTGAGAGGTAACGAATAGAAGTAGTTTTCTTGAGGAGCATGCCAGTATAAATAAACAGCAATATTACTGTAAATACCTAACTAAAACAATTAACACAAACTATTCCTGCATCATCACTATGTAGCAAGTATAAAAGTCCAGATGGGTCGTATTCAACATTGTGTCTTATTTAATACTATAGGTTTAGTATTACTGTATTTAGCCTTTGCTTAGGTTGCACTCCTCCCATCCTTCAAAGCAGGCCTGTGTCCCATTAATCATGCTCAAACAAAATAAACCTGATCTTGCCCCAGAACTGCATCAGCAACCCACAAACTCCAGCAGGTTCCTCCACAGACCCAGGGTGTGCGAAGGGAAGGCCAGCAAGGCTGCTGGTGCCTGAAGCAGTGATGATAAAAGAGAAATGCAGGCAGCACCTGGTCACCTGTATTTGCTCTTCTCCCTCTCCCTGTCTCCAGCTCATTTTCCAGAAGCTGTTGAGAATAACTCCAACTAGTGAAGACAGTAGGTGGTAAAAGACATACAAGTTTTCCCTCTTTGGCAACAGAAGCTCAGCAGTAGTAGGTTCAAAAATAGGACCGTGGACTTTACGCATGTGCCACATCTGTTTGCCTGGGGTATCCAGATATTCAGAAAGCCTATACATCATCTCTGCCCTCTTTTTTGCCTAACTCGGACTGAGAAGTCTCCCTGAAATCTTATACTGGTAAGAGATTACCAGGAGGGCAAGGACAACTGTATCTGTAACAGGGAGAGGACTGGCCAAATGACAGAGCAATCAGTGCTACTATTCACCCTCATACCAGGCATCAAGCAGCCTGCAGCCAACAATTTCACTGTGGTCACTATTTACAGGGCAAATATACGAAAGAGGGCCCAGGCTGTAAGGGGCTTTTCAGGTCGTTATCCATTCCCAAAGCCCAGCCAATGAGAGAACATTTTATTTTTACACGACTCGTCACCCAGTTCTCTGGCATGGCACATGCATTACTCTGGCAAGAAGCTGATAGGAAATTTGTACATCGGTGCGTGAAATGAAAATGAAACAAGGTTGAAAATCATCCAGCAAAATAGGAGTCACTGAAGGGCTCTTGGATACATGTGAAGATGGATTTGATGCCTTGACTTACTGAGGAACACAGATCTTGTGTAATTAAACCTTGCACAAGTGAGTGTTTGCCAATCACCCCCCAAAATAAAATAGTCACTATTCTTTCCACATCTTTAAAGAGAACAAAACATGCATTTTGACCATGACCTCCCTGGGGCAGTAGCTGTCTTTCTGTTCAGAGCTTCTGCAATGCTGACTACATGGGACTCTCATTCTAGCTGCTCTGAAGTGTATGACTGGTTTTAAAGGTTACAGGAATTTTTACGTGATGGAGTTAAAACATAACCATCCTCCGCGTTGATTTGACGATAATTGCTACTGTGAGTGAAAACTGTGGGAACTGAGACTGCAAACAGGTGAAAGTCAGATAATTCCTGCTGCTGCGTGGGGGCAAGAACTGCTCTTCAGGGCTGTGACAGGCCCTTCAGCAGAGAGGCACCCAAGGAAAGAGCCCAAGCAGCACCCCTACAAACAGGGCACAGGCTTCAGTTCAGTCCCTGTTACCTTCCTATTGAGACGGGGCAATGGAAAAGCAATGACCTGATTCTACAGTGTGTTCTGTTTAGAGCCAGGTTTGTTCTCTAACAACTTTTTTTCAATCAATTGCCCAAAGCCAAATATTTAAAGCCAAATATTCCACAATTAGTAATAGGTGCTATAAACACAGGGAGGCTGCGGGACTGTTTGCTGGCCTCTGCATGACAAAACAGTTCATTTCAGTCTGATAATCTACGTTATCATTTATTTCCTCTGCTGATTAAAACCCATTACTTCATTTATCATAGTGTGTGCAGAGCACTTTGCCTTTTTCATCTCTTCTACTGAAGTTTGCTCTGTTTGTCTGCACGTGAACAGTTAGAGTTATCAAAAGTGGTTTTAGAAAGGGTCACGCTCAGAAATATGGTTCTAAAACAAGAAAAAACTTCTGGAGAATGATAAGCTTTACCACCTCTGTGCCATCACCCCAAGGCAATTTATCCATCTTCCTGTCTATCCTAGCTCCTGAAATACATGAAGCACAGCCTAAAATTGCATTTTAGCAGCAGGTTGGAGTAATAGATGCTACTAGGAATAGTGACATTCCTGATGCGTGATGTGCTGTGCACCACAGGGAGTTGAAATCTCACTTTGTATGCCTTATGGCAAGCCATAAATTCCTGATTTTATGTGCTGATGTAAAAACCTGTTTAACAAATCCATTGGAGCAGACTGCCTGGATCAATGTTATGACAGGCACAGAGAATCCCAGTGGCATTCCTATGAGAAAGTATCTGAATATCTTGATTCAGAGGTATGTATTAATTTGATATGTTCATGAGAAGACATGCTAGAATGAAGAAATTCCTGTTTCTGTCTGCAGAGACTCAGTATTTGTTATAGCTGTACTACCTGCTGCAGCTACACAAGCTGAACTGTAGCTGGTAAAAGGACATTTACTGTTCCCACCACAGCAGCTCTGAACACATTTTTCAGGCACCTAATTATATGCACTTCCCCCCTCCCAACTCATAATGCTCTATAGAGTTAGTGTGATTAGTGTGTGTGCTGCCAGCTCACATCATATATTTTTTTTTTAACATTCATCAGTTAATTCAGAGGCATTCATCACTCTTCTTGGATACTCAGAGAAACAAGGAGGAAATATAGATAAAATGTGTTGATAGTTTTGAAGGATAAGTAAGCAGGAATCACCCTGAATCGTAACTATATACCGTGCTAGAATTTTCTCATCAAATGTACCAAAAAAACCCGCTAGAAAACTTATCTCACTTTGTTGACTTTAAACACATACTGCACTGCTTGTACCACAAAGGGTCATTGGTCTAAAGGCCTTTGGGCTGATAAGGAACGCATCAGGAATGGACACACCGTAACAGCTACACGTACTGAATATGCATATTATCTTGCCACTTGGTGGAGGGTATTATTAAAAAGTAGTTAGCTACAGCCCAAATATTTAGACCTCATTCCATAAAATTTGCAATTGCTTTGTGTGCATCAACTTGAACTGACAGTTGATAATCTAAAGCACTCAAGGATATTGAAAAAATCATCAGCTCTGACACACTCAGAAGAAATGTACATTGTATTAATTATTAATCAGTCAACAACCAAAGAGCAGAAGCAGGTTACTTGCATAAGGAGAATCAGAGCTGCTTACATTAGCTCAGTATTACAGTGGTGCAGAAAGATGATGGGAGTTGCAGGATTGTCTCAAGCACATTTAATTCATAGACACCCTGCACATATATTCTTTTTTGCATTTGCTGAAGTGAAAAAAGTAAAATCTTTGAGTGCTCAACATTTCTCAGCTAAGAAAAATCTTGAAAGCCCTGAATTTATGGTGGATTTACTTCCCAGAAAAGAGGCTCTGAGAGAAGTTTCATCTTTGTTGCAAATCCTACAAAGACATGACCTTGCCATTTACAAAACCACAGAGCACATGAGACGGAGAATTACCATGCCTGCAAAAGGGGCTATGAAAATGTAATGGAACGAGCTTTGCCAAGGTGAGAGTGCACAAGCTAAGAGTATTTCCTTAGAATAAATCATCTGGGACCAAAAGCAATGCAAAGTTAAAAAAGCACGAGTTTTCTCAACCATATGAAAGCCAGGTAGTTTTTTGTGCTTGAGAGAGCATGCACATTATTCAAATGTTTTATTCAAAGGTATTACCACCAGGAGATTATCCATCTAAGAAAACACAGTTCTTTGTGTCAGTTGTCGTTCGGTTCAGGACATAAAACATCAAGTGAGGCCAAGACTCAACACAGAAATTAATGTACAATCCAGTGATAATTATGTGCTGATGGCTTGCAATGAAATCAGTTGCTAATATACCATATTGATATTGCCAATGAAACAAAATGTTCTCTCCAAGACTACTTTAGCCTAAAGGCCTGTATGGTGCTTTACCTGTCAAGAACCGAAGTCTTAGATTAATTGTCACAATGTTAATCTCACTCTTTGACCAATTACACTACTGCTTGAATGATTAAGGCTCTGACGGATTGTGTAACTGCGCTGTACAAGCCCCAGATTCCCCAAGCGCAAGATCTCAAAGACTCCAGTAGCAGAGAGGAAAAATGATACAAAACAATTTACCATGGCACTAATACAGTGCATTGCAGTCAGGAAGTTCTTAGCCACCAGCTCCTTTTCGGAGGTAAAGACAGATAGCTGTGCGCACCAATTTCTCTCTCCCTTTGCTGCCTCCAGGAACAGCAGCCTTATGCACTTGGGTAACTTACTTAACCACACCTGCCAATCTACCAAACAGAACAGGCCAACTTCTGTTGCTTTTGTTTTGTACTGAAGTATTCCGGTTCGTTTTGCAACATAATTTATTGAAGCGTGCTACATAAGTCCTTTTATATGTAATTAATATTTTATCAACTTATAAAATTTTATCAAACATTAAATAACTTTCCTTTAAAAATAAAGCATTGTATTTTCCTGCTCAGGAATGCAGATCTACATACAAATAACATAAGCAATGTTAAAAAATCAACACTTCTCCATTTACTAGAAAATAAATTTCTTGCACCCTTAGAAAGTGTTTAATCTTAATTATTGCTCCTGGAAAACATGCACCAATAACAGGTAAACCAAGAACAGTCTCCTTTCCAAATAGCTCTATTACTGCAAACAGGTACTTTGCTAACTAACACACTAGACACTCATGTACCTTAGCCCTAAACTTACTCTTAGGAATGGGAAATCCTCAAAATTGTTCAGCTCCTTCCATTCCGACTACCTCCTCTGTTGCCCAAGAGGTACCTTAGCAAACACCCCAGTGAATGATGCAGATGCCCTATTTATTGTGACCACCAGAACTTACAAGCATCAGCATTTGTTTGAGCGCTGAATTCTGAACTGCAAGATTCCATATGCTCCTTTACGTGTTTGGATGTGTTTAGACAGTGAAAAATGAGCAGGATAAAGTCATACTGAGCAGACAACTGTTGCATTCATTTCAGTGTGTAGTAAAGTGGAAGAAGCACAAGGTTTCTGGGCAACTGTCTAGCAGGTAAATCACTCATTGATTGTCAAAAAAGGGAAAAAAGGTTCTAGACAGTCCTTACACAAAAGAGGAGTAACTCCACCAGACCTACAGTCCAGCAGTTCATTAACCACTTGACTGTTAGGCTGTTTTCAGCTTTTTGGGATATGCTAGAAGTGGAGGAATCACAGAAAAGTTGGTGTCAGAAGGGACCTTTAGCGATCATCTACTTCAACGCCCATGCTCAAGCAGGGCCACCAAGAGCAGGCTGCACCAGAAAATACTATAAAAGTCTGATTAGTACATTGGTGGAGTCCCTCATCCCCTCAAAGCTGAGAAAATACTTCACAGCAGTGTAGCACTATGTCTAGCTCACCTACCAACTTTGGGGCTTTTGCTAGCTAGCACAGCAGAACAGGTGCTGTCAACATTTTACCAGTTCACCATACCTCTAGAAAGGCTTTTCATTTTCAGAATCCCCATCACACAAATTTAGCCTGGCAGCATCTGATAGCATAGGTTGCTTTATTCTGTATATCTGTTCAATGAGATAGAGAAAGACAGCATTCCCTGTCACCAAAAGAGAAAATTAGTAGTGACTCAGAACAAGCACCAGGTCCATAATGACTGTACACAGATGTTAGCAGAGTAAACTTGAGAAAAATATGGTAAAGGCTGAACAATCAGCCATCCCCCATTGGGTGAAAATATTTGGAGTAGCTGGTTGAGTGGGAACATGTGCAAAATGAATGAATCGTGCATAGACCCCAGATGCATGGGAACATCTGTGATGATGATGTTGGCATTGAGAACTACTTGCATATTCATGCTGTCGTTATCATTCCTGCTCTGTATGGCTCCTTATTGTGCAAAAGAGTTACAACTCTCATATTTACAGTCAATGGCTCTGAGAACACAGAGATATGCAGTGAACAGCAGAATTCTCAGTTTTGGTCAAAGCAAAACAAGTTACAATGCAAGTGGGCAGCGTGCTTCACAATACCAGCACTGCATCCTACACAAACCTCCTGGTGGCCATTTTGGTCACCATTAGTAATCATCTTTCATTCAAATTACAGTAGACAAAAAAAAGTCTATTTTAAATACATTTGCCTTTAGAAGCTTCGCAGCTAGCACTAGCTTCATTTCTTCAAGGGTAAAAGGACTTGCACCTTGGTGTGGTGTTCTGCACAAGGTCATTTACACCCATGTTCAAGGCTGCTGTATGCTTGCAGAGTAGCATTAAAGGCAGCTATGCAGATACAAATCAAACTCTTCATCCTTGCAGCTGTAGTGTGGCTTTGAAGCAAACTCAGCACAAGACCCTAAACATGCTCAGCACTATACAAGGTCAGGCCCTAGATGGGAAGCTCCAGGAGGTGGGCATTTTGTTTTAATAGCTGACTATTAAAGACCCCATTACAAATAAGTACAATCAATTAGAAAGAGTATTAAACAAGATCAGCTACATGATGTGGAGAGACAGCGGATCATGAAAACTCTTGGGTGGCTTGCCTAAAAATAAAATCCTTGCCTCTCACAATCTTATTATAGATGTAACTATCACTTCTCTATTGCTTCTTACCTTCTACTGCTTATTAATACTTGCACCAACTGCTTAGAGCAACAGCTATTTGTATAAGAACAATAAAAAATAGAATGAAGCCCACTGCCACTTCTGTATCTCTGCTATTATTCGCACTCATTATGTTCATCTGTGGTTTTCAAGGTGTGTGTGTTGGGGGGGAGGTTCCACCTCCACGAGGTCCAAAAATATACCATATGATCACTGTCTCGGACTAACATTATAGTTAACTATTTCAGCTTTCACACACTCTTCCCCTGTACTCTAAAAATTACATTAGGAACTTTTGACCAGCAAACTCAGCACTGCAATAGTTACTGCATCCCCCAAATAAACCTTTATTTGCTCCAGCCATAACATTTTGACATATATAACACAACAGCAGCCAAGGGGACATGCTAATGATCTGGAGAGGACATGCAGAACTAAATATAAACCTTTAATAAATAAACCATCTATACAGAACAGAGGTATGAGGCTGTCTGATATGGAACAGGGAGCTGATTAATGATGTCTGTGATTGAGGAGGGAAAGCAGCTGACTATTTTTTATAAAACAATCTCTCGTCCCCAAAACTCAAGAAACGAAAACATGCATTACATTTATCCTTTCCTTTTTCTTAAAACTGTTTTGTGAGAATATATAGCCAGCGCATGCATGACGATGAGCATACAGATTTTGATTTGCTACACTGGGGTATAGACTGAATAACCTGTATAGTTAATACGGGTATCAATGCAGCTTTAAGCTGACTTACATAATTCAGCCTTTTTTGTGTTTGACATTACCCCTGAAAGCCAGACGAGCCCCTGACCAAAACAAAAGCGTAGCATCATCATCCTTCCTCCGGTGCTTCTTTGCTGCAATGCCTCAGAGAGTTTGGGAGCAGCCGCCCGCTGACACCGCTGTCCATCAGACTCACCACTGCTGCTGCACTCTTTCCTTCTCCCCACTGTCTGCCCACATCGATCTGTTGTTTCTTCTTCTGTATGTAGACTGCAAGCTTTTGAGGCAGGAGATCTTTACACTCTGTACAGCACCTACCACGCTACAGCTGCATGAGCGAAGCTCCTAGGCACAGCGATGATACAAATAAATATATCTATTATAGTGCTAATGGCTTAAGGATACTCGTTGTAAAGCCTTTGTTTAAATAAGGGAGTCTTTTACGACTTCCTATGCAGTATAATATAATACTTGTTAACTTACATCTTAAAATACTGGACATTTTGAACCCTTTACTAATATAGGGAGTTACCGAACGGGGCTGCCTTTACTGCCTGGGAAAGCAGAAGCTTTGTTGGCATCTCGGTCTTTACAGATGAGCTCTCTCTTCTGAAACGAAGAGCTGTTCTTTCATTATTTGCCACTGGCATTTAGTTGAGGAAGAATTTAAATACCTAACACGGAAGGTAGCCAGCCTCAGTACGGCAGAAGCGCAGAGGAGCCGGCAAGCGCGCAGTGCCGATGCCACCGCATCCCACCACGACTGCCTGCTCTGCGGCGGCCGGGTGCTACATCCTAACCCGCAGGACCTGTTGCTCCCCACAAGAAAATTCACAGCACGTCAGCTGCGGGCAGACCCGCCAAGCGGGAGGCGCCAAAGGCTTTCCTCCACCTCGTCACCCCCTTGCTTCCCACGGGCACGACCCGGAGCAAGCCCCAGGCTGCTCTCGCCAGCCCGAGGGAGCAGGCGAGTAGCAGCAAGGCGACAAACTTCAATGCCTGATCAAACTAAACCGCTCCTGATTTGTTCTAATACATCTCCAAAGCTACAGTTTGTCAATCACCTGAATAATCCTGGTATAATTCCAACCTATATTTCTACCGAAAAATTGGAAAATCTTTAGCATGCAATTAATATAGCTGGCAGTGACACAGCACAGCCATCTCCCCTTTACACCAGATGCGGTTTAATAACTAATATGCCCAATGGGCTCAAATAATTTAGAGTGCTTATTTGTTCTCAGGAGCGACTCTTTCGGGCTAAAGGTTCCACCAGTCCCTCATAAATTAAAAGCTTAAGTGTAAAGGGGAGGGAAAGGGTGAACTGAGGAAAAGGTGTGTGGGAGAAATTCTGTGCATGTGGGGGACAGTGTATAAGGACAGCTTTCCATAAAGAGAAGTTGCTTTTGTGCAGTCATTTTGAAGTATTTAATTCTGATAACTCTTTAATACTGCAGTTTAATGAGATAGAGGCTGCAGGTGAAAGGGGAATCCATCATGTCAGCTCAACTATCTGGCTCTCTTCCTGCTGTGAACATTTAACATGACACAGAAGTCTGCAGCTCTCCTTTTGCAGCTGCAGTTCACAGAAAGGATTTTGTCATCTTGCAAGAATGTTTGATTTCCCTGAAGAAACTTCTTTATGCGATCAAAAGTCATCCCTTGCTTCTCAAGGGAGGAAAAAAAATGCTGTTTGAAAAAAGTGCAAACAAAGTGCCTGGATTTAAACCTAAGCTTTTTTAATTTTAAAAGAAGCCATGAAAAATTACTTTATTCTATAGAAGTGTGCTTGTTGCAAGTGTTACTGCAGACCTTTGTTTGATGCAGCACTTAGTTTTTAATTCACACTTAATAAGCTTTAGCTAATAAAAATCCCAGTTGCCAGTGACTTTTGTAGCCTCTCAGGTATTGTTTTTATTGCATAGTTCTTATATTTTATCCCACAGAAGCTCCAAACATTTTATTAGCAAACAGACTACTCCATGCAGTGCTGATAAGCTGAAAAATGAGGTGGATGAATAGCCAGAATTAGTAGGTCCCATGATCCAATCTTAAAATGAAGGCATAGTAGTCCTCATACAGGTACACACATCGCCCAGAAGTCTGAGGCTCTGGGGCCCGTAGGAGGGGAATAGAGAGGTAGTGCTTTTATATATATATATATATATATATATGTATATATGTTTTCTTTTTTCATATTTTACAGTATTTTATTTTTTACAATAGCTGGTTGAAATTGCTTGGGCTGTTTCAGCAGACCTGCTTGCATAAGCCAAAAGTGCTAGCATATGTCTAGTGTAACCAGAGCACAAGCTGCTGCTTTCATTTACAGTAGGATATTGCTTGTTTGTCTCTGCCCACATTAAAGCCTAGAAAGCTTATTCCATGTGGAAGGCTTCCCATCAAGACAATATTGCAAAGACTGGAGCTTGTGCCTTTCTCCAGGACCAATTTGCTTCTCAGAAAGTGTGGATCTGGATGCAATCTTTGGTGTTGGGAAAGCATGCTATTTGGAGACCGTGTCCACATGGCCAAAAGCCTTCCGCCAGTTCCCAGTCCTCTGCTGCCAGTGCCTCAACTCTTTATTTATTCATCTGATATTAGATCATCCCAAGAATCATTTGCTGTGATCCAAGATACTGAAAAAGGTATCATAAAATTTTTAAAAGTGAGTAATTGCCTTCTCCTTTGTGCTGTCACATAGCATGGTTAGCAGTCCATCAAACATAAATCACAATACGATCGGATCTTTCTGCCACTTAAGGAAATTATACAATGAAATCTAAGGTGTCACAGTTTTTGCCTTCTAATAATAATATTTAACCTCTTCTGTTGCCAATAGCCTTTAGAGAATAGGCATAGATTTGCAAGAACAAGGGAGAGCACTACGGTGGCTAACCTATTTTAGGACCATTGCTATTGAAGTACCTACATGTAGTGAAAGAATTAGGAGCCTGGACCACTTGCTACCTGGCAGTTCTGACCTGTCAATCAAAATCTCTCCGAAGCAGCTAACTGGTGACTCTCTTGTAACACCTCCTCCCAAAAGCACTTCTGTCTGCCAGTCCCACCAGGGATGGTCAGAATACCAGTTCAAGTGTGCCCACTCCACGTGAGAAAATGAGGGAACTAAACCTGGAATTCTGTCTCCTTTACCTGTTTCTTCCAGGAAGGGGTTCAAAGCACTTCACACCTCCTGACTTCTGACACTAAGAGGGACAGCAGTCATGGGAAGACCCAGGCAGAGCACAGTCAGGCTTGCGTATAGAAGAGCCAGGGTGGGAGACCTTCCCCCTAAAACCCTTCAGCTCTACTACTGGTAGATAGACCCTACACTTTTGCAGATACAGTTTCAAGAGCAAAGCCTAAGCTTATTGTTATCATGAGTTAAGTGACAGTGTTAGCGTAAAGATTCCTCCTCCTCCTCCGACATCCCAGAGTCTGTCACATCTCTTGTGAGATATCCCTTACCTTACTACATCTTCTGCCTTAGGTCACTGCCACTTGGTCCCCTCTTTCTCTAGCCTCCTTGCAAAATAAAATTAAATTTCAAAACAAAACAAAACAAAAAAAATCCCCTTCAGAATTATTCTCTGCAAAGTAAGAGCAGGACAAACAGTATCCCAATTTCCTCTTCCTTTTATATCTTGAAAAAAAAAAAACACATCTAGAATTTGCCTGCATTTTTTCCTTTTCCTCACACAGCGCTCCCTTCCTCCTTCTAACTGCTGATACACCCCCAGTATCATACTTGAATACCACTGGTTGAGTGAATACAACTCGGTTTTAGAAGTCATTAGAAGTGTAATTTTAACCATCTGACCTTCAGTCTTCCCTTGCTTGTAGCAAATTTTCTGATTTTTCAGAGGCAGAACTAGCTCTTTTGTTTTATTTCAGTCATCCAAAAGAAAAACATACCTGCACCTAAAAATCAAATTTCCAAAGTTACTCTGAGTGCAGAAATGATCATCTTTTTCTTATCTTTTATCTGTATCATTTCTCTTTTTTCCCCCTCCTCTTTGATACAACCAGACAAATTCAGCTTCCTTCACTTTATATGCAAAGCTTTGCAAACAACAGCTCTAAAATCAATTAGAAATCAGGGTTGTCATTTGCAATCCACTAAAGAAAAAAAAGAAGAAGAAAAAAAAAAAAAAAAAAAAGAGGAAAGCAACACCACACTGTAATGACTCCTATTTTAACACTGATGACTTTTTGGAGAGAGGTTGAAGTGCCATTTAGAATACATATGCTCGCTTGCCTTTATTTTGCACAGAATTGGTTTTAAAATGGATGAAGCCTCTTGGGTTCTCAGAAGAATGATTCGTTTTCTTTCCGTTCTCACAAATAGCAGTCAGTTCAGTGTTGTTTTTCTGTGAATTAAGTTCTGCTTAATAATAGCAATTCTTTCCATCTTTCCTGCTGCTAAGGCCACCCTTCTCCTCCTCTTATGTATTTCTCAAGATTATTGGTCCCACACACAATCTTTCTCATTTATACCCCTTCACAAATTAATTCCAGGCTTTCCAAAGCCTCTCCAGCCCCCATTTTAAAGATTCAGGGACAGGTAGTGAGACAGGATATACCTCTATTCAACTTTCTACCACCATGAATTATGAGAGCTACTAATATAAATGCTCTACATAAACTCCAGCCCTCCTCAGTGCCTGTATTGAATGAAACCTCTCCAGCCCTCCTCAGTGCCTGTACTGAATGAAACCTCTCACTTCTCCATAGTTTTGTCACTTCTTTAATCCAAAGACTTTCCAAAGCATCTAAGGTAGCACCTTTTCTAATGCCAGCTGTAACCACTCCCACGAGCTGGTCATCTCCCAAGGACGATTACAGTCAAAACTGACCTTCCAGTGAGAAATAAGAAAGTCATCTCAAGTGGGATCCTTCATTCTGTAATTGTTTTATGGAAGATGACTCCACCATGGTTAAGGAGAGAACCTGTACGAGGTGATGCTGTTTCCCTTCTCTTCCTCATCTTGTTTGCTTGGAGATACCAGAATTTAAAGTTTGCAGCATCTGGTTCTTATCAGAACTATACCTTTGCCGTTGATAGCTTTTACTAAAAGTTATTATTAGCCAACTTTTCATTTTATCTCTTATCACTTTCCACTCCAGAAAACCTTATCACTCCTTTCACTAAGTATATGATAATTGGAGCTTTGCAATTACAGGTACAACACACACAGATTTAATGGACCAATTTGACAAGCTGAAAGAATCCCAGTTCCCTTATCTATTAGTGTTTTAATAGTGCTTCTTCCTGATTAGTCTGTAGTTATAGTTACCAAAGTAATTGTCAATGACTATAACCATAAATAAAGCAGATCTGTCAGAGCTGGCCTAATCTCAACCTTTCCCAAGGAATAAGTGAAGGCTGTAAAATATTAGGGAAAACTGCAAACTCAGGAGAGATGAACATATCAGTAGTCCTCTCCAAATTTTTGTATGTATAGTGGGTGTATTTCATTTCTTAAAATTCACACTTAGTGTTTTTTATTCCTGTGAACATACATATTTCAAGAAAGAGGTAACAATGCAATGAACACAAACTAAAAAAGCAAGAAAAAACAAAACATAGGGAACAGCAAACTTAACAGCATAGGTGCACGGCTACGTCTCCTAAACAAACGCTTTCTATAATCTTGATTTAACAATTGGTGCCCTGCAAGCAGCGTTTCTGCTTCAGTGGGGCAGAATAGCCACCAACTCTAATTGGTTCAGACCCCAGTTTTCAGCTGTCTGGAAAGACACCAGTTGCTCATTCAGTGCCAGCTACACTGACGTGTTTCCTCGGAGCAGACCATGTCCCAGGTAAAGCAAACGATGGGGCACTATGCACAACTAGGGGAACAAAAGTGCATTTCACCAGCTCCAAATCCTGGCACAACAACTGAAACATCTTTTGCTAGCAGTGCAGAATCCAGACGCCAACCGCCATAGACTGATTTTACCAGTAATTGTAACTCCCTGACCAAATATTCCTCTTTCCTTGCCCCATCTTCAAGCTCATTTCTCCAAAGTGAATGCTGCAAGAGGATTGCACTTCCCTCAGATAAAGCTTTCTCCTCTTTCCTGCTCCTCATCCTTTGCAAATCATCCAATTCTAATCACGACCTGACTGAATACATTCAATTATACACAATTATTTGGATATTACTTCTGTGAATAATTTCCTAATGATTTCAATTGCAAATGCTACAAGGATGTACAGCTCACGCTATAGCACAGATACTGAACTTTAATCAGACCACTACAAATTTCAATATCCTCTGTCATCCAGTTGGAGACCAGAAGCAAAACTATCCCATTCAAAGCATGTTATTTTGAGTCATGGATGTATATTCTGCCATCCTATACAAAATTCACTGACAGCAAACATTGGAAAGTTTAATCTAAAAAACATCATCTCCCTCATATTAACAAAGCTTTCATACTTTGATACAGATTATCAAATATATTCTTGTTTATCACTGTGGAAAATGGAACGGTGAATTTTACCATTTTCTACTAGCATTTTCAGAAAATAAACAGCTTCCTATCAAAAAAAAATTAAGCCATTCTAGAAATATAGAAAATGTTTTTTTCAGTATTCTAAATCTTAAGAGATATTTTCCAAGTACGTTTTTTCCAACCTTGCATAAAAATGCAAAGGAACGTTTTTAACCAGCTTCCTGCAGATATTCACAGAAAGGATTGCAAGCCAAGTGTACAATTTCCCTATGTAACTGAGTATTTACTCAAGATTTGCCACTGCTTTACTCTTCCTATATGAAGAACAGCAAGGACTTTTCAACAAATACAACACATTGCTCCAGTTCTGTGATCTGATTTACTTCCTTTTAAGCTTTTGTCACCTTTATACCTGTGTAAAACAGAGAATCCCCACAACCTTGCCCACTATTTTTCTATAGCTGCTTTACTTCCTCCTTCTATCACATGGGATTTTCCTGTAAAAGTGGGAAGTTGCATGCTTTCAAGCAAGTTTTGAATTTGGAGACAAGTCCAGCGATCAGCAGCAACAGCCATATATTAATTATTTCTGCTTCACTGGTCTGAGGAGCATAGTTCTGTCCTCATTTACCTCAAAAAATGTAAAGCAGATACGAGTGTTAGAAACACAGAGCTTACAGAAGTTAAGCATCAGGTACAGGCTTAGAACACACCAAATTAAACATGTAAAACAATGCATTCCCCAACAGTCCAAATTTGCAATTCTCGAGCAAGAAAATCTCTTCAACTCTAATGAAATTTTGTTTGGATAAGGCATGCAGCATCATGCATGAAAGAGTATAATTAAAGCCTATTGAGAATCTATACAGTGACTGAATTCCTAACTAAATACACAATCACCCTTCTGTCCCTCAGCTGCAGCAACTCTGCTTTCTCAATGAAACCCTTTCCCAAGTAGGATAGCAAGCATTGGGAAAGTCATTTGTTTTGCATATTAAAATCAAATGCTTTTTTCACTCAAAGTTTGGACTTCAGCAATGCAGCTTCAGAGAAAATCTCTGTGTCACAGTATTTTCTTTAAGGAAATAGGTCTTTACAGAGTGGGGAAAAAGGGAGCGAAGTGTTACATGAGCTCAGGAGGTGAAGACCAGAATTATATCTATTAACTCCTAATGAGGCTGATTACAGGTCTTCAAGACATATCCCATCTTTCCTCTCAGGACAAATGTGGCTGTTAATCCTGAAGAAGAAAAAGCTGAAGGAGGAAACAATAGTGATCCTTAAATACAATCAAAGCTGGGAAGAGAAGTGTGTTATCCATATCCACGACAGATGTCACAAGAAGCCATGGATTTAAATCGAAGCAAGGAAAACTCATCATAGATAATAGGGAAATATTTTCTCAGACTAAGCAAAATATTGAAACAGTCTTCCTCTGGTGAGTATGGAGATGCTTTAGACAAGTATCTGCCCAAGACTGGCATATCCTGGAAGTATACTTGGCCTTGACTGGGGAAGAATGTGGAGAGGATGACCTTTCAAGGTCTCTTCTAGGTCCCAATGTTCTACAATTATATAAGGGCACTCTAACTTCCCTTTCCTTTGCAGTAATTTCTTCAGATATGACATGGGAGGGTTTCGTATCAGATTCCTCCAATTCTCAGGAAGCATTCCCTGCGACAAGAGTGAAGGCTCTTGTATCTCCCAATGAAGGCCAAACCTCATCTTATCTCCGTTAGCCTTCAAATTTATACCATTCAGTTTGAAATATGAATTGATTTCATTTTCCAGTTCTTACATTTACATTAAAAATTGCACTGTCACTCCAAAGGGGAAAAAAAGTAAAGAGTGTCAAAATAAACCTTTTCTCAATTTTTCAGAATTGTTCTCAACCTTTTTCTTTTAATGCTAGAACAATTTTACAGACTCAGTGTGAACGGGTTATTTGTTTTGGATGACCTAAATATGCAGGCTGAATTAAACAAGTTTTTGCTGTTAAAAAAAAAAAAAAAAAAAAAACCACACACACACACACAAACCAACATCACCACTGCAGCATCTTCTGTTCAAATGATTTCACTCTTCATCTTCTCAAGCTCCCAGAAGTGTGACTCTTTTAAAGCAGTTTTCAACATTTTTGAGATTAACCCAGTCCTACCAGTGTGGATTAAAAAAAATGCACACTGTATCAAACATGTTTTAAACCATGAACATACACATAGATGAGCACTACTATCGGAGTGTGGCTCTTTTAGGTAGTCCTGCTCTGTCAAAGAAACAAAAGTGACAATCAAATGTTAAGATAGACATTGCCAGCTAGTTTTTGCTGTGGAAAAGGTGCAATGGAGGATCTGCTACACAGGTCATAACCTTGCTATTTTTGTTCATTGCATCTCTGCTGTTTCTGTTTTCTCTTAAGTTTAAGCATTCTGGTTCACAGCTGCAGTCCCATGACAGCTCTAATGCAAGGGCTGGCAGGTGCCAGCAGAGTCCCCACCTTGCAGCTCCTGCTCTGCTTCCACCCATCCCTTGTGCCTGCACCAGTCATGCACACTTCTGCCAAATCAGCACAGGGAGCTTACAGGGCTTTTCCTCATTTTAGCTTTTTGGGTTTGTTTTTCTGGGTTAGTTTTTAGCCAGATCATTTCCAGCATTTGCTTGCATCCGCAAGTGCTGACACAAGGAAGGGAGGAGTTCCTCTCACCCTTGAACACCTATAACAGTTGCTGCCTGCCATCTATACACCCTGAAAGACACAAACACGCAGAAAAAGCTGCTCAAAATCAACTCTCCAATGCACTGCGGATGAATTGTTTTACACTGACGTTTCCAAATGCAGCCAAAAAGCAATTAAGTGCTTGAAACAGTGAAATTCAGCATCTCTGTGCAAGAAGTACGAGGAAGTCTGCTTTGCAAGGAACATCCTTACTTTCTAATGTTAGAGACGCTTAAGGGACCCGAGCTTAAGGACAGCATGAAGAGGATAAATGCTTTTGTCAGTATTACATGCATATAATCTGCATTTCTGTATAGCTTACAGCCAATTACAAGCTGTACAGACACAAAAGAAGATGGCCCACGCCAAGGAACTAACGCGTAAAAAACCAGATGAATTTAGACAGATAAGGGAAGCGAAGAAAGCAGCAAGCCAACACTCAATGCAGGGATAGGCAATGGCCTGTTCCAGCATCAGCAGTTAACCGCTATCATGTGTTTTTTGAAGGCATGGTAGCAAAGTGGAGTTTTTAAAGAGAAATTTGAAAGAGTACTGTGATGTGGCTTTGCATACAAGCAGGGGAAGATCTTCCCAGGGATGAGGAAAAATGAGAAAGAAGCATAAAAACTTGTTTGCTGCCAATATTTAACAGCCAGAATAGATGCTGACATCTAAGCCGTTCAGATATTGGAGCCAGCTTTTGATAACAGCCTTGAGATATGGGTTAAGGCACATAGAGGCTATGAAGGGCCTTAAAAGCAAACTCGAGATCTGATTAGATATGATAAAGAGAGAGGCAAAGGAGGAAAGTAAAGAGAGCAGTGACAAGGTCCAAGTGACAGATAAGGAAAAAGATCTCTACCAAAGAACGGAGACAAGTATGAGCACAGAAAGAACGAATTAGTCAAGGGCAAAGAAAGGGATGTTGCAGTACTTGAGATATGAGCCTTGCTGAATGCCAGCTGCATGGATGGCTAGGACAGGTTGCACTTTTGAGACCTTACAGAAAAAGAATCTGTGAGTTCAGGCTGAGTAAAGGAATCTAAAAAGAAATGAAAAAAATAACCATGAAATTTCATTTTTTGCAACCAGTACTACAAATTTCTCTTTAATAACCTACAGCCTGTTTCCTCCCCTCCCCCCTTTGCCATTAAGTCACAGTTAAATCTAAATCTGTAATTGTGGCCTTGAGATGGAGAATTATGCTCACATGAAAGATTTCTCAAAGTTGGTTTTCCGTTTCAGTTTAAAGAAAAATTATGCATACAGTGCAAGCGAGGCACAGCAAACTCAAGGGAAAGGAGAACATGAGAGCAAATAAAAATAGCATTTACTGTCTGATGAATATTTCTTTACTGCATCACTACAGAAGAAAGAAGCTGGTAGCTATGTTTTCGTTCAGCTCCAAAGTAAATTCCCATTTGAAAAAAGAAGAACCCCTTCCCAGATGTTAAAGAGGCAGTAAGCAATGTTCCTTCACAGAAAATAGCAGTGCCCTCTCCCAGCTGCACGAGAAGCAGCAGCAGCACAGCATGTCCAGGATCAAGCCTGGCACAAGCCTTTATCAGAATGAAGCAAGGACAAGAAAGCAGCAACTTACAGAAATTGCTGCATGTCCTACTTTGGGTACTACTATTTCCCCCTGCAGTCACTAACTATTTACCTAGTGAGAACACAGAGAGGGTGAGGGTGGTTTTTCTGTTGGAAGCATTATAGTAGGTAACATGGTTTATCCACATGCAGCAACGTATAGCAAATACGTACGCTTAGAATAAAGAAAGACTTTCTCCCATGACCACTTCTCTGGGGGCGGAATTTCCATAGCCTTAACCCAAATCATCTTTGTCACGCACAAGGCAGTTTTTGTAGAACACAGACAAAGCACTCAGTGGCAGTTGGCATCTCAATGAAGTCAAAAACTAAAACACGCAAAAAACCCCAAACAAACAAACCAACCACAATCACATACATCCCACAGTATTCTACCTTGAAATTAATAGAAACATTTCTCTGTATTTCCAGCATTATCCAGTATTTCATATCTCCCCCCAAAACATTCATAATTTGGCCTGTAATTATCATGCAACATGCTGAAACACTTGCTATAAGAATTCAGACCTAAAGGAACACTAATTCCAGACCCTTTCACAGATACTCAGTGCCCCAAATGCCCTTGCTGTGCTAATATATTTTGAAAACTGGGTCACTTTAGTTCTAAGTAAGATGAGGTCTTTTGACAACAAAGCCTAACATATAGGATTTCTTCTGTAATGTCTCCAAGGTGGAAAGACACCTCAGGGAGGAATTTGGCCTCCCAGGTATAACAAACATTGCTGACAGCCTTAAAACCAACCAACAAACCCGTCATGACACCAGTGAAATCGTGGGGTTTTTTTGGTTAAGTTTTCTTAAGGACACAATGTGCACCTTCAACAGAAAATATGAAAGTCCTGTTCAACTGAAATGCAGAAGTGAACAGGAGTTCTTCAGGAAGACATGCACTAGCTTTATGTACCATCAATTTGCCCGAGTGACATCTAGCAGAATAGTAAATTGCTTTTAAAAATAAAATGTAAAAGGCATTGCACAGTAGGTCTTTAGGTCAAATCCTCAACCTTGTTTGCTCTATTTCAGTAGAGAGAGTTGAACTGAACTCTTCCGAAATGCTAATCGTCACAGTAGCAAGATGGGGATATTGTGGTCCTGACTCAGTAATGCCAGCAGAGAGGCAGCTTTCCTGAAGCTTGCTAGTCACTGGAGGATACGTATGGCAGAAGCAGAGCTGAAAGAGAAAATCTGCTACTTGTGGGCATCTGCAAACCCCCCGCTGAAGAAGACACTGCAGATGTCTGCAAACTAAAGAAGTTTCACATTTGCTCATCCTGGATGAAAAGAAGGGGAGGAGCAAAGTCAGAATACCGGCTCCATTCTGCTTGCCTCTTCTTCACCCCCACACAACAGAAGTCCCAGGGACCACAGGCTCTTGGATTTTAATATCGGGGCCACCATGGTCCTCATTGCAATTTGTTAAACAGGTCCTATGTGTGACTTTAGAGCACCATCGTCACCTCTCCACCCAGCTGTTAGTCCCAATATTGAATATCTATTCTTCTCAATGACAAAGCTACAGCTTGCTTCCTCCCCACTCCCCACTGACCTTTTTAAAATCAGTAGCGTATAAAAAAAATTAGACATATCAACAGCACTGCAAAATGCAATTGTCTGTAACTAAAGTCACTTAATTGCCTATTGCTTAAGCAGGCAACAGGAAGAACAATTTGGGAAATGTGTCTTGCCTTTTACTGTACTATTTCATTCCAGGGCTGTGCAAGCCCCAAATAACTTTGTCCGAATGATTTGGCATAAACCTGACATTATGACGAAGTGCAACAAAGCATAGCCTCGCTGCCAGGCCCAAACACTCTCTGCAGTACTAAAAGCAGCATACGCTTTGCATCTGGTGACCAGGCTGCAACGCTTTCCTGATGCGAGCAAAAGTTTTCTCCTCCACTCCTCTGTTCTTTTGCTGGCTAACATCACCCTCCCCACCAGCAGTCCTTCTGCATCCCTTTGTGCGGGCAAGGATGACAGCAGCGTTAACCTTTTACAAGAAGGAAATGTTTTGCTAAGAAATGGCTTAGCTCTTTTTGTCTCCTTCTGTCCTTTCTTCACGATTTATGACTTCAGACATGGTTCACACTGTGTGAGTTGAAGAGCCTCTGCACATACTATCTGCAGCGGTGCCATTCTAGTTGCTCAAGATTTCCTTTAACGTGAAGTGAAATTTGAGGAATATGTTCAAGTAAACTTGCAATGTGCATGACAAGGCCTGGCAAAACCTTGGAAAGGCTTGCAAAACGCTGGAGTTATTTCTGAAAGGGACTGTTTTTTTCTATGCATTGATCTGTAATTATTTTCCGGAAGCAAAGGCCTCACAGGAAGCCTACACACATTTTTCAGCACTACTGAAATTCAAACAACCGAAAAGAAGAAAAAAAAAAAAGACTCAACACTTGTTGCTTTGAAATAAAGCAGGAAATGTAATTAAAGACTTCAATTACGCTTGGCATTTCTGATTCTCATGCAGTAGGAGGCCATCTTGCCAAAACTGGCAAAGCAAGGCTCCCTAGAGAGAAGCTCTAAACTACATTTCAAACATCTTTATTAATCATTTCATCATCATCAAAACAGCTCTACTTAAGCACAGTGTTTAATGATTAAATGTTACACATTAAGGGCTGAATATTCAAAGAGATCTGGTTCAGACTATTTGTGCATGTGCAACTCTCTCTGTGCAGGTTTCACTTCCAGTTTTGCTGCACTGGGTGCATGGAGTGGCTTGGGTGTGATCACATTTGAATTTTAACACTGAAACGAAGCACTAGAGTAGACAAGATTTCATCAGGGGGTTCTGCACATTGGAAAAACCTATCAGTGCTTTATCTGTAAAACCACAAAATAGTTCATGGAATGCGGAACTTTAATATTAATGTGCACAAAAATATCATCTGCATGATCACCATGACACAAAGAACCTATTTTAAAACTTCATTTCAAGCTATTGCTTGCCAACTTTTGCATGATTCCTGAAGAGACTGAAACGGTGATTTACATTTTCTTCTTTTGGGCAGTATAACACTGACAGAGAATAAGTGACTTCTTTTTGCAGAGGGAACTAAATCCCAAATGGATAAGAGACTGTAGAAACCATTGTGCTGTACAACCAGATATTGTAAAGAATGAAGCTTAAATGTTACCAGTACCAAGAATAGGTCTGTTAATACATAGACACAAGACCTCACGATATCTATCAGTCATAGGCACTTACATATCATCACAACAGAAGCCATGGAAGTACTTCACAACCTTTATTGTACTTAACTGTACATCTCTTATCAAGTTCCTTACTCACCCAGCAATTAAGTGTTAGACAAAAGGTAAACACTGATAATGCAAAAATTGTATTAGAAAAACACAGAGAACCATCATTGCCAAGTCTGTAGAAAGAGCAATTCCCATACCAACACTGTTCTGCACACCTAACTTTATGTGTAGTGTGTTTTTTTTTTGTTCTATAGGAAGCTACACTGCTTGCCGAGCCAAACCAGCTCACAAGGAGTCAGTGTTGGTGCTCCTGTACCCAACTGCTGCAGTTAATCCACACCCTGGTACCTGAGAGATGATACTAGGCACAGTTTACAGAGATGGGACTGAAATGTAGAGAAATAGGGAACGGCCTGACACGACACAGAAGGTCTGTAGCAGAACGAGGCATTGCAACCAGGAGTCCTAAACCTTGTACCGCTCCACTGCAGAACCACAGTTACCATTTCTAACAACACTGCACTGATTTACTCCAAGCTTTTTTCACAGATTTTAAGACCAGGAGGAAATCTTTCAGTCTTCTACCTAGATGCAACTCAAAACCTTGAGACGATGTCTGCATCATGCCCTTCACTGGAGGGCCTTCACAGTTGGAGCCCTTCAGAAAGGCATCTATTCTGAAGCTTGTCTGATTTTACTTATTTTCAGCCCAGCTACTGGATTTCATCATGCTTTTTTCCAGCAAGATTAATGAATTGTCCACTGTGAGAGGTCTCTTCCCCAGGCAGATACACTTACAGAGAGTTTTCAAGTCAAATTCACCTTCATAAATGAAGGTAACTGGACATTAAGACTGCAGTCTCTGAATCATTCCTAAAACTCTTTCCTGAACCTTTTAAAGTTCTCCTACCCAGTTAATTCTTCAAAAGCAGTATCTCCTGTTATAATCTAGGTCTAATTTTTGACTACTTAATAATATCTCAGCTTACTGATAGGGGCAAGGCACTTTGTTTTGCAAAGGTTTGCCTTGCAGTGAAGTTGAGTGCAGAGTTCTCACGTGCCCAGAACATGCTCCTATGCTGATGCTAATTAGTATTTAACTAATGTCGCCTACACAAGGTAATACGATGTTTTCAGTGGTGATTTGTTCTGCAAGGGGACAAGATGTGATTAGTAGGTCAGGACAGTTTTTACTAAAGATATACACCTAATGGGTCCCAGACACATTCCTAAAAGAATCTAACAAAATGTGGGCGGACAGCACTAGTTCACAAGGCAGACCCTATATCATGACTCAAATATCAAAAAAGCTACTACACAGACATCTTTGCATAGCAAATTCTTACTTGTACTGCTTTTTGGCTTTTAGTGGATCAGCATATTTTACTGAAGAAGTGTCTGTAATTACTTTTGCCTGTATGGAAAAATGTAGTAATTTGAATTGCTTTCATTTTGGCTTAATATCGAGTTCTGTGTGTTTTTGTATGTGCATCTTAAAAAACAAGATTTCATTTTCTTTTCTGCTTATCATTCCCCCAAATAAGCATCTACTGTTGCTAACAAATGAATCAGATGAGAAATGTAGAGAACATTAGATTTCTCGCCCCCCAGAGCACTCATGACAAGGAAGCACCATGTCACAAAAGGCTGTTGGCAGCAAATGAAACAGTACTGTGCTTTGATATAGTAGAATTAATCACTAGGAAGGGTGTACAAAATTTTATGAAGCAGCTAGAGCCTTCAAGAGCAAAACCCCCAGTTCTTACTGAAGTCGGTGCGAATTGTTAGCAGCCTTTTTATGCCAGGATGTCCATGCAATGACACTAGAAAGTTTATCATCATAGGAGCAATCTGTAGATAGCCACATCTAATCTACTCAGGATTACCCAAGCATTACCATCTAAACACAAATCTCCAGGACCTTTAAGGATATGGTAAATTCATGGTTATTGAATTCCTAGACTGGGTCTTAAATCCATGATGGTCCAAGCCTACCGAGCTTACTTATATCAAGCTTCCAGTGGATTCTGATACACTTAATCTCTGCATCCATCTTTTTCCCAACAATAACAACAGACTCCACAAAACAAAAAGCAGAAGTGCAAACAAATTCTCAAAACTTAAGACAAAGAACCTTACTCAGATACAGTGGCAAAATCATCTAATTGGATGCTCAGTAAGCAAAATGAGAAAAACATGCTGTCTAATACTTTATTGAAAAGATGTACTAGAATTCAGGCAAAGATTAATCCCAAAGAGTCCACTAGCATTTGTTTAGAACTGTTGTAGACTGAACTATCTCAATAGTACCTTTCAGTTCAATAGTCTATGAAAAGAATAGCTCCTTAGGCCTTAACTGACATCTGGTGGCAAACTTGACATTTTCTGATAAATAAGACTTTGAAAATTCAAGTCAAAACATCTGAAAAAAGAAATAGTTTTAATAATAAAGATATATAATAAATAATATATATAATAATAAAATAATAAAAGTTTTAATTAAAAGCTTTTTTTGTATTAGAAGTGAAAATGTATTTTATTTTTTCCACTTTCAGGTGCTTTCTCATCTAGATGAGACACTTTTCCTGTTTCAAAGGCTTATCAATAGTGCTAAGCGAGCATGGACTGTTATACACCAAAATATATAGAGAGGATCAATTTAATTTAAGAGTAAAATTTTTTAAAACACAAGCTAATCAATTAATCTTTCCCCAACCATTTTTTTCCTCCAAATCAGTCATTCGTGTAAGCATTTTATACGACATAAAATGATAGCTACACATCCACAGATGATGGATTGGCCACATATTTTTTCTCTCTTTTCTTTTTCTTTCTTCTTCCTTTTTTTTTTTTTTTTTTTTTTTTTGATGACTGCAACAGTATTGCAGGCACGCAAGTAATTTGAAGCTACTTTTTCAAGGCTAGCACAATTTAAATATGCTGCCAAAACTTTAGCTGAATCAAGCAGTTCCAGATCATTGGAACTCTAATTATTATAAGCACAAGTGGCTCTTGGAACAGCAGTAAGCTCTACATGACAGTGTTGGCAAGCACTCTACAGGCAAATGAATTAAACTCCACTTGCTGATTCTGATTACTAGATCATTCACTATTTTCTGATCATTTAGTTTCACAGGGAAATTAATGTCAGTGCTGAATGTTTTCAACATGACAGAAGTCTGTATTTTTTTTTAAACGTATGCAAAGCATGCAAAGACATAAGGCTTTCTTCTGTTTATGCTCATGTGGTAATGACAGGCTGGTTGATGCATTTTAAGAAGTTATATTTAGTCATGATGCAATAAGCAATTTTTATTACACATTCCTTGCATATTATAAACACAAAGTAGGACGTATCAGCTGAAACCATCTTTGGTCATTATGGTCCCCCCTCAATTAACACTACTCACACTGTGCTACAGGAAAGTAACTGTAACATAAACAGCTCATTTTTCACCTCCCTGCTTTAATCAAGACTTTACTCTAATATTAGGGGCTTCAGGCCACAAAGATACGTTGTGTCATGATTTATCTTGCATGCTAAACAAGAGGCACATCAATCAATAGGATGGAAGGGAGTTTTCAAAGAATCCTAGAATGAAGATGATTTAGAATTATTATTCTTGACTGAGACACTTTCAATAAGTCTTCTAAATTTAATTTACGATGACATTAGAAATTATATGTATTTTACCCAATACATCCAAAGTTCTAAATGATTTTTTCAACTTCAGGTGTTAAGAGATTTGTGTTCAGATTTTTAGTTTATGCCTCAGAGGTCATAACTTCATTTGGCAAGGATCACTACAAAAACCATACAAGTCTCTGTGTAATGGAAAATAAATAGCAGATCAAGCTCAGGATAAAGTGCACAACAAAACTGGACTGTCTTCTTCAACTGCAGTGAGCTAGTCAAGACCAATTAAGCCAGACATTTAAATGCAAATACCTCTCTGGCCTAGATTTCTTCTAGCAGGTAAAGAATGTTACTTAAACTGGTTTTGCAGTCTGCATAGTTGCTCATTTGGGGCATGCAATCCTCAGTTTAAATCAGAAACATGTTACTGGACAGACAGTCAAATTACAAGTATTTTCTTTATATCACAGTATGATTCAATAACCAGACTAAGGGCTCAGCATTCTCCAGGAGCCTCTTAAACCCTCTGCATTTTGTAGTAACAAGTGATAAGATTCTGCATCCAGCCTTACAGAAAAAGGAACACAGCATTTTATAAATCATGTGCAGAGCAGATACAGCTAAAAAGGAAAGGAGTAGCAGAGTTAAGCTGTGATGGTGAGAACAAGTTGATAGTTACTTATGCAAGGAGCTGGCATTCAAGCCAACTAGCTGAGCATATTTGCAGCTTACAGAGTACATGGTAATCTCTGATTTTTGTTTGTATATGTTTCAGCTTCTTTTCCTATCTCTTTATACCTGTTAGGTACTTCTTTGTATATTATCTAAGACAATTCAAACTCCATGCCAAAGAGCCACAGGGAAACTATACTTGCCGAAAATGCACAAAACCCCTTTAGCTTACAGCATTCAATTTCAAAGGTCTTGCCTTATAGGAAAGCTCCAGGCTCTTAGTGTGTGCCTGAAAATTAGTTATTTTCTTTATAAGCCATAAGGGCCACTACACACTAAGAGGCATAACTAAGGAGTCAGACAGTCGGTGGAAAAATGCCAAGCTGTGACTACAAAGCAGAAGTAAGAAAGCCACTCAGGATACTGTTTTGGGTGTGGACAACAGAAAGCTGTTTTTTCAGAGTGGTTCAAGTGCTTATGGCACCTATATACCACAGCGCCTGCAGTGCACCATGTCGACAAATCCCCAGGGGAAGTCAGCAGGAACCAGAGAAGAGTTCCCAAGCTATATCTGTAACTTGGCTTGCTTAGAAGAAAGCAGCACAGTCACAATGACCCAGACTCCTGATTGAGGTTGCTTTTTTTGGGGCTACCAGAGCCTGTCCAAAAGCCATGCTACTATGAAACACTGCTTTTGTTGCTCAGCAGGCTAGATGATAGATAGACGTGCCTCCTGTGCAATCACTCCTCCGACTGCAGTATAGACACTGCTTTAGTCGTCCCCAAGTGTTCCTCAAACAGTTCTGAAGTAAAAAAGCACCAAGAAAGAAAAATCTCTAACAAGTTTTGAAGTTGAGAGGATGGCATGAACCACATTTCATCTTAACAAACACGCTTTATTCATGCATCTTTCATTCTGGGCTCTGTGTCTCCTGCGACAGAATAGTCTGACATCCATCTGGTGAGAGATAGCTGGGTACAGTTTCACTCCTCTATAATAAAGTTCCCCTGTGTGTTCCCCCAGGAATGCAGCAATTATCTGCTACCAGACAGGTGTTAAATGCTGCCTTGCAAAGAGATTATCCCACCCTCTCCCGCTCTCTTTTGCCCTAGCTGTACAAAGGATGATGGTAAATAAAATATGCCACCATCTCAATAGGTAAAGAAGAGTCGTTAGCTCCTGATCCCATGACAGGGATTGTGTAAAGTAAAGCAAGGAAGGGTCAGCTTCTTACTACCTCTGTCCCTGATTTACAGTGAGATGAAAACACATTTTCCCAAAGAAAGAAAGCTTTGAAAGTGTTTCTTTCTACAAGCTTTGCAATTTTTTTTTTCGTTTATCCTTTATTTCTCCTCCTTTGCATAAAAATGGAAGAGGAGAAAAGCATAAAGAATAAAACAACCCTAACACTCAAAAGAGATGCAGACAAATATCTTGTTTTTGTTTTCCTGTGGTTTGTCTTTCCCTGTATGGCTGCTTATAAGATTCCTATAACCCAGGACCCTCTTTCTATTAGCAGAGAATGGCTGATGCTTTGGAAAAAGTGGATAAAAAAAAGTGGATAAAAAAGTGGAAAAAGTGGTAAGTAAGTGATCCTTTCTCCAGCAGCTTCCAAACTTTCACCAATCAGTGATTTAAATGTTAATGTGCTGGAGGCTGTATATTTTTGCACCAAAATCAGAGCCATTTCAAACTAATATTTTAAACATTTTAAACATGGATCAAGTTTTCTTCCCCCCTCCTTCTTCCCAAGAAGTTCTGAAGAAAAAGATGTCTTTCTCTTTGCCCAGCCTTATCTTTTATGCATTACCAATACACTCAACAACCAGCCATCCATCAAACCAGGAGACAGAAGAAGCTCCCTCTTCAGAAAGCTACCAAAATTATCAGGCTCATGCTCAGAGTATTTTTAACAGTGCCTGCTGCAACAGGAGAGAGCTTGGAGATGGTCTCTCCGCTAGCCTACCTCAAGCAAAAACCTCTACAGTGGCTTGTAGAGACAAGCCCTGAAAATAAGGCAACAACCAAAACCTCACCTTCAGCAATACCCGCCCCATGCCCCGTTGCACAGTTGTGTCCTAGGCCCTTTAGCATTGCAGTTCTATGTTTTAAAAGAAGAGTTCCCTGGCATGCTCCTTGAGGTTATCATGTCTCAGGACCGTAACATACCTGTATTAGCCTTCGTTACTGATTGCTATTGAATTCATACAAAATTCAGCTATTGTTTAATGCAAGGGTGACATCGTGTCAGGTAGAGAGCTCATATCAGAGAGAGATCAACAGTAAAACTAAATGCAAAACCAGACTTGATTGGAAGTCATTCATTCTTCAACTTCTAAAATAGCCAAAATGTATTATTAGCCATCAGGTAATTTTTGAAGAAAAACAGTCCACATACACGGCAAAAATGGTCTTTTTCTCCAGATCTATTTTGTTTAAGACTATAATCTATGGGAAAAAACATCAGTCCGTGGAATCAACAATGCAGAGAGTTTTAGTGCAAATGCCTTTTTTAATTATTAAGAACAGAAATTTCTTTCTGTTCTTTCTGATAATTCCTAGATTTTTTTTTTTTTTTTTTTTTTTTTTTTGACAGTCTGAATTGCATTGTCAGGCACAAAAAGTTCTACTTTTCCGGAGTGAAAGGCTGCGATAAGATATTAAAATACTAACAACAGAGAAACATTCAAATTAAAAGAACATGCTCTATTTCACCTTTCAACAACATATTTGTATCCCTCTATACTACTCTGTTTCATAAGGCAGATATGAACAAAAACGCTTCCTCTGTTTCAGATCACAAGTCTACTCCTTGGTGAAACCATCTGAGCCCTCTTTTTCACATCAGCAGTGCTTTCAGGCATATTCAGATGCTCTCACTCAGCTCCCAGCAACTTGTTCCCAGAGCCCATGGACTTCCTACCAAGCAAGAACTTCCGAGTTCTGAGAACTTCACTGAACAGTTTATCAATTTATCTTGAAATGTGTTTGCTCCATTGTAGTTACTGATGTCAAAAAAAAAAAAAAAAAAAAAAAAGGAATAAGTGAAGAGGAGAAAAATCAAAATTAATCTCAACTTACTAGACTGATAGAAAGCTTCTGTTTTAGCTTGTGTGTACCACACTGTGCCAAAAAGACAGACAACTGCAGCACTTCCTACCGGAACAATTCTATCAATTTGAGTCTCTTGCGATCAAATACAAGGCAAATATTAGTTGCTCAAGGGCGATAAAGGAAAGGAACTTCAAGGGCATCTTAGAAAAGAATTCTTAATGTTAGAAAGGATACAGGAGAAAGGAGATAGCAAAATAAATGTTTGAGTGCTTCCATGCAGCAACCAGTCATTAGGGCAAGAGAAGAATTAGTATCAAGGCACAGGCTGAGGGAAGAGGTGAAGACCAGAAGACCACCAGGAACACATGCGGATCTCCTCTTTCTTATATGTATACTAAATTCTAGTCATTGGTGTTGGAGGGGAACAAGAGGAGGTTTTGTTTCAGGCCTCAGCAAATCTTAAAGAAAGAGAGCAAAGAGAAGATAGTTTGGGTTTAGAACTGAAAAAAAGTTTGTGTTCAGAGAGATGGGGTTGGACACAATGATCTACAACAGGCAAAAGAATTCAGCCAGTCTCTACTATTTCTTCCTAATGAAGCAGCTGTATGGGCTGGGTGTGTAATTGCATGCTACATCTTCTGCAGACCTGCCCCCCTTGCACAGTCCTTGCACAAATAGTCTGGTCACAGTCCACAGTTGAGCAAAATGCAACGTAAGATGGTTGGAAGCCCAAGATACCTGCAGAAGCCAGTAGTTATCACGCTGCATATTATTTTCCCATGCAGTATCTATGAAACATGTAAAACAAGAGCATCAATATTGCTAAATATAACAGTGTACAAATATGATATCTTCTTTTCTACTAGCTCCGCATCACAATTTCCTTTAATGCCGTACAACCTCTTCTAGCATTTATCTGTAATTTGTGTGCTTTCCCAACTAGGTCTTCCCTGAGGATGTGTGCTCAATCATAAGTATGTGTTTACTCCTTTTTTGACCGGATTCTACTTCCAAATTTGTTGTGGCTATTTTTGCTGGCAATACTTGCTACTGCTGGAAGGATTCCCTGTGGAAATGTCCCACTCATCTGTGTTTTGCCACCTGGTGATAGGTAGCATAATTTTATGGCCCTTACCTAATCAAACATTTTCCTTCTTTTTATGAAGTCAGCAAGGTCTTGTAAAATTAAAATGTCTTTCCTGCACTGAAAATGGAGGATTGAATTATCACAATTTCCCCCCCACCACCACTGCCCAGAGCCTTCTGTCACTGTGCTAGAATAAATTGATGTCCATGAGCACAACATTAAGAAGGATGCTGAAATTCATTTTTTTTACCTGTAGGTTTCATCTTTTACTGATCTGGATTAAATAAATGACAGTTATCATGAGCAAAAAATGAGCACCTGGTCTGAGCTTGCACTGGGAGAAAGGATTAGAGCAAGAGAGAACAGCTTGTCTTTTAAAAGGTGAGCTGTGGCTGTGCAAGGCATCAACATGAAAGACTAAGCACGATACATTCTCAAACGCTTGACTTCAGACAGCACATGGTTCACAGGATCCCACGAGGACCTGAACTTTTTCTTCAGGTGAGTGGGACTGGTCAATGCTGTGAGACTTAAAAAACTCCTTGTTTAGAGAAGATGACAACTAAGGAAAGGAGTAAACACTAAAATGAAGTCTTATTCACAGTAAAACTATAGAGAATTGCAATTTCTCCTGGTTTCTTAAAATTCAGGTAACTACAAAGATGACTCAGAATGTGGAGTAAAGAATGAAGAAAGTTAAAACCGGCAGAAGTTGAATATTACCAGATACCGATATTCTCACCAAAACACATGCCATTCAGCACTGTTGGACTGTCAGGATCACCTCAGTTTTAGCAGCATCCAGTTTTTCAGTTTTCCTTACAACCACAAGAGTAAGGATTTTACTATTTTCAACCAACCAGCCAACAAACCTGCCTCTTAATAGACATTAATATGTTTTCACAGTGAACTGAACGAGTTGCCAAACTTCTTTTAAACAGGAGAAAACTAAATGATTCTTTCTCTACTGCCCCTATTCACAACTCTTGTATCTCGTCTTAGGATACCTTGCAAAATCACAACTTTGTGTCTCTACTGCTACCTGGTTGGTGTGACATAGGACACATCCATCACTGTCAGCACCATCACCAAGCCTTTCCTAGGAACCTTTGAACTGCTGACGTTTATCTTCAGCTGCGCTAGGGCATGCGATTAAAGGTGTATACTTCCTTACACTTTATTACTAAATCCTGGAAAACATTGCTCCTATAAGCAGGCAGGGCATTTCTGGGGATAGCTGGAGGAGAGCATATAGGCTGCTGGAGGAAGGTAAGGGAGAGACCACTACCTAGGATTAGAGAGGCAGCGCCCATCCTGCCACGTCCAGCTAGAATCCCTTTCCTCGGCCCTCTGCCACTTAGGGATTTGAGGTATGCTTCTCCCTTGCTCTCCCTTCTGCATTGCTTCATTTGCATTACCTATACTGTCACCTCTACAAATTACCCATTGCCTCTCCGTTTCTCACAAACAAGTGTCATTAACTCCTTCTTCAGTACAATGACTAGAAAAAAAATCCAGAGGCCTCATCTTTGTATAAGTAACATAAAAACAGCTATTCAGAGTGCTTATCGCTGTCTGGATTTTCCCTCTGAGCCAGAAACTATCCCCAGCACAAGGCAATATATTCCTTTCCTTGCCAGAGGCGTGCACAGCCTGAGCTAGCACATTGCACGTGTTTTAATCCCTGCACTGAGACTCCCTAGCCAAGCCATTTGCTGCTGCTCTTTCCTCCCATTGCCATGGCCAAACTGAGTGGTCATGTATGAACACGGCACGCTGGTCGGCATCGGCACACATTTATTTCTATCGCGATTGGATTGCCGTCCACAGTCTAAATAAACATAGTCCTCAAGGTTAACTGCTGATCTCCTCTGAAGAGGTGCGCCCCTGGCAGACATCTTCAGAGGCAGCAAACAACATTCGTGGTTAGTCTTTCATAAAACTTGACTCTTAAGTGGTATCATTAAAATACTGTTGCACAAAAACAACAGCAACTTCTCCCACTGACCTAAGTGCACACGATTTCATCAGAAGTAGCCTAGAGTCTACTGAAGAGAAAGAGACCACAAGTCTATGATCAAAGCTACACTCAGTTTTTCCACACTTTCAGCATGACTATAATAGCAATGACTGATACTATTAAACTATTTTGAGGAAAACCAGTCCATGGAGGCGGAAAAAAAAAAAAAAATACAACGGAAAAGAAGAAGGGAAAAAAAAAAGAACAAATAAACCTTAAGGTTGCTGTCCAAAGCAGAGATATTTAACGCAGATCCTTTCAGAAAGTCAGGTTGGATTCTGCAAACAGGCTCCTATGTAAAATCAAAGGGAAACCTGTAAAAATAAGGCATTAAGTTGAAGCAATGACTTATTTGAGGATGGGCAGAAGGAACATGATGCTTTATGTGCCATATGCATAGCATATTAAGAGGGATTTTCAAATCCCTCTAACAGAAGTTTGTGCTCTAACACTGGTGTTCATATCAAAGACTTCAGATATCTATGATGAGCACTTCTCAAAAAATCCCATCCTGTGCATGAAATACTGGCTTCACCAAAAGGAGAGCTTTGCATCTGTCCTCAGCAGATCAAGGATTGCATGCTATTTGCTTATAAAAGAGAAATCCTTCTGTATAAAGTCACAGTGAATTTCTTTGTCAGATCTTTAGAGCTTTTAACAACCTGTATTAGAATATCTTTGAAGTGCAGTTGAAGAATTAATTTTACTGCAACTGACTTTACCGGATGAGTTGAATTAAGATCATCCCTGCAGTTCTGTGATCTTTGGATCAGCAACCGGTATCAGTCATTTAGCTCCAAAAGATTTGGGAACAAGCAGCTATTCAGAATGACCATAGGCCTGTTAAGACACTCAGTATTTGACAGATATAAACAAAATCATACAGGCAGTTCCATTACGTGAACTATAGAGAAACGACTGTGTCATTCAACAGATAGTAACATGTCTTAAATATGGATACTAAAATCTGCCAAGAACAAAAATATGTATTTATATATATATGTAGGTGCTATGCTCTCTTCAGTAATTCTTTAATACTAGTACATTTAACGGGAAATGGGTAGTAAAGAAGTCTGAAACAGGATAAGAAAAAAACCTTCATATATTTCCAGATGTCATTTTAACAACAGCTGATATATTACAATTGTATGCACTTTTTAACTGCAAGTAAAATAGCCATTACACTTGTAACATTTTATGTGCAATGTTATTGGAGAGAAAATGGCTTTGACAATATATATTTGAAAAATTGTTGCTCCTATTCACAATTCATGAACACAGTCTTTCTGCAATATATCAAATCTATAGCCAGGCTTCCATCATATTACCTTTTAGGCAACAGTTAAACTGATACTCCATGGTTTATAGAACAGAAAGTAAAAAAAATTCCTACCAAAAAAAGTTATTTTGTCTGATGGCAAAATAAGGGGATTTCTTTAAAGTTTTCTAGCTGTTCTTCTTAAAGCCTGCAGATCTAGGGATACTGCAATTAGTCCAAACAGTTGTCACCAGTAAAGCATAGAATTCAGAAAATGTGAATGCATTAACTCTAAAGAATGAAAAATATAACTGCATCCAATTTCCATTTTGTTCAGCTCTTATTACTGGCCCAAAACAAAAAACAATCCACAGGTATTTTACAGAGGACAAAAAGCAATACAAACCCCCGCACATTTGGGCTATGGTAATGCAACTTAAAATCCAAGAAATACTTCTGCAAAAATAGTATAAAAAATAAGCTGAAAAAGTTAAATGTTTCCAGCTTTTCCAAATCATTATGACACAAGGGTAAAGGGGACTAATAACGGAGTGTTTAACAGAGTACTCTCATTTCTTACTGCTCAAAATCCACCCTATGTCGGTTCTCTTTTGTGTCTGTTCGGCAGTAGGTATGAAGCCAGTTTCGTGGGTGGATTCCTGCTCCCACTGGAATAGTCCCCTGGGAATTTTTGAAAGACTGCAGACAAGCAAAGAGCAAGCGATTAGAGTTTTCTAATCTTTTTGCTAATCGTATGGTACGCAAGTTAATCATCATCTTATATTGACAAACCATCAGCGAAGGCAGCTGGACAGACTGAGGGAATGACGGAGTTCAGGCTGTTTGGGGTGTGACAGCTATTGGAGATGGTATCCAAAGTGCCCGCTGCCTGCCAAACAGGGAAGAGTCCACGTGAGGGTAAACAGGGAGGCACGGGACGATCCCAGCTTGGTCCCTACTCACAGGCTAGTCGCACCAGTGACACTGCTGGCAACACAGAGCTAGGTAACACTAGTGAGCTTCTGTTGAGACAAACACGATTTAAAATGTTTTCCCCTTTTATTCCAAGTGTTATTTTGCTATTTGACAGTACAGTTTATGTCACTTAGCTTCTAAATTAAAATTCCCTGTCTACTTGTCTACACATAGTTAACCAAGGATTTTTATGCCAGACATTAAAAATAACGCATTATCTCATCCATTTCCCCATTAAAGCAACTACGTTATCTCTTTACTGTGATATTGTACCTCTAACTGAAGAACGCATTATGAATCTGGAGACCTCCAGAACCTACCCAAAACATTTCTCGTTGAATCAGCTCAGCAAATCTTTTATATGCATATTGTGTGTGTGTGCATGTGTTTGTGTGTTAGATATATGTATGCATATATTTACACACACAGGATTTGAAAGTTGTGTTTTCCATTTTTAATGAGTATTTAATGCATGCATATATCATAAATATAACAGCGGGAATAACCTGTAAGTGTCAGCACATCACAGAAAGGGCTGAGCTGGAGCATTTGAATGGAGATGCTGGTCTGAACACCAAAGGAAAGGGATATTCAGATCTGTGACCTTGGTTTTAATTCATTTGATTGCAGCTACACATACAAAGCCCACCGGCGTTTTCCCAGACATATGCAAAGGCATAATTCTTACACACACAAAACCACTCCATTCCATTCTGGTGGTCATGATATAGATGTTCATGACAATGGCATTGCCAGAGGAGGTAGAAAGAGGCTTTAATTTAACTGAAATTCAAACAGACAGATTTACACATACCATTACCTCTAACTACACACAAGGAAAGGAGCACATATACTCAGACACACACCATTATCACTAGCAGTTGTTGTCCCACTTTCAAAAGAAAACAAAATAAAATCTGGCTAGCCTAAATCAAGGGAGGTAGTGGCAGTAACTCTTTAAAAACAACAGCAAATAAGTTTCAAAATATGTGCTCCATAAATAAAATATACAAGGAGAAGTTGCAAGTGTAGTATTGATCCCAGTTGTAAGTTGAGATGTAGAGAACTGCAGAGTTGGCACTCACAGTCTTCTGAATTGACAATAAATCCCTGGTTTGCCAGTACCCAAATTACTATTCTGCACATGTCTAGTTTGAGGGAAGTCATTAATTAGGTTGTCTTCCTTACTCAGGAGGTAAAGGTAGAATTATCCCACAGTGCTCTATAGTCTGAAGTTTTTCTTTTTTTCTTAAAAAAGGAAAAAACAGCTTGCATGGGACATCCTGCAAACTGATGGACTGATGGATAGAAACCATCTCTCAGTAAATGCAACATCATCATTTAAAACAGAGCCAAAGAAAGGTAGAATGGGCCTGCTAAAACTTATGGTAGGACTGTTGATACAGAGAAATGAATGCTGCAAAGATATGCAGTGAAAGCATTTCAAATGTATGATAAACTTAAGCTAGTTTTCCATTGTAGTCAAGAAGAGTTATTCAAATGTTGCATGAAGAAAACTGAGTGGCAGGTATTTTCTTGTGTATTTTCTAGTAGACTTTCATATAAAGGGATTGCAAGGAAGTCTATCTGCCTTATGAATTCTGCAGAGAGAGGGAGGCTAACATTAGATGCTTTAGAAGTTACTGCAAATAATGGCCTGACTGATGCTTGTGTTGTGTAGTGACAGAACATCAACTTTTCAGGAAAGCATTTTTCTTAGTTTCCATGGTGAATACGTATTTATTACTGTGTTGTCACTAAACAGCCAGCAAGCCAGTTTGAGAGAACTCCATTGTGCGTATATCATTCGACATATCTCACTGGAACCATTCTTAGATGCAGAGGATGCTCACTTGTAGCTCTGGCCGTGTTTGGCAATTCTACCATTTTTAAAGCACAGAAATCAGCACTTAGAAATACTTTATAATCCCACTCAGTATAAACAAAGTTTTGCAACTTTTTATGGTAGGACATTAAAAAAAAAAAAAAAAAAAAAAAAAAAAAAAAAAAAAAAAAAGCTTCTTTTCTGGCATGTTCCTGATGCCCCAGCAACAGGCCTACAAACAAGCAGGCTGATGAAGGAACCTAAACTGGCAAAAAACTAGACATGCAGAACAGATTATGAGTTAGACTGCTAGATTTGCATTGTAAATTCTAGCAGAGCTGCCACTTCCCACAGTAACTTTTGTTTCCATTCTGTCAAAATTTCCATTGAGCCCCACTGACACATCATCTACACCTCATGGTTGAGAGGTAGCTCTTCAAAAGTAGTCACCATCAAACCAAATTTATTCTCCTTTTAATCGGAGGTTAGACACAACTGTAGTACAAGTCAAGGTCATACAAAAACACACCCCCTACTATTTTCTGATAGAATATAATCATGCAGGGTAAGAAGTACTCGCTTCCTTGCGCATAAATTACTTTCAGATTGGAACCAACATCACCAGAAATCTGAGAGACACCAGAAAACAATACATTAGCTTGCCTTGATCCAACCCTGATGGTCTTTTACAGAAAGTTCAGACCTGCTTTGGCTCAAGCCCTAGTGAAAGAATGAATTATCCATCACATTGACTCTTTATATTCTATAGGACCGATGGGTATTTTTACCAGACAGAAGCTTTGTAAACACTACAGCAGTTTTTAAACAGCCCACTGATGGGTAGCTTTTGCACACAAAGACTACACTCAAGATCAAAGGGAATTTTGTATAAGAACCATTTGACATTATAGCGGCTTCTTTATTACAGTCACCAGGTAATTGGCCCAAAGGCCACTCTAGGCTTAAGGTCAAAGCACCCTAGATTACAGTAAAAAATTAAGTTTACATTAAAATCAGATTTCATTCTTAGAATGGCTTGAACTCTAAAAAGCTTCACAGAAAGCCAGAAAGTCAGAATCACAATAATTCTTTCTCAAACCAACAACCTGCCTAGCCCTTCAGAACAAAGATTAATGGCAAATATGCATGAGCACGTTCTTCTCCATGTCTGTTATGTCTTTGTGTTTTTTCCATCCCTCTCTCCACAACTATTTTCCTATTAGGATAGAATCATACTTTGAATGCATTTCTCCAAGGCTTCAAACCATTCTTTAGAGAGATACATAAGCAGAAGCAGGGAAGGGAGGTGACAACTCATGTCATCAAGTGCCCAAATGGTGAGAAGCAGGACTAGCAGTAGGTAAAATTCCATAAAAGTTTCTTTATGGAAGTTCAAAAGAAAGCTAACAAAATGTTATACTACATTCATAAATTTAATGGGGGTTTGAAGAGGTTATTCTATCACTGTATAATAGGCTGGATGGGTTAGACTGAGAATATTCTATGGTCTGTGTTACAATCCTAATGGACCAGAAGACCTTAAAACCTGTTAAGCCTATTCTCTTCAACACGCTGTCAAAAATATCATAGGAATAATACAAAGCCAACGGAAATCACTGTAATTCTTTTGTCAAATTCAATGACTGCACATGAGGCCTCATGTGATAAATGTACAGAAGAAATAGGATGTGTGCTTTTCCAAGGCATCTCAGAAACTCATGGCAAATGCACAATATGGTAATCTCAAATTAGCTGAGACAAAGTAAATGACTATCTGGTTAGCTTGCAGCAAGCATGATACACAACACAGGGGGTGGGGAACAGAGGGAGAAGGAAGGTTAATCTGGAAATACTTTAAAGGAATTGAAAAAAGCTGAAAGATTAGAGTCTAAAAATAGGTTATATACAAATATGAATTATTTACTGAAGAATCTCTCACTCAGAAGTTTGAGTTCTTGCTGAAAGTCAGTAATTTAATTCACCTACAGAGCATAGCAGTCATCTTTACCACCTACATTAGTTTTCCCTCAAAGACCTGTCTCCACTGGACACTGCACAAACAGGAATGCCACCCAGGCTGAACTATTACAAATCAAGATGAAAAGCTGCCTAACAGCTGAAGCTTCTTAATGCAGAATAGTGCATTTTCTCTGCTTTGGACAAAAGCAACAGTGAACCAATGCAAGAGCCTCCATTTATTGCAAGCATTGCAATACAGCACAAGGAGGGATTTCTGCTAGTGCAATTGCAGCCCACATAGGGCTCTCCATGGCAAAAGCAGCAATTTCAACTTAATCCTGAAAACAAGTCGTTGTCAGTGGAGACAACAGCACTACTACTGCTTTGGACTAGCCAACACATTAGACATTGGCTTCAGTTCCTCCCTCAGGCACCCAGGACTCTTTTGTGAACTGAATTGCAGGACCCTTCCCTGAGCAAAGCAACACCCAAGAGAAGAAACTTGGGCTCTGGACTAAATCTTCTCTTGCCTAAGTTGAAAAATCATTGCACAGGTTTTAATTGGTATTACATAAAACAGGGAGATTTAACATTAAGGGGAGGAAAAACAACTAAGACTGCAAATAACAACAAGAAATGCCTTGGCGGGGAGGGGGGGGGGTGAAGAAGGGAGAAATCAGGAACCATATGCAGGGGAATCATCTATCAAATGTCACATTTCATTATTATTTTTAAGTCCTGGAAAAGCCATAGCCTCTTAGAACAACAAGTTTTTCTGCTTAGATGACAACAGAGCAGATTAGGTCACCGCCTGGCTCAGATTTCCTCGCATGACGATCTTTAGGCATCTTATTAGGATTGCCAGGTTGAACCAGGTTGATACATTCAACATCTCCACCTTCTCGTGCTAGATGTGTTAGCACAAGTGCTTCTGAATACACATTCTATCACAGCTTAGAAAATACTTTCAGGTGGATGACACTGACTTAAATCCACATGCCTATTCCAGCAGCTTTTTGATCTTGTCAAATCTTGCACTGAATCTGGAATGTACTTGTGCAGGAGATCACAGGGGAAAACATTACACCATTGCAAAAGATAGATTTGCAAAATTTGGTGGGCCACACTGTTCTTCAGCAGCAAATACAGGGAGGGGGGAAAAAAAAGGAAAGAAGAAGTGCCCTGTTTTCAACTGCCTCTCTAAATCAAAATTAATTCTAATTTTTTTCCTAATAGAAGTATTCTACTAATACTTCTAATAAAACAACCTACTTCAGTAGATTCCAAGGACCTGCAGGACATCCGCAGCTTCACTGAAACTGCGTATGCAGACCCATAAGTGGTATAAATAGAGTTCCAGTGATCAATGGAGGTACATCTCTTCATGCTACTTGAAAAATTCTGTCCTGGAGGCAGCTGTCCTGGTATCTAACAACAGTTTTTCCCACTAACTCTCAAATCACTTTAGTAACTGGGAAATTAAAAAGAATAAAATCTACTGGAACAGGAAGCAGATACAAGTTAGAACTTAACATTTATATATGCATACAGAGAAAATTTCTATAGGAAGCTTCAGTTTCTCCACGTTTCCAAGGGAAGGTGAAGCTTAACATTCTAGTATCTGTCGAGGCATGCCAAGATTTATGAATGCTAATGGAAAATAAATACAGATTATCCTGCTGCAGACCATTAATGGAATAATGAGATATCATTAATATGTGAAAAAAGTAAGAAGATGTTCACATGGTTTGAGAATGATTGACATATAGAGGAAAAAAATACCTATATATTATTTGTTCAGTTCATTAAGTTGTTTAGCAAAATCTTAAACCTTTAATACAAATATTCAGTCTCTGGCTCATGAATTATCCATAAGTAACTATCTTTTGTATGCCCAAGAAAAAAATACTTCAGAAAAAGCTGAAGGAAAGGAGGAAAAGAAAATACAGACAGTGAAAGGTCTAATAAGTATTTTGCCTATTACTCCCAACTTTAGCTTCCTGATTCTGGTGATCAACTACAGACCTGGCAAAACGTAAAGCTTATAGGCTAGCATCTATCTTACCTCTAATAGGCCTTAGCTTATTTGATGGATAGCTAGGTAAAAAATCCTTACCCAAAATAGCTGCTCTTTCCTCTGGGACATCCAGTAGCCAGAGACAGAAGTGTTGAACCCAAGAATAGCACAGACACTTCACAGTGAAAAAATCCCTTTTTGAGAAAAATTGTCTGCTAGGCATTTAGCTCTCAGCTTGTAGCTCCTTCATCCTGCTGCCACATACCTAACCTCACATCTCAACCGCAGCCCATGAGCCACACCAAAAGCATTGCCCTGCAGAAGATATCTATAGATTTCATGTGGTTGATCCACATGTTTTCTCTTTTTCTTTAGTGGAAAATATTTTTTAACTGAGTTTGATTAAGGTCTGGAAAACACTAACAGTCATGGACTGTGCTGGAATCACTTGCGAAAACACTGAAACCATGAGTCAGCTAAGCTGTTGCATCCAGGTAGTAATTCATGGGGAAAAAGAATATTTTACATAAAACAATGCTTTCATTTTCCTCAGGGATGGTCTAAATTTGTTTTCTATATACATACAAAATAGGTAAATGCAAAACATTTATGAATAAAAGTATTCTGACACACTTACAATAATAAGCTTAAACTTAAGAAGGCAGTTAGAGTGTAACTAATATCAATAAAAAGCCATGGAGGAAACTAGCTATACAAGAAGCATGCATTCATTAAATTAGCATTCCCCTTTTTCATAAATGCAAAACTTGGCAGCTTTGCATCATTAAGTTATACTTTCTTGAACATACCCATGAGTTCTGATATGTTGACTCAACACACCCGAGACCTTGCTTGAAGATCTTGCTATGCTTTAGACACTGCCGTTGAGATGCGCATACAGCAAGAAACAATCCTAGTGCGAGTTTCTAGGTTGTCTCCAGGGAAAAATGTTTTTTCTCTCTTCCAAATACTGCCTAAATTAAAGAAACCATCTCTATGCACCTCACTAGGTTCCCAGCTGGTCTAAATCAGCACAGCTGCTTTCATTTCAGTGTAATGACTAGTTTCCTTCCACCTGAGCTGTTGCTTAGGGTCTGTAGTTGATGGGCCCATTTAATCTGGTTGGGGGATGGTGACTTCAGGGAAGAAAGGGCCTGAAAAGATCTTTAAAAGTCTATGTACCTGCAAAAATTCTTCTAAGAACCCTGTTTTGCTATTAAACCTATTGGGACTTAAAATGAAGGAACTGGTAAGAAGACATACGTGAAAGTTTAATTTAGTTACAGTAAGTACACACTGCTAGAAACTTTATCCGCTTTCGCACTGGATGTTGCCTATTAATGCAAAAAGGGACAGCAAAAATGCACAGGAGTTAATGGGCAGATAAAACCAGGAGCTTTTAATGGGACAGCCTTTCTTGGTGGCAGCTGAGGGTTAGGCTGGCTGAAAGCTCGACAGCGCAGCCTGAGCTATAATTGCATTGCCTGGAGTCTCCGCTTGTCTGCCCAGCTCTGGGCGCTACTGCAACAGCAGCAGGACTGCCTCTTCTCTCGAGGCTCACAGCTTGGACTCCGCTCCTACCCCAAGGAACTCTTGTTCAAGCTGGTGCAGAGCTCTTACCACCTTCCCTCAGCCAACATAGTAGTTAGTATTACAACTAGCCGCAAGGAGGCTTAGACTGGAAATAAATAATAATAATAATAATAATAAAAAGATTTAGGATGCTTCAATTCTGAAATGAAAATACCTTTCCTGGACAAGTATTTTCAGCACTCACATGAAAAAAGAGACTGCAGATCACTGCCAGGATGTTTTATAAGAAGAGGGTGCACAGCTCCTCTTTGGTTCTCTGAGAAACATTTCCTTCAGGAGATAGTTCAAGATTTTGGTTTTTCAAACACACCACACACAACTCTTCTTTCAGCCATCCTCTCGTGTCTGGCTCAAGAGAGCTCCAGCTCAGGACGCCAGTGGCTTTGGATCTCAGGCTGAGGCACCGAGCTTTCACTGGGAGCATTTGAGGTGACCCAAGTGTGTCACGGAGGGATACAACCAAACACAGTCAAGGCACCTCTCATTAGCCAGACTGGGTATGCTCTTAGCCCACCCCCACTGCAATGTAAAACATGTTTGCTCAAGCCATCTTTGGTAGAGAAATCATACTGCAGAAGGACTTCCAATTTGCACAGTCATGCAGTAAATCAATGACAGAATTAAAACATGTAGCTTCATATGCAGAATATCAACTCTATATCCTGGATTTGCTGACCTGTAAGAAATGTGGAAACATAACTGTGCTGTTACTACAGGTTGGGTTTGCAGGGTTTTTGTGTGTGTGTGTGTGTGTGTTTGTTTTTTTTTTTAATATATATATTTTAAGCAGCAGACTGCTTTTAAGAGCAATCAGGGCTAGGCTGTGGTTTTGACAGCAAGGTTTCTAAGGGAGAGACTGCAGAGGGGATGTATCACAGAAGAAGCAGCCTAAGAAATCTTTCCAGCACCTGCATTCAATGCCAGGTGGGTACAAAATGAGGTTGAGTTAGTACTCTGGCATTTGGTTGGGCTGGAGTAAATAGCTGCAGAAGATCCAGGGCAACAGTCAGGCTCAAGTCTTCCTGTGCTTTCCCCATCAGTGAAGCAACCAGATGGTTTTTCTCCCTTGTGCTTCAGTAAAGCAGTTTCTCGGGAGGAGTTTAGTGTGTTTTCGAGACAGACTTCTTTTCTATTTTTTTTATTCTGTCTTGCTGGGAGGATGGTGTAGGGAGCATTTAAGTAAATAACTAAACCATGATGGGGAGGGTGGAACAAGTGACATTTCTGGCTTCTCTTTACAGTCATCTGTCAAGACTCAGGTTACAGAGAATCAGAAAGCTTGATGTAATAGTAGTTCAGTGTCCCTGTAAGACAGAACTTCTCACTGTGACTGGCTCACTGTCAATTTATAACCTGGAGCATAAAATCTTTAAAATCCTCTGTAATTTTTCAACTGCAAGGGATTTGGGGATCTTATCAGTGAAGAAATAATATTGTTAAGGTTCCTCTCTTGCAAGTGTTCCAGTCTTCATTTCAAATTCATGGGCTCACTGTGTTAGTTGGATTTGTCTAATATTTTAACATTTCCAAAGGTGAGAAATAGAAATTGTCAAGGTTGTGTGCTGCCAGGGCTAGGCGTCTCAGAGTCACCTGAGTTACAGCTGGAGGTACAGCTACGCATAAACATTCCTACCTGTGTGACATTAATCAGCATACTTTATTAAAGGATATAAGAACATTGCTTAGCTAGTACATCTAATAAAGGAAGCTGCCTGACGTGCCGTGTATTCCAATAGTGTATTCCAAGTGACGGCCTCGCTGCCCTGTCACACTGATAAGGGCCTGTCACATCCAATATTCCAGCTCCAGAACTGGCCCCTGGTTCACGATTCAGAGGAGGAAAGTCTTTCCACCTTGGCTCTGCATTGAGACAGCACTTACTCGCCTCTGCAATCCACTGCACTTCCAGCTTCCCTGCTTAAATTATACTACATGAAATGTTATTATTTTTACTAGAAGGATGTTGTCATAAGATAACCCAAGTTTTGTTTAAATTCATCCATTGTGATTTCCTGTGCCAATGAGTTTCCTCAACCAGCTACATATTGTGCATACAGAACATGAACTTTCCTCTCTTGGTTGCCTTAGCATCAAGCCGTAATATTACTAAGCATTTTGTCTAGAAAGAAAGCCAAGATGAGCTGTAGTGCTGATACAAGCCATGCAAGTTAGATTAGTTGCAGTAAAATGCTACATATTATTATTGCAGGGACTCTTTAATATCTCCAAGCTAAATACATTGACAAAAAGGATTATTATATGGTAACTTATAGTCATGTTTACCACATCACCACCTGACCATGTGAATAATAATGTCTGTTGCTGCTGTAACCATTCCAGTAAAGCTGCAAATACATTCTCCTACAGCTCATCAACTAAAATAACATCTACATCCGTGTTTCTCGAGAAATGCAGCATTCAAAACTTAACCTTCTGAAACCAAGCCAGCAGCCTCCAAACAGAAGGGAATCAAATGCTAACCACATCATCTCACTCAGGAAAAAGGTTATTATTAAATGTTTTCATATATATTTAATCTAGAAATGGATTCAACGTATTAATCAAAGCTATATTCTGGCTAGTCTCCGAGCATTGCTCACTGTAGCAATTCTGCTCTGTATACATGTGCAGAGAGAACACAAAAGGTCTTGGCATTTGAAAGACTGATAAAATTTAATTTGTATGTTTGTCTGATAAACACTTCAAAGATATCAAAATGTGGGGAAAAAATATTAGACTTGAGAAACCATATGGCTAAGGCAGAGTACATCAAACTCCCCCATGCAAATCGAGCCTGCCTACTCGCCGGAGATGGCATATTCCAGAAAATGCAGGTGTGACCCAGGGCAAACAACGTGGCTGGGAAGACCCCAGTTCCTTTTAATGGGCCGGGGAGGCAATCTTCAGGCAGCATGTGAGGAGCTCAAATTATACTCCTATACTAGAATCCTTGTTTCTTTTATGGTTACTGCTTTATTCAAAGGAGGAGGGAAAAAGATGCATGACTGTCTTCTAAAGAGCAGTTTCAAACAAGTGAGTAGCGGGTGTTGCTGCTACATTGGTGTTAAATGCCGTAATAAATTGGGGGTGATGTAATTTGATTTGACTTTGGTGATATCTAAGGGAAATGAAAATGAAGTTTGCAGGAAATGTGTCAATTCCTCATACAGATCAAAGCGGAGTGATTGTTTTGGTAACAATGATATAGTTTGCCATAAACATTTCTGTTGAGAAAGTATTATTATGTTATATCACTGCAGTGAATAGCATGAGAAAATGTAATAGTAGAAATTAGTTTTATGAACTATGTTGTTAAGGATAAAGAAATGGTATCTGGGAGGAGGAGTGGGAGTTGTCTGCGTGTGAACACAGTGCAGGAAGCTGTGTACAGAAAGATACTCCAAGTAAAAATCAATGAAAAGATTCCCCTGTGGAATCCGAATGGAAACAGAAGAACAGTGAAAAAAATAAAGACATTAACAAAATGTAATCTTTAAGGTACTGCTTTCTTTATCTGTTTTTACAGAATAAATAGAACTAACATTTCTCCTCACTGGTGATTCAAGCTTCCAGCCATTTTCCTTGGCTTGTTCTGCATGTCTGAATAATATGAAACCTAACAAAATATATTAAAAAGAGAGAAAATAAACAAAACTGTTCAGACCCTATAGTTATGGCATAATTCTGTCAGCCTTCAGATTTCCAGGAGCAAAAGCTGGCAAATGCTTTTATATTACACATTACACACTGACGTGCATCTACATAAACACAGCACATTAGCAAAGCCTTCTGGTGTGTAAAGTATATTTTTGCTTGTTTTAGAAATATTCAGGTATTTCATACAGAGAACCAATTACATCCCAGCGGATTAAGAATAAAAGGGACGCAGCATGTACAAAGTCTCATTTTTCTGAATGAATAGGAAGATCAGCTGTCTGCGGCCTGATGCTCACAAAGCCCAGAAGTCTGAGGAGTCATTTACATAGTCCTGCATACCCATGAAGCAGGGGAGAGGATGGGCAGGATATCACACGAACCACCAGAAACTGCCCTTAGAAAAGATCGTCTGGGCTTCCTGCATGACCACACTTTGATATGAAAATGATTTTTGAGGAAAAATATTGTCAGGGAAAGGCAAGGGAAGTCAGATAGCCTCAGGCAAGGGGGAGTAGCTGGGAGGGTCTGGTCTCCTGGAGCTCTCATGTTTGGAAAGAAGCCATAACCAATACAGATGAGAAAGCAACAACAACAAAAAAAAAAAAAAAAAAAAAAAAAAAAAAAAAAAAAAAAGCATCTTAGCTGAAGACAGTCTTTGCAAAATAGGGCTGCTGAGCCTGTTGAACATGCTTTCAGTATGCTGCTCTATTGATTTTTTTGAAGGGAAAATAGGAAAATACCAATAACTAATTCATCTCATTGCCTTCAGGCAAGCAGAGAAGCGAACTCTTGTGATAGAGAAACAGGCTTTGTAGAATCATGATGATGCCATGTCTTAAAATTTCATCGTAAACTCAGTGTAAGCCTACTTCTGCCGGGTCAAATAGTCAGACAGGCTCTTGCTGCCGTGGGAGGGGCTCTTTGCCAGGCTGACTGTGGAATTCAACAGGTTTCTCTGAAATTGTCAGGTATGTTTTCCAGTAGAGCTAATGAGCAGATAAACACTTGGAGTTTTGTCCTCAGCTTTATTGAAAATAGGCCCTTCTGTTATTTACTTCTATCTGTCTGACATCAATATACCAACAAACTAACCAGCTGTCCCAAAACCTACTAAATCCTTTCCAAGAAAAAAACCTTAAGTTATCAGGATGCCAACCTACAACAAAACATGCTCTTTAACTTAAACAATTCAGCTGAACCTTCTTAAAAAGAACTATGGATGTCATTAAACTGGGCAAGTTACCAAAATATTGCTATTCCTAGGACACATCCAGCACATCATGGCTTAGAACAACCTATAAATCAACAGCTCTTAAGAAACAAGGAGCAGCACAAAGTCCAGCGCACTCAGTAGCTCAGTTCTCTTTAATCATTCCTCCACTTTCTGATTGTGGAAGTTGATCTATGTACTTGGACTTGCCAGAAACAGTAGCACAGATTCACACTATGGTATTAATTGTAAAAGTATATATATTGGAAATAGTTTTAATGTGGATTTCAAACAAAAAAGACAGATAACTGGCTCATGGAAAAAAGCTTCAAGGAGTGAAAACAAATTCAGATAACACTTTTTTGCAAGAAAGAATTCCCTTTCAGGAAATTTCTGAACAACCCCACCTCTGGTATGTCTTACTTCTTAGTTACCTTTTTTTCCCTCTTTCTGTTCTTCCAGGTTAATTTTTCACATGCGTCATGCTCTTTTCTCTTTCTTGTGGCACATAAGCGTCACTCATGGCAGCCTACAGATTTTGTAATTCGCTCTGTGTTACGTGCATTGTCTAATACGGAATATAACCAGCAACCCTGGAGAATAGCAATATCTGGGTCTAACGTGCTCGAGAGATGTTCACTGCTGTTTAAACTGAAAATAAGAGCTTGCTGCATCTCTAGGTGAGCTATTCAGTTTAGGATACCTTAGATAAAAATCCCATCCCCTCTTAGTGAGCTTAACTCTCAAAGGCTTTCTTTGGACTAGGATTTCATGAAAGAAAATAAGGAAAAACAAAATGATGTTATGATACACTCTAATTACTGAAACTAATTAAAAATAATGCATTTATTTTTTTTAAAAAAATATCAGTAAGTTACAGCTCAAGAAAAATACATAAAGACCAATTGGCAGTCAGGTAGCTGTCCTTCCGCTTCTCTGGTGTGACAGAAGGCCCAAGAAATATCTTTGTGGAAAAAAAATCGTCAATAACTTTCCCAATCAAGTACAAATATATCTGTCAATATGTGAGCCGGGCCCACAGTCACAACGTCACCAATGCTAATAGGATTCTGACTGAAAGGACAAAATACAAGTTGTGGCAAAAAGACAGTACTTGAACCATTTTCTGAAAGGTAATGCAAAGCAAAAAAAAAAAAAAAAAAAAAATCACGTGGCTCATTTAATTCATTATCAAAACCCAGATACAGATACAGCTGTAAATGCAAACGTATGTTCCTTCCTTTCGAAAAAAATTAAAATATGACTTTTATGTATTAAAAGTATTTTAGTATGACAACTGTTTATTATTCTGGACTGAAAGCATTATGAAACACAAATCGAATGTTCTTTCTTGTTTGTTTACAGACACATAGGCACACACTGCCTTTCACGTACCAGTCAGATAAATGTCATGGTGTGGAAACATGTTGTTTATTATCTAATTTCTGGTTTTATTCTATGACTGGAATGGTTAATGCCTATCAAATTAGATCCTTTACTTTTACAGCATGTCCATGACAGGTTCTTTTGCTAAAGGAAACATCAAACAATTTCTCAATGTGACCTATTGGCCACCCAATTCCCATGACATCATTGGCCAGTGTGGTCACAGGGAAGAGCGTGATTCCAAACTGGAAGATGTCTTAGACACTTCTGCCCCTGCAAGACTTCTGTGTATGCTCAAGAAGGAAAAAGAAAAAAAAAATCAATCCCATTTTAGCAGCTGTGTGGTCAGGATTTAGCCACTGTGAGACACGTGTTCATTCTTACCCTTCCCTCCATAAACATCCCAATATGAGTCACCTCCAGCTGAGCATGTTGCTCTGCCCCTGAATTCCTTTGCTCACTCACAGCCTGACAGCTGATGCAAATTGCATCACTCAGGACACCTCACATCAGCTGAAGTTTTTCACTTCTGTGTTTCAGAGCTGGTAACTTTTATAAGCCACAGGCTTCGCTAAAGCATTATGCAAATTGCCTTTAAAAAAGAAAAGAAAAAAGAAAGAATAATTCAGCAATACCACAGAGGCCTGGATGTGGCTGTAGTTGGCAGTAGTAACCCGCGTCATACGCTCTGGCATTACAGCCCAGCTTAGGGAGTTTTTATAATTTTCCTTGCATAACAAAGGTACAAAACCAAGTCGGCACTGAACACACGAGGCTGCTGTACTGAAGGCTAAATGAGTAAACGTTGTTTTTCCTCTCTAAAGCAAAAGGGAATCGGAGGTTTCTGAAGAACTAGAAAAAGGACTCTAAAATGCATTCCTAAGACTTTCAGAGATGCAGAGCCTTACAATTCTAAAATGCTAGCTGAGTAGCTCTGTTTGAATACAAGTATCTCTTCCATTTCTAAAATTTACTTATTAAATGATATCACATAATAATTGCATTCACCTCTTCCCACAAAAGTCACTGCCACAGGCATCATATCCATTGCCTTTTTAAAGCAACCTGAAATACAGCATTTCAAGCTGGAAAAAGTCAGTTTTTCTCCTCCAAGGGAAAAAAAAAAAAAAAGACAGAAAATTCATCCAAAAAGCAAGCAAACAAAAATATGCCGGTTGCCTCATCTTAACATCAAAACAATAAACTCCATTGTATCACTATTTCTTTAAAAATAAGAAAAAAATAAGAAAAAAAAAAAGACCTTCTGCTGCCTCATTGTTAGCTATTTCATGGCTGACTTACAGCCTTGAGGAAAAAAAAAAAAAAAAAAAAGTAGCTTGTTACAGAAAAATTGGTACAGCCGCAATTCAAGCAGCACAATCACTTACTCCAGCTATTATTGTGACTAATAATCATGTTTTTATTATAGCATAAGGGCAAAAGATGGATGGTGAAAATACAAAGAAAACTGTGTACGTAAATATCCTTTACTATCAATGGATGACAAAAATCCAAAATAAAAGTTATCTCATGGGAGACTGATATCTACATTAAAGGCCATTGTTAATTCCTTTTCAGTTCAAATGGACAAATACTGATTAATACTTACAGCTAACACGGTTACGTAGGTAACTTCAACAGCATTTGATCTCAGGAAACCCAGGGGAGAGGAAACCATCAGTGCCATCTCGGGCTGGTCATCTGAGAATTTCCTTTCCTTCTGTTCCTTTGAAACGCAACAGAAAATAGTGTACAGCTGGGAAGGATTCTCAGTGACAAATGTTACGTTTAGAGCTGTCATCAGCGTATACTTTCCGATATCGCTCTCCAGCGTGTGCGAAATCTCCCGAAAGCCTCTTTTGTATGCATTAGGTATCGGGGAAAGTTGACTTAGGATGAAAATATTCTGCACCAACTCTTTTCACACGTCTAGATATCAAAATATATGGCCAGACTGGGTCAAAGAGTTGTGGTTATAAAGAAAAATCTTGATCTTTTTATCATCTTATAGTGCCTAGAAAATGAACATATCCACAAATACAGGAATGTTTAAAAACTGCCTGGTAACTTGCTGCAAGATTTAAAATTGTCTACTGGATGCCAGTGCACAGATGTTTACTAGTTTCAAACTAAAGGAGCATCCCCTTAAATTCAAAAGCCTTGCTATGACCATAGAAGATAGATGGCTTCTGCTTAATGCCTTTGTAAGGATATCAAGATACGGTGTTGCTGTAAAGCCACTCCACCTACTTGAGAAAGGCCTTAATAGAAATGAGGAGTTAAGTGTTTGGTATTTTACACAATCTTTGGTGCAAGTGAAATCAGTTTGCCCGAATGAATTCACACTGGTACCCTTGTTTGGAGTCTTGGGCTTTTCCCTTTCTCAGTTTTCAATTTTAATGCAGATCAAATAGTCATTCCTTTTACTATTAAGAAAGAGAAGTTCTGCAGTTGGGCACAAATTAGCAAAAAGAAATAACCTCCAACATCCATTACATTTTGCTAATTTTTCTTTAATAAGCCTCAAACATTCTGCTCTGAATGTTAAAAAAAACTCACATGTTTAGTAGCTACATTTCTCAGACAAAATGTTTTATTTTTCAAAGTGATTTTTCAGTTAGAAACATCAATTAGATATTTCAAAAATTTTTAATTACTCAAAGGAAATCTAATTCATAACAGGCAAAATGCAATGATTTCAAATGACTTTTTTCAGTTTACTAAGGAAATGTCAAATTTCACTGTGAGGAAGAGGGCTAAATTAATTTCTTTTTCTATTTTTTAAATATCAAAATGTAAATTTAGAAATTCATTATTTACATATTTGACTTTGATTCGATTTTCTCTTTCCAAAAGAATAGCAAGAAGCCTGGAAAGAAATATAGCTTTCTTGATATTTAAAGAGTTATGGCACATAATAACTGCATTTGAAAGACATATGAGTTTCATATACAAATTGGAGTTCAAACCCAACTGAAAAACTGTTTAAGTAAAAGGGTAATTCTGAATGTATTCAAGGGACTATGGATCTTGTTCTTGATTCCAACTTCACTCTCCAACTGCCTTGTGTCTTAAGACTCACTGGTAAAATCAGAGTTCAAACACCTTCTTATTCCCTTGCAGATGCCCACTGTTCCTACAGCATCGGTTCAGGAGCATCAATACGTGTGGTGCAGAAGCTCTACTGCTTCGTGCTTCGGTAACAAAACCACTAAACTGTGCAGATACATTTTTGTCCTGTCCTTGTTTCTCTGCCCCCACTCATCTCTCCACAGGATATTGCTGTGATTGCATTCCATTTCTGATAACTGAACAACCCAAACTAAATAAGGGGAAAAACATGAACACTGAAGAGAAAACACCTGTGGTCCCTATTTTTCAAGCAATAGCTGTCACCAGAGAGGCTGGGAGAATTAATCTGCAATAGTCTCGAATGATGCAGCCCTCCTCGGCTTTCAGAGGACGCATGTTATCACAGGGCAACCTCATCTGAAGCTCTCCAGTTCTTCCATGCTTTTGCTTTTCTCTTGCAGGTTCTCTGCTTCACTAGCACTTAATAATGTCAGGTTTAGAAACGTTACCAAATGGAGACAAACTCTGGCTCTTACTTAGCCGTCTCTTCAGAGAAGGCTTTAGAAAGAAAGTAGTGTCCCTCTGTTTCTGACCTGCCGATTGTAGAGTTGGAAGAAAACATAGCCAGAGCTCCAGAGCACTGTGTAACACACCATATGCTCCAGCCTAGCCCCAGTCACGTCTATACGGTGTGATGGGTGAAACAGGTAGTGGAGCCTGTTTCCCAACCTGTGGTCTCACTGTGGAGATTTTTCAGTATAGACTCTGGTTCGGTCAAAAGCAAGCTAAATCCTGTTCTCTTTATTTTCACTGAAATACCACTCACATCAACGCTCTTCTAAAATAATCATCAGTATCAGTCGCTACATGTAGTCAGGATGAAAAGCATACTACAGAATCAATAATAACAGCATCCATGTCGAGTCACAAATTAAAAGTCTCTTACCTCAGAAAAATCAAGGACCTCTCACTCTGCTTCTTTTAACTCAGCCAAAGGGAATAATTCAAGGCCCAGGTGTGCAATGCTAGGGAAAGGAAAAGAAAAGTGCTTGTTATGTGAAGCAGGTGTTGAATATTGTCGTAACTGAGGCCAAGTTAATAACATTCTAATGAGTAGTAATAAACAGCCAAAAGCAATAAAAAAGGAGAAAATAATCTCCAGAGCAATCATGCTGTACTTAATATATCCTGAGAGCAAAGGACATTATTGAAGTGGGTGGGGGAACTATGTATGAGTAGAGTAGTGCATCTCAGGATAATTTATGGCTGTAAAATAGGGGAGATTGAAGACTATAACTCAAGAAGACTGTAACTCAAAATTTTGTTAAAAGTGGTGAGCCTCCTAAAATCAGCATGCAGCATATCCATGATTCCCCAAAGCCTTTGGTGTTAGCTGGCATAAACAAAAATAATTCTGCATCAGCTGTTTGTCTCCTTTGATGTTTTGTTCTCAGCCAGACAATGTATAGGACCTGAGCCCAGACAAGGGGTGTAAAAGCACATCTTCACAACGTGCCTGTGCTGCTCAAACACCTCCTGACAATCAACAGGGATTATTTGGGTAAAACATCTTTTACATTAATTAAGGTTTATTCACAGCAAAAATAAATGACTCCTGCCTGTAAGCGGGTTTATAAGGGAAAATAAATAAGACAGGAAAGGAGGCTGTCCAAGTGCAAGTCTGATGTACACGCACACCTGAGGACCACATGTACCCATACAAAGGATTATGCTGCTGCAGGAGGTAAAAATAGATGGAAAATCAATGTATATAAGCAAAAGGTTTTGTAAGTCGGAAGACTTTTGAAGGCGTTTCCAGCTTAGAAACATTTGCACTTCTTCACAGAGATGTGCACAGTGGATCCTGAATGCAATTTTTCCACATCAGCTTTTGCCTAATGGTGAGGCACAGGCCGGGGTGGTTTTGTGCCTTCGTGTTTTCTCATGGGCACATTATGGTTCACACATCAGTCACTTTGCACGTAAACCCAGACTGCAGCACACAACACCTGCATCTAGAAGGCAAACACCAAAACACGCGTTCATCCACAAGCCCTCCAATTTATAAACGCAGGGTGTTTAGAAAGCAGGTTGTAGGAAAGGGTCTTTGTTTTTTGCTTGGTAGCACGTGGTTTAATTTGACATTGCTACAGTCCACAATATCTGTGGCTTGTCTTTCTTTTCTGCACTTCACAAACAAAAGCTCTATTAGTCATTAAAAGAAATGCAAATGTAACCTGCTTGGGCAAAGTATAGTTCTTATGGGGTCGGGGAATTACCTACCCTTGTGCAACAGATAGTTGTCTTCAAAGAGAGTCTGACCCAAAGGCTATGGAAATCACTGGTGATAGCTCATTAATTTCAGCTTGTTTTAGATCATGATCTATGTGGAAATAAATACATCTATTCTAAAAGTGGAAGGGAGAGAGGAGCAAGGAGGCTGTTGTCTGCCTTTGTTCTTTCTGTAACTCTCACATTTATACTGCCGTGAACAAATATTCTGACATCTCCAGCTGGCAGTGAAAAAGAACCATTTTCCTGGTAAATAAAAATTGGTCTTTCTTTCTTGCTACACAAAATTAATTTGATTTGTATGTTGTCTGCATGATTTGAACCGTGTTAAAAAACCCACAGCAGACTGTTTCACCAAACCTGGCATCCGTATATACCACCTGTTGTAAAAGTTGCATATTTTTGTTGTAATTAATGTACTTACTATTTAGCATGTATTTCAGACGTGTATTTCAGTGGACATTTCAGATCTTGCTTTCAGCTCTGATTTATCCAGAAATTCCACTTTTTATCCTCAATATATTGCTGATAATAACAACAAAGAAACTGCTGCACTGCTCTAATGCTGACTCCTGGCTGCCATATAATATAATAAGACAGCTTGCTTTCTGTGCTGTTTTAGAGTTTAGAGTTTTCATTGTCAAGTGTCTGCAAAAATCTCTAAGCTTTCTCTGGTCAGAGTTTTGAGATCCTGAATATGGGTCTTTCTCAGTAACTTCGGGGAGAAGTCAAGGTGCTCAGAATTTCTGGAAACCAGGACGCTGTATTTATTGTTGACTTTTCAGCCTATTTCATCAGCTAAACAACTGGAACCAGACCCTGCAACTAACCATATCCCTGTTCTTGCACAGAGCCAGCAGCGCAGGAAGAATCTCATCAACCGCTCTTTGAGCAGTGCACCAATGCAAAAGTTTTGACTATGTATTTAATGGTTATTTGCCCAAGGAAATGCCCAAATCCCATACGCAACATATTAGTTAGGGAGGGTTTTCCAAGTCATTGGTCCAGCTCCTATTGCCATACTACTTGATTTTAGCTGTAAAGATCTGAAAAGAAACCTAAATAAGGATTCTGAGCTCAGTCAACAGCTATTTGGACAGAGAAGGCATGTAATTATATGCACAGTTTTCCTAATGCTTAGGTTTTTGCCTTTACTCTGCTCAAAGATGTTTTATGAAAAGGAAGTGAACTTTACTACTATGTTTCAAAGTATCATTACATTGCTGTTATCACTAAAGCAGAATACTTTTTCATAACTGAAAAAATGATTTAGGAACTAAATAGCTTGAAATGGTGTCATATCTTATCCTAACACCACCTAAAGATGCATCTGTACTACACATACTCATTTTCCAAGAAACTGTGTAAAAAGTGACAGCAAAAATATTTAAAGAGAAATGAGCCCACTGGAAAAGTGTTAAAATACAGCGAAGGTAAACGTAATTGTTTTTAAACCTAATGTTTTTGTAAGATAAATTCAACATTGGACAGGCTCTTTAAAAATCAATTTGCACTTTCTTCCTCTATAAAGATTTATCCCTGAGAAAAAAAAATCCATTAGTATTAAAGTGCTTAAAAACTTGGCAGACTATCTCCAAAGGCATCAATTTCTAGTGCTAATTACCACTAATTATTCACTCAGCAGTTGTAAGTTGCATTCAGTCCCGGAGGGTGGAAGAGAGATTTGTCTCTCTCCAGTGTAGCATGTTTCATATATTTGTTTTAAGAGATTTCCCATTCAGACACCAAAATAGTGAGGTGACTCTGAGATTTGCAGAACTTCCCTGTCTGTTACCAGGAAGAGATCAAGATTTCCGCCGGCGGTGTCCCATACGTATTCCATATCCATATGTATGTAGTACTCCATAGAGTCTCGGAGCTTCCTGCACTTGGGATGAGGGTTTGCATCTCGCACGTCTTTCTGCCACGTGGTAGAGATTGGATCCCATATGTTGTTTCAGTGCCTCTGCGGATCTAATTTAACAGGTTTCTTGATTGCTCAGGCTTAAAGGTCTGGTGTCCAACCCGGCTGTTAAACAGCTCTGCATAAATAAATCAGAGCTTATTATTCATGACTGCAGTTACCAGAGAAGCTATCACAACCTAGGTCTTCAGTGCTCCTTACATCTGGACTCACACCAGACCCCCCACGCTCCTTGAAACCTGCTCCTTTAAGCAGCATGAGCAGCTAAGACACTTAGCTCTGCTCCGCACTCAGCTGGTTTTCCCCAAGGTTAGTCAAGACAGAAGCTTAGAAGAACAAAACTTTTCAGGGAATGAAGATTGTGAAAAGGCTTAGTTACAAACAGGAAATTATATCATTTGGGTAATTTCAACCCAAACAAATTACATTAGTTTTCCCGAATTTTAAAAGTTTGTCTTTCTGATGGAAAATTAATCTGAAATGGCCTTTTCTGCTTAAAAAAAAAAAAAAAAAAAAAAAAAAAAAAGATAGTAAATGAATCTCTGTGTTCTGAGAAAAACATTTCTTTAAATGTCACAATTTTCCAATTTCTCCTTTTAAACACTTTATGTCTCTGCATTTTGTTAGCCAGTCAAATAATACTAGCCAAAAAAAGAAAAAAAAAAAGGAGATTTAAGTTTCTTGATGCAAGGAGGAAGGAAGACGGGGCAGACTAGAAAAGCTGTTGAGAAGAATATTAATGCTGCATGACACCCCCTCTGCTCAAGAAAAAAGATAGATGTGTGTGAGAGAGACAAGCAATAAAAGGTCAGTAATGAAAGAAATATATCACTTGTAGAATTGACTAGGCTTTACTTGAGATTTATAATCCATTCTACATGTAGTAATTTGTGACTCCTGGAGACATACTGCCTATTAGACATGATATTTTTGTAGAGTACCACCCAAGAATAAAATACAGGAAACACGAGCTAACTCACTCTTTCCTTGTGCTAATTTTTAAATAATATTCTGCCTTTGTTCCAGAACGTTTTGCTCAATACCATTTATTCCCAGTGAACAGACGGGAAAAACAAGACCCAAGGTATAAAATTATTTGTTCAAAAATTACACAGTGAGTCAATAAAAGAGGCCGTGAGAGAATTTGCCTGATTCCCTAAGGCTCCTGATTCCTGTGTTCAGCATAGCACGTCACAGCATCTAGGTGTCTCTGTAACTTTCTCAGATCTACAGAAGTTTGTGCATGTGTGCAGTCCTACCTTGTCTATCAGAGGACAATCTAGTCTTAGCACCCGAGGCCTCTGGTTTTCAAGAGACTTAGATGCTTTTCAAAATCTTGGTATAAGTTTTAATAATTTATCCAGCACAGCCCATCTTAGCTTCAAAGGCAAGATCACAGCACAAGGAGATACTGTACTATAAACTTTTAAGAGGCCAAAAGTAGTGTGGCATGAATTTTGCTGTCCATGGGATGGACAGGACCCATGCTTGCAGCCCTCCAACTGATTAGGCTTTACTTGAGATTTATAATCCATTCTACACGTAGTAATTTGTGACTCCCGGAGACACACTGCCTATTAGACACGATATTTTTGCAGTGTACCACCTGAGAACAAAATACAGGAACAGTGAACAAAAATGCAGCAGACAGTACTTTGCAGGAACTCTTGCAAAGCTCATTGTTATCACAGTTATGATTTCCTGGTGCTTCATAGTAGTCCTAATAAATCAAAGCCTTGGCTGATACAAATTGCCAGAGTACCAGTGACTGCACTGGAGCTGTGCTGATTTACAACAGCAGAAATCAGACCCGCTGACTGTAGTGAAAGCATCAGCAGAGTATGCAGCCATTCAACAAGACTAAAGGCACATTTAATACCTGAGCACTTGGCAGGTTTATTAGCTTGGGCTCAGCACTCTGCTAATACAGTAACAATTTCTGGTGAGCTCAGACCAAGGTAGAACAAACTTACATCTTAGAGCCTCTGGAGGTCAAACTCTTGGCTCCACACTATGCTAGGTAAAGGTTCACAAAGTGTATCAGAATGTCATTCTAAAGCTCTAATTCACTACTTTTTCATAGGTCTAAGTAGTCATATATTTAGATTTTAATTAAAAAAAAAAAGAACAAATAAAATGGGGTAAAAGAGCTATGAAATTTCACAATTTCTAGTAAATGATGACATTTTATTCCTCACGTCACGATACGCCCAGGGATGCAAGTGGTGGCACCAAACCATTGTCTTCATTTGGAATTTGTGAAGGAAGAGCTTACAGGATCTGATACAGAATAACGTGCAACTTGGGTGGTCTTTTTTTATCTTCCTCTCTTTACCTCCCAGCTGTTAGACCACACTTTTTAGAATAACCGTTATGTTTTTCTTTGCCCCTTGGCTCAGAGTGAAGTATGTCTTGCCTTGTTAAAGAGTAATTAGGATGTGCTATTAATCATTTCATTAATAGGAAAGGACCATAAGTGACTCTTGAGGGTTTTGAAAGTCCTTATTGAAAGAAGGAAAGATGGAATCCGTTATGGCTTATAATCCCTTATGGATACGACATTTTTTGTGCATTCTGTGGGACTGTTTTTTAATTAAAGATCTCTATACTTCTGGTTCTGGTCAATGTGGTCTGGTCAGTTAATGTGATTACATAGATTAAACTTAAGGAATTACTCTAGTCGAACAGACACCTCCCCTCTGGCAAACTGGAAATAGAAATCTACTATCTACAGAACTCAGATATAAGAAGTTGCTCTCCTAACATGTTCACAACTTCCCTTAGCAACATTTTATTTTTCTATAGGACCTTAATTTGTTGTCTTGGAAAAGCTAGACTTTCACATGTTTTATGTGCTCAACAAACACAGTTTTCAGGGGGTTAATTATTTTAAAAGACTGATTTTTTTAAATAACTGTTTCTTACACAGTTTTTTCTCTTGCTCTGTTGAGCACTCTAAAGCATGTCATAAAGGACCAAACTTATAAAAGTAGTGAAATTGCATATAAGCCCTATGGACCTGAATGACAAAGATACAATTTAACTTGGAGTTTAGGGCTATGGGGACTTTCTCTAAAGAAAATAGAACCGTAGAACATAATTTGAAAGCACCATAACAAATGCAATTTAGCTGATACTGACGTGATGTGAAATTCTATAAAGCTTCTCAAGGACCCAATTAAAATCTAGCCATATCTACCACATATTTGCGATCTACAGATTCCTGCCTATTTCTATAGGGCATCACAAAGAAAAATAATAAAATAATAAATTAAAACAACGAGAAATTTCATTCTTAGGATTAAGTACGGGCTTAAAGAAGGGCATAAGGACGGGAAACTGTGTGACCTGCCGCACTCCCACTTCATTGCAGCCTAGTAGTCCATTTGCAACTTGATCAAAATGTGCATGCGTTGTGCTAGCCAATGCAATTCATGCAAATAATATAGATGTCAGATGAGTCTGGACTTGAAAATAGGCTCAGAATTGGCCTGTTGCTCCGTTGTGCTGACTCTTAGCTAACATTGCTTCAGATCTGCAAAAGCTGACTTTCAAGAACATTTCTACTGAAATTTGCATAAAGAGACAGGCTTACACCTTCAGTGAAGACAATCCACTTTGTACAGCCAGAAGTAGTCATCAAAGCTACCAGAAATATCTTCCCAAGTTATAGCTAGGAGGAGAAAGGTGTTCCCTAAAATACAAGGGGAATCTGCTTATGGTCCATACAGTCCTTTTCTCCTGGAAGCTCATAATGACCACTGATTGTTGATGAAAGATTTGTCATTTTCACTGCATTTATAGATGAAAATGAAACTTTGTTTAACTTGCTACAGAATGCCCATGTTTACACTGAATCCTCAAAAAGCTGTCAGGACAACTACTATCCTGGCGTTAAATTGAATTAAACTCCTCTGTGAGCCTCATAAAATTTTAGCACTGGCCTGTGCCTGAAAGTAGAAGAAGATTCAAAAATAGAACAGGATTCATCAGTCCAGAGACTGCAGGAAAATACTAAACCATGAAAGAGGTATTCATTTCAAGAGACAACCCAAATGCCGATATGAGCAGCACTTCCTCTGGGATCAATGATGAACTCTAATGTGTGGGAAAAAGTGTTAGCAGGGGCTAGCAGAAGGTAAAATCCAATGTTTAAAATACCTTTTAGTAAAATCTAACTCCAAGCCATTTGCCTCCCCTTTCCTCCTTCATTTTTATTATGTCCTATGAACAAAGCACAGCAAATGGGTTATTTCAGCTCTTTGGCAAACGGAAGAAATTAACCATTTTTTCCCTTCGCTGTGAAATATTTCAGGACCATGCACATGGACAGAAAAACAATATATCCCCAAGGAGAAAAGCCTTTTCATAAAGATTACAGTAAAGAAGACATCAGACATGAATCCAAGGTAAACATGTCTTTATCCATTATAGGGTCCTGCTCATGCCATGAGCCTAGAAGAGGACGCCATTTACCACTGCCAATCTCCGGTGCTCATTAGAGATCAAGCAGCTGCCAGTGCTGGCAGCAAACATATGAGAATGAGAATCGGCTATGTGGCTTATCTCAGCTCATCCATATTAATACCTTGTTTCCACAGAGCAAAATTTAGGTGCTTCTTAAAAATGCCCTTGGTGTCATCACCTCCTAAACCTTGCCAGGTAGTTCGTTCCAAACATTTATTACTTTCAGACAGAGAAGATGCTCCCTTGTGTTTTTATTTCAATTTAAATTCCATTTGTGCTCTTTTGTCAAATTTCCTACATTGAGTTATGAATAATGCTGACATTAGCTCTGCCATTATAGAGTTTGAGCTCTTTAATTAGATTCCCTTATTCAACTTTTTTTCTGAGGTTAAGGTTTTAAACTAGTCCTTATAACTCATTCTTTTAAGTCTGGAGGCAACAATGTCAAAGCTTTACTCTCCTGTTCCTTTTTTTTTTTTTTTTTCAAGAGCCATAATATTCTTTCCAATGCAATGCCAGGAATTCCTGCTTTGATTGAGGGCTGCCCACCCATTGTGCAACCACAGTCACACACACTACAGAATTTCCCCCTTGATTCAGCCAAGTATTTGATTTGCTCTTTTATTTGTCTCACTGTAGGTCTGTAGATATGTACACTAAGAAATATCCTCATTTCTGCATGCCTAAAAGCCAGCTCTGATTTTAGGACATCTTTTTCTATTGCTCTCCCAATCCACAATGATTTTGCATCATGCAGAATTTGAACTCTTGGATTTGTTTTGTTCCTTCCGCTTTCCTCAATCTCTCTTCCCTCTCCCTGCCCTCTATACATAAACAGGCACCTAAAAATCCTCACTTTTGTTGGAAGGAAAGAAATTTGCGGGATCTATTGCTGTGTTGCTGGGCTTTAAAATTAATTAGAACCAGCTGTAGTTTGAGAAGTACCAATAAAGATGCTCTTTATGCACATATCACCAAGCAGTCTCAAGGTGTCTTATTACAGGCTCACCTTTGAAATGAGCAAGTACTATCGTTGCCATTTGGCAGAGAAACTGAGGCTGGGCTTTCAAGTGCTAGGGGCTAGGAAAGAAAGGAAGCTACCATCTGCAAGGGCAAATCTCCATCCCTGAGCTTTCTCTCAGCTTTTTCTACTTGAAAACAGCGCAACTGCAAAAATGCGAGTCTCATTTGCCATACCTGCCCTCTCAATGACAAGCATATATTCATCGTGGCCATTGCTTTTGTCTTTTTCTCTAGATGTAGATTTTTGAAGCTCTTAGAACAAATCACTCCTGTCATAGGAAACTTTTCAAGGATACCTTAAAATGTAGACAGTTAGATGCATTCGTGTCTCCGTGTGCTGGGAGTAATGCATGAAAATCTCTTTTTATGGAGAATATAACCGAGCCATTTAACTAGTCTGTCCATAAGCTATGGTAGGCAAGCCATTCCTCTACGCTATTAACCCCCTAGTGGTTTATATCTTGGTAAGTGATGCTAAGACAAGATAATGTCCAGCCTGTAAAAAATTCAATGATAATGATTCTAAATGGTGGGTATGAAGAACCAATTCCTCGGGCATTTTCTAACTCTTACAAAGCTGGGCAAGGGAGAGGGGGATGGATAAACTATACTGCCCATTGTTTCTGCAATATCCAAATCCCTGATACTCCATGGATTCCACATGCGGGCAAGATACTGCACCAAAAATCAAACTGCAATATATTATTTCAAAGTAACTTTTGAAGCGCAAATTATTTTTACATTTCTATTAAGAAGGAGGATCCTTGACAGTTTAAGAGAAGGAAAAAAACAGAGCATAGAATGATATGCTAAATCCCCCAAACAGACAGTAACAGTAATGAAAGGGGACAAACCACAGTTCTCCGGCAGAAGCAACGACAGCTGAGCGTGGCGCCAACCTTGTATGACTGCTGACTCCAGCACAGATATTCAGAAGAGGTTCAAAGTGGAGACACAAACCAGAACAGCTATGTGCAGCCACTTTGGCAGCTTGAAAAGCCATGTGGAAATGCAGAGCCTATCTGTGTCTGGCAGCCTTAATATATAAATCCATTTATATTCATTATAACCTAATCCTGCTTTTTACCTGCTAGGACACATGGCAAAAAAGGAAATGAATCTATCAAGGAGAACAAAAGCCAGTATGTGACTTCTCTCTACAGAAAGAGATGACGGGCTGAATTCCCCTCTCATGTTGGCAAATGAAACTGAATTGAGACCACCAGAACCATACCCACTTGTGAGACAGCTGAATTTGGCCCTTCACTTGCAAATAGAGAGCCAGACAATCAGATGCCACCTGCCTTCAGTGCAAGTCTGTAACACAAGGCACAGGAGATGTTTATTTGGAGGAATGTTCAGAGGAACAACTATAAAAAGGCTAAATAGAGACAGCCTGAGCTGCAACAGTGTTAAATAGGTAAATTATTGTGGAGGGGCTGGGCATTTATCTCCTCTCAGCCTCCAAAAAACTCCATCACCTTGTGTTGATTTGTTTGGACAGAAACACACGAGTCTGTTCCTTGCAATGCACCCTGGAATACTAGCAAAAGCAGAGGAAGACATTTTTAGTATAAGAATGGATATTCCAGTTTCATCTACTCACCACATTTGAGAGTGATGTGCCCTGTTACATTTTACCTGGGTTTTATACGCGTTTTTAGGAACAAAACAAGCAGGCCTGGCTTTGAACTGCACCCGGAAGAAAAGAAGTTTGTGCAGTAATTGCATAATGGAAAAGAAAAGCAAGTGCAGTTCCCCACCAGTGATGGAAAGGAGAGAGAAGACCTCAGCACAGATGGAAGGGTAGACAGAAACCACCCTCACAATGTACACTTACCCAGGTCCTCCTAAGCAAGGGCATTTCTTAGGCTGTTCTTTATTATGCCATGTCCTCTGGAGCTTTACAAGAGAACCAGCTAGTTCCTCCCTTCTACTCCTGGTAAAGTACGTTTCAAAATATTGGTGACTGCTCAGTCAAATTTCTATTGAGGTCCTGGAAATCCTTTAACGCCTATCATTTACTGCTGCTTATGTAACATGCGAGCAGCTGATTATACATCGGACACAGTTTGCTGCAGACTTATTTAATTATTTAATGCATCCACTCACAGCCACCGTGCTGTGAGTTGCGTGTGCTATTTTCTTTTAATGGGCTGTGGTTGGGCAGCAGCAAAGGTGGCCTCTGGGTTTTATTTTGTCTCAGCTGAGAAAAGAGAGCCCCAGCAGGGACCCTGCAGTGTATGCGGAGGGAAGGAAGCTGCTGAGAGGAGCAGGAGGGAGACTCAAAAGCAAGCTTCAGATGCAATGGAAAGAAAAAAGATTTCCTAGGGAATGAGAGAAAAGTGCATTGGGATTGTGCCCCAGAAGCTCCTAGAGATCGCTGGACTGAGAACAAACCTGAAAAGGGGGGCAGCTGTTGCAAAGCCATGGATCATGCACGTAAGGGGATGAATGTCTACAAACATTGTCATTGCTATTCTGCCTCACTTTTAAATTTTTCCATTTTAAAAGCACATAGTCCTAGACTCTCTTCTAATCAAACCTGGAAGCAGCATTTGTGAAGCTCTTGAGATGCTTGCTTGAAGGAAAAGAGGCAAAGACATCCAAGAAGAAGCCCATCTCCTCTGTGCTAAGTCATGAAACGAAATAAAACAAAATAAACATGTACCACTCACACTGCAGTGTGCAACTGTTTTACGCCTCCCAGTCACAAGCTCCTCAGTCTGAGCAAATAAAAATACAGGGCAACCTGTCAGAGAGGACCAGCCCCAGAAGGCAGTAGCTGGGTGGGGATCGCCACGGGATCCCGGCTCTGCAGCAGTTCTGGAGCCGTCACTCTGCCTTGAATTAGCACAGCACAGGTAGCTCGCTCACAGCTTCTCTAATCAATCAGTTATGCATACAGTCCTTGCGTATCCAGGCACATCGTATTTGAAAGTATAATTGCCACAGCAAGACAACACAAACTAGAAACATTATCAAATCTTATTTTCTCACCTCCCCCTTCCAGTCAAGAAACTGAATAATTTAGTGTGGGTTGGCAGCTCTTGATTACATTTTTGCACCTTTTAAAATTGCCTAAATGAAATTTTAAGTAATTTAAGCAGCAAGTGAAAATGACACATCTTTGTGTTTTGCTTGCATAGGAAAGAATCCTGCAAGTGTCAGTTTTAAAAAGCCTCAAATCAGATTCTCTTGCATTTTTCTTCTACAACAGTGAAAGACCTGACACTGTTCCTGGGTACAAGAAGGGAGACTGCTGATGTGCATGAGGATGATAGAGCTCAGTCAATAAAAATAAAATAAAATAAAATAAAATAAAATAAATAATAAAAAAAAGATAATGATAATTAAAAAATCATGACAAACTGACTGTGCTGCTGGGTATAACAACAGTGTGCAGTCTAACGATAGGTAAAGTTCATGGAAGCAGGGGGTTCAGATTGCTGGATCATCTATATCTTATGGGTTATTCACACCTGGATCTATCCAGGGGATTGAGGAAACTGTAATCCCTGTAATTGGCTCAGCCTTAAAATGGTGCATGCCCCACTCGTGCAAAGGGAGAAACTGTGCTGCATCCAACCTTGTTAGCTGTTACCATGAGCAGCTCTTGTGAGTAGTAGGTTTATTAGCAAGAGGACCCCGTCCTCCATCTGCAAAGTGAGATGGGAGTCTATAGCACTATATAAATGAAATCTTTAAAATTAATTACTGATTTTAAAAGTTCAGACTCTAAACAAACTAGGCAGACGCCTTGGGGATACACAGCTTGGCTCATGAAAGCCAAGCTTGGAAAGCTCATGAAAAGATTTCCAAATTGTAGCTCTGTAGTTTAATACAAGGACAGATTTCCTTGTGGCATGTCTACTTTTACAACACACATTACTGAAAAGTTAATCTGACACTTTTTTCTTCTATACAGGAGTCCTGTTACACAGGCTATGTATAGTACTTTTGCTGCGCAAATGAACTTCACTTTCCAAGCTTCAACACTTAGGGAAGACAGAGAAGGGTCCGAGCAACCGCCAGAAATAGGTCTACTGCCCTTTGCAGAAGGAAGAAATACAGGACTGTAAGCGAATGAATGCTTGCAAGATCTCTGAGTGCTTTTAAATCCACTTTTCCAGGTTGATCTCACCTTCCAGGGACTGACTTAGACTATTTTTTATTTTATTTTCTTCATCAGGTCAGGTATCCATAACACACGGTCTAGAGGGTTTCTGTAATCTAAATTGTCCTTCTACTTACAAGGGAGGTGCATAATGTGATCAATATTTTTTACTCTGTTAGAAATGAGATTGTCCAATTATGAATAAATAATGTGTATAATTTGAATATGACATGCTCAGAGCAGAAGAGAAAAGCGTTATCTTCCATACATTTTAACTCAAATGTACAGATTTTAAATTAATTAAAATGGAGGGAGAAATCACTTAAGTCTTCTAAATGAACTTGAGGAATACCTAGTGTGCTTCGTCCTTGCTATTACCTATTGATTAACAATGGGTATATTTTGAGTACAGGCTGAAAAAAAATCACTCTTGCATAAATCACATAGAATCAATGTCTCCTGCAACTGCAACATGAAACTAAATTGTGGAAAGAAGTGATCCTGGATAAATTTGGATATCAAAGAATGAAAGCAGCAATACACTCCAAGACATGCATAAGACACTGTTGAAAAATAAATGCTAGAATCTGGATATATCTAGAAAATTACAAAGTAATTTAGAAGGGCTCTCTCTCATCTCATTTTATGGTGGTCCCAACTTTTCACATGGTGAATGAATACTTGTTGTACAGACGGCCTTGGAAATTGTAGCTTCATTATAATGTGCCCTTTTGGAGCACCTTTCATTGAATGATCGCAAGGACCATTCTTGACCTGAGACTGCATAGCTATGCCTATGCTGTGAGACAGCTGTTTTTTTTTCTTTTAAGAGAAACATGTCATCAAAATAACTTCTCCTTGTTCATCATTATTATAACTAATTTTTATGCTCTGTAAAAAAAGGGGGGGGGGATTGTGTTTTATTAAGAGTAAATGGAAAGTATTCAAGAAAAATTAATAAACTTTGCTAACATGCTCTTCCTAAAAAAAACTCAAAGAAATCCCAACACAACCAAGCAAAACAATTACAAAAAGTTATATGAAATACTATTTCAAACAGCTCCAAAAGTTATTCCCATTTAGCACTAGGTAAGGTCCTTCAAAACATAAATTACACCGCGAGATGTTATCCCTGGAAATCTGATTTAGTTATTACCTTTTTCTCATATAGAAAAATGAAAAGAAACACAGAAGAAATGAATCCATCAGAAACTGAAGCATGTCAGCATGAAGCACTGACTTTTCAACTCAATTTTGCAAACAAAAAGAATGTTTAGAGAAGGCAAGAATTTAGGATTGAGCAATGAAGGGAAAAAGGCATTCATTACAAACGCCATCATGCAACGCCAGATCTGGTTAAGTACAGTATGTCACTCTCTCCACAGCTAGGTGTTACTCAGTTTAAATAGATCTGAGTTATGACAGCCATGAGCAGAAATTTTTATATAGTGCCACAGAAATATAAGCAGCCTCCAGAACACTTTCACTCATCTCCCTACACAACAACACAGCAGACCAGACTAACACAAGCGGAGGCTGGGCAAGGCCACCGTGAGCTGAAGAGCCACACTTCACTGCTCCTGTAGCAAACCCAGCACATCTCATTGGACTGTAACAGAACTTGGTGTACAAGGTAGCTTAATACCTCTGAATTTCAAAATGCACCTCATGACTTTTATGCCCTCCCTCCCCACAGCATACTTATTCCAGCCTAATGAACTATCTTTAGAGATCTTGGACCAAAGCATTCCCAAATTCCTCAACTCCAAACATGCGAAACTCTAAAGTGGAAGACTTGCTACCTCTACCCTGAGGAACATCCTGCGGGGCTCCCAGAGCTAACTCTTGTCTTGCCTCCCATTCCCACCACACACATGGTGATTGGGTCTGTCTCAAAGTCTGGTTTTTAAAATCAGGCCTTTCAGCTGGACTCATAAAGCACTCACATGTCAGAAGAGTGGGACAGCCAGAGATCACCTGGCCGCCGAGTCGGTATTTACAGTGGCTGCGTCCTTCTCCCCCATATAGGCAAAATGTAGAGAGGAGCTGCCCGCACAATACAGTTAGTGACTGAAGGGGGAAACTGAGCCAGCACAGATGATGTTCCTCCCACTGTAAGAAAAAAGAGCAATGGTTAGTAAAAATGACGGTCCCATATGTTTTGTTTGCTTAGCTTTGGCAAAGCATTCCTGCATGCATAGTCCTTTGCTTGCAGTCCATTTTCCGAGACATACTGCAGAATGACATAGCTATGAGTGTAGGTATTATTGCTGCTGAATTTCAGGTGATTCATTCCCACAAAACAGTGAGCATCATTAAACCAACTTTCAAAGTATTCCACAACTCCTCAAAAAGACCAGCACATCATATAGACTTTCTTCAAAGGACTCCCTTAGGCACTACTCAGAATTCTCCCTCGTGACAGATATTGCTGCAAACAGCAGCTGCTTTGCCTCCTCCTGTATTATCTTAGACTCAGAAAAAATGAAAGCTGTGAATCAGTCTGCTATCAGAAATCCAGAGATAATGAAACAAGGAATAATTAAGGTGCCAGAAGTACCATTTGGCACATATAAATTATAAGTAATTTTTGAACACGGGTTTTCCCAGCTCCATAAAACTTCTAGTCTTCCCCAGTGAAATCAGCCCAGTGTTGCAGCACAGAAACAGTGGAACAAGTTCTCATAAGAATTATATTCTACCCATGTTTCTGTTTTGACTTGGGAACAGCAAGGTTTCTGATGGAAGAATGAAGTAGCTTATATGTGTTTACAGACAGCTGTCTATTTGAGTGACAGACATATGTGCTGGAGCAGTGTTAAGTGCTGTCACTTTGGTTTATGGAGCAGTTGCTTTGGAAAGATTTCATTTTAATGCTAAATAAATGAGATCAAACTAAAAATAAGCAGGGCAATTAGAAAGCAATCATTGTTTTCCTTTCAATTCTAGAGCAATATTAAAGCCTGAAAGAATTGTCATGTAGACGGAGGTGTAAAGAAGACAATAACAAGACTTGTATTCAAGTTTAGGATGAAACATAGGCTCTTATCAGGGAAAGTCTCAGTATTCGCTTATCAATTTGCTTGAATGCGATTACTATGATACCTGGCAAGCCTGTCTCCTACCACATCTTGTCACCTGAAGTGCAAACATCCAATATGGGGCATTATTTGACTCAGTGGTGCAGGTCCTACAGGTGATGGAGGTAACATGAGGAATGAAATGAGTATATGTCCAGAAATACTAAAAAAGAATGTGCCGTAAGATAGGTAAAGTATATTAAAATTTCTGTCTGCCTAAGGGGGCTATGATCCTTTGTCTTTTTACCAGCAAAAAGTGACTCACACTGCCTACAAATGCAGAAAAAGGTCAGCGGGTTTTAATATTTTGCAGAGGAGATACACAGGAACAAAAGTAATTAGGTGCTTCTTATTAAATGTATCTAGGGAAAATCAAGGAAAGATTTCTGCACTCTTCGAAAGAGATTTTTTTCCCCCATTCCCAAACTGTGTTATCCCTGTGGCTTCTCTTGTAAATTCCCAGTGCCCAGCTGGTTTGTGCTCAAACAGTACATAGGAAAATATTAGCATACTCAGGGAGCCTTTTTTAAAACAGAATATTGTGGAATTTTGCAAGCAAGAAAGCATGAGAGAGAAGGAAGGGCTCTTTCAGCAAAACAAATACTTATATTAGCATTTTAGTTGGTCAGGAAAAACAAAGCAAACAAAAACCACAAATGCAAGGAAGGTTCAGTAACAAGTGACTGGTTTTCTACCTAAAAAATATTTTTATGAGGTTTTTATGTTGCAATGAAAGAAAAATGGAAGTGCTCTCTAGTCATAAGGATTATGCAGTGCTTTCCAAGAGTATGTTCCATAAAGTCTATCAGAAAATCAAAGATCAGAAGGAATGGATCTTTCAATTCCACAAGAATAGGCTTAGGAGATTTCTAGACCGCTAAAGTAAACCACTAAGAAATCCAAGATGTGCGTAACGGTGCAAACGTCAAGCCAGTATTCAGAAAGACCGAGTGAGACGACTTAGGAAAGGTTTGTTAGCATACTGCCAAGCCCAAGTGAAAATGTGAGAAAACTCATCTGATAAAGGGTTAAAGGGGGGTGTGAATCACCATGGTTTTGTGGAAGAAAGTTCGTGTCAAACAAACCTGATTTAATGCCTTGGTGAAATTGCAAGTATGGCTTATGGAGGCAACACACTTAAACCCCTATAAAGTAATCGCAGAGTATTGCAATGCACAGTATTCTAATTAAATTTAGCATTGTACAGTCTTAAAGCAAATATTCAGTGGATTAATAACTGGCCAAATGGCAGATTTTACAAACCTATTTTCGGGTGAGATGCCATGGGAAAAATGGAATTTTAGTGCATCACTGCCTATTTGAATTCAATCTTTTCATCTGTGATCCAGAATTAAATCTAAAATCACTACTGAGAAAACTGGTCGCTGCTGTAACTGTTGCTTGAGGGTAAAAAAAATATTGTTTGAGAGCCAGATCACCCTGGACAGAGCTGTTTGGTAATTGGGGGAATTGAAGCAAAGGACATTTATACACAGCCAAATGCAAATGGACATAGCTAAACACAAGGAAGGCAGGCCATGCCTATCACGCAAAGGATTTATTTCCTGCAAAGAAATGACTCTGAGAAAGATATGCTTCTCTGAGTGGATATGCAGCTGAATGCATGAGTTTCCAGGATGAGGCTGCACCAAAAAGAACTAATGAAATCTTTGTATAAGCAGAAGCAATGTGAGTAGAAATAAGAATGAGATTCTTATATCCTCACACAACCTTCCTGAGTCTAACACAGAAATCCTTCTTGCAGCTCTGGTACCTGCATTTAAAAGAAAAAGCCTAAAAATATGATTCAAGTAGATGCCTCACAATAAGATGCTTAAACAGCTCACTCTTTTTAGCTTTTCAGAATGACAAAAAGTTGTCTTGAGGACCAAGAGGAAGATAAAAATGTCATGACCTGCAGTTTTTTTAAGCTGGTGGAGTAAAAGACAGGAAGATAAGAGAATGGGATAAGGGTCCCAAAAATTCAAATAAATCTTTTCCGATCCTGACTGGATGTGTCTTTACAGAAGGTATTTTAGTAAAACACTGCTCAGCAAAAGCAGCGTGGGTGAAATCTATGATCTTCTGTACTAGAGATGGAAAATATAGATCTGCATAAGGCAGCTGCAGTCTGTAGGACAGAGAGGTGTTCCTATCCAGCCTACCGCCTTTTCTCCAAAGGCTGCAAGGACCAGATTCTTTTAGGCAGTGGGCACTGCTCTAACAGCCAAAAGCTCTTAGACTGTGCCTGAGTATTTTGGATGATTCTTCTGTTTCCACAGCTCAGTTAAGAGGAGGAAGACAGGCAAGCACCCTAAATTGGGACTGGTACTCATGCTCCTGACATTAGACCACATCCTCTGCAAATGCCCCGCAAATTAATAAAAAATGTATCCTACACGCTACTGTTGTTTTCCTCATGACGTCTTGTGGCATGCCAGTGCCTATATCATTTTCCATGTACTTTTAAAATATCTGCAATATCTGCACTTGAAAATGGGGGATATAACAAGGGTGATGGTTTAGCGCCACCATGCCATATTGTTCCAAGGACTTTTCAGCCAAAGAAAAATCTGTTGTAATATCAAAGTCAAATGTTGTATCTTTTTCCTCGAGTTCAGACCCTATACAGAATCTTCTGCAACCTTATCCTTTCAGAAAAGTCTTGTTTTCCTATTAAAGATTTTCTTGGCTGCTATAATAAGCTACCTTCCACTTCTACTGTGTTAAATGTTAACTGCTCTCAGATGTTCTCTTTTTTGGCTGAGTGGCAGGGCCAAAGTTTGGGGAAATAAGAATCCTTCTCCCTTCAAAGGCTATTCAAATCTTGCTCTTAGACACTTGAGTCCAAGAGGAGACTATCATAGGTCCCTTTCAGTTCTTTTTTTCAGCTTGTTTCCTTCAAAGGGGAGACAATACAATAGCTTTTCTCCACTCACACATGATCCACTTTTCTATTTGTGCTAAGGAATAGGAAAAGCAGCACATCCAAAAATAAGATCAGGGCTAGATAGCTTCTTACCCTTTTAGGAAAAACTCAGTATTTCAAAATGATGTATGCATGCCTTTTACATGAATTTAAGAAAATATTTAGGTTTGCTAGTACCTTGGTATGACATATCTGCTAGACAGTGATTGACCTTGCTTTGCAGGTTGGAATACAGTCACTAGATTCCATGTTGCATCTGACACCAGATTATTTTATGACACTTATTAACACCACTATTCTTTTAAAAGACCTGAGTTTTTAAGGAGAAGAGTATCTACTGACAAAGAGATGGGCCTTTTTAAATTAAGGTGATTGGATGAACAGATGTGAATATACTGATCGTAGCTACTGCTGCACAGAAAAGAAAGAAAAGGTGTTCAGCAATTCTACTGGAAAGGAATGCTCACTTTAAGTACAGTCTCTTTCTATAAGACTGAAAATATAATTCCAGAGTACTACCATCCAAATAATGAGGTCAGGGAAAAGGATGTATATGCATGAGGACTACAGTGTATAAACACCAGTACAGCTGAATATGTTGGAAGACTCGTTTCTTAGTGAATGGCATTACAGAAATAAAATGCATTTTACACCTACAGCATTTAACACATCTTAGAAATGCGTTTTTTCCTAATTATTTAACAACTGTATCCTGATAATGGATACTGCAGCTCATTAAGATTAGATCCAGTGTGCCATCCCATAGAACGGATGAGTAGGAGATGAATGCTGTTAGCTTTTGTGGGGTGCTCCCAGCCAAGAGTGAAGACTTGAGGGTGGCCTCTATTTCAAGGACTGCTTTGGGAACTGAGGACAATTAATTTAGATCAAAATGTCACTTACAGGAAAGTAATTTATAAGGAAATGGTATCCTCCGCTATTCCTGAGGAAAACACAGTGCAGCTCAGGAGGTGGTGAGTGAGGGTGACTTTAAGTTATGTTTGAACTCTGAACTTTGGCTGGCTTTACATCTGCCAGCAGCATGCAGGCTGTGAGATGCTGTGGGCTTCTAGAGCCTAATAGAGCACCAGCTTGAAGAAGAGGTTTGACCATACCCTTTTCCTCTAAACCACATCCCTTAAGTGGGGGGTTAAAAGTGAGCTGGATTTCTCCCCCCATCATCTTTTAATTCATCTGTGGCGAGGGGGCAAAAATGAGTTGTTTTACACCAGCCACACAACTCAAATTAGACGCAGTGCTAACGAATCAGATCTAAGGAGTCAGCTTGGCTTCGCATCAGTCGTGCTGCTCAGCATACTGTCACACACATTCAGCACCCTGCCATTGAGAAAATCCATCCAGAAAGGATTCATCCTGTCGGTACTACTGGAGACCAAAACAAAACAGAAACAAAGAAAGAAAGAAAGGAAAAAAGTGTCTTGGTACAGTAAATTCTAGCTACAGTTGTGAGTTATTTCACCTCTTTCTTTTTGGTGAATTGTACACAAACAGCTCATAAGTTTCTGGCATTGTTTCAGTGCTAATAAATTTACTTGAGTGGTTCTTGGCTGTACGCTCATTTACAAATGTGCAATATTAAGAATATATTAAGAATATAAATTGCTTCAGCTGCATACATAGAATTTGTTGTATATTTGTGTTTCCTCAAATAAAACATTTAGATCAAGGTTTCTGGAATGAACACTGACAGTTACAAATGTACCTTCTGTTAAAATTATTTTTAGGTTGGCTATTTTGATTTAAATTGTTTGGTGGAAGATTCACAAGAAATCAAGTCTGAAAAAGGACTGAACTCAATTTTGATGAAGGACCTTTTTTAACTGAAATAAATATTCTAGAGCGATGGCAGGAGTGCAAAATGAAAAGTATACTACCAACCGTTACTGCAGTGCACAGACCAATGAGGTATCTCAAAATCTCACGATTTTCCTTAGTATTCCTGCTCCAAACCCTAGAACAAGCACTGAGAGGCTATACCATCTTCCAGTGTAGCTGCACTTGACTAACTAATCTTAATTAACATCCTAAAATGCTTTCCGGACTGCAAACAGACTGTCATTCTGTGTTCATCCCATTTAAAACCTAGCTGCTGCTACTGGCATGAGAGTATCGCTCTGAGAGGGAATGCTGATCTACATCTGTAGATGTTGATCACTATTTTTTTTTTTACCAAAGCATTGGTCAGACACAACTCATGCTTGTGGTAACAGAAAAAAACCCTTCAGGCTGTTCTTTCTGCCATTCGTCTTTTTGCAGGAGTCCTTACAATGTTTCAAAGTCCTCCAGAAGGTTATGCTCAGAAAGGGGTTTTAATTACCTACTTATTCAACAGATGACTCACTTGGGACTCACTCTAGCACCTTTTAAGACCTGATCTTTACTCCAGTGGCCACTATTAAAAAGTCAATGTCACCATAGTTACTACAAAAGTTTACCTACAACTAAGGCTAGTGCCTGACTTAAAGCCTATGAGTACTTTTATTAGAATAACATGGGCCACTTGTGTGCTGAAAATTGTGTGAATATTTCATTTCCTCCCTGAATCAAAGCTTAAGAATACCACAGTTCTCCCTGCATAAAACAGTAAATCACTGCATTTTATAATCCATCATAAATGTAAGCTACCAACCAAAATCATTTCTTGTTCCAATCACTGTCTCTCCTACAAGCTAACACTAACAGTAAATCTGTGTCCATTGATGCAGTAATCAGTTCATTCAGTTTGATTTCTCTTCCCAAGTAGAAAAACTATGAAAATATATTTTCCAATTTTAATCTTCATTCTAGTTCAACAAATAGAAATGAGCAGCATAATCAGAATACTGAGAATATCCTAAGCAGAAATGCAATCCATTTAATATATACTTTTGCTATCTCTGTTCATACATGATAAGTGAAGAAGAAAAAGGAGAATTAATAGAGCATGTATAATTTATTTGTATATGGGTAATGTATGCATGAACTCACATTAAGACTCTCATCAGAGAAGCCATCAAGTAAGATCCGTATAAAATATATATAAAAGAGTGAACATATGTCTTTAGTGAAAGTACAGTGAAGCTATTGTATGGATTATAAATGGACTAGAACTAGAAAATAAGCTCCTGCTGAGGTTGATTGCTCAAGTCATTCCGATTATGCAGGGAGCTTGTCATTTCTCCAAAAAATCAGAGAAGAATACTTCTGGCTTCTAATAACCTGCTCATTATAGTCTCGCAGATGAACATGCTTTCACGGAAAGCGAATGAAGCATCACTGAGAACCATAACAAAGATAATCTAGAAGGTATTAATGAAAAGTGGGTAATATATCCTTTGTTTTACCTTCTTGGGCATAACTTCTGGCCCTCATAGATGTAGCAGTCAAAGCTCCAGAAGCTACCAATTAAAATGAAGGTGGATGTTCCCACAGTGCATCTGCCGTTGATGAGGCTGCAAATTAAGATGAGCTGGAACTGAGAGGGCATTGGACTGCATCCATAACAACACAGACTAGTGCTGAGAAGGAGCTCCAAGATTCTGGCTGATAACAAAATCAGATTTCATAGCTTTGTAATTTTTTTATACTTTATTGAATAAAAATTGGATGAAAAGCTCCAGGGGCACTGCTGGTTTCCTTAGCAGTTCGCAAAGAGGTGAATGGCTGACTTCTCTGAATGGTCAACATGAGACTATTTTACGGTTCCTATTGATATGTCATTTTTAAAGGATATAGAACACAAAAAGCAAAAGTAGAGTCCTCACTATCTGTTTAAAGAGACATAACCTTATTTCTAGAATATTCATGAGATGTCTATAAAAGCTAAGGAAAGTAAGGAGAAAATAGACAAGATTACATAATAAATTCAAACTTTTATAGGCAAAATAAAGTCCTAAGCTAGTCTAAAAGTCCTTGAAGGGAACCTCTAACATACCTCAATGTCCATGGCCTACAGAAAAGTGTGAACGCAATCATATGTGCCATATAAAGAGGCACATATGTGCCTCTTTATCATATAAATCATATGTGCCATATAAAGAGGCATTATAAAGGGGCCTTGAACAGTGTGCACAGGGCTGGTGCTTTCATCTCAAAAGGAATATATTAGAACAGAAAGGTTTTACAAAAAGAAAACTAAACTGTGCAATAACTCTCTATAAAGGAATAAGTGAGCATGTTGGGACTTTCCAACCTAGGAAAAGGCTCATTTCGGGGGGAGATGATAGAAGTGTACAAAATTAGGAAAGGAAGGAGAAGGACTAACTATTGACTAGCTCTTTCATGCAAGAGCAGAGGGCATCAAGTAAAGCGAGAGAGGGCCAAGTTCAAAACGAACAAAAGGAGGTAATGATTCACAGAACAGGTAGCATACGCTTAGTAGAGAAATTAACTGCAAGTTAGGAGACTGACAGCCAAATTCAGCTCCCACTATTTATGGTCATACTTGTCAACACCAGGACTAAGTAGATGACACACTTACCTGCTCTGCACAATGCAGCATAATGTATAGCAGAGCAAGAGCTGACACCAAAAGAGTGCTAGCGAGGAATTTCACCTGAGCTAGGTAAATAGGCAGGACGAGTCTTTAGCACACCTTTTTAACACACCAAGGATGTGCCAACACTGCTTTCAAGACCTAATCCAGCATATCCGCCTGGTGCCATGCTCTGCTGTGTGAATGCACCACTCGTGGTAGGTGCACCCTCTCTTCTCTGTCCTCCTTTGCAACCTACAGCTCCATCCATGATTCTAGTCCTTATCTACTGGGTAGATTTAAAATATTTGTCCAATGAATACTTCCATGGTGAAAGTCTTTAAGATCCACAGCTGACAAGTAGTATAAAAATAGGTGTTTCTACTTTTATTCTTGAACTAGTAATAAAACGTCCATAACTGTGATTTACGGGCAGATGTTTGACTTCACCTACATGTACATGCGGTTAGTTTTGTCAGTTAATTTACATTCAGACTGAAACCCCAGTGAAGATCTCACTGTTTCATTACCTCCCAGAGGACCCTGGGCAGCTGAACCTAAGCAAGCTTCTTCAGACAAAACTTCTTACAGTAATGCAAAGTATTATTGTTGTTATTAAATCTGTCAGGCAAAAGTACATGAATTTAGTCAGTACTGTAAAATGCTGTTTGCTTGGTGGGAATGGGGTCGTCCAGGGCCACAAGTTATTCTGGGAGTTCCAAGTTAGAGCCTATTGCTTGAAATGTTGACCTAAATATAACCATTTTGTATAAGAACTAACATACCTAGAAGTCTCCCAATTAGACAGCTTCTTTGTAAACTAAACACACATGGATTATTAGATGAGGTTTAGAGAAAAATTAAAATCAAGTTTAGCTTTTGAATAGAACGAGAAAAAAAACAAACTTGATGGCAACTTGATTTGTACATGACAAGTTAATGTTTGCTCTGCACAGTTGTTTCTCTGAAGATTAGGAGGGCTGAATTTATGGACACAGCAGATAATTTGAGTTGAATTATAGTCCAGAGCATATTTTTTTGCTGAGAAGGACCACAGTAATGTATTTTACTAAGCCATCCAATTATTAGTCAATATGTGATCTCTGATTACTCATCTAGTATTCAGGAAGTATGTTTTCACTGTGAAGTTTTAGACCAAGAGTGAGTAAAGCCTTCCAACAGTTTAAGTTTTCCTCAATTGCTTCAATTAATTTGGAGTTCTGAAAAATCAGTTTGAGTCTGCAAAATGGATTCCTGCCCGCTACCCTCAATTTAATTCCTTTCTTTTCCCCACAGGAAACTCTGTTTTTCCCCTTCTTCCCCCCTCTTATTCACCTCCCACAAAAGGATTTTCTAGTGAAGGAAAGATTTTACAATATATTGAATTTCCCTTTAGGTGGGAAAAATAATAAGCTGTTACCAAGAGGTATTTCATGTATGGTATACTAATATTTTGCACATGCTCTTAAATAATTATTTTTATGCTAAGCATTTCCTCTCTCTACAGTGTTCCCCAGCTATTCCTCAAATCTCTCTTTAGTTGTTTGTTTCATTCTAACCATTTTCTTTTCCACCTGATGCAAACAACACTAAAACTCATTTTTAAGGGACAGGTTTAAAGCACTGTTGGACTCTAATGAGGCAGAAGCACATGCTTAACTGCTTTGCTGAATTGGAGCCAAGAAAATGAAGTGACTTGCTTGAGCATTTTGGTAAGCTAGTTGAGTTTGGATCTCATTTATCATCTCAAGTTAAGACTGGGTTGAGAACAGCTCAAGGCATCCTCAGTGGGAAGGCTCTGCTTAGGGAATTGCTCACTTGAAGGCCGTGAACAGTCACTCTGAAAATCCTTCTGAGTCATTTTCTCCATGACTTTTCAAATCCCTGGGCTCCCAAGGACTGATATTTAGAAGATCTGCAGCTAAGCCCTACGACCCACATTTTCAATTATTAGTTATTGGATATTATTTTAATCAGGCACTTAGTAAATCAGGTGGACAAAGAAGAGGTACTTCCAGCAATAGAGAGTTGCAGCTACTATGCTTTGTTTGCTACATTTTCTATGAATATACTGAGAAGTAGTACGAGCAAAACAATTTTGGGTGTGCCTGTGTTACAGCCTGCAGTGCAGTGTGCAGACAGAGCAGCTAGCTGTAAACAAGCTACAAGATACTGGGAGGAGACTAGCAATGGCAATAGAGAGCTCTCAGCAGGTTAGCTCACTCCATCCCTCAGATGCACAAACAAACAAGTTCTCTGATACACATACGTATTTTATTAAAACAGAATTCAAGATAAAAATAAAAGTGGTAATATTTGTGTAGTAAATTAAAATGGTAGGGCTTCTGTACTTATAACCAGAATAAAAATACTACTATTTGTTAAATCTGCTCAACTGGTAAGCAAATCCATGAGGCAACCCATGGAAATCTTACGGAATACAGAACGGACGCATTTGATTTAATATAACTTGAAATGCAGGAACAGGAAAGGAGGAAGGAAAGAAATTAGTGAGCTATGCATTTGATGACCCTACACTATTGCAATAACACACCGAGATCAATTCAAGGTAAATTCCAGGAAGTCATAGACACTGAACAATATTCTTATACTCCCCATTAAGTAATTACGATACTTTACCTCTTAGACTGGAGTGAAAAACAGAAAAGTCTTTTTATGACCAAGCTGCATCCAAATTGCTTCATGCAAATAAGCCCAGTAAAAGTGGATTAATTCAGTGTATACAAATCCAAACAGCTAGTTCCAGACCTAAACTCATCTTGTACAACGCTAGCTCTTCCTCTCCAGCAGATGAAGGAATCTACAATGGCCAACACTTTTCAGAACAAATGACGTCGTTTTCAGGTTGGCTTCATTAGCCTTTCCATTCTATCCTGCGTGCAACTAGAAAGCAATTTAGGTTCTTAAGGGGACTTCTCTCAACTGTAAAATTCATAGGACTTGGATTATGGAACAATATTTTCTTCCGAGTTCTGATTACAACGTATAGACTTAATAATACACAAGGCTATGAACAACCTTTGTATTCAGTACAGAAAGCTTTTCAGTAAGCTGGAGTGAGCATTTGGATTTAGACACTTCCAGTCCATTAAACTAATTGAATAACTGAGAATTCATTCTTCTGGAATAACCAGTTGCTTCAGGAAGTGATGCTGACAAGTAAGTAAGTGACACTCTTTCTTCTGAAGCAGAACCACCAAGTGTCCCAGCAAGGAGCTCTATTGAACTACACACACCTTCCTAGGACAAATCATTAAGTGGAAGCTCAGGCAATTTCACAAAAGTAGGGTGCTTCTCACAGCTCTTTAGTCACTTTCCAAATCTAAATGCACATGTCCTACGAACTTCCCTCTGACCAAAGATGGGAGCAAGTCTGCATATTTCAGTATTACTGGGCAATGACAACAGATAGGCTGCCATCCATCTTCCCACTCAGCAACGGCTTATGCTGTTTATCTGCGAGTGTTTGTCATTTCAAGAAAGACAGCTGAGGATATTTAAACTAGGGATATGAGAAAGCTAAAGTGATTTAGCTGGATGAGCTTGAATTTAAAAGGATTACTTCCTATTTTTATTAGAAAGCTATAATGTGATTCTGCTCCCTTTTTTCCCCAGAAAGGTCATCACGGTAACAGCAGGATTATCTGCATTCTACAGAATTCCTGGAGCAATATTATTGCACAGAATTGCTGTGGTGTGGCATATTTAACTGGTTTCACCATCCATCATATATAACTGTCTATCGCACACTCAAGCCTCAGGAAGAATTCAAATGAGTGATCTACATTTTTCTGCTCCCTGCAAATTAAGAGCACATAAAGTTCAGCAAATCCTAAAAACAACTACAACACACAAAAGAAGTTTACACGAAGAAGAAATAACTGAGACAAGAGTGATTAAAAAGATAATAGAAATAAAACATCCACAATTTCTACTCTTTTTCCCTACAGAGGAGGCTGGGTTGTAAAGTGCAGCATTACAATCACTGTTAGTTGAGCTGAACTGCCCTAGTATTGCTTCCTAACGAGAGATTACCCAGGAAGGATCTTTATCCTATATATATATGTATAGAGATATGTATATATATGTATATGTGTGTGTATATATATATGTATGTATGTATATAAAAAAAAAAATCTCTGACTTGGTAACACAAATGCCCAAATGAATGTGCAGCCACAAGTCATGATAAACTCAAGGATCTTCAGTGGACACTGGAGAGGGAAGACTGCACATGGCAGAACCAGCAGAACCTGAAAGAGGGAGTCAATGACCTTTACCAAAAGTAGCCACTACCTTTTCGAGTAATCCAAGGCAAAAAGAAATGTCCTAGTGTATGCAGGAGACAGAAAAACAGTAAGATGTTCTGTTTGAAACAAAGCATACATTTCTAAGTATTAAAGGGCTTTTTTTACACAGAATGGGTGAGATGGATTTTTCAGATTGCTCTTATTCTCCAGGTAATGGCCGCAAGTCTCATTTGCAGGCTCTGCGTGGATCACTTCAATGGCAAAGGCTGTGTGCACCAACAGGGGTTGGTTACACCGTCCCAAGCACAGCTTTCCTTACAGGTCCTGGGCAACCCAGTGAGATGTATCTGAAAGGGATGAGTTTCCCAAAAGGAAGCTCCGGTCCTTGTCTGTCCCTTCAGGCCATGTGAAAAGCTGCTATGCTAGCTCTTTTACAGACTGATTGCTGCAGCACTGACTTAATTTAGCTGATTCTATAATTAAGAAGATACTTAAACTTGTCAGCAACAACACAGCCAGTTTGTTCTAAGTTTAAGCTGCATGACAAGGAAGATGGAAATCTTCAGGCTTCTGAGCATAACACATTAATATAATTGTTAATGTCCTGGTGTAATTTTTTTTCTCAATTTTCTTTTCTTTTCCCCTCCCCCTTTCTTCATTTTTGCTATGAAGACAAAACTGCATTAGAAATGGCTCTTATCATTTTAATAGTCTTTAAATTAGGCTGGCACAGCCTTAAATAAAGAGATATTTTCCAGAAGGAAAAAAAAAAAGGGAAAATAGAGAAACTGTTTGTAAAACATAACTCTTCTGCCCAAAGGGACATATCATTTTCATATTTTAAATCTGAATGCATTTTAGTTATTTTGTGTTTTCGCAGCAATCAGTTCACATTATGAGAATAGGGTAGTATAATTATGGAAATTAAGTACAGATTTCAGTTGAATGAACTCATCAGATGGAATTACAGCCTTTCTAGATTGGTCGTCTGGCTTTATGTCAGATGATTTGCATAAAACATTTAGCTTAATGAGAAGTAAACAACAAGACTGTGGAATGTATTAACCCAAGGGGGTCTGAGCTGACATGTAAAAAATATTAAGGTTGTAAGTTTTTTTTTTCATTTCAAAGACAAAAAGGAAGCCTTGAGAGCAGATTAAGGACATAAAGGTAATTCTGTCTTGGATCATAATTCTTTGTGAGTGGTATTTTTCACCACCTACAGTCATGCACTGTAAAGTAATTTTTCAGGTTTATTTACTTTCACTTGCCTGTAAGCAAAATCTGACATAATCTAGTTACCTTGTCAGATAGTGTTCATGGCTGCAAACATGTCTTTGTGTTCAGTCGTTGAATTTTCTCCTGGTCAGTGGTCTGGAACTTGCTCAAATTACGTTCCGGGATATCTAGCCATTTATCCATAATCGCTGGAAGGTCTGATTTTCATTGGGAAGTACAAAACCATACTTTTGCATCCTTAATCACTCAACTCAGAAATGCTTCCATCCAAAGAGCATATTGATAGCAAGTCTACCTAATGCACAGAATATTAAGGGGCTCTTTCTTTCTGTTCCCATGGCAGCATCTATTTCGGGGCGGGGATGCTCCAGGAGGCCCAGGCAAAGCATGCGAGAGAGGCTTTGAAACCAGAACCCTTCCTGTTCTGATTTTCAAAATCTGCCTGTGGGCTGCCCTCTAGCCTGGTGCAGCTCAGCATCTCCACAGTACTATTCCTGCTTCATCTACCTCCTCCCGGTGTAGATCAGCTTTTAACATGTCCCTCCTATGCTAGAATTTGAACGTGGCCATTTACCATAACCCAGTGTTGGGCTTGTGCTAAGAAAGTGCTAAGCAGGCTCCTTGCTCTGTATTTTCAGCACTGTGTGCTGGAGTGGGGAGCAGAATTACTGTCCTGGTATTTAAGAGGTTTGGGACTTAATTAAACCATCAACACTGTATCTCCAGGAAGAGTGGACAGACGATAACAGATCAAGTTAGCACGTCTTCAGCTATACCCCCTCATTAGCTGAAATTTGCCACCCTTCAGCAGATGGGTAGTATTGCTTATGAATGTGATTGCTTTGATCATCTGGCCATACCTGTAAAGCCTCTTCAAACTCCTGTCCCTCCAACTGCAAATAATGTATTTGATTATTTGAAAGAAATCTCCCCAATTAAGAATATTCCATTCACCATCCTCACACAGGGAAAAATAAAAGTCTGCAAGGACAAATTAAGCCCTGGTTCTCAGTCTTTCATTTAACCCACACGTGTGAACTTTCCTGAGAGCAGCCCAGATTAGCCAGTAAAGCAGCTATTAAAAATTCCGTGGCAAGTATTCTGATTAATGCAGTTCTGACTTAGAGGAATGAAACAAGCTGCAGTGTTTAGAAAGGATTCTGGGGATGTAGATTTTACTGTCTTTTTATTCTGTAAAGAAAATCACCATATGAGACTGTCTGAGTACAAGGATATGAGCTTTCATCCGTAACGCAAGGCTTCTATTACCCTTGCCTAGGAAGGAACAGTTCTGGGAGAGATTTCCTTTCCCCAATCCATGATTGCTGGTGACAACATACAGAGAAGCAAGTTATCAATTCACTGAGTTGAAAAACAGCATGCCACATGTTGTGCTTAGATTTCAAAATAAAAAATCACATGGCAGTTGGAAATGGAAAAACCCACTCTGCTTTTGCTGCCACATGTGTTCTTTCTACTGCTGAGCTCTCTTTAATGAAAAATTGGCCCAGGCTCGAAGAAACAGAGCAAGAGAGGAGAAAAAAACGGTAGTGCGGAGAAACTACCGACCCTTGTGTCTAGTTGAATACAGAAGCAGCAGAGGTAGGAGGTTCCTTAAAACAGCATGTCTGGATCTATGAGCGTACGACTGGCTGCATTTAGGGAAACAAAGTGAAGTGAGAAAACCTCAGTGTGCTGAATGAATGTGCAGATCTGACTAGAGAAGATGAGTTACAGCAAATTAAAGGCCGCAGGTTCAGTTGCCATACAGCCAGCAAGAGAACAGGAATGCTGCTCCTTTCAGACCCATGTTATATAAAGAGCCTTTGGGACCTGTGCTGTAAAAGTTCAACCAAGTGGGAATTTTGCTTGCTACAAGGATGATTTGGTGCTCCATATTGAAGTCAGACCTGTGCCAGCACCACAAACACCCAGGAGACTCATCCTTCTCGCTGCCCTGGCGAACATCTGACAGAAATCAGTGTTAAACATGCAATGGTCTTTGGATAGAAAAGTGAAGAACTCCCTATCCGTTCATTTTTTGAAACAGGCACATTTTAACCCTCAGAGAGCTCTGAGATTCAGCGGCGTCTCACCTGGCTCTGCCTCAGACACCGCAGAACGCCCCTGCTCACAACGGACAATTGCCACGTTCGGTCCTACGGGGATCTCCTCTCAGTGGCGCGATTCCCCTACGCAGTCCCAACACAGAAAGCACCTTGGGATCCTTAAGGTGAAAACAACTACAAGAGACTCCAAGACTGGTATATTTTAAAGCTGTGAAGAAGGCAGGTGTCCTGCCTCTTCACCAAGTTTTAGCTTGGTGAAACCTGGCCACAAGAAGACAGCCCTCTGCCTTGCAGAGAGGGAGGGTACTGCTTATTAGTTGACCAAAAGCAGCTTACCACTTTGAGGCACATTATGTCTCAGCTTCCCCAAAGTTTCTACCACGATCCTTACCTCTAATTCGGGGAAGAGAAAAGAAACACAGTTTTGCAGGCTACCCTGAAAGATTTCCAGACCCTAGAAACAGTTCCCACATGGATGGGAGCCTGATCAGATACAGAAATTAGATGTCCTCCAGCACTCCCTCTGTTGTATTGGTGCAGTATCCCCTAGCCATTTCCTTCAGAGGTTCAGTCCAATGAGTATTCCCAAAATAGACATATCCTAGAGGTTGGAAAAGGATATGAAAGAGGAGGAGGGAAGATTGTCAGGAAAGGAATACCCTCCATGTCTCCTCTTAAAGCTGGCCACTGCGCAGAAAGGAATTCAAGATTCATTAAGCCAGAAACTGAGCACTAGAGAGGATAACCTGGTGATTACAGTATTCAGCTGGAAGAGTTTGGTGATGTAGTTTAAGGATTATGAACAGTGCTCAAGTTGTTTATTTTCTGTGGCACCAAGTCACTTGTCCCATAAATCAGTATCAGGGCTTCTGATGTTTATACTAGTCCTTATCCATTAATGTTCCATAGACCCCCTTTTTTAGTTGCAATTCTTATCAACCCTGCAGCAAACAAAGCAGTAGGGCCAGGAAAATGCCGTGCTCTTTTTGAAAGAAACAGAGCAATTAGGGAGCTACTAACTTGCAGAACTGTGGGAAAGAAAACTGGAAATAAAAATGGAGTCCCTCCCAACCCTTCCCTGCCAGTCTTCTCTGGGTCAGCAGGCATTCTTCCACCTTTCAACTTCTCCCCAGAATGAAGGATCTGAGACCCCTCACGCTCCACAAAATACCTGCCCACAGTGCTGATAAACAACGCTATTCAGTCCTATTCTGAAGGCAGACAGAATGGCATTACAGGGTATATAGTTGTTTTCAATCAGGAACATTAAGTGATAAGCAAGATGATATCGTGCAGGGGATTTTCATACCCTGTCCTCTATTTGAAGTATACACAGTCAATTAATGTAATGCTTTGAGTTTATTCATAGCAGTGTCTGCTATTCATTCCAGAACTTCACACATGTTTTAGATTATATCTCTTGTGACATGAACTGCTGCGCCACTCAGAAAAAAATCAACATCTCTTGTAATCACAATTCTTTGTTTGATGCCATCCGAGGGTGCAGCAAAGAAACTGTGGGTGGAACTGCAAGTGTTAGTTGTGTTTCAAAACCTCTTAAAACTCGTGAAAATAATATCTAGATTTGAATAAGGATTGCCACTCCTACACATTAAGCAAATGTGGCATTTCTCAATGCCTACACTGAAGAGAAAGAATAAGAAAACCTACTTTTTCATGTATCATCTTCCTCAACACTCTCTTCCCTTAGGTGCTTGACTGCAGAGCAGCTCAGACTGCTTCTAACTTGCCACCTTTGCGTCATGAAGTAACTACAACATCCTTAATAGCAACCACTGTGCTGTGGGCACAAGCGTAGCGATGGGGACCAAGAAGTTTGACCCAGTCTGTCCTAAAAGGTGACAATTTTTGCCCTTGCTTATAAGTGGAATCGTGCTGAATTTTTAATTCTCTCCTTATATAAATCCTTCCTGCCCACATGTTTCTATTTATTATTTATTTATTTGGGACTGAGGGGGAGAGGAGTGTAAATGCACATCCATTTGAGCAGAGCATGTGAGATGCAGGCGTAATTTTGAATTAACTCCTGTTTGAGGTCTTTTAACAGTTTGATGAGGTTTGTAAAGATGTTGAAAGAGACCTGTTGATTACGTCTCTTTGTAATTACTAGTTGCAGCATCTGAATATGCAGTATGTATTTATTGAATTATGCTCTGAATGTGAATAGTATACTGCTGCTTCTTAATTGCCTACTCAACAGGTGTCTGCCAATGGGGCTTTTCATCTCATCCCACTTCTTCAGGAAAAAATAAATACATTTTCTATTTTATTTAACAGTATGCTGACATTTTGCCAGCCAGAGCACATATCTGAGGAAATATTACTTCAATACCAGTATTGCTTACTAAAGTTTAACGGGTGAAAAGAACCAGCAACAGCAGATATAAAATGACACAAAAGCAGATATTATGGATAATTTTAGTGCTTCATGAAGTGCCCATGGAGGTCACTACGACTTTCTGTAAATTTAAAGGAACTTTGTGTCAGGTATGTGCATTGTCTTGTTTTCTTTTCCCCAGAATAAGGTCAAATTTTCTGCCCGTGTAAAGTGATGTAGCTTCACTGAAGTCTCTGGAAATGCACCAGTTTGTACTAGAAGAGAATGTGATCTATAGTACTTCTACAGAAAGACCAACAACCTCAAGAAAAATGTATCCATGTGAAGTTTCTTCATCCATCTCACAAAGAAATTTTACGCAGATCACACTCATTTATCCAACTATGCACACACACACTGGCCAGAAGTCTTAAGGTGACAAAACTCTTCTTTGTCTTATGGTGTACCCTTGGTTCCAGTCCATAAGAAATATCCTAAATATAGACAAAAAGATATTTATCATCTCTGCAGTCATTCACCATAGTTTAAATGGAGCTTCAGCAAAGGGCATCTTAGGACGTGATTTAGAGATATTGGCAAACATGCTGATTTAATGCATTACCACATCCCATATGTGACTGCAGCAGTTTTATATCTTTGACAATAAAGACGACATACGGCCTAACTAAGTTTGCTTTAGAAGGGCTGTAGAACAGGCCAGATATATTGGAAATTCTGTGTTTTACAATGGTATTGTAGCATTTTTTTAATAGTAGCTGAAATTCATTTCCATCCTTCTGACTTAACAAAAGAAAAGGCAGCTCATACTCCCAAGCATAATTAAACTGGCATTCATCATTCAGCAATGAAGAGCACCATAGCACTGTGAAACAGAATCTCTTGTAGGGAAATTGAGACCTCTATTCCAACTTCCAGAAGGCTAGGACAATAGGAAGAAAATTAGTAAACAGTCATCCAGAAATGGGAAATAAGAACGTATTTCTCCTAAAGACTGAAGAAACAGTACCATAGCAATGAAAATATTGAGGTATTTAAAAATACTTCAAGGATGTCCTGAATTTGGGGAAATGGGGATTTCATATACAGATGGATAAACTCCTTTTCTTTTGAGGAGCTAATCCAAACCCTGCTGAAATACATTCAAAGAACCTTAGTTCTGGGAATACTGAGTTTTGGTGATAGAGGTGATCTATTCCTACTAAAATAACCACAGCATTATTCTTTCAACAGAATTATTGCAGGTAACTAAACCCTATCAGCTTTAGAGCCCAGAATAAGACATAGCTGAAAAGGGTTGATGCGCTTTCACAACCACTGTCACCCCTGACAGGAGAAAAGGAGTTCTTCTTTGAGAAGAACTCTGGTTTTCCAGGCAAGCGTTCTTATTTAATGGCTCTACATTGCTGCAGTTTCGTGAAACCTGTCTCTGAAGTTTTGTAATGCCAAAGACATTGCTAATAAAAGCCATGTGTGCAGCATTGTCATTTGTGCTGCACCAAGTTTGCATGCATTAGCAAAGCAGGATTTTAGTCATTTATGTAAATGTATGATGTAGCACTTTATGACATATTAGTGAAATACTGATTGTTGTTGGAGATGTGTGTTCATGCATTCTGTGCTAATGGAATTTGTACCAAAGACAAAATTGGACCATGATGTCAATATACCTACATACAAACAAGGGTTATTTTGCAATGGCTCAGTCTCCACAATTATTTTAAGTAGTTTTATGGGAATAAGAGCAGTAAGCAGTAAGCTGGTTAAGCTATCCTCTAACAACCAATGAAAACAATCCAGACTTTCTGTTTTAAATGCTTGCTTCGCCACATAAGCACTATCCAAGCAGCCTTTCTCAAATCTTTTGTATTGTCAAAGTATTTTGGCTCACAACGAATGCACAAAGAGCAGCTCTTGAGACACTGGCAAAAGCATCTGCTACGCAGCATGTTGCATCCAAAAGCCACCTGTGTGTTCACAGATAATGCTAGGCATTCACATGTCAAAATGGACCCTTTTGTGGGATTCTCTAAAGTTATATCTAAATAAATTTCTCCTGCCAAGTACATTTGATGGGGTTTCCAACCAAATGATTTTTCTGAGTCTCTATTAACTTGACTGACTTGATGCATGTTTTAAACCTGACTATCTGCCTTGATTTGAATTGCTGTTATTTTTTCCCCTCTTGCTTCAGCCAGACTTTCTTATTTTGCCTATTCCCTGCCACTGCACAGTCTGTACTTTCCAGTTCTCTTAGGTTCACTTGTGGACTAGTCCAGAATTCAAGGGGAAGGGAGTCTTTGCTGATGACGCTTCCACAGTCTACACTTGCTCTTCAACATCTGCTCAGAAGCCAAAAGCAAGAGTGAAATAGCCAAGCATTTGTCAGGACAGCTGGAATTAGAGCCACCTTTCACCAGATTTAATAACAGTTTTAGAGGAATTATGAAAATAAGACTTCTAAGAATCCTGTTCTTACGGCTGAATTCAGTAACTACCCTTAGGACCCAAACAAATAATAACACTGATAAAAATATCCAAGACTGGAGCTGGCACGGGGCAAGAATTACAAAGCAGTACTGAGTAGAGCACAGTTTCACTGCCCTATGAAAGCATGAAAAATGCTTAGATTCTTGGATGCAACACAAGGGAAGCAATGCAGGTTGTTTTCGTACATGAAAATACTTATACAATAAACATATATAGACAAAGCCTTGTATTCTTGCAACATAATAGCCTCCTGCCCTCACAATTAAAGGAATCCTGGCTGATGAAGTTGGCAAAAGCGTACCCTGCTCCCCGCAGTGGTTCCTTTCATGATAGTGCTAATGCACTGCTCAGAAATACATCTAGGCCTGAGATGCAGCATTCTTCCCATCAAAACTGTTAAAAATGCTCCTATGAAAAGTCCTAGTTTCAACAGCACTACATTTTTCCACTGAAAATTTCCCAATAGGTTATCCTTCTGAAGAAAACGAGGATAACAATGATATCAGAGACAAGTCAGTGGATGAGGTATAGAAAGTGTCATCTACCTTGCAATTTAAGTTCTGTATCCTTTCTGAACAGGGCTTCAGGGCCTTATTTAAAGGTCTTTGCATTCAATAGAAAGACCACAGTGATTTAACAAACTTTGAAAGTCTTTTTCTGGGTATAGATGTTGGGCTACAATCATCAAAGACTGAAGCCCTGTTTCCTTGCTAACGAGGTACAGCCTTGTGTCAAAGCTCCTTCATACTGCCAGCCAGCGTGCCCCAGCTCAGTGTAAAGGGCAATTTCCAAACAGAGCCATTTGGTTTCTGTGCTGACACTATTAAAAATGATGCCAATGGCAATAACACTTTTCATACAGTGGACACCTGTACACTTGGAATAGGATAGAGAACATCAGCTCATTTCATTTTGGCTTGCAAACGGTTGCAGGTGGCAAAGCTATTTGCTTGTTCACAACACAGAATCGACTTCAAGCAAGAAGGAAAAGGCTCTATTATCTCACAGCCCCCTCCTGTCCCTTCTAGATACGGTCCTCTAGACTTCAGTAAAACTCAGATGTAAAACAAAATATGCTCCTCAGGGAAAAAACAAAATACAGACAGACCGGATACCATTCTGTAAACATGCTCAGGCCACAGAAATCACAGAGCATTGCATGGTGTGGCATGACTGCCACTTTTCATGGCATAATTATGAGTTGCATAGCACTAAATTTAATAAGGCCACCTTTACAAAAGCATGGGCAGGATCTGAGTCCGGGTTCAGACTATTGTGTGAGTCCTCATGGATCAGTTAAAACCACTTATGTGTTGGATTTTTTCATTATCAGCTTGTGTTATATCTCTTCAGAAACAACTGAGTGAACCCTCTGTATGGGGTGGGAGGATGCCAGCTGATGAGCAATGGCGCATGCTTTGGGGTTTTCAGAGACAGTAGGCAGAAGACCTGCAGAACAGCCAGGAACTTGTGGCTCACGCTAAGATTGCAAAAAGCAGATAAGCAGGCCCCAGAGAGAAAGGAAAAAAAATAATCTGGAGTCAGAGGGAACAGAATTTGCTGTAACTCGCTGTGTGAACCAAGACCTAGCCTGGAGGCAAGGTCTAATCTGCTTGGACACAACGGACAGAGGAAACTTCCTATTTTCCCATCAATTTAAAAAGGAGACAAACTATGTTTAACTACATATAAGTTTGAGAAAGCAGTAATTTGTGAAGCACTATAGATCTTCAGAAAAGAAAGGCTATGTCCTAAAGAGGAACAAAAACTAGCAAATGAAATTATCTGAGTGCTAGGACTAAAAACCAGCACAACATCATTGTAGAGTTATTTTCTGTGAATGCTCTAGTACAATGTTCAAAATACGGCAAGTGAAAATCAAAATGCCTTTGTCAGCCCAAACCAATTCCCTTTGCTTCATCTTACCCAACATTGTTGCAGCCACAACCAAATAGGCCTTTCAGTTTATGGGGTACAGAACAGAAAAGGTCAGGGAGGACTGAATATAGCAAAAACTCATTTTTGTCAACAAAGCAAGCAACTATGAACGGCCAGACTTCCACTAGAACAGACAGCTCAGCCTATCCACACTGACCTAACCTTGCCAGCGAAGCCGCAACGGTCAAAACACATCCTTAATCCCCACGGTGCTGCAAACGGAAGAAAAGGGATTGAGAAAGCCTCTCTGCCGTAAGACCTGGGAGAGCAAAAGAAAGCAAAAAAGAGAGACAGAGTAAGTTCAGAAACTCCATTTTAGCTCTGGCACGTACAGAGGCAGCTGCCCAGGAAGACTCAAGGGTGCAAAGGGACGGTGGCAGGCACAGAAATCGAGCACACGCCGAGGGAATCGCCACTGTACTGTCACCCAGCAGGGACAGAGGTGGCTGCCTCCACCACAGCGCTAAAGCAGGATGCAGAGCTCCCTACCCGCCCTGGACCCGCAGCCCTGCGTGCTGCCCTCCCAAAGCCCGGGAGAGGATCTCACCTCCGAAGTAAGATCCTGGAGTACAAATGCCCCTCTGCAAACAGGTCAGCCTGCAACGAACTGTAGGCTAGTTCTCACGAACAGTGTCCTCCTCCTGGATTTGCCTATGCCAAATAAAATGCTCTTTTTTGTAGTAAAGTTGCATGTCTTTAAAATATCCTGACTTACAAATAGGATGCATAATTTTTGTTTTCATTTCTGTCACATAATGAAGTCAAATTTTCTTAGAAGTATACTTCTAATTAATAGAAAATTAAATAATTTTCTACATGCTGCTAAGAAATATGAAAAAACAATCTTTTTATTCCTATTATTATGTAATCTTAATTAATTACACTTTTAAAAATGACTCTTCTCCTACCTTACACAATGCAGAACTCCACTGTTTTATCTTGTTTTATCTAAATTAGCAGCATCCCCAAGCAGGTGTTACATTTGGAAGACAACATACTGTAAGCAATTAGAGAATTGTATGTAAATACACAATTTGTCTAAGGAAAAGACAGCTCTTTGGTGTGATTAAGTATCATTTAAAAATTTCACGTTAAAAAAAAAGGTAAACAGCTCCCAGATGGGATGATGCAGGGGTTGCAAGCGTGCTTCCCTGAAGGAGCAGCCAGAGGAACACATTGCATGTCTCTGTAGGACCAGCTCGTGAAAAGTCAGGCCTGAGCATCCCGCAGCATCTCATGATCTTCATTCCCGAGACTCTGCTCTTTGAGAAACTGGTGAAGAACATGTTTGCTTGTTCACTAGCTGCTCCGTAGTGAGCGTGAGCATTTGGGGCACACACGCATGGGCTTGTGTGTGAATACTCTTGCTGGCCTGGGCTGAAAGACACTGTGATAGGAGGGGACGAGCAGGCAGGGACACTACAAGCAAAGGTGGGCAGACTTGTTCTAAACTCTGGGTGAAAGTCCACAGGTGTTAAAACTGAGCCCAGGTAAGGACGTATTTTTTTCTAGGTAGATTTTACCTACAGCTTTGCCCTCTCATAGGATTATAAAAAAACCTACTCTGTAATACTCAGAGGGGACAGAGAGCCATAGCCTTTTGGGCAGCTGCAAATATATAATACCCACCCACGGATTTATAGCTAAGCTCACAGACTCAGCATAATGCTCTGAGGAAATCTGCAAAGTACTTTGGAATATCTCCTGCACTCTGCAGTACTCCTGCGAGACAGTAAGTGGAATTATCCTTATTTTACTGCTGGAGAAACTATGGGGGGAGAGAAAGAAAGAGCAGTCCTTCTTCCTAACTTCGGGTATCTACTGCTTTCCATATTAAGGAAAACATCCACCCGATGGATCTGTCCTGTCAAATGAACACATTATAATGTGAAGCACGATGAAAAATGAATGATTTTTATTCCTACATCTGCCACCAAGTATTGTAATTTCACAGGCTCTGTGGAAACCAACCACTTAAATTAGACCCTTGAGGCCCCAAGTGGTTGAAATCACTTATCAAGAGTCCTACACCAAGACTGAGTAGTAGAAGCAGAATATTTTTTTCCATCTCAGTGTTTCCTGGCATTGCTCATTAGGCGCACTGGTGTCCTTGCAGCAATGTTCTTAATAGCAGAACTAGAGACTTCCTCAGGGCTGAGGTTTCCCTCTCTTGCATGTCAAAAGTCCGTTATCCTAGTGACTGCTACAGCTATCCTAGTGATTGCTGCAGCAAGCAGTGGTGACCACAGCACGACCATAGCAAAGTGTGACCATAGCCTGACCACCATCACAGCAGCAGAACGTAGATTTGAATTAAAAGACCAATCAGCCTGCTCAACCTAAGCAAAAATTCTCCAAATCAGCTTAATTTATTTTCAGGGCATATGAAATACACCAAATTTTTCCCTCTGTTTACCTTTCTTAGCTACAGTTTGCCTCTCTCATAGAACAGGAAAGAGCTGAAGTCCAAGCAGTGGAGTTTTCCTAGTGGGAAAAGCATGATATACGTTAGATTCATTTTGAATGTGACATGAGCATTCATAATCCTGAGTTAAATACCTGGGTTTTTTCTTCCACTCTCAGAGGCAGAGTAAATTACTTCCAGAGTTGTTCTGTACTACTGCGACTGAAGTGCCTTTGGCATCTGACCTCATCCATTTGAACTTAGCTTGGGTTTCTTTACTATATTGCACTTTGCAATGCAAATATATCCTGACTTGATTACATAGAGGCTGTTCAGCAAAGATATGCACTGACCCCTCTGACAACAAGAACTGCACTTCTTTACTGAAGGTAAAAATAAATCCATGAGTATTTCTTTGGCCACCTCATGAGGAAATAAAAATAACGCTGCAGTAACTTAGGAGCAAATTGGTGTACCTGTAAAAGTCTCAAACATTCACACCTTTTCCCTACAACCATCACATCAAGCTGGTTTCTACAACTAAGCTACAGCAGTGCTTTGAAGAGTGTATAGTAATGTCACGTCATCTGTCTTTGCTAATCCAGTATTTGCACTTGCCATGCAAACAGGCACTGGAAACTAAGTCATATGCATGTCTGTCAAGAAATGAGGGAAGGTGGAAGTCTGAAGAACTAGCAACTGAACCTTGGCTGAAAAAGCTACTCCCTCCTATTATTTTGCAGCTTTGATTTTGCCTTGTCTTCACAGATTATAGTGTTCCACATGACAAATATCATATAGCAAGTTAATATTTAAGAATTCAGCACCAAGAGGTAATTACTCAGCCAGCACAGCCTCACATTATTGATGCTTGGCTTCTTAAGAGACTTTTCAAGTGCCTATAAACTAAATTAAGATATTTAAAATATTACAGTATTATACATCATTAGTTCTCCTGATCTGCATATTTCAGCAATGGCTTATGTTAGGTAGCATGAAGAGCTGCTTCTTGCAAGTTATTTCTGAGAAAGGCTTGGACCCAGTTATCTGTCTGTGACTTCTGACGAGCAATGCCAAATGTGACTTGATGGGAAAGAAAGTATCCTCCATGTTGCTACAACTGGTTTTAAGTAAACGTAAAAAGTACATCCTTTATGTCCTCTATAGATGTAATTGAAGCGTAAATCTTCAGATTTCTGCTTTCCATACAACCACAGTGGCCACTCCACCTCTCTCCAGCTCTTGGAATTTAGAAAAAGTCAGAGAAAATATGTGGGATTTGTTCTGTACACCTAAGTACAGAACACATTCCTGAGCTACGGCACCTTTAGCTTTGGCTTTAGTCAGTCAAAAACTGATTTGACGAATCGAATTACCTGAGGGAGTCTAGAGTTAACCGTGCTAGAACAGAATGAAACATTTACCCTGCATGAAACTCCAGCGGATACAGAATGCTGTAGCCTCTCAGCTCAGCAGTACTGTCTAGCACAAGGTATCAGGTTTGCTTTCCATTCCATTTACAGGATTAGAGAAATACAGGATTGGTAAAGGTTTGAGGACTTTGGTGAGTGAGACAGGAGTCTAGCTAGACTGGAGCTAACTGCAACACATTCAACAGGCTGTGTCCAGTTTAAAGGATGAGGGTCACAATTAACACTGGTGCTTGCCTGGCATAAAGAAAGCTTTTATAATAGGATAGAAGTCATCGCTGTAGGAAACTGAGCTTTCCTACGAGCCAAACCTAGATTTTGGAAAGCAGTCCTCCTTCCGTCTCCCTCCCAAAGATCTAAAAAGCATCACACATTCCAAGTCATTCTAATCCAGTTAGTTTTGTCCTGGCTTTCTTCACCCAAAGCCTACAGAAAATGTAGTAACTATCCCTTCCTTATGAAGCGAAGTGAAGAAACAGCCCAGGAGAGAAGTTGATCATAGAATCATGGAGAAATTCTATGGAAGGGGCATCTACAGGTCATGTAATCCAACCTCCTGCTCAAAGCAGGGCTACCTCTGGAGTCATACGAGTTTGCTAAGGGCCTTGTCCCGCCACATTTTGAAAATTTCCAGGCTGGAGATTCCACAGACTCTCCTGGCCCCTTTCCTTAACTATCCTTACCAGGAAGATTTTTTTATTATATCCGATTGAAACTTTTCTTGCAAAAATTTGTGTTTGTTGCCTCTGTAGTGCCCTTCTGAGAAGAATCTGGCTCTGCCATCTCTACAACCTTGCTTTAGGTAGTGGAAGCCTGTAATTAGAGTTTCCTTACCCTTTTCTTCCCAGGCTTAACAAACCCAGTTCTCTCACCCTCTCCTTACGTATCATATATTCCACTCCCCTTCTGAATTATGTGCTTCTCCAAATGAATTAAGTGCCTCAGTTCATAAAAATATTCTGGGAATCTACTTCCTTTGCTTGCACAGCAGCTGTTTGTGTATAATGGGACAGATGTATCACAAGTTTAAAAACAGAACCTTATAATGGCTCCATCCAAAAATATCAGGGGACAATGCAAAGAAATGGTGTCACGTAAGGACATTTGGGGATACAGAACTGAAAAGTAGATCAAATACATAGGACTAATCTGTGAAGGACTTGCATTGTACAAGAGAATAACACCAGTTTTTGGAGAAGGCCACTGACAACGAGAACAATGTTTGGATCTGTCTGCACAGACCCGTCGTATGCTGAACAAAAACCACACAGACACTGGTCATAGTTAGTTGAATAACTAGAATCAGGATCCTGAGGGCATTATGAGAAGTGGTCTTGGGTTACAGCCAGGTAGAGCTAGAATCATATCTGGATCAATGCCACAAGGCAGGAGGACTGCACAAAAATAATTATACCAACAATATTTTGCACTGTTAAACAACAAAGGCATGATTTTGAGTGTATAATATCTATTGACTTGTAACTGATCCAAATGGATTTCATTCCTCATAAAGAGGGCTTGGAGAAGGCCCTGACAAATTGTCAGCTTTGCGTTGTACCTACATATGTTTCACAGCATACAAGGGTATAATCTTAAATTAATGCATTTTATAACTCGAGCAGAACTCATCTAGTTCTGTAGTGTAGAACTGAATGGCTGCACTTGGCAGGCATTTGTGAGCATTTAAGACCTCTCTTTATAGGCAAAATAACAAGACCCATCAATCCCATATTGTGCTCTTTGCAAAAAACAAAACAACAAAAATTCTGAAATTGAAAACACCATTTGTGAGGTAACCTTGCATTAAACAAAAAGCTTTATCTGACCTTGTTAAATTTTATCTAAATAGACGTACAACTAATAACTCAGGAGAACGCTCTATGTCAGCTATCAGTTCTCAGTCTATCAGCTTCCACAGTGCTCATTTATTCTGTATCCTGGGATTTAACAGTGAAAGTTTCCATGTTGTCATGGTAATTTCCTAATTGCATGTTATGATTGTGGGAAAAAATAATAACAAAAAAAATCCCACCTATACTTGGCACCAGTGCACAAACGAAAAGGTGAGGACACACGCATCCCTTTCGTGTTAAAAGGCTTGCATGAGACAAGCTGCAGGCTAGCCGGGGAGCGATGGAAGTGCCGCAGAGGGTATCACCGAACCGTCCACGGCGCGAGCGGTCCTGGGTGCGCGGCGGCCCCGAGCGCCTCCCCAGCCCCTGCCCTGCGCGCAGCCTCCCGCAGCGCGAAGCCCGACCGCTTACACCCAGCTCTTCCGTGCTCTGCTCCCCAGTGCTACCAGTGAATCTGAAACCGCTGGTGTTAGCTGCCGTCTACCTAGGGAAACAGTAAGCAAATCCGGTGTTCAGGCTGGGTTTACACAGGAGGAAACTCTCTTGTCTTTTGTGAGCTGATGGTTTTCTCAAGGTGTATGTCTGCCTGCTGACCACACTCCAGTTATGTTAAAGGAGGAAATCAAAGGAGATGTGTTTTGTTGCAAGACTGTCACTTGTTTCTACAGCGAAATGGAAAAGTTTATCTTGTTTTTACAATGCACTAAAACTTCTTTTATGATGGTTTCATTCAGCAGTGTTGAGCATCGTTCTTTCTCTTTTGTTACAGAAATATTGAGTAATCTCAGCTCCTACTGAGGTGGGTTTTTTCCTTCTTACTCTTCCTTTTTTTATGCTTTTTCTATTCCCCTCCCCCCCCGTTTTTGAAAGCTAACTATTTGTCTACCAAGACCAAGCACTTGCATGAGTAGACATGTTACTCTTTCCCCAGAAAATGTTTCCTGTAGCAATTTTAAAATAAATCTTAGATTAAAAGAGTTGTGATCAGCCACCATTTTAAAGATAGCCAAGTTTGCATTTGCATATTTCTTAATCAAGGTGTTTGGTAAGTAAACAGCATTTTATATAAGGAAGCTGATTGCCTTTCATGTCCTGCAAAATGACTTGGATAGACAATAACTGAACAAACACTCTCCGGTCTGCTTCGATGATATTTTTAAATTCATATTTGAGCTTACTGTTGAACTGGTGTTTCCATGCAATCAGCCTTCATCCTGTGGAGAGGAATAGCTGAAGAGGCCAAATGGTGCTGCAGTGAATCAGTGTAACTCCACAATAATTAATGTTGCAGAAGGACCCTGTCTTTCAGACAAATGAGAAAACACAAATAGTGTAATTCAGACACAAAGTCAGTTCCAGATAGATCGTCAAATACTTTGCTCCATTAATCTTAATTAATTTCAATTTTAAACCTTCAATTTTGTTCTTTTTTAAGAATTATACAGAAAACAACAGGCCAAACTCTTTTTTCTTGTTCAGTCTAAATTCTTGAGCACTGTAATTGCAGGTGTGCCTGAAGAAGGGCAAAGAACTCTAGGGTTTGGATCAATATTAAAAAAAAATCTGTGGGTTCCCATAGAGGCAACACAAACAATTCACTAGGAAACTGTTCCCTGGATGCCACCCCAGTCATAGGGAGTTTGTGTCCATGCACAAACCGAAAAGCTAAACTGAAGTAAACCCAGAGATTCAATGAATAATCACACTTTACAGCTCAAATGGCAGATAAATATAGCAATAACAGTATTAATTTAAGAGTTCATTAGAACTTTTTTTTTTGAAGTTGTGTTTTCAGAAATATGTCAACAATACACACAAATAGCCTGGCAGCTACTACTGCAGGCAATCATCAATTAGCTCTGTTTTAATTTGCTTTTTTAATCTTGAATTTGATTCTTTAGAGTTGATGGATAAGCAGCATCTGTCTTACAAAATCTATGTGTGTGATCTCCTGCCTGATGAGCATAGGCAGAACTGCCCTGCCATCAAATGTAGCCATATGTCTTTGCCTCTGAGCATCCAGGGGAACTGGCAGTCAAATGGATTGAAACCAAAGACAACTGGCATGAAATCTAAATAGCAGAAGTGGAAGAAGGTTTTTTTTGATGGGAGCTTGTGCTATGAGAAGTGGTAGGTGTGCTCTCAAAGCCATTGAAAAGGGGATTTTACACTCCCAGGTACTGCTGACTGTCAAATTTAAAGCAATAGTAACTACAGGTTGCTGTCTTTCCTCCTCTCCAAGAAAAAAATGTGTCCATATTGTCTTTTCCACTCCCTAAGCTTGTTGCTCTTCACAGATTAAAAAAAAATGGAGCGTCCTCCTCAGCGTTTTACAGCAAAAGGGGCTTAGGTTTTTTACTTTATGTTGCACAAATACATACAAGTTAATGTAGTTAGAGGAAAAAGGAAAATTATCCCCCAAAAATTTATCTTATGTAAAAGAAAAAAATATTTCTTTCCTCTAATCATTTCATCTTCAAAAAAAACCCCACCTTTGCTTTTCATTTGATGGAAGATTTTTCTGAGAACCATTTTACAATAATTAAAAAAAAAAAGTGTTTCATCTTTTTTTTCCCCCTTCACTTAAATCCTGAAATCTTGATAAGCCTGTAATTAACCACAATTTGTAGGGGATTTGTGAAACTATTATGCTATACTATAAGGACACACACTTTATCAAGGATTGAGCATGGTCTAATTAATAGAGATCACATGCAGCCCATTAATTAACTCAACATGGTAATCAAACATCCAGAAATACCGCTTAACTAACCCCCGGTGTACCCAAGGGCAAAGCATTCACTGAAGATGTGATGTGTCATATTGCTGCATTGATTGGAGCAGCGCTACCTTTCAGGATGTGGTACTCAGGCGTTAATCTGACAGAAACTATACAATAGCAAAGAAGGTGTTTTTTACATTAATTTAACTGCCCATAAAAAATACGGAATTAGTGATAACGGAAAGTTAAGGATCCCCATCTTCATTAAATCACCACTACAGATCTTAGTCCTGTGTTGCTCATGTCTGTCACACTGATCTGGACAGACTGCAAACACTGAGAAGTTTTCCAAGTACAAATCCCCTTATTACTTAGCCTACTTACTGGGGCTTGTGATCAGTGGGAGCACCTATGTATGGTTCATCTCCTTGCTTCAGCTGCTGAAGGGTATAGCTGCACAAAGATTTCCTGGGCAGCAGCCACCACCTACTCAACTTCTTGCTCTGCCTATTCCCCATGACTTCACCATCCTCTCTGTCATGTCCTTGCAGCAGGGAGTAGGACAGCTCTCCAGTCTGATTCATTTCACAGCTCAACAAGCAGTTGTGCTGGCACAACTAAATGGGCAGCACGGAAAGAGAAACCAGAGGTAGAGAGAGAGGGCTGTTCAAGGCGGCCTTGAGCATTTGTTCTACTGCAGCACAAAAGTTAGGCACTTGTTGAGGATGTCTCTCTTTAAAGATATGCAGAGATATAGGCATCTCCAGAAGGATAACAGCCCACCTATCTTAAGTAGTTCTCTTATTATGAGAGGATCATCTTTGTAGAGGCTTAATTCTCTCCCCTGGACTATAGATGGAACCAATATTCCAAAAAACACTAGACCTTTATACCTGGGAAAATTAAATGGGATAAATTCCCACTTGCTATCCAAGTACAGCAACTTTACCCAACAGTGGCCATCTAGTAATCAACAGTAGTTATTATATTTATGGAAATTACAAAAAAGTCCATTCCATGTTAATATTTAGGTCATCAATCTATTGTACAGTCCCTTGAATCTCCATTGATCCCCAGGCAGATTGCTATTTCGCTAGTGCTATTTTGGGGTGAATCATAATTTAAAAAAAAAAGTCACATCTCTATATTAAAAAATCCCTTATAACAAGATCAAGACCAGTAAAAAGACAAAACAAAACAAACAGCTAACTAAAAGAACAATTCTAGAGTAGATTCCTCTGCTCTGACTCAATGTGCTTATATTGCTAAGTAAACCAAGCAGCAATAAAGTACTGTCCTCTGACATGAAATCACCACGCTGTAATTCTGCTTCTAATCATTTGCGGTGCCTGGGAGACAGTGAACACTGTCGCTGCAGGCTGTGATCTCATTCAGCCTCACAGCATTTTTATACCAGAAGGGACTACTACATTTCACTGCTTGACTTTCAATAAAACCTAGGCCAGAATATGTTACTTGGTAACTCCTGCATCCTGATCTTGTTTTCTGGTAGCAGGTAGAATAATTTTTTAGCAAGATACAATTAACAAAAGCTCTTCTATAGCTCTCAGAAAATCACCCCAATGTTTGCTTAATTTCTCTGTGAAATTTTGGCATCTGAGTTTCTGCTGCCTCCAGGTGTCAGCCACCGGGTCTCATTCTGCTTTCAGTTGGTAACTACTGTATTTTGGCTCAAAGCCAACAAAGTTCAGTTATTTTTCCACTGACCTGCAGGGCCATGATCCTCAATTTGAATAATCCACTATAGATTAACCAAAGTTAATTGGATCTTATCCTGACTTTGCCTGTTAAATTAAGGAAATATTTGCTACCCTCATATAGGCTGCAATTAAAGTGCATCAAAACCCTCATTTCAACCAGATTAATAGGTTGATTATACTGAGCTTTTCACATCATTTTCTTATATTTGTATTCTCAACGCTTTCAGAAAGGAAGCTGAAAAAAGGAAGTGTAGATTCCAAAATTCCTTTGCTGGGATAGATGCTACCACTAGTAAACCAGCCTAAACTGCTTCAACTTGCTTGCTTGTATATTCATACATTCCTCAGTTACAATATTACTCTGAGGGATCACATTCAGTTGGGTATGTGTGATGTCCTTCAAGCCCCTTCAGATTAATTCACTTCTAACACACACACACATATATATATATATCCATATACACATGCACACATAGCATTTATTGGAGAAGTTTAACCTAAACTATGAGCTTGATTTGTTATGTTAGGAGCACACAGTCCAGACCTGCTACTGAAATCAACTTTTTGTGTCAGTTATACCAGTAGATCTTTGCTGGAGCTTCTGAACAACAGCAAACCAACAGCAGGACCCCTGTGGAACTGGAAACTTCCTCTCAGTGACGATTCCTGATTTCGAGGTCTCTTTTACAAGCTATCGTTTAGACAGTTTGGAAGCCGTTTAATATGTACAACCACCGATTTTGTATAGTGATAATTGTTTTTAATCAGAATGTTGTGCAGTACTAAGTCAAACACATTACAGAAGTCTAAATATATTATGTCAACACAGCTACTTTAAATTAAGCAGAGCTAGGCCCGATCGCAGGGAAAACTGCGATTCATTAGGAAGTAATGCTGTTGATTTAGTAGGTACCTATCTTTCCCCAGAAGAACCATTATCCTAATAACGTTGCTTAGGGTGGATCTACGGGTAGAGAAAGAGAAGAGGTTTGGGGCCTGGGGCCCCCCAATGAGCTATGAGGAATGGGAGAATGTCTTCGTGGTATGACAGAGGATGCGGCAGCAGACTGTCCGCATCAAAGCTACGTTCACTTCTGACAATGCTACAGACGTCGTAGATCGCGCAGATGAACAGATAGTGGTGTCATCCCAGTTGTGAGCACCACTCATACATCAAGGCACCTTTTCTAACTGTAACTGTGTTACTGGGGGAAGGGAAGAGTCCTGAAAGCTCCACATGGGTTAATTTTGCAGATACATTGCTTTTTGAAGAATGCTTCATAGAAACACGTCACATAGACAACAACGGACTCATTTTCCAAAGCTGCTCTTCAATGCAACATCAGCAGCATAAGAGCAGCACAGATCATACAAGCTTCAAAAAAACGGTCACCAAGCTATTTCCTCTGCTGTCTCTCTGACATGAAACAGAGTTCACTGCTTCTGTGTTCCTGTGCCATTTATTTGAAATCAGTTTAAATTGGGTATTAAAAGTTGTAGATACTGTTCAATATAGAGAAAACAGACACAGAGTAAGGAACAAGCAACAGGGCATGAGTAAACAGTCTCCCGTCTCCTGTCACTCTCTCTTTGCAATGCCTTTTGTGGTCTCACAGGGTAAAAAAGGAGGAAAAGAAAAGAAAATTATTTGCTTCAGCTAGCAAGGGAAATCAGGAACAATTTTCCTTAAGTACTACCGAAAGTGAATTAAAATAAATCACTGAACTTAATGATTGTTCTGCAAGCAGCAGAATTCTTCAGTATTTTAATTCTCCTTTGATTCTTAATGGAGGGACAACAAAACACCTGCTCTTCCTCAGTTTTCTCCTGTTCCCTCTTTAGACCACAACTCTAACAACCTTGAATTTTAGCCCCCATCCTCCTGCCCACATGTATGTACGCACAGTCCATCGCACTCCGTTCATAGCAAATACACCATTTCAATTCCTAAGCATACATTTTCCCCTTCAGAAAAGCGAAACAACCGAACATCCCCTTCTCTCTGCAAAATGCACAGCATCTTTTGTGAACAAGACCAAAGAAATACAACAAATACGGAAATAAAATGTTGCTTCAGCTATGATGCCTGAGACTAATGGTTTTGATGTCTCTGAAAGAAATCCAGAGTTAGTAGAATGGAGGATTTTGTAGCTTGACTCTAGAACAAAATTGGTACCTATCATCATCACCAGCTTGGCAGAGCCACCATTTCAAGGGGCAAGAAATATTCCTCGCCTTCCTCATCCTTCCTACAAAGACCTCGAGGTCAGCAAGAAATGCCACAGCATCCTTCACATAATGCATTGTTTTTGACATGCTGCATGCCCAGACTCTCACTGTCCCTAGCACAGTGGCCTGGGCAAGAGTATTCTTCAGTAGAACTTACACACCCTGAGAGGAAACCATCAATGACTGCTACATCAAGCTAACTACATTACATAAATGAACTTCCTTTAAACCCCACCATCTGTCTCCTGGCACAGTGATTTGTCACAAAAAGAATTCAACAGCCCTATGGTTATGTTGCATTTTCAGTGAACTAGTTACGTTTTTAGAGGCAAAAGCAGAGGCTCAAATCAGGATGGAATATGTGTTCACGTGCAGCAGACTCTCAGTCTCGGTCACCTGTACTAGGTGCAGTAAGGACTTGCAAGAACGAGAGACAAAAGAGACCCTCTGTCATGTGTACCATGTGTGCTGTGACTTGCACTATTTTCAACAGTGAAGCAGAACCATCCACAACCCTGGCTAAAATTCGGATTAGGACCCCTCCAGTCTCTGATTTCTGATGATTAAAGGCTAGAGATGGCCTGGAGAGATGATACATGTCAGCATGAGTTATCAAAATACAATAACCAGACATTTAATAGAGGATTCATTTGTTTTTTTAACGAAAGGAACCATTTTGTTTAATGCAAGAGGTTTTAACTACCACCAGGTCTTCAGCATGAGAAGTTATTACACAGTGATAACCCATTTTGGAAAGGGAAGACAGCAAGGCCAAATTAAACTGGCAGGTTTGGAAATTTAAATTCAGTGGTAGTTCAGGTTATACACTACACTTAGGTAAAAAATCCTAATTCTATTTTAAAGGCTCATTTTCTACAAACGGCTGAACTGTTTAAGTTAAAGTGAATAAATACCTAATGAGCCATTAAAGTCTATAAGACTGTATGGCCTCCAGGCACGGGTACCTGGATTCAGCCAATTATAGTTCCATAAGATAAGATGAAGACATCAGGTTGTTATTGGAATATATAAAGGTTGAAGACACTGTTAATAAGTCACTACAGGATGTGATAAAATTGTTTAAACTGTTTAAAAACTCTGAATGTGTTTTGCTAGACATTTTTACTGCAAGGGTTTTCCCCCATAAAGTCTAATCCTTTCTTTGCACAGCCTTGGGAACTACACTCTGCAATATTGCATTAATACCAGAATGTGATTTGTATCTACATTTCCATGTTTTTAGCACATACTCTAGAGGTTATGAAATATTAATGGTGGCAATTCCTCAACCATGGCGTAGAAAGAATAGGAAGGAAAAAAAGAAATTAAGGAAATACCAAAAAAATGTTTATTAAAAAAAAAGCAACTGTACAAGAGAAGAGTCGTAAATAGTGAAAGCTATATTTGCCTTTAAGCAATACCAGTCTTATGGAAATTATTCAAACATAGCTCCTATCTATTCTTACATCTTTCCAAGCTGGAAAACTCTGCTTGTTTATAATTAGAATTTTTTTGCACTGAATCTGTTTAATAATCTTTAATTATCTTTCCGTACAGAAATATACAAGATTTGATTCTGCAATCCAAATATGTAACAAGAAATGTGAAAAATTACCCTAAAAACATAGGCACCAGTCTTGCAAATACATATATACATGCATAATTTTCATCCCATTGGTTTAAGTTTTCCAGTGGGAACTTTCATTTGTCCTCCTACCAATTTACCCATGGGGCATGTATTCTTCAAGCACCTTTGAAACAACGATTTTGTCTTTTTTTCTTTTTTAAAAACTCTTCAGTACCATCAGGCCATCAGTACCAAAAAGCTGCCAAAGTCAGGCCTGGCTAAACCACCCACTTTCAGGCTGACCATAACATTTCAGTGCTTCTTCTATTCTCTCCAAGTCTGTGTCTCTGTATCCATCTATTTTATCTTGCCTTTACCTGGAATACTTTTGGGGTAGACACTACCTTTTCTATTCTGTGTTTGTACGGCACTTTGTGCAATAGCAACTGATCTCTCTCTAAGGTTCCTTGCAACCCAGCTCAACTAACTAAAATAAAGGCAGGGCATCAAGGGCACAGTTAAAAGGACAGTTCACAGAGCCCAACTCTAAGCATATAATGAAATATGTAGAGAATACGAAGCTGTCTCATGGAGGCTGAAACATTTCATTTGTTAAAGTCACTGAGTGTTTTAGCATGAGAAAAATATTACAGTGCAATTTCCTTTGTGCCTTGCTCTCCTGTGACTTAAGTATTAGTTGTTTAAAAAATTGTGATTCTCTCCTAAGAACTACCATATAAAAGCCACAGACCATAGTATATTTCTCCCATCAAATTATAACCCTTCCAGACTGATCAAGGTTTATAACAGGCACATTTACACAGTTTCATTCCCCCGCCTTCTCACATAAATGTACTGAAGGTTAAAAGCACACAACATCACTACCAAAGCTTTGTTTCCCAGCTGCAACTATAACCTGCATGAAGACTTACGTTTACATCCTGGGCTAGGGAGCATCTCACCTTATCCCTTCTCACGTTCTCAGGCTTTGGGGCCAGGTGCTCCTGAATTATCACCTATGACTAATTCAGTTTCCCACTCTCACAACTCTATTCTGTTTTGGATCAAAATCACCAAAAGGAAAAAATCTTTCCACTAACTTATAGAACTGGATCCTCAGCTTCAGTAAGCCACCATAAATCAAGTGACAGCAACAGAAATAAGGCATACTATATCAATTTAGTGGCCAGCCTGTGGATCCTAAGAACAAACTAGCACAGTTGTTGCATCAAATCATACATCCTTGTCTCAATATTGTAGAATACAATCTTTATTCTTCCTATGCACATATTCCTTTTAACTTCTGTAAAAGGTGCCTAAATCCAGTTTTACTCAAGCTCGTGAAATCTGGAATACCAGTAGTGCAATGGAAAAACCACATTCCTTTCAGAATGTTTTACTGTTCTGAGCACCATCTTCCCAATGAATATATATATATATATAGATGCAACAGGCTGGAATTTAATGAAGCACTTCAGTAAGCATGCAGCTCTTCATGGCTGCGCAAATGAAGGGCTTTACTACATATCTTTGGAAAATATGGTATCAATATTCATCCTACAAGATGGTTTCGCTGATTTGAATCTCCTGATTTTACAGTTACCCATCTCATTAAGACCTTGCGACCAAGTCCCTGACTTCTCAGTGGTTTTCTTTATGACAGTGCAGTCTTTCCCTTTGAGCTCAAACTCACCGGCTCTGAGTTTGTTATAGACCCAAAAGAGGAAGGAGGGGGAGAAAAGACAGTTAAAGGCATACAACAAAGCAAATAAGGAATCTGATAGTGTGAAAAATACATTCTAAAGCACAGCAATCATATCACAGACAATATAGAGAGGCTGGAAGTTGGAGCATTCGACTACCTTCAAATTACTTTTGCATGAGCTCTGCTGTTTTGTGTGTTAAAGATTGTTCATAGTTGCAATTAAGTATTTCAGGTATCATAGACAACGGTGAGCCAATATCCTAATGATACCTGAAGTCATGACTATGTAATGCAATCTCCTTTTTATTACGGGAGGTTATTTTTTTTTATTTCTTGATTATATTTCCCAGTTATTTCTTTGCCTTTTATTTACTGTTACTATTATATATTATAAGGATGCTGCTAGATGCAGGCCAAAACCATAATTTAAAACCTGCTTTGAACAGTTGTGTGATTTTTGGCCTAAGATATATTGTTTTATATGTCCCAAAGTGTATTAAATATGTATCGATGACAGAACAAAAATGTGGTTTGGGTTTAGAAGTGCATACTAGTGAGATGTGTAAATTTTTTAAAGAGTGTTACAAATACTGTTTGTAATTTAAAGGACAGATTACCCATAGGTGGGATGAAAGTGAAAATAAGATTATTATTATTTTTTTAAATGACACATTCTTTGCTTATAGGAGAAGTGGAATAGAGTAAGTGGCATTTAATAGCAATACCGTAAAATGCATGTTTAATGTTCCCCAAGAAAAGAAAGACTTTCTTTTGGTCTGCAGTTATGAGAAGGAATTTAGAAAAAGATTAAAAAGAAAAAAAATAATCTCACACAGTATAAACTGTAAACTACATTTGCACTACAGTTTACAGCTGTCAAAAGTGAACACTGCAGGAAGTACCTGGGAAACTAGCTTGGCTAGGGAAAATTTTCCTATCTGGAATAGCAGCCAAAAAAACCCCAAAACAACAAGAAAAAAAAAAAAAATATCCTTAACAAACACTGTTCTGCAGATGAAGATTTCAAATTCCTTTGCCCAAAGTGTTGCCCTGCTTTGTTGGCGCTTTGTATGGATGAAACACTGTTAGTTTTAAGAACAGTCTACTAGGGCCCTAACCCAGCACCTAGATTTTGAATGCCAGAGCCAATCTTCCTTGCATTTTTATAGTCTCCAGCTTTGATAGCTGAAGTCATGCTTCACGACATTACTTCACTTTCAGTTTAAAAATAGTTAATGGCAATGCTTTGAAGTTACACAGCAACTTCCATCCCACCTTTTCTATGTACAAACCAACAACATTTATGTGAACAAGAATGGAATAGTACCCATTTTTGCAAAGGAGCCATCAGAGATTAAATTACTCATGAAAAATCAATCAGTAAATATTAGCCAGAAAGGATCCAGGAAGCAAGCAACCCTATGCCAAGCTTGGCCTGTAATTCTGCTCTCCTCATTCCCATGCGTAGGTTCCTGCTAATAGATTCTACTGCTTATCATGTACATGAAACGGAAGCTCCATCTTGCTGAATAAAGTGCTCAGGCAGTGATTCTGTATTTGAGATAGAAAACTGAATCTGCAAGGATACCACAGGAAGAAAGGCCTTCACTTATGTGCAGTATAATCAAGAACAACACCTGTCTTCAAAACTATAACCTCTGTAATAGTAATACTATAGTAACTAATAACAACTAATTCTTTAGGTCTAAAAAGATAATGAAAAGAATTTTTAAACCAATATTTTAATGCGTGTTACTTACCCAAGGATTTTTTTTTCTAAGAGCTCTGAAGGAGAATTTATTTTCTTACAAATCCTGTTCTCTTAAGCATATATAGCAAATCTCCTTTCTGTTTTGATGCTCATCAGCCCAGACAACAAGTGAGTTTAGCTCTCGGCAGCATTGTGGAACGGTTTGGTTATCTAGCAGGGGAGAAAGGCCAGCAAGGTGCAGGCTCTGGTATTGACTTAAAACACAAAGGATCGACCTGCCACCTGAGTGCCACTGACCTCCTGAATGAGGATGAATTGCATTCCGTGATGGTGCTACTCAGCTGCAGCAACTGCCAGAGCACTTAGCCAGATGGTAAGGCCTCTTTTCTCCGGCTCTCCCTGCCCCACCGACCTTTTTTCCAGGTGGACAAAGACCACTCGCAGTTATTCCTTGTCACCAGCATTTCTGGGGATGTGCTGAGCTTGTGTGGGCCACAAATCTGGCCTAGACAGTGCAGACAACCCAGCTGTGACTTTGATCACATCAGTTAGACTCTCTAGTCTCCATTTTTCCACTCTTAGATTAGCGAAATCTTGCTTTTCAAAATAATTAGATCTACAAACTAAAAAGTGAACACTAAGGTGCACTTCTTTGTACAGACACTAGTGATGTCTCTGCTTGTATAAATAACTGTGAATTAATGAAGAAAAGTGTCACACAAGCATAACTGAAGAAATCTTTTTATCCTTGGATTTGCTCAGTTTGCTCAGATACGACAAGAGAATCTGCCTAACCAGCTATTTTCTTCCAAATTAGTTTTAAGCAGAAACTTCTCACAATGGTAGAAAATAAAATCTTCATTTAACTTAGCACACATGAAATGCAATCCATTTACAGCTGTGCAATGTTTTGCAGGCTTTAAGTAGACTGAACATCCCTTCTTTGTAGATTAGATATTACTACCATTTTATAAAGAGGTAAAGTGAGACACATAGGGATTAAGACTAACAAAACACTGATTTTTGAGGCTCAGCAGGCGTGCTTTTCAGGGATGCCAAGAAAATATCTCTTCCTATGCTGGTTTAATTTGTAAGCTCTGACTGATTTTCCTTTACAATCTATTTATTGAGATAGATATCTACAATTTGTTATTAGTGATTGCTCAAGAAAAATTGGGACTGCTGAAGTTAATCTAGGGAGGAAGTGGGAGAGACTTGAGACCTGAATCTTAGCTTTCACATCTAGCTACAAAACCAATCTGGCTCCTAAAATAGTATTACACAAAGGGCTGGAAGGCCCTCTGAACCTGAAAAGAAAATAGATAAACCAAGGAGAAAAATTAATACACTTAAATTAAATATGGCAACAACAAATAAAACAACAGACAATTTGTTACATCCTATGGACTCTGCAGGAAAGCATTACATCCATTATTTCTTATTATTGCTCCAGGAAAGAAATGCACAGTGAAAGCAAAAAATGAAGTTAGCAATGATTTTTCACTCATGAACCTTTCTCCAGGGATGAGTTATAAAGCAAAAAATGTAGCCTAGAAGAAGAGAGTTAGAAAGCAGAGATTATCTAAGTTTATGTAGTTAGTGAGACACTCACACACACACACATTTACCACTATAGGGAAACACTAAACAGCACTTACACACTTTTTTTTACCTTATACATTAAAGAACCATTTAGATAAGTAGTGGTAAATCATTGTACGTTTTATGGCCAAAGCTGCAGTAGGTAACACAAGAGCATCCAGTCTAAGGCAAATTCTTTCTAAGGCTAAGCTGTCGTGTTGGATCTGGGTGCTCACATCTGGGTTAGTTACTGGAGTGACTGTGCATGCTCTGTGCACGGCTATCTCTTCCCAGGACTACTGTGCACAATTTAAGTAAACTAGCTATCTAACATGGCTCTGTGTTGCTTATATCTAATCCTGGGAAAGCTAAACGCTGAGACTCCCTAACATCTACCGCTTCTCAGAGGACCTAGCTAACACTAAAGCAATTATCTGTGTAAAACTGCTCATGAGATAGGCTGAACTCTCAAAGACACTTGAGCAGGTGGTCAGACAGACCACAACGAAGAGGTGTGACATAAAAAGAATATAAAGAGTTTTCAAACACAGAGTGACAGCAGAGGGAGTCCAGCTGGAAAAGGTTCCGAAGTATTGATCTTTTAAGTAGTTCAGAAACATCATAGAGTGGTAAGAATCTGGGGTGATAGACATTAGATCAAAAGTAATGCCACATGAAGAGCTGCATCTAACAACATGGAACATACAGGACATTAGATGTTGAAATGCAAAAAATAAGTAAACAGAGGAAAGGCTAGTGGAAATATGGAAAGAAACAAGAATATGTGGAGTGCACACGCTATGCACAGAGTGGAATAGCTAAAAACCCATCAGAAGCCAGCACAAAATGAGGTTACTATTTAATAAATTTGCACCAGCTGTTCAGCGGAGGATGGAGAGATTATGTTCATTACTTTATAAATTCAAGTGCCAAATCAAATCCTAGAATCACTGGGTATGTTTTTTTTCGGCTGCAAACCAGGATAAGAGTAAATTCCTTTGCAGAAGCATTGAAATGAAGCAAAAAATGTATTTTCTGCCTCTCAAAGCACTTTAAAATGAGATAGATTGGAAGTCTTAGTACTTGCCAATCTAGAACCCTTCCAGTCTGTCATCAGCCAAACACAATCCTAGAACAACTAGCCTCAGTGTAACTCCCAGTTCTGTGAAGGACAGAACACACAAACTCCTTGGCTGCAGCTCTTGGCTCAGCAGTACTGGCAGAGAAGGAGACCTAGCAGAGCCCTAGGGAAGACACTCTGGCCTCATTACTTCTCCACTTTTATCATCTCCCCTTTAAAGAGGCAAGAAGATGGCAAACACGGGTTGCCTTTCTTATAACTGGTAGGATGGATGCTCACTCAGACCTGAAACCACTTAAATTCATAGGTCTAGACCTGGGTCCCAGTCAGTATATCACAAAGCTTATGAGCTCAGGGCAATCATTTCATTAATGTCCCTGTTTGACATCCAAACTGGAGCTAGCTCACATCTGTCCAGCTTGGAGCATAGATAGTGGAGGCTCGATTTGTCTGATATAATTTGATACAATGTTGATACAACCCATAGTCCTAATTCATCAGAGTACTTCTCTAATTAAAGCCAAATAAAAGGGCCACTGTAGGCTTAAGACTGGGCACACATTTACATAGCTTGTTACACTGCAGCTAATAGACTGAAGGCTCTGGAAGATCCCCCGATAGAGTGTTTATAGTCTCACCTAGACCCCTTTCATGGGTTTCGCTGGGAAATATCTTGGGTTGAATTATTGATCATGTAAATAAATAGAGATGGAGAGAGCTGATATACTTCCAAAGCGAAAACAAAGAACCAGAGGAAGAGAAGGAAATGGTAAAATAGGGAAAAGCTGAAGTATGAAGTATACACACTACCTATATTAAAGGATTCTAGGACAGAATAATATTAGCCCTTCTGGCTCATGTTAATACTTTGGTTAAATCATTTAAGTAGATTAGAAAGAATTATGGATCCTACTGGAAGAAAAAAGAAAAGTATAACTAGGTAGTGTGAACGCTTAATATGTATATGGCTACCAACAAAGCACTGCCATGGAATAGAAGATGTGGCCAAGCAGACCTATTCGGTTTGTGAGGGAAGAATTAGTGAGAAAAATTAAGAGTTTGAAAGTTTAAGCTTTACCTGTTCCTTTCTGATGATTTCTATGTTCAGCTGCTCTCTGCCCTTTGGAAAAATTTCAAGATAAATTCCTTCTCTCAGAAAACAGTAACACCAAGCCACTTAAGCAAGGGTTGGAAAAACAATCTTGTATCTTCACGTGGCCTAATTTGCTTTGTAGTGATTGGGCTGTATCCTAGCTAGGGTAAGCTGGCAAAGTTCCACTGAGTCAATAACCTAATCCCTAATGCTAAGGCTGCTCTGATTTGTCCCCCTACAGCTGATATTTGGATAAACTAAACATTACATTCTTCTCATTTTTATTCATATGAAAGATTTTGAAATATAACTTAAGATTACTCCTAAAATAACCTGCAATAAAAGTATAACACCGGGTATAACACCATGTTATCATGTCCTCTCTAGAACCTAAGAGATATGGATGGATTTAGCATAAAGTATCAAATATGTGTTGTTAACATTCAAAAGACTGGCTTCTTTATTGTCTCCAGATTTGTTTCATTTTCTGCTTCCAGTGTTGTTTATCAGACCTCACACTTACTTAACTGGACTGCTTGCCAGTTAGATGCACAGCAAAATTCTACTCAGAGAACAGATAAAACACAAAGTTTAAAAAATAGATAAGTACCTTTTTTTTTGAGCATGCAGAAACAGAACATTTCAAATTTCTCCAAAAAAAACTTCAAGGACATCAGAATGTCCAGGGCAAACTGACACTGACCCAGCAAAAGTGAAACCTGTGATCACTTTCCCTTTAATCCAGTTTCCCTCTGCAGTCACCTTTTGCTTACTCTTCTTAGTTGATACTTTTTTTCTTATTTTGAAATGATCCCAAGACCTCTTTGCTATATCCTGAACTGAAGCTTCTGTACTCTCCAAGAGGCTGAAGAACACCTCTAGATCAAGGCACCAAACACAACTGTAAACACACAAACCATGATCTCCTTATTCAGGTGCATACATATATGACTTAAGACTGATTAAATATAGGAACAAATTTTCCAGAAGATGACACTTCATTACCATCACAAAGAAAATATTTGCTATCTGAAGTACAGTATAAAAGAATTAACTAAAGCTAGGTGAAACAGTAGTAATATAATAATTTACTTTGCACAGCAAAAAAAAATTGCACTTGTGAAAGATATCTAAAGGCTATCACAGAGACTTTGAGATCTGTAACAATCCATAGATATTTGCTAAGGATTTTACCTCTTCCAGGTTTGGGATAGAAGTGTAAAGAATTGCAATAAAAAGGCTAAAATTGGTGTGAATGGAGAATAAATGAGAATGTTTGGGTGTGGAGGCACACAGCAGGAACAGAGCTCTCAGAGCCTGTGTCCATGCCACCAAATTAGCAGGTCATCAAGGGGTATACAAGGGTACAAAAAGGAATGGTTGAAATTTGCACCATCCTACGACTGTGATCACCAACCTAAGAAGAACCCAAGAGACCCGAGGAAGACTTGACAACTGGTGCCCCTGCTCTTACATGTCCTCAGAATTGATCCTGGACACAAATATTGTGGTGCCTGTCTGCTGGCCAGACAGCACGAACACCCCAGTGTCTGATGGCTGGCAGACTTCTTGGATACCACACGTTCTGGTCCTTGGGAGTATGAGACAGAGTGTAAGCGAGCAAAAGCTGCTTCACTTCCGTTTTTATTTTTAATAAAACCACCTTCTTCTGTAACGTCTGGATTTTTGCTATATTGTTGATACAATGCTGCAACAGTATTTCTTACAGAACTTATAAAAAAATGATGTGGATCAGGACTTTAATCGTATTACTGATTATGGCTATTTTCTGATTTACTTGGATTAGAGTTATTTGGCTAACTTTCCCCTCAAAACGTTTTGATATCTCTCATTGCTGAACATGTGTGACCACTATAGGATAGCCTGTCACTCTCTGAACAAGCTTATGAAATTTGCTTCCTATGTATAGACATACCCTAGTGAGAGAAGGTAAATATCATTTTTCCTTTTCTTCACTCTTTAAAAAGGGCAATTCCCTAGAAGTTTTCAGTAATATGCCATCGTTTGATGTGAAAGGCTCAGCTGAGACCGTAATATAAGTGTCAGCCATTTGACTGACACTTTTCACAGTATGTGAGGAAATGTGCTTTTTTTCTTTCTCACCTCCATGAAATTTTGATGAAAAATTTGTGTTTATGCTGCTAAGCATTGGTAGTTGGTCCTCAACAACATAACATTTCAGGGGCAAATGCTGACTCCTCCTGTAAAGAAAGCTAACAGAATCTAAACTGGAGCTGTATCCCTATAAAGCCCAATAAATCTGTAGGCCCTTTTCATGCAATGATTACCAGGGAGCTGCCACCGAGTGTATTACTCGCTACTTAACAAAAGTACAATAAAAAAAAAGCGCCATTAACAAACATTTTGTATCTGAGAAAGAAGGTATCTTATTTTTAAGAAAAAAAGGGGTTTTTTTTTTCTTTTTTTCTTCTTTTTAATCTGTTAGAAGTCTGCCTATTGGAGAGCTGAGATTCACCAAAGACATTTTAGAAGCAAACCCCTGCTCCAAAAGCATGCCTCTGGCACTGAAGTACGGTTGTGAAAACTGGCCTTTTAATAGTGGCTTCTAAGGAGCTTTGGACTACATTTACTCAATTTGCCTGGCCTGTGAGATGATGCTGGGACCACGCTAGATTTCTTCACACCAGTTCAGGTGTTTCTGTAAGTTAAAGAAGCCGTATATGTGTGAGGATATAAGCTACGTGCTCTTCTCTCTGGGAGGAGCTAGATGAAATTTCAGGCTCAGTTGAGAAAGTCAGTCTAACACTTCACCCTTTTTCGCTTCTCTTTTCTGTTTTACTGTTCGCCCACATTTCCTCAGAGTTTGTGAGAAGCAGCATACAAATAACATCTTTATGTTGTGAATCTGACCATGTTTAAATTCAAGCAAGCCAGGAATTAATTACTGTGTTAAAATCAGTACATAAATCCAGGCCCTATTGGAATTAATATCAAAGCACTTTTCACCAAGGGCAAGACTTCATTTACTGGATTTACACTGGTCTAAAGTCAGTGTCAGTAGGTCAGAGTCAGGGTAGCTACAAATGCCCGCCCTGTCAGTGATGGAGCACAGCCGCTTTCTGTATCTTCAGTTTTCTTATTGCCTTAACACATGCAAATTATGTGCATTTCTATAGGGGGTGGGGTTTTTTGTTGTTTTCTTTTGCTTTAGTATCCTCAGTTAATTCCCTATTAAAAATGATTTTCAGCCATTCTCAGTAGGGTATTATTTTTGTTTTGGGGTGGAAGGAAGAGAGAGCAACAAGCAATGATGAAAAGAGATTAAGAATGGCAGAGTAACAACGCACAGGAATAAATATTGAAGCTATTTTAGTCTAATACTAAGAACCTAATCAGAAGGAGTGGACCTAAGTGTACACTATGGTACACGATGGGAGCATTCAAACAGCAGAAGCATTTGTAACCTCTTGAGTAAGTTTGTCAGAATATTCTCTATTTTTTTTTTAGATCTATACTTAAAACTGTTTCAGAACAATGCTATTTGCATATTCCACGACTCCATTTTGAACGTATTTATCAGACATATGCTATTCAGTGGTGGGTGTGTAAAATGTTCTCTATCCATTAACTATTATGCTCTTCTAAATTTAGGTTTCACTGCAACAGGCAGCTGTTTGACAGCGAATAAACTCCTGGGGACAGCAGCAAATCAAATTGAATATAACTCTACAGAGCTATCATAGAGGCTGCATGATTTGATAGGCTGCATATAAGAGCAATAAGCACACAAAGGAAGAGTAGACCTGAGATAAATCAAGATAGAACAAATGAGCAAGCAGACAGACAAATTGCTATTGGCTCCATGAAAGTCATTAGGAGTTTTGATGATGATTTCAACAGAACCCCTATTTCAGCTGTCTATCTCTGAGCAGAAAGTTTTTTATCGTACAGAAATCAGATTATCTAAATATGGTTTTCTTCTTCACTACTTTTATAAGCTTGGTCATGGGGAACAATGCTCACTGATGTGCGAATAAATAAGCTCACTGAGAAAAAAAACACAGGCACAATATGCTAATAGCCAAGATTTCATTCACTCTCTTTCTTCGTATTTATTTTCCTCATACAAAACTGTATGCAGAATAGAGTTTACTAGGGGCTATTTACATACAAATCACCTTGTAAATCGTAAAGAAAATGATTTGATTACTTCAAGCAACAAGACCCGCATATTCATTCCTCCCCAGCATTGGGCTATTCTCATTAAGAACTTCTCTACAAACCAGACAATATGAGTGTTTTCTTCACTCCTTTTCTATTCTGTACGCATCAAAGCCTATCAAATACATATTGATACTATATAAACACTCTACGCAAATAGGGAGGGAGAAGAGAAAGTGAAAGAACTGCCATCATAATGAATAAATTCCTCTTGATAAATCCTATTACTTTAACAATGACCTAAGCTTAAAAATGTACACTTCAGGGAAGTGCAAAGTGCTCACTTGATACCTTACTTCAATATATTTTATATCGAAAATCTGTTCTTTCAATACTTCGTCAGCCACTTGTTTCAGCCTGAACGTACCCGACTCTTCAGCTTTTCATTCTGAAAAATAAATGATAAATCTATGTAGAGTGAAAACAACTGTGTCCTGTTTTAAAAGCCTTCATTTCTGTATCACTCATTCTCTATTAACACTCTTTCCCACCTAACATTTCACTTGGCTCTTGATTAAACTGTGTACTTGTGGCCTACAACAATAGCCTTTTTCAAAAAATCTTTTTCTGTCCAATCTCATCTTAATCACATTCATAACAAGAAACATAAAATACACCTATGCTGCTCACAGTGTAATTTCTTACTGCCAAAGACAACCTCTGTTTTCCACCACAGATCTGCAAGTCACCCCTCTACAGGCTGATTGGGAAGAGATGGGATGGAAACAGTAGGTAGATGTCCCTAATTAGGCTAGCCCAGTACTATTTTAAGAACACTGTATTTTCAGTTGCCTATGCCAAATTAGTCCATTCAGCATTAAACCCTGTGTAACCTCTACAGCACTGTAAGTATTTGCTGTTAAAATTTTTGAGCAAGAAGTACTGAGTATTCTTTCAGAACAAAGTTAGGAAAAGCAATGGACAGCTGAGCAGCACAGATCCAACGTCCACCCACAGAACTAACTTCTTGTTTGGGCCTCTTGCTCAGATTTTCTCTAAGATTCTGGAGCACCACCCCAAAACCAAACTTCTACAGGCACAAGTGGGCTTTCTTCCATTGTTTCTGAGTGCCCAGCAAGAGACTGGTGAGTCCCAGTTCATGCAGCCGTCAAGCAGTGTAGCCTACAGCACAAACTTAAAAGAGTGTGCACTCTGCCCAGGTAACGTACTACAAAGTACTAGCCCCAATCAAGCTGCACTCGTCATGGGCTCTCAAGATTAGTGGGATTCTTTTGATATGCATGGCTCTGCAGCACAGCTCCCCGACTTCTACGGCAGCAGAAATAACCATCCCTTCAAGCACTGCCGTGACATGCATCTCTAACAGAATCTACAACTGTCACATTAAAGAAAGGCTTGACTAGTGCGCCATAAATAAAGCATTGAGCTTCAGTTTTGAGTAGGAGATCAAAGATCTATGGTGTAATATGTATTTCAAACACAGAACTATTTGAAATTTGGTTAGCATTCAAAGCTGATTATTCAAAAAAACAATTAAAACTTTATGCTTTTCCTAAAGCCACCTTTTTAACTTTTAGTATAACTCTTCCTAAGAGCTTACAGTAAGCGTATGAACTTTCAAGGCCATCTTGTCAGGAGAATATTCTTTGGGAAAAAAAACAACATTTACATAAAAATGCAAGCAAATGCATCTTAAAAATTTAAATTGCACTTTAAATACTGTTCTGCAACATAAAGCCCATTTAAGTATATTCTTAGGTACAGATTGTAGGAACTTAATGATTTTTTTCACTATTTAAAGTTTTTGCACCATTTCCTTTTTCTGTAATTAAGCAGAAATAACCTAGATTGTTTTAATTCTCATTCTTTCCCTCTCTCCCCCCCCCCAAATCCCAAATTCCAACTCCAGTTAAGATTCAGTAAATGATTCCAGTCTAATCCCCAGTAATTGGGTTAATGAGTTTTCTGGTTTAAAAATCACACTGGGATGGGAACTTGATACATTTGTTTTGGCAAATTAGTTACCTTAATTTTCCTTTGTATTTGCAGTTGTTTCAGAAAGAAAAAGGGTTGATTAGTTCCAACTGTGGTAGAAAAAACTTCATTGATTACCATTTCATAAAAATGGAACAAGGATATCTTTTATTTCCTCATGATCCTATCAAGCCAATCCCTGTCTAGTAGTTAGTAGTTCTTTTAACAGGACTTTGTCATGACTCAGCATCTGCAAATAAACTGAACATCCTCCATTTAAGTAATATTTTGGACTCTCATCACCCATCCAAGGCATATCTTGGAACACAAGTCCTGCTTAACTCCATCCAACTTCTACAGAGAAAGACACCCTACTTCTCTGATAAGAAAAATTGCGTAAACTGATCATAAAACAAGCATAAGTGACAAAGTAACATTATTTCTATTGATTTGCTTTCAAAAGCGTGATGCAGCTGTGAAACTGTGATGCACAGCACGCAGAGCACAGCAACTATCTTTGCTTACGAAGGAAGCAAGCCACTGAAAGCAGCCACCACCTTTCTTTCTCTCTAGGTACAAGGAAACAAAAGCTCCAACAACAATGGCCTGAAAGTCAAGGATCCAGGCTGAAGGATCAAGATGCTTGGCAAAGCCTACTGGCAAAACCTATCCCCTTACCTAGTCAATCACAGTATTACATTACGGTGGGATTTCCAGCAGGAGTTGTAATCAGGCACGTTCCTATGAGGAGTAAATGCCAATGAGATTTATTAATATCTTGCTCTCCCTTATGCTGCAGAATGCACTGCGTTGTCAAAAGATAAGGGCAACCAAGAAAATAAATGAGGGTAAAACATAAAGCAGCCTCTGATCCGAACATGTCAATATTCCTCCTCCAATACATCAAGGGCTGAAATGAGCTCTGACATGAAAGTTGAAATCCTACAGGCAGCATTAAAAATGTTTCCAGATACTTCACATTTTATAATGCTACTGACTGCCTCTGTACTTTTACATCATGATCTAGAGCATAATGATCGTTTCAGCAGTACTGGCTAAGTAATACCTGTAGTCCAACCACTGCCATGTACCCAACGCAGAAGCTTACATGTCTGCCTGTTCAGACACCAGAACAAAATTAAAACTGTGAAGGCTGCCAAAGAGTACATGTAAGCCAGTACTAGAAAGCTGTGACTTTACCAAGTAATTCTGTTTTTCCTGCGCCTCATTTTAGAACCAAACAGCAGAAGTGATAGATTTTAAGCGATTGCCATTAATACCCGTTTTCCATCCATGAGACAACTTTGAGCATTATTCTACAGCCCACACCTTGATAACTATAGTGATATTGGTATCCTTTAATTTTGTTAATGTAACAGCAGCAAAATAGTTGATTCCCGAGAGAAACATTTGAGCAGCTCTTTAATTTTCAGGACAATAAGGGGAAGGGCTGCAGCATGGCTCTCACATGCACAAGCGGTTACAGCTTTGGTTGGCACTGTGGCAGCTTTCAGGCATGACAGTTCAGATACGACAGTGCAGTACAGCTGGCTTTCTAACATGACCCACACGTGGCTGTAAGACTTTTCAAAGGTTAGCAATAAAAAGTATTTGCTATTACATGAAGATGTTAGCTGAGATGCCATACAGAAGTAACAGGAAAAGCAGAATATATTTATTAGCTCTTCATCTGATGAACAACTTGCAGAAGAGAAAACCTGCAAATGATTTCAGCCTTGACACTTAGAAGTGAAACATATTTCCTCCAGTGTTACATACCCTAAATTCATCATCCAATACATTCTCTAAAGTACATTACTACAGTAGGAGGAACAATGATTTTAAGGTTTAGTGTTTCAGCTTCCTCAAAGGACAGACTGTCGCCTCTTCCTCAACACTATGTCCATGCTCTTCAGAACTGGCTTAACAATTTTTACACATTGAAAGAAAAAGGAAAAAAAAAGTCTTCTATCTATTTTCTGAGCTGTGAAGACTCACTTTGACAGAATAAGATAAAACCTATTCCAATGGCATGCCCATTGCCCTAGGAAGTAGTACAGATGGTGAGTATTTCCTTTTCCTTTTCAGCACTGTTCATATTAAAATCACTTTTTAGTAGCAACCTGGAAAATCTAAGCACCACTGTACATTTAGAGTCAATGCACAGTGAAAGAATACTAACAGTAACTAACAGTCAGTGGTATTTATGAGCAAAGACGTCCTACCTTGTGTTTAAAATTGTACTGTGATTGAAACACAGAATTCACTTTTGGAATTTTTTGCCTCTAATTGCTAGCTTATCAATATAACAGTAAAGTGACCTCAGAAAGTAGAGCAAAACCAATTACCAAAACTTTAACAACTGCTCAAGAGGAAATAACTCGGTAGGTGCTAAGGTTCTGATGGAGTACAGATGTCATAGAACAAATATAACCATCCATAATAGCTCAAGTAAAATGCTGTTAGAACTTTGCCTTTAATCTACTTCTAAACCCCACATCTCAAGAACTTTAATACAATCCACAGGAGCTATTCTAAATTAAATTGTTTTGACTTCCATTTCGGGAAATACCTTGTAATTCAAAGTCAAGAGAAATGTAGTATATGCATGAGGTAAGGTAGAAGGGGTAGATTGATTCATGACATACTAACTAAACTACACGGGCAAGTAGCTCAGCAGTCAGTCCTACAGCTACAGAGTACAGGAATCTATTAGAATTGGCGAGAAACTCCTACGGCTGGTTTGACATGACCACATACCAGGGTCTGTCTTCCTGATTTTAAAAACAGTACGAAGAAAAGAGAGACACATCTGCTTCCCTTACACGGAGGACAGATCTAGGCACACTAAAAAAAAGAATGTGTGGATTAGATGCAACGAGCCAGAGCTCTGGGGACATAACTGAAGTGGTGAGAAAGTGCTGGCAGTTTCGTTTTTGTTCTTTGTAAGACACAAGCATTTCACGTCATTGAACCAATTCTCATACTTACATTTGTTTGTGGTTACAAATGGAAAAAGCCCTTTATCCTTTGAATGCAGCCTTTAAGACAATAGGATTGTGCTGTATTTGCAATAAAGCCTTAGCTCTGTTTGAACTGTGCCCAGGTGATTGCACATTTGACCATCCTGATCAGCTCTTACTGTTGCACCATTCAAAATCATTTTATTTTCAGAAATCATCATTTGAAGTAAATGAACTGGCTTCCTTAGACTTGAAAAGCTTAACACAACGAGAGGAGGTTTTACTTCCCCATTCCTCCCAGCCAAGAACGACTTGTATGTATCCACCGCACATAAATTTCACCTTGAAACATTATTTGTGTAAAAGAAAGTATTTCCCAAAGCTTAGAAAATCCCAACAGAAAAAAGAACGAGCTCTATTCAGAATAAAAGTTGCATGCCTGTAGTAATTTTTCTGGTAACTGACTAGCAAAATCACATTCTACATACAAAACTCTATGAGTAGTCTTTTCAATTATCTAGTCTGATACTCAAAGCTGCAAATAGCTTACCTTTTGGGAAAAAGTGCTTGGAAAATGTTTTTGCTCTGATTCTTTAAAAAAAAGTTACTCCCAAAATGTTCATTTTCTGGGACTAAGACTTGCAAATGAAATTTCAGGTGAAATATTAAAAAAAAAATCCAATTCTTTAAAAATTTTGGTTTGAAAACAGGGAAAAGTGGGAACCAGGTCCTTCATGTAATAATGCCACTCTGGTGGAAGATATGGCTGAATTCACCCAAGAGATTATATACATTTGACTCTCATCATCCATCCATCACTCCTCCTCCTTTCTAGCCTGAAGTGTCTTTTAGTCATTGTTCCATTTAGTCCAACTGTTCTGTATCTTCAAACAACTTGCACCATTTCTTGAGGATGAACTACTGACTTAGATTTTAAGATCTTCAATCTGAAGTACTCTAAAGACTATATACACCTGTGAATGCACACACTACTTACCACAGCTAGTTTTCCAAAAGCTATCATATGGGAATCACTTCAAAGCTGCTTCCTCGAGTTGGCCAGTACAGAGTTGCTTCTCCAAAAATCTCTCACCAAAAGCTTCCAGTACTTTGAGTGTTTAATCCTTAGGCTATAACTCCACAAATGAGACTAAAGAAAGAGTAATCAATATACAGATTTTTCTATAGGTCTAAAGTGTTTTCCAGTGCACATTCAGAAAGTTAATCCAGAGGCAATGCAAAAAAGTACGTATCTTCTGGCTCATACCATATTGCCTCTAGCAAATGCACTGAAAACACTACTCTTAGGTTTTTTTTAGTGGTTTTAGCAACTGTAAAATTGCTGGATGCACCTTGCCTGCAAGGGGTTGTGAACTTCTTTTTTTAATCATTGTATCTGATGAAAATAAATAGATTTACCTCAATTTGTTTATAGATGAGAAACCTAGTGACTCAAGTGTGCCTTTTTTTGGGGTAGGGGGGTGGGGAGGGTGGGAATTATTCTTAAAAACACAATGAAAGCAACACAGTATAGGATAGGTGCCACTGCAAATCAGTGACTGGCTGTTATGCAAAGATGTCTTTGCTCTGAAAGGAACAACAGGCAGGGAACCTCTAAATCTCTGCTTTAATCATCACTGTTGTGATGTTCACTATCACCAGAATTTAAATGCAAGCTTTTCTCCGTTTAGAAGACATCTATAATAGGTTACCATAATAGGTAAGCCTGAAGGATGGCATTTCTTCTAAATAACGAATATAAAAAAGATGTATCCAATTACACAAGTTCATTCTAGGAGAAAGGCTAATTGGACACTTACAGTTTTACCAGCTTCTGTTTTCATACAGGAGCAGGAACTCCATTCCTTTCAATTCCTTTGCACAATTCTTCTCTTAAAAAGAAGACCGGGATTTGGCCAGAGGGGGAAGAAATCAGAAATTCCAAAACACTCAGCATCAAAATCTGCTAAGAAGATGGTCATACAAGATTGGTAACATTATTATCAAGTAGTGCTGTTAAGTGAAGTAAGGTATATGCTGAAATACACAACACAAGATTTATAGAGAAAGTTTATTTTATTGGTTTATGGGCCACATTTACCTTTTAATTAAAAAAAGCTCTTTATCAACTTAAAAATTTACCAGAGTCAAATATTTGAGCATAACATACATACCTGAAAACTTCTCAACCAAGCCCTAATAGAGCACTTTCTATTGCACATTATATTTTAGCAGACAAATCTGCAAACACTACATACGTGCTGCAGTGAGAGGTGCTAATATTCAACCACATTAACGTAAGGCTTCATCATGCTCCAGAAGAGCAAGGATTCAGTGAGATTTTGAGCGGACTTGAAAAACGAAAATATCAGGATGTTTTACATGAGAATGCTTGAGGGAGAAAACCACAAAGATATATTGAAATAAAGTTGTGAATTACTGTTCTGTATTTAATCATTTACCTTCACTATGTACTTCTTTCCATGTGCTTTGGTACTGATCTATTAAAATAGTACTACGAGAGAGAAGTGCCGCTCCTTCTGAAGACGTGGTTTGTAAGTTTATTATCAAGAGAATAATGGTAAGGCTGAAGAACAGTCCATACAAGTTACCACTGGCTTGTAACTCACTGAGAGGATTTTGCTCACCCTTTAACACACAGTTCCAATTCACTGGTACAGAAAATATGTCTGGAACTTGTAGCGACTAAATCACAGAACATCTGGCTTCGAATATACAACAACATAAACAAGACGACTGATAAACTGCATCATTTTGCATCCTGCTGTGCTGAGTAAGTTCGTTTTATGAAGGGCATTCTCATTTTAATATAGACACTACAGAGTATCACAGCCCTCTGCAGTGAGGAATGCTTGTCCTTAGTTTTTAACAGTATTTAAAGCTTGCTATTTTGCTGAAACTGAGATACCAAGGAAAGAACTTGCTCTGACGCTTTAATTTGTTTTGTCCCTAGGTATGCTGCACTGTTACTGGCTGTATCCTCTAAGAAATACCGGTAGTTTACCATCATGCCACAAGAAGCACCAATGCCCCTGGGGCTTGTGTCTGCCATCCAGTTAATCCGCCACATCACAGCACCGTTCTGAAGATGAAAATTTGCTACTGGATTGAGAGCATAGCCACGATGTTTCTCTCCATACAAATACCAGGCACAGAGTCTCATAAATGGCAAATGGAGCACTTTGACCAATTTTTCTGATCTCACCCATTCATTGTTAGATAAGAGTTTCTTCAGAGTTTCCGTGGTACGGCCTCCTGTGATCGCAGAGATTTCCTGGCATTCTGATTCTGTAAAAAGTTCATTTCTTTCTAGTTCTTTTGTTTGTGAAGAGAGGAGACCAACAAGCCATTTTGTGAATCCTGGGATAGGCGAAAGACTAGAAAAATCTTTTATCTGAGGAAGTTCTTTCTGTAAAGAAGAGAAAAAAAAATCATGAGTTTTCTCATGATTGACAATGAGAAGTCTGAGTGAAAGAAGAGCTGATATCCTTTTCTTGAGATCAAGTGAAGACAAGGAATTCTGAGAAGAGAATTAACACAGATTGGGGGGGAGGAGGGATCACCCCACCTGTAACAGCTTAGTGTCTAAAAAGCACTTGCAGCAGTAAGAAATTTTGACAGCGACTGAACTTCTTTCCATGCATACCATCTATTTAAAGGAATTTATATAGTGCTTTTCAACATCACATTCTAGTATATTCTTTTATAGACAGACATCAGCAAATGCAATCATGTGCCACAGAAAAGTTATTCAGAGGGATAAGGTTAAAAAAATCAGTACATAAGTTTTCAAAACCTTTTAAACGTCATTCTTTTTTTGTATGTAAATACCTTCCTTTGAATCAAGAAAAGTTTATGGTTTGTCTACTGAAAAACTTAGAAGAGATCATCTTCTTTTGTATGATTTAATTAAACAGTGTGGTGTCAAGATTTTTAGGGGGAAAAAAAATTCCTGAAGTTTGAAAAGAGGTTCTTTATCCCAACGAGCTACTTTTCATGCTACTCAAACTACAAACTTATAAGTAAAAACTATTAATTACACAACCATGTAAAGCAAAATACACATTAGCAAAATAGTGTGTTAGTTTTGGGCAAAGCAACGTGAAGAGTTAAAGAAGAAAACTATTATCAAAGTCAGTGGAGCAAGTCAGGGGGCAAAGAAAAAAAGGAAGATAGACAAAAATGGAACTGCCACTGCACTGTTTTAATTATTATTCATATAGAAGGAAGCGGTGGTAAGAACAGAGACATACATCAACGTTAAGGAAGCATCTTAATGACAACACAAAATTGTCTTTAAATGACTACAAAACATATTCTTTCCATTTTGAGTATTTCCCTGATGATCATTAAAAAATCATTATCACTCAGGGGCTATCTTACACTAGCAAACGTTAATGGCCAGCATACTGCTAAGGGTGTTTCAGTTGTACGTGCGCTGCTTGCATCCTCAGGTACTGCTGTGCTCTGCACAACAGTGCAGTCTGCTTTCTCTATCATGAGGACACAGAAGCCAGGGAAAGCAGGACTGGTGTGCCTCAACTGTGTACTGGAGCACGAAGGCATGCAACATTTGTTAATAACTTAGAAAAATAACTGAATGAATATTCAATTGAACATTTACATCTCCTTTCTCCTTCCTACATTTAGCTTCCCAAATAGCTTACTGCTGTCCTGCTGGCTTCTGGCCCTATAGTACGCCGAGCCAGCCCAAATCTACCATCCATCCCTTCAGTTCTGTGACTCCTAACTGCTTAAGCTGGCTAATCTCACCAGCTCCCCTTAACCAACGTTCACAAATCAGTTCAAAATAATTTTTTAAAATTTCAGTACAGAATCAAATGCACTCACTAAATCGTTCTTCGATCACCTTTCATCTGGCTCATGTTTTTCAATCAAGGAGTATGCCTAGTCATCAAATTTGGAATCCATTTTTCTTTATAGCAGCAGGATCTTAATTAGTGTGATTAGTAAGCAGAGTTACTCTTAGACGACCCCTCGCCAGCTACAGTTTCTCTGGATGTCACAGAGATCACAGACTTGTAAATTTTAACCTGTTAGAACATTAGCTCCCAAAGACACTAACAGTACTAGCACAAAAACACAGATCTGAAAAAGAAGGGGAAGGCAGAAACATGGCCCAGAAGCAAGTTTTTAAAGGCTACTGAAAAAATTCTCGAAGATATTTGTCCCTGCAGAAAGAGGCTGATAGCTTTCATTTTTGTCACCATGGTAATGAGCAGCATCACTCACTGCCTTCCTTTCTCTCTCAGCACCCTGAAAGCTGACCAGTAGTGACACTGCAATGACTTGCCTGTAACTTAGCTGCTTAGACAGTATGCTGTCAAGTGACTTGACTGTTTGCCTGCCAGCTCTTACCGAGGCTACACAGATCTCTGCCCAGAAGGGAGGGTCACAACTCCCTTCTGAAGATTCAGTGACCCAGGACCCTTCTGCTTGTCCACACAGTAATGATGATGACAACACAGCAACTGTCCAGGATGTGACAGACCTGCAAACGAACCTTAAGGCATGGGAATGCAAACCTGTAATCTGTACTGAGAAGTACCTTTTTCAGGCTGGCATCCTTACACAGCAACAAGCTCCTCTCCAAAAAGATTGGATTTCAAAATCAGGGTTCATTTTTCTACATCTTCATTTTCTAATATGCTTTAAAGTTCATCTTTGGTCCATAACACAGAGAAGATGAGTGGCAGGAATAGATGGGTAGGAGTTTTCGAATTAGTGACCTATCAATGGGAAGTGCTAGACGCGCTGGTAAAGAAAGTACAGATGTTACTATTGTGTGGGGCAGGGCTGACCACCTGAAAGCAAAACAGGTTTTTAGAGGCTGTTCTCCTCCAGGGGGGATTCAAGGAATAGAGAACATGGAGTATTTTGTTTGGTTATTTTTTTTCCAACCCAAAGAAGGGATTCTATTCCTCAAGGCTGTCCATTTTTTCCAACTATATTATTTGATTTTATGAAAAAGTGCTTCTGACAACTCATCGCTTAGGTTTCCTTCATGCATTCCTAAGAGTTGTTCAGGGCTAACACCTGAGCGGGGAAGAGAGGGAAAGTATTGTTGAAATTTGGGAAGTAAATCCTCTTCCAGGTAAAAAGAAAAATGGATTGGACCATGAGAAAAGGCTGCTTAACAGAAAGTCAGCGCAGAACACTTCTAGACCTATCTCTGCTAAGAAAGCACAGAGCTTAAAAACACTATTTTGCTGTTGAACAGGGCTAACGAACAGGGCTTTCCATGTAGGAACTGAACCATGCCCATTGCCTCCAAAGGGTAACAATTTCAATCTCACTTCCCAGCTTGCAGAGCTGAGAGGGTAACAATACACAATGACAAAAGTGAAAACAAAGAGTTTCCTCCCCTGTTTGTGTATTAATACTAATCCCTGTATCATAGTTCCTACTTAACTACTGCAATTCTGCATCATGATGATGATGACTGCTCTGAAAACAAATGGTAAGCAAAGTGACCTGTTCACTAATCCCAATCCAGGTTACTTATCAAGAAGTTAGTAGACCCAACTCTATTAATAAACATAAAAGGAGAAAGTGTACGTATTTTTAAGAGAGATAAGATACAGGAAAGTGACCCCATTTTGAAGCTACAGTACTGACTACCACATATCTGATAAATGCTCACGTTTAGGAGCTTATCTGAGGCAGCCACTTCTTGTAGAAGAAACAAATAGATGCAGTGAAGTGAGCACATTTATGTTGTTGCTAAATTGATGTGCTAGTTTCTACGGCTATTGGTGGAATTCCATTAATGTTTATTTTCTTGTCAGAAATCCACACATCATTAAGAAGCAGCTGCTCCTTTTTTTTTTTTTTTTTTTGGTTGGGTTTTTTTTTTTTTTTTTACATTTTCTTTATTGCAGAAGAGTGCAGATTTCTCCTATTACCCATGCTGCATCTGAAACTGTCTTGCACTCTGAAAGCCACAGTCCAAGGTCACATCTTTCATCAATGAAAGCAAAGCCTGTTTGGAAATTATGATCTCCCCAGGTCACTATATCAAATTAAGGTAGCAATTATCAACAGTCCAACCAGAAAGTTAAAGTCTGCCACCAATTGTTCAGCATTCTATTACGTGATATAGTAGCTACCACTTTTCTCTCCCAAATGCCACAGGCTATGAAATTCTAAGCAGTTTTCTCAAAGGCTTCACCATAGCTATCCATGTCTGTCATCTGCAGGCTGAATTGCTATGATGTACCTTCTGCAGAGCTACAGACCATGCAGAGTGGCTATAAACACATTCCAAATTAAATGTCTGTCTAATGAGAAATCCATCTGTCTATACATTCACGAGCACCTATCAGCTAGCTAAAAATGCATCTGCCTACTTTTCTTCCAGCATCCACTTCAGAGTTTTTTTGTTGTTATTGTGGTTAATAGTTGTCTGGTACTATCTTAGAATTCTATTCATTTCCAGGAGGAATACATGCTTAAAATTTAAAATAGGTAAGACATTATTTACATTGTCTGTTCCCTGCATTACATATGTTAATGTAACTAAGATTACACAAAACACATAGCTAGCCAGTTCTCAGAACTGAAATCAAAGTATTATCAGTAGGTTAATGAATTCATCCCAACACCTGCCCAAACAGAATCCACGCAGGAGATATCCAGAGAACAATAAAAACTCATTTACAAAAACACCTCCAAATTATTTGTGCTGCAAGCTTTTTAAAGCGACTAACACAAAAGAAAAACCTTGGAATACTTAGAGCAGCACACTTTCTCCCAAGATGCCTCTGAATGTGAAACAGGCTACTTTCCGAGGTCCTGTTTTGATCTCTGTTACATCCCTTCTCTTGACCCAGTTATATCATAACACCTGTGGCAAATGCCAAATCATAATGGCCAGGCAAACACTAAGGATACAAACTGCTAACTGTGCAAATATGAAGAGATGAAACTGAGGGCCTATTTCTATGACTCAACTTCTTACATCCTCCATCTGCTTAAATTAGTGAAAGACTCAAAAGAGGGGCCATGTACTTCTGCATAATGTCTCAAACTAAGTGCTTACACTGAGGGTTACCTCACCAGAGGCACTAGTGCTTCAATTTTCCTAACAGTACTAAAAAAAAGCAATGTACAAGAAATATTTTCATGATGGAATCTGTACCCGACATCCATTTCCCTACCTACGTTCATGTTAAATAATGTATTACCAATTCAAGGAATTAGTAACAGTTCTATGTTTGGACCCCATTTTTAGGTCCAATTTTTAACTAACTTTATAGTATAGATACCTAGCATGTAAAGTCTGACATGCTAGTTCAATGTTCCAATACAGTTTCAAAAATCTTTCCAAATAAGGGCTTCAATAGGAGGAAAAAAGAACAGAAAAGAAAAAAAAAGTGGCTATTAGCATATTTCTAACTTAGTGCATGTCTTTTTCTGATCTAATGGAACTTCCCTCGTGAGGAATGACAGCAGAGATTTCAAGTTTTGAGGCTACAATGGCATTTACAAGTAGATGTGTCAGAGCAGGTTAAGTTAAGGCAAAGTCACATAAAGGATTTTTACTGGAAGATAAGAGAGAAGTTTTAGGAGTTTGCAGTCCCTTGGGAAAATATGAGTCCAATAACATTCTGCAGATCAAACAGATGTCCACAAAAGTTAAGTCAAACAAATAGCAAGTCATACAAGTGTATTAAACATCAACCATTCAAATGTAATGAAAAAGAGAAATTCCTCAACCCTTTCAAATGGCCTCTTCTTCCCCAAGTGTTTTATTATCAGTTCAGTTAAAGACAGACTCAACATATGTAACTTGGGATACTTAGCCAAGTAGCAATGCTTTAAAAGAAGACTTGTTTATTACAAAGCAACGCAAAGGTTGTATCTACACACACACATATATATATAACGTAACACATATAGAACACAAAAAATGTGTGTGTTTATGTGAGCGCATAAATCTATATAAGTATATATCAATCCTTTTCCTATCACAGACCTCAACTACCTATTTACACAGAATCAGCTGGAAGCATGCTTAAAGATACGTGATTTCTAATGCTAACAAAATTTTTTTATTGAGGCCATATTGCTTCAGCTGCTGCCACCAATATAAAGTCAACTCAGCACTACTGTTGTATTGTTTGTCCCTTTTAAAGTAAGTGGCTATAACGCTGCTCCAAACTGTCCACTGTGAACATAGCCTTGGAAAGTCCTTTGCTTATACCCGACCAGCGAGAAAGACAGCATACGCATGCAATTTAATGCACCGAAGTGGAATTTTCAGAATTTTGGAAGAAGGACAAAACATACGACTGATCACACACCTTGCCTTTGCCCTGCAGCAAGTTTGCAGTATATTGAGGCTGAAACACACAAGGCTTCTCTCCACTGAAAGGTAGAGCCCATTGAGATGGAAGTCACAAAGTTATACAACAAAGGCTGAATGACTACACATTATGAAAGTGCATCACATAATTCCTCATCCCAAACGGTGATAACAACAGTATGATGCTTTAGAGTTACTTCACAGGTGTGAAATATGTAACGGGTGATGATTCTTGCTGAATTCAAGACAATAAATTAAAGAACAATACTTTGGAGTGAAGAGGAAATAGTAAGGAAGAAAGTGGAAAGCAGAGAAAAGAGAAAAGTATTAAAAATACCACAGAACTACACCAAAATGTAGAGAACAACATCCATCATGGACAAATTGTCCTTGATTATCTTTCTTCTTTTTGGTACTCTTCAGTCCTACAACATTACCAAAACAAGCAAGAAAACACGGACATTGCTGTATCTTTGAAATAATTTTAACGTGGTCCTTCATTAAGATCACTGTTCATTTTCAACAGGCCAGGTCATTAAGTCCCTTTTACAGGGACTTTAATGTAATTCTAGTCTCAGAGTCAAAATAATTATACTGTCCTGCACTTACAAGAGGTGCTTAAAACACTTCTGGATTAGATTTCATCTTTTCACTTCAGACCTCACAAAAATTGTTTAATTTGCCATCCACGTACAAAAAGGAAGACTTCTGCTGTCCTGGCTTTATAGAACTCTTAAAATACTATCACATAAGAAGATTTCTGAAATGCATTGTAACTGCAGCATTCTGTATGTTCTTTCTTCACATCCATTCAGCAGAGACACAGATAGCCTCACCTCGCATCCTTCACGTATCTATCTGCTCCCCATGCTCCCCCAAAGTAAAGCAAAACCATGCTTTGATCTTGAACCAGAAGTGTGCTGGAAAGTTAGTAAGCAAAAACCTTTTCTTGTGCTATGTTCCCATCATTATTTTTATTAAACACAGCCCTAGTAACAGGGTAGGCTTCATAAGACTAGTGAAACCAACAAACAAACAAGGAAAAGCGATTGCACTCTACAAGGTACAGCTTGAAAGCAGCGCTATCTGAAGTTTCTCAAGTGGCAAGAAATGACTGATGGGGTGCCATACTTTTAAATTGTATTGCAAAAAAAAATAGATTTAAGATAATACCTTACTTTGATGACCGTGATTTAAAAAGTGGGACTCGTATCCAGCTGATCTAAAAAAAATGGATTTTATCATCATGCAATTTAACATCTTAATCCACCTACTGCTTCAGAACTCTCAGATGTAACTAACCATTCCTTCACATTTGATAAAAGGAAAGTAAGAGATACAGATGCATTTTCATGCACATCTTATACACTACTAATCAACATACATTAATGACTTTTGTTTTCTGAAGTTAATGTTGAAACTACTCTGGCTAATGCTCTTGACTTAAGCAAAAAAAACCTTTGATTTATAATGAAGCCTGACTCAAGAATAGCAAGAAATTCCAATCAAAGAATGGGACACAAAAGTGCTAGGTATTCTACGCTGTAGAAAGATCTGTGTTAATTCATTACAATAAAACATCAATGAAAATCGTATGTATTATGATTCTTAGAATGTTTCTTAAGACATAGAGCAAGAAAAAAAACAAGTCACTGAAATCTGTAACTACAGAATTCAGACCTATTTCATTTCCTATGAAAGGTGCAACTGTAGAAATATTACTCTGATCATGGTTTAAAAAACCAAGAAACTGGGGTTTTCTCTCTTGAACATTACTTCGATTCTTAGGGTAATTTCTGACTTTTAAAATAGTTGGATGGTTAGCCAAGTGAATTGGAGAAGAGGAGGAAAATGGGCTAAGGTGCCTTACTATCCAGACGCAAAGTCTACAAGGCAATGAGCACTTTAGAAGACAAGATCAGGATGGCCAGCATTTATCTTTAAAAGGTCTGATCAAAAGGTGAAAAAGAGAAATCAGGCTTGTAAATAAAAGCTGGCTTTAATGGGTTATCAAGCCAGATAGAACAACTGGGTCACCTACTCTGACCCCCTTTAATAGTGGCCCATGCTCCATTTCATAAATTTTCACGTGCACTCAGCTTGATAACGTCAGGTCAATTGAAGTATATCGTGAAAAAAAGATATCTGGTCCCGTTCTGAAGATACAAATAGATTAAAAAATCCAGAAACACATGATGAACTGCTAGAATAAATTATATCCATGCAGCTTCATAAAATACACTTTTGGGAACAGGGAAGAGGAATAGTAGAAAAGAAAGTTATGGTTGCTCCCAAATCACAGGAAAACAGCTTATTTTAAGTGTTCTTAATACCTTTAAAGATTTTACTCCATAAATGCCTGGAGAGATAAAACAGAGCATCTCTCTGCAGGTATGTAACATCCTGTTACACAGCAACAGTCAGCATGAAATCATCTTTCTTGCAACAGCACAAATACGAAGACGAAATATATATCTCATTTATGTAATGTAATACTTTGCCAGGTAGCTGAATTATGTTTGAAATATAAATATATAGAGAGTCTAAGTTTTGCCATGATTTCATAACCAATTAATTTTAAGGATGTTCATTTCAGATTCACGATATAAAACCTCACGTATAGCAACATATTTTTCACAGTAATTTGAAGCAGTATATGAAATTTAAGCAGGAAGGAAGAATGCTATCTTTGGCATTATATGAAATGTGTTTAGTTTTCAATATTAAATTACTTAAGCTTGAGGCAATAATATTATGCTTAGGATGCATTTAAAAGCTTTTCAGCCAAAGTGTTTGCTATTCATTGCATATTTCAAAGATACTGAGAGGGCTGGATTTTAAATGTAGAAACTTTGGCTTAATGTCTTAAATAAGGAGCACACTCTTCCATTGAACACATCATATTTTAGAACTTTCACATAGGTTATTGAAGTACAGTATATCTATTTGCCTGTGAAACTCAAAACTTTTATAGTATTTGCATAACAACTTAGCTATGGACAAATATGTTGTCTACAGATTATTTTATGAGAGCAAATCAATCATCCAGAAATTATTTTTCAGATGCAAAAGCAGGTAACTACATGAATTTATTTAAATTTTGCCTCAGTCAAGATCAGAGATGACATAGCCTAATTATACCTGGACTACTGCACTTTAGAAAGCCATTTTAAAAGCAGGAAGCAAAAAAATTTAGCCATAATACCCATGGGGGGGTGGGTGGGAGGCAACACAAATACAAACTTCAGGCCAGTCAGCTATGTTGCAGCATTTGACTAATTGATACTTTTGTATTAGTAACAGTTTGATGCATTCAATTTTAAATTATTTTGTAAATAATCCATAAGTTAGAACTTCAGTTTTATTTTCTAAACATCACTACAAATCCAAACATTGGAAGAATGAACATAAACAAGAGTAGTGACCACTACCTTTAAGTGGTAGCTTTGTTAATACTTCAAGTATTAAAGCCAGTTAAATGAAGGAGCGTACTTAACAGAAATCTGCCTCTTTCACAGCACTTTGTTTAAATGGATTTTCATTCTTTTCCCAGTTGCCTGGAAAAAGGTTCTCTAAGAAGTACCAAATCTGCTAACAATATTCCCAGAAGATGCAATGATATTATATGAATTCACAGAATGCATTTGCAATAAAGCAACTGAATCCTGTGACTTTCAAGAGTTGAAGACTTCTTTCTTCCTATGTAAAAAGAAGTGTCCAAAAAATAACTCCTCCTGCCCTTTTTTTGCTTTGTTTATACACATATTTATTCAAACATGTGCACTGTATACATAGTAAGTGGCAACTCATTGTAACAAATAAGCAAAAAGAATTATGTAAAGGAAATCTCTTTGTAACAGCGGCATCCATGAGATGCTGAAAAAGGAAATAAACAGGTACATCTAGCTGTAATTAACCGACAGCAGAAAACATTCTTCCAACTCTCTCCACATCTTCAAAGACTCAAAGCATATGTGAAGACCAAGCAGCTCCTCATCTTGAGCAACGAAACAGAATGGAAACTAATACAGGAATGCATGAAGAGCACATTGACCAAACATCTCATGTGCTACTTGCCACACCTACCTGCAGCTCCTTTACAACTCGTTTGATGAGGTAAGTCCCAAGTTCAACACCTTGAAGTCCCTGCTGAGTCAAACTGATTGAATAAAAAATTGCTGTTGTAATTTTGTCCAGATCTTCTGTTTCTATAGGGGGAACTTCCTTCACTATGGCCTGGGAAAATAAGAATTAAAAAAAAAAAGTTAGTAGTAGTTATTAGTATCATTAAGGGGGACAGCGTTCTTCTTCTCAACTTTCAAATGTATTAACATTTTTCCCACTGTTTTATTCAGTGTCCTCTGTGAGATACAATAAAATTCTAGTCAAAAATAAAAAGTAGAAAGACCACCTGCTTACCTATTAGCAAGTACGAGAAGTAATAATTGTACAGATTTTTGAAAACAATCATAATTTGCTTTGAAGTTTTAATCTCATTTACTATCTTTTCTTATACCACCTGCACTTGAGCAAAAACCTATAACAATTTATGCAGTATAACAGATATTCAGAGAATCCCTGTAATTTCTTAAGAGAAAAACCACCTCTCATTTCTTAAAAAGATAATGCTATTTGATAGCCCTAAAAAAATTTCTTTCTGCAAACAAAAATGCCTCCATTTTCAGTTTCTAAATACTGAGACTTCATATATAGGCAATTTTATCATGCACAGCAAAGAAGGTCGGGTGCAGTAAGGAACAGAAAAATTTGTACAATATGGATTAAAACACAATGATCTCAGAGATGATTTCTCAAGAAAAATACATCCATGGAACTAACTACAACACAATCATTTTTTTCCCTTAAACTAGGACACCATCAGCACCACATAACACATATTGTTTTTCAAAATTATAGGAGTAACAAATATTCCCAAAGCATTTGGAATTTTGGTTTCTAAAAGGTACGTATTGCAATTTGAGCACTTTGCTGTGAACTGAACATATCAGTGACAGTACCTGGATGCTGCTGGAGATTTCACTGGTTAGTGCCACATGCAAGACTATCAATGGTTCTCCTGGAATTGCACAGTGAGAAAAAAAGTAGCACCTTCTATATGACCCAACTCGACGCTTCATATCAAGCCAGTTTCTAACAGGATGCACGGCTTCAGAACTCAACGGAAAAAAGAAATTATATTTTTCATTTTAAAATTGAAGTCAGCTGGCCACCATACAAGCTCAGTACTCTTCCCAATATCAATGACTATCAGATCAAAAAATGAGAATCAGGCTATAAGTGAAAAAAGTACAAATCCATCCCAAAACTGTGATGAAGCTGATTATAAAGTGTATCTTGCATATCCAATTCTCTCTAGCTTTCTTTAGGGTATGTTCATTACATATCTCAGATCTCACTTGCACTTTGTGTTCAATACATTATACCAGATTCAGATCACTATATCACTGAAGGAGTCTGGACATACTTCTCTTCAGGAATTATTTTTCTCAACTACAAAACAGATAACACAATCATCCTTGTAAAACACTTCAAAATTTTCATGTGAAAGCGCAGTCTTTTCCAACAGTAATACTGTCTGGTAAAAGTTCAATCTGACATGCATTTCAAAATATTTCTGCTCTCCTACTCCAAACTATTCTAAAACATGTTTGTCACTGGCACAACAACCCCCACACTCTGGTGTCATTTTTTTTTTCCTGAAAGGATCTAGATGACAGTCAAGGGTAGTTTGTAAATTATTCTTTCAGAAGGTTCATGTAATGTACTGTGTAGAAACAAGAGGTGACATGTTTCACTTCAACCATTTTTAATACCTTATCCAAATGCTTTAATATATCATCTTCAACAATAACTACACTTAGTTGAAATTAAACACACTCAAATTTGTTAGCACCCCCCCAGTCATGTCTTCAAGGAATCACTCAGTGTTCTTTTCCCTATTACTTACTGAAGGAGTCTAATGTGTATGCCAAAATACCCTGAAGACTAAGTGAGATATTACTAGTTACTTTTGTTTTGAAAATCTAGGTTGTGTAAGCATTGTTTTCTTTACCTCACTGACATTTAAGTCATATACCTTCACAACTCCTTCTTTAGAGATTCATTTCAAGTTTTTCAATGACAAAGCATCAAACAGCATAATTTTTATTCAGTCATCTACTCGATCAATACAATTTTGAATATTTTAAAGAAAGTTAGAAATAAATGTTGTAATTTTAAGACATAATTCAGGGGCGGGGGGGGGGGGGAAGGTGCTCTATCCATACAGAGTTCACAACTGATTCTGGGCAGCTCACCTGACTGTTTTCCAGATAGGATGGTAAGCCTCACTACGTTAGAAGTAAAAAATGCTATGGAGCGTTCTGCCTGCCATGCTGCATCAGACTTCATAAGTATTGGTTCTTCACCAATTTTGTCACTCAGGGATGATGGAAGAGAGAAGGTGGCAGTGGTTATGGAGGTGGCAGCAGGAGCTGAAAGGGAGCGTGAGAAAGCAGTGCAGCAAGGATCTTTCTTTGCAGAAAAAGTAACAGCGGCACCTCTGGGAATGTGAAGAACAACTAAGTAGGAGGGAAGGAAACCAACCTAATTGGAAAACGAATCAAATTACAGGACTATGGTCCTCTTCACTGTTTACTTAATTCAGATTTAAAAAGAGTGCTCTTTAGTGAATTCAATGTGACTATTGCTTAATGATATTACTGTTCAGTATTGAAAAACATATCTTGAAAATAGCGGATCTGTACAATCACGTCTGCAGAAAGTTCCCATCAGCAAGTGTTAGCAATTTTTAGCACTTACTCGCTAATTTTTTGGAGTACTTCACAAGGTGATTGCCAAGTGACCCGTTCCAAATTTAGGAATCCTGTTGAAAACCATTCTGAAAGCATGTTCTTTAGAACTCCATTCATTTCCTGCAAAAAAAAAAAAAAAAAAAAAAAAAAAAAAAAAAAGAAAAATTGATTCTTTTGATAAATCAGCTAGGTGGAACCTAAGAACGTGAGCGAAGACAGTCTCGATTGTTTCAAACTACCACTGAGATCTTCGGAGAAATTAATGCTTCTGAGAAGATTAATTGCATAACAGCTCAAGCTTTCTTCATACAGAACTAAAACAATGCAAATATTTACCAGATACAATGAATTTACAGTCAGTAGTAAACCGCAGATAGGGAAATGGAAGAGAATGCAAAACAAAGATGAAAAGAAGATACTAAATAGAAGTATTTGAAGTCCTGACAATCAAGTAGTAGTTACAGAGCTGCTCAGATGCATTAATTTAAATGCTATGAAATAAATCATGGGAAATTTGACCAAAACAGGGACTTGAAATTTCTGCTACCTGTATTACTTTTAGTTGTCTAAAATTTCTCATTTGAGTTTAGAAAGACTTCTTGAACTCAGCTCAGCATGGATATCTCTTTAAGATAGAGCTTCTCTATTTCTTTCTCATGTTGCTTTGCCTATAGGATACAATATGATACTACCAACAACTTACCAGCAGCTTGGTCAGAACTTTAGGCTTACCTGAACACAACTTTTAAAAATCAGAAACTCCTAAGGTTCTTTTCAGACCTTTATTAAATAGCCAGTGCTACACAAGAGAGACAAAAATTATGTTCCAATGTACTTTGCTACATTTAAGGAAAAACAACAGAAGCAAAATATAAATCCATTCAGAAACTAACAATTACTACTTGAAACATCTTTCCAGAGTTGAATTATAGTCTCAGAACTTTCCTATGAAAGCAAAAGTACTTCATATTACATTCTAAAAAGATGAAAGTCATAGAGGCACTTTTTAACAGACACACATCAAAGAGGGCTCCTGTTGGCCAAAAATAATTGCTTTAAATATTCCAAGATGGAAGAAAAAATACTTCAATACGAGACACACTCTGACAGTACACCTTAGGGTAGCAGTAATCTACACAGGCAAAACAGTATTTTGTCTGATGTTTCTGCGCTAGTGGATTAGAGGAGAAAGTGGCAGGTAAAACAAGCTGTATTCAAAAACCAAATAAAATAAAAAATAAAAAGCCCAGAATTGTCTGCATTCAAGCATGTACATGAAGGGCTCAGCGCTCCTTCTGGCATGGCTAGGTCACTCAGGAATTGCAACACAGCTTGCATCACCAACAGCTTTATTGGCAAAAGTTGAATCTTAGCTGAACTGTCTCACATACTGAGTTGTCTGTTTCTCTTTTTTTTTTCCTCCCCCCCACCCAAATACATTTTTCCACTCTACCTATACAGGTGTAACTCAAGAAATGCATTCTGATTGCTTTGTTTATTCTGGCTTTAAGGTAGTTCCCTTGTGAATCCTTGTTTCTGCACAGCTCTGAAGTTTTTCAAAATAACTATAAATCATTTTGAGCAGATATCCCTAGGGATAGTGAAAGTCTCTATGTATTTCAGGGTTGTTTGTTTTCTTTCCTTTTGTAAGGGCACTCCGTGAGCCAGAAAAATAAGCTAGAGTTGTCAGAGCTGGGGTCAAACTAACAGCTTCCTATAGCTCTCCTGTCATCCATCTGCTTTCTGAAACACCAACACTATTGCAAGCTGTAGTCCAACAGCTGGTAAGGAAAACCGCTGATGGCTGCACTCCTGCTAGTCACTACTTCAAACACACCGCAATGCATCTACTGGCAGTAACATGGCTCAAATGGCAACAACCAACTTGGGAGAAAGACAGTTACACTACAGGGAAATTGGTAGAACTGGACAACAAACGAATCTGATACATTTTGCTTTTCTGAAGCAGCTACAGGTTTAAAAAAAGCACACTCCCTACAAGGGGATGTAACGATGCACAACTCTGAACTGAAGGTTATTTTTGAAGGTGTAGAATGTATTATAGAAGTACTTTAAGTCTAAGATACAGTGGTATAAAAACAGTGCAACTTTAACCATAGAAGAAAGTAATGGCATGAATATTGTTTGTAGATTACTTAAATTGAGCTGTAATTCCTATCAGTTGTAAATAATAATGCTTTATAATACTACAGTGCAGTCTGAAGCTGAAAAAATTATATCTGCTGACAAAATTTAGTATAGAAAGACATTAAGTACTTTACACTATCCAAAATCATGTTTAATACAAGCCATCTGAACAAAATGTTGTGTTTAATATCAAACTATGTCCTAAGTCTCTGAAAAGTTCAGTTCAAATGTTAACATTCTCAAGTTAGGTTCACTTATTTCATAGATTTAGTGGTAAGTAAATTCTTACTTTCATCTCCGAGGCCTTTCTAGTCAAATTACATTAATCTTTGCAAAGAAAAGAATTGGAGATATTTTATTAAAAAAAATAAAGAATACCAAACATTTGTTATTCCACATCCCAATTTTAAAGTTGTGCAATGAGGCACACTCAGATTAGCATTTAAAATTATACAGTTATATTCTGGTTTCTATTAGATGAGTATAGTAAGTGTGATTTTTTTTCATTCCATGTTTTTGCTATAAGACAGGAAAATACAGACTTTTTGATCTTCATATGACCTCCATATTTTGGGGAGCAACAAAACGGGAAAACTCTTAGAGAAAATATAGATTAAAAGCTTTGATTAAGACAATCTGCCTCTCTGATGAAAGAGCTATTTCACTTTCCCTCTTAAGCAAATAAAAACTCTATAATGAAAATTCACATACAGATACTCATAAACGTAGTATTAAACAGCAGTAACTAATATTCCATGTATATCAAATAGCTGGCTCAGCTACTGCTAGTTGCTCATTAAGTATCTGACAATACTATATATAAAAAAATGGTAATTGTCTAGCCTTTCACAATTCAGGAAGCTTTTTCCATGGCCTTGGAAAGTTTGAAGTTTTAAGCCTGATCTGCCTCATTCAGGCACAGTGATCTATATACCTATTTTGATTTTGCTGAGTATTTCAGTGTTTCTTCAATTTTTTTTTCAAATTAGTTTCAGCATATAGATACAGAATCCCCTTGGTGAGATACTGAAAGATCAGCTCATCAGCAAAATGGCATTATACAATGTCACAAAAATAGAAGTGGATTGTTTTTCTGCTTCCTGCATTGCTAATACTACTTCAAAAAAAAAAAGAGCCATAGAAGCTAGTGAAGTTTTCAGCACTACCACTGTATTTTTCATCTCCCCTTTTTTCACAGTTTTTCTATGCTTTAGACAATGAATAAAACATGCAGAAATTTTTTCAAGCAACTTTATCACCTGTAAACGTTAGTTTACTGAAATCTGTTCAACAAACAGAACACAATCAACCAGCAACTGGTGGTTCATCAACCAGCATCTAACAATGCAAACTGCTTGAGCATATATAAGAATACTTCATGCTACAGTAGTGGCTAAACCTCATTTTAGCAGCCCTTTCAACATGCAAAGTAGAGATTAAGGGTTGCCTAAGAAATATTTTAGATAGTTTAGGCAAAAACAAAATCCCAGTAGGCTTGATAATGCATTCTGTAATTTTCCTCCAGCATCAAGAACAAGTCAACGTGCTATCGAGTGCAAAAAAAGACTACAAGAATAGTTACACGTAACAAAGCCTGATCATATTACATGGCATGAAGCCAAGACTGTATTTTGAGAAGAAAATGCAACAAAATGCTTATGACACCCTTTATATTGAAGCTTTAATTCTGCAGACAACATTTTCCCACATTCAAATGGATTGCAGTATGTTTCTGAATATACTGTATCAGCTGATACCTATGCATTCAGCTGTTTTATACAGATTTTTATCCTGCTAATTTTTGCAAAATTCATTTGTTTTTACTTAAGATGATACAAGGGGATGTGGAAATTGATTACAGAACATTATTAAGTTATGTGATGTTTGTTACCCATCTTAATTGGCAAATAATCTTAACAACTTTTGCTGCCATTTCAGTTATATGGTGATCACGTTTAATTCACAAATACACTGTATTTTCCTGGCAAATTTAAGAACCCAGCAGCGACACAAAAACCATCTTTTTCTTGTTCAGCTTATTTTGAGTGTGAATGTTGACAAGCCAGTTGTGCTCAGTGTATCTGCGCAAGTCACTGTCTTCTTTCACTGCCTGCTGGGAAGCCCTATCACCAAATAGCTGCCACTACCTTCTGCTACATTGCTCCTGCTGTCAGAACCACAGCATCACACTGCTTCACATCACCTCCAGCAATGTCCTACCTCATCCATTTCCTTCACAGGCCTAACCTGAGTCCTGACAACTCCTTTCTCCTGGTGATATCCTTCACCCCTAGCATGAGGTGGTTGCTCTGTTGCTTGTGGTGCTATATGAGGCTCATGAGTCACGCTGGTGCCATCGCTATTCTGCTGAGCTTGAGGGCACGTCACCACCTGCACGACCTTATGCCATGCTGCGCCAGTGCGGCGCTTCTTCCCTTGCCACAACGCGACCCTTTGGCAGGTCTCCTACTGCCTGGAAAGCACCTGGGACGCCCCAAGCCGCATCCCCTCCAGCCCTCACCTTGACGTGCGGCCCGTCCACCGCCTTGGTGGCCAGCCCGTCCACCAGGTCGCCCCTCAGCTCCACCAGGAAGCGGAGCCCGCCCTCGAGGCGGCCCAGGTGCTGGAAGAGGCCGCGGTACCGGGGGTTGAGGTAGTAGCGGAGCCGGTCCTCGGCCTGCAGCAGGGCTCCCGGCTCCCTGCCCTGCTCGCGGGCCTGCAGCACCTTGGCGCTGAACTCCGCCACGCGGCCGTGGTCCACGCCGAAGTCGCGGGCCAGGCGGGTGAGGAGCTCGGCGCGGCCCGGCCCGGCCGCCAGGCCGCGGTAGTAGCGCACGAACTCGGCGCCGCGCAGCTCCGCCGGCGGCGGCGCCTTCTCCTTGGTCTCGTAGGGCGGCAGCTGCGGCACGGAGCGGCTCAGCAGCTCCTCCATGCCCGCGGCGGCGCCCGCTGGGCCGCGGCGCGGGCCGGCCGCCATCGAGACGCGGCGCAGCCCCCGCGGCGCAGCCCAGGGCCGGCGCAGGAGCCGCCGCGGGCTCAGGCAGGGGCCCAGGCGGCTCATTCCGCCTCTCGCGACAGACCGCGAAACGCCCGGCACCCGGCCAGGCCGCAGCACCGCCTCCGGGCCCAGAGCGGGCGGGCTGATTGGCTGGCGCTGCAGACTGCCAGTCCTGCCCGCCAATCGGAAGCGAGAATGGGATGCGCGTGAGGTGCGGCACGGGGTGTAGAAGAGGGTGGTTTGGCCGCCATTTTGAGTGTGGCGCAGAGCGCGGCAGGCCTCCCTGAGGCACTGCGCAGTCTTGCAAATTCTGTGCCCCTTAGTACGCGCAGCGGAAAAAAACTCAGGAATAAAGCTAAATAAATACATATCGTTCCTGGTTCTAGCGCTCCAATCTTACAGAGATGTCTCCTGCTGACATCCTTCCTGCCTCCATCCTTACTGTTGGTCCATGCCCATCAAAACAAGCGCAGCAGAAGGTCAGATGGATTTCAGTGAGATTAGGACTGAGCGCCAATTCTCCTGATCCTCCTGAGGAGCACAAGGAATTCTTGTTTCTCAACAATTTAAATAAAAATTGAGGACAGAATCAAGCCTTTTCTGCAAGTGGAAAAAATAGACATAAAAATGGAGCATTACTATTAGTATGCAGTCTAATTAAAATTTTTTAGAACTTTATGCTGCAGCATCCACGGAGCAAAATAATAAGTTATTCCAGCAGTATAGCACTGGGGAACTGAGGGTCATAAGCTTGAATACCTGTAAGGAAGGGAAAGTATGACTCAGCAGCATTGAAAGATACAAAATATACTTAAAAATTTGGATTCCAGAGGCAATGAACTAGGTTTCAGAAATTCCCATAACAACTTTACAACTTCATTTTCAGCAAAGGTAAAAGCCCTTAAATTTAGCTGGTTAGTCATTCGCTCCTAGGGGAAATGTGGACTGTCACAGCAAGCTTCTGTCTGTGTGAGATCTCAAGCTGGTATTTTCAGGTGGGCAAAGGAACCGGTGAGCAAGTTCTTTCACCAGCTAACATGCTGGTGCTTGTACATGTACTGCTTACAAACAGCAATGCTGCACTTTTTAGTGGGTATCCGTTACCTAAGCACACCTTTTTTCCATTTGAAAACCAAACCAAAACATTATTTGGCAATGCTCTGTAACAAAATGTAAACAGACCTTTTTTTTAATCAAGGACAATTAGAAATTAAACTTTTCTCTCCATATGTTTTCTAAGTTACATAATAATGATTTTAGTATGCTTATTTGTTTGTCAGATGTACGATAATATAATAAACCTCTCCTAAAAATCATCATGTACTAATTCTGTTAATATAAGCCTCAAATTTGTGTCAAAAGTCTACTTAAGCCTAGTTGGTCCATCTGGCTGTTTCTGTTAATGTGCTTCAGCTTCTGAAACAACAGCGTGGAAGAACTGCTTTCGACTCATCAGCTAGAAAACCTAGATGCCTTGTACACACAGCAGTCTGCAGGAAGTCACCTCAATCACAATCCTGTAACCACGGTGAAGAAAATGAAATCAAGTCATTAAGGCATTTACCAAAAGGCTTGTAAGAAGCCTTATGCACCAGTTCACCCTCCATATGATTCAATGATCCCTGGAAATTTCGAGAATCCCAGGGCTGAGCTGTTAATACAGGGAGGGCAGCAGTGGAAGTTGATGGCTCACAACCTCCCAGGAAACAGGCAGCATTTCTGAGGATCAAGTCCAACATTTTCAGCTTTGAAAAATCCTAAGTGGAATCTCTTTTATTCCTTTCATTTTGACAACCCTCTTAAATTGGCCTCAGCTACTATTCTTACAATAACATAGTTTTCTTGCATGAACCACAAGGCTATAAAGATGAGCTACCTATATTGTTCACCTGCAGAAAACATTGTGGTGTGAGCTATAAGGCTTTGTGAAATAAGACATTCATTTTGAAATCTGCTGCTCCTTCTTTTTTTACCCAGGGAAAACTATTATCTGCTTCAGCAGCTGTTTGAAAAAGGAAAAGGCTTTCCTTTCTATCAGGGCCTTGAGGGCACTAACAGGCCTTAATGGCCATGACCTGCTTCACCTGGGGCCTCCTCTGTGGGCCCATTTCAGTTCAGCCTGGGGTAGTTAGTCCTTTTCTGGGCAAGCCTACAGGGCTGCTGGTGTCTAGCTTAGCTGTAGATCCTTTTGATTTGGCCTTTAGTCTGTGGAATGGTTTCCTCTTGCACCTACAGCAGCCTTGCCTGGCCATCGTTGGCTTTGTTGGACCCTGTCCTCCACTGCTGGACCTGGTTCTGGCTCATGTTCCTGCCCTGACCTTAGACTGCTTCATTGCTATGGACTTGCCTGAGAACCTGGACTCCTGGCTGAATTTGTCTGCTGCCCTGCTGAGGTGCTGCAGGATGAGTCCTGGCCATCAAGGTCTTGGCCCTGCGTCACCCTCAGTTACATAGTCACATAGGCAGCCACCTCTTGCTGCTCCCCAGTGTTGCCCATGCAAAGCTGGCTGGAGATCCAGGGGGGAGGTAAGAGAACCATTTAGTCTAAACTTTTTTTCTTTTCTTTTCTTTCTTTCTTTCTTTCTTTTTTTTTTTTTTTTTCCCTCCTTTAAATTGCAAAGTCTTTGCTAAGCTTGGGATGCTTGGAGATGGATTAATGATGTTCTTAAAAACTGAATAGTCTTTGGTTTTGTTGAAAACCTAAATGCTGTTATCTGGAAGCTGGAGAATGAAATAGGCTAATTACAGCTTAGCAATTCTTAAGTTTTTTGTCTCCAAGCAAAAAGATAAGACTATAAAAAGGTAGAAAGTCAATCTGATCGTTTGATTTCTTCTCTTAATCAGTTCAAGTGTTAAGCTTTTTTTTTTTAAAAAAAAAAAAAAAAAAAAGATTCTCAGCTCAAGATTTCCACTCTACTGGAAGTAGACTGATTTGTGCTAGATAATAGCCCAAACACAGGCCTGTGTTTATTTTAGTATTTTCACTTGTGTTGAATGGCATGGAAGCGTGTATAAGACAAGAATCTTAAACGATGAACAAAACATGCTACCATTTTTTTTTTAAAAAAAAAAAAGCAAAACTGTTACAAACTTCAAATAAAACAAAGCTGAGCCATGCATTTTCAATCAAACTTTCTCTGTAGCTGTATGCTATTTCTAGGGAGGCTTATAACCCAGTGTTATATTCCACACCTACTGTAAAGGTGTCGTGACTTTGATATTTACATATGCAAACGAGTTTTGAGAAGTATATGCAGATTTTCCTGGCCTAAGTGTAGCTGTCAAACTAGACCTTTTTACAAAAATAACTAAGAGAATGTGTTAAAAGGCTTAATGATTTAGTTAATTGAAAACAGCCTATTTTGGTTTGATATTAGGAAAAAGGCTAAGAGATAACAAAAGGCCTCTCTTCTGCTGCCTTTCTCTCAAGGTTGGTGAATTAGCACTGCTTCCAGGGTCAGAGCACTGTGGTAAGCTGTATTGCAAGCTCTAAATGCATTTGGTAATAGCTTTGCAAAGAGTTTATAAAGTGACTTTAAATGAGAGAGAATCTTGTTTTGAAGATTTCATAAATTTCATAATGCTGCTACTGGGGAAAAAAAAATCTGCTGTAGCTATTTAGTAAAAGAGCAGAATCTTTTCAGCTTTGGTACTATGTCTTCAATTATCTAGGCCTTCTGGATAAGCAATTTTGAGGGCTGTTTTGTTACAGCTCCCAAAGCTCTTTGTTTAAAATTAGATAGCAAAGTTCTGTTGTTAGAGCTGTAGCCAGTGTTTAGCTTTAATCTTAATTCTAGATAAATATGATATTATTTTGTAGAATTAAATATGATATTGTTTTGTAGAATTAGCTGGCTGTAAACAAATGACTCATATGCAGAGGTTATGGAATAAATTTCGTGCTCTCAGCTGAGCCGTGTGGCTGGAGCTTTGTTTAAGGGCAGCTGAGTTCAACCTTTTATTCCTGGTTCCTTGGATCTTAAAGTCATCGTTTAACTCATCTGCAGTGATTAGCCTATTAGGTAGTGAAATGAAATATTTAACAGGATATATGTCCGCCTTTAAGACCATGAAAATACTTATTTCATGTGATTAACTTTTCTGTGTTAAGTAGTTCTCTGAAATTATGAAATTAAGGGTGTACTTAGGTTCTTGCAGAACTAGGACTTTTATCATAAAACTCTGGTTTTTGAAGTCTTGCTTGTCCTACCAACTTTAATAATATTTATCATGACTGTGGGATATGCTGGAGACTCAAAGGGTTCCTTTTAAAAATACTTACATTTTTCAAGATTTCAGTCTATACTTAAAATGAATGTGAACCTTTTCATTTTCAGTCAAGGCTACTGAGTGCAATGTTGGAAGTTGCTAATGTACATATGACTGACTTAGATCTGTTTTATTTTTTCCTATTTTTTTTTTCTCTGAAAGAATTTGATCCTTATAATTAGTGAGGAGATTGGAACCATACTCATGAGGGAAAAATAAAAAAAAAATAAAAAAAACAAAAAAAAAAACAACAACAAAAAACTCCAACCTGCAAAAGGTTTTCCTTTTCTCTTCCCCCTCTTCTCTTCCTTCCCCCCCCCCCCAATGGAACAAAATGGGGAGGAAGAGGAGCAGAAGATGGGAAGAGGAAGCTGCATAATTCACATGTGGAAGAATATGGAAGATAAACTTATCATTCAACTTCTGTGACTAAATGTGTGAATAAAATACTAGTTAACTAAAAAATTCTCATTCTGGAGGGGAGGACTTGTAACTTGCCATCATGTCATGACCCGGTTATAGATCTTGGGCTGAGCGCTCCTATGTTGTAATTTAATTTGAGCAATACAGAATACTATGTGAATTTGGTTTTTGACTTCTCTCATTTTTTTTTTTCCTCCCCTTCTCCTAAAACAAAAGGTTAGGTCAATACAGCCCAGCAAGGCTGAGTGAGCTTTGGAGGAATAAATGACCTGAAGCAGTGACAATCAAAGCTCTTTATTTTGAAGTGAGGCCCGATTTCTTGCAACTGGCATCTGTGTGAAGTGTTATGTTGTCCATGAGCGACCTTGACGTCGCCCTGGATGACCAGTCTCTCTGTCTCACTGAGATAACAACTTTTTTCCTTGTGTTTCAGCTTCAGGTGTTTGGGTTTAACTAGATCATATGAGGAGCAGTTCAGGATGCAGCATTGTTATTTACTCTAGTGTTGCTTCTTTTACACTTGGTGCTTGAGTCTACCAGGATGAGTGTAGGCTGTTTACTATAATCTAGCACAACTTTGTTTTATATTGTTTCTTCTATGCTGAAACATTCTCTGTTTTAGTAAAGATTGGGAAATTAAGAAATGTGATGATTTATGCAACATGGCAGTTAATATGTAGGAAACAGTTTACTTGAAAGCTTTTATACTAATGGCAATGAATATAATGCTTTAATATTATAGTCCTCAACAAACCTGCTTCTATGTTGCTAGGGTTTCTCAGAGGAAATGATTTTTGCAAAAGGCTTGGTGGAATAGTTCTAGTGCCTGGATTCAATGTTTTTGTTGTACCACTGACTTGCTATGCAGCATTGAAACAGACTTTTGGTCTTATTTCATAAAGTTACCAAAGACTTAATCACATGTGTAGTGCTAAAATCAGTGCACCTAAGAGTTTGCAGAGTATAGTTTCTTTCTTTATAAAAACTCAGAACTGCAAACTTGCCAGAAAGTCAAAGCTTATGACCTCGGCCTGCTAATCTTTGTCACCAGTGCTAAAGGCCTCTAAAAAAACCTCAAGTCTCATTGAGGTGTCTCCATGTTACTCTCGTGATTATGCATGTGTGAATTGCCTGTGAGAAAAGGTGATGCTTAGTTTGATAATTTATATTGTTTCTGGGTACTTATTGCATACCTAGATCTATACGTAAATCTAGTTTCTTAAAGTTGCTACAATTGTAGAATGGGGAGGACATGGGGAGTCTAAGTGAAAGTCTTGTTCACTCCAGAATGAATCTCACAGTGTTTCGCTGAATAGATACTTGAGCCCCAGACAGGAGGGCTGCTTGTTTGGGGACGCCCAAGTTGCTTTGCTCATCAGGTGGAGTCTGTGTCCCTAAGGAAGCAGTTGAGAATACTGTGGGAATAGAGGGGAGCTTCTCGGTATAAAGTGTAACAGGCAGTGGGAGTTGCTGAACCTGAGCGACACTGGGCATATGGACCCACTAGCCAGGGCAGAGTCGGGGCTGGGATATTTCTTGCTAAGCCTTTTAGTCTTTCTTGCATAGCAGATTTGTGTTTTCCCTGCTTAAACATGATCTTTTCCTAGTTTATGCTGTAATAAAATATATCTTAATCTTAAAAGCGCCTTGGTGTGCTTATGTCTGAGTTGCAAACAGTTTTACTACCAGACTCTAGTCATCCTTTTTTCCCCATCAGAGAAGCTCACTGTGGTAAATGAGAAAAAGCAAATCTGACTGTCTTGCCTTTAATAGTATGCTTCTTGCTACACAGTTTTCTGGACTATTTTTGCTTTAGTATCTGTGGTGTATCTCTGCTTAGCAGTGAGCAGTATTTGGGAGCTGTCTTGTTTGCTCTCAATACCACTGATCTAAGGCAAGGAGGAGGTTTTGAAATGTATGAGGGAGCCTTCAAGTATGAACACCTTGAATAAGGAGGTAGTAGCATACCTGTGGGCCTGAGCAAGTACTTTATACCAACAGGCACTTTGGTGTCAATGGATCCAGGGTCTAAGGCTCAGGTGTAATGTAGGGAGCTCCTCCAGAGCGAAGCTCTGGCTGTGATGCAGTGCTTTTTCCTAAACCTGGAGTTTTAAGCCTCACTACATACAGGTGGTATGATTAATGTACACAGGAGATTCGTGAGCAGAAATTCAAATGCAAGTGTCTGTACCTGGTTTCAGGAGGGAGGGCACATTCTAAATTTTATACTAAAGTGTGTGAAAGTGCAGTTATGCTATTACTTAGAGAACTCAATGCAACTGTAGTATAGTTCATAACTTTCACTTAAACTTTTATTGATTACTGACCCCAAGAAGTTATCCACAAACAGGAGCATGAAAAACTAAATGTGTGCTGTGCAGAGGTTTATTTCAGTTAAGGGGATAGTAAATATAGTTGTACAAGAGAGAAGAATTTTATGGAGATTTGTTTGATGCTGCAGATGCTCCTTGCAAATACTGCACTGGTGGCTGGTGAAATCTGCCAAGTAGAAAAATGAATCAAGGCCACAACCTCAATTTACAGTGTAATAAAACTAGAAGTTGAAAGGGTGTGTGTGGGAAGGAATGTTTCTCTTGAGGCCCGGGCCAGGGGGTTACCTCTCTTGGTATGCAACTCTGTCTCTGCCCTTGTGATTGGGTGCTGTACTGAGGATGTGCTATGTTTCTGGGCTTCCTCTTGTGATGGGTAGAGGCTAGGGCACACTGCAGTAATGGTGCAGAATTTTTAAATATAGGTGTGCGCTAATGTGCTTGTAACTGGCCATGAGTTAATACTAAATGTGTGCTTGCAGAATTCATGGTAATGCTGTGTGTTTGAAGGAGAGGGATGTGTGTTAGGTATTTGCATTGATAACCAAATGACCCCTATTCCTGTGTATATGTAATTTCACATCTACCTGGAAACGCATATTCATATTTCAAGGAACTCATGTTATGGTTATGAGTGGCTGACAATATTGGAACTAGAGGCTGGAACAATTAAGTCTTATTTTACACGTTAATTGCTGTACTACTTGGTATTTTCTTCAAAGCAAAAGCTTTTATCGCTGATTTAAATTCAATTTGTATGGATTAACAAAGATTAGTATAAGAGTTTAAAAAAATGTATATATAAAATGCTTTGTATAGTGTTGTTTGTTTGGGACCAGAGAACACTTAAATTGCAAACTACTGATTAACTGTATGGTGTTTTGTAGTTAACAGGATTGTACAGGTTTATCTTTAATACATCTAATAAGCAAGCATCTAATCTATAGATGAGTTGTAAGAGGAATGCCTTAATTTGATATCTACATCGTTTGCTAGCTGGGATCAGCATATGGATGTCTCATGGAAGGTCTCAGAGGATGGTGGACTGGGTGTAGCTTCCCCCCTTGCAGATGAAAGGAGGAAGGAGATCAGGGCTGTGATGTCTTCAGGGATATTTTGTTTCCTTTGGGCAATATTTAAGTTCCTTTTCTGCCTTCCTTTCTTTGGCTGTGACTTCATGACTTGCAACTTGAAGCGCAATTGATTCCATAGCTGTTGTGTTTCCTTGTGGATGTTAAGAGGTCTGTGAGAGCCAACAAATTCACTTAATGTTGGCTGTTTGGGACATCTGTGTCGTGGTACAAATGCAGGGTAGGTCATAGAATCAGTAAGGTTGGCAGGGACCTCTGGAAATCATCTAGTCCAACCTCCCTGCTCAGCAGGATCACCTAGAGCATGTTAGACAGGGTTGCATCCAGGCGGGCCTTGAAGATCTCCAGAGAAGGAGACTCCACAGCCTCTCTGGGCAACCTGTGCCAGTGCTCCATCACTCTCACAGTAGGTAGTAATGTCTTTCTGCTCTAGAGCTTGCTCTGTGCAGAAGCTTCCTACTTGGTCTACTGTTGTGCTTACCTTAATCAAGTATTTCTAATTTGAAGGTCCCTTCCCATTTAATTTTTTTTTCCTTGCATGCTGACAAGATGTGACAGAGGGTAGCAGACTGGTAAAGCCTGAAGACCTGTAGCTAAAGAAGCTGTTTCACTTTGTTATACTTGTGCAAAAATTAAACTTTTGTATGCTATTGGATCACTTTTTCTTTGGGTAGCAGATATGCTGATGACAGCATTTCAGATTTAATGTATCTTTAAGGTGTCAAGCATAGTTCTTTTCCTTTAGATTTGTCATTTGCACTTTTTAAATGAATTTAAAAGTTTCTCTTATTATTCCACATTTAGAATGGACTCATTCTTATGTCTCAAATTAAGCTAGTTCTGCTTCAACTTTTTTGTCAATTATTCCTGTAATTAAGATCTGTAAACTCTCAATAAGGTTAAAAGAAGTGGCACTCCTACTATCTAACTTCCTTAATAATAAATTGCTTAAAACTTCTGAAACAGCCACTACAAAGGAAATGATTAAGGAACTTGACAGGCTATATGCAGTTGTGAGAAGAGCAAACTCTTCAGAGTAGTCTCATCAAGGATCCCCATTGTAAAGTCTGGAGTGCACCCACTTAATTATGGAAAACCTGGTGTGGTGCTCTGAGGAAGAAGCATGTCTTTTTTTTTTTTTTTTTTTTTTTAAAAAAAAAAAAAAAGAATCCCATGCTGAAGTGAAATATTTAATTGAGTCCAAAGTATCATTGTACTCTATAACAAGCCAGCTGAAATTTAGGCTGCTAAATATTTTATTAGTGTTGATGTTCATTCTAGCCATATATCAGATCATGGTAACAACAGCTGAAATCTTTCTTAGAGAATATAAGATTCTATTATGTAATTTTCTTTTTTCCTGATGCTTATGGTGGCTGATATGGAAAGGGGCCTCGAGGAGAGCTCTACTTGAGATATGAAGCACCCAGGCTGAAATGTTTAAGATGGCCTGGATGCCATACTGGAAAGAATTCATAAATATGTATAATTCTTTATACAGCTAGATACCTTTAAAAATATTCATATAAAAATGAAAGTATTGTATTAAATCACTGGCATACAAACTCTTTTTTCAAGCCCAAGGACACCTATAAAGAACAAAAAACTAAAAGAAAAATGTTCTGTTCTTTAAAGCAAGCTTAAATAACTTAAATACATTTTTTTGTATATTCTAAACCCAGTTATATTAAAATGATTTAGGTTTTTGCCCTCTTCTACTGCTCCTGAAAGTTAACTTTAACTAAAAAAGTTTGTGTTGTAGTTCAGGTTAATGCATAGCTTTTATTAGCTATAAATAATTTATGTAATCAGTATTTTATGGCGCTTGTAGTGAAGGGCCACCATAAAAGCAGTTATATGTACAGAATGTCAGAAATTTTTTTGTACTTTTTTGAAGTCTTCTAGAATATTTTGGGGGGGATTAATGCATGACTACATGCTATAAAGTTTTAAATATTTTAATACAACATAAATATTTTATTATAAAATGCATTAAATGCAAATATAAACACCAGTCATTACAAGCCCACTGTTTGCTTCAGCAGCCTAATATGGATAACTTAAACTTCACTTAACAGAAAAATAATACTTTTTAGTAAAAATAAAACTTAGCTTAAGCAGCATGTAAGAGGCTGCATATACCAATGGCATACGCAGATTTCCACTGACTTACAGATTTCATTCCATTTGCAAATTACTTTGACCCTAAGTCCAAAAAAAAAGTGCTTTAGAAAGGCTACTTAATTCTAAGTGCAGGTAAGCTATAAGTAGATGAGAACGGTACAGACCTAAATCCCAGTTTGGTAACTTATTATAGTATCATTCCTGTGCTCTCATGAGCCAAACATGGGACTGGGGCCAAGAATTAACAGAGGCCTTATTCTTGTGCCCGCATTGCTTTACTAGCGCAGTGCTCAGCTTTCCTTAGGAAGAAGGAAGCCAGTTGTGCTTTATCCTCCTGTCACTTGATGCCTTTTGAAACCGCCTCTTTGCTCTAATGTTCTGCTATAATGAAACCTCTGCAGTAGCTGCTTCCTGTGTGTCTGTAACCTTTTTATCTTCTAGTAACTGCAGATAACCTTGTTTATATTCTACAGAATAAGAGCAAATTTTTTGGAGGGATGTGTGGGGGGGTGGGAAGTGATTCATTATTTCTATCTTGATAATTACGAATACCACGTTAAACATCCCTCTAACTTTGCTGCTTTCAGAGGTGAATGCTTCCAGTTATTGGAAACCCTGAGGCACGTCCAAGTCAGAGTAACCAGGTTTCCTATTTGGCTACAAAGCTGTTGCACTTTGTAGTGTAGGTGGTATCTAAACATAGGGCAGTAATATCTCCTAGCCCCTGAACTTTAAAGTAGTTACTGGGCCTTCTGTCACTTTTTATTTTTTTTTAATTAATACCATAAGTTCTCCAATTCCACTGCATTTCTAACCTTTGTTACCTTGTTACCTTTGTCAGCGTTAACTTGATTTCTTAATTTCTCGAGTTCTTTTTAAAGGACTGTATATTCCACATATTTGTGTTTTATGAATGCAGTGACAGCTCCAGCATTTGTACTAGTGTAAGCTGACTCTGCTTCATCAGATATTCTGTGAGTTATTGTAATTACATTATATGTTTATCATATTAATTCAGTCCTTTATATTATGAAAAGTTATTTTGCTTTGTAGGCAGGTTATATTGCAAAAGGTATATACTGTTTAAACTAAATACTTCACTGCATATGCTTCTGTGAAATGGTATTGTCTAATGTTTATAAATAAAAGCAATATATTTCTGAAAGCCTTGGATTAGGTAAACAAGTAAAATACAGTATCCAAAGGAAGCCGTTTATCTAAAGCCATTTGCTTAAACGCGTCCCTTGCTTTGTATTTACAGTTTTGTAAGCTTTTGTTCTCTGCTGCAGGCCTAGAGCCCGGATAATTGTTCTTTCTGTGCTGTTACTTGGTTTATGCTTGTTGGCTTCCTAAACCCTACAGTATCAGGAAAAAGGCTCCGAACTTTTTCCGTCCAAAATTTAGAATTATTTTGTGTTTCTGGCTCACTCTATTTAAGAGGAAGTTTTGGTAAATGTTTTCCATGCGTTAATCTTGTAAAGCTATATGTTGTGCTTTTTAGTTATATAGTTTATTGCTTTCATCTTTCTTCTAATTCCGTAGACTTTAAAGTCAATCTCCATGTTTTCCATAGCATTGAACTAATGCAGAAAAGGCCTTAATGGTAATAAGGGAAGTTCCACTGTTCACTTAGTGTTCAGTGGACTTCTGTTGAGTGCTGCTTGTTTCTGGTTAGTTCTCAGTCTGTCTTGCTGTAATCAAGAGCATGAAGAAGTAGGCCTTATACCTTCATACACTTTTGTGCGTGATCTAGCGCATATTTGCAATGACTAATTAAATCATTACATATTCTTATAGTAAAAATTACTTACCTGAATGTTTTTTCACCTTCCACTACATATTTGAATTTTTCAAATCTCTTTGGTTTAGGTCTGTAATATTTCTGTATTTTTTTTCTTACCTTTCTACTGTCCAAGTAGTGCAGATGTGACACATGCTCCGTTTTGCATGGAGTTAGCATAATGGTAGGGTTCAAATCCAATTCCTTACTGGGGTGGAGAAATTAATATTTTTGGTTTTCTATTATTGAGGTATGATAACTCTACTCTCTACCTGCAAGGGTTCCATAGTTTAAAATATGTATTTAAGGTATAAATAAACAGATGGTAAAACAGAATGAACAGTCCTTGAAACACAAACATCTTGTGTTTAAAACTTGATGACGTAATTGCAGTTGACTTCTGTGAGAATATAGAGAGAACCATCATCAGTCTTATGGCCAGGCATTAAATGCTCCATGCTTACACCAGAAAAAGTAATTTGCAGAACATTATTCTGCTATTTATGCAGATCTGTCTGCTTTTGTCACTATCAAAGGTATTTTTGAACGCTTTTTATTCAAGTACCTGTTACAACCCCGTTTGAGGTTTTCATGTCAGGAACTAATCAAACACAGCAAGATGCAATACATTTCTGTTTAGATAGTAGATCTAAAAGACATTTGAAGAATAACGGGGAGATGAAGAACCTTGCCCAAGGTGTTGCAGCTGTCAGAGACAATACGACTTTTTTGCTTCTTATTTTGGAATCATATTTTCCAAATGTTGTCCAGCTTCATCTCTGGGTTTACTATTCTTTTCCTATGGACAGAGATCTCTGCTTTTCCATTCTGTAGTCTGGAAGGGTTTACACTATTTTGCCTACTGGTTGCATTCATCTTGTCTGCCTGTCTCCTACTGTGCATCTCCCCTGAAACAAACATTTTATATCCAGATTTTTTATTAAAATGCACTATTAACTCTCTAAGATCCTTTGAAGAAATTTGTAAATTGACAAGAAACCTTTTTCTGATTTACGTATTCAAACGTGGGGGCCTTGTAAGCTCTTCATAAGCACAGTTCAGTTGATTTTAATCATAATACACTGTCTGAGGACACAAGTAACCAGGCAAATCAGCTTTATTTCTGAGTACAATTTTAGATTTATCATGGTGTAGGTATCATGTTTATTTTTCACATCTTAGTGATCAGATTTCCCTTTCACCATGCTTTGGTGTGCATGGATATTAGGAAACTTGTCAGGTTTATCAGATGTGTTTTGTGCAGTTCACCTTGTCCCTGATGGAAGTGCAGTACTGTCTGGCTTCACTAATGAAGAAATGCGTACTTATTGCCGTAACCCTGAGCTTTGCTGGCTCGTTCCTTACAGGAAACCAGCGCTGGTCTGCAGGCAAGCTAGTCTCTGCTGTTGCGTAGCTATGCTACAAAAGCTGTAATTTAAAGGAAATGTTATTCTAGAATGGCTGTAGAGATGGGGAAGGCCACTGAGCTGGTGAGCAGAAGCTGATGGAAGTGTGTTTTCCTGTTTCTCTAATTTGAACGTAGCAAAGGCTTGTAACAATGTGCAGGATAACTAGTTAGAATAAGCCTTGGTATAGTAGAACTGCATTAGAAGCCTCAGGAACTCATTATATAAATATATGTTTGTGTGTGTGTGTGTGTGTATATATATATATATATATATATATATACACACACATATACACGAAGCCTCTACCTGTCTTGAATATTGTGCAATTGAAATAAGACCAAACAGCATTTATCTAGATGTGAAAGAAATGCTATACCAGCCAAATCACTCAAAGACATTGCCTTTAGATTTAGGGCCGTGTTTTGTGGCGGAATAGAGGATGCTGTTTTTATCCAGCAACACAAAAAGCAGCTTGTAAAAAAGGCTTGTATGTGATAGCTGATACGCTGATTTATTTTTGTCCAACTCTACAAACTCCATGAGTTTCTTAATAAAATGTGAGAGCTTTTCTTGTATTCAATCTTGTATTCGGTCTGCTGTGCTTCACTCTGGTTTCATTCCCATTGTATACCTTTTAAATTTTTTTTTAGCAGAAGCCCTAGTGAATCTTTAATCTGATCCTTTTTGTTGTCCTCCTAGTTCTTGACATGTGAATACTTAATGAGGAACTACAGAATGCTTTAGGATTATGAGGCTTTAAAAAAAATCTAATTACTTTCACTACTAATGCTCAAGTGTTTTATTTACAAGCTGTTAGTCATCTTTTAGTTCTTCTGATGGTGTCCACTTTTAATAGTAAGCTCTCCTAAAAATAGAGGAACTAGATCGCTTGACAGAATTAGGATAAAAGCAGTTACACAAGCATCCATCAGGAGATACAAAGGGTTGATAACATTTGGCAGGGAAGGGCACGGGGAGTCAGAGCTCCTAGGGGCAGTTAACTTGCATCCAGCTTGGCTGCAGCTGAAGAGCGTTTCTGTGGCAGCTTCCTTTGCTGTTCCCTTGAACCTTAAAAACCTTCCTGTCCCTCAGGAAGTATATGAAGCTGCACAACTTAAGTGTTCTCTTCAGTTAGTCCCAAAGACTTTTTTTAAAAAATACAAATCACTTAATCTTTTATTTAAAAGTTTTTTATTTCAGGGTCTTGTTAGCTTTGTATTTGGCTGAAGACCTTTGATGCAAGTTGACTGTGGAGGCTCTCCACCTTATGAATGCTTCCTTTCACCTCCTTCAATAAACGATTACGGGCGTACCCTCGGCTGCCTTAGGAGTGTCCTGCTGTGGATGTACTGTCAGTACATCCACAATAAAATGCAGCCAAAGAAATGGAGTCTCAAGTGTTTTTTTGTTTTGTTTTGTTTTTTTTTCCCTAAAAAAAAGGAAATTACAGTTCCTTGCTTACTGGAATCTCCAGGAGGTGAGCAGCTCTCTGCATGCTGAGATATCAGAAGAGCAAGGCTTTGCTTCACCCTATATAAGCTGTGCCTGTAGGAAATGTAGGTTTGATTCTCTAGCATGCAGTGCACCTTCTTGGATAATCAGAAAAAAATAAATAGCAAAGCCTGTAGATGCTTACTGTAGAATAGGAAAAAATCTATATTCCTGCAAACATATCTGTGGGTATGTATGTTATTCCCCTAAGTAAGTACTTGAAGGCTAAAACCCTGTAATCCTTTGGAACAGTTTTTTCTCTGCCCAAGCAAACGATTGACACTTAATAATTTCACTGCTGTAGGTCACTGTGATGCTTGTGTGCTCATTTATGCAAAGGAAATAAGTTTCTGATAAGCAGGTTTGTATCTTTTATGAGCAGACACGGTGCTAGCTGAATTGGGAGTTTCCTGTGAAAGTGTCATTTTGATCTATGAATCCTCACTGTAATGAGAGCAGAAAATAAAGCCACCACAAGAAAGAAACTAATGAAAACAAAATTCAACTGTAATAAGAGACTAGCAAGAAGAACAGTCTTTAGATAACTCTGGCTTCAAAAAGCTGATGGTTTAATTAAAATCCTTCTTGGGTACTCTGGGAAATATAACTTTGCATTTAATAGGAATATTTTCCAAAACAAGTGTGAATATATTTCAAAATATAAATTAATTGGTTACTGGCTAGAAAATAAGTATGAGATTAGCAGGTATTTGTGCTATGATCTGCACTGTTTGCTGTCTAGCTGTGTTACCGGCACAGTCAGGTATTCTATTTTTTTTTTCATGAATAGCTTTGCAAAGTGATAGCTTTGCAAAGTGGAGCTATTTCAATATTTTGCTTAGATTTTGGATACTACTGAAACAAGGCTATTGAAGGAGAGCATATTTTTAGTTAAGTCCAGAGCATTGTGTCATGGAAGAAAAAAGTACGGGTAGTTACTCCTATTAGAAGGGATCAAAGATTTGCATATTGTCTTGAATGCTTTTAGTAAAAATGAGCCGCATTTAGGTGCGGTTGATTTGTGGTGCAAGATGAAAACCTTTTTGAATAAGAACACTGATAACTTCTCAAGCTTCACAGACTGTTTCTAAGTTTATCTTTGCAAAGTTCGTGCAAAGCCTAGTGCGTGTCTTCCTTATCCTTGTGTTGCAGCGCGTCGGAGCGCTGCATGACAATTGCTTGCTTTCCGCCGCTCCGAGTGGGTTAGAATTAGCCCAGCTTTGCAGCTAGGCTGAAACGCAGCTAGAACACAGGCTAAGGGATTTGCTCAAGGTCGTCCACAGCTAGGATGAAAATTTACAAATTCTCATCTTTTAGGATTTAAAAAAGTAACAAGGCCTGAAATGGGGGAGGAAGAGGTGGAAATATCTCTTATGAGCTTAAGCAAATTGAAACACTATTTTGCTTCTGTCTACAATAACCATGTAGACATGAGGAGTGAAAAAGAGAAATCCGAAAGAGAAAAGAACTTAGGTTTCTTTTTATTTATTCTGCTTAAAATTAATTGTTGAGGTCAGATTTTGTCAAAGCTTTCTTATACTCCTGATCACCATGGAATCTGCGTGCCCCTAAATGGGGAATGTGAAAACTTGTCTGAATCAGACTTGATTTATATAGAGATTATATAAAGAGATTTATTTTCTAACCTTCATGCAAATCACTAATGTTCCTATAAAATCACTAACGTAAAAAGACTGGAATTGGTGTGGAAATCTGAGTTTTTAAAAAATGTGTATGCCTTTTTTGTGCACTATCAAATAATTTGTTTCTGGTAGTGATCTGCTTCTGAACAAAATTTGAAATACTCTTTTTTAAAAAAAAAAGAAAAAAAAATCCTGGAGGGAATACATATCACAGTAAGAGGTATGAGGGGCTTTTCTGTGATGTGTATGGTGTTTTGTGTTTGTTCTGCTGCAAGGGTTAAATGCTAATGGTTCTTTGAGTGTTACTGCAGTGTGATGCTTTATGTATGCTGTGAAGCATGTTCAAAGATCAGGAAACCAGAAGAATAGTAAGATTCCAAATTAGCACATGTTACCCCTATTTTACCAATGTTTTCCTGGGCATGCAAAGAACAGCCAATTGATTAGTTCAGGCAGAGTCCTTCCACCTTAAAAATAAACAAAAAATGTAAAAGTGAGGTGATTGTTATGCAGGTGAACATGCCAAACCTCACACAGTCTTCAGAATACCAATGAATTTGAAAGCACTGACACAACAACAGCGCTTAGGTTATTTTGCATTCAAATTTTATTTGCACTTATCTCTTGGTTAAAAAAAAAAAAAAAGACATTTGAGATTCAGACTTTAAAAACTTTTGTAATAAAGACTTCTTGAGAAGATCTTCAAAACAAGTTTTATGTTCACTTAAAGGCTTTTAAAGGCTTTTAAAGAGATTCCTTTTCAACCTCCAGAGTTTATTCTAGTTGACTGCCTCATTGTGCATTTTTTTTACTCCCTCCAGAGTCCTGGAGCACAGATTTCTCATTCTGGTTCTGAAAACAAAATTTCAGTCTTGGTACGTCAAGGTACTAAGGGAATTACTTGAGTATTTTCCTGCTGTTCCATGCAAAGGAATTGCCTTTACTAAACCAGAGGCTACATAAATCATTCTCAACTCATTTGATTTCTGGGTGAAGTTAACTGCCTTCATAGTTCAGAAGCAGCAGCACTGTGAACTCTTTAATATAGATAATGTAACTGGTACATATTATTAAATAGCTTGAGATTATCACTGTATATTGGAGCCAGTGTCTAACACAGACAAAAATATTTATGGATCTTGTAGATCACACTTGCCTTAAGGTTATGCAATAAACAGGAACCAGTCCTGAAAGAATAAATATTTCTGCAAGTAAAGGAAGTGTGTGGAGTACTTATTCTGTCTATTGTTTGAATTTACTGTGATAGAATATTTGGGACTTCTGGTAAAGTGAACCCAGGAGGAGCTCTTCATCTCCAGACTGGTGTTGGTTTATAACTTTGCACATAAAACCCCTATTAGTTTGTAAGTGCAGCTGTATTAGCAAAGGTTGCCAATGTCAGTAATTTCCTGGGGTTTCCACCACCTCAGCCTAATTAAACAGGAGGTGATTTGAGGATTTAGTGTTCCTGGTAACTTAGTCAAATGATGACTTAGGGCCTAGCTGTGGTGTGTAAATGGATAATGATGATTGCAGAACAGAATTTTCTGTATTTTTGGGGGGACTTTATGGCAAATTTATGGACTTTATCACATTGTAAGTGATGATGAGTACATGCTTGTTGAACTTCAACTGAAAGTTCAAGCTCCAGTAAAAAGCAATGTGGATCATATCTCACTGTGCTGAAGCCAACATGCAACATGTCCTGCTGAGTTTTGTTTGTACTTAACATGGCAGAACCTTGCAATTATAGTGTTTGGGTGAACCATAGGGTAACTGCCTGTGACCTATAAACACCTTTTTTTTTTTTTTTTTTTTTTTTTTTTTTTTTTTTTTGAAACAGTCAAATTGTGAGAAGAGCCAACCTTGAAGCCTGTCTCAACAATTCTTTAAATGTATCAGAAACTTTCTGATTTCTACAGGAAACAAATAAATGTATGGCTTAAAGTTTTGGACAAAAAAGATCACTGAAATGCTTCTGTGTTGAGATGCATTTATGTTGGCATATGCTTATGTAATATTTGCTTTAATTCATTTATGAACCTGCTTTCCATCCTTAAAGAGAATTATAGCTGTTCTGTCCTTTTAAAGCTGTGATGTGTATGTTTGCCTCTTACTGTGTTCTCTCCAAAAGTGATGGAGATCGTGACAAAATAGGAAAGAAAAGGCAGAGAAGAAAAAACTTAAAAGAAAAAGGTACTTAAGTCAGGAAGCTGTCAATAACATCATGCAAACTAAATTTAACAGTTAACTTAGTGGTGACAGAAATATAATCCATATAATTTATGCATCTAATATAATCTGTCATTTGTGTTTAAGGAGTAGAACAAGGCAGCATCTAATAAAATGAAGAGGAAAAATGAATCTGTAAGATGAGTGACAGAAATATTCATTACCTCAATTCTTTCTTATGGTGTACCTCCCTTTTCAAGCAGGAATCTTAAGAGCTTGATCCATGTGAAGTATAGAATTATTACATTAAAGGACATCTCCCCCTTCTCCCCTTCTTGTCAAAACTTACAATTGTTCCAGTTCAAATCCAATCAAAGAAGAATCAGGAGATTCTGACTTCATCCTGTGCAAAGACAGCAAAGGAAGAAAACAGGCCAAGGACTGTTTCAGAGAGAACTGATATGAGTGCAAGTTAATTTAAAATCTCCATTTGTCTTTCCAGATCATGTCCAGGCTATGTATTAGGTACAGGCAGGTGAAAAAAGGAGGTCAATCCACCCTGTCATCTGTGGCAGATGAAAGCAAATCCATATACTATAGAAGACAACTGTAAATATGCAGCGCTACAGAGTAAATGAATACGAGACAATGTTTGAGCTGCAGCTGGAAATATAAAACAGGGAAGAAACTGTGGCACACCGAAAAAAGTCTGCAGCAAAAACTTCCAAAGGCTCTAGGCTCATGTGTTCCTAGTGTTTCAGTTGCCCCTGTAAATGGGGAATGGTGATTAGCGATGGCTGTGTCCTGAAGAAGCGGTGCAGTGCAGTAGCACAAGCTGTCATAGATTTACCAAACTAATCCTAGCATAGATGGGAGGCCTTGATAATCAGATGTTGACTTCAAGGCGTTGAGTGTAGCTAAGGAATAAGATGGGGTGTAAAAGTAGCTGCTGTAACTTTTATTTCAATGGTGTGTTTCACATTGCACTATAATCTAGGCCTTTTGCTGTTTTCAGATTGTTGGAGGAGTGGGGAAAAACTGCAGCATGCAACAGTCTTAAACCCGGTTGTAGTTTGTGAAGGCTGAGATTGACCGTTAACGTGGCTAAGGAAAGGTCTGACTCCTCCGCTGCAGTACATCTTACAGTGTGGAAAAAAGTAGTTTGTCTGCACAGCTGTGGGAAGGGAACTTTTGAAAAAATATAAATTTAGTGCAAAATCCTTCTTACTGTGTCAGGCATTAGTTTCTATAAAAATATTTTCTATTTAATACATGCTGGTATTTGGGAGTTCAGAGACTAACTGTAGCACATTGCAGACAGTGTGATATTTATGTGATGCGATGAAGACATTTATCCACAGGCATTTTTTTGTTAGCTTAGGAGATGCTATTGATCTAAAAATGGGAAAATGTTCTGTTTGCAGAACAGCCAATGGTGCAAACAATGTATTACCTCTGCCTTTTTGTTTGTAGATTGTAATCCTGTGCTATTCTTCTGTTAAAGCAGAAGGCTAACTCCATTCCTAGTTGTATTTGTGGTATGTGTTAACAAAGTATAGTGAAAACAATGTATTCTCCATAAGCTGTTCTGCTAGATGTGGTTGAAATGCAAAACTTGCTTGGAGGTTTTTAAAGCAAAATATTTCCCATCAAGTACTTAAAATTTAAACACTCCAAAAATACTTTCCAGAATGTGCACATTTTAATAAGCAGTTTGAAGTTTAATCTCTCTATTTGATACATAAGAATGAAACTAGAGAGAACTTGTTTCAGCAAAACTGTGGATATATTCCTTCATCTAGGTCTGCTTCAGATCTTTTGGGAAAGAACTAGCTCATTGGTCCAGATTTGCACAAAACCTGTATTTCCACCATCATAGCCTAATTTTATATAGGTTCTTTTCATACACATTCCTGGAAAACATTACTTTTGAACTAATCTCATATGTATCTCAGTGATCATTTAATGGTTATTAAGTGATCACTTATTTATCATTGTGGCATTTAAAATCCCCGGTGAAGTTTGGGGCTATTCAGTGACAAAATAAGGAATATCTACTTCAGACCTTGAAATCTAAGTAGCGGTATAAGAAGAAAAAAGCAGCATATACAGTGTAATCACCACTGCTTGAAACTGTCAACAAAACATTGTCTCATGAGAGAACAGTTTTGCCAGACTGAAAACTTTTTGTAAAAACTTGGTAACTTCAATAAAACTTAGTTGTGAAAGAAAGTCAAACTGAGACATTTCAATACATGTCAAAACACTTCAACATTTCTGGAAGAGAACTTCTTGTGTTTTTTTTCCAAGTGTGTTAAATTTCATGCTACATATTTTAAAATACACTGAAATCAAATGTTTCTTTTACTCAAAATACCTATAATGCTAGTTTTGTAGGAAACTTTTCAAGTGTCAAATTTAGAATTGGGATGAAAGCTGGTTTCATAATGAAATTTTGTAGTGTTTTTGACCAGATGTGGGAAATGGCGTATGTTACACTCATATGGGCTCTTCAGGTGTTATTTATATATTTATACTGTTTTTTGGGTGCAGTGTGTATTTGGGATGTACACAAAGGGAAAAAGCCACACAGGAAGCAATCAAATGGTTGTGTTGCATGGAGCAGGACTGGAAAGGTAAAGCAGAGCTTGAAGGACAATTGGAGTATGGAAGATTTAGCAAATCAGCTGAAGATTGGTGTCAGAAAGCCAGTGCTTTGTCTTGAATCTCCTTCCTCTGTTTTGGAGACTCTCCATTCTAAACTGCTTCCCTTTCCCAGCCTGAGTGTTTTATTGTGGTGCTAGAAACTATTTCATATTTCAAAAGCACTAAGCCCCAAACTAATACTAAACTGTATATTTTGATTTAAAGTTTCTGCAAAATGTCTTTTTCTTGATGTAATGAAAAGGATGAGCTCATGTCTTGCTGTGCCATCAGGTTAAACCTTTAAACATAGATTGCTAGGTTTGTCAAAAATGTTGCCAGTGAATATTTAGTATGTCTTGAGTGAATTAAGTATATGTGACAATTGGATATTAACTGTTCTGAGAGAAGCCAGACTAGGTGAAGTCAGAATTCCCCCGAACCTTTTGAGTGCACAACTCTGCCAAAGCTTTTCTGCCTGTATTTGCTTTAATCCTTGCTATTCATGCTGTGCTAATCATGCCAACAAGGGAAGAGCTCTTATGTGACCAAGTATCTTAGGGACCAAAATAGCTCCAACACCTTCAAGTTTACTTTAAATCAGTCTGGTGATAGATGATAATGTGCATTGATGCTATTTCATCAAGATAGCTTCTTTAGATTTCTTCAGATTTGACTATCTTAAAATAGCGTGGAAAGTGCTAATAAATGGTTATATCTGCTTTTCTGTGAAGCTCTTTATTTTCCTCCTACCGAAAAACATACGCAAAATAATTGGCAAAACAAAGACAGAAGGAAGATCTGGAAAAATACCATTGAGGCTGCACTTTTGAGGCTACGCTGAAGTTTGTAGTCATTGTATTCATCAGGACTTTCCAATTCTTTTAGTTTCTAATATATAGTTTGGATAAAAATAATATGTATGCATTTCCCTAGCATTCAACTGAAATGAGATCACACTGAATTAGAATTGCTTCTGACTGGGGGAAAAAGCACTTTCTGCTAATGGAAGTGATGGGGAAATTTAAAGTGTGTATAGTCTTATCATTGATTGGTTCATCTTAAATAGGGCTGCAGAGAAAAATAATCTTCAGCTCAAAACTTTTAGGAGAAAAGTACAGCTGTATGAACATCTTTAAACAAAAACACCACACGCATCGCTACCAATTCTTCCTTTCCTCTTGCTTTCAAATAGCCAATATCCAAGTTAACTGATTTGCTTTGAGTCTAAGGACTTGATTAGTCTTAGTTTGTTCTATAATTTTTTATATGATAACCGTGCGTACTGATCTTTTCAGTTTATTTAAATAGATGCTAACCTTTTCAAGAGTCTAAGACTCTGTTTAGGATTCCCTCTTTTTGAGAGAAGTCCTATCTCCATTTTGACTTAAGACGTTGCTACTTGGCCAGATCTGTTCAGTTCGCATACTAAGCACAGCATAACAGAGATTTCAGATGTATGGAAAACTTCAAAAGACTAAAGACAAACCTGAAATCTCCTTTAATGTATATAACCCATGCAGTACAGCCAGACAGCTTTTCAAATGGCGTACTTAACTGATCTTCAATAAATGAATTCAAAGAAATAAACTCAAATTTGGGAGGTTTTTGCAACTATATAGAACTAGTAAACTTCCAACATTCTCGAGTCAACTGATAACTCAAGTCTGAATGGGTGTAAATGAAGACTTTCCTCTTATTTCATCATTCTCTGCCAGTCCACAAACACTGATCCTCTTTAGTCTGGGATTGCAGAGGCAGACTTCATATTCCAGCTCTTTGCTGGACCTTTTGTTGTAATATCAGTAACTGTCATATAGAGAAAATAGGTAACTCGAGTGCAGGATGGTCGTATATCCAGAACTGTGATTTGAATCTGTTGCAGCTATCATGAGATATTTATTCCCCAGTTTTTGAGTTTAGTACCTTATATTTTCTTAAGCCATTACACCATTGGGGAATGGTAAAAGGGCAGTGAACAGTGATCGGTCTGTTAGGATTCAAATCAAGAATGATTTCTGAGAAAAATACTGTAGAAAATCTGTATGAGTAAATTGTAAGGTTTTCCAGATGCAGTTTAGCCAGTCCATCCTGGGATAAGTGAAATTCTTCTTAAGCCACATCTGGTTCGGTAATGAGATGTTTTTTCATTGCCAGTCAAAGTCCCATTAGGTTGTAGAATTCCAAAGGAGCAGGCATATGAAATTCAATACAGTTGAGTTTTTCCTGTAGGTTTGGAATTGGAGGGAATAAACTATCCCTTAGCATTGTTTGCAGTGTACCCAAGGCCTTTCTCCAAAGGGACTGGTTACTAAAAATTTTGGAGAGCAGTTGCCTCAGTGATCATAAAGTTCAGGAGATTAAAAACTAAATAAAAATAATAACCTCCCTGAGAGAGCTGGGGAAGTAAAGCCAAGTGAGTCATAAAAGGCTTTCCTCATGACTGCTCTAATTTTGTAAAAGTGTTATACCCAATAAAAAAAGCTGTCTTGTATTCAATTCACACCAAGTGTTTTAGTACCAGACCAAGAGAGTTATAATTCTTTCCCCAGAGGATAGTAATCTCCCAACAAAAAAATATAATGAGTAGAAATAGTCGTGCTTAAAAAAAGCTAAATAATCAGCTTTTGCACCTTGGTATGAAAAAACAACAGACACAAACTGTGTTCATATGAAAAACATAGCTACCCGTCTTACTAATTTCCTTTTTCTGGGGTTTTCATATGTGTGTTTCTCTCTAGAGAGAGAGAGACTGGAATACTAAAGGAGTAAAAAACGAAGCTATGGGATGAACAGAGAATGGTTCTGTCTTGAAATTAAAGTGAGCGGAAGAACAACAAAAGAAATGGAAATGGTAAGTACATATTAGAATTTACATTCTGGTTCAACAGTAAAGCACCCAAATGAGAAAATTTAGTCTCAGATTCTTAAGCACTCTAGGTAAACACATGCAAACTGCAATTTAAAAGACTCAGTTGTCTTTTGTTGACAACGTAATCTGTTTTTTAATTGACAATCAGTTACTCTTAAAAATAAATAAATAAATAAATAAATAAAAAAAGCTTGAGTACACTTACCTCTCCAAATTTATCTCTGATCAAAGTTATCAAAGCAATTGCAGAAACAGTTATTTAGTACTTCAAGTCTAATTACTTCTACAGATTTAAATTGCTTTGTCTAACTGGAAATAGTGTTTCTTCTGTTGTCTTTCAAACAATAGTCTCAATGGGACCAAATTTCTATAATAGTAGGTTTTTACCACTTCATAATGTTTTTGTAAGCAGAATCTGAAAACATTGCAACAAAAATTCCAAGAGATTTATGAATTCAGACATCTTAATACTCTGTTTTCCTGTATTTGTCATCTCCTCTAAGGAGACTATTTCAGTGTATTTTCACTACACAGTGTAGGGTTTGGGGACTTTTTTTTTTTTTTTTTTTTTTCCCCCCTCTCTCCAGGAGGTTGTAAGTGAGAATATCAAAACTCTAGACCCGGATACCATCTTGGGTATACTAGAGTTGGAGAACTAATTTATAATTCTGTATGGTTTGTAGGCATCACTGTTCAATTGTGGCTGTAGCTACAGCTAACAGCTTGAAGATATAGTAGACAACTCTGAGGTTGAATATTAACGGAGAGAAGTCCAAAAGTAATCTTCACATAAATTTAAAGTTGGTGTTCTTATGTATTAAAGGATGGGCAAATGAAAGTGTTGCCCTAAAAAAGGGGGTTTATCCAATGCATAATGAAATATATAATTGATCACTGATAAAGAAATTGTATGTATACATGGCTTCCTTTTTGATAAGGAGTTTACATGTTGTTCCCTCATTATTTTTACATTCCTGGAATACTGCTCTGTCAGTGATTGACAACTTGTCAGACAATACTGAAGAATCTGACTGTTCCCCTTTAAATATTTTGCTGCCCTTATATTAATTTTGCAATTCAGATTTTCCACTCTCCTGATTTAGCTTACAGATAAATGGTTTGCTTCATGTCATCTTAGATTGATAAGTCAGACTAAAAAGCGAATAGCAATAGGAAAATTGGAAGATTGCTTTAATGGCTAGCACATAGAAACAAATGTTTTTTTTTCCTCTCGTATAAAAAATATCTAAAGATTGAGGCCAATGGTTTCTTTTATCTGAATTGGCAGCAGCAAGTGCACTGCTTAGTGCATAGAGGGAGATGATAGCCTTTTACATGTAATGGTGTTTCATTAACTTCCCTATTTATTCAAATTATGCTTTCACTGCTATAGAACTGTTATGTTTATATTTACATTTTATAGTCTTATGTTTACTTAAGAGGATAACTTGAAAACATTCCACAGATGTAGCAACACTGAAAATCTGCCACAATCCAGTGAGAAAGTGCTTAGTTAGTAAATGTCATTTAATCAAAACCAGCCAGGCTGCTAGGGGGGAAAAGACCCACTTTCACAGTAGTTGCGTTGGAATAAAGGAGATGCTGCTGCTGCTTGACCTGTGCGCAATTTGAGAGTCAAAGTTTGTGCTTTCAGCAACCTTGGTAGGTAGGTCAGTGAATGCAAATAGTTGATACTGCTGTAAGAATATTTTAGTTAATACAGCTGCAATTCTTGTTTTAGTACCTGTAATGGCAGGAAGCTGATCTGGTGAAATATTCCACCCAAAGCTCTTGCTGGTGCCAATCAGCGGTAGGCTTCAGAGGTGGTAGAGGGGAGCCCTTCCAGCTCAGCCTTCACTCTCTAGAATCCAGAGCTTAGAGTTCTGTTTGTGTGCGCCTTCTCTCCCTTTCTTTGCTCTTCATGACCTCTTAATACCACTTAAAAATACTTGTGAGGAAGGAACATTACTGCTTTGGGGTTTTTTTTGTTTTGTTTTTTGGTCACCTTTAAAAATGATTCAAGCCTTCTCTGATTTAGTGGAAGTACATGACCCAAAGACATGACTGTGGACTGAAGACTGGTTAACAGGTGGGATGCTGATACCCAAGACTTCCTCCTGCTATCTTATCTATTATTGTATGAAGACTCATTTATAAGTGTCTTGCTTATTTAAGTAATGTATTAATACAGATCACGTGATGAGCTTAGTATTCTCTGTGTGAGCTGTGGTGGCATTAACTGTCTTACTGCAGAATGAAGTAACCTCCTGTGAAGTTACTTTCATGTAGTCAGGCAGACTTACATTTATTCCGATTTTAAGGTATCGTACTTCGGACAGTATCTTCCACTCATTCAGAGACTTTGGGAAAATCTTTCCCATTTTCTGCTTGGCAAAGGGGACCATCCTGCTTGTGGGAAATGAGAATTTCATAAGTTTTTAGGGATTGTAAGTCGCAAGTCACACATCTGGTTGATACTAATGTGCAATAATTTGACAGGAATAGCGTGTGGCTATAAATCAGGTATTTTGAACTTTGCCACTTTGGTTTTCTTTTTAAATTAATTTCACCCCAAATCGTGGTTTCAACAGCTCTGTCTTTGGAGTCAAGTTTGAAATTAATGCATAGTACTTTCATCTGTGTAGATTCTGTACTGCCTGACAGTAATGGAACAGTGGAAGGCATAATCCTTCTGTAGAGTAAACGTAAACAGCAAACTATAGAACACAATTAAGATGGAGGAAATCCTTGTCTCCTAGTATTAGATTTATCGCTTACTGATCAGCATTTGCAAATATAACAGTAAAAAGATCTATTGCTTTTCTTTGGATGTTCAGTTCTTTCCACTTCAGAAAGCTGAGTGCTTTACAGCACTAATTTAGGATAACTGCTGGCAGCCTTACTATGGTACTTTTTATTGAGTACTCAATTTTCTCGTCTTGCCTATCATTCCACCTTGCTTTTTTCCTTGGCTTGCATGTGCTGTGCAATCTCGAGGTTTTTAAGGTTAGAACAGTTCATCTTTGATTAGCCTGAAGAATCAGTTCAAACTCTGTATGCTGAAGACAGTGTTAGAGGATGCTGAGATTGCAAAGTCAAGATTCCTCAAATTAAAATGTTCCAGATTTAAGGTAGCTGATGTAGTCTTAATGCATAAGCACAAGCTGAATTATGATACCTTCTACTAAGATGAAGTCTGTACGCTGCTTGGAGTAGAGCTAGAGCTCCTGAATTTCGCTTTGATTTGGATATAAAGCTGAAACTTGAACACGGCAACACTTGCTGCCTGTACTTGTATTACTAGGTCAAGGTTTGCAAGCTTTTTCCATCCAGGACGCCTAAGTCCCTAGCCTTCTTGACAACAGGGCTCCTGAGGTCTGGTGGCTTGAAGCTACTTGCATGAAGGGTTTATCCTGTTGCCAAAGACTTTGGGGCTCCAGGATTTAGGTGGTACAGGTAGCAAATTTGTCAATGCTTCTGTAAATGTTTTGGTTTTGTTTTGTTTTTTCCCTCTCTGTTTCTAGGGGTTCTGATTGGTGATAAATAGTACAAGCCAGAAATGCCTTTAATTCCAACCACATCTAGCTCTCTGCGCTTAATGAACTGCTTGTGCATTATTGGTGGTGAAAAGAGCACTTTCTTTAGAGTCAAAATGACTCTAAAATGAAAAGCCTCAAGAATCTCCTTGATAAGGTTTTGCACTGTCAACCTTATTAGTACCGGGAACTAATTCCTGTTGTATGCCCTGGTAGGGATGAGGAGGGGGGCTCTAAACTGTCAAAATCATTTTGCCAGACTAAATTTATATACTGGACCTCTGTAGAGTGAGGATCCTGGAAAATTCTGGGTTTTGTTACTGACCTATATGTGGCTATCTAAATAGAGATTTCTTGGATTCCAGTTATCTGTACCAATGTCCATACTGATCTGATTTTTATGTTCCTGAGTTAAAACATCTAAGGGGGAGGTTTTGGATTCTCTTCTGCTTCCTGCTCTTAACTCATTTAAAAGGTATATGTACAAGTGTGACTGAAGGACAAACAGGACCAAATGTGTAGTTAAACAGAAGTTTTAATATCTAAGGGAGTATTTTTTCTAGTGACCATGTACACAGTGAAAATGGTGAATTTTGCATCTGAATGTGTAATTCTGTAGACTTGCTTTTAGCAAATGTTAGTCATTTGACTGAAACAGTCCCCATGTATGAGATACATTTAAAGCTCAAATGAATACAGAAAGCAAACTGATTTCCTCATACAGTGAAATATTGCATGGCAGCCCACCAAATTCATCTGAATATGCAGTAACCCATTTTCCTGGATTTGCTCCAGTAGCATCCATAGCAGGTAAGTGATGGTATGTTGGGAAAAGAGGGCTGCATTCAGAGTAGAAAAACACTTACTGTGCTCACACGTGAACTAGGACAGATCTACTGTGTTGAAAGACTCTCTAGGGCTGGCTTATGCTGCAGGAAAGTGAGTTTTGGGAACCTTAGTATCTAGCTCTAGAATTATACTTCCAGTTACTGAGAGGTCAAGCTGCTGTAATTCCTTAAACTGTCTTTTCATTTTTGTTCCAAATGATCAAAGAGGTTTTTTGGTTTGGATTTTTTGTTTAGTGGGAGAGTTAAAGCAATGTGTTCCTTTAAAAAGATTGTAAAGGTTTTAGCTGGGTTAGAGCAAGTCAAGTAAAAATCTTGTTGAATAATTCTAAATTTTCTCACTTCCAAATCTTCCGTGTCCTGATGCATAAGGAGGGGAAAAGCTGAAAGTATTAACTATTTCTAAGTAATTTACTTCTCTAGAGAAATTCCAGGCTGTGAATTTTGGCCAAACTACCCATACTGAGTGTAACTGTGTGTGTGTGTGTGTGTGTGTGTGTGTGTGTGTGTGTGTAACTTGTTACTTAGTTCAAGAGATCTATCTTGCATTTTAGCTAGCTTGCTGAGCCTTTTTAAAGAAAAAATAAGTTGAAAGCACTTTTGAAACATGTTTTCAAATGAAATATTCTTGCAGCTTTGGGATTCATAAATGTTTTCAGACAAACTAATATCTACTAGAAAATATTTACACAGACATTATAAATGTAAGTATAGAAAGAATCAGTTTGTGACACTTTATCGTAAAGGCGTTTGCAAATGACTTCCTACATTACTCCACTAGCTCTAGTCATTTGTTCTTTTTCCACTGGAGCAGACTAAAATTCTTCTTTCTAGCTACTTGCCGCTATCTTCTGAAAATGAATTGTTCGCCATACAGCACCCACGATCGATGCAAATATGCTTTGACTTTTTTTTTCCTTTTTCAAAACCATTACCCATAAATATCAGAGTTCATTGCTGGGTTAGTACGTATTGTACTACTGACTTAAAATTACAGGAATCACTTGTAAACACCTTCATTTTGCATTATCATTCAGCAGTAGAATGATGTGATGCTTCGCTATCCATTTATTTCCAAACACAAACTCTTAATTCTGTTACCTGAATATAAGAACCCCTCTTTTCCAAGTTTCCTGTATGCGCACAGCACAGTGTACACACTATGTGGGTACAGCACTTTTCCAATATATTTTGGGTTTTGAGGTCCCTTAGAGAGAATGGAAATATTTCCCACTTTCCTAGTTTAGTTGCACTGAACTGACAGCTGCATTTGAATGCTAACATTAGAATTTTCGCCGGGGGTATTCATATGATTACGTGACACTTTATCCTGTACAGCTTGGATTTTTTTGGAATGTGATGACTACTTGTTAGTGTTTGAGGAGCGCTGTATAGTGAACCAGTATGGGGTGACTATGGTGTACTTCAGTACATGGTTCTCAGTATTTCTTTAAGTACTTTTTGACCTGGTGTATTGCCAAACTGTTGAAGACTGTGTTTCTGCCATCAAGGTTAAAGCCACTCACCACATCTTACATTCAATAGGACTAGAACCAAGTTTTCAAAGGAAGCATACATCAACTGTGAAGAAAATAAATGGCTGTGGTTACCCTCATCTGCCTGGGAAACAAAAGCATCCTGTGCAAGACTTGTGGGCCAGCAGTAACCGAGACACAGTTTTGTTTTGAAGTAGAAAATGGTACTAAAGACTTGGAGGGAGAATTTTGCCTGGGTGGCAGGGGCTGGGTGGGGGGGGGGAAGCTGTCTTTCTGCATGTTGAAGTCGGTTCACATAGTGAATTGTATGTATTTGCATAGCTTTAGCATGTAAGAGAAGTACTTTGAAAAACAGTTGAGAATAGTGCCTGGATTCAATAGGAAAGGTTAGAGCTGGACTCCTATTTGTTTCCCTTACTATTAATAGGCAGAGGCACAACTTCTGCTATCAGTTATCGCTGTCCCTGACTAGGAAAGTGCCACTGAAGGACAGCAGAATTGACTTCAGAGCAGGTGCTACATATGCTCTAGCAACTAATGTCTAGTGAGTGGTGTATTAAGGAGTTGTAGAGGGCCTTGGAAGGTCAATTTGAGAAGGGATCATTGAGATTCAGCTAAAATATATTCAGCCTGGTTGAGGCTTGCTTTTTGGCGTTTCAGAAGTACGGTTTGAAGGGGCTGGGGAGGGGGAGGAAGAAAAGGGATGTATAGTGAAGACAAAGCCTTGCTAATCACACTATTGGTCTTCTACCAAAGATAAAAGATGTATTTCAAAATATAAATGGCTATTTTCCTTTTTTCCCTAAAAAAGATTGCTTTTTAAAATAAATTTGCAGTGTAATAGGAAGTTCTGGTGTCACTATTTGAAGAGAGAAACTGCAGCTCACTGAACTTCTCCAAGCACTAGACTTCAGAGACATTACTCAGTGCATACTAATGGAAATAAGAAAAACATTTTCTTTCCTCAATGGAGGATCTGGGTTTTTAAAGTGAAAAGTTGCCCATTTCCCGAATGAAGGCTTGTCTCTACCAGCTTACAGCTTCACTGAGATGTATTAAGTTATTCTGAAGACTTTTCTTCATCACTCATTTGCTACTCACATATTTGTGCCTGTTTTATAACGTTTCTTTTTCTCCTGATCTGTGCTATTGGTGATTAATATCTTGGCTTATGCTCAGATTTCTGAATTCTTTTTCAGTAGATGATAACATTCCCCTGGTATTCTATTTGGATTTCTTCCTTAGAACAATTTAGTATTCAGCAGGTGTTCAGTCCCGGCTTATTTTCACTGCCTATAAGCAAAATAGAGGTTTTCCTCTCTGATATCCCTTATTTATTGTGTCAAAGTTGTAAAAGGGACTGATTTTTCTTCTTTTTTTTTTTTTTTTTTTTTTTTTTTTGAAAGTTTTTCTACCAAAACAGATATTGAATTTGGCAAACTTGAGGCAAATGAGTTCCTGGAAACTCAATACAGGCAAAGTTTTGACTTCAGCAAGCAATTTTTCACCTCAGAATTATAATAAGGAAGACAAACGAATTGTATTCTCAGATTAACTTCATAGTAATTTTTTTTAAAGCTGTTCACTTAAAGTGAATTCTCTGGCTCTTATTACAATGGCTAAAGAGTACACTACTTCATGTTTCATTCTGTATATTCCAGCATAGTCAACTCATGCTGGTTTAACACCTTTTGTATTTATTTGGAAAGACTTAGATGTGATCTACTCCGTCATTCCTGCAGATTCACTGAGACCAGGAAGTGGTCATTTACTCACTTTTATTCACCACTAAACTTCTTTGGAGGTGTTTCAGGCCTGGCGGTGAATGTAGGTAAATCTTTTGCTGTCCAAATAAGAAGCAAGCTGTTTAATTTTTTACCCTTGACTCCTGTTCAAGAAATTCCTCCTGTCTTAAGAGAACTTCTCCCTGATTTAACTTCTGTAAACCCTTGACTTTTCCTGAGGGATGTATCTCCCAGAAAGTAGATGTTCCTCTGATTCCTCTGATACAGATTTGAAGCCTCGTAATTGAAGTTTGATCCCTGATGCCTTAACACTCTTAACACTTGATACTCAAAGAAGTTCGACTCTTTCCTCCCTTTCAAAAAAACTTCTAGAATTCTTCACATGGACTTACCCTTTCTTCCTTTCCTGCCCTCCTCACCTTCCCTGTACCAAGTTCTGGGGCCTTCTTGAGGGAAGATTTGAGCATGAATAACTGAACTGAAGATCCAAGTAACATATCGTTTTCTTGAACACTGGAGAAGACAACAGGAAGCAAAGCTGTCCCAGGAAATCTAAGGCTCTTGCAATCAACTCAACCTCAGAAGCAGCCCATAAGCTCTTGTCGTGGCTATGCAACCTGGTACTTCCAAGCATCTCCCCTTGCCAATTGTCCTGCATCTGTTTTCCACGTTTACTTGTGTTCAGAGAGAGGCAGTGTGATGAGCCCTCCTGAGCTGGAACTTCAGTGTTTGGGCCTATGCTTTAGAGGAAGAAATGCATTTGTTCTCTTGCATTTAGTCTAAAAGAAGAGCAACTGTTTTGCTGTCCTGTTTAGTGTGGTTTGACCTGATCTATATGGTCTGCAGCCTGGCCCTGGACTGTCCCCCGAGTGCAGGGAGTGTTGCACTTTAGCCCTCTATTTTACTGGCATTCTGCACAAGACCCATTTCCCTCTTTAAGTAAGAGTGAAGTCACAGACGCAGAAGGGACTAAAGAACAGAATATTTTCTTGGACTTGCTGAGCAAGCTCTTGTTGTTGCCAGCCTAAGGCAGCCTGAGGGGGGATGATGCTTGGCTGGAGATGATACTGCTGTCTTCACGCTGTCCATGTGCCCATTTCGGGTAGACTTCCCCCCTCACCCCCAGATGCTGTTGCTACCTTTCCTACACTAAGTTGTTTTCCTTTTTGCTCTCTTTGCAGTGGTCCAGGATTTTGTGGCTTTTTAATTCCTCATTGCCCTTGTGTCTGAGATGCAGCTCTCTTGGAGACACTGATGCTCACTTGAATGTGACTGTTCCTGAGAGTCCCTGAACAGTACAGTGGGATTTAATGCATGCTCAAGGTGACTCTCTAGAGTGAATGTGCTTTTTTTTTTTTTTTTTTTTTTTTCTTTTTAATTGAGCCATACGTACAGCATGACTTTAGTGAGGGAAACTGAAAGCAGCCATTGCTCAGGTATTGCGTTAGAACTCCTGCTCCTTTTTTAAGTGGCTTTAAAAGTTCATAAATAATCCTTGCTTTCACTGTGTTTCTGTGGTGGCTTTTTCTTCCCCCCTTCTTGCGATCTTGGGCTGAATGTGACCAAATGCTATAGCAAGCATGTCTTGCTAGCATGATGAGAACCAGAAAGAAGTAGGAGTTGTCATCACCGCAGTATAAAATACTGAGATATGCCTTTGAACTGACTGCTTCCTGACCACGTTGTTAGCAGGGCCAGGACTCAAGAGCTCTTGTCCTCCCCTGTGGACGAGGGTCTGTGATAATTGAGGCTAGGACAGCCTCCTCGAACTCTCCTTGCCGCCTTCTAGGTGGGAGTGATGAAGGCCCACGTTTAAGTGAGTAATAAAGTGGTCGGACTACTCATATCCATAGACGACTACATCCAGATGTACAGCAGCTCAGGATGCTTGTTCTGCAATGGTGTTGCCACAGCACCTACACACACACCAAAAAAAGCAATTCTTCACAAGGTGGCTGGCCTGGCAAAGCTCTGAATGAGGAAATGGAAACCAGTTCTCTTATTTAAGCAGCTGAGCCTTTTTTCCCTGTCTAGCTGTTAAGCTTTCCAGCTTTAAGATGGAACTAATATTCTTTGTAGGTTTTGTACTACCTTCTTTCAAAACTGATGAAATTTTCCATCTGCCCTTGCCTAAGCACTCTAGCTCCTTATTTATGCTAACAATAATTTTTGAGCTGCGCTGAAGCACCACTTAGCACTTACTGCCTCGGGGAATGGGTAAAATCTTTCAAGTCACTCTAGCCTCTGTGTATTATCGAGCTTTATTGGATCTATATTCTTACTGTCTGATACTAAGGAGTATCAGATTGCACTGTACAGATGTTCAGAGCCTCACATTGCAGTAATGATATTTTTTTCACTCGGCAGTGTAGTACTATTGTGCCAGTTTAAGTTTGCTTTTTTTTAGGCACGTTTTGCACCTGTGTACTGTACTCTTCTTTATACTGAGGAAAAAAGAGAAGATAAAGCTCACTCCAAATCTGTGAAGTAGCAAACTCGGTTTCCTGGCTGTGAAACTTCATTCATGATTTGGACTTCACATTCAAAGGTATAAATCATGTTTTGGTTTAACCTCTGCATGCAGTGTATGTAAATGAATCTACATTTACTACTTTGGCTTTTATCAGGTAAGAAACTATTGAACTTTCTGAAATAAGTTTATGGAAGTCTATCAGATAAGTGAATTAACACTTACCAACTCAATTCCATAGTTTTTGTGGTTTGTTTATTATTTGAATTGTTAGATTATTAAATCAACTTGGTTGTGTGCGTAGAGCTGACTCTCATCACCTTACAGAGCAGTGCCAGGGCTCCGCATCTTGCCAAGGCAGAGCGGGCAGCCCAGCCTTAGCGCTTTCCATCTCCTCACCAAAGCAGTCACCCCTGCAGGAGACGTATCTGATCATGGAACCATGCTGTGAACTAGTTCAGGACAGACATACAGCTGCCTCATTTGGGGGGAATAAAAGCAACAGGTTGCTTAAGGCCAAGTTGGTTTCCCTGTGTGGCCCCAAGCTGTGTGCCTTTGCACAGCCAGAGCAAGGGAACTGCGCCTGTAGTGGAGCATTGATACTCAGTGTATCTCTTCTGCTGATAATATTCTTTATATAACATTTATAAGGTGACCTGTGACCAGAGTACTTTTCTTCCCAGGTTGCTTGGATTATGAAATTCCAAGGTAACTCCGCAAACATGCATCTAAATGACTCAATTTTGTAAAGCGTTCAACCGCCCACTGGGATTTAGCATAATAATCAGTTTAAGAAATTCTGTACTGAAAAATTATTAAATGTTTCCTATATATTCAGCTCCCCAAGGTTTTCTAGGGCTTTTACACTGATATGAGAATAAGGTGTTAATGAAAAGACTGAGATTGAAAAAGGAAAATTCTCTACAATACAATGCTATTGTTCTAATAATTGCTTTATACTTTAAATAAGTAGGCATTTTTCTTTCGCTAACCTCCTCCTATGCACATTAAAATAACAAATTTCAGAGTGAAACTTTTTGCATAGTGATGGTGGCATCATTAATGCAGTAAACGAATGTCCAGAGCACTACCTGAAGGAGCAATACTCACAGGGAATGTTTCCCTTGAAATGCTTTTTCTCACAAGGTTTGTATCGTTTGCCTGGTAACAGGAGCAGCTGCTGAACAGAAACATCAGTGTCAAATCACTGACAGGTTGCTGTTAATGAGATGCTACTTAAGAACTTAAATTACAGTAATTTCAGACTCTTTCACTTCTTTCATACTGTCCAGTGGTCTGAGCATAATCCTAGAAGTCAGGATTTTCTGCTATGCTCTAAATAATAATTCGTCATTTTTGTCATTATAGTGCCTATTTAGTATGTTCTGTTCTCTGTAAAATGAGAACACTTTTTCCTCAATATCTACTGTAGCAAGAAAAATGTTGAGCTTTTAGAGATGAAAAACATACCAAGCCTTTACTGAATGTTGCATTTAAAAAGGAAAAAACCCAAACCTTGAAAATTAAGCCTGACAAGGTGGTGGCAAAGTGTGGTACGTGCCTGAAGTGATTGATTATGTTTTGGAGCAGAGATTAAACAGTTCTGAAATCAAGCAATAGAGACAAAACCAGCAGTGATCTTGTGCTGGCGGGGCGGGGGCGGGTAGAGGGAGTGGGAATTTTTGTTTGATTTTTTTTTTTTTTCAGTCCGGGAAAAAGAAATGCTCTCATATGCTATAAGAATAACTTCTTTTAATACCGTTTGGGTAGTGTGTTAACATAATGGCTATCTGGTGAGCTTTTTCTTCTCTATCCTATAAACAAAAACATACAGAAACAGACAGGATTATATTTTGCTTTTTCTATTCTCAAGATTTGTCTTTCTGGGAGTTAGGATTATATCAAGTCCTTGCCAGAGGTAATGATTAGGTGAACAAAAACTCATTTATTTAGCCCCAGAAATATATTTGCCTTATTAATGGTTCCCAGTAGACGTCTGGAAAACTTACCTTTCTTATGAAGAGAGAGGAAATAGGAAGATGGGGAAAAAAAAAAAAAAAAAAGGAAAGTGGGGGTTTGTTCACCCCAGCCTCTGACCTACTGTCTGGGGCTATGAAGTTTTATTATGATGATAATCACCTACTTGGCGGGATTATTGATCAATGAGCCTTAATGTCCTGTGTAATGAGCTCATGAGCACTGATTGTTTCAATATGGATTTTTATTTGGTATTAAGGTGGCCGCTGAAACAAGCTTGGTAGTTTATATAATTGATCTACTTAGAGGGAACCAAATGCTGAATCAACTAACTACAGCATATAAAAAAATCGTAATTTACCTCTGCCAAGAAAATTACTTTCTGCTATAGAATAATCATTAATGAAAACTGAGTTATAACAGTTGTAGTGAAATATCTTATTCTAAAGCTTTTCGAAAAAATCTTTTGACTGCCTTCCCTTCGTACTTCATGCTTTCTTCTAAAAATAAAACAGTGCTCATTGATGAATCCTATCATAAAAATGTTTTCTGGCACAATTGTGCGTACACAATTCTGATCCAGAGCCTATTAAAATAATTGAAATCTATCTATTGCCTTAGTGAGCTTTAGATTAGACCTGTACAGTACAGGAGTGGTTATTTGTGTGAAGGAAAGTGAGTAAGGACAGGAGGAGGGGGGAATCCCTGAGCTTTTCATTAGAGTAACCTCATTTATAACGGTGGCAGCTACAGCCTTGCACAGGTGGACAAATAAATGAATACAGCCTAAAATGTCAAAGCTCTGACATAATCTGTTCTCCAGAGATGTACTAAAGCATTTTTTTAGTTAGCTTTTGATATGTAAAATCTAAATGTCTTGCTTATGGAGGGTTTCTATTATACAGAACAGTTTCCAGTTTGCAGGTTTACCACACACACACACAAAATAGGCTTTGAGTGTTTTTCAGATCAGGCAGTATAATTGCACATTCCCTGAGTTTTGCTTGAACTTAGCAATTGATTCAAAGTTAAACAAAAGATGTGTGTGGAGAGAGGAAATTAAAATTTTATTAGGTTCAGCAGCATCAATCCTGATATATTTTCTACTTTATCTTTCAGCCTGAATTAAAAAATGCCGCTGTTCTTAACTAATTTTATTATTTTATAACTTGCTTGAAAAACATATGTAAGATTTAGGTGCTCAGCAGTTTTTGCCAGTGTTGACCTATGAGTGTCAGTTTAAATTGCAGCAAGGTCAGATCTACCACCCGTAATTCATATAACGAAATGCCTCATAAAGTTTGAAAAATAATATGCGAGAACTTGCAGAGGGAACAGGACCTTTCACAGCTGTTGAAAAAGCAATAAAATCCTAGTCCTTCTCTGCACAGGAACAATAACAAAAACCTTTCCAGCTGAGAATGTAACTAGATTTTAAGGACTATTCCATTTTCCTAACAGTGAAGACATCACTGTGTGCAGCTGGATGTCAAACTGGATAATGTGGTACCTGTTCTGATTTTTCTATTAAAATTCTGTTATGTTTTCTTGTATTTCCATATTTGAGTGCCAATGACAGTAGTAGTGATTGGGACAAAAAGTGTAAATATGCTGTAGGAAGGCAAAGGTTCCCTAAGGTACTCCTGGGATGTTTCCAGAGTAAGAGTGGCATTTGTTTTATTAGCACCATTTAGCTCTAGTTTGGCCTAGAACAGTTCAGAATCATCCAAAACAATTGCTTTTCTGGCTCCACCTAAAGCTGTTATAGGAAAAAAAATGTATTTTAAAATAGCTTTTTTTGGTTTAGAACTGTTCCGGAATTGTTTTGAAGTTATGAGTTTAGGATGGAACGTAGGCAACTTTTATTAATGCGCTACCTGTATTAAAATGGCTAAATGCCATCTCCGCTTATAGTCTGGATTCACTGGGATTCCTCTGAACTGAGGCCAGTTTAATTGAGATCATTTGGGACTTCTGTTGCTCCCTAAGGATAACTGCAGCACACTGGTTGCTACGTGATGAAATAAATGACCTTTCCCTGCAGTTGCTATAGCATATTACAAAAAAACACCAATCCATCAAACGCTGGCTGAGGTGAATGATTTCATGTATGCGTTCTAGTTATCTGTAGACTTGTTTGCAGTTTGGGATTACTTTTTTTTTTTTAAAATGTAAAGCATAGATAGGTAACTACTCTTTTGTGTTTGTGTAGATACTGATCTGGCCAAGTGTGCAAGTCCCACACTGATCCACAGGACTTTAATGTGTTGCTGTCCGTTCTGCTGACCTGCAGCCAGAATTTTTGGCGCTCGGTGGCACTGGGACAGAACTCTGTATTGTAACCTATTAAACAGAAACTTTGCGTTGGGAAATTTGTCTTCCACTTCTCCAACATTTAAAATTTACATTTCAAAGTAAATTTACATGGGTTGCCCCTATGTAAGAGAAATGGGATTATTTTGCTTTGCTCTTAGATTGAGCAGACTGTCATATAGCGCTGGAGTCTCGGACAAAGGCTGAAACTCAAGTGGTAAGAGTATAAATGACACATTAAAGTGGTATGTCATAAAACCTGTGATAGGTTTAAAAGATGAAAGGGTAATTGACAAATGGCATTACTGTAATAGTCACAGTATAGCTGAATAAGGAAAGCTATTGAAAAGATTCTATAGTTTCAGCAGAAATGCTTCCTAATTTAAGATACTGATTAAAGTATATGCACTTGTTACAGCTGCAAAGTTTTAGGATTAAGAAAAATCTCATGCTGCTAAGGTCTTCTAGAGCCCAACTTTGGAATGGAACATTTGAAGCAAGTATGAAAATCTTTTCATAAATACTGAAGTTGCAGTAACTCCCATAATATACGTGAAGTGTGTGACATACTGTTATATCACTAGTTTTACATGTTGCCATTTCACCTTTCCTTCCCCAAAGTTTATGCAACATGCAGCTATGCTTTGCATGTGCAGCCCCCCAAGGAGGGAGGGAACATGGACATAACTGGAGTCTTTGATTCTTGGAATCACTAATTTATAGTTGCAAGTTGCTGTATCACAACAGCTGTGAAGTTGCCATTAACCTTTGATTAGACCAGCTGAAATGAGTGTGTTGGTTTTGGGTCAGCTGCCTGAGGCTGCTGTCCATGCGTCACTACATTTGGTACTAGCTGATATGATCTGCACCCAGCAAAGCTACAAACAGGCAAAGCAGCTATAAATATCCTTGTTAATCAGAGGCAGGATGTGGCTCTCTTGTCTTGCAAATGTCTTTCATTCTTTTTCAAGCTGTTCCGTTCTGACTTGAACAAAGTATCTGTCTTGAGTTTTTGTTTTATGAGAAAGAAATCTGTATAATCTGTAGCTCCATAGCCTGGGCCCTCCATTGATATATGGGAGATAAAGGCTGACTCCTCTGACTCAGAGGAATATTTGTTTTATGCAAAGTGGAAAAGCATCAGTAGGAAAAACTGAAGATCTGTCATCTATCTGAGGTTAGACATTTAGTCCGATAGTAGGGCTCTGGTTCAATTCAGTACAGCAGAGCATTGAATTTATCATCTTAACTGTGGCATTATTGGGTCTTTTGGCCAGATACTCCATTATGGTGTTGAAGGTCTCAATAAATTGGTATGCATTTTTGCAGAAAGAGTTGTTGACCTTCATGAATTTAAGTTCTGATGGGAAAAGAAGAAATGACACTGGAAAGCTGTGACAGCTTTAGTGTTAAGTTTTGATATGTTTAAGGTGGAGAGAGAAGGGAGAGGCAACCCAGGGGAAATATGAGCTGCTTTTAACGGTATAGTATTTGTTAGCATAAACAGAGAAAGTTTCTGCAGTTGCCAGATCAGCACCTTTTCATGGCCTAAGTTCACATGAGTTAAAAATGGTTGTTTCATTTATAGTGATATACACACAATAGCACATTAAACCACAGAGCTGGAAAGCACAAACTACAAAGAATAAATCTCTGCTTTACTTCGTGCATTTAATGACTCCTGTACAAGTGGCTTTGAGGAGTTGAAATCATTGAATCATCAGCTGAATTAATCTTTGTTCTTCAATAGTCTCTTTTCAGTGAGAATATAGTTTTCAGTTGGAGGTTTAAATAAAATTTTCACATTGCTCCCTGTAGTTAAGATAACAAAACAGAATGAACTTGGATCCCATCCAGATGTTTCTCAGTAGCAGGTTCTATGTGTGTGTTCATCAAACTCCTTGCTTGATAATTTGAAGAGAAAAAGTAAATCTCAGAAATATCTCACCCAGCCATCATTTTACAGAGATCAGCTCCCCAGGGTTTTATCTTGGATTTTTGTTTTAAAACAAAAATTCTTGATAATGTTAGTGCTATATGGCAAGTTTGGAAAACTCTGTTAAATTGGTAATAATTTTGGGGGCCAGGGCGTGCTTTGTATATAATTGGGATAATGGGTGAAGAAAAGGGCATGGCAAAGTGTTGGCATCTCAGAGCTGAGGAGGATGCAAGCATTTCTGAGCCTGTGATATAAATTCCTTGTTTTAATTCTGTTACGTGCTTTGGCTTGCAGACTAATTGAAAAGATGTAGTCCGTTAGAAATATGGTGGATGCATAACCCTGGTTTGACCTTCACTAGGAGTGTATTAGTAATAAGAGAAATACCAAGGAAAATTTTGGCCTGCTACCTGGAAAAAAAAAGAAAGGATAGTCTTGTAGTCTTGTAAACCTCCTTACTTACATATTTCTTTATCATCCTCTGCCAGAAAGATTACTTACAATTACTTACAAGGCTAACACAGTTATTAACACAAGAATGTCCCCACCTAAAGTAGGCGAAGAAGAAGTTAAAGGACATTATGCAAGTTAGTTTTTCAAGTAAGACAGGCCTGACAGACTACTTTGAGATTGCTTTAGTCAGTGTTAGTGATTGTTTGAGAACTGATGGAGAATGGATGAGGTGCCAGAAATGCTAGAAAAGGGAACGTTACCCCATGGGCCCAGGGAAATGATAGGCCACTCAGCTGAAATTCAGTTCCTAGAAAATTACCAAACTACCGTGAAAACAGAGAAGTAAGAGATGAGCAAGAGGCAACGTTCTAAAATTCGTTCCTGATAAGTCTATCCAGTTGCTTTGCTTGACAGAGGAAAAGCTTTTTGGCTACAGGAGAAACAAAAGATGTTGTATCTTGACTTCAAGATTTTTGAAGCTATCCTAATGATATTTTCAAAAGGGAAGTGGAAGAAGCATGTACAAGATGATTCTATTTTTGATGAAAAATTGGTTGGAAAAAACGTACTTGGAATGTAGAATCCCATAGTGTCTTTTAATCTTCCATGCTAGTAATGAATAAGGATGTCTGTCCTGACTCACGATGCTGAATGAACAGTCCTTTCTCTGGGTCTTAATCAGACCTTTTCTTTGGATTCAAGGATTTTGATTTTGATCCATCATGCAGTGTTTTTGTGCTTCCTGAGTAGTTTTGCAGGTGGGAATTGGTGATCTAATCCAGGTACTGCACTGAAACATTTTTAGTAAAATTAAGGTACAACGTTTTTTCCAACATTTTTGTCTAGGTCTGACATCACTCTAGAAGAATCATGGAGGTATTCATACAAAAATCTAGCTGCAACAGTCATGTCCATCTTAAGAAAATACAAATTTGGGCAATAAAAACAGCCAATGGAAGAGGTGGATATATATCTGGCAAGCTGTGACTGCGCTGGAAATCTCAAAACCTACTCTGTGCTCTCATTGCAAGAAGAGTTTTTAAAGCCTCTTTTACTGCTCTGGTAGTTTGACTTTTGAATATTAAACCTGTCTAAAATGAGAGACAAAGCTTTTCTCGGTTAAATCCGTGGACTTCACTCACTGAGGTCTAAACAGTGTGCCCAGCCCCTCCTGGATCCAAGCAAATAAGAGCATGTTGACTTTAGCAGATTTCTAAAAGCTGAATGCTGAAGTGCGACTTCAAAGCTGGGTCGCGCGTGTGCAGTTAGTATCTGCATACAGAGCAGTACTGTGGATCTGAGGAGCCTTGCCTTCTTGCTGCAGCCTCAGTGTTACCCACAGGTACGGGTGGGCTGCGGGGCAGGACTGGAGAGGACCTGGCTCCAGCAGCGCCGACCGGGCCGGGAGCACAGGGGAGTTCCTGCAGCTCAGACAGCCCCCCGAGGTAGCTCAGCCCCAGGCGGGTTGTGCAGTCAGTCCGTGCTGACCCAGCGTTGTCACGGCTGTGCCGTTGTCAGTCTGAGCAACGGTTCGGGTGTATCTGCGAAAGCTGCACTCACACACTTCAGGCTTAAGATTTTTCTGAATCTAGTTGTTGTTTGGTATGTTTAAGAGCTATGAGCTGAATAATGCAATGATCAGTCAGCTTCTTCCCTGTGGAGTTTCCCTGCATCAGGAGGCTCTGGCCCTTTCTATCTCTCATTTAGGCCTCTGAACCCTGACGTGCGCAGCAGCAATGAGTACTCAGAGCAGGACTAGTGCGAAGCTGCAGGTTTGCTCAAAGCTGTATTTAGTTTGACAGCTTTATTATTCTACCCTCTCTGTTTTACTTGGGCTGAAACACCACCTCACTTCTCAGCTTTTCTTCAGTGATCCTCTGGTATACCATGGACCAAACGGTGGTGCAACTCAAGAGGAGAAGGGAAGGCATCACTGATGGGAGAAGCTCAGCTTCTGTCACTACTAGAGCCTTAAAAAGTACAGACATCAACAACCTTAAGAAATTCAATACCTCTTATCTAGATTTAAAAATAGATCTAACCACCTGACTGTGAGAAATGGGAATGACTTCCTGGGCTTTTTTTATGGACTTGAGTGCAAAGTAATTGTTTTTTGATAGGCATAATTTTCATCAATAATAAATTATTAATTTTTTGGACTTAGTTCTGATGCATTCTTAAAAGCCTTCTTAGCAAACACTTATCTCAAGTTTGTGGAAACTTGGGTATTTTGCAATGGAGTCTTTTATACTGATATTAACAGTTTATGAGGGGTTTGATATATCTGTTTTCAACTAAGTAAGCATTGGTCATTCTTCCTACACTTGCTTATTTGCTCATAATGTCTGGCTGTATGTTTCAAACTTTTAATATCACTTACTGCCTTTAGTTTTTGATTACTTGCCAGGAATTAGGTCTCTGAAATTCAGTTCCAGCACTGCCTGAATGGTTTGATGTTGTCTAATTACTTTGTGCCATGATGCATCTCTGTGAGAAATGGGTATTAAAGATCTTGAGAGTAGAAGAAAGGAACTGGCTTATGCTGAACAATTACAGAGCTTGTAGAGGCTGCTTAAATGAAAGCAATCAAATGCTCTATCTCTTGGCACTGCCTTCTGGTTGATAAGTGGTTCTTTTGTTAGCTATTGTTTTAAACTTAAAAGGTTTTCTTAAAAGTTTCAGGGGGTTGTGATGCTTAAAAATCCAGATAGGATGAGAACAGGCAGATGAATGCAGACTAAGGATGTTATTTGTGGTAAGATTTCAATTCTTAATAATATTTTGAGGCTCTTAAATGAGGCTTATCAATTGATGATGGACTTTTCATCACAGCAGTGTGCTGATGTCTCAAGAAAACTCCAGGGACTTCTTTGTTGCCAACATTTCTTCTCAAGGAATCTCAAGCTGAGATGTTGCTTTTGCTCCTCCTGTGGATCAGGAGAGCAAAGCTACTCGACTTAATTACAGTGTCAATTTTTATTTTCAAGAAAGGGAACTTTATTTAGGCAATTTCCCTTTCATGTCAATGTGGATGCTTTCCATGGATCTATCTTATCTCAGACTGAGGCTGGCCAGGCTGTAATTTTCCAATCCTTGATACTCTCAGATATATAGCAATATGTATCTAGATTGTTCTCATAGCTGTTAGCAGGAGAAGGGCCATAAACATTTACCACTTCATTTTCCCTTATTATGGTTTTCTCCTTGAATGATTCTGCATCCTGGGGCTTTTGGGTTCACATTGTCAGCAAATACCATCTGACCTGAGGCCTCTATAGGGAGCATAGGATGCCTCGGGGAAAGACCAACTAAAAAGTATTGCATCTGGCATAAGAGCACTGCTGTTGGGCTTGGATTGCTTTTTAAAGACACCCCAAGGGGACTAGGTGAGCTAAAGTATGGAGAAGGAAGCTGGAGGACCATGGCTTTGCCACATAATGGCCTGCTCTGAGCAGCACCACTAGCAGATTTGCAGCTACCTTGTCTTAGTCAATGTTTGCTTCCACGTTGTGGTGGATTTTTCTGCAACGTCCTCTTCTTCCTCTGTCAGTATACTGTGAAGCAGCTAACCTTATAGTCCACCTTCCATGCCAGATCCTACCGTGGTTGCTGCGTTCAGGCCCTCTGCTTCAGCGACAGTCTCAGGTTTGATGCAGCGACTTCTGCCATACTCTTACTGCTGAGGCACTGCAGCTTTCTGCGTGCGAGTGGATGCTGTCACTCTGTTCCCTCAATACCTACCAACAGCTCTCCTCCTCTGACTTGCCATTTCAGCCGTTTAGGAGACGGGCCTTAATGCTAGCATGCTTTTTGAATAACTGTCTGTAAGAACTGTGATCCCTTCTAGGAAGCTGCTACTATAAGGCTATGGAATCACTGTACAAAGTGACTGCTAGCTTCTGAGCTGGTTTCCAATCACTCTATTCATTCTGCAGATGGCAATAGCTCAAAGCTTGTCAGACATTCACGCTCTTCAGGCTAACCCTTGTGACAGCACGTTTCTCCTTGACCAAGAATGCTTTTGCAAATCTCGAGGTTGCTGCCTTCCAGCCCTGTGAAGTGCTTTTATAGAAATCTAATGGTTGCCTGCAGCGTGCACGCAATCATTCAGACATCTGCAGCCAGGCCTTGGCTTCCTCCTGCCCCAGTCAGAGGTAACAACGTAATGTTATGCTTTTGCGACCTTTTATAAAAAGGTAAAGGTACCTATTGATAGCAGTAGTCTCTGTGCTGCTCATGTCAGTGTCCTGCGTGGGATCGTGGGAAGCTGTGCCTGAGGCAGTGATTTGGTTACCTAGAAACCAAATTGTAAGGGAAAACTGGCCTTTCAGGAGCTTGAGATGAAATGTAATATCTGACATACTGTTTCAGATTTTTGTTTTGGTGTATGCTGATGTTACTAGTCTGAATGAGATGCACAGGTTTTCTCTGCCTCTTCCCAAATGCTTCTCAGTTTGCTAAGCTACTTATTTTTCTTATTCTCCTTAAAGACTTAATGTTTTCCAACATTAAGATTTTTCCATTAAATGCCACTGCAGAAATACACGCTTTTCCCTTACTTTCATTGTATCTTTTGCAACTGGCAGAGGAATGCCTAGTTCTGCCTGCCTGGTGCCTGAGAGATGCTTAGGGTCTTCCTGTATCTGCCGCCTTTAGCATCCGTTCATTGGCTAGGACGTGCTCTGAACTTAAGGATTTTTTGCTACTTTCTTCAATGCTAATCTTTTATCAGAAAGGTTTCAGCTGCATCGTATGTAGTGTGGTAAGGTGGTCCCTGGAAAATGTGGTTTCATTCAGTTATACAAATGAAGGAATTGGAATTCCTCTTTTAAAGGGTGGGGTGTGCGTCTATACATATATAGATGCGTGTGTGTATGTATGCACATATCTTGTGTATGTGTTCCTTCTAGGTTTCTGCCACCTGAGAGTTATGTTGTGTCTTCAGACCATTAAAGGATTCAAGAGAGTAGGAGTAGTTACTCTGCTGAAGGTGTTAGACTGGCACCTACTTCTTGTCTGAATAGCACTTTGATTTTTTTTTTTTTTTGGGGGGGGGGAAGGCATCAGCTGCTGTGTGAAATCAATCCTGCAGTCTGTTGTAGGACAGAATTTCTCTTGTAAAGAGTGAGGAAGAAGCTCTCTTATAAAAGATATGTGCTTCATTTTGTGCTTGCTCATTGGTTTCAGTGTCCTTCTTTGCACTTTCCTTCTAACACTGTATCATATATTTAACAGACTAAAAAATATTAGCTGTAATTGGGACCTGCAGCTACCAGTTACTAATGATTTAGTGTTCGCTAAGCTAGTCATTCCCATATTGATGTGTGATTCCAGCTTGATACGTGCTTCTCTATCTGCAGAGACTATTTCCTGACAATTACAGATTCATACTTGTTTTAAGGGATACTTGAAAAGTGACAGGTATGTTTCTAGCCTGCTGGAATACAAGAAGACCTCTACAGAGTGTCTATGTCCATTTATTACCCTTATTAAGCCCTATTGAAGAATATAGTATCTTCTTGGTCAATAACATAAGGAATCTCAAGTAACAGAGCTGCTCTATGTTCAGCACTTCAGAGCTAGGGTCTTAATGTGAGTAAATTGGAGTTCTTCAGGTTAGCCTGACTTCAGAAGTCTGACTATATCCTGAAGTGTAGTCCCATAAATACAGCAGCGTAAAATCATAAGGCATCTCTTTGTTAGTTATGCTAGGGAGCTTTTTACAAAGGTGGGACCCTCTGTCTTGTCTGGAACCCATGAAGCCTAAATAATACAAGACCTTAGCAGGAAAGGAAAAGCAGAGAGATTAGTACTGTCTAATTTTAGCCATCTCTTTTAGAAGCTTAGAGAAATTAATCCCCTAATACAATGTATAGAGAGCCTGCTGTATAGAAATGCCTGCTGTAGGAACCTACCTTTCTTCCAGAGAATTGGAATCTGAGCATGGGTACTTGGGTCAACAGTTTGGGTTTTTCCATTGTGTTGCCTTTAAAGTAGCAATCTACAGTTCTTATCTGCAAAATCCTGAGTAAGTGAATAACTTTAAATAGAGGAGAACTCTTGAATGAGGAGGAATCTCCTCACTGAGAGAGTGACAGAGCACTGGAACAGGTTGCCCAGAGAGGTTGTGGAGTGTCATTCTCTGGAGATATTCAAAGCCCACCTGGATGCAACCCTGTCTAACATGCTCTAGGTGACCCTGCTGAGCAGGGAGACTGGGCTAGATGATCTGCAGAGGTCCTTTCCAACCATACCTGTTCTGTGAACTCACCATGGAGGCAAGAGTGCTGTGGGTGGGACTCTTCTCTATCATGTTCCTGCGGATGAAGGGTACCTGAATGCTGCATCTGTGCCGTGCTGAGGCTGATCTGAACCTCCCCAAAGGCAATTCAGCAGGGCTTAACCATGCTTGGCCTATTTCAGGATTTAGCTCTCGGTGCAAACAGTACAGTGCAATGCAGTTCCAGTGATTAGAAGACACCTGAGAAAGCCTTTACTTGCTATAAGTTTCCCCTGCTGCTTTTGGTTTCTCTAGATGAAGACCTCTAGATGAAATCCTTTGGTTTGGATTTCAGGTTTGGCAGAATCACGCGTGTAGATGGGAAAACTGATGTTAGTGGTATTTCTTTGTAGCCATATCTATATAGTGAAAAATAGTATATCGTTTGTTGCAGCATTTAGGAGAATTGCACTTTAAATATTAAAGAAGTCAGATCAGTACTTTAGATACTAGTTGAGAGCCAATGAGTAGTGTTTATAGAAAAATGGTAGGACAGAAGCTGAATAAGATCTATTTACTTTTTTTTTGCTTAAATAGGTAAGCTTAATTTTGATATCCAGGTCTGAACAGAAGAAATTCTATAGGCCTTGAAATTGTCTCTGTGTTGGAAAGGTCTATCAAAGGAGGTGAAAACAAGAATGCAAACTCATCCCTTGCCTACTTTTGCTGAGGTAGCTTTGAGGTAGCTTGAATTTGTCCTTTAAACATGGCATCCTTCTTGTGACCTTCAGCTCACTTTTCTTCAATGTGTGTAAAATTTCTAGCCTTTCAATAATCTCTGTATTAATTTACTAATATGGAGAATAACTAATCACATTTTTCAAAATGTGCACCAAATTAAGAGGCTAGATGCATCTTCTCTTACTAATTATTTCAGGAGAGCTAATCTACAGTGTGTATGACCTTTTCTGAATTTGGGTCCATCTGGCATTTTCAAATGGAATTGAGTATTGATTTCCACACTGTTAATTTATTGTTTAATTAAAAAATCATAGTGCAGTGATGTGGTTTGATTGCACATCCTTTTCCACATCAACCAATTAAAGTTGGAGAGCCGTCACAAAACTATCATTTTTTATTATTTTTTTCATAATGGAGCTTCCCAGAAGTGTAGGTCTCCTCATATACTGTATTAATGGTTTGGAACGCCTTTTAGCATAAATGACCTGCAGGAACTGCCCTAGAAAGTAAATTCTCAGTTTATGCCATTTTGGTGTGGCTGGGGTGCCACACTTCCTGGACTTGATTGAATATTTCTGGAACTTGACTGTGCATCTTGGGTCACTAATACCTAGTATAAAAAGTAGAGAAATGATTATTAAAGATCAGTCATCTTAGTCGATGGTAGTTTCACTGCACTGCCCTTGCTTATTAGGGGAAGAAGCGGCTATATATTTTTTGAATGAGGCAATACCATCAACCTTTGTACTGTCAAGTTCCCATCCTATGGGTAAAAAGTTTCAGGTGAGTTGCCTTGTTGCCAAACTGTCAATGCTTTCTCTCTAAAATGAATAGCTTGCAACACTTAAAACATCTCTCTGTCCATTGACCTACAGTGATGATTTTATTGCCTAGGCAAGACTGACTTTTGTGGTGTGTGTTGTGCAGAGTTTGATCCCCAACGGTGGTAAGGAGTTCACCTCTAAGAAGTGTCTTTTATTGTTTCTGCCTTGTATTTTTATGACTCTTTTTTTTTTTTCGGAACCGAGGCCTTATTGAAGTGTAATGTCTTTGCTCTTCCTTCCTTTACTTACTGCTTCATCTAGAATGCCCTGTTTGAATGAGCATTTAAATCTAGAGAGCCTGGCAGGCATACTTCAGTGAAGGAGTTGTCTTGCAGTCAGATATTTAAATCCATTAAAATCCACCTAAAATATTTTATCTTGATCTTCAGCATGGCTGTGTATAATATATCAAAATCAGATACCTATTAGGTGTTTTCAGGTAACAAACCTGATAATGGGAATTTAAACCTCTACTGTCCGCTAATGATGTAAAAGTGAGTGTTTGCTTGGGAAAGGCTGCAGGAGCAATGGCCACGCGGTGGAGCTGACTTCCACTGGTTCATTTTTAACTTGCCTGGCAGGAGGACTCCAGAAAAGATCAAAAGGAATTATGAGGATTGAGAGACTAGGTCTCACTTTGCGCCCTGGTTAGCCGGGCAGCATTTCTGCAGAGAGCTTAAGGAGGAGATTACTTACTGGTTGGCAAGGCACTGCCAGGAGGCATGATATACTGTCTCTCTTCTGTTCAACGGGTTAAGGGTTTTGGCCAAAGTATGGATATCCAGGCAGGCCTGTAAGAAAAATGTTAATTCTTCTGTGCAAAATTTAAGAGGAAGAAGGGAAGAAATAATCCCCTCCTTCCCTCTTCATCCCATGTAACTTTGCTTTTTGTAAACTTTTTGTTTTTATGATGGGGAAAATACTATTGTAGCTGCTGCCTTTGTTTTGGTTTTCATCAGTCACATTTTTGTACAAAAATTAAGAATCTTTAAAAAAGAGCAAAATGGAAAGTTGCTGGTGTTTGAATAATAATAAAAAACCCACTATTTTTCCATCACCAAATGTTCAGTTAGGAATAATATGGTCACATAGCACAAAGGTGTCCAAATAATAAATCACTATGACATTAAAATGAATTTGGTATGGACCTTCAAACAAAAATCTCTATTGGGTGATAACTTCTGCTTTAATTATTCACGTCACCTTTTCTTTTTTGAAGGAAATCCAAAGTAAATAGCCATGGGCTGTTTTGACATGCTAACAGGTCATTCTTCAGAAAGCTACAGGACCAGCAGCTCCCAAATTATGGTGGCTTAGAAAGGAACAAATTGCCTGATTCTGAGGCATTTTGAGGCACCTAAATTTGAAGATCGTATACCACATTGGCTAGGGAATGAAACCTCAGTGCTCTTTGCAGATAAACCTACCTCTAAGCATTAGCACAATTTTTGTGTTCAGCCAGTCAGAATCCGATGAAAGCAGTTTATTGAAAGAGCCTACAGTTTGGTGATATCGTATGATGTCTTAACTGTAATCGGAAATGAAGGAAGAGGATTTTAATTGTATTCCTCGTGGAGGTTCAATTCTTAAAAACATAGGGACTTTTTTTACGTTGTATTTCTATTGTGTTCTTCCTTTGCAGTGTGAGTTCCCCCACTTTGGCAACACCGTGACCGAGTATATCCGTAAGGGACCGAAAAGGTCCCGGCGAGCCGTTGTTGTGATCTGGAGCCTGTGGAAGTGGACAGAGAGCTCGCTTGCTAGCCGCTGCTGGGGCCCTTGGATCTGACACTTAGTTTGTTATCAGAGAAGAGTCCTCAAATATCATTTTCAGATGCTGTGTTAAAAGAAGTTATTTTAATACTCCCTAAAGGATGGGAGGGTTAGAAAGCTGCAGAGTGACCAGGGAAAGTAGAAAACCAAATGGTATCTTAGGAGACTGAGAGACGGTCACTTGTTTTATGGTGAGAAGTGAGCCCTCAATTGAGAGTGACAGTGGTACTTCTGCTACTCCAGTAGAAGGGAAGTGCCACTTACCAGTGTAAAACATTTTTCCAAAACATGTTCACTACAACCACTGCTGTGTTATAAGTAAAAACAAAGTAGACAGGTTAGAAATGGTGTGAAAAGCTGGCTTTAAGGGAGTCAAGGGCAGGGGCTGGGCTTGCAGCGATGCCTGGCAGTGGCAGGCTGCGAACAGTTTTCTAGCTGGGACTTCTAGCAGAAGCTGGAAAGAGGTTTTTGCCTTCTCTGTTCCTCAGGTACATGAAGAAAACAAAGCAAGTGACCCCCTCAGTCTGTAAGGGGGTCTGGCACAATCTGTCCTGTTGACCCGTCTGGTGGGTAACATGTGAGCCGTGGGGTCGCCATCCTCTGAGAGCCCAGGAGGAGCAGGGGCAAGGTGCTCCATGCGCTCTGGTTAGATCTAGGGGTCCTCTGCCTGCCACTAGTCTCCACCCATTTGTATTTATGGAGATGAGCTTTTAATTGCATTGAATGTAATGTTTCTATCTGATCTTCTAGAACTTGAGTCTCTTTTGCTGTTTTTTCAAAGGGAGGTGATTATGAAAGAGAATAACTCTCAGTGGCTTGGCCAAGTATGATTTAAGTGAGTTAGTTGCCTACTACAAAAAAAAAGAATCTGTCTAGAGAAGAACAGGTAAAAATTCTTTCTTTTTTTTTTTTTTTTTCCCCTCCCTTCACTTCCCCTTCTTATAAAGCTCTTCTGAGTTTGCCAAGCAGGTACAGCAAGACACTGTTAAGTCTGACACAAATGCTACTCGATTATTCTACCTGTTGGTCCTTCAAACTTTGCATTCTGTTTTCTGTACTCCAAAGTTTCCTGCCTCTCTGAGCAGAGACTGAGCCTGGGACCTTTACCCACAGCTTCCCTTGGGCTCACCTTACCCACAGCTTCCTGCTACAGTGAGCATCCAGATATATCTCTTCCAAAAAGCAGATCAGGATGTAGTTCAGCATAGTTTCACAGTATTTTCATGGCTATTCCACCAATTTTATTTACCAGATATTGCTTGTTTTATTACGTGTGGACTTGGATGGTGTAGATATATCAGTGTGCATTTAGGAAGTATTCAGATCATAAAATTTCTCTTTTTGTAACCATCTGACTATGATTAATTATAACAATACAACTTGTTAATTAAACTTGGGAAGCAGCATAATTGGAACTAGCATTCTCAATTCACTTGAATGAATTTCAGCATTTATTCTGCAGCTATTCTAATGAAATGCTGAAATCATCTGCATATCAATCTATTCATTACCAAATGAGATAAATGCAACAATCCTAAGTATTCATGGAAATATCTTCATTAGAAAAATCATGTAATTAACCTGGAGTGTTTTTCTAAATGAAGCACCTAAAATGTTACATAATTTCTTTCATAATTGCAATTTGAGAATATTAGTTTCTCATTCTTTCTGATTATATTTAAAGTAAAAATAGCAGTCAGTATGACTTAAGGATTTGTAACAATAGAATAAATTTTAGGGAAATGCTGGTGTAGAGAATATTAACCTTTCCTATTAGGTGCTTTTTTAACTATTAATGGTCATTATCAAAGACTGCACGGTAACAAAAACACTTCTGGTGGTCAGTCTTGTCTCTGTGCTGAAGTCTGTCTGTGCTTATGCTGCCATTATTTGAAGGTTTTATCAATACTAAGGATGCTTTTTTTTTTTTTTAACCTTTTCCCCCATCCTCAGCTGAAAGGTAAAAATGATTTCTCTTCTGAAACTTGTCAAGAGATGGCACATCCTGAAACTAAGCATGTAAGTCTCAGCTGCCTGCTTTTCAAAATCTTAATTTTAAGGAAACGTCTTATTTTCTATTTGAAAAAAAACATAAATAGTTCATGATAAAATAGAATTGCTACTTCATCTAAGGGTTCTGCATAGCACATACTTGCCCATCTCTTTCTCTTCAGTCGGGAGCCAGGTGACAGAAGGACCCCGCCAAGGCACTGGTTTGAAGCACTCCTGATACGCTAGGACTGAAGTAGCTCATGCAAGGTGGAATATAGATGCAACTGTTCATGGATTATCTGACTAAAGAGTTTCCCAGGAATAGTTGTAGGGACTTCAAAGCTCTTGCATCATGTTGCATTTAATTCCTTACAGCGTGTTACAACTTTCCCTAACCTTTACCTTCCATCCATGCGTATGCAAGGAGGTGCACACTTTTTCTTCTGATACGGACTCATTGGGGCTAAGGGTTTCCTTATGAGGTTTTGTTGACATGATGTGACTTGATCCTGACCTAGTCTCCTAGATGTTGGACTACGTAATACAGCTGGTAGAAATAGTGGTGGTGGTATAAGAAATAGCTTTAATTGTGTTAAAGATGCTTTTTTTTTTTTTTTTTTTCTTTTTCCACTAAGGGAATGAGGACAGTAAATAAAAAGGTTCAGTAGGAATTTACTTATTGTGCCCTGGATCAAAACAGGCTGGTAACTTCAGTGTAGAGCTTCCTGGCTTTTTTTTGAGGCCAAGGGAATCACCCCAAACAAATAATGCTTTAGAGAAGGGGAAGGGGGGGAAAAAAACCCCAAAATGTGAAAAAACAAAATACACATGGAAAAGATGCCTCGAGATATTTTAAGCTACTGTGTGAGCAAACATTAAGTGAATGTGCAATGTGCATCTGTGGGGTTTTTTTTGTTTTGTTTTTTGTTTTTTTTTCTTTGCTTTGGGATGTGCGTATAAAAAGGAAAGATACACTAGATACGCTTCCAGACTGTACAGCATGTTTAATATGTTTCTCTAAATCTGACAAATTTTAGGTAGTCTGACAGTTATGCAGGAGTACTAGTGTTACTGTGAATTTTATTCTTCAGAAGTGGATTTGGCCTATTAAGCCTGGAAAAAACTGTGGTAAAGCAGTAGCGCTTTGGACTTTATTCTAGGATCTCTGATTAACTTGCCAACTAACTACCTGGCTTTTTCCTCCACTTTTAAAAATATATATATATATATTTCTTATTTTTAAGTATTATTTAATGGACGACTCAGTGGTATGTTTGGGTTTGAATTAATGTGTTATGCTTGTCTCTGGAAGATTTGGAATTTTTATTATAAAAATGTGCTTTGAGTCTGCACTTATGTATAAGCGTGGTGCATAGAATGGGTTAATAGAGGGGAAAATTCTTGTATCCTAGAGGGAGCTGTGCAGCATAGCTTCAGACAAATATGTGCACAGCTGTAATGAGTGCCTGAATGTTTCTACTGTATAGCTGGTAGGTGATTGTGATCTCTGTTTAAACAAAAGATTTTCCTCATCTTGATCTGTCTATTTATTCTCATTTCGGTGAAAGTTTCTTAGCTCATTAGATCAGAAACTGCTTTCTAAGAGATTATTGGCACAACACAGCTTAACATTACAACTTGTAGCAATGAGAATCCACCTTGTCAAGGAAATAGACTGAAAGGCACTTCTTAAAATACATGTTATCATCAGTCATTATCATTTTCATCAAATAAAATATTCAAGTTTCAAGGTTTTGTATTCTCTTTTACTTTGGTTTACTTAAAAACTCCAAATTTATAAATGTATTCTCTCTCCTATATTAACTTTTGATCGTGTTAACTAATTTCAACCAAATTTTACAGAGATAGAGGCATCCAGGCTATTGTGTTGACGACAACTGTGAAAATAGGCAGCTGGAACCAGGAAAGTCAAGTCAATGGCCGTACAGTGAAAAAGTCTGCAGTGTGAGCTCAGCCACGCAATCGGACATCGGAGTCCCCAGGAGGCAGCGTAGGTAACCTACGTTTATCGATAGTCATAGAGTTACTTGATGTTGATAACAAGGTAGACTTTTTCTTACAAATGCAACAAATGAGTGCCAGCTCCGTTATTTCTATAGTCTGTTTTCTATATTAACTTGCTAAAGAGGTAGCCGCTATTATACTCAAATGTGAGATTCTCTGCAATGCTTAAGTTTCCCCACGTTGGTTAGTTTTGCCTTTCTTTGAATATGAAGATATCCCTAATATAATTATTTTCCATGCATTCAGGGAAATTTTACTTCTGATGTTGGTGGGGGAAGAAATGTGTTGACAGTGACAGTTGGCTCGTTTCTGCCCTGTGGGAAGTTCAAGTATTTCCATGTTTGTTTATACTCTGAATTAGGGAAAGAATTTTGTTGATTTGGAGAAGGCTTTGTTTTGACACTTTTCTCATCACCGTGAAGAATTTGGATGTTATGAGTCACAACATTTCATTTGATTTGCTGAACGTAAATGATATGTTTGAATCATTTTAACTTAAAGCAGAATTTGTATTTGAAACTACATAGCCCTGAAGAATTGATGCTTCAGGCTTACACTGCTTACATTTCCATATGTGAACTCTGCAGCCTGACTGAACTGCATCTCATGAAATACCTTGACACTCAGAGGAAGACTTGATGCTTTATGGGGGTTGCATGCCTGTAGTCTCTTAATGCATATTATTGTCCAGTAAATGAGCCCTAGCCCAGGAGAAAGTAGAATAACAAAAAGACACTGACTCACAGGTCCTGTTCAGATGTTGCAGCTCCACAGGAAAATGGAATTGATCTGGAAGCGATATTTAAGTTTGAGTTTTCTGCTAGCAAATTATGTCTTGCAAAATCAAAATGTGTTTACAGGAAGTTACTGATCTTGTCATTTCCACAAAATCTTTTTATCAATTTGCCAAAAATGGGCAAAGGTTTCTTGGAAAAAATCCTGTTGGAAGTTTTTTTTCCTAGGTAGATTAGTTTTTTCCCAGAATCAGAGCCTTGGTGGCCTTTTCCCTCCCCAGGTCTGGAGGGTAAAGCTCTGCCCTGTGCCCATACACAGTGGGAGATTACATTACCTGCCCCCTCTTGAGTGAGAAGATGGCACTTTGTCAGCTTTGTAATTCTAAAGGGATTTCTCCACTGGCCGCAGAGAAATGACTTTCCAAGCGGTGGTTTTATCTCCACCCCGCTGCCTCTCGTTTTCTTTGGCTCCAGGATTCCTCCTGCGTTGATTCTGCAAGGTTTTTCTGTCTCTTCATACCATGCTCTGTTGGCTTGGACAGCTTCCTCACTACAAATACTGAGCCTGCAAAAAAAGCTGCAAGCTACTGATTTGACATTGTGAAATTTGTTGTGTTTAATGGGTTTTCTGCAAGGGGGATTGTTGAAAGCTTTTTGTCTCTTGTTTTTCCTACAATGTTTTTGAGCTAAAATGCTGCTGGAGCAATGTTTTCAAGCAGTAAGGAGCTTTTTATTTTTAGGGCTGTAGATGGAGCGTTCCAAGTAGCCTTAATCGTATACATAAAGATTTTAGTATTTCTTTTGTATAGCATTTTATGTTGTCAACTGTTGTAGGCAAAACCATTTCTAAGATTTGAGATCTATCACATCATTGGGTTGAGATGAGTGACTTACGTCTTCCATAAAGATTTGCTTTAAAGAGACATGGAAGACAAGAAAATGGTGCGTTTTATTAAATGATGCATTAATGAGGCTTTGCATTTTCAGCAGAGCACTTGTTTATGCTCATGGATATACATAGAGCTCATGGATATAACTTTCTGTATTGAATATATGGCTTCCTTTTTTCTCTCATCACAGCCTGATTAGTCTGATGTAAATGCATTGCTGCAGGTATTTTTTTTGTGGAACAGCAGTGTTTTTAAAATCTTGATGAGGCTTTGAACAGCCAGGCAGCATCAAATACTTACAATAGCCAATTCTGATAACTCTAGAATCAGAGCATTCAAAAATAATCTTCAGCAATAAGTGAAACTAAATTGTATCGTGCACTGTAAGACTTATGTGCTGGTTGTCTACATGTTGTTGTCTTAAGCACCTCTTCCTTCCACTTGCCAAATTTAGATATTAGAGAAAAGATTTTAAAATGGTGCCCTAGGCTCCAGTTCGATGGTCTTAATGATTTAGTGCCGCCTTATACACAGTCTTGCTTGCTTAAGTAATTGCACTAAAAATTACAATATTAAAGATGCCTGTCTAAACAATTTGTAGGCAGCCTGATATTTAGAGGCTTAAAGGGCTTCTCTGAAATCTATAGTTTATTGTACATGCAAAATTACACCTGAAAGAGGAGTGTTTCTGAAAAATCAGGTCATTTATGTGACTAGATCTACTGGTTGTAACCAGTCACAGTTACGGGAAAGTACTCAGCTGGAACCCCAGGGTAATTTCATCTGAATTTGTGGTACCTGTCAGATGGGGTAAGATATGTTATGGCCTTTGCCTCTAAAAATATCCCTGTAAGTGATGTCTTGTCTTGATCTTGCGTCTTTCATGTGAGGATCCAATGTTCTCTGTAGACATTAATTTTGCTCTGGGCACTGCTGTAATGAGGCTCTGTTGTTAGTAGGAAAGGGTAAATGTGAGCCTAAGCAGAGGAGAAGGCTTTGACAAGCCTGGTCTCCTATTGACTGAAAGACAGCAGTTCACAGCTCCACCTTTCCTCAAATTCTGCTCCTTGACGCCACTCTGCTAAGGGCCTCCTTTAACTGCAGGCAGGGGATTAGGAGGTTTGCTTACCAGGATCAGGCTCAGACATTCAATAATACACTTGAAGTTCATTATCTGTAAGCAAGTGGTATGAATCACTCAAGTCGTTAGTGCCCTGCAGAAAAAAGATGCCCTGGATTGCTGTTGAAAAGACTTGGTCCCTCTGTCTGGAACAGGCACCTTTGGGTCTACTTGTATAGTGACTGCAGATATAATGTATAGGTAAGGCTGAAATGTGGAGGTCTCTTTTGTCCCTGTTAAGAACTGGCAGATTTTGCCTATTTGAAAGATCTCAATGTGAGGTATTTCCAGCATGTAGAAACTGAGCAGCAATTCAACTTGAAGTAACTAGAACTAGTGATTCTTTGGAAAGAGGAGATGGGTGAAAAGTGATTATAGCAGGACTTGAATTATCTTGCTACTGGTCTGTGAGCTCATGGAGAAGGCGGAATGGCGTGAAAAGGGGATGGTAAAAAAAAATCTAGCAAGCTTTTTATTTTCTATATGACATAGTGTTTTTAACATAGAATGACAGCTGATGTTTGAAGACCCAAAACAAATGTTTATCAGTAATGTTCATGATCTTACCCAAGACAACAGCGACTGAAGAATCTGAGCAAAGTGCAGCTGCATGGTCCCCATTCTGCATATGTCAGGAGCAAAATATTTCAAGGAAAAATTGAGAGGGTTTAGATAAATGTATGCAAAAAAATTTTCAATAGCTATGCAATGGCTCAGAGAAGATGGTGCATGGTGCAGAGGTAAGACAAGGGGCAGAAATAGGAAGCGTGGTTCTCTTCTCTTACAACCGGGTTGTAAGACATCTATTGTTTCTGTTTAGTTAGCCACAAAATGTATCTGATAATATTTGTCCATAGCTCACAGATAAGAGTTGCCAAAGAAATCTGTGGATGTATGGGGAGGGGGGAAGTGACAAATTCTTCCTACATTTAAAGCAGAGTATCGCCAGTAAAGATGGTTCATGTTTAAGGTCGTTCAGAGAAAGACAGACAGCTGACAGGTAAAGTAATCTGTGATCCCTTTTGTCAGCAAGCTGCTTTTGCACTTCTGTTCAACTTCTCCAAGGTTTTCTATTTATAGAAAACACACAGAGACAAGACCAGCTCAGTTCTAAATTGATACACTAAGAATCTAACCTGATTCAGTTCATGCTAGTACTTTCTGGTGCTGTGATTGTGGAAATAACCAGTGGTAATTTAGCAAGGAGGTTCTCAAAGTATATTTTGGCTTCATTATAAACAAGGTAACTTGAGAGTCAGATTTTTCTTTTTGGTTAAAGAATGGCCCAACTAAACTAAAAGTGAAATGATACTCTAGTAACAGTAGTGGAAGTCTTTGCAATTAGTCTGAGTATTTCTTCTATAGCCAAAGTGTATTTTGTGCTTCAACATAACAGACTGGGAAAAATGTTGTGTTTTCCCAGATAATTACTCATCTCCATGACTGTAGTGTGGTTGAAGCTGTGATCTGTGGTATTTTCTATTTTTTTTTTGTTGTTGTTGTTATAGTAAAAATCCTGTAAGTAGTTTTAAGAATGAGATTCAGAAAATGAAGAGAAAAGAAGAATAAAGTTTTTGCTAACTTAGAGCGCCTTTGAAGGCAAAGACTTTTTTTTAAATACTGGATATTTCTGGTGGAGGCAATATCAAGTGGCCAAATAGAGTTTGTAACTATAGCAGCTTGGTGTTTTGGGATAGTGGATTTGACGGCAAGAGGTTTCATCAGCTGCTTCTGTATTCACAATGACTCTGAAGGAAAGAGAAAGTCCAGTGAATTATGGGTTAATCTCTGTGGCTTGAAACTAATGAAATCATTTGGGAAGAAAGAAACTGCAACTTATTACTCTGAGGCAAGTGTTCTTTTAAAAAGTAAAAATTTGCTTTGCCCATGAAAGTGACTCATCCTTTCTGAGCTTGTCATTGCTGCAGGAGCTGCAGGGCTGAATGAAAGAAGATGACACCACTCAAGGCACTTAAATGTTGTCTTTCCAGGCTATTGAAGCTAATGTCAGGGAAAGATGAGAGTGATTCCAAGAATAAAGTACCAAATAAAGAACCAAGGGGTATCGGTTCACTTCGCAGCTGTGGTGCAGGTTTTCTCAACTGGCTCAGGCAAATCACTTAACATCTGTGTCTACCTCCCTCTCTGTAGACTTGCAGTAGCAGTTTTCCACTTGATTTGGGTTGAGTTTTGGTTTCTGTGATCTTGATAGCAGCAGGATAAAATATACAGCAGAGAAAAGGTGTTTAATAAATGATACTTCATAATTAATGGTCATGGTAAAACATTATGGCCTTAAGGGATTATCTGGGAGAAGAACAAGACTTTATCCCTCAAAACTTTTACATGTTGAAAAGCTTCAAATTGAAGGATGTAACTCAACTGAAATCAAGGGAGGATAACAGGAATTGATTTGACTCACTAGATTCAAACTGTTTGAAAAAGGAGCTATTTCTGGAGTAAAAGAAAAAAAAATCTGGAGGGAAAGATTAGGAAATACTGCCAAACTCAGATCGCAGGAATTCTGAAGTGATGGTTGAGCTTACATAAGGTGGGTAGTGAGATCTTCAACTAATTACTTGATGAGTGAAAGACTAAATTAGTTGCTTGATAGTGATGTGAATTCGTGTTGAAAGGATATATGCTTTGTGGGTGGTGTAGGATTTGTTGTGTGGTGAAAAATAGCCTGTTTCAGTCTTCCTATGCTTTCAGATGTCTGGAAGTCTGTGGTAAAGCATTAGTGTGAATCACTGAAGTAGAAAACAGTACATGATAATTGCTTTATTTTTCTACCTTTTGCTTCAGTTTGAAGCTTTCCCAAATTCATGGCCTATAAGAAGGCCTCTGGTGAAGAGAAGAACTATTATGTTTCTAAATACGCCACTCTTGTTTCTGCCTTCCTTCCTGAAATCTTGCCAGCCTGTTTCTCCTCTGTGGCCTTTCTGCTATGGCAGTGTGGGGAGCTTCTGGACAGAAACTGAATTGTGTTAAGCTGCCATTAAAATACCTTGCGATAAAACTGTCCAACAAACTTCACAAGCAGTTTTAACAAGGCTTCTGGAACTGATAGGACTGTGCAGTTAGCCACTGTGACAGCAATTTATAACCTGTGAATAGAACACTGGGCTGATTATATTGATTTTTGAAACCTACCACCAACGCTAGTATTCATTGGCATTCTTGTTGACAGTGTCATGAAAGCTCCATCTGTGTTAGAAGTGAGATATATTAATACTAGACTTGTCAGATTTGTCTGGACTCAAATCCAGACAGTGAAGGCTTTGCAGGTCTCATCAAGGTGTTTTATGTCCTGGGCAATTTGGACTCTTGTGACTTTTGTTTGCACTGTGACCTGGATGCTGTGTTCAAGCTCTTATTTTTGGCTTGTCTCTGGGGTCTCACAGGTGCAGCTAGTAGAGCAATTGTAGAGTCTAGTTAGTGGTTTTCCTGGCAGTGTATATTTATTTTTACTGAGCTGGTGCTTGTGTAGACCTGAGGGTTGTCCATTGCACATGGAGGGAGTTCTTAAAGCGCAGTGGTTCAAAGCATTCTGACCGAAGCTAGCTGCCAGCATCTGGCCTATTTCAGCCCAAGTGACGGGTGACTACACTTGGGTTTAGAAAGCAGGGCATTCTGCATGGCTCAGGGCCTCGTGGCTTAAGCACCTTCTTCAGCCCACCAGAAACTGCCAGCATAGAGAGAAAAATGAAGTGAATTGAGAAGTCTTGACAAAACCTTGGGGGCTGGCACACTCCCTGATCTCCCTACAATAAGGAAAGTTTTAAACTTTCTTAATTGCTTCCATTTTTTTTCCTCTTTGTTGGAGACATTTTTTCCCGAGTGTCTACAATGGTAGTTCATTTATCATTTTTCCCTTTCCCAGACCCATGTGATTTTGTTTTCCTTAATTTTATTTAATTCATTATAACTAATTGACTCTCAGTTTAGGGAATAGAGGTTTCTGAGCCTGCTGGTCCTGATTTATTTTTGCTGATTTTTTTTTTCTTTTTTTTCCTCCATCCTAGGGCTGAAGTACAAGGTCATTCTGTAAAAACCTAAAGATGAGAGTTATTGGGGGTTTTTAATTAAATTAATGGAAAGAGAAACTATGCTTTCAGCATCTTGCAGGGAGGCCTGATTCTAAAAGGTGGTACTGTGTGTTCAGCTGAACACAGGAGATGCCCGACTGAATCTGCTGCAGATTCAGTGCTTGGCCTTGGAAGTCACTTGAAGCCTATCTTAACCTCTATGCAGTGATCCAGCTGATCTTGATTTCACTAGACCTCAGATGAAAGTGCAGCTACATCATCTGCAAACTAATCTTTTACATACAGAAAATAGGTATCTTGTGAAATCTGGGAGCAAGTTACAGTAGCATACTCTAATGCATCATCCCCACAGTACAATGATCGTTTTGCCCCTTTAAAAGGGAAGGAAAACAGATTTTCTTGGCAGTGAAAATCCATTTCAGTCTATGTAGGTAATTATGCACTTAAACATGAAACACTTGCTAAATAACACTGATTCAGGAGGCTTTGCAGTGCAGCCACTTCTTTCTTACCATTCGTTGCAGGGAGGAGATGGAGGTGGTCATCTCTGGACACTGGAGCCTCCAGTGAATGTCCCAGAAAGCATTATTTGAGGGCTAAAAGGGAATTGCTAGCGGTGGTATTCATGTTTTACTTATTTCCACTTCCCCGACAATCTCTGGCATATTTTCTACTCCATGTTTTAGAGAAGGCTTGCAAGCAGTCCCTTGATCCTGAACAATCTTGATCAAACTGCCTACAGAAGTGTTTATTTTTGCTGTTTTATGGTTGCAAGGGGTGGAGAAGGATTTTTTCAATGGCATAGTGCTGTTTCCATTAATCTGCTTGCTTATGCCTTCCTCTGTGCTGCTTGGTGATTATTGCATGGGTTCCTTTGTGAATTAAGAACAAAGTGTGCAGGAATCCTGCTGTAGCACAAAAGCAGGGGAATCTTTCTTAAACTTTTTTTTGTTGTTCAGAAGTTGTGCTTTACCCAAGAGCACCATCTTCTGGATGTCATGTGTCTCCATTTCTGGAACTGTCACTGCTGAGTTAAATTCTGCTTGAAGGTGAAGATCAGTATAGAGAAGTGAAAGCTTGTAAACCTGTGCCTAATGGGGGACTTGCAGTCACTTTCTGTTGAGCAAATACAAAAGCCCTCTGGACTGTTTTCACTGGCTTTTGCAAGCACAGCCCTCTGACCTGTATGTGGCAGTGCTTGGGGAGGATCTGGAGCTTCTTGCATTTCTTGGCTGGCTTTGGGTACTTCTCCACATTGTCCGGCTGCTCACTGGGTCTTTGTGCTGGGTTCCCTCTCCTGGGCTCTTGTTTTGCTGCTCAGACTCAGTTCCGTTTTCCTTGAAGGTTGCTTTCTGATCATTAAAGTCTGTATATCTTGACCTGAAGTTCCTTTGAAATATTCTGAACACCTGAAGAATTGTCGTGAGGTCTCCTACATCATCTGAGTCCAATATGAGATTAAATTACTGGCATGAGAACTGGGAGAGATCTGATGAGGGAAGTGATGCTGCTTCAGGTCAAGGGGAACTCGCTTCCTCTCATGTTAACAGCATTGCAGAAAATCTCCTTTGAATCAGTGCTTTCTTCCATCTGTGCACAGCAAAACCACAGAAACCTAGTAAAATCTTTAAAAAATAGTCCAACTGACAATCAGGTTAAGAGAAATTTGAACTAATTTATTTTCATAGGTGCCCTCTTCTTACAGGCCGTACTTTGTAATGGAACAATAGAATAAAGTTTAATCTGAAACAAAGTCACAAGTCTGTCATAATACTATCACTTGGTTGGTGTCTGGGACAGACAAGATGCAGGGCTCTGGCAAATACATCGTGCCAAATATAAAGTCTAAACTCAGGACTGGACATGTGGGGGGGAAAAAAATCAGTGTGATGAAATCTGCAAATTGAGATGGGAATGTCTCTGACCTCGTTCTACACTGTTGTGCCCTTTCATGAGTCCCTTCAGCTGAGGGAGAACTTAGTAGGAGAAACTTTGGAACTGCAAGGGTGATTAAGCACGGAAGAGCTTTCCTTGAGGGGTGGTGAAGTCTTTACCCTTAGGGGCTTTCAAGAAAGATTAGAGAAGTGTCTGTCAAGAATAGTTTGTGTAGCTGAGCCTGCCTAAAGCAGGAAGACTGAATGACCTTTGAGGTTCTCTTCCAGCCCTATCTTGATGATTAATCCTCAGGAGGAGTGCATATACTCAGTTTCACGTTTGAGCTGAGCCAGGATGTAAGCACATTAGTTGTTAGCACAAAGCAAACACTCGAGCTGAACATCACTCATAAATTTTGTTTCAAGTGCCTATACTGCAGAATGGAAAGCTGGACTGACTTGTCTGAGTGGAAAGACCTTAAGGGTGAGGTGGCTGAACCCCCAGAGAAGCTCTCTGTCACAACTGGATGATGTTAACTGCTGCCAGAGGCAGTAGAATGTCCCTTTTTCGTACCCTAATTAATCATGGTAGATTCTGCTAAACTTTCTCAGCTACAGATAACCTTGCTCTTTGTTCTAAAAGATGGTCAACTCCTTGCCAGTAAAATCTTCATTCGCTTTGAGTTATCATTCTTGATGCAGATCCTGCATGTTATACTAGCAAGACTAAATAAGGCTGTATAGGCTCTTCAGAGCTTGTGTCTTCCTAGGTGAATCTGGAGAACCTTTCAGAGCAGACTCTCAGTTTGTTTGGAGGCTTTGGACACTATTACAGGCACATAGCATCACTTGAGGATCTGTAAAATGGAGAAATCAGTTTGGAAATACTTGGAGACTTCCATCACTTTTATCACTCCCTATTACTTCTGACCCTGGACAGTTGCAGGGAGAGAGTTGTCAGTGACTTCTCTCGCATGAGTCTCTTTAGATAGTACCTACTGAAGTATTTTTTTTTCAAAGTGTCCTTTCGAAGCATACTGCTTTCCATCTCTTTCATCTCACCCTTTAGTGGAGTCACTAAAAATGACTCCACCTGAATAAAGATGATGCCAACTTTGTTTACCAGGACTTGCTTTGCATCTTACGCATTGTAAATGAGATTGCATATTCAAAAAGGATCTACGTACTAAGAGATAGGATTAGTCCCTTGACAGTAGCCACTGTTTACTCCTCGGTAGAGTGTTTCTTGCAGATGAAAGTTACAGTAACTGGTGCAACCAGTCTCTAGATCTATTTTAAGCTGCATAATGTACTGCTCAGTATCCTTTGATTATAGCAGAGATTTAAACCTTATTTGAAGAACATGTCTGTGTGTGAAAATGCAGCAAAAGCTGCAAATGTTTTACTTATACCAGATATACTATTTTTTCTATTATTCTTTAAGGCAATTCCATCTGGTCCCTGAGTCACAGCTCAGCGCACTCATCTGACACCATCTGGTGGCTCTGTGCTGATCCTAGACCTGTCTGAAAGCTGTGAGCAAACCTGTAAAATTGGGATGTTTTAGAGTTTATTTTGGCAAGCACTATTTTGAGACATTGGAACTGTAGAGTAGAGGGGTTTTCTGAGAAACCTCTGAGTATGCTTCTATTCAGTGGTTAGTGGCAGCTATATAGGGCCATTGTCTACTCAGTACTATATGCAAGTGTGGAAATACTAAGAGTAATTCAAAACTGCAGTATTTTAGTCTGAAGGTTGAGCACCACCAGTGGCAGTGTCTGGGTTTAAATAACTGGAGTAGTGGCATCTCAGTTTCATAATATTGAAATTGATTCCAGTTTGAAGAAACAAATCTGACTGTAACTTAAATTTGGACTTGGATCCTGAACCTCACAAACTAGAGATACCTGGAGATAAATTCAGCCTAAACGAACCCCCAAAGTGTTTAAAACTCGAGACTATTTTATCTGCTTTTATTCACTTATTTTGAAGTTTCTTTCCATACTGCATTTTCTTAAGGGAGAAAAAGATTTGGAAAAACATGAAGTTAGGCAGAAGTTGAGCTGTGTAGCAAGGATTTTGGCTGAACATCATGGAGACTAGAGGTCTAAAGAAATGAAGTTATGACAGCGAGCAGTTTTCTGTACTTCATTGACATGAGGTAAGGTGGCCAAGGACAATCAGTGAAATTGTATCCTTACAGATCTGCCATCTGTGATGGTGCAAAGAAAGGCTGGAAGCTTTCTCTGGGGCAAGAAGGGTGAACTACGGGAATGGGATGTGTTAATGAGAGGCCACTTGTATTGATTTGTTCCCTTGTGAGTAGACCTGACCTGCCGTATTGCCATACCTCTGTAGTGAGTCAGCAGAGTAGTTTCATTCTCTGGCTGTCCAGACAGGACCTTTCATGAGTGCTAAATTTTCATTTCTTTACAAAATGCTTTTTCCCTATCTTTTTGAATATGTAATTACGTGGGAAGCATACTTGTAGCTCTCTTGATGAGAGTGTTTACAAGACCAGCATTCATGATGCTTTTAAACCCAAGATTATTCAGTCCTCTAATTTTAGAGATATCTTTCTCTCTTCTATATAAACCTGGTGTTACCAGTTGCAAAGTGGCCTCAGCTTCAAATTGCAGAATTAAATGATGACACTGACTTAAAGTAAATTTTTCTACATTTTCATAGACATGCATTCTTTGTTGCTGTGGACTCCCAATAGAATATAATATAAAATATATTATAGAATTTCCATACTAGAATCCTTATTTATTCGAATGCCTCACAGGGTCCCAGTTTCCACACGAAGGATACTGTGTGGAGATGTGCCGAAGTGGTCCCCTACAGGCAAGGATGTCAATGAGCGGACTAATGAGCAAGCTTTTGAGTGGCTGATATCCTGTGACAGTCTCCATCAGTTTATACATCGGCTGTGATAAATAACAAAGCTCTGTGGTCTGCAGATCTGAGTCTTCTGCTGCCCCTCAACTGAGATGGATGGCAGCACTGAATGAGGAGCTCTCTGACCATCAGTAAAAAATAACAAACCTTTGCACTTCTGGGCTGTGGCTGCATGCAGTGAACTGCAAGCGGAAGGTGCTGTCAGGAGGGACCTGATCTACTTCTGTATGACATGGCTTGCAGAAGCTAGGGACGCAGTGAGTGAGGTGACAGACTCAATGCAGAATGTTGCACCTTTGCTTTGTGTTTGTCCTCTTTGCTAAAACAAATTTAGTGCCAGTGAAAAGTGTCAGCTTCTTGTGCTGGAGAATTATGCCTTCTCTAGGCTCAGCTGTTATAGCAGAAACCTTTTGGTTTTGTTTTCTTGTCAGGTGGATGTCTCAGATCTTGCTTTGAATGAGACTTCTTGACTCAGAGATACCACAAAAGGGTTTTGGGCCAAACCTTTTCACATAAGATTAAATAATTCAAGCTTGTTACCATTCATCCACATGCCCACAAAGGTGATTGTCTGACTGAACTTATCCCTAGCCACTTTTGTTCCCCCCCTTCTTTTGTTCTTTCTTCCTTTCCCCGACTCCCTTTTCTAAAACAGACATTGGGCTCTATCAACTTCTTCATTCAGTTCCACAGGGAACACTGTTACTGCTGCTAGATGTCTTGGATGACTGAGCCACTAATGAGAGAGAGGTTGCTGCTGAACATGCTGGTCTTGAATTGTGCTATAGAATCAGAATTGCTTTCAATGGGTGAGGGGGGGATTTCGTAGGAGGATTGTTCATGCTCTTGAACATAAATGTCCCTGCTACAGGTCAGCGGGGACCAACTCTGGGTTGTTGCAGAAAATACAGGCCTCTGTCAGCTAAACTAAAAACATCTCTGATAGGAGCATCCTGCTAGTGATAGCTTTCCTCTGTTCTAGAGCAGGAGCATATAAGACTATAATTCTGAGCAGGGAAGCTCTCAATTGAAAGAAGAAAAGACGTGTCTTTTTTATGGCCAATTTCTGAAGAGGTAATTGACAGATCATCACTTTGCTCTGCCATCATTCATTTCTCAGCAATCTGCAGTGGTAACAATACTTTGTTAAAGCTCTTCCTAAATTTTCTGTAGGGATGGTTCTGTTTATGCATTGATAACTTCTGGCACTCCAATGGAAGAGAATCTTTTGCTCAGTTTATTTCGTATCTTTACTGTGCTGTGCACCTCACTCCAAAAAACCTGTCTACCCAAACATTGCTTTTTATCGTGTTTTAGATTAGTGTCTCTATAGAGTACATTCTCTTCAAACAAACCTTCTTTGATTGCAAAGAGAAAGCAGATATAGAAGCATTAAAAGCTGTTTTGATGGGTCAATTTATCATGAGAATACAGACTTTTTCATATCCCTCCAGCACAGGACATCAGGTAAATCTAGGTCTATTGACTTTATCAGTGAGATACTGGGTAACTTTAGCCAGCAATGATAGCAATTAGCAGCTGTTCAGCCGGGTGGGAATTTGCTGGAGACCGCTGAATTCACATCTGTGTAGGCCTCTGAAAGGCCAGGACCAGCCTGTGCCTGCTGGATTAGGTATGAGTGGGCATATGAAAGGTGAAGTATTCTATATTCCATTACTTATCCCCTTGGGCAATGAGGTCTTGCTCTGTAAATCTGAACTTTAAATCTGATAGTTAAGGTCTGCCTGGGCTTGAGATTTAGCTCATAAATTCTGACAGGAACGAATGACTAAATTGTGACCAGCCTCTCTCTCTTCCCACTGCCTTGCCCTTTCAGCTCTGCTTTTTTGAAGAGGAAAATGTGAATCGGTGTAGCTCAGGAAGATAAACAGCTGTTTTAAAGCAAAGTTTTCCTAATCCTTCACTTCATACAGAACTCCTTTGCATCATGTTGTTCTACGGTTGAAGGCAACACAGTCATGACAGGTACTTCTCTTTTTCACTTTTACTGCTACTACTTTTAAAGTTGGCTCTGAAAGAGGGTAACAGGTAGAGAATAGCATAATCTGAATGGCTAAGGAAGAGTGAGGGCTCGGAGGGGAGCTTGGACTTTTCATGAGTCTGGTGCTGGTAAAATTGGCAGAAGACCCTTGGCTGTTTTGCTATTCCCACCAGTCTGCTGCTCAAGGCAGCTATACTCATGGCCAGCTCCAGGTGGAGGCAAGTAGGTGGTTACCTTGAACATCCTACATAGCACATTTATCAGTTTGATTAAATTAGCTTAAAAAGATCCCTTTGTGTTAAATAGGTGCAGCTTTCTTGCATGGTCAAGGACTGTGTGTGTACAGTATCTAGCCTGCCAGGGCTCTGATCTCGTTGGGGATCTTGAACATCATGAACTGAGTAAAGAATTTCATTTAAGGTGAAAGAACCTATCCTTTGACTTAAGATAATGGTACTCTACAAAGCTGCGTGAGTCTGCTGTTAGTCGATCATCCCTGTAAAAGTACTCAGTGATGCTGCAGAGTGAAAGGGGATAAAACCAAAAACTGTCTTGTGCCAAGTGATAAAACCTTTTGCATATGATTATACTACTATCCTTTGCCCTTATAATGCCTTTCACAGAAGGCTCTTAAGACATTTTCCAGACGTTAGTTAATTAATCTCCATAACATCCCTGTGAATTAGGTGACTTATCTACTACTTTACAGATGGGTGAACTGAGGCGCATAGAGGTTAAGTGTCTTTCCTGAAGTCAAACAAGTGAATTAGAGGGAAATGCTGGGAGTAAAATGAAGGACCAAAAAAAAAAAAAAACAAAAAAAACAAAACAAAAAAAACAAACAAACAAAAAAAAAAAACAGTTTTAACAGCCCTGTTTTCTTGCCAATACTGTGGTTACCCAAGAAAAATACCTCCCTTTCCAGAACATGTCCTGCTTAAAAGGAGGGTGTCTAAGTTCAAATATTTCTGTGGATGTTTGCAAAACACTAGCTCATTAGTAAGTATTTTACTTGTAATTTAAATACAGGACATGGATTCTTGGGTATTAAGCGAAAGATTGTATTATGTAAAACAGCAATTTCTTATTTGAAGCCAATTAAATCCTTCTCATGAGGGAATAAAATTGAGTTTAAAGACACCAACTGCATTTGTATGTTTTGCCAAAAAGCACTTGTATCTCAAACTGAAATGTATATTTTTGAGTGGCTTCTTCGTTTGGCAATATAGTCTCTCTTGTACTTTAGAGAAGTTGATTTACTACAAATGTTCAGCAGAATTTTTTGATCACGTGTGTGGCATCAGGAAAAAGAGCTCCTGAATTGCTACATATTTCAGCAGATGCTCTAGAGCTATGGGCATCCATGTTTTATGTTTGCAACATTTGAAAACTTGGAAAGAGGAGCTAGGTGTTTAATATCTGTCCCACATATAGCTTGACCAAATCAGTATGTACAGCAGTAAAAGCAGCAATCTTGTAGGTAGCTGCAGATATAGTTGCCACCTGTTTTTTGGCAAGTACTGTATTTACTGGCATAAAGCCTGTTCATTTTTGAAATGCTCCAGCTGCTGATGATCTACTTTATTTTAATAAGGTGTTTAAAGGTCTCCAGCTGTTCATGAAGAAAAGTACAAAGGAGATGATCTATTTGACAGGCTGAATGCGAGTATGAGCCTTGCAAATACTCCATTGTGACTCTGGTGATTAATACTGATGTTGAATTTGGCAGCTCTTCCTGAAGCAATCTACTGCCAGATGGTGAAAGAAAGGAGGCAGGCTGGAAGGAGAGGCAGAGAGACTTTCCACTTGCTGCTTTGCCCAGTCACTAGTCACAGTGGCTGGCACAACTAGGGATGAAGAGGAGGCTGGAGAGTAGAACTGCTGCATGATGGGTTGGATGGGATGCAAGTTCTAGTCCTGCATCCCTTCTCTTGATGATGACAAACCTAGGATGGGTCATCAGTTCTTCTCCCCTAATGAAACAAGCGTCAATGGCCTCGTTCCAACTCAACAAATTACCTTTGTTCTTCCAATTAATTTAGCCTTCTGCTTATGTGCAGCAAATGTATGATTAACTCCAGAAAGACAGAAACATTATTTTAAAAAATAATTGTTTGGAATTCACAGAAGAGACATTCCAACAGGCTTTACCCAGTGTTTCTTTGTCTCCATTCCCACTTTAATTACGAATGCACCTCCTTGTTAAATGTTATTTTATGGAGCTGCTCTTTCCTCCTCTGCTGCTATTACAAAGCTGCTGGTGTGGAAAAACTATGGAAAGTGTCATGAGAAGAATCATGGCAGAATTGGTTCACTTTGAAAATCACGCTTCAAAACTATAGTGGAAGCTGTCTTCAGTCTGAAACACTAAGGGACAGGGATGAATATTCCTCTGCAGAAGAATGCTGAAGCTGCCATTCTTTCCTTTTTGCTTGGGGAAGCGGGAGTAGTATGATGGGTGAAACATCTCGAGCGTATATGCAGCCTCTGCACTGGTTGAAATACTGCAGTCAGCAGTGTTTTAGGACGGGAAGTAAAGAGTGCCATTCTGCGTAATTTCAGCGCCATGGGGAATTTGGTTGCATTCTGATTCCCCAACCTTCACCAAGAGGTCACTTTCATAAGGGTGCATTTCTCTTTTAGGCTGAGGACAGAAACAAATTTCCTTAGCAAAGAGCCAAAGAAAGGAAAATGGGTTGTGAAGGAGATTGAGAAAGAAAAAGTGAAGAGGTGATGAAAGAGAACAGCATTTTTTGCAAAGTCTTCTTTTGCATGGTCTTTGCCTAATTGTTTAGGATTGCTGCTAGATAGTTATGTAACTTGCAGCGTGCATCCTGTAAGACTAAGCAAGGTATCTTTTCCATCTGCATGTCTTGTCATTCCCTAGGGATTACGTCCGCACTTTGTTTGTATATCCAGAATTTATAAAGTGCAGGCTGAAACGCAGTTTACTGGTGGGTTGAGAAGCGATGGCCAAATGCCTGAGGAGTTTAAGACAGGAAGTGAATGATGTCACTATGCCCAATTTCAACTGCACAGGAATTTTGGGAGGCAGATTGTCAATACCCAGTATACAACTGGGCCATTAGGCCATCAGCTCTGGAGTTGAAAAGCACCCTGGATCCCACCGTCTGTGAAGCCCTATCAATGGCATTTACTGCCACGGTGTCTGAACATCTAATGACTGCAAAGAGTGAGGATTTTGGCTGTACTCCTCATCCAGAGCCCAGTCCTTCCCTTAACGCTGTGCTGAAGCATTGCTTCATTAGAGAGGGTAGAGTGCCATCTGCTGAATCAGGCTGACAGTGTGGTTTTGTACCTTCTACAAAAATGGGCAGTAGTTTTGTACCTGTATCGATTTGTCCTATTCTTCTTTGCTGACAATATTCATTTAAGACAGCACTCTGCACTTCATTTTGGTATAAGTCTTCCAATGTGCTCTGTCTAGAGCTGAATACTTGTACAATAAGTAACGAATAATATTGTAACTTAATATCATTAGTGCATAGTGGTCACACAAGCAATTTTGAAATCATATCCTTTCAGCTACTTTTCTGTGTGATTTTTTTGTTTTGTTTTATTTTTGAAGACCATTTGACAGGTTTCATAAAAATACCTAATTTTTATCCAGATCACGTACACTTCCATTAGTTTTTAGGCTCTTTTGTAGCTGTGTAGACCTTGAACTCTTAGTTGTCCATGAATGGTTATTGCGTATGTTATTTGAAAGCTTGCCCATTACACTAATAAAGATACCCTAAAGATACCACTAATAAAGAGCACTGGTGTTCTGAGAGAGGCGAGGAATATGGGATCCATATGGTAGGCCAGGCTCTATTGTACACGAAGGTGAATTCTTAAACAAATACTGAGGTTTTCTGCTGCTAATGAACTAAGTGGTACCATCCTGGGTGTTTTTAAAGGTAATATGTACATCTGTCATCTAAAAGGGAAAACAGAAGAATTTGCTCCATTCATGCAACCTGGAGTACTTGCAGTTCAGCTGGCCCTGGAGTTGGATGGCTGTAAGACCTTCAGTGCTGCTTTATTCTGTCCCTTCCTGCTCTTTAAAAATGCAAGGGAAAAGGGGTTGCTGCCTTCATGACACCCTGATGCCAGTGTGACAACTGAAGATTTATAGGTTGTCACTCAGTTACTGAAATTTGCTAAAGGCTGAATGAGGCAATGAAGTTTGGTTCTGAACCTTACCAAAATTCAGGGGCTAGGCTGGGTCTGGCCTAGCTGTTTGCTCACTGTTGTGATCTCTTCAGAAGCTCACTAGTTCCAACAACCATACTTAAAAAAAAAACAAAAACAAACAAACAAAAAAAAAAAACCCAAAACAAAAAAAAAAAAAAAAAAAACAACAGAACTTAGATATTTTCCATGCAAGTCATTCTTACTCTTGAAGCAACAGTGAATAAATTCACACTTAAGTAAAACTGATAATAAGCTCTTATGATAGGAGTGTAGTGCTGGTCTTAAGACATCTGCTCGAGAAACAAAGATTTCTGTTGTTGTACCTGCAGAAGTATTTCTTCTTCCTGTTAGTGAGATATTTGCCACCCACTTGGCCATCCAGTTTTACGGACTAGAGCAGTGAAACTCTAGTCAGTTAATGTTGCTGTAAGATTAGAGTTTTAATGAACTTCCACTGTAACAAGTAAGATTAACCGATGTTTAAATAGAAATAGTTTTTTAGGTAAAGATTAGAAAATTGCTGGGCACAGATCCAACTTGTTTAGCTAAGAAAGGAATTCTGGTGACGTATTTGTGCAATAGTTCCTGCACCTAGCTTGTGGCGAAGCATGGCCTGCAGAATCCCTTCTTATGGAGTACACGAGCACCTTGTCTGTGACCAGGGTTGACACCCTTGACCTGTTCTCATTGCTTCTACCCTTAAATTCTTGCATCCACAGCCCAAGGAATTACAGGTTGAGCATCATCCTTGAGGCTAGTCTGGGAGGATGGTGGAGTGGGAGTGCTGCAGGATGACAGAATCTCACTGAAACCTCTGTCACTGAGCATCTGTAAGAAGAGTTTAACTTAAACCTGTCAGACCTGATAGCATTAGCTCTGCTTTGGAGCTGGCTGGGGTTAATTGGCATCTCAAGGTTCTTTCAGGCTCTATTTTTTTTACAGTTCTGAGGCCAAGAACTTGGGCTTTTTATCTAAGATATGGCATAGTTGTGGTCAGCAGTTCCAACTTCACATTTAGCAGAAACAGATGGACAGTTGTTCTTCAAGTAGGCTTGAATTTTGTGGCTTTTTTTTTTTTTAAAAAAAAAAAGCACATTTCCCTTCCAATAATTGTTTATTTGTGCTTTGCTATGAGTAACTGTTCAACCATCAGCCTAGAATCAGAGGCGCTCTGCGCGGTACCCTGGGGTGAAGCACATCTACCATGTCCTTGCACTGGGAGCATGTGCTCGCAGCCTTTTCTCCCTCTGAGAGCTGAAAAAAATCCCTGTTTATCTCCAAATAACAGTTTTTCTACTCAGACCCAGTTAATACATGCTAACCTCAGTGTAAACAGTTTTTCATAGATAAATTCCCTCAGGAAAACTTTCTGCTTGATTTTTGTGGAGTTACTTAGCTGTAATCATGCAGAATTCTCTGGGTTTCAAGCAGTGTGCCTCTTGCGGAGGTGTTTTGCCTGCTAATGACAGGCACTCAAGCTGTTCATTTTGTTTAGGGAAGGGCACTTGAAGGACAACGCTCTACTTCTACCATCTCTTCCTATCTTGTACTAAAACTGCAGAACTTTTGCAGAATAAATGTTGTAATCCCTTTGCTTAGTAAGCCTACCTCTGAAAATATATGGGTATTTCTATGAAGATGAGATACTTGTTTCTGTGTTTTCTGAAAGGATGTTACATATATATATATATATATATAATGTGGAGAAATTTCCCTTCTCCTTTGAGATAAGCTGCAAAATCATAAGAAATAGACTAAAGCCATACCAAAAATGAAGGCTTCCTGTCCTCAGAATGACAATTTATTCACAAACATCAGGCAAAGCTGTAGGAGTGAATTTAGGATATGCAGTGAAAATAGCTGTTCACTTCCAGCCAATACTGTTTCCTCCAAATTATTTGCTACTTTTAATAGGAGCTTATTTAGCAGCTTCTTGAGACAATTTTCTTGTTGTGGCCTTGATAAGGGTGGCTGCAATCTCTGCTGCGCTGTTTTGAAACGTTGCCCTGGTCTTTCGGCTTCTCCGAAGCAGAGAGCAGCCCCGTAACTGTCGGTGCTGGTGGAAGTCCCTCTGCTCCCTGCAGTGGCACCTGCTCTGGGCTGGCGCTGGATCGTATCTGTGCAGCTGTCTGAAGGGGGAGAAGCCTTGCATCTACACCAACTGTTCTTAAAGTCATGGACATATATAAGTCCTGTATGCTGCCTCCATCTCCCTGTGCCTTTCAAGCAATCATCTGCAATAATCTTGCTTTCCTGGAGGAATCTAGGAGGGATGTGACAAGTTGCTCCCTCATGCCTTCAGCAGAGAGCACAAGAACATGCAAGTTGTGTGTGTTATATCTTTCTACTAGAAAAGTACTTAGTTTGAGGTCTTTGAGAGTGCATATTCCAACAGCAGACTGCTTTTATACACAGTATCTTGAGCAATAAAAGCTAATGAATTGCTTTACTGGCTGTGTACATGCAATTAATCAAGCATTAACCATACAGGGGAAGGTAGCCTGCCAGCTAAATTCACATAAGTTTGCAATCAGATTTCACTCATTTTTTTGCCACTGCTCAGAATACAAAATAATGCATCTTGCAACAGTGGCTCTGCCTGCTTGTTTTTCTGGTGTGTTGTTTCCTTTGGTAGCAGATGAATGGAACTTGGGTCAATGTCAAAGCCTCCAAAACATGTGGCTTGTTTCAGTGATCAAAACCCCCTAATATTTTCTCATTGAAGGGCTGTACACAGCAAAGTCAGTGCAAAGAGCAGTGGAAAATCTGCAGTAGCTGGAGGGTAAAAGTAACTAGCAGGAGGAAAGGAACTGAGTAAATAGTCTCAGCGCCTTCACCCTGAAGCGGTTGGATGCTGAGATTTCTGTAGTGTGGTACGTGGTGATCGTTCACTCTCTCTGCCCTGCGAGACAGGCTATTGGTCTCTTAACGGTTCATTGCAGGAATGACTGCATCTCTATCCTCTCTGCACAGGTCCACCCTTACCTGTTAGAGATGTTGAGTAATCAGTCTTTCAAGGTGTAAAACATGGGGCTGTGGTGAGGAAGCAGGAGCTACTGAGATAAGTTTGGGTATTGAATGTGGTAGAGAGAGACTTCAAGTATTTGTTCTGCCCTATCAGCTAATACAGTGATGGTGCGTGCATTAACATCCAGAAATTGAAACAGAGATCAAGGGTATAGGGTATAAATTGGTTTTACAGCATAACGTTAAATAATCAAGCCAGGCTGGAGCAGCCTCTGTGACAAAATGACTTACATTTTTTGGTGCTGCTTTTTAAATGTGATTATGCACTTTAATTGTTTAACTGCAGTCTATTGAGCAGTTTCAAAGATGTTTTAAAGTAACTTATGGCATGAAAAGCTTCCTGCTTTTTAAATATGCCTCAGGTTCAATAAATTTGTTTTAGTTTTGTGTGATGTGTGAAACAGCAATTTTGTTCAGTGCTTTCAGAGGGAGGAGCAGGATTTCCTAAGACATACTGGAACAAGGAGAATACAACTGTATAGAAACAGTATAAATTTGCATTCTGTTTGTTGCCTTGTAGCACTGGAGGAATGCAAAGCACATATCTCATGGTATCTGAAAGAACAGAACACTTCTGCTCTTCTGAGCCTTAGAAGGAACAGCACTGTGACTTATTGTGACGTGAAAGATGGAAAGGTGGTTTTGGATTTATTTTGCTCCTCTCCTTCACCCGTTCATCCCATTGTTATCTCTGAGCTGCAGAACCCTACCCCTGGCTCCAGCTGGCCCAACCTGATGTAGAACCGATGGCAAACCTCAGTGAATTTGCTTCAGCAGTGCCCAGATACCCTCCCATGAACAGGGAGGTGGGAGCAGGTTGGTTTGGAAGCACATCTGCAAGCTCAGTAATGTGTGCAAGCTGAGCTTTAAATTTGTGCGCTATTTGGTTTTGCTCCTGACACTTCAGAGAAGAAAATCATAACTTACAGTGCCAATCCTCAGTAGTTATAACCAAATCCTTGTTAAAACGCTAGAAAGATGTTTAGAGAAAAAAAGAAAAGAAAGAAAGAAAGAAATGGCAGATGCATCCTGCCAGCAGAATTGGCATCCTGCTAAATATTGTTTACTGCTGCCTGTTGTTTTAGGAATACTCAAGTGGAATTTAAACAAGAGCTTTACTGTGCAAGAGACGGACCTTTCCTTTGAGTGTTTCAACTCAGTGAGTTTCTAGCTAGTGAGTGGCACAAATAATCTGGCTTCAATCACCTGAAACTACAAATTATGTCCTGCGAGCGTTAGGGGGAGGCGGGAAGGCCCCGAGCGTTTCTGGGATCTCTGTGAAGGACGCGCGTCCGGCCGCACTCCGTTCTGCGGTTGCTCGGTGCTCCGCGCGCTCTCTTCCGCCAGGCAGAGTGAGCACGAAGGCCGTTTCTAGGGCTGGAGTGAGTCAGTGCACAGGGCTGCTTGGGACAGTAATCCTAATTCTAGCTGTCCTCTGAGTGAGTTTGAGCAAGGTACTCTGCTTCTGGCTGGATTTGTCTCTGCTCTTTGTCCCGTCCTTTATGGATGTGGAAGTCCTCAGCTGGGAACACTCCCCTGTCCTGGATCGAGGTTCCACACCAGTGATGCTGCTGGGATTGCTGCTGTAGTGGAAATAAGATGGTAGTGGTTAAGCAGGGGAGCCAGAGCCCCCTGCCTCATATGAGCAGCAGAACTCAGGCTACAGATCTCTGCAATTAATACAAAAAAGTCTTAAAGTGCTTTCTTGATTTTTAAATTAAACGTGGTTCTGACCTTAAGGAAAAGCAAAGTCAATGCACAGACCTTGTATAGAAATAAAATTATGAACAGTTAAAACCAGATTATCAAAGGTACCCTGCCAACGGTCCCCCACTGCCACCTTGCAGAGCTCAAAGAATTGAAGAGCTCTTGCCGATTTAATGTGTTTTTAATAAAATGTTCAGATAAAGTGGTGAGAATTGAGGCTGTTTATGAAGGGCACAATTCTGTACCCTTTCACATGATAGGGTAACGCTACCAATTTGGGAGAAGAAAAACACTAGCAAAAGATTTTCAGGGCAGTGAATCCTGTTAGAGGATCTATGGTTAATTGTCTTTTACGATGCACCCAGTACTCAATTGCATAATACACTTGTCAAATTTATTAAAATGACACATCCATTTGTAACCCTCTGATAAGAACCTGATTAAATTTTTTGCCTGACTTGTTGGAGATCCCAGTGTTGTCCCTTCTAATAAATGTCCACTGTATTTGTCATTAATTTTAACATTTGCAGTCCCATTAATTTTTTAAACAGATTTGGTCTGATTATAATGTATTTTGTGTGTTAGCAGCAGGAGGGCTGGCTTGACTGAAGAGAGTCATGTGGTGAGGAAAAAAAAATGGTATTGTAAAAGGACAACATTTGGGAGTTACTGTCTGTGGTGTTTGCATTCTCAGCCAAGAATCACAAGCTGGTCCATTTCTCTGGTCAAAAAATGGAAGAACAGATCCATGACTGACAGAGGGTCTTGCTCTTTGGAGTTCAACTCATCTCAAATTATTTCTCCCTCTTCCCCTTTGGTTTATTTTTGTCAAAGTACCATGGATGATCCAACCGCTCCCCCCTTTTTTGTTATTGTTTTTCAGTACTCCTACTTGTGTTGCCTTAGGGAAAGCTCACGTGACAGTGCTGCTAACTGTTGCAAAAGACGATTAGCTATCAACATTCACTTGGTAATGCAGCATATAGCTCAGTTGTGACCCCAGGACATCTTGTGTTACCAAGTGTTAAATATACTAACTTGCTATAAATAATTCTTAGCTATCTGTGTATTCTGCAGTGAAGAGAGTGAATCTGAGATCTGGTGTCTTAAGGAGGTTTTAACTTTGAATTCATGCCTGCCTTTGAAAAAGAAACTCTTGGAAAAACAAGTCTTAATTTTTCCTTTAAATGAAGTTTTTGACATAATATTTTGTCATTTTATTGGGGGGGGGGGAGACTCTTCCCAGTTCTGGTAAAGTATAATAAGAGAATGGAAGCTTAATTTTCTTTTAATCTTGAGAGTTGCATACTTTACAACCAGGAGTACTGTCTAATGTGCTTCATCCTGAAGCACAATGAAGTTCTGGTGTTGGCTTGTTGGCTTGACCAACATGTTGGCTTGACCAACATGTTGGCTTGACCGGTTATTTCCTGTCTATTCCGCCTGGTAATGAATGAAACAAGATCTATCCTAAGAGCTGCAAAGCAGTATGCTTAAAGCAATATTTATTCTTACTTACCAAGCAGTATCAATAAGCCACTTTAATTTTGATTGCATGTACAGCTGTGGCCACTTCTGATGTGGCTGGAAACCCACTACTGAATAAAAGATTACTATGATGCAATGAATTGGTATGAAATTAGATTTTTTTTATAATTGTATTAATCAAACATTTAGCATAGCTTTTATCGTTAGAAGCTTTTTATTATTTCAGAAAAGCTTTTTCATGTTGCAATTGCACAAAATTTGACAGTTGTAGTGATGAGTCAGATAACCCAGAAGTTCTGTAGCCTGTGAGTGGTCAAGACTGTGGACAGCATCCATTAATTTGACAGCCGACCTGATCAGTCTATAATGTTCAGCTTTAAGTTGATTATTTCATTCGTTTTGGAGTATGATGGGTATACTGTAATCTTTTTGCCATCTCAACAGCTCCTTTCCAGTAAGAGAGCTGTGGTATTTGTAGTAAGTACAAGCGTTGATGCCACGTTTGTGGCCTGCCCCAAGGGAAGCTGACCTCCCTTGATCTTCCCACCTACCACTGAATTCAATGGAATTGTAGTGCATCCTCGGAAAGTACAAGTCGTCTCACTGAAAGAAGCTGTTTCAGGAAGAGAGTTTCATGTTTGGGTTTTTCTTCCTAATATCACATTAAAATTCATTAAAAATCAGACTCTTTTAGTTACCGGCACTAGGTATGTTTTAAAAAGATAACGTGACTGAAATCCTGTACTTGTGCCTCTATGCATGAATTTTGGCAGGCAACCACTCAGGTGGTTTTATCTTTGGTGACCAGTCATTTTCATTTCAAATAAAGAAACAAGCAAACAAAAAGTCTCACTGCTTTGTGGAGCAAGACAGAAATTCATACACTTTCTCCTCCTAAAAGATGCTGATGATAAGCCTTGAAGTTTATCTTTCTGGTACTTCATGAGGGTTCATAATTCTTGTAAAATCAATCTGTTTGCAATGGATGAAATTTACAGTTTTGGGCCTTCGATACATAACTATTGCTGTGTTCTTTGATTTTTTTTTCAATTGAAGAATACTTCTTAGAAGAATACTAAAAAGAACACTTCTTAGAGTAAATGTATTTTGAAGAGGGGATTTGGCTGAAATTCAGATTCTCGTAGCCTATCTGAATCGAGCACCTCTTCTACAATGCACGATTTCCCCTCTGCCATAGCTGCTGGCAAATAAAACGAATTGCTGTCGTGCCACTGAGCAGCCTCTCGGGAAGCTGATGAATGCTTCTTCCACATCGCCACTGGGACGCGTCACGTGTCAGAGCTCAGACCATGATGGTCACTTAGCTCATCACACTCCATCTGCTCAGGTGGTGTCTTAAATGCTTAGATGCTAACAGATAGCCTCATGTCTTAAAATTTGTGTCTTTGTGTTATCAGTTGCTTTAATCTTTCCAAAATATGTGTAATTTGCCTGTTACTGATGAATAAATGCTGGCCTCCTAGCTTCTCAGTGTGCATTTTGTTTTTTAAAACTTCCTGGAAAATATCTCGCATTGTTCCTAACGAATTTGATGTTTCTGTGCTAGTGGATTGAGAATAGCAGATTTCTGTGCTCTCTTTCAGTGCGATGCAGGTTAAAATGCAAAAGATTTCCCCAATGTGGTTTAAAGCCTGAGGGGTTTGGTCTTTAAGAAACAAACAGTTCTGCAGCACAAATAAGTGAGATTAGGGCTGTGTGGAAAATTTGTATTCTTAGAGAGGAAGAATTGGACTGAGGTAGAATGAGAAGTCACAAGAATTAAAATTTTCTACAAATGAAAATATTTGAAAGAATTCTTGCGAGGGACCTGACCCGGTGTTTGGAGCCTGCTGATGGAAGCAGCAGCTCGGGGTGTTGGGTTCAGGAGTAGCTAGTGTTTGGAGAGCTCATGTGCTGTAATATAGAAAATAAGTAACATAATAACAGTAATTTGCCCTGCAGGTGAATTGCTTTTGAGCTAGAGAGACTGGAGATGTCAGCGAGTAGGATACCGCATCCGTAATCTGCCTAGCCTGTGTTGGTGATGCTCCTATATGTACCTATGAGACAACATTCAGACATCTTTCTGCTGACACCTGCGTGAACAGTACACCGTGCTGCATCAAAACGTAGCGTACCTTTTGCAGAAGACTTTTTCAGACTGCACAGCACAAGAGTTCTTCTGATCTGAACTCTTAAAGGATGAGAAAGGTGTGATCTTCATTCTCCAAGGGCACCTTCCTGCCTGCCCGTTTTGGGAGACAAGCAAGTGCTGTCTGTCTAAGGAGCAGTGGTTTTACAGATCACTGAAGGAAGATTTGAATCTAAGCCACGGTTCTGCTGTGAAGCTTCGAGTATTTGTCTCCTCTCTTTTGCTTCCACTTTCCAGGTAGCTCTTTGCCTGTTTGCTCCATTTAGCCTGTGAGAGGATGGATTCTTTTGCTGTACTGATGCAAGGTCTTGCACAAAACTCCAGTCAGAATTACCACACGAACACCTAAACCTGTGACAGGAGAAACACTTAAATGGGTCACTTCCCCTTGCCCATTTGCTGTTTTTACACAATCCTAGCTGGCCAGGTTAAATTGCTATTTCCTTTGTAAACTGGAGAAATTGTTACATGTGTATCTAACTACAAGAGTTTTAAAAACAGAAAGGTTGCAAGTCTCTAGGAAAATCCTGCAAGAGCACCTTCTTTTAATACCTGTTTAGTCAGTCTTAACTCATCAAGTTTTTATTTCCATGTTTTATTTGCGTAATGACTTAATTTCATTAACTCTACATCAGTCAGAAAAAAAAGTCTTAGCAAGCATCAAGTCCTTTCACAACACAGTAAGGCTTAAAGCTCAGGGAGTTGTATATCCTATTAATTTTCTTAATTGTAAACAAAGCCTGAGTGCCTCATGTAATAACCTCATTTCAGAGCAGCATGTGGCACGCTGAAGTCCTAACATCTGAACTTGTATATTAAAGGTCACCAAATAACTAAACTGAGTAGTATTTCTTCGATTAGTGAGAAAGTGCCCACTAGAAGGCGCTATCTGCTAGAGAATTATAAACTTAGGGAAGAGAGTGAAGAAAGAGCTTCATATAAATAATTCTATATGAATACCTCCAGAACTGAAGACATGGACGTAATTTTAGGAAGAGGATGGATAGTGTATCTAGTCTTGGTCCCAGCTATTTCACAGCAAAACATAAGGAATCAAAATGTAGTTTTTTTGATGGCACAGTGCCAAATATATTGACCATATGAAAGAATGCATTTCTTGAATTTTCAGGTTTGGAGGAAGCAGTACTGAATGACTTTGGCAATTCCCTAGAATTTCAAAGACAGGAGGGTTAGGTCTCTACTCTGCCTATTTCCACAGTAATCTTGGGAAAATAGATTTCCCATGCTTCATTCCTTCTAGGCAAAGGAGTCAAAGTTCGTTAGTGGGAGCACTGAAATAGTAAGAAGTCTAGAGGAAGCCAGATTGCACAAATGCTCCCTGTTTCCCCTGCTGACAACATACTGTGAGAATTACAAGGCAAAGTACTAATTATTTCTCACAAACTCCATCCCAAGACAGGGAAAGGTGCAGGCCATGGTACTTGCCAGGCATCTGAGAGACTTAGGTTCAGCTCAGGGAAAGGAGGGATTTGAAGTTGACTTTTACACACATCAAGTGAGTGTTACAGTTGCGTAGTGGATGTCTCTGGCCTATAACCAGCTTCATTCAGTGCAGGGACGAGATGGTATTAGATAGTTATCTATGTATGTGCAGTTTTATTTACTGTACATTGTCTTTAGGGCAGAGATTAAATGAAAAATCCTCTTAGGGATTCCATACTTCTGCATCACTATCAGTGCGTCTTAGCATTTCAAAGACGGATTTCCTATAACACTGTCACTCTGAAATGAAAGTTGTATTCCTGCTGTAAAGGTAAGAATCGAGACACCAAAAGCATCAAGCCAGAAGTTTCAAATTTATTTTTCACACCCAGCTTGAAATGCTTAGGCCAGAGCTTTTCAGTTTAGCACTGTGTACAACTTTGTGCAATTGAAACACAGCTCCTGTGACCTTCAGCTTGTTTCTGGATTCTCAGGTCTTAAGCCAGGTATCCAGAAAATACTACTACTACTGACTGGCTATGAGAAGTTTGTCTGAAGACTTGCAGGGTGTCACCTGTAACTTGTCTTAGAAAGAGAGTGATTTTTTGAGGAAGTGTTCGGCTATATTCACCATGAGATACACCTCTTTCCTTTACATCGTTCACTATGCAACTTTCAGCTCCTGCAACAAATGAAGCCTGACTGCCATAGACGATAGCCACTCTTTCTGCCTTAACATCCAGAGCAGATTAACTGTTGCTAGTCAGAAGGCCTATGTTCTTAACACAGACTACTTATGAAAGAGCTTCTATACTGAGTAAGTTACCTGGAGTCAGCTTAGAAACAAAAGGCTCTTCCCTCATTAGCAGTCATAAATGGGCTCTGAAGAGTCAGAGTCAAGGAGAAACAGGGGTTGAAGATGGTGCTGTTAATGAAAAGTTGGGGTAGAAGGGGTGGGAGGTGAGAGCAGAGATAGAGCTTGAGCAGGGGAGGATCTCTATCTTCTCCATCCTTAGCTCCTCCATCTTTCCTTTTCCTTGCAAATGCAGGGCCCAATGATCTCTCTGCTCTTCCGTGTAACTTCTTCTCTCTCATGCTTGTTGTGAAAAGTAGCTTTGCTATCCCCTTCCTTGCTGCTTGGGCCAATTAAGGAAGGGAAAGGAAGAAGGAAATAGTATGAATACTGTTTGACCAGTACATAATATTGGAAAGTTTGTGTGCATGGATTTTCCATCCATCTCATCTCTTCCTAGGTGACAAGTGGTACATTAGAGATGTGCCACCTATTACAGTAGAAACCCTTTCCCCTCTTGTTCGAAGCCAGGAGGCAGAAAAAAGCAGATACCCATAACCACTCGCCAAGGTAGAGCAATTTACTGCCACAGTACATGTCTGCTGTGCTTGAGGTCCAGGTCTGGCCTGAGACTAGATACCAGGTCTGCTCAAAGTTGCACAAATTTTGAATTGCAGACTGGAAAATGCAGCATCTATCATGTCTGCCATAGGAGGAAATCAGAGTAGGATGTTATTTAACTTGTAAATACTTATGAATGAAAATAAACTTTAGGATGTAAGTATGTCAGTGCTAAAATTAAAGTGTTTGTTACCATGGTGACAGTCAGCAAAGAATTTCTCTTAAATTAGAAAGTGCATATATAGTCGTCAGAACAGATAACTAAAAAAATTCAAGCTGCAGTCTCAAAGGACAGCCTTAACCGATACAGCACTAAACAGCTTGGTTTAAATAAACATATACAACAGCTTTATCCATGTTCTAATATGAAAGAGTCCCTGTTCAGGAGCCTCAGTTTGGTTTTTTTGTTGTTGGTGGTGGGTATTTTTTTTTCCATTTTGTTGATGCAGAACAAAGCCTTGCAAAAGTGAGGAGGCCCAATGGAAAGAACAGAATTCTGTCAGGTAAGACATGAACCAGCATATTCAGAAAGACAAAGGATGCTATTATTTTCTAAAATGTTATGAAAGCCACAAAAAGTAATACTTCAGTACAGCATTTTTCTGCTTTACTTTATGTATAAAACTAACTGCATGTTAGCAAATTATGACCAAAAGTGATTCTACCTTGTTCAGTTGTGCTGTTCTATATAGAAGTTCTACCATAGGTTCTAAGAACAAAACATATTTCTCAAAAATATGCATCATTTTAAGAGCTACAACTAATACTTTTCTCTCTGAAAGGTATATTTTGAATTAAATTATTACTTCTCAAAATCAGTCAATGTTAAATCTATGAGAAAAAGCTATCCCTACTGAAACATGCTTAGAATCTTTCCAGTGACTCAAAGAATTTGCCTGTCCTCAAAGCTGAAATAATTTTCAATAATTATTGTGACAGAACAAACATTAAGAAAGCAGGCTTACTATTGCTGTATTTAGCAAAGTACTAGAGAATTCAAGAATGAGTAGAAGGCAACCAGTCTTACAAACCTACCACCTAGGAACTAAATGACCCTCCATTTCAATATACTTTGCTATGGATTTGCTCTGTTCTGTAATTATTTGGTAAAACTCAGATTTGACAGGGCATGAATTGTGCTTACCCTTTTATTATACAGAATGTACCCATATTCTAGATTATATTCTACCAGTAGAGGCTATGCTAAAGCCTTTCCATAACTTGTAACTAAACTACAGTTCTCACGTATAGTGACATATATATGCTAGATGTTGCTTTAATACATATGACCTGACTGTTTATGTCACCACATAAGAGTTTATTAGATTTTTTTAATGACATTACAAGGAGCCTAAGGCTGATATTACAAGGTATATTGATACGTTTCCTGTGTTCACAGCATTGCCCTATTATTATGAGCTTTTATTACAATTTCCCCTCAGCTTTGAAAAATGACCTGTCTATAGCCTTTGTAATATAGCAGTGCTAACGCAGTGGCATTCAAATAGTAGTCTTAAATGTGGTCTATGCATAACTGCTAGCTGCCACTACTGCTTTCTTAAATTTACATTTCGGACTGGAACAGCACTGCAGTGATTGTCAGCATTATTCAGACACAGGTCATTTTTCTTCACAACAGTGACATAGTAAAGACTCTTCTAAAAACACTTTCATTTCCAAAATACTCTAATGCAATCCTTTAAACTACAGGCCTATACGTATGGGTGCAATTATAAAAGCAAACATCATTCTAAACTGAGTTCCAGCTAGGTGTTAGTCACAGACTAGCAAAGTTTTACAGTTCTCCGAAATGGATTCTCTCCATTTTTGTTACTCAAAACCTCACTGCTTAGGTAGCAAACTTTGTTTTGTACAAACAGCTGATGATTTATCCTGAAAGACCAGGTGCAGACACTTCCTCAATCCCATCCCTGTTCGATCAAGTATCACTATTTTAATAGCAATTACTGTTCAAAAGCAATGCTGCTAAAAGCAACTAAATTTTAAGTTTTACAGTATTAAAAAAAATTAAGTCCCATAATGAGATTTGTCATAGTAGTTCCTTGTTCTAAATATAATAGATTTAAATGGCAGTGTTTGCTCAACTGTGTATACATGTCTAATGTTAAATCAGTATTTCTGTTCTGTTGTAACAACACACAGGCAGGGTAATACCAGGAATATGAGATATGATTTTGATGTTCAGCACCTTACTTTTCCAAAATCATTTTATTACAGTTACTAGAAAAAAATCATATAATCCTGTACTAGTCCAGTGACTGATGCTTAAAGCTGAGAGAAATCCTAAGTTTCAGTCTTGTGCTTCACTCCACAAAGTTACATAGGACAAGTTAAGATTTCCGTTTGATGGAAGTCACTAGGTTTTTAGCTATCAAAAATGAAACTTCTAGAAAAAGTATAAGAAACAGAGGAAAAAGTGACTTCACAAAAAATTCACTCAGTAGTTCAGATCCATAAGATCTGTGTTTTAATAACACGACTAACTGATCCTCATAACAAGAATTCAAAAAGTGAAATTACAGTACATGAATCAAAATATAAACTAACCTATCCCTAGATATACATCAGGAATGCAAGCTCTATTACAATATAAAAATGCTTTACACACCGTAGTTGCAAAAAGCTGTTCTGTAATTCCAACGGCTTGGTTTTTTCCATTAAAAAAAAAAAAAAAAAAAAAAAAGAGTGTTGCAGCATTCTTCTTAAGTTATTGGCAACCTGTTGGGGGAAGATAGAAAAAATTACTGAGAAGAATTAGAGAAGCATATTCATAAGAAATAGTGTTGTTAGTGAATTATCAATAAAATCAGGCATCAGCAAAATTTCCACACTCCTGGGGAGCAGGGGAAGATAAATCAAAGTATAAAAAAATGTTATTTGTGGGGTTCAGGCTAAGAGAATAAAATTAGCTTCTGGGGGCAATCAAGCCCATAATAACCTGTATTTTTATCAGAGTACACAAAGATAGGTACTTTGATAAGGCAAGATATATACCTGCCACAAACACACATACCAGTTACACAGATTGCATAGTATCCTAGAACCAACCTCAGAATTTCAAGCATAAGACAGGTTATTGAGAAATGTCTTATTAGCCACCTTAAAAAAAAATATGTTAAGATAACATTATACATCTTGATTTAACAGCTACTTTCCATGGATTACAAAAATCAAGTTTTGTTTATACTGAAGTGAAATACCACTGCTCATGCCCTCCGGCACACCTTGTTTATGCTCTGATAGCTTTGGCAGTCTTGCATTGTCACCACCCTCTGAAATTCCTTTAGCAAGTCTTGTAACTGTTATGTGTAAATTACTTGATAACGTAAATTTATTTACATGTTGCTGTACTGGACTTTTACCAGCTGCTTTCCAAATAGATGAAACACCTTCTCTGATGTTTTTGCATAACAATATAGGCCATGTTATCAATCAAAAAATTGCTTAGTAAGAACAAACATCAGATTCACCTTCCTATATAAAATTTCTTTTTCCAGGGAAAGCTCCCTTTGAATATACCTTGCCTGACATTTGAGTGTTCGTTACATTCACTGCTGGAGTCAGCAGCTGCTGCTTTGCAGTGGTACAAGTGAGTCATGTACAGCCAGCAAGTTCCTAACTTATGCAAGAGAAGTTTAGAGGGGATTGAGAGTAACCCATTCATCAGCCCCTGTGCCCAACAACAGGCTCCAGAGGCCTTAGGAGCTTAGTGGGAGCTGAAGTCTACAATATACAGGTGAAGATGAAAAAGTAGCACCAAGCTAATAGTAACTTTTTAGCTACAGAAATCAGAGCGAAGGGCAGGAATGTGCATCAGATTATAGTCCTTTTCAGAAGACTCAAATGAGGGGAGAGAGGGGAAAAGATCAGCCCACTTTGTTATTGATGTTCTAAGTTCTTTACTTCTCTTCCTTTTCCTGTGCTGCATAATAGTCATTATTTCCAGATTATCCGTTACTACAGATATTACCAGAACAAGTGAGTAACAGAGGATGAATACAGCTACTATACTTCCTCATTAACTAACTAGAAATGGAGGAAATACAACTTTCATCCATTACTGGTAAAGAAAACATCATTGGTGAAGTAGAAGTTTTTTGAGGAGAGCAGATCAATGTCCTGCTTTTTTTTGTATTCTAAAGTACAGAGCTACTCTGCATGAATTTCAGACTGCCTCACAAATCAAAGCAGAAAATACTGTCTGCTTGAAAGTCAGTAATTTCAACTGAGAAGAGGATTTGTTTCAGGGCTAGCAAACAATTGTCTCACTTTAACTCTTGTTAGTAGCAGGGGTCTTGTTCTCGCCTTCTAATTCTTCCACTCCTGCTTGTGTCATGAGGTCTGCTATGTTTTTCTCCAGGTCATCTATGCGACAGCTCATGTCATCAAGTTAACCAGAGTTAAGGAATATGATTACAAACTAATTTTTTTATTGTTATTATAGCTTTGCTCATACTCTTATGATCACTTTCAATTTGTCTTACAAGTCCTACTGCTGATATACATCAAAAATGCTTGTACATCCACAGTGTATAGTAGCTATCTGACTTTAAAAAAGGATATTTCTTCCAATGATTTGGTCAGACATGGTTTGAAATTTGTCCTGCATTTGCTGAAGCAATGTCTGCACCTGAGAGAAAGGAAAAAAAAAAAAAAAACTGTTTTGCTTGAACTGAAGGAGTTTATTACGGTTTTTACTCTCATTTTACTAGAATATGTAATAAAGTAAACACAACATTTTGTTTCATGGTTGAGCTCAACAGTAAAAAACTCTGCAGTGTATTTCTCAAGTTAACTATCATATTATACACAAGAGAACTGAGGTTCACAGTAAGCAGTTTTAAGTTCTAGAAAACGCCTGTGCGCCGCAGCCAGAGCTAGACCCACAGCAGTCGCTCCCAGCGCGCTTCGCTGACCATGTGGCGACGCTCCCTTCTGTACCAAAAGAACAGCCTGAAGGAAGAACAAGCCCTTTCCCTCCGCACTCCCAAGCGCCCCTCCCCACACAGCTAACGCCTCCTCGCAGCCTCTCCGCATCCCCAGCGAGCCAGGCGGCCGCTACGAGCAGCACCATTCAGGCCAGCGGGCGGCTCCGGAGCGGCGGCGCCGCAGCGGCTCGGGCCACAACACCCCGCGGCCGAGGCGCCACGAAGGAGGCCGCGGGCGCCGGGCCGGGCCGAGGCGAGGCCGAGGCGAGGCCGCGGCGCAGCCCTCCGCAGCCCTCCGCGGCGGCCTCACCACGGCGGTGAGGTCCTGCACCGTCTTGGGGTCGGTCTCGGCCATGGTCTCCGCGGCGGCGGCGGCGGCTCCGGCTCGCTGCACCCAGCTCCCGTCTCCAGGGCAGCGCCGCTTCCGGCACGAGCTCTCGCGAGAAGAGCCGCCCCGCGGCATTCTGGGAAGCGAGGTGCAGGCCGCCCGGAAGTGACGCGCTGCGCAGGTGCCGCGCCCGAGAGCGGCCCGGGGCGTGAGGCGTGAGGCGTGAGGCGGGTGTTGCCGGCAGGGCTCGGCTGGAAAGTGATTCCGTGATGGCCCCGGGTTTCCCTTATGCCTCAGTGAAAGCTGCCCTCATCTGAGATTTAACAACTTGGCCAAAATGCTCTTAAAAATGGCTTTACGAGTTCGCAGAGGTTATGTTTTCCTGCCCTCGCGACTGGGGCTGCCGGAGGAGGCCTTTGCCCTCTCTTCTCCGGAGATGTTCAGGGCCCGCCTGGACGCAGCCGTGCCCAACGTGCTCTAGTGACCCTGCTGAGCAGGGGGGTTGGACTAGATGATCTCCAGAGGTCCCTGCTGACCTTGCTGGTTCTGTGATTCTCCAATTATCGTTTAATTCAAGAGGGAAGCGTAAAGCAGTGGTTAAGCCCCGTTAGCGAGCATTTACAGGAAATCTGCGCTCACTGGAGAAACGGTGGCGTTCTGGATTAGCCGTGAAAGCCAGAAATGTTACATAAGTGTGTTGATGATGAAAATAAATACATTATTGTGACATGCTGTTTCCATGATAGCAAGCAGAAACAACAAAGTTGTGTGCATTAGCCTAAATTCCTGTCTACCCCAGATTAATGGCATAGTCCATCAAACACCACAGAGCTTCACAGAGGGGAGGTTTATAGGCTTTTTCAACAAAAAGCCTATAAAAGCTGCCCATTTGCAGCTTTCTTTAGTGAACTGAGTTGATAATTATATTGCTCTTACTCTGCACTCAGATAAGATTTAAGCCGAAGTTAACAAAAGCATTGAATATGAATTTGTGGATGAAGAACGGTCCCGTTGACAGCAGACGGATCTCAGATGGCTCATTTCTGCTGAAAGCCGATGTGCTGATGCACTCTGCCTTATCCTGTAACAAGCAGCGAATGTGGGTTGCTGGGTATTTATGTTATTAATGTGCCTTTTGGAACTCTGCAGTAGTAATACAAGAACAATTTAGTGCCAGTTTGGGGAAATTTTGCTATCTGTTGTAAAGTAAACATAGCTTCCAGTGTTGAGAAATGCTGCCTTTTGGAATGCTGTCATAGTAATACAAGAACTATTTAGTGCCACTTTGGGGAAATTCTTTTGTCCGTTGAAAAGTAAATACAGCCTTTAGTTTTGAGAAAAGCTAAGAAATGAACTCCCATTTATTTGTTTAACATGCTTACAAATGGTGGCTGGCTTTTTACTGTTACTTGAAGCACGTAAACTATCGCTTCAAAAAGATCCTTATATCTGGTCTCGAAGGGCACATCCAAGTGCAGGTTTCTCAACTCACCTGAATGCTGACATGTGTCATGGGGCAGAGGGCGGTGCCTCAGGAGTCGGACTGTGGCTGTGCCCTGGCTGCTTCACACCCCAAAGGATGTGGCATAGCAGGCCTGGGGACCATGTTTTCCCCTGTGTCTTTGAACGTAGGACTGTACAGGGAGAGACATGTTGGTCACTGCAGTGGTCCCTCTCACGTGTGCCCGACGTGCTGCTCAGGGTGGCCGAGAAGCTGTGGCAGCAGGGAGAGGTGCACGCAGGGCAGGAGAGGTCTGACTTGTACTCTTGTGCCTTCTTGCTCTGAGCTGAGGGTAATTTTGTTCTAGTGCATGTCCTCCTGGTAAAGCTAAATTGCTGTATGTGGTTGTCTTCTCAGTATTTGCAGTCTAGGAAAAGAGGGTAGCTCTCTGAAAATGGGTTGACACTTCAAGCTGTTGGGCAGACCATTTCTGTCTCTTCTAGTCTCTAGACTGGTGTCTCAAAGCTGTGAGCTAGATGCCTGCCGGGAGAATTCATATGGTCTAAGGTCCACTACCTGCCTGCAGCACTCTCAGGATTTTTGGCAGGAGGCAATGCGTATGCGTTTATCACTTTTTCCATTGTGTAACAGGAGAAAATATGGACTGCCTCATTCTCCAGCCTTTTCTTCTTCTGCTTTTTTTTTTTTTTCCTAGATGATATTCTCACAACTTCACACAGAGAATTCAGCCTTATTTTTCTGGCTTCAGACTTTGTAAATATGACCATGCTGCTAGCAAGCCTGGCAAGGTTAGGTGTTAGGTTCAGCTCCTGCCTCTTCTAACTCAAGCATTGCTACACCATATTCCATTTTAGGATATAGACAAGCGCTAGATGTGTTAACATGCCTGTCCACAAAACTGGTATAACAGTCTTTCTTACTATGCAGCGAGTCAGATCAAACTACGTAATGGGTCCTCAGGCCATTAAGATTTGTAAGAAATGTCAAGTGGCTGCATAGTCCTAACTTTAAGATTTTTTCTTTAATGGCAGGAGAAAATATTTTAATTATTTGTTTGCTTCCTAGCTTGGCATAGTTAAACAATGACTAACTTAAAATTTGGCAAGGGGAGAGGGGGGAGTTGTCTCCTTTTCTTTTTAAGGCTGGGCTGAGAGAAAATGCTGTGCCAGGAGGAGTGGTAGGATTAATGATCCTTCACAGTAATGTTCAGAGATTACTGAAATGAATGGAGCTGTAGAAGGCTGAATCCTCTTGCTAGCTTTTTAATGACAAAGTCTTAATTTAAAGTGTACAAAGAAGGAGGACCTTTCAAATTTACAAAGAGGTTGATATGTTCCTTAAAATCAAGGGAAATTACAAAGATTGATTTAAAAACAGTTAATGAGCTCATTTAAAACACAGGGACATGTAATTCCAATGCAGAACGATTGGACCTCACATAGCAGTAAGTCATGATCAGGCTTTGCACAAAAGCAGGCACATTTTTAGTTTTCCAAAGAAATGAAAATGAACTTTCCCTATGTGGAAACCTAATAGGAATTTCTCTTACTGGCGTCTTTAGATCTGATTTAACAGCATTCTTTTGTGTCAATTAAAGACAAAATTACCATAAGTAGTTAATGCTGTAGAATTCATTGTATATTTGCTCTTAGGCATCCTTTCCTGTAATAAAACAGGGATTGGGAGGCACCTAATGAAATAAAAAGGTACCTTTAAAAAGGCAGAATAAAATTTTTCCATTTTGCAAATTTTGCAGGTATTTGTGTCTACACTGTGCTTACCAAGAAGGTTCTTTAACAACCTCAAACAGTTGTGGTCTTAGATTTGCATCTTGTTTAAAATGCAGCTCTTCCTGGTAGAACTCTGGTGCATTAGTTTAGTGTTAATAATTCAGAAAAGATTGCATTATTATGTTTGTGTGTTCTGTAAAGCAATAAATAGCAACTATACTTTAATTGCTTTGACTATCAGATCTTCTTTCGGCTCCCCAATGACTTGCAGTGGCTCTGAATGTTATTTGTATAATGACTGTTCACTCAAACTGCTGCAGCTGTTCTTACTTGCTCCCTCATTTAAGTGTGCTCAGTTATGGAGCTTAAGATACTGTCTCAGCACTTAAAATCACAAATACTTTTTTTTGTATTCAAGCCAAAGAATTGCAATAAAATCTTGAGAATTAAATTTTAATATCTCAATTGCAGCCTGAGTGGCTTGTGGCAGAAATTCTTGAGAAAATATAAAAATGTAATAAACAGAACTCATTTATTACTTTCAGAGGAAGAACACTCCTCAGAGACCCTCAAATATATATGAGGCTGGGACTTATTAAACAAAGAACTGTACTTAGAAAACAACTGCCAAAGGAAAAGTAAATGCTCAGTATCATGATTCATGTGAATAATATTTAACTGGATATATCAAAAATTATGGGAACAGCAATACCAGTACTAGAGTAAATAGGAAAGTGATTTGTAGCAAAACTGGGATAATTCAGTGTGCTTTTTTCAGATTGTGCTTCAGAAACTGAAACATGTCTTTTGCCTGAGTCCATGTCTCACATGAAGTTTCCTGTTACATAATGAAATGATTTTTATTGTAGTTGTTCCCCTCTGGTAATTTCTCATGTATTTTGCATTTTTTTCAGTCTTTGATTAGCTTGCACCTGACATCAGAACTGATCAAGGAGTACATCCCTGGGCACTCCAGATATCCTGGGCCACATGAGGAAAGAGAAAGACAAGCAAAGACTCCTAAGAGCAGACTGATTCCATTCCAGGAGGCCGGATGAGAAGAAGCTGAGCAAGGTAAGATATGGAGAGATGAAGGATATTATCATACTTCACAGGTTACCCCTTGCACTGTCTTACTCCTCCCTTCCCTCCGCTTCATTCTTGCACACAGGTATTTCGGAGCACTACCTCCTTAGCATTGCTACTGAGCCGTTTTGTGACTGAGAGGTGACGTTTTATAAGCCATATTTTCTTGAAGGGAAAGGTTTACTGATGGTCAACAGCCACAAAACCAACAACTCCTTCAAAACTGCTGCTGAGGTGCTGGAAGGTGAAGGATGTTACACATTTCTTCCTTTGGATTCACTAAGCTTTCAGCAGCAGAAAACAATCAGTGCCAAACTGTGCCAAACTGTGACCGTATTTGGCAATATTAGTAATATTAGTGACCTAATAATAGCTGCTTTATAATCTGTGACAGTGTTAACATGTTGTTTACTCATGTCTCTAGGGCAAGGACAAGGTGTAACCACTGTGTCTGAAGACTAGGATATAAAAGGACAAAGGATAGATGATACATTATTACCTTTAGTAGTACTGAGGGTTATGTAAGGAGAAGGGCATTTTATGAGTAGAAGAGTCACCTAAACATTGATATTTCCATGGTCAAGAGGCAAGCCTTAAAAGGAACTGCTAAGATGTATTTTGCCTTACTTCTCAATAGAAAATAATCCATTCTTGCTGTAGCCATGTAGCATTAATGATGAGATTTGATGCATTTTACCCTTTTAGTTAGTGATGAGCTTATGAATAAAATCTCCCTTGTGTGTCTAGCATTTGTAAAGACTGGATTAGTGCATATCTCCTCTCAGCCTTTGCTGAACGAGCCATTACTCCTTTTAGACTGTCAGAGCAGGTTAGTTTTAAGCTTGTCTCAGCTGAGGATTTAGCCACTGATACAAGTAGACCGTAAAGCTGTGCATGGAAAACTCTGGTGTAAAACAAAGGTGCAGAGTGTTCTTGTACGTGCAGCAGAGGCTAAATCCCTTGTAAGGACAGGATGCCACTTTCTCTAGCATTTTATATTCATTTCTTTTTCAGATCTTACCCGCCCTTTTTTTTTTTTTTTTAAAAAAAGTCTTTTTAAAGCTCATTTCAGATCAAAAGCTTTGCTCGACTGGAAACAAGTTTCCTTTCGTATTTTAGTGCAACAGAAGTAAGAGAAATTTACAAGAATGTGACTGGGGTGACCGTAAGCATGTTAGCTTTCCGAGCAACTGCTTCATGAGAGTATGTCCGTAGCCACCTTCCTTCTTGGGATGTAAAAGCTGTGTCTGAACTCTGTTATCTAATTGAAGATACAAGGTTTCCTAGGGTATCTTCAAAACTCTTTGGAAGGTCACTTTGGTGATAACTAATGTAAGAAAGTAAGATTCGGGAAAGACAGAAGCCTGTTCTATGTGGTGTATATAATGACAGTACCAGTAGAAATAAAAAGGAAACACGTTTCCTTCACAGTCTGTACCTTGGCCTGGAGGAAATCTAAATGATTAGTTGCTAAGTAATTCAGCCCACAGAAAGCTTCACACTGCCATCAGTCCTCTGGTAGGCTCCATGTTTGGAGGTATTGGTCAAAAAGTGAAGGTCGGTATATGTGCAGTGCACTCAGCAGTGATCCATTAAAGAAAATAATTAACTTCATCAAGGGAAATGCATGACTATACAAGAGCAAAAAAGTTTAGTAGCTTTGTAAAGCTATTTGAGTTTTGATATTTTACATATTGGGCCATTTAAACAGAGCATGGGAAAAGACTGCAAGATGAGAGAGGTAAGTTAATTCTCTCTCATTTTAGGATGGAAGGAACATTTTGAGGCAGGAAGGATGGAGCTCAGAAAGAGACTTTACTTTAAAACTGCAGCTTCCAACTTTAACTCTGCCTTGAGAAGGGTTTTGTGAGGACCATTAAATGCAGAGTCCTGTTAGTTCTGTTAGGCATCCAGACAGGTTCTACCTGCACAGAACAGAAGAATCAGGGCTGAGGAGTCCAGTTTCAGTCAGCTGTGATGGAAGGACCAGGAGGAATTCCTACTGAGAAGAACAAGTCTTTGTTAGTGTAAAGCTGTCTGGAGCTGCGTCTTGATGCTACTGAAGCTAAGGCAGTATGGAGGAGTGAGAAAGGGCCATGCTTTGCAAACACAAGTTAGTGCAGCCCCAGGCTCCTCTGAGCAATTCTAGAGCTAGCTGTCTCTCTGATAGCCCTCTCCTGTTTCACTGCTGATTTCCAGTCTGGCCGTGACCCTCGGCAACAAGTATCAACTGATTTCTCTGTGAAGGATTGCAGGGTTTGGCCTTAGTGGAAGGGAGTGAGCTTTGTGGATTCCCAGGACTGTCCACGTAAAGGTTAATATATTTGCATTGTGGACCACGCACCAAAATGATATATTTTCATCTCACATACATTGACATTATATGGCCTACAGTGCTTAAAAACCTTTGTTTTTGGAAACTTGAAGTCTATTTACTTCTTTAATTATAAGCATTCCAGAGGGCATCTCATTAAGGTTCCAGAAAGGAGCAAGCTTGCCACAGACATGAGGAGTAATTTTATAGTGCTAATTAAATGTGATTGGATTTTTCAATCGAGTAATTAGTAGGAATGTTGGCTGAAAGTTTGTGTTATAAAGGGAGTTCTGCAGTGCAGCAGAGAAGAATTCTTAGAGGAAATTCAGTTTCTCCAGGCAGTGATACCACTAAAATGTTCTGTACCTTACTGGGTCTGGCTGTAGCATACTGGTTGCCCTTGATGTTTTTCTCCTTTAATGCAAATGAGTATATATGTTAAAAGAAACTAATGGGTTGCTTTCAGAAGTGCTTGAGTGGCTCTGGTCATCCTGACTTATGAGTTGCAAAGAACCAGTGAGATATGAAACTTGTTTCCAGAATCACTGGAAGTAATCTACCTTTGTCTCATATCTCTGCATTTCCTGATGATACACCTTCAGAGCAAAGTTGTTTTGTAGATTGTGCTGCAGGGTGAGAAATTGCCTTTTAGGCATATAGTATTTGTGCATCAAGAGACATTTCAGTGAAGTTGGTATTACAGAGATGGTGTTGCTGCAGAGCACTCAAGAACGGTGATCAAAATAAAGTCTGACCCACTTCAATGAAAGTTTGTTGGTTTTGTAGATGTAGCCAGATAGTTTTGAACTTTGGCTTTGAGCATACAATCTTACTATTCTCACTCCCATATTAAGCAAAGGCTAGTTGGTGAGTCCTAACTAATATATTTAGATTTGTAGTAGATTTTCTGTGCAAGAAGAACAGGAATAACTTTAGGGCAGCAGACTAATTTACTTGCAGCTTTACATTTGAATCATAACAACATATAACAGTGTAGGAGGTGTACCTGAGCAGAATACTTAGGGTGACATTAATTAAAAAACTGAAAAGAATCAAAATGAAATCTTAAATACATTCAAGTCAAATGAACTTTACTTGAATGTTTTTTAAAGAATTTATTGGCATTTCTGTTGCTTCGCAAAGACTAAGCTGGATATATTTAATTATAAGAAAAACTTCATGTGTGGAGGAGAACAGGTAATTATTTTGAGTATCTGCTCTGCCATTATATATTTTCCTTCTGTTATTGAGTTGAAAGAAGTTTAGCAAATTAATTGCAAATTTACAACTACGTATCCCAGGATAAAACTAAAGACAATCAAAATTGTTCCTTATTGAGATTTGAAATGTTTTCTTCCATTTCCAACTCTGTAAAGCCACAAGAAATGTGTTTTTTTTTTTTTTGTAAGTGGACATAGGTAGCACCTAGAAAACAAATAGACAACTGTGGAAGCCAGCAGGAAAGCCATACGAGGAAAGGGGCTAGTTAGACAGTGTCTGTAGCCATATCGAATAATGGATTAATTATAAAGGCTTTGTACAATGTCTAAATCTGTAGTACTGGACATCTTGACTGAATCTGTTGCTTCCAGAGATATCAGTTAGGTCAATGCTGAGCTCATTTTCAAAATCCACCCACTAGGTAACAAATAAAACCAACATTTGTTTGTTCCATATGATGTTAGGAGTGGAAGGATTTTCTAACTGCAACATCCTGGGAAAATACAGGTCTGCATTTAGCCTCCTGGATTACTCATTAGAATGACTTTTTCATTTCCTGCCCAAACTGTGCATCTGTGCTTTCCATCATAAATTTCTGTCTTCTGTTGTAGGTAGACTGTGATAGTCTTCTCTCTGTTTGCAACATAGATATATCTGCTTCAGTGTACACCGTAATGTCTGCAGTCCCCTAGTTCTCTGTGTAATTGTCCATGTGCTAGAAAAAGAGCTTTTAAAGATAGAAAAAAAAAATTCCTCTTTTTTTTTCATCCTTCTCCTAATTCAGGGCCGTATTATTAGCGATTCAGCATACTGCATAAGCAATAAATACTATTCTGTGCCACAGGTCTGAACAGCTCGTTCTCCAGACTTTGTACAGAACAGTTTTGCAACCTATTTGCTTGGCATACAGCACTTCCTTGCTGAATTATTCACTTTGTGACCAAAAGAGTGGACGCTTGTGACATGTCAAATGAAACTCAATCATTATGTCCAATGTAAACAAATCTCAAGACTTGTCTCCACCAGGAATGAAGCTTTTGATAATGTGATCATCTTCTCTCAGACTATCATTAGCACTCCCACTTGATAAAGTGAAGGCAAGATCCTCATCATGAAATGGCATTCCACTCTCTACCTCTAGGGTAGATCAGTTCAGATCAGTTTGGGGTGAGGGTGAATGGGACGTTGTCTGTGCATAGGAATCAGAAAAGCAAAAGCCAGTTTGCTCATGAAAATCCATACCAGAAACCACTGGAGTGAAAGGGATTCTTTAAATAATCCTGGTGGGATTTGGGGCTCACATGGATCCCCTTCAAGAGATAGTGGGCAAAAAGACATAACACATTTGTGGACAGGCACATCATTTTTTCTAGTAAAATATGTCTTGATTGGAGGCAGTCTCATATGTTTGAGGGTCTGACTTCAGATTTTTGAGTCTTTAGGTTGCTGACACTAGCCACTAACCATGTCAGTTGCCTCAGTGTGGGAGATGCTTATTTTTTCAGTCCTACAGTCAATGTAAGGAATGGGATGGATTGTAAAGGACATGGGAAGTCCTAGTGCCCCTGTCACGGGAAGGAACAATTGCATGTTCAAAAAATTACAAAATGGCATTGTAAAATTCAAACTCTAGATTGAATTTTAAAAGAAATTCTAGATTCCGATTTCTCTGAAATTGTAAATGTGGCATGGGAACTGTGTATGTAACATTTGTTCTACCACACAGCAAAAGTTGATAGGACAAAGAAGATTTGATATATTTTTTCTTCCTCAAAGAAAAACTTGAACTATCTTAAATAGAAAAAATGAAGAAAAATTGCTTGTTATCGCAAACAGACTAGAAATAGTACTACTGATAAATTGGTACTTTTTCAAGCACATCAAGACTGGCTGTATTAGGTGTTTCAAAGAAAAAAGATCTACTCTAATTACAAAAGGACTGTAGCAGGGAATACTCTTTCATAAGCTGTATTAGCCAGTCAAAGAGAAAAGATAATACAGGGTAAACAACCTGCATGAAGATTTGTGCGGGTCAGACCTTGGATTTTACTGAGAAATGTTTTTCCAGAAAGACTTTGGTATTTTGACTCTAGAAAAATGTCCAGACAAAGCAGAAAACTTCTAATCTCCAAAATCATCTCAAAATTCAGAGCAACTTCTTACAGAGGATAAAGTAGCATTTCTCAGAGCATTGAATAGTGAAGCTTGGCCAAGACAAAACATAGGGCATGTGTGGACTGCTAACATTTGAGTTTTAGCAATAGGTATTTGGGTTATGAGTCTTGTTTTCCTGAAGAGAGAGCTCAATTTTAGGTACAAGAGCCAATTTACCATGCATCAGTCCTCTTTGTGCTGTTTCTGGTACATCACATGATAGCTGTAGTTCCCCACACTGGTTGTCATTTGTCACAACCTAGTCTACTAGGATTTACTTTCACTCTTTCACATTTCTTTCTTAGTGCCTCTGTGCTGTCAATCTGTCAATGTCCACGTTGCATCGCTGTGCATATACCGGCTGAAGAACTCCTGTATTTCTAGACAGGACTGAGCAGAGCTTGAAGAACTGGTCATTCCCATAAATGTCAGGTTTCTCTTGCTATCCTTTGGTTAGAGAATCATGTAGTTTCTTGAGGTACAGCCAGGTTTTCTGAGATTAACAAATTCACCTCAACTTCACCTAGTCTGCATTCAGCTGTATATTGTGCCTCACACATGCTTAGGTGATATCTCATATTGGCATAATGCTTCTAGATTGGAGTTCTAGATTTGGCCCCCTTTCCTTTTTCTACAGGAGGAATTAAAGCATTTCACCATCTTCCTGAGCCTTCATGTGACACTCTCTAAACTGGATCAGACAATGGGAGGAAGGGCAGCAGGAAAAACTGCAACTAGCAGGTTTGCTCCTTTTAAAAGAGCTCCATTGAGAATAAGAGCCAGACTGAAAGTCTGCACCCCTTGTTGCTGTGCAAGAGTCAGACAGAACCCTGGGTACCAGACACTACTCATTCATATTTTCATGATTTTTGAATATCCTTTTCAAATGTGGCTACCAGAACAGTCTTCTGATCTCAGTCTCAGCTGTGCTATAAAATAACTTTCTTACTCCTACTTACTAGTCGCACATACATACATCTGAAGATCCTGCTAGCCTTTCATGCTAGCACAACTAGTCAATTTTTTCTTCATTTTGAAATATAACAATGCTGTTCTGTCTCTTTTCATTCTAATGCAACAGAGCTGATTGATGCAAATGTAACAGCAAATCTTTCCTAACATTGGACTTACACCTCTGCTAGGATAAATAAGACTCTCAGAAATCAGCACAGGGACAGCAGTTAACACGTGGCTGCGAAGCAGAATGTCCACTGATCCAAATTCCTTCTCTGTTACAGTTTCAAGGAAGCATTCCCTATGGGAAGATTTGTTTTTTGCCATTCAGTCCATTGTTATACCCATGACACAGTGCTGTGAGTATAAGCAGCATACATGTATACTATAAGGCTATTTCCTTGTCTGGTATGATGAAGAGCAAATTTAACAGCTTCTTGATCTATTTTCCCCTTACATCTCTGTTATGACAGGCTAATATTGGCGAGAACTAGTTCTTTCTTTATGCTGTTACAAAGTATACAAGAATGTTTGGAGCATGTGATAAATGAGAGCTGTACTCTTCTGCATATGGGAGAATATATCTGTTCTTGAGTCCCAAAGCACTGCCTATTTTTAGACAGGATTGAGAGTACATAATTATTTTCAGTCTTTCACTGAAACAATTCTTAGATACAATGTATATTTCCATTTGATGTTTGATAGCAAGTACTTTTACAGGAAAATGCGTAACAGTATAAAATATCAAATTATGAAAGTGTACACAGGACTGTTGTTAGAACCTCATGTTTATATGAATATAGGTTGTCCAGCTCTGTGCAAAAATGTGAAGTCTGTGACAAGCAGAAGGTTTATTGGAAGGTTCACATAGTTATAGCCCGTTTGGATGAAACAGCCAGCAAGTTTAAGAAGAAAAAGAGTTAAACTTTAACAGCACCTTACTTGCACGGCAGTGAAATAACTTATAACTCTGATTAGATTATCTTAGAAACATACTTCTACCCTGTTTTAAGCTAGAGAAGGAATTTATTTGAAGCATGACCTGAAAGAGACATCAGGAAGTCATCTTTCGTTTGCCTGCTCTAAAGCAACAAGGTCTGAACAGCTCCAGGTGATGTACTGTTTTAAAAATTGTGTATGTGTGCTTGATTGTCAAGGGAAGAGTTAAGGATAAGCACTATTAAGTTTCCTACTTTCAGATTTCAGACTGTAACTTGAGCAAGGTCAGTAACGCGTAGTTACATGATTTGGAGTAAGATGAAACTGGAAAATGGAATCGCATTCAAAAGTAAATTAGAGCTGAAAAATGATCCAAGAAACAATGTGATAAAAACTTATGAATCAATACTTCTCAACACATTATTTGTACATGTTATGATTTCTTGTTTCAGCCAGCCATGATGTAAACACCATCTAAAGCTAGCAGTTATTTTCTTGTGCTTTTGATAATCAAAGACTGTTGAAATTAATTGGGTGCAGAATTAACAATGCATGCTGACCGTTTTAGTTATCACTTCTGTTCAGAACTGCATTAGTACTGTCTAGGGAATAAAAACAGGAATAGATGTAGAGCACCTGTAATTATTACTGCAAATTATTAAATTGAGCCTGCCAGAAACAAAAATGGAGTAAAGTTTGCTTGTTAATTAATTTCCTCAAATGCATTTGTTACTTGTGCACGTAGTATGACAATAGGCCAGATAAAGGAAAGGCAGGCACAGAAGAGATTCACTTACTGCAGTGAATGATAGACAATGTACTGTTAACAATTTGGGCACTGTGATTCTGCATGTACTGGATCTGAGGAATACCACAACTATTAGGAGCCAGCGTCTCAGTAAAAATTGTTAAAGTGTTCTAAAAATATTGAAAAATGATGGCAATTAAAAAAGACTTCTTTATTATAATTTGCAAGTGAGGGGGCTTGTGGAGGATTCTTGCTCGAGTTGGTTCATCTTGGAATAGAGTAGTTCCCTTTACCTGCCGCTGGCTTGCAGATTACAGTGTAGTTTGAAAGCAGCGTCTGCAGGTTATACCTGTCCTTCTGTGAGAAGCAAACTTCCACTGCTTTGGGCCTTAGTACAGCTAAACAAAAGGGAACAAAAGCTGCACAGAGCAAGAGAAGAAAGTATCATCTGACTGTGCTTCTGAGCTGCAGTTCAGTTTCTGTTCTGCTTCTGAAGTTTACAAGGTAATATGTTAATCAGCTATAAAACCCAGTGACTGAAAAAATCCTTGGTCATATTCAGAAATGCCAAAGGTTCAAAGTGGGTCTTCAAGTACCAGAAGAGGTGAGCTGGTGAGATATTGTTTACTGGCACTTCTTAGAGGCATAATTCCAATGTCCACAGTATTCAATAATGTAGCTTCTGGGGCCATAGGACAGTGGGACCCATTCTCTGAGCTGTGGAAAGGGCAAGTACTGGTTGTTTAGCTGCACTCGGGAAGGAGAAGTAAGAGGAAGAGCGCTTCTTTAGTTCTTCAGATCAAAGCCTACCACGTGATTTCATCAGGAAATGAGTCCTACTCTCAGCAGGAACTCTAGGGGCATTTCTTCCCAGAAGCTCCTTTGCTCTAGAAGGATACAGGAGTTACTTCATTTCACAAAGGTTCTTGCATTTCATTTTCTGCTATGCTCCATTTATACAGAAGGGAGAATATTGAAATATCATCCCTACTCCTCTGCTCTGGAATCACCCTGCCTCCTTTGCATGTCTAGGAAAGGGCTAAGGTCACCTGAGCCCTTCGTGTTATTATCTGGGGCAGAACTGAATCAAGTAGCTGCCCAGATGGGTACTGAAGCTGGTTTATACTTGTAGCAGAGTCCTCTGCTTGGCAGAGATTTCTAATGCTTTGTTAAACTGCCTGCCTGCATCAGTTAATTGCTTGTTAGAAGGTCAAATTAGGGTGCTTAAAGAGCATGGTTCACTTGTTAATTTGATTTTTTGAATAGTTTAGGAGAACCCGGACGTGTTGGGATAGCAGAAGAACAACCTTCCAACAAACCTGCAGCGTGCTTATCTGCCAAAGACAAGGATACTCAGCATGTTGCCACTGTGATTGATACAATGTGACATGGAGTTTGACTAGAAAGATGAAGAGGAAATTAACTGCAGCAGAATGATAACACAATGATCAATGCTGCTTGCTGCAGAATAAAAATAGTCTTTGCACATGCATTGGAAAGGAAGATATTCCATCAATGCTGGGTGCAGGTACTGGTGTGTAAATAAGGTTGTAAGTGTTAACTGAAATACCAGGCTAAAAAGAAGTGATTAGTTAGGTGTTGTTAGCATTAGTGCTTTACTGACAAACCAAGAAAAATAAGATGAGAGGAAGTCCCAAATTTTTGAGAAGGCGCAGACCCTTCTGGTTGTCATCAATTTTTTTTTCTCAGTCTTTGAATCCTAATTCTGTTTTCTGTTACAATCATTGAGTATAAAGAAGTAATTAGTTCACAAGAGGATAAATAATTTTCCTCTAGCACTTGAGTAGCCGGAGCTGTCATCTAGAAACCTGTTATCATAAAAACTCTTTCTTATTATTAAATGATTGCTTTTGATAAAAGAATATGACAATAACAGTCGTCTGTTTGGGAGAAAATTTTCCTCTTCAATAGAATATTCCATGGAAGGAGCTTTCATTCATTAGCAAAACTTTCACTAAGGGTCATGGGCCTCAACTTCATCTTGTACAAAGCCTTCTGGTCATCAGATCCTAAATAATGACCTTGAAGAAATGCATTTGTTAAGTGTCTCACCTTGGGAATGCTGCACAGTCAAGAGGATTGCATGCTTTTGTTGAGGGTTGTTGCTAATGAGGTAGCCTCATCCTCTTGCATTTTCCAGTGTTTTTACAGACTGTCAAGTTCTCAGGAAATCATTAAGGGTGTGAATTAGGGCACTCCCTCTGTTGCCTCCTTCCATGTGTGCATGTAAGAGTTTTGATGCTCACCCACAGCTATGTTATTTGCAGCATTTTGGCTTGCTGTGGATTGCACTGAGTGCTGCAAAGACTAAGGAATTCCATACCCTGACCTTTTTTCATCAAGCAGAGAGAACAGCCCTTGAGGTCCTTATTCACAGAAGTGTCTAATCCACTCTCTGAAATGTCTTTAGCTGCTTTCCTCAGTAGTCTTGGGTGATGAGCCAGGTAATGGAATTGCCATACTTCAGTCATATGCTTTAAAAAATCTTGCATGAATTCTTTCAATTCATAGTAATTTTCTCACAAAACTACATTACCCAGTAGTAGCTTATATGAAATATTCATTTTCAATATCCTGGGATAATCCATAGTTTTTTAGTACAAGATTTTGTTCTAAAATTTCCTTTTCATGTAGTAAACTTTTATCTCTTGCCATTACTATCTGTTCAAATTCCAGTGACATTTACCTCTTTGTTTTTCATTTAACGTTAATAGGTTTAAACCTATTCATAGTTCCATCAACACTTAGCTGTAAGTCTGTATAGATACATTCTGTGGGACTCCCTGCAACATAGAGGCAAGAGTTCACCTTCCCTCCCGGAATAATCATGCCAACGTGCCTCCGCCTTGCATCTACTGAGAAGTGTATCTTCTCTTTGTGAAGGATGTGGACTTTATGCCCCTAATTTTTAGTGTACTTTCTGGTCTTGAAACGTCTTTGATAGCTAATAGAAATCTCAGAGAGCTTCCATAAAAATCCCACATCTCAGAAATGGGCAAGAAATAAAGTACAACAGAAATCACCCTAGCTAGATGACATATTCTAACAGAGCTGAGTCCTTGGAGAATTAGTCTGGTGATTACAGAATAACTATAGCTGAATGTCTTTTTAAATCAGGTGATTTGAAATTAACCCTCTTTTCCTTATCTAGTTCATATAGTCCATTGTTCTGAATATATGGCTCAGGTTGCTATCTGATACTAAAATGCAGCATTTCCCAGAGTGTCTTCTCATCAGTTTTATGTAATTTGAGACCCTTTCAATCTTGAATGCTACGATTGCAATGAGATTAGGAGGCAGAGTGGTTAAAATTAGTTTTTATTTCTAAAAAATATTTTGGTAGATAATTCAGGAGAACTTCTCAAAAGAGAAAAAAAAATAAAAGACTTGGAGGCTGAAGGTAATCCGTACTGAGAGACTGCTAGCCAAAGCAAGCATGGACTGCACCTTCTTCAAGCTGCAGTCTCTTTGCTTTCTGGTGATGTGCTAGATGTAACACGAAAGGGTCCTAGGTCAAGTGTTGCTTGATTGAAATGGGTTAGAGAAAAGAAATAGAGTCAGAGCTTGCCCTGTTCTACTCCGTGAGACTCACCCAGGTGAACAGGCAGCAGAGCTATTATCATTCGAAGAACAGTAAGATGTGTGATTTAGGTTTTTCAGGTCTCTGCCTTTTATACTCTACTAATAGAAATCATTAGGAATCCACCGAAATATTCCATTTATCACAGTAAATTTAGATGACCAGTGACATTAAGTGCTGTTATTGGTCTGGATCATGATTACTGCCAGGCAGAGTCCTGTTCTGTCTGAGTGAGTAGGCATTAATGCCAGCAGCTAGATCATTATCCACCAGGGCTGTTGCATAAGGCCCAGTTCTTCTAGCAACAGTGTGTAGGCCAGCGACCAGCAAAAGTCTGCCTCATCTGGAAGTGAATTCAGGATCAGTCTTCATGATTTTGCTTGGGTGATTCGAAAGTCTTTGAGCTAGTTTGGCATTTCTGATCTGTTACTTTCAGAGCGATACTGATTCCCTTACTAAATTCTAGTTTACTCTTCTAATAACCCAAGTGAAATCAGTGAAATAAGTTGTAAAGCACAACTGAATAGGAGTATAGCAGTATTTTACTGTTTGTGTGTTCATGGTCTGATCCTACAGCAAACATCAAATTTCCCCTTCTTGTGCCAGTCTTTACTCTAGGCTGTAATTGTTTTAATAGCTTCCAGACATTCTTTCTGGCTGTTTCAGCTCACAGCTTTAATTGTTCATTTGTCTGAGCTTTAACTTTCTCCTCAATACAAGGAAACTACACTCTGAACTAACAACATCCAGAGTTATCACTTACCATTAAATGTATTTCTCTTCTGTCGCACAGTTTAGGTCCAATCTGTCACAGCTGTCTTCCCCTGGCATTTAAGCAAATCTCAGTCCTTGACTCCCATCCTCTGCAGACAGCTCGGCAGCTTGACGGCCAAAAATCAGGTAACTTTCAACATGAATTCATTGTCTTGAGTTCCGAACACTGGCTGTACAAGTTGCATGTTCATTATGTAGAATAAAGCAATTTATGTCCACTGTCAGTAGATACAGTGCTTCAGTGTACACTGTTTGCCTTGATGTATTTGACAGCTTGAAACTTGCTGCCTTCCAAATGTCCAAGTGCTTGTCCTACAGCATGTTCCTTGTGACTCTAAGCACTTGCCTGCTTATCTTACAGATACAGAATGAAGTAGGGCCATTTTAAATTCTGAGTTTACCCATTTTAACTAGGCTAGAATGTAACATTTTGTTGTAATTAAGCAAGAAGATGGTATGTAGGAGAAAAGTCAAGCAACTATAATTACACAAGAATAAGAAATCATTTTATCTTTAAATAAAATGAAAGCATAAATAAACTAATTTGTCTTGCTGGTAAAGCTCAGACCTGTTTCTTGTACTTGTCAGAAATAATAAATTCATGCACTTTTTCTACTCTGAAACACTGGCAAGGTACAGTTATATTATGACTTACTTTACAAATTCAAGACCAAAGCCTGTAATATGTACTCAAACAAAATTAGTAATCAAAGAAAGAAATCTCATTTGCCACTAGGAAATTGCAGTGCTTATTATGTCCATTTAGCAACTATGCACAGAAAATCCCTGATCGTTAGGACCTCTGACAAAGCAGAGCAAAGAATAAAACTCATATTTCTTGATTTCTAGTACCTTGTCATCTCTGAGCTTTATTATTAATGCACTTTGCCCTCAATAACAGTCATATACAGAAGTCTAGTCTTTACCGGATCAAGGATACAAAGCATCCGTGGAAGTGGTGATAATTTGGTGGTAATAATAAACAGAAAAAACTTACCATATTTAACTATGTGGAAATATTAAGGCAGAACACAAATAGACACTGTGTCCAGGGTAAGAAACTGCCCTCGAAGAAACTGTTAGCATGTAGTGAAACAAGCTGATCTGTATAGAGAAAGAACAGTTAGTAGGTATCTTAGAGACACTTAGGATTATCCCTGTTTTAAGTCTGAATCTTCAGGTCACTATAAATCAGTATGTAGGAAGTGAGTTTTCATGTGTGATTTATGTATAGAGAAAATACCATAGATGTGCCCAAATTCTTCATTCCTTTAATTTCTATCTCAGAAAAACTTTGAGAATTGTCAGCATAACTTTAAATCTTGATGAGAGCAAGACTTTGTAACCATCATTCCATGTGTCGATTTTTCAGCTTCTTTATTCAAGTGAATTATGAACCCAGAATAATAAAATACGATATGATTGATGTCAGGAGCAGGGAGTGAACCGCTTAGCTCAGCCAAAATGATTATTCAATGAGAATTTAAATAACTAAACAGGCATGTAACTGCGGCTGAATTACAGAGGGAGGTCAGCTGCTGAGATTTGAGGCATCACTTTTTTATTGATTTCAGATAGGTGCTATGGGCTTATTATGTAGCCAGTTAAAAGAAGGAGACACCATGATGTCATATTTCTTGTCCCTTAAGAATGAATTGCACAAAGAGATAGTTTCATAAAGTTTCATTTAAGAAATTATTAGCTGAATCTGAAGCTGTTAGAAGTTGGGTCTGTTCACTTCAGCAGAGTTCTGCTGGTTTATATCAGCTGAGGATATGATGCATATTTCCTTGTTTTCAGAAAATCTCCCACAAATCACTTGAGATGCAGTGTTTTGGGGATACATACTTGTGAATGTGAATGAAGATTTCTGACTCAGTGGTTTTCAAGGTGTCTTGTATGTGGAAGGACTCTAAGACCTCCCCATCAAATATAGGTAGGTGCATTTTGGCCAAAACTCCCTGGAAATCATGGTGTTTGATTTCAGCTGAGAACATGCACTGAAATTAGAATGAGACATGTAAATTTCTGAACAGATCTTCTGCCATCTGATTCTGGGGCTGTTAGAAAAGTGATTTTCCAGAGGAAGAAAAAAAATGCTATCTCATTCAGGCTGCAGGAACTATTAATCCTCCAGAATGGCTATTTGGAAACAGTAAGAGTCTGCTAGCTTCTTCCTTAACTGCTTGTTTCAGCTGACCTGCACAGCACAGTGGTACAGGTGCACATGTCCTTTACTTTTTATGGATGCAGGTGACACTGGCAAGTGTCATTACAGCAATGTCCATCAGAAATGTCACTCAAGAGAAGAATTTGCTAGATCTGGCTGCCAGCATGAGCCAAATCATCCCACTGTGGGATGTTTGTCCTTGCCTCTCCCTTTCTAAGAAAATCATTTGGGAGCCACAGAAAAGCTGATAACTAGCAGTGAATGACTTGCAGCAGATGCTAAATATTTTAACACTGTTAAATATGGTAACTGTTAACTAACAGTAGTTAATTTTTCACAGTGAGTTCTGAAACTCTAGAAAGTTTATCTCTTTATCCATTATTGGAGAGTCCTTACTCTAAGGGGTTGGAAAGAGGAGCTTGTAGAGACAGAGCAAGCTCAAGAGTGAGCATATAATCTGATTAATAAACATTCCATACTTGCCCTTAGCCTGTAGTATCCTGAGTTTATTGCTAATTAACCCTGTCACTTGTTTATGTGATGATATTTAATACATAGTCCGGGTCTTGTGAAACTGGGAATCGGTAAGAGGCCTTCTGTTGGGTTCCCTGAGCACTGTTTGATTCATGCTTTTTAAGAGAGGTACAAGGCAACATTAAGTCAGGTACAGTAAGTGGGAAATGGAGATGGAGGTGGAGAGCAAAACACAGAAGACAGAAGAAACAAGGACTTCTAAGATTGTTGTAACTTGTGTAATCCTGCTGAGGTGAATGTTTCATGTACTGGAGCTGTGTTTCAACATTTTTCCCCTACAGATTACCACACTCTGTGTCTTGTCAAATCTGTGCTGACTTTCATAGTCTGAGAAAAAATAGACTGTTTCGTGTTGCGAGACTGACAAGAAAAATTTGAATAAATAAATTCAGGAAGTCAAAGCTTGTTCTTAACATTTGCCTGCATAGTCCAACTGAAAGGAATGTGCTATGCAAATCCAAGGCCCCAATCCTGGAGCTGACAATTAATTAGCAGATCACTGCATCCATGTCAGAACTTCCTTGGAGACAAATAGTACTCAGTACCAACTGCTGGGTCCAGACTAAGCCAAGGGCAAGATCTGACCCCTGAGCAGATGAGCAGAAGCTTCCTAGATGACCTTTCCAGCTGTCAGAGAGTGCCTCCCACTGAGTGCCTTTGATCCTAAGGAAAGGCACAAAGTAATGCATCACTGTTGAGGTAACTAATTTTAGCAGCTGCATCTGTTTAATTGTGACTCTCAGCAGAGCATGACTGCAGAGAGAGCCTGGAGGAAAGTAAGAGATTGCTCAGCTATGAATTGCAAATGTTTCAAAGCTTTGCTCTTCTCTGGATAAATCCTGCCAGGAACTGCAAAAGCTTTGTGTTATTGCCATTCCTGGCAGACCTCCCACACTTGGATAGGAGGTTTCTTCCAGTGCAAGACAAAATGTTGAGTGACATTGGGATAGGAAGTTTAATGAAAAAATTATTTAATGGAAGTATACAAGAGATCTATTTAATAGATGGCATTTGCACTAATGATACTGAATACTTAGACCAGTACTTTCCAAAGCTACTGAAGAGATTTGGACATGCTAACCTCAACTTGACAGCTGTTGGGTATCCCCTGAATACTTCCTAAAATCACTCTATAGTCTCCAGAACCTTAGCTGTCTTGGAAAATCTCAATCATAGAGTAAGTGGTATATAAGTTACTCTGTCTCGTATTACAAAGAATGGGGTCAATCATTATTATCTGTTATCTTTTTATCAGTCTTGGGTGCCACTGACATTCCAATAGAGCACTTGGTGAGAGACACTGCTGGAAAGGTAATACTACATTTACTTGTAGTAGTTACATGTAGTATTACATGTAAAATATAAAAGGCAAAACTGATACAGAATTATCTTAGGAAGTTGACTCTGAATTCACTATCTTTCTCATATTAAAAATTAATGTTATTTCATTACTGCACCAAATGTACCTTTATCTGTTTTCTTGTCATTGAAGAATATGCTGCTGCTGCCTAATCAAGAGCTGGATATAAAGTATTCCTTCAATGTGTCTCTGTGTCTACTTTATCATACAATATTCATTCTTATGTATTTACTTATGGAATATATATTATTTCTGCATTTAGGGACATCTATCAAAAGCTAGATATAAACATACATCTAATTTGGATTAGATTTACAACTGTTTTGAAAAAACAGTAGAAGAATGAAGAGGCGTTGCTTATAACCTGGAGCAATTTGGTTTCAAATTTTGCATCCAAAGCTCAAATTGCTGTTCTCTTCTGAAAATAAGTAAAAGTTGGCGGCACTCACAGTTATATGCAAGTGACAGTATCCTTCAGAAAAAGAGATTTTTGGTAGAAAACAATGCATCCAACTGATCTGATTGTTCTCACAGAAGACGGATCTTAAAGCTGATAAGCCAGTGATGAGAACCTTTATGCTGTGCATTCAATTTTGAAATAAATATTGAAACAATACCTACAATTTTCTTTGTAAAATACATAAATAAGCATTATTCATAGCATTTGTTTCTTATGAGTGATTTACTGAATAGTTCTTCACACTTGGTGGTAATTGATGTCTCAGCCTTTTCCAGTTGTGTCAAACACTAGTCCCCAGTGCAATAGAAGTTGCCTGATTTATAGAAAACATTCATCACTATTAGTGCTCAGGTGTCAAAAAATGAACAACACAAATCAGCATGAATCTAATGTTTCCTGGTTCCTGATATTCCATAACACAGAGCTGGTGAGAGCCACATTCATCTTGGAGATGTGGACAGACAACTATTGCAGCTCAGAAAGACTTTTTGTCTTAGCAACATGGCAAATGGGAAACCGGCTTTTGAGAACCTACAATCTGTAAATTCTTTCCTGAAAAAGAAGCAAAGGATTTTGTCCTACTTTTGTAGAGATTAGTTTTTGTTTAATCTTCCAGTCTTCTGGCATACTGAATCGCTGACTACTCTAATAACAACATACTACTTAATCCTTATGAAACATGTAGTGATAATTCAGCCTAAGAAACAATTCATGCCAGCTGAAAGCTTATGTTAAAAATTTCTACAGTTTTTAAAAAAAGTGAAATGTATTTCTCCTCATTCTTTTTTCAGTAAACTCTACAATGTTCTTAATTATTTCAGTCATTCTCATCATTGATGGTCATTTTTAACAGAGTTTCCCTTTGTATTCTCTTAGAATAGACTAGTGATATGAAAAGCTTTCCAATTCATCAGTAAACAAGTAAGAAAGCAAAGACTATTATTTGCGGGTGTAACTTGTGTCTGAAAATCTGATCCAACTTCACATAAATCAACAATTTTAATTGTCTTGAGAAGAAAAACAGCTGTTTGGTAAAAAGAAAAAGTAGCAATTCATATAGAAAAAATTCTGCAAAATGCTGGGCATTAATATATTATGAAGAAAAAATACTTTTTAAAATAAGAGACAAAACACACATAATACACTTTCTTCAAAGACATTTCAGCAGTGTCACAGTAGTTCAAATGATGTGTATTCCTAATCTGTCACTTTCTGCTCGTTGATGTAGAGATGTAGAGATACAGGTCAGGACTGACCTTTCAGCCAGGCTTTAGTCTTCAGCTTGATCTTGTGACAGTCGTGGTGTTCTTCCAGGATTTGAATCATCACGTATTGTCAACAGCATAATTTTCTTAATGACTTTGCACCATTCTTGATCATAGGGAAAATCTACTTGTTAAATAGTACTAATGAGCGTACTGCTTCTACTGTTACTGCATTTTTAATGCTGTCATGTGAGAGTGAAAATGGTCACACTTCTCTTGCTCTGTGCATGCCTCACAGCCACAGGGAACGCAGACTCGACAGCACGGTCCGTGAGGCTTGGTGATGACCAACTTTAGGACTGCAGCTACTGATGGTTAATTGTATTTCAGCAACCCCTAGAGTTTCCCAAGGAGATCAAAACAAGTGGATTGTGCTTTGAGGAAGCTTCAAGCTTAGTTACGAAGGAAAAGTGGAACAGGGGCACGTTCTGGCATAGCTACATTGGCAAGGTCACATATCAGGTGTGTTCTGACCCCAGCTCCGGGTGGAAAGGGTGTCTTATCCTGAACCCCTATAGCTGACTTTCTTCCTATCCTTTTGCTATAAAGTAAGCTGCTTTAAAGTGATCAAGGCACCACCACTCTGAGAACTGGGTCAGCCAAGGATATGAAGTTATTCAGTGTGTTGTATCCCTCCACATTTCAAGATGTGCTTTGACGGTTAGTGAGGCAGTTCTCCAACCTTAGCACATCTTTCAGGCCAGCATCCCGTGCATTGGCTTGCTACCTTAACCTTGTCCATGGTGCCTTTTTTTTTCTTTAATTTATCTCTTTCAGAACTTCTCACTGCCTCATCCATACTGGCTCCTTCTGAAACATTTTAAAAATAGATGACTGACAATACAGAGATGACATAAAAATGTGGAACCATTAAGACACCGGGAAAAAGATCATTTTAAATCACCTTCTGTCCTTTACCTCTTATATTGATGGTAAACACTTCTAAGCGGAGACTTTAATTTACTCTATGGGTAATACACTCAGTAGACAATGCTGCTGTACCTACAGATAGTTAGCAATGAGTAATCCTGTGTTAGACTTAGTTTCAGTCGTTTCAGTGGCCTGATGTGAAGGAAAAGCCTATATGCAAGACTCGATCAAAATCATGTTTGTGGGCTTCCTATTCAAAGGGACGACATTTGTAGGTGCCTGTCAATGTGACATGGTGCAGTAATAACCACTGTGTTCAAAAATAAGTATTTTAAGAATTATATGCTGTGCTTCAGATAGCATTGGATATGACTAAGTGTGAAAATAACCACTGTCAAAACTATGCCAATTATAGGTTAATTAAATTTAATGTAATATAAATAAGTGATCAAGGATTTAAAAATCTTTAAAACATGGCATTTAATCTTTTGCCAACATAAAGATGTGAGTTCACTTTCAATATTTTCCATTTGTCCATTGATCTTAAATTGCATTCTCCTTTGTTTTTGTGTTATGTGGCTTGCTTTATGTTTAATTTCAATAGAGATTTATCTGCAGAGAAAAGGCTGAGGCTTACCTGTTTTTAAGGTCAAAGGAAAAGTGCATTTTGTTATGTATTCTTCCCATCTGGCCTTACAAGTTTCAGAGTGGTAGGAATTAATTTGCTTGCTTTCCTCTATGCTTGGATACATAGTTTTTAGGTTTGTAAAGGACAAAATACAAATCTATTTTTAATACTTGTGTAATTTGGCCTACTTGGTCTAATACCTTAAAAGAAGTAATTTGTTTCACCAGTTTGCCAGTAGCTCTTGAGCTATTAGTTTAAGCCTCCATTACACATCAGTAATCAACTCTATTTACTTCTTTCAGTGTGAATTCATTCTGAATGAAGGCAGATTGCAGAATGAGACCTTTCTGTGACTGATACCTCTGAATTGTGAAAGGAGCTAGTGGAAGGGTCTAGGATAAAAAAAAACTTTTTAATAAAAACCTTTTTAATAAAAAACCCTTTTTAATAAGAGCAAAAAAAAGCTGAAAGTGGATTTCATGTGGAGTACATCACACAGCATCCTTTTGCCCCACTATATCCTGGGAAACTTGTATCATTTTCCTCTCTAAGGATATTATCTCCCATACATATTTGGATGAGAGACAGCTAAAGCTTTTGTTTCTTATCTTCGTTATAATTATTTGCAGAACTTTACAAAGAGTCACAGAACTTGAGTGAGTGAGAAACATCTCTGTGTTAATTAATCAGGGTGGGGGATGAGGGCCAGCTGGGAATCATTATAAACTGCTAGGAACAGCAGCAGTAGAAGCCTCATGGAAAGGTCAAGCATCTGGGGCTGGTCTGAGTGGTCAGCATGCTGGCAGATGGAAGGCAAGGTATTTTGTACACAGAACTCAGGCTGGAGGAAATAAGAGGGAGTTTTTCTCTGTGAATCTTTAAATTTAGAACTAGTTGCTCCTGCTTTATTTATTTGTGCTAGGGTTTTATATGTCCCTCCTGTGCATTGCAGGAGAACATTGTATTCAGGTTCTCTACAAAGCATTATCTGCTGAGATGAGCTGAGAGATTTAATTAAGTTAAGGCTTGAAAGTATTGGTGGTAGAAGCCTGAAGTCCAGTATACTGAGATTTCTGATGACCTTATTTTGGGGAGGAATATAGGAATGTTGTCAGAGTATGCAGGGTTGTGACAAGGAAGGCTAAGGCCCATTTAGAATTAAATCTGGCAAGAGGTGTCAAAAAGGGCTTCTTCAAATACCTCAATAACAAAAAGAAGACTAGGGGAAAATGTGGGCCCACTACTGAATGGGGTGGGTGCCCTAGTGATGAAGGATACAGAGAAGGCAGAGTTACTGAGTGCTTTCTTTGTTTTAGCCTTTACTGCTAAGGGCAGCACTCAGAAATCCTGGACTCTGAGACAAGAGAGAAAGTCTGGAGAAAGGAAGACTTTCTCTTGGTTAAGGAGGATCAGGTTAAAGATCATTTAGCCAAATGTGACACCCACAAAACCATGGGTCCCAATGGGATGCATCCAGGAGTGCTGAGGGAGCTGGTTGATGTTATTGCTAGGCCATTCACTATCACTTTTGAAAGATTGTGGAGAACAGGAGAGGTGCCTGAGGACTGGAAGAAACCCAGTGCACCTCCAGCCTTCAAAAAGGGCAAGAGGGAGGACCCAGGAATCTACATGCCAGTCAGCCTCACCTCTATCCCTGGAAAGGTGATTGAGCGGCTCATCCTGGGTGTCATCTTTAGGTGTGTGGAGGAAAAGAAGGTGATCAGGAGTAGTCACCATGGGTTCACTAAGGGAAAATCATGCTTAACCAATTTGATAGCCTTCTGTGATGGAATGACTGGCTGGGTAGATGAGAGGATAGCAGTAGATGTTACCTACCTTGACTTCAGCAAGGCTTTTGACCCTGTCTCCCATAACATCCTCCTAGATAAGCTCAGGAAGTGTGGGTTAGATGAGCGAACAGTGAAGTGGATTGAGAACTCACTGAATGGCAGAGCTCAGAGGATTGTCATCAGTGGTGCAGTCTAGTTGGAGTGTAGCTGGCAGTGTCCCCTGGGGGTCAGTATTGGGTCAAGTCTTGTTCAACTTATTCGTCAGTGACCAGGATGAAGGGACAGTAAGTTTGCTGATGATACCAAGCTGGGAGGAGTGGCTGATATGCCAGCAGGCTGTGCTGCCATTTGGAGAGACCTGGCCAGGCTGGAGAGTTGGGCAGAGGGGAACCTCATGAAGTTCAACAAAGGCAAGCGCAAAGTCTTGCACCTGGGAAGGAATAACCCTATGCTCTCCAGTACAGGCTGAGGGCTGACCTGCTGGAAAGCAGCTCTGCAGAGAAGGACCTGGGAGTCCTGGTGGACAAGTTGACTATGAGCCAGCAATGTGCCCTTGTGACCGAGAAGGCCAATGGTCTCCTGGCGTGCATAGGAAGAGTGTTGCTGGCAGGTCGAGAGGGATGATCCTCTTCTACTCAGCCCTGGTAAAGCCACATCTGGAGTACTGTGCCCAATTCTGGGCTCCCCAGTGGGAGAGAGACATGAAACTACTGGAGAGAGCCCAGCATAGGGCTACAAAGAGGCTTAGGGCACTGGAGCATCTCTGTTAGGCCCATTTCTCGCAGCCTTTGCTTGTATTTAGCTTGGGGAATAGAAGACTGAGGAGGGATCTTATCAATGTGTACAAATACCTTCCGACAGGGTGTCAAGAGGATGGGGCCGGACTCTTTTCAGTGGTGCCCAGTGATAGTAGTTTGACCAGCTACTATATTCTGGGGCCAAACTATGCTTTTGGCAAGGGCACGTGTGAGGGTTTTCCCCTGAACGGCATCATCTGATTTACCCTCTGTGTACTGCTGACAGCAAACAGTGGAGGCAGTAGGTTTCCCTTTTGTTTGCTTTTAATGTATAGAATAGTCATATCTGACTCTGAATGCTCATGCTGACTCTTTAAATCTTTTCTTCTTCCCTTTCCACTGGACTGCACCCCTGCCCTCTGGGTAAACCTGAATAAAACTTAATATTGATTTGCACTGTTCTTGCCTTCATACTAAGGTGTCCAACATATTTCACTGTTAATTGCACAGTCTTCAGTACCTCAAGGCAGTGCAGCCCCTGTAAAGTCTTGAGCCTCGTGAAAAATGTCTGTAGTTAGGAATGAGTATAGTGGTCTACTGACCTTGGAAATGTGTTCAGCATTGCGTGTGTTTCTGTTAACTTTATCATGCCAAATATCTTGTTTGCTCTTCTAGCTCTGTGTCGCTTTTGGTGCGACAATAGAGAGCAATGGTCTGTATGGCTCAGATTAAAGGAGATTAAGAGAGGGGATATATGGAGACAAAAGCATAACAAAAAATCTGTAGGTGATTCTGAGGCAAGTGGTGTAAAACTGAGCATTTAGAATATAGAAGGATGCAGCTGGCAACTGAGGAAGAAATCACAAAGGCTCAGGTTGTATTTGGTACAGTGGGCAGAAAGTCCCTTGAATAAACTACAAATTACCATGGCAATGACTAGCTCATGGAAGGGATCTGACAGCTTCTGCTGTACCCAGTGTTAACTGAGTTGCACAAGGAGGTAGATGCACGCTTCAGAGCGATAGAGAGATGAGGAGGGGAATAGAGGAGAAGGAGTAGGCACTCATCTATAAGTAGCCGTAAGGCTGCCATCAAGATCATTGTTGTGCATGTCTCATAATGAAAGTTTTTGACAGGACTTTCAGAGAGGCTAGAGTGGTTTCTTCGGAGTGTGTGTCAATTTTTGAACCTTGTCGAGCAATCGTCCATTGGTCAGTAGTGCAGGTAGAAGTAAGAAATACCCCTGCTTAGTTTCACCCTAGGGAGCAAGAGGAAGGTCATACACAGACACCTGTGTGAAGGAAGAAGCTGTGCTAGTCCCATTAATTGTTCTCATGCTTCACCTCAGTTGACAGCCGTAGCTGCAAACACTAGTGATGTATAATATATAGAAATATATGGTGATTTTATTTAGGATAATGACAAATAAATAAAATTAAAGGCTATAAATTCCATAATCCCCAAACAGCTTCAAGCTTTGGCAGGAGAGGACATACCCATCAAACTGTTGGATGAACTGCTCCTTTGCCTTGCTAAATAGTGCAGGTACCACTAGATGGCTCTCAAGCAGAAGGAGTTAGGGCCTCTGAGAAGTCACCCAGGGCAGGCCAGGATTCGGTGCAGGGCCTTCTCAAAGTGTCTCCTCTAGTGGGTTTTGAGGTAGGGTCTTCACTATCAGAAAGTTTGGGGGGTGGGATGGGAGGAGGAAAAAGAACTGATTGTGCTGAATTGTGTTTGCATGATGGGGGTCATAGCTTTTTCACTGGAAGTGTACTACATGTTTTGGCCTGATAAGTATCACTCAGAGGCGTGGTGCTCATGATCTGCTGTGAGGTTTCATAGGCAGAGGTATCTCTGTAAGCCACTACTAGCAAATAGTGTGTCTGGCTAAGTGAACACTGATTTGGTAGTTTATGTTAAAGAAGTTCCCAGAGGAACCACAAAAGAGAATGTGATAGCCAGATAGATGAGACCAGGATAGTGACTTGGTTGTGGGGGGGTCCCATTTGACCCCGTGAGTTTGGTGCAGATCTGGAAACAGCCATTTCAGAGTTATCCCCTCTGTCCATCCACATGTGCTTTGTTTGCTCGATGGACTAGAGAAGTAGTAGAAGATCCTAAAGACTTATATCTTAGTATTAGCTCAATACCAAAGTAGTATTCCGGCAAATTCAATTACACTTATCAACATATATGCCAGATGTACTGATAAGAGATTTTTCCAGTTTTGTTTAGCCACTAAAAATATATCAAGTGATCATAGTGGGAGGGAGACCAATGCAATGTTACAAAGACAAACTTAAGTCCTCAGGTGTGAGATTTTCAGCCACTGCTGAAGAAATGTTTGTTTTAAAACAATTTGCTATGGCACAGTGTATTTACTGATCCCCCTAAAGTCTATGAATAAAAATGGGTTTCCACCATGCAGCACAAAAGGCATGACAGGAGAGAGGACACTGTATCAATGGCATCCAGCAAACTGTGGAATTTGGAGTCATTTCTCACTGGCAAACCCACAGATTTTCTGAGGACAAACCTCCATGACTGCTTGTTCCTCTGGACCTGCTTTGCAGCTATCATACGAGGCCCAGTCACGCACATGCAGTTCCCTGGGACAATTCACATGTGTAAATTTGGGCAGGATTAAGCTCTGTGCTGAGTCTTCAGCTTAGAAGCCACTTAATTTACCCACTGCATCTTTGGAGGAGTAGACTTCCAAAACTAATATAAGCTTGGTTATTCAACAGAGAAGCAGTTAAGAGAAATGAGCGCTTCTGCTGTCTTGTTCGTGTTCAGAGTGCTCCAAGACTTTTTGGCTGGTTGCTGTTGCTCCAGAGAGAATCACATAAATATTGGCAGTCCTCAGTGCTGCTTTTTAGCCAGAGTTGAGCAAGCAAACGACTATGATTATGCCAACTTTTCTCAAATGCACATGCCCTTAAGGAGCATGTTCAGCACCTCCCTGCAGCTCTAATTAGAGGGTAGTCTCTTCTGTGTACAGTAGCATAGCAATTATCTAACAGTGATCTACAGGTTAGAGTATTCCCACTGGCGATTATATACCCTGTTGTGGTTCCGCTTCTCTCAGCTGGAAACAGGGGATGAATCATGAACTGCATCCCCTTTTCTTCTAATATTCCACCCAGAATCAGCCATGCTGGAGATTTGACCCCGGCTTTGAAAGTCTTATTAAACTCCTTCCCTTTTGGAAATTGGGACCAGGGCGTTTAGGAGCACTCTGTTCAGCAGCTCGAGAAAACGGGTAGTCTGTGTTTTGGAAGTTTAGCAACTTCCTAATGAAACATAACCATGCAGTAGTAGAAGTACAGGTAAGACTGGAAATACATAGGCTTGTGTTTGTGTCTGGTATTGCAATTCCTGTCAGCAAAGTTGCAGGTATTATACTTGAAAGGACAATTAATCTTTTTAGTTTCCTGACTGAATCTGTTTTACATTTCAGAATCACTTGATGAAGCATGAGATTGACAGCGACCATATTGCAGCAATGTAGGAGTGCTCCCAGCCTTATATTCGACTGGGGTAAATTGGATGAAGTCTATGGATTTTAAGAGTGATACCGACTCACACTGCGTTTAGACCGTTTTTCTTTTTTCCTTATTGCTTTTTTGTTTTTTAATCCCATATTGAGATTCAGAAGCAGGCATTGTGAAACTCAGAAGTCTCTTCTGAAAAAATACAGTCAGTATCTATGTTACTTTAGCTAAACAAGGTTTGAATAAATTGCTATTTTCTCAGTGAAAGTCATCTATAAAATACAATTACTTTATCGCAATATTCAGTTGCACTTTTTAGAGTATTTAGTGTACTGAATAATTCAAACTCTGTAGGCTTCTGCAGAGGCCAGAGGCACGTAGCAGCTCACAGGAATTGTCCATCAACCTGCACAACCAGGCTGTTATTTCAATAAACAGTGATTAAAGACCAGCAAACCTATTATCTTGTCCTGCTGACTTGCTTTGCTTTTTTGAGAGATAATTTGAAACTGATTTATCTTTTGTTCTGTTTAGTGTTCCCTCCAATCATATTGCTTTTGAAGTATATTTCTGTAATTTTTTTTAATGGCACTAATCTAATAACTCAGAGGAATGGACTCTAGGTTACAGTTCTATTCAGAAAAGCAATTCAAAATTCTGCCTCTTAGAACATTTCACAATCTCTGAATCACTTATGGCATAAATCTATTTAACCTTCAATATCCCTTAGGTATCTTTGTATCACTGTATGAAATTAGTTTAATTTGTTTAAGCATGCATACTTACATCTGAATGATCTGACAGTATTATCTTTATCAACTCTGGAAATGACTGTACTAAATCTGATTGACTGCAGTATGAACTATCTATCAGATGTAGGAGTTACAGACAGAGCTAGGTTAACAGCATTAACCAAACTGAAAATTTACCAATGGTGGCAAAGACATAGAAAGATTCCAGGTGAGTGGTGTTGCCTTTAACCTTACATCTAGCAAGGCTAGATGAAGTTGGTGTTGGTAACAATGTGGAAAAGACTCATTTGTGAGCAGAGATGAAATAATGGATTTTTTTTTTCTGCTATTGCTTGGGTTTCGGGCGATTTTGAGAGTATCTCATGTGGTGTGTTTGTTTGGCTTTCCCTGATTTCTTAGCATTATCTGTGATCTTTCCTCTTCAGAAGCTGTGATCAAAACAACAGTCTGTACGGTTTCACCCTCTTTCTTAAATGTATCCTCTAAAACATAGTAATTGTACTATCCAGGTATATTTGTATGTATTTGGTAAACTGTGTAATATATTTTTTTAATTTAATCATCAGTAGTTCATAGCTTTTTCTTTTCTCTGAAGCTTTGGTATTTCCTGGAGTTTGATGTCTTTGAGCTGAGATGATTTTTATGAAAATCTCTGAGGTGGAACAGCTCTACTTTGGTATGGAACTAAGCAGTTAGGAAAGTTTCTGGATATCTAGGTAATAGTAAATCATCAAGCTCTTGAGTACTTGTATAATATGGAGGAGAAGTAGATCCTCAAGGCACAAAGTTTTATTTTTTGTTACCTTCTTTGTTCTTCTGTGAAGTTATTTCAAGAAAGAAGGGATTCGCAAATGAAATTTTAATTAGAAAATTGTAACATATTTTCTTCTAAGACAGTATAAGACACTTGTAAGACAGTGTAAGACCTGTTGTTTCAAGGACAGAAAAGGTATTCATTTGTTTATCAGCAGTCTCTGCTCGTGAAAGCAATCCAGTTATCTTTAGTACTTGTCACACTGCCTACAAGGTTATGAGTTATAGTAGGAAAAATCTTTAATATGATGGTTTGTTACCTATCAAATGAATAATTCCTTACATGGGTTCCAAGTGCGGGTAGGCAGGAATAAAAAGCAGCCCTGGAACTAGGGAGATGCTTAATCTGACTCTTGTCTGTGTGGGGAGGAAAAGGGACCTGGATGCGTAGGAAACACAGGGAGGAAACGTTGGCAAATGATCCTGCTATTTGTCTGAAATTACCTGAACTACTATCATGTGCTCATAAAACCACTCTGAGGGATTCACTGTCCTGCAAGGTTAGTATAAATTTTAGCTCATCTACTTTTAAGTAGAAGAAAAATTCTCTATGCTCTATTTGTTTTTACTGATAATAGTTGCAGTTTTCTGAAAGCTGATGAAATTATTCAGAAGAAGTCAGGATAAAACCTGTCGACTTCTACTTACCTGTTGACTTTTACTTTATGGACTAATACTTGGCTGAACACTAGAATTGGCAAGTAGGAAATTTTGGCAGATATTATGACTTTTATTTGCATATGTGGAGTTCTATGCTAATACATTAAGTCCTAAAGGTTTTTTTAACAAATGAAGTTGTCACATATGAAGTGGTAGACCTTTTCATTTAAGATTTAAAATTTTAAGTACCATTAGGTGTTGTTGAGGATGATTATATTTTATTACTCAGTTATGGTACTTATTCTTGGTAATATAATGGACTATAACTCCCAGAAGAAAAATACCCAAAGAGTCTTTTACAGTCCCGCACTATTAGCTGTATGCCTCATTTTTACAACTGGTGTAGTTATGGCAGGAAACAAGTACGGAAATAATGAAATCCAAGCTGGATTTGTGCCCTTCACTCTTGCTGAATCTGTGTTAATATTCCGCTGAGGTACCCTTTAAGCGCTCCTGCTTGGTGCTAATGATCCAAGCCTGCAGTTTTTACGTTAGTCCGTTCCTGGGTCCCTGGTGGTATTCTGAACGCAAGACTGTCTTATAATAAAGGAGCTTTGGGATAAATTGTTCATAGCCCCGTGTGAGCTTTGAATTGCAGATACTGACGCCAGGGAATGGCTGGAACACGAAACTTTGGGGAGAACGTGGGCTCCACTGGCAGTAAAATGGTAAAGGTAGCAGTATAGGGTGGGAAGGGAAACACCCATAGTACTTTATCTTCATCAACTTCTCATGAGCGTTGTTGTAGTAATCAAAATAAGTAAATAAATAATCCAGTTTCACAGGGCTTTGCCAGGTATCGTGCCGGAGGTAATACCTAGGCAAGTGGTGAAAACCCCATTTAACTTGGATAAGCCATTGCTACGTGAGCCGAACAGTTGGAGGAATTTAACACTTTCAATAAGATGTGCTAGAATATTTATTAGCCTTTTGCTGTGAAGAACTCGGATTCTATTTAGGAAACTTAAGTACTCTATCAGCCCTTTATCAGTTTTTATTTTAACATGTGGCTGACAAAATTCATTATACTTGGAAGCAAAAACTTTTTACTACTCTTTCAGAGAATGTGCTGTACTTCTAATTTCCGTGACCTTCTAGGTTTTCATCATTGTTCGTAGATAACTACAATGCATTAAAATAATTTCCTGAACAAAAAAAAAGGAAAAATCTTTCATTAGGAATATATTTAGAGCAGATGTGCTGCATGTAATTTTTATTAGCAGATATGCTTAATTGTTCATAATGACTTGAGAAAATGAATTAACTGTTTGGGTATGTTTGCAGTAGCACTAGTGATGAACACAAGTTCTAAATAGTTCAGCCTAATTTATGCAGAAGATACACGTTTAGGAATAAATTGAAGAAAAAAATCACTAAAATAGTGTACTATTCCTACCAATAAATTTGTGACTTAAATAGTAAACCTGATATCTTTAATTATGTTTGAATACTAGTACCAGAATGCAAACTTCAGATTGAAGACAGCTGAAGAGGTCTAGCAGATTTCAGATCTAGAAGTAGGCTGAAGTAATAAACCACTGAGCCTATGAAAATAATGAGTTCATTATTTAAAAATGATAATAATGTGTCTTTCTTACGTAATGCCTTGCTACCTCAGGAACTGAGGAAAGTTAAAAAGGAGAAACAGCTGGAGAATAGCTGGGAGGAATGAGGACTGCCGTATGAATTTGAAACGATCTGCAGGCTCCCGTAAGAAGCTGGAGCTAGGTCAAAGCGAGGGTCTTGGCCCTGCAGTGCTTTTCAGCAGCGTGAAGGATTCGCGTTCGGTGCGAGATCAGCAGCCCTCCGGTGTGTTTTGGCTCCAAGGCAGGCCAGTAATCGGTAGGAAACCGTGTATCATTTTCATTAGACTTCGTCACTCTCTCTGCTGTCCCTAGCTGGTTTGCGAAGCAGGATTTCTGTCCCCAAAAAGCAGCGTAGTGGGAGTCTTATGGGTCCCTTCCCTATGTGATAGGGGTGTCGCTGTAGCAGAGTAGCTACTGTAGCTTCAGAAGGCTGTAACGCGTCGGTGAGAGCTGAGCAATATGGTGCCTGCCAGGATAAGAAATGTTGTTCCTTTGCTACTTCTAGGATTTAGATTCAGGGGAAAAGGCTTTCAGCTAAGGAAGGCTGCATGCCAGACCCCTAAACTGCTCTTTTAATTAAGTCTGGTTATGAAATGATATGTACTTGGCATCAACAATATCTGCTAATTGTAACTGCTTGTTCTGAATTTGTTACTCAGTTGAATTACATGGGAACTAAATGTTCCTCTCAACATATTTTTCCTGTTTTTAATAACAGAATGAATCACGAAGGATGATTTCTGTGAAAGCTGGTGCAGCCCCAACCCAGCTATAGGAAGAAATTCAGTTAGAAATGGAAATACATGTTAAGATACTGATTCAGCCCGAAGTAGAAACACTAACTTCACTGTTAAACATTGTGAACCCTTGTTTCGTTTTGCGTTGCTTTCATATTCCAGCATGTTCTTGCATTGTGCTTTGGAAGAACTTGCACAGGCTTGGATGTGCAACACAACTCCCCCATCACAGAACCTGTTGGGCATTAAGCTGTTCAAGTGCTTGGGCACAAAAAAGCTCCCTCTATCTTTCTGGCTATTTACATTTTTAGAGCAGTGTGGCTGGGCTAATTTTGTGTGAGGCCATGTTGAACTAATTCCTGAACTAGCAAGAAAACTGTTAATTAAAAAAAGCAAATCAATTATACTACCTAATTGTGTGTATTTCCAAAGAGTGTCAGTGCTTCAGGGGAGAAATGTCTTTCAAGGATGTAGCTATTCTGCAGCGGGTACTGAATTCTAGCAGGAATTGCTCAGTTCAGAGCAAGCAACTCCGTTGTCAGCTCTGCCAGACCAGAGAGGCAGAAGTGTGGGGATCTTCTGTGATGGCTGTTGTGGCAGTGGTTGTTCCTGAGAAGCTGTAAAAACAGTGAAGAAATACAGATTTTCCCAGAGAAGTGTAGGAGACATCATGTGCGTAAGAGCCTGGAGAATCTGGGTAGAACGTACTAATGGTCCTGATCAGGGTTGGATTTTGTCTGCTTTACTGTCTGAGTAATCCTGCTGTAGAGAATTGCTGGCAAAAAAATAAGAGCTAATTGGAAAAAAAAAAACACCACAAAACAGAAAAAACAAAGGAAAATAACCCCACAAACAAACAAAAAGCTCAGATACTGACCAGATGGACCTACAGATAAAGCTGGGCAGAAATTCCAACCTTTCTGTGGCATAGCTATAAATGCCTGTCATCTTGTGTGTGCTTGCTGCAGTTGTGTTGGAACAGCCCAGCTATAAACTGCTGCAGTTTCTGTTTTGGGTCATAGGGTCAAAAGCAAGATAATTCGGAGAGATTAATTCAAGTCACGTGGTCCAAATTGTGCCAACAACTGTGGTTTTCTCTACTTAAGCTATGAGCTGCAATGAGAATCTAAAAACTGTAATGCCCAGATGCCTTCATGAAGCTGCCTAACTCTGAGTGTGTTTGTGTGTCCGCATGGGCGACTGATGACAGGCGGCAGGTATCCCTTCGACTCTGAGCTGCGCCGCGCTGCGCGAGAGCGATGCTCGCACCCGTCGTCTGGCCTGCCGAGAGCTTGAATCGAACGTCCACTTCGCTGAGCGTGGCTTAATCGCAAGGTCATGGGGTAAGAGTTCAGAAATGGAATAACGAAAAATGAAAATCAGATTTAAAAAATGAATTCAGGTCTGGAATTGTCACTGCATTTAAATACAAGACTGATGTTCAGCATATCAAAGTTTTATGGATACCAACAGGACTGCTGACAAACTGAGGATCCCTGAGCTGGCACAGACCCTAAACCCACACATGTTTGCACAGGCTTGGGCTTCGTCTTAGTCATATTAGTCTAATTTCACTAATTTCCACTAATTTTGTTCACAGCATCTGTAAGGTAGAATTATAAATGATCATCTAGACTGTCCCATGAAGGAGTATTGTCGTCTTATATGTAGTCGTATTGTTTTCTTCTGGCCAGACTTAGATATTCCAAGAGGGATGACTTCCATCTGCATTAGGAAATTGCTCCCACTGCCTCTTTGGAAATTGTTCACTTCATTGTTTATTATTTATGCCTTTGGATACTTACGGATTGCCAAACCATTTTCAGAAACTTTATTTTTTTATCTTTCTTCCAAAGAAGCTGTCATAATTCAATAAACAAAATGACACCAAATCTTTTTTTCATATGGTCACTAAGTTTTGGGTTTTTTATTCTTCATTATTTTCATTCTTCATTATTTTTAATAAGTATATGAAAAATTTTAAAACTTTTACTATCTAGTATGAAATGTTTGCAGTTTGCAACTGCATTTCAAGCAAATTCTCTTGCAAACACTATATAGTAATTTACGACAGCAGTGCAATTTGTTATTTATAGATTGGTCATCTGACTGCAGGCAAACTTTGAAAGCTTTCACATATAGTGCTTTTATTTTTAACTTTTTAGTGGCTTTAGATACAGAATGTATATTTGCATTGAAGATCTGTTTGCCTGGTTGATAAGCATTGTAAAAACAACACTGGTGCGTAGCCCTGGAAGAATCCATTCTAATGCTTGGCTCAAGGTGTTAATTGCAAAGAACATTGAAAACTCAAAGGCAAATAAAATAACAAGTGTGTTTGTGCCAACAGAAGCTATTTTGTTTGTTACTCATTCACTATTAGGTATTCAGCAAGATACATAACTGGCAGAGACAAAGTTGAGTATTACCATTAGTCATAGTGAGGAATGAGTATTTATTGTTGAACAAACTCTGACGTGACATTCTCAAAACCTCCAACTCCGTAATGATGTGTTGGAGCTAGCTGAGTTGGTTTGACTGCTTTTGTTATACCTATGTCAGAATAGAAAGATTGCATCGTAACCTATATTGTTGCTTTGCATTACATTGACATACATAAGTGTATGTTCCTATCCTTGTTCTTAGGAATAGTTTACAGCAAGATTTATTTCCCTGTGTAAATGTATTTGATTGGTGATACTGGCTCCTCCAGGATCAGGCTGTCTGTCTCATTGAAGGTGTCACTTTCTCCGGAGTGATTGGCATTTTTTGTTCTGTTTAACCGAGACTGCAATCGTTCGTGTTCCTTTCTCAGCTCTGAGTAGGAGTGGGAGAAAGTGTGGAATATCGATGTCGCGGGAAAAGACATAATGAGGATCCCGCTGAGGATGCTGCTCAGAGCCACCATCTGGCCTGGTACACTCCGTGGTACCATGTCTCCATACCCCACAGTGGTCATTGAAATGATAGCCCACCAGTAAGAGGCAGGAATACTTGTAAATTCAAGCACCTTCCCAGATTCGTTCTCAGCAAGGTAGACCAATGGAGAAAATAGAGTGACAGCCACACACAAGAAGAGCAAAAGCAGGCCAAACTCTCGTGTGCATCTCCGAACTGTGAGGCCCAAAGTTTGCAAGCCCAAGGAGTGCCGGGCAAGGCGCATTACATACAAGATCCTCAAGGCACGTAAAACACGTAGCACCAAACCAACCTTCTCCAAGTATGTATTACTGCTTGGCCTCTCAACCTCCTCATTTGAGTTGTCATCTGTCAGGATGAGGGAAACATAATAGGGTGAAATAGCTAAGAAGTCAATGATATTTAAGGGCCCTTTAAAGAACTGGCACTTGCTCCTTGCCTGGATAAATCGGAGGCAGAACTCCAGGGAAAACCAAGCCACACAGATGGTCTCTATGACGAAGATGTAATAGCACTTCTGGGAACACTCACCCTGACACAAAACAAAAAGAGAATTAAATAAAAGAACAGTCTGTGAATGAGCATCCAAAAACATTAAGGAAGAAGAAAAACTCATCTACTTGAGTCACCAGGGTCAGAAATAAACAAATTCCAGCTAGCAGGTGTGACGAAGTGTCAACCATCTTTCAATAGTCTATAAAAGGTAGTAAGTGCATGAAACATCTGAATAAACTGATATAACTCTTGCTTGTTTTATGTTGCTTCTTCCAGTATAAATGATTGAATTCTCTGTGTAAAGTCTCAATACACAGATCCTAAGTCCCAAATGAGTCCCACTTTCAACTCTCAAGCAGAAATTAATTTAAACTGGAATGATTTGTAAGTCTGCACAAAAAATAATTCCACTTGAAATGGCAGACTAATATGTGAATGTCTCTGCCAACTTCTGGTGCTGTTCAATGCATGGTACTTGAACAAATGCTGTGTACTCTGGTGCAATTAAAAGTGGTTCGGAGGTACCTCATTAAGTCATCTGAATCCTTGGCTCAGTTATACCTTATACAAATAATTTCTGCTTCTGTACATGCAAATATTTTACGATAATTACAGTCTAAAGGAAAATAAATATGCGTCCATCAGGTAAAACTTGCCTTGAAGAATCCTCTCGCAGTACTGAGGCCACATGCTTTCAGCAATACTTTCTGATCTTGATAATCAAAGGAATTGCGTTAGTTCAGCTACCTTGGATACCTATTTTTTTTGAGCAGAGCTTAAAAGATGAAACTTCTTTTGGCCTATTCCAGTGAAATAAGGAGGCAAATGTAAATTAGCTCATGATTATTTGAGTTAGCAAAAGAATACATTGAACTTTGTCCTTAAGTGATGAGCAGCATATGGGGAGCCGCTAGGGAACATCCAACCAGAGAGACAACCAACAAGTGGTCGCATCAGGTACAGTGAATCAGGTGTTGTACTGCCTTCTTCATATTCGCAGTGCCTGCTTGCTATATTGCAATTGGTTGGAAGTGAACCAGGTACTGCTCGCCATATTTTGCCTTATAGAAGACAAAAAAACAGCAGTTAAAGCAGTGTGTACGGCCTAGCAGCTGAAAGGCCTCCTCCTGGAAAGCACGTGTTATTTTTTAAAGGCTGGTATCACTGCTTTCTTACGTAGTCTCCCCATCCGATTGATAAATACATTCCTGAACATCTAAGGAGAATCGATATGTTCTTAAGAGACCTTCTCTTGTGATTGGACTGGTTTTTTTTGCTTGTTTTTTGTTGTTTTTTTTTCCATTTAAGCATTTTGAGTAAGTTTATTGAAGAACACCTAAAAGGTACTTGCATGATATTTTCACAGTGGCAGGCTATTATTGAAATGAAGAACTTGTATTGATGCAAATATTTGGATTACAGGTCTAATTAAAAACAAGTTCAAGTCAGCTGGAGTCTTTCATTGACTTTGGCTGATTCTGAAGCAGCCCTGAGCACAGAATCAAAATGTAGGTATCTGAAGTATACAGGGATTGAATTTTTAGTAAAGATGAGAAATCTCTTCCTGGCCCATAAATCCTGTATACAGCCATAAAGGGGAACCAGAGAAGTGGATTAATAGATTATTGTCATTATACTTTGAAATTCCAGACTGAAATTGGAGTAGGGGGCATCACTCAGTGTTTCAGAAAACCACAGTTTGAAAGGGAGTAATTTCATTTTATATACTTAAGCTACTTGAAAATTAATGTTTAGCAAATAGCTGTTCTGCACTAGAACTTTGGTACACAAAGACTTGGGAAGGATAAACCATTCTCTCCTTTCGTGCTTGCTGAACAGGATATGGTGACTTGCATCTGTGAGATGTTCACAACCACGGAAGATGAGGTAGAATCAGGAAGGGTAAAGCAGGATCTGTGCAGAGACGGAGCCCCCTTTTTGGGAAGCTGAGTGGCCATGTGATACTCAGGAATAAATGCAGGCCCCTGGTTCTTGAAAGAGTTTTTGATAAACTCTGTGCAACAAAATAAAGGCTGCTGTATGCCTTCCCTGGTAGCCTGTCTCTGAAATAAGGCTAGGAACGGTTCCTGGTAGAGTATTATCCATTCTCAGCCAAATTTCACAAGGAGTATTGATTAACTGGAGCAGAGAAAACACATACCTCTACTACTAATTAAACCTGTTACCAGTGTTCGTGATAACCTCTGCGGTGCGGAGGACAGCTGATGTTGGGTTTTGAGTGTCCCTTGTGACAGTTACTCATGTTCTCAGGAGGCAGTAAGTCTTTTCAAGCAGTGTTTATAGCGTGTAGCTCTGCAGTTGTCACCTGGTACAGTCATTGGCTATCTGAAACTACCTCCTAAGTGAAAGGGCGGTATGTCCCATACCTGTTCACTTTTTCTGAGATGTAAATTATTTTTACCATGCAGCCTGTACTCTACCTACCTGTAATCGCTCTAGTGATACGTCCCATGAATTACTCATTATTTCTATGAATATTTATTTTATTTTTTGTTAACTGGACTGAATTTCCAGTGCATCTGCTACTTTATTTACCTTTATATATTTATGACCAGTTCTACAATAAAAACTTCTACAGGTGATATTGCTCTCAGATCATCTTGTTACTTTCATAATTCTTTCTTCATTGGAAAATACAAAAAAAAAAAAAAAAAAAGAGATGTTTTTTGTTGGGAATTTTAATCGTTGAGATCTAAGCTATCTCTCTAATCGAATAATAATATCTTTCAATTCAAAATTTTCAGGAATGTTACTTGTGGGTATAGATGTAAAAGATGGTGAGATCTCTTCTGTTAGTGCACTTTCGTTCCCATGTGCTTGCAAAAGACATCGTAGAAACTTTGGCAGATTCAACAGTTCCTTTTTTTCTGTCTTTTTTTATTTATTTATTTTTTTTTTTTTGCTGCAGCAAATAAGAGTGCGAATACCATGATTTCTGACTCACGCAATGCAATTCTGTGCTTTATTTTTTTTCTGATGAGGGAGAGAGAAAGAAGGATGTGTTGGCTTCGGGCATGCCTGCGCTGCAAGAAGGCATGCAGCAAGAGCAGCCCTCTTTGCCTCGGACGTAACAGCTATACACACAGAGCCCGGTGCAGTTCTGTGTGAGCAGACGGCTCACCTGAGCCCTAGAAACAGTGTAGCCAGGTTGTCAGCTCAGAGCAGGGCTGTTTCACTCCACTGCCTGGTGTGGATGCACCCCTATTTAATCAGTCCGTGTATGACGTCTGTTAGAAACTTCCAAGCTTCTCTATCTGCTTATTTCCCTGCCATGAATGTCTGGAAATCAAGTGTAAAAGCCTAGCTCTATAGGGTTTAATGAGAACATACACATTAATTTCACACTGGAAGATAAGTTTCATCCAGTGAATTTATATGAGAATGTTTTATCTATTAGGAATGCTCCTGTATAGTGCATAATATGTGACATGGTTTGTGTGTGATATCCCTCTCTAACATCAGTCTTATTTAGGATAGTAGATCCTTCTGAACATCCTACTCCTAAGTAGCAAATATTGGAATGGTAAGAGGGTAAAAGAGGAAATACTAAATACCAAAGCCTGTATTTAAGGAAAGGAGATAGAAAAAGGAAAATATTTAAGAAAAGTAAAAATAAAATACTGTACCTCTCCCAGTATTTCTGAGATTTCAGATTTGAGTGTTTCCTATTCTATATATAACCTATTTTCAAAGAACAGGCAGAGTAACAAACTGACTCTAAGTGTTAAATATTTACCAAAATACGGACACCTTTATGTCAGTGGTAAATTTCAAATTTACTGTTGTCATCGACTTGTCATCAGATGCTGTTTGCTTTCAGCAAAATGAAGGATGGCTAGCAATGATCTAGAGGTGGGAACCTAACAGCCTGCCTTGGGTGTCCTAAGTATCAAGTGCTGACAGTGCAATTGTAGGCCAAATACTCTGATCCATGGAAGGTGTTTTGCATAAATGTTCAATAAAGCAGTTTTTGTGCCACGGGAGCTTATATATCTTTCCCCTTACTGATCAAAGCAAACACTTTGGGGAAATTCCAGCAATCAGTAACTGCCAAAACAAAACCGAATAAAAAATAAATAAATAAAAAAAAAAAACCCTGTCTTGGCCTTACCAGTAACTAGAGCAGAACTCTGAGCTTTTATTTTCACGTCTTTGGGTACAGTTTGTCCCTGAATTCCTTCACATACTGTCTGCGTTTTTGTACCCAGAGTATCGTGGTGTAGCTCTAAGCAAGTATGGTGTTGGCTGTGAATACGAGGGAATGATCAGGTCTTACATAAAACCGACTGCAAAATATTTTGGGTGGGATTTTCAGCAAAACCCTCTAAGATGTTTTGTATCTATTGTATTAGTAATCAGTACTCAAACCGTCATCAGCTCTGATAGAAGAGCAGTTAGAACAGAGCTGAGCTCATGTGAGTAGCTAATTCTTTATACATTGTTTTTTATACCTGCAGATTTTCTTTTCAACAATGCCAGAATTTATCAGAATTTATGGAACTATATCTAGCTGAAATTCTATGAAGTATGCTATAAATATAATAAAACAATTGCCTGGTATTGATGTTACCTTTGGAAAAAAACATTTGGCTCAGCAGTGAAGGAAACACTGATTTGTATGTAAAAAGATACATACTGAGCCTGATGACTGAAATATTAAGTGATTTCCTAAATTCATAAACCACCTCTAAGCAGTGAAGTGGCTGTTCCAAAAGTCTGTACCACCAGAGACAATAAGCAATTCCTGCTTTCTTTTCATTACTTCCTTCCGGTGTATAAGGCATTAGTTCATTTTATGGGTTCCCATGCACGTTGAAATGTTTATATTGATACTGTGAAGTTGCTCATTTTAAGATGCTTTTATTAACATTCCTTTGGATATCAAAAAAATAGGTTGACAATAAAATGTAGGAATAGCTCTACTGAGTTCAGTTAGCCCTGTGTCCTATTCCAACAGCTTAAGGAAGCACAAATGCTCAAGGAAGAGTGATAACAGGCACATCACCATCTCCTAGCCTCTGTTTTCTGTTCAAGAATTTCCTGAGCCAAAGGTGGTGTTTGTGTAAGCCTGAGCCAAGCCTGTAACTGAATTTCTCTTCCATAAGGTTGGCTGTTCTTTTTTTTACAGCTTATTGCATGAAAACTCACCTCTTTTTGTTTGTTTTGGGCTACGTTCCTGCTAGTTTCGTTTGATGCCCCTTAGCTCTGGTACTGGAAGGTACATCGGTTAGTTGATCCTCTCAGTTCCTGCTATTTGCAGTTTTGCAGAGCTCTATCATAGTCCTGTGCAGTCAGTTTGTTCATACTCTGAAGAGCTCTGCCTGCCGTGGTCGTTGCTTGTACAAAGCAATTCCACCCTCTTTGCCTGTCTCTGGACCTTTTCCTTTCTGAGACAGAAAGGATTGGGAGTGTAATTTCAAAGTGGGTGAACTATAGGTTCATGTAATCAGATGTATAGCCAGTTTATAATCAACAATTCAATATGTTTCGCCTTTTTAGTGTATACTTCTCATAAATGTTTAAGCAGATCGGATCGATGTAGGGCCAATGATTAGAATGTAATATTTCTAGTTAAAATGAAACTTTTTGACACTGGCAAGTTCTACTGTAGCTGTCATTTAGGACCTTTTTTCAAAAGGATCTTCCCCCTTCCCCCTTCAATGCCTTTTCCAAAAGGATACCCAGTCCTGGTGAGGCCACATCTGGAGTGCTGTATCCAGTTCTGGGCTCCCCAGTACAGGAGAGACATGGAGCTACTAAGGTGATTTAGGGGACTGGACTATCTCTCATATGAGGAAAGGCTGAGCAAGCTGGGCCTGTTCAGCCTGGAGAAGACTAAGGGGATCTTATCAATGTGTTTAAGTATCTAAAGAGAGTATGTAAAGAGGATGGGACCAGATACTTCTCAGTGGTGCCCAGCAATAGGATGAGAGGCAATGGGCACAAACTGAAACACGTGAAGCTCTGCACATGAGGAAAAACTTCTTCGCTGGGAGAATGACAGAGCGCTGGAGCAGGTTGCCCAGAGGTGGTGTGGACTCTCCATCCTTGGAGATATGCAAAAGCCATCTGGACACAATCCTAGGCAACATGCTCTAGGTGACCCTGCTTGAGCAGGGAGGTTGGACTAGATGATCTCCAGTGGTCCCTGCCAACCTCAACCATTCTGTTATTGTGTGATTCTGTTCATGATTTCAGTACCTCTGAGACTATAACTAGCCCAGGTAAAGTGTGTCAGCTGAATCTGAGACCTCCAATGTATGTGTGAGTTTACAGAACTTGCTAACTGTGAACTCGAGCTAAATAAACTAAGGAGATGTGTGATCTGCAAGTTAAATAAGGTACATTTCCTGGCCCGGTGCGCTCTTGGCTTACCATGAAACATTACTAAAGACATAATGACATCTAGGGTAACAAGCAAAACCAGATCTTGAAATTATGCTGCACTATCCCGTTTACAAGGAACATAAATCTGATCCACTGGAAATAATATTTTTGTATGCATCAATAATTGTAGCAATGCCCAGGAAGACTGAATCAGTTTTTCCCTTGGAGAATATATCTTATCCAGCCACCTCTGTTTTCAGATGCAACATAGTTTGTTACGTATTCATAATAACAAATTTTCTCCTTATCTAGAACTTATTTATGCATAACTGGAAGGGAACAGCAAGGAGCAGTCCTCATAGCTTCAGAATCTGTTTCTCTGCTGACCATTTGTGGCCCACTTGGTTGCACTCTGAGATGCTTGTAATTGAAATATGCTATGAAAAACGTGTTCTGAATCGTTACCTTATCTGCCGGTTAACTTCCTACTGCTGAGGACTTTCCCCAGTACCTTTAGAACTGGATGTTTACCCCTTAGCCCATTTTAAGGTGTTTTTTAATAAATGCTGAAGCAAACACAAAGTAAGAATTTATATTTTGCACAAAGCACACTCAAGTAAGATCATCTTATAATTTGGGGATTCTGAATATTTGAATTTGAGTCCATCTGGATTGTTAGCAGTTGAAGGTTATGTTGGACATTGATACAAAGGACATTTTTCCTAAATTTGAAACAGGATCTCTGGCTGCCTTACCAGTATCAACTGAAACAGATCTGTTCTTTGTAATCCTTTGCAGAGCACTGTGGCACAATTTTGGTGGTTAACTAATAGCTGGCTGCTTGCCAGCATGCCAGCGGTGTTTGGCACTTTTCTGAAGAAGGCTATTATATCCTCACCTGCTGTAGGTTGTGGGCATGGATACTTCATGTTGTATTACTGATTCTTTAAAAAAAAACCTAACTAAACAAATAAATCCTTTCTGAGTGTTTTTTGGAGGGGTAAAAAAGGGAATTTAAACTATCTGAAAACATCAAAGGCATACAAACTTGTTTTTAATCTGAGAAAAAAATGGGGAAATGTCCCATTATTCCCATTATATTAGAAGTGCTCTGCTGCAGTTCTACTGCAGCGACTGTGGTACCAGTCTTCTGCCCTTGGTATTACTGAGTCTCCTTGGAAGTTCACTGGCAGCAATCTGAGCCTGTTTTCTGTAGTATGTAAAATGGGATTTCACACAGGTATATAAATAGGGTGGAATCTGAAGTGTAGGAAGGGTGAATCTCTAGCATTCTTCATGATCTCCTTTTTATCTTTGCCACTGAACACTGTTCATGGTAATGTTAGCAGATTTTAAGTTATTTCTTGTGCAAGATCGTCTGTTTCCTAGTTAAATGGGCAGGGTTGCATCAGTGGTTATATAATGCTTTGCTAATATCTACTGCTAGATCAATACATGATTTATCATGGAATCACCCATTCCTACAAAGAGCAATGTTTTCTAAATGTTTATAGTGGAAATGAATTTATACATTAGCATATATTGCATATGTTGCTTTATCAGGATTAAGCCTTAATTTATTTATACAGTATACTTGTGAGAAAGGCAAGTAGTAGTGTACATGAAGCAATATTGATAAAGTCCTTGAACTCAGCTAGAACTTGTGATGGAATCACTGCATGCAAATGCTGTTATTCCCAGAGGCATATTTAGGGAAAACAGTTGGCTCATCATCTTAAAACAAGTGAGTGTCAGACAGCAAGAGCCTGAAAGCTCCTCCCAGCTAGATCCACCCTGGGTGCAGAAGTGATTGCTTCTGAGTAAAGCCTGTTCTGGTGGTTAGACACCCAGTTTCAGCAGCTCTCCGGAAAGATTCTGAATGGAGGCACTCAGAAGAAAACTGGGAGGAAGCTCAAGCAATATGCTTGACTCTCCTTGATTCAGACTGCTGCTGGAGTCCTACAGGAGAGTCTCTCTAAATACTGAAAGGCAGGGTCCGGACCTGCCTTGCACCCTGCAAATGAAGTGTAGGTTGCTAGAATATCATTTTTCCAACCAGAACCCCTGGGCCTGGCAGCAAGGGTGATGCAAGGTCACAACTGACATCTGCTAAGCTTTCCCTGGCATATCTGTATTTTATTTGTTATATTCAAATACTGTCTGTTAGTGCTCAGATCCTTTTTTCACATCCACACAGTTTGGTGGACTGAGGCCAATGTCTACAGAAATGCCAGCAGATGAGATCATTCTATTTTGTGGCTATTGGCTGTTTTAAAAGAAGAAAATGTAGAACCTGCCTGCTGCCTGCTTGTGCAGACTGCCTGCTGCCCAACACATAGTGGGGAGGCTTATCTCAGCAAGGTTGGTCATCTTGGTATTTGGCCTTTTGATCCACTCGGATAAAAAACATTGAACCTGGTACCTGGAGGATTTAGAAGTAAAACTCTCACAGAAAGTTTTCTCTCCAAGTCCCAGGCTGGCTGACTTCTTGGGCAGGATGTTGTTTTCTGGTCTTGTGCACTTCTGAAGCCTATACCTGGGGACTGCATCCTAGCCTATAGCTTCTCCCCAGAGAATTCCCTCTGTGGGATAAAATGCAAGCTAACAGTGAAAAAAAAAAATCAGCTTCAGTTCTTGCTTCAGCCTCCCCACAAGTCCAAGATAAGGGGTCTACAGAGCAAGTCAAAAAATCAGGAAAGCAGTTAGGATGGGGAAGAGGCAGACCAAGACCTTTGCATAGGGAATCCAGGTACCTAACTTGCTCTCAGATCTCCTCCTCCCAGTCTGTGGCAGTAAATAAACAGATGCAGGGGAGACATCCCTTTTGGCTGTAAAGCGGCAATTTGGTTAGTCAGCGTTAGGAAGTGTTCCCTCCGTACCTGGAGCCGTGAGGATCCAGCTGCAGTGCTGAAGGCGCCGCTGAATCATCCTAACTGCATTGCTGCTATTATCTGAATAATTAAACCATGCTCTGTTGAATCAAATGATGGTCAGGGAGAACTTGAAAACTTCATGTTATGGATCACTCCATTATTGGATTTATGGTTACAGTCCCAATGCAATAAAATGGAAAAGGTTTACTGCCTGCCGAGAGGGAGACAGTAACCTGATTTACAGAGTGATGAGCTTGTTAAAGGAGTGCTGTGTATTCTGATCACACCACCCTTTCCTACTCACTTTGCTTTAGGGGAAAGAAACCTGGACTGTGAAAACAATTGCTACAACTAGTACATTCGAGGAAACTGAGCTAATATTGGGTTTATATTAATGTGGACTTTAGAAGGAACATAGAGAAAGGCAAATGATTATCTCTGTATCCAACACATTATCTCCTCTGGGGAAGAAATGTAACTAAAATTTCAATTAGGTTTTAAGTGTGGGTGCTTATTCTGCAACCTCTGTGAGAATCAATCTGATGAATTTGAGGAGGTGATACTGATGTAAACCAATTGGAAGGGTAACCCTCAAATGTTCAGGTTGGGAGAAAGAGGTGATTGTCTTTGGTTTTCTAGTAAGATATTTGTTAGACTTCAATTTGTAACTGTGAGGAACAGCACAGTTAAACAAACAAGATACTTGTCTGGGACTCTGGAGAAAGATCTTCAATTTCCAGTTTTGCTGCTGGTAAGTCATTTGCCCTGTTCTTGTTTCTTTTCTGCTTCTTTTGTGGTTGCACTGTAAGTCCCTTGGAGCAGAGACTCCCTGTTACTATACTGTGTAGTGCAGAGTGTGCCTGGACGATGAGGTCCCAAATGTGGTTGAGAAGCAGACACTGCAGCACCAAACACAACATACACACTTCAGAGCCCTGATGCTGCGATGAAATTAGCAGTGAAATCTGCTCAGACCTCTTCAGAGTTAAAATACCAGATTCTGGATTTACCTGTAGTAATAGACTGAAGAGTCTCCAAAGATTTCTGTCATATTTGATGATGAACTATGAAGCACATGCAAATTTGGATGGTGGTTTGTTTTCAATACTTAATGCATTATTGCTATGAACTCAAAGGGAGCACTGACTCCACGTGGCATTTTCCAAAGGCAGAGTGCCACCGATAAAACAACCATCTTCTCAAAGGAGGTTTTTATTAAGTAACTGTCCCTGCTCATCCCCCTGAGATAACTTAAGTAGAGAAAGCGAACAGAATTTTTTTCCCATTGTAGATATTACAAACTTGAAAGCAGCAAAGAGGGAAAAGAAAGCATGATTGCCAGAAAAGGGCACGTTTGCTAGCACGCAGAATTGCAATTGATTGACTGCCCCTTGCGGAGCTGTCACAACAGCTGGGTGTCCCCTCAGGGTAGCGTGCAAAGCCGGGGGACTCAGTGCTCTTGCGATGCTGCCAAAGCTGGATGAACATAAGGCAAACTAATAATGTCTAATGTTGTGCTTTCTGAATGCTGGGCTTTGCGCTAGCAGGGCCAGCTATTTGAAAACCATGCAGAATCCGTTTACTCACTGAAAAAGAGTGTCTAGACTTTTGAAAGAAAGTTGTTCTCTGTGGCAGCAGGAATAAGCTGAGACACAGATGTTCAGCAGCACCTACCTCCCACTGATCCCCCCCCTTTGGTTATGTAGAACAGGGTTTAAGTACTGTAAAGTCCACCAATGTTATACAAATTAGATTGAGTGTTGAAATACGCACTTGTGTTTGTGCATGCTTGGATTAGTTCTCCCTGCAAAACAGTTGCTAGCAATTTGCAACTGTTTAATGAGTCTTAAAGTTATAGTCTGGTTTCAAGGTCAGAGCACTGGACGTTATTATATGTATATACAAACCTCAAAAAAGGCATATCCCTTAAAGCAATAACCTGTATATAAAAGTCCCAGTGTGCTGAGTGTTTTGATTTCTGGTTTTTCACAGTCATGGTTTTTCTTAAACTATACTTCTAATTTCTCCATCTTTCTCCAGATTATATTAATTCGATTAATTCAATCCACAATGCAGATAAGGTAGCTGGATTCTACAGTGCTGTGTGCACCTGGTAGAGTGGAGGTTTTTTGGTGCTTCAGTGAAAAACTGTTTCATACTTTAAAATGCTGCAGTATTTTAAATTCTGAACAAAATGTTTAGAAGAAGTCAGAATTGTTCTAGCAGACTTAGGGAAGTGAGTGTCCACGGTAATGGTTCAGATGAGAGCCCAGAAAAATGCACTGAGCAGATGCAATAAAATCAAAGTACATCCAGCTTTATTTTCTTTCAAGTAATTTCAAGTTTTTTATATATATATATATACACATACATACATACATACATATATACATATATATATATATATATATATAAAAACACACCAGTGTATTTAAGGACAGGCATATACATATATGCCTTTATTGTCTTATCACTTTTAAATGAGAGTTAGAAGTGTTGCTGAAAGTCAGAACTTCATTAATCTCTTGGTGATTGAACATGTCATTCTGTGTCATGCTCTGTGTGATGTATGCCTTACATTAGAAGATAAGTCTGAACATACAGTTAATGTCAAATACCCCTGCTTTTCAGATACATTCTGAACAGTGCCCTGCTTCGTTAGTGCTACTCTGAACTACTCATTAAAAAATACATTATTCAGCAGGAATCATTTTGCCCTGGCTAACCAGCTAGAAAATATTTTTTGGATCAATGTTTCGACCCTGTTATTTAAAAGCTATAAAAAAGGTAGCCAGCAGTGTTTGTCAAAACCTGGCTGTCATTACAATTTAGCAAAGGTGATTTCTTCTACTAGTTGGCCGAATTAGACTTTGATGAAGCGTCTTGTCTTTGCAGAATATGTGAGCTGTAAGACTGGGTTTACACACCTCTCAGGGATATTTTTATATGAATTATTATCTCCTCCAGATACTCCAAGTTCTCCAGATTTTCCCTTAGTAAATGCAGTAGAGGTATTTAACGTTATCTGTGGGTTATGGGCAGAGTTGGAGCATTATGCTATAATGTCTTTTGGAATTGATTTAATAGGTTGAATACTAAGGATATATCTCCTGCAAACATACCTCAACACACTAAATTAGTTAGAGAAGTCAATGTGAACTTTTATAATTATTATATTTAGCTGTGGAGATAGTAATCCTGATGAAACAAATATCTTATTTGATTTTCTTTCTTTTCATAGTGAGACCGATAAATTGTCTTTTCCTCTATAAAGTATGATAACTCCTCTTAAAAAAAAAAAAAAAAAAAAAAAAGTTTTTCTCTGCAGCTTCTTCTAGTGAACAGGTCAAATAGACTGTTTTCAGTATGATACGGACAGCATAAGCAACATTAAACACTGAAAAAACCTAAGTCAGGGCCCCCAAAATTATGATGCTGAACAAAAAATCTTTTAAAACATGATTCTGCTTATTATGTATCTACTGGGTGTTTATCCTTTGTGCATGTTTTCTGGGTTCTCTGTGAGGCTAAAAAGAGGCTAAAAAATTTTTTTTTTTTAAACAATTTAATTTGCTGTTAATTAAATGACCCTAGGAACTAGAGCTCTAAAAAACTGATTTTTTCAGTTTCAAGGTAAGATCATTAGGCCTGACAATTCTGATTGCAACATATGTTGGTTATAGTTCATTAGATTATATACAATACGTAAAGCAATTGCAAGCTTCTTGAGGTCAATTAAAGAGCAAATGCAAAAATTACTCATAACTGGGTCTGACCACTCACTGGTTGCTGGATAGTAGAGGGAGAACTGAGGGGAGAGACTTCCTTCTCTCTTATGCGATTTCGCATGGCCCCGGTTAAGTGTGGTTTGCTGGGAGCTCAGTTTGCTTGCCTTCCATACTAGGAGAAAGAGATTCGGTTTTTGCCAGTGCTGAGGGACAGGGAATGGAAATGTCTGGGTTTACTTGTTTTCTTTTTTTTTCCCTAGTCTTAATTTACTTGACTTTCTTGAAGAAAAGACCTTATGTCCTTTCTACCGAATCATTGCTCAAGGGGATGCCAGTCTTAAGGATTCATTAAAAGAAGTATCTCTTCCAGAAGAAAATCCCAAGGGTGCTTCAAAGCGGAGAGCCCAGGCCCATCTGCGGTGGTTTTGTTCCAGCTTTCCATGGTGTCATGATCTTTTTCCTTTGGACTGCATGTGCTGAGCAGTGACTGTTTCAGTTACACCTCTGCTCCTCCAAGTTTGGACCCTGCTTGTCACCCTGAGATGGGACTTGTGCCTTGTCTCTAATGGGCAGTTCTTTCATTGGAGGGAAATGTTTGTGGATTTGGTCATTCGGGCTTCCTTTTTCTACTCATGCGTTCCTGGATTCGGACTTGCCATGCTTCCAGCTGGTCTCTGTTCAGATGAGAACGACCGGTAGAGCCCTTCGGCGGCTTCTTCTCTGCCTCCACCACCGCGTGCCTCCACTGCTGCCTTTTGGTCATACTCTTCTATCTGCTTCCTCACTGATGGCAGTTTGCACTGCATAAAGAACGGACACGAATATCCTAGGGAAGGTTGCATCGCCCCTGGAGGATGTGAAATTTCGGTTGTTTTATCCCCAAATGACCTCATTTATTATTGAGGAGTCCTGTTGGTGCTGCACACGGTAAGTCCATCGGTACATCCATCCTGCAGGCAGGCCCCCGGGGATTGACCTGGAGCTCACTAGCACGAGATAGGAATTTCTGGGCTGTTTTTTGGGCAGTTCCTCAGCCTGGAGCCGATCCCTGGGGATTGGGTTGCATTAGGTGCAGGTGCATGTGGGTGCACAACCGCTTGCCCATCTGGCTGTGTTTTTCTTTCCGATCTCTAACAGTGAGGTTTCCAGCACTGTTTGAAGTATTCTAGGGGACGTACCCGCTATTATTTGTTTTATTTGTTGTTGCTTCATTAATTAATTCATTCATTCTTTTACTCCTCGGCTGGGTTCCCACCCTGCCGCTACCCCCCCCCCCCCCCCCCGCCTGCCGCCCTGCTCCTGGAGATGGCTCCTTGGAGATGGCTCTTTCCGGCCCTCGTGTTGCCAGGGCAACTGGGCTTCCCTGATGCTGCTGCTCTGTCCTCGGCTGCATCGCGTCCCTTCCCCGGCGGCAGCGACGGTGAGGGCTCCCCTTTGCTCCTCGCCCGGGCTTGCCGGCAGCTGAGTGCACAAGCGGTCTCGTGCCTGCTGGTGGGAACAGCCAAGCCTCCTGGGTGGAGCAGAAGGGACCATGTAGTATTTTTCCCTACTTTTTTTCGTCTCCCGGAGCAGAAGTCCAGCCAGTTCTTGCTCTTATAATGTGGCTGTGATGGGGAAAAAGAAGCCTAGAGCGGTGCATATGCGGCAGAGGTAAAGCCGTTTTTATTCGTGCTTCGGGACGGATACGTTCTGTTTCCGGTGGCAGTGACGTTGGAAGATGGATCCTTGCAGGACCTGTTTGCGTTTTTCTGCGTGGAGGTGTAGTCAGCTGTAACTCCAGAAATGAATAAACCTCGAGTTGGGGCATCTTCAAACACAAGTGTGGAGTTACAGGTTGTTCCTGGCTAGCGCCAGAAACCTCACTGAAGAAGTTTCCCTGTTCTTACTCACTGGGCAGAAGGCTATCGTGTGCTCTTCGTGTTCAACCCCAAGAGCCAACGTTATGCGTTTGGATGCCTGTCCCAGGCTGCTGGTAAATGTGGCCCTGTCCTGGGCTCATTTGCAGAGGTCAAGCAGTGAGCAATTCTGAGTTACAAATCAGTTCAGGAGAAGTGCAGTTTGCGTGGGTATGATTCAGCCACAATCAAGAAACAGGATTTTTAGTCAATTTAGTTTATGTGAGTTCTTTGGCCAGTTCTAGCTAAAATACTCTTTTGAGCTCCCAGTGGGGAGATCTTAGGTGATGCAGCCCTAAGAGTTTAGGAATGGAAAATATTTCACAGTTCACATTCTCTGCTTCTCTGCAGCAAAAAATTTTGCTTTTGAGCTTGTTTAAATCCAGTTTGCTTGTTTTTAAAGTAGCAAAATTTATGCAGATCTCTAAGAGGTAATGTCAGCTGTGTTTTATAGAAAATCCAGGGGCTGTGGAGCAGCTGCATTTCAGGTACCAGATAATGTTTTTAACGCTGAAGATTCTTCCCTTTCTAAACTATGGTTAATTATTTTTAAAACACACAACATATTATGTTAAGCTGAGATCTGAACCATTATATGATTCTCCTTTTTCATGGAAAAATATTGATAAAAGCTTTTCCTGCAGTGGGCTGCAAATTAAGATAAAATACATGGGGTTACTTCCATAAACAAAGTTAATAGGAAGCACTTGCTAGAGGAGAGTTTGTGCTGTTGTCACATCTAACTGTAAGAGGGATGCTCTGTATTTAAAATGCTTCCTTGGAAGCAGTATTCAAGTATTGTAAGAGTTTTTCCTTCCTATAGTAATATCTGTAGAAGTTTTTTAAGTCCAAAACTTATCACTGAAATGTAATAGTCCTCCTTTGGAAATGTAGGTTAATATTCAAGGAATTAAATGGAACAGGGAATGATCTTAAATTTCAGCCTTCTGTGCAATCATTAGTTTTATTGAAAGACATCAAATATCATGACATATCTTCACCGTGACTGCATTCTGTGCTGCTTTGAATTACTGCTTGAGCAATAAAATGTACACAGATTTTTGTGTTTCGCACATCATGCTATGCTGTAAATGTAAAAACAGTTTTATTCATCAATATACAAGACTCTGAGGACTATCGTGTCTTAGAGCAGGGACTGGGGCTGGGAATTTATTTAACCAGAGCTTCTTCCAGGCTTTTGGAAGGGCAGTTTACAAGCGAGCTGAAGTTATTTAGGAGATCAGTGTTGTTTGATTAATTTGGACCTTATTACTTCTGAAAGAACTTTGAATTGTTACTTTCCTCCATTGTCTCGTTGGAATGACAAATCTTTAAAACACTGAAATACTCACAGTAATATTATAGAAAGGATCCTTCATGTATGAGACAAGCCTGACTTATTTGCCCTGAATTAGTGCAAATGATTTCCTTGAAGAGCATTTATATGCAGTTAGTAGTTTGTTTTCAGCTAGTATTTGGCATTGGTCCAAAAATACATATATGGGCAAGTACGGAATTCAGTAGACTTAAAGTAATGTTTTTGGAGGCCCAGCTTTGAATATCAGTTTCTATCTGAATAGTTCATCTCTCTCTCTCTCATTCTTTAATCTTTAGGCAACTATTTAACTGTAACATTATTCAAGGAAAATATTTAGTGAATATTTCTTCCTCCAAAAACCATTATCACACCTTATCACAAAGAAAGACCTCCAGCTATTTTAAAAAATAAAGATTTCAGGGGAAAATGGTGCTTTAGCTGACATGTCTGAACAACAGATTACTGATAACTGGAGGGTAAAGCATGCTGAAGAGAAAACTCCACAGTGTGAGTCTGAGAGTTTCAGAGCTAACAAGTTAATTTAATAACTTTCAGTAGCAAATGCTGCTGCTTAAAAAGGAAAAACAATGCTGTATTATAGAGCTGCAATATCTATTCTGTCCAGAAGGTCTTTCCTGTATTTTAGCTGACAATTAATAGAATACTTAATTAGCATTATTTTAATCGAATATCACTTTGAACTGAAGTAGTTTAAGCCATTATTGCTCCTTTTTTTTTTTTTTACTATAGACCATTTCATTACCAGAAGCAATTTTGAACATCATTTCTATGGATTTTCTGTATCTTTTTGAGCTTTTTTTTTATGATGTATACCTAACAGGGCAGGCATGTTTCTTGTAATTCTGTAGTAGATTTAAAGAGGGTTGTAAGACTAGTTAAAAAGGGACTTACTTACCCTGTCTTCTTCGGCTCTTAAATCTGGCATTGTGCTAACACAAAGGCTTATAGCTGTGGTGGCCACAAAGAGAATGGAGAGACAAGCAAAGACTTTGCCTGGAAGTCCTGACTGGGGATTTTCTACCATATCTCTGAGTCTGTTCATAAACTGTCCAAATTTGGTTTTCTCATCCAAAACACACGCAGCTTCTTTGCTCTTCCGGAGCTCCTCCTCTTTGCGTATCTCGGCCAACTCCTGCAGTTTTTGAAATAGTTTTCGAAAGCAGCAGTTCTCCAGGTTGGTTTCCTCAATTCCCCAGTATCTCAGCTCCTCCTGAAAAGACAAGGCACACATGTCTCTTAAGAGCATCAGCTTCCCTGCTGCTAGAAAGCTGACGATCATCCCAAAAGCACTGGGGTTCCTGTCAAAGAAGAACTCGTGGGTGTCTTCGTCGTAATCGTCACACAGCTGTATAATTTCTTCATAGGTGCTGCAAAACTTTAGTTTGCTCAGTCTGGTCAGGGGAAATTCATCTAAAGTGCTCCAAGGTAGCAGATACTTGATTCCTCCAACATTTATCATAATCTCTGTCTTTAGATCGACTGCAGAGACTTGATCAGGACGGTAAATCCTCCTGGCTCTTTGGTAATGGACCCCTTTGACAGAAGGGGTTTCAACGGAGACAGGAAAGAAATGGCTCAAAGAATTACAAGAGGTGTAGCTAATGTTACTATAGTCTTGGTCGCTGCCTCCTGAGAGAATAGGCATCGCTAAGAGTTCTCACTGGGACATCCGAAATGGCATCAGACCAGGGTTACCTGTCAGGCAGAAGACACGGGAAGGAGGAGAAAACATAGCCGAGGTTATTGCAAGAGAAAAGGTCTTTCAGGCTACTTTCCTAAATGACAAAATTACTGAGTGCCTCTTTGTAAGTAAAAGTCACCTCTAGGCTCCTTCCTGAGATCTGCAGGCTGCGAATGCAATTTGCTTTGCAGTGCAATTGGTTGTCTGGCAACACACAGACACAGGGAAAAGCTAAAGCCTCTTTCCGAATTATTGCAAAGTGTCGGATGCCTGCGAATCGAAACGTGAACAGATCGGCCTCTCCGGAGACTAAGCACCTCTTGATCGCTGGTACATCTCTGCGTTTTCCCGTGTTGTTTGTTGCTTGGCTCTCTTATTTCTATAAGCCCTTAAACACACTAACTCAACCAAGCTGCTTAATAGTTATTAGAGTTACAGTGATCTGCCATCAGCTGGATGTGAGGGTCTTAATTGCTTTAACTCGACTGCTCACAGACTGGAATTTCTCTTCCTTTCACTACGTGACTGACTTGCCTGCCTCTCCGCGGTGTTTTGCAAGGATTAACTAGTTGATGTTTGTAAAATGCTTTGAAGACATAAATTGCTGTATAAATGATGACTATTTTTATGCACCCAGTCTCATGTTATTGCAAATTACTGAGAAATAGAGTGAACATTTGCCCACCCAGGAGAAAACTATGTTACATGAAGAGAAAGCAAAGTATTCTATCGGTTCGGGAGGAGAGAAGCAACGGAAAGCCCCCCCCCTTCCTCCTTTCAAAAGCCTTTTTTTCTTCATAATCTCTAAAGATTCACAGGCATTTATTCCCTCAAGTCAATGAACTGCAAAAATCCCAAAGAAACTTCCCCGAAGTTACTTACCACCCTGCCGCGGGCTGCTGCCCGGTGCCTGGCGTCCCCGCAGGTGAGCTGTACATGCCGCAAACTGATCAGCTGTCCTCTGAGTTACAATCCAGCAGAAAGACCTGGGGATATTTTACAGTATTGATTACATGAGAAAAATCTGAATAGCGCTCTGGAGATCGCAGTCTCTTTTCTCTTTCTCTCCTTCTTCTGTGGAAGGGGAAAATACTCATATGTGTTCATATGATATATGTTGTGCTAATATATCCTTTGCAGGGGAGGCAGGGTCTTAAGTGGCAGCTCCTCTTCTGAACTCCTGGGGCTTCGTGGTGAAATACGCTGAGCGAGAGGTGGATCCTGCCCTCTCCCTGTCTCTCTTCTCTTTCCCATGGGACTGTCAATGTGGTCCTGGAAGAGGAGGGGAGAGGGAAGGGGGAAGGGCTTAGAAATAATCTCTCCAGCATCCCTCCGTCTATTCAGCAGGCAGCAGGCAGCAACTGAGTGAGAACATGGAGTACAAGGACAGTCTCCTACTAATCAGGTTTAGTACTAAGTAAATCGTGGTGAAACTAGTTAATTGAATAATTCCAATCCCCATTAACTCCTGCCTTTGTTATAGTCATCCCATAATTGCTTGCTCTGGAGACACCAGTTACATTCTTCAGGAGCAGTTTCCATGTCCTGCCTCCGTATCGAAATAGGGATTTGATGTTAAATATTCCTCGATGGAGAGGGAAGTTTTTTGGTTTGGGGGATGCTGGGCCTCAGCATTTCTTTGGCCAATAGGAAAGTGCTTTCCTCCCATAAAGGGTGTCTGGCTTGCAAAGAGTGGATGCTGAGCACTCGCTTTCCCAGATAAATAATAGTTTTCCAGCAATTAGGAACTTCTTCTCGTCTCCTTTTCACATGATGGGAGATCAAACGTAATCCTTTTCTCCTTTTTCTCACCTACATCTGCAAGGGGCTGAGTAGGCTATAATGCTTTGGGGTCCTGTACTGCCAGGAGGTTTTGGGCTGCCTCAATCAAAGATTGAGATAACATAGACTTGATCCATTTTTTATTTATTTGTCCTTAGTTAGAGGGTTCAGCAAGCTTATTGTCAGATCCCAGGGACAAGTGCCCTCTGTGGTACTCCCAAATTCACTAAGAAAAACCTTAGCTTTTGTTTATATCCAGCTTGGCTGAAACCACTGGACCTGAGTCCTATTAGCACTGAGGTGTGAGAATCCACAGGATTTACTTATCTCTTTGCAGGAGCTTCTCTCATTTGCACAGCAAGTACAAGGTGCACATGGTGTCCTTTGCTTACCCTGTGCTATTTACCCTTGTAACATCTGCAGACGTGTGTGCTGCTGAGCTGAGGCACCTAGGAAGCAGGTGCTGCAGCTGTTTATCAGGGCTGAGCAGCACATTCCTAGGCACAGCCTAAGATGGGAGTCTTTGCTAATTAGACCTTCTGGCATATCTCTCCTGGCCCTCGTGGTGCCCAGAAGATTAACTTCTTATCAAGCTTCACCACTGGGGTTTGCACTCAGGTCCTAATTATGCCATCCACTGAGAAAGACCAAATAGATGCCTGTAGGCAACTGAGTTCTGGGAGCACAGCTCAAAATCACTTAAATCCTACCACCTTTGTGCAAGATGTGGTTTTCTCTGCCTATCAGTCTTTCTTTTAGATTATTTTTTGCAAAGGAAAGGCAAACCTCTTCTAATTAACTTTGGATGGATTGTTTCACAGAAGGATAAAAACAATCAGCATTTCCTTCTTACGTTGTGAAGCCTTTGTGTGGTGTTGTTAAGAGTAATGTTTCTTAGACCAGCTGACATGACTAAATCCAAAACAATGAGTAAATATTGTAAAGCATAGGATAATTTAAGTGTTACATGTATCTGTCAAGAAATGCACTTTTTTAGAGTTTAAGTCTTCACTTCTAGTATTAGTCATTATTTTATTGGGATCTGCAGCTGTATCTGTGGCTAGATCAGGATCTCATTGCCAGCTAGAGCCATGCGAGTATCTGTCAGTCAGTCCTTGAGCTGTTTGTCTTCAGAAATGAGACAGAGAAAGGATAGAAATATTTTTATCTTGATTTTATAAGTTGAAAGTGGAGGCACAGAAATGATAAATACCTTATCTGGTATCTGATGAAGTCAGTCCCTGATCTCAGCTCTGAAAGTCTTGAATATGTAATTTCACCCCCAAGCTATGCTCCTACTCTAGCCAGACTCTGTATTCTGCTTCTCATGAGATCCTCCTTATTTGCTTGCTCTTTCACTTATTTTTTTTTTCTTTTTCATAACTAATGCTATAATTTTCCTCTTAAATCTTCATGAATTTGTCCTATTCAGGATGAAGTTCATAATCTTAATTCTCTTTTTTTCTTCTCTCTGTTTGCTTTACAGTTCCTGGAATTGCTCTCTTCTTGCTCCTTAGTAACTTCTGTTTTGTGCCCTTTGCACCTTAAGTACAATTTCCATATGTTTTATTTATTTGTTAAAATGAATGGCAATCCTATCTCCTCCTCCTTGTTTCCCCTTTTTATTGTTTCTGTCAGTCTACATTAATCTGTTTTAAACCTGCCGCTCACATCCCCTTTGCACAGGGAGGGCAACATGCTACTGCTGAGAAGAAAGCTGAGCAGAAGAGGCAGTTCCTACCTAGATGGCTGCAGGGACAAAGCAGACGGGCACTGTTGCACAGCCCTCTCAGCTTGCCCAAGCCTAGCCCTGTATAAACCAAGTAAAAGGCTCAATCTTGGCACTATAGTAATTGATGATGAAACTCTTACTGAATTCAAATTGAAATCCACACGGCAGAGCTCTACCAGCTGGAAACCTTGTGGACGTGGTTGTGCAGCTATCGTCATATCCATATGGAATACGGAGGAGAATCATCCCGTTAGAGTGACCAGATTTTTCCTAGGTAGTTCAGTAATGAAGTCATTCGTAGGGTTAGTATTTAGGTATTGATAAATACTTAACGGCTATAGAAAATGGGCAACCTAGTGAAGGTCACTGGCTCTAGTATTTTTCCTACCTGTGATTTGGTTTTCCCCATTTTATTCTCTATAATTATGCCAGAATCCCGTATCAAACAGCAGATTTAAAACATACCAAAGTAAGTACTTTTTTCACTAAGCACGTAATTAAATTGTGGAATTTATGGGCACAGGAGGTTGCAGTGGCTGAAAGTATGAAGGATTCAGAAAATGACTGAGCAAATTCATGCGAGGAGGGTCCACCAGGTCAATCCAACATCTAGCTTAGAAAGTCAGGAATTCGCATATTGCTGCACAGCAGGGAGATATTTTGGTGGAAATACCACAAGATGCATACTTGACCTGATCTGCTTTTTCCTAGATTTCTGATAGATGGGTACATGGGGGCTGCATGGACCTGGTTGTGACCCTGTGGAGATGTTCTTAAGCTGGGAAAGGGCAAAGAGGGTGGCCTAGGCTCTGCTGGGTTAATCATGCAGTACTTCTCTGGCAATATTTTTTCTGTCAGAACAGCAAAAAAGAGCTGGAGAGAAAACTCTGACTATATATGTATGTATATGTAGATGTGTGTGCATATGTTCAAGACCAATGATGCCTGTTTATAGTAGACAATCTCACAAAGGGGTAGACTGCGCAGTCTGGAGCTGCGTGCGCTTTCAGGTCTTCCAAGCGTTCTGCAGGGAGCAGGCAGGTAATTTAGTAAAGGCACAGTTGTCAATCTCCTTTCTACCCAACTGGGCTTTTTTGTAATACTTAAATATAATACTGAGATAATTACTTTCCCTGACATCTATCACAGAAGACGCATTTCAAGCTTTTAAAGTCAGAGAGAAAACAAAAGTGTAAATCAAAGTAAGTATTTAAGGAAATGTGAAGGCACTGAAGAAATGAGCATATACGGGAGGAAAAATAAGAATAAAGGAAATTTAGTTTCAAAACCTACACTGCTTCATTCACAGTCTTTGAAGTTAGCCTAGTGCTGAATATTTAGGTAGCGCAATTTCATCACAAAATTATTGTATGCTGTTGTTATCTGTCAGTTGAGCATTTAGCCTTTTGTCTGTGAGGACTAATTCTTTTCTAAGCCTCCACTAATGCATGGACCTGTCCTTTCTCAGGTTCTTTTTGTCTGTGCCATGTGAATTCTTCTGATAAATAAAATAATTTTTCCTTTATTTGCAAAATAATTGACATGAATTGAAAAGAGCATTTTAACACTCAAAACTCATTTTAAACGCTTCCATTGTGTTCACAGTTGGTTAATGCTTCTAGAATTAATTGGATTTAGATAGCCTTGTTATATGCAAATTCAACATCTTTTCAGGTCCTCATATTACTCATTGGGCATAAAATAGAGTGTAGGCTTCTTTTTTTAGTTTAATTATGATATTACATATTGCAAGGTAAACTTTCAGGATTTATACCAACTTTTTGTTCAGTTCAGCAGTGTTAGCTTCACGTTCCTGATTATTTCCTCATAATTTATAGAGCAGTGGAAGTATCTTGTCTGGGCAAATGCCTAGTTTGTATGTCTTACAGAGTTGCAGCTTTATTGATTCCAGTAGAATAGTGCTAGCCATCACCCGGAGTACGCAGTAAATCAGGCAATTGATACTTTCGATTTGTTAAGTACTATTATAACATATCGCTTCTTCCTTACCCCAGCTGTTAGAAACCCCGGTCATGGTCTGTGGCCCTGATATGCCACTAACTGTCTTAGAAGACTGAGTCACACATTGTTGGCAGTGTTTTTATTCCTTATATACATCACTGTCTTTGTGAAATCTGTTGGTTTCTTTTTTTGTCTGTCGAGTTCGATGAAAGCCAAATAGGGTCACTTAGTAGGCGAAATACCACTAAAGCCAATGGACTATTTAGAGCACTTCTTCGATATGCAGATGTAAAATGAAGTTGATGATATGTAACACGTGCAAATTTCTGTCTCCTTTCATTCTTCTGCATGCATGAAGACTGAACCGAGGAATTAGCTTCAGGTAAGTTTACTGAAGTTTTCTTTGCTCATTTCCTTTGGACTTTATAGAAAATTGTACCTGTTTATGGACAGTATCCAAGAAAAGTAATTTCAAATGGATAATTACTCCTGTATCAATTCCCGTGAATTTTGCCTAAAAGCTGTTTCACTTTGGTTTAGAAGATTATACTGTCATGTGCCATGGGCAGAGGAAATTGAGAGCTGAATGCCATGCCTAAGAGCTGAGTGCTCTCCCCATAACGAGAAACTGGTCAAGTGAGATAAGACCAGGTAATCTGAGAGGCATGCTTCAGGGGAAGGTAATCTAAAATCTCTTATAACCTAATCCGGAGAATACTTTGCTCCTTATTCCAGTTTTGGTGATGGGTATCATCCTGAGCACTGCATACAAGCTAAGCATTTAAGGAAGAAGTCTTTCTACCATCTATGATAACTAGCCCATTAGCAGATGCTGTTTTTCTTTTTTTTTTTTTCTTTTTTTTTTGTTTTTTTGTTTTTGTTTTTTGAAATGGGAAACACATGCTACCCTCCTTTCTTCAGGATCCAAACAGAAGAGAGTATCTCTCTAAGTGCACATCAGAGAAAAATTTGGTGGGGTGCGTTTCTGACCTCACTGAGAGTGCAACTGAGAGTATTAGAACGGAGTCCTCACTGGTAATCAGTGTGGGATTGTTGCTATTAGATGGAAGTTTTTCTTCAGAAATACAAACTTTCTTTGTCTCATTTATTCCGCATATGGATTAGACAGTGCATTTTGATGTTTCTATCAATGTAGAAAACATCTTGACACTGTAAGACCTTTGGTGGGATAAAAACTGGAAATGATACAGTCTTCCTTTTTTTTTTTTTTAACAAATGCTTTTCATTTCCAAGCTTCAAAGCTCTTATTAATCATACCACTTTCGTGACAGATACTAAAAGAGACATTTCAATCATCCACCTCAGGATAGAAGTCAATAGTTGGGCAAATACCTAGCCCCACTATATAGTACAAGATAAAAGAAAATAGAACTCCTACTATTTCAGAAGGCTCTCCAAAAACCTGATTGACTGTCGTTTGATGACCTAGGTAGTTTTTTTACTGTTTTCATGCACTTCTGCTGTCAGTAACAAGAGACATGATTAAGAAAGAGAAAGCTTTGCTTCAAAGAGAAGCTATTTGAAGGGACTCTGAAGAGGGATAGGTAGCAGAGAAATTTTGTCTGTGCTACCTGAGTTAGGGAAAAATACCACTCATTTCAGAGTTTGAAGAGGGAAATGGGCAGAAGAAATTGGCAAATTTGCCAAGAAGAAAAACAGAAGGAACACTTAACCAGGTGTTTCAAACAACATGAACGCTGTTACTTTGTGTTGAGGGGAAGCTCACCTCGGGGTTACCCATGTCTGTGCGTAGCTGATTTTGGAGCTTGCAGGGAGGCAGTATCTGTCCATTTACAGAAGCACACACCTCACTTACTGGGTAAGCTGTCTCCATGAGATAAAACAGTGTCAACAGAGAAAAGGTAATGTGGTTGCATCCCAGATGTTCTTTTACCTTGGTCGAAATCTTTCTTTGCCATCCCAGGCACATCACTTAATGTCCGTGTGCCTTGGTTTCCTTTCCGTAAAGCAATTAAAGCAAATACATACAGCCACCCTGGTCCTGTAAGGAGAACGCTGTGATAGTAAATTATGACAGCAAGAACCCGTATAGGGAGAAGGACACATGGCACAAAAAAGTACACCTTCAACTTACTGTGTCAGAAAGACTCTTCTTTCATAGGTGGAAAAGTTACCAGTAAGACTGATTTTCTGAAGTTTACAGCTCAAGAATCAAATACAGCAATGCTTTCAGTTTTTAAGTATAAAACAGAAACAGTGCTAAAATAACGTTAGCCCCTGTAACGATCTACTAGATTAAAGTGTGAATTGCTAAGCAGGTGAAATGGATTTGAATATTGAATGTCATTGATTTTTTTTTCCCTCTCCTGTAAGGATTTCTTTTTAGAATCATTTAAAACTAGTGAAGAGAAGAAAGGTCTGAGAGTACTTGTATATGGTGTATTTATTATATATACTGGTGGAATTGATTGCTTCATCTTTGTTTTTTTCTAATACCGTACTGTTCAAATGAATTTCCATAAAAATCCAGTCTCACATTTATGATGCATTAAATGTCCAAAAAAGTATTATTCTAGTTATATTTCTTCCCAAGGCTTGAGGCATTGTGTTAAAAAGCAATACACATAAAAGACGTTGTTGCGCATGCAGTACCTCCCAGTTGTTAAAATGTACCCTAAGCTCTTCTTAAGGATGTAGTTAGTTTCTCTTAGAGACCTGTATCTATTTTAATCAATGAAATGTTAACCTCATTCATGCTAAAATACCAAGGTATCATGATTTGATCATACTAGGATTAAACTCGTAGAAAGAGACTGACTACATGGTTGCATTATGGCTTCTGCAGACTGGTGGGAAGTTTCCCTCTCAGTGGGCTCTGAACAGCTGTTTAACTTCATTCAGGAGGAAAGCAGAGATTTCCCCCCGTCGTGCTAGCTCTAAGAGTTCCAGCGCTACCTTTGGTGAGAACGGTACTGGGCTGACACTGAACAAAACCCCCACCATCGAGTGAGAAACCCAGTTTGCCCCCTTTCAGAGCTATGTTTCAGTCCATCTGACAACAACACCTACTCATTGCTTTCACAGTGCAGGTTCAAATTTCAAAATCCTAAGTGAATTTGGAGCTGCAGAGCCTTGATTTTCATTCTTTTTCACTACAAATTCTTTCTCTCTTTGTTTGGAAATTCACATCTGCAACCAAGGGACAGACTCACCCTCTGCCTATAGGACTGTGAGACTTAGATCCTAGATCTGCTGAGGTGCCTTTTTGCAGCTTCCTCTGATAGTCTGTGGCTGGATATTTACAGGGGCTTGTAAATGATACCAAAATAAGTTCCAGGGTGAGGAACCTGCCGTATAACCCAAATTCCCATCCTTGCTGTCAAAAGGTGGGTGTCTTCTACTCCTCCCTGGTCTACTGCTAGGCTGCTGGGTCAGCCCTTTGTGTAGAGGAACTTTTGGATTGCTCAAAGATACATTAAGGAACTGGCTTGGCATGCAACACCACAAGAATTAGGAGAATTAGGAAGGTGCAAGTCCCTGTTATGAGTTCCTCCAAGCACAGCTGCTGGTCCATTAGTTTTTGCGAACTGATTGCTCTATTCTCAGTCTGTATTCCCCACATCCTACCCTACAAAATCAGGACTTAATCAGCTACAAGTGCTGAAATACCTGAAGGAAAAAAAAATATCAGAAATTGTTTCATTCATTTAATCTTAAAATTGTCAGCACACTGATTTGAAAAAGGTCTGACTCTCAAGCTGAGCGGTGAACAGATGTGTGATTCATGTTTATAATCGTGCTTTTATTGTAGACATTACAAAGATGCATTAATTAATGATAAAATCAAGGGAAATATGCAGGAGGTTAGATAGAAAGACAGAGATGAAGCTAGAGAGATTAGAGAAAATGGTAGGCATTAATAAAATCAGACTGAACCTGGGGAAAAACAGACTAGTATGTCCATTGTGGGGGGATGATCTAAAGGAAAACAGCCATAAAGTAGGAAGAGAGATGCATGCAATGAAAGCAAGTGTCTGGAAAGCAGAAATGCTGTTTAGTTTTATAATATGATGTAGTAGCATGAATTAAAACATCCACCAAATTAATCAGAATATACTAGTAGAGATATTTAAAAGGATGTGGTAGAGATATTTAAAAGGATGATGTTATAGATTAAATGTAAATAGTGTTTTCAGTTCCTGTGGCTTTAGATTTCATAATTTGAAAAAAAATACAGAGAGTTTGACAGGAGTCTGGAATGGAGTTGGCAAAATTAAAGACATGAAAATTTGGTCTTAAGGAAAAAGGCCAAAAAAAGGAAGAATAATTTAGAGACGTGATTAACAGTGATGTGATAACCATCTGCAGTTGTTAAGTAGTATTAACCTGAAGCAAAAGGAAGTACAGGTAAGGACAGACAGAAAATGTTAGTTTGAATATTTGAGCTAGACAACAGAAGATGTCTTCCCAAAAAGGTCAGTTAGACTCCTAAAGGGAAGGGAGCTTTTTGAGTGAAGCTGCTCTTCTGCGCTGAGGTTTTGTTCTGCCAGGAGATGTTAGCAGCTTGGCTGGTCTGGATGAGTAAGCGTAAGCAGGAGACAATGTCATTTGAGAAAATGGTTTTACCACTGGGTCAAGTAAGGTCGAGGCACCCTGCTTAAACTGAAATAATGGTCCTGAAGGGCCCAGCAGACAGAGCGGAGCAGTTGGAAAACACCAGTGTCCCGCGGTCCTTCACTAAGGTACATCCTGAAGCTGTGAGGCCAGGAGGCAGCCGTACAGAAGCCACATACGCTTGCTGGGTACCTGTTGGGTTTTCCTCCCGTAACTGATGTCCCCAGGCTGTGCAGACGTAAGTTGAGGGAAGCTGAAACACCCCCTACCTTCTATGAACCGGTGTAAACATCAGTCAGAGCATTTTGACATTCAGTGCTCTCATTTGTGCTTTAAAACCTCTTTTGCAGAGCTTAAATGACAGATACCCCTGTTTCTGCAGTGCTTGCTTCCTAGTTCCTTTCAATAATTCATATTCATCAACACCTCGTTCCTGTGCTCCTTTTCATTGCTCCTTTGATAATTAAACAATAGGATATGAAAGGTGTTTGAGTTGCTGGGATATTACCATGGCTCAAAATGCATCTGACATTCCAGTGAGGTAACTTAATTACCAGTTGCTCTGTTATTGCCTGCCTGGGAAATAACCAAGCTCTGACGTTCCATATAAATGTATGGCAGCAAGCAAGGAGGAAGATGGAATTCGAAGGCTCGTTGTAACTGTAATATTTCTTTCTGTTTTGAAGTCACAATTCCTGTAGTTCATTTTAACCATTTCACATGGAGAAATACAATAGGCATGCCTCCACGTACCTCTTTTCTTTGGAAGTGTTTTAGAAGGACTTAAGTAAATGCAAGCACTTGGCTTAGATCCATTTCACTTAACCAAGCAGACTCATTTGGAGCGTGCTCATTCCAGCCTATTTATTTGGGTAGTGCAAAGCAAGAAGCTCCTTAGAGGGTGGCAGAGATGACAGATAGGATGACTCGTTCAGCTTCTGCTTCTCCTTCTCTGTTAAGTATATGGCAAGTCAAAGGGGACTGTCTTTCTACTTTAACCACCTCAGATAACTAAAACTCAATGGCTGAGTCCAGGCTTTGTGTATAGGTGCCCATTTTCCTTCTAGGAATGTTTTATCTGCTGTAACAATTAGAAATATGAAAAGATTTTGATTAAAATGAAGTAACACAAATCAGTACAAACTCATAGAGTAACATAGGCAGCAGAAGTATCGGTAAGCTTTCTCTAATGTCACTTTTAATGGCCTCCTTCAGCTCTCTGGTTCCTAGACATATACCTAAAGAGTTTTCATAATTCATGACTTTGGTTGCTGCTGTGGCTTGCCGATGCTGCCATTTTGTGTTACTGCTGCACTCTCTGGCTGAGTCACTGGAACGTCCACCAGCGTGTTTTCCTCTCTGGACACAGCTCTGTGTTTCAGTCCATGGTGATGAACCAAGAAATGTAGTGCACCTTTTTATTTATCAGGCAACAGTACAGTGTTTTATTGCTGTTTTTCTGCTCTGCAGTCCTGCTGCTCATATTCTACTGCAAAAGCTTGTAAAATCAATACAGATGCTTACTCCTTTCATCCATAAACGCATCAGCAGATAAAAACAGGGAGAGCACTTGAGGTGATGTGATCTAAACTCAAGCACAAAAAAATTAGCAGAGGGCATCAGTTGAAAGCACCATCTATTCTCAGCAATGATTATGGAAAAAATTGCACTGCTTTACTCAGCATCTCCAATTCCCCGTTGGTACCCAGTGACGTAACTGCTGCTGTTCTTGACGGGGCCACTCTCCTCTCCACCTTTGTCAAAGCAGTCCTGCTAGGAGAAGAGCTGCTAGATCATCCTCCTTTTTGTGCCCCATCTGCAGAATCAATCACGAAGTTTACACAGAGTTCTGGGACGAATGAGAGCTAAAAGAGACCCAAGGACGTAGAGGACGTAACTTGCACTGCAAATTCCTTGTTAATGGTGATACAGGAAGGAAGGGATTAAGGTGACTGGAAAAAACAAAACTGCCCTAATGATCTTCTGGTTTTAGGATGAAACTTCAAAATGAAGAAATAGCTTTCTGTAGCTTCATATGTCAACATATTTTGGCTGGCTGCAGAAGGATTTTGGAGGGACTATTAGATACCAGATTTACATTCTGGTAGGACTGATAATAATTTTTCTGTTACAGAAATGCTATTATTTTCATGTAAACTGATACAACCTCATGATTTATATTCTGATCTAGACAGCTCTGCTTCCCAGAGCAAGAAGTGTTTCAGGGTATTGGAGTACATTGACTTCTGCAGTGTCTGTCTTGCCATGTTATTTCTGCTATGTTTTTGCTATATTATGGCTCCATGATTTCCAGCAAAAAAACCCCACATTTCTTTATGCAAGTATTGTGTAGAAGTCAATGCTGGCTCTCTGGTATTTGAGGCAAGACTGCTTTTGCTATCTTTTGGTCATTCCTGGTGTTGCAGCAGAGCTTAAGAATCCAAGGAATAGATTTGGACACCCTCGTGTTTGGAAGAGCACAGGATAAACAGATGGTTGTTGTCTCAGAAAGCTCGCCCTTGAATAGATGCAACAGATTTAGCCAGGCACAGCGGGTTTGTTTGGACATCAGGCCTGTATGAAAACAATTAACATTTTCAAGGCAAAATTAGGTCTGTGACTCCACCAAGAGACTCTGGGTGAATTCCCATAATTCATTAGTGGAAACTGCTAATGAAGCTGTCATTAACTAGCCAGTTGCCTGACACATATAATTAAGGGTCCAATAACATTCACCTCTGTCCCAGGATTGTTCTGTTCATTTTAATTGTGCAGATGCTGTCCTGCTAATTGCCTCTGGGAAATGTTCATGTGGACATGACAAGCAAAATCTGTCACTACTTGTTCAAGAATGAGAGGAACCGTATGATTACAGGCCAAAACCAAAGCTCTGTGTTTTAGCTTGTGGTAAAGTAATGCTGACCATTAGATTACGTGCAGAAAAGTCTATAGAAAGGGAATGTTAATATCCTGGTATCTTCAGATTCACTTCAGGCTATAAAAGAGTCTTTGGCTGATATTAGCACATCTTAGGCTGATGAGTCCTTTGAATTGTAGTCCCATCCAGAATATATTTAGTGTGGACTTAATTGGCTAATAATTATACATTTGAACTTCATTCATTGAAAATAAATTCTGATGGCAAGTCCTTGCTCTTCTGAAGCTTTGTTTTAGTAGATTCACAGTATGCATCTCTCTCGGGATTTGTTTATAGTGAGAGCTGATTGCAGTTATGTAGTCAGAAACTACACTACTTAAAATATTCAGTAATCTTCAAAATACCTTGTTTTAAACAGATTTTCATTTCATTACATTCACAAGTTTTGTGCAACACTTAGTCCTTGATAACTGTTTAAATTTTGTATGTCCAGCATATGGAAGTTGGCATGAATTTGGTATAAGGATAAGCTCTCGTGGTTGGAGATGCAGTACAAAGGTATAGGCATTACATATTTTTTCCATTATATTCCCATTAAATTCAGATTCAGTTTTTAGTTGCTGATTCCAAGCATATCCAGAATATTGATTTACTGAATATATGGCCCTTTTGGAGATGTTTGGCGTAGAAAAGTGATTAGAACCATCTCACCCTGTCCTGCATGTTCCACAATTCAAGGTTGTCCTTTATCGTGCCCTTCATATCACGAGGTGGTGGGGAAAATGTCACTGTATCAGAGGGATGTTTTCCTTTTCTCCAAATGCACTCAGCCACAGTTAAGCTCGTTTGGGCTGACTCAAAGGTAAAAATAGAATCTTTCCTTCATTTTGATTTTACTAAGAGCTATATCTTCTGTTAGTATAAATGTGGACTCTTCAAAAATACTGTCTTGTGACTAACTGCTTTAAGATACTATATTCATGAGGAAAGGCCAACAAAGCGCCAGTTGGCTTTTTATTAACATTTTTGTAAAATTACTCATAAAAAATGCTAAATGACTTTTTTATATTACTGTATTTGATTGTTTTTAGGCAGAAACACTGGCCTCCTTAGATAGCTGCTTCACAGTTCAACGTCTAATTGACAGGAAAAAGATTTTATTGCTGTTACTTATGGCATTTATTTCAAATAAAGTCACTATAGAGAAGAAAGTTGAGCTAATTTCTGAATAGGCTAGCTTTGAGAGGACATGAGATTATTCCCTTCGTTTCATCTTCTTAAAGCAGTTACATGCTTCGCTATTTATTTGTCCTTCTGAGTGGGTTCAAGGAAACCTAATTTTAATCCTTTAGTGCTTTATCTATGCCAAAGTTTTCCTGTGTTACCTGAGCCTGTCAAATAACGTGCTTGGGCTTAACCTCATTTTTGCTTCCCAAGGCTCCTTTTTCCCCAGGCTTGCCTTAAATGTTGCACTTAATGAAGACCTTGGTGCTTCAATTTTCTGTCTGTGGAATCATGATGATTCTTCAACTCTCTTCTCTCTGTAGGTTAAAACCCTTCGGGGGATGATCGTCTTTCAGTTGCCGTCTGTACAAGACCTAGCACCAGGGGCTAGATCTAGTAGGAAATTATCTCTTCAGCAAAGAAATAATAAGAAAGCAAGCTTTGGAGTGTGCTCCACAATATTTCTGTAGCAGGGGAATCTTGGCACTTCAGAACTTGTCACAGAGAGTAAGACAATGTACCAGTTAAAGGGGTGTGCAGTTTGAGTCACTTGATCTCAGCGATCCGAAGGAAACGTCGAGGTTATATTCCATATTGTTCTTTTGGACCAATATTTCTGTCGTAATAATGCAGGCTGTGGAATTATTTAGGATTAAAATCATTTTCTCAGCCTGCTTCAGTGAATAAAATTTCAGCATCTTTGATACACTCATTTAGAAATCAGGTTTTTAAAGGGCTTCAATGCTTTAATACCTATACGATTGCCTAGCTTGGTGTTGTTTGCCTAGCTGATGATCTTGCTCTTCGGTCTTGCTGTTGCATCCCTCCTGCCTTGCTTTGTGTCCTCTAACGATGATGAAACCTGAGGCTGGGCCTTCCTTCCCGCTCTGTCGGTACACAGCCATCGGAGGTGTCCGGTCACGTCTACTTAGTTTACAGGATAATAACAGTGGATTTTGGTTGCAGTCACAAAAATGTGTCCAAGAAAAACACATAAAGATACCCCTTTTTTTTAGGAAAAAACATATTTTTCCTGCATTGGCAAGGATCAGTTATTTACTGAGAGAGGATTTGGACAAATAATTAGGTTTAAATAAGTTAAGGATTTATGCAGTAAATATGCAAAAGATGGTGTGTAAAGAACATTTCATAAGAGCCATTTTTATGTGGATCATTTTCATTTGTCTTTTTAATACAATTTGTTGTTTACCTTTACCACATAATGCTTTATGACTTACTTTCTTAATTTTTACCATTTGTGTTGTACCTATTTATATGCGTGTGTATAAATATATACACATGTAAATCCTCGTGCACACCTCCTGTAGAATATAAACATGCCGCATGCCATGAGTGATATCTCATACCTGAATTTGCGAAAAGTAGGAGGCAAAGTCATTGCTCTGCCTCCTTTAAGAAATCTTCTGCTTCGTGTTAGACTGGGAGCCGGGAGTTTTCTCTGTAACATTCCCGCAGGACTGATTCGCAAAAATGCAGAGAAAAGGTTCGGCGTTACAATTTTCTGTAAAGAGATTTAACATACTCCGTGACATTTTTCTATTTCAATATAATTATTTTGAGACAGTTAATGCTATTTTATTAGCTGGGGATATCGTAGGTGACTGACTTAAGCGGTCGATGGATTTTTCGCGCCCGCCTGCCTGGTGTTAACTGCCAGAAGGGCTGTTCGGACCGCGGGCTCGGGAGCCGGTTCAGTGGAGCTCACACGCAGCCGATTTCGGGCTCCGTACCGATTTTATCCTTTCAACGTTCACGTTCGGCGAAGAGTTCAAAGTTCCCTGGAAAATTATGTCTGAACTTGCTGCGCGCCAGCAAAACACCAGCCGCTGTAATTAGTGAGGCTCTAGCTTTCTGTGCTAAATATTAATTTCTCATTCAGTAATTATCTCCTGAAACAGGCAGATTAAGCAGTCCTACGGGCGCACAGCTGCAGAGCACTCTCAGATGGGTGACCTTGGCGGGCTGCGGAACAGTTTGCCTAAGGGGAGCTGAGGAAAGGGGGGGCCCTAACGCGGCTCCTCGCCCCTTTCCCTTCCTGCGGGTAGGCACCTGGGGGGCAGAGGGCAGAACAGCTCTGGGAATTGCTTAGAAAGTAAGTGCTAGCGAAGGGGCTGCCTGGGTAAAAGCAAAAGCTGATCGGTGTGCCACTGCGCCGTGAGAAGGTCGTTCCTCCTTGTCAGGCTTCTGCAGCGTATGTGCATTCAACTCTGTTTTACGTGGGTTTCTTTATCATCATTTGGCTGCAGTTATTATTTCCCAAACGCTTACCTTCATTTGCTGAAAGCACATTTTTTTCTGTTTTAGCTTTCTACGTATGTTAGAGCTCTCTTTTTTCTCTTTTTTTGGTGAATATAGAAGTAGCCAGGCCAGCAGGGTGAAAAGATTTAAATATTTAGTATCATGAATATTTAATACCTTCAGGATTATATTTGAGTCTAAGAAGAAAGAAAAGGAACATGTACTTCTGCCCATCTCTCAGACTGTCATGAGCTTGGGTCCAGCAGTTTCAGGCTTGCTTAGCAAAACGATTGCAACATTTTAATGATTATGTTATAAGGTGATGTTTGTTTAGCTGTGGGGAGTTTCAGTCATGCAAGCCTTAATGTCTAAGATTGTGTGACAGTGTACACAGTGTATTAGGTGTATGTGTAGTTTTTAAAGCATAAGTCCAGGAAAGTCAATGAAAAATGTATATTGGCTTCTGGACCACTGTGAAATGGGAAATGGTCTCGTGATGTTTCTTGGATGAGTTTTCTCGACCAGAGCGTGATATCAGTTTGTACTTGTGGTCCTCTCATTTTTCACTGTGCTGCCCAGGAAGTGTGGAAGAAGCTATTTCACCTTCCAGACCTTGCTCCCACCACAACTAGCAGTAGCCTCGTGCTTCTCTAGGTGGACGTTGTGCGTTCTGGTGGGCTCCTCCACCCCAGCACTGCCGTGGACCTCAGGAAGCTGCTCTGAGCACAGTCAGGGCCCTGGAGGGGTGAAGCAGCAGCTCCAGAAGCCTGCATGGCACCCACGCTTCTCCAGCGCCCACCCTAGAAAAAGCTGTTTTGCAAGAGTTTTAAGATGGTGGGTTTTTTGCAGTGCTTTTTATTATGAGGTTTTTCAAATCTATTTCTCTTTAAGACTCAGGCAAAACTGGTCACAGATTTTTAATTTTAAAACTCATTCAATGACTTTTTAATTAAAAAGTGTCACATGATATATCACCATTTTCAGGGCTAAAAAGTTAATTGCTGAGATCACTCAAAACTTTGTAATGCCTGCTGATCTAAAGATGTCATTCAACCCAAGAAGGATTGTAACAATAAGACACTCTAGAGACAGGTTGTTGTTACAGACATGGATGTTATTCAAGCTGCCATCCACTTAAGTGGAATTTTCTAAGTGTTCAAAAGAGAAACAAACATTTTTTGGTAAGTTTATGCTGTTTTTGTAGTGCTGAGATTGCTAATGGTGGTAGCAATCTCGGGAGCAACAGAATCGTGAGCAAAGCAGAAGACAATTAATTAAATCATCTCTTTGACAAGTTCAGCAAATTCGTTCTCCGGTCATCTATCTCCTCCAATAAGTGGCATAATGAAACCTGGTTTCTGATCTGAATTCAGAGTTCTAAATATTATTGCAATCCATTTAAGTAATTAAGTAATGGTAAGTAATTACCGTTAAGTAATAGTTAGAATAATCTACCTTTAGAATAACTTCAGAATATGCGTTATTTCTCGGTGTTAATTTTTTTTGAGATTGAGAGGTTGTATTTTTTTTATTATATCTTTAAGCATTGTTCGTCCACTTAAGAAAAGATTAGTAAAAGAAAAAAAGGAAAACAGATACAGAAGCAATCTCCAGGTGTATAAGCAGGGGACAAGACAACCTGTGACTTCACTGTCCACTGTCCTAAAAAGCCCTCGGTTACAGCCTGTCTTTACGGGAGGTTCAGGTTACCTGCTGGTTTCTGGTGACTCGTGTTGTGCATGGAGCTGATCTCTTGATAAGTGTTCTGTATAACCTGGCAGCCCAGTGTTCCTGATGCTTACCTTCTTCTGCGTCTGACCTGCTTTTCTGACAGTTCTCTGCCATAATTAAATACAAAGTGCTGTTTCGAGCATTCATACTGCCTTGTCCTTCAATAACTCTATTCTGACAGATCAGCTGAGAAGCTTCAGCTTGCTCCATCAAACAGCACTGCGAAGTGCGTCCGTCCCCATACCTCCGTACCGACGCGAGCTCGCCGAGAGAGCGTTGAAACCAAAGCGCTCTGCAGCGTCTCTGCCGATCTGTCTAGCAGGGTCAAGTCACTGATTCAGTTGCTCTTGTATCAGGTCTGCTTCCTTCCAGTCTTCCTTTCACAGTTAGTTTGCTCAGTAGGTAGTTTGCTCGCTGCTGTGAATCTTCCATTGGATTTTATTATCTCTCTCCCTGTATTATATCAAGAGTAAATAATTAAATTGTACAACAGAAAGAAAGGAGCAGGTAGATGAAGAGTGCGTCGTATGCTCCGGTGATATGTGCCGAACTAAAATATTGGCTGTTTCATTTCTGTTGTTTTCTCCTTCTTTGAATGGCTTTCTGAGCTGACATAATGGAGCAAAATGAAATAGCTACATTATAATTTCACCTTAACTTAAGTACCTCAGAGGGACAGATCAAGGGTAAATGTGATAAATTTTGAAACACCAGCAGTCTGGCAAGTACCCAGTTCATAAACTACATGCTGGCAAAAAACCCCACGTGCTGGGGAAAAATGTGCATGTGCTGTAGCCATTTCATTAGGACAGAACACAGAGTGACTGCAGTGGTTTGTAAATATCAGGTGGGATTGAAGATTATTTGTGGATTGAATTAAGTAGGAAATAAATCTCATCGTAAAGCTTTTTAGTTTTAGACTGCCCCACGCTCACCTGAGTACCTGACTGTTTGCTTTTACTACAACCATCTTTTTTAACAAACCAAGGGAGGAGGTACTAAATGCTGCATTTTAAATAAATTACTTCCTTGGTGTACATAGTAATAGTAAATGCAATCCATATATCCACCGTTGTTAGGTGAGACTCTTCTTGGGAGAAATACTGTTGCCTATGATCAGTCCCAGAATCATCTCTGCCTAGAGGGATTGTAGAAGTCTTCGAGCAATAGTTAATGCAGGAAAATAAAAAATAGGGTTGGAAAGGATTTCTAGAGGTCACATAGTCCAAAAGCAGGATCCCAAAGCAGGATTAACTGTTTCTATGCCATTTCTAACAGATATTTTTCTAATCTGTCCTTAGATCCTGCCCCTGTCAATTCATCCCCATAGGGGCAAATTCAGAATTTGCTCTGATAACCCCTTCCAGTGCTGCCAGTGCTGGGCGGTCCCTAACAGCAGAAAGGATGTTGTTGGTTTTTTCTTGTTTTCAAACTCCCTTCTGGAGTTTAAGCCTGTTCTTTCTTGCCCAACATCAGTGGGTATGGAGAACTGCAAAGAAAAGGGCAGTCAACAAAACCATTTTGTATAATTTAAGGCTATTACAACTTCCTTTAGTGCCTGGACTAAACATTCCCATTTACAGTCTTTGCTTGTAAGCAATATTTTCAAGATCTCCCGTTGGCATTGTTGCTCTCCTATTATTTCAAGTGATACACCAAAATTTCGTTTACATCCCCACAGCTACAAAGTTTGTTCTGCAAGATACCAAGATGGCTTGGATTGTGGAGGTGGGAACTTGTTGTTGTGCTGCACCATGCCCAGCACTCTGACTGGGGGCCCAAACCAGCAAACTAGAGCTGTATCTTATGCTCCTGGAGATGATGGAGATTTTGGTACCAGCTTACAAAAGGGTCAGGCACTCAAGGATGTTTGCATAGTGTTTGTATGCAGCGCTGCCGGCAGCCCAGCAATATGCTGAGCCTGCGAAGGGAAGACTGGCTTGCATAATATATTATTGCAGTTAAGAATAGATGTAATAATTTTTGCGCACAGAATAGCTAGCAGGAAAATGTCTGGGTTGTAAATGATCTTTATAAAATTAACTGATGCAGGTCCTATTGAGAATGTATGTTGTGATTGTATCTGGAAGTACTCACAAGAGAACTCTTTACTTCTCACTTTCCCAGCCTTGAAGACATTAACTTGCATATTATTGCGAAGTGTCATATAAGGAAGGCAACATAAAGCCTCATTCATTCATTTTGTATGTCAGCACAACTTTAATGTGAGCACTGGAGCAAGATTTAGAGTCTCGCTTTCGGGAAATATAGCAGAGGAACTTAACTTCTAACGAAAGCTTTGGGTTTAAAGTGTACAACGTTTAGCCTGAGTATGGGTTAATAAAAGCAGAAGGCTTCAGAAATTAGCAACCAGAGTTTCATGTAAACAACTTGTATTAATGTCATGCTGCATTGGGGCACTTATCACACTTTTTTGTGCTGTCCAATTATTAAAGAAATTTAGACTACTGTGCCAGATAGAAATGTTGATGTCATGTTACCGTTATTGTGTCACAGTACCGCATTATTTTATATTAGCAGTGCAACATATTTTTGAGGAATGAGCTAAATCTCATAAATATCTTTGTTATTTGCAGAAAAAAATAATTCTTTCCACATGGAAACATTAATTTCCTCCAGCAGTACATGTTATGAACAGTTAACCTTCAGAACCTGACATGGTTGCCTGGAGAAAGGAAATACTTTAGTGAGCTGAAGAGGCAAGTTAAATACAAGGTAAAAAGTAGCAATAAAGCAGCGACAGCAGACGCATTCCTGCCTTGCGAAGGTTGAACCCTGTCATGAGAAAGCTGATTTTGTTCGTGTATCTCAGAGCCTGCGAAGATCCCAACTGCTGTATGGACAGAAAGATAAAGGCATCATGGCAGCAGCAATGTGCTATCTGATTCCTGTAAGTTTAGGCACGTGATACAAAAATTAACCAAATGTCTGTGCTTTTAGTAACACAGCAGACAGTAGATTATTGGTCTAGTGTAAATATGTTGGAAATAGAGACATTTCTTACTTAATCGTGGAACAAACTAATGCAGATGCAATTGTGAGGTTGTCTTTCTGCAGAGATGCTGGAAGGTTTTATCAAAACCCTGTTACTGCTCAGAGTTGCTAAAGCACAAAGCTAAGGCAGGACTGAACTTTTTTTTTTTTTTGTCTTTTTTATTTCAATAACATGAAAATTAGGAGGATATTTGGCTCTAGGCCTGCATTTGACAATAGACACTAAGATCTTGACAGCTCTTTGATTGTGAAGATGTGATTTCTTTGTATGGATATTTTAGATAAAGCTTTTCATCTACACATTTAGATGCAAGAAGCCCATAATATCTGCTTATATATATATTTTTACAAACATTTGTTGCTACTTATGCAATACCACTTCCTTATATAGAGCAAACTGGTTGTTCTGTCTTTGAGCAGAGTGTGTCCACTCATTGCCAATGCTGATAGAAATGTTCTTCTATATTATATTTTAAAATATGTGGCTCCGTCATAATCTGTCTAGACTAATGACTTTCATCCTTCTATTGTCTGCTGCATCATGACAGTTTTCACTCCTTTCTGCATTTTCATCTCCATTTTATGTATCAACAGCAGCACTTATGGCAGCCAGGAATAGTGTGACTGTCCTCCAGCAAAATGCCAGTCACCTGATACAGCTAATAAAAAGCCCAGTACCTCACTTTTTCTGTACTGAAGTTTCTGTCTCCCTTGTACAGAGAATGTACATCCAAAGCTGTAGGACTGGCCATCTGTTCTGCTTCCGTAGTGCTAGTACTTGGGAGTACTGAATTGCTCAGATGCTCTAATTTTTATAGACATCTGGAACTGGTGGCTATCTATAAAAAATGCAACAGCATAGAAAAAAAATGAAATTGTGCTGAGTGCCCTCCCCATAGGATCATGAGGAACTGCAGGACCAGCATTTTGTGGTATCGTCTATCCTGCCAGGTAATACGATAAAAGTACAACACAGTCACTGTGATATTCTTTTATGACAAAACGTATCAGTACGGTAGAGAAGTTTTGTCCCATAGTCAACCTCAAGGTATCTCCTTACATTTCAAGAAAATTAAATATTAAATTTAAATGTAAGGTACAGCAGGTGGGAATGACATCAAAGTTAGCAGGTCTTACTAGCTTGCTTTCGTAGTGGCACTAAAAATGGCATGTGATGAATGAGAAGATGACAGTAAAGAGACTGGAGAGTACAGAAGGCTAATAAAATTAAACTGGTTTTCCTAATCTTTATATAGACACATGGGTCAGGTTGCCAAAGCCATTAGAATGGAAATACTGTAAATACGGTTTGGCATTCTGGAAATAATCAGTGCAGAGGACAGAGGAACTCCAAAGATGTACTTGCACGTAGAGCTTTTCTGTATCTCGTGTGGGTTTATCAATGGGCCATGGGGATGTTAGCTCACCCCAGTAGCCAAGGGAAGATTTCTTGTGTTGCATGACATGACAACTGAACTGCATAGCCCTCCTCTCCCCAAAGCTTCGCATTGATCAGCTGTCCCTGGATTGGAAAATAAATGGATTTTTATGAATATGAAGATCTCTGCTCACAGTAAGTAGAAGCAGTTCTTCCATGATAAGGAGAGAGGGAGAAGGGACAGGCAGCAAGTGCGGACCACCAAGGGATCATGGACTCGCAGGGAAGCACGTTCTTCAACAGTCGTGGGGTCAGTGCTTTATTTGGAAGTATTGCAAGGAGATAGCCCTCCGAATCAGGTAGCAGTTAGTGCAAGCCCAAAATCAGAAGGGCAGAAGTGGGTACAAAATACTAATAATTTGCTATTAATTTGTTAATAAAACAAATTAATTAGTTAATAATTTGTTATTAATTGCAGCTTCACTAGACTCAGAGTGTTGCAAGATCACACACAGGCACTTACACAATGAGTAATCAGTCCCAACTATCATTTGATGTTGCCTTTTCCTCGGGAAGCAAGCATCTGCCATGTGCACATACTGGACAAAGCTGTTATCTCCTGGTGTATCTGTGGCGTATCATGTTTGCACTGGCACAAGGCATTTAAACTTGGCAACACTTGATCTTAAAATGGAAAGAACACTCTGCCAATATAAAGAACAAACATATTTTTGAGTGTTGAAATTTTATCTGAAGTTGTTTGCAATTCCCTCTACAGTGCTTGAGGCAACGATCAAAATCATCTACAATTGTTTTTCTGTCTAATACAGAATTTCTTTCAGTTTGATTGTATAGGCAAATAAAGCAGGGAATTTTACTGGAGGATTTTGGAGATTCGTTACCTTAAAATTCTATCATTTTGAGAAATTTCCTGCCAACAACTCTGCTTTAGGAAAGTAGTTGTTCTTATGCTTAAATTTAAGCCAGCAAGTCAACCGAGTCCAGAAGAATTTACATGGATGTACCAGGTACTTAAAGCAGTATTGCCAAAACCAGCTGTTAATCACAAGTTAAGCCTCCCAATTTTTCACTAGCTTACAAAAAATGAAGAGATTCTCTTCTTTGCATCTGAAAGGCATTTTGAGGCTGCACTTTTAGTCCTTGCTTTACAACCATGAAGTTGTAGTCTTGAATTTCTTTTGCATTTTTCTCTTCAATACAAGGTAAGATTCTCTCGGAATCAGGATACTTCTGTGCATGGAATTTGAAGAAAGAAGGGAAAGCACCCAAGAGTGGAAATACAACTGAAAAGACTGACTGTATGTTTTAACCTCATGTGGCGGTGTTGTGAAACCGTAAAGCATGTATTCTGTTCAAGAGGACGGGGCTGCTGCAATGAAAATGCTGCCTGCAAGCTGGGCAGGTCGCTTATGCCTAAGGAGGAGCTGTCGATTCCTGGCTCTTCGGTTTATTTAGCCTCAGTGGCTTTAGCTGAAACATTTTTATGCAAAGCTGCCTCCTTTAGGAAGAACTTGAACACCTGGGTAGTAACCTGTGAGACCCCAAGAAGTGGGATTTTGTGTCTGACCTTTCTTCAGCTGCGTTTCTGTTCAGAGCAAATGTTTACTCTGGATCTCGTGAACCTCAGAAACATGAAAGGACCCTGTAATGGAAACATTGCCTGTGGGATCTGCTAAAATAATCATATTGCAAATTTGTGTCCAATCTTTTCTCTGAATTACCATAATTTTATTGCTGCAGGTTTAAATATTAACTGTTGTAAAGTAATGCCGGCTGGCTGTATCTATCACAGGAGAAATGCTGATTTTATTCCTAATAGTGCAAATTTGAAGTGGCTCATCACTTGCTTTACTTACAGAGGTGTTTGTTCAGATGTATATTAAACGTTCAGTTGAGTTTTTTTGGCTTTAGGATAGCAAAGTAATGAAGTACAAGCTTAGTATTCACTCTGTGACTTGTTCCATGGGCTTCACTGCTGCTACATGTGTGCTTAAAACTAATCACTCAAATGCTCTGCTGGGTGAGGGCTAAGGCGCTCAGCGCCTTCCCTCAGCGAGGAAGCCGCAGATGGCGGTTCGTGCTAGAATATATGGGTTTATTATTTAACATCTCAGATGGCTATTTAATTTGTTACTCCTTTTGGCTGGAAACTGGCTGTTAATGTAATCAGACACTCGCTTTTTGTCAGGCCTGAGGCATTTATTTTCATGGCTTTGGTTGCCTCAAACAAACTAGAGGATGAGTGTTGGAATGAATATCTTTGGAGATCTGTATGTCCATCTGGTGCATCAGTTGGAATAAATCCTTTATCCATGCTGGAAGCGAGGCTTGATACTTCCTTCAGGACTTGCCCATGCAGGATACTTCATAGTAGTCCGTGAGAAAGTTGCCTGCTTGAGGACCACAGGATTTAATTCAACTTGAAAGGATCCTAAGAAAGCGAGGAGTCCAGGCGACACTAAAACAAAAGGAAAGTTTTAACTTTCAGTCTCCTCAGTTTCTCGGATTATCATTTTTTGCTGTCTTTTCTAATTGCACTTGCAGCATGTTCATTCCCCGTGGCTCCCATCCCTCGCAGTCCTCAGCCCTGTTCCCCACACGGAGAATTCCTCCTGCTTTCCTGGCTGCCCTGACAGCTGGAAGGACTGGGGGTGTAGCAGGGAACCTAGAGCATAACGCAAAGGAGAAGGAGAAAGAAGACAGAAAATAAAAGAAAAACAGGGAAAAATGAGGAGAAGAGAAGGAGAAAATAGTGTTGGATTGAGAAAAATGAGGTCAGAGAAAAATTAACATTGAAGGTGTCTGAGGAATGCAATAACCTTTCCACCAGGTACTGAGTAAAGTACTGAAAGATGTTGATCAGGGAATGAGAAACAAGATGAGGGAGAGAAAAACAGTTATAATATTTGTTATTTCTTAACTGAAAAGGTAATGCTGTGACATTGTGCTAAACAGCCCAATTAAAAGTCATTAAAATATCAATTTGAGTGGAAACGGGAGAGAGCTGCTGATGTTTGCCTAAGGCTGCAAAGAGCTTTCAGCCATCCAGGTTCACCATGGCAGCACCGCAAAACAGCAGCCAAGAAGCTGCCGGATGTGAGGAGGACCGTGGATGTTAGCTCAAAACCAGTGGTGGCCAAAAGAAAATATTTTCAATGAGATTTTTTTATGGAGCAGCGTCTCTCGGGTGCTAGGGATTTGCTGCACAAGCACTGAGCTCCCTCTCACTTCCTCGAGGAGTGGTGAAGCCCGTGATGTGTCCCAGGATATTAAGATCACACCTCTATCGGCGTGTCCCACGTCCTTGCTTGTGCTTTGCTCACTTAGAACCGCGGCTCCAGGGCACCGGCAGACGTGGCGAGGGGCAATGCATTTCCTTGTGAATCTGAACAGCGGAAGCGTTTGCTCGTCTGTTACTTCATCTGTTTATCCAGGAAGGAAGTGTTACTCAGGTAAATTCAGTTTATTTTCCCTAATTGCTGAATGTTTCGTCTGTAGGAATCTGTTCATTGTTTAAGAATATTATTGACTAATGTAATAGCCGTATACCTGGGAAGCAGTGAACTGTAATGCTGGGAAGGAAAACGCCCTCCCTCCACCCCGATCACATTTAACTAACAAAGCAATGTGCAATGAGAGACAAGAGCAGGGTGAAATACTTCTCTGTTGCCCCCAAAATCTTTCTGCAAGACCAGTGTCAATGTTGCATTTCCTTTTTCTGTGGCTACAGAGATTAAAGAGGAAGATTAGACCCAAGTTGGGCCAATGCAGCACTGCATTAGCATAGGGATCAGACCGTTCTGCGCCGTAGTTAACTACATCCCTGCTATTTGTTGACAAGTTCTGTGTAATTTAAGAAACCAACTGGTTTCTCAGGCAGTGAAGTCAGATGGGTGTCTGGGATTTTCTGTCCTGTACTTGATTATTTCTTCTATCTACACACTAACAGTCCAATCTGTCGCTGGATTACGTAATTTAGCAGAGAGATTTTCGGACTGAAGCAAGCATGCGATTGTATGCTGGAAAGTGTCTGCTGAAATCCTAAAACCCTTAGGTCTGGGCAGGTGAAGTTTTGGCAAGGAGGATTAAATAATATATTTTGCGCTACACAGCCAAAACACTAGCAGCCTGACAGTGAAGGCAAGTGACTCATTCTTTTCTTTCGTGCATGTGTTTTGTTTTTAATTTTTTTGTATAGATAGCTGGGTTAGTTCTCAGAGATAGCATACAGCTATTGCCAGAGCTGTCATAGGCAAAAGTCCGGGGAGAGTGGGAATACTGGCATCCCAAACTGAGTATGTTAGCTTGAACTAAAATGTCTGGGAAATACCTCCACGTCTGGAGGTATTTCTGTTTTCCATACTTGGCTGTTATTTCTATTTCAGAGTACAGATTCACAGTCAGTTTTCTGTCATCCACCTGCTAGCTCAGGAAAGTCAATCAACTTTCTTCCAGTCTGACCCATATCGCACGATTCTTTGGAGGAGGAAGTGCAGCAGATAGCACAGATGTTTGTGGGATGACTCCATAGCTCGGCCTTCTCCAAGTACGACCACGTGTGTTGGCGTGGGTAGCTGCGAGTGACTGTATATGTGTTCTGACATATCCCACTGCATACCCAAATCATTCTGCAGATTTTATTGTTCTTGGAGACAGTTAGTTAAAGCCCGGAAGATGGAAGGGGCAACAAATGGCAGCTCATCCGCTGCAGCACCATCAGGAGGTCGGTAAAGCCAAACTGGACCGTGATGCAGCAGACGTTTAAAACTCTTTCTCTTTTAAATCAGATTACAGTGGTGTAGCGATTCAGTCCGTTAGGGGTTGTCCTAAGGTCACAAAGGATATATCGTACGTGGTGCCGCGCTTAGGCAGCGCCGCAACCACACTTGTCGTGGCACTTCTTTTCAGTGCTTGCCAAGCCAGGCTTGCTGAGCAAACTCTGAAGGCAGACCCGTTGCCTCTTGCTGCATCTCATAATTGTTTGTTCAAATGACTTGAAGTGCAAAATGTGGAAGAACATTTTAACTAACCTATCAAAATTAACAAAATAATAAAATGCCGCAATGTAGAAACAGTCAAGGAGGAGACCCCTAGGGCAGTCTCCCTGCTTTGCATCAATGATCTGTGGTAGCTGGTGTGCACGTTCTGTAGGTTTGAAGTGCTTCGTGGTCACTGAAACATAGTAATGATAAAGCCTGAGCTTTCAACTAGGACCGCAGGGTTTTTGAAAAATCATTTGAAATTAATTATCTATAATAGTGTTAAAGTACTTGCCTGGAAGACAAGAGCTCTAAGGTCAATTCCCAATTCTGCCAGCTATAACTTTGGACAAATCCTATAAACTATTTCTGACATAATTCTCTGCTTTTCAAATGTGGATAGAAGTAAAATGAGTTTGTTTTCTATTTAAAGAATCAAAAAAAAAAGTCACTGAAACCAAATTAAATCTATAAAAAGTAGTAAAATAACCAAATGAACTATTTTCATTAGGTGACACTGCATTTTCCATATTTTCTGGTTTCCCAGGAGACATATTTTTGGGATCACCCGGTTTGTCTGAGTGTCCAGTTCTGCCCCACTTCTTCCTGGCTGGACCCACTGATTGAGTTACAAAGATTTCTGGATGGAAGGACAAATCTCAAACATCTGCAGGTCCTTGCTGAGGTCAGCAAGCTGCAGGTTGCTGCAGAAATGCTCAGGAGGACCCAGCAAGGAAAGTGTGAAGGAAAAATATTTTAGAGGTGTAGTCAAGAAATCACAGAACACCTTTGTATTTTCAAAAGTCAAATCTAGGCACACAAATTTCATTAACTCTTTGCTTGTGGAATCCCTTGGTTCGTATACTTTGGATTATCAAGTGTGTGGACATTTTAAAGAAGTACTTTCTTTTATAAAAGTTGTAAAGAAAAGATGACACGTTTTTTAGGCTGAAGTTTTAGAGAGTAAGAGGAGCAACCAAAAACGATTTAGTGAATGTGGGGACAATTTTGGTTGGTGTAAATGTGCAATTTCCTTAAAACAAGATGGTAGGGCAGTATTTTCCTTGATTAATTTGCGAGGAAATATTTAATATTTGTGAGACTCTTGGGTAAGAAAATACGTGGACTTCATTAAACAGGTAACACATTCACCTGGATATTGCCCTGGTAATGCAATGCTGAAGTGCACTAATTCTCCTTGGCTCTTATTCAGGTTGATTATTTTAATTCTGAAACTGTAACTTGGCCAGGTAAAGGGATCCTGTAAATCTGGTGACTGCTAAAGAAATGGTTACCCTGAGAAATTGTTGCCTCAAGTTAATGGGATTTTTCCTTTGGCAAAGGACAACATTTTAAAGGAGTTTCTTGCCATTGTTTTTAAAGGACCTTTAAATCATTTTAAAACAAAAATTGGTGTTTTTCTAGATGCAGTAATTTTTCATTTCAATATTTGAGATAATGTCTGCAACTCAACAAAGTTAAATGCTTAAAATGAAAAGAAAAACAGATTACTAGAAGAAAACTTTGTCAGAACCAACGAAAAGAAATCTGATTTCTTTTTCTTGAAGATTTTCAAAATGTCAATAGAATATCCTGAAGCACAACAGGAAAAATTTCCAAAATCCTACAAGAACAGGAAAAATCTTCCCACTCAGTACTTGTCGCAACGGAAGTATTTCACACTGAACCTTAAAAACATTGACAGATTTTTTGCTTCGCTCAAAGAGAAGCAGTGAGAGTTTACATGTTTTGGAAAAAAATAATATTCTGGCAGATGACATTAATATTCGTGTGTGTGTGTATCTTGCAAAATGCAGTTGCCATCAGATGCAATCGTACTGTGATTCACATCCCCCAAATTTACATGGGACTTGGGTTGTGATCAATTTTTGACTTTTTTTGCACGGAAAAATTGAATATAATGGAAAGTCTAATATATACTATTTTTTGAGATTTAGTTGTAAACTGAAAAGCAGAATGCCCTAAAGTCGGGAGAGCCAGCTTGAGCCTGATTCTGTGACCCCTGCGCATTCCCGTGTGTTCGGCGGGGGTGTGGGTGGACGCCCGCGTGCAGCGGAGCGAGTTCGGAGACCCGCTTTCCCGGCCGGAGTTTATAGAAAACATCCGATCCCGGCGGTGAGCGAGAAAGGTCCCCTTGGTTACGCAAGAGCTGGAGGGAAGCGTCTCAGGGCCTAAGCCAGGTGGATTAGAGAGGGCAGTGGAAGTGCAGTATTAGCCGCTCGCCAATAGCTTCACATCTGCAGGCGGGAGTCAGAAGTCAAAGAGTGGGGAGCACTCATTAAAAATAGATCTGCTGAGCAGCTAAGACGATTATTGCTCCTGATTTGCAAGATTAGACCGCTGGGACAGTCTGTCGGGCTGGTTTTTTTCGCTTGGCTGCCCAAAAGGCTCTCATTTCGCTTCTCTAAAGCTCAGACAAAACTCCGTGATGCGGCCAGAGGCTGCTGGAGGAGGGAGCAGGGCAGCGGCTGGGAGGAGGCAAGGGGGGGCGGACGCCTCCCCGGGGCTCCCCTGGGCCGGGGAGTCCGGCTCCCGCCACAGCGGCGTGCAAAGCCGCGGCTGAGCACAGCGTCGGTCCTGCGGGGATTTATGTGGCTTAAACACTGGGGATGTAAATTATTAACAGGATCTCCTGGCCTGATGCTGTGAAATCTCTGCAGCCGGGTTTATGTAGAGTTTGCTGGAATTGCGGGCGCTATAGTGGGTTTGCAGGTGGATTTTCTCGCCAGTGAGGGTGACTGCGGGGAGGAACGTCTGGGTACGTGGGATCAGCTGGGAGTCACTTGTGAGACTGATGCACTTCATAGCTTGAAATCAGAGATGTCGGCAGGACTACCCAGCGTGGTGGCTAGCTGAGCAGAAAGAAAAGCATGCGATAATGTGACTGGGAAACCCTTGCTTTGCTTATTACCATTTCTTTACATTTGTTTGCTGAAGTGTTCCCATTTGGGGGAATACACTTAGCAAACATTCAAGGAGACTATGTTTCAGTCAGGAACAGAAAATTACACATTTTATGTGACTAAACACAAAGATTGAATAAGCACGGTAATTTATTTCCTAACAGTCTCTTTCCCTCCATTCACTGGGACAACAGTAGAACAAATGATTAAGAATAATAAGTGCATTCAGAAAAATTACAGTGTGTGCTGTCTGCCCACAGAAGGAAGAGTTTCACTGCTGATCAGAGGAGGTATTGCGAGGAGCTTGCCCAGCTCTTCTGAATTTCGATAAGTGCAAGGAATTTCTCCTCTAACTCTTGCTGTTTGCATTAGCTGGTGGTGAATGACTGTTCTGTTGAATCGTTTGAGCACTCAGCTTTCTGCTGGCCATTAATTTAATTATCAGACTATCAGACCTGTAAATCAGAAATGCAAATTCAGATAGTTTATTTGGTATTTGTTTCATCAGCAGTTCCCACTGAACTGCTACCTGAACTCTTTTTTACTGGGCTTGTGTCATCCACATTTACAGTTCAAAACAAGCTTTCAGCTCGGATTAATACAAAAAATGTTTTCCAGTTGGGCTTTCACTGCGAGCATCTGTGGCTTAGAGACAGAGTTTAAGGCGCTGTTGCTCTGCTCGTGCGGGCGGCCGGTGCTCAGAACGAACGAGCGACCCGCGGAAGCCGATCCCTCCACGGGCAGAAGCAGGCGGAGGCGACAGGTAACGCTGGTGGTAGCGGAAAACCCAACAAACGCCGCTGCGGAAGCCGTAGCAGGCAAGAGCCCTTCCCAAGCCTGGCGGCAGCGCACAGCAAGCAGTTTGGAGATGATCTCACTCAGTGCTTGCCCTGTAAATAATAATAAGATACGACGGATCTGTGGGAATTAAGGTCTTAGGAGGCGGTGATGGCATCCGCACAGATGCGGGCGCTATTCAGCTCGCGTTCTGCAAATGTTTTATGGTTATGTAATATTCCTCAATCCACGCTCTGGATCAGCTTTGTTCTTTCAGGCTTTGCCCATTACTCTAATAGCTGCTATCCCCAGCTTCACAAGTTTATTTGAAATATGTAAATGGATTTAAAAAAAAAATAATAATAGGCACTGTTTTAAGTGAGGGCAGCTTATTTCTTGTCTGCAGAAATACTAATGCCTTCCCTGTCATTTAATTCAGCGTAATGTAAGGGGATTTAGTAGAGATTAAGAGAGAAAGTGGAAGAATTACTTATACTCTTGCGAGCCGTACTTGCGCTCCCAGGAGTTTTGCCTTTCGCTTCCATCCAAAGAGGTGATTGCTCTCCTAGAAGTTAAAAAGGAATGGAAAGAGAGGCACGTTCTTATACTAGAGTGAGAAAGTCCTGCGGAAAAGGAGGCAGTTGTCTGCATTTCAGATTCCCTGCTCTGCTGCAGGAAGGACACATCTTTGGTCTGAGACCTGGGCCCTGAGAAATGCCCCGTACACCAATAGCACCTAATTTTCCACAGCTCTGTTCCTCCGCTTGAAACAGAAACAGGCTCTACAGACCCTCACTGCCTGTGGGCCATGCAGTCTGCCTGGGTAGTGGCATTGTATAATTCTAAAATACAATATTATCAAATCAGTAAAATTATATGTAGTTTCTTAGGGTACTCCAGGTTCTGGGAAGGATAATATGCACTGGCTGCATGTTCAACATTGCCCAAGTGAAAGGATTAAGATTTGTGAAAATGTAACAGTTTTATATATGTATTGGGGAGAGCTTTCTGAGAAGTCTGTCTTGAACAGTTTCAAGTGGTTTTTGTCGTGTCCTTAGGGATCAGTTCCCCAAACAGGTCAGGTCCCCAAATTTACCATTGCAATCTAGAAAAATGAAGAAATCAAGAAAGCCTGCATATCAGAATCCCTGTTTCTAATAGCAACATGAAATATCAGAATGACATTTGCTTAGCTGATCATTAGTCTCACAGCATAAAGTATCATCTTGTTTTCTGAAGGTTGCATTTCTCCAGAAACCTTTTGGAGAGGTGGTATTTTTCATAAATATCTTCTAAGCAGCAAAAAGGCTATGTAAGGCCAAGCGCTATACTATGGGTTTAGTCAGATTTAAGCTGATGGCAATAGCAGGCTCGTGTTAGTAGTGTGGAAGCCTGACTCTACTAAATAGAAGGTTTCTTTAGCATCGCTGACGGCATCTCAGATGGTGTGTAAAATGGAAAGCCTACTTTTTTTTTTCCAATGGATCCACTGTTAGGTGGATCATATCATACCACCTTTATAAAGATGAAAATACAATACCTTCAGGGCAGAGTTAAGGCCTCGACTGTATTTGCCGTGGACTGTTTATGATATTTGACTTTATGATTTTGATGAATGCAATTGTTCGTTTTGGTTTAACTGACCAGGAGCAGGTTGGAAACTCAGTAATTTTTGTTCTAGGCTGCATAGGGAAACAAAGCACTGTCTTTCCACACCTCCACAGAAATAGCAAAGGACACTTGAAGGGCAGGAACACTTAAAATGTGAGTTTTCTCTGAGGCAGACTGCTTATAAAGTCATCCCTGTTGCACCCAGTGACTGTAGAAGTCCAAGCAAGCTTGTCACTCGCATGACTGCAGTAGGCTTCTGGCTCATGCTTTTGTTATCTCTGAGATTTGTGATGCCAGAGATCACTAACGTTAGCTGTTTTGGAGCCCATTGGATCTAAATCTATTTAGATCACTTATTTGGATCACTGGATTTTGCAGGCACTCATTTTTATTGCTTATTATTCTGAGCAAAAGTAATAATCCTCTGGGAAGTGAAATAAAAATGAGTCCTGGATAAAATAATATACCTATAACTATGCTGTTCTCTTGTTTGCCTTCATAAATGGAAACTATTGTATTTTATGAAAGTGCAAGTTTGTAGCCGTTCTCCAGCTGGCTTAATCCAGTGATCCCATAATCCTTGCTACATTTACTGGCTTCCCCTTCTAATCAGGCTGGAGTCAGCATGATTTCTTCCAAATGTTAATGAGAGCCGGGAAGCTTTCGCTCAGCAGAGTAAGTGGAAATAAAATCCCCATTCCTAGCCATTATTACAACTAGTATCAAGGTTCATTTTTATGTTGCAATATTACTATGAGTTCAGCTTTTAGACTTTGGTCTTTTCTGACCTTAAGCATTAGAGCTTGGTATGAACAAGAAAACAGTTACTCATGAAATCAAAGAAACAACTTCCTGTAGAATCTGTAAATATAAATCTTTTCATTTGTATTTGCTTTCCAAGAAGTACAAAAGTCACATTGGAGATTTCTGAATTTCTTCTGTTTACCAGTCCCTGAAAACACCCTGTTTTCCCTCTTGTAGAAACCTGGAAGACCTTCTTGTTGTGTTCCTCCCATAGCATCCTTTTTATCAGCAGTACTACCACACTATACTGTCATTTTTTCTTTCTCTTGTGCCCAGAAATGCCTGTGTGGATCTGGAAAGAAAGACACTCGATGGGATTCTCACTGGAATCCCTTTCCTGGAACAATCACTGCTGTGACTCCTACGTGACATCTGTTTCTGGAGGTGTATTTGTACCTGTCTATTGCTGCTCAGCAGTAAAACGAATGAGATGCCCTCCTCTATTCCATTTCTGATACCTGGTGGTCCTCAGAGGAAATGTCTATCAGACTCAATAAATCAATTCAGAATTAAATAAATACAAAGCTGAACTAGTCTTACAGCTCAGGCTAAGCCAGTCCATGACTTGGACTTATCAGTTAGCCATGTGTAGCATTACAGGGGTTCTGTTATCACATGGGCTTTCGCTGGTCTTATCCTAAGACCAAAGACCCTTCATTTCTGGTACAATCACAGCTGTTGTTTCGTGTTGTCACACCAATGAATGGTGTTCATTTTCTAGGAGCACAACCTCGTTTGATTCAGCTGAGGACACTCTTGGCAAGAAAAATGTCTGTGTTCATTAACTTGAGTGAAGAAAAGAGGTGTTCTTGGATGGCTTGTGGTTAATTTGTGATCTTCTGTAAAGTACCATATGTGAAGTAAATTGACTTTCATCTAGTCTGAAATCAGAACCCTAAATCAGGCCTTCATTTCAGTATTCTGCAACAGGTTTCTCCAACACTGCCTTATTCTAGTCATTCCTGACTGATTTATGTGCAGAGATGCTGAGTTTAATTGTGTTATTCCTGGCAAAGAAGGAGGGAAAAAAGCAGAAGAAAACTAGTTCTCACAATCCTATTTGTGAATTATAACTGTACACTCTAATCATGTTTCTGTTTCCCCAGATGTGGAGAATTTTAGGAGTGCCTCATTATCGACCACTAATTAAATCTAATGTGAAAGAAATGTTGGATGAAATCCTGCCAGTGTTGGAGTTTCTGCCAAAACTCCCATTGACTTCAGTGGAACTCTAATTTTGCTTTCTGGGTTTTGGACTCTTCTGAGGGTGATGATTATAATTATTTATTATCTGACAACATCTGGGATCTCCATTTAAAGTTCAGGCCTCATCGTACTGGGCAGGTAAAATGAGAGATTTGCTTTTTAGATCATTGCACTCAATGTCACAAGCAAAAGATGCTGGTAAATAAAACAGCTAGGCAAGGTGAAAGAAGTAGGGAGAAAGGATGTCTGGCAAGCTCTGGTGCTTAGGGGAAGAGCTGTGAGAAAAAAGGCCCCATCACTGTGAGATTTGGAGACAGAGGTGGTTATGGCCCTGATTCTGCAGGATTCCTGCCTCTGGCCCCAGCCCGTGTTTGCCCTGCAGAGAGCTGACTGCTTCACGCCAGACATCCCAGGCAACACTGTGGGACATATACGCGTAGCCGTTATCTGCCCGTATGGAGTTACAGTAGGGATTGGGGGCTATAGACTATAGGGAGCTAAAATGATATCGGTAATACACCAAAAAAAAAGAATAAGGAGTGAAGAGTCTGGCTTGCAGGGGATGATCTGCCCTGGGATCCTTTAGAGCTGCTGCAAACAACACATGTAAAAATCTAATGTATTGTAGTACTCAAACCTAGGACATTTACAGCCGTATCCTGCTTTGATAGTGGTTTTCCTGATTCCTTCCTGTAACTCACTTAAGTATTTCACTAGCTTGTTCTTCCCTCCCCTGTAGCACTCCTTAATCTATGTAGTTCAATTAGAAGACAGCATGAGGGCAGTGTCTGCAAGACCTTGTTTATTTGCACTTTGTTGCAAACAGAAGTTCTTTAAGTGCCCAGCTTCAAGTGTGACATATTTTCCAGTCCTTTTTTATTTCTCTCTACACTAAGCTACTAACACGTTGCCTTAAAACTGCAGTGTGGGTCAGCAAACACGTCCCCAAACTCCTACCTGCTGGTCTGAACTGAGTTTTCCATTAGTGACCGCTCACATGATGTGTCGGGCTAACGGGGCAGACAGAGCGTATCAAACCTGGTCGTTGCTTCTCCACCTCAGTCTGCGTTAGCGCTGCAAGCAAACGCATTTCCCAACTGTGTTTTACGTTGCCTTCTCATCAGCCCCCCCTTTTTTTTTTCTGCAGATTTGTTCTTGTTTCATCTGTAAGGTTAATTGGGGATGCAAAAGGATGATAATTAGGTCTCGCTGGCAGCCTGGCAGTGTGTTTGCCTCTCTCGTTGCTTTTTGTGCAGGTTTCGACGTGCCCCATCAGCTGCTTGGATGCTGTGTTCGGAGATAAGGGTCTCCCAGGCAGCCTAGCCTTGACTATCACAGAGTCACGAGTGAAAAGGGCCGAAGCAGAACAACGGTAGTTTGGGTGGCAGATATATTGGGTAGAACTAACTTTGAAGAATGCTCTTGGAAATTTCCCACCGGCTCCAAGGAGCTCATAAGAGGGTATTTCCTTGGTGATGTATAGCCACCATGTCAGACATGTCCCACCAATAGGTTTCTCTGAGACTTAGTAAATATTTTACTTAACACAAGCTCTTTCTGAAGTGCTTTTCCTGTGTTTAGTGTACATCATGGATTTTTTTCCTGTTATGATTTAAATATAGCTGAGTGCTTGTTTACATAACCAACTGAAGCGATACGCATGCACTCAACCTGTAGTGCTTAGTTTGGCTAATTACAAACCTGTTCAGTAATTTCCTGTCATTTGTACCTACTGTTTATATCTGTAAGGAAAGATTGCCCAACGTGATGATGATGCACTCAACTGCGGGACATCACTGAGCGATCATCAGAAAAATAGTTCTCCCATTTCAGCTGTCACGTGGTGGTGCATGAGAAAGGGTAAATGCTGCTATAGAAAGTTCTCCTAAGCAGTTTGTTACGATACTGTGTAAATGCGAGAGCTGTAACTACTACAGCGATATCACTTCTGGCTATTACTGAAATATGAGTAGAAGTTTTGTTTTAATGTAGGGGAGACCATACAGGCACCTGAGATAAAATCCTTCGTCTTAAGCAGTTCATATACCTGGCTGATGTTAAGAAGTCTCTTTATATCTGTGTGGCATCTTCTGTTCTCAGATGGATGTCCAGTGGTGAAAATGGAAATACATCAATACTAGGTTGTACATTTAGAAGAATCAGTATGGACAAATATTAAAATCCTGCCGCCTTTCTTCTGTCTTACTTTTCCCTGTAGAAACGTGGTTTTCATCTCAGGAGACACGTCTGAGTCAGTGAACATCCATGGGATGTGAAAGTTAGTGGAAAGCTTTTAACTGACATTAATCAATGCTGTGAAAGCCCAGAAGCAGACAATATCCCAGGAACCTCATAGACCATGTCCACGCTAGCAAAAGTAGCACAGTCAAGCAGGGACTGATCTGTAGGACTGAGCTGGGCCTTAGGACCCAGCTGTTGCTGAGGACCCAGTGTCCACACCCTTGGACACCACCATTGTATCAACCACCATTTTGGAGCAGGAGTTCTTAGACAGCTCTTTAATCTCAACTTGCATATGTAGATATTTTCACGAGTTGTCATTACCTAGTTAACTGTACTCAATCAGCCAAGACCATGTATCTTCTTCCTCCTAATCAAGAAACATCATATGCATGAACATTGCAATCTCTTCATTAAAAAATCTTTTTCTGTTTTTTTTTTTTTTTTTTTTTTTTTTTTTAAGTTGGGACAACTGCATTCTTCAACAAATCACTAAGTCACTCTGAAACGTCTAGGCAAAGACGTCTCCAAGTCTAATTCTGAAGTGGGTCTGGATCCCCTAGCCACTTGCAAGATGCAGAGCCATGGCACACTTTCAGAAAGTGGAGGAGCCTTGTCTTTTGGAGCAAGACTGTTTCTATTGTGACATTTCCTGCACAGTAAAAACACTCATCCTTTCAAGTTAAATCAACAGCTGTAGTAAATTGGCTAACAGAATTGCAGTCAGATTTTCAATTGGCTTTAAAAGAAGAGAAAATGCTATGACATTTGAAGATGACACTAAGAGCATCACTAAAATAAATTAAATGAATGTTATCTATTTTTCTGAGTGGCTTTTAGTGTTTTTAGAATGCTTTTGGGGTTGTCACTGCTGAATAGATTAATCAAGTAGCAAACATCTATTTCTGTGTAATTAATCTTTTACTTTATTTGATTTGAATGAAGTAATGGAAGAGTCAATTGTAGCTGGAAACGGAAGAAATGAAGCATGAGAAAATAGAAGATGCTATCAAATAAGAAAGTAAACAGGTTCCTGAAATTAGAAAATGAGAGTTTGCAGCTTTCAGTACCTTACTCAAACAGGTGATAATGCTGCATCATGTTTGCAGTAGATTTAACCATAGCTGCTTAGCTGTGCAGAACTTCTACAAACAGATTTAATTTTCAGACAAATTCCAAACTGAAATCAGACCTTACTCAAAAAGAACAGTTCCTTCTATATTCCTCCCCAAACGGCAAATTTCTCCAAAATTGTTGGTCCTAGCCTCCACTGCAGAAGCTTACAGTTTATACTTACACAAATTAGCCTGTTTTTGAGTTTAAAGCTAGAATCTCAGAGCAGATGAATTTCAGGGAACTTAAGGATTTATTTTGAACTTTATATAATGATCTAACGTGCTCTGAAAAGAGAAAAAATATGTGCTTTGACTTACGAAGAGGGTGAAAAGCTGGAGATCATATCACTTGTTGATAGTTATTTTGAGGAAACATTCAATTCTCCGGGCAGGCTATTCTCAATCAGCTGCTGCAAAAGTTGAAGTATGGAAGCACAGAGCTATTCCAGGGTCTGAGCCTATTTAGATCTGGTTTTCTGGCATGCTGCTGAGCACCACGATGGTGTGACTTGACCTTCACAACAATGTTGTCATCCAATACAGTGTGTCCCAACATCGGTGCATCTGCCACTTTGGAAGCTCTGGATAGTTTTCAGAGTTGTATGAGAAACATGTAAATATTTAAATCCTGATGTCTCCTGAGACTGAAAAGCCAGACTATAAGGCCTAGTTGGAGCTAGTGAGGCTTAGATAGAGTAGCTGCCACTTGAAGAAAGGGATATGAAACCAAAACATTCTCCTTTTGAAATCTGTAATGAGCTTGTTTCCCTTTTCCCCTTACTGCTTGATTAAATTGCAAAGACTATCATTACAGACAATGTTTATGGAACAGCTAACAACAAAGACTTTGGCCAGCTGTCCTGTATCTTGCACTAGCTGAGGAATGAATTAGATGTCCTGAAAAATAATAGCCATGCCAGCCATGCTACCAAGCTGGGCACCCGTGCAGGTATAGAGGGACCTGTTCCACCTCAGTGCTTGTGGTGTAAGGTGGCATCCTCCACCACCACCAAAGCAGCTACACAAGAGTCAGGGAGATCCAGAACTGTCCCAGGAATGTCAAGGGTAACCAAATCCAGCTCATGATCTGGGCTTACCATGGAACAGTTTTTCAGTTGCATATTATCCAAGTGGGTTTTTCTCATGTAATAAATTTGGAGATTGACAAGGGAAGAAGCAGATGAGAAGGTAGAAGGACGTTGGGCCACGGATAGGTACTGTTTTCACAATACACTTTTATATACAGGGCACGTTCAAAAGGGTTTAGTCCACACCATGGCACCATGAAGTGCTACAACATCCATCCTCCTGCTTTGACCCAGCCTTGGGACAAGGTGAGCCATATTTGTGTCTATGTCCCACTGTCAGCCTGGATGTGCTCTGTCTGTCTTTTCTGTGTTCAACAGCAATTTGATCAGGAGCTCAAGCAAACAGTTGATACTAAGATCCTGTCTCACATCACTAATCCAATCTGCAGCGATCATTCTTGCCACGTTTTGTACAGGGTAATGTATTTTAACACTTCGCAACTTCTGATGAATCTCACAGGTCTCTTAATGAAGCTCCAGTAAAAACACAATCCCAGGCCTGATGATTAAAGCACGTGATCTCTGAAAAAGGCCTGCTTGTGGTATCATTGCAAGAAAATTTGCTCAGCACAATCCTTCCATGAAGAATTACAGGACCTTATTTGCAGCATCTGCCAAAATAATTGCACCTCTCAGTGATTTTTATCTCTCTATTCCCTGTTTTAAGTATATTCATTAATTAAATGGCTCAGCTTATTTGAATGCAGCCCTGAACTGAAATGAGCAGTGCATCATGCTCATTATCCTCTGAGCATATTGCTTTGAACTCACACAAATTAACAAGCCCTCTGTCTGCTCATCCTCCTTCTTCATGCCTTTTCTATCTCTTTGCTTGTTATGGAGATGATACCGCAAGTTGAAAGGAAGGACGGTACATTTTCTTCTGAGAGCCTGAAGATCTGTGGTAGCTCTAATCCCTATGGAACTGAGCTGCACATCGATGGACCAGCCACTGTGCGTGTCCTGGCTTCTGCGCCTTTGTAGTTCCCAAGGAAGGCAGGTGACGGGAAAGTGCTGCTGCAAAGAGAAGGAGGAAGAAAAAAGGAGGGAGGAGAAAAAAAAAGAAGGAATGTACTTCGATGTTATAGAACAGACTACTCAAGCATCTCATATTTCCCTTCTCACCTACATGAAAGCATGTTGTCAGGTCACAGAAAGCTGTGAACACATCGTGTCGCGTGCTGTATGAGGGGCTTGTGTGGCTTGAGCTAGGCTGCTAGGCCTGTTTGTAGGGAATGTGCCATCTCATCTCAAACTCTAAAGTCCTCGGTCTCTTTCTCTCCGTGGGGTATAGGCCTGCAAGATCACGAAGACGGAGGCTGTAGTGAGCCAGTATGGCGTGATTTATCCCTAGGTGCATGGCGGGAGTCCTTGTAATGCCCAGCCTCCAGCAGGATGGTGCTCCACTTCGCGCTGGGTGCTCCGTCAGAGCAGTAGCTGCTGTCTCGTTTTCTCCCTTTTAATTGCCAGCTCCCAAGATCAGAGCGGTGGCTGCTCGGAGGGCCAGCATTGCAGGAGTGGAGGCATATGAGATATCCAGAGGAGCAGGGCTTGGGAAGTAGGTGCAATTTTCCTTCTGGAGGCAGAGGATTGGGTACAGACTTGAGAGAGCTAGGGAAGAGGGGATAGGGAATGGAGATACTAAGCAGAGGCATAATGCAGTCAATTACAGTCCATGTTCAACTGGGGAGATATGGGAGCGGGGAAGGGCACATGATGCTCAGCCCAGCAAGGTATGAGTGTGCATGGCAGGATGGTGGGGCCTGAGGACATGACTTCTCAGAGCCAAGGTTCACCCTCTGCTGCTCCTCAAGCTTCGCTGCTGAAACCCCTCAAGGGGAAAAGGCAGATGAACACAATTGAAATCATGTGCTAAGGAGCAATAACTGAGGGATATTCTAACGCAGTAGTTTTAATGGGTTCCCATTTCCTGATGGAGAAATGTGCAACTAATTAGGTCTGTGACATTCATTTAATTCAAACAATAAAAGTTTTTCATGTCATCAGAGCCATTTACTAAATACACATTTTCCTGATAGAGGGAGGTGAGTGCTTGTAGACGAACACAGTATTTGTTTATCACCTTTCTGGATTACTGATAAAGCTGTTGCTGATATTAATTAGTGCTGAAGTGTCTACAGTAGCAGGAATTCTTTCATACTGTGAAATAATACTTATTTTAAGATGAGGACTTGTTTTTTAGCACCAGCCAAGGGAGTAAGTAGGTCTTATACTTCCAGTAGCAGCTCTTGGATAGGTGTGTGCTTATTTGCTCTGTTGCTCACTTGCACATTGAGAAGAGCTCTCCACGTGCTGCAGAATGGAGCAAAATGATAACTGAGATTATTAGTAAGAGAAGGAATCCCTTACTTTTTCCTATGGTTACATCTTAAGTAATGGCTCAAGGCAAAATTGCAGCAAAGAGACCCTTTAGTTTGATGGCCCGGAAGTTTCAGGCATAAGCAATCTCAACTAGTAAGCTGAAAGTTATCACAGATTGTGGTATTGAGTGTGGATTGTCTCATTAAATACTCCAGACTCCTGATCCTGCCCAGCCCTCTAAACTGGACTAAGTTACAGATGTACCATTTCTCTAAAGTAAACACTTCAGAGAGCTCCTCTGAAGGGCAGAATGATTCCTGGTATCATTTCTGTGCTGGGGAGCCTGCAGCTCTTGTTTGGCTCTGAACAAACACGTGCTCCTGGGCCACTTGTTACCATCAGCAACACTGATAGAACCAGGATCTCAGTGATGCAAGGAAGTCCTCGTGACCTGGGAGCAGAAGGAGGCAGATGTTTTCCATGGAGCCAGGAGGATGCTTGGGCACGACCTCTGTTTGCCGTTAAGACAGTTCATGCCTTTGTGCAGAGCTGAGAAATTAGCTGAGTGTCCCCTCACATTGCAAGGCCTGTGCGCCAAGAGTTTGGCACCTCCACTTTGCTCTGGCCCACGTCACATAGCTCCCAGCAAATCTCATCATGTCTAGTCATGCATGATGGCAGGGGGACCCTTGAGTGCATGTTTCGCTTAATCTGCCAATTTAGCTTTGGTGCTCTGTGCTACCTGATTTGTGCCTGGTTTCCTGGTAGAATCTGTTGTCTCTAATTGAAGATTATTCCAAGAGTCGCCACAGAGACTGAATCTGACAGTTCAGCTGAGCACCGAAGTAATGAGTTAAATAATGCACCCTGGAAAAGTTAATCTTTAAAAATCTGTCAGGCATATCTTATTTTCCAGGTCAAAGCAGAGCTATGTTTAACCTCTTAGAGGATTCCAGGAATTTGGGGATGGGGGAGAACCAGAGAGCAAAGCAGTTGTGGTTACACTGGGAGCATGCAGGTTCTTCTCTGGATAGACTTTCTCTAGTGCAGAAGACACAGCTAAAGCTGGATTTTGTTTCATTTCTCCTAGATCTTGTCCCAGCAGGTGACAGACTCAGAAATAAAACAAAAAGTGCTACATGGAGGACATACTAAATCTTGCTGCAAACTCCTGACTTTATTTTTCTAGTTACTGGTTGCTGTCTAGGACCTGTGTAGGAAAAAGAATACGTAATCCTGGTTTTATGACATCTCACAGAAAGCAAAAGTCTTCAAATTCTTACTCTGAACACATTTGTATCTTGCTGCTAAAGGTCTCGCACAAACACCGTTCCTTATTCCTTAGATCAAGTAGTCCAAAGAGGTGGAAGAAGTGGGCAGCAAAATGTAGTAGTAGTAGTGTAGTAGTTGCAGCAGTTTAGAGCGTTTTGTGTGAAGTGCTCACAAGGCATCAGCAAAATTTGTGCATTCCCCAGTTCTCTCCTCTAGCCAACAGGCAGGGTTTCTTTGCTAAATGTAGGGAATCCTTGCAGAGATTGAAACCCCATTCATTTTTTTATCACGTTTGTTCCATTTTTTTCTGCATCTATTGCACAGAGGGAGACACGTGCTAGCCCAGCATACTGCTCCACCTTTGATCTATGCACCAGAAAATCTGTATCGAGTCAGCTGCACTTTTCTAAGGAGATTAAATTTGCCCTTGTGGTTCATCTGAAGCCTGGCAGATCTCTTTGCATGCTTTGTGGTACAAGATCTCAAACCAGTAAAACCCTACAGACCATCTGTAATTTTAAACATGTGAGTAGTCTGTCTGGCAGCCTTCCTTAACATGCATTTTAAGAGCATACCCTTAAAACCTTGTGCAAACAGAACGCTCTGCTTTTATACACACGCGTGACCTTCAGCTGAAGATGACTGAAATGCTCTCAGACTGTGATTTGGTTTTTTTGTTGGGACTGCTTTAGAAAACTAGAAAATGCCTGCAGCAGTTGCATGAGCAAGTGAAGGGCCTTAAGTGTTTGTGTATGATGGACATAAGGACATAGGGTAGGACATAAGCTCAAAGGACAGAGATAATAGTTCTTGAGAAAGGGGTAAAAAACTGCTTATTGTGAAATGTCTCCTCTTTGGCTTCATGAGGTTACAAGTTCATTTACTCTTTCTGTGGCTCACCCTAAGTTCAAAGAGTGATACATAACCATCTTAGAGGCATGAGATACAGGAAGATGTGGAGACCTGAGAGAGGAAGTTATCCCGGGTGTGCAGGAAGAAAAAGGCTTGTCAAAGTGATGTGGCACCTGTGGTTGCAGGCAGTCTCCAAACCCAAGAAAAGAAAAAAAGGCAAAGAAAAGAACTAGAGACCATATAGCATTATCAACTGTTGATCAGCATCGTAAGAATGTAGTTTGTTAACTAATTCGTCTGCTTTCCAAACTCTTTCTTCATTGCAAGAGAAGGTTGAAAGACTGTCGTTCCTGGTGAAATTGATGTCTTCATACATTTTAATAAAAATGACTTTTTTGCTTTGGGTTGCTTTATTTAGCCAAGCATGTCCAGCAAACTGTATCTAGTGTCGTTCACAACTGAGAATGCTTTTCTGAGGTCAGGAGCAGCCAAGGAAGGGAGCCACCCTCCAAGGTATTCCTGTGGACTGTGCGCATCCAATCTCATCAGACCTCATCAGTGGAAATGCTGCCGTTTTGGTGCAAATTGTTTGTCTGTTAAATGGCAAACGTGAAAATAAAACATTACGGAAGGAGCTAGAGCTAGAAGAAACTGTGCCTGGTTTTCTTCTCCTCTTTGCACTGTTTTACAGCCTTTTTGAAACCTGGAACTGTTTCCATAATGTGTTTCCTCAGAATGAGCTGGTTAACTTTCTACAGTTTCTCCTGTGAATCCGAGCTGCTGATAGCTTAGGTTTGTGTATTTATTTATTTGTTGCAAGGAAAATAGAGATGGTTGCTTGAATGAATCCGTAATGCATTACAGGTGTGCCAGTTCTTGACTATGGGCTGTTCAGTGAAATACTTTATCCAAAAGATGCATTGCTCCTTTCAATCTTTCAACTTACTAGAAAACAAACAAATGAACAAAAAAAAAAAAAAAAAAAAGTCAAAATGAAATGAAAAGCAACAAACCACTTTGATTCACATAAGGTAGAGGAAAAATCTAAATTGATGGAGGAAGAAAATCGGTGATCTGTCACATCTGCAATCTGAGAAAACAGAGAATAATCTCAAGCGGACAGCTTTGAGCTAAGTCCCAGGCCTGAGGGGGTGAGCAGCTCTCATCACTAACATCAAGTTAGGAACGAGCAGGGATTTTATATCATTTTGATGATATTGACAAAGCCATTTTGACTTTTCGTGCCAGCAACTTCAGTTTCTGCAGTGAGAGAGCCCGGTGGGCTATGCTAACGCAGCGCCTTCGGCATCGATCCAGCCGCGATGCTGCCGAACCCGGGGCGAAATGCCCCGTAACCCCCCCCCCGCCCCGAGCACGCGCTTCCGTATTTATTCACGGCGTAGAAGTAAATGGCAGCGTAACTCTGTGGAATTTGGGAGATTTGTGCTTGCTGACATCAAGACTGCATTTGATATTTAATCTTCAGCCCGTAAAAGTTACAGCCGCTGCTTTTAAAATATGCTCATAGAAGCTGAACTGATTGAGCCCCTCCAAGTACAGCTGCTGTTCGGAGCTGGACAGGAGGAGAGACAAGGCACCGTCTTTTACCAGCCCGCCCTCCTAAATTGCCTCTGCTTTGATATTTTGGATGACCCTAACATAAATCAACAGTTGCAGCCCTGGGTAGCTTATTCAGTAAGATGAGGTTTGTAAATAAAGCACAGATTTCAATCCAGAGTAGCTAAAGATCAGTTTGAAAAGGAGAAACGTTTTGCACATGGTTCGTGTGCTCACAGACGTGGGCAGCTCTTCAGGCTGTGGAAGCAGCATTTGACACAATGCACAAGCATTTTTGACACAAAATCGTAAAGAATTTAATTTAATTCGATTTACAGAATAAATTGTTATAAAACTACGGAAGCAATGGCAGGGAGGAACTTCATAAAGACGTTTGCAAACCCTTGGAGTCGTCTTGATCGTGTATCCCCGAATGTCTTTGGCATTGCTTTTGGTGACCTCCACGTGTGAGCTAGCTTGTGCTCCGAAATACCTTTCCTCCTCAGTGAGTCTTTGCCAAAGGCAGAGGTCACGGCAAGGCGCCGGGAGCAGAGCTTCCCCCGCCGGCAGCTGCCTTCTCTTTCCCTGAGCCGCAAGCGCTTTGCTGACAGTTTTCTAGCTTGTGTGATCTCTGGAACTCATCACTTTAAAGGAAAAAAACAAACAGCATCTGTGCAAGAAACGTGTCCCTGGTAACTCGGCGTTGAAGGACGCCGTGCACGTAAACCGTGGATTCCCACAGCAAGCAGCACGGAGCTTCCCTGCAGCTGGGGCACTGCTGACCAAAAAGGGAAATCTGCCATAAATTAGAGCGGCATTTTAAAAACTTTGTGAGCAAACAGTCATGAACCTGCTTTGCTCTTCACAAGTGTCTGCGGCTGTGGTGTGCGGGATTGCCGCTGAGGAGCGGAGGATCCCCACCTCTCTGCTGAATGCCCTAGCTACGGGGCAAAGCAGGCATCTCCCAGCAAGAGTAGGAGTATCGTGGGGAAAGGAGAAACCTTCTTAAACCAGGCATCTGCGGCGCCTGCAGTGCGCAAGAAGCTGATTTGTTTAGGGTGAGGAATGAGCCATGTGTTTGGCTGGAAAATTCAGAAAGGTTTTATGGGTTTGTAAAGCAGCACAGGCTGGCTGAAGGAGCAGAGGGCTCTCTGAGCACTAGCTGCATCTGCTCATACGTCTGGTCTCAGCACGCTCAAGTTTTATGCCAGTTATTTCTCCTCCAATTCTGAATGGCCATGATGGCTTCAAAACCCATGCTACTGCTGATGCAACTGGTACCCAGAAGTGCTATGCTGACCAGGACTGCCCCATCGTTTCCTCCTCCTTATATCTCCATCTGTATCTGCCTGTCAGCAGTTGCTTTACGGTCAGCTGTGAGGTCCTGGGGCAGGAAATCTCCGCTGATTTTTGTACAGCAGCTGGCACAGTGGATTCCCAGGGATACCACAATACAACATAGCAATCAGCTATCTGGCACGCACTTGCTCCGGAAAGCATGCCAGCTATTCCCTGCTTCTCCGTGTTGCGAGTGCAAGTCTGCTCAGCCTGTGAGTTGCCCATACGCAACAGTGGCCCACAGTACTGAGCTGTCTTCCTCACGCAAACTCCTGCAAACTCGGGCTTTAGCCAGCGTAGGAGATACTGTAGCTGTGAACCGTGGGAGCTGAAGACCCACACCACACTGCAAGGGCTAGATGTTCAGGTGACATCCATGTAGCTGTCTTCACCGTTGAACCGGAGACTGCTATCTAGCTGGCTGCCAAGCCTTGTTTGAAAAAAAAATACATCATTATTTTAAGCAGCGGTTATTTCATTACTGTGGCAAAAGAGATTGTGGCCATTTAAAGCATTGTGATAGAGTCTGTAATGTAATTAGGTGATCCTGAAAAAGCAATACTGGAATTCAATCACTCTGAGCTGTCCGCGTTGGCTTCCTGAAAGCAATCAATCCGTGCGGCAAAGGAAGCCTGCTGTTCTCCGGCCCCCGGGGTCTCTTTCTCCTACGATGTACAAAAGGCTTTTTTGTCAGGACCAGCAAATCTATTTCCCCAGCTTAGCTAAAGATATGAAAACAATGGCCGGACTATCCAAACGATTTGTCCTCCTTTCCGCTCTTTGCTTTTCTCTTCCCTGGTTTCCGCCTTTCCCTGGTTTGGGGATCACCGACGTACAGCTGATGATTATACGTTTGTGGGGGCTCTGCCGATCTCTGCACCGGTGTAAAACTATAAATCAGTGAAAACCTTTCTGCATTAGGAGCAGGGTACTGAAGGGCAACATTCAAATCCCTATTTCCGTTAGCTTGAATAGAATTGATAAAAAGCTTTTAAAAATATAAGTCACTATCTAAGCTCCTATTTGGGGGCCTTAATGTATAATTACTCTTTTTTGTCATTAGTATCATTTCTGTATGCTGAGAGGTTTGATCTGTAAATATTGTCCTAGAACTTGTCATTCATTCATAATTCTACCAAAAATGTTCCACTCTAATTTTAGAACTTCCCACTTGGTGGCTAGGAAATTGATTTATTCAGGGTGTTTTTTTCACTTTGTAATAATATACCACTTGTCTGTGTTAAAATATATATACTTTCCTTCCACCAAGTAAAATTCCACCTGTTTGATACCTGTCCAAACTTGTTGAGGTCTATAGTAGTTACATCACTGAAACCAAAGACAGAATTTAGTCAGTGTCTATCTTCTGTGCATTTGTTTGCCCAGTAGGCCTCCAGGGCTCAAAATACCTGGGAGAGGTAAAATGAAGTGTCTGACTCAATGAAGCTACCACTAGCTAATGATTCCCAATTGCAATAGATGCAGTTTTTCTAAAGGAAAAACTTTCTTTAAGAATCACATCTCCCCTGCAGCGGTGAGAATGCCAGCAGGCACCCTGCGTGCGCTGCTGCAGCAGTCAGAAGAGATTAACAGCGTTTCCCCAAGGCTTTCCAGGGGAATCAATGCTTGCTAATCTTTAGAAAATTACACTAACGAGCTCTAGGCCTGAGCTGCAGGAGTTTGGCGCACTGGTCTCTGAAATCACGCACAGGCCGTTAATATATCAAGGCTTTAATGAACCAGAAAATCTCCAGTAAGCGCAGGCCAGAGAGATGTTTTAAATTCCCATCTCTCCAGAGCTGGTGGTACGGAAGACAATAAAGTCTGCAAGCAAAAATGCTCTTCTGGGGACTGATCCAGTCTGGGGAGCAACCCCAACTCCTCAAAGATATTTAGGCTTTAAAGTCCACTAAAGAAGATGATCAGCAGCTCTTGAGAAATCCTGAACTTACTCAACTTGCTCAGAAATCCTAGAATCACAGCTTCCATAAAAACTGAAGGTTGTTGCGGCTATGGATGCTAGGTATCATTTCAAGAAGAGAATTCACCTCTTTTCTCCTGCTTCAAACCATAGGCAGAACTAGAAGGTGTAGCTGGTCAAAACGTGATTGCTAGAGAGACTAGAAACATGAAAATTAATGAAATCCTGTTCTAGCTTGCATTAAAAAAATCTTTTTTACTAATCATAAAAGATACTAATTTCCTGAGCAATTTTCTAATTTGCTTGGTGCTTATGAAATATATTGCCTGATATCTACTCTATTTCCTATTGGACACTCTGCAACGTTGACTAATCTCTAAAAGAAATAAGCATCTGTTTCCTTCATGGTTTCTGTCTGATTTAAGGTAATTACACTCCTACACAACATATCATAGAGAAAATTAGAACTGATGGGTTTTTCTCAGAAGACTTTCTAGCTTGTAATCCAAGAGGAATGCACTTTGGATTTTTCTTTAAAAGAATCAGCTTGCAAACTTTTGTCCCTGATCCTGGAAAGAGTTCAGCGAGCTGGTTTCAAGTCCTTGAAACAAAGCAGGTGCAGACGTCATTGCAGAATCAGGACCCAAGGGTCTCCTGCCTTTAAACTTCTCATGACTAGCACATCCTCTGTCTGTCCTGGTACAGCAAGTGACCTGAGCAGCCCACAGGTGTGATGGTAGAAATAAAAAAGCTGTTTTCTCATGGAAAAGAAAAGTACCCAAAAAAGAAGGAAAAGAATCCGAAATTATTAAGAAAAGAATGCACAGTGCAGAAGGCAAAGCCTTGGGGCTAATCACACCACCTTTTGGAGGCAGGGAAGATATTTTCTGTAATTCTTGTCCCCTGTAATTTGAAGCACTCTGACTTCAGCTCCCTGTGTGTGCTAGTGCTGACGATGAATGGCCCACCAGAGGTTTTTGCAGAACATCGATAGACAGATTGCTGTGTCCTCAGCTTCCACGTGGTGTTCCTCAATCAAGAACACCATGAGAATCGGCATCTCCATGTGTGGTCCTTGTATTTGCGCTAATTTAAAAAAACCAACATAGCATCTTTATGTTTGTTTTGGGGGTCAAGTATTCAGCTTTCTAATCCCTAGGGGGCAGTTCCTTCAAAACAAAAACCGCTCAGTGTCTCGGCTGTCCTGACGTGGAGGCTCAGCTCTGTCTTTGTTTTCAGATGCGTGATGTTTTTTTCGTCTCTGTCAGCAGCTATTTTTTCCACTCTGCAAGTGCTGTCACTTAAAAGGCAAAGCAATGTTCCCATTCAGACAAAAACAACCGGACATGCATCGTAGTAAGGACTTATATTTTCCAGAGCTCCTTAGCTTCTGTGACTTTGCTTTCAGATTTTAATAAGAATCCATTTGTCTTTTTTTTTCATATTGCTCATTCTGACATGGGGAAAGGGTAATTATTAGCTTAAATTTGGCTCCAAATTAAAAATGCTGTGGAACCAGCCTTTTTTTAATGCAGCCTTTGAATGATTGGGATGTTTCCTTGCATAAAATCCTCAATGAAAACTGTATTTGAAGCCAATATTTGACTCCCCTGCAGAGTGTGAAACCCACAGATTTCAGCACAGATGCTGGAATCTCTCTGCCAATAAGACCCATAGCAGTTCTGCTTGCAATGGCAACAGGATTTCATCCCAAAATACAGTGGTCCTAGAGCATTTTGCCCTAGCTGAGGATCTGCCACTAAGAAGTGGGAAAGTTAAAACAGAGGGAAATAACTTGAAATGTTGCCACTTGAAAAATGCATTAGAAGTAGTACCAGGTTCTTCACTCCATTGCCAGTTTTCTCACTTTACAATCCCACATTTCTACTTTATAAGATTGGATTTTTTTTTCCTTTCTTTCTTGTTTTCTGCAACTTGCACCAAAATGGTGGAGGAAGTTGATCAGAAATAGGAACCAGTCCCAAAATCTTGCCCATCTATGAAGTGGGAGGGCAAGCACAAACAGTTGACTGGAGGGCCCTCTGATGGACTCTGCTTTCTGTAAACTAGAATTTCACACATACTCTAATGTAAACCCTTACTCCCCCATCCTGAGTGGGTTGGGGTGAGACTGCATTACATTTCAGAGGGCTGTGACCCAGAGAAGCCCTTAGAACCTGTAAATACAATCTCTTCTTATCCCTGAGTCTTGGAAACGCTGGTCTGCTATCAATGCTGGTCTCCTGTCGAGCATCATTGATCTTCTAGCATTTCGCTGTTCCCTTTCCTCCACTTTGTGACTCCAGAGAGAGTCAAAACTCGCAGACTGGGGAGCCAAGGGTGCTTGTAATTCCGGGTGTTAATTGTGCTTTGGGTTCAGGACCATCATTGCATTCATTTGCACAGCAGCTGGGACCGTGAAGTCATGCTCTGCGATGAGACCTCCCCAGTGTTACAGTCCTTCTTGCAAAGTCAGCAAATAAGACCTTTTCGCACGGACATGTTTTGGGATTTACCTTCACACTGTCATCCATTAATTCTCACAATCTGAGCTGATTGAAACACAAAGTCCGTCTGCTTGGATCTTAACTGCTTACATTAGTGCTTTTCTTTGCCTCATTTTCGATGTCATTATAAAACCCTTTCTCTGCTTTTCTTCTTTCCTTAAATAGCAGTTTCATCCCCTCGGAGGAATAGCTGCAGATTCCTGGACGTGCCCTGTTCTCCCGACCTTGGGCTCCCATAGACTCCCCAGTGCGGTGGGAGGGAGGCGGTAGGCACCGTATAAGGATAAACTACAGCAGCAGTGGGGCCGATCCACCCCCACTTTGGTCGATGGAAAGACTCCAGCTGGCTCCAGTGGGCACTGCATGAGTCCCATACTGGGCACGGTAATGAGCTAGCCAGTTCGCATGGCATTTGTTAAGCCACAGCAGCAGCAGAAGTGCAGACATTACTCATCTCTCAAGATATGTAGGGTTAAGGCCAAGATTTCTTGCTGATCTGCAGGCTCGGTGGGGCTCCTTGGGGCCCTTTCCACATCTCTGCGGTTTTGCCAGTAACCCCTCATCTTCAGGCCAGTGCTTCAGGGCGCTCACTAATGTTGGACCAGCAAGGCCCTCTTTTCCTGGTGGCTCCAAACCTCAGATCTGTAAAGGGTTAGTTTACAAAGCCCTGAGTCAAAAATATGCTGTTCATGTTTCAAAGAAACCAGAAATTATTTTCTACATCTGTTCTCCACTGAGTTGGGAAATTTAAACCACTTTGGGCTAGTGGATAGTGAGGAGAAGGTGAAACTGGCTAAAATGTCTTCCACGACACTGGTCAGCACACTCGTCATCTCCCAAGTATTCAAAATTCCCAGGCTAGGCAGAGTGTAAAAGTTCTTCATAGCGTTTTTTCCTGGAAACTAGGAAACTGAGGAAATATGTTGGTATTTGGTTTTGTGAATACTTGTCAAAATGGAAAAGATTTTTAGTAAAAGTGTTATCATCTAAAATGGTGGCTTCTTTGTAAGTACTGGCAACTTAAAACAGTGAATCCTCTTATTTGGGGTAAAGCAGTCAGTTCTTCCTCTGCTGAGCGTGTTTTCTCCATGTTTCCAGAAGCTGCTTTGTTTCATGAATCACCGCTCCAATGGACATATTGTGTCGAATGTGTTTGCATATGCATTCCTGAGACCTTGCATTTGCCCCAGCAGCCCCTTGGAAATTGCTGACTGCCACCCTCACTAATGGGCTGATCTTGCAAATAGTTATTCAGTTGAAGTTGGTTATATTTGCATTTATTATCTGCACCAATCTCTTAGGAAATAATCACTTGCAAAACAGTCAAGATGATACCATGTTACATGTAATTATAAATCTAGGTTGATGTCAGAGAAGGGGGAGCAGCATGTTTTTTTCCTAAAAGAGGGAGAAAGACTGTAGGAGCTTGTCTGCTGTGCTAGGTCATGTGTGACCTGTCTGCAAGTTATAGAATATCTGACCCAAATTCCAAAGTTTTCCCATGAGTATTGGCATGCCTTTCTATAGTGCAGACTGCAGAGGTGGCTTATTAGTTTTCATTCTCCCTTAATTTGAGTAACTTCCTTCAAATTGTTTAAATCTCTTTTCCTTGATAGGCCTTTGAGGATGAGGAGCTGCTTTGTAATAATTCACAATTATCTTATATGAGCTGTTTTTTGTGATGTTCAAATATACCAGTTTAGTTCAGTAACAGACAGTGTGAAGAACAATTGAGAATTCAGAACCACAGCTCCAAACAAGATTTCTCCTTGAGAAAGCTCAGCAGTGAATCCTAAGCTATTAGCTGGGGAAGATTCTACTTCAACCGAATTTTGCAGCTTGCTTTGTCAATGTTGATACAGAAATTAGTACAGAGAATGAAGGAGCTCTCTGGTCAAGCCATCTTTTGGAAGATGTTTGTGGGAGGTAGAGATCTGCTTTGGAGTGTCTAGAAGCAGGCCCGTCTGGTCTTCCAGATGGTAATCATCAGGTAAAGAGCTATGCAGAGAGTGCAAATTGCTTCTAGCCCCTTGGAGTCTTACATTTGGAAAAAATGATTACTTTGGTTTGCAAAAGCTGACTGGGGCTTAGGCCTGGCAACAAGCTCCCAAAGCAGAGAGCTACAGGAGTGGGGAGAGCTAGGTGTATTTTCTACAAAGCTAATGCAGGCTCTTCGTAAATATAGCAGAAGGGTGGTTTTACTCCATTGAGACAAAGACAAGGGGGAGTTGCATCCAGAGATGAAGAGACACAACTAACACTTCCACTGTTCCAATTCTTTTAAGAGTCGGGGAAAGCTAAACTGCAAATGCCGTAACTTTTCAATCACAGTCTGAAACAGCTGTTTAAGTCTGCACAGAATAGTAAGTCTGTCCTACTGCAAACAGCATAGCCTGGGCTCTTTGACAGAAGCACGGAGTAAATTGAGACAGAAAGTTTGTAGCAGCTGCAGGTTCTGCTGAACTGAGGCCCCAGATGAAAGGCTTTGTTTATCATTAGTCTGCATTATCATGTTGCGACAAGGATTTTCCCTCTACGTACACATACATGCTCAGTAAAAGAATGAATATTAGGCTTGCAGACCTCAGTGCTCCAAAATCCTCGGGGAGACCCAACACTGACTCTAGCTGTTCCAGTGCGTCTTCCTGACGAGGACCCCTTCCTGTGCTAGGGCTGCTCTGAGGAGCTGTGGGAGATGTCCTTTAGCCATCAGCTGAAGTAGTCTTGTTCTTTTAGCTCTGAAGGAGTTGGTGGGACAAAGAAATGCTGTGAATCCTCTTCTCCAGGCTACTGACTCTTCTCTTAATCCCAACATATGGGGGAACATCCGTTTTTGCCATAAAGTCTGAAGGTAGAAAACATACAGTGGAAGGCCTTTCACTCCAGGTGGAGAAGATGTAGTTCAGAGCCCCCAAATGTATATGGACTATGAGGGACTTGGTATTTAACAACACGAGAAGCTATGATTGAATTAATCCACTATTCTCCTTTTTTGCAGTTGTTTGGGGGATTTAGATCAAGAAACTAATAAAGGAATGCCACAGCCTGCCAATAATGTAATTAAGGGATCAAGCCTCATCTGGTATTTCTCATGCCAGAGAGCTTGCTGGATATAAGTTGGAAAAAAATCAGATTCAAGACTTCTAAGAGCAGATGAAGAGCTATTATGAAAATGTATTTGAATATTCAACAATCCCGTCTCTCCTGCCTCCAAACTCCATCAGAATGCAGGAAATGTGGGTGGTGGAATAATGCAGCTATTCTGAAACGACTAAGCACAGAAAGCGAATTGTTGGATCTGAATGTGTAGACATGAATCGGTTGATGGCCTTGAAAGACAGGTAGACTTGGAAAGGTATCTGGAATTCAAGCCAAGTCAACTGCAAATGTTTATCCCACACTATGGAAGTCTGCTGAAAGAATGGGCCAGAATTTGGGGCCAGATGTTCTAGTTTGGCCTGACTGCTTCTGGAGTGTCCTGATAATAGCTTTAGGGGTCTTACTTTATTCCTGGTTTTTGCCTAAGATGCAGTGTTTTGCCTCGATCCTCCTTTCAAGCCACAACACTGGGAACTTCAGCAAAGTCCACCCCAGCCTAACTGACCCATGGGACTAGAAGATAAAATATTCTCTGATACTTAGAGCATATTCTCCTGCTTCTACTAATTAGATACCTCTAGAGGATTTATGATTGCCATATTTCAGACTGGACAAAATATATAACTGTGTGCACTACGGAAATGATTTGCACTGGAACATGTCCAGAATTACTGGGCCCTGGAAATCTCACACAGATGGAGCAAAACTTCTTGAGCGTAAATCTGAACTCGATACCTGGCAAGTTTGTTACCTGCCCTACAGATATTAGATAGCCAGCACTAGAAAGAGCTCTAATGTACCAAGCAGCTGTAGATAAAGAGATTTGATATGTTTCTCCATGATTTTTCTGAGGGGTAGTAATATAAAATAAAAATATAAATAATAAAAAATAATAAAATAATAAAAATAATAAAAACAAATATTATAAATAATAAGAAATATAAAATAAAATCTGGGAGAGATTGAAGACTGATATTTATACATAATTTTTTATATGAAATATTTAACTAGAACGTTGAATTAAAACTGAACTAGATGTTTTTGAACACATGAAGAATCACGTGACGAATAACAAAAACAACGGTCCCATGCAGTGCTGGGAGTGTCCTCTCAGGAAAGTCCGTTTCTGCGGCTACATTCAGTGCTCAGCAATGGCAGAACCCAGGTCTGTAATACAATATATTTTTTAGCAATGCTTTCAATCTCTGCCTAGTGCTAATAGGGTGTTTAGAGAGTTTTCACTCTGTGCTTAGCTAACAATATCCAGATTGTTTTGCTGCAGAAGTAGAGACTCCCATTGCTGGTGTCTCCGTGCAATATTCAAAACATTGACTTTGCAGCAGAGATGTCACCAGTTCTTGTGCTGTTGTTTTCCCATCACGTAAAGATCCCCTCATCCTTCTCAGTCCTCCTTTCTGTTCCTTACCGGAATGCTTTACAGCCGCTGCACAAGAGCGGAGCCTGGAAGCAAGCTGAACACGGCAAAGCGTGCCGGCCAGCAGCTGCCTGCGGCGGAGGCACGGCATGTCCAAAGTACCTTCCCGCTTCCCCTTTATGTCAGGAATGGGAAATTCGGTATTAGGCAACATCTGCAGCAAAATGCAAGTTACTGTCATCCTAAAAACGAGCAGCTCGCTGGAGGACAATAATTTTCCTATTAAGGAGACTCTATTCAGATGGATAGTTTTGTGCTGAGATAAAAGGTGGAAACTCTCCATGTATCTCTCCCAGCCGGCTGAACTATTCAGAAGGAATTCAGCTGGAATACTAAACCTTTCTGTTCAGGCCCATTACACAGAGACCTCACATGGAGACACAAGGGGAGGAAACCCCTTACATTATACTTCTTCCAGCACCTTCATTCAAAAAAAAAAAAAAAAAAAAAAAGGCTATGTCTGACAGCCGAGAAAGTGCCTTGCTCAGCTGAGGAAACAACATTGGCCAAGATATAAGCTAGGACATGCATCTCTTAATTAGAGGTACATACCTCAGAGAGGACACTAGCTGAGGTCTGTCACATTTGCCGGTCACACTGAAGCTTATAAAAGTCTGGGCTTTTGGAGAAGGCATCGGCCAGGTATTCGAGGACATGTATGGTCATCAGCAACCTCCCTTTTTGGAAGCCTTTCTCGTAGGAACGTTTTGGCTTTGTGACACTAGTTTTACATAGCTTCATTTCTGGTTTTGGGATGACATGTAAATTTATTTGTAGCCCAAGCCGAGAGAGAATTCAGAACACTGCCTAGGGAGAGCACAAAGACAGGAGCCATTTGAATCTCTTCCTGGGCACCCTGAAGTCAGTGGAGAATGAGATCTGGGCCATGTAGCACTATCCATCAGAGCTGTTAGATAGCAGAGACCTGTATATCCCCATCAGACCAGGTGGATGGTGGGAAAATGTCTACTGAATTCCAGACACTTCTTAAAGACATAAAAGGGATAAAATACTGATAACTAATGACTCCCAGATAAGCCTAGTCTGCAACAGCTCGAACTACTGCTGCCTATCATCAACCAACTTTCGATAAAACCTTCTTTCTCAAGAGGTCAAAGGCAAAGTGGGATTTTCTATAGCTTGTTTAACCCTGCTCTTGGGATAAGAGAAGACAAGAAAATCCATCTGCCTTCTCATAGCAAACTACTTAAGAGCAGTGGGGTGATACATCAAATGTGACTTTCAGGCTCCAAAATCCTTGGGTCTCTTTTAAGAAATTCTGGAGCAAGATTACTGACAGCAAATCTCTGTTTCCCCGCACAGCTGCAGCAGTGCTCTCCACCCTGCTGCTCCCTGCATGGTTCCTCGTTCTTGTAGAGCGTCTGAGGCTGTGGTATGTCGGAAGCACAGCTCAAGTTGCACATTAGCAGCTATTCTGGGGAGTATCGACACACACTGGAGGCCAAGTGTAAACACTATGCTTGTGGAGGATGTGCTCAGAGCCGATGTAAGGAGCCCTGGCTTTCTCAGAGCTCTTAAGTCATTTGCCTTGTGGTTGGACCTGGAAAATCACTTATGGTCCTTGCCAAAGTGTTCATTGCCTCGGAGAAGCCACAGCAAAGAATGAGTTAATTTTTAATAGTATGTGGGAAGCTGAAGTGAAAGGTTGCATAAAGGAAACCATATGCAAGCATAATGGTGATATATATATACCTTGCCCTTCATCTGCCTTGCTTTGTGTTTGCAGGTGCCACAGACAGGCACTTTATCCATACCGTTACTATTTCTAGATGTAGGCAGGACGCTGTTGTAGTGGGAAACCATCCGTCTCTGTGGTTACAGGCAGGCATGTTTCAAATGCAGAGAGATGCAGCCCCAAAAACAAACTGCTTGACCATGGGCAAGTCTTGGGGGGTAAGTGCAGGGAATCAGACAGCCCTCCAGCCAGCAAATAACGCCCGTTTCGATGGCAGATGTAAAACTGTGCCTGTGTGCATGAAGTGTGCCTTTCAGGTGGTTGTATTCATCTTGTAAAATCCACTGAATCTGTAGCGAGAGTAACACTCCAGGGTGAAGTCTTTCCTCCACTGAGATTACCGTGAGGTTTCCAGTCCGACTCACCGCTCCCAGTGGTTGCAGTGTGAGAGCTTCACAGTAAGTTCCCGCCATCCAAAACATACAGCAAACCCCTCTCATGTGCTCCCCCCAGCCCCTCACCCAGCTCTCCCACCTCCCTTGCGGGAGTGCTGACTGCTCACAGAGGCCTCTTCGGGGACAAAAGAGTCTGGGACAACAGTGCCCCAGAGAGAATGAAACGTTGAGTTCCTACAAAAACCACAACTCCGGGCAGTCCCACCCAGAGGAATTGTCTGGGCTTCCCAGCAGTTTCCTTGGGGCGCAGGGCAGCAGGGCAGCCACCCGCTGCACAGAAAGGCAGTCCTCTTCCCCGCACTATGTACTTTTCCCCCTTGTAATTAATATAATGCTTTGATCGTATGTTTTAAGACTTCCTGCTAATTTTGTTAGTGGGAGGCAGCATTCATGAGAGTGCTTCTCTAATAACATTCGGCTTAATTTATCTCTCATATGCAATAAAACCAGTTAAAAGTAGAAACACTTTATATTCTTCTTTATAGGCTGTTCCAAATGGATAGGGACCACTTAATTTAGACCTATGCCAGACTCTGTGAGGGCTTTAGGCCAGAAGCTGTAAGGAAATCACCTGTCTGTGTTTTGCATTGCTTTTGATCTTTTATTTCATCCTATAATTTCCCACTGGAGTCCAGTAGTAACAAACATCTGGCACAGACACAATGGCCAGCTTTTCCTGCTTAGAGAAGGAATGAGTCCATACTGAAAAACAACATTAGATGTCTTCCTGTAGGGCTGCACCTAAAATAACCCCTGAGTGAGGCAGAGTACTTATTTGCACTCTGTGTAATAGGAGATCATCTTCAGTGCATGGTACTCCACAGAGATGTTGGAGTTTCTTTTATTTGCTTGTTTGCTTATCACCTTCACACATTTGGCAAGGAACACTTCCCATTGCTAGTCCGTGCAGTGAGTAATCCCACTCAGTGGTTGGGGTCTTGGACTAGAAAAAAGTAATGATTACATTATTCCTGCTAAGGATGACTTTTGCAAAAGACAGATTGGAGGGATGACTATATAGATACAAGTGATGCTCTCTGTGTCCCTGCTGGGAAGTACGGCACTTCCCATACATTTCCCTGCATTTTCAGATTTGGCTGATGGAGGCTGGATCAGGGCAGTGGTTTTGCTGTGGTCATAACAAAAACACTCTCTCTTTACTTGCTTTTGCTTTTGCTGGTCTCCTAAAACCAAGTGGGAGTCTGACTGATAAGCCCTAAGGGCAGAGCCTTCACAGACAGCAGGGAGTAGCAGGGAGGAGTATTAGCTTGCTTTTTTTTGTCACTGTGGTCAATGTTGTGACTCTATTTTCTTGGTGTATCTGGCCCACAAGAAGGTCTGGAAGTGCTCCAGCACACTTTGCTGATCCTAGTGCAAATGTTTCAGGTCTCCCCCAGGACACGTGAACCCATTTCCCAAGCCCATGCAGTACTTCTGGCAGCCCCCCGCAGGCTGCCCTTCGGCAGCTGTATTTACAGATGTGTGGGAGGCAGAACATGCTGTAGCCTTTCTTTCCTATTGGTACAGGTAATATCAACAGTCTCTATCCTGATTAATCACCAGAAAACCGTTGCCCCTTTGTTTTTGGCAATAGGACCTATACAGGGCTGGAAAAAAAACAGCAGGCCTGTAAGCTTTATGGGTAAGGAGTTGCAGCAAACACTGACATGAAGGTACTGTGATTACATCAAGCTAAAATGATTCACCCTATGCTACCAGAATGGAGTAAGACTTATGTGCTCTGAGGAAACTCTCTCTTTGACATCATCTTTCTCTAAGAGTCAGATCTTTCCTCTGGGAAAGGGGAAATCTTGGCTTGGACTGACCTACCTCACTTGTTTTTGGCTGCACAGAGACATTTTTCCATGGCTGCACAAACACCCCGTGACTTTCACTCAGAACCTCCCTGAGAACATTTTTTTAAACCATTATTTAATTCATTCTAATTGGGCAGCAAGAATCCTGGTTCCAAAAGTGATTTTGTTCTCCTAGCCTGATAGAGTGCCTGTCCTTCTATTCAGATACATCTCCCTCAGCTCTCCTTCACTGTACTATGAGTGATGCTGAACTTTTCACAGGTCCTGGGGATACACTCAAGTCTAGGCCATGTTCTTCTACTCTCACCCGACTGCAATTTATGTTACTGCAGAATCTGCCCTACTGAAGTCATTCATGGACTGGAAACTTGCACAGGTCTGTACACAGCAGATGACTCTTCTCAGGGATGATGTATGAAGCTGTCTCATCTAACATGTTTGGAGGCCACAGGAATTTTGTGTGAGGAACTGCACTACAAATCTTGAAGCAGAGAAATCTTGGCTTACTGATGTAGTGCATATTCCTCTATCACTTATTCCATGTCATGCATGGAATAACAGTATAGCAGCTTTGTATGGAGTAGCTCCACTCAGAGTATATGATCATGGCCCAACTGTTGTGTATAGATAGGATGTAGTTCTACAACTCCAAAATCTGGTTAGCAGTAAAGTCATTAAAGACCTTTAACAAATCCTAAAGGAAGCTAGAGGATATTCCCTTTAAACTTCTAATTATTGCCAGTGACTCTTGTGTCCTAAGTATTGTGCCTGATTCCCATTATTACTTCACAAGCTGCTGCGAATCCTTTATACTAATAGTTGGAGCCATACACTTACCCAGAACTACTTCGATAAACAAGAAATTATTTAGAAAGTCAAAACATCTTTTTTTTCCTGACTGGGCTGTTTAAGAGTGAATTTGACAAAACATGAACCTCTGTAGTGGGAGCAGGAAGCCTTCATCATCCAGTGAGGTGGATTTTCTCTCAGTTTTGGTATGTACTAGAGTTGTGCTGATACTGCGTAAACCCGGGCTGTGATACGGACTAGGCAATGCAGTGAAAAGATGCTTGGGAAGATGTTGGATCCTGAAGGCTGAGCAATAAATTAGGCTGGGCGTAGTAGCTTGATTGCCTTGCTAGTCTTGTGATCTTGGAGTGAACTTGGATAGCTATATCTATGTCTGCTGCAATGCTGAGCAAATAGCCTAGTCTGTGCCTCAGTTTCCCCAAACAAAAATAGAGATAATCTGATCCAGGCATTGCCTGTAGTCCTTTGAGAAGTTAAAATAAAAACTGTTGGGCAAATGAGGGCTAAGTATCATAATGCCAACCTTCATTTTTATGTGAAGTCCACACCAGCTGCTGGAAGGAGGAAACGCAGGAGGATTCCAACTTCTTCAGCATACAGTCCATGAACTGTAATATGCAGACTCTTGTTTCTCCTGGGTAAATGTCAAAGCTGCATATCTGCCAAAAGAAAGGCTAGTAAATGGTTTTATGTACTAATTTTTAGAATTATAATTATATTAATCTTTAGAATTAGTTGCTCCAAGTCCAGACTGCAAATATATGAAACAAACAAACAAACAAAGTGAAGTTAGGGAGATTTATTGAGAACAGTTGTTGCTTCATGCTGTTTGGGGCTTCAGCGAGAGAACAGATGAACAAAGTATCAGCACAAAGTCGTAGATTAAGTGGGACTACTCTAATAAAAACCACTTGTTTATTCTATGCAACCAGCCCTGTCATTTGTCACCTTATAGCACAGGAGTCAGGATGTTAGTGGTAGCTCCCAGTTGTGCCTGAAAGATGCTTCATCAAGGTGCAGTTATTAATGATTGCAACAAACAGTGAAGATTTGTTCTTAAAAAGAATTGGAGACATTCTGTTGTGTGAGACAAAGCTCTCTGAGCAACAACAAATAAAGCCACAAGTAGAAGACTTAGACCAGTGATAAGGATGCGCTGAACTCTCTGCTAAAGCTGCCTGAGTATGCTTTTCGTAACTCCTGCCCAGCTGCTGATTTCAGCCAAAAAGTGGGTGAGTTTGGCATGTAGGTGCTGAGTTCTGCCTTCATCTGAAACTAACGGTTTTGGTCATCAGAGAGCCACTTTGCATCGTGTTAGACTGATTTGTGAACATGAGCTGGCCCTCACTGAATGCAAAAGAAGTGAGATACCCTGAGGGAAATGGCCTGTTTAAAGGAAAAACAAGATAGGACCTATTTTAAAAGTGTGAGCACAGCTCTGGGAGAAAAAAGAACCATCAGGATGGTGCAGAACATGTAACAGGAACTTGAAGCTGAATTTTCTGATAGGCTTTTCTCAGCAGGAGGGTGGCAGAGAGGTGAGGCCTGTATGTCCTGGAGGACTTTTCAGCTCAGGTGGCTCCCTGGGCTGGTCTGTGCCTGAAACACCCATGGAGTGAGATGCCCTGATGCTGTCAGCCCCCCAGAAACCTGTCCGCACCATAAGGAGTGACACTGAGAAGCTATTGTTACTGCAGGAGCAACCTATGGATCAAGCAGTGATAAAGAATATACAACACAAAACAGTATATGGTCATTGCATCGATGAGTTGTAGTTAACTGCCGTCACCTTTCCGTTACCCAAGATAACGAAGGCTGAGAAAGCCTGGAGGAGAGAGAACAACCAATAATACTTTTCCTTTCTAGCAAACCAACAGAGCAAGCAGCAATCCTTAGAGATACCCCAGAGACATTTGCTGGAAGGGCATTCCTGTCCTTTGGGAGGCCATGGACTTCCACACAGGCACAGCTACACAGTGCAGCATCTGCCAGTCCCAGGAGGGCCTCCCTGGTATGGCTGCAACTATGAGAGAGAGGTTTAGGAGAGAATCCCAGTTTAACTCTTCCTTCTCTTTCTTCCCTCTTCTTCCCCAGTTTTCCTCCCAGAGCAGCAAGTCCCTGCTTGGCTTTTCTTACCAATTAAATTCTCTGGCATTAAGTGAGCAGCTTTTATTGCTAAGGAGCTTCCTGCAGCAACAGAGATGTGGACAGAACTGTCTCAAAGCCTAGTTACTGTTGGAAACCATTTAAACCTCTTATCTCTAAATAATTCAAAGGTATTCACTTAAGTACAGAGCTTTTGAAACTTGAATCTCACTTGTTCTTTGGATTCTCATCATCATATTCCAGCACAACTGAAGAAGCAATCCTTTGGCTACCAGCTACCTACTGCTATTGACACTTAGGTGTGGCTCAAAATGACTTATCACAGCTTTCAGATAAAAGGAAGGACTGGAAGTTTTTTGCATATTTGTCCACAGAGTACTGACCTGTGCAATGCTCCTATGCAGGCCCATCGTACAGGAATTACGCAGTAAACCCAATGCATCCCGCAAGCCTCCAGCCTGCTCTGCCTGGGCTTTCTGCTCAGGAGAGCTTTCTGCTCTTCTGCATATACAGGGTAGGTGAAGGCAATCAGGACGTAGTGCTCAGATATAGCGTAACTGTGCAGATCTGTTTCTTCCTTCATTGCAGGTAGGATCTGCACAGGCTGAGGAAGGAGAAATCCTTCCCAGAGGATAATAAAATAAATACTCAGCCTCACCTTTGCTTCAAGAACAGTATGTGCTGATAGCTGAGAGACTACGTACATGCATACATTATATGTATATATCTATATATATACACACACACATACCTATATAAGTGTGTGTGTAAATATATGTGCACAAGTATATACACACACATAAATATACATATAATAGTTACTCTGTTCTCTTCTTTTCTCTTTGGCACCTGCTTTTGGCCCATGCACCAGGAAGAGTGCTGGGTGCTTTCAGTCTGATTTCGTGAGGTCATTCTTGTTCTTGAGGCCCTTGGTTGCCTCATATTCGCGTAGGTGTCCAACACCCTACGTCTATTGTCAGGCACAGGCTGACTCATGTCCCCTTCCTTGCTTTCCGTTTGGCCGTGTCATTTCCAAAGCACCTTCCTTCCCTGTTCCCCACCCATGCTTAGGGATTTCGTTTTCCCTAATGGCCACGTCTTCCCCTTCTTCGAAATCACTTGCAGAAAGTTAATGTCAGCTTGGTGTAATTAAAACCTCTACATGTTTATCATGTTTTTAAATCATTTCCTTCAAGCGGTCTTCATATGAAGTTATCACTTTGTCAAAACATGATCCAAAACCACAGCTCAGGGCACAGTGGGAAGCACACAAAGGGAGCACCAAGTTGCCCAGAAAGTTTTGGTGAACTGTTTGCTAGAGGCAGCTGAGCCCACCCCTTCAAGACCTTTATTTCCCCTCGCGGCAGCTGTCATCTGATCCCACGCCTTGGCTTTGAATGGGGCTCTCTGAGGATGCCAGATGTTGGGAACAAAGGTCTAAAAATAATCTTTCCAAATAATCTTTCCATCTATCATTCAAGGAGAGCATGTGCTTTGTGTGAACATATGAGCTGAGAACCTGATCTAACTTGGAGCAAGGAAGTTCAACAGCAGCTCCTGGCTTCTGCTGTGGGCTCCGTGTTTCTTTTTTCTTTTTTTTTTTTTTTCCTTTCCCTTCCCAGAAGCTGCGCAGCAAAAGCAGCTCTCTCCAGCAATCAGCCCTCGCTCTCCCTCCCTCTCCGTCTCCCTCCCTCCCTGCCAAGACTCTGAATCGTCTGGATCCTGGAAAGCTGGGCTCCCTGTTTGATCTCGCACTGGGAAAATGGATTCCAGGGCACTGTCAGAGATGCGTTTCTGTAGAAAGATCATCGCTGCAGCCTTGTGTGTGTTAGTTTTACTCCCAGATTTGGGCTGTGCAAGGAATCTCTGGAAACGTGCTCTACATCTGAAAATGACGGAAAAATACGATGTGAGTAGCTAGCAGCGGGGCTGTTTGGGGGAGCTGGGGGTGTTTGCCGTGAAATGAGGGGGGGTCGTTACATCCAGTGTATGATTTTTAGAATAAGAAGTGTCTGAATCTGCAGTCTGTCCTTTTGTAATAGGGTTGCATTAAGTTTCTCAGGCTGTGCTAAACTTTTGCCACCTAGCTGCTGCAAAGGGAAACTTATGGAGGCACGCTTCAGCCGGTGAGAAATCCATTGGTGTTGCAGTAATCGCTGCTGCTCCCAGGAAATTCACAGAGCAACAAGGGAAGCCTGACTGGGGAGAGGGGAAATGTGCCTGGAAGGTTCAAAACCTACGTACGTGAGAATAGGTTTACTGAAAAGAAGGTGGTCTGCTTCGTTACTTAGAGCAGGGTTGCCTGCCCGCTTCCTCCACTGTTTTGGGGGGTAACTTTGGGCAAATGCCTCCAGCTCCCAGTGCTAATGTATACTGTAGGGATAGCATATAGTGGCATTCCCCAGGGCTGTGTGAATCACAGGAGCGCCGAGATCTCCAGAGCCACGGTGTAACGTGCCTATCACGCTAGCGGCGTACGATGGGGGAGACCCGTGCTCACGGCTCTGCCTTCCCTTTCCGCAGACCTGCACAGTCAGCTGGCACCAACCTTATTCATCTTCTCAGGCCATCACAGCTGAGTACGGCCCAGGGAAGGGCAGGAGACTCCGCAGGCATAGGTACCCAGGAGGTAGCAGAGCACTTGCTGTGCCAGACCTAGTGTGTTAGAGGGAAAAACCAGCTGTATGGTATGCTCCCAGGAGGTCCTGAACGCTGCCACCCTGGTTCCCAGCTCTGCTGTGAGTGGAGAACAGGATGAAGCTGAATCTCCTTTTGGTGTGGGCCAAAAGAGCCTGTCAGAGAAAAATCTTAAAGAGAAAAAAGAAAAAAAAAAAAAAGAAAGAAAATAGTTCACTAGCTTGACATTCAGAACCTGCTGTTTAAAGAGGAAAAAATAAGCTTTGAATTAATCCAATAAAGTCCGCTTAGAAGCCCAGGGGCAAAAACCTTGGGACAGTTCTGGCTGCTCCCACCCGTGCTCATCACCATGCCCGTCTTTGGGCTGGCGGCTCCCACCCGTGCTCGGGTGGGATCACACCTCCAGCCGCTGTGTGTGCAAAAACAGCTTCGCAGCAGGGATTGCTCTACCTGTTTTCTGCAACCACCAAAAAAGGCTTTAATTTAAAATGAGTGCTTTTTGGCCTATGACATCCAGAGTGATCTGTTTGGGAACAGATATGTTTGGTTTGTGTAACTCCTGACTCAGAAGTGTGGCACATGTGTTTTACCTGTGCTGAATGAGATGAAATACGGTGGTTTTGTCTCCTTGAAGTTTTGCAGCAAACTGATACTAACATTTTAAAGGTACACAGTTATTTTCCAACAAGAAATTTGCTTTATTCTAGTCTCCTTTTGGACAGAGTGTCTTCTGATATATATTTTAACTGGCAAATGATGAAGTGCTAAATCACTGATTGGAAAATGAGTTTATTAGTATGCACCTCTGTTGTTTTTCAATGCAAAGGTCAAACTCAGTAGGGGCTATAAATTAAAAGACCCAGAGAGGTAGGACATGAGTAGAACAGGTATTTACACGTTTATCTTCAGAGGATGTGTTCTGTAAAGGCACAGAGCCCACTCCCTTAGGGATATATCCTCTTCTTTGATTGTGCAGTTCTTCAAAGGAATGTTTTCTCCAGCAGCTATGAATCCAGGTGCTACTGATCTGGCAAACTCAACTAGAATTGCTCATATTGACAGGAACATTTTGTCTAGGGAAAGCAGAAAAAGCCTTTCTTTTTCCTTCTCCTTGAAAGCCTTGTAAGGAAGAAGCAGTGCGCTCTCCTTTCCCTTATCTGCAGAGAGAGTGGCTGTTTTGGCAGGCCCTCTTGTTTCTCGGAGAGATACTCTCTTTTGTACCAAATGCTCTGTGTTCCTACAGTCAGAAAATCAGAGGCAAACAGCTGATTTGTGAGTCACTTGGACAGAGAGAGAATGGATGGAGATACTCATGGTACAGTGCAGGGAGATGAGCTGTGGACATCCCATGGGACCCCCAGTATGGGCAAGGTCTCTGATGAACACACTGTAGGGGGAGGCAAGGGGAAGGACGTGAACTGAGAATTACCTTCTCTGAGTCCCAGAAATGGGAATCTGCAGTAGGAGGAACCTGTCCACCAAACTGATGGCAGCAGAATGGTGAGGATGAATTACAGTGAGGAACTGGCTTAACGTCTGGTCAGGAATGATTTGTTACTGACTTTGATGAGGGCTGTTGGTTGGAAGAAGGGGTCAAGTGGAAATGGAGAAGGGAGGGGAGGGAATAGAATAAGAAGAAAGAACTTGCAGTCAAGGTAGGGTGGAGGAACTAGGGTTCCAGCTGTTAGCAAATACATATATTTTAGTCAGAGGGACACTCATCAAGTTCAGTGACTTGCAGCTGGTGCTCTGGAGTCCCCTGCACAGTCTGTGGGCTATTTCCAAAGAGCAGAGGGAGGAAGCTAACTGAGAAGAACCAGCATGTTGTCAGTGAGCTTGCATTCATTATAAAGACACCCACATTTCTACTGAGAAAACCTCAGGGGTGGATCTTGAATGTATCCTGTTACCAACTACATCAAATCTTTCAGAAAAAAAAATACAGCATTCTTTTAAAGATTTTCAGAAATGAAGAAATCCTCAAGCCTGCTGTAATGTTCTTCCAACTTATTTACTCTCCAGATAGCTGTTGTACATCAGCATTTAGATACACTCTTTGACTACCAGATAAGGACACCTTCTGTGATGAGATTTCTCTTCAGCATGTGCCTGAGTAACCTATAAGCAGAGTAGCTCTCAGCCTCCCCTTTGAAACCCAAGTGCATACGAGTCTTTCACTATATTCCCTGTTTTTCAGACCTCTAGTCACTATCAAGCATCCTCTTTGAGCCCACCCCAGTGTTGCAACAGTCTTCCAGGGCTGTAGACACCAGAACTACTAATCCAGAATAGAGGGAAAATATTATTCCTATTGTTTTGGTATTGTCTTTCAGATTATTCAGTCCTCTTTCAATTTGATGTTTGCAGGTTCAGTCATTAAAGATCTTCTGAATTCTGCCGGGTCTTTGATAGAAATGCCCTTGATAGGGCTCTAACTTCCTCCTCGTTGCTTATTGTTCAGAGAAAAGGTGGTTTATGGCCATTGACTGGAAACATCTGCCAAGGGCAGAGCTAGGGACCAGGGGCCAGGAGTAAACCTCATACCTGGGCTCACAAGGTGGCTGTGCAGGATGCTAATTAGCAGAAAACTGTGCTTTGACACAAACCCACGGTCCAGTTTCAGCTGCAAATAATGTAACAGAGATCTGGGACTTTTCCTGAGGCATGTGGCATCCCCTGGTTGCTATTGGCTATGTAGATTGAGAGTAAGTGATTGTATTTATATTTGTCCTAGTCATCTTTGGTGGCTTCCAGGGTTCCTCAGCTGAACTCTGAACTTTTCCCTTTGCTTTGTTTCTGGATATCTTTAACACAGATATTGTCATTAAAATGACTCAATAAGTTTTCACAGCAATTTGTCTCCTGAATTAAAAAATGTTCTCAAAAGCAGAAAATTTTGACAATTGCTAGAATCTGTAAAACTGAGAAATCCAAGCTGCACTCAAAGCCAAATTACAAATCCTAGGAGAACATTTAAAAAGACCCTGTAACCCATACCTGGCGACAACTTTGAAAAGGCTGTTTTGTGAATGCGGAAATCCCATTTCCCATTAGGATTTTAACGTACATGAACCGATGGCAACAGTTTTATTAGATGAAATTTTCAAAAATATTTTCTTGGCCGTGAGGTTTTGAACAAAGGGATTCAGAGCAATAAGTGATCAGAGAGAAAGGGCAGGATACGTTAGGGGTAAAGGTACGTGGCTAAAAATTTGTTCCTAAATGGAAATCTGAATCACTGAGCCAAATGTTCATTGTAATTTGTCCTGCCTGATTTGTGAATCATTTGTGAAAGAACTGTATTAACTATTTTTTGATGTATCCATTATTTGCCAGTATTATTTTGATTCCTACATTTCCGTCTGTAGCTGACATTTCAAAAAATAGAGCAGTAAACTGTGACCTTCCAGTAGGAACATCTCCATGAACAAGGAGACCTGTTGAAATGTTTGGAGATGTTTGCTGTTAAATGCTATCTTATATCTTAAAATTACACTTGGTCCAAGCGTTTTCTGGATTTAGAAAACACTACCAGCAAATAAGTTGTATTTTAAATATCTTCAGTTCAAAGACACGTTCGTTCAAAGCTGGAGTGTTTTCAGCTTTTTGAAGAACAGGGATAATGTGCTAATAGACAGCTTGTTTTACACTATAAAATTCAAAATATCATCAACATTTTTAAATGATTTTTTCATACCTGTCCAATGCTTCAAACAGCCCATCAATTCATTACAAAACAGCCTCACTGATGGGTTTTTGAGGAGTTTCTTGTTCAGCAGGAAACAGCTGAAGAAAAAGCAGAAGGAAAAATTTTATCAATATTAGGACCTGGCTGATACTGGGAACAGGGCATGAGTCTGTCATTTGTAGAAATATTAGGCATCAAAGGGTTTTTTTCTCTGTCTTTCACAGACGTACACATTATTTACCAACTGTAAATATAACCAGGATTGCATTTCGCTTAACATATACCTGGTTCAATAAATTAAAACTTTAAATCATTCTGAGTTTGCGCTACATAATTATTGGTTGCGAAATCAGGCATCTGAGGAACTTTGCTGCTCTCTGTTTCCCCCTAGCTATTGCACAAAGAAATGAGATTAGCTTTGATGAAGGAATCACCACGTTATCAGTAGGACTGTACACTGGGTACAATACATGGCCAAACATGGAAGCAACATTTCTCCCATCAGTAGCACAGATGACTGCATAACTTAGAGAAGAAAAGGAGGAAAAAATTGCAAAAAGAGAATGACAGATAAAGGAAGGAAAAGTTTTGGCAAGCAGTCTTGCTCTAGATCTGAGTGACAGTCAATATTTATTCCTTCTAGCTGCAAACCCTGCTGGGTGTATTCAGACTACGAAGGGGGCATTCGGGTTTTGGATGTCTGTGAAATGCTTCCTTGGGCCTCTCCTAGGGCGTTTACTTGGACAACATCTGTGACAACACGCTGTTTCGCAAAGACAGCCGTGCTCCACGGGGGCTGCTTAGGTGTATCGACAGTGAGGATGTAGCAGCACCTAGATAAAGAAGGGTATTAGTCTGACCCCAAATCTCTCCACAACCTGCTGGTGGAATTTCCTAGAGACCCTCTCGAGGACAGTTGTACCACATTATTTCTTGCAATAACAACTGCGGTTGTTTGTTGGTGATTTTGAAACACAACAGTGATGGGTCCAAGTATATACAGGGACTCAAACCAAATGGCTAGCGGGTGCATGGCAGCTCTCGCGTTATACCCTCAGCTAGATGCTGATCTCTGCTGAAGGCACAAATTCAAAATCCTTCTTTTGATTTGACCAGAGCTTATGAATGTGGGTTAATAAATCTGTGCACTGAATTTTGCCCTTTCTGAGTACTTTATACTACTCTGGAGGGACAGAGCTCAAACCGGGGGAGGAATTGTTTAGCCACACGTGAGAAAGGAACGGGCTTGGCTGATTCACCAGTTTTCCTGTGATGGGGGGAGCTGGCTTCTTGCTAGATGCCGTCAGTGTGAATCATATTATATAAATGCCGCCTCTTAGAAATGTTTCTGGTAAAATCCTGGGCCTGTTAATCCACTTTAAAACTCCCATGTCATTTTGGTGTGCAGTAAACAGCTGGACTCTTTTTGCTGTAGTTGGTCATGGTATCATTTTCCTTACGATTAAACTGCTGTCAACCACACTAAGCTCACCCAAGATCATATCATGTTTTAGAAAAGGTCTTTAATTTAACAGCCCAGGACCTCATATTGGAAAGCACCAATGCTTTCCAATGGTTTGCACCTCTTCCCTCTAACCACTGGTTTAGGAGAAGGTGACAAAGCGAGAAAGAGCCTGTTGGGGAGATAGTCACTGCCCAGGACATTAGCTCCAGAGCTCTTTGGGAATGTAACCTCAAAAAGCACAATGGCATTTTTTCAAGTATTTTACTATGGAAGTGTTTTAAGGTGCTCATCATGATGATGCTTGGGATCTCTCTGTTTCCAAGACCAATGCAAAATTCATCTTAGGGATTTTCACCTCCTCATTGCCATTACGATGTTAAATACAAAATCAGGCCCACAGTTTTGTTTCATGTTGCTGAAGTACTGTGCTAATGCAAGGTCATATAACTCTCTCTTCAGTGTGTCGAAGGCAAGTCCAGGAGAACTGCACAGTTAATTCTCCTGCCTAGGAGAATGAAAATTGCTGGGAATTCCCTCTTCTGTTTAACTGTTGGGATGTTTGGTATTCACCTTGTGCCAAACCTTTGTTTCCTTTTCTTTTCTTTGCAAGGATTATGAGTACCCTCTTCATTCTCACAGTGCCCACTACCAGAAGAACGATCGCTGCCCCCCACCACCCCAGACCTTGCCTGATCGAGCCTGCGAGGTGCCCAGCTGCCGATCGGATTCAGAGTGCGAAAGGCACAAGCGTTGCTGTTACAACGGCTGCATCTATGCCTGCTTGGAGTCCGTACAGCCACCACCAGGTAGGGTAGACTCAGCAATCCAACTGCGATAGAGAGAAATGTCAAGAGACATACAGAAATCATGACAGACGGTCCCCATGTGCATCTGGTCTCAGGTAGGACATGTTTCAGTGTGAGTCGCGGATGAAAGTTCAGTTGCATAGCTCTGATTTCCTGGAGCTGAAGGTGCGATGAGTCTTGAACTAAGAGAGTAAAACTATCTAAGTTCAGTGGGTGCTGCAAAAATTTTGCCAGAACAAGTGACAAGAAATCTTTTGATGATTCAGAAGTTCTTTTCCTGGGAGTATATATTCAGGAAATGAAATAACCCCAATGTGAGGAAGTGCTCATTGAAGCCAGGCAGCAACAACCATCACAACTCATCCATGCTATGTGAAAATAGGATGAGAAGCAACACTTGCTTTGGCCTTTATGACCCCAGGATCTGAGGACCCTGGATAACATCCATGGTTGTTTCACCACTGGGACAGTGGGAACATGAATATAATCATCTTGCTACAAAATGGCCAGCCAAATCCATCCTTCAGGAGCCTGGCAGCCTCATCACTGGCTGTTAGAGAAAAATCAGTCACTTTTTAATAAATCTGTGCTCTGGGGCTGTTTCTCCGTGACTGTCTGATTTGCTTGTTTCTATCTGTTACAGTTCTAGACTGGCTGGTTCAGCCCAAACCCCGCTGGCTGGGAGGAAACGGGTGGCTTCTGGATGGCCCTGAGGAGGTCTTACAAGGTGCGGTACATTTGACTAAGTGTCTTCTCTGCAATATGAGTAACTGAACACTGTTAGGCAAAAAGCACTATTTTGGAAAGTAATACATTCATCATGTATAGGCTTGACAGCGATGCTTGGAGCTGCTGGTATTTGTCTGGAGTTTCTATGGAATTAACCCTCTGTTGTGCAAGAGGGCAGGTTTACTGAGCTGTGAATCAGTTGCTTTTTATGGCTATGGCTGGAAATCCTGACCTAGGGTAGCCTGATCAGATCTACCAAACCAGCACAAAATGCACACACAGAGAAAAGCCTGGAGACAGCAGAGCACTAGGAATACTCCACTGAACTGAATTTTTGTCCATTTTTGAAATAATTAGAAATATATATATATATATATTTAGAAAAAAGTTTTGTCAACATACATAGATTTTTCTGCCAGCTTCCTAATAGACTGTGGGCAGACTTGCATTTGGAGGTGTCCAGATCCAGAGCAGTCCCACCAAACAGACTGTCTCAGAATGACAGCTCCACTGTTTTCCAGTTCCTTGTGTTTGAATCCTTCTCAGAATGAAAACCCTGGCAAGCTGCTGTGAAGATAGGTCACAGTGACATGGAGCAAGGAGCATCAAAGCCTGGGAACTGCTATTCGGATTGGGCTTCTTGGGTTAATTCTATATAGGAGTATCTTTTAGGTTTTTTTTTTCAAATTCTGCAAAATGAATAAAGGAATGAGTGGGGAGGTGGGAAGAGGATTTTTCTTCTGCAGGACACCCCCAGTTTATACGGCTGAAATTCTAGATTTCTTCACAAAACAGCTATTCTAGTTTTTGATCAGCTTTAGTCTGACAGAGATAGTGCCAATAAGTTACTTTCTCTGGAAAACTGGTCTCAGCCAAGAACTCTAGGCTGTCCTGAAACGCGCTTTCATGCATGCAGAGACAGTCAAGCAGTTGGAATGGAAAGTGAGTGAATTGCTCATTAGACAGTGCAAAGGGCCACGCAGCAACAGACTTGTGAGCACAGCAGCAGTGCAGAGGTGACATCAGAGCTTTCAAAGTGACCGTCACGTTGCAGCTAAAATAGAAGGGCTTGACTGTTTTATTCAGCTCTCTGAAAACCTCCAGAGCAGAGGCAAAATTCAGCTCTTCTGCCTTTCTGTCAGATGCCTAAAGAGCAGTTGGTAGTGCATGAAATTTTGATTCATCTCAGAGGAAGTTATGAACCAGGATGGACTGCAAATACCTAGAAAGGCAGCGCAAGTTTGACGTTACTGTCAAAGGGCAGGATGCCAGGCTGAGGAACTGCAGGTACCATTCACAGGCAGAGGGAGATCAACACTAGGAGATACTTTCCCTCTAAGTACATAATCATTTAAGAAGTGAGATCTGAGTTCAGTCTTGCCCAAGCCCATACGAGATCAACAGGGAGATCCAGAACAAGTCACCTCACCACGTGCCTTAGTTTCCCAATATACAAAAGGGTATGTATAGCCTTTTGTAAAGGCTTTGAATTCCAATAATGAAAAAATCTTCTAAGAGTTATAGTATTCCTGGCCAGGATTTCTCCAACATCCAGTCTTACACAGATAGTACCAGACTCACTGGACCTTTGTTCTCGTCTGTTACAGAAGCTCCTAGTTCTTCAAGAGAAAATTCTACCTCCAGTTCACTGAGGTTGCACTGATAGAAATAAGATAAAATAGGTTCCTTCTCATCCGTTCCTGTCATGCTTATATTATTTGATCTCATTCTATCACCTTTATCACAGCTAAATGGAGCACTTAGTGAAACAAGAATCATCGGTCATGACATCAGACTTAAAGCAGGAGTCCTTGAAATTAAAATACCAGCAAATGAAAGGGGGGAGTGTCCCTGCATAGTCTCTGTATTTATTGTACACAAATACTGGCTGTGAGTTTTGCTTTTTTTTCTTATTCTGTTCCACGCTTGCTAGATACCAGGGCTCAAGGCAATCGATACTTGTGTTTGTAACAGGAGCTGGTACAGCCTCTCCCATCATGAGCCACATCCAAAGTTTAAATTCATCAGTGAATGGAGCAAAGAACAAAGTAATAAACTCCAGTTTCCTACTCATTTTTCCCTGATTCCTTTAGCCCTAATCACTAGTTACAACAGATTTGCACCTGCTCTAATCTGAGGAAATAACATTTTGGAGGTAGTACCCATCAGTGATAATGTGGTGGGCAGAGGTCATCCATCTTCACCACTCTCCAGCCCTTGCTCAGACCCTGCATGACAAGCGGTGGGAATGGTGGCACTGGAGGTAATTGGGCTGATCTGCACTCCCCATATCGAGATGGACAGGTCGTTTTTTATGTAAGGTGTGAACTAGTTCAGCTGTGCTTCCAGGCTTCTTCGGATGTGTCAGCTGTTTGATACCCTTCCTTGGAAAGTAGTCTGAGGTCTTTTCTGGGAGAAGATTCAGAAGTAGGTGGCAATGTTGTCGCGTTGTGGCTACCTGTGGGTGATAAAGCTGAGGTGTATGACCTGCAGGCTTCTTTTCCAGCTGAGGCCTGCAGTACCACCGAGGATGGTGATGAGCCTCTGCATTGCCCCACGGGATACGAATGCCATATCATCAACCCTGGCAACACTGCTGAAGGAATCCCAAACAGGGGCCAGTGTATCAAGCTGCGTGGAAATCCAGGTCAGCTGGCTGGAAATCACACTTCTTTTCTCATTCTGTTGTGCAAACACAATAAGATATGGCTTGATCTGGTGGTACATCTGGCTTTATGTGCTTCCCAGGTTTTCAGGACATCCAAATGCCCAAGGCAGAGCTCCAATAGTGCTGCTGGCAGCTTACAAACACTGGTGCCTGCAGCAGCTCTCACCTGCCTCAGGGATATGCATGCTTTGAAACCCAAATTTTTCTGCTTCCAGTACTGGCAACCGTGTGACTGGTTTAGGTGTAAAAAAAGAAAATGAAGCTAAGTTACTAAAAGTAAAAAATGAGCTCACAAGACAAAAATTCATAGCTGAATGAACATAAGGCATAAATTCCAGGGCAAAAAGTGACCTTACCAAGGTGCCAGTATGTCATTGAAGACATTTGGGGGCATCTGTTTTTGTGATTTATAAAGGGTGTGCTGTGTGAACTATATTAGCCTGATCAAAGGTCCGGAGCCCCAAGACAGTGTAGGATAATAAAGAACTCCACTAAGTAGTGGCAAGCTATGTATAGATGATACCTGGAAATTAAATCAGACCATTTGGCAAATACAGACTAGATGATCAGAGCAGAAGCTCTCTGCCTGGGCAACCTCAGGGAGCTGTGTTCTTGGAGGAGGTGTTGAAGATCTGCTGATGTGGAAGACGCTAGACTACAGGAGGGCTCAGTGCTTCCAGGACTGGCTCCCCCTGCCACCACTAGCCTCAGTGAGTGAATGCTGGCTGTGAATCATCCCAGCCTGCAGAAATCAGCCTCACCTGGCCGAAGTCTCTAATGCCCTTAGCAGTGACTGAGCTACGTGAATACCGCCCCATAGAAGGGGACACCATGTATGTTTGTCCCCTCTTCAACAGTGGAAGTAGACCAGGTAATAACCTGCATGTTCCTTTATTAAGCTGCACAATAAATAGAAATATTTATATTACTACACACTTCATTAAGCGGTGTAAGTCTCAAATTCCAATTCTGTCTTCAGACTTTACTTAATGCATCCAAAACGTTATTCCCTTTTTTCCCTTAGACACATTCACCCAATAAAGGAGCTCCTGTCGGCGAGACTATTTTCCAGAACAGTTCATAACTTGTCTAAATATGTGTAACTTCATTGACAAGTATGACAAGATATGTATATCTAGACTAGGCTACAAGTCACCTTAATGTAGAAACATGAAAGGTCATTTTTTGCCAGTTAGTCAAGGTAAAAGCCAAGGGAAGCATCAAAACAGATCTCTGAGCTATTTCTTTAAAAGACTAAGAAATTTTCCATTTTTAGATTTCAGGTCTTTCATTTCCTTCTTTTGTATCTTTTCATTTAAATAAGTCCCTAATAAGTAATCTAATGTATTTCCAGAGCTTAAGGTATTTCTGAGAGCTTAAATAGCAATGTAAGTGGTGAACAGAAAAGACCTAACTGGAACTTGAACTTTGCAGAACACTAATGGATGGTCTGATGTTGTGCATAGATTTTCTTTAATTCAAGAAAATCTGTGATTCCTTAGCTGATAACTCCCCAAAAAGGACGTAAGCTTCTAGTGATCAGCAGTTAACCACTCTCAAGGAGAGTGGACTGTGACTGTGTAGTTCAATACTCTAAATAGTTTTATAAGAAGTTTATAGCAGCCTATCTCTATATCTCTATGTCAGCTGCAGATATCCTCTGTTTTCATGCTTGAGGTTATTATTCCCATATCTATAATTTATCCATGATGTGCACGAAGCTTAACATACAGAATGAAGGCTGACTTCATACATTCTCATTACCTTCTTTTTCAGATGGACGTAACCTAAGGCATAAGTATTACAAGGAATATTTTGGTAAGTTGTTGGCATGAAGTATTTACTGTTGCTAAGCTTTACAGCCTTTTCATTGCTTAAAGGAAATTTGCTGCTTATGAAATGAAGGTCTGTGCATAACTAAAGAGATTGTTTAGTCTCAGCTTTCCATGACCTTGTCAAAAGATCTTACTGTAAGAGGTGCAGTGCCCTGATTTGACTTTTGGTGACGGATATCGCCCACTATGACTGTGTTAAATGATACAACCTTCTCCCAAGGTTCCTACCCAGGGGGTGAGAAGTACCCAATCCAATACCCTTTGGTTATTTCTAAGTATGTCTTGGTAGCTTTGGTCATGGCCTATGACTCATTGCAGGTGAACACAGAACTCAGTCAAAGCGGAGTCTCTTACCAAGGGCTTGTTAAGAGTATTGGGATGTAGGATAAAAGAAATCCAGAGCCCATTGAGTCAGTCCCTTGTTTTTATCTGCAACCACATCAGGTATCAGATCCCTCCCAGAAGGCTAGCTTTTATGCACCCCAACTTCTAGTAGGACCATCTTCCAGAAACTCTCCACTGTCATGGCTAGGAAGCTCCTGATTTCCCATCTTAATGTATTCATGGCCAATTTATGAATTCCAAGTACAGATGAGAGAAAACACGTGGATACAGACAATGGGGAGCAAAAGAGACTATCTTGCTCATCTAGAAATGCGTCAGTCTCGACACACCAGCAGCATCTCATTTTTTATTGAAGGCACCGTATCAAAAGAGTTTGAAGGAGAGACTAGAGGAGGAATAGGAAATGACTGTGTAAATATTCATACAGGAGGAAGTTGCTAGTGTAAAGGGAGAGCATGAGAGAAACTTCAGAGTATTTTCTGGTGAAAGCAAATAACACAGTGCTTCACTGGCTGTAATCAGAGTTGCCTCAAGATCTTGGGAGGGTGGAAGTGTCAGTGCCTTCTTTTTCCTTCCACTCCACAGCTTCATTTTACCTTGTCCCTTTTCTTCACCTGTAGTTGCCCTGGACTAACTCTGGATCTGCGGGGGAGTGATCAGGTCAGATTGGAAGTGATACTCCAATCTAACTAGACAACATCTTTGTTATGATCAGAGTTACAAACAGCCAGATTTGGCCAGCTTAGTTTAAGAAACTATAAAAGGATTTTCAATCCTCAGTCCAGACTGCTAGCAAACCTCTACCAGAGAACTGCTAAATATTGAGACCAGTAAAAATGTAGTGCTTAGAAATCCTTGTGAAAATATTTGCCATAAAGTCTAACTCTGCGATATTTGTTTTGCAGGGAGCAGTTCCAACAATGTGGTCGGCTATGTGAAAAACCAGCAGAAGCATTTGGGCTAATGAGAGGTGTTCCTGGGTAAGTGCCCTGAGAATAAAGGGACAACTAGGTGAAAAAACGTGGTGCCTAGTATACAATTATTTAAAGAAATAGTTGTTTGCGGTGAAATTACTTCTCATCTCAGAGCTAGCTTAAGGATAGTACTTTAAAACTGTGTAGAGATGTGTATCTCAGTCTCTGTGAATTGAGCTGAAAGACCTATGCAGACAGGCAGGTGGTGCTGTAAAAGGGTCTCAGGATCCTGTGGCATTGCAGCTGGATCTCTGCAAACTGTCCGGGGAGATGTCTATGTCTTTCCCATCTTTTCCCATCTCCCCTCCATTTTTTATTCTGGTTTCATAAAATGCACCTGATTTCTTTGAAGAACTCTTGCCTTCTGGGTCTTTAGAGCACAGCATGATTTTCAGGATGAAAAATAAATGCAGCAAAACTTTGTGAGCCTCACACCACAATTTTGTGAGCCACAAATTGTGGGGGGGGGAGTCATTTAAATAGAAATTATCTTATCCAGATAGAATGTTAGTTGGGTGTTGGGAGTGTTTTAGTTAATTCTCAGATGGCATGTTTATGGCCTTATTCTAATGCAAATAAATCTGCATTAAGTAAAAAACTTTTGAAGTAAAAAATTAAAGTAAATTAAGTAAAAACTGATTGCAATAATGGTCATTTTTGCAAATATTTAGCCATATGGGTGACTTCAAGGGGTAACTTTCTGTGTGTCAGCAGCTGCACCGAACAGCGTGGCCCACTCCTGAGCATAAGCATAGTCGTATCTGGCCAGACCAAAGCTAACTGAAAGAGCTCCATTCATTTTATCAGGCTTTGAATTAAGCAAGAGTGAAAATATTTGTTATACCAAAGATTCTGTCATAAGATGATTTTTCTCAACAGTTTAAGCTCCACTCTGAAGCAAACTTGAGCTTAACTGGCGGTCACTAAAACAAAACAGTTAAGTATGTTCTTTTTGTGCTTACGTCAGGTCAACTGTTAAGATTACGTGGCTGCGTAAGGACAAGTTCTGTGCAAACATCTCAAGAAGCATAAATATTTTAATTCCTTTTTTTTGTTTGTTTGTTTTTCATCCAGCTGGACCACTCTGCTAAGCAACTTTCAAGGAATGATTTACCCACTAGTTTTGGAAGGATTCTGGTCCTAAATCTCCAAGAACACAACTCCAGCATTACCCTGGTCTCTGCCCACCAGTGCTAAAGAGACTTCACTATGCAGGAAAAACATGAGTCTGTATTTTAAGCTTATCATCAGAGGGAGAAATGTGATCCCTCACCACTTATGAGTTGTCCTTTTGCAGGTGAGGTGTAACTAGTGTCACGCTGGTCTCTGCAAGGTCATTATCAGGCTCTTGGAACGGAGCATGCCCTCAACGTGTTCTGTGGCCAGCTCAGATGTGGCCAATTCAGGTTTCCCCATCGCAAAGGTAATTCGGTAGTATAAAAATGGAGGAAGTGGTGTCCAAATCAGACCTGAATATTATATCTAAGTTGTATTAAATAAGGAAGACTGTAACACTCCCTGGGTCAAATCCAGTCCTTGCTTGTGTCAAACAATGGCTTGACATAATCCTGCAGGTTTCTTCTTTTTCTGTTTATGCCTGGGATTCATCAGATTTACACCCAGAGTACAAGCCTAAGCCTAAAATCTTGAGAACTGAGAAACTCTGAGCTAGGAGCAAAACAAATTTTATCATGTGTTTATCCAATTACTTTATTTAAATTCCACAGTCTGGTGAGCTATAGATCAAGAGCTAATGATGGAATAGATTTCTTGCTACAATATCTAAGCAGTTAGAGGCAGAGACGTGCCAGCCTTTTTAAGTTGCTATTTTTAGCCAGTACAGTTTATACTCACAAAGTATACATCTGTATTTTCGTACCTGCAAAACCTCAACGGGAGGACTGAAGTCTGGATATTTATTACACATATTAGAAAAGCAAAAGCACAACAAAAATGTGTGATTAAAAAGACTGTCTGGCAGATGGGCAGCTGCTCTTTAGAAGTCCTGGCCCTTTATGTTGCCTTCCACAAATCCTTAAAGAGAAGCTATTTGTATTTGGGCCTTACAGCTCCTTTTAGATGCTTAGCATTGTAAAGTGGAAAACAAAATTTCCATGGATGTTTTCCTTTCCTCTGGCAGCTCCCTAAAAGGGCAGTCGCATTTGGTGTATCTGTCAGAATCAGTAGGCAAAAGAAGTCATTTTTGCTCACTTGTTCAGTACATCCCTCCCCTGTGCTTTCGTAAAATTAGCATTTTGATATACAGAATAGTAGTGGTGTATGTAAACACCCAATTCACAAATACAAGCACTTACTTTCACCCACAAACTACTTTTTTGTTTCCATTCACTAAACAGTTAAAGCCACAGCTAAGGCGCTTATAAAACACTTGATATGTTGCATATGACATTTGCAGCTGGAGAGATAAAAGATGCCAAACGGCTCTTTCTGTTTCCTTTCATGCACAGACACATTCCTCAGTGCTTTACAGTGCAAAGGAACAAATGAAAGGCTCCACCTTTCCCTGAGTATCTCCATTTGTTAAACTCTTTGCATTTCTCTGTGCTTTTTTTCCAAGTTGTATGTATTAAGTGCAACACTGTATTTGCACAGAACTATTTCTAGAGTATTCTCTTGTAAAACTTAATGCAATGATATCTTAACTCCTGCTAACAAGGCAGGAGTCCACATTTCATAGTCCCAGTCTTCATTTAGGCCAGGAACTTGCCTTTTTTGGAGTGACACTACTTGACATCTTAAAATACTGCAGCTTGTAACCAAAAACACGGGCCGTAAGGCCCGTATTACGGGCCGCTCAGTGAAACGGTTTGGATTTTTTTCAGCAAAATTCAGTCAAATTCTGCTTAGAATGAGCAAAATTTTTCAGTCATTACTGCTGATAACCAAAGAGTAAGTGCAAAATTGTTCTATTTTAGTATAAAACATGTAGAGTCTGAAAAGCGTTGAGAATCCAGTTCAAAAACATGTTTTGAGCACTAAGGAATTTACAAGATTAAAACTTCAGATCTCAGCCTAATCTTGCAAAGCATCCAAAAACGTAGTTAACTTCAGTGGACGCATTCTCTTCAGTGGCTGCTTTATCATAGCTACAGAGAGCCCATACCTGACCTTCTTGCTGGATGGAATGATAAAGTTATTTTCTAATTACAGAATGAATTAACAAGAAAAAAAGAAAGCTGGGTAGTTAATAACTTCTTCATGGATTTCTGTTTACTGGATGTTATCAAAGACATCCTCCTTCCTAGTGGTGCTGTATTTTTTTTTTCTTTTCAAGTTACTGTTAATTGTCAAGCTGAGAAACAAAATCTACAGAAGAAACTTGTATAAATGCTGTGTTTTCACCATTGAAGTCCGTTGTGCTTCAAAAAAAAAAAAAAATGCAGATCAAATGAATTATCCTGATCTTGTTTTCTCCAAAGAAAGTGGCTGAACATCAGTCTTATGAAGCACAGTAGGAAATCAGTAACGCAGAGGGTTTTTTTTTTTTTTTTTTTGATGTTCCACGTACACTTTAAAGCATGTTTGGTGCTACAGTAAACTTTCCATGTATCACTGTGTGCTAGCAATGCTCGTGGGCTTCCGGATCCTCCAGTGTTACAGCAGCATCCACAGAGCTGCTCTGCCTTTCACCAGCTGAGGATCTGCTGCCCCTAGGCAGTATCTGTTTGTGCACTTGATGTTCAGACATGTACAGGTTCTGTGACTTTGGTGCTCAATAAAAAGTGTCCAATATATTTTTCAACTATGCCTAGTTTCAGTTGTATATTCTTGGCATAAATCTGGCTTTAAATTATGTAAAAAAGGACAAATGTTTTAAACTTCAGTCATTGGGAAAGCTTGGAGAACATAGGCACAGAAAGGCACAGGTCATATTTTCCACTGGAAAGGTGATGACAGACCCCCTCCAAGACACATCTGTTGCCACCATTGTCCTCTTAAGATGGACCACTTCTGTGGGTCAGCAGCTCACTTATCTCTTGACATCTTCATCTCACTTGCTCTAAGGGGAGCTGATGGAGAGCACTGTGAGGAGGGCAGCCTTTGCTGCGGACTTGTCCCAGCTACCTCCCTTTTCATTCATAAAATGCTGGTCACTACCAGATGCGTTGGAGCTGTCAGCTCAGGTGGGTTTGCATTGCACAAGCAGCTGCTCAGATAATTTTGCAGGAGACCGAGCACTGTTTTACCTGGCCTTGCTCAAAGGGTAGAAAAGCAAACCAGATCAGGGTGAGCAGTGGGGCTAGAGTTCGCTGCAGCTGAAAGACTGGCACTGACACACTGTGCTGCTAAGCACTGAGTTTCTAGGTGCAGGCGAGACTTTGCCCTGCCAGCAGCTCCACCCATGCCGTTCTTGCTCTACCTGCCAGGTAGGTGCAGCTGGGAGTCCCTCTGCGTCGCTTTCTGTCTACCTTGAAGTTGTAACAGAGGAGCCACAGGGAGAGAGCAACTATCTGTGCTTTGGCCAAGGAGAGGAGAATGATTTTTTTAATTGTTTCACAAAGGCTTTATGTAAGTTTTGAGAGTAGGGTAGGTAGCAATAGGTGCTGTGGTAGATGTTCAGTCTTGCTGTGAAAGTGTCCTTAGAGCCACCTGAGCTTGTCATGACCATGCCAAGTGTCATCTGGCCTGTTAGGATGGTGAGTCTACTAGCTGTGCGTATGTAATTCATGCCTCTTGGTGTGAAGTGTGAGCTGGACTAAGTGTCTTGGCTTTGAAGAGAAAGATTTATTTGGTAAACGTTACAAAATTATATTTTCATTTCAGTTTGCTTCCAGTTTAATGCAAGCAAATATAGTTTTTGCTGGTCTAGCTGGCTCATGGCCTTTGTAGAAAACATTGTGGGATCTAAGCCATCACCTTCGGTGGCCTTCTTACAGTCTCTTTGGGCTGCTTAGGAAAAGAAAGATCAGGAAAAGGTTCTCCTGTGCCTGCAAATTCTCCATGGCACAGGAGGCTGCATCTTTCATCACACTTCATTTTCATGCAGAAGACACTGAAGTGCTCTAAGTGTATCTGTGAACTAAGCAGCTGGAATCAACAGAGGGAAACATTATAGTAGATCTACAAGAAAGAGTTGTATCTCAGCTGGTCTAATTTGGTTCACTTGCATTCAGCTCAGTGCATCAAATATGATTTAAAACAGCTGGTGGTTTCAGGAGATTGCGTTAGCCATTATAGTTGCTTTTGAATCTTTTGCAGCTGCATGAGTACTATAGCATCCTTTAGCAACGTACTTGTTTCTGAATTCTCTGCAAAAGGCCTAAATGAGTAGAAAATGTTGGCACTTCAACTCAGACTTTTTTCACTCTTGAATTAACTTTTGCGACCGTAACAAGGAGTCGTTGCCAGGGTCTGCACTGAAACTGCAGAGAGCATCTCTAGATCAACAGTCTGCGGAATTTGCAGGTATGAGAATAAAGCAAAAAAAGAAAACAAACAAAAAACCCTGTGGTGTTGACCTGTCTCGTTTAGAGCTCCATTAAGCTCCATGATGGGTAATTGCTTTTGCTACATTGAGAAGGCTTCACGAGTAGAGAAGGCATCTACAAGGCTGAGACAATCCAGCATCTTTGGAGACTGGCAATTTCTTTTCCTACCCTCTGTGGCAGGGATTTGTTCATTTATGTGGTTGTTTACTTCTCCCATGTCGCACTGTGTACTCAGGTTAGACTTTTCTCCGGAGATGGTGTCAGGTTAGCAGCTATTATCTGTCTGTGGCAAACTGCGACAGCAAAAGAGGCTTAGCTGGTCAAAATATTCCCTGCTCCTCATTCCTCTACAAGCAGAGGAGACCTGGGAGATTAGCTAGTGAGGCAATTTTCATTTTAAGAGTGGTTCCAGTTTTTCTAACCCCAGAAGAGATCTCTTGCTAGACTCATAGAATAGAGCAAGGAGAATTGAAAAGGATTTTTAACATCATTTGAATACAAATAGGAAAGACACCTTTTGTATGTCAGTATGTATTTCTTCCGATTGTTTTCTCCTTGTTACCTTTCTACATAGACAAAATAATGAGAACCATGAAAAAAAGCTATGTAGAGCAAAACGGCCTTTTGATAGTTTCTGTAAGCTCGGGGTGTGCCTGGGGGGCCCCATCTCCCCGCCTGAGCCGCCCCAGCAGGTGAGTCTCCTGATGTCAGCCGTAAAGGCTATGCTAGCAGAAACCGAGGCATTTCGCTAAACTCCCTCTGCCTTCCTGATGACACCCCGAGGGCCAGCCATAGTGTAATAGCAAAGCAAAGCTTTTTATCTAGACTTTGTCACTGGCACTGACAAGATGGAAAGGAACCGGGACCCAAAACTTAATTCTTTACTTCTGGATTTGGCTATGGGCATTTACGCCACAAAACTCTGTTCTATACCACCTCTTGCCTCTCTTGCTGTGGGGCATGGCACAGTGTTGCCCTTTTCCCAGTTAAACAGATCTTCTGTTTGAAGGCTATGCCAAGAGACCTCCTTATAGACAGGACCATGTTCCCACCGGGAGCAGTAGATACCTTGCACGAGAAGGGTACGACCTGTGAATGAACGCAGAACAGGGGAGCTGCAGCAAATTTGGCAAATTCTGCCCATGCACTGGAATTTTTTTCCCTCAAGGTGGCACAAGAGGAGCAGAAGTGTAACAACCCCTGGTTACGGAGAAGGAATCAGGTGCCAGAAACCCAGGTGAGGCACCGGTATTACACAGCTAACTTGTGCCCATGGAGCGGCCCTCTGGAGCACTGGGGTGCTGAGCCCTCTGCTTTGGCCGCTTTTGGCTGAAAAAGCCAAACCTTCGTGCTGCCCTGGCACGGGGCCACGGGGCTGCACGCGTTTTCCCTAAAGTAGAGGTGGGAGTTGGGAAACGCAGAGAGCATCCCACTCTCATAGCTGTATTTTTTTGGTTTTGCTTAGTCTGAGATTACAACTACTTTGCTGTATGCCGCTTCATAATAGCTGGTTTTTATTTTTTTTTAAAAAAAAAAACAGTTTTTTCAAATAAGCTACTTGGAATTGGAGTCTGACCCTGCCTTCGTTACTCAGTCAGTGGTGACTACTTTGAGGGCATATATCTGCATCCCAGGAAAGTCTGCTCCTCACCCCTGAGATGCTAAATAATTAAGGAGTTAGTAGCAGAGGGAAAAAAATCTTTCCTATTTAAAATATTGAAATTTCTGCAGTTAGTTAAACTGACTGAAATTTTATCAAATTACTGGAAATTCTGTGTTATATCTTAGCATGAAAGTTTTATGTGTTGTACTAATTAAGAAATACAGTTTGCTTTAGGGCTACTTTCTTAACATTATTCTCCTTATTCCATTTATTCCCAGCATTTTCTGAGCCATGATAAGGCCAAATACAAGAATCTTCCATAAGATTTCCTAACAGACAGAAATCAGAGGCAGCAAGAAAATAAAGCTTCAGCCAGAATGCATGGTGAGTATTCAGAGATAACTACATTTTCTTTCTGTATTTATTCAGCTGTATCGATGCTAAAATGCAGTATGCTGCTGCAGGGCTGAATGGGTATAGAGGTGGCAGACACGGCCATGGTCCTGAGCCCAAATAAAATTGTTTCACGTGGAGTGCAGGGCTGCTGGCGGGGAGACCACGACACCTGAATTACATGGCACTTTTCCGCCCCAAAGCAAAGGGGTTGCAATTCCTGCACGACCCAGGGGCACCTGCGTTAGCCGAGGGTGCAGCCCGCTGGCCACGCGTCCACATTACAGATATTCTAGATTTTTTTTTTTTTTTTGTTCTTTCCGTCTAGAGCTGCCTCTGTTGCCACAAGCAGAAGATCTTGGTTTGGCCAAGAGGAGGAAGTTCAACAGGGCACCGGCAGCAAGAGCCTGCTGCTCAATTAGCCGTGCCGTTGCCGGCGCTTGGCTGGTGAGCCCCGCGGCGGGGACAGCGCGATCCCGGGCAGCTCGCGCGGCGCGGCTCCCGCGGGGCCGGTGAAGGTGCCGAGGAGAAGGAGGAGGACGAGACCATGCAGGGCAGCTTCCTCCCTGCAGAGAGAGGGGGAAGACGTTTTTCACCACTTCCCCATCAGGGGCGCGAGGATCGGTGCCGCCTGACCGTGGGCCCGTGGCTCCTGCAGCCGCGCTCGCGTGAACAGGAGAAGCTGTCTCCTTGCCAGGCCGTGCCCGCTCTGCTGTATCGAGCCAGCTGGCTTCTGCCCAACTCCTTGCAAAGGAAAGAGCTGAAGAGCATACGTGGGTGCACAGGCATTTCGCCACCGAACTCCCACAGATACGGTGTAAATCGCCCTGTCCCTCGGGGGCCCTGAGCTGTTGCTGACAACCGCAGCCCTTGCTTAACCCTGGGCTGGGCTCGGATATGTGCTGCAAGTCGGTGCCTGGCGTTATTCTTCGAGACCTTCCCGTGGGAAGGAGCGTTGCTACATTGCAGCGATCCAGGAACTTCCTCCAGCTGCTGGCCGCATCCCGCTCAGGCCGGGAAGAGGCATTTCCCAACCGGGAGCGGCGTGGGCTGGAAAGCCTCGGCCGCGGTTTCCCGCTGCCCTGCTGTTTGCGGCACCTTCCCCTGGTGCTCCAGCTTCCCCGCGGCCTCCGGAGAGGCACGTTCCCTCCGGAGCTGCCGGCAGCATCTCCCCCAGGAGCTCGGCAGCGCTCGCTAGAGCCGGTGGCACGTGGCAGGCACAAGTGTGCGGCACTGAAACGGTCCACGGGAAAATCCCGCTCTGCTGGGAGCAGCGTGGCACCCCAACGTCTCAGGGAAAAACAAAACGCCTGCATTTTCCCTCTGCCTGGGCATGACATTTATTCCCTAAATTCCCTATTCCTGGTGAAGGAAAATCTTAATTTCATATTTTACAGCTTTGGGACAATTTAAGTCCCTAGGTGGAGCACGCAGTGCTGGCAGCAGCAGTAGCTGGGGGAGAAGCAAGGTGCCCTGCTGCAAACCACAACGCGACGTTCCCCGGCAGCTGGATATGACTCTTGGAAAAGGTTGTAACCGGTTAACTTCTGCGCCTGTATGTTAAGCTCCACCAGGAAAACATTCCTGTCCAGCAAACAAGAAAGAATTTGTATTTTTTTAATAGCTAAGCATCACAGATTCCCAGCTGGGCTCGCCTCCGGGAGGGGTTATGCAGTTACGCTCCCTCCCTGACGTGAAGACCCCTAAACGCTGGAGTTGGGCTGACGGGGGGCATCTCGGCGGGAGCCTTTCCCCAGCCTGGAAGTCCCCGAACAGGCTCGGCAGCGTGCGCGGGAGCCGCCTCGCCTCCGCGGCGCGAGAACGCCGGCGGCGGGCGGCTGCCTGCCTGCCTGCCGCCGAGGTGGCACCCGGCGACGCTCCCTCCTCCTGCGGCCGGCTCCGGCTCCGGGAGGGCGGAGGAAACCCGGGACCTGCGGCTCAGCTTCCCCCTCCACCCCCCGCCCCGGCGCTATATCAGCCGCCGCCGCTCCGGAGCGCGCGGGCCGGGCTCGGCGGGCGAAGCAGGGGAGGGTGCCGGCGCCCGCGGAGCCACGTAGCTCTGCCTCTCCCCGCCGGCGCCCGCGGGAACCCAAGCCGCCGGCGCCCGGCCGCCATGGGCGAAGGAGGCTTGGCCCGACTCTTCCCGAAACGGGCGCTTTGCCGCTTCGCGCCGAGGACGTATAGGCCCCTGGGCAGCGCGGAGCCCGAGGAGGAGGAGGAGGAGGAGGTGAGGATTTCCCGCGCCTTGTGCCCAACCGGCAGCGTCAGCCTCCGCGCGGACGGTATGAAAAGCGAGGGAAACGCGTGTCGGCGCAATCGCAGCGCCGGCCCCGGCCTCGGCGCGAGGCAAGGCAGCGCCGGCCCGGCGCGGGGCGTCTCACCGGCCCGCGGGTGTCCCCGGCCACCCGAGTCGGCCGCGATGTCCGGCCCTACCCCGGGCTCTCCGCTCTGTTGTTGTTGTCGCCACGTGCAATGAATGACCAAAAAGGAGCTTTACGGCGGTTCTCAGCCCTGCAGAGCCCACTTCAGAGTACCGTCTGCTTTCCTTGATAAATCCTCCCGTAAGAAAGATTTTCTTTCCCCTCCCTTCACTACCCCTCCTTGGCACCTCTACAGACCGCTCAAGGAGTGGCCAGTGGTGGTTTAGGTGTCACATTTTCTTTTCTCTTTTGTTTCTCTGAAACCTTTTGAGCGGGGGTAATCTCGCCATCCCATGCTTGTTCCGCGCAGCGGCAGGATGGGATCTCCACTGCTGCCGCTGCCATAACACAGCTCACGATTTTGCTCAAGATTCATCTTTCCATCGCGCATGACGGAGGGACCAGAGCGCCCTCCCACGTGACCGTGATCCGTCCCATTCCTTCGGCACGTAGGGCTAGTCCCTGCTCCCGTCCCCACAAGCACCATCCACGCTCTTGCAGATATTTGTGGTCTTTTCCATGCCCTTTGGCCACGACTTGCATCCTGTGATGCCTTCGGTCTTTCCTCAGGCGGCATTTCAGCCATTCCTGCTCTCCTCTGGTTTTCTGCTAGTCTTACCTTTGCGGCATGGTGGTTGCTCAACTCTGTGGAGGGAGGAGAACAGGAGACCTTCAGCTCCTGATCCCACACCCCACACTGTGCGTTGCGTGATGCTGCGAGACGCTACTTCCACGTAGCTCAAAGTCATAGAGAAGGAAGATCTTGCTGGGTTTCCAGAAAGTGTTTGTAATCTTGCTTTGACATGAAGTGAAGATTCCTGAACTTGCGTAATCAGGAAGCTGCTGGCAAGTAGCCTGTCCTGTCCTTTGGCAATACTATGATTGTTGCACCATAATATATAATATTTACTTCCAAATGTACAGCTTTCTGGAGCCTGAGCTGTAGTCTATGCAGCGCGTGATGCCTTTATAATATGCCAGTGAAATGCCCAACACTTTTGCTGCGGGCCTAGGAAGTAGGAAGCAACGGGAAACGACGGGAAATTTCAATGGGAAACGACTTCCAGGCAGACCTCTTTCTGATGCAAGTGCTAGGTCGGTCGGCCTGATGTCAGTGCAAGTCTAGGGAGATGCAAGGACAGCTCCAGAATAACGTGAATCCAAAGCCTGCGCCGATATTAGATGCACCTAAAAGCACACCTGAAGATCTTTTTACAGTGCCATTGCAGGAAGGTTTGAACGTATCATTAACGGTTTCAAAGTTGGGGGATTTTTGAGGATGTCACTATATTGTGAAAGCAAAATGTCTAATACAGCTATTACACCTTCAAAAGTTTCTAATTTATTCTATACAAGTTCACCAAAGACTTTTTTTATATTTTTGCCACTGACAATTACTATTATTATTAATCTTAATAACAGTCCCATGACGTAAAAAAGCTTGCTAAAACAAGAACATATTCCTGTGTTATTTTATAGGCTGGTAATTGATTCACACTTCATTTCATTTCTTTATTTAAAAATACTACAGAACACTTTCAAACTTGTACTTCTTACAGTATTTTGGTAAAAGGGTTGTCCTGGTGCTTAGAAGATGCGAGTTCAGTCCCTCGAAGCTAGTCTCCTGTGTGACCTTGAGTTGGTCCTTTAATTTATATCTCAGCTTTTTGTCTTCATCTTTAAAATGAAACTTATGATCCATGCTCTATTTCTTCTGTCTACAATGCAAAATAAAACCTAGAGTTTTATTATATCGCAGATACTCTATGGGTTACAGCATCCATCACAGCGCTAAGACTGTATTCTTATTTTTCATTATCTCTAGTTTTATAGTGAATTTTATAGTGAATTCAGCAAGGACAGACCTCAGGATGAAATGATCAAATCAGAAATGCAATTTGAACCAGTTATCTGATGAGACTGAAGACAGGATAAATAGAAAAATTACTGTGAATGAAGAAAAAGCTGCGGCTTTGGTAACTGAAAGATGATCACCAGCTCACAGCCTCTGTTGGCGGTTACCATCTGGAGATGGCAGAATAGTTAACTTTCACATCAAAGCTCAAATGTAGCCAGCGTCTGCATTCTGCTAGATGCTGGTTCTGTCCCTTTTCTGCAGTGGCACGTTCAGAATCAGAGTGAATTTCTAGGCAGCTTATGGCTCATAAGAGAAGAGCTTACGCGTGTCATGGAGAGATGGGTGCAGAACACCCGGAGAGCTCCCTTCTGGGTATCCTGCTGCCCGGGAAATGGCATATTAACCTCCCTACAGGAGTTTACAGTGGCAGCTGCGGAAATGAGCTGCAAGAGGCTGACGTAGGAGGGGAGGAGGATGAAGATAAGGAGTTCCCGGGGGAGCGGAGCTGCTGTGGATGTCACTGCACCCATCTGGAGTCCCGGGTGCAGGTGTCACTGGTGCAGGGTGCAAGCCCTTCATGCCAGCAGGAAGCAGTTCCCTTTCTTATTGAGCATGGCGAGCTAAAAACGTCTCTAATGTCTCAGAGGCCACCGGGCCTAGAGAAGACCACCCCACCGAGATTTATCTCCAGCTCATCTGGGGACCTGTTATGATTTAGCCTTGGGAAGGACCCGGTTTCAAGTCCAGACAGATCTGGGTAGAAGGTTTAGGTGTATTAAGAACTTCCTCAGAGTTTCTTCAAAGACGCTGGGGCTTCTTCATTGCAATCACTCTATTTCTAGGTACCAAAACCCTTCTTGATCCTTTCCCCTGCTGCCATCAGTCCGTGCCAGGCTCAGCAGTCATAAAAGGGAGGGGAGACCTTTCCCAGGCCTGCACTACGTTCACTGCTAAATTACTGTTCCAGTTTGGATCTGGGCTTTTTCCCATTTCAGGATTCACAGTAGTGAACATTTTTGTGCAGAGGTTTGCACAGACTCTGTTTTCATATCCTCCCAGAGATGTTGAACGTTCGTACCAGCACATTTTTATTACCATGCTGGTATCTATTTTTATGTACCTCTCCAAAACAAAATTAATAGCACAACTTCTCTTCGAGGTACAGGCGAGGGGAGTGCGGGCTTGCCTCCACACACCCACATCAGCAGTAACCGAAATGTCTATTGATATATTCCATAAGGGATTTCGGTCCAAGATTGCTGAAGGGGAAGGGTTGAGCCGAGCAAAGCATCCTAGCTCCTTAGGGTCCATCCTGTCCTCAGATCTTCTCACTTTTTACTACGAACACTGATGGTGGAATATACTGCCAGAGAAGCCAAAATCAACACATCTCAGTTCCCCCTCGCATATTTTCAAACCTCTAGAGGCATCAGGAAGAGTAACTAAATTTATCACTTCTGGAAAGCTTCCAGCAGGCGAGGAGTTAACATCAATCCCTGCTCTCGCACAGGTGTTTTGGGGCAGAGTGATGAAGCAGGGCTGAGCACTTATGCACCTTGCTGCCATGGAGCAGGGGTATAAGCAGGGGTGTTTGGTTTGCAGCCAGGTGGACCCTGTGTCTGCCGTCAAACACCTACGGGAGCAGCTTAAAATGCAGGGCATGGTCCTAGCGCAGCGCTTCTGCAGCGCTCTGCAACACTCGAGGTGCCTTTTTGGAGGCTGATACCTGTGAGCAGGGCTATCCGGGGCATGAGTCCATGCAGAAACGATGCTGGGCTGAGGTCCAGGGATACATGTGTAGAACATGTATGTGTATATATATTAAAAAAAAAAAAAAAAAAAAAGCCCTTTCTGCTGTTTGATCATGGTCCTAGTAGAGCTGCAGCTGCGCCCGAGTCCTCCTTTGCTGGGCATTTCTCTTGCTGTTACTGCTCTCCGATCCTTTTTTCTATTGAACCGATTTGGAAAATCTGGATGAAATGGTATAGCCACATGCCCTCAAAGGCGGCGGCGGGTGCGGTTCTGCTGGAGCATGGTTACGAGCGCGGCGTGTGCTTCTGTGTCCTCTGAAAATGTCGCTGACCCGTAATCCTTGCCTGGGACTTCCGAGCTTGCCCAGCTATAAAAGAAGGTTTTGTACTCCTGACTTTCTGCAAAAGCCTCTGATTCTTTTTCTTTTTTCCCTTCTTGGCCACATCTGTTCTAAGTTCCTGAAGGTTCACCCTAAAACAAGATTAACAGTGGGTTTGCAAGTGTTGCCCTGGAGGCCCCAGCCCGTGAAACGGGTGTCCTTGCGCGTGGGGGCAAAGCCCCTCGCAGCTGCCGTTTCAGCCGCTGGCGGTCCCCGCGCCTCGGACGAGTCATTTAATGTTGAGGTTCCTTGCTGTAAAGAGATAAGGAGATGCACCTGGCTTTGAGGCAGGAACAAAGCTTAATTAGTAAATGTTATAAAGTGCTGTGATTTAGGAAGTGTTTTAGTTAATTGTGAAATCACATGGTTGAAAAGATAAGGGAAAGGAATGGGATTAAGAGAAGAACCAAGGAGATAATGAAATGCTTCTATTAACTATGTTCCTGCCTGACGACTGCTTTATCTCCCTTCCTCAGACCTGCGAGGAGTGCGAGCTGCGAATAATTGAGCACGAGAAGGAAGTGGCCGCTCTGCCACCCAAAGATGCCTGTAAATGCCAGAAGGAAGACTTGGCGAAAGCCTTAAACGTAAGGATTCTTCGTATTTGTGAAAATAACAGCATAGACAGTGCTCCGTCTGTGCAGCACAGCTCTGGGCTCTGAGCCCTTTGCCAAGAAACAGGAAAATTAGGTGGAAATTCAGAAAAGGCCAGGACCAAGGAAGTATGTAATGCTTGGTATTATTTTGGTGTGTGACATTGCTGTCTTTTAATGCGGGCAAAATACATCTTGTTCCTTCTCCGCTTGTCCGCTTTGAACTTCGTCAGGGCACGACCTTTCTGTGCCTCCTTGAAACGTGGGGTGAAACCAGAAGTCGATTCTTTCCTTTACTGCTTTAGATTTTGAATTTGCCGACTACTATGTGGCTCCCCACCTCTGCAAATAGGTTTCATTAATTAACTTGTGCTTACTTTATGGACTCTTGTGATGGATGATGGTAAAGTTTTTTAACAGAAATAAATACATAAACAGTAAAACAGGGGGTAGCTTTATTGTTTTTTCCTGTAGGGCTCTGCTGGGTCTGGAGCAAAGCTATACACGCTGCCAGGGAAAGAGCAGGCACTGGACTCTGTAAGAACGGAATCATGAAGATCTGGCCCAGTTTTCTGACATAACTAGATTTGCTTTAAGCTGTTTTCTATGACGACTGAACCGTGTGTTGTGTTGGGTTTTTTATTTCCCTCTAGGTTGATTTACAGACTGGACTGTCTGAGTTTTCTGTGCTGCAACGCAGGTTAAGACATGGCTGGAATGAATTTTTGATAGATAACGCAGAGCCGATATGGAAGAAATACCTAGACCAGGTAAGGATTTTCTGCCCGGATTCTCATTTCCCGGTGAACCGGCTAAGCTGCCCCTGCTTTGAATTGGCCTGAGCATTTCAGTACATTGAAATATTGATGCTTTCTATTTCCACGGATTCAGTCTTGGGACAGGATGTGCCCTGGGTACAGAGACACTCTGTTCCCACAGGAAAGCCGACGTGAGATTAGGATGCGGGTTCGCTTAATGGGGAGATAGCATCTTAAAATAAAAGTAAGTCCTTTTAACTCCATGCAGCCCACAAATCAAAAGCTATGGATTAGTGACCTGATTTCTGGAACACGTTTATTTCCTTTAAGACAAGCGATAGAATCGTGGAAGGTTTGGGGAAAACAGCAGAGGCTGAAACTCCCAGTTGCCATGGTTGTCAGTGAAGGAAAGCATTAAATGTTGACTTCTTTAACAAGTATTTCTTCTCTGAGGACACCACACGGATTATTGAGTGCCTATTTAGTGCCTTTCACAACCTGTGGGTCTCCCTGTAGGACCACATGGTGCGTTCCCCTGCAACGGCAGGCTGGGCAGGTGCCTCCCACCAGGCCCTTCCAGCCACTTCTTCCAGTTGCTATTTCTGTAAAGCATCCACTTTGACCCATCTTTAGTCGGAGAAACTGAAGGGATTTTCTTCTTTACCTTCAGCGGGGAGTAGGTTTAAGCCTTGTCTTTCGCACCATGCATCTTCACAGTCCTGTCACCCCAAAAAGGTGGTCTTGTCTTGCCTGAGTTAATTCAGTGACACCAATTCTTGTGCTAGCTGAGCAGCGCTATCATTTTCTCAAGTAAGAGCAAGGGCCTTAAAATTCGTATTTTAAATAAGGAAAAGCAAAGAGCTTTCCCAAAGCTTCGCAAGTGCCTTTTTCCCTGAGAACCTGTCGACTCAGTGAAACTTCCCCGTGGTTTCAGGGCAGCCTCGAGGCTCAGGTTGAAGTGTCTGGCCGGTGCTGGGTTCCTTTCAGCAGCCCTGTGCCCAAGGAAGAGCTTAGCAGATTAAAAAGAAAAAAAAGAAAGAAAAAAGGAGAGGATTTCTGGTTTCAAGTTCTAAAAAGACAATCAAATGTTTTGTGTAGCTTGCAGAGTCTGGCCTGTGCTGCGTGGCCAGCCTTTTTGGGTAGGATTAGACTGTGGGTGATGTGTGGCAGAGCGAAGCTGCCCAAAGCACCCTCGTCGCGAGGTTGCAGGAAAACTGCATTTGCAATCCTTTCTGTAGATGCCTGATGCCCGCTTGTCTTCGATGATGCCATATTTAACCATATATTGTAATTTTGGCTTTTTTTTTTTTTTTTTGAGTTTAAAAATCCACTCATTCTTCTGCTGCTGGCCTCCGCTCTGGTAAGCGTGATCACGAGGGAATACGAGGACGCCGTGAGCATTGCGATGGTAGGTGGTCTTCCCGCCGCCCGGCCCATGGCTCGCCGCGGCATCCCCGGTGCTGATGGCTCTTTGTTCGCAGGCTGTGCTCATCGTGGTCACCGTGGCCTTCATCCAGGTATGTGCAGCCGCGTGCCATGCCAGGCTGGTCCGTGCTGAGCGTGCCACCCCCCGCTAACGCCTCTTTGTCCTTCGTTCCCATTAACAAGGAGTATCGCTCCGAAAAGTCGCTGGAGGAGCTGAACAAGCTGGTGCCCCCCGAATGCAACTGGTAAGGTGCACCTAGCGATGGAGGAGAAAAACACTGTTTAGGTCCCAAGGCCAGGAGCTCGGGTTGGGAGGAGGTGGCCGCAATGTGTGGCAGGCTGGTGGCATCTCCTTGGGGCCACTGGCTCCTGATCCACTTGGAGGCATCCAGAGGAATGGAGCAAATGCTGAGTGCCAGGAAGCTCCTAGAGATGTTCTGCTCACCATTCGGTGGCACGGGAGTCAGCGTGGCCGCGCCACCGGCTCCCCCTCATTACAAATCGGTTCTGTCAAGGCCAACACAAATAAGCAGTTAGGCTTGGAGCAAGGTTGCACCTAAAAAATTACTGAGAGTTGGATCTTGCTACCACCATTGCATAAGCATCTAAGCATTCGAAAGGGCTGTCCTTGTAATATAACAGCAAAATGCCAGGGGTAATTCTGCCTTCAAAAAGCTAAGCAATCTGCATGGCATTATTTAAAGCGCAGGCCAAGGGAAAGCACGACTTGTGTTTTCTACCTACTCCTTACGTGCTATTTAAGTCACTAATTGCTGAAATGTAAATCTTCCATAACCTGCCCATCTGCTTATGAACTAAAACAGCCCAAAAGGGAACATAATCGTCTTTCCGTGTTGTTATGTAGATTTTTATGTTCTTATTTGCATTGAACACTCTCAGGAGCAGGGCGCCTACCTTCTTGCCAGTCCTGTTCCCAGGCCTGCAGAAAGAGCACTGCACGGTGCTCACAGCCTGCTTTTTGTTCCTTTTTTCCGTTCACCTAATGCAGCCTAAGGGAAGGAAAACTGCAGCACCTTCTAGCACGGGAGCTTGTGCCTGGAGATATCATATACCTTTCTGTGGGAGACAGGGTTCCTGCAGACCTCAGACTCATAGAGGTAAATACAGTAATACGTCAAAAGCCTATTTTGGAAGTTTCAAGTCTTAGTAATGCCAGAATTGCATGTGTTTAATTAGGTTACAGATCTGCTGGTAGATGAATCCAGTTTTACAGGAGAAGCTGAGCCTTGCAACAAGACTGACAGCGTAGTGCTGGAAGCTGGAGACATGACAACGCTGAGCAATGTTGTTTTCATGGGAACACTGGTGCGATATGGGAAGGGGAAAGTGAGTCCTGCCATCCTCTCTCTTTTCCTTGACAGTAGTTACAGATTCTTATAAGCAAGATTGATATTATACCATTTTTTTTTAATCTCTCTGTTTTTTCCCCTCTTTTCAGGGGGTAGTTATTGGGACAGGTGAAAATTCACAGTTTGGCGAGGTGTTTAAAATGATGCAAGCTGAAGAGGTAAAGAAGTCTCTATGCCGCTCTTGCAATGGTGGAAGTCTAGCTGAAAGCTCGTGAGCAGGAGCAGTTCTGCACGTTAACGCGATGGGGTCTCTTTCCCCTTCTGCTCTGAAATTCCCGTGTGACTGAGGGACAAGCAAAAGGCCATAGCCAAAAAAGAAGGTTTTAAGCAGCATTTTGGTTTCTAAATCTAAACATTTGATGCTGAGTTTGCAGCTAACTTTGTAATCACCTAAACCTTGTGGTTGCTTTGTTTCTTCAGTTTTCCCTAGGTATCTAAAATTTTACTTCCACATCTGCCAAACCTTCATGGGCCAGCTCTCTGAGCCAACACAGATGAGGGTCTAGGAAGTAATTAACACCCTTACCTGAGGTGCTTGAGCCTTTAGTGCAAGAAATCGCAGCAAGGCAGAGTGACAGCCTCCTCCTGTTTCTCCCTTGCTGCCTTGGCTGCTCGGAGGCAGAGCGCTCTGCGGGATGTTCTGCGCCCAGTGGACCCCAGGTCGGGTTCGGGCTTGCTAAGCCCTGGGGTGTATCGGGCAGCTGTTGAGGACCGCGGTAATGAGAACAGCCATGCAGTGCTTGCCAGTCGTTTTGGCAGACTGCATTCCTCTCATCTTATGCAATAAGCAAAGAAAAATAACTATTGTCTAATGTTTCCAGACTCCCAAAACTCCTCTCCAGAAAAGCATGGATAGGCTGGGGAAACAACTCACTCTTTTCTCCTTCGGCATAATTGGTGAGTTGAAGGAAACGCTCCTATTTGTGCGGTCAGCTCTAAAATCCTGCTGTGCTCCAAGGCCACGTTTCTCAAACGTACCTGGGGATGTGGCTGACCTGGATTTTGGAGGGTCCAAGCAGGGATGCTTGTGAAGTAGAGGCCTGGGGGGCCTCATTCCATACTCACTTCCCCATACATACAAATTTCTGAAGGTTTTTTTAATCAACTGTTTTTTCCCTCTCCAGGTTTAATAATGCTTATTGGCTGGTTACAAGGGAAGCCTCTTCTCAGCATGTTCACGATTGGAGTTAGGTGAGGACTAGAAAGTACCTCTCTCTTCGTATTACAATGAAATATATCTCAGGGATTTTTCTATTCAAAACAATGAATGTTTCTCCCCACAGAATTTGTATAAGATCCTTCATAAGTACATGTTGATCTTGCTCTGGCAAAATTCATGTGAGATATACTGTAGAGTTCAGTAGGAAAAAAAAAGTTTGCAGTTTTTCTGATCTTGGAGACATGTTAAATTCAGAACTTACTTCATTATTTACTTTGAATGAAGTAATTTGAAAACATCTTCACAGCTATTTCCACTTCATCCTGCTGTGAATGTCCTTAACTATCTGCACTATGAATTTAGTGGGAGTGTAGCAAGAGCAAATATTAGCCTTTGCTGTTCTTATGGCATTTACATGTAAAGATTAGAATGTGCGTTTTATATGACACAAAATGCATGCCCAACCCCTTAGTCAAACGTAATAAACCATGCATTTCTAGTAGTAGCAATAAAACCTGTTGTTCAGTTTTGTCATGGTTCTAAAATCATTCACTTAAGAAAAAGAAAAGAGAGGGGGAAAAAAAAGATTGTATGGAAATAAAAACAACGGAACAACAGAAGCCAAACTAGCTCAGTGCCCACCTGCCTGTCTCCTGGGGGGATGTGGTGGCAAAAAAAGAAAACTAGTTAAGTCCAACTTTTGGAGAACAGCCTATGGGTTTGAAAGTCCCGTTTGATTACTTTCTGGACCTCTCTAGAAGTGCTCAGAGTTACCCATGGGTAAGGAGGGACAGAGGCAGACAGTGTCTGAGTTTTTCTAGCATGCCAGCTGCTGCAGTTTTTAATGCTGCTTCAATTCGTTGTGCAGCATAGGGACATTCTGGGAGTTTGCTCCCTCTCTGCATAGCTTGCACCCACATGTAGGAGAGGGACTGAGGGGCTAGGTACAGCCAGAGGCCAGCAGCTAGCAAACAGGCGGTAATTCGAGGAATATTGAACTTCTATCCTCAGGAAGTTAAATAAATGAAGTGAAACCCAACCCCTAAATCCCTACTTAGCCAGAAGTTAATGCTCTTTGGCAATGTAAAGAAGAAAAGTAATTGCTCTGTCAAAATCACCCAGAAGCAGGTTGAAGGGCTGGATAAATATCCTGCTTTTGTATTTGCAGTACACCAAGAATTCCAGTGGTTAGTGCTGCGCAGGCAGTCGATTCCGTCCCAGATACGCACAGATAAGCAGGAAGACATGCTCCCCAAGGAAATGTCCATTTGACACATTTTGGTAGATGTTTGCAGTTTGACCTGTCCATTGAAGCTGTTGTCTCTCTCCGCTGTCCCCAGCCTGGCGGTGGCTGCCATCCCTGAGGGCCTTCCCATCGTGGTCACTGTAACGTTGGTGCTGGGCGTTCTCCGGATGGCCAAGAAAAGAGTGATTGTGAAGAAGCTTCCCATAGTAGAAACCTTAGGTAAGCCTGCAAATAGGCCACACAGTTTGGTCAGCTGTCTGGCTTCTTCAAAACCTGAACTGAATAGCAATAGGCTGTCCAGGTGGGCCATGGTTAGATTACAAAAAATGAGGGTATGCTTACTGGGCCAGAGAAACCCACTCAGTCCTAAATACGTTTTCTGCCCTCCATTTCTCTCCCTTTCCCTTTATGTTAGTGCTAAGAACGTGGGCAGGAGCTGAGCTCCATTAGAAATGGTGCAGAGATAAAACGCTTGGGGCAGCTTCTTTTTGCGTCAGCCCAAATCCAGGCACAGGCCCATGGAGATCAGAGCCTCTCCACAGACATGGCTGCTCAGGTTGATTTGCTTGGTTCCTCTTTCCTCCCAACTCTGCACGACAGTCCTGCAGGTCCATCTTGCCCACTTTTTTCATGTCTAGCTAGAAAACCTTACAACCCTTCCAGTCAAGCCTAATGGCATAGACAATACCATCTACTGTTCTGTAGTGTGTGTGGCTATCTCCCAGACATCCAATAGAAAATAGGGCCAGAGAGGACCTTGAGAAGACATCCAGCCCATCCTCACTGCCGCAGGCAGGTTGAATTATAATGAAATTATTCTTCCGCCTCCCCTGACCCCAGATTTGGCCTTTGTCCTTGATCACTCTTTTCAAGGCTCTGCTATTCTGGCCTTCTTGGTCAGTGTGGGAATTACATGAAGGAGAAGACACACGGCATATATAATTTGCATTTTAATCAGAAAATGCAATTAAATTCCAGGCCTGGCCCATGCAGTTTCCAATATGTGCTGCAGAGCCTGATACTTCAACTAGGACTTGTCTTCCTTGGAAATGCTGCCGTTGCTTGAACTGCCTTTGTTTGTTCTGCAGCAAAGGATTCTTACCACCCTTATTTTATTGCATCTCCCCTGATCCAGGACATCTGGAACGGCCTTATCTCAGTAAGAATTTCGTTTGGATAGGGCTATGCCCAAATAGGCATAATGGCAAGATTCCCAGTTTCTCTGCAAGACAGTCTAAGTGTGGCGAAAAGCTGTTTTCTCCTGCACAGTAATTGCACCAAGTCTGTTAAACTTTTGAAAGGAAGAAAAATAATCTTGCCTCTTTATCTAGTTTCTTAATTGTAAATAATTAAAAATGAAATATTAGAGGTGATGGCTTTGCTCTGTGTTAATCCTTGAAAACTGGAATTAATTTAATCACAGCCCAATCTGCTTTATTTTCCCTGAGTTTTTACCTGGTGGTGGTCATGCCATTTGGTCACCTCCAGAACCACGAGAGAAATTCGGACGTAGAAGGGAGCTAGATTTTGTTTCTCTTTTATTTTAAAGTCCTGTCCTCCCTTTTTGAGAGCAGAAACTGGCTTTAATGTGGCCACTGTGCTGACTCACTCTTTGCTGTATTATGGTATAAATGGGCTCTGGCTTATGGTGTAAATGTGAACCAGCTTCCAAACTGTTTTGTGTTTTACTGAAGTAGTATTGCAAAAAAGCAGAGATTGAATGGGGCAACTGCTGCTTTTAGCACTTGATTTATAAGTACTTTTTGTTACAGTCTTTAACACATTACCTTCACAACCCCTCGCAGAGATATGGAAGTGCTGTTATTTCTGATTTAGCAATGGGGAAGCAAGGGTTAAATGACTATTTGAGGAAGTATGTGGCAGAGTGGGAATTTGAGATCTCTTTTCAGTATATAATAGTTATTCTGCTGATGGGCAATACTGCAGCTCAGAAACACTGGTCACTTCCCTGGAAATCAGTGCCTTCTCTGACTGTCCGTGATATGACGCTCAATACCACGTAGCCTTCTTCAGCTGTCTTCTGCCAAATCTCACATCCAAATTATGTGCATGATACCCTGATGTGCAATCAATTCCTTTTCCCCTTCATCTTTTCCTTAACAATGTCCTCTTAGGAAACTCATCCACTTCTTGGTATTTTTTCCTTTTATGCCTGTATGCAGTTTAAGTAACATCAGGGCAACATGTTCTCCTCCTTCTGGGGCCTTGAAACTCTAAATTTATTAGTTCTGATTACAAACTTTCTCACATCAGGTTGCTGCAATGTCATCTGCTCCGATAAGACAGGTACTCTGACAGCCAACGAGATGACAGTGACTCAGCTCGTAACCTCAGATGGGTTCCAGGCAGAGGTATGGACGATGCAATTACATGGGCTTCGCTATTCAAACCCACCAGGGCCCAACTATTTTTTAGTTCTACCTTTACTATAAGCATCGCTTTGAGCTACCAAGAATATTCCCTATATAAAGTATGGTCATATAGTCCTGCTTGATACTGAGAGGTTTGCTCTTTCTCTCTCCTTTCCTCAGGTTAGTGGGGTGGGCTATAATGGAGAAGGAAATGTTTATCTTTTGCCATCAAGGGAGGTTCTTAAGGATTTTTCCAATGTCTCAGTTGGGAAATTAGTGGAGGTAAGTGTAAATTATGAACCATTCTGTTTTAGTTGCATGTAATTTTAACTTGCACAGATCACTTTGGGTAATGAGTGTGAAAAACATTACTTTCATAACTCTTAAAATGCACTGCCTTGCTAGAGCATTCTTTTAGAAAGGTTCTGAGTATTTATTATAAGATACTTGGAGTTTATTGGTAAAAGATAGCAAGCATAAGACATTCAGGGAGAGACCAAAGTCATCAGCTTGAAGTGTCATGAAAGTTTCAGATAAAAATGCAATTCTAATAGAGGAAAGAACAATTACTATGATCATGTTTGGTTTTTAATGTGGCCAAGTTCTGAACTTTATCTAGCTAAGTAGCCAATACATAAAATTTACAGCAATAGTCTCTAGCCTCTAGCAATACTCTAACAATTTAATGTTAGCATTAAATAAAATTTGCACATTCAAGTAGAGGCAAAAGCAGACTGCTTGGGTAGTCAAATGATCTGAACTGGAATCTCAAAGTTAGGCCTTATGGTACCCATACTGTATGTCAGAAGTGATGGTAAGAGAGACTGGTTTTCCTTATCATGATTTGTCAAGATGATTGGACAGGTTTGGGGTTTTGTTTCATGTTAATGTCTAAAATATAACATTTTAACAAAATTTTGGTGTATGCTATGGATTCAGTGTGTTTAGGAAGCCCAAGAACTGATCTCAAGAGAATGCTGCTACTGGGCATGAAGGTGTTCTGAAGCTCTGAAATGTCTGTTCTACCAAACTCGCTTCTTGGCTCTCCTTCTTTTAACAAAGGCTGTTTGAAATTTGGACCATCGGAAATCTGGTGACGTTTCTTATTTTGGGATGTGGCTGCTTTCAATCTGCAATTACTTGATTAAAAGAGCTGAAAAGTTTTGAATTTAGTTTAAAAATAAACTGTGTAAATATATCACTTTATCCAGGCTGGCAGCGTAGTTAATAATGCCATTATCAGGAAAAATAACCTGATTGGACAGCCCACCGAAGGAGCGCTCATTGCCCTTGCAATGAAGGTAAGATTGCTAAGATTTAAATCTTTCCAGAATTAAAAAATAAATAATAAAAAAAAAGAGCTGCAGTTGTTAGAACTGATTGTCAGCAGTGAGCAGAATCCTTTCAAGTCTTCACACTGGTGTTAGTTTTTCTTTGTCTCCTCTCCCCAAGGTCAGATATGTACGTCTCTCCCACATAAACCTGCTCTCATGGACAAACACCTTCCCTGAGCTTCTGTATTACTAGTAATAATTATTTTCCTTGGTTGATCTGTGCAATTACTCTGCGTAATGGATTTTTTCTGGGCTCAAACCAGACTGCTTTCTGTGTATTTTCTGCAGATTCCAATTAAGAGCTCAGGAGGAGGAGAGGAGAGGACAAAAAAAATTACAGGTCACATCAGAAATCATGGCATAGGGTCGTCCTGGGACTGGGTGATCTGCTAGCTTTTTACTTTTTTCTAGTCATGAGATGTGGAACAAACATTTCTACTGAATATTGTATTCATGCTCATTGATAAAGAAAAAGAGCTGTAAAACACCTCAAGATATCGTCTAACTGTAGTTCGGACCTCAGGTGGGCTGTAAAGCACAGAAGTTAGCTGATTAAATGATTACACAAAAATATTCCCTGCATACATCTGTGTGCAGCTGTAACAGTGAAACTATGATTTTTTGTGAAACAATTACATTGTATTTCTCTAAATGTTAAATTAAAATTATCCTCCTGCATTAGCCAAGCAATAGCAGAATATGAGACGTTCTTGTTTTATACTGAAGTCAGTAGGTAGCAAGCTTCAAACTCAAGTTTAACTTATTCCTTATCAGACACCCAAACGAGAAGACAGTTTTGAAAGTGTAAGTTTTAATCTTCCCCATGCTTCCTGCAGCTCTATGAAATATGACTGCCTGAAAGTGCATGGTCAATGGTCAGTGCTTATAATATACTGTGCCATAGAAAATGCATGCAACATGGTTCAGCATTACAGCACTCTTTTCATTTTACTTTATTTTAGATGGAATTAACTGACATAAAAGATATTTATATAAGAAAGAAGGAAATTCCATTTAGCTCCGAACAAAAGTGGATGGCTGTAAAGTGCATGCTGAAAAATCAGGTAAAGCAAACAGTTCTGTTAGCTGGTTTCATGTTTCTGATTGTGCAACTCCACAATGGGTATGAAATGGTATCTCTTTAGCAAATAAGGTTTTCAAAAATTAACTATGTCAGGAGAAAAACTGAGCAAACTTCAAAATTCCCAACTTGGGTGTAATTCTAGCTTACAATTCTGTGTTTGAATAGGGGAAGATGATACTTATCGTATGCTGGTATACAGGAAAACAAAAGCTTTTCTGTGAAAACTCACAGGGGAAGAAAAGCACAATGTTTGGAAGAAAATGTTAGACATTTTTCCCTTACCAGATTAAGGAGCTAATCTTAGCTGATATTGTACTCCATTTTAAAAAACACACCACCCTTTTCATTATCATTCTGTCTGTGTCTCTGATGGCCCAGCATGAAAAATGGCTATAGCAAAAATATCATACCCTGTAAATTATACATGCATATAGATATTTCACAAAACAGGTAAAAGAGTAAAAAAAAAATCCAACTGTTTTATCTAAGATGTAAAGCCTTATATGCCATTGTTATTTTTAAAGTGCTTTTTTTTTAATTTTTAAAAATCTTTTTGTGACAAAGCCTGTTGTCTCATTACTTTAAAGGATCAGGAAGATATTTACTTTATGAAGGGAGCATTTGAAGAAGTCATTCGATATTGTACTATGTATAACAGTGGTGGCATTTCATTATCACTTACACCCCAGCAGAAAGCCTTCTACCAGCAGGAAGAGAAAAGAATGGGATCCTCAGGTCTACGGGGTCAGTCTTTGTGGTCTATGTCCCTTACACTTAACGGGTTGTCATGCCCTAACGTTTTCCAGCTCTATTAAGTCTCTGCTTCTGTACTTCATCGTGCACACACATGTACCGCTGTGTGCACCCCGCTTCTTTTGCAAGCGTGTCTAGCGGAGCTATTTCCTTCCTCCTCTTACCTTCAACATACTGATTTTCTTCTCTGACTGTTTTGGGACACAAACTGTTGATAGACCAGCGAGCAGAAAAAATCTGCCCAGGGTGTTCTTGCTGATGGAAAGGGCTCCAAAGCAAAGCAGCGTATCCTGGAAAATGAAGACAGATTGAGATCTGCTTTCCCGCTTTATGTTAGGTACTCACTGTGCGGAGTTAGGCAAACGACCTGCTTTAGCTTCCACCAGGTAGAAAGGGGCAAAGATAAGTGGAGAGGAGAGTTTTGGTTACAGTCGATAGAGGCTCAGTCTGTAGCCCAGCATGCAAGATCCCTCCTCAGCATTGGACAAGGGCACTGTGATTTGCTAGACGCTTGCTTTCCATTGATCTATTATTGCTAGATTTAAATTAGTGAGATTGAAAAGAGTTGGAAAAAACACTGGAAATGGTGATTTTTTTTCTTCTACAAGCTGTTATGATTGTCTGGAAAACAGTCTGAATGCTGCACTGAAAAGCATTGCACTGGACTTGTGTTAATCAGTGGTCTGCCAAGATTTGCTTTTAGAGAAGCTGTTTCAAGAGCCACAAAAAGCAGCTTGGGGGTGGGATCAAAACATGGATTTGGGCACTGACATTTTTATTTGACGTTTGGTTCAATTCTTTATTAGGAACAAATCTGATGATCTTTATTTGATCCTGAATTCGTGTCAGTAAAGTTCTTACACACATGCCGTTTCCTTCATCACTAGAAACATCATTTCAAAAACACCTTAGACTTTTTGCACAATAACAAAGACACTTTTTCTTGTGCCTGTTCCCAGGATGTAAATAGGTGAGGACAAGTCTTGGCAACAGAATCTGGAAGAAGGTATAGTTAATATATGTATTCTCCAGGCCTGTGTCTTGCAGTGAGTAACTCGTATATGAAGTTTGCTTGACAGTATCAGAATCATCTGCAGTTGTGAATGGCAAATTACTGCTCCAAAGCAAAGCGATTAGCTCAGGTAGCTGATGACTGTGATTCAGTCATCAAAGAAACACTGATATGAACCCCTGGCAAAATATCCTTGAGTTATATAGGGACTACTGAATGATATGATTAGGCACCAGGAACAGAAACAAAATGTTCAGAGCATTGCTGTTCACATGATGGCAGTTGTGCTAGTTTAACTGGAGTTGCATGACGCATTTTTTAAATAAAAATGTAACTCTCTGCAGAGGCAGAGTCTCATTATTGTTTAACATAGTTGTTTAGTAGAGTCTGCCCTGATGTTACACTGCCCCAGCTTAATTCGTCTACACTGAGGCAAGACGTGGTAGATACATTTAAACTAGACAAATGTAAATTATAAGAGAAATAAATGTGAAGCAGAAATGCAGTGATCTGGATAAACTGGTGCTATTTGAAGTGGAGCAAATGTTTGTATCTGTATAAGACCTGAATACCTGGTTTAATTACTTTTTCAGCTGAAAAACTGGAAACTTAGGATCTTCTCTAAATGTTCTTTTTTAAAGGTGAATAATAAATAATTCAGCCTTCTTATCTTCATTTCTTTCTCTTTTTCTAGTACTTGCTTTGGCTTCAGGTCCAGAACTGGGCAGACTAACATTTTTAGGTCTGGTTGGAATAATTGATCCTCCAAGGGCTGGAGTGAAAGAAGCTGTTCAAGTCCTTTTTGAGTCTGGTGTATCAGTGAAGATGATTACTGGAGATGCTCTGGAAACTGCTGTGGCTATAGGTACCAAAATTAGCTTTGCTCCTACAAATCTGTATTCTGTCTGTCCAGTCAGTGAAATGTTATTTACTTAGCAGTGATCATCTTTATCATTCTTTTCACATGTGCAGTACAGGCTTTAAATCTCAGTCTCACTAACTGACAGCTTTTCCATTGAAGCGATTTATATTAAATGCAATAATAAAGCAGCTAAGAACTATGAGTCAAATTCCACTAATCTGAATTCCACTATTTTAGCACTACAAATGGCAAAATCTGTGTAATACACTGCAATGGGACACACAGTACTCCTGCGATTATGGACCCTGCTAATGTTGTGAGGGCAGGTATCCCTGCACTTTCCATTCTTTGCATTTTGCAGTCAGAAAAAAACCTGTCCAAGCAGCAGCCAGGAAAGGACTGAGTTCTCACTGGGGCCGTTGGTCCTGCTCTCCTGCAATTCGTGGCAGAGCACAGACTGCCCCAGGGAGCAGTTTGTGTTTTGTGTTGACTCAGGAATGCTTTTGCTGTTCTTTCTAGTTTGAAAGCTAAGTCACAAAGGATGACTTAGGACAGGAGGGGTTAACTATTAAATTTTTCTGCTGGTTGTTCTGGAATAAAATTGAATTCTCATTGTTAAACTTGCGTTAGTATTAGGTCGAATTCTGGGTATCATACTGCTTGCATAACTCCAACTGAGTAAGGACAGTGAGACTGGCCCAGCTCAGAGCAAGAGGGCCCTGTGCCCCTCTAGGTGCTCCACATTGATAGGTATTTCCAAATAAATTATTAAATCACTGCCTCTGTACTTCAGGTAAAGAGGTAAGTGTCCTCTTCCAGAGCAGAAGGACAAATGTCATTCTGGACTTTTCTTTGCAGGACAGAATATCGGTCTCTGCAATGGGAAGCTTAAAGCCATGTCTGGGGAAGAGCTCGATCAACTGGCAGATTCAGAGCTGGCATCCACTATCAAGAATGTAACAATTTTTGATTACAATAAAATGGTTCAGTTCTATCTACAACAGCATCCATCTAACACATGATCATATTTTTCCTTTGTTGTGCAGGTTTCCATCTTCTTCAGAACAAGTCCAAAGCACAAACTACAAATCATAAAGGTACAAAGAGCCTCTCAACTCCATTATATGCCTCACAGTACTAAGGTGTGAGGGGGGCTTCAGCATTTCCCTAGACCACCTGATTTGCCAAGAAAAGGTCAACTCAAACTACAGGGTAATAAAACCCAAGCTACAGCATTGGCACTATTTACATCAAAGTCATTAGCATTTCTCTTGCAGACCAGGCCTGGGTCATTTAGAAGATACTGGTATGATGGTATTGAAGCATAATACCAGGGAACTGATATCTCAGAACTTTTCTGTCCCCTTTAATTCTTGTTCAAATTGAGATACTGAATACTCCTGAAAATCCAGTCTCTTAATTTTTAGTCTATTTGAGTTTTTTCCTGTGCTCCATACAGTTCATATAGATATGGGCCGCTAAAGTTCATTTGACCTTCAAAGTTGCATAGTGTTCCTTCTGCTCTTTGCATATTAAATGCAAATCCTGGGATTGCCAGCAGGACTTGTTTGTCTTCTCCTGGCTTCAGAGTCTCTCTTCTCTCCACCCCCACAGGCTTTGCAAAAGGCTGGTGCTGTTGTGTCGATGACAGGAGATGGTGTTAATGATGCTGTGGCTCTTAAGTCTGCTGATATCGGCATTGCAATGGGACAAGCAGGTACAGACGTCAGCAAAGAGGCTGCCAACATGATCCTTGTGGACGATGACTTCTCAACAGTAATGTAGGTTCAGCTACTTTCTTACTATCAGGCACTTTCTTACTTCAGCTACTTTGTTGCTGTCCATTGCAATGAGCTTGTTACATGACTAGCCCTGAAAATATTGCAAATTCAATGGGAGCATGTATGTCAGCAGGCAGTAGCTGGAGGTACCCCAATGTGACTCCGTCTCATTTTCAGTTGCACACACTGCAATGACTTTTCTGTTTTAAGTGGCGGTGACAAACCTTTCATCCAAAAGCTCTTTCTCATTTTTATAGTTGACTATGGGGATTCAAAAGCACCTAGAAGTCTCCGTAGTTTATAAATTGTCTGCCTGCCTGATCCAAGAAACTCCTAAAATGTGTAATTTGCAATGCTCTGCTGGTTCACAACAACAGACACTGTGGGCAGAGTAAAGATATAAATAGGTCGCATGCCTGCTTTATGAACCAAGTCCAGGCTTTAAGAACAAGTGTTTTCAGGTCTACCAGTCGTCTAACTAATAGGCTGCTTTGGTGTCTCTCTCCTAAGCAGGGATCTGTATTCCAACCAAAATAAGTGCTGGAAAACAGAACCTGTCTTTCAAGTTTCACAGGGAATGCAATTTAAAATAGTGTGAATGCTAGTTATTTAATAAATTCTCCTCTCCCTTCCAGGAATGCAATAGAAGAGGGAAAGGGAATATTTTACAATATAAAAAATTTTGTGCGGTTCCAGCTTAGCACGTAAGTTCTTGTTTGCTTAGATTTTAGTAGAAGCACCTTTTGGGTGAGGCCACCCAGAATAACACTCTTCTGTGATTTGCAGGAGTATTTCAGCTTTGAGCCTAATTACTCTGTCTACAGTGCTCAATCTACCAAATCCACTGAATGCTATGCAGATCTTATGGATTAACATCATCATGGATGGGCCTCCAGCCCAGAGGTATGGAAGACTCAAATGAGTAAAATATTCTTGATGGAATTTTAAGATGTCTGAATTTGGCTTTGGAACACAAGCTGTTATTATTTCTTATCAAAGATCCAATCATTTGGTGGTTAGATAGGACAAGTTTCTCTTTTCTTCCCTTTCCCTCCAAAACCATTTACTCCAGATTCTGAGGTTTCAGATATTCTTCTTTTAGGGTGGTGTCACCTCAGTAGTCTACTTTTTGATTGGGAATGGTCCATTTTCCCGGATGCATTACTTGCTGGTAGCCCTGCTGGGCTGACTGGCAAGAAGGCACTGGGTACGTATGGGTACATGCAACCCAAAATCGTAAGACATTAGGACCTCATTCAACTGCTGATTAGAATTATTTCATTTTGGAAGGGGTGCTGGTCATAATCTTACAACTAGTTCTCCCTCTGAGTTGGGATATGCTGCACTATGGCAGTCTGCTATGCCATTTTAGCAATTCATTATGCACAAAGATCTTTATCATAGGTCTCCCAGACAAAGTTGGGCCTTATGGAGCCCTTCCACAGTACTAGTATCCTTCGTGCTTTGTCTCAAAGAATTTCATCCTCTAGATCCGTTCTCTCTCATTAGCAGTCCTGTTTGGGGACAATCCACATTAATTAAGCATGGTCCTCTGCTTCTATTTGAGGCAGTTTGGGAGTTGAACCTGTTGATAAGGATACTATCAAACAGCCCCCTCGATGTATTACGGACACCATACTCAGCAAATCATTGATCCTGAAAATCTTCATGTCAGCTATAATTATCATCAGTGGAACCCTCTTTGTCTTCTGGAAAGAGGTGAGGAAAATCTGAACTCGTACCTCATGTTTATCAAGGCGGAGAACAAAGCGAAGGGCAATCTCTGAAGTACATGTGGTTCTTTCTGAAGTACAAACAGTGAGGAAGGATTTGGAAGGACACTGTTAGGAAACCAGAGTCAGCTCCTAGCTCTGCTTCTGCCTTCCTGTTTTGCCTCATCCTTTCTCTGTCTTGGAGCTTCCCATCTAGGATGGGAAAACTATTACTTGAAATCATTAGAAGGCTTTAAGGTGCTTTTCACCTCTAGATTGCCACATAAGTGGAAAGTAACAAGTAAGCACAATGATTTACTGTTAGTAAAGACTGTTAATGCTGTAAAAGTTATAGAATTAAATTCTGAATTAAATTACTTTTTTTTTGCTTTGATAAACCACACATCAACATACTTCTGAAGATAAGCAAGTAACACCTTGCAGATTAGTTAGTGTTCATTAATGGTCGCACTGAGAACAGTGAAATTTGAACAGGAATCCCAACACAGTATTACTGCTCTTGCAGCTACGTAATTGATAGCTATTTTCAGGGCTAGTCATGTAGCAAGCTATCATCAGGTTACTCACAAAAAATTCTCTCATTAATTAATTAATGTATGTGACTATTTATGGCATATATGAATTATTTTTCTATTACAACATTGTATTTTGCACACCTTTGTATAAGATGTCAATATGTTTTAAGAATCTCTGGTCAAATTCCACATTAAGAATTTAAAACACTGTTGATAAGGTCATAAACTCAACAATTAGCAGACCGCAATGACTGCTACCTGTGCTAGCTATAACTAGACTTATTCCTTTGCTTTACTAGACTTCAAGTTGACTGCAATCCGTAAAGGGTATATTTAATTCATGTATTGCACTGACATATTTTTATGGTAAACAACCCCTTAATTTGCATCTGAATTTTCACATGTGCTTTCAGAATCCCAAAAGTGGCATAACTCCCCGGACCACAACAATGACTTTTACGTGTTTTGTGTTTTTTGACCTCTTCAATGCCCTGACATGCCGCTCTCAGGTAAAATGAATGATTTCTCTGTCAGCAATCACTTTTTTTGTCTTGATACACTAACATAAATATTAGCCATGTAAATATTTTGCCTAGGAAGAGAATTTTTGATGTCATGTAAAGCAGCACAATTTTATCATCCTTTTTAAATAGAACTAACCATCATGGTTCAACTGTAACTACACTTTCAACTATATCTAGCTTTGCCTCAGTTAGCATTTATGTAACTTTGATTTTTTTCAAAAAGTAATAGATTTTTATCTGCAAAGAAACTGCTTGACGTTCAAGTACCATGAAGAGACTGGGAAATATTACATTTTTTTTCCTCCCCTCTCTAGACAAAGCTGGTATCTGAGATAGGCTTTTTTCGAAACCGCATGTTCTTGTATTCTGTGCTTGGGTCATTTTTGGGACAGCTGGCTGTTATATACATCCCTCCATTACAGAAGATCTTCCAGACGGAGAATTTAGGAGTGTTAGGTAAGTTGCAAAATACATAATACTTTTATCCTTAAAGCTACTTTAAAAGGCAGATGAGCTTTGCCCTGTTGTTACATGATAGCTCCCGAGAGAACATTGGTGGGAGAAATCAAGCTAAACACATATACACAGCTATACACAAATGTTAATATTTTGATGCTATTATCCCAATCTAGGTTTTAAATTTTGAATTACTGCACATAAATGAATATAAACGCAGACATGCTAAAAGTTACCGTAAGTGCTGTATTGTGATCTTTGTTTTCTGTAAAGAAAGCTATCTACGATCATTACACAGTCACTCCATTTTGAAATAGCAGGGTAAATGTTTCCTCATTGTAATACAATGCATATTTTACCATCTCACTCTAGGCAAACTCTACCATACCGTACTACTATGGTTCCTACGTTAGGTGAATTGTTAGCTGCAGGGTTCAGTGATCCCGAATGATTCGTAGAGAAGTCACCACCTATCAGGTGGACCATACCAACCGGCTGCATGTGCATTCCTTGTTGATTGCAGTCACTTCTCTAATTCATCAGCTAGCAAAAGTCTAGCCTGGTCATGCAGCTATGTTGTTACAGCAGTACAAATACCTGCTGTAGGAAGGTCCTTACCTGGGAATTCCTGCCTAGCACAAAATGCAGCTGCCCCCTGTGTTCCACTCTGCTCTATTGCATCTTGCCAGACCTGCTGTTTCTCACTGGACTGGCTTCATCGGTTTTCATTGTGTCTGAGCTCGTCAAACTCTGTGAAAAGCGCTGCTGCCGACCAGAGCGTACGACAGGAGATCAAAAGTGAGTGCAACGATGCAGGCTTCCTCGGAGGAGATACTTGGAATGGAGGCATGATGCTTCCTAATTCAAATGCACCATTTTCTGATGATGCACATCCCTTCTGAAGATGTTCAGGTGAATCTGTGCGGACAGTCTTTCCTGCTCCGGAGTCTGTTTCTGTTACATGCTCTACCTAAGCTATTTGAGCTGTCTGCAGGGACCTCAGGAGCTGCTCCTGTTTAAACCAAGATCATGTACATTTTTATAAAACTCTGATCTATATGTCAAGAATGGAGTGATAGCACCAGCTAAAACAATGCAGTTTCATACCTGTACAGAAAAATCTACTGTGCATAAACTGAAATTTTATTTATTTTATCACAATGCTTTTTATTACTAAAAATCTATGTTTTAAAATGTTAGAGAATTGAGTGAGACTCTTGATTCAGATCCTTTATTTCCTTTTAAATAAGAACAATGTAAACAGCCTGCTTTGATTAGAAGATCTTTTCCTGTGGGCAATTTACAGTGTTTCTAGATTCCTAGATAACTAGCTTTGATTTGGCAAGACTTAAGCAAAGCGGAGGCCACATCAAAAGAAGAGTAGAGAGCAAAAATGCTAGCATTCAGCTGTCAGCTATAGCTAAGCTGTGCACCCAGGTGAGTAACAGGAGCAGAGTGGATGGTTGTAATGAGATGCAAGAGGAGAAAAGGGCACAGTGCTGGAGGGATTTAATGGAGGGGACTCTTTCACAAGTGCATTAGAAGAAGATGACTCGCACACAGTGACATACATATGGCAGAGCAATGTTGAGCTTTACAGTTGGAATAGCAGCTTCATGGAAGTGATTGAGATGTTTAGACCATAGCGAAGTCCATTACTGATACATACTTTCTGGGCAGCTCTGCATGCATAAACGTGCAACACAGATTGTCTTGAAAGATTGCTTAATCATTAGGTCCATCAAGCCCATCTTCTACATCTAAAGAGCAAATCTGAATAATCCCACTTGCTGGCTAGATCAGTAGTTTCCCAGTGAATACTACTTCCTGGATACATTAACTAAAAGCACCACATTCTCAGTTTTCTTCTTCTTGCCCCAACTTAACCTCATTACTTTAATTTGAAGATAAAAGTCTAAGACACAAACTTATCATAAAGCACAGTTACAGAGGTCAAAATACTATGCTGATTTTCAAGATGATTTCAAACAGGATTACATTTTGGATGGATAGCCTGAGAAGAACTGACTAGACTGACACTTCTTTTGAGACAGAGAGAAATCAGCAACTGACGTATCTTTTGGTGAAGAACAGCTTTTTACAAATCACCCTTCCCAGAAACAGACTGCAAATGTTTCTGCTGATTATTAAATCATTGTGAATGGCTTCAGTCCTCAGAGAAATGTCTCTTTGTTATGGGAGAAAGAAGTCTAGTCATTTGCTTAATGTGCAACTACAGAAATTCAGTAATGTCCCACTTCTATATGCTACCCCATTTCAACAGTATTTAAGAAGTATTAAGAAGTATTTGAGAGTGCAAATGAAGACTACTTTTGAGACTTATACTGAGAGCTAGAGGAAAGAGTGTTTTTTTAAAAAAAGCCAACCTCAGCACACTTACGGAAACCATCAAGCACTTACTAGTTCTCTATACACTTTCTATTGTATATCATTTAAAATTATTTTTAAAATATACATAAGAGAAAACAATTACATAAGAGGATCAGTTTTAATTAAGGATTGTTTTATTGCTTACATTTTCTTATGTGTTACAAACTTTGGAGGCTATCTGGTTTATTTAAATAGACACAACATACAAGGAAATTGGCTCGGGCCTTTCACAGCATACACTGTTCTTAGGCTCAGATAATATACAAAATGCATCATTGATTTCTAGGGCCTATAGCTGTAGTGTTTTCTTCATGATTGCCTTTCAAGGGTAAATTCATTTTGTAAAAAAAGTAAGTGGGGTCTAAATCAAGGCACAAATGCAAATTATTTAAAATGTTCAAATCCAGCTCCCTATGAAAAAGCACCGGGGGGGGGGGGGGGGGAGGAGGGAGGGGTACATACAATAAAGTGCTGTAGAATAGCGTTCGTAATGAAAGCCCCAAGATCAGGAACCACAATAATTGTATATACTGTTCCAGTACATTTTTTGCACTAAGCTTCATGGAAATTTAGACCTTTTCTATGACAAATTCACTCTAGTGCAAAAAGGTTTTGATACAGTTCTTTTCCTTAGGAGGAGAAAGACTGACACTCATACGTACTAACAACATGCATAAACACTGCTTTTTGTCCAAACAAATCTGTTAAGTTAGAAATGTCAATCCCTGGCAGACATGAGAGGTTTTTTGACAAGTTAATCACACAGAGAATTAGAAATATCAAACCAATAATTAGTGATAGATGTGAATGGGTTCCAGTAGAAAAAGTCCTGAGTATAAGAGATTTTACACAACTTGACCTTGACTGGTAAACAGCCAACAATGGAACAGGGACAAAAACCCCAACCCATTCGTTAATTTTCAGACTTCAGCCTTTTCTTTTTTTCAGAATACAGTAATCAATAATACAGTGATCATTAATTCTCTGGCAATAAGGTGTGCAGCAATGTTCTTTAAACAAGTTAAAGATGCAACCAAATTGTTTTCAAATTATCTGCAGCTATTATTCCCAACTAACTACATGTTTCCTACCTATTCCTTTTTACAGCCTAATTTTTTTACTCCAATCTCAAATTAGACTACTAAAGAAGGTTATCTTGCCTAGGAATTTCTGCTGGAGTATGTTTGTTCAAGGATCACAGGGTTAGCCTGTTCTTAAGATAAATATGACTGAATGACTCTGAGAGCTCTTGTCTTGTTTGAAAGGAAATAGGCTGATTTCTGCAGAATAATATTAAGTGAAATTCATGGAAGTATAGTGTGTTATTATAGAAGTGGATGCTGTATATTTAACATTCTGTACTTTTCACAGCCCATATGGTATCACCTTATTGAAATCAGACTTAGAAAATCTGAAAGGTACAGCTTTAACTAGAGCATTGCAAATTAGTAGCATCTTTTATATGGAATCATTTGGACTGTTCTATACGTACAGAAGTATGACATACTAACAATTTGCAAGCTTCACTGACAAATTCCATCACGTGCAAGTAAATACTTTCAGCTGAGGTATGAGAAGCTTAATCGATGTCTTGACCATTCTTTATATAAATAGGTATCAAATTCTAGGTCAACAAGCAGTTTTGTCAATAACTTGTTCCTTGTTTTTAATTGTGTATGAAGACAGGATCTATTAGGAATGCTAGCAAATTCATTTTCAGCTAGAACTTACAGATGTCTAATGATTAATTACCTAGTTAATTTTTCTACCCTCTCCAAACAAAAATGCTTTGAATAGGATATTTTCTTGGATCTAAATATTATGTAAGTCCTAGACTTAAGCTTAGTTCCATATATCTATATAAACGTGAAAAAATACAAGGAAAAATGTCCTGTTCAAGGAACGTTAACATTCAGGAGTAAAAAAAAAAAAAAAAAAAAGTTTTTCAGGATACTGATTTCTTTAGTTACCATCATCATCCTCTTCAATGGGTTCTCGTAAACCATCACTCTGCCGACTTTTTCCGGCCATTTCTAATAACGCCTGAGCCTCGGGATCTACATCTAGGATACTCTTCTTACCTTTTATCTTAAAAATGAAACAAAATAAAATCTATTCAGTTTAAATGTAATTACAAATGAATCAATAGCAGGTCACAAGCAACAGTCATACTCAAAAATCCACAAGTAATGTCATTTGCAAGCTCATCACTATGAAGCATACATACTTCCCAAGTATGGCATTTAAGATTCATGGGGATACATCACCGCTTCAGTAACATATGATGCGCATAAAGTCTTCCTAAGAGGACAGTGGACTGTTTCAAATTTATTCAGGTTAAAAAACAGCCAGAACACATTGGTTAATCTGATCTCAGTTTCAAGTACAAATGTGAACTTTTTCTGAAGAGGAGGTTCAAGTATAGTTGAATATTTTTTGTAAGCAATTAGCTCTGTTTCTATTTACAGCTGTGTCCACTGAATGGATAGAACACATTAATTTAGTATGAAAAGAAGAAAACCCACCTCTGCAGAGCAGAGGGTTTAATAAGAGAATAAATTACAGGGACAGAGGAGACTGGAAGGAGGTCTCCTACTCATTCCCAGGAACAAACCAGACACAGAGTAGCATAAATCTATTGACACACAGTTTAAGCAAAAAAGCTCTCTCTATGAATCCTTATAGAAACAAGGCTTCCCAGAAATTTTATACATTCCTGTTCTACACAGAATATTAGGTGTTTAACTGCAGCTCTTGTGTCTTTATTAGTTCTCTGTCATATAAAAAAGTGCTGGCATTGGAGCTGCAAGGATTATAAACAGATGATCTACTGTAAAAAAGACAGTAAATTATAAAAGTTACTGAAAAACAGATCTTTTGGGTCACTCAGTTCTCTTCCTGAACTACAGATTATGCTTTACTTGCGAGTTTCAGTTTTATATATAATGGGTTTTACTGAACTCCTCCAAGGAGGTTCCTCTCACAGACCATTCCTCAACATCAGAAAGGCCTTCGGAATTTCAGAATAAAATGTTGCTCTTCTGACTCTGTCTTCTCATGGTTTCTGATGATCTTTCATACTGGAAACCTCAATAATGACACTGCTGTTTTGCCATTTACTTGCTACATAATATATGGCACCACAGGGCCATTTATAGATAAACAGACAGATGAATAGATAGATAAACAGATGGATATATGAGATATATAGACATGTAGAGATATTTGTAGATACATCCATATATATAGATATATTCATTACAATAGGCCAGTCAGTGTTAAATGAGAAAACTGCAGTTGTGAGCTTTTTATTCACATCTCCCATTCCAATTAGAACACAATTTCACAGGTTTTAATTTCTGTCACTTACCACTGCACTTTCTGGGAGGTCTCCCACTGCCCAAACTTCCATAGCATCCAGTGTAAAATTCTCTTTGGCTGACAGCTGGGGACTGTTGTAGGTGGTGCATCGAGGTTTTGCTTTACTATGTCCTTTCCCATAGTCGCTGTCTATCCAGAGTCCGAAGTAATCATGTTGTCCGCCCATACCCTGTGAATCACAGTAGCACATGAAATACTTGCTAGACATACAAAATAGAGTGGGCAAGTTATGAAACCTAGAGTACAAATTGCTAGTTTCAGTATTTACATCATACACCTACAAGTAGGTGAGGAAGGATATTCTGGGTGAACCTGTATTCAAATTAAGTATTCCTGAAGATAAACAAGAATTTACCTGTTTGCTGCTCTGCTCTTCTATGTTTTACAGAATATCAGTATTTGCAAGCACTTCAGCTGTATCTTGTTCCAAAAATTTAGATTACTGGCTTTTGTTTATTGACTAACAGTCCCATTTAAATGGGGTGGAGGGATTGCTCTTTTGTTTAGAAAAAGTGTCCACATTAAAGGATAAGGTAGTTTGACGTACTTTACTTTTAGAGCAAATTTATTCTAGATTACTGCAAGTCCCAGAGTTATGAGCACATAATCCTTCAAAACTGTTCAAAAGAGGCGGTGTGCTGTGGTTATGTAGAAAGCCCTCTGCATCTGGAGAGCTCGTTTGTGGATTTCAGTTAGGGGAACCTCTCCCTCTGAAATCACACAACAGCGGCGGCCTACGTACAGCTCTCGCACACTGTATTGGGCTCTGTCTTCTGTATTTTAGAAAGCACTCAGCATGGCAGTGAGAACAGCCAATGGTTGAATCTGCAGTTATACAGATCAGCTAGCTCACTCTGTTTAAATGATGTGGATATGTGCAGCCAGTTCTTCTGAACAACAGAAATGGAGGACTGCCTGAAGGGTTTGCATTATAATCAAAGTTGGGAGAAAAATTTCTTCCCAGAATCCCTATAAAGCTAACCTGCACAGAGCCCAACTACTTGGGTCAGATACAAATATGTTCTATTTTAACTTATTTAGTACTTCAGTACAAATATCAACTGTAAAGGAAAGTAGAAACTCTACCAGTACTGTAAGCAGTTCTCCATAGCTATTCATAGTTCACATTTTATGCTCATTAAAGACGCTTTAAGGGGAAAAAATAACCCAACCCTCTTAGTAAAAGAGTGGCACAAATAGCACAAAGAAAGGATGAGAATTTTCTCTGAGTAGTGAGTGAAATAAATCAGCTCAAAACAGCAGAAGCAAAACCATCACAGAATCACAGAATGGCTGAGTTTGAAAGGGACCTCTGGAGATCATCTAGTCCAAACCCCTTGCTCAAGCAGGGTCACCTAGAGCATGTTAGACAGGGTTGCATCCAGGCAGGTTTTGATTATCTCCAGAAGGAGACTCCGCAACCTCTCTGGGCAACTTGTTCCAGTGCTCTGAAAAATAGGACACTTCCAAATATCAGCCATGAATCCAATTTCCAAACTGTCATTTCTTAGTACTTACAAGTCCATTTGGCATTGTTTGTTGGCCATGGTTCAAATACATGTAGTGGTTGTTGTATCCAGTGCATATGTACACAGCAAGAGAGGGAAAAACAGAAAAGAGAAAGCATCTGTCATCACCTGCAAACAGAAGAAGAATTGGAGGTCAGAAAATTGGCTAAGCAGTAACTAGCCTACAAATAGAATAGGAAAAAAATCTTGAAGAAACATAGTTGAATAAATCAAAGGCAGCATCTGCAATCTCTGAAAAACAGTCCTGATGCCTAATCAAGATCTAGGCCTATTGTTTACTCTCAGTTAACTCTGTGCAGGGTCACAGAAATCAATGGGATTATATGGCTGTGATCAAGGGCAGAGTCAGAGGCATGACTAGTACATTACATTACTGTGTAAGGGTACAACTACTACAGGCTTCCATTGTATCACTAAAACTGGCCGACTGCTAGACCCATACAAACTGATATGAGTCTAGACTCCCTTCGTTCTGCCTCTATAGATATACAGATTAGTTTAGGCTCAATGATTTAGAGAACAATTTTTGTTATGGCCAGTTTTGTATTCAGAAGAGTCTGGGGCATGATTGTTCTGTACCCTGCATGTTATTCTATCACTAAAACATACAGTGTTGTCCCATCAACATAATGAAATATTACACTAACTGAATGAAGCAATAATCATCAAGTATTGATTAAGTGTAGGAATTGATGAGTTTTGTTTTGTTTTTTAATCAAAAGTGAGGTTATTCAGCAGGATAGATTGATATTCAGAGTCCATCAATTTTTTTTCCTGAAAACTGTCACAAGAGTTTTTTCCAAACAGTTCAAATAAAGTCCTCTCCTCTAAGTTTCCAAGGGACAAAAAGTTCAGTTTGTCCAAAGGAACCTTTTGCTATGGAATTTTAAAAAGGAAACAAAAGCAAAGTGCACAAAAGGCAATAGAAGAGTCCAGGAGACTTAGCCTGGTGTTTGCCTGTTCTGAGATAAAAGATTGCCATCTGCTGGACATGTTATTTAAACACTAATTCATCTGCTATGCTGTATTGCCTTCATTTTCACCCATGCAACTCCAGGGGCTGATGGATTTCACTTAAAAGAGAACTGGTTCCATGATCATTAATACTGTAATTTTAAAATTCTTATCAAATAACAGACAAACATTCATAAGTAATATGCCTGACTAGGTACAAGGAAAGAATAATTTGGCATGTATTTTATATGCTTGCAGAATGTCTGTTATTTTTTGCCATAAGAGAATACTTCTAAAGTGTAGAAAATATGTTTCATGTTACATATGCAATATAAGCAAAATAACAGTATCCATTAAGTGGACAGGATTGTTGCAGCTGTATAGAAGAAACAATGCTCATCAAAGCCATAAGATATTCGCAAAAAGAAAAAAAAAAAAAAAAAAAAAAAAAAGGAAAAGCATGTCCTGCCTTGAAACTGTGGCTTCACCTCCCAGGAATGAGATGCAAATCCACCGAAGATATAACCATCTAAGTCCTTTAGGATCACTACGCAGGGACCTTTGTTCACAATATGCCCACATAACTGTGAAAAGCTTTCCCCGTGAACTCTAGAAGAAAATAAAAGTTGCCACTTGTGCTGTAGCTCTACAGGCAGATGGGAGTTGATGTATATGATGGATGGGATGTCAAAGAGACTGATAAGTCCTCTTCCTTTGATGCCTTTGCAGCCTGGAACCAAGTTGACTATGTCTTTGGCTTGGTCTGAGAGAGAATGCAGGACATGGAAGCCTTGTCTGATAACAACACTGAGGAAAGTTGAGATGTGTGGAACTCGATACACCCAGTCCTCAATGACGCTTTGATCAAAAGTGGTCTCCATCAGCTGAGGACCTACAGGTTTCTTCCCATCTAAATAAAAAGACATATGGGAAAGTTATTTAGCTGGCATAAACACTATCCACTGGTTGGGCGGACATGACTAAGAAACATGAACTCCTAGTTATATGAGATTTTCTTTGTAAGACTGTTGTTATTATCGCAACAGTGCAAAGGTAATCCTGGGCTCTGCAGAAGCACACACAGTCAAAAACATATGCAGATCTACCAAAATACCAGTCACCTGCAAGTTAGGTATTTGTAAAACACACATGTTCCATGACAAAGTGCTCTGCATGCCAATTTAAACTGGGACTTCAAATCAAAAGAATTTATGGAAGGAATTTGGGAAGGTAAAATAACCAAAATTCCTAAGTTACTCTCAAACCATCATGTTTTAAATACTGATCTCACCATTTACATTCAAGGCATATATGACCTGAAGAACATAATCCTTGTGAGATCAGTGATCCTGCAAGCTCTGTGCCATTCTAGGATATACTACACCAGCACTGCTTACCTGCAAGCTTCAATTCTGACAGCAGCTGAGAAGCCAAAACCTTTGCGCCACTTGCAGAATCTCTAGTGTTCTCCAAATTCCAACCTTTCAGTTCCTTCCTGTAATTCAGTACATGGACTAGAGACATGATCAGATCCTCTGTGAACTTAAAAGGTTAAAATATTACCATTATGGTATTTTTTCAAGAAAATTGCTAAGAGCTTCAAAAGACCACCACACACTTTTTGGGAATAGAGACAAGCAGTACTGATACTATGATCCTACCTGCAGAAACCTCCTCTCAAGTGTCAGAAAGAACACAAGTGCTATCTCAGTGTCATAGATTTTGAAAAAACACCCTTTTCCAAGACACTTTTCAAATGTTACTTGACAAAGCATCTCTGTAAAATACAGCGGTGGGTGGAGGGGCAAATTTTGCAGTGATGGGATGCAGTAGTGAATTAATGTTTGTGAGACCCCATTCCCCCGTCTTGCAAGCTACGTGTTTGATTCACATGTCTAGCCTGTGCCTATATGACCATGTCCCCACCAGTGACACCACAGCAGGAAGACTGGCGAAGTGAGCAGAGGACTGCGTTCAAGTTGAACAGCTGTTAAAGTGTTAAACAGCTCTGATATTTGGATGAGCTAAGACACAGACAAAGGGTCAGACTGTGTCCCTTCAATTCAGGCTGTGCTCCCATGTGGAGTCCCAGTACCTTGTTACCTTGTAATTGCTCTGGAAATTGTTTTTCCTCAGTTCCAGGAAGCACGTGCCAGCCACATCATACCCTCTGCTAGCTCTCAACTCTGGCCATTCTCTGCACCTCTCAGAGTGTGCTTCTGAATCCTCAAATGAAGCAGTCAATGGGGTCCCCAAAATCTAACTCCTGGTTCTCAAAGTAGGCAGGCTGGCATGGAAAATGCTTGAAAATGGTCCTCCCATATAACCCAGTTTGTTTACACTGTCCAAGATCAGCAAGTCAGTGGCAGAGCCGTGGAGAAGATAAAAAGTCAGAAACCTCTAATCTGAACCTCCTAGTTTAAGGATCATCTTCAAATGAACAATTAACAGTCCACAGTCCTGCTCCCTTTTAACACCCCACTCACTAGACCATGTTTAATTGCTTGTTTACCTCTTGGATTTGTTTGCCCTTCACAGACCCTTCTGTCTTGGAGATCATTCTCATTATTATGGTAATCTTCTCATCTGCATTCCCTTTTAAGAGGTTTGACATAAAAATTACAAATTGCTCCTTAGCAATCTGTTCGCTTGGTCCAGATGACTTCCCACTCAGGTCAATACTTTTCATTCCATTGTACAACCGAACAGTCATTTGCTCTGGTAATGGTTCCCGCATATAGGCCTACCAGTAGAAAACGAGCAAAAAAACCATATTTTTAAAATGAAGAATAGTTAATATATTCCAGCTATTCTGTGCAGAGCTATACTGCTTATACACCAAGTATCTACTAACAGAAACAAACTTCTGTTAAAGGATAGGTTTTCCAAGAGAAAAAAATCACAAATATTTATATTATCGCCTTTTCAATGCAATTTAGTGATTTGAATCAGTTATTCTAAGAATGCCACAGACTTCAAAAAGAAAGCTGCAAAACATTAATAGGATACTAGCAAAGGATTTCTGTATGATGACTGGTGCAAAAGTTTACAACTCTGGGAGTCCAAGATTAAAAATTATGTTATGCTAATAATAACTCTGCCTTTGGTAGTGGAGCTCACAGACGTGGAAAGTAAAGCATGTCTCAGTTCTGGCCTCATGAAAATGCAGGCAAGGTATTTAACTAGAATGTATGGGTAGAGACAATTCTGAAAAGCTTCCCACTTCCACTTCAAACTAAATTTAAATCACCTGACTTATATAAGGCATCCCTAGTGTGAGACAGTTGAAATCAAAATTTATTCATCCAAGCTGCATGACTGGCCTTTTGAATTACAGTCTGACTTGTATACATCATCACATATCCCAACACGGTGGGAAAGATCTGACTCTTTATTCAAGAAACTTTCACAGTACTCAAGATAATTACAGGGTTTAAAAATAAATCATACTAAAAACATCCACATGTAAGGATGTGATTACACAGTCTCTTCACTGTGCAAAGGACTGTGCATAACATGCTTAATACCTGACCTCACTCTTATATGCAGAGGTGTAGCCCAATGTAGACGGTGCTGAAATCAATGGAGCTCCACCTGTGTAAAAGCACTCTCATCTATTCAATGGAGTCGCTATTACCAACCCACTGCTGACTCAATACCACTCCTACTGAAGCCACCAGGGCTATTCCTATTTGATGTTGATGGTTATTGCTGTGCACACAGGGTGTGATCCAATATGCCAGCCCCTAGCCTGCTTCTGTTGACGTCAATGGTAAAACTCCCATTGATTTCAGTAGGAACAGAATTGGCAACCACAGGCATAGATATTAGAGTGCTTTATGTTGAGAGAGGGACTGTCACAGGGGGTACAGCTGTCTTCAGGAGGCTTTCTAAAAGTGCTCCATGAGCCTAAAGTGAGACAAGCAGCAGGGAAAATCATTACACACACTATACTTCAGGGCTTTTCACTTCACACTGCAGTATTACCTGCCTACTCCCTACTTTTTCCTATCCTCCACTAACTTTGTTGCACTGTATTGTTATGCTCAGAGCTATTCCAGTGAGTAGATTTGGTGGGGGGGAGCGAAAGAGGACTGCAAAAAAAGGAAGCTTTAATAAATATCTAACAAACTCACCTCTCTGACATTTTAAAATCCTTGTCTCAAATGGCTTCAACAGCGTAAGTACCTAGAGAGTCTTGATCTGCCTGCTATCCAAGCTACGCAATGCCACCCACGCTCCGGTGCAGAAGCCAGGCACCTTCCCTCTAGTTAAGTGCTGAGTCTAGGCAGAATACAGTAGCTTGGGGATGCTGCCCTGTCAGTGAAGTGCTATTAGACTGTTGCTAGATTAAATCCATCACATATCCATCTAGCTCAGGCATGAGTATAGATGTATATTACTCAGGCATGTCACTGCAATAGTCCCTGTACTAAGGAATTAGGCACATACAGACAGTCTTCTAAAAGACTTTAATTTAAGCAGGCAAAGCAAAAAGGCAGGAACTGAAAAGAAAAAGGTTCATCAATGTCACATCAAGCTGGTGGCAAAGCTAGAAAGAGAAATACTTCCAGATCACAACTGAATAAAGGGCCACAGTTTTAGAAGACTGAAAGGCTGGGCAGCAGCAACACTGTTTCCAAACTGGTGACCGCTCATAAAAAGCCAGGCCGGAGCAAGGCTAATCCTCGTCTGTATGCAAATGAATTACTCACTACCTTAAAACATCCTGCCTCTTTCATGGAGTTTTAATTTAATGGATTTTATTAACTGTGTTAGTATCTCGTGGCTTGATTCCTCTTTAACTGAAGATATCAAGCATTATAATGAATCATTTTCCTTTGATTAGAAAATGAATGCAAAGTTAATCAGAGAGCATAATATATGTTAATTAACTAAAACAGGGAGCTGCCGCTTAATCAAGTGAAATTAAATTCTCTCCTTTTGATGCAAGTGGAAAGATTAGAGACAGGGATGCAACTGAGAAAGATATAATCAAATATAAACTAAATTCACAACAGCTTTGCAAGAAAATCTGTAAATAATCACATGCTACAGACTTTATGGGGGAAGACTATTCTCCTATTTTTCTAGTTTCCGTAAAAATATTTTCATATCTTCCAGGTTACTTTAGAACTGAGAAAGCTGTGGATGGATCCAATAGTGCAATTTAAGAGACCCATTAATCCAAATTCAATAGTCATTATTCATCTTAAACCGTAAGAAAATATTAGATATCATTAACTATCCAACTGAAACAAACAAAACCCTTAAAAGCAACTATTGGCACATCTCTAATTCCTTCCTGGAATTATGTTTTATACACTACATTACAGACATAGTAGATTTGCTTGCCTGTAGTGCTGCCAGAGTCATGATTTTTTTCATAGCTTTTCCACTTTTTGCTCCTGCTGCACCACTTGATAAAGTATCAAACAATCCATCGATGTCAGTCTGCTCTTCAGGAAGAAATCTGGACAGGTGATTCTGATAGGTGTTGCTTTCTGCATTTCCCATCTTTCAAAAAGGTAATGAAAACCTGAAACAAAGGAAATGAAAACCTGAAACAAAGGAAAGGGAAGACCAAAAAATGTAAAGAGAGAAGAACCACAATGGCAGCAGAAGACACATCAGACCTGTACAAGTTTAGTGAGAGGAGAAAATTACTAGCTTTCTAGTAAGCTATTACAACTAGTGGTAAGTCTTCATGAATACAGCAGCTAAATGAACTCGAAGAAAAAACATCTGAACATTAACTAGAGTTAAAAAAAAAAAAAAAAAGATCTGTCAGCTCTCTGCTAAGACCACCCTGTCTACCAATGCAAATATCATTCAAGCCTTATCAAATGGAAAAACCAATATGATTTAATGATTAGATTAGCTTGTACAAAGTGACCGTGACTCTGTCGGCTGGAATACATCAGTAACGTGAAGGGAATGGCCTGATTATGGATTATTCATGACAGATTACGCTACATCTTTCTGAGGCATTAATGGCCTAAGTCTCTGTACAGCGTATGGCACTAAAACACCATCACTCCTAAGTCTCTGAAGACCACAGGGGAATGTTTTTCTAGGGACGCAAGTCAGAAGTCATTCAAAAGGCTGCCAAGGTAACAAAAAAACATTTGGGAAGAGGACTCCGGATCACCAAAACACACAGCTGCATGGGGTGCTGACGCATAGTGAGAGCTGGCGCCCGTAAAATTAGTTTTTTTTTTTTTTTTTTTTTTTTGAATTGTTTAGTGGTACAAGTGTCCTTTCTCTCCCTCTGCCAGGATTCACCTGGAAAGGTTTCGCGGCAAGAGCGAGGGGAACGGGAGGAAAAGGCAGCGCGGGCGAGCGGCGTCCGCCCCATCTCCCCGCAAAGCCGCCGGCTGTCACAGAAGCGCTGCCCTGCTTCATGCTACAAGCAGTGTCTCACCCTTTCATTAAGCTGAGCAGTACTTATTAACGGGATTTAATAAACAACTCCAAATTATTAACAGCTTAGGGAAAACAAATTAAGGAGACGAGGCACCAGGAACGGTCCCAAGGCCTCGGCTCGGCCGCTCCAGCTTCCCGCCACGAGCCAGCGCTGAATCCGGCGAGCGCAAGCGGCGCCAGCGCCACCGCCAGCAGCCTTTTGGGGTGTTTTCTCCCGTTTTTCCCCTCCCGCCCCGCCGAGCCGGTTGGGGCCTCCCGGGGGCCCGGGCAGAGCCGCGCAGGGCTGCGCGAGGCCCCGCCACGGCCGCGGCGCCCCCGCGGCCTCCTCCTTCCTTACCGGCAGGGCGCCGCCGGCTCGCTGCGCACAACCTCCCCCCTCCCCTCCCCTTCCTTCCCCGCCCCGCTCCCGGGCTCGGCCCCGCCCCCCGCCCCTCGCCCCTCGCCACCGCCGCGGCCCGGCCCGCCCGGCCCGGCCCCGCGGGCCGTCCGCCCGGGGCGGAGCCCGCCGCGCAGGGAGACGGCGCCGCCGCGCGGCCGCGGAGGGAGACGGCGCCGCCCCGCGGCCGCGCAGGGAGACGGCGCCGCCCCGCGGCCGCGCAGGGAGACGGCGCCGCCGCGCGGCCGCGCAGGGAGACGGCGCCGCCGCGCGGCCGCGCAGGGAGACGGCGCCGCCGCGCGGCCGCGCAGGGAGACGGCGCCGCCCCGCGGCCGCGCAGGGAGACGGCGCCGCCCCGCGGCCGCGCAGGGAGACGGCGCCGCCCCGCGGCCGCGCAGGGAGACGGCGCCGCCCCGCGGCCGCGCAGGGAGACGGCGCCGCCGCGCGGCCGCGCAGGGAGACGGCGCCGCCGCGCGGCCCCGTGGCCGAGGCGTCGCGCTGCGCTGTGCTGGGCTGGGCTGGAAACCGCCTCTTTCCTTTCCCCCCTTTTTTCCCTTTTTGGGGGTGAGGAGAGCGTATGCGTCTGCGTAGGCACGTGGGCGTTTGCACGCGCAGGGCCGGCAGGGCGGCGAGGGAAACGGCTGGCAGAGATTGCCAGGAGCGGGAGCGGTGCGAGGCCGAAGCGAGGTTTTCATCGTGAGTGGAAATACAAAAAGAAAACGCCCATTGCAAGCGCTAAATTTCCCTGCCACGGCTGGCAAAACAGCGGCCGTCCCGCGGCTGGGACACGGGGGCTGAGAGACGAACCGGGGTTACTGTCCCGCGGCGGGAGCCGCGAGCGCGCCCGAGACCGCCGGCCGCGCAGCACGAAAGAAGGGAAATTTTCAGTAGCAGTCGAGGCGGGGTTCCCGCTTGCTTTCTTCTGGTACCCCGAGCAAAAATCCTGATAAAATTAAGTTCTCCAAATACTCTGTTTTCTTAAATCCCCGTCCTACTCAAGCTTTATAGAATATTTTTGTTGTTGCCAACTGAGAATTGGAAACACGTTGCTCAGGATTCCTCGAATTACAGATTGGGTGAAGGTCGTGTGCGAGTGAGCGGGTCCTGGTTTTGGTTTGTTATCTTCGTCACTAGAATCGCGTAAGGTTACCAGCTGGTTTCAGCAGGGTCAGGACGTAACAGGTAAAACCTGACTGAATGAATGGGAAGTTGATGTGAGCTCAAATTCGGCGGTTAATCTAGAAACTGTTTGAGACCAGTTCATCCACGAGATGGCATAGTATGTTAAGAAAGATAGGTGCAAAACCTATAACTGAGTGTTGAAAGTGTGTTTAGATTTCTGGGTTCATAGACTATATGTGCATAGAAGTAAAAACTCCTGGCGGAAATTATTTTCATTTCTTCTACATGAACTCTGTAAACATAATATGGGCAATGAGGACAAAACTCCATTCCTGGTAACACTCCCTCCCCAGGCTATGGAAGCGCTTTCCTAGTGAAAGTCTGTGGTGATGGTTTGGTTTCAGTGTGCAGCTGGCTTTTTTTTTTCTCTTTCAGGTTGCATTTTAAGTTGTTGTAGCTCTTTCTCTGAGATACTTTCTCAGCCTGGAAAAAGAGGACTAGAGATTCTGTTCCTTACGGTACGACTGACAGCACCAATGTCTCCACAAAGACACGGTGACTTCGTGACCTGTCTTGTCTTACTGTTTAGCTCAGAATCAGTCGAAAGCAGCTGAGGGGGATCCGGCTTTCCGTGGCTCCAAGCAGCAGCTTCTGCAATGACGACGCACGATGCATTGCCCTCTTTCGTTCATCTCTTCCCTGCAACGGAGGTGACCCTACAGACTCTGGGCTTATTTTCCCAGCATCTGAGTCTAAACTGAGCGGCCTGCTGCTACTGCTGGGTGGATTTTGGTAACCTGCCTGCAGCGCTAGACTGTAGTCTGCAGCATAGACGTAATCTTAAAGCCATGAGATACTAACGCTAGATTGCATATATTATTCACCTGCTGTGGAGGAATTTCCAGGTCATAGGGTAACACCCTTCCATAGCCTTTTTCTACCAAGAGCATGTACCGTCAAGCTAGAAACCTGGTCCATGAGGGTAATAGTTTGCAACACTCTTTAAATGACTAGTCACTTCCTCAAGTGTATTTTCAGATGCTCTAGTTGAACTAATTAGGTCTCTCAAGTCACTTTGCTTCCACCAGTAAGAAAGAGAGAATGCATTAAGAAGCCTTTTAAGGACGTTCAAGGATATGCTGGTATAAGAGAAAGAGGAAGCAAGTAGAAATAACAAAAGTTCTGGAAACATTTGTGGCTAGCATTGTGAACTAGTGATAAATGTGTATTTGTTTGCAGAGTCAGGAAAAAAAAAACAACCCTTTATTAAAAAGTATACTTTAGATTTCCACATAATTAAGTGGTGGTGGTTTTACTCATTTACCAAAACTACAGAAAACCTAAATGGCCTTAATTCCAGGTAATTCTGATATCAGCAGTTCTGCTTTTCAATTTAAGGAAATTCTCTGTTGTGAAAGTAAACATCTTAACTTGTAATGTAAATGATGTGTTTAGCAGCCTGTTTGTGTATATCAGCTGGGTTTATTTTACCTAGATTGTCTTTTATTTTCTTTAAAATGATTTTTTTTTCCTATTGAGTCAGAAGTGAGATCCTCACTTCCTCATCGCTCTTGTATGCATATGTAGAGATAGTTACTCCCTGGTGGCGGTGATACAGAGAACTATTCTTATTTGCCTTTGATACAATATGCTTTCCACCAGGGTAACGTATTTCATTGTAATTTTTTTGTTACAAAAGATTGACTGAGAATGGGACCTCACTATGGCACAGACTATGCAGACACAGAGATACAGGTGATTTCTGTTCCAAAAAGCCTATTAGCTCCCACGAATGGTGATATCCCATCAGTGGCACTTTCCAACAAGGTATCTGTTCAGAGGACTTTGTTTCCAAACAGAGCATTGGGCTACATCTTCAAATCTCTTAGAAGGAGCAGTGTTTCAAATCACATGAAAGAAATGCATGTGGTGCTTTTAACTTCTCAGTTATTACTCAGTATATTAGTTAAATTATATTGTAGAACTTTGGCACTTGCAAAAGAAGTCAAACCTGATCTCTTAAAGGCAGTGGAGTTAAATTATAAATGAACCTTGCTCATGTTTTGGGGTTGAGTAAACACAACAGTCATTGTGCCTCTTTCTAATGCTGTTTAGCTCTGTATTTGCTATTTTGGTTATATATTTGCACCTTTACCAACCACCTACAGTCTCTGTAAATTAAATTCTGCAAAAATTTCATTTGATGAAACTAGCTATAGGCTCAGCCTACTGATCATCTTGTAGCATGAGGTCAACACAAAATTTCTTTGACTATAAAAGGTAGTCCGAACCTTTCCACTGATGCTCTTTATAAATGTATTGTTCAATTCTGCATTTAATTGGCTCCTCTAGTCTTTTTTGCTTTGTGACAGCCCCAGTCTTGCAGTTACTTACCTGATTTGTCTTCTGTTTTTGTGAGATTGCCATATATGGCTAAAAAAAGTCTCACTGTAACCGGAACTGCATCCTTAGGTTGTCATAAAGGAAGTTCTGGGTTTTGCAAGAGCCTTTGCAAAAGGCTCTTCTTCTCTTTACAGAAACCTCTGCCTGTTAGTAGCCAACTCCCTTTTATAAAGGGAAGGAAAGAAAAGGGTGCACTGTAGAGGTGATTCTGATTGTGAGTGAAAATGGCAATATGCAGTATCTAACCCTGTGCATGGCAAGGTCCCACAGAAAGGACAGAAGTAATGTTAAGCCACAATTACAGCTCCGTGCAGTCTGATCTTTTTCTGATTGAACACGTGCCCTGGCTCTCTCCTTCTAAGTCACTAGAGTAGCACTAGAGAGTCTGTTCTCAGGAGTCTGTGGGGTAGGAGTGGGTCTTATAAAGGGATGAAGTGAGGGTGTGCTTGGAAACATAGACATCTAAGTGCCATAGCTATAAATCCTAAAGATACAGATTAAAATCATATTTTTTTAAAAAAGGAAAAAAATAAAACAGGAAAGGTGGGGGAAAAAAGACAACTCAGCTGTAGTGGTGCATGTCCACTGACATTGACATTTCTCAGTTGTATAAATATGAGAAACACAATAGCTTGATGTTTCTCTTTCGAAGTTTTCTGAAGGCAAATGTCTTCAAGTTCCCGAGGTCCATCCAGCAACAAGACTAGCTGGTAAGCTACTCTGACCTCTGGCATTTCCCAGTTCCCAGTTTTTAATACTTACTTTGGCCATGTTAATACACTTTTAACATAGTAGTAGTATTTATAACTTATTTCATAACCAGGCCTGTGACCCAGGTTGGAGTATGAGATCTTATACTTTAAGAAACCATCTGCTATAGTCTTTGTATAAACTGGAGTAAATTTAACAAGGCAAATCAACCTTAACAGGGGAACCTTTTCCATGAAATATGCAATCTATGATGCTTAGAAACCATAAGCAACCGCTTCTGGGTTTTTTTTTTCTGCTTAGCCTAAGCCTAGTTTGAATGAAATACACCAGATTACTCACTACATTAGCTCACTCTTTCATATTGTTTACAAAGATTTATAATCAGTGTTTAATAAAAATACTGTAGAGTAGAGCAAGCATCTACAAATGTAATTGTTAAAAGGAGTCAAATGGGAGGACTGTCTCTGCCTGAGTATAAATAGTTTTTTTTTTTCCCTCTAGAGTTTGTTGAGCGTTTTTGCTCTGATGAGGAAGTTTCTTACAGAATCTTACAATTCATAACTTCAGCTGTTTCCATTTACTTCAAGATGAAAAGCAGAGTAACTGTTTGCTCTTGATGGAAACAGAAGGTCTGATTTCCTCAGAACAGAGCAAGCATTTCATCTGCTGCAGTACAGGGTACGCTACGCATAGTAGCACGGTGGCTCAGATTTTTGGAACTGGATATGAATATAGTTTCATGCACACGATGTGTGATTGTGAGTGGTCTCGTGCACGGACTGTTTGGTCTACTGGTCCAAAACCCTGGAAGTGTTAATGCAAGAGGAGACAATAAGGTGGAGATACAGCAAGGAAATAAAACAATTTTAGAGCATTATATCCAGCAAATGAAAAGTGTTTGAGTAGGACATGGGAGAACTCTTGTAACGTTCTTGAACTGATTTTCACCCCTGTTCACCTCTGTTATACACACAGACGCTCTCTCTTTCTTCAGACAGTGGGAGAAAAACCCTTACAAACATCTTAGATTTGTAGTTACTAGTGAAGGAAGTCTTTTTCAGCAGGACAGCTGTGTTTCTTGGCACTGTAGAGTGTTTACACCCACATGTAACAAGAAACCAGTGTTTTGTCATCTGCTGTGTGATGAACTCTTACGTTTTGAAAAAAAGTGATGGAAACCTGATCAGGGCTTGTGAGATTCTGAGAGCCATTAAATAAATCTTGCCATTTTAGAGTGTTTGTGCAACTAATATTGCACACATTTCACGTTATTTGCAGCTTTTTTCCCGTACCACTAGCCTCATTCCTACCATGTGGGCTTGATTTTACCTCTTATTTTTCTTTTAGTGCAATGTAGGTTTTTCTCCAGTGTACCAGATCTTTTGAATGCTTCCCATTTTTCTGCCCAGATTTGGGTGGAGTGTGTATTTCCAAGCATAGTGCAACAGAGCCCTACATCCTTGGCTTACCTTTCACTGAGCAAAGAAGTGCCCTAGATGGGATGAGATTATCACGCAGAGCAATACTTGCCAAACCAGGGCAGATTATTGGAGTACCCGGCTGGCGCTGATTGCTCAGCTCTGTGATCTCTGCTCCAAGAGTATTTGGTAAAAGATAAAATACCAGATGAGAGCAAGAGAGCTGAAGCAGTTCCTGCCTCATCCCTTTCACAGAGGTTGCTGTCCTTGTTGCTTCAGTACACAGTTGTGTTCCTCTGGTCTTCAGCATTGCCAGGTTCCCCCAACCTGGAAATAGGTTATAGCTTATTTCAAAGCCCTGGGCTATGAAAGACTGCATCTGGGTCAGCTTTCTGTGTGGTCCAGCTGTCTTTACTGGGGCAGCATAGGCCCTGAGAGGAAGGTGGGACAGTAAATTGCTTCCACCTTCTCTTTTTATTCCATATGTGGGTAGTCCAGGACCTTCACAAAACCGGTGTGGATCTGTTTCTCACAGATGCTTTCCAGAGCAAAAAATACCAGCTGTCTCTTTATTTCCTGTTTTCAAGTTATGCTGACCTGCTCTATTTGAGTGAAACCATCATTAAACAAATGATCTTAAACTGTAAACACAGCCATTCTCTGCAGTATAAAGAGCAGTCCTGAAGGTCAGACTGGCTTTTTACAGCTTGGGCCCTATTATGTATTACACAAGCAAGAAGCATAACGTGTGGTTTTGTACTGGCTAATGTACCACTGAGATCAGAATTACAACAAAGTGTTGTGATACCTTTGAAAGAGTGCGGTGCAAGTCACCTGCTCCCAGAGCTGACTCAGAGCATGCACTTCCCCAGACAGGGATCAAGTTGCAGCCTGTAGTGGTGATTTCCAACATTAAACACGAGGTATGTCACTGATCAGAGTCCAAAACCGACATATTGTGCCCAGGCTTCAGGTTGGGCTGGCACCTGCCCAGTGCAAGATGAGAAGATGCAAAGGTTGGGGGGAAGGAAGGTGAAGCAGTGAAACTCTGTCTGCTGGAGGTTGTGGGCTTCCAGGGAAGTAAAATAAGGCATTGAAATAAGAGATGGGAGAACTCAGATGGGAGAACTTGCTGTATGGCCTCAGGCATGCTAGTTCTTCTCTTGTACCTCTTCTCTCCATCTCTTCTAGTCACACTGCAAGCTTGCTATGAGAGATTGCCCATACAAGTATTTGAAGAGTGCAGGGCACGAGGGCCCTGGTTTTGCTTAAGTGCTTTTCTGATATGCATTGTAAGAAAATGGGGGAAAAAGAGCATTGTCCTTGCAGGTTACCCTGGAGCCACCTTTTATTCTTATTCGATGCAAGGAGCCCCCCTTCCTTTCGCTCCTCCATTCGGAAGTAGTGTACCTGCAGAGCAGTGCAGCTACACAACGTGAGACGTGCTGACTCCAGTAGCTTGAGGTGTAGCAGAAACCCTCTCCCGTGCAAAAGTGGCTGTGCAGCCCTTCTTGGCATGAGTGTGAGGCCACCACCGAAACTGCCTGTTACGTGGTACTTCATGCCACTCAGGAAGAACAGGCTGTTTCTATGGCTACTACTGTCTTTATGCCTCTCTCTCTCAAACACAAGTACGTCTGAGTCTGATGAGATCATGTATTACAGAAAATAATTACGTGCTTCTTTACGCTGCAGCATTTGTTGAGCTTGTAGGTATCTGACTCCTCAAAATAAAGAATTTTCCACGTAAGGTATTGTTGTAAGTGGAAAGGATTTTCCCAGGACTTATAAATACATCTAGTTTGCCCTCCAAAACCCTTGTTCTGGTTTCCATGGCAACAGGTCTGATTTTTTTGATGCTGTTTCCTCCTCTCTTATCATCTTGGGCGGGAAAGAGTTGCTGTCCCCTTCCCATAGCAGTGTGGTGGACAAGCAAAACAATTGTCTTGCAGGAAAACCTGCAGACCTGAAACCAGAAACGTCAGGCAGGTTTTTTGGAACGTGGGTGAGGAATGCATGAGAAGATCGTCGCTTCAAACTTGCCACAGGCTTCAGTCAGCTTTTTCGTACGCAAAAAGGCCGGTGCGTATGTAGCTCCAGGAAAAGCATTCATATGCCCAGCTGTTATGTACTTACAAACTGACCCAGCAGCCCCCAATTTACACTGCATTGCCGTATAGGGCAATAACCAAACAAAGAAGATCTAGCCAGAGTATTTATACGGTATGTTCATAGATGGGTTAGTACTGAATGCTCTTTATTGTTTGAAATGGACTCTCGTCCCTTTTTCTCCCCTCAGTCGACCTATTTTCAGTAATGGATTCCAAAGACTGTCTTTTTGATAAACTAATCACCGATCAGCCATATACTGTCAATCTGATATGGCAAGTCTGAGAGAATGGGTAGCAAATAATCCACAGCTGCTCTGCAATAATCTTTGTAGTGTTTTCTTGTGCTATTAATGTTTCTGTGCAAAAAGGAGATAGAGGGCCACCAATAGTCTGTGGTTCAAATATTTACCACCATTCTAAATTGATAAAGAGGTTGTTTTTACTCAGGGATGTTGAATCAAAGAAGCCTTAGAAAACAAACTCCTTAGAAAGTTGTGGAGAGGGTCTAGACTCCATTTTCTTGCAGAAGAGAATTACCCAGATACCTGCATCTTTCTGGTTCATAGGTACCTCCAAATGTGCAGCTCATGAAGATTGCAGATGAAATGTTCCTTTTTTGCTTACCACAGAGTTCCTCATAATTTCTGCTAGTGTTGGAGAGTAAAAGACATTATGAGGCCATATAGAAAGGTATCATTGTATAATGACATCCTAATCTGAAATACATTTGGGACAGGATAGTGTGACAGATCGTCTGTCTGTTCCTTAAATTAGTGAACAGCTGCTGCAAGTGTTTAATGGGAATGCTGGAGTTTCCAACCCTTCTTTTGGGGTGGAACATCTAAGTGTGAGTTAGATATTCCCATCAAGACAGAATGCAGCAATAAGTGTTTTGATGAAAATACACACCATTTTAATCTGTGCAGAGAGATCACATCTGTAACTTGTCTTAGAGGCTAATCTTTGAATCCTAAACAAAGAACGCTTTGTCCCTAACTAAGCAATACCTAATGTGCCTCATGGTAGGATGAAATTGCCTATGAGCATCATTGAAAGCCAAGCACGATTAAGAGTGAATCGATATCAGGCACAACGCAAAAGCGGTTCAGTGGTTGTGCTAAATAACCATGCACAGGTTTTCCATTTGGTCATGACTGAAACATGATGATCAGGCTGCTGGAGCAGCGAGTCCCTCGGCGAGAATGAAGTCATAGCAGTACAATTTGTAGTTGGGCAGCCAAGCAGAAACAATATAAACGCACTTGTTTTCTCTGCACTACTGTTATGATCTAGGGGTTTAAAAAAAGTGAGTTGTTTGCTTGAAAAAGTACTGATCCTGTGGATTTGGTATGACTTAGGAAAGCTCTTGCCTTCTGTAAATTTATAAAAGCAGTGAATTTATGCTTTGACTAAAGTGAGAAGATGGAAAATAGACGCAAAGTTTGCTAACTGAACATAGTGTAACGTGTTACTGTGCATTGCATTTTTAACTTTTCAGATATTACCATTTGCTTCTCTAAATTGCCATCACATGACAAACAGTTCCATGCTTTTATATACCAGGGCATAAGAAGAGAAATGATTTTTACAAGTTTGGGTTTGTTTCATTTCTTGTGGTATGACTTGATGTGATATTGCATCCTAAGGAAGTATTTGGTTGAACTAAATTTTGCTTGTGCCACTGTTTGAAAATTCCCTCAAATAGTTAAAGTTTCTTGCTTTTCATGTAGCCAAGGGCAGGTTTAGAGGAAATGCATGTGACATGGAGTTAGTCATCTTTAAATAATCTTGAAAGCAGGGAACCCTACAGTAATAGGAGGCTGATAATAAGCTCTGTAGTGCGATCTTCAGTAAAACTTTTCTCATGACATGGAATAAATTTAGGAGCTGCCATTCATTTGTTTGTTTGCTTTCTCTCAGTGGGAGAATATATTCTCTGGTAGCTGAAGTATTAATTATTGTTGTAAAATAGTGTAATACTGTCTTAGGATCACACACATAGAAGCTAACATAATTTGAGACAAGGTAAAAATTAATAAGATTCCAACCCTGGTATGAAAAATGTGCTAAGTTCTCTTTGTCTGTGTTAGGAGATAACTCTTATGCTGGAAGAATAGGAGTGGAAGCAAAGAATGGGGTTTAAAAGAACCACTAGACTTGATCTAACCCTGTAATTTTTTATTTTTGCAGGCTTCTGCTGTCAGACCATCTGCAGCTGTTGTCAGTCAACCAATGATCTGACCTCTCAGAGGTAGAAACCCATTCTATTCCCTAGCTGATCATTCAAGTCTTTTTATTCAAGCATTTAAATTGGATTTTATTCAATTTTATTTAAACCCATTATATTAGTGCTTAATGAACATAGTCCCTCCTACTCTACTCTGTGGCATCCCTTTGTATCTCAGCATTTTATTCTTTTTTTTTTCCTATACATACTCATTTCCCTTAATCCTTCATGCTAATATGTCTTTCCTTTTTCCATTTTCTTTCTCCTTCTGATTATTATTAAATGCCTGGATGGTACTTAAATGTCAAGAAAGCCCTGAGAAATGTCACATATTGAAGGAGAACATGACAGTTTATGCTTATAAAGCCCTGAGCATGGTTGAGTCTGCTTTACAGGCCATGAGACTGTTTTGTTCACCTCTCAAAAGAAATAGATCTCTTGAGAGGAAAAGATTTATGTTGATGATGATGTTTTGGTGTTGAACCTTGATACGGAAATTGGAGGTTCAGAAATGAATCCTATCTTCTCCCTGGTTCATCTCTGCCCTGACATGATAATAGGTCACTTGGAACAATCAGATGGTTTCATTTATTATTAATGCTAACACATGGCAAAAGCAATCTGGAGATTCACTGGGTGCATGTGGGTCTGTTGATGGAAATGTAAAGGGTGCATGATCATCAATTTGAAAATAAATGAGAGTGGCAAGTGCCAAAGAGGTGGAGGGTCAGTAGAAGGCTTAAATCTAGCTGAAAGAATAGGGTGATGTTTTATTTTACAGTCAGATGCACATCTTAAGTTACATAAAGTGAAAATGCCTAAAGCACGGCATGCAGTTTACATGAGTATTATGTTACTTTGCTGTACTTCAGTTTATGCAAATATACATTTGTAAACCTTTACAAAAATTTTGATACTTGCTGAGTGTACTTTTCGCTGTTAGAGAACTATATACCAAGACTCTGTACCAAGACAAACAAGAAGGATATGACTCTTATCTATTCATCTTAGTAGCCTTCTTCTGTATTTATGTTGGGGGAGGAAATAGAAGTCCTGAGGCCATGAAGGAAGAGCAGCTATAGAGTGTGAATATTATTTGAAAGTGATCTTTTTTTCTACACCCACTTAGGTAGTCTAAAGAACAACGATTCTTACTTCTGCTATGGAGTAGGAACTGTGTGAATTTGCCCTGAAGTGTGATACAGAGCAGTGAGTTTTCTCTCTAGTCTCCCCCTCTGTTTGCTCCATAGACACTGCTCGTCGTAACAGGAGCACGTGATTCAAAACGGCTGAAAAAATCAGGAACAGAAGGAGCTCTCTATACATTTTCCTACTGTTCCCCTAAAGAAAAAGATTATATTGACAGGCTTTGTGCACAATTATCTTATTTGAATGTCTTAAAGACGGGTTCCTGAGAGAGTAGTGTGTTATTCAAAACCCCTACCCTAGTCTGTGATGTATTGCCAAAGTCCCCTGGCCTCCTCCAAATGTTTTCTGGATTCATCTTACAGGAGAGCTTTCCCTCCTGGTGGCCCAAAGCCCCAAAGATAGTAATGTGTTGCTGTGACACAGTTCCAGATACGTCAGCTCTGTATCTCCCAGAAGTCTTGGGAATGGTTTTACTTTGCACTTTGTAACTGCATCTCATCAGTGGCACTGGAGGAGGAAGCTGTGAAAGGTTAACAAACCCCCACCAACAAATTGCTTGGGAGCATAGGGGAGAAGGAGACGCGCAGCGGTTTTCCCATGCTTAGGCTGCAGCAGCTAACACAGCGCCACGGATCAATGAAACTCCAGAAAGGCTGATGGAGTTTTTCCCCACAGAGCAAAATATTAACTAAGTCAACTGATTGCATTTTCATTTCTTGAGGGAGCGCTCAGCCCACACATCCTATTGTGCGTCTGATCACAAAGAGGCGTCTGCTGGGGCAATATTGTGTTATCTCACAGCTGCTTTGTGCTACGTCCTGAGCTAATGCCTGTGATGTCGAAAGGAAATGGAAATTCTCGCTCAGAAGACCTACCGGAGAGAGAAATGTATTCTTGTAAATTCAGCGTCCCAAACTTAGGAAATTGCAGTAGCTGCTGCTGAAAAATACAGTGACAAACCCTATCTGTCTCTAGTGTTTCCATAATGCACTACAGATTGCCAATTAACTGCATACTTAATGCTGTGTAATAAGGACAGATAATAGGCTGTATTAATGTAAGTCCCTCAGAGACAGTGGAGATACATCACAATGTGTTCTCAAACAGCATATTTTTATTAAAACAATGCCTGCAAGCTCCTGTCTGGTACTAGAGACCTATTGTGCTGGGAACTGTACACGTAATGAAAGGCCAGATTTACAACACAGTCCTATTTAGTGAAGCACTTAATTGCTTACTTCAAGTGCCAGTTTAAATAAACTGATCTCATCTATTTTTTAATTAAATGTGGGAAATTATTATTATCGTTTGGCTGGTTGGGACACATGGTTTTTAACTCCTACTTCTAGTACAAGGGAAACTGTAAATAGTCTCTTAGTTTATTAAGATTAAAATGAGAATGTTTTGTCACAGACACATACCATCAAACAATGGCATTTGGAGAACTTAGGATAATGCTCACTCAAATCAGTCACTGATCTTGTGCTAATTTACAGACAACCTTTTGTTGGCCAGTTTGGATTTAGATTTTAATTTTAATAAGAAGATGTCATTTTTAAAAATACACATTTAATTTTTACAGATTAATTAAGTATTCCCCTGCTCTACTGAACATAATGTAAGTGATGACCTTTCACTGCTTACAGCTGTCTTAGTATTTTATTACAATATTTCAGGGAAGCAATGCAATAAATAATAATTATTATCCAGAGGGGAAAAAGGAAAAAAATCTGTATCTTTTAAAACCAAGTTATATTGTCACAGGATTGTTAAGTCTAAGTTAAAAATGCATCTTCACATTTTGTTTTCATTTACTGCTAAAGGAAGATTTTCCTGCGTAACTGTCACAACCATAAGAGAATCATGTAATTTTTTCAGTTTAAATGTTTTCTGAATGTTTTATGTTTGCCTCGTGTAACTGAAGACATTATAAAACAGGCAGAAAACTAGCTGATTTTTGACTATCTGAGCATTGCTCATCTGTTTTGAGTGAGATTTTCAGAAAGGAGAAAGCTGACCACTTGGATTTGCTGCTGTCAAGAAGACAATGAATTTTTTTGTTACTTCCTTTCGTCTCTTGAGGTTGCCATGTGACTGGTTAGGCAAAAATTGAGTCGTGCACCTCTAGGTGTAAAAAGCGCCAGATTGGGCCTGTCCCTCCCTGCCTTGTCATGTATTATGCATCTGAACCTCATGATAATTTCATACGATTCTAGTGTCTAGAAATAGTGTCCTCAAGACCTCTGGGTCTTCCTAGTGGCAGGCACCAAATAAATTAAGCATTCAGCTCCACCTTCACTTTTGTGCTACAGACTCAGCTTAGCTTAATTCCCAGGAGGAACAAGGCTGCATTTGCCAGTTACAACAAGGGATATTTTATTTATTACCCCTGGAAGCACGAAGTGGTTGTGTCCAATGGGAGAGTCATCTTGTATTAGCTTATTGCAAGCCCATGTGCAAAAGACATTACTATTTTAGAACAATTTACCTTTTCTATGTTCATAGGGAGAAGTCGGTTCAATAGATTACAACTGGATGCATTTATTTTCTCTAAGTGTTTTTTTTTCTGTTCTCAAAGTTTTTTTTAATAATTTCAAAATACAAAATCAAACTCCACTAATCCAGTCAAAGATGTTAGTAACCCGAGCACTGGTTAAAAAACAGAGAGAAAACTGCCACCATCTCTTTTCCATCTTGATGAGGCTGTTTTCTTTTAACCCCCTCTGTTTTCTGCCAGCCTGGGAACTCTCTGCATTGCTTGTAGGCAAATGCCTGCGTTGTGGAAATGCTGATTAGAACCATTTGGTCTGGATTGGTAGTAAAGTGCTTAGGGGAACTCACTCCCCCAGTGCAAGATAAAAGTGTTGATTCTTTACATGTGACAGATTGCAGGAGGTTTCTTGCTTCTTAGACCTTCAGCTGCGAGAGGAAGTTTTCCTGAATCTAAAATCTTCTGAACGTTATAACCAAATTCCATCCAAATTTTTCCATAACAGAGAAAATTTGCTCCTACCTCCTTTTTTTGTTTTTTTAATTTACTCTTTTTTCAATAAAAAGTCCTCTTTGAATGTAAGAATGGATTTTTTTCTAACCCTAAGAAATCACTAGATGATCTCCAGAGGTCCCTTCCAGCCTTACTGATTCTATGATAAACATAGCAACATACCAGCACGTTGCCATTCTCGTCTCTGGATGCAAAATAGTTCAGCAGCTGATGGTGACCTACCACTCGCAGAGAAAAGCAGAAGATTAAAAAAAAAACTTATATCTGTGTGAATGTATGCGTACGTACGTGTGTATGCACACATTAAAAGCACACATGTATATACACACAAATGCGCACCTTTAAGCATGTGTGTGTTAGTACATTGGATAGATATAAAATAAGCTTCTTTTCTGTTTGCTGTCTTGGAGGCTTCATTTCGGAACAGCCAGAGCAGCCCCTCAGCCGCAGGAAGGGTTTCAGCCTTTCGAAGCACGCCCCGAAGCTGCCGGCTGTGTTCGTCCCACCGTACCAGCTGCCGGCAGTTCTCCCCTGACTTTGCAGAAGTGTATTCTTCTTCTGCAGCAACTTTGCTATTCTGGTGCCACAACTGAGCGATAGCAGGAACTGACAAACGCTTTTTTATGTGTGTAGATCTACTATATACTTAACAAGCAATATTGTCCCCAGCACCTCCACAGACGCACTCTTGTAAATCTGAATTGAAGCCCATTCAGGGCACTTCATTTTAAGTGGTTTCATTTTACTGTAATTACCAAGTCATGTGAGGAAGAGCTGAGCAATTGTCTGCACAACAATGGAGATGAAATAAAGATAGCCGCTAATTAATTCCATCTAGGTTATAATTAATTTTGACTGAGTTGCTCAGGACAATATCCCTAAGTCTCGCAGACTTCTATAAAGAGGACTGGTCGCCAGCTGCTGCTGTTTGATTTTTAAAGCAGATGGGGGCTATTTTCAGCAATTGCTTGAAAGGAAATGATGAGGATGAGGGTAGAGAGTGATTGATTGACTTTGAACAGGCCTGGGGTAAGGCTGCTAGAAGGAATGCTCTGAGGATGCACTAGTCTCTGAAGTGTCTTTTAAAGGCTTAGAATGGAAAGGCTGTGTTGTAGGTTGCCTGTAAATTTGTAAGAATCCCTTTTCTATTCTGCTCAAAAAAATTAAAAATCTGTGCTGAAAAGTTATGTCAGTAAATGTTTTATTGTACGCTGCATGTTTCATCTGCTTTGGGTTGTGCTGGTGGTGAGGGCTGTGAAGTAGAATAGGTACATGAATGTTTCTAGTCTTTGGTTTATAGACGTGAAAGATGAAAAATACGTATTAGATCATTACCCTAGTTCTGTCTGTCAGTGCAGAATTGTTCTCGTGTTCATTATGCAGTAAGCCGCAGTGAATAATTTATTAAAACTAATTTATCTGAGAAATTCTGCCACTTCTTTTGTTTGCTGACAAATTGCAAAATTCTCAGACGGATTTGTTGTTAGAAATTATTCATAAATTTCTGGAATAAATAAATCTCAGCTTTCTGGTCAGCTGTGCTCATTGAAAGTAATGGGTGACAGTGTCAGCTTCTCAAACAACAAGGTATTTAGATTTCTTAACTGAGTAGCTTCTAGAGCTAGTTAATACCTGGGCATGCTTTTAGTCATGCATTTGAATGTAAAAGGTAAAAGTTAAGGTAGGAAATTAGCTTTGGCTGAGTAACTATAGTACAGTTCCTTTGTAAGAACAGCAGATACGTGAGAACTTTGAGATGAAATTTTAAAAGTTTCTACCACCCTTGCAAATGTTAATGGAGAAAAACAGTCAGTATGTTTGCCTCCCTGTGAGATGCATTATGAATCAATAGGGAAGCTGGCAATTTAAACTTTAAATTATGGTGGATCAGACATTTTTTTTCTAAGAAATTCTTGATAATCAATTTACAGTTTTCTGTGTTAAATTTACTGCTTACAGTCTCTTTGGCCACCTTAATTTATTCCTTTTTTTTTCCTGCTGTACTATTTACACAGTCTTATTAGCTCTTAAAGGCCAGAATCAATGTGCTTTTATAGGTGAAATTCCCACCGAAAGCACTGAGAAGAGAAATCCTCTAAGATATTAGATTAGCAAGCTAAGTCTTGCACAGAGGTTCTTAAGTTTGTTTAAGTGTGTTCCCCAACATAGTCCTTCCACTGTGCACGATATGCAGCTCTAATACAAACCTGTTCTTGGGTACTGTTTAGTCTGAGAGAATTTACAGTTCTGCTTTGAAGAAAGCATCAGTCTACCAACTGGAAACATGGCTTGCATCATCTGTTAATTTCACCTTGGATTTGCTAATTTTGTTTAATCTATTAGTGGCGTCTTTTGGTTTTTATTCAGGAAGGCAGTAGTGTTTCCCAACGTGGCTGCAGTCTAAATAGGTGAAACACAGAGAGGAAAATCAAATTAAGGAACTGAAAAAAAAAAAAAACTATTTCAAATGAAGTAGAAGGGAGTTCAGGAACTAACTTCAGTGGAGCTAGAATTTCTCCTAGGGAAGAATTACTGTACAGTGATAGCTGAGTTTTTTTTTTTTTTTCTTTTTTCCCCTCATGAGGACTAATTAACCCAGGCAGGGCTCCTTGCTGCAGGGACCTCCACCTCCCCTTGCGTGGCACCACACTGCTCAGCACAAGTACACCCAAAATGATTTGCCAGTAGGTAATTAGGAAGTTGGTGTTGGAACTACAAACTTAAGTCTCCTGAAGTCTTTCCTCTTGTCTTAGGTACAGAAATCTATTCCCTTATTTCCCCTACAGTGTATTAATTTTCTGAAGCCAGTGAGATCGTTATAATGCTCTAACCTGTGTTCTGCATAATGGAGGCCACAGTTTCGCCTGGTAATTTTTGTGTAGAGCTCAAAAATCAGGCCTTGAATGCAAATTCTGCAGTAGCTACCTATGCCTTTTTCCCTCTGAGTACTGGTGTCCTTAAATTCTCTAGTTCTCTCAAGTAGGTGATGTGTTTCAATAGTTGTTTGTGGGCATATCTGTGTTATACAGAGCTGATACAATATTACTTAACCACCTCTAGTCGGGCTGGGCATCCCTACGGCAGCGTGTAGCATCCTGAGGACTTACTAGCTAAAGTAAGGAGTACAGCTTGTCACCAGCAATTGTGCTGAAGGCTTTAACAGTCTTTAACTGAGTTAGAGGAATTACGTTGATGCTGGGAGCAAGCTTTTCCGTAGGAGAGAGGCATGTCCCATCTATTTTATATAGCAGTAATAATCCTGGTTTATAATCCTGCCAAATATATGTCTATCCTTTGAAATAAATGAATACTGGAGTAGGGTTTTTTCCCTTCAGTTCTTCTTTCTTAGCAATATGGTACATCTCTCAGTTGCAGCTGCAGGCTCTGTAAAACATTGCACTGGCAGCTTCACTGCCCTTCAGCAACTTCCAGCCTGCCTGGACACCATAAGTAAATTGTCCTACAAGACACTAACACAGGCTGAGGCAGGAGAGTCATAACTTTGTGACTAGTACCTGTCCCCCCTGGAGTGGATGAGTAAGTCAGTTCTTTGTTTGAAGGGAGATCATTTAAGTGATTCACACGTTTGTTCCTTTTCTTCAAAGGATTCTCCTATGTTAGCAGTCTCACTTGGAAAGTGTTACCAAGGATTCAGGAAAGATCTACAGATGACAGTTTTGCATTGCTAACTTCTGGTTTACTCAGGTATGTTGTTAAATTAGCCATAATTCCTTATCTACTTTCAGGCTGCATAACAGGAGCAGAAATCCCTCTGTGCTTACTAACTGACAAAATTAGCCCATGTTGCATTGAATATACATGGAAGACCTGTCCTTTTCCAAGATTTCAATGGTCTTCCTGATTAAGCTCTTAAGGAGAAAGAAGAGGAAGAAAAAAAACATGGAACTCTCTGAAATCCCTGCCTGACAGTTTTCAGAGTTAATGCACATCTTTTCATCAATCTGGGATGTAAGAAATTTAGGAAGGAGCTTTATATATGTGTGTGTGTGTGTATATGTAATTTTTATATATAATATATATTTTTACATATGTGTGTGTATATATATATATTTATATATATATATATGTAAAGATGTTCTAAACATTGTTGTGCTGAGAAAGAATGACTGCACCTGCCCATTTTGGCTTCAGACATGCCACGTTTCTGTCAAGCTGAAGTCTTCAGAGGTTGTACCAACAGCTTTCCAGATCTCTCTATCAATAGTATCTGATTCCACACAAGTCACATGAAGTGATTTCTGTTGTGATTTCATGACTTGAATGACTTTATTCAGCAGTAATGCCAGATCACTCTGTCCTTGCCCTTCTGTTTTACTTTTTCCATTTCTTTTTCCACTTGTTCCTGCCTTGTCCTTCCTTCCCTCTCTGTTGTGTAAAAGGAATTTGTATGGCTGTACTGCAAAGTGGATCAGCAAACTGATCTGGCTTAAAAATCACCTGATTTTAAAGCCAGATCAGTCTCCTGACTTGTTCACATTGTGGCTCCTTGGGCACCAACAGGGAAGAAAAGGGTGATATTATCATGACCTGGTGTCATGAAGTGAAGTCTTCAGCCACAGATCTCCAGCCTGAGGGATGTGTTCATAATGTTGGCTGAGTTCCCTGTAATGAACAAGAAAAACTACTGCAACTATCCTGAAAGCATTTAACTCTGTTAAGGTCTGACCAAGAGGCCAAAGGACTCACAAAAAGGAAGCACAGGCATCAGATGAATCTCAGAAGGCTTGTTTGGTAGGAGAGTGCATCCCCATCTGCTTTTGTGTAGAAAGTACCTATACAATTTTTCCACCCACCTTATTTTCTTGCTAACTTCCTGCTCTTATGGGTTGTGACTGTATTTGCAATGATGCCATGTGCACATGGTGCTGGGAATGGGGTCTAGGAGTAACTCTTCTCAGAAACAGATCACGTGAATTTCTTGTGGGTTAGCTTCGGCTTTCAGCTTGGTGAGGGAATGTCAGTTTGGACCATTGCACTGGGATACTCATTGAGTCCTTGACTGACTAAGTTAAGGATCCCGTTGGAGAGGTTTTTTTGGTACCACTAGCTAACACAGATCCCTCAAAGGAAGCAGTATCTTGGAAGGTCATTTAGAAGATCAGTCTTGTAAAACCCTTCTTTTGGGCAGTGGTTCCCTTCCGCAGTCCTTTGAGACCAGTTTCTGCATTGAATAGGTTCTTACTTTTGCCAGTAAGAATTCCTGCCTTATTCTCATGTCTGTATATAAGTGTTGCTCTTTCAATTTCCTGCACATCTATATTTGTAAGATCATATCTGCTAACATGAAATACTTCTGTTTGTTCCATACATTAGAAACTAGAAAAATGTAGATGTAATTTTGGCTGCTGTTTCCAACTTTTTTCCTCCTTTCTAGACTTTGATTTGTGCATGGCCAGTGGTGGAGAATGGCCTGCACAAGCTGTAGTATCTAGAATTAAATGGAGGTGGTCGGGGTGTGGATCCAGTAGACTTTCTCCCATTTTGGGCTTGGTGACTGGGCCCCATGCCAAAGCACACTGATTCAGATGTGGGATTGGGTCATTTTAGAATGGTTATAGGACTCCCTTTCATCAGCTCCCTGTCCTGCTTCTACCCTGGAGATTCGCACTGGAACTCAGATTTAGACAAAAAGGTTCTATCTTAATGCATCTTGTCTACCTTATTAGTTTACTACTACTTATTAGTTTGCTATATTTTCCTAATTTATTGCTGAGATATGCAGAATAGATTTTAGCCTTTTACCTGTGAATATTTTTTTCACATAGCTTCCAGTTAGTCTTGAAAAAGGAATTTAGTCTGATCTTGGGAGAAAAATGTGGAAAGGGGAGCTGGACACACCCACTTTTCACACATGTCCTTGTTCATGCTTGCTCTGCTCTTTATAATCAGCATTTCAACATTATTAAGTTCTCTCTTGGACACACAAAATAATACCAGTATGATATTTCAATCTGCAGTCACTGAAACCTAAGGCATTTTTATGGCGTCTTAGTTGTGCCTTTTTTGTCCACTTGAAACAGGTTTTTTTTCAAATATAAGAAGCTTACTTAACGTGGGGTTTAAAGCTATTTTTAACCAGCATGAAATGTGCATGGAGAGAAAGCATTCAGAGGTAGAGGACAACACTGCATTTTTTCAAGGTCTCCTTTATGTGTGAGAGAGGTGAAAAGATTTTCCAGAAAAACCAGAGAAGATTCAAGTATCTTGCATGTCCATACAGGGCCAATTCTTTGAGGGACAAAGAGGCCCATTCGTTTGCAAAAGCCCACTGGTGTAGTCAGTTCAAATCACTGTAAGTCTGTTGCTTCAGATGACACAAATTTCAACCAGCTGAGATTCTGGGCCAGTGTTTCTCGGGTTTTACCAAGTCCTATCAAATGCATGTGGAAATTTCTCTTTCCCAGACCATTGCTTCTGCACAGTTTGAAGTATTAAATGAAAGCCTTCCCATGGTAACCTCACCAAAGAGGTACCAAAATTGCCATTATTCTAGCAATATATCCTAGTGCAGGATCTTTTTATAACACAGACAAGTCCATAGTACAGCTTGGAGGTTAACAGCTCACTTTATGCTTCAGTTCCCTGACGATAGTTGAAGTGTTTATGTAGGTACCTGCTTTCAGAGGTGAGCTTTGCAGAATTAAAAACGCTAAGGCAGAGATGACCGAGATAATTCATCAGGCTTTACCGAGCAGCCGTGTTCACTATTAAAAGACAGTTTCGCTCCACCTTAAATGGAGCAGCATGTCTGTTGCCATTGCGAGCTTTTAATCACTGCAATTACAGCGCCTTTCCTATGCTGACAGCTGGTGTGCACTGGAGTCCCTTGTTAAGGCTTGCATGAGAGGTGGGGTTTTTTCTTTCTTTTTTTTTTTTTTCCCTTAGCTGAGCAAATGGCCACAGCACTGAACACAGTCCCAGTCCAACACCGAGAAATTTGCTCAGCTGGAGAGTTTGCAGATTTCACACAGCAGATGTTTAATGCGGTGCCCACTATAATGTGAACAATAACTGCCCTTCCAGAGTTTGCAGCAACACAAAGCACACTGAACCCAGGAGGTTATTAAAAAGCTGCTATTCCAGGGTTAGCATTAAACTGGTGCTGGGTTAAAAGAGCTGTGCTTGTTGTAGCTGGAGGGTTAGCAACACAGCCTGTTTGGCTTTTGAGTCAAAATTGGGTAAACTCTGTGGCAGCAGAACAGAAATGCACATGAATTTATAGAAGAAAACACGTTCTGCAATCCAGATAAAGGAGCAATATTTTCTCAAGTATTAGGGGAAGTTCTAGCACTCAGACTTGCAGCTTCTCCTCAATGGCAACACTGTGCCAACATTTTAAGTGAGAATGTTGCAATGTTTTTGACTAATGGAGGTAGATTCTTTCCTGTTCTCAGCACTATAACAAGTTCTGGCATTTTCAGAGAAAATATCACCTTCTGATTGTTTTGTGAACATAGAGTCAAAATCCAATCTCGTTTACACCGAGAGTTTTCACTCCTAGCATAATTTGCTTCTTTAACACTTGTATCCCAGAGGTACATCCTGCTACTCTTATAAAATTTAGTACTGAGGTCTGAACAAGGGCTGTGGCTTTCACCCTCCACAAGGACTGTCATCACTTCTGATGGGACAAAGATTAAGTAACTAGCCAAAGGCCATGGAGGGTGTTCAGCATGTATTTTTGTCGTAGCAGCAATGCCAGTTTGTGCAGCTTTCTGGCTGACCATCCAGTGACCTGGATAGGAGAACTGTTTAGGCTGAAAATTAACTTTTTATTTTTTATTTTTTTTTAAGTTTATCCATTTCATTTCCTTGACCTGATTTCACCAAACAGCCAGGCAGACAGTTATTCTGAGGAGATTCAGATTATTGGTTCCCGCTGCCATGTTACCCAATATCTAACTATTAACCCTCTGTCACTAAACTCACAGAGGTTCCTTGGAATGTCTTAGGAAATTTTTTCTCTGGAAAACCTCTCCATAATGCGCTGAGTCGAAAACTCCCACCTGAAATAGACTGTCTAAATCAGATACAAAAAGCCTGGGTTGAGAAGAATTAAGTCAATGCCTTTGCCACCCTGGCCTGTTAGCACAAACTAGCTTAGGCACCACTTGTATGTTCACACAATCTACCTTCATTTAGAAAGGCACAGGGTTGCTACAACAACCCCAGTCATGAACCAGAGATGACCTGTTCTAAAACCTTTGCAGGCTCACACTTTAAGGGCTTTTCTTTTCCTTTCCTTCTTTCTTATTTTCTCCATCACAGATACGATTTTGGAGCAGATGGGCCTATAACAGCTTTAATGTGGACCCTTTGCGTGCTGGCAGCCCCTTGTTTCCCAGCTTTGGTAGGAGCAAATGCAGCTGCTCCTGGAGTCGATGGGAATATCAGGGGGTTGTTTTCCAGTTACTCAGATCAGCAGGATCCTTGCAATAAAATCACCCAGTCTGGTGGTTCTTCTTAGACTTAGAATATCTTGGTGAGGTGAGGTCCGTAATGGCTGGTCTTGTGTTGTCCTGTTTTGGAAGGCCTCAGCCAGAAAAGCTTTAGTGCTTTTGCACTGTGCCAGAATTTTAGGGCTCTGGGTGATTAGCTCTGAATCTTGCAGGAGTGGCTGAAGAGGTTACTGCTTCATCTGTTCACTCCACTCTGCTGCCAAAGGTTACCAGCCTCAGTTCCAGAAGTAACTGCATGCACACCACTAAACACAGCCTAGAAGAGTACCATGAACTTCCATGGATGGAAGTTTATTTGGTTCCTTCTTTGACTGTGATGTTTTTGGCTGTAAAGCAGCTTCTTTGGTCCCATCTTGGATATCTCTATATGATGGCATTAATGTTCCTTTAACTTTTCTATCCTTTTGTTTACTTATGTAAATAACATGTTTACATGAAGCTCTGTCCATCAGGTGAGCTTTATGATGAGCAGGAGATTCAGGGAATTCCTTTGCTTGCCCACCATGTAGGAGAATGTCTTTCATCATATTTTATTCTTCATATGCTGAGTGTGCTTCAGATCTGTCTCTCCCAAAGTAGAATGTAAAAATTTATTCTAACCAACCCACTCACTTTGGTGTCCTTGTCTCTGTAGGTAGGAGGAATTCCTACACAGCTAGTATTTTTCCTGCCTCGAAGAAAAATCCTTAGTTTGCTCTGAGTCACAGAGGTTGTTACCAGTGGCTCCATGATTGCATAATTCACCATATTGCTGCCTCCTAGCATTTACCACAATTTTTTTAGCTGGCAGAAACTGGAGGACCTCTTCTGAACTTCCCTGATTTATCCCAGTTGACCTTCTGGCTGTTTGCTGAAGCAGGTCCCTCTGAGTCCATCCATTATTTTACACAAATGGGTGTGGTGGGCAAGAATTATGAAACAACACATTTGCACTTGCATCCTTTGGCTTAAAGGGGAACCAGCTGTATGGGTGGGGGGGATTTCCTCGATTGTAGCAGCTGAAACAGGAAATAGGGAAAATTCAGCCAAAAAGACTTCAGTTCTCTAAAAGACATTCCTTGGTGAGCTTCCAGACGTACCTGGCTTTGATTGTCTCTTGCTTGATTTAAGGAAAAGAGAGATTTCAATTTATTTTATTTTATTTTTAAACAGAAATACTAGATTAGAGTGGCCATAAGTGAAAAGAACAATCTTGGGAATTGCTGATACTAAAAGAAAATGATATAAGCTAATTAAGATGACCTGAAGGTTTATATTGTCATTGTTTGATCAAGCTTTAAAGAACAGAATATACAGCATTTGTTCTTACCCTTATATGATTATGTTTTATGAATATGCTTGAAAGCATATGTATGAAATAATGATGTCACTTCAGCAGTGTCCTTATGGGTGCCATGGGATGATTTCTTTCTTTTTATTGTGATATTTGCTTTTATCTAATCTAGTCTCTCAAAAGTTATTTCTTGCAAATGAACAAGTTGCAGTGCCTGTGAAATGACTGATGCGGCATGTAGACTCTCCCACAGAAATAAATCATGAGTGAATACCTCCTCCCCAACTCAAGTGTGCAACACAACAAATGTTTGCAGGATATGGCTTTCTGACCATAAGTCCTGTATTGATCCTGTTACTTCTAAATTAAGATGCACAATTGAACAATAGGTATAAAAATCAAAAATATTCCCTGGCATAAATCCAAAGAAGAGTAATTTACCCACATTTAAATATTTAATGTTGTTGGGGTGTTTTTACATGCTAACACATGAAGATCAATGCGTTCCCAAAGAAAGCAGAGGTACTGCAGAAACAGCCCTTTGGAGCTGCTGAACATGTTGTCATTGAATTTTGACCCATGTTCTCAAAGGGATCTCTAAAGGCTTAATGTAGCTTAATGTTCAACACTCAGGTGTTGAAGAGAAGTGTGAGGAGATGGGAGGTGGTTCTAATTTTTTGATTCTTGCCAATGTCAAACCTAACTCAGATTAATTAAGCTATAAGACTTTCATATTAGAATAAAAAAATGAATGAGGGAACTATTCTACCCTGCCAGCCTCAAGGCTGAAGAGTTGGAAGGCGCAGACAAACGCTGAGGAGTAGGAAACAAAGCCTTGCCAATGTAATAGTTGTTGATGAACTTTTGCTAGAGACTTAGCATGACTTCCTTTTCTCCTGTTTATAGCTGTGCAAGTTCCAGTTGCAGTCTCCTTCCTGAAGTCATGGTTTCTCTCCAGGACACAAGGCTGCTGTACAGTCCTGTTCTCTTTGCCCACGTGAAAAGGCACCATGAAATGACTGTTCTGCCCCTGACATGCTGTGGATTCACAGGTATGTGTTGCCTGGGCCCTGTATTAAGTACAAAAGCCCTCCAGAATAAATAACTACAAGAGTTTCTACTGAATAACACAATTCATACAGGCAAAGGCGAGAGCACTAGCTGCCTTTTTCTGTCTGCAAGCAAAATAGCTGAGGCTGTCCATCCCTTCCCCAGAAAGTGCAAGGTGGGAATAAGCAGCTGTAGGATCTTAATGGACAGATGTCCAATAACAAACCCATTCAATTTAGCTCTCCATCACGGGGAAAAAAAAAGGAATATAAGAACTCATTATTCCCAGCACCCCAAGCAGGAGCTTAGCAGCTAGCAGTAGCGACAGCTCAGATTATTAGCGTATTTATAATAAAGTCTTCTGAGTCTGACACGTGGAAGGATTTGTGAGTCAGCAAACATAGCAAATAGGTCTGTAAGGGACAGGCCAGCACAGAATCCAGAAATTGTCAGGAATTATGAACACTGAACATGCCTGAGTCTGCTTCTACTTCCTTTAGCAATAACTTTTGTTCTGTGAATAAGAGGTCTATTAGTTTTAATTTATTTGAAAACTAAGTGCACAGAAGGCAAAGAGAAGTGTTGCTTTGTGACAGATTATAATAAAGCGGGTCAGTCTGACTGAGTTGGCATGAACAGAGAGACGAAATGTTTGCAGGGATGTTCTACCAAATCACCTGTCGTGCTACATGTTTTACCCTCTTAACCCACATACACAAATATATGATGCCTTACAGATGCATATTGCAATAGATTTTGGGGAACTGATTGACTTTCTGATAGGTCTAGGTTTACAGGTAGAGATTCCAACTGAAGGTTCACGGGAGCAAGAGCCTTTAATCCTGTTCATTCTGGAGGTTTCTTGCTGGATTGAGCCTGCAAAAGGCCCCAAAGGAAAAGGCAAAAAGAGATATCTCAGTCTCAGTTGTTTGGCATTTTAAATGTGGAAGACTTCTGTTAGATTTATTTATTTTTATTTATTTATTTATTTATTTACAGCTATTAAGCTTCAGGCAACAATGACATACATTTACTATTAGGACCAGCCAAAAAGCAGCAGCTGAAAGCTGCCATGTAAAAGAAAGATTTTAAAGATACAGATGCTCAACTCATACTGAAAGTTGGTTCGGATGCGATGCTTAATTCACATTAGTATCTTTAAAGGCTTTTGCTAAACATGGATCCTAATTACTTGTGCTCACTGATGGTCCCATTCTGCTTTTCTTAGCAGTACTAATCCAGGTAACCTGGACTGACTCCAACTTGGGTAATTATGTTCTTCTGACCTAAATTCTTCCTACTGTTTCAAATGGATACTATTCTTGGTCTGATATCCTAAATGAGCAAATGGTATTATATGCACTTTTAAAGGCTTTCTGTGTTTCACCTGAGTTAGCTTTGTATCTTGGGTATGTTATGCTATGTTTATGAACTTAAAAATCCTTTTATATGGGTACAGTGGGAGGAGAATTAATAAATTTAATTTACATATTCCAATATTGCTTTCACTGTTGCGTTACCCGTTTTGCCATGTTTTTATCAAAAAATTTTTACTGAACCTTGTCCTTTAGCTAGTGCTTAGACTTTTCCTGCCCTTCTTCACATGATGTGATTTGTTAGATCTTTCCTATGGCCTGGGTTCCTGACACGTACCCAGACAGGCTTCCTTCATCAATGTATTTACAGCGGAAGTTTGGCAAGCGCAGGAAAACAGTAAGTGAGGCAACAGTTCAGGGATAAGTATCTGACAAAAAGAAATGAATGTGGGAAGGGATCAGAAGGGAAATCAGTGCTGAAGTCACCGATTTGAAGAACGAGGAGAGGAAGTTAGAGGCTTGCTGGAAAGGATGTGAAAAGCTCCTGCAGCTAAGGGACATAGCAGTAGGGATGAAAAAGCTCCATGGGGGGAAAATGGGAAGGTGACATGGCAGTTGTTGAAAAGAAGGGAGGATGGAGTGATGGATGGAGTGGATGAGGTGAAAGGACAAGGACTGGGACTGGAAAGAGGAAATAGCACAAAACCACTGCCAAGAGGAAGCTGGCAAAAATCCAGTCATCAGAAGCCCAGCCATGCTGACATCCGACTGTCCCTGATTTCAGAGTGACACTTAAAGTGAGCTGCAGCCATTCACAGTAGAAACTCCTTGTTTTATGTCAGGTCATGGCCACAAGGCCATTACATTTTCATTAATATAGTAAAATCCATGAATTATGTGTGTTTGGTTATGTAAATCTTGTTCTGTGCTCAGATACAAGCACTGTTGCTTTTTCAAGCAGTCAGACAAACTGGGATGCACAAAATGGGCCAGATTATTCCCTGATGCATTAACTATGGATGAACTTGACCCAAAACCTTTAAAATGCATTTACTTCTCTCTGTGACTAGCAAAAGTATGAGTTACGAGTATGAGACAACAGAGGCGACTGATTCCTTGAAATAAGGATATTATGTACTTAAAACCCCTTGCAGTAGACACGAGAATGATTGTAGTTTATAGTTTAGTGTCTTGAATAAAGCACTCCTGGGATTTTGGAGAGGACTCAGTTTTGTGATTGCGACGTTGCTGCGGGCGCTCTGCTGGTGTCTGAATGTTCGTTCTAGCCAGAGCAGAGCCCTGGTGATGTTTTCAGGAGGCCAGCACAATCGTAGAAGTAAGGAGGGGCTATACCATCACTTTCAGTTGACTTCCACAATGGTTTTGCTACAGATTTCAGGTCAGAAGTAAATTTAGCATGTTAATTGTGTTTTATTTCCTCTGAGCTTCAGTGAAAGAAACGTAGGAAACCCCCTTGCAAATGAATCTGCTTTGAACTTGGTCCGTTATTTAGCATTGTCATTTTCGTTCCCTTTTGCTTTTGTTTTGGGCTAGGTTCATGCTATGGTCGTGAGAAACTTCAGAAATAAAAGACCTTTGGTGTCCCAGAACATGTGGCGTGTAGAGCCCCTTTCTTTGTGTAAGCAGAGGTTTGAAATAATACAAGCAGCTAGAGATGGGCAGTGGTTTCTGAGAAGACGAACTCCTCACTGAGAAGGGAGAGAATATCTTTAAGGGGAAATGAATGCTGAAGCAAGCAACAAAAACGTGTTACTGCCACTGCTGAGTGTGGTACAGGAGGGAACTTTCACAGTACTGTTTTCAGAACTGCGTCATCGTTAAATGATTAACAATAATAACCAGCACAGTGACAGCATGACATTGTCTTTCTCCAGCATTATTTTATCTTTGAGGAGCTGAAAGCATGCCCCGTATGTGTTCACCATTGAATTTCATAGCACTACCCTGGAGTAGATATCTGTAAAAGAGAGCAGTTAAATTGGAGTCACTCAGTGTTTGTATCAATTTACTTTGACAACTTACCTCGGTTTACCTCACAGTATTGTTTTGTAAACAAATGGGATAAAAATATAATTTTTATATAGTGAGGCTTTATTTATGTTGGTATGTGTAATGGACTCAGCTGATTGTCTCACATTTACAAATCAAGAAAACCTTAAGATTTGAGACTGAAGAGTCCTCCCTCACCACTCTGCAGGTGTGCCGGCTCGTATCGGCAAAGGTTAGACATAGCTCATCATCTTGAGCCTTTTCCTTCCTTTTTTCCTTATGGATGTGGCTGTCTCTATCACTCTCCTTTTCCTGGTTTGAGTTTGTTTGCATCCTCTCCCTCTGTCTTTGCCACTTGGAAATCGTGTGAAATATCATGCTCGGGTCAGGAAAAAGAATGGATGTGCTGAGCATCTGATATAGCTGGCAGATCAAAACTACTCAGAGCAAGATCGAGGCACTACTGAAGCCAAGAGGAGTCCTTTCAGAAGCCACACCACCTGCTCTCTCAAAGCTTGTCATGTGCTGGACCAGGCCGTCAACACTATTGATAAGCTGCTGATTGATCTAGCAAAAAACTACTCTGCTTTTGTGTTTTGTCTGGAAGAAATCATTGTTCAGAGGAACAAATTTTACACCTCTTCCTTGTATCCGTGCTTAAGGCACAGTGAGTATAACAGAAAGCAGAGACAGCTCTGGCACAGGCAAAAAGCATTTCCTGGCCTGTCTACGAAGGTCGGAGGAGCTTCTCTTCCAGTGAAAGGAATGTTTCCCTCACTCATTTTTTTTCCCACTGATGAAAAGCCAGTTAGGGAAAATGGTTTATCTGGGCTACCTGGGTCCAGGAGCTGACATCCTAAATTAATCGTTTGATCCTGTTTCTTCCACATCTTCTGGTCTTTTGTGTGATTATGCAAAAGCTCAACGTATGTTGGAATTCGTATAGAAGATGCACATGTGTCTCCTGGGCAATGCAAAAGCAGTGATTATGTAGATTTAGCAAATGCCCTGTTATGCAGTTACCATAGAGACAGTGCATTAAAAGAAGTCTTCCTCATTCCTTATCACTGTTCTAGAATTAAGAGCAACACCTTTTCCATTCTTGTGGGTTTCTTTCTGTTTTTGTTGCATGTGGGAAAGGTGCTGAATGCTGGTCTAATCCCTGTTGCAAAGGTCTATGCACAAACTGTTTCATGCATGCTCTTCTGACCTACTGAAAACCAAGAATGCAGGCTCCATCCCACCATCCCTGGGGTTGAGCACAGTTCAGATCTCACAGCTCTCCACTTTGTTCCTTAAATTGTACTCTCACAATTTCCTGTTTAGAAGCAAAAAGGGACTAAAGAGATGTTAGTGTTTCCTGCTGTAGACTCAATACAGTCTGTTGCTTCTAAAGCAGCAGCTGACTGTCGGGTATTTTTCTGAAAGGTACTTAAGTTATTTTTTCACGTTCTTATCAGATCAGATGGCTCATTTGTAAGAACAGATTCAAAACCTGATTTCAAGTGGCCATAAAAAATCAGATCGGAGATGTTTTGTGGCATTTAGAAGTATTAGTTGCCAAGGTCTATTCTTGTGCCAGACTAGCGCAGAGCAATCTGGAGATAGCTAACACCCTGGAAAAAACTCTCTGTAAGCTTTATGAAAAAGGTACGAGATATCTGAGTCACACTGCTGTACTTTGGCTATGTTCTCTGACGTTCCACTATCTCCCTCAAATTATCAACGTGTGTTCAGAAAGGGTCCTGATGGTTGTTAGGTGCTGCGGATGAATGTGTGTTGCTGTGGTGAGTTCAGAGGGGTGGCAGTCCTGTCTGGATCTCTGTTGCATGTGATTTGGGGGATGTAGCTTGCACTCACAGAGATGCACAGACTAGCTGCACCCTCACTGCGCGGCACCAAAGAGCTTTGCAGCTCAGGCCCTTTGATTACTAATTTCTTCTTTCTATTTGGGGAAATTAAAGTGTCGCAGTGACCAATGTTAATGGATTTGATGAAAGGTCAGCAGGACATGTCATATATGAGCAAAGAATGTTTGTAGGCCATGATTCTCAAGTCGTGAAATCAAAGCCATTTACTTATATATGCAAAGCCAAAAACTGGTGATTCAGGAGCATACTGGGCTGAGAGAAGTGTAAAGCTGAAAGCTGGGGAAATAAAGGCATCAGGTCTCTGCATGGAGACTGTCTGTGTTGGTAAATCAGCACCCTAGATGCCGTGTAATCCTGCATTAGACTCGTTGCTCAGCAGCCCTTCACTCCAACAATAACTGTCCTTCCGAACCCGTATCGTACACACATCCAGATAGGCATACTCCGTTCTCAGTTCTCCTTGCCATTAGTGTAAATTGTTAATAGATGATGGTATACGGGGTCTTTAGGTCACTAGTTAGATCCCATTTGTCTTTGAGCAATGCAATTAGATACCTCAGCCAGTAATTCAGAGAAGACAGTTCTTGTTGTTGCAGCACTTAGACCCAGGGTATTCTTTTACTTTTCAAAAAACTTACACCAAATCAGACTGATAAGAGGGAGAGTCATGCAAGTGAGAAGCATTTCAGTATGTTGTAGGAAATCACCCTTTCTGTTTCCAAGAAAAATAAAGCTTTGCCTTTGGATCCCAGGGGATAGCTTCAGCTAGGAATGAACTAAGATCACTAATTAGACGCTGCCTCTTTTGGCTGTCATCTGGATGATCTGTGCCATTTGTGCAGAGTGATAAACAGCAGCACATAATTCAGGCTTAAAAGGATCCAGCATCCTGCAGTGTTGTTGGGGCAAGGAGCAATGCTTGGGGGGGGGGGGCATTGCTCTGTAATTTTACGATTCTGTTGACTTTCAGAATATAGTAATAAGCACTTTCATATCTTCAAAGTACTTTACAGATACTATCTGAATCTCTTAGGGAGGGAAAATTAGAAAATGATTGGTATCAGATAAGTAAATGATTTAATTTAATGATTAAAAAACTCAAAGCTTAGGGGAATTAAAGAATTGATCCAAAGCTAAATTAAAGCAATGTAAATGAGCTGGATCTTGGATCTATCAAAGGTTTCTTGTAGGAAAAGCTAAATTGCGACATTCTACGATTATGGTCCTGGCGTGGGAGCCCTTGTCAGAGATAGAAATAAGAAGGGGAAGAACTGTATAAAGAGCTGAGCTGAGATCCCTGGGGAACAGGGCTTACTGCTTTTGTTCCCAGCATGATGGCAGGACTAGCGATAGCTGGTGCTGGGAAAAATGCTCGTCCTCCAGCTCCTCCTACTAGCCATTTGAGTCCTTCCGACGGGGCAGCTGACTTATGGGCATTTTGCCATACTCTCACTTCCCCAGCAGTTTACTGTCCTAAAAAAGTTGCCTACCTTGTCCTGGATAGAGCCAGCTCTGGTGCAGCCATGACTTGCCAATGTCACCATGCTGGTGACATGAAAGAATAAATTAGAGGTAGAAGCTCCCAAATCCTAGATAAATGCCCAGTTTACCATTACACACTACTACTCACAAAGATCATGCCTTATTTTGCTGCACTGGATGCCAGTTGGATGAAAATATTTCTTTCTGGATGGTAGTTTTAGAAGAATAGGAGGACATGAGGTCATAGAAAGCTAAAATCTTTGCAAGAGCCAAGTGCTGGTTTGAATGCACTTCTTTCTTTCAAGATCTTCAGCTGTTCCCTGCATGCTTAGAAACACTTTCTCAAGAACCAATTTAAGTGGTACAGCACAAGAAAAGCATTCCTTCAGAGTGCACTGAATACTGATTTAGTGTTGGCAGGTTTGGGGAAAAAAAGATTCATCGTGGCCCCCTTTCACTAGGGTGTTTTTTTCCTGTCCTTTTTGCATTTAATAATGTGTCAAATTAAAGTGCTCTGTTTCCTCAACTCTGCTCTGGCTTTGATGCTATTCAAGACCTACCCTATGCTGCCTTTCTGTGGCACTCCTCAGATACAAGAATGTCCCGAAGACATTCTGTAAAGCTGTTAATTAGGGAGTGTTAAAGGAGTGAGAAGTGAAGGGAGTATGTAAACATGGCAGGCGTTATATCTACCGTAATATCCTACATACTGACATGACCGCTGGCACCAGTTAAGACATAGCTGATTTTATGTCTGACTAGCCAGGACACTGCAGTTATACACCAGATTGGCTCTGAAAACCCTATTCCATTTCAATTAGATCAGTCAGCTGCTCTTGGATAAATTTTTGCAGGTCATCTCTCAGATGTTAAACAGCTGAGCACTGTTTGGATGAGAAACCTCATTGCTTTATGTTAGAGTCCATGTATACTGTATATTTTGTTCATGTTCAAAAATCTTTTGAGTAAATTGGCATCTTGAAAGGACAAAATGCTTTTTTTTTTTCTTTCTTTTTTTTTTCAGAGCTCCAAAAGCTCCCTCTGTCTGTATGGGACATGGTAGGGTAGAGAGAGACAAATGTCCCACAGTACCAATGGGCACGTAAGTGCTCCCTTTGACCTGCGTTAGTGAGTAACATAGCACAGACCGTTCACTAGAGAAATCTCACCAAATTGCCTCAAGCCTATACCTAACTATGCCTTGCCCGTACAGGCAGAGGGGAGCCTAGACTATGGTGCAGATTGGAAATAACCTCTGAGCCAAGCTAGATTTTGTGTCAGAGTGACCTTCATTTGACTAAATTATGTTTTTAGTGACATCTTTGAATCTTGTCATTGTCCTTAGAGAATTTGTTATAGAGACATTCCTGGCTTGTGAAGCCTAAATAGGCAAATGTAGCCACAGATCTTGCCCTTCACTTGGGATTTTCAATCTTTTATACCCATGAAAACGTGTGGAAATTGATTTTTGATGGTATTACTACAGCTGGTCATTACAAAAAACAGGACAAGCCCCTTATGTGAACCGCGGGCATTTTGGAAAGGTTTCGAAGGTGTCATATCTGCGTAGTGATTCTCCGTTGAAAAAAGTACGCTGCACTCTTAGGTCATCATAAACCTCCAGATGTTTACAGGAAGTGTTTCCTTTTTTACTTATACTCAGAATATTGGTTTAGAGCAGGGTTGGCTGACAGGCAGAGCATTCAGGGATGCCCCAACCTGCCATACAGACAGTAGAAGTGATGTACTGTGAGGAGCAGGGACTTAAATCATTTTTTTTAGTGAGACGCCAAAATGACTCTAAAAAGCTGTCATTATTACAGCTTGTCTGACCAAGAGTTAAAGACGTATTCAAGAATAAATCAAATCATACTGAGCTTTGGAGGAATATCACATATGAAATATTGTTTGGTTCATATACTATTCATTTCCCAGATATTGGATAAATGACAGATTAAATAAGGAAAGAATAATAGGAGAGCGAAGTGCAGGCGCACAGCTAGCACGCATTCTCCAATGCTTTTGATAACATAATTGTGACTGTAATGCTATAATTTTCTATCCTGTACAAGCAATGTCAGGCAACACAGATGACAACCTGGCATTCATTATATTGATCTGAATTCATGGATGGTTGTTTCAGATCCTGCAGATTTATTGAGATAGATTGTGTACTGAAACTAAACAGAATGACCCAGAAAATGTTTGGACCATATGTAAGCATGTACTGCACACATGTCTGTGAAACTTATCGTGTAATTTTTATACTTTCCTTCTCTGGGTGAATTCCTTTAGTGATACCAAGTTTTCAGACCTGAGAGGTCAAGACTGAGAATGCTCTTCAGTTCTGAATGGTCCCACTGGAACAAGTGGCTCTAACTGGCAGAAAGACTTTGCCAGAGATCTTATTAAAGAAGCTGTTGTCACACTAAAGCAGAACCTGAAGGTCTTGTTCGGACCTATGGGTCTCTCCCTGGCCTTTGGCATTACACGTATGTGTTCATGTCCATGACCATGTGTATTTAATATAATTAATTGCATCTGTGGTGAACTTAATTACATAATTAATATCCACATGTGTAATCTGGAAGGAATCAACACGGAAGAGTTATATCAGCCTAGCGTTTAAAGCTATTTTTGGAAATTGTATAATCTATGCAGAAATATTCTAAGCTGATAGCAAGACTCGGCCTAGTCTGTTCAAGCCATAGCCTTGATTTTTCCTTGCACCCAAGCACAATTATAAAGGAGTCTACCCTAGCAGTATAGAAATGGTGTTGCTTCAAAAATTCCTTTTCATCGCATAATTTAGAGAAATTTAGACTTAGTTACTGGAACTGTAGCAGAGATTCCCTTAAGCCAGCAGAGTATTGGACAGAGCACAGTTTAGCTCCGTCCTCTTTCTTCTTGCATCTTGCACTGTTACCATGATCTCCCCTGGATGCTCTTGCACAAGGAATTTCTTGGGAGCTGCTCATACACATAGACAATGAAATGTTTGGTAAAACTGAAATTTAAAAGGAAGACAGCAAAAATAACCAATATTCTCCTTTAGCTTTCTAATTTTAACAGTTTCTTTTTCTTCTTCCTCCCCCACTCTCTTCTCATTTTCTCTTTTCCTTCCTCATTTACTCTAAGTTCTGTTTTATATTGAATAAAGTACTAATCCTTTAAACAGGCGGAAAAAAAAAAAGATAACACCTGTTCTTTTTTCTTTTTGTAGCAGTCTGCTTCACGTAGGCAAAGGTTTTCTGCATTGTATTCTGTAATTAACTTGTCTTTGAGTCAGCCAATGTACCATACTAATGCAAATTATTTTCCAGTTGAGAGCACTTCTTGGTTCAAAGAAAATTCATGTTTTAATCTAAATCATTTTTAAAAGTAACTCGGTTGATTTGTTGGTTCTGAAAACTTGGCAATGGAGAATTTGTTAAGGATGTTGATGTTCATTATATACTAATCTGAACTTCCCTGAAATTCAGAATCAAAATCATGGTTGCTTGATTTTGCAGCAGAAAGCAGAAAAGAAATCCTGTTAGAATAGTGGGGTTGTGGCAAGCTCTTCGTTCTACTGAGTGACCCTGCTCCCAAAGTACTGTTCAGGGCTTCAGATCCAGGGTTTTATCTGTGAGCATTTTTATTGCTGGGAACAAACAGGAAGTGGTACGTAAACCTAAAGGAAGGTTCGACTCGATCTGATTGGGGCTGATTTCCACATCCTGCAATTTATATGTATAAATATGTGCATTAGGTTCCCCCCTCAAAAAATATTTCCATTCCACAGTAGGACAATGCTTGAGAACTTCAAAGTGTTTAGGGAAAGAATCTGAAGAAGAGACAGGGAAGAAATGACTTTTCTCCAGCTCAGAGTAGTTAGTTGCTGGCTAGAGGGACACATGTGACAAATAGGGGAGGATTAAACCCCTTCTTTAAAACAGTCATTTTAGTGTTTCCCAACTGCTTGAATCAGGGTAAATATGGGAGCTGTAAATTGCAATAGCAGGGCAGGAAAACTGCAGAGTGGCTTTGCCGCTGCAGAGGGTGCGTGGGGAAGTGTGCTAGCACACTCCTGGTGTGAGTCTGCTCCAGTGCCTTCCTCCGAGGAAGGGTGGGATGGGCTCTTGTTACTAATCGGAGGGGATATTCCTCCCCTTCTTGGAGATTCAGATTCAGAAATTCCAGCCACAGCGAACCTAGACTGTATGTTCCTACAAAAAGTTGGTATTTCAGCAAATCAACTCCTTTTGCCGAAAAAGAGTAGTTTTACTGTTGACTTCAGTATGGCCAAGATTTCACTCCTGAATTGCCTTAAAATCTTTGACACTTGGCTATAGCTCATTTCTCTTGCAAATCCCTGAGGTCATGATTCAACAATATAGTAAATCCAGCTTAAGGGCTGCTTGTGTCAGATCAGAAGAGCCATGACACAGAATCACAAGACAGAGAGTGCTGATCCAGAGTAAACAAACTGCTTATTCAAATGTATTAAGAATAATGACAACTTGCACTGGACCAGAAGTCTCAATCCTATATCGGGCATCTTCTGTCAGTACTTCTGCAGCCTTTCTTGCTTTATCAGGAATTGTCTGTCCTCTTCTAGGCAGCAGAAAATCAGCATAAATATTATGTTATGCACTCCAGCTAATTCATCAGAAATATGATCGTGTGCTGATGTATGAATCACATCAAATGTGTTCTCCTGGCCGATCAGCAGCGCAGAGGTCTGGTGTAAGTGATCACAGAACCAGGGTTTCAGTCCAGAAGTGCAGGAAGCTGCTTGAAAAAAATAAATTGTGCTTTTTCAGAGGCACTCCGGGGAGGTCAGGAAAGTCGTTTCCCTTGGTCCTTTCACCAGGAAAGTGAGCAAAAGCTGTATAGGCGAATCACTGTAAAGAATGCTTCCCTAAGCGCTGCAAAGATTGAGGGGTCTGAGGAGATATCACCGAAGGAGAGAGCAGCTGTGAAGCATCAGCGTGGTGGCTGGGATGCAGAACTGTTCTCCTCGGCTCCCTCGGGGGAAGGTTTCCTGAAGTGGCCCCTGCAGAACGTGTGCTGGTAGCACAGCAGTCCGCACAAAGCACGGAGGCCGTCAGGCCCGACGTAGTTGAGATACCCTTGTCGGAGCAAGGAGAAGATTAACCAGTCAAGGTGATCGATCTAAGAAATTCCTTTGGCTAATAACATCTGATTTGAAGGAAATAAATTTTGCTTTCCTGTAAAGCACATAAAAACCCCTCCAAACTGAATTCCTTAAAAAAAAAAAAAAAAAAAAAAAAAAAAAAAAAAAAAAAAAAAAGAAAGAAAAAGAAAAAGGAAGAGCTCTGACTGCCAATTTGCTTGAGTTTATCCGGATTTTTTTGTGACCTGAAACCATCCATGCGTTTCTTTTCAGCATTTTGAAGAGATAACCCTTTTCCATGGGACACGTCGCTGTGTAGTGAAGCTTTATTACACGTTTCCGTCTGGGTGGTTTGCGTCGAGGAGCGGCTATGTGCCGCAGCGGTGGTACCGCATCGTGCGGCACCGACGCCACGCGTTTCACGTTGACAGGGGGCATTTCTTTGTAGTTCCCGGACCGTGCTGGTAAGTCCTCAGGATGACAGAAGTAATCACTGAGACACCTCAGCTCACATTCACAATAGCCAGAATAATCTGCACTCTCTTCCAGGAGACAAGAAATCTGCAGTAAACAAGGGAGAGGCTTCCCAGAAAGAGTCATTGCACAGCGAGCTCAGTACATCGTGGGCCGTAGAGAATTTGGTCAGTTTTTCATAGCTGTTCATGCAGGTCATCCCCGATGGACAGTTAACAGCGGGATTTACAGTGTTTACAATTCTGAGGGCTTCGGCCGAGGTATTTAGGGGCAGAGTCCTCTTTCTGAACTGCGATGTTACTCCTGCTTCAGTACAGTGCTTTCCTCTTTGTAGCTGTTACGTATGATCTGGGCTGGAAGGGAAAAACAGCAATTGATTCATTAGCGACCATGCTGCTAATGCCTGGTTTATGTAAAGGACACACACGTGTGTGTAGTGTGGCCCCAGAAACCTCACCCCTTGCAACAACCCATGAAGAAGAGCTCCAGAGACGGGCCTTTCCCATGACATACTGCTGATGCACTGAAATGCGCGGGGTATTTAGTGCTGCTCAGAGGCAAAGTCTGCGATCAGGTAGTTATTCTTGCTGAGTCATCATCTTTTTTTTTTTTTTTTTTTTTTTTTTTTTTTTTCCCCAAGTAAGAAAACCTCTCCAAAGCAAACAGGATGAAAGTTTGTAAGGAAGGCCTCGAGTTGAGTTTCCTGGAGTCTATAAAAATCGCAGAACTCCTGAAATGGAAGGATTCCTGGCACTAAAGCAAAATCGGGCAGAAAAAATGGAGAATGATACCTGGGCATATAAAATAGTCACAGTCCATATTTTCTTCTTTTGCCGTTTCCTTAAGGAAACGGCCATTGTTTGTAAGCAATGTAAATGAATGGGATGATTATAATTGGAAAGAGGGAAGATTCTGATCAGGAGTGAGGCCCTGTTGTGTTCAGCGTTATAAAAATACATAATAGGATTCAGACACTGGTGCAGAAATTATATTCTAATAAGCAAGACTCGGAGAGGACAGGGGAGGGACCGAGGCACGGGGAGGGGAAGCAACATGCCTACAGACAGACAGTAGCTTAGTGGCAGCTGCAAAAATAGAATCGAAGGCTGCTTCGTCCCCCACGGCTGGGCAGGATCTCCCTCTCTCCTCGACTGGTTTGTGATAGGGAGCATCGTCCGCGCGGGAGGTACTTATTGCTCAGGTTTCTAACTGCAAATCCATTCCCTGGCCAAGCTTTTCAGTCAGTTTTGATCTGTAGGTTTCCTATTAGATGCATAATCCCAGAATAGTAAATTTAAGCCTACTAACAAGAGGATTGCTTTCCTTAGTAGTGTCTTATGGTCCCTTAGAAGTAGTCTGTGAAACCCCAGTTCTCTGCGAATTTCAATTGGAAAGCTAACATTGTACAGCAATCTTTGTCTTAGTCTTAGTCAATCTTAGTCTTCAGTGGGCTTGGGGGGGATTTTTACACTAAATACTAAGAGCTGCAGAAATTCAGAGACACTCACTTTTTGTCATCTTTTAACTAAAGTAAATGGATTGATTGAAATACTCATGGTGAATGAAGACCATGAAAGTGAAATAAAATGAACTTTGCAAGGTCCCTATTACAACTCAGGAATGGAGAATCAGAATTTCATCCTGGCTAATTCCACTTCCTTTGAAACCCATAGCCCACCAGAAATATGTATTGCCAACAAATACTTCTAATCAACATCAGAAACATTTACCATTGTATCCAGGAATCAGTATTTTTGAAATCTCCATGGAGATAATTGCCATGGCAATTCAACAAAGCCTAATATGTGAAACACATTCATGTTAATATCAGTATTATGTGCAAAATGCCCTCTTTTCATTCTTACAGTATACTAGAAAGAGAAAAAACATTGCACATTGGCTTAGATTTCCAATTACTAGCAGAATATTCAGATATTTCTTCCTGGTGGAAATAAATGTAAAGCAGATTAGGAAAGATGAACTAATGAAAATTAAGGTGTTTTCAAAGTGAAAAATAAAACAATTACCAGATGCAAGTAGGTAAAAATATTCCTATGGAACAGAAATTCATTGGAACATATCGTTTTCCCAAAACTAAAACCTTCCCAGAAATACATCAATTCGATCTAACATTGAAAAAAAGAAATGATAAACTGAATTTTTAAATTTATTTTTATTATCATTTCTTAAAAAATAATAAAGAAATGTCTTTGAAAGGACATTTAATTTCTAAGACTTTATACATATACAAATGTAATGTTAAAATCAACATGAAATGATTTAGTTGTATCAAAAAATAATATTTTGCTTTGCTAGAAGCATCACGACCTTTTGTGCTGTTTCTTTCACTTGGGAACAAAGCAAATTTTGTAGCCTTTTGGAAAAACTGAGGTTGGAAGGGACCTCTGGAGATCATGTAGCCCAACCACCTGCTCAATGCAGAGCTAATTTCAAAGCTAGATCAGGTTGTCAAGGGTCTTGTCCACTTAAGTTTTGAAAATCTCCGAGGATGGAGATTCCACATCCTCTCTGGATCCCTGCTCCTGTGCTCTTTGTAATTTTTTTTCCCTTAGATTAGAACTGGATTTCCTTTGTTGCAGCTTGTGACCCTCTCCCGTAAAACCGCTGCGCAGCATTATGCCAGGAAGTTGAGCTGGGAAAAGATAAGCATGGGGGGTTTCTGCTCGCCAGGCATCCTGGAATTCAGACTCGTGTTTATGCCCCATGAGGTCGGTCAGCCGCTAGGGAAGGGTTAGGGAACGCAGGATGTTGTGGTGATGAGGAAGCAAGTTGGGTTCATTTGCTTTTCGAGTGTTTCTGTGAAATAACATCTGAAAAAGGAACTGGCAAATACTTATCACACTGAAAAAGCAAAGAGGCAGGGTGACAGAGAGCCCTGCTCTGGCAATGTCTCACTCGTCAAATCCGTGTTTTTCAGTTGCTTCTTCACCGTCTTTAGCCTCCCCTGTCATCAAGATCTTTCAGGGAGTCAGTCTCTATCTCAGCAGCAGTTCGTCTGTGCAGATCACTTTAGAGGCGCATAAATCTCTCTTGGCCTCAGTGTATTAGGTAAAAAACCGTAAACCAAAATAACATTCTTATGCTTCTGTCAAGTCTTTGGGTCATTTTGAGCAAAAGGACGATGCAAAGAAGCAGGTTCAAGCTATAGCATGCAGATCTGCAGCATTCTTTGCCCTGATTTTTTTTAGCACTGGGTGGAACTGGACAACACTAGCAGTCAGGGAAGTGCCTAACGTCTGCCGATAAGGCACAGCAAAGACGGCTTCTCGAGCGCGTGAGGAAAGGAGACTGCGTAATGCCATGAAAGCCTGCGAAGGATTGAGCTCTCAGATTATTTTGCAGCTGGTTGAAACGGGTGACCGTAGCGCATCATAAGAGGCAAAAAACAAACCACGGGATTCCTTGGGCCTTTGATGAAAAATGCAATCACTGTAATCACTTGCAACGAGAATTAAAAAAGTAATAGGCTGCTTGGCATGTCCTGTGGCATCATACAAGTTGCACTAAATTCAGTAAACGTCTCAGCTTGGGTTGGGAAATACTGCAATCAGGATGGCTCACTTTACACTGTCCAAACCTAAGGCAGCACATTGGAAGAAGTATCTTGTAAACATTGATTTGTGTTTGCAGTAAGCAGCCTGCCTAATCAGGAGTTTTGCCTTACTGTGAAACAGTAGTGGTAACTTGGTTCAACAACAGGTATGTTGTCTGAAACTATAGCTGTGTTTAAAATCTTCCATCACTTGAAATACAGTCAAAATGAAATAAAATATGTGCTCTGTTATCCAGTTATCATGAGGGCGTATAGAGGGAAGAGAGGAATTGGTGAATAAGCCAAAAGGACTTTCAGTTCAAGAAGAACCACATGCACACATGCATGCAAGTGGGATGCTAATATCACTTAACGACCAGAAATACCTGGCCAGAAACACCTGCCCAAGGAAGGTGTCAAAATATTCTCCCTGAGTTTAGTAAAGAAATTCTAAAGGGTGAAGAGAATACGCTCAATAATTTTAAGATGAAAATAACAAATGAATAGACACCACTTATTTGCCTTATATGAACAAGAACAGTTCTCTGTAATACAGAATAAAATGCAAGCCCATACCAGTAAAGCATGTGCAAGCCATCTGACACACACATAGTTCAAGTACTGGTTCAGTTCAAAGTGGGATACACAATCTCCCAGAAAACACTGGGACCCTTTGGAGAAATGAAGCAGAACTACCACGGCCTATGGCTGAGCAAAATTAAACCATTTGACTCTACCAGTGCCAAATGTTGCCCTCAAACTGGGGAATTCTCAGAATCCAACAATAAACCAAATTCCTGTATCATATTGGCAAGCTACGGTCAGACCGAAGAGCTGTTAAGAGGTATAAGGATGCATGAGCGTGCACCAGTAGAGGAGATACTCTTACACTGAAGCAGACAAAACAGATTCCTGTTATTTAGCCTTCCTGTTACCATCAAGGGATGCAGGAAAGCAAATGTAAGAGCTGTAACATCCTCTCTCCCTGAGTCCCTAGCTCTTGTTATAGTCCTTTAGCAGCCAAAATAAGTCAAGTCTACCCTCCGGCAGATCTAAGTAGGTGCAGGGACATGACAGGGTCAGCGGCAATGGTGTGGAAAAGCATAATGAAATTTGGCGATCTCCAGATGAGCCTCAGTGATTGCCATAATCACATATCACCCACCACAGCTGCACCTCTGTCACTTATGTTTTGGGCGGATAGTCTGGAGTCCTGTATCCTACAGTAATGAGAAAGGGTTTGGATAACCAAGAAGAGTTTTTCCACATCTAACTTCTCTGACGCTGTTTCTTTTGCAAATGATCATAGGGTGTTGCTTTATTTCCACCTTTGCAGAAAAATTATATCTTAAAAAGATTGTTATTAAATAGGCTCCTGCTGGGATTAATTTACAGAGTTGGGTTATCTGAGCACTCCAGAATGCTTTGCAAATAGGAGCAGGAAGGCACTTCAATGAGAGAGAAAATACATGCCTGTTCATAAATGTTAATGTCATTTTTGCTAGTGTGTTGGACACAGAGTGTATTGTGTGTATTGAATTAATTTTCTTGTAAGAATCTTCATGAAAACTCTCGATATGTGGTCTCCTCTATCCATCTGTGTTTTTCAAGCTTCTCCATGCCATTGTCAGGCTGACTCATATGTAACCATTGCTGTGTCTTCCATTACGAATGTGCCTCGCTTTGTAGCATCTGGAAGTCCATTTGTGAACAAGAACTCCTTGCTTTAAAGTGCTATACCACCATAGGAAAGCAGTCCCTTCATCAAGGGATTTCTGATCTAACCCCCTGATCTAACAGTCCAACTCTAGCCCTAATCTACCTAGCCTAATCCTACTGATCTAGTATACAATACAAGGTGAAACACAGTCAGATACAAACAGCCGGAGACAACAGAAGATTTTCTGGGTATGTAGCCACACTATCCTCTAAGGACGAGATGGGAGTTTCTCTTTTAAATCTAGGACACCATAATTTTATGTCATACTGGTTGTTGAATCCTTGCCTTGGTATTTAGAAGGTATTCAAGATGAGTTTGTAGCAGTATATACATACACTGGGCAGGTGGACTGCCAGGGCAATAGTGGTCTGCTGTGATGAGGCTGAAGAGAGTGTGCCTCTAAGGGTTTGCTTCCCTATGCCAGCACTCTGATCTGTAGTGTTTTCTCACTGATTTTCTGTTATAAAAGGACATAACTATTAAGTAAATGGCCACCAAGGACATCCTTACATCCTTGTATGCATCTTCCACAGTTTAGGTTATTGGTTAGGTTAGCCAGATTATTCCAAGCACTGAAGGTAGAGAACAGTTAACCGCTATTTTAGAAGTTGTCCTGAGAGACTGCTTCAGCATATAGGGTACTTTTCAAGAAACTACATCGAAGAGGAGATTACAGCTAATAGAGAAATCATATTAATGGAGATGAGCCACTGTCAGCATTAAGCTACTCCTGAAGCCAACATGAAGCTGTCACATTGAAAGGAAGGTGTAAAAATGCAACCACACTGCAGTGATGAAGCTGTCAAAGGCAGAGTGCTATAATACCTTCCTTTTAGTGATCCTTTCTTCTTGTGTTCATCAAATAGAACATCTTGGCTCGGTGAGCTTGCTGAGAAACACTATTTAAGTTTAATAGATGCCCAGCATGGTGCCCAACCTCAAGCCATCTTTTTTATAGTACTCACTGCTTGAAAACTAGTTCAGAAATCCTGGCCCTGTGCTCGAGATTAATCTGAGCTTGTTTCGAACCAGCGTAAAGGGGAAGTGGTGCAGCATCACAGGCATGTGCTTGATGCGAGATGTGGTTGATTTATGCTGGTGAAACCAAATGTACCTTCTGGTGTGAAAGGAGGTAGGGGAAAGATAATCTTACTTCTGAATCAAATTATCCTTCCTTTTCATACTCAATTAAGAACAGAATCTTCCTAGAGGCTGAAAAGCTTTGGCTTCAGTTGACAGACATGTTATATCTGTCTGCGTGGCTGTCCAGATTTGTTACCCTTGCACATTAAAGTGGTATCTCTCTGTCCTATAAAAATTGGTGGCAAAAAGCCTATTGATTTCATCTGAGCAGGAGCTGGTAGATGCTGATCTTACCTGGACAGTGTTCTGTAACAGATGTAGCTCAGTAATAATCCATGTAGTTGAATCCAACATAAAACTATGAAATTTCAATAAAAAAATCACAGTTCAGAGACTTTTGTTTCCTTTTCACTTAATCAAAAGGAACAAAGAGAAGCACCAGATTACCTGTAACAAAAGGTCTTTTATCATTTCTTCTGTACTTTCTTTATTGCTGAAGCAAACGTCTTTATCTCTGGGAGGTGTACAGTGCCCAATTATTATTTAGAAGATGCTTTCTTTGGTGATGTTCTTACCATGCATTTGTAACAGCTGAAATATAATCTGAATCGGAAAGCCTGGTAAAGAGAAAAAGCCTGTTGTTCTGTAGAAGAGGATAATGAGGTCCCAATTTGATTACAGAGTAACAAACAGTGAGGTTGTATGAGATGATCTGAGGATAGGGGAGATTGCTATAACCTAGTCTTATGGAGGAGTTCTGCAAGTACACGAGTTATTCACTCCAGCAATCTTCAGGGTATCCGACCCCAGGGAAGCTTTATGTGCATGACAATACAAATAAGAGGTCACAAATTCTGATCCTGGAAAATGCTTGTCCCTGGAAGACTCTAAGAAGCCACAGTTCTCTCAGGTCTTTCCAGAGCTCCATGGAGATTTGTCCTAAATCCCTCTCATAGAGCAATTCACTGCCGAGCGCTGAAGCAGAATTGATCAGTGATTTCTGACTTGGGTCTGATCACAGACTGTGGATATATCCTCCCCCAGCCCTTGAAATGCAGTGGAAGTTCAGATCTAGCTGTGCATTCCAATACTGGATTTCAGGCCTGTCTGTGATTTATATGGGTTTGTCATGCCTGTAACATGAAAAGTACTCTGTTTAATGAGAAAATGGACTGTGTGCCTATTCCAGCTCCTATATTCAATCTAAACCACATTGCCCTCACAAAGAACCTTTCAAAAGCAAAGAATTTCAAAAATTACCGCTGTGAATGGTCCAAGAACCTACATTGTAAAGAAGTCCCCAGATGATCTATCACCATTGCAGATTTGTTTGTTAGCTTGGATTTCTTGCTCCAGCAATGGGTCGATTTTCACACGCATACAAAAAGATCTTTTGTTTTCCTAAGTATGTGCGAGGCTTATGGAATCCTTTCAGAAAAAACATATCTTTAGTTTCAAAGTGTAACATGCCAGAAGCAGTTGCTTTGAAAACATCCTTGCCTCTAACATGTTTTTTATTAGGAAAATGTATTCCAAAACGAATTGGTACCAGTTTTCAGGAAGGACTCAAGTATGTTCTTGCCTCAATATCTGTTGGAGTAAATGATGGCATAAAATGTGAGTTCAGAAGAGTATTTGTAACTGGGTAGTAGTGCTGACAACCTGCTTGTAAATGCAGAGCTGTACCCAGTTCAAGTAGGAAACCCTGCAGGAAGGAACACTGTAATTACTGCCGGATCACACTTGCAGACCAGTTTTACAATTTCCAACCAAATAAAAGAGAAGTTGCAGACCGACACAGAAGTGTCACTGGGAGCAACCTTGGGAACGGTTGAGCTTGGAAAGGAAGTTTACAGTGAAAGCTGTTTTGTTGTGATTTACGTTTTCAGTAAAGCTAAACCCCAGGAGGATTTTGGCCTGTGTGGGGTTTTTGCAATCTGGTGAATGTAGGATGTGAACTTCCTCTACTCACCAGATTTTAAAACTCTCCCCCCAAAATAGCCTTGCAGAATTGAAAACCTGTAAGCAGGGGGATTGTTGCATTATTATGACTTTAGTTAGTGGGTGGTTGCCTTAACAGGACTCCTCTGACCTTAGTTTAAAATCTAATCACTATCACTTTCCATGGGATTCAGTATGCAAACTAACTAGGGAGCAACCTCCTCCCTTTTCCTTGAATCCTGCGTTTCTGACTGGGACATTACACTCATTTTTTCCTGCAAACAATGAGATTGACTTGCTGGAAGCAGTTTAAATGCCTGAAGGGAAAAAGCAGAAACTTGAACACACAATTCGCTTGTTTTAATTCTATTTTTAGAGCATTGCTCCCTCTTGCCTTGAGTGAACAGTCAAACTCGGGGTCCTACTTTGTGGACTAGCAGGAATATAAGCAGAGCCACCCTACCTGCACCCAGGCAGGGCTGTTGCTCAGTTTTGTGGCTCTGTATTGAGTGAAGGCTTGTTGGGTTCTTGCTGTTTATTCTGTTAAGAGACTTTCAGTTTCCCTTAATCAGCTGAGAGAAAAACTCAGTGATCTGCAAGCTGATTCAGAGGTGGTTGTTTGGAGTGACAACATTTGTCATGCAGGCAGAGCAGATGGCTGGGGTCAGCAACCAGTTCCAAACCCAGGTTTTAATCTGCCCTTAGGTGTCTGTTTTAGGTCTTTCCCAGCACATCACTCCATATCTTTTTAAAAATTTTGGTCTAATATGCACTAAACCCAAACTTTCTCGGTTTCTTGCTTGCTTTCGATTTAAGTGGATGAACTTCTGCTGGTTTAATTTAATTCCACATCAGTTCTTACATTCTTTTCCCACTGGAAGGCTTCAGCTTTTCTGGCTATACTGAAAGCAGCATTTGGCATAAATCATAAACCTGTCTTCGGACAACTTAATCTATTCAAAATGGTACTGAAAGGGAAAAAAGGACTACTATTGCAAACAAAAGCTTGTATACCTTTTTCTAAGGCTGAAAACCTTAGGGCTGTGACAGACAAGTTTTGTCTTTTGATCCAACTTCAGGCCATTACTATTTCAGCTGTTTTGGCTGTGTCGCTGCGCTCTGGCTAGAGCAGAGCTGCCTCTTTTATGCCTTATGCCTGCAAACACATCTGAGTTCAGCGAAGATGCATGTTGAATCGGTTGTCATATCGTGGTACCTGAGACAGTGGAGATGCTTGGAGTTTAAGGTCAGCAGAGTTCATTAGCTCTAATACAATCTGTGCACCACAGACAATTGTATTCCTCCTCTTTGCTGAGCCCAGTCATCTGTGTGACTCAGGTTTCTATTCCAGAAAGCAAGCATTCGTGTCTGCGTGGGGGAAGAAATGGAGAATCCGTCAATTCCCTTGACTGTTTCTTCCAGAAGCTAATCACCTTCACTTATAAAAATGTGTGCATACTTTTTTGTTTGAATTTGTCTACCTTCAGCTTTTTGCCATTGATTCTTGTTACGTTGCACTATGGTCAGCTGCAAGATACCAGTTCATCCCCAGCCAAACATCATCTTCTTTCTTCACCCCCAGCAGTAAGTAGTGTGGCTCAAGGTCTTACAGCTTGGTGCCCAGTCACAGTGAGTTTTGTTAGTTGGATAAAATTGTTGATTGAATCTCTTCTATGTCCCAGTTTAATGATTCTTCTTGGAATATGTCGTCCCACTGGTTGCAAATAAATCACCAACTAGGGCAAAAATATGCTCAGTTTGTGACTGACTCTTCTGTGCACATGTGTAATAATCCTCAGATAAACTGATCAGGAGATTGTACTGCTTAAAGACAGTGTTCATCTTTCCAAGCACTTAATGCATTAAATATCAGTATGAAAGGAAAATAAAATGTTTGCAGAGAGTTTTCAGAAACAAGCATGAACTGGAATATTAAGTAAGAGGCTAGCTGCAAGAAAGGCCAGTTAGCAGATTTATGCTTTCATCTGACAGGTTCCTAGCTTTTAAATAAGAAAGATGAAGATAATAAATTCTGTAGTGGTTTTGATTTACAGCTCTGATCAGTTGAACTCTGATGAGTTGAACTACTCTATACAGGTCACAACTGAGATTCTGTATCAATTCACTCCATAATTGCATCTGTATTAACCCCGTAGCAATGCAATTCTTGAAGCGTGAGGATTCTCCAGAAATCTTGATGAAGTGTGTTATAAGGAAGAGATAGCTAGATGCAAGATGCTTCTTGGAAAACAGTTTAAAGGAGAAAGGAAGTGCTTATTTATGCTTCTAGAAGATTTTTATGTTACTGTCTGAAATGCTTTTCGTTAACTCTGTAATTCCACCTGAAATGAAGGTGTTTGGAGAAGAAGTGAAAACATTCACAAACAGAATGTGGTCCATGATGACACCCAAGCCAAGGATATTGAAAACAGCTACTTATCAAAGTGGTGCAGTGAATACTGTTACACTGTTAAAAAAATTAAAGCATTTCATTCCAAAATAGAAGAATCACTTCTGATCTAGAAAAGAGTATAGTGCTTCTGTCTATCCCCAGTAGTTATTTTCAAGTGCTGTTAGTAACATACAAATAACAGAGTAGTTTGTCACTTCGTAACATGAATATCATTTTATGATAAAGAACTCTGATACTTTTTTTGAAAAATACTAGTAATTTTCTGAATAAAACTTGAAGGCTTTTTTGAAGGATGTCTGCTCTGCAAGAATTGTGACAGCCTTGGTTTTCGTTTTGCTTTGGAAGAAAACAAAATTGAAACATTGAAATTTTTGGTTAAACACAGCTCCTGCTCTTTGCTTGCTCTTTGGTGTGATAACACACCCTTTGCTGTTATGGTCTGGATGGAATTAAGCTAAGAGTTCAAATCTTACCACAATGCGTTCGAAGCGCAGGATTCTGCATAACAGTTCCCTTGCATGGATCTTCACTTCGGCCGTTGTAGCCTAGAAAACCGTGTGAGAAGCCAGACTTTAGCCCTTCACCTGCAGCTCCTTTGCTCCCTTCCGTTAGCACCAGCGTTGGAATTAACTTGGGACAAGGTTCAACCTTTATTGTTTTTAAAACATTTCACTGAAACACTCATTGGAATCTTGCCCTGGGTGTGATAAAACCTAGTTTAAACTGCTGCGTGGTTCAGCTGCTGCCTGGAGCAGCTGCATTGCTGTAATTTGCCAATAGGATGTATTACATCCTGATTACAGTTTCTGTTGAGTGATAGGCCAAAATTACAAGGCAGAAATGTGGCTAATCATGATAAGGGAGATAAGTCTGTTCATCTACCGCCTGTATTTAATATTTGCAGAACAGATGCTATTTATTCCCCTTTGGCTGTATTTGCATGGAAATGCTCTGCCATTCTGAGGATATCTTAAGGTTAATGAAAAAAAAACTTATTGAACATTTTGATGAAGGAAGAGGAAGAGAGATGCAATATATTGGTAGGTTTTTCTTTGTTTCACAGCACTGATAAACCTAAGCAAATGAATCAGTCTTGTAAAATGAGCAAGGCTGGCAGCTTCCAGACCAGAGGCAGATGTCTGTGAAAGTGGAAGAGAACATGCTTTTAGCGTATGGATTGCCAGCATATTTGCAAAGGAAAGGCTGTGCCCCTGCAGGGGTTAAGGCCAGAGTAGGCTGTGAATGGTCTTTTATTGTGCTCATTCCCTCCGAGCAATGTGCTGTAGTTGAACCATCACTTTCAGTGTTTTTTCTCATTTTGCCCAGCCTTGGATTTGGGCTGCATTGACACATTGCCCCTATTATATCCCGGAGTGGTCCCAAAAGTGTGAGATTTGGGGGCAAGGGGGCGGATATCTTGCTTTATAGCTCAGTAAAGAGGAATTACGTTCCACAAACCCATAGGTCAAGTCTGGAAAAATCTGATGGCAAAAGAGGGTCTTGGAGAAGTACCCCAGCTCCCTGCTTCCCCCCGCTGCCTCCGCACCGGCCGCGTCTGTGCGAGGTGCGTTGCCAGCAGCGAGCGGAAGCACCGTCCGCCGGGGAGCAGGCGAGAAAATCAGCCACGGTCGTCACGCGTCCTGCAACGGAGCTTACAGCTCGTGTGCTCACGGCGACTAGACAATGTGGCTTTTTGTGTTGCGTCTTGGAGTGCTGAACTGAACCAGACTGATACTGTAATGCGCAAAACACCCTGCAGCTCCCCTTCGCCCCCTCTCCAGCGTCTCCTGCGCTTTGATGCTAAATAGCTGCAGCAATTCAGGCTGGAGAGATTAGATCACCCCGGGGGTCCGCAGAGCAGAGCCTACTTAGCGCCAGCCGCTAATCCGGCATTAGGCAGCCTTGGGGATAGCGGTCTATAAAAACACGCGCGGAGAGCTCGCCGGCCGTCTCCGCGGGCCGGGCTGCGCCCCCCGGGTCGCCCGGCTGGGCGATTCGCCGTCCCGTGAAAAGTCTGCGGAGCAGCTCGCCGTCGCACGGTCCTCGCCGCGCTGCAGCCCCGGCTGCGTCCCGCGGCGCCCGGTCGCCTTCTCCTTCTCCCTGGCGGGAGGTGCCACCTTATCGCCGCTGCACTGGCGGCGGGCAGGAACAGAAAAAGCCTGCGGTGGGGCCGGGTATGAAGCAACCGTGCTCCCGGCCACGGCGAACGCTCTTCCTCGCCGTGCCAGGCGAAGAGCAGAGCCTTGCCGGTGCCGAGCGCGCCCGCCGTCCCCGCCGGGGTGGTAAAAGCGCCTGGGGGGCTCCGGCGCCCTGGCCCAAAAGCCCCTGTGAGGTGGTGGCAGCGGCCGCTGAAGCCCCGTGGAAAGGCTGAGAAGGCAAAAGCAGGGACTCTGACTACTTAATGGTGACAAAGCAGGGCTCCTGTATTAAAAAAAAAAAAAAAAAAAAAAAAAAAAAGTAGAAAATGAGAAAAAAAGAAAAATCCTACAGTCATTAGCATAAATCCCAGGACGGAGCATTCTCGGCGTTGCTCTGATAAGGTGAGGAATGCATATATTAAGAGGCTAAGTGCCCAGCCTGGGCTGTGGGGCCCTGTAACACACTGGCTAGTATTTATGCTTCGGTTCCCTGATAAAAGGCCCTTTTCAAAACAAAAGCATTGTGCTCTGGGAAGGATAGTACCGTCTGGCTTCTGCTAATCGTTGTGAAACACTCTGAGACCTCCTTATGAAAAGTACGCCAGAAAAATGAGGTATTATTCCCATTATTCCCTCCACCGCTCACCATACAAAATGCAGTCCATAATGTAGTCCCTAATATATCTGATCAGAGGTTAGACACTTGCAGGCATTCAGCAGTGCTAATATGCTGAGGGATGCTCCAGAGGTTGCTCCAAGAGCCCTCTAGTCTTAAAATAGACAATTTATGCTGTGCTATTGTGATATGTCAAGTTTAAGATCCCAAATGAACCAGAAGTAATTGGGGGTGTACTTTTACTCTGCATATCCCAGTCTTTCTTATGCTTCATTTTTGTCGCTCTTTCTTACATTCTTAATTATTATCAAGGAAGGCTAATGTGTGCAAACACTGAGGGGTAAATACTTTTCCAGCCAAGCATCAGCAGCCCCCGGAGACAAGTTTTAGTCTGTGGAGCAGATTATATGAGTTATACCGGGTGACTTGCTGAGCTGCTCATATAACAAACATGAGAAGGATTTGACTTAATACCAATAAAGTCACTCCCCTGAGGAAGACAAGGCCATTTGGTAATGCTGAAGTGTCATCAACATCTTAAAAACATAGCCATCTAATTTCTAATTCAGCTCGCTTTTATCAGCACGATGAGCAGAGAGGGACGTCCAGCATCAGCTGGACATTTTTGAAAGACCTTTCGCCTCCCCCCCCCATGCTCGTTAGCACCCGTGGCCAGGGCAAGGTGTTTCCTAAGCATCCTCTGCGATAAAGATAATCTGCGTTGGGCCAAGTGTTGGGCAAGCGCTGGCTTCATTACGTAGGCCGCTGCAGGGCTGGGCGAAGGGGACTGTGCCAAGGACACCTCCCGGGTGAGCTTTTCCGAACTGCCCCACCTGCTCTCCAGTGAGGCTGAGGATTGAGCATCAGCAAAACGCTTCTGAAAAAGCTCACCCCCCCTTTTTTTTCCCCTACAAAATCCATCTGAACACTAGCAAGATGATATCATTTGCTAGCCCAAGAAGACACGATTGAGGCCAGAAATGAAAAAGAAAAAAGCACACACACTCTGTTGTTAGTATCATTTGTTAGGTTTGATTTTTCCGTAAGGATTTGTCTTGATGTCCTATCACAAATGAATAATTCCTTCTCTTCCTCTTTTTGCTTATGCGGAGCAAATGCTGCTCGTGCAAGCACTGTGCTAGTGACTGCAAGCTTGATGTGCCCGCGGCCAAATGGGACCGCATATGCCAGTACGTTATAGCAGCAATTCAAAGAGATAACAGGGTATCTTGTGCGGATTGGAAACTGGAGCGATAAAGAGCAAATGGGATGGTTATCTCATGTGAGCACTCGGGAATCCTATTTCAAACCACTTAATGGCTGCGGGAAGTCAGCAGAAAATGCAGGAGGGGGGCGAAGGCTGCGTCTCACCCTCGAGCCTCTGCCGCCGCGGAGGGTGCGTGCCAGGCACGCTCTTTCCCATTAGCTAGGCCTTTCTTGCAAAAATAACCATCATTTTCCCTCCCTTCAGGCAAGTTTTAGGAGGATTAGTCCCAGAATTGTAACGCGCCATGGAAGCCTGTGAGGGAAGCTGCAAAACTGCATTGCAAAAGTCCTCTTGCTCCCAAATCTGTTCCTGACCTCTCTGCATTTACTGTATGTGGGATTGAAATTCTCTTTGACCTAATTACAATTCCCACTGGGTGTTTTGGCACTGGAAATTTAGACATAGAGCTGCTTAAAGAAAAAAAAAGTGTGTCAGATGCACTGTGGTCACCTCTGCCTTTCAGGGTGGAGAAGCACAGGCAAGGGCTGCAGGCACCAAGATCATTTTACATTTAAGCCAGTGTTTAATTCTGCTAATAGCACCAAGATCGCAAAAGCTCAGAGCCTTACAACCAGGATTAAGCGAACTCCTAAATATAGCATCTCATTGTTGCAGGGAAGGTGAAAGAACGACAGAGTCACTGAGAATTGTTCTTGAAAAACATTTATTTCTTTAATGGGTTTATAGCGCTGACTCCCATGCCCCAGTACAACACAGTTTTTCCCTACACCTAACTCTGGGGACAATTACCTTTGATGGAAGGAAAAGCCATACAAAGAACCCCCCAAACAGGCAGTTTGCTACCAACAAACTGTGTTGAATGCTCTACCCTGCCTGGGACAGAGCTGCATCCCTCAGGCCACAGCTGCAGGATGGATGGTTCAACGCCCAAAGGCCCCAAATGACTGAAGACGTGTTCAACTGCGAAAAAAAGGGGGGCAGAGAAGGCTGCTAGGATTCAGCGGCTGCTATTTTTGCAGACATTTAAAAAGGAAATCTATGCATTTCAATTTCTCCTCCTGAGCCCCAGCATTAGGAAAGTCAAATACAAACCCAGAGACCAATGTACAGAAAATAGTGAACAAGTGTCCAGACGTTTCTAATCCCCCCCATTTACTGTGCCATAATAACTTCGAAAAACAACAAAAACCCCACATTCAAATCATGTTGGATCTAATTTTTAAGAGGGAGGGGTGGAGACGCAGCACACAGCATAGCAACTGTCAAGCAATTTTTAAGGCAATTTTTTCCCATTTATTAAGAGTTGAGTTTTTTTGTTTGTTTGCTTTGTTTTTTAAGCTGTTAAGTAAGATTATCTCAGCTGGGCATTAAGCTTAGGCAGTTGAATCAAAGTTTCAGTGAAGTCAACTCATGCTGATCTGAGCCTAGAAGATCGAAAAATATTATTCCCAAGAATATCAATGAGAACAAATTAAAAACATTTAAAATACTCCAGATGCACAACTCTCCAAGAATCTTCATCCCCTCAGAGACCAGGTTGAGCCCAACTAAAACAGACACACATGCACACACACGAAGAAGGACACAGTGGCAAGCCTCTACGAACACAATGCTGAATACAGACCAAAGCAGAGCCAAACCTAAATTCCACAGATGCAAGAGCGTGGACAGAGTTATGAGTACAAAATGGGGGGAAGAAACATCCCACAGAGGGATGCTTCGTTAGATGGAATGGAAAATAAAAGTCTGCTGAATGCAAAGAAAGGGAGCTCTTAGGTGCACGCACAGAAAGGTGAGTAGTCTTTCAGTTGCCTCTTCTCTCAGCTGGGTTAGTTGGTTGTGCCTTTCCCCTCCCTTTGAGATCCAGGTGATGGTGCCAGGAGGTTAGTGCGTTTACTCAGTCTGTGCGTCATAGTTAGCCCCCCCTGCTTTCTTCAGCTCGTTCTTGATGTAGTCCTCATCCAGCTCTTTGTGGTCACTGATCACAAATTCTTTGGCAAAGTTCTGTGAAAGATAAAGAAAAAGCACATCAGAAAGTGGGAGAATTGTCCAAGTACTCATATTGATTAGCCGGCTTCCGTGGCTGTATGAACTGTATGCCCTTATCTGCTACAACAGGGATGGTAGACAGAAAGCTGCACGTGAGACAGAAGACTGTGGTGATGGTGAAACACAGAGCTTAATCTGGAGACATTTTTGTGTCTGCTTCTACACTTTCTGGCTGCAAGACCTCATCTTGTCCTATGCAACAGCTCTTCCTAGAGATACATGCACAGGCTAGGTTAGTCAAGTTTCCTAAATAGTATGTAAAAAAGGAGTAAATCAGTATACTTCAGCAGATTTCCTGGCCACTCCTCTGGATTTTTTGCTTTATGGCCAAAACTGAGGTATTGTACTAGACAGGCTGCTGATTTTTCTATTAGGCTCCAGAACACTCTGTGATCTAACACTCCAAAGTGACCTTTAAGGACCCACTTTATTAATATATTTGGAAATTGCAGGGTGGATATCTAGCTGTTCGTATGCTCTTTGCAAGTTGTGTTAGCTGCCCCAGCCTCAGGCAGAGTGCTATCACACGATGTGGACTTTGTGAACAGAGAAAAACTTTCCCAGGACAGATGCCTGTGAACGGGATCCCACAGAGCCTTGAAGATCCTTGTTCCCACACTGTCACTGCAATGAAGGACTTGAGCCTTTGGAGGGGCTGTCTCCCCTGCCTCAAAGCAAGGGTGGCAGGCATGTGTGCATGCAGATGTTTAAGCACATAGGTGTATATGCTTCTCGCTTTCACATTTTCTTCACTTCCTAACCACAACTGAAAACAGTCCATGTGCCTTTCATTTCCCCCCAACCCACAGAGATTTTACACAGCATGAAAACCATGAGATCCATTGCATTCTGCATGGCCAGGAACACATGGCTGGCAAAAATGAATAAAATCCCAGCTGCCCTGCTGCAATGGGTCCGGAAGGCAGCACCGGGTAGCGAGCACCGAAAGGCAATGACAGCAACCTGGCAGAATGGGGCGCTGCTTTGGGAGGGAAGCAGCCGTCTTGTTCGGTCTCCCCAGTGCTGGAACAACCCGGGCACTAACGTGATGCGGGGTGTGGGGGGGCTCTAATTGGTTTCAGACTCTGAGACATGGGAGAGCTCTTTATTTGGCAGTGTCTCAAGGACTTTAATTTGGGATCACAGCTGGGTAAAGGAAGGGGGTGGAGAAGGATTCAGCTTGAAAGAGCCTCACCATCTCTTTCATGCAGTGGAAAAAAATGGAAGGGAGAGCAAAACAGCTCCCTCCCCCACGCCAGTCTCCCAGGCTGCAGCTGATCCTGTTTCACACTGCAGGAAATCCTCAGCAGCGAAGAGTTGCTTAGGGGAAAAAGAAGAAAGCTTACAGCAGCTACAAGAAGCCCTGTCTGCTCTGCTTTGTTTATCAGCGCCTAGAAGTCCTAAGGAACCACAGTGATTTCACAGCACCATTTCACTCCATACTTGCAATCTCCAGCTCTCTGGGCTCTGCACAGACAGACAGACAGACCTTGCACTCATCCACGTCTTAGCAGTGTTTGAGAGAAAAAGGAAAGGAAGTGTTTGTTTTGGAGAAGATCCTTTTTGAGTTAGGAAATGAAGGGGCAAAACTTCCAAAACATCGGATTTGGTCATGCTTACAAGTCTGGAGCCAAAGTGGAAGGAGTGTTATCCTGAAGACAGCTTCTCAACTGATAAATCAAAAGACATGTCCAACTTGCAATTTCCTGTGTGAGATCTTTGGAAAGCTCAGCTCTTGCTAAGACTGAAAAAAAAAATGATTCCCACCAATGATTTTGTGCTCACTGAGATGTGCTACACAGGACTTTTGAGCTGAGGCTTTTCAGTTTCTTTTCTACATGCTAAGAGGTTTAATAAGTCTGCCCCATCTCAGGAAACAGAGATTTTGTAGGACTACATAGCTTCAGTGCTGGCCTTGCTTTGACTTTAGTGAGAACTGCATTTCTGAGAGGAGTTCCGTGACAAACGCGTGCATTTTATAAATGAGAAGACAGGTATCCTTCATTGCCCAGTCTGCAGATTCAAGTCGATTGTGAAATTAAAACTGCATGTGCCTTCATGCATGAACAAAGGGGAACTAAATCACATGCAACACAAATTAATTATAATTACTCAAATGTCTTCTCAATCAAACAGTTCTCCAGATGATTCCAGGGTGATGATCTGTGAGCATCAGCCACTATTTTGTGCCAATACCAATGAGACACCTTGCAAGGCCTGAATGATTTCTTCTTAGCAGAGTGAGATCAGTTGGCCAGATGGGTTATGCTCCCAGCATGTTCTGCCACTCTTAAATATCCTCTTAGCTGACTGGGCCATCTCTTGTGCCAGATTTGTACCCTCTGAGTGCAATCTGGGTCACTCCTATAAATAACTCTTTACCTTATTCCTTTCCATCAGCAAGCACTGTCATGGGCTTGTATGGTTCTTCGCGCTGATTCTTACCCACTCTGATGGGTCAAGCCTGCTCCCGGGGAGAAGGTGCTTCAGGGGAGTTTGCTGCCTGGGAATCCCGATTTCAACATCCCGCCTGGCCCTTCTCCAATCATTGTCTCCCTTATCATTCTAAATTAGCTCTTTCAGCTCCCTGGGGTTAAGGTTTGTAGACTTGTTCAGGGCTCAAATCCTAAGATGAAGGAAGCCATCTAAGTATTTTAGAGACAGTTGAAACTATCTGCTGCTTTCTATGTCATCAGGGCAGAAGACAGGAGAGACTCCAGGCCTCAGATTAGGAGATTAGACACCCAGGATCAACAGCAGTACTTTCCAGCTCAAGGGCCACGTTGTCTAGAGTTCACTCCTTTCCTGTCACCTCTGAAACAGCCAGAATATAAAACTATTCCCAACTGCTTTAACTGTTCATGTTAGCTAAACCGAGCACTGGTCTTTGACACAACAGTCATCTGCAATTTTAAATAACCACTCATAGCAAACTGGCTCCTACAAAGCACCAGGACTGTAAGGTCTTGGCTTCAAATGGCTAACAGCAATGCCGACAGACATCCAACTTCAGTGTGATTTCTAGTCTAGCACCAGACTTTCCTTCTGCCCTTAAGAGCCTCTTGCTTGTGGGGGTGGGGAAGTCCCTGGCTTCTCTCTTCTCACACATACCCTTTCTCGATTCCTTTCAAGTGAACTGCAGAACACTGTGTGTGTGTCTGAGACACAGTGCAGATCTCTGACGCTTCAGCCCTTGCTTTACTGACAAGCATCTTCATGTTGCCTCCTCCACTTCCTTTTCTCCTCTCTTCCCCCCCATCCCCAAGCTCTTTACAGCAGCAGCAAACCCTGCGAGTGAATTCTAGCCTTTGTGTTCACCCCAGAGTCACCAGCAGCCTACGGATAACAAAAACAATGATGCCATTTTTCTTTATCGCTCTCACGACACAACAGTAACCAGAGGGTCTTTGCTTTGCCTCTTCAATCATTGAGTATGACATACAAAGTAAAGTTTACGCAGGGCTCTTCAGTATAGCCATCTAACACATGCTTCACTTTTTGTTTGCATAGCAGAGGGTCCCAATTTTGCGATGCAAGCCGCTCTGTCCTTGGCACCTTCCAACCGCTGTGGGCCACCACGGAGGGAAAGGGCTCCAACCATGCAGGTTGGGTTGCACAAGCAGCTTGGGAAGCAAGAAATCTGTGCAGCAAGCTCAGTCGAGCCTTCCTCTTTCAGACAATTTTAGGAGAGGAAAAAAAACCAGGGTGGAGTAGAGTTTCTTCCTATTCCAGACCCTGAATGTTTAACATATGGGGCCATAAAATCTCCCTCAGTGGGCCAAGGGAAAATCTGCTTGGTGTAGACACTGTACAAGAAAGCTCTGCAGAGGCCCATATAAATCCCAGCATGAGTGGGCCTGAAGCCAGAAGGAGAATCCTTGTATCGTCTACAGACATATGGGTTCTTAGCAGCTAGGGATGGTGCCAGGTAGTCAGGCAGCTTCTTGCTGTTTTTATTTACTTCGATAGCCCTTGCAGCAGCCTCCACTGGTGTTCAAAATCCTCAGATCCACAGTGCAGAATTTCACCCTCCCACCCACCAACGATCTAATGTTCAGCGCAGAGGTAGGACAGAAGACACCACATCTCCCCTGTTTCTCTCTAGCACAGCATGGGATCCAAGACCTTGGGTCATGGGGATTAAAAGCCATGCCTTATGGCTGTATGTTCTAGCAGGGTTTCTGTGAGCATAAGGAGAGCTATATAGTGACAAGCCTCTATAGCAATACAGCCCCACTGCCTCCACTCTAGTCTGGCTGCATCTAACCTGGCCCAGCAATCAGCTGTCAGACTCCAAGCTAGCAGCAAAAGCTCCCTCTTCAAATTTATTCTTTGCCAACTTTTATACATAACAGTTCTAGACATTAGGAAAAGCCAGCGCTGACCCCTGGCAAATGCATCTCTCAGCGATGAAAACTGTGTTTGAGTTGATCTCTAAATTACTCCTATCTGTGCAGCATCGCACTGGAAAAGACACATGCCTGTGTGCCAGAGGTGGGGTGATGAGAGGCTGTTTATCTTGGCCTGAAGAAGCTATGTATAAAGTTACCACCTTCACTAGGCTAGAGCTAGGATTTCTTGTAAATCCATATCCATTTGGCATGGTGGTTATAGGAAAGCAGCGTAGGAAAAATAGCCAAAAAGTACAATTCTGTTTGCATTCCCAGCAGTATCTCACTCCATTTACTCACCTTTCTGATAGATACTGCCATAAAGCAACTGTAAGGGACATAGCCATTACCTTATAAGTTTGATTTTCTGACTGCCTCTCACACAATTATTAAATCATTTTTTGTTCAGATCACTGTACTAACACAAGAAACCCAGTGCACACTCACGGAGTTACATGCTTTTTATTTGCCCCAAGACCAGGGGCAGTAATCCCGTAACTGGGTCCTTCTGCCTTAGGCTGCAGCATTAGTGCAGTGGGGAATCCAGGGGGAAAGAGGTGAACAGAAAAGGTCCAATTGTGAGCTCCAAAGTGAGAGCTCAGTAAAGTTTTTGACATCACTAAAGTCAGGCAAATTCCTCACCGAAAATAATAATGAATAAAATGCCACAGATATTTGCTCACTGAAACAGAGCTGTTTTACCCTGAATATGATTTAGGCAAATAATAGAGCACATGACTTTGTGGGGGTAGGAGTGTTGGAGAAAACAGAGAAGAGGCAAAATTCATGGAAAATGAGAGACAAGTTGGCAAAGGCTGGGCAGGCCCTTTATTGAGACTGCCCTGCAGGAGAACTCGGTCCGGTCAGGAGGAGGACCTCCATACTGCCTTCTGAAGGGTTAAAAGCTCTTGGTAGGAAATGCATGCGTGAAGGGTAACAGTTTTGCAGAGGGGAAGCAACACAGAGAGAAACAAATTCCTGTTTTCAATTCTTCAGCATTTACATCTACACGAGGCGACCAGAGCACTGCATCAGTGCAATGTCTTCCCCCTCAAGCCCCACACCGTTTTGTGTAGGCTTTTCCTTTCATCAAAGAAAAGCACCATTATCTCATCCCGCTGCCTCTTACCAGAGCAAAGAAGGTCATTCACCAGAAGGTATGACTCTACCATACTTAAAACCCGTAGCTGCCAGCTTTCACCTTGCAGGAGTTTTTATGGCTGAACTGAACCTCATTCACTGTAATGACTAGCAGCATACAACAGCCATGACTTCAGGAGTGCGAGCTGACTTCTCTGTCTCCTGGCCTCTGCGGTAGCGGAGGTCAGAACAAGAGCCTTGAGAACATCTCCTGGAGAGATTTGTATGGAGGTTGAATGAGCCAGAATTTGTATATACAAAGAAAGTAAAAGGTAAAACCACCCTTACTCCTGGGAACATAAGAGTTTAAGAAACTCAGCAAAGATGAGATACTCTGCATCACCTTATTCTATGTGCGTGTTTACACAGGGAAGTCTCCACACATTAGTATTTAGCTAGACTCTTAAGAAGTTCAGATGAATACTTCTTTCGCATCCTTTACCTGCTTCCCACATGCTTGATCCAAGTCTTCTAATAAGGTTAGACAGGATAGAAAGAAGGATAGAAGGATAGAAAATAAGTGGCCATGAAAAAATGCTACTGAGTGTTCCTTAAAGCAGCACTTAAATACATTAAATGCAAACTCCAGTTTCCTACAATGTAAAAGAAGTAATAAGGATTTTGCCCAAATAAGCAAGAAGACCTGATTGTCAGTACGGATGAGGGGAACTAGAGTTATTTGCACCAGATGAGATCCATCCCTGTAATTTTACAGTTATTATAGCTAAAAATCAATTGTCTTTTCTTTCTGAGAGATTTTTTGACAATCCTCCCTGCTGACTATAAGCATCACTTCCCAGCACCTCCCTGTAGAATTCACAACACCTGCTCCCCTTTCCAAGAGAGGAATACAAAAGCGAGGGCAACTCAGTTCCTCTCCCCTTGCATCCTTTTGTTCACAAGCCTATAACCTACTCTTGAACCGTTAATACCCCTTATGTTTTCTTTACAGCAGGTGCTTCTAGGAGGCTGTGGATAATCACCATGTGTGAAGACCCTTTATTCTACAGATGCAACATGGTAGGTTTTGCTTGCTACTCAGTATTCAAACGGACTCGCTTTTGAGTGTCTCGGCAGAAAAACAGTGTTTATTGGCATTTGTTCAGCTCTAAGCAGAGCTCAGCCGTAGCTCGTCAATGCATCCACGAAGTAGCAGAGAATATAAAACAGGCCTCTCCTCACACTGGAGCTTTGGTCTTGAATAAAGAGCCACAGTGAACTTCTGCAAATACTATAAGATAGCGAGTACTCTTCAAGTTTTACTGAGGGCTTCTCAGACTGAAGATGTTGTTTTGGAGTCCCAGTCAATCACTTCTATAGATCATGAAAATCAAAGCTGTTATCTGCTATGCCAAAAAGCCTCATTGTGCCGTGCTTCTTTGAAGGTCAGCCATGTTGCACGTTGCAGTGGGATGAGTGCGCCTATGGGTCACACACATGACTAAGCTTCCTGAGAGCCAAACTGCTCCAAAAGCCTAGAGACTTCTGGGTTTGTAAAAAGAATTTTTTCCCCTGCTTTAGAGTGATAATGGTCCAAAATGATGAACCAACACTGACTCAAGTTTGTACTTTCTCATTACAGCAAATAACCAATTGTATTTTTCTATGTATAACTCACATCTCAAGTAATCCATACAAAAATCAGAAATAGGGGGTGACTAGGAATAAAATTTGGAAGATGAAGGGCAAGAGAAGTATTAAGAGAGAATTAGCACTGGGATTAACTTCTCTCCTTATTAGTTACTAAATTGTAGGATTTCTTGTTGTCTTTGTTTTTTACAGATTACCTGCAAGGTTACATGCATAAAAAGAAGATAACAGTTCTATACATACTCAACTCCATTGAGAGAAGTGGAGTTGTACACGTAGATACCTGTCTCAGTCACTATGTACTGGGAGCATAAACTCACATCCTTTATTTCATTTACATTGGTTTAAAGGCAGACAGTGAGCTATAAACTGAATTTGTGCGAAAAGGCTGTCTGTTTTTGCGAAAGAATACTAGTTACTATTTATTCTCTCTTTGGTCGGGAACCACAGCATCTTGGGAATATTATGTCTGTCCTGCTAGGTGTCTCTATACTGATAAAAAGTGAAGCAGAAATGTCTTCCTAGTGGAACTGGCTCTAACTGTGTCACTGGTTGATCTGTATAGTCCTGGATTACTTCTTCGTGGATATCCATTAATATCAGAACAGGATGTGGTATGTGCGAGATGCTCACAAAGACACCTGTACTAATAGCCTTAATTCATCTATAAAGAAACTGTTGAAATTAGTTGACAAGGTAATTTCTTAAGGGAAAGATATCACCATTGACCTTACAATAGAAAATAATTTAGAATGAGTTATAGTCAGGGTTGCTAAATAAAAATGTATTGAACATAAGTTGCATTGTGTTCATATTTTAGCGGAATTAATTGGAATATGAATACTTTTAAGGAACTGCCAAGAATAGTTAATGTTCCATGACATTATCAGCTCACATAGATTACTAATCAAACATGAAATGAGTGAAATTGCAAATGATATGTAACAAAACTGAGGGGACAGATCTCAGAGTGGCATTTGGGAATGTTATTCAAATCACCAGGAATCAGGTGTCTAAACATATTTTAAAAAATCTTGGGCTTAGTGACGCTCATGTGAGTCATTCATTAGTACTCTATAATTTTATCTCCAATTAGAATTATACAAGTTCAGCTGCTTCACATGAACAGAGATTTGCTTTCCTATCTATCAGGTGTCGTGAAAGTTTCTTCTCAGAATGGACCCTCTATATAGTTATTATTTTAAAAGATTTAGCACCAATGCTTATCTCTAGGAAGGAATATGAATTTATTATATTATTTATGCTTCTTATCTAAAAATAATCTTCTGTGTAATAGAAATCACCCAATGAACTGAGGGAGCTCTCATTCTCATTCTCCATATTATCCCTTTTGAAGATTTCTTTATATAGGCAAGAGCAGAATTACTGAGGAAGATATTTCAATATTCAGTCTGTTCTCCCAACACAGTAAGAAAGACCACTTCTCAGGCATTGGAGAATTGGCACTGGATTTAGTTGAAAGAGCTAATCTTGCTATAAATACTTCTTCAGGGGAGACATATGCTAAACGTTAATATCTTCTCAGCTGGAGTCAGGCACCCTTGCTTTTCAGCAGCAGTTCTTTGCAGCGTTCCACAGTTCCCATCTCCCACAGCAGCTGTTTGTTTTCCCTGGCTTTAACACTTATTGAGCTTGAAGCCTGATGGAATGAGCGCTATGTCTTAACATCCTGTAGACCTTGAAACAGTTAAATGATATGCTCGATTTGAGCAGACAAATTCAGTTGAAGTCCTTTCAAGGTGTGCACCTTTTCCCTGATACGCCCAATGCCAAACAGAAGACTATTCAAACCTAGTTAGCTATTAAAAGCTGTTAGTTAATTGGTACTGATAGAGACTTTAGACTTTAGCTGATTGTATCCGAGAATTCATTGTGCAGAGACAAAATGACTCAAGAGAAAAATTACGCAAGGCATGGGCTTCCCTGATTAACCTGACCTGCTTAACTGCATTGTTCTGTATCATTCAATATTATGTTATTGGCATATCGGGGAGGGAGAAAGTGAAACATCTTGATGGAAACAAGGAGGAGAGTGCATATATTCTCTGTTCATGAAACAGTTAAGACAGCTTTAAGCCCAAAGATGCTTCGTTGTGCCTGAGTGCTCAAGGGTGGATGTTTAGTCTTCCTAGTAGGAAGACAGGCAACGGGAAACTGTTCTTTTTAAAGGATTAACTACTAACTTGAAGGATGATGTCTCACCTCCTGCTGATGTCCATAGAGCTAAAAGAAAACTGAGAGGAGCAGAAGCAAGAGGTTACCTGTACTACTTCCTTGACCAGTGTCTTGTCAGTCCCAGTTTTGGCTCTCTGCAGGCCACTGACACTCTCTCCAATCCAAGTGATGAGGGCAAACTTGACTCGCTTGCTCATGGCATCACCGGTGGTAAATCGGACAAAACCAAACAATCGAACATCATCTGGAGAGACAAAGAAACAAGGAGAGAGCAATCAAAAACCAACGTGTCCTTGCCCCACTCTTTTTTTTCGAGTGGGAATATTGCTGCCAACTTAATGGTCAAGTCAGGCACATAATACTGAGTATTTGTGAGGATCATTGTGGGTTTACAGAGGCACTGCACACCTGCCCATGGCTTGCAAGATGTGCTTTGCCAGCATTAGGTCTGTCTTCCTAGGGAGCTCTGAGTGACTAGGAGGAATCTGGCTCTGCTGGCTGCACCATGCTACATTAGTGTGCTGCTGGTAAGTTTGGGAAGGACTAAAAAGAGTCAACTGGCAGTTCAAGGTCACTGAGCTAACCCAATGATATGTCCAGCCAGATCATTCATCTGCAGGTCACTGGTTAAGAAGGAAAGAAAGTGATTACCTAGCCGCTCTCTTTCTTACAGGATAGCAAGATCACATTTCATAACATATGCTCAGAAAATGGCTGCAGTGCAAATCTGATTCTTTCCCCTCCTTCCATTTAGCAACATTTTTGGCTCATTTGAATCAGTTTATAAGGGGTGAGGGAGCAGGAGCAAAAACCATCTGCAATTACTTCTCCAGATGTGCTTTTCTACTCATTTCTAAGACCTGTAGAGAAGCGGGAACATTAGGCCTTGGATTTTAAAACTGTTCTAACCCTTGCTTCACAGCTGATTTCTGCTATATCAGGCTAGACTATTTAGTCTGGCTATGTGTGTAAAAACCTTGTAAACTCCTTGTCTCGAGGAGTTTTTTCTTTCATTGCAGGGTGACTCATCCACCAAGGCGGTAGGATGCTGTCATGATTGCAAGCTCTTATAGGGCCTGTGATAGTATCCAATCATAGCCCCAGTCTTTTCTGGCAGCTTGCAGGATGCTGAAACCTATGACCAGGATTGTGCAGAAATGCAGAGCAGATGGACAGTTGTGCAATCGTGGAATATACCTAATCATAGCTACTTCATCTTTGCCACTGAAGATCTTTTCAACAAAGCAAGATGACTCAAAATAGAAGAACAAACCTGCTGTTTGAAAAGAATCATGTTAATCTTGGTTACTCTTGCTGTGACCAGCTCAATATGTTTTATATTTATTTGCTGTCTTGACTGCATGCCAAGTGAGAACACAGTCTCCAAGTGTGGTAACATGTTCACTAAAATCACCTTCATTGGGGTCCATTTCAGCATTCTCCATAAATGGTCAGGATAGCCCCAGGAGCTCTGGAAATAGGGAAGAAGCAGCTCTATATTGTCCATCCTCAGAAAATAAGCTGCTAGAAATCAATGCAAAAAAAGTGAGATGTTCTCTGAAAGCTGACAAATCTCAGTGCTTGTTAAACACTTTACTTTGTCAAAGCCTGAATAAGCAGAACTAGCTTTGATGGAAGATATTAACTTTTTAAGTCTTAAAACCTCATCCATCCTCTCCATATTTTGTTCTCTATGTACTTTTTTTCTACTGAAAGAGAACTTTTGGGTAAAACTGGAAAACGTGTGTGTGTGAAAGAATAAGTCTGTAAGAGTGTGTAAAACAAATGCCACTAAGAATTCCAATTTTGAAACAAAAAGAGAAATCTTGTTCAAAAAACTAGACATGCAGATGGATCTCTTGAAGGAGAAGAACCATGTGCATCAAAAGTGCAGGCAAACAAACCTTCTCTTACAGGCGTCCTATTCCTGGCAGTATGAGAAGCCTCTAGTGAGAGCTCGCATTCCTGACAGCAAATCCTCTTGCCAAGATTGATTAGAACCGTAAATGAACCGACAGCCAGGAAATACCCAAGGTGAAGAGAGACTGTAAATCCCCGAACGTTACTATTAACAGTTATAGGAAAAAAACTTGCTTTCCCAGATTATGACAGTAAAGGAGGCCACATTTTGCTAAGAATTGTGCTGTGGTTCCTCTGGGAACACAGTGCTAGAAGGCAATTTAATGTTATCACGTCCTGGCCCCTACTATACTGTAACCGTGTCACAATCCTTGTCATGGACTTACCACTTTCCACCTTGAGTATGTAGGTTTTTCAACCTTGCTACTTCTACTAAAGGCTATTGTAGATCCTGAAGATTGCTTTGGAATATGTCCCTTTACGTAGATAATACGAAAATATAGTGAATATGAAGAATTCCAAATTTTTGTGCAGAGCTTTTTCCTAGCAACCCAAAAAGGAGGTCGAAGGAGCATGTCTGACAGCATGAGCTTTAATTTGACATGAACCCACAGGCCACTGGCAGCAAGGGGATCTTGATTCTCAGCAGAAAAGTTTGAGCGCTTGCTCATTCTGTTTGAAAGCAGCTTCATCAAGGGCACTTATGAGAGCCAAAATTAGCTGTTGCCTGTGAGCTTTCATCTTTTAGATCATCTACAGCTTGGTGAGTCTGAGCAACTGTTACCTCATCATGTTAAGTCCTAATATGTTTAATGAGCAACAGAGGTTACATTTAGGACTTTGAGTCATAGTCTTTGGCAATACTTCCGCAGGACACATTTACCTGTGTGGGCTTGAAAGGTTACACCCAAGCTGAGTGCTTTCTCCTTGTGTCTCCCTGGGGAGGTTTTATGCCCCCACGGTTGGCAGTTCTTCAGCTGCCATAGTTTTCACTCCACTGTGTTGAATATAAACTGTCAGTATGTGATGCTTTAACTTAATGTGTCAGGTTGTGAACTGCAGTGGCAGAGGCAGATAAAGCCAAGAGGGAATGTGGATCAGGGCCCTTAACAATTAACATGTCTCTTTTTCCCAGTGTGTAATAGGAACAGGCGGGGAGTTTTCCAGCAGCAGTGCAGCCTGCGTATGTCCCTCCAGCCGCTGCTCTGAATCCCTGAGCAGAAGTGGTTGGGTTTCACAATTAGTCTGAAGCATGTTCAGAGCCATAACGGGATCAAAACGCAAGCGCTTTTATACTCACAGATTTCCTCTTTCACAGTTAATCCGTTCTACCCTGACACATCACCGCACTGTGCTGGAAGTCGTCAGTGCCATCAGTGCCAATTGCACTAGAAAGCTCAAGACATTAATATTATCTCCCTTCTCTTTTTCACACACACACAAAAATTGGTTTTAGGAATTTGCTGGGTTTGTGGGAGAGTGAAAAAAATTATAGAGAGATAGCAGATTTCCTCTGAAAGAAGGAAATCCTGTCTAGCTCTGTACAACTACCTTCCTAGTTCCTAAGCTATGAATTTAAGGGCAGAGAGAAGCAAATAAGGCATATTATTAATAGAACTGGGTAGAACAGAAATAGCAGCTTTATTTGAGAGGATTTCACAAGCTACAAACAGCACAAATTAACAACATTAATTCCTACTAATGTCACTGCTCCTTTAATGCAATTGGTAGTAGGTGCTATTCAAACTATGAAAAGTATAACGAGTGCCTTAGTGAATGTTGTATCTTTCCCCAAACCCTTTACTTATTAGCAAGGCAGGAGTTTCCAAATACACTGATTAAGCTGCTCTTGGCTGTCAACAAAGCTTGATGTCAAGCTGCAAGATTTCCTTGATAGTGTTCCCCTTTTTTCCCTCCGCTCAGACCCTTTGATTCGACAGCACTAAAAAATTCCCCATTAAACTGAAATGCACTGACTCCTCAGTCAAAGCTCTTTGCTGCAAGAAAGAAATACAGTGTCAGAAGCTTCATGGTTCTTAGTCTTAGAGCTCTGAATGGCCAAGCAAGAGGCATGCTGAGATAAGGCCACCACTCCAAGCTTCATCTGCCTGCTAAATCGAGGTCAGGCACAGGAAGGCAGCTCATAGAAAGATCTACTTTTGTGTTCTGGCCAACACGGAATTACCAATAGCACATGACAGATTTCAACAGGGGATTGTTTGTTTTGGTTGGAATTTATTCGTTTTAGAATTAATTTGTAAAATTTCCGTCTCTTCAGCCACCCAAACTCCGTTTAGTCAGCTGGTAGGAGTACAGACAGAAAATGATCCCTATCTATTGCACTGACTTTTCCCTCTTTTATACTCCAGGGGGGATCCTCAGGGTTTGCCCCTGAAAAAGCCCTTGAAAATCAGCTTAGCCTTGCCATAGCCTCTGTTGGTGTTTGGAGCGGGCTCTGGGTGAGGGTCCAGAGCTGGAAGCAGTGCAGCCAGGTGCGTAACGGTGGCTCTGCACCCTGGCTGAGACGGTTGGGGTGCAGTGCTGTCCCAACACAGCTGTGCTGCTTCAGGAGCGGTGCTAATCCCTCTTCACCCAGACACCCGCCCGTCCAGCCCCAGCCCCTGCACCTCTGGTGCAATGCTGCCTTACCTCACCCAGGCACATTCTTTTGAGTCATCTAAGACAAATACAAAATGTTTGCCCTCAGGACCATAAACCCAAGACGTGCTGTAGCTGAGGCAGCAGTCCTTCTCCGGGAGCCTGGTGGTGGTTCAGGACACATGTGCATAGCAAGGATGATCCAACACTGAGTTCCCTGCTTTCTTGGGGCCAGTGAAGCTAGTGGTAGTGGGTTGTCAGCATGAGATGCTATGAGAGGAAGACTGAGACCTTCTGACCAGGGCTAAATACAGGCACCAGTGAAGTACAGAGGTGCCCAGGGCTGCAGAGCACACTGCGGAGGGTTGCAACATGGTCACAGGCCCCATCACCTGCTTTACCAAACCACAGATCCCTTCAGCTGGGTTAACTATTTCTGTTGAAGGAGTAAGGAGCAAATGTGGTCCACAAGCGGTAGCTGCTACCCCAGCCACAGTGGTCCTGTATTGGCCTCTCTCTTGAACTAGGTATATACTTGAGCACAGAGTGGGAAGAAACTGGGCAGCTACCATCCAGCTGATCTTTGATCCTCTTCTCTGAAGGAAGGAAAGATTTCATTAGAGTTGGCCAGAAGTGAGACTCCAGACAGGCCGCCCCACAAAAGAACATGCAGTAGATAAAACCCTCCTTTTTACTTGCTCTTGTGCCTTGCACAGGATGGTAAAATGCAGACCTACAGCCATTCTATTTTAATTAAGCATCATAGAACTAAACTGAATGCACAGAGTTGCTCTTTCAGTGCAGAACTTGACCTGATGAGTTACTCCCACAAAAATTAATAAGAAAACTCCCTAAGACAACCTTCCTTCCATCCCTAGGGACAGCACGAGCTGTAGCTCCAGCTGCCAAACCCACAGCACTGCAGCTGGAGCCACCACGGCCACAGCGAGGGCCAGGGAAACTCTGCAGACAAAGACACTGTGAAATTCCCATAAACCATCGTTGTTCCTAGGTCTTCCTTTCCATATATGTACAGGAAAGCAGGGAAGACGGACTTTAAAAAGGAAGAACAGAACTTGTCAGAGACTGATTTACAAAGCCATTTTAGCACCTAAAGATGTGATACCTATCTCATTATACGTCTTCTATTTTTTACAAATCTCAGGTGTTTCCCTACAACCTCAGATGTCAACATTAGCATGATGATCTGATTCTTGTCTCTTATCTCCTAAGTTCTGGAGATAACCAGAACTAACCAGTTCTGGCCAGTTATGGCTAGGCTTTATATGGGAATTGTCATAAACCCAGAAGAGCTTGCATTTATTTCAGGAGTTGGTTCTGTTCCTATTTTCTTCCTAATATTTTATATCAACCAGAAATAATTTTGTAGAGTATTTGTTTCATACCACAGATTTTCAGTTCTTCCTTGTGCTGAATGCACAGTGTGGTTTTGGTCTGATCTTTTCAGACACATGAATAACTATCCCATTTCATGCTGTCATTGCAATTATTTATCTGAACCGGGGCTTTCCAAATAGAAGGGTCATTATTTCTTTTGTCAGAGATGCATTGAAAAACAACTGTTCACATGCGGGATGGGGAAAAATACAGTATTCAAACTTCTCTATTTCTTCCTGGCAGTGTGTGCATAAAGAAATTAAACTACAGACATAGACTATGCAATACTCGGTTACTCAGTAAGACTGGAAAACGCACCATGCTGATCAGTGCAGTCAGGTATCACTGATATTTAAAAAATGTTAAGCATATGGTTTGGACTGGTGTTGTAGTTCAGTAGTATTTCAGCTGTACATCATGCAACTCTTCTCAGAAACAGCAGCAGCCCAAGTAACAGACTTTGAAATTAACTTAAAAATAAATAAATAAGCCTTCACATCCTTCCTTATAACAACCTTCAACTCTTATCTGTGTTCCTGGCTTCAAATCCGCCAGCTCAGCTTTTTGTTTAGAATACTGATGGCACGTATTGCTAAACATCAAATTAATGCTACGTCTGGATCCGTGCCATCTGCACAGGCAGGAGCTGTAACTGTGAAGCAGAATGGATCAAAAGCCTTGAATTAAGTCCTTGTTTAATGCAGAGGTAATCTTGTGCTGTTAAACCCAACCAAAACAGTCCTTAGCCAGAAGACACAGGGGGTGTCTACACTGCGTGTTTAATGACCCTGATACAGTTAATGTCCTCAACTTACAGTCTCCAGACTCCCTGGGTCAGACAAAAGGAAATACAGCCATGTACGTGGGTCATTATACAGGACTGCAAGAGGGAGCATTATTAGAAGCCACCTCCTAGTCGTCTAAGGCCAAACTGTGCTGGTCTTCTTGAGGCCTGATATGGACCGGAGCATGACAGCAACTGATGAGCAAATGCTCAGAGCTCAGGCTATGCTTATATAGGTATAATCCATGGGCCCCTGTACAAAATGGCATTGAAGAAGAATTTCTTACTATGTTTTCTTCCTTGAAGAGTGGCAATCGCTGTCTCCAAATAATGGGAAAGGGAAGGATGATAGTAGGATTATGCATTTCCTTAACTCTTCTGCCAGTACACAAGGCTTAGTAAAAAGTTCAGAAAGCCTCCACCCTGGGATATGTAACATGTAGTTCTGATGTACACTGAATGTTTGAGAACACAGCAGGCAAGAGCAATGAAACCTGCACAAGATGGATAGGGTGCCGCAGCAGCTCCTGAAGCAGGTCATGGGCCTCACTGCTCCAGGAGCTGAGCATCTCAGCCGTTCATGCATTCATTGAACAGCAGCACACAGATTGTTTCTGGAGGTTTACAAAGATCTGCTTTGTCACATGTTTTTTTGAACTGCTACAACCATTAAATGAAGCAATTTCACTTTCTTTCCCTGGGTCATTATCCAGTATTGCTCTCTGAGTAGGTTTACAGAATTAGTAATAAGTTTGGCCATGGTCCACATGCAAAGACTTATGTATGGGAAGAAGAAAAAAATTGACCCTCCTAAAAACAACCCCTCCAGCCCTTTATAACCTCTACCCTTGCACAAGGCAGGATACCCACTATGGGCAAAGGCAAGTCTTCCAAATTGGTACCAACAAACTTCCTGGTTTCAGAGCCTCATGAATTAGCACACACTGACTCTACCTTCCCTGTAATTTAATGTCTTGAGGAAAGTGGTATGTACAGCATGCTGAAGGTGCTCTTAATAAGAATGGTTATTAAAGAAAGCAGGAGATACAGACGTTTTCCACTCAGAATGGCACTGAAATAGCCGGTGTATAAGTCAAGCCAAGCAAGCTCTGACCGAGGTGCTTGGTGGTGCTTCACATGCTGAGGTTTGCAATTCCAGCTCCCGCTCGCACCTTCAACCACCAAATTACATTCAGCTTCTACAAGAGGCAGCTGCAGTACGCTGTGGCTTTCAAGACAGTGTTTTTCACAAAACAGGAATTCAAAACAAGGAAGGAAGTTTATTCTGATGTTAGTTTTTTTTATCTTTTAATCATATTTGCGCTTTACGTGGATAGTAGCTTTTTCTCCCTCCAGTAAAATTTAGAAGGAGCAAGAGGGAAGAGAGGTAGCAACAGGAAGAAACAATATTTAGCCTCTCTTCCCTTCCCTTCCTCCTCTTTTTCCACTGACTTTGTTTCAGTAGAAATATTCCAACCAGCTCTGCTTCATAGTAACATTTGGCACCTTTCTTCCAGATGGGAAGGAAATCTCTAACTTCATTGCTGGCATGAACCTTGCTTTCTGACTGATGTCTAGTGTTCCAGGCTATGGGAAGCTGCACAGATGGAGTCACTGAAACTTGCTTCTCTTCCTTCCTCAACTGGTGCAGCATCCGTTAATTTGTGGGTGGAGGAAGTTCCTTTCTGACGCTTAGCCAAGAACCTGGCACCTGAATTTGCCTAGTTCTTTAAAGCCTAGAGGTAGATTTGAGAATAACCTCCCGTGTCTTTGGTCTGTCAAGGAACCAGCCCACAGAAGGTGCATATGAGGAAAGAGGGAGAGGGAGAAACCTCGAGCAGCCATAAAGGATTTAGCTTCACATTTTAGGCTAAAAATGGGCCAGAGTCAACCCCAAACAAGCTCTTATTTATATCTTCCCTCATCTTGCTTATGCCTAAAACACGCAGAATTTCCTTTTTGCTTTAAAAGTGTTTCAGTATTGGGACCAGCATGGCACTTTGTTGGTATAAAACCAAGTTTTCTCAAACTATATCTGTTTTAATGCCCTGTTTATAAATACGCGTTTGGCACATACAAGTGATGGCAAGAAAACAAACCTGGCCATATTCTAAAATGCAGTATGTGACCCGTTAATTGTTACAAACATCCTACCCAGCCCAACCAGTAACTGCTCTCTGCCAAAGCCCTTCTCCCTGCTGATCCACTCAACAAGAATATTCCCTTTGCTACAAAAGGGAAGATATGAACTGTTCCTAAAGAGGGTACCACTTTAGACAAAACATTAAGAATCAACTCAGACAAAATAAGAGACTGGTTCCTTAAAAACAAGGAGAGAAAATAAATGGAGAAGGTTGCTTTGCAAGCCTCAGATGCGTGGAGATGCTCTTTCGGTTATCTCAGCCACAAGAAGGGACAGAGAACAAAGGTGCTCAGATATTTAAGCTGTTGACCTCCAAGAAAACTACTAACTCTTTAGATACTGTTGGCATGAACTTCAGAAGTGCTGACACCTTGAAATTTCCTGAAAGACCACTAGGAACTGAGATGCTCAGCACTTCTGGGCAAAAAAGAAAACAAGAAGTTGCCTGTCTTCAAAATGGAACAATGTGGCAGAACTGAGGACAAGTCCTGGGCTTTTCTTTATGCCTGGTACTTTCTTTTTTTCTTTTTTCTTTTTTTTTTTTTTCCTGATGTTCCGCATTAAAAAACATTGGGTGGAAGAGGGGTTCTTGTGGTACAGGTCATCAGCTCGCCAGACCTTGACTACTTGAATCTAAAAAGGATGCCATTCTATTTTGAAGACTTCCCGTGCAAAGGTCTCAAGAATAGCTGGAAACTATAGCAGTTGTATCAGTACTGACAAGACCCCATCGCAAATGTCGTGGTAGAACAATCTAAACACTATGATTTAGTGACTACTTCCCAGGGCTAGAATATAGTTTTCTCCTAAGATCCTATTTACTAATCAGAAGACTAGTACTGTCCTCATTTAAATCAGTGGAAGTCCTTCCCTCAATAAAATACAGCCAAGACCTAGGACTAGAAAGTCCAAAATGGACCAGTAAGATCCTCACAGTTATTAGCATTTCAATCCATGCAGGGCTCTTTGACCACAGTGCCTCCCAGGATTCGCCCCATCTTGGGAAGAGAGATTGCTTAATATACAATTCCTTCAGAAAACAGATACGTAAGTCTAAAAATGCAGAATATTAACCATAACACTTGACTATGGAGTAACTAAATGATTTGGGAAGGCTTTGTTGGTTACAGACTGGCATTAGTTACGAACGCTTCATATCTCGTATCATCTCATGACATTATTAAATATTGGGCAAGATAGGGGGAAAAGCTTTAAAATACTCCCCAGAAGTTATTTTGAAAGAAATCAAAGCATGTTTTTGTAAAACATGTCAAAACTTAAGATGAGATTAAGTTAAATATTTCTCCATGTATTTTCATTTCCCCTCAGGGTTTTGTTTCTCCTGTTAATATTCTATGGTTGACAGCTTAACTATCAGCTGCCACGTTAAACCTAGAGCCGCAGCTGCCACGGTTGTGCAGCGCCACATACACAATTGCTGTCAGCGCAGTATTGTTCAAGCAAATCTGCACAACCACGCTGCTCTAGGGTTTCATGTTCTTAAAAATCGGAGCGAGCCTTCTAACTGCAGTTATGTTAGCACTACCTACATTACATAATTTACAGGAGAAGAATTTCCTTGCGTAACAGTCAGTATGACTAATTTTTTTAGCCATAAAAATTGGAGGGTTTTTTGCTCTTCAGTAAGATATGCTCTGAAACTGCAGTGCTAAACAATGGGACCCTTCCTAAGCAAGCGTTTTAGCTGGTTTATACGCAGACTGAGAAGCAATGAAAATTGCAGAAAAGAGGGGAAAACCCCAAAGGACCTAAAGTCCTGGGGTGAAACAAAGGACTGATGGGGCTACGGACTTTGGCTGCCACGGGAGCGAGTTGCGCTCTGTGGTGGCAGGAAAACCAAGTCATGCAGGACAGGGCGAGACATGGGGGAGCAGCAGGACACGCTTCACTTCAGCCAAGTTTCCTCCAGCTCTTTACTCCCCTGTCTTGGGCAACAAGAAATATCCGTTTCTTATCCAAGAGCAACCACGGCAGAGCTTACCTGTGCACTTCCTCGTGAAGGTTTCGTAGTCTACCCCTTGGTCTCCGGGGACGATTGTGGAGCCATCGTATTTAAATGTCACCCTTAGGGACGGGGAGAAGAGGAGAAGAGGAATATATTTAAAATTCACCCTTTAGGAAGGGGAAAAGCGGAGAAGGGGATTGACATACTTAAAAGTCACCCTTTGGGAAGGGAAAAGAGGAGAAGGGAAGTAATGTATTTAAGTCAGTCTTTAGGTAGGAAAAAGGAAAAAGGGGGTTGATGTATGCAAAATACACCGTTTGGGAAGGGAAACAAAGGGGGGGCTGATGTATTTGAAAGACATCCTTCGGGAAGGGAAAAGGGGAGAATTGACGTATTTAAGTCAACCTTTAGGAAGGGCAAAGAGGAGAAAAGGGACAATACGTTCAAAAGTCGCTCTTGGGGAGAGGTGGTGGTGGTGTATTAGAAGACATCCTTGGGGAAGGGAGCGGAGGGGGAGGGGGGCGGTGTGTCCGGAAGACCCTCGCCGGGAAGGGCGCGTAGCGCAGCGCTGCCGGGCCAGGCCGGGGCCGCGGGGCGCCCCCGTCGCCCGCCGCCGCTGCCCCGCGCCCGGCCCGGGGGTGGGCGGCTGGGGGGCACCTACCAGTTGACGGCGGTGGCGTCGTCCCTGACGAGGTTGTACGCCTCCCGGCAGGCCTCCTTGTCGATCTTGGTGGCCATGGGCGCGGCGGAGGGCGCGGAGCGGAGCGGAGCGGCGCGGAGCTGGGGGGCCGCCTCGGCCGCCGCCGCCGCCACCGCCGCCGCCGCCGCCGCTGCAGCAGCACCGCGCGCGCCGCCGCGCGGAGCCGAGCCGAGCCCCGGCGCCGCTGCGGCCCGCCCCCGCCGCCGCCGCCCGCCAATGGCGCGCCGCCTCCGGGCCCCGCCCCCGCCCCCTCCGCCAATGGCGCGCCGCCGCCCGGCCCCGCCCGCGCCGCCGCCCCCGCGGCGGGGAGGAGGAGGAGGAGGAGGGGGGAGGCGGGACGAAGCGGCGCCCGGCCGGGGGGATGCGGGTGCCGGCGCGGCGGCAGCAGCGGGGCGAGCGGCCCCCCGACCCGCAGGAGCGGTGACCGCGGAGGGGGCTGCGGGTCCTTCCCCCTCCCTGAGCGGAGCGGAGCGGGCGAGCGGCGCGGAGCCCCTGCGCGCAGCGGCAGCGTCCCGCCCCGCCGGTGCGCGCCTGCCCGCGGGGCGCCGCGGCGTCCTCCGCGCCGCTGCGGATGGAGCGATCTCCCCCTGCCGGGCTCAGCCTCCAGCACCGGCAGCAAAAAAGAAAAGAGAAAAAAAGGGGGAAAAAAGGGAAAACGGAGGAGCGGGGGAATTCTAATCAAAGCCAAGACACTAATGAGCGGGACTGATTTTTAGGCAAAAGAATTAAGGTTATCTGTAAAATCGCACTTCATCCCTACGCCCGCAGAAAGAGATAGAGCCTCGGTCCTTTGCTTGCCAGAATCCAACTGGAAACACTTGTCATCAGATGTTATGGCCACAGAGTGGAGGTTTAAAAGCCAGTCTTTGTACATCTTAGTGAGTTTCTACCATGAATATGGGAGACTAATTTTTTTTTCTTGCAAATTTAATAAAAATTCCATTCTGTGATAAAAGTAGCACACTTCATTTCCTTTGAAGCTTGCAAATCGATACATTGTTTGTATAGTTTGCAAATACGAAGTCTGAATAGTAAGAAACTTCGTTACAACATGCAGTTACTCAGTGCGGAGACCTCAGGGAGCAAGATCAGCGGTACACGTGCTAGCTGTGAGAAGTGTCATGTTCTGCCATACAAAATGAGCCCCTAATTCTGCAAGTACCTTCTTCACAGCCTTATTACTGCAGGGCCTCTCTGTGGTTGAGATGAGATCATAGGGAAGGGAGAGGTGTCTTTAAAGTCAGCAGAAGTGTAGGACACAGCATCTGCGCGCATTGCACTGTCTTTGCGGACAGCAGTCTCCAGACAATATAATCAGATGTTAATAAGTCTAAATTTCTATTGATTTTCTTTTAGAACCATCTTTAGGAAGACTTTTTTTTTTTTTTTTTTTTTTTTTTTTTTTTTTTTTTTGGTAAAAGCCTTTATGGTGACCATTATCTGCTCATAAAATATATATATATATTTTTTGTAGTCTGCATTTATCAGCCTTTGGCACTAGCTTAATGCTATTTATACCTGTAACAACCGCTCATGTTGTCCTTGTCTTTTCAAGTTTGTTCCTGAGCTCTGATGTTTCCTAGGGGAGAGGTGGCTGATTAAAAATGTCATTTCCCCTGAAAGGACAGAAGCTCAGCCTTGTTTAGGTCTCTGTGACCCAGTAGCTGGCATAGTTGATGGTGAGGAACCTGTACTCATTAGCAACTTTGTTCATGTTTAGAAGTGCCAGATTCAAATTTCAGAAATGCATGCCTTTCTCGTGGGACTAAACCTCTTCTCTTTGCTTCTCTTCCATTTCTTTGATACATTTTCATGGATTTTTTTCTTTCAATGCCTGAAGGAATACATACTGTGCTTAGTTTCATGAAGCTGAAACTGGAGAGGGGAAAATAACTACTTTTCTGGCTTCAGTGAGCCCCGATTTGTTTTCCGTATGGGAGCTCTGGACCTTCCATCTCTGGCACGTGCATCTTTCCTGCACAGGACATCTGTCCTTTTCAAAGGGGACCTCAGAGAGGAAGCACAGCAAGCAGAGGAAGGACTTAAAGAAAAGAATATGCAGTCCTTCAAAAAGATAAATGTTGTCCCCACCAAGTATGAGATCTTGGGAAACTCAGCCTATGTCCAGTTGTCTGAACTTTATTAATGAAGTTGAGTAAGGACCTCAGGATGGGTGGAGGGAGCAAAGAGGATGCACAGCCCGCCAGGAGGCTTAGCTCTTCTCCTAAAATATATTGCTAATGCCTTGGTCCTGTGGCTCTTTTCCATCACGTATTTTTGCTTTGTTTCTGATCTTTTTATGCAGATGTCCCCAGCCCATCTCTGTCCTCCTTGTGCATGAGCACTCTCCAAAACAACGTGCTCTTTCAGGAAGGAATTGCTATGAGTTAACAGACCACAGTTAACACTAGGGTTGTGATCAAGGCAGCTTTTTTACTCGGGGAGCGCAGGAAATGAGGGGTCGCTATCCTGCGCCCCCCTGGTCACACGCGCTACAGGCAAGGCCAAAAGCAAGCAAAAAAAAAAAAAAAAGAAGGTGCCTCGTCTTGAGCTTCAGCAGAAGCCCATCACCGTGTATGGTTTGCTCTGGGGCTGGAGATCAGACCCAGCAGGCTGGATGCTTCCCTCAGCCGTGGAGCAGCCACCGGCCGAGGAGCCGCGGGCGGGCGCGGGCCGCCGCCGCCATTTCCCTCACGGGGCGGCAGCAGCGCGCCGCCCGCGCCGCCCCGCCCCGAGCCGCCCCGCCCCGCTCCCCATTGGTTCCCCCCGCTGTCAATCCGGCCGGCATTTCCTGGGCCAGCCATGGCCGCCGCGGCGCGGGGCAGCCATGCCGCGGCCGCCGGGGGCCCTGCGGCGAGGTCGCCCGCTGCCCGCCGCCCCTAGGGACGCCGCGCTGTGGTAACTGCCTTCCCCTGGGCGCCGGCGGGCGAGGCCGGGCCGGGCCGAGCCTCGGCCCGTTGCCCCTCCGCCGAGGCGGCCCCGCGCCCGGTAACGGCCGCCCAGTAACGGCCGCGGTGGCGAGGCGCGGGCCGGGGGCGGCAGGACGCCGCTCTCCGCCCTCGGCTCCGGGCGGTTTTTCCCTCCGGCCTCGCCGCCGCCTCGAGGCGCCGCAGTAAGCGCTGGGGAAACGCAGCCGATGCGGCCGCAGCCGCGGGGGAGTGAGCGTCGCACTGCCCGAGGACGGGCTTAGCCCGCGGAACGGGCTGAGGGCGAGCGGCCGCCCCGGCCCTCACGGGGCGGAGGAGGCTGGTGCCGGCCCTGGCCGCGCTCGCAGCGCCGCGCCGGGGCGCGGGGCGGCCGCGCCGGGCCCCCCCCGCGCTCTGCGGGCCGGGCGCCCGCTCCGGGAGGCCGCTAGACCCGGAGGGTGACGCTGCTCAGCGCCGCAAGGAAGCGGTTTTGGCCCTCGCAGCTCTGACGAGGACTAGGAGTAAGCGACAACCCGTGTCTGTAGCGTGGTAGCAGCAATAACGTGTGTGCTGATCTCTGGTTATACAGTAACGTGCGCTGAACTTGTTGGCACAACAAAGCATTAAAAAAAAGTGAGCAAACAAAACCCATCTGGGAGCTGAAAAGATCTATCTGTACGTGATTTATTTATTTTTAATCCTAATATTTTCAAACCGTAGATCAGCACGTAGGGGCCTTTTTAAGTGTTTCTGTTGTTTATCCTGCACAAGATGGCTTTTTAACCACTTTGCGTGTGCTGCTAACAAGTTCTCTGCCTTTGTTCTAGGCGTACTGCGGATCAGCCTATCATGGAGGGAACCCGGCAAACTAGGATTTGTCGCCCACACAAGATAAGTGAATCCTCAAAGGTCTGTACCTCTTGTGTTGCCTGCAACAACAAGTTACAAAAATAACTGTTGTTTTTGAGACTGGGACTCTCCTTTAGATGGGCTATGTTGGAGGAAAGTGAGGAATGTTCTGAGTTTCTGGAAGAGATAAAAAACCCAGCAATCTATTTGCTCAAATACTTTTGAAATATGAGTTTGCTATGTTTTGTTTAAAAACAAAAAAAGTAGCAGAAAATGGGGTTCTGCTCATTGTGACTCATAACTTAGAAACCTACATCGTTTCAACACAGTGTTTTTAGAAATTCTGTCATTAAGTGAAATTTTTTTTATGTTGGGAATTTTACATATTGATCCATCTCATAAAATTAAAGCTAGCTACAGAAGCAGAGTTAGGCTTACTCTTTAAACCTAGCCTTTTGTTTTGTATGGAATGGGAGCCATGATCCAACAAACCGTAGTTAATCCTGTGAACGCAGTGGGATATTTTCTTAGGTTTGTGAGGTTCATTTTCTTTGTCTAGGATCTCTGTCAGCACAAATACGTTGATCTCAGTTGGGAATCCACAGAAGTCCATCTTAAGTACCTCTTTATGCAGAATCAGGATGACAGCATACATTTAAAATATGTTAATATCAGCAGTAATTATGTTCATATTGTTTGGTGTCAGTGAAAACTGCTTTTTTTTTTTTTTTTTTTTGTTACAGTGTAAGCACTAGGTTATAGGCATTGCAGAGCAAGCATCTACCTACTACAGTTAGAAAAGCAAAACTATTTCGTGCCTGTCTGTCTTATCAAAGTTGAATGAGACAGAACTCATTTTTCTTTCACCTCCCTGAGGAGTACTGATACTCTTTTAACAATCCAAAAAGAAATTAGATACTTGAATCCAAGGGAAGTTAGAATTTTTACAGCTCTTAAGAACAAATGTTTAAAGATAAAAAGAACTATTTTCTAAATGCATCCCTTCCAGTATAATCTTTTCCTGAGTGCTGATCCTATCTACTATTTAAATGGTTCGGTCTGAATATAATAATAACTTATCGCATTAAAAATTAATTAACTTGACAGCATTGTGTTATCTTCTTGCTGAGACAGCAGCTGTCACTACCTGTTAAACATAGAATTACTGGTTAATGCCAGAGTTGTTCAACAGAATATAATTAGCTTGAGAAAGCTCTTTAGTGTAAAATTTGTCTTGGTTTTGAAATGTGTAACTATCATATGTTTCTTGCTCTCTGAGTGAATGGCTAAGTGGCTCAAATATGTTAATACATTCCGAGTCCTTTTGGTCCTGTAAGTAATCATTTTATGCATGGTTTCTGAAGTGGCAGCAGTTGAACAGGGCAGCAAGGATTTTAGTACTACAAGTTGTCGTAAGCATTTGTGGTCAGGATTATACTGCTGACTGTACAGCCAGCTAAATAAATGGGGATCTTCAGCAACTCTTACATTCTCATGTAATCTGTTATGCAAGATGGTAGTATTAGAGAATATTGAGAGAAATGATCAACTATTTAAAAGGAGGAGAAGGAATGTGGGTTTTGATTTAATCCAATAACTTTGTCTCTCAAGTTAAATTCAGAACGAGGTGCTGTGAACTGTTGATATTACCTGTTCATACGCTAAGAAAACTTTTCTCATGATTGCCAGAAATGTATGGCTTGTCTTCAGCATGTTTATTCTTCCTCCTACCTCCTCCACCTCTAGGCCTCTGCTTGGGCACCTGCATAACATCAGCATTTCTCAAGCTAAAAGAGAGGATAAAATCTTCACAATTTTTAAAGCCCATACATTTTTTTTTCATGTTGTGGTTCTCTGGCAATTATATTGTTCAGTGGAAGTTAGTTCATTGGCTAGTGCTATAGAACGTGTTTTAAATTAGAGACCCTGGTGTGAAGTATGAGGCCAGGGCCAACTCAGAGTTTTGGTCCAGAAAACTTAAAATTGTTGAAGCCTCTCTAGACTGATTTAACTCTGTATACTTGTGTGTATGCAGTTACTCTGAAAGAAGGCTTTTTGGCAGCCTAGCCTCCGTTGTTTGGAAAAGAGCATAAGCCAGACTGAAGAGAAACCACTTGGATATAATGTTAAGGGCATTCATTTGGGAAATTGCATCTCATTAAAACTTTCTTTGTAGATTAACCCCAAACAAAGAAGCAGGCAGAGGCCTAGATGTATGCTACCCCCCTGCCCTTCTCCCAGAGTCAACAAGCACAATGTGATTGTTATAAAGTAGCCTTTGAGTTTTCAGTTTGGAGAGGATGAAAAAGCAAATTTCCATAGGTGTTAATAACAATTTAAAAAAATCAGTTATTAGCTGCAGGGGAAACAATTGCATGGTGAGCAATTGCAGGCCCTTGGGGAGTGGTCATGTTCCCTTTCTGAACCTGCCAGGTGTGTATTTAGGGTTGTTGGAGTTTCAGGACGTGATCCTGAAAGTAAATCAGTAGGCTCAGTTTTGCTGCAGAAGCCTGTCTCTCTGTGCATCATGTTGTAGAAACAGGTCTTGCTCTGTATAATAGGAAAGCTGCTATCCTGGCTAACCCTTATCTGTCACAGTGCATTTGGTTATTGATGTGGATCTGGTCTTTGGCAGACTGCCTGTCACTATACTGTCAACTGTTAAAGGGCAGACATGGGAGGTCGGGCTAATACCAAACTTGGTATTAGCTCAGAAAGATTGGCTGCCATTGTGTCTGGACGGTGGTGAACTGTGTGCATTAATCCTGGACATCTTGTATAAAAGTGTGATTACCAAATTATGTACACAGAATGCATATACAGAGAGAGAGGTTTCCATGCAGCAGAAAAAAACTTGGCTCTAAGATTTGAACTTTTCTTGTCCAGGTGTATAGGGAAGTCTCCCAATGAGTTAACAAACCCATTGATGGCTTTGCTAGACCAAAATAATCGTGTACTGTCTGCCTGGGAAACTGGGAACACACATTTATGATTTTTAAAACAGTAAATGACAAGCAATGGTTTGGGGAAGGAGAGGCTGAATGACTGAGAGACTTAAGGAAAACTCAGGTCAGCTGCATGACCTTTTTTGAAACGGATATAGCCTGAGACACCCTTTTGGGGTCAGAACTGTCTTTGTGCAAATGGGAGACTGGGCAAGATCTGGAGTCCTGTAGCCAGAAATGTTTAAAGCTAACTTACTGCAACACAAAGATGTGCTTCCGTTTCACTCCCTTTCATTTCTGTTGCATGTTCTTACAGGCTCTGCATCTCTGTTTTGAATTTGGTAATTAAAATTATGTATTTGTGTTTAACTTAACCTGGCTTTTATTGAGAAAGATCACAAGGTAACTAACTGTACTAGCATTCCATTCCTTTAGAAGGATGATCCTAAAACCTCTATCACTTGACATACTGGAGTGACCAGTCACTTCAGTATGTCTTCTACAGGACATTTAAAGGGGTGACAAAATGTTTTCAGGTTGGTTCTTTTAAGACTGGTAATGTGAGTCTGTGAGAAGGAAGGAAACACTGACTGCTTGCTTCAGAAGCTCCATGGCATGTTCAGAGCTTGTGAAAAGAATGTCTGGACCAGAAGCGTCCCAGAAGGGCAATTAGCAGACATGGTCTGAGGGCATCTTTCCCTTTTTAAAAAATACATATCTAGGTGAATTCATTAAAACAAAAACTACCTTGGTTTCTGGAAGGAAATAGTAGTCATATGGGAATAAGTTAGCCACTTGTGTGGCTTTGCACATAAATAAACAGCTATTTTTTAAATGCAGTGTGCATGCCTGAAATAATATGGAAAGAAAGATGGGGATTTACTCTAATGAATTTACCAATGCTGAGCTCTGAAAAGATTTAAGGGGAGGTAGCTGTCAAGTAAGCCCTAACTCAAACAATACATAGGCTGAATGAAAATTGGTGCACTGGTGCATGTGTCTCCCCCACTCCAAATATTTAGTGTGTAGCTTGGTTGTGAGGGACTATGTAAAAAGTCATTTGGGGAACAAATAAGAAAGGAAATGTTAGCAAGATATCTGAAACAACGTGTGGAACAGTTTCAGAAAATAATGGTTTTATAAATCATGAGGGAGGAGGTTTGGATATGGCATTATGGAGAAAGATATAGTAGGAAGGGGTAGAACCTGTGCCAGTCCTTCAAAGTGAGCTTAGGCTTGTAGTATGTCACATGCCAACTGATTCAAATCAGAAATTGCAGCACAAATAAGCTTTCTGTCCTGTATGTGAATATCTGTCTTGAGAAAACATTTCAAGAATGCTGGAGTTTTCCTTGCTAAAGAAAGCATCAATCTGATCCTGTTTATCACAGGTATACAGATGGGATGACCACTCTACTCTTGTTCTTCAGAGTCTGAATGAGCAGAGGCACCGAGGCCTCTTTTGTGATATTGTCCTTGTGGTAGATGAACAGAGAGTCCCTGCCCATCGGAACCTCCTAGCTGTTTGCAGTGACTACTTCAACTCTATGTTCACTATTGGTATGCGAGAAGCCCATCAAAAAGAGGTTGAACTTTTTGGAGCCTCGTATATTGGTCTCAAGGCTGTGGTAGATTTCCTGTATGGCAGTGAGCTGTCTTTAGATGGCGGCAATATTGACTACGTGCTTGAAACGGCTCACCTGCTGCAGATCTGGAAAGTGGTTGACTTCTGTTGCGAGTATCTTGAGAATGAAGTCAGTGAGGAGAACTATTTGTACCTGCAAGAACTAGCCTCTATTTACAACCTGAAGCGCCTTGACTCCTACATTGATTCTTTCATCTTGCAGAACTTTGGCACACTGTCTTTCACCCCGGACTTCTTGCAAAATGTTTCCATGCAGAAGTTGTGCCAGTACCTGGACAGCAGCAATGTGCAGCAGGAGTGTGAGCATGACTTGCTGCAGGCTGCCTTGCAGTGGCTTACCCAGTACCCAGAAAGGGAGAATGAGGCTTACCAGGTTCTGGATAACATTCACTTTCCTTTAATACCTAAAAGTGATCTTCTCCATCGAGTCAAGCCTGCTATCTGCTCTCTTCTTCCCAAAGAAGCAAACTGTGAGGGTTTTATAGAGGAAGCAGTGAACTATCATAATAATGTCACTGCTCAGCCAGTGCTGCAGAACAAACGGACCGCTCTGAGAACTAGCGAGGAAAGGCTCCTCTTTGTTGGCGGGGAGGTTTCCGAACGGTGCTTGGAACTGAGTGATGATACCTGTTTCTTGGACATCAGAAAGGGGCAATGGGTAGCAGAAACACCTCTCCCAGCCAGACGAAGTCACCACTGTGTTGCAGTCTTGGGAGGCTTCATCTTCATAGCTGGAGGCAGCTTTTCAAGAGACAATGGAGGGGATGCAGCTTCAAATCTCCTATATAGGTATGATCCCCGCTGTAACCAGTGGATAAAGGTGAGACTTGAGCTGTATTATGTATCTGTTCAAAGTCCTTAATATTTGGAGTGTGTTCTTCATTTTTTTTGTTGGAAGGAAGATGCTTGTCAACATGTAACAATGTATTACAATGTATAGTCAACATGTAACAATGTTTTCAAAAGGGAAATTGACTTGCTTAAATGAGGAAGGAGCTACTTGAATCCTTTGTGTGAATGCTTTAGTTATACATGCAGGGAAAGCGTTTGGGGCAAACTTTCAACTTCACTTAGGAACTAGGCATCTAGCTGAAATTCCTGTTCAGCACCTAACTGCAGCTCTTTCAGATCACTTCTGAGAGTTGTGCTACAGTTTGCCTACAGAAGAGATTGCTTAGTTCATCTTTTTCAAGCAGTAGCACACACAAATACATCAAAATCAGATTTGATATAAAAAGAAAAATCCCTCTGACATTTAGCTAATCGACATTTGACGTATGTCTTCTAGAACAAGCTATTCATTTCCAGTCATATTGTAAAATCCTGCTGCAGATGCAGAACCTCTAAAATATTACACTGTTCCTGCCTTTTTGAGCCAATAATCCTCTGTAATTCAGTTCTGGTTTTGAGTGCCTCCAATATACTTTTATCTGTGACCTATGTACCACTGAAACATTTATAGAGTGACTTGTTTCTTGGATGCTTTCTGTTGTCCCCTCCCCTTTGAAACAGGGTCCTGTGTAACATGGTACTGCAAAGAAACAAAAGTATTTTTTTTGAATACAGTAGATCAAAACCAGTAGCTCTCTTTTTCAAATTAATGGGAAAAAAAAAACAGCTATCCTCAATCATGAACATGCATATACATTAAGCCAACTTGCTTACTGGATGCTTGAAGATGTAAACATGTGTGTGTGTTTTTATTTATTTTTTGACAGGTTGCCTCCATGAGACAACGTCGTGTAGATTTCTACCTAGGAGCTATTACTGACATGCTGGTGGCTGTTGGTGGCAGGAATGAAAATGGGGCGCTTTCTTCGGTTGAGACCTATAGTCCTCAAAAGGATACGTGGTCCTATATAGCAGGTTTGCCAAGGTAATAAAGATAAGTTTGGAAAGTTATCCTGTGTTTGAAGAGTGGTGGTGGAGGGAGCTTATGTGATTTCTTTAGTAGATAAATGAGTATCCTGAGGAGGGAAGCAAAAGGAAAAATAACCAACATTGTATCAGCGAGTAACATACCATATAAGTGATATTTAAGCAGCTATCTCTTCCAGGCCGTGTGCTTCATATCAGCTTGATTAGTTGACTGATTTTGGTTTCAGTACCAAGGTACATCTGAAGGAAGGAAAGGAAGAGGCCTTGTAATTTTGCTGTCCAGGTCTTAATATTTTTCCAGAAGTCACTTAGAGCTGAGTCTTTTCAGAGGCCCTGTTTACGTCTTGAGCAAAGGCTTTTAGAATTTGTTTGGCCTTACTGTGTTGCCTTGCTGTGGTCCTTTTCCTTGTAAGGTGTTTGTCCTTGTTTGGCTGTTTATACTGGCTGTTGCAGATGTTCCAAATTTACCTGTATACAAATACTAGATATCCTTGGCAAAAGTCTCCCTCCCTCTGCCTCGGACATTACTTGTACCTGGGATTGGCATTTGGGTGGTGACTTTGTAAGGCTAGCAGGATAACACTTACTGTAACATCTGAATAGCTGTTTGAAAATTATTTCACGCTCTTGAGAATTACAAGGATATTGGCTGTATGAGTGGTATTTTCATGATACCTGGAACCTGTGGCTTCAGCAGTAGTGCTGACTTTTAGTGGCATCACCAAAAAGATACTTGCAATATGATTTTTAGAGTTCAGTCTTTTTTCCCTTATTCCCTTAGCTGCAGAGCTGCAGAGCCCTAGGCAGCGAGTAAAGGCACAGAAGCCTGTTACCCAGTTCTATTTTTGGTAGGTGCTGCAATGTGAGTCTGATCCAGGCTAACAGCTGGGCTTGAGTGCTCTTAAGAAGCAGGATGCTTTTTTTTCTTCTGTTCGTGTAGGCAGATCTGGCAGTTGAGGCTACACATCACCATCTTCCCTGGAAAGCTGCATATGAGAGTGACTAGTGAGATTCCAGTAACATCTCAGAAATTGTAGCACAGCTGTTTCAAACACATTTTTTCAAAGAAATGTAAATGTGGCCTGACTGCATTGTATGTTGTTTAAAAACACACTTGCCTTAGAACAAGGTTAGATTTTTTTTTTCCTGCCTGTTTTCCTTTCCTCCTTCTACCATATAAAAATGGTCTTTGGGTAAGGTTGCATGATTGGCTTAAGCCAACCGGTTTGTCCCTTTTCGGATGGTTTACAGTCTTGTCTGTCTGTTCCTACTGCTCCCTATGTGTTAGCTTTGGGAATTTTGCAGCCCTGGCACTTGATGAGGCAGGGGATGATGACTAATTTTTGGTTAGACTGGCAAACTAATCAGGCTTGCCAAGCAAATATTCCCCTTGTAGGATAGACCTCAGTTACATCATCTTGGTTGGCTGTTAAACTACAGGGTTAAGCTAGTAGTGTAGTCATTATTTTAAGCTATTGCTGTACTCCAAAGAAATAGTCCTGTATCCTATCTCTGCCTGCCTGCTCTGTCCTGCTCCTGTGCTAATTATCTCTAGTGCCAGCTCAGGTGTTTGTGCAGCTGTATGGTGAACTGTCTAATTTTCCATTTTCCCTATAGTTGTTCTCTTACCTGCTAATACATCTTTAGTTACATCTTGGTGGACACTTAGTACCCACAAATTTTGTGGCTTTCCAGCCTTCTGTCTCCTGTTTGGGAACTCCTACATTGGCCAACATATTGTTAGTAGCATTTTTTATTTTTTATTTTTCAAAAACATACAGAAGAAATAAAGTGAAAATAACAAAAATAACTGTATTCAGCTTGCAAAAGGCAAAGATCAATGCTGAGGTCAGTGTTAGAAACTATCTTTCTGAAAGCAGGTACAAGCTAATGCCACAAGCTCAAGGAGAAATGTATGTTGTAGCAGATGTGGACAGCTGCTGGAAGGGAGTGGGACAGTCTGATGTACTTCAGTGGGACTGGTGTACTTCAGGTGTATTTGCTGACAGCAGAGAAAGGATGAGAGGAATTTTGTGATCTGTTCAAGAGCAGGAGAATGCGTGCTGGTTACAATTGCTTCTGCATATTCTTCCTGTTTCTCTTCAACATACTTCTCATTTTCTGTTGTGGTTTCCTCTGCTATCATATACTTTTGTTTCTCATACTGATTTTCATTCATTTTGCCCAAATGACATCTTCCCCAGCCCTAATATAGCAGCAAGTTGTTCCTTCTCATGCAGGAGGAATTAGTGGGTCCAATCCTATGCCTTCTTACTGTGATAGTCCCATCAGAAAACATGTCCCTCTGTATCCCTCTTGTTTATCACATTTTATATCTCGTCCTCTCTGAAGGAACATCTGCAGTTTTTTTTTTTTTTTTTGGAAGGGGTGTGTGTGGTGGGGAGTGTCTTTGGTCCTCTTAAGTGTATGGTCATGGAAGGCACTCTGCCCTTAGCTCTGGTGTTGCTTCTGACTGCTCTAAGTCAGCAGCTGTATGGCAAACTATTCCTTGGAGTGTAGGCACATGTTGTTCTGTGGTGATGGTCTGTATGTAGCTTGGTTAGAGCTGTGTGAGGTGGGATTTTCAGAAGTTATATATGCTAAAGTTTTTATTCAGTGTGCAGATAAGGATTTTCTTTTCTTTCCAAAGAGAGGCTTGCCATGTGTGTGGAGATTTTCAGGGGAGAAGCAATGGTTGCATCCTTGATACACAGGCCTCCTGTCCACTTCCGAATTCTGTGTCCTTGTTACTGTGCACAGGAACAATAACGCTCCTCGGAGAAAGAGCTTTGCAGACTCCTCCCCGCCCCCCCCCCAAGTGTGGTCAAAACAATGTGTTGTTTTCCTTAACCACTTTTTTTGGAAGGAGCTGAGCTGTTTTGACTGAAATAACACTATCTTACTGGAAAAGAAAACAGCACATCCTGAGGTAGGTGCTTAATGTGGAAAACTTCAGCCAAGCTATCTAAATGATGGAGCTGGTCCAAGTCTGCTATAAGTGAATTTTGCATGAATCTCATAAGGGTTCATGGTTATTGGATATCTTTCCCGTTCCTAAGAGAAGTGCTATATTTTTTAGCCATTCCTCTTGTCTCTTTGGGAGCAATTGCTGCCACAATTTACAGTATGGAGGGGAGTAGCAGTAGCTGACTAGCCTGGCAGAGCAGAAGCTGGTGCAATGTGTTCTCATCTTGAATAGACTTAACAAGAGTGCTGCAGCCATCAGTGAAATTAATTGGGTGGCTCTAGGTTAAAGTCTGGCAGAATAACTGAGAACAGTTGTACAAGGAAATGTGTTGGAACAGGTTAATGAATGACGGTAGCTGTTCTACTGGTTGTATCATGAATAATCTTGCAAGGTTGCAACAGGTGGACTCTTAAGATTCTGAGTAATCACAGCTCGTCTGGGCTTCAGCTGTAGTCGAGGATTCCCAAAGTTTTAATAGATTTGGGCTCTGTGTGGTATTCATTCTGCTTAAGAAGATAAATCCGAGATTTTTCTAGAGCTTACAGAATGGTGTTACTGTGACAGAAGCTGTAATTTTTGCAGCATTATGCCTAGGAAGGTTATTCAAAATTGATGGTTGGCTCTGGTATGTTCTGAATTGAAACTTCTTTCTCCTTAATGCCTCTGTCTTTTCTGTTCACCCTATAGATGATACTGCCAAAATACTTGTTGCATGCATTTGGAGAATGGCTGAGCCTGTTGTGTAGAAGTGTCCTGTTCTGTTGCACACTTAGAAATGACACTGTTTAAACCACATGGCCTACAGAAAGCATTCTTTTTGATTGTTTTAAATTTGTGTAGTTTCAGGCGGTTTTCTATTAATCCGAAGTGTAGTATGTGCAGCTTTTCATCTGTTAGTCCAAGTGAAAGCATCTTAGCCTGTTTCAACAGGTAATCTCCCTATATTGCAAAATAACAAGTTCACAGCCAATTTGATGTTTCAGATATGATTGCCTTTTCAAGTTACTGTTTTAACTGTTGTCATTCACTGGACGTACCTATTGATTAAGGCAAAAAGAAAAACTTTTTCTATAGCAGTCTATACTAGACTGCTTGCATGGGCTTAAGAGGAAGTGTCTACCACTTACCTGTATAGAATTCTGCTCCCTGTTAGTATAGGGAAAGGTTTAGCCTACGTCACCCAGGATCAGTGAAGTTCTTCAAAAGAAAAAAAAAAAAACTCTGAATGTGATAAGATTGCTCTTAGCAGCACATGTGTTGTGCTATGTGTTGGACTCAGTGTCACCATACTCTTCTTGTTTTGCCTTTTAAAAACTGTGTGTTATCTCTCACTGCCTCCATAGTGTGCTGTACTGCACATCTTCCAGGTAGCTTGTTGGTTAGAAATTGTGGGTTTAAAATCTCACCCAGTTTGGGAAAGGAAAAGAATTCAGGTCATCCATCCTGTTTCCTAGATAGGTAGTCTAGCTTCTCAGACCCACCCCTCTGTGTGCGTAGAGAAGCAAAGAGTGTGTCAGTCAGACTGGGTGCCACAGGAGGCTGGATGCTGCTCTACTTTGTAGTCTCTCAGAGACATGAATTGGGAGCCTATCTGCATTACACATAGCATTTTTGGAGAGCGCAAAAGGTGGAATGCATATGCCAACGGAATTTCATGCCTCGTGGAAGCACTGGGCAGGATTTAGGTGCCTCCATGGTTAGGCAGGTTGTGAGCTACAGAATTTTTGAAATGCCTTTTTTGGGTAGCTTTTCGTAGCTATCTTTGAGGGGGTTTTGTTTTGATGTGTGTGTGTTTTATTTTGGGGGGTGGGTTTTTTGTTGTTTGTTTTTTAAATCTTGCCTTTAAGCTTCTGAAGCAAGTGCCTAAGAAGCGAGAGAGTTCTGAAGTCTTCTCTTCAAGTTCCCCAGGGATGGTATTGCAGCCTTTACAGCTGTAGTGTCTGTCTTGGGCACACTACATACTTAAGCCAAGTGTGTCAAGGATTTTTGTTTCTTGTAGCAGGAGCTTATTCAAATAATCTGATTCCGACACTGGTCGGGGATCAGAGACTTTGGTCATGGTCTCTAGAATAATAAATATCTTTTAGTTTTCCTCAGAAGTGTTGTGCTTTCAGGGTAAGTGTGGCTTTTCTTGCTTTTCTTTTCTACCTTCTCCCTTGGCACAAAGTGCTTGATACTTTATGTGTATGGAAGAAGTTATGGTGCAATTTGTGTAGTTGAGACAAACTTACAGCTCAAGGTTCTCCACATTCAGTTTTGAGCTTGTTCAGGCATGGTTCAAAAGCATTCCAGGCTAAAGCAATGTTAACAGGTTTGTCTGCTGTAGAGGTTGAGTTATCTTGAGTCCTTGACTACAAAGGATGGTAGCAGATTGCAGCATGATGTGTATGTTGCTCTGCAGCCCTGTGGGGATTAAATTGTTTGGATTTTTTTTTAATCAATGTGCGAGTCAGTTTGTCATGATGGCTGGTGCTGCAGCTACAGTTTTTGACAAAAAAAAAAAAAAAGTGCAGGAAGGATGTGTTCAAAGAAGCTGAGATTGTCCCTTATCTTAGCATTCTACTTTGAGTTCAAAAGGGTTTGGTCAGAAATATCCTTATGCAAAGTTAAGAACGGCCTCAAGAACTGAATCTGTTGTGGCTTTATTATAGCCAATCAAAGCTACTTTCTCTTTGTCCTATGGAAACAGCATGCATGGTGCTGGTTTCTACCAGGTTATTTTGTCTCATTTCATGACCTGTGATTAATAAGGTCTGTTGACTTGTTCTGAGGTGACTGAAGAAGTTAAAACCTGTAGAGCTGAAGTGGTAGAACAGACAGGTAGCTCATGAAAAGGACATTGAACGTAACATGCCTTTAAATAAACTGGGCTGTGAACACTGGTGATTAAGAACTGATTCATGATCCTTAAGCTGTGGAAGGGGAAGGTGGTAGTAGTTTTCTTGTTGTTTTTTCTTGGTTAATTGCTCCTATTCAGTCTGACAGGTATCATGATTATTTCCTCTTTCTGTCATAGAATCCCTTGCTGAGATGTGGATTTTTTCCTCTCAGGCCCTCTCAGACTGATCCAACCCGAGCACTGGAACAGGAAAATGGGAGAGAAGGCCATGCCAACTAGAGCAGGATGGGTTACTTCTGTTGTATGACACACTGTAGAGGATGCCTTAAAAAGTGATTGTCATACCTTAGCGCTCTGTAGCGAACAGGTATGAAAAGGATGCCTTAAAAAGTGATGGTTGTACCTTAGCGCTCTGCAGCCAGCAGTATGAATGTAGAGAAAAGTTACTGGGTAACTAACAGGATTAGGGATTCTCCTATCTTCAGTTACTGTTAATTCTCTTGTTTAGTATCAATCCTTGTTAAATGCTAGGTATCTCAGTAAAATCCATGAGTACTAAGATGGATTTTTTTTTTTTTTGTTTGCCTGTCCTAGATTTACTTATGGCCATGCTGGAACAGTCTACAAGGAATTTGTGTACATTTCAGGAGGCCACGATTACCAAATTGGCCCATATAGAAAAAATCTGCTCTGCTATGATTATCGCACAGATGTCTGGGAGGAGAAAAGGCCAATGATCACTGCCAGGGGCTGGCACAGTATGTGCACCTTACAGGACCATATCTATTCTATTGGAGGCAGCGACGACAACATAGAAACGATGGCCCGCTTTGACATTCTGAGTGTGGAGTCGTACAGCCCTCAGTGTAACCAGTGGACCAGAGTTGCTCCTTTGCTGCAAGCAAACAGTGAGTCAGGGGTGGCTGTTTGGGAAGGCAAAATTTATATTCTTGGAGGCTACAGCTGGGAAGAAACGGTCTTCTCCAAAACAGTCCAAGTTTATGATAAGGAGAAAAATAAGTGGTACAAAGGAACAGACTTACCCAAAGCAATTGCTGGTGTGTCTGCATGTGTCTGTGCATTGAAACCTAAAACAGATGACAAAAAGAAAAAGACAAAAACAAAAAAACATCAAGATCGAGGAAGATGACTACTTCTAGATAACCAGCCTTTGAGGGCGGACTCCAAAGGAACATTGTATTTAATTGCTTCTTTCTAACCTTAATTCTTTTCTTTTAAAATGGAAACAAAAGAAAGTGTTTTCTGAAGCCTCAAAATGTACAGCTGAATGTGTTTTTTTTTGGATTGAGCTTATGTTGAAAGTTAAACAACAAAAACAGAAGCTCCAAAGAACCTCTACTACTTTATAAAGAGTGAGGTAGCAAGAGAGGTTATGCCACCCTCCTGAATGTTACTGCATAGTCTTTTACTTCTGTGGTTCATGGCATTTCCATGCACATCTTATTCTGTTGATGTTATTTTAAAATAACATTGAATTTTTGGCCAAGGTGATAATGTAGACAGAATGCAGAGTATAGAGTATCCAGCTTGAAGTTACAGAGCAGTTCAGAGGAGTTCAAAAGCATCTGCTAAGAAAAAATGAAATAGAACTTGGACATTGTTATAAATCTTGAATTTTTGTTCCATTAAATTTAATTTACAGTATGTTTTTGAGTTGTTAGTATCAGATTTCTGGAACACATGAGTGTTCAAAGAGAATATTGCTTTTGATGAATGAAAGTCAGATCAGCCTGTTAGGAAATAATTCCACTGTACTCTTAAGCTTCAGATGTTACTATGTGGCTAAAGAATAATGGCGGAGTGATATGGGCTTGGAGTGGTAGCATTGCAAATTCTGAAATCTGGGGAAAATGACATGATTTTTGCATCCCTTCGTGGCAAACTGTGCAATGCTTTTCATAACATAGGAGCAAGCTTTGCTCAGATTTCAAAACCTGCCACAGAATGGGATGAAAACTACCGAAGAACTTGAAGATCGGAGGATTTGGATGGAAAGGGTATAGTTTGCCTGGAGCTTCAAAGCAGATGAAACTGATGCAGTTCAGTGGGAGGTGGCTGAGTATGTTACAGTGTGTGTGTGTTCGGGGGGGGGCAAATGGCAGGAGGAGCCTCTAGGTGAACCTTAACCAAGAGTATGTCCTTCCCAGCCCCTTCAGGCACTAGAAGCTGGGATCTGCTTCATTTATGTTGGGGCTTACAGTGGTCACCCCTGCCAGTACGTGTTTGGGGGAGAGGGTGTACTGGGCACATCTGCTATCAAGAAGCCGATTATCTCAGGATGATTACTTGGGGTTCAGTAATCCGGAAGAAAAGCAACTTGAATTTTTACCTGAGCTAATAGCCTACCTCTGCTTCCCATGCCCAACACGCACACCTTCAAGTTTAAAATGTCTTTTCATGGAACCAATGATTTGAAAAAAAAAAAAAAATCTGATAGGCTTGGTGGGGACTGCAGCTCAGATCGTATCAGGCATGCTACAGAACACCTTCCCCAGCGAGAAGAGTTTAAAATGGAGACAATTAAGTATTCTTAGGGCTGTGTTTAGGACCCAGATGGAGGGACTGTGAATTGCATGTTAGTCTGTGTCACACTGTCCTCTGCATACCAAGTAAAGAGATTTCTAACCCAAATGTTAGTCCATCCTCTACAAACACAGCTGATTCTGCTGCAGATATTAAAATTCCCCGACTGTCTGGCCAGCCTTTGGTCATTCACCCTGGGGCATTTTACAAATGCAGCTCTGATTTGGAAGAAGTTGATCTCCAGCAATCTGATACAACTGCTTTAGTTACTGTAAGAATGCCAGGCCACAGACTAGTATTCCTTCTTCCCAAAAGAGGAGCTTTTTAGAAAGTTTTTAAAAACTTTTATACTCTTTTATAGCACATTTTGCTAACTCAGTCTCGTTTACCATATATTATGTTATTTACTATGGAAGCTACTACTCTAATTGTGGCCCTGTTGTCGCTGTCAGGAACTCGTAACTAGATGGCTCTTTCTGTGTAGTTGGTTGGGATGTGATGCAGCTGTTAAAGCAGCATTTACATTCTCAGCATTGTTAGGCAGTCGGCTATAATTGTGACTCTTGTGCAGCCTCTCCGCAGAGAGTCCAGCTTGTCAGATATACTAATAAACATTCTTTATTTTCAGCTATTGGTGATCTGCTGAGTGGATTTCAAGACCTTTGGTTTAAAGTTTTACTGGGGAACTGTTGATTCCTTCTGCCCGCCCAACCCTCTCAATCCTCCTTTCACATCTCGCTTGTCATACATCATAACCATGTATTTCAGATTTGCCTCTTTTTTTTCCATCTAGTGTACATACAGTTGATATTCTGCTACTCCCTTTTTTGTAACTCTTTACCTCATTATTTGGAAAACACTAAGAAAACATTTTTGCACTTAATGTCATTAGAAGTTCTTGTAATTTAGAGAACCCCTAGATATATTACAAGAATTTACTTGTATTGAAAGAAGTACCTTTCAATAAATTCCTGCAGTGCAAGAAAGTTACAGGACTCTTTCCCAATGCTAAGAAAGGATTTGAGAAACTGGTTACGAGATGAATTTTGTAAAAGTCTTTGATAATTTTTTTGATGTTTTAAAAAATGCCTAAGGAGTTAGTCTTTTACTTGCATTAATGAATTTGTTTTAAAGACTTTGTACACTGCATGAGGTAATGGTTATTCTTTTTTTTTCCTAAAAATAAATACATTTTGGTTATGACAAACTCATTAATGAGTTTTTTTATATATAAATATATATAGATGACTGAAATCCTTGCTATATTGACTGACAACGCCTACTTAGCCTTTGGGAAGTTTTCATGCGTATGTATAGAACAAAGATTTCAAAGACTTTATTTCAGTTAATTGGTTGCTTGTTACTATATTTCCCCCCCCTCTTAATTAAATGTGCTTATGTATTACACTGATGTCTGAAAAAATAAATTCAATTTAGAATATTGTATTCATCAGTGTCTGACTTGTGTGTTGATTTAGTTGATTTTTTTTTACTGATAAAATTGAAATAAATAATTATTTTAAGATGGCATTAATACTAAATGCAGACATTTTAATAGGCAGAAGCCAAATGTAACAGCTGGAACTGAAGTAGAAATATAAAATATTGTATGGCTAATGCACATTTTTTCCATCATGCTCCAAATTGTAACAGTCCTGCATAATTTTTCACGTTCTTTTTGGAGCTGTGATAAAAGACTCAATCCAATTTACAGTGGTTTCAAAGGTAGCGTTTAATGGGGGCAGACTAAACACTGTTATGGCTTCATAACATTAAACTGAATTATGTAGGCAAAATGTAGCTCGATACTCAGCAAAGAAAGTTTGTTTGATTCCACCTTCCCCACCCTCCCCCCGTCATTATCCGTTTGTTGCTCTTTCAGAAGCAAAGGCTATAAATGGATGCGTGACATCTCTCATATTATTACAGACTCCTGGAGTATCCTATGTGTCATTATTGTAAGAATATTTCTATTATTAAGGGAGCAAATCACCATTTGCACATAGAAGACCCGTGGTAGTGAGTGTTGCTAAAAGCACAGTTTGGCAGGTTCTTCCCTTAGCATGGATGTTGTTTGCCAAGCTGTGTTTTAGCATCATCACTCAGGAAGCGTTAGTAGTTTATTAGTAAATGGCATGTTATGTTTTCAAACAGCTTCAAAATAAACTTAAATGCTGCACTGCTCTTTCAAATTGGTGTGCTGGAATTTCATAAAAATGAAAGACAATGTATGAGATGAGTGAATTTCTACTTTCATTTTCACAGTCAAAACAGCAATCTTGATACGTACTTAAGATTGGTACAGAAAGGGTGTATCTTACTGATCTCTGCTCCAACAGATAGAACATCAGCCTGGCTTTTGCACCTGTAAATTCCCCAGACTTCATCTGTAATCTTTGTAAGACATTTTACCTCTTGTGAGGAAGCACTGGTTTCTTCCTACCCCAGGGAAAAATAAACACTGCTCTGCCTCATTTTAAAAAGGCTCCTAATCCAAATTCTGAGGAAAGCTCCTCTTGCCTGACACAAAGTAGCTAACAAAAAACTCCATTTGATCTTCCTACACTTACACGCATGTGTTTTAGCATCAACATGCCAAGGAGCTGCTGCCTGTAAAACTAACGTTAGATAACAAAAATCCCTGGAGATACCCCGAGGAAAAATTGCACAATGGTGTGAAATGCAGTTGTTTTGAATGCTTGAGAACAGAGCAGTAAATATTTCAGATTTCAACTTGAAAACAGAAATTGTGAAGATTAGGTCTGAGGGTCTGTCTGTCTCCACAAGGGATCAAATTGCTTTCTTCCAAATATTGACGATTTCTATATGACATTCCAGATTCAATAGATTCTTGAGTAATGGTAAAAAAAATGTCTAAAGGATTTAAAGAAATACTTTAACCTTTAGTACTCTTCTAGAGAAGCAGTTTAACTTGCAGGAAAAAAATAGCCTAGATTCTAATTGTGATTCTTAGGTTACTGATATGTCTTAAAGGAGCTCTGAACAATCAGAAGTTTCTTTCAGGGGGAAAAAAAACAAGACAAATATAAGAGTTTTTTTAATATCATTTTATTTATGTTTATTATAACAATTCGGCTCTCCTCATCCAGTAGAATTTGTGAAGACTTTGAACACTTCAGCAAGAAGGTGGTGTCATCCCTACATCAGACAAGTGGAAAATGAGATACAGTTTTTACATGGCTGATAGTCACAAAGATAGAAATGGGCCTCAGGATTGCTGACTTCCTTTTCTTTTAATCTGTTAAACTCAGCTGCAGTCCTTTTGATGAATTGCCTTTATTTGAGCAGTCTTAGCAGGAAAGAAGACGGAGTGGAAACAGAAATTAAGAATGACCTCTGGCCAATTCCAGACCATTCTGTTCCCATGACTTTAATGAGTGAGAAGCTAATTACACCTTTAAGAACTCCGATTTTGAGCTATTTTTCAGACCACAGAAGGTAGGTGCACCCCCAATCCAGATGGGAATGTGTTGTTGCTGTTCTGTACAAGACAGAGCGTACACAAATTAAGGTTCCAGCTACGCAGTTTCCTTCTCCCTGTTGATCCACTACCAGATGGATGACAAACACACAGCCCTGCCGCGCATTTGTTGATACTAAATCCATGTTATAGCACCACATGGGCTCTTGCTGGAACTCAGTATGGCTCCGGGAACGAGAATGTAGTTGTGTTTCTATCATGATGGGTTCAGTGAGGAGTAACAAAATGGCGAAAAGAAGGAATTTAGAGGTGAGATAAAGGTTCTTCTGAAACTATTGCCCTAAAATAGACTGCATTACATGAGAAGAGAGAAGGCTCATACTTAAGATAAGGAAAGATGAGACACAATTCTTCCAAAAGGTCTGCATAGATAATTGGAACAGAATATACTGAGTCAAGCATCCACACAATCTACTAAGGGCTTGTCTAGACTTGAGATTTCTTTCAGACTTACTTGAACTATTTCACGCTTAAGTTCCTTGCATGAACAAATTAAATGTGTATGTTACAAATTACCAGAAAGCTTATTACCAGAAAGAAGGCGTTCGGAGTCCAGTGTGCTTCAGTGCTTTCTGGAACAAAACACTTCCTATTGGCATCCTGTGTCACTTTGCTGATTGCTTCTAACTGTACAGCCTTTCCTGCACCGGTGCTGTCTCAGCTCCCTTTCTAAACACAGAGATGCCTATTGCTAACCTGTGCAATTTCAGGTCATAGAAAGTTCACGAATTTCTAACTACTCAGCAAGCATGTTTCAGTAGTCAAGATACTCTAAAGTACAAGGTTTTAGATTAAGTTTTCTTGGGAAAGCCTCAGGACTGAAAATCCAGCAGAACACTATTCAGAGCATTTAAGTGCAGGCAGCAATCCGAAAAAAAAGTTTTGACAGCAAATACCTCAACAAGCTCTGCAAAGAAAGGAAAATAACTTCATCTGGGCCGTCAGATGTTTTACTACAGCCATTAGCAGTAGAAAGGACCTCCTTCAACAGTGAATTCTGTTCCAGGTACCGCAACATGTAACTCCTTTTGTATGCCTGGGCACTGCAAGGTAGCTAAGTCTACCTCTGGCAAAGTTCAGCGGGTTTCTGTGGATATTATATTGGAGAGAGACTGTAACTGAACTCTGCCAATGACATCTCTGTTGATATCAACCCAGACTAGGCTGGTTGGTTGAGAACCTGAAATTCAAGGAGCCAACTGAACCATCATCAGAGGCTCCTGCCTCAGGTCCAAGAGGGAAGATGACTGCTTCCAGTAAGTATTTTGTGTGTCTATTGAAAAGAGCTTCCTTCACAACGCTATTTTGGTGCTACTGTGGGCACGGGACTGATATCGCTATGCTCCCTTCATCTCCTGTTGCTTTAAATAAATAATCTGTTTCTGAATGTTCTCTAACACACAGCAGCCACCTTAGCTTTTTGTGTCTGGGTGCCCCAGTGCACAGTATAGTGTTGGCTGGGTTTTTTCCTCCCGGTTGAGTTCCATTACCAAAACAACTGGAGAAACAACAAAGCCCTTATTGCATGTAGAAACTACGAGAATGAAAGTGCCACACCTCTGAAGAAAAGTCTTCTAAAGCTCTCAGCACTATGAAGAAACTTTACATGGACGTGGATAAACCTTTGATAAACAGAAAAATACTCCATTCTGTCTCTGAAAGAACAGTTCAAAGGGGCCCATCGGTTTCTTCTGTTCAGGAACCTCGAGTGTACAAACCCTCAACCTCCTGAGCATTGTTTAGGCTTATGATGTAGTAATATTATATCATAAGATAAGCAATTCCCAAGCATGGATAGAAGGCTAAGGAGAATTACAGTAGTTGCTATTGGGAAGCAACTGACTTGCAGTATTTTATTCAGCTCACTGGCTAATGTAAGACAAGGCTGTCTGATTTCCAAAGACGTGATCCTCCACTGCTGTTGATCAATATTCAAAATAGTTAAGTGGGTAATATGCTGTGAGTAACATTATTTTACTCTCCCTGCGACTCTTAAGAACACTGTAGTTGTGTATTTTTCTCTCTGTGTATCAATTATTTTAAGTCTAAAAGGCAAAATATTGCTCATGTGCTTTGGCCATTGACATAAAGGATAGAAAAAAACAAAACTGCTTTGAGCAATGTAGTGACTAGTAATACAATTATAGACCACTAGAAATGGCAAAAATGAATTACAGGATAGAACCGAGGAGGAAACTTTCCAGCAGGTAAAAGTTTCTTTAAAGAATTCTATTACGATCAAACTTACAATATTACAAAATATTGTGGTAAAATTTTAACAGACATTACCATGAGACTGTATTAAGACAGGATGAAATTGGAGGTGTTATTAATTTTGCTCAACTATAAAATAATTGCGTCCTCTCTGCCCACAACCCAATTCTGCCAAATCTGTTTTGGCTTTTAGCAATATTGGTACTTGAGTTAACCGGTTCTCAGACGGGAGGCTGTGCTCATTTGTGTTTTCAGCCATTTGCAGGAGCAACCTTTCCAGCAAACACAGTCCGTTTACTTAGGCAGGACTGCGGGCAGGAGGGAATTTTGCCTTCAGCCAGATGAGCTATGTAAGGATTTTTTTTTCTTTTTACTCCATTATTTACTTTGTAAATCAGACTCCTGTGCAGAGAAGGGGGTTTCAGGTGTATGAAGTCCTTTATGTAAAATCCCCACGTACATCTCTCCCCCTCTACTTTTTTTTTTTTTTTTTTTTTTTCCCCTTTTAATATTAAGCAGCTATTTTCACTGCTGGGTCTCTGCCTTAGGACAGAGGAGCAACACTTGCTAGAACAGAAAGAAAGGGAGTGGATTAGGGTGTGTCAGCTGAAATGACAGAAACGGATAGAGAAAATCATTTACTGTAGCTCCTTCCCATTACTCTCATGAACACACATGAAGTGCTGCACTTCAGCGAGTAAGAGGGAAATGTCTTCGTTAAAAATTGAAATGGACTAAGTCTTCTTTCTGTCTTCACTGAACCTTCTCTCTGAAAAAGTCAAAATCACAAAGTTCCTTAGGAGCACATCGTTTATTTCCTTTTCTTCTCTTCAGCTTTCACAGCAACTTTTCACACCACTTACTCCCCAACTTTTGCAGGATCCAGCAGTTTGCTCAAAGAAAAAAATACGGAGTAAATTAGCGATTAGTTTAATGGCTTCTTGCCTGAGGGGTGAGGGGGTCAGCACCGCCAGCTTACAAGTACTCAGTTATGACTCAGTCCTCTTAAAATCATGATAGGCTTAGTCACTTTATTATTATTTTTTCCAAATACAAATGCCGAATTCGTTACCGCTTTCGCTATCTGGGATGAAGGCTTTTTTTTTTTTTTTTTTTTTTGGGGGGGGGGGGAGGATTTTTTTGGCGTTTGAGCCTTTCAACCTCCGCAAACGGCGGGAGGAAACACGCTCCTGGAATGGAGCTGAAGCTAAACGCCTGAATGCCTAAAAGTCCCGGGCTCCCCGGCGCAGGGCCCGCCCCGAGGGCCGGCTGCAGCCCCCCGGGCCAAGCCACCCCCCGGGCCTCGGCGGCGGCATCGCCTCAGGGCGCCCGGGCGCGGCGCCGCGGTGAGGCGGCCCCGCGCGCCGTTGGCGGGCAATGGCCGCCCGCCTCGTGGCAGAGCCCTGGGGCCGAAGATGAAGCTTTTTGGCTGCCTCGCCCACGTCGGGGCTCCCGGGCAGCCTGGCCCGCCCTCCCCTTCCCGCCCAGAGCAGTTCGGCCCCGACCTCGGCCCGGCCCGCCCGACGGCGCCCGCCACCCCCCGCCGCCGGGCCCCTTCCCCAGCCCGCCCCGCCCCCGGCGGGGCCGGCACTGCGCCTGCGCGGCGCCGGTGCCACCGCCTCCCGCCGCCGCCGGCGGGCGCGCGCGCAGGCGCAGAGGAGCGCCGCCCCTCCCCTCCCCTCGCCGGCGGGGCTGTGCGCAGGCGCAGTGCTCGCCGCCTGCCCGCCCGGCTGGTGCGTGCGAGAGAGAAGATGGCGGCGGCGGGGGCAGCAGCGTGAGGCGCTTGCGAGACGCCGAGCTCCCTAGTGAGGCGGGGCGCCATGGCCGTGAACAGCGCCCAGGTGGGGGCCGGGCCCGCGCTGCCGGGCCGGGGGGGGAGCGGGGGGCGCTGCCTGCTTGGGCAGGGCGGCCGGGCCCCGCGGCGCGGCTCGCCGGAGGGGGGAGCGTGGTGGCCGGGACTAGGCCCCGGGCGATTCTGCAGCCTCATTGAGGCGCCTCGGGGCGGGCGGCGCGGCGGGCGCGGGGCCCGGGCCGGGTGCGGCGCGGCGCGGGGGCCGCCTGCCGCTGCCCTTTACGGGATGCGGTCGGTGCTGCTCCCCCATCCGAGGCGTTGCGGAGCGGGGAGGGATGGGGAGCCACTCGGTAGGTCGGGCTTTTTTCGGGGGGGAGGTTGGCGAGGAGAGCGGCAGGGGAGGTTCTATAAAGGGAAAGAAATAAGGAGATTTGTAAATTAATCCTCCTCCCCCCCCCCCCCAAACACACCGTAAACCTCGATGCATTGGGGTGCGAAGTGCCGCAAGATCGTAATGCGTGGGAATGGGTGTGCAGTTCCGCCGTCTCCCACTAACCAAACCAGCCAGAAGAATTACACATGGAGTAACAAAATCTGCAGGCAGACTAGCTTTTCTTGGAAAGTCAAAAGCTCGATGCTTGGGTCTACTCTAGTTTATGCTTAAAACAAAGCAAATGGTCGAATGGGTCAAGGGTCTTCCCTCCCCTCCCCCAAGGAAAGAAAACTTTAAAGCAAAAATTTCTGGCAATATAAATGTTGCATTGGGGTGTGCATTTGCAAAACTTCGTAAAACTTTATTCTTTAGAGAGTAGTGAAGTTTAGAAAACTTAAATCATGTTAAGTGCAGTTCTACTAAAGAATAGCACTTCTTTTTTGAGGGGGGGAATCTTTATTAAAATTTTAAGTATTTCTAATGTGATAATATATTAGCCTCTTTATTTTTTCTAAAGGTTGACAAAGGTATTCATACATTAAAATTGTATGCTAGTGGTACTGACTTTTTGCTTTAAAGAGAAGTTTGCAATTGGTGAAAACTGTCATGACATTTCTTATCAAGATTGATTTTTTTAAAGTTTTTTTTTGCGGTAGATGTTCTGAGAACAGTTATGGTTTCTGAGGTTTGTTAAATTTTAATGTGCAAGGCTGTGATTATAGAACTTTGTATTCTTAAACTTTCTTTCACAGTGGAGAAATCTCACTCTAGTTCTAGTACATTGGTTGACTGACCTAATGAATGGTAATTAGAATGCAGTGTATATCAAAAGGCAGTGTGGAGGAAATTGTGTCCAACTCAGGAGCTGTTTCACTCTCTGCTTTCTCCTTCTCTTGAGTATTAGAGAGCAAAATACTAGACAGGAGCGCATGTAGCCAGTTTGATAAAACTGTGGGGCTTTCATTACGTTTTATTTTTTAATTTAAAACAATAAAGGGCATTTTTGTGTCTGTACTTAATTAAGTTGCTGTACTTACGTTGAAACAGTGCATACCCATAATTAAAACGAGACTGCAGATTCATCTTTTTTCTTCGCCTAGTTCTTGTTTTTTGTCAAGTGAAAGTCTTTGGATCTGGTCCTTTGTAGTTACTTGCTGTCAGTATTGTACTGTAGATCAAACCACTCTGTAAGTAAAGGTAGATATTTAGGTCTCTTGAGGATTGCTGCTTAAATTTATGTATAATTCAGCAAACAGATCTGTAAGATTCTTTTTTCAGCTAATGCTGTCTTCATGTCATTAAACACAGCCTCTTGGTGAGTTTTTTTTCCTCTAGTATATTATAAACCGTTTATTTAAATGGTGCTTTGTATTTATATGAGCACGCATTCTAGAGCAACACAGCACTGTAATGCTGAAATAAGGTAACGATGTTTTGTACTTTGGGGACAGAGGACATGAAAATAAGTTTAGGGATGTAGTTTTGCATGTAGGTATTTCCTTTTAATTTTAGGATGACAGCATATAGGTTATTTCCTTTTAATTTTAGGATGACAGCATATAGGTATTTCCTTTTAATTTTAGGATGACAGTGTTGAAGATTAGTAGAAGAGTTTCAGAGAGAATTTTGATAAGTCATATTTTAAGCACATGACTAAATAACATTATTTAGTTATGTTCTTGTCATCATGTGGAGTCCTAGGCAGAAGTACTTAGTTTGCCATAATTGAGACATTTTTTGTCACGTAGGGGAAAAGTCTTCTAGAAAATCATGCTCTTCTAAATATCATAAAATGTGCCATCAGGCTACTGCCAATTAATGGATTCATGAAGTGGTGTGCAGAAGTAGTCCATAAACTGACTTGCATACTCTTAACAAGTGGACCATGAAACGTGCCCATATTGGATATTTTGAAAGGAGGATTAATTTTGGATTGCCAGCTATTCAAAAGGTATATCAGTATACATTATTACAGTTTTTATATGCTGATCATTTATAAGTCTGTATTTCATGCAGCTATTTCATAATCATTTAATCAGATTCTTAAGTGTTGCTGTCACTTTTGGACTTCTGGGTGTGTTCTGAGTATATTTAAAATCTGTAAGATGCTTTTTTCTTAAAGCAAACTGGAAGTAAACCTGTTCTATCACTACTGTTCCGTGTAACACTACAGATACTGAGCTGATTTAACACTAGATATATCTGAAATCGTTTATCAAAGAAGACGTTAAATCTTCCTCTTTTTAAAAAAAGATTTTTAAACAAATATTTCTGTGTTTTGAAATAGTAGGACTCTATAGGAATGTCTTGAAGAGTTGTCCCAGTGACTTACCATTTTTAATGGAATGAATTACACTTCATTTATAAATCTTGTGAAAACAAGTTAAACAAAAAAAGGATACCAACACAGAATGAATCATTTATGCTTGCTTTGTTCTTTAACTCTTAGTCTGGTTTCAAATTAATCTAGTACCATTCTAAATATGCTATATTGCCCCCAAATAACCTGAAGTAAAAACCAGTAGAGTTGCTATTTGGAAGAAGCTGATCAAACTTGTAAGCTGCTCATCCTTACCCTAGCCAGTATCTGGCCTGACAACCAGAATAACTGGAACTCAGAATACAGCATGCAATTTGACTCCTTGAAATACTGCACTGCAAACTACCTCTTTTATGGCTGGCTTGGAGTGTTGCTCCCTGTTACGGGAGTAGTTTGATGTTCCTTTAAGCCAGTGCTCTTTCTAGAGTAAAACAGTCTCTAGGCACTTATTCCTGTGTTGCTTTTATGTTGTATTGCCTAAGTTTTGTCAGTAACCTTGCTTAGGAATTTATCTGCCTCAAAAATAATCCTAAAAAGTGGTTCTTACTCAGCTAGATGAATTTCTTTTGTTACCTTACTTGCACGTATGCGTATGTTTCTAACATGATAATGTTGTTACAGGCAGGATCAAGTAGTTGCAGAGAGGGCAGTGTGTGTTTTTTGTTTTGTTTTGTTTTGTTTTCTGTCAAGTCCCTGGAATGCAGTAAAAACGATGTGTTAGTTGCAGGGGGCACCCCAAGCACAAAATGAAAAGTTGCTCTGGACAAGCAGTACCATTGGATGGGTTTGGAGAGAGGTGTTGAAGTGCATCATCATACTGTGATGGCCTGTCCTGCTTGGTCATTCTTTTGTGTTTTAAGGGAGTAAAGAAAGTGGACCCCCCCCCCCCCCAGTTCTGTTTTCTTTTTCTCTTAGAATCCCTCATTCTTTGCTCATAATTGCTTGGTTTGGTCCTTCTGCTAGAGCTCTTGCCCTCGCAGAGAGTAGCTTTTCTGGGCTTCTGTGTTCTCGGGCAGCAAAAGTAGCTGCAAGTTTGGGTGGCCAGAAGGGATCGTTTCTAAAATGTGAATGGTAAGTCTGCACAGGGTAGTGTGAATGTGGGCTGGTTGTTTTAAAAAGGAAGTCTGAGAAAATTGACATAGTACTTATTTGTGTGCCAACGTGCAAATAATAGAGTAAAAACTCTACAGTTTTTCTGAGTCACTGCTATTCTGTGAATTTTAGACTATAGTATTGGCTCAGAGACTTTTTTAGAATGGATTCAGCCATTTACATATTAATAAGTCTGGTTTTTGTAGGCAGTTGCTTAGACACACTGCTGTTGCCATTACTGTAGCTATTAAAATATTTGTAAAGTTAAAGTGGAGTTCTGCTTATAGGTAAACTAGGCTGTTCAGTTTCTGTTTATTGATATGTATGCAACATGCTGTGTCGTACAAAACAGACAAATCTGTTGTAATAGAACTTGCTGGCCTTGGGCCATTGGATTATAGTCATTTGTCACTCTAATGCCATTTCAGCAATGTAGATGTTCATTTCCAAAGAATTAAACATGCTAGAACTGCGTTTTTTCTTTTTAATAGAAGTATTTTAGGTATGATCGTTAAACATACAACTCAGGATTATGGAACAAAAGATTACGCTTCATGATGGAAAAAGTGTGTGTGTGTAGATGTATCTGGGCATATATATGAATACTCTAATGGAATAATCTGATATTTTAGAATTGGGATTATAAGCCCTATTTTTGTTTTACAAAACTGTAATTTATGAGTTAAGGCTACTTATAATAAGCAATGTTCACAATAAAAATGAACTTTTTACTGTATTTCTTCCGTAGATTATTTTTAAAAAACTGTAAAGATTTTTTCAAGATTAGAGTTCAAGAGACTACATCCATTAATTCCCCAGGAGAGCAGAACTTTAAAGTATGTTATTCTCTTTAATTTTTTACTTGTCTCTTAATACTTGATTTAATTGCAGGTGTCCCTAATATTTTAAATACATCCCCCCCTTATTTGACACCATAAAGTCTTCAGTGCATGCTGCAAGGTCTATTTTTTGTAGTTAGATGGGAGGTACTTTAAATCACAGTAGTCCGGACATAGTGATTGTGTTAGGCTTATTTAAAGCATACACCTCCCCCCCCCCCCCAAAAAAAAAAAAAACATATGCTTAACTTAAAACTGAGAAAGAGATGTTGATCTTCTGATAGTTACAAGAATTGCCACAGTAGAAACTAAAATAAATGTTCAAGCATGGTTTTGGGAACGTTGCTGTTCATAGTATCGTGTGAATTCCTGTCCTCATATGTGAGAGTTCTAAAAGAAGCATTTTATACGGTTTGCCTTGGAATTTTATAATCTAAGAAAGAAAGGGATGTGGAACAACTTTCATTGAATGTAATGTTAATACCAACTGGAAAATCATAGAGTTCTGTAACTCTCTTATTTTGATAAAGGGATTGGGATCAGCTTTGAGCAGGAAGAAGTGAAATACCATATCTGTAAGAAACTATATAGAACATCTCTCTAAAGGTCATGTGAAAGAATCAACTTAAAAAAATTCCTCAAAGAATTATGTGTATGAAAGACATTTTTTTGGTATTTTTTTTTGTTTGAACTAAACTGAACATACTAGCAGAAATAGCAATGCTGTATTCCCTTAGTGCAATGGGCAAGTTTTTTCATACAACGTTTAGAGTTTACAGTAGTAGTTCACAAATATCCTGCCTCATTTTTCCTATGAAAGTTACAGGTTAGTATCCTTCATGCAAAGAAAGTGAAGGCATTTGTCATGAAAGCATTTTATCTTGTTTGAGTGGGATTATTTTGCAAGTAGTGTAGCAATGTATAACCAGTGGTGGTGATCCTTACACTATCAAGGAAATATTCCTCTTTTCATGATGATTTAACAGCTTTGCCATATGCGCATATCTATCTCTACGGGAACATATAAATAATTTTCTCTTTACACTGTGTAAGGGAAAAAAATTTTTTTTGAAGTTGATTTAAGATAGCCAGTTTTATTAGCATTGAAGCCTCCCAAAATGCAGACAGGATTACCAGGTTACCAGATGACAAGAATAGGTTTTCCAGATGTGTTGACTTTTGTTATATGAATTTATCAAGACTTCAAATTATGTATATGTTATCAAACCACAGATTTTTCCACTCCCGGTTTTCTGATGAAGAGGCATTGTTGCATGTGCCACCCCTTTGATCTGGCTCAGCATAAGCCTTAAAGAGAAAAACGAACACAGAACTTACCTTCTTTACCAGATGGGAGTGAATGAAACTGGACTGTGACAGCAAAAAGGGACAGTAGAGCCAAGTTATTGATAATCCCTTTGATTCTTCCTGAAAGCATTTAGATGGATGAAGAGGAAAAGTAAAGAAGTTCAATTGTTTAGTTTAAAGGAAAAAAATAGACCGATATTCAAATAATATTTTTGTGCCGTGCTAGTTGGTAGAGGATTTGATTAAAATTGATGTTATACATGAACATAATATGTTTTTTTCGACTTACAATATGGGCAGATGCAACAAAAGGAAAGGAAAATAAACCGTAGAGAGAAAGAGGTATGTTCAGCACAAGTTAGAATTGAAATGCTGGAAGAATCCAGTTCTCTTGAGTTGCAGCCTCTTCAGTCTGGCCATTAAATCATATGGTCTCTAATAATAGCTAGTGGTTACCAAAGAAGGTAAGAAATACTGCTGTGATGTCTGCAAAGCACCAAAAACCTCACTTGCTGTACTTTTCTGTTGTCTTCGGGATACAAATCCAAAACTGACACTATTTGAAGTTTTATTCTGTGGAGTATTGTTATTAATTGATAAAAATGAAATATTGAGAATTACCTAAATTAGTTACCTATGACTTCTTTCCAATTTTTTCTTTTTCTCAACTAAGAGCTGTAATACTACAGTATTAGCTTACCAGTTCAGTGTTGTCTGCCTTGGCCACTATCATAGGCTGTTATCCCTTAACAAGTAGTTTAAGCTTCCGTGAATTGCACACAGTGAAACTTCCATAGCAGAACTTGAGACAACAGATAAGGGATTATGCTGTTAATGTGCTTTCATAGTAAGCAAGAATTAGATATATAAAATTATCATCCTGGAATTGCAAGCAACAGAAAATGTAAGCACAGCAGAATCGTCAGCTTTTAGGGCAGGAGAACTGTTAAATTTGCTCGTGTCAACAAGTTTGCACTCGCAGTTTTTTGAACTTCTGTTCAAAAGCAGATTTGGATTGTGGTGGTCACTCTTGTTGCTGCCTGTCAAAAGGACTTTAAATACTTGCTGCTGGCTTATGGTGTTTCAGTTCTGAATGTTGCCAAAGAGTCAGTTTCCTTAATCAGGGAGGTTAAAGGCAATAAACATCCATTAGCTTAAGTACTAATAATTGTCACAAAGGCTGCTGTGGGTTTTCTGATTTGATGTAATTGCCTTCTTAAAGTAGAAATTTCCCAGAGTTCTTGTCAACATTTACTACTGGAGGAATGTATTAGGGTGAGCATGTACGCGTTTGCTTTTCTTTGTGCTACTGTTAGTAATGGTAGGTACTGTGATCAGAAATTGCAGTGGGCTAACAGGAATTCCTCACTGAGATTAGCAGCTCTTGACTGTGTGTGCTTACCTGCCTGTACAATATTTGCATGGTAGTATGACTTTACATTTATTCTGTTTTTTTTCTATTATTTATTTATTTTTTAAACATTTTCTCTGGCCTAAAAATTGAGGGCTCAGCCAAGAGCCAAAGTGTGTTACAATGTTTTGCTTTACATACCAAATTTTGTTTATGTTTGTGCTTCAAAATTATTTATTTTATGACAGCTTTTTTTAAAGAAGAATCTGTAATTAATGCACAACAGCTTATTGTGCTATCTCTGAAGGTCAGCTGCCAAGTATGAGAGTACAATGCGTCAGTGTTTTCAGAGCAGCAAAAAGTTGCAATATCTGATAATGACAGATATCGGTACTGGAATACTAGTTCATACAGTATTTTCTGTCTGTCTTAATGGCTGTTTTTCGAATAACAACAGTATAAGTGATTGTGATTGTTTTTACCAATTTTTTTTGATGGTTCGTAAGAATCTTTTTTCTGGATTTGGAACAAAAGGCAACATATAGTCACATTAGAATACTGACAGAAAATCTATAAGGAAAGACGTGAAGTAGCATTGCTGTCAGGGCATACTCATTTGAGATGAGCTTCCTAAAAACTTAGCTTTAACTTTAGCTACAGTATCGTTATTGTACAGTGAACCTACTGTCACATTCAGATCCAATTTTTAATACTGCCATTAAAAAAAAAAAAAAGAAGCCCTGGGTCTTTAATTAGTATTTATTCTCTGTATTTTAGTTGCAGCAGTGTATTCATTTGTGAATGCATTCGTGTCTTCATAAAATTGTCTTGCAGATACCTTAAGCTGTAAAACTGTCCCAGGAGGAACTGGCAGAAACTTCATTTGGTGTATATAAGTTAAAAAGACAACACACACACGCGCGCGCGCACACACACACACATACATACATACATATATATATATATAATATATACACACACATACTATATGTGCGTGTATATATATACAGAAATATCACTTCAAAATATAAAGTTCTTGTCATGGGTAGTGTCCAGTTATCTCAGGTTTCCACCTGCCTTTTATCACGTAGTACTGTCAGAATTGTTGAGCAGATGGACAGCTGCGTATGTATATTCAGAATCAAAACAATAGATAGTGACTTCAGTTTTCTGTCTGGCAGGAGGACATATAGCATAGATGTTTGTTGCATGGTGAAGTAGTGGAAGGTTTTTGGAATTCCTATAACAGTTACAGAGCTTAAAATGTAGGAGAGTTGCCGTTATGTATGCGGTTATAGTTGCATTTCTTTTTTTCTTGTTTCCCCTAAGTCATTTACCAATTACTATGCTTTTTTCTTGAGATTGCAGTTTCTTCGTTTGCTGGGTTTTTATGAGATTATAACACATCTTTGGAAGATCATGACTCCACAGTCTCCTTTGCTCCTGACCACTTGCACCTGTTGCTTACCTCCTTGCCTTCTCCACCAATAAAAGTGCATGAGTTTATTGTCAGATTAATTGGGAAAATCACTGATCCGTTCAGTGTGTACCAAAAATGGCACAAGAGAAAAGATGGGATTGTGAATCCAGCAGGAGGAAAAGTGGCCAATGCTCTTTTGATAGGACTTTGCAGAACATTCAGAATAACAGAACTTTCTGGGTTAAGTCTCATTCAGCTGTAATTCTGAGCATTCAGCCCTTCTGAAGTTTAGGGTTGAATGTTAAATTAGGCCCCCATAATAGGCGCATCAGTCATCAATAGGTGGGCTAAATTACCTTCTTAAGGTGCTAATCTGTATTCCTTGTCAGGATGGAGACCAGATAGCTAATTTTTCCCTCACCTAATTTTAGCTATCTTAAATCCTACGGTGAGTAATTGCTTGTGAAAAGCATTGTGTGGGTGACTTCTCTGTCTTTGGTACTATTAGGGATAAATTTCAGTTTTCCATGAGACTTAGCTACAGTTATTCAGATTTTTTTCCATTCTTTTCACACTGTTCCTAATCTTACAGTGTATTTTTCAACTTACTTGACAAACTGGGTCAGCAACCTGCTTTACTACCCACTGTGGAATCATCCCCAGGACAGGTCTGTAAGTCTCTGGGAATGTGTGTGTTGTGGAAATAAGCAAAGAATGCATCAAGCATACATAAAAGAGTTTTTATCAGATAAAGATACAATCAGTCTTAATTTTTGTGAGCTTTGCTTTTGAGTACTTGTTTTTAGTTTTTTTTTTTTTTTTTTTTTTTTTCCTCCTCCGTGTAGTTTCCTCATCTTAAATAATGGGATGCCATTCTGAAACTCACATGTAGCAGCTCCAACATTAGAATCTTTATCTACATGGAAAGGGCATGGAAATCTTCTATTTAAGGTCATGGAACAATTCATAAGAGAAGGGAGTTTTAATAAAAGGAGTTGAGATGCATACGGTTGTAATTTGTTTCAGAGAGACTTGACAATGTACAGAAATATGATTCCAAAATTTGAGATGATCATTCAGTTTTTGGAGAGAAGAGTGTTCTGACAGGAGTAGAGCATCTCTTCCCGTTTCTTGTTCTGTGCTGTCTCCACCCATAACTTTTGATCTTTGGTCTTCTGTTCATCTAAAGCTTGTTTCTTGTCTTTCAACTGGTTGTAATCCGTATTCCTAGACCACTTAAAAGGGTGCTTAGTTCAACTGTGTTTAATTTATTAAAACTCAGGGCAGTTTTTGTTCTAAAAAACTCTTCAAAACTCTTCAAAAACTCTTGTTGCAATTTTTCTTCCTAGAGCTCCCCTTGCCCTCCCTTTTTATAGCCTTGTCCAAGTCTGTATGCTAGTCTTACTTTTTAAAATTCTGGATTTGAAAGTTAACAATTGCCTCAGAGGTAGCTGCATGTATATTAAGCACAGAAAAAGAAAGGCTTTCTGTTGTCAGGGCACTGCCAAGGATCTCTGAAGCTTGCTAGTGGAAGCTCCTGCCAGGAAAGCAGCTTGCTTTTTTTTTTCTTTTATTTTTCCGCCCTTTTTTCCCCTCCTCTCTCCCCTCCCCTCTGTTAGCCCTGAGTATCATGACTTGCTGGTATAGAGACGTACTGGTTCCTTAATTTTTAGAAACTGTGTGTGTGATAGAACATGACTTGTCACTCTGAAGGGATAGCACATATACTCTTCCACCTGAAGGAATTGAAAGAAGCTCCTTGAAGGCAAGTCCTTTCAAACCTTAGTTGCTAAAATACGTGATAAATAAAGATTCTGTGAACTTCAGAAGACTTATGATTTGTGTGTGCAATTTGGATTTAAAAATGTGTTCTCTACTTGCAGAACGAATTTTACTAGAGCCTTCTTAAAAGTTTGATCTACTGTAAGTATCTGGCAGAAAAGTTTGCAGCACTGATGATTTTAGTCTGGTGAAGATAGAAATAGCTAACACACAGGTTTTTCCAATGGGAAATACTGGGCAAAATTGGTAAGAGATTATTTTGCCTGCCTTACCTGTAATAAAATAGTAGTAAAACTGGCTACATTCTCAATTTACTTCATGTTAGGGTTTTTCTCTCCTCAGTACTTATCATACTATAGTAAATCAGAAAAAATCAGGTGTTCGTTATTTTTGTTTTTCATTATAGAAGTTTAAGATTTGTACTTTCACCTCAGTAACTCGTTCAGTGCAGGCAGAACTCTGAACTAAATTTATCTGCTCAACTCTGTTAGTCAAAAGCTTGGAACTGGTATTTTTTTCAAATCTCTGAAAGAGTTGGAGTCTTAGTGATAGCAGTTTTACTCATGATTCTTCTCGAATTCACAATTGAGGAAGGACCTATATGCCCATTTGTAAGTGTTTATTTTTTCCTTTAATAATTGCAATGATTGCCCACTTGTAAAATTTAGTAGGAACGTATTTTGTGTTTGGCTTTCATTGTTATTTAACAGGTTACATGAAAGTAGATTGGAAAAAGTTACTTCTCTGGAACACTGGCAGATGTTCTATGAGCTTGTACTTGATGGAAATGGTGGTGTAAAGGTATCAAATTCCCTCTTTTACTCTCTGAGAAGCTAAGAAATTTGATGTAATCAGCTCTGACACTTAGTTGTCATCTTCCCTCTTGCTTACTATTTAGAAGGTACTTACCATGCATTTCTGCCAGAGTCCCCAAATCACCAGTCATTTGCATAACACGTGAAGGAATGCTGCTCCCTTCGGTTCCAGTGGAAGCTCCAGGGAAGATGCTCTCTTCTCTTTGAAAAGAATAGAGCAAGTGTAGCTGATACTATCCCTGAGGTAGTGTCATTTTAGGGACCAGATGATGGGAGAGCCTTTTTGTGGCAGAAGAAGGTACAGTGAATTCTCATAAATGCAGTAGTGCCCGTGAAAGGTGATAGGTAGGTTTTTATCCTTCTGTTCCACCCCTCCTTCCCGCCCTCCACTAACTATAATCAGCACTTTATAGATAAGCTTCTTCACGATAGTTGAATTTTGTGCCAGCTGCTATTTTTTTGAAAGGGAAGAGCTCCAACAAGCACCTAATTTTTGATACGGAATGAAAAGAGCACATAAATAGAATTGGTTTTGGTGTAAGAAATTAGCTGATGTTTTGGCAGATTTTTGCATGATTATTGATTGGGGTATTGATCTTTCTTTAAATATACAATTAAAGTGATGGAAATTATTTTAATGGAAGAGGACAACCAGTAGTCAATCTAGGGGGAAAAATAGATTGCTGCTTCTTTTATGAATTTTTGATTACAAGCTTTATGGTAAACAGTTCTGATCCACATTATGTGCACTCATGCTAATGTCAAGCTGCAGATGACATTTGTTCATTAAACCAATCTTTCCATTAGCTGTGTGGATGCAACCTACTCATGCTTTCATACTAGGCAATGATCCATTTTTTCCTCTGATAGCAAAATAAGCTTTTGAGATTTTTTCATAAAGGAATAAATACCACTCAGATTAATTCAAGTAAAATGTGTGTGTGGAAAACACTTTCTTCAGCTATAAGAATTCTGTATTATCCAAGAAACACTAAATTGGAAGAAAGTAAAAGACAAGTCAAGCACTAAGTTTCAAGCCTTTAATTGTTTGAATGGTGAGGAGGCAAAGTTGTACTGACTTGTGGACTACGTTTGGCCTACTTTACCTAGCTTGGATTTTTCTCCGGACACTATGTAGAAGCTCCAGTCTAGTCATTAAGGACTATAAGCTTTACTAACAGTTTGCTCACAATTTGTTGCATTTTCAATTGTTAAACAACCCCTCCAACCTCAGGTTGCAGCTTATTCATTTGTCCAGAGCTTCATCATTGCCAAATTTTTACTTACAAAAATAAACTGTATTCTTCCATAAATACAGAGGTGTAATTTAAAGTTACTCTCAACATAGAATTTTTTTTCAGAAATCAGTTCTCCTGAAATGCAACTGTATCACAGACTCCACAGTAATAAGGATGGCCAGTGCTATTCAGATCTTCTAGTTACAGGCCTTTCCTTGAAAATTCATTGTTGAAAAAATACGGACCTGTTTTCATTCCAACTTGCCATCCTATCTATGACTTTTTACAAATGTCTTAGTGAAGAATTTCTTGGGACTTGAAAGTTCAGGAAGCTTTGTATCAAATTAGTTAATAATACATATACTAAGACCTCATGGGTTTCAGCCTCAAGAGGAAGGAGAACCTGAGGCAAGGGTGACTTGACTTCCTTCCAAGAAGATCAAGATGACAAACTTCAGCAAAGTGTGAGAAAGAAGTAAAGGATGAGACAGAAACACCTTATTTGCTCCTGGGATGACTAATTATTAAAGAGCATTATCTCTGCTAATAAATGCCAAGTATGCTCATACACGTGCACCCTTGATTTCCTTGCCAGTTTCTCCACAGTATCAGACTTCTGTCTGAATGGTTCATTTTCCTCCTCTACTCTAGGTTATCTTGACAGCTTTGGGAGTAAGTAAGTACACTTTGGAGAAGCAGCTGAGTGAGCAAGGCTGTATAGCTTATGGTGTGCATAAACTATTTCATGACTTCAGTTTACATGTGAAGTAGTTTTGACTGATAGGCCTTCTGTTTTGATACAATTGAACTCTTTATTGCTACCTTTAAGTAAAAGCTGTTTTTAACTCATTTGTGATAAAGCAGTTGAAGTGAGAGTATTTGCAGTTTAAACTAATTTGGCTGGAAGATCTGGAGCTGTTTGTTATTAGATAAAAGCCACATTAATGCTGCTTGAAAGCAGCAGTTGACATTTCATTTTTCTAGCTCTCTCCAAGCATAGATGATGCCAAAATGATGATGCATGAGCACTGTTTTTACTATTTGTTTTTTCTAGGACAAGCGGCACTATAACATATGTTCCTCCTTCTTGCATTCCTCCAGAAGAGCTTTCATGTTGCTAGACTGGAATACCAGTGGTGATTTCATTTCAGGCAATGGAGTAATATTTGCATTTATTCTATAAGTGGATGAGGAGCACACAGCAAAAAACAGTCGATGTGAATAGAGCTTGGAGGTCCACCTGAACGTGAGGGGGAATTTCTTCACTATGAGAGTGACAGAGCACTGGCACAGGTTGCCCAGAGAGGTTGTGGAGTCTCCTTCTGTGGAGATGTTCAAGGCCTGCCTGGATGCAACCCTGTCTACCATGCTCTAAAATAAGTGGCACCTGGCTCACTGATGAATCTTGAAAATGCAAGCTGAAAATCCTTTCCTTGATATGATCTTCAATAATTTCCTTCATTCCATATTCTTAACTTCTATTAGAGGAAAAATATATTGTACAAATTATCTGCAAATGTAAAATTTGCAATATCACAGTCTCAGAATTTAAGTATCTCTGTGAGAAGAGGGCGTATGTGTCTTTGTGCTCTCTTTAGTCAAATAGGAATGAGATCTATACTGCAGTTGTACCTGATTCTTTTAAATCTTTTCAGCAATTTAGCAGTAATTTTGTGTGTGTGTATGTGTGCTCTCCAAAGCTTACCAGAATGTTTTGAATCTAATCCCAGGACAAGCAACGTTTTGGTAGATACAAATATGGCAAACAAATCTGGAATATGGATAACATAAGAAAGTTTAATTAAAAAGCTGGAACACCCATGCTGTAACCAGTTTCATGTGAAAGGAGACATCATTTTAGAATTGCACAGAGTATATTTAATTTTTGTTTGATTTGTCATTTGTGTCAAATGTTGTTAGTCTATTGAAAGGAGAGTTTCTGTTATCTGTTGTATACCATCCTACTTCATGCTATCTCATTTTTATCTTATTTAAGCATTGTTTATTTTCATCTTGATCTCAGATGGGAGCATCTGCAAGAAGGTATTCATATTTGAAAATTCCCCAAAGATAACAGTTTGTGTATCTGGAAACTGGAATGAAAAAAAGAGACTAAACAACATTTGAGGAACATTTTCTTTTGGAAGTGGTTGTTTATTAAAACAAGCTCAATATGAAAGATACTAAATGGGGAAAAAAACTCAATCTATGATTATGCAGTGGAGGAAAGGAATCTTAATATGTTGATGTGAGATTACTTAGTTAAAATCATGTTTATTTCAATATATTTAATAACACTATATATTTCAATATATCTAATAACATTCTATCTCTGATAAAAGATTAAATTGAGTTCGAGTTGTGAATTGCAAAATGAAATAACTCCATCAGTGTATTGTATTTTTTTTTATTTTTTTTATTTTAATTTTTTTTTTTACTCTTTCTTTTCCATTGTCAGTGAGAGGTTTGGAAACACTGACAAGAAGAACTGAAAAGTAGTAGAGGTAGGATGTTGTTGATTCCCCCCCCCCCCCCCCCCCAAAAAAAAAAAAAAAAGAATCCCTCAAAGCCTGTTCTCCCTGCAGATAAGAGTATTTACTTCCATTTGCTGTTCTTATAGACCTGCAAATGGAAGATAGTTGAAATTTATTGTATGAGTTAATTTTAACGTTGCTCTTAATCTATGACGGAAATAAGCTAACTAGTCTTTTCACTTTGAGGTTTCTGATGGGTTCCTTGAATACACGTAGTACAAAATTGATTATTACTGTGCAGAGTTGAATAATCTGCAGAGTAGCAGGAAAAATGCAATGTAAAATAGTCACTCAGAAATGAGAGAGGTTGGACTAGGTGATCTCCAGAGGTCCAACCTTACTGATTCTATGATTCCTTCCCCATAGTTGGAACAGAAAGCGTATATGTAGGTTGCAGAGATGATTTGAGAAGGAGAAGGGAGGTCAGGTTTGACTTGAAATTAAGCCTCTTAGGGATTACGTATTTGTAAAAGTAAGTCTAGGGGCAACATTGTGATAGAAAATTTTTAAAATTTCCCTCCAACATCCTCTTAGACCTTTTCTTCCACATCCAGTATTGGTGAAACCCTGGACTCCTTTAAATATTACTCTTGCCTCACTTTGTGGGTTACCACTTATATTCTCACCTGCTAAATATTTAGCATATTTTTGAAACATGCTTTTGTTGTTTGTCTAGGGTTATAGATTAACTTTAAGATAGGTAATTGAATACTATTTTTGCTTGGAGAAAAAAATCTTAATTTTTGCCTTAAAAAGAAATTTATGAGGATTTTGAAATAATTAAATCTTGCTTTTCATTGGTAATATTTTGTAATACTTTGTGGTTGCAGGTTGCCATGCATATTTAGTTTATGTATTATTAATGGTAATATTCATGGATTTTGCTAACTGCTCTACTTTCAGTTGCCTTGGATTGTGATATTGCATTATTCAAAAATGTAGTGTTTCTGAAGAAATAGCATTCCTCTGATTAATTAACATAGTATATGTCATTTTTACTTTATTATTCTGTCAAGACGCTGAATTTGTATCCAATTTGTATGGAGAGTAGCCATAGTTAATGTGGAGGAAAGATGCCTAGTGCAGTATCTTCTCAAAATTCCTCCTCATTGCAAACTGATTATTACTATTATTATTATTATTATTATTTTATGTAGAACATTTTCAGTAATATTTAAAATTTTTATCTCCTAAAACATAATCATTAACAGGTAGATTTTGAAAAATTATATGGACTTAAATGGACTTAAACGTAAGACAAGTTATTTATGTGCAAGCCTGGGCCAATTCAGCTGTCTTTTCGTACATGCTGTCATAGTAATTGTGCTTATATTTTGTTAGAGTGTTTATACAGTTGTAGTTACCATAAAGATAAGAGGCTGCTGCTGCTGGTAATGGTCAGCCTGAGGAGCAGTTTGCCTCTACTGCCTTATGTAGCCCGTTAGCAGATCATAATCCCTTGCACATACTAGGGCTGCCTCAAAGCAGTCAGTATCTGGAAACTACTTTTCATTCCAAGCTTGTACAGTGAAGTCCCAGTCTGTCACTGGGCCTTCAAACTGCTATCAAACTACCTGCATGTTTATAGATTGACATACATTTAGTCAGGAAGAAAGCAGGGTTGCTAGCTAGGGCAGATTACACTTTGACTGTTAAAGGAATTATAATTTGATGTAGCTCTGATTTATGTCTTTTATGTAGATGCACAACCAAATTACTAAAATTAGAATTGAAATAGCCTGAAACTGCTTTGTCCAAATTTATCGTGTGCTGGTGTATTTCTACTGCATGTTTTAGACTTTACTTAGAGAGTGGGGTAAATTTGATGTTGATCAGTAGTAACTTATATAAAAGCAGTGTAAAAAATTAATCAAACTTCTGCTTGACTCCTGCCATTTTTTTGCTCTTTGTTTGACAGTTTGAAAAAAAACTTTGTGACTTTTAAAATTACTTGGGATAGTTTAGAGCATATAAGCTAGACTCCTAAAAGCGCAAACTGCTAATGGGATTATTTTTTGGAAGATTATATTGCTTTTGTAAAATCCTAGCTCTGTATTGTTTAAAAATGTGTACTAATTTCATACTTAGGCATTTTGGTTGCAGGAAAACTTTTAAATGTGAACTGATGTAAAATGGTGCAGTGGTGTTTGTTTCACAGCTAAAATCAAATGTGTTCTTACATAGAGATAACTAATCTTTAAAGTGCCAGTCAGTCCAATTTATTGGTCTGTAAGATAGTGTGGACAGCAGTCTTGGAGTTTGTGCTGTATTTTGGCCATGCAATGGCTTTTCTTCCCTCTGCATTTTTTTTTTTTTGGTAGACATTATTATACTCTCTAAATGATGGGATGTCTCTATTCCTTTTCACTTCAGTAGGAAGTTATGCCTTAAAAAAATGGTAGGACTTCTGTTCTTCCTAGCAGAGGTACTGGATGTGCAGTCTCCAGAAATCTATTTATTGAGAAGCTGGGTTGATTTAAGAGGTAGAGAATAGGAAGGTAGACTTCTTTAGGTATTTTCATCAGTTGTATAGCCTGATACCTCTCTTTTGAAACGGTGTTTTTCTCAGTCTTCATTTATAACACAAACTGTTAATTCACTTTGTTTGCAGGTATAAAGCACTGCTATGTAAAGGTTCATAAAATCAAATGAATTTCTGTTTTTTTCATGCCCAAATGACTAGGATTAGTTTCTGGATTAGATGTTAGTAAATTTTTCATGTCCTTTTTTTCAGTTTTGAAGTAACAGTTGCATAGGCACATTGTTTCCCTATGTGAATACTTAATTTTTTAGTAAAGCAGTTCCATTAAGATAGTGTAATAATTATTTTATTTAATTTTGGCTCCTGTTCCCCAGTTAAAAAGTAGCACTTTCCTTTGCTCTGAAAAAAGTGCTAGGCCTACAGTACCTTGGTTAAAAAAGTTGATAAATGAAGAAGAATGTGTTGTTATATGTTGAAACTGGGGTTGGATTAGTATTACTTGTAAGTCTCTAGTTGAGTTTCTTTTTTCCCATGAGTACATCACAGATGTCTCCTAAAACATAATTAAGTTATGATTCAGCATGTTTTGGAAGGTCATAAATCCTGGTTATGTTACTGAATAAAAATGGCTTGGTTGTATTGAGAGCATCAGCCAAGTTTAAGTCCTATGCCAAGAAGCCATTCACTGAAATTGAATTTAGGAATCCTATTCTGTTTGGGTGTTGGACTATCTCAACTTCTCAGCTGGTAGTTAGTTTTTTTGTGTGTTATTTAAAGGAATAAGTGTTAAACAGATGTTCAGGTTTGTTTTGACTGTTAGAATTGTTTGTGGACCAAAACAGATTCTATTAAGATTTTTTAAAAATACTGAAGAGCATTAATATGGTACTACTATTTTCATACGTGAAAGTTTTATTTTATATATATATAAATATATATATAAAAACAGTTTCTGTGTGTAGTTTAAGAAGGATAAATTTTTGTAACTGTTGGAGAATTTAGCTTAAACATAAGCTTTGCAGTTAACAAATGTAGATGGTTGTGAGTCAAGCAAACTTGTAATAAACCCTCTAAAGTTTTAAAAAAATACTGTGTTTTGATTACAGTGTCTAAAATTTGTGGCAAAACAGTCTGTACTCTGGTAGAGGTCAATTCAAATTTGAAGAACTTCTTTTCTACAGTTCAGCTTCTGGTCTAGTTGGTTATTTCTTGATATGGCTAAGTTAAGGATTTACCACAAATAAGACTTGATATTGATAAAGCTGGTGTCTGCCAATTTTCTGATAGAAGACTGGACAATAGCAAAGAATTAGCTTAATCGACTATTAAAGTGTACACTGAAGAGTGGTAAGAATGGTAAGCCACGATATCATATACCAAAGAACTAGTGACCTGCTTTTATCGATACACACAATTAGTGACTAGTGACTTAATTTTGAGTTTATTTGATTCCTTGTTCAAATCGTCTTTCTGTGTTGGTGTATTTCTGCTGAGCTGATTAGCTTCCTTGAATGTACAGATACTATTCAGCTAATCAGGGATGGATATTGTAAGTTTAGAGAAACTCTAATCTGACGAAATGCCAACCCATCAGGCATTTTTGAGGAGAATGCTTGATTTGTGTAAAGTACTTGTAAAATTCTAAAAAATTTTATCCTTATTTTTTTTGGGGGGGAGGTCATATAGGTAGGTATTTTTTTTCCTATTTTGTATCTACTTTTCCATGAAAAAGTGTAAATAACCTAGGTTATTTTAGTTCAGTGGGACTCCTGTGCTGAAGTAGTAGTACTATTAGAGCCTCACATAACTTACATTTGACCAAGTATGCCGAAGCTTCGCAGCTAATGGTTTGGCAAAACTCTGGAAGAAAAGATCTCACATTTTCTGTTGTGAAAGGTAGGTATATGTGATGTTTTATAAGGACATGTGTATCTTGTTGCAACCTTTCACTGTACATATTTCTTTAAAGCTAGTTTAAAATTTAAACTAGCATGAGCTGGAGTTCCTGCTTTGGGAGCATGTTACATACAGTTCCAGAACCTGAGGTAGATTGTTGAAGACTGAGGAGGGAAATAAGTGAGAGCTAGGATGCAAACGTGAGTTTCAGGCTCCCAATACACAAGTCATTTTAAATGCCAGCTTCTTAAATAAATTTTACTATGAATTTACCTGATGTCATCAAACTTAATCCTTTAACAAAGATCTTTCTCTCTCTCTCTCTCTCTTTTTTTTTAGTATATTTTTGGGGAGTTCAGTCCTGATGAGTTTAATCAGTTCTTTGTGACTCCACGATGCTCTGTTGAGGTAAGATCCATTTTAAATGTCTTTTTTTTTTAGAAATTTATATTTTAAAACTACATCTCTTTGTGTATATTTGCTATTTAACAATAAAACTAGTTTTTATCATTTTATCAACTTGCTAGCTTACAAACTGAAAATACTGAACAGGAGTCTTCCTTTCCATGTATGTGGATGTTAATTTAATGTTTAGAAATATGAAATGAGTTATTTTGCCTTTTGTTTGTAATCCTTCAGAGCGGCAACAGCTGGCATTGTAATGATAGTATGTTGAAAATGAATTATCTAGTAGTATTACCTGTGATTAGGCTGCTTTGTTTAGAGGTGGGTATAGGAGAAAACTTTATTCAACAGTCGTCTTGGTTGTAAATAAGGTGAGGTTTTAAATCATCTGAGCCTTTTGAAGCACTTTTTTTGACAGGTGGAGCACTGCTAACCATCAGAGCTGTGCCTGAGGTCTGCAGAAATGAGAAATAATGTGATCCATGGATCAACAGTGAACTAATTACAAATGAGAACCACAGAGTAGATACAGTTGTCTGCTGTGTATTTGAGTTTATAGTACATTACAAATAGTAAATGCAGTCTCTTGGTAGAAGGGGAAGAAACCATTTTCTTTTGTAGGAAAGCAGATATTATATCGTTGTCTTAAACTCCAGACTTAGAAAATTTTTTCTCATCTTAATCATTGGGTGAATTTCTGTGTTTTTCCTCCAAATCTTTCCATCCTGCTTCTCCCCCTACCTAAGGAACTGAATACTTCATGTGTAGTATGGAAATTCACTTTTACGACGTATTTCACGACAATACAAAAATTGTAGGTGTATCTCTGAGAATAATAGTTATGCTGCATGAAAGGAGCATGAGAAAGGAAGAGTGTAGAAATAAAAAGATAGCTTCCACTTGCCTTTAGGGATAGCTTTGCGTCTGCTGAGATGGATGGGAAGAAATACAGATTAGAACTTCAGGTAGTATCTGTTTCTTCCCGTTGTCTTGCTTCGCCACCATTAAATATAGTAGCAGCAGCACGGTGTCTGCATCTTACTTAGTGTCACCGTAAATGTCCTGTATCAGATATTCCAGCTCCCACACTGGAAGATGAAAATGTTGTATCTTGACTTCTATAAAGCTGCTGATGTAGTCTGGTATTCTTACACATTATGTTAAGGAAACATGAACCTACAACATAAAATGAAGCAAGACTGATTTGAATGACTGTGTCTCAAGAGCTCAGCCACTTGCTGGTTAGCTGTCAAAATCTAAAACTGTGTTGAATAGTGTTCCTTAAATTTGCCCTTGATCTGGTTCAGTTCGATGTTTTAATTACCTGGATGATGAAATGAAAAATAGGCTTATTAATTTTGCAGTGTGCTGATACTTAGAGAACGTTAGGAAAGTGGTCTGAAAAAAAATAGGATGAAATTCAAGAAGGATGAGAATGACATAATACTGCAGCTGTGTTTGACATACATTCTGTTGTGGGTAGTGGAAGATCTGGGAGTCCCAGAATCCGCTGCTGCTTGTGTCCTTCCAAAGTCCCTTTCTTGTCTGTAGACTGAAGGGTGGACTGAAGCAAGGGACTAGTTCACGTTAAAGATGGTCTATATTAATTTTCTTAAGAAAATGGATGGCAGACCCATAGTCAATAATGGAATCTTTTGTGAAAGATTTAGATGTGTACAAAGAAGATGCATGAAGTAATTCTATCAGTCTGCTTGGTATTGGCAAAGACTCAATTGGAATACTAGTTTTGGCACCTTGTTTCAAAGAAGTCAGAGAAGAAATCCAGAGCAGAATAACAGGAGAGGTTTAGAAGACATTGAAAGAATTGGAATTTTTAATACAAAAGAGAGAAGACTGAAAGGTTTTTATTGGGATATGCAAGGCTTCATGTGCTATAGTATGTCAGTTGCAGTGGGTAGAGGAAGAGCTAAAGAACTTCTGCTGCAGCTGGAAGATGTAGAGGTCAGTAAAGTACGTGGTGATATATTAGAGAAACCTGTTACTTTGACATTCACAAACAAGCAAAAAAAAAAAATCAAAAATGCCATAGCCTATGGTATTTGTTATATACTTCTACCATATATCATATGGTAGAGGGTTTTGAGCTTTGATTTTGCTTCCCTTCTTTCTCTATGTAAAAGTTTTGGTGTATTTGGTTAGTCCCTGTATTCTCCTGCGTATGCTTCGTTCACACATGCTAGCCTTTGTTCCAGTGACACATTCCCGAAACTTCTGAACATCTGTTTACATGGCATTTTTAATGCATGTTCCATCAGATACCTGTTGACTGAGATGATTCAGATGACCTAGTTGAAAGAAACAGCTCAACTCAGAAATACCTGCTTTACGCAATTGCTGTTGATTAACTATTAATAGGCAACCAATAGGTGGACTATTCCAATTTGAAAAAAATACTTTTAGGCATTATATTTGTCTTAAGCCTCATGAATTAGCAAAAGATTAATCACAAATTTTACTGTAAACTATTGGCCATAGACTTGTATATTTTTTTTTTTACCATGGAATTAGACTGAATCTGCAGTGAAATTTAATGTAGATAGTAGGTTCTCAAGAGCTTGGAGCCTCTTTTTCACCTCTTAATTCTTATTTTGACCAGAAAAGTTGCTGTATTTAGAAGTATTATGATTTATAAATTTATTTTACAGTATATTGCACACTTTTTTTGTACTGCTATTTAGGAATATTTTTCTTACTGTCTGTGATGTGCTGTTGTCTATATGCTTTAAGAAGGTGATCTATAAATAGCTGTAGTTTTGGAGAGCTGAAAACTCTGGTGGAGGAATCTCTGGTATTTGCTATACTGTTGCCTTTAATATTTAGGATAGCATTTTAAACTACACTGCACTCAAAGTTTACTCTCCCACTGCAGGAACACTTCAGCTGTTCTCCAGGCAGCTGCTGGAGTGCTGTGTACCAGTGACCAGTTCATGGCAAGCACAAGAGAAGGCATTCAGCTGCTGGGGGACTTTGGGGTGGGGGAAATAGAAATTGCCCACCTGTGGTTACACAATTAAAAGGGTTGTATCAACCACTGAGTCCATAAAATGGTGCCAGTGTTTCAGGCTAGACTGTGATTTACTGTCTAGTAACTCTTAAGTTGTGGTCACAGTATACTTGATCTGATTATCCAAAGTCTTTGTTTTTGTTAATGTGATTATTTTAAGAATAGATCTTAACTGAAACATTTCAAGGGCAATGTTATACCTGAAATGGGTTGAGTGAAAAGATTTAGAGATTGAATGTTGTCTGCACAAAACTTTTTCATCCTCCCTCCCTCTCTCTCTCTCTCTCTCTCTCTATATATATATATATATAATTTCCTTTATCTTCAATTTTATTTAAAAATGGGATGTGTTCCTCTCTTTAAAATGCTGGTTGTTGTTGAAGAAAGATCCTGATGCTCTGAGGTGAATTGTTTGAGAAGCTGATGAACCTATGGTGTGTATCCAAGATTCTTTCACTAATTGTGGTAATCTGCAAGTACATTTGAAATTACACTGTGGGATTTGATAAATGCAGAAACTTGTTCAACAAGACACTCAAATTTAGACCTTTACTGTGATCTTATTTTTAAGGATTCATATGTTTCAAATGAAGTTGATACCATTTTATTAATAAATTTGTTTTGTCTTCAAGTGAGATTCATTTTTCTCTTTTTTTCTTCCTTTGTACAGCTTCCCCCCTACAATGAAACAGTTTCATGTGGTATTAAGTCCACAGGTAAGTTTCATGATGGTAAGAAATCAACATTCATCTTCATAAATTTTAAAGGTTGTGAAACTACAGGCTGTCTTTAAAGTTAGTCTTTAAAGCTTGATTAGCGTGCATATGTGCATATATTTGGCAGGTTGCTTTTTTCTAAACACTTGTCTGTTGAATGGAATCTCTGTGGATGTTTGAAAATGTTGCATTGATCTTCAGCTAATTAAAGTGGATATGCTTACTCTCTCTTGATTGTGTTACCATGCAATCTTAATGTCTTGGTGAAATAGTCTGGAATATAGCTATAAAAGTGTGGAGAATCTGAAAGTTTTGTTAGAAAACTTGTATTCAAGAAATAAGTAACTTCTATGGAGTTCAGCTGGCCCTCCTGTAAAAGTCGCAGAACGAATATTTTTCTGGCAGTTGCAAACTGAAGCTGGAGTTCTGTTCAGTGTTCCCTTTGGCATTCTGTTTCTATCTGGTCAGTTGTTTTTTCTGGAAAATCCCTTTTAAATTTTTTCCTTCTCTCTCTCTCTCTTCTTTTTTGAAAGTATGATTCTTGATATAAAAATACATTACGGAATTTCAGTTTTAAAGCTCTAATGATCATGCTTCTACTCTGCCTTAAACCATTCACCTTATAAATTGAAAAAGAAACCTGACCTGATTTCATGATTGTATAAAAATGACAGTTAAGTAGGAGTTTCCATAACTCTGTATTAATACATACTTTGGCAGTACTTTTGAATAGCTGGTAAGTTATTGGGAGTTTTTTTCAGTGAATTAGGGAAGAAGCAAGGAACTTGAGACTTACCCAGATATATTTGAAAATGATAGCAATGACACCCAGATCTTCTTCTAAAAAATAATAATAATAATGCAAGTATCTAATCATTTCTTAGAAGTATTTAAGAGGACCAAAATGCACATACCACTTTTTAAGAACACCAGATCATTATGTTCAGTACTTCTAGCCTTGCATTTAAAGGATAGTAAGATAACCATCATAAAGATTACAGCAAGCCCTATTTGGAAACAGATGTGCAGCATTTTTGGAAATTGGGGAGCTTTATTCAATGCAAGATCAGCTTTAAAAGTAGTTTTAAAATTGAGTAGTTTGAAGTAGGAGCTTGAAGCGTTCATTAAAAGGATTTATCTGGTACAAGTTTTCTGTTGATGATGATATAAAGTGGCTTCCAGTCATACGTTGCTTTGTCTAACTAGAGATTTAAGTTCTGTTCTTTAAGAGATTTCAATGTTCTCAAGCCATACAGAAAGCTGGTTTGTACAAATGTTTTTCAGATCATTCCTAGACCCTGAGAGAATCCCTCCCAGCCCTGAGATTAGGTAATGACAGCAAATTAGGTTTTGTCTGAAAAAATGTCTTTAACAAGCTTGCACTGTACTGTGCATGCATATTATCATTGTGATGGCTGCATAAGAAGCTATGGAAACTAAAATGGAATGCTATGCTTATGCAGAATATTTATAATAAGAATAATGAGGTGACACATACTGACTATGTAGTCACTCCATAGTATAACTTTTTTTCTATACTTCATATTTAACTATAATACTTTATTAGAAGATCTGTCGATATTTACTAGGAATAATCAAATCATGGCTGAAGCTCTAATACTAAGAATGCTGTTCAGACTAATTAGTACTACGCATTAAGAACTTTTGTTATAATACATTGACTTTGTCCTTGGAACGTTTATTGACACTTCTCTCAACATGCATGTGATGCTGTTCATGCCTTTAGATCCCTGTTTCAGTCCCTTCAGCAATAGAACTTCAAAGCACTGTGAACGAGTTTGAAACAAAGCTGCCCAGAAGCAAAGTGGGAAGTAAAAACAAAAATGTACTTGCTCTTAATTCAGAGGAACTTGACACAATCTTAGGCCAAATAAGCTTCTGCTAGCTGTGCTGTATAGCAGCCATAAAATATATTTTTAATCTAGTCCTGATGTAAGATGTAAACTTCGATTCCTTTGCTATAATATTGTAATTTTTATGTTAAATATTAGAATACCAGTTTTACTCTTGGCTAGATTTTAGCTTACCACGTGCATGTTGTACCTTCAATAAAAGTAACCTTGTGCCCCACTTGAAAGGGAATATGTCATGTTCTCTGCTGCCTGCTTACTTTGAGTTGGCTCTAGCATTTGTCTTGTGTGCAGTAAGCTGATTGAGTTCACCAAAACAGGAGAAAAATACTCAGCTTAGGTTTTTGCTAGGTTAGCTTTTGAGAACAGTAGTACCAGAAGATGGCTGGAGAGTGGAGAAGCAGTCTTGGGAGGGGAGAACTGAGAAAACTTTGTGATAGATTATTAACTCACCGTAAAGAGAAACTGCACTCTTTGTTTAAAAGCAGTTTACTTTTCTAACAGGGATTTAGGAAAAGAAATAGAAGTCCTGGAATTATTTGGGGTTGGCAGGAATTTGAAATGTGCCCAATAATTCATTTTTTACGTGATTGGAGGAATATTAGGAGATAGCAGTTGTTGCTTGTGAATTTTCCTACTCACGCAAAGGGTAAAGAACTAGCTTTTAGTTTCTGCTTGAACTAACAAGTTGCTCCATAAGCAGATAATCTAACAAACAATATTTTTGTTGCGGATTTGTGTCCTATGTCCCCTAAAACCGATGACCTGAATTTGCAAACAACTGAAGCAGTGGCTGGTCTGGAGCTGTGTGGGTGCCGGTGTGGGTCAGCCGGTGTATGCCTACGGATTAGCCAGTTGGTGTTGTTGCTAAACAGAGTAGGTCGTGCTTGAGATCTCCCAGCCCGTCATCCCTCTTAAGTGGATATCGCTACTGGGTAGCGCCTTTCCCCACCCCTGCCCCTAGGTTTTTAAAGACACTTCAGCTGTTTCCTCTGTTTGGTGATACATGGTCAGTGACTACAGAAGCAGTTGCTGATTGAAATTCAGGCACTTGTTACCGTGAGTTAGAGAAATCAGGTTTGTACGGAGAGTTTTTTTAAATTAAACTGGCTTATTTAGTTGGGAAAAATACATTGTTTTGAAATAAAGTTTTCTTTAGTCCGACTGGCAGAAAAATCAAAACTTGATACAGGTCAAATGAGTTTACTTCTCAAGTTAATAAATTAAAGCATTGGGGGAAAGCAATTAACATCTGTATTTACTTTTTTTGTTTTTTAACTATGATTTGACATGAAATTACTTTCTGAAGTTTTGTGGGTTTTTTTTGTTTACAAACTTTTTAAGATACATTATCTATGATTACCTAAGACTGATCTTTGAAATATTTTGTTATTGCATGTATCAGACCTCAACACACATTGAATACTCTTCCTTTGATATTTAAACTACGTACCCTGTAGATTCTTGTTTCTTTCACATCTTCTTGAAAATTAATACTTTTGTCAGATGACTTTTCTAATATCTATTTGGGAAGCCGGAGTTTCAAAACAGTTGTGTCTACATTATATATCAAAACATTCTCCCCTAGTCTGTCCTCAAATAGAAGGATGTTTCCTTAGGCATGTGAAATAACTTTTTTCTTTGGGAACTATTGCCTTTTTTTTTTTTTAATGTTAAATACTTATTTTTAATGAAATTCTGTCATATACTTGAACATATAAGTAATATTAGTAAGTTGTACAAAATCTTATAGTATTCTAAAGATTAGTGGTGTATCCACTTATATTCATTTTGAAATAGTATCTAGTGTTTGATTCTCTTGTCACAGTCTTAAAGTCTTAAAGTCTGATTTTTTTTTAACCCCTTCCATCTGAGGAGACAGACTATACTAAAATTGATGTTTTAGTATAAAACATCTGTAATATCTGTTATAGAAAGGACTGCAAATTTTTAAATACTAAAAATGAGAATTTATCTTCAAAATTTCTGAGACTTGGAAGTTTCATGAATTTTACATCCTTGTTTGATATTCATGGAACTAGTTATAACTGAAATATTCAGTGTTATGAGCAGGAGCACGTGTGTTATGGAACTTAATTAGTTTTATAAAACTGCAGTTCTTTGGCTGACACTGCAGCTGACATTGTGACACTGCAGAGTTCCATGAGAATATTTCTTAGCATTTATTTAAAAAAATATATCAAAGTCCCTAGACAAATAAATAAATAAAAGTCCTGTCCACAAATATTTTAGTAGTGGTTCTAAACACAAGTTGAACAGTGATTTGCTTTGAGGTATAGCTATTGTATTTCTTGTGAGATAGTTGTACAGTCAACTGTCATAAATTTAAGCAAGCTATTGATGAGTCTTGAGTTCCAAAACCTGTAATTTTAGTATTTCCACATAATTAAAATTGATTTTTTTATTTGTATCATGATTGTGATAAATCTTTGCACACGCACACAGAAACAAACCCTAAATCATTCCACACGTGAAAATTACTTTTAAAAGCTAAACTGTTACAGACTTGAACTTTGTAATTGTCTATTGAAAAGGCTGTCTTTAGAAGAAGTGTGGAGTGATATGTTGCACCATATTGTTTATGCATGTATCCTCTAATTAACTTAATGCAGAATATTGCTAAAGTCATTAGGCTTTAATAGGTGCTTTTAATAGGTCAATTTATTAGGTGTTCTTTGCAGGAACAAGTGCAATGGCTAGGAAGATTTATACCTGATTCCGGAAAGACTGGATTGTACTCTGTCTTTTTCCAGGAAAATGATGTTTTAGATGAAGGTTAAGAATAATGTTTGTTTGAGGGAATGTTGGTTTTCTGAGTTGCAGAAAAATAGTTTTTTGTTGTTTTGTTCTTTTCATAGCTTGTTGGTTAGATTTCATTTGTTAACTGATTCTCATTTTCTTTTGTCCAGGGGAAGAGTATCAGAGAATTGAATTTGGTGTTAATGAAGTTATTGAGACGGAGTCATCTGTACTAAATAACACTGACTACAGTATTTCAAGCACTCTGAATCCTCAGGCTCCAGAATTTATTCTCAGTTGTGCACCTGCTCAGAAACCCCCTGATGATAGTCTTAGTGAAACAAACTACAATTCCATTGACTGTCAGTTCTCAGATCCAGCCCTTGCTTTGGATAGCAGTTCTAATGCTGAAAATGATGGCTTGTCTGGAGGCCTTGGACAAAGGGAGCGTAAAAAGAAGAAAAAAAGACCCCCTGGATACTACAGTTACTTGGAAGATGTCAGTGATGGCATTGCTCACCCAGAAGCTCTTGTAAATGGCCATGCAAGTTCATCAGGACTAAACAGTATAAGCACGGAGGATACAGAACTTCCAGGAGACGTACCGTCCCTGGCAACACCGAGGACTTGTAACAGCCCCGACAATTCTGTAGACTTCATTAATGAAGCCGTCTCTGATGATTCTGTTTCTAGCGCGTTAGACAATACCAGGACTGCAGGGCAGCCTGAGGTATGCAGTGTTACTAATTCTGAACAGTTTTGCATCCCTTCAGAGACTGGCAGAGATAGCCCTTTAAGGACAGCTGTTGTACAGTCTTATGCTGGTACTGATACTACTGAAAATCTTGGTGTTACTAATGGACAAACACTTGAATTCTCTGGTGAGGACGCAGCTGCCAATGGGGTAGAATTGCACACTGTGGAAATCACTGACTCAGACCAAGCGAAGCCTGAGGAAGCTTCACCTACTACTGAGACGACAGTCCCGGTTGCAGGATCAGTCCCTGTTAATCAGCCTACAAAATCGTGGGCTAGTCTTTTTCACAATTCCAAGCCCTCTGCTTCCACATCTGTGGTCTATGTTGAGACTAAGTATACCCCTCCTGCCACATCTACTCTGGCCCCTGAAAAACAGGTTGAAGTCAAAGAGGGGCCTGTTCCAGTTTCAGAGGATCCTGTAGCCATAAAGATTGCAGGTATAGTTAATACACACGAGTGGATGTTACAGTAGAAGGGTACTAACTTTGCTTATAAATACGAGTGTACAATATTGATAGGGAAGAGTCCTTTGCTGTTAACAAGGTGATTGTTCATGTAAGTTATGAGAGATGTGTAATTTAATTAGTTTTGTACTCCCATGAGTAAACAATGAAACAATAAGTTACCCTGTCCTTACCTGAAGTGCAGTAAAACTACTGCTGCCTGTGAACAACATGCTTAAGTGAATGGAGATTTGAAATACACCAGTTAAATTCAGCTCTGTGCTATTGTAATAGGAAAAATACATTAGAAAAGTTTGTTGCACTGAAAATGGAAAATGTCACATTATCCAGTATTTATGATCTTGTCGTAATACATTCCAGGAGAGAGAAGAGTGTTAGTATACCAAAGTAGGTGAAATTCCTGAAGATTTCATAATTCCTTAAGAATAATCGTGAACAGTCCAGAGGGTACTTCAGGAAAGATAATGCATAATGTAAAGGCTTTGACTGCTGGTACTGTCATATTTATGGCTCTGATGATTAATGCTAAAATGTGCATGCGTGATTTTTGCAGGCTGAAACTGCAAAAATGTGAAGATGATATCCAGTTAGCTGTATTTTATGTCACTGACTCATGGGTGTTTGAACAAAAATAATTTTATTTATAATCTGTGGAATAGTCCATATACAAAAAGGCTTTTACAAAATGCTGTTGATTTATGCAACAAGGTAATTTACAAGCACAATGAAAATTAGCAGATGATAGTTTCAAGTGAAAGATTTTCTGCTCTAACCAGAAATTGATCTGGACACTTCCATTCAGAATACCCAGGAGTACGTGGCTACTTCTTATCCTCTTCCTCAGTCAGTAATGATTTCATTAGCTAAAGTTACCTGTTCAGAGAGCACTCTCGTTGATTTAAACTCTCATTCACTTAGGCGTCACAAACTCAGTTGAGTGTATGAAAGTGTACATGCAAAGGTGATTATGGTCTGTATGAACCCATATGTAGAGTATGCTGTGCTTTAGAATCATAAGCTATCATTTGGTAGTAAACTTTTTGTGTCAACTGAAAACGAAGAACTGTTTACTATAGATGAAAAAGATATCTTATCTTATTGTTTTGCCCAAGAGGCTTCCGCTTTAAGTTAACTTTCAAGACTTTTGCTCTTTTTTGTACTATTTTTTTGGCCACCAGATGGGAGCAGAGCTTCTTTTTTCTTTAATATGTTAAAATAGCAGTGATTTTTATACTTTTTTTTTTTTTTTTTTTTTTAACCTTGACTGTTAGCTGTTTTTGTAGAGGAATAATGTGAGTATAGGTCCTTTCCTAGTGAAAAGGAATCTGTCTTATTGCAGCAGCCTTAAGTAGGAATTGTAGTGCTGTGATTCCTGTAATTCAGATGCTACTGATTCCAGCCCAAAATTTTTTTATCAAGATCTTAATGCCACTTAATCAGTGTTTTGCTCTGTGGAAAAAATGACTTTTATATTGACTGGTTTTAAGTGTTCTCAGTACTATTTGGGAAATACATATGTTAATGCTTTAGTATTTACATATACAAAAAGGCATTGCAGGAGTTTTATTATTTCCAGATAGATTGTTTATTCCTGTCTATTCATGCTCAGTTTCAAATATTCTGTCTAGGTTAACATCATTGTATACTGGTTTATAGTAATTTTGTATATTTTTTGTAGGTAGATAGTTCCTCATTTTTCTGGATGTCTGTCTGGGTATTCTGAGAATCCACCAGTTTCAAATCCAGCCAGTGTAAATGGTATTTTGACCTCAAGTACTATAGGGTGCCAAACATAGGTAAAATCTAGGGTCTAAGGTATCTTAAGCTTGGCAAGCAAAATTAGCAGATCTTCTGACTTAAAGTTGAAGCTCTGATGTGTTTGTGCACAGCTGTTACTTAAAATAGGTGCTCAAGAGATAAGAAAACCATTTACTTGTACAGATTTCTTTTTTGTGCCTTAATTTCATGAACTGTTACAAGGGGGTTAATGGTTCACAAGGCAGTGTTTAAGTTTAATGCTTTGCATGCGTGTGTTAGGACTGTGTTTACAGCTGTTTGCAAATGTTACTTGATTCAACCTGCAAAGGTCTGCAGTTTCTTAATCCTCAGATTTGAAAGATTTGATCCTTTCTTCCTGATATATTTACTCTTCATGAAAGTATAACTTTTTTGCCAGAGCTTGGCAGTGGCATACCTGCTGCTTAAGGAGGAGGGAAAATAAGCACTAGAAAACGATTAAAACAAACAAACAAAACTTAAATCTGATGGAAAAAATACTGTGCAGTTGATTTTTAGCAAGTGGCTGAAGTGTGTGCCCAAGTGGCTTTACTGGCAACACCATTAAACGGGTAAGACTCCTGAAGCAGGTTATGAACCATTGATGCTTATTTGGCAAAACTCAAGGAAGACTTAGGACTTCAGAATGATAGAAAAGTACAGCGGCAGTGCTTGCATATTTAAAAAGGGATGACCCTATTAATTATAAATGTGTTAGCCTAATTTAGGTGCTAGAACGAACATTTTAATTATTAATTTCTAAGGTTATAAATGGCCTATGTGTTTCTAAAAAGTAGACTTTTTTTTGCAGGTTTAATTTATGTTTCACATCTACTACCTTTTGATGTGTAATGATGTTAGCTAATGTCTTACGTGATATTCTAAACAAATTAGGAAAATAAGAAATTGTAAAACTTTGAATAGTATTTTTTAACTGTGTTTTTTGTTAACTTTAGAGAAAGATTCAATGGAGTCTACAAAGATTTTCTGAATCCTGTTTTTTTGCAGTATTTTCTTTATGGATGGGGATGATGAAATCAACCATAAACATAAAATTTGTTTACAGCAGCAACATTTCAGATTAACTGAAGAACACAGCCATTTAAAATCTGGATACATCTGGAAAGGCTTTAAATTAAAAGGAAGAGAATCCGATCAAGATAAGTGTGGAAGAATACACCAGAACAGAAAATCAAATGCAGGCATGCAGTATTAGGAAGGAATAAATAGCTTAGTAAGAATATTTGGAAAAAGTAAAAGGCTCTGGAAATGCTTGGCATCGATGAGTTTATGTAGTGAAGCTGAGGCAGGCTAAAGTTTATTTTCAATGTGTGTTAGTAGAAATTTATATAGAAGAGATGGTGGAGAACTATCATATTTCTGTTGTTGCTGCTGAGGACTCAGTGTTTTGGCCAGCTTCGGGCATTACTTTTCAAGGAAGATGCAATAGTGCAATAGACAAAACAAAATTAAGATGTGAAAACCATAATCCTTCAGCAAACATGGAAAATTCGGATTTATTTTATATCAGATGAGATTATGGGAGGGATTATAGATGTAACTTCAAATATGTAAAATGAATGTATAAAGAAGACAGCAGTGCACTGCTCTCCAAGACTGTAGTGAATAAAGGAAGGATTATTTAGTTATATGTAATAAAAATTGTTTGACATTAGGTATTAAAAATATATTTCTTAATACTTTTCAAGCTAGTTAGGTGCTAGAACAAGTAGTTGCAAAATGGAGGCATTGCAGGATTTGGGTTTCTGGCATTTTATTTCATTGTGCAGATTTGAAGAAGGATCCAAGTAACATACTTAGCCTCTGTCTATTAACGGTCTCTGGCTGCATGTTAAATTTTGCTGAAAGATAGTGATAGTAATGCCTGCATTAAATTTAGTCAAAATGAATTGCTAACTTGTAATGCATATCTCTTTTTCTAGCATGGAGAGTCTATTTGTATGGTTTCTCTCTTGCTAAACTGCATACTTGCGTTGGCTAGGGAATTTCCTTTGTTAAAATTTGACAATTGCTTATATAACAATGTGTTGAATGAACATTAGCAAAATGTGCAAATTACATAAATTTCTAAACATGATACAATTCTAGTGTTTTCATGTGAAGACAATGTTTCGCAACTAAGTATCAACAAAAGAGAGTTTGAATTTTTTCTGGTTAGTAACTCATGGCTTGTAAGAAGTTTGCAGTTTTAAGAAAAGCGTCTTAGTTGTAAGTGTATTTTTCTTTCTTCCAATAGTCTTATAATAGTTCTTTTAGTCAATGTGTAGATGTTGATGTGGTACGAAAATGTGGTATTGAGATAATTAAGGTAAACAAAAATTCTTTCTGTTGAGGGAAAATTCACTGAAACTGGTTTAGATGTTTACAAAGCAGTTTTATGGCCACCAGAGGATGCTAAAGATCCTAGTACAATGAGACGTCGGAAAAATACATCTTAACTTTAAAAGTTATTGGTAGACATTAAAAAGAATTTTTTTAAATCATTTTATGGTAATTTCCAACAGTGATTAACCATAATAACAGGAAGACTGTGTATGTGGACATCACAAATGTTTAACACTTTACTGTATTAGCTATATATTCTGAAATATTTAAACAAGTACCAATTTTAAATACTTTTAAGGTTTGGGCATGTTTTAATTTGGTTAGAACTGGCATAATCCACAGGAAATATGATCTCATAGGTAAAAGTCAAAGGGTATAGATTTGATTTGCAGTTCTGCCACCTCATCTACTCAGTTTTATTTCTTCATACCTCTGCTTTTTCTACTGCACCATGTCTGTCTCCTCTGTTTAGATAGTCCTTCTATTGAAAAACTGTTAAGTCTGTGCAAAGTGAGGCATGCTACACGCTTTAGAGGCCTAGATTTTATTGTAATAAAAATAAATAACCCACGTTTTAGACAATGGCTATGTTGATGAATTATTGTTTTATTATCTTTATTCCTTCTGTCTTGTATACTTGTCCTTATTTTTTGGATTTAAAATTCACCAGATCCAAGTTTTGAAAAACCTTTTCTTTAAACCAGTTTTATTTAGGTACCTAAGTATCAGGTCAGACTTCCAGGAAAGGTTCTCCCTGTTGCTCTTCGTTCTTAAACTTGTACCATTACCGAAATATTTGAAAGCAGGAAAACAGTAAGCATTATCCTAAGTATTCCTGTATCATCTTTTTAGAAGACTTAAAACAACAGCCAAAACATACCTTTCTGAAGATCATGTTAACATCAGTGTATCCTGTTTTCACGAAGATATTTCTTCTATAAGATAGTACAAGCTGAAAATTGTAAACTGAGACTGCCTTATTGAGTTCAGATCTTGTTACCGTCTTTATGGAGTATTTGCCAAATTTGTCTCCTGCCTTGACAAGAGGCTAAAGAAAATCTTTTTTAATAAAGCGAAAACCTAAAATAGGTCTCCTCAGCTTTAAAATGAGAATGACTATTTCTTATATCAGCAGCCTTCCAACCGAAGTTCCAGGGTGTCTTCTGCTAAAGAAATCTCGGTCTGATTTGAAATGAGTGATGGTAACGAAGCCAAAGATTTCTTGCTAAAATTTCTTTGAGTCTTGATAACTGATTTGCATTATCTTATTATAAGTCAGCAAACAAGTTTTGATGGTTAACACATGCATTTTATTGCTGCTAAATTAAGTGTTTTTCATTCTACAGAATTACTGGAAAATGTAAAACTAATACATAAACCAGTGTCTTTGCAACCACGAGGGCTGATCAACAAAGGAAACTGGTGCTACATCAATGCTGTATCCTTGCTTTGAAAAAATTAGTATGCTTAAGTTTTATGTAGAAAAATTTTTATGTTTTTTTCTGGTAAGTATTTTATTTAAAATGTTTGTTTTCCCATATTATATACTTTAAACAGTTTAATGTTACATCTGAAAGTCCATGGACATTTTGGATCATTGAACCCACTGTCCAGGTTACCCCCTGAAATTTGTTGCTCAATCCTGTTTGCAATTTCACCATTACATATATTAATTTTTGCTTTTATTACTTCTGTCAAAATATGTTAGAACTGTAACTGTCTCGTGACTGAAAACCTTCTCCTGATTTCTGGTCATGGCTATTTGTGAATCAGTTTAAGAGATTATTTCTCTTTTTGAATTTATTTCTCAGTTTATTAGTAGCTTTTTGGGTTTTGTTTTAGCAGTCTGGTAAATTGATGGTTTTCTGGTTTTCTGTTGAGAAGGTTGTCAGTAACGTCGTCTGTGTGAATGCAGTTGTGTAATTTTTTACAAAGGGATGGAATATTAGCTTGCTCTTAATACTTTGTGTATTTGAATTGTATTCGCCTCTGAAAATAAATGTTGCCTTGGGTAACAGAAATATGCGTTCTTCAGTGCTAGTTTGTTAGTGATTAACAATCACTTTTTTGGAGTTTTTTTTGTCATGTTATCTCTGCTTCAATGTTAGTGACAATTAACATGCTTCTACTTTAACTGCTAATATTGTTGTGAAAATAGGCTGACTAATTTCAAGACTGATCATTGCAGATCTTAGTAACCTATTTCCAGACCAGCAGTTCAAAGTATTAGCTTTTATCTTATATAACCACACCCTCACTCAAGTGATTATCTATATTAACCCTCAGGTTTTCAATCTTAAAATGTTGCATGAAAAATTGTAACTGAATTTTTGCAAACTATAGGAATCAAATTAATATCTCTGGCTGTTGAGGTCAGTGACTTTTGCATTTTCCTGCCTCCCCTATCTTTTAATACATATCTTGTGTTCACTATTCTCCTCATGTACCCCTGATTTTGATAATATTTTAAAATATTTTCTGCAAAGGTTATACCATAGTTCTACTGATTGCTCCAGACTCCCTCTTGCATTGAAGATTTTCATGTCTCTGCATTTTTTTTGTTGTTATGAGGGTGAGTTAGCACCTTTAATTTGAAGTCTGAGTTGGCTGCTTTTATTCTTTAAGAAAATATGTATGTTCCAGGTTGTCACTTGCTAATTTTCAAATTGTTAGTTTTAGAACACATTTCCTATGAAAGCTCTCATGCTCCCCTCCCTTCCCCACACCCAGACTGAACAGTACTTTCACCATTAGCTAAAGTATTTGAAATGATTAAAATGTTGGTTAAATCACTTTGTATTATAAAATGCAGGGTTTCTTTAACATAACTTCTGAACGTTAATACTTAATGTTGTGAGAGAAGGCTGGCCATCAGCTCCAGTTTAGTTATTGGATTGATCTTTGGTATCTAACAGATTTAACTTTGTTTAATGTATCATTTTTAATGGGATTAAATACTTGGTTAACATACGAATTACATTTTCTGAGCATTTCCTTAATGCTGCTGCATAGACACTTCAAGCTTTGGTTGCTTGCCCTCCAATGTATCATTTAATGAAGTCCATTCCAATATACTCAAAATCACAACGGCCGTGTACCTCAACACCAATGATAGACAGTTTGTAAGTAGCTTATTTTAAAGTCTATGATCTGACTAAGGTTGTGAAGAAGTATGTAACAAATGATAGTTTATTGTAGTTAATGAAAATTGCTATGTATCTAGAAGTATTTTTTTTTTTGTTTTTTTTTATTTTTTTATGACAGTTGACTTACTATAATGAACCTAGTATTTTACAATTGCTTACTTAGTCATGAAAAATACCTCCTGTTGCCTGTCTGATGAGTGTTCTTTTCAAATAGCATGTAAGTTGCAAAAGCGAACTGTGAGAGCTGGAAGAAACTTCTACTTTATTAGCAACGGTCACATTGATTCTTGTGTCTGGACTTACTAAGACTTTATTGTGATATCCTTTGATTTTTTTGGTTGTTGGTAGTGACAATAATCGAATTTTATTATTTGCCCTGTTAAGTCTTAACTTGTGCTCATGTCTAGTTGTTCCTTCCATTCTGTTTCAGTGTTCGTCTAATGAATGAGTTCACTAATATGCCTGTACCTCCTAAAGCAAAACAAGGTGAGTGGGAATAAGTGGTGAAGAGTCTTCAAAATACAACAGGGCTTTGGGATAAGGATCTGCCTGTGCTATGTACCCGAGTGCTTTAATGCTGGTGCTGAGCCCTTCTGTGGCTCTTTAATTCCCTGGGATTCCTTGACGACTTTCAAAATTTGCTGTTACTCTTCTGACAATGCTTTTCCTTAATGGTAATTAATATCAAGAACTCGTAGATGTTTCATTATATTCTTTCTTCTATTTGGTAGATTAAACCTACAAGTGCAGTAAGAATAGATTTTTTTTAAAAGGTTAACTTAATTAAGATGCCTTCTAAGAACATGCTGTTTCTAATGAAATCATCTGGTATTTCATTGTATTTTACTGTACTTCTTACTTATGTATCTTCAGCTGTGGTTTTTTTATGCTCATACATGTCTTTGTCCTGAACAGTCAAGACTTGTTTTCATTCAGAACAAAACAGGCCATGTTATGGTCTATTTAGTGATTAGAGACTGCCTACAGGTATATTAGCTAATTAATTTCTTCCTTGACCCTATGTACTATTGAAATGTGAAAGCTTTGAAAGTTTGTAATTCTTGCTAATGTGTGCTTAGGATCAGTCATGGTTATTTAGTGAGGAATAGAGCATTTTTCAATGTACTTAAATGATCCTGTAGGTTTGGTTTGTATCTCTAATCCAAGTCTGTTTTACTACAAACTTAAACAAATATGAAACACTTTCGAGAGTGTGTTTATGTACCGTTATAAGAAAATACATGGGATTGCTTGTTCCAGTGATTTCCAAATGCTTCAGACGTTTCTGTGGTTTGTTGCTTAAGTGTTTTTTCCCCTCTGTAAAACAAATCTTACCATCTTATGCAATTTAGTTTAATTCTAGGTCATTTTAATTGTGTTCTGTAGTTTTCAAGTATAGTTTCTCAGGCCTTGTATCACCATTAGTTTGAAAATTCTGTCAAACCATTTGTTGCTTTTTTGCTGCAGGGAGGAAAAGTGATCCATTAGAATTACAAATACATAAAAGATTAAAGGAGAGTTCTCTGAATACTGAAGAAGTACAAAAATTTAAATAGAACCAAAAATTATTCTTCTATGGTGATTGTAGATATTCTTGTTTTCTGTTAGTTTTGTAGTGTTGACTGTAAAAAGAGAGTACTAACTGCTGTGTCAGCTTTACCATCTGTAAGTCAATGTATGGTGATGTAAGAAGTTCTAAAGAAAGTTTATAGATGAGGCTTTTATCTTATGAATATGAACTTGAGTCATTGGTGTAAAACAGTAGTAAAACTATTAATAAAACATAATTTTGAATTCCAAAGTTCAGTGATGTGTGAAGCAGAGGTTGAAGTGTAATATAGAAAAACATAAGCATGCTGTTCAACTTTTAATACTGCTTAAAAAAAAAGTTGATAAAATTCTGAGATTGTGTGTGTGGTAATTTTAGCTGATATGACTATAGTTTAAGTAAGGTTGAATTTCTGGGGAGAAACAAACTGTCTTCACGCAGCCTGAATGGTCAGACATTTTGTATATTTTGAGAACTCATGTTTTTCAGGTGCTTTATTGTGTTATATGTATAGTGTATTGTATTTCTTTAATGAAGAAACAGGATTTATCATCAGCCTGCTACGCCGTTAATTAACCTTTAAGTTTTTGTTTCACTATCTCACAGTGTGGCTTATTTAAACATTACTTTTCTTTGTCTTGCAGCTTTAGGTGATAAAATTGTGAGAGACATCCGACCAGGAGCTGCCTTTGAACCTACATATATTTATAGACTTTTGACGGTTATCAAGTCAAGTCTGTCAGAAAAGGTGTGGTTTACAAATCTCTTAAGACTTTTGTAATTGCATCTCAAGGCAGCTACTAACTTTTTAGAACAACTTAAAAATCATAAAATGGGTTCTGTGCTTAAGTATCACTAAAATCAATTAGTTTGTTATAGTGAAGTTAGACAACCTTGGAACTTGAATAAATTATTGGAAGGTATTCACCATAATAGTTTGGTAGTTTAGTATGCCATAACCCTGAGAAAAATATGATTGGAATAGAACATCAGTTTATAGTCTTTTTTGGGAATACATTGCAGTGATTTACATTTAAACTAAGAAATGAGTAATTGTTCATTTCTGCTTGAGATTCAGCTTGAAATGTTTGGAGGTCCACAGAGACTTTAAAAATAATGGTCCAGGTTTAGTTTTAGTTGAAGAGAAGATAATGGTTTGAACCACCTTTTGATTTGGACTTGGTTCAACTGCAATTTCTTATAGCACTTCTTTTAAAAGAAGTTGCCAAAATAAATTTACTGACTTGCATGTTATATTCAGTATGTACTGAGAAAAATAATAATTAAAAAAATGCTCATATCCTAGTCAGGCTTATGTGTGTGTGTGCTTCATGACTGATAAGCAATTAATATATGGATTCGCTTTGAAATTGTTAGTAGAGTGTTGCTAGAGTGAAATTTAAACTTTATTTGACTTTCCACCTAAGCTGCTGAATACTTGGTAAATAACTAATAGAAACGCCAGAAATTCTTTGTCTTTTATCTACTCTTATATGACATTTTCATATTTTCAATTTAATTACTGAAAAAAAATTGTTTATTCAGGGCAGACAAGAGGATGCTGAAGAATATTTGGGATTTATCCTCAATGGACTGCATGAAGAAATGCTGACCTTAAAGAAACTTCTCTCTCCACATAATGAAAGTTAGTTTTTTTTGTAGCAAACTTAATTCCTGTCAAATATCTGTAAAGATCTCTTTTTCTCTTTTTGTGATACTCTGTAGTGTAGAGCAATGTTTGGAATAGGTGTTGAGATGGGGATGGAATGCAACTTTTTAGAGGACTCAAGAAAGACATTGAAATAATCTGTTGTTAAAATCTGGCCAGAGGGTAAAATGAGTCAATTCCTTCCAAGTTTACAAATGATCTGAAGTGTTAGTGTGTATTGCTTAAAAACAATTGGGATAACATTTGATAACAGATGTATACCCTGTTCTCCTAAACAATAAATTTCTGTTACAGATTTTTTAGTGAGCTCAACTGAGAACATTATTTGAGGCTAAACTTGAGTTGTCTGGGTTTGTCTTAAGTACAGATATGTTTCTCTGCCATGCAGGTCTGCAGAGTTAGTTGTTTGCTGGGGCTCTCTGTAATAGTTCACTGACAAACTATACTGGTATATTTTTGATCTTTAAACAACTCTTAAGCTCTTCTTTTCTCAATAGCAAACATTTAGAGTAATTGCTAGTTTATATCCAATTTTAAACAGCATACAAATTATTTTTAAATGTCTTACTGACAAAGGTGAGAAATACAAAACAAAAAGTTAGTTTCTTTGAAAGAAGCATTGAGATTTACAAGCAGCCTAAAATGCCATTTTATTTTAGTGTCTTTATGTTTGGATGCCCCACTAAAAAAATGAAACAAAATACTTTTAGTCTTATCTAGATACAGAATAAAGATCACAGATTATCCAGCTTTTCTTTAACATGGTAGATTTTGTTTTAATAGTATAAAATGATTATTTCCTATTTTATTTCTTAGCTGTGTTCAGTATATAGGCTGTTGACTTTGGCACTCAGAAAGAAAATACTTGCTAAACCTTGAGGTCCCTGTAAAATGTTAATGCAGAAAAGGAGTCATACTTAATGATGACAGAATTACACCTCCAGAACAATACTTGACTTTCCAATTTTCAACCCCATAAATTTAGTAATAAAAATATAAATTGTTTTAAAAAACTACATCTGTTTACATAGTCATCAGTGAGCTGCATTTTTATATATGTGTGTATATATATACATATATAAAAATACACGCGTGCACGCGCGCGCGCACACACACACACACACACACACAGAAATAAGTCCAGCTGTGAGTGTTGCTGGAGTGTTCTTAAAAGCTCTTGTTCAGTCCTTCAGAAAACTTTGTGAGCTCTGAAAACATTTTGTCCTCTGAAAATTATTCTTGCTGGTTTTTATTCTTTCAATTTCTTTATCTGTGTACATGTTTTATTTGTAAAATCAATATATGTTCTTTTTCTTTTTCCTTTTAAGAACTCTCAGTTTCCAATGGTCCTGAGGCACAGACTGCTCATGAAGAGGAGGAGCAGGATGAACAAGGAGAAGGCAGTGAGGATGAATGGGAGCAAGTGGGACCTCGCAACAAATCGTCAGTCACTCGACAGGCTGACTTTATTCAGACTCCAATCACTGATATTTTCGGTGGTCATATAAGGTATAATACTATTCAGCAAAAGTTATTGAGATTGCGGGCTGCCTTGCCTTCACAGTTAACCTTTTCTTCTGCTTTGCTGGCCGTCTTTTACCATGTTGAGTAGGAGACGATTTTGTACTTTTGTTTCTGGCCACATGAGGTTAGTATCTTACCAGAAAGCACTGTTATGCAAGAGAGGTTTCAGAAGACGGACAGCACGGTCAGAAAGCATTCTATGATTTGCACAGTCTGAATCTTACTGAGATTGAGAACAAAACTCCTCAGTTGCACATAGAAGTTGGAGATACGTATGCTTTTTCTGTTTATATTTAAGAATTCCAAAGAACTTTACAGCTGCCTAATTTTTCAGGAGTCTAAACTCATTTTGTATATAGTAATACTAACTAATAGTGAGACTTTTTTAAAGAATTTAATCCAGTCAGTAAGAGAATAGATTAAAATTGAGAACGACTGACTTTCTGCTCTTTATAGAGACTTACACTTCTCAGAAGCAAGAAAGCTATAATATTTCATAAATAAAACATTAAAGATGAAAGAAGTTTGGAAAAATGTAAATCACTACAAGCTGTTACAGGAACGAAAGGAATGTGGGACATTACTTATATTCAGGCCTGATACCAGAGGAAGGCAGAAAATAGGTACTGGAAGAATATTTTTTGGAAAGGAAGCCTTATGATTTGTTTGGAGAAACTTATAACTTAGAATAAAAGCAGGATAAACACCAAGGAAAAACATATTCCAAAACAAAAATGTAGAGCTGCAAAATTATGTTTAAGTTGACAGACATTTAATTGCTAGTATTTGACTCCTTGCGTTGCCAGGTATTCAGTCTACAGGCATGAATAACACGGGCTAGTGCCTTCCGCTTGCGAAATGCATTGAAATTTTTCTTCAGGGATTTGAGTCAGACAACTGGCAAATAAAATTATATTTTCCATAGAAATTGGCAGATGGCTATTTGTATGTATTGATGAAATTCCGTTTTGATGGTATGTTCACGTGGCTGAGGTACTGTTAATACCCTGAACGTATTTGTCATGGCCAGAGTTGTTCAGGTCTGTGTAGGATTTCATTAGTTTGTTAAATAAAGAATATTTAGAAGACACCATTCCGTAAAAATTGACAGAAAATCAAGTAAAATGGAGGTGATACTGAAAAAGGAAAAACTTGCACTGAGCAACAGAACCACAGAGCCCAGTCCCACATCTGCCACCACACCCATTTTATTCAGCCTCTAAACTAGGTCACACATTTTACCGCAGAAACAATATCCCATGTTGAGATGTTGGAAAGCTTTCTTCTCTGAGGCTCAGGGTGGAGATAGGAAGGACTGAATACAAAATTGCAAGTAGAGATCCACCAAATGAAAGTATCATAAAAATCAAATTGTAAAGGCATCTGGGAAAACATGGTTTGAATTGGCATCTTCTGGCTTGGAAAACTGTAGTCTCCCTTCAGGGCTTTAATTGTCCATTACATGCCTATCTAGGCGTAGTTGCTTATATGATTATTTTATTTATTTTTTTTATTTTTTTAAACTATGAGAAACTTGAATCTAAACACGTCAGTACACATTTCTATCAGGATCTGGTTTGTTCATGATCAAGAGTGCCTTTTGGTTTTCAGCTTGTATGAATTTCAAATATTTGTTATGCAAGCTAGCTCAGAATCCAGTCAGAAGTCTGCTAAATATTTCCATTAGTACCACTGACTTCTCTTAAAATGGACTGTAATTTTTTTTTAAAGAAAATAAATCAAATATGTCAAGTATGTGTTCGTTCTCGAGCAGCATTTTGCTTTGAGGAAGTAAGAGTAGATTTCTCAGCAAGGCCTGTATCTCTTTCACTGTCAGTGCATTCTAGAGCTGCAGTTTAAGCACGGTGGTAATGGCCGGTGTGTATTTTCTTGAAATTTTTTCTTGGAACTATGCTGGTAGTAGAATTCTTACAGTACGCGAAATATTTATTGAAAATAATGCTTTTTTCCTTTGACCAAAACTAATTTATAAACAATCAATAATTTTGTTATATAGAACCAGTCTTGCAAAGATACTGCTGTCAAATCCATTTCTGTATATCTTTTGAAGGAGTGTTACAATTTAATTTCTAACTACTTATTTAAAGAAATATTTTTTCTTAGTATTTACTTTTCAGAGTATCGCTCATATTATTAATCTTTAATGTATGGACCTCAAAACAGTTGGAATTGATAGCATTTTCTTTTGATTATCATATTAAGTAATGGTTGGCCTAAGGAGGAGGTTGGGAAGTGTATCCAAAATGAGCAAGACTTGCACAGTAGAGGGTTTGTTTACTTAAACAATATACTTGGCATATGTTGAAAGTTTTGTCCTGAAATATAGTCAAGAAGAAAGTGTTAAACGGAAATAAAGATGCTACTGTTTTTTCATAGGCTTTTTCCTCTAAAAGATATGTATTTGTCAATATAAAGTGGATAGCTTTATGTGCTTCGGGGCATTGCCTGAATCAAAGGAGTCATTTTGGCAGGAGTTTTCAGTACAGGCGTTAAACTCGTGTTATCGTTTCATACATGATCCTGAAAAATTTCAGCTTTGCTCCCTGAAGTACAGCTCTGTTAATTACTTTCCTGCTTTCAAGCTTTGTGAGGTACTTTCATGAGCTAAACAGTACAAGAAATAAACAATTTAATTGACTGTACAAAACCACATTTTTTAAGCAACTAGGCCTTTTTAAAGAAAGTGTTGCTTTCAAAATAAAAAATAGAACTATATTTACTAGTTTTGTTTTCAGTAGAAGTTTCAAAAGACTGAAATTAGAGTCCACTTAACAGGGCAGTTTTACAAAAGTCTCCAGTTTGTATCTAGACAGAGGGCACAGAAAATGATGGGAAGAAAAGGAAATGCCAGTCCTGGACAGAGCATAATTTAAATTTCATATGGTAGGATTAAAGCCAACAATTTAAAAGCACTGTGAAATTGATCTTAGTGAGGTAACTGAAAATCTAAGTATTTTGATTGAAGAATCTGGACTTGGTTGAAATTGTTGCAGTAAAACATACAGCTAGATAAGCACTAGTATATAGCATTTCTGAAGATCTGTTTCAAAAACAACTTGAAAAATCTAGCATAATCACAAATGATTTAAAATGTTAGGAATCATCATTGTTTTGGATTTTCATATAAGCATTCTGTGCCTCACAGCAAAACCATCTAGCTTACAAACAACTTTCCCAGAAAAATGTATATTTCACAAAACAGAAATATTTTGTGGTTTGCAGCACAGGAAAAAACTACAGTTGCCAAGCTGAGATGACAATTAAGTATAGCATGAACTTTATTTTAAAGCTTTATTTTAAGTTTATATTAAACCTAACTATAGTCCTGAGGTAACTTAAGTGCCTTTTTTAATGTAAACTTTTTTCCACTTTCTTTAAATTTCTTCTTTTTTATTAGATCAGGCTTGTACTGTGTGCTATTGTGAAATAGGTAAATGTTTGGGGTTTTTTTTTTCCAACTTAGAAAAAAAAAAGTTAAAATTATCTGAAGACTCAAGATAGAAATTTAAGAACTTTTTTTTTGTTCTACTTTGTAGTAGGGTAATTTCCTTTCCTTTTCACATTGAGTGTTTTTGTGAGCAGTTTCAGATTTCTTTGATATTACTACCTGTTGTTGGGAAAACAGAGTCCTGCAGTGAATCTTTTTAAATGCATGACCACAAATTTGAGCATTTTCGCAAAAAATTTTGGTTATCCAATAAATGGTTTAATACTTCCATAGGTAAACCAGTTTAAATACTATCCTATTCTGTATGTTATTAATGGATGTGAAGACCATTTTACTTGTAGTAAAGTGGATTTAAGCTATTAAAACTCGTGCTTAACTGTTTTTGTATTTGTGTATCTTTTAGCTTTGAATTAACTATACATTATGTTACTGAGGTAGACTTCAGTCTGTACTTACTTGAAAGTTCTATATTTAAAAATACTGTTTTATAAATTGTAAACTTTTTTCTCCGTAGATCTGTTGTTTATCAGCAGAGCTCTAAGGAGTCTGCTACACTGCAACCTTTCTTCACTCTACAACTGGATATCCAGTCTGACAAAATACGTACGGTTCAGGATGCATTGGAAAGTTTGGTGGCAAGAGAGTCTGTTCAAGGTTATACCACAAAAACCAAGCAAGAGGTGTGTTCTGTTTACCTCTTTTTATAGTCAAATATTAAATATTTTTAAAAGATTTTTTTATATATATTTCTCTTGACTGACAAATAATTACTTGAACACTATTTCTCATCTTTTCAAAGTGTACTGCAGTGGTAAAGCGTAATACTTTGGATGACTTTTGCTGTCTTATCCAAAGAGAGCTAACTCTAACCTAGTATCATCATTATCTTTCTGTCCAGATTGATAATCTGTAATCTTCAATAGCCAATAATTCCTCCATTCAATGTGTATTTCTTGATACTATATAGTTGATTTGTTTGCTCTACGCAGTCCTAGAAAAATCCTGTCAGGAATATGATACTTAGTTTTAGGTCAGCACCTCGAGAAAGATATTCTCCAGTTGGAGAATGTCCAGAAGAGAGCAATGAGAATGATTGATAGTCTAAAAGTTGTGACATAAACAATAAAACTGAGGCAGAAGAGCTGTTCAGCAGTGAAAAGAGAAAACATAGAAGCAAAGCAATGGAACAGAATTCAAGGCTTAAGGAAAGGAAGAGCCTCATTTTTCTGTGATACTTGAACAGGAAATGGGAATGAGAACCTAGACTAGATTGCCTGCGGTGTTTTTGGAGTTCTCACTGCTTTAAGAGAAGATTAGAGGCACATGAGTCAAGATTTACACAGTTATGATTGATTCACACTGGGCAGGAGGATCTTCTGAGATTTCTCTGATTCTTGTGATTCTTGGTCACTCCGAATAATAGGACATTTGATTGTATTTCCTCATGCAATTCTGCAAGTTTTTTTACTTAGTTTTCAAATAATAATACATGATGTTGTGGTAGATAAATATATAGGAGGAAAAGCATATTTTTGGCATTACACTTGAACTTGTTATATAGAGAAATAGCTATTTTTTTTAAAAAAACTGCAGTGTTGTCTTGCTGCATATGGTTTGTTTACTGTGAGTTATTAAAGAAAGAAAAAGCTGTGCATTGAATGCTCAGATGAAAATTCTGCATACAGTATTCCTAACTACTTTTAACAGACCAGAATGGAAAGAGACTCTTTGATTGCAGTTGTTCTCACTTGCATTTTATTTCTGTGTATATTAGTCTAAATTCTGCTAATAAATGTATGATCAGACAAAGCATAGATTCTTCTTCTTTTTTTTTTTTTTTTTGTATTTTAATTTTTTGAAAAGTTGAAGCTGGATCACAGAATTGCACGATGTTTGAGGTTGGAACAGACCTCCGCACAGCTTTTGAATAACTGAAGGATGGAGACTCCACAACCTCTCTATGCAACCTGTTCCAGTGCTCAGACACCCTTACAGTGAAAAAGTTCTTCCTTATGTTCAGATAGCTGAAGTTTGTCTGCTTTATTTGCCCAGTAGGAGTGAATGTGAGAGAACGTTTCTCCAGTTGTCTTCTATGTGGAAGAAATGTTTGCAATGGAGGGTCATCACGATTTACCACATGGATCTTTATTGGACTAGGCATTCATTTTTTCGTTTTTGCTGCAGATGGTTTATAACTTCTTTACTGACAACTCAGGGTTCAGTTACAGGTTTTGGAAGAAATGGGTGTTCAATTTAGGTGCTCGAGGTTTGGTCTGGTTTACATTTTAGTGTCTAGGTAGAAATACTCACAATATCTTTTAGATCTTTTATTCAAAAGAAATTCAAGTCAAAATAGTTCTTATGTATTACGAATCACAGTGAAAATACTGAAGACAAATACTGAGCACGCTTTAGAGCAAGCATAGGGCTTTACAGATAGTAATTTTATTGCGAGGAAGCATTTCGTCTCTGTTTTCCAGATATGGATTACTGAAACTATTGATAAAGCTGAAAACGGTATCATTGTAAGTATTAGCTTATCTAGAAAACCTGAACCATAACCTCTGCTTTGATTCTGCCAGTCTTTTAAAATGTTGTTAGCAAAGAGTATCAGAACTGTTTTACTCTTTCTTCATAACAAATTAGATGACAGTTGTTAAGAGGTATTAAGCTCACCTCTGTTGATATTTCAATTTCTTAACGCAGTATTTGGCGTACCATTTTATTTCAGTGCTCAAGACTATTTTAAGTTTTTTGTGTTCTAATTTTGTTTAATCTGAATTGCATTCTTTACAAGTGATGGGCATGAGAAATAGATACAGAAAAAATAATCTCCAATTGTATGTGAATTATTTCACTTAATTTTTGCAGATTTTTTTTTAATAAAAATGACTGAGTTGACTTTGAATTTTTTGTGTTTAACAACAAATTTGATTCCCATACGGTGTTAAAAAATGGATAGGCATTTAAATGAAAATAGATATCCAAAGTGGAAAGATGGTTCATTGATCTCTATCAATTTTACTTGTTCACTAGCATTTGAAGAAAGCAGTTCTGGTTCTTTATGGTCTTGCAGATCAGTTAGTTAAATCTTCAAACATTTCAACTGTTAGTATTTTTTAAAAGACTTTAATAAACTTCACTATAGTGATTTTTTTTCAGCCTTTTTTTCCTGTTTGTAGACCTGTTCATGTTTTCTAAGCTAGCTTCCACAAATTCCCTAGAAGGAGTCTCCACACCCCCTGGAGTTTCCGAACTCCAGGAAGATCTTATAAATATTTTCCTAGCGCTCTGATTCATACTCACTAAACAAATGTTTGTGGCAATTTTTGCAGGTAATGTTGATGCCAGAAATCAGTGTCCCCTAGCAGAGTCAGCACAGCAAAGCACCGGCTTGCTCCTCAGCTGCTGCTGTGCTGTCTGACACTGTAACACAGAACTGCACTGATCGGTGGTTTAAGCTAATGTGCTTGACTAAGTGGTGCGGCTGGGGGGCAGCCATGTGTTCCCATACGCCAGCTTGGTTGCTGATGGAGGAGAATGGGACCTAGTTAAACCACTGCAGAAATGTTCTTGTGTGTCCTGCTGTTCCTGCTCTGCGTTGGGGATTCTTCTTTTTTTTCATTGAACTTTGAACTCAAAGACTTAAGATTTGAAATTCAGAAGACTGTGTATAGGAAAATATTGGTCCAGTAAAAACCAGATGAATCAAATGTATTTTATTTCTGTATATAAAGATTCCCTGGATTTACTCCTTAAAAGCATAAGCTGTTCCATGCTGACATGGTAGCTCTCTCATGAGTTCATGAGAATTATGTAAACGTCTTGTCATAGTCTTTGCTTTCAGTGTTTGCCTTTTAGCTGCTTTTTCTCGATGTTATTTTCTGGAGAGTGAGGGGATGGGCACCAGCAAGAGCTTGCTTGTTGAATGGAAAAGAACAGGGCCCTGTCTGGCTTGCTGGTTTAAAGGAAAAATGGGCAACAAAAAAAATCCTGCTCAGTGAAGCTGCTGATGTAACCAGGATCGTAGCCTTAAGGCTATAGATGTTGCCTTAAGATGTAGGTGAAATTCTGCACTGTTTGTGGAAACTATTTCTGTTCCAAATGTTACATCTGTTAAACTGGATCAGCTCAGATTGATTAGGAAATCAAATACCCTACAAAACCTACTTGCTTTCAGCATCATGAATCCACATTTTAATTTTCATGGTGGAATAAGGTAATAGCTTTTCCCCCATTGGTTAGGAGGCTCTAGTGGAGTTGGAACCTGTATTCAATAAGAGTGTGCTGATCATTTACTATAAAAAAGTGTATCTGAATTTTTTCTCAATCAAAAAATTCAGGAGAATTTAAAGTGGTTACCTAGAGACTTGCTTTTTACTTCATAATTTCTAGGTAGACCAAATGTTTTTCTTTTCTAATTCTGAGCCTAGTTTTCAGATAGCAAGCGTTCAGTCGGTTTGGTTGTAACTTTGTATAACATTAAATCTTTAGGGTTTTTTTTGAAAAAGTGTAGTTTTAATCTATATTTTTCCCCATTTTTTTCTTCAGAACTTTTTTTTTTTTTTAATACACTTTTGTTAAAGAATACTCTTAACTGCTGATCTGTTCCAAAGCACCTGATCGTGATAACTAATTGATTTTTTGACAGCCGATGTGAAAGCTTACTCCTCTTTAGGAGGGACTTCTTGAACTTAATGTCATCTTGTTAATGCGGAATAAACTGTGGCTCTACTCTTCTGTTGCTCTACTACATTAAATGTTATTACCTCCTTCTGAGGTTTGGTTTAATGCTATTTGCTATTAATGCTATTTTTAATACCTTTGGTTTAATGCTGTTATGAGAAGGTGGTTTTACTAGAAAGCAACAGCATTTTAGGGTTCCCTTGGTGAGAAGGGGGATGGATGAACACAGATATCATGAGTTAAAACTTGAGAAGAGTCTGCTATCTAAGTATTATTTCAGTAGGGAAGAGAAGTATGATCAGGACACTATTTGAAGTGGGAAAGCATTCAGATTATTTAAGAGTGGTTTCAATAGTCATAAGCAGTGGGCGGAAACTCATTGCAGTTCTGTCTGTATTTACGGAGCACTTAAATTGTCTAAGATAAACGTAAACTCTAGATACTGACACCAATCTTTATTCTAAGATTCACCAAAATCTAAGACAACCGTGGTTTGTTCTTAGTTTGTCAAATACAGAGGCTTTTTTTGATTATATATAATCTCCTTATTGAGATTATGTTTAATCTCCTTATCTCTGTTTTTCAGGTGAACTACTTAACTTTAAATATTACTCTTTTAAAGGAGTAATTTTGAGTAGCTAACAAAAAATTATTTTCCTTTCATCTTTGTTCTATGTACATTAGGTGGAGATCAGTCGAAGAGTGACACTAGAGGAACTCCCTCCTGTTCTTGTTTTACACCTCAAGCGATTTGTGTATGAGAAAACTGGTGGATGTCAGAAGCTTATCAAGAATATTGAGTATCCTGTTGATCTGGAAATTAGTAAAGGTAAAGATTTTTAAATAGAAGTTTTCCCTGTTGCAGGAGAGGGGAATATTATGTTTCCCAGGCAATATCTGTGTGCGTATGTGTCTTGTTTCAGTTCTTTTCTCCAGCAGCCAGGTTTGTGCACAAGAAACATTTCTTCATGGACAGTATTGTTTTCTAGAAACTTAATTATTGGAGTTAATATCTTGAATGCTTTGTTTTGCATAAAAAGAATCTATCTGGGTTTCTGGTTCAGTCTTGCTAAGCTTGATATTTACTGTGTATTAGTTTGGGCCACTGGATTGCAAAAAAACATTATAGAGAAAACCCTTGAAATCTTTTGTCACATATCAGGCATAGGACTGGCCATGTAGAGGGTGTGTACAGATTTAAGGATTAAGATAACAGAATGTGTAGTATGTTGCTATACAAGGTTGTTGTTACATAGTACTAGGTATTTTTGTATTGGATTTCAAAGAAGTGACAAATTACTGTAACAAACAGTGGCCGCAGAAAGGAAGCAGGCAGAGTTTGGTTTGGTTGGTTGGTTTTCTTTACAAATATATAGCTTAAAGACCAGCCGTAGTTCAAGGATTAACAATATATTGCAGAGGTCTTTTTTTTGAGAGATACTGATTGAACAAAGGGTGAGATTGTGCATATAATCTAGCATCTGAAACTTGCCATATTAAATGTTTTTAATTTTGTACCTTTTTTTAGGCTGACAAATTGACTGTTAGCCAGTCAGCATGTCAGATAGGGGAAAAAAAAAGTAAATAAAAATGATTGGTTGTATCTCAAGTGGATTTGACTTTGTCAGATAGTACCCTTTTATTTTACTTAATTTGCTATTTTTGATGTCTTTTAAAAATGGACATTTTTAGAACTAGTTTAATATACCTTGATTGACAAAAACAGTTTTTATAAGACTTGGAGTCTGAAATCGATTTTTGTTATCTTATGATAGTAGGAATGAAAAGAGAAAAAATACATAGCCTGATCTATTACTCTGTTTTTTTCAGTATTTTCTTTTTCCTCAGCAGTTTTAAACACTTCCATAAATGTTAGTGCTCAGGTTACTTCAAAAACCAATGCCTACAATACCAGATAGCAGAATTTTGACCATTCTGTATAGGTTACAGAAGTCAATTCAGTTAAACTTTCTCATTTGTTATTGTTGGTTTGTGTTAGAAATAATTGATCTCTGTTGAAACTGAATTTCTAAACTTGCTAACTGTTGTCTTTGTGACTTTCTTTCCTCTTCCAGAGCTACTATCTCCTGGTGTGAAAAGCAAAATTTTTAAAGGCCAAAGAACCTACCGGCTCTTTGCAGGTATTTTAGTCTATATGCCTCTAGTTCCAATATTGTGAAAAAATTTCTGCATATAGAATTTTAGAAATTCTGGAGTTCCCTGGATTATATAAAATATTTTCTGTAAAATTGCAGTGAAATAACTTGTGTATGTCATTCTTGCGTACAGTTTTTTTTTCTGTGTATATGCATACACATATTTTTATATCTGATATTTTTTCCAGCTTAAAACTTGTATGAACATAGTTCTGTAGGCGATCCATCCTGAAAAATATCAGCAGAAGTTGAAATAGAGGCGTAACATAATTACATTTAACATAGGTTCTGAGTGTAAATATTTCAGATGTCATTTGAAATGGCTGTTTGAATGCTTGCTTTGCGTTTTTTTGAACCCTCAAGATGAGAACTGCTGGCAGTGTATGAATAGTGTATTGTGGGTGGAAAAGTTTCATTTGGAGATGATTATTTTTGTATGAGGAAATGTTTTTAAGAGATTATCTGCAATGTTATATGGAAGACTTAAATTGGTAGTGAAGACTGGAAACTAAGAATTTAGAAGTGTTTTAGTATTGAAGAAAACAGTATCTGGGCAGTAATTCGCTAAAGTGTAAAAGTCATGCACAGTTTAGAATTTACACCTGCTTGTTTGCATTGGCATTAGAGGAACATAATAAACTGGAGAACCGGAGATCTTAATTTTTATGTCACTGAATCTGTGCCAGTACTGGTGGCCTTACATGACTTGGTTAGATTCAATTTTGTGACTGCTGAGATTACAGAAGGAAATAACATACCTGGCTCTTTGTGGAAATTCAGGATGGCCTCTGGCAGTATAATTTTTGTATTGATAGTGAGTTTCACAGGACAAATTTGGAGAGTATATGTAAAGCGTTTTGGAGCAAGTGTGTTAACCTTCTATTTTTTTTTTCCTAACTCCTTCTGTGGATAAGTATAATGCTTTAGTCTTCTGTCAGTCTAGAACTTCTCATCCACAGAACAGAGCTTATTGAATGATTTTAAAGTTACTAATATGAGCTTTTGAATAATTAAGTTCGAGGTATCACCCAGGATTTGCTTGTTTATCTTGCAGTTAGCTAAATGCTAGAACATCGGTAGTTTAAAATGTAAGCTACCATGAGATTTACTTCCCAAGTTCTCAAAAATCTATAGTATAATCTACTTTTCTGCTTTGCTTGATTTTACTAAGAATGTTTGTCTTTATAGAAGTGTGTGTGTATAGTGTGTATGTGTGTGTATGTATATATATATATATATATATATATATATGCATCATAAATTTCTCTTTACAGTTGTCTATCATCATGGAAACAGCGCAACTGGTGGCCATTACACTACAGACGTCTTCCAAATTGGTCTAAATGGCTGGTTACGCATCGATGACCAGGCAGTTAAAGTGATAAACCAGTACCAGGTGGTGAAGCCGTCTGCAGAACGCACAGCCTACCTCCTGTACTACCGCCGAGTTGACCTGCTGTGAAATTCTCCCCTTTTACGCTGTGTGTGTGCAAGATACCTGCTTTGTAGAACGCCAACTATCACTAACTTTTCCTCCTCCTGTAAATGCTCTTTTGAGTGAATCCTTTCTTTTTCTTTTCTTTTTTTTTTCCCTTGCAACTATGGGATAGAGTGAAAAAGGAAGCTACCTTGGGTTTGTGCACAACATAGTTTGTGTAGACTTTTGACTTTGCAGAATGAAGTCATTTGGTTGAAAGACTCAATCTCATGAATCACAAAAAAAAAAAAAAAAAAAAAATCTGAGCTAATGCTGAATCCTAAGATAATAAAAGGGGATTTGCATTCAATTCCCACTTTCTAATTGCGTAGTAGAAGAAAACCCTGCACCAGCAACAGAACTTGTAGATTTCTGTGAAAATGTTTTATCTTTACTTAAGTAAAAAAAATAAAAAAATAAAAAAAATAAAAAACGCTCTCTGCTTCCCCAATAGTTTTTGATAAGTGATAAAATATGAGCCGATGTGTATGAGATGGAAATGGTCCTATGTGCTTCAAAAAATGTACAAACGTACAAAATGCAGAGTTGCTGGTTCCTAATAGGAAGACACATTTTAATAATTGTGCGATGAGAAACTGCTTAAGTACACATTGCAGATCAAATATTTGGAGTTAAGATGTTAGTCTATATAGATGGGTGATTGTAACTTTATTGCTATTAAGAAATTTCAAACTGCATTTATGCTTCTGTGTACATGAAATTAAAAAATGGGCAAAATAATTAAGATTGATATTTCTTTAAGTCTGCTTTGTTTAATTTTGCTGTCTGCTCTCCTATAATGTTGAGTTTCTAATTGTACACAGTTTAGTGATATCTAGAAGTATAAAGTTGTCGCCCATCAATAAAAGTCACAAAGTTGGTTTAAGGTGTGTGTGTGGGTTTTGTTTCTCCTCAAGTGTAAATTCTAGCCTTGGAAACTCCTAATAGAAAGCTGCTGTGTAGCACTTTTACAAGGGGCAGATGTGTACCCTGAGTGAATGGGGCATGCTTTTTGTCTTGTACAGCTTCTTGAAACTTCAGAAATGTTTGCATTTTACATCGAGATGAGACTGAACTTTGAGAGGAGAGGGAAGGGGAGAGGAGATCAATCACTGCAGGATAGCTGGAAGTCTTAACATTTAGAGATACGGTACCCCAGGGCTGAGTACCAGTTGGACAGAACAGGGAATCTGGTGCCTTCCATGTTCAAGGTGAACACCTTGCACTACTGTTTTGAGGTAGATATGTGTTTTTTTTTTCCTCCCTGCCATTGACTAAAAATCATTTCTTTAGCCAGTTAGCATTTTCAGATGAAGACTTTTGTCAAAATGTTTCTTTGGTCAGCCCTGATGATGATGAGAAAATCATATATGTGTGTGTGTGTATATATATATATATATATATGTAAATATTTAAAATATCATTTAGTGCTTAATTTGGTGACAAGAGTGTTTTGTGCTTTTTGCTTTGTGATGTCACTAATGTTGCTAGTGAAACAGAGCTAGTTTTAACAGGGATTGTTACCATATTGTAAGAGATTAAACTGCACATTCTCTGATCAAATCACTTTTCTTTTTTAAGGTTGTGCTTAGTTAAGAAAGTCTACTTTTCCTCAAAGTTTTCGAAAGAATTAGCTGCATCAGTTTTCAGGTATTTCAGGTATTCAGGTTTCAGCAATGTGATACATTGCTTTTAGCATTTCTTTAAGTTACTTCTCTCCTTTTGCCTTTTATTGCCTGGCTGGCCAAGAGAGCTGTAGATCTTAGGTGAAAAGGAATTAGTTTTTTCAAGAGAATGAAAAAACATTATAAATGTCTTAACTTTGAGAGCTTGCCCATTTACATGGGATTCCCTCTTGTATTTCCTGCCCAAAGAAAACAACAATTAGTCACCTTACAAAAGATGAAGTTTATTCATGGCTACTTCCTGAAATGAGTCAGAGGTGGAAACGTTAAATTACGGCTGCAGTTTACAGAATTTTGTCGTTGAGGCAGACGGGACGAATGTTTGACTCCTGTAGCGGAAACAAAATTCTTGGGACAGCCTTATGGTTTTGATGAACAGTAGTAAGGTGCCATCCTGGCACCGAGACGGCTGACTCAACTAGATCCCAGAGTGTGGCAGAAGCAAGCTGGTGGGACTTGCGCCGGGAGCACTGCTCGTCCACCCGATGCCTTTTCTCACTGGTGGTGGTGCGTTGGGCTGTTTTCCTGCTGGTGAATCTCTCCTGGGGATGCCGGTTGCAGCTCTCCATGCTGAGCGTGCTGTCCCAAGGGCTGGTGGGCATCACCAACCCTGATGCATATTCTCAGGTTTTGACTATCAAAAGGGATGTTCAGCAGTAAGTAGGAGGTTTTTGTCCCATGGCTGGTTCTGCCTGTCTGGAGTGATCATCTCCCTACTCAAGAGTTTGCATGCTGACTTCAGTTGTGTGATCTTCAGTTACTGTCTTGAATTGTTAGGCAGTGTTATTTCTGTATATCACATCACAACCCTGATACCGAGGAAGTTCTGTGATACTTTGTCTGTTGCTTTGGATGTAAGTAGTTGCTTGGTAGCTGGTCAGCAAATTGCAGAAAATTTTATTAGTGTTCTTTAATTCGTGCAGGTTGTCACTGAGACGCTCTTCTTGATTTTGGTGACATTCCACCAACTGCTAAGCAGTTTTCCATCCAAAGCTTGTTTGATTTTTCAGCCAGCTCTCCCATTTGGCCAGGAGCAGGGAAAACCTAGGCTTCTGGCTTGTCACCAGGCATGTTGCCCTGCAGCTGGGGCTGCCGAGGCAGCGTGCCAGGTGGGCTGCCCAAGCGTTGGTGCTTCCAGGGTTTCCCAATGCAGGGCTGCCTGCTATGGGAATTACCCTAGAGCCATACTATTGAGACACCATTTCTGCTTTGAAACATGGAATCTGGAGAGAGTCGTTCCAAAAAGAAACCAGATTTTGAAATCTCTGAAGCAAAGTTACTGTTCTCCGCTCAGCTGTCCTGGTGATTATTCAAGTCCTGTTTCATCACAGCTAATACCCAGCCTCTCCCAGCCTGTGCAGTTTTAAGGATGATGAAGAAAACTGTTTTTTCTGTCTTTTGGCCTCATGATACACCTACCACACCTAAATAGTTACGGCTGCCAGTGTCTAAAGTGTTGCTTTTCAGAAAAAAAAGATGTGCAGCTGTATACAGGCGCTTATCTCTGCGTCTGACTCCCTCATCAGGAGCTTTGTGAAAGTGTCATAAAACTAAAATAAGAATAATGTAACAAAGGAAAATACTCTGTAGTATTTAAAGAAAATTGTACTTTCTTGTTTATATAAATACATAATCCTTTTGAGTATTGGGTTAAATATCTCTGTATGCCTTACAGCATCAATTTGGAGATGTTAATCTTTCAGAAGAGGCCTCAGCGCGCTGCGGTAAGCTCTGGTGTTGCTGAAAATCTATTGGAAAAATACTTAAGGATCTTGCACCTTGGTTAAAATAGTTTTATGTACTGCAGATTTTTTTTTTCCTTGTGGCTGGAAAAGGAATGATGCGTGTCTGGTATTTACCCACATCTCCAGTAGATTGTGAAAAGTTACATTCCTGGTAACATAGGCTTACTAGATCATATTGAATACCACTATAATTATAGCAAAGAACGTTTTGAAAAACTGACTCCACTCGGGAGGCTTATATGCTTTTTCTGCCTTTGCTGAGACCGGCATGATTCTTGCAGCTATGCACAGAGCAGTTTCATTCATTTAGTGGTTGTCTTGTGTGACAGTCATGACAGCATGAAAGAAAATGAGCACTTAACTGCAAGTTTGCCAGCCTGCAAGATAAAGTTTCTAGTGATCAGTAATTAAAATATTACTGGATATCTGGTCCATGCAGTTAACTTTGGTTTTGACTTGATGAGATGGTCGAGTTTTGAAATATGTTGCTTGGAAACCATGGGTTTGAGGTTGTGGGTAGGGCACTGAGCACATTCAGTGGAAACAAGCTGGACCCCGTGCTGGCCTGTGCTTGCACTAATGGGAGAACTCGTAATGATGATGAACTTCCTAGCAAAAAGCTTTTGAAGTTGGAAGACATTTTAAGAAGATGCAAGTAGGTTTAGAATAGGAGTCCCATGTATTTATCCAGTGTACTCTGTTACATGTGCCTACAAGTAAGATGATTTGCAGTTTACCAAAACGTAGCAGATGACAAATTGGAGGCATTAGAGACATAGTAGACTTTTTAACAAATACTAAGAATGAAAAGAGAGTATAAATGATTTAATACAAAAAAGCATTTGGCTGAATGCTTCCACTTTTAATAGTTGTTGGTAAGTGTCAGTGGTGTTGCAGTGAAATATATAAATATATGAAATACAGTGCTGAGGTTACTTCCAAGTCCTGTGCAATACACTACTCCAAAATAATTCCCCTTATACGGCATCCTGAGGAGTTTTCTTGGTGTAAAGGTGAGGAGCATCCAGAGGCTGCAGGGAGGTGATTCAAGCTTAACCATCAACTTTGTGGACTGATAAACCTTTATTTCCTATGATGGTGCTAATCGTGGCAATTCTGGAACTGAATGAGTAATGAAGGAGCAGAAACAGAATGCAAGAGACTGAGTCATTTAAACGCCCCGAAAATGTGTGAATAGTCCCACTGGATGCAATAGTCCTGCTCGCGCTTCCAGGCCCTGCTGGATCAAGAAGCAATATGTGTATCCTTGTATTTTTGGTGATGGGAGGCGCAGGGGTGTTTTCGAGTAGCCCTGCAACCCATCCCCATTACTTGGGAGGTAGATATGTGTTGAAACAAAATTTAACTTTTTGCTAACTGAAGTCTATTTTTGTTATCTTTTGGAAAGAGAATGCTGTGTTAAGAGGTCAGTCATCCTGCAAATAACGAAACACTTCTCTGCTTTTTTAGGTGACCTGTCCACTTCAAAAATGGAAGCCTGCTGGTGAGGAAGGGGTTTGAGTAAACTTCAGCCCACCAGAAATAACTTCAGAAGGAACAAAATGGGAAGAGAGAATGAGAGGAAGGAGCAAAGACTAAGATGAGAAAGGAAGGAAATCCGGCTGTATGATGAATGAGATTTTAGCATCATTGTTTCTTAAGGCTACGTTTGTACTTCTGTTGAGATCAGCTGCATGTGTCAATGGTGGTGAATTAAATAGTATAGTATTTAAAATGAAGTTTAAGCACATTTTACTAGGAGTGTCGTATTTGATAATTTCTGCTGTTAAGAGGTTTTTGGTGTTGAGATGTCCAAGACTCTTCCTCTGTGCCTGTGGAAGCTCCTAGAGCTTTTCAGGTATGTTCTGGGCTTTACGTCCTGCGGAAAAGGAGAAACCGAACTTGTCCTGTTCATCAAAGACCTGAGTAGGCATCTTGCAAAAACTGCCCCCTAAATAAAGTTTGGGAGCTTCCCTTAAGTCAATAGGATATATTGGAAAATACTGAAGGATTAGAGAAAGTTAAAAAAGAGGAGCTCACGGTCTTAGAAACTGCACTGCAGGAACAATATTTGCTCTGATTCTGCATATTCACTTCTATGTTTCCCTTGATATGAACAGGCTACAACTTTTTATTTAATTTTTTTTTAAGTGGCCATGAGTAATAGGCAGTGTAGCAAGCAAGTGTTGAAATCTTCTGTTAGTATGAAGAAGTTGTTCAGATGGTATTAATTTTTTTAATTTTTCACTAAGGATATTACAAATGCACTTGTTGCTAAAATCTGTCTTCTGCAGTGTATTACTCAAAGGGGAAAAAAAGTAAAAAGTATGTGGCAACAGTTTGACATTAACACCCAACCACAATTTTTATTTTCTGTATTAAACTCCTCCCTTTGTTCCGAAACAAGGATTTTGCGGCCTTTTGAGCATTTGCTTTGTCTGCAACAGATTATATAAAAATACCCCCTTGCCCAAAAACTTCTCTACTGGTTTTAATAACTGCTTTGCTTGTGCATTAGACGAGAAGCCCGCGGCCCCTGCGCTAGGGCTGCGGCGAGCTGCCCTGCTCCGCGGAGGTGGTTGTGCCGTGGCTCGCGCCGCGCGTGTCGTGCCGGGCTTCCGACGAGCCGGTCGCTCTCGGAGCGTCGTCTTCCCCTGCGCGGCGTCGCGTCTCGTAAATGAGTTTTGTGCAGCCCTGGCCCGCGACGCCCCAAGGCTCGGGCGGCCGGCGGCCGGCGCTTTCTCGGAGGCCGCCTGCGGGAGCCGCTGCTCTGCCCTTCGGGCGAGCGCGTTGGTTACGGGGGTCCCATGACAAAAGTTTGCCTGAGTAACGGGGCCGCCAGGGCCGGTCGTTTATAGGGTAGTGCTGCAACGTCACAGGATTTTTTTTTACTTTTTTAGGCAAAAAAAAAAGCTTTTTTTTTTTTTTTTTTTTTTTTTTTTTTTTTTTTTTTTTTTAGGCAAAAAGCTTTGCAGCTGCAATTTTCCATGGGGAAATTGAGGCTCAGTGAGCCTGAGTGACCCGAGTTTAGACGTGTGCATGGGGATGATAGGAAACATTCTGATTAATTGATGGGGCGGCAGGAGAAAGATGGGCAGGACTGGAGAGGTATCGAACCCAACGCGCTGCAGAAAGCCGGCCGCTAACGGGCTGCTTGTAAGGAGGCTCCTGCTCTCTGCTCCTGGGAGGGGAGTCTGTCCTTAGGGGATGGAAGCCTGGAAAAACTTGATAATGCTCCTCTTGGAGTTCGTCACAAACTGGGGGACGTCGCGGATTTTCCCTCCGCGCAGCAGGGCTGGCTGTGACGGTGCAGCCAGCGTGGTCGGTCCTACTCCAGCCGCAGAAGTCCGCGGCGCCTGTGAGAGCGCGTTATCCGGCCCCTGCTTTGCCCCGGGCACCCTCGGCCTTGGCGCGCTGAATCCGGCGGGGATGTCGCCGACGAGGCGCCCGGGAGGCGAGGGCGCTTGCCGCGGCGCGGGGGCCGGGAGCTCCGCGGTAGAGGGCAGTGGCGGCACGCGGGACTTGCTCAGACTTCAGGGGACACCCGGGCCGGGCAAGGATCTCAGAAAAATCTCCCCCAGGTTTCATCCTGCTCCGAATACAAGTGTCTTTCGCGTGCGCTGGGTGCTGCTGCGATGCCGGTGGAGTCAGGCGACTGCGTGTTTTATTCTGCGGGAGATTTCAGAAAGAATTTACGTTAGCTAATGCACAGCCAAACTTCCAGTTACAGAGCCTGTAACTGCAGCTCACCCATTCTTTTGAGGGATAAGATCTCTGAAAATGAAGAGTCGGGTTAATATTTCTGAACTGTATCTTCTGTACTGAATACTTCATTTTTTTTTTAAAGCAATAGTTTTACAGTTTCATCATCTTGCATTACAGATGTAACCAGGAAATGTGGAGAGCTGCAATAATGAGGTGAGATTTTTTTTGTGTGTGTGCATTTTGGTTATTCACATTTCACTTGTATTAGCTGTACAGTCAGCTGTGACCCCAAAATTAAATGATTGATTTCCTGAAATTTTTACTCCTTGTGTGTTCAGTTCCTTGTCTTATGGACCTAAATTTTTGAGTGCTGACGAAAGAGCTCAGGTTTTTCAGGGCGTAATGGAGTTGTGGAGAGTTGCTTTCTTGCCCATCACCAGCAGATTAAATTTGGGAAGATGTTCTTTATTATAAAAGATTTAAGGAATAAATTCTGCCAAGGTGCAGCCGTGGAGGTGACGAGAACGTAGTCTTCCTTGAAGACCAGGCGCCTGGCGAGGGAGAGCTCTTCAGCAGGCAGATAGCATCTAACGGTGGGATGTGAAGCCAGTCAAATCCAAATTGTAAGGAAAGTGTGAACTTTTACAGGGGGGATAATCAATCACTGGGAATAATTACCAAGAGTGGTAGCAAGTTCTCTTTGATTGGAGCTGTCTTCCTCAGCTTTTTTTCCTAAAAGATGTCCTCTACTTCGACTATAGATGCTGCACGTGCAGCAAGGGTGAATGGAGCAAAATTGTATGGGTTATGTCCTGGAGAAACTCTGACTGGTTGATCATGGTGATTTCTCCTCTGCCTTGAAGTTTATGAAATGGAGCAAAGCACATGGACTCAACTCCGTGCTGCTTGCCTTGCTTACTGCCTATCTGCCTACGTTCCAGGCTGAGATTTCCCAAAATGGAAGAATAACGAGAGGGAATAGATAGATGTTCACAGTGCCAAATATTAGTTGCATTTGCGAGCGGATCTGTTAAATGCCTCCTTTTCTCTCCAGGCAGTGAATCGGGCTTTTTCCATGCAGTTAACTCCTCCGTCCTGGAGCAGCCTCTGTGCAAGGCCAAGGCGGCGGTGTGCCGTGCGGTCAAGAGTGCATCTTCCTCTCGCATCTGCTGGTCAAGAGCGGCTCGTGGGACGCTGGCTTTCTCCTCACGCTCTGGCTGCGCGCAATTGCGGCCAAGTCTCTCCGTGTTTCCTCTTACCCCGGTTTGCTTTATCCGTGATATTCCTCTTACACTCCCGCTTTTCGAGAGGAAGGGTCGAGCGTAGGTAGTAACACGTAATCAGCGCTGCTGATGCGAGTCCGTGGCCCCGTTCTTTGGGTTGCCCCCTGCACGTCAGCAGTGCTGTTCTGGCCGAGCCAATATTTGAACAGAAAATAGAGTGGGATTTAGTCCGAGTCAAAAACCAAGACGAGCTGTCTGCACGTTCAATTAGGAGCGCAGTCGCGAAATCCGCCTTTGCTCCTGTTCGCTGGCCATGGCTTTAAAAGGTTCCTCTTCTACCATGTACTTACACGCTCAGCCCGCTTCATGTGGCTTTTACCGCATATGAAATTGAGAAGTTATAATCAAGGCAGTAATAACCCTGAATGATTAAAAGTAACTTTTGATTGTTTTGGCTTTGGTCAAAAGTATGCCCTGAAACCGCTGACTCGAGAGAAAACCAAGCAAACGAGCTCGTTCGCTGACGGCTGCGATCGCTCCTCCGCTGGCAGCGAGCGGGAGCTGAGCTGAAGGTTTCGGAGCAATTCTGAAGCAGCCACCGTCGCGTCTGCGAATGATGGGAATTGTCTCCAGTCCCACTTCTGGCACCGGTTCCAGGTTTGCAGGGCAGGAATGAGGGGGTTGGGGTGGGGAATAACTTCCTAAAGCTCGTGAGAAGGTCGTCATGGGACGTGCCGTGGTTTGGAGGCCCGTCTTACTCATTTGCAATGTTCTGTTTTATCGTTATCATTTATATTATTATATTATTTATCATATCATTATTGCAGTCACCTAAAATACACTGAGGACTGAACTCATGCTTTTCAAGCCACTCATCGTGGTGGAGTTGCCCTGTCCTGCCGTACCTGCTGCTGCTGGACGCTTTAGAGTTGATAACAGCGGAACAAGGTAGGAAAAAAGGTTTTGGCAACAAGTGCTCTATCTCCAGTCACTTTATATCGAGAAAGGCTCCAAGACGACAAGCAGTAACTTCAGCTGCCTCATTCCAGGCTATGCTCATCCCTAAACACACCTAATACACCTAATATGGTTTGTATGGTGAAACCGTACGGGTGTATTTTAAAATTAAAAAGAATATTTATATAATCTTTGTAAAGCAGCAGGACTTGAGTTGATGGAGAATTTAAACAGCCTTGATTGTCCTACAGGGATTAATTTCCCATAGGAGCATTTGTGGAGATTGCAAAATGCCAAGTTTCTCCAAGATCTGGAAATAATTTGTATGTTGGTACGTGATATTTAAAATGAGCTAATTCAACTTTCTGGTAATTCCCATGAAGAGCACCTTTTGAGGCAGATGACTCAGTGCTCCAAAGCTGCATGTGGTTTCTTTGGGGACTGGTGATGGAGGTGGTAGACTCCCTGGGGACCAGGGCCTCTACGGGACACGGATGATTCACAGGAGCTGTCATTCATCTCTAGAAGTGGATTAGGAAGCTAGTGGATGCAGTATCTTTCAGGTGACGAAGGAGGTCCTTCTGCAAATGCAGCGAACTCGTTGGTCCGTAATAAATCGGAGGGGAAAGAAAAAGTAGGAAAGATGCAGTCCCGTGATTTCAAAGCAAGCTAGCGCCGAGCCTCCTGTCGATCTGGTTTTTGCGTTGTCTTGGTGGCAGCATCTGAGCCTCTTTGGATGAGGTGCCTAAATTACCGTGAATTGCTATTAGCAAGGTAGAGCTGCCAGTTCCTAATGAGAGCCTGCGTGTAGTCAGTTCGTACGCACAGTTTGTGCAGGTGTAAAGCGAAATACTCTGGGATATGCAGGAACATATGCGTGGCCCAAGAAGAGCCGCCACCAGAAAGAGCGTCGCAGCTGCGCGGTCGGGGCTGTTTGCTGCAGCTGCATCTGCTTTGTCCGGGCTGCGACTCTGTTGATTTGAGAAGATGCACACTAGAAACTGCTGAAAATATCCCAGCTGATGAAAGTCTGCTACCTCTAGAAAAAAAATATCCTTGGAAAAAGGTGTAAGAGATAAAATAAGCAGCAATATGCTGGTAGATGTGACTTAAGAGGTGCTGCTTTCTTTGCACTGTGGCGTTGCTGTATCAGCTTCCAATATTCACTTATTTACTCATACATTATTTAACAACTTCGATAAATAGCATCCTGCTTTTTAAAGGCAGCTGGGGTTTAAGCAAGCCAGCTAAGGGTAAATTCTTGGAAGAATATCATGCAAGTTACACTTCTGTAAACAGTAAATAAAATCGGTTAATGTTTTGCTTAAAGGAATAAATGTTTACTGTTTGGAAGAATGGAAGGACTCTTCTACCACGAATTTTAAACACAAGAGCAGACAGTATTTTAGGGAAAAGTCGTAGCTGCTTCCCATGGATATCCCGAGTCCCTGGGATGAGCCGGGGGAGGCTGCCCTGGGGGGTCTGTGGCACCGCTCTCCCGCGGCTCTGGGCCGCGAGCCCAGAATCTCAATTCAGCTTTCATCGATGCAGCCGAATATCCTGCTGCGGGGCGACCGAGCTGCTTAAACGTGCTCCTGCCATTGCTCCTGATACAGGTTTATTTTTAATATTTATTTTAAAAAAAAATGGAGAAGAGGATCTTTCAGCTTGCCTTTTGCTCAATCGTTTCCTTTTACAGTGAATATAGCTGTATTTCAGCAACGCACGTGGAAATGCAGAGGCCGGCACGAAGCTCGATGCGGAAGCAGCGCTGGGGCTTTTTGGACGGCAGCCGCACTTTGGAAGAGGTGAGCGCTGCCCAGATGCTTCGCTAGCTTTTATTATTATTATTATCATTATTTTCTTTGTGGTTCGCCCCTTCATGCTAAAGCAGCAGGGCTGGTGCGTGCGTGCGCGGAGGGAACGTCGGTGCCAGGCGAAGCTTCGGCAGCGAACCGCCGCGGGTAATTAATCTCCCGTTCCCCAGCAAGCGCCCAGCCCTGGAAAAAGGGGTGCAACCAGGTTCCCCCCCCGGGTGCCAGAGCCCGGGTGGCGCCGGCGGCCGAGCCGCTGCCGGGCCGGGTCCCCGCCGGGGCAGAGCATCCCCGCGGCACCGGCGGGCTCGGGCAGCGGGGCGGCCCGCCGCCGGAGATTCCCGGGGAGAGCTGGAAGCGGGGCGGCGCGGCAGCCCTGGCGGAGGTTTCCTCGCCCGAGTTTTCCTTCCCTCCTGAGGCCGGCGGGACGTCGCCCCGGGGCGCCGGCCTGGGCCTCCGCCAAGGCAGCTCTCGCAGCCCAGCTGCCCCGGCGCTGCCGAACCCCGGCTGCGGGCGAGAGGGAAGAAGAAAACCCTTTTATAGGATCGTCCCGTGGCGCTCCCTCTCCCGTCTCCTCCTCCTCCTCCTCCTCCTCTCCCCCTGCCCGGGTGTTGTGTTACAGCCTTTGGGAGGATGGTCCTAGCTTTCCTAGCCCCAATGACTATCTTTAAACTGCTCTCAGCTCTGAAGTGACACCCCTCTGCTCCTGCCTCCTTTGCTTTTTCTTTCCTCCTTTTTTTTTTTTTTTTTTTTTCCCTCCCCTTTCTTCATTAATACTACAGGCCCGATGCCAGGCGGGATGATCCAGCGCTGTCCTCTGCCTGGAGAGCATAAATACCACTGGGGAGCTCTGTGAGACCGCACTTGGTACGAGCTGCCGAGCCGAGACCTCGCGCTCCCCGCACCTCCTCAGGCTCCCTCTCCCCTGCCTCTCCTCTCCCCCGCCTCTCGCTCGAGTATTTGAGATATATAATCCGTTTTCCACCAGCGGGCTTGGAGCAGCTGCAGCTTCCTGAAGACTTGAAAGTGCTCAGCAAGGTAAGAGCACGCCGTCAGTCCCTGTTTCTGAACCGTGGTTTTGTGTGTGTCTGTGCAAGAAACGCCTCTGTTTGGTACGCAGAATTTTAGCAACTTTTCCAACAAGTTGCACGCGTGGTATAAAGCAGCACAGTCCTGCCTGAGCTTCGTTTACGTGAGCCTCACAGCAGCTCATGCAAGATTAATGACCATTAATCTTGAATGAATGGGAAGAGCTCGTTAGTATACGAGCAGACTTTACACAGGCAGAACGTATCTATGGGATGCTGCAGCAGTCTCTAATAGTGGACTGCTTACGGAAACATCTAGTCATCTCCAAGAAGCCATGTGTTTATGCAAGGCTGCCATAAAAATTCAATCAAAAGGAATTTAGTGGTGGTGTCACATGTTGTGTCTCTTTTTTGTAGGCTTTTAGTGTTTTTTTTTACGTGGAAGCTCACCTCCTGGAGTTTCTGTTGGAGTGGGTGATAGTGAAGGATCTGGGTGTTTTTTGCATGGCCTTGAAGAAGCCAAATGTTTGATGCATTCCGAGCAAACAACGTTATACCTGGTGTCACAAAACTTGTCTTTTCACTTTTCTTTTTTTCTTTTTTTCTTTTTTTCCCCCTTTTTTTTTGAAGCCAACACAGCAATTCTTTACAGCTTTAAATGTGTGCATCCTGGTTAAATGGATGACCTAGGGTGTAATGCCTGAGATACACTCTGGCTTTACCACTGAATTTATGAGCACGGTTTAGAAGCCGATCGCAGGCTGACTCCCCTCGGCTTTGCTGGCATCCTGTGCCGTGTGCCCGTGCCAGCTCCTGCGCTTTCTGGCACCATCCGCTCGTTCCGTGCACAATGTCACAGGGCCCTGGGTGCATTTGCTGCAAATGTCATCCCTAAGCAAGGAGTAAAGACCCACTCTTACGCTGGCCCAGCAAGCCGGTTCGAGATCGATAGCCACAAGGTATTAGGGTGAAGTGAGGACATACCCAAATGCAGCAGGGAGCCTGCATGTGGCTTTCGCAGGCAACGCTCCCTGCCAGCCCTTAAGCGTTACCAGCTCTTCTGCTTGCTCTGAAATCCAGACACCATCCATTAGTCTGGAAAATAGCTTTCTAAAAATAATCCTTTTTTTTTTTTTTTTTTTTCCCGAAGTCCAGTGCCATTTTCTAACTTCCTCAGATTTCAGAAGAATGCCTCCCTTTCGTCCCGTTGCAATGCGCTCCGGAGGATATTCCGGGGCCGCTTTCTGCCGACTCACTCATTTCTGATTGCTCCCAGATGTTTACCTGGCAGCGGTGCCGCGAGCCTGGCGGATCTAGAGCAAGGCTGCGCTCACGCGTCCTTTGGACCCTTGCAGCAGCCCAGACTTGCTCAGCTGTCAGCTGAGAAACTGCCCGGAGTAATAGCGAACCCCGACTCAAAAGCAATTCGCTTTCAATCCGCCCTAATTAGGGGGATTCCTAATGTGCCCCCGGGGCATTGCTAAGGCTCTGCAGGACTCTTGCACTCGCTTAGCTTTAACGTACGTCTGAGCGTTTCCTTGCACCTGGGCACGGGGCTACTAGGAGAGGCGCACGGGCATCTGAAATCAAGCAGCTCTTGCTGAAACCGCCCGGCCGGGCGCGGGGAAGGAGATGCCGAGGGAGCGGGCGCCGGCGGCGAGCGGGGCAGGTCCGCTTCGGCGGACTCTTCCAGGCGGCGCGCTCTGCAAGCGCGGTGTTCGCCCGCCGTGGGCGGCGGACGCGGGCGCTGCTCAGGCGAGGGCAGGCGTCCAGCGCAGGGCTCCGGCTGCAGCCCGCGCGCCGGCCGCTCCTGCCCCCGCTAAATGGCCGCGTTGTGCACGGCCGTGGCGGAGCGGCTATTTTTACACGCGCGGGGAAGCGTCTCAGAGTAGGGGTTGTTCCCTGAAGCCGGGCGAGGCGGGTCTACAAAAGCAGCAGCTCGGTTTTGTCCCCCTCCCTCCCTGCCTGCAGCCCGCTTAGCGAGCCGGGCTCCTGCTTTCGGGGAGGCCAACGCCAGCGCGCGGGGCTGAGACGAGGATGAGGTTAAAGCAACTTTTGCCCCGAGGCATCTGCACGTCCTGCCTTCCAGGGTTACATTTGCTCTGCAGAACAGCAAATGATGAAAGGAGGTTGCCTAAAGTTTAGCAAATTATATCCCTGCTTCGTTCTGTCAAAGCAAAGGCTTAATGCTCTGCCTGGAGACTGCCGGCTTCGTGCAGCCTTGTTGCACTAAGAAGGCTCAGAGTGCACTTTTGTGTAGGCACCCTACAGATTTGGGGGGTTCTTGGAGCTTTGGGGGGCTCTTATAGTGTGAGGGGCTGCGCACCTTCGTGCAGCACCTTCATGCTTCCCGGTGAGCTGCTGCTGCGCTGGGTCCGGGCGATCAGGCATTTGCAACGTCCCGCTCAGGAGTGACGGCTGGGAGCAGGAAAGCTTTTCCCATCTTTGCTGGCTCACAAGAAATCCTGCTTTGATACATCCAAGTCACCGGGCTGAAGCTTTTAGAATGATTCCCGCTAATCTGGGCAGGTGGAGCTGGAGGACCCCGGCACACGTGTCTCGCAGGGGGAGGACGGGGATTGAATTCAGCCCAGGCATCCAAACCATCAGGAGCTGTACAATTAGCACCAACTCTTGGGCTGGGTGAGGAACGCCTGATCTCCCGGCTGGGGAGCGCGGATGCCCCAACTCCTCTCCCAGCCCGTTGTAACTCACCCCCTGGCTGCACTTCCACCCGCCGTCAAGCTGCCCGGCAGCGTCAGCTCGCCGGTGCCTCGTTTGCCAGGAGCGATTCTGGTCGTTCGGCGTGACGTTTTGCATGAACGGCTACGGTTCGGGAGTCTGGCAGCCGCTCTCGTGGAGCGTTGGCAGGCCCAGGCCTCTGAAATAGCTCTTGCTCATGCCTGACCTCTGCCACTTGGCTTACTGGGGAATTTACTTTCCTTTTTATACATATCTGTTCTCCACTTCAGGAAAACAGCTGAAAATGTCTCCCTTTCCCACCTGTGAAGGGACACAACTTGGAGAGGGCATTATTTGGAGCTCCTGGATGTTGCTGGGCAATGGCTGCAGCTCAGCACCTTCAGAGAAGAAGGCATCCACCTCCATCATCATGCCCGAGGACATCTGCAAACTCTCTCCCCCAGTGCAGTCTTGCTGGAGTTTTGCTGTGTCCTATCAAATTTCCATCGCAGAAGCTACATGGCACGGTTTCAGTCCTCTTTCCTCCTGTGTAGGCATGAAGGACAAGACTTATCTGAAAGGCTTCTGCATGGCTAACTCATCTGCAGGTTCTCAAAGTCCCTGTGACTGCTCATATAGCTTGTAGAAGCTGTGAGAGGTTACAGAAAGATCTAGGTCAAACATAGCTTAGAAGCTGTGCAAGGGGTTAGTCAGGACAATAAACTGAGTTCCCATCAAGTATGGAGTTGTATAGGTCTTCCTGTAACTTGGATGAACTGGTTGGATGATTGGTTAGACTTTGTTTGTATCGTTCTTTCTCATGTAAAAATCTGAGTTGTGTGGCTTCCTTGGAGGTCACGCGCACAGTGAGTTTCTCTGGCATTTTTCTGACTTTCTGTCTCCCCCGAATTCCAGGCCCGTACTGAGCACTAGACGTCTCTGCAAGGAAACTGAAAAACACATCCATCATCCTTATCTCCATTTCTGCCGGCTTCTGTTTCAGCAATGAATCCTGCCTTGCCTTGGATCTTTCCTCTTGGATGTCTACTGCTTCTGACAAATGCAGCTGAGTGCTTTATTTTGCCCAATTCAAGTCACCTGGAGAGCATTTTGAGTAAATATCAGAGCGAGGAACCTCATGCCAGATCCAAGAGAGCCATTTTATTTTCAGACAGACAGGAGATACTGATGCTCCACAATAAATTAAGAGGTCAAGTTTATCCATCGGCCTCTAATATGGAATATATGGTGAGTCTAACTCCTGATACCTAACTTTATTATTTTTCTTTAATTTAGTTTCCCTTATGGTGAAAGTGTTGCAGCAAATTTCCTCTAAAATAAGTTTTTCTCAAGAGGTTTCCTGGAGCAGTTTCAGCCCACAGTGAATGATGCTTTAGATCATTGGACTGTTTTGATTGGAAAAGACCACTAATGGGTCATCTTGTCCATCCACCGTATAATTTCAGAACTGGTTCCATTATTCATAAAATACCGTCTAGCCTTGCCCTAAATGTATCTCCAGAGATGGCAATTCCATAGCCTGTCTCAGCAGGTTGTTCCATTACCTTAACGTCATAAAAGCATCAAATTTTCCCTAGTGTTTAACCCATGTTCTCCCTGACAAAGCTTTCAGACCATTGCGACTGGTGTTTTGGATCACCTCAGTCTGCTTAGCACAAACTAATGACGGGCAACTTCGGGTTGCCATCAGCTACAGCCCAACACTGAAGTTGGCATCTTTATGCAGTTTTATGATATGCTCTTGACTGCAGATTATCAATGAGAGACAAGTGTTCTTAGGACTGATGGGAGTCTGTTTGGCACCTTAGTCAAGCAGGGCATAAGGAATATGGCTCCATCTGCAAATAAGCTGGATCCATGGAAGTCATCAGAAAGACTTTGGTGGAGTTCAGGGCTAGGTGGATTGTTGCTATTGGCTTTTCACAGCTCGAGAAATAAAAATGAAAGTTTGGTCAATGTATTTTACCACTTCAGAGGGAGAAAGTTAAAGCAGGAGTATGAAGTGTCTTTACCATCAACGATTCAGATGCATATATATATTTTTTTCACCTGATGCCAGAGACCCTACTTTGAGCTATTTTTGAAATGCCATCAAAATACTGTGGGGCCAGAAAATGATGTAGGCAAATAATATTTTCTGTGCCTTTTCCCAATGTGCAAATATGGTTATGACATAAACTAGCCTGACTTCAACTGTGTGCTCCTGCTGACAGATTAGATGATTGATGATTTGTTAAGACCGTATTTAAGAGGTAAAAGAAATAGTATATTAAGTACAATATAGGATTGTTTGCCAGCTGTTACTATGTGCTGAAATGACTGCTGCAAATGGAAAGTTCTGCCTTTTACCATTTCAGAGAAAAGGGAAGGGAGAGCAGAGGATATTAAGAAAGGACTATTGCTTATTAGCTGGTTCATATTAGTATTTGTGCTGCTAGTCCTTCATCTCAATTTTGTCAGAAATCGTGTGCCTTTCTAAGAACCGTTGCTTTGTATCTCCCTCAGCTGGCTATTACATTATCCTGCTGGCTCCCTGTAACATATTGCCAGAGAAGAGGTGATTTGATTAATTTCCAGAAAGTAAACACAAAGCATGAGAAAGCCAAATGTATTTTTGTTGGCTTTGAGGATCTGAAAGGGCTGCAGTTGCGGAATGTCCACTGGCCGACTGCTATTTACTCATCCAGCATGGTTACTCTTTTATGTTTGTCTTTGCTCAGTGTGCTTTTCTAGTGGTTTTATGGGTGATTTAGGGCAAATGAAAGAGCCTTATATGCTGTGAAAAAAGAAGCTGAGTATAAAACTGTGCTACTTGGAAGGGCTATAATCAGTCTTTCATGTATTCGTGTTTACCCAATATTCTTTGGAAACGTTGTGTATATTCTGAAAGTGAATTTCACTTTAATCCTTTGTTCGGCATAGGACACTTCTCATTTGGACGTGCTTGAGAGAATGGTTTGTCTTTAGTGCTGCAGATAAACTTCTCTCTTCCTTCGGTAGCAGTGGGAACGTCACAGACGATGTGTGGTGCTAATTTGGGGATAAGCGGGTAGAACATGTTCTTGGCCATCAACCTCCCAACGCTGCCTGTGAAAGTCCTTTCTCCTAGCTCTATATCTGATGCACTTAAGTGATCTAAAGTGGCAAAGGGAGCTAATGTGTGCCAGGAAAGGGAAACGTTAACTTACTATGGCAGGAACCTTGGGCAGTGGAGGTTATTAATAAAAGAGCAATATAGCACAGTGAGTTTCATGACATAGCTAGAGATCAAAGGATTGTATACGCATGTGGATAAAGGTAAAGTGGACTGGAAAAATCAAAGAAAGAAGCTCTTTTGCTGAGTGGTTACTATAACTAATTCGAAGCTAGTACTGGTATTCTGTGTTAATGGAAAATGATTTTCAAGCTTTGCTATAGACCAGATGTGGGCAGTGGATATTTTCATAATAACACTGGTCAAATGCAAAATCACATTACCCCTATAGCAGCTTTATTACTTACACTTCCATTGTATGTTTGGCTTATATGACAGCAATCAGGGCATTGGGCTAGAGCCAACACCAAACCAGACCCCTTGTTAATGAACCTGGAATGAAAAACATCTAATAGTTCGAAGACATCTTCGACCCTTTAAGATGGCTTAGCCAGATGGCTTTCAGCAGGGATGAAAAGCAGAAATCTTGCCTCTTGTGGAGGCCTCAATGAAAGCTGGATAAAATGAAATTGTGCTCTGTGCAGGTTTCTGGAAAGAAAATAGTTTGTTTTTAAGCACGAGGTACTCATCCTTCCTCTTCACTGTAGGGCAGTGGTTTTCCCTGTCAGGGCGGGATAATACTTTTGTGGGGGTTAATGAAGCATGCCCAAGCTTCTGCCAGTATATGTCAGTCCTGAACTCTCGTGCCACTTATAAGTGTAAACTGCGAGGATTGTGAGAAGTCCTTAAGTTGTGAAGAAAAATGAGAGAGTAACCTCCACACTCCTACGTGAGTGAATTAAGAGAGCATTCCAGGTCTAGGGATGGTTTTCCAAACTAGTCAATGAGTAAAGAGACTCCTTGTGGGATACATTCTTATTAAATTGGGACCTACAAATTATAGCATACTGTAAGTATGCCATGTATGTATTTTACATGCAGAGTGTGTACTGTACTTCTTTGAAAGGTCATTACAGCTTTCCAGGGGGGAAAAAAAGGAGAGTCTGTTGACTAAATCACTTGGAATCACACATTTCCACAGCCTTTTAAAAACCTCTAGATGAGAATTCACTAATGTAGACTGGGTTGGTATTTTCCAAACAAAGTAGCTGCTTATGACAGCTGCTGGAGTCTGGCAAGGGAAAACCTCAACATGAAGGGGAAGAAATTGAATATAAACTTAGCCTGATGCCTGGGTCATTTCATGCCATGTGCTTCTTGTCCTCATAATAATCGGCATCAGCTCTGCCAAATTGTCACAAAATGGATTGAAGACTGTGAGCACAGACATATGCTGAGGCTCTGGCTTCAATATTCTTCCTAGATACTGCTGAATATTGGCATTAAAAGTTCTTACAAGTATAGCTGGGAGAATCTGAAATCTATTTTTTTGATATGTTTATTGCTCTGAAATAATTCCAGTCTCCTGAGCACATTCATATCTGAGAAGCAAGAAGAAAATAACAGCTCTAATTTAAATGGGATGACTTTGTAATCTGATGCCTGCAGAAATGAGCTTCTCTACTCATCAGGCACAAAGCCAGCCAAAGACGTAGCCCATTCCCAGTTGTCTGTTGAGTATCTCTTGTCTGTGTTCATTTATCCACAGGCATCAAAGAAAGATGCAATGCATAAGTTCATATCAATTTCCACTTAATAGCCTCTTGCTCATAATGTCTCTGCACTGAATTAGGAGATTTGGAACGTGCTTGCCTTTGAGGCAGCAGGAAATAATGCTCTGCTAGAAAGTCTGAGGTACTAGCCGCGCATAACGTCTTGGGAGAGTTTTTGCGGCTTATGTGTTGTATTGGAAAGTGGTTTGTGGCAGCTCATTGCTGGCTGCAGAAGGTGGGAGACCACAAAAAGCTATGTTTCTAGGCGCAATTGCAGTAGTCTGCTCTAAACACAGGTTTGAGAATGTGTGTGGTGGGTCAGATCCCATGCACCTTCCTGGAGTTGGAGGGCTGAAATGGAAAATGATTTTATCTCCTCTCTTTGTCAGGGCTGTGTCCACATGGGTTTTTGCAGACATGAATTTGCTTGGCCACTAGTCAGTTCAAAGTAAAGCTAATAACCCCGGAGTAACTCTGGGCTGTTGCTGGAATTTGGGTTGCTGAGCATACTTAATGATAAGCTGTTCTTGGAGGTCTGGGTTGTTAGCTCAGTTTGATGAGCTCATGTTTGTCTTCTGAAGATAGTGTAGACGTTCCGAGTTCCAGGAGACGTGTTTTCCTGCTCTCCTAGCCAGAGATAGGCGGTCCTTCCGCATCCCAGTTATAACTGCCTTGAGACCATGTTCAGATACTTATTCAGCATGAGCAATCACTGTTTTTATAATGTGCTTAAGAGCCTCAATGCCCTCTACTCCTCCAAGTCGGCTCTGACAGGTCCTTTGATATGTTTGACACCATAAGTCTCTCTTCTGGAGAAGATAGAAGTTGGAAAGATCAGCTGGTTATGATGGTGAATGTCCAAAAAAAGACGTAATTTTACACTGGCACATGAATGAGCTGGAGACACATTACAAGGCCTCTCTTCTCTTCGTTTTTATTTGTAGGAATGTGCAGTAATATTTTAGTCCCAACAAATTATCCTCTCAGGACACTTCTGAGTAGACTCGCTGCCAGTAACTAAACAATGAAGTCAGTACATTATCTCCTGGGTCCAGCAGTGCACTATCTACCCCGTCCAACAAGTCTAGCCTTTAAAACAAATACGCCCCTGGGTATTGGAACCAAGAAGCCTGGTTTCCTATTTGCCTTTGTGTCACATTTGAACCCTAATTTGGATTATAATTGGGTGGTATTTAGTGAGGACTGACCTCATGCTGACGTCTTTCCCTCCGTGGGAATGCTAACAGGATCTGTCACCTTCTAATCTGCCTATTTTAATGAAAGTGATACTAGCTTAATAGCTCTGAGTCTTTACCAGCTCTGTCAGATCTGACTGCATCCATCAGAGGAAGGGGAGATGAGGGACTCAGACCCACATGGGCCTGGTAACTGCATAATTGTCACTTGCTTAGGAAGTTGGGCCAAAAATATCCAGCTGTGTCCATAGCGGAGTGTAGGAGTGCATCCATTGCTGAAATTATGATTTAATGGGTAAGCTAGGAAATGCCCTGACATTAAGGCTGGAAAATCATGCCGTGACTGCATCACAGCGTGTTAGAATTCCTGGAGATGTGAGTAATAGACTGCATGAGGCAGTACTAGCATCTCTATCACCTGGTGGACTTTCTTTTTTTCTTCTCTCCCCCTCCCTCTCCCCCTCCCCTCCTTTTTAACAGATTAGAAAAACACCTGCCAAGAATGTCTTGCTATACTTGTCGTATTTTGGAGCGGGTGGTCTAGGCAAGTTCTGCAGGTCTTACCAGGTCTGTTTTGTATTCTTCTAAGCAAAGTATCTCCAAAGAAGCATAGCATCAAACAATAGGGGAAAAAAAGACTATTTTGTGCCATTCACTTCTGTGGCAGGGGTGTTTCTTGAGAAATTCACTATTAGGTCAGGGTACATCAATAAAATGTGCTAGTTTTGCAATGACAGACCAGACACCAGTGGTGAGCTGCAATTTAGTCTCTTTCTCCACTAATTGCTATTGGTTGACTCTCTTGATCTAATAAGCTTAATTGGGACAAATTGACCTGTTCTTTTCTCTCTGCACCCCACAGACCTGGGATGATGAGCTGGAAAGATCAGCCCATGCTTGGGCTCAGCAGTGCATCTGGGACCACGGGCCAAGTGTTCTCATCAGGTCAATTGGACAGAACCTGGCAGTTCACTGGGGCAGGTAAGAGTTGGGAAACCACAAGCTAAGCACAAAGAGCAGTTTATGGATCCTCCCTGAGAGGCAGTGTGAAAAGTTTGCCCAGCTGCTGCTTAACAGAGCACTGGAAAGACGGGAGAAAAGGTGAGGAGCAATAACTGCTATTGCTTAAGTGAAATAGGGACAATAAAAACATCCGCAGAGACCTTCAGCTGACTATTCCCAGCAAACTAGCTCTGATTCCAGTTACTTCATATGTCTATATCTCAGGTCATGATATACCTAAGGTCGCTCATGCCCACTGAGAACAGCTAGTGAACGCACCGCCATCGCTCCTCAGCCTGCTGTTTCAGGGACAACTTCTGGCAGCACGCTGAGAACCAGCTGAAAACTGAAGTTTCTCAGAAACAATATCTGGATACTACTGCTCATTCAGCACTCATTGCTGTAAATCTTTTGAATATCTCCTATCATGTTTCCCATAAATATTCATCCAGCTCCTAGTTTCTCTTTACTGAAACCACTTTGCAGTTTATTTTGTCCTTCAGGGGAAAGACTTTAACCTAGGGTTGTTAACTCAGCTAGGAATGATTAAGTTAAACCTTCCAAATGGCTTTGCCTCTCCATGTGATGGTGAAAAGTGTTTATTATTAAGATCCCATTGTTAAGCCCGTTATAGGTTAAGCCTATTTTGTAAAGCAAACACGTGCTCAGAAACCGTTATGAGCTGAAATGCAGTTATGCTTGTTGTGAATCAGGTAGAGCTTGGTTGGAAGCAATGGAAATCTGCTAATGTGAAATTAGCCTGATATAAAAATTGGGCCCATTTTTGTTGGCCGATGTAAATAATGATTGGAAAGTAGAGTGGTTAATCCATTGGAAACAAAGTCAAAAGATCAGGCTGTTCTTGGCTCTCCTACAAGCTTTCAAGATGGCCATGGTTATTGATGGAGATAGATCCAATCTTGCTCCCTTTTCAATCACTGAGAGGAAAAGGAAATATTTATCTCATTTTTTTCAGGAATGGGCCATAATTTGACTGCCTCAATTTCCTCTTTTGTAAAGTAGGACTCGGAAAGTATTCACTTAATGACATCATGAGATTAATGTTTTTAAAATACTTCTAATGAATGATTTTTTAATGAAGAGTTGGCTGAAAGAACAAACTACAATTGGTAATGACATTTGTATTTCTGGCTGCTTGCTTCACGCGAGCTGTTGAAAGCGATAAAAAGCAGTGGGTTTGCAGCGCTGTTCTAGTTTGGCAGCAAGTTTGCAGATGCTCTGTTTTCTCCTTCTGTACATAGCATGCAGCGTGCATATGGCTTTCTCAAGGTGATTTTAACACCCTTCCCACCATTCCCGTTCTCCAAATAAGCACAAATAATGTCAGCGGTGCTGCAGACTGCAATATCGTGTGCATAGCTTGTGCAAAGTATATGCAGCACACGGAGGATTTTGCTGCACTGGGAAATTTCGGCAGTCAAAGGTGGGATACATGTTTGGTGAATTAATGGTTCTGCACTAACAGGGGTGTGATGCGGGTGTGAAGAAGCTTACTCCATTTGCAAAGGACTTACAACATTGACTGCTAACGTACTTCCAGATTTAGCAAATTGCCTCGTGGTAAAATAGGTACATGATGGCTTTCAGTTTAAGATGTTTGGCAAACCTTAACTTGTGTTTACTTTCAAAATACACCTTTCTGCCAAACTAGAAGTTTTTTTTATAATGGAGTGGAAAAGCCAGGAGGACATTTCAGGTCAGCGGCATTTGAAGAGAGTGTCAAACCTATAAATAATACAGTCAGACCAGGCTGTGAATTTGGGTGAAGAAATAAGAAATCTTAACTTTTTCAGTAAGGTTTTTTAAATTATTTTTCTGATCATAAGACATTTTACTGGCTTCTTAAGAAACAATTTCTCAAGGAGTGGAACTTGCCTTAAGAAACTTTTCAGTTGGTTTATATATAGTTAATAAAAGCTGTGTTGAAATCTTGAAGTTATGATATACCAGGAGGCTACAGATACTGTTCGAAAACCTCCAAAAGAAGTTGGTGCTCTAAGCTGTGACGGTTTTGATCTTTCAGGTACCGTTCTCCAGCTTTCCATGTCCAGTCTTGGTATGATGAGGTTAAAGATTATACATACCCATATCCTCATGAATGCAACCCCTGGTGCCCGGAGAAATGCACCGGATCTATGTGCACACATTACACCCAGGTAAGGGAGACAGAGCGCTTTGGCATTTACATTCTCTCTGCCCAACCATGGCCCATTTGCCACTGAAATATTGGCTCGATGTGCCCACAGAGGGCTAGTTTCCTCATTTTAAATAACGGTGTTGCCTTTGCAGATAGTCTGGGCCACGACGAACAAGATTGGCTGTGCCGTGAACGTCTGCAAGCAGATGAACGTCTGGGGAGAAATCTGGGAGAACGCCGTCTACCTGGTCTGCAACTACTCGCCCAAGTAAGGCAGATCAGATGGGCTCTCATGGCTTTCCTAAAGCCACAGGCTGGAAGGTTGCTTCACTCGCCCAGGATCTGGGGAAGAGATTTCAGGCAGTCTAGACCGGTGGTTGTGGCTTTAAATTTTTTCTTTAGACTGCAGCACAGAGCTGGTTCAAGACTTCTGAGCGTTGCCTGGAAAACTGAATGAGGGGCTGGGGCCAGACCGGGGCTTTGATGTCTCTGCCATGGGAAGGAGGAGCAGGAGATGGCGAGGACAGAGCTGGGGGAGATGCCTGCCAAGCGGCGCTCACTCTCGCTGCTGTTCCGAGCATGGGAGGGGACAGGAGTGGTGATTAAGGCTGCTTAGTACTGCTGACCTCGATTCCAGCAGTAGCCTCCATATCCCGGCCCTTGGGCTGGTGCAGGCAAAGCAGCCTGTGATATTGGGACAGATTTTCACTCCCTCCTGCACAATCTGTTGTTTTAAGCAAACTACTGCTCTGTCCAAATCAGCCCTGCAGCAGCTGCTGGAAGAAGCTACCTGAGCTAAGAGGCGCTGTGCAAGGAGCTGCATAAAGAGGAGTTCCTGGCCCAGTAAACTTCCCATGATTTAAAAAAAAAGAAGGAAAAAGAAAAAACAAAAGTGAAACTGTAGCAGTTGAAATTAAGCTAGCTTGATAGTTTGATTAGGTTTAAAATGAAACTTGCATTTAAAAACCTGGAGTACTACGTCTGGAAGAGGTTTCCTGCCTTCTGGGAAGCTGGCAATTGCAATTAGTATATTCTATTTTAAGGCCTGTACGAGAGGCATTTCCACTCCAGGTTGCTGGTGATTCAAAACTGAGAGAGCAGCAAAAAGAAATAGGGAAATCGCTAAATACAAACAGAACAGCTTGGAGAGCATCTGAGTTTTGGAGTCCATAGGGCATAATAACACAGGGGAAAGAAGCCAGCCGTGTGGGTGCAGAGCTGGACCACGAAAGCCAGCGGCTGGAGCCTGTAGTGCAATCCGGGCAGAAGCTCGTTGGGGCGTTGTCTCACACGAGCCCTTCTCCACACTTAAGATACTGAATGCGTTATGCTCCTTTGCAGTTTGGTGGGATTTAATACCTGATCCTCATATGGGATCCCACTGTAGCCCATGGAGTTCCCGTAGTAGGCTGGACTCCTCTGCACGTCATCCATTCAGGGCTGCTGGATGGAAAAATACTCTATTTCTGCAGTTTCTGCTTAATCTCTTCTCTCTGGCTTCGGTGCATGCTGTCCTCAGCTAGCCTTATAGGTGGAGACAGCTGAAAGAGCAGTCACTGAAGGGTTTGTAGTCACAGGCTGAACTCTGCCTTCTTGAACCTTCTCAGCCTCTAATGTTTGCAACACAGAGGGCCAAAGAGGCCTTTTGTTTCTAGGTAGTTTCTTGAGAAAAGACGGTCATCCATTGACTTATGTCTGCTTACATAAGATCACAGTATTCGTGTTAGTTTAAAGTGACGGTGAAGTTACTTATGTGTATAAGAACGTGCAAGTCATTTAATAAACCCGGCAGAAAAGGCCTTTCTGGAAGTGAAGGGGAACGCTTTCCTTGCAAGACTTTCCTGGGCTAATTGTACAGTCTTTGCTTAGTTCCTCTGGGTTACGGCGAGAGCGGAGGCTTTTGTGGCCTCGGAAGCCAAACTGGGGACTTGGGGACGGCCAGTTTGGGCAAGGAGAACGTGCAAGCGCTCTTCTGCTTCCCAGATGATCTGGTTAGCCCAGGGCGCTCGTGTTTCTGCTGTCTCGGGCTGAGCCGTGCGCTATTCTACTTGGAAACGGTTCCAGATGGGAAATGAAACAGCTTTTAAAAGGAAAGAGCTGTGCTCCGTCCTGGCCGTGGAGCTGCCCCGAGGGGTTGGAGAAAACGGTGGGAGACCTGCGGCTCCGGTGGCTTTGGGGAACGCGCTCCAGAGCGCCGACGGCAAGCGCTGGTCGGCGACCACCCGGCCGGGAAGCGGAAAGCAGGTGGCCCCGACGTGTCCGTCCTCGCCGTCCGCGGCGTTAGCGCTGGCGAGCTGCAGAGCGCCCGGAGAGGGGGAGAGCGGAGCCTTTCCCGCGCTCGGGGCTCGGCTCGGAGGGCGGTGCTGCGGGTCCGTGACCGGACGGCGTTTCTCCCGTGCTTCCAGGGGCAACTGGATCGGGGAAGCCCCGTACAAGAACGGCCGCCCCTGCTCCGAGTGCCCGCCGAGCTACGGAGGAGGCTGCCAGAACAACCTCTGCTACAAGGGTAGGTGCTGGCGCCCAAAACAGAAGGACGTTAAGATACCAAAAAAAAAAAAAGAAAAAGAAAAAATCCAACAACAGAAAAGACCCCAAACAACCCCCCCCCCCGCCCAGCTCCGCTCCTGCGTATTTGCATCCCGGTGCAAACCGGAGCGGGCGCTCTGGCGGGGGGAAATTGCGTTTACATCGGTTCGGCTCGCGCGTTCGGGCGGGATTTTGATCTCTGGAAGGCTGCGGGCGGCAGCGATCCCGTCCTCCCGGGCTTGTTTGGGAAGGGAATGTTCTGCCGCGGCCTCCAGCGGCGCTGTGGGTGGGCAGGCCCTGGCCGGCCGCCCCGCGCCTCCCGGGGCCGGGGACGCAGCGTTTCCCTCTCCGCCGCCGTGGCTTTGCCGTCTGCAAAATGAGTGCAGCGATTCCTGTTTCTCGGAGGAGAAGGGGGGGATCCTGGACAGTTTTCCGACATGTGGATCTCCCTTAGAATAAAGGTTGTTACACAGTGAGGGTATAAAATGCTATTAATGCTGAAATTTCCAGTGAAGCAGCTCTATTTCCCGAGGGCAGAGTGTTTACTGGCACAAGCACTGAGGCTGTCTTTTTTTTTCTTTTTTTCTCCCCCATATGTTTTATTGCACAGAAAACTGGGGCTTCCAGAAATGGGCAAACTGGAGATTTTCCCAAAGCAGAGGCTCATTTTTTTGTATTTGTCGTTTTAATCTGGGGGCATTGGGAACCACCAGGAAAGCCGAGCGAGTGCAGGTGGATGCCGCAACGCGAGGCGATGGAGCACGCTGCTTGTGCAGCTGGAGGGAGAAATTCCTCTGGAAGATTTCAGCCATCCATCATCCCCTTGTTTGCGTCGGTCTTTTTGCTGCCGAGGACGAGCGCAGCGTAAGGTTTCAGATGAGACGAGCCAAGTGCAATGAATTTAGCTGGCACCATTTCCAGAGTCCCTTTTCCTACCTGCAACAGCAGCAGACTTGTTCTTTAGCGGAGGTAAAAAGCAGGATAACGGCTCCGTGGCTACGGAGCTGCGATGTAGCAGCAATTAGGCTGCAGTGAGACCCTTGCTTTACTGCTGGGCAGGATGAGGCTGTGGCCTTGGGGGATTTTGAGGAGCTTCAGCCACCTTCCTAGGTGCTAACGCTCCCTTTTTGGTAGACTTCCAGAAAATTTCTCTCTCTCTTTTTTTATTTTTTTACTTTTTTTTTTTTTTTTTTTTTTTTTTAATTTCCATCTGGAGTGGAAGAGCTGGAACCAGGTCAGAAAAGTAGAAATTTCAGTGCAGTTCTGTTCTCTAGATGATGAGGTTCATTGCAACCGTTTATCGTTAAGCTCTGTAAATGCTGCTCTATGTGCAGAACAAGTGACTGCTGGAAAGCCAGGTCTCCTCTCCCAGTGCACTACCTGCCTTGGCAGCAGCCCTACACCATGTTTAACTTGCATTTTGAGTTTCCAGCTATTTAAAAATGGATCCTTGTCAAAGCAAATAATCTCCCTTAACGTATGAGCTTGTCTGCCTTTCCTGTTAATACTAACATGCTGCCATTATTTTTAATCCCCCTTCTAACAAGATTATCGTTATGAGGATACTATAATCCCCGAGACAGATGAGACCAATGAAGTGGAGACTTCGCAGATCGCAGAGCACAAACCCGTGTGGTTCCCCAACCTGGAGAGCAAACCCACCAAACCAGTCAAGCCCAAGAAGATCGCCCCGGCCAGCTACATGAGTAAGACGGCGTCTTTGTTCTTCAGCTCCTCTCTAGGATGAAGCGTGGAGGGGTCAGTTAAAAAAACCACCCGGGAGGATGTTTGAGTGGAGGGGGAAGGTGATCTGGGTGATAATTTGCAGTCAGTTATAGCAGAAGCGAAGAGCAAAGCTCGCAGAAGCCGCTCGTGCCCTGCCTCCCGTGGCGCTGGGCAGTGTTTGCTCGTCCTTTACGCCCGGTGCTGCCTTCTAAGACGAGTAAGTGTCAACGGAGCGAAGGTTCCTAGATCGGGAGTCACTTCAGCAAATGTTGGGTTTGTGTCACATTTAAAATATACTGAACTCAACAGCCACCCTCTCCATAACTGTTTTGGGGATTTTGGCTGTATACTTTTCCCCCTCCTCTTTGTCTTTCTTGCTTGGGAACATTGCAGAATTGTGGCACGACGGTGTTTCCGTTCTTGTTTGCTAATCATTGTTAATTAAAAGAGCGTTATCCTGAAACTGAGGGGAAGCGAACAACCACATCCTTTTCAAGTTTATCTGCTACCATCTCGAGAGCCTGCAATTAAATGGAGAATCAGAGCTCTGGCTGTAGCCCTTGGGCTGTAAATCAAAGCCTTCTGCTGTCAAATGTTTCTTCCTTGTTAATATTTAAGAAAACACCTGTCTTCTTGTATGCAAAAAGCTGAATAGGCACAAACCACATTTTATCTGGCACTCCCTCTCGGTCTTCCTCTTGCACCTCACATTTTGTTTACTCTACATATATTTTTTTTCCCCAGCACAAGTCATTACCTGTGAAACCAAGATGAGAGACAAATGCAGAGGCTCAACATGCAACAGGTAGCGTTTCAATGATCTCTCTTGGAGCAGTCCAGGAAAAAGCGGTCTAAAATTTGGCAGGTTCTTGCAAACAAGGGAAAGCCTGTAATATATATATTTTTTGTGACTATCTAGGTAAATCCCTTGAAGGGTTTTACCCAAGGCCTTGAAAAAGCTTTCATTCTCTTTCTACAAAGCATTCAGCCAAGATTAGCAGTAAGGTGACTCGGTTTATTTTATGCAGCCATGATAACCCACAGATCCAGGTGTCCAAAATCATTTAATAAATTTTGGCTGTCATTTTTTTGAACCTTTCTCGTGCGTTCCATTCCTGTCCAAGGCAGACGAATAATTCATGGCTTGTCCCCTCCCAGCCAGTCAAGAACTTCTGGTTAAGGTTTCTGTAAAGAACAGGACAGTTTATCACTTGGAGAAAACCCAAATCCACAGAATCTAAATATTGGTCGGGTTTTTAAGAAGGGTGGAGAAACAGTTTTAAAAAGTAGCTATTTTGCAATCTTGTTTTTAAATGGAAGAATTACGTGAAATGAATGGAATGACTATTAAATGAAATAGAGTCAAAGTCTGTTTTTCTTGAATTGTTTTTTTGCCACCCTCAAAGATATATATCTTCACTAGGTATCTGTGCCCAGCTGGCTGCCTGTACAGTAAGGGAAAGATCTTTGGAACATTTTATTATGAGAGTGTAAGTACCTTTTAATAGCTCATAGATGTAATTTGTGGGGAGTTAGTGGTAATAACAGAAATGGGGAATGCCAACTATTCTAATGTAATTTGGCTTTTCGAATTCTCCAACTGTGGTGCTGTAAAATGTGCTAACAAAGATTATCTGCATTTTCCTCATCTTAGCGATTAAAAAAAATGTCTGGAAAGGTGAAGTGATTCCAGACTTGATCTTTTCATGAATACACTTAATGTGCAATTAAAATCCACGGAGACTGAGGGACATGGATCAACAATTCTTTCACGGATCTTTTTTGTAGTGCAGACAGTTGTCATACTGAACAGAAACTCTATACTAAAAACACTGCTAAAAGTTGTAACTAGAGAATATTTCGGGATGATCTGATGAATCTTGAATTAGCAAAATAATTTACATGAAAAGCATGGTGATGTTTTCCCATCAAAACTACTTTTGCGGTGAAAAAAGGTTGAAGATGAAAGTGTTTTTTTGTATAAAAACATGTTTGCTTTCTGCTTGAAATTCCAAGTTTTCAGTATAAAGCCAAATACCACAAGTCCTAGATACTTTTACCAGTGCACTATTGGTGTTTTCCCTGGAATAACCTCGTTCCCTGTTCTTGCCATGGGTGCATGATGGCATCGCCCAGGAAACACTGTTGCCTCGCAACTTCTGGGATTGTAGATACCTGTCACCTCAAGTAATTTCAACAGAAATATTTTGGGTTTTAGTATTTTGTTGAGAACTGGAAATATTTCATAGGGTAGTTAATTTCCAATATTGCTTTTCCTCTAAATTATCTCTGAATATTCAGTTTTGTTGTTTAAAAAAAGTTTGTTGTTCAACCAAGCAATGCTTGGAAGAGAAAAAACGAGTAAGGTTATGTTGGAAGGGTAATGTTTAACAGCAGTGCTCCGTTCATTTTCCACTTGGCATTTTGGTGGTGGTTTTACTCCTTATTGGGTTTTTGCACAGTTGTTGGTTGGTGTTGCCCCGTGATTCAGATCTATTTCACGTGCAATTTGTTCCGTTCCTCTCAGTCATCGAGCATATGCCGTGCTGCCATTCATTACGGCATCCTAGACAACAAGGGAGGACTGGTTGATATCACGAGGAAGGGGAGGACGCCGTCATTCGTGAAGTCCACCAGAAACGGCGTAGAATCTTTTAGGTACTACTTTTTTGAAAAAAAAAAAAATCTCACCTCTGTATTTGTTTTAAATATAAGTAGATGTTGAGTAATTTAAGTAATTATAGTACACTGATTTTTAATAATCCTTTTTGTTTGCTTATTTTATAGGAAAAATAAGCCCTCAAATGCATTCATGGTTTCCAAAGTCACAAGTAAGTTCATAAAGCTGAGGAGAAATCATTGTTGAGAGAGTTTTATGGCATGCTTGCAAACATCATTCCATACAATACTCTTCATTTTAAGTGGTCATGTTAAAAGAACTGATATCACAGCTAAGAACTGCTCTGGCCATCCATCATCCAACATGGGCCATTTCACTATCAACCATCTCATTTTTCCATGGGAGCTAGGAGTAGGGAGCCAAACAGTGAGATAACTGCCCATTTTCAGCAGCATCTCTTGGTGGTGAGTCATGGTCAGGTCTAAATCTCTGCTGCAGCATCATGAGCTGCTGATGACGGAGTGGTGGAAGGTCAGCCATCCTTATGTGTTAGGCTAAAACCTGAGGTGTCAGTTTACTAAGACTCCAAGTCTGGAGTCTACCTAGCTGTTGTAGCAACAATACACTAATCTTATGAGTTAGCTACTTTTCTCTAGTTGTGACCTTTTGAAGACTATGCTGTAGTAACCCAGCTGGATTTCTGCTGGAGAGCTTTGGAGGCTCTCCTCTGTACTGTGCGGAGAGCAGAAAGCAGCTTTCCTTCTGGCTGCAGCTCTGCCCTCAGCTGGACGCGCGGCTTGTTGGAGCCTCGGCGGGACCGAGGCTCGAGCTATCAGTCCTAATAATTTGCCTCTCTGTTTTTCTTTCTGCAGCGCAGACGCTGGATTGTTATACCACAGTAGCCGAACTGTGCCAGTTCAAAAAGCCGGCATCTCACTGCCCAAGGTAACGGCATACCACGAGCATGACCCTGTTTGCGTTTGGCTTAAATCTGCGCTGCTGGAGGGACAGGCAGGTTAAAGCAGGTTCAACCGCACGGAGATGCCCAAATCTGGGGGCTAAAGGAAGAGGAGCAGGTTATGCCAGCTGAGCTGGAGAAGGGGTTCAAGAATTGCACGCCTCCTTCTGCAGCCAGGCTCTTCCCTGGGCACATCCTCAGCACGAGCAGGCACACTGACATCGTGATATAAAATCCATGCTAAGTTTCTCAGCTGATCCAGCAGCATAGGAAAGCCAGGAAACATGATCCGTTTCAGTGAGCTGCTGAGCATGGGTGTGCAGCTTCATGCTCTGCCTCTATTCTCTTGTACTTGCTGTTTTTTGGATGTTTTATCCTTTTCATCTTAAAATGTGGGGGAACTTTGCTCTAGAAAGCTGTTTTGTGCAGGTGTAGAGTGATGGTGGTGGGGGGAATGAATACGTGCTACTACTCTCATGAACAGATTGTGCAAAAACATAGAAACTCCCCTTTGAAGATGTCATAGAAGATCAACCCCTCTTTTATTGGTCAAAAAAAAATCTCTATTTACATCCTGCAGTAACTACCAAATGTCATCTGAGGGGAACAGATAATTAGATTCACTGTTGCCACCTGCAGACCAGATGCAGGCACTTGAAATCTTCCAAGAATGTAACTTGTTTTCCTGTTGAGCCTTTATATAGAGAATAAATATGAATAAATTGTTTTCTAGGATTTATTGTCCAGCCCACTGTAAAGATGAGCCATCATACTGGGCACCGGTGTTTGGCACCAATGTCTACGCAGATGTGAGTATGCTCCTTTTCTTGATGAACACGCAAGGCACAAAGTCTAGATTGCAGTGATGGGGCCCACAAACGATGTGGAGGACTGCAAATTAGGAAGACACAAGTTGCATGTGCAGTCAAACTCTCCCCAACTGTTGCAGTTTTGGGCTGGGATAAATGGGGAAAAAGTATTGCCAGTGTTGTTAAGTTGGTCTCCCGAGGAACAGACTGGGATATGTGGGGCAAACAGCGCGGAGCCAGCTGGAGTCCGTGAAGGGTTGCTCTCCAGGTCCTCCTGGCATTGTATCACAGAGATAAATCTATGTGAGATGGCTCTACCCATAGCATGATATACCCTCAGCGGAGATAATCTCCCCACGCGAGCTGGCATGCTGGATGGAGAGAGTCCTTTGTGGTCACGGAGACACCAGTGTGGGAGGTGGCAGTGCAATGGCAGCGCTTCTGGTAGCCAGACATACCCGCTGCGAGCTGTGGTGTACCGCAGAGGTTAGCAACAGGCACAAGTGCTACTACACTGGACTGGGACAACGGGTGTAGGAGCCTTGTGGTTTTTGCCACCAACTTGCTTTTCTGGTCTTTGGAGGTCACTCAACCATCCTCTGCCTCAGAGCCTTGTCTGTGAAACCATGATTGCGCTTGTCCCCCTTTGTCAGCTGCCTTGAGGTCCACAGGTGACAACCTAAGGGCTTGTATTACTACACGTGCTACCATGCTCCACAGCTGGCAGAAGCAGCCCATCTGCCCCATCCTTCTCTTTCTGGGAGCTGAGTAGCATTTGGGAACCGCTGGGACACAGCGTAGTGCGGTGGGAAGAAACCATACGAGCTGGGTTTATTGGTTTGTTTTTCTTAACTGTGCACACGGGAATGAGCAGAGACTTGATGCTAAAACAGGACGAAGAGTCATGTTTTTGAAATGTCTTAAAGTTAGACTTGGAAAACCTTTGTTTCCATGTTTTTTCAATTTGTGCATGCCTCATTTTTTTTTCCCCCTCCCATTGGAGTTGCTGCCTTTAGTAATGTCCCCTCTTGGGTCTGCCTAGTGTGTAGGAACTTCCCTTCTGGAGGCCTTCAGGGAGCAGTCAGCTGGTCATAGGTCCCAGCGAGTGCATGAATACCTACGCTACATGGTGAGCAGGTCTCACTCTAGCAGCCTAGAGTCACCACGGAACTTTTCAGACTCCTGAGAAAAATGTGCTGAAGGAATTATATTTAAAAAAAATCAGGAAAGCTGTTGTGAAAGTGATTTTTAAACAGCTTTTGTTTTGCTCGAAGCAACTTTTTTAAACATAGGGCCAAACAAACAAGTTACTGCAGACAAGCTAACAAGCAAATTTACAGCACCGGTCCTATCCTGTGGTACCTGCGTATGCTCTGACCCTGCAGTAAGTGGAAAATAGGGAGAAAACTCCCTTAGACTAGCGCAGAGCGAGCGAGGCCCGAGATTACGGGGGTATTAGGTGAGTACCACCATCCCAGTTGTGTATTGTTTCCTGATTTGTACTGACGCAAAAGGATTAGTGTCCTTTAATGAATCACAAGCTCCATTTCCTACCGTACCCCCTGGGTATTGTGTTTCATAAGCTGGAGCACAGAACGTGATTTGAGGTGCAGGGGGAAAGTATTTGTCCGCTTCCTAAAGGGTTTAGTTAACCTTTTTTCTGGACTACTATGCCAAAAGTACCGCGAGAATCTAATAAGGAAAGCGCTTACATTTTTAGGAGAGTGAGCAATTAGTAGCAAAAAAGAAAAGAAAAAAAAAAGAAAAGAAAAAGATGAAACCTGCAGGGAAAAAAAGAATTTGAGGAGGCTGTGAAGCACATTGCAAGGGGAGAGGTATTGATGACGGTAAATCCTAAAGCATTTGCCGTGCAGGGGGAATTTGGGCCAAGTCTTTTCCCCCAGGGAGCACTGACTGTGCAGAATGCCCTCCAGGAGGGGATGCTGTGAATTAACCGAAGCCAGAGTCCGAAAAATAATTAAAACAGACAATATGCAGGATGAGACAAGTGCTAATCTTCTAGAAGGGCTCCTTGACTTCACATCTGGAGTGGTACCTTCATGGCCCCAGGGGGGACTTGTGCCCCAACTGCATCTCATTTAATAAGTAAGTTAGCTAAGAGCAGATGAAGCATTTTGCTCTGTCTCAAATCTGTGCTCCCTTCCAGGGTGCCTTCTGGCTCTTAGCATCTCCTCCGAAACATCCATTTGCAAAATGCTCTGGCAACTAAAGAGTAAACGGTCCGAGCAATGGTGACAGAAATACTTGGCTGGGCCCTGTAACTGCATCTGATTCACTGAGCTTTCAGCCTGAGATAGTTTCTATATTTGCATGATCCCAGGATGGAATGTGAAGGTTTGCTTTGCCACAAAGAGCAAAGCTATGACATGAAGAATGGGTGATTTTTACGAAATAATTCTGATTTTTTTTTTCAAGGACCATAGGAGCCACTATCCCAGTTTGCGTTTATCCACTTTAAATGCATTCTGATTGGCTGTTTTTCCTCATCAGAATAAAACTGCTATTTTAGACTGTACTTCAAAGGCTTGGGAAATGTGGATTTATAGGAGATAAGGTCTCTCGTCTCTAAACACAATTTAGATAGCTGAGGAGTTAGTGAAGCTTGGGTAGTTGTATTCAATGGCAGAATAAGACCACTAATACTCTGCTGATATACGGTAGCTAGGAATTGTGAAAAGATCATTGCAAATCATGGGAGCAAAGAGTAAAAGGAGAAGCCTAATTCATGGAGTCCAGTTACTGGACTTTTTTCAGAGCAGTAGGATGATTTTATAGGTATACTTGGTGGCCTAAAGTGCAAGAGGTATAGGCAATGCAGGAATTTTTTCATAACAAAAGTAATAAGACCCTGAAACCAGCGCATGGAGTAGCCTTGAAGCTGGGGGTAAGGGAGCATCAACAAATTGCGAGAAAGCTTATGGAGAAAGTTCTTGTCCAAATTCCAGGCCTATCCACTGAATGGAATTACTTCTCCATGAGAACAGACTTGTTGCCTGTATGCAAAGTTTACAGATTCAAGTGGTGCATGGGAGGAGGGAATCATGTCCAAAATCCTTTCAGCACTGAAATTAATGGTGAGAAGTGGCTGACTAGGGAATAGAAAAATTATTGCCTATATTCTTTGGTGTTGCATTGCAGGGAAGGGAAAAGTTGTTTACTCTGCCAAATTTTAGACAAAACTTCGTCTGTGAGCTTTTCTCCTGGCACGCAGCTGATGGAGAGGCAGCTGGTCTTGCAGGGGTGGGTAGAAGACATAAAAAATCAGCCCCAGCCAAGGGGGCTGGGTTACCTGCTAAAGGAGATAAGTACTGGAAGTAGGTCTTTTGGGGTGACTTATAAAAGCATATATTCAAAGACACTTCGCTGCTTTGTGGTGTCTGTAGAGATCTCTGGTTTGTAGCTGTTGATAGTATCATAGGTAGGTTTGCACTTAAGATGATGGGAGCATCCCTGGGATACTCATAGGTACCTACTTTTGTGGGATTGGTTATATCTAGGTGCCAGAGCATGCATAGTTGACTTTTCCAGTGGAAAAAATGGAGGAAAAATAGACAGTTTCCATGAGTGCAGTCATGTGCCCAGGAAATAAAACTGAACTTATGCTCATGCAGACCGGAGCAGTTCTGAGATGGTGCTGGAGTTGTGTGAACACCTGGGGATCTCCATCAAGGCTGTAAAAGAGCTTTTAAGTTTCACAAAACACCATTACATGGGGAAATGTATAAATAACCAAAGTCACGTACTGCCTGGCTCCGAGAGTGATATCCTCACAAGGGAAACCTGGGTCCTGTTTGCATTCAGGACCCTCCTGAGCCAGAGCAGATGGCTCTCTGCTCTCGAGACACAATTTGCTATCCATGAGTGCTCTCATTTGCGAGGCAATTAGTTGGAGGAGGATAGGCCATTTGCACAACAAGGCAGATTTTTATCACCAGAGGAAACCAAGTTGAGTTGCTGAGCTCTCCTGAGAAATAAACCTTAATGATTAAACCAGTCACACTAATGAGGAAATAACGAGTGATTAAATTCATAGTCATTGATTGTTATAGCCCACTGTAAAACGTATTGTAATTTTATGGTGTATGCCTCAGAGTCCACTTCTTCAGCAAACACTCCCGAGGGCATCCCAGGAGACTTGTGCAGTGCTAAGAGGGCTGTGCTAAGGAAAGCTGTTGCATTGGTAGGGCTGCTGTTGTAGTTTTGATTTTGAGGGGAAAGGCCTTTATTCCTGTAGTATTTCTCACCTTCCAAAGACTCTGCAAGTAACTCACTAAAGTGTGTGCTGGTCTCGCGTGGAAGAAGGGAATAATCCAGCACAGCAGTAAAGGAAGGGTATAGGTAAGGGAATAAAAAGCTTTTTGGTCAAAGCTTTGAATAAGCAGCAGAACAGCAAGTCCTGGAAAAAAGGGGATGCTTTGACAAGAACATTGTTTAGGATGTCTCCCAGTGGAGTGTGTTGCAAATTGATTCAGGATGGTTTAATTTTATGAGCCAATTTTAGATTTACAGATTTCCCATTGCATACTAGGGCAAATTCACAGTGTATCTTCCAAACACAGTGTTCCCTTGCTCCCTTGACCATATATAGAAGCAAAATACCAAATTGGCAATTACAACTGCTAGAGCTGCCAAGAGATAGGCGATCCAGAATGATAAATATATAGGGGACAAGGCAAACCTGCCATATAAGGCTGAGGGAAAGAAGCAGCACGCTCTGTATTGTACACACACCATGGGAATGTTTGCCCTCGGCACTGGCAAGGGCATTGCAGGTTCTGCGGTCGTGGCTTTTTTTTTTTTTTTTTTTTTTAAAGTGATCGAGGAGTTCCTAGGTTTGGGATTTTCACCTGCTGCTGTGCTCTGTGCTAGGGCTGATTTTTATTTGTTGTTATTCCAGCTAGCTGTATGTAAATCCTTTAGAGGGTTGATTGCCAAGTTTACACTATGCCTAAGTCTGTCTCTGCTGTTACTCTATTTCCTGGATGCTTTTGGCACTTAGTCATCACTTGTTAGTATTTTGTGCTCCTCCAGCACTTCTGACTGTGCATCGAGTAGATCAGGGTAAGAGAAGGGCATACAGTGGGGTTTTTAGTCCTGTCAGGAGGGTTCCTTTCCCTCAGGCTCAATGTAGTCTTACAGGGTAACTGCTTATCTGGCTGTCTGAAAGCTAGACCACTCAATGGGTGCAGTGCACCTAATTTTTCCGAGAAAGAAGGATGTGAACTCTCCCAAATAATTGGCCGTTTAGCTTAATTCAGCAGAAGTGTCTGCTTTTCAAGCAACAGAGTGAATGAGCTTGAAGAGGTGGCAGGTCATGAGCAAAGAGGTGTTACCACTGTTCTCTGGTGTGGGCACAAGAAGCAGGAGGCACTGGCTGGAAAGTTGTCCCTGAGTCAGCTTTGGCCCCACATAATGTCCCAGACACAGCTCCGCGACCGGAGGGAGCAGTGCAAAGGCTGCTTGCCCTCTGCTGCCTTGGGTACTTTTATGAACAGGATGCTGGGGCTTGTGATGTATCGGTAAGGTCTGGTCTGTGGCATCTTTCTTCCTCCTCTGTCCATAACAGGCATGCTTCATGCTTTCATGTGTCTATCTTTTTTATTCCTTGATGATGATGGAAAAGGTAAATCAGGATCCCCAGATAGAAAATACAGATGTTTTGTAAGTCAAAATAATTAAATATTTTTCAGAGCTCCAGTATCTGCAAAACAGCAGTGCATGCAGGAGTCATTCCAGGTGAAGAAGGTGGTTTTGTGGATGTGATGCCTGTAGAAAAGAAGAAAAGCTATGTTGGCTCCTTAAGGAATGGAGTCCAGTCTGAGAGGTAAGATATTCTTCATTATACTTTCCTCTCTCTTGTATTTTTGATCGTGTGTTCAATTGTATGTCAAAGTCAGCAGATATCAGCTAGTCATGCCAGTGGGCTGGAAATACCTGACTTAACAATGTCACTGTGAATTTTGAGAAGCAAACAAATAGAGCGTATTGTCCTAGTCCTACCTTCCACAAGTGAGCAGCTACTTTCTGATCTTTGTTGAAAGGTAAGGAATATTGTTAAGCTTTGAGTCACGCTTTGAGGCTTATAGGAGGAATCCCCATTGAATTCTGGAGTGTAGGATGCTTTTGTACTTGTTAATTAATTTCCTCTCTATTCTTGTGGAAAGAAGTATAAGTAAATTAATCTCTTGAGAGATTCTGAAGATGCAGTTGACCACCTTGTAACTCTTCATGGTTTCTTTTGGTCTAACTTTGCTGGTTTAAATGAATAATTGCAATTCAATGCTTCCAATATTTTGCACCTCACAATGCATGTAAATGTTTAATGTAATGATGAATGTAATGATTGAGTCTAAGCTCGTTCAGTCCTTTGTGATTTGTCATTCCAGTTCAGTTTACAGTATATTTTTCAGATGTTGATGGGATGGCACTGATTCCTCAAAGCTGTCTGTGTGAACAAAAGTACCTACAAGCATGGTGGTTTTTGGTCACTACTGACATGGCTCTGCTTTATGCAGTTCCTCATTTATAATTACTGTAAGAGATCCAAACGAGTTTGTGATTTTTTTATTCTAATAGTTAACATCCCAGAATGCTGTAGACCATTTCAGAAAAGAAAACAAAGACTGTGATGGGCAAACTAGAGGCATTAGATATGGGATTCTTTACTATAGATCTACCAGGATCAGGATTTTTCAGCAGTGTGAACAATATTTAGTGTAGTTTATTTACTGCAATTTGGCACGTTTGCTTTCTGCTTGGATTTATGTCACAAAGTTTCCTGTTCATATAATTTTTCTTCTGTCTTCCTTTCCTTTATCTGCTACACTAAGAGTGAACTTTTTACTTGCATGACAAATACTGGCCCAGCTAAGAATAAACTTTACCACCAGCAGTGGCCTGTAATATGAGCAGCAGGTGCTGCTCTCGGAGGAGAGGGAAACTGAAGACGTTATTGCTGCAGGGATGAGTTTGGATGAGATTTGAAAAGTGTTATTTGTGCTCAGTAATTAGGAGCACCTTCGTGCTACAAGATCGACTGGACTGTGGACTAGCTTTCAAAGATCAAAGTGAAAATCTTATCCTTTAGGACACTGGAAATAACCTTGGTAAAGAGATACATCCAAACAGGTACAGGGCAAGGCTGCCTTTAAGATTGTAAATTCTGCAGAAGATACAAATTCTACCTTTCTCCCAAGATTTTGCAGCCCAGTAGATCTGAGGAAATAAGGTCTGGAAATGGAAATATCCTCCGCTCCCATACAAATAGCCACCTCCAACAGTAGTTGGAGGTACCTTTGCAGGTTGAAAATGAGTATCTATCTATATTGTCATTTTAAGTGAGCAGATCTGGCTATTCCTCCTGCCAGCACCAGGAGATGGTCCAGACAGGCTCTGGGAGCCTGCCAGCCTCGTGACGATGGTTCTTAGGAAAACGCATTCCTCTTTATGCAAGAATTTCTGCAGAAGGGAGCATGGAGTCCTTTGGATATAAGCTATCACTGTAGAGTGCCTTTTGCTTCCCAGTTCCTTTTATTGACATTAACACCGCAGAGCTAGGGCACAAACATAAAACAAATGTGAATCTGTGGATTTCTGCCTCTTCTCTTTGCGCTGCCATGCACTCTGTCACTGCGCTGACCCACCAGGCTTTTACGTGAGCACCTCCCAATGGGCCGCGTCAACATTAACGTAGCATGCTGAGTCCAGGTGCCCCAAGACGCTGAGCTTTCTGTAGGTCTGTCCTACTGTGCCCATCTTTGGTTCATTTACGTTTCTTTTCTTTTTTCATTTTTGTCCTCCAGCCTGAAGAATCCTTCAGATGGAAATGCTTTCCGAATTTTTGCTGTGAAGCAGTAAATTCCCAGGGAAGATGCAAGTTTCTCTGGGAGAGCACTCTGTTGATCTCGAGAGACAGGAAGGCTCCTCTGATGGCATCAGCTCTGAACGTACCCTCCTTGCCGATCTCTTTCAGGGAATTAAGAAAAAAAAAGACAAAAAAAAAAAAAAAAAAAAAAAAAAGACAACAGGTTCTGACTCAGCTGTTCGCATCTCATGGCACCAGTTCAGCGTTGTATCTTTTCGTTTCATGTTTTCATTTTTCTAGGGGCATTCAGTAATGATAGACTGTTGTAACTTCCAATTTACAAGAGAGGTGTGCTACACAGAACTGAGGTGGCTCAACATACAGCAGACGTGGTGGACCTTGCCTGGCCCTCAGATAGCATTTTAGAGTTTGAGGTATCTACTTCTGCGAGCCTGACACTGTGCACAGGCGAGCAGGTTCAGCAGTCAGCTACTGTTCAGGCAACAGGCCCTTTAAAACAAGAAACCGTTTTAAAAGTTGCATCTTGTAGGGAGAGCATGGGCTTTGAGTGTGTTTTTGGTCGATTTTGGTGTTTTATGTGTAAAAGAAGAGCAAAGTGAGTTTTTTCCTAAGAGGGTGACACGCGTGCGCGACACTGAGTTAGGCTGCTGGAGCGTTGCATTGAGCTAAGTAGTATGACGGGAGAGGACGTTTCTGTCGGCCTGACGTTGGGGTTTACTGGAGGATGGAGTGGGGTAGGAGTTGGTGGCAGAGTCCCTCGCTGCAGAAAACAAGGCCACCGGATAATCCAAACAGCAGGTTTAGTGTTTGCTGGTCAAACACTTGCAGGTAATTTGTAAGTCTGGCAACCTATGAGAAGTCAGTGAATTGGGGCTCCTGTGCTGGCACATCTCATTATATTACACGCCATTTAAAAAATAAAATTTCAGTTAAATGCAGTGTATTGTTTTATACAGCAGTGCTGGTTGTTTTATCTGTAGTAGTCAAGCAGTGATAAAGTTAATCTTATTTTTGTTAGAAACGGTTGCATCCATATGAAGCATGTTCACTTCAGTGAAGTTCTTCGTTGTGTGTGCAGTTTTGAGACTTTAAATATATGAGATGAATTGGGCTCGATGAATCTCTCCCATTTGGTTTGTGACACCTGCAGAACCCGACTTGCAATGCAAATGCTGTATCCTGGAGCACTGGGCGGCCAGGATGCTGTATTTGCCAAACACATAGGTGTGCTAATTATGTTATTTAATATTTTGTTATTTATGTCTCAACAAGCATCCAAATGCATTTCAAAGACTATTTAAAGAAAATTAAAGCTAGCCGAAAGAATAGCTTAGCATAAGCTGCTCTTTAAAGCAGGAGACTATTCCTTGCTTTCTATTTGAAATGGATTTTTAGACTTGATCTACACATGCATCTAGCTGTCTTTCGATGCACACACATCCAGTAACTTCATTAGTCACGAGAAGGCAACGTAAACTTTAGTTCTTCAGTTCATATAAACCCATAGTCCCTCTGCTCCGTACTTGATTATAGTATTGTATAACAAATGGGAAAATACTTCACTTTATTTGGCAGACGTCTCATAGCTGCGCTTATGCTCAGGCTGTGTTCAATTTAAACTAGGGAGATATACAGCTATCCCTTCAAGCTGTTTCAAAACAGAGACCAAAAATGTTCACATGATTAAACCCTTCTTTAATTCCATAAACACCATGAAATCAACAAGGAAATTGCATTTATCCATCAGTTTATTTCACAGCTGAGGTTTCTCTCTCTGTGAAATCCGAGTTTGGAAAGAGACCTTTCGTAAAGTATGCAGTTGGGATTGCTTTGCACTGTCTCTCTAAGTTCTGCATAGCAAAACTTCCTTTGGAACAGATATAGAAAAATGACTCAATGTGTCGTCTTTGTTTATATGGTATCGTTTTCAAGGTGTACAGTATTTGCTTTAGATAGGAAAGAATTAACTATTTTTTCTTTTTAGATAAATTGATGTTAAAAACAGCTGGAACATATCTTAGAAAAGCTGCTGGTTGGAAGGGTCTGAGATCTTGGCAGTGAGATAAGGCTTCCCTGTTTCTGCCCGCTGTGGATAGTAATGCTCTACATGGTCCAGTGCAAGCCCATTAAATGCTGCATCATGAAACCATGGCCATCGTGGGCCTAATGTCCTAATATGGAAAGCACATAAAGCGCATCAGAGCTTAAGTAGGATGCCACCTCTAATATGCTGTCCGAGACAACCATTGATGTTGTAAGATGGTGGAAAGAGATGTGAGCAAGGAGAGAGTTCTTGGAGAAAAGTCCTGGAGGATCAGCGTAGAGCACATAAAAATCCAGCCAACTTGGGATGTATCTATCTGGCAAAAAGGGGGCGAGGGAAGAATTATTATTCCAACAGAAATATCCTAAAATGCCTAATTGAAGTTACAATTGCATATTTTTATCTTCAGCCAACTGGTTTGGATTTTTAGAAACCGATGTTATTTAAGTCTGTATCTGTTTATTTTTATATTTGTTGTACAAAAGAGAAATTGTGATTTTACTACGCAAATATTATTCGAGGTCCTGGGTGCTATTAATTTGAACATACCTCCACCAGCATTAGGGGAGATCAGGTCCTCCAAGGTGGTCATGTTATATCACTTACTTCCGATCGTGTGTGCTAGCTGTTCATATATAGGTGGGACAGTACCAGTTCTTAGCCATGTATTTTATTTCTATGATACCAAAACATTACTTAGTCTAATGTATTTCAATACAGCTTAAGGACACAGCATGTCCTGACCTTTGTATCACCAGATATGTTCCTCCTTAGACCTTTAGATTAGGAAATTGCGTGCCAACTAAGCGCCCGAGCAGTAGGCTTAGGGAAGCATCTGGTTAACCTTGGCAAGGCTGCTGCCGCGTGGTCATTTGTGCCCAGTCAACTTGTTTCCAAAACCAAGACACAACACAGACGTTGTGTCGTGCCACTGCCAGCGAAACGGATCTGGTTCAGCAGAGCTGGATTTCCAGAAAGCGCCTGGGGCGCAAAAGCTGAAGCTCGTCACTTCGCTGCCTCCTGGCCGGCGGGCGCAGCCGCAGTCCGGTTAGCCCTCGCGATTTGTCCTTTTTAAGAAGTCAGCGGTGGTTCGGCCAACAGCTGATTGAGGATTCTCCAGTCACGTACGTGGTCAGCTGTGCAGCCTAAATATTTAGGGCCAGTTCATAGAGTTGCTTTTTTTCTATGAAAAATGATGTATTTTACTACCTTCTATGTATAAAAGTTTCTTGTAAATTTGTGTGTGCCTTTGCATGTTTTTCAAGGGGCAGTGTGTTTATAAACTATAATTTTTTTCTAAATACAGAATTGTAAAATATCTTTTCTCCCCCCTCTGTTTTCTCTTAATTTCTAATTATTTGTGAAATAAAACCTTCCCAAAATGAATGCCCCCCCTTGTCTTTAATGCTCAGTCAGAGCCAAGGTTGTATTTAGAAGGGTCAGCCTGAGCTATTTGCGATTACTCATGGGACTAAAGTAGCCCCTGGAGAGCCCGAGTGAGATCAGGATGTGCCGAGCCATCGTGTGGAGCCTGTTCCACAGTCAAATAAATAAAACAGCCCAGTTTCCAGGGATTAAAAGTCAACCTTTACCCCTATTAGGAATGAGGTGCATCTTTTCCTTACCTCCTGAGATGCAGTGCCAGGGCCAATCCATGTCTGCTTTTAAGAACATGGCTGGAACTCTGCAACAGAAGGGCCTAAGTAGATTAAAGGATAGGAAGAAGTGTTTTATGAAGTCATGTTGCAAGTTAAAACTGTCTAGACTGTTGTGAAATGCACACTGATTTTTTAAAAGGAGAAAGAGAAGAAAAAATACGTAGATTTTTTTTGAATTTTTGTTATTCCCCTTGAATTTTTCTCCAAGCTCATACTCAGCAACAGCACTACAAATTACACCAGCCCATATTTCACAGTAATTCAATACTGTCTTGGTTAAAGGAGCAAGAAAATAAGGAGATTTGTAACTCAGACCCCAGACAATGAGGGCTGCACGGCTTTTGTCTCTGAATGTGGTCTTGAGGGAGAGTCCTGATTGCCAAAAAAGACTAGGATATAAATAAAATTTTCCATTGCATACAAAACAAGATCATTGTAAAATAGAGATATTTGTATTAGTCCAAGGCTGGTTGTAGCAGTTATTTGCTTTCCTATTTGCCAGAGCTACGAAATGCCCCAAAATACTGTTGCAAAATTTAGGTCCTGGTTGACCTAGGGAGGAAAACAGCGTATTAACCAAAGTGTTAAGGTTGGTATTTCTGACCAAGATCCTCCTGTCCTCTGTGTTAGCTCCAGGCCTTTGGGCACTGGCTCTGGTTCTCCTAACGGTTATCTCCTCTTACTTGAGCTGTTCACGTTATCTTCTTGTCAAAGATGAATGGTGTTGCTGCGAGTGTCATCTGCCAAGCTATGTCTTCTGTCCAAACGATAGATGTGCGAATCAGGTAAGCAAAGACTTGGAACAAAACAAGAGGTAGGAGCAAAACGTCTTTTTTTTTTTTTTTTTAATTCAATCAGGAGTTGTGACTTAGGTTCATGCTTTAAGGAAGGGGATATGAAAACTGGAAATTTGAATGCAAGTGGAGTGAAAAGGAGGGAAAAACCCATGTGAACATGAGTGAGGGTAGTGGTGGGTAGTGGAATGGAGTTGGTACCCCTGGTTTCACTTGCTGTCTCTGTGGCTGAAGGATTAAAGTCACCTCAAATAATATTTGAAGCTGAAGCTGGATACAGCTTCTGCTCATATTGAAATGGGAGCTAGTGACTCTCAGACCAGCAGGATGCTGGACTTCTCCCTGCTCATCTGTCCTGTTTGATGATGCATTTCCTGGGTGAGACCTCTTGTTGCCTCTTGCTGTGCCTCCCAGCTTACCTCTTCCCAACCCTGCCCTGACGCCATCAGAAGCTATGTATAGTGCTGGCCATACATACCTTGTGTGTGTGTTCTTTCAAAAACCTGCATTCATTTATAGGATGCACCAGGGCAATGTTTTCAAAGCCATTTTGCAAACTGTGGGGTTGGTTCTCATTTATACTAAGGACCTACTTTAAGGCACTCAGGAGACATTTATGCCACTTTAGGGTGTGGACAGAGCAGTGTAAAGAAGCCTCAGTGTAAACAGAAACCGCCCTTATATCTTGTTGACAGTGGTTAAAATAGGGTTATGGAGTTAAATCAACAGACAAGGTATCCCTTATGCAGCGCTCCTCTCTGCAGTGTTTGCTCCTCACTGTTCGTACCGTGTGAGCAGTCCAATGCTATATGCAGTTTCCCTCATCATCCGCTTCACAGCCAAGCACATCTTAGTACTATTAAGTGTCAAACTGAATATAAGACTATTTATAGCAGGCTAAAAGTCAGGAGGCTCAGATGGACTTCTATATCTAGAAGCTCAAGGAGATGGTAGCACTGCCTTGTAAAACAATTCTTTACAAATGAGGGTTGTCTGTCACAGACTTGGGGTTCCTCTGGCTTTCAGGCTGTGGGAGACCAGTAATCCCACAAGAGGAGCTGCCAACATGTGCTGTGCTGAGAGTTGCTTGAGGCAGATCTTTGGGGTATCATTTCTGTAGCTCTGTTCTCCAGATTTCATGTCTGCACATCTGTCTTTTGTACCCATGCAGTAGGATAAGCTAAAATCTCTTGCAGTTCATCTATTAACTATACCAAGAGGACAGAGGATCAGTTTTTCAAAAAAAAACCCCTACCGTTCAGGACAATTTTGAAAGCGAAACTGTCCTGAGACATAGAGCCAGGAGTTTTGGGGCAGGGCTCTGCCAGGAATTTCAGAGAAGTCGTCCCAAATCTGAGTGCTTTGACCTTGGGTGAATTGCTATCCTTCCTGCCTCCACTCAGTAACTTGGCAAAATACCTACCGCAGAAAGATGCGAACCAATCAACTCAAGCCAAGCAATTATAGATTAGCATATAAAAGAGAGAAATAAGAAATATCTGGAGCAAGTAATGAAAGCATTGGTGAGCGTTGGGAAGAAAGCAAAGCAGTAAGTAGACGTTTGATATGGTTATTGTCAGGAACAAGTCATAAAAGTAACCTAATTTCCTTGTCTAACAATGTGACAGATGTTGTGAGTAGGAAACAGTAGATTGACCATATTTGGGCTTTTAATAGTCTCACTTGACATGCTTATAATCAAAATAGGGTTTAGATGAATGCAAGGTGGCTCCAGAACAGATCAGTAACTATATCTGGAGAGTATTTCTTACGGATTACAGTGAAAATCTCCTTCCGTTCATCTATCTTAAGTCTATGGAGTACTGTTCTCTGGGTAAGATTTCAGCCCAGTTCTGATCAGTGTTTTCATTAGTAATGTGCACAGCAGAATAGAGAATATGTTTATTAAATCTGTGGATGGCACAGAGCTGAGGAGGACTGGGAGTGGGCTGAAGGATAAGGCTGCAATTCAAAACTCACTCCAAAAGTTGGAGAAACAGCCTGCAAACATAGACTAATGCTCAGAAGAGATAAATATAAGGAATAATGAAAGACGTGAATCTAGGATGGAAAACCATGAGTAAGGTAGTAATTCAGCCAAATTGAGATGAACAAGAGTCAACAGCATCACACTATGGCCAAGGAGGTAAATGTCATCTCAGATGTACAAATAGGGATACAGGTTGCAAGACACATGAGGAATCTCTCAGCTTTCCTCAGCGTTGTAAAAGTCTCCTATGTAGTATGGTGCCTAGTTTTGGACACCGGTGCCTGGAAACTATGCAATCAGCTACAGACAGTCCAGAAGAGAGCAGAGAGAGTGATCTGAGGGCTAAAACAAGCCTGCAAAAATGAGGAAGGCTTGTTGAGCATAGCAAAGAAGAGGGAGAGGGATGTGACTCCTGCAGAATGTGAAAGGTACCGCAGAGAGGAGACACCATTTGATGCTCATGCCCAAAGTGGACTGACTGGGCAGTGAGTAGTGGCCTTAAATTACAAAAAGAAACATTGAGAATGAACATAAGGAACGGCTCTCTCACTAGAATAAACAGAATGCACAGTCTTTTGGGGCTGTTGTTAGAGGTTTTTAAGAAAACATTGGACAATAGCTCCTAAGAAAGATGTAGCCATCTCTAATTTTGCTTTGAGTCGAGGATGGGCAAGACAACGTCTTTACAATACTCCCAATGGTAGTTTCTATTATTTGCAAGACCAAAGGAGGCATGAAATTATATGAAAAAGGACATGATCTATTTGTATTGAGATGGTGCACAGTCAGGGACTGGCATTGTACTATGCACCGTACGGACAGAGACACTTTAGTAGAAGTGGCTCAGGTGGTGGTGTGCAGCTTCATAACAGTATGGACTGGTATAATAAGTGGTAAAATAAGACTAGTCAATGTGCTCCTATTGGTCCATTTTTTTTCCCTTTGAGTCTCTTGGTAGACAAGTAAGCCCTGTAGGATTCCGAGGTGGGTTTTTGGTTGGCCCCTGAACTGCTAGCCACATCTGAGTTTAGGTAATGTCAAAAAACCTAGAAAGAAACTGGTCTGAAGTGCTGGCAATGGGTGATTTGGGCATCATTACAGTGATATTGCTGATGGGAGTAACGCAACTCTCTGGTGGGAACATCAACCAGCAGTGCCTGTGCATTGGCTGTGCCAGAGAGCGTAGGCTGCTGAGATCGGGAGGAGGCCTCCTATGCTAGTGTCAGGGTTGTAACGCTGGCTGAGGACAAGCTTTTGGTAGGAAGATGGAGACCATAGAAATTTTCTCATCTGCGAAGTCATCCAACAATCTCAAACATTTCAGGGTGGCAGGCTAGCACAGCAGGGTGCATTTTCCTTTCCAGACACGAGTGAACTAAAACTGTCTTTAACAGTCACAGAAAAAAAAAAATGCATGGAATGAAGGAGCCTTGTGCTGGTCGATGCTCTTCTGAGGAGCAGCTTCTTTATCAGCTAATGATAATTTCATAAAGCTAAAACATTAAATTGGAATTTTTGGGGACACCAATAGTTCTAAAAAGAGCCTCAACGAAATTCTGAAAGCAGTTTAGTTTTGATGAGGTCAAAAATCTCTAGTCTATAGGGAAAAAAGTGCTTGAAGTCAATGCTGGCTGATATTGTGCACAGCTCAGGACATAGCTCTGAAAATGTGTCCACAGATGGGACAATAGCTAGAACAGAAGGTTTGATGGAAAAAATCCGTGGTCGAACACATCTTTATTCCTTCTCTAATGGGTCTCAATTCTCCAGCACAGTCACTGTCTCTCAGGAAGGAAGGTAAGAGCAATAAGCCAGCAATAGCTGCTGTGCTTTGAATTGACTTGTCCTGTGAAACCAAAAATTAACTTTTCCCCTCTCCAAAGGGCTTTATCGTAGCAGAGCTGTGCTTTGTTTAGCAGAGATGGAGCTGTAGAAAAGCCAGTTGAGGCTGGGCTGGTCCGTGCTGGTGGTGGGCGCTGGGGGATCCCACTGCAGCGGGGCACTGGGCACGTCCCAGCACATCATGGTGGTCTGTGCCTCAGCGCGGAGGAGGTCCTTGCAGAGAGCTTCCTGGTCCCGGGGTGTCTCTCACCGACAGAGAAGAAACTTGTGTGAGGTCTCTGCTCCCTTCTTATATAATCCATGACTTCAGATAAAATTAATGCCAAGTACCCAAAAAAGGGATTGTGTGTGTGTCCTCTCGCAGTCTGTTCCCGTAATCTGAACACCGCATACGACTGTGACAGTTTTGCCAGTAAAAGAGAAGTTTTTCCTTTGCCTTGAGATCCAGATTTAAAATTAGCTCTGTCTCAGCAGAGCCATCGGCAGATCCCTGCCAGCCTCAGTGCTGCAGCGTTAGAGGTTCAGGGTCAGAAACGATCCCAGCAGCCCAGTTTAAACAGTAACCAGAAAAGTTTGTTCAGGGAGGGCTCCCTGGCCGTTAACAACGGGAGCCTCCATTAGCTCCTATATCGAGAAAACGTTATAAAAATACTTCCCAGAGTAAATATTAGTGAGTCACAGATACTAAATATTAATAATTCATACATTGGGAACGTAAATATTAGGAGGATCTGTAAGGCAGGTCTTTTTTATGCGCAGTAATACAGAATTGAGTGTGTGTTCTTCTCTTCTCTCTCTCTCTCTTTTTTTTTTTTTTTTTAACTCATCTTGCGTGTGCCAACCTTTCACGTCCGAAATGCAGGCCTGGAGCCGGGCCGGCGTCTCCGGTTGGCAAAGCCAGTCGGCGTGCCCGAGGACGCTGCAGCACGGCGATGCCTGCCGGCGCGGAGCGGGGCATCTGGCCGGCATCCGAGCACCGGGCAGCAGCGGGGCACCCGTGGGGAACGGGCTTGCAGACTGCTCCGTAGATAGATGAGATTTTTCATTGCCAAACTGACCTTTGTTTTTTTGGGGGGGGGGAATTGTGCAAAGTTTATGCAAACAGCCTCTTCCCGCAAAATGCTTCTATCACAGTAAGAGACTCTGCAAAACGGAATGAGGGCTGGCCCTTGGTTTTCTGTCGAGGCAGTTTTAAGTGAAAAGTGGGTTTGTTGGTCAAGCTGCCCCCCCAAAAAATATTTTCAGAGTTTTTCAAATCAAAAGTGTCGTTGTTTCAGTCATTTCTTTTCATGTTTGAAAATGGACTTCTTAAAAATATGTTGGTGTTGAAAAGCCTTAATGGAAAATTTTAAGTGATTTAAAAAAAAAATCCCATAGTGTATAATTGGCATTTGTTGGCTTATGGTAGAGACTGAGGTTTAGTCTGGGCAAAAAGAGGGATAGTTTTTCAGCTGAAATTGAAAAGGAGTGTCAATTAAAAAAAAACAAAACAAAACAGTGATCCGAGGCACAGCTACTGATCAGGGAGGCTTTTCCCATAGCACAGGGGTGGGAGGAAGAGGTGAACAGGACGAAAGGAGGGCTGAAGAGCAGGGGACCATGAAGACAGCCGAGAGTGGAATCTAAGACCTCATTTTTTTTGGTCAAATTGAGGACAATTTTGCCCAGGCATGGAGCGAAAGCCAGTCCCCAAAAGCCAGAGGGGTCAGTGGAAGTCCAGATGTGGGGCTGTCCCAATGCTTGGACCTGCCACAAGCACATTTTCTTTTTCCTCCCCCAAAAAGGATCTTATTCTGCTGGTTATAGAAGGCTCAGTCTTGTCACCAGTGGGTAATTTGCCTTTGCCCCTGTGCTGGCGTTGCAGCCGGCCGAGCGCTGCAGCAGCAGACAGGCAGGCAGCTGGAGGCTGCTGCCACTTAGGTGGTCCTAAATGACTTCTCATTTCTCGTTACTCAGCTCTCTTCCTCCTTTGAGCCAAACCCTAGCGTTTGTAAGGGCTCTGTGTGCATGCGAAAGCTTTTAGCTCCGAGTGATTGATTCATTAATTAGCACGCGGGGCTGGAAAGCGTGCAGCGTCCGATTGCAGCGCTCTGGTCCCGTCCATCAGAGCAGGTGGAGGCCCCTTTCTGGGAACAAGGAATAGATGTTCCTCTTCGAGTTTTTCTTTTTGACCCTGGATCCTTTCCAGCGTGAAGAGAAAAGGTGCACTGTGAGTCCTAGGGTAAATACTCCTTGCCGACAGAGCCGAGAGCGGTATTGGCAAGGAGATGCTAGCAAGCATGCGTTCAGACAGTTTTCTCTTTCCTCTCAGTGTCTACGTGTCTCCAGGATGTAGAGATCAGTCTGTGTTCTCCAAACTCGCTCCAGCCAGCTCCTACTGAGGGCTCTCACAGGCTCGTTCCTGATGCTGAAATGGTCTAAAAATGATGAGGGCAGCTTTCACACTTTCCCTGAAAGTGCATGGGGGAGAAGTCACCATCAGCTCTGTTTCTCATCAGGAAAACCATCTGCTGTGAGACACCAGACTACAATATTCTCCATTTCAGGTAAATACGTTCTAATTTCTCACTGGGAAAGGGTAGCCATGGTAGTCTGGCTTTTTCCTAAGATGACATTTAGACTCCTTGAAATTATCTGGGTGTCTTTCCAGCTCAGTGGATGGGTGGACAATAAGGTCATTTTTTCTACCTCTTCATATTGATGTCTTCCAACTGGGCCTTCCTCAAAGAAAATGAAGTGGAACAACTCATTCAGCTGATCGAATGTCACAAAGGCACATGCAGCGACAGCAGTCAGTACTTTAGCCTTCCACATCAACTTTGGGTCTGCTCTTGTGGGCAGAGACCACTTCCCTCTGTGTGTCTTCTGCCAGCAAAAAGGTCACCTCATCAACTGCTATGGGCAGCAATAACCATCCCCAAGCACTGCTTAGTCACTCAGATGTGAAAAAACATAATGTGTATTAAATAGCTGCTGCAGGACAAAACCCAGAATACTTGGATGCTATCAGTGAAGCAGGACGTCTATTAAAATGCAGGAAGCTCTTAAGTTAAAAGTTAAGGTCTCTTCTTGTAGCAACGAGTGGTTTGAAAAATCGCCACGGAATGGCAAGCCCAGACACAAATCCATTACGTAACTGCTGTTACGTCGGTGACGGACACTACCAGCCTCCTGCTTGGTCACTGACGAGCAGATGGCCCCATGACCGTCTCGTTTGCAGACCCAGTGTAAATGTCCAACCGTGTTAAGGCACACACTCATGCCTGCACAGTGCCGGTGAGGCTTTTTGGGTTGTGCTAGCTGCCTCGTGCCGGTGGGAGCACAGCTCCTAAATTTCCATCTTAGGAGTAGGTACAGGAGTCAGGCCCATGTCTGCAGGAGTACAAAACAGTGAAATCTTGCTTCTGCTCCTGCTCCCACTGGCACCTCCTACCAGCCCTTGGGGCACTGCAATTTTGGCAGACAGGAATTTCTCATCAAAGCCCCACTGAGCAGAGCTGATGACTACTTTGTGCTGAGATCTCCTGTCCCTTCTCATTACCAACTTGCCCAGGCTTTTGTAATCTCCACCTTTAATTAAAAGCAGACAGAAAAGCCGCACTCCTCCTTTTCTCACTTGTTAAGACTACTTTCCTGTCCATATTACAGGCTATAGCTCTCTGCCTCTCTCTGAAGGGAAGAAACTAAAATCAACCCAAATCTGTCGCTGCATTTTTGCATTGAGATCTCTGCTCTGAGAGTGCTAAGTCATGTTAATGGTCAGGGAAGTTTATTCTAGGAAAGCAGGGTAGCAAGACTATTAGAAGAGGAAGTGAAAATGAATCACAGATTCCTTTTTAATGAGGTTACAGAGTGTACTGAAAATTACTGCAGATTTCCACAGCTGTTTTGATTGGGACAGAAACCCAGCACTGGAAAGGTTGCAAAGACGCGTATCCCATTTCCAAAAGAAAGCTGCAGCTTTCTGTCAGGATCTTGTTTATGGGACCACATCTGAGCCAAGGCCCAGGCCCATCATTGCATCTCTGCTCTACGTTTGCCTGTTCGGCATTTGCGCACAAACCCCCAGTTCTGATCACGTTGGTTTCCACGGGGAAATGTAAGCACAAATCCAGGTTTTCTGCTCAAAACATACCACCCCTCACCAAGTCCCCCAGTCCTACACTTAGAGGGCACCATGATCCACATTAAAGGCTTTACAACTGCCAGATCTTGATTTTTTGCTTTGCCAGGAGAATGCAGACTTCCTTGAGTACTGACAGCAGCGGCACCCCAGTGAGGATTTATTGTCCACCTCAGCATTTAATCATGATGTGCATGCAAAATCGGCAAAAATTAGGTTGGATTTCCTGGGAAGCGAAGAAAATGTCAGCTCCTGGATGCCATCCAGGCAAAGTGGCTTTCCCTGAGCAGCACTGGGCTAATGAAAGCGATGCCAGTCGGAGCCCCTTGTTTCCCTTGCAATGGCTGGAGCTGCCCTTGTAAATGTGCTGAGGGTGAATACAGGGGAGCACGGCCTGGCTCTGAGGCTGCTCTGACTCTGACAAGGCCAAAAAAGGGGTCCTTGCTCCACCGTGGAGGACAAGGCGTGGGGAAATTGGTTTTTGCTCTGGAAGGTGTCTGAGCAGCTGACGAGCATCAGCAGAAAAGGGCTGGCTCTGTAGAAATTATTCCTTTTGAAAGTTCTCATCATTCTTGCCCTCTGGTCTTCAGAAGTAGACTTGGAAGTCTCAAAGCAGTGTATTCAAGCTTTTTTTTCTTCTTATTCTGTGATATGGCTGCACACCCTCAGATGAGAAGCTAATTGTTGGCTGCCAGAAGCAAGCTGTCAAAGTGGTATCTACTGGCTTCTCTCCTGAGGCTTCGTTGCAGCTGAGATTTGGCTTCTTCTGTTCACAGAGAGGGATTCTGGGTCCTGGCCCAAGCTGGAGGGGAGAAGGCGTTTCTGGCCGGGCTGAGTGCAGGCAGTGTCATTCTGGGGAAATGCAGCAGAATGGTGGCTGGTGGATTTCAGTGGGAACAGTCCTGACTTTTAACTGAATCAACATCACCCACCCCCAGCACAGCCTGCGAGTTGCTCGGAAACTTCTGCAGGGACTTTAGCTCTACCTGTTCCTTGCTTCCTGCCTCATGTGTGTGTAGTTTGAAAAACATAATTAAAAAAAAACCACTATCAAATTAGTTCTATGCCACCCCATCACCCCAGATGCTCAGTGGGGTAATCCTCCAAGCTTCACTGAAACTCCAACTTTTTTGTGGGTATTATTCAATCTCTTTGGTAAATGGCTGCTGCTTGCACTTTAACAGCATTGCACAGGGCAGCACAGTGCCTCGGTACCTTAACCTGTTTTATAGCAGGAACAGGCGTTAGGGGGCTGGAAAGACATTTGCTTCTCCAAATCCAGAGTCAAGGCATTGTGGGAGATGGCCCGTGATGCACAGCAAAAGTGAGGATGATATTTTCAGGTACGTCTTAACTGCGGGCAACAGGATCTGAGTATGACAAATCTGATTGCTGGTAAAATCCCATGGGGTGTTTAGTCTTCTCTCCCACACCAGCTGGGGCAACTATTCACCAACTTGTCATTGTAGCAGGGGGATGAAGGGTTGTGCTCTTGGTGCGTGTGTATCGATAACGATACAAGGGAGAACAAAATGAGTGTTTAAGAATAAGGACGGTTTTGATGAAGTGTATATGAGAAAAGAAAGATACTGAGTCACGACAGACTGTGACATAATTATTGCTGTTCTTGATGCTTTCAGTAGCAGACGTGGAGATCTTCACGGTGTGCCACGGAAAATGAGCCAGGAATGTGAAACCAGCCTCCAGGTACTGCTGTCAGTGGGAGCTCCTCTTGTTCTGGGTCAGTGAGATACGGGTTGTGGGCAGGTGGCCAGTTATTTCCTCCAAGAAGCAGGAAGGGCGGATGTGAAGTATCTTTATAATAATGTTGAAGAAGTCACTACATTTCTTCGTAGGCCACTTTGAATTATTTATTTTTTTTCTGCATTTATCTCATCAAAATAAAAGCAAGACTCTGAACATCCATAAGGAAGTCTTTAATATGAGCTCTTTGAGCCAAAGAGATTAGTGACATGCCATGAGACAAAAAAGTCATCCACACTTTGAATCTTTCTGGATATTTCTTCATCATGCTTTTACTCCTGCTGGGTCTCTATACACAACCTGACTCACAGCTTTGGGAAGGAGAGAAATAGATGTTGCCTGCTTAGCAAGCCAGCTGTTAGAAACTACACCCAAAACACCACACTGAACATTCAAGTTTGCTGTGTGGATGATTTCCAACTAAAACTTCCCATTGGGGAGGAGTAATCAACGGATACAAATAAAAAAATAGCTTCCATGTTGTATATTTTATCTCATTTTTAGACTTTCCTTTACACTTATCTTTTCTTTGACACAATGTCTATTATGATTAATCTGAGATTTATTCTTGAAATGTAAGATGAGATTTCCTGGTACGTTTCCAAAAGTACGTTAACTCAGGACACGCTTTCAACACACAGCAGGTAAACATAGCTTAGTGATCTCCTCAGTGTGTGATCTACTGTGATCTACCAGCCCTGAGAGACCAGCTGGGTTTTGTCAATAGACAGCGAAGCAAGAAGGAGCCTCTGTGCACAGGGCTAAAGGGAGATGAACAAGCCAGAGAGCTTTGGTTCTTGCTCTAGCAGTGATTATCTCGTCGTTGGCCATTTTCTGACAAAAGTTTTTTTGATGGAAAAGTTGAACATCTGACATTACTCCTTAAGTAAGGAATTGCCTGTTTCCTTGGAAAATTTTAGCTCTTCCATGGAAAGATGAGAGCATAAATATTGAAGAGACTTATATTTCACTCGAAACACTTTTTCAGTGCTCTGGGAAGCTGGTGGGCTGCTGCTCTGTGATGATATTTTGTGATGATGGAAACCTCCTCCAAACAGTCATGAGATGCCCTGGTGCATCACTGTGACTTCTGACATGGTAAGGTGTAGGGATGCACAGCAGCTATTCTTCAGGCTTGACCACTGAGGTTTGGGGGTCGTGGCAGAGAGGTCTTGCATTATGCACTAAAAAAAAAATTACATTGAAGTACTTCTGATTGTGACAGAAGCATGGCATTATTAGGCACAGTTTCTAATGAATCTTTTGATATGCTTTGATGTCTTGGAGAATCTATAACTTGTCCAAGTTACTGGTGAAATAAACTCTGCAATCCTAGCTCAGTATTTTGGCCACATGAATGAGCTTGCCATTTTAAAGTGAAATTTTATCTCAAAAACTTGGAAAAAAATCTATTTTGGGTTTGCAGCACTTGAACACTTGACTCAGACTGTAATCCTGCCCTTAAGTTATCCACATGACTGAAACTGTAGTTAACTTATCCAGGGTTTGAATGGGACACTCGATTTTGAAGCACAGTAAAGCATCATGGGCAGATGGTATAAACTGGCACAACCTCACTGCACTTCACGGACCTACTTCAGATTTTGGCTACAGGTTTTCACAACCTAAAAAACATACACGGTGTCAGCATACACCCCTGTTAGCAGGGTGAGATGCATAATGTTGTGCACACTGAACCCAAACTTCAACGGCAGTTGGAATAAAAGCAATCTCATCCCTATCCAACGCCCAGCACATGACGTGGCGGGGCTCGTGCCATGAGTTACGCTATTTGTTTTGCTGTTTCGGTTGGAAGGGCTGCATGGATGCAGGCAGAGCTGCCCTGTGACGGGGAATCGCATGGGCCTCGAAACAGAAATAAACTTTACATGGCATCTCTGCTCATCCCCTGCTTGCTCCTCTCAGGTACACAGTGTTTTGAGAGACCAGCGTCAGCAAACGCGTCTTTCTTTGCTTGCTATAATGTTATTTCTAAACATTTGCTTTAGTTCTATTACAAAGAACGGAAATGTGATAAAATGGTTGGATGAAGTACAGGGTAGGTTCAGCTGTTCTACAGATGTTAAATGATGGAAATCCATTTGATCCTGGCTCTTCTTAAAACAAATAAGCTGCTGATTTTCTTAAGCATGTCACAACCTCTGCACCCCACCAGAAAGAAGAAAAACCCTCCCCATGCTCCCACTGCTGGAAACTCATCTGCAAGATAAGGGTTTTAGGCTTTGCATAGGAATATCTGTTTTTCACAGATGGCCTCAGGGCTGGAGAGAAGCTACAGCAAACACATACGCTGCAGTTACTAATCTGTTTTCTAGCACTGAATTTCTATGAAGAGTTTGTCAAAAGAAGTTCAAGGATTTCCTGTGTGTCTATTAGCTGAAACAGAGTCTTCTCTTGGCTTTCAGGTGTCTTCACTTTTCCTGATGTGCCCAACTGGAATTACAGAGAGATGTCCTGAGAGGGTCTTTTCAGCTTTTCTGATGGAAAACTCATACTGGTCTCATATCTCCTAATTCCTGTATGTATAGAGCTAAGATACACATTACCGCCATGCTGTTCTCCTTTGCCCTTTTTACTTACTTTAAAGCTTCATGGAATACATGGTATTTTCTGTTCTGTTCTGCTCTCTATATGGTGATATACTGGAAGATTTTAAATAGCAAAACTGCGATGAGGATATGTTTCAGATTATTTTGTTTATAGGAATACTCTCGACTGGTAAATAGCTACACCCTTCATAAGTGTTTTCAATTTTCCATTTGAAATATGAAACAACAAATGCTTTCAACAAGCAGCTCCTCTTTTTCAAGTATTTTTCTCATTTTCGGATACCCAAATAGTTTGAAAATCAAAATCTTTTCCAGAAAACATGAAAGTTTGGGCACACTGTTTTCATTACTTCATTTTTTTTTAATAAGCCATGGAAAGTTCAAGCTGTGACTACAAGGACATGAATTCTCAAGATGCTCAATGCTTCTTGGTGAGTGGAGCATCTTACAGTGTGGGAACCCAGGTAAGATCCATAAAAAGATACAACAACTTCATAAAGCTGAATCCTCCACTTGCACATGAGACCTTGCCTGGTTCCATTCTTGTTAAATGCAGGCAAAAACACCTGATGTAACAAGCCAATAGCTTGAAGTGCATAGGGAAGATGATACCTTCAGATACCTGCAGTGGCCTTGAATGAGATATTCTTCTGATGATCGTTTTTCAGAGCTTGAAGACAAGATATTTCCATGGCCCTGCTATGATGCTTCCAGTATCACAAGGAGATCATGAAAAAGCCCTATTTGCCAGCTTGTGACTTCTTCCAGGGAGAATTTCTGAGTGTATTGATATTGAGTCCATTTTCCCAAGCAGGGAAAGAGGTAGAGTTCTCCTTCACTTTACTATGTGAGTTTTTGAAAAATTAGTTCTGACGGGGGGGGGGTGGGGGGGGGGGATCAGACCCAGCCTATTCCAGGTTAGCTTTACAGCCAGGAGATTTCCTTGTGGAAGGCTTTTTGGTGTTGTCACAGCCTGGATGTTTTCTCCCAGATGGTGTGTGCTGCACTCTACTACATTGTGCTACACTTCCAGAGAGTAGTCAATGTACTACTAGGCTAGTAGTAGTAGTACCTAGTATCCAGAGAGTGCTATTTCAACCCTCATTTAAGGACATCTCGAGAGTGGCTGGCTTTGCAGATGTAATGTTGGGTTTGGCCCAGCTGATTCCTAAGCCAACAGCTTGCTGCTGATCTTGACTTGTTGGTTGATTGCACAAAACTGTTTACAGATTAAGCCTGAATGAACCCTTCGACTGAGGTCGTAGTAAATGGGATTCTAAGGTTAAAGCACTTTATGGCAAAACAGACTCTTAGGAGCTAGTCATATTAAAAATAATGATTTGATTAGAGAATGAGAAACAGAACTGGGAAGGCAGGAACCTGACTTCAGTGGTAAAAAGTGCACGGTTGCCTTTTTTTTTTTTTTTTTTTTTTTTCTTGGAAACTGATGTGCAAAGGTACAATTATACAGCACGGCCAATATTTCAGCGGGCCAATGCAAACAATTAGTGCTTTTCCTTGGGCATCTACACAGAGATTTGCTTTGCTTTAGCTTTTAGGCCAAGCTCTCTCTGTAGCATGCAGCACGGAGGGGCTGCAGCCTGCGGGTTGGTGCTGGGAGCCTCTGTGCCTGCTGCAGCTGGAGAAATCGTGGCAGAGGCGATGTGCCTTGCTGAGTGGCAGCTTTGCTTGGCTGCAGCGGCTTTGATGCATTCAGGCAGCTGGGCAAGCATTTTGGAGCACAGCTCCAATTGCATTGGTTAGTGAAACCAGGTCCCATCAATCTGCTGAATCATGACTTTCCTTCCCCCAAGTCAAAATAAGCTCCTGAACAACACTAATCATGAAGAGTCACATTTAAGGATATCAGCAAGCAGAGTTGAATTTGGAAGAGAGCAGTGTGGGCAGTTACATAGGGACGCTCCTTCGGAGTTGGGTCAAACTGGCTGATGGGCAAAAGGCTGAAAGGGAGCTTGAGAGGCAGCCACACACCCACAAAGCTGTGCACCTAAATTTTATTGCCCTCAGAATATCTGATTTGTCATTTCCTTAAAAAACAGACTAAATTTGCAGCAGCAGATCATTTCCAAGGTCTAAACATCTGTGTTAGAGTGGAGAAGCTTTTTCCCAAGTCCTTAGGACTGGATACACCGAGCGGTGTTTGCATTCATGTTATTCTTTTGTCTTATCTTCCTGAAGGCAGAAGTCTGTCGTGGCAGAAGGGCTTATGTCTTAGGATCTTTCATGGACGATATGGAGAGAATGGCTCCATGCGGACGGTGGTTCTGTGCCTGATGGGAGCGTCCTCATCCTCATGGGGCTCCCGAGAGCAGTGCCGAGGGAAAAGGCAGTCTAACCTGTGCTCGGTCTGCGCTGGGGATTTGCTGTGAGCATCACCAGTTGGTCCTTGGCAAGGGTTGAGTTTAGAAGCATATGATCCCATTCCAGACATGCTCAAAAAACAGGGGGCATTTTCATTGCAAAAAAAAAAAAAAAAAAAAAGGTATGTTTTTTGGCTGTGCAGAGATTACTCCTGTGCTCCCCTGTATAGGAAAGAGATGAGAGGGGTGCTAGTCTGGTCAGGGTGCACATGGGGATGCATGAAGGGTGACATCTCAGGAGCCCTAACACCCTCCCCTCTGCTGGCTCCATGTCCTTTCAGAGCAGCACCCTGCTTTGCCGTTTGTCCATCTAGCCTCTTGTCATTGGGATGTGAGTGTAGAGAGACAGTGACTACAGTGAGAGGCTGTACGAGCAACTACCAGGCAGGATTCAGTGATACATGGCCAGTTATGGTTATCCCATTTAACTACAACAGGGCTTGTATGGGGCTTCTGTCTGCTCCATTGCAGGTGGGGGAGATGGTGCCTTCTTCTGCCACCCAGAGCCTTCAAGACTGCACAACCAAGGCAAGAGCATAGGCCAAAGAAAGTGTCTTTGAGGGCTATGTTTGCAAATGCAGTGTGCTGTGGTGGGATGGATGAGTCTATTCTTGTTTGCACTTTGACAGTTGGCTTTGGCAATCGCTGAGCCCTTGAAGCTCACGAGCATCAAAGGATTCTTGTTTGTGTATGGGTAGGCCAAAATTTCCTGCAAGAAAAAGCAGGACCACATTATTTAAAGTAGTTGTGTATAGTTAAATAAAGAGTCTTGGTGACTCGTAGGGGAAGTTCAGCCACCATTTCACGTCTCACCATTTGACAGAGGATTTGCAGAAGACTTCAGTCGTGGGAAGGCCTCCCAGAATAAATGCTCATAAAACACAGATGTGCAGTAGGGCTTGAAAGTTTGGTGAGAAATATTAATGTTGTATTAACTGTATGTACGTATTACAGGGAAACCAAGGTTTTGATCATGAATGAGGGTCTAGATACTGTACGTGCACACTGCAAGAGATGACTCCTCTGAAGAGCTGCCAGAAGAAGGGGCATCAGGACAGCAGAATAGTCCTATATGGCTGTATCATAGACACTGTGACAGAGTTGAGTTTGTCATACTCGTCACTGAGAAAATTCTCTAAACCAGCATCTTGTCCACTCTCTAAACAAATTAGTTGGTCTAATGATGATGTTTCATCTCCCTGTAAACCTGACTTTGTTTACCTCCTTGGAGGTTTTTCAAGGTGCTTAAATCTCAGTGCATGGCCTGCTTCACGTGAGGCAGGCATCAGAGTTAGAAACAGTCATTAACAGAAAACGTAAAGGAGATCTAACAAGCTGAAGATGTGTGTACTTCAGAAGGTCTGCGTAAGCCCCATCTCCTACCAGTACTTTGTGCTCCTTATAGCAGCAACATTTCAGGAGTAGCTGAGCTGTCATTCTTAAAGCAGTACAAGGCAAAACCCACCTTCTCAGATTAATTTATTTTCTAACAAATGTTATGTTTCTCCAAAAGCCTTGAGATGCAGAAAGGAACATATTTTTTCTGCTCGTAGGAAGGGTAAAAGTAATAGTGATAGCACAAAACATTTCATGAGTTAGTTCTTTCCACAGTCGAAGCAAACGAATTGGTATAATTTGAGAAACCATTTGGCCAAGTCTGGATGTTGTGTTCTAAAATAGAGATTGTGATTAAGCACTGGTTTGTTCTACAGGGCTGTGAAACTAAAGATACCGACTCTGCAAACATTTCCATTAGCTTTACTCAGTTTTTTCACTGAATATTTGAAACACCACATTGAAGCGCAAGGTTATGAGTGGAAGAGATTTTAGACAGAATTTAAATGTGTGTTTTTTCTTCTGTATCACTGGCAAATATTGAGTAATTCCACTGGCCTCTGTAGAAATATCCTAGTCTGAACACAACATTTCTCTGCTCAAAATCAGCTTGCATTTGTAGAAGTTTTTTACTGTTTTGCAAAGTATTTTCTCAAATGAGAAAGAAACATCAAGAAATATCATGGTTTCTCCAGAAAACAAGTTGGAGTAGGCCAATTAAAACGACCATCTCCATTTAGAAGGGAGAGCAGATGGTGAAATTAGCTGATTTTTCTTAAGAAGGGTATGAATTTGATATATGGCCCGTTGCTGGCCAGAAATGTCATGGCATACAGAGCAGAAAAGATAAACAACTGTCTGCTTTAGCAAAAAATGATCTGTGTCTACGTCTGTAGTCATATAATACTCAATTATAAGACTTAAGAGATGAAAAATAGTCTAAAATAGAAGTCCTTTATTTTCCTTCTCTGTACTATTGCTTTCAAGTTTCCTTCAAATCTCTCTTCCACTTGCTGAATTTTCAGTGTGAGAAATATGATCCGGTCTTTTGCAAAACCAGAGCACAGAGGACGCTTTCAAAATCATGAACAAATAGTTTTCTCTTTGCTCTTTTCTTGAAGAGGCTGGAAAACACAAGCTGTTTGAGTAAAAGTTTTGCTACTCTGAAAATGTACAGGACAATTGTGGTAGATTGTAGCAGAACTAGAGTTGATAAATAAAACTCAGAATAAATAAAAATGAAAACAAAACTTGTACTGAGGCTTGGAGAAAACCCTACACCTCTGCATATGTATATATATATATATGTATATGTATATGTATATATATAAATTTCTTATAATATAAATAGGTATTGAAATATTGAGGAGAAAGAAAAAAGAAGTTGTTCTTAGGTCAAAACAGAGAAAGGTGAAGCTTGTTCTTACGTCTGGCCAGCTTATGACATTACCATGCGATAGGACTAGACTCAGTCATGCTCATTTCCACTGATTTCCGCAGGTTATTGTCCGCTGGAATATTGTTCTTGATGAAATAAGAGATCTAAAATCAGCCAGCTGCTGCCCATCGAGGTTTTGGTAGGCACAAAGCTTTAGAGAACCCCTCCAACTTTGGGTGGGGGGGGGTCTCGGTGAACAGCCAAACCTTTTGAAACATGTCCATTAAGAGTGGGAAGAGCAGGATTTGGTGAATTGGCTTGCGCCCTGAAGCAAATCCAACGGTGGGGAACATTTATCAGCGAGTGTTGCAAATGGGCTTGCTGAGGTTTGATGTTCTGGATGGAGGACTGAGAGTTTGTACCTACCTTCTGGCACTGATGTGAGAGTCAAACAGTCTTAGCTGACCAGCTGGGCTCCCTCTGCACCCATATATAAATAAGTATGTATGGGTGTATATTTATATATCTATATATCTCTTTATTAAAAATTTTCAGAGCCTCAATTGACCAACCATCACGTATGTCTGACCCAGCAAAGGTCTTGTTGCTAGATCTATTTTTGCAGCGATGTATCAGCCGGCCCATTCTGGTGTTGACCTCGCAGAAGGCTGACAACATACTATCTTTTTCATTCGTTAACCTCACTCTATTTGCTTGATTTAGTAACAGTTTTGGTTTGTTCTTTTTCTCCTTTTCATCAGTGAGTTGCTGGAGCAATGTTTGCAAAATGTTTGGGTGATGTTTCGCGAAGCGTGAAATGTAGCTGAGGGTGAAGCCCCAAGTGGCAACATTTTGCTTCTTCAGAGGCCTTTGGAGTATTGTCCCTTGCATGACATCTGCAAATGAAAAGCAGAGTTTTGTGAGGTCTCGCTACCAGAGGCGACCCCAGCTTTACCTTGTGCTACCTTACGCTTCTTCCGTTTGGTTCTTTGTGATGTTTGCCTTGGTCCCATTTCTGTTAGTGGTGCATTAAAGCCTTTTCAGATGACGGGCGCTTCGCAAGGCTGTGGCCCGGAGCGGTGCTGGCAGCATTGGGAAGCTGGGAGTGTGACTGTGGAGCCGTGCTGGCAAAGGGTGGGAATCTTTCTCAGCATTTGCTTGAAAGTATTTTTCATGTTTGGCAGCCAGACAACGCAAACAGACACGAAACATCATTCTCTTGAATGTTATAGCGGGTCCATCCACCAGTGGCTGTTAGAAATGAGAATAAGCCCATTGTCCTGAATGTTTCTTCTGTCTTAAGCCTGGAGAACTCATATAATTTATTTCCCATATCATTTCTTGACCAAACCATATTCTGCACAAGGTCTTATCATTTCCTCATACAATAATAACAAAATCTTTTCAATTATATTACATTCCTCTATCAAGGCAGCCAACATCCTGTTTGCCTTCCTTGCTGCAGCTGCACATGGAGCTGAAAGCTTTAGGAATAATTTCTATGGTTGTCCTAAATCTCCTACATAATTTGCTAGCTACAGCTCCTGTCAGCTTTTATAGCACCTCCCATCTAGCTCTGGGGATAGGTTGCTTGAGGAAACGTTGCCTAACGCCGTTATACGTCATATAATCAAACCTTGATTATTTGCATCCTATTTAACAGAGCCCTTGCTGTCTCGGGAGCGCGGTATGTCCCCCGAGGTCTGCCTGGCACTGTAGGAGTGCAGGTGGTGCAAGAATCCTGCTCCTGCAAAGCAGAGGCCAGGCAGGGGGCAAAATTAGCATTTCAGGGGGAAACTTGCACCTGTGCGAAGGAAGCTTTTGAGGTCATTGAAGTAATCACTGGGGTTTCAGTGGAGTTTTGGCTCTTTCCTAGATGCTAAATTTGGGGATTAAGATACAAAGTTTCCTGCCAGGCATCTGAGGCCCTATGGGACTGTAAATAACATTAATTCACTAACCAGATCATCCACAGCTAAGCACTTACCTTTGCTTTTGATACTTCTTCTTACCCTCTAAACAACTTTTTTTTCCTTGCTTTCTGTATTTTGTCTCCATTCATTAAACCATGGTGAAAATGTTACCCTAACGAAGCATGTTGGAGGAGTCATCACAGGTTAAAGCCTGGAGGCAAAGGCGGTCTCCAGGGCTCATCGTGATGGTGCCTTGGCTCTTCCCCCCGGTACAGTCGCTCACACCATTCCCACTGTGTCCTACGGGGCTGTAACCCTGCTGTCTAGTGTCCGTTGCAGCAAAAGCAGCTATTAGTTCTGTATGCTTCTTTTTATAAATAACTCTTTCCAGACTTGATTGCACAATTACAGCTGAATTGCAAGACCCAGAACTTCTTTGTGCGTTAGCAAGACACACAAACGCAAGTATTTGCTTTCCAAATTTCAGCCTGTAGAGGTACAGATTCAGTTAGAGATGAGTAAACTACAGATGAGTGAGTTACACATTGAGAAGTGATGTCTCTTCCCTCTTCTGACTCATTTTCACTTAATTTTCTAAAAAATGAATGTCTCAAAATCTTAAGAAAGACAGAAGCAACATTTAAATCAAAATGTGATCATAAAGTATCACTCCTGCTTTGTGCTGATGTCTACGTCCGGATCACGTACTCTGCATAATGCAAATCAATCTTGCATCTTGATGACTGAAAATCAGATGTGTCACTCATTGCTCACACAAGCTGATCAATACTACGACAGAACAGGTATGGTGCTTTGGGTTCACTACAAAAATTCCACTGAAAACCAATAGTGTCCTCATTGCAAAACTGTGTTCTTCTTGTGGTTCATATGCCTTTGCATTTGTGCCAGACTGAAGTTTTTCCAATATCCCTGTGGGGTGGATGACTAAGCTACTAGGTCATTTATGTATCTGCACTCAGTACGTTTGATGTAAAGGGAAAAAAAAAATCCTAACAAAGTATCAGTTACAAAGAGTGTTTAAGACTGAAGATGTCTTCAGGGTTTGCAGCTGAAGAAATCCCAGAAATGTGATCTTGGCTGCAGACAGCTGCAAGATGCTATTTGCTGCTTTCTGCACTGAGGCTAGATCAGCTGCACCTAGGTTGTCTCTGGTGGGAATCTGTCTCATTTGCAGTTACTTTCCTTTAAAAAAACACATGAGCTGGAGCTTCACAACTGAGCCTGTCCTTGTCCTTAAGTGTTCTTAGAAATGCTCTCTTGCTGCCTACCTAAGTACTCTTTGCTGCAAATGAAGGTGGGTGCTGCTCACTACAGTCTTGGAGAGCTGCTGGCTGCTGTTTTCTTGATAGTAATCTTTATATTATTAGCTGTGAACATATATTTCTCATCTGCTGTTGCTGCTTTTTTGGCTCAGACAAATTAAATTCTTGTTCGCACGCTGTGTTTTCCAAAATCTTTTTCTTTTCTTTTTAACTGTTCTCTTCTGACTTGTCTCTCATTTACTCTCATCACCTCTCTCATCCCTAAAGGAAGGCAGTAGTTCAGCCAGAGCCCCAAGCGGCATGGGGTGACCGTGGTGCATGGCAGAGACAACGCTCACGTTATCACAACCCCGAACAAGGGTTGCATGACCATCTGGTGGCACGGCTGGTCCGTGGCTCAGTCCAGCTCCCATGTGTCCTGGGCCCAGCCACACACTCCCCAAAATGCTGGTTCCCCATGCCAAATCCCTTAGGTTCCCCTTTCTAAGCACAACCTTTTGAACTTGTCTTTGTGGAATTGATGTTTTCAGGCTGTTTCACCAGTTTTCCAAGAATATTTGGAATTTAATCCTGGCTGGTTAAGCTCTTCCTTGCAGCTCTTCCTGCAAACCTTCCTACTGTGATCCAAGCTCAGAGTTTGAAAAGTTTACTCTTTGTTTCTTTATCCAAGTCCTAAGCGCAAATATTCACTGGAGCAGATTCCTGGGTGAACCTCATGGACTTCACTTTGAATTGATAAAACTGGGCAGGGTATTTTCATTAGTTTCACGTTCATATTGCAGTGGTTTTGTCTCCACCATATTTACTCACGTTAGTTTATCCAAATGCCATGCAGAGAGAGTCACAGTAAGATTCCCAGGGAAATAAATCTCCAAAACTTTGTTTCTGCTCCACGCTCACTGCTCTCCTGCAGTGAACATTATCTAACTCTTAGTTAAGGAGTGTTGGATTTTTTTCACCTCTCCTGATAAAACAGTGATCTTAACCCAAACCTTTTCTTCACAAAGTTGATTCCGCACATCGCTGTATGTCCCTGGTTATAGCAACAGCACCGTTTTTACTTTTTGCAGTCCTAGGCTTTCATTGACTCCATGCTTCACATAGCAAATGAATCCCTTTGCTTTTGTTAGAGAGAGAGAGAGAAAACGTTAGCAAAACAGGAAGCAATGACAAGATGTGGGTTTACTGGATTATTAGCCCTGGAGCATGGAGTTTTCCTGATATGATATTGTTAAGGTGGTAGTGTCCAAAGGTCACTTAAAGTGTCAAGCCTGAGATACGTTAGACCGATATCTTGAAGTTAAGCTGCTTGATCATTCAGTTTATTGAAAGCTGGATATTAGTTTATCAGCATGTGTTATTCTGGCCTGAATTTCAGGGATGTGGTGGAGAGTGTTTCTTGTTATGTAAAATTTATTGTGCAATTTTCTTTGGTAATTCAGGTCCCCACCATGAGACAGTGAACTTTGATGCGGAGAGGCATGTTGCAAACCCAGGATGTAAATGTTTCCAGTTATTTTCCTGGGGCAGAACTCCTTTCACCTGAGCATGATCTGCTCAAGTGTGAACTTTCTTCAAGGTCTTGTGCAACTTATGGAGGATCAGAGCCTGCAGCAAACAACAGTTCAGCTGCTCCAGGTCAGCAGCTTGAAGATGTTGGTTCATCATTTTACAAGTCAAATTCTGAGTGAAGGGAATTCACTATCTTGTCCATAGATGCAGCAATTAGGTGAGTTAAATCCTATATTCTACTTTACTTGGGCTAGTATTCCCTCCTGATCATCCTCAGATGGGAATTTTCTCCCAGAAATACTTGCCATGTTTGAATTCTACTCAATTTCTGAGGATTTCTTGAATAAACCACAGAACCAAAGGACTCTCAAGTTCTGGTTCCATTTTCTAACAATATTATATTATATAAATGTGATTAAGCTTGATAACAACAGAACACAATGTACCAAACATTCAGGGGGAAAAGGGGATTGGAAAGAAAACAAGCTTCAACCCTTAGTAGAATTTGGACTTTTTCTCTTTTAAATAAAACCATCTGTATTTATATTTCAAAAGTTCGTCTAGGCCAAATGTTGACAAACTGTTCAGTTTCCTAATCTGTAACCTGGATGATGACTCCCTTTTGTGTAGCCAGGCATGTCCTTAGCCTTCATATACAGAACATGATGGAAGAAGCCAAAGAAGGAAATTATCTGCCAGAAATGTTTTTAAAAAAGTAAAAGGAAAAAAAATTAAGGGACCTATGCTACCTGGATGAGAGCCTTAGGAAAAAAAAAAATCAGTCATTCATCCTTCTTGCAATCAGATAAACTCAGCTAAAACGAAACCAATGTAGATTAATGAACTTCTCCCAAACTGTTTTTTTTTCTTTTCTTTTCTTTTCTTTTTCAAGTACAAACTGTCTCTCGGAGCACATGCTTTCCTACAGCCTGGAATGCGTCTGGATCCTTGGCTTGGGTCATATCTACATCCTCATTCTGCTTTAACCTAAGGTGTGTTTATATGCACACACCCACAGAAATGCATGTTCTTAAGGCCAATGAGCCAATTCAGATTAATTAACTCAAAATGAGGATGAAGAAGAAGAAAGAAAGATAACAGGGGCGCTCACTTGATTTAGCAACTCCAGTTGAGCCCCAAGTTGTAAACTTGGATCACCTCCTGGCTGGGCTCCTCCCTGAAGACACTGGGTATCCAGGCAGCATGTTCCAACCAGCTCAATGTCCGCAGTTTCTCATCCAGTCCATCATTGAATGGTGGAGGTCATTTCTATGGGATATTGCGAAGGCCAAACTGTCATACAGAGCACGTAAGAGCCTGTTTGAGGCTCTTAAACGTAACATCTGGCTAAACGTCTCTGTATTCAAACAAAATCCTGTTAAAGAGAGCAACTGCAGTGAAATGAGTGAGGACATGGGTCTGGTCTTTATTTTAAAGTTCTTTCCTCAATGATGATTCAGATTGGCTTGGTTAAAAAAAAAAACTCCTTCTCTTCTCATGATAAATCAATGTGTTCTGGCTTTTGTCCCCAGGAAGAGGCTGTCTGTTCTGCTGCCAGTGCTATTCCTAGTTTTCTGTTGTAGTTATAGGGCATGATTATCTTCAGCGACAAGCTGTAGCCTTGTAGCCCTTTGAACAGTTTTCATAAGACTGAGAAACTTGATCTTCAGGTTGCAAGCAGTGTTCTCCCCTTGTCTTTCTGAAACAAATCGCTTCTCTAGCATGAGGTGAGCTGCAGCAGAATTTGGGGATTGGAAATGTTTGCATTTTCAGTCTGTAATTTACCTAAATGTGGGACTGAAAGGAATATCTGGAGCAAAAGATGGGGCTAATGTCCCCTGGAGTGCAGCCACCAGTTATGCAGCGTTTGCGTGTACATGCAAATGCCCAGATCCTGCAGCTCCCCGCCCTCTCCTCCTCACTCCCTTCTCTATCCATACCTGTATCCATCTTACCCTTCCGCTCTGCCTCCAGCCCCTTACCTCTCTTGATATCCAGCCTTAACATTTAATGCACCTTAAGGGCCTTGCTTCACTGAGGATGCAACAAACTGTGTTTTTCTCTTGAAACTCACTGTGCCAGAAACTAAGGCTGGCTTGTTGAAAGTGTACCTTGGGCAGTGTAATTACTATTGAAATGATGCATATTTGAATACGCAAATTGCTATTGCAAAAAAATTGGAAGCCACATATGTAAAATTGCAAGCAGGTCTTGTTCTGAGAGAGGGGTGTTTTCCCTTTCCCTTGGCTTTTTTTCTCTTTCTGTTGAATGTCATCTGTCTGAAGGTTTTAGAATCCAGAGGAATTACAGAGTTTCAGATACCAGTGCAGTGTATTAAGTAAAGAAGGCATGTGGCTCTGGTAGCGAGATAACATGACCATGGGAGTTACAAAGTGGAATCAGCTCCTCAGAGAGAGTAAATCGTCACGGTTCCCTTGAAATCCCTGCAGCCACATGGATAAACACAGGGGTTGAGCAGCTCATGCAGGAAAATATTAAAGCCACTAAACTCATTTCCAGACCAGACTTGGATTTTTATAAAATCCAGGTGTCGAAAATTTCTTAGTTTTAATCCATGCTTTTTATCGACGAGCTACCCAGTAATACTTCACTTCAGGAATGCAAGCTTAAATACAGTCATATTCTAAACAACACAAAGAATTCTCAAGTTCCGCTAAAATCATGCACAATCACACAGAATAGTTGAAGAGGAAAGGTACTTCTGGAAACTGTCTTGTCTAATCCCCCTGCTCAAAGCAGAGTCAGCCAGAGCAGGTTGCTCAGGAGCAACTTTTGCTTGGGTGCTGATGTAACTGAAATGCTTTTCTGACTCAGACTTCAGTTTTTCCTTTGTAACTCTGCTGTGAATGAGATTACAGGGAAGTTGTCCTTTCACCTTGGAGTCCTGTTCTGTGTCAAATGCAGTGATGTTTAGCTGAATTGTAGACTTCATGCATTACCTCCAAAATGATAGCAAGGCTAACACCTCAGTGACTTTGAGGAAGAAACACCCCAAAGAGTTACTTTTCTGGTCTCTGAATGGTTTGAGTCCGTGAATAATTTGCTGTAAATTTGCCTCACTTCAAATTTAGTCTAACTTGGAAATTTCTCCTCAGGAATAGTGGCTAGTGCTGCCATTTCCATATCTGTGTAATGGCTAGTGGGTTTAAAAATTAGCAGGAACTGATCATGCCGTGTCTGTGGAAAAGTCAGCAAAGAGATGTAGCCACTCAGTGAGTGTGGTCAAATGCTAAAACGTGGACTCAGAGAAGCCATGAGATAGATCCCTGTCCTTGGAGACTTTCAACAAGGTCCTGAGCAGCCTGACATAATTTTAAAGTTAGCCCTGTTTTGGTTGGGAAGTTGGTCTACCGAGCATCCCTTCCCAACTGCATTGCTCTGTGAGCCTGCGTTTCTTGCAGCCAGTGCTTCAAGGAGTTTCTCAACTGCATGGTTTCAAAGGGCCTTAATCTACGGCCACACCACCTCTGGAAGTTTGCTTTTTTCAACAGAGCTGCTTTGTTTTTTTAAATGCTCTGCTCGCATTTGATCTTTTTTACTTCCTCTAAAAGAGGGCAGTCTGGCTGGCAATTTTCTGCCAGGAGAGAGGGGGCAGCAGAAGTGGGATGTGAACTAGAACATTGTCTGGCCTGGTTCAGCGTGCCATCAGGTGTGAAGTTTGGATGGAGATTTGTAGAGTTTGATGCCTTGCCCAGACAGAGCTTGAGTTCAATCACTTAAAGGCATGTCCGGCTAGACATAACCATTGTGTTGAATCCTGGAACGAGAATATCCTGTGCTCTTTCAGGAAGAGCCACAAAAGTGTTTGGTTTTACAGGTCATTTCATTTGCTTCTGGCCCTTGCTGGTAATAAATAGCTCAGTCTGCTGCACTGGTCTATTGTAGAGTTGTTTGCTCATGCCTGTAGGCATCCAGATCTACCTGAGATGATTCTTCCCAGCTGGCACGGATAAGCCAACCCCTGGACTGGAAAGACACACTTTGTGCGTTGGCACTAATGGTATTTATTTGAGTCTTTCCTCTGGGCTGCCCCTTGCTCGTTAGACAAAGCCTTTGGTGGAGCACATATATCTTAGCGATGGCACTGGGTGGTTTTATCTGGAGACAGACTGAGATTTAGAGTCACTTTCGACTGCTATACATGAAGCTATTTTTTCTGTTTGCACTGTTATTTATACTGCGATAATACTGCATCAGTGAAATATAATACGTTGCCAGTGTCAGTGCGTGATCCCACCTGTCTAGGACTGTGGCCAAGGCTCCTCCATCACCGACTCTCCGTGACCTGAGCTGTCACTGCTGTGTTAGGCCTCTCCTTTATTTTTTATATGACTGCAAATAAAGTAGCAGCTGACTCCAAATCACCATGCTGGGCTTGGAAACCCTCAGCAGTGTTGAACCTGGAGTGCTGACTGTGTTTATGTTGTCTGTGTTTATAACCTGCTAGATGGCTGCTCTTTTGGGAGCAAAAAAGGAAGATAACGCAGCGGATGTTGTTCCCCTTTGTGCACGTGTCCTTTATTTATGCTGTGATAACACTTTCTGAGCAGCAGCCAGCATTGGGGCTAATGAGCAGACAGCCCACAGTGTCTCCTAAGATGGTGACTACAAAAATGCGGATCTTGTTTCGGCTGTGCCAATTCACAGCCCGATCTGTCAGTGCAATCCTGCCTTTTTTGGAGACGAGTGCTGTCACCCCAGAGTGCATACTCAGGCAGATGGGATGCAGCACGTATCTCCTCCTTGGCACCATGTCCAAGGCATGGACTTGTGGATGGTTGTTGTTGCTGATCTGTTTTCATCAAGGAAGCAGGATAGATAGCAAGGTGTGACAGTTTTTGAAGGCTTGGAAAGGTCAAAATAATGCTGCCTCAGGCTTGGCAAGAAATAACATTACAGCATATTCCCTTATCACTGTAACTTGGGGTTGGGACTGTATAGCTAGACTGTGCTGGCAAGGCAACAGAATTTAAGTTTGTGTTTTTGACGGAGGAATAGAGATTAATATTACCAACTGTAAACTTGGGGTGGGGGAATTTTAGGAGAGCAAAACTGCCCTGAGTCTAATTTGTGCCAGGAATCATTATCCTAGTTCTTGCAAGAAGTACAGTATGGTCTTTCCAGTACAGTCAAGGCCTAATAGTTACGACTCATCTGAAAAAAATAAATGTCTCTCAGGCAACATTTCCGAGCAGACTTGGATGGCCTTGCTTTTAGGTACAGGTGTCTTGACTCTTTTACCATATCCACAGCGTGGAAGGAGTCCAAGGCTGAACTGAACATCATTCCACAGCAACTCATACCAGATGTTAGAGAAATGAAGAAAAATTAAAGTCAGTTTTCCCTGGGACAATGGTATCAGGGTATTTCCTAGACTTTCATTTCATGCTCGAAAGCTTACATGTGTTTTGGTTATTAATGGGATTTCACTAGAGTCGGGGGAGGCAGGTGAATAGCGTGAGCTCTAGCTAGGCTCTGTCTTAGGAGGTAAAATGAGGTTTACAATATTAAAACCAGAAAGAGTGAGCCCAGTCAGAAAGATGGAAAAGGAAGGTAGGAAAAGGAGGGTGGCTAATGCCAAGCGCTGTGTTACGAGCGTGCCGATCGCAAGCGTGGCAATCACGGCTGTGTCAATCATGGTTATGCCTGCGCCTGTTTCAGCAGTTGAGGGCAATAGGGCAGTGTTTCTCGTTTTGCCTCGTGGCTCCATTTTGCCAGCCCCAGCAGAGTTTCACATCAACGCATTAATTTTGACAGGCTCTCGTGCTTTACATGAGTTTTCTACAATCATTTTTCTGCTAGTCGTCAGCTGGTCGGTTAGCGAGTTGTGGTTCCTTCTTGTGGGCTTGTTGAAAAAGCTTGGAGCTGTGAAGTACTTCAGGTCTCATCAGACCTTCAAACTAACCAAAGATGTTTGGGAGATTCTTGGTTAAAATATGCCTGGGGCTAGACAGACATGTCATGACTACACAGTTATTTTCAGTGCTGCTGAACCAGTATATTCCTGAATACGACATCCCACATGGAATATGTAAAAAGAATGTCTTGTCTCTGAGTTAAGAAACTAAAAATGCACTTTTATATTCTCTATTGCGATTCAGTTACCATAAACAGTAATTAAAATAGCTATTGGGCTATCCACTGGCATGAGGAACATTGCATACTGTTATGTTTTCCACAGGCAAAGAGCCAAACAAGAGCCAAGCTCAGTCTTGATGTCTTTTATTTCACATAAAGAGAATTGCAAACATTAGGCTTTCCATCAAAGCTCTGCAAAGACTCCTGGGCCCGAGGCATCCCTTATCCAAAATCCAGATGCTGCTTGCCTCCCGAGGACGGCAGGACAACGACAGCCCCGGCTGCTGTGCTTGGTAATGGGGCAGCGTGGTGAAGGCGAGGAGACCAGGTCTGGGCGTGGACTTGAACTTTTCTCCTCCTCGTCTGCTTACTGCACAAGGAACCTTCCTGCAAGAAAACTCCCGTCCCTGGCAAAACGGCAGAGCTCACGGCCACGTCCCATTGGAACAATAATGTCTATTTACTTAAACTTTTCTCCTCCTTGACCAGCACTGGGCTCTTCCCCCAAATGTCCTCCCATCTGATCCAGCTCTGACGTGCCAAAACGACCGCTGTCTCTTTGTGTTGGGAATGGAGCAAAGCAATGGTAACAAGGCTCCATGACGCTATTTTGGGAGGAGAGCACTGAAATTGTTCATCGTTATGCCTCTACTGTGAATTTTTTGAGTTCATGGTTTTCATCTTCAAGTGTAAAACAAGCAGTACATGCTCCCAAATGAATGGCTTAACAATAATGCATTTTTTAAAATTTAATAACATTTGTATTCTTGCTGCATGATGTCTTTTCCCTGGGGAAATGTTAGCTTCTCTTTTAAGCTTCTCTTTTAGAACCAAGCAAAGAGGGAAAAAAAAAGAAAAAAGAAATAAAACTGGCAAGTTTCAGCTAATTTGTTTCCAGAACCTGGGGCTGCTGAGATGGACCAAATGTCCCAAAATACCTGAAACAGTCATGGCAACTAATAGCAAGGGGAGTCTCTTGGCCTTCTTTTTCACTGATGGGTTTCTTACTTTGCATTCACTGCAGACGATGGACCCATGGGCAGTCCCTATGTATCCTGGTTGCCTGCCCATAGCATTACATTGAGTTATGGAGCAGAGCAGCCTGATGGAGGTATATAGTCATGAAGAATGAGAGTGGGCGAGACTGATAAGACTTTGCTCTCATTTAAGCATCTGAAAGATCTCTTGGAGCCCAGACCATTTCAAAATGCAGCTGCAGAGTGCAAAAACAAGTTGTGAGGTCCCATCACCTCACACCTTTTTGCTCCAGAGTAAACCAAATGCTTGTGGAAGTGAGAGTTAGTCCTGGATGGCCGCAACACTGGAAAATCCAGCCCCGCATGCTTTCAAGGACCTTGGAGGGAAAGTGAAGCAGTGGGAGGTGAGGTGCAGTGGCCAGGGGGTGCGGTGGTGTTGCACTGCAAAGGGCTCACGTCCAAATCCCTGTTCTGGTTGCTTATCTTCGACAGCTCCTCGTGCTCACATTTGCTGGTAAAAGCATAGACAAAAGTTACACATAAAGGTGTTACAGTGAAAGGGATCATAGAAATTAGATTAGAAAGGTTTGCTTAAAATCAACTGTCAGCCTCTGAAGCTTAATACTTTCCATACCGAACAACTGTCTGAGCATTCAGTTCACATAAATCTCGGCTCCACATTTAATGTTATTCCAGCTGACGCTAGAGCGTAACGATTATTTATTTCAACAGATTTCTAAAGGGAAACGGTGAAAAAAGTCAGGAAAAATAGGCAAAAGTACAAGAAGTTAAAAAAAAGGAAAAAAAAAAGAAATCCCCCCAGACAAAAATCTTCAGTAATCAGAAAAGTAGAAGATGCAGCCAAGACATCAGAGATAAAGTGGAGCAGAAAAAGGAGGCAGTGCGAGCTTTGGACTGCAGCACGGGACATTCTGTGCTCGACTCAGGAGTCACTCCAGCAGGATCAATATTCATTGTCCTGCGAGTCCGAGAGCCAAACCGCTGTGTCACCAAGGGAGAGACAATCCATCATGTAAAACCGTGGAAAGTGAGCGATATGGTGACGTACAGCTAACAGGGGGTAGTGTAATAAGTCTATTAAAGAAGATATTTATGACTATATACTGTTAAAGATAATAGGCTATTTGCTGAACTTTTTTCCTGAAACTGGCTTGTTTCTGTGCTGTTATGCTCTTTTTTGTCTGTGTTTCATCTTCACTTTATTTTAATATTTCTTTGGTCTTGCAAGGAAGAGCAGAACATAGTCTTACCATAGCTGATCGCACTAACTTCTTCTTGGGGCTTGGCTGAGAGTGACCTTTTGTACCCAGGAAAGGAACTAACAGGCTGTTTGTCTCTGCTCTGCTCAGGTTTTCCCATTACAGCGAGAGGAAGAGGCACCAGGAAGCTGCTCTGCTTTCTCCCACACGTGGCTGGAGGTGGACGATGGCTGGGCAGATCTTTGGCTCGGGATCAGCGGGAGCAGCCGAGCCAGCCTGGGAGAAAAGGACGCCTGTGCCAGGGTGGATGTAGCATCTACTCCACTTCTTTTTTTGCAAGAGAGGCCTCGGGCACCAGTCTGTGAGTCTTTGGGTGGCACAGCTCCTGTGACAACATGCCTACACACTACCTGCTTACTCACGGGCTGTAGGAAACTTAGCTGTAAGTTCCAGATTTCAGCTCTACTTATTAGATCATTTATTAATCCCAAGGGTCTTCCAGACTGCCCAGTGGTAGCAATGTCTGTTTTCTTCTTGGAGCTGCTCAGCAGAATTTACTACTTGTCGCATGTCTAACAGGTCAAGCCTGTAGCTTTAGCAGCTTTTTGGTTGTATAACTCGCATATGGATATTTATTTTTGGCTACAGCATTAGCCTGCTTGCAGAGTTTTCAGGCTCTCTGGTGGGTGCTTCTGCAGCACTCTTTTGGACTGCAAACCTGACTTTGGCATGACGATTAGATGACAGACAGGATTTCTATTTGCTTGAAAGATGCTTCCATATGGTGGTAAGGGGGCCATAAATTCACTGCTAGGACAACATTAGGCTGTATGCTACAAATTAGCTGTCAATGTAAGGAAATATTCTTACTCAACCAAAACCAGATGTCACTCAGTCTTCTGGGGAGCAATGGCGAGCAGAGGCTTACCCGTGTAAAGAAATACGCAGTGAGACAGGCCCAGGAAACATTAACAAAGGAAGATGTCAGCAGCGTTGTGCTTTGCTGCACTGAAATCTAGGACACATCAGCTCTTTCTGATAGCTGTGCTGATGTCGAGCCTTAGCAAAACTCTGAAATTGTTTTTTAAGAGTATGTTTGGTGTCTAGCCAAGAAACTTTTCCATGCTTTCCACTATAACTGGCAGAAATACAAATTATCATAGCTGCGTATGAACGATTGCACAACACCGTCTCTCAGTGAGCCAAACAGGGGAAAAGCAAGGGGCATCCTAGACATACTGCAACTACAGTTCAGATGAAACAGTTTTGTAACGACAGATAACTGCCATTAACCTTTCCCCATACTAGCTGCAAGAGCTGTGCCTTTCACTTTTTAGTCTTCCAAAAGTTACCAGATAACTAATTCAGGAAGTCTAACAATAAAAGATATCAACAGAAAAAGAAGAGCTTTTGGTTTGTTTTCGAAATGATTTTTATGTGGTGTTTCTTCTATGGGTAGAAGAAGCTTTTCTGCATGGCTTGTAGTAGTCTTTTCTTGAGGAATCAATTAACTGAGCTCCTGTACGATCATGCTAGGCAATTTGTGGTTGGTTCATGATGCAGAGAAATTTAGATAAGATCAAGGCTCAGCCCCATGTAATTTGGAAGGATCACAAGTACCATTCTCTAGGGATAATATTAAGAGGAAAAGATTTCTGCCAGGTTTTAGTGAGGAATTGGTCATTGTTACTCTAAAAATAATCTGATGAAACAAAATATGGTTCTAGTATCAGACTTCCAAATAGTTATATAGACAGAAATTGTGGGCTTGCTGCAGAGTGCCTGGGAGAATTAAGACAGGTAGCTCAGTCTGAAGGTGCTTTGTTGCTCTCCATTCCTGGAGATGAGCTTGCAATCTGAACCAAGGGCAATGACACAGAGGCAAAAATAATGTCACCATTGGTGTCTTGTACCTTACACCTGAACCTCTTCTAAGCTCAGTTTTTTTCAGGGGAGTTTTACATGCCAGATCCAAAATCGTCGCATTGTGGCATAGCCTGCATGTATGTGGACAGGGAAAATGAGAAGGAAGAGGGTGTTTTTACTCTTGTGGCTGTCTTGCAATGAGCGTTTAATTTTGATAGCACTTCCTCATAGTCACCAGGCACAGCAAAATTCAGGTAAAAAGCCCAACCCTTTGTCTTCTCGCCACATCCTCCCCATCTGGTTTCCATCTATTCACAGAAAGACAAAAGTCGTTTGCTGGGAGGGGAAAAGAGAGAAGCTAACACCAACAGCAGTATTACAGTAAGGGTAAGAAGGCCAGGAGAACTTTTTAAAGTAATTAGTAAAATAAAGAGTAACTTGTCTAGATGAACCAAATACTCATGGGAGAGGACAAGTTCTCTTTTAGTTCAAGCCATCGAATAACCTTTTTCCCCACAGTTTTAGATCAGTGATATTTTCTACTGTAACTCATTTTCTGTGTCAAGTTTGTGTTATCTTTCAGATTACATATTTTTCATTGCCATTTCTGTAAATACCAAATTTACAGAAATCACTATGTGTTTTTTATGTATAGACGTGTCCCAAACTATGAGAAGAGAAAGGAGTTTTATACAAATGCTTGTAGAAATATACAGTTGAAGAGCATTTGATTCAAAGTTCAGGCATTTAATGTTCTCCATAAGCTACTTACCATAAATTTTAAACTGACGTTGTAGTTTTGATTATGCATTTTTATGATGCATTTTATGCCTCATTCCCAGACAGATTTATGGCTCTTACACAATATTAGATGAGTGACTCCACATGTTTCATGTCAACAAGTTCTTTTTTTTTCCCTTCCCTTCCCCTCCTCTACCCTCAAAACTTCTGCTGGTTAAAAGTAAGCCATGCTGCAGTTAAGGTACATTTGCTCTTGTCATTTTTGACCTGCTCTTGGCCATGCTGGAGAATTTGGCGAGACTGGACAAGAGGGCTTTGACCCTACTGCTGGAAAGCAACAAATAAGGGCTGGTATCCATCAATACTGAAACCATATCTTTTATATTTGTGTTGAGTTGGCCATCCTAGTTGTGACACAATTACAGGGCAAGTTGAAACCTATTTAACTCAAAGCGTATCCCTTCCAGAACAATCCCACCTAGAGAAATAGAGAGAAGAGGAGAGAACAATGTTCTTCTTTACTAGCTAACAGATGTGGAGCTATCTACAAATAACAGGGTGGCCAACAATAATGTAGCACAAATCATGAACTGTTGGAAAGAAAAATATCCTTACATTGGGCTTTGAATAACTGCTGTGGCTTGGAGACAAGTACAGATTTTCCCCGAATGTGCTGGCTGGTGCTTTGCCTTTGATGCGTCCCATTGGATGGTCCCAGCTAGCTACTTTGCATCACACTGTACCACTCAAAAGCCTTACACATATCAGTGCCAGAAGCAGTAAGCAAAATATCATGTTCATTTATATTTATTTCTGAATAAACACAAGTGTATTTATATTCATTTCCAAGCCGCTCAAGAGGCTGCTAACTCTGAGGCTGCGAGGACAGGATTACCCCTTGGCATATTCATAATCACGGGACATGTGGAAGCAGGAGGTATCTGCTCACAATATTACATCAAGCTCAATGTAACCAGAACACCAACATTTGTTTCACATGCACCCTTGCACCTGGCTCACACAAAATGTGGCTTTTTTAACAGGCTGGCCATTGAGTTTGTAGTTTGGAAATTTAGGCTTTTCATCCCAAAAGGGGAATAAGGATGTCCCTGGGGGCTTGTGAAGATAGAACAAGGAGATGAGTGGCTGAGCAGTAGTAAGGTCATCCGAGCAGACCATTTGGCAGGAACTTCTTGCAGCCTAGTGGCAAAATAATCCATTCCCCAGCTTTCGGACACAGGGAAAGAGAGGCATATTGCTGAGCCCTGAGGGGATAATTCATCCCTGATGGCCTCATCAACTATCCAGAAGATGGTGGTTACCAGTGAGGCAGAAAATGTTCCTAGCATGCAAAACACCTAGTTCGTCCTGGAGGTTGTCCCTATTGTCCAAACTGAGAACCTGCTTGGAGGCAGGAAAGCTTTCAGAGCAGGAGGGACATCACGAACAGGCCAGCAAATGCCTCAAGTGCAAAATGCAGGTGGTAGTGGGCAATGTGTCCTACCATCTCCTGCGAGCTGCTCGTCAGCCGCACATCACTGCCAAGGCCTGGGCACGGATAAGAGTGGCCTGTCCCAGGGAGTGTTTCAGGAGCAGAAGATTTGCACCGTATTTGGCAGGAGGAGAGGCCATTTCAGCAGCTCCCACCTGCAGCTGGCATGTTGCAGAGAGGCGACTGCCGCTCGTTTGCTCGTTTTGCGGTCTCCCGTGCTTTGATTCGGCTCTGGGATCAGGGACCAGAGGGTAGTGGGAAACAACCCCTGTTCAAGGGCAGAATACTTTGGCAGGTTATTTTCTTTCTCTCTCTGAAAGTGACAGTGACTTTTTAAGGCCATTTCCTGCCTATTCATGTTGCAGAGCTAAGAACAATTTCCACATGTACAGTGTATTTCTTTTCACACCTTGATAAGCACATAGAGAGACTTAGAGATTTTCTTTGGCAACTTCAATTTTGTCATGCTCAGTTTCCGTGTGTCCATGCCCAGAAATAGTGTCTGCCTTTTTTTTTTTTTTTTTTTTTTTTTTTTTTTTAATCTAGTGAACCTTCTGAAGTGGTTTTTTATTGTGGTTGGTTTCGTTATTGCAGAACTTCCTGCACTGTGTGGCTTTGAGTGGATGGTGCTCTCCATAAGCAAAACGAGAGAGGGAAGCTGAAAAGTGGTCAGGTAACACTGCTGTGACTTCTATGTTGTGAACCAGAGGACAGAGCACTTAATGGTGCAAAGCCAAAACTCACTGACATCGCAGAAGGAGGCTCCATCCTCTTCCCCTGACACCTTCATCACTTACTCATCCTCCCACTGCTTTCATTGAACCCCATGTTGCTTTGGTGATAGGACTGTCAGGGGCATGGAGAGAATGAATTGCTTTAAGTCAAAGTTGGCTTTTAGATCTCCATGTCTTCATGTTGCAAGGGACCAAGACCTTGCCTGTGCCCTTGTTCCCTCTCGTGGCTCTTTGTTTTACTGAGGCATGTTGCATTTCATGTGCACAACTGAGCTGTTGTCCCAAAGGGCTTGTTGCTTGTATAGCTGCTGGGGTGGCTGGAAGAGATGCTGTGGGGGACCCTTCCACCACACATCAATTAAATTGTTAAAAAAAAGGGGGAGGGGCTAGATAATTTCCAAACTCAAATAAAAAAACTCAGGGAAAACCAGACAGTAGGTCACTGAGTCATTGGTCTCATTGCTAATTACTGTCTATGTCGTCCCCTCCTTTCTTCTGAGCTGGTGCTTCCCAGCTGTCTCTGCTGTACTCCACCACCTCCATTCTCGTTTGCAGCAACCGGCCTCCTCGCTGCTCTCTTTGTAAGGCTGATCACGAGATTTGTCAAAACCTTTCCCTCAAAAGGTTGACAAAACCAGTGAAAAGTTCTTTTGAAACAGCTTGGAAACAAAAGGTTCTTTGTTTTCATTTCTCTTTCTCAACAAAGGTTTAAACTTTCCTGAAAGGGGAAGAATTTTTTTTCAGTTGATTTCTCTAGCGGACGTAATAAGTTGTAGATTCTGCCTCTCCTTCATATCCTTTCTTTAAATATTCTCTTGAAATCCTCTTGAAACAATTCTCATGTTTTTCCCAGTAAGTGTTGCATACCTTATCTGTCTGGCTCATTTTCTTGTATTTTTTTTTGTCTAATCTAGTTTAAGCTGTAAGTTTTTCAGGGTGAAGAAGAGGGCTACATTTTGGCAGTCTTTGCTTGATAACATTGGCTTAATCTGCATTAGATTGCCAAGAATGAAAGCAGCAGGCAGTACTTTCTGCCCAAAGCAAGTTCACATTTAGAGAAACTGTGGCTGTTAATATTTCGCATTTTGAAGAAAAGAAAGAAAATGGCTTAAAGACAGAAGAGTCTGGTATTCCTCAGCCCTTTGCTCTGCAGCTGTCTGTCACTGTTGGATGTTAAAACCAGCTGACTGCACCCATCGATCAAGATTCCTGGGGTTTTTTCCTCATGTAAGAAGTCTATCTAGTGCATATAAGTGAGTTTTTAAACTGCAAGTGTTCTCTATGCGATGTGGTATTGAATTGGGACTATCCTGGGCTGGCTTAGACTTCCACGATGACTGATCAGGTAGACATGGATGAGACCTTCGTAACAGATTTACCTGTTTGTTACCAATTTCACTGAGCCTGTCACAGCTTGTTTTCTGCAAGTGGAGGCTCTAAAGCGAGAGATGTTATGATTGCAGCCTCTGAGACATGTGGAAGAAATAGTAAACTATATATGCAAAAGCCGTGCAAATGGAAGCACACTAAGACTTAGGAAAATAGGCAGGTATTTATAAAATAATGCTCTTTGCAGTACCTACTTCCTTGCAATGATATACTTTAATTCATACTTTTGTCATGCTTTTAGGAAAAGTGTGTACTTCTATTAAGGCCCCCCAGCTAACATGATCCAAAATATTCAAAACGTCTAAATCTTTACATTTTTCATCTTTTCTGATAGTTGTACTTATAAAAAAAACCCTATTACTTAAGTCCTGCAGGGAATGGAAACAAAGGTATATTCAGTATCTATTCCAGCAAGGATATTTCAGTTGTTTTCTTCTACTGATACTTTAAGTAATGTGGCAGAAGTAATAGATCCAAAGAAGACCTTGCCCATTATTATGTGATGAATGTCTTATGTCTTTCTCATAATGTCACTAGTGTTTTAGGACTGCTTTTCCACAGAATGCGAGCAATATTTGATTATTTCCAACTGGCAAAATACATAAAATAACAAAGAGCTGTTGCGCTTGATAGCGCTTCATGGCCGGTGGTCTGGCAGCGGCTCAGATGATACATTTGAATGCTTAGAGGAAAGCATGTTGGAGGGTTTTTAAAGCCTTTCTTAGAAATGGATATGTGTGATTCACTTCACTGCTTTTCCCCAGCCATGACAAATAAATGTTACCAGTGTCAGGAAGAGCAGAGTCTTGGTGCAGGATAATGGCAGAGTGTTCAAAGGGGAATTACAACCAAAACCTGGAAGCAAAATAATGTCAGCCCTGCCCTTGGAAGGATGGAAATGTTCTAAGAGAGAGGGATGTGACATAAAAAGAAAACCCAGTATGCTTCCTGCCCACAGACCACTTTTCCCCTCTGCTGTAGGAAGATTTATGCCTTTCTTTGAGGAGAGCTGTGCAATCCCATGAAGGAGTAAAGGGCTCTCAGTCACGTTAGACTGCATTCTCCAGCCTTTCCTCTGTGTATGGGAACTTTGTCCAGGGTCAGGATAATTAATGACTGATATAATTAATCTGATGTTTCATTTTTCAACTGAGCTAATGAAGAATGTAAGTAATGTCTTCATGACTAACTACAGAAAGACAGAGGTACGCTATGATGTCTGCTGAAAGATCTATTTTTCTGGAAACAATGATTAATACAGTTTTTTCAGTGGAGAATTAGATGTACAACCAAGCTGCATGAACCAATATCTCGTGCATAAATCAGTGCTGAGACTCAAGATACTGCAACTATTTATTTTTTTACTCCTACAGCTCTTCATTTTAGCTTCTGGACTGGAAGAAGGGGGTTTGTTACTCATTGCATCCCTTGCTTAACTCTGTAGCTGCTGAGAAATAACTGGGAGAGAGACCAACAAAAGTCACTTGCTGCTTTCACAGGTTTATCCTTCACATGTTGCCATGTGAAGACACAGCATGTGTCACATGAAGTCCGTTTTCAGTTTGCTGGGGTATTTGCAAGGCTAGTGCAGTTGAACTGGGAAACATTATGAGAACCAAAGCAGAAGAGACTATTGCTACTGCTATATGTTGCTTGCATTGTGCTTCATGCTGTCTGCAAGAGCTAATACTAATCACACACTAGCAGTTATTCTGCAGGCAGAAATTATGCAGCAAGAAAATCAAGATTTGAGAAATTCCTCCTTAGTGTCTGCAATGCGCCTAGAGGATTCAATAGAAAGCATAGCAAGTGCATAAGCAGCAAGGAAGATGTGTTGCTCATGGCAAACTCATAAGCAACTAAAGTTGTGGCTGTATTTAATAGACCTATTCTTGCTTCAATAGCCTATTTAGCTGGAAGTATCTCAGCTCTTAAGAAATGTGAGTGTTATCCAGAAAAATAAAAATGACAAGAAAGGTGGTGACCCAGAACTGTCCGTTCAGCGCCTGGACTGCAAAGAGGGGAACAGAGAGGTACGGGGGGCACAGCCACAAGGAGCTGCCTTTTGGAGGCCCTGGTGACCAAAGCCAGAGATTTTCCCTGTCACTGATGCCAATTTCAGCCTCTTCATTTCCTAAGTTCCACTTTTCAATGTACCCCCAAATTCTAGCTTCGCCTGCCAAGGGCTGTGGTCTTTATTTTCCTGTGGCTTACCAACATAAAAAGACACCATTTCCACACAGCCTGGTGCTCCCAGTGTAAATATGTTTGTATTAGGCCCAGAGCAGGTAATCCTACAGAGCAGAGAAGCTGCAGACCTTTCTGGAAGTGTTCAATGCAGCTTAAACTCTGTTTCCCTCACTTTTATTTATGGAAATGCAAAAGGCTATTTATCTCTTTGAGTCCCCCTAGGATTTGTTATAGTTTACTTGAGAATCACAAATTACTGCTTGGTGGAAGTTATTGCAGTGAAACTGGAGGGGTTGGGAAGATGCTGTGCTACAGCAAATAGCCATAGTGTCTCTAGCCTGGCTTTGCAAAGAGGCCTCGGTGATGCTCTCTCCTGTTCCTTAAGAAATGGTTAATTTAGCTAGTTCTGAAAATAAGACTTTTCTCTAAGACTCCTTTGATTAAAAATGAGCATAGACTTTATATCATCGATATATCATCGATATCAGCTGTCTCGAGAAAACATGGCATCCATACATCCCTAAACTTACCTGGTCTGGAAAGTGGTGAGCAGTTGCTGCAGCCTGTTCCAGCCCGGGCTGAGGGGTTGTGTGCATTCCCTCGTGGTGGCAGAGGCCAGGCGGAGGGTGTCGGGAGATGTCGGTGAGGGGAAACGCACAGAAGTCCTCGCAGCTATGATAGCTGCCCAGGTCTCCATCGGTTCTGGCAGGGACAGGTGTGACTTTTTTCCCATAGACATTCTGTCACTGTAAAGTTTTTCTTGATAAATTCCAGACTCAGAATTATTATTATTATTATTATTATTGAAAGGAACACTTGAGTTCTCCTGGCTGGACCAAAAGAAATTCCTTGTGGTTTAGATGGTTAGACTTCAACTATGTACTGGCACAGGTCCCAGTTCGAGGAGTGATGGGGGATGCACTGATTACACCGAGACCTTTTGGAGCCTCCTGCAAAGGTGAGCTGGGTGCCCTTGGAAGAGCTTGTGCCACAGCTCTGCGATACCACCATGGTGGTCACCACTTTGGGCTCCTGTGTGATGCTGTACACGTGGTGTTGAGTGCTGAGCATCAGCTGATGGATACTGCTGCTGTCATGAGATTTGCCTATCACTAATGACTCTTTGGCAGCCAGTGAATCACTATTTGATTTATGTTTACAATGTAATAAACACGCTTCCATTTATTTCTGCCCTTAGCACCTCATTGTGGTTTGTAGGAAGGCTTATGTTTCTGAAGGGCTTTGGCAAAAATAGAGGGCAAAGTGGAGTTACTTTTGTGTTTGTTAAAAAAAAAAAGAAAGATGGATTATTTACAAATTTTCTTGAATTTCTAGAAGAAGATGCTAAAGAACATGTAATACTCTTGCAATATCATCCCGTGAAGAGTAAAGGAACTAAAAAAGCAAGAAATTAGGTATACAAAATTATTCTTTTTTTCTTTTATCTTTATCCACTATTTCAAATAATTAATAAGATTCTAGGTAAAATACTGTAGATTTTGAAGAAAATAATAGGAAAATCCCTTCCTAGAAGAGTTCTGAAAAGCAGGATTTAAACAGAAATTCCTGATCTATTTCATATGGAAGATTCCCCTTCAGTATCCCAACAGATGTTTGAAATTACATGAGATGTCTCTGAGAGTCTGGTAATTTCTGCTGGGATTTTTTACTAGTTCCTAGGTTTTATTTCATGAGGAGCTAAGTGTTGTCTCCCTCGAGTTCCTCTAAGTGGGTCATAAGTTTGCACAGAAGGGCTTTAGTCTTTCAAGTTTCTCTGATCCGCTGAGTAATTTCACATTACATTAAGGCACAAGTGACTGTATTGTGGAACCATTGTTTCTTTTAATTTTTTTTTAAATGTTGCTGTGCAAGCTGGCCACCAGTGCAAGTATAACTGATGCTTTAAAGAAATTATTCTGGCAGATTCATCTTTTTTTATCTTATCTTTTCCAAAGCCGGTAGTTCAGGAAATCATTTCAGTTTTAGGAAATCTGAAATCTTTACGACAATTTTTTTATTAAGCAAGGCCTCATTTAAGAAAGGGAGAAATGTTTTGGGCCAAGTCCTTCTTTCCATAGTACTGTTAGGTTCACAGAAGATCCACCGAGAAGAAAGTTGTGCTAATAATAAATGTACTGATACTTGACCAGCCTGATACCAAGCCATGTGCAGCTTCTTAGGTAAAGGTACAGGTGCTGATTATTCTCTAGGCAAATTGCATATGTAAATTGAATGTCCATTGCCTCCTTGAAAGTCTTGCCATTTTAGACATGTTTGTAAGACGAAGTTTATCTCTTGCCTCTGTCATACTACATGTACAAATCATCTCTTTAGTAAAACTACTAATGTAATTATCACAGCTACTAATGTCATTATAATGACACACTCGCTCAGTTTTTGTCCTAGGATTAGGGTCTTTGTCTACTGAGTCTCCCTTACCTAGTATTTCTCAGAATAGTTAAGCTAATCCCATGTATTACTGTGCATAATTTAGGTGCTGAGTTTCAAAATCCTATCTCCAGCAGTTGGTTTCTGCACTGACTTTGTCTAGTGACTCTCACCATTACTGTATGTCATTGCTGGCCTCATGCCCACCTGAAGGGAAGAGGATGGAGTGCCAGGCGTATCAGCCTATTCTGTAACGAAAACCAAAGACAGCCTGTTTCAGAAGAAGTATATAGGTTGCTGATCTGGTAAGGAAAGTACTGGAAGAGAGTTGTTTGTGCTAGTGTTGGCACAAGAAAGATGAAGCAGACAGAAAGAGATATGTGTTTGGGTTTGAATTCTCTGCACTGAGGCAGAAAACCAAGACTTGCATGCTGTGATAAAATCCCATGCAAATCGTAAATGTGCATAAATCCATTTTAACATGAAACTCAGCAAGTTTTGGTCTAAATAGCTGAAAGGAGGTTTTTGCTGTTGATCTGAGCAGTGGTAGCAGTCTGTTGTGGTGCCTCAACCCCAGAGACACGAGGAATCCTGGCAATAAAAGTGCTTCCTCCAGTAACACCTTCAAGCCTGGCATCACTTAATGGGCTGTGAGATCACATCAGAGCAGCTGTTTTTGAGCATTATAGAGGACACATTACTCCACTCCTCTGAGTCAGTGTTAGTACATGAAAACCACAAAATAAGAAAAAAGCAAGTCAAGGTTCATATTCGACATTTCCACCTCCACATATAGGAAACAGTAACAATTGAGCAGAGCTGGCACGAAAGGGACTGGTCTCAGCTTTATCATAGTGGGAAAGCAATAAACACCCAAATTAGAAGAGCTGAAGGCCACTGAGCTCTTCCTGCACACCCACAGTGGTACTCCCACTCGCTGTCTCCTGCCATCACTTGGGGATGGCAAATAATGAGGAGAACAGAAGCGAAATCCAAGGCTTCCTTGCCCCATCTGCTGATGCCAGAGTGATGCTGTGTGGGGCATGGCCATGGATTTTTTGTTCTGCTAAGAGGGACTGTTAACAGCAAGTCAGATTTTAGGCAAGGCAAGGTAAGAAATTCTGTATCTCCTTATTGTTTGTTTTTTAGGATGAAAGTGGTTTGTTCCTGGACCTCAGAGTGCCCTGCTTAGCTTTATGGGTAACTTGTTTCCTGGAAGTGTTGAAATAGATGATCTTGAATAGACAGAGCTTGGCTTTTGACTTTTGCAGCTGGGAGGGACAGGAATATTGCTGTTCCTGCAATACTCCTTGCAAGGGATATTTGCTGTGTTTTCTGGAATTCACTCCCTTCCCTCCTCTGAATCAGATCCCCTAGGTCAGTCTGTTCTTTACACTCAATATTTTAGCCTGGTGCTGCTTCTCCCCAAGTGCATTTGTACGAGTCAAGGCCATGCTCTTTTCCAGAGAGTGGGTAGCTTTACAGGTAACATGATGGCTCACACTGTCATGTACACATTAAATTGTGTTGGCAGTGGGAGATGTGTTATCATTCCAGATTAGTCAAGGAAACACAATATGGGCCAGTTTCTAACGCACCGTCTTTGGGCACTCTGCACTTGCCTTGACGGGTGGACAAATGCCTCAAATCCACACTGGTGTTTTCCAGACCCTGTATGACTTTTGGATTGCATCTCAGATGTTCACGGATGCCTCTGGGTCAATATGATGCTGCGAATGCTTGTGTGTCTGCACATCTATTTCACTTTGTCACCTTATTGGTCACAGCTAGAGGAATATAAATGCATTGCAAATACGTAAATCTGGTTTTGGAAGTTTGGAGATTTTTAGTCTGTCCTACATATCTGACCAGCAGTATACCAGTATGTCTACATTTTTGTGCATATACATATATGAAGAGATATACTCTTTTCCAATTTTGTGCTTTTGCTGAATATCATTTATTTGTAATTTATAGGCATCTGTTAACATTAGGAAAGAATGAGTGGGATGAAAGGAACTCAGATTTTTTAAAAGTAACTTTTCAGTTAAACAGGTCAATAAGCAGATGTACCAATTCCGTTAGCAACTTTTCTTATCCCCAATATGTTTGGAAATCTAACGATAAAAAAAGAGGCTCCACAGTGTTTTTTGGGAAGATTATTTGGTTTCTAAACTCAATAGTCTGTTCTGGAGCCTGGCACTTCCAGCCAGGCTTTCTTGTTTATATCATAACAGTGAAAGCTAGTACAAACCGAAGCCTGCTGGAGTGTTTGCAGTTGGGAGAGTGAAAGCTGATTTTTAACATAACGAAGTGTTAGTCATGACCTTCTGAGAGCCTACAGTGTCTGTTGCCTTTTCATACTTAGGTGAATAGGTGCTTCTCTTGCAATTAATAATGCAGTTCTCTCCTTGCTGCCAAGCTCTCAGACCCTGGTTAACTGAATTTTGGATTGGCCAAAGGTCTGTTGGAATGTGCAGGAATACTTCTTCTGGTGTTCCTTCAACAAGAGGAGCAGTGTCAGCTGCAATCTTTGCTGGCTCCCAGCTCCCCAGGCTGGGTCTAGGCAGTCAGAGCAGTTTCCTCACCTCCACTTCTGCATGACCGTAACTCCTGCTGGGGACTGATACTCAAAGCACTGGGACTGCTCCACAGTGTCTTCCTGCCCATCCCAGCCTCACTGCTTGCTGCAGCTGGAAAACCTGGTTGTTCTGCAGCTCTTTGATTATGGCCTTTAGAAAGAGGCACCCATCACTTGTGACCTTTTGGGAATGTTGCTTGACAGTTTTTATCCTGAAGAATATCACACCGTGTGGCAAGGGGAGATGCTAATAATCTTCAGAGCTTGTTGGAAGGAACTCGGTGAACAGGGACCAGGGTTTTGACTGGATGTCCTAATTGTCCTCCCTTCCCTTGATTGTTCCATTTCTTCTTCTCTTTGACCAAACCTGATGGTGAGCACACCACAAAGGTTTAAAACCAGCACGTCATGTGTCTCAATTATAGTTTGATGCAGGGTTATTTTATGTTTGTCTATCCAAATACCATTGCAGTGAGACACCAAAAGCATAACATTGCTTAATGCGCTTAGCTTGCACTTTCTTCTCATGCTGACTCTCCTGTTTATTTTATTTCAAGTTTTCAAGTTTTTGGGCTTTCTCTAGAGAGTAAAATAAATATTAATAAAGTATATGTTGAAAGGTTATGTGGTAATCTAGCTTTTCAGGGTCCTGCAATGCTGTAGTTCACTCTGCTGCCAGGTAAGCACCAGTTTGAAACTGCAGTTATACTCACAAGTTTTAGGGCGATCAAAAAGGAAAAATCATCCTCAATGGCAGAGATGTTCACAGTTTCTAAGATACTTTAATGTTCTTGTTCGTAACGTAAGGAATGCAACAGACTCACGAAGTCAATGGGGGACCTCGTCTTTCCTTCACCTGGACATAGATGACTGTTGAGTTTCCTGTTCTTCTATCCAGTGTCCAGGTGACATCAGCCAAATTCCTTTAAGGTGGATCATAAGAATTAATCCTCTCTTACCACTCCTCAGATGGCCTAATTAAACCTCAGAGCCTCAAAATCCACGCTCAGCTGCTACAGAGGCTTAACTTTCCAAAAGTAACCATTCTCAACAGCCAAGTATCTATGCCTGAGTCCTTGAAATTGCTCATAAAATCACAATGCTGACACATCAGAAGCTTTTAACTTAACAACCGGACAACAAAGCAAGGCTGTCTCACCTGCATGGACCATCTGGTAGACCACCTTGGAACCATCAAGACAAATGTTGACCTAGAGGAGGTGGAAACCAAGAGGTTAGGGAACATGTGTGGAAGATGACCCCACTTGGGTCCTTGCTCAAATGAGCATGCAGGTGCTTTGTACAAAGGCTTTTTTGGAAGAGAGACTGAAACCACACCTCTGCCCCTCCTGCAGTAAGTGCTCTTATCTCAATGTGGTGAAGCTGCACAGCCTGGCAAGTGGGAGATGCAGGTTGCTTCAGGTGAGAGGCAGCTGACCCTGAGCTTCCCAACCTCACAGGAAAACATTGTGATTATGAGGATACTGTGAACATCTGCTGATACAATCATAAAAGATACCAAGGATTAGAGACTTAAGAGTGCCATAGCGATCAGCTATGAACTGACCATTTGCAGCAGTTTAATGGGTGGCAGGTGTGTATCTTTTAGTGCGGCAAACATGCACTCTTTTTAAATTGTGGATTTCTGTTGAGTTTTTCTGTGTCTGTCTGGCCAGGGTAAATAACAGTTACTGAACTAGAACCATTAAGGAGGTACTAACTCTGTACAGCAATCCAGATCTCCATGTTTTAACTGCAAAATCAGAAGTCTTTTAGATATGTAGACTTACAGTATCTTTCCTCTGTTTTGTTTTCCCGATTACAAGGAGCTCAGTGCTGTGTTTTCACAGCCTTAGAAGGGCTTAGGAGCAGGGAATTGATATGGCAAGAAGGAGCTAATTGCCTGGCTAACATAAAGACTTCTCTGATGCAAATCTTTTGTGTTGGCACTGTATTTTATCCGACTACTGCCAGCAGGCAGAGGACCATCCCAGGAGAAGTACAAGAAGTAACACCAAGTGGAAAGCGGGCAAGACATCCTCATTGACTGTGTGCCTGAATATTACAGGCAAAAGAGAGTGTACGTCAGCCATGTGTTCCTTTTCAGAGAGGAGGAGAACATCAGGAAGTCTCTTAATCCTTGCTAGGTTGCAAAATGATTGAAACTTGAAAAGGTGCCAGAGAGAACTGGGATCAAATACATTAGCCTTCTATTTTGGGGGGAATAAAACTACCTATCTTTAAAAAATATATAATTCTGTGATATATCTGAAAGATATTTGAGTTAAGTTCTTAAAATACTCCCTTAATAAGTTTATGATGATGGTTTCTGAGGTCTTTCAAGTGGTTTTTTTGGAGCTCCATTAGACGGTATGAGGCAACTCGTACTGCTTTTAGAAGCCATCAAGGGTCAGCACAGACTTGGAAGCAAGAGACGTAATTCAGAAGGGGCTTTTCCAACAACTCTGCAGATTTTTTTTTAATAGATATATTCATAATCAATCTGGAAAATGATACAAGAAGATCGCAACAATATGTTCTTGCAAGAATGTACTTCGAAGAACACGTTGTACTTTCATACTGAAGTATTTTACATTCTCTGCAAAATATTTTGAAATGGAGCTTTACTGCTGAGTTATTTCTCCAGCCAGTGTGGTTTAGGAGCGCTTGCAGGGTTTCAGGTGTTAGCTTCCTGCCTCACAGGGACTTGAGAAAATGATCTGCCTCTCATAAGCAGACAATTTAGGCTCTTAGGGCTGAAACAACAAACGGAAATAGCTGCCTAATTGTGGCTTAGCTCAGCATATCTCCATCCAAAATATAGGACAGTAATCGGCCTCTGCTTGGTGGCTGCCCAGCCAGGAAGCCCCTGAAGTCCACCTGCATCTCCATTTCCATGGTAAGGATCCTGAGGCATTAGCCTGTCCCCTTCTGCGACTCTGCCCTGCTGGTGTTTCTGGGCAAGGTGATCGAAACAGCCCTGTGAAAGCAGGAATAGCGGAATAGCAGAAAAGTGGCAGTGGAAATATGTATGTGCTATCGCGCCTTGTCGCCATCGTTGGCATATGGACACTCCTCCACAAAGCACTGGGGTTCTCTTCTGTTCGCCCCCCCTTTTCTAGAGGTATCAGGCTACATGCAGAAGACACTCTCAAGCTGCTGCTCTTGGTAGGAGGTGTGTTGTGCCCTCGGCCAGGGCATGGCTTAGCACAGCTGCGTGGCCGTGAGCTGTGAGCTGGAGCCGTGTCTCCAAGGAGGAAGAATAGGGCTCTCGGCCAGGTTTCAGTGCATAGTTAGAATAAAATACTTAAGCAATCTTTGGCTCAGGGATGAGAGACATGTCCCATGCCTTAAAGGTGAGTCCTCTAGGGACGTATGCATTCAGGCTATTTCGGTTGCAGTCTGAGCAACAAATAAGCAGGTGCCAGGCAGCTGCCTTCTTGGCTGCGAACTGGGAGAGGAGCCTAGCTTGGGGCATTTGGCCCTGCCATGGAGTTTGTTGCAGCGAGTCTGGGAGACACCTTCCTGCAGCCAGCAATTAAAGCACCTGACTCCCCTCGAGGGATGGGGCTGCAGGCATGCCTCTTCTGTGGGCATTTTTGATGGGCCAGTCCTTCCCTGCTCTGGGTGCCAGCTATTTTGAAGCCTAGTCCAAGGTGCCTTTTTGTCTCCACAGACTGGAACAGGAGCCTTGGCAACAGCAGTCTTCATTGCACTGTAGGATGCCCTGGCTGCCTCCGCTCGTCAGTGGATTTAACACAGCCTAATTCGCCTGAAGTTATGTGGGAGGCCTCTCACAGAGGGGGATTGGACATAAGTCTTCTCTTTCTGCCAGAGCCACTGCACCATCCAAGCTGGGGCACCTTTGGTCTTTAGACTGATTCCAAAGGAGGTCAGCACACTATTAACTATTCACTAGCAAATTATTTGAGCCAGTCTTTTCATAATCACATAAATCCATAAAGAGAGAACTTGATGTTTTTCTTCCTGTTCTTTTATTCTGTTATTTTTTTAGTGCAACACAAAGGGCAGCTGAAATTACCTTTCCCTTGGCAATGAACTGGGAAAGAATGAACTTTGTAAAGCACAGTAGGCTTAAAAAAAGAGAAAATCCGCCCTGAGTCCAGGAGACTGTTCACAATATTTAAGGGAACATCTATAGTCCCAAGCAACAACCCATGACTAATCTGCTCTGTGTCATTAATTATTTCTTATCTATCTCAGCAGGGACAGTAGGATTCACAGTACTCTAGTGTGTCTTCCTAATAGTTCACACTAATGAAAAAAAGGCTGAAAACAAAACAAAGTGAAGCAAAGAGCAATGCCAGCAACAAAGGAGTCACAAGGCGTATCCTTGCAAACTGTATCACACTTAGCCAAGGGAATAAATCATGGTGAGTTGCTCAAGGAGCATTGAGGAATATGGCAATGTGTTGGGGCTTTGCACATCTCATGGGATTACAGATTAGGGTTATGTGTGCGTGATACAAAGGAAAACAGTGATCTAAATCCTTGTTTGTAGTTTTTACTGTCAAGTAGCTTCCATTTCTCTATTAATTTCATTGGGACCTGACCTTTCTTGAATGTCTGCATTTGTATTCAAGCTCTTATTCATTAATTCCGTAATTAAGGAGTAATATAAAACAGAGAGTCTCAGGAGTGGGATCTGAAACTTAGGGCAGCCATCTCCCCAGTGAGTGTCTTAGTTGGCACTTTGCAGTCATTCTCGTACCAATACTCCTCTTCTGGCCTAATGAAGCTTGATTTTTTTTGATATAGTGTCACCCAGAAGAACCCAGAACCCAGAAAATAATGTGATGTTCCCCTGGGCAGTAAGAGATGCTTATCTGAACCTTGTCTGGTTGTGGAGAGAGCCAATAACAAGATGCCCAGCTTCCCGAGTGAGGAAGGTAGGTTATTGTATACCAGAAGGTTTCCATCCCCTCTACTAGGTGTGTTTTAAAGGAGGGGCAAGTCCTCTGTATCTGTGAAATAGGACACTCATTTTTTCCATTTCATTATCACAAGCTGCTTCTCCCAAAGCTTCCATGAAGGACATCGCTCATTGCCGTTACAAAAGTCCTCAGACACCAGCAGGCTACATGGCCTCAGCATTCCTATGATTTAATGGCTTTTCTACCTATGGAAGAGTTGTGGGAAGTCCCTAAACCACTGGTCTCCAAGAGGGTGTATCAAGGAAGGGCCTCGCACATTCTCCTTTCTCACTCCAGCGTCAGCCGCGGCAAGAGCTGAGGCACCACGCTAGGTGAACCACCATTCTGATGCAGGAAGGCAGTTCTCACGAGCAGGGAAACAGCGTCTGTCATGCATTTTGACTGCCAGCTCATAATAGTTGAATTTTTTCCCTTTGCTCTTTGCCTTTTATCTTTTGATGACTTTACAGGCCACCCAAAACAGAGCAGATTCCTGTATCTTCAGAGTAGGCACTTAGCAGCATCTTGCACAGTAGCACAATATCTGAGAAAAGAAAAGCTGCCCTGATTTCTGAGGAAAAGAGTAGCAACAAATCCCAGAAAGTCTATTTAAATATGGCTGTTTATTTTTGTTGGAGATTGAGTTACCTTCCCTTATAGGAATAATGTTTTGGAATCCTTCTTGGTTCCCCTATAATAAATCTCAGTTGTCCAAAGAAAAGGAGCAGGGCTATTTGTCATTTTTCTTTGCTTTTGCTCCGCCAGTGAGTGAAGGAAATACCCCACAAAGAATCATTTATAACAGACCTGCTTTTGACATTGTTGGCAAGTCCTTGGCACATCGGCTAGATAAATTACTGCTCTATCTCTGGGCAGTCAGAACACAAAGGCGCAACTCTAGTTTCTAATTGTAGATCGGCAGGACCACTACTATCAGGCAACAGAGAGAAAAAAAGAAAACAAGAAAAAACACTGACAGCTGGATCTCAGTGAGGGTGGCAGGGAGGGGACTCCAGGTCCTGTTATGACTTCAAGCCATGTTTCGTCCCAGCAGTTGCTGACAACCACATGGACAAAATGTTGTTGCTGGTATTGTGGCTTCTTGGGAATCACGGGCTTCATTTCTCAGTGTGGGCAAACAACAACACAAAATTGCCCCCAGGGCTCTTTAATTCTTTGTTAGTGGATGGCATTCGGGCTGAAGTACAGCAAAGGGACCCCAGGGAAGGGCAGACTGATGGTGAAGACTAAGACTTCAAAGAAGTTCTGAAACTGCTCTGTCTCTTCTCATCCCTTTTCTGAGCAGCTTTTCATTGAGATTTGCTGCTGTGGGCTAAATTGGTTGGAAGTGTTTGGCTGATAGAACAGCTGGAAACGCTAGTCTCCAGCATCCAGCAGGCTGTTGTGAAGATCAGTTTTTGCAGTCATTCCTTGTTTTTCCCATGATGATCCAAAAGGATTTTACAAAGATTAACTATTTTTTGTGTAATCGTGAATATGCACAGCTAAACAAATTGGGGTTATCCAACTAGGCCAATATCACATGGGCAAGGGAGGAGGGGAAAAAAATGGGGTGCAAACCTGGCTGCAGCAAAGTCCAGGGACCTTCTATCAGTTTTAGACTGATTTCCTAGGGAACTTAATCTTCTGTGCTGTGATGGGGGGTGTCTGCTGTGATACTGAAGTGTTGCTCCCTTGCTCTTGCAAGAGTGATGACCAAGAGCAGCATGAGCAGCCTGAGGCTACTTCTGCACGGCGGCGTTGTTCTCGGTGCCAGGTCAAGCTCCCTGGGTGGTAACCGTAATGTTTTGCTGTTGTAGACAAGGAGCTGCAGCAGTCAGGGTGCTGGGCACTTGTTTCTCAGCACCTTTCTCTTTATCCCTGATTGCTTCCCTGAGGGTTAAGAGGGAACAGTGCTGGGAAACACAGCTATGAATAAATATCTGCAAGGAGGTCGAAGCCGAGATGATTTTTAGGAGCAAAGATACCGCTTCAGCATTGAATATAATTGCTGCGCTAGAAGTATGTTTCTTTGAGAACCTAGCATGCCACTCATTGATGGATTTGATTTAAAACATGGTGAATGTTCAGCACTTTCTTCCAGATATTTTTATTTCAGCTGCCTCTGTCTGGTCCCTTGCTATTGTTTGACTTTTCCGAGTATCTTTCCATAACAGCATTGCACATTGAGTGGCATTCATCCATGACAGTGGTGTATATTGCTCCTTCTCTCTAGTATCCAGGTAACCCTTGAATATAGCCATAATGCAAAGCTGATCAAATACTCAAGAAAATGGTTGTTTTAGATTTTACAAGACAGGAAGCAGGAAAGGTTTTCCTCATTTTCAGTCTCCATCTCTCCTTGGTGAGGTTTAGGATTTGCAAGAATTTAGAGGCTGTCTTTTTCAGCAAAAGCATTCCCCCAGATTAGACTATGCTCATTTTTTGGTTTCCTTTAAAATATTACAAAAAAAAAAAAAAAAAAAAAAAAAAAAAAATCATCAGACCATGAAATTCAGAATGTAAAGCTAGAGTCTTACCAAAATAATCCAGGTTTGGGGGATCTTGTCATGCCAGGTGGATTCTTCGGCATAGACCAGTTTTATTATGGATGGAGCCACTGCAGAACCACATTAGAAAAGGATATTGTTACAACACTTTCAATATCAACAATGCTACTTGGAAAGGAATAATTTGTTCCAGATGGCTATTAAGAATGTCTGTCCATTCTGGAAGGGATTCTTTTTTCTTTTTTTCTTTTTTTTTTTTTGTTTAGATAATTTATTCTAATAAAATTTGGGATAATTTAGATTTCTGTCAAATGGTTAGTAAACATGAAGATAAAATTATTTGCAGAACAGGAAGTCTGAAAGACTACTTTCATTGAATTAGATTAGGTGGCTTTTCATATTGCTCTTATTTCTTTTATCTCAAGTAGCATAGCAAATTTTGCTTTCTGGAGGAAGTGGTGGAGTACAGTACTACAGACATCAGAGCTACGGCTTTATATCTAGGGCTTTTCAGCATAATAAACAAGTCCACAACTGCATGTAATAACAGCCACCAAGTGTGATTTTGAGATGTGTGAACTAAATATATCTCTATTTGTCATATATTTTACACCTACTTATCTCACCACAACTGTGTGTCAGCTGGGCACCAAACTGGAGCTGACCTCCTCAAAATGGAAGTACAAAGATATTTTAAATTTGGCTTTGCTCTTCTACTTGAGCAGATCTGCTGGAAGTCAAAGCGCTGTTAAGTCCGGCTAAAGGTACTGTCGGTTTATGGTGGCTTGGCTCCTCCAAGCTGCCCTTAGGCCAGGAATCATCCTGTCTCTGTACATTTCTTCTTTGTCCTAGTGCTCTGAGAACACTGAAAATCTGAGTGACACAGATGAGGACGCATCAAGTATCTCCCTTTCAGCACTGATGTCCTTTAGTGCCAAATTATCCAGCACTGATGTCCTTCCTGTGCATAAGGAGCAGTGGGTAATGGGAAGCTAATACCAACCACCCGGAGAGCACCCAAGAGTGACAGCACAGGTAAAATACTACCAGAGCAGACTCATGCCTGCAGCTCCCTCCCTGCCATTTGCAGCATCACCTTTCCAGCCACTTGAGTTTCTCTCTGAAGGCTTCATTTTGCTGTGTATGGTTTCTCCGGCAGGCACCAGTTAAGCTACCACTGAAAAGCTTTCGAAGATGTATCCCAGCATTTGTGGCTGCTGAGCATCAAGCAGTGGAAGGGCTTGAGGAGGTTTGTTAGTACTGGCCGACCAGATTCCTGTTTCGTGTTTGAAATAGATCTGCAGCTGGTTGGTTAACAAAATATTATGATCAGGGTAACTACCTGAGCCACCTTGCCAAGCCAAAGAGTCATAGTAGGGTTCCAGAAAAGCCAATATTAAATCCAGAGACATCAACATTAGTGAAGTAGAACTAAATTATCTCCAGCTGGCTCTGGCTCGCGCCCGAGGCACAGAAATAAGTAGCTCCCTTTAGAAGAAGAGAAGATGAAGGCTGAGTTAATGAGGACCATAACAAAGCTTGTACCTTGGGTCACTTTCTTTTTCCATTTCTACCGTGTTCAATCAATGATCACCTCACTTGCTCAGATATTTTCCTCCATATCCTCCCACAGTGAGGAGGAAAACAGCCAGTGACACCAAGTGGGGTCAGAAAAGTGAGCCGACCTGTTTCCAGGGGAGGGTTGGCTTAGGTGACCTACAGATGGGCATGATCAGAATTAGCTACAAATGCTTTTAGCCTAGTGTTATTAAGTGTAAGTCTTGAAAAGTATAGGAAAAATGATACATAAACACTGGCTATTACTCTCAGATAAATGCCTTTTAGAATAGCAAAATATGGGCAAACTGGAAATCATCTTTAACTAAACCTGAATATTCAGAAACTATTACAGTGTCTGTCTTTCTGGTCAGTTCTTAAAATAAAACTGAAGCTAATTTTAGAAGAAATAGAGATTTCAGATGGGAATTGTGTGTTGTTTACCGCTGTGACATGTGTTTTGTGCTCTCACATAGAGTGTCCTGATTCCGCCATTAATTCCAACCAATGTCCATAGAAAACTCTACTTGCCAAATGAATCTATGCATATAAGCAACCTCACCGAAAGTGCCTCTCTTTTACTGATACCTCACTTATGATTAGATACCTTTTTCTTGCTTGGAAAGCTTCATGAAATCAAAACATGAACCAGGTGCAGCACTCTGGGGGAAGTGTTGTACAAGCGTTGTTTACTTTTGAATGAAAGCATGAAGAAAGTTAGGGAACGCTTCTAACTGTACATAGAGGTGCAGAAATATGTAGCTACTTACAAGAAGTCTGCACTTGCTCAGCACTTCGGTGCATACTAATGGGTGTAATGAGGCACAGAAACATAAATTCAGTTGGCTGGGATCAATGGGGTGAGTAATTATCCCTATGGGAAAATAGCAGGTGGATTATTTACTGGGCTGCATCTGCAATAAGCAATTAAAGAAAAAAAAAAAAACATCTGTTCCGCATCATCCATTTCTTCTTTTCCAGGATACTCCTCCAGCTTGTCTCTCTGATACTGCGACCTGGAGACAAGTCATTTCTCTAATGAGGCTGTGCAAACATCATGTGTTCCTATGTGGAAAGAAGTGGAGATGGCCAGGAGCAACAAGGCACAGTAAGCAACATCCGGAAACATCTCCTGACTCTCTTGTTTTATTTTCTTTGAGATTCTGCTTTGTTCCAGTCCAAAATGAATCTGTTTCCAGTGACCAGAGAACAGGCATATTGAAGTTGCAAGAAATAAATCTTGGAATCAGCTCTGCTAAATGATTCATATCTCTGCTGCCATCTTGAGTAAGAGGAAAGTCTGAGCAGCAGATCAACATTTTGCTGTTTGATTGAACTGCTTAAAGTGGATTTTGTTAAATTAGCCGGGTCAAACTGATAGCTGATGTGCAATGTGTTGTGAAGCCTCTCTTTACAGCAGGAAGGGTTACCATGTTCAGCAGTGCTTTGGGGTATCCATGGCTGAATGATGAGTGTTCTTTTACTAGTACAAGCTAGCAGCAAATGAGATGTAAATGGTGCAGTTTATGTGCTCTTCTGTGCCTGCCTCACGCAATATTAAGAGCATGATTTGTTTACTCCCTGGATGGATTTAATCACAATGAATTCTGTTCAAAATTGTGGTAAATCCAGAATAAACTTGTTTTAGGAGAGCCAGTTTCACTAGTGCTGGTGTAGATTTACATATGCATAGCTAAAAAATGTTTTCCTCCCCCCTGCATCTGGTCATTTCTCACCGGCGGTCAGCTATACAGCACCCTGAAGATTTGTCTATAGATTCGTAAGGTTTGTAGAGATCTCTGACTGCCATTAAAGTATAATCATAAAAATAATTTTTGAAGATATGGACTTCATTTTATAATTTATACAACTTGTGGTGTTGGCATAGTAAGTATCACTTTCTTTGAAAACCACTTATCATTATTGCTTTTGTCTGGGATTTATTTTTCAAGCAAGGATTAGACTAGATTTCTGTAAAAGATTAAATATACTGGAGCAGAAAAGTGTGGTTTAGCAATGTATAACAGATTGTTGTCTCCAGTGCATGCAGTGAATGCTGGTTGGTTTCTTAATACTTTGAACAGAATTCAGCTATCAGTTATGCCATTATACAACTGCTATACTGGAAATGACTCCATTTGTATCAGTGGAGTTACTCCTGATTTATAGTTTTAGAAAAGCAAGATTAGGATTTGACACCTTGTATTCCCAAACCAATTTTGAATGATAGCAGCATGGGGCGGAGCAAAAAGTAAGCGTAGAGGGTGTTCACATTAGGTTGTTCGTAGAAAATATAAGCAACATGTTGTGCGTCATTGATAATGAAAGCAAAAGGCGAAGAAATACGTCTAGTTTCCTCCAGTATCACAATAACTAATAAATCACTCCCTTCCATTAGTTCAAAGTACAGTGCAATTGTTGTTTGGCACAAAGTGTTTAAACGACGATAGAACTCTTCGTGAGTATTCTCTGTTTTAGAGAGATTAAATTACAAATATTTCTAGCACAATAAGAAATCATTAAAACTGGGTATTGCCTGGAGAAATGTGCCTTATGGCTGTGTTTTCACCAACTCTCCTGGAAAAGAACGGACCTATTTAATGTTGCATGGTCTTCTAAGTAGAAAGTTAGGTCAAAAGACTTGAACAGAATATTGCAACTATTGAATGCATAACATCTATTGCTGTTGGCTTCATTACTCATGGGGACAAACGTAAGTTAGAAAGTCATAAAGGGGAGCAAGCAGAGGTATTGGAGGTGTCCAGTTAGTATCAATTCAGAATTCATGTGATCTAGGTTAGTTACTGCCTGAGGAACCAGTTCCTGTCTTTTACATTGCTGTCAATAGCACACAGTTGCAATGATTCTTTCAGAGGCAGAAAGATGAGATGGTCTATGTTGTAAAAACGGGAAAAGAGAGTCCTGGTGATGATGCTTCTTGTGCTTTTATAAGTATCTTTTACACGTGTCAGTGAAATTCCATTCAAAATGAATCCATTTCAAATGGATGCTATTTCGTTCTATTTAAGCTACAGGTCAGCTTGTGAAGAGACAGATAAATTATTTTCAGTAATTGCCATGGACTCTCTTTTGTGTAAAGGAATCAGTACTGTAGATCAGCTGCTTGTGCATCTTTAAGTTAAAATAGAGGCATTATTAAACTCCCTCAAACACAGTGCAATCTGGGTTTGGGTGCATTTCCCAACAAGTAGCCTGATCCAGTGGGAAAGATGCATCTGGATTGAAGGCACCTGGCTTCTGCTTCCAGCAGCTTCTTGGGCAACTTGTCTCACTCTTCAGTTTTCCTTCCTACCTTTTGTCTGCTTTGTTTATTGTAGGCAACTCTTGATTCTTACTTTATTTCTGAACAGCACCTGGTCTGGAAGAATCCACCCCCTAAGTGCTGCTGAAAAACAAATAAGAGCAATAAAGAGTCTTTTCCCTCTGTTAATGGGTGTTTTTATGCAGAATTTTGGCCTGGGGAGAAGTATAATTGGCAGGCAGCTTTTAACTGGGAGGCCACACTGACCTATTTCGGCATAGGACCACAGAAAAACAAACTCATGTTATGCTCTAAACATAACTGAAATCAGAAGCAAAGCCTAGGTTTGAGAGCTCCTCCAGAGGATTTAACTTCTTTTTCCTGAAATGTCTGGGAGGGGAAAGGAGATAGGAGTCAGGTTCTTCCACATGGGCAATGGAAAAGTAGCTGCAGCCAGGAATTTGAGAATATTATCTGGTATTGCTGTGTCTCTACAGATCATGCCGCTAACACCATTCCTGCCCCTCCTTCCACCTACACATGGTTCCTGAAAGTAATTTTCTCTGGTCACCTATAAGCACTTTTCTATATAGGCATGATGGCTTGCTTGCACCTCCTTTTTCGGAGACCTTCATCTTCTGCCAAAGTGCTAATGGCCTGAAAGTGCTGCTTTCAGGCAGGGCAGGTGCTTGTCTTGAGCACATTCAGGCTGAACAGGAACCCTCTGTGTGGGTGATGAGCCTGACCATGGGGCAGCAGGGTTGGTCCTGTTCACTGACACTTTATTAGTTACAGGACAACTCAGATGCACAAGTTGCAAGCGAGTTGTGCGGTCATACCAGCTAATTTGTCACTCCTCAGCATGAGGAAAAGCAGGTTGAGAACCCAGGGCACTCCTAACCAGCTTTTTAGCTTTTTCACAGATGGAAAAAGTTGAATCTGTGTGTTTAACTTCAAGTTAGGGGTTCTGCAAAGCCAGTCACAGCATAAACCTAGGACAGAGCTTCACAGTCCTTTTTACTCTGGGCGATGATAATCCAGTAGGCAAAGTAAGGCTGCTCAACAGGCTTATGGTCAAAGCTTGGTCATGTCAAGGTGGTGAGTGTACACAGGCAGTGGAGAGGGGCGAAGGAAGGGAATGATGACTTTTATATCCACGTGGCTTTTCTGGTAGTTAGTTCTCAAACCATTGCAAAATTCTAATGCCATAAGACATTGAATATTCTTTCCTTTCTCTCTCAAGATGTAGAGTAAATGTCACTACCTTAAAAATATTTCTTTGAATGTGTTTCTAATTTACAGCAAGTAACCCAGAGATAATGATTCAGTGAGACAGATGAGATATTTTTCCCCCGAGATTGCTGTTGCACAAGCAGAAGTACCAACAACTCCATGGTAAGTGCCCTGACTGCCAAGGTAAGCCATTGCCAAGCTTTCCAGCAACTTTTCTTCAGACTAACTGAATGACCAAGTTGGAAGGAGAAGGGGAATGAGGAAAATCTTTTTTATTATTATTATTTTTAATTCTTGCTATTCAGTGTAGAGCAGCCTGGACTGCAGGATTGGCAGAAATGTCTTACAAAACACTGTTATTATCCAGAAATTGAAGTTTGGTGTGAGACATTTCCCCCCAACCCTCACCCTCCTTTTAAGGTTAGGCAAAGGCAGATGATCATGAAATTATTCAGGCTGAAAATGACCTCAGCATTTGGAAGCTTGCAGATGGTCATGTTTGATTTGGTGAACTGGCTGGAGGGTGCTGTGGGATGTTTTGTATTTTGTTCAGCCTAAAACATTGCAGTCATAGTAATAACAACAAAAAATACTCTCTTTCTAAGTAGGGCCATGAGGAACAGAGATGAGCTTTCTCCTTTGTTGCGTTCTCCTCAAACTGGTTCCCTGAGCTATCAGGCATGTTGAGTGGACACTTCTATTAAAATAGAGAGAAAAGTGCACACTTGTTTCTGCACTGCAATGTTATGCCCATCAGCTTCTCTCAGATAAATATGTACCTCTGAATGGGCTCAAATTTAGGAAAGATTTTGCTTGTTAGATGGCTGATGCAGGGCTGAGAACTAGATGACTGAGAAACTTGGTTCAAATCCATGAGGTCATTCAGATAAAATTAAGATTTTTGTGCACTTACTTATTTTTGTATATCCAGCAAGCACTTCCCCTTGGATTAGATTTAGGGAAGATCTCAATACTTTTTGAGTTCATATAGTCCTATTAAACTAAGTGATTGATATTATGACCTGCAATAACCTACTGATTTCAATGTTACTCCCTCATGAAAGAGCTGGCTCAGTGTGACCGTTCATTATGTAAACTGGTCAACAGCATAAATATGCCTAGAAGATCTGTCCCTGAGGTTGAGACTCTTACTATGCATTTGAGTTCAGATGATTTGCTAAAATCTCTGCATTGAGGGAATTTTGACACTGTGACTATCTATGAGGAAAAAGAAGAGATTATGCCTTTTGCAGGCTAACTCCAATTTTGAAATATTTCATGTACTCTTTAAGATATGCAATCAGTCTAATTAAAGACATATGTGCAAAATACAGCCTATATGACAGATATAAGGAAAACATACTTTTCCATGTGAGTGGTAAAGCCAGCAGCCACAAATACCTCTCCGTTTTGGTAGCCTCAAAAATGCATCCACAAATATTATTCATCTCAGTGGTCTGCAAAGATTTATCAGGGGTTATAACTTCCTGAAAACATTTGTGAAACTAGGAATTTAGTATATGTATGTATTTGTCACTCAGTAAACAGTCACTTTCTTTTACTATACCCACTAGTCTAAGAGAACAGCAATTATGAGTGAGGCAGTCAGGAAGAAACTGAAGTGTTCAAAAATGGGTATGATGGGGAAAATATAGCTTGATGTTTACAGTAATTTCTCCAATTTAACATCATAAAAAAAGCATCCTTCCAAGACGTCAATATGTTTACTTACCACTTTTTTGTGGGAGAATCTTTTAAGAAGAAAATCCCTCTGAATTTGCCCCAAGTACTTTTAAAATAACTTCTCCTTTTGCGTAAGGAAGGCAAAATATACCTACCTATAGATGAATAGAGTGATCTTGAAATGCCAGGAATAGAGTAAAATGCATCTGGTATTCATTGACTTAGAAGAACCACTTCTTGGCTTGAGGACATTGTTGAACCACTGTGTTAGATCCAATTTCATCACAGTCACTAAGGCATTTTTTTAAAGATATGCCTACTACAAAAAAGAAAAAAAAAATTCTTCTGGGATGTATGGTGGCTAGTTGCTTGGAGATTATAAGTACTCTAGACTGAACTAAAGATTGTAAAGATACAGATATATGTCCTAACCAACACCGGTGATTTTATCTAGTTTCACAGATACGGGACAGCCATTAACATTACTCAGAGCTTTGGTTCTTGACAGAACCACAGGATAAGCTACTGAATGACATTGCTGCATATAAAAATTTGCTGAAAATACTCATTTTCTGTCTGTTAATATGTCTGGCTGAAATGGATGATTTATAACGACTACTTGTGGATACATGACTGTAGAGGGGAAAGAAGCAGTGATTCCCAGGGACCACTGTTTTCTCATCTACTGCTTTAAAAGCAGATAAAATAGATGTTCCATATCTTGTGTTCCAGTTCTCTAAGCTAATACGTCATTTTATATTGATTTTTCTCATGCTTCTTTTTTGGCTTGTCCCTTTGATGTTATCTGTTAAGACTCATACCTTTTGCCTGCCAAGCAGTATTCATTTTGATGAGATAATCATTTCAGATAATCCATCATTAGAATATCAGTATTTCTTCAGGTGAGTGCATGTTTCAGCTTTCCGATCCCCTGCATAAATGGGAGGCTGTTTTCTAACGCAGTCGATGCGCGCGGGCTGAAGATGTGCTCCTTCAGTCCTTTCCTACTGACGAGCTCCAGGGAGAGCTTTGTGTCTGGGCAAGATCAGGACAGAAATGTATAATGGATTATTTCAGTCAAAGTAAACGTGACTTGATTTTCTTGAAGCATTTGCTTCCTGTTTTTTGAGCTCTTTATGTTTGCATCTGATGGCTCTATTTTGCGCTATTCTCTGTAACTACGTGAATGTTTCAAAAAAATAGAAGGAAACTCATCTGACTTTCCAGTGGTCCCTCTGGCAGTTCTCAGGAGAGTATTCGACTGGTCTCCGACAGTTTCTGATCATCTAACGTACCCAGCTGAAAAAGTGCACTGCGATGTCTAGCGTAGCTGAGGGCTTACCTGGCAGCTGAGGCAGCACCAGACCTGGGGTTTGGGGAGGATCGTTTTCTTATCACGAGCTTTTGTTTTCAGAAGTGCCAGCAGACTTCAATCAAGAGGGGAACCCGATTAAACTAGGTATTTTAAAATCCAGGAGAAAGAGAGGATCCTTACCTGGAAAAGCTCACTGTTTAATAGATGAGTTGGAAAAAGATACAGGGGTGAAGGGAAACTGGAGGCACAAGTAAGGGAATTGATATGACTGAATGTTTTACTTAGAAATCTGCACCAAAAGGAGTAATTTAGAGGAATTCTACATTTGTGCTGAGCTATTAACTTGTTTGAAGAATAGTGAAGTTAGAAAATCTAGAGGAGAAGAAGAAGAACAGAAATCAAAGCTACAAATCAAAATGGTGAATGGTTTCTTTATTTCCTCAATAGAAACGTTGATTTTTATCTCTTCAGTTTGCTGTAACATACTTGACTACTCAGACAATTACAGCCAAAGGTCAACTCACGTACCTGATGCTTCTTTGGATTTGAGCCACATCTTTCGATCATTATCTCATATAATGCAAATGCGGCATGAAGATACAGAGGGGAAAATATAGAATCAAGAGCTTAGTACCAAAAAAGTGGATTTTAGAGAAATATGAATCCTTGTGATGGTAATATATCCAGTTATCTTCAGCTGGGTATACATTTCTCCACAGAACCTTAAAACATCAAAGAACACTACCAAAAAGGCTAGTCACTTGCAAATGCAGAGCTGGGAGTTTGTAAGATAAAAGCAAAAATCTACATCCCGGGTAAATTTTTAGAAATGTGAAAGATTACATTTTAAAATATAAGAACATGACTTTGATAGGAAAGTGCTTTCAAAAACGTGCTTTGAATAATACAAAGATACTATAAAATAATGAAGACAATCCTCTAAAACAGAAAGAACAACAGCAACATATAACAGCCCTCTTGCTTTCAACATGAGATGGGAATTTGCACTGCTAACCTCCCACATTGCATCTGGGTCTTGAATAGCTTCTCTGTTTTCTCTTTAACTGAGCTAATGACAGATCTGAAGAAGTGTCAACATTGCAACCAAAAAAGCATGAGGCAGCAGGGATGTTCACAGAGGAGATGAGAAGAGTAGCAAATGCGGTTTTGGAGGTTGGTTACTCCTGACTAAATGGCACATTGTTTTCAACCAGAAAAAAACAAAAAGCTAGTGGCCACTTTCTGCCTAAGGCTCCTTAGGGCTTTGAATTGCTTAGGTTTATCCCAAAGCTGTGCTATGGACAAATACTGCCTTTCACGTCCCTTGGGTCCCTCATCAGGCATGTGGTGAATGTGGCTGGAAGCAGCTTCTGGGATGTGAGATACTCCCTGGCCTCACACTTGGACAAAACTGGAAAAAGTAAATATGTATTTTAATTCTCTTGGCATATGGTGGCCAATGTGTTGTTTGACACTACATGGCAGATATATCACTTCCAATTTTGATGGACCATGGAGAGTTGATTGAATGTCTCTACTGAAGGGCAGAGAATAAGGTATAGCTCCTTGAGGAGCTTTATACAGTCCTGAGCACCGGGGAGAGCGAGCCAGGTGTATTTAGAGGGGAAGAAACAAATTCTGTATAAGGTGCGGGTGGAGCCTGTATTTCTCTTAGGCTGGCAAAAATCTAGACTTGCACATCAGGAAAAATCATATTCCAAAGGCAATAAAGTGGGCGAATAAGGGAAGGATTATTCTCTTAGGTCAAATACTTCTACCTAGATTTTCTTCACATATTTTGGTTCTGTATATTGTATGTGTGGACTTTAAGCCAAGTAACCATGCAGAATTCAGTAATGAATACATTGCTAATTTGGAGAAGTTTGGATTGAACAGGTCTAATGCTGAGCCTGGACTCTCCTGATTATTTGAGTCTGGATTTTCCCAAGAAACTCAACCTAACAAGTGGATGACATTTTAGTGGAAAGGAGGTGGAAAGAGAGTATTTCCGTACCACTGCTAAGAAGTCATGCATCTGAACAGGTGAGATATCCATTAAAATAACTTATGTGTTAATTTTGGTGAGTGAGCTTCACAGACCTGTTAATACTTTCATGACAGCACTAGACGTGATCTATCTGAAAGCCTTATCTTTCCAGAGTTCCCCAGCTCAAAATTTGTGAGTTTTTCCACGAGACATGAGTTTCCATTTACTTATACAAGATAAAATAAAGCTGCTCATGGGCCAAGCAGAAAGGAAGTAGCCAAGGACCTGAAATTTTAGTTAGAAGCTGATACCATGATTGATGCCTGGCGAACAAAAATAAACGAAATGTTTTGTTTCTGTTCCTTCAGTACTTTCCACTTTGTTCCTTTCTAAATCTTTTAATTTCCACCTCTCCTTCTGTTTTAAAGTTTTCTTTGAAGTGGCAAGTCATTTCAAAGCAAACCAACATTCTCTCCCTGCCCCAAATATTTATTAAAGAAATTTATTCCCTTTTTTCAAAACCAATTTCAAGTGTTGATAAACTAACATTTTTCAGGAAAGCAAAAAACCCAAGAAGTTCTCTGAAATATCACCAGAGAATTCTCACTGACAGGCGTGTGTGTTGACATGAGGAAAAATTAGCAGTTTCAGAAATATTGCAGGTGTTTCCTCTTTCTGAGAATTTGTTCCTACTCATGGAAGACAAAGAAGAGAGATTCCAGCTAGTTCAGCCTGGTGTGTGCAGGATCAGGTGTTTGATGCAAAGTGTTTGCCAGCAAGGGACATGTTTACAGATGGAATCGGACTCAGGAAGACCCCACAGAGCCTGGAAAATGAGTCGAAGAACCATGATGAGAGCTCAGATATTCCTTAGATGGCCAAAAAATGGGATTTATTTCCAAAACACCAGTGACCTGTAGTTACACGAGGGTATCTTTGCAAATCCAGCCATTATCCTCAGTAGGAGCTCCTGTTTCTCAACAGATTTGATATTCAAACTATTTCGTTTTTAGAAATCTTAATGAGCACTTAGCGCTTCTGAAATTCTGGCCTTATCCATATATGCCATATCCAAGATTGAAAATTATATGAACTCTGAGAGAATAAACCATCAGGTTAACCTTTGGTCACTGGAAGAATGTAAAACATCTCAGATTTATTCCCCAAATCCAATCCAGGTTCTCTCTGAGCTGAACAGTCTGTACAAGACTGACACAGCTGGGAATTTCACAAATTCACCAGCCTGAATCTGTTGCTAGCTCTAGGGAATTTGTATGATTTGTGTTTGACAGTTCCTAAAGACCAGAATCCATCACTCAAACCTGGTGGAAAATGCATCCAAAATCCAGAAAGTTTAAAAACAAAACAGACCATCATCCTGAAAGAATTTGTTCCGCATAGTGATTGGAGTCGCTCTGTTTTCTCCAAAGGGATATGAAGGAAGATTAAATTTAATTGGTCTAAACCAAAAATGATTAATTGCTAAATGAACGTGTTTAGCAGTAGTGAAGCAAGATAAGCTTGTTTGGAGAGGAAGGAGATTTATGGCCTGATCATCATACCGTTTGCTTTTACACACTTGGTTCACATGGTAAGAAGGTGTGGTGCCTGGGGAGAAATGGCAGTACAGGTTGCTAGTGTGGCAAATTAATTCCTCAAAACAACAAAATCTGTATGGTTGCATCTTCACTGCCTGCATCGTTGTATCAGGATGAATATCTCTCCTGGGGCTGGCTCCAGCTCCAGGGCTAGAGCAAACTGGTCATGAACATGCAGAAGGATCCTTTTTCCTGAACAAAGTTTGCACCTGTTAGTAATCCCGTAGCCTGAATTGCATCTGAAGTGTTTGAAGATGATGGTAGAGAATGCAGAAAGAGGAAGAATTGAATCTCCTTATTTAATTTTTTCCAACTGTTTTCTTTCTTGTTCAACACAAAATAGCTGGAGTGGTGGTGGTCCTCCCTCCTCCCCCACAGCAGGTACTGCTGATACTCCACCTTCATGGTCCCTGTTCCTCTGGCAAAGGAGGTATCTCCCCGCACAATGGGTGATATTATCCCATATCCATCACAGGGACTTGAAGAAGGTTGTAGGGCTAATGTCATCCCTGCTGTAGATGCCGAACTTCAAGCCAGTCTGGAGACAGTACATGTCCTGACTCAGGTTTTGTTCATCACCTCAGGATGTGACTCACTGGCCTGCTCATTGGCCCTACTCCAGAAATTTGGATCTTTCTCTAAACAATCCCAATCTTGATGAGTCTGTACTCTAAAGGATCTCTGTCATGTCAGGAAGACTCTGAGCCAGAACTGAGCTGCTGCTACTGAAGTGTGGGTTTCTGGCAGGACATGAAAGAAGCATTAATGCAAAGCTGCCACTGAGCCAAAGCCAAGATTTATTGAGGGTTTTGGCTAACTCTTTTTTGTGACATGTGGCCACTTGGTCATTTGCCATTAGCTTTAATGGGGAAGCTATTATCTGGGGGTGGTGTGGCCTTCTGAGAGCTGTAAGGTTAAGCGAGTGGTTTGAAAGGAGACAGAAATGGGTGCTGTGTTGTGCTGAGCCCCTTGTCCCTGAATGAGACTGAGCTGTTACAGAGAAAGAAGGTAAGTTTTAGGAGACTCTTTGGCTCTGAGCAGATCCTGAGCAACCCATGTGCTGACCTGGCATGCAGTGAGGGGAAAAGCAGTCCACCTTGTGCACACAGTAACACATAAGAAACCCCAAATCCTGTCTCAGAAATTGTCTCTTTCCATTGCACAGAAGGGAAAAAACATCCTGGAGCGATAATGAGCACTGAAATGATCAGCCAGTGTGATCCCAGGCAGCAGAGCGCTGGCTTCATCTCTGCAGGCATCCCTGTCTATTCTGTTCCTAGGCCAGCAGATGTCCCATTGGCACCGACACCTGCCAGCTTTGCTATGTTGTTTGTATCACAGATGGGCTGATGACCCCTAGGCCTCAATCCCGTTGTGCTCAGTAAAACCCCCAATCCACTACAAAAGTAGTGCTCAACTGCTTGCCCAGGTCTAACTCAAACAGTTCTTCTAAAAGCTGTTTCATGTCACACTCACTGCCCTAGGACCTGCCAAGAGCTGGGGGGTAAGGCCGAAGCCACAGCTCATCTTCCCATCCTTGCTCACTTATACATCTCCCTTTTACAGCACCGGAAGAATTAAATAATTTGGCTTTGAGTAATTTGTCTCTGCTGGAGGCAAACTCATGAAGTGGGTGAACCTGGAAGTGATGGTGGCGTGCGTCACTGTACCTGGCTGTAACACTGATGCCTGCCATTCCCCGTTGGGTTCTGAAGCCTTTGCAAAGGGTGACTCACCTTTTTTTTCCATCTGTCCCACCTAGATTTTTGGCTCACCTGGCAGGGATGAAGCTGCCAGGCAGTAGCTGGAAGCTGTGCCTGCACCAGGCCACTGTGGGGACGTGGCCCAGTCATCAGCACGGATCCCTGCGTCCTCCTGCTGAGAGTCCCCCACCGCAGTGGGAAGGAAGATCTGATGTGACTGCTGTTCTGCTTTTAAATACACAGTAAGTTTAAAGCATAGTAGATGAACTGTCCTGATGCTTTCTGGAAAAACTTAAAGTTGCTGCCCAAGACTTTCCCTAAACTATTTTTATTTAACAAAAACCTACCACGCTGACAAAACATGATATAACTGATATATGTGATATAACTGGATGACCAATCGGCCACTTACTACGCAGTAAAAATCACAGCACTGGAAATGTTTGTAGTAATAAGAAACACCTGACAGTGCCGAGAGATTATGCTGCTAGCTCCATCGCAAGTCTCATTCAGTGTTATGTGCATAACACCGTAAGAAATTACACTCAAGAAAGGAGGGAACTGTTTAATAGACATCTAGTCTGGATAACTTTGTCACTTCTGCAGTAGTGATTATATGCTAACGATCTGATTTCACACTGCTTATAATATCCACAGCATAGTATTCCTTACTGCACTTTACCAAAAGTTAAGTCCTTATTAGCCTTTGTATTTCCACCAGTGTTTTTATCCAGACACCATCTCTCTAAGTAGGTAATTTTATGGAGATTGGTGAATTTATACTCACAAACACTACAACGTCAGGGGAGAGTTATATTTGTACTACTTTTCAAATGGAGAAAATTTTCAAATCTGCAGTGGTAAGACTTTAAATTGTGCAGTATAGTCTCACTTTCCTTTAAAAAACAGGATCCACAAATGCCATAGTTTGAAAATATGTACTCATACTTACCCTGCCAAAGAAATGTTGCTCCTGACAGCATGCTCTTGGTATTTAGTATTCTCTCTTAATTAATAAATGTTCTTATCTTTCCTGTGCTTTACCTTGTCTAATAAACAGTCCCGACGGCATCTGTTTTTATTTTTAGGAATAAGCGTGTTGTCATATTGAAACCATATGTTTGCCAGAGCTTGCCTTCTATCCTCTCCACAGTATATATAAGCAACCACACTGATTCATTCTCAGAGTGCTATCTTTGAAAATTTGGACTATTTTTATTAAACATAACTCTACTTTTTTCCTCCCTTTTCCCCTTTCTCCTGCATTCTCTCCAGCTATCTCTAGCCTCCTGAAATGCAGTTGTGGACAGTGAAAAAATGAATAAATTGAGAACATATTAGAAAGAGGTTCGTCTCCATATGGAGGATGATTAACATCCATTTGAAAACTGGGAAGATGGTGTTACACTGACCAGCTTTTACCCATGCACCTAAAATACCCATACACCTATGAGGGATGCCAGGTCTGTGACCCATGATAGAGCTCAAGTCCTGGAAACAGCGTCGCAGCAGAGCACTGCTGGTCAGCCTCACCCCTGATGTAAAGAAAGGGACGTTTCCTCTGTGATACACAGCAGAAAAGGATCTAAACCTCCACCTTAATCCTTCCTCACTGATGTCCCTCTCTGTGAAGGATTTGTGGTTTCTCCTATCCCCTGAGTGCTTTTTGCAGGCTTATCATGTGTTTCTACTTGAGACCAACCGAGGCTGATGTGCACAATCTGGACTCCCTGGGACATGCTAGCAGGAAGAGTGAAGGGGACAGTGGCTCTGGTGGCTTGTCACCTTTTGGGGGGGCTGCCCACAGCCCTCAGAGCCAAGCAAGCATCAGACCTCTCCCACCTGCCATCTGCCTGTTTCTCTCATCAATGGGAGCTTTTTCAAGGGCAGGTTTGTACGTCTAACACTTGCTGGAGTCAGCTGGAGGCTCAGCTCCCCAGCCAGCCCACTGTACCAGCTAAAATAATTGTAAGTTAATGAAGAAATCAGTAAGAGATTGTCTTGCTCTTTTCTAGGACAGGATTGTCTTGCTCTATATCTGCTTCATGATAATGAATGGTGCAAAATGTATGTGAGGGCACCTCAAAGCAAGCTGGATTTCTCCTGATGTTAATAAAACTCAGTCTCAGCTTCAAATGGCTCAGTCTAATTGCAGCCGTGACTCAGAAAGTGCAGTACAAAAACAGGGAGAGAGAAAAGAAGAAACTTCTCAGACCTCAGCAAAATTACAGTAATGTTCAGGGCTGCTTTTCTGCTGGAGTGGAACAGCATGCTGACATCTGTTTGAGATGCATAGCAATGTGCGTTTAGTATCACTGCAGCACCACCATTCAATAACAAGTCAGTTGTGGTCATCAGTATGGATGTGGTGTTGAAAACCTGAACTGAGAAATCTGCACTATGTAACCTTTTCTTATTCCTAGAACGAGAATTGTTCGAGTGAGCCTTCATTGCCCAGCAGCCTTTGGAAATGAGCTTTAGCCTTTGCTTTGGACTGAGGGACAGAGAACACGGAGAGATTTCCAAACCTAATGCCTGCTGACCTCAAGCCTCTGAGCCCGGTGTCTTCTCTCTGGGCCACAACTCTCTGAAAGCATGGTGAGTACCAGGAGAGCTATTTTAATGGCCAAGAACCCATACAGATCCACTAGAACCATAGAAATCAGCTTGAGTGTCCTTGCATAACTGCAAGAGAAGCAGAGTGCTGAGAATCAGGCAGGATTGTGCCCATAGCTCGGTTTACAAAAATGTGCCAGATTAATAGGCTTAATCATGACTGACATTGAGTAAGAGGCAAGAACGACTAATCAGATGCTAACTTAGCTGATGCTGGCATAACTGAAAGCCTGGGGGCATAGTCCAAGGATAAAAACATAACTTCTTATCTAACCAAGGAGTCATTTGTGCACCACTAGTTACGGCGTGTTCTTAAAAAAGGAAAGAAGGAAAAAAAAAATATCTGTTGCACATGAAATTATTTTATGCCCCACAAATGATAAGAAAATAAAGTTAAATGTTCTTGCATCCAATCTTTATAGGGGAAAAGCCCATCTACAGTTAACACGTTGCAAAGTCTACTCACTCTATGTACCTAGGATGCGGACAAATCCTGGCAGCCCGCATGTAACATGGGATTGTGTGGATGAAATCAAAATGAGTGTATATCTAAGATATTTCAAAACCTAGTTTGGGGATATTTCTTGCTATTTGGAGTTTGCTAGGATACACAGGGCCGCCCTACTCCTTGGTTCAGTGAGAGTTCAGGCAGTCTGGCAAGCCTTTCCTTTTGGCCAAGGCTCTTTTTCTGGCAACACATCTCCCTATTTCTCAAGACTCTTCTTTCCTCCAGATTCAACAGGATGTTGAACTGGATCTCACAGAACAGCTCATGGAAAGGAAAGGATCTCTGACACACAACAACGTCACTGGAGAGGGAGCAGTAATGTCAAGGAAGGTGTCTGGAAGGTGAAACCAGGATTAAACCAACCACTTCAAGCTATATTGCATTAGTGAAATGCATGACTGTGTTTTACTTGCAGTAAAACTCATGACTCTTAACAATGAAAGAACTTTCTGTGCAAAATTCAGTAAATTAAATAATCCCAGAGTCCTGTGGGAGAAACTGGAATTGCCCTTCCACGAGACAGGCCTTTCCCAGAAAAGCCTGTCATGGGTCAGCATGAGATGCAACACCATACACCTGTTCGGGAGTCTGTCCGATTGCTTCCAGCCAGTTCCATTTTCCTCACTTGCCATTGCTTGAAACCTTCTGCCGTAACAACCTACAGCTGTAACCAAGCTCTTGCTGAGTGGGAGCTCTGTGACACTGTGGCTGGCCTGGGGCCAGGAGAGGGAAGACCTGGGTGATGTGGATGGTGGATGAGGGTGACATCATATCTCCTCAGCCTAGTGGGGAGGGTAAAAGCACGAAGCTGGCTGTGAGAAGCCTTCATTTTCTCCCTCCAATAACTCAAAGTGTGATCTGATGAGCATCACTACGTCTGGTGTCTCTTGGCAGTGCCACAAGCTCTGATTGCTGACCTACCTTTAACCTTTAGCCAGCTGTGACACTGACTCATTTTCTTCTCCAGCTTCAAGTGACATCACTCGATCTTCCTCCAAGGGCTGGTAGTGGGTAGCCAACAAAGGTAATATCGACACAACATGGGTGTTATTTGACGTGACCACTGCTCTGCCCTGGAAGAGCAGCTCATGTGTGTGAACGCCCCTCCGCAGCCCTTTTCAAAATGTTTGCACAGGGACAGCCATAAACCATGCTGTATTGACCCAAAGATGCAATCCAAGTTGTTTGAGTCTAGGCCTTATCTACATCATATTATCAGGACTCAGAGCCCAGATGCACCCCAGGAAGGGAGGGGACTGCGCGCGCGAGAGAGGGAAAGGCTTCGTCCCTTCTCTCCTGGCGCGGGGAGGGGACTGCGGGCAGAGCTGGGTAATGATTTGTCATTTCAAGGGCTGGGATGTCTCTTCGCGGAGGAAACCTTGGCCATGATTGACAGCGGGGCCGTTTTCGCCTCTTCCCTTGCTGTTGACAAGTAATAATGAAGCTTTGTCAGTCCATCATGGACATGGATATGCCCGATTATGTCGACTCCTTGGATTCCTCTTATACCATGCTGGAATTTGAAAACCTGCGAGTGCTTCCGAATAACACTGGTGAGATTTCTGTTCACTTCCTCTTGAATAACCTCTACTACCCTTGTCAAAAAGCTGAATGCCTAGAAAAGGCAGATAGGAGGTGCGGGGCAAAGGGTGGAAGGGGTAATATTTAAGCAGCTGGCCTGTCAACTGCTGTTGCGTCTGCAGTTACATTTGGGCTGAAATGGGACCCCTTCCCTTAAGGATCGTATTTTGAGTTATTCCTTCCCTTACTGTGCTAAGTCTCATGTTTGGAAGAGCCTACAAGGCATAGCAAATGTTGGTGCAACTCCTGATGGAACATCATAAGTTTGTCCCCATGTATGACTTACGAGAGATGCTGGTGTTAATATTTCATCATTAAAAAATTATGTTCCGTTCCCCTCTATGACCGAAGTTCAAATTTAATCCTTGGAAAAGACATCATCTCTATTGTTACAACAGACCGTGTGTCCGATTTTACTTGTTAGTAGGTACATAGGTTGAGAAACAATATCCAAATGAATATTTATCTTACACGCTTGCTACCAAGATTGTCCAAAAGTCTTTACAATGCACGCAGAAACTGCCTGTGAGACCTAAGTTTTTTCGTACGAACACTTCCGCTTTGTTCACAGAAATAGAGCGTACTGCACGGCATTTGGGATTTGAACAGTGAAAAATAGTCTGACTTAAAGGAAGTACTATTCTGTGATATTAACTGTTCATTGACTGAAAAAGGCTGTATTAGTCACAAAACACAGCTTATCATGTAGCTGAATAAGATTCCAATGTTAGCAATGCCTTTGGAGCATTTTGGCAACATTTCATTTAATTTGTTAAGAATCTTAGTGAAATTAAGAAGGGCTTTTCATTGTCTTGCGTTTACTCATTAATTGTTTCATCAAAAGAAATCAGGGTTTCAGAATAGCTTTTGCCCACAACGTAAAATAATTAGACTTATTAACAAAACGTAAAATGATCAGACTTGCTAGTCTGGGACATGGAGGATGTCAGTAGGCAAGTAAAGTTAAAAGGCCCAGAGAAATTTGAATTTAAAACCAACTTCAAAAAAAGTTCTGACTGTCCTAAGCAAAGGATTTTCAATTATTTTTGCCAGATAGAGTGGATCTTATTTCTTATTACTTTTGCCGAAAGGTTTCCATCCGCTGTCCTACTCCAGAAATGTTATTCAACACAGATGTTTCTCCTTGTCTCTGAGCAGCAAGATACTTTTTGCTTTTTACTATGGTACAAATTTTCTCAAAATTCACTATATTTTTGCCAGTTAAAGTACTAAAATCTTTTGGGGGCTCTTTACATTGTTTCATTCAGTGGAACTGACAGGTTCAGTTTTTCTGAAGTTTACCTAGATCAGTATTGGGTTATTTGCCTAGCTGTTAATGAGTAACCAGTTCTCTCAGGAACTAGCTGTTTTGAAATTAGCTTGTTTGTCTTGGGTAAGTGTCCTCTTCTACAGTTTGTAAAAATAACTTCAAAAAAGAGCTGAAATGTCCATGCACGGAAATATTCTACTAATCAACTGAGTTCAGTTCCCGCATACACCCTGAAAGGAGAGTTCACACAGATACTCTATAGTTCCAGAAATGTTTTTAAAAATTGTCAAAATCAAGAAATAAGCTCATTTTAGGTAAAGTTTGTGAAAATATAAAGTATTGTTTTAAACTATGTATTTCTCAGTGTGTAACACTGTTCTTTATCTCCTTTATTGAATCTAACAGCAGTGCTGTGTGTGAACACAAACGGGATGGAGTACAATGTGTATTTTAATGGAATTAGGACTGATTCCTACATCCTGAGCAATTTTTTTAGTGAAAAATGGAATATTTTCAAATAAGAATGCTTTTTTAAAATGAATTATTTCCTTCTTTTGGATATGTTTTCATGAAAATTTTGGGTTGATTAATGGTGTGGAGAAATTTTCGTGATAAGCTTTCCGTTTCAGAAAGCTGTTATAGTTTTGAGTTACGCTTTAATATATATTTTGGATTCTCCACCTTTAAGTAGCGCATAATTTGCCAAATATTTTGAGATTAATTCAAAAAAAAAAAAAAGGATAGAACGCATTATGGGGGTGGAGGAGGAGTACAAAAAGTTGTCTGTTTCAAAGAAAGAATGGCAAAAGGAAATGAATGAAAATCAAGGCTAATCCTGCCTTTCCTTTACAAAATACATGTTGTAGCTGCAGAAATGTATTTGGTGCAAACCAGTTTCCTGTATTTTAGCTGCCATTAAAAGGCGTATTCTCACCTCGTTTTTATGTGCTGTTAATACCTGTTTCCTCACACTCTCGTCAGCGTTGTCATTTTGCTCAGTACCTTGCACGGACTCTCGGGCTGCGGCAGCGGACACCTCCTCCCGCGGCAGTGCTTGTTTCGCTGTCCCAGCCTGCCAGCACGGTGCTGAGCCCTGGGGCACCAGCGTGACACTGGGGAACCCCATTCCCAGCCCAGCTGCAGCCTGGCCCCGCAGCCCGTGAAAAAGCCATCAGGGATATTTTGCCAGGCAGAGGGTAGAGAGCCCGGCTGAGCCACAAGCGCACGCGCCTGTGATGAGCTCTGACCTTTCTGGTTGTTCTGGCCCACACTTGGCCCAGCTCTTGGTGTTAGCCCTGCTCTGGCTCAGTATTTGCATGCCCACATTTTGCAACGGTGGTTTTGGGCAGCTAGTTTGAGTGTGCATGTGTGCCCTCAAACTGCATTTACCTGCTCTTTGCATTCTGGCCCCACATGTGTGATTCAGCATATGGGATACGTCTCTATTAGCTGCAAAGTGTGCGTGCCAGAGCCAAGACCGGCTTCGGTTTCTAGACATGTAAAAGCTAAAGCCATTTTGGAAATCATTGCAAGGTTATTGTCCTACAGAAAAGTGTGTTTAGAAGAGATAGGGAGTGCCTTGAAGAGTTCAGAGTCAGCAAAATAATGGAAAGGAAAAGTGGCAGAGAGGTTTGCAGGGACCATGCCAAGCTCCAGCTCTGAGTGGAAGCCAGATACCATTTGCCAGCAGCATGAGACCACCCTCACTGTCATTTCTTGTAACTGTAAGACTTGACATCTTCATTTCAGCCCTGATTTAGTAATGATTTACATAACATGGGCAGTACGTAACAAAAATTGGTATGCATTCTGGCTGCGAGCTTGATGGCCCCCAAAAGCTGCTGAAGCTGCTGGGGTAATCTCCTCATTACTAGGCAGGCTGTCCTTTTCGACTGAAATCCAGATTTTTCTGCCCCTGCATATCCCACTGACTGTCCTAGTGAGGACTCTGGCCACAATGGCAGGTCTTCAGCTCAGTCTAGCACCCGTGCGAGATCGAGATGAGTTATGGTCTGGGCTTGTATGCCAGCAGCTACACCCCTTCAGGAGAAGTTTCAGAGCTATTGTGTTGGCCTGGATCAGGAACTGCTTGTTTTTACTGTAGCAATGAATATCTATAATCGATACACATCTCTGAGCAGCTCTCACTGGGGTGGTGAGGACAGTTGGGAATTTGTTTCTGTTGCTGAGAGCCGGCTGGACTTGGACCACATCCAGCTCACGAGCCCATCTCAGCGCAGCGCTGAGCACAGAGTTAAATGAAGCTCAGCTCAGCTTTGAGCAGGTTGGTAGCGCGTGTCCAGCAGGGCTGAAGTAGATGGTCTCCGTTTCTCAGCTGATTTCACAAGCAGGGAAGTGCGCTGGGAGCGAGTCTGGCATTCCTTTACCTTTTGTAGCAGATAGAAGTCCAGGAGAAACCCAGACATTCCCCAGATCTTGGGTAGGGTTGAAAGCCACACCAAAACATTCTTCCTGCACACATGGTATTTGTTGTGCATTTGCTCTCCTCTGTGCTATTTTGCATTTGGAACTCATCATTAGTCAATAACCTGGTTTTATAAATAGCGTTATTAATTAAAATTAACCATTACAATTAACAGGTGCATACTGGCTGGGGACTTTCCTTTTCTTTCTATTTTTTACTTTCCAGTCAACTCCATCCCCATTGAAAAAGACACATGACTACGTACCAGGAGCTAGACTTTTAGGTATATACACTCCCAGTCTGCCCTAATGTATACCTACCCAGCTGAATTGCAGTCTGTGGGCTTGTTCGTGTTTTCACAAGTACAAGTGAGGGTAAAATTTAGCTCAAAATTTAACTTCCATGGGCCCTCACATGTTCAGAGCATGGAAGGACCTGGGTCCTTCCTGAAGCAAAACTGGATTTAGGGCCAGATTATGAATTTCTTCCTCTCATTAGCAAGCGGTTCCTTGTACGTCCTACTGACATAAGGAGGAAAAAGTCTTCTCTGATGAGTAAATGCTTTCCAGCATCAGGGGATGTTTTGCAATCTGAACTCAGCTAAGGAATGAGGAGTCCATTGGAGACCAAATTGTATAATTTTGGCTTGATTCCTCTGAAGTCAGTAGAGAAAGCATGGGTGGAGTGGGGAGAAAAATTGGCTTTCTTATCTTTATTTCTGTTGTGCAATTTTTTTAATGGAATCCAGCACACTCGGAGCATTTGTTTATGATCACACACTCGTTCAAAAAACAACAAATGGACAGACTAACTGATATATAAATATTTAACGGTAAGTGCAGTTATGCTGGAAAGAGTATTCTAGTACTGCTCATTCTGTACTTAATTATCAAGCATTATAAGACTAAGAAAATCAGTGTAAATCACCGTTAAGCAGCTCAGACATAGACCAGGTTTCCTGCTGACAAAGGTCAGATCTGGGAGCATCTCATGTGGGTTTGGGAAGAGAGAAATTTCTGTCATTATGACCTAAGAAAGATTCAAGTGCTCCATCTCACTACAATCTACTTATTTATTCATCCCTGTATTAGAAGGTGGCATTTAGATTAAAACATTTTGGGGGCGCAACGGGAGGAAAACTGACTTTCATGTTTGTACAGCATGAATCACAGTCGGTCCTGACCTTGTCCATTAGCCAGTATAAAAAAATAAGCGGTTAATATTAAAAATAAAAACTGACAAATTACTAGAGTTATTAACGACGTTAAAGAAAATGTAAATATCTTTTCGTCCCAAAACAATTATGGAAAAAAAATCACTTTAAAGACTTTTTTCCTTAAAGCACAAACATGTAAGTTTTTCAGAGTTCATATAATGTTAAAGATTCATTCGCTCGCTAAAAATACCTAGTTCTTGAAAAGCTAAAGCTGTTTCAGCTTTTTCTTTTTTTTGGCTCTTGATTACAATTTTTATTGCATAGCAAATATTCTCACTACAAATTTTTGATGTGTATTCATATACAAAAATAGCGTTCTCTCCCTCTCTTGCTCTGCATACATACATGTTGTGCGAGGATGATCCAAAGCTATTTTTATGCATTATGCTTTAGAAAACCTTCTCTTGACCGTCCACCTTAGGGCCCTTCCTTTCATGCCAGTTCCTCCCCTGTGAGAAACCTTCTCTAAGGTTTCCTCGTTGCTCCATACAACAGCAGCGGGGTTTTGCTTGGTCCTGTCTGATTTTCCTGCGGGGTGGGATGCTGCTTGTCCCAGAAATTTTGCCCAGGTCACTGTAGCATGAGGTTGGCTCCTCTGGAGCGAAAGGCATGCTCCCAAAGGAACAACAATTTCATAAACCCGTCCTGCCGCGAGTGCCCAGGTCTGGACAGACTACGCACACATTCCACCTCCAAGCAAGATGTAAACAGTGTCATCTGGGTCTTTTCAAGTGTCTCGTTTTTTTTTCCAAGCTATGCCTCAAATTAGGAGGATTAAGAGGGCAGCAAGTCTGGTGGTTAAGGGAGAACTTTAAAGGTGGATTTTCAGCAGTGTATACACACGGCCCTGGCCTGGCAGGGGCAGAGCTATTCCTGCCCCAAATGAGCGAGTGCAAACAGAGGCCATGACAGAGGGCATTCATATGACCTAATTTTAGGTGCCTAATTTAGAAGGTAGATCTTTCTGCACCCCTCCGAAACCAGTAGAAAGCAACAGGCCTCTTCAGAGGGCAATTCAGAGAATGACCTAGACATAGGAGAACTAAGCCGACCTTTGTGAGAGCTACTACCCTCTCTTCTATCTGCCGCGGAGCTCAGAGCATCAGCCTGTTATCACTGAGTAGTTCATCCTTCCTGTCTCTGTTGTCTCCCCGCTGCCTTCTAATTATTGAGGCTAATGATGTCCTTTCCACTGTCTTCTGTGGGCTGGTGCTTTGAAGCATGTTCTTCAGATATGTGACTGGGGAGGTTGCTCTCTGCCCCTTAAAAGTATATATCTCACATCTGGACATCTGGACAAGGTTTCTCTGCACACAGCACAAAAAGTAGTAGGAATTGTTCAATTCTCATGAACGCACTGAGGTTATGTGCATTGAAATGTTTCAGTTCACTGAGGCAATGCAAAACACCAAAGGTGAGAGAGTTGCTCTCAGCTGAGGATGAGAAGGGCATGACTGGCAGTCTGGAGGCTTTGTGAACAACAGATACCACGTGTGCACGGGTGCTTGGGTGTGCAGGGCAGGCTCAGTGCATGGCCTGCGATTTGCTACCAGGTGATTCTGGTTTCTCTCTCGGGGAGGTCTAAGGGGCTCTGTGCTCTGCCTGCAGAGGCCATCGCAACTGAGTCAACGAACACCAACCTGCTCACCAATGGCATCGGCTCCCTCTGCTCCATTTGCGGGGATCGGGCAACTGGCAAGCACTACGGAGCATCCAGCTGTGATGGGTGCAAGGGCTTCTTCAGGAGGAGCGTCCGCAAGAACCACGTCTATTCCTGCAGGTACTGACCACTGCTATTATAAATTTGTACAGTTTATTGGCATTGTACATGACTTGGGGTGGAGATCAGGACTTACAATGGGGCGCCCAGATGATGAATTAACATGATGTGAGCGCTAACATAACACTGCAACTTAGCTTCTGACCTGTAGAGAGGGAACTAAGGAGCAAGGGGCTCCTAGCTTGCCTTAGACCTTGACACCTTTTGTGACACTGAGCAATCCAGTTCATGAGTTCCTTGTCACTATTTTACCCATGACACCCACAAGAAACTTATAGATTCAAGGGTTGACATGTGCCTAAAATGTAGGTATATCTTCTAGGTGTGGAGGGACACTGCTACCTCCTCACAATCTAGTAAGGGAATGCCAAAGTGGAGAAAGACCAAAGATCCAGAGATTTCTTTTCAAATGAGACCTTTCCTGCTTTTTCCAGTAATATCTGACATGAAAGCAACAGTCTTCAAGAGCATATCATGTCTGAAACCTTCATCTCCACCACAGCTTCTCCATTTTTACTGCCAAACATATTAAAATACATACACTGACGTGTCACTGGCTACTTTACAATTGCCCCAAGAACCTACCATGGACCAGTAATGGTTCAGGTCCACATATACACAGGTATACATTTGAGTGATTTTTTTTGCCAGGAGGAGGCTATAAATTATACAGCAGCTATCTTGGTTGATCTTTGAAAATGGTGTTTATTTTAAAGCAGGAGGAAAAAGATAAAATAAAGTGGAAGCCCTTCGTTTCTAATTGAAACCTGGAAGTTCCCTTTTTGTTCCAAAGTTTTTCCTCCTTTAAGGACGTTCCAAATTTTTGCACCACGAGTCACCCTGTTTGTTCAAAATGCTCCTGGGCTACTCATCACTCCCGAACACACCAGCCACGACAGACGCTCTGGTTGATAGCACTGCCCTCCCTCATGATGATCATCCCAGGCACTGTATGATCCCAGCAGGAGGAGGAAATAGCTACTACTGATTTTTTTTTTTTAAATTCCTCCTGGGAGCATGGTCGTTGCCCTTCCCCAGGAATCCATGAATTACTGTGAGGTATTTGGCAGTTCAGGGAAGGGCTAGAGAGCCAAAGCCAAGCAGATGGCAAATACTCCGCTGTCTTTGAATCCTTATTTGGTGAGCAGTGCTGTTTTTAGCACAACTTGGAGCTCTGTTGTTTATCGCAGACATGAATTCCTTGGAAAGTCTTAGAGGCTTTGTACCTTTGGCTTCAGACCAGCCCTTGAAACTGCTTCAGCTTTTACAACCTGATGATGGTCCCTGAGCAACCTGCACTGTCTCTTCTCTCTGTGCCAGATTCCTGTTCCCTTGCTTTACCCGCTGCAGTGAAGGCTGCCAAGCCTACATAGGCCAGCTCTTGTGGCACATACGGTTTCTCAAATCCACCATGGAAATGAAGAGGAATTAGGAGTCTATATGCCTCCAAACAATGCTGAATGAGCTAGAGGCACAGAAGAGCTTGTGGGACATAGTGTAATGCATGTCCCAACATGTCCCCCAGCTCAGCATACCCAACAGCTGGCTGAAAGGGGGAGATGGAGTTCATGTCCTGCCAGGCATCAGGACACCTTGAGTCGGAGTCACGCTTTCACAGCCAAAAGCCTCATAGTCCTCGCAGGGTGAGTGGTCTCAGCCACGCTTCCAGCTAGCATAAGCCCAGCAGTGGTGGAGGTGAGGAATCAGGCCAAGCCAACGTTTGATATGATCCCTTTCTGACAACCCCTTTGGCTCTTTCCCAGGTTCACACACTGAATAACACGATGAAGAGTGGGATTGCATTTGGGGCTGCCCAGGGTTACCAAGTAAGGCTGATTGCTCCATGTTTCTTCCATCTCCTCCCAGGTTCAGCCGACAGTGTGTGATAGACAAAGACAAGAGGAACCAGTGCCGATACTGCAGGCTGAAGAAATGCTTCAGGGCTGGCATGAAGAAAGAAGGTAGGTGCAACTGGACGTCAGGACCCGGTATCATTTCAAACTGTCTGCTACTCCCACTGTGGCAGAGGATGGTGGAGAGCAAAGAGGGCCCTGACATCAGGACACTCAGGTCACAGTGAGAGATTTCTTGTTCTCACAAGAAAACCCTGTTTCCCATCTCAGTGGATGGAAATTTCAGCTGGAGCCCTGAGCCAGTATTCACTCAGACTAGATTATTTTGGGAGGGGCTGCTCTCTTTGGGATATTTTTATACTGGGAAAGGGATGGGCTTCTTCAGGGAACATTTCAGAGCATCTAAAGCCAGATTTTACCTCTGAATTGCCTGTGGAAAGCATTTCTCAACAAGCTGAATCTATAGATGGTCTTCACCATGCCAAAGTTACTCTTGATAAGTTACTCTTGGTATTCTTTTTGTATCTTTTCTTAAATAGACATTTAGATCCTTTGTTTCTCTATCACCTGTTTGTGGAAGTGGTCACACAGGGCACCTTTCATGCCCCATGAAGTGGGAGGGAAGCTGATAAACCATGCAACACAGGGCATGTGTGTGGCTCCCGGGCAGAGTAATGGAGTCACTGCCTGGCCTTGGCATCTCGCTCCCACTCTCAGGTGCAGTTTTGTTTATTTAGCCTGTAAGTGCTTCACAACAGAAATTTTCTTGCTATGTACCTAACTGGGCAGTTCCTAATCTCAGCTGTAACAATCTCAGCTAGGATCTGCCCTCATAAATCTCATAAACACTAACAGTTGACTACTGCAGCATGATGTTTGGTGATTGCCTTGGCAGATGCTCCTCTAACTTGCTGCAAACCCTCGAGTGAGGTACAGGCAAAACATGATGCCCTGGGGACTGAGACCTGTTTCTCCATGGTGTAGGACACTTAGGCAGGGCTCCTGAGGGCAACTGGATTCCGTGTCCATCCTAGCTGTGTCCTGCTGAGTCTGGACCTGCATCAGAGTCAAGCCCTTGAGCATTACTGTCATTGTGGTGGCAGCATGATTATAGAGTGACTATTAGTGCCAGTACAGGTGGGTCAGTCAAATACTAGCTGGTGCTTTTTGTTGCATTTCACACTATTTCCATGTTAAGAGACACAGGCGGACTGTGATGAGACGCCTGGGGTCTGGTGGTCATTGGAAGATCATCCTTGCAGGACACTAGAGGAAACACTAAATGTTACATGTTCCTAATGCTAGATGAGAAACAAACACATCCCTAAACATACGTCTTAACTTCCTAGAGCCACTTTTCCTAGGAAAATATGGTGCCTATTACAGCATTTCTGGTCACTGATCATTCAGTGTTTTCATGGTGGGAGAACATCGATGATACTGTTTTACTTACTGCAAGTTCTTTGGGCAGAGACGTATTTTGTACTCCAAGTCTGCACAGTTCCTAGCAAATTGGGGGTCCAACCCATAACAGAGGGGATGTCCTCTTTAACTGCAAGTAGTAGGTGATAGTCACAATACTCTTCGCACCTCATTTATGCTGATTTCCAAATCCCTGACAGCTAGGGGTCGAGTGATCTGGAAAGGAACTTAGAAGTGAGTATCCATGCCACAGGATTAAACATCCCTCACCATAAGAGGTGAAATCATGGTTCCACTGGAGCTACGGGGAAATTTGTCACCAATTTCTGGTAATTCATAAGATTGCACTGATGATGAAAAGAACTTCTTTCCAAACTTCTGACCATATCTGTGTTCTCCATTTCCTGGAGAACACAGATATCCTGCAATATGACATAAATAAAGGCAGCAAAAAATGCCTGATGGCTTAGTTTAGAGGAAATAAGTAACTATGGAAGCTGGGGTGGGGTGAAGGAAAGAGGAAAAAAGGTAATCCTTAAAATAATAAAGACCAAACCAAAGCTGAATGTCAGGATCTAGCCAATTTGACATGGAGATGAAGTCAGTCATTGATGTAGCAATTTCCACAGCTTGGAAATGGTGAAATCTGGTTATCAGCTCCATTCTTTGAGGTGAAGCATGATTTTTTTAATTGGTTTTATGGTAAAAGTTATAAACCCTTGGCTTCTTCATTCATTATCGATTGCAGCTCCATAGAAGATGACTCATTTCAGGTTCCACATAGTCACATTCTTTGAAACTTTTTTATGAGTGCACAGTCAGGTTGTGTGCTAGCAAACTGCTCGTGTGTTTGGAAAGACAGATTTTAAAGCACCTTGAGCAACCACTTTACAGAACTGAGCTGAAAAGAGCTGTGTGCACAGCCTGTGTGCAGAACTGTGAAAGAAATTTTCTTGCACAACTGTGTGCACACAAAGAACACAGTTATTTGCTTTAGGGTGGTTCTAGATTAATATTAAACAGTACTGTGAAGCGTTAGGGAAGAAGAGAAACCCTGTCTCAGGACAGAGCATTATTAGAAACATATAAAGGTTTGTGCATTATTTTCTGGTAGCATGCACTGATTTATGTCAAGGACCAGAGCCATGATGCTCGGCTCGGTTGTGTCCAGCTGTGACGGCACCAGCACGCAGTGGTTTGACACGCTCTGCCTTTGGCACACCGTTTTTCAGGCAGCCCATATAAAAACAATCAGAGTTTCCAGGGTGTGGTAATAACGTTGTTTACTCATAGAAGAGGGGAAGAAACTGGAAACGATCGTTATTGCGGCTGGTGTCTGCTGATACACCTGGGGTGGGACGGCTGGGGTCCTGTCACTCCCATGGCAGAAGCTGCTCCAGTCACCACCACCCTCTGCCTAAGGGCTTCGCGTGCAATAGGGGGAAATCCACCAGTCCCCAAATGTTCCCCTCTGGGCAAAACTAGCTGACAAGCTGGAATTTTTGAACCAGAGGGATTTTTTTCCCCCAATCTTCCTGTGTTGTAAGATGTGATGTGATGAATTTGGATCTTTCTTTCTTTCTCTCTCTCTCTCTCTTTTTTTTTTTTTTTTTTTTTTTTTTTCTTTTTTCCTGTTGGAAACAACTCTAATGTGCAAGAGATTTTGAGAAGCAATGTATTATCTAGCCTTGTAGAATGGCATTTTCTGCCCTAGGGGAAGCGGTGCAGCAGCAGGGCCATGAGTCCCAGCGCAGTTAATTTGGTGGGTGCAGGGCAGCCAAGCTGCGGGTCCTGCGGGTCTGAGTGGAGGCTGTCGTGGAAGGTGTCACCAGCTTCCTTTACCTTTCCTTGTTGGTATGGTCGAGACTTTAATCCTGCTTTCCAAAAGGACCCAGGAGTGTCCTGCATGGGAGCTGGATGCCTCCAGAGAGGATATTTGGCACAGGAACCTCTGAATTGGTCAGCCACATTGCAAAGGGATCCAGGTCCCATCAGCACCAGTAAGAGCAAGGAAGGGCCAAAACTTGAGGCTTGTGGAAAATCCACTCTCTAGGTTTCTTAGAAATTAGCTCACTAATTAATAATTCACTTTATGAATGACAAGTAAACAGGCATTGCGGTTGGGATGAGGCGAGGTAAAGGATTGCTTGGCTACTTTCTTGTCTCCTGAGGTGCTGTTATGATCTGGATTAAAGATTTTGGTCACTGCAGTATTAATGGAGAAGCAGTACACCAGATATTTAAACATCCAAAGAAAACAGTAGGATACTACTTTTAGCATCTTGCTGGGATCATATTTAACCTTGAATATATTAGTAGGGCATGCTTTTTCAGATGAGCCAGATCACCAAATCCCATTGAGCTGAACATCTAATAACCTTGGAGTCTTTTGAAATGCCCAGTGTTACACCGTCAGTTTACTAGTGAAAAAAAAGAAAGGTTAATGTTTAACCTCTCATCCCCGCTAAAGTAATTTATGAGCGTTCATGAACACCTTTAGTTTTATGCAGAAATAAAAAGAATTATTGTACCACCTACTGCCACATCATAGTAGGAGGATTTGAGGCTGGCTTTATTTATTTTTGTTAAATTGGACAGGTTTATAGAACTGTTTTGTCAGGATGTCTATCCTGTGTCCTACTTATAGTCTTCACATCTCTGCTGCCAGCTTTGGAAAGACTGGGGTCCCAGGTCATTGCAATGACAGATGGAAAAGTTAAAGGATCTTTGCTACAATATCAGAGACAGCTTGGGGGAAAAAAATATTCTTTGCAATTATTCAGACCCATCTACTCAGCCCATGCAGCAGAAAGGGTGACCAACAGCTTGTTTAGCAATACGATCCCAAACCCATCAGCATTAAATGAGGATGTTTATCAGCATGGAGCCATTAACTCACTGGCCAAAGAGGGTTTTAACCTGTGTAGTTACCGTGGAAAGTTACTGGTTTGCTGCAGTCCACTTCCAATCAATGCCTGTGCCCTCATTTATTGGCTTCCCCGGAGGTTCCTTGTCACATGCTCTGTGCCTATGTGGCAAGGTGGCAAGGACAAATTGTTTGGGAAACATGGGTTTGTTGCAATTCCACAAACACGCGGCTGTTTGCTCAAGAGCCCCCGCGGGTGCCCTGCAGCCCGCCAGCCTCCCGGCACGTTTAGCGCGCCCCAAGGCAGCAACGCCCAGCTTTGCTCCAGAGACCCGAAAACTCGACCGCTGGCTTCTCTGCGTCAGACGGAGAACGTGTTTATTTTCTCATTTGCCTCCCACAGTCAGGAATGAACTCCCTGCTGCTTCCCGCCCCCCGGGGCAAGGTCGTGCTGTTTCTCCCCATCCCGTTTCTCCGGGAAAAGCCCCGGCGGTGCCTTTTGGCCGGCAGCTTCGCCGCGAGCTGCTCCGCTGACATCTTCTCCCGCAGCAGCCGTTTCCAAGCCGGACAACGCGCTGCGCGGCTCCGGGCCTCTCCGGCTCAGCCCTCGCAGCCGGCACTGAGCAGAAAATGCCACAAGCAACCTCGGGGAAACGGCTGGGAGCAGCGGGCAGCGGTGGGGATTGAGCCCTTCCCACAAGTTTGCCTAATTCCCGTGACGGCGACGCTCACGGTTGAACCACTGTGCCCTCACCGCAAACGGCCTCTCCCTTACTTTTTTACGAGCCCAATAAATACAGCCATATAATTACCACATAGCAATAGATTAATTTTGCGGCAGGTAAAACATTAACTCCCTTTTGTATCTTATTCCTCAGCATCTTGGGTACTTTCAGTGATAACGCCAAAATCACCTTGAGAAAGTCGACCGGTACCATCCACTTACACTTGGAGGTTGACCTTATCAGCACATGAGGGAAGCGCTGAAATACGGGCCATAAAAGCGACTCGAAAGGAAAAGGGAACAAGGCTCCTTAAAGGCATCCGGGCTTCGGGGACTAGCAATAAGTCTGCCAGGTTTTGTAGGTCCCCTGTAAAATAAGATGCGTAGCTTGGTTAGTAAGGCAAAATTGTTATCTTTTCTTGTAAATGAGACAGAGGTGCTGGAGGGATGCTAACGCAGGCCTAGCAGAGCCTCTCGGGGCTTGTGGTTGCTTCTCTTTAACCCAATGCCCAGTAGCAGTGTGGACATGAAACACGGTCTGCTAGCCACTGCGGGTGGATACACAAGGCGGTGGTGTTGCAGACTTGCTTTCGTTCGAGCAGTTTTGAGGAGGAACCAGGTCCTAAGCTGTAGTCCCTCAACTACTTTTCACGTGACTAGTGCCGTATAAATAATTTATACAGTGATTTTGCTGGGGGAAAAATTTCTTAGGGGTCCTGGGTTTGCTCGCTATCTGGTGTAAGAGAATCCTGGTCCTTGAATGATGTTACTGAAGGCAAGAACGGGGCAAAACTTGTTGTGTGCCTTGACTTCAGCAAGGCTTTTGACACTGTCTCCCACAACATCCTCCTAGATAAGCTCAGGAAGTGTGGGTTAGACGAGTAGACAGTGAGGTGGATTGAGAACTGGCTGAAAGGCAGAGCTCAGAGAGTTGTCATCGGTGGCACGGAGTCTAGTTGGAGGCCTGTGGCTAGTGGAGTCCCCCAGGGCTCAGTACTGGGTCCCATCCTGTTCAACTTACTCATCAATGACCTGGATGAGGGGACAGGGTGCCTGCTCAGCAAGTTTGCCGATGATACCAAACTAGGAGGAGAGGCTGGTACACCAGAGGGCCATGCTACCATTCAGAGAGAGCTGGACAGGCTGGAGAGTTGGGCAGAGAGGAACCTCCTGAGGTTCAGCAAGGGCAAGTGCAGGGTCCTGCACCTAGGGAAAAGTAACCCTAGGCACCAGTACAAGCTGGGGGCTGACCTTCTGGAGAGCAGCTCTGCAGAGAAAGACCTGGGAGTGCTGGTGGACGACAAGTTGACCATAAGCCAGCAATGTGCCCTTGTGGCCAGGGTGGCCAGTGGTCTCCTGGGCTGCATTAGGAAGACTGTTGCCAGCAGGTCAAAGGAGGTGATCCTGCCCCTCTACTCAGCACTGGGGAGGCCTTATCTTGAGTACTGTGTCCAGTTCTGGGCTCCCCACTACAAGAGTGACATGGAGCTACTGAAGAGAGTCCAGCGTAGGGCTACGAAGATGATCCGAGGGCTGGAGCACCTGCCCTGTGAGGAACGGCTGTGAGAGCTGGGCCTCTTCAGCCTGGAGAAGACTGAGGGGGGATCTTATCAATGTGGATAAGTACCTGAAGGGAGGGTGTCAAGGGGATGGGGACAAACTCTTTTCAGTTGTCCCGTGTGACAGGACAAGAGGGAACGGGCAGAAATTGAACCACAGGAAGTTCTGCCTGAACGTGAGGGGGAATTTCTTCCCGGTGAGAGTGACAGAGCACTGGACCAGGTTGCCCAGAGAGGTTGTGGAGTCTCCTTCTCTGGAGATCTTCAAGCCCCGCCTGGATGCAACCCTGTCTAACATGCTCTAGGTGACCCTGTTGAGCAGGGAGGTTGGACTAGATGATCTCCAGAGGTCCCTGCCAACCTTGCTGATTCTATGATTCTATGAAAGCCATGCTTTGGAGAGTCTATTTTTCTCTTATTTATATCTGTGTAATAGCTGTAGCCTGAAAAGGCTCTTGTGCTGTGTAGGAGAGTGTTGCATCTTGTAAAACAGATACAGTTCCTTGCAGCTGTCACACAGTACTGCTAGGAGTCATTCAATTGCTTGGAGCTGCAAAATCAAAAATGGCTTTGATGGGACCACCCTATCCCCCAGGCTGAGCACCCGCCAGCCAAGACAGCACGCCCTGTTCGGGACTGAGCCGGCCGGGATTTAACTGCAAGGCTGCACCCCAAATCCCTGAAAACAAATACTATGCTTCTGTTGATAACAGAATATTGATTTTTTTCACCAGCTGCCTGTTTTCTGCCCTTTCACTTTGTTGGCCTCCCATCAGAGGCAGGGAACAGATAAGTGGTTTGATCTGAGCCCCCCAAAAAAAAAAAAAAAAAAAAAAAAAAAAAAAAAAAACAAATCCAGGTTCCCAAAGCCTGTGAGAAATGATACTTGGCCTTCAGAAGCCACTCACCCTCACACAGCAAGAGGCACCACTTGGAGACACTGTTCACAGGATGAGGACAGCCCAGCAGACGTGAAAGCAGTGGTCACCCGTGGTGTCAGCACCATCACCTTTCACACAGGCTCACCGGGGAGAAGGTACCGAGGAGACACCAGCTTTATCACCATGATCATGAATTTGGTCAGAGAAATGTGCCCTGTCCAAAGACAGATATCTGCTTTGAAGCAAGGCATGGTGGTGTTAGGAAAAGTCTCTAAACGTGGATGGCTAAATAGTTCAGGTTTTGCTGAATCTGCAAAAGTAGTGCTTGCTGGAGTCCTGGTGGCTGCCTGGGGAGGGCAGCCAGGGGACAGCCCGGCACTCCGGCAAGACAGGAGCTGGCTCTGCAGCAGCGCCCAGTTCTGCTGACCTGCAGATCTGGTGACAAACTGTCCTTTTTTGCAACAAAAGCCTGCTCTGTGGCATCCAAGGAGTTAAAGCACAGAGCAAGTAGCACTTTGACAGCTAAGTCTGAGTCATCCCTCTAAATAAAACCAAAAGGAGTCTGGAATTATAGTACAAAGAAGCGGAGATGTACCATATTATCACCACATGCTAAATCTTTCTACTCCCTCAGCATTAAGGAGCTGACAGCTGAATTTCTGAGCTGTACGTAGCCAAGACGTATGAGTTGTCAGGAAAATGTGGAGCCTATGTTCAAGTTCCTTCCTTCAGCTGCATCTGGGGTTGTTCTCCACTGGGCTGAGGTCTCAGCAGAACACTAGGGTTCAGGAGGCACACTAACACTGAAAACAAGGTTCTTCTAAGACCAAATTCTGCTTTTTGATTTGCTTCTGTTTTGCTTGGTTGCAGCAGTAGAGCCTGTTCTGTTCTCAGAGTCTGTTTTGCAAAAATAATCTGCTTAAATGCAATAAATCTGTTACGTTCAACATGCAGGAGCCACTGAGTATGAGGCTAGATATGGTTTGTGCTTCAAGGAAAAGGATGGTGAAAGGGGTGGAATGGACCTCAAAAAATCAGCTGTTTTCCTGATTCACCATGACAGGACTGTACCTCTCTGTTTGCAAAAACCCTATGGCTGATCTTCCCTGTTCAGTGGTCACTAGTACATCTGTGGATCCATGGCAGACCTCAGGCTTATTGATATCGTCCTAATTTCATGCCATCAAATGGAGATTTCATCCTAGTCACCTCTGTGTTAGGTGAAAGCTCAGTATGGTTGTGAGCAGACCCTATTTGCTCAATGGGGAAGCTTTTGCTGGCGTCTTAGCACTTCTCTGAATACTTGACACCTTATGTTCTGTGAATGATTTTCCTTGCTTAAGTGAATTTATAGTGTGTCCAAAGGCACTTTATATCACTGTTTCTAAACAAGATACTTTGAAACAAATTTGCAGTAAAGATTTCCATAGGCTTCCAACAGAAAAAAAATCCCTCCTAAATTTATTTATTTCCTTAATTATCTATCAATGTCATCTTCTAAGTTTTGGGCTCATTGATTAGGACTGATCTAAAAAAGTCAGCAGCATGATGAACAAGGCTGAAGGAAAGGTTTGAAGGAGGCCAGTGAATTTAAGCCTCCTTTCTTCTGAGTTTCTTTAATGAAATGTGTCTGCCTGCCCCTTCTCAGTGGTAGTGATGTGCCCATGGAGAACATTATCTAGGATGTCTCAGTGATGCTTTGAGGCTGCTTTGAGGTGGAGTTGGGGAATGGCTTTTCCAATGATGCCGTAACAGGAGACTGGTCCTACAGAGCAGATATTCTGCCATACTTGGAGTGAGGGGTCAATGAGGAGATGACAAAAATGGAGGAGAGGACAACACTCTGACAGTGTTGTGTGCCCTTCCAGGCCTAAGTAAAAGAGGCCAATGCTTACATGACCAAGCTCCCTCCAAGCTGTTGCATTAAGCCTCCCTGGAATCAGCTAACCTCCTGCAGAGGACACATTTCCCAAGGCAGACTGCAGTACCTCCCTCTTCTGCTCCTGTCCTTGGCCTTCTCATTCCCATTTTCCTGTCCTAAGGACCCATTTACTCTCATTAAAGCCCCATCCACTGTTTGGGGACCTCAGCAGAGAACGTGGAATTACAGGTGTTCACATGAGGTTGCCGATTTTCAGTTAACCATTTCAGAGGTGGAATGCTGAAAACACATCCCTATTGACTTAGAAAACGCGTAGCCGATTGCTTCTCTCTGATAGCAAACAGTAACTAACAGTTGTTACTAGTTATATGGGAAATTTGCATCTAACGCAACTGCTGCTCGCTCTCATTTTAGCTGTGCAGAATGAACGTGACAGGATCAGCATTCGCAGAAGCAGCTACGAGGACAACGGCTCGCTGTCAATCAATGTCCTCACTCAGGCTGAAGCCATGGCACAGCAGGTAGGAGATGCATGAACAACCTTCTAAAAGACTCTATATGTCCTTCAGCTTTTCCATGTAGGGTTATGAGCTCAACTAAACCAACCAGGGCTGGATGTCTTCTGCCCTTGGATGGCTCTGGCACAAAACCTGGCACTGGGAAGAAGATACACTAAAGATATCCAAAAGCAGACAGTAAAAGTCCTTGGCCCTTTATCAAGACAACTTGTCCTGCAAGGCACAGCTGCAGGCATTTGAGAAACAAAATTAAAGTTCTGAGAACCCAGGATGTTAAAGATCCCAGGCCCCTTCTGCAGCAAGCCTAAATTGTTGCTTCCTCCCTGAAGAGTCTCCACATTTCATGCAGGGTAACAATTTTAGTATGTGTCGGGGGAAGCTAATAAAATTGTTAGGCTTAAGCTAATGCTGATGCCTTTCTTACTTGCTTGTTTTTGTTCGTAAATATTAGCCTGCAAGTTGTTTAAATTCCTATGCAGATATACTCTTTCCACTGAGACATATTGTTCAGATTTTTGTATTACATACAACAATTCTTCTGCTTCTTGAAAAATTTACTACGTTTTAACCCCCTTCCCCCCACGCCCTCCCCCCCCCCCCCCCCAGCTCTTTAGGGGTCAAAATACGTGTTTTGTATCCCAGATGGCTGCTGGGGGGAAAGGAAGAACGCATGCCATGCATTTTGCTGGTTTAAATTATTGCCAAGAAGCTAAGATCTAGCGCTGGTGTCTACTGCTAGGAGAGGGAATAGGAACAAAACCACCTCCTTGCCCTGGCAAGGGAGCTGGAGAAGGAGGAGAGGATGGAGGGGAGTCTGTTGGGACGGAGCACCACCTCGTGGAGGTTTGTGGATGTCCTAGCCATCGGACAGCACGCACCGCTGAGCAAGTACCCGCTCAACTGCAACCTCAAACACTGTATCAGAGACCGGATGAGATTAATACCTTTGAAGGGTCCTTATGTCATTAACAAACTTACTACCGAGGGAGAATATGTTTAAGCATGTTTGATGGGATGTTTTGGATGACACAACGCCACCGATCTGGCCTGAAGGCAACCTGCTTGTTTTTCTTTCAGTATTCGTCGCTGAGTCCCACGCACAGCGCAGACATTGCAATGAAGAAGGTCGCAACCATCAATGATGTGTGCGAGTCCATGAAACAGCAGCTTCTGGTCTTGGTGGAGTGGGCAAAATACATCCCAGCGTTCTGCGAGCTCCCGCTTGACGACCAGGTAACCCGCCAACGCCTCTCCCTCCAACCCACCCCTCCAATACAAGTTCCTAGATGTGCTTTTAACGGGGGAGTTTGAGGCTGATATATATAAATCACCTTATGCAGTGCAACAGCTCCTAGCAGGAGAGGAAGAGTGATAAAGGACAGGGAGTCGACTGAGCATGATCCCACCAGCAGAACTCCAAAAAAATGAAGTTGATCACTCCAGCACGCACAAGGACATAGTCAAAATAAAATAAATAAATAAATAAATAAGGACTGTTTTTTCCTCTTATCGATGCCTGAGAGTTGAATATAAAAGCCATTTATTTCCTGAGAACCAAAGGAGCCCAGTCCTCCTTGCTCTTTCAGCTGAAAACAACTTCTTTTTTCATTTGTCATGAAAACAGCACTTCTGAAAAGTGAAGTCAAGATACACTAATAATTTCTAGCTCTTAATAGCGCTTTATCTGCAGATCTGACATATCTAAACACAAGCTGACTTCGGCTTAATCTAAACAGCAATAGCTCACTGTTGCTGGCTTTAAAATGTAATATCTTTTCTTTCTTCTGTGCCATCTCCAGGTTGCCTTGCTCCGAGCCCACGCAGGGGAACATCTGCTCCTTGGGGTAGCCAAGCGGTCGATACCATATACTGATTTTCTATTATTAGGTAAAGTAGTGAAATTCCCTCTTGCTTTTTCATTTGCACACACAAGCCATTGCCAAGTATTCTGTCTACCTTAAATCCCCTCTGCACTCACCCTGCCAAGGAGCAGTTCACTGTTTCTCCGCTGACTGTGTATAAATCGTTGCCAGACTCAGAGAAAGCCATGTTGTTGTCACGGATAAAATGGACACAGTCTGCACATCTGGCTCGAAACTAAGTGCTTGGGAAGGTCTCTGGAGAAGAGTAAAAAGGAACTGGCAAATTCAGTGTGACTTTTAAAACTGTTCCCTCACTGATTTGAAATTGTGGGTGAAAAAAAAATACTATATTTGAATGGGATCTCAAACCGTGTAGCCTTGTTTTTGTAACTGAGATTGCCAGGACACAGGTAATGCAGAATTTGGATTCTGATGCTTAAAAACGTAGCAGGCTGGTCTATTAAAAATTATAGTGCAAATAGGTATTTTCTTTTCATGTAGCCTTTTGCCACCAAAAACACAGGCGTGATTATTCTTGGAAAAATGAGAAGAAATACTGACCTTGACAGCTACACATTCAAGCAAAAGAAGGAGAGAGAACTTTGTCAAAAAAAATAGAAAAAAAATTTTAAAAAATTAAAAAAAAACCCATGCTGAAAACTAAATAGCAGTAAGCAATGCTTGCAGATGCTAGGTATAGCAGAGAGTAAATCAGTAGAGCATATGGACCAGGATTTGCATATGGTGTGGTTGCACCCACATATGTAGACTAGAAAATTAAGGCCCTAACACTCTAATTAGATATTTGCCTGTCAATCCTGATTTTGAGTAAGAAATTGCATGCTGGAGATCTGCAGCACATGGCACAATGACTGTCAAATACATGTCTCTGGGTGACTTCTGACTGGCTAATGAACCATGTCCACAGAGCGAGAGCAAACATCTGATGCTGAATTTCTCTCATCTCCCAGGGAACGACTTCATCATCCCAATGCACTGCCCAGAACTGGAGATTGCTCGTGTGGCCACCAGAATCTTGGACGAATTGGTGAAGCCCTTGAGAGACATCCAGATAGACGACAATGAGTACGCTTGCCTTAAAGCCATCATTTTCTTTGATCCGGGTAAGCTTCCTTCCTACTTACGAAGGCAAGCACAGGCTTTGAAAAGGAGTTACTGTGTTACAAAAGGATAAGGGAAATGGGGCAACAGGCAGAGAAGTAGACCTCTTCCTCTCCCTCCAGTGGCTGCATTTCTAGAAACAAGGCCAGATCAGATTCACACCAAGGTGGGCGATGTGTTCGGCAGAGCAAAGGAAGGCCCTTGACCAGCATTTTTGGCTCTTGCTTGAAGCATGAGCTCTCTACATAGATTCGCAGCACGGATGGCAGCTTGGCGCAGCGAGTTACAGCATCTCCTCCCTTCATGGCAGAGCATGAGGTCTGGGAAGAGTAATACCTGTCATGGCATTTCTGGAAAATGCTGCTCTTGTTGGTCCTCAGCTACTTTATTTCTGCTTGAAAAGCACAGTTGCAAGGAAGGTGGCAGAGGTACTGGGGCAAGGAGAGGGAGAGACGCAGGCATACTACGAATCCCAGGGCGGCTGAGACATCTCTGATAACCAGGACAAATCCCTCAGCAGCAGTTCTGCATTTCACCCTGTCTCCTGCTGTAGTCAGCAAGATTTAGCAGTGCAGTAAGGACATGTTGGAAGTGACCTATTCCTCCTGTTCCTGAATGCGTCTTTATTATTCAGCAAGTGCTAACTCCAGCCAGACCGACATGCAAATTTAGCAGAACCTAGAGGGGTTTTGCTGCTTCTGTAACTTGGCTTCAGGAAAGCCCATCAGGCTGAAATGAAGGAGATGATAGCTATTAAGAACATGCATGCCTGTACTGAATTATGCATGAGAAGTGAGTCAACCGAGCAGTGGTATGAAGCATCCATCAGGGTTCAGAAAGGAACATTAAAAACCACAGAGAGCTGGATTGTGCGGGGTACTGAGTACTCAGAAACACCAAGGTTGCTTGTTAATGGATCTTGCTGGCACTCAGAAGAGCCTTGGGAAATAGATAGAAGCAAACAAAAACTTGTCCTGAAACTTATTTCTACCAGTGCAAGTTTCTTTCCTGTCCTTCTGTTTCTGCGTGATCCCCTCTGGTACAGCACTGAAGTCCCTTTAATGTACATTTCCCTGTAGCTTGGAGAAGAGAATGGGTAAAAAGTCTAAGCCCAGAATAATGCCCTTTTGTCTTTGCCGTGTATTATCACAGAGAAATTATAGTATCTTCCATTAATTAGCTTTTGCTATGTTGTTTGATTTGAAATCAAGATATAGGAGTTTTATTATGAACATTATGAACTTTGGCTACCCACAGAGCTTACTGTAAACCCATATAAGGATCAGGTATGTTATCAAGTTGTTTAGCTTGACAAATTATCTTCTCAGCTGATCAGTGTCTGGGTGAAGTTTTAAGTCATCGCAAATGCAAGGTGGTGTGATTTCATCTGAAAGGAAAAACTGCAAACCTCTATGAAGGTGAATTTCTTCCACACTAAAAATGGGGCATACCCATGGAGTCACACACTGACATGCAGAAACTTGTTAACCATTTATCTAATCTCTTGGCATGATGATCCCTAAAATGTGCTGCTTGTGAACTCTTTGTCGACTATGAAGGTGACTGTTTAATGAGCCAGAAATCTCAATTTTAGATAGCAGGAAAGGCAGGAGTGGAGAGCTATAAATCCTGGCACTACACCTTATCCTTCTGCTAAGAAAGGAGATAGAAAAGTTGGAGAAGTCAAAGAGAAGAGAAGCAGTGGAAGAAGTTGTGTAGTTTGCCAGGTGGGAAGGAAAGACAGTGGCTGAGCAAGAATGGGTGAGGTCTAGGGATTCAGTCAGACATCAGTGAGGTCCTGGAAAGAAACAGGTTTAAGAGCTGTTGCTTGAGTACACATTTACTTGATCAAGATAAAATGGACCAGTGATCCATGAAAATCAGATCAATCACAGGTCAAACACAGGAAATCAAGACAACAGTCGAAGGCTACAGCCATTGTATTTGCAACACTGTGGTGAAGTAAAGATTTCTGGATGAAGCTGTACCCATGCTGTTCTTGTAGACAAGACTGAAGGAGCTGTAGGAAGCTGCTTATCCAGGAGACATTAGTGGTGTGGAGCAGGTGCTGGCAAATGAGCCAGAAAGATGGTCTTCCATCCTGAGGGATGCAACGTAAGTAAATATGTCAGTGGTTTGCTTTTCAGAAGCACTAAACCTGCATGGATTTAGTGGGAGTAGTTAGGACTCAGAGGGGAAAAATTCCAGATCATTTACTTAGACAGTAAATAAGGTTCAGGTTCAAAATCCTTCCTCTTTGCTAAGGGCAGTAGCCAGGCATACCAGTCTGAAGCAAGCTCTTATTTTCTTACTATTTCCTGTCACATAGTCTATTCTACATCAGAAAGGAAACAGTGGCAGCCCAACGTTAACCTGTCAAATAAACTTAGAGACATTGAGAGATCACGGTCAAAGGGTCATTAACGCTTCTTCCTTTTCCCTTTACAGAGCCCTACTAACAGAATAACACCTTTCAGTTAAAGGCACCAGCAATTAACTTAATTTCTTCCTCTCCCAGACTGCAAAGGCCTGAGTGAGCCCGGGAAGGTGAAGAACATGCGATTCCAGGTCCAAGTCAACCTGGAGGACTACATCAACGATCGCCAGTACGACTCACGAGGCCGGTTCAGCGACATCCTCCTCCTCCTGCCACCACTTCAGAGCATCACCTGGCAGATGATAGAGCAGGTCCAGTTCGTGAAGCTCTTTGGAGTGGCGCGGATTGACAGCTTGCTGCAGGAAATGCTGCTGGGAGGTACAAACCGTGCTGAGAAAGAACGGCAAAATTGTTTCATTTTGAAGCCATTACAGGGCTTCATGCCTGGGTTTGTGGTCCTTTTCTGGAGGAAATGGGAGACATATGGCAGAGAAAACAAAACATAGGCCTGGGAGGAGGGAAGTGAAAGCTCAGGTTGAACAGTGGCTCACGTGTGGGTCCATCTCACTGCAGTCCCATCCCCTCTCCGTTCTCGAGCAGCCCACCTCTGAAAGCCTGCCCCAGGGACAGTTTTATTGGAACACGTACCCCCGATGGTGCTTCTCACCAGCTGAGGACTTGATTTTCAGGCAACAAACCAAACTGATGCAGTTTGCAAGGCAACCCCTCATTTTTGTTAGCAACATGCAAAAATTGTAACTATATGGGAAACCCAGGTAATGGCAGTAACTGGGACACACACCTACACAACAAACAGTGCTATCAGTTGTTACCTGAAACTCCAGCCATACGGGGTGGTTTATCCTTCAACTGTGGCTGAGAGCAGAGGACAGCAGGAGCATGAAGGAAGCAAAGATGAGCCAAGCAATTAACCCTGCTCACAGACAAGTTTCCCATACTCCCTTAAAAGAGAAGCTTCATACAGTTCATCTGACTTCTTGGTAACTGTGCAAAAAATGATGTCTTTTCCATCTTCTACTGCAGGAACTACCATCGATCTCCAGTACCAAGCAGGACCTCCCAACCTCAGCCTGGACCCTCTGCCGGGACACGTTCTTCCAAGCAGTATGAGTTCTGTGATTCACGCTGCTCCAGACCGTACGTCTCCATTTTTACACAGTGGCAGCACCAGTGAACGGTCTAGATAGAAAAGGCGGTTAAGAAGAAGAATTTTAGGTTTATTTATATATTTAAGCATTACACTTGAACCAGAGTTCATATTCCCCCCTTGCAGATTTCCATTACTGTGAAATCTGGAAATAGGCTTCCAAAAATAAGCCGAGATTTTCACACAATAGCATAACCCTGAAGCTCGGACTTTTGAGATGCTACCAAACATCACAAGTAAAAAAGCATCAGGAATGTTGTCAGTACATTTCTACAAGCACAGATAGCACTAGGAAATACCACAGAGGAATGCACACAGCTGTTAGTGGCAAGAGTTTTGATGTAAAGCATCTCGGTTAGTGTGAACCAGAACACAATATGGTGATGACCTGAATGCAAGACCATCGTCAACCACTCTGGGCATTGCTGCTAGGGAAAGGCTTTATGCAAAGGCACTTATCTGCTGTAATAGCAAACAGACTGTGCTACTCCGGAAAAAAAAAAAAAAAAAGAAAAAAAAGAAAAAAAAAGAAGGAGAACAAGAGCTGCAATATAACAGCCTCTGCCGTGTAATCGTAATGTCTTCCACATACACACAGTCTCCTTCGGCCGGTTAGGATCACATACCTCTCGTAGCAGCTTTTTCCAAAGTCATCTTGCAGCAAGGGAACCTAAGGAGATGCTGACCAGGAAACATTTCTGGTTCTGGAAATGAAGTATAGTGGCCAACAGGTTGAGCAGGTTTAGCTCAGTTGGCTAGAGCATGGTGCTGCTAATGCCAAGGTCGTGGGATCAGTCCCTGTGTGGGGCTGTGCGGAGGGCTGGACTAGATGATCTCCAGAGGTCCCTTCCAACCTTAGCGTTCTACGATTCTATGAAGCTCTCTTCTGGCTAGAAGAGAAGGGATTGAAAAGCAGCTGGGGGGAAAACATTTCCCAAATGCAAAATACCAGAGGGATCTGGCACGTGCTTAACTGTGCACCCTGTGCCTCATCACAAGCCAGGAAGGAAGCAAAGACCTGGGTTGTGGAAGCAACCCGCCCCCAACCAACCCCAAGCGCCTGCTCTTGGTCCCTACGACAGTTTGCTTATTTTATTTGGACCCTGCTCTATTGAGCAGCATCCATGCGCATTTTAATTCTTGGTTTCTTTTCTCTCCCACAGCATCTCCTGAAACATCCCTTCCGTCTCCTTCTACAAGCACAGGCAGTGAAGACTATAAACTAGGCCCTAGCGCAGGACCTGCCACCGTAGCGCAGATCTTGCCTCAGACAGTTGTACCAAAGCAGGAAATTTTATAGGCTGAGGATGAAGGAGAAGCTGGGAGCTGTACAGCAACCTTGCCGAAAATGAAACGAGCCCTTTCTTTCCGCAGAGGCAAAGCACAGCAATTCCCTGCTCGTAACCCCACCAGTCCGACTCTTCCCTGCCCGCGAGCAAAGCGTCAGTCTGCAGCCCGCGGAGCGACCGAGCCGTGCCGCCGGCCTTCCCGCGCTACCGCCCCCCTCTCACGAGTGATCGGGATTGATGCGCTTTTCGGTAGGACCAGGACTGCAGGCTCCTCGGAGCAGGGCTTTCGGTTGCATTTGTTACCACCTAGCACCGTGTGGCAACAACCTTTTTTAAAGCCTTCAACTGCTACTGTCGTAAAAACAAATGCCTTATATAGCTCCTGTTAATTGCTAATGAGTACAGCTTATCTTGAATTGTCAGTATGAGACGGTCTATTCCCATTAAAAGTTGAATTACACTCCCATTTCTCCTGCTGTAGTTTAAAGCAGCATATCTTCATAACCCGTAGCAGGCCGAGCCTTCCTTATCGCACACCGGCTTTACTTCATCTACACAGACCAGCTAACACTTAAAGCTGAATTATGATTTGCAGACCTAGTTTAATTTAGGCACAGGCATGATCAGGAACACCGAGGTCTCCATATCTGCTATTTCCCACCGTTTAATACTGAAATCCCTTCTGTTGCAATTGATACACCGCCAGGAATGGGTAAAAGCTTTCTTAACTCTCGTCTGAAACTCGGCTTGGTGACCCATAGGCAGAAGGCAGGACGTGCTTGTAGCAGCTAAATTCTCCCCTGAGCCAAGCCAGCTGCCGTCTCCACTTCCCTGCGTGCACATTTAACCCACTCTTATGAGACAACACCTAGGACAGCTACATCAGACCACCGTTGGTAAGTCTGATATAACCCACAACCAGTACTAAGCTCAAAAAGCTGTTGACTTACCAAATCAACTCTTTCTACCTTACGTAAACTTTTACTGCAGCCATGTATGGAAAAAGCAATAGGCCTAAAGAAAAAACACTACAAAACTTTTCCTGGGATACAGAGGTGATTTTGCTGTGGCTTTAAATACCTTTGCAGCATCTGCTGCCTAAACTTCACAGCTCTGAATTAGCCAAAAAAAGGAAGAGGCAAGTTGCCTGTAGGCGAGCTATGTGTTTTCAAAAATGTTTGCAGTTTATCACCCAAAGCGTTTCTGCCGTAATGGAAATCTTTATCAGCAGTAGGTGACCAACTATTAACCAAGCTACAGCTACGTACAATACAAACTCAAACTGGCTGTATAACCTCAGACATTCATAAGAGCAGCCACCGTGGTCTTGCATAAATTGCTCCACGCCATTAGAGAGCAGACTGCTGTGCTTCTGCAAAGCTTACGCTCGCGTTTGGAAAAGCAGGTCCAACGGACCTCTGCCAGAAAGCCCCCGAGGCGTTACGGACGGCCCCGTACCGAGCAGCACAACGCACAGCGGAGCTCCCGGTCCGGCACATCGCGCCCTCTCGGCAAAGAGGAGAAGACAGCTACGATTTAGGCTTATTTCACTAATGCTTGCAAAGCACTTCGAGATCCTCTGCTAGAGGACACGAGGGAGATGCAATCTTCCCGACTGAAAGAGCCTGGAGAGCATCTGAGCCTTCGTGAAACGGGGAACACTTTGCACTCGCCTCATCTTTCAGGGGTAGGGAGGCATTTTAGAGTTGCTGTTCTACAGCACAGAGGTTTGAAAATCATTTAAGACTGGACATGCAAGGATTGAACTTCACCTAGGATCACACTGTTTTTATTTTTCTACTGTCTGTGATGAATTTGATCTGATACTATATGCCAGTAGCTGTGATTTAAACGGGTATTTCTGGAAAACAGGTTCAATGTAAGCATTCCTGCTGTATGAAAGGTGCATCTGTACTTGTGTAACATTGCTTCCAGTTCCTCCATCACCTAGATTACATTAGTTTTCTAGAAATTAAATGTACACTTACACTTACTAATGATAAGAATAAAAATCTACAGGGGAAATAAATTCCATACGGTCTCCATTTCTCAAATGGGCAGCTTGCCTTTTTTCCTTTAACTCAAAATCAAATTTCTCTATTGCTTTCTAAATGCAAATGCCTTAAGAGATTTTCATGCACATCATAGAAAAAAGAATCACATACGGCTGCAAAGCCCAGCTTTTATGTGAGACTGATTAATTAGCAGTCTAAGGTATTATTTACTAGAATAAAATTGTCCATAAACAAGCTGGTATTTCATCTTGCAAATGCATTTGGAAGGAGAATCAGATTCAGCCCCTAAAGTTTAGTTGGTCTGGTCTAAGTTTCACACAGACAAAAATTTATTGTCTTACAAGATGCCCATAATTATAGCTAGACTAGATTTAAAAAAATTTCTTCATGTCTTCCTTATATCAAACCCCACTTTAAAACAACCCACTTAAAGCAAATATTAATGTTTGTGTGCAAATATACTTCAGAAGTGATTATTTTGTTAGAATTCTGTTTTATTAGAATTATGAGTTTGTTAAGAAAAGAGGTGCAAAAACCATTGTTGAAAAATATTCTGTAGTAGTGTGGCAATTCTGACAAACTAGCGAGCATGCTATGTGAAGTGTCTCAGGTAATAAAGTGTAGCTCATTTCTCTAACTGACGCATTTTATTTATAAATGCCATCCATAATCGTAACACTGGCTTTATTAAGGTTGAATCCAGGTCTTATTTTAACTTCACCCCGTGCTACAGTATCAAAGAGCAGAAATTTTTAGGAGATGCAAAGTTTCACTTAGGTTATTAAGAGACTAAGACTGGACTCACTTTGATGCACACCAGCTATTTCGCAGGGCTGAATTTGGGCACGACAAGAGTCATTTGTATTCCAGGAGCCTATTTGCTACTGTGAGATATTCAAGAAATACTGCAAAAGCTGAATGACAGCATTTCCCCGTGAAGAAATTTAGAACATATTAGTACTTCCACTTTCCTTAAGTAGGTGAAACAAAAAGCATTAAGAAACAGAAATAATCACCAATCTATATTCCACCACAGCTGACTACCCTGTTCAGCTAGTATTGCATAAACTGAATTGTTGCTCTGTTCACGGAATAATAATTTAAAGTCATGCAGAATTGCAATGGTCAGTGAATTTTGGTTTGGTATTATCAACAGTCAAGAATCATTCTACAGTCCAATTTCTCCTTTAAAAAACCTCTTACATATTAGCCACTTTCAGAGAACATTTTGAGAACACATGAGTAACAAGGTTTATCACTTCTTCATTTACTTTGAATGTTTTGCTTATTAACATTGCACCAATAGAAAGCAGTGAAAACACTGATAGATAAGTGACATTTCCCTACAGGACAGGCATGAAGAAGTCCATAGATAAATTATTGCTTACCACTACTGTTAAGACTTCAGAAAGGGCCTATGAAAGAGCCTGTCATTACTACTAGAAATAAAACAAGAGAGGAAGAAAAAAAAATAAAAATAAAAGAGAAACTAGTCAGTCCCATTTGAAGATCAAACAAGATCATCTCTAATTAAAAAAAAATAAACATAGCACAGCTTAACTGTTGTACCACAAACATGAGACCATTAACCTGCCAGAAACACAGGGTGCCAGCATAAAGTTTATAACAACGTATCTGGAGAAATTTTCTGCATATGACCGATTTTTATCTGAGTGAATAGGACAAGCAGTGTACAAAAGGAAGCGTGACATTACATCCAGGAAAGGTAAAAAAAAAACAAAAACAAAAACAAAACACCTATTCTTTGGATGTGTTTGCAACAGTAACAGCTTCCTGCTGCAACAGAAATAAATAGCTTCCAGTCGCTCCATTCTTCAGCGCCTTTGCAGACCTCGTTTCCTCCTTGTGCTGCATTGTTGGGTCAGTTGCTCTGTTTACAACCCCAAAATTACAAGCATTTGCCTGCAGTGCTGCTTTCTAGGCCGGAGAAGTAGCTGTCTTCGTATCCGAAACTACAGAATTAGGGGAAAAAAAAGTCAACATTTGAACAGAAAAACTAGGGAGTCCAAACCTGTGCTGTTCTGAACAAATGCTTTGATTGCACAAAGCCGGTTATGTTAGAGTCTTCAAAGAGGACGCATTACCTAGGCTCTCTTACTGGCCTTGGACAAACAGGCACTAATAACATAAGCAGTTACAACAGAGGATGCAGAAGGTGAAAAGCCTGAGAGCAGCTAGTGTAGTTCGAAAGCCTCAGTAAGGAAAATAAAACTGCATCTTTAACAGTTGCTACTGCTTTAAATTACTCAATACATAGGTAAATACAGATTAGAAGTCAAATGATGCAAGACCGCTACCCTGAAGTTCGTATAATCTGAATGTGATCATGCACATTTGTGCAGAGCAGAGGTTAATCAACTTTAAGACTTCATCACTTTATTTTTCCTTTTACATTAAAAAAAATTACAACATAACAAGGGTCTGAAAAGCCAAGTAAACTTGATTTCACACACGCACACACTTGCTAAGTCACAGGATTCAATTGCTTTTAAGTGATATTTTCTGATTTTCATCAGGATATTTTATTAAACAATATACATATTAAGAGCCTCATGACAAAGCCAGATACATTTTCTCCCAATCTTTAAGATGTGCAACTGAATATGCAAAGATCCTTGTGGAACCTCCAGCTTTTTCCTCATATACATCAGACAGTTTTGTTCATTTGGCTGCAATTTCATTGGATGTGCCCACCTAGAAATTCTCCAGTAATACACACCATCTCCTCCAAGCAAAGTGAAGGTATTATATAATATTGCACAATTTTGTTTGCAGGGTCATAAACTGCAATCCTTTAGTAAGTTCACCCACCCAATGGTATAAAACTTGATGAAGCTGGAATCAAAATGCCACAAACTGTTGCAAAGAAATGGAGAAGCAGGTCATAAAAATAATAATAATAAATAAAGTACAGCTTCTATAGTAAGTAAACTTACTAATATAAAATTCTTGAGCACGTCATACTGCTTGAGGTGGGACAGATCATCAGTACTACTGGCAAAGCAAAAGCAAAGACTGGACAAGTTAAGGCAAGTCCTAGAACAGAGAACTGTTTACTTCCTAGGCTACAGTTTCAAGCTATGCATCAAGGCTCCTTTTTTATCCTTTACGTTGTTGGTAACTTACAGAACAAACACAAAAAAAAAATTCTAAATGTAATGTTTAAATAAGCCACTTCCAGCTGAATTTCATTACTTGCAGATTTACGAATATATCTTAGCACTACTGTTATTTGTCAGGCCCACATAAAGCAGTTCTGGATCTATACTGCTCTTCTGTTTTTTGAGAGTAGTTTTGGTTGGAAAACTGCTAAATTAAAAATAATTCCCTTTCTGTTGCAGATTTTTCTTCTATGCTTAAGATTTGTTGCACATGAGAAGGAGGTAAGCTCTGTCAGCACTAGAAGAAATCTCCCTCCTTCCTCTGACGTCTTTGTTCAAGGGATCATTCAGTTTTCCTTCTATGAAAAGTCTGCAAAGCAAGATCTTACAAAAACAGTTTTCTTTCAGCTGATTAACTCCAGCCTGCAGTACATTCGTTTTAATCCCATACAAGAGGATACAGTCACTGGTCCCACTTACTCCTGCACAGAGGACTAAATAACATCCTTGGACACCTAAGCCTAAGTTCCTTTAGAATCAATGCACTAAGAATTGGAGATGCATATCTGAGGGCAGAATTTGGCCCGTAATTGTAAGTAAACAGTATTGTTTACTGAACATTTAGAACTTACCTAAATGCCACATGAGATTAGTACTGCCAAACACGAGACATGCTTTTGTGAGCCTGGGAAGACATTTGGCAGCGGTGTAACAGTGCCTCTAACGTGCTATGCTCCATGTGCACAAGTCCCTTGAATCACTTGCATATAAGGAATGTGTGTCTGAAGTGGGACACAAGAGTACAGCTCTGTTTATTAGGACAAGCTGAAATATAAATTAAATTTGAACAAACTGCTCTTCCCTGAAAAGTGGATTTAGAAGGCTGGGTCTCATTTGAGATCAATTTTCACTATAACGCTCTTCCTTATGATTGACAACTGCACCTAAGTACATAATTTTTATAAAAACACACAGGTAAGTCCCCAAACATAAAGGGTTTAACAAAAATGCATAATTAATCTCAAAATAAATTACAGTAGCATGACATTTGGCTTCTTTAGTGTGACCACGTGCTTTCCTTTGTCATCTTGTTGTTAAGACCATTACAGATCCAGTTTGCGTCTCTGAAAGTTAATGAGATGTCTGTGACAAACGTATAAAACTGCTTGCTACAAGCAAATGTCTGGTGTCAGTTTCACCTGGTCACAGATTATACGTAGATAGCCTTTCTGGCCCCAAATAAATATTATATAGTATTCTTGCAAGTTCCAGCATAATTAAACTCAAACAGAAAACTCAGGTCCTCCTTTCTTTGCTCGCAGTAGAAGTCGCCTGATTCGAAATCCTGCAAAAGGATTGATCCACAGGAGTGAAGGCTGGCCCCCAAAAACAGACTTCATTCCTTCCCAACGTAGTCTCCTCTCCCACGTTGGCTTTTCACTCTTCAGTCTTTCAATCTCCTGCAAATAAAGGCATGCAGTGACATGCTGAAGCCTACAGTTCAGTAAAGTGTAACAGCAGTTATCAAAAAATGATGGCTATTTGGTATTCTTTCAATTCATGGCTAGTGAGCAAACTAGTTTCTTATTGCTACTTATTTAGCAAGGAAGAAATAAGAATGGCTGATTTAGCCCTTTAGGTACATAGCAGAAGACTTAGAACATACAATGAACACAAAACAGGTTGGTTCCCCCCACACACTCCAAACTGAAGGAAAAAAGATGACCAGAAAGGCTGACGTGAAAGCTAGAGGATCAGCACGCCTGCTAAAAGATGTTTATTCAGTTAACGAAACTAGGCAATAAGGCTTCCAGGAAGATTCTTTTACTGCAATTACTGAAGCTAGGCTTGCTTTCCCAAGCGCATTATTCTTATGATCATTTTCCGTACTGACTTCCCACTAATGAATGCTGGATATTAACCAATTGTTTTTGAAGTCAGTAACACATAAAAGCTCTTCAAAACAGAACACAGCATCAGATAAGAAAATTCTGAACAGCTGCATTATGCAAATTCTGTATGTTTCCAGTAAATTATCCAGCACAAAGAACATCCTTTCAAGGCTTAACACGGCAGATAGAATATTACCATAGTTTGGACGTTTGGTCTCTTGCCTACTTCTAATAAAGTACAGAAAAATAGAAGAACAGCATGAAGGGCTGATACCAAGATAGCTAGTTTAAGCATACAGAAGCAATCATTTCTTGTAACACACATTAAAAATGTGGTAGTTTAGAACTACAAGTCCAGAAAAGTCAGAAACTGTGTAATCTGTGTAGCTGAAGACCCAGCTAAAAAATACATGTTAGAAAAGCAGATAATGCAAGAGTATCTGTTAGAAAGCAGAATCAGAAGCACTTCTATTTATACAGTGGTAGAAAATAAAAATTAGGATTTATTTCAGATTTTGGATTTTCTCCAGAATAAGAGCCCCCCCTCATGGCAAATAAAACTACATCTAATCACATTGTTCAAGTAAAATTGTTAAAGTATATGAAAATAGTGGTTCTTACCGTTTCATCATTGCATATTGAGTGGATTTGGGTGCCAAACATGACTGCAGTGAAAGTGAGAAACAGAAAACCCTCAAGGCACAAGAAGATCATCAGGATCACAGTTACAGGTGGGGAGAAGTCACTGCATTCTGTGAAACGGATAAATGTACTTATAAAAAAAAGATTTGAAGAGCAAGTCCAGAGTAATACATCCTCTCTTCAACAAACAGCAATAAAAAAATTAAAAGCTTTGATATTTAAAACTATTTCACAGTTGCATCAAATTTTACTATCACTGTAGAAGCTTTATTTGCTGTCCAAGGAAATAAGGATTTTTAAGAAAGTCACACTTCTGCTTTTCTGTACAGCACATGGTACTGCATCACTGCACTCCTGCCTGAATATGTCAAGGCTAGAACAAATAGGATATCAAATAAATGTTTTCACGTGAGACTTTTTGAAACAGTACTCAGAACCACACATGTATAAAGATGACAGCAGCTTTAAGTTTCACGCATGACAAAGGTTGTAAAAATCATCACCACTGTCAGCTCTGACTTGCTAATTAATCCAGATTTTCCAACTTGCTGCAAATTTTTTTTTTCCTTCTAGCATCATACAAAGTAGTAAGGTTATGACTTGCACTCAGTTACATCTCTGGAGATCCTCTGATCAAATAATTAACTCTGTTAATCAGTTAAGTAAAGAAATGGGATTGTATAGAGTAATTAGAATTTTTCAAGTTAAAAAAGGCTACTAGGCTACCATCTGTTTAACAGAACGTTCAGTGAAAGCAGTCATACAGATTCCCTCGTTCCTCTGGGTACTGGGAAGAACATGTGATCAACCATCTTCTCTCAAAGGCACAAGGTCAGAGTCAGCCCTGGTGCACTGGCATATTAGGGAATGCAAGTCAGAGCACTGAACAAACAACTAGGGCAGTTTAGGAAATTTCTCTTCTACTGGAGCCCCACAGTTGGCTCCTGTAACAGAATCGGGTAGGAAACAAGCTTAAGTTTCAGCTGTTCACAGATCTGTGGTGTGACACACAACCCAGCTGGTAGCTTCAGCTAATACGCTGCTGAGCTGGTTGAGGCCTGGGTACCCGTTTTCTTCCTATTACAGAGGTGATAAATTTTCTCTGTAGGGGAAGCAAGTGACAGTGCCCTTGACAATCACTGCTCCTGTGGTGAATGATGAAAAAAGAAAGATGGAAGACTTTGTAAATCTTTCAAAATCACAACTCACCTAAGCTAGCTGGACTTACTGGCAAACAGGTACAGAAAGATTCTCAGGACTTCACTTTAAAAAAGAGGAAAGTCCAATATTTCTTACACGGGGTTAAAATAAGTGGAACATTATGACTTCCCCCTTTAATATCTGCTTGATTATGCCAGTGAAAGTTAAGTATGTGCTTACCAGTCCACTGCCCTCGGACACAGGAGAAAAACTGAAACCCACACAGTATGAGCGCATGAGCTGATATTAGGGCTATATACATCTGGAAATAAGAGAGAGTGCTTACTTTTGACTGTTGCCAGGTAGTAAACCAGACATTCCTTACAGCCAGCCTACTCCACTGTACAGTGAATGTACTTTCCTATTTCCATTTTTAATTTAATACAATGATGTAAAATCAAATTCTAATCAAGTTTGAATCTAAAAACATGGGCAACTAAGAAAGCGTAAAGATTAGCTCCCTAAATCAACACTGTAATTTCACCAACTGTTACTATATAAAACACAGTAAAATTAGGTGATTTAAGACAACGACACTTTACAAAATACTGATTAAAATGAGTATGGGTAGAAATATCTTCCTACATGGAGAATATCTTGGGTAGAATAGGGGGAGGGAGGGAAAAAGCAACTGTGTCCATAAGTCATTACTTGCTAATAAACACGACCAAAATTGCTATAATCGAGGTAGATTCATACTGGCATCAAGCTGTTGCTGATTTGCACTTACCGTAAACAGAACAAAAAATCTCTGATTTTTCTCACCCACGCAATTATTCACCCATGGGCAGTGGTGATCCATCTTTCGAATACATCGCTTGCAAATACTAAAGGAAAGGAAGAAAAGACAACTTTTGTAGCAAAACAATACAGCACACATTTTAATGTGGAAATACAAGTACCCAGCAGCGAAAAGCTGATGTGCAGAAATCAGCTACTTTCATGATTTTACCAACATTAACAATCACAACAGTGATTTTACTAACATTGTATTTGCATTTCTTTAAAGAAACCCTTTACTAACTTATGCTGAAGCTTCCGCCTACTATAAATCAGACCATATAAGATGTTCTTCCACAAAAAAAAAATTGTATTGATATGTTCTTGGAAGAGGATCATTGCATATCTAAACATAGAATCAAGCACATCTAGTAACTTATTTTAGACACTTGTGGCACTGAATGAGCAGAACAGTAATCTTTTCTAGATGCCAGATCAGAAAAGTAAGAACTTCCCTTTTAGAAAAGGTTTTAAGACAAAGTAATTGTTTCACGTTTGTAGACTTTCAAGTTGTAAATCTGGTTTACAAGTCAGAAAAGGTAGTCTTTTCAAGAGAGAAATTTTCCCTCTTGAGGTAGTTTTAACTAGTCATACTTCTGTAAATATTCTGAACACATGGAATCAAAATTTCAGTCAAAGAATAGCTTACCATGTGATACTTCACTTCCCCAAAATAAAATACATCCCCCACCAAAAAGCCTAACTATAAGCAGCACACGTTCTTTGCCTGCTTGTAAATATAATTACTGAATGCTGTTAAACATTACTGCTCTTTGCTAGTTCTAAACTAAAGGCTTAGTTTCTGCACAGATTCTAGTCAAACTTATTGCCAGAAAGAAAAGGCAAGTATTTCAGTAACTTTTTAAATATTTACTAGGCCATGCAGCATTGCAGGGCTCATTTCTCTTAAATGTGTGTCCATCTGCAGCCAAGCAGGAATAGTTAGACAAGAGGAACAGAACAGTTGCAACACGTGTTCAATAGTTCAAATGATGCTCATGTTTCATTTTCCTAGTTTTGTACTCAAGGTAGCCACACACCACGTGTTTCAAGATTTTCTTGCAGAATATCTGAAGAGTTAAGCATTTTCATTTCAGCAGATAAGGAGTCAAATCAGCCCGACATATGCAGGTACTATTATTCAAAATCCTTTGTTTTTAATGCATGCTTGTTTATATATGATTCCTATAACTGCTGCAGTGATAAGCCATGAAACAAAACTAGAAGATCATCACTAAAATTAAGAAAGATGGAAAAAAATCATTTAATGACTAGAAACAGCTGCATATGCATGCTATAATTCAGCAACAAGCACAACATACTCCTGTGCGGGCAACAGGAGAATCTCAAATCTCCCACTGCTCCTTAGAAATTCCCGTTGTCCTATCACAACCCAGCTTCTATGTTCCCACTACTTATTTTGTGGACATTAAAGATGACTCATCTTCTGATGCAAATTACTTTTTAAATAGCACCAGTTACGTGTAAAAAACACAATACCATAACCAAACACTGCAACCATTCCCTAGTGCAGAAGAAACAAGTATGATTCAAGATAAGGTGTTCAGAAGGCTCTCCAAAAAACATGTTTGCCCTTCTTAGCTTGCCAGTAAGTTCAGCCACTCAATGACTTCGAGCTTTGTGGGAAAGGTGGGCTAACTATAGCCACCATATCCATGCCTCTTAAGGTAAAACAGTATTCATACTGTCACTCCACAACCAGAACTAAAGTACCGAGTGAAACCAGATTCAACCAAGCCAAGCACTGAAGGGCGTGAGGTGGGCAGGACACACTCTTCCTCATTTGTTTTCCTCTCACAAGCCCACTCGGAGCTCTCTGAGCCATCAGATGCCTGGAATCCTGCCTCCTCCATTTCCAATCTAACACCGTGCTTTCATGAACGCTTCCAGCCAACAATCTGGCAAGGATGCCGAGAAAGCAGTGCTGCCTTCTTGCTACTCCAGCCACTTGCAGTCTGTTCCCTGCCTCGTCCAGCAGCACAGACATTCACGTGGGAACAATTTGGGGAAATCAGGCCATTAGCTGGAGCCTGGGTCATTTCCTGGTGCATGAACGGTCCCACCCATACAAGAAGCAGGAGCAGGATGGCAGTGAGAGTGAGTAGCTGTGTACAAAGCAAAAAGACTTCTCCAATTTGTGGCTCCTGCTGCTGAATGCACTCATGGAACTACAGATGCAGCTTCACCTCTGAATGCCAAAGCTGATGTTCAGAAAGACATAGCTTATTGCCAAGTACTATATTTCAAAAGGAAAAAAAAATCCACAAAAACAACAGAGAAATTGATATTGGGAACAGAATTTCACAGATAGACCAATGCGAACATCCCAGTGACTTGATTCTTCACAACAGATCCCATACACAAACATAGGAACTCCAGATCAGTTAGAAGTAACAGCAACTGCCCTCCTTCAGTGAAAAAGTAGTAACATTTACTTAAGATAAGTCTCCTCCTTATTTTGAAAATGTTAACTTTGCAGCAAAAATCGAATTTAAGGTATTTCTGTGAAACCAGATATCTTAGCTGTAAATAAAAATTTCTTGTTTTTTTCCCCACCACTAATGTGTATTATGCAACTACTTTTCTTCCTCAACAGAAATTATTTTGCAATGTTGCAAAACAATTTTCATAACTGCATCATAAGAGCCTCTTCTGTTAATAATTGACTACTCAAAACATGCACTGTGGCTTTGAGTGCAACTATTTCACAACAGGAACCAACTCCAATTTTAAAGTCTCTCCTATCAGCAAATTGCCACTTTGACTACTAGGGGCTAGACATCCTTTTAATGCTCTTGGAATGGGTGTGTAAGCCACTAGAAAGCCAGCAGCATAATTGAATAAATATTTTCTCTCTTTGGTACACTTCTGCAATGCTAAATCTAAGGCAAACAGTCAGATTCTGGTAGCTGATTTCCAGCCCATTTCCTGTCAATGCAGGTAAATTCAATATTCAAGAAAAGTTAAGAGCAGCTAATAAGAGCAGCTAGTAGTAGCATATATGGTACGAATAACAGTAACAAACAGGCAATTAAACAGGATAGCAACCTGCAGAGAAGAACGCGCAAGCAGGCTGCAAAAGGCTAGGCACACACACATTCAGCCTCTGCCTTATCATTTAGGTATCTTGTGAAGCCAGTTACGTGCTGTCTAAGCAGCAAAATGCACCGCTTTCACCCACGTGGAACATGTCAGTGCTTTTTACCAAGGCATGGAAAAGTATATGCCTACAAAGTTAGGTCCCTAAACCCTGGGATAGTGAAAGCAAACCCCCTGAAAGCATTACAGATTTCCTCATTGCAGACACTTGCTCTTCTTTTACAAGGAAAGTCTTGTGATCGCTTGCTATAAACAGGATATTTGAAGGTCCTATTTAGATGATTCCTCCTCGACGAAGTAGTAACGCCTTTTGATGAACACTGCCCTAGCTGGGACCGCAGGCTGCTGAAATATCCAAGATAACACAGTACTTGCTGGGGATGCTGTCCCAGGTGTACCCAGGTAACTCTGCAGGGCCTGCCTGAAGCCTGTGCGCTGTCAGCTCTGGGTCCACGGTACAAATCCTGCCTACACAGAGCTGCGCAGCCACATGGGCTCCAGGCTCTCCGGCTTCTTTGCTCACACACAGAGCTCAACATATGATGTCTTCATTTCAGATGTGGGAAACGTTTTGGGGAGATACCTGCAAAGTCTCTGCGGGAGCCAGTCTGAATCTAAGGTGAGCAAATTGGCAAGATCCAATCCACACTGAGCAGAGCCTCCGGGGTGTCCCTTCACCACATCCCACGAGCAAAGTGCCAAGACATCTCAGCAGGCTGCGCAAAGCTGTCTCGGATCCCCAGAGCCATATATATATTCTGCCATAAGAAAGCTGCTGTACCGCTCCACGGCCGAGCCTGCCCTGCCAGCTGCATGCTGTGTTCACACAGCCCTCTCTGAACCACCAAAGGCAGCCAGAACCACGCTCGCCCTGCATAACGCCACGCCTGGGATCTGCGTTTGGGCCATAGCTAATCTCCAACCCAGATAAACTAGCCAATTCTATACTGCCTATTTATATATTGAACTTTTCCCTTTGCACTCCAGATAAAAAGCCCACTCACATCTGAGATAAAAACAAGATTTCAGGCTCAAGGCAGAGTAATTGTAATGGATATAGCTCCTCAGTCACAATTTTCACCCAGATAAGTGACAAACACAGAAACATTTAATTTAGAACCCAAATTTACAGAATAGTTTTAGTCCTGACAAAACCTTCACTCCTCTTCTGATGGCACCAACATAGACACTTAAAATTTAATATTGCCACACATGCATCACTCCTCACACCTAGAGAGAATCACCAGAATCATTAACATTTCTGTAAGTCTTAATTATACAGGCACATCTATCTTCAATTCTCACGTAATATACAAGACAAATGCTTCCACAGGGCCTGAAAATTCAAAAGGCTGAGAATTAATTAAAAGATAGACTGACAATCTTTTACATGATGTTTTACAATATGCTAAGTTCAAATTAACAACACTTTTTTCCTTACTAAAATGAATCGTCAATAAAGAGAAACACATTTAACTGATTATGCATACAACTCTGGGAAAATAAGCTACCAATTCACATATCATTTCAACTGAAGTATGATGAAGACGGGAAGAATACAAACTAAAGTGGCAATTTAAAATATATTTGTACTTTCTAAATTTAAGATTGCAGGAGTCATTTCTTACGCTGGCTTCTATCAGAAAGTTCACTGAGATTTTTCCATTTGCTCTGCATTATCAGAAGTGTGGCACAATATTTAGAATGATGCACAGAAAAAAAAAATCAGATTGAAAAAGATTTACCACACCACAATAAAATTATTTTGAAAACTCTTCACCCTTGCTTCTATCCCTTGACCCACACTCATTTCTGGTCACAGAATATTATATATACAAACTATTCCGCAATGCATTAACACGGAAGTTTATTGGATACAGTAAAAAATTTGTAGAAAAAAATAATACATATATATTGGGAACAATATTCTGAAACACAACATAATTGCTTCAAAGAAAACTATGACATACCTACAGTGGTGTGCACGTTCAGGTTTGATACTACAGCACTTTGGACATTTGTAGATCACTTCTCCTGGTTTCAGTTGCAAATTATCCATGTATTCTTTAGTGGCATTTCCTTTGGGTACAGCCCCCTGAAATCATTTCAGTTAAAGAAGAGAAAGCTTTTTAAATGAAAGTGTTTAAAGGCATATTTTACAGTTTTCATACTAGTCATCTCAGTACAATTGCTGAAATAAGTTAATTTACTTAAAGCTAGTATGCCATAAGCCAGAACCACTTCCAGATGAGTAAGTTACTTCTGGCTGATCTCAATTTGTTTCACTTGAGCAAGACTCATCTATGACCAAGCATTAACATAATTCTGATAGAACCTGCAGTTACCAGCATACATAAAGCAAAGGAATACACATCTTTACATGCAGACATAAGCACTATGGGTAGAATATTTGCTCAGCAGTTACTCTGAGCAAGCACTGCTAAGAGAGACATGCCTTCTTTTCTCATTAACTGCGAGACTCTATCATTAGGTCAAACCATCCACAGAAGTTAACTCAGCAGAGCAAACTACTTGAAAGATTTTTTATTTTGAACTCCTTGAATCCAAGACTTAGCCCCCGCTACATACACAACTTTTCTACAATCATGAGTCATCCGTTTTTCCTTTATACTTAAGTTTGTAGCTTGGACACTGCTGGCATGAACCACCACTGCTTTCTCACGATCAGCTTCTTCATTCTACACCCATGTTCCCTTCTGCTACTGTGCAAGTTTGGGTAGCTACATGGTGAACAGTTAAAGGAACTGATCCAGAAAAGAAACAATCCAGCAGGAAAAAAGAGAGGTTACTTTTTAGCTGATTAGTTCCCTGAGCCATTCACCATAGAGCTGCATAAACAGTGGTGCTGATATAAGGAGGAAGGTGATGAAAAGACAGGAATAAGCAGGATTGCTTCTTCCAATAGCAATATTAATATATAGCCTCATGAGACTGGAAGCTAACTTTGGATAGTAAGAAGAAAATAATGGAAATTACCACTGTCATTCTGCTTATTTATATAGCTAAATGCTTATCTGTGACAGAAAGTGATTGTGAAATCAACCGGAATGCGAAATGACAGCGCAGTGGCCTTTCTGTACTAACTCCTGCAAGAGTTAGTATTATTTCATACAAGAATATCTTTCTCCAGGTTGGCTTAAGTTGTCTGCAATATTCTATAATTATTCCTCAATGAATAAAAGCCAATGGCAACACCACATTATGTAGACACCTTAAGGAAGTTTTCATGACAGAATTAGCTAACCAGCAGACATTTCACATTCAATTGCAAAACACCTCTTCACCTAAGCAGAATGTTTTTGTTGCCTATGGGCTGGAATAACAATCTTGATTTGTGTTGCCTGAAACACAGTCCAAGCTCTGTCCCAGATGAACTTTTGTGCACCAGAAGGAAGCTTTCTGGCTAAATGGTGCTTCAAACTTGAGCCAGCTGGCCTGTGAATGGGTACAGGCTGAAAGAGTGCTTCTTAAACACTCATGCTGTGCTGCTGGAGTGTTTTCTGCGGTATGAGTGTTCTCATTGAAGTCAGGAAACTGCTTCAGTGTAGGCATCACGAACTGCCTCAAAGACAGAATTTCTATAAGCACAAATTTATCCAGTTCCAGATAAACTTATGCTTATAAAACAATTCCTGAATTCACCTATCACTAAGGAATAGGTCCATGCCTTCAGGCCATACTTTTACCATTTTGTTGATAAAAATATGCTTTATTTCCAAAAAATGAGTTTCATAATCTCACACTACTGCCAATTCCTTTCAATGAAAAAAAATCTATTTTTATACTTAAGATAGTATGCTATAATTAATGTGTTTTGAGACAGTTTATTCCTTTTCTCTTCAATCTTTATAACACAGTCTTGTCTTCCATTCAGGGAGTCAGGAGGAGCAAAGAAAAAAGGTGGTGATTCATCTCAAATTCATGTTCTTCCATAAAGAACAACCTGGGTTCTAGAAAGATACACTATTTTACCAGCACATATTTTTAAGCAATCTACCTTAAACTATTAGCTTTCATAACTGTCACAGTCTGTAGAAGTCAATGTTCCACCACTGGGTGTGGGCTGAGAAATGAATGAAAGATCTAGCAAGCCATTAACTGAAGTACCCTGTTGCTTACTTGGAAACTCCCATAACTTTTAGACATACTATTACTGTTTCAAAACCTAGAGACAATTGATTTTTTCCTTCCCTCTTGCTCTCTAGATTTCTTCCCTAAGAAAGAGTAATAGACTTTTAGTAGAAAATAAACAATTTCATCTCTAAGTCTTCAACTGAAGTAGTAGAAGTCCAAAGAAATGAGTCTGTTTAAGACCTCTCAAATTTACACTATTCCAACTGCATGCTAGTTCAGCTTAAATCTCAGTTCCCACTGTGTCCATGTATCTAAATGCAATACCTTATGATGTAGTACTTGTTGCTTGATATGATAGTATGTGAATGAGACTTTCCAGCACAGCACATCTACCTCCAAAAATTCTTTCACATTCCATAAACGGAAGATATCTTTCAAATGATACAACAGGATGGAACCACAACTTTTTATTAAGTTTTAAAAATACTACTAGAAAGAAAAGAAAGAAAATATGGGACAGAAATGACTAAGCTTTAGTAACTTCCTCAGAGTCTAGGTTAATATTCAACAAAAATTATTTCTCAGGAACCTTCCTCTCCCTTATAATTCATGTTTATAGTCTCTGCTCAAGTCAAAGCTCATTTATGGTTCATTAATAGAACAGGAAAAGCACTGACAAAGTTCCTCCAATTTAAGGGATGTGCAACAAACACAACTAGTCCTATCAGGAAGGGACAGACATCACATCTTCAAACTTCTCTGCAGCTGACTGAGTTACATGAGAAAACAATGCAGTGTCAAGGAACAATTGCATACTTACTGGATCAGTCAGCATAGTTCTCAGATGAGATGACAGAGCTAGCACTGCCAAGCAGTTGAAGAGAACACCGTTGACCACAGAGTACCAAAAGTCTTTGGAAGGCAGCAACATGACAAAAGTCACTACAAAGTCTGCATAGACAACCAGAAGCCATGTCATTACAGCACAGACCATACCACAGCCGTCTCGGATGAACCAAACCCTTTCTGCCATGTCGGCCTCCGAGGAAGAGGAATCGTAGCTGTCATTTTCAGCAAGCAGCGGGTGGTGCTCAACATCACGGAATCTGTGCCCTGATGACTGCATGGTTTTCTGAACTTGTCCTGCAGAAACCAGATGTTGTTATTATGCATAAAGAAGCCTGAAATATAACCAGTCATTTTTATAAGATGAAACATGTATTGGTAATCCATTTTGAACCTGGCTTTTTTGATCAAAAGCCGCTCTGTTATTACATAAAGCTGAAATATTTCTGTAGTCAAAAGATAACCATTTACAAAGTTTCATCAACAAGTTTCTAAACTGTTTACCAAGCATTATGACACCATAACTTCATTTTTGATCATGCAACTTCAATGTTTGACCAAGAGATTTGGAAGTTGTTTTGTTTCCACCTTGCTGATGTCTGTAAATCATTCCTTTTTTTAAAAAAAAATAAAAATACAATCTCCTATCTCAAAAAAAACCAGCAAAGCCTTCATTAAATTACAGCTTATGTCCCAGGAGCTAGCAAACTACAGCACCAGACTGTTGTCTTTTCATACTGCTCCAGGAACCCAGGGAACAGCAAAAACAAAAAAAAGGGGGGGGGGGAGGAATTGTTCCAGTTAATTGTTCACAACAAAAAACAGAGCATGTTAGAAAACAGCTAAATTTGTTGACAAAAGTGCTTTTGTGTTGGAAAAAAAGCCTGTTACGAAAATATATTGGACAACTGACAAAACAGTTTCAGATCAGACCAAACTTAAGGGAAGCAAATGGCAGTGGTTGAATTAGCATGGCAATGGATTACACAGATCAGATTTTTCAAAGAACACGTTAATTTAGCTTCATGAAAATCCTTTTAAGGCTTTGTTGTTCCAGTGTGGAACAAAAAGATGACTTGAAATCTTTATACTTTTCATGAAAATAGAGTTATTTTCCAGAGATCTCTAACAAGCAAAGATATGGAATGGCAGTACTGAAGTGCTATCAATAAACAGGAGACAAGTTATAATTTAAGCATTATGTGCTAAGAATAGCCTGCTACATCAGAAGTTACTGTGTTTGAAAAATCATATTGATTCATGCTGCTAAAGGCCATGTCTCAGAGAAACTTGAAAGCATTGTATTGATTGGAGATAGCAAAACAGAAGTCTCAGTTTTTTTCCTGCATTAACTGCAGCCTCCACATGACTAGTAGGATTTAAAACACTAAGTTACATGCCAAGATCTTGAGCATAGTATCATTTCGCTAGGCTAAAATGGTTAGTGACTACTACCAAGTAAAGAGACTCACTCATGAGGCAGCTTTCAGATGAAGTTATGTGTTTTCAGTTACTTTAAAAAAAGAATCAATTCATAAAAACATATTCCAACTATTAAATCTATACGATACTTAAGTCTTACCGCTTGAACCAAGCAGAAATAAGCCAAAAAGAAAAAAAAATGGAAACAACTGTATGCAAATTACAGTACAAAGATCCCAGAGCAAATTTTAAAATAACTGTTTCCTACTGGTATCTCAAGTTAGCTAAACACAGCCTACAATCTCTTGCTGCAAAACAGGAAAATTTGACTACAGTGAGTGACCAGAGCCAGGTCTCAGTTACTAAGGGAATGCAATGTTACAATCTCTAGCAGATACATTGTGTTTGCTTTCTATTCCAACTGTTTTTCTTATTTTTTAAACACAAAGTCTCCTTTTTTATTAGAATGCAGCTATTAAACCACAGATGAAGGCAGTTGCATACTAGAAAAATGCCTTAGAATAAGCTTCACCTTTCTCATATACAATTCAAACTTAGGTTAACCTGGATAGGTAATGACCCTCTCTTTTCAGCTACTTAAAAGTTATTCAAATCTTTCTGAATGTTTACAGCTAATATTACAGTGTATGTCAATTGACTTCAAAAGCACTCTGGGACATCAACCACTCCTTGTGGTTAAGACTTGTAAAAACAACAACAAAAAAGTTAAATTTCATGCAGACTATGTAATTAGCAACTGGAACATGAGCTAAGTAAAAACAGGTATTATTTCATCAAAAATGAGTACATTAAACTTAGAAGTTCTTGTCTGACTCTTCCCTCCCCCTGCCCTGCCAAACTCCAAAAGGATGCATAATAAACTTGCAAATAAGCCTTAAAGCTTATGAAAGCTGACAGTCAAATTTATAACACATTCAAAATACCCACCAAAATGCTTTGAAGAGCCAAACCTTCTTTAAAGAGCTAAGTGGCACTACTGCAGAAAACAGTCAACTACAGTGCTTTCAGATATTAGTATTCTGTCAAAATATTTTCCGTAGGCAAATTTTTGCTTAATTGAAATTTAGGGTATATACAACTAATTTTAAAGACAAAAGCTCTAGGTTTTTCAACTGTTTGATATTATATTTTTTTCAAAGTTATGTATTGACCTTTTAAACCAAAGTGTAGGCAATTCTGAAATATTTTTACAAGCAAAATTTCCCCGAAGAGTGTCTAAAATCACTTCCTCTCCCTCCTCCTCAAACTTCCTGCTGTTCTAATGTTTGGGAGTGCTTGAGAGGAACCAATGAAAAAAAAAACAAAAAAACAAAAAAACACCGACACACCCAAAAAAACCCACCCCAAACAAACAACAAAAGAGAACAAAACCCAAGCTCTCCATTCTAAAGCTTCATGCAAATTTTTCAATTCCATCGATCTAGGATATATTATCTTAGCAGAAGAAATATGCAATGATTTTTCAATCAAAGTTGCTTTTCAGCAGTTCAAGTCAGCAAGTTATCATGAACCAGAATGTGTGTCAAGAGGAGGCTGAAAAAAATCAATAGTTCTATACAGATCATGACACATGAACTTTTGATTAATTCTGTAAAGTATTTCAGTATGAAAATAAAATGATATAAAGCTACTGTATTTTTGTTGTATTAAAACCAAAAAAAAATAAAATAAAACAACAGAGAAAAATATAACTCACGAATGTTTTGTCTTTTATTCTGACATCATGTTCTTCCTTTAGGCTATACTAGGACATCCAGATAGTCATATCTGGTGTAATCTGAAAAGACATCATCAACAAATTGGTTAGTAACGCGTTATTGCTTCAAGGAATTAACATCAAGCACAAATAATGTACTATGATAGGACTACTTCAAAATATACCGCATGTATTTACAGCAAGCAATCTTTTGCCCGTGAAAAAATATTTTAGAGTGATCAAGCTATCATAAAGAACAATCTATGTAACTCTAAACAGCAGGATGTCAGATAACCCTGGATATCAATCTTGTTCATGTCTTTTTAAGATGAGTTAGATACGCACATTTTAGCATCACAAACTAAGGTATCCAAAACATATTTCTTTTGTATGTTTGCCATTCCTGTATGATTAGAAGATATAGAAATTAGAACAGTTTTAAATTTAAATTTGATTGGGTTGTGGCTAATTTAAAATAACAAAGCTACTCTTTCTAGAATCTGTATGTAAAAAAATAGCTCAAAATTATGCCTATGAAAATGTGCAGTTAGATTCCATCACACAGGCAAATAACAATATTACTTATGATATACAAATTAGCATAATGACGAAAAGCTATTCTAACCATGTTTAATTTTAGAACATGAATATTTCATGAGTTTGAGTCTAAAAAACACATTCTTTCCTTTTTACAAGGATGCGATACCCAAACTCACACACGCTGTGAACTGAGAGATCATGATTTTAAGACTCTAGGAGATCATCCTTTTTATAAGGAAAGGAGAGGAGGGGAAAAACACTTAATTTAGAAAACCAAGTACTTCAAAGCTTGAAAATTTCAACAGTTGAACTTCAGAAGTCATCACATGGCATTTAGAGCAGGACTGCTGCGCAGAGCCCCAAGCTGGCTGGCTGTTTGGAGGAGGAGAACAGAAGTATGGTCCTGAAGTCCTGTCTCAAAAAGCAGGCGAGCATACGCGTGCTGCACAGAAAGCACATTGCTACCACTGGCACTGATTCCTGGCAAACTAAGTTTGGGACCCCTGCTCTGTGCAACGAGATCTGAGTGCCATCGCCCACCCAGTCCTGCCAGCGCCAATTATAACATGTGTCCTGCAATTAAATTCCCAAGACGGGACCAAAGAGGATTTTCTTGTTTTGCTTTATACAGTCCAGGATGAGATGATTAGCTTGCAGAAGGAATTTCAGATTTGTGTCTGGCTAGAAAAGTATCTAGGTTTATTTTCTCAGTTATTTTATATTACTTATGTAAGCTTCCTGACATGGCAGCTTCATTCTTTGATTTGGAATGTTAGCTTAAATTCATATATTTTGATAGTAATACAAGGATTCTGCTATTCAACAGCTAATAGCAAATACTAGCTGCTTCCTATTAACTGAAAGCTTCTGAAACTAGCTGTTCCAAAAATCATTTCAGAGGCAGTATTATTTGACGGGGTTCTTCATCATATGTTTTCAAATTTTTACAGTTCAATCTTCTAATTTTACCAATACATATTTCCCCTGAAAATGAGAAGGTTCTTGCCTTAAATAAATCTGTGTATTCTACTGCAAGCCTACAAGACCATGCAAATGCTTATTATATACACGTATCTGAGCAAAGTTACTGACTGCCTTCTGTTTTGCTTTATAAAGAACCTATTATACCTTTGTTAAACAAGTTTTCACAATATTGTGAAGTCAACAATCATTAAGCTGTCACAGACATGGCATTTTGTGGAAGCTAAGCAGAAACTCATAAAAAGAAGATTGGTTGAATATATCACACTAATTTGCAAAGCTACCCACCCATTTTCTGAGTCAACGATGACAAGAAATAGAAGACACATGCTAACCCTCTGCAGGTGAAATATTAAAATCAGAGCAATCATTTTAAATGACTTATGCAGAACTCATTGACAACATGGTCAGGTTCATGATTTCTTCAGTTAATTCTCTAATCCTCAGTGCAATTCCACTCAGTATTTCCTTGTGTCTTGTAGTATCAAGGGTTATTGGTTTACCTGGAGGAGCAGTTGCAGTTTAGCTGTTGCTTAACACTAATATATTCAACATACTTCATGCAAAATGTTATCTGTTTGCACAGATGATTATCTTAAACCTAATTTCGATTCAGCTCCACTCTTAGATGTTATTTGAAATTCTTGGGCTGAGTATGTCTTAATTGTCCTGCATCTCATTGTTAATGAAATACAATCCCAAATTGCTGAAAAATTATTGGAATAACAACGATATTCACAAATGACGATCAGGCTGCTTAGAAAGCATACAACAATATAAAAACAGCCATGGAAGAAGCTATTACAAACTCATGACCACTGGAAAGACTGCCTTGTAAAATGCCCATTCCTAATTATGTTTAGAGTTCTCCAGTGGGGCTAGAGAATATTCACTGCATCTTTTCTCTGAGTTAAGGGAAATAAGGGTACTGAAGGCTTTAGGAAGATGAGAGAGGAAATACCTTAGTGCAAGGTCCACTAAAGTAAGCAAAGATCAAAAGAAAAAAAAAAAAAGAAAGAAAAAGAAAAAAGAACACTTTGGAGTTAAGGACACTGGTCTTTCCTGCTATTTTTTGAGGAATAGAGGAAAAACATTGTTCTAGAAAAATCTACATTACATTTTTTTTGGCTGCTTACTTTCTTAAACTGTGAAACGGACAGTTTTGAAGACTGCTCTTTTTCAGTTAAAATGTAGTAAACAAAATGCCTTTATTTTAACTTTTCTGATTGCCTAGTGATAGGTCAATAGTTGTAGGGACAGTGACAGATACTGCTTACGTACAAAGGATTTAAATTCTACCTAGAAAGCACAGGATCAAATCAAGGTCACAGAACTGTAGTTTCACCAAAAGGTTATAGGGTGAACAATTTCAGTAACAGCAAAATTTTAAAATAAATCAAATGGATAAACCTAGTAATGCTTACAATTCCATGGACAACGTGGGCCATTCACTGATGACATAAAAATCCACTAGTTAATGTCTAGACGTAATCATGTCTAATTTAGATGACTAACTTCTCATTATAGAGGCATGTAATCCAAACTGCAAAGCCATCTAGTAAGTAAATTGTGGCTGCTTTCAAATTCTGCTTAGTGGCTGGTTTTAGCAAACAGTTGCACTGCAAACATCAAATAAATTACTCCAGTAACTACATCAACCAATATCTGCACTGAAAACCCCTTAGCTCAGCCCAAGCAACAGCCTGGCTGTGAACAAGGAAAGGTGCTAGAGCTCCAAGGTTGAACTTTCTGAGAAACCGCAGCCTATGCGAGAACTGCTCAAGTTGCAAGTATTCAAAACAGCAAATCCATCAACTACATTCCCACATCAGCCCTGACACACTCAACTTTTGCTATCTCTAATTACAAAAATACAGATCTGGGACACAAGCAACATAGTGCACCAGCATAAAGACCTCTGAAACTCTGAAAAACAGCAGATTAAATAGCTTGCACTGGCAATCTGTGACTTCACCCCAAGTGTCCAACTTATTCTCAACTCTCTCCCATGTCCTCAGTTACATATCCTCATTAATGATATTTTACAGTGTAAGTACATAAATAATGTGATGCTGTTTACAGGTAAACACCTACCTATGAATTCAAAGGACAATTTTCAGTGAGCAAATGTTTAACATGGTCACATTTAAAGCTATTTTAAAGATTCTCCTTAAGCTAGTCTCTTATTAGCACCTTGCAAAAGCAAGAACCAGGCCATAGGAAAATTCTGGAAGTGTTTCTTTTCAGTTCTGAGATTCTAGAGAAAAAGCGTATCTTCTTTTCAAAAAAGGGGAAAAATTAAAGAAGTACTTAAGTATGGATGTTTTTACAAGGAAATTGGTCATCTGATTACTTATGTCTTATATTGGTAATGTCTTATAAACATCCCAAACCACATCACTGAGAATTCTGGGTAAAACAAAAGTTATGCCAAATGAAAGAAAAGATTATGCATGTCTTCAGAACATATATTTATAAAATATATTAATGAACTTTGCTCATCAGCAATAAACTTGATGGGTTTTCAATACCAAGTTAGGTTTCAGAAAGTACCAAGATTCCAAATAGCATCTGAGATATTCAATGATTTTTTAAAAAAACATTTTTTCCCCTCTCACAGACATGGAAGTCAAGGAGGATGTATTTCATGCGACTTCAGTGCCCAACAACGATACACACAACCTCACAATACCATACGTGATGGGCTCAGCTCACTGGGCTACAACTGCAAGGACAGAACGTTTCCGAACTAAAGAACATCCCTTAACTGAGCGAAGGACGCAGGCACAATCCATGTCAGTAGTGACTGGGTTTTATATCTTAGCCATTGTGAAACACAGCCACAAACAAATTCAGATTAGACTCCAGAAAGCTAAGAACGTAAACATACATCAGTGCTGTCAAGAGGAAAATGGAAGTTTTCTTCCTTTCCCAGTAACAACTGGATACATCAAATTCTACTTCAGAGTATAATTTTTCATCTTAATTTTTGTATTTATCAATTTATGCTACACCCTCACAGTCACTTGAAGATAGCTTGGTTATCACATTCACTGATAGCCCTGCAGTATCAAGCTGACAAGCACATTTTTCTGCCAGTTATTACATCCACGCCCAAATTGATTCTTCCTTCCAGATGCCAGAACATAACAAACAAATCCAGACTACTTCCACAAGAATGCCAGGTTCTTCAATTTTCAATACCGCTTAAGAGAGCATTAGAGCCCTTGTTTTAATGGTTCCTCACATTTGGTATGTGTAAAGTCTGATGGTTACTTTCTGTTCTTCATTTTCAGATTTTCAAATGGAGCAGTACACTGTTTGCTTCCTTTAAAACTTTTGTCTCCATAAAAAGGCATAAACAAAAACTTCATCAGCAAAAGCAAGAAAGTTTTTTGAGAGATGAGAAGTATTACCAGTTTCATTTAGCCACAAAGAGCTTTCAGCTGTTAAACTCTAACTAAACTCTAAAAAATTACCTAAGTTTCATCTACTAATGAATCAGTACAGCATCCTACTTTACCTGAAAATTTTGAAAGTCAGAGAGCATCTATTTCCAAAACTCTAATTTAAATCTGTTAATGCATACAGCCCCAGCGACTTCAACCTAATCATGTCCTCAAAGCAAACAGCTACATCAGTGTAATTCAGCACCCTGAGACCATTATACAATTGTACATGCAGCATGGAAAACAGCCAGTAGTCTCCCAATTTCTTTGCCCTTGGGGCACAAATCCCCCCCTCTCACTTTTAAGAGGGCAAAGCATTTGCATTCCTGCTTCCAGGAAGTGCTGCCTTTCCATCCTGGAAAGGAGGCGAACTGACACCACCTGATTCAGCCCAACTGCCCAGAGTCGGGACACGGCGGAGGGGCGCGGGGGGCCGCTGCCCCCTGCTCCCAGCGGCGCTCGGCCGCCTTTGCGCGGTGGCCCCGCGGACGCTTGTTCCCACCACTGCGGCAGGTCATTTATTATTATTATTATTATTAAACAACCTGAAAGCCGGCAGGAGCGCAGCACACACCCGGCCAGAGCCCAGCGCACGCCGCTGCTCGTCCCCACTCACCTTCCCCGCGGGCCCGGGCCGGGCCGGGCCGGGCCGGGCCTGCGCGGCGGCCGAGCCCCGCCGGCCCCTCGGCGGGGGACGCTGCCTGCGGGGGTCGCGACGCGGAGGGGGGGCCGGCCCCGGCGGGCTGGCTCAGCGGCGGCGCTGCTGCGCCCGGAGCGGGGCCGTGGCCGAGCCCATGCCGCTGGGCCGCCGCCGCCACGGCGGCCGCCTGGCCGTGCCGCGCCGTACCCGGCCGCTCCGAGGGGCGCCGAGTCCCGGAAGCGCCGCGGGCGACGGAAGCCGGGCAGCGCGCACTGCGCAGGCGCCGCGCCGAGCGGGGCTCCACCCCTGCAGAACTGCGCAGGCGCGCGCGAGGCGGAGGGAGGAGAGACTCCGCCCCCACCGCGCGCATGCGCGCGCCCGCCGCCGGGCGTCCTTGGTGCCGGCTGTGCCGCCGCGCCGCGCATGCGCGCGAGTGGCCGGCGGCGGCGTGTGCAGCGCCGAGCACCGCAGCGCCGTGCACCGCAGCGCCCGGGCGTGATGCGCGCTCCCACCGCCCGCTTCCTCTTCAGAGCCTTCCCTGAGCCACCTGACAAGAACCAGACAGCACTTCCCCTCAGATTTTTTTTTAAAACATGATTTTAGTCTAAACATGATTTGGGTGCTCGAGTTGGGAAGTGGAGCTCGTTGGGGGGACAGCCGGCCCAGCGCGCTGGGACATGCGACGTGACCTGCGGCCGGCACGAGCGGGAAGCGAGCCGCGCTGCTGCGGCTCGGAGGAGCAGAGACCCGCGGCGCGATCGCGGTGCCGACCTCCAGCGCCCGCGGGGCGGCCGGCTGCCTCCTCCGGCCCCCGGCGCTCCGGAACGCTTCCATGAGCACATACCGCATCCCCGGAGAATCCCCCTTTCCCGCAGCTTTGCCCTGCGGGGCCATCCAGCCGCGGCGAGCACCGAGTAACGGCGTGCAGCCCCCACGGGTCGGCTTCGCTGTTTCTACGTCCTATGCTGTATTTCACAGCGTTTTTTCTTTATGGTCCCTCTTCAATTCACGGTGCCTCGAGAGGGTGATTTGAGGCATCTGCGTTAGGAGCCTGCTCCATAGCTGTTCACGAAATTCGGCGTACGCAGGCTTCAGATCAGCATTTAAACTAGGCACGTTGCTTTAGGTGGAAATACCGCCGTGCGACACTTGTTCATTATTTCCCACTGCGTATTAGGAAAAACGGGTCCCCGTCGGCTTTAACGAGGCGACGCAGAATCGCCAGCGCGCTGCAGCAGCTGAAGGGCGAGGAAGCGAGACCCGCGCGGCTCGGCACGCTTTGGCCCGTCCTGCTTCTCCCCGTAGCGCGGCCACGGTGCAGCGGGACGCGGCGGGCTGCGGCGGCTGCACCCCCGGCGGAGGCAGGCTGCCTCGGCGATGGAGAGCAGGGGGGCCAAGCCCCCGCCCCGGGGACGTGCCCTCGGGGGCGAGAACCTCTCCGGTTTATACTGATGCAACGAAATAGGGCTCTGTCCTAAACGTTGTTCTTCTATTCCAGAGATACAATTAAAGAGTGTGTAAATTTTTGCTCCGTACAACAAAACCCCATGGCTCTGTGTTTTTGTGCGCTTTTCTAATTTTTTGCATTTCCTCCTGTTTCTGTGCTGAAGTCCTTGCTCTTATTGACGGCCCCCACGTGTTTTCTGTGTCCCAACAGCCAGGTTTCACGCACAATGAGAAATCAGTTAGTCTAACGCCAACCTGTCTGTGGAGGTCACACGATTCATTTAAATGAGAGTATATGAATGAGGCAAAGTCACACGCAAAGATCTTTTTCTAGAATCTCCCTTTTTCTGTATATTTTAGCTTAATACAACTAATATGCATCATTTATCCAGAGGTTAAAAAAAAGTGAATAAAAGCATTTTTCTTTTGGACATGCTAGTGGGGTGCATCGTGGCTGATTATGAGCTGAACTATTAATAATTTTTTTTTGCATATGATATTTACTCAGAAGTTACAAAAAACATCAGTTCTACTTCCCCCCCCCCCCTTTTTTAAACAATATCAACTAGACAGGACTGTGCACGTTGCCCTTGCCGTGACGTTAGATGCTGCAGCATTTCACACTCATGCTTTGGCAGTAAGAGCTTCTCTCATCTGGCAGAAGTTTTGCAATCTATTCGGTGGAACTGATGTTTCGGGATTTGTTCCCACCATGTAACTAGTGCATTCGCCCACTGGATGGTGCATAACTTATTTCCCCTAAAACAGGCAAACAACAAATGCTCCTCCTGGTGCCAATGTGCGGAGAAAAGGTGTAGGAACAAAGTAGTTCCTTGGATTTTTATTGTTTTTTAATATGCTACGTAATGACAGGTAACCTAAATAGAGGCTGAAACCAAGAAATGCTCTCCCGGATCTCAGCTTTCTCCAAGCTGAGGCAGGGCTGGATGTTGTGCTGCGGATGCGAGTCCAGCCGTTATTTCTGGATGCTGCTCAGGAAACCCAGTTCCACGTTGCAGATCTCAGAGGAGGCGAGGCCATGCGTTTTTATTATTTTTTTATTTTGGGCTCTGTTTTGTGCTCACACACTGCGGGGAGGACTGGCTAGCTTTGCGCAGCAGACACAGTGCTCTCTGCAGGGCAGAAATCTTCCGAAGCAGCTTGGACCTGGGAGCTACCCTCAGCTTTTGCAGATTTGTAACCTTGATTTCTAAGGATGCAGAGCCATTTCTTCCAACAGAGGAGAGTCCTATCGGTACCACGCTCATTTGCCAGGCTGATGGATTTATAAGAGGCAGTGCTGTTCAAAATGCTCCCAAAGCAACAAAAACGGTCAATATTGCAAATGCTTAAGGGCAAATAGGCAAATTCAGGCTAATCGGAAAGTTGTAAGTTCAGCTTGCTTTCTGTTGGTATTTCAGCACTATCGGTTGCAGGTTTCTCATTTCCCTCCTAAACTTAAAAAAAAAAGAAAAAAGAAAAAAGTTGAATATTTTTCTCCACAAGATGCATGTATCGCCTCTTAGGTGGAGTTGCTTTAATATACCCAACATTGGTTTTTTGCCTTGAAAAAAACACTACCAGGCCACGCCAGGACTTCGATTCTGCGGAGAGCCCTGCGCTTTGGAACCGCTTCCCACGGCAGCCACCACGGCCAAGATAAACGGCTCGGCAGAGATAACTCCGAGTCCTCAACCAAATTACAGAAGAAACGGCGAAATGTCACGCTGCCGAAAGCCAATTGTTTCCGCGCTTCCTGTTGTGGTAGGAAGGAATGGGGCTTATCTCTGCTACGGACTCCACTGAGACAGCCCACAACACGTAACCGCCGCGTCGTTTAGGCTACGGGATTTTTTGAATACTTTGCGTTGCAGAGGCACGTATGAAATATTCATGCCCCGTTGGTCATGCCCTCCAAAATGCAAACCCTGAAATTCAAACAATTTGTACAGCGACTCCGGCAATCTGGCAAAAGGCAACATAGCTGCTCCCGGACAGCATCTGCAAAAAAGGAAGAGTTTACAGGAACATGTCACTTGCCGTCGGCCTTCACCTCCGAACTTGCTGATGCAGATGCTGAGGGTTTAATTAGGTGCAGGCTTGTAAAGCCCCAAAGATTTGTCATTGGTGTGGATTTTTTTCCCCAGTGAATATTGTTTTGTGCCAGTGCTGTATTTAATTTCTAATTAATGGTACATGCAGTTATTCATAGCCCATTCCCTCGCAGCCTTTCTCTGCACTGAACCACATCTGCTCTCCCGCAGGCACAGCATGATGATTCGGTGACACAGCTATTTTTTTGAGTGTCTTCAGTCCCTCCCTGGCCACAACCTGGAATAAGGGAACAACCTTCGTGCCTCTCTGGCCCTCTGCCCGCTGTACGCGGTTCTCTCTCAGCTGTGCTGCTTGGATATTAACAGCAGCAGTGATTGCATCTTGATTTACAGAAATAAATGTGAACCGTATCGTCTTACTCTCCGGTGCCTTCCGCTTTCTCGTTCCTGTCCTGCTCGTAATTTGATGTGGTCCACGGGCAACCATAAAGCAGGCTCAGAAAAAGGGAACTGTGTAAAAACAGGGAAACTTTTTAAGAATAAGGTGAAAGGGACATCTAAGGCGTTAAAGGCATTTGAAGGGTGGATAGAAACATGATGCTAGAGTAAATGCATATCAGTATCAGAAAAGACCAGATAAATGGCAAAAGCAAGCTGGCTTGGCTACACAGCAAGCTGCGTCTTTCCAAAAGCTGAAGTTAACCTTCAAATGAAGAACCATAAACTGTGACTGGTTAATGGTAAAACACAATAAAGGTGGTTGTAGAACAAAATCAGGGAACAACTGGCACAAGACATAACAACGAGCAATAAAACCCTTTATCAAGGAACAGAGAAGTCTGCAGAGCTCACACACGATAAAAAAAGGTAAGACCACTGAAGAAAGCTGAGATTTGGAGAGGTCCTTCAGTCCCACCTTTGTCCAAAGCAAGATCAGCCATGCTTAAATCACTCCTGAGAAATTAGATTGAATTTAGTGCAGGGAGATGAAACACTTGCTAGCAGCAAAAGGAATAAAAACATAAACATAGCTTTTGCAGCCAGCCAAAAGCTATCAGAAATACTGTTTCTGGGAATGGCACCTGCACAAGAGGCACCTTCCCGTGGGGTGCCCACTGGGATGTTCTTGTGGCTGGGCTGAAACGGGCTGCCGAGGGCTTTCCCTGCCCATGGAGCTGCCACCTGGAGCATCCCAAATAGGAGCTGAGACCCAGATCAAGGAGTTGGGAGCAACAGCTCCAACCCTCGAGGAAGGGCGGCTGATGCCACAGCCGGCGCGGCTCACGGTGCCTGGGGCTGCGCCCCACAAACCGCAGCAGCTACCCGGGGATCATTTTGTGTCTGTTTCCTAAAAAAATCGGCAGGCCCTGTCCAGGCAGCCAGAGAAACCGCCCGAACATCCCCCTCCGACCTCCTCCGCACCGCATGGCCGAGACACAGGCTCGGATCAAGTTTCTCCCGGGGAAAACAAGCAAAACCAGCAGGAAATCGGCTCCCAAGCGAGACCCACGCACAAGCCGCTCGCGGAAACGAGCGCTGCCCGCCGCCAACCCGGGGTTTCTGGGAAGCGCCCTCGAGGCGGGGTTTGGCGGCGGTGCGCAGCGCCGAGCACCGAGCACCGCGCAGCGCACCGCGCAGCGCCGAGCACCGCGCAGCGCCGAGCACCGCGCACCGCGCACCGCGCACCGCGCCGCGGCGATGCTGGCGCTGGCGGCCGCGCTGGCGGCCGCGCTGGCGGCGCTGGCGGCGCTGCTCGGGGCGCGGTGGGCGGCGGCGCCGCTGAAGCGCTGCGTCCTCGGCTGCCTCCTGCTCCTCGGCCACGGCGGCTGGCGGCAGCGGGCGGGCGGCGGCTCCGCGGAGCCCCGGCGGCCGCGCACGCTCCGCTCCGACCCCCACGTGAGTGCCCCTTCCTTCCCCCACCCCGCGGTCCCGGACCCTGCTCCCACGGGCATCCCGCTCTGGGCACCCCCATACCCGGGACCATGATCCCCCCCCACCCCCAGCCCCCGGATCCCACTCCCTCGGGGACCCATCCCCTTGAACCTCCATCTCCGGGACCATGATCCCGCTGCCCAGCCCCCGGATCCCACTCCCTCGGGGACCCATCCCCTTGAACCCCCATCCCCGGGACCATGATCCCGCTGCCCAGCCCCCGGATCCCACTCCCTTGGGGACCCATCCCCTTGAACCCCCATCCCCGGGACCATGATCCCCCCCACCCCCAGCCCCCGGATCCCACTCCCTTGGGGACCCATCCCCTTGAACCTCCATCTCCGGGACCATGATCCCGCTGCCCAGCCCCCGGATCCCACTCCCTCGGGGACTCATCCCCTTGAACCCCCATCTCTGGGACCATGATCCCCCCACCCAGCCCCCGGATCCCACTCCCTCAGGGACCCATCTCCTTGAACTCCCATCCCTGGGACCCTGAGCCCCTGGACCCCACTCCCCTGGGGACCCCTCCTTGGGCACTCCTATCCCCAGGGCCCCATTCCCACAAGACTCACATCCCTTGCATCCCCCAGACCCCCTTCCCCCAGGATCCCCATCCCCAGGACCTGTATTCCCCAGAGACTCCTCCCCCTCCCTGCTTAGATGTGCATCTGTGCATCAACCAGGACCTCCATCCCGGGAGCTATATCCCCCAGGAACCCACGTTCCCTAGGGATCTGCATCCCCTGGGGACCCCCATCCCCGAGACCTGCATTCTGGTGTGCCACACGCTATCCAGGCAGGACCCACATCCCATGGGGACCTATATTCCCCAGGGACACACATCCCCTGGGATGTGCATTTCAGCACCCCATGTCCCCCAAGGACCTGCTTCCCTGTTATCCTGACGCCTAGCACTCCTTGGAGCTCACATCCCCCGGCATCTTCTGCACCCCAGCGCTTTGCATCCCCCCAGGAGACAGGGTGGGGATGTCACCATGGGTGTTGCTTGCAGGGAGAAGGATTACCTCTAATGAGGCCAGCTGGTATTGGTGGGAAAATATAGATATGCTATGGGGCACCCAAGCCTTTTATTTCAGTGCACTTGGTGAATATAATTTACTTTTCAAGGAACACTAGTCTGCTTAATAAATATTAAACCTGCTATTTACAACCTGTACCCTGCCTGTGTTCATACACCCTAACAGAGAGGTTTGGGTGGCCTTTGCTATATGTTATTTGGCGCCTGTGGGGGAAGCAGAAAGACTGACAGACTGCAGTTTCCCTCAGTCTTGAGTCAGTCAACCATTTATTAACATTTCCCATAGACTTCTAGGAGTCTTTAAATCGTAGCTTTTACTGAATGTGTTGGGGCCTCCATTTCCCCTTTAAAAATGAAAACCTTTTTTCCTCAAGCTTTTCCTTTCTTCTCATAAAGCAGCTGCTTGAGATGCACAGAAATCCAGGAAAAGTGTATCAGCCTGCAAAGTTATCCTGCAGGTCTCCTTTGGTCTCCCGCTGGCCGAGGAGCAACAGCTCTGGCATCTGCCTCTTCCCCTTGGTAGGGGGGAGGCTGGTGATGCCATGAGGAGGAGGACAGGGTTATAACATGGCTCTTCAAGGAGGAAGAGAAGGGAAGGAGAGCAGGATCAAAACAGGAGACAGAGCAGAAGTGGAGAGTTCATAGACATGGGAAGAGCTGGAGTTGTTGCCCTGGGGAAGGATGTGGGTACTGGATATTCAGCTGGAGAAGACCAGCCTTTGCTGATCTTTTGCTTCCCAGGAACTTTTTGAAGTCTTCTGCCCATCTCAACCAAATTTAACGGAGGCAAAGTGCCCTCATCTTCCGAATCAGACTCCCAGCGTTTGAGTTAGCTAAGGGCTCTGCAATTTCCTTTTCCTCTCTCTCCCCGAAGCAGGAACAGTGAAACAACACTTACAAGAAAGGTCTAAAAATGATGTGGAAAAGCCTTCCAGGAGTGATATCTGTGAATTTTTGGCTCGGCAGTCCAGTGGGCTCACTCTGTGCCTTCAAAATACCCAGTAACTCGCGTGCATTAGGACCATAATCACCTCCTATTAGTATTTTGGGGCATTTCACAATGGATAATCCTGCAGAAGCAGAACTTTATCCATGCCCAGACATGGATACCTAAATCTTAATTTCCATATTCCAACTCGTAAAGCTCCCTTTGAGTGAGTTCTGCACAACTATGTGAAGATACACATCTGAATTTGAAGACGTGGACTTCTGCGTCTAATAGTTTGAGCTGTGAGTTGTTAACTGGCCCGGCGCCAGCTCCACTGCTAGTCACGATAGCAGAGTGCTTCGGTTCCTATGAATCTTTCTTTCACTTTCTTTTTCCTTTTTAATTCTGAGTTTCCTGTAAATAAAAAGTGTCCTCTATACATGTATCTCTGTTGGCTGGTATGAGTGGTACTAAATACAGAGTGATAGTAAAATTCAGTTCTAGAGTAGCAGCCCATGGAAAACAGCAGACTCCTCACCTTCCCCTTTCTCCTCCTGCCCCTGGCCAGAGCTGAGATCTTGCTTCCTTCTCCCTAGGCGCTGGATTCGGTTTACTTCACGGGCTTTGCAGAGACCAACAAGACTTTTGTGATTGCTCGTCTTGCAAGACGTCCCGGCAGCATCTGCGAAATGTGGCTCTTCCTCCGAGTGGACAGAGTAGGAGAGTTCGAAGTAAGCGGCGCACTGGAAGGAGGCTGGGGGTGTGGGATGACGTTCAAGAGGAGTACTCAGCATCTAGCTTGAACTTACGTTGTGATCACAAGCCGAAATTAATGTCCTTTGCATCTTCACTGCATCCACAGTAGGACATCAGTGCTCTCATCTAAAATGTTCTCATCTAAAATGATTCATTAAACGAAGGAGCCATAGACATGAAGGCAGGAAAAATGTTCCTGAGTACCAGTGAAGAATTTCAGCACATAGTCTTTGTGATAACATACAGCACATGGTTAATAAGTTATGTTGTGTGATTATGGTTATTTTTTCTTTTTTTTTAATTAATGGATGCTATGAAAGTCATGGTGGAATTGCCTCTTTCTAAGAGAAAAGAAAGTTTTATGGAGTTATATATTCATTTGCTTCATTCTTACTAAAAAGAGGAGAATATTAATAATATGCTTGGCCTGTAGATTTTCTTTTTGTCAATGCTGACTTAATTGTAAAGGAGAGAGAGAAATGTGGCATAAATCCCTTTGGACTCAACTAAGTATCTTTACATTAACAAATTTGTTTGCTAAGTAGCCGTAACCCCAAGAAAGCAGGAGGCATCCTATTTGCAGAAAGCCAGAAAGGAGAAGACTGAGACACTCTGTTTGGTTTTCTATTAATATTTAGAGTGTAACGATACTTCTTTTTGGCTGTGTTACTTAGAACTGCCCGTCAAGGTCAGGATCTTCTTAGATGCTTCCTTACAGCAACAGATATAAGCTCCCTTTTAGAAAGTTTAGAAGACAAGATATATTTTCAAAGAGTAGCTGAAGTGTCTGGTGCTCACTAGAAATTTAGTTCATTTTAGAGTTTCACCAAATTAATTCTAAAAATAACTTTTAACCCCCAAAGCCAGCACCTGCTTGGCCAGACTAACCTCTTAAGGACTGCATCGCTTCACACAAATAATTTGGTTGCATTATCTGAAACAAGAACATGTTCTCCAATAACTCGAGTGTTTTACATGCATTTTTTCCCCTCTGTTCCGTGGTTTCCATAAAGCTGGTAGAACAGAAGACTCAACTGAATCTAATGTTCCTCTTCTACCAGCCCATCAGAGCCTTTCATCCCCACAACTGCATTAAACGAATGTTTTCCTGAAATGTCTCCATAGCACCCGCAGCATCCAAACATGATGGTGAGCGATGAGTCTGGAGAGCACTGGCGTGGCGGAGGGCTTGCCATTGAATACCTGGAGCCCCAAAACTGCTGGAAAATCAGCTTCGAGGGACTGCTCAGGTACTGCAGCACTCTGTAATTTCATTTATCTATGTTTAAGCTTAGCAGTCTAACTTAGACTTTAGACCATGGCTTTTGAACACTACCTGGAAATACATTTAACCAACATGAAGCAAAAGCTATAACGGAAGGGTCACCGCCGGTAATTCCCGCATCCAGGGTGGGGTTGTGACTGTGTTATTATTTACCTTAGTTCATAGCAGCTTCGTTCTTCTGCAGTCTCTCCTGTTGTATCCATTCCCAAACACGTAAGATGCTTTTTGCTATTGGTTTAGGAATGATGCAAAATTACGGTGCTTTGCCTTACAGAAAAGGACCCTATCGGCAGCAGTGGAGCGAAGAGGAAGGTGAACTTGTACCAGTTAAATTCTTCCTCCAGTAAGAGCATTTTCACTTTGCTCTGGGGTGTGTAGTAAGTTCCTAGTTAAAGATTTGGTTCATTTGTGGATTATATAGACAAAATCAAACTTGCAGCATAATCAGGACCTCAGTGTTTGTTATTTAGTTGTCACAACTGAGACCTCAATTTCTGACGTCTTTTTGGGGAAGGAAGCTGCTTTAAAAGGATTTTAGAGATTCTTTAAGAAAATGCTGTGGTCTCAGAATACAGTGATGCCGCTTTCTGGCCCGTTTCCTACATTTCATCTATTAGGAGTAGAAATAAAGGCCAAGTAATAAACAAGTAATAGCTTAGGAATGATTCTAGTGTATGTTTGTGCAACTCCGAGTAGACTACCCAAGAGAAAGCAGAGCTGCTTTGGCTCGTGACGCTGCCCGTCCGGCTTCCCTTTCTAAGCAGCCTGCAGACCCTCGCTGTGCTGGTATGCTGGCGTTGTTGCCGTTCTCTAATTCCTTTTGACTGATTTCTTGAAAACTGATAACATACTAAAAAATGACAAAAATCACGAGTTCCCAAGAGTTATAAAATATGGAGGTTGCCGTTGTAAATGTAACAAGTGCATGACTTGGCCTGGTACAAACTGGAAGCTGATGGCTTTTATTTTTGCCCATCTTTTGCTAGCTGGGAGAACTTCACAGAAGTCTTTAACTTTAGCGTCGACAGTCACCCCCGCACACTTGCAAGTGCTCTGGCTGAGGAACCATGGAGCATCGAGTTCTTCCGAAGGGTCAAAAAGTGAGAGGCAACATTAAACTCTGCTGGGGGTAATAGTAATTTTTCTACAGACCTCTTCAGGATCTGTCCTGTATTGTTACAGGTGATTTTAGAAGATGCATTTAATTAAAGTAAGCAAATAAAGGACAAGGCTCCCTTCAGGTTTCTCCTGGGCTTGGTCACCAGAACACTCTTGGTGACTTCTAAGGAGGCTCCTGCACATGGATGGTTCCTGCCACATGGGTTGAGGGATGTCCCCACTCCAAGGCCACCGTCTTGGGCCATAAAACCTTAAGGACTAGGGATATTTAATTTTCAATCTCTTTTCCTTGTTTAGCAACCTGACTTAGGCTTAATCTGCAAAAAATGTGTGCATTAGATAGGGTGTTGTCTTTACTGATATATGCTGACTTCTAAGCAGTAACTGTTGGGTATTATTTCATTTCTGTAAAACAGAGGGCATTTTTATAGTCTTATATAGTTTTATATTTGCTGTTCTTTTATTCCTAGGTGTCTCATAGGCATTAAGTAGCAATAACTTGGAAATTTAAAGTGTGTTTGATAATCTGTAGACTCTGATATAGCTCTGCAATCTTTGCTTCATTTGGGGCTTTCAGTCCATCAGACTGGCGCTGGGGACAGTATGAGTAGGAGCCTTGTTGATTTTGCCTGCATTGATTAACTTTTTCCTTTCCTCCAGACAGAGGGAGCACTTCCGTCATGAGCAGTGGGGCCAGTCAGATGGAGAAATTGAAATAGGAAATCATGAGAAAACAAAACTTTCCCTCAAAGGTGTTCGGAGCCACTCTTACGGTAACAAGATTAGAAACTATTCGCTCACCTGGCAAACTACGTAGTGTGACTGTGGCTGACAGTGATAGGAGAGTGGGTTCATGATGGAGAGAATTCACTCCATTTGTGCCTCATGAGCTGCTGCAAAGGTACTGATGCACTTGCTGCTGTTAAAATATTTTGTGACATTTTCCTAATTTTGGCAAACATATAAACCTGTCATCAGTCTGATTTGACGAGCTACTCTGCTTCCCTTTCCATTAGGCCTTGAACTAATGGAAAAAGAGGAACAGTCCTTCTTATTCAGGTCTATCTTATTTCTTTCTGCTATTAAAAACTGTTGTTTGGGACATGTATTTGCTTAAAACATTATCAGCTACGAGATAATTTCTTTAGCAAGTTAATGTCTGTTACCATTATTTTACATTGACCAGCAGTGGTGAACTTCAAATTTGATGATTTTGTTCTGTTCTTTTGCAGGTATCCGGAACTGGTCTGAGATTTACCGTTATGTCATGATTTTGGCACGCTTTGAGGTAGGTATTAACATGCCATCACACAACTTCACCGTGAAATTGCGAGTATGTCTAAACTTGTCGCTGCTTCTTGAACATCCAGAAATGGTGCAGTGGGGGGAACCACAGGGTGCAGTCAGAAGTGCTCACTGGTGCCATCGTTAGTGCACATAAATGTTGGAAGCAATTTGCAAGAGCAGAGCCGTATGAATAATAACTGAGATTTTGCTACATGGGTTGAACCAAAAAATAATTTTGGTTAACTTAAAACCACTTATTTTGACATTTCTAGAAAAATTAGATCAGCAGCTTTACAGGACACATTCTCGGCTGCTGCCAGAGCTCGACGGAGTCGATGCAGTGCTGATTCCTGGTAGATGGAAATCAAAAACGCCTGACAGCAGCCTAAGCCCTCACAATGGCAGTCTGCAAATATTTCTGCCTGTCCTCTGCTTTAATTCTCTTGCTTTGCTGTGGTGGCTGTGCTGGAGCAGCCTCTGCTCTGCGGCTGCTGTGAGCACGTAGCCTGGGGACACCCTGAATCCTGGCCAGCACACAACCTGACAGATGCTTAGGAAAAAGCATGAGGAAGTCTAAACTGTCTATTAAAGGCAGCATTTCAGGAGTTAAGGCGGAATAAAAATTCTTTCCCAGATATATGTGGGTCAGCATAAAACCACGCCTCGGAAAATCCCGTGTATGTGCAGGTGCAGGAGCTGCTGTGATTTCACGTATGCGGGCGGTATGTCGTTTAATGAGACAGTGCTTGTGCCCTGCGATGTGTATCGTCAGATAGAAACCTCTCCCCTTTCTTCGTAGCTACTTAGGACTCAGCAGGACTGCTGCTGTCTCCCTCCCTCCTAATTAAAGCTATTTAAATGTTTGTTAAGGAGGAATTTAGGTTAATCCTCACACCCTGAGGGTCTGTACACGTATAATGTCACAACGTAGACTTACGTTTGCCTCAGAGCAGCTCAAGTGGAATAAGAAGGCATTCAGGCTTAAGGGTAGAGGAGTAATGAATAAAAGCATGGGATTCCAGTTGCTTCTTATTTAACATTTTTCCTGTATGCTGCTCTCGGACATCATATAATATAGGTTGTAAGAGCGCTCTGGTCAAAGCAGGGCTGACTTTGATGAGGTTGCTCAGGCCTTTTCCAGCCGTTTTGAACATGACTAGCTGAAGTCTCTGCATTTATTAGTTCCCTTCTCCTCTTACATATGCTTGTTGTGGTCTTTCTGTTGTCCTTAATGTCCTTAATTTTTACTTAATGAGCCTGGTTTATGTTCTTGGACCCTTATTTACAGCCGGGCCTTCATGGAAGATGTATTAAAAGAGGATTTAAAAGTAAAAATTAGTAAGAGGCTCTATAACCTGAGTTGTACCCAGGGTCCTCTTGGTGAGGTCAGCATAGGACCAGCAGCATTAGTCTGCACACGTTAGACTTAGTTTTTTCTCCATCACTCTCTTACAGGACGGGACTGCCGTACATTTAACAGTTATTAATATGCCAGCAACCACAACTAAGTAAGTCTGCACTGCTGTTTGCATACATCTTAAAGATGCCAGCAGTTGCTGTGCAGGACCAGTGTGCATGCGTTCTTGCCTAGACGTGCACAGCCCGGTTTCTGTGCGCACCCCTCTTTCTCATGCTCTCCCCTCCCTCTGCCTGGTTTTCCAGTTGCAGTTAGTCACAGGGGCAGCTTTTACCTTCAATTACTGCATTTACATGCAATTACTTTTTAGCTGATGCAGCTGCATGGCTTCGTGTTTATATGATTTAGGGGTACAAATTGGGCACTTCTGGCTGTTTCAGAATATGTCTCTTTCCATAGTGCAGCAAGCAAGATAAGACTCAGGCATGTTAGCGTGGCTGCAGCTCCAATCTCAGTGTGACACTGTTTAATGCCTGAGGGTTTCTCTGCAGAGCGCTCCCCGGTCTGGTGGGAGCATGCTTTATTTTTGCCTTTTGAAACATGCATGTGAGAAGCTGGAAACAGACATTAAAGACTGAAATCAGCAGTCTCATAGAGCCCCATATCTAAAATCAGAAGATTGCAAAGCACATTCAGATGGCTGCCAGCCTAATTCCATGTTTTGGTGGAAAAGCTGAACCCAGAGAGTCCCCCAGGGACACAGCTACTCAGTCGTCTTGTAGACTTCAAGGGAAGTTTCCTTTGCTGATGTGCCAGTCCCTTCTGCCCCCTTCACAATCCTCCTTCGCGGAAACCTCGCCCCCTCTCCTGCGTGCATGGCTTCCCCTGCCTGGAGCTCACAACACCCCACAAGACCATTTCTACTTACTCCCGCCACCGGCCAGGGCTGAAACCCGTGCTTGACTTTCAGTCCCGCTGGAAGACCAACATGCTGCTCCATCTGAATTTTGGTCGAACTTTTGCTGTGCTCCGTTTCTCTCCCCTTCAGCCTCACTGTAGGCTACGTCTTTTTCCCCGACGGGAGGAAGGCCGGGATTGAGTGGTCCAATGCCTCGCTGGCCCAGATGGCAGACGACGGGGTTATCGAAGATGAATACAGAGTCAGTTTTACTGCCGGTAAGTTAAAGGTAACCTGCTTACGTCTGCCATCGGCTCTTTGGCATGCAGTTGGTTTCTGTGGATTGGAGGAAAGACAGTTTAGTGAAATTAAGAAAGGCATGCTCATGCATTTTGTTATAAGTAAGGGTTGTAATTGTAATTTTGTTGGTGTTCATTTCACCTGTCTCTCTTATATCCCAGCTATTAAATTCTTCCATCTTTGTGTCGTTTCTCTCTTTTCCATCCTCCCATGCAATTCTTGAAACAAATTCAGAAGGCTAAATGCATCGTCTTAGGCTCTGGAAGACTGTGCTTAACTTCAGCCATGTGTGTCTGTCATCAGGGAAACCATTTGTGCATTAAGTACAAGGGCACGGGTTGTTTGTCGCAGGATCTGGCCATAGGCAGCTCTGTCGGAGGGAGGGTGGTAACTCTTGCTTACGTTAATCCAGATAAATGATGTGATTTTTGCTTTTTAGGGGTCAAAATGCATGTTAGGAGATCGAGCTGCCCCCTTTGAAAACACTGATTGATAAAAGAAGTTTCAATTTAATTTACAAAGCAGACAGGAAAACCATTGCTCTTTAGAAAAGTGTAAGAAGGGAACCATATGTAAAAATAGTAGATCTCGTGTATTTGGGGGATTAAATAGTGTTGAAAGTCGGAGTCATTCTTCCCTTTTTTCTCTTAACGAAGGTGGCAAGTGCTTTGATGTTTCTGCCACGCTCGATAAGCAAGCTTGCCCTGTGGTGTACAACGGCCTTAGCGGGAGCGGAGTGTTTCACGAGTGCATTGCCGATTTCCAACTGAACGGGTTAACGCCAGGCTGGGGCTTGGTGGAGTTTTATTACAGGTAAAATAATGGCAAAAAAAGAGGTAGATAAGCTCCACAGATATGAGAAATATAAATGCACAAGTTGTTAGTTTTTATTTGATTTAATATTATTCATTTTGTGTTCAAGATGTTAATTAAGTTAACAAAGGTAGTATGTATTATTTGAAAAAGAACGATTGTGCAAGAAGCACTTTGTACATGCAAACCAAGCACGGGCTCTTGTTCAGTTGTTTGTTATTTATGGACTCTCCTTAGGCGGTTGGGAGCTCGTGCACGGTCCATTTTGGAGAGCGTTTTATTTAGGCAATCTGTTGCATTACGCAGAGAACGAGTCCTCAGGAGGGAACCGCTTAGGACGTGAAATCTGTTCACACAAATATTTGTCAGACTAGAATGCAGAACAGAAAAATATTGAGAAGATCGATATGGGAATGCCTTTTCTACTGGAAGGGATTACGGTGACAAAATATGTGCTTCTTGGTGAATTGCCAAGTCTCCCATCAACATGATTATCACAGTCTTTTACGGGAGCCTTTTTTATCTTGAATCTTTCCTGAAAAAGAAGAAAAAGGAAAATTTGGTTGTTTATTTGTCATTTGCTTTTTAAAAGGTGGGTGCCTGGTCCCCCCCACCTCGCAGTGGGATGCTAACTTGGTGTCCGTCCGTCCTTGCAGAGATGAAGCTGCCCGGCCGGTTCCTCACTTGTGGCTGGGCTCGGGAGCCGAATGAGCCGCTGCATCCGCGATCGGCCGACTGCACCGGCCCCAGCACTTCAGACTCCCTCGGCAGCAGCCGGGCGCCGGGGTGGATTTTCGGGAAAAGGCCGCTTCTCGCAGCAGCACGTTTAGCAGGTAGCAGGACTTGCTGTGACCTTTTCTAATGGCTTTGGGAATTCAGGTATGTAGTTGAGCTTATCCCAGCGATGTTAGCAGGCAGCAGCTTTCCGACTATTTTATTCCCTGCAAAATGCACAGTTTGGAGAGTGGAGCTCCTTGTCACAGGATCTTGTGGAGGCCAAGAGGATAAACAGATCTGGAAAGAAATTAGATAAATTTTCAGACGTGCTGCTGCTAACTGTGCTTGTCTGGAGGCAATTTAAAGGCAATCTCCGAACAGCTGATTGCAGGAAGTGTGCACAAGAAGGGATCACTCTCCGCTCTGTCTGCTGGCACTTTTCTTAAGGTATCAACTGCTCCCCAAGGTGAAGACTAGGAAACTGGGTTACATGGATCTCTGACCCAATTTAGCAGTTCCTTGGTTCTTTCAGGTTTGTTTTTGGAATAAAAGTTCCATCTTTGTGAACTCTCCGGTAGTTACAGTCATTAAAAAATGGGCATAATCTCCTATAACTGTGTAAGAGGTTGAATTAGGAGAAGTAAGAGAAAGCACATCTGAATGAAGTGTCCTCTAACACAGAGGCCAACAAAGTCAGTGACACAAGCACATTTTTCCTCTTGTCTGCAGAGAAGCCAGGGTCCAGTAGCCCAGATTAGAAGATGGTCTGAATTTCTCCTCATTCACTTAAAATCAGATGCCATACTTACCACAACATCCCTCATAGTCCCTGGTAGTAGCTGGCCCACAGTAACTTCAGTCAATTCTGCTTAGGCTGCCGCTGAGAAAGTTTTTGCAACTTATATAGCGACATTATATGCAATAGCAATGTTATATGTGGAAGTCCCTATGTGTCTAGTGCTTGAATGCAGAAACACTGAGCCTGCACCTGCAACGGCGGCCGCTGCACGTTCGGACTGGGACGCGTCGTTACACAGAGGGCTCGGGGCGGATCGGAGCGTCGCGGGCTCCCGGAGGGGTACAGCCCACCCGGCCCGTCGTTCCTCACGGCTGCGGTGTCCCGGTGTGCGAGCGGGAGCGTCGGACGGAGCAGAATAATTTCCTCCCAGAGGGCTGCGAAGGAGTTCCCTGGTTTGATGTCCGAGGCTGGTAGGACGTCAGAGGCTTGGTGTGATGCGAGGGGCTGGTATGATGCCAGAGGCTGGTAGGACGTAGCAGGCTGGTGTTACCAGAAGTGTGTTCTGGACCTGTGCATGAGGACAGAGACATTTTTCCTCCTTTATATTGCTGAGCGCTTTGATTTCCTTCCATTTCTTTCACTGCAATCGCCTGTCACTGAGCAATACTCAAAGCCAGTTGTGCCAAACCAGTGGAATAAATTGCCATTTTCTAATTATTAACATCGTGTTATGACTCGCAACGGCTTTTCCCTGGGGATAGGTGCGTGCTGGCCGACAGACACCTGACCTGGGGGCGGAAAGGTGTCACGGGGACCGCCGCAAGCCCGAGCTCCCCGTTCAGCGGCTCTCGGGACAGGCATTAAATAAAATGGCCCTGTGCTGCCTGTAACGCAGCGGGGCTGCTTGGAGGGCGGCCCGTGGCCACCTTCACCCGGGGGAAGGCGTTGGCCTGGCGCTTTGGAGTTCAGCCTGGCTTCTCCTATAAATCCTTCTACAGTTACAGCGGTGTTCAGAAACACATTCCTGGGAGTCTTGCACAAATTTAAAGATGTCTTAAATCTGTCTGTGCACTGGAAGTCCCAGTGCACCGAAACAGGGAGCTTTTAAATTATTCAAGACAATGGTACTTTGACAGATACGAAGGCCTTATGCCTCTTTTTACACGTAAGAAATCAGTCAAATTGGTAATTTTAGAAAGGCTACAATAATAACAGTGCTATACATCACAGTTTGTTCCTACTAAATATATGGCTTGTTTTACTATGATTTCAGGAATATCTGTGGCATTTTTGTCATCTCTCTAGGCCCTTTTTGCATTTTTCTCAGTGGCTAAAATACTAGCGTTTGGAAGAAGAAAATATACAGACACAATCAAGCGTAGCCACAAAGACAAAATATGTTAGCGGTGGCTTTGGGGGTTTGAACTCAGGTCAGAGAATGTAGAAAATGAGAGAAAAAAAATGGCTAGTTAATTATACTTTGGAGCGATAGTTTGAGAAGTTGCTGTAAAAACTCCCTTTCCAGGTCAAAAACTAAAACCCCACCAGTGAGGTACTAGCCTGACTGGTTCTGATGGCAGAAGGTGGGTTATAACTGGGAATACTGGAGTGCCAACGGCAGGTCTCTCCCCTAAATTTTAAGCTCTGAAGTCCTGCAGCGCAGGAGGCTGAAGCGGGTGCCGTGGCCGTCCTTCACCCTTTGGGCTCTTGGCTTGTTTCTTTTTGGTACCAGTAGACGGAGAATTAGAGCACTCCTGAGTTCAGTTTGGAAAAGTTCACATACGGTACAGAAAACGATTAATAAAGTTTTGAGCTGGCAGGTTTATTTGCCAGGTAATGAACTACTGGGAAGGTAGTTTGAAGGACTGAGAAATCAACTGTCAGGGCTTTTCTCCCTGGATTTCAAATTAGTTTATAGTGAGCTCGTGTCCAGGACACATGGAAGAACTTATTTAATTTAAAATAAATCTACCAAGCCCCACGCTTTGACCATGTGAAGTGGTTCTTCTCTCGCGGCTCCTTCCTCGGTGGAAAAAATCCGTCTTGGGAAATGTTTCTGCAGCCCAAAAGCATTAATTTTGAGCAAAAAGCAGTAAATGGAGGAAAGCCCTGGCCAGAAGTGAAATGTAGCGTATGATGTGCTCTCGTCTGGCACGAAGGGAGGTGGCCGGAGGCTCGGGATGAGCTGCTCTCGAGCATCTGGGTTTCGCACATCTGGGAGGAACTGAACACCTGTAATTCCTGTTGCTGTCAATGGGCCAGGGCCTGACCTGGCGAAATACTCGCACAAAATGCTTGCATGTCCCCCAGGAGCTCACATGCATGCTAAATGTCGAGATCCAGGTACTTGTAAAGAGGTCATTGAAAGGCTGTCAGCCCCAAACTAAGCATTTCACATCAATCTATCCTTGGCTACTGAGGTCTAATACGATAAATACTTTACCAAGCTTATTTATTCTCCTTCCTTTTTGCAATCTTTCAAGTATGCATAGCGTTGATATAAAGGACATTCACACTGACACTGTATTTCATTGGCAGAAAGAAAGAAAGAAAGAAAAAATCATTTTTCTCTTCGGATTTATGTCCTGGCTTTACAGGCGGTCAAGCAAAGTGACTGATTAAGTGAAGCCCGGGGAGTTCCATAATTTATCAAAAAATGCACTGAATGGTTGAATTATCTCTGAAAAGCAAGCAATTGCTTCAAAAGTAGACTTTTCCCTCCATAAAAATGAGCTCACCAGCCAAATAACTCCAAGACATTCCCGACAAAATGACTGATAACCATGCACTTCCCACTCCTTTACGGGAAGCCTGGCTTCCTCATGCTCCCTCTTGTTTACCATAAAAAGCCACATTAGTCTTTCTGAGTCCAAAATTGCTCTTCCCTAAATTGTGGCTTTTTTATTGTTGCTGCTTCCCTAGCATATGTAGACTACGAGCTTGGGTGTTTGAGCTGGTGCCTCTGAAGGGATCTGTTCTGGGGGGCTTATTGGGCTTCCCCCTCTCGGAGGTTTTTCCTTCCCAGGCTAAGGTTATAATTAGTCACAGCATTGATTTTAGCTTTTATTCAGCACAAAAGCCTTACTAAAAACACAGTGCAAGTGAAGTTCATTCTAATCTGGCCATAAAATTTTATGAGGGATGTAAATCAAAGGGAGGAGTGGCAGCTAATGCTCTGAACAGTTGAGCTCTGTTCAAGCTTTCTCCATAGAATTAAATCCCTGTAGGAGCAATTAGCCTAACAAGCTGTTTGGTCCACTTATAAATAATGTCACTGATGGAGACGTACAAAAGCAAAGGTGTCTGCTCTGTGTACAGGAGACTTTTTAAATATGCTCAGTAGTGAATGGTTTGGTTTTTTTTTTTTCCCTAATTCACAGGAGGGTGGAAAAGGAGATGAAAATCTGATAAGCCCCAACAGCTTTTCTCAAACATTTATTATGTTTCCCAGGAATGATACATCAAGGAAATTCAGAGTGCTATATCTTCTGGAGCACCCTCCTAAACTGCTGGGCAGCTGCGCGCGCGTCAGCGTGTCTAAGCATGGGTCCCCACTGCTTCGGTAGCAGTAACTCAGAAACTGCACCGTGCACTGCAAACTTGGGCATGGTCCTTGGCTGCAGTCCTCACCACCTTCCCTGGGACAGCTGAAACAGGAGAGGGACTTCTAGGTAAGGGCTACGCAATTGCTATCGGGGTTGGAAATATAACTGGCAGAAGGAGGTCCCCCAGGTGCATTTAGATAAGATGCTGATAGGAAAAAGGGTTGGGTATAGCCCAGGGCTCTGCTGCTCCTGAAAGGCCGGAGCAGGGCAGAGTGAAGTTTCCTCTGCAGAGTGAATTTTCAGCTAGTATTTTCTCTCGAGGGATGCCACAAGGTGGAGCTGGTTGGATCGAGTGACTTGGATTTCTGCTTGCAGGGGTATCTCTAACAGGTCCAGGACCTCATCATCTCGACTCATTCTGTGCCCTCATTTTTCCCGCCTGCTTGAGAGCTGACCTATTTTTTCTCACCTGGACTTTTGGCTTGAATCCTATTTCACGTTGTCTTTTCTTTTTCTAAAAGTACATTATAAATTTATAGCCTTTGTGGTCTTACGGTTACAGAGGAACCTTCTGCAGCATGTAGAAAGCTCGCCCTGTAAACCCATCTTTATAAAAGGGTAATTAGAACTTTTCAATTGAAAGTACAAATAACTGCCTGTACCCCTGTGAAGTCTGACGCTTCAAAACAGGGCTGAAAATGGCTCTTAGCCAATACTCTGCCAAAGCACAAATTCAACTATTGGTGAAACACACACTCACAAGGCAAAAACAGTATTTGAACGGTAATTTCAAGAGTGGCTTTGGTCCACGGTTTTCTGACCAGTCTGAAAAAATGTTGTTTTTTACCTTCAGATGACGAGCACACACCACCTTTGGATAATTACATTACTTTTCAGGTCACACCATCAACCATCAAAAATGGAGACTTGCAAATCCCTTTTGTTATTTATCAGGGTCTTGATCCTCTCTTGTATTAAAAAAGCCAGTTTAAACTCAACAAAATAACCCATAGCTCAACATAGTTTTGATAACTAACAAAATTATAAATATTTAATAATGCGTTAAAAAAAATCTGCTATCACACAAGTGACCAGAACACTAGGGAATGGTACACAAAAGAGTTTCTCCTAGAGCTGGGAAGAAGAGTGATGTAATGCTCAAGACGTAATCTTGAGTGCTAAAAAGGAGAAAGCTATCATGTCTTTAACACTGGAACTACTAAACTCCTCTTACTCCTTTTCCCTGGAAACCATATTTTTTTCCTCTTGCAAAACAACCGAAATCATGCTCATTTGATTAACTTAATGTTAACTCTGTAAACCTTCCTTTTGGGTTCAAACCTTCCTTTTGGGCTCATTTGATTAACTTCGTTAACTTTGTAAACCTTCCTTTGGGACAGGACATTCCACCATTTATTGCTTTTGTTGTCATTCTTTATTGTCCTTAAAGTACAGGCTGGACAATCAGTTGATAAGAAATTTGAAAAATTAATTACAGGCCCCAAAAGTTTAAGAATATTTAATGATGTTTTGCAGAGCTGGTAAGACGAAGAGTGGGAAAAGCTCTGAAGGTTACACAATGTTCTGTGCTTCTGGTTGTCTTTTCTAAAGCATCCAGATTTCAATATTTCCTTTCCCAGTCTTGTTTCTGCTGTTATTCTAAGGCATGTAGCCTTCTATCACATGTCTGTAAGCTGATAAAACCATAATGCCAGGAATGTTTTCTTTCCTCTGTTAGATTAACAAAATGAGTGAGTTTTCAGATACAGCCCTGTTTACCATCCTCTTCACACCAAAACAACACTTGCAAATAAGCGTAATAACTCACGGAAAGGTGAGAAAATAAGAGTGGCTGGGCATAAATGCAGGGGAAAGACGCATCCGTGTGTCTCAGCGCTGATACGAAATGTCCTGCCTGGCCTGGTGGTGGGCTGCAGCCATGCCTGGCTCCACGCCGAGCCCCACGTCGCCGTCCTGGGAACCCTCACGCGGCGACGAGAGGGGTGAGGTCATGGTTAGCCCAATTTAACTGTGAACAGAATAAGCTTCCCAGGAGACCCGAGTCCTTCTGCAGCAATTGTTGGGCAAGCTGGTGCAGAAGAATAACAACATGCTTTGCTACAGCATGTGCTCAATGGAAGTAAGTGACCAGTGAATGGTAGCAAGACCAGACCAGAAGAAATTGAGAGAGAGAACAGGAAAGTGATTTTTCTAAAGCTGAAATCTGTGAAGAGGCCAGAACTTGTGGGTGAGCCCACAAGGAGATGCAGGACAACATGGTAGTGCCACGTTTTACAGACTGGTTGTTCCACAAGACGAGCCAAGACATAGGCACCGAAACCCACCGTCGTTTGACGACTTGCTGACAGTGTGTGAACTCAGAAGGGGAACTGCCGTGGACGGCTGGTACGAAAGGCAGAGGCACTGCTGAGCCACAGGGCTCTGCTGCGTCTCTGAACTCACTTGTAAGGCTCAAGTCTTGCTCTTCTTACAAGGCATGAGAGAGCCTTGTAAAGAAGCCCAAACCTGAGAATGGTCCTTGGTGAATAATAGCTATGCATAGACTCCATTTACATGACAAATTACTCCTGTAGGAGATGGGCTAATTATAGATATTAAGTAGCCTTGTGAGTACATGTCGTTGGATTCCCATTAAGACAAAGCAGCAGCACAAAGAGCTTTTCATAATGAGGAAAGAATATTTTAAATTCTATGCAATGAGATTTTTTCCAATGCTGTAAATACATTCCTCTTGATTTGGTGTGCACTTAGAACAGCCATGTTATGTGAGGTTTTCAGAACAAATATTTTATCCAGAGAAGTTTTGTGGATGAGGAAGTGCCTTGAGCCATCAGAGTCAATTATACTAACTCCCAATATAAAAGAAGCATTTCATCAAGGGAGGTTGGTGCCTTTCAGGGGAAGGAAGAGCTACAGACTGTGTTTCACCCATAGAAAATTGCAGGGAAGAAACAGTCTAGTCAATTCTGTAGGAGCAGTCTTCATATGTGAACTCAGAGTTTACTTTCCTTTTGTCACTACATCCCTGCTGGCCCTAGCAGCCCCTCGTGAGCGTGACCCAGACCTACAGCAGCCTTTGCGCAGTGCAGGTTGGGAGATGGAACAGGGAAAATGAAGAAGGAGAAAGGTCTGAAAAAAACCCTAAACACAACAAGCCCAGGAATAAAACAAGATAAAGCCTGCTATAGACGCCTTGTGTGTGTCGCATCATGTAAATGCTGTGCAATCCCCCCTTATTAAGTAGTTAAAACTTCCTGTGACTGCAAAGAATGACAAAAGGCTTTTCAGTAGTTGCATTGCATGCCACAGGTTGGAAATCATTGCCTTGTACTCGCACCACTGCCTTGCCTATCACTGTTTAGCAAGTTCTCATGGTGCCTAGAAAGAGCTATAGTCCATGGTGCTTTGTCAGTTCATGCTGACTGAAGGGCAAGCATGGAGACAATCGCCCAAGTGCATGGAGGAACTTGTGCCAGGCGCACGAAAGCACCCCAACGCATTTCTTGCCTTCCCTGAGTAAATGTAGATGGAGCTGCATTTGAATAGCCCTGTGGGTGAGTCCTGGAAAAAGCTGTCCATGACGCTGCCCCCCAACAAAAGTATCACCTGGGCAGCCAGCTCGCTCATGGCACGTTACTGCTTGTCTCATAAGCTTGAGATGTTTTGCTGTCTCTTGTCCTTTAGTCTGCTGGGACTTGCACTTTGAGTTTGTCTTTTAGAGCGACCCAGGAGGGTGTTTCTGGTAGGTCCTTCTCTCCTGAATTTGTTTCCTCTGTCTGATTCACAGAATTTGAGCTTGTTTGATCTCCCAGGGCTGGGGTTTCCAGTCTCTGTTCAGCAGGTCCCTGGGGCTCCATGAAAGGGGAGTAAGAAAGAAGAGTTCACATATGCTACACAGAAATCTCCATATTTTAAAGGGTATCCTGTATCCCTGCTGGAACGTTTTTAATGGTCCACAAATCAGGAGAAAGTTGAAAGCCACACTTAAGGCATTCATTGTTCAAAGCCCAGCTCTTCTGGGGGCCTCTGTCTTCGTGAAGGCTCCCGGGGCAGCGGGTGAGGAAGTCTGTGCTGTGAGTCAACTCTCGAGACTCGGCTCACCGAGCCGTGCGGGTGTGCTGGGGCGTACGCTCTCAGACACAGTGTTTATCTTACAGGGATATGTTTCCATTTTTGGTAAAGGAAAGCAAGGAAAAAGATTTCCAAGACAGAATATTTAAAGGTATTAGCTATGGAGATTTATGCTCTACTTATGACAGCCAATGGGGATTTGGTTAAATGCATATTAGAGGAGGTAAAGGCTTTTTTTATTCCTCTTTAGAACTCCTAGAGCTAAATTCTGCTATCCTCATGACATCTTCTGATGAGACTTAACAGTTACAAAGGCTGGCCAAGCCAAAAATTGTTTCTGGTATTTTCATAAGAGTTTTGTGTTGGTCTATGGCCTGCCAGTGAGAGAAAGCTAAGGTACTTTCCCATTTTCTCTGGGCTGTTAGCGTGCAGCTCATATTTCAAACCATAACCCAAACTCGCAACTTGCATTTATCTGCATTGCAATTACGCTTATATTGCTTTTAAGAGATCATCTGCGCTTGGTTAAAGCCGGCACTAATTCTGCACACTGGGACGTTTGTGTTTCTTTCAGACTCTCCATTCATACCCTCTGTGAATCCCAATCACTGTGATTAATATAGACAAAAGAAAGATCTCCAAAAACAAAGTGTTCTGCTGTCTTTTAAATGATCTGGTTCATATGTTTCTTCTGATTTAGTCATCTATATTGTCTTTGGTCACGGGCAATGAAAAGAATTGCTAGGTGCTGAAAATGGAAGCTACAGCACTTCAGCAAGGAGATATTTTTTATAGGAATGATATATGCGATTTTGTTCTTTCATGTACTCAGATGAGTAGCTACTGAGACTTAAGAAACAACATCCCATGGGAAGTAAATGGTGGGATGGGCAAATAATTTGCAACTTATAGTTTAGACAAATAGGAAGGAACATAATCTTTTCCTGTGATGTTTTGAGAGCAGATTTTCAAAATGCAGCCATTATCATCTATAAATACTTTCAGGAACATGTTTGTTCTACAAAGAGTTCTTGGATTGGAATTTACAAATAGAAATGTTTGTGTATAAGTCATTTAGGGTTCTTCTGCTTCCTGGCCAGTAACTAATTAGAGTAGAGATAATCGACAATTGCACAACCAAAACTTGCTTTCATTTGGCTTCTGAATGTTGCAAATTAAAATGTATTTTCTAGGATTATTCCTGTAGGATACATAATGGACAGATGTTCATAAGAGGGGTCAAAATCAGTATCAGTGCCTCAACCAACAAGTTGCTCAAGCTCTTGAAAATTCTGACTCCCTTGAAAGTTCAACAGCTTCTAGGAAGCTCTCATCATTTCAGGTAGAAAATTGCTAAAATAAAAGTTAATTTGCTAAAATATCATCTTTTGCAAATATCCTCTAGCATATTAAAGATCCTCAGTTAAAACTGTTAAAAAAGGAACTTGACATTTTTCCCATATTCCCCCCATCTTCCACTGCCAGTAGTGCCAGCATTGAACGACTGGTTATTTGGTACTAGATAAGGAGATATTTTCCCAGGCAAGAAGATCTTTTCTCCTAGTTTATCTATGAAAACCACGGACAGCTTTTAGTGACCTGTTCCTTCTGGTTTGGCTTTGTGCTACCTTGCTCTGGTCCTTGACAGCATCAAATCTTACAAAAAATGTTGACTGTAAAGAATCTCCTCTAAAACTTGTAAACTGTAACTAAGCAATGCAGTCTCCTAAATTAAATGAGGATGCGCACAGGGCAGACAGAACAATATTTGCTCTTTTTCTTATGCTGGTTCCTTAAGCCACTGACTACTGCGTTTTTCTTCCTCGGGAGAGCACTAACGCAACCTCTCGTCACTGCAGATTGTTTGGCTCGTTCCTTTTGGCCACTGCAAACTTTATAGCCTTCCTAGGGAGCAAAAGTGGGGGGCAAAAGCAGCCTGATCTGGAATCGGAGGGGGCCAATCCATCCCTCTTGCACACTGAGGCATCCCAAAGGCCCGTGTACGGTGCCCAGGGTGCTCCCCGGGGACAGGAGAAGATGCAGGAGTGGGCCCAGGCCCACGGTCCCTCGGATGCCCTGGCCATTCTCCCGTAGCGACATCACTCACCCTTACAGGCACTTTCACAAAGGAGCACTGATGGTTAATCCAACAGCAACGCGAGTCCACGCTAGCGAGGATCTCCAGCTCCATCTAAACATGCATGGACCACCAGAGCTGAAGCCCCATCTCACACATCTGTCTTATGTCACTGCAGGAGGACAGGATCTGACGGCAATATCCTGGGATTATACAGGGCTCTGGAGACCTCTCGTGGACAAATACTTCTGTTTCCTCCCACTACATGGCTGCATTAGAGATGAGCTGCATTTATGTCCCAAAGCTTTACGTCGCCTGGTGTTTCTATCTGAGGTCTACACTGACACAAAGGTTGATTCTGGCCCTGTAGTGCTGGTCTAGCAAATGTCATTTGGAATATTATTTGTTGACCTTCTCACTTTGCCTTGTTCTGTAATTTATTTTTAAGTTGTGACCTTCGTATTCTTAAGTGGTATGTAGCCATTAAAATCATTCAAAGTCATGGAGCTGTTTTACTGCCCTTTATCAAAATACGATTGAGAGTTTTTGTCGTTTTTTTCTTACTAATCTTTAGACAATATAGATATTATAAGAGGTAGATTTAAAACAGATATTAATTTTTTTCTTAGCTACTTATTGTTGAATAGAAATTATCTGGAATGTGCTATTTTGTCTCACACTTCATTCAGAATTCTTTGATTTTGTTGATTATTTCTCATTTTTATTGAAGATTTTTTCCTGTGTCACAAAGTAGGAAATTTCCATCAGCCAGAGAGAAACCTAGGGGTTACTGATCATTTCTCAGGTTGGCATGAGGGGCTTAATGGTTGAAAGCCAACATTCTTAAAAAAAAAAAAAAAAAAAAGGAATGATTGGACTTTAATTTACTGATGAAAACTCCTCAAAATTCTCCTCTGAGAAATGTGCTTTTTCTTAAAAAAAAAAGAAAGAAAAACAAAATTAGACACAATTCTAAAATAAAAGAATTGGTAAAAATGGCTAAGTATGTATAATGAGATGAGAACATGAGGCCCTACCTGAAAGGCTGCAGATGCCTAGCTAGGCGATGCCTGGGGGCGTTGCAAGATGCTGCTGCTGTTAGTGTCCTGAGCGATCCTGGAAGGAGGTTCCCAGAAATATCCACCCTCCCCTTCTAAGCATCGCTCCTAAAAGCACATTTATTCACCCATCTGCTGGTGCAGAGATAAGCTGATTTCTTGGCGTGAAGGTGGAGGGGGTAGTCTGTTTTTCCATGATTTGCCTCATTTTCCAGTTTCATCCTTGCCTCACTTATGTGAATTATGGGTGATACTTGAGGTTTTCACTTAGCAAAAGCTAAAAGGAGAAATGGCTATCATCATTATTGCCCTAGCTTTGCATGAAATTTGGTCATCTGTCCCATAAAACTATAGGCAGACAAAAAGTCTTATAGTAAGGAGGTATACGGAAAGAGTGCATGCAGTTTGCAGTGCTTATCTCTGGACTCTGTGAGCAGTCCACTGTGTAAAAGTCCAAGGTAAGGTAATTTTTCTTTTTAATATTGTAATAACTCTAGGCTCTTTTTAAAGAAAATCTGTTGACAATTTTGGGCTGAAGGCTACATTTCAAAATAAATTAAAATCTTGGCAGGAAGTGCCTGGTTTTTTAGAAAAAAAATGTGATGGATCAGAGAATTGTAAACCAAACTAGCAGTACATATTTCAGCTAAATAGGTTATGCTTTTGCCAGAGGAAACACAAAGATTTGATACTTCCATTTTAATTCTTCTCTGTCCATTTCATGCAGGGCAAAGAGCTCAGCAGTGCCTCTTACCTGGCCCTCAGTGAATGACGGCTCTACGGGTCCAAAAAGATAACGAGTGAATTCAGAACCAGGCAGAAGCTGTTACAGTGCTTCGAGTTTCAGAGATAGCTCATCTTTTTCTAGGCTGTCCTAGGAATGCTTTCAATACTGAGCTCCAAGTGTAAAACAAAACAAATTTATCACTGCAGTTGGCGTAGCAGGGATCACGGAAGAGAATGGGACATTCTTCCACCACTGGAACCAGGCTAGCTAGGTTGAAGGTGCTGCTGAGCTCCCACTAGATTTACAGTGCCAGAGTTTTGTCCTTTAGATGGTGGCATCCCAGAGACTCTGGTTAGTGAAGACATGAAGCTACAGAAGCAAACTCCCGACTTTCTGCTTGAGGAGCAATTTGGATTTTGGAGGAACACTCTTCTGTGAGTTGCTCTGCTCAGCTCCTCCACCTATGTAATTTTAACACTGCTTTTTACATTACTTCTCTGGCCCCATGCTATCTGTGAACCATCACAATCTCACAATAAAATTTGGGTATTCGGGGTATTTTTAGGACAGAGCAAAGCAAACTGTAGCAATGTATTAGTAGGGTTTCTCTGGGTTCACTTCTTGTTTTTCCCCCAGATTGCAAGTTGCAATCTTGGCTATTGCCCACAGCCTGGCCAAACACAGGTCTGGAATCCCAAGTTCTCGCCACATTTTTTCTTTCTATCTTTGCCTGAAGCTTTCTCATTTCAGTTTGACATGCCACCAAGAAGTTTGAGACTGGATATTATTTTTAGTGGTACATCTTATCGGCCAATTAGTGTTTTAATTTAAACGTACAAGTGCCTATCTCTGCACTCAGTTATTCAGCCTGATATAAAACAATTGTTTGGTTACAGACTTCATGAATCAATGTTATCACGACTCATGAAGTATCTTATTTGCTTTATGATACAAAAGTTTAGCATATTTTTAAATTCTATTTTCTTGGTTTTTACTTTTATGTGCCATGAAAACCATAGTGATCTCAGCAGGCTATTTTCCTGTTGTTAAGCCCTAAACCCTAATCTGAAGGAAACAAACCCAGCTCCTCTTATTTTCAAACAGATAAGATTTGCGAGGTTATTAATCACAGGTTCAAATGGCTACACTGGGAATTGAAAATGATATACAGTTTTATATAAAACTTGTCAACATTTATTACAGAGACGAACCATCCGTCCAGTGGGAGACTTAGAAAGTCATTATGTGTCTGGTGTATGATAAAGAGCGATTTAACTGTATAAACAGCCATGACATCATGCTGAACTTATATGTTCTTTCATCTGCCCCTTAATGATACCATTTCTTTTTGGCTATTGCACTGAGCTTTGATTTTGGATGGGAGAGTTCTTTCCCCTCCTGTGTATCATTTAATCTAGCTATCCTTTTTTTTTTTTTTTTTTTTTTTTTTGTAGACTAGAGCAAATCATTGTCATTGGTTTTATATTCCTCAAAGGTCTGAAAAACCCTTCTGGTTGGGTTCAGAGGATTAGTGCTTTGGCTGGTGTAAATCAGCATTATTTCACAGAAGCTGGCTTATGTCAGACAAGAATTTGGCTCATCGTGTTTAACCTTGGTGAATTCGCTCACTGGAAAACAAGAAATTATATCCTCTCCCACGTAAACAAATCCTGAGTAGGAGCTGAACACATTGCATGAAGGTATTTTTTCAGTGGACTTTATTACATTATTCAACCTTGTTCTTCAGACATTAATCTAGTGCACAGGTGACTGATAGGTGAAGGCTAACCCACAGCCAACCCATTGGCTATGCCAGCAATTCATGACACAGAAAATTAAAGAGATGAATTTCTTTTTGTTGCAGCTGTCGTAGGCACTATGAGCATTGAACGGCCGTGGGCTGGAGGGGCTTTCACCATGCAGCGCGACGTGACCATTACTATGACAAGGTAGTTCAAAGCACTCATAAATATCCTGCCCAAACCTTCTTCCAGTGACCATTCAGAGACCCAGTCCTGAAATAAGTTGGCAACACTCAAAATGGTGATACATATAATAACATATATATAGATGCTGCAGTGGTCTGCAGTAGCTTATGGTGAGTGAGGTCCCCCTGCCCTGGTGCCACCGTGCGATCAGAGCTGCTGTGCGACATTGCGAACACGGCGGCCTCGGATGCCTTCCCGAATTACTGCCAAGGTCTGCGTTGGAGTAGCTGGCGATAAGATCACAGTATGCAATAAACCCCCGAAGTCCCATTCCAAAGTATAAAAGATGGGAAGTGAAGTGTTTTAAGTGCAGCCAGATCGCTGTCCTAAGCTGGGAAGAAAAAAGAAGAGAAATGAAAAAGAGGTTAAGCTATGGTATTTGGAGAAAGCGGTCTTTGAACCAGGTAAAAATGTGCTTAGAGTTAGGAAATTAAGTTATGTGGAGAGTAATAAATACAACTTTTTGCAACTGATGATGCTGCAGCCAGAGCAGAAACTCCTTGGGACTACCAGATGCTGAAGAGAGAAGATCTCCTGCTTCTGCCCATGTCAGAAATGAACCAGAGAGACCCAGGTAAGAGTCCTGCAGAAAGAATGACAAAGATTTCTCCATTTCCTTTCTCTGATTCCTTACTTCAAAAGGAGAAAGAACTGGAAGACTACCTCAAAAATGATCCACTTCTGTTGTGTATAAGTTGATGAAAGACACTTCATAACTGACGTATGGAGTTCCTGCACTTCAGTTCTGTCTCAGGCCATCCCTGACAGGGCTTCTGTCATCTTACTTATTAGAAACTTCTCCAGAAATGAGCCTGGGTCATCCTTCAAAGCAAAGGATATTTTCCATTTCCCATTTTCCTAGAAAGAAGAAAAAAAAAAGGCGGGGGGGGGGGGGGGCGGAGAGCACTGCTCTCTGAACCAGACGTGAGTTCTCTCACATCTGCCTACCCGCAGCAATGGCAGCGTGCTCATACCAGGTTGACTATAATCTTGTAGAACATTTTGCCAGCTTATAAATCTCAAGATATCACTAAAACCAAGTTGTAGCTAAGTATAACTGAGCTCCAGGTGTAAAACTAGCCCAAACTAGTGTAAAACACTGAGCAGTGTAGCTGTTCCCTGTGGCATACATAGTCAGTGAAGATAATTCCCCTGCAGCAGTCAGCTGAGTTTTTCCTGTTGCTGTTGCTTCTATTCCCGAAGTATTATATTCGCAGGTATTTGAAAGAAGGCATTTTCATGAGCCGGCTTGCGTGAAGTCTCTGGTGCTCGTGTGTAGCCAAGATGGCTATAGCTGATCCCTGTTCTCAGGAGTACGAGTGACTTGCATGAGTAAAGCATCTACAAATGGGTTTTATCACAATCCACACGCTGTGTTTAATGAGAAAAGCATGTATGTGGGAGGAGACGTTTTGCTGAGGATTTCTCCTTTAGTGCTCTAGTCTTACTATAGGTATTTTGCCCTAAAATGTACATATAACTTTGAATTTCAAGATTGTTTTAATGCAAAAGAAGACTCAATTATTGGCTAAAGCTGATGCTGTAAAAGGCTCTGCTCTTTGGTAGAAAAAGGTTGACTGTTTACGCAACTCTAAATTCTTCCTTTTTAAATAAAATTTACAGCCTTCTGAAATGGCTTGCACAGACCTCCCAGGCTTTGATTTCTTGCAGAGTTTTTGAAATGCATATTAACCCTGAGACTGGTAACAGACTGAAATAATTACATTCAATGGTAGGTGTTAATGCCTTTGACATTGCCTGCCAGTTGTCTTCATGCTTGTGAGAAATTTATGTACCAATTGCCCAGTGTTTTATTGCCAAACTGTATTCTTTCCATACCTCTTATGGATTACCCTCCATGCCATGAATTTGCCTATGCATTTATCATAGCAATTCTTAAAGTCAGATTTATTAAAAAAAAAGAAAGAAAAAAGGCATAGGCTATAAAGTTACTTGCAACGCAGGCCAGATTTTCAGAGGAGGTCAGGCACACTGCAGCATGCATACAGAGTGGGCATGCAACTGCCTCTTGCATTTGCTGTCCATTTACCAGGATGTAGAGGAAAAGCAGATGAAGAAAGCTGTGGCTAGCTAGCTAACTGGTGTCTCTTGCCCCTAAGGCTACTGGAGGGATGTGCTGTAACTGCGGTGTGCTGAAAAGCAGACTCCAGGTTGCGTTTTCAGTCCGCTTGGGGCACTAGGACACAGGAATCACATTGGTGGCATGCTAAATCAGTCTCACCAGCAAAGACTGAAGGAATATTTAAGCAGAAAATGCTTTTTAGCCAATAGATACCAGTGCTAGGAATATTTGTTCTGATAAGCCTTCCAGAGTGAAGCCCCAAACCTACGCAGGGGAGCCTTTGGCAAATTGCCTTCACCTCTAGTCCGGACCTCTTCGGCACCACCAGCCCTTGTGAGAGCCCTTGTCGAAAGCTGTAGCTCTTTGACAAGTTGGTAAAATGAGATCTGTATGAGATACACATATTTGTCAGGGTATCTCACCAAAGTGGCTTGATAAACCTCTGTCTCTCTGTCTTGGTCTTTGCTAGTGAAAACGGTGGGGTGGACTTTCTAGTTGCCTTAGTTACATATTATCTGTTTCACTTCAAAAACAAAATGGAGAAAAAACACCTGTGTTTCTGTGGAACCCCAGGGAGCTCAGCTCAGTGAAGCATGGTCCATCTAGGTGACCTTATGATCAGCATGCCTGGTGCCTCACCTTGCTTTCCTCTGACTTGTAAAAGCCACCACTTCTTCCTACAAACACTGCCTCCTTCACCTACATTTCAGATTTTACAGTGCAATAATGCATTTGTTATCTCAGTGTTTAAAAGCAGAACAGAACGAGCCAGGCCCCCAGGAGGGCCAGCATCGTTCCAGGGCTTTTGGGGGACTTCCCAGGACTTCTGGGAGTGGTCAAGCCCAGAGAAGGATATCTGCAAGCTCCTTGTGCTTGGCTGGCCCTGCCAGCTGGCCTACTCCCCAGGCAAAAGAGCATCACACGGTGTCCACCCTGGAAACTAGTGGGCAGGAGCTGTAAAAAAAATGGTTAGACAGAGCTGGTGCTACCTAACTAATGACATGATGAGTGTCAAGTGTTCATTTCTGGTTTGTGGAGGGAGGGAGAATTTAAAATCCAGTCATCAGTCAAACTTCACATCTCCATGAAGGAAGTAAGGCTCAGCCTGCGGCACTTTGCAGGGAAGCCTGCTGTGAATATTTGTGCTTCGGAATCAGCCCTTTTGCTGGTTGTCAGAAGCCTAGTGAAGGCCAATTTCTCAGTGAACATAAACCGGCCCAGTTCTGTTGGGCCGTCAGTTGTCCCCAAAGTGAGGCAAATCAAGTCTCCCCCAGCCCTTAGTGGCTGTGAAGAGGTGGCTACAGCACAGTTGGCCTCTCCTGGAAGTAAGAGGTGGAAGGTGAACCCAAGATGCAACTGCTGTGTGCAGTCCACCCCTGCTTTCAGCAAAATGGTGAGGCAGGACATGACATTAATCACAATGGTCAGAGCTTTAGAGCAGGGTGCAACCACACTCTCTCTCTGAAGTGTAGGAGCACTGAGCCAAAAAACATGACATGAAAATGGTATATGATATCATCACTCATCAGCCACAGGCCTCGAGTTTCCTAGTGAAGAACTACGGTGTGGCACGGTCCAGGAACACGTTTCATCTGGGGATGCCACACGACTTTAATTCTCTGTATTTTCACAGTGACTTCCAAAGGGTCAAAGCACAACTGCGGTGCAGCCATCCCCATTCTGATCATCTAAATAGGGATGGTGAAAAATGTGTTCAGTTACAACAAATTACTCTAAAGAAAAGGCCTTGGGCAATATAAGCCCCTGGTATAAAGAAGTGCAAACCTGGTAGAAAGAAATTCAGTACTAGGGCTGAAGTGCTCCCTTCTTACCAAAATCTGGATAATCATAGAACAGTAAGATTGGAAGGGACCTCTGGAGGTCACCTAGTCCAACCCTCAGCATAGCCCATACAGGGACTGATCCCGCGATCTTAGCATTAGCAGCACCACGCTCTAGCCAACTGAGCTAAACCTGCCCCTAAATACCAAAGAAGATTTGCTCATGTGGGTAATATGGTCATTCAACTGGCTTTCAGCACAGACAAATGACTTCACTTTAAGAACTTATAACCTGATGAGGTTTTTCACTGCAGCCCGATTCCAGAAGATTTGAAAAAGCTGCATTTTACCCCATGAAAAATGGTGCTAAGTGGTGGCAGCATCTGCCATTGCCTTGTGGCACAGTTACAGAGCTCGGCTGGAGGCCTCGATATCTCTGCAGGAAATGTGGGTTTCTGCTGGGCAGATTGGGTCTGGGACTTTATTTTTCCAGGTGGTTTGGTGCTGGAAAGAAGAGGCTGCTTTGCACATTGTGGTGGTGAATACGGCAGTTTTCCTATCAGGTTCTGACATGTTAAACTCTTCAGGGTGATACTGAGGAAACTGAGAGAAGATTTAAACACCTAAACAATTATAATTATCTGCAAGCAATACACTGGTCTGCCGATACTGGTGCTCAAAGGGAAAGCGTTGAGTGAGAACTGAGTTACAAGGAGCAGTCAGGAAAAAAAGAGGTGTAGGGAACGAGGTGTGACATCTCCACACTTTCTGCACTTATCAGAAAGGCTTTTTTTTGTGCCTGTGTGAGTGTCCCATAAACCAGCACCTGTAACCCACATTTATAGCCCTGGTGAGCTTGAGGAGCCTGCTGGCTTCAAGATGCCCCTGAGCAGGCAGAACACACAGATGAGCTACAGGGCTGGAAAAGGAGCAGCACAACGCAGCTTCCATCACTCTCCACTAGTGCTTTGCTGACTGCTGTGCTCTTTGGCAGTCTTGCTTTGACCTTTAGCTTAAAGAGCAACTGGTGCCCCATGAACATCTCAAAGGGCCTGTTCTGCTCTCTCAGTGTACACCATCTCTGCTCTCTCTTTTTTCCTTGATAGAGACTTTTCTAATCACCACAGAATGTAGTTATTTCATCTGCTTCTACTGTTCACTTATCATAGGTAATCCAAATAATCTTTAATATCATAAATATTTCTCCAGAAAAGTCTTACACTGGGAGGCTGGGATTCCATACGGACAAGGCAGCCGAGGAGCATGTGAACTCACAGTGATATGACAACTGATGTCCTGCGTGAAGCATCTACCCTGGTGTCCTCTCTCAAAGAGAAATGCAAGATCAGGTACAGAAAGCACTAAAATCCTTTTTATGCAGTGTATGAGTGAAGAAATTCAGACAAAACACCAGATGACAAGACAGATATTGCAATACAAATCCAACTTTGAAAAAACACAGTGGCTGTTCTACTCTGTGAATTTAGCCAATCTTGCCTTTGTAGAATATATTCAGAACTTTGGACTAATTTTGAAGTCCAAACAGTTCGATAACAATTATTTTGTGGCTCTTGCTTTTAAATTCATCAGAAGTGAGAAAAGGGGAGATTAGTAGGAAGCCATTCCCCTTTTGAACCAAGGAACTTCAAAGAGTTTTGTTAAAACAGTGGAAGATTTTAATAATGTCTTCAGTTACACTCCATCAAATAGTGTGGCTAAACAGGGAAACAGCTAGACCTTTGAACTATTTCTGCAGCTCCTCATCATTCACTTCTGTGCACAACTCTCTCATAACAATAATCCTGCACAGAAAGACAAGAGACATTTAATATATGAGCACATTTTCCTGCCAGACCTCAGCTGATCTCAAAGAAACTGTAAATGATCTTGCTTCTAGGTAGAACCATGGGTCACATCATAGTCATATTATTTTCATTAATACCTTAATTTTGGGGACAGACCCTGTGGAAGTCCTTTGGCTTAGACCTCTGCATAGGGTGCAATACAGATGAAACCTCCCTATGGGTTGAAAGAGATCCCCATGAACCAAAAGCCATGGGATTTATGTTATGAAGCAAGAACTCTCCTCGAACTCATTTATCTCTCCCTTCAGTGAAAGTGCCACAGCGATGGGGTCTTTTGAAGTTTGAGCTAAGAGAGGAACAGGGAGGTAGATATCTGGGGCAAGGCATTGCTCCAGTGAATGGTCTGTCTTGGATTAAGATCAGAAGAGTGATGGGGCAATCTGGTAAGAAAGAGCTCCTTTGGGAAACATGGTTTGGAGGAAGGTCACACACAGTGAGGTGATGTCACCAGTCCTCCCATCAACCTGTGCAGAAAGCTCATGTAAAAACCCCACGATATCCAGGGGTTAACCTTCCATTTCCTATCAGTTTCACAGCAAACTACTTGAAAGCTTTCCCGGATGGAAGAGACCCAAGGTACTGGAGCCGTGTTACATTGACAAGCCTCTGGCTGCATGGCAGGCTTACTGCATTGGGGGGCACATTCAGCTGGGCTGAAAACAGTGCTGGGTACAGATTTACTCCCTCTTTGGGACATGAAGCAAGTGGCACCGAGAGGATTTAGGTCTGAAGACACAGTTTCAAACCCTGCTCCAACACCCCCAGCGCTGAAGCAATGGCCTCCAATGCTGCCACTGGCATCTGGAAATGCAAGGAGATGCAAGGCCCCTTTTTCAGCTGCGCTGACAGGGACCTGGGCATGGTGTCAGGCCCAGCCCTCACTGCGCCTGGGTGTTTCGGTTCTGATTGCTGGCCAGGGGCGGGAGGCTACGTCTCTCTGTCTAACATGAGCTAATCAACTCACGTATGTAGGCTAGCATGCCGAGCATAGAGCAACAGCCAGCGCCGGCACGGCATATTTCCTCTTACAGATTAAAAGCCCTTTCTATAACCTCAGCAACACCCTCTGCCAAAAGCACTGTTAGGACAAATACTGCAGATGCCTGCCCACTAAACAGCAATTAGTCTGCACTGGATGCGTAGCCCACTCTCTCCTCCAAATGGCTAGTTATTAGGATATTTATGGTTAATATGAATTTCCCCTGCCATAAATCACTGCCATTTATACCTGCAGGGAAGGCACAGCAATCAGGGATCCAGGCCAGTCTGCCTGGCCAGCCATTGCTGTCTTGTAAAATAAAGATTGTAACAACTTATCCTCCTCGTAAAAACAACAGGAGAGGGAAAAATCCCAGTGCTGGTATCTGATAACATGCTGTAATCAAGCACTTGCATATACTCTTCTGAGGATGCTGGTAAATGGAAAGTTACCCAGATTCATTTGTCACTCAGGAACTTGTGGATGAGGAGCCAAAGCTCGTTGCAATTAGATGGCGGGAGCAGGAGCCAGCAGCAGTGCCCACAGTGGCTGGAGGGAGAGCTGTGTGCTGGGGGGGCATGGGACAGGTCTGACCCAGCAAGAGAAACTGTGGAAAATGCCAGGTTTTTAATAACTCTTCCGGGCTCTAGGAAACACACACCTAAAAAACAGCCTTTGGGACATGCTACTTTGGGTACTGCAAGCTAAATTTAGCCCCAGATCAAAGTTGCCCTGAAATGTGTACACATTTTCACTATGCAGTTCAGATGCTCTGAAAACTTTCATTAGATATATGTCTCTCAAAATAAACACTTTTTGGCAGTATTAGTTGTTAAAGTGATACATTATTTTACTATTGGGATTGGCATTTGGGTGATAGACTGGTTATCAGCACTGGTGAAATTCTGCAGGGTATTTCCACCTTTGTAGCTGATCTCAATTTTACTCTGTGACTGGTGTTACCAGAAATCAGTGTTCAGTTCAATAGTGATGCTGGCTGGGCATCACTAACCAGTGATCCAGAAATCAGGGTAATCTTGCTACCTTTCCTCTTGTTTTTAACCTATCTGGGAAATGTAAATCTGTAAATATCTTAACTTTTTGCAAAGTACCTTAACAGACAGTGGATGACAGTAGATGAAGCAGCCTTCTTCTCAGGTGTGCAACTACCAAGTAATTTCTTTTTCCCACATGTAAGATGCCAGTGGCACCAATCATGCTTCTGCCATGAGCAACATTGCCTTGTCTCTGGTCCTTCCTTTCAGGTGTTTCCTCTTGTCTTAAATAACATGATGGGAGATCTCACCTACACCTTGCACAACAACATGCCTTCTTGGTTGGAGCTTTTGAGCCCTACTGAAGACAAATAACCGTCTTCTCATGCGCCATGTCTTCCTATATTTGGCAGAGGAAAATCTAGACCATCACCATATCTTTGCCTTCCCATTAGGGTCTCTGGACTGACATCTGTAGGTTTAATCTCTTACAATAGCCCTGCAAGTTACCAGTATACTTGCTTCCCATATCAGTTTACTGCTCCTTTAATACCATCTGAGCAACATGCCCCAGCTTACAGAGTTCATACAAAAATTCAGGGTCAGAAAAATCAGCTCTCCAGGTCTCATGCGATGTATGCTGCAGCTGTCTCAGCCAGCTGGGCAGCGTATTCAAACGCAGTGTCAGTAGATGGCACTATTATATACTTTATGAGTACACAGCCCAGGTAGGGAGGGAGCTCCTGAGGCTCAGGAGACATTGTAAACACAGATTTCCTCTTCCTCGCTCAATGCAAAAATGCCCCACCAAGCCCAGTGCACAAGGGGTGAGGTTTTGGTCTGTGGAGTTTCCTCTTCTCTCTCTTATTGCACTGAGCCTTTTGCAGAGGTTAAGGTTTAAGGACAGGTCAACATGAGCTCTGGCATTTATGGTTCTCAAGCTGATAAGCTACCATTACCATATGAAGATAGAGATACATTAATATGCTTATTAAACATCTCTAGCTAATTCTGCTTGGAAAATATTTGGATTGTGACAAACTGCTGGGGATTGTATCCCAGGCTGGCCCCAGGCAGCAGTGAATACCAGCATTGCCACTGGTGAGGGGACGTTTGCTCCTAGAAAGTTTCCTAAACTGTGCTGGAAAGGGCGACAGTTTTATTCCTTTGAAGCCCATAGTTGCTTAAGGAGTGATCGAAAACAGCTTTTTTTCAGCTGGGCTGTATTTAAAGGTCTCTAATGTAAAATGACTCTGTGCATTTTATACCTTGGCATAAATTCTTCTGAGATTAGTATTGTTTTGTAACCTCACTCCGGCAAATTGGGGGAGGGAAGAAGGGTGCAAATCGGGGCAAAACATGGTCTTTCGTGCATTTGTTGTAAAGCAAAGATAACAATAGTCTGTTGTTTCAAACTAATTCTTTCAGCCATTCCTGTAACACTGGTATAATCCTGAAAAAAACCCACTGGGTAACTCCAGTTGGAGACCGGGGCACAAGAGCCAAGTTTGGCCGCTGAACGCCCGCTCAGGAGCTGTTGCCTCCGCGTTCGCACTGCCCAAAGGCCAGGACAGCAGCCGAGCCACCCTGACTCTGCTTTGTTGCTGTTTCTTTCCTGTCAGCTGGGGTTTATTTTGGAGGCTTTAAAGGTCAGAGAGTTCAAAGTTCAAAAATGCTCATCAGAGTTAACTTATATTTTGCCTGTAAGTCAAAAAAGAAAAGGGAAAAAAAAAGAAACAGCAAAAGGAATCTGCCCTTCACCAAAAAATCCCTTATATTTGCAATTCCTGTCATCCTTTGGTCATGTCACTTCAGTGACATTTTTATTCCTTTTAGTAATTGATTTTTTTCCCCCTTTCCTCAAGGCCTCCTGTCTTTTGAGTCTTGCCGTTTGTTACTTTTCTTTTTACATGAAATCTCAGAGAACGTTTACCATTCCACCAGCGTGTTACTCAAGTCCTTTGTTCATACATACATCTCTTTTGCTGTATCAAAGCAAATAAAAGACTTGCCTAAATAGCGGTAAAACTTGTTGGTCTTTGCTAACGCTGGTTAGCAGGAAGACTAAACCGTGACCATAAACGCAGAAGTTATTTCCCCCTCTCTGCCCTCCAACTTGCTCTCTTTCAGTTGCTGATGCAATGTTAGATTTGTAAAAACCCCGACTACTATACTGTTTTTATCTTGAGGAACATCTAAATCACTTAGAAGTCTGTTGGCTGAACTCAATAAATAAATAGCAGAAAGCTCACTAGTAGCAGTGAGTTATGGCTTTTCTGTCACTACTACATGGGGTTGTATACAGCAGCTGCACTAACAGCGATCCCTCTATTAGCATATGTTTCTTTTAATCCAGTTCAGAAGAATTAAAGCAGTGTTTCCTGCATTCTGGAGTGGGATGTTTTATAAACTGTTCCGATTACGTTCTGCTCAGGCAACGCTTTGCTGCCGGTAATAGTCACAATCGTTCGCCTGCATTTAGCTCCTGCTGCACAGGACCCTGCGCCCGGAGAGTCGCTCCCACGCAGGGTCGCTGGGGTAAAATCAGAAATAAAGGGCCACCATTCACACCTGGATTCAAATCCCGCTCTCCCTTCGCCCTGCTGACATCTCACCGAGCTCGACTGGTGGCACTGAAGCAGAGGAAAAGGTTGCTTACGTTCAAATGGATAAAAAGATAGCAATCGGTGTGTCGTGCAACCTCCGTCCCGCTCAGCGGCAGAGAGAGATGCACAGGCTTCATGGCACTCGCAGCCCCATCTTGATTTAATAGAGAAAATCATCTGTTACCTTGAAAATCTCCACGCAGTTGGCAAAGTCCAGGCTGAATCAGAAAGTCAGCAATGCCCTCTCTCCGCCAGGGAAATGAAACCAGCAGCCTGAAAAAATGAAAGCAAAGTCATGCCCGATGCCCTGAATTTATTTCTAGGTCCCTATCCATGCATCTGTAGAGTTGTATATACAAAAATAACTGTACATATAATGTCATTATGTCTATAGTCCGTAGCATAAAGAAGGCATATCAGCTTCATTCACACTAGAGATACGTAGATGTGTGTACACAGTTAGATTATACAGAGATAGGCATGATCTCTGTCCTAGCACATCCACTACGTGTATTAACTGTATCATATCTTTATAAGCAATTAGGAACACATCTATATACAACATAGGTCTGGCGTAATGTGTGTCTGCCTTATGTATTGTTTTAAAAGGAAAAATGATAGCTCTTTTTGAGATGTAAGGGAAACATAAATAACTGATACAACACTGTCCATTTATCTTTTTATACAGGTTACAAAAAAGCTAGTTTTTTAAATAATATTTTACATGTGCTTTATGTGCCACTTTACAATAATGGTTTGTTTCTTAAAAATATTCTGCATTCATTGCTGTGAATATTTATGTCAGTATAAAGCATACTAAGATATAAATTATTCATTCTTTATCCAGGACAGCAGCATGACTCTTTCTGTTTGGTTCTCCACTTCTGATAAAGCCTAGCTTTTTAAATCTTTTTTATTATAACCTCATAGAAATATTTATAACATGTCTTTATATTTTTAACCCAAAGCATTGAGAGAAAATGCTTTAAATAAAAATGCCTGCAGTTTTCCTTTTCCCTTGTCACTGTCTGAAGACCTTATCAGAGTTCCTCTTTACTTTAATGGTGCAGGATTAAGGATAACGAAGACACATTTAAGGTTCTGCAAATCACTTTGATTTCATTGTATAATACAGCAGCTCTTCTACTTGATTTACTACCCCACTGTTTGAAATAGCCTCTAGTACTTATCAGTCTTGGAGGAAACTCCGTTTCCTTGAACAATTAACTTCTCAGACACGAGTTGCATAACTCTTTTCTTTTACCCTTTTTCTCAGAGTATTTGTGGATGAGAAACAATGAGCCCTTCGCCGGATCCTACCTTGAGACTTAGTGAGCTAGAGATTAATATTTTCATTTCAGATTTTCTTGCAAACATTTCGTCTAGACTTTTTTTCTCCTTTTTGATGGTTAAGCCAAAGATAACTGCTCATTCTTAAATTGGGATTTACATCTATATTTTTGATAGTTTTCATTTGCTCTCTTTGATTCTTATTTTTCATTTAGTTTTCAGTTTGGATACTTTTTCTTCATTGCCTACCTTGACGGCTCAGTTTGCTGAGGAACACTGAGGGGGGTGTTTATCAAGTTAAAAAAAAAAAAAAAGTTCTGAAATAAAACATCCAGATTCAAACAGAACAATAACATTCTGAATATTATAACGCTTGTAAAAAAATCAAAGAACTTAAAAATTGTAAACATAAAAACCCTTTAAAAATATTGCAATTTTCATGATAATTAATTTTGATCTTTCAGTTTTTCCCGTTAGCTAACTACTAAAGAAAGAGTCCTCCCATCGTTGCATTCCCTGACTTCTGAATAAAACGTCCACAGAAGATGCACCCCTTCAAGCTGGGTATGAGCACAAAAACTGAAAAGAGGTGGCTCCTTGCCTTAGATTTCTGTCGGTTCAGGGCTGAACCCTGGGCACAGGGTTTCAGAGCCGTGCCCGCCACCACGTTTTCCTGAGCCAGTCTCTGCGAGGCGATTTCTCCCCCGTGAGATTCAAACTCCTCCCGGGTCTGACCTGCCGGTGCTGCGTTACCTGGCTGCTGGGAAAGCTGAAGCAATCTCAAGTTCACGGATAGTTCAGTGCGTGTAGCAGCGTGCAGGACCTTCAGACAAATTACTGGCATTGTGTCTAAAATGTTTCAGAGTTCCCCAGTGCCGTAAACTCCTTTAAGCAATTTAATAATTGAGGATTAAACTAATGTATCTGTGGTTTTGCTTTTAGTAGGATGAGATTAATGTGTAGCTGAACCAGCTCTTAAATCCCTTTGATGAATTTTCCCCATGTTATGCACTAGCCAGCTCTAGCTAGGTAAAATTCATTGTCAGTGTAGAAAGACTTCATGCAAGTACAGACTCACTTAAAGTTCAGCTCCTCCCGGAAGGATGAATGAGAAATGGTCATGACATAATTGTGGTCACAAAAATTGAACAATATGGGGTGTCCTTACGCAGAAGTAAAGGCAACATCTCTGAAGATGACAGAGGGAAGGTGCAGAGAGGATTATGAAACGCCAGAGTGTACCTCTGAGGCCCGAGAAATGGTGAATACTGTTAATAAGGCACGTGTGCCCTGAGAGGCACAAGAAATTTGAAGTGGGGGAGGAGGAGAGACAGGTTTGTTGTTGGCATTGATCAGATTCAGTGCTGCCAGGCTGCTCATCAGTTTACTCGAGAGAGAGAGTCCTCACGCACCTTAGCCTTGCTCTGAGCTAGTTGAACCCATCACTCTTTCCAGTGCATCTTCCCAGGGTGCAAGTTCGCGTTACAAGTCTCACTTCTGAACTGCATGGAAAATGCCTCCTTAGTTTAATTATGCTTTAAGTCCTGTAAACTACCAAGCAGATATACAGAGGGAAACAACTGGAAGTGTCAGCATGACTAAAATGTGACCGATATATTGCGGTTGCGCAGTCTGCCATCTGGCAATGACGCCGCAAGAAAGAGCGGTGCAAACTTCTGAAGCAGCCGCCTATGAGACATCACCGTCACCTCGTGAAAAGTCGTTGCCCTGAAAGTAGAATATAGTACATAATCTTACCTGCAGAGAGACCACTGTTAAAAGCATATAAGCAATACAAGAGCTTACAGTCTAACTTCGCTCTAGGTCTGTAAGATTTTGGAAAGTTTTATCCCAGTCTCTGCACTGAATTCACTGGGGTTTGGATTAGGATCTATTGTTTTCTACCTTTATAAATTTTCAGTAGTTTCTTTTCAATATTCCTCTTCTTAAAGGCAGACAAGTAATGTATGACACATAACATATGCTATATTACATTAGCTATATAATAGTATATTGGTATTGAGAAACAGCAATATTCGTAAGAATTTAAAAAATTACAGAACAAATTTGCAGTGTCATCAGTGCTACCAAAACTCGTGGCCCCCGATTTTTGGGGCAGTGGGGAAAGGGAGAGGTTTCAGACTAATTCCTTCCATCTGGGTTTCATTTATGGATTATGTGGGAAAAGGCTATATTAATATATACGAGGAATGAGCAAGCATTAATTTGCCATCTGCTGATGTAAACAGGAAGTCCAATGCGTTGTGCCTTAATACGTGCTTATTGGTTTAGTGAGGAAAGATGAATTGACGCCATGGGTCTTATGCTGAAAATATTTTAGTAAATTCTAATAAGATATTATAAACAAATGTCAGTCCAAAGCTTTTCCAAAAATGGGAAAATAACATTGCCCTTGGATGGAAGAGAAACCGATACGAATTTGGCAAGAAAATGTCAGTTGTTTGAGATTATTTTTCTTGTAGTTTGATTTTTTAAATTTTCTTCGAATTGAACATTTAAATGAACCCCTAGGTTTTACTTTCAAGCTCACGCTGCATCTTTTAACATTCAATAATTGGTTTCAAGGACTGACAGTGCTTTTAAATTAGAAGTTTAAGAATAATCCTTTTGTACAGTGGTGGCTGAGTAAAAGAGGAATGATTTTCTCCCCTGGCTTTTTTCTTTTCCTTTCCCCTTTATTCATTAATACTGACCCGGACCACCTACGTGAAGTGAAACCCGGCGGTCCCCCTGCTCTGCTCTCAGGTGACGGGAGCCCATCTCTTTTCGGTTTCACTCCCAGCAATATATATTCCTATCTTTCCTGAATATGTTTCTCTTGAGAGGAGGAGAAGCTGAGTAGTTAAACAGAGACAGTGCTCCTTCCTCTTTCCCAAGAGCAGAGCCTACCGCCTCCCTCCCGCTCCAGCGGCAGGGGGTGGCAGTTTGCAGCCGCTGCTGGTGACCGAAGACGGGTCCCGGGGGCTGTGCGAAGGGGGGACGAGGTTGCTCCCCACATCTCCCAAGACCTTTTTTTTTTTTTTTTTTGGCTTTCTAACCTTGTGCTGATTGATGGTTGGGCATCTCCTGTCACTCGGGGGTTCACTCGGCTTCACGCACGCGCTCCGGTCCCCAGGCATACCCCAGCCGCCTACAGCCCTCTCTTAGCTGCAGCTCCTCAGCTCCAAAATCCTTGTGCCCAGCTGCCACTGGGCTATCTCTAAAAGACCCGACGGATGTACTGTGACTTAATTTTTTAAAAATGGGTAATTCTGGTTGTATTCGAGTTTTTTAAAAAAGTCTCTTTGTGATGTGCAACAAAGGTGCATGTTGGTTTTCAGAAAAAAAATTATTTCATCTTCTCTGTGGTTGAAGATCATCACATGATTTATTTCGTTCTGTCTTTGTTTCTTTTTTCTTTTTTTTTTTTCCTGTACTTGTTGGGGAGAAAAGTTATTGCTGATGGAATCAGGGCCTGTGCCGAACTCCAGGTCAGTACTGCACTGAAGCCCCCAAAACAGGAGGTAAATGATGTAGACTTTGCATTCTTTTTCTACACAATAATGTATTTCATTTTTAAGGACTATATGACACTCCTCAAGACCACTAGAATCCCATAATCCTGAAAGATAATTTGTTTAGTCCTTAGAGCAGTCTACTTTCCTGTCCATACCCCTAAATTACCTTCCATACTAATATTATTTTCAGTACATATGTGTATGTGTGCGTGTATGCATTCATGTACCATTTAATTGTGGAGTTTTATAAATTTCCATTCCTGTCTAATGACTTTTTACAGGCAAAGTAATTACCTGTTCTTTTTATTGCTATTATAATGATTCAAACATGCATACAAAAACGTTTAGTCCAGCTAAAGAAATGGCTGCTGTAAAATTCTCTATATATTTTCTCTGCATAGCTTTAAATTAATCCATTTTTATTAGGGTGCTTGGCAAAAAAATTAATCGGAAACTGAGTCCAAACAGATTAGGGTTTATTGCAGTTCTGTAACTCTGAAGAGAGACTTGATGGATTTAAACCATTTTTGCAATAAAAAAAATAAAGCAAACAAATTATCCTGGCTTAAAATCTGGAAAATGGTTTTCCCTTCTTGTGCTCTGCAATTTGAACCAGCTGAGACGATAAACTCCAACTTCAAGTCTTTCAGCGAGGAAGACTGATGAACTTTGACCAAACAGCGTTTTGGAATTCAGTTCTCCGCAGCTGCGAGGTTTCCTGATGTCTCCGCAGATACTATCGGGAGTCACAGCGCAGCTCGTTCGAACTTACAGCTGAGAAGCTGTGGGGCCAGAGCCGGATACTCTGCCCTATGCTGGGCAGCACACTTATCTGGGAGGAGATGCATTGATTTAGAGTTGTGAAGGAAGTTGTTCATCAAATATGTGGCAAGGCACTGAAGTTTGGCAACGAGCAGTCTAAATCTGAAGGATGCTAAACTATTCCTTCCTGATTTCTTCAAATAAAAAGTAATTTTGTGCCACTTGATTTTCCTTTCAGTTCTTTTGCGTTTTTTTTTCTTTTTTTTTTTTTTTTTTTTTTTTTTTTAACGCAGAAAAGCAAACCCAGTGAAAGCAAGGCAATGCCCTTACTTCCACAATGCCCTGTAAGATTCAGTGTCTTTTTATGCCCATCTTGATAAAAGCTCTTCATGGTAGTAAGTCAGGGGGTGCGAGAGCTTCCAGCACCGCTTGTGATTGTAATGGGCTGGGCAAGTGTTAATTAATCCTCTACTCCTTTGGAGGAATGTTTTCCAAGACTCATTTTACATGGTTTAAATCAAAGCACAGAGAGTTTCCTTTTCGTGCTTTGATAAATGCCTTCTTATTATTTATCTTACCACAGTGTTCAGAGGCCCCAGAAGAGATTGAGGTGTTGGTGCAATAGGTGCTGTACAAAACTAGGCAGCCCCAGCTCTGACAATACAAACAGCTAAGGCAAAAGTTGGAGGTAAGCAAATACAGGGAAGGGATTTGCCAAGAGCGTAAGACTGGGAGCAGAGCATAGCTTCCTTATCACATTGGTCCCTCTGTGGTCCAGCTGAAGACCAGACCCACGTGTCACAGGCGTGCGTGCTCATGCCAATAGTGCCTCTCTAGTGAAACCATTCCTCTTTCTTAAACATTGACATTGGTATTGTGTTGGGATTCTCTTCGGGGAAAACAGGCACTTGCAATGCTGTGCAGTGTGAGCAGGAAGTCAGAAGCTAGGGGGATGGACAGGACTAAGAGTGATCAAGGGAAGGGGAGGTAAGAGGAGTATTTTAACATGGTGCTTGACATCAGAACATTTTTCAGAAAGAGAAATGATTTACAATGAACTGGGAGTCATCAAACTTGTCACATCCCCCTAAATATCTCCTTTCAGAAAATCTTCAAGATGATGATGCTTTTAATCCATTTCATTTTATGCTGGTTTTGTGGATTTTTCAACCTTAGGAGAACTAGGAAACATTCTCTACTCGTGTTGGGCAGTCCTTCACCCAATAAACAGTCACTAAGCTATTCTTCTGCCCAAAGGCAGCCGCCCAACCCTTGTCTCTACTAGTGTGTCTTGGACTTCCATGTGCTGTTACAGCTTTCTCTCACACAAAGAAATCAAATAATTCAGGCCTAACTGGGGAATTAGTCTTCATAAAGGAGCTCAAGATCCTTTATAATAACAAGAGACTGATCCGCATGCAGTACTTGAAGTCCCAGTGTAAACGTACATCTGACTATCATGGTTTTTAAATTACGTATTTTCTTCTTTCTCCATCTTGTCTATTATTCTCATTGGTGTGGACAAGACAAATAACCCCACTCATCAATGTATCTCTGTCAGAGGATGGAAGTGTTAACAAACACTGCAAATGCCTTCTCAGAAGCGATTCTGAATGACCTTACTACTAATACAGACGTTTCTGATTCATGCGGCAACTCCCTCTGTGCTCCTATGGATTCTCGATTCCTGTATTTGCTTGGTTATTTTTCTTTATCTCTCTGCTTTTCTGTTAGCTTATTCCACCAGCAGTGGTCATCACTCATTGGGTCACCCCAAGTCATCCTGAATTGGAGCATTGGCAGCGCTTCACTTATTAGTCAGCCAACTCATGGGATCCTGGCAACCTTTTTCTCTCTGTAAGGATTGGGTCCAAGCTGTTCTTTGATGTTGTCAAACCATGACTTCCACTGGTCTCCCTGCTGATTTCTTTGCTCTTTCTCCCTGGGAGCAAAAAGCCACAGGGAAGCATTTAGTGTTGTATCAGGCACCATGCCAATATGGCTTCAGTCTTTGTTACTGTGTGCAGCAGACAGCCTGTCCGGTCCTGGATCTATAAGAAGGGTGCTTTCATCTTATAAGAATGCTGTGTATTTCTGCCTTTCAGGTTGGTCCACCTATAGAGCCCATCCAGGCAATCTCAGTAATATTCAACCTTCCTGAAGTCCAAAGGAATAACAATAATCCAAGTCAAATGTAGAGTTCAAAGTTTACGTAGAACTTGTGTTTTATGGATTCAGAAACATAGAGGACAAGGTGAAATCTGCATTTCTGATGGGATACTGATTTATTTCTATTTCATTTGCCTCCTAAGGTTTTAAATATGTGGATAAAAAGGATCGTTCTCTATATCTTAGGCCAACGTGGGTGAAATTCTGGCCCCCGTTAAAATCAATGGCAAAACTCCCATTGACTACAGTGGGGCCAGGATTTCACCCTATGATTTCTTTTCTTGCTTTATTTTATTGACCTTTCTCTTGAATACTAGTGAAATGCAAATATTTTTTTCCAGCACAAATCTTTGTACTCCATGAACTCTGCTGGATCTGAAGTACTTTGTACGTATGTAAGAAAAACAGTTAAAAATGAAAAAGAGAGCAGTTTACTATACAAATAATGATCTCCACAATCTATTAAAAATGGCTATGTTCAAAAAGAGACAGTGATTTAAATGGTCAGAATAAATAAAACATGCTTACTGCTAACATATACTCCATTGAGAACATTCTTAAACCTGCATGGTACAGACCACATGTCTCAAGAATGCAAATAGTGTCCGAGGCCACCTTGGCATTGCTCCGTAGTGGTCATGGCATTATGGACCCATTAATAGCATCATCTAGTAACCTAATGTACAGAACTTAAGGAATAAGCCAGTTCTGATGTGAAAGGATGGGGGATTATCCCATTCTTTTAACATTATTCTGGCTAACTATTCCCTGTAAAAAAACCCATCTATTTATCTGTATGGCTTCAGCACTGAATGAATAAGAGCAGCTGATTGCAGGGACAGACAATTGCCCTATTTGCTTTCTTCCAGTTAAAGTCATGTTTCAGTCTTAAAATACTTTAGGATATTCCCCACTGTTTTCCTATTATGAATCCAGGTAGACCTCACAGTTTATGAAATTATTATTTAGTCTTTCTGTGGCAAAGCTTACTGGCAGTAAAAATTGTCTAAGTTCCTTTTCACAATAATCTTGCTTTTCATAGTACACATCCCTTGCCCACCAAATCCAGTTTTGCCTGAAACTTTTGGCCAGCATTGTTCATAATATTAAAGGGCTATAATGCACCAGAGACTCAGGCAGCACAATTGGAAGAGACTTTCCAACAGTATCCCAGACATTCTCAGATGGTCTGCACAATTTAGACAGTCCACAGAACAGCTTGAGGATGTGACCATCACCAAAATGTTACTGATTTTACCACAAGCAAACAGAGCAACAAGAAGTCATGTAAGTGACAAGTCAAGTTAAAACAGCTATGTTGAGGAAAAAAGCAAACTCTTGACTCCCCAAACTGATGTAATATTATACCCAACACTGGGACATGAACTCAGAAATGACACAAGTCCAATCATTTGAATAACTTGATATAATTCCCAGTGCCCAGTGGTAGGAGGAGAGCAGAGGGCCTCTTTCATTCTAGCCTTGATCTTCACCCACTGCTGCTTTTCAGCATCTTTTAATCCAAGGATAACCTCATTTTTTGCAGGAAATAAAATCTAAGGACCATCTTGTGTGGTGCTGCTATGAGGTTTTTTCTTTACAACCAAATAAAAATGAGGCTGAATTTTAAGTGCTCTGGGCTTGCATTTCCTCCTCTTCCATTTATTTTTGTTTTAGAATGTGCTTTTTTAATATAAAAAACTGCAATCATTTTGTGGGCCTTGTTCTGATGCCTCAAGGACCACCAGTGGTTCGCAGACCACAGGGTGAGTAATGGTGCGCAAGAGCATGTTGCCTATTAAATCCTCTGCTCTGACTCCTTCTGCCAAAGTAACTGTTCACACTATCATATTCTCCCATGTTTGTCAGATCCAGTTCTGCATGGTGTGAGTTATGAGGCTTCCATGATTTCTTTGAGGAAAATTATTTCATTGTCCCCCAGATCTCTCGGGCCAGAATGTGGATTCATGAAGCCTATAGTATATACTTAGCTGAAGAACACTTTGAAATTAATAAGGTCAAGAAGTCTAGGCCAAAATCCTGTCCTCAGCCGAAGCGGTGTGGTGCGTGTTAGAGCACAGAGAAGCAAGCTGAATGCCAGGGGTGGAGAATGGGGGCTTTTGCGGGGGCTGATGCATCACTGAATTTTGTGACCTTTGGGAAATGCTTTGACCTTAATCACCCCGGCTGGGAAACTGAATAAACCATCAGGACCTTGCTAAAAAGCTAGCTTCTGCATTTAAATCAGTGTTATCACTTACATAAATAACAAACAAATCATGTGGTCTGGGCTTTATTTCCTGGCTGGAAGGATTGTGAAGACTGATCACTCACATAAAGCAGATTTTATAGCAGTTTTGCTTTACAACAAGTGCTTCACACAAGCACGGCGCTTGTGAACATGAGTTAATAATATTGTTCTTTCTGAAAATATTAAGGCTCACTGAAATGTTTCAGACAAACATCCTATGAAGACTCAGTGGCCTCAGCTTGTTTGACTTGGAATAAAACATGATTTCTAATTAGCCAATCTTCAGCAGTCTGTCAGAAAATACAGTGAGCTGCCAAATTTCACACCTTAGCCCCCCAAAAGATCCTAATAAAAGTCTTAAAGAAACAGGCTATCACTTCTATTGCTAGGAATTCACCAGAATGCTAAGGGTCTTCTATTCACACACATACACATACATACATACATGCATTATATATATATGTATACTCATGTAATACCTATGCATGACTAACACTCAAATATATAAGCTTAGAAAGTCCAAGGTGAGAACATTTTCTTAATTTTCTGTTTTTCCATAGAAAAGGAAAGTTCCATGTATTTAAACAAGGCTCAAACATTTAAAACAACCATTATAAACCAGCATTTTAGCTTTTTAAATCAAAACACATGCACTGATGCTTTGATAACCAAAATCTATGGGGAGATGAAAAAAAATAGTGCATAAAACATGCTGAAATATAAGCTATTAAACATCTGTTTAGGTCAAGCATAGAAATGGTATGAGTAGTATAGCTCAAAGAAGTTGAAACTGTGCCTAACATTATTTAAAAATCTTTAAAAATTTTCACTACAAATCCCCAATGTATCCATAACATTTCCCTTCAAATTTGTTTATTTGGATTTACTGTTGACCAATTTCCAAGGCCCCCAAATGTCAGATATAAGTGGCTTCCAGGGAGACTCCAAATTACAACTGAGAATAAAAGAAATTCTTGATAATTTTGACACAATCTTTTCTCTAGATGTTGCCAAAATTTCCCACTTTCTAATCAACGTTCTTCATTTTCAAATTGTCACCTACAATTTAATTTCTTTTTTTTCTTTTTTTTTTTTTCTTTTTTTTTTTTATGGGATGCAGGTTTCTGAGTTTAACTCAGAACTTAAATGTCTTCACTTCAGCATCTTGCTTGGGAGAAGGTTCATGACTTTGGCTCTGTTGTAAATGACTGTAATCTTAACTCACCTCCTATTCAGAGGGAATCCCTGGAAGGATTGAGTACATTAAGGACCTCATGTACTTTCCCCTTCTACAAATGTGCCTACAAAGGAACAAACTTCATCTGCAGATAAACTACCTTTGGTACTTGAAAGATCGTGGGTGCAGATTAGTTCCCATATTCTCTCAGTCCCTTCTTCTTTGAAGGTACTGTTTGGAGAATCAATTTTTTGATCACAAAGATTAAAAATATGAACTCTCATAAAAAAAGAAAGAACAAGAATTACTCTTCTTGCTCCTCATAAGGTTAATTTTCATGGAAGTTATATTCTCTCTCTTCACTCCTAAGCAGAGATCTAGCTAGCTATTTTTCACGATAGCCAGAACAATTTAACACTTTTTTCGTATGGGAAATGGTAGAAACAAAGGCGAAACACAAAATATGTGTTCTTAATGATGTTGGAATGTTGGAAGACCCAGAGATGTCACCATCTTTTTTTTTTTTTTTTTTTTTTTTTTTGCTTCTGCCACACATTTAAAGTATGGTTCTCTCTTTTCTGCCTTTAATAGTGTTCAGATGCAGGGGAAAATAGGAAAATATTGTTCACTGTCAGCCACAGTGGTTGTACAGCTTTACAAACCCGTATACTTTACATGCCTATAAACTGCCCTGTGGGAACTTCTTGACACTTAATCAGAGCATCTGGTACAATAAAGGACAGAGGGTTTTACTCCTGAAGACTTTTTTCAGCTGTTGCACAGCCCCTAACCCGGGCAAATTCCAACCGACTTCAAGAGAATTTTTGGCCAGTTAAAGTCGAAGTGAGAACTCTCAGATTTGGCCAATACTAATAAAATTAGAAAATTGTGACTTGCTTCCTCAGCTAATAGTTTCCTGAAAGCCACTACCATATGTAGCCACCTTTCTCTAATATCTGTCTCAGGCCAAATCCAGCTCTCGTGGTTGTAATGTCTATTTCCATAGATGTCAATGGGCTCCTGGCAACTATGTCTATGAAGGATTATTTGCACTCCTTAAGCAATCATTCAACCCATAAATTATGACAAGAAAGTCTCTGTTTTGAGCCGTCATTTTAAAATTCCTATTCAGGAAGATTTTCACTTATATCATGATCCATTAACTAAGCCATGTGTAGGATCCTCCATCCAGAACCATTCCACTCCCCAAAACACAACTGCCAAGGAGAAATGAGTGTTTGGATCCATTCTTGTTTTCCTTTCTGGCTGTTTATTTAACACCGGAAAGATTATCGAAGATGTTATCACAGGGAAAGTTCACTGGGGCATTTTTCTGTGACTGTGTTATTGCAAGTGCAGTCGGCTGGCTCTTATCTTCTGCTAATAAAGGTGCATTAAGCAGGCAAAATTGATCAAATGTGCACTGACCGTAATTTTGTTTGAGCTTTTTTGTAATGTAAATATTCTGTTTATTACATCTTTTGTTCAGTTTCAAATAGCCCACTTTGCTTTACCTGAAAACAAGAGGGACTTCATTTTGGAAAGTGCTATTTGGGTTTCCCAGTTTCAGTTCTTCACGGCCACTAGTATCTCTGTACCAGATGATTAATCCAGAAAGGTCCACACGCTCCCTGTGAAAAGCTCTCCAGCATCCCATAGCAAACGTAAGAGCCTTGCTAGGAGAAAGACAAAGTATTTATAAATTGGTAGAAATACCCAGATGATCCTAAAACATAATTTATAATCTAGGCTCCTGTGGAAAACAGTATTTTTCCACATCCAGTCTCTCCAGAGACTCCTACCTGTTTGAGATGAGAGAAAATGTGTTTCTCACTGCAGATCTGGCCACGTGTGACCATCCAAATCAGCCAAGCTTGCTGCAGGCTTGCAGGCTTTCTTGGTACTCCACGGAGGCCCATCACAGCCTGGCCCCTCAGTGTGGGATTAATCCACATTGTAATGAAATTTCAGATTCCTCCATTAAATACTCTATAAATAATGTGCAACAAATACCATGCCAACTTTAAGAATGGCCTCAATATCACCTTTTGCACACTTGAAGTTTAACTCTGCTTTTTTTTTTCTTTTTTTTTTCCTCACATTTCCAGCATTTTTAACAGACTGAGGCTGACTTTTATGGTCTGTTGGTAATTTGTATGCATTGTTACCACTCAATGACCGTATTCTTTCTGGTGACCCCACTTGAACTTACTTCCCTGGAGTCAATGGTAGGTCCAGGAGGCATGGGTTTGGTTTACTGCATTGAGGCCTACATGGGACTACACCTCTGGACCACCCAGGAACCGTGGCGAGCCAAGTACAGCTGCTGGCTTGCTTAGTAGCACTTCTCATATCTGGAGCACACCTGTGCTCCTTGACCCGCGTTGGCTTCCAATTCATTTCCGGTTGCAGTTCAGACCCGTCGTGCCCCCAACGGTTTAGCTCACAGGTACCTCAGAGACCTCATCTCCTTCTCCCTCTCTCCTTGCAAAATCAACGGCAGTGGTGGAGCTGACTTTATTTGATTTAACGAAGAGCAACTGAGTGCAGCTGGTGTAAATGCGTCGGACTTTGCTGAAAGCCATGGGAACTCTGTGCCAATTTATGTCCTCTAAGAGCCTGGCCCAGGATGTTTTCTATTTTAATTTTTGTGTCTGCACCTAGCGTTCCAGTTGGATGCATTTTAAAGTAAATAGAGTTAATAAATAAAAACTTGTGTTTTTCGCAGTGGTCCCAGAGTATTTCTTCTCCTCCCTTGCCTTCCCACTGCTTGTCTTTTCCTCCATGTACAGATACAATAATTAAACATTCAACAAGCATCCCAGTTTCCTCTTGCTCAGTCAGCTCTTCCTGAGATGTACGTTTTGAATGGACTTCTTTTAAGAGAAGTAGTGCCAGAGTGGAGGATATAGGTTCATGAGTGGAAAACTCCTTTTGCAGGACTTTTCACCCCAAATTAGTCATCAGTCATCAACAACTGAGTACATTTTGCTCTCAACTTGGGTTTTGCTACAGCCAAAATGCAGAGGCTTAAAGGGAAGGACGGGAACAGAAACACCTAATCAAACAGCAGCCAGCACATATCCCTGTGATTTGTTCTGGATTGCAGTGTGTTCAAAACAACATGGGAGCATGTCGATGCTTCACATGGAAGGTGAAGAGAGGTGCGGTACCAGGTCTGTCTTCTTTGTCAGCTGTCGTGATGCTCACCTTCCCTGTCCTTCTGCATCACTGGCTCCCTGCTGTGTATTTAGGCCCTTTTCCAAATCTGTGACTTCAAGAGAATTTGCCTGAGTTTGAAGCACCAGCCTTTGATCTTAGTAACCAAGGTCTTTATTTGTTTAAGAGGAGAATTAACTGAAATTAGTAATGGAAAAACTTTTTAAATTTAATGGACCCTTAAGAGTCTGAAAAGCGCTTTCTTTTCTCTACTGTTAATCTCACCCTTCTCCTGCTTCGTGAAAAATTTTGCTGTTCATCCTTCTCATTAAAGAACTTAACTAAATGATGGGGGTTGTGACTTGAGAGACATACAGATTTACGCTCCATGCAAATCAAAAGACGAGGCCATTCTTGTTTGTTTATTGTCCCAGCAATGTGACTTTTTGGCTCCGAAGCCATTGGAATACAGGTTCCAGACTTTAGGTTTTTCAAAGTCTCACTGTGAGTCCCCAGCTGCATTAAGACCCTGGCAGGTCTCATTCTTCTCCAGTGGCCACCTACCTTTGCTTAAAACAAGCCTGGGGATCATCAGGCCTTGGTTCATTTCCAAAACCTATTCAGGGCTTAGTTCTCCAAATGCACAAGGACCCCAGCTCTGCAAGCTTCACACAGCTGCTCTGACTATATTGCAATGCAGAGCACATGCTGGTCGTACATCTCTATGTGGGAAATAAAGGCCTATTCCTAGCCCTGGGGGACTTAACTGGATTTAAAAAGTCTTATTCACTGTATGCTCCCTAGCCATGAAGGAATTATTCCTACACAAAAATTGTGTTTGTGTCTAAACAGAGCCATGGAAAGGGTGGAGTGAGAAAAAGTTTGCCTCAAAGAGCCTCTGAATAAAGGGAGAATTTCTCACACCCTGACATCTGCTACCCATAGCCCATCAATCTCGGACCAAAGCAGGATAGACCACTTGTGACCGGGACGATGTGTGGGGGGTGAGGGGGATGGACAGGAACTAATTACCTGAAGTGGCCCTTTTGATGCAACGTGTTGCAGCTCAGATGTGAGACACCCCAAAGCCAGTAAAGAACCTCCCAGAGCATCTGAACTGCTTTACACGCTTTTCCAGACCTTGTTTTAGCTGTGGTCCTGTTTTTCAGACACGAGACAAATAGAGAAAGGAATTCAGGCTTTGCGAAATATCTGCTCCAAAGCAAGGAGCTTATTCTGAGGTAGAGCTGCAGACTTCTGCTGAATGATGTCTGAGTGAAATATAGTCTCCTGCCAGAGTCTTCCCCACTCCAAAGTCTTTCATTGTTGTTGATGAAAGCAAACACCTCATGCCTCTGTGCCTCCTTTTTTCTTCTCTCTAGCAGCGGACACATCTCTTTTGTTTATCTTCTTTGGCTGGGGATTTTCTGATCCTCAACACTTCCAGACAGTTTTTGGACAGAGAGTAATTAAGGGCTCAAGTTAGCTACCCCTAAGAGGGTGTTTAATGTCATTAGATACATTTTCAGGGGTCTCCTGGGCCTCAACAGCTTTTCCCAAGGGACATGGATGCCCATAGATCCTGTATCAAATCTGGCAGTCCCATGTAGGTGTCTCAGGTATCTCAGGATTTCTCCAGGCACTACATTCAAGCCCCCAAAGCATATGAGTGGGTCAGAGTCAATCCTCCGTCTAACTTGGATGCAATTATGCAGCATCTGCGACCCCTTGAACCCCTGCAGCTTCCAGATCATTTGCTGTCCTCCAAAACACTTGAGATTCCCATCATGACCAATATTCCACAGAATGAAAAGGGGTTCAGGAGCAGAGAGAGCCTTAGCCCACAGCTGGTCAAAGCAGGCAAGCTGTTTCCGTGAGCATTTGCAGAGGCAGAACCAGATCTCACAAATGGCTGGGGAAGGCAGAGAGCAGAGGGGAACGAATACACAGAAAGCCATTTGTTTGAAAACTGGGACACACATTGACTGAAAATATTTTGCAACATGCACTCAGCCCTAATAGGAACTCACACATTCCTTGAAATGGGCTATTCATTATAAAGCAGCTAGTAAAAAAGAAGGGATTTTTCCCCAGCCCTTAAACATATGATTTTTAGCTCCAATGAGGACTTTACGAAGTTCACGTGGAGAAACTTCACCAGAGGTACCAACTGTACTGTGTACTGTCTTTAACCATATGCTGTACTCAGGCACTTGCTCAGGACTTTACGGGACTGGTGCAAACCCTTGTTCATAGGCCCCTTGTGCCTTGGAAGCCATGCCAAAGTCATGAGCTTTTATTAGCACTAACTTTCCATTTAGTCGGGAGGGACTGTTCCATTTGCTTCCCCTACAGTATAGCACTGGCTCCACCTCAACATTTGCACCTTATAAAGTGTTGTCATGACCCGACTAGAGCAGTTTATATAAGGCCCTTCAAGATCCCCAGTAATGAAGAGTAAATAACCGAGAAAAGCTTTCTCTCACTTTGCAGCTTTCTTTCAGTCTCAAAAGAAATAAAACAACTTACTTAACAGCATTCTTTAATCTTTTGCACCAGTGGCCTCCTTTATAGGGTGTTATACAGAGCCAGTGTAAATCCAACCTCTGTAATGGGGTCAGTGTTTCTCAACAGGTGCTGGGTGGATACAGTGTAAGATCTATTTTTTCAATAAATGTCAAGCCAGAAAGCTTGCTGTTTATACGCAGGCAACTTTAACATGTGGTTCTCTCACGTGCTCAGAGCCCCCTCCCTGGAACCCCCTTTCCAATCTTTTTTTTTTCGAGCAGCCCACCAAGGTTTCCAATTTAATAAAGGAAAGCGGTGAACGACCATTGTCCAAATTCTAGGAGCGGGAGCACAAGAAACCCTGAGTTGCTATGCTTTGAGTACGACAGACTGTAAAATGGTTAGAGGAATCTTTCATTTTCTGGAAAGAAATCCTTCCTCCTGCTCTCTTTCCACCAAGGGGCTGCAAAACAAACTTCTGGAGGAGGGGAAGTAGAGCAGACTAGGTCATTTGAAAAGCCTTGCTGTGCTGTTTGGAAGCAGCCTGGGGCCTGATCCTGAAGCTCTTAATTGTTCTTTTATTAAGGCAAAATGCTCTTGGAGTCAACAGAAAGCTTGCCTGAATGAGGATGACATTAGTGGGCCCAAGGCAATCAAGCTAAATCCTACTTTGCTGGCTAACATTCATTTTAGCAAGGGCACAATTTTATGGCTCCTGTGCAATAATGCAGCAACTATATTGCAGTGGCACTGGGAAGCATGGTAATTAGCTACACAGATAGGTCCCAGTTAAGCTAAATAATCTTAATTTCATGCATATGACCATTGTTTTAAGTAAGTCTTATTGAACATATACATTTTACTGTATCTGTAAATCTCTGCATGCATCTTCTTTGGCTCAAGCTAATGTTCCTTATTGGTGGTACCAGGTAATTACTAACGGTCAACAAAACTTAGGCAGTCCTTGGGCCTGCCAATGCCCTGGGTATCAAAACCTGCCAGACTCCCGATTCCCTAAATGGTCTGTCAGTGTTAAGAATGGAGCCAGAGCATGAAATCTTCTTTACAGAATTTACTTATGGACACAGCAGACTGTACTGTCTCCCTTCTTCCTTGTCCAAATACCATATGGGAAATTAATGCAAAATATTTCCATGAGTATTCATTTGAATTTAGGAAAAAGAAAAATGACACTTTGCAATCATTTGGGCTTATTCAGCAAACTATTTACCTATGTACCTGGCTTTAAGCATGTTCTTAAGTCCATCCCCTGCTCATCAAAACATTTCAGCATCTAAATAAATCCTTAAGCATTTTGCTTAATAAGGGACTATAAGAATTGAAGTTTATTGGGAAAATATTTGTGGAAAGCAATTTGCAACGTGTTATAGAAACCAGACATTAAATTTGTGTGTTCAAATATCCTTGCAATTTTTCTGTGAAAAATACTATGTGGTTTATCAGAAGTGAGCAACAAAGTTCTAATTTCAGCATTTCTGAACAGATTTATGGGCTGATGGAATAAAAAATCCATGTAGATTGCTATCAAATAAACCAGGAGAACAAATATATTCAAGGGCATAGCAAACTGCTCATAGATTCTCCATGAGCCAACAGAAGAACATATTTCAGGAACTATTAGGTATTTACTGTTAATTTTAATCTACTGGTAGGCACAAAAATACCAGTGGTATTTAGGAAATAAAAAAATCTTTGTTAATATCAGATTTGATTATAATGATATTTTGTGGTTACCAATCCAGTTTTATCTGGCTAGATGTTAGTCAGTTAAAAAAAAGAAGGGGTTTCTTCCTGCTCTGTTTTTGGTAAACCAGAAACCAACTTACTCATTATATATTCTGAAAGCAGTTTTAATAATCTGAGTAAAGTACTACAAACAATGTATTTCAGGGAAAAGTACGAAACCGTTATATAGAGAGAGATGTGGGATCATGTGTGCTGGCTGTAAATGCCATTTTCTTGATTGTTTTCTTTTCTAAGAACTACTGTATCAAGTAGTTGATATCTACTATTGTTTTTTCATCAATATTGCTCAGGTCCCATTGGGTTTGGATTATGTTTCTTTCCTTTAGCTGATCAAGTTGCAATCATGAAGAATGTAGTCCTGGGATCAACATCTTTTCAAAATGATTGGAAAAAATGGATAGACATATTTTGAAAACAGAAATAAACAAAAGCAGTGTTCCACATTTCAAAAATGTTTCACTCAAAATGTTTGTAGGAATTCATTCATAGAAATTTTTATATTTTCCTCCATCAATGAAAAATTGTCATTTTTTCTCCAAAACAGCTTTCTAGCTACACCCTGCTCAATTTGACACTTCTTGAATAGGGCTCAGTGGCAACACCACTCTGATTTACAGAGGAGAGACATCAACACCAAACTCACCTCCTTTAATGCTTTCTCAAAGGCAACTTAAAGAGCACTATTTGAAAAAGACAAGACTATTCATAATCATAATGAACTCCACCACAACCTGTTCTCAAACTAATGTTTAGATCAAGACCATTTTAGGCTGAAAAGTGATGCTTGATGGTCATGGGGCTGTCTTAGTTGGGCAATAGGAAATCCATCTCAGGATAGCTGTTAGAGTAAAATTAGTAAAGTATTTGTAAGACAGAAGAAATGGGGTAAATAACAGCTGGATTATCAAGCCCTTCATTGGGCTTCTTGGCTTCCAAGAATATTTGGATGACGTCAAAATTGGGAAGTGCCTTCATATAAACACTTCCATGGTTGAGGAAAGATAAAAGTGATTTATTTTTAATGAGGTTACAGTAACACATTTGCAAAGTCAGAAGGGATTTGGAGGTCATCCACTGTGCAATTGTGAATCATTTTTTTTCTGGTAAAATTATGTATGATTGAAGAGCCCAATCTTGATATGAAGACCTCAGAGTTTCAGGAGGCATGAGAAAATACAAATATGTCTAAAGATATAGCAGGATAGTGTTACTTTTACTTTGAAATTACACATGGGTCATTTGGAACAATAATAATAATAAAATTCCAAACTTTTGCGAGATTAAAAAAAAAATGAAACAAGATTCAAATATAAGAGGTGTGATGTCCATATTCTTCAAGTGGACCTTCATGGCTTTGCAAGGATTTTGCATTGATAGACTCAGAGGTCACCTTACAAGACTACAGCTAACAGGAGGATACAAGTGAGCTTCATGGTAAAGAAAAGGAAAACATTTATATCATAAAAAAATATTATGCAGCTATTCAGTCTTGAGTCCATATTATGGCCCAGGCAACTGGGCAGTAAGAACGAAGGGAGATGACTGCACCAGGATACAGCTTGCATGAAAAATACCTCTGGACTTATCATGACCATTATGTGATTATTTAAATTTGAATATTGAGAAAGCACAATGGCCTTATCTCAATATCTTGGCTCTAGTAGCAGCCAACAGTTACTGTTTAAGGAAAGAAAGTTAAAAACAAGGGCAAGAACAGAATGATCCTTTCCCCGGTTTGTTCTTCCAGCTTCCAGCAGCTTAGGAACTAAGCAAACCAGACATTGCATCCAGAATTTCATGTTTAGTAGCCACTAGTGAACTTATCCACCATTAATTTGTCTAATCCCTTCCTGAATGCATTCTTCTGGCCCCCACGACATTCTGTGGCAGAGATGCTGAACAAATATGATCTCTGGATATTTATTCAGATTTTGCAAGCATAAAACAAATAGTAACATAGGATTAAGTCATGATTGTGCAACCTTAGCTCTCATGTATCTCAATGGGAGTTTCAGCTGCTCCGCTTCATTTGCAATTTGGCGTTTCTTTAGGATACGGGGTGTGTGTTGCTCTGTTTTGTTCACCACTGTGTGCACTAGCATCACTGGAAAAGAAAAATGGAACTCCGTGCAGTGCAGAATTTGGAGAAGAGCACATTCTGTTCCAAGGAGAAAAAAGAAAAGTTTTGATTTTCCTAAAAATTATTCATGCATTTACAAATTTTTGCCTCAAAAGCAAAATGAAAATGCAAAAAGTGAAAAATAATTAAAAAAAAGGCATTTCAGCTTTTGCTTTGCAATATACCACAATATTGCAACATTTTAATTTTTATTTAAAAATGAACACACTCATCAAAGAAGATAGCTTTCACAAAAACTCACTGAATTAAAACCCTTCAATTTTTGATTAAACAATGATTTGAAGGAATATTTTCAAGCGAGTAACAAGTAACTTCATTTCTTTACTTTCTTACAGAGTCAAACCATTAGATTATCTTTTAGAATTTTCTTTCAAGCAGGGAAGCTGTTATTGCTTTCAGGCAGTGGGACAGCTCTTTGCTCAACTGAGAAAGCACCTCTAAAGCCACTAATTATACAGTCTGGTCTTACCATATAAATGTGCGCATGTGAGATTTAGAGCATAGGAATTCAAGTTACAGTGGATGTAAACAGCCAGGTCATATGAAGTTCCTTCTCAGTTTTAATGCTGAAATTGGGAGAATTTGTTGGTAAGTTTCTAAATCATAGATAGTTTTATTATATTTCTTTCATAACATCCTAGTTCATTCCCACATAACATCTTGATCTATTATTTAACATCCACCATGTTTCGTATCATCATGACTGTAGTGCTAAGCTCATAGTAGTGCCACATATTTAATTCACAGAAAATGACTCCCATTTAAGAGTTTGGTATGGGTAAAGATCTGAAATACTGTTAGAAAGGGTAACACTCCAGGGAATTACTTCAACTTGTGACACAACAACTGTCACATACACATTGGCAGACAAACACTGCTAGTAATTGCAAGGCCTGATTACTCCTAGATGCAATCACCGATAGATTCCCTCAGTAGATAGTCACAAAAGGAAAATCTATTTTAAGCTTTGCTCTTGTACTTACAAATGACCTTCTAAAAGAGGAAACTGGGGATTAGAACAGATTTTCAGTCACTGTGAGCTGACCCTATGAATGAAATAAAATAAACCCCCCAAAATTTCAGCTATCATGTCTGCTTGCTTGCTTTTATTTCAAATCAGCTCAAGTAAATCTTTTGGTGACTTGTATTTGCTGGATGTTTGAAAATTCTGTTTACTAAAAGTGGGAAAGTGATAAGGAACTCACACTGCAAATAAGAGAGGAAAAGCTTGAAGGGTCCAGAGCCAAGGGACTGCTCTTATAGAGGAGATCAGGGATAAGTAGAGGGCCTGAAAAGAATGGAAAAAGAGATGAATCTGCAAAGGAAGCTGCATTTTAGAGGTCAGCAAGCATAGGGGTAAAGTGAGAATTGCCAAAAGTCAAGCTGAGTTAGACCTTGCAAAGGATATTAAAATAAACAAAAGTTCTTTAACCAGAAGGATAAAAAGAGAACAAGAAAAGAAGACATGGGGATGCTATGAAGTAAGGATACCATTGAGATTAAAAGAAAGTAAGTGTAACTCCCAAAATTAAATAAATACATTGCATATGTTTTCAGTAAGTAAGAGTATATAGAATATGGGATAAAGGCTGGACGGCTAATAGGAAAGAGTGGCTAGGAGTGGAGTTACCACATCTGAGGTGGGGGGAAAACTCAGAGGATTCAATATGCTGAAATCAGTGTACAGAGGGAAAAAAAGATACTCAGAGTTGTAGAAGAACTGGCACAGTCCATTACCTGGGGTATAAATAAATCTATCCATCTGGGGTGACCTGAGCAACTACAGATCCCCTGTGGCTATCCTCAGTAATCCAAAAAGCTTGGGGGGGGGGGGGGGGGAGAAAAAGAAAGAAAAAGAAGGATGAGAATGAGAATGATTATAAACACCAATTAAATAGAGAAGAATCAAAAGCAATGCACTCTTGTCCAAGGTAATTCTAACATGCTGTTCTTCCCTGATACTTAACCATTCTCTAGACAGAGATGAGAAAGTATGTAGTGTTTCACAGGAAGCCCTAGGTTAAAGTGAAGAAGATGGAAGCCTGCACCAAACTGCAATCTGGTAAGAAACTTGCTAAAGAGGAGCTAATTGTATTGCCTAGATTTTCTGGATTGTGGGAGGTTAGAGGCAGTTCCCAAAGATCCATCCTGAAACCAGTTTTATTTGGTGTTCTTATTAACAACTACAGTAGTAAAGTGCAGACAAAATTATACAGAGGCAAAATTAAGTCTGGAGACCTAAGCATTACAGAGAAGGCTCAACACATCACTCAGAAAGAACCAGAGGAACCTGAAGGTTGGAGTAATAGAAAAGAGATTAAATTTAAAACTGCAAGATATAAAGTTATACACTGAGGGAGTAACAGTAAGAATTTCTGCAAGTCAGGATTTAGTGGTAGGAAATGACATAGGAAAAGAGAAACCTAACATATATATTAATTCTCAGTAAGATTATCAGCTTCCAGTGTGACTTGTCTGTCAAAGAGGCAGGTGAAATTCTAATTAATGCAATGAGGAGAGGAAAGTATGAAGATACTGGTCTTCACTTCAGTGGAAGATACTGGCCTTCACCTCACATACTGCTTGCCAACGAGAATGAATGCAGTGGGAAGCTTTAGTGACGATCAGTGGAAAAAGGAAGCCCTGCTTTCACAAGAGACTTCTTCAGCTTAGCAAAGCAGAAATGGAGCAGGAACACGACTGTTCCCTGAGACTGCATCCAGGGTAAAATGCCAGAGAGGAAGGAGAAATCTTTGGATAAAGAACAACTTTGGCATACGTGGCACATGCTGGCCAGGAACGCGTTTAAGAGTTTAGAAGGAAAAGAAATGATCTGAGAATGATTAGCTTGCTGAATTTGACTGTCTCTTCAGACTAAGTCATTTCCATTGGCAGCAAGATGTTCTGGAACAAACTTCCTGCAGAAGTAGCTGAGTAAGGAGCACAGTAATAAAAAACAGGAACTGGACCCCAGAAGTTCTTTGCAATTCCTTGTTTCTGGAGTAGTAATTTGAGGCCTTGTCTAGAGCTTTTTAAATTGTAAAAAATTTCTTCCACTGAGCCCTATCAAGGCCAGCATTCAATACCTGTCCATATAACAGCCTTTGGAGATTGGTAGGTACTAAATATAGCTCTAAATATTCTTGCACGCTGTTACACTGGATTTCCGTTCCACCTGAAATGTCTGAAGTCCTCTCCTTTCCCCCTCCCACACACTTTTCAAATAGAGACTTCTAACAGAAAATCAGGACTAAGTCTACATTAATTTTCATGGTTTCTAGGCCAGTTGGCATAAATCATTGTCACCAAGCCGCTGACCAAAAGAAGCATGTATTTAACAGATAATCTTTGTGAAATGCAGTGATAGTTACAGTTTCAGCCAGCCACATAACTTTAGCCTCTAACTAGTATTACGAGCAAAGCTTTACCCTATTTAACCTTTGTGAGTCACTATCAAGAGCTTATTTTAATTTGTGTTTCTCTGTTTACTCTCCTTCTCAATGTCATCACTGACATTCCGAAAGGTTTGTAAAGAACTGATACACAGGATAAGATCAGGTTTTAAACCTGGAAAGAATCTTCTTTCCATTCATATGAAATATTTTCAAATTAAATAAAACAGTTTACTCATACCAAGTTTGCTTTTGATTTCACAATTTATATTTCATGAACCCTTTCAGTGTTTTCAAATTGATCTTTTGAGTACTTCTTTTTGACTGAGATAAAATCCTTTAAAATAAATGGACAATAAAAATAAAAAAGCACAGCAACAGGGTTTACATGATCTTTGTTTGTAATCTCTGTTCAAGTCAGCATACCAGATAGTTGCTTTATGATTTGAAAATGAAATGCATGACTGTCCCAACATATATAGATTTACATGTTCAGATATAATGAATTGCAGCCCAGTATTAAATCTGAGCAATTTCTCAGGCTCTAGATATGCTGACGCAATCACATGACCAATAAATAAAAAAGAAAAACCCAACAAAGATTTCTCAGGAGAAAGCATCTAAGTGCTATTTTAACTGTGCAGACATATAGGGTACAAGGTGCCTGTTCATGATTAAAGGTTGTAATTCATTCTCTCAGGCTAGACTCTGACTGATACAATATGCCAAATTCCATACGTGGCCCAAATTCATAAAATTTAAGACCAAAAGGGACCATTAGATCATCAAGGAAACAACACAGACTCTTGCATTTCACCCTGTTACTCCAATATCAAGCCATACAGTGTGTACTTATTTAAAACAAATCTGCCATCGAGGTATCCAGTCCCTGATACAAGAACACTAGAAGTGGAAGCTCATTAATTCTGGAGATAAAGCTGTCTTTTTGACTCTAAGAGCTTGTGCTGATGGCTTTTTTTTTTAAATGGATGACAACATTAACATGAGAAACCCACCATGAACTTTGATGTAACTGATGGGAAATGGCAGTGGACAGGCTGCACATGGACACGAACGCCAACCTTTTCACAAAAGATGTCTGTATATGGCCAGTGTTGTTGCAGAGTTACACACACCAGTTCAGAGCTGTGGATCCCCAAGATTGTCCTTCTCCTTATCTCTGCCTGAGAAGAAAAACAGTGCTCCACATGGAAAGGTGGTCTCCATGCTAGGGTACAAAGTCTGCTGATGGGATGACAGCAATTTCGGGAACATGCCTTGCATTCTGCAAGGGCAGGCACATCATTAAAATTCATTTTTTTAAAAATCTGTAATTAAGAATATCACTCAGCTTTCTGTTTTAAAACAGTGCGTTCTCATGAGAGCTCCACAGGTTGTTTGAAATCTGGGCCTCTTCCCAGTATTTTTCAGCCAGTTTCCTGAGCTTGCTGACAGAGCTGTCTGGACGGCCACTGGCTCACATTCCTCGCAGTCTCTGCTCCAAGCCAGCTTCTTTGGGCCCAATTTCAACAAATACAGACAGACCACCACAATCAAGAGCTCAACGTGGGACTGGCACCACATGCCTTCGAGATATTAAACATAAATCAGCTGTGGCGAGCAGAGACAGATGTGGGCGTTAAGAGAACTGCCAGCTCTATATGCTATATATGGAGTTTTAAATAGGGAATGCCAAAGATCGCAGGTCTTTCTTTAATGCAAATTCGGCTGGAGAGGCAAGAAAAGCAGCCAATTAAGCAGCTTGCAATAGAAAGTAAGCACTTTCTATTGAATTCACAGCTGGGAGGCCTGGGTTCAAGTCAAGAGAAGGGACATAATTGCAAAGGCAAGTTGCTTTGTTTGAGTCCCAGGAGAAAGAAGGCAATTTTGTGTTAGGACACCTGACACAGGGAGAGCATCACTGCTGGGCACCCTTATGGTGTTCACAGGATTTCCATGCCTGTGTCCAGTGAATGGAGAGAGCAGCCCTCAGAGAAGGGATAAAAGCTAACCTGTTTCAGGAAACCTGCCTAAAATGGACACAACTTTGTCAAGTACAATATGAGATTAGCAGGGATGCAGAACACAGCATCAACTGCTCCTTTCTGGAAATTTCATAGGATTTGTAACCAACACAAGGAACAAGCCTTATTCCCCAGGGAAGCTGTATGATTTCATACTACGGGCAGCTGAGGCCTTCGGGCACACACTTCTGAGTATACAGCCTCATCATGAAAGCATGCAATAGTCAAATGCAAATATAGCCTTGTGGTTAGGTCAACTAGGTACTCTTGACAGAGCACTGGAGCAGGTTGCCCAGAGAGGTTGCGGAGTCTCCTTCTCTGGAGATATTCAAAGCCTGCCTAGATGCAACCCAATCTAACATGCTCTAGGTGACCCTGCTTGAGCAGGATAGTTGGACTAGATGATCTCTAGGAGTCCCTTCCAACCTTACCAATTCTGTGATTCTGTGATTCTGACATGCCACTGATCTTTCCAAATCACCGCTGAATTTGTACCTTTTATTTTCATGATTTTCTTGGCCACACCTCCAAAAGATAGGGCTATGCATCTTTACACACAGGCAAACACCAGGAGGTCAGGCTGGGCTATGCCATTAAACATACTGTTCCATGGAAAAGCTAGCATGCCTCCCAGAAAAAAAAAGAAGCAAGAATGTTGTAATAAATTCTGTCTAAATATTTTTAATGCTGTTTAATTACCAGTTCATTTAGTGATAAGGACAATACTGAAAAATATTATCTGTGAACACACTGAGAGCCTTCTTAGTAATGATTTATGCATATGTATAACTTTTCACAGGCGTCTCAGTCCCCCTGACCTTGGCAGGTTCTGCACTAGAGTAGCCTGACTTGCATGTATGTGTCAGTGAGGCACAGTCTTGAGATGTTGCCGGTGTCAGTAAGACTGAGATGTGTTTTAATTCCAACATACTCCCACCACAGTGGCTGGTGTATAGGTGATATCTCACCTGTCAGCTCCATCCTGTTTTACAAAATGTTACCTGAGAAAGAAAGATTAGAAACTGCTTTCATTTCCAGAGCCTTAACTTAAGCAGGGCAATGTTAAGCAGAAAATGAAGCACTGAGTGTTTTATTGGGGAATCAGGACATTCCATTAGATTTTGTATAGGAAGTTTACATTGATTACAGACCAGAAACATCTTGTTAAAACTCCTGAACCAAAAAGGAATAGAGCAGCCAGCAGCTGGCAGATTATGGAGGTGGGCTCTCATGTTAGCATCTTATTACTATTACATCAGGTGTCTTATAAACATGGAAATGCTGACACACTCTCCTGAGTGCCATTACAGTGCACCACAGTCAAATCTCATTTGCTGTTTCCCCTTGTAGGAAGGCATTATTACTGCAAAAGACGCTGCAGTGAGATGGAGGTTGCTACAGTCTTAAAAGAGGTCTACCTGTGTCCACAGAGCAGAGGGTGGTCTCATCTCATGGCAAATTTCTCTGGTGTCTAGTGTCAAATTTATTGTGAAAGTATCACCACTGGTGATGGCTCAGACCTTTGTCAATGCTAAAATTGGCATCAGTACTGATTCCTGGCTTAAAGAGAAAGCTGAGACCCAAGTAATCAGCATACAACAGAGGTCTGATTATAGATCCACCTTGTATTAAGGTAACAGAGCCAGAGGAATAGAATACTGGCAGGGCACAGACGGTGGTCCTTTTTGCTTCAGCGATACCTGTGGGCACTTTGCTTGGAAACAGATTAGTCCCCTAGACCTCCAGACAAGGTTTAGATCATGACTTTGCTTTCAGCTTGCTGTTATTGAGAATCAAAACTCAGTTTATCTATGAAAATTATCCATTCATGTCACAGAATTTCAGAGTTTTTCATCATATTCTAGATTATGCCACAAAACAGCTAGTCAGAAAGGAGAAGAATTCATGCTGGTGAAATGCATTTTCCCCTATAGATAGGAACATTAACAGTCTTGAGGTGTGAAGATGTCTTAATTTCTGTAAAGGATCCTGCCCTCACTTTCACTTCTTCATCCCCTTCTCACCCATTTCCAGAATCATTTCTCTGAAATATTCTATATGAAGAATAGGAAGTATTCTACAGAGTATTAGAAAAGAGGCACATTTGGAAATCTCTGTCTGTAATTACTCATCCACTTACATAACTCTACAGTTTGTATCTGTGATGCCCCCCTCAGCAGTAATAAGGTTTCTTGGATTCTCAGCAAGTGAGCAAAAAAACATCGGAGGCTTGACTTAATATGTCTTAGCAAAATATTTTTTTCTCTCAGAGAAAGGCATCAACAAAGATATCTGTCTTCAGAAGAGCAAACCGCCGGTATATTGGATACTCTCTGCTGGCTGGAAAGGTATTGCTATAGATTAGGGTTCTGTTGCTGCTGCGAGCAGAATAAATGCCACAATATTAAAGCATACTAATACTTTCCTTTTCAATATTAGGCATAACTGGAATATGCAAGTTGGATTTTTTACTGCAGAATTAAGACAGCAGACAAAACTTACGTTTTCCTGTATCACTGTAAATACAGGTCCACTTAACATAAGCTAAGTTTTGTAGCCAAGGAGAAGAAAGTAAGAGAATAGGATGTTGTTAGCATTCGTTTCAAACAGTGAGCCTATCTGCAATATTTCCAAGGAAGTAGATGCTTTCACTAATTTTATTTTTTGAGAGGCAGCACTTCACACCTTGGTGAGCTAGGAAGGAAGATAGTGAACTTCTCACTAGGAAAGGAGGAAAGACTGGACAGGGCAGATCTTTCTTTCCTCTTTGCATAAGGAGAGCAGTAACTGGAAGTTATCCCTGCTGCTTGTAACTCTCTGCAAACAAGAAAGGCCATCTCACCTCAGTCCTCAGAGCACAGCTACCCCTCTAACTTCGTTAAAGTTGGTAACACAGATAAAGTTCTCTCTATAAAAAGAAAACCTGAAAACATATTCCTAGATATTTCACTGCTCCCTTCTCAGCTCAAAAACTAAAGCTACTTCCTTAGGGAACAGAGAGAATAGAATTGATCGTCAGAAAGAAAGAGTCTGTCACCTACTTCCTGAAAACTGATTGTAAGTAAAGCACTAACTTAACAAGGTCTCAGTTTATTATTAAAAAAAAAAAAAAATCCCTCAGCACTGGCCGAGGTAACCCTGCAACAACAAAATTCTCCCTTAACTCTTTCAGGCAGAAGCTATAAAGACTGATTTGAACAAATTTATAAAGAGCTTGATAAATTCTAGGCAGCTGTGAATTAAGAACCAAGTCCACCCCTTTCTTTCCCTGCCCCATTAGTGCTACTTAACATCAGCATTTGACATCTATTGTCAAGGAGCAATTGTTTTGCAAACCTGTTCCAGGTGCTCTATCAGCAATGCATATTGATGCCAAGCTCTTGCTAATTGGTGACATAGATTAATGTCACCGGTGGTTGGCAAAGCAGCTTTACAATCAACAGAGGCGGACTTACTTGTGAGGCCTCTCTAGGATATATAAGCTTATAGCTCTTTCTGTTTTACCCCGGGGTGGTATGAAGGCTCTCTGTCTGCATGCAGTGGTGATGGGCTGTTTTCCTCTTCTCTACTCCCTATGTATGGTGGAGTAAGTCTAACACAGGGAGTCCATGTGCAAACAAAAAGGAACATGCATCTGATAAAAATAAAGCTGCCGTGCTGGAGAGCTATCAGTGCGTTCCTAGTTTGTAATGGTAACAAGCGAACGGAAGAAAGACAGGAGAATGGACAGATAAACCTGTGAAACAGTGTTAATTATTTAAATAAGAGGCCCAAGGAGTGCACTCATTGTAGCACCACTTTATCTTTAGGCAGGGTAAGCTTTAAGAAGTATTAGAATCAGGGAGGTATTAGCAATAGGTTTTACTAATCTGGTAACTTTTCCTTGCTGGATTCCTCTTCATAGCAGAGGAATTCAAAATTTCATGATTATTTCGAAGGCAGTTCAAGAATCAAATGCAAACTCCTAGAGAAGTTTGGTCATATAATGGATCTCACACGTTAAATAGGTCTCTCATGTCATTTATCCAATATTTTGGGAAGTTCTGTCCTACAGCAGTTACCTACAGGCTCAGTGGTCCAGAACACAGCATTGTTCCCCTTCAGCAAAAGGTGAACCATGTCCATCTTGCTTTCCTGTTATGGTACTGTCCCAGTTTTGTATGATAAATACAGTTTTTGCTTTTTCCTGTTGCTTAATTCATAAATGTTAGTGGCAAAGCTAAGGGAAAAACAATGAGGATGCATGCTGTCCCCTTTTCAGGTTTTGCGTTTCTTTCCCTGCTTTGTAGCATTACAACACCACTGGACAGTTTGAGCAACTGCGTTGTTTTAGATCAAGTCATAAAGCACTTTGGATGAAAAAGGCTAAAGAATGATTTATATTAGCATCATTTAGAAGCATTGTGGCATGCCAAGAGATTGTGATATGCCAAAAAGTTACAAACATTCAGTACAAAAACAATATGTATGGTGACACTGTTGAAAGTCAGATTAAATATAGAAACCAGGTTTGTTAGGAAAAAGAATTCCATCAGAAAAATAAATGTGAGCATACAACTTAGATACAGAGATACAGGTGGTAGGAGGAAGATTGTTGTGCCAGATCAAAACAGAAGTCACTTTTTGGAGGTTAATAAGATATCATGGATGGAAACGACTATCAAGGCTTAAGCATAGCATTTTGGTTCAGTTTTGAACAAGCGTGATTGAATTATTAACAACTGCTAATGAAAAACTAAGTAAGCCTGATGCATAATTTGAAAGATCTGAATCCTGGATCAATATTAAGTCCTGGCTGCGCTGTTACCATCAGTTGGAGGCTCTCTAGGTGCTAAACTTCTCATCTTTTCTTTTACTTGAAATGGTAGAAATCTGTTTATCTTTTGTAATACTGTAAAAAAATCAAGCAAACAAACAAACAAAAACCCTCTCCTGTTCACCAGTGTGGAGCACATCTCTCACTCAGCCTGTAAATCAGTATTGCTCATGGCCTGAGCTCTCAGTTTTATCCTTCACAGTTTTTTAACCCCTTGGCATTCATAGAGGATGCTCTGCTTGAATGAGATTCCTTGATTTTTGGAGTTTAGGGTTCCCTCTCCAGTGTTTTCAGCTGCTGCTAGTTTTACTAGTGGATATAATGGATGCTAAATTTACCATAAGCACGATATTTCCAGTTTGAGCTGCCTTTGATTAACTGGCACTCCAGTAATTCAAAATGCTCATGGCTGTTGCACCTAGCAGACCTTTGGCAGCTTGTTTTGGCTGCCCATTTTTCTTGGGAGCATTCATGGGGAAAGGAATTTTATGTTCACTAAAGCCCCTGATGATGAAAAATAAAACATAGCGCAACACAAACCCCTGGAGAGGTCAAGAGGGCAGTGAAAAAGTCCTGACATTATCGTCCTTTGGAAAGATCTCCGTGTGAGTTGTAAATAAGCGTTCTGTTTCTCTGCATCTCTGACAGAACCTCACAATTCACAGACTGCTCGGAAATTGGGTAAGTATTTTTTTACCCAAACTTGAGTAACCGCTTTTAAATGTATGGTTGGAAAATCTGGCTTGCACAGCAGACCTCACAGTCATTCTCCCAGTGAAATTCAATCCTCTTGGTTTATTTTGTTTTACCTAAGACACCACTGAAGGAAAAATGGTTTTGGAGAAGATAAATCTCTTTCCATCCATGTCTATGGTTTTTTTACAGAAAATCTTGTTCTTTTCTTCGCCTTCAGTTGTAATTCAGATAGTCTGTTTTCTGCCCTTTGCTTCCCACAGAATATAAGGCAAAAGGCCCCTTGCAAGGAGCAGGCCACTGGACGTGCGATTTCCTACGGCCGTGACTGGGTGTCTTTGCTTGTTGTATTCAATAAGTGACCCAGACAGCCAGGAATGATTTACTGCAAGTCTGAGTTTGCTCTTGTGCTAGGATTACAATCTGGGAGGTTTTTCAACAAGCATTCTCAGCCCCCATTTTTAATCAGTCTTTCGCCCGGATAGGCCAAGAAAAAGTTGTAAAGTCAGAAGAAACGCTGGCATCTGTTCTGTGACTCAGAACAGAGCAGAGGTTGTCTCCATTCCATTTTCTGCAAACTCCAATTTTTTTGTTGACCACACACAAATGGTTCTAATCAGCTTCCAAAAGGCTCTTGTTGGCATTTTAAGATGTTTGCTCTTTGCATTCTTCTCAACATCCCTCTTTCCTTTCTCATCTGAAAGTAAAGAGGATGTTGAAAAAATTGGCCTTTTTTTCCTTTTTTCTTTCTTTTTTCTTTCTTTTTTTTTTTGTGCTGAGCGATTTCAGTTTTCCATTAGCTGAACACTTCTATTGAAGGGTGTTGTGCAATGAAAGTGCAACGGATATGGAAACCTCTTTATTATGCTTGGAATGTCAATTTGGACATTTGTTTTAGTTGGACCATGTGAAACATGGTCATGGCAAGAACAAGCCAGCAGTTTGCTTCTTTAATGACCCTTCCTTTGCTAATGGGGCTCAGGCTGTTAAGCAGTGATGCATGTTCCTCAGTCGCAGGTGAATTCAGGTGCTTGTCAGCGCAGGGCCAGTTGGGAGCTGACAATGCTTTTGTCAATCAGCTACCAAAAAGGTGTGATTGGCAATTCCTCTTCAAATGGAGCATCCTTCAATCATGTCAATGTGGCAGAGGAAGCAGTTAAAGGCCTTTTACATTTCAGATGACACTGAGCAGTTGAAAAGCGCAACAAAAGTTGAAAGGTCTTCAGGAAGGCAAAAAAGAAAGATAGTAGTTGGCGTGAAAGCCGCTGAGACTTCCTATAGTGAGTGAGCACAGAGGTTGCTGAAAAACAGAAAGAAAGGAAAAGAGGAGGATAAAATGTGCAGCAATCGAACATACGTGTCTCTTCCAAAAGATTTTCTCCTCTGCTATAATATTGACAGTGAAATATATTCCTTTATATAAACACAAATAACCCCCAAAAAATGAGCACTGGCATAGGCCAGTAAAATCACACATTCTGAACAGGGCCAGGCCAAGATGGAAAAATACTCAGTATATTTTTCCTAAAATCTGCCACAGTTCTCCTTTCTCCTTTTTTTCCCAGTGTGAATATGTATGTGAGATGCTCAGATTTTCTAAGTTTGTTTCAGCAGCGTACAACTACAAAACGATTGGAGTGGAACCACAGCCACCTCCAGGTGCATCATTTTTATAAAGCAAGGGCCAAAATGTTTGAGTTTGGCAGGACTAATAACATCTGTTAAATGACAAACACCTTCAGAGAAAGGATCTACCACTCCTCAGTGGCTTGTGAAGGACTTCCACAGATCGTTCCTGTGGACAGTCTGATAGCACAGCCTTCATGCTGAAGTTGTTGAAGTTGATGAAGGCCATGGGCCCCTGAAGTTACTTTCTACTTGAATGCTCCTTGATTCCAGCAGGCTTTCAATCATACCTCATGCAAAAGTATCTACTGAAGGTGATAAAGTTCAATAGGTAATTCACAGCATTGATCAAATGTCTGCAGAACACATGGAGAGCTCAGATTTTGGTCCATGACAGGATGCAGACAAATGGGTAGAGAAGCTAGAGAAAATACTGGTTCATATAAGTATAATTCAGAGCCTTGAATAAAGAGGACAAGTTTTAAAAGAAAAAGAAAAAGATTTTTATCTAATGTGTCAAGAGGTTATTTGTATATTGGCAATTCAATGACAAACTCAAACAACAGCCTTCCCCAAGACAGCTAATGGGTTAAGGTTATATTGTGTGATATATCTGAATGAAAAAAAAGGCTGGAAAAGTACCATTCTAGTTCTAGTTTTGTCTCCATAGCTACCTTTTATTCTTCCTCTACTGAGCTGCAAATCCTTCTCCGTGCAGCAACTAGTGTACTGGCACCCTAATCTCATTTGGAAAAAGTAGCATACAAGAAAACAGTAAGTTCTTCCAGAAACAATTTCTTTAAAATAGTTGAGAGGTGAGATTTGTCATGAAGATACTATCACTAGAAGGAAAAGGTCCAGAGGAAGGCCATATTTCTCCTTGTTTCTTGGAGAAGTGGCATATTGGGGGTTGGGGATGGAAATAAAATGGGCTATATTTCATACCTGTTTGTATTATATATGCACCAACAGACAAATTGGCTTCCCCCAGTTATCCAAAATAGATAATGTTAAGTAACGTCTTCAGGAAAATAATCATAAAGATACAAGTTTATTGGCTAGTACCAGAAGAAATGTGATTCAACACCCAGTAGAGCTAATTCACGACCAGTGCAAAATGTTCAGAGCAAGAGCAAAGGAAAGCAGGGACCTGTCAGACTGGCACTTGGTATCTCTTCACAATATTGTATTTTATCACTCAGTACACATTTTTTTTCATTTGCTCTATGCAAAGGTGTCAAAAAATGAGATCTACAGCGACATACTACTACTAACATTATGTAGTTTTATTGTGAATTGTGAATTCCTGGGAATATTACATATTAGGCTCTTCAAGGGCCTAAGCCTTGGCCCCATGAGCCTCCTTAATGTCAAGTGCTTGTGCCTTTATATCAAGTGAGCCATGTTGCCTGCTCCCCAAAGCAATGTCTTTCAAATTTTCCTATGCCAACACCCTCTTTAGACAAGTGGAAAGACTGATTTCACAAAAAGAGAAAGAGAATTAGCTCACAATTGCTCTCATGTTTTCCTGTGAGTTGAAGAAATCTATTTTATTCTGTATGAGTCATCCCTGGTTCCAGCTAGTTTTCTGCTTGGGACATAGAGCAGCATTTATGTAGGTAACCACACGAACCGGTCAGATGATGTTTGCTATTAATCAGCTTTAGCAAAGCTGTCCTCCAGATCTTTCCCTCTGTACAGTTTTTCCATTGGGATGAATCAAAGATGAGTTGGCAGAAGACTAGTGGGGCTTAATCATGCCTAGACACCCCACACTCAGGACCCCCACTCACTCTTGGAAGTGGGTAGGCATCTTTATCCCCACTTGGTGTCTCTTTCTTGCCCTATTTTTCAAGGACTCGGGCAGTTTTAGCTTATGTGGACTCAGGTCTGCGAGGCAATGGGCAGATGACAAACGGAGAAGAAAATAGTGATGTTTCTGGGAATGACAAAGAATTGTCATTTTTTCTGATGAGAAGAGCTAAGGTTTCTGAAACAACTGTGTAAACAGAATAATAGAAACCTGAAACTTTGCCCCTAAAAGGTCATTAATATCTACATTCCATTGGCATTGTTAAACAAATTCTTTTTTTTTTCTGTCTTCTTCAATGCCAGCTATTCAGCAACAGCAAAGTAGGTAGAATGAAAATATAACACTCTGTTTTCACTATTTTGAACTAATTTTCTTTTGCTATTTTTAACTACTGTAAATGCTACTGCCACAGGGAATAGTTAGAGTTATTTTGCCATTTTTAGCAGACTGGAAAGAAGTTGAACAAACTTTAGCATACACTGAGATGTTACCTTTGCCAACACTTAAATGAAATAAGTTTGCCTGTGTTATTATAAGGCCATAATAATGTAATTACGTAGTACTAACAGGGTGTTTTACATCTCTGCAGTAGTATGACATTAATCCGTGCAGTAGTTAAATATTATCTCCATTTTACAGATTAGGAAAGTAAGTAAAAGAGCAAATCTCGGGGCTTGTAAAGAGTCTCAAAAGAACATTAGCGCTGCAGTGCAGCTAGGAGGAAGCACAGAGTACTCTATGTCTATGAGACAAGCCATAGAGATGCTGTACTGCCTTATGCAATTTTTGAGGTAAAAGACTCCTTTTTTTTTTTTTTTTTTTTTTTTTTTTTTTTGTCTTGAAAATGGGTATGTTGGAAAGCAGCAAACAGCATATTACATCATGGATATCTGATGACTGGAGAAGATGGGTTTGAGGAAAGGTAAGATCATTTTATGTATGCTTCTTTCTTATGCCTCTCCTGGGGACGGTGTTTAGAGGCTGCTGGCAGTTCCCGGATCTGTCCTGCCTCTGGATGCTGTGCAGATCTCTGCTCCCAGCCAGAAGTGTCATGTGTGGGGACGATGTCTTTATCAGAGTCCTGTTTTCCCTAAGCTGTTGTCCTGGAGGATGTCTTGCCTCCACCTTCCACTCCACTGAGATCCCTGAATTAGCTTTTCTGTTCATTATATGGGCAGTTTGGCCAAGGAATAAGAATATTTCCTGGTGATCACTGTAGCTATGATCTTTTTTTGTTTACTCATGAATGTAATTTGTAGCTAAAATGTTGGCTAAAGTAAAGAAGAGCCCTCCTTTATTCTGATTAAATTCACATCTCATCTTCAGAGCCACTTTCTTCACTCACCAAAGACAACAGCCTCTCCCCCAGTGCCTATCCTCATTATCCCTAACTGTTCTCACTGGCATGCAATTGTGGAGAAATGCTCCAATGAACAGCACTGTGCATCTGCCCTGACCCAAATTCCATCTTCCCCTTCTTCCCTCAACACCTGGCAGTGGGTGAGTTTGCAAAAGTTAACTGAATGCCAGCAGATTGGGGTATTGCTTCTAGTGGAAGAACGCAAGTAGGAATTTGTTAGAGCTTCGCTCATGGGTGAAACGGCCTCTGCAGTTCTAAAATGATTTGTCATTTCCTCATTCCTGGAGGCCTACCCTTCTCGAGCATCCATGTAAGAGGCCATTTCTATTAATAGCTCTCAGTCTTTGCATTTCCTGCATCCAAAGTGCTAATGAAAACTCCTTCCTGGTACTCCTCCAGGGAAAAGGCAGTTTCCTCCATCTCCCCATCTCTATCTGTACATCTGGTCATCTGACCTTCTGGACATTTATGTCCTATGGCAGATTTACATGAAACATCTGCTACTTCTTGGTGGGGTAGGTATTTTGTAGTGAAAGGCCACAGGCTCTCTCAGTGGCTCTCACTGCTCAGATGACTATTCACATTCTCCGGAAGGGAAATAGCAATCAGACCTTTTGCCCTGGTTGACTTATCATGCTGCTGTTTCTGCCTGAATCAGGCTTCCTCTAGGGTCTGCTAAGAGAAATCCTTCATCCTGTATAATTATAACTTCATCCTGATGCTAAGCGCTGGCTTGACAGTTCGAAGAATGTGAGCTGGTAATTTTGATCTCTGCAGAAGTTGATATGAGAGTCAGTTTAAGCTGACATCCTCTGCAGTTTAGTTAGCAAATGTCCTGCCTTTCTGTATTCTCTTCCCTACATTCAAGATCTTCGGATCTATCCCGAAAACAGAGAAAAACAATGATGCAGCAGTGGCATGTCTCCAAGCAGGGGCAATTGAGTTTGAGCTTAGAAGAGGAAAACCCTAGCAAATGTAACGTTCTTCAGAGCACAGGGATTTCTTCAATGAAGCCTTCGATCATAAGCGACTGCTTTCAGTGGGGCAACTCTGGTGAAAAGTGCTATTCAAGGAGGCATGGGTGCAGGAGCCTAGGCTGGTGTGATTACAGGGGAGAATGTGGACAGCATGATGATGCTCATATTGCTTGCTGTGTTGTATCTGAATTTGGTAGCCAAACACTGGATATGTCAAACAATCTAAAGAACCCAGTCAGGAACAAGTAGCTAAAATGGGATTCAGTGGCATTGCCCTCCCTTGCACCAGTGCTGACTTTGGATCTTCATTCCCACATGCTTGCACCGCAGTATCTCATATTAGACACAAGCAAAAAGTTGCAATGAGGCAAAGGGATTTGACCAGCACCTCAGACTGGGTCAGGAGCAGAGATAGACTCAACCTCCTAAGCCTGGCAGTGCTGAATACTCAAAACATGAGATGGTGAGAATAAATGTTAAGTATGTCTTACTAGCATACAGTTATTCACTGAGACAGAAGAGTTTGGCACTGCAGCTTTGGCTTTGCTCAGCTTTTTGTTATACAAATTTTCTTAATAAAGAATACAGGTACTAACAAAATGACTTCTGCAGACAATGTGTGCCAGAGCTGCAAATAACTTGGGCTAGAAGATTGCTTTTCCTTAGAAGCTGTACCATTTGACATGCCATACTGCAAGCCAAGGGCTTCACTCCTGGCTCTGCTGAAATTAAGCAACCAAACTCTGAATGTGAATAAGATTTCGGCTGCAGCCTATTCTGTTGACCCTAAAAGGAGTTTCTAGAGCAAGTTCAGGGATGAAAGAGTTAACATTTCCTCCCCGCTGCCTTGCTGCCCTCTTCCCCTGGCTCTGCAGCCCTGAGCGTGGTGTGCTATCAGACTTCCTGGAAGCGATTGTCATCTCTCTGTGAACCGTGTGGTGGGAATTGCACGAATCCTCGCTGCGCTGCCGTCCCGAGGCCTCCCGGCAGCTCTTCGACGCTGCGTTCATGTGGTTGCCAAGCAAAGGGCTGCCTGGGACTGAGAAACTTGCTGCAGGTTTAATAGCTGCACTGAGCCGGGCCAGCAACTGTACCAAGGGGGATACAATCAAATTGTAGGGAAGGGGCAATTTGCAAGTAATTTTTGGTTTCCGCTCATTTAGGAATTGGGGGGGAAGGGGGAGGATGTGTTTTGGGAGTCTGATGAAGTCTGGCACTTTTGAGGTAAATGGAGTAGCCATTTTTTGGGGGGTACGTTTCCTACTTTTTGCTAAGTTTGTATTTTCTGTCGTGAATGTGATACCTAAAATGCCAGCAACATTTGGTTTCCATTCCTCCCAGAGAGACATTTGTCTCCAGACTAATAAATCTGGATGTGAATTTGCAGCCTGGTAAAAAAAAACAGTGCCAACATGACCTGTTTATTTCTCCCATGTCTCAGTTTTCCCATTTGAGGAACAACCTTCCTGTTACAAGGTTTAGAAGGGTTTGAAAGCAACAGTTTTTGAATCATTTTGGGGTTCCAAACCAATTAAGTAGATTAAAAAAAAAGACACGAGCAAGGAACCATTTCAAATATAAATCAAGGTCTTTTTGTGAAGAGCCTGTCGCAGAGATGGTTTGGATGGTTGCGTCTCAGCAAACCGTTGGCTGCAGAGTATTTTCTCTTGAAAAGAAATACCTCCGCAGCAGCTAGTTAAATATTGTGAGTTCATACGGCGCCTTTATTTACAGCGTGGCGTTATCTTTAGCAGCATCTATTTATAATGATCTTGAGGAGATAATAAACAGCGCTGTCCTATTAACAGGGTCTGCAGGGTTCAGCCAACAGTGAGAGGAGCCTGCCAAGAGAGCTAGGTGGCCATCGGCGCAGCGCAGTGCAGCGCAGCTGATGTTGTCCTTTATGTCCCTACCTTGCCATGTTTGTGTTCAAACAAATACGCTGCAAAGGTGTGAAGAGAAGTTTGTGGATGTGCACGCACCTCCGCTGACGCACAGCAGGTGCCCGCGGCCATGCGCGGTGCTCTGTAAAGGGCACGGTGCCACCAAGCCTTTCCCACCAGTCAGCTCCGTATGGGGTAAACCTCTAAGAGAATTGGATATTTAACCAGGAAAAATATATATATATCATACTTATGTCCCCAACGAATCTTGCGTGCCCGGAGCCGGCCAATCCCCCTCTCAAGGCTCGGTGATTTCAGCACTGAGGAGGACTGAGGATGAGCGCTCTGCCACACCACAGGCACCGCTCCACACCAATCTCTCCCGAATAATAAAATGGAAAAAGGATGGGTTTTTACCAGGACATAGGCTGCTCCATCCGAGGCAGATTCCATCGTTAGCGATTTGCTGCGAGTGCTCCCGTGTTTCAGACGGATGCAGCGGTGGCGGTGGCGGGGAGGGGGATTATTTGGGATGCGAGTTTCATCCTTTTCGGACTGGTAGGGGCTCGGTCCAGTCACTTTTGCCTCTTTCCTGGCTTGCTGCCACCGCCTGCTCCTGAAGCCGCTCGCACACACAAGTCCCTTTTAATGCGAGCACCGGCCCGGAAATCTCCACGTCCCCCCCGGGGAAGAGCCCGGCCGATGGCCACCAGCAAGCTTTCCACTCCTTTCATCCAATTATTTATTGCTTTGTTCCACTCAGGGAGTAAGAGATGGTTTTGCCCAACATCTTTAATTTTAAAAGCCAAACAAGCTACTATAAAGGCCTCCTGTCACTGTCCGGGTTTCTGTGCGTTAGGTGTTAAGTAACAGACCACAGCCAAATGCGTCTGGAGCTATAAGCACAAAGTAGGGGACTGTATCACATATGAGGTTTTATTGTTTTAATTACAGCCTTAATTAAGGCCCCAGCAGGGAGATTCAGTGTTGGACACACGCATTGTGATGGTGGGTTTCCAGAGCGAGCGAGGCTGAACATCCCTTTCAGGCGGCGCCATCTTAGGTACCTCAGACATGGGGGTGTGGGCGCCATCTTAGGTACCTCAGACACAGGGACAGCAGCACCAGCTCCTGCAGAGAGGTGACTCCTGCCTCCTATTGCTGAAACAGCAAGAAACTTCCAGACTAAATGTACAGACAGATGGTTTATCCTGAAGGGAGTCTGACAATAATAAGGGCGCAGGCCACAGGATGGAGTATGTTCTGTGTTTCTTCTCAGGGCTGAGTATTATTCGCACTGTAAAATGAGCAGCCATGTTGCAGCCCGGGGAGGGGGTTTTCACGAGCTGCGCTCTGCCGTTTCATGGAAGGTCCCAGCCCTTAAAGCAAAACTCACAGAGCAGGCAACTGTGTTCAAAGAAGCCGGGAGGCGCAGCGACACGTAACGCTGGAGCGCATCCGATGCTGCTGCTGGACACAGCACTTCTGGGCAGGATTGCGGGCGAAAACTGGACTTCTGAGTACTTTCAGCCTGCTCTTTTTACCAAGAAGATTCCAAGTATATTTATACTAATATATTACATATGAATCCCATTTTCCAAGCCCGTTTTCATGATGAGTTCAGTCCTCTCCTGCTGATCAGCAGAAACATATGAACAAATTGAAAAAAAAAACCCTCCCAAAACAAACAAAAAACCCCTTATTTCTCAGTTGCAAAATATTGATGAGAGAAAGCTGGGGAGGGTGGCCAGCCAGAGTGTTTTGCCTCAGAGGCAGCGGAGCAGTCGTGGCGAAATGGGCTCTTCACCCAGAGTTGGGGCTGCACCTTGGGGAGACGTTAAGGCTGTCACTGCGCAAGGCGGGCGCGAAGGGGATTTATGACCCTGGAGACATGCTCAGCCTTTCCATAGGTTTCCCTGCGGTTTGCATAACAACAAGCCCTAATTCACAGCCCGGCACTAAAAACTTGGACTTTCCTCAAAGAAAATGGAGGTGAGCGAGAAGAAAAAAAAAAAGAAAAAAGAAAGAAAAAAGATATCAAAGAAATCAAAACTCTGTTTGCTCTAACATCAAAAATCAGATGGTGGCTCAATCCTCTGAAGGGCTTCAATATTTTCCTCATAGCAGTGGCCAACCTGTAAAAATGAATGTGTCAACATGTTCAGGAATAAATTATCTCAGTGACTTTCTTATTCGCCCCTACCCTGAACTGGAGGCTGCTGCTCTTTGTAAAATGTTTCTCTGTTATTTCACGCTATAGACTTGTAGAAAAGCAGTTATATTAATACAATGTTAATTGCTTTCCTGCATGTATTTACCTATAAAGGGATATGTTTATTCAGGGATTAGAAAGGCCTAAATTCCCCCAGAAACCCTCTCTCCTCTCTTCTGCCAGTGTACCTGTTGAAATCCTCTGACTACATGACTAGAAATATGAATTCATTTGGGGTGGGATGTAAGGTTAATGTGGTTGAAATGGTACTTTTCATCCCTTAGCTAGTGCTGTTTGTTCATTTTATTTTCATGAGAATACAGCTGAAGACTAACACTTGACTTTAACTACTGCTGAGGAAAACTTATTAGCAAGGTGATGTACAGTATCTTATCTTGTCACTTCCCAGATGGGCTTTCCCTAGTTCAAAAGGAAATGAGGCCTGAAGTAGCCTTTCTTAAAAAAAATAAAATAAAAAAATAATAAAAGAAGCTTGACTTCACAATAACGGTATGTACCCTTAGGGCTGCTTTCCAGATCACACAGGGGTTAGGGGGAGGCAAAAGATATGCCCAGAAATAAATGAGTGAGCCCCTATGCACAGCCCTTTATTTAAAGCAGAACAAGCAGGTTCAGCAAAAAGCCTGAAGATCTGCTCAAAAAGCACAAAAGCTTGTAGTATTTTGCCATTGCAGCAGGGTGCAAGTCCCTATGGGCTGGAAATAGCTTTCTTCTGGCCTAGCACAGGTACCCTACACTCATATTCACTGGCACTCCACATTTAAAATTTTCCAAATCTGACATGTGAAGCTGTCGCAGCGTAGCACATGACCACGGACCAGCTGAGCTGTGGAAACACTTGAGATCCAGTCTTAGCCCATACCAAATATGAGGTCACCGAACGTAGTTTGGTTCACAGTGAGAAACAGCTAAACCAGATCACAGTGCTCACGCTGCTGCAGGCTAAAACCATGCTTATGGTTCCTGCGATTTAGCTGAGAAACAGCAACTTGTTCAGCTGTGTGCCTGGGCTTGTAAATACGTAGATTTGAAGGGACATTTATGATCATTGACTTCATATTCCTAGGCAAGGTGCTGGTGAAAGATGTTTGCCAAAGAGTTTCTAGCCTCTGCTTAGGCATTTGCACACTTACTAGGAAAGTTGTCAAACTGCACTTAAAGCATGGGAATATGCTTTGTAGTTCCAAGCGTTGGCAGTGAGGAAGGCAGAAATTCAGCATTTCTCCTATAATACAGTCACACTTTCTATTAATATTCCACTTATAAATAGTTAATAAAGGGAAGTTTATTTATTTGTACAAAGTAGCCATTTTAATAAATGGTAAATCATTTTTATAGAGACCAGAAGCTTGCTTATAACTCTGGTTTATAACTAGCTATAAAACCTCAGATTGATGTGTTTTAACTCATGTTTGACACATTCTAGTCATGTTTGCAATTTTCTTGTTAAAATCTCTTAAATATTTATTTGCCATTTATAAGTCATTTACAAAGGGAAGCATTAGTATAAGATGTGACTACTGCATACCAATTTGAGCTGTCTGAATAATTTCATTGTTTATTTGTTTTCGGATTACCTTTTTGCACAAAAAAGCACTACTTTTACAGTTTTACTATTTGGGTTTTCTTTAGCTAAAGATTTAATAGAGAATCAATGACAGTATCTCCAAAGCGATAGAATTAAAGTGACATTTAAGATCTAGACTACCCATTGTTTTATGCCAGTATCTTTTGTTATGGATGTGCATACACTTTTACCAGTACTGCTATAAATGTAGAGCTTAATGTGCTATAACCAGTTTATGAGGGAAAAGAAATGACTTTAATCCCTCCTATTATGGGCAATTAAATGGCTCAGGCATCCAGCTAACACAACAGTTAACATAACAGTTGCAGCTTCATCGCATCCTCTCTCCAACCTCTGCCAATCTAGAGCTGCACATGCAGGTGTACTGTGTCTGTGCTATTTGCAATATACTTCATACCAGAACAACTTATTCCTCTCCATTTTCACGGATAATCCATACAGATATAACTGCTTATATGAAATGCTTATTCCATTTTAACTCACTGGTATAGTTAAAGCCAACCCTTTCCATCTGGCAGCTTGTGCTTTGAATCCTGCCAGTAGGATGCTTCCATCTGGCCCCTAAACAATTTTCCATCATCATATAGCATTATAAGATATTTACTATCCAGCTCCAGAGAAATCTGTTATAACAGGCTCCCAGTTCCTGTCTGTTTGCCTCTGTGGCAGCATGCGTCCGGCAGAGACAGCTCTTTGGGCAAACGTCACCCAGCATGTCCAGCCAGCATCGGAGAGAACCTAAATGAAGGATCTGCAGGCAGCTCTATGAAAGTATCAATTTGGTCATTTTGCCTTCCTTCTTGCCAGTAAATATAGAGATGTGACATATTTTGCTGGCCAGAAAAGCTTTCTCTCCCTTCCCTCTTCTCCCTGCAAAAAAGGGCAAAAACAGGCAAGAGAAGAAAAGAGGAAAAAAACCCTAAAACATAGGACAAGAAAAAGGGAGCAGGAGACAAGAGTGCAGCTGCTAAGTCTACAAATGCAAATCAGACATCAGGAACAGGACAGAGAATGTGAATTCCCACTAAATATATGTATCTCCTTTATGAAAAGCCCTACATTTCCAGTGTCTTACTCAAACAGCTCCATTTGTGAAGCTTTTTGAAAAACTTCAGGGACATAAATTACTATAATAATAAATACATGAAAACAATTATAAATTATTATTATTAAAATGATAATCATTTTTGATTTTCTTGTGCTGCTTATCTCCTGCAGAAAAACCCTGCACCCATCCTGTACTACCATGGAGAATTTCATTTGTCTCTCTCTAAATAAACATGTGCCAAATTTCAGTTCTTGAACAAAATTTGGCAAGCTCATTCTGTCCACAATGATCCTGAGGATCAGAGGGGAAGTAATCACTTTTTCAGGCTACTGGTAATTCAAAGTAAAAATCCACATTTTGATACCAGCACAGATTAATTTTGTATGCCTCTATAGAGGTATTGGCTGTGTTTATAACTGCCTAAGTGAGACGCTGTAGCAGGGATCCAGACGAATACAGCTCTGCCAGGGTGAGGCATGCTGTGAGGATGAGGATGGCAACGCAGGTTAAGACAGCTGAAACCTTGGAGGGAGTAATAGAGGGCTCTGCAAATTGCAGTGCTCTTCTGCAGCACACTGAATCCCCTGCGTCCCAGGAACACACAGAAGAACATGTCTCCCTTCTACACACAGCCCTGCTCAAGGAGGTTTTTATAGGTTGCCACAAAACTATTGAAACTGCTTTTCATATAACCTTGCCATGAAAGCCATCATCCCCTATAACCTTTGATTTAGTACTGCCCTTATTGGAGTCAGTGGTAAATTTTTTGTTGCTTGCAGTGGAGTTCATGACTCTGTAAGTACACAGGGCTCAGAATTACAGATAGGGTAATTTCAATAAAAATGTCTAAAATATATTTTCTAGACGTGTCAAGGCTATAATCTTGATGTCTTTCAGTGTTGTAAATGATTACTAAAGCTAAAGAATTTACACAAGACTGAATCTGACCTATTGTAAGTCTCCAGCAGGTTCAAGGTAGAGTGAAAACACCACATGTGAAGGAAGTATAGGTATTTTACTGCATATTACTTGTTCTTACACTTCTGAAACTTATCAGTACTTTGAAAAGTTCTTTGTGAGCTAGAAAGTCCAAGTGAAAAATATATTCCTCCTGAATTATTTAGCCTAGAAATAGTAATAAAATTAATAATAATAAACCCAAAAATGAAAATGGCTGCTCAGCTCTGTAATCGTTTCTCCCTCATTGTAAATCTTGTGTGGTCTCATTTCTGTTCAGCATAGAAACAGGAAATGTTTTCAAAGGAATCGTTACAAGAGACCTCTTTGTTATTTGTCTGTGCTACACTTTGCACAATGAGACCTTAATCTTGGATTGAGAAGGTGCTACTGTAACACAGTAACTAAGTACCATGTGTATGGGAGCATTATTATTGATGAGTATAACAATAACAAGAATAGCAATATTAATAACGGATTATTAAGAGAAATTGAATGCCTTCACTTTGGAAGGAGCTTCTTAGGAAATAGGGCCATGTGGCTTCTAAGCAGCTGCAACCATCCAAAAAGGGTATCTGGAGAGCAAATATCCAGTGCCATGTCATGAGCCCAGTGGCTGTCATTTCTGCTTTTCTCTTTGGATTTGACATAAAGGCTTTGTACTGATTGAATCTTTTCTGGAAGAAGCAGATCTGCAACAGCTGCTTGTCTTGACATCCAGGAGTTTTGGGAGGGCAAATCACATGAAAACTGTCAGATCCAACAGCATGGAGTAGACCGAGTGGGCCTCTCTAATTCATTTCTCAGTCTGAGAGAGGGGATTCAGGGCTTCCCCCAGTGGAACTTTATATATTTGAATCTCCTTCCCAATAAACTGCTTTCCTAATAAACTGCTACCATGTGTAAATACTAACTGTTCATTGACTCAGTATCCACCCAGTGTTGTTCACTGGGGTACTGCTACCTTTATACACTACCTATACTCAGATGGCTAAAAATTAGCAGACTGTGTCCCTTTAATAAATTACACCATAAATTTTACAGACTTTACCCCAGTGACTTCTAAAATCTTGCTTTGGTTATGCAACATCATCTTGCAATAGGAACATCCTTCAAATGTTTAGGTTAGAGGAACAGGATTTAATCCACTGAAGTTATTTTAAAGTGTAATAAATAAATAAAATGTACCCTCTCTTCAGAATGAAATATGACACACACAAGGGAGACAAGCAGTTTTGATAATTGATAAAAAGGGCCGGTATTTCATTTTCATTTCATCCAGCAGCTGTTTTGTGTCCCAAAGATCTAGTATCTTTGGCAATAGATAAATTAACAAAAAACAAACAAACAAACAAAAAGTACTAGCAAGACAGCCTTGTCCTGAAATTTTCTAGTCTGAGAATTAAGAAAAAAGAATCTAATTATTTAAACAGTGATACAACACTCCCACCCAGAATAAGACTGTCAGTAACTACCAATGTCAAGGATAGGTAGAAAGCCGAATGACTGTTTTCACTCGCACAGTACATGACTTTGGACTAGAAATTTAGCTCCTACTTCTGCCAATATGGAGATGAATTTTATGGCCATGGACCAGCTCAATCTGTCTTGCATGACTGCTACCACAAGTGTTCACAGCGATGACTGTGGTACCTGAAAGCCTTGGCCTCCACTGTGGAGAAAGAGGCCTTGTGTGGACTCCAGGGGCAGATGGGAAACTAATTAAGTTATGGAAATCCATGGAAAACAAGACATAGCACTGAAAGGAATGAGTTTCGCAATAAAAAAAGATAGGCAGATCCAAAGCAGCCTGGTAGCAGGGTCCATACACAGTACAGCTCAAATTCAAAACAAAGAACAGCAGATGCCCCCATGTAGACGAAGCCCGAATTTAACTTGGCCCCAATTCCTGAACTCTCCCAAGAAGGTATAAGCCCTTCAGCCATTCCTGAGTGAATGCCACTATTTTTGAGTCTTTCAATGTTCCAGTCAATCCTGCTTTCCATTCTGCTGCGGTTTCGCAGGCAGGGCTCCTGGGCATGGGTCCCAAGACAAGGGGATGCTAATTGCTATTTAGGACTGGGGTGAGAGAGGAAGGAAAGGCCGGTTGTTAAATACCACTGCCCACATAAACACACGTGTGTGAGCAGCCCCCTGCAGTGCGCAGGGCACCACCCCAACCTTCCTGTTTTTTTCCATTTTTTTTATAGATTTTGCCCACTATCAACAATGTTATTTATAAAATTTATAATTGCCAATGGGTTTGCCTGTAATTTAATAAATACAGTTAAGCTCTTTTCTTCTGTCCAAGGGGAAATGAAGAGTGAAAGGTTTACATTTGGAAGATGCAACACCCAAGAGGAAGCAGAAGAGCTGTTAAGGTTGCTCATGGTTGTTTCTATAATAAAATCTAAGAACCACAAACAAATCAAGCAGAACCCTTGAAAACAGGAGAAAACTGTAGCAGAGAAATTCATTTTAGTGAGGAATTGAGAAATCTGCAGGGGACTAATAGCAATTCAATTTCACAGCAGAAAACGAGATATTTACTGTACATGAGTACACGAATACACCCTGACTTGGGTGTTGGGTGCTTCCAGTCAGCACACTGAAGGACTATCAAAAAATGGCTCTGAGGACCATATTAATGAGATGGGATGATAGACTGTGCATCTCAGGCATCTTCCATGTTACAAATGGCAATTTCAGGCAGTGCTAGAGGCTGGTCCTTCAATCTCTGTTCCTATTTTTATAGTCTCTCAGGCAAGATCCTGAGAACAGAAGAAGACCTGGGATGGAAAGGGGGTCCTCAAAAACTCTTCAGGTGACATGACATTACTTGGCCCTCCAAGATGGGCTTTGGCCCTGCTTGTATGCACCATCTGTGAGCAGCAATTAGCTTCAGCCCAGCTTAAAGCCAGTTCTTTCCTCTGGAAGGCATGCGGGCTCTTAGCAAAATTCTCGATATTGGCCTTAGGACTTCTTACTTTGCTCTACGGAATAAAGAGACCTCACCTGGGGCTCCGAATCTGGCCTTTTACATAGCAGAGTTAATCTTGATTTTGAGAGGAGAATCAGAGTCATTAATTTTATATACCTTTGTTTATTTTTAGAGCAAGTTCAGAACTCCCTTTGAGTCCTGCACTGTGCTTTTGACTGTCCTTCTTTCTGTACGCTGTACACAGTAGTTGGACATGGTCTGTAGACCTCTGTAGTTGTTATTTTTCATCAGGAAGATGGCTTTTAGCTGCAGGGGTAAACCTCACTCCATGCTGGGCAAATGTTGGGTGGAAAAATATTTCACAATAGGAAACAAGTTGGAATAAGTCAGAAAAGAGGAAGTCAACCAATCCACGATGCTGTTTGGTCTTGGTGTAATATTTCAAAGTTCCCTGTTTTGAAATTATTAGACCACCAAAAAAGTGAAAGGCTGCCAAAAATTACTGTAAAAGGTAATAATTGTTAATAACTTGGCATCTGCTTGCTCATTTGAGCTGCATGGTTTTGGCATTCATTAAAGACAACATTGTAAGCAAATAAAAGAGCAACTGCCTGGCACATAAAATTGTTAACCACATCATAACTAAATATTAAATGTGAGTTTTTAATTCAATTTATAATTTAAATAAGGATCTTTGCAGTAACTTTAGAAAAAGAAAGAAAAAAGAAGAGTCAACCCCATAAACAGTCAGTCATAACAAAATTTTAAAGAAATAATTGCAGTGTCCTTGACCTCAGAATGATCCTTTTTTCTGAATTAACACAGGAATTTAATTAAGGCTTCAAGAAAAGCTTTCATTTTAGATTTGAATTTCCAAATATTTAGAGATCCAGTGCCCAAGGAAGCCAATGGAAACATTCCTGTTCATTTCAGTGAGCTTTGGATCAGGCCCCTCATGGCTTTGTATATCTGACTTCACAGGGTGGACCCAAGGTCACTGAAGGAGAAAATATCCTCTCTTAACCTTACCTTGTGTGAGGTTCTATATCCCGGGGATCCTAAAGGTGGTCGCAGAGCATGGAAAAGGCAGGGAGGAGTGAAAGCTAAGCCATTTTCATCCATCTTGGCTTCCCATTACCCTAACAGTAGATTCAGGCAATTACATGAGTCTCTGAGGTCTCTTTTTCTGTCTTTTCTAACAACTGAGCCCATTTTGATGTGCCAACGAGGTCAATAAATCTATGCACCCAGCTGCTGCCAAAGAAGCAGCATATTCCTGCCAATGAGCCTTCATCTCTCTTCTCTTTCCAGCGAGAGCTGTAGAAGCATGTTAGAGATACATCCAGAGGTCACCCAAGTCAGGGGACACCTTTTCATTTACTTCAGTGGGCTTTGGATGGCATTCTTCATCACTGTTAACTAGTTGGTGTTCATCAGCAGTGATATCTGAGGCCTCCAGCCTTTTCCTGTTCCCAAGACAGGATGAAGCAGGAGAAGGCGGGTGCCATGGTGTGGTTATGCCGGGCAGCTTCTGGGTTGTCTGCAGTGCTGTTCCAGCCCACCACGGCGCGCAGCCAGGGCTCTGCACTTGGTGGCCCTGTGTGCGTGATGGCGGGGAAGCAGGCTGCGGGGAACTGCAGGTTTCCTTATTCCACCACTTTGCTTCTCATCATTATACCTATCAGAAGATAATGTTTATGGGGCTGCAAATTAATAATAGTAAAAAAAGGGGGACTGGAGCTGTAAGTTGATGATGAAATTCCTGCCTACTTTCTCTTCAAGTTAGGTTTGCAGTGAAGCGGCTGACAATTTTGCTTGAGTCAGGACAAAATAAGGACAGACTGGGAAACAAGCCCTTTCCCTGAATGCTCAATCCCAGAACACAGTCAGCAGTGTCATCTTTCAGAAGAAATTTCTGCATGCTCAAAAGGATCAATGTCTTCTTATTTTGGTTCAACAGAGGCCTGCTTTATTGCACAGCTTTTGTTTTTATTAGTGAAATACACTAAACTGTTTTCTCAAGACCTGCCAAACAGCTTACAACGTAATACTATTAAATTTGGGGTCCTACTGGGAAAAGTAATGCAAACTTAATTAAAGTTAACCAGAGTTTTCTCTTTCTCCGGATTCGTGTTTTGCTATGTTGGAGTTAGCTTGTAAAGCACTTGCTTACTCAGTGTGGTGGCAGCACTGAGACTGGAAAGGGTGATGCAATTCAGTGAGGGCTGCCAGGGCAACAGGCAGAAGGCAAGAAAAGAAAGGAAGAAGGAGAAACAGAAAAATTTAGGAGAGAAAATAAAACGACTATTTTTTTTTTCACTTGGGTAAGATGGCCCAATTCTCATATTTAGTTTCATGGCATTCCAACATGGACTCAAATATTACTTTGGTGTAATATTTTGCAGATTCTGACTTTTTATACCTCTTTATCCCCTGGATTAGCCTGGCCTAGAAGAACCATGACACTGCATCCTCCAAGAAGTGAGCATGGTCCTAGGATAGTCAGCAGTCTCCAAAAGCAAACCGGGTTCACAACGTGTTTGCAGGTGGTATGCTGATTGGATCCAGTATCTCAAATAAGAAGTAAAGCCCATATCCTGACTCCTCAGAAATCATTAAATAGTCCATGGTGTTTTAGGGAAAGGGGGAAGATATAATACCTGAGGTTTGGCCAGGTACCAATACGGGAAATTTGATATTCTGCCTATCAAATATTTTCCTGGTGCAGGTATTCTTTCCTCTTAGTGTTCCCTTCCTGTACTGTATGCTTGCCCTAGGACTTGTTTAAAGAGCTGACATGCACCTCCCTAGAGCTGAAACATTTCATAGGGGGATGAAAAATTTCTGAAATTCCTCTAGAAGTGAATTCTGGCCACTGAGCAGGCATATTACAGATGAAAGTCCCCCAGGATGCCATCATTTTCCTCTTGGCATGTGTCAGTCAGAATAAGCTAGAACTTTGGCAGCAGCTCTGAGCCATGCAATGGGAAGAAGACAGCAGCCCAAACAACTGCTCAAGAAGTCCAGGATGCTATTAACCACCAATGAGATAATAGGCTGGAGAGCAGTGATTTGCTTTCTGCTGATCTTTTCAGCAAAGTTCTTCGGCTTTCAAAAAATAAAGCAAGTTTTTTTTTATCTCAAGGGTTGTAACAAACTTTCTGAAGTCCGAATGAGTTTATTGCATGTAGTGTTATTAGCAGCATTGGCAAAAAAATGCAAAGAACTCCCATAATGGGTAAGTCTTCTAAAGAAAACCTTTTTAGAAATTGTTCCTGTGCCTACTTGTCATCATCAGTCGAAAGGATGAGTTTCTAAGACAAGATATCCTGCAAGGCAACAGATATTAATGAATATTTATATGGGAAGTTTATAAGTTATTGGGATAGAGTTCTGCTTCTCAGGTCAGGAAAAGTAAAGCTTTCATACAATCTGTATGCCCACTTAAAACACCATGAATTTTGAATAATATATTTAAATAAAAAAAAAAAAACAATAGAAGTGACAAATTATTTACCTCAGGTAAAAGGTGTGCAGAAAATACTCAAAGAGATAAGGATGCGACTTTAGCAGTGAAATGATTATTTATTAGTTATGGATGATCTTTTAAATATTATATAAGATCTTTATTGTTGCCTGCTTATGGCAGATATCTGTAATAACTTTGACTAGTGATTTTCTTGCCATCACCATTTCTCAGCTAAAATTTGGACCTCTAAAAATAAACACATTATCCTTGTATTTACAGTGAGTATGAGATCTTTTACTGCAGGAAAAGAGCTTCACTACTGCTGCGGCTGGGATTTTTTTTAGTTGATACGACAGAAAGCACAATGATGTGGCCTTGAACAACTCATTCAATCTCTTCCTTCTCTCCCAAACTGTAAATTAACTCTACCCTGTTTCCTGAGGACAGGCCAAGGGACTGGATTCATCTGTAACTGTGAGACACCTGGATGCTGTCTAAATGAGGGTATAAAAAATATATATGCTAGGTTTGTGGACAGAAAATACTCTGGGAGAGATTTCTTGTGGAGGTGAAAAGGAACTCTCAGGACAGGACCTTCCTTTCTTTTCTTGCTGCCACCTCATGGAAACACAGGGGAGTAGCAGTGGCAAGCTGTTCTTGTTTTCCCCCCTCATCACTTACACCTGGACCCTCCTGAGAGGACACATGCTATCTGTGTGTTGATAAGAGGGACAAGAATAGCAATTTGGTCCTCAGAGAATTCGTTTATTTCCTGAAAACTGAACAGGTTGTGAAGCTATCACTTTCCCTTTTATTGCAAATATAGGTATTACCAAACATGATTATTACTGAAAAGTCATAAGTTCTTGTCTGCAGGGGCACTTCCTGACCAGAAATGAGCAGTGGGACATCTCTTTCTTTCCACTACCCCTAGAGAACAACAATTTTTTGGGAGCAAACTACGCCTACATGGAAAGTTCCCATTTCCTCCTCAAAACAAAACAAAACAAAAAAAAAAAAAAAAAAAAAAAAGGCTCTTGTCTCTCCTCTGCTCCATGGCTGAGGCAGGTTCCCACTTGTACTATACCATGGCCCTTGCCTTGGCCTGATGCCCAAAACTCCCGTCTGTTTTCCAGACAGGAAATATGAATCAAAATAACATGACATAAAAACAGTAATTAGCTTTTGTGTGTGAGGCTGCTAAGGCCTTAATGAGGAACAGGCTTGTAATAAAACTCTTGGCTACTCTATCCAAAACTTACTCTCTCTCTGTCACTCTTGCTTTTTAATTCATCATTTATTTTCTTGGAAGTAAAAGTGAAGAGGGAAAGAGACGCTATCTGTGAATTGATCCTCCCCACCCTCACTAAATTAGCAGGGAGCTGGTAAATATTTTGACAATTTTTCCATTTGTTTTGGGCTTTTTCTCTCCCACCCACAATGCTCATCTCTCCCCATGATCCTTCGTTGCCCAGTGCAACTGTAGGATCCTACATGTCACCTGAGACTCCTGAAGTGCCCAAGGATATTGTCTGGACAATTGTTTTCTCAAGTGACCCAGGAGAACTGCAACATCACCAAACATCACTGTATTTGATGAGAGTGAACATTGTTGTCACAGAGCAACTGGTCACCATGAGGACAAGGGAACTCTGCCAGCACCAGAGGCTTGGCCTTTCTAGCTCCCGTCACAGAGAAGTCTGTAATCTAAACCAAGAAATATTTGCAGCTCCTTGTGTGCATCAATGAGTTTGGGTGGTATTTCTGTTGCCAGAGGCTTTGCGTTTTAGAAGAAAACTGTTACCTCCAACCTGGCACTGTATGGACTCAGATTAGGAGCTGAAATTGGACCTGCCTCTGGAGCGGTGCTGAAGAGTGCCTGCTGTGAGCATTTAGAGGGTGTGTAGTGATTTACATATTCCTGGGCTTTTCTTCAACAGTGCAACAGTTTTGACTACAGAAATTGCTGTCTCCTTTCCATGTAGCTGCATATAGCGATGAGCGATGTGATGTTGTAACTCTACAGGAGCCAAGGACCACCAAGTACCCTACTGGCCTCAGTCCAAAATATAAACCCTACTTTTTCCAGCTTTCCCTGACATATATAACACCATTTCTTTGTATAGACCGTGATGACTTTTCTGTGCGTGTCTCTGCCAGCAGGATTGAAGGCTCCCACCATTTTCCATGAGTTACAATTTGAAGGTTAGGTCCCTTTATTATCAGCCCATTCAGAGCTGCAGAGCACTGATGCAATTCAGTTGCATGCGTTCCTCAAAATAAATCTGTTCTAGGATCAGTCATCATTTATCCACATAATGTCCCAGCTCTCTTCCTGGGTTCTCCGACAGTGAGTTTGTAGGGCACAGCATTGGGCAAGCAACTGGGAACTGCAAGTTGCATGTAGAGATGTTTGAGGAGAGTGTACACAGATTATCTGCTCCTGTGGAGCAAAGCATGGACCCTCTTTGAAAACTTTCTTCCATGGCAAGAACTAACCTCAGGCCAGTGTGCTGTAAAGCGATTCTTACCAAATCAATTAACCATCTGTAGGAGCACCTTGGCCTGCTGACAGATAGTTTCCATTGCTTAGTGCTATTCCTCCCACCTGGCAAGGCCAAACACTTCTGCTGGAGATAGAGAAAATATCTCATGGGAGACCTCAAATTGTGCTATAATTTTCAACTGTAAATGCTGCTGTACATGATAATATCAGATTAGAGCTAGCAGGAAAAAGACCTTTCCCTTGCAATTTTTCAATGGAAAATGCCATCCCATTGAAATCAAGACTTCCAATCAGAATGTGTTGTTCTCAATGAAACTGTGTTTCATTCTTTAAAAAATAAAATATTTTCATTAGGTTGAAATATCACATTTGGATTTTGTAGGAATGAAATGGCTTGATTTTTTTGTATTGAGTGCCTTTTCATAACAAAAGCATTTTTATTTTATATTTTGAACAATTTATATTAAAAAGGAGGCTATTTAGTTGGATCAGAACAGACTATTGCAACTGATACCAAGTTATATTTTAATGTGGTTGATGAGAAAATTCGTTTTTCAAAAGGTTTTTTTTTGATTTGGCACTAAACCTAATTTTGAAATGTCAGAATTTCTAATGGACTTCCAATGAGGTTCAACCCATTCCATGGTGTAAAGCAAGAAGAAAACCCACATAAAACAATCAAATCGATGTAGACATTTATTACTTGTGAGAGTTGTAAAAGCATCACATGGCTTTCTCATAAAAAGTCATAAACCCTATTTACAGTCCCTGCATTATTATTCTAGTAACTAAAACCAGTGACTCTATGAAGTGCACGAGTGTTCAGCTAACTCTCTCAAAGCTAGTTTGGAAATGCAGAAAATGCTTAATGTTTTCAGAGCAGGGGGATTGTATTTTATATGTATTTATTTATTGTGTTTACCCCACATATTTATAGTCTGAACCCTACCCAAAAGGTCAAAGCTATAATTACGTATAATTCATGATAGCAAATGCAGAAATTAAACCAGTTAATGTACTCAAGCTTTTGTGAAAACTTGTGGTGCTTAGGTTACAATTCAGGATTCAATAGAGTTAAGTGTTTTAGAACAAGATTAGGAAAAACTTAACCTCTGTATACAGTGGAGCATCCAACACTTACAGCCTTGGGCAATGTGTGATTACAGGTGAAATTTATTTGAAATGATCATAAGGCATATGAAAAAATATGACATATGAAAAAATTCAACTAGGTTTTGGATCAAGTCCAGGATTCTCCTCTTTAGAAATGCAAAAAAGAGATATTCAGCAAGATTTGTTTATTGGTTAATGTTCTTAGCTCAGTGAAATCAATGAAAAAAGGTCAGCTCTAGAGAGAGAGTTTGGTTGTCCTGTTAACCAGCAGTGTTGCCATTGCAAACACATTTTCTTTGGGTGTTGTCATCTCTGGAACAATGCACCGAAGCTTTTAGGCCAAAGCCAAGGCTCCCTCAGACTTTCTAATGCAAAGAGCTTTTACATTGCCTGCAAAAATGACGCCACCCCCTTCTTTAGGAAGAGTTCAAAGCAACTCCAAAGCAGGATCAGCTGGAAATGTTTGCAGAATTTTGTTTTTATTAGGGTCCTAAGTGAAGGGAAGTTCTGCTCCTCATATTTGCTTTGAGCATACAAAACTTGGGCTTAAGGAACATGATCCTCTTGACTGTAACGTAAGTGCTAATGTTTTCTTACTTTTATTTTCTTTCATTTAGCATCCTCTACAGAGCCAACAAGTTCATCTAAGAGGGAAGTGAGCTTTTCTGTTAGTCAGTAGAAGATCTCTGTGGCAGGCTGTAATTTCTCACTGGTTTCGTACTAGTGTAACTGCACCACCATCGGTATTGACATGCCCAGTTACAGTAGCATTTTATAACTTTACCATTGTTATTTTCACCTTTCTGCTTTCTACAGGATCCATATGTGGGCCTAGGCTTAAAAATACTTTAATCCAGCCAATTTTCCCCTACAGATCAGGGAACTTGTGTCCATTGACTGAGCTCAGCCAGATACCAGTTTCCAGAGACTGAACCTTGGCTCAGGCCTATGTCTCACAAAAGTGAAATACTGAATGCTGAAATATTGAATATGTGTAAACGAGGCAGCTTACAGGTCCATCACACACCTCCATGGGTATAGTCAGATACCTCAGAGAAGCTCAGCTCACTTGAGAGCTCTTCCTAAAACTGTATGTGATAAGGTGATAAAATTGCTTTGCTGGCTGTTAGGAGGGGATACAGTGTTTGAGCCATGCAAAGTGAATGCTTATCTTCTAAAGAACATTTTTGAGGCAGCAAGTTTCTGGAGATGCAAGTGGTATGAGAGCAGCCCAGAGCTCCAGCACATACGTATAATTGAGCAACAAGAACGGTACTGGGCTTAGCCAGAGACACATTCCCAAGCAAGGTATGCAGCCTGCCCTGCACACTTACACAGCCAAATTAGCTAGCTTAAAGCTAGTTTAGCTCCCTTTACCGAGAGGAGATGCCCCTTGGACCACTTTGGAGCGCTCTGCAAGAGGCATGCATTCCTTTCTGATTTGCTTGGGGAAATATGAAGATAACCGTGCCATGTCCTCCTGTACTCCCGTGCTTGCCCGCAGCGCTCCCCGGCTCGCATACGCTCTCAAAAGACACGTGGTATTAGTCTTTATGATTCAATTATTCTGCGGTAGAGCTTGGACGTGTGCAATATAGTGAAAGCCTTTGGGAGACTATCAAAATTTAATAGGGAAAGTATGGCATTTCTTAATTTTTACTTCCAGCCCTTGCTGTCAAATGATTTGTTTGCTATTTTTATAAACACACTATAGTACCGCTAGGGAGGTATGGGGACAAGAACAAACGGAGCTGACTAATCCAGTTGCAAAACATAAGGACAGATTAACCCCTTGAGTGCCACTCATTGGGGTTTCTACATGTTCAAAACTAACAACCAGGTCTGACAGGCATTTTCTAGTGGAAAACTTTCTTTTCCCAGAGAGCAGGACATGGTGAGGTAAGATAAGTGAGTACATTTTGGGAATTTCAGATACACTAGTTGCTATGCTTGTGGTTAACTGTCCACAATATTTTGTAAGCAATTATTCTGCAGTCTTGGCTCTGCTCTCACTCTTGTTTTCTTAAAAATAATCCTGGGCATGGAGATGTTTCCTTGTTGTGCCCTATCTGCTGTTGGCAGTTACTTTCCTGCATATTTTCTACCTTCTCTTTCACTTGTTTCTCTTGGAATTGCTTGTCCAACTTTTCAGTTTCTTATGTTTCTTCCAGAATTTTTAAAATCAGCTATTGGCATCCTTTATCATCATGCTGGCAAAGGCCTTATAGCTTGTGTCTTTCTCCATATGTTTTCTACCTACTAAGTTCTGCCCAGTCACATAATCTCCTCTTGTCCGTTACCATTCTAGACTAATATCCCAACCTGCTCCTTTTCTTTGTTCATTTGTTCCTTCCTTCAGCAGTTACTCATCATATCCAACTTGTCCTTTTCCAACTAGTGCTTCTGAGGTCTTGATCCTCTGCCACACCGTAAAGCTCGTCTAACTCCTCCCTCTCAAGCCGCATTTCTACCTCTATCTTCACAACCCCTCTGTCAGCACTTATAACTTAAAACCTGACTTTTAAGCCACTCTCTGATTTCACACTTCCTGCTTTACCTACTTAGACTCTCTGGGCTGACATCTGGCAAGGGCAATGTACAAACTAGCGCTTTATTTTACACTGGAATATTCAAAAGTCCACCCCCTCACAGCCTTATGACTTTTTCCTTTGAAATGCAAACGTGCAAGTCCACTTTCCTTTCCCGTGTTGACTTCTCTTTTATGCCTGGAACAAGCGGTATTCCTCTACCAAACACTCAGCACTTCCTCCTCTTCCCTCTTATTCTGTTCAACTTGCAAGGAATTTGCTGCACACTTCCTTCTGGAGATCCAAAAGCTACACAACACTAATGTAGCGTTGGACTCGTCATAGGTTGGCAGCGATGAAATGCCTCTTAGTATTCAGTACATTTAACTGGCTGCTTTAACACCACCTGTTCTCCAACCCAGTCTACTTACATACCACAATTTATTTTTGTACTAATAGGAAAATACACTGAAAAATAAATTGTGTGTTTTTCATGTTCAGTTATTTCCTTGAGAAGATGGCCTTGGAAGAGAACCCTGAGTGGGTCTTTGCCTATGAATCACTGTCTGCAAAGAGTCTGTAACTCCAAATGCAAATCCCAGCATGTAAAGAGGAGGTGTTCTTGAATGTGTGTATTTGTGCAGGCAGAGAAACATCAATTTTAGCATCTGCCTTTGATTCAGGGAAAGGTCATAAAGAAGTAATATCACTTTACAAATACAGGAGACAATTCCAAACCATGTTACATTTTGTACAATAACAATTTTGAAAGACAATTTCATTTAGGTTTGTCAGATTAGCCACTACATTTGCATAGTTATGTGTAAGGTTTAAGCTACCACACACAAAAAAAAAAAAAAAAAAAAAAAAAAAAAAAAAAACTGAAAGGAATTTAAATGTGATTGCTTTTCCCTTTCACCGTCAGCACTTAGACTGTGTTTGTTTCCAACTGTAGAGGCAGAAAGAGAGGTACACAAAACAGGTAAAAGAAGCCTCCCAAATGTTGCTCCTTCAGAGAACCTTGAAGATTTGAAAACATTTTGGGCAACTCCATTTTATTTCACAAGTATGTAATTAAATAGAAGCTTCCTGATAATCTTGTCAAGGAGAAGTTCATTCAAGGCCCAAAGACACTGACCCCTGATCAATCAAAAAATTGCATGATACTCTTTACACATCCAAGTCGTAGCATTGGATCTTGGCTTTGTGACTGAGGGCTCTGCAATCAATCTACAAACTATCCTACCCTGTGGACCCCAGTTTTCTGCCAAGGCTGAATTTGAAGGGTTTGGGATTTTTTTAAGCCAGATGTCTCTATAATCCTTGATTCCTGTTAACCTCTTCACTCGAGTGGCTTTGGGATGATGAGAAATGTTTTTCTAATAAAGATTCTGACCTGACAAGAGTTGAGCTACATGGAAAGCAGACCCTGAAGGGCTCTTTCAGAGTTCTTTCACTGAAGTTGATCCAGACCAGTCAGGCCTTTGTGTAAATGCCTGAATGACTGCCTCAGAAAGATCCTTTTTGAAGCTGTCCCTCCATCCGCTGCAGTGTGAAAGAACCTGACGGAGCACTCACTCACGCTCGATGGGACATATGCATTGGGTTTTGTGGGAGGAGGTAGGGCTGAATCCAGCTCTCTCAGCTGTCAATACAAAGACTCCCAATAACTTTGTTGGAAGTTGGCTCAAGCATTGAGTCTAATACTTAGCATATAGACTCTGCCTCATGCTATCTGTATGTCCTGCCATGCAAGCCTTAGCTATGAAGTCGATGTTTGAAACCTCTTGTAATTAGCTTCAGTTCCATTCTTATGGAAACATGAGTCTCAGTACAAGCAGCAGGCAGAAGAAAGAGAATTTTTTCATCACATCTTGGCAGATGTTTCTCTTTTTCTCTTAGTCCTAATCTTGATACTTGCAATCTTTTTTTTTATTATTCTTTTTAATTTCTGCCATGACTTGAAAAGATTATAGCCTGACGTTATTACTTAAAGAAAGAGATCTCTTCCAAGACGGTATCCTGCACAATGCAAGTGGGAAAGAGCAGTGGGTGACTGAAGCTTTTTGAAATGATAGCAGTCATACTTGGTGATTTCACTGGACATAATCTTTTGCCTGAGGATACCAGGAACTGGATTCTCTCTTCCTCACTCCTGCTTGGTAATACTTTAGTCTATGAGTAAATCACAGAGGGACAACTTCCAGAGTAAGACAACAGGTGGAGGTTGCCAGACTGTTAAATTTTGTAACTTTCTTATTTAATGAAAGTCTTGGTCCATTTGAGACATTTTATAGTGTGTATTTCATATATATAACATGTCACTCATTTTTATGGCTTTTTATTGTTGCAGCTCTGCTTAACCTAACACTGAACAAGATTTGACTGTTTTATGGTAGGAAATCACAAGAAAAATGATCTCCAGGGAAGATAGGAGTTTGCTGTGGTGTAGCAGTAGAGAGAGATGACCCAGCAATCCAGCAACAGAGGAAGATGAGAGATGTCCCAGTGGGCTGTTCAGCTCGGGCAGCAGTTGAGCTGTTGCTATCTGAGATACCACTGACCTTTTTGATGTCCCTTGTCTTCCTGCCAAGGATGGCAGCGGGAGTATTACATCTCTGTCTTGTTCAGGGGTCAATTCAGTGGCTTAAAATTACATATGAAGATGTCATATGAAGATACTGGAGGATGAAGGGCTATGGAGGACACAAATCCACTTCTGCACCTCGCTTTGTGGGCAGTGGCCTTTTGCAGAAGGGCTGGTGAGCATCTCAGAAAGTGGTAACACTGTGCTTAGACCGTTAGACTGTGCTTGTCTCACACATGTGAGACAGAGCCCTTGTTGCTATTATTTAGGACTTCAGCCAATGTGAACTAGTTGGTGGGTGTCACCGCTGTGAATTTGCTTCTTAGGAATGACAACTGCCTGTCATATGCATTAACCAAGCTAGCATTTAATTTTGCTTTTAGAAACAGGTTAGCAGGGCTGTCAGCCCAGATAGACAAGTGACATGGCTAATAGATCTCTTTGCATTGAAAGCTGTTCTTTAAAGGGTCTTTGGATTAGGGCTTGGTGTGAAGTGACAGTGAGGGCATGCACAATCATCAGAAGGATCTAGTTTTGAAGAGTGATTACTACTCCTCCAGCCTGCTGTAATGAGGGTTAAGTATGAGCTATCATGCAGCTGCATGGTTGAAAAAATGAATCTCAACTCCCTTCCTGTGGTCTTCTGACCTGAAATGCTGGCATTTAAAAGCTGTCTAGGTCCCCAGTGCATTTCCAGTTCTCATTCTATGGATCAGCAGCATGCTAGACTTGAAGACAAAACAGTACCTACTTCAAAAGCCAGGAGACAACCCTTCAATTGTCACTGACATTATTTTCATTGAAACATCTCTTGATCACAATCACATTTCTCCTGCTCAGCATATCAGAGATCTCGTGCTTCAGGTTTCCCTCTGATATCTTCCTGTTCTTGTGTTAGCACCATAGAGGCTCTGATCTATCTATGCTGCTGCTCCAGCAAAAGCGGGGAGCCATGCAAAACAGCCAGTGAATGACAGCAGTGTCTAGGGAAGATACTTTCTACTGTTGTCTGATCTTGCAATGCAACTGCCTCAGTTTCTCTCTGGCTTGTCAGGGCTCAGATATATTTGTGATTAAGTTTTACTACCCATTCCTTGTTGAGAGTGAACCATCTGCTTTACCAGTGGGGAAAAAAAAAAAAAAAAGTCTCCAGTTGGGCATGAAGACTAGTCCTCTGGCTACAATCCTTCTGTATTGGCGATAGTCTTGGCACAGCCTAAAGAGGCCAGCATCAGCCAGGAGTATTAAGAGACATGAAACGTAAATTGGACTCATGCTGGCTTCCATGGAATGAGGGATATCTCTTTTGCCCGTATTCTGTTGAATTCCCATAAGTCTATACCCTTAGTCCTTACTATCCCCTTTAAATCCAGCCTTTCTTCCACCTGAGTGAAGCTGGCTGGTTTCCTTTCAGAATTTATCCTTTTCTCTCTCTCTAGTCTTCCAGATGGTTAGCTTTCATCCTCTGTTTAAGTGATACTCCTGAATCCACCTCTTGTTTCTCCCCATCCCAGTAACCAGGTTTAAATAGGAACTCCAGTCCAGACTGAATATCAGTACCAAACAATATTGCCGTCAATATGTGTATTTTTAAGACAGAAATGCCAAGATTTGTAGATCTAGTTGGTTTTACTAATTGTGCTAAGTCATATATTTTATTGGCATTTTTACTTTAACTATATAGCTGCCATTTACTTTTACAAATCATATTTAATCTACATCTCTCCCCCTACCACAAATTTTCATTTTAAAGATAGAATTTTAATCCATTTACTCTTCTAGAGTACATGGTAAAGAAATATCTAACCTCTTATTAGAGGAGGAAGACTCTTCAAAGATGGGAAGAACTATTTTGGAAAGCTGATCTAAAAATAGGCAAAACGACTGAAAATTCCTAGTGGCATGTGGCCTTATTACAAAAGTAGAGTTTTATACTTGCCTTGCCCCAGTGCAGGTCTATTTTACAGAGTAGCATGTAAATTTGAAAGGTGCTAAAGGTTTTATGAGCAGCCATAACTGCACCCTGTTGCTGCACTGCATCTGCTGTACTCTTAGATTTACTCCACAAAATATCCCTTTTGTCCATCAGCCTAATTCATGTAGCCACACTATTTAGACCTTGAACAGTTTTTCTCAGCTATGGTTATGTATAAGGTCTAAATATTTTCTTTAAGAAGCGCAAACATCCTTTACCCCTCTACTTGCACGCCCTCTTGAGGAGCTCACACAAGAACCTTTGATCAGCACCGTATTTTGAGGACAGTCTCCTTTCTTTTCTATTTCTTTAATTTTTTTTTTCAGAGAAACAAGCAATTTTTGCTTTATGCGCACATTTTTATTTTCATGTTGCCTATGACACTTGGAATCTAGACAAGCCAAGTTGTATTAATTTCCTTGATTGGCACTAAAACTAAATTTGCAGCTCACATTTCATTTCCAGTCTACTGTTCTGAATTTCAGCTGCTTCACTAAGTAGATGCAACTAGAAGAACTTGGAGGGTTGTGTTTGCTTAATGAAGACCGGACTGCTTGACGTATCTGATACTTACGCAAAAATTCTTCCCTTTGTTCTTAGTTTCCCCCTAAAAGCTAGGATTATGGATCACCTGGGCTGAGAAGAAAGATTTCTTTTTCAGGAGAAGAGGATTTTTCTGTATTTCAAAGTGAACAGACATTGCAGCAACTGTGGGTTTCCTCAGACCCTGGAGATTTCTATGACCTTTGAGATAGACTGTGGGCCACCAGAAGCTAAATATGTTTACTTTGGTTAGTTTGACATGAATTATGACTCTGGAATGCTGAGGTCCATGTTCTTGATATATTTAGGTATAACAAAGGGTTATAACATAAAATTAGATCAACAGATTGCTATCTGGCAAAATGAAGGCTGAGAAATGATACATGCCACAATGTAATGGAGTTACAGTCAAAACCTGGTAGCTCAGTTGCCCGCAACTACAGAATGTGCAGCTTTGCTTTTAAAACATTTTTTCTCAAAACCCTTCCTCACTTCCCAGTAGATCTAAGCTGATTTGAAATAGCACATGCAAAACTGTGCATGAAGCCAGGCCCGTAATGGGCAGAGGAGATATGCAGCACTCAGGCCCTCTCACTGGATGCACTGCGGGACAGTGCAGTTGAGGTGTGATAGGGAAGGAGGCTGCAGGACCCACCTCCCATGGTGCCCAGGACATGGTGCAGAGCCTGTTCTCCTGTACACATCACAGCAGCAAGCCTCCAGCTGCTTCCACTTGTCATGAGTGCATCCATCTTGCCCTATTGGCAAGAAGAGGAAGGAAGAAGAAAGAAAAATGCAGCAGTGTTACAGCTTTTCTCCATCTCAGTGGTGCCGAAGGATTGCCTCAGCAGCCTGGATATGGCTGTGTCATTTCCACCCCTATTTTCACTCCATTATTCGCCTATAATTGTGACTTACTAGCGTACCTGTAGTGTGTAGAGCAAGTCCATTGCATCAGAGCAAGAGATAGGACCACAAAAGAGAAACAAGGTGAGGCAGATACACACAACAAAAAGAAGATGGGATTGGCAGGTGTGCTGATAAACCTGGAACAGTTTAAGCTTGATGAAAAAATAGTAGTGGAGGTGTTGGTGAGGTGTACAAACTTCCCAGAGAAGCTATGGCTGTTAGCTTATCCTAAAACTTATCCTATTTGTGCCATCAGAGCTATGCTTCTTCCTGTTATTTACATAGCTGCTCCTGTTATCTGTGTAACTATATGCCAAGATATGCTTGAATAAGGAAGAAAGAGAAAAATTTCCAGTAGGTCTAGCCTTTTGTCTTACTATCTCAGCTCCACTACTTTGCTTTCCTTACTCCAGCAAGAAGAGCGTATGGATGAGCAAGCCTCAGCCAGTCAATCCTGGGGTGACATCCCCCATGGTGCCTCTGCTGCTCTGTAAGTAAGGATGAATCCTTCATGCTGGGATTCATTCACGGATTTGTGAATACGAAAAAACAGCAATGAAGATTTTCTATCCTGTTTAAGGGTTTTTGTGTTGGTGTATCAGCTCATTAAGAATCTCTCACTGGATGAGCTCTTGTTTGCTTTTGGAGTATAACCAGTGTCCTTCTTAAGCTGTCAAAGGATGACCACCATGATGAATGATCCTGTGCAAACATGTAGCCAAATATAGACTATAAGAATAATTTCAGTTTATAACGGCAGGAAGCAGAGATAGGTCTACCCCTGACTCTGAGAGTGATAATGGTTTCAAAATTTGGTTTCATGTTCGTACCCAACATCTGTTTTGGCTGAGCCCTTGTAGGAGTACATTATTTTCTTTGGATTTTGGAAGGTGCTAAAGGTTTTCCGAGCACTCGTGACTACACTACCTTTCCAAAGAGCACCACTTTTGACTTTATGTCTTGGAAATTAATATTCTTCCACACTCATTTAATCAAAAGAATGCGCATGAGCGATTTAGTGCTTCATGTGAGTAAAATAGCCTGTTGTTCTTAGTTATATATTTTCATTATCCCAATACATGCTAAAACCCTCAGATATGACTGTGGACTTCCTTATATCAAGTAGTATGAGAATGCAGATTAAAAAGATGGCCCTTTTCTTCCTATTTTGTGTCTCAACTGTATTTCTTACTGTGTCACTTCCAAGTTCTGTCTTCATATGTTGTCAAGAATCCCCCAAAATAAAGCATGAGTTACAGTTGGAAGCTTTGTCCTCCTTCGTCAGAAGTTTTTGTACAGAAATGGATAAAGAAAGTATCATATATGATATATAGAAGCGTCCTTCCTAAGCCATTCATTTTTCAGGAAGAACAAAGGGAAAACAGTCATGCAGCCTGAGTTCACCTTTCTTTTTGAGGAGCACAAGTGGCTCTTTGAATGCAGCAGAATATGTCAACTACACTCAGTTCCAGCATTTGCCAGAACAAAAACAGATTTTGGCTTCCAGGCAGGGAGGACTACAGGAATCGGAGGGCTAGAGAATTTCTTGTCGCAGGCAGAGCTGTGCGATTCTATTTGTTCTGGCACGCTGCCCTTTTATTTATATGAACTTGCAGCCGTTTTTCACTGCACAGGGCCATCCCCTAGAGAGTCTATTTCAGAAGGAAATATGTCTAAACTTTGATGAAAACTGTCATGTTACCTCCCTCTTCTAATTTGCCCTGGGTATATGGGCCATACGAAAAGTGCAGCCACCCACAAAATGGTGAAAAGAAATCCATCCATCGATAATAGAACAGTTCAGCAATTTTTTTTGTAGAAGTCAGATCTCTCTAGGTTGCTACCAATGCAAGCTATGCAGCAGTAAAGCCACATGCCAGCAAACAGAGCGGGGGCCACCTAATTAACCATTTCTATAGCCATTTGGGCTCCTGTTTTGGCCGGAAAATAGATTTTCAGCAGCAAGTAAACTAAGCAGAGCTACCACACAGCAGCCGTAAATAAGTGCTTGCTGCTGTGGCCATCTGCTGTTGGAGGCCACTGAACAATAGCTGTTTTCAGGAAAATGTTCAGCTTCTTATTGGTAATGCCTCTAATCAAAGCCAACCCAATGGGGAGATCATATGTTGGTTGGTGGGTGGCCTTAATGATTTTACCATGAAGGTAATTCTAAAAATATACATATCAGGCACTTCAGCTAATTCTGTAGCTAGATTTGTCATGTATGAACCAATATAGTAACCAGGCAGTTATTAGTGGTAGAGCAGCACCATTAAAGCTACTAAAATTGTCTTGGCATGAATGATGGTGTGGTGCCCTTTTTTAAAATCACACGGGAAGCCTGATTTTTATGCCATTTCTCACATCACCTCCTCTCTTGGAAAGAAAGCTAAGCAGACATCATGTGCAATAGGCTCAGAGGATATTATCTGGAGTTCTTTCCCCACAGTATATGGTCAGCCCCTCATCCTGATGATGATATTGGAATGTATAAATGGTTTCCTACCATCTCCTGACCCTTCTGAAGTATATGATCTGACTCACAGACTCTAAAGGCAGAAAGGAACAGGAGGGTCCAACTTCTTAACAACTGGTGTTGGAAATCACAAACAGGACCCAAGCATCAGGGATGAGCATGGGTTGCAGAATAGTGCTTAATGTTGTTTCCAAATTGCATTTCCATGCATGTTTTCTGCTCCTTCCTAATCTTTTAGTACTGTCCCAGATTTGTATTTCTTTTATTGCACTGTCTCCTTGGTCCATCGATGGTCTGGTCTTCTTTGTAGATCTGTGAGAGTAATCTGTTCCATAGGTGCTCCATTCAATGTTCGCTCCTGTGTTCAGGCTCTCCAGCCTCACGGCATACATAAGCCGGCCTGACTGGCTCTTCCCTGTTTCTGGATAGGCACAGTAAGGGATTAGTGGTCAGAATCTTCTTTACTTTTAAAAATGCAAGAACTGAGTTCTTGTTTCTTGCAAAAATAGTCTTGCTGATCAACCCTTAATGATCAAAGTGGAGCCTCCTGGCTTGGCTCATTCCATTGCCTCACCAAAATCTACAGGTTTGCAACAATCAGCCTTCAGGCTTTTTCTGGAAGTCCATCTATCAAAGATACTTGCATGCCCCCTCCCATAACTGAGCTCCTCCCTCATTTCATTTACTTTATTCCTCTCACCTGCTGGAGGTAAGAAGGTGTTATTATCTCCGTTTCACAAGAAACAGAGCGCTGACATGACATGCCCATTGTCATTTGCCAGGTCAGTGGCAGAGCAGGGACGACACAAATTCAGGGTTGAAAATAGATAGTGCCAGTTATTAACAGAATGTGATGGGCTTCTTATTCTTTGCACAGTGAAGTTTCTGAGACTGAGCAGCCTTTCTAAATGGCTGTTTCTACCTTCCTGTCCTTGTAGTTCAAAGTTAGATCTCTTGGTCACATATTTTTGTAGGTGATCCTAATGATGGCCCAGAGGCAGGATAAGGCATTTGGTCCATTGCTGGGTCAGCGAAGGAGCTGAGCAATCCCCCTTGAAGCAGCATGTGAAACCCAGCAGGTTCATGCTGACCGTGAGGGCTCTAAGTGACATTAGCAGATAGCAGGGTTTAAGCACAAATCCAGAAAGTGCTGTTTTGTTCACACTATGTACAATTACATGGTTCTACTCATTGCAACAGGATATGAGGAAGCACAAATGGCTTGAAAAAGAGTTTAGAGACATTCCCAAGGGGTGTATCCATCAGTGACCATTAATAGCAATGACACACATACAGTCTCCAGATGAGGAAATCCCTATGCTGATACTTGCCATAAACTGGAAGACTATTTCAGAAGAAGAGCTCCTCTTGCCTTTCCTTTCTTTTATGGTATTTCCCTTAGTGCCTGTCCCTGTCACTGGGACTGTCAAAGAAAAATAACATGATCCTATGTGGCCATTCATACATCTTTGTACATGCACATGGGCAAATGCTTTGAGCTCTAAATTTGCTGTCATGTCTAGTGGGAAGATGAGTTAGCACTGGAGGCTCTGGGGAACATCTGCTAAAGCAGTTTGTGCCAAATATCTCCTGCTATACCTGGATATGACCATGTTTGGGTCACCTTGCAGAAAACCCTCTGTGTGTGCACTCTTCACTTCTAAGAAAATTGTCTTCCTTCACTGAGAGTAGATATGGATTAGAGTTTAGGGGAGTTTAAAATGCTTTACCCTCCCCAACAGGCAAATAATACAGAAGGACTTTCAACATTGTGAGCATTCTTTAATTTTAGAACAAATGAAAATAAAAGGTACTTTGCACTGAGCTCCAGGTAACCCCTGGAATTTAATTCTGCAGGAGATCAAAGTAAATACTGTGGCTGGAGATCAAAAAAGAAGTGGGAAACATTTTTAATGCTTGCAGTTATGCTGTACCTTCAAGGCATCACATATCTCCTGCTCATGCAATGTCTTCACCTCCAGTTTTGCTTTTGATTCATAGGGTTACCTCTGTACTGCAGTTTTCCTTGTACTTCCTGACATTTTGCTGTTGTAAAAACCTAGGGGATATTGCAAATACTGACCTAATTTTTCATTAGGCAATTGGCTGGCTAAAAGGGATATATATATATATATATATATATATGTATGTATGTATGTATATATGTTTTGTTGATGGTATGTCATTCTGTTTCTAATAGGTATGGTACTTCGGGAATGTACGTATGCACAGAGACAATACTCTCATTTTTCTTTCGAGATACATTTTGCTGTGATTTGTATAACCTTTCTTTTCAGTTTGTTAATCAATTATACTTTAGGCTTCATCAGAGAGGACTGAAGTATAACAGCAGCCGCTTTTGTTACAAGGCAAAGAACAAATTGATTGATGGTAGGTAATCAAAGTAATATAGAGACTTGGCATAGGTAATATTTACTTTACATCTGTCACTTAAGACATTTTACTGCCAATCAGTGCCTTCAGAAGGCTGGCTGGAACAATAGAGGTCTTTCTACTTAATTCCTCCTATTGACTAGGGCTTACACTGACAAAGTTCACTTGCTATGTAATCCTCAAGGCATGCACTCACTGCTGCAGCCAAGTTTTTAGATATATATCCCCCTGTGTCAATGAATTGGAAAAAAGCAGCTCTTTGGAGCCAAAGCATTGAAGGTGGTCCCTGAAACAGAGCCCATGACAGCGTACAATTGGCGTTGTCCGCTTTGGAGGTGTCAAAGTGATAGGAGTGCTTACAGGAACCCTCCCTGCAGCTGCTGGAGATGTGAAAGGCCTTTGATGGTTCATTGGTGACCACTGTTTTCAGGTCAAGTCTGACCGGGAAGATCCTATGCAATAACAAATGTGAGGGGTGTTGCTGGGAAGGGGGAGGAGGAGGGTTTCATTCCTCTTCTCTCCCTCTCTCTGTCTCAGTTTTTTTCTTTTAGTGTATGTGTGTGTGTGTGTGTGTGTGTGTGTATGCGTCTTTCCTGCCTGCTGAGGACACTGGTATTTACAAGATGACTCAGAAAAGCCGCAAACCAGGACTGGAGCGGGTGAGTGAGAAAACTATAAAAAACGCCTTGTGTGCTTTCTTTGGTATTTGGTCCCCTGTCCCCATTCGTGTGTGATACTGTTGTTAGATGGCCAAAGCCTAGAGAAGAGGGGTGCCAGCAAAAGCAGTGGCATCTCAGGCATCGGTGAGGTGGAAAGGAAGCTGCTTTTAGCCTTCTTGGTTAAGGTAAAGAGAATGACAAGAACAAGAAAAGATGAATGAAGAAGTAATGTCCCTTTCAAGGAGGTCATTTGTACCTGCTGCATGTTCGGCTTTCAGGCACACACTTCCCTGATCTATAAAATGAGGACACTTGAATTAGCAAACACTATGGTGGGGCTGCAAGACAAAACTGATCCATGTTTACAGCGCACCTGGATGTCTGGTCAAAGTCTATATGAATTCAGTGGAAAGGTTCTTTTAAAGCAGAGTTTTAGGATCATCACCTTGAAAAGCTCCTGTAGATAAATGAATTATTCTCCAAAGTATTATTAACATTTTTGATGCATTTACAACCTTTGCACAAACACTGTCCTCTTCCACTCCACTTCAAAGTACATCTCAGTCTTCTAATTTCCAATTCCACTGAACAGCTCTCAACATGGATTTCATGCACATTTGGCCTGTAGTTGGTACTGACCAAGTTTCAGAATGCTCTTGGCTCTTTATTCCTGTAGCAATTCAGCTTCTGGCTTAAATATCACATTGGAGCCTTCTGGTTATGGGCTTTACTGACAAAACTAGGTCTCCAGCTTCCTTAAAACGCAAGGGCTGCTATAGCCCACTTGTGCTGTGAACTTCTCAGACTGCAATATTTTACTATTAATATGTTTAATCAAAGAACTTGCAGAATTTTCACACATTAAACAGCAAAGAACCAGCCTTGCCATTCTAGAGACTTCCCTTATTGACAGTTTTCTTTTTCTTTCTTATTGACATTTTTTTTTTGCACACAACTTCTTGATGCAGAACAAATATGCTGGAAAGAGTTGAAAATGAAGCACCGTTGGGCCTTGCTGGATTTCAAGACCCTGTACTCCAAAGAGTTGCTTTTTCTTTTCTTTTTTAGGGGTGGTGGGGAAGAAGGAAAAAAAATCTCTGGGTTTCTGCCAAAGTAACTAGCTAACTTCCAAGACATGTCTGTCAGTAAGTTCGCTCTGGAATTTCCTCTGCATGTACTGGAGGGTTCAATTTTTCCATAAAACCCAGCACTCACTATTATGTAAGGGGCACTGACAAATGTTTCTAGCTGGGCTTTGGGATTATAAACGCATTTGTTGGAAGACTGACAAGAGATAACAGACCAGATTCCTAAATCAGTAGAGCCACCCTGGATTCACACAGAGCAAACTCTCAGCTCTTTTACCTCACTGGGAATTAAAAAGAACTAGAAATAGAGGCCTGCAATTTGAGCACTCCACTCAAAATTATAATAGAGCTAAATAGGACTGAATTACATTTAAGTGTCATTAGCATATAAACGACAATGCAGTGACATGATACGTTATTGTTGTATTGCAGCTTTTGGCAGCGCTAGCCCAGCACCTGGGGTCTAGTGGTAAGCGTGCAAAACAAATGTGATCTGAAACATCCCCGAATATTGCATATTCGTGTACAACAGAGATTTCAGTGTCAGCACATTTTTCAGTTTTCACTAAGGGCTTGGAATGGCAGAGGGTGTTTCAAGGTCAAGGCAGGGAGACATTGGCAGAGTTATGCGTGGGAAAGCTTGACATTGCGATATGTCTGGCTGTAACCATTGCAGTCAGACTGACCTCCCCAAGAACCAAATTTATCTTGTAATTAAAAGGGGAAAGTAAAAGCAAACTGGCATCTGCAGCTAAGAAGTCCAACGTGTAATCATATATATAGAGAGAAACACACATACCATCTCTTCCATAAAAACCATACATACATGAGCATCAGCATGATTTGCAGAAGTAAAAGTAATATACCCAAGATGAGAAATACTGAGATATCTGTTTATGATTTTTTGCCCTCTCTTTTGTCTTTCTTGCACGACTATAGTGTTAGCTAAAGGATCTGAAGACTTGAGCTGGAGACCATCAATGGGACATATCCATTAAAGCCTCAGATGGAAACGTTCATTACTGCATTACTTTCTTATAGTTGATGTCTTCAGCATAGGTCTAGGCAAGTTGTGGCAGTGTAATGTGGCACCTAAATGTTTCCTAGATGTGTCTCTGTCATTTACAATAACCATCCTCGGAGCATGTAGGCAGATCCACTTCTGTGGCCCATTTGCTCCTGCTAACTGCAGTCATGGGGAAGAAAGGCCACTGGGCAGCCGGCTAACTAATGGGCTGCTGAGCAATAACACAAAGGAAACAGAAAGGAAATTTGACTGTGCTTGGAAGAGTGCAGGGCAGCACAGGAAGGTTTGATACTGCCCTGAGCCTGCCTCAGGCTCCTATCACTCATTAGAGTTTGCTTCAGGCCCTGTCTCCAGGCAGCAATTTACTGGTTAAAAAAGAAACGTAAGCAAAATACCAGAAAAAAAAAAGGAGGGGGAGGTTCATCATCCCTGTGCTACAGTCCCCAAACACAGGCTCTCATGTCTTGCAGGCAATGCCATGACTCATGATGCTCTGCAGGTCCCACTCATCCTCAAAGTGATAGGCTCAGAGCTGGGACGTAATTCATCCCAGTGAAATAATTCCTGCAAAAACCAGTTGTCCCCTTCATTTCCCTGGGTCAGAAGCCCTCCCTGGGACCAGCACCAGGTGCCTTGCTCATGCCAGCTCCGTTTGTACTCAGGCTGCCACAAATCCTACTGTCCCTTAAGACACCCTTGGAGAGAGACTCCTGTCACCTTTTCTGCCCGGTGTCAGCACTTGGTTGATGCAGAGCTAGCTGGAGGCTGCAAGGAGTGTGAGGCTTGTCCACACTGCAGAAAATGTGCTTTAAACTCCAAGGCCATCTGAGGTCCTTAGATATTCTCCAGTCTTTCCAATATCTATCTAGGGCAAGCAACAGAGTGAGAAAAGTGTGTGTACAGGCAGCTATTTTGCCATGATGCTATGCTGGAGATCTTTCTACGACACAGCACAGATATCATCTCCATGGCTCCATTATTTCAAGCTAGTCACACCGAGGGAAGGTAAGGGTGAAGTGAGCTGCATTACTGATAGGTAGAAGGTAAAAGTTCACAAGTCCACACGCACCAGGCACACGTGCCGAATACTTCATGAACTTGTAAGGATATGGTTTCAGATCACGTTGTTGGAATGCAGTCTGTGCTCTAAGAGCTTGGAGCCGGAAGGACGAGCGAGTGCTGCTGGAGGAGGTGACAGAGCTGAGGGTTCATGCGAGCACACTGTGCCCACAGGCAATGTGAAAAAGGAGAGAAATGGAAATGCTGGATTGGGGTAATGCTATTCTGGCAGCTTCCACTGCTGGAAGGGAGGTGAAAAGGAATGTGGCAAGCTACATTGCCACGTTCGCAAGCTACACTCAAATTGTGGTAGTTATTGATTCCATAGGGAGCAGGCTTGAGCCTTTCCTGTCTGCATCTACCTGGAAGTCATGACCAAATACCTGTTCCTTGTAGGTCACTTAGCCAGCTGATTCTAGTTAAAAATTCAATAGCCATTTATTCCCTCTGAATAAATAATAGTAATTCATATGGTCATAAACGATTTTTTTTTCCAAGAAAGCTCCCCTTGATATTCAGCCACTGGTTGTCAAACAGAGGCTTGTTTCCTTTCCTGTTAATAAGTACTGTCTTTTTTTTTTTTTTAATCCAGAGTTTTTGGAGCATTACATCACCAACCACGAAGTTATGTCAAGCCTGGATGGAGATAATTCACATCCTGTCAGGTCTGACATAAGAGAACAGGCTACCTTCCAACACGTTAAAATACGAAAGGGAAAGTAAAGTGGGTCTATTCTAGAGGAAACTCAGACTGGTGAATATTGGGCACATGGTTTGGGGAGGTAGGTGAGAAAGAAGTTTACATGGTTGACTTCCGTTTGCTTTCTTCTCCCTTCACTTCTACCGATGATGCCTCAAAAGCTTCATGTCATGACTACTGCCATCTAAACATCCAAAATGAGCAACAACTCTCACTATTACTCATTGGCAGATGCATACATTGGGATACTGTTTTGCCATTTCATCACAAAACGGGAAGGAAAAGTAAAACTCTGATCTAAAACAATCTGAGCCAGAAATTCCAAGTAATTTTGATCCAGAAATGGAAAAATGAGAAATGTTCTGTCATAAGCAACATTTAGCATCTTCTTAAAGCTCTCCAGCCGTTAGAGCTCCACAGGCTTCCAAAGCTATTTAGTGCAGCATTTAGTCCTTCTCACCATTTGGATGCTTTTTAAAAAATTATTAAAAATTAGATTTGAGCCTTCCTTGCTGTAATGCAGCTCCATTTCTTCCTGTCCTGTCAGCTCATGGCCATGGAGCAGATATCATTTCGTCTTCTTTACAGCAGTTTTTTTAGATGCTCAAATATAAAATATGGCTCATATGGAAAATAGCTTAATTGCATTCCCATTTAAACTAATGGGCACCAATTACTGATTTCACTAGATTCAGGGTGAGGCCAAAGCCTGAAATTTGCTCTTACTTTACAGTTACCAAAAAAAAAAAAGCAACTAGGAACTATAATTTCAGATTCTGTTGACCATATTTTTCCCTTAGGGCTCTATTTGACTCTGCTCTGCTCTGAGATTAAAATAAGAAAGAACCTAAATGTCTCACTTTATAAAAGTGACTATAACTTATCATCTGAACGGTTTTAAATATAAGCTATGATTACTTGAAATAAAACTCTTTCCAGAGATATGTCACTGTTATTTAGTGAGTGGGATTTAAGTTCTGCTCTTCCCTGAGATCTCTACTGTATCAGTGTAAAACTGATGAAAATCTAAGCAGTTAAGCAGATTTACTCTGGATTTACTAAAAGCAAGGGAGATGGAGTATGGCTCATGAATCTCCATCTGTAGCTGGCAAACTCAAAAAAAAATAGTGTTTTAGTAAGCACTTCAAATTTTGACCCTGAGTTACTACAATGTGACAAATTTCAAGGGCATCTGAAATGGGAACAGCTTTAAGATGAAAAACTGCGCAAGTTATTTCTATTTCATGTTTGTACTACAAACTCTTCGGAGTCCATCACATCCGTTTGCTTTCTGCTTTTTAATGAAGCCGTCAGAAAGCCACAGCATATTTAGTCCAAGGAATTCCAATAAAGCCCTTAGAAAGAAAACTCCAACATGCTATATCTGAAATGACAAGTGTGTTATTACAATCAAATGCAGGCTGACTAATGTTTATTTGGGGTTAGAGAGAAATGGCTTTTAATTCATGACAGCTGATTTTTTTCTTGTCAGAATAAGGATTGTTTACCTGTCTGAATCAAATTATATTTTTTGCATCTGAATAGTTAAGGGTGAGGGAAAGGCAAATATAACTGAGACTGGTTATCTTCCCTTTTAAAAATAAAAAACAGTTAAACAAAGAGCCATGTATTTCAAACTGAAAGCAAGACTATATTGTTATTTGTGTGGAGATATGGTGTGGAATTAAGTAAAGGCGACTGAAATGTGTTTTAGCATGTGCAGCACATAGATGTTTTTCAGTCGTGGATCAGATTTTCACTGCCTCATTTGGGGCACTTTATTGTTCCTCCAGTTTCATTTTCTGTGTAATTTGATCAAATTACAAGTTTATAGAAAAAAAAGACTTTACTTTGAAACTGTAAATGTGTAATTTCAAACTCCATTTTAATAATACACTTCTGAAACAAATTGAACCCATATTTGCACAGCTAAAGAGTTATGTTGATAAGGAATGAAATTTTCATGTGAAGGGTTATGTGCCTGTTCTCGTAAAAAAAGAAACAACGAGGCTCCATGTCTGATGATTTTGCTGTTTACCACCCCAATTTCGCTCTCTGCTATGCATTAGTATACTCATTAAGATAATCCTTTTTATCACAGTTAAGCTTGCACACCTTCAGCTCCAAAGTACATTCTGACACAGCAAGGTGAAGGCCTTCACAGACGGTACAGAAAACAGGCTTCTCCCTCCTTCCACCACTCCGTGTGCCACAAGGGGTGCCAACCCTGCTGGGTTCACCTGGATGCAGCCACTCCATCCTTCTTCGCTTCCTTCACCTTCACAACGATAGACTCGGCCATGAGCCATCTTAAACCGTCCCTAGAAATGCGATTTGCAGAAAAATGCTGCTTTGGTTACTAAAGTTAATGTATTGGAAATAATAATGAGTGGGAAGTAATCTTTCCAAGAAATACCCCTTTCGACAGGCCTTCGGCTGGGAAGATGTCAAGCTGTGGTACGAAGGCAGAAAGAAATGCAGAGACAGAGGCCGGAGTTTCAAAGTCAGCCTATTCAAGAGAGAGTATTGCTCCGTCTCTAACAGGCAGCCTTCTACCTCGGCACTTCTGCGTCTGGCACCATCAAACGGGGGTAGACTGACTGCGCTTCCAAGGAAATTCCCATCTTTCTGTGGTTCTTGACCTCAATTTACTGTGTTAAAAGGACATTTCTTAAATGAATCTAAATTTCTGTAAGACAGGAAAGAGAGTCAGAGGCCAGCAGGGAGTTTAAAGAGCCATGCCAGCATTGCAGATATGCTCCCAGATATCTAAGGCTTGGCAGATCGAGCATGGAAAAAAAGAGGGAGAGGAGAGCGATGTTTATGGATGCAGAGCCCATCATCTTCCTGCACTATGGACAGTATTTACTTCCAACTGTATTAGTGGAGGCTGATGCTGGTGTCGTTATTAGTGCTGTGCCCGTGTTTTGAATACAGAGGGCTTTTTTCTCCTTGTTACAACACAGTGCAAGAGGCAAAGCGAAGAGAAGAGAACATGTTTCAGAGCTGGTGATTACAAAGATGACCTTAAACAAGCCTTCTCTAAAACACACTCCCTGCTGGTGCTCACTGCTTGCAGATATGTTCAGTTCTGCTTCCACTTTCTAGGCTGGGCACATGAATTCATTAGGGGAGATCTGCCTCCAGCCTGGTGCTCAGAGAAACCTTCTTCTGACGCTTTGTTCCTTCTTTTAGCACCTCTCATTCAGGTCGCGATAGATGTGGTACGGTGCAGAGAGAACCACACGGGAAACAAGGACTTGAAGTTTTGGGGGGGATTTTCCTGCCGTTGCTGGATGCTTCTTCCAATTAAATGATCTGCAGCCACTGAAACTAATGGCAGATTTACATAACATTAAGTTATCCTGGATAATTAAAAAACAGCAAAGGACAAAATGTAAATCTGTAATTGAGAAAAAGCAAAAAAGAAAAACTCTACAGTACCTGCTTTAGAAATTACTATTGAAGTCAAGGGCTATGTGCCATAAAAATTACATTGCTATCAATGGCTAATCTAGCAGTACAGCAGGGTTTACCAAAATTAACAGGCAGATTAAAAAAAAAAAAGGAAAGAAAGAAAGAAAAAGGTGAACCCAATCAGGGTTTGGATCCCTTGTGGCACATGGAAGCCCACTATGATTACAAGAGACAGTCAAAGAAAAGATTTTTTTCTTTCAGCAAAAGACCTACGTAAGATCATTTTCCTGGGGGAATTATTTACTTGTTTTTAGACATTTATATTAAAAAAAAAAGAATTGGCAGTAGAAACACAGTAACACTCATTTTTACCTTTTTTATTCCACCAGAAAACTGTAAAAATGTCAAACCTACATTTTAAGCCCTCAGAAATAAATCTGCAACAGGTTCGTAGGTCAGTATGCAAGATTTCAGGTGATTATTTGAACCTTGGACAAGTTACAAATACTTCCTAGCAAAGCAAATGCAATAAATATCTCACCAGAAGAAATTTCTTTGCCTTCTTTCCCTGGGTGAAATGCAGATATGAAAATGAGGCCAAAACCATTACATTATGAGGAAGAATTTAAAAAATCAGTTTCAAGAACCTGAACTGAAAGTTAATTTCAGGCTTTGTGTGAGTTTTTGATGAACATTTATGGAGCCACGAACCATTTTACTCATCTCTACTAAATTCAGGTTGCATCTGCTAAGTCAGTCAGCAAAAAGCTATTACAAATGTGAAAACCAGAAAAGCCTCCGCAGAAGGTTCAAAACCATTTCTCATTATTCATCGTTTACGTGAACTTGAAAGCTTGTTTTCCTTCTGTCTGGAAACATAACATACAAGATCTAAATCTTCGATTCCTAGCACTTTGAGTTCCCGTTCTATTGGAAATTCTTCTCGAAGCTCCGTGGGGCGTGTTGGGGCTGGGACGCAACAGCCGGCTAGCTTGTCTCCCATGACATGCCTCCCTCTTGGAGGCAAAGGATTTATATCCTATATTTATGAATAGTGAAAGTGAGAATAACGACGAAGGGGGAATGACATATTTCCCCCTGCCATACTTTGTCACCCAGAGCTGTTAGAGCTCCAAGCAGTCAAATTTGTTTAGGCCTGCAAAGTGAGTGATGTGCCCTTTTCTCCGAGGTAAAGAGGTATTTGCAGTGGCATGAAGTGAGCTGGGAACGTTTCTCGTAACGTCGCCCAGAGGAAATAGCACCATGCACAACTGGCTTTTTGTGCAGAAAACTATATTAAAAGAAAAAAAGAGTGAGGAAAAAAGAACACACATAGACTAAAGCTATATTTATAAAGAAGAAGAAGGAAAAAGAAAAAGACGACGTATTTCAGCCCTTGTTGAAACGCCTGAAAAGTTTCCCTGTGACACTAAATGATCTAAGTCATGTCTCCAAAGAGTAGCTCATCATTTCTCAGACAACAGCAGGAATTTGTGGCTGACCTCCTGAGGGAAATGGTCAACTTTCTCCATCTTTCCTCTCCATGCCAATGTTTGCCTTTAATTTATGTTGGTCAGTTGAAAATGGAAAGTTCAGCACCAAAGCTGAACTGGGGGAAAAATACAGCATGAGAAAGAACTTGTTTGTGGGATATGTTTTCAAGCGGACTATGGTTTTACATAAACTAACTTTCCGTATTCCTTCCAGCCTGTTTATCACCTCGGTGTGGAGCAATTGTGAGTGCACTACCCAGATGGAAAAATGAAAGGCTGCAGTAATTGAGGTCAGTTGTTGTTACTCCTAACTGTTTGCAAAGGGTTTTTTACAAGCTGTCAGGCCACCTCCATATGGTAAGAAGCTCCACATCTATTCTAGCCACTGCACCATGTTTTCTTTCAAAATATCATAGAGGAAACATATTGCATCGAAAAAGATATAAGCAATTTTCAATGAGAGTTGGATGCTTTGACTTTGTGACGCACTTTCATATCTCAGCCATAATTCACTTGTAGGTTTGTCCACAGCGCTGTTTAAAAATTGTCCTCAAAGTAACACATGCAGTGTACATACCTCAGAAATGAAGCCAAAGAAAATAAGACGTACAAAGAAGAGAACACCTCAAACTGAGGTGGCAGCAGTTTATACTCCAGATTGTGACAAGTAACCGCTGGGGAGGCTCTATGTGCTGTTCGTTGACCCTGCTTTAGCGAGATTTGTTGGGGGGGGGGGGTGACCTCTGCTGAAGGGTTGGTAGATACTGGGGGCACAGTGGTCCCTTGTGTCTCATCTCCCATGGATTTCTGGAGCTCCCTCGCAATAGCACCAAGAGCCTGGGCCTTTCCCTAACAGAAATGAATCTCCATGTGAGACGGGAGAACGGAAAGCATGAGCCTTCCGCAGCTGCTTCTCCGCAAGGTCAGCTGTTCAACCGCTGCTAGCGGTGGCTGGAGCTAGCCTGGCCACCGGTTTTGGGCAGAGCTGGGCTTGAGCATGTGCTTGTACTCTGGTGTCCCACTGCACCGGAGGAGCCACTGCCGCGCCGTGATGACACGCTCCACAGGGCTGCATGTCTGCGAGGGCTCCAGAAGAGCACTGAGGATTTACCGCTCCAGCCTACCCCCGGTCTGTTTATACCTCCTCAGACATGGTTTTTAACTTAAGCTAAATTTAAAATAATATCTAACCCGAGACAGCCCCTTGAGTCGTGTTACTTTATCCACGTAGGAAAGACGGTATTGTAACGAGAAGCTTGATTTCAGCAAATCACACCTCCCCTCAGCGGGTCCCAGCCTGCCGTCCTGGGCCACGCAGCCAGGCTCCCATCACCACCATGTGACACCTCGCCAGACTTTGATTTGGAAACACCCAAGTCTCCCTCCTTTTCAGATGCATGCCTAGAGGAGCAGCTGCTGGCGGTTCAGCCCAGGCAAGAGCAAGTCAGTGGTGTTGGAAAGAGGGAATGATTTCTTTGGGACTATGTGCCTGCAGACCCCAGGGGGGCTCATCTTGTCTCCTGTGTGATCAGCCACCAGCACAAACTCCGCAAGTGTTAAAGTCACATGCCTTTGACCCCTCAGCTTTGCTTACTGCTTGATGACATGTAAGAAAATGATGCTCACCTTCCTCAGCAAGCTGGACAAGGGAAGCCCCTGACTGTCTCATCCTCTGACTCCGGATCACGGACCTTGACAGAAGCAGAATAGACCCTTGCAATCCAGTCTGCAAACTGCACTGATCAGTTACTGATAGAAGCAAACTTTCTGGGGCAGGGTCTTTCCTCTGGAGTGATATATTATGTACACAGGCTGCTGAGGATGGCAAACCTTTCCCTGATGCCTGCACGTGAGCTTGCTGGCATTTCAGCCGTGGTGGGTGCACTGAGAGTGGGCAGAGGTTGCTCCCATACCACAGGGCATCTGGGCACTGTCTTTAACAGCCCTCGCAGTAGCAATTTGGGATCAGTATATGAAATATACTATTTTCACACATCTAGTGAATGCCACAATAAAAAAAGGAACTGGTGCAGTTTACGACTGGACCTCATGCTGAGTCCAATTAAACCTACTGTTTCCAATCAGGTTTAATGTGAGGATAAAGTGAATGCTCCCTGAGATTTGGAGGAGGATAATTTGTCAGTAATAATAAGTGTAGACAAACAGGATGTTCCACAGTGCAGGGGCCTGATTAAAACCAAATGTGTTTCCAGGGATCATCTCGAAACTCCTGGCAGCAAACGGAGTCAGCATTACTTGCAAGTTGCAGCATTGCTTTTGCAGAGGTTGGCGACGTTTGCAATTATTCCAAAATCCCGTGCAAAAATAGGAGCCAGGCCATTGGGTCACCCAAGAGCTGTCTGTCTCCTTGCCTTTTTTTTTTTTTTTTTTTTTTTTTTGGGTGGGGGGACACAATTCAGTTTTATAGCCTGTCAATGCAAGGACATCCTAACAGGAAAGGGAAAAAGTCTTGGGTTTTCAGCCTGGCCCTATCCTACTTCCTGACAAGAGCCTGTCTAGCTGTACTTAACATTGGCAAAAGTACATTTCCTGATCAAAATGGAATTTCCTACAAAAGGTGAATTCTTTCATGATGAACTTCACCGTGGAAACAAAATTGGCAGCTGTCAGATTGTGGTCCAAAAAGTCCCTTCAGCTTTGGGGGAGTTTATTGAGAAGAAACAAAGAAGGTTTTAAACAATCCCAGGCTTTGGATTTTAAATTAGACTAAAGATCATTCTAATAACTTCTTTCCTTAGGGGATGAAGAGGGTGAGTTTCCTAAGAAGGATTTTCTCACTTCTTGGCCAGATGGGAGACTCAGTAACTCAATGCTTGTTAGTTAAGTTATAGTCCCTGAGAAATCAGTGGTTACCTGTTGCTGGAGAACTGCTTTTGTTCATTAGAGACAAACCAGCCTGAGGTCAATGTGCAGAACAGTTAACATACTAGCAAACCACTAATTAACCTAACACAGAAGCGGGAGCCCGCTTCCAAAATGTGTCTCTAATTCGCCTTCGCTCAGTGTTTACAGCAGCACAAAGGCTCGTGTGTAAAGGAGCGGCTGTGGTGAGGCCACGGCGGGGGGTTCTTCCATCGCGGGAGCATTTCCGCAAGGCTGAAGAAGCCTGGAATAGGCAAAGGGCAGAACACGAATGTACGTGCAAAACTGGATGTCATGCCCTATTGACATTTACCCTATCGCTCTGGAGCGCGGCGTCCTAAAGGGACACCCCTTTGAGTTGTCTAATCCGGATTCACCGGTTTGCCTTCCAGGTGAGTCTAGCTCAGTGGAAAGCTGCTCTCTAGACCTCCTCTCTCCATCTGTTCCAGAAGCACTGGCTTTTTTTTCAAGAGATCTTGGGAAACACAGAAGTGGACAAAAATGGAAATTCTTTTGAAAGTCTCCATTTGTGACTGCTCATTTGGTGGCATGCACAGTGCTTTACTCCAATAACCTGTCCCCTTCTTACTTCACAGCTTCTCATTCTTTAGTGAATTCTTCTGCTTTGCTTTTATAAAACTTTAAAGGCATCCCTTTTCTACCATTCCTGAATTTCTGCAGGCTTATTGCCTCTTGCTGGTGCTCTGGTAGTCCCCAATCTTCTTAGGAGGATCTCATGAGATCTTTTCTGCATCCCCAGGACCAAAAGCCACCATGGCTGTTCCGGCAGCTCAATATTACAGCTTGTATATTAAAAAAGAAAAAAAAAAACATTCAAAACTTGAAACAGGGAATGAACCTGACCATTGGGGTCCCAAACACTCTCATGGCTGAGTTCCGCTTTAAAAAAAAAAGAAGCACATATAGGGAAATGCAGAAGTTTCTAGTCCCAGAGTGGCTCTCTGACGTGGTTTCTGGGATCTCTACTATGAAGGTGCTTTGGAGGAGAAGAGTTGGACAGGCACTGAGCATGCGTTGGGAAAATGATCAGTGACAGCCCTTCTCACTCCTCTCATCTATAAGCTAAGGTGAGATAACAAGGCTCTAGACAGTTTTCTTCCTGTGGGGTTAGGGGATAAAGCAGTCCTGATGAAACGGGGAGCTGAGCAAAACGTCCAGGAGACAAATGCAAAAATGCAAAGTCCTGACTTATTTCAGTCTCAAAGCGGGCCACATTTCTCCAGGAAGAGGAAGGGGCTATAGGACAGAAACCTCCTGCCTGCCTTGCACCCTGGAGTGAAAGCAAGTGAATTCACAGGATTCTTCCCCAGAGCACAGTTCTGAGGGCTTGAGCTGCACAATGTCTGTTTTGAGAGGCTTGGAAGAAATCAAACCCTAGGAAGAAGAGGTTTTGGGGTAGCTGGAGATTTACACATCTCCAGCATAGAGAAATGCAGTTTCAAAAAGCAGACTGTAAATGAAGAAGGGAAAAACCATCAGTAAAGACAAAAGACTAGTCCTGGGTGGAAGAATTTCCCTTGAGAAAAAAAAAAAAAAAAAAAAAAAAAAGCTTGTGGATAGAAGTGCCAATCTGACACGGGCACCCATGCTTCTCCTCCTTCTTGATGAGGAGTGACAACTGCAAACACATACTTTCAGATGGCAGCAACTTCTCGGAAAACCACATGGTGTATCTTAGCCAAGCTGCCCCAGACAAATAAATGGTTTGATTTAATTTAGAGCCACAGCTCGTTCCCAGAGAAGGGTAATTGGATCCACAGAAAAAAAGCTGAAAAGGGGGCCTGAGATAAAACAAAGGAGGCAGCTCTGCTGCATGCGATGCTTGTTTTCTTCAGTGGAAGTTTCTTAAGGAACAAAATCTCTTCTCTGCACAACAGGGCAGTTTCACTGACCTCATTTCCTGCCACTGCTCCTTCTCCTCTGTAATGGGCAACCATCCTGGCTTTCTCTTCCTACAATTAAATAAACTAAGCATGAAATAAATGCTAACATTCAATGCAAGAAGCCTGCAGGTGGAGAGCTGCCTTGTACTGGAGACCCCTGCAAACACACTGCAACGTGGCTGTAATATCACCGTTCCTGCTGCTACTGTCCTGTAGTGTCCAAATGCGGCACGTCCAACTATTTTGAGAGGGTCCCTTAGGTTTTAGCCACCAGACAGCTTCAGCTGGCGCAACAGGGAGGCTGGGAAGGAGGGCGAGCTGCCCATGCCTTGCCTCCTTCCTCCCGGCTCCGCGGGTCAAAGAGCCCGGGAGGAGGAGAGGTGGGTTATCAAATGCTGGCCGCCGTTCCGCATGGTCCGGCCGCGCTGGCTCTCAGCAGGACACCTCCAGCACAGCGGCAATAAAACTGGAATTTGGTCCCTCGTGTGGGCTCGAGGGAGGCGGTGGGGGAGGAAATTAAGGCCATGTGCTCGCGGGGTAAGCAAATGGTTTTGGTCCTGGGAAGATGTCAGGCTTCTCCAGAGCAGGTACCATGGACAGAGTACCACAAATGCCACACGTGCCCCGCAGGCGGCCGCCGGCTCTCCTGGTGACAGAGCCTTCATTAACCCATAAATAAAACCGAAAAAACGAGTCTTAAAAAAAAAAAAAAAAAAAAAAAAAAAACCACGCAAGCACAACCAGATCTCAGTACTTCCGAGGTGCCGGGAGAAGCGTATCCAGATCTGAATCTTGCTTCAAATCTGGTTCTTTCTAACATGGAGCGATCCAACGGTGACGTTTCTCGAGCTGTCACCGCTTCTGCCTGGCTGGGGAGCTGTGCTACCTGCATAAACGCAAGAGACGGGGAATTTGCAGCTCTGGGCTGGCTGGGGAGCAGTGGGGAGGGGGTAGCACTGCTTTTTAAGACCCGAATGTGAGTAATTTCTTTGTCCTTTCTCCTTCCCTCCACTGTGCATTATTAATGCTCAGTTCTGGGCTCTTCTTCCCTAGATCTGACACAGAAAAATCTGAGGCAATTCTGAATTAGAAAGTGGCCGTTTGAAATTTTAAGGTATAATATAAACATTTCACTCAGTGCTGGATTTATTTTTTACAACCAAGTACTGTCAGTATCTTTGTTTAAAATCCGGGCAGAATATTCAAAACTGTTTATACTTTTTTAAAAAAACAATGACCTATTTAAATGTCACTGTGATGTTTGCAAAGAGAAAATTGGAGATATTTCATCTTTTCTCTCTTCAACCCTGAAGACTGTAACTGGGTCTATTTACAAGACTGTTTTATTATTATATATCCCCCGCAAAATGAGTGTTCATCCTAGGAATTATTTTAGGGAGATTACTTTTAATAAGATCCATAAAGTTATAAGATACATACAAAATAAATTAAGCAATTTTTAGTCCTTCGCTTTAGGCTGAAATTCTCTCCGCCCTTTCATGACTGGAAAATGAAAAAGATTTTTAGCTTTCTTCCCACATGGGAAAAAAGGTGTTTACTTTAGAGGAGGACCTTCCCTTCACTGTGTATTTTAGCTCTCTTCTGCAAAATGCCAGCACTGGACAAAATAGTAAGGAGAGAAAGACATCCTGACAGCATACTGCAGATCTTTTCAGCAGTAGGCTTCTTGAAAATGGAAGCTGCATATAAAACTCTCCTTCCAACTTTTAACTAAGAGCAAATGCACGCAGATTCCGCTAGAGGGTATTGCTTGGAGCGAAGCGCAGCCGCGGGTGCCCGGACCGGCCACGCTCCCCTCGGCAGGTGGAGCGGAGCCGGGGCCGACGTGGCCGGTGCCGCTTTCGACCCTACCTGCAGGTCATAACGCACTCAGAGTTGCAAGACAGCGTGCAAAGGGAAGGAGAGACCAATTCAGAAATTTATCCTAATGAAAAACTGTTAATTATAAAGTGGGTAATTGCTCTTAGATTCATTTCGATTAGATATGATCAGAAGAGAGGTGCTATACAGGAGCAATAGTGCCAGCTTGGTCTTTCTTGTGTTTTCATTCTTTTCCTTGCTAGCTCCTTTGGCTGTTGATAAACCTCCCTAGTCTTTTAAAAGTTTAGCTATGAAGACCTGGGTTTGTTTGGGTTTTTTTTGAACACTTTTCTTACAAAACACGAAAAAAAAGGGGGGGGAAGAAAACATAAAATCATCTGGAGCCTATGGAATTACTGCTGGGTTGTGTTGCACTCAACAGGTCAGCAATTATAGCTTGAAATATTGAGTGGCAGGAAAATTTATGTCTTACCTTGGTACTTTTTTTTCATTTTGAAAGCACAAAAATATATGAAATAGTTAAACCCTTCTGTGGCAGGCTGAGGGCCAATGCAATCTAATGTGATTACAAGGCAGGGGGTGCTCAGGGTCATTGTGGATCCCAAGTGGATGATGGCAATAAACTACTTATTGGCCCATTCACTTGCTTTTTAGCACCTTTACCAAGACCAAATGCAGAAGAGGAGCAGAATGGGGGATGTTTTTTTATGAGATCACAGAAGGGAGCTGTCAGAAGCCCTCAGAACTAACATTTTAGGACGGCAAACCTATTGCTGTTCAGTCTTGGCTGTCAATCATCCAGCTTACTGCAAAGGGAGTGCTGGGCAAACTCAATTTTTGAGATAACAGGCAGGACCTCATGGAAGGCCAAGCTAAATGCACTTCAATAATTGGCAAATTTAGGCACAGAAGGGCAAATTTAGGCCCTCCTTTGGGAACCTAGGTTGCCATAGCTCTCAAAGACATCCTTGTGTGTTGGGTCCTGAAAGCCTTCTCCAGCAGAGATATCAATGCCCTCAAATCTTATGGCCCTCGATGGGGTGTGATGTCCCACATGGGGTAGGACAGTGTCTTATTCCCTGATGCTGCAGTTATTGCTTGTGTGACTATGCTGGTAAAGTTAATGAGGCTCCGCACTCAAGTAACGACTGCTGAAGCAAGGCAGACTGCAAACGTAGGACAATAATCAGCCCAAAAGAACTGGAATTGAATACTTTTATTTTATTAATATCTTTCCTCATTTAATTCAGTGGCAAAACTCCCCCTGCTCTGGGGCATTGGATTTTAGTCTCTTCGTGAGGATAGGAAGGTAGTGAGACGATATGCACAGCCTTATCCTTAGAGCTGCCAGCTATTGAGAAAAAACCTTCTTTCTTTCTAATCTGGCTCTGTTATATTGGGATTAAGTTAAGGCATGTGAGATTCCTTTCATTTCTCAGCCTTGAACTTTGAGTGTGTCATATTAGGGAAAGTTATGACCTGGCTTTCACATGAATACTTCAGTCTAGTGTTCTTATATATTCTGCTGCCAGCTGAATTGTAGTATATTAAGGTTTTATAGACGGATCAGAAAGGGTGCTGTTCTAAAAATGTGCAGCGTAAACTGAAAGAAAGGGTTCAGATTGCAACTGTCTTCTGCTGATTATTTTACTTTCTTCTGGAAAAAATCATACCAATACTCCTATTTTTCAACAGCCCCCCACCTTGAATGCCGGACCCCCTCTGCAGCAAGCAGAATGGCTTATGTTATAGAAGGGAGAGCTGTTCAGAAAGGACCAATAGTAAATGATCATTTGCCAATATCCTTCTGAGTCTTTTGGGTTTTTTTTTTTCTTTTCTTTTTTGTTTTGAAGGAAATGCTAAAATTTTCATTGATTTCAGTAAGAACCTGACAGAGGCTCTTACTTGAAAGACAGCATGGCATTGGGATGAGCACAGCAGGCTGGGGTGCAAAGAACCCATAGTTTAATTCTGGGGTTTACCACTGAAATTGCATCTTGGAAGAGCCTCTTTCTTCCCAGTGCATTAGTTTCCTCATCTATAAAAACAAAAATAAATGCTATCAATTTTTGTAAAAAGCTTTGAAATTTATAGGTATTATATAAGACCTAGAAATAAGAACAGGACATCATTCAAGTTGCATCCTGGAACAGCTTTTGCTGCTGTTGTTGTTGCTTTAAAGAAAGTCTTGGGTTTAGGCACTCTGCTACATGGCAATACGAACTGCATGAGGACCTCCTTAAATACAAGAATATAATTGTGCTAAAGAGAAAGACTCAAGATACAGGACCTAGATCTTGTTAATTCTCATTAATCTATGTTGTATTCTCATTAATATAATCCATGTAGACCAGCCCGTTCATAGTTATTTCCTTCAGGCTGTTTGCTTGATGTTCCTTCCTGCAGGGTCCAATCCAGAAGATGCTCAAATCCATGGGAGAGTTGCCAGCGGCTTTGCTGTGAGCTTACTGTGTGGACCAGAAACTGTTTCAGGCTCGCCAAGAGTTGGCAAGATTAGGTCCTCTTTTCCAATATACATTCGTCTGGAACATATATATAAAGCTCACTTCATCAGCAACCTATATATATGGTCAAATGTTGAATTTTGTCAAAAAAATTGCAGAAAACGCACCACATATTATGAGCTATATCACTCCATGCAAAAAATCTTTTATTTGTGCTACGAGAAACCAACAATCCCAAAACCTTAAAATGCACAACATTGCAATCCACAAACAGCAGCAAGACATAGGTTTCTCTGGGCTGGTCAGGTTGGACTGGATTAAATTCTTCGGTCTCAAAGGGACTAGATAAATATTTTCCTATAGGGGTCAACAGTCTCAGCCTCTCAGTCTTGCTAAAGAGGCAACCGTGGGTTTAATGGCTAGATAGATAAGCCCTTATCAAAGGGACACAACACTTAGCTTTACAGTCCGCACACTTATTTACCGATTGCTAATGGCTACTAGGTTTATGGCACTTTAGTCTCAATTGCGGGGAGAACAGCCCCGGTTATTTGCGGCTGGGAGCACGCCTGGGAGCGCACCGCCTGCCTGGCTGAGCCTGGGACGGGATTTGGGTCGGAAACAAGAGTTTGAGTGGGAAGCTGGCCCGAGACGCGTCTTCGTCGCGCCGGAGCACTAAAAGCGGCTGCGGAGCCTGCTCGGCCGGGCTTCGTGGCCGAGAGTCCAAATCACCCGGCCGACAGTGCCTACACTGCAAACTTGTCCTTCTGCATCGTGTAAACGATTAAGATCGTTAGTTTTGGCTGGAAACGAGATCTATGGCATGCAAACCGCTCTGCTGTTTCTGTGGGCAGAAAACGCACACTCCTGCTGTAATGTTTCTGATTATTTTTTTTGCCCTTTGTTCATAAAAATGACTGAGTTATTGCATAATACAGGAATTAAGGAAGAGGGGGAAGTATATCATATAGATGGAAACGAAGACAGCTTGTCAATTATATAGGTAAATGAATGCTCGGTTCTCTTTTTTGAGCAATTTCTCTATAAAACTGATTGTCTAAGCAAAAAAAGAAAAAAGAAAAAAATCTTTTTTGGGCAAATAAATAGTTTGCCTCCTCTATCCAGCATTAAAAAAAAAAAAAAAAAAAAAAAAACAAAAAAACTTCAGACACTTCCTGAATTTTTCTCCGGATTTTGTATGCTTGCAGTTTCTTAGGTTAAGAAAATCTAGTTTTCAAGGTTTGGGGTGCCCTGGGGGTACAATGAGCTCGGATGTCAAATGCATCAAATAACTAATGAAGGAATTTCAAAGGCTTCCGAAGTGTCCATAGCAGCAATCTGCAGGTTTCACGGAGGGAAAGCCCATCGTGGCTGCAGTTTGTTTTGTCTGACGGCTTTCCGGGTTCTTCAGCACAGGTCTGCTGTTTTATTCCGATTTTACATCGCTCTTAAGTACCCCATTCTCTCTGTCACAGGGGCTGAAATAAATTCAAGTCATCGTATCATAAAGTGTGCTAAGTGTCAGTATTCTCGGGAAAGGGCAAAAGGGAAAAAAATGTGTCATACATTAAAGGAGGGCTTTAGCAAAAGGACTCGGGAGGTTAAAACGATGTGGGGGGAAATCCGTACCGAAGGAGGCATTTTGCTGTGTGCAGGTCTTGTTTGCGGAGGGAGGGAAAGCAGGACTGGCCCTTTTCTTCTTCTTTTTCTTCTTCTTTTTCCTAATTGCTATTATTCAACTTACTTTTGGCGAAATAAAAGCTTCCTTCTGAGGTTTCAGCTAACCGAGGTGCGCAGGAAGGTGCCAGGGAAGGGTGGGAGGCTGCGGCGGCCCCGCAGCTTTCGCCCAAGCCGGGCCGCTTGGCTCTTCCCGAATGTTTTTTTGCTCGGTCTCTGCTCGGCGAGGAGCAGTACCAGCAACGCACCCGCGCCTGGAGCTAGCGCTGTTCCCCCCCCTCCGCCGCTCCCGGAGACACAAGCCATCAGCGAGGAGCTGCTGTTACCCAGGCCGGTGTCTGCTGCAAAAACCTCGCTGGCAGCCACCTCTGTCATTTGTTACGAGCTCTTCTCGCCTGCCAGATGAAAGGCATCGTCCATTAAAAAAAAGAAAAAAAGAAAAATTATGCCTATCTCCGCCGGGCCGCTTGCGGTCGGTGCCCCGCGGCGCTGCCCCGCTCGCTCCGCGCCGGCAGGGCCCGCGGGGCAGCGCGGTGCCGCGGGCGGCGGCGCAGGGCGCTCGGGCCGCCCCTCTTGTCACGCTTAGCACAAAAGGGCTATTGTGGAGCCCACGGGTCGGCAGCAGCAAAAGCTTTCCGAGGGCCCACATCTCTATGTGAGGTTATAACAGCAGTGTTAATCTTCTATTCAGTGTTTACCGAGCCAGCTCATCCGCGGGGCGGGTGGAAGGCAGCCAGCTCGCCAGAGAACGGGCTTTATTAAAAAACGCGGAGCTGTGTTGCTTTTAGCAGCGACCCCGCCGCGGTGCGCCGCGCTTCTCGGGGCTGCGGCTCCCCGCGCCCGGCTCGCCCAGGGCAGCCCCGGCCCCGGCCCGCCTCGGGGGGGGGGAAGGGGGTGGCGGGGGGGGGGGGAGGCCGCACCCCCCCACCCCCATGCTGCCCCCCTCCTCCGCCCCCCTCCTCCCTCCCCCCGCCGCGGAAAACCCCGCTGCGGGATTTAGCGCGTTACCTTGCGCAGCCGGGGACGTTTGGCTCGGGACGGGAGGCCGAGGCCGGCAGCGGCCGCCCGCGGCAGTGCTGAGCCGCGGCTCCCGCAGCCCCCCGGGGCTCGCCGCGGCGGCGGCGGCGGCGCGCCGGCTCCGGGCTTTCTGCGCTCGCTGCTTTCGCTCACGTAGCTTTTATTTATTCCTGTATTTGTTTGTTTTACGCAAGGGTGGGGGGAGTCTTTCGGCCCGTGCCAGCAGGCAGAAATCCCCGTTTCGAAACGGGAAGGAAAGGGGGAGGGAAGAGCAAACCCGCCGCGGAAAAGTGCGGAGGATGCAGGGGCGAGAACGGGGCACCAAGAAGCGCCTCGCCCCGGCGCGCTCAGCCCCGTGCGCAGCGCCTTTCCGCCCGACCCGCGCGGAGCCCGTCCCCGCGCGGGGGCGGCGGCTCCGCGGGGGCGCCCGCTGCCGCGGCGCTCCGCGGGGGCAGGTGCCGCCTCCTGCCGCAGCGCAGGCGGCCCCGGGCCCGGCCGCCCCTGCCTTTGCTGGGCTGAAAATGAGCAAAACCGGCCGGGAGATGCGCGGGGCTGCGCGCCCGCCCGCCGGCCCCGCTCCCCTCCCCGCGCGGCCGCTGCTGCCTTTCCTCGACGGGCTGTTTAGTTAGAGATTTTGCCAACTTCCTGACGGTTCGTTTTCTAATTCTGAAAAAAAAAAAAGGAGAGAACCGCATTTCCTTTTTGGCTTAAGAGGGAGAGAGAGAGAGAGAAGCGGAGGCTGGGGGCTGGTGGACTCATCAAGCTGTATGTACTGGACTTTTCTCTTTCCTCTCCCCCTCCGAGCCCGTCTCGAAACCTTCCTCCTCTTCCTCTTCCTCCCCTCCAAGCCCCGGGTTTGCACCGTCTCCTTCCCTGCTCTCAAGCTTCTGCCTTGCAAAAATGCAGCTGGGACGAGACCCCGGGCAGAGAGGGATGCAGAGCAGATCTGCTCTGCGGGGCTGCCTCGTAGGCGCTTCTGTCCTAAATTTGATTCTTTTGCCTTAAATAGCTGAAAAAACCCTTATTTCTCTCTGCCCCCCCCCCGTGTTTTATTTCCGATTTCACGTCCTATCCTTTCAGTTCTTGTGGCTACAACAAGAGATCCAACTGCAGAAAGAAAAGTAAACATGGAAATCGATTCCATTTTTTTAATTATTATTATTCACTTCAGTTTTCTGTTGTTGGGTATGTTTGAGTTTATTTTAATATTTTTTCGATTGTTTTTTGAGGGCAGCAAAGCTATTTTGCAGCATTTTCCCCCCAGCTCTACTAGCTTTTATTGCTACTTTTAAAACCATATCATTTTTATGGTTGATTTTCATCCCTAACCCTACTATATTAGAATAAGCTTGAAATGGGTAGTGATTGCGGGACACCCAGCTTAGAATAAGCACAGCACTCTTTAAAGAATGACTTCCCCCCCCTCTTCTAAACTATTTTGTGCAGTCTGATGTTTATCATTTAAATCAACAGTGACTTCAATAATGTCTGCGGCAGGTCAGGAGCTGAGGACACGAAGGGCCCTATCCAAGACCTCCTGAAATCAGCAGGAACTTTGGATCAGGCCCTAAAGAAATAAATTAGAGAAAAATCCTGGGTATAGTGTGAGGGAAAATATATACGAGTCAGAGAGAATGGTGCTTTGTTCAGCTGCAACAAGGAAGGGGTAGAGTAAAATTCAAACTGCTTTCTAATGGTCTTCCATCTGAAGGTATTTAACTAGGGTTGAAATCTTAAATCATCTTCAGATTAGGGCCTGTTTTGGGCGTTAGTCTCAAAGGTTAGTCAAACTCTATTTGCTACCTGGGTAAAAATGCAGCATGATTTGAGTTTGGAGGACTGAGCCCTGGAGCCCACTGAGTCCTGTGCCCAAAGTCTCCCCTACACTTACCTCTATGTGTATAAATAAACACGCACATTTTTGTCAGCACTGACGCGTGCCTGCCTGTCTGTGGATGTGCAAAAGCGTTTCTGGAAAGGTGCAGACACATATATTTTAATACTATTGCTAACTGTATAGGAAAGAGATACAACATGCACTGCAAAGCGCAGTTTAAGGCAAGGTTTATTCTGCTTTTCTGTACGCCGGTCTCCGTTTCTCTCTGCGGAGACGTCCGCAGACGGCCCTGCGTGAGCAGCGGGGCCAGGGGGTGACCGCCGCGTACGGGTGCACCGGCGCGTCGTGGGGCCGGCGGCGCGTGGGTCTGGCCGTGGGGGTGCGAGCGAGGCGGGGAAGACGACAGCGAGACACGACCGCGCATCCAGGAGCAAGGCTAAGCTCCTCAGAGGGCATTTCTGCCTTTCTTTGCTAGTGGGTCGCTTCCTCGAGTTTTACATCAGTGGGGAATTTCTACCACGATCATAAATCCAAACTCCCGCATCGGACGTGCACCCCGCACAAAACCAGCTTTCGGGGGCACGTGCATCTGCCTGGGAGACAGGGACGGGTTGAGACAACGCTACTCATTTCAAGTGTTGACATCTAGCAAGGAAATCAAAATATTTGTCCAGCCTTTGCTACAGGATTTTGTTATTCTTCCATCGAAACTGTTGCTTTGTAAATCTTTTTTAAAGCTGTTAAACCGAAGCACAGATTGCTATCAGGGAAATCTGCCTCGTGCTGGGGTGCCTGCTCTCTCCGTTAGATGGCATTGCGACTTTTGCAGTGCAAGCTGCGCAGAGCAGCTTCGTGCGCTCGGGACCGGTCCGCTCATGCTGCAAGGGCTTGTATTTGCATTGCAGTTGAAAGCATATTTATCTTTTCAGCACTTGTTATGTACTTATAGTACAATTTACTTTATCAACAGACAGTTTAATAATTTTTATCGGCTGGGCTTCTGTATCAAAATTCAGAATTAATGCCCTCTCCCTATAAACAGCATGCATGTTGCATCTGCTTTTTTGCAGGTAGAAGCATTATAAAAATAATTGGTTACTATGTTGTACTTAAAAAAAAAGGAACATAACAGGCCAGCATAAAACATAACATAATATGTTATCATTTCCTGTTTTCCAAAGGTTTGAATACCTGACGATTCACCCTAGCCGTGCGAGGTAGCCAGCGTGCTTGGGCAAACGGATTTCATACGGCTACAAAGTGCGGCTCTGCTGCACATTGCTCAAAGGCACGACAACACCAGGAAAAAGACAGGTTTTTTGAGCATGTTGGATCCGGGGGATTATAGCTGTTATTTTAAATAGTAAAAATAATTACAACTCCAAAAAAAGAATGAGATATAAATCAATTAAAAAAAAAAATCTACTTTCTGCTCACTTTAACGTTCTGTCTGTGGGAGCTCTCCTTTTACAGGTCAGGACAGCATTTTTTTGAATTTGAAAAAATCCTTAAATTGCAGAAAAATCCACTAATTTTGTTTGCAGAGGTAGTTTTAACCATAAAATAATTAGCCTAATTTAATTTACACTGGTGAAATTTCATTAACCAAATTAGAGCCAGTCCCTTATTTACAGTGAGGTTGGTAAGAGCAGACTCGGTCTCACACAGTTTGCTATTGTTTGTTTTGTTTTGTTTTTTTCCCCTGACTTCTTGCTGTCATTTAATTTAAAGGGCAGACTTTGTGTTTATACCCATTTAGGAAAAATGTGCTAAAGAACTAAATCTGCATTTTAATCTCAAGACACTGTCTTTAAAGAAGGAATTCCCAAGAAGCATTTAAAACATTCTGACTCACAGGGAAAGATCAGATTGTGTATTTTGTCAAAGTTACGAATGGTAAGCTGTGTTGCAAATGTTAGTTTGCTACACGTATGATAAAATGCCTACTCTCACCAAGGGCTGAATAGATTTTAAAGCACTGGGCATTTTTACCTAGGAAAATGATTTTTATTTTAAGATGTGGCTTTTCTTTCCACAATACAAATAGTTTACCATTTTGTTTTCTTTTCTGGACCCTGCACCAGATTATTTATCTGAGCAAATTTTAAAACTCTGATTTGCTGGACTTTTTCTTAATGACCCATGCTGCTCTCTTGTGCTCCTCATACAAAGGAGTAACCTGGCTAATCCGACAACTGAAGTTTTCATAAACTTTTCTGATGCGCGCGGAACGTTACAGCACTCTGATTTGAGTTTGTGAGTCAGTGAAAATGAAAAGAAGTTTTAATTCTAACACCTTAGATTTTTAGACTCCAGCAATGACAAATTGAGCGTTCGTGCCACATGCACATTTATAAATGTGAGCTGAGGAATGCTTTCCCCGGTCGCTTCTGAAAGAGCCTGAGCAGATGAATCAAGATCAACATCTAAATAGATGCATCCGAAGAAAAGTAGCTTTAATGCCTGGGGAGCCCAACGGGAAGGCGCTAATTCACTTGTACGCCGTTTAAGCGGGTTGATGACCGAGATTTTGTTTGTTTGGTTAAAGGCCGTTTTTGCCCTTTGCAGATTCCAGGAGAGACCATAATGTTACGTGGTTCATTCCAGTAATTCATGTTGCATTATCTGAAGTTGTAGAAACGCAAAGCAGTTTTTTTCCTTGTATCAGTTTGCAGCTAAAAACAGGAGGGCCGAAGCCAAGGAAGAGAGAGGCAGTGAGACAAAACCAAACAAACAAAGCCGGAGTGAAGTGTGATTTCCAAACGGAGAATTTAAAGTCACAACAGCGGTTAATTCGGCAGCGTTAGGTGTGGTAGCATGTTCTGCACAAGGGCACAGTCACGTTACGTTGCAGCCCGTAGAGTTGCATTACAAGGTCTGTGTACCTTCTGCTTTCCTTATTTTTAACTTTTCTTAAGATGCATTTATTGCTTTTTTTTCTTTCTTTTTCTTTCTTTTTTCTTTTTTTTTAAAGTAACCTCTGTCATTCTACGCAAGGGTTGTGTTCTAGCAAACTGGATCTCCCCCCCCCCCCCCGCACTCAGTGCACTAACAACGATACCATCAGCATCATCACCAACTGAAACAAGGCAGGATTTCATTTTGGGGGCAGAGGGATAAGGATTTGCGATCAGGGAGAATCAGAGACTGGAATTGGGAGATATTGGTGAATTTCCATGAAAAATCAATGAGGAGCTGGAGTGATTTCCCCACACACACTCCCAAGAAGGGGAAGAAAACTGATATCAAAGTCAACAGCCTTGGAGCTTTACTTGCTTTTGACCTTTATCGGGGAGCAGAAGCAGCAGTGCGCAAATGCCGGGGCAATGACACGCCCCCCCCCCCAAACAGAGTTTGTGCTTTAAAGCGGGAAAATTAGATGAAAGTAATTTAAACATATATTCCTGTGACAGCTAGCAGCTGAAACAATCTGCTCTTGAGAAACACGTACACAAACGGTCAACGCGTTGGTATGCGTTGCAGCATTTTTGCAACTTTATCTGGCGTTATAAGGCCCTGGCTGAAACCCCTGGAAAGCTGGCAGAGCAAACAAACAAACAGAAAGGGGACGTGGCAGCTCTCGGGGGGTCGGGCTTCCTTGCTTCCCTCTTCATCACCGAACGGCATCTCTCCCCCAGTCATTTTTAACTATGCTTTGGGGTGTTTGGCGCATTGCAAATTGCTTGCTTTGCACATACGGCGTATGCATGATGTCTACGGGAGTCACAGACCCCGGCTGAGATTTCCAAAAAGTCAAATCGTGGTCTTAGGCAATGATGCGAGTCTAAATAAATGCTTAAAACCTCTGGGGGGGAGAAAAAAAATCTGTGTGGCTCTTCTGATTAGACTAAAATAATAAAAATAACAATAATAAAGCCATGGAAGGGCCAAACTCTGCTGTAAGCAACCCAAATGGAAATCACACTGCAGTAATGACCACTCAGGCCAGTTCTTACTAACAGGAACGTGGAAACTATATTCTTGCCTTAAAAGCAGATGAGCAGAGGCTCTGCCTCTATTTAGGCTCCTGTCGGCTCAGGGCTTTAGGGTGCCTTACTTTCCCATCGCTGCCAGCCCCTCTGAGGCACGTTCTTGCCATCTCCACGGTTCTGTCCGAAAGAGATGCAAACCACAGGCTGGCCGTGATACTGGCTTTACGTGCTTGAATAAGCTTCGCCGCCAGCCGTGGGATCTGTTTCAATCCGGATGCCCCTGGAGCAGAAATGCATTCAGAGGCAAAGCCCCGGGCTCCCACGTGTAGCCAGCGTGAATATGGGGGGGAGTATTAGTTGATGAATGAAAGCAAGGAAAGTATTTTTGCTCATGATTAAAAAAATAAATTAGTTTTAAAAGAACATATTATATTTATCCAGTTTTGAATTTGGCTGAGGTTTGCTATAAAAATAGTGCCGTAATTTTTTAAGAAACATTCTCTGTTTGGATAGATTAACTGTACACGCAGGCACTTTAGCTTTTGATTCCTTTCAGCAATATAGTAATATTCATTGCTGGCATCCAAAGCTGCTCTTAATATAAACAGTTTGGGAAATCTTCAGTGCCAGGCTGATAAAAATCTCTTTGAAACGGAGGGCAGCGATGAGCCACTGTCAAAGCACGCGATCCCCCCTCGGCCCTGCGGCCCCCCGTGCCGGGGAGGCTTTGCCTGCAGAGATGCTTCGTACGCTCGGGGCCATGCACCTCTGCACGATGCCCAGCGTAGAAAACCCTTTAGAGAATGGTATTATCACCAAACCAGCCGGTGTTGTGTGTGCACAGGGAGAAAATAATACGGGGAGTCGCAGCTAGGCAGGATTTTCCATCTCCCGCTGCAAAACATCTAGTTTTTCCAGCCGCGGGAGCACGCTGCCGAGCGCCGGCGCGAGCGTGGCACCTCCGCCCCAGCGCGCCGCTGCCTCCTCGTCTCCCTTCAGCCTCGTGGCAAACGTTTCTGCTTCCTTTTGAGCGTGGGAAAAGCCCCAGCGAAGCGACGGGCCGGGGGAGGCTGCGCGAGGGTTTTTTTTTCTCTCTGCGTCCCCTCGGTGCCCGCTGCGGAAATCTCCCTCTGCGCCCCTTCCCGCCGGTCCCGCTGCTCGCAGATATCATCGGCCGTACAGTAATCCCTCCGACAGCCTGGGAAGCTTATTTATAGCCAGTATTCCCCTATCTATTAAATCGGGGCCAGATCCACCTCATCCGAGGCAAATTTTCTTAGTTCCCTTGGAGTCCCAAACTACCCAAATAAGCAAGTTTGTCCTCTCAGCTCTGGGTGTCAGAGGGGCGTTTTGGAGGTGGGAGCAGGTCGGGTCGAAGTCGTTGGCGCCACCCATACAGCTCGAGCCCCGCGTGGCTCTTCCCGGTCCCAGCGTCAGCGCACTGAACATGAAGGATTTTAAAACAAAATCCGAGGGAGCAATTTCCTTTGACCCGTCCAGATACCAAAGTTGCTGTGGCTGTAAATCACCTCTTCTTTGCCGTGAATTTTTCAGTGAAATTTCAGCCTGTAACTGGCTTCGCTTTCGCTGGTGATTATTTATGCCTCGCAGTGCTCTTTTGTAAATCCTGCAATATTTCTGAGCTGTTAATTTAAGCCCTGTTAATCTCCTTTGCAAAAGTTATCTTGGGAGGTTTTTCATAGCGCAGTATTTTTACGTTAGTGCCTACACTGATGCAATGCCAACACGACCGTGAACGGGCCCAAAAAAATGAACGTTCAATTAAACACCTCACTGCTCTTCTGACATCTTAATTTCTTCTTCTTTTTTTTTTCTCTTTCTAAGAGAGAATTAGTAGGAATTCTCTCTCTCATCACACTCCAAGTTTCTGTGTAATTCAGTTATGCTTGTCTGTATCCTTCTTCTTTGGCTTCACTGAATGATACATAAGGTTGTGTGTTCCCTCTCAGAGAAGACTCAGATCAGCCCAGAATTAGCTGTATTTCTGTATGTTTGTGTATGCCCAATAGTATCACTTATATCATCTCAAAAATAGAAAGGTCCAAGCTGATATTATTACTTATTCTTAAATTGTGTTAATAATGTTCCATCTTCAGAGATTGGTGATTCATTACAGCAGCAGTGGTAATGATAATTAAAAAATTATCGAGAAACAACACATCTTTGCGCTGGCGTTCCTTGCCGTGCTAGCTGCCAGCGTGCATCCACTTCTCCTAACCTGTGGGACAGAAATAACCTTGCGACTGGGAGAAACGTAAGTTTCTTATAAGGATGCAAGACAGGAAAGCTTTTCCTTTAAATCGAAAGCAATTGGTTTCTGGAAGAGTTTTGAGGCAGAAATTCTGCTGCTGGTGGGATACACCAGTCCTTCCACCTGCCCACAGGCGTAATTCATTGGGGTTAACATCAAAACCAAAGCCCTTATTTTTAATACCGCTCTAATCCGTGGCCTGCTGCGACGCGGCGTGCCTTCCCGCGGGCGCTGGCCGGCACGGGACCAGACGGGATATCCCGGTGGTGGGGGAGAGTCGCCCACGGAGATGGCCAGGCCGTGGGGATTTGTCACCGCGAGGCACCTACTCTCCATGGGGAGACTGCGGGGACGAGAGCGGGGCTTGCCCAGGGAACGAGTCTCTGGCCGGGAGGACCAGACACTGCAGTTCAGGGGACCTCCTCGAACGGCTCCTCCTGCACCGTGCACATTACTGGGGTGGCTGGACCATAGTGTCCTTATGTTGCAGCTTGTCTACCCGTGAGCTGGCAATGCCCAGATGGACATACCCATTTGGCTACCTCCTCTTGGGAAGAAGCTTCACCCACGTCTCCTTCTGAGACATACTTTGTCTTGCAGCTGTAGATTCTCTTGTCCTACATAATTCCTTTCTCCATAGAAAGATGGGATGTCCCCAAGGCCCTTTGCTCCCCAGCCGCCCTTTGAACCACGGGCATTAGGAGCCGTCCGAGGTCGCCCTGCCCAGTACAGCTGAGCACTGTCCCCACTCACGCAGCAGCTACACCCAGCTCGGGTGGATGCCGGGGTCTGTACAGCAAGTGGCCAATCCGAAATGCCAAATATGCAGAGGAAATACCTTCCCCGAAGCTGCTCAGCTCCTGCTGTGAAGCAAGCCACTGAAATTTTCATTCCATTAGCTAACATATCCATCGACGCTGCTGGTGGCTGCTTGCTTGGTGTTCAAAGCTGGAGCAGCCTGGAAGCCCTACTGCCTGGCGGTGAATGCTGATGCGGGTTTTTTTACGTGACTCTGCTCAGAAATGGTCACCGGCAAAGATGGGCAGCAGAGCACCGTGCTAGATGCGACTGGAAGGTTGAGTTTCGCAGACTGCCTGAGCTGCGCAGGTGGATCGGTTTGCAGAAAGGTCACACCTAGCAACTTCTTAGGCCTCTGGTGTGAAAGATAAAGCCATCTGGTCACCATTTGACGGCTTAAATTGTAATTACACCATTTGGCCTATGAATTGCTGCAAGCCACTGTTTGAAGCTGCTGTGATTCAGCTATTCTAGCACCAAGATAGGAATCGAGTCATCACCCAGAAGCCGCATTACTGGAATTCATCTAGTTTCATCTCTGGCTCGCTTTTTATCTTTCAAAATTTATCTCTGCAGATCTTCGTTATGATTGTGAACTTGGCAGCGACTGTTTAGCATAAATAATCACAGTCGCCGGTAACCAGTAACACCTGCTCGCCCATTACGTGGAACAGGAGGAGAAACCGGGCATTTCCAGCCAAATTCCACCGGTGCAATATGGAAGTGTTTAAAGGAAGACCTGCACCACTCAGGGTAGCAGAGATCTGAACCTTTAAATTACAGCCATTCCCGGCCTGACGATAAGTAAATAAACAATTCACAGCTGCATGGGCTAAACACAGAAACACATCTATCTCTTCCAGGCGTGATTGCTGAACAAGTAATTAAGTGCGAAATGTGAGCCCTCAATGTCAGTGTGAGATGATAAAGGTCTCCAGTTGTAAATTAACTGAACTCCAGTGAGCCCTCGATATTAACCCTTCAGGAGCCCTTGGGTGGCAATGGGTGCGTTAGCCACTACGGGGATGCTGCAGCATGAATCCAGTGCAATTTGCATGCAATTATTCCTGACATTTGCCCCTAGGAATATGGAGTTGTTAGTTTAACAAATTAAAAAAACAAGCGAGGGAGTTGCTTTCTCTCTACTCTCCAAGCTAGCACAGGGTACCCCATACCACGGCAAGCGTAGGTTCAGCTCCTGGTCTGCTGCACTCTTCCCTCGCATCCCCCTGCGGTAGTTTCCCATCTGCCGAGAGCAGAGGTGTCATGAGAACAAAGTACTTTAAAGAGTGTGAGCTGCTCAAGCACTAAGATGATACAGGGTAACTCAGATGAACAGATATTCATCAGAGCCACAAAATGCCTAACTGGGTACGAGAAGGCTTAGAGTACAAGAATCCAATGGACAACCGCAACTGAAATCTCACCACTTTTTAAAGCAATTTGTTAATCAGGTTGTATGTTGTTTGTTTGTTTGTTTTCCATGAAAGGAATAGTTGAAAAAGGAGCTTGCATCACCAGCTCTTGCGATTTTACTTTGCATGATGTTTGATGATATTCTTAAGGGCTCTGCTTCCAGAGTCATATGATTGTACAAAAATGTCAGTGTTCACTTTTAGATGCATATCTCTAATTCTTTTAGCTTGTAATGAGAACTTTGAAAATGTGCACAGTGTCCAGTGTCAGCCCAAGAGACTAGAAACTGCAAGAAAAATAAAATGAACTCAAAGTAGATTTTTTTAACTCATCATTTTAAGCCGTATGATAATTTCTGAGGCCTAAATTCCAACCTTGAAACTACTGGGGTTGGCTGTACTTAATGCAGTTTTGCTCATTAGATGATTCATGAGCTTAGAGGACCTAGTGGATGTGAGGGCTGGATTTGGCTTGGAGCCCTGACGATGAAGCAACGTGTAATTGTGCTGCCTGAGGGACAGCTCTATAAATCTGTACCTCTGAGTCACCAGACCCCAAAAGCCCGCGGATGGTATGAGGAACTGGGCATGTCTACCAGCTCCTTGCTGACTGACTAATGGACGAGGTGTGCCCGATGCTGCCCTGCCCGCGAGGTGGCTCGCTGGGGGGATTAGCAGAGCCCCTGCATTGCCTCCAGCCTCGACGCTTGGTTTGGGCAAGCTCCATCCAGCCACACGGCAGTGTGGGAGAAGAAGCGGGGCAAGGGGAAATTTATGGCCATATTTGGCAATGCAGAGCTGTATTTCGGGCGAGACCTCTAAAAATACTATTTGAACTGTGGCTCAACTCTGGACCATCGATTTGGCTGCTTTGCTTTGTGGTGGTGCAAAGTAGCCTAAAAGTCTCTGTGAAAAAACATTCCTCTGAAAGAGATGGCTTCTCAGGTGAGGCCAGCACTGCTGTTTCTTTGACATCATCAGTGACAGCGGAGAGAGTATTGAGAAGGACAGGAGACAGAAAGGAGGACTAGGAGAGAGCATGCAGTTTTACTTAGCTTCCACAGCCTCCAAAGGAACTCAAAACCGTGACTGATTACACTGAGGTCCATTTTGGGCTCTGGACAGCTTAGGACCAGAGTAAGTGGGTAAATGCAGTGGAACAGAGCTAAACAGGTTGGGCTCAGGCAAGAGAGAATCTTTTATCTACTGCAGTGAGCACAGCAGTGACTCTGCATAATGCATCTCAAACTAAGCAAAAAAGAGGTTATGTTTATCTGCGTCTGTTACGAGATTTTAACTATTGGACAAAGCTTGCTGACCATGGCTTTTGTGACACAAATATTTTTGTCCTGTTACCCAGTTTCTGTATCATCTTTCCTGATGCAGTCTCTTAGATCATGTATTTTGGCTAGATGTTGAGAGGAGCTTCTGTAAGACTTTTTAGAGATCCTCCCCCCGCCAAGTGCTTCAAAAAGAAGCAAGTGGGTAGAAATCAGTAGATGTCTAAATGAGGATCTGGAGCAGTTGCAGTTGGTAAAGTAAGGGCAAATAGCTTGTTCAGTTTTGTAAGGGACTTTAGTGAGTTTATGAGGGGAATTACTTGACCTCAAACCTGCTGTAGAAGGAAATAAATGAGCTGATTCAAGAGGCCCCTTCCTGCCCTATGTCCTGCTCTCTTTGACTGTGGAAGACAAAGAAACGAGCAACTTAGACATGTCCCTCTGCCCTGCTGTTCTGTTCCCTGTCTTGGTGCCTCAGGCTTACGTTGAGAAGATGTCTACAGAGACAGGGAATCTTCCTAAGTATCTGTTTAAACGGGTGTGCTTTCCCTGCCTTAGCCTCACTAGCATGTTGTCCCTTGATCGCTCCTTCGTGTCTGGGGATCGCTCTTCAGCCACAGCCCATAAGTCACGTGCAGCCCATGCTGTGCTGAAGTGGGGAAGTCTTGCAGGAGACCAGATATGTTTGTGGGTTCCCTGGGGAGGGGAGGGAAGCAAGGAGTGATGAACACCAGCACAATTGTACTTCAGCCTTTTCTTTTTCTTTTTTTTTAATCTTTTATTTTTTTGCCAAAGCATGTAGTTGATTTGGGACTGGGCTCTTTACTGTGTATTTCTTCAGATTTCACTTATGATCTCTTGAAGTCTTTTTCTTTTCTTATTTTAAAGCAAGATGGTTATATTTCACCACTTCACTTAAAGCCTTGGCAGGAACCATGCTCAGAAGACTGCGGGGTTTTGCAGTGGGACTAGGTATTACAGCTGAAGAAGACAGACACAAAATCTCTGCGGCATCTCAGCCGCTGGGCATGAGCCAGCCCAGCCAGGCTGCTGCCAGTGTGCCAGGGTGTCCCGGCCCAGACGTGCATTTTTTTTTTCCCCGGAGCTGGAGCCCCGTAGAAGCATGGAGAACGAACGGCTTGCACTTTTTCAGCAGTCACCCATTTTAGGTCCTATTTCCAGTGAAGGCCCTGGGAACTGGGCAGGGAGACAGCAAACTTTCAAAATCCAAGCTGTGAACAAGCAAGAACACTCCTAAAATGTCCCTTCTAAATAGGAGCCTCCCTTTCAGTTTTTAAATGCTATCTTTGTTACTACCCTCAGTAACCTCTCTAGCAAAGAGCTGAATGTTATTAGAAAAGAGTTGAGTATGGGTGGGAAGACAAGAAAACAAAAGGAAATGGAAGTGCTGGAAACTGATTTTCCATTAGGATCTATTCTGTTTTCGTCTTATTTTTAATAAGATATTTTATGAAGATTTTTGCACTGCTTTCTATTTTCTTTTAGGGTGTGTTATCTTTTGTGACTTAGTTTAGACTAAAATAAACCTCAGTTACTAATTAAGGATAGAAATGGAAATCCAAAGATTTGCTTCTCATCAATGCCAAGTGGTAAATCCTTTAATGCTGTGGGATTTTGCTCTATAGCTCCAAATTTCCCATTGGTATTTAGTAATCTGCTGATTACATTTACTTTAATTCTTTGGTCTTCAGAGTTTTCATGTTAAGGCACTCACTTACAGTAGCTCTGAGTGTTAGGGGCAACAAGTTAAAAGCTATAAGTTTTCTTGAATTCCTGCTTTGTTTTTTCTATTGAGTCACAACTACTGTGTTATATCACGCTAATAAGAGTTGTACTGTGGTTGGAGAAATAACAAGGTATTGCATTGTCCTGCGGGAGTCATGACATCATTTTCAATTTGCTTATCTGCAGTAAAGAACGCCTTTAAAGAGAAAGGTGAGTGGCAAGCCACTGAACTGCTATTTTCATTCCACCCTGTCTCTCCTTGCTATGACATTATGAGAATGATGTCACTGCCTAGAGCACATGCACTGGCTGCTTCCTGGAGGCCTCCGGATGCACCATCTCCATCACCTCTAAAGGGAATGGAGATATTTACTGTAAGAGGACTAACCCGTATGTACTTCTTCCCATTTCCAAGGGCTGAAAAGGAGCAGTAGAGCAGTAGAGGACACTACTTCTTTCCATGAGGTTGGCCTACAGGCTGAGAGGCCCTGGGGAAGTCCTGCAGTCAGATCTGTGACAGGGTCCTACAACCTCCTCGACACTGAGCTCAACAAGAATAGACTGATGACATGATCTGAAGCAGCTTGGAAAGCTCTGGCCATGTTTGGACTCCATGGGTGCAAGAATTTTAATCTTTTTCTCACTTCCTCATTCCAGCTGAGACTGAAAGGAGATGTTCTCATTTCTTGGGAATTAAAGAAAGGCCTTCTGACTGAGCTGATCTAATCTTTGTTGTGGGCACTTCTTCGCTTATGGGGTTAGGACTGGAGGCAGGAATTTTAGAACTGGAGGAAGACTGCGACATTTTCCATTTTACTTGTATCCTTCTGAGTGAGTAGTTTACATACAATGAGCCTTGGATAAATGGTTAGCTAAATTATTAAGTGCTTTTCTAAATTAACTCCAGCTTTTAACCTTTTCCGAGATCTTGCCCGTCTGTGCCCCAGAAAAGATAATCTAGACAACAGACCTGAGTAAATCTGCATAACTCCACCAATGAAAATATGTATTTTTCCCTAGCTAAGGATCTGGCCATTCTGTCCACTCTCCTCTTTGAAATATGAGGGCAATGCCATTTTTACAATGCAATTTTTTGTCATTTACCCACTCATTACCTTACCACTTCGAGTTCTGGAGAATGATTCACACACTAAAAATTGTACCTTTACTATCCCAGTTTCAGCACCGGCTCACATTTAATTAATCCATGCTCAATCCAGTATCTCATGAACGCCAGCCAGGACACACTGATAGTTCTTTAAACTTTGATTCTGAAGATCTGGCTAATATAACTCTATCAGTGTGGGTAAAATAGGCTTGAAGAAGAGCTCTAAAGCAGAATTTTTCAAACGACTTAGGAAAATAAAATCACTGCATCAACCCAGGTAGCTCTCAGTAAAACCACTGACTAAACTCCAGGGCACTTGAAACAGCTGACTTGACAATACGAGCGAGGAGCAAAGGCTCCAGCTCCCTGCAATGGGAGTGACACAACCGTATGAGGAAGACCTGTTTACATCACTGAGATAACCTGTTTTGTTAAAAATAGCAAGGTCAGGGAGGCAATAAAGCTGTCAGCATGGAAATCACCGCAGTGCTTGTGTCCCATCAGCTGGAGGGCGGTGGGGATTCTTCCCAGGCTGGGGGACAAGGATGGTGGAGAATTCACAGTGAGGATAAACAAACCTGTGGCAATGTCAGAGTGCTATTATCTGCTGAACAGCTCTATTTGTGCCAATGATATTTCCAGGTTAGCTCCTCCTAGGCCCATAAAAATGGTCATTTTATTCATTTTTGCTGGGTTTCTCTTTCTTTCTTTCTTTCTTTCTTTTCTTTACTTTTTTTTTTTTTTGAAGTGATGATAGATGGAGTGCCCATAAAACCTGACGGCACCATGTAAGAACTCCCCAAGCCCCAGAGCCAGGTGTGGAGCAATTGGTCATCATGCAGGCTTCCACCCAGGCCTGGGTTTGGCTCGTGTGTGTCAGTTTTCTGGCCACTGGGATACTTCCCTGTTTTTTCATTGCGTAAATGATCATCCGACTGTGGGAATATTTTACACTGAAGCCCAGGCCAACAGTGGAAACCCATCAAATCTAGTCAGCTAAGCTGCCTTAGGAAGGACTCACATGGTCCAGATGGGAGCATAGCCCAATGTTTTTATTGTGTTAAGAGTGTGCGTTCTCAAAAAAGGAAAACATTGTGTAGGGTTCACATCCTGTTGGTACATAGGATACATTTCTGCTATTGCTGTCTTCCTTTGGATAGCATTTCCCTTGGCTGAGTCTCTGAGTTGTGCTTGGACAATGAGTCATAATGATACAACTGATTTGGGGGCAACTTTTGAACAGAAGTGTTTTGAGCCAAACCATACAGCACACAGATACTATACTTACATATGTGCTCGTATTTGTGCGAAGCAAGTGCCGAGGAAGCAAACCTCTTTTGGCATACCCTAAATGAAACACGCTTGCGCCATTGATGCCACATTGCATAGCTTTGTCCGTAAAATACCGAGTCTTCACAAATTTTCTCTTTGGGCCTTTAAGATATTTTCCAACCTAAAACTCTAAGAAAATGCTGTGGGTTGAGTTCAGAGATGAGAAAGGGCCAAAAGAGACATTAGCCACATGTAAGTGAAATCCTACTGCAGCTACTGAAGTTACCACTGCATTATGCAACTTTTCCTTTCCTTCGACGATGGCACACCGTTGCATTCACTGTCCCTAGCTCAAAATAGTTACAATTCCAATTCGTGACAACTATGCCCGTATGCTCCCATCCGGTCCAGACTCAAAAGGCTGAAAGACATCCACTTGAAAATGAAGTACCAAGTCCAAGCTTCAGTGCCAGGATGTGATTCTGAGCACTTGGATGGAATAAAATTGTGGTTGACTGGAAACTTGAGTTGCAACTCAGGCTAAACTTTTTCAGAAGTTTCTACATAGCTCTGTGCAATATTTTGTGTACCATCACACTTACTGATTTTGACGGGGACCATAAACAGAAATACTGTGAGACAAGGCTATTTCCATGGTCTATTTTTGCACTATACTGCGGGGGGGGTGGGAGGGGGAGAAAGAGAAGAAAACCTGTTCTTGTAGGATTTCTAGCTCAAAGAGAAATCAGAAAAACATTTGTGAGTGCTTTTCTAAACGGAATAGTTTGTCTGAAGCTTGCATTTCACCAGCTCCTAATTACCTGTTCATGTTACAGTTGATTACATTGATTCTCCATAGGTGAGGTGAACTTCTAAGGCAATGAAGGAATTTAAACAGAATGATTTTTCAGTTTTGGTTCTATTTACAGACTGTGGTATGTCAATTTGAAGAAAAGCCAGAATCTGAAACTGAAACGCCAGTGTTTTCTTCTCGCTATAATTGGAATCTTTCAAGACAAGATTCCAGTGTTTGAGGGTGTTCGCTGCAAGGTTTTGGTCCTTACCCATCAAGCTTTCGCTACTGATGTATAAAGCATGAAGCTCAATGTCGGCCTCTTCTCCTTCCATTGAGCTCAGCAGGGATTTTATTCTTTGATTTCAAGCGGAGCATGATCTGGCCAATGCTAAACACTTTTGGCCATTCAAAAGACACTGCTGTCCAGATAACCTGTTCTGGACAGACTATTGCTGAAGCCATGCTTTGCAGGTGTTACTGGCTTTTCTTCAGTCATCATTGAAAGTCAATCTTGACAGAAAACAAGAGTTTCTTTCCCTGTTGAACAAATATGCTGCAGTTGCCTGAAATGCTAATGTTATTTGATGCTTTTTGAGAGCAACCTTGCTTGGGAAGCAAGTTGAACACTGTTAAATTCTGTGATGATAAAACCAGCTTTCAGCGAAGGGATGGGTTTGGCCTACAACTCCTTTGCCTTAGGGATCGGGTGTGAAGTGAAGTAGCTCATTATCCTTGGATTTGCCATGCTGTCTGTAAGGGCGTGAGAAGCATTGCATTTGTACATCTGCCAAGCTGTTCCTTATTTGTCTTTAAGAAACCAAGCTTCAAAAAGCTCTTTCCTGTAGTGTTGTAAGGAATATCTTGAATTTGATTTCATTACATCTTTTAATTCATTTGTTAGCTGGGATGCTTTACACTAATAAAAAAAATATATATAAATATATATATGTATGCGTTGCATGGGGCAAAGGATCTACATCACCTACAGTGATGATGATGGGGGTGGTGGTAATTACTGTGTGCAAGAGACACAAGTCAGTATTATTTTAAATTCATTCTTTCATCCCATGCAATAGGAATATCTTCTGGACTACGGATTTTGGAATAGTTGAAATGTTTGCTTTGCAAAACAGACATAAAATTTCTCCTTCAAGGTGCTAAATTTGTGCTGAGCTGGTCCAAAACACGACTGCATCTGGCTATGTCTTGTGTCTGCTACTAAAAAAATGTCCTAAATTCCAGACAACCTCTTGGGTTTTGAAATAAAACTCATTAATCCTGCATTTGAATTTAATATTTGAAATTTTATCCTAATCTTTTTTTCTTCCACATGAATTAACTTTAGAAAACTTGGAAAGGAACACGATTTTTTTTTTTTTTTTTTTTTTTTGAGCAAGAGAGAGAACATTCTTAACAAAGGGTATAAAATTAAACTAGATTTGACCTCTGCCTTTAGCAGATTTTCCACCTGGTCTGTGCAGGAAATCAACTTCTATATAGCAGCTCTTTCATAAGGAATAACATACATGAGTCTGTAAGTGACAGTTTTTCTTGGGTGGACAACAATGTTAGTTACTTTTTATGATTAATTGATAAATGTTTTGATATGGTGCCTGGGCTCTGAGTCAAAAATCAGTCTAGTTAGATGATCCAACACTTGGGAAGCTGAGCCAATTACAGCTCAGGCACAGTGAAAACAATTCTAAAATATTTGAGCCTAAAAAAGTGCATAGTTGTTAAGGAATCTTACACGTGGGTGTATGGTGGTATCCTGAATTACAACTACTTGGTGGGCCAATTTCTTAAGGAATGCAAGGATGTGCAGGGATTCAAGACTCTTGCATCTATATTTCAAAAGAGTTGGGAAAGCAGAAGAACCACATGGGCTCTTGTGGCCGGGCACGTGCTGAGGAAAACCAGACAGTGGGCCGAAATGCACTTTTAGTCCCTTGGGTTACACAAATCCTTTTGCTTTTGGGGGAAGACTTTGAGACCTTCTTCTCTTAACTCCTAGTCTTCTCCTTTGAGACAGCTTGTTTCTTTTTCAGCCTTCAGAACTTTCTTTCTGCACCAAGCTTCCTAGCCTGTCCTCAGATTTGCACCCTGACTCTAAGCCCTAATGTCTTTGTAAAAGAGCTGTTAAAAGTAGGACCCCTCATGTTTGTGGCTATAGATCAGGTTAAGAATACGAGTTGGATTTTCTGGACTCTGAGGTTGTCTGTGCATCCCAACATGTGTGCAAACCTACACTAGGACACAGCGGCTTGCTGTAACCGAGGTTCTCTAGAAGCATGATCCACCTCGCAGCTAAAGGCTGCTTTCTCAGATTATTAAGGGAAAGAAAGAACACTCTATTTTTCTTTCCACAGGTATGTGAATAAAGAGGCATTTTTTTTCAGTAGGATTTTGGGGTCATCAGCTCAAAATCCATTTGGAAAATTCCTTCGTGCAGCTCCCTAATGACTTTGTATGTGACACACTGCCAGCTGTTCCTGACGAATCAATGGAAACAGAATATGTGCCTTCTTTTACGGATCCTCAATCCTCAGTACCAAAAATGCTACATGGAGGTTTTGAGGGGTGCATGCTTGGATTTCAGCACTGATATTCCATCTTCATCCTGCTTTCAGTGCCACTACAGGTCTGGAAACTGGGAGGCAAATTGAATTTCAGGCATTTTAGTGATTATTACCAGCTTATCAGAGAACTCCTCTGTATTTTTCATACAAAAATCTGATCCAAAAGCAAAACACCTCATTGTCCTCAATAGGTTTTTATTCCAAGGTCAAAACCAGGGGTCACTTTTGAAAAATTAATGTCTACAGGATATAGATACTGTTGGAAGCTATTTTACATGCCTGAGACCATCAAGCCCTGCAAGGTTAGGCCTAATCTCATGCTGAAGATATTCCAATAGACTCAGATCTAGACTTTACCCCATCTTCTTATGACCCTTAGATATTCAGATACTCCTCTGTCTATACAAGTAGGTAAGAAGAACTGAAGAGTGTATTTTCTAATTGAAGAACGTCTTTGTTTGTCTTAGAGGGAAGATCCATTAAAGAAAATGTTTCTTTCAGTCTACTATGAGTCTGAAAACATGATTTTTCCAGTAATACTCTCTCATTTCAGGCAACATTTGAATGACATAATCCCCCTTTCCTACCCTTCCTCTATCCCTGATACTCTCTCTTGAAGATACGAACCTGACCGCTGGACCTGAAGACACTCACGCTTTCACTTTATTTAACACTGGTGTGTTTCATCATTGCTGATATGGCAGGAAAATTTTTAAGAGCATACTGCAAACTTTACTGCTCGTGACTTCTTAATCATGTGGATTTTATTTCACGTTAAGCTAGCAACCAAACTCTTCTAATAAACAGAGTAAAATCTAATTAGGCTACTGGAGAGGAGTAGAAGAATTTATACTCCTCCAGACACAGAGACGTTAGGAATTCTTCCTGAAACACACACACAGGCTTCCTGGCAGCTGCCGCATGCAAAGGGTGTCTAATGATCACATTAATTTGCACTTAGCTGATATGGTGAGGAGTTCCTTGCAGATGGAAAATGTACTTCTTTCATGAGATCATAAGGGGTAGCATGGCCTAGTGGACAGTGCTTAGAGCAAAGAAAGCCCAGTTTCTAATCCCATGGCTCACACTGCTCGCTGTGTGGTCTCCCCTTTTCTCTGTCTCAGTTTCTCCATGCGTAATCATACTTATCTGGCTCATTCATGGGATTGTTGTGATGATTACAGAGTCATTTGGCTGTAATGTGTTTCAAAAACTGAAGGTACAATTAAAGCGTTGAAGCATTATGATTACTGATTCAAAGTCACCACTTAGACATACATTTAATAGCTCGACACCAAAGATGAACTTGGCTGGCTTCCTGTCTTCATCGGGCTCATAATTATTTCAAACAGTGCCAGTGAGAGAACTCAGAAAGCAGCAAAGCAGCTCCCCATCCAACCCTGGGGGAAGATGACCCCCATGCAACGGGGCGCATTGTCCCACATGGAGGCCACTTTGTGGGAGCTCACCCTACACATCAGGGATGTCTCCATGGGATTTGCATGTCAGGCTGGCCTACAGACCAGGACCACAGTTCACTGGGCGGGACACCCTGGCTGTCCTGCAGCAGCTGCAGCTGCCGGGAGGGGACCTGGAGCACCTCAGCATGAGGAGCCATGAGAGGTACGGCCAGAACCATCTGACAGACACAGAAATCCTGTCGGCAAACCCGAGGCGTGCATCCCCCATCGTGAATCAGTGCGCTAGGCTTCTCCCTGAGCCTGCACAGTTTCCAGTAGCCTTTCTTCAGCCGGAGAACTGTCATCTCCTCTCTAGTATTGTTTAGCTCTTTTTACGTTGCTTGTCAGGATTGTTCCCATAAAACCATTAGTCATTTCTTAGGTTTGAATCAAGTGCAGGGAGAGAGCATAGGAGCAAACGTTAAGGAAGGACTGGAGCAAAAGCTTTATTTTTATTTTTATTTTTTTTTATTAATAGGGTGTAATCTAGCCCCTAGCAACCTCAGAAGACATCTTTCTGTCTAGCGCAATACAGCAGGATGCCAGCCAGTTCCAGCCCCGCAAGAACAAACCAGTTTAGGTAGGAGCCTCGTCCTGCTGAGTGTAGGTTTGTTCGGAGAAGGGTGTAGCCCCAGGAGTGGGAGGAGGAGATCTGACTTCTGCCAGTTCAGATTTTAAAAATGCATAACAACAAAAAAAAAAAAAAAAAAAAAAAAAAAAAAGAAAAGAAAAGAAAGAAAAAAAAAAGAAAAAAAGCCTGCAGTGGGCTGAAGCTGATGCATTTTTTTATAATACAATGAGTTTTTGTGAAATGGAATTGCTGGACCTAAAACCGGGAGGCATTGCTCAGTTTTGACTTATACTTTACTCAGGCAAAACTCCAGTTGATGTGAGAGAGCACTGGGTCATATTAGGATTTGGCCCATGGCAGCAGAGGAAAGCCAAGCGCAGAATGTCACATAAACATATTAGCTAGATATTTGGCTTTCTCAGAGATCCCAGGGATAGAATAGGGCCGTGATCTAGTCTTCTACGAGGCATATAAGGAGGTTAAATTTGTCCTGCATAGAACATTAAAAGAATGAGATCCAAACATCTGCACGAGCATCTGTATCATCTCTTCTTCCTCCCAGAGAGGTCTGGAATATACTCCTCTTTTTGTGACAGGTAGAAACCCAGATAAAAACTGCTTAATCTGCTTCATGCGGGTGAAAAATCAAACCACGGGGTGTAAGTGCTCAAGCTGAAAGTGCGCTCTTTCTGGTGATGAGGTATGAAGAGGGCATATTGTTCATTTAAACCACACTCTATAGTTTTTGCAGCAGCAAAGTATTTTTGAAAGTTTACAGCTGTAGCAGAAATTCCCTGGAGCTTAAGCATCAGCTTTCTGCCAATCAGAAAGCTGAAGGCACTCCGGTTGGGGCTCCAAAAGTGACATTTCAGTGTTACACGTCTTAAACGTGGAGCAGTTTCGAGAGAGCATCCTGACAGGTTTTGAACTCTGGAGAAATTATTTTCTGGTGCCAAGCTACACAGTCTGGGAAACGCAGCATGCTGCACACCACATTCGCTCCCTGTACTTCTGCCAGAAACCAAAATACATACTAAAAAAAAAAAAAAAAAACTATAAGAAATATGGTCCAGAAGTAAGGATTGCGGGCGTATTTCAAGTTGGAGCGCTCTGTAACATTCAATGTATTAACCCTCCTCACATCCATAAGAAAATGGCATTGGAGGAGGCCCATATGCGTATATATCTCGTAATGACACGATGGAGAAAAGGGAGAGGAAGAGCAGCAAAGATTGCTCCTCTGACCTGAACCACCTACTGTATCAGGAGAGAATAAAACTCAGGCTGTTTTTTACCTTGCCCACAGCAGTTCCAGTATCAGTGTAACTCTGTTGATTTAATGGATTTGTATGTGATTTTGCTGTGTTTTCTGAAAGACAGGAGACAGGCATCGGAGAAGGCTTAGCTGCTATGGCACAAATGTGGTACCAGGTTTGGTACCCACACGTTTCCCTCACAAATACATCAACGTGTCACGACCATCTCCACAGAATGGTCCAAAGCAGGAGGCTGAAAGAAGTTTAGATTTATTTCTTTCCCCAAAAAACAAACGAGGGGGAAAGAATGCTTTCGGCCTTTTGCACTTGTTTTATTAAATAAGGGGAGAGAATCGCTGGGAGAGAACTAGGTGACATCTTAGGAACTCGATTAGCCAGGGTCTGCGCTGCTGTGGGCGGGTTTGTCTCCAGGGTTATCACTAAAATGTGATTGCTCTCGTCCGAATTGCAGGGAGCTCCCTGGTGGGGAACAGCTCGGATGTGGTTCTCGTGCTTCTCCGCCGCCGGCCGGGCAGAGCCAGGATGCCAGGCCAGGGGCACCTCTGCCCTGAGCCCTTTCCAGTGTCCTTGCACGGGAGGTGGGAGGTTAGCATTTTAAAATGCACTGTCAAGGATTTGATGACTTTGGTCCAGCACCTTCTGTTTATTGTTAATAAAAGTCAATACGAGTAAGGAAAAGTACAAAATGTCAACTTATGACCCGACGAAATCCATGGCAGCACAGAGAAAAGAAAGCAAATCCACCCTGTGGTACATACTGTGTCCCTCACGCTGTGTCGAGATCCAGCAGGAGAAAGCTCTTCTCAGGACTGAGGCTTAGAAAGTCAAGAAATTTGTCTCTCTTTATTTTCATTACAGTTAGTTAAATCCTTAGGCTCCTGTTAACACTGTACTCCAAGCTGATTTTTTGTTAAAATGCTGAAACCTAATTTTTGCTTAACAATTTTCTGTTTGAGGCCAACATCAAATTAGTGCGCTTTCCACTGGCAGACCCCAGTAATTTGGTAGGCAGGAGGCTCACACATACTTAAGTTATTCAATACATTTTGTTATACTCTGTACAAAAAACCTAGTCAGAGAAGCCTGATTTATGATATTCCTCAGGTTTCCTGTTACTTTAAACCACTAACATCCTATGGCCAAGCCCTTCATAGGCAGCCAACACATCTGGCCCAGAGTGGTTCTGTCCCCTATCGCCAAAATGCCATACTTATAATGAAGTCATAATAGAAAAGAAAGAATTGTTTATGATGAAAAAGAAAAATAAACTGAAATAGAAAAAGGTAAAGATATCAGTGAGTATTTCTAAATGTGATTAGGTGTTTCTTTCAAAACATATTTTCTGGTCAAATAGGAACACATCGCATACTAGAAAGTCAGATTAGATATGTACAATTGTCTCTTCTCGCCCAATTATAAATTTTTGAAAACTCTGATTTTCCCGTTTCACACATTTTTATTTCTGTTTTGGTTTTCATTTGTACACACAAAACATTCCTGCCTGGAGCTAAAGCTAAATAGTCCATCTGAAATCCCACCTGTAATTCTGCAATGACTTGTGAATAAGTGAATCTTTTTCTCATAAAGAGATTTTGAGTTTGTCTTCTCAGGGACTTAAGGTTTACGTAATCATTGTGTCTGTGTTGTACCTGTCTGTCTGTCTCTCACATTTAACCAAAGAGCCAAAGTCTGCCAAAATATTAACTAATCATGTTTTATAAAAATAGTTAAGTCGGAGGTAGAGCTTTAGTGAACGACCTCCCTAAAGGGAGAGCAGTAGTGGGTCTCCATGCTATACAAGTCATTTGCGAACCCAAAGGACAAGAAATGAAGCTCACAACAAAAATCCTTAATTTTGCTCATAGAACTACAGGCTTTAAAGATAACTCTGCACACAAAAGAGCAGAAAGATCTTCAGGTTTCAGTCCAGTACAAGCAGTGAAGTCAGGCAGGAGTATGAAGACGGCAGTACGTACGGGCCGGCATGAGCATGGATTTAAATTGTGTATATTCCTAAAGTGCGCAGGCAAAGCTGGCAGTACTTTCTGCTCCAGGAGACACATTTTGCAAAGATATGTTTTTTTCTAGGAGAGTCATAAACTAAATATGTAGATGATAATGGACAGATTTTCAACCATGTCAAACCCTGGAACATTGCTATGGAAATCTGAAGAGCTGCAGAGGTTCAACATCTTCGAAAAACCTGATCACTGAATATTTGTAGTCAGCTTCCTCTGCCAAAAGGATATGGATTTTTCCAGTTCTGTGCCAGACTCTGACGTTCGCAAAGAGTTTCTCAAGTGGATTTGCATGATGTAATCAATAACCATAAAACCTTCCTCCACTTTCTAAATTACAGCTGGTTGAGATGAATTTCTATATGAATAACACAATGAAAATGTGAAAGACTCAATTTGTTCTAAACTCTTTTATGAAGTTAAAATAAGATATATAAAAGTCCCTATGAAATAGGGACTCACATAATCTGAAGCAACTGTGCATTCACACACACACGAGACCCAACAGCTTTGTCATTTTGTTCTTAATTATCCCTGGCAGATAAACTAGTTGAAAAACCGAGCCAGATTTTCCAAGCTCAAAACCAATGGAGCAATGCTGATTTACATCAGCTGCAATCCTTGACTGTAGCTTCCAAAATAGTTATCAATTAATTTCCTGCAGAAACACACTGGAAGCGCAGCCTGCCTTTTCTAACCTCCAGTACAGCTAGCTTTTTCAAGCAGAAAACCATTTAAGTACAGGTTTAGCTGTAATCAAATGGTTAAACACGTCTTCCAGCCCTGTGTCCTTCTGCTTTCGATAGGTGTCTGAGCGTTGCTAAAGTGGGGGCTTGGGGGAAGCGCCCGCCTGGCATGGACATCCACCCGGCAGATGATTGTACGACCGACAGAGGACTTCATTTGCTAGCTATTGATGATAACAGTGCCTCTGGTTGCTTCTTTTGGCAATAGCTTTGCAAGCCTCTCTCAGAAGAATTAGATCACAGTCAGTCCCACCTTAACTACATATTTGCTAGCTGAACAAACAGGATGAAATTGGACCGACGGTCACGTCTGCTGGCAGAAGCCAGCGCTTTCAGTGCCGCCAGGCTGGTTCCAGTGGTGCAGGGCATGCAACCAGCCTCTCGCATCCCCGGGTTTGCCCTTGGCCAGAAATACGTCCCAGCAAACGTGTTCAGCGCAGCCCTCGCCATCACCACCAAAAATACGCAAACCAGAAAGAGACATTTGTTCACGTTTTAAATAATAATCTCGATGATATTAATTGCACAATACAAAAGAATTTGTTCCAAGTGTGCAGCCAGCTATTTATTTATGTTCAATTCTGAGCCATAAATCTTTATTTTGACATTTAAAGCCTATTTGAATAAGTAAGATTTTTTTTCACTCACAAAGTGCCTAATCAGATGGGTTTTCTGAGCTAAGCAGCTCTGAGAAATGCAATGTCTCTGATGACTATTGCACTGCACTAAACATAAGTTTTCCTTATTTAAGCCAAACCGTATTGTTCCTTTATTGCATGAGAGTGCTCAAAACTTTGTTTCTTTTTTCCTTTCAGGGTTATTTTTAAAGAAAAAAAAAATAAAAACGGGCTCAAAATAAGTTTTCAAAATGGGTGATTTAATGAACAGCTTTCTGCGTGTTCAGTCACACTGCTTGTCCCTCCCTACGTGCTAACCTCTGAACCATGCGCGGTCGTTCTTGAAAATAGGATATTGGATCAGAGGGAGGAGGAATACGTGATTAAAATCCCGCGCGGAGGAAAACACGCTCTCTGACTCTGCGACCACGTTTTGTTTTCGCGCCCGAACAAGGTGCTTAGGTTGTAGCTCCACGAGCTATAGCAGTCGCGCCGCGCGTTGCTGCTTCGCTCTCAAGGGCGCGTTTGAGCCGAAGCACCCTTCGCCGGGGCGCGAGGCGCGGAGCTCACGCTCGCTTCGGGCCAGCGGCGGGAGGGCAATCAGCGCCGGCTGGCCGAGGAGTTCGGGCAGAGAGCGCCCGATCCAGCCCGCCGCCTGCCAGGGCAAAATTAACCTATCAACGGGTCTACACCAGCGCGCTGAGTCATATTCGATTTGCGGTTGCTGTTATGCAGCTGGAGGGTTTTCAGTTCATTGCTAGAACTGAAAACCGAACTTACCACCTCCTTGTCCCTGACTTAAAGCATCCAGTGTCCCACCTACAACACAGGGTGATTTTATCTCTCTCCCTTGGCAAATACATGATTAGAAGCAATGAGGAATTCAGATATTGTTGTAACAGGGAGCTAGAAAGAATCCAAATGCAATTATTCATTAGTATAACGGTTTTTCACTTAGCTCAGCAGAATGGCAGAGAGTAGGTGGAATAAACTGTTGCAGGACTTATTTTGTTAAACTTCATCCAAGGTTGTTTGATCAGATATATATCTGGAGAAGTAATTAAATAAGAAAAAAATATGCCACTATAACTTGAGAAATATCAAAGGAAAACTTCCTATCTTTAATATATTTTGCCCTCGTGCTAGAACACACATGCTCTACGGGCTATTGAGTGCGAGTAGACAGACAGCACAGCACATTGCCATTCATGGAGAAAGTTGGCCAGGGGATAATTTCACCTGATGTGTCCAAACAAACCACTTACAATCATTGATAAAGGTGGAATGAATATTTAAATGGAGAGATGGGTGTTGCATGCTAATTTAAGCAGTTGCTCTCGATCTGAGCCAGTGGAAGATGTGAGGAGAATGTAGCAGATGAGACCAAACTCTCCTGTTTCCAGAGCTATCAAAGTGAAAGGGAAAATGGAAGAGAAACCCAACCCTACAGAGACGTGTGAGGATCGGGAGCACTAAGTGACCACTTGAAGATATCAGGGGAAGCAGAACTTGACTTAAGGGTCTAATGTGAGTCTTATCAGCTGGGAGGAACTGATAGAATAAAATTAATGGCAAATTGCGCGCTTCCCGGGAATGAGCTTTCTGCAGCCATGGTTTCTTTCTGCAAGGACTTTGTTTCAAGTGAAGAAACTGCTGTGAAATGTTCATTCAAGGAGTCCCAAGTGCTGAGAGCCGCAGAGCTTGGGGAGACAGCCCTTCGCATCCCGGACGACGCGGAGCCCCAGAGCAGCAGGCGCTGCCCTTCGGATTATTTTCATTTTACTCCTTTCATCTATGAAAGGACTTTTTAAAACTTAAATCAGAGTCAGTGGAAGGTCTTGGACTGACACTGAAGGATATGTACAGAGCAGGTATAAGAAATCAGTGATCCTGGGAATTTTCTGCAATTAATCTACTTCGGTATGCCACTGATTAAATATTTTGCTACCATTACACCTATAAATCTGGCCCTTGGTGTTTATGAAATACTTTGAAATAGCAAGGCTATAGACCAAAATTAATTATCATGACTGTATTTATTTATTCTGAAGATTCTGTTGCTTTGTCTTAAAATAACATAGGTGAGTAGAAGAGTAGAAGAAAGAATTTTATGTACACGCACGAAATTTTAGCAAACGTTTTGCACAATTCAGTATTTCTGATTAGGATCTGTGCATCAGCCAGGGGACACCATGTAGTGGAGCAAGGAGGATGTTGGTCTGATCTTTAAATTCTCATTTTCCCCACTTTTCTTACTTTAACATAAATTTTTTGTGGTATGATTTTATGCCTTTCCATTTTTATTTTTAATAATACCAATAAAGAAAGCAGGGAAAAAAAATCTTCATTGGAAATATTTGAAATATTCCCCACTGGAAAAATAATATCCTGTATTAGATGGATAGTCGTGTAAACACACCGCTGCCTAGCACAACAAAACCAGCCTGGATTCATGGGTATGACTTCAGAGGACATAGCGGGGAGGCAGGAGGGGGGTCGCAGAGGATTAATACACCAGGTTTGTGCGTCTGGGGATGCTGGTTCCAGGTCGGGCTCTGGTTGGGAGGGAAGATAAGTGTGGTGGTCTCATTAGTTGACGCTGCAAAAAATAACCACATGGTTTGGTACCATTGGCAGCTCTTCTCTAGATAAATTCAGGACTAGAATAACAAGAGTTACTGCAAGCTAGACTCGAGGTGCATTGGCAGGGAGGGGAAGTTTGCACAAAGCCTAGCTGTACCGAGGCCAGTGTTAACAGTCTCTTTACTTTCATTTGCTCTGAATTCACTCATATATTTGCAATCAAAATGGTTTTAAAGTCTTCAAAAAAAAAAAAAAAATAATAAGAGGAGGAGGGGAGTAGAGGAGAGGGAGCTTTAGAATTATAAAACATATAACAGACTCCATTCCCGACAAGTTTTATTGCTGTTCACCTAAGTCCCTCAAGTCCATCTTTAAATTAGCTGCATTAGAAAAGATGTAAAACTAATCACAATACTGCTGTCTAGATACTCCTTTGTCTGAAATGTAGGAACTTTATCTTCTGGTAGAATCATTACATATGTTATCAGTTACAAATAATCCTTTATAAAGGACTAGTAAATCAAGCAGCTTGCATTTCTTGAAAGAGAATCGAATCATGGTTTCTTTCTTTTTTCTTTTTTTTTCTTTTTTCTTTTTTTTTTTTTTTTTTTTTGCCAATTAAGCAATTTCGACATTTCTATTTTAGTAGTCTGAGAACCGTGTTATAAAAACTGCTCTGGATTTCAACAGCATTTCTGCAATCTAGTTTGCTCTACCCGGCATCTGAATAACTTTGGGTGTATGCATATATATTGGTATCCCCCCCTTTTTCCCCAGAGAGTCTCAAATGAGCCAAATATTCAGCTGATGTAAATCAGTGTTGTTCCAGATACTTCTAGACATGATATACGGCATTAAATCAACAGTCAGTCTTGTGCGACTGACTCCATCACCATGCCTGGCTGACGCTGTAATTAAAGCCTGTGCTGCTCAGGAGTCAGTGCCCAGCAGCCTCGGAGGATTAATTAGGTCTAATATTTATTTCTTTTGATACGAAACCCAGATGTGTGCAGTTAAGCCAAAAAACCGTAGGGAGAGCCATCCTGCTTTTTTTTCCAGCGGACAGAGGAAAAGCAGTGTTGCCCACCCAGAATTAAAGAACAGAAGCAAATAATTATCATCATGGAACAATTTGGCAGCGGCTTGATTTCGTAATCTGCTAAGCCACTTTACCTGCCTGTTTATCAAATAATTCATATGACCTCGACTTTCTTTGTTAGCAGCTGTCACAAATACATACATGTGCTGATTTATTTGTCTGATAGCTGGGAAGAAAAATATGGAGGGAATACTCCTGCCCTCCACGGTTATAGAGAAAAAATTAGATTGTATTTCACTTGAGGAACACATTCACTAATACGTTATAAAAATATCTGTCCATTCAGTGAGAGAATTGACCGAAAATTAATTTAAAAGAATAGAAAATGGACTGTGAAAACATTCTAAATTGAGAGCAAATGTAGGATTACCCTGGGTTCCCATCATGGAAAGAACATCTCTGGCGGGAAACTATAATTCTGGTTTTACGTTTAACAAAATTGCAAGATTCAGGGCAATTTTGAAGCTCAGTTTTGTGCCAAGGACACCTCTCTGACACTACCATCTCATTCATAAAATTCACAAAACTAGGCCAGCAATCATTTTCCCATTTTTCCCATAGATATAATTCTGATTTTTTCATTAAAAAAAAAAAAAAAAAAAAAAAAGAAGAGTAGTAAAACAGGGATGGTTTCCAGTCTTCAAATCAAACCTCATTTTTGGTAGTGGTGGTGGTGTGGAGGGGTATTTATTTCAAGCCCTTGGCCTTTCTGTCTCGCTCCCTCTCTTCTCTTTTTTTAATGATCATAAGTGAAAAAATAGAAGTACGGGAATGGGGATCTCTCAAAAACAAATGCCATGAGAAAAAGAAGTATTAACAGATGAGACTATTAGGAAATTTCTCCTCTTACTCCAAATGGAAGAAAAACATTCTGAGTTTTGAATGAATTTTGAAAATAGCATATTAAAATTCTGATTTTTATAATACTATTTGTTAGTCCTTTGTTATTATCTACCTGGGTATTGATTCAGAGCAATGAAACTCCCACTGATCTCACTGGATGTTGGATGAAATCCCTCAAAGAGATTAGAGCCAGTGATCTAATGATAAAAGACTGGAAAGCCCATTCCTTTCCCCTGATGCAGATAGCTAACATTATACTGTAGATATGCAGCATTCTTCCTCTCTGAATAATTTCTGTAGAACTTCATGGAGATTATTTTTCTTTCTCTTTCTCACTGACTGAACCAGTATATGTGATGATATCTTCATATCTTTCAGTTCACAAGAAAAAAAATGAGTAGAAAACAGTAGGTCCGCTTTTTTTTCCAAAAATTTGTGATATTTATTTTTCAGGTAGACTGCCAAAGGTAGGCTTTTGCATAGTTTCCTGGAAAACATCACTGAGCTCCATTTTTGTTGTTGTTTTGGATTTGGTTTTTTTTTCAGTCCATCTATGATGCATCTCGCTGCTCTCCACGGCTCCAAAGGTCAGCTGAGAAAACAATCTCTTTCTGGCTCCTCCAGCCGACGTAAAATACATCAAGACGCTCAGGCATAAGGAAAAAAGGCAAAACCACTACATTTAATGCTAGGAGCCACTGCTACTGGTAGGTGTCTTATTCTTCCTCCCCTTCCAGGTTCTGGAGAACATCAGCCAAAGTGACCTCGGTGAACGGCTACGGCGTCCTTCTCCGCTCTCCCCAGGTCTCTGCTAGGCTTAATACTGTCAGAAAAGTCTACAGCAAACATTTGTAATTGCAAGGAGAAAGAACACTGCTGTCTTTATTTTTTCTAACTTGACATCTATCAAATTTAGTTTAAGTGTTCCCCTGGGTCAGTCGAGTTGCTGAGCTATAAACTAAAAATAATTAAAATAAAATATTAAAAAAACCTCAAGTCTGCTTGCCAGGAGCGTATAGTTGGGAGTTAACAGCTTTCAATCATGTATTTCGGAGTGTTAGGATAGCTGAAATAAGACAGGCAAGCTTAATACAACATAAAAGTGAAATTCTTTGATGTTTCGATGCTACAGGCTGGATTCTTGCATTTCAGGACAAAAGTGATTATCCAAAACTGATTTCCCTGAAAGATATTCAGAATCTAGAAGTATTTTTTGCTTTAACACTATGGTTGTTAATATAAATTTTATAGGACTAGATGAAGTCTTAATGAAAAGGAAGGGCAGGGGAAGGTAGGAATGTTTCTGATTAATATCTTAGTTAATTAAACTTCTACCTGACAATTCTTGGAAGTCAGAAGGCAAACCACCTTTTCCTACTATAAAAGATGACTTTGCCAGTTTATTGAACCCGCTTGCTATATCAGCTATCACCAAAATTGGAAATTCTAGTTACAATGAATTAAAATTTGGCTTAAACCCGGCCAGACAGACAGCGTGTTCCCAGACTGGTCACATTCATAAATGTCATAAAAAACATATTTGCTCTATGACTGCCATGAAATAAAATTCTCAAAAAAGACATCTCTAACCAGAAAGGCATGAAGCAAAAATCTTTAACCATGTGACAAGGAATGAGCACTGCTAAAAATGGTATTTTGACATTGGTGGACTGCTGAAGTTAAGCTTCTTCAGGCATAAGTTTAACATTGCTTTTATTATTTTTATTATTCTTATTGCATTTGAGGACTGTGGAAACTGTGTGAGGTAAGTAAAAAAAAAAAAAAGAAAATCAGTCAGAGCACAGTTTAAAATTTTTGTGTGAGCTGTTCCAATGAAAATCGAAAGAGAAAAAATTGTATCAAGGATTTTGTTCAGGGGATGTGACTAGAATCAGTCATCAAGAGGAGCATGATACACAACTGAAGAATTAACCTGCCTTGTCAATTAATTGAGTCTCTTTGCATCTAATGCCTTTGCTTCTCGTTACAGCTCTTCTGCACTTGAGTTCTGGATTTATTTATTCATTGAAAGAAAGTATAAATGCATCTTGTCTTTTTCACAGTAAGCATTCTATCATTGAAAAATTCTCCTGTCTGGAAAAAAAATGACATTTCCTACAAAATTTGTCATTATCAATATTTAAAATTTTTTCATAATTCTAAATGACAATTTAGAACTACTTAAAGAAATAAATGATTCCTTATTTGCTGAAAACCCTGCTAAATACAACAGAATTTTCTGTCTGAAAATGATAAAGCTATAAAGCTGAGAGGACAACTTGCAAGTAACCTTGAAAAACGGGAAAACGCATCTTTTTCGAGCCCAGCACGAGAGGAATAATTTTAATTTTTAAAATCCTCTAATCCAGCTCATTCTAAATCGAAACCAGATACAACATGATTTTTCTGCTCTTGTCAAAACTGCTGAATAACACCCTCCCCAGCTCGAAACTGAGTCTGTGTCTCACCTCCGAAATGACTGCACTCCTCTCTGATACAAATTGCTCTCCAGTAATGCTGGGCCAAATTCCCTTGCAGAGGAGATGCCCTGGAGTCAATGGAGCTACACCCACGGATGCTTTGGTCCATAGCAAGCCGAGGATTTCGAAATGAAGTGTGCTCCAGCGTACAGATTAGAGGCTGTTGGTAATTTTCCAAGGTACTTATTTGGCGGGGTGTCACAGAATGGCAATTTGTTGAAACTGAAACCATTCACAAGGGAAGGTCTGTCTGAACAAAGCTCCCAAGTCGGAGGGAAAAGCGAAAACAGAAAAGCAAGGAAGAAAACAAAACAAAACAAAACAACGAAAAAAGAAAACTGGGGAACGAAAAGCGATCGGAGAAACTGCCCCTTTCCGAGAGTCGCTTGACAAACAGTTTGCGGGTCTGCCTCAGTGAGATTCTTTGTACAGAAGATTTTCTGACTAAAAAATTACAAAGTCAAAATGGAGAGGCAATATTTTACCAGAATAGCCCGTGTAAATTTGCTCAGCCCGACCGTTTGAAACGAACGGGCCGCGAACGGTTCTCCAACCTTGATGTTTCACCCGTTCCTGTGGCCAGTTTTACCACGTGCTGCCAAGGACCCTCAAACACGATGTACGACCCAGCTGATCCCGAGTGCCTGCTTTAGCCACCCGCACACAACTAGGCGACTAGTACCTGCAGGAAACTTTCTGTCAAACCGATTCTTCCACAGAAAATAGTTCCCTTTATTTCAGCCGCTTTCGAATCCTCTTTTTCAGAAACGGCGCCTACTGTCTGTGTTGACTACTTGAAAACCTGGACACGACAAAACCAAAGTATTTTCAGATTTTTAGGCCAAATGATAAAGAAGAAGCAAACACCCACTAGAACTGCTGAGAGCTGTCTCAAGCACACATTTCCTCTACAGGTTACCTTAGAATAAGGTAAAATGACTTTCAAGTAGCGCCAGAGGGTATTTTGAGTGGGTAGATGTTGCTCTTCCTCTTTATGGACATGGAAAAAAGCTGAGAGTTCGGTCATGACACACACTGCAGCAAGGAATTATGACCTGGTTGTCCTTGGCCACTAACTTCAGGGAGATATTTTCTCTCCTCTAGGAGTTTGCCTTCTAATTCTTCAAGAAGGGAAAATAAAAGCTGGCTAAAGTGAACATTCACATGCCAAAATCGGACCTGATAAAAGCGCAGCTCTCCTGACATGCAATATAATCACTCTTTTTTGCATCAGATCCGGTCTTGGTCTTGCATAGGTTGAACCCGTTTGCCACGGTCACGCTGTACGGCAGGCAGTAAGGACACTTGGCCTGGGAGCTGCTGTGGGGTGGCTCCTGCAAGGTGGGAGGACGGAGAAATTAAATAAAAGTGATATATGCACTGCGGGGATTGCACAAAACGTGATGCTTTCTCTGTGGGATGCTGGATAGCTAGAAAAAGGCAGACTATCCCAGGGGCTGTAAATAAAATATAGACTTATCAACTGTTTGTAGGTAGAACTGGCTGCTCAGTCGAACGGTCTTTTCGTGACCCGGCGCGGGCACCTGCCCACGATGAACGTTGTCACCCGGTTCGGGCGTGCGGTTTTCTCCCTGTTGGTATCTCCCGGGGAGGGGAGAGCCCGGGGGCTGCTATCCCTCTGCATTTGCAAGCAAATCCCAGATTTTAAGGTCCCTTTTCTGAACATTGCATTTCCTTTCACCTCCCCATCTTCCTTTTCCCCTCGATACTGCGCCCCACAGACCTTCCGTCACCGCGAGCGTGGGGAGAGAGAAAGAGGGAAGAAAGAAAGAAAAGAAAGAAAGAAATATGCTGCCTGGATTGGAAAAGTCATCTTTTCCCAGGAGCAGTGTAATAATGTTAATGGAAGGGAGAACGGGAAAGAGGAAATGTTTCGCTAACGTGGAGAATTTCTGGCCTGCGTTCTTTCTGAGGCCTGTTTGTCAGGGGGAAAAGGAAATTGGTGGCTGGATGAAATATGAGCTGATGCAGCTGCAATGCCTTTAAATACAAGCTTTTTTAGGCACACTGGTGCTTCAGTTTGGGGATATAAGCAGATGCTGAATGCCTTTCCCTACTTCACATGGGGCCTTTGCGTGCTGTGGTTTTAAGACCAGTGTTCAGGTGATAAAAAAAAAAAAAAAAAGAGAGAGAGAGAGGGGGGAACGAAATGTCATTTTTGGAGAAGCAAAAAATACTTCAGGCCCTTTGGCGTGTAAGTCATAAAGGGCTTTTTGTGCACGAGCAGGCAGTGCAGTGTCAAGAGAAATCACTTGCACAAGGTGGAGTAACACTATCTGAAATTAAATTTTGGCCTCCATCTACAAGTCACACTTTAAGGTAAGAGGGGGAAAAAAAAAGAAGAAAGAAAGAAAAAAGGTTTTTCTTTTGAAGAAATTGAAGAGAACTGAAAGACCCCTCTCCTTTTGGCCAAAAACTTACTCTTGGTTTTCTTGCTATACATAACATGACAGCCCGACACATAGGGCAATTATCAGAGCCCGGCAGCTGGACTTAACGAGCCCAAAGCAACCCGCTATCGTGCGGTGGCGCCCGGGACGAGGCTGGGGGCTGCTCCGATCCGCGGCGGTCTGAGCCGAAGCGGTCTGAACCCTCGTGCTATTGCTTTCCAGGCTCTTTGAGCCTGACTCTTATTTACACTAAGTTTCCTTAGCATAAAGGGGCCTTCAAGTGGGCATGCAGTGAAGGAATAATTCAAGGGGAAAGGAACATGCAGAGCGAGCTCTTGCTACCCGCCTTACACCTTTCTGGGAACAAGCCCCTCACTGTTTCCCTCCGAGGGTGAAATGCCAGATGTAGCTGCAGTCCGAGGTGAAGGAGGAAGGGTCCGGCTCTCGTTCCCATGGAAGGCTTTTTCCAGCGCGCGCGCATACCTAAAGAACCTAAATAATCGCGTACTGGGTTTTGGCTGGATCTTCTTTTATTCCTGCTGCTGAAATTCTGATTTCTTCCTCTTTCTCTGCTGCTGAGAAATATGAGAAGCCACCTCAGGGCCTGTCGTCCGATGCGGAATCTGCACAGTTCTGCTCTGGAGATGTCGTTGAAATATAAAGAGCAAATAGATCATTAAAAATAGTTTGGTGCCCTGCATAATTGCTTTAGAATTTACAGATTATTCCTAGCTCCTGAGACCTACCAGGTTCAGTCCTGGCTAGGACCTTTCCTTCGCTTTAAATGCCAGGCAGTGTTCCTCACTCCTAAAGGAATTAAGGTACATTAAATGCCTTTCAAAATCTGGCTCTTCGTGCGCAGACAGTCACACAGTTTTCTATGACAATATTTATGAACTAAGATTCTCATCCAGAGTACCAAAGTCCCTGAAGAAAACGTTTCTTACTCTTTAAACCTGCTTCTTTGCCAAGCAAAGATCTCTCAGACTGTAGAATAACCTTCCAAAAGATGTATTGGAAATCTGTTTTGGATGGTCAATGTAGCTGAACTGATTAATGTAGCTGGTTGCAATTTTTAGAACTAATGACTTTTAAAAGAAATGGCCTTTTTTCTTCCCCTAAATCTTTGTCCCAAGCTCTCGAGTTTGTATATTTTTTTCCTTTCCATATTTTCATAATTTGTATTGAAAAGTTTTGCTATGACTTGCTAACCAAAAATGTTTCAATATTTCATTTTAATCCAATAACCATTTCAGAAAGAAAACGAATCTATTTCAAAGCATTATGATTTTTTAAAGGATCTATTTTGACCTCAGAATATTGAAACCCATGGTAATTGCAAACACAGGTTTTCAACAATCAAGTTTATTTTCTCTGCAGAAAACCTCACCCATATGCCTGCAGGGAATAGCTGCATTTGCCAAATCCAACTTTTGGTGCACAGAAGAAGTGGGATATATAAATAGAAAGTGTAAGCTTTTGGATATACAGAATGGGATTGTAATTTAAGGCCTCCCAGCCGGTGGCAACGATTGTCCATGTCTTGTGGGGTGTCATTTTTCCCTCTTCTCTTTACTTGGCTCAGCAAGCCTCCTTCTGCAGTCACAGTTTAAAGTCTTGGCTTGTGCGTCCTCTGTCTCCTATCTCACGTTGAGTCACTGTTGTCCCAGGGAGCTGTAGGATGATATCCACTAATCTGATGCTACAGTCTCCAGGCCTGTGGTCGGATATTGAGAGGAAAAAAAAAAAAAAAGAAAAAAGAAAGAAAGAAAGAAAAAGAAAAAAGCTTTCCTAAATGATATACCAAATTACACATTATTTCACTTGACAAACAAAAACTCTTTTGCGGTTAGCAGAATGAATCGTGTACATCATAATTTTGACAGTGAGTACTGAGGCTGAACTGGCTCTTTAAGCAATTTCCCTGTGTACGCATTGCTGTTCCAGTTCAATGCGAGCATATGGCAAACACAGAAACTATACTTACTGATGCCAGGGCATGACCAAAATCTATAATAATGTTGTTTACTTTCACCAGCTCTGCAAGAAAGAATGTAGCCTCATGCACTTAAACGACCTCAGAAGAGTCACACTTTTGCTTTGTTAATAATTTAATTGAAATGCACATTGACCCTTAGGAAAGTAAGGCCACATAAGACATTTGCAGTAACCGAGTCAAACTCATCTATACAGAGTCTTATTTGTCTCCTGGAGAAAACCTAAGGAAATTCTCCCCATGACGTTGGTTAGAGTGGAGGGAGGCAGGGGAAAAGTGCAGCTTTTGGAGCACGCTTGGCTTATGCTCTTTTTGTTGTTGTCATTTCTGATAAAAATCATAATATTTCAAAGTCTTCTACAGACAGAGCTCTGCCAACTTCCTTCTCCCTCTAAATTGGCAGTTCTTAAACGCTGCCAGGAAAGAGCACATTTCAGCATCTTAGCGCTGCGTGGTCTGGCAGGCAGGCTTCGGAGGGCTGAGGCGGTTGGCCGCTCCGCTGGAGAAGGCTGTAACACCCGATGCTCAAGGGGGTTTTCCTCCACGCTTTTGTCGGGCACTAAAGCTGCCCGCATGACGTGGAGCCGCGGGACAGTGCAGGCTTTGAAAGACTCAGGGAGTAAACAAGCTCAGCTAGCCGCCCGCGGAAATGCCAGCCCTCGCAGAAAAACATCCTTGTTCAGAACCAAAATCAGAACGTCAACTGTGCGGGGGAGAACCTTCATTTCACTTGAGACATCACGAGGAAGCACCAGGCAGCACAGGAAGGGACACGAACCCTTAAAAAAAGATGTATGTTGAGCGAACAAATGTCCAGGAATGTGAACAGCATTGCAGAGATTCATTTAATAGCCCAGAGAAATTTTCACGGGTAACAATTGCAAAAACAAGCACTGCAAAGATTTGGGAGATACCGTGTAAATGAATATGCACAAATAGTTTCTCAGTCACCTGGAAGTACATGGACGGGGATTTCGTGTGTCAAAGAGTCTTAAGGTGGTGAAGAGTTGAGTTGCACTGCGTCCCTTTCAAGGCAGTGAGAGCCAGGACTCAGCATTTGAGGAAAACAGGCGCATTTAAAATCGGGATTATCTCTGCTGGAGACAGTGGTTCTGCAAGGCTAAAGCAGAATAACTTATTTGTAGAGGGATATGTATATTTATTTATCGGAGGAAAGAATCTTGCTAATTTACTGTCTTCTTTATGCTTCCTAATTCTCCCACGGATATGCGTAGTGCCCCCTGCCAATTCTCACTCGTCAGAGCTACAATCAGAGGAAACGCAAATCTGAAAAAAAATTGAGAAATCAAAAAAACATTAAACTTAGTACCCAAATAGACAGGAGTTATTATTCTAGATGTTAAAATCCAATTGTGAAAGTGTTGATTGTGTGCCTGCTTTTTCCTAGAAAGAGGTATTCTGTAGGAGTGCAGCAATCCCAAGGAAATCCAAGGGTTCAGCTTCCAGCACTTCCACATTTCAAAGCAGAATCGGTCACCCGAATGTGAGGTTTTTACTGATCTGTTTTAACTGGAGAAGTTTAAAAATGATTGCAACCATTGCATTGATGGTGACTCCTTCCATGTATCTACTCCTTGCTCAAGGCAGAGAGGAGACCGCATTTATTGCAGGTCTAGGATATTCTCAACAGCAAGATTCAAAGACCAAGGAAGTCACTGAAAGCTTCACTCCAAAGAGCATTGGATCGAATTGGCATATGCCTTAAGCGAAAGTCCAGTCAACAGATTTTGTTGGAGCTGCTAAAGTGTGGGTGGATCCAGATCGCTCTATTCTGCTCATCTTGGAGCAAACCCAAACATGGAGATTTCAAATCCCAACCCCCCAATGTATTACTCAACGTTTAGTTTTGATTTCTGCATGTGATATGTTCCTGGCTGGGACAGGGCCACTACTAATAACAAAAATGCAGGCATCAGCATGGATCATGGCCCTTCTTTTCCTTTGTTTTTTTTCTTCTTTTCCTTCTTTTTTTTTTAATACACATAATTTAAAGCATAAGGGCCCATTATTGTCTGGAGGTGCACACTTTTATTAATGTCAGGCTCTCTATTCTTTTAGCTCAGATCTTTTATAAATGGTGTGTTTCCATATTCTGTAGTCAGGTCAGGCAGAACGCGATTTTTACTGTTTTAATTTTTCCCTTAGAAATCAAAGGGTTTGGGGCAAAGGGATGTTTCTAGCAATTCTAGAAGCTCACATCTGAAAGCTAAGCCATACTGTACTCACTGATTAGTTCCTCTGAGTTGACAATTTATTCTTTCAACTCGTAACCTAAGATTCTTCTTTCATTTCTCTGGGTGACTCCAAGTTGAATTAAGATTTTTCTTCTTTTACTAAGAAGAAAAAGTTTTGCCCAGTTCTATTGGCAAAAATACTGCTGAAGTGTAGGGGAAAAGGGGAGATCTGATTTGTCTCTAACAAAATATGTGAGTGAAGAAATAACATCACTGAAATTAATAGACTTAATGGTAGCAATGCACCAAAGAGATGTTGTTTCTCTGCCACTGTGTGGTTATTCAGATAAACCTGCAGCCACATTTAATCTTTTCAAAAAGATCAGTTAGATTATTCTCAATCTCTAGTTTCACATGACTTGGCGGCTCTTTGGTTCCAGCTACCGGGAGAAGCAGAGGTGTTGAAATACAACAAGATAGGATATCCTCTTTGTGTCACTTTTCCTAATGGCAAGAGGAAATAATGGAAATCTTGTAAGAAATCCTGTTCTCATGAGACTTTCAGCTTCTTTATTCAGACCAAATGATTCTGGCTAGTTCAGATAAGGTTACTTTGGATATTTACCCATTGTAAAGTAAATTATCAAAAGTCTTCAGGTTTGTCCATCATTAACAAGGGTTGAAAAATCCATCCTCTTTCCCATGATGGGGTTAAGAAAACAATGTTAAAATCTATTTCAGGATCCAAGAGATGCACGTTTCTGTGCCAAAGGCATTCTAGTAAAAAGATAATAAATAGGTTTATACACAGCTTGTCTATCTACATATGCATTTGCTTCAGAAGGTGTGGCTGTTACAGGGGAACAAAATTCTTTGGGCTAAAATCTATTCAGTAAAACATTCTGGAATCTTTGATAAATGGACATCTTCTTCCGACGTGCTTTTCCTTCCTTATTCATTATCTCTGCTTTATTTAAATTGGAGCTAGCTACACGCTTAGGGCCTCATTGCAGTCGGCTGGATCGTGCTCCCGTTTGCTGAGCTGCAAACTTGCAATGTGGTCAGCGGAGGAGGAAACCTCCACTTGAGGCGAGAAGAAACGCCGGTGTCCTCTGCCGCCCTTCCAGACGGACCGCGCCGTCTCCCCGGCTGAGCGAACGGCAGGCGTAGCTTGCGCACCAAACCTCTTCTTTGCACGCCTTGTCTCGGGGCCTGGCACAGCAGGACGAGAAGAGGGACAGCGGAAGGGAGCTGTCTGAGCTCCCCCCGGCACCGGGTATATAGCAGCAGATCATGGAAATACCAGCAGAAGATTTGTTGCATCATTTGGTGATATTCACTGCTCCACTGTACCTCTCTACTCAGAAAGTCTTTGTTTATTGTATGCCCTTCCAATCCTGGCACTGTCAAAGCTGGGTCCATTAACTCAGCATTATTATGATTTATTAGCTGTGCATGGCTAACCTAGTGTTATGACAGTTGGGATGAGATTAGGTTGCAGGTCAACCTGCTTTTTCGACTGGAACATTTTCAGGTCTCTCTGGATCTAAGCTCAGGCTTTGGTCTGAAGAAGTCCCAGAGGAGAAAAAAAGGGAGGTGTGTGGTGCTTCTCCATCCTATATACATGACACCCCTGATAAATGGCAAGAGAAACCTGCTTGTTAGAAAGCAGAGGTGGAAAAAAAAGGCATTTGATGAAGGTAAAGGAACAGTGCTCCTTCTCTCAAAACCAGAAGCTCCCAGACCGAGAGAAAACACACTCACATTTTCCAGTTCATGCCTAATTTCAGACGTAATTTATGAGATCAAAACACCTTGGTGATCAAAAGTAGGTACTTCTTGCATGTTTCTCATTTTTTTCTACCTCACTGAAAACAGTTGGGTAGACATTCAATCAGACTCTTTTTACATGCCAGAAATCCCAAGTATTCATATCAGTGCTTTTTCTAAATAAGAACAAAAATATTCGCAAGTTTGCCAACTTCCAAGTGCTTTCTTTTATTTTGCCGAGTAATTATCTCTCTGTTTGTCCAGGGGAATATCTAATAGTTCCCTGTACACGGAGGTGCACTGACCTCTGAATGAACCAAAAATAGCCCGTGCAATAATTCCAACAATATGCTTAATATCTGATCTGGAGGCTGGTTTTCCTCTTTGGATCCGAGGCGTTTCAGCACTTCACACCAGCCGGCGGGACGAACCGGAGCGGAGCCGCTCGCGGAACGGCAGAGCATCGTCGACAAAGTCGTGACTGTGTCCCGACAGGAGAATCAGGTGTTTGCAGGGAGGGGGGAAGGCGGGCTGACGCGCTTCTCCCCCATCAGTCACTCGGATCCACTGTAGTTCAACGCACGCACCCAGTAAATTGTTTCAATCACGTTGTGGTTAGGAAAAGTATGTTCCGTATAATTCGCTGCAGCCTCCTGCCTGCGGACTCCGCTGGTTATAGCATGGCCTTAATTGCTTTCTTCTCTTTTTTCTTTTTGCTCAACTGAATTCGTTTAGAAACATAATATAAGTTAATGATAAAATCCTTCACTAAACCACTGATAGCTAAGTTTTGCCTGACTGGGACAGACAAATAGCCCATTTTGCCTGGAATCCTTTGTGCTTCTAGAAGGCCTCTAATACATCTACACTGTGCAATAATATAGCATGGAGATAAATTATTTCATAGGAAAAGCTTATGTATCGAGCCTTTCCAAAATGCAACAGAGTGTAGCAGGGAAGATGATTAAAATAACTGGGTTCTCTTCCAAGCTCTAAAACTGCCTTTTTGTGCAGCCAGGGCTAATCGGTCTCATCAAGCTTCGGCTCCTTCCTCCTCTTCTGCCTGTCATCCTGATGGCACTGGCGTGCTTCTTGTAAGGAAGGAATAAGCCACAACCTTATTCTTAGCATACATTTTTATTATCACCTAAACACTGGGGCCTTGATCTCAGATAAAGACTTTGAAATTGTTGAAATAAGAAATTAAAAGTAGCTTGAGTAATATTTTGACTGACATATAAACCCAAATCCTTCTGCCTAATCTCTCAAATCTACCTGCTTTGGTTATATCCCAAGGCAGTGAGTGCCAAAGATTAACTATATACTGAGTGATATTTTTCCACAAATTTTAAACTGTTTCCTTTAAAAGCAGGGGTTTTTCTTTTTTAATGGGCAAGCAGTCTCATTAGTACCAGGTGATTCATTTAAAGCACAATTACACAGGGAATTCGGCTAATTGATTGGATAACCCTAGATTCATTTGTAAAAACACAATCCTCAAACCTGAAGTGCTTGGACTTAGTGGTAGTCGTGTACTGAGAAGTTTACTTTAAAAGCAAACGTTTAGGTTAATGGGATCCATATGATATGAATTCCTAATAACTTTACCATGGGTGGGCTTATCGAACTGCTTATCATAACAGAAGTCGGGCCATTTCAAAGGATCTTTCTTCTGAGACTTTCTGAAGACTTTTCTTTCACCCCAGATCTTTAGAAAATTCCACTGACTCTCCATTGAGAAAATATTTGAGCTGTCTCTCTCTCATGCTATGATTCAAACGGATTCGTTTTAAAATGTGTATTTTTTAACCCTTTGACAGCAGGACAGAGCTTCTGGCGCAGACGTGTACTTCTTTGGTGGGGGGAACCGCTCCAAGAAGGAGCAGTTGGGACGATGCTCTGCAGCCCGGGAGGTCGCACTTGGTGCGTAGAAGTGGTCCGTGGCTTGCACTAAAGGTCAGGCGCTTGCCTGTAAATTAAAAGAAGAACTCCGGGGTAATTTAGGCTCGCTCAAAGGCAGGCAAGTCAGCGCGTGTCTTTCAGCTGACCTCAGTGGGTTTTGAATCAGGCCCACAGAGAGATTTGAACCACCATCCCTAATTGCAGAGAGGAAAAAAATAGCTACAAACATCAATTTAAGAGAAATTTGAGTAACTAGCAATGGAAGAGAGGGGGCCACCTTCACAGTCTGAAGACAAAACTCTCTATGCAGAACAAAATCATCTTTGAAGGGAGCAGAAAAGCTGCTTGTAGAGTAATCAAAATGATGTTCCTTAAATTATTAATAATAATTTCAAAATTAAAAATATGTTACATTTACCAGAAAACACATTGCTGGAAATTTAAAAGTCTCCTTCCTTCTTCCCCAATTATACTAGTGCTGGTTGTATACTTTTCCCCCAGTACAACTTTTAAAAAATACAGAAAATTATAGAAATAATAAGCTAAATATAGTAGTAGAGCTTCATATAAATGAACATGTATGTGCATTTAAAGAGAAATCTGTTATCCTGGTAGTCTCTGGGAATGAAAAAGCTGTCAGCATCACGGCAGGTGTGAAAATTGACTTTAAGTTCCCTGATTTCCTGTTGAATATTCAGGCTGACATTGAAGACAGCCCAATAATTCTATCATTATACTTTCAGCATTTAATTAAAACAAAAACCTCTATCATTCAACAGGAGAGGGGGACAGCATCATAAAACATAAAACATGTGGATAAGGTTCCTGCTGGGATAGCTACATGAGCTGAAAAATACTAACCCCTCAGTGAAGAATAAAACAGCCAACTATAGTCACACTTGGCACTGACCTGTGTGGGCATTAAAGCGATCTACGAATGCATGAAGAATGCTCAAGAGAAGTTATTTAGCATGACAAAAGATAAATAGGAAGATAGAGAATTCGAATAGTCCAGTGTGAAGGAAAAAATAAAGGTTATGTTTCAAGGAGCACATCGTAGAAAGGGTCAGTTGCTTATGGGAGGGTTTCCAACAGCACCCATCGCTGTCATCATTCGTAACAAACCATATTAAATACAAATCCTGTCCTATGCAAGATTTTGGCCCAAACTAACCCAAAGACCTTTGGTTTTGTGGAAAAAGGGGGCCAAATACTAACTGCTTTGAGTGTAAAATGTGAAACTGAAATTAAAACTATAATTCTAAGCAGAACAACCCGTAAATAATTCTAACTGCCTCTATCATCCCTGTTTGTAATATTCAGGAATGCTCTCAAAGCTTGCATAATTTTTTTTTAAGTGCCTAACCATGTGCCCTATGCAACCAAAGTCTAAAATGGCTCAGTTTCACCCTTGTAAACACTAACGATCCGCAATATTATTGCGAGGAAGTGTATTTGTGATCGCTGTATCCCATTACGGCATGAGGGATAACGGTCTGGCACGTTAGGAGACGTACAAGGTGATGAGAGGCCGTTGCTGTAGTCCAGCGTGTTGATGTACCGAGTTTCCAAACATTAACTAATGCAGACAGAAGCCGACACTGGAAAATCTTGTTCTGGTCCGTGGTGGGGCAGCTGAACACTTCACAACACTATCAATTAATTTACTACAGACACTGGTCTCCTTACGGGAGAAGGCCAGATTGAGACTAGTTTGGAGGTGGGCATGTTACAGGAAAAGATTTAGGTTTGTTGGCAGAGAAGTGTGGAAGATGCGTGTAGGTGGCTTGTCAGCACTTCGCCTGGCCTTGACCAGGCATGTTAAATCATGGGATGTAAACCCACACGCGGATTTACACGAGCGGGAAAACAGGAAAACAAAATACCAGATGCTCCACAGCCAGGTCTTTCAGATGAAGACTGCTCTACTACAGGTCTTTTCTCTCATTCTGAGGAATGAGGAGAATCAACTGAATCTCTACGTCTGGAAGATCAAAGGCTGGTTTAAAAAAGCAACTACGGATTGCAAATGTCTGGGAGACCAAATAGTTTGTCTACAAATCTCACCTCTAGGAGGCCTCAGAAGTAACCAAAAATTTTTAGAAGCTGAGGTCTCCTATTGCTATGCTGGAAGATTATTGTGTTAGTTAGAGGCTTAACAGGCTTGGGAAAGCTAGGTTGGAGAGGCAGTGAAAGAGAGAACAGTGTTTATTGAGCAATAAAAGAAACATTATGTTTCATTGCTCAGCCAAACTGCCCTACAGAAGCAAATCCCCGCGCTTTATAATACAGGGTGTAATAAATACTAATACTATAAAGGGGTCTGTTGGAAGCGATCGGCAAGGCCCTATCGCAGTGTAATCAAGCCTCCCATTAAATTAGCATCTCACTCGCGCTCGCTGCTTTATTGCCTGGGAGAGGAGCGACCGCCCGGAGGCTGCGGGGCCGGGAGGTGTCTGAGCGCTGCCCGGCGCTCCGGCTGGGCTCACCTCCCGCGCGGCTGCACTCTGGTTACCCTCTCTCGGGGACATCTCTCCGAGGCCAAGGGTTAGGTTTCCTTCGAAGGATTAAGCGGTAGGCTCATGTCAACAAGGTGGTCGTGGAGATACAGGCAGAGCAGGAAGGACTTATGAGGCCAATGGAGAGAAATCCAACTATTTCAAGGCAGCAGATTAATCCTGATAATACTGCGTTGGGCCATTTTTTCCCTGAGTTGGGTCAGGTTCCCCTAGCAACCGCAAAGCCTGCCATTAATAAAATTAAAAACTCAAGTCATAATTTCCAACCCCTGTGCCCTTTTCAGAGGCTAAAAGATAAATTGAATATAAAATGAAAGCCTTACTTTTTGGCCTTTGTAAAACCTATTCGCGCTTTTTCACTTTCCTCCCCATAATTCTGCATTGTTGACCTTCTTCCAGCCACAGTGGACTCAGGAGCACACGCAACATATGGACCTCATTGTCCAACAGAGCAAGGAGGCCACCGGGCTACCTTTCCCGTTGACCTTTCCCTACGCAGTCACGGGCACGTTACTACTTATCTCCATTACTGACGGCATCTGCACGGCTCTACCTGTTTCGTGTCAAACCTTGGTCTGATATTACAATCATTATCACAAGTTGAATTGTGTTCCAGTGTGGGTTTTCTTTTCTTTCTTTCTTTCTTTTTTTTTTTTTTCTTTTTTTTTTTTTTTTGGAACAAAAAAGAACCCTTTTTTATAACTGAATTTTTTGGCTAAAATTTCTATTTCTGCTAAGATGATTTAGTTACTGGACTCTGTAGGAAAGGAGCGGTTGAAAACCAAAATGGAGAAAATTATGAATATACCTGAATATGTTTTAATTTTCAGAAACCAGAAGTAACTGAAGAACGGTTGTTAAAATTTGGAAAAGTGTTAGGTTTTGGGTTTTTGTCAATAAACAAGAACGTTTCTGTGGAAATTTAGGATTTTTCAGTTGCTTACAAAAATCACTGGAGAATTACTACATTTCAGCCACCTCTCTTTCACTTTCTTCTGGGCATATATCACCACGTTTCCATTTGCTGGAATAAACGAGGAAGCCGTGGGGTATCCCTGCTCCTTTTATTCGCTCAAATAGTCCCATTAACGTCCGCAGGAGTTCTCATACCCAGCGGGCAGATTCTGACCCCAATTGTTTTAACAGTTCTTTTAATTTTGCATGTTATGAAGCTCAATAGAGAGCTTAAAATTATGAGTCTGCCCCAGGATAGAATCAATATTACTGGGTTGGGGTATACGTATATATGCTAATTGGTAGAACTTAGGTAAAGAACAGGAACAAATAACAGGGAAAGAAAAGTGTGTGAGCAAATAGTTGACACGAGTTTGATGAGTCAAACTCTAACAACATCATAGACGTCCTGGGAAACCGTGATCACCCCAATGTTTTTCTTTGGTGCCTCAGTTTCCCCATCTATAAAATGGGTTTTATCAAACTTTATCTTTTCAAAGAGTTGTGAACATACAGTCGATAGTAAACTTAAGGGGATCGGATATTACAGCAATGGCTGCATTTTTTTCTGAAGGCTACAAATAAACTAAAAGCAAGCCCTTTTTTGGTAAAAGTATTGTCTTTTTATCCTATTGCTACTTTTCTTAGAAGTGTGATGAATGACACTACTTTCACACTCACAAGAGCTTCAGATAAATGAGATGTAAGCGATTCAAAAAGAGCAAGTCCTGCGCACACTAAAATAGCCTCACGTTTCTCTTCAGAATTATGTTCTGTCCACAATCAAAACTATAAATTTCTGAAATCAATGCATTTCAACCAAATTTCCTCAGAGTTTCTCAAGCACGCTCTCGCACCGAAGGCTACCGCATTGCCAAAAAGATTTTGGCTCTTTCTGAGCTTAATGCAAAATGACTGAAGCATAAGCCCCAATTAAATTCTATTCTTTTATTTGAGGCTAGCAGCATACATGGAGCAAGGTAGCCAATTCTACCTATCTCCTTCCTCAAGTCTTAAAGCCAATAGCAGCCACACTGATTTTATTTCAACTTTGAAGGAAACAAAAGTCACCTCTAAGTTCAGACTAAACATGAGAAATTGTAGCCAGAAAGGAAATTTTTTGAGAAAGTTATGTGGGAAGATATAAAAACAGTGGGTTAGAATGGAATGACTCTTTCAACTGGAGTTTATTGTGTTTACAGAATTACTCAAGTTCTGAGGAAACTAATAACCATCACAAATCTCAATAACATCCCGTATTTTAAGGCTTGAGTTTTTGATATTTTCTGCTATTTTAAGACCTAACAACAAAGAAGGTTTTTGATAGAAAAAGTTCTAATGTTAAAGCTACCGTAAGAGCCCTACCTCACTCTCCGATAGCCAAAGCCTCTGTTGCAATTTTAGCAACAAATTTCTTGCCCTCTCTGCAGCCTCTCCTGCATCCCATAATAGCCCCCATTTTTCTAAAGTAGGGCTACACATCTGCAATGTATTATGTGCATAATTTGCACTTAATTACCAACCACATTGATTAAACCATTGCACAACAATTAAACTTAATTAGATTTTTTTTTTCTTTTACAGTGCCTTCACTCTTCAGCTGAAACACGTCAAGTGTCTTATCAGTTCTAATTGAAATACTGGCTGGAGATGTTTAGCTTCAAGTGCGATCACCATTTCTTTCCAATTTCAGGTGAAGGCAAAACTGGGGATTAACAAATGTGTGTCAGCCTGTGACCCAGCATGAGTCACTTTGCATTCGCAATTGTTTCCATGTGTGTGTCAGCAAAAATGTTCATCTCGGGTCTATAAATAGCTGCCCAGGCTGCCCCCACCATGAAATCAGACAAGTTCTGTAGCACTTAGCAGGAGTGGGGTTTCAGCTGGGTCATGAAACTCAAAGGGCACCAATTCAAAGTTTTTTTTTTGTTTTTTTTTTTTTTGGTGATGTAGGTAATAATTTTAGGTTTATATTTTCTCACGCCTGCATCTGCAGCTTCTGTCAGAGTGCACAGACTCCTGAAGACTTTAGGGAGTAAGGACATTAAAGGAATTTAACTCGATGGAAAAATATTAAGAAGCTAGCTAGTTAGATTTGTTTAGTTTCTTTTCCTTAAATCAGTATTGTTCGGGCAGTTTTACACTTAAGAATTTTGTGGGTTTGGTATTTTTTTCTCTACAGAAAACAATGACAAAATATTTGATACTTTAAAAATATAATGTCCTATGCTGAGTACCACAGAGAGATCTTTGAATTAATCTTTGCATGAAATAAGGAGGTTTTACGTCACTTTTTAAAAAGCGCAATCTTATTGGTTTGGAACTTGAAAAGAAGGGATTTGCAAATAAAACAGAGATACAGTTGTTATAAGTCAGGAGGGATAAAACAGGGTCTCCTGCTAGCAGTTCATTTCTTCACTAGTCAAAGAAAACAGTTAAGAAAATGATCTAACTCTGCTGCTGTACCTCAGTGCTGTTAACAGGCTGTTCATACCCCGGATTCACTGGCTATTGGAATTTCTCTCTATGCCTCTGAATAACATTTTCTTCGCAGTTCTCGACTGGGTCATTTTTATCCAAGCTTCTATAAATTTCTTAATGGTTGTTCTATTTTTAATAGCGGTAACGACTTATACTGCTATTAAAAAACATTATCCATAAGCCTGAATTATGTGAAGAGTTCAGAGATAGAGATTATACCCTTAATTCTTTAAGCTTTCATCTGATTGTCAGTTTTTCATCTGTTTTCAAGAGGGACAGTTTAAGTCTTCTTTTTATTAAGTATCTTAAGCAATATTGGACTGTATTTTTAAAATAAGTTAATTCTACAAGTAGTAGATTTCATGTATGCAGATAACTTGTTTCTGACTTTCAGTAGCATAAATGCAGTTGTTTAAAAAAAAAAATCTATGTTGCTTCCTTAGCAGAAAAAGGTAGAGTGTTTTGATTGCCATCAGGTCCATGGATGATTAGAGTCTGTTGAATAAATTCATAGGACAGTGCTTTTGGCAGACTTCACGATATCTCTTTACTAAATGATTTGACTAAAATGTTATTCATCTCTTTCCCAGCTGATAGGATTGCTCTGGTAATTTGCCTGTCTGTCTGGGGAGGGGTGGGGGGAAAAAAAGAAGGATTTCTGTGAAATCTTTCACAAATAATAATTTCAGGCAAGAAATATTTTCCTTTAAGTCACCCAGCCTGGTGACTGTGGAAACTGTAAGGAAAGCTGCGTTAGGAAAGTTCAGCGCTGATATGCAGTGCCTCAAATCAATGGAAGTTACTTTACTTCTGCCTCTAACATTTATATTCCTCTCTGGCGAAGGAAAAAAAAAAATAATAAGAATAAGAATAGCAGTCCGATCTGCCCGCTGGCGTGCCCTAGCCGCTTGAGCGAGGCGGAGGGAGGATGCCCACGCGGTGCGTCTCCCCCGGCGGGATCCACCTTAAGGGGCCGTCGGCGGGGCGGGGGGCAGACGCGGGAGAGTTCAGGACCCGCGCGGTGGTTAACGCGGAGCCTCCTTCCAGTGTTGCCGGCGAGCGTGAAATGTCATAAAGCGCTGCAGTGATGCCGGTATGAATGGCCTGCTTGTCTCCCGCTCTCCTGGCAGCCCTTTTTTTCTTCTTCTTCTTTTTTTTTTTTTTTTTTCACCCTAGACTTGTCCAGCGGCCCAGAGCAGTTTAGCAGATATGGCATCTCACAGCTCCAGCTCGCACAAATTATATAAAATCTGAACGTGGCTCGGCTGACTTGCGCTCCAGGCGCTGGTGCTTTGGGTTGGGATTTTTTTTTTCTCCCCCAAGAAGCTTCTCTCTTCTTGTGAGAAGGTGGAGGATAAGGAGCTGCCTTTATTCCTAGGTGCACAACTTTGCACATTTCTGGCACTCAAACAGGAAAGATAACGAGCCTAAATTAGATGTTGGCTGTAAGCACCTCCTCCTGCAACACAACCCGAATGCAATGGACATCTCCATCACTAGCAGCTCAAACTCCCGTTACGAAGTTATGCTAAACATGCGGTGTCTGGTTCCAGGGGTAATTTTTGCAGGTGATATTCATCCCTTAAATAAATGCATTTTGGGGAGACAAACAGGAAAAGGCTGTTTATGAGCTCCCTTCGTCATGTCACCCTGCGAGGGAACAAAATTGATCTTTCATGCACTCCAGGAGAGAGGAGCCTGAAAAATGTTGGAAGAGTTTGTTTAATTAGGTGGCCCAGCAGTTCATTTCAGAAGTATTGCTGGCACACCACCTAACCTTCTTCCAGGGTTGATGTTAAAATCTGTTTCCACATTTTCTCGAAGAAAAAGAAAAAAAGATTATCCTTCACCCTTTCCAGCAAGCCAGGAAAGCTTGAAACTGAAATGGTGGCTTTATGCCCAGAGCGGAACTGAAATAAATATGAGCAGGGTTAAGAATTTTCTTTATTGAGAGCACCTGCTCCAATTTTATATGTAGCATTGCTAAAAATTCCTTCATTACGGTGTGCTCAACTCCATGGAAGTTCAGTGAAGATTTGGTACTGAAAAAACCCAAATGAATCTTTTAGACCTCTGCAGCGGAAAGCTTTCCCTCCTGTCCTCCAAATGGATGAATTGAAGGTTTCCAAAAAACGTAACACCAGGATAGACCTGCATGCAGTGCTTCCAAAGAAGCATTTCTTCATTTCTGTGTATAAGGTATAGGGCATGAAAATGAAAAATTAACAGGCTTTGCTTCTCTGCTTGTGAAGCTTCAGCTGAAATGACAATTGCTGCTGCTTTTCAGAGGTGGCCACACAGCTCCTGGCTGCATGAGGTACACCTGAGGCTCAGCAATCCCCTCTTGCACCAGCCCCAACACCCTGCTCAAACAGAGAGGGCCAGAAGTACTAGAGAGATGCCAAAATATGAATTTATTTTGTGATACAGTAAATGTCGATGTTTTGTTGTGGCTGTGATGGGAAAAAAGATAAAAGCAAGGCAAGGTTTTGGGAAGAGGCAATATATTTCTGTCAACAGCTGATGTATTTGGAAATGACACACGTCAGGCAGGCCAAACCTTCTTTAGGTGTTAAGCAACAAACCACAAGCCAATTTCTGGATGAAAATAATCATTTCAAGTTTAACTTAATAAAATTAACCAATTATCTTCAAACTTTGAGATAGTAGCATTCTTTGGCTTATTTATATCTAAGAGTAAAATTGTTAGGGTCTAACACTGCTGTCAAAGTCTAGTTCTCCAGGAGCGTTTTGCCGTAGTTGTGATAATTCAAGAACATGCCACTTGTCTAATAAAAGACACAGCCCCTGCTTAAAAACCTACTCCCACCGACAGTCCATTTCTACCGTTTTCTTGGTCTTGCAGGAAGGGAGATGGTCCTGAACTTTGGCAGTTTAATCTCAGCGTTGACAACAAGTCTGCTGGTGACCCTAGCTGACTTATTTTTTGTTGTACCTTGCTTTTCCCAAAGAGACAATAATTTCGTTATTAATGATCTGAAAATAATACTAACGATAAACTTTCCAACTAGACCAAAGCCTTTGGATGACAGATTCTGAAGTGTTTTAGGAAGGGCTGTTCGAATGCCAGTAAAAATGATTACATGGAAGAAACCAAGGCCATGCTGGAAACAGCCAACCAATCTGGGTGAGCTGGCTGAGCCCTCGTGACGCTGCCTGAAGTGTCTCCCAGGAACTGATCTCCATCCTCGCCTTGGCCGTCCTTTCCTTGGAGCTGATTGCAACAGGTGGCAAAACCGCTGTGCAAGCTGTTGAGAGCTTGAAGGAAGAGAGCAGTGAAGAAGAAAAGGCAGAAGAAGTAAAGGCAGTATTTGATGAGAAAGTTGTACAGCTAGAACTTTACTGCCATGCTTTGCACAAAATACCTCCCCACCTGCAGACAGGTTCGTTATGTACCAGACTGATACCTCCTACAGGGTCCCACAGACCCTGGGTAAACTGTGGCAAGGCAATTAAACAGCAGGTAACTCTAGCGGAGCTCGTGCCAGGTACTACAGTGAAGAAGACGACAAAGGTGGTGATGCTGAGAAGTAGGAGACAAAGCTGGGAGGAGCAGAGACAGGCAAAGAGCTGTTGGGTCTGTTTGGAGGGACAACAAGCACTGGGGATTGTTCACTGGAGGATCTTCTGTGAAGACCAAGCAAACGCTCAGTTGAAGGCCAGGAGGGTGGCTAGCAGGAGCAGTGATTCTCCATGCCACGACAAGCCAGAGGGAGGTGGCTAGCTCCAGTTGTGGGGAAGAGGAGGAGGGGACAACGCTCTTCCACTGATTCACTGGTGTTCTGGCTGATGAGTCTCCATTGAATTTGGGGCATGATTTTAGCTAATTTGGCACAAAACCAGGAAAAATGTAACATTAGAAATTGTTGATTTCCATACAGTTAGAATTCTGAAATCATCTGGACAAGAAATTTCATCTGAAGAGCTGACCCCTGTGGATCCCTTCCTCGTGTTGGAGTAGTCCTGTCCCCAATATTAAAAAGCCTCTGGTAAACGCCACCTTTTTTCCCGAGCCTTCAGTTCAACAGTGCAGCAAATAGTGTTCTGGCTTCTTGTACCATATCTAAAAAGCCACAGTCATAATACATAAAAATATTGATCCAGTATAAACTGGGAAATGAGGGAGGAGTGCAACAGGAATACGTATTAAGCGGAGATGTCTACACTGCACAGATCTGTGCTGAGCCCTTGGAGAACTGCTGCTTCGACACATAAGAAATCGTTCCTGCAGCTCCAACGGGAATGAGCATGGGTGGAAAACCAGCGTGCGAGGCTCCACTCGACTGCATCAGCCGCTTCGTTCAGATGTTTCCCCTGGAGCTGACATAACCTAAGCCGAAGAACTGGCAGTGGTTTTTGCTTTACTGGGGCAGAAGTAACATTCTTGAACTCACAGAAATTACGATCCTTTACTATGGGATAAGTCTAATCAGATTGTATTCAAATAGTCTGTCTATAAATTTTAACCACAGATGTATCTCATTTTCTTAATATCTAAGCTGCTTAGGAGCTTTTGCATATTTATTTTCCTTTCACCCCTGCAACATAGCAATACACTGTCCCTATTTTACAGCTGGGGAAGTTCCTCACAGAGAGACTTAAGTGTATGTATTCACTGCAGTCACCGAGGAGAACGGAATCCAGCATGGCTGGAAAACCCACCTGAGAGAGAGGCTGCATAAATACTTGGGCAAGTTGCTCAGCGGTCAATGCCAGCAGTACCCACGCTAATTCATTTAAAACAAGCTTAAGTGCATCTACTTGCACTCACCGCAGGGTAGAAATCACGTGAACGACTTGTGCAAAGTGATGCAAGGACAGTCCAGGGAGTTGAGCTGCATCTCTGAGGCTGGTGGTAGCTCAACACCAACCCAGACTACTCCCGCTCCATGGGGCAGGGACTCACCAGCCATGAGCACTGACCACCATAATGGGTACTGGGTGCAAGGTGGAGGCACTGAAAATTAGGCATTTTCTGCCTTCTGTCCTCTTTATCCCCTCCCAGCTGCGTAAGAGGCATCCACCGTACGTGTGCCATTATGCACCATCTGCATCACTGATTTTCCTTGGACTTTTGCACAGGATCTTTTAGAGAAGCAGGGGGACAGCGGTAAATCAGAGCAGCAACACAGGCACAAACCAAGCCCTGAACGTGGCACCGCGGCAGGGGTTATTCTTTGAGTCCCAATTCATAATTAACTCCCCAAAGGACAGAAACCTGACAGGAAATCCAAAATCTCTTTGCAATCCACTAAATATTACAGGAATGAATGGCTGGCACAGGAAAAGGAATGTTGGCTGAATGCAGTAAGTGAAGCTTTTCGGTTTTAGCTTTTCCTGGGCTGTGTTTATTTAGCATATAGCTTAGAGGCACTCGCTGTTTCATATCTGGAAATGGAAGTAGCACAGATAGCGTTGTATTGGAAGATAGGGTTAATTTTCAATTAAATTTGCTGTTACCCGTAGCTAAGTCCTGCACCTGCACAGGGCCCAGGGTTGGGGTTAAACTATTTGAACTGCTTGACTGTTGGTTTAAGCCCGACAGTTTAAAATGTGGCTGCCCCTGCAGGTCTTTGCAGTCACAACATTAAGTCCAAGGTATGATTCCTGACAGCTTTTCACTTTGCCTGGGTGAAACAGAAGTAAAACTCTAAAAACCAAATATGAGCCTTCTTCCCTCCAAACCAAAAAATCCCACTACACTTCAGATTCAATTCCCTTTAAGGACAGGATGAGAGAAAGAAAAGATGCATCTTGCACAAGGTCATATAACCACCACCAGAAGATGTTCAGATATGGCACAGTGAGAGTCCTATATGAACTAAAATAGAACGAAATTTATTAGTTTCAGTGAAATGATGCTCACAAGAGCTACAGACCCCCCTTTCCTCAAAAGCTCTGGCTTTGCCAAGCTTCGAACTGCAAAAGTTCTTTGTCTCAGGGGTGACATTTCCCATCCTTTCCTTCTTACGAGCCCCTGCTTGAGAGCATCTCTCCCAGACAGGTCATTTCTGCTGCTCCTGCATGAACCCTGGAAGAGAGGGCAAGCCACCCGTTGCAACATTTAACGGCTGATGTGCCAAAGCTGCAAAGCTGAAATAGAAGAGGGCCTTATTTTACAAGGCATTGCCAAGCTCTTGGTGTTCAAATGCAGGTGATGAGTTTCCAATCAGATAAACCGATAGTGATTCCAGATGACCCTGCCATCAGCTGCAGGAATCTCCATGCATGGAATGTCGGGATTAGGTTTCACTCGGAGCCTGGACACATTTATAATGTTTCAGTAAATGAATAGGGAGTACTGTGACCCAGCTGGGAAATTTATGGCCTTGGTTGTGCCTCTGACAGGACTTTGGAGTGAGATATCGTGGGCCTGGGGGTGGAGGCTCATCTTAAACTTAAATTGGGGTGGGGGTAGGGGTGAGAAGTGGAGATAAAGCAGCTGTTGAAAAGCTTAAGCTGTGCATCTCTGGCAAAAAGCAGCTCGAGGGAACTTGTTCACTGAGGTGTTAACCATCTACGAAGTGCCCATTAGTTGAAAAATATTCCAACTGGACCTTGAAGAATAGCTTGAGTCCCATGTTGGGAGGTCCCGGCACTTGCTCATAAAATCTGCAGACTGCAGTTTTTGGAGAAGGAGGGGAAAGAATAGTTTCACGGGAGGAAAGGTTGCTCCTGCCAAGGTACAGCCACCGCGAGGCTCGAGTCCGGGAGCTCTGCAGCACCGAGACCTTCCACTCCATGGTCTGTGGTCACACAACTTATTTTATCTTGTGTCAGACCAAGGGATTTATTGCACCTTCTAGATTTTCAGCAACATCTGTTACATAATCTGAATTAAAATGAACTCTTCAGGAACTGGAAGCTAATCATTGTCTAACCCACGTATGGTGATACACCATGACCTTCTTGCTTTGTATTTAGAAAAAACTTTACTTAAAAGCAGAGAGGGAAAAGTAGATTTTAAAACCTACTGGAACATATACAAGTGTGATAATATTTTTCAGCCCATTTTGTTTTACTGTAATTTAGTTTTCATTGCCCCGGAAAACCTGGGAGATGATGCTCAGGAGTAGAATTTGGCTTTGTATTTGGAAAAATCAGACCAAAACTGTTTCATTTATGAATGGAAGAAAATTTAAAACACACAACAGTTTTAGGTAACCAGTCAAAACACTTGCTGTGGTTGTCCATACAAAACCAAAAAATGCTTAGAAGTACACAAAGGATACATTTTGGAGGCCACTGAGAAGGGCCTTATTTTTTCCTCTTTTGATCTTAAAAGAATTTTTTTGAAAAAATTCCAAAGAAACTAGTGATTTTTTTAATAAAAAATGTCAATGTTTGGAGAAAAGCCAAGTTTGCGTGATTTGCTTCGTTTGAAAAAAATTCAGCCAGCTGTACCTATGAAACTGGAAACCAGGTAAAATTTGCTCTGATGTGGGCTTTTCTTGAAACTGAAAAATCAGCCAAGGTTTGTCAGAGTGCTTGCTGAGTTTCGAAAAAAACTCTGTCCCAGGCTTTCTCCAAACTGGACCATCATCTGAAACTGTGTGGACTCAGCAGAGTTTCACTTTCATTTTTCTGGGTCAACTGCAAATCAGCGTTACATGGCATTTGCACCAAAAGCAAACTGAGATCTACTCAAAAGACATTCCTGGCTAACTGATACCAAAAAAAAAAAAAAAAAAAAAAATCAAGCTGCATAAAAATGAAATTCTGGCTGCATTGAAGTCATTAGGAGTTTTCTCCTTCACTTGCTCGGGAATTGGATTCTACCCTGAACGTTCACCATTGAATCAACCCGACTCCTGATACGATACTAGTGAATAAAGTGTTAGGTATTTTCTAAAGCAATTATCTCATTTTTATGTCTACTAAATCTTACTCCTGAGGAAGAGTTGATTCATATATCTCAGCAGAAAGCAGTTCTTTGCTGAAAGCTAGCTGAGTTTAATCTTCTTTCTAGTTTAGAAGGAGAAAAATAAAGGCTCTATCTATCCTTTCTTTTCTTACTCATAGTTTCAGAAAACTCCTTGGGGGAGCTTTATGTGAGCATCATTTCTTTTTTCTTCAATGCGTATTGCATTAGGCAATGGGAGTTAGGTACACAAAAATAGCTGGATGAGAGCCTTTTGCAGGCTCAGTTCAGTTGTGGGTAAGGATGGGTCTTTTTTTAAATGTCAGTATTCTCTCAATATAAATTGAAAGAGGCACTAAGCCTACCAAAGCCTCGATAGATTTGAGGACTCCTTGTTAGATAGCTCACCTGCAGTGAGGAAAAGGAGCTGATATTCTGGGTACGTCGCAAATTGAAAGCACGGATGCAAAGCCTGTTTTTTCAGACCAATCTATACCTATGCAGTAGTTTTCCTGGAATCTAAACCATCTTGTACAGCCCAGAACACTGAATCCTTGCCAGAAATGATAAACATATCCCATTTTTCTTTCCTTATCTGTTTGCATTTTGCTAGTATCACCTCTCATCCCCTTCCGTTCATTTCCAGTGGCTATTATCAGCAGACAGCAAAGAAATCCTTCCCAAGCAACGTGTCTGCAACTTTTGTGTGGGAAACTTTCTCGCCGCACGTTCTGTGTTCACATACAACATGATTTACAGCGGGGGGCAATACAGGGATTGATTACATAAGTTTAATTAAGATCAAGCCTGTAACAGGTAAAATATTAGGATGGAGGATGATACGACTTCTTGAAACTCTGGTTACATGGGATCTACCAAAATATATTGCCACAAAAATCAAGGAAATGTTCCATTGGCTTCATCTGGGAGGAGAATTGACACTAGTTTAAAGGCTCCTGCTAGTGTTTGTTCGAACATTGATGTTCTTTTATAAGTTGACTGCATGTATTACAGGAAAAATAAAAAATCAAGTAGGTTGCACATGTTAGAGAGAAAATAAAAAATCGAGAGCGGGAGACCTATCTGATGAAGGCTAGTTATTTTGAATTTCAAATATATCTATTTTGCATTTTTGTGATCACACTGTATGCAGGCTGGAAAAAAAGCTGTGTATGCATTTTGTTATATTACATGCTCTAAACAAATTGGAGAGTACTTGTGTAATCTCTAGAAATAAGAAATTTAAAATAGTTTAAGTCTTTTTTTTACTTGATCACCTGTGTTTTATATTCTGGCTGTAGAGAGGGAGTTTGCCATCAGTCGTTCTTTATTCAGTGTGCTAAATTAATTTGATGAATGCAGCCTGAAAGACAGCAGAATTTTGAGATGTTAAGTTACCAGGTAATAGTTTAAGACAAACTATTGAGTATATACATCATTGATAGTTATATATACGAGTCAATACTATTTTTTAAACTACGGATGCCATGGTCTTCAGGTGGGAATTAGAACATTTTAAAATAGTACAATCCAGATAAAACTCCAGCTCACTAATGTTTGCTACAAATGTGGGAGTTGCTGAGGGAGAAGCCAATATTGCATTCCTCAGGTCTAGGGCAGAAAAAGTGGAGGAGGTAAGATGAAGTACAGATTTTCTTCTAATCAAATCCAGAAGACGTGCTGTAAACCTTATTGTAAGAGATCCGCTAAGTCTGCAGCATGAACATGACAGGCAGGCAAAATAGTGGATTTGATCATTTAAAAACCTGTGGATTCCTGGGGTTTTGGCAACACTAAAGACTCTGAGAAAAGACATGCTGAAAATTGCTGAGGGGTGTTAGCAAACCAAGTTGCCAAAGGCTTAGTCTGCCTCAGTAATACAGAGAGCAGCTGGTTGAGCTAACTCCCAGTTAATTACCTCTTCATTTCTGCAATCACTCCATAGTTTGTTTAGGGCAAGGTGGGCCGGAGGTTTCAGTGCCCAAATCATTCAATTTGTTCATTTGCCGTAGAAAATAAAAGTTGGAAAATAAAGACCTCATTATTGTACATATTTTTTTAATTTAATTTGTTATAGGCGTATTACAAAATGGCTTTGTAATTTGGGTAATCATGCACAAATGTTGGGTTTTGCTGCAGCATATTCAGATCAAATACTTGTTTGGCTGAAACTGGCAGGCAATGCTGGTCTAAGCCCGGCTCATTGACAGTTTAGAGGTTATTGATTAATTGCTCCTGCAAATTTTAAAGAACCAGAACCTGAAGTCTTTTCACATTCAGAACAGTGTAAGACTTTCAGGCCTGTGACATCAAAGCCATTTTTTTACATGGAAAGACAAAAGTCAGACCAAGGGGACCAAAGCTCTATATACTCTTTCTTATCTGAGAAGGAAAATGGAGATATGGCCCATCTTTTTCCTGCCATTTAATGGGATCGCTGTAGGACTGTTTCTACTTCACGTATATGCTTCATTGTAGCTCTTGGTAACAGCAAAGTGTAACAGTCAATCCTGATTTCTACTACTTGATATAATCCCTGTGGATTATCCTAAACAATTGGTCTTTTTCTTTGTCATTTATTATACAATACCAAATTAAAACCTCCTACAGTGTCAGCCTTGTTTTAACTCTGCAGCACATCTAAAGTCAGCATTTAAGGAATGTTTAAGTTGTAAAGTCAAGCTCTGAGAAGATTAGGAAGTGCTTGGATCCAGAATACCCAAGCAACCTTAAATTGGCCCCGTTCTATAAAGCCTTTAAATATCTGATTGCTACAAGTTCATGCCCCTTCCAACTACTGCAAAAAAGGAGGCAAGAGACCTGCAGAAAACAGTCCATTTCAAGGCACAGCTTGGATTCATTCCCACTGTGCTGTTCCATCCAAGGCTTTGAATGAAGCAGAGGGTTGTTTGGAAAAAAATAGAACATCATCATGTAATTAATATTTCCTTGTATAGAACCACATCAGACCCTAGCAGATGGGGAGAGCACACACCCAGCTTTTGACAACTTAGAATCATAGAATCAGTAAGGTTGGAAGGGACCTCTGGAGATCATCTGATCCAACCTCCCTGCTCAGCAGAGTTACCTAGAGCATGGTAGGTAGACAGGGTTGCATCCAGGCAGGTCTTGAAGATCTCCAGAGAAGGAGACTCCACAACCTCTCTGGGCAACCTGGTCCAGTGCTCTGTCACTCTCACAGGGAAGAAATTCCCCCTCACGTTCATGCGGAACTTCCTGTGCTTCAGTTTCTGCCCATTGCCTCTTGTCCTGTCACACGGGACAACTGAAAAGAGTTTGTCCCCATCCCCTTGACACCCTCCCTTCAGGTATTTACACACATTGATAAGATCCCCCCTCAGTCTTCTTTTCCCCAGGCTGAAGAGGCCCAGCTCTCGCAGCCGTTCCTCACAGGGCAGGTACTCCAGCCCTCTGATCATCTTCGTAGCCCTACACTGGACTCTCTCCAGTAGCTCCATGTCTCTCTTGTAGTGGGGAGCCCAGAACCGGACACAGTGCTCGAGATGAGGCCTCACCAGGGCTGAGCAGAGAGGCAGGATCTCCATTGACCTGCTGGCAACAGTCTTCCTAATGCAGCCCAGAAGACCATTGGCCTTCTTGGCCACAAGGGCACATTGCTGGCTCATGGTCAACTTGTCGTCCACCAGCACTCCCAGGTCCTTCTCTGCAGAGCTGCTCTCCAGAAGGTCAGCCCCCAGCTTGTACTGGTGCCTAGGGTTAGTTTTCCCTAGGTGCAGGACTCTGCCCTTGCCCTTGTTGAACCACAGGAGGTTCCTCTCTGCCCAACTCTCCAGCCTGCCCAGGTCTCTCTGTATGGCAGCACAGCCCTTAGCTGTATCAGACGCTCCTCCCAGCTTGGTATCATCAGCAAACTTGTTGAGGAGGCACTCTGTCCCCTCATCCAGGTCACTGATGAGTAAGTTGAACAGGATGGGACCCAGTACTGAGCCCTGGGGAATGCCACTAGCCACAGGCCTCCAGCTAGACTCTGTGCCACTGAAGACAACTCTCTGAGCTCTGCCTTTCAGCCAGTTCTCAATCCACCTCACTGTCCACTCGTCTAACCCACACTTCCTGAGCTTATCTAGGAGGATGTTATGGAAGACAGTGTCAGAAACCTTGCTGAAGTCAAGGTACACAACGTCTACTGCTCTCCCCTCATCTACCCAGCCAGTCATTCCACCACAAAAGGCTCTCAGATTGGTTAAGCAGGATTTCCCCTTGGTGAATCCATGCTGGCTACTCCTGATCACCCTCTTTTCCTCCATATGACTGGAGATGACATCCAGAATGAGCTGTTCCATCCCCTTTCCAGGGATGGAGGTGAGGCTGACTGGCCTGTAGTTGCCTGGGTCCTCCTTCTTGCCCTTCTTGAAGACTGGAGTGATACTGGCTTTCTTCCAGTCCTCAGGCACCTCTCCAATTCTCCATGACTTTTCAAAGTTGATGGAGAGCAGCCTGGCAACAACATCCACCAGCTCCCTCCGTACCTGTGGGTGCATCCCATCCAGGCCCATGGATTTGTGGCTGTCTAGCCTGCCCAGAAGGTCTCTAATCCTATCCTCCTCAACCAAAGGAAAGTCTTCCCTTCTCCAGACTTTCTCCCCCACATCCAGGCTACAGGATTCATGGGGGCTGCCCTTAGCAGTGAACACTGAAGCAAAGAAGGCATTCAGTAATTCTGCCTTCTCTATATCCCTTGTCACCAGGGCCACAGCCCCGTTCAGTAGCGGCCCACATTTTCCCTAGTCCTCCTCCTGCTGATGATGTATTTGAAGAAGCCCTTCCTGCTGTCCTTAACATCCCTTGCCAGACTCAATCCCAACTGGGCCTTAGCCTTCCTCGCAGCATCTCTGCATACTCTGACTGCAGTCCTATATTCCTCCCAAGTACCCTGTCCCCTCTTCCACATTCCGTGTACGTTCTTCTTCTGTCTGAATTTGGCCAAGAGCTCCTTGTTCACCCGTGCAGGTCTCCTGCCCCTTTTGCTGCACTTCTTACTCATAGGGATGCACCACTCTTGAGCTTGGAGGAAGTGATGTTTGAATAATAGCCAGCTCTCCTGGACCCCCACTTCCCTCTAGGGCCTTAACCCATGAGACTCCAGCAGTTAGGTCTCTGAAGAGCCCAAAGTCTGTTCTCCTGAAGTCCAGCGTTGCAGTCCTGCTTGTTGCCTTACTTCTTTCCTGCAGGATCCTGAACTCCATCATCTCATGGTCACTGCAGCTGAGGCTGCCCCCAACCTTCACATCTCTAACCAGTCCCGCCCTGTTGGTAAAGACAAGGTCCAGCAGGACATCCTTCATCGTAGGCTGCTCCACCATTTGTGATAAGAAGTTATCATCAGTGCATTGCAGGAGCCTCCTGGACCATTTGTGACCTGCTGTGTAGTCCCTCCAGCAGATGTCAGGGTGGTTGAAGTCCCCCATGAGAACCAGGGCCTGTGATCTTGAGGCTACCTCCAGCTGTCTATAGAAGGCCTCATCAACTTTCTCTTCCTGGTCAGGTGGCCTGTAGTAGACACCCACAACAGTGTCCCCCCATGTTAGCCTGCCCTTTGATCTTTACCCATAAGCTCTCAACTGCTTCCTCCTCCTCCACCCCTAGGCAGAGTTCAATGCATTACAGTTGCTCTCTCACATAAAGAGCAGCTTATTATACGCTAATTTTCCATCCTTCTCTAGGAAAACTTGGGAGGTTGCTATTAATTTATTTTTTATTGGAGATGAGGAGTTGTGATGAGGAATTGAAGAGTTCCTTGAATATTTGATACTCTCTTGAGAATTTCCATCCCTTTTCCATTTTACTCCTTCATATGTTCTCATACTTTCCCTCATAACAATCAAATTTGAGCTTCGTCAAGAAAACACATCCCTGTCCTTCAAAGGATATAGATGCTTCTTCCACAAGATTTTCAGTCTTTTCTGCTCTACACTGAGAGACAGAGACAAAGTATCTGTTCTAAGATTCAGATCCAGGTGTCTAAATCATCAGATGTATCCCCAAGCCCTGCTATTTGTAACACCTATTATAGCTCTAAACTTAAAACCAACCAAACAAAAAACCTTTGTTTTGCTCTCTTTTATTTTAAACAACCTCTTCTTCTCACGTGATAGTGGGAAGGGCCTCATCAGCCCTTCCATCGCCTGACGAGGCTTCTGTTTTTTGGAGGACTTACTGGAGTAGTCAGCCAACTGAATGGTCCAACTGACTGAATGTATTTTGGTGCTGGAAACAGAGAGAAAGACATATTTGTGGGTTTAACATCAGCAAAGAGTCAGAAAGTACTATTTCGTGTGAAGAATTCCAATTTGTGGGTTTAACATCAGCAAAGAGTCAGAAAGTGCTATTTCGTGTGAAGAATTCCAATGTCATTTTGCTTGGGAAAACAAATAGGTCAATTTAAGAAAAATTATTTCATGCTTACATCTTTTCTGTGTTCTTCATAATCCTCCCCAACTCTCAAAGAGGAAAAAGCAAAAGATGTGAAAGACCGTAAGATGCTTTTTGTTTTGTGCCTAGCTAGTATAATCCCTGATATTTCCAGAATAGTGCAGTGGAAGAAAAGACTAAACATTATTCATTTTATGTTGTTAAAATTTTTGGAAGTGTGTTTCCAGCTGACTTCTCTACTGCCATACTGGCTTTGCCTGAAATGTGTTTGGCTTTTACAATCTAGGTACAGTCAAGATGGCCATGAGAGGTTTGGAAGAGCTCACAGGGAAAGCCTCCTAGGATCAGTGAAGAATGCTGTCTCTTCAGTTAGAAAATAGCTTCTTAGCTCCAAGTAGGTATTTAACCAGTGTCCCAGAAGAGGGAGATGCTCTTAAAAGTGACTTCTTTCCTTGGGCATTCTAAGATCTTGACTACTCTTTAGCCAAATCACTTTATGTGAGCATTGTGCCTGTTCACTCCAATGTTGTGCCAACACATGATGTTGTTTCCATGCAAAGTAGGGACAGCTATTTCCAAAGCCGAACATTCTCAACGAAAAAAAAATTACTCATTTCCCTTTATTTAGAAATTATGAAAAAAAAAAAAACATTGTTCAAGCCATCTAGAGCTTTAAAAATCAGAGCTCCAACTGGAGCAGAGCTCATGGGCCTCTGGTGTTACTCTATTGTTCCAGCGACATACCCAACATGTGAAGTGGGTTGATCGGCTTCCAGCTGATTAAAGGTGTTCTCCAAGAGAACAGTCTAATTTGGAGTTGACAAAGGAATGGAAACTATGTCTGCTTCCAATAACACTCACTGCCTCCTTGCCAGGCACAAAAGAAAAAAGACATGACTACAAACTTCTGGCCATGAACTTACTTCATGTTTTAATGTTGAAAATCTCCTTTCCTTCTCACTGCAAACATTGCTAAGAAATTACCAGAAGATGCCCCCCTCCCCAAAAAAAAGAAAAAAAAATAATTCTTTGACATTTTTCCTTGTTCCTTCCTCCACTCCAGTAGCTTCACATTAGTCCAATCTAGACTGCAGGCCAGTTGTCTTCTTTCATGCTAGTCCAGTAAACCCTGAAGGCACAAACTGAAAAGTGGGATGGCCAGAGGTGTAGTTCATTCCTCTGCAGACATCTCTAACATCACTGCATGTTGGCCTAAGCTTTGAGAAATACTTTGGAAGAAGGTGGCATTCTGAAGTTGTTTATTACCTGTAACGACAAAGCTGAAGGTGATAATTACCCCGTAGTGCAGTGTATCATGTTGTATTCATTTAGTCTGTGGTATGTATCCTGTGGTCTGTGATTCATTCACCGCGTTGCAACGTGCTTTCTGGAATCATGCTCCAGTAGTGACTTTCTGACATTTCTGACCATATTTTTATTATAGTGAGTAGATCTGTATGTAGCTTTAGACTGCTGCAAATTTTCAAGGGCCACATCCCAACAAGTATCACTTTCTAATTTCATTCCCCTCAAGAAATTCTGTCAACAGCTTCTCCCAATTCCATTAATCTTGTGTTTTACCTTCTTAAAGTCTCCCATTCTCTCAGCTCTCTTAAAGATGAAACCAGTGTTTCTCCCTGAGTGCTGACAATTGCTTTCTCATTCTTACGTGGAGCTACTCTCTCTGCTAAGAACCACATGCAGTTTTCAATAATACCTATTCATCAGTAAAGTACATAGTGAGCCAGGTCTGGATTTCCACACTGAGGTACTGATGTATTTTACATACCTTTTCTTTCTCAAAAGGGATTTTCTGTCTCTGAACAATAAATATGAGAAGCATTTTTCAAATTCTTTGACAGAATGCTTTTAACATATCAGCAGGGTTAATAAATCTTTTCCATTTGTTTTGTTCACTTTTATTCCTAATGAAGTATTGATCAGGAACAAGCAGGGAGTGTAAGGACAGTTCTCAAATGAAAATGATAGATGGTACTACTGGAACACTAATGCAAACAGTTCTACTTGGAGCTGTGGGCTTTCAGCCCCAAGGAGGTTCTCCCAGTAGCAGGGAAACGCAGAAGGAGGACTTTATAACCATGCCAGACCACCAACATGTCAGAGTTCTCCACTACCTTATGTTTTCAGATTTTCCTTTCTTCATCCCTTTTTCACTCCACTGCTCTTGATCAACATGAGTACTTTTTCTGTCTCCAAAATGAAAGCAACTGGTTGATTCAAGGTGATTGATTTCAAGCAGAGACATGATGATGTGGTGTACAATAATACTGATGTAAAAGGGAACTCCTTAAAAACTCAGTTTCACCCTCTGTCCACACCTCATATCCAGATAATCCATGGGATCATCCTTGCATAGATTTTAATTTCTTTGAAACCATCTATGTATGTGTGCTCTTTTTAGACACCTTACGGTTAGGCAGCAATTAAAGCTGTTTCTTCATAGATAGATAGTTCAAATGCATCTTCAGTCCCTGCGAATCTCGGGCTCTAGGATAATTTGTCAGTCCTGCAAAAGCTCACACTCACAGGTAGTCCGTGAGATCTGCCCTTTGGGCAGCACGATGAAAAGGGACCATCATGTACACAAAACTAGGCACAGTCTCAGGTTTTCTCCAAAGACACTTTCACAGGTTCTTGGATGGAGAAACCTAAAGGCGTGTGTTGGAGGTGAGGGCTGGGGTTTTCAGCTACTCATCTCAATTGATATTAGCAGGGTGTGTCAGATTCTTAGCTTTACTGTCACAATTGGAGTTGCTGGAGTACGAGGAGGCCACTAGTGCTCTCTGAAGTCCCACTCAGTGTTAGAGTGGAGGCCCCAAGTCATACCTGAGCTTCCTAGTATCTTCTGCTATTGCTCAACGTGACCAGACAAAGGGCCAAAAAACAACAAATACAACTCACAAAAATGGAACAAAAAAATAGCAAATCCTTTAGAAAAGGAGAACAGGGATAACAAATATTCGATGAAAGGGAGAAACATAAAAAGAATAACAATGATAGAAATCTGAGAAATTGTTAATGGAGAGCTAATTAGCCAATCCTTTTATTATGAATCAATATTAGGAAGATGAGCTATTGGGTTGTGTATGGAAGGATGATATCCAGGAGAAAACTCATCTTCTGCCCTGTTAATGTGCACCACCCTCCTTGAGGTCCCTCATTACCAGAAACATATAGTCTAATAGTGTAGTATTCAAGGGAGTCAGCATGTTAAAGAGCTGGCAAAACTGATGGAAAATTGAAACACAAAGAGCTAACCTACCCAAATTACCACAATTTTGATAAAACATCAGGCAGGGGTATTATCCTACAAATATTCATGAACAAAGCATTCCTTATGGAGAATGTCTCAGTACCTCTTCAAGTCCTTTCATGAAGATGGGATGGAAAATTAGTGGAGATTATGTCCATAATATGGAGGAACAGGACGTTCTGGGAGGAAGAATTCAGTTTAAATGTCAGAAATACTGGGAGACGGTTTGAGTCATGGAATAGTCTTCTAAGATACTAGTAAGAGTTCTCTCAGTTAGGGCATTTTAAACTAGTCAGTACCATAGGGAATTATCCTAAATTGGCAAGGAAATAGCCTGGATGACCTAATAGTTTTCCATTTCTAGTTTCCATGATTCTGTAATTCTATGAATTTTCTCTGTTGCTCTGCATATGAGAAAGCTTCTACACACGCCAATTTTTCATAAATGTCTGGTCATTACAATTCCTGTTTAAAATTTCAGTGACATGTTGTGCTTTTGTCACCCTTGGCAAGGAGGCGGGGAAGTTGCATGTGATCCATCGAGGGGAACAGAATGTCAAAACGCAGTTGTAGCATGAAAAGAATCAGCGAAGTTTGGAGTTGGGAGTCTATTTTTAGTGGTTAAAGATTGTTCCAAGGTTAAAGGAACATACAATTCTGGGGGAAGGTGGGGGGAATATTTGCCCTCCCCTGGAGTGAATCCAAGAGGATTTCAGAGTAAGAGGTCAGAGCAGTAAAGGGAGGGGAAGGCTTTCAGTGACACAGCTGTTTTTGAAAACAGCAAAAAAAGAAAAAAAATGTTGGATGGTAATCCAGGGTTCCTCACGCTGTATCCCACTGAAGCATTTTTCAGAGTGGTGGAATGGAACAAATGTACAGTCACATTTAAGGAATTGGACCACCTACGTCTTAACAGATCCGCAAATTGACGTTAATGAAGCCATTTATTTTTAAAAAATTTTAATTCAGCTGGAAAAATAGAAAGAATGCTGAAACACTGGGTTACTTGTTCAAACTAGCTTTCTAAAGCAGTATTTGATATGTTTGCTGGAGAAAAGAACAGAAAGGACAAAGCTGTCTAAAGAAGATATATCTAAGGCAGTACTTTTCTTCAGCATGTATCCGACCAACAGTGGAAGACCTTGGGTTGTATTAATGACAAATGCTTGCACACAAAAAAGGAAACAGCAGTTTATTTTTTTGGCAGAAAAGTGAACATTTGGGCAGTGAAGGACCCTCTTGGACGCATTTACTGCAGATGAAAAATGCTAATACAGCAAAATCCCTTCACTGTAAATTAGTGACACCTAAACTGGGAAAATATTGTGATTACACTTTTTTTTTAAAGGGACACTTGCAAATTACCTACCCCTTTTATAGCTTTTCTCCTGTATTTATTTAGAAAATGAAAACTACATTTTTTTTTCCTGAGACTGCTTTAATTGCTTACTTTTTAGAAATGAAGAGTAGCAACTTAAATTTGGACAGATAAAGGCACAGGAGCTGCCTACTTTTACTACATTTTGCTTTCCCCAAAAGAATTGAAAGCTTTCCCCATGGAAATGTGCAGCGAATGATTAAGGTATATATGAAAACAAAACAGTCCGTGTTTCCCAGCATGTGTACAGACCTGACTCTTTTACACAGGTTAAAAATGTGCACAGAATTATTTCTTTTCACCTGCCAGTCCATGGTTACTCACATGCATTTTGGATATACATATGATTCTTTCAAAGGTTGTCCTCTGTATTTAGGGATAGAGCAGAAAGCCATTATTGTTCACTTAAGGGCTATTTTTAATGGCTACATACAGAGAGCTCTCTAGAGTTGCCATAAATATCCTGTTTGCTTTCTTTGTTTCTCTTTCATTTAGCTCCCTTGGTATCAACTAGACTATTCTTTCTAAAATGTATTACTATACCCCTGCTGCTCCCTTTGGAGGAGGAAATCAGGGAAATACATTTACAGGGGGAAAGGTATATTTATTCAGCAATGAGTAACTTTTAAAAATAGTTAAATCAATTTAGAACAACTTTCAACAGCAGAGGTTCACCTCTGGACTGAGATCAGGAATGGAAACTCTCAGACCAAAAGGAATTTGTGCAGAATGTAACAAGGAACTAAAAAAGTGCACAGGTCTGGGGCAGGGGGGCTGGACCCGATATCCTACCCGTTCACCCTGAACTACGGGGTAGTGCACACTGTCTTTTTCCTCTCTTGCACAGCACATGTATAACATTACACACAGAGTGTGTGCAAAGTGCAGATTCAAGCACCCACAAGGCTTAATTTTCATGCGCTGAAGGGGAGTTGTGCTTGGACATTGAGGCCCTACCTGAAGTCCTCCAACACATCGCATGTATGCACACATCCATATGTGGGCAGGCATGTGCCCACAAAGTGTTTTCTTATTATAAAAAGCATGTGCAGTATTGGACTCATTAAGGTTAAACGCATGAAATTAGGTCCTCCTCATTTTTTCCTCTTCCAATCTTTCTGCTAGGTGACGGAAGGCAGATAGCTTTGTACAACTTGTCTGCAGCATCAGAGCGAAGAAGGATTTATCTGTATCTTCCTTCATCTTTTTTTTCTTGAATTTGTTGGTCCCTTATTCAGTAGGTATCAAAAGAGAGAAGTTCTCCTGGTGCGGAGAAGCACGCTGTACTTGAGCAAAGGGCTTTTTTCGCAACACAGCTGTTACCTTTCTCCAGAAAGCATTGCTGACCTTTTCCGGCAGCTGTTCCCGAGGATCACGTGTGTAGGCTCCACCACCTCTGCTGCCCACTCCTTGTTTCTTCCACCTCTTGCCATTCAGCAGCTGTCCCTTCGCCTCGGAGGCTCTGCCTTAGCCTCGTTGATGAGCCAGAGGGAATGTCTTCCAGCATCTCCTCTCACCTTGTGAAAGCTGGGGGTGTGAACTGACAGTCCATGTGGGAGATGGAGGGGAATCTGGGGATGCCTGTTACCTGCTGCTCTCTAGCTGCTGCATCCACAGCTCCTCGGCACCTTCTTCTCCTTGCCCGTTCAGCAGCACCATGCTCCTTTTGGGTGCTCCTCTCCTCCTCTTGGTCCTGCATACCACCAGAGACTTGAAGATGGTGGCATGAGACCACCCAGCTTTGAGAATTCACCATAATTTTGGATGTTTGTAGCCTGCCAAACAATTAATCTTGTGGGCTTCAGGGTTAGCATCGGTGCAAGAGGCTTACAGGGACAGGGCTTTGGAGCAGGGAGATGCTGTAGCTGCAGTTGCTACCAAAGGTCTGAGCATCTGCTGTTGCTGTAGTTTAGCAAAGTTCAATAGCCAGGAAAGATGTGACAAGGGCCCAGGAATTATGGTCATGTCAGTCAGAGGCTTGTGTTTCCAGAGGAGAGATAGCACCTGCCTCCCCGGAGAAAAATTGGGGGGAATTGTAGATGCCTTTGTAGCGTTGCCTTCCTTATTAGGTTAAAGGACTCATGGTCTGGCCTTTTGCTTGCTGGTATCTCATTCCTCTTGCCCAGCGGGGGCTGTAGTATGCTAAATTAAGATGATATATTCTGTGGACAGGTGGAGAAGGGAATAATTTCTTCAGATTAAAAAAGGAGAAAAAAAAAGAAGTAGATGGAAAGTTCATTCTATGCTACAGAATAACAATACTGTTGTATACCAGAGGGTTATACATTTGTTATTTTTTATGGTTTCTAAATTTGTTGCCTAACTGCAAGATTAGCTTGCACAGTGTGTTTGCAAGTCAGAGATTTGCCTATATAGATGGTTAATGACACATATTTGCACACCCTTGTCCATCTTGGATGAATGAAGTTGCTTGAATGTTTTCTGCCTCCAAACACAAGGAATGACATATTTTTTAAAATACAGTGCCACTGTTGCCTTCAACAGGGTGCCTAGTAAGAAAGTGACGGAGCACTGGAACAGGTTGCCCAGAAAGGTTGTGGAGTCTCCTTCTCGGGAGATCTTCAAGGCCCATCTGGACACAACCCTGTCTACCATGCTCCAGGTGACCCTGCTTAGCAGGGAGGTTGGACTGGATGATCTCCAGAGGTCCCTTCCAACCTTACTGATTCTATGATTCTATGAAAGCAGGTCTGTTGGATGTCCCCAGTGAAGGAGACAACAAAAGTGTCATGATCTGCTCTTGGCTGTGACAGCTGGGAGGGTGCTGGCCTGCTCTAGGACAAGCAAGCTATCACTTTATGCAAGTGAGCACAGCAGCTCCTTGGGAATCTTTTCCATCTTTTCAGGATTGAAGATCCTCTGAGGATTGGGCGAGGTTGGCCAAAGGCGCGTGCTGCCCTGTGGAGGTCAGGTAACTGGAGAGGAACATTTTAGGCAGCTAACTAACTGGACAAGTTGGTCCTGTTCAACAGGGCTTTCGTCCTGGGCCCCTGAACAGATGCCGTCATGCTAGTGGCTCTACCGTCTAGACTGCAAAGGAAAAGTTTGCTTAATATGCTCTCTTCACAAAGAGGTCTAGCAGAGCCTCACTGGTGTCCATCCCTTGCACATGCTGGGGAGAAGCTCCAGCCCAGGTACTTTACATCTCCATGGATAATCCTCCAGGACAAACCGCGGGCATCTGCGAGACACAACACAAACCTTTGTCGCTGTCGTTGCTGCTGTCTGTGGCTTGCAGCAAAATACGGGCACAGCGTAGTTTATTTGCACACCGTAAGCGAGTAAAAATATAACTTGCCATCCGTCCGTTCATCCGTCTGTCCCCCCCCCTCCAGCCATTAACGCTTTGAGGAGTCAGCAGATGAGCCGGAGTGGTTAAACTCATTAACATTAGGTTAACTCCCATTGTGAAGCTTCTGGCTCAACATCAGAGGGCAATAAAACACCAAGCGCAACATAATGACTGTTATGATCAGGAAATTTGGGACATGTGTCATTGCAGGGAACAAACAGGGCCAGCAGAGGTGTCTGGCAATAACGCTGCTGCGTGCTCGTTGCCATTCACTCCCCCTCAATGTTCCTCTTATGCCCTTTATCAGCTTCCTCCGACTTTGGATGCAAACAAAGTCTGGCCCTTACCTGAGGGTCAGAGAGATGAGAGACAGTGTTACACAGGATATTCCCAGCATTTTCAATGCTTCCTTTTTGGTGCAGTATGAATGTCTGACTGACATGTCCTAGCGAAAGTGCTCCGGGTTCCCGCGGGACCTGTGTGGCTGTAAAACTCACAAACATAATAATAACAAAGTCATAAATTCTGACCTGTGGTACAGTCCGAGTCGAATAACAGCTCCCCAGCTGTGGAATATATGCCCTTGTTATGTGAAGATGGCAGACCCAGGGGTAAAGTTCATGTCATATTTGTCAAGTTGTGCAGAGCCAGGCCTGTTTAATGACCTAAAAGCAGCCAAAAGCAGCGGTAGGGTAGATGCCCAGCAGTGTTTTCAGCCTCATATGATTTACCGATTATTTTGTTAAGTAGTGAAAAGCTTAAAAAAATAGCCAATGAGAGACAGATAACAGGGCCTGGGCAGCAAGTGACTGAGATATTGTCGTAAGGATGAGTTTATTCCTTTAAAAATACCCGGGATTTTTTTCTCTTTAAAGGTGTACCCAATGCTGAATCACTCCAAGACATGAGGACTGAATGCAGCCCAGAAGGAAATACAAAATATTCCGTGGGCATTTCAGCTTCTTTCAGGAGTGATTTTTCCCTGGTCACAGCCTTTCAGCCCATAATGCCCTAGAAGACCTTAAGGAAGCTCCACGTCTTCCAAAGAAGCAGGGATATGAGCTGGGTGAATACTACAAATGTCTGACAGAGTCCTCACCTAATGCAGACCCTTCCCAACCAAGCACAGTTCAACACGCCAGGTTTCGGGCACGGTCCATGCCTGCCTTGATACGTGCTCAGCGAGCCTGGCAATGGGGCACGTAGCCTGAGGGAGAAACACCACAGAGGAGAGGCAGGAGAAAAGGATTCGGAACAGAAGAATCCTCATGAGGGGATTTTCCAAGGAAAAAGGTCTCGGGAGACTTTTTCTCCGTCCCCCCATCACGCGGTAAGGCGGCAGCATCTCCTCTGCCAGCCTGGGATGGCGTCCACCTCAGGCCTCAGCGAGGAGCGGGAGCGGGCTGCTCGCCATCCGGAGAAGGAAGGACGAGATGGTTTGTTCTTGTGTGTGTTTTTCTTTCCATGTCTGCTGCTTGGAAGGAAACATGTCTGCTCGGAGAGAACAATGCTGCCCCGGCCGTGGGAGTGAGCTACTGATGCACGCCGCTCCTGCACGGCCCCGTTCCCGGGCAGCGCCGTGGCTCCGGGCGGCAGCGAAGCACAGCCGAGACAGCCAGGAACCGCGTGAAACTCGGCAGTGCGGCGTCTTCTCCCCCTTTGTGGGGGCACGGCGCTCGCTCTCCATGAGCTGCTGTGGACAGGGATTGCCTCTCGCATCCCCCCCCCCCCCCGAAATTCCCCCTCTGCGCCCGTGCCAGTGTCCTACCCTCCCTTCTCTAAGTCTTCCTCTCTTTCTTACACCAAGTTCTTTCCCTCAACCTTTCTTAGAGGTATTTATTCTCTTTCTGCTTCCCATCTCCATGCGGACGGACTGGCATGGAAGGTATGTGGAGATGAGAGAGCTACTCAACGTCTTTCTCGTCTGCATCCAAGCACGGCAAAGTCAGATTTCCTCATGCCAAGACAACACAACACTCACGAGGGCTGTGAAATTCCTGTTGCATCTCTATTAATCACATCAGTGATGCTACGCTTCCCCCCTTCTCCTGACACCTCTCGTTGGAAGCAGGGGGAGACCAGAGTGTTGTTATAGCAAGGCTTCGCTCCCTGTCGGACTCCGGTCGGCTTCGAAGCCCCAGGCAATCCTTCATGAATTAATCCTCGCCGTTGCCCTGTGCGGAATAGGTAACGGTTTGTGCTGGTGCTCCTCAGAAGTCATAAATTCTGAAGTGAAGGAATTTGGGCTGCAACTTTCTGACTCCTTGCCTTCCTACTCATGCACTGGCTGCTTTGCAGCATCTTGGGGTACAAAATAACGTTGTTAAGTAGCCAGTGAAAGATACCCAGCTGGCTCCCTCAGCTGCAAGTACTTGGAGTAAATTAGAGAAGGTACAAATAGGCTGTGACTTGCATCCAACTCTGAGCACTGCAGGACTGGGAGATGTTTTAGAAAAGTCTTTGTCAAATACTATGAAATTGGAGATATTAAGGTGAGAGAGATCACAAAGCACTGCAAAGACATCTTGCCAGAGCTCTAGGCCTTAGCCATGGTGTCCAGGCAAGTACTGGGCTAAGAAAATGCATTCTGACAAAATGGGATAACTGGGTCTTTTTACTTATTTTATGTCGCTTATTGGCTTTTGCTATTGCTTGCTGTTGTAGTTGTTCAACTCCAGCCCTTCTCTCCCAGCGGGATAACGCTTGGCCCTGCCTGTGGGAAGCCTGTCGGGATCCCTGAAGATGAAAGGTGCTCAACAGAGCACCTGAAACTTAAATTTTTGCGCTGACACATCAGAGCGCTTTAACAAGGACCCTTAACATCCACCCTGTCTCCGCTCCGCTCCTCTCGGCCGCGCACCTCCCGGAGCCCAGCTATTAGAGTTTTGAAAGGGAGCTTAGTTTTAAGGATAAACACATCCATCACAAAGCTGTTGGGTGGACGGCCGTGCTCTGGCACTGGCGCTCTCGCCCGCCCGCGAAACCCCTTCCGAGGGCTCTGCCCGGAGCCCGGGTCCCCGCTCCAGCAGAGCCACGCTGCCCAACCGCGGTCGCCCCTTCCAAACACCCCCAGCGCGATCCTGCTGCTTCCCAGGAGCAGGAAGAGGTGCAGGGAAACAGGGGCACTTTAACCCCTTTTTAAAGTGCTATTTTCCCCCCCCTTTTTTTTTAATATTTGGTTTGGGTACGGTTCTAAAACAAAAGGCATAAAGAAGTCGAGTTGTTGGGGCAGGAGGAGGGAAGAAAGTTGGTTTGATTTTTTGAGAGTCTTGGAGGAACATTAAAATTTCATAACAGGCAGGAAAAAAAAAGGTTGTTTGCTTATAAAGTCTCTAGTGTTTAAAGAGCTAGAGACAAAACTGCCGAGTAGTATATTCCAGTTTATCCTGTGGAATAGGAAGGAATGGCCCCAGACGTAATTACAAGTAAGTAGTGCACAGAGAGAGGGGAAAAAGCTCAGGAAATCTCATGTCTACGAAGGTTTTCTCTGGTGTTTAATCAGTTTGCCTGGGTGTACAGTACATATTGTTTGTTTGTATTTTTCGCGATCCGTCTCAGTTGTAGCATACTGGATTCTTTGATGATGAAAATGTGGGATGGGAAGATTTCTCTACAGCTGCTCCTGAAATTCAAGGCACTTTAAAGCAAGGGCAGCGAACAAGGGTGAAATGCGAAGCTTGTTTTGTGAGTTTGCTAAACTGAAAGTTGCAGGATGAAGTTTCGGTGGTGCTCTCGCTGCCTGTTGCCTTTCGAGTTTTATCAGCTGAGTGAGCAATGTGAGAGAGACTTTTACCAAAGCAGAGGAGTGATTTCTCCTTAACACTTCTAACTAGCAAAAAAGAAAAGAAAAACAACATCAGTGGCTATAAAGCAGCAGGGAGATGATGATGAATGCGAGGCTGTAGATGAAAACTATACGTGGCCGTGGAACACTCAGAAAATATGTTCTATTTCTGTTCTTGAGCTCGACTCTTTAAAAATACATTAACGTTGAAATGGAATTTAAAAACACCAAGTAACAAAGCTGGCAAAATATTTCTTTGAAACACGGACCTCTGAATTTGAAAAATAAAATTAGTCATAAATCATCAAACTCATTAAGAACCACAATATAGATACTGAACATTATAAAATATCATTTACAGCACAAAATAACATTATTAGCTGGTATATTGTTGTGATACAAGGTATTAAAGCTATTGTATTACAGCTGAGGTTGCAGATACTGGTTCTATTTTAAAATCACTGCATAGTACTTTAAAATCACTGCATAGCAGTTTTAAAAAATCATTTGCAGTGAAAACTTTGTTCTATGTTACATCATATTTATGAAAACAATAAACTTTTTTATTGTATTTTATTATGAACCTACTTTTAGTGACCTGTAATTAGTACAGCATTACTATATTTAATGGCATATTTGCTGCAGTAGAAGATAGAGATCTTAATTTTCTGTTTTGTTTTACAGAAAAAAAAAAAAACCCTGGGAAAATTATCTTGCTTATAATCTCCTATATTCACAGTGGTTTCTAGGTAGCCTTCAAGCTGAACACAAAGTACAGAGAAAGAAAGCACACTGGATCTTTGTTTTAAGATGCATAACATTTTCTGTTTTTTAAATGAATGTAGCACATTATAACGCCTCTGTGTATATACACTTCTATTACGTATTCTTCATATCCATAAGAATAACCATATAATTATGGGCAGCTCTCAAAGGCATCTAGCTAAACTAGAGGTAAAAGTCCTACTATCTACTCTAGGATTTGTACTATTTAATTTATGAATTAATCAAGGTATTTTTAATTGCTGCACTGGATTTATCCTCTGATTTGAAATGTTCATCCCGCAAGGACAATTTTTTGTTTTTTATTAGGACTCAATTTTCTCCTTATTTTTCTGTCCCCCAGTAATAGATCAGCTTCGTTACTTTTCAATTCTTACATATGCAATTCTAAAAATAAAACACAAGGAGTAATTCTGTAGATTGTATATAAGTAAAATCTCAACATTGCTTTGTGGGACTTTTCCAGATAGGAGGCTGATCCAAGCCATATTAATGAGTTGTTTCTATCTGCTCTAAAGCAATTTGGATCTCAGCACAGGAGTCCTTACAAATTGGAAGCTGTACTTCTGTAAAAACACGAATTTTATCATTTTGCAAAATCAGAAATAATTACCTATGAAATAGTTTAGGCTGTAGTTGGAGAAGGTGGTTTGGTCTGATAATGATATCTTCTTCCGTGTGCTTCGGATTTATCACTAGCTTTGTGGCTAGCAAAACATGTGTCAGCTTATTTCTCACGCGTGTGTTAATAAAAGACTTGCCCTGGCGTAATGTTCGCATATTAAAACACAACAAATTTTTAACTCAGACTTTGATTTTATGTTTCTCAGACAGATTTAGTCATCTAAGAGTTCATTCCACATTCTCGTAATTAACAGTGTAGCCTTAACTCTCTTTACATTTATTAGAAATTGAGGCAGTCTAAGGTTTTAGACACTTCTGGTGTCAATGAAAGTTCAAGTGCTTTTTGCATCCTTTTCTCTGTCCTTTCCAGGCAGTTTTATTTCTTGCTGTTGCTGTTACTTTGTGTGTGCCTTTTCACAAAGCTCTCATTCTGAACGGAGAGGAGGGTCTGAAAAGGGGTAGCTTAGACTAAACATAGTATGGAAACAAGGACTATGTTGTCGTATCAAGTTTACTCAACACTTAAAACCTGACTTGGGTCTCCATGTCCTGCCATAATGCAAATGAGAATGTTCTTGCTGGGAACATGTCATTCTCGTGAACGTTAAATACTGTCATGCAAGCCTCGTGGGAGCAAACTGCAGCAAGCCCGTCTCCTGATTTAAGAGCTAGTACTGATGCTGCTATTATTACTTTACAGGGGTACAGCAGGGATTCTCAACCTTAATTCTCAGCCTTTCCCTTATTTCTGCACAGGAGGAAGCTAAATGGCAAGGCTCCCAGCTAGATACATTTGTTGTCCCAGTATGTAGGAATAATTGGAGAAAGGCTCCCATTATGGAGTTTCTCTGGTGTAAGGAACCTCCCTCAGATCAGCTTTCAGATTGAAAGTTTTTAAAATGTGACTTTATGTTTAAACATGCCTTACTGCAGGGGCTACAAAGAATCAGTAACTGCCCTTATTTGCAGGAGCTGACCTCATTTCTGAGCAGCGAAAGGTTTCTGTGTCTTGCCAACCTGGACAACAACAAATACACGACGGGTCTTAGTCCTGCCATCCTCCCTGCTTGTGGCCGTGAGCCTGCATTGCCACGCTCCTCTCCCAAGCCTGGATTTTTGCCCAGAGCTTTTAGAGAGAGGTGGCCCACACCAGAAAGGCATTTCTGCAAAAGGCAAAGGGGTGAGCATGAGGATTAAGCTTGTTTGGAGGGAAATGTGAAAAGCTGGATTCTACTTCACTTCTGCTCTTTTCTATAAGTTTTGCATGAGCGTAATTCAGAGGTTCCCAGAGGCAAAGGGTTCGGAAGAGGCCGGAGGTGTCAGCGATGACGCGCAGTGGGCTGCTCTTGGTCACATCTGCAGAGTATGGAAACATCACTGACTTCCCATCCAGCTCCTACCCAAGAATAGAAATCTTTGCTGGCTTGTGGATGCAGTTTGCAGCCTCTCTGCTCCACCACTTGCAAATAGAGACCTTTTCATCTCCAAGTTTTTGTATCCAAGAGAAAATGATGTCTAGTCATAGAAGGATATATCTTCCAATAGCTCTGCTGAGCGAATACCAGCCCAAGTCTTCAACATGGCATTGAAATGCGTACCACAGACTTAGAGCCACAGATGTGTCCTAATCCTTCCCTTTATCCATTACACTTGATCTCTCCACAGTCAGTCATGTGTTGTTCTTTCTGGAGGGCGGCAACCCAGAAAATGCCAAATATCCGATTTATTTATGGTTGAGAAAATGTCTCTGCATGAGTCAAGATTTTCTGTCCTTTTTGTTAAAGTACCTGCCAAAATCCTTAAACTCCCAGAAATTTTTCTGAACGCTAGCACTGTTATTGCAACCCCAGCATCTCTGGGAAGGATGAGGCCCCTCGGTCTTGGGCATGTGACAGTGAAGCTGATGCCTGTTGCAGCAAAGTCACCGTCTGCAGCTAGAGACAGGACAGCAGATGCGGATGAAGCCTACAAATGAGGTTGTAATAGATTGGGGAGCAGATGTAAAATCGAATAAGCCAAATTCAGCAGAGACGCAGCCTGCCCTTTCATACTCTGGGTAGCCTTTTCCTTTTGACAGTTTGCTGAAAGGACCTCCATTGTGCGTTACTTAACACATCTGTGAATTTATTGCAAGCTGATGCTTTCTGTTTCACATTTCACTGGCACAGGCAGAAGATGCCGAAGAACAACTAATCCCAGATCTCTGATTTCCCCCCCTGCATCCAAGCGTGGTAAAATCCTGAAAGGTGCTGACATAGGAGAGCCCTGCTTGGCCTGGCCCCATCCTGGCTGGTGCTGACACCCGCTGGATCACCCCGTAACATGCTTCAGGAAAACGGAGAGAATTCGAACAAGCAGTAGAAAAGTTGAGGCTCGTTTTCAAAATACAGCCTTTAAATACATGACCTATGTATTTTTACTATGTGTGTGTGTTTTGGGAGGGAAGGGGTCAAATGTAACACTGGCCAAATTCCTCATGTGTGCAAGTCCCCTTGTCCTGAGTTTATTATCTTGCAGTTTGCCTGAAGGAGAATAAGGCAAAAGGGAAAGATTACAGCTTACCTTGGGAGGAATAAAGCTTAAATCTCAGCTTCTCACACTTAATAAAGGAGAGCAGGGGGATGGTGCGTTATGGAGATGTTTTCCCAGGACAGTTACCCCACCTGTGCGCTCTTGCTGCCTCTCGGACCCTCGCTGGCACTGCCGGACCAAGGCAGTGCAGAAGGGGATGCTGAGGGCGCCCTGCCTCTCCCGCCCGCTGCCGCTCTCCAGCCGAGCGGTCGGACCCGAAGGCAGCTGATGCCTGCGTTGTGCTACAGCGTAGGCATTTTTCGGCTGGACAGCAGGCTCCTGACCGTAGGGCGTCCTTATCCTAATGCTTTCCCTGCCCTTTACCTTATTTAGCCCTTTGCAACAGGCCATAATGAAATAATGTTCACCACGACAAGAACACAAAATAGCTCGTGATGTGCCTCAAACTGTGAGAAAAGAGCATTCGATCCTCCCCAAACACGGACCTGCTCACTTCAAAGGGGGTAGTATTTAGATAGTAATCAACAGTGTGTTTTATTCCCCTTCCTGGCCCAACGTGCATATTTGCTCAGCCACGCTTTCTGCCCGCCCGGAAAATCTGCTGTTTTGGGTCCGCAGGACGTGAGCCGGCACGTGGGTCCGAGCCTGCAAGCAGCCGGCGCTGCCCCGACGCTGCCCGGGCAGCCTGGCCCGAAGGCACAGAAGCTCCCTCTCCTCGGCCCTCCGCTGACTTCGGCGCACAGCACGTCTCTCGGAGCGACTGACGGGAGAGAAATGAATTTCTTCGATTCTCAGATAGTGCGATAAATATTCAATCGAGAAGCGGAGATTAAAACCGAATGTCGCTCGTATTTTTTTTTTCTTTTTAGGTTAGCATCTGTAGCGTCTCATGCTGTAATTCATGAAACAGCTTTATTAACTTATTACAAAAGTGGGCATTTGTTATGCAGTAAATTTAAGTTTCATAGTCAATGGATGTTTTGTGGCCTGGGAAAAAGTAAACATAAACTGGAAAAGTCAGTTATTCCTATTCTTGTTTTGGTCCGATGAGAATTAACATCAGATGTGTGAATGGAGAAATTCCTTGAAGGAAATGCATCTCCTCAGTTAATGATTGTTAGCTAAAAACACCAGAGCCTCAGATGATGCAACAGCCAGACGTCTGCAGACTTTAAGAATAATTGTAATTTATTTCCAGGAGTAGGGAGGAATTTCTTTCTATTCCTCTTCCCACATCACTCATCCTAGCAGGAATAGACACTTTCCAAGGCACTTCAGCAGTCATTAATGCTATAGATCGGTATGGGTCACTCCACTCAACAGATAAATTGGAATCTAGCATCAGTCCTAGGAAAAATAAAGAAGAAGTCATAATCTGAGAACGGAGACAGATTGAGGAGAACTGAGCTGATAGTACTAAATTATTCAGGGACTAAAGATGAAAGCTGATTGTGATGAGATGCCAAAAATATTTCTAAAAATGCAGGAGTGGGTGACGAAATATCAGATCAAATTCAAGGTAGATAAATGTCAAGTGATATTTATGGGAGGAAATTCTGGCTTTTACACGTGCTCTAAATTTACTCTAACCATTGAGCAGAAAGATCTTGGAGTTATAACAGGTTCCTATAAAATCAATTATCCTGTGTAAGAGATTATATTGGTAGCTCTCAAAAAGCAAAGTGAATGTTAGAAATCATTAAGAAAGATATATATATTAAAACAAATAGTTGTTATGCCTTTTTATAAATCCTTGATGCATCTTCACCTGCAATACCTGAAATCTTCCATCTCCTAAAGAAAATAGTTGAACTGGCGCAGGCTCAGAAGAGGGGACCAAGGATAATTAAACTTAGAGAAGCTTCAGCACAAGAATGATTAAATGGACTAGGTTTCTTCAGCCAGAAGAGAAATGACTGAGAGAGGATATGATGGAGGTCCCTGGTACTGTGAGTGACAAGGAGAGAATAGTAAGCAGATGTGTGCTGTTTTTCCTTCTAATATGAAAACTCAGAAGCATGAAATGGAGCTGGTAGCTGGTAGTTTAAACCATCAAGCAGCAATTCTCCTTGACGCCATGCTTAGTCATCTTGAGGAACTCCTTGCCACGGGATACTGTGAGTGCTAAAAGTTTACCGAATACATTCATGGAAGAAAAACTCATCTGAGGTTTTAAAAACCCATCTGTGTTTTGTATTAAATACAAAGGCGCCACATCTGGTTCAGAAAGTGCCTGAGCCAGAAACCACTGTAGGTTGGGCAAATATTTTGGGGAAAGTATCCCTGTATAATTGACTTATATTTATACTCTTTCCTGGGCTTTCACTACTGGCCACCATTGAAGATAGGACATTATTTGGCAGGGGCCTTCAGTCTGACCTGTAAGGCTGTTCCTATCTTCTTCATGCAAGCCTAGGCTTATAAATGATAAGTAATTCCAGACAAATGCATTCCTTATGTTCTCTCTTAAATCTAATTATAATGTTAACTATTAAGGCAGGTGATGACAGGCCAACAATACAAGTAGTGGCCTCAGGTCTTGGACTTCTCCTTTCCTAGTTCCAAACTGCCTTTGCACTGGGTTGATATAACCCAGAGCAACTTACAGGTGCTATAAGGGCATATCCACATGAGGGGCATCAGCTTCCTATGCCAGTCCTGGCACCCCGTAGCTGTGCAAGAGCAACCAGGAGACAAGCTAAATTAGTTAATGCGCAGCAGGACACTGACATGGCTCATGTGGTCTCCAGGCTGGCTTTGGTTTTCCACCTGGATATCACAGAACACTGATTAGATCTGTCTGGTCAAGGAGATGTGTCCAGGTTTAATCCTACTTCTGAGTGGCTCTCATGTGCTGATATGGCAGTTAGCTTTCAGAAAAGGTGAAGTTTTAGCAGGGAGGAATACTAATTTAGAAAACATTACTTTTGGCCCTAAACTACCAGATCTCCGTAAAAGGGATTGAAACTCTTGTGGCTAGCTACTTCAACTTTAACTGCCTGCCAGGCAGTTTTAAATAGCTACATTAGATTCTGGGCAAATATATCTGTATTTTAGTGACGCGTTTGATAGCCTCATAAAATCTTATTTGAAAGATTGAGTCAAACTGGCCTGGATATAAGCACTTGTCTGTGGTCTCTGCATTGACTGAAATATGAGAAATAAAGACTAATGATAAATTTCAACATGTCAAGTTTGAGAAGCCGGGGGAAGTTCTGGTGGGATACGAACAGGAGTTAAGACTCACTTTAAGTCTCCATTAATAGACTGGAAGAAGAAACAAGAATTGCAGATCGATGTGAAACACTTGTGAAAAACAAATTTTGAACTCCGGGCAAGCCCGTGAGAACTCAAGCTAAGTCGTCTCCAGTAGAAAGAGACTGTATATATGCAGGGATAACTACCAATGACCACCAACAGGGCAGAACATTCAACATCTTCTGCCTATAAGATATGGCAATGGAAAACATGTCTCATATGGGGACTCCATAAAGAGAGATGAAGCCTAATAGACCAGAGAGGTAACAGTTTTCCCAAATAAATTTCCATCAATTTCATGGATGCTGTTCCATCCAGGGAACTTTAAAACAGGAAGATACCAACACAATGGAGAGAACTCAGAGGAAAAGTAATAAAAGAGGAAAAAAAGAAGTTGGGGGGGATTGACTTATGAGAAAAGATTAAAAGATTGAAATATGTGCAAACTGGCCAAATTATAACTAAGAGAAGATATGATAACTGTCTGCATGTATATGAGAGCTCTAAACCACTAAGGACAGGAATATTTTTGGTTGATGTAAGAAGAAATTTATGAGAAATCGGATTAAATTAAAGAAAGGAAAATGTTGAATGAATAACAGGAACTGTTCCTAATGGTATAGTTGATTAGAATTTGCAAGATGTTTTATATAAATTGGTCAGAACAAAACTTCAAGGAGATGAGAGAACACTACTTGGATCCCAGTTATTGAAGATATTGGCTTCTAATGATTCCTGTAGCAGAGCAAGAAACGACGACTGACAGCAAGCTCAATGGAAAGGAATTGGCTCTCTTTGTTTTCTGATGCAGGAGATCAGCGATTTCTGAAAGTTCTGCCAATGAGCTTGTTATTAAAAATGTAGTGAGTGCATCCAAAAAGCTCTCAGTCACAAACGAACATGGATTGCTGAGAGCTTATAGCGGTGTTCTCTCTTCTTCCAAGGTTTCAAAATATTTCTCAGCGAACTCTGCCAGAACACACTGCCGATGTGCTGTAATTGGGAGAATATGAGGGGTGTGATAAAAGAGAGAAGCAGCTTGATTTACACTCTCAGCGCAAACAGCAGGTGGTATAGGACAAGCAGTTCCAAGTTCTTTTTTTTTTTTTTTAAAGTGTTTTTTGACCAGAATTCCCAATGAATTGGTGCCCAAATGCGGGCACCACTTCCTTTGCTGTCTTTGTGGTACACCCAAACCACAGGTGAAGTCTATCTGTACAGGGGCATGTCCACACAACCATATGGCCTAGCTCTCTTGGAAGGAATTCAGAGCTGGCGGGAGGTAGTCTTCACACCTGGCACCAGGGCCAATGTTCCTGCCAAGAAACCTCTTCCACTACAGGGATGAGGCAACAAGTGCCTCTATGATACTCCATGGGCTGCAGTGTGCTGCCATCTCTGCAGGGTGTAGGATGATCTGATTGTAGTGACCTCAAAGGTTTCTCTTCCAACAGGGCCCGTATGGCAAACTGAAGGAAAGGTATTCAGCAAACCTGATGTGCTGTGATCTGATTTTGGCCATGAACAACTAAAAGAAGCTTCTTAAGATGGAGATGGTGCGTAAATAAAAAAAAAAATGAACTTTGAGATGTGCGAATGAGATCCCAAAGCTCCTCCAGACACTGAGACTTTTTCTTCTTGACATTAGGAAGATCAAGATCTTACTTTGAGGTTCCTGAATTCCTAAACCACAGATTGCTTCTGAAAATCATAGCTTTGGTCTTGAATGACCTGATTTTCCAAAGCACCCAAAGATTAAGGATTTCCATAGAAGCTTAAGCAGGGAAGGAGGAAGTCCTCAGTACCTCTGTACGTCACAGCACAACTTAGCATTTGTGTCACTTCATTACCACCTTTTGGAGGCTGTGATTTTAAGCCAGCTCTTTATCAAATCCATGATTTACTGCAAGCCAAACAAATAAATATTGGTAGCTGGCATCAGTTCAATAATATGGATTGTATCAAGACTCAAGATTTTCATATTTCAAAGAACATTATGATTTTTAAAATCACAATCAGGAATGTATTTATGCACAGACCCATGCTGTGTGCTACATTATCCACTTAGACTCATATTACAAAAATAAGCTGTAAACACTTTTGATGAAAGGATCGGACACTTCGTTTACACCCTGAGAATGCAGTTTTGTTTTAATGCCCAGTTTCACTTTGGTGTTTAGCCTTTCCCCTCTGTTTTACATATATTCCATCATATAATTCCAGTTTGCTATTTATTTATCTTTGTGTAGAAAAAAAAGGAAATTATATTTTAAAAAAAGGATAAGTAAATACATTTACAAAAAAGAGTTCACTCAGCTTTTAGTTGGATGTATGCTGCAAATCAGATTCTAATTATCCTGGGACTCTTTTGGTTGGGGTCTTAGACGATTTCCATTGGCATTGAATAAGCATTAACTAAAAGCCAAATAGAAAACGTTTTACCTGTCAAGAGTTTAATTAAAGTTTAATTAGCTCCTGTTTGCACAGTGCTTTTAAGATATAAAAGTGTTTGGAAGTCCTGTGCGTATTAAGGCCTGCATTGGCTACCTCTGCAGTAGTTCTTGGCATTAAAAGTGTCCAGTATGGAATCAGGAGTTAGTGCATTACATTGAGGGCTTGCTGTCTAATGCCTATCCGGGGCTGCAATAGCAATGCCGAGGAAACATAGGTTTTGGCAGCTCTATAAAAGCAAATTTTTCATATTTTTTTCTTTTTTTAAAAGGCTAGGAATCCATCCTAGTTGGCCAAGGCTTTCCCACAAGCCTTGGCCTCAAGGCCGCATAGTGCCAAGAGAAGTGAGTGTGAGCAGTACATCTCTACTGGATAGCCCAAACCAGCCAAGCAACCACAAAGTCTTCATCACTAGCTCCAGTCCTTCAGACACCTTGCACAAGACAGTCCAACCTAAAGACACCTAGAATAGGACAAACAATAAATTGGTGGCATACTTTGTGTCCTTCACTCTCTGAACAACCACACAGAAGGCCTTCTTCTAAAGAAGGCTTGCACAGAAAAAGAGGCAAGTTGGTATTGGTCAGAAGTACTGGCAAAAGTATTTCCTCACTCCAGGAAACCTAACTTTTCATGGATTTTATTGTTCTTTCTAAGCACTGTGGCAGAATAAAATGTTAAAAGAGAGCTTTGAAGCAAGGAAATAAGCTAGCTTGATGGATATTTATGGTAGGATCTCCTCCTGGATCTGAGAAACAGGGTGTTGAGAAGGAAAATGTTAGAAGTAGGGTGATGGATGGAGGTGTTAAGAGTGGGTGAGTGTGTGGGGGGGAACTTGATCACGGGAGGGAGACAAGGGAGTGTTAGATTATGAACAGCTCAGAAAAGCAAAACAAGCACCTTGGGTCAGATGCGTTAGAAAAGAGGAATCCAATAAAGGAATTTCAAAATTGTTGTGACATGTTCAAATCACATAGTTTTTCAGGAACACTGGCAGAAAACAGAATATGATGACCTCTTTTCACTGTGTTTCAGCCTGATTTCTAGAGAGAGGTTACATAGATTTCTGATAATCATGTGAACACTTCTCATGTTTTTCTGAACTACCAAAGTCTTCTTTTTCTTTTTCTTTTCTTTTCTTTTCTCTCCCTCTCTCTCTTTTTTTTTTTTTTTTTTTTTTTTTGATGTTAAGCCATCACTAATTGTAAATGAGCACTTTGGCTTCCATTTCTTCCAGACTTTTAAACTGCCCAGGCACGATTATACAGTAAAAAATGTCACAGAATTCGCAGACAGAGAGAAAAATAGTGAAATCTGTTCCTCATTTTTTTTTATATTTCATATGGGATGCAAACCGTTTACTCCATAGTAATTGCAGATGTTAGGCTGAGACTGTAATAATGTAGCTGGCAATGGCTCTATTGCTTTACCACAGAAAGCTTCCCAGTAGCATTAAAAAGACAACAGAAACAATAGTTTCAACACATTCGTATGTACTAGTATTCTGGAAGCACTCAAGCTACTGATTTATCATGTAAACTTTTGCTGGTGTATGTATGAACTCCAAATATTTTCTCATACTGTTGCTTAAGAGAGGACAATCCCATATTCTCTTCAATCACGCAATCTCTTAAATTTGCAGACAAGTTTTGCCTTCCCATGCCTTAAAAAGCTCTTTATTTTGTATCCAGTACAGATCATAAAAGTGCTCTCTTTTTCTTTCTTTTTTTTCTGTTTTTTTAACATATATGCTTTAGAGTTTCTTTGCTCTCTTTTTCAGTTTCAATCTGATGTGCTGTATTACAGTTTTGAGCTCTACTCTAAAATGTACTGCAGTCCTTGAAAGGACTCCTGTCACCTGCCTGGGTGTTGAGCTACCCTACATAACATGAATACACATGGTACAAAAAGCCAATACACCCTAAAATCAATCCTTCCAAGCCATATGGATGCTCTTATCACACATTTTCATGTGCAAGACAAGGCCGGGCGTGTATCATTGCGCCTTCAAAGTACCACATTTTTGTCACAGATGTTTTGCATAAATAAATGGTGTCATACAGGCTGATTAAATCAATACATCTGTATCAACTTGCAGTTCCTGACAGTGTGTTCCAGAGGATATCTTTTGCTACAACTGTACCCTTTGAAATTTTAGATATAAACAAATAATAATGATAAAAACGCCATGTTTTTCCCAGGTTAATGTTTCATCTTTATCTAATGATAATAGTAACTCCTCTGGATATAGCAGAGAAAAATAATATGCAGACAATGCGGATGAAATTGTTTAATGCAAGGTTACTGTTCTAGCAAGTTATACAGTCTGGTGGCACTGTAAACCACAGGAGCAGAGCTCAGCACGAGTGTCATCAGATCCCCAAGCTGGAATGTTCTTGTACAACAATTTAGGTTTTCCAGTCATTCCTTTCTAATCCAACTCTCGTATAGAGAAACCTTATTTTCTTTCCATCCATTGTTGCATATTTGTGTGTTTGGTACAGTAGTGTGAGATTAGGAAATTTCAATTTGAAAAACGGCCTGGGGGCTGTGGTTTTTGGCTGCATTCACATTGCAAAGAGGTCATTCCTCCATTGATAGTTGCTGAAAGTAATACGATTTGTAGCATGCCAGTAACAGTATCATGCTGGGTATCTGCTTTGTCTTGTCTGGATATCTTCAGAGCCCCTATGTATCATGTGAGTATTAGTACCAGTGTTAACAGCGTGAGATCAGGGAGAGGATCTGGAATTTTAGGGACTTTACAGCTACCAGGGGAAAAAAATGTCCCACGGTTAATGTTCACAGCTTTCAATTTAAATTAATAGCAAGTAAACAGATGACTAATGTATGGTAACAGTACCAGCTTTTTGCCTAGAGGAAAGACTCCCACTAGGCCTTGGATGTTACATTGGGTTCTCGTCTGGCTGCCCCATTCAGCCTCACTTCCCAGGCTCATCCGTTACGGGCCCTTGAGGAGCTGGTGTCCAGATGTAAGCACATCTCTGTGCCATCCTCAGATGCAGGAGGAAAACTGACTCACTAGACCTTAACATGATCCACTAGCAGGCTGAATTTTAAAATCAGACTTATTTTGATGTGCAATTCTACTCAGTCTGGTTTCGAGAATAGCCCTAGCCCAGACCCTGCATCCCTGATTATGTTGATGAGTGTTAGAGTAAACATGAGACAAACAAAACCAGGACATACCACTGCAAGACCTAAGCCATCTTGAGAAAAGCAGTATTGATTTCACCTTTGGCACTGATATGTTTTGGAATTGGGTATCTCCAGGGCCCCATTTCACAAACTGAAATAAGTCTTCTTGGAATCAGACTAGACAGATTAAAAGTACTAATAGTCAGGATTACTTAATGTTATCCTTCCACATCTCTTGTTAGGTGTTCAGGGCCATCACCACAGCCGCATCTGAGCACCTTTCATACAGACCTAATAGCAACATAATGCTACAAATGAGCAAATGATTTAGGGGAAGAATGAAAGAGAAAGTGTGTCTACCTCTCTCAAAAGACATGATGTTTTATGAGTATTTGGAATATTTCTGTGTTCATTATCTGCATCTTGGCTTGGCTTATCTTCAACCCCCAAGTCTTACAGAAATGTATCTCTATATCACTGTGACCTTCCAAACACATCAGCCTGGCTAGGAAATCCAGAGAATTTCTGGCATTGAGGGTACTGACTCACTCATTGTTCCTGTTCATTGTCAGTTCAGGAATTTCCTCTGGTTTGGTTGGAAGGAAAAAATCCAGCCAATGGAAGTTATTGGTATTCTGCTGTTGTTTGCCAGGAGTCTAAACCCCAAAATATTTTCTCTTCTCAACAGCATCATGTTTCTGATTAATCAGGGTCAACTTTTCTTTTTCTCTCCTGACCTCTAGCAGTGACCCCAATGTTCCTTTTAATTTCCTTGATCTATTTACTACATTCCCAGCTTGGTCTCTGGGGTGCTGAAGATTGAAAATAATTTTCAAACACCTTCAGTTGTATTTTGGTTCCAGTTAAACTGGTCTGAATCAAGAGTCACTCTCCGGTAATCACTGGGCCAAATCAACAAGAGATCCAAACCACAGTTTATAACATTAAGGATTATGTCTTTCAAGGGGGAAAAGAAAGCTCTCACATAATCTCTATAGTATTTTCTTGGCCTTACTAATGTAAATCTCTCTCTGCCTTCCTTATCCGCAGAGCACAGACAATGTCGTTTTTTGAAGGCACTTTCTCAGGTCTCCTTTGGCCAGAAGAGACCTGGAGTGGCAGAAGGGGCTGGTGGATGGAGCACAGGCGTGACAGCCAGCGCCTGTCCCGTGCCTCTAGATGACCTGAAGTGCAGAGCACCAAGGGTGGCAGTTTTTGGAGAAAGTAGGAAAACTAAGCAATGCTAAAAGTTGAAAGTCTGCAAGGGAATGACTAACATCTTACCCTCTTAAAGAGCATATTTCAGGCGGATCTCACCCTACTTCTGATTAACCGTGCCTTCTCCTCAGGATCCATTCTGATAGATGCCTGTTGTTCCAGTTTGGTTGCATCTGGGACTTATAAACTCTATCAGAGATGGGCTCAAGCTGTGAAGTTCGAGCAGGCTGGCTGGGTCTGAGCTTTCCGGGCTGTATCCAGGACCTCAAGAGTCAGATCTCACTCAGCAGGGTGTGGGCGAGCTTGCTTTGACAGGGAGGGTTTCTGCAGAGGGAGGCCCAGATGATGAATTTGGACTTGAAAACATAACCATAATATATTTACACCATAATATATATATAATGGTGTGTGTGTGTGTTCGTGAAGGAATGCTGGAAGGGGGTTCATGCAATAAGGCATGATTTATGTCAGCTGCAGAGTGAATCTAGCCTCCTTTTATCCAGCTTGAAGGACCATCTGCAAATTTCATCGTATCAGGAAAACGCTGAGGTGAAAAGACATCCTCACATGAGGTGACCAAACAAACCCTCATCCAGCTCAGTAGCATCTCAGAGCAGGTTGCCACAAGCACAGTCTTGGTGCCAGGACATAAATAGTTTCTATTTCCCCATAAAGGCCAGCTCACATTATCCAGTGGAGATGAGCAAAATTTCCATTTGCCATGGTGGGCTCATTAGTTATAGGTAAAAGTTTGTTCTCCACACTGGCTGATCCCTTAAGGGTACTTTGGGTCCATTCCTAGTCCCATTAAAGTCAATGGAAGCCGAACTGGGCTCCAGAAGGTATTATTCTTAATTTAAACATTAATAGTTTAACTCTCTGTTGTTAATAATAATAACCCCTTGGAAAATTCAGACTGAAATCCATTTCCTTACTGAATTTCTTTTCTCCCATCAGGCATGCAAGCTGGTTTGTTATTGTTGGGTTGCTCTTGAGTGCTTTGGGTTGCACACACTGGTTTGTTATTGTTGGGTTGTTCTTCGGCGCTGGGCCGCACACACTAACTAATTTGTTACTGGAGTGTTGCTCTAAGCTACACACTCCAGTTTATTACTGATGGGTTGTTCGCTGTGTGTTGGGCTGCTGTCCTTGTTTTATGATTATTATTACTGAGGTCTTTTGGAAACTCCTACCCACACAAATAGAAGGGCAGGAACTGTGGCAAATTTAATGCAGTGTTTTGAGATTAATCCATTTTGTTTAACTTTTTTTAAAGAAAGGGACTAATTAAGGCTTTAAGAATTATGAAACCTGTTTCTTACTTTAATATGGTTTAAAATACCATTTCCTCCCCTACTTCCCTTTCTTCCCACATCCTTCTTTTGAAACATAACTTTTTATAGGTATCCTATCTTCCATCTTAATGCTCCTGTTAGCTTCCCACTGGCCTTTCAGGAAAAACTTCTTTATGGAAGATTTCCTTTCAGGTTCAGTGCAAGAGCAAATACTCATGACCCTTGATCTTAATACTTGCTTTCTTCTTTAATGTCTTCATTTCAGTTCAGTTTGTATGTTGATGATCATCAGGGTAAATGGAAAGAAAAAAAACATTGGAAAATGTTAGCTGAACGAGAATCCAGAGTATTTGTATGATATAAAAAAGGATTTGTCATTATCATCATTACAGAACAGCATAATATTGAAAGCTTTATTTTCCTAGTGGCACAAACAGTGCCACTAGTGATATAGTAATGCTAATTTGGTGAAACTGGACTGTTCAATCAGACCAGAAATAACAATTAAAAAAAGAATTTATGATATAAAACAGCAAAGACCTAAGAAATTGCCACTGGTTATCTCTTTCTTACACTGACAGTAGAGAAACATTTTTGGTTTTGTAAACCTTCTCTTGAATTTAAGCAAAAAAATTATGAGTGGAGTAGGTTTACTATTTTTGGAAAACATGAAGTTAAAGAGCTATCAAATAAATACGACTCTTTTTCATAGTAGCAACTACTCCACTGTTAAAAATAATGAATTTAAATAAGGAAAGAGTGGATCGCTTGGCTAATTTGTGCAACATTACCTGCAAGGTAGATAATACTATCTCTCTTCTATATACAAATCAGGATACATGTCTGTGTATGTTCTGTGCGATTAAATGAGCGTAAAAAACCCAAGTGAGCAGAAGATACAAGCTTGAAAAGATCTCCTCATTGCTAAATCTAACTTACCGCTCTCAAGGGTTACCACATCAATATTATCAAACTTCATCTTGAAACTGGTTCGGATTTGGTTTTCTGTCCCACTCCTCTCCAGACATACCTGCACACCAGTCAGGGAGCGGACTCTTACCACGGACACGAACATGCCAAAGCCCTCGCACGCTTTCGCACGTGCACCATCAAACCCCAGAGAGTAAACGTCTGCAGTTTTGAAAGGGAAGTGATTATTAGGTTTGTTTTAAGGGGAGGCCACCTAAGGCAGGGCAGTTCAGCCTTGAACGGCATGGACAGACCCGGGGAAGACCAACCTGGAAGAGGTGGTAGATCTCTGTTCCAGACGAGCTTTTCAGCTCTTGTCAAAAGCTATCCGGAGACTGAAGAAATGCTTTCACCATTCTGCAAGAGAAATGTTGTGCTCTTAGTGCAGAAGGGCTTGACTGGAAGAGTTGCATCACACAACATATTCGCTCTGGAAAGGGAAACACAATTTAAACACAAATTTCCAAATAGCAGCTAATCATGTTCCCTGCAGATGCCGCCTGGTTCCTCAAAATAAAAATAGCAGTATCTTTCGATTTTTTTTTTAACCCAAACATTACTTATTTCAAGTCTTTATTTTCCTTTTGATAGAATTCCTTTTCGGAGAGAGGCTTGGGCATGGCGCAGGCGAGGTGCCTTCAGCAGCATGCTCCGTGCCTGAATAAATGGAGCGAGGGGGCTGCATGCCAAATTCTGCCCTCGAATAAACACTCCCAACACTCATTGACTTCTCCACAAGCTGCCAGCGCATATCTGAGGGCAGAGTTTGGCCTACAGGCTTGTTGTTTTGGTTATTTTGCAATTCCAAAGCAGAAATGGATTTTTTCCTCTCCGAAGGCAGGCGTTCGGTGCCTCATCCCCATTTGCTGGTAAGCAAAGCTGAGCAGGTTTATCAGCGATGACTTTTAACTACTGAGTCGTGTTCAGATTCTCATGTTTTACAGCCGGGATATAGGATCTCTGATATGAACACCCAAGGATTTATTGGTCCCCCAAGGACGCCGGGTTTTGCTGGCAGGGCAGTTCAGAGAGTCCGGGGAAGTCAAAGGTTATCTTTTGTAGGGTCGTATGGGATTTGCCAGCCACCCCCTCCCCCTCTCCTCGGGTCCATCTGCTAAAATCATTAAAGAACTTTCCTTTACCCTCTGGAACGGTTAGTGTCTTTTTAGCACCGATATCAAGTTACTGACCTCTGCGTTGCCAATATACCTTGAGGCTTTTGAGAGCTCGTGGGTATTTTCAGTGTTAAAAGAAACAGTGTGAGGAAAGATGAATAGGTGGGTGCGTTGCCCAAAATGAAGTTTAATGTTTTTCTGGCTTGTTAAAAGGAGGCCTCACTTGTTTATACACCACCGTCTCCGGAGATTTTTGTTTTGAGAAAAGGCTTCAATCCTGCGGGGCAAAGAGAAAATGGGAATGGAAGTGGGACTGGAAAATGAATGAATGGCAGTAAAATGCTCCCCTCAGAGACCGCGGCCTCGCATGGTCATCCCAATCCCGGATCCGGAGCGAAGAGGGAAGACAGCTCGACATCATCAGCAATGGCGAGGAAATCATGGAGGGGTTCAACTGCTTGACGACCTTTTGCATCTCTCGAGTTTTCTGCAGACAACCTGTGGGGTCTGCCAAAGCCTTTCTCTCATCCCAGCTTGTCTGGAGGTCTACAGCATGATTTTTGGGAAAATCAATGGATGAGCAGTGCTGCTCCCCTCATCTGATGGACTCTTCACACACACACCCCCAGGCCCTCCATCAACTTTCCTTGCATAGTGGATTTGTTTCCAGTTAAGCTCAGTTTGCTCCCCAAAACATGGAACAGCACCGCCACAAAACTAACAATAAAATAATAACGATCCTGCAAATCTAGCTGGGCTTTTCTCACCGTATCAAAGAGCAGCTCACAGAGGTCATTTAAGGCCTCCTGTTAATGTCCCTTCCTCCCTTCTCCTATCTCCCGCCACATACATCAGTGATCTAATCACCTCTGAAACCCAAAGCGTGGGGCTGCAATGTTATTCCCTTACAAAATCAAGATTTATCTGAACATGAGAAGCCTAGCTGGGTTTTATGATGCACACGGCGCCATTCCTTTCTGTTAACCTATTTGTTACTTTTATACTCAGAAACTTTTTATCATTCTTGACACCCCTCCATCTGTTCCTCGCCATTCAGTAGCTGGGGGTCTTGTTTCACTGGACAGCGAGGAAGAAGTCACTTCATCTCAATAATGGGTTACAGTAATTAAGTTACTGTTTGAACACTTGCATTTTAATCTGCTTTTGGGGTAAAGTCTCTGGGGTTCCTTTTTTTTCTATCCTACTTAGAAATTGACACCCAAATACCTACAGTTCCACTAGTTGCTGACTTTAAAATTTATTTTCTTTTTTATTTCAATAGCAAAAAGAATCTGAACATTAGATTTTCTTCTTGAGAAAGAAAGACAGGGGACGAATGTTCTCAGGCACTAATTATGCCCAGATCATCTGATACGAGGATCCAGAAAGTAGATTTTAATGTGCAATATAAAGTGTGAAAAGAAGACAGAAAAAATCCCTTTGTTTTCTGTTCAGCATCAAGCCGTTTGGAACCTTTTACTGAGCAGAACAGCTCCAAGATGCTATTGATTAATAGTAATTACAGTGATGCAGCAACCAGCTCAGTGACATGACCAAGACCTTCTTGCCAACACTTTTAATGATCTAGTTAAAAAGTTAAATTTTGTTTGCATTACATGGAACCCATCAGGAAATTGGAAAATATTGTACATGCTTCTAGCTCTGCCGAGCTCAGAGCCAGATCCTGCATACATGCTGCTCTGCAGCAAGCCTGTGCTGGCAAAAGGCAGGGAAGAAGATCCTCCATGTCTTCCCTTACATGACAATATCCAGATAAGTGAAAAAAAGCTTGTGTATCCCAAAGCAAATGTATTTTTCCAACTCTATTAGTCTACCTAATAAAAGATATTACCCCTCTTGTTAAGCCCTTGTCTGGCTAATTGTTGCATCTTGTTTTGTTTGGACATTTAATTTTCTCTTTTTATGAAATCACTGCTAAGGAAACATGAGCAGACAGCTTCAGTCTCATAAAAGAGATGTGGATAACAAAGAAATCTTGTTTTGAAGTGAATGAATTCAGCCATTTGCTCATATTTTCTGTTTATGAGGAGCATTAGGAACAGTGTCAAATAAACCCCTGAAATTCAAGCAGCAAATTTCAGGATAATCATGGCTTATTTTACAAGCCAAGCTCAAAAAATACAGATTGAATTAAGGTAGTTATTTCCCCTGGGTTAAAAAAGAGAAAACTGGATACAGTTTTGGGTACAAGGCTGTTACTTGATTAAATCTAGGCTGTTGTACTCGGCTCCAGCTCAGTAGACCGGGGACTTCAGTTTCATGGAAACCATCATCACAGGGCACATCTCAACTCTATGGCAATTCTCCTGCAAACCTCATCCACCACTTGCCTGGTTCTGGCTGGGGCTGACATGCTTTAAGACTGGGTTTCCTTCTCATTGAGGACCTCAGGTGAATAGGAGAGAAAAATATGATGATGAAGACTGGGGAGGGAAGGCAGTCAGATGCTAGCCCCCATACTGCTGTCTTACGTATCACCATCTGTAGAGACCGGATGGCTTCACCCCACCAAGCAAGCTCCACGCAGAGCTGGAGGAGCACATCTTTGTCTGGCGAAGGTGTTTTTATTAATTATAGTCGCTTATGTGTGTGTCAGACATGTAGCCATGAGAAGGATTGTAAACAGTGTCTATGTGAAATGTGAGCGTAAACACAGCTAAACATCTGCCATGGCCTGAACTGGGCAGGCTTCGCCGGCACTGGGTGAGCCAGCTCCTGAAAAATATCCTCTTGACTTCAGAGGGAACGTCTGTAACACAAAGGCTCACTCCACCTGACCGTGGAGGTGAAGGCACTGGTACGGACCAAAAATGCGAGAAGTTGAAAATAAAAGGGTGGTCTCTCAATACCACTGAGTCTAAAATCTTAGCTCTCTCTCCGGTTCTTAGTAATGTGACTCTCTGCTGGCTTTAAAACTCAGTTTAAAAAATTACTCTCTTCTGCCTTATTCAGACTCAGTGCCCCAGCCCCACCGAGCAAGAAAGCTGGGAGGCAAGGCCATTTAGAGAAGTTCAAATAACTAAACTGGCCGTGACCTGAACTAAAACTAATAGTTTGTGTTTGTGATGGCTACAAGAACGGCATCTGGCTTACATTTAAATAGAAAGCTATTCAATAAAGCCACTGCTTCTCGAAATTGCACAGAAGCAAAGATTAATTATTGCAACTAATGATGCTTCAGCCATTCATGCACCCACGGGGGAGAGGCACCCCCTAGCCCCGAACAACAACAGCAACAAAATCTTACAGAAAGCTGAACAAGGGAGAAAAAAAATCAAGCAATATTGTTGCCCCTCATATTGTGCCCAGGCATCCTAAACATGCGATTAAATATAATCTTTACCAGCAAACTCCTTTCGCTTGTTATTCTCCCAAAGGAGAACCCAAAGTTTCAAATGGGTTTTTAATAGCAACACTCTGAGAATCCAGCCTCTATGTCTTCCAGCGTCTTAGGGGGATCATGTTTCACATTTCACTCATTCCTCAGTGTGTTGGCACAGCCTAACACTGGTTTCAGACATTTGGTATTTGAAACAGAAAATCTTGGTGTTTCATTCCTTGACTCACTTCTCCCTGTGTTTCTCCAGCATCATATAATATTGACAGCCCCTGCCTGTAAAGAAAGGCCAGGTTCTCTCGTTTATTCAGCTGCAGGCTTTAAAAATGTAGAATAGGGGTTTTGTTCATAGGAGAGAGCAACTGCCAGTGAACTTTTTCCTTCTTTACATAAAAGTAGGATAACACAATAAACAATGGTAAGAGAAGTTGGACCCAAGGTATGTATGCACATATGTAATATTCAGCTGGCCAGTTTTTTGGTGCCCGAGTTTCAGGGTACAAATCTGCTCCCATTTGTGTTATGTCCCTTAATAATCCCAAAGCTTACTCTATTTTATGTCAAAATCTATAGCAAAAGATCTGGACCTATGTATGGCTCACATTTTGGTGGATCCCATGCTGAAGCTCACCAGTGACCGCAGTTGTGTCTCCAGGTCTTTCAAGAGCAAGACTATGCCCACATTTTGGGGAGAAAGAAGAGAAAGAGGTGAAACAGGAACAAGCTTTTTTATCAAGCAGGAAAATTTTGATGAGAACACCTATTTGGAGATCATACCTCTATGGTCGTTCTTATTTGTGAGACATCATTCCTAAACTAGGAACCACTGAGATTTTCTTAGCCTTGCCTCTGAGTACATCAAATTTATAAGGAAAGTAGATACAGAACTATCTCCCTTCCCCTCCAAAAAGGATGCTTTCTCTGGGGCAACCACAGTGACTGCTTACATAGGAAAGTAGTATTAAGTGAATGTCTGCACACCTATATTCTTGATACTGCATTTCTTGAAGCAGCACTTCAGCATCAAGAGGTTGACTCTTACTCCATAATGCTGATGGGAAAGAAAAATGGATCTTGCTGTTTCTCTGTGGGTACAAATCTGACATCAGTGAAGATCTGTTGCTTTCCACCATGAAACGGACAGTCACATCTTCTTTAGGTACTCTCAGATTAATCTGCCCATCCCAGCTATTCCCATTACCCACAAACAGCAGCAGAGCCAGAACTAGATGACCCAGTCATCGCAACAGGCCACCTGTTTTGGGCAGATCTCAGTAACCTCAGCTGTCCACTGAGGACTTTGGTGGGCAGGTCGAGCCTGAGTGTTTCAGCGGCTGCAGTCTCATGGCTCAGACGATGTGCCCCGCTGTGTTGGGACATGCAAGGTGGCCGGGTTGTTGAGCAGGGCCAAAGCTGACGGTAGCTGCACATTCCTGCTTTCCACATATCTTTGCAGCTTCTTTGCTTCCTCCAGATGGCAGGAGGAAAGCACCGTATCGAGGAAAGGTGATGTGGTGTGATGTTGCACTGAGATGTCATGAGAGGCTAGCACTGAGGCAGCAAGAATAGGAAATAAATCATTGATCGGCCATGAAGGGCACTTTAGTGAGTTGCTACAACAGAGCTAGAGAGCTTGATTTGTGTAACATCCTTGTCAAGTGGTGGGGGAAGAAGAGGAGGGAGTGCACTTACATCATCTCCCCGGCGTCTCTACACATGACTAATGCTGCTTCCTTCTGCTTGTGATCTTTCGTTGGGGGATTTTTGTATTCATTTTGGCCATATGCACAAAAGCAATGTGAAAAGGAAAGCAAATTTTGGATTGTCACTGTCTCTGGTGTGAAGAACATGTATAGAAGCTGCACTTTCATGTGAAGTGTTTGCTTGTTAGATTGTAATAGCTCTGGAGCCGTCATCGGGTGTAGCATTGTGTAAATATATATTCAAGCACTTCTTATGGAAGTGGATATGTAACCCAATAGGCTTTATTTAGCTCCTTCTGACAACTGCAGGAATACATCATTTTTGGAATATCCAAGTGCAATCAAAGTAGGTTCAGCCTGCAGAAGGCCCGTCAGGGATGTACAAATAATTGTGCGTCATCTGAAGGCTGTGATTTTGCCTAAGATGGAGGTAAAATCTTGACCTAGCAAAGAGTATAGGACCTTTCTGTCTTCAGAGCAAGTCAGGTTTTTCCTTTAGACATGTTTGATGTATGTCTTTAGCAGAGTAAGAGGATGACACATCTTCTCTATACGTGCACGGAGACCTAAATCTGCTTTAAATGAGGGTCTCCAAAGGGACAGATCTCATGGCAGCCAATACTGCTGTCCGAGCAGCTCCTTTATTCCTGCCTTGGTGTCCGAATGAGACGCTGCGAGATGCTCGTCTGGGTCCTGGAGAGTTCTGGCTGCACCAGGAAGGAGCTCCCAGTACGGACACTGGGCAGCTCTTGGCTCCGGTGGCTCCAGAGACGTGCGTTCGCTGCATTGTGCCGGTGGGGAGGAAAAGCCTGGAAAATCTGCTCCACTCTGCAAGCGAATACTAAAATTTTAAATGCCAGTCTAGGCCTCCCATATATTACAGATCATGTAAAGGTGGTGGAAAGTTTTTCAAGAGATCTCTTTCAATTAAAATGCCATTTTCCCAGAATTTCCAACAGTCTCTTTCCACACCTTTTGCCAATTTTTTGTCAGAAACTCTTGTATCCAAAATATGTCACCTGCAAAAAAAGGTCCAAGTTTGAAGATTTTAGATAAAAGCCTAATGTTTAAAACTAGTATTTTTTTGAAAAAGCCACATTTATTTTCAATTAAGTAAAAAAAATACTTTGAGCTAAACAACGTTCTTTAAAAAGGACAGTTAAATATTTATTTGCCATTAGAATAATTATAATTATACCAGTTTGTAAACATATGCATTTCATGTATTTATATTTATTCAAAACTCATTTAATACTATCTAAAGAACATATCTCACATAGTTTAAATTTCAATTTTCTCCTTTTTCTTCTTTTCCTTGACAACATAGGATTTACCTATGGGTCATTTTTGATACTGAAAACTCAATGTTCAACAGATTACAACTAATTGCCTTGCCATCAAAAAAAAAAAAAAAAAAGAAAAAGAAAAATCCAGAAGCTTTTACTCAGTTTTGTCCTAAAAATCCACCTCTATTGAGCTTCCTGCCGTTCTTCAGTCTGAGAACTTGAAGCTAGAATAAAATAAAACTGATAAGAACATCCCAAAGTGAGGGGCAAGGAGTCGGGTTCAATAGCCTGCTTTCTGGAGGTTTCCGCGGCAGATATGGATCAGATTTCCTCCTGTTTACATGTAAGAAGGTTGTGAAGATCTGCAATTTCAAGATACATCTGGTTCTCGCATCAAATTAAACAGCAACGAGCACTCGAGCACTAGGGCAGATTTTAAAATGTAGGAATGAACGTGTGTTTATATAGTATTTGCATTAATGCTTCCTACGGTTTATTTTGAAAGCGAAGAAAGAACATCGCATGGTAGGCAACTTAACCCAAACAATATCGGTTTAAAGTTAGGGGCATGCTCCTTGGAATATTTTCCTAGCGTTTTGAAGTGTCCACTTGAAGAGGGAAGGGGAGGGGGGGGGAAGAAAAAGGATTGTTCTGTCTTCTGCTCCGTGTTTGGCCTGGCTCGGCGGGGCGATTGCCGCTGCTCATCTGGTATGGATTAGGGCTCCTCTCTCACACTCCGTCAACTTGGGTGTTCCGCGCGCAGGCTGTTTCTGCGGGGGGCTCGGCTTTGCTTTTTTTAACGGCAGGAAGTGCCCCACTCGGACCACATGTGAAATTGTGTGGGAACAGTGGGGGGGGGATGAAAGAGCCCCATCAAACATACCAAAAGTGTGGGTGGAGAGGCTGAGCGCAAGCGGAGAGATACCAGCTGAGTAATGTCACCTCCCGGGCCGGCCGGCCGGCCACGCAGGGGAAGTTTGCTGCCTTCGAAGGGGCTCTTTCTTTGCGCCACCGGTTTCTAATATTTTAGAATATCGGCGGGCGTTGGAAGCGTGAGGGATTACAGCTGCCACTTAATTTGTTCGAAGTTTCCTGCTAGCTTCACCAGACATGTACAGGAAATAGGCAGTAAATGTTTAACGGGCAATACCTAAATGGACAATTAACAGGTGCTGTCGCACGCGAGACGCCAACCTGCGTCCACGCACGGACGTCGCCGACTCAAAGCCCCGCCGGCAGCTCGCCCTGGTGGCACTCGATCAGAGCAGGATCGCCCAAAGGGTCATCCCGCCAGTCCTCAGCCTAGTATCTACCCCAGTTCCTATGTGGCCGGCTGGAGGCAATGTAAGGGGTTGGGTTTTGTTTTGTTTTATTAAAAAAATAGAAAGAAAAAAAAAGACTTTCCCTCCTGATTTTGCAGTTTGCAGGAATAAACATCATCCCAGCAACCAGCTCAGCCTGCAGTGCGGGATGCTGCAAAGGCTCCTTGCACTCAAAATATACACGAACCCCACACTCACTATTCCCAAACTAGAAGAGAGAAGTCATATGCTGGTCTCTGCTGCCACACCATAGAAAAGTGCGATCGGCTTTTCTTGGGCAAGAAAAAAGAGGTCCGTCTACTCTGCCATCCTAGTTCTAGCAGGGATCAGCGGATACTTCAGAAAAACACAGTAATAAGCAGGATATATAAATTGATCTTTCCTTTCTGGACTTTCTCAAGCTCTGGCAGTCAGTAGGTATGGGGTTTCCTGTTCTGGAGCCTGCATCTGGACTGTTGGCTTTAATAGTCATTGATGGACATGTTTTTATCCCATTTTAAATTAATTTTTAATTCTAGCCACCATAAAAGCCTGTGGCAATGAGTTCTCCAAGTTAATTGTGTGTTCTGTGAAAAGTACTTAAACATATTTTAAATCTCAATATTACATGCGACTTTATTCTATGCTGCTTTTTTTCAATAGAGAATAATTTGTAAATAAATTTTCCACTGAACTTCCAGCCCCATGAAAGTCAGCTTCTCTGCTTTAAGGTGTCATTTTAATACAAAAAATATTTCTATTAGTATACTATTTCAATAATTATGTTATTTCTATATTATAAATAGTATTATACAGCAAGAGTAGAAATCCTTTGCGATTTTTCATTCATCAGTAAATAAATTATTAGAGAATGACCTTTTTTCAATGTTCACCCTTCTTTAAGAGTTATAAGCTTGCAATTAAACTCTGATTGTTCAGAATAATTGCATCTCCAAGGAAGGTAGAATTTGGTTAATTGAATTGCTGTTATTACCTCCAGAGCAATATTGTTTTAATATGTTTGGCCAACATAAAGCAAGCCTCCCCTTTGGAATTTGCTTTTATTAAGTTCAAGTCCAATCAAGTTCAAAAGATCTTTCTGTAAAACTTCTCTGTCCCCTAATAGTGCATGACTAATGTCTTACACTTGGCTTTCCTATAAATTGCTCTCTTTACTGAGCAATTTCTGTGTCAATACTCAGACATCCTTATCAGCACTTGATGTTCATGTAAACCAACTCTTGTTAATGACTACACAGTTGGGGGGGGGGGAAGTAACATTACGCAGACCTCGAGACTCCTGCTCCATCAGAACTTTGAAGCCCAGCTGTTAATAGCGGCGTTGACTACTTACATAAAAATGTGTAGTAAACTGAACTGACATTGTCTGATTTCAAGTGATTGGCTTAAACCATCACAAATGGCTCGGGCTTCCACTCTTTTTTCATCTCTCCGTCTCAGGGCTGTCACTCAGGATGATTAACGTTGTTTTGCAATATGAAGGCTATTGTCCCGGGCTGAAAAAAGTAAACGTTTTTACAGTTGGAAGCAAGAAGAATTTCGAACAAGTTCCCTTTCGCATGAAGAAGGGATCCCCAGCTGCTGTTTATTATCTCTCTGTTTATATCACACATGTGCATGTGGAGGACAAAGTAGTTCAATAAATTACTTCTCTACTATCAGTTTGGCCATTACGGACTGCCAGGAACAAAAGCATTTAATCGTTTGTTGAATACCTCCAAATGTTCTTACACTCATTTTTAACTCTCACCAAGTAGCTGATCTCATCTTATCTGCTTTACTACTCCATTTAGGGTCCAGAACATTTTTCACATTGCATGCAGTAAAACCAAAATGAGATAAATGTTCACATAGTGTATCCATGCTCTACTGTTGAAGCGGCTAATACATATAGAGAGGCATGGGCTTACATACTGCACCAGGTATCTGACACTAGGGACACGAGTTCTGGTCCCTAGTGCCCATAGCACTGGAAGTGCCCACAGCTTCCATGATATTTGGCAAAGTCACCAAGACCTTGCTTTTATACTCAGTAATTTTACCTAATATCTCCATTTTTGGGTTTCTTGCACTGGAGGAGTCTTCCTTGAAGGAAACAAAATTGTAAGATATATAAGTAATAAGATAACAGATTTTTACTCTCAATAAAAATTAACCCAATTTGCATGGTTGTGCAAACACATATTCACATGCTCTTAGACATTTTTGCAACCTCAGAAATGGCTGGAAAACATTTATGGGGGCTTTTTGGGCTTTTTTGTCCAGAAAAGGTTTAAATTCATATTCAGGTGTGACTTTGGCTGCTTGTTCTTCCACATACACAACTTGCAGAAAGGCATTACGGTTTCCCTTGTGGTGAGGATGAGTCTGGCTGCCTCTTCTTTCCAACTTCACGCAGCTCCATCCCTCCTTTTCCTGCTCTGCACTCCCTTCTCTCCTGTCAAGTCAACTCTTTGAAGATCTATTTATAGGACAAATCTATGCAATGATCTACCTATGTAAAAAAATAGCAAAATCTAAGCAGCTTTAAACCCCCCCCCAAAAAAAAAAAAAAAAACAAACAAAAAAAGAACCAAACAGCCTAAAAAACCTGAACAGCCCCCTTCCCCAGCATTTTTCAGTGAGGTTATTATCACTGCATAAATCCAGAACCTGCATGCAAGTGAGGTAGCACGCACATTTTCTGCAGCAATGCAAGAGGCATAGAAGTATCAGGGAAATGATGTAAGTTTAAAAAAGACACTTTGAGCTCTCTTTTTGGCCCAGGTGATTCCAGAGGTCCCTTTGCAGCGCAGCCCCCATGACAGCAACATAAAAGGGAAGATTTGGAAAGGAACTCCTCAGACCAACATCACCACCACAGGGGATGCTCTGCGCAAGGTCAAGGTGCTGAAGTACCACCAGCTGCCTCCTGGTTACCTCTGCAGAGACCTTTTCATCTGAGAACCACATCCTGAGCAATTAGGTCTTATGGCAGAGAGATGGGCTTCTGCTCCAAGGGCCACCAGGCTTCATATCTCCTCTGGTTGCAGAGGATAGAACAGGCAGGATCCATGACTTGTTTTCCTTTCACACTGCAGCAGCTTCTCCTGACCTGCCTGACAGAAACTGCTGATATATTGCATGGCATCTCCAGGTCCTGGTATGGATCCTGAGCCCCTGCTGCATTTAAACACTTGCACTTTTTCCTTTTTTCTATCTTACTCAGTCCTTTTGTGGGAGAGTTCCCCTATCAGTTCATTACCAGGCATTAATGCACTTCTCAGGTGGGTGAAGTCATTACCCTTTGCACCTGAGGCATGTATTAAAAGCCAGTTAATCATGTGCATCATGTCAGGTCTTACTGCTCACAGCTAAGGAAAGATCAGGAGAGAGAGACTGGGGGTTCAATGCAAATGAAAGAGCAATCAATGTCTTTTTCTCATTCCAGCTACTCACCTCCCTCCTTCACCCAGCAAATACTAAAGTTGTTTGGTATGTCCAAGTTGTGAAAAAACTGTTGATGTTCAAGTCATAACGGAGCTGAGTGTGTAAGAGCTGAACTGGGTGCATAGGAAAATTCAAATAGCCTGTTTTTACTTTATATTCACAGCAATTTGCACTGCAGAAAACATTTTTTTTTAAGTACGTCTAACGTTTAGCAAAGTCAAAAAGACAAAACACTGACAGGAGGGGAAACTGTGTAGTGATACCAGGATGACATATAATTCTTGCATGAAAGAGGGGGAGTTCATTCTGAGTAGCTTCCCTTCTCATTTTTGCAGATCTTTGGGGCGGAGATGCATGCAGTTTGCTGGACATGCTGGACTTAATTCAAGCTCTGGGATCAGTTAGCACAGATCTGCATCCAAGCTCTACATCTTATCACACAGCGAGCCCATCCAGACAGCAGGCGTGATATTAGTGTTAACAACCGACTTCCCCTCCCCTTGCTATCTTCCCAGCAAATAACTGGCAAGCCCTCTTGTTCATCTTTCCAATCAGAGGGTGCCAAGTCTAGGATATATTTGTAAATAGACTTTAAAAACAAACAAATAAAAGCCCTTCAGGAAATTAAACTTTGCAACATTGTTGCAGATTGTAGCTGTGTCTCAACTGACTCTGTGCTGTTTGCAAATGCTCCCACTTGCCGCTGCTGGGAGGGTTGCGTGAGTGTGTGTAGATGAATATTCTTGCAGGCATCTTAAGAAGATGCTCAGTCCAATTCCAACTCAATCACCTCATCTAATGCGCCACTTCTGTGTCACAATAAAAGTCCATGAGATCAACACTGAAATAACAGTGTTGAGCCCTGACAGCTGTGCCCGAAGACTACGCTCAAAGGCAGATTGCCATCACCATAAGAGGCAAGGTTTGCATCTCCGTAAGACGATATTTATTTGAATGTGACCTTACAAATGCTGAAAAAAATGTATGTGAAAATGGAGATGTCATTTTGGAAATGTCACCTTGACAGCTTCTTTTTTTGTCAGGTGATATCTTCAATGGGAGGAAAGCGTCTCATGCTTGTAGTAGTGTCGTGTCTCCTGCTACCATGTAAATCACAGTCATAACCACAAGTTGGAGCTCACCTCAGCAATGCAATGCTCAGGGCAATGCTATCTATCATACGTGGATGTCCAGCCCCCACCATTCTGGTACAGGAAGAGCACGAGGGGGGCAAAACCTGACAAAAACTGCCTGTGGGTTGACTCAGATTTTCAAAAGTGAAGCAGCAGCTAATCTTTATGCCTTTCTGAAATGCTTGGATACTTTTTTTGCACATGTTTGGACTCAAGTAGATGCCACACCACAATGAAGAAGGTGTTATCTTTGTAGTATTGGAATCGGAAGCAGTAAGGACCAGAAATTTCCCAGACAGCTTGTGCTGGTGCAATTTTCCAGCCCAGGTTTCTTAACTTAAGGAATATGAATGGCTATAAGTGTCAGGAACCAGATGAACTTGGGGAGGATCCTCTGACTGAAACCCAACATTTTTTAGATTTGCCGGTCACCACTTTGCATTGAAGTTGTACCAAGTCTGAAGCTACACAGTAGTTGCAGTCAGTCAAATAAAGACACTGACTTTCTTGATTCATTCTTGGCTAAGAGCAATCTCTTGTATATTCCTACCTTTCACCCCTTCTTCATTAAGTGGAAAATCCAAAGTTTCCTTTAATCAGGTTTGAGCTTGGACTGATGTGATGTTTACTGACTGAGACAGTGGTTTTCAAACGACGTCAGGAACATCTGGCCTGGTGGCTTGGCGGAGAGCCCAGCAAATTGCCAATCCAAAGGCCCAAGTTCACAAGCAGCTTTGGGGCTTTCATCCTGCAACAAGAAAACCCTGAGGGCAGGGGAGGTGGTACAGTCCTTCCCAGTTTAATCATGCTGCTTTACTACCTGTGTGCTCCACTGTTGATCTCTGCATAGTGTCAGTGTCCCAAACTAAGGTCCTGCAGATGTCCATCCAGGCTATGCCACCCTGGCCTTGTCTCTGTATTCCCTCTGTTCCCCACCAGTCTCATCAGCTTTCAGTCTTGAGGGTGGAGAGAGCTGTGGCCTAGATGGGATAAAAGGAAGGCTGTGCAGCGAAGCGGACACTCCTCCAGGCTGGGAGTACACACAACACATCCGTCTATTCTCCAGTAGATCTATTCCTATGCTGCTTTCCATATTTCCATCTGCCACTCCTGCCTTTATAGCTTGCTATTCCCTAAGGCATCCAAGAAGTTTGTACCAAGCGAAGAGTTGAACTCAGGTCTCCAGCCTCCCAGTGGGACAGCTTGACCAAAAGACCAAGCTGACATTTTGTATGCAGATGTTCTGCATACGGAAAGCATTTCCATCGAGTGTAGTTTATAAATGCACACCCACTTTAAAAGCTAATTCTGTAATACTTTACTAGCATGAGTCGCTTCTACTCCAACAAGCAGTTCCATTGACTTCAGCAAATGGATGAGACTTCGGATGCAACTGTAGATTGGCTCTCACTGTGAGAGACCCTCAGTGTTATGACCTGGGCCCATCTGGTTCAGATTGCATCCTTTGTAACAGGCTGCTGGCTGGAGCATGAAAGTTTAACTAGTGCTACGCTGCTGAAATATGCACTATTGCTAAACAGAGAGCAAGCGGTCTCTCCGTTTGCATTCCCTCTATATATATATATATCATTGCAACATATCTTGTGTACGGAGATAGTGATGCATGTTTACATGGCAGTGAAAATCTCTGAAGGTAGAGGATTATGTGGCTTTCACTGCCTGGAAAATGGATGTGGAGGGGGATCATGATCAAATTAAAAGTTTGTTAAAGAATAAAACAAAGTGCAGTCTTTAGGGATTAGCACCAGTTGTCCCAAAATGTTTAGTGAGGTGAGAGGGAAAAGCAGCCAAGGGAAAAAAAATGTTTCCGGAAGTAAGTGACCAGTCGCCAAGAGAACAGCGCATCTCCGTCTTGACCTCCCGTAAGCTCTGAACTCTGCTGGCACTGTCCGTGCTCCTCTGCTGAGAAATGCGAAGCTTGTGGAGAAAGTCATCTTTGTTTCATGAAATATTTACATTAGAGAAGGGAAGGTCTTTTGTATATTGTCACTGACGTTCAGGGAGAAAAAAAAATGCAATCAGGTTTCACGATCACAATTTTTACAGCTGCACATAATAATTTGCTGCAGGTATTTGATCCACATATTGAAGCTGAAAACTCATTTAGAACTGACGATTTTTCTGTTTTCCCATAGACTCTTCTACAGAGAGACACCCTAGGCCTTCCTATAGCAGACTACCTACCTACATGCAAGGAAACTCTTGGGCTGCCAGTTATAAGAAAGGGAAAAAGAATAAGTGAGTAAGTTAAACGGAAATTCATGTGCCTGGCACTCTTGTGTCTGATGATTTTTTTTTCTTGCAAATGCTAGCAAATGAAAAGGAAGAGCTAATAGGAGTTTGGCTCCCTCTCCTCTTCCTGAGACAGAGTGGGGTCTATAGAATTTCCTGCTCCTGTGCAGCTATCTCAGAAAGGCTTAAAAACACAGCTGAGTCCAAGAAAAATCAAAGGGTGATCTGTGAAAAGGGATACAGAATTTCCAGATCCTAGGGCTGGAGCCGCATTGATGTGGCAAATTACATGGAGATGGAAAAAGGAAGCGGGTTCAGTGTACGATTTCATGTGTGTGCCCTTTAATGCCTCCACAGTGTAACGGAGAGGAGCAGGGGGCTGGATGGGGAGCGGAAAGATTCCGACTCCCTGTTTCCTCCGTAATGAAATGCAGCCACTTACTGCTCTGAATCCGGCCTTACACAGCAATAACGTGCGAGTGCATTAAAGACCATGGTTGGAAGATTTGTCCCTCCGATACTGAAGCTGCAGAGACTAACATCTCGGTTTGCTTTGCCCAAGGGATCTCCTGCGAGTGTCAGGCTGTCAACTTCCTTTGGGTCAAAAAAAGGTGGTACGGATCAGAGAGGAAAATTTGGATTACCAAAAAGACTGGTCATCTGTGGTAGCTGGAAAATTCAGCCTATTTATTCATCATCTGTGCTTTTGTGCATGTATATTTACTTTGTTTTCACACTTGAATTAGGCATCTTCAGCTGGGTAGGTGCAATTGCTCAGGCTGGGTTTTTAAAACTAGGCTAAACTGGAGGTAGAAATCCACCCCCACTGAGTCCTACCTTGTTACCTCCCCCCCCCACCCCGATATAATATCACAGAGATCTAAAAAAAAAAAAAAAAAAAAAAACCACAACTCTGCAAGATCCAGGCCTGAAATAGTATCCCCTCATCATTTATCTTATGGAAATATTACAAAATTGGGGATGAATGGGATATGGAGAGGATAGGTGGCCAGGAGAGAGGTACAGAAAAGCCCACAACCTCTAAGCAAGCAGTCTGCCATTTGGGTCACTGTCTTTCAGCATTTTAAGCCTCATGGATGATCTGGAATGTACTGCTACTTTGGAGACAGATGGCAGTGAGGAGGTAGGTTGGGAGAAAGGAATATTCAATATCTGATGGTGAGCAAAAATCTTCACTGCAGGCAGATAATCCTGGGATTTTTCTCAAGGTGTGCAAAAGTCCCCACTTTTACTCTGCTGAATGTACTAGTAACTTTTTTATTACAGGTTTCCTGTACTGTCTGGCTGAAGGTCAGAGCTGAGTGTTAAGGCCTGGGGAAGTCTGGAGTCGAGAGCACTCTGAGTTATCAGGGCGCGATAAGACAGTGATGGGCTGGCTTGCAGCAGGGAAGGCAGCGCTGGCCTGGCAGAGCAGAAGGGGTTGCTGGAGGTTTCCCTGTTACCCAGAGGTTGCATTTATTCCCATTTTTTGGACAAGTCAGTTAACCTCATTCAGCATTGCTATACACCACTGCAGACAGTAGCTGCACAGCAGTTGGAAATTAATCCACATAACTTACTCAAGGCTTCCTCTTGCACCCTTCGTATTGAGGACCTGGCGAGCACCACAGACACTGTGATTTGCCACTGTCCGGGGGACAGATTTTATCTTGTGTCAACTGTCTGGTGGCAGAAGCCTAGTTGCAGGTCCCCAATTTGGAGGCAGTTATGTGCTATAGTGTACTCTTGGGAGTGCCCTCCAGGAGCTTTTACCCATTTCCAGGGCTTTTGCTAACTGCCTTAGAGAGCCATTCATCCAACGAAAATAGAGCATGGCAGCCTCCATCCCAGTTCCATCTGCCCTCGGTCAGGAGAGTGATCCTGGTGGAGAGGTTCTCTCCACTGGGCCAAGAGCAGTATACACCATGAGAATCTGGGGAGATACATTTGTTCTTTGTTTCTTTATCATGCAAATTTTGCATCACAAACAAAATCACCACCATAGGTGGACGAAAGATAATCTCATGAGGCAATGCTATGCAACTGTTCAGGGCTGAAAATGGAGAAAAATACCAGAGCCAAAGTACACTCCATACCGTTGACATAGGAGGCTGAAATAAGATAGGCAGTTTGTAATTACTTACATTGGAAACTGGCCAGGACATTGAGGTTAACATCACAACTTCACAAGAACTTCAGAAGCAGCTGAGGATCTCTCGAGTGGAGGAGACATGCAGGGAACTTCCCTGAGGCCTCCTGGCTTTGGACATCATACACAATGCATGCAAGCTCTCGCCCGGGCCATGATCAGGGTGGAACACGATGGGTAGGAGCAAGATCTGATACATCTTCATTGACATGCTGGAACCAAATAAACAAGCAGAGAGGCAGTTGCTCCTCAGCCCAGGACCGTTGGTCTTCTGCCACAGAATTGTCATTCTCAACAGCATGCATCTGCTCAGATAGTCCACCTTCTGAGATGATAAAGCATAAGAGTGCCACAAGAGCACAAAAGGCACACACAGCTGCAGCCCACAACCATCCCACCCCACTGCAAACACAAGAGAGAGCTTAAAGAAACCCTATGTAGCTGAGTTGTAACCAAGATTTTGCTGAAAAAAACAGTTGATTTCAATAAACGTAGGGGACATCTCTGGGCTCGTGCCATATGTAACACACTCTGCAAGAACCAGCTGCTGGGTATCGTTCCACCAAGGCAAATGCATTTTATGGCAGCTCTTAATTTGACCCTAACCAGACCCAGAGGCAATAATTTCTCAACGTTACTCTACGGAAAGACCACACCTCAAGTTTTTCTTGGAACTCAAATACTTTAAGAGCAATCCTGCTCCATAGGGACTGCTCTTTTTTTATTTTATTTTTTCTTTTTCTACTAAGAAGTCAGGTGTTTGAGTCATGAACTAAGAATCCAATGGTACACCTTGTTGCTTTAATTAAAGCAGTCTGCAGCTTCATAGGATAAACACACACAGTGCTGAAAAAAGCAAAGATGGCATATTGACCGTGACATGGGAACAAGGACATTTCTCTTACCCATTAAAGCTCATGAAGTGAGGGTGAGAGAAAAGATGCCTTTTGCAAAAAATCTTTTGCACATGTTAATAGATCTATAGATGAGCTCTGTACCAGTCAAAATAGGAAATACCACCCATTAAAGCTGGATGTTGGAATGACTGAAAAGCTTTGTGAAACTGTGCCGTGGAGTGCAAAGTAGAATGGAAAAAACATCAATCCTGAAGCTAGTCTTTGGAGATTTCTGGGAAAATTGGCTTACCCACTAATTTTTGCTCAAGTCTTGATGTGACTGGTCTTAACCCTGGCAAGGACTCTAATCTACTCACTTAATCTGGCTGCAAAACAATGCCATACTGCAAAGAACTGAGATGCTGTTTAGGTAATTTAGCTTCACTTTTTCTTTCCCCAGTTGCAAGCTGAGCCAGCCCTTTTTGTTCACTTGAATAGCTTCTTCTTCAAAGGGACTGCAGAAAAGTCTTATTTCTTCCCCCAAGTGACAGATTTTTAAGCAATCTCAAAGATATCTTGTCCAACAGAATTACCCTCCACAAATCTGACCCTGACATAGCTGAGGTAAAGTGTGATTTTTAACCTCAAGCACTAAAACATGTCAGGAAAGTTGTAGTTGTGGCGGAAAGACCTTGAGGTGGCTAAAATTTATGGAGAAGAGACGTTAAAAGTTTTAAATTCCAGATGTTCGAAGCTCCAGCCATTTGGTGAACAATCGTGGAATTTTGGACTGTCTCTCAAGGGCTGATTGCAGCCTCAGAAATCTATTTGGAATGTAATCCAACTTTTTAATCGTCTGTTTATTTTTTATTTTATTTTATTTAGATAGTTCATTCATATCCTGGAACATAAGACATTTGCTGTTCTTTAAAATCACTTGAGGAGACAAGTAAGTGACTCATTTTCAAAGTAGCATCCATATATTATTACCAAGGAATCATATCTAAAATGTCAGCCAACTTTTTTAATTTTGGGGGGGAACCTGTAAGTTGACACGTTACAGAGCTATTAGAAAATGCATGCTGCAGTTAATCACTTTAATCTTGTGGCTTGATTCAGCCAAAGGAGGAGGGATAAAGGCTGCCATTGAGGCTGTATCGATTTCTGCTTCAATTCTTCCCTTAAAATACTTGCTTCAGCTAAAACCACCATAAGGGCTTGTAGGCTGAGGGCTACTGCAAAAACATGCGTTGTGAAGTTGAATTATTCACCTCCCATTCTGACCTATGGAATCTAATACAATAAAAAGGGTCTATATGCAGTTAGGGTATATTAAAGACTAAAAAGAGGAAAAGGGAGGTAGTCTGGCAAAGCAACAAATACTCTGAGGAATATTTTATTTTCTGTATCCTTTAATATCCGTAGCAGAGACACCCTTCTGCTAGGGCTTGGTCCCTTTCTGATTCGGTAATGTACTTCATGGAAACAGCGAAGGCAGCCAGTTTCCTCTCTTGATTATCTCTGAATGTCTCAGAGCGAATAAGTTTGTTCGAGGTGATGCTTTGTCACAGCTGCTTGATCAGAGCAGCGTGAGGGAGCGCTCGCCCCGCCGCAGTCAGATCCGACTACATTTGCTTCGTTAAAATGAGGGATTTTTTGGAGCAAACAGTGATGGCAAAAGTGCTTTGAGGTGAAAAGAGAAGGACTAAATCAGAAAGTAAGGAAACTCCTGATCCCTAGCCTCCTCGGCCTGTTTGGCAACTGTGGGAATGACAAATTAGAGGTACAATTAAAATAGCGATAGTGAAGGAGGAGGAGAGGTTTGCAACGAATAACTTAATAAGAGGTTACATTGATGGACAAATTACACCTCGTGTCCATTTCTCTCCTTGCATATGCAAAAGGATGCCTGTATCCTTGTAAGAGCAAGCCGAAAGATGAGTCTCCACTACATCATGCAAGTTATCAGCTGGAGGCCCCATGCCTCCAGCGCTGGGCCAGGGCTCCAGCACAGCCCTCACCTCCAAACCCCCAGAGGCCTCATCAGCCTGATCAAGGGAAAGGGTCAGGCAGGCTTCAAAGGAGACGTGCAACTGGGTTTTAAATTTAATCCCTTTAAAATTCCAATTTCATCATTGCCTTGTGGCCAAGCAGCCCATGGGGCTGCTCAGCATCAACTGCAAACTCCTTAATATCATGCACAGAGGAGCCTAGTCTTCTCTCCTGAAGGTCCTCAGGTAAGATAAGTTTACTTGCCCCAGAAGTAGGTTTCAGGGAATATCACTCTGTGGACACATGGAACACAGTGACATGGGGCTTGTGGGAGGCTCCCTGTAGTTCTGGGGTTTCTCTGTGCGTGCAGCTCTTATCCCAGTAGTTAAATTATATTCAGTGTAAGAGAGAGTCATTCTTCAGCATCCTGGCACTTTAAGGCTTCCTAAAGTAAGTTAGAAGACTTTTTGTGACACAAACTTTCATGTGCGCAGGATACGATATACAGCGTTGACCGTGATCTGGGCTCGTTCCTCCCGAGGTCTCCTGGTGAAGGTTGGCCAACTTTTTGGATCCTATTTCCTTAGTGTAACCCTTGGGGCTGCTCTGTCCCCACTTTCCTCTTTCCCAGCTTCTTCCAGGGCATTTCGTCCACTTTCCCTTCCCAGCCCCTTCAATGGCTCACACCAAAAGTCACAGCCTTCCCACTGGGACTGAAGAGAAACAAATTAACAGGGAAAAAGAAGTGCTAAAGGCAGATGGGTCCTCCAGGGGCCCCTGATGGCTCAGGATTCATCCACACCAGGAGCCTCCAAAGCCTCGGTTTCTGCCCTAACCCCTGATGCAACACTCCTACCAAGTAATGGTCGTAAATTTAAAGAATGGGTTTGTGTGTGGGCCCAAATTCCGTGTAGGCTGAGGAGAAACTGCCCCATATATTTCAGAGGAAGTGGAAGCACGCCCTTTTTACAGAGGTCTTTTGCTAGATTTTGAGGTACATTCATTAGCTTTCAGCTGGACATTTGGGGCTGGGACAGATTCCATCTTCAGTGACAGTATTTTCTCCCGAAGAAGACCAAAGAAAATGACAAGAAGAATGGTTATTCTTGAAATTTCCGCAGAGAATATTTCTCCTCCTGCTAGCTCTCATTAAAAAATTATTTGTTAAAATAAAATTCTTCAGTAAAATATTTTTCCTTCCTTTTAAACCTAGGTGCCTTGGCCTTTTTGGGGAGATTTGCGTAGCTTCTTCCCTTGTATCCTATAGGTGAGACTCTGGGACCAGCAGTGTGCTGAATCTCCTCCCACTGCACCAACAGCAGCAAAACCTTGTGCTCCAGATGAGCTGCTGGGCACCTGTGCTTGTTGGTCAGTTTGTGTCTTTCTTATCTACTGTGAAACTTCTGTATGCTCTAGATGTATAAGTCAGCAACTCGGCCATCTCACTTAAACAAAATTGTGTAAGTTGTTTAACACTTACTATCCTAAAAATGAAATTAGATAATCTCATGATCCTTTTTTCCTTCACCATGTGAATGTATCATTGTAATTTATCATTGAATTATTATTATTATCTATATTTCAGGGTCCCCTCTATTCGTAAGTAGAGAATCCTTTTCCTCAGGACATCAAGCCACATGAAAGAAAGGGTGGCTGCTACTCAAAGACCTGATAGCCTAAGAACTGATCACAAAAATTCACTTTGTACGGACATACTGCTACCAGATGGCTTTCAGCATGTCTTGAGTGAACATCTGAAGGTCTGTGAAGTACTTCGAAGGCTCTATGAAAAGTGACATAAGAAACCAAGTTCATACATGTCATATAAGGATATATTTATGGGAAGTTTGCACTGGGACCTGCAGTCCCAGATTTTCTTCATGGAAAATCTTAGGAATTCCCAAATGGTAAAAATTTGAAAGTCATACCACCCACACACAGAGGACTGCAGATTTAGGACTTACAGATGTAATCAACGGTACCAAGAGCCACAGACACATGCAGCAGCTGGAAATGGCAGTGCAGGGCCAACAGGAATAATGTCATTCTTTATAAAGGCAAATTTCACTTAAAAGAGCTATGCTTCCTGTATAAAGAAATACATTAGATGCAAACTGCACCTGAATTAAAATCATGTCATTAGACTAAAAAGTCAAACATTCGAAAATGATGAAATGAAGAAGAGCAAGGTTACTCAGTCCATTAATGTGGGCACTTGGAAGATACGTAGGATGGAGACCTCCTAACATGAGGTGACTGGTAATGACAAATGACAGCAACCCACCTCCAGTGCATTTGCAACATCTTAGAGTACATCTATAGAAAGTTGGGGACGAGGAGCCAACCAAAATTTTAAACTCTGATTAAAAAAGAAAATAAAAACAAAGAGATAAAATAAATGGTTTTAAAAAATATGTTTACATATATACGCACACACACACATACATAGTTGCTTCTTTGTGACTGCTAATGAAAACAGGATACATAGGTGGAGCTGGATCTGTCAGTAATAAATCCATGTGCAGTAGCCCTGCAGCCCAGAATTTCATGCTCAGTGTACAGGTAATCTGGCACAACTATGAGCAGTGAATGGTTTAAAATAATAGGAGAGGCTCTGTGAGGAAGAAGTGTATTTTAGAAAGTATGTGTGGAGTCTGCCGTGAAATAAACTAAAAATGCATTTGATTCTGATTTTTGTGTATCAGGCAATCACGTTCCTCACCCTTTAAGGATCAAGCAGCTAATTTTGTGGCTGGAGAGGAAGCTGGCACTGGCAGTTGCGGTGTCATCTGCATCTCTGGAGAGCTTTTCCATGGGACTCAATGTGGCCCTAATGGCTGTTGTCAGAACGTGCCACTATTTCCAGATGTGTAGGTGCATAATGAAGGAAGGTGACTGGCGAAAGAGAGGCCTTTTTATGCAACAAGGATATTTTTCTTGTCAACAGAACTTGGTTCTTTACTGATCTTGCATATGCTTGATGCTTCTCCGCGAAAGGTCCACACAACATCTTAAGTAGCAAAAACATGACTGCTTTCACAGCAACTAATTCCAGTGGGAGAAAAAGGGAGCAGATTTCATGTGGTAATATAGGCAATAGAAGTGTGTGATTTTCAAGAAAATATTTTTTTTTCTCATTTAAATATTCCTACTATTCTGCTACGAAGAACTCATCAATTCTGCAGCACACTCAATTCATATAAAGGTTTTTCTTCACTTACTAGAGGTCGCTCTGCAGTCTCTGTGTTTTAAAGTGAATTTGGATTTGAAGACATCTGACTATCAAGGTTGAAGATACTTGGAAATTGCATAGTTTATGAAGTTTTATGCCTGACAAAACTTTTGAGATGTATGTTTTACCTTTCTTCTTTCACACAAGCATGAAACCAGACTAGTTTGGTTAAGAAGTGGAAAAGATTTCCTTAAATAATGGCCTTTCAGCAATGCTAGTTTTGAGTTTGCAATCAGTTTTGAAACCTCAGAAAACTAAGTTTTGAGTTTCTTTTAAAGGAGAACATAGCCCCAGTTTTAAAGATTTTTAATTTAACATGGGGGCCCATATTTGAATACTTGCCTAATATACAGCCCAGTGAAGTGCCCAGCTTCTTCCACTGAGATCAGTGTGAACTATCAGATCTATCTGTGACTTAAATTCCTTCCAGCCTCACCCATTTTGGAGAAGCTTCCCTTTGATCAACTCAAGCAAGTAATCCCCGGCGTGCCTGCGCTACAATTAACCCACTATGTCTGATTCACAGATGATGCAAATCTATCACAGTTGAAGAACTTCAATGCAAGCCATTTTAACTGTCGTCTTAAAATCTTGATGCACTTGTGCAGTCAAGGATAAATGCACAGAAATTGAGTTATTCGCTACAGGTTGCGGGACTGTGTTTGCCTTGATTTGCACATACTAAATAAGCAACTGTATCCACATTTTTATTTACCACTGCTTCGTTGTTGAGGAGCACGGCCCAAAACCAGTACCGAACCTGACTAAGTGCTAAGGAGTTAGATTTATTCAATGTCCAACAGGTGATGGATATTTCCTCCTCGGGTGGATTATTTATTTGTTCAGTGCTGTTGGCATGCATGGGTTTCTGACTGCTACAGGTAATTTTTAAAACTTGGTTTGCAAGAATATGAAAGAAGACAGCAAGGCTTGGTGAACGCACACGTTTGAAAGCAAAAGGTTTAGCTACACTCCTTAACATGCTTGTATCTTTGGTTGAGGACCTTGAATGAAGTCATTTATATTAACTGCAATATCTGGCTGACTCCACTGATCTCCATAGTCAAACGCAAGAGATCTGGAAGGGAGAAGGAGAAAGGGGTGGGAAAAGCGTGTATAATTAAAACCTTGTTCTAATCCTGCTTTGATGCTTTTGCCGGGACAGGTTGGACTGGTCAAAAGCCCCAAACATTTTAGGTAGTTTTTTCTTTTCTTTTCTTTTCTTTTTTTTTAATTCTGTCAGTGGCTGCAGAGCAGCAAAGTGGTTATTAGCCTTATAAGGTACCAAGGTAAATATTTCAGATCCCCTGTGAATTTCAGTCTCTCCCGACTCGGTTTATTTGTTCTTGTCAGTGGACAGTGAAGTTTTGTTTGTGGAAACCAGTTGGGGCAGAGAGTGACAGCACCGGCAAGCTGTGATTTATTTTCTGCGAGCCGGCGACTTCCCCCGCGCGTCTTCCCCAGCCCTCCTGCCGGCGGGCCCCGGCCGGGGGACACCGAGCCCCTCGCGCGCGCCGCGGCCGGTGACCCCGCGCAAACCCCGGCGGCGCCAGGAGGATTCCTTCTCGGGGTTTTTTTTTTTTTTTTTTCCGGCCGTCTCGGGGCCCAGCTGCTGCCGGGACCGCGGGAGTGACACCGGTCTCAGGGCCGAAGGGGGGTCTCCTTCGGAGGGGGGTTCTCCTCCCACGGACGCTTTGGCCGTGGGGTGGGGAGTGGGCGCCGCGGGCGGCAATCGCGGGCGAGCTGCTCTCGCAGACGGCCCCCAAAAGCGCCTGCAGAACGGCGTGGTCTCCCCGGGCGAGCTCTGCTGCTGGGTGGTGCTTCTTCAGCTCGAAGAAGCCAAGCCTCTTGGGGGTAACGTTTTGGAGAGGAATTGCTGAGGATCTTGAAGGGGTGTTAAAAGTAGAGCAGAAAAACCCCCAAAAACAAAAAGAAAAAGAAAAACAAACCCAGCTTTCCTTTGCAAAATCATTTATTTAAAACATAGGTGGGTCTTGATATGACCAGAGTTAAGGAAATCAGTCTGCTGAGCTTATTGAAAAGATCAAACAGAGACTTGATTGTAGCACAGAAGTATTTTCACCAGGGAAAAATAACAGATATTAAAGGTCTCTTTAATCTACCAGAGAAAGGACCACTCGGTTCCAATTGCTGAAAGAAAAAGCCAGACAAATGCAAATTGGAAATGAAGCATTTTATTTAATTCTATCCCTCTTTTTTTTTTTTTTTTTTTTTTTTTTTTTTTTTGCAAGGGACAAGGCTGAATAACAATTGCAACAGTTACTATAGCCAAGGTGACGCAATGGAAGCAATCAGGAACGAAGCCATCCTGGAGGCTGAGGTTAGCTGGGGCCGGGGACCGTGAGGGAAATAGGCAGCAGGATGGATGGATGGACGGGAACTACCGAAGCGGCACGTGAAGCCGAGCGAGGCACCGGAGCAGCAGAGCCGGAGCCCCTCCAGCCCGTGGCACTGCCCCACTGACGTCCATAGGTGCCCTGAGGAAGCTGATGAGACCAGTTTTCTCCCCTGTGAAGACATTTATCCTCGTGAAGATCAGACCAAGTGTGGAGAGGACACTCGGTATTAGCAGGAGAATGATGTTGTTAAGAAACTATGGGCAATTTGGACTCTTTCTGGAGAAGATCAACTTCTTCAGCAGACACTACCAAGCACAGCGGCAGGGCTCCGCTGGGCTTTGCCCCTTCTCAAGCCTTGCGTTCAGTTCTGCACCAAAAGCATTCGGTGGTGGCCAGACTTTGCCCTCCCCTTCTCTCTAGCAGGAATAATCCCAGCAATAAGATTCTGCTCAGAGCTGTCGTGTCGCACTGACCTTTTCCTCCCGCGACCGGTGCAGGGGACGTGGGTTTCCTATCGAGCCGCGGCCACGGAGCTGGCAGGGGGAGCGCAGAGCGTCGGGCTTCGCAGAGTCAGCAAGAATTCATAAGTTGCTCATCGAAGAAAAACCTTCCTGGTAGTGGCCTCATGTTCAATACACCAAACTGGCATCTGACACACCTTTCCTGTCATTGTAGGATGGGGCAACAAGAGTCTTTGCTCTATTTTTAATTCAGGCCGTGGTACAGGCTGGACTGCAGCGAGGGAGGAGGAAGAGGGGTGCACACGGAGAGGACATCCAGTGGACAGAGGACATCCACTGCGGGATAAGAAAAGGGGTGCAAATTCCCAGTGGGAGCATCTGGAAGAAATATGAATAAAAGTGCGGGGGGAAGCAAGGTGTTCAGTGAAAGAAGGGAGAGTCCCAGGCACCAAAAAATGTCTCTGCACAGATCTGAATAGGTACACGATGGTGTATTTCTCCTCTCCAGCCCAAAGTTACTGCTCCCACCAGTTCAGAATTGCCTAGGGAATTAACGGCAATTTAAAATATTCATTTCCAGTCAAAGACATGGTGCTAACACTGTTTGGGACACAAATCATCCTATCGTAATAATAATAAAATTCTGTACACAATGATAAGCATTTACTAACCTAACTGCCTTCTCCCAGGTGAGCTCAGCAGGATATTTGGCTGAAATAGGAAAGCTCTGTGCTGAACATTAGTGCATCCTCAAGTACTTTGCTGTCTCATGACTTTAACTGGGACTTATTTCATGTATTCTTCACGCTATGGGCAGAATCAGGCTCTTCTTCCTTCTCATTTCCTTCATCTCCTTCCTTCATATTTGCTGATCTTCAGAAAATGTGTTAGTCAGTTCATGCTCTTCCCTGTTTTACCCTTTATTCTTTTTGTTTGTTTGTTTTTTCCTTGATGTACGCAGCAAACAAGTAATACAGAAACAACTTTAAGGTTCAAAGTTTTTTCAACTAAAAACCACAAATGAATTATTCTTAACAGCATGTTCTGGAAGTTGAAATCTGTAATTTAGCCTGACATTTTAAGTGTACATCACTTGAATTGCTGCCATCTTTCTAGAGTGATTAGGTGACTTAAAAAAGGCAAATATTTTTTCATATGCTTCCACTGAATTGGAGGCTCTTCTGCTGAAAAGACTTCAATAATCCTGGCTGTATTTATTTCCTAAAGCCTCACTTATCATTGTCAAAATGTTATCAGCAATCCCCAGCCTTCTCTTCAGCCAGGAATCTAATTCCAATTATTTAAAAAAAAATCCGCTCTGGAAATGAATCTTCTACAGGACTCTATTTTTCACATAAGACTTAATCAATTATTAAATGGAATGTATTTACCGCATAACTACTGCGCTTAACTGGAAGTGCTGCTGCCACCCTGGCAAAAGCAGTGGAGCAGGGCTACAGCACCCACAGTACGCTGGAAACGCGTGGGTTGCGCAGAGCCATAACCCTGCTCTCAGGGACCCTGGGCATGGGGAGCACGTTCACCACCATGTGTTGGGGGGGATGTCAGATGGGAAACAGCCCGTTCCTGACCTCTTAACTGCTAGTAGAAATGAAGAATTTGGTTCTGCAGATATATTACTCCCCTCTCAAAAGCAGCAGGGAGATGAATCTTGCTTGCTTGACCTCATTGGCAATGCGGGAACTCGGTGCTTGTAAAAGCTGTGATGGGACTGTGAGCTGCTATATCCTTGTGAGATGTTGGCCTCAGTTGTTAGTGTAATACTGACAGCTGGGAAACGGGCTATGGGCTTTTGAGAAAAACACCTTGAAAGACCATTTTGTGCCTCAAGAGCGCTGCCCTGGGCAGATATGGTACAAGACAGCTGCAAGACTGAGCCACCCATGAGTCACTCATGTTGGTAGGACTGCCGTAGGATTCCTCTCTTCTGAAGGAAAGTTTTACAGGGAAGATGGGGCATGGCCTTTTTAGGGGTTACCCCTTTGGAGGCTGGAGCCTCCCAGTTGAGCCAGGACCTTCCTCCAGCAGCATGGTCAACGCTGACCGCTGCGTGCAGCTGGGGATTCCCCTTTCCCAGGACTCTGGGAAGTGGGGATGGGGCAGGTGGCCCTGGCCCCTCTCCAGCCCCCCGGCACCAGCCTCTGCGGGTTGCAGGAGCCCGTGTCTGTCATTGTGGCTCCTGGGTGGCGGAGGGGCTGTGCTGAGCAGTGAGGCAGGAGCAGCGCGGGAGTCCTGTCTTCAAGGTTGACAGCTCAGGGGAGAGCCTTAAGCAGAGCCAAAACTCTCCCATTCTGGCAGGAGTGTCCACGTTGTGATTTATAAGGGATAACTGCAGGCGCATAAATCCACACCTTTGCCTGGTCTATCAGAGCTTCCCTGGAAGGAAAAGTTTTGTCATTAACTCTAGTGGGACTGGGGCTTCCTCTACAAATACCTGAAGGAAAAGAAGCAAGCTTAAGCCATCATCAAACGAATTTCCCTCCTTTATTTTGCCAGTCCCGGTTGATGTTTCATGGTGTCTGCTTTCTGATGTTGTAGTAACTATTCTAAAGTACATGCTGATAGATAAGCTAGCAGTCTGTTTTTATCCAGCGTTGTCTGCTGTTTTGCCTGCCTGAGCGATGCAGAATAGAGATATTTCTGTGCAAATTGCAGCATCAGTTAGCCTTATTTTAGCAAAAGCCCTTGTACTTGTGAAATACACAGATAGTATTCGTTTGCCTGCACCTGAACGATGAGACAATCTTTGGATTTATTAAACCCCACAAGGTGTAAAGCTCCCAGATGACAAGAATTTGAGTGAAGGTTTTTAGCTGCTGGTTTGGTTGTCATCTTGAAGTAGATGGCCAGTGTTTTCAAGTGCCTTTAATTGCAAAGGTCTAAGAGAGCTTAAAAGGCATCTCGGAGATGCCCTGAGAAGTCCTGAGTTTACTGATAGGGAAAACTGGCCTTGATGCCATTCGGCTATTTTGCCTGGTGAACTTGCAGTGACCTTCTGAAGCCTGTGCTCCTACAGCCTGGACTTTCCCTGCCTGGAACGGGAAAATGGTAGCTGAGGAGTTGGAGGCACTCAGGAATCGAGTTAGCACATTTATACCTTAGGGGGATTTAAGGAGTTCGTGCCTGTTTTTACAGGGAGTTTTTCAGCCTACTTTGAACTACCTTAAAACAATAAAGTTCCCTTTTCAACAGCTTGGTTTAATGGAAAGATTTACTGTATTTTCATTCTCCTGCTGAAAAGTGATAATGAAGCCAAATGCAGAATCCACTGTCAAGGGGAAGGTCTATTTAGGGGAATTAGAGGGTCTAATAACATGCATGCCACCTAGATTGCCTTTTGGGTGGGAAAAGTGGGTAGTCCTTCATGGATCATAGTCTGTTACAAGTAGGGCACATTTTTATTAAAAGAAAACAGAAATCTTTTGCCAATTACGAAAATAACTCGCTGAAATTAAAAAGTACCAAATCTGTAAAAATAAACTAAAAGAAAAAAAGAAAATAAAACTAGCTGTGCTTAATCAGAGCAGCAAGCTTGTCTTGGTGCTAAACAGGAGTGTGTTTTTCCTACGACCTCCTCATGCCTTTTGGAGCAGGCAGAGATTTCCAGCCAAGCCAGATCGCAAAGACACCAAACTTCTTCCTCAGTGATCCACCCTTATTTAAAAATCACAGCTTTGGTGATGAAATCTCAGTATTTGATACCCACAGGTCCCCCGTGGATGTGCTACAGCATTCCCTACATAAAAAACTCTTCTCCTGCCTGCAAGGGACAATGCAGTGCTGCTGCTATTGCTTGCACGCCTCGTCCCAACGAGGGTGGGGATCTTCCTCTGCTGACACCAGAGGCTAAGCCAGGGCCTCAGTTGCTGCTGTTAAACAATGAAAATTCAGGTCCTGTCAACACTTACGCCTGTGCTCAGGTTTAAGCACGCGAGCAACCTTATTGCCTCGAGTGCAACTGCTTAAATGCTCAATGTTAAGTATGTGCATAAAGGTTTTCAAAAGAGAAAATGTGGTTGCAAAGCATAACTTACCAAGCACGCTCCCAGAATCTCAAGTCGAGGAATCCACTAAGTTGGCATTTACTTTTTTGTACTTTCCCCTCAAAAGGGTTTGTATTAGAAATGACCATTTTATGAACTGCAGTTTTCAAGTTGGAACTTTTTAATCCCCCAATCATACTAGAGAAGGAATTTTAGCCTGCAGAAACCTCTGCGATAACAGCAACGGGAGAGTGTATACTTGCAGAGCTTTCCTTCCCCACTCGGTGTTGAAGGAAATAAGCAAAACAAACCCAAAATTAGATTTGTTAATTTTTTGACAAGTTTTAACTAAGCACACTGACAGGAAGCTTTGCAACAGAAATTTTAGAAGCCCAGGAACCAAGGCATAATAAGCTGTCAGAGAAAAAGATCAAGTAGCATTCTCTAATTCATCTAACCAACATCAATGTTCCAACTAACAGTAGACAGTGTTAGCCAGATTCCTGCCCTTTTTATCTATGAAAAGCTACATTTATCAAAATAAGCAAAAAATGTGAGGTATGGAATGCAGTTCATTGGAGGGCAGGGCTTTATTGGTTGATTGGTAAATTGAAACACATGGAGAAGTGCTACATGTAGGAACACACTGCTGACTGTATTACTCATTTTTTATTGGTTAATCCCTAATAAGAACCAGCTGGTAATAAGGAGCGGAGTTCGTGGGAACCCACCCTTTGTTGAAAGTGAAGTTGGTGTCAATACTAGAAACACATGAGCACAAAGAAAACAGATGTAATTGGCTTCTGGAGGTCAGGTTATGTAAAGACCCCAGCGAACAGAGGTGAGGTTTGGCCGCAAAAAGCGACAGGCTAAAATAGCCATTATTTCTGCGTCCGCAAGCGTGCGTGTCTCCAGAGGCACTGGCGGTTGCTGAGACCTGTGTCCTGGGATGGGAACTGGTGTTCTTTGGGGAAGAAAACCTGCAGCTTAGTCTTTAGTTACCAGCTAAATTCTGCTCTGAGCTTTGCTAGAATTAATTGATTTGGGTAGTATATGGTGATGAGACCTGCGTCTGCCCGTAGGAATGCCTGCTGTTTACAGCCCTTAGGAGAATGGGCTGGGACTTCAGCACAGTTCAAACAGATGCAATAATGTCTACTTCTTCAATCCGAACATAAAACTGTCTTGTTAGAGCTTTAACCTAGTTTATGAAAGGCACAGAGAGGGTTTTTCTTTCTTTCTTTCTCTTAGGGCAATGTTATACATTACATAAAAAATGTTAATATAGCAGGTTGGGAACTTAAGGAATCAAAATGGCAACACTTTGGGTTTTATCAACAGAGGTGTTAATGAAGCATTTAAGCGCTATCTCCTTTGCACAAAAGAGGTTTTTCAAGAAGAAACTCAAAGGCAGGGGATCTGCTCCTTAATTTGGACTTCTCAGCTCTTTCTTTAACACGATGCTCCGTGAATGATTCTTGTGAGTAATGCAGGCAGCAAGTGAATTTTCAGATATAGTCTATGTTCAGAGTTACTTGCCAAAAATATGTCGGAGCAGAGTGAGGATTGCCTGGGAGGAGTTCAGCAGTGGCTATTTGAAATCCAAACTTTGTAGGTGACATTTGAGCAGTCACGTGGTGGCGGCTCTGCCCTGTGTTTGGCTCACTGTAATCCTCGGAATCAGGATTTTGTTATGAATATTTGTGGTTTGGAGTTCAAACTTAATTTTCTTCAAACATTCTCTAATGCTGGAGTTGAACGCACTCTTTCCCGCCCACACGCTCCATTGCTGGTATATCCACTTGCAAAAAAAATTCAAAAGAGACCCAAATGCATCCCAGGCTGAATGCAGAGCTGGTCGATGACGTTCTGCATTTAAAGCAGGAAAAACTGCAGTGCAAACCTTGGTTTAATTCTCACGTGCACTGCAGCAGTGTCTAAAAACCCCCAGGCCCTCAAAGAGCAGATTTTTCACTGTGCAAAGGACCACGTCAAGAAAGGTAGAGATCTTCTTGCCGTGCTGAGACCTTCCCATCACTTGGAGGAACGAAGGACATTGAGGAGCTCGGCACATTGCAACCAGGGGCTGTCTGAGCCACGCTGCGTGGTGGCCCAGGGCAGGTCTACACAAAGTACCTGGGCAAAACCATCCAAGACACCCCTTGCAGGAGAGTGGCACCAAACCAAAAGGAGTCTTTGGGTGGCTGGTCCTGTGTGCCAGTGGTTTTTTGAAGTGCCTAGAATAAGAAACAGATACGCCATAAACTATTTTTTAAATTCTGGTTTCATTCCACGCTCGGGAAATGTTTTTGTTCCTTGAGGAAAGACGCAAAGGAAGGTTTTCGGAAAAGTGTTTGCTGCTGTTATTTTAAAGTTAGCTTAATGCCTTAATACCTTTCAAGAAGTGGTGGTTACTAAAAGAGGGAGAAAAAAGGCTGGGAAAGAATTATTAACACAAAATTCAATAACATTCCCTTCGCTTTCTCCGAGGTATTGCCTGAGTGACTGCAGCATTTACAAAAGGGATTCTAATCTGAAATGAATTTGCAGCTAATTCAACCTGTAGGCTAGTGACTCTGGGATTTCCTAGATAATACAATCCAGACAGTAATGTTGATGGATGTTAAAGACTTGCCTGTGTAGCTGTTGTAAAGCTCTGTCATAAGAACAAATGAGGCATTATTGCTTTAACAAAAGTAATCCCACCGCACCAGTAAATTCTGCGCTCTTCCAATATCGCACGATTATTCGTTACAGTGACTTAGTGATGCGTCGTCCTTCGAAGATGCAACAAAGAGAACGCTTCACCCCTAGACTTTCCATGCAAGATGCTCCACGCAAACTTCATTTTTATTATTCATTTACATACAGGGTGAATCCAGTTCTGCAGAATAGGTTTTCTTACCTAGATGGATGAGCTAGAAAAACTGTGGCCAGTTCAAAACAGCTGGTACCGGGGTCACAGAGGCTAAAAAAGCAGATGACTCTTTTCATTAATTTGCACACATATATACATACATTTATATATATATATAAATAGCCTTAATATATATAATATAATATTTATATGTAATAATATTAATAATATTTTTATATATATATAAATAGCCTTAAGTAGATAGAAGAGCATTTTATTTTTGGAGAACGCTGAAGAAAAATGGTTTAGTGGCTACATACTTTCCTAAAGGCTTCTATTGAAGGCACAGATATTTGGCTAACCTGGACTAGGCTCTTTTCTACATTCACCATATGGATTTTGATTTCTGGACCAAGCCTCACTTACAGCATCCAGATTTCCATCTTTGTCTTTGCTCTTGAATAAAATGGCCAACCTGCCTTTTTCAGCATTACCAAATATTGTACCCTGTGCCGAAAATCTATTCTTTCATTCAGTGCTTTGGTCATCTTCTCGTGTATTTTATCATCTGCTCATCTTCCTCAGAGAGGAGCCAAAATTACTCTTCGCTTTGATGGGAAGGAAACATTGACCAACGACCAGAAAAAAGATCCTGCTAAACTTGCACACATTTTACTTTACTGTTATGTTACTGCTAAAGCGCTCCTTGTAAACTTTGAAAACTTCTTTTGCAGATAGTTTCAGCATCAGAAATACCATTTTTCATGTCCGGTGGTCTTTCTGTTCCTAATACTTTCCAGGCTTTCTCTCCTAGAAAATAGCTGATGGGCTTCAGATTTCTGACCAAACACCTATTCATTAAACTCTGTTGGCTTTTTTCTTAAGACAACCATTCTAGATCCAGCCATATCTAAAATAGCATAAACCAGGTAGAAGAGACTTATCAAGAGGCTGAAATTGCTTGTAGGGCATTGCAGCGGAAATTAATTGTAGGGTGCTCCAGCAGCACTAACTGGGGCAGAGGACAGGTTTGGTACGTGATGTGAAGAGCCACCCTCATGCTCTGCTGGTTCTCGACTGCAGTATGGTCCAGCTGGGACCAGAGCTGAGCCTTAAGTGGTTTTACGTATGTTGGGCTGTAGCAAGAGCCAGAAGAGCTTGTGGTGAGACCAGTTCCTTCAGCTCCCTTCTCTGTATCAAAGACGACTTGGCTGAGGAAAGCAAACACGGTATTCACTGTAACACTGTGGTTTAAAAAAATAATAATAATGTTGGACTATCTAGGAAAAATTGCACTTATTATGAGTCTGTCTCAAGCCTGCTTTCTGCCAAAGGTTAATGAGGAGAGGGCTGCAAGGGAATCTGGGAGAGGAGGGGGACAGGCACCTGATCTCCCATGATTAATTTGACAAATGTCTTTCTGGCTTACATCCAGTTCCTTGTGGAGATATGGCTCTTGGATGCGTTCAAAATGACCTACTTTTCACTGCTGGCCAGGGTTTTGCTGCTTTGTTGTTATTGTTGGACTTTTCTGCTGCTTTTGATACTATTGTGCATGAGATTTTTGTCCTGTGGCAGATCTCTAGCCTTGTTGTGTTTGAGTACAGGACTTTCCAGCATGCATACATGCTGATAGTGACGAGAAAGCGTGTTTTGAGGGATGAAGCCTCTGAGGCACTCAGAAGGTTTTGTAACTATTTTTTGCTTTTCCTGGTACTGTACCTGATAAGTCAGCCCTCTGCAGAGTTCCCACAGTCTGTTCTTACGTATTGAGCTGCTCCTAGCATCGGGAGGGCAGATGTTTGACGTTCACACCAGTGTAAGACAGGAAGTGAAAGACAATCATGCTCCACCAAAGCTGCTGAGGACCTTGGCCTGGGGCATGTGGTTTAATTGATGAGCAGAGCACTGCTGGGGAAGGTGGCCTTGTGGGCTTGTCCTTTACCATCTCCTGGGCCAGGGTGGCCAGATGTCAATGGCTCAGGTTTCCCACACTGACAGAAAGGAGGAGCAGGCATCTTGCTTGGACCAACTTGTATCAACTTCGATAACCTTGCCAAACCATGTTGCTGTCTCATATTTTTAAAAACATAGTGATGGAGAGGATAACACTGCCAGTTTACTATCACTTGCTGGTGGCTTTCAGGACCAGTCAGATGATCTCCAGTATTCCCACCGTGAATGGTGCCACCTCACATGCTTGTGCAAAGCACACTGCTCTTCCCAAAGACATCTGTTTTACTGTGCATGACTCAAACGCGGGGTGGGGTGGGGGTCAGGGTCCCCCCTGTAGCTGGTGTTAGTTTGAGGTGCAGACAGCCAATTTTGTGTGTCCTACTCTAATCAATGGGGTTTCCGTACGTGTCTGAAATAGATTCAAGGCTTGACTATATGGATTTCCATCTTACTAAACATGACCACAAACACTTACAAAACACGCACCGTGATAATGTGTAAAAGAGTGTTAGCAAGCAGCAGAAAGCACAGCCTCATTTAAGAGATGACAGACAACTTTACAATTCTGTTAATCCAGAAAAAGCCCAGGGTAACAAGTGGATTTGAGGACCATTGAGAAACTGCATAACATAACCCAAAACTGATAGATGAATGAATATATTTAATGCTAATTTTTTTTTCTATTGGACATGCCATTTCCATTTTACTAGGGGATTAATTCATTATTTATCTCTTATTAAATGCAAGCATGAAGGAAAGGCAGAGATCTGTAGATGTCTCTTCATTAGTCCAGTGATGTGATTGCTATTTAGTTGTGTTCGAAACAAAAACAGTATTTTCTTGAAATGCTATGTTTGCCAAATGCAAAGTGAGCTGACATCTGCTTGGCTACGGCTGGGGTCACATATAAGGCAGTGCCTAAACTGAACAAATATTTCCAATAAAAAAAGAAAAAGAAAAGAAAATCATTAACCTTTTGTCATTAACATTAGCCGTTCTTTGAGCTGCTCAGCAGTTTGAATTAGTGCACCTGCCAAAATAAGCACCAAGTGTTGTTACCCTCTTAGGGACAGCCCTGTTCCATAAATCACAGCATTTCAATGACAGCTAAATGTGTTTTATATCATATAGAGAGCCTGTGTTTATGAATGTGAGATAAAAGGGGTTTAACCAGTGCAAACACTAAGACTACTGTGTGCAGTCTGGCTCTCTTTCACAATTTCTTTCCTCCTTTTCTTAAATGTGATTTCTATTGCCTACGCACATGCCTACCTCCTAATTTTCTGGCAGTTTTGTTTGTAGCTGATCTTCCTTTCAATTCTTTCTGTCTCAAAGCACAGCACTGGCCATATAATGCCAGTAAGTGCCCAGCTGGAAGAAAGGGGGATTTGAAGGAAAGAATACTTTGCAAATACTTTGGGTCTTTTGCTGAAGACAAGAAAACAGCCTTATTGGTCTATAAATGAATGTGTGTGTTGCAGGGTTAGCTCCTATACCTTCCACACCTTGCAAAAAAACCTGACAAAACCACTGTCATTTATGATCATCCTGAAGGCTGGTATTTTTTGCCTTGCTACTGTGAGCAGACCCAGAGACTGCAGTGGGGTGGATGGTATGAGTGTATGTCCCTGCCAGGCAGAATATTGTCTCTTCAGCTATGGCTCAGAGAGAAACGGTGAGATATCCCCTCCTCTATGAGTCAACTCTTTTATATACATAAAAAAAAAAAAAAAAAAAGGTGCTGCGGGGGAGCTGATAATCCTTTTCTACTATTGTTCTACTTGCAGAAGCAAATGGGAAGATCATAATGATGACAGATCTTGGGCTTTATTTGGAGTCTACTGTTTGATTCCCAGTTTGACTCTGTGCTTCTCTTTTAGAAAGCCAATGTGTTCATGCAGCCAAGATCTCTTCTCTCAAATTCAACGCTTTGTGGAAATGTGCCACCATGGATGTACCTGGGAAAACACAATTGTTTTCAGTGCTTAAGGTCTCTTTGTCCATAGTGAGCTTCCTGTGGGACTTCTCATAAGAGCAAATCCTTCCAACAGGCAAAATCAGATACAGTTTTGTGTGCAGGCAATTCAATAGCTTCATTACAGAGATCGAATTTTATACAAGCTGTTATCAAGGTTCCCAACCCCACAAAGAACTATCACCTCTCAGGGGGTTTGGAATTTAGATTAGTGGTGTCCTGAAAATATTTGGAGACTCTGAGATATCAGAGTGAGCAGATCATTGTGAGTGTCTGGTTTTGACCATTTGTACTCCAAAGCATCTTTAAATAGTACCTACTGCAGCAAATGTGTAAGCTGAGCCTGCTTCACTATTTCTTCCTGTGATAAGAAATTCATCTGCACAGCCCTGACATCGGTTACTGCTTGTTCCAGGACTTGCACTACTGTAGAATGAAATGATTAATAGAAGTTTAAATTTGCTTTTCAAACTGCCCATTTTTTACTAACCAGCTCAGTTTCACTTTATCCTTGCGAGCTTCACTCTGTGAAATTATGGTTTGAGCCACTCTTAATTAAGGTATTGACAACAAATCCAAAAAAATAAAATGAAGGGTTTGTGGGTAGTCCATGTAATTCATGATAGCGCAGCCACTGAGTCATTATTTATTAAGAGTCGCTATGTAAATAGATGAGAACACTGTAATTTTCACTTGTAGTCCAGCGCTATTTTCAAAGGCCTGTAATTTATTTTAACTGAATTTAAATCCCTTGGAAAAGCATCATGAGAGTATGCACATAGAAACCACTTGCTCTCTATGGCAGGAAACAATCTTCATGGATGTCTCCCTGAATTCGTTCCAGAACATTACATTGAACAGAAATGATTGAACGATTCATTTTCATTGCACTAAAAGGGAATGAATAAAAAAGGTCAGACAGGAGTCAGAGATCAAGGTTAATACTGAAGCACAGGAGCGAAATTAGTCCAAAATGGGGTAGACCTATTTCTCTATCGAAGATAGCATGTGTGAATTTGGTCAAATTTGTGTATGAAATTCTGCCCCTGTGGAGTTTTGCTATTGAATTCAGTGAAATTCAGCTGCATCTCACATTAGGCGCAACCTGTACTTTGGAGATAATTAAACTGTGAGGCTCCCAGATGTGTTCCACACGGGGACTGGAAAGACGCTACCGCGCAGAAGGGCCCGGATCCCGAAGCAAACGGGGACAGCCAACAGACTTGAAACAGCTAGGCTTTCATTTCCTCATTTCAGGTGCAATAAAAATTTCTGCAGGCTGGTATAAAAATTCACAGGGATGTCATACGAATGGCTGGTTTCCTCTTCCAAGGAGCACATTAGTGGGTGTTGGCACTCCTACATGTCATTCTTCACGTGAAGAATCCGGTCGTGCCGGGAGCACATTCCCCTAGGAAAGTGGGCACAAATGCCAATTCCCACAAGAAATTTGCCACCCAGCTCAACTCTCTGATGACAGCAATGGCTTTTTGGCACCTGTATTTCTCAATAACTTTTGTTCATGAGCTTGGTCGTTTCTGTGCAGCTGGGGAAAGTTGTAACCCTTTATCGAATACCGCTCTCAGCTCTGCCAGGCGAAGTCTGCTTTTCATTTGAAAGCTTTGCAGCAAGCAAGGAAATGTCTGAGCTGTGCCCAGTGCTCCTAGGCAAATTCTTTGCCACCTCAAATGTTAATTCCTAGAAACTCTATCATCAAGGGCAATAGTCTTGAGAGCTCTGCCGAGCTGCAGATCTTGGAGAGGGTTAGAGACGTTTTCTGCTGCAGTCATTTGGAACAGCTCCGTGTTGCTGCAATCTCCATTACAACGCGATAACAGGAAACGTTTCAGTGGCCTCTGCAGTACTTGCCATATTATTTCACTTTAATGCTCGTATTGTTTGAGCATTAATAAAACTGGAAACTGTGATATAATTAAATCCATTCTTCCTACAGAGAAGATGACTGTCTAAGATAGTGGCAAGAGCAGCAGATTCACATGTCGCCTGGAGAAGACTGTGTGTTCCTCTTGCCAAGGTGCAGCACACACGTGCTTGGTTTTATATACTAGTGCATAAAAAGGGCTCTAGTGAAGAGCTGGAGACTGTACCTTTGGATACAGAGCTACAAGGCTTTATTACTTGAGCTATAAGATTATCCTGTTAGACCAAGGAATAAACTATTCTCAGACCCACCATACATAACCTGAGCCTGTCATGGGATAAAATATTAGATATAGAGACCAAAGGTGCAGCCTTTATGCCTCTGTTCCTTCCACCTGTGCGGGGCTGCTTGCTCACACTGCTGCTCTGGTTGTGCATGTGCACACTGGAGCTAGTGCAGTGTGATGCCCCTCTCGCATCTCCGAGCAGGGTCACGGGTCCAGCCTAGGTCTCTGTTAAACTAGCACATCTCTGGGAAGTAACCACACAGTAATACCTCTCTGAACACTTTGCAGGATTTTTACAGAGACTAAGGAGATGTTTCACATAGCAAAGACTTCCCTTTGGCCATGCCTGGCATTAGCTCCATTGCAATAGTCCAAATGTAATTATACTTTGCTAAACCTTAAATGTAAACCTGGGATGTGCTCTCTGAACTAACAAGGGCTGTCCCAATGCTAAGAAAAAGACAGAAACTTTCTCTAGTGTTGCTGTCCACAAATCATCTTAGATAATTTTTGGAGTACTGCAGGTTGTTAACTGTTAAATGATATTTTCAAAATGTTGATGAGATTAAAAACATGAAGAACATCTTGCGTTCAGTAAGGCTCATTGGAGAAATTAATGGAAAGTTCTTAGAAACATTTTTTTTTCCAGTTTCATAAGTTATTAGTGAACTGGTTAGACCACAAGGATTGCAGTTAGGAATTGTGAAATACTGAAAGAGAATAATGTTATAAGACAGGTGTTTCAGATATAATTCAATACAGTAAGTGTTTTTGTGTGACCTCACTCTATAGCTTTAAACACTCAAATAATCTTTCCATAGCCATCAACATATAACCAGGTTTACAGGAGAATAATTTTCCTCCTTCCATGCTATCACTTTGAAAAATGGGTCTGCATAGTGTGCTTTCCAATCTAGCTGCTTTTAGGGAAGGGCAAGAAAAGAGGAAAAAAAGAGAGATTTTTATCAATTATTAAAATTCTTCTTCTAATGAGATTTAACAAATGGAAAGAAGGTGAAAATTGATTTATATATATTACACGTATTTCACTCCACATCCAGATTTTGTAGGGCAGTTCCAAACTGAAGCTTTCTTCCTCGCTTCCCTGAAAGAATTCAGAGCTGGGGGAGGAGACAAGGGAAGAGGATGAACTGTTGACCGAGCTGCTCCAGGCGGTTTTAAAGCCAAGTATCTGCTAGATATGTTTTCAGTTCACACACCTTGTTTTCCTATTTCTCAGTCTACTGGATACTAGCACAGAAGCTAGAGGGATAGGAAGAAAGTGCAGACTTTCAGAAGTGGCTATTAATTTGGGGACTAGTGAGAGACATCTAAAAGGGACTTCGCTTTCAGGGAGCGCTTCTGTAAATCATCTTCCCAGCATCTGCCAACTGGAAGCATTTCCTATTTCGGAGAGCTAAAGTGGCTCCGACACAGTCATTCCTAGTGTGTTTTTATTTACTTTTTCATCACCCTTTCAATTCTTCCCATGGCCAATGGGAACCATGTGGAGACCGTGCAGGTATCCGGCACAAATGGAAGTGGATTCAGCCTGCATGGGAAGATGGGGATCTGCAGCTAGATTTTAAACATCTGTTCCTCACAAAAGACTCCTTAAGGTTGGAATTACAGACAGGGCAAATGCAAACTCCCAGTCCAGTACTGAATTCAGAACAATTTACACCAAGAGACATAACACTCATCACAAGAAGATTCCAATCGCCTCCTTCATTGATTTCGATTGACTTGGGATTTCACTCAGATGTTAAATAATAATAATAATAATGTTTGAAAAGTTACTTTTTGTTCTTCTCATGCTGCAGTTTTAGTGCAAATTAGACACCCTCACCATTTCACCCTTCAAGCTTGCGGTCGACTTCTGCTCCCTTCCTCAGCTTTGAGAATGCAGCCGTTTTGCAGTATCTCATCCCAAACCTTTGCTCAGATGTCAACAGCTGCCTTTGCAGGCTACTGATCTGGTCGGAAGTTACGTTCTTCTCTGACCTTGGTTTTAGGGATTACAGATATTTTAGAGGGCTGTCATCAATGTGTCTTAGGAGTTGGAAGATGGTTTATCTTTGGTGGAAGCCAGTTAAAAACCTGTAATGAAGCAGCATGTGATTTTTCTAAACCCCTAAGAAGCAGTGTTCTTGATGGGGAAACCAAGAGGAATCCCAGCGTTCCTCCTGACTTCGCTGTGAACTACATGCAGCAAAAGGTTACAAAATTGGAAGTGGGGGAAAGATCAAAGGTTAAGGAGCTCGTATTTCTACATAACATGACCTTATCTCGGTGGCAACTTAATTCTCATGATCTGCTGCTGCGTTCTCACAAAGACACGTCTTCTAAAGATACAGCAGAGTGTTTCAGCAAGGAAAACAGGAGACTGCACTCACAGCAATTTCTTTGAAAGGTTTGCCTCCTTGTGAGTTACAAGATACTGTACTTAAAATGTCAAATCAAGCAATCTGTTCTGAAAGGAAAATTACTAAAGCAATCACAGACCTTGATTTCCTCTAGACTCATGGAATACAGACAAAATTATGAAAATCGCTTGGCCACCCAGAGCCTTAACATTGAAGTCCCAGGTCAAGGAAAGCTCAAGCAATTAGCCTGCTGTGCTAATGACATGCCTGTTTGATATAGTAGCTGAATAGCACCCCTGATTGCCTATAATATGATTATGCACATTTGGGGTTGCTTTGAAAAAATTTGATGCCTTGGAAAAATAGAACCTCATTTCTTTGGCATTTCTGAAAGACCTCTGTTTCCTGAAAAGCCAAGGGCATATTTCAGCTCCTTATGTTTCCACAAATATATTATTAGATTCACTTGCTGACCTGCCTTTAATGAGTAGAAGATGTCACTGTTGAGAAGGATATTAAAATACAGTAGCATGAAAATGTTGCCCCATCACAAAGCTGTTGTGATTCATGGGGCCAGTTTGTCCGCATGGCCCGCTGCAAAATAGAAGGAGGTAAAAGAAGATTGTTCCAGCTTGGATACTTCAATGTTGAAGTTATTTATTACACAAGATAAGTTCTACTAACAAGAAAAATGTTCCCTTTCCCTTCCCCTTAAACAGAACCCAAATTTGAGCTGATTAGTCATTTTTAAAAAGCTCAAATACATTTTAATTTTCTCTTTCTTCTTATGTGACATGACTCTTCCTTCTGACTGAAACTAAAATTAGTGGCATTGAATAGGGCAGGATTAGACTCAGATTTTCTGAGCGTTCAGCATCCTGATGAAAACCTTCTCCGAGTCATCCTTAGCTGTTCGAACAGAAAGTATCTGCCAGTTTCCTGTGGCCATGCAGAAGTTCACGATTTACAGATAGATGAAAAAAAGGGACAAGGAAAAGATGTCTCGGGAAGATCTATGCTCACCGAGATGTGCAGACAAAGCAGCCCAAGCAGATACACCAGCGGAGAGAGTGTTCCTCTGGGGATGTGTCCAAAGGACACCTGACCATGCATCGCTTCGAGGCCAGAAGCTTATCTCCTGCTGTTACACAGAATTAATGTCACAGGTAAAATAAACCGGAAGTTTGAGTACAAACAGCAGCTTGAGCTATTCAGTATTTTTGCAGGACTTGGGGACAAAGAAGCCTGTGACACAGCCAAGGCTAGAGCAGCACAAATGTGAGATGAAAAAGGGGAATGGAAAAAATCCCAAACCTAATTCAATATTTGGTTTGGGAGGTGATCTGGCTTCTTTTAATCTAGAGCTGTTTGCATACGCCGACCAGTGGGACCATCACTCTCTTCAGCTGCGCCATAAAGCAGGGCTTGTAGCTTTTTGGGCAAAACCACAGCGGTTACCTGCACCTCCTGAGCGCTGACTCTGGAAACAGGTCAGGGTCCTCCGGTTTGGGGCATTTCATTTTTTTTTTCCCCCTGGCTTTATGTCCCTGACAGTCTAATCTCAGGCAGAACTTTTTATTGACATTAAAAAAAAGAAAATCCCCTCTTTCGAAAGAGGAAAGGGAAATCTAGAAGTGATTAATACCGTGGGTCTTGTGTACAATGACTGCCTGTTTCTCGTAAATGCACCAATGAGATTTAAAGCTGATACTTTTTGGTTTCCCAAGGAGAGGAGTGGGAGCTTGGGAAAGCTCCTGACCATCTTCATACATATTCAGGGTTTCTCTTTGTTTTCTGATGAAGGGATAGGCTCTGTCCTTAGACTTTTGAACGGCCCCTTGACACCAACCCTGGAGAATTTTTTTCTTAATTAGGCCTGCCTGGAATGGTTTGGCTTTGGATCCAGTACTGACAGTTTAGCCCCTTGGTTTAAAAGGGATTTAAACCTGAAAGGAAGTGGAAATCTTATATAAATTCACTTTTGCGATTCAAAAGTTTTTTTTTTTCCAAAAAACTTTCCTTCCTTCCATTTCTCCCCTTGTGTCCGTTGCTCCTGGAGATTACCAACAGACTTTGTTTGAAAGAAAACCACCAGCAAAAAAAAAATAATAAAGAGAAAAAGCACGTGAAAAGGTTTTAAACATTTTGAGTTAGTTTTTTGCCGCCGGTATTCATAGATGCTTATGGTAACAGTTATGCTCTGTGCTCCACTTCTCAGACGTGGAGCAGCCCCTCCGCTTCTGGCTGCCCTACGGGGCTGCGTCCGCTCCCCCGCGGGGGACAGGCGGACGTGCGCACCCCTGTCCCGGGGCAGAGACACGACCCCGCGGAGCGACGGCCCCCCCAGGAAAGGCCTCGTCAGCCCATTAGCAGAGACCTCACGGGAAAAGGCTTCCCAAACCGCCCGAATTTTGAAGCAGGACCAAAACAGTGGAGACAAAAGGAGAATCAGTCAAACCTCAGAATGAACTTTAATACGGGGAATAAGCCAGCAAGGCTAATCGAAAACATAAGGAATTCGAGGCATTGCTGATTTTTTTTCCTATGGCGAGGTGCAGAAATGACCCAAACTTTGTATTATTATAAGATTTGTGCTAAAAAACGGCCATTCTTAATCAGGAGAAAAGACTGCAGCTGCTCTGATTTTACAGGCACATTTCAAAGTCTGTTTTCCCATTTTTAATCTTGTGAGGAGAGAAGAAAACAAAGCTAAAGATGTGAGGATGTTGCAATTAATACACACTTGTCCATTGTGCTCACTACCAGAAAGAGCAGAGAATCCGTAAATATTTACTGACGTTTATTACTCTGCCCTTATCTAACATGTTCACAAAAATAAACTACAAATATGTTATTGGGAATGTGTTTACATGTTTTACATGTTCTGGTCCTCCTCCTCCAAACTTGGTCTCAGTCATTAGTGTGTTAAAGAAGGATTATTTGAAAACCAGGCTAGCAAAACATAAGCTAAAGAGGCTCAGCTGTAATTTATCTAATGCAACGTCTTGTAATTATTTTGTCCTTCCCTACTTTTGACTTTTGACTCTCTTCATCCACTTGGTACCCAAGGGATGTGCAGCATTATCTGTCCACATCAATATTTTCATGCGACATGTGTTTTTAGTTTGCAGCAGAGTCTGCTCGTTGTTTAAAAGTAGTAAATGAAGCACTAATAAAAATTGATGCTTATGTCCCTTGAACACCAGATATGGGTTTTCTAGCAAACATGTTGGATTTCAGGTTGGAATCCATATTACCAGTGTTCCTGACTCTCCATATAGCTAAGAAAATAAAATCAGGCTCTTGAGGCTTTGGAAGGGAAAAACAAATCAACCAACAGATATTTAAAGAGAAGTAATTTGCAGAATATTAGATAAACTTTCTTTCTTGCATTTTTTTTTCTTTAGTTTAGGAAAATTAGCTCTACTTCCAGTCTCTTTATATCCCTAATACTATTTCTGCATCTTCTTAGGCTCTGTTTTTTGCTGACTCATCTGCCATTTCAATCTTTTTCTATGCCTCTAACTCCTATATCCTTTATTCTACTTGAATCCATTTTAGACCCCTAAACTGGTCCTGCAGGACTTATTTTGATTTTTTAAAAAACACTCCAGCCCATAGGAAACCTCTTAGGCAATATTTAATTTAGACTATCATATATGAAGACCTCCAAGTCATTCTAATTTCAAAAATAAGAGGCTATTGGGAAATGTTAACAGGGTGTTTGGCTTGGAGAAAAGGTGCAGATGGACCTGGGGGAGACACGTCCTCATGGTTGCTGGAGATCTGTGTTTGCTGGAGTCCCAGGAGACCTCCCCAAGCCTGAACCAGGAGCTGCTCCAAACCAACTCTTCCTTATGGTTCGGTCCCACATGGTCCTCACTGCTGTCTTCTCCTCCTGGACTGGGACACAAACAGTTTTCCCTGAAATCCAGATGTTGTGAGCTTTGCTCCTCATCTGTAAAATGGAGAAAACACGACAGAAATCCCATTTTATTCTATCCTTATTTTAGTTCCTTGGGCTGGGCTTCTCTTCTGTTCTTCTCTGGATTATATATGAGAGGCTCAGGCCTGCAGGAACATCCCTGAGAGCCTTCTCAAATCCTCTACAAGGTACACTCTGTGGGTTGTCCTGCAGACTTATTCTTTCTGCAGTTGTTAGTCCCCAAAGGTCCCAAAATTCAAGGCCCTTCCCATACCAGAACAATATTTTAAATCAATGCCATATAGCAGAAGCCATTCCAGTTTCTACAAAATACCTACAGGAGATAAGAGAGGCTGAATTAGTAAACTGAAGTTTTGCATAATTTTAGAGGAATACAAGTCCCCTTCCCAGGAGAAATGTCTCACATTATTTACATTAATAGGAGTCTCCATGGTCTGTAAATGTTCTTATACTCAGTTGCAGGCCCAAAGAAAGATATCTTCATGTGGTCTTGCTAATAGGCATGGTAATGGCAGACAGCATTAATGTGCACTTGGTCTCCTTCTCCTCCTTTTCTTTGTAGGCAGGTTTCTGGGATGTTCTGCAGCTGCCAATCAATCACTGTATTACTATCCACCCATTTGACTGCTTTTGGCTTTCTTGAAACTGTTCAGGTCGAGGTTATTTGATTTCATCCTTCTTTTCTTCTTCCCCATGTGTATTTTGAAGGGAAATGAAATGCTGAATGAAGAACATGAAGAGCAAAGACCTCCTAAAGCTCTGGTTGGTGCCCAGCAGATACTCCATGTGTTGCTTTGATCCTACTCTGTAGCATGCTCTATCACTCCAGTTCTCTCACTTTTTAATGCTATTCATCTCTATAAATCACCAGCGCAACCTGCTATTGCAGCCAAAGTCCCTTTCCAGTCTAAGAACAGAGCTAAATGTTGTAATGGAGACACATATTCAGATCAACACCTCACATTCACTCTTGATCTACTCTGGGGTTTCTGGCAGGCCTGCTGGCATGGACTCGAGAAGGCTCAAGGTCTATGAGGGACATTAAGTTGCTGGAATACCTTACTGCCCTCTGGGAATGGCAGTCGGACTCCTTACCCAGCAGTAGTCTGGAGTTTACCCTAAAGGACTGTAGTAAACTCATTACCGCTGTGGCTCTCCTTCATCGCAACTTAACAGCTTTTTATAGATTTTTGTTGGATCTGAGTTAAAGTGCTTGAAAAGCAGTGATGTTCTGCCAGTGATTTAACTCGAACCTCAGACAAAAATGTTCCCTTTGCTCTGTGCTAAATCCTGTGTACAGGGATGTGTGTCTTTTTAACAGAAATATTTTTTTTCCAAATCCCTAGAGAAAGAACTGACAAACTTGCTTCAAATATTTTACCTTTAATGCACTACGTTTTATTCTTTAAAATGTAAATCCAGGACAGTAAAATGGGCAGATTGCACTTTTACAACCCAACTGTGCTGGCAAGAAAGCTGTAAGGGTACTGAGGGGCAGGTAGCTCGGCAGCTTTCCTCTAAAGCATCTTTGCAGGTTCATAGGGCTCTCCGGATAGACCACGTCACTCCAAGCACCCTGGTTCTCTCTGGTCGCTGCAAACCAGAGAGTAGTACAGGATATAGGGCACGGAGCATCCTGCTGGTCCCTCACTCCCCGTGGCTCTGAATTTGGGACAGCCCCCTGCTCACCCTCGCGGCATCCCAAGGAGTGTCAGTCCAGAGGGTGATTCTCCTCCAGGTGCATCCAGGACTCAGAGGAGAATTTCAGTGGTCAGGACCAAGCCACGGGACAGGTTGCAGAGCAGGTCCAAGAGACACTCAGGGCCAGAAAATATAGATGCCAAGGCTCCAACGAAGCAAATTAAAAGCATGATCAGAAAAGCCCCTCATGAAGCCCCTTTTACAATGCAGGACCAGGGATAATGCTGGTAAGGAGTGGGGTCCAGCAGGCAGGGCAGCCTCAATGAGCCGCCCGGGCGCCCTCGAGCAGGAGGCGGTTACCCAGAAGGGCACCTGGGAGTTAACACAGGGCTGCATACAGCGTCGGAAAACACGGCCGGTTTTTTCCTATTGCCTAAGCATAAAAATTCCCTTAAAAAGTAGAAATCATTTGGGGTTTGCACTCTTTCCAGTGACTCCTAACAAAGACCCATTTCTTCCCTTTTCTGGGAGAAGTTGGGAAATTCTCTGCCTTTGCAGGGTCCAAACAAGGACGGCCATCTCCGCTTTTGCTTTCGTCAACAAGGGCAGCAGTGATATAATGAAATGTACATGCTCTAAGTGGGGCTTCTTCATTTTTAAACAGTTGCCAACGCTACATAAATGGGACTCCTTCTTTTCTGACCCTTTGCCCTACTTCAAATGAGCTTTTAAACCCTTTGGAAAACATGCGGTTTTACTTTCAACTGCATTAACGCTCATAATGTGTTATTTTGGCTCCCCTTGTATATTCAGGTTGAAGGCATAGATTTCATAGATTTTGCCCGGTAATGTTGACAAGCAAGCCTTACGCAGGGACTATCAAGCACCCAAGTCAGCTTCTTTTAAAGCTCTGTTAGCTCAGCTGTATTTTTCTTTGTACACCCAAATACTTCTGGACATTACAGGAGTCTCTGCACTCAACATGCTCCAGACAGTTCATATATAATGCGTCGAGTGTCCGCCAGGGGTAATGATGGTGTCAAAACTCACCTGGGGTTTCCAGCACACTAAAGAAAATACCGGTGGCATCTAGCCCTGCTGGCAGCCCTCCAAAAACCTGCACGCGGTGCTCATGCCAGCGCACGGAGGGACAAAACCGGTGTGTACCGAAGTGTTACAGACTTGTCCACCTTTGCCGGTGCTGTTTATTCAGCTTTGTGCAATGAGGATTTGCATTTTAAAATGCAGCCTGAGCAGTTTAAGGGCGGGCTGCAAAGAAGAAGGAGAGGGTAGGAGGGTGCTTTCCCAAGCGTTTTGGGGTGTCGGGGTGTCTATCACATCCCCACAGGCTCTGCATGTCCCCGGAGCAGGAGGCTTCCCAAGTAGCCTGCTCACAGCTGTTCAATGCCCCATAGATTTTTTTACTTATCAGTATATAGTGAATTCCACCATCCATGCTTTGTCGATGGTTTTCAAGGTATGGACGTATGTCAGTGAGGTTTTTTTGACTCATCTCCTTTAGCTCCTTCTGTAACAAGCAGAGAGAGCCTGGTTTCTCCAAAAGAGGCTCAGCCCAGCTCTCAGCCATGTTTTCTAGTGGGTGTTTTTTGGATGAAATATTTTATCAGCTCTAGCGAGGGGCATTTTTCTCTCTAACAAGCCCATTTTTCTTTTCCCTCGCCAAAAGGGTGAATCACATTTTGCAGCTCTTCCTCCCTCCAGACATCCCAGGGAGGCCACAAAGCAATTGCAAGAAATGCACTCAAACAGCAATAGGCAAGGATCATTACATGAAAACTTGGATAAATTTAAGGTTGCAGGTAATGCCACGTGATGCTCATAAGATAGCCTCTTCAGGCACACACAAAAAAATCCCAATATTTTATCCACAAAGGGTTTTGATTTAAAGAAATAGAAAGGAAGAGGGGAAAAAAAGACCTTGCCAGAGTAAATTTATGGAAAATAACCCTGGCACACAAATGTTTTTGGGCATGTGACCAACAGCTTTAAAAGTTATGGTAGATTTTGCTTCAGGAAACTTTTTCTTTAAAGTTGTATTTATTTCTTGGAGTTTAAGGAATAACTAAAAGGACTGCTACTTATTCTAACACTCTATTAACAGTATAATTAATTCTCAGAAAGAGGAAGCCAAAACCTTTCTTTTTCACTTCATCCTCTAGGAGTCAGACCTTCAGTCTTCTTCCAGGGTCCCTATCAAACAGATGGCTTTTATACTCATAAACATATTGAGCTCAATTTTCCTCCTGCTGCGAGAGACATTCAAACAAACCAAACTTCCATACTACCACTAGGAAATTCCAAACATCTAGAAATACTTTTACAGACATTTCTTGGCAAGTGAGTCTTAGAAATGCGTGTGGTTCGAAAAAACCAAGCTCAAAGCAATGAATTTCACTTATGAAAATTGCTGATTGAAAAAAAAAATGGGGGAAAAAAGGGAAGAATACACAGTAAGGAAGGAGGCAGGCTTTCTATCTGGATAACCAAGTTTGGGAGGCCTGGGGTGAAGCATTTTTTTTTTTTTTATCTCAGGCTCATTTTCAAGACGGAACCTATCGGGCTGAATAAGATTGACTTTTTAATGAACAGCGTCCAATTTTGAGACAGCCTCGGCAAATTTATCGGTTCAAGGATGGAAGTTGGTGGTTAAACCACTCTTGGAGCCTAAACCAGGCAAATTTTTGGTGGTTGAGACTAATTTTAGAGGGTAAAGTTTAAGGGAAGCAAATCCACACAAAATAAAGTCCTTGCCGATGTGTACTATCACAACTCGGTGTTGCTTTTAGCAGAGCTCTCTGATTTAAGGTCTACTTGTTTTCATAAAAACTGTTCTCACTCCTGTTTACGAGACATTTATCCTGTTAACTAATCTTTGGGTGCAGCTGAGCACTGCTGATACATGAATGGATATCTCTGTTGAACACTCTGACAATAATCCAGATATTGCACCTAGTAAATACATGAGACATTTTGCTGTTTGCCAAGGGTTGCATTGGCAGACATAAAATCTATTCTCTCACTGGTGAATGTGGGGGAATTTCCAGAGGGATTTAGCCTTCAGCAATGAAGGGAACGGGTGAAAAGTGGGTGAATTTAAAGAAAGACTCATGTAATAACCATATTGGCCAGCAAGTTAGAAACTCAACAAATAGTGTGGGGTAATTTTTTAAAGACAGCATTTTATGCATGTGAACTGCTGTTGCTGGCTGTACAGACACAGTGATGGTGTGCTGAAATATCACAGCTCTGCCCCCAGTATCTGTGCTTTGGGCAGCTGGCTGGACTAGTGAGATGTATTTAGTGAGGTTTGGAAACTCATGATACCACCACTTTTCCCCTCTCCTTTTCCAAACATTAACCCTCCCTGCAATTTTTTTTTCTTATAATTGCCCTTTGGCTTGGTTGGTTTCTCAGTGTTCTGCATTTTCCTCTCTCCAAACTCTTGTTTGTTGCATATGAAACCATTTCTAGACCCCTGGGAAAAGCCTCATAAAAATTCAGGAATTATATCATCTCCATGCTGTTTTTAAGGAAAAAACAATCTGTTTTTTGGAAAGGTTCTACCGAGCATTAGCAGCACTCTGTCTCGTGTGTGTGTGTATATGTGTGTTTGCATGTGTGGTTGCTTTGCCCTGGGCCAAACAGCTTCATTAAATCTTGTTTCAGTGCTGGCCTTGGTCAGCTGTTGTGACTCCAGCTCAAGTTGGAGCAGAAAATCGACAACCTTTAAACACAAAACACATCTCATTGGGCCAATATAATTTTCATCTTCCTGAACATCATCGTCTGATCTGTACAACCAATTAGGCCCATTGTTAGTTTTGGCCCTGCGTCAGCAAACGATGTGCGGATCAGACAAATACAGGACTTCAAATATGCAGGCATATTTTTTGGCTAATACTTTCAGATAAGCCAGCGTTATCTGCGCCTTTTCCCTGCGCCGGCTCTAACCCTGTTGAAATTGTTCTATTTTACAAGCCGTATGTAAACAGTACCTGTTTATGGAAGGTGACACTGTCTCCCCCCTGCTGCTGGTGTTATCGATGAGGAAGCACTAAGTGGGTGTGTGAGTATTTTTAAAGTACACTGCAAAAATAAAATAACAAGGGAACCCTTGATTTATCCATCTGTTAACAAAATAATGAGCCTGCCACCTACAAATGTATTGTTCTGCACAGTATTCCCAGCTCTTCTGTACTCATTTTTAGAAGAAATCCTCGTTTCTTCTTGCAAAAGAAAACATTGACAGTATCTTGCAAGTCAGATCTATTTTCCTGATGTTTGGTCGCCAGCCTTCAGCTGCGAGCCGTCTGTCGCCTGTTATGACAAGTAGCGTTGGTCCTACCAGCAGAGTAGGGGGTGGAAATTGCCGTGTTCATCCAGTTCTGCTTTTTTGAAGCCAGTTATTGAAGGTCTCGATGAATGTCAGAGAACCAGTGGGAAACGAAGGGCTTCTTCAAATCCTACCTAGAGCATACGCTTAGGAACCAGGGATACTTCAGTTATTTTCCATACTAAGAATCTCTGCTGAGTACTTCATAGTACTATCACACGCACGCATATATGACTCTGCAGAGGCAGGAACTAATCAATTCCAGTTTTTAAAGGTTCAGTTATGTTTCTGGGTTGATAATTAATATACCACAATTCCTTTCAAAGCAATTTTTAGAGTCACATTAGCCATTTCTGACCCTGCCTAAAACAAACAAGTGGACCAAAATCCCAGAGGTGAATATGTCCATTAAGTCATCGTAGGTGCAACGATATGCATTGGCAACAGTGCTAACACGCCTCATTCTGGCTTTCCCGGGATTTTACAGAGAGAGAACTTTCTCTTACATGCCTTAATAGCTGTGACAAAAGTAATAAACAATTCTTAAAAGGGTGTAGCTTCACTTGGAAAATTCAGAGTTTCAATTTTCCAACAATATGTATGTGTGGATGGGCGTACATACAGTTATGGGTGTGCATATCTGTTTGAGTTTACTGTTAGATCTTGGCATATGCCAACAAGCAACAGAAGAGCACAGTTATAGAATGTATATATTGGAGATGTTTTAGGGGGCAAACTCTCGGAAGAAAGACTGTGGCAACATGTGTATAAATACATATTCTTGCATCGGTGTCATATGTGTATACTTACATGTATGAACAGTCAAAATATAAATTTGTAAGATCATAAGATGGGTCAGAATATTCAGAAATTCAGTATTTCTCACCAATGCTTACTTATCTACCCACATTTTTTCTGAATATTGTAGCAGAATGAATATTGGGACTTGCACGTATCTTTTTTAACCTCTCTATGGACCGATGGAAAGCAAAAAAAACAGCTCTAGGCATAAAATTTCATGCTACAGCTTCACTTACTCCATTCACATTTCTCCTCCTCACACTCAGGTCATCTTCTAAACATCCATATTAAGGCAAATTGATTATTACTGAAAAACTGATGACACTGGAGAAGGGGAAAAATTAGTACTGCAAGCAATTCCATGCTTCCCCAGATCTAGGATCAGCAAACCAGAATTTCCTAGACCTGTCAATGATACATTAATATTAGTCCAAAAGGAAATAAGTGTGGATATACGTTTGCCAAAATGAAGAATAAACATATCTGCATGCCTTTGCTTCAGGTAAGGTTATTGATGCCAAACATTCAAACATTTGACATATTTGACTTGCAAACACATAAAATTTCTATTGCCCTTGATGATCTTTTAAAGTAAACGAGGAGCTAACAGCATGGCAGGATTATTGTTCTTTTGTAATCAAATTGCTATTTTTATTGCATCTTCAGAACCACATTTTCACGCTCACATACACCAGACCCAGAAGATGCTCAGAGCAGACAAGCTTTCCTTGTGATGGCTGAGGACCACATGCGCGTATGGGCAAAAACCATGATTTTCATCAGGGAGTTCTACTCGTTTTACTAACAGAGTGTCCAAAAGTGTTTTTACAGAGAAAACAATGTGTGTGAGAGGTTTTCTATGGTCGAACAGCAGTAGCCTCTCGTTACATGCTTAATGAGCTAGTAAAGACAAGCAATGAAGAGACCTGGTACTAGACATAGTCCAGCTGTCCTGAAGTTATTCCTCCTCTATTTCCCTTACAGTGCAAGGCTGCGTTACATCCTAGTCTCAGACTCAGTCGTGTCCAGCTCAGGTTTTCCGTGGATTGCAAGAGGATCTGGGTCGGGTTCACAGCAGCTGAAATCGAGTAGTTGCATTAGAGGGAGGAAAGGAAGGAAGAACCGTTCAACAGCATGTGCTGGGCCAAATTTGAAGGATTCAGTGAGAGAAAAACCAGGCTATCATCGCTTTTCAAAGGAAATGAGCATCCAGAGCAGAGAAATTGAATTCATTTCAGGATGATGTAAATTCTGCTTTCCGAGGGAGGTATGTGGAAAAGCCAGTTTGAGACATAAATATATTTCACTTGTTGATAGTGGAAGAAACACTATTTCCTTTGGTTAGAGCAAAGAGCAAACAGTTACTTTGATAGTCTTGGCAAGTGACAATTTTTATTTTTATCAAACAGTGAAGGAAACACAGTGTGGCCCTTGCCAATACGTTATATACTACATGACACGTCCCGTTTAGCCCCGCTGCTCCTGATACGAAGCTCTCGCAGCAGGTCCATGTCCGTTTTGCCAGGGGAGTCTTTCCTCCCTTTTCTTCCTCTTTTGGGTAGAGAGGGGAGGGTACATCCAAGAGAGTCTTGCTCACGGTGGAAGGAAATTTTCCTCATGAGAAGACTTTTTTAAAGTAGGCACTAAGGTAAGAGAGAGCAAATTGGCAGCTTTTTACACCTTACTGTAGATGGCACAGCATCAATGCAAATAACCTTCATTTGAGACATGAAGCTCCTCTATAGGTTGCTTGTCATTGTAGTACCTTGTCAGTCCAGCCAAAGTAATTAAATTCAGGATGGTGGGTCAGCGGGTTGTGTGTAATGGTCGTGGCTTTGGCCTTTTAAATCTAACTGTCCCTGGAGGAGAGCACTGCCCATCTCCTGGCTGGCCTGGACCTGGATAAGGACGCTGGTGAAGCTAATGGGCAGCAGCATCGGCAACAGGGAGGTGCTGTGCTGCTCATGGGCTCGCTGCTACGTGATCCCTGGCCTCTTCTACTCTGTTACAGCTTTCCTTGCAAGGACAGTTTTGCTTTCCTGCTTCTTTCGACATTTTCCTAATTGAATACTGATTCAGGGACCAGCTTTTTAAGGCACCTGCACTCACCGTTTTGCAGTGAAACCTAATGAAAACTGCACAGATAGCAGTGGCAGCTAGCCACTGTAGGACTGCTGAAAGTCTGGGCTTTTTGTACGGGATTTTTCTTTCTTTCCTTCTTTTTCTCATTCCACAACAGCTGGCTCTTAACAAGCAGACTAGTGCTTAGGCCGTCTGATATGATGTGAGAAAGCAAAATAATCACCTGCCAAGGATTTCATCTTCATAAAAGGCAAGGTGTAAGATCAAGTTTCAAAATGTGTAGGAGTTCGGTGCACGCTGTGACACCAGCATGAACTCTGAGGAACCAACTTCTGTTAACTTTAAAAACAGAACATTCATCTCCTTGCCCTGCCGGGCTCTGCCGGTCTGATTTTGGCAAAGCTCTGCTCTTCTGGAGCCCGTGCTGCGAAGATAACTCAGGGGAGAATCAGAAAGATAGAAAAGGGGGGAGGGAGGACGGTGGCTTCGGAAACCACTGTAATCCCCCACTGGCTCCACCAGAGCCATGTGCTCGTCTCTGATAATAATATATGAGAGCACTTCTCATGTGCAATCCAGTCCAAAGTGCTAGCTTCACACTTGGCTACCCAGGGAGAATTTGACCATGTACACGGATGATGTAAAATGGAGAATAAGGGCTTTCTTCTCAGTAGACATATGAAGGGAGTGGGTTCCTCCTGTGAAGAAAATTGTTTGGATGCAGTTTAAGCCTTAATAAAAAGTTGGCGGGGTAGCTGTCAAGATAAAACTCCCCTGTTAAGTAAGACATACTTGTGTTACCATTCCAGCTTTGGAGAACTTGAGAGGCTGGTTTACTTTTCATCTTTAATTAGGTTTTACTTCATTCAGCTTGAAGAGATAAAAAAGATTTAAGGGTCTCATTTGCTAAAACAGTGATTTTTTTCTGTTTGAACAAATATTTACACTGTTACATAATATTTTTATTGGTTTAATGATGAATGAAGGGGATGGATGGATGGATGGATGGATGGATGAAAATAACATTTATGGTTTTAGTGAAAAACTCTGGCTCTGATTTTTCATTGCATCTCATCTTAATTTCCGCCTCTACAAAGTAAAAGCCAAAACGGGTACTAAAGGCTGTAGGTCTAATTTCTTTTCCACCAAGCATTTCTTCTCCCCTGAATCTCAAAGCTTTTTCCACGTGTGGTTATGAGGAAGAAATCCCATCCGTGTTCTTGGCTTTGGGTGTGCGCTGTGCCAGGCGCTGATGCAGGTAGCAACAGCCGCAGGCATCCTTGCAGCGCTGGGTGTCCTAATGGGTCTGTTCAGCCTCTTGGGAGGTTGTTGATGGGCTGAGCGATAGCAACACTTAGCAACTCTGGCTAATCATCTGCTGCATTTTGTGACCTTCATCAGAAGCTACCGGTGCTGTGGGTGCACCTGCAAATTGCTTGGCTCTTTGGGAAGTGGAGGAGCCATTTGATCTGCCCCATGGTGAACAGCGTGGCCGCAGCCAGGTACATCAGGGCCAGCACGTCCCCTCTCTCGCTAGTGCAGGAAGCTGCCCCTGCACGATTTGTTTGACAAGACCTGTGAATATCGCTGCACCGATCACCGCCTCTTCAGCTGTAGGGGACTGGTTTCAAAGAAGAGTATTTAACTCCGCTCTTATAACTAGATCCATGAAGCTTTTAATCCCATGTTGATCAATTAAAAGAACTGGGAGCTGATTTATAGTGCTGTATGCACTTTTCTGGGAGTATTTCCTATAGCTTAACGTTGTGCATACAAACTTAGACTCACCTCTCCCTCCAAACCGCATGCAAATGCATTTATACCAGGTAAATTAAAACCTTGCTCTCAAAACTGTAAATAATGATCACGTAGAGTGTGTAGTTCCTATCAGCGCAGGATTTTCCCCTTCTGGTCCAAATTTTCCAGGTCATAATTTCCAAGAAGATTCTCAGCTAACTTCATGTCGGTATTCCTGAAGGCATTTTTTTATGACCCTCCAGTCCTGACAACTCATGGAAATCTTCTTTTAGTAGGTCTCATAAGAGTACTTGTCTAGTGGCATTTTGCTGTGACTGTGATGGTCTCATGACAAGAAATCTGCTGCTTCTGCTTCAGATTTGTGCACATGAAAGCTTGTCTGATTTTCCAGCTTGGGCTAATAACATATATTAAGAAATTACCTCCTCCTATAAGCTTTGCCCTGCCCCTTAAATGGCAGGTACAAACATATTACAGTAAGTGTTCATCTACAAATATGGTCTTGCTAATTAGCTGCTTTTATGTATGCATGTGTTAAGTATAGAACAGTATATATGTTAGTATATAAAAGACTAATTTGGAGAAAATTTTAACGTGATCTTTGCAGTGTGACGAGAGATCCATGGCTAATTAGTCTCTTCTTTCCCTTGATTTTTCCTGTCTTGTTTTCTATTTTCTGTGCTTCCAAACGAGTACACTGTAATTACTTCATTAGGAAACTATTAGAAAGGAACAAGAGAAGATGAGTCACTTGCTTTTTGTCCATGCTTTTATCTGATTGTAAAAACTGAAAGAATTTTAGAAATCTTTTCTAGGTCAGTGATCCTTCCAAGCGCTCGTGCCCATCTTCCCTCCTCCTTCCCCCCGACTCCAAGCGATTCTGCAGAGCTCGATGTAGACGCAAGAATCTACCCACAAGGAGTAATTTCCAGGGCCTGCCTTTCAACAATAAAACCATTTATTTCCTTTTCATATTTCACTCCCTCTAGATAAGGAAAAACAGCTAGTCAGTACAAATTTTTTTTTCTTGTAATAATAATTTCTTATGAATTTCATTTTATGGCTCCCAGACTTTGGCTTGGTTCAGAAGTCTTCTCAGATTGAAAATACTGGACGGAGAGATTTAAAGACAAGGAGGAACACTTCAAATTAAATAAAAACATGTAAAAAAATGGATGTTGTAAAATACTATTCTGGAACAACCTATATCTAGGTCTTAAACTGACCATATTCTATTTTAAAGGATTAGCTTAATGCATTTGTTGTTACTTTCTTCTTTTTGGGAACATTAGGGAATCTTTATTCTTTCATTCCAACCTTTGTGTCAAGAATGTTACAAAGAAGAGCTTAAAAGGCTCCCAAATCCATATTTAAGCTCTGAAATAAGTGATATGTTTTTCAGAAAAGCAGAGAGCTCTGCATTCATGACTGGAGAGGAACTTTTCAGCCCAGTTTCAAATGGTAGCCTTAATATTTTTGCATCAGAAACGTATTACTTTATCATCTTCTGGAAATGAGGTCTGGCAGAGCCTAGAGAAAATTCTGTCACCGAACGGGAACCGAGTCCCTTCCTGGCTATTTAACCATAATATCCTCCTGCCGCGGTGTTTTCCAAGTCACTTCACAATCGACTTGCCAAAACATGTGAGGTCTGCTTGCCTTAACTGCAGCTTGGGTTAAAACTGATGGACAGGGGATACAATTAAATCTAGTTCAGAATTCAACAGGCCTAAATTCCTTTAGTAAGAAAATACTTTGATCCCAGAAAAAAAAATTGCTAGCAGCACTCTTCAGAAGAATCATCACACGCTCGCACTTGAATTTTCAAGTAGTAGTACAGCAGAAGTTTAAAGGACGATAGAAATTAATGCTGAGCAGTGGCTAGTTACAGTTCCTTGAAACAACAACAACAACAACATGAGGCATTTAGATTAAAATCTCTTTGCGTGTTTCCTTCTGTGCCGACCTGATTTGCATATTGATATGTACCAGATGTTTCAGGAACAAATGCTGTTACATCCGCTGATGGATTGGCTTCAGCTGCTTGCAAACAGCCACTGGAAAGAGTTCAGTGGCGGTATAATGTCACATTAGTCATTCGCATTTATGTTATAAGTCCCGTGTTGACCCAACAGTACCTGAATAATTTTTTTCGCCTCAGTAAATTACAGACGGAAGCCTGCTGCAGCAAAGGTGGGAAAGAAGGTATTTTTTCCAGATGACAAGAGAGGTTCACTGAAGATAGAGGGACAGGACTTTTCTGTTAATTTAAATGCTCTTATGTTCAGCTTTCATCTCTGTGTTGGCTAAAATGTAGAGAATAATTTAAATTTTAAAAATTAAAATATTGCCTGAAACTCAGGAGCAACCGCTTTTGCAAGCTCAAGCTCAGTTCACATCCTCTTTGGTGAGGGCCCCCACTCTCCCATCCCTGCGGCTGCCAGCTTATCTGCTGTTTAACTCCAGATACTTTTTATTTTCACATCAAGTTGTCCTAACAGCCCTCACCACCTGGAGGTGATATACTGGAGGAGCTATGTGCACTCTGATGTTTGAACTGACACATATTAATTAATAAGACTGAGACTCAAGAGTATGTTTCACTTCCCAATAAAAACTCTATAGTGAAAACCTAGTGGCGATGGTTTAAGTGACAAATTTCTCATGGACTTCATAGAATTTCAGAAGTATATATATTTCAATTACGTGAACTTTCTTCTAAAGAGAATAGCAAAACCAAACAAATGTAAGTCTCCCAGAGACAGAAGTGAGGGTACGTGGGTTCACGTGTTAGGGGGTGTTTGCCATTCCTCTGAATGTACTCCAGCGTAGTTAAAAGCAAAATTACTATTGTCTTGGCACAAAAAAAGGGTAGAAACTCAAGGGCATTAAACCTTCTAGTTCCACTCCTTAAAAGAAAGAATTTTCTTAGAAGTACAGCACCATAAATGTGCTGTGCAAACAACGCACAGAATCCCGCATTAGAGAAAACCAAATAATCGGTACCTAAGGAAATAGCCAGGATTTAGAAAGCTTAAATCCAGGTCCTGCTGTGATACAATAGCCTTATTAAGTGTGATATTTTATATAAGATTTTGAGAGTTTGAAGGTTTTGCGCAGTGTTTGGGTAAGGATAAGTGGGATTTCAGAAGCTGTGACCTCATCCCGCATTCGATGCTATCGGAGCTCAGCTGTCGTTATTCGGCAGAGGGCTGAGAGATTTGGCCAACGTGGAGGCAGAGCTGAGTGCAGCGCTGGAAGCCTCAGTGTTTACCAGCCCTGAGTCTATAATTGTTTTTCTGTGGGAGAAGTTCAAGCCCACCCAAAGAGCGCTTCATACTACTCACCAAACCAATAAACGTAATAGCTATGAAAGGCCACATACCGTAGCTGCTGGCCAAGGTTTAGCTGCATGACTCCCTTTGACTTTAAAGCAAATTGTGTGGCTAAAACCTCATGCACCTCTTGGAAAGACTTTGGGCCTGATCTGCCCACCAAAGCCAAAGCATCTGGAGAGAGGCAAAAGCTCCCTTGTGAGTGGGCACTACAATTTTCCCCTAAAGGAGAAGCTCTCAGCAAGCGTTGGGCAGTTCCTGCATTATCACACCTCTCCGCAGGCAGGTCGTTTTATCCTGCGGGAAACGATAGTTGGAGCAGCACGGAGTGGTGAGCAGCCCTTGCGAATGTGGTTGCTCTGACTACACAAACTCACATCCAAACTGCAAGTGTCTGTGGGGTAGTGGAAAAGGAGTATGGAAGCACTTACAACAGCGATTCCTTGCTGATGACTTTCTATGTCGGGGGATTTTTATGGAGCTTTAATTTTTTGTTAGAGCAAAGGAAAAAAAAAATAAAGCCAGAGTTGTACCACAAAGAGAGTAGCCTTGAAGTATCTGCCTTTGGGTGCAATTAAATCAGATGGCAAAGGATGTTTTAAGAGTAGGTTTGGGATTTACAACTGACGAGAGATTATGTGTGGAAAAGTGTGTCTGGATTCATTCTGCCTCATAAATTGAGTATTCAGATATGAGGCCACTTGGTTTGAGGCTTGCTTACAAATTTATCTTTCACCACCCGTGTAAACACGTTCTTCAGATTAAATCAGACTTGCCTACAGTTGTTTTTGTGTGTGTGTGTGTGTGTGTGTGTGTGTGTGTGTGTGTGTGTGAACCACACCACATTCTGAGCATGATGCAAACATCGGCATGAATATTTATTTCCCTAATAATTGAACATGGTCGTTTACTCTGACAGCATCTGTAAATCTCGGAGTATAAATGCACATTATGTACAAATCTACTTTATGTTGGGCTAGCTAGCTGATGCTCAGATAAGAATGCTTTACTCTGGATTATTAGCATTTATCATAACGGGTATTTCTATTATTTGACAGGTTAGGTAAGGCTTTTGAGGACAGAAAAAAGAATCAGGAGACTTGTCAATGTGTCACAAACACCTGCCCTCTGGACAGAACTTCGGGTGTATTATCCCTGAAATCAGGTTTAATTCGTATACGCCAAATCACTTGTTAAGCTGCGTTCATGGGTGTAAATCAGCAAGCCCGTCGAAATCAGCAAGTTCCTGAGAATCTCCCCAGTCTGGAAGATCAGGCTGCTAAAATCATGTTCCTAACATTGTATTAAAGAATCTGAGTCCTATTGGGGGCGATTGATGGCTGTCTTTTCAATGGCTCTGATGTCCATTACATCAGGCTGTAACAGCAAAGTCAGGCTGCCATTAGCAAGTTGCCCTTTCTACCTGAAAATTAAATTAGCAAAGTCTGATACATTTTACATCCCATGATTATCCTGCATGGCCAGAGCAAAGCAGGAATACACAAGCCATCTGATGCACTTTATCTTCTGCTGTATTGGGAAGGTTCTTGGCTGACGTGAGAAGCAAATGTTCTACAATCTCCTGGGGTCTTTCTTGTGGCTGTCTGGTTTATAGCTGGAAAAAATCCTCAGCTGGTTTCAGTAGCTATTTGTTACCAACTTAAAGATCAGATTCTTCAAGGTAAACTGAAAATGACAATTGGAAAATAAACATGAGCCACTTGGTGTGTGTCCTCTATTGGACTGAAATGTGACCCATGTGCTGAGAGGTTAAGGGGTTAAATTGTGCTTCGGTCATTACAGCCCACTAAAAACCTTGGATAAACTCAGAGCTCGTCACTGGGACAGTGAGGTAAGGCAGCTCTGAAACCTATTGTGCTGCTTGATGTGGCTGTCTAACGATACGTGATACCTCATTTCTGGACCGTCATGCTAATCAATGGCTTAGGCTTATAAGCACTGACGTCAAAAAGCGTTGAGCCTCTGCTCTCATCTTGCTCTGGTTGTCACTGTGAGCTCATAAGAAAAGAATCAGGCATGTTTACACATGGAAAACTTATTAAGTGCCCTCACAGAAGGGCTTTAAAGGATGGAGTCTCACCTGGAAGATGGCTGGCTTGATCTTAGCCCTTTTCTTCTAACTGGAAAACCCACCTTATAAAAATTGAAACAGGCCCCAGAGAACATTTATGTTGTCTCAGCCTCATCCTTCTGATTTAAACCAGCTACTACTAAGAGTTTTAAGACCACCCTGAATATAGCTGCTTGTTAGGCCACTGATTTAGGGTCAAAAGCAGCCAAGCACTTCAGCATGTGCCTGGATTTGGGGCACTTGCTCACTCCCGTTGGCTACTGAGTCTAAGATACTAGTACCAAACAGACAACACTTCCTAAAATTGGCATTTAAACATGGATTTTTGCAAAAGCAGTGTCTAAATATGTACTCACAATAGAAGCTGAACTCTAGAAATTCATTTTGCAGATTCTTAGCTATAGACTTTGGAAAGAAAAGGTCTCACCTAACAGTATACATATTACCTTTCTTTTTTTAGCAGAACAATTATTGTTCGCAAATTAGTTAAGAGAAATAGTTTATTGAAGGTAAGCACACAGTTGTGCTCCCGTGACCCAAGTCATCCCTGTTAACAAACATCTAGAGACAAACTATTGATTTATGTTCCCAACTGAGGCACTTTGATCAGAGCCTTTGAAATGCATGTTACACATCTGTTTGCTGTGGTCATTATTTTCCTCTTAAATACCATATAGTTCCTTCTTCCAACAGTGTTATAGAAGCCTTACTTTTATGAGAAGTCCCCAAAATGCATGAATTCAAAATGACAAAATGACCAATACTAATGCTGCCCTATTTAATCTGAAACAGTACTTTCCTGCATTTTGGTTTGGTCTCCCCAGAACTGCTCTTTTTGGTGACTTGTTTTTTAGCTAAAGAATTTTTGCCTTGTTCTGGTCATTAGCTGACAGTGGTTAAATTCTGGGATGCATATATAGTTAATGTTTTACACATGAGCCTACTTGACTTCTTTTCAAGAAGAAGCCACTGGATCTTGGAAAACATCATCAAGCTGTCAGCATTAAGTGTAGGACAAGTTAATAAGGGCTTGAATAAATCATGCTAAGCTTGTCTACTATTCATGATGATTGGTGAAATATGTATTTTCAGAGGTAATGAAATATGTATTCACAGTGCAATTCCTTTATTTTAATGTAGCATTGACTCTTTGTCATATTAAATCAGATCGCTGGCCTCCTCATTTTTCATGAAGCTGTGCAGTGCTCATTTCTGTATCTGTTCAGAGCAGATGTGGATTAGGCCCAGGGTGAGCAATCACAGCCAGTGTTGGTGTTTGTATTTATGTAGTGTGCTGTTCTTTCCCTCCTTTTCTCAACTAGATGAAGGACTTCACGTACATTTGTCAGAAGAGCAGCACATCCCAGACTGACTTTCTATATTTCCATTTTTGTTACGTAGAATTGCGTGCAAGGCAAACTGATGGACATTCATGACCTAAGGAAAGCTTTGAAAATCATTTTGGGTTTTGGACTGCTCCTTTCTAGGTGGAGGCACAACAGTCTCAGCGTAGGAACCTCTGCTTATCCTTATCCTCCCCAGCACACAGAGGAGTAGTGGAGACTCACGACGAAATTAGCCTGTTCAGAACCAGGTAATTTAGGTTCAAGTTGTGACTTTGCCCCTAATTTACAGAGTAATTGCTGAGTTCATTTCTCTCTTGTTTTGGACATCAGTATGTGTTTTATTTTCTTGATGATTGGTCATTTTACCATAAAAACACATAGTCTAAGATCTCTTCCTCAAAGAGAATTTTGCTACTGTAAGTACAAGTGTTTTGTGCTCCAAAACCCTTGTTTTCTCACTGCAAACAGTGCATTCAGTCAATTGCCTGTCATAGCCTAAGCTGCTTTATCAACAGCATGATCAACGGTCTCACAACATTGCAAGTTATAGGCAACAAGGAAAGAAGCTTCTCCTACAGCACAGTGTTGTTTTACTCTCTGCTACTGTCCTATATGGTTAAGCTGTTAAAAAAAGGCAACAATCCTAAGTTCTGCATCAGCTCATTGCCACAGTAAATTGTTCTTCTATTCAGCAGCAGTCTTTGGAAGATCTCATCTCAGAATTTCTCAAATGCGATGTTAGATTTCTTGAGTGTTTGGAAAATGTGTAATTCCCCCATCACAAATGAGAACGCAGCAACCAGTATCTGGAGAGTCAAAAGCAGAGATAAAAAAGGCAGCAGATACTGGATATCATTCAACGTGATTATGAATTCAAACTGCTTTCAGTAAGGAACTACATCAATAAGGATAGTCAATTTTTAAGTAAAGGAGTTAGTTCCTCTGCAATGATATAAAAATTAAGTGCAATAGCCTGACCCAGAATGGACCTACACTTCCTCTAGTCCCCCTGGGCTATCTCAGATCTGTGTGGTTAACATTACCCATAGCTCTATTTCTCGAAACAATTTCCTTCAAATAAGTAGATGTAGTTAACTTTCTCCTTTCTCTTCAGGTGAACCACTTTTAGAAGGCCAGCCTAGCTCTTTTTTTGTTTCTGTGGCTGTCTTTCTCCATACAATTGTTTAAAATATACTGGTTTCCTTTTTCAGGTTGAAGGGGGTTGTATATTTAAATTTCTCACGCCTGTTAAAGCTTTAGAAAGTATCGTTTACAAAGTCAATACCTAGGAATGGAAAACATCTTATAAAGTTTCAAACACATTCTGGCCATATTTAGAAGGCAATGTGACTTTGCTCGCCATCCATAAACTACATGCTAATAGAAAGAGTTTGCTCCATTTCGATCCTGCTCTGCCAGCCGTAGCTGTGATCGTAGATAAGTGTGAGACGGTGATTGGCTTACGTTGCACGTTATACCCTCTAACCTCTGACTTTGAGGACATACGATAACAAGCATGAGTGAGCTCCCAGAGGGACAGTGCTAAGGGCTGCTGTGGATTAAACGTTCTCAAGCATGACTTCTTCCAAAGCAAAGAGCAGCAGAAGAGCTACAAGCAAGCTGCAGACTCTGCCGATTAAGAGCCTTGAAGGATTTTCCTATCCCATCTTGTCGAGCTACTTACTGTGCAACCACCAAAAATCTGCTTTGACTGGAGATCAAGTTTGCTATTTAAAGATCAGCAACAGTGGGGAAAGGCTGAAGGATGTTTGTTTCACTTTGTCCTTCCACTCAAGCTGGATTTTTGCTAATGTTTTAGGAATGCTTCCTTATCGGGATTATAAAAAAATAAATATAGAAAGCATTTTGGCAGTCAAAAAAGGAACAATATAGATTAGAAAATGATTTAGTACCTTATTTCTTTAGCTAACTTAGATCGCCTGATCTTATGAGCATTTATCCACATGAGTAATTTGCCTGTGTGAAGATCTTTGTTGAAATCAATGGAAATGTTCACATAAGCAAAATTATTCATGTATCTTCAGATTCAGGGCTTAGTTTCCTAACGTTAAACTTAATAAGAACAGATTGTTTCCTTTAAAGCTTATTTTTCAGTGAAACACCACTCTCCTCTTCAAACTGTCTCCAAAACTTAAACGGAAAGGTTTAACTTTGATGAAAATTCTTGAATCGCTTTACTGCTTGCTAACAGAAAGAGTTTTTTGCATGCAGCTCCCCTGCCAGCCTTAATTGAGACTGTAAGTAATTCTCAGCAGACTTATGGTTGGTGACTAGCTTAGCATGTACATGACATTTTTTTTTAACATTTTTACAAGCATAGAAATCTATGTAGTCCACTGAAACCAAAGGGTCTGTGCCAATGCCTAGCAGTCACCTGTGGTGACTGTGGTGGTAACCAAAGGCTAGCAGCCTAACAAGTGCAGCAAAAGGATGAAACAAAACTAGGAAAAAAAACTGATGAAATACGTAAAAAAATAAAAATGAACACTAGACCTGCATAATTAATAAGTTGATCAAACAAATCATAGAATCACAGAATCATAGAATCAGTAAGGTTGGAAGGGACCTCAGGAGATCATCTAGTCCAACCTCCCTGCTCAGCAGGGTCACCTAGAGCATGTTAGACAGGGTTGCATCCAGGTGGGCCTTGAAGATCTCTAGAGAAGGAGACTCCACAACCTCTCTGGGCAACCTATTCCAGTGCTGTGTCACTCTCACAGGGAAGAAATTCCCCCTCACGGTCAGGCAGAACTTCCTGTGCTTCAATTTCTGCCCATTGCCTCTTGTCCTGTCACACGGGACAACTGAAAAGAGTTTGTCCCCATCCCCTTGACACCCTCCCTTCAGGTACTTATACACATTGATAAGATCCCCCCTCAGTCTTCTCTTAAATCACCCTAAACAAAATAGTTACCCAAGAGAGATAGGAAATGAGAATTTCTGGGAAGTCCACCAGGGACATCACTATTGCTATCGATATAATTTAGGTTATGCTTGGCTGTTAGGATGGTAGGCAGGTACGCAGCCCCCAAGTTTATAATTCAAACGTTGTGAAGATGTGAATTCTGGCAATCTGGGTTTTCCACTTTGCTTGTGAACACCGCTGTAATAGCTATTCTTAAATACGCCCTCTGGCATTTTAAAGGGGAATAATATGCTTTATATTATGAACCAGGGTGGAGTGTGATGTGCTTCATGTTTCAGAAAGAGTTCCAGAAACTTGGGCTCATTACTGACTATTCTGTGACAACTTATTAACACTTCTAGGTATGAATGCTTAAGGCAAAGTAGAAATGAAAAACATGACCCCGTTCGCTAGCAATATCTGCACTTGGATACCAAGCTGATGATTTCAGTACACTATTCTACACACAATTTTGTGATACTTAAACTCAAAAAAAGCAAAACAAACTTAAAAGTCACCTAACAACAAAAGGAGGTTAGACTGCATTATCGTGAGGTCCCACTTGGCCTAAAAATGTATAAATGTATGAGTGTGTTTGTAAAATTCAGAATTTTTGTGAAGTCTAAATGTGTATTTTAAGATAAGTAACATGAACATTTGGTAAGCCTCTTTTAAACCTATTGTTAGGGGTGTGGATGTATACATGTATTTATAAAACATGCAAAATACATCCTATCTCTTGTTTTACCACGAAATTAATGAAAGTTGCAAGTAATGACTTCCATTCTAAACAGTGAAAATGTTTAGAAGCTTCAGCCATTTCTTAGAGGATAGACGTATCTATCTGGAGTAGCATGTCGACTTAACCAGGGGACATTTTTTTGCTTCGATTGCTTCAGGTTTTCACTCGTTTAAAATGATGAGAATCATTTGGGCGGTAAGAGTAGAACCTGTTTTAGCAGAGAAGCTGCATTTCTAAATGTTCTCTTTCCCAGCATGGCAGAGTAATACAAATGCCTTTGAGTCTCTCCAGCATTTTCGCAGAGAGTATTAACTTAGATCCAAAACTCTATTTGGCCAGACATTTCAAATCCACAGAGAAGAGATCTGAAACGCCTTATCCGAGCCTGATAACTATCACAGCTACATTGTGGTCTTACTCCTAATTTAAACTAGTGTAAAGGAAAGGAGAACCAGTCTCGTCGTGCTGATAAAGTTTTAGCAAAGTGAAACCCAAAAAAGTCCTTAAGATGCTTTTAGCTTGTTTGTTTGCTTGTTGTCTGATGACATAAGTCAAATGCCCATTTTATCTTTATTGTTTTTTGAAATGGATATTTGTCAGGGCTTGCCAGAGCTTTGCCAAAGGCATGTAGCAAAACCACATAAAATTCACTCAGTTTGATGTTTTCTTTATAAATGCTTTAAAATCGGCTTGACTCTGTCCCAAAGGATCGTTAAAGTTCCTGAACTTTCTGGGGCAAGCGCGACCAAATTCAAAGCAAATCTGGGCTTGATTTATGGTTCTGATTGGAGACCAAGGAAAAGTCAAATTTACAGTCTAAATTTTATGTTGAGTTTCTTGTGCTCTTTCAAATCTGAAACTTGAAGCAAACATCAGGGGGTTGGAAGTCTGTGAACACTGAAACCATTGCTGGTATGATACTCAGCTGGTGAAAACTGGCACAGCCCCGCAAGCCCCCCAGCGACGTGCACATGCTGAAGACTTTGCTCCAGTGCCAAATGAAGCAGTAGGTTTTGTTGTTTTCTATTAGCAGGGTCTAAAAGATGAATAAAGTGACATTTGAGCAGGACTAAAATTGAGGTTTTTACAGGAGTAGGGCTGGTAGGACGTAAGTTCCTAACCACTCCAAGCGTTTTGAAATTGCCTAGGCTAAAGGTAAGACCATTAATTACCACCAGAGATGTAATCATGAGGAATTGTTTCTGGTAAAAGGATCGTGACAACTCTCAAAACTTCTGAACTGCTTAGGAGCATCATCTAGCCATTTCAAGATGTAAACGGCAAATGTGTAAAACGTGGTGAGTGACTCCGGATGTCGGCGCTCTGCTGTTGTCACTCTTTATGGATGGATCTCATGGAGAACAATGGCTGCAGCAGGAGCCACCGGGAGGAGAGCCAAGTGGAAATATCATATCTCAGCCAGCGTTTGCTGCTAGTCTGAAGTCTCTGTGCCTTGCCATGACTTCATGGACAGAAAGTGCATGTAACAAAGGAACAATGCTTTTTAGGCTTGGAAGAGTAATGCTCGTTTGTATGCAGAATAGTGCGACTGGACAACGAACTCCTTGTAAGATCATGGAAAAACTATGGTGCGAAGGTCTGTAACACCATTTTGCTGCCAGCCCCTGGCCCAGCTTATTGTAGATTTTATTTTAAGTGGTTTCTGAGAGTTTAAATGTTTACTTTGTTTTAGCAGGAATCACCTCTATGTCAACGATTTTCTGTAAATTCTAATCTTTGCTTTGCTCCAACTTTCATATCCTGAGATGAGTTAATTCCAAGCCAATGAGCCTGAATCAGTGTTTTTCTTGGAAAAAATTACATTCCAAATCACCAGCATTTCCCTTGCCATAAGTGTTGTTGTGTAGCACAATGAGGAAGTGTGTTTGTAAGAACCATTTGCTCATACAGGACCATACTGGTGGGAAGACTGTGATGGCTCAAGTGCTGTAGTGAACTTACTCTCAGGAGTGCAGAGTTGCTCAGCATTGATGCTACATGTGAATGAGTTACATACCTACAAAGAGTCCTTGTACAAAGCCATCCAAGTCATCCTGGAATTGCTACAAATCAGACAGGTAGAAAAGGACCTGTCAAATAACATGCTTGGGACTCCATTTTCATCCTCCAGGCAGCTCTTTTGGGTAGGTTGTACATACACAAATACACACATCTTTCCTGGTGACAGGGAGAAGTGCACTTTGTTTTCCAGCATCCCAGGCCAGCAGCCACAGAAGGGCAGAGCTTTGCTCTCCTCCTGAGACTGTTCCACCCTGCCTGAATATTGCAATATACTTTGGGTTGAAGAGAGCTCAACTCTCTTCTGTTGTAGCTCTGTTTGTTCAATACAGTGAAACACACGACTAATGCTTAAGTAGTGGATTAGCAGGGAACCCAGTCGGTAGCCCGGGTGTGTTTTCTGCTTTTTTCTCTCTTCCTTCCACTCAGAATTTCTTCCAAAATTGACACAACTTCTGGAGAAGTTGGTGTCCTGTCAAAAAAGCTTCCTAAGCAATCCTCCTCACTAGTAGGAAAGGCCAGCTGTGAACGACCGCCTTCCTGGGAGACAGGGCTGCACACCTCAGATGCACAAGGACTCAAGCTTACTGTTATCTCATACAGTTTAACCTGCGTCGCATTCATAATCAAACAGCTCCTCTGCACATATGCTAATCATGTCATCTATACATGGTCAGAAGTTTAACTCAGGCTGAAATTCCATCAAACCTTGCATCCTGCTTCTGAAAACAGCCAGTCGCTGCTGCCTTGGGAGGAGTATATGAACAGGGCAGACTGGTACTGTTTTGCCTCCAGAATATTCACCCAACTTCCATTCATCTGGTACTCAAGTGCTTCCTGAGCATGGTGATATCTTTGAAACTCTGACAGATGTTTCCTCTATAAGTGTGTCCAGATCAGTTTTGAACTGATGTGAGGGTCTAACAGCTAGGCTTCCCTGTGACGAGCAGTTTCATAGCTTAGACCCCTGCACAACACTGCGAGGGCTTCAGACCGTGGAGGGGCATGCCGTTTGCAGCTGGATGTGCCACCCCACCGGCAGAAGTGGTGCCAACCTCTGTACTTTGGCTCAGTGCATTGTGCCAATGTTGTTATAGCCAGGTAGATGATCTGGTACTGCAATCTGGGAACAAGCAATTGGCTAAAATAAAAATTAAATACTTTTCATTTCACTTTTTGCTCCAGGAAATCCATTCCTTGCTGCAGGTTTTAAGGGCACTTCCAGGTATCTAAGTCCTGCTTGGTTTGACAGGGCAGTAACATTGCAGTTATTGCAGAAATAAGTTAGCTTCTGGGCGCTGATCAGAGAGCTACTCAAGATTTTTTTCAGCTGTACCATCACTTACAGCACTGTTTGACAGGGTTTTTGTGAATTCCTTTGGATACTTGGTATACCGAATTACACCACTGCTAAATTGTGTGGTGTATTATCAGGGCTGTTCATGTGGGTTGATAGGAGGAAGGATCTTTCTAGAGGCTCTGAATAGTCAGCAGGTCAGAAGAAAACAATGAATTAACACAAGATGGGACTGTCCTCATATGAGATGCTTCAGCATCTCCACTAGCTCCCAGTAATCAAATTAAGGCTGCCAAATCTCTTGTTATTCTCGCAGATCTCTGCCGTCCACTAAAAAATAACATGGGGGAGAAGAAACAGGAGCAAAGGGAGGTATACAGGAAAACCTTGCATATGCCAAATACAAATCATGGCCAGTGATTATCAAACAGGTATGATGCCTTCTGCCAGGCCTACCGTGAACCTGCAGAGATTTGGCCTGTCAGCAGTTAACATAGGGTGTGATTTGTTTTGGATGCTGAGGGAGGAAAATTTCACAGCATCCAGAACACTTTTGTTCAGACAAATTCAGGACTTCTGCTGTGAGACAGGATACAAGTGTACCCCGATTATGCCGTGCAGGGAATGCACTGAGGCCTCTGAAAAGGAAAGATTGCATGCTAAAAACAAATGTGTTAATTGAGTTCTGTTAAATAAAACACCAGGCTGCTGAATACATCCATATGAGAGATCTGTTGGTGTTTCACTAGAAAAGCAAGTTTTCTATCCTCTTCTTGAACATTTTGTTTTTTTCAGCTATCCTTCCGAGTATATAGACTTTCCTGAGGGTCAGAATAGTCCACAAGCTGCACAAGGCATGCACAGCTGCGTTAGTGTGTCAGCTTGGGCAAGCATGACCCTAACACAGCCATGTGGCTTCCAGACGCAGGAGACACATGCCCAGCCTGGATGGCAATGTGGACAGGTTTGTCCACTGCCACTTGTGTAAACAGAAGACCCTCCTGTCCCAGAGCCAACTGTGTCATTTCCAGATGTGAGTAGGACCTGCTGCTCTTTGCCATCTACTACCTGGAGGCTGCTGCCCATTTCTTAATCCGACATCTGGCAAATTCAGCAGGGTTGACCCAAGCTATTTAATTTAAACAAGCTCATTGCCTCATGTCTGACTTAATTTTGGGAGAGCCTACCAGGCCAGCTCTGCCAGGAGAATTCTGGGGACGCTATATTGCAGGAGAGGGCAAATGAGAAAGGTATGGGAGAGGTGGGAAACCCAGAGAAGGCCAAATTTTGCAAGAACAAGAATAAGTTGACAGATGCAAACAGCTATTTTCATAGCTCCCTTCTGAACCTTTTACCACAACACCACCAAGATTTGGGTTTTAAAGGAAACATTAATGCTAAACATAAAACATTCTTTTGTATCAAATTTAGTAGCTGGTTAATTTTCAGTCTCTGAATATAATACAAATCATTTGAGCTATTTGGCATGAATCATGGCCTAACTAACATTTTTGGCATTTTTAGGACTTTTAAATAATAGAAATGGTATCTGAATGGTAATAGGAATAGGCCAGTTAGAGGAAAAGTACTTTTAAGGCTTTGGAAAGTTAGCAAAAGTTTCCAAAATGTCAGAAGATATTAAAATTTTGAAACTGACTGAGGTCTTATTTTTAAAACTATGTCAGAATCAATTTGCCCTTCATCTGTTTTTTGTCTCTAATGCTGCTGTCGTAAGTTAGGCAGACACAAACGTTTCAAGTCAATATACAGTGTACAGCTCCCTGCTTCCATTTCCATGCAAGTCTATTCAGACTAAATCTCTTCAGCTAAGGTATGTTTCTCCAAGGAGTGTTTGTAACGCTTGACATTGTTACATCATCATTAAAAATCTCCATTTTTACTGATGTGAAAAACACATTTTGGAGCTTTCTAGGCCATTTACTTTGTTCGCGCTGTGGATATACGGTGACAGTCGTCCCTCCCAGGCAATGACTTGCGTAACTGGATCCAACGAAAATTTTTCAAACTTTATTGGCCACGGAAAAATTAAGTCAATTGGTTAAAAAGAAAAGTGTTAATTATGTTTATTCTGGCATCCTAACAGTGGAGAATTATTAATCATTAAGATCCAAAAACATAAAGTTTGCTTTTATTTTTTCCTTAGCAAGATGTCGCCAATTCATTAAACGTTATCATTAGGTTAAAATAAGTCCCAGTAAGATTGTTTTTTCCTCTTCTTTTAAAATGATTTTCCTCTTTCACTTGCTGCACTCCGTCAAAATAGTCACTAACGTACTCCAGAGGGCCTGAAAAGGTTAAAAACACTTTTTCTTCTTATCTAGCATAATTTCTCAGGGGTCCTAAGGATAGACACTAGTATCTTGAACAAACTTCCATCGATTTTGTCCTGTTTTGGATCAGACTAAAGCCACGGAAAATTGCAGACTCGTCTCCCCTTTCGTTCCAAAGGCCGTGACTTGTAAAGCCAGCCACACTTGGCCTCCTCCTTTCGCAAAGCCTATCAAGAGCACGGAGGCTGCTCTGCGCACAGCCCCATTTCGAAGGTGGTAAATTCACAGATACGACACTAATGAGTCACGATTGTTGTGCTGGGGCTTCATTCTCTGCTGAAATGTTTCCTCTTGAGAGCAATAGCAGAGGTTTTGTAGGGAAGCAGCCTCCCTCAGCCTTGCCGGTAATCAGGACTTGTTGCAGACAGCACTTGCAATTCTGGCATGCATTCCCTGTTTGACTGGCCCCAGGTTATCTTTCAAGCTAGATGTGTACTATAGTTTTGCTAACAGAAGGTTGGCACCATTCCTTGAGCTCTGTTTTAATAACATCAATATAACTACTGAAACAATATTTTTATTCCACTGATGTACATAAAAATGCATTGGCCAGGGCTGCCAGGATTCTTTTCACCTCTTTCCCAGATGATGCTACTAAAGAAGAGTTAAACTGAGAGTATCACCTGCTTGCAGGCTCGTTGCTCCTTGGATTTTGGCTTCATTGAAGAGATCACACTTCCCTTCAAACATGCTGGAAAGGAACAGAGAAATCACAGGCTCCCATATGAGCTAACCTAGTTTGATCCATGCAATAACACAGTCTTTGGCGATGCACTCATACTGCTGCAAAATATTGAGGTACTCCACCGAACTTTAAGCAAGCTCATCTAGGAAATGGGAGCAGTCTAGTAAAGACAACACAGGCTTATTTATGCTGCTAAAAGATGGCCCCATTTTAGCTAGGGTCTCCCTGCTAGATGTTCAGGATATGTCACGGTTTTACAGTGAAATTTGAGCATCTGGGGTAACACTGCCTGTAGATCTGCATTGCTCCTACTGCAAGGCACTGAAAGGGCATGGTCTCCCTTTCCTTTCTCTCTTTGCAAAAATGTCATATCATTTCTCTTTTAAATGTTTGGAGTGAATTGGGCCATTGTGCTCTCTGGCATGCTTTCATCCTGGTACTGGGTGAGTGCAGAAGGAGGGTAAGTGTCACAACTCTCCAGGCCAGATGTGTGATATTTTTCAGTTATTTAGGTTAGATGTTAAAGCCCACAGTGCAGACCTAGCTCAACCATACCAGCACACACCAGATGAGCCAAGAGTCTTCAACAAATGCAATAGCTTCATCCCCGTGAAGATGTATCACCCAGAGTGGTGGTCAGCAATTGTAATTCCACATCGACATAACTGGTCTGACAGCCCCCAGTGAGGACATAATTCAGTGTTATATTAGACAATTCACAGCAGAGTTAAACCATGACCTTTCCTTCCTCCCTCCCCTCCTTTTTCCCTGAGGGGGAGGCTGTAGGGCTGTATCTGGGAATTAGAAAGCCACATGGTTGGTGACCCCCCGGTGCCAAGAGTGTCATGAAGAATAAACCATATGTTGTGTCTTTGCATGTTGGGAGGTCCTTGCCCTGGACACCTCACAACTGTTTTTCAGCCTGCACAACTTAGCATGCCCAGGAGAACCATCTAGGAAGCAGAAATGCCTGGGGAGGACAGCCAAAAGGGACTAACCTGTTTGTTTGTTTTCAAATGCAAAGCGATGCAGCCCAGTGTGATGTGCCACTAACCCTGGGTTCACAGCCCACTGAAAAATCATTACAAATGCTGACTGCAGCTGTGCTGTGACAAAATTCATACTTCTACCAGCTGGGAGCCTACTGGCAAATGCTCTCAAGCCATACCAGCAGCCAATGATATCCCTTTCTCAGATAACTGGCAGTCCAAGTGAAAACCAAGGGCCATGAGCTAAGATTAGAACATTTTCACTTCTTAGGAACATGCAGACATGGGCCCATCTGCTCATGGGACCTGGGCCTGGAGCTTGCGCCGCCAGGGAATTGCTCAGCTCCTTCAGCATGAGCTGCACAGGGCTTGTGTGTGATGCTGTATTAACCAGCTGTTTGGGATCTTACAGAAGAGACATGAGTAGGTATCTCCCCCCACTTTCCACTATCCGTCACAGAGCTTTACTGGCTACTCACATTTTTGTTCACTAATTAAAGCTTCTGTCAGGTGCTTTTAAATTATGGCACCGATTACTGACTTCGGATCAAAATTCAGCAAGCTTTGGAAGCTGCCATTTTATTTAATTACTTGCAGTAAATTATTTTGACACCTTCAATTAACAATGTCCTTCACTCAGCCCAGCAACGATGAGTGCAAGGAATTTGCCATTTGATCTGTTTTGTCTGCTAGAAGGGTGCATCGAAAAAAAAACCACCTTTGCATAAATGTAGCAAGAAATTAAGTAGATTCCACCACACAAGTTAGAAAATATAAATCATTTCCTTTATTCTGTTATTAATTCTGTTACTAAAGGCCGGGACACATGTAGACTGGGTTAAACCCTTGCTGCATAGCCAGGATTAGAACTGGTTATTGGTGGAAAGACAGGATGGTTCTCCAATAAATGGATGTTATTATGAGACTGGCCATTTGGGAGCAGGATTGTTGCCTGTGAGCGTAAGTCTTAAGCTTATTTAGATGCTAAACTTTTATCAATATACACCAGTGCTTGCTCAAATCTGAGGTGCATTAGCTCAAGCTCACCAAGCTGAGGATGGTTTCTGTGTCTTGCTTTAATATTTCGGGAAGGAGCATGCTCTTTGAATACACCCGAAGGGAAACGTGCATGTATCGTCTCGTCAACCAAACGCTTGGCTGATTCACCAGCCAGAGCAATATTAAACTCCAGCATTCTCAGTCACTTTAACAGCCTTGTGGGTGTTGATGGTGGAGCTAATTGGCCATGTTCTTTAATTTATTAAAATCATAAATATTTCACTTCAAGGGTTTTCTTGAAAGGGGGAGAAAAGAGGGAGTGGGAAGGTTAAAGGGAGACAACTGCATGAAATTCTTTGGATAATTAAACTTTCTGTAATATGCAGCAATATTTTAGCTCTGTTAAGTGATTTGGTGGCACATCAGACTTGGCATCTCATTCTTTGTCCTGTTTATTTTTAATTATGACTATTATTTTATTTACCATGGATAATTTTGAGGACATGATATGGTTGGCTGAAAAAGCCAAAGAGCACAAAATCATTTCATCATCAGAAGCTTAAATAAGAGCAAAGGAGCAGTGAAGCTGTGAAACACATGGTGTTTGAAAGACATAACATTATAGGAGACCGCTCTAGAACAGTTCTCAGTGTAGCACATGCACAAACCTACAATTCTCTTAAACAGAAGCAATCTGAGACCCACCCTCATTTCTTGTAGCCAAATCTATATATTAATATTTGCTTTCTTAAAGAGAGCATCTTTATACATAAAAACCTGTAAATTTTGCTGTGTCATAAGTCACTTCAAAAAAGCTTTGTTACTCCTATGTTAAGAGTCACTGCAGATGTCTTCAGAGCTATGTCACAGATGTGCAAGCTCAGGGAGAAGGTGATAGCAGCCAAGGAGTCTAAATTTTCTTTCTAGTGTGGGAAGAAAATGATTTTCTGTCCTTTGCCATTCTCACATGGCTACAATGGAAGAACTGCCTAATGCTTCAGGGGTTGACTTAGAATATCAGAGACCTGTATTTTAATCCTTTTTTTTCCTGTGGATGTTTTCTATGCCTTTGGGAAAGTCACACAGGTTCTCCATGGGCCCCAGAAAAAACATAAATGTGGTGCACGCTGCAAGATAACTGCCTAAGAGCAGGCTTTCCCGGCAGAAAACCCAGCTGTCGTATGGACGGGGTGTGAATCTCGTCCAGGGGGCTGCCATGGTGCATACCACGGGGCTGTGCAAACAGAGCTAAGCATGCCCGTGTCCCAGCTGCAAAATGAAGATGGATCCTGGCCCTGTGAAGTGAGATGGAAGGAAAGGGAACATGAGGGAAAATAAGGATTTGGGGGGGGGGGGAAGTCGTTGTAGTGCTTTTTATCAGCTGCAATGGCCTGTGGCCATTGTAAAGCACAGAGGAGGAGGAGGAGGAGAGGAACTGATCCCAGAATGTGGGAAGCAAGATAAAACAAATGGAAAACTCAAGGCTGAAATCCTAGCTCATTCCATCCCAGCTCTGGCTAAACCCAGAGATGCGATTTCCCGCAGGAGCAGATAACAGGCAGAGAGAAAATGACACTAAAATACCTGGGATTACCTGCTATCCTCTCCCCCTTCAAAATATTCCCTCCATCCATCCCCCAAGTGGGAGATGCCGGAGATATATGGCCCATTGTCCGCGGGTGCTGCGGCAGATGCAATCTGTTCCTCATTGTCTGGTAATAGCTTGATTATCTAGGGGCGAAATGCAGAGTGGTTGCGCCCAACGAACCATGAAATTGCCACTGCTCTGAGGAACGATTTATCATCAAGTCTTTAGAGTGAGGAGGGCCAGCAGCACGGTGGGAGATGGGCAATGAGTATTCACCCAGAGCCTGGCTGCTGGAATGTGCACTGGGACATCCTGCCCTGAACTTTGCAAGGAGCAAGTGAACCCTGGAAGACAACGAACAGGGAGACCTTCCCGGGGAATTTGGTGTGCCGAAGCTCTCCGAGATAAATGGCTGCAAAGTCTGAAGAATACATTAGGAACGTTGCCTGAGGAAAATGGCTGAGACGTTCTCACTTCCTCTTCAGCAGAGAGGCAATTTGGGTAAACCCATTAAGCTTTAATTCCACTGGGCTCGGACCATGTATTTTGTGTCAAATCCATGTTTAAAATCCAAGCGACCAACTTCTAGAAATGTACAAAGAATCTGGACATGGAAGGGCCTCCCATCCCCAGGGCAGATTCCATTTTTAATGACCCTGGCCCCTAGCTTAGGAACTAATTTATAAACTAAATCTAATTCCTTCTTGGAAACTGCTGTCCAAAGCCGTTCCTGCCAGGAGTTCCCACCGAGCGAAGCTGAGGACAGGATCCTTCCCTGCTCACTTAGCCGCGATGAGTGAGCTACCCCACTGGGTCAGGTATTCATCCCAAAGTCCTGAAGCTTATCTAAATGTCTTTGCTCTCATCACCGGGCTGGAAGCAGAGGTTTAGTTACCCTCGAGCAGAAATAGGTCCGGGAGCTCACAACATGTGCTTCTTGTGCTGGTCGACCCTAGTAAATAGGTCAACGTATCCACACCGCAAAGGAAGAAAAAAATGCTGATTTCAGCTGAACATTGCTTAAAGGTATGAATCCATCCTGAGTCAATTTAGCTGAGTTTCCCACCACTGGCTGCAGGGACTGATATTTTGTCTAATATATGTCAGCTGAACCTGCACAGCAAGTGAGCTGGATAGACCAGGCGAGCTGACATTTGTGGGGGCAAAAGACACTGCAAATAAATAGAGAGAACGGGTTTTATGCGCTCCTCCCTTCCAGCTCAAATCCCGGAGCTACGAAACTTGATACAGGGAACCCTATGGGGCCTTAGAGGAAAGGAATTTCCTCCCACCCATCCTGGGTTCAGCCTAGCTCCTCATTTTTGTTACTTTAGCCTATGGCCTGGAGAAGCGTCTGCACATTTTCTGCCTGGAGACCCAGCTCACCCTAACCTCTGGCTCCTCTTCCACCTCGCAGAAAGGCCATCTGCAGCCCAGCGGCTCCTATGGCGCAGACCCGAGAGTGTCCCTGTGCTGCCCCACGAGAGGGGGCAGAAAATCTACCAGGAGCAGGAATTTCCTCCTGTGTGCATAAATACCAGAGCACGAGAAAAAGGGATCCCATGCGAAGATGCTGCTCAGAGAGCTCTAAAAACTCCCAGGAATACAGCTCATAAGGTTTTCTCTGCATTATGTTACTTACTGAAGTAAAATCCCCATAGATAGCTTTTCAGTAATGAGGAATTGTAAATAACTGGGGCTCAGGTACTTCAACTTCTGCTGTAACGAAAGCACTGGTATGTGTTGCCCTATTAAATAAACAGTCATTGCCAAATCTCTGGCTGGATTGTAACAGTCTCTTCTGCTGAATGTTTTATTAACTGGCGAAATGATGAGATTTTATGGCAATTCCAAATCTTGTGATGGTCTGAGTAAATCAGATTTTTTGAGTAAATCAGATTTTACAAGACTTGGCACCTCCTTATCCCATTTCCATCATCCAGAGAGTGACAGGGTTGAATTTTACCCAGAGGAGAAGTGTAAGATAGATCCTTTAATTTCTCTCTAGCTTTTCAGTGCGTGGGGTTATGTTTGCGCCGTAGCCTGCTGCTGCGTGATGAAGATGTATTGCAGGCTCTGCATATAAGAATACTGTCCTCTGTTGATCAGAAAGGAAACAACTGCTGTTCCTACACCAGAAAACACTGGCAAAAAATCCCCACTAAAATCTCTCTGTGAAAATCAAGCTGCTTTTGATAATTTCATTTTGTGGCTGTTTGAAGCTTGGCATACCTTTGAAAAGCTGACTCTAAGCACCCAAATCTCTATATATACTGAAGATTGGGGGCTCCTGCATCATTCACATAAACCGCATACCTTAGCTACCCCTATTTTTTGGCAAAAGTAGTCATACGTGTGATTGATCTAGAGCTCCCCATTTATTGGTAGTTAATCCTATTGTGGGCAGAAAAAAAATATCCCAGCCCCTTGAGATAACCTCTGACTGATGCTGCAAAAAATGAGAACGTATCGAAATAAAAAGGGAGGTGAAGTGAATCCAAATGGGCAAAAGAGAGTGCATTCTGAAGACTCTAGGTATTAGACACCGCATGGACTATGCAGGGTAATCCCTAGAGCATTTTATCCAGATGCACTGAAAACAGCAGCACTCAGCTCTTCCCTCGCCGCATGGCCCCCAGCCCCCCGAGCAGCTCCCTTGGATTTTGACAAGAACAAAAACTAACCCCAGGTTAATATACTGGGAAAATACAGGCACAAGCAGCTGAGTCAGTAGCTGTGTATCATCACCACAGCCTGTCCAAGGGCGCACGCAAGGGGCTGCTACTCCAAAACAAGGCGAGAGGGAGGATGCGTTGGCACCAGGCAGGTAAGGAATCGGGGTGAAACAGAGGAATATGCAGTCATCCTCTCCAGCTTCTTCAAATATCAGTCTCGAAGGGGGTACACCTTCTTCCACCACCCCCAGGGTTGTCCTCTTAGGGGTTTCTTACTGTGTGGTTGCCATGGTTGTAGTGAGCAGAACTGTAACGCAGAAGAATTGTTGCCTTAATACTCAAAAACAGGAGACAAACTGAGATCTTAAAGGAAATCCCAACTCTGGGTCCTTTTCCTTTGTCACTTGGTGTCACAGCATCACAATTCGGTCTGCAAACACAGAGGGTAGAAACTGCCTTAAAAAGAAAACAGAATAAAAGGCGGGATCCTCAGCACATCAGTGCAAGAGCTGGAGCTTTAAGACAGGTACCATATGTTGCGAGACTCGCTAATCAAATCACGCAAATTAGCCACACAGCACATCTGAGGTTCAGCAGCTCTCACGTTCAGAGATGTTTGCGTTGAAGGATTTTGGTTTGGCCCAGAGTTGCGAAACGTCGATCCCAAACCGAGTTCAGATTTCAAGCACCACGAGGCATGTTCACGTTGACTGTATGCTTTTCATTTCAGCCCGTCCCCGCATATAATTGAATATTGCTAGTGAGTTTACCTGCTTGGCTCTTCTTTTTTTTGCCGCGAGTCGTCGAATCCGGCAGGTTTGCTCACCCATTAGCCTCACGCTAAGCTCATTGCAGGCCTCCCCCCTTGGGATATCGTGTTGTTTTACCTAGATGTGGCAAAGAAACCGATGACGCCATCATTTAGCGCTCTCTAGTCGGGTCTTGCTCTAAATTAGTCACTTGAAAGCAACAGCCCAGTCAGCCGAGCAGTCAGCTGGCAAGAAACTCTGGGAGAAAAATTTTCCATGTGCTATTTTTAATATGAAATGGGTCTGAAAGCAAAGACTGGGATGGACTTTCTTAGCAAAGAGGGAGGTACAGATGCCAACTGTCCCTATTTAGGAAGGATAGTTTCTATTTTTTTAAAGCAAAATATCTCTTATTTTTCCATTCTGTCCTTCCTTTGAAAGCTCTCACGGTCCAAAATATTTTTCAATGGACTTTAAAGGTGTGCCTCTATTTCTCTCTCCTAAATATGCCTATTTATAGCTCCACAAATATCGCTAGCAAGCCTGGAAAAGGGCACAAATGAGGGGTTTACTTTTTAACATATGAGTTATGGAACCAAACAGGGACGTCGAGAAGAGCAGGTTGTAGGTGGATCTTGCTGTGATGCTACACAAAACACACAAAAACCCCAGGCTCAACCTGCTCACATCGGTTGTTTCGGACCCATTCAGGCACACACAAAAGTACTGACAGACACAAAAAAAAAAAAAAAAACCTCAAAGAGCACCAAGGTCGTGAAGGACCCTACGATTTCCTATGGAAAACCAGCCAGCATTCTCTACGCAGACTTTGGAGCAAATTTCCCGTGAAGGCTCATGCTCAAAGAGAAACCACTTAACTTTCCCTTATACACACATTTGATGTTGTTCCCTATTTCAGCGCTGTGCTCACTGCCTGTCTGACCTCAACGGATGGAAGAATCTTTCTACTCTCTCTTACCAGGCAGTGCTGTTTCCCAAGATTACTATTTTACTAAAAGCAACTTCTCTGGTTTGCTGCACATATTGCTCTGTTGTCCACTCACTGAAATCTGAAATTTGAGCTGTTTTGACTGGACACTGTGGTCCCTCAGGGCTGTCTTGTGTTCTGATTGAGTGCAATCATTTAGGAAAAAAACATTCCTGATGCAAACACTCTTGATTGTGAATGTGAAATTCTTCCTCTGTGGAAATCCCATGGCTGCTGCAAACTTGCTGCTCCCACAGACTTTGCTGCCAATAGACTCCTTTTAAGGAACCATAGCAGAAAACAACAGCAAGGCTGTAAGCGTATTTATCTCAAACGTCAAATGAACAGTCATGTATCACTTGTCGGATTTGCCCAGTGCCGCTTTACAGTTTATCTGAGCCAAATTTGGAGGTAGTGACAGGAACAAGAATTCAGCTCCGTTAGTTATGTGTAAAAACATGTCTGAGATTTGTAGCTCTGATGAGCCATGAGCAAAGGGGAAGCTGTTGAGGAGAGGAGAGGAGAGGAAAGGAAAGGAAGAGGGAAGGGGAAGGGGGCAGATTTGGGCAAGCCTTTGCTGGGTGCTTCTGGCAGCAGCAGTGCCTGTGCTGGGGTCCCTGCTCTGTTGCTGTCAGCTGCTCTGCCGGGGTTAGGATGGGAGATTGGGAGGGGGGTGTCTAAGGATCCAAATTCACAGCGTGCAAAAACTGGAAAGGCCCAATCTGACACTGCAAAGCAGGACAACATCCACGCTCATGCCTGCAGAGATGCCATGGCTCCCCTGACAGCTCGGCACCAGCAGATCTCAGAATTGCTCAGTTTTTAGCCACTTGCACATGGATTGGTAGAGATCCGTCTTCCTTTGTAAACAGTAGCATAAAGAAAATAAAAATAAGAACTTGTGCCTATGACTAGGAGACAAGCCAGAGCAACCTTCCTTGGCACCGTATAAGCCCATGGGATTGTAAAGTCTGTGAATCATATGTAGTAATTTTAAGTAGCTATGTCATGGGATAGACCAAAATACAAGGCAGCTCCATCGATTTCGACGGATATTCCTAACCTAAATTATAGAGGTAGTAAAAATCCACTGGGAATATATCCCAATATTGCTTTTAATGGTACTCTATTATGTTGGGAACTGTGCATACCATGCGCTGAAATTTTTCAGGACAATTCAAAGCTATAAAAAGTTGCTACACGGTAGTAGTGTGATGAACCTCATGAATCGTTAGCTAATTTATTTGTTGTTGTTTCTTTTCAAGACAACAGTCACAACATGATGCTGTTTTGAAGTTGCTAGGTTCCCACAAATCATGCAAACGTATCTTTTTCTCCCTCTCTCTTTCTCTATCATTTTTTTATGCATTCCTCAATGTTAAACATAGCCAAATGTATTTTTTTTCTTAATCTGCAGGGGGAAATGACAAACTCTGCTTGCAGGCTGAGATCTTTCGCCAGCTTTCAGCTGGAATGGATTTCCGTCACTTTGTTTAACCCCTAGCAATAACTGTTTCTTTTCTCAGTGTCTAACAATAGTTAAAAAAGTAGAATCTCAATAGGCATTTCTTTTAATTTATATGAAAAAAATATTTAAATAATTGTTTGTGGAAATGCAGAATTATTTCCAGTGGTAAAAAGCAGACAAGTTATAGAGTTAAAATTATGCAAGACACTGTCAAAGAGCTGTCCCAGAGCATCTCGAGTCTAAAATACAGTATTTCTTTCTATTGCTGTCCTGGGACAAACTTCACTGAAAGGTGCAATCCTACACATTACAGCAGTTCTCCTGTGACCTGCGAGCTTGTCACAAGTTGGATATTCATTAAGGCTGGCGAGTTAACAGTTCACTTGCTATTTCTGAATGCATAAGCAATGAACCGCTGCCAAACTTGCTGCAGACCGGCGCAGTCTGACAGGCTCCTGGGTTATCATTCGGCTCAAAGTGGGAGTCGGGGAAAAAAAAATTACTTTTTGCATTTTCCCAGCCTTGAGGCCAGGTGTGGGGAGAGCTACTGTCCTGATGAACATTAGAAAAGCCAGAAATCTGCGGTACCTTGCACAAGTCTTTCAGTGCAACTGGTCACCCTGCCCTTGGCCAGCATGTTTTTGGGCCCCTGGGATGACTCTTACACCCCTGAGGATCAGAGCTCGGCCTCCATCTGGTATTTGCGTATTCAGGACTCGCTCAGATCTAGTCGACCCTGTTGGAGATGTGTAACATTTATAGCAGCAGGCTGGGAGACACAGAGCGGGATGGCAATAAACAGCAACGTTTGCTGCACAAGGTACAATAAAGCAATGAGCAAACCGTATTTTATAGCGCTGTTTGCTGGGCAGTCGCCACAAACATAAATTCTCTCGGCATTCGCAAGATGCGTTTTATGATTCAGCAAGACGACACAAAGAAACTAAATAATTTGCCCAAAGCTACAGCAAGTCAGTGGCAGAAATGGAAACAAAATCCCAAGGACCTGATTCCAGTCTCGTCCTCTGACTATTAGCCTATATGTTTTTTCATTATAGAAAATGTTTGGTTAAGTGTTCTGAATTGACTGCAAGCTAAAGCCTAGGAAATCTATGGTTTTCATATTTGATGGAGTGAAATGCACTGAGGGATAATCAAAGCTTTATGTACCAGCCTTGGAGAAAAGCATTTCACAACGCTAAGAAACCTTATTACTTTCATAAGGGGGGGAAATGACTAATGATACACATATGCTGATTCCCTTTCTCCAGCAGGAGCCGTGGATGAAAGTGCATGGAGTATGTGATTCAGAGGCGCAGATACATCTAGAGGGGACTTGCAGCATTGTCAATTGAAGTGCTACATATCTCAAATGCAGCCACAAACTTTCAAAACATTTCCTTTTTTTAAGAAGTTGATGCCAAACTATCTGTTGACAGTGTAAGTAACTGGCAGGAAGTCTTCCTTTTGCAGGTGGATGTTCCCTCAAGCCATGGTTGAAATTAGAGCAAGGTAAATCCAAAGCTGGGGAGGAATCGGGGCCACGGATTACTGTGGGAAGGAGGTTACTATTGATGAACAGTCCCTCTGCCTCTGACACCTTGACCCTGATGCATCCCATTCCTCCTGGGAGGAAGGGGAGATGCCTACAGCAGACTGTCTTAGAGTTACGTGAGGACAACTCCCAGAAAAAGCAAGCTTAAGGAAAAGCCTTTATAATCCAGTGACTACGGCAGGACATACAACAAAACAAAACAAAAAACAGTTTTCTGTGTTTTGCAGCTTGTACTCAGTGTCGGCAGCCTTGTGGCATAACGAGTGGGAGTGTTACTGAAATAACTCTCAGAAGAGGCTCTGCTACGCTGGTCACTGCATGCAGGGAAAGAGCTTTGCAGAGCCAACAGATACAAGCACTAATTACGTGTTCGGGTTCTAACGAACACATCACTTACAATAAGAGTGATATATTTTAGACATACAGATGCGTCATTGTCTGTGCTGCGTAGGCAGGGTTCTTGAGAACTGATGCACACACACATCCACGATGAATGTGCTCCATTACAGCTGAGAAGAGCAGTGGGTTCTTTCTGCTATTGATGTTCTTCGAGGTACTCACACGGATGCAGAATCTGGCCGAGAAGGTTGATGACATGGCTCGTGCATCCTGCTGCTGGCTTCACCTCAAAGAACTTCTGCCCTTTTCTTGCGCATTTAAGCTACAACAAAGAGAAATCATAGGAAAAATAAAATTGACCTTCCTTGCTGGGAAGTATGGAAGAACATGGCACCATTAAAATGCAGTTCTTCAAAGGTGCTTTTTTCTCCTGTTTTCCCCAGCTCAAGGTCTCCTGAAGGTGCTAAATGTTCCTATTTATCCAAGGGGCATTTCTATTGACCACGCATTAATTTCAATAACATTCAGCAATCAGAGTTTTGGATGAGGGTTAGATGACCAGAAGCTGTTCCAAACCACTTCCTGTAGTCATTTCTTTGCATGGTACATGGGGTTTCTGAGATAAAAAACTCTTTCCATTACTATGGAATAAGTAAGGAGAAAGAACTTTCATTGGTACACCTTAGATAACGGTGGGCCTGTAAAGGCATGAAAATTTCCTCCCCTTGATTTTCCCTTTATAAGGTTAATGATTGTTTGGATTTGTTTCTGAAAAGCCCTTTCACACTATCGCTGCTTCTCCTGCTCAAAAGCCTCTGCCAACTCTTAATGCAGTAAAGGGGAGGGGGAAAATTTAATAAAGTTCCTTAAATCTCAGGAAATGAAGCTTTGCCTCTTTAAGTTCCTTTTAAGAATGAATGTTCCACTGTGGCGAACGGAACGCGTGCTGAGGTTTTCAATGCAGCTCCTCTGGACACGTGAATTTATTGATAGCCCGCTCCTTCTCCCAACGAGTTCACAGCGCAGACCCAAAACTGCTGATCTTGCAGCCATCTCGGCTTTTTGCTCCCGTGTCAGCGCTCGGTGGTACACCCCGCGCTCTGCAGAGTTCGCAGCACTCGCGTAGCAGGATAACGACTTCGCCGGCTATGGTCCTCACTACGGCAATCCCCAGTAACGCCAACCAGCTGGGCCGACACGACAGCGCAGAGCCGCCCAGAGTCTGGGTCGCTGGTGGTCACCTACGCCCCGAAGTCCCAAATTCCTCCCTCTGAATTTAACCTCAACTTTGAAAAGTGAGGAGGGAAAGATAAGAAGAAAAGCAAATCCCGTAGAACTGGCTTTGTAGAGAGTATAAGCTGAAAAGGCTTCTCTTTTCCTTTTGACTCCTTTTTTCTGCTCCCCCCACCCTTTTTAAGCACTGCCATTTGTTGTCTCATAAAAACAGAGGGTCAAATCTTTAAAGCCACACAGGCCTCTAGCGGGAATTTCACCTTCTGAGTAAAAAGTTCAAGGATTGCCCTCGTAGTATTTAGGAAAAGAGAAAAAGGAGAGAGATGGTCACTTCTGTCAACACTTAGGAAGTAACAGTTATTCAGCACCATTTTCAGTTCCTCCTGCTTTCAGAGTATGGCAAAGCTGATCGCTGTGAGGTTTCCCTTCTGTAGGCTTTCCTTGGACAGCTCAGCCTAGCAGCAAGTTAACTCACGGGTGGATTTACTCACGGGTGTGTGTGCGGTTCCTATGGGGTACTGCAGCAATAAGACATAACTCCAGGTACAGCTGCGCTGAAGGCAAACAGCTGACTTCTGCAAACCCTCAAAAAACTTGCATGAACTCAATGGATCCATTGCACAGCGATTAGAAGCTCCCTGTCCTGCTGATTTCCTGCAAGTCTGTGTTATCTGCACTCATGCAAAGCAGCTGCACCTCCACCACACGCAAGGAAAGCCACAGGAGATATAGGGTATCGCTATGACTATGGCAGGGGGGATGTTCTACATTTGAGATTTAACATTTTGAATTTAACTATTTTGGGATTTTGCTGTGCTGCTGAAATGTAGGTTAATTCTTGCTTCTCTGATTCTCTTACAATAAAATATGATACAGTTTTCATCTAAGATTGCATTTAAACAGAAAAACTACTCATGTCTTTGTTGGTTCCTGGGTCATGCCTTTAGAAAGCGAATGTAAGCAGAGGAAAAAATTAGAATATAATCTGAATCAGCAGAAGTGCAGAGCCTTAGTCTGAACTGGAACAAAATGGACTGTAGACATCTAGCTATCGACTATATTTAAGGTTACTCTTACTCCACAATCCAATTAATTTCGTAGTTTATACCACTAGCTTAGGCAAGATCACCCAATCATCTGGATGCCTATTTACAAAAAACCTTTACATTTCTAAATAAAAAGCCTTCATAATATCATTTTGACCAATGCCTTCATTAATAATCTATTGCACTGTCCATCAGCCATATAGACTGTATTCCTCTGCAGCGTGCCAGAACTACCACCAGCGCACAAAGATCTCCAGTACGCAAGGAACTTCCCTGAACGTGCCTGTTGTCACTGTGCTAGTGAGCAAACAGCAACTACAGTGCTTCAACTACTGCCTCTTCTATGGGAATGGATAGCAATGGCATGATCACATTTGCAAGGTGTGCCCTGGGTTGTATTATACGTGGTGCCTGGAGATGGGAAGGGTCCAGCCATGGTAAAATACAATGCCTGAAAGATAGCGTGCATGCTGCAGTGTTCCCAGAAAGACAGTGCAGTATGTGGCTACAGAGGCACAGACGTAATGGAGGGGTGCAGAGGACTTTTCTTCCCACCATCCTGGCTCTGGCCCACAGGTCACAGCCGATTCCTCCCTGCCAGACATTGTGGGCACAAGCAGGCGGCCTTCCTTGGGCCAGCAAGCAGCTCAGCCTGCTTCGGAGGTTCGGAGCAGGAGGCCATGGTGGGTCATCTCTCTTGGGGCAAAAGTATGAAGAATGGGGAGCAAATGAACCAACTGAAAAGCTTTGTCTGAGAGGAGGTTTCACTATATTAGTCCCGAAACCTGGAAGATCTCCTAACCAAACAACACGTAGAGACTGGAGAAAATAATTTACTGTCCAACAAGGCCCTTACAGTACGACCTTACACAAAAGCTTTGGCCTGGCGAACACTGTAGCCCACCTCTTCTAATGATATTCTTCTAGGAGTAAAACTAGGCCAATTTTACTTGGAACATATGTCACACGAGCTGGTATGTAGTGCGGTTTGAGAATGTCAAACCCACATTCGGGGTGTTACGAGTGAGTTTTATCAAACCAGCATGGCTAACTACTGTATACGCCTTCCCTCCGGGTATTCACAGGGCATTGGGAATGAACTGCAGGGTAAAACAGTCTGTCTCTCACCCACAAGTTTACGTTGTGAAATATGCTCTGACAGCAGCCCAAACTGACATTTGATAGATAGCTGGTGAGGTCAATTAAAAGTGAAAATACAGAGCTTCTCCCTCCCTCCCGTTGCTGTTGAAAAAAGTAGATATCTATAAACCTTAGAAATCTTTGCTTGATAAGGCTTGGAGACTGTTATTTAGAAAGCCAAGATGAAGGAATGTTTCAGTAATACTTCTGATATCTTTTAATACGTCTGAGTGCATAGATTAGCTTACTGGTAGTTAACGATACATGCTTTCTTTCACCTTAGCTTTGGCCCTCAAGCCTCTTGCTGTGTCTCTGAGGAAAGAAACTTATCTTAAAGACTGAAACAGAAGTCACCATCACCTACTAAAAACACTGAGAGTCTTCCTTCTCTCTATCCCCTTCTTGTGTATCCCACTTGTACCAGCTCGTTTGCTCCCTATGTAGCAGCTGGAGTCCTCTGAGAACCACAGGCTGTTTTACCACCCGCAGCAGGAAAAATGGGTGGGAGCAACGCATGCCAGAAGGAAGCCAAGGATGGGGTTGCTACTGGTGGACTTCCCAGGCTCAGAAGGAGAGCGACAGTCAGCCTCGTGGACAGGTTCAGCTGCACTCCCCGAGTCCAGCTGGATTGTCGCTGGCAGCATGGGTTTGGCAGTACGACTATCGAGTTACGTTAATAGTGATGGTACGGCAGAGGAGGCTTTCAGCACTTAACTATCGTTATGGGAGAAAAATGTCTCCTAATGTCAAACATATTGACATTTAAACTTACTCCTCCTTACTCAACACTTTGCAGCAAGCAGCTCCACATCTAACCCCTCTTCTTTCTTTAAACTGTAATCCACAGGCTTGAGGGCATTTGGACTGTGTCTAAGGTTTTCTTGCAATGTAGATGAGCAAAAAAAAAAAAAAAAAAAAGGATTTTCAGAGGGTTTATATTCACCAAAGGGCCCTAAGTCAGCTGAACAAAAAAGCTGAAAAATTACTGCCCTGGAGTGAACAATCCGAAGTTCAGTCTTCCCTTGAAGGTCAAGTTCTCTAAATCTTCATCAGTTCTGGGGTCATGAGCCATTTTTGCCTCAGATCTCTGCGTCTTTTTCAAAGCGTGGTACCCATGTAACGCCACAACAGGTGGATGGAGGAGTGAAATAGTTTTACATGTCTTACATACAACACATCTGGTTTTTCATCTATTGTGAGCTTTACTTTTTTGGACTCTACTGGTCTTGTTTAAGGCACTGCTATGAAACAACTAGCTGCTTAAGGACTCAGTGCTCTGTAAGTGCTATTGTGCTCTATCTAATCCAGTTCCCTGTGGGATTTCAGTGGGAGAAGAATTGAATCCTTATGCAGCAGATCACCTTGAAAAGTTCATTCCCATTTTAGAGATTTTCTAATCCCAGGGAGTCCCTAAATGGAAGGTTTTCCACAGGCTTTAATGGACTTTAAATCAAACTGAAAATGGGACATTTTGCTAGAACCTGTGTGACAAATCATAGAATCATAGAATGTCAGCATCAGGGGGAACTGTGGAAATATTTCATACATGATGGTTTTCTGAGCCAAGCACGGCAGCATACTCATGAACACTTATCTGGCTGCCAGTTGCTGCTGCACAGATTGCCCATAATTTTTGTATCATACCTACCACTGCAACGCAGATGCCCTAGGTATATGTGTGACACTGGGACCCAAAATATGGGCCACTCAATTCCCTGGGCTCAGGCTGGTGTGAGACCACCCAGAAAGAGCTCTACCAAATAAAAGTGACCTCTGTCTCTCACCCCAGAATGAAGATGGAGCTGAGAATTCCACCTATGAGACCTGGTCACTAAAATAAGCAGAGGGTTTCCAACGGAGCTTAGAAAGCAGCTGAAATGTTTTTGTGCCTAACTTCCATCAGTATCAGTCAATTCATTTCAAAAAGAGGGTTTCATATACAGGTATCTGATAGTGTCCTAGATGCTTTCCTCTGCCTGAGACCTTAAAACTAAGCCACCAAAAGACCTCTCAAGCCTCACATCTTCCAAAGCTTCTCTGATGCAGAAAGAGCCACAAAGTCCATTATCTCGGAGAGAAATCGAGGTCTTCTGTATCCTGAATATCCCAAAATGTTCCCTGGGGAGGAGGGTGGTCACGGAGATGCAGGAGGTTAAGTTGTGCTACATAAGGAGCATGCACAGCTCCAGGGGACAAGAAGGGGCCCTCCGCTGCCGCCACATTGCTCACGGGGCAGCGGGTGTTGCTCTCCGTGTGCACAGGTCTCCAGCGTGGCTACCGTCTGCCTCATCATCATCTCGCTCACACATGGTCTCTCTCTCTCTGCCAAGCTGCTGAATTGCTGTACAACACCTTTGCAATCCCAGAGCTCTCATAAAATCACAGTTCTGCACACATTAGCGTCAGGAAAGTCACAATTTGTATATTCCTACTGTTTTTTGACAGCCCTTTTGGGGGAAACCCTCCCAGAATTTGAAATAGAAACATAGTGTATATACTGTCCCCTGGCAACCTCATTTCTAGAAAACCTCTAGGAAGACTCAAAGATCAGAGGGAAAAAAAATACTGATTCATTTAGAGGCCTTGGGACTTTAAACTGTGGACATACTTTCTTTATCTGTGCACTAAACAACAACTTAAGCTAATAATTTGCGCAAGGTCATCTTGCCAAAACATAACTGCTTTTCATCTTATAAATTTAAATCAATCAAAATGCTAAATATACTCAATACAAAATATAGTCTCAGACTCTAGTGGATAGCCCCCAAAAGCATAAATTTGATTGATGCTGTGGTAGAAGTGAAAAAGAAAACACAAATATTCACAAATGCTCATCCATATTAACAGTGTAACCATTCTGAGGTTTGTATGTTTGTTCAGACTCAATAGTCAATTGTCCGGATACTTATGACAAAGGAAAAATAGCCAGATGATGCCAGCTATGCTCAAGTCTATCCGGAGGAACTCTACTGGGCTGAGTGGAGTTCCTCAGGATTTTACGTCAGAATCCACCCTCTGAAATTAAAGTCAGCCCACCTGCTAACAAGCTTGCAGGGTGCTTTTGTTTCTCCCTGCTAAAAGCCTCAGAAATTTTTGATTTAAATTAAAAGGAAAATGCTGGGCAGATCTCCCTTTCCTTCAAGACTACTTATATGAGTGCCAGCACAAGTCATCTTTTGCAATCTTTGCTCAATGTATACACAACTGCCACTGCTGTGAGCAGAGAACATGGGGACCTGGGAATACTTGCGGAAAGTGGTGGGCTGGATCCTCTCTCACAACAAGATTCACTCTCCATGAGATTCAACCACAAAGAGAAAGTCACATACTTCATTAGGATGGTGCTGCTCCAGCACATCTGCCTGGCTTCCAGAACCAGCTGCAATGGGCTGGGCTGGAGCAATGCAAACTGCAGACCCTCTATCCATGCCTGACTGCAATGCCAAGCCTTAGTCAAAGACAGCTGACCTAGACAGGATGAGAAACTAAACAAAACTTTCTTTCAACTGGAAAGAGAAGAAGAAATGCAATCATCTCTTCTTTCTTTCTTTCTTTTTTTTTAGTAATTATTTCTTGTTTCCAAATTCCCGTCTATTTCCTGGTTCCAGTGCAGACATACCATGGGAAAGCCAGTTCTCACAGCATTTGCACAAACAGGAAGCATGTGAATTTTCAAAAGAGACCCTATTTTTATGAGAGTTCCCGCTGAGTTTTGCTGACTCAAGAGACCTTGGCTTAGAATTTAAATAAGCAACTTTTGAGTAACTGAACCAAACCTTTCGGGCTTCCAGATTGCTTATCGGCTGTTCATTTTCCAAAACAAAGCAAATAGCCTGACACAAAATGAAACCTTTTGCCTGCAATGCAAACTCACTACTAGGCTGGTACCAAGAAGACAACCTGCCCTGTCATCACCCGAGGCTATCGGAAAGCTTCGCTCCTCTCCACCCTGACGTTGCGCAGGGCTCCTTAAAGCCGTCAGTGCCGAACGGGATATTTACTCCTGTCCGTGATGAGATAGGGATTTGTTATCTGCTGGGCATCCTCCTTGAGGAGCGCGAGAGCACGTCGCTCTTGCTCACCGTTTGCTGGCTCGGCTGGTTTCCTTGGCCTTTCCAAGGGGCAGCTTCGATGCTCTCCCCAGCAGGTGTGGGAGCATCAGCGGACGCCGGTGGACAGAGGGACCAAACCCATCAGAGCACTGCTCCGGGGACAGAGCACTGTGATTTCTATCCCCAGATGCAAACTGAGGCTTTCAGGTGGGCTGGAATGGGCCAGTGCGCTGGAAAACAACTGGCTTTTTGAAGAATAAGATGAAAGAAGCTTTCTGTGGTTTGAATTCTTTATGCTAATTTGAATAACTATTTCGACCCCTTGGAAATTGCCGCTCTGAAAAAATAAACAGGGCCCATATTCAGCCACTGAACTGGCACGCAGGCCTTTCTCAGGCAAAACCTGGGATGTCTAACAGCAGTTAGCCTTATTCCGGTGCAGAAAAGTGAGGGGAGAGGGAGAAAGAAATGAAGAAAGAAAGAAAGAAAAAGAAAGCGAGGGCTATTTCAGGCTAATTGGCCTGTTACTTGGATTGGGCTGCTGACATTGGGCTGGTTTTAAGTTACATGTAAGCAAGTGAAATGGTATATAAATAATAGCAGAGGGAGAGCTACAGTGGAAAAGCCAGCCAGTGTCTGTCTGACTTGATGGTCTGTTATTCATCAAGTCCTGGTGTGGTTTGTGTCACTTCAGACGCGCTCGCTGGGAGCCAGAGAGCTGCTCTTGGAGGGCACTGGCCCGTCGCGGTGACGGATTAGGGATAGCTCCAGGACCCAGGGGGTGCAGCTGACGCAGAAAAATCCTGAGACACGGGGTCCATCATGAATCACGTCCAGCCCCTCCTGCCACATCAGCTCGGCGTCGGCGTACGTCCTCTCCAAGGAGCTGCAGCTCCTGTGCCAGGACAATCCGTCATCAGACTTGGCCGTCAGCACCAGGGCTATCTCTGGCCCCTCGTTTGAGGTGGCCGATGGATGCGATGTTAGCTTTGCGTTCATTGGAGATGGCTTTGCTCCATGAACAGCTGTCAGAAAGGCCACTGTGTAACTTAACATCTCCGTGAACCTGGTGACCCGGATAAGAAACATTCACATCCTTCCACTCTTTTCCCAGGGACCCTCGGCAGCAGAGCAGCCTTAAGAATTAATAATGAGCTCTAGTCAGTCTGCTACAAGCGTTCACGCAGATCAGCAGCTGAACAGCATCTCATAGCTGAAGGATTTGTTCAGTTTCTCAGGCTGGCTTCCTTTAATAAACAGTTCTTTCCTATGATTTTAGTCCATGTCCCTTTTTGTGAAAGGTGATTCAGCTTTTTCTTCTCTTTTTAATAATTTCAGTGTTCCAAGTGAAGGCAACCGAAATACATACTGGGAAGTGAAGAATGCTATGACCCCTCCTACACACAGAAATACACGCTCCGGAGGGACGTGCACCCTGCATTTAATACATCTCCACAGTTCTGCCGCCTATTTCCTCTTTGGCTTTGTTTTTTGTTTTTGCCCATAATCTCCTCAGTTTGTTTTTTTTTTTCTTTTGGCTACACTTCCTCTTCATTCATCTCTCCTCTCCTAACGATGTTCTCTCTGCCCTCCTTTTCAGACTCAGCCAAGGGGAGAGTCTCCAGCAAGTCACTTTTTCAAAAAAATCAAGTTTGTTTCATTTGTCATGACAGAGCAGACATGCTAAAATCCCATTATTTATAAGTATTTAAGTAGTTCTAATTAGGAATTGTGAAAAAACTTCCTTTTCTGGTTGTCTCTTTCAGTACATGGGCTTTTCCTCCATTATGGGCTCTCTGGGGCTGCAAGAACTTAGCACAAGCTGGTTAATGTTCAAGCATCATTTCCTCTAAGCTCAAGAGCAGTGCATCCCTATGAGCAAAAAATCATGCCAAAGGGACAGGAGATCTGTATGGATGAGTAAGGAGCTCCTGGAAAAACTCAAATAGAAGATGAATATACACAGAATGTAGAAAAAGGGACAGGCCACTTAGGAATGTGGTCAAGAGTGCTGAGATGTGATGAAGAAGGCTAAGGCCTATCTGGAATTAAATCTGGCAAAGGATATCAAGGACAATAAAAAGGGTTTCTTCAAATACACCAGTGGCAAAAGGAAGACTAGGGAAAATGTAGGGTCTGCTGCTGAATGGGGTGGGTGCCCTAGTGATGAAGGATACAGAGAAGGCAGAGTTGCTGAGTGCCTTCTTTGCTTCAGTCTTTACTGCTAAGGGCAGCACTCAGAAATCCCAGACCCTGAGACAAGAGAGAGAGTCTGGAGAAGGCAATTCTTTCCTTTGGTTAAGGGGGATCAGTTCAGAGTTCATTTAGGCAAACCTGACACCCACAAATTCATGGGCCCCAATGGGATGCACCCACAAGTGCTGAGGGAGCTGGTGGACGTTGTTGCCAGGCCGCTCTCCATCATCTTTGAAAAGTCAAGGAGAACAGGAGAGGGGCCCGAGGACTGGAAGAAAGCCAATGTCAATCCAGTCTTCAAAAAGGGCAGGAAGGAGGACCCAGGAAACTGCAGGCCAGTCAGCCTCATTGCCATCCCCGCAGTGGGTCTGTAGGGTCTCTAGGCCAGAAGCGGGTCTGTAGGGCCACGTGGGGATGAGGAAGTGGGACTTTCAGCAGGGCACATGGAAATCTCACGCTATTTCTGTGCTGAGAAATCACTTCACAGCCTGGCCAGCTCAGAGCATGGAGTGACCACAGGACAAAGCCTGCCCATGGGCAGAGGTGGCCTTGGAGCCCACTGGTGTTTACATCACCTTCCATCACCGCCTGCCTGGGTCCTTACAGGCCAGCACGGAGTAAATTTTGTTTGTTTTCTGACTTGAGTGCAGAGAAAGCTTTAAACACCACTCTGGGCAAAATCCTAAAAGGCAAATCAAAGGGAAAAGCATTACCACACAGGACGACTGTAAATGCAAGTTTGTTTTAAGGTTTTACTACCAGGGGAGAGTTTCTTTTATGTTAGAAATCCTCAGATCGTTACTGAACGGCCACAGCACAAAGAGGAGACAAAAAGAATCCTTACAGGATTGTGGAGCCAATGATTATTTGACATAAATAAAATCCAAGCCTGGCTGAACCCGAATCAAACATTGCAAGTTTGTGCTGGCAGACATGGTGCTACGTCGCAAACAGAATTATGTCATGTTGTAATGCAAAGCTGCCAGCTAAGACAGAGTCTGAGACAGCATCTCGGGGCATGGGACACACGAGAGAACTGGCTGGTTTCCCAACACTAATCTGGGATAGCCTAAGTGTTACTTCTAATACACAGGTGATGGGTGGAAAATACAGGAAAGTAAAGAGCTCGTGGGCTCTCTCACAGAGAAGGATCTCAAAGGCTGGTTACACCATACAGTCTATTTGGAAGAGGGCTGGGAATGATTCCCCGAACATAAATACCATGAGAAAGCGTCCTATAGCAAAGCATGGGCTCAGTGGCAGCCCTTTGTGCCAAAAACCTGGCAAGGACAGGTAGAAGACTATTTTCAAGAGGAGAGGGAAAAAAAATAAATAAATAAAATCCTTTTTTTCCTCCCTTGTGTGGCACAGGGAGACTGAGGAAACAGCCATGTCCTGCTTCTGCCAGGGCTCCCACAGTGGGAACTCGTCCTTGTCTGCACGATCCCCATCCTACTAGCCCTGTCTCTCAAAGCTTGACTAAAAAATCATTTCCAGGCTAGTGGCCTCCGTATTCCCAGGTAACTATCCTGTCCTGTATGTTCTGCATGTCCAGCTTCCCGGAATTACAATCTCACAACAGCAATGACTGCACGTTTAATCATAGTGACTGTATGAAATTCTTCCTTCAGACATATTCATTGGTCTGAACTCTCGCTGTCTATAGCACAAAAAGGGCACAGCTCGGAAACATGAAGGCAGAGAAATCACCAAGGCTCAACTGGTAAAAGGGCAGCAAGTGCTATCAGATGAGGGGGAAAGGCTCTATTTTTGGTCTTTTTCCCCCCCTCATTTCATTCACTGCCACTATTCTGAGTCAGAGACCTGCCATGCCCTTGGTCTTGGATGATACTGCATGTCCTGACCTGAGTCCAGAAAAGTAACTGAGTGTAACATTAAACTATTTTCTTTTTACTTTTTTTTCTGCTTTTTAGCATGAGTTCTCACTGGAAACAATAGTGACTCAGACAGCTCTGTGGATCAGCCCAGAAAAGGAGAAGGATCAGTAAAGAAAAGTGCGTACAGAGTAGGCTGGATTTCAGTGAAAAAGCACAAATGACCACTTCGGTCAGTGTTTACACATGTAACCACATTTCTGCATGTGAGTAAGCAGGCATTTGCTGTAATCGCACACCAATGTGCCTAAAATCAGATCTAAACAGTTCAGGCTAGAAACAGAGGAAAAGAAAAAGAGGGAAAAAAAGAAATATTTAGGCAACTGGAAAGGATTATTCTTTCTTCCATACCCTGGGCTCTATTCTTGAATCATCCATCATTGCTTAGATGACTAAAACAATGTTACTATTTGATGAAATAAAATATCGAACCTGTGTGACATCATCTTTTATCTTAAGAGTTCTACACTCTTGGTCATGTTCCTGAGCCACATTTGTTCTGCAGATATTTAGGACAAACCTGACATTTTATAGACTTCCTTCTGTTTGTGCATGTGTTGGAGACAGCTGTTTGGATTAGCACGAGCAAAAAATTTAACACAGCCTTTCAAGATCCCATTTTCATCTGGATTTGCACAACACATAAGACTACATTATGCCAAAAATATGTTTTTTGAAAACACATACACTTTGTTGTGACTGTTTGTAACGGGTAAAATCCTAGGATGCCCTGATTACCATGACCTGCCTGCTTTCATACAAGCCTAAGATATAAAAGTACTGTATACAAATTAAAACCGTTAGCTTTCATACCACATGTGTTGTACTTATGCCAGTGGGAAATGACAGAGAATGTACAAGGTCATGGTTTACTAAAAATATAAAAGTTTAACATGTGGTGTTAATAGAACACACAACAGGGGTCACTGGTACAATGGAAAATAATTCATTTCCAATGTCAGGCCAAGTAATTCACTAGGAAGGAACATCTGAAAATGTGTTACTTATATCTTTCTGTTCTTTATTGAGAGTTAAAAAAAAAAAAAAAAAAGCAAAAATTATTACTAAATGCGTAAATAGTAGGCATGATTCAGATTTCAACTGTGTCAGTATAAACCAGGCGTGTAAGCCCTACTGGAGCAGGCAAAGCTATGCCAGGGTGTGCAACGTCAGAACGGAGCCTCCCTCCTTCCTCCCAAGCATTTAGCTGATAGTAAGCACTAAATCCCCACCAGGATGTGCTCAAACCTCGGTTGCCTTCTGTCCGCTTACTTAGGCCACGTCTCGTCTCATCTCATCTCATGGTGCTCCACGGGTGACACACCCAGGCTGAGCCTCACATAAGCCGCAGCCACAAAGTGAAGGTGGCATCGTCCTCTCCTGCCCATGATGTCCATGGGGCTGCAACCCACCTTTGCTGCATGTCACGGGGCTGCTGTGGCCACTAGCATGGCGCAAGTACTCCCTGGCCCTCGCACTGGAGCTGTGGGGACACTCCGCACTTGCATGTGCATCCTGGAGGCTCTGCATTGCTCGAGTATCCCTAATTATTTGGGGAAAAAAAAATAATTAGATCTGGATGGTACAGAAGCAGAGCAGCATGACTTGTTGTGACCATTAGATACGTCTGTGAAACAGCCCTATGCCGGGCAACGTGGCTGGTGCTGCAGACACCACGCTGGCTCTGAGGAAAGCACCTCATGCGCTTCTGGAGCCAAATTGCTGTAGTGTTAATGCAGAAGAGCTGGATGCAGCACCTTGAGTGGTGGGGAGCATCCCAAATAAACCTACTGAGCCACGTCAGGCCCAACCTGGCCCTTTACCTGTCCTTCCCCACCTGCGGCACGCTGCTCCACCAGCACCTTTCGCCTAAGGGGAGCAACAGGTGAAACTGTTTTCTTCCCTTTGCTCCTTTGCCAAAAGTGTTTTCATTTCTGGGTTGGCTCAGTTCGTTTATGTAACATGCATCTCCTTGTCTGAATAGTCGAGCTGATTGAAAACATGTTTTAACTGGCTCTCCTTCCCCTCCTGTCTCCCGTTGTTTCTGCTGCAGCCTCTGGTGCGCACTCCGTGGAGCAGCCCATCGCTGCTGGGATGTCCTGTCAGGCTGGGAAAGCGGTTGGAAAACATCTATCAGCAGGACTATCGAGACCTATCTGTGGTGCTTCCTCTCCACTATTCGATGCCTGCTTTTGTAGGGTGCTGTTCAAGCTGCTGCCAATTTTTGTAGGTCAAATCTTGCCACGGTTTGCCTTCCCCCGAGAGCCGCTGGAGAAAATGCAAGCGAGGCTGCAGCCTGATTTGTGCCCATCCACATCACCCACCGTGTCGCTGAAGTTTATGGGATTCTTTCAGGCTGACTCAGTCAAAGGATCATTAAAATAATACAGTAAGAAACACAGTATAAAGCCCACGATGGAGCAATTAAACTGAGCAAACAGATAAGATGGATCAGAAGGAAATATATGCTGGGCATTAAAAATACAGCATGGGAGATGAATATTTCTTCTTTTAAAAAGCAATTATAAGAGTTTATGTCACCTCCCAACTGGAAAAGGCTTCATAACAAGCATTTGTTATCTCCTGCAGACCTCTGTATGCGCTAATGCCAGTTTTCCTAGTGACACAGGATAATGATAATATTCTTTTTACCTCCCTTTGAGTTGCAAATGTCAACGTGAAATTAATCTTTCATTCACAAATGTGTGTTCAACACCTCCTAGTTGCTACGATTAACAACCTGACATAAAAAAAATGTTACAGGACATAGTACACTCATAATAAATTCCTATGAGATGATATTAGCTGGCTGTTAAAAAGCCAGCCGTGTTATGACATATTAAGCTTGCCATAAAGGATGCTATTTAATAAGATTTCATGGAAATACTAAGGGTGATATAGTTCTGTTTTACACAGTGCATTTTTTCTTCAAAATTATTCATTAGTTTCCTGACATTGTCAGCAAGAATTTGGAACTACTTTCAAAAGACGTATTGTATGTGATACGTAACAGCATTTGCTGTGTGATTAGGGACTGCTGAAAAGCCTGTTGAAGTTAGGAAAGCTGTTCCACCCATTCTAGCAAAATGTGAAGGTATCTGCAGAGACACAGAGGAAAAAGCAGAGCAAGTAGTTGTAGAAATTGGAAGAGTGCAAGAACTCAGAACATAGTTTTACGTGCTGTACTCACACACGCCTTTCTCCTAGGCTTGAGCTGTCCTGACTGTGTCGCATTAAACCATCTTCACAGTTTGGCATGGGCAGTGGCACCTGCAGCTCCTGCCGCTTGGTTGCAAAGGCTCAGCTGGCGGCTGGGACCCTGCTAAGCCCCTACAATTGATAAACCCCTCCAGATGTCTTTTTAAAAGAATTCAAAAGGAGGAAAATACCCAATTTTGTTGTTCTCTAAATCTATTTCTAATGTTTTTTCATCTCCCAAGGTGGAGGGGGGAGACAAAACCCTTCTCTCATTTTTCTTAGGAGCAAAGCCTGAATGTGAGGGGGAATTTCTTCACTGTGAGGGTGACGGAGTACTGGCACAGGTTACCCAGAGAGGTTGTGGAGTCTCCTTCTCTGGAGATATTCAAGGCCTGTCTGGATGCAACCCTGTCTAGCATGCTCTCCATGACCCTGCTGAGCAGGGAGGTTGGACTAGATGATCTCCAGAGGTCCCTTCCAATCTTACTGATTCTATGAAAGGCAGTATTTGTTGCTGATGCATTGGATTAAGTTGAATCAGTTTGTTTTGAAATGAAGCACAAGAGCAACTCTTGCAGATATGCTCATGTGTGTGCTCAGGGAGACAGATACCCTGGCAACTATCATGGGGACATTTTTAGAAACCGTCTTAATTATTTGGCCCAGCGTTTTGTTATGACATGTAGCTAAGAGTAGGGAGAGATGTGGTTTCTTTGTCCTCTGCCAAAACCTCTGATTTTTAGTGTTTGCTTTGTTAATTTAAAAATGTAGTAACAATTTTGAGAAGTTACCCATACGAACAAGCACAACTGATAGTTGCATCCTCCGTTGGCACAGGCTGTCAACAGGCAACCAGCCATGTCTGGGGCAGAGAGGAAAAGAAGAAGGGAAGGAGCAAAAGGGGAGCACAAAAGAGCCACTGAGCCAAAATAACTCTTGCAATTCTTTTTGACCCTCCCCTCCCTTATATCTTCATGTACCTAATCACATTTAAGTAAGCTACTTCATATAAATGCTAACTCAGTAGTTTGCATTATGTACTTTTTACCCCCTATCTGTGGGCTGCCCCTACAAATGGGGCAATACATGGAATATGAAACTGAAGTAATCCATAAGGGAGGGAGGTTCCTGCATGAGAGGGGAGAGGAGCGAGACCTGCCCCCCAGCGCTCCAGTGACCCCGCTCTCCAAAACGCACACGGTCCGGCTGCCTTTGGGGAAAGGGGATTGAAAGATCCTCCCCCAAGAGCCCGCGGCGCAAGCAGGACGCTCAACGGGAACACGACGAACAAGCTCCTGACCTCAGCAGCCAGCCAGCGACTCCTTTTCCTGCCGCTCGCAGGCAAACCTCCGCCGGGCTCTGCTCCCGCAGCAGCGCTGGCGCCGAGCCCGCCCGTGTCTCGGCGTTTTCTCGGCGCGAGCCGGCCGCAGTCCTCGCAGGGGCCGGGGTTTGCCCAGGCGCACGTAGGCTGGGGGCACGGGGCTATGCTGAGGTCAACGGGAAACTTTTAACTGATGCTAATCAGAGCCATAAAAGGCCCCAAAAGACTTGGGCTCCCAGGAACATGCCAGGCTGCGCCTGCGTTAGCGAGAAACGCAGCCCAGCAGGGATGCGTTTAGAGCAAAGCAGCTGGCACTGACGGCTTAACGCCCGGTGATGCCTTCTTCTTCCTGGAAAGCCCTTGAAATGCAGCAGACCATGCTGAGACACTCAGTGTGTCCCCACCTACCTGGGGTCAGGGCTCTAATCAAGACTAAATAGAGTTTGCCTGCTTCTTATTGGACCGGTGCAGAATTTATTTGCATCTAATATGCGCTAAAAAAAAAGTGTGTTTAGGTAGGATAAACCTAGGGCTCCCTGCAGAAGAGTGGCAGGAGCTCAGCTAAAACCTGTCAGAAATAAATCACGCCCCAACCTGACTAAAAAAAAGGCAAATCAGTCCAATAAATGACAGCAAATTAAGAAATGGCATCTGATCAGGAAGAAACAGCCTGCAAAGTACAGCTCCAACCAAGCAGCTTATTGCAGCTGGGGAAGGCGATCTTACAGGTTCAACACCAGGTTACTTTCCCACACATCATGTTCCCTGTTTGCAGACGGATCCGTCTGTCTGCATCTATATTTAACTAGTCCAGAAACAAAGCAAGATAACCAGGTTAAGGTTAGTGTTTTGGGTACATGTGTGCCTGTGTCAAGTAGGGTATCCTGATTACATAATTAAATGTTTTCCTGTTAGAGTAATTAGGAAAGACATGCTGAGATTTATAGACTTCTAATCGTTTTAGACATTCTCAGTCCCATATCTCAGGGACTGGGCCTGTAGTTTTGCCAGATTCTCATTTCCACTACATTTTTACAGTTGCAGAATTAGATTAGAAAACGAGATAAATGTAAAGGCACGGGCTTCTTGAGAGCGAGCTAGCTGCTGGTATTTTTATTTTCGGCTTACTTATATGGACTTTGTTTATGTGTTGCTCCATTTTAAACAAATTCCCTCCTCGCCTATTCCCTGACAAGCGCTGTAGAGAGGGAAATGGAGATCCACGCTGTCTTGGGAAAGGCTGAAGGAAGCTGGACTGCTCTTGTCCCGCTCGCACATGCGCAGAAGGTGAAGGTGGGCATCGATATTAATGAAGCTGGGCAAATCAGACAGCTCCCCGGCCGTAGCCAGCGTGGCAAGAGCGCAGACGACCGGGGCGACGTGAAGATTTCGGGCTCTGACTCACACACGGAGCAGATTAAGCTCAGACTTCCCACTGCTTCCTGCCCTGCCCCTTTTGAGAAGCTCCCCCCTGCGCAGCCCTGACCGTTTGCTGCTTGCGGAGCGACTGCGGAGCAAACCGCAGCCCGGCCGGCTGGTCGACGATCTGGGGGGTCATGTAGCACCTCCGTGACAAAGATTTCTCTTTATTGCCCCATTTTTTGCCACTAGGGAAACTGAGGTATAGAGAAGTTTTGCCCCAAATTTTCAGAACTGAGCGTCCAAAGCCAGACTTTTAGACTCATGCATAGGCATCTAATAAAAACGCAGAAATATATTCAGGCAATTCATGGAGGTATCTCAATATGGAGTTAGAAATCAGTTTTTAGGCATCAATTTCTTAAAATCCTTCCTCCCGTGACCTACCTCTCCTACTAAAGAGAAGAAATAGGAGGGTGGATGTGATGCAACTATTTAGCTTTATCCATGTGTGTGCCTGCACGGATGAGTCATTCCTAGCAAGATAGCAAGAGCATTTCCTCTAAGTTTTCTTAGCCCAGCCGAATAAAAACCAGCCCTGACCTTACTCCCATCACTGGCAACCAGGTACAGTCCCAAACTCCAGAACGATGACTAGCAATCCCAGCTAGATTCAGTTACCGCAGCTGAAGATCCCAGGGCCCGCGAATCAGCGCCCGCAGCTGCCGTGATTCACAGCCAGCAGCGTTAATACAAGTTAAAATTGATGGTAGTTAGCATTAAAAATTAAAAATTAAAATTGGGGGTGGGAGGCAACCCCTCAGCAGGCATCGTCCAGGCAGAGCAGAGCCCCTGCAGAAGCAGCACGGGTGTAAACCTGGGGCGCAGCATCACGGGGAGCTGTATTTCCTCTCCACAACCCCTCTAGGGTGTATTTTATGACTCCTCCAGGGCATATTTTGTGACTTTGGTATAAGCTTGATCTGGAATGCTGCATATGAATACATGCTGTTATGAGGATTTTTTTTTTATTCTCTTTGCAGGTTGTTTTCAGAAATCCATGGTGCTTTGGCATTTCTTTCTGTTTTTTTTTTTTTTTTTTTTTTTCTCCCCATTATTAGCATTTAACATTTGCCAAGCTATTGAAACCTGAGTTAATTTCTCATCTATGTGTTCTGGATATTGTTATTCTGCTTCAGTGCTGAAAAGTTCAGATTAAGCCAAGAGGTTTCTGAAACCCAACAGTTAATGAAGAAAAGTTATCTTGGCAGCAGAAATGGTCTCATAGGCTGGTTCGAATATATTAAAGGTGAAATGTTTTGCAACAGGGAGGATGCTCTTTCCAGCCCAAGCTTTTAAGGTTGAGTTTCCTGATTTGCATTCTTTTGAAAGCATAGATAAAAGCTTGGAGTCATTTCTGCTTCCTCTGCTATTTTGAAAAATCCAGTGGTAGCGTGTAGACGCTGAGGGGTGTAGTTGGCACAGATAAAAAAAAAAAAAATGTTGGGAAGAAATTAAGACTTTGGCCATGCAGTAACAGGAGAAACTGTCCCTCTGCTTTGAAGGCCAGTGACTTGCCCCTAATGTGACCAAGCTCTCCCGTCATGCGCTCTGTAATGCCATCAGCTTGGCAACAACATCTCATCAGGGAAACATGAAATAAATATGCTGTTCAGGCTTCAGTGGAAAAAGGCACCCCAGTGAGCTTCTTCCCATCTTGCACCTCTCTTGGCTGCCTCCTCTGCTGTATTTCACATTTGGACATGGGGCTGGTGCCGAGGCGAGCAGCCCGCCTGCACCTTAGCTAGCTGGGCATCGAGTTTGCAGGAGATTACTTGGGTTTTCAGAGATTTCCTAGCAGAGCAGTCACTGTTGGAGGAAAAGTGGCTCTTTAAATCACTGTCACTTACCTTGCAGCGGGATGTTGCCGCTTGCCCATTTTCCCCCTTTCGGGGTGGAATCCGATAAGTCATAATCATGCTTTCACGCCTGCCTGTTGGGCTCCCAGCCCTCGGACGGGCCGCGTCTCTGCCCCTCGCCTTTGAAGTGTATCTGAGCTCCTAGTAGCTATAAGATGACACTTAAGTTACACCTCTGCTGCATTCTTATCTCTGTCAGCGGTCTTTGAATTGCTGACACGTTGGCAGCCCCATGGCCCTTCTGGGGAGCAGATTGTCCCCAGCATGACCTCTGGGCTTCTGCAGAAGACACCTGAAACCCCAAATGGAGGGATCAGAGGAAGGGGGAATCCCACCTCTTCTTCATCAGCTGCCAAAGAGCCGTCTCTCGTTCCACAGGAAACAGCTTCTGTCTTATCTCTTTATTTGTCTTTTTCAAATTTTTTCTTTTACACATAGGACTTTTTGAAATCACTTTTTTTTCCTACCCATCTTTTCCAATGTGTCTTTGAACCTGCTTTCTCCTCCACATATACATCATTTCAAGAGACAGAGTTGCTAGAGGGAAGGAGGTTGTATATAGCTCTTAGTGGGATAGAAAAACATCAAGATGCAGCCCCAGAGAAAGTCTGAGCTTTTGGACAGCTGCAAAATTTGGGGTACAAAAAATGCAAATTTGCTGCAGAAGAGGGCAGGTTTCCCATCTTGATTAATACTTTCCATCATATCTGTGAGGGTACCACTAAGAAGAAGCAGCATGTAAACACTATGAGTACAAAACTATTATATTTAACATTTAAAGACAAGAAACCCATGTACCCTCTACTTTGGATGCTGCTGCTGTGTATCACAGAGCATCTGCCCTTCCCCATCTAAGTAAGTCTCTATTGACATTAGTTTCTTCTTTTTACCACTACTATATTGCACTGATAATAAATTCAGATTTTATTAGCCTGTAAATTATTGATTCTTTTCCAGGGTTCTCTGGTAGGAATGGAGCAATCCTAGAAACAGAACCAAGCCTGGTACCTCCTGCTCACTGCAGGAGTCCACTGCATTTATTCATAGTTGACCTAAAAGGAAGTGATGGTGAGACTGTGCCTGCAGGATTTTACTCCTCATTGTCCAGCCACCGAAAGGACCTCTCTCCTCCTATATAAAATCAGAGCCAGGAGCGGCTTTCAGTGAAAAACTAAGGGTTCTCTTAGCTTGCTTACCTGTGCAGAGGGGCAGAGAACCCCTGATTTCCCCTCAGATGACCAGTTTCACCATTGAAATTCAGCTGTCAGCACCATTCCTGCTTCTCAAGTCCCTGTTTCTCCCTCCTATACTACAAACTCACAGTCTAATTTGCATCTGTACTTTTTAGCCATGTAACGAAGACCAGAAGGGCTGCTGTGATGGACAGAACTAGTTCAGCTCTTGCTGGATTTTGATAAAAGGCAATTCGATTTCCACAGCCAAGTTATTTAATGAGCCTCTAAAATTACAGCCACAAATTATGCACATACAAAACTATGCATTTGTGCACTGAAGAGGCAAGATTTCCAAAACAGGAAGCCAGAGGTCTGCATTAAAAAAAAATCCTGCCTGCATAACTGGTTCCCCATACCAGCGCATATAATTGTTCAATCTGCCCAGCTAACACAGTTGATTGAATACACAACGGCCCTGTAGGTATCTACCTAACCATTTTCACATTACACATGTCTCCTGCTTTGTTTGCATGCCCATTTGCACTAACTGCACATGCAAATTCAGGGCTGGGCCGGGGAAGAGCACAGCTCCAATCATGCAAGAAGCATGTGCTTTACCTGGCGCTAAGTAATGGGCTGACTTACCTTAGCCCATCTCCCTTCTCTTTTGATCCCTGGGAATCCAATGCATGCTTAACCAATTCTTTACAAAAAGTGCCTCTGAGATGTCTGCAAGCCCACAAACAGCTCCGGATGCCTTTGCACCCCATGCAGTTGTACTAGAAGAAAATGCACGGATAAAACCTGCAATTATTCATTCATTTACTTAGATGACTGCAGCCCTGATTGCAGCGGGTTGGCCGCTCCAGCAGGAGGTATCTTCCAAGTCCCAATCCTGAAGCTGGTTGTGATTTGTTGAGATGAGATGACAGACAGACGAGGAGCTCAGAAGCAATACACAAGTGAAATTGTAGAAATGGCAGAAGAGGGGTAGTACGCATCCCCTTAATGGAATTATTTTCAATCAATAAACATCATCTTTCACTCCTCCTCAGCACTTAACCCAAGTCAGTCATCAAAGAGGGGCTTAATTGCTTCTTGCCTTATCTTTCCATCTACTGGCTTTCTTTTTATTCAGCTCTAGAAAGTCTGGTTGGCCCTTAATTATAAGATATCCTTTTTCTCCTCTCAGTTTAAGTGGTTTAGAATCTTTTTCTTTTCTTTTCTTTTTCTTCTGAGATTATCACAAAAGCCCACTGAGCACTGACCTGTTATTTTAAATCTGTTGGCAACCTCACATCAGATCATTTTCCTTCATATCTTGCAACCCTCCATTGCTTCAACCTTTACATTTCCTAACATGGACCATGACAGCAGCAAGGTTTCATCAAACCAAAGGCAACACTTTTGCATGTTTTTTTTTTTCAAATATTGGCTCTAACCTTGCCTGCTAGGGTAAACCTACTCTTAAAAAATAGATCCTTGGAGCAGCTGTCAGCAGAAGTTTCTTTTTAATTCTGCAGAGCTCAAGAAATAGCAGGGGGGGAAAATCAGCTTTCTGTTTTCAAAGTGATTTTTAAAGCAGAAAAAGGAGGTGGTCAACTGACAGACCTAGGGATGACAGCTGTCCTCTCCAGAGACCATAGAGAGCATGACGAATAGTACAGAGCAGCATATATTATCCTTACACAGCACTGTCTCCAACAACTTGCTCCAGTTCAGTTTCCAGAAACTCCAGAGCTCTGAGCTGCAAGTTTCTTTTTAACTCTCGCAGAACCCTCTGCAGCTTTGTGGGCACCGCGAGTGGCTGGCAGACGACTGACCAACCCCTTTTCTTTCACTAAAACACTGTATTTCTCAGAGCCTGTCATTTCACCTGCTTTGTTTTCTGATTTTCTCTTTCTTAAATCAAGATCATTTTTGCCTGTTCATTTTAAAACGAGCACAATCTCAGCCCTTGCTTTTATGGACTCACACAGCCGTCTCGGCGTGCAAAAGGCAACAGCATTAAAGCAATCTCAATGCACAGTCAGCCGTGGCACAAATTTATTTTTATTTCCTTTCGAGACAAAATGCATGTCTTTGTTTTTCATTATGTATCCCTTAATCCAATGTAAATTGCTATTTAAGCAGAGGGTTTTTTTTATCTTGAATAAGTTCTTTGTGCAACCTGACAATTTACCTAGCTGTTATACAATCAAAATTCCTCAGAATATAGCGACAACTCCCAAAACTGGAGCTCCTGGGAGAGCAAAAGAGCTTCAGAAATAAGAAGAGCTTCCTGCGAAGCAGGAAATGCCACCACGCGCACCTCCCTGGGCAGAGCATTACTGGCTGGCCGACTCGAGAAGGAAGCAACATTGAGGCTAGAAGGGCTGATCATGGCATTTCCTAAATGTAGCAACATACAAAAATCAAAAACGCGCAGCCCCAGAATCAAACTGGGGCTTTTCAGTGCACATACAATCTCAGTGGTTAACATACAGGGCTGTGAGATCTGGCAAGTCACTGAAAAGTTAGACAGAAAACTAAATGGTTTCCAAAAAAAAAAGAAAAGGAAAGGAAAAGGAAAAGACTGCAAAGAGGTCAGGAAAGGGTATGGAAATATTTCATCACTAGTGAAGAAATCTGAGAGCTGCTCCTCTTCCAGCTCATCTCTGAACATCTGAATATTTGGGGGGCATATGTGCTGGATGACACAGGTTTCCCATAATATGTCCTGTCTGACAGGAAAGCAGGAATGAGGGGCCAGATCCGTCACAAACGCTCTCATGCTGCAGGAGGGGGAAGCAGGACCAGATCCTCAAGCAGGGACTTCCAGCCATGCGCTGGGGTTGGGAGGCAGGAGACAAGTTGACTGCTGAGCTGAGCACGGCCAGCGTGGCTCCAGCCGTGGAGGCCAGCATGGACAACACCTTCTCGGAGGCCCTTTTTAACAGCCAGCTCGGGAACCAGCTGCGATTGCAGCGCTCAGCTTCTGCCAAGCTGGACAAAACAGCCCACAGCTGAGCCTTGGAAACATGCAATAGAGCATCTCCAAGAGAAATCTTCTATAAAGCCCTCGCAGTAGAGTTGGTTTTAACAGCATTGAGCTGATGGAAACCGCCGCGAAGGATGGAGAGAAGTGGAAGGGACAAGTTTCCACTCTGCGTGCCAGCGTTGGCACACAGAGCTTGTAACATAATGTAAAAATAAAATGCTATTAAACATAATGGACTGGTCAACCCAAATGACTCAAAGGAGGAAAATCAAAATTAAATGTTTCTAAGGCATTAAATTAAAATGACTTGCCATTATTAAAACAAAGTGAGAAAGCCAAAATTCTTCATCTCACCTTTTTGAAAGCTGTAAATTTCTCCTAAATTACTGCATTTCATATGTAATTTAGACAACATTCCAGTGTGGATGGAAAATTGTTCCATCAAAAATTGTTGGCGAGCTGCACTCAAAAACTGTTGATATCATGACTATCGTTGATTTGAAATGGACTTTTGGGCAGCATCTCATGGAACAAAAATGTACACAAGTCCCAGTCTGTTATATTAATTTCAGCAAGAACATCCCTTTAAATATTACTCACTTGCCAGTGTCAATCCATATTTAAAGCCAATTTCAAGCTTTTGCTTGAATCCTTCAGTCCTTCGATGTCTTACCGTGCACCTGTGGGGGGGGAGAAAGGACGCTGTTTGTACACGTGTTTTGAAAGAAGGAGGTTCAGCAGAGTGTGTATGCAATGTGGGATAGTTAGGACCGCAAAGGAAAAGAAAGGTACGTAAGGTACAAGTTAGTAAGTGCCAAATATTTACCACTATGTAATAAGAATGGGAGTGGATTTTGTTTTGAAGGATCTCTGAAGCCATATCGAATGTTTCTCTAAATATAGAGAACGCAGAGGTTGAAGTGCTTCAGGATGTATAAAATGCAGATTTTCCTCTCATAGAGTTGCTGTTTTTAATGAGTGTTTATGGTTGTACTATACAGTGTGAGCTTAGTATGAGAAAGGAAGACGGTTTCACTTATTTCCAGAAAACTTGCCAGTTCCAAATAACCTTCCATTTCTTTTAACACTGAGCTGGGGAACAATAGCCCGCAATTAGCAACAGCACAGAGCAGCTGATTGAAATAAGCTGATCCCAAACAGTGCAGAAAGATCGGCATTCTCCATATTTATTACACAGCTGTGCTCTAAACCTCCATTTTGGCTGCTTCCAGGAGACAATAATTAGCATCTTTGTTGCAAAATGCATCTGCCAGTGCTTGGCACACATGACCCTGGCTAACCCCGAAACAGCCGAATGTGGTTTGTGCTGGAAATATTATGTTCTCTGCCAAAATAGGTCGAGGTCATCACCTATAGGTCACAAAAGGGTCCCTTTTGCGATTCTCAGAGAGTCAGCTGAGAAGAAGATGGGGAAAAAGGAGATAAGCCCTCCCCACCTTCTGCAAGGAGAAGAATGCAGAGCTCCCTTTGTCCTCCAGCAAGGACATTTTCCATCCACGTTTGATTGCTGTGGTGATAACTCTGCTTCTTGTTTCATTCCCCTTTCATTTCTAATCCTTCTTTCTCTGAACTTAGGTCACCATCTTCCCTCTGTCATAGGTTCAAAGGAAAAATAATGGGGGTGTGTCTTTGAAAAATACCTTGCCAAGGAGTCGTTTTGAATGGTTTGAATGGCATCACAGGTAAACCATCCAAATTTTCATCCTAGGTTTTTTTCTGTTCTTCAGAAAGCAATACTCTCTGGTTTTCCAGCCCTGAAATGGAAGAGAACAAGGTTCTGTCACATTTCAGTCATGTTTTTTTTAAATTCCCCAGCCGAGCAGGCAAGGCGAGGGGGAGGAAAATGATGTGGGATTTTGGTACATACGAAACATCTGAAACTGACATTTTTGGAACGCTGAGATCACAAATAAAGAAAGAGGTGATTTTAGATTTTCATATTTGCTTGCGTCTTTGAGGATGTTTTCGGTCTTTCATCCCGTTTTGAAGGCGTGTCACCTAATTATGACTCTTTCATCCTTCTATTCCCTGGTTAGAACATGCCAATCCCTTTTACGGCAATTGATTATGACTTGGAGGTTTCCACATTCCAGCCAGTTCAGAGAGCTTGGATATTTGTGAATACCTGAATAAACTCCTTTAATCCAAAAACAAACTCCACCTGAAAGCAACAGTATGAAAAGGCCATTCATACGGTGTTTTCAAACTTACTGGTTCATGGTTTCTTTGGATTTGACCCGACTTCCTGTACTAATGGTCTCTGAATGCATTCCCAATTGTGGCTTATTGGTCTATAAGGTATCCAGCATTTATGGGGAAGAGGAAAAGGAGTTACACAGCAACTGCTTACACAGAAAGCTCTGCCTGAAAGAGTAAAAATGGATTTGAAGTTAAAAGGAAACATAAAGTATATGAATGCTCAGCCCCTTCTGCTAAAATTTTAAAACAAATATTCCCTTGATGTTGCTACTTTAAAAAGATCTTGGCTTCTTGCAGATGAAAAATACCCTTAAAGTTACTGTTAGGATTGTCATTCCCAAGCGTGAGAATTGACACTTTGCTGATTAACATAGGACTGTGTTTAAGTAATCTGGTAACATGGCTGCAAATGTGCTGATGATCTCATGGAGAGGGGAGAGACCACAAGCAGAGATTTCAGCTCCAGATAGCTGAGGGGACAGAGCAAGATCTCCAAAAGCGTAGGCAGCAGCGCTACCTCAACTACCAGCAAGATCAGCACAACAGAAGGAGATTAAAGTTCACAAACATGTAACTCTCTACGCGTACTATTTTTGGAGGGAAGGTAGCATTACATTTTTATCCTATTCTTAAATATTTTTGTATGCATCTTCTATGGGCAGAAACAATGGGTTTTGTTCAGAGCTGATATAACCAGATCATTTAATGTGGAGCCAAATGTTCAATTAATTGATGAAGGTGAGTCCACCTAAATAAAGTTTCTCACCATCACTAGTTCCTACGGAAGACAATTAAACATAGCCAAGGGTATCCAGCCTTCTAGAGATCAGATCTGTTCTAGTTAGAAAGCTATTTAGGTGCCTAACACTGGGTCCTACCCTCAAAAAGTTAGCTCTCTCCCTTGATTGCAGAAGCACGTTGATTGAAGTGCTCCAGCCTCCCTGGGTGAGGTGGGAAATGCCATCCTTTTGCAGCAGTTCCAGTGCCTTGCCCTTCTGTCCCGAAAGGAAGCTCTTCCTGCTGCGAAGACAGTAGTGATTCGGCTCAGTAAGTTATAGTCACGAAAGCAGGTTTGCACCCAAGGCCGCTTTACAGAGTAAGTTGGTGCTTTTTTAAAAACTTCATTTTAAATATTACTCTTACCACCTCATAAAGTTTTGCCATAGAATGTCAAAACATGAGACCCACAGATACTCGCTTGTGTTTGAATTTCCATTATTTGGTGGTCTGAACTCATTTATCAGCCCACGAACACATAGTGCCTTGATTTCAGTATCCTGTGAAACACAGGATCTAATGAGGCAGAGGAAAGAAGTGACAGATTTTGGCTTCCTGCAGCCCATCCTCGGAGATGGAAACTCCCGGTGTTGACTGACTGGCTTGGCTGAGTGATAAGCCAAAATGAGCTTGGGCATTGGGCCAAAATGGAGACAGTTCCTCCTTCGGGATAAGATTAATGAGTACAAGAGGAGGGGACCGATTCAGGACTCATCTTGCTTCTGATTTCCCCCAGCGCAATGGTGACACTCATCTCGCTTGCTTGGTGCCTTTCTACTGCTTTCAGGCAGGCTCCATTGGTTGCCATCTGACTCTGGATTGCTCAAGACATGCCAAAAAAGCCCATTCCCTGGAAAACAGACATTCCAGCCTGGAGAATTTGGCAGTTCTCCTTCATATACAATATCCTTGGTAAAGTAGATTTTTGGAACCTATAGCTAATGCTGCTTGCTGGTAGTGGCTGTTTGCCTACAAAATAAACAGGACCAGAATATGCCTCATTACAGTCACACAGTGGATTTTATTTTTCTCTGACATTTCAGGAGGTTGTGCAGAAAATGAGACTCTCTCCAGAGTGATTCACGCGGTGGCCAAAGAGGTCTCTGTGGCTGACAGTAAACCGTGTGACCTGCCCATTTCCCAGTAAGGTTCCAGCACTCGGTGCCAGCACCAGGACAACAGGGAATGAGGGAGTGAGGAAAAAGAGCATAGAGGGAAAGGTCTTGGAGAGAGCGACATAGAGGGTTTGGTTTGGAAGCGTCTCACGGTGAAATTTGAATGCAAAAAAAAAAAAAAAAAAAAAAAAAAGACAGTTTTAAAAACACCAAAACAACAAAACCTCTCAAATTGAAGCCAATCTTTGATTCCTTCTCTGAAATGACATCACTGCATACCCAGTACAGCCACAAAGCATGATAGCCATCGTGGGCCTGACTAGGGAAGGCTATATCGCTTCCCTTTGAGAAATATGGAAGGTATTGTCAGTAATCGCATCAGTAATCACATTCTGCTCTGCGCCACGCAGGGGGGCCGGGTTTTTTTTCAGTGAGATCCTTTTGCAGCCTTTTTGTTTTTCCCTTGGTCTTTCACACAAATTACATGACTCCAGGAAGCTGGAATCCACAGTGGCTGCGCACATCCACAGGCATTAAGCAAGGAGGTCAGAAAGGGATGGAGTTGGACTAAGCAGCCCGATTCATGCGGATGTGGCTGCTCGCAACCCTGAGGTGAGGGCTGCAATGTCCCCTGGTGCCATCTGTTGCTGGTGGCATCCACTTGTGAACGCCTTCATGCTTAACTCCATGTGTGCCAAGCTGTAGCTACACTCCTTTCTCCTTCTTCTCTTCTTCAGCACATGCATGTACCATGAGTAGCACTCAGGGACTTGCTTATGGAGGGTGTCCATGCTGTGGCACAAGCCAGCAATGTTCCACTAGATGCAATTAGTTGCATAGGGGTTGTATTCCCAGAAACCATCTTGTCTTAGTGGCAAAGCACATAATAGCAGAGAAAGGAGAAACTAAAGCACTAGGAAAATAAGTTCACTTGGATCTGGTTTTTGACACAATCATCGAGGGATAGGAGCTTTACCGTCCATGACTGCAAGGGGGAAAGAAGAACAAGGTTCCCTGATGACCTGCTTTTCAATGGTCAAATGGGCTGAAAAGCATGCATGCATCTGCCTTCCAGTAGGCAAAGCTGGATTCATTTCCAAGGCAGAGAGATGAGGGCCCTATTTCACTCCACTAACTGCAGTCCAGCAAAAAGATGGACAAATGCCGTAGAAATCTGAGAGATATATTATTAGGATATGTTTAGCTTGAATTTCATTTTTCCAAATGTCTAGCTGCATTAATAAAACCCATGTTTCATTGTTTCAGAGAATTTTAAGGCCAAAGAGACCATTAGATCATCTGGTTTGACCTGGGTAACACAGACCAGAGAATTTCATCCACAGAGACAAATAATGTGTGTTTGATTAAGTTCACTTAACACAATGTATCATCAAAACAATAGAAATGGATGCACTTTCATAATCCATATTTTTAGGAAAGACTTCAAATTTACATTTTCCCTTTGGGAACAGGAGTTCAGCCTTTATTGTTCTTTTAAATGACAGCACTGCCCACACTGGTGGCCTGGCCGTGATCCCGTTGAGTGGGGAGCAAAGAGAACGGAAGCCACAGCCACATGACACGGGAACGCGCACCACCGCGAGCCGAGCTAGCAGGAGGGCAAGCGCCTTCCGAACCACCCCCCGCACCCACTCCGGTATCAAGTGCACAGGTCTGGTCGCATCTGCTCTGGGCGAACCTTGGTGCTCTGCAGCGATGAAGAGAATCGCCAGTCAGAAATCTTCTCTCTCTCTCCACCAAAACATCTCAAATTAATCATTCTTAGCCTGAACGCAAGCTAGGGAGGCTTTTGCAACTTGCCTTTTTTTTTTTTTTTTTTTTTAACTTAGTAGAAACCCAGTGGAAGATACTCAGACGTTCTGGCCGTGAGCAGAGAAAGAACCTTTGAAATAAAATATCATTATTATGACTGCATATTTCAACTGGCACTAGATTAAGACTGTTGCGTTGAGCACTGCACAAGGAAATGCTGAAAGACAGCACTAACAATGACAGGAGAAGACTGACTAGTGGTGGGAAAAAGAAAATATCTTTAGAACCACTGGAAATTATTAAAATCTTGACAACGTTCTTCATGACATCCCTCTCCTCTTTCATCAGCTGTGGAACCGATCAGCATTTTTTCCCTTTGAATTTTGGCAAAAAGCAGTCATTTGTATCCACAAAAGAGTATCTCATGTTCTTGTTTTCTTTTTCCAAAGTATTAGGTGATAAAATGAAGCAAAAGAAGATTTTCCCAAGGTCACACAGGAAGCCTATGGGGCCAGGAATCAAAAACTTAATTTTTGTGGCTGAGTCCATCATCACAATCAATAAAGTAAATGACCATAAATACTTTTGTTTGCTATATGAGATACAATCCTCATTACTTAGCCTAAATAGTGCGTATTTCAGGTAGGGGATAACTCTGAAGCCAGGAAGAGAGGCAGTTACCTACCAAAGTTTCCTCAGAATTGCCAGAGTATTATTTTAAACTATTCAAAAGAGAGAAGAAGGTATGCAGCCACGGCCACTCTGCATTTTTTCTGGTGAAACCCATGAAAATGAGTCATGATACTGAAATAGAGGTATCTGTGGACATCATCTTTGCCAAGTCTTTTCATGTCCAAACTGGTACAATTTAGTTGAATGCAGTCTTTTCGTAAAGGAGTTGTTCGAGATGTTCAAGCACATAATGGAAAGCACTGATTATACTCTCTTTTTTTTTCCCTTTCTTTTTTAAGACTACTTTTTTTAAAAAAAAATCTTGTGGTCCACATTACTCATGGACTGCAAATGATTCCCACCAAAGCCACAATCCGTGGATTCTCCCTCTGTCTGTAAAAAACAGACTGGGCCCAACCTGCCATAGCGTCATCGTTAGCAGCCCTTACTGGTTGAGACGAAGCCATGAAGCCGGTGCGCACTCGCACGCAGGAAGCCCTCCAAGGAGGTGGTTTCAGTGAGCTCCATTTCGTCTGCATCGCTGGGGCCTGGAAACGCTCCCGCAGGGGAGCAGCACCTCCTCGACATGCGGGGAGCTAGGTGGAAATTGTATTTTCAAAATAACACGATGTGTAGAATAATAGCAGTGTAGTAGGGGAATAATTTGGGGTAGGCAGTGGGGAAGGTGCAGGAGTTAAAAAGGACAAGAGTGCTGAAGATCTGGGTAACTCAGAAATTTTGCACGGCCTCACCCAAGACCTGCCTCGGTTACCACCGGTGCAAAGGGACATGTGGATCCCCACCACGCAGGGGCATTTGGGGCTCGAACCCTCGCACTGCACTGAGATGTCCAGGTGTTGCAGAGACCAAGAGCCAGAAAAGGGTCTTAAAGCATCCATGGGCAAAACCACTCCTGCAGCCTGAGGGTTTTTTGTTCTCCAGCCTGAAAAGCCGTGATTTCAACCCAAGTCCCTGCAGACTTAACCGAGCAATGTTAATTTAGCCCCAGCACCTTTGTTGGTAAAGTCAACGGAGCAGCCAGGAATTAAAACCTCTCCTCCTTTTGGTCCTCCCAGACCACAGTCTGAGTCACAGGGAGGGTGCAGAGATGGGGTGGAGGGAGCAGGGAAAAGGTGTCACTGAAAACAATCGCTGCTTGTGCTACCTACCCCCGGACACAGGGCAACTTTGTTCTTCCACCAACACCCGAGTCCCTCCTCTGCAAAGCGCATAAATCCCATTTGCCATAACAGCGGAGTGAAGAAATTAGCTGTTACCACCAGAAGTGCCTCTAAAGGCGGTAGATTTTAGCTGCTCTTAATCCCATTAGAGGGGGGGGAATTAATTTTCAGCTATCACAAAAGGTGTCAGAGTTGTCTTGCTTATGAACTGCTACTGATTCTGTGTGTACTGATCTGTCGAGCAGAAAAGAGCCAGTGCCTAGCGAAAGTGTCTGCCCTCTTCCAGAAGATAAGTTCAGCCTTGTTTATTTTCATTTTAACTATTCAGAAAGCTCCGTTGTGTGCCATACCAGACAATACCGCTGCGCCTTTAAAAAGGAAAGGAAGTGTGGTCCTGGCAAACATAGCTGGAGCAATAAAATATAAATCTTTGTAATTGTTGTGGAGACAGAAAGCAAAACAAACTGTACTTAAGTACATTGTAAGAAAATGTCAGAGATTTGAGGGAATGGTCATTAGCATACGAAATCATTTATCTCCCATGAGTGAGTGAGTTGGACGGAGCCCAACCAATTTAATTTTCAGTATTTTTTCCTTTTGGGATTTCTTGGAATGTCAGGACTACTATTTTTTCTTTCAGAAAGAAGATTGACTATAAGGCTGATGTTAGGAGACCACAGAAACAAGCCGAGCAGAGCGTCAGCTTCTCCAGCAACACCCTGCACGTGTGTGCGACAGGACGCCGGTGCATGGGTGTGCACGCTGGCATGCACACGATCGTCCTGGGTGCTGCTCAGCACGGTCCCGCAGGGTTCTTGCAGATGGCTTCCAGGCACTTCCCGTATCATTACCCCAACCTCAAGGGTGTCCACAGGGCATTAAATTTGCTCAGAAGAAAATGCCAGTTCTCGCAGGCCTGCAATACTCCCCATTAGGGAAAACCACCCTGAGAGCAGCAGGATGCTTTTAGCATCACCTCAAACTACCTGTGATTTCCCTGGTTGCATCTGTCTCCTCCCTGCATGCTGCCATCCAAGCAACAGGCTGTCGGGAAACTTGGATGAAAGCCGTCATCACAGATGGCCACCTCAGACTCAGAGTCTCCTTCCCTCCTGTATTTAAAGACCAAATTATGGAGAAAGAAAACTTTGGGGAAAAATGCATCTTGAAGTTCTTGGGCCCAGGTGACAAGGCTGTGTGGGGCTGATATGGACCACGCTGTCCTCAGCCTCACACGACCTGATCGCTCTCCCCAGAGAGCTGGGTCAGGCTTGGCCTGGTGTGGAAAGCCATGCCGCAACGCTCGGTTACACAGCTGCCGAGCTGAAAGGCATGAAGTTATGGAAACATTTGGGTACCCTGAACTTCTCCCTGCTGGATTCCTGTCCCAGATGGGGAGAAAATGAAGTTCAGAGCTTCTGGGATTAATATAATCAGAGAATCTGAGGGGAAAACTTGCAAGTTTCTTTCCTCCAGGCTTTGATGGGGGGGGAGGGGGTTCCTCCAAGGGTAATGAACTGCATCCCGTGCAGTAGGCAAAACACGATCACACATGTTTCCAAGCAGGGTAAGCTTGGAGATATCATGGAGAAGGTTATTCTTTTAATTGCAAAACAGGGAAATCATGTTTCAGCTCCCTAGAAAGACTATTTCTAGCAAGTGAGTACTGTGCAGTATCAAATGCAAATATCGTCCTTTTTTTTTTTTTTAATAAGATGGTCAAAAGGTCTAAGGGGAAGCAGGGATTTTGGAAGTATGCACAAAGTCAACAGTGCAGTTAGCAATGGGATAGTAAGATTTCACAGCTCTGCTTTGATCAGTATTTCAGAAAAGTGAAGCCATAGTACGGAGCGTCCTCTGAACTGAAACCAAGGCAGGCTTTGTCTTTTATCTCAAATATCAGCTAAGAAAATTAGAATGATATGAAAATGCTGAACTCATTACATTTTATTCTCGGTTTTACAAAACTGCTCCAGCAAGGCATATGGTCTCTTAATGAAGGTAAAAATTGTTGGGGCTCTCCAATTGCTTTGTGCGGTCTGTGTGTGAGCCAAAGAAGTCATCACCCCACAAATTGGGGGCTTTACAGTAGGGAAAAACAGCCGCTTATTAACTGTCCTTGATTTCCAGGACATACCAGTGGTTTCACTTTCTTTTTGGAAGAGACTCTGAGCACTGTAGTCACTAAAAGAATGTGTAGGAAGGGACTGATTAATTTTAATTTTCATCCTCCTTAATTATTTTCTCCTTCCTCTCACTTGATTTAGTCTTCATTATGATTTTTCTTCAGTGCAGAAGTCATTATGATATTTGAACCTAAATGCTAGCAAATGAAGAGTACCTATCCAAATAAGAAGCAGAAAGCTTCAATACCCAAAGCTTGGGTGGTACATGAAGGTTGTGTTATGGACCTTCGTTCACAAAATAGGTACCATGTTCTGTACAAAAAGAAGCATAGAACTGGAAAGGATTTACTCAATGACTAAATTTTAAACTTCAGGGAAATCCAAGTACATACCCGGCTTCAGAACAGATAATTTTTTCCTCAGTTTGTTTCATTAAAGTGGCCACATGCTGGGGTCCCATGCTGAACTTTTACAAGAAACTCAGATTTCTGTGGGCTTGGATCAGACCTATCAGTTGTACAATAGATATCTATTTACTTTCTATGCACTGAAATAACATCCATCATCTGCATTTTCATAGTGAGGCAGAGAAAACCTTGTCTAGTCAAAAGAGAGCAGATGGATCAAACACAATATTAAGAACTTTTCTAACTCTTGTCTGCCTACATTATCTTCTAAAACGATTCCTTCCATTAGGAGACCGTGGCTATTAGTAAATAATTAATTGGATTTCAGAAATGTTCTTTGCTTCGCCTTTAATCATGTCAATGTGTAATTTTGGATACCAAAAACTCTTGTTAAGCATCATGTTATCAGAATACCTGTAGATGCAAAAGGTTCACAGGTAAACAAGAAATCAGGTCTTCATTTTGCATCCAAGGACCTCAGGCTGCATCACGGTGCTGGTTCTGGTCCAAACCTCTTAGATGTAGCAGGAGATTGGACGGTGCTGGAGGTCAAGGCCTATCTGTGTAATTAACTGGTGACTGTTGTTCTTAGCAAAACCACAAGAACTCACAAAAGCAGCCTCACCCAGGAGGCTGCTGTTCGCCTACGGGGGTTACACTGCAGAGTGAGAAGTTGCACGACATTTTCTTTTATTTTCTTTAAAGCAAAGAGAGATTTTTAAATCTTCTCTGAGGTCCAGGCTCAGCATCACTTTTGCCCGAAATGATCTGCAAACAATGAGTGAGAAAAAACAAAACCATGCTGTGGGCAAAGCTCCAGCCCTTTTGGGGCTGGGGATGAGTGGGAGGAACGGGGAGAGCCACTTCCAGAAACAAGAGGAGACAAGCAAAGGAAAGCGCCTTCTCCTTGGCACTCTTCAGCTTCTAATCTCCAAATTTTATCAATGCCTCTGCACATCAATACCAGACTAAACAATTACAGAGCAGCCCATGGAAAATATGGAACGAGGTCCATCTCGCTTGGCGGAGCAGTCTCAAGGCGCTCAGCAAACCCTCAGCAGCCACAGGCTCCCTGTGCTCCTTCGCCAGCCCAACGAGCATCGGAGCTCAGCTTTCCAGCAGTGCAGATAAACTGAATTTTGCTGTCCCAAGGATGAGGAGTGCTTCTTCCACACGTCGGTGCCGGATCAAGGAAAACAGAGCTAGGAGAGACTGAAGATGATGGTGACGAAGACCTTGCACAGGACGGGGCGACAAGAGATGGAGGTGACCTCCACACAGTGCCAATCCCTCCCTTGAGGGCAGCGCCACCATCGTTTCCAGCTTTCTAGCAGCTTTGCAGTCCCAAGCAACTTTGCAGCAAATTTGCACGGCATGTGAATTTCTACATTGCATCGGCATGAAGTGAAGGAAAAAATCCTGGACTCCTGAGTGCAATTATTCACACCAGAACTGCCCAGTGTGCACCCAGTCAAGGAATATAAACCTTTCCACTTCACGTATCTGTCTGCAATTAGGCTGTTCAGCAAAATACCTGAAGAAGCAGTCAGCAAATTAACTTGCTCAAATGCATTTTGAGAGCACACTAATTGGCCTGGAAATATTCCTGAACAGAAAAAGAGGTTAACCTGTCCAGTAAGAAGAATTGTTGGCAATTATTCTTTGGGCTCTTGCAAAGATGCATCCCCATGGAGAGGAGCAGATGGACAGGTGGTACAGGTCAGGCTGTGAGCAATTTAAACAGCTGTTTTGCTCTGTGTTTGCCGACAACATACCTGAATACAACCACAGGTCCTGGTCTATCCTTCCACATTACCTTCCCCAGCTTTCTGATCAAAGTAGGCCATGGTTGCTCTCACAATCTGCCCTCACCTTCTCCTAGCATGGATTTTTCCAGTAGTTGCTGATTGACTAAAGGCCTTTTACCTTGCTCCAAATCAAACCCTAAAAAACTGAGTTTGGAGAGCTGCTCCTGAGCGTGCAGACAGGCATTAGCAGGTTTTGCTTTGCATGCAGACTGCATTCATTTTGCCAAGAGCTGTACCAGCTGATGAGCACCCAGCACCCAAGGAGCACCCGGGGATTCTGCTCCAGCCACCTCCGTGCCCGGGGCATGGAGGACAAAATACGCACCAGAAAACCACAGACGTGCTTGCTCGGGGATGTTCTGGTCAATAGTCACTAACCCCGCTCAGCCGCAGCTCCGTGATGCTGCTTGACTCATTTTTACTTTCGGCAAGTTGCTGGGCGATGCCGTGTGGCCGCAAGCCCCTTTCCCACGCCGGGCTCATTTTGTGCTGGGATGCAGTGAGGTCCTCGGAGGAGCAGCTCTTGGCCCTCGCAGTGCGGCAGCGGCTCGATACCCTGCCACCACGGCAGCTTCAGGACGTGGCAGAAAATGCAGCCACCACCTTTACTTCCCACTACCCAGCACCAGTTTTCACAGCTAAAAACAAGGGGAGCCAATAATCCCTTAGCTGGCCCTTACAGCTGCTTTTTTGGCAGAGGTGCTATAGATTGAGGCAACCTAAAGCTTCTGCAAACATCTGTATGTGGGGAGAAATGAGGAATTTTACTTGTTTAAAGCCATACGATTTGTCGGTGGTGATGGAAAATAACAGAAGGCCTCTGGAAGGGTAACAAATAAAAATGTTTCTCTTTTCATGCAGGAACAACTGGAAAATTAATCTACTTTAGAGGATTTTTATGATAATGACTGATGTTTTAATGTAGTCAAACAATTTTCACTTCTTTATTTTTTAACCATATGGGATTTATAAGAACCTCCCGGTAGTCACAGAATCGAGTTGAAACCTTGCTGCCTGTATGTCTTCCATTGCAGATGTTTAAGGGTTTCTCCATAATGGAAAATTCGTTAATACTAATTAACCGCACACCAAATTGTGATCCAGTGCTTGGATCCAATTCACCCTAATCTTCGTTTTTCCACTGTGTTGTACACTAATACGCAGTGACGCTCACAAATGTGCTGACTTTGCAAAGTCTTTAAGCAGATGCAAAAGTTGAACAAGATGCTGAAATCCTATTGATTTCAATTAAACCACTCCCAGGCTTAGTATTAAGCATATGCTTAGAGCCTTTGCTGCACCAGTGTCTACAAATGGAAAATAAAGCCAATAATGCTTTTTTTTTTCCTTTTGCTTTAGCAGTCTTTGTGTCATTGCAATGTGGTGACAGCCAACTTTTTCCCGTAATAGCATCATGGTGGTAAGTATCTGTAAAAGAGAGTTTTTCATTAGTAAGGAAGTGTTTTACTGCAAAAGCTGAACTGGTGATAATCAGATTATACCAAATGGAGCCTTTCTGTTACCAGGCCCATTAGTAGCACAAAGAGGTGGTTGGCCAAGAGAAAAAAAAACTTCTGAAAGTGCACAGCGTGAGAAATGCAGCTCACGGTGGCGCAGGACCTAGAAAGCAAATTAGCACTGGGACCGCACAGGCCTCTCTCCATCTTTTCCCACTAGAGATATTTTTACTAAAAGGGGGGAAAAAATGTTTCAACCACTGCTAGACGTTGATGCATATTGGTAAGGCACATTTTTACATGAGCAGAGGAGAACATCATTCTGCCAGAAAGCTGCTGTGACTGACTTCTGCTGGAGCACTATCCTCAGTAGGTACGCTATCAATGAGATCAGTGACCACTAAGGAATTGCCTCATAAATCCGCATTTTAGTAAAACAGTTCAGTTCTATCATTCTCCCTGGTGGAAATCTATATGTTGGTTATGGGCTCGTAAGACTTCAGCTTGCTTCTGTAGTGCAAACTAACTCTTGAGAATTTACTTCACAGAAAGAAAAAAAGAAGAGGAGGAAAATTCCCATGCAATAAAAACTCTGCGACAGCAGAATTCAGATAAACAAATAAGAAAAGAAATACCTCCTTTAATTTTAGTTGGGTGCCATGGCTTCTCTGGCTTGGCTAAATCAGCTGAGAGCGGGAGTCTGTGTACAGTCACATTCCCAGTCGCAGCCCGTGCAAACAGAGGAAGTGGTTTCCTGGGAACGAAACCCACATGAAAGTTCTGCTGATGGAGCTTTACTTCATTTCCTCTCCACTTTGTATTTCCTATGTAAACCCACCAGCAGGACTGAGCACCTGGAGCCTGGATCAGCTTTACTATATCATCTGAAAGACAAGAGGGACAACTCGTCGCCCATGGTGAGCAACACAAGTCCTACCATAACATGGGTCAGCATTTCCTCAAATGGTAGCAGGTCAAAGATTTGTTTCAGACAGGCTCTGTTCATAGTCATTACTGCTGGGACAAGAAGGGCTAAAAGGCCTTTTGCCTCTCTCTTAGCTCTGTCAATACATCCTTGCCATGCCAGGTGGGTCCTCAGGCCAGATGGATACCATGTCTGCCTCTGATTTAAAGTGGTGCTGTTGCCATGATTATTTCCATTTAAAAACTAAAAGGTGTCTATCTCAAACTCAACACAGTTGTAACTACAGTTTGAATATAAAAATTTAGGGCCAGCATATTTTTGGTGGTGCCCAGCAACAGGACAAGAAGCAATGGGCACAAACTGAACCACAGGAAGTTCCACCTGAATGTGAGGAGAAACTTCTTTACTGTGAGGGTGACAGAGCCCTGGAACAGGTTGCCCAGAGAGGTTGTGGAGTCTCCTTCTCTGGAGATATTCAAAACCCACTTGGACATGATCCTGTGCAATGTGTTCTAGGTGACCCTGCTTGAGCAGAGGGTTTGGGCTAGATGATCTCCAGAGGTCCTTTTCAACCTCAACCATTCTGTGATTCTGTGAAAAAGAACATCTCTGGAGTAACCAAATATTGGGGTCATTTTTGTGGTCTGTGATTGTCGCTTGCCTCACATGGATGTGAGCCAGCAACATGTAGAGCCAAGGTATGATGCCATATTACCAGTCTTCTAGGCTGCCAAATTCAAAAGTAATAAAACTTTTTAATTATAAAAATGAGATACTTTAATGTATTCTTGATTACTTTATGTTAAAATATTGAAAGCCTACATTTTGCAGAACTGTCAAGAGCAAGACAAGGAAAGGTACTTTGCTGAATTCCTCAAATGTTAATAATGAGCAGCTCTTATAGTGGTTTATATCTTGAAAATTAAGCCTTTAACATATGTTTGAAGTTCAAACTTCAGCTGTTTCAGTTAATTAGAAAGCTTAAAAAATGCAACTTAATGAATTCAGTGCTTGTATATGTTAAACTGTCAAAGAGTTTAGCAGTGAAAAAGTGTGATTTGGGGAACATCTGATTAGAGACCATGTGGAATTCTATATGCCAGAGAAGCTGGAAAGCATTTTACTGAACCATTGTCTAGAATGTGAATTAATTTCCTACTACTTCATAAAAGACTTCTTAGTAGGTTTGACAAAGAATTTATCATAATTATTGCTCTGGCCTGGATCATGATTATAAATGATACATGTGTATATTTTGTTTATAAAATTCCTAGTTTGCAATTAAAACAGCCTGTAATTTTCTCCTTCCCGCTTTCTCGTCAGTGACTGATCTTAAAATCTATCACTTATTTTCAAAGTAATACCTACCAAGCATTTCTTTTGATTTGCACTGTCAGGAAAAGACAGTAAAAAAAGAAGAAATGTTTGAGAGATTTTAATAGAAGAGGATAGATATTGAGCTGGTAGAGAATAAGATGCTTTAAGGACAAAGGCTACAACCATTTTTCCGTGTGTAGCTGTTTCATTGCTAAAGAGCCAAATCAAACAGCCTTAATTACATCAATCAACAGCAGCTCGTTTGATTTTAATGAAATCACTTCTAAGGTTCCTGAGCTTGGTTTTTCTCTAAATTGTCATTGAAAGTTTTTGTATGGCTTTTCTTGCGAGTGTGGATGTGGCATGCATGTGTTAAATATGCAGGACTTAACATCCTTCTCCAGGCAATCTTTACATGCATTTTCAGACAAGAAACACAGCAAGTGTTGTGTGATTTACTTGACCAGTATGTTTTGGCATATTGAGTACTCATGCATTATCAAATAAAAATAATAGGGTCATTTTAGGACACAACTAGGTGAGTCTAACCTACTGCCCTGGGTTGGTGTCCCCTATTAAGTTCTGAACACCACCAGTGATCAGAAGTTCTCTGGAGAGGAAAAGTCAACTTGGGCAGTCATAAACCAGGCGAGTTTATACCTTGGGACTCACTGGCATTATCACGTCTAGCAGCAGTTTGGCATTCGTACAGCTAGGACTGGAAATCAAGAATCTCCAGGAGTTGCACGTATTTTCTTTACTCTCATTTTGCATGTATGGATGATGCTTCAAGCTTTAAAGCTGTATATTCCAGTAACAAACAAATATAATAGTATAAACCAAGATAACTCAGTCTGGGCACCTTAAGTTCTCTCTTTCCACATACAATTGCATCACATTTAACAATCACATCAGCATCTCCATTTTTCTCCTAAGTGCTAATTTTTCCTAAGAGGAAACTGCCCCTGAGACTGGGCTTTTGCAGCCAAAGGGGTCACTCGCTTTTCTGCTGGCAAGGCCATCAAAAGGCATTACCGAACGTTGCAAGTAGAAACAGTTCCAACCCATGATTTGTTTAAAGAAGGAGTGAAGTAGCCAAAAGGACTGAGAAGCAGTGATCTCCAGGGTGGAAATATTCTATATTTCCTTGAAAACGCCGAGGTGTCTAGCCTCTCTCCTGATTGCTGGGCATCACACACTCTGACCCCTAATTTTTTTAAGGGCATAACTTGTTAGAAGTAGTTGCTTCTCCACTTTTTCTGAAACAGGCTTTATCAGCCCTTCCTCCCCCAGTTACTCTGTCCTCCTCTCCACCTCTTCAACCTTATTTCCTGGGAGGTTTCTTTTACATCCCAGACATGTGACCTAGTCCTTCAGGATGCACAGGGTCTGGGTGAGGAAATGAGCTGCTGTGACCAGTTTCAAACAGACTAGAAACTGATGTCTTAGGCATCGTGGTGCTGCCACTGTTGTTAAATTGTCGTGTCTCACAAATGTGGAAAATACTGGTTAAAGAGAATCTTCTGAGTTTCTTAAAATATTTACTAATGGTAGAAATGACCCGTGTGGGTCTGAAAAGATTTTATAAAACTTAAACCAAAGCAGCACTTTGAACATGCTAAAAATCCATTTAAGGTTGTCTTTTCATTTTCTCAGCTATATAAAGCAGTTTCAAGTCTTTCATATCTATTTTTTCCTCCCTGATACCATCTCTGAGTTTGAGATTGGAACTACAGTCATACCGTGCTCCTTGACTGCTGCAAGAATCAACAGTCCTGCAGACACTGCCAAGCCTACAAGTGACTTGTGGTCTGTGTAAACCCATGCTCCAACTCCTGGAAATTTCATCTTAAATGTTGTTGCAAACACCAGCGGTAATGGATGCAAGCAAAGTCACAAGGCGCTCCATTAAACATAGTAAGTGCCTATGCAAAAGCTTTTTCACCCAACCAACATATCAGCTTCCCATTTTCCATTCACAAAAACTGTATGCGTGTGCATGTGTACTGTTTTTGAAGTTGACTGTTTTGGATAGTGTTCAAACATCAATACATTTTTATCACTTCTTTTTTTCATCTGAAAGTTAAAAGCCTAATGGGATCTCTGCACAGAGTCGGAATAGTTCCAGGGGAGGAAGTAATATATGATAAAAAGAAGGGTGTTCGATTTCAAAGACTTCTAATAGAAAGTTTCAGAAAACCATGAATAGAAAACACTTACACTAATACTGCCAGCTTACATTATGGATATCAAATCAGAAAAAAAAAGTTTCTTTTTTTAGCTCTTGAGGGAAATTAAAATAACATAGCTGTACAGGAAAATATACAATCTAAATGAATGTTTGGCTGATATTTAATATCAACAGGGATATTTTTGAATTCATCATAGCAAATCAGGCTGGATACATTTTGGTGCCCTAGACTGACCATTGGAGAAAGCCTTCTACTGGGTCCTACCTGACCTTAGCTTGGTGCCCCTTCACTGTTTTCGCTCATTAGCATCACTGGGGCATCTGACAAAACTCAAGCATTAACTAAATCCTTTTTCATAATCTTAAATATGTGTTTCATTTCTTCTCACTCCTTCCTTTTCTTGTTTGATGTGAAGGTTTGCACAGTGTTTTTCCTTGATTGGGATTTCTAAATTTTCCCCTAAAGACAGGATCACATCCATCTTCCTGTGAACATTGCTTGTCATATTTTTAACTGTTTGTCTCATTTCCATAAATATGTGTGAGTTTATAAACCTTATTTTCAAATGGATACATTTTTCGTGAAAGGAAGGGGATTTGGGGGTTTGGGTTGTTGTTGTTTTGGGTTTTTTTGTTTTGTTTTGTTTTGTTTTGTTTTGTTTTGCATATTGTGAGTGTAATAAGTAATAGCTATTTGTATATATACTGCAATGTTAATGGAGTTTTTCTGTCCTCCTCCCACCAAGGGGAAATGGCTTAGAAAAAGTAAAATTAGACCATTCTCTGTAGCTTTTTCGAAAATACACCCTGATATTCTGCATTTGGGAGCATTTAAAAAGATGGTGTAAATTATTCTGATCATGGGACTATTTTCATACAAGCAGAGCTCATGCCCAATGTTTTCTACTTCTTTCACATAAGACAGTCAGCAAATGGAAAAATGTAAAGAAGAGCTCTCCTTTATGCTCCTGTTTGACGGTTCCACTAGACAGGCTTGGGCCGTCTGAGTCTGAAGACAACTCTTTATTCTCGGCTGATGGGTCCCACTTCAGACCATCACTTCTGTGCTCGGCACAGCTGAAGTTCAGCAAAGCTTCACTCAGGTCATGCTGCTTGCAGGCTAGTGTAGTGTCTGCACTTTTTCTTTTTACTTTTCTTTCTTTCTTTGCTTTCACAAACTTGTTTACGTGTTTTGAGGTCAGCCTTGGTCAGTCCTGAAGTTCTGGCTGTGTTCTCACTCAGCTCTGAGACACAACCCCAGATTTTCCTCTCCTTGAGCCCCACAGCAAGCTCACGGGAGCACTGAGATGTTCTGCATTGCTGTTGTGCAGCATCTGTCGCCATGGGCATCCCAGGGCAAAAAGGAGGAAAATGAAAGGCTGTGACGCAGGCCAGAAAGCAGAATTTGTCCCTTGTTATGCACTGTGGCATGATGTGGTAGGACAGTTTTTTTAGTGTATGCTATATATACACCCAAGAAAGTATATTCACAAACACATTTGCTAGTGCTAACCTGAAGTTAAATTCAAATATGACTTTTCGTGATCATTTTTCTGCTAACAATATTGTAGCCAGTATTTATTTGTTTGAGTGTTTGAAGAGGGACTTTTATACATGTGAATATAGGTATTCATCATGTAAATGAATGTATTTATGCTATAAAGGCTCACCCTGTCTCAGTACATTCATGCAGTTATTTGATAGGAATGTGACAAGAGGAAATTGAATATAAAGTCTACTGGACAGCCAATAAATCAGGCTTATATCTTTCTCTCTACCTCAGACAGGAAGGAACTCAGTTATTTTTAAATCTATGGTCCACATAACTAGCCAGAGCTGTTCCTTCTGTAAAAAAACTCCAATGTTTTAAATGTCCTAAAATTCCTTAGATTTGCTTACCTGGCTGCATGTCTATCCTCCCCAAAAGCCTTCCTTCCCCTTCGCCAAGGCACACGACCAGCTAACGACATGTCCAAAAACCACTCAAGGCAGACCAGCTGTTGGACTGTATGGGACCTATATGAGGCACGCTCATGAGAGCAGTCTTCACCAAGAGCTGCATAAAACATATAGGCTTCAATATAGCAATAAAACCAGTTTCTCCACCAATCGCCAACACCGTGAGCACCGTCTGCGATCCCAGAGCACTCCTGTCTGATACGACAAACTCTCTCTGTCAAGCGGTTTGATCAGCTCTAGCACAAGTCTCTCCAGCCTGGAGCATTAGTTCGTTCATGGGGTTGGTTTCACATCCATGAGCTCACGAGGGCTGCCGGGTAGGAGTGATTCATTCCAAACAATCCCCCAACGTGCATCTTTGCTGATTAACATTTTCATTTGTCTTCCTTTAACAAGCAAGTTATTGCTGATGAGGAGTTGAGGGATTCTTAGGTTTTCTAAAACTAAATTAACTATTCCTTTTCGAATTGCTCTGGCTGGACTTACACTATATTGCCCTCCAGGCTGCTAATTTGAAAAATGCTCTTGTATTTTTCTTTTTCTTTTTTTCTTTTTTTTTTTCACTGTTCCTGATAGAGATCCAAGTGCTAATAAGGAGTTAAGTTACATTTCTTGGTAAGGTTTCTTAATTGCCAGTGTTGGCTGAAACTTGAACAGTTCAGAGATTCTGTTGATTATGTCGGCTTGAATATTATTACATTGAATTCCCATCAGGATAACTATGGCTTTTGTTGTATCCATTGCATCATTTTCCTAACATTGTTCAGACCAAGTACTATAACAATTTTATGGATTGAGAAGGAAATTAACTGTGTCCATAATGCTGTGCCTCTCAAGTAGGCACTACATTGCAACTGTCTTACAAATGGTGTTTTGCTTGTAAGCATTTGTGCTGTTTCCTACAGGGAGACTTTCAGTGGTAGAAAAAAGGTTAGCACACAACCCCAATGGGGTTTCGCAGCACTCAGGCACCTGGTTTGTCCCTTTGGGCCTTCAGAAAGTCTTTCATTGGGGTATTTGCAGCCAGATTATTTGAAAAGTCCTAAGCAACTTGGAGGACTACTTTCCACCGACTTCAAAATCACCAAGTGTGTTTGCAGCTCCACCTGAGTGAAGTTTTGTAGTATTTTAAAAGAAATATTCACCAGTCTGTAATTCTTGGCCAACATATCTCAGATATTTTAGGATAGTGTGTGAGAAGTTGCTGTGTCCATGACCTCAGAAACCAGGGAACTAGAGTAGCTGAGATCCACATTTTCTCCAGGGACATTCACTTTGTGAAGGTTGCTTTGTGAAGAGGTCTGGTGGAAACACTCAGGCTACGGCTGAGGGGCTCAAGGAGAAAGACAGACACCTCCTGGGCAGAATCCATCCAAAAGAGACACTTACATATTTTGACTCTTAAGTGCAAGCAGCCTTCCAGAAGCAGAACACTGCCAAGGCATGAGAGGTGAAGATCTCACCAGGTCTTATTCCTAGCTCCTACAGCTAGGCTTTGTCCATCCAGACACCTCTTTTTCTTCTGCCACCTGAGACCCTAGAAAACCTCTAGAAGACAGAGTTAAGATGATTGCTGTCCCCCAGCCAAGCAAAGGTTTCTATGAGCTCTGTGAACTGGCTTGCTCCGTTGTTTGTTGATAAGAAAAAGTGGGAAGAACCTGCCCGGAGCACAGGCACTCTTTTCAAATGAGGTCTGTCGCTTGCAAAGTTTATATGGTTCTTTACAACCCATTGTGATCAAAGGCATTACATAAATATAACATTTATTATTATTCATAATGTTGTCCATAAGCACAGATTGCTAGAAGGTATTGCCAAACGAGATTTAGTTCTATTGTATAAGTCCTATTAATGTAGATGGGATTAAAACAGCAGAGAAAAAAAGAGTCTGGGCTGTTCCTATGTGTGTAGGCCCTGCAATGTTTTTACAAGGAAATCCTCTTCTGCACAGATGCGTACTAGAGGGCCTTGCTCCTTTGAAGGTCTACTAGTGATTTCAAATAGTGTATCAGTAAATCAGGGAACATATGAAACTCCCCAAGGCCTCCCGGGGTCCCTGTCCCCATATGGCTCTTTAAAGCAAGAAGCTTCAGCGGATCACGTCACCAAGCGTGGAGCAACACTCATGTCATGGCAAGGCACAGAAATCATATCTGCAGTGCCTCGGCACTATCCCAGCAGCTCCAGTTAGAGCTCATTTGCAAATACGACATTTCTGCATGTGCACCTTAAAAAAAAATGCCTTCAGACATATCATCCGTTACTTTGAGTCACCAGCAGCTTGGGAGAACGTTTGTTCATTTTGAAAAATCGCGTCTCTGAAGGTACAATATTAGGTCTAAGCTGCAGCTATCACTGTTTCACATATCAGCTCATTAAGAACACGACTCGTCTCGATGGGGCTGATGCGGATGATAAGAGACATCAAGCAGCAGCCTGTGACAGGAGGAGCGCGAGAGCCCAGCCCAGGCTGATGGGACTCAGCTGCCACATCCTCCTGGGGCCCTGGCTCTGGGAGCAATTCACAAGGATTTACTATTTTCATGCTTCATTTTACATTGCTCTCAATTAATAAGATTTCTTGTTTGTTATTATTGTTATTGTTGTTGCTGCTGCTGCTGTTGTTGTTGTTATTATTATTAGGTAATGCATCGTTTTCTTCCTCATCACTTATAAATACCAGTGTGTTCACAGTGCATCCTGTTCAAATTCAAATACTCGCTCCGCTGAGGAAATGTGTTTCTCGTTTTCCTGGTGTCAGTTGCTCAGAAGTAATTTCTCTGTAAACTTTCCACCCTACTTCTCCTGCTGTTTTTCTGTCTTGTCTTCAAAAGACCTTAAAACATGTCATTTTTTTCTGATTTCCTTCTATGCTATAGCAATCTTTTTAATAAACGTGATAAGTGTTTCTGCTGATGAAAAAATAATCCACTGCTGTTGGCTACATTTTTCCCCTCATTTTAGGTAGTCAGCAGGAACGAATAAAGGTTTCTTACAGCTCATAAGATAAGAAAGTTTGAGGGGATCTCTAAGATTTGTATTAACACTAGAAAAACACAATAGATGTCATTAAAAATTGTCATTTATTCTGAAGGTATACTTACACGTACGTGGTTATTTGCAGTATTCCCTGAACCGAGAAGGAATGCTATAAATCTTAGGCTAAAAGAAACCTTAATGAGTGACAACCACAGTCAGGATTAATAAGACATGTAAGGGTCTCCGGAACTTTTGCTTCTGAAATACTTGCTGTATTTGCTGGTTTTTTTCAATGTGCCCCTCTGTGAAGAAATGTAGTTGCTGTAGTTTCTAAGGCAAAAAAAGCAGCAATGATTTTGTCATGCAGATTAGTGAAATCTAGTTTTCAGCCTTGGTTTCTGAACTCTGCTACCACCTCCCGTGCGACCTTGGTCGGCTCATTCCATCTCTTCTTCCTCCTCTACCAACAAACTTGATAATACGTCACTTCTGCAAGGAAAAACAGGTTGAGGCCATGACTAGGAAAAGATACACAAATGTAAAATGGGCAAATGTTAATTTTTCTTCTGTTTTGTTAAGATTTGGGGGGAAAAAAGTAATATTCCGTATTCCAAGATGTATTCCAATCCTCATTGCATGGCCTCATCTTCTCATTAACTCTGCCATGTCCTCTGCCAGCTCTGGGCTTTGCTCAGTGGGCGATGCTTGGAGAAGGGGTCCCGTAACTGCGGGGCTCCCCCGGTGCGGGTGACACCCTGCGACGGGGACGTCACGGGAGCACGCGTAGCGCAGGTTTCTCTCAAGCAGCGAACAGGTTCTTGCAAGGTGAAAAGTTCAGATCAGAAATGTTTCCATCCCGGCCCTAATCCTCCTGCCACCAGAATCGACTGCCAGATTCCCACTGGCGTAAGCGGGAGCAGAACCAGCGCTAGGATAATGGTGAGCTTTGTTTTTCACGGCTTAGCATTGCTATCGGCGGCTCCCGCGTCATATTCCTGCTGTCTCTTGGATCGCTCGCCCTCCCTCTTCGTATTCATTTTTCACTGCTGCGCCCCGCACCTGGCCGGGCGGAGGAGATCACGGACCTGGCCGCGGGCTCCGACGTGTTGCTTTTGGACCGACTCTCACCTTATCAGATCGGATCGGCGCATCGCGGCTGCGTGACGGCGCTGCAGCCGTTCCCCCGCCCGCCGCGTCCTCCGCTTCGCAGGAGCTGAGCTACCAAAAACAGGGTGTTTGTTTATGGACCGCTCCGTGAGAAAAGGCGGCACCGAGCCTCCGGCCCCGGGCGCGCGGGCTCGCCGGCCCCGCGGCTCCAAGGCACGGGGTGGGAAGCCCAGGAAGTGGGGAAGGAAAGCAGCCAAAGCCGCTCGCGAGCCACCGCGGAGCCCGGTTTCGCGGTGCCGTCTGCTGTGCCTTTCCCAGATGCTGTGAACTGGAGCTGGCCAGAAAAACAGCGGGAGACAAGGGCTATATATTTTTTTTTTTTTTTACTTTCAGTCAGAATTTGAAATGTTAAGAAAACTTTTGCTGACTTTCAGAGCGATACTTGTTTCACTGCTGTTCCCATGTAAATGGGAGAACTTGGGAAAATATCACCTGACTCTGTGACTTCTTAAAACAAAAATCTTCAAAAGAATGAGAACAAAATGATCCCCCCACCCCAATATACTCCTGTCTTAAAAATTATCACAGCCCTCTGACTCAGACTGCATATCAACTTCTGCTGTAGCTCTCTGAAGGATGAGAGAGAGCCTGCAGAGAGTGATAATCTTACTTATTAGGAGTAGGGTTGAGAAAGCAGGGAGCAAACATACGGGAAGAGAGAAAGAGAGCTGCATGAGAATACAGGAGAACAAACAAAACCAAAAAATATATGTGTAGATTTTCTTGTGACTGAGCTTCTCAAATCCTTCTGGCAGAAGGTCCCATCTATGAGGCAGAACATTCCCCTTAGAAGTGTGGCCACTCTTAAGTGCCTCAAGCCCTCCTGAGATCCTGATCCCTAGTTTGGGATAAGCAGCTGGGAGAGATGCTCCAGACAAATGGACAGCTCGACATGTCAACATCTTAACATGCAAAAATGGCAAAAGCTGATGTTAGTGACTTAATCATATGAATTTAATTCCTGTTAGCAAGGGATATCTTTATCAGATGAGACAGTTTTGTGACATTGCTAAAGACAGACACACTTGCAGTTCACTTGACACCCACCATAAAAAATGCTGATGATTTCCAGCAATACGTCCAGGGATGAGTGAGGCTGCTTGCTTGATCACATGCCTTCATCCAGCACCTAAACTGGCATTGCACCAAAAGAATTCAACATTCAAAACATTCCTGTTTTTCCTTGTCTTTTCTTATGATTTCTGAGCTTCTAAGTCTCAACCAAGATTAGAAGCACTATAAGAAGCTCAGAGCACTATCAGAGAAGAAAATTCATCAGGGACAAGGACAGAAGATAATCAGAACATACTTTGCAAACCAGATAAACCAGTTCCCCATATTTTTCTCCTCTCTGTCTTCTAAGATGTACCAGTTTCATTTTTGCTATGTGAAGAGCCCATTCTCTTTGCAAAATCCACTTGTCAGGAAGAAAAAAAAAAGACTGATTAAATAAAGGGAAAAAAAAAAAAAAAAAAAAAAAAGAACCTCCCCAGAGCCAATGTCTGGTTAGCAGATGCACTAGCCTTCTCATTGTGTTGAATAGGGAGAAAAAAAAACAAAGTAGGTTTAAGATAGGGCTGATTTGTTTAGGAAAAAGATAAGATGAAGTGGTGATAACATGAGAACTTGACTTGATTATCCATATATTTTCCTCTTTAAGAAGAACTGTGTGAAAGCAAAAGCTTCCCCATCACCAACATTTTTAGTACAATCTGCCTCTTTTGAAAAAAAGACTGAAATCTTGTCCAAATGCAGATAATTTGTTTTCCATATCAGAATTTGCAAAAATGTAAATGCTTCCACATCTGAGTGTAAAATCAGGGATCCCATCATCTGATTTGCATTGCACGTGAGCTGAGGAATGTCCAGAGAAATAGATTGGGAATGTATCAGCATATTTTAGAGCGTTCCTAGCTCTGAAGAGAGGAAAGAAGTTGCTAATATAGCTGCACCAGGAGATAGCTCTACTAATGCAGATGCTCCTGGCATGCCTATAAGATAGCAGCGAGAGAAATTCATAGCCTCCCTCCCAGATTGCTTCTTTAGTATGCTGCTTTCTTACGTGGAAGCAAAGCATTTATAACCTTTAATGTCCTTATGCTAAGGTAGGGAGGAGAAGAGGTTGGCAGGGTCCCCTCTGGGTGTCTGAGTGGTCTCCAGAGAGGTTCCTCCATCCTTCTTGGGGAACTGGCCAGAACAGCACCATATGGCCATAGTCAGGCCCTTGTTGTCCGACCATGTGCGGACTCTGTTCTACCCATCATCACCAAGAGAGGGATCCTTTGGTCTGTCCTTGAGGAAGGCTAGCCTGACATTTCTTTTAAATTTAAGAAAACAAAGCAGTGCCAGTTGAGCGAAAGTGCAATTACACAAGCCTTTGAAGTACCTTGCTAATCCTTCTACTGCCTAAGGACATGAGGTGCAGGGTTGCAAAGCACCTTCCTTTCCCGCATGCATGCGGAGTGGTGCTAACGCCTTTTACTGTGGTGTTGCTGCTGGCTCCCAGCAAATGCGCCTGCACCAGGACAAGCTGCCTGCTCTGAACAACACTGTGCACATAAAGAGAAAGTGGCTCAAACCTTGTTGGCATGGGCAGCCTTTTGCTTCTGCCATGAGGAGAGGAGGAGGAGAAATCCCAGCAGAGATGGTAACCCCAATGCCTGCTGGAGAAGCAGACAGTATTGGTGACAGTTGTGATGCCAGTCTAAGCTCTTGGAGATGCCTTCAAGGGGAGACTATGGTAGGAGCAGATCTCTATGCTGTTTAGGATGTTTTAGGTTCCCCACAGCTCCCAGGATGCTCTACAGATGAAATAAGGCCAAGTGAAGCTGATGTGAGCCCTGCTCTGCTTGCTTGCTTTTAGCCCTGTCCCAGCTCTGGAAAGAACAGCAGTTTTGTCTCCTGCCTCCTTCTGCAGAGCAAAGGGATGCCCCAGCTGCAAAGAGCAAAGAGACCAAACCACCACAGGGGTTGCCACAGGGGAATTTGGGAGAGGCATCTCCATCCCGCCTTCAGCACGTTGGCAGAGCTATTTGCCCTGCTCTATTTACACAGTGTTTAATGCTGTTGATGTCAATGTGGAGATGTGTTAATAACCCAATTAAACTGTTCATCCAGCTATGTCAAATCCAATCACTTGAAGAAGACTTGTGTGTTTTGCTTTGTAATTCTTGTACCACGTTATGGCATGCAAAAATGATGTCCTTGTGGCTGACATTTAGCCTCAGCTAAATCTCATGCAGTGTGAGATACTGAAGCGCTAACATCTAGATTTGTCTTGCCATGAGAGCTTCAGTTATTTTCTTTTTTTTCCCCAAAAAAAGGCTTTTTCTAAAGCATAGATTAGGGAAAGGAAAATCCACATATCGTCTCCTACTTCTGATTCTCTCTCTGAGAAGACAGAGTTTGACAGCCCTCACTGCAGACTACTGAACTTCTGATTCATGGCAGAAGAAGCCATCCTTGCGCAGATAGATCTGTTTCAGTTAAAAATTCTCTCAAACCCACCTGAGAGCTGAAAACCAGCAATATCAGCAATATCATGTACGTCCTCTGAGCAGGGTAGTGTTTCCAGGTTCTGAGATATGTTAGTCCTGGGTGAGATGAGCTCCAGCTCTTTCTGCCATGCTGCAGAGCTGGGTGGGGAGAGCAGCTCCAATCACTGCAAACTTTCAGCCCCATGCAACCCCACGAAAGTGAACAACCCCCTCACATTGCTAGTTGCTGTTTCTCCCTTCTGAGGATAGAGGTGAAAGCCAACCAGCACATGATACTGAGCAGGAAGCTTGAAAGGAGGTGCTCAGGAGCAGGTCGTGGCTTCCTGAGGTGGGATATGGCAACAGAAGTCCTCGGTGACTGCACTGCAAGGGTGATTTAGCAAAAGTCTGCAGCAAGGAGCCGCAGGAACTGATGGCAGTGGGGAGCCAGCACCTGCGTGCTGGCAGGGCTGCTTAACCTGGCTCGGTGCAGAGTGACCCAGCACCTGCTGCACTGGCTGTGGCCGCCTCTGCTTTCCTGTCCACCAAAGGAAGATAGGAATGTTTCACAGTCCCCTTGGGTGCTTAGGAGGCTCCATCACTCTTGCCTGTAAAGAGATCACAAGTCCAAGGCACTTCCTTGCAGTGGAGGCTAGTACACCAAAACAGTCCTTAATTTCCCTCTGCCATCGGTCTTGGCTGTCACCCACCGGGTGTTAGCAAGAGGCCTGTGATGCAGGGCACATGTGCAGGAGTACATGTGTTGACATATATCCATATTTGCAGTGGATCTATGCATGCATACCAGTGCATGAGTCACCCTATATTTTAAAGATGTGGTTTAAATTTTGTTCAGATTGAACATATTTTCTTATCTATTTATCAAAACTTATCAGCTCCTGAGTATCCTCAACTGTATCCCCTCAACTACGACTTTAATACAAACTCTTCCCTAAGCAAAGAAATTAAAATTTGTGTTATATGGTCCCAGTAGAAGAAATTATCTCTCTTACAGACAGTTCTTAAGCATGTACTTAACTTCAGGCATGTTTAACTTCAACTGATATCCACAGAGCTGAAAAACACATCAATAAAACTGAAGTTAACTGCAACAATTCACTTAAGGGCTGTTCTGTACAGCCTTGACTTAAGCATATGCTTAAATATTTTCTTGAATCTAAGCCTATATTAGTGGAAAAGTCATCGTTCTGTACTAGATTTTTATATGTCTGTGACTCTAGGATAGTTTTAGTATTCTCAATAGATCAGTTCTTTGGATGGATTCCTCCACTTGTCATTAATATTTGGCGTCAACTGTCTTTCTTTCTCATCCATTCCCAGAGACAAGGAAAAATTTTCCCTTCTTTCCACGAATGTATTTATGTTCCCCATGGAAATTCTTCTCTGTGATATATGAACTATTTTCAGATAAGTTTAGCAAAGTCTAAATCACAAAAGGAAAGAAAACCTCTTTGGCTTGAGTTCATAAGGGGAAAAGTTGGGACTGCAGTGACCTGCAATGTGATTTTTTTTCTCGAGTTTAAGTGTTATTTCCATTCAAATCTCTCATAGCCTTGACCATAAATAAGACTTCTGAATAATCCTCATTTTTTGTCCTCATATCTACCTCCCTTAAAATTAGAAGGGAATATTTAGGATCTGTCAAGATGATAGACTGTCCTTTATGGTGGCCGAATGAAAGGAAGAATATAAGTTTAGAAGTAAGCAACATGCTTTTCTTCAGCGTAGGATTTCCTCCGCAGAGACATCATCACAGACTGTCAGAAGCTGGGCAACTCTCCAAAGGTTAGAGGCAGGGCCAAAACTTATAATTTCTGCTTTACAGAGGGCCATTTCTGTCTCTGAGATTTTAAATACTGTCTCACCGCAGCTGTGAAATTCAGAGCTTGCAGATTGCAGCTAGTACAAGATGCTAGTTTACCAGTCTGGGATATGTCACAGATAGGTCTGCACAGGCTATTTCTAGTAAACTAGCTGGAAATGACTTTTCAAGAGTGAATGCCAGGACAGGCACAGCATGATCATGCAAAACGAGCGACACAGCAATCACTGCAACGTCCGGCGTGGGAACGCTCAGCTCTGCAGCCCTCCGCCTCCGCCGGGGAGCGCACGGCCGTCTCCGTGGAGCGCCCACGCCAAACCGCCCTCCAACCCACTTCCCAGATAAACCTCCGCTTCCCCTCGGCTTGCCGAGCAGCCTGTGGTCCGCTCAGCCGGGTGGGCACCTCTGCGCCGCGGGAGCTGAGTCACGGAGCTGTCGTTGCGGCGTTGTGTGCAGCCCGGGACACAGAGACCTTTGTGCGAGGAGCAGCGCAAAGGCACAGGAAGATGTGCGGGCTCAGATATTTCACATGTGACGTCCCCACGGTGCAGAAGGTCACTCTCTGCATCAGCCATTCACTTGGGGCCAAATTCCTTCCGCCTGCTGTGGTGCCTAAACCAAGGAGAGTTAATGGAAAGGAGCCAGGCGGTTTGCAGGCCACCCAGGAGGGACGCTTAGGTGACCCAAGCAATTCTTTCATTAGCTGAGGATGAGCCTGAAGTCTCACTGCCCTTGACAGTCGGTGGGTAATTTCACCCTTGCTGTCAGAGCAAGCACCTGTCTTAAGCGCAGAGGGGATTATCTGAAGCTATGTCTCTCGGATACATAAACTGCCAGGTCCACGTCTCTGCGTCATGTACACGGGAGCTGCAGAGACTTGCACGTGATGCTGGGTGCAACCTCCTCGTTGTGCCAGAGTGCTTTTCGATCAGTGCAGCGCAATCCAGGGAGAAGCCGAGCCTGGGAAAGGTCAGCCTTGCCCTCCGTGCAGCCCAGCCTGGCTTGCTGGGGTAGTCCTTTGGGCCAAGCCTCAGCTGCTGTGCTTATCCTCCCGGGGGTAAATTGAGCCAGAGTTTATGAGTTCGCAAATGATGCTCTAAGCACTGCACACACAACCACACATGTGCAAATGAACACACAGGAACCGCTCCATCCAGCTGCCTTCCTGACCACAGGGGATAAGTAGAGATGGATTTTCCCTTTGACACCACTACTGCGATAGAGTTTGGGAGGAAGAGGACAAAACCCTAGCGCTGATCTAATCAAATCAGTCTGAGATAAGTTTTCTTTCACAAACTTCAACCCGTCTGTGTATTTCTGTAGTGATTCTAGCTCTTGAAGGAGCTGCCTATTAGCTTCAGTTCCCTTTCGGTGTTTTCAAGTGCCTCCAAACTGATTCTTCATGTTTCCTCTGTAGCTTAACACTCCCAGAGAGAAACTTCACTTCTTTAGGCATTTGAAAGATATTTTATCTTTATTGATTGCTTTTATCCCTGGAAGGAGACATTGGCACTTTTAAACACGCAGTAAGAATATACAAGCATGACTATAGAAGTAGCGTATCTCATTTGGAGACCTGATCTTAATGTCCTAGCATGGAAATCCTAAGGAGTCAGGGGAGACAGAGCTGTAACATGATGTTGCTGCAGTTATGAATTCCTGTGACTTTGAAAGGCCACGAGGTCAGAGCTATTTGTCACTACAGTTGGCTGGACAAGCAAGTGAAAAACCCTAGTAGGAACTGATTCCTTAAAGCAAACTGAGTGGCGTGAAAAAGAAAAAAAATCATGCTTTTCCTTTCCGAGCTGGGCAGGGCTGGGCAGCTCATGTGCATGCACAAACTCATCCATTTCTATCTGTGTGAGAAAGACAGCAGCTCTGTGGCCACTCTGGGACAGGAGGAAGTCTCCTTATGAAGGAAGCTCTGGAAGCAAAGCAGGGCTCAGAGGAATCAAAAGTCACATCTTGGTCAGCTTGGCTCTGCTTAGAGAAAGATTCAAAGTGGTATCATCAGATCCTGCTGACGAGCAAGTTTGACCGAAGAGCCCAGCGTTGCCCTGTTAGATGCTTGTCCAGACAAAGCCTGAGTATTGCAAATTAAGCACTCAGCCAAGCTTACTTGATCCTCAACACAGAGAAAAACAGAGTCCCTCTTCAAACCCCAACTGTGACCCCTCCAGACCCTTGGCCCCATGGAAATCAGACCAACGGGAGCCTCCAGAGCCAGGACCCCAGCTCCACATCTGGAGTGGCAGAAGAACACCTCCAGTGCCAGCTCCAAGCCCTTTCTTGTCAATGCAATTAATTAAGCAGTTGGTTACTTTCCACTGAAGTTGAGATTCTGCGGTTTGCGTAGACCTTGCAGATATTTGATCTCTCAGTAATTCTCTAAGAAAGACGCCTAATTAAAATACCTGTTTTCTCCTCTGTCAAGGGACTTAGGCTGGGATTTTTTCCTCGTCACTAGAGATCATATATGGATAAGAAAAGAAACAGTCCATGAGACTTCAAAGAACTGACTCACCTCTCACTCTGGTCTTGGACTCACTCTGTTCAGGCAGAAGCCTTATCAGACAAAGTTATTTTTGTGGGCTTTACTACATGAATGCATTTTGCACTCTAAAAAATCTATTTTCTTAATTTTATATGAACTAAAGGCAGAGTTTTTCTCAGCTTTGTTTTGCTTACAGCTGACCTGCTGTTCCCTGTTGACGCTCAATCCATCGCTAAAATATCTCTGAAATAAGCTAAGAAAATATAACAGGTCAGTCAAAGATTTCAAGACAGCCATCACGCTGCAAAGGAGCACAGAGCAGCTAGGTGACCAGTTTTAAGCTTTAGCAGTCTGTTACTATTTACTCTCATTAAATCCAGAGTCATCTGGCTTGATTCAGTTTGCCAGGAATTCACTTCAGGATAATTTAGAGTAGGATCAGAGTCACCAGGCTTTCTCTCTCTCTCTCTCTCTTTTAGGATAGAAGATGATAATAATAGAGGCTTTTTTTCCATGAAAGCACATGCAATTTCCTCCGTGGCCATCCAAAACAAATAATCAGGAGATTTCCCCATGTTTACAGTGGGGCATTTGACTGACCTCCTCTGCAAAGGTCTTTAAGAGAAATCAATGAAAAATACTCTGTAAGAAGTGGGTCACAATTGTTGTTGTTGTTGTTACCTAGAATTTATGTAGAGCCTAATCTGAAACCAGACACCACAGTTAAGCGCTTTTCTTTGCTATTTTCATAACAAAGCAATTATATTTAGCAGTAGGTACAGTGAAACTGAAATAAATTTCATTCGTATACAGAGTTTGCATGTTTATTAATAATCACTGTGTCCACATTGCTTATACCAATTCCAAATATAAGCTGTAGTGATGTATAAAAACCTTTCTCCTTGGCATAATTGAGTCAACATGACCAACTTGGCTCTCTCACTTTGTGAATGACTGCAATTATGTCACTGCAAAGCTGGCGAGTACATGAGCTTCAATTTGCAGGGAAGCATTGGATGGACAAAAGTGGAGGTGACACTTTGACGTTAAATAGGAGAGAATAAGGACGATGAAATACAGCCCTTTGCTGCTCTACTTATCTACCTGTCGGGAGGCAGATGTTATCGGCTGCCTGCTCCGCATCTCGCTCGCTGAAGTTCTGCTGCGGGGAATGATGGGTGTGCGAGCGGCTGAGACAAGTGGAAAGACAACCCCGACTTTAGCAAGAGATGGAGCGCTCCTTACGCACTGAAAGATCACAGATCCATTACATGGAGTCTAATGAGGAGGCTGAGCCAGTACAAATACAACTGCTTAACAGTTTATTTTAACCATCCAATGGGAATGACGTAACGTAAAAGAATTCTTGTTGCCAACAATCTTTTCTTTCTCTCTCTCTCGTCTTTTTTTTTTTTTTTTTTTCCTTGCATGGTATTTGTTAGAAATCAGGATTTTCCTTAACTAAATGTCTTGTGGTCTCCTTAGCTTTGTTTCTTAACAGGGTTGTCTTTATGTTAGTTTTCTTTGGCTTCCCAATAGAAGAGTAACAGATTTCTTTTGAAGTTTTTATTGATGAATGAGCTCCTATAAATAACTCTCTGTGGCAGCAGCTTGATCTCTGAGTTTACTCTGGAATAATAGTAGCAATGGGAATGAAGGAAATTTATGGCAGCATGACATGAAATAGTTTAATGGGCTTCATACTGTTTAACTTAATCTTTACAGATGTAAAAACAGAAATACAATTATTTTAACAACTATTATTACATATTGCTTTCCTAATGAAAACAGCGACTTAGTAAGCAGTTTAGGATACGTAGTGAAGAACTATGGGGTCTGCCTCACTGCAGAGCCAGGAATGAGTGCGCTGGACCAGCATATTTCCAAACGTCCGTCTGATGGGCTGGAGGCACCAGGAGGGAAGCGGGCACGTGGGGCTCACGCAGAGCTGGCCATTAGCTGGCGGTGCCACACGTAGGGCCGGCCACCCCACTGCAGACACAAGGCTCTAAGCGTGTGTTACACCTTCACCAACCCTACCCACTCCCATCCGTAAATCACAGGAAGGAAGGAGGGAGATGACGAAAACAAGCACACACTTTGAGGCTTGACCCGCTCAGATACCAACGCGTCAGCGTAAGGAGCAGAGTGCAAATAGTTTTCCAGGGTGGGTTTCACCCTGTCAGCTGCAAGCTGCCTAAAAAATTAGGCATTTAGGCTAAGCTGGTGGTCTGAGTTTCCTCTTTGATGCAGGCTGAAGCTGGACGCCAGCCCCAGGGATGTTGGCTGCGTCCTCCTCCTTGCCCTGCGGCATTTCTATGTGGCAGATGGAGTTGGCGCTTTTGGAGAAGGTGTCCTGCCTGCAGCCCTCCCTTGGGTCAGCCTTGGGTGTGCAATGACCAGGGGTGCGTGTGGCTCCACGATGGGCTGGTAGCCCGCACACCAACGGGCTGGCGTCCCACGCAGCTGGTATCTTGATGGCACGAGGTGGCTTTGCTGGGGCAAAATGGAGACTCAAATAAGCCAACATTGTAACCTGACTGTAGTAAACCAATTTATTTCATTCATGAAAAAGCAGAATTCAACTGCTAGTATCGCAGGTTCACTCGTCTTCCCTTTATGTGTTTGTTTGCTTCTCTAGGACGATGTCCTACAGCATCAGGAGGGCCCAGATGTGCCTCTTTTCTGGGGTAAGCTTGTGAAAGTGATGCTCGGAGAAAGAAGAAAGGAAAGGAAAAGCTTTAAAAATCATCTGTCTTCTGTGTACGTGGATGGAGTGTTGTAACTTTCAACGTGGCAGCCTCACTTGGTACTTTAATCACCGTACAGCTGAGTTAGATCACCGTAATGTAAATTAGGTCATTGTACAGCTCCAAGTCCGGTGTTTAGCTGGTCCAGGGCCGTAAACAAGAGCTAGTGTAAACGACCACGTTTCTGATCTCGCGCCCGTGTCCCCCAGGTGAGCTTTGACTGCCACGGACCGGCGCGGGAAGGAGCCGGCTCCCGGAGGTACCGCGAGCACGCCGGCCTCCGATCCAGCCAGAGCGCTGCAGCGACCGGCACGCGAGCGGAGGGCAGAGGATCCAGTCTCACGATTACCAGGAATAACACAGGACCTGATTCAAATGCAAGATTTCCTTCGCGCAGTTTGAGTGTGGCTTGCAGCCAGCTGCAGCTCCGTTGTGCTTTTCAGGGCTTTGCAAAAAGCATATGTAAATATTGAACTATGCTAATACTCTGCATAATTTTTATGACAATAGTTGACTGCTGTTAGTGTCGTTTTGTCCTGGAGGGAGCATTATTTAAAATTAAATTACAACGAAAATTATTAGTATAGTGTTTTAAAATGTCTGTTTGGCGGGAAATTTACATTATTCATGATGCTTTCCAATCTCCAGAAATTACCCATGCAAGAAATAACTTGTAAATACTTACTTGATTTCCAAAAATGTGGGAAAGTTTGTTTATTTCTCCATGCATTCCTGATTCACAATGTGCTCTCTAAAAATGTCGCTAAGATTTAGGCTAACCAAGATCATGCTAAATTTAGCAACTATATTTTAAATAAACATTCTTTACGCTTTACTGAACTGGCTTTGAAGCTGGATTAAAACAAATTGCGTTCACATGAACATTAACAATGTTTTACTTTGGACCAAGTGAACATCTGAATTAGTAATAATTCAGTGTTATTCAGTAGAATCTGAAAATGAGATTTAAGAGATCTAATTCAGCCAACTTAGGAAAGACTCTTAAAAGGAATACAGAATCAGATTGGCATTTATTTTCAGAAGAGCCAGTTCTGTTCTCCTTGACCATACAAAATTTTCTTCTGGTCTTTTATTAGACATTGCAAGCTATAAGCCTCTGAGAAATCAGCTGTGATTTAGCACGCATTGAGCTTGAGGAATCTGGCCCGTTTTAAAGCACTTAATGATTTGTCTGGATAAAGCACTAAAAATATACTGTAGGGAGCAATTATGCAATGTCCAGACTGATGAATTGCATAACCTCGTAGACCTTTTCCATCTGTAACTTCTCTAATTCTGTGATCTTGTCTTCTTGGTCTTTCACTTAAAATCAAGTATGTGATCTGTTTAATATCCAAAATGTTGTCTCCCAGAGGACCTGTTTTCTGTGTGCACAGGGGTATGAATCAAGTAATGTAGCAGATCCTTCTCCCCGTGTTGTTCCTGGATTCAGCTGCTCTTCGCAGCAGGCTTAAGAGTGATTAGCAGAAAGCCAGCAGAGATTTTGGTGTGAAAAGAGATGCTCTCTCCACTATGTGCCTTTCTTGGTAAACGATGAAGTAACTACTAAAAAATATTTTTTTTAAGTATAAACGGTTACAAAGCCCCTTAGAGTTATGTCACCTTGAAAGCAGACACAGACAGCCACGCACTTTGAGTGACAGCCCCTGAAAGTAGCTTCTCCACGCACATAATACTTGATTTTTTTATACGTTGTGGGGCCAACTTCAAGCAAATACGCACTGCCGCGCTCCTGCAAATTAAAATTGGCTGCCTAACTCAGAGATGTGCCACCTTGCTCAGCTGGGATAGGTCATTCCTCTCCAGCGGGATAAAAAGGCATATATATCACCCACACAAAGAGCGTGCTGTTTATACTGCATCACCGGCTATTTTCTATTTTTCTTCACAGTATTTCAGACTTGCATTTACAGCCAAGCCGGAGAGGTCGGGAAAGCCGGGGGAAAGATTCCAGGGATGAGTTAAATAGTGGGTGGTAGTTCTGCATTCGGCTATTGCTCTTTTGGTTACGGAACAGGTGTGGAGCCACAGACTTCAAATTTTTACCGCTTGTCAAGTCATTTACGTCCATCCGACACATTGCCCATTCTGCATTGCACCACGTTGAAATTCGCGGCGGTGGCGGTGTAGAAGAACGAAGGATGCGCATCAGGTACAAACGACGGCTATTGGCGTATTGACACGTACCCTTCCTTCTCTGCACTGGTTTGCTCTCATTTTTATTGTATCATTACTTCTGCTGCTCTGTATATAAACAGATGACGTCCTAAACAGAGCGCGGTTAGTCATTCTGCATGTTGGCAACAAGACCCTTTTCCTCGGTATTTGTCCGCTGCAAGTGACATTGATCATCTGATCCCAATTCACTCCAAACTGCCTCTCATAACCAACCGCTTGACTCCGAGTTCATGCAAGCTGGTGTCACCTTTGTGCTAAGTCAATTAATCTTACTCTTACAAGCGAAACTGAAAGCAGGCCCAGCGTGGTTTTTAAATACTGCAGCTGTGCTGGGTCCCATCCCACTACAACAAAACAGAAATAAAATAAAATGTCACCATAAACAAAGTCTCGCAGAAAATAAACTCTCATCGCATCAGAAACGGAGTTAAATCTCAACAAACATGTCTGTGACAAAAACATACATCATGTACCAGACAAGCTGAAACCCCAGTTTCAGTTGCCTTCCTTCAGACGATTTGTTCATTCTTGACCTGGACCTTAAGAAAATGAGAAAGCTACTCAGCCATTTCTTTTTATTATTTTCTTTTCCATCACAGTGCAAAAATGAAGAGACCTGGCACGTATTTGAAAGGCAGGCGGGTTTGAACCAGTAAAAAGAAGTGACCTTGTAAACAATGCAAAATTAGTTTGCAAAACTTCGTACCACCAAGAATCCCGGAGGCTTTGGTGGTTTGAAAGGAAGGGGGATTTTCCACCAGAAGCAGGGGGGGTGGGCTCAGCTTGATCTCTCCAGGACGCCTGTAAAAGGCAAAGATTTGCCATTAAAAACTACTTTTCTATGGGAAGGAACATCTCTTCCTTCCCCTTGAGGTGGAGGATGGAGGAAGCGGTTGCAGCGGCTACTCCCTGTTCCTCCTGGGCTCCTAGATACACCTGCACGGGCAGAAAAGCAATGAAGCCCCATCTGCAGGTCCAAGAGGTATTTTGGGAGCTATAATCGGAGCTGAGGGGTCCTGAAACTGGGGGGACACAGATGGAATGTCAAGATAGGAGAAAGGGAATAGCTGGAGACACAGGTTAAATAGTGACAGGAGGGCTCTCAAGGGCTCAGCGGATTCCTTAGGCCTGAGGCCATCCCCGTGCTCCCTGCGCACAGGAGGACGTGCTCGCCCTCAGCGGCAGCAGCTGCTCGCTAGCGGTGTGCCAGATGTGCACAACATGCGAGGAGGATGGCACAGCTGCCCCCAGACCGTGCCCCACACAGGTGATAACAGGAGGACTTCTGTAGGGCTTCTGAGCATACCCACAGCTACTTCAGGAGAGGCTTTCTAGACAAGCCAGAAGGCTCTTCTAGGTATACACCCCTTGTGATTGAGAGCATAAGTAACCACTTTGAGGCGCAAAATCCTTCAGCGGGTCAGGCTGAACAAGGAAGCAGCTTCTCCATCTGAAGCCAGCAACGCTGGCCACCTGTGGAAATGGGATCTCAAACTAGATGGGGACCCGGCCTCACGCACTTCCTTGGAGGCAGGATTAACCCCCATCTCACTCACGGGCTGAAATTCTATTGCACTCAGGCAGCTGGATGTGGAGGGGTGGCCTGAGATCTTGGCCACCGCTGGGCAAGAGCTAAGCAGGCTCCTTTCCCTTCCCTACCCCTGCTGCTTTCCAGGAGTGATGTTACCACCTGGACTCTGAAAGTACTCGTGACGTCTGCCCCAAGTCTTTACTCAAAACCTCCTCACAATGTGGCTGTTTATTTAACTTGCTATAATAGCTGTCTGATTACATGAGTGGCACTCTGAAAATGTGGGATTTTGAAGCTAGGAGCATTAACCCTCTCAGCATCTGCACAGCCCTGTGAATTATGGTGGGGGCACATGTGGCTTTGACTGGGCAGTGGCATCTTCACTTGTGCAAGTTGTTTTTTTTTTTTTTAATTCAGTGTCATAGATTTTTTAAATGGACTCAAGAGGTACTTAAACAGGAATTACTAGAAATAGAAAATATGACAGGGATTTTATTTGAGCTCCCTCTTGCAATCTGCATAAAAAGCTCACTCCCTTCATCCTCATTTTTTCTTCACTGGGGGAGTGGGAACATTTCCATGAAAGGCTGTAGCTGTGTCTATCTAGGGATCCATCCATGAGTATCTTTCTTTTAGGAAACTCAGCACCCCTTCCCACCCTTCAGGAATTTTCTTCACTTGCTCACATCACAGTTCTTTGCTGAGAGTTGCAACACTGCACCCCAACTCCTAGTCCAAATAGCAAGGCAGTCTGGCAGCACCTTCGGGGAGGAGGTGCTGACCTTTCTCTGGAAAAGCCAGACCACAGCTTTCTTGAGAAACCCAGATTTTCAATTACCAAGATGTTTATTTAAGGACAGGCTTTTTTTGGTGGGTGGGGCAGGATGGAAGGATGGGGAAAGGAGGAGAAACAGCATAATTTCGGGAAATATTATCTCAGTTACTAGGAACGGATCATTTCCTAGGCCCCTATTTTTAGCCTCTCACCTTTTGCCTTCCTCTGGCAGCACAGTACATCATACCTGGGTATTTGTCCTCCAAAGTCCCCCAGAGCTCCCTGCTGCACTTCTAACAGAAGCTCTTAGAGCTTCTGCAGGGCCATCCTCCAGCCTGCGAGCCCAGGGAAGGCCCTGCTCCGCTGCATCGACTCTCCAGGTACAGAGGTGGGGATGAGATCAGAACGAGTCTGCCACAGTACTGCACAAAATACTTTTATTGGATACAGGTGTGGTTTCAAACGAAAATTGAGAATATAGATCTTTTTTCCCAAATGACATTTATCCGCTAATATACAAAAAGTCTCTATTTATGGCAAAAATAAGAAATATTCCTGATTGCTTATAATGTGTCTGGATTCTTCCTTCTTTAAGAAAAAAGAAAAAAATGAGAAACAGTTCAGTTCTTTCAGTTCTTTTTTTTTTTTTTTTTTTTTTTTCTAGTAGTTGTCTTGGTTGCTAACATAGCTACACCAAAACACCAGGATCAGCTTCCACGACCCTGGTTCAGTCTTTTTTGGTAAGAAGTAACTGATCCCAGCAAGACACGTAAATGGGCAGCTTCTCCCATTCACGACGAGTGTGTTTGTCCGTCTCCCTCTCTGCTTAGCTGCACCAGCAAGACAGAAACGCTGTCGCGATACTCCAGAAGCACAAGTGCCAGGCAGGAAACCAGCTTGCATTAACGCCGTGAACTGTATGTAGTGCTAGGTCAAAGCAAGCGTGACTGCACGGGAGACTGCTTTATTTCATCCGTCCTTATTTTAGCTCCGTTGATTCCGTTTACCTGCCTTTGAGCCACTCCGAGGACTGGAAGGCAACATCGCAGGAAGTATTTGCGTGCAGGCACCGGTGGGTATTAGTGACAGGACCAAACACAGCCCCCTCCCCGGGGGATAAAAGGGGCGGGTTTGGTTTTCTAAGGAAAAGGGGAGAAAACCGGAGAGGCTGGGGGCTCGGCAGTGAGCAGGTCTGAAAAACCTGACGGATGCAAAGACTGAAGCTGCCGAACGGACGCGAGCGCGGGAGCCCCACCGCCTGTCTCCGCTTCTCCATCGCCGACGTGGAAAGAAAACCGTTTTACCTTTAAAAGTCGATCTGGCAGGGGAGGCAATCGCTAAGGATAGCTCCGCAGCAAGACGTGCCTTGAAAATGCCCTGAAATCCTGAGTCACCTTTAACATCACGTTTTGGTCTTTACCCGCTTGGTGAGGTCTGAGTCCGGTCTCTCCCTCCGTCCTGCCCCCGGGCCGGGAGCAGCGACTAGACTGGAGGGGGGGGGGGCGGGGAGCAGAGTTATGGGGGAACTACTGGAAATTAAATACCGTCTCGGAGAAGTGGAGAGGGAGGCAGGAGAGGAAGGGGATGCCGATGTGATAAAGCCTCCCGTGCACCTGGGAGTCGAGCATGAGGGAGGCGTTGAAAGCCGGCCCGAAGCTGCCGCCGGCGACGAGGGAGCCGCCGAAGCAGCCGACGGGGCTCTCGAGAGCCGCCTTGGGGGCGGCCCCGGGGGGCGGCTGCCGCAGCCCCTGAGCGAGGATGCTCTCGATGCTGAAGCTGCGGCAGCGCGGGGCGCCCTTGTGCGGCGGGGCGGCGGCGGCGGCGGGGGGCGGCCCGCCCGGGGGCCCCCCCGGGGCGGCGGCGGCGGCGGCGGGCGGCGGGCGGCTCTCGGCGGGGGCCGGCTCCCCGCCGCAGCGCTGCCGGTCCCCGGCCGCCGCCGGCTCCTCGCCAGCGCCCGCCGCCCCCCGCCAGCGCCCGCCGCCGCCCCTGCTCTCCGAGCCCGAGTCCGGCGCCGGGCTCTGCCCGTCCGGGCTGCCCCGGAGCCGCTTGGGCTCCGCGGGGCGACCGCCCGGTCCCTGCCGCCGGCCCTCCTCGGGGGCCGCGCCGCCCCGCGCCTCCGGCGCCCCCGCCGCTTTGGGCTTCCTCTTCCTCCGCCGGTAATTGCCGTTCTCGAACATGTCCAGGCACCGGGGGTCCAGGGTCCAGTAGCTGCCCTTGCCGGGTCGGCCTTTCTCCCGGGGCACCTTGATGAAGCAGTCGTTGAGCGAGAGGTTGTGGCGGATGCTGTTCTGCCAGCCCTGCTTGTTGTCGTGGTAGAAGGGGAAGCGGTCCATGATGAACTGGTAGATGCCGCTGAGCGTCACCTTCTGCTCCGGAGCCTCCTTGATGGCCATGGCGATGAGGGCGATGTAGCTGTACGGGGGCTTCTGCGGGGGGTCCTGCCGGGAGAGCACGCTGCTGGAGGCGAAGCCCAGCGCCGCGGGGAGATACACCATGGAGGAGCTGCCCATGGGCGAGAGGTGGCTGCTGTAAATGTGGCTCATCGCGGATGGGCTTTTAGCTCCGGATCTTCTCCCTCGCAGCAGGGAGAAGGGACAGGACACGGCAGGAACCCGGGAAGAGTCCGACAGGGAGCTATTTGTGCTAGCTCAGATCCCAACCCTGCCGGAACGAGCTCGCTCTGCCTCTGTCCCTGCTTCATAGCTCTTAAAAAAAAAAAAAAAAAAAAAAAAAAAAAAAAAGTTAAATAATTGTTGTAAGTTTGCTATTATATGTTGACTTAGCACTGGAAAATAAATTGTCTCTGATAAACAGTCGTTTGTGTTCTCAGCCCACCCACATTAATTAAAATTTCATTGCTACAAAACTCCAAGCTCTCTCCACGTGTCTTGCTGGTACCAGCCAATGGTCTCCGGGTTATTCCTTCATTTGTTTATAGAATTAGTCTGTTGATAAGTCTGCCCACCCAAGTCGAATCAAGCTGTGTTTATTTGGAAAAATTTCCGGGCACCCAATATATAAACGCACTGATCTGATGTTTGAAATATCACGTCCACCCTTTGACGCTGTAAGCACACACAGCAGAGCAGGATGTACACTGCTGGAGCTCGGGGAGGAACGGGCAAGGAAACCCTGGAGGAAAAGAGGGGTATTAAACCCCACCAAAAAAAAAAAAAAAAAAAAAAAAAAAAAAAAAAAAGAGAGAGAGAGAGAGAAGGAGATCGATCAGAAGAGAAGCAAATGCTGGGACAGGGGTGATGCGCAAGGAGGAAAGAAGCGGGGCCTGTTTCTGTCCTAGGGGAAGGGCTGCTAGGGGGGTCCAGGTGCCTGTGGCCGAGGTGTGCAGCCAGCGGGAGCTGGTGGGAGCGGCCCGGCCCGGCCCGGCGCTGCCCCCCGGCAGAGGTGGCCGAGCCCCGGTGGGGCGAAGCGGGGGCTCCGCTGCAGGCCCGGGCGAGGCTGGCGGTGCGGGCCGAGCTCTGCCGGGGAACGCTGCCGGGGTGCAGCGAGCTTCATGTAAGGGGAATTTGGCAGGCGCTGGGAGGAGGGTCAGTATTTGTGAATGCGGGCCTGTTGCTTTATATTATGTACTTTCCTGTTTATAACAAGGAGGGGGATTATAACAACTTTACAAGTGCACACAGCTGGCCGGTGCTTACATTAGGAATTTGTGATGCTCTTTTTCTGTATAAACGTCCAGGTTTGGAGCTGTGTTTTCTGTTGTTGGTTTGGGGTTGGTTTTTTTTGTTTTTTTGTTTTTTGTTTTTTTTGGTTTTTTTTTCAGTTTACTGATGTAACAGTTTTGATCCGAGTCCCCGAGGGATTCCGATTCGGCTGGAGGTGTCGACTCTTTCCCCAGGCCCGGGAGTCTCGGCGGGGCGCTGCGTTAGACCCTTTAGATCCTGCCTGCAGAGCATCACCTCTTTCGGGGGGAGGGGAGAAGGGAATAGGGCTGGAGGAGGGGGGAGAGGGAATCCTCCGTGTATAAGGCCGTGGAAATAAAACACAAGGGGTTTCCTGGAGGTCGTGGGTGAGCCAGGGTCGTTTCAAGAGAGGCAGCGCCAGCTCTGAAGTTGCCACCGTCTCTGGTTGCTCAAGGAGGGCACCAGGGATGCGGGTTCGTCAGGGCCTGACCCAGGGGATGGGGGCTCCAGCACCCTCTTGCGAGCCTCCTTCATCCTCCTTCCCCGAAGGACTCTCTTCCTCCGGAGAGAAATAACCCGTCACTACAGCTTCTCTCCCGCACGTGGCGGCCACGGTGGGGTTTCATCTGGAAAGGAAGGGGCAAAAGCCGGCTTCGGGGGGGCTCTCAGCACACCCCAGCCTTGGCGATGCCCTCCTGGGACCGCCCTGGAGTCTCCCCTTCCACCCAGCTGCCCATCGGATTTCTTGCCCGTTTCTGCTCCTATCCCTCCGTTTTCCGGGTAATCGAGCGGGCGAGGGCGTTTAACCCCCGGGGTAAAAAGCAGCGTGACTGCTTTGGAGTCGCAAATGGTTCCTAATTGCTTTAAGACACCACGCGTACACATGAAATATAGAGGGGGTGTGTACGGAGGTCGCTTCTCCACGAGGGGCAGGGGGAATCTCTCCTCTCACTGGCTCATCTCAGGCGGGAGGAAACAAATCGAGCCCCGTTAACACCGCCCATGCCGGGGACGCCGCATCCGCTCCCCCTCGGTGCAGACACCCGCCGGCCGCCCGGACCTCCCGCCTCCCCCAGGACCCATCCGACGTACGAGAAATGCAATAAAACCTCAAGTAAAACAAAGCGGGAAGGCGGAAGGAGGGTTTGGGAGACGCCCCTCGCCTCGGCGCTGGGGGGGGGGGGAGGGGGGGAGGCAGGTCTCCTCGGCAGCTCCCCGGCAGCATCCTCGCCCAGGAGGGATGGATGAGGCAGAGCCCAGCTCCGCTCAGCCGGCCGACAACGAGCCGGCGCCCTCAAGGCAGCCTGTGAACGGCAGAGCAGCCGAGGGTCGCCCCCCCCCCCCGCCCCCCGCCACTCTATGCAGCCCCCTTCCCGCCTCGGGTCGGTCCCCCGCTCCTTGGGATACTCCAAGCACGAATTATTAAAACAATAAATACTCGCGTGTATGGCAGGAGACAGGCACACGGGCTCCCCCGCTTATTCCCCCACTCTTCTCCCCCGGTAAAGTTGTCGCTTCCTGCTTTCTTCCCCTCTTCTCCCCCTCTTAGCGGTAGGAAATCCTTGGAGGTGGAGATGCACTTTTCTGTCTGGTCCTTATTGCCAGCTCGTGTGCTCGCTGGTGTCTTTCTGCTCATGGCATTGCTGAAACTCGCTGCGTTATCTGCCCGGGAGCAGCGCTCGAAAGTGGCTGTAACCGGAGAGGCTCCTGTAGCTGCGGGGAGACCGGGCAAGCGAGAGGCTGAAAGCGAGCGAAGCCGTTTAGAGGGATTTTGTTGTTGTTGTTATTGTTGTAGCCCTTCCCCTGGAAATGCGGAGCCGGCGATGGAGGCGCTCCTGGACATCTTTCCCCTCCTCTCCAGCTGACAGGCCCCTTTTAAGGCAGCAGCGAGGAGCGCTCCCACCCGGGGTCCCCACAGAGCGGGGCATAAATCAATGCTCCCCACTCCTGCTTCATGCCAGCCCGAACCCGGGGAGCAGAGCATAAATCAGTGCTCCCCACTCCTACTTCACGTCAGCCCAGACCCGGGGAGCAGAGCACAAATCAGTGCTCCCCACTCCTGCCGCAGACTGACATGGGCCCGGGGAGTGGGGCACAGACCTGGTCTCCGCACTCCTGCTGCAGCCCAACTCACCCCATCCAGGCCTGTCCAAGGTCCGGGAACTGGGGGGAACTGAGTGAGCCTGGATCATCTGGGATGCTCCAGCCCTTTTGGGATTTGCTTCAGATGGGGTTAAAACCCACAGGTTTGAACAGCGACGTTCGTGTGTTGCTTCCCCAGCCCCAGCCCAGAGTTGAAGTCTGTTTCATACAGATGAAACGCCGTGATTAGTGCTGCTCCTCACAGATAATCCAGTTTACCCGCTGCAGGTTTAGGCTGCCTTAGAAACCACTGCAGAGAGGGGTCTGATCAGAACTGCCAATGGCTACCCCAGGGCAATGTGCACGGTGCTGTACAGCTGCAAGGTCTCTCGACACTAGCATGGAGTCGGGCAGGGTGAGGACAAGTTTCTTCCTCTCCTGACCTCCAGTGCCTGGTATGCACTTTCTGCAAAGTCACCTCTGAAGTGACAGAAGAGCTAGCAGCCTTCCCCCCAAAACATGCTTCTCCAGAGCCTTGCCACAGTGCATTGCAGAGCCCATCTAAAATGCTCTGAGGGAGGCAGGATGACTTTTGTGGGGGACGGATTGCTCCTAGCCTGCCTTGTACTTCGACTTTCCTAAAGGGAATGTGTTTTACCCAGATCCTACAGCACCAGGAAAGCTGGCTCACTCAGCCCAGCCGCGGGACTGCCTGCACACAGACCTTCTCAGCAGTGCAGAGAGGGGACGAGCTGGAAAACTCTCGTTCCTTCTCCTTCCAAAACCTGGAGCTGTCTGGGCTTTCAAACAGGTTTGCAAATCCGCAGGTTAATGGCAACGCTGCAATAAAAACCCAGGCACCATCCTCATCTGCTGTCTGGAACCACACTGGGCCTGGGCCCAGTGTAACCGGCCATACGGCAGCCTTCAGCTGGTCCCAGCAAGGCCAAGTTTGGCCCAACAACTGCACTACAAAGGGATTTATGCCAGTCTCTCAGTTGCAAGGGCCTACAAGGCCAGATCTAGCCAGGTTTGGGTGCAGACTTTGTCCTAAGTACAAGAAGGGTGTGATACCCCCAAACCAGGGGACAGTTGGGGGTAGAGGGAACATCAGGGAGGAGAAAGGACATGTCGAGGACTGGTCGAGGGGACAGGCTGTCTACAGGCGAGCTCAGGGCTGTGCTACCCTGTGCTGCTTCCTTCCTCCCTCTCTGGCCTGGCTTAGTTTAAATCACCTGTTGCAAAAAAACATCTCGTCACCCCAGTTAGTTGCCTCTGGCTCCTTCCTCCCCAAATCTGATCATGGGATTCACATGGGATCACCAATGGCCACCACGGAGGGTCCCTCCAGACAAGCCCGGGGTGTGGGGGGGAGGTCTGTGAGACCACTGCCTGCTTTGAGCCACATTTTTCAGCCTTTAAATGTAACCCAGCGCTTGGCTCCCACCTCACCTGCAAAATGAGCTCTCTGAAAAGGGCTCCCCCAGAAAGGACCAGGGCTCGAAAGCTCTCAAATCCCTCAGATAGAAAAGGGGCAGACGGGGTTGGTGCCCGCAGGAGGGAGGGCAGGAGCAGCAAAGGGAGATGCCCTCAGCACTGTGCCTCTGCCCAGCACCCTGGGCCGGGGTCCAGGTGAGCAGCGCCATGGGGTCTCCGGGCCTCGACGGCACTGCCCGGAGCCACTCAGCCAGCTCCTTATCTAGGGCTAGGGGAGACGGCAGGAGCCTCTGTCTCCGAGAGGGGCTGGAGGGACATCGTGCCCCTGTGCTGTGCCTGGCCGGGGGGAGGCCTGACCCTGCAAGCGCTGGGCAGAAAACCAGCTCCTGGGCCCCTACTGCTCTTAGTACCTAAGAGAGGGGTTTTATTTTTCAGCCCGGCTGCTGAAATCCTGCCATTTGTGGGGGCAGAGGAGAGGGGGGGAAGGACCTGGGCACACGGCAGAGCCCCCCGGGAGGCACCTCCGTGCTGTTACCGCGAGCAGGGCCGGAGCCTCTGCCATCACCAGCTGTGACCACTGCGACAGGCGAGTCCGGGCCGAAAGGAACCGGCCGGCCGCGGGGAGGGACCCGACGGCGGCTGAACGTAACCACGGGCGGGAGTCGGCCCCGCGGGGGACAGAGCCCTCGCTATTGCTATTGCCCTTAGCCGGGAGTTGGGGGACGTTTTCTCTCTCCTCAACGGGACGGAGGTGCGAGACGGCAAAATAAATAAATAAAAAGGTTGGGAAGACGCCCCTCACCCCAGGCGAGAGAAAGGACCTCCAAGCCCGGTTAAGCTGCTGCCCTCACAGCGGCCCCGACGTGCCCAGAGTCCCCCAGGAACTGTCCAGCAGCAGTGCAGCTCCCAGCGGGGGTGGCAGAGCCCGCCGGGGGCAGGACCCGCTGGGGACACCCCGGGCCCAGCTCAGCACCCCAGCCGAGCCCCTGCCCCAGTACCCCCGACAGCTAACGTCGAGGGGAAGGGCCGCCGTGCGCCCTGCCCGGGCACTGCCGGCCCGACACGCGTAGGAAAGGGGCTCGGGAAGCATCAGCGGGCCGGGCGCTGCTTGATGCCTCTGATTCGCCTCCACTCTCCCACATTTGGGAAAATCCCCATCAGGCACCTGATTTCCAGCCGTCTCCTCGGAGAGGGAATGCACTGACCTCTCGATGGGCTGGACGCAAGGTGCAAAGTCCGCTAGTGAAAGCCTTGGCGAAGGGGGATTTTAGGACAGGAGAAAAATTCTTCTCCGCTTTAGTTTCTTTTTTCTTTTTAATCCTTCTCTCCTTAAATTAGCACTTTGGATTTTATTGCAAGAAAAAGAGAAGGAAAAAAAAAGAAAGAAAAAACACTCTCTGTGAGCCAGGAAAAACGGCAAGAGTTTTACAAGAATGTTCCTTAAAATACTGATCTAGTGAGTCTCGGACATTTTTTCTCATTTAAATCGAGCGTTTCAGTGTCTTTTGCCAGGTTTCTAGCGCGTATGAAATTTACCCGATCAAAATCAATTTATGTCATCGATTTTAACCGTCTGCCGTGATATAACTGTTCTGTAAGCCGGCCGCGGCTGCCCATAGATTCACTCTAAAAAATGCTGGGGAGATAGGGAAGGCTGAGGCAAGCAGAAGGGGAGCGAAGGAAGGCCCGAAAATGTTCCCTTTCGGCCGCATTTGTTGCGGGCTTTATCGCCCGTCTGTCGTTGGACGGCGCGGTGCCTCTAGGCGATCTCTGCAGCTGCGAGGCGAACTGGGATGCAGCGAGCCGGGCTTGAAAACACTCCGAAAGAAGTGGAGCAGTTTCCTCCTAAAGCGGGCTTCAGGCTTTGCCGGCGCACGATTTTAGGATTACTCTTCGCCTATCCTGGTTGCATTTCTGCAATAGGGCAAAGTGGCTTTTCAGCTATTTGGGGAAAAGGAAAGCTCGTGGCTCTAACGCGACATCTGTCAGCGCCAGGCATTGCGAGCAGAAGCTTAGGTAAATAAAGAAGAGGTTAAAGCAGCCACATGTTCATATAAGAGAGCATTTAAAATTATAAACTCGTTCTATAACGAGTATAATATTGCTTCCTGCAATATTTTTAGACTCCTCTACGAGTTTGGGTTTAAATGATAGCCCGTAGCACCCGCACCAACTCGCAGCCTTTCGGACCTCCTGGAAAAGCAGGGGGCTGCTTGTTTGCTTATAACGTGGCAACTGCCTGCTCCGGACACTGCAGCTGAGCGGGGAGGCGTGCAAAGCACAGCAGAAGGCCTACGTTTGCAGAGACAGAGCAAGAGAAAAAGCGCTCCCTCGGCCAGCATCCTCGCTGCAATACCTAGCATTTGGAGGCCTGGAAATTCTCCCCCCCCCCCCCCCCCCAAAAAAAAAAAAAAAAAAAAAAAAAAAAAAAAAAAAAAGAACAGCCCGGTTTAAAGCCGGCCAAGGGCCGGCAGCGCCGGAGCAGGGCAGCGCTCGGCGCCGGCCCCGCTGCCCCGGCAGCGCCGGCTTGTCCCGCTCCGCAGCTGGGCAATCCCGCCCGCAGCAGCCCTCCACGTGAACCAAACCTTTCCCGGAGAAATAATCACAATATTCCTAGAGGCTCCAGGAAAACGACTTTGTTTCGAAAGCAACGAGTCCTGTGTTTTCCCGCACGAAGGAAAGGCGAAGGGCAGAAAACTTGCAAAAAAACACGTATATACACACACACAAGCGCCAGACTTGGAGCAGGAAAAAAAAACAGCATGGATTTATTTTAAGGTAAGTACAACAATTAGGACCACATAAGACAAAACGAACTTTGAAGCAGATTAAAGCAATAGTCCTCAGGAATGGTCAAGGTGAAATCTATTATACAAAACATCACACGTTGTAAATAATAATTAAAAAGTATCAGATACTTTGTCTTTTTTTTCTTTCAAAAATCCACCAGCAAAAAATAAATTATTTCCTCGTCTTGCAAAAAGAACAACTCTAAAATGAGAGAAACTCTATTGCATAATTGTACACAGAAGAAAAAGAAGAAGAAGAAGAAATCACTTGTCATTAATTTGGAAGTTAGAAATTGTTGGGCGACACAAAAATAATCCAGTGAACTCAACTTTAAATATTATATTAATGGCTCTGAAAATTAGCCTGATTAGAAATCCACACATTTTTTACAGCACAACAGAGAACTTAAAAAATACCCAGGACATATAATTATATATATATATTTATATATTTTTTTTTCTTTTAAATCGTATAAATGGTCGCTGTGATATTGGTCCATAACTTATTTTCTGAGACTCCCTATACTTTAGCATATAAAATTTGCCACTTTGCTTAGATAGACATATATATAGACTTTTTCTTATTATTATTTTTAGGAGCGATCCTTTTTTCAAGTAGAATTTACTTGCCTGGAATTTAAAGAGGACCGAAACAGGGCTTGGGATCTACAAACTCTGTGGTTCCCAGGTCCACCGAGAGGTTGTCAAATCTTTCCTTACGCTGTCTGGAGTGTTTGTCTGGTGTTGGGTTTTTTTTTTTTTTTTTTTCCTCCTGATTTTTTTTAATTATTATTATCGTTGTTTTTTAAAATTTTTTAATTTTTTTTTTGTTTATTTTATTTTATTTTTTTTTTTGGCGAATGGCCCTAGGCGGCAGAGTCGCGGCTACTCAATACTTAGTGCAGTCGTAGGAGTAGGGGGTGGCGTGGCGGTATAGGGAGGGCGCGGACCTATAGGGGAGCTGACAGGTGGAGTTGCTGCTCACCTGGTGGTCGCTGAGCGAGGCGCTCTCCATGCCGAGCCGGTGCGAGCTGAACATCTCGCGGACGTTGGGGAAAGTCTGCTGCTGCGAGCCGAAGCCGTGCCCGGGCAGGTGGCTCAGCTCAGCGCCGTGGTTGAGGTACCAGGAGGCGGCGGGCTGCGCGGCCGCGGAGCCGCCGCCGCCGCCGCCGCCGTGCGGATGCCCGGCGCCCAGCGCGCCCTCCTGCCCCGACGGCAGGCTCAGGGCGCCCAGGGGCGACGGGGCGCCCGTGGGGTGCTCCGCCAGGCCCTCCTCCAGCGCCGCGGGGGGCACGCACATGTGGCCCGGCCGCTCGCCGCTGTAGAGGCTCATGGCCCGCATGCTGCAGTGGTAGCTCCCACTAGTGTCCAGGGCCTGGCTGCACGCCTGGCTGTAGCCCGACGGCTGCCCCGGGGGGTAGCTGAGCGCCAGGCCGCCCCCCGGGCGGCCCGAGGCCGCGCTCACCGGGCTGAGCTCCGCCGGCGGCGAAGTCCGCAGGGTCATGATGTTCTCCACGCTGAAACCCGGCAGCCCGTTGCTGGACGGGTGGTGCTCGGGCAGCGAGCCCTCGGGGGAGGCCGAGGGCGGCGAGGCCGCGCTGCGGGGGCTGTCCCGCAGCGCCCCGCCGCTCGCCGGGCTCAGCGTCTCCACCTTGGTGATCACCGGCAGCTCCGGCGACGCCGTCTCGCTCTTGATGACCACCTTCTTCTCGGAGGAAGGCGCAGAGGCAGAGGAGGAGGAGGAGGAGGCTTCCTTGGGGATGTCGGCGCCGGCGAGCCCGGGGGGCTTGGGCTGCTCCTTCAGCAGCCGCTCCCGGGCCTCCTCCTTCTCCTTGGACACGTCCTTCTTCTTGAAGCGTCTCCGGCGGCGCAGGAAGCTGCCGTTTTCAAACATGTTGTAGGAGTCGGGGTCCAGGGTCCAGTAGCTGCCCTTGCCCGGCTTCTTGTCGTCGCGGGGCACCTTGACGAAGCACTCGTTGAGCGAGAGGTTGTGGCGGATGCTGTTCTGCCAGCCCTGCTTGTTCTCGCGGTAGAAGGGGAAGCGGTCCATGATGAACTGGTAAATCCCATTGAGCGTGATCTTCTTGTCGGGGGCGTTCTGGATGGCCATGGTGATAAGGGCGATGTAGCTGTAGGGCGGCTTCACCAGGTCCTTGGGGGCGGCGGGCTGGTGCGGGTGGTAGGGCCCGTAGGAGCGCCCCATGCCCGCCGCGTAGGGCTCGGCGTGGCCCGAGTAGACGCTCATGGGGTTGGCCATGCCGCCGTACGTCCCCGCCGTCCGGTAGTAGTTCTGCTCGCTTAAATACGGCACCACTCCCAAGGCGTTGGGGTCCGAGACGGAGTAGCGAGCCTGCATCATGGAGAGGGCTTCCCCCGGCGAGGCGAGGAGAGCGGAGCCGCGGGGGGAGGAGAGGAGGAGGAGGAAGAGGGGCGATGGGTGGAGGGCCTCACCCCCGGCAGGGACCGCTCCGCGGAGAAGGAAGAGGGCAGAGAGGGAGAGAGCGGGAGAGAAAGAGTCTCAGACACGAGCTAAATCCCAGCGTGTCCTTTAGCAGCGGCACCGCAGCAGCATCCTTCAGGTCGCCGGGGGCAGGGTGGTCTCTGGCGGTCTCTCCCTCCCTCTTAATTACTGTGATTATTATTATATACACCTATGTATCGCGGCGGTGGCAGAAACTGCTGCGGAAAGGAAGGCGGGCGGTGTGGGGGGTGTTCTCGCAGGAAAAGGGAATTTAAAAAAATCAAAAGGAAAGAAGAAAAAAAAAGGAAAAAAAAAAAAAGAAAAGCCTTGCGAAAACCCAATTCTTGTCACAACAACCACCCGAAGTCTTCCGGAGCGGTGCGCGGTGCGCGGAGCCGGCGAGCTGCCCTCGGAGCCGCTGGGAAAGTTTCAAAACTCTCCCTGCTGCCGACGCGCTTTTACTCCCCGCGGGCCACGCCCCTCGCCCCCGCCGCCGGCCAATGGCGAGCCGCGCCCGCGCGGCGGCGGCCAATGGGCGGGCGGGCGGGCGGGCGGGATGCGGCCGCGTTGCGAGCATCACACGCAGGCACACGCACACGCGCGCACACGCACACGCGCGCACACGCACACACAAGCGTTGCGTTTCTGAGCGCTTTCCTTCTACAAAAAAAAAATTTTTGCTTTTAATTTCCCCCCCTTCTCCTTTATTTTAACATTTTGCACCCAAAACGACCCTACTCCCGCAGCGGCGCTGGGTGCGCGCCCGCAGCGCGTTGCTCTACACTTCTTATATATATAAAAAAAAAAAAAAAAAAAAAGAAAAAAAGCTAAGTTTTAAAGCACATTCTCAGCCGCGAAACGCGCCGAGTTCCTTTGAATGATCGCGGGTGTCCCGGCAGCGCGCTGCTTTCCCGTAGCGCGCTGTTAAACGCTGCAATTCCTAGCTAACGGTGGTGTGTATCGGGCAGGTATTTTTTTCTCTTCCTTTTAAATATATTTATTTTAAATAGAATAACGCAGCTGCTCTTAGTCTGAAGCCGCGGGAAGGCCACCGGGTCCTTCCTCTCGCTGCTCGTCCGGTAGCCGCACAGGCGGCGTTAGCGCTGGGGAGCGGGAGGCTTCGCACCCCGCTTCGCCGCTGGCACCCCGCTCCCCGCCCCGACGGCCCCCAGCCCCGCCGTCGTTTGGGGCGGAGAGGTTTCTCTGCCTCTTTCAAGGAGTTCACGGAAATTTCTTATTTCAGAAAACGCAAAGGAAAGAATACAGTGAACTTAAGGTGCCTTTTTTTTTTCGTTCCGGCCGTTGAGGCGGATTTTCTGGTGTATGTGAAATCCGCCCCTCAGTCTTTCTCTAATGATTTCATTAGAGGCAATCAGAGTCGCATAATTAGGGACGCATGCTGGCCAAGTGTAAATTCAGGTATTTGGAAAGCTGCTGCGAGCTGCCCTGCGCTGCCTGGGAGAAGTGTGGATCTGAACAGCAGAGAAATGACGATGGGAAACAGAGATTTCCCCCCTCCCCGGTCCGCGAAAAGTTGTCATTACGAAATCGATTCGAGCTCAAAGAGACAAGATAAAGTTGAAAGGAATTAACTGTCATTTCGGTGGGGCTTGATCCCACTTCCTCCCCCCAAATCCGGCTCCTCCTGGTCTGATTTCTAAGCAGTGATCTTTTGGTTTCTTGCACTGTAATTCAGCCCTTCCCTCCTTGCAATTTGTGGGGCTTAGTAAAGCTTTAAACAAAGACATTTTTCCAAAAGTCAGTTTGAGACTTTGCTGGCTGCTTGTACGAAATGTCCCTTCTCCGCTTTCAGCCCGCGCCGTGGGGACGCGCGCGGAGAGAGGGTCCAGCCGTGGGAACCCAGTGCTGATGATAATTGCCGGCGAATTTCTTAATACGAAAGGAAACGATTTTATGTGACAGCTGAAAAAAATAAGGGGGGCAGCCCCTCTAAAAGGATATGTCGCTTAAAAAATTCTGCAATAGAAAATTGATTGGAAAGTTTCACTGGAGACTACAAAATTGTCGCTTAATTTTGATGGAAATAAATGTAAATGTTCAGGGAGAGTTTCATCAACCGATCAAATGTCAGGGGGATTTTTATGAAAACAAATAGTAAATTTTGAGAACTCTGCTGATATTTTTCATTTCAAAGTACGACTAGCGAGACAACATTTTTTTTTTCTGGAATAATTCGAGAACGACTACACTTTCTAATCTTCAGTTTTCAAATAAACCGCATTTCTCGTAAAAACTAGGGCGCTTTCTTACCATGCATAAGCACGCCGGATTTCTTCAACAAGATAACATTTTAAAAGCCAGGAATGTGTAAATGCAAAATCTTGACGAAAGAATCCCCTATGCAGTCCTAGGACTGTCCCTTCCTAGAAGCCTGGTACGCTCTTGAGAAATAACCTTTATTGAATCTTACCTCTCCTCAGTTGAAAACTTTACCGAGATGAGTTTCTACAGAAAAATCAAGAAGCAGCAAAAGGTCTTTGCTTGCTGCAGCTGCGAACTTTATAGAAACTAAATCAATAGATTCGGAAAAGCCCGAACTTCAGTTGCAGGGTTAAAAATATATATATATTACCAAAAAAAAAAAAAAAAAAAAAAAAAAAAAAGCCAGCTTCCAAAACGAGGGACCGGGAAGAGAGGAGTCCTTTCAGGCAAGAGAGCAAAAGGCATGGGGGAAATACTGTCTCGTCCCTGGAAAAGTCTTTTTCTTTCGCCCTTCCTCTGCGGGACTCCCGAGAGCGGCGTTTGTCCGCGCTACGCGAGCAGCAGCTGGTGCCGGGACGGCGGTTTTATTCGGCTGCGGCCAGCGCCCGAGAGCCGCCGCCTGCCCGTGTCGCCGCACGGGCACCCCGGGACCCGCCCGGCGAGCGGCGGCCGCCGGCACCGCGAGGGCGCCCAGGGCGGCGGCCGCGGTGCTCGGCGCTGCCGGCGGCGCTCGGCGCTGCCGGTGCCCGCGGCGGGCGCAGCCCTCACCTGCGCGGGCAGCGCACTGCGCGGCGTGTGCTGCCCCCCAGGGGCCGCCGCGGGCTCTGCACCGGCACCGGCACCGGCACCGGCACCGCACCGGCACCGGCACCGGCACCGGCACCGGCACCGGCACCGCAGCCGGCCGCTCTGCGGGCTTGTGCAGGCGTATGGCACGGGGGAGCAGAGGAGAGCGAGAGAGAAAAGAAAGCGAGAGAAAGAAAAACGGAGAGAGCAAAACAAGCAAGCAAGAAAGCGAGAAAAGGAAAGAGACGAGAATAAACAGATCAAGCAAGGGAGACAGAGGAAAAAGAGAAGAAGAAATGGAGAGAAAGAGACACAGAGAGGAAAGAAGGAAAGAAAGAGACAAATGAAGACAGAAAGAAAGAAAGAAAAAGGGAGAAAGGGCGAAAGGAAGAGAAAGGAAAACAAAGGAAGGAAAGAAGCGAGAGAGAGAAAGAGATGGAGAAAGAAAAAGAAAGAGAAAGAAAAAATGAAAGAGAAGAAAGAGAGAGACAGCCATGAAAGAAAGACGGAAAGAAGGAAGGAAAGGAGGGGAAAAAAGGAAGAAAAGTGAACTTTCTCTGCCTGGGCAATGCCAACAGTGGGCTCAATCCGGCTGAGCCCTGCCCTTGGCTGTGCATTGCTGCTCCGCATCCGGATCAGCAACCGACCCACGCGCAGGCTCCAGCCAGGCAAGCGGCAGCCGGGGAGCAGCACAGCCCCACACCTATTCCCCACGGCAGGTGATGCCGCCGGCCTCCAACAGGTCAGTCTGTGCCAACCTGCCTCCTGTGCTGGCTTAGGTAGTACGCACACAAATTCGGTTGTGCACAGTTTATTCACACACACAAACTCACCTGACATCGGTCAAAAAGACTAGTTTCTAGTACCCTGGTAAATACTTCAGAAAAATGAATCTATCATTAAAAGCCATTGCCTTTGAAATGTATAGCCTATTTTTAATTTTTAATATGCAAAACCGATCACAGTCATATACCTAATTCAGCAACAGTCTGCAGGGAGCATTTGGTCTGTTTTCCCTTTGCACAAGGAGTCTCTTTCTGCATTGTCCACCTTGCAAACCGGGATTCGCAACCCCACGCTGTATGAATCAGGAACTGCCCTTTTTTCTAGGTCTTTTCCCAAATTGTGAGTGCTTCAAGCAAGAGCTACATTTTATCTTTGTGTTAAATTCTGGATCCTTTTTTAACCTCTTTCACTACAGTATTTTATTCATTTTTTTAAAAATGAGTACTAGAAGTAATTCAGACCTGTTGAATGGAATAATTTACTAGGCATTTTGGTGGTCCTATCCACTTTCCGTTAAAAAGAGAGACTTTCCACTGTCATGTGTATGAACTGCTAACACTAATGCTAAGGGCTGCAGTATGAATAGAAGAGATCCTGGAAAAGTAATTTGGAGCAAACAGGACTTCAGACCCATGGAAGCAAAGCTGAGAAGTAAACTGGTAGAAAAGACGTCACCAATTAGCAAACTCCTCATTTAAGAGCCTATGGCAAAATATCCTCATTTCTACTGTGCTGTTTTGGGCCCTCTTTTTTTGGAAGCCGAACCCACAAAACTGCCTTGCACGGAGGCTGCAGAGAGGTGTAGGTGGTCTGATCAGATGTGAGCCCCTGTGGCTGTTAATTCATTAATTTTCACAGCATCATTGCTAATTTATTCACTTAATAATGATTCACAATTCACTTCCTTAAATGAGAGGAGGAAGAGCGTCCGGTGGAGCGGAGCCCCGAGTCCCACAAGCTGCAGCACAGTGATTTGGGGGGGGACCCAAAGCCTTGCGGCCAGAGAGGATCCGACCACAGGCATGGGGGGGGTCTCCCAAAGGAGGGTCCGGGCGGGCTCCCCAGGATGGGTCCACACGCGCCGACCGTGGTGTCCGGAAAGGAGCTCGGTCTCACGAGCCTCCTCTTCCTCAGCTGGGAGCGCAACGAGCAGCTCCGAACTAAAGAGCGGCTGCACGCTGCTCACCAAAGGCCCAATCCCGACCTCCCCATGGAGATATCAAAGTCGCTGGGAGTTTTCCGTGAGTAGGAAGTAGAGGAATGAGCTTCAAACGCTCAGGCCCTGCTCCACATGGGTGGTCTATTATGCCTGGATGGATTCCCACTGGCTCCAGCAGCACTCGGAGGTAGGGAAAAGGCTCTTTCTAAATGCACCCCATTGCAGGACCAGGGCTCTGAGCACTTTATTTGAACGAGCACTAGGGATTTCAGTGGAAAGGTGAAGCCTAGGTGCATTTCAGCTATTGCAAAGCATTTGACCCCTTGCATTGGTATTAATCCGAGTTCAAAAAACAGGGGGAAAGACTCCTGCACCCGGCGGAGTCCTGGGCTCCGATCCGTGCTGTGAAAAACAGTTCAGCAATCAATGGCAGTGGAGAAAATACGTTTGTATCTGCCCAGCTATATATATGCAACTATTCAAAGAGCATCCGAATTTGTTCTGCCTCTCGGCTGGCAGAGCAACAGTCGCCTCGGACCGTGGATGTGTCTCGGTAGCATCTGAGCCAGGCAGATTAGGAAACAAATCCATCAGCCATATCCCCCTTCCCCAGCATGCTTTAAAATAACCCTTCTGTCCTGTTGTTCCCATGACCCTGCTATTCCTCTCCACGCGGGAATGTCCGGATTCTCAGCACTCTCCGTCTTCTCGGAGTGATTGCTGAACATATTAATTCTACAAACAATAAATCATGCGGATTAATCATTTGCTGGGCTATTAAATGCAAGTGAGAAGTGCTGGGAGATCTGGAATCCCTTGCAAAGGCTGGATATTCATAACCAGCCAATTTTAAATGGAAAAATAATTGATTTGGGAGTTTATCTGATGAAAAGCTTTCTTTTCTTTCTTTCTTTTTCCCCCCGAGATATGACACACGATGCAGAGTGAGACCATGCTACTTCTGTAACCTTGGGGGTTATGCGGCATCATCTCTTTTTTTTGTTTTGTTTTAGGCAGAAGCTCGCAATGATTCCCACGTCCCTTTGCATGTTTAATTCGAGGAAGGAAGGCGACGCTGCTCAAGGTTTTGGGGCGGGTGAGCCCTGATACTGCTCTCGCAGAGCACAGGCAGAAAGACACCGCAGGGCGCCTGGCTGCAAAGACTGCCCAGCGAGGGAGTCTTATGAGAAAGGAAAAAGGCAGCCAACAACAGCACATTGGGAGAGCCCCGGGAGGATACTATGTGTAAATGAAACATTTCGCTAAGAGTCGTAATTCCGATTGGGGCAGAATCCAGCCCCCCCAACACACACACACACGCACAGACGCTTTGACTTTGACGGGTTTTGGCCCCCGCACGCCACCGTAGCCGAACGCGCGCGCGTGCGCTGAGAAGGGGCGGGGCCCGGCTGGGTGGCTCCGCCCCGCGCCGGCATGGAGGGGGCCGTGCGGCTGCGCGCGGGTGAGCGCGGCGGGGGCGCGCGGCAGGGGCGCGCGGCGGGGGGCGTGGCCTTGTGGGCGTGGCCTGTGGGGGCGCGGCCGTTAGGGGCTCGGCCGTTGGGCGCGGCCGTTGGGCGGAGGCGGCCTGAGGCGGCCTATGGCGGCGGTTCCTGCCTCCGGCGCTCTGAGCTTTGGCCTGTTCTGCGTTTCTTCCCGCAGGTGCCTCCAAGTGGGACGTGCGGGAGCAGGTGTGGGACTACCTGGAGGCCAGCGGCCTGGCCGCCTTCCCGCGGCCCGTGCACCACCGCATCCCCAACTTCGAGGTACGATGGTCTGCGGTGCTGTGCCTGGGCGCTCCTCTGCGGGCTGCGCTGGGAGGGAGGGACGGACGGCAGCGGGAGGCTGAGACCGGTGGGCACCCCTCCGCCATGCCAGCAGTGGGGCAGCCCTAGCAGGCCATGTCTGTAGCCCAGTTGTACCAAAACACCTTGTGAGGGATGTAAATATATTCATGAATGGGGGAACTGAGGCATCTGGAATTAAATCTGCCCATCTAAGGCCTTCAGCAGGCCTGTTGCGAGGGAGACCTCCCATCACCACCAGCACTCGGCCTTGGAGCTATAATGTGTGGCTCAGTTGTGACCAGTGCCAAAGTTACTGCTGAGCAGTGCTGGGAGAGCTCTTCTTCCTGCTCTGGCTGCCTTATGCTCTTAGCTGATGAGTGGGAGAAAGGAATAGGAAGGCTTCCAAAACTCAGTTGCTTGGGTCAGGGCTTTACTGTCTGCCTGTTTTGATCCAGGTTCAGGGTGTGCAGCCATGTATCTGCCATATGTTGAAGAAATGATGATCATAATAGTGTTGTGGGGATGCGTGTTGTGTGTTTTAGCCCATGAGCGGCATTAGGGGATCGGCCCTGCTTTTGCCAGAGGGACTGGCAGAAACACTGCCTCAGTATCACAAGGAGGGCAGTGGCCTTGAGGTAAAAAAAAAAAAAAAAAAAAAAAAAAAAAAAAAAAAAAAAAAAGAGAGAGAGAGAGAGAAAGTGCTGAAAAGGAGGGAGCCTGAGACTTTATCTCCCCCCTTAAGCAAAAGGATATCAGAGTTGAAAACGCTAAGTGATGGGAATCTGTGCTCTCCCAACCTTTCACATCTTACTTGGTTAAGAATTGAATGTTCTGAGATCTACTTAGTCTCTAGAGAGCACCTTGTCCAGGAAGTGGCTCATCTGAAAAAAGTATCTGATTGTGACCTATGTTTAGAGGAATCTATCTGTATTCATTGATTAAAAACAGAAACTGGCCTCCAGTTTTGAGTTAGGTACAGATGAGGCAGAAGTCAGGCAGTGTGAATATACGTGGCTCCCCTTCTTTCTGAGGCCTGCAAGATATTAGTCAAGCCCAGCAACAGTGAGAGCTTCCCATAGAAAATATCATAAAACGTGCAATATGTCCCTCACAACTCCTACAGAAATCAGCCTTTCTACTTGATGAGAGAGTACAGATTTCCCATCTCTGGTTTAAACTCCTTGCTGATATGCTGGTATCTTATGAAAACAGGGTGCTTCCCATGCTGCAACAAGGCTTCTGGGTTTACAGGAATTCAAAGCTGCCAATACTGTAAAAATAAACCCTGATGCTCCCCAGAAGAATGCTCGCTTTCTAACCCTGGAAGTAAGTAAATGTGTTCTCTTGTCTCCCTCAATTCCTTTCTTCACACAGGGGTCTCACCAGGCTTGTTGCTCTATTAAAGAGCTTGATGAGTTCAACAGAGCAAACGAGATTAAAGTGGATCCTGACAAGCCTCTAGAAGGTGTTCGGCTAGCTGCACTGCAGGTAATGGGCACCTCTGCACCCCCAAGGAGGAGCACAGCAATAGTGCAGTTCACAGCATCTTTTGCTGAGCACCTGGCATCTCTCCTATTTCAGTTTTATTAGTGGTAAGCCTCATGAGGCTGCTTCTGTGAGGATGTCTTTGCCTTTTTGGCAAATGGTAAAGGTGTGTTTAGGGTTTATGTGGAGCAACAGCTGGTTCACCATCTTTGTGTTCTTGTTCCCAGAAATGTGTGTGATAGCCCTGCTTCATACTGTCTTACATTTATCACTGAATGAATGTGTGACAGACTTAACCTGGAGCAGTGAGTGTTCTCTAGCTTGTTATTTTGAGTAACTTGTTTGTGTTTCATACTCTTTGGACTAATAGGTATGTCTTGTCATCTACTTCCTTAAAAAAAAAAAAAAAAAAAAAAAAAAAAGTTTTACTGCACTGAGAGGATTCATCTACAAGCACAATACAAACAATGTTAACCACTCTGTAGCAAATAAGGTAGTTGACCACATGGAAACCTATGGGACAATCAACTTCCTCCTTTCCCCCCCACCCCCGATATATTTAGTGTAAGATGAGTCTACACTCTTTGTAATGTGATAACTTCTGTTATTACACAGGCAAGGAAGACTCTGTTGGTTCCAACACCACGTTTGAGAACTGGTCTGTTTAATAAGATTGTTCCACCTTCAGGTGCAACTAAGGAGATTCTACGGATATGTGCTACATCTCAAGTAGGAATAAAAAAGGGGGAGGTCTGAATTAATACTTAAAAGTGTGTTGAATTAAGGCATTCTAAGTAAAGTTGAAATATGAAATATTGTTCTACTAATGTGTTATTCCTATTTTGTGTATACATCCACTGTGAACAATTTTTTGCTAGTATTTAAATTGTCACACAGTATTTTTCAGCATTATTTTATTTATTAGTACGATATCTGTATTTAGTGAATGTTTTTGGAACATTATGAGCAACTTTTATGGATGACCTAAATCTTTTAGCTTCTAGTAAATATTACTTCTATTTTCTTCTGCAGTTTTCAGCTGGTGAATTATAGAAGGAAAAGTATTTTAGCGTGCATAGGTTTTGCCTAATCTGATCGATAAAATATTAAATGTACTGTATAGGAAAGATCAGTTCTTTTAGAATCCTAAGTCTAAAGAAACATTAATTCTGTCATTTACTTCAATTAAGGAGTAGCAATGCTGCTTACACAGCTGTTTTCTGTGGTGTGTTGCTGCCCTCTGGTGTTAAAATGTCAAACTGTATAGTTAAACTCATTTGGCAAAGAATTCTGCATTATTTTAAGTGCATCTTGTATTCGATGTAAGAATAAAAGTTCTACAAAATGAAGTTCTACTATTCATTTTCTCCAGCTGAAAGCAGTGAACTTCCTGCAGTAATCCTGTATTCAGTTAAGGACTGTAAATGGATGGTAATTGTTAATAGAACAAAGAAGCTCATTAAGGTCATTAACTAATTAAGCTTTTCAGGGATGAAGAGCGCTTTTGAAAGAGACCTTTCTTTTGACCTGCTCAGGCCTCATATCTCCTCTGTGATCTTGCCACTATGTGTCTGTTTCCCCCCCCACCCCCCAGGCAGGCATACTAATGAATAAATGCTATTAGCAATTTGTGTTTACAAAGCATTATACAAACAATTCTGACAACGTTGCTGTGAAGTGGGTAGTGAGTATTACTCTGATAAAGTGAGTCAGCCACAAATTATTGATTTTTTTGCTTTTGTGCTCTAAGCTGAAAATATTTGTCCTTTTATTGCGAAGATTAAGTTAGGACAAGATTGAGTTGGTGTGAGGATGATTTACATCACCTGTATTAAGAGTCATAAAATAAATCTACAAATATTTTTTTAAAAAATTCTGAAACCTTAAAGTTTGGAAGCTGAAGTGAAACAGTTTAATTTCTACACTTTTGTACAGAATTTGAGCAGAAAGTATTCTTTGAAGAGGATCCTGAAAGGGAAGAAAAGGATGGGGGGGCAGGAAAGGAAGAGGTGACTGGGTAAGGCTTTTCTTTCCCTTTGCCAGGAACAGTGTGTTTTTCCATTCGTTAGTGTCTTAGGTGGTTTCAGCAAAGATAGCTTAGCTTGACAGTGGCACATCCTGAATGATGGTCACCCCTCAAATTGTTGGGGAGCATGTAGGCAGCTTTGGAAGATGCATTTAATGATACATGTGCAGAGAATCTGACAGTACAGTGGATATGACGTGAAACGGCAATTCAGATTGTGTTCCTGGTTGTGCTTCAGCAAAGCATTTTCTGTAACTTCAAACAAGCAGCTTAACATCTTTATGCTGTGTTTGCCTGTGTCTAAACTGAGCTTCAGGGTTTGTACGTAAGAATTAAATTAGGAATTTGCAGCACACAAGATCCTCAGGGAGAGGAACCTACATTTTATGACTATCACGCAATTCATTTTGCTTGCCATCATTTTCAAAAATAGATGCCCAGTCTAGGGTTTCGAACTCAGAGCTTACAGTCTTAAAGAAATAATCTTGCTCGCAAAAGTGCCCACATACTCTCTGAATAGCACTCTCTGAAGTGTGCCAAAACTTTCATCACTGTAGTAGAAAATGTATTCTAGGATTCCCTAGAGGATAACTTCAGAAATGTTTCTTCCATGTGTAGCCAAGTTATACACCTTGAAACTTGGGGAACTACTTGGATTTATCAGAATATTCTTGATTTCTGTCTCACTAGTTGGGAGGTTCAGCACTCTGCAATCCTAAAATTATGTTTTGATTGCAGGGTGTAAAAGAATACAGTGTGCCTATAGGTCTTGATGGGAAAGCACGAGTGGACTTGGTGGTTGTAGGATCAGTGGCTGTCTCTGAAAAAGGTATGGTAGTCCCATAAACTTTTCAGAAGGAGAGCACTAAGCTGTGATTCATAAATTTCAGTGTTCCTTTTGGCAAGCCTGAACATCTTTGGAACTGGATCATTGTCTTGAGTTTAGTCTCTTCTGTGTGACAAGTTATTGATTTCAGTCCAGTCAGGAAGAATCAGTGCCTGCTTCACAATAATGCCACCAAGATGTGGTGGGCAGGCAACAGTGTGGTTTGGAGCCTGCAGGCCAGTGTTCTGGCTTTCAGTAGAACTTCTCAGGCAAGCATGGTGTGAGCAAGGAGGGCTCTTTGTTCAGAGGATCTCCTCTGTTAGAGAAGGGAAGTGTAAAAGGATAGGTGTTGCAGTTGCTGATTCCGTACCAATTTGGGGAAAAAAATGCACTTTCTACTATTTTATAGACCAGCTAGTAGTAGAATGTTTTTCTGTCAACTTTATCCATTACCTAGAAATAAAATCCTTTTTGTCTGTTACCCAGCCTCCTTTTTGTCCATAAAAAGTTAATGCATATTTGACATGAGTAGATGGTTCTAATTAAGGCTGGTAAATAGGCTTCAATTTTAACCAAATGGGATCAGTTTTGTTTTCCTCACAAATTTGTCCTGAGTTGCAGGCTGCTGGGATCCTTCAGGTATTCATTGAAAGTGATATTCTTTTTTTTAATTTCAGTGCTAATCCTAAGGAAAGGTGTGTTCAGTGAACAGAAGCCAATCTGAAATTCTCCCAAGTTACAACTCCATGCTTCATTTATCTGTTGCAGACTGTTTAATTTAGTCACATGCTTTTGACAGAACCATCCTTTCCACTCTGCTATTCTGTGTTTACTATCACTATTCACTTTTGCTTTAGGCTGGAGAATTGGAAAAGGGGAAGGTTATGCAGACATGGAATATGCAATGATGGTGTCAATGGGTGCAGTTCAGAAGGATACACCTGTAATTACTATTGTGCATGACTGCCAGGTAAGTTAAAATATTCACTCTGAAGAGTTTTAAAGATTCAGAATTGTGTACTACTCAGCAATCCATCTGAAGAGGAAACCTGGCTGGTTTTGGCATAGCATCTTTACTTTGTTTGCACTATCAGTGAGAGATTTTGCTGTGTTGCAAGGCATCAGGAATGATGCACAATTTAGTGAATTCTGTTTTTAACTACTTACTATATTTCTTGTTCCTTGTAGGTTGTTGACATAGCAGAAGAGCTTCTTGATGATCATGATTTAACAGTGGATTATATACTCACTCCAACAAGAACTATCAAGACTAACTGCAAACGATTGAAACCACAGGGAATAATATGGCATAAGGCAAGTTGGCAAGTTATTCTGCTAAAGGTGGCTTACTCGTACCAAAGTTCTGTTGATAAGTCCCCATTTTTTTTTCTTCAGTAATTCTGTAGGGAAAATTACTTTTCTACTTTTGGAAATACTTGAAAAAGGAACAAATATATTTGGCAGATGAAACTGAGAAACAAGATTTTATGTTCAGCTGTTTGTCAGTGGTAATAGTGAAGAGGAAGAGTATGTTTTTTTGAAGCTGAGGTTGATGCATCAAATGGTTTATAGTGCGAGAGTCACAGAAAACATTGTCTATGGATTTTAAGATAGACGTAGTCTTGTAGTCATTTGTGGTATAACAGTCTGTGGAAGCTGAGTGGCTGCCTTGCCTTACATGTCCTATTCCTGAAAGCTGATTAAAGTTTGTTCTCTTCATTTTATGAAGACAGTGCCATAAGGATAACTTTATGGCATTAGGCTGTGGAATGAGGGAATATGTGCTGCTCTGTTTCTGTAAGAAAAACATGACCTGGTGGCTGGTACATTGTTGTATACATAGTGAATATATAGGATTTACTTTCAAATGATGCATTATTTGTGGCTGGAGCTCACTTTCAAATGGAGGCATACTGACTTGGTACACTTATTAATCATTTCATTTTAATTATTTAATTATTGTTTGGTCATGATTGAACCATGAACAGTATGAGCACTAAGAAGAGGAATAATTTACCATTGTCTTGCAGAAACCACTAGGGAAGTATTAGTGAATACTTCTAGGGAAATCAGGAGTTGTTTGGCAAGCGCTTAACAAACAGTAAAAAGAGTTAAATTTGTTAAGGTAATGTATCTACAACAAACAATTCTAGCCAGTACTATTTTTATCCCAATGGTGGGAGAGTATTTTATCCTGACTGTGGTTGAGGATTTGAGGTTAAAAATATAAAAATAAAATCTGTCTGTCTGTACTAGTGCATTTTTTCCATTGAATTATTTTTGAATCATATTTTTTTAGAATATTACTGAAAGTAATTGTTTTGAACACTTACCCCTTGTGCCCCATGCATCTTGCCAACATACTTTTGATCACACTCTGTCTTTCTTAGTGTCAGAATTCAGTCTCAGTGAATGACCTTGCTAACACTTTTTTCTTCTCCCTTCTGCTTCCCTTTACTAGCTACATTTTTCAAAGGTGTGAGGAATACACGCCCTCTTGCAGGGTCCTTTAATCTTTGTGTAGCTTGTGCCACTCCTGAAAAGTCAGTCAGTTCCCAAGCAATGTATTGCATTCACTGTTATCTTTGCATTTCTTTGCTTTTCAGAGAAAAATTCAAGATTGATGTGACATATGCTTCATAAATACTTCGCAAGCTTATGACAACTCCTTTGTGCTTACATTTAAAGCTTAAGTAGATGTTTAGTTGAGTCATATCTAAAGCTTGAGACGCACGGGTTTTTAAAAGTTTGTGTGTTGTGATGAAGCTTTTCTTCTATAGTGATCTCTACATTTGTGAGCATTGTCTGAAAAATACAGCTCTCGCTGAATTTCCTGAAGCTCTCTGCAAGACCAGAACATGTTACATGACTGAGCCTTTATTTAAATATTTGAACTTTGTTTTAACATCAGAAAATCAGAGGATCCAGCTTTTGACTGTTCCCCGGGGCTTGATGCGATTAGGTAGGAACACTGGAGAACTACTACTCAAAGCTGGGATAATCATTATGTTTCCATTGCTTTGGAACAAGAACCAAGTATCTTATATATATGAAGAAGAAAGAGCTTGCATTATTCTTTCACAGGGAACTGAGCAACTTGTGTATGTTTTGTTTGTGGTTGTAGAAGTACCTGTGATCAGCTGCTTCACGGAGAGTCTTGAAAGTGGGAGGTCTAGTTAATAGTCAAGGTGTTAAAAATGCAGAATTTGATTCTTGCTATTTAAATGCTTGTCTATGGGCTTTTCATGCCTGTTGCTACATCCTTTTTTCCTTTGAATCCTGGCTTTGCTATTGCATTCCTGTTCCTCAGAGCAAAATTAAATGAACTAAGAGACAGTGAGTAAATAAGTACTCCACTTGTGAATAGGGTATTTTGTCAACAGAAGGTAGCTTAACTGCATTGTTAGATGTGTGGTATGTAAAATACATTGCAGAAAAGCTCATCCATGAGGAACATGACTAGGTCAAGCAAGAGAATGGTTTAAGAGCTTAAATTAAAGAAGTTTGCAAACATGGGATTGCTACTAAGCGTTGTTCTAAGGGATGTGCTTTCTGTGAAACCATTAGGACTTATAGCCATCTATACATGTGTTCTGTTTTCAGCTCACAAGAGGTCAAAAGATACTTAAGCAGCAAAAAAAAAAAAGTACATCTTCAGGCTGAATTTCTGTGCTCAAAGAGGCACTGTATTTTCTTGGAGTACATTTGGTTGTTATGTAAGAATGAAGCAGTGAGTCAGATATGGAGATAAGTGGAAATAGGTGTTACTCTGATAATAACTAATTTACAGCTCTTGGGGTAACTGATATGATTTGCCCTCAGTTGCTTCCTTTCAGGTACCCTCAGTGCAGAATTTGCAGCTGAATTATTCCATGCTGTCAAGGTAGTATGCTTTTTTCAAAAACAGGAAGATGTGAATTGCCTGTTACAATTTTTAGCCCAGAAAAGCTGAATCCAAGTAAAGCTGACTTCCAAGTAATATAGCTATTTTATCAGAAATAAAATATTACTGATGTCAAAGAAGCATTATCAAAATCAGTACTAGGTGCTCTAGAAACACTTCTAATTATGAAGGTAACACTGGAGTGTGTGAGGGGAGAAGTCTTCTGCATCTGAGGTCAGGGTTTCAAAAATCAGTAAATATTTTTGGAGGAGAGCAAAAGCTTCTAAGAATTGAGTATGCTGGAAAACTTGGCTAATTTATCTGGATGCCAATGGAGAATTATTTGGCTTCATCTCTCTTAAAAATCTAACCCATTGTTTCTGGGAACTCTAAATTCATGAAGCGACTTACATTCTCATTTAGTATTTTGTATGGGTAGCTGTGATATTTATCTGTGACACTGTCTATTATGTTTGTCACAATTATGAAGTTATTTTGTGCTGTGCTTATTTTGAAACTATACAGATTCATTAAAATATTTGGGGTCATGGAGAGGGAAATGAGTAGCTGGTGGAAAAAAAACTAGAATCTAGCAAGCATTTCCTTCTGTGTGGGGGTTTGTGGTTTTTTCTTTTTGCTTTTGTTTGTTTGTTTGTTTGAATCATTCTTTTGCTGAGAATTTAATAGAAGCAAGAGAAGATTTTTCCCAAAATGAAACAAACTGGGAGCATGTAATGCTGAATGAGTTTAGTATCTGATGGCAGAGGCAATACCTAACAATCATCAGCTTTTGATCCAGGTCTGTGCTAGAATATTTGGAAAATAAAATAATATTTCAAGGCTCAGAAAAATCACACACCCAAGTTGGCAGAACCTCTAGCACGGACACAGCTTGGCCATAAGAAGTAAATTATTATCAGTTTAGCCGTGGCTTTTTTTGGAGGGATGGCACAATCAGGGAGTGCTTCCATGTGTGCTTAAAGATCTCAACACCTTTGTAAATCTGACCCTTGCTATAGAGCCCATGGAGGCAGCTTTTGCTGATGGATTCCAAATGTGGGTTGCATAAGTTGCTTTCTCCTGAGGGACACCAGCAAACTTTATGGGCTGCCAACTCCCAGAAATATGCCCTTGCATTGCGTGCACATATTTGGACATTTTGTGCAAATGAATGATAAAATGTGTGACGGCACTAGCCTGTCCTAGCTGTATTGGCTTTGTCTGTGCCACCGTTTTAAACTCCCGTGAACTCAGTGCTCATTGAAACAAGCAGCTGCTTAAGGACACAGCACAAGAAATGGACTCCGTTCTGGAGGCCTTTTAAGGAGTCTAGGGTCAGACGTCCTCCAGGGTGGGCAAGGATGCATCGTTCAAACTCTTTCACCTTACTAGCCTTAGGACTTGAAAGGGCTGCTGGATCTGCTCTGCTAGAGACTCTTAGGCCTCCTTCTCAGTCCTCCCCCACAGCACCCTCAGCCCCACCCAGGGCAGCAGTATCTGTCTCCATCCTGAACCATATTTCCTAATATTCGTTTGGGCACACGGGTCAATAGCTTGGTGAAGCAGAATTTAATAGCAGATCTAGCATGCTCTCTATTCTATAACTGTCCTTCTTGCATCTGCTGTACATCAAAACTGCACCGCCTTTGCTGCCAGGGAAATCAAAGTGGTATTTGGCTTGGCCTGCACTGTATCAGGGGTCAGCATTACTCATTCTGTCAGAGGATAAACAGATCTTTCATTTTCCTCGGAAAAATATTGAAAGTGGCTATGTTCACTGTTCTGGAATAACAGAGGTTGAAGAGAGCTCTTGATGTTCCAACAGAGATGCTGCAAAAGTCCATCTGCCTCTGCATGGTTTTGAGACCAAATCAGGTGTCATAAGAGTGGATGCTCAGGGTTAAGTGCTAGGAGGTTTGTATTGGCAGTTAGTAACCCAGACTTTGTTTTCTTCAGGTTTCTGTCAGAAAGGGGCCACATTTCCCTTCTCAGCTCCTTTCCCATAGCTTGGTAAGTGTGTGCCAGAAGAATTCATTTACCCTGCTGTCCTCTTTCCCCAAGGCTCTCCCAGCTATGGCAGGGACAAGCCAGGATTGTTAAATGATTAATTGCCTTTTGGTGGAGTTATTTTTAACCTGAATCACTTCAGTTGCTGAGTTTATAGCACAGATCCGCAAGTACTTTTGTGTTGGCCAGCCCCAGAGGGCTGAAATATCGAACTGGACTGGTAATTGATGGTTGAGGGATGATAGGAAACTTCTTCAGCTGGCTTCACTGTCAAAGCCAATCATTTAACTACATCACAGCACTCTATATAAAGTTTACAAACATCAGTAAATGGTTTGGCTCTAACTTTATAGGAGTGGGAGGGGAGCAAAAGGAGAAGCCTCAGTCACTGGGTTACCCAGGTCTCCATAATGAGATCAACAAGCGTTGTGGTAGAACCCAAGTCCCCTAGATCCTGGCTTAGCTTTAATCACTATGCAAGACTAGGGAGGAGTGACCAGCCGGCACAAGACCAAGAAACGTGCAGCTTATTTGAAAGAGAGGAGGAATATCTTTGGACACTCTCCACATGGAAATAAATCATTGCAATCCTCTCCAGCTCACAAGACAAAAACTTTTGCATGATTGTAATTAGCAACATATTGTACTACCACAGAAGAGTTCTTTTGTTTGGTATTTTGCAACTGAGCAGAGCAAACTCTTTCCCCTCCTGAGCCACCCACTGCCCCCTTTGCCCTTTTGTCTTCCACCTCCTACAGCCCCAAAAAGGTGGTGAATTGGTTTGTGGTGAATCAATACTCTGAAATTCCTGTTTCTGCCTTTGCCTCACATAAGAGTTAGGGGAGAAGATAGAGAAGGGTTTGAAAGCTTTGACTCAGCTGAAAGATTGTCCTAGACCCCAGTGAAGAAACAATGCCTTTATGGTAAATCCTCTGCCTCTTTCCCTGTCAGAGGGATGCCTGTTGACAGTGTCAGAACTTGCTCATATAGATTTTCTTTGTTGTTCTGTGTTTTTTTTTTTTTTTTGTTTTTTTTTTTTTTTGCAGAATGTTTTCTAATACAGACAAGTCTGAGTGCCAGATCAATTGCTCAATTGCTTTCATTTCTTTGATATTGTACTTATTAGTATCTATACACAGGGGATGAATTTCAGGTAATGATTAACTTCACTTTGTGGTCTTGCTTAATGATCAGAACTTCCAGTTTGATAGATAACTGGTTAATAGGCCTTATGGATACACATATCCTATTGTGTTCTTTGACACTGTCTCCCATAACATCCTCCTAGATAAGCTCAGGAAGTGTGGGTTAGACGAGTGGACAGTGAGGTGGATTGAGAACTGGCTGAAAGGCAGAGCTCAGAGGGTTGTCATCAGCAGTGTGGAGTCTATATGGAGGCCTGTGGCTAATGGCATCCCACAGGGCTCAGTACTGGATCCCATCCTGTTCAACTTACTCATCAATTACTTGGATGAGGGGCCAGTGCCGCCTCAGCAAGTTTGCCGATGATACCAAGCTGAGAGGAGAGGCTGGTACACCAGAGAGCTGTACTGCCATTCAGAGAGACCTGGACAGGCTGGAGAGTTGGGCAGAGAGGAACCTCCTGAGGTTCAGCAAGGGCAAGTGCAGGGTCCTGCACCTAGTGAAAACTAACCCTAGGCACCAGTACAAGCTGGGGGCTGACCTTCTGGAGAGCAGCTCTGCAGAGAAGGACCTGGGATTGCTGGTGGATGACAAGTTGACCATAAGCCAGCAATGTGCCCTTGTGGCCAGGATGGCCAATGGTCTCCTGGGGTGCATTAGGAAGACTGTTGCCAGCAGGTCGAGGGAGGTGATCCTGCCCCTCTACTCAGCCCTGGTGAGGCCTCACCTCGAGTACTGTGTCCAGTTGTGGGCTCCCCAGTATGAGAGAGACATGGAGCTACTGGAGAGAGTCCTGCGCAGGGCTACAAAGATGATCAGAGGGCTGGAGCACCTGCCCTGTGAGGAGCGGCTGTGAGAGATGGGCCTCTTCAGCCTGGAGAAGACTGAGGGGGGATCTTATCAATGTGGATAAGTACCTGAAGGGAGGGTGTCAAGGGGATGGGGACAAACTCTTTTCATTTGTCCCATGTGACAGGACAAGAGGGAACGGGCAGAAATTGAACCACAGGAAGTTCCGCATGAACATGAGGGGGAATTTCTTCCCTGTGAGAGTGACGGAGCACTGGAATAGGTTGCCCAGAGAGGTTGTGGAGTCTCCTTCTCTGGAGATCTTCAAAGCCCGCCTGGATGCAACCCTGCCTAACATGCGCTAGGTGCCCCTCCTGAGCAGGGACGTTGAACTAGATGATTTCCAGAGGTCCCTTCCAATCTTACTGATTCTATGATTGCAACTGCATCTTTCTGAGTTTGCAGGGAGCCTGGAACAGTAGCTCCAAGAGCTCTGTTAATTTTAGTGCCAGAGACTGCTGGTCACTTCACTGAGAAGCGAGGCCATGTTGAAGCCTGGCCAGTTGAAATCTCTGTTAGAGAGTGTGCTGGCCTCTGGCCTGCCTACATCATCTCCTCAGTTTGTCCTTGAAGGACTGGAGTTTGATTGGCCTCTCAGTGTTCATCTCATTGAGTCCTGTAATCTACAAAGTGATGAGGGCTTGCCCTTGGTAGCGTCGATCTTTCAAAATAAACACCCAGTCTGCATGTCAGGAACTAAGTTTAATTTGGGAATGAAAGGAACTGTAAATATACTTGGTAATAGGTTGAGGTTGTGTTTTGGATCCAGGAGTGATTAGTTGCATGAGAATAGAAAAAATGTTTTTCCTGTTTGATTTAATTAGCATAGAGCTTACATTTCACATAGAAATTTGACAGAGGACAACAAATGTTCCTAATTGTTGGCCAGTAAAAACAAAGTAAGATGGCTTCAGCCATTGGCTTGGTGTTGTATTGCCCAGGGAAGGGGAGTTTGCTGTCAGACATTGCAGTCCGAATTCTTGGTTGAGGAACCCAAATCAATCCAAGAGTCCATAGAGGAATAACTCTTCAAAATCTGAAAATGGCATATACCTTTCAGAGCGCTAAGGATCCCAGTGGAAGTCCTTGTCTCTCTGTACTGGCTGCCAGATCAGGCCGGTTTTGTATAGAAATTCTTCTCAATCATAAAGTCTGCTTGTTTAAAGGGTCTGATCCCAAACACACTGACTCTGGTTCTGCAGTGTAGCAGAATAGTGGCAGACTCTGCCTGTGCTGGTTAGCTCTATTTGTTGTTTGATCTTACATTAACAAGATGGAGCTAGGCTGGACTTAATGTAATTTTTTTTTTGTTTTGTTTTGTTTTTTTGTTGTTGTTGTTGTTGTTGTTGTTGTTTGGGGTTTTTTTTCAGCCTGAAAGAAAGCTGGCTTGTTTGCTCCTTGGGAGAAGAGTCCTGGGAACCTTTAAGAAACTTCTCTTGACTGGCTTTTCTTTTGCTTCGGTCTACTATTGCCTGGACACTCTTTTCCAGTTTACTCCAGTCACTTTTAGAAATGAGCACCTTTCCCTGAAGATCATTACATTTTATACACTGTGTGGTGCAGCTAGATCCAAATTCACCCTAACTGTAATTGTAAAGTGAGGAATTTGAGGGGTCTGAGAAGAGAGATCTGAGCTGAGAGATCTGCAAACATATTGTAGCCTGAGTGTGCTTGTAGTCTGGTACAGCCTGCTGAGAGTTGTGGCTTGTAAGTTCGGGTGCAGTACTCTGTTAGAGTGGGTTGCTCACACTGCATGGGCTGCTAGCTTGAGCATCTCTTCCCTGTGTTCTATTTTGCTCGCTAAATTTAAGAATTGGGTCTTACGTTGATAGATGTTCTGCTTGTCCAGCAGCCAAGTATGAATTATTCCTCTTTCCAACTGCAGTCTGCAAGCCAAGAGTTAGATCACATTAGCTGGGGAACCATTGAGTTTCCTGCCAGTCACTGAGTGCAGCCTGGGGCATCTCATGCCTGAGATTGATAGGGTTCAGCTCTTGAGAGGAAGAGCCCTTCCAGAAAAGCTGCTTATGACCTGGGGCTAGTGGAAGGGTAGGGGGTTCACAGTTTTGAAGTACAGTGTCAGGGCACTTTTCCACTCTGATACCATACAGCAGACTGATGTGGGCTCTGATGAGCAGCTGCAGGGGGTATATGAGGTCAAAGGGCAAGAAGGGAAACTGCAGTGATGTGGCACAACCGGAGAGCGTGCCTCCAGTTGGGCCCAAGCTTGTAGGAGCCCTGCCAGAAGGCACGCTCCCCAGCTGCTGACTAACGCCATAGTCCCTCTCCATTGTATGACCCAGCCTATGGGATATCCTGTTTTAAGGGGAAAGAAAGCAAGGAGGTCTGCAGAAAGAAGTGCCTGATGGATTGTTGGCATGTAAAATTTTGCCAGAGCAGGATCACAGGCCCTCAGTAAAGGAAATATTAAATGGTAACAGTGAGAATGCAAATCTGAATGCACCCTGATAAATAAATGTCAAAAATCTAACAGCTCTGAGTTTGATTTTGATTTTCCTGATGGATCTACATTGAGCAGTTTGCATAATTAGAATAACTAATGTTTGTTTATTGTCCTACAGTGTTTGCTTAGGGAGCAACTCCAGACTAAGGCCAGCAATTAGTAACATTTTGAATGCTTTGGCACTCCGAATGGCAACAATATAATAAGGTTCCCGTTTTTATGGTACAAACTAGTCCTGATAGTCCTTTCATTTCCTTGGAAGGAGAGAAAATTCAATTAAAAAAATTTTTTTTTTTTTTTTTAGGTCAGCTATGAGATGCTGGAAAAAATTCCCATCCTAAAGAGTCTTCGATACAGAGAGAAACAGGCAGGCAAAGATGTTACCCTCAAAGACGAACATCCAGACTTGGCAAATGCCAGCAAACCAGCAGTGTTAAATGAGAAGGCAATGGCTGAAAATACAAGACCGCAGGCTGCAACTGGCTCGGCTCAAATAGGACAACAATATGTTGAAAGCGATTCTTTAAGTCCCAGATTAGAGGAATCTGGCATGCTTACTACTGTTTATGTGGGAAATATACCTCCCACTACAAGAGTGAGCGAGCTGAAGTGTGCTTTAAGGGAATTCCATGCAACTCCTTTACGACTGAATTGGCAAGGAGCACAGCACAGGGCTTTTCTCAATTACAAGGATAAAGCAACTGCAGAGAATGCTGTATCCTCTTTGAAAGGCTTGAGCCTCAGGGGCAATATTTTGCGAGTTGAGCTAGCCAAGAATCAGAGAAACAAAGGGCAAGTCAAGGGGAAATCAATAGTCAAAAATGAATATGAGTAGAGGGAAAAAAATAGGTGAGTTTTTTATTGTTTTGTGAGAAGCCAACCTAAGTTTTCAAGGCTATTAGTACATCCTCTGATTTTCTACAGGTTGAACAATGAAGTGCAAAACCAACTTTGCCTCAAACAAACGAGGCATAGATATCACAGCTGACTTGCCTGCCTAATTAATTCCTGCAGTAGTATATGCAGAAGGTATTTACAAAGATGGATGACAGAGGGGGCCATGCCTCTATACAGTTAGCCACAAAGTACCCACACTTTGTGCTTTCCTTTTCCATTGGCATTGGGTTGCTTTGCTGTCCTGTTTGTTAAGCCTGGATAAAACATGCCCTCTGACATCTGTGTGCAGCTGCATGTAGTGGCATCTACAGAGTATACGTGCAAATCTATACCTGTGAGTTTAAAAGGCAGCAACTGTGTTTCAAGGATTACAGTCTTGCTAGCTAAGAAACAGGTCTTGCCTTTTAGAAGTTTTCAATTTTTTTTTTCTTTTAACATAAGGAGTGTAGCCCCCTTCTCAGGGATCTTACCTTAATTCAGCCCTCTCTAAGCACTTTATCTTGTACATCTTATTTCAGACTAGGAGATGAAAGCAAATACCAATTTTATTCTCTCCCTTTTCCCCAAAACACTTTAGGTGCCTCTTTCATGGATACATAGAATTATAAGCTAAATATTTCTGATTGTTGTCTTTTATAATTCAGTGCAACTCCATTGCCTTGGTGAAATTGCATTAATGTAGGTTGTAGCAGAAATGAAAAGCAGATGGACCATGGTCAAAACTACTCAGGTACTGAGTTGTTTGAAAAGTTGCTGGAAAGAGTAGCAAAGCTTATTCTTCTTGTGCCTTTGTGACCACCAGGGTGGTCTTTCTGCACCCACAGCATCAGAGTGGTGCGTGTTAGAGAGAGCAAGTACCAGAAAGTTTACTTTATAGGGAAGCACTAGCTTGAACAGTAAGACTTGCACACACATGATTATTCACTTACAGAATAAAGCAGAATGACGATTTATTTGGTATGGTTTTTATTATTTTTTTCTTCAGTTCCCTATTCCTGAAAAACAAGTTGAATTTTGGCTGAACCATCCTTTCTAAACAGAAGCACTTTTGCCATTGATGCTGGGCACATAGTCAAAATAAGCATCTAAATGGATTTTTTTTTAAGTACAAGTTGGAAACTTTTTTTTTAGTCAGAGGGTACTGTTAAGTATATTTTAAGCACGTTATTATGCCTCAAGGGTCAGACATTTCGTACAGTATTAAATAAAATGTTCTCAGCGTTATCATGTGCTCTGGGCACAGCGGCTCAAGGAAAGCATTGCTTCAACTTCTTGTAAGGTCAACAAAGGAGAACCTTCTCAAGAAATAGTGCTGTGTTCTCAAATGCTCTCTTTTCTTCCAGCTCAAAATTACTTTCAATAACACTTAGTTTGAATTCAAACATAAGCACTGTAGAGTCCTCTATCTTATTTCAGCAGATGTGCACTTCAGGGCTAAGAGTTGGGTTATATTACCGCTTGAACAGACTCATTATATCATAAGCTTAAAATGGAGAAAGGAAAAGCCAAAAAAATGCACAAAAAAAAAAAAAAGAGAGAGAGAGACATCACCCCTTTTCCCTCCAAATGGCTGCAAATAAAGTAACATGATCACCTGGTATTTTTTGACTCTTATAATACTGCTTGCTTTGGTGAAGATGCCCAAGTGTGACCTTAGCAGTTAAAAAGTAGTTACACTGCCAATGAAAACTTCCATCGTCTCAAACTTCGCCTGTTGTATTACAGATTGAACCAGCCTACTCTGGTCACATTTGCAGGAATTCCTCACACTGACTTATTTCCTTTCCTGAAGTTTCAGTACAGATAAGAATAACCACTATTAACCACAGGGGAGAAAAATGGTTTTGTGTTTTTAACTGAGGAACAACTAAGAAATTTATAAGTGAGAAGTGGTTTGCATTTATATGTTAATACATATTTGAAAGTACTCTAGCATTTTTTTTCATGTTAATCCTAGTACTGTAGCAAGTCTGTTTTATGATTGACAGAAACCACAACACACAATTAAAGATCAGCTGACCTCAAAAGCAATGAAACAGAAATTAATTCTGGCCTTCTCTCTGTCTTCTGCTAATGTAAGATTATCATGCACCATGAATGTTCCATTTAATTTCTCTTTGATGCTTTTTCCTCTCTGCAGTTTTGGTTCCATGTTCAACCCATAACATGAGTGATGCTAGATCTATCTCCAAGTAGACTGATCTCTGTATTTTTCTTCCATCCTTTTTCTTCTTGTGTGTTGCAAGGCCAGATTTCACAGTGATAAGTAATACGTTGTTATTTTCCCAATAGCCAATTAACAGTCCAAATCATGTTAATGGAAAGATACTAACTAGACAGAGGTATGTAAGTATGGTTAGCAGCTTCAGAAAAAAAAGAATAAAAAAAAATAATTACCACAAACTTAAGTTAACAGACTATTCATTAGCATTTTGCATGGTTGGGAAAGATGATGATGTTGCTATAATACTGTCTTCTCAACTTAAGCGAGTCATTTTTGATTTGGGTTATTAACAAATGTAATATCCTTTGGGCCTTGCCATCTTGAAGTCATTAAAAATTCTTAATTCAAGATAGCAGCTGGTCCAGGTCACTTTGACAGCCTGTTGCAAACCCATCTGTGTCAGCAGCTTCAGCTAATCAGTAGCAACTGAGGTGCAGGTACAAGTTTATTTCTGTCATCTCTGCTTCAAGAGCAGCAAGCTTCAGGAAAGGAATTAGTACAGGCAGCTGTTGAAGATAAAGCCTGAAGCTACACAAAGTTCTCCAGGGTTCAGAGCCTTTGCATAAAGTTAGTAACAAGAAGTTGTGAAGTCACACGAACACAAAACAGTAGTCCTCAGAAATCAGGTTAGGCTGCCCTACAATCATTACTTTGACCTACTCATTTATGTCAGCCTGCTTTAGTTTCGGTAGAATTTTTCTCTTAGCAAACGTGACTTAAGAACATACCATGTCCTTTTTAAAGATAACAAACCGTAAAGAATATTATGCCACACACAGATTGCTGTGACCCACAATGAAAATAAAATGTGACTTTGTAAGAACCTAAGTATTTTCATTTTGCATCAAAGCTGGTCTATAAGCTTACCTGTGAGGAAAACGGTGTGTCTCATACTTTCTCAAATACATTGTCTATTAACACATTTAGTAGGATTTTGACCCTGCACACTTTAAAGTCAGTGAGATTTTTGCCTTGGACAGCAAGGGAAGCTGTGGCAAGAATGAGGCCCCTACTGTTTTTTTTTGTAAAGTTGCTCATCTTTAGCTAAAAGACATTTCAATGCAAGATGCTAAATTGTTCCTTAATTAAATAATGCAAGACTGCCTGAGGCACACTACTACTTTGCTTTCTAATTTGTTAGCTGTGTGATGTGGATTTTTTCTTGTGGCCTGACCAAGTTCCTACTTGGGGGAAGACAGCAGATTTTGGAGGGAAAAAAAAAAAAAAAAGTGAATGGGGCAGTTTGCATCTCTTAGATCTATTGTTTCAGCCTCTCTGCACGCTCAGGAAGACATCAGTTATATACAAGTCGCTTTATGACTTTTCTCTGAATCCACACAACTGAAATGCAAGACTTAGTGAATCCTTAGACTCTGATCTCATGATGAAACTAGGAACTGAAGCCTGCTTGTGTTTTACTCTGGCCCTGACTAAGACAACACAAGATACTTTACCAACAACCAAACTAGAAAGTCCACACCCTGAAGAATTTAGAGTCTAAATTAACAGATTTTATAGATGAGAACTTTTACTGTAGTGATAATTCTGCCTTTTATGCCAGTTGCATTTGTCTTTCTGCAGCCTAGGTTGAACTTGGCTAGAGATGCATGGCTAGTTTGTGCCTCATCTCAGGCAGATACTTGTCCATACTTCACCTGTTTATTGGCATGACTGAAGCACTAGCCTAAAACTTCAGAGGCCTCAGTGCTTCAAGATAACTCTCTAATTGGCTTTCTGTGACCCCTTATGTCCAGAGCAATGGGGGAAAAATATCTTTAAGGACTGAGTCCCTAGTCTCTTTCTGGATAGTGGGACATCCTTGCTTCTTAAGACTGTCATAATAAAAACATCCAAGATGACAAAGAAGGGCCTGGGCACTGTAGAGAAGTTAAAAATGCTTGTGATATGGTGAGCTGCATTTAATAGGAAATTCAGTGATCCCTAACAGAGTTGATTTTAATTCACTTGCAACAACAGAAAAGCCTGCGTTTCACTGGTATGTGATGAGACAAAAGTTCAGCAGTACAATGGGAAATACTCTTCTGAGCCAACTTTGTTCAGAAGTAATTAAAAATGAGGTCTTTCTATTCTCTGTGCAGCCTGATGTCCTAGTTTGTCATGTGGTTTGATGCATTCTTTCCAGCTCCTTTCATGGCACAAACAAGTTACGATGTTATTGCATGTCCCTCCTTTTGAGGGTTCAGGGGAGAAAGATGCTGAGCAACTCCTGAGGCTGGTCAGCTTGACTTTCAAAGCAGCTAAGAGAATACAGAGCGCAGCCACCCTAGGTGTTACATCATATGTATGTGTTTTCTAGAACCATTTTGCCCCTCTACTCACCCTCTTTTATCCCCATTTGTGGAAGATGCTAGGAGAAAACAGTGTCAAATGACTGGTTTTAGAACATGGTCACTTTGGAGTAGATTTCTTGGTGGATACTAGTCACAGCATAGTGTGTGGCACAGAACAGTGAGGCAACATTGTAATCTGCTAACAATAAAAGCGAGGTGGCTAACTGCCACTCAGCACTGAAAACTGTACAGTCATTAGAGTTTTCCTTCAGACAGCTATGTCCATGCATTTCCTGGAATAATGACAAGGCCACACAGCTTCAATCCACCAAAGAAACAGCAATTAGTAAACAAGCCGGGTTGCTGTGTAGTCTGAGTTGCTCTGAGTGACAAAAGTCAGATTTTTTGTTTCCATGGAGAGGGAGAAAAAAAAAATCTCAACTTTGGAGTGGGAAGACAGTAAAGTTGGGTCCTGTTTCACAGAAGCAAGTCTCCATCCAGCCCTCCAGTGCCTCCATTCACATTATTCCCCAATCCCCTCTCAGAAATCGCTCTTTGAGGACAGAGGATTTAGCTCATTATCGTTGGAAACTAGTAAAGTATCTGTGGAAAGGCACAGTTAAATATTGGCTTGAAGTCCCATCATTTTTTTTATTTCGTCGTCTTCTAGTGCTCCAAAGGGAGGAACATATGTTTTTTAGGAGAATGTTTCCATTAAAAAAAAAAAAATCCAGCATTGGCACTGCATTTTTCTCTACAGCTACAGCAAGGGCAGAGAAGAGGGAGGAAAAGCATGTGCTGTGAATGCACTCATTCCAGTTTCTGAGAAGGAACAGCCCCATACAGCAGTCCTGGCTATGGAGGAAACATCTGCGACTGTGGCCATACTAGTCAGGCAAACATACACAACAGCCTGCTTCACATAGGGCTATGAATGCTTTTATTTCCTCATTGCCATCTATAAAATGTAATCTCTCTACAAGAAGAGTGCACCATTTCCCATGTTTTCATGTGCAATGTCCGCAACGTCTGCTATAAACATCATGAAGTGTTTGCGGGCCCCTCCACTGACATAGGTACAGAAGTCACTCCTTTTCATCTTTCAAAGCACTGCAGAAATGTTTAGGGTCATGTATCCTGCCATTGTTCTGGACTGGGCATCCCACCGAAGTCACTGGGAGAAACGATCTCAGGATATGGACCTATCTAGTCAATCTTTACAGTGGCCCTGGTAACAACCACACTTCACAGACGTGGAGATAACTGCCAATATAGACTAGATGCAACCGGTGATTTCCAGCACTTTGCAAACCAGCTGGGGAAAAGGGACTGGAAGTGCCCTGTGGACTTTTCTATGTGACAGGTACCTGGTCTCCCAGCTGGGCATCTTGTTGCTCCTTGGTAGTGTGGCAGCGTCACTGTCATCCTGTGACCCTCTGCTTCCACCCACCTGCCAGAGGCAGCCAGCCTGATCCATGGCAGTGGCGGCCACTGTGCTGTACTGTGGCTGGGCAGCACACGAATGAATGGACCTCCATGCTCCAGAAAAGCCTTCTGATCAAGTGACCCAGCTGCAAGTCTCTTCTCAGTCCAAGGACATAAATCACAGGTCTCTCAGAAAAGACACGTGATGTGAAACTGGGCTGCTTTTCCAAAGAGATGCCCCCTCCAGAGGCCTAGCAAATCACGTAGAAGTGTGCCACAGCCCACCCCTCATCCCATGTGAGAACATACGCGGCTGAACTAGGGTGATTTTTTTTTCCACCATGTAGGAATAAGACAAACAGAGGTACTAGATGGAGGAAAAGAAAGGAAAGGGAAGGAAACGTCATGAAATGCTGCCTCTACATTTCAAGGCATTAATGTAGTCATTGCTGTCACTCCCCAGTAGTTTTCAGTGATCTGTTAGAATGAAGTTAATCTTTTGGACAAGATTAATGCTTGCTGTTTTCCCAAAGGGATATCGTGTTTTCGAAATGTTTCCAGGCACTTGCACTGCTTAGACTCCAAACAGCGGTGTTTCCATTTCTCTGATGGAAATGATTACTCAGGCAGTTGATCTGCAGGGTCTTTTCTTTACCACCGTGCAGGAACATGGTTGCTGTAGCAATTCCTTCTCCAAGTGAACTCCTGGTACTGTAAGTCACTGCAAAGCTTTCCAGGGTCTGACATCTTGCTTTCCCAGGTGTGTTTGCTTATTTTTTTTAGTAATTAGCCTGAAGTTGAGCTGAGCCACAGAATTGCAGTTTCTGTAGCATTTGGGTTCTTTCAACTGATTTAAATAAAGAAGTTACTATGTTCAGGCACATATATTTATGCCAACGTAGCTATTGAAGTGAGATGGGACTGCCAGTGTCCCAGCATCTCATTCCATGATCAAGCAGAGATGGAGGGAGTTTGCTGACACCTATCCCTGTCACAGTGAATTTCAACCTATGGTCCTCAGGCTTCTTGGGATCACTCAGAGAATCTGTAAGAATTATCTGAAAAGAGGAGGTTCGTGTTTACTATGCAGCAATCTACCTCAACGAAATTTCCCAAAGGCACTGTATTGTTCTCAGAAACATTTAGCTTATTTTAAGATTGGAGTTAATAAATTTATCAGTATTTTGATAGGTCACCATGGCCTGTGACAACAGGGAATTAGTCTCAAGCACCTTTTACAAGTCTGTGTAAATAGATCTCGACTCCAGAAGATCAATAACAAGCTTTGTTCCCTCTGTTATAATTAACATTTTGATTTTAGTTTCTGATGGAGCAGGATGAATTATTGGCAGTAAAAATCTAATTAAAAAACAATTGAGCTGCATGTTTTTCCTCACTTCTTGAGCCAATCTGATAATTATTTTTATGAGTAACATCAGCTCATCATTTCAGAGCTGCTGTTAGCACTTTCGGTGTCTCTTGCTCATTAGGCCTTTCCCTTCTAGCCAGCCAGCTCTCACGCTCACCTGCATCATGTACTGTGTCCCTGCGGATGATTCCCTGTGGCAAAGGCCACAGATGTGGAAATACTGTTCACAGTCAAATGCAAGCCTGCAGGAGCACCCCAACTTTCCTGCCGAAATTGCTGTCACACAGCAGTTACTCTTAAAAAACATGCAGGGAAGCAAACATGCATTTGGATATTGTCTCCTAAGAGCATTTCAGTGACAGAGCAGTCAAAATATCTTATCAATCAAAAGTGAAAAGAACTGTGGCTCAGATCCATCAAGATACATAGGTACAAAGTACATACAGCCCAAACTTCCTGGATTCCAGGGAGAAGTCAGGCATCTAATTATTTTGATGGATTTAAGCCTTTAAATGCTAAGAGTAGAGACCAAATTCAGAATTTAGGTTTTCCAAATAGCCATTTAAGATTACAGGTTTCTGTTTCCATCAGCAAGGTCTCTAAAGTAGCTAGTTTTCTGCTAGTCTGGATAACCATCTTCATGCATCATGTGCTAAGTATCTGTTTCATAACTAGACTTTGCAATGTCCCACAATAAGCACCAGCAGCCGCCCCACCAGGGCAGTATACGCGCTGAGCATAGAACGGGGCTGATCCAGAAGCATCTACAAGCTACACCCATCCGATATTTTCAACCATCAACATTTCAATGCTAAATTCAAAGATGCACCAAGGGCAAGAGGAAATGCAGCAAAACAAAACGAAAAAATAACTTTTAAAACCTATCCCAACACGTCGAACACTATCTGCCGCCGAAAACGGCAGGAAGCAGCCCAAGTTTGAAAACACACTGAACCAAAATAATAACAGTAATAAATCGCCCTGAGGACGGGGAGCAGCAGCGCGGCCGCGGGCGGGCAGCAGGTGGCGCTGCCGCCAAGGGAACGGCGCGGCCCGGCCCGGCGCGGCCCCGGTCCCGGGTCCTCCCCGCGCCCGGTGCCGGAGCGAGCCCGGTTAATGCTGGGCAGGAAAGGTGCAGGAGCAGCTGCGGGCCCCCGGCGCCCTACCACTCCGCAGGGCTTTCTGCCCTTCAAGAGCGAGCCCCTCGCTCCAGCTGCGCTATCTCACACTGCCCCCCGTGAGGACGCCCCTGTGCGCCCCCCATCAATCAAAATCCCGTGTGGACACAAGGGCAAGGTGAAAGAGCAGGAGGGAGCTCTGCAGCTGCCTGGCGGTCCCGTGGGGCTGGGCGGAAACGCCGCGAGCCTGGGGGTGAGCTAGCGCAAACCGCGGAGGGAAACGGCACGGCTACCAACGTGCCTGGCCGTCAAGCGTTTTGTCGCAGTCTGGTGTTTGTATCACTCTGGAAGGCCAAGCATGTACAACGTGCTTGCTGGTCCCCTGAGTGTAGGTGCATCCCAAACCAAATACAGGCGGATGCACTAGGCCCTATTTCTCACTATAAATTCCTATGAGTTTTCCATAAGGCTGTTGCTCAGCTAAAATATCAGAGCAAAAGCCCTATAGAAAGCCTATAGGCCCCTAAAGGGCATCTACAATGAGAGACCACTTCCTACGGGAGAAGTGCCCAAAACAGAGATAACTCTGCTGCTAGATCATCTATTGATCAGCAAGCAGGAGCAGAGGGTAGATCACTGATACTGAATCTAGCTACGTCAACTGGCCGGGGGTTAGATTTTGGCAAGGGGGAGGCTGTTGCATGAGCAAACACAGGGTTTCTGAGCAAACCAATTTCTCTTTGCCCCTTACAAGAGTCCAGCTGATCACTTAAACGTACAAGCAGAGTTTGTGCAAAGGAACCAGCTGTGACAGCAGCTTGCTTTTCACCATTGCGTGGGACAACAAATCCAAGGCAAAAGCAGTTCTGTCCTGTACAGAACAGGGTCTCAGAGCTAGGGGCAGCTGCGGGGTTTCATCCTGTCCTCCCTGATGTAGGTGTCTGAGATGGAGAACTGTCTGTTTAGACTGCGCTCACTGGCTTGAGGAATATGTGGCGTCCACGGTATGTGGTGGTTCTGTTTTTCCAGGTTTGGCAGCACAGAGAGGGAGAAACCAAAGGGAAGGAGAAAAGTGAATCATGCAAACCTTTGTTGGGGAACAGATATCAAGCCTCTCTCAGGCTAGTCCTGAGGCTTGCAAGGTGTCTGCCTTCACTTTCCAAGCTCCCTAGGAGCCCAGACTTTCAGATGATTGATTGTGGATGCAAACAAGCAGGTCCAAAATGAATCTAAGGGCTGAAAACGAATCTTAGAAGCAATAGTGAGATTTCAAGGAAGGAAGGAAGAACCACTTGGTAGAGACTGAACTTCTAACCTCCAGACCTTTATCTCAGCCACACCTCACACAGATATGCACTTCAGGAGCAAAAGCTCAGGCCTTAGCTTGCACTTTAAAAAGATGGTAACAACATGGCTCACCTCCAACAGATGCAGAGAAGGATGAATCCACAAAGCCATAGAAACAAGGACACCAGGAAATCCCCAGTAAATGCTGTAGGTTAGTTACCTTTGACCCGTACAGATCTACTCTTAAAAAAACCTCTGAGGACGTCTCTCCCTACAGCCTTTGCCACTCACCCTAATTAGAAGAATAATTAGAAAATAATTAGAAAGAAAGAAAATAATTAGAAAGCTTTTCTTTTTTGGTTATCACCTAACATTGCTTCTAGTTAAGCTGATTACACACAGCTGGGCTAATTGCTGCGCAGTAACCTAGTTTTCCTATTAGCTATATGCAAAGATAGAAATACACAAGCAAATAAGCAAATTAATTCATAGGCAACTATTTTTATGTACGTGCATGTATTTATAGTGCGAACATTGATGAAAGCGTATTGGTCTAAGGAAGTTATTAAAGCCAAGATTTGCAGGGTATGGTAGTATCTTTTATCAGCCCAGACAAAACCAAACTTTGTAGCAAACAGCCCATTTCTCAGAGGAGCGGGGCGCGTTCGCCCGCTGCCTGGCCCTCTTTCCCGATTGCGGTGTGCGTACGCCGCGTATTTATTCTTCTCGAACCCAGCGGCGCCGAATTTTACACAAGTTGTGCCAGCTCCCACTTACCTGCTGGCGTTTATTTTTCCCCGACACAAAACCTGAGGAAGGTTTTAATGCTCCCTCGCTCGGTCCCGGGCAGCGCCGGGGCCGAGCCGGGCTCGCCCGAGCCCCACCACCGGCAGCCGAATTGCTTTTTACTCCCTCTTCGGCGTTTATTTTATTTTATTTTATTTTATTTTATTTTATTTTATTTTATTCCCCGCGGTGCTGGGTTTGAACCCGACGGCTTCGCCTCGGGGTAGGGTGCGGGACACGGGCTGGCTTAAAAAATATAGCTATATAGCCTGCCTGGGATGGAGGAGAAAGAGAGAAGAGGAGCCGAGTCGTTGTTTCTCTCCAGCGACATGTGCGATCTCCAAGTAAAAGGCAGGCCGAGCTGTCAAAAATCGCCTTTCAGTTTCTCCTTGGGAAAATAATGTAATAATCGCCTCAGATTTTCCTCCCTTCTCCGTCTTGTTATTATCACTTGAAATATTTCTGGGCGGCGAACGGTATCGCCGGGGACAAGGGACCTGTCGGCGGCAGCAGCCAAGAGCAACAGAGGCCCCCGCGGGCCCACACCGACATGGGAAATTGTCGCACGAAGATTTCCAGCGCTGACAGCAGCGGAGCGGCGCGGCCGGGGCCTCCCGGCTCCCCCGCGCAAGCAGGGCGCCGCGGAGCCCTCTCCGCGGCCCGGCCGCAGCCGGGCGGCCACACACTCCTCAGATATATCATTACGCGTATTACACCGCATGCTCGTTTATTTGCTGCTCATACAATCGTGAAGCCCATGTACAAATAACATACATGTTTTATTTTGGTTTGATTTTTTTTTCCTTAGGGACAAACGTACACAAAAGGGCTGGGCCAAAAAAAAAAAAAAAAAAAACAACCCCCCCCAAAAAAACAAAACTGTAATTACAATTTTATACAGTGCAGAAAGAAATTAAAATAGGTGTCATCAAACTGTACAAAGAGGGTCAAAAAAAAAAAAGAAGGGGAACGGAGGGGAATAATCCTTCATTATATATATATTTCTATAAAAACATATGGAGGATTGTCTTTACACAGAGACCATGATCGACTTAAAATTTACAAAGGTTAACTAAAAAAAAAAATCTATATGGCAAATATTGCCAACAGAGATCCACCGCTTTAATACTGATCAACTGAGACTACTCGTGTCTCGATTATTAGCAACAACAAAAAAAATGAAGAATAAATAACAGAATGAGCATGGCTGTCTCTTTTCAAAGTGCCTTATTCTCTCTGCATAGGGTCTGATCCTGCAGTCTTTATGCAGGCAAAAAAATATTAATAGCTAAAAAAAAATCCCTCTGAGAGATTTTTGCCGGCTGTGTGTTTGCCGGCAAAAAAAAATAAAAAAAAATAAAAAAAGAAAAAATAAAAAAAGAAAATTAAGTATTTCTCGGAAGCAGGGGCTCGAACTGAGACGAGACTGACGTTGGGGGGCAGGAGGGCCCCAGCGCGACCCCGCTCCTCGCCGCGGTGCAGCGCACTCCCGGCGCGGAGGGGCGGCGCGCGCAGCCCCGCGGCCGCGGAGCGGAGCCGCCGCCGCCCGGGCGCAGCGCGGGGCAGCGCTTTGCCTGCGCGCCGCGGCTCGTTCCCAGCGCCCAGGCCGAGCCGGCAGCACCGGTGGCCCGGGCGAGGCTGGATTTCGTTGTCAGCTCTGCCGCTACCAAACGGCGTCGTGGCATCGCTTAATGCTTTGACTTAGACAAATCCATTAACAACTTAAAAATCAAAATCAAAACCTCTTTTGTTAAACTCTTAACCCAAAATTGCAGTGGGGATCTCGGGGAGGAGGCGGCCGAGGTTTGGGGGCCGCTTTTTGTTTTTGCTCTCCCGGTTCGCCAACCCATCCCAACCCAAACGAAGAAGCAGAAGAAGGCAGAGACCGTCTTTGATTAAAGACACGTGTTGGAAGCCGGCTCCGGCCGATGCTCAGCGGAGGGGCAGGCGCAGCCCCAGGGCCCGCACGCGTCTGTCCCCGGCCGCGCACTGTGGTCCCAGGCGTCCGGCTGCTCCCTGGGGCTACGCCGCACGCACAAAGCGAGTCTGCAGAGACCCCCTTCCGCCGAGCGGGGCCCGGGGGGGGCTCGGAGCCCGGGTCAGGCCTTGGGGGCCCCAGGAGGTGGCTTTTCCGCCCCGTATCACATAACGCACGGCTTGATGTCCTGGTATGTCACTTGTTGGTGGTAATAGGAGCCGCTGCCCGCTGAATGCATGGAGGAGGAGGCCATGGCGTTGAAAGAGAAGACGAATTCCTTTCTGTCGCACATGCTTGGAGACTGGGAATGATACCGCGGGATGCCTGCGGGACGGGGGGAAAATTGTCAGCCATAATTATATTTAGCAAAGGAGGTTGAGCAGGGGGACAAGGCCGTGGTCGGAGAGGGAGCCCCCTCCGCGCCCGCAAACCCTCCGATCTCTCGCAGATATTTTTTCTTCCACGCATGCAAATCTGCGGGCCCGTCCGTGGCTCCGCGGGTGCGGACAGGTGCCGCGGAGAAAACCTCCCGCGCAGGCGGGACGGTGCGGCACTTTCCTGCCCGGGCCAAGTATATTGCGTTTTTTTTTTTTTTTTTCTCCCCATTTTACTTCCCAAACCGAGAGTGCAGGCTGCTTCCCCGCGCCTCCGCGGGGCGCGGAGCAGCGGCGGAGCGGGGCGCCGCTTCGGCCGGCCGGAGGCAGACGCCAGGCGGAAAGCGCCGAAAGCAAAATCATTTCTGCCCTTTCTGCAGCGATCTCGGGACCCAACAACCACCCCCCCCTCCAATCTTCCCCGAGGAAGCGGAGGTGACCCGGGATCCCGAGCGCAGGGCCGCGGTCCTCCCGCACCCCTCCGGCGGGGCTCGACAGCGCTGCTTGGCTTTGAATTTGGGGTGTTGCCCGGGAGCATTTCAGCTACCGCCGCGGGCGGTTCCTTTCCGCCGTGCGCCTTCCCCCCCCCCCCCCCCCTGCACTTTATTTCTGTTTACACCCGGGCTGGGATCTGCTCCGCGGCCCCGTCCGCCAGCGCGGCCGGGCGCCCCGAGGGTAGGGAGAAACCCGCGGCCCGAGCCGCCCCACCTGGCCACGGAGGAAACGCGGAGCAGACGGAGAGGCGGGCGCGGAGCCGCCGAGCCCTCTCTGCCCCCTCCGCGGGCTGCAAGACGGGGCAGCAGCTCCGCAACCAGCCCGGCCGCGGCCTCGGACCCGTCCAGGCCCTGCGAGCGCCGCGGCCTTGCCGAGGCCTCCGGGTCGGACAAAGCGCCAGCCCGCTCCGAGCCCGGCTCGCTCGCCCGCACGCCTTATCCCGGCCCGTGGGCAGCGCCGCAGTTGCGGGCCTGGCCCGGGGGCTGCGCGGCCGCGGAAGCTTCCCAGGCCTGGGAAGCCCGGGCCCAAGGGGAGCTGCCTGCAGCGCCCTGGGGGCGAGCGAGGCCGCCCTAGCCCTGAAACCGGTCCCCTTTCTCCCTGCCAGTGTCACTAGGACCCTCGGGATCCCGTTTGGCGACGGGGAGTCCGGCGAGGGGGGGGGCAAGGGGGCAGGAGCCGGGCTGGGCTCCCCGTCCGCCCCGCGGCCGTCGGCAGCCCCTTTCAGCCCCCGCGGCTCTGCCATCTCCTACCGATTTCCTCCCAGCCCCATGGGCTGCCCGGCCCGTCTCGGCCTTCCCTTCGCGCAGCCCGCACGCAGCCCCGGGCCGGGACGGTTTGGGGGGGGGGGGGGACCCGGCCGGCCGCGCTCGCCTCTCCCGGCGCCGCCGCGGCGTCCCGGGCCGCGCAGGGTGCGCACCCCGCGGAGCCGGCCCCGACGGCGTGAACCGCCGGGAGCGCCGCGGCGGAGCGGGCCGGGAAGGAGCAGCCCGGCAGGGCCTGGGGGGCAGCCCGGGGGGCGACGACTCCCCCGACCCCGAAGCGTTTCCGAAGCGGGCCGGCCCGGCGCAGCGAGCCCCGCAGCCCACGCGTGGCCGGCCCCCGGCTTACCTTGCAGCTCGGCGGCGTTGTGGCTGTTCTGGTGCAGGTAGGACTGGTCTAGGGAGTGCGTGGACAGGCTGGACGACAGCGGGTTGGCCGTGGGGTTGCAGGGCGACAAGGGCTGCTGCTTGATGTAGGACGCGCCGCTGTTCAAGGCGGCCGAGGCGGACGGTGCCCACGCCGAGGCCGAGCTGGAGTAAACCGAGTGCGGCTCCATGACGCCGCCGCCGGCGAGCAGCGGCGAGGCGGGCACGGAGCTCTCGTGGTGCGGGTAGTCCCCCGCCGAGGAGCCGGTGCAGCTGCCCATGTAGGAGTGCCCGCCGTTGGCGGGCAGGTGGGGCACGGAGTGTCCCGCAAGGCCCATGCCGTCCACGTTGCTGGACAAGTGCCCGTTCATCATGCCCAAGCCCCCCTCGAGGGAGAGGCTGTTGGGGGGGCAGGAGAGCCCGCCGGCGGAGCCCTGGAAGCTGTAGCTCTCGGGGAGGTGGTTGAAGCTGAGCCCGTTCATCATGCTGTACATGGGCTTCAGCGCTTGGCATTTCCTCCTGAAGCCGCGGGGCCGGCGGCGGAACGAGCCCTCCTCGAACATGAACTCGCTGGCCGGGTCGATGGTCCAGTAGTGGCCCTTGCCCGGGCGGCCCAGCCCCTTGGGCAGCTTGATGAAGCACTCGTTGAGCGAGAGGTTGTGGCGCACGGAGTTTTTCCAGCCCTGGTAGGAGCCGCGGAAGAAGGGGAAGCGGCTCTGCAAGAACTGGTAGATCTCGCTGAGGGTGAGCCGCTTGGAGGGCGAGCTCTGGATGGCCATGACGATGAGGGCGATGTAGGAGTAAGGCGGCTTCTCCGGCCGCCGGATCCCCGCGTTGGTTTTCTTCGCCTTGGGGCCGCCGCCGCCCGGGGCGCCGCCGCTGCCCGGGGCGCTGCCGGCCGCCCCGGCGGGCGCCGCGGAGGCGGCGTCCATGGCCGAGCTCTGCGGCTGCTTCTCGGCCACGGAGGACATGGGGCCGTAGCTGCTCTGCGCCGGAGGAGGAGGGGGCTGAGAGGACAGAGCCTGCTGCGCTTCTGCAGTCATCTAGGGCCAGCTCCGCGGCGGCCAGCCCCGGCCCTCCTTCGCCACCCTCCCCCACGCACCCCCCCAAAAGGCCACGCTGCTGGGGGCTCCCCGCGACTCCCCCCTCCTCCTCCTCCTCCTCCCAGCCCCTGGCAGGGCTTGTTTCCACCGGGAAGCTTCACCCCTCCGCGGATAAACAAATGGAAGCGACCCCCCCTTCCCTCCTCCTCCCACTTTATCCCTAAATCCAAGCCCTGCTGCAAAAGGCGAGCGAGAGGCGGAGGGTTGGGGGGGGCTGCGCGGGGGGAGCGCGCTGCGCTCGGCCGCTGCGGGAGAGAAGCCGGCTGCCGCTCGCCGCCCGCCGCCGCTCGCCGCCGCGGGCCGGGCTCCCCGGGGCCGCCGTGGTCCGTGTCCCGCCGCCGCCCCCCTCTAGCTGGGCTGGCGCTGCCGCTGCTGCGGGGAGCTGCTTCCCATCGCGGTGGCTGTCGGTTCTGCCCCCGGCCCCGCCGCTCGCCTTTTACTTTATCTCTCGCAGCGGCGGCTGCCGCTCCTTGACAGACGTAAGAGCCGAGAGGAGTTCCCCGCCCCGACCAACTCCCCCACGCCCTCCCGGGCGGCCCCCTCCGCCGCCCTGTCCCGGCCCCCCTCCGCTCCCAGCTCCCAGCTGGTGGGCAGCTTTTAAAGAGCCCTTTCCACACGGCCCTGCCCGAGCCGGGGGGCTGCGCTGCTCATCCCTGGGTGGGGACCCACGCGCGACCGCGGCGGCGCGTGGGACGGCGCGGCGCCTCCCCCGTTTCCCCCCACCCCACCCCCTTCCTCGATGCCGCTCGGCTCCGGCGGTTGCGGAAAATCCCGTGGGAGGGTGGGAAGGGCCCCACGCAGGGCCGGAGTGAAACGGCGGAGGAAGGGCCTGCGGGGGCCGGGCGGCGGCGGCCGGGCCTGCGGCGCGGCGCGGCGCGGCGCGGCGCGGGGCGAGCGGCGGCGGCGGCCTCCGCGCCGCGCGGAGCTTCACCCACTTAAACCCCCTCTTCGTGCGCTCTTTTAAGCTCGGCGGGCCCGGGCAGGATGTTTATACTGCGCAATGTAAACACGGGCTCGGGGGTGCTTTAATAAAAAGAAATCGGCGAAAACTCCTGCTGCCTCTCGAAATGCCCTTTTCTGCCTCCGCCGCCGATCCGGGGATGGGAACGGGCTCTGGCCCCCTCGCCTGCTCTGAGGCTTCTTTGAGAGTGTTTTTTTTTTGGGGGGGGGGGGTATATAAATCTGTGCTGAACGTTTGCAGTTGAATGCCAGGAGTCCGAGGCTCAGCTCCGTCGGATACCACAGGCACACACACACCCGAGGGTGGGGGGAAGGAGAAGAGGGAGGCAGAGTCATCAGACCCCCTTTCTTCCCCCTGCTACCCCCCTCCCCCAAAAAAGCCCTTTTGAGCATCTTGCGATCAGGAGAGCTGTCACTCACTCGCCAAGGTAAGTCGCTTTAAACCTTTGTCACCGTCTTGCGGATCGCGCGTGGAAACTTGTGCCCCAGGGCGACCAGCGGGGAGGGGTGTGGGGGGGGGGGGCGGCCGGGACAGTCTTGGCTTTCACGGCTCCTTGCTAGGAACCGAGCAGATGTGCTGGCCGCCGCAGTGCTTACTTTCTAGACTGGGGAAAGGAAGAGAGAGAGGGAGCGAAAAGAAAAAAAAAATGAGGAAAAAAAATCCCCCCTCAAGTGCAGGCCGCACCAGAGTGCTGCGGGTCTGTCCTGCTGCAGCCTGCGATGTCAGTGCCTGGAGAGAGGGGGACCCCTGGCTAAACATCCCCCCGAAGGCCCCCCTCTTTCCAAATTCGCTTTTAAAGTTTTTTTCTTTTAACGATAATTTAATACCTTTTAAAGAGAGATAGATACCGATCGGGTTTCCCAACTCCCTTCGCGTTATTCGCAAGCAGTTGTTAGTAGCCTCCGGGGCGCCTGTCACATCTGTGATACAACCAAGAGGGATTTAACATCAGGGTCTTTTTTTCCTTGCCTTCCCCTTCTCATCATTTCGCCCACCCCATCCGTCCCCTGTCGTCTCCGCAAAAGAAATCATTTTGCAAAAGCACCAGTCCCCCACCTCCCCAAGCAAGGGGAGAGCTGGGGGTTTGGGGACGGCGACAGGGAGCCCTTAGCGCCGTTCTGGGCAAACTCCAGAGCCTGGGGGGGTGTGTGGGGGGGGGGGTGGCGGTCACAGAAGCACGACAGAGAGGGGTTATTTCTGGCGGTTTTTTTTTTTTCCCTCTAGAAAGCGGCGAAAACGCTGCTGCGGGTGCTCGGGGAGGGAGCGGCGGCCGCCGGTCTCCCCGCTGCCGCTTCGTCGCCCGAAAGCACCGGCGAGGGCAGAGCAAGAGAGGCAGCAAGGCGGGTTTGGGGTATTGCTGCTCCTGGGGCAAAAACATCCCCCTCCCCCAAAAAAACATTTATTCGGGAAAGGGTCGCCTTCTCCCGGGGCGAGTGGCGCCGGGGATGCCGCCCGGGAACTCCGCGCTAGCGCTCTCCTCGCCCCGGACCCCGAAAGCGAGGAGGTTTTTGCTTTACATCGCTTAGAGAGCGTCTTCCCTGCATGTCCCCCCAAAAACGCAAGAGGAAGGAACTAACCCCAGCCTCAAAAAAAAAAAAAAAAAAAAAAAAAAAGAAAAGAAAAAAAGGAAAAAGAAAAGAAAAAAAGAGAGAGAGAGCTCGTGTAAAACCCACATTTAAAACCGTCACCAGCGACTACATTTCCACTAGGAAATAAATATCTCCGTCTCCCTGGGAGCAAGCTGTTAACTAGAACAAAAAAATATCTCGGTGGAAATGAAACGATTTCCCTTCAACAAAACCAGCCTCCGCACAAGCGCTCTTCCCCTTCTGCCCTCGTCTCCCCGCAGTATCTCTTCGGAGTGTAAAGATTCGGTTTCCGACGTATTTCTTATAGCCAGCAAACATTAAAATGGAAATATATTGCCCCGAGTTTTATAGGCCTCGCCGTGGGAAGAGCAGAAATATTAGAGCATTTTGTATGGTAAACTGAGCCCACGAATTTGGTAAATACCGGGTTTGGGGAGAAAAAGCTGTGTTTTCTCTGAAGTAAGAGAGGGATCGTGTATAGGGACTTAACCGACCATGCCAGGGTTGGAGGAATAAAGGAGGAAAAAACACGTCGGGAGAGGGGTTGTTAGGGACACTTTATCGCTTGTGAAACCTCCGCGCAGGTCTCAGAAATACTTTCACATTCAAAACCTGCTTTTGGAGGAAAGATTTCTGGGCTGAAGATCCTGACTGGGACCAGCTTCACAGATGAACATGACTTTTTTTTTTTTTTTTTTTTCAGTTGTTTGCTGTTGTTTGCTGTTGTTTTTTGTTGCTTTAGTCAGGCCCGCCCCCAGCCCTCAGCAGAGGAGAGTGGGCAGGAAAAAAAAAAAAAAAAAAAAAAAAAAAGCATCTGGAGCAATTAGTCCTTTTAATCCCGGCACCGTTTGGGGGCCTGTTTTGCCGTCTCGGACCCTCACGGATTATTCCCGGCTCCTACTCCCGGCCGCGCTTCACTTCCCAAACGAATCCTTCCCAAACCCCGTCCACTTTGCGACTTCCCTCCCCCTCCACGAAACTCTGCCGTGTTTTGTGTAAAAATAGACAAATCCGAGCTTTCTTCCTTTTCCTGCGCCGAAGGTATTTTTACTAGCTAATTGCTTAAGTGAAGTCAACTTTGCGAGCAGGCCGTGTGTAATCCGAGTATGGAAATGTATATAGGTAGTATTGTTATAAGCAGGCTGGGTGCTGCTCGGCGGAGGGGCCCAGGGTGTTTGTGCGAGCCCGGACCACCCAGGGCGAGGGGAGTGACCGGCGCATGTCCCTCTCCCCCTGTCCTGCTTTGCATTAACACCGCTCGCAGGAACCCCGCTCCCCCGGCACCAGCCCTTTCCCCCGGCTGCTTTTTCTTTTCTTTTCCTTTTTATCTTTTCTTTTTTCCCTCTTTTTTTTTCTTTTTTTTTCCCCAAGCGAGGCCATCCCCGTGCCCACTCGCCCCAAATCCGCTGCAAATTGATGCCTAAACGTTTACTTAAGGCCGAGGGGGTGCGTTTAGCCAAGGGACTGCAAGGAGAGGGAAAAGGCCGCGAGATGTGTGGGGAGAAGGAGCTGGAAGAAGGACACGCTGGGGCCCGGATTAACCGGCGCAGGAGGGTGCAAGCGGGGCCGGGCCGCCCCACGGAGGGGGCTGCGGAGCCGCCCGCCGCGGCGGAGACCCGGAGCCACGGGCGACCGGCTGCTAACGGGGTTTGCGCAGATGCAAACAGGTTTCCTCGCCTCGTATGGGCACTGCAGCAGGGTGGAACTGGGGTCCAGACCCCCCCCTTAAAAAAAAAAAAAAAGCAAGAGTGGCCCGCTTCAGACCCCGGGAATGGGGGGCGGGGGGTGTCCATCTCAGAGCAGTATTTTGCCCCACGCATGTGCGTGTGGCGGGAGGTTCCGTGGCACAGACAGAGCCTGGCTGGCATCTCGGCTCGACTCAAGGACCGAGTGGGACATGGGGTTTTCGGGAAAGGACAGCCCGAAACTGGGAGCGGTGCAGAGCAGAGCTGCAGAAGCGCCTAACGCGGCTGCGGAGAGGCGCATGCTGTCTATCAGCCGCCGTGTGTTAGGCAGAAGTTCAGGCTTTGGTCAGAAAGGAAAAAAAGAAAAATCTTGCATTTTTTTCCCCATCTTTTCCCCCCTTCTGCCCATCCCGAGACTGCCCCCCCCAAGCCCACATTTTCCATGACGTCCTTCAATGAAATATTGCAGCACAGGAATTTACAGCCCTCTTCAGCGCGGGATTTTTTAGGAGTTTTCTGGCAGGACCGGGTCCCTGTAATACAAATCGGTTCCAGCGATAATAGGCTCCGGGCGCTACTACTTAGACACAATCGCTTCCCACAGAGATCTTTAAAATATCTCCGGGTATTTATAACCTTGCTTAGGGAGGGTTAGCTAGACTACTTTCCCGGCAGGATGCTTTTTGGCTGGCTGAGACTCAGACCGAGTACCAGGGCACCAGACCGCTGGAGAGGGAAACCGCAGGTCTAAGCCGAGCTGGGTCCTGGCTTGCTGGAGCGCCCGAGTGGCCAGTGATGCTCCCAGCCATCCCCGATAAAACCGCCAGCCCTTGAGGGCGGCCAGAGGTGTAAATCCAGGTGTAAATCCGGGTTGGCACTGTCGGACGTTTGCTGCTTTTTCTATGCACGCGGTTACCCTGCGGGATCCTCTAAGTGACTTGGGTGGGAGCAGAATTGGGGCCCCGGGAGGTAGATGCGGGCTCAGCGCAGGTCTTGCAGCCGGGGGTGGGGGGTGCGGAGGAGAGCTGGGGGCACCGGCCACCCCTAAAGAAACGGGACAGATGGGCTGCGGCTGCAGAAAAAAAAGCGTGAAATATACTCCCCACTCACGCTTTTTCCCTCGGCATCCACCCGCGCGTGCACGGAGGGTGCTGCCAGGCGTGCTCACGCGTGTGCTGCCTGCGCGATGATGGGGGGGGGTGCCCTCTGCGAGCTCCTCGGGCGCCAGTCCTCTCCCAGCAAGGCCCCCAGCTCGCCGGCGGGGTGGGCGGGGGGGGGGGGCCTAGCGCTCCTCGCCGGCGTCTCGGCAGCCCGCTGCGCCCCCCGCGCCGTCGGGCAATGGGGCTGCGATGCTCCCCCCACACACACACCCACACCCCGAAACTGCATCAGGGTTTGAGCCCGGGCTCCCTGCACACACGAAGGGGGGGGGGCGGAGATTAAGAAGAACCGGAGCCCAAACAACCCCCCCAAACTAAGCAGCGACCCTCGAAAAAAAAAAGCGGCTTGCCGCTCCCTGCTCCTTTGCAGAGCACTGTGCCACAGAGACGAGAAATAACCCGTGTTGCCATTTCCAGCTTTTCTAGCCCCAAGGGCCGCCGGGTCAAATAGAAACTTTGTTGTCTGAAAAACGTTACGATGCCTCTAAGTTTCTGGGCAGGGAGTCGCCTCCGTCGCCCGCCGTGCCCGGGCCGGGAGAGTCCCCGCGAGAGGGGCACGGCGAGGGGCTTCCCCCGCACGGCTCCGCTTCGTTTTCAGCCTTATTCAACCTGTTTCGGTTTTTTTTCCCCTTTTTCTTCCAAGCCCTAAACAAAAATCCCGTCTATGTCGTCCCTTTCCAAAACGACGGGAGTCGCACTGCAGGACCTGCGTGTAGGTGCTAGCAGACAAGGGCGGTTTTAATGCTGTAGCAGGCAAAAGCCATCGGTCCCCCAAATGAGTCGCTTCGGGTTTCGAACAAGATACATCTGCCCGGAGAGGTGCGAGAAATTAAAACGGAATAAGCCAAATTAAAGACGAAAGGGATTTTTCTTGTACGGATACAGAAAAAACACGGGGACGATATATTGCCAGGCTGAATAGTAGCCAAGTGAGTGGCTTCGTTTCTCCCTAAACCCCGCGGAGAGATGCAGAAAACAAACCGAACGGGGCAGGGGACGGAGCTGGCCTGGCACTATCTCCACTGTCCCTTTGGGGCTCAATGCCCGGAGATGGGTGCGTGGATGGGGCTGCCCGTACCGATGCGGGGGTGGCCCGAGCCCCCTGAGCTGGAGGGCGAGGACATGGGGCATCCTGGGAGGAAAAAGCACACGGAGCAAGCTAGGGGGCTGGAGGGATCCGCAGGGTCTCCGGGGTCGTGCAGCGCCCCGAGCTAGCTCCGCGCAGGGAGGAATAAGAGCGTTACTGTCCCCCCCCCCCCCCCCCCCGGGGCTGTCCATGCCGGGACCCCGCGGAGTGTTCTCATGGGGGGTGTTGGGGGGGGGAGGCTGCACCTTTCTCCTTGGAAGAGGCTTTGGAGAAACCAGCCCCTGGTTTCCCCTTCCCTTTGCGCCCAGGTGCAGCCCATCCTTCCCAGCCCCGGCAGCAAGCTTCACCTGGCCCCGGAGAAAAAGAGGATGCCAACAGCCGGGCGCTTCCCAGGGAAAGGGTCCCCGGGGTCTCCTGCCTGCAAAAAGACTTTTTTCCGAGCCCTGCCTGCAGACCACGCATTGCAGGCTAAAACCCGTAGCTGATTCGGCCGGGGAAAGGGTCGGGGCGCTCGGCACGGGGCGGGCGGATCGGCTTGGACCCGCCGCGCAGGGGGCTTGGCCGACACCCGCGGCGGCGGCGAGGCGCTGGGCAAAGCCGGTGCCGCCCGCGGAGCTCCCGGCTCGGGTCTCCCGTGGGGAGCGACGGAGCTAGGAAGGATGCGGGAATAGTGGTGTTTTCCAGCCAAGGATGCTCGGGAAAGCAGCCTCTCGCTGCCTCTCCCGATGCTCTCTGGTCTCTGCGCAGGAGACTTCTGCCCTGCACAGGCGGCCGCCGCGATCTGCGAAAGCGGCTCTGGCTGGAGGCAGCCCCGGCGCACCCCTCCGGGCTCCCGTGGGGAAAAAAAAATATATATATATATATATATATACACACACACACATACATATATATATACACACACACATATATATAGTACCCTGAGCCATTTCCCCAGGCGTTCTGCTGCAGGGACAGAGAGGGTGGGCGACATATTAGCCGCACAGCCCCCACATCACAGGGGGCAGCAGGGAAACTCGCTGCTCCCCGGAGCAGTGGGAAAGGCCACAGCATCCAGCGGGCAGGCGCCGCCGGGCTTGGCTTGGCCCCTGCTAGTCCCGTGGAGACTCGCTCTGCCCCAGACCAGGCTTAACGAGGCCAGGCTGTAGAGCTAGCTCTTGTGTCAGAGGGGAAACTTCCTTATTTTCATTTTTAACCTTGTTTCTGTAATAAATCTTGCATCTAAACTCCGTGCCACCCCAACCCAAAGGGGGAGTTTCGGGACTCATGTTCATAAATAAAGTGAAAAATCCCCTCCGTAAACAACCGCAGCTCTCTGCTCGCGTCTCCCCTCTTTGCAGAGAAGTGGAGAGGGTTTTGCTTGGAAGCTTTCCTGGCAGAAACTATTTTTCCAGCATTTTTTTTTTTTTTGTCTTTAATAAGTGAATTTCCAGTTAATGATACATCACTTAATTGCTAGACCCCGGGAGCTCTATAATCGCTCCAGCGAGCACTAGAGCCGCACTATGGTGTGTTGCAAACTCATGCCCTGCCTTGCTTTGCAGTTACCAGGGCAGAGAGTTAAAAGACACCAAAAATTGGTTAATCATCTTTCCCACATCCTTAGAAAAACAGAAGAGCGCATTGTAAAACGATCCGCTTTGGACGACTAGCCCCTGGCTAAATATTATGAGCGACTTTTTGGCTTTAAAATTGTTCTGCACGGAACGACTTGCTTAGTTGGTATTCCAGGGAAAGACGCTCAGTGGATATAAGAAATCCTCAATCCAAAGTGGGAAGGATTTACGGATAATTGATTATTATCCCCTAGAGTTTCACGATCTCTGCAACGAAGCAGTTGCTTTTTTCTTTCTTTTTTTTTCTTTCTTTTTTTTTTTTTTACCCCCCTTGACAATAAAGTTATTAGGAGAAACGGCTACACTCATCTTCCCGTTGCTTGTCTGCGTTTCTTAGGGAAGGTGGTGTGCATGTGTGAAACCTCGGGAGAAATGGAGTAAAGATCTGGAAAAAAATCGGCGCAGAACATACTAAAATTCGAATAACGAACCCAGAAATTATTTTGCCTATTCTTTTTTCAAAATCATTCCTTGAATTGTAAAAATGTCTTAAAGTGTCTTAGCAAAACACCCGTAGTTCCACACTCTTAACCTCCCTTAGATTCCAGTCCTTAAATACGTCTGTGGAAATAATTTTGCATCTAATCCCATTAAAATCGGTGAACGAAAGAGCTTCTGCCTTTCCCCCAAGGTACAGAAAGCAAAGTCCTCTCGCCAGCGGAATTTGGGGGTTACCTACGAGGAAACCTGCGGACACAGGGCTACCCAGCGGGACAGGCTGCACTGAAATTATTTCTCTTGCGGGATCGTTCGTTTCCCGTTTGGAATCGGATCTAATTTGGGTGTTTAATTCCAAGCACCGCGGGAGTTTTAACCGGGCAGAGGGAACTTTAATCCGGCTGGAGGACCTGTGCGGCGACGGGCGCGGAGCCCCGCGGGACGGGGCTCTCTCCGACACCCCGCGGCCGCGCTGTTCCGCGCCGGCGCTGCCCGGCTCCGCAGTCGCGGCGCCCCACGCGTGTACGCGGCGCTGGAGGCTGGGGAGGGGGATCAGCCCCACGGTTCGAGCCCGCCGGGCTGCTGTTAAGCTGCTCGGATTCACACGAATATACACGCGCTGTGCACGTGAGAAAAGGGACATTTTCCTTGCATCGGCAAAGGACGGCAGAGCTGAAGGGGAGCCCGGGGGCTGCTCTGCACGCAGACGCCCCCGCGCCGCCAGAAAGCAGCTGCCTGACTCGCCCCTGGAGCTCCTGGTGGGGCTTCGTCCTACTTAGTGCAAGTGTTTGAGTCAATGACCGCAGACAAATAGGTGGGCAGATACACACTCCTCGAGCAGAGAAGGCAAGAGAGAGCGAGCGAGGGAGAGGGAGGAAAGAGAAAGAAAGAAAGAGAGAGAGAGAAAGAAAGAGAGAGAAAAAAAGACGGAGGGAAAGAGAGAAAAAGACGGAAGGAAAGAGAGAAAGAAAGAAATGGAGAGAGAGAGAAAGAAAAGGAAAGAAAGAAGAACGTAAGGTAGGAAAAGTATAGAAAGTAAGAGAAAAGGAAAGGAATAAAGAGAAGAAAGGGAAGGAGAGAAAGGAAGAGAGAAAATAAATATAGAAAGAAAGAAAGGAAGCAAGAATAGAGAAAAGAGAAATAGGTAAAGGGCAAGAAAGAAAAAAGAAAAGGAGAACAAGATAACAAGAGAGAAAGAAAGAAAGAAAACAGAAAGAGAATGAAGGAAAAAAAAATCCTGCAAACGAAAAATGGGAAACAGAGTATAGGCTTTCCCTGCAAGACTGGGGTGAATCGGGAGACAGACGGAGGAAAAGGCTCTCAAATGCCCCGAGAAACCGCCAGCAGCGACTGCTCCTCTCCTCGGCGGCTGCCGGCCGCTGCCTCTACCTGCTTCCGCAGCCGAGGCGGTAGGAGAGCGAAGCAAGCAGCTCCGAAAGGAAGTTCACGTGCAAATGCCCCCCGAACACCGTTAGGCAGAGGGGAGGAAGAATAAAATCCCGGGCTTAGGCTGAGGGAGCGAGGGGCGCTTGGGTTTACGTTTTATCGATCCCCCTCCCCCCCCCACGAAGATAGAAATTGGCGGGGTGTGAGCTGCTCCGTCTCCGCGTTTGCCCGGGCGCGGGGCGCTCCGCGGGCAGGGACCCGGGCGGCCCTTCGTCTGCCCCGCGTGCGCGGCCGCTCCGCGCCCGCTGAGCCCGGCTAATATCTCCGCTGCAAGCAGCGGCACCGTCTCCTCGTTTACTTCCCCAGCTTAGTAGGTGGCCGTGTATATTTTTGTTGAAGTAGTGTTTATGTTAATGAAAAAGGCTGAGATTACAAACAGACCACTGAATGCCCTGGATGTTGCTGCCGGATTGGTCTAAGCTGTGTACTTTAAACCTAATCAGTTGCTGGGAGCAAATATGATTTTTGTATTTTTAGCAGAAACACATTTTGCGCGCTTCGGGGAGCCCGTGCCGCCTCTCCCCCTTCGCTTTTGTTTCGCGGCGAGCTCTGAGCGAGTTTGCCACCACTGCCCAGGGAAAGCCAGTCAGCCAAGGGGACTGCGGTGGGCGAAGCGGCGGCATCCAAACCAGCTCTCAAAAATAAACCACCAAAAAACCCAACGAAAACAAGCCCTCCTGCTTGGGGTCCGGCCACAAAAGCTCGGAGCCCGCTTCCAGAGCCCGGCAGGAGAAGCTGGGGCTCAGCTCTCCTTCCCTCCATCATCCTCACCCCGCAGATGGATTTCAGTGTCCCTGCGGCGAACGTGTGTTTGATAACCTTGCTTGTAGCAGGGGGGAACCGGAGACCCTGTGGGGATGGATTTTGCTCTCTCTCTCTCTCTCTCTCTCTCTCTTTTTTTTTTTTTTTTTTTTTTTTCTCGTCGAGTGTATTTAGGCAGTACTTGAGATTTACTCCAAAACGCCGGTAATTTACCCATTTACGATGTTAAAAGATATAACTCCAGACCCTTTAAATGTTGCGTGAGTGGGAATCAATTCTGTGATCTTTATGCAAAAACTAAAAAAAACCCCATCTTTTTTGCAGGGGAAGACAGCAGTGATTGTCTGCCTATTTTTACTTTGATCTCTGAGTCTGAGTTTGAGATTATTTTTATTCTGTTTTTCTTAACAAAAAATTTCTCCTAAATTATTCCGGGCAGACCCCATGTCCTCTGCCTAAATGTTTCTATCACCTTCTGCATGCTTCAACTGCCGCTACTTATAGGTACATAACATATTTTTACAGACTCCCCCACCCAATCGATAATTTTCCAGCTTGGAGAAATCCACCTTTGGTCCCAGGGAAAATGGGAGCGCACGGATTCCTCCCTGCGGGCAGCTCCGCGAGCAGACGTGCGCGCAGCCTTTGGCGTTGCGCTCCCTTTCAACACTTTCCTTTTGTGGGCAAAAGCTCTCGCCGGAGGAGCCTCTCCAACAGAGCCAGGCAGACCTGGAGGATTTGTGCATTCAGATATTTTACTACCGTTATGATTCCTCATTGACTAAAGTTCAAAGAAAAAAAAACGAAGCGTAAACAAGTCCCCGTTTGAAGGGGATGTTAACAAAAATTAGGGAGAGGGAAACATTAGCGGGGAAGAGATTAGGGAACGAACAGCAAGCAAACCCTGAGCAAACCCCCCCCCCCCCCCCCCCGCTATCGCTATGCCGCACTGGAGCTGCAGGGGGGATTTTCGCCCTGGTTTCGGTGGCAGCGGAGCCCCCCGAAATCAGCTTTTCTCCCTTAGGATATCAACTTTTCTCCCTTAGGATCAGTCGGGGATTAAGCCATCTCCACGAGGAAATGGGAGATTCCCAGTGCAGTGTTTCCCGGCGACAGCGGACAGGGATTTTCCTTTCTCCTGCCCTCGCACCTGGAAAGAGCCTTTCCCGCTTTTGCATTTTTTCCCCTCCCTGGAAAACGGCGTTTTTATCTAGCAGCGTTACGCCACCCGGCGGAGGGGTTGGCAGGGCGAAAAAGCCGGGAGAGCGGATAGCTCGGAAGAAAACGGCCCCCAAACTAAGCCCGTGCTGTTAGGGACAGGTAGGCCGGGCGGGGGTGCGGGGGTGCGGGGCCCGGCGCTGCGCTCCGCGCCCGGGTGCGGGCCGGGGGCTGCCCCTTACCCGCCCCGTACACACGCACACACACGCACACCTCTAACCCCCACATCCGACGGCGCTGCTCGCTAGCAGCACTAATGATGCCGCGTACCAGCTATGCGGTGTGAGGCAAAAGCAGATGAAAGTGATGTCACATTAATGTCAGCTAACAACTCTAGCCCACACAGCCTTGATTGCTCTTATTAATCTTGCCAATTTGTCTGTCAGCACTCGGCTAATCCCTAAATAGCCTTCGACAGGTGCTTTATGCTTCCGCCACATCCCTGCTCCCCCCCCGCGCCGAGGCAGCCACCCACCTCTGCCCCAGGAGCCCCTCGCCTGCCCCGGGGACCCTGCTTTTCCCCTGTCCGCCTGGGATGCTCCCCTTCCCCTCGGAGGGCTGGGGGGAGCGAGGCGACTTTGCAGATACTGTTTAGTCTGTCCAAAGCGGCACCAGAGCTTTGGGTTTCCCCGAAGGCCGGTGCAGGGAGACCTTGGGGAAACCGAGGGTGGTGGAGAAGAATTACCTGGGGGCACCTGGGGATGGGGAAACAAACCCTCCAGGTGGGTTTAGTCCCGCGTCGCTGTTAGAAAACGCGCTGGGGCACCCTCTGCCTCGACTACTGCGGGACAACGAGTCGCGCTGCTTTTATTTGTTGTGGGTCTGGTGGTTTTATCGAGTGGAGAAAAAGATTAAAACAAAAAGTCCAAACTGAAGTTGCAATGGAAAAGCTGCGTTACACCCTGAGCAACTTTATTCTGCTACTAAGCTCAGGGTTAAATATTTTCTTTACTATGCTATCAGAAAATCCACTGGCTTATTATAGTGTATATTTAACTATAAAGTACTAGTTGAGTCTTGAATGGAAGATTAAAATTATTGTGTTGCAAGACTCAATCTTTGTAATGTTGTTATTTAGTACGCTAGGCTTAAACACAGGTTTTGTATGCAGACATTCCTATTAACTACTAAAGACAAATCCTACTTTCCTCTTCATGCATTAAAAAAAAAATAGTTTTAGTTCTACTCAGCAACTCCACTTCATTAAACAGTTCACACACAGATCTGAAGCCCTTTGCATTGCATTAGTCTCCTCCCACAGTTCACCTGGGAGGTGCTCTGCTTCAGGGAAACAAGCTGCCAAACCTGGCTTTGGTGGAGCAGGCTCCTATTTTAAATCTGAAATTGGCTCAGGCTATTTCCAACCCTGTGCTCAGGGCAGCAGGAAAGGCTTTCAGAGGTATCTTCAACCATTCCCCTAAGAGCCTGGTCCAAAGCAGTCCGAGTCACCATGGGAAGTGTTTCCACTAATTGAGCTCAGGGCTCAATTCATCATTAACCCTTGGGTGCTTCAGATCAGATCCTAAAAGCCCTCCAAAAAATACATCTCACAACTGCAAGCTGTTTCACTCCATCCTGACCTGGATTTATTATCAGGAGACAGATAGATCTTTTTTTTTTCTTTCTCCCCAAGCCATTTATTTCATCCAATAAGACTATCCATCATAGTATGCTGGAACCGACCTGCGATCCGAGGATATTCTTAGATACGCAGCATGTCAGGAAACGGCTAGCAGCCCTGCATGATGCAAATATTTGGATGACCGAGAGGTAGGAAGGATTGTCCAAATGTTTACTAAAGGCTGTTGATAGCCTAAGGATTTATAACTGGTGTATAATGTCTGCCCCCACACAGCTCCTCTAGCAGGTGCATCCAGTTTCAACATGACACATGGTATGTGTGTATGTGTGCGCTCTGGGAAAAGGGATGAAGGAGAAAGACTGCTTCACAGGTCTCAGCTCCCTTTCCCCACCTCTGATGAAGCTGCTTGCTTTTTTTGAGCCTCAGGAAAGGCAAGAAAGGAGCCCAGGACCAACTCCAATGATGCAGAGCCCGGGTAGTAATTCAAACCATTGCTAACTTTTAAAAATAAACCTCAAGAAATGAATATGTTTAATTAAAATTTCCTAAGTGAAACCAATGCTCTGAGTTATTTAGGCCCATCAAAATATTCCCTGTCACACTCCTTTAGTGTTCTCGTGCAGGAAATAAATGACATTGTTCTAGTTATTGTTCTTGGCATTTCACTTCCTAATTTCCACCACCGGGAGTTGATCTCTTCTGTCTCGCTGAGCTCTACAATAAACCCTAATTGCTGCTACAAGCCTATCAAAAGTGCTAACAGATCCATTTTAACCATTTCTGGTGTTCAAATAGCTACAACTTTCCAACAGTGATGCACACACAGCTGGAAATAACCCCATTATCTATTGCCAAATAACCCTTTCCTCCCAGCTCTTGGAAGTAGCATGTTGCTCTGTGTAGCGCAGGCGGCAAATCCTTTTGAAGCCACCAGCCGCGTTAACAGCAGGAGATGACCCCCCAAAAGAGGAATTTACACCCTAGATAGACCAGGCTGACTGACTAGAGACAGAAATACACCCAAAGAAAGATTTAGTATCTCACCCAAGGCCACATAGCAATTTGGTGGAAAAGATAGAAAATGAACTCCAGTGCCTTGATACACCCGGCCAGTGACCTACTGTCCAGCTGCTGCTGCCTCGGGAGTCGTTTGCAGGATCCAGAGAGACATTTGAGGACTCTAGTCCAGCCCCCTGCCCCAAGCAGGTCTGTCGCCACCATGAGATCAAGTCAGCCAAGGCTTTGTTTAGCTGAATCTTGAAAACCTCTAAGGATAGGGAGTCCAGCAATCATGAATATTGACAGTCCTTATCACAGCAGCTGCAGAGCTGTCAGTGCTCTTGCGTCCATCTAGCCGGGTGTCTCAAAGTGTTGGCAGCGCAGCAGCCTCTTCGGCTAAAAGCATTCCTTGCTACCACGTTTTTGAGACTCTTCAGCCTACAAAATGGGAGAAATCAGCAGAAAATTGAGTCACTGAAGTCTAGTAATTGCCTTCCCCTTGTCTATTTTGTAAGTTTTGAGTCTCTGCTAGAAAAATGAATGTGTGCCTTTAGTGTGCTGCAGAATTGCAGACAACGTGCTTTTCTTAGTAACGTGCTTTTCTTGGTAACGAACAGCAATTGTATCTGCTGCAGAAAAGCCTTTAATTCATTACAGCCCTGGACTAGTAGAGTTTACCGACTGCTCAGATGGGCGAATACAATGGCCCTATTGTTTGGCCACGGGAAGATTTCTTAGTTGCATGCTGTTGCATAAACTGTATGTTTTCTATTTGTTACCTGATTCATTTCAATGGGTTTCCTTAGATGGGTTTAAGACTGTTTGTCCTCCTTGTGCTGAAGCAATGAAAGAAACTACTGGTGGCTGTGGACCAGATTATTAGTATTACCTCTTTTGGCTTGTTTAAAAAATAAGAAGAGAACTTGGTGTTCCTCTCAGGAGCAGAAATTGCGTAACAAAATATATGGGAAAAAGAAGTAAGTACTCAAATTCCAAAGTCATCTGTTGTGCTTGATGAAGGTTTATTGTATATTAGAAGAATTCAGTCCCGGTTTTGATGTCACATTCTCGGTATGACCTTAAATGTGGAGTCATAACTCAGACTAATCTGGACTCATCTCTCCTTCAACCTATCTCTCAGTCATCACCCAGCAGTGCTGAAAAAGCCTTTCCTTGACAATGTTTTTGAGCCATAGACTGGTTCTGAGCCAGAGGGATGCAGGGAAAGCCAGTTACATTTGTTTAAGTGGCTGGTTGCTAGCTCCAAATTCTCATCCTGAGATGCCTGGACTGGGCATCTCAGGGACCTGCATTGCAGGTTTGGACAGATCAGAGGTGGAACACTAACTGTGGCATTTCTTTTACTGCAAGAAGAACTATTTCCACAAATACGTGCACCACTCACCTCTCCGTTACAGCAAACATGGTCAGTTTGCACAGAAACCCAAAGCCATCTTCACAGTTCAGCCAACCATGCCTACTACGACATCTCTAACATTTTGTAGCTGTGAACATCAGTATTACATTCTTCAGATTTGTACTCCAGTAGGGATGTGGTATGGGGTTGGGATCTTCCCCCTGCAAGTCTCCCTCCAGGGAGACTGGTGGGGAGGATCAGGTGTCACTGTGGCAGATGCTCTCCTTCCCTGGGGTCCCAGGGCCAGCCCTGCGGGTGCAGTGTGGTGGCAGTGCTAGAGATCAGGGAAGCTGAAGGAAGTGAGCAGGCCAGGCTGTTGGGGAGCTACACACCATCCTCTCACTGCCCAAAGAAATTCTGCCTGGAGAAATCATACGGACTCTGGCTGTGTTATCTTCCTGTCCCTTCCAGCCTCTGCGCTGGAAACACATGCCCTCTTTTCCAGCCAGCTGTTTTGGGGATGTGTTATGCCATTTAAAATACTGTCGTTACGGCTGTGGACCAGCCAACAAGCACTTGTGGCCTGGAGCCAGCTCACTGCTGACTATCTCCTCCTGCTGCTGTCTAACTGGTTACAGGGTCCAAAATTGCTGCCCTGCCCCAGGCAGTGGCAGGGAAAATGCCCACCCTGGGATCTGTCTAGCTCATGTGGTTGTACCACCCTAAGAATAAGATTAGAGAATTAGTAAAAAGGCTGAATTTGAGCCATTCCAACCCAGAGCTCAATCCACTTTTGAACTCCTGGCCCTTGCCAGGCCCTGAACACAGACACTCAGCAGCTCGCATGAGTTCTTCTAACTTGGATGCACTGCAGCTCTTTGTCTCACCTCTGCTACTGAAGCCCAGCCAAGAGGAGGCTGCAAACCCGGTAGGATTCAGCCCAGGGTTGACTGTTGTAGAAATAAATTAGCTCAGTCCCTGGCACATTTTGGTGCATTTGGTCTTGGAGGCTGTGAACGATGGCTTGTGGTGCAGACCAGCAAGGCAGTTTTGGCAATATACAACTAGCTGTTTTCCAAAAGCTAACTATTATTGACAGATTGAAAGATTTTTATTCCCTAGGATTTTTCCTGGCTAATCTGTCAGAGAATATGTAGGTCAGATTGTAACTCAGCTTCACTGGATTAAATCACAGTGTGGGGCTCCTTTATCTTAACCAGAGACTCTATACAGGAATGTTGCACTGTCCAGCCCTCAGGCCACCCACCTCTGATCCCAGACTTCAGCATCTGCTCCAGGCCCAAGCTCTGACCCCTATGAGACATGCTTTTGCAAGGTCAGGAGGTTGGGTGGTAAAGGGGGAATGGGGAATAACCGAGAGACATTTGAGGCTGGCTCTGCAAAGAGATTTCAGGGGGATGTTTACACTGGCTGTTAAGTGCAGGCTTGAGCCTGTTTTTCTCTCCAGATTTGCCTCCCATCTGCACTGTTGGCACGAAAGCATGGATCAGGCACAGACTCAACCCCAGCTTTAGTTTCCTTGAAGAGCGTGGCCCATGCATGCTCCATGCCCTCAGTCCTTGGTCATGAAACTTGGGCCAAATGGACTAAAACAAGGTCTGATGAGGCAGCCAGCCCTGCAAGGGAGATCTGGGGCTCTTTCTAAGGAAAACAAGGATGCTTTTAGTATGAGCTATGACAAAGACATTGTGGTGTAGCCAAAGGCTGGCAGAGCCTAACCAGAGAAGCCATAAGGAGCACCAGAAGGGTAGAAACAGATCTGTTGGATGGAAATAAATGAGTGTCCATCTGAAATGGATGGAGATACAAGTCTACATATTGCTTTCACCCAGAAGAGAGTGTTTCTTTTGATGTCATGCTGTGGTGATTCAAGCCCTTCAAGCTTGTCAGTAGAAAGGATTATTGAAAGTACTCTTGCACTGAATGAATGGCCGGGATCCATTTCATACACATGGACAAATTATTCTTCCCTGGGTGGAAACCGTGTCCTTTGGGATCAAGTCAAAAATGATTTAATCTGAAGTTTCTCTGTGGAATTTTTGTTTGCATTTTTCTGCAAGGACGAAGCAACCATCTTCATCCAAGAAATAGCTGCAGAAGGGTTACTGAACATGGTCTAACTGTCCATGAGGAATAAGGCGGACTGCTTCTATGTGCATCACACTACTTTCCCATGAGACATTTCCATAAAGAGAGAGAGAAAAAAGAACATTTCAAGCAAGATTCTGAATTTTTTTTAATTGTAAAACTGAAAATGAGTTATTCTATTTTTTCACAACCACTTGTATAAAATTCCTTCTTTGATGAAGAGGAAGATGTCATTTCTTTTTTCTGTAAGGGCTGATCAAATAGGAAATGAAGATGGTCAAAGAGGAGACAACATAGAAGATAAGATGCCAATCCATTTCCCAGTGATATAAGTATTGATTTCACTAGGCAATACAGAGGGTTGTATGGTGATATTTTTTCCCAACTACTCATTAAAACATGCTACCCCCCAATTTCTACTTAGCCTTCTAAGTGAGTGACTAATTTTCAGAATTGAGTTAGTAAGTCTTAAGTCGGGGAACTCAGCCATGTTATTCATGCAGCTCCAGGTAATCAAGGGTATTAAAATCACTCTGATGGGATTTGGAGACTTGATCTAAAAAGAGACTTGGTCACCCCAGTACAAAGCAATACAACATGTGACTCATGGGTGTGAGCTCCCTGCAGCGGGTCGGGGCTCCTCCCTTGCATCAAGATCCTGCTGGAGAGGAAAACAGTGGTACCTTCAAGGCTGCAGCTCTCCAGGGCCCAGGAATCATCTTTCTTCCCACTAGGGCTGCACTTGAGGGCAATCTGTCCTTGTTGCACTGAATAGCATCCCAGGTAAACCACTCACCATGGTGTCAGGCCCTGAATTCAATTCCCTTCCCAGCCTTTGCTTTCTCTGAGATAGCACCTGGGAACCTCCATCCCTCCCTGTGCAGCTGTTCAGTTTTGCAAGGGAAAGGCTCCCAGATGTGCTAGGGAGGCAGTGGGCAGAGTCCTGAATTCCAATCTACGCTGTGTGGACTCTTTGTATATTTAATTTAAGGAGAAAATATGTACAGAGACCTTGGAGAAAGGCTGGGGAACCAGGCATGTCCCTTTGAGCACACAAACCACTGGCCTGGGAGGTTTTGCAAGTTATCCGCCCTCAGCTTTCCCCTGGCTGCAAGATGAACTGGCAGCTAAGGGGCCTTCTAGGATCAGAGGCAGCTGAAGTCCATTCGTGTCACACGACAAGTCCCCAGACCCTCCTCTGGAGAAGGCTTGAGGCATCCAGGCCCTGTAAGACTCTAGGCGTGACCCAAAAGTCGGGGAGCACAGCAACACAACACCCATGTTTGATACTTTTGACTCATAAAACATGTGGCATATCAGATCAATAAATATTTACACACTCATAAGCGAGTTATGGAGCAAATTTCACTGCACTGTAAGTGCATTTAGCCATGGTACTTGGTAGCTACTTGATTATTGCGTGAGACAATACATTTATGAAGTGTTGGCCTTCATTTAGTTACTAACCTCATTGATGTATAATATAAAAATGGTATGAAACTAATTGTTTCCATGGAAACAGGAATCCAGCAAATGATTTCATATCACAACTTGGCAAAAGAAAAAGAAGAAACTTCTGTAATTGTTCCCATTAACCAAATGCAAAGGATTCATGCTCAATCTCTACTACACTCTGTTTCACTTCTGCTGTGAATTAGGAGAGGAAAAGTTAGCACAGAACCACATAAAAAGCACTGAAACAAGCTGCACTTTACTGAGCATTTGTAATTCTGCCACCAAAACAATTTTCCTTCTGGTTTACAGGTTTCTGGCCAGCAGCACAGACTCTCACAGACCCCCGTTTACCCGGAGATGTCATGCACAGAGGCTTTAACTGTGCAAGAACTGTGCATGGAGGCAGAAGAAGGGCATGTCCTGCCACACTACAGGACTGAATAGGACAGGTTGGAGACAGGACAACCCTCACTTCAGTGGTGAGTACTTAGAAAGTGAATTTCAAAAGCAAACTTAGAAAGTCAACTTAGAAACTCAGGTTTCAGAGTGAGCGACCAGGGCAGCCCTCCCTGACCCCAAACGATGGCGATGGGCCACAGCACAAATCAACTCGTGTGCAGAAGGGGAAGGGAACCAATCCATACCTCATCTTTGCTCAGGTTTGCCCCTATTTCGTCCATAGGGCATACAGATGACTGGAGCTCAAGCTCAGCTCAAGGACTGTTTTGCTTTATGCAACACCCCAATACAGCTGTACTGGAGGAACTAAAGGTCTCTCAATTCCCTGGACCCCATAGCTCCCATCTGCCTGAGATTTCTTCACCCCAGTGAGCCCAGTGAGAAGCAGTAGGTCCTAGCAAGTTGCTTTATTGTTCAGATGTCATGGACCATCATACGCAAGATCAACTTGGCTAGATTTTAGTAAGTCTAGCGCATCTACAAGGGTCCAGAGTGCCCTACCTAAATGGAACTGTGTACCTCTCATGCACCCTCCCACCCTGCAGGATGGAGACCTGGCTGCCCGCTGCCACCATCAGCCTGTCCCCACATTGGCATTGGGCTCTGCCCCCTAATCCAGCCCCTCATGCACAGTGAGACAAGGAACTGGCAGCACCAAGGAAGGATCAGCTCCCAGGATGATGCCCCTCAACCCTGCTGTCCTCTCTGGAGGAATGGGGAGACGTTACCTGCCACCTCACCAACCTGCTCCATCCCGGGAATGGCCACAGAACATGTTTGCCATTGGGCTAATTATTGCTAATTGTGCCACTTGGCTATCTCGCCATCCTCACCCTGCATAGGGCTGATAGTGATATCAGTGAGATAAGGAGCATGCGGATAGCGCAGGTAGCTGGTAAATGCTGTCAAACTTGCAGTGGGGTGAACTGCTTTCTGGAGGGGCTTATCTCATACCACTGACTGTCAAGAGCTCCTGAGGCACCAGTCCTCTAAGGATGAGACCATGATACTAAGGCTAGGTGGAGTGAAGCTGAGCATGCTCCTCTGAGCCCTTTAGAAGATACTATAAGAGATTTTGGTGACTCAGTATTTGCGAGTAATAAAGAAACAAGCTGGCTCCATTTCAGAGTAATTCTGTGAAATTTACTTTACATGCAGTTCATTCTTTGTGGGTTTTTTATTGTTGCTAGTTTAGCACTATGGAAATGAAGGTTTCACCATTTCTCCTTTCTTTCCCCCAGAGAGAAATAAATTCTGTTTTTTCATCAAATCCTGCAACTCTCAGATCTTTTGCCCCTAAATTGGTCTGAGCAGTAGGTAGAAACTATCACCACCTATTTATAAAAGAGGAAACTTGGGCCAAAAATCATTGTCATTCTGCAAAATTTTCAGAAAACTACTTGTAAATTGAATACTTGAAAATTTAACATCCAACTCAGAGAAGTCTTATGGAGGAAGTACATTGTCTCCTGCAGTCTCATATAGCTTCTGTCTGCACGTATACAACAGCACATCACACTGAAGGTTGGTGCCTGCCATGCCACATCGGTGCTGAGTACCTACACGCTGCCTTTCACTCAGGCATCTCAGAGCCTGTTTTAAGAGTTACAGGAGCACCGCTATCTCACTAAGCACATGACTCAACCAAGGCAAATGTGTTTTACAGCTTGTGTTTCATGGCTATCAAAGTCAATGGCAAGAAAACTCATACACCTGAGAAATCACTTTGGTCCTCTAATTTGAGTCTTGGAATATTTTCCATGTCAAGTATCTCCACATTTAAGAGCAAAGTAGGAGACCTGGAGAGACAGATAGACAGACAGAACGCTTCTTCGTTAAGACACCTTGATCATGTGCTGTTCCCTTTACCCTGCAGAATCAGGCCAGCTTTCAGTTTGGTTTCAGTTACCAAAGCTTCGCAGCCTGTTACAGTAAAGTTCATAACAAAGTCTGTGGCCAGCTCTTTCTTCGATAATTCCTTTCCCCCCATTTGTTTATCTCAAGTACTGAGCTTTGTTCCAGGCCCAAAACCAAAAGCCTTTCTACCCTGTTCTCTTCTTGACTTGTTACAGATGTAACGAAATAAATCTTTAGAAAGAACAAACCTTCACTTCCTCTCTCCCGTCTGATTCAGTCACAAACCCCAGGAAAGAAAAATAAATCACAGTGTGAGCTCACCCAGTCCTGGAGGATACCACATCTACTTCTGTAGGCCACCGTTCAAACTGGACATGTCCATCCCTCAGAGAGGTCGGCTAACACAGCAACTTAATCAACAGCATCAGGCCGGGGTATCACATGAAACGAGCCACACAAAACAAAGCCACATGCATTTCCGTGAGCCAGAAGCTCATCTTCTCAACCCTTCCAAATACTCCACATACTTTTCCCCCTGTATAGTTGCACAGTGAGACAAAGTTCAGATCACAGAATCAGTAAGGTTGGAAGGGACCTCTGGAGATCATCTAGTCCAACCTCCTGAAGATTTCCTGGTGCTGATTCCATGGGGGCTTGAACCCAGGACCTTCTGCCTGTAAAGCAGATGTGATAACCACTACACTTCGGAGATAATCATGAAATCTGTATTTTGAACACAGCCAAAGTCAGGGGCAGACAAAAATGTGTTGTGATCGGGCTGAAGTGAGACTGACATGATGGTCAGCATTGGCTGTGAGCACATGACCGAGCTGTTGGTGCCTTCTCAGAGGTTGTTTCTCAGGCACCACAGGGGAATATGCAAAGTTGTTTTTTCCTCGCAGACTGGCAGGTTGTTCTGTCCCTCTGGTCTCTTCTCTCCCATCGGAGTCACTTAACATCTTAAACTGTTGTCATAAAAATCAGCTGAAATCTTGGCCTAACCGCCTTTCCACTTCACTTTGCATTGCCCTCGGCTGGGAGCTGACAGTCGGTCACCATGTTCAAGCCGTGGTGATTGCATCCTCCAAGTGAAGGGGGCCACAATTTCCGAAAAAGTGGTTTGCCTGACTGTGTCTTCCACAGACAGGGATCTAAGGGAAGTCTAGACCTGGTTTTAAGCTGGGAAATACTGACACTGTGTAAAAGGGATCACCTGGGTTTACCACAAGCAGCATCTAGTCTGTTGTTCCTTATTCCTTCAAGGAGAGTTAGGGGAAGATGTGCAGAGCCACAAATTGTGCTGAAGTCAGAGGACATTTGGGTTACACTTTCAGTCCCAGACTTTCACCCTGGAGGGATGAATTAAGGCTTTTTTTTTTTCCTTTTTTACAAGACATTTTTGCACATTTGAAGCAATTCATACAGTTAACATTGAAGAAAGTGTAATTAGACACTTTAAGAACTGGAAGAAATTAACTCCGACCACAGACCGTTACTCAGACTATTATTTAATAATACTTCCCAAATGTGCAAAGCACTTAGTTTTAGAATAACAGGAAAGAAGTATAACTCCTTATTGAGAGCTAAGGCTTTGGCCCAGGGAACACGCACGAAGAAGGCAAAAGCCAGGCTTCAGAGCTGGAAGACGAATGCCATTTCTTTGCCACCTGACGGGTGCCAGGGCATCCGCCAGGGACAAAGCCCGCTTGGCCCTGGCTCGGGGCCGTGAAGGCTTCGATTCACGGCCCCAAACTCTCCGACCCCTGAATCGCTGGAACGCAGTCAAGGCGAGCAACGGGCCCGAGGTGCAAAGAGCTGGATGAGAGAAGATCTCCTTCAATCCCAACATGCCGAGGAAACCGCTAAGAAATTGCTGTTTTCCTTCTTCTACAGCACTAGGCAAAGCTGTTGACTCACCCGTAGCTACGGAGGCCTGGCTAGAAAGAGATTATTGTGATTTCTGTCTGTTTCTTTCCTTACTACAAAAGGCTCCATTCATCGGGGTTAATTTTGAAGGGAGAGCAAGGGGTATCAGTAGCATGAACTGTATCTGAATGTCTCGACCACATTTCAGCAAGCCACGCTAGTTGGCCAGTTCAGCCCCCTGAAAAAGATATCTTTCATTTTAATTTTTTAGTGGATCATTTCTCTGATTCTAAACAGAGGTATCTTTTCTGGCTATGGCAAGTCTAAAAAGTACTGACGAAGCAGGGAAGTCCATTTTCGTAGCAAAAACAAGAGGCCATTGAAAGAGCATGAAAAAAGTTGTTCTTGAGGCGGATATATACATTTCTTCTGCTGGAATCAACATACCTATATTCATCTACCTAAATGCACATACATATATGAAATAAGGCTGTGTCTAGACCACTGAACTTCTACATTATTTCACAAGGCTGACCAAAATGGGTTCTTTTCTTTTTTAAATGCATACGTGATGCCTGATTTGCTTAACCACTAGTCATTGTGGAGCACAACTGGGACTGTCTGTGTGTGGGAAGAGCTACAACGTAATTGCTTTCAGCAGAATATCACTGTAGTCCATAATTAAAATATACAAGGTTGCCAGATTCAAAATTTTTAAGTGATTTCATCTGTATTTGGTGATTATGTCTGTCTGCGCTGCTCATTTAAAATGATACTTCTATTTTCAGTGCACAAAATGGTTCCTGGGCAAAATAAAAAAATATCCAATAACTTTGTCCTGTCCTCCTTGCAATCTCCAGGAAAGCATCTAGGGAAGCATGAAGAGGCAGTGCTCAGACTTCACAAGCATGTCACAGCACCGGGGGAATCTTCGGTGGAAGCTGCTTGGGAATCGCCCTTTCAGAGATGGAGCAGAAGGTGTCGAGAAAGGAAAAAAGGGAGGAGAAAAAAATGACTAACAGAAAAATCTGGCACCTCCTAAATCAGAGTGACAATTTCAGCACAGTGTTTATGCATGGTAGTAAAAATAAATTATCTGAGACTGATTGTACCCACATGCCACTCGCTAGGCAGCAGGGATGTCCGCCGTTATCGGCAACGAGACACGAGGAAGCACATGACAACGGCAGTCAGCATCAGCGTGGCAGAAGCAGCGACAGAGCTGCCTTCCTTGTAATTTTAATAAGCAAAACCAGAAAGTGGGAAGAGTGATGTGTCGCTGTTCCCCACCACACCAACGCGCCCATGTGACTTTTGAGGAGTCCCAGCGAAGAGCACAGGCGAAGGAACAAAGTGGTTTTAGTGTACCTTCAAGCTTTGACAAAATAAGCCTGTGTATTCATAAAGTCCCTTCCTCCTTTTTTTCTTTTTTTTTTTTGGGGGGGGGAGTGAGTCTCTATCTGGCAGTGGGGATCCAGTTCTGTGCCAAGCTGTGACCTGGGGGTCTGTGATCCCATCTCTGGTCCTCTCCTGAAGTCCTCATGGTCTTCTGCAGCTCAGGCGAGACCTGCCAGACCCTGAGACAAAAGCAGAGGGACCTCAAGTGTGTCCTTGCAGTGCTAGGAATACAGGTCGGGGAACAGCCTTACTCCATGTCAGGCAGAATGCATGTCTGTCCCTAAAGCACAACTCAGAAAAGTGTCCCCGCTGGCACAGATGAGAGAGTCCTTTCTTCATCCGCATCATAGTCCCCCCAAAAGCCTTACTCTCATGGTCTTTCCATAAGGTCTGGGTGCTCAAAGGTGTTCTGAGATGCTTGTGGAGCATCCTGAGTTACACATGGTCTGGGCTAGTCCCTGTGGGACACTTTCTGTCCCTGCAAAAGCTGCTGTCCCTTGACAGGATTGAACCCTGCACAGCAAGTTCCTCCCCATAGGTCTTTAAGAAAGGTCTCTGCCACCAGATTGCTCCTTGCAGTGGCACAGCCCCTTGAGGAATGACTGATTTTAGTGGAATTAGTCTACCCAGAAAGCTTTTAATTCTGAAGTTATTCTTTGCTCAGGGCTGTTGTAGCATCGGTTACTTTGTGCCTTGCTGCAGTTTCCATACAGGAGGGAGCAAACGAGCCCTGTCCCATGTTTAAACTTGCATACAGTGACACAACAGCGAGGTGGTGGGGAACAAAAACCTCTGCATGGTAATGCACAGGACCATATACAGTTGTCTCCAGCAGAAGGAGGGTCTCTGTGCTCGCCGTAGCCGGTGGCTTCACCTGGTGGTACAGCCAGTGCTGGTGCAAGCTGAGACGGCAGGGGCCGGGGGTACTCTGGGGCCGGGGTGTAGCAGGGATAAAGAGACAGAAGAGATCCCCCGAGACTCCCACCACCTGTTGTCCCCACAGCTGTCCATCTGCACAGCTGGAGACCTCCGGGGGCAAGTGACACCAGGGTTTGTCCATAAACAATCTGGGGGAAGGGGAGGGAGCACAGGGAGGGCGACACAGGCATGGACTTATCTTGCGAGGGCTCTTAAAGCAAAGCAAGAGAGAAACCCTTTGAAGGACGATTTGGAGCAAGAGAGGATAGTACAACTGTTCTGACTGCAACGTGTGACAGATTTCAGGACATCTTGATGACGTAGGTATGTCCAGAGTAAATTCTGTGCATATTCCAGTCACTCATAGGTTTTGACTTTGAATATGACTTGAACTCATGTTGTGACAACTTCCAGAGAAAACTGAGTAGTTCTGCAAGACAGGAGGAACAGCATCTGTATGCTGGAGGTTTCTTTGCTCCCTGGAAAGATGCTTTGTCAGCTGGAGCTTTCCCTGTTGTTAGGGTACCTGCACAGAGCCTGCATGATGCAAATATCCTGGTGTCAGCACTGAGATGAATCTGACACAGTGGCCCAGATCTTCCACATATGTAAAATGTCATGACTTCATGCCTTTCAGCAGAGCAACAATCCAGCTAGAATTGTGCTGTGTTATCTTTCAGAAGTGCTAAGCCAGCTATGCCTTGGCATACACAAACCCTCAGGTAGCATCCTCTTCCTCTCTCAGAGGAGGGCTTCACAGTCACTGGCAGCCAAAGGCATGTCTGGCACACAGAGTTTTTAATCAAAATGAGCAATATAAGAAGGCAAAGATGATAGAATTGCTGTTATAATTGTAATGAGTCACAAATGCTATTTTGATCGCTTTCCTTGAAAGAAGTACACAAAATCCAACCGGTTTAATTAAAGATCTCCTAGGCTTTGTAATCAGCATGGCCACAAATAAAGGCAAGCCTCCTTTCATGTGGCAGACTGCAGAAGTAGTTTTCTCATTAAAATAATAAAAAAAGAAGCAAAACCAACATTTTTAAGTTTGTTTGTAACAACACGAAGACATGACATAAAGGACCTATATCCCCTGTGTGACATTTGATTAGCTGGGGTAAAGCACAGAAGGCTTCTTTTTCTATGGTTTATGAGCACACGTGTTATGTTGCACATGTCTGCTTAACACTGCATATGTCTCCAAGGAGTCCTCATGTAAAATCATTTAGAAATGGGAAAAGGAAGCAACTCACAAGGGACTGAGATCCTGACAGCTAGAAACATGGTCCTACATGGTCCTGCCCTCCGTCATACAACGTGATCTGGGTAACAACCTGTGTGGCAGCAGCCAGGGCTGGAGATAAGTGAGATGTGGGCAGGGCAGCTGTTCAGAGAGCCCTGAGATGCAGCCTGGAGCTGGGTCATGCTTGTGAACGCACAAAAGGATAGAAACTTCTGTCAGTTATAGAAAGGAATGAGGATATTCCAGGACTGATCCAGACAGAAAAATAACAAATCATCAGATCCATTAATTGATGCATAAATGAATCCCCAAGACCTTTCCCTTGTCAGATTCAAGATGACATCCACCCACGCAAGGAGGTTGTTGCATCTACCAAACTCAAATTCAGAAGCCCTTTCTGAGCATTTTCAGAACAACTGCCCAAAGCCCTGGATGCAGAAACAGCCTTTGAGGCTGCTGAGATATTTAAATAAAAGAAATAGGATGGGTCAGTCAGCAAGGTGTTTTCTTTCTTGGCAAGCAAGCTTTGAGCATGGATGAAGTGAGAACTTTAGACCTAGATGCACATGGGGTTCTGTCTACATCCCACATGGGATTGATTTGCTAGGAGGATCAGAAAACGCCATGAGGCTCAACCTGGTAGAAATAGCTGCTGCTTCCTTCGCATCATACCATTACAGTGACTGTGAGGTGCACAGTATCCCACATGCATCCAAGATTTGCTGCAAAACATCAGGGAAATGGCAAGAGGGCAGATTAATCCCATCTATTCTGAAGAAGCCCATGATTAATACAACTTGGACAGTGTTGTAGGAAAGGGGATGGCTTAAAAAGATGGAAGAAAGTCTGTGGCAGTCCTTAGTTGATACTATATATGGTATTTGGTCAGTTCTGCTTTAGAAGCTGCAGCCAAAATTGCATTTTTATTGTATTTCTTTCTAAAGCAGAAAAGGTCAAATAACTACACTGCACACAAGAACTAGTGATGATGGATAGTGCTGCAGATGACAACTGCTAATTTATAAGCTCTAGTAGTACTTGCTGGGGCAATCCAGGAGGCTACAGCCTGCACCTGCCCTCTGCCAGGCCAGCGAGGACATCAGATCACGTGGCCTGTCTGCTCCTGATCTGTCAGGGGCCACTACTGATTTTGGCTTGTGTGGACAGGCTCAGCTAGGAATTTTGTTGGGTTTGACTCATGGCCCTTTGCAATCGGAGCTGCAGAGTCTGAGGAGGGGAGAGCACCCAGCTCAGGGGGTTGTGCGCTCAAAGCCCGGCAGTTCTCACCTGCAGAATCAGTCAGCTCCTGACCGGGAGAGGACTTCTTTGCATCTCACTTTACCGATATGTTTCCCCTCACCGTTTCTAGACGAATGGAACAGCACATGGGCAATACTTGCAAAGCCTTTTGGCAGCTCAATATCAAGCTGACCACACAGGAAAAGAGGCTCTGGGTTACTGTCCTTAGAAAATCATGGCTGCTTATTTCCAGAATCTTTCTTCTGTTATTATTTATTCCTATTGCTAGAAGTACTGTAACATGAGTAACCCAGGACCCTGGCAGTGTTAGGAGCTGTAGAGGCAGAGATTGATGCTGCGTCAGCTCATCAAAGAGGTTATTCATAGACCATGAGTAGAGCAAGTAAAGGTAGATGACCGCAGATGAGGAGCTTGTGGGACAACAGGGTTCAGTCAACCAGCAAGAGGCGAAGGAGGCTGTGCCCACATTTGAGAAGTCACAGAGGATCACAGCTCCTTGCCTGTCCCATCCCACAAGCAACAAAGTCATAACCTTGCCTCTACCCTCTGCCCCCTGAAGTCTCAGGGCACCTTTCAGCTTGCCTCCAGACCAGACGCGTTAACGAGATGGTGCTTCCCTGTCAGGACTGAGGTCCAGCCTCTATCCCAGCTACGAACTGGCCACTCTGGTTTCTCAGTTTGGCCGATCTGTGCACCCATGTTCTTGGGCTCAGATCTTGGGACTGATCTGTCCTCTCTGCAACGGCCTCTGCTTAGGCTCCAAAGCGCCCGGGATCTGTGCTCTCTGCTCTCTAACCGAACCAGCATCGATAACTAGTGCTGCTGCGAATGCAGGAACACCCCCCCTTCCCTCCACTCCCCTTTTACATCTGCTCTACATTTGCATCTCAGAAATTAGAGAACTTAGTTATGTGGAATTACATAGCTAGGGCTGGAGTATGGAACTGATTGGATATTCAAGCTAAATAAGACGAGTTTAAAGATCTTTCCAGGAAATTGAGTGGAACACCCAAACTGACATTCGGTATTAAATATTATATTTGTGCAGTTGCTCTTTATAGCCCGTTGGCATTGAACATCTGGGAGCACAATTTATAACATGCAGAAACTGAATACCTGCTTAAAATTATGCTCATCAGAGTTCAGAAATTAAAATATGACTGTGTACCCTCTGAGTCAGTCCATTCCGAAAAGGTAGGGCTATTAAAATATGATTAGTTGAGCTGTATCTGGTCTCAGAAATGTCATACACCACTACAACTGAAAAGACTTAGATACGACGCTGTTGGTAGAGTCCGCTGCCCGATCAGCAGCAAGATGCCAAAGAACAAACTTTGCAAAGACTTGCCACAGCCTCTGCCCCGGCCCTGTCGCGATCCTGACTCTTGGTCCCGACACGTTCGTGTTTCCAAGAGCTCCATGGACTTCATGGGTGGTCGGGATTGCATTTCCCCTTCCCCCCCCCAACCCCCTCGCCAGAGAGTAAAATCCAAACAGCAACCACAAAAAACCTGCAGGACCAGGCTCAGGTTGGGGTAATCATCATCTTTCACTTCTTGAAACACAATGATACATATATATGTGTGTGTGTGTATGTGTGTGTGTGTATGTGTGTGTGTATATACATATATACATATATATATATATACACATATATATATATATAAAAATCCTTTGCGATATACAATTGTCTCTCCTCATAAGGCAGATTGACCTAATCAGGTCGGCATTGCGCAGCGTTAATTACTGTAAACATTTTGTGCTGAAATCTCTGCACGGGCGAATTACCCCAGCAGCAGGGCCGAGGCAAGCGGGGCATCTTCTCTGCTGATCCACTGCTGCAGGTGAAGCCCTCCAGGTCCAAGCTGCTCTCGGACCAGCAGAAGCTTCCCCAGGGATGCTCAAGGGCTTCCGGGGCCATCACTTGCTTTGGAAAACCCACGGCCAGGAGCCAGTCTGGGGTACCGAGTGGACAGTGCTATTACAACAGCAACAAAATCCCCCCGAGCCAACCCCCGTTCTCTGTAATTGAAGACATTTCTCATAGTTGGGCGGCTTTTTTTTTTCTTTTTTTTTAAGCATGCACTAAAACAGACATCCAAGAAAGAGGCAGTTTTGGAAAAAAGAAAGCGCCGCCATGCAGTTATGGGCTTCAAGGTCTCAGGGCCAAGGCTGGGCCAGATCCCAGCCATCGCACCCCGGCCTCGCTGCTCTCCCCTCGCCTCATGCTGCGCTGAAATTCCTGCGGAAGCGGAGGCAGCGCCGCGCTTCCCAGCCCGGTGGGAGCTGCCTCTCCCCAGCTTTGTCAGGGCTTATTACTCCATGTTTTCACACTTATCCCCAAGGTGTTGAACTCGCCCTGAAGGTTAATTAGTAATTTATTGCGCTGTCATCAGTTCAAGGTTACTAATGGCTTCAATTTAGCCCCAGGGTTTTCAGAAGGGTAAAGGTTTTTTTTTCCCTCCCTCTTCCTCCTCCCTTCCTTTCCTCCTGCCTGCTCTGGAGGAGCTAGGATTTGCAGTGCATGGGAAAAGCAGCACGTCTGCTAGGAAAAGCACCTGGCAATGAGGAGTCTTCCTCTTCCCAGCACAGAGGAGGCCCTGTATCCCCAGGCTAGTTTGCATGGAGAAAATTTAAAACAATTCACGCAAAACAGCAACCCCGGGGGTGTTTTGAAGCCCTCCTGAGTGCGCAAAATGCCCGCCAAGCTCGGCCAGCCTTGCAAAGGGCGCTGCCGAGGGCTGCGATTTGGTGGCGATGGAGAACCGAACGCTTTTGCCTTTCCCGCGATGCTTCTGCGGACGTGCCTCAGTTTCCCCGCCCTGCTCAGCTCGGAGGCTGGCTTTCCGCCCCGCAGCGGGCACGCCTCTGGAGACAGCAACGGCAGGCGCCTCGGGGGGGGGGGGGGGTCAGCCGAATCAAACTGCGCTGCGAGAGGGCCAAGAAACCCAGGTTCCAAGTCCCCCCCCCCAAAACCAACCACCAAGCAGCCTGTCCACCCAGGTGCGACCCAGACACTGTCCCATCAGCAGTGCGGGTCGGGCCCCGGCTGCCGGCAGGGACTGCCGGGCAGAGCCCACCGGCGCCGGGTCACCCAGTTCCGCCCCCCCCCCCTCTTCCCCACCTCGCCTGCTGGAGCGTCTCTCGCAAAACAGCCGCCCGTCGATTTTTTTTTTTTTTTTTTGGAAAAAAACCACGTTTCCTGTGTTTATACAGGCCGTTAGGTAAACTGGCGGTGGGAAGGGGGGAGCGACGGGATGCGAGATGACGGCCGGGTCTGGCTGGGTCGGCTCCGCAGCCCGCATCCAGGTCAGGAAGGGACGGCGCGGGGCGGAAACGGCGCGCGAGCTCTGCCCGAGCGGGGACGGGCTGCGCCGAGCGGCCGCGCGCGGGAAAAGGGGGCCTGGCTCCTCGGCACAGGGATTTTCCCAGGCATTTTGGGGTGCCTGCATGTTGCGGGAGCTCCCAGTGCACCCTCGCCTCCCGTCCCGCCGGGCGCACGGGGGAAAAGGGATATCGGGAGGTCTCAGGAAAAAAAGGAAGAACCAGATCTAATCAAGAATATGGGGGAATTTCTTTCAACCTAAGGGTTGCAAAAGATCTGCAACACGTGCTAGGGTGCAGATGGAGGAGCAGGGCAGGCAGGTAAGGCCACGGCCGACGAGACGCCTGGCCGCGAGGCTCTGCGTCCGGATGCGCCGGTGCCGAGGGACAAATCGAGCCAGGGAGAATGGGGCAGAGGCACATTTCTTGGAGCGATGTGACCTGAACAGCCGGAAGGGAGAAAGGTATGGCCACTTCTTTGGATATTGATTAAAAAAAAAATACATAGGAATCTATATATAGCTTTTGCCTTCAGACACAGCACGCGGATTCCTAGAGCAACATCTGCTATTCCCCTCCCCTGTTTAATTTATGGCCGTTAACTTTAGGGCTAAGGACAGTTTATGGAAAAAAACACCTGCTTTCTCCTACTCCCAGGGCAAGCATGGAATTTTCTCTGACTCTGCATCCTAAATAAAGCTCCATTCCAGGCTCCGATGATTCATAGCACAGCTCACGCACACATGCCTTATGTTAGGAGGCCCTGTCAGAGGCTCGTGCCCCTTTCTCCGGGACCGAAGCACAGGCTGTGCACCAAACTCATTTATACACTTCACTAGCCCTTCCGCAGAGCCAGGCTGAAACCTGAGCCCCGAGGCTGGAGTGCCCCGGCATGACAGTAAAACCCACGCAACCGCTTGCAGAAAGGTGCCGGGATCACGGTCTTACGTAGGGTCATTTGGACCATGGCCAAAGCTACCCAGCGCTGGTCTGCGTTTCTGCTCCCGTCTCTCCTCCGAACGCACCTTGCACATGCCACAAGCTCGAGCCCGTCCTCGCTCCGCTTTCTAAGCGACGCAGTATCTCGGCCCGCCAAACACAGATCCCTGGCTCTGCTTCTGTCATTATAAAAGATCGTCTTTCCATGATCGAGCTTTCAGTCATGGCCGCTTGTCAAAAAGAAAAAGAAAAAAAAAATCAAAATGGAAATTGTTGGCAGGGAACTGAAGATAAAACCTGGATACTCTTCCAAGCTCGGTTTTGAAAACTGATAGCCAGCGCTCACGCAGCACGCAACGACCCCCCACGTAGCCACCCCTCGCCCCGAGCGCCACGTCGCACCCAGCGCGGAGCCCGGGGAGGCTTCTCCCCGCTCCCAGCGGCCGCGCGGACGTGCGCGTGCTCCGATGGCCACACCACAGACCAGATTTGCTGGCTCCTATGCATCTTGTACAGAAGGAGCAAAGCAAGGTGGTGGGGGGGAAGCATATGACTAATCTTGCAACCTTTCCTTTTAGTGTTTAAGAGAAACGAAGTCTGTTTACAATAAAAAGGAGTGATATTTTTCATCCTTCCAAATAGAACAAGGGTTATATAAACAAAGTAACCTCAGACACAGCAAACACCTGTTGGAAGGAACTGGCTTGAAAAGACATACAAAAACTATCTATCTATCTATCAAGACTTCTTGGTGACCAGTGGTCAAGTTCAAGTTGAAGTGCACAGCACAGACTTGCTGATTGAGGAAGGCTGCGATAAGCAAAAGCATTAGAAAATACTCATGGTTTTTGCTCAGGAGGTCAGCAAGGGAACAAGGAACTGCTTTCTGCCACTCGAGATGAGTTTAGGTCTGCATATTCCTAGATAATTTCTCAACTGGATTGAAGCAGTTTTTCCTGTACTCCAGTATCTCACTTCCAAGAAGAAACCTCAGATCAGGAAGTTATGGAATAACCTGTCATAAGTCTCCATGTCTTCCTTACACTCTTAAGCTCAGGTTTCAATTTTACACCAAGACATGCAGGCTTTTATTTCTTCCAAACTTCTGAGGTTTTGATTTTTTCCCAAACTAATCAAAGTGAACACAAATATGTTCACATAATCCTACAGTCTGCGTTTGAGATCTTTAAGCTTTTTGGCTTTAGTGGGGTCTTGTGGTGGTGAGTTCCATAGATTAATTGTGCATTTGCTTAATACAATACAAGGCTACATCATCTCTTTACTAATTTCTGATCAAATTAAACTAAATCAGTTATGGAGTTTTTTACAGAAGTTTTTACATGTTTTACAAAAGTTTTTCAAAGCTACCCAGCTCCTTGAGCAGAACTATGCTAGGGAGGTCCTCTACCTGAGAGCCAGGCATGGTTTTGGGAAGACCTCTGAATCAGCACAACAGAGTGGACTTTGGGAACTTGCTGTGAGAACACGCCAGGTGATACTGCAAAGTTTTGAACCACTTCAGTGCTTAAAGCAGACACAGAATCAGCGTGGCAAACCCATACTCCCATTTTTGTGGAGCATAACTCATGGCTTTACCAGCTTCACAGTAGGTTGTGCAGGGCCAGACAAACTGCAGGCTCCAGCCATGAAGGGTCTGAACTTCACAGAGATCCTTGATGGGGACAAATCTCAGGACCTACAGAGTCCAGTAGACGCTTATGACAAAGCAGCTGAGACCTCCTGGCAGGGCAGCCCGTTTTTTCCCTTCTTTGTCCCCAAAAGGAAGCCTGGTACAGCCTGAGGCTTGCTGGAGGTTACAACCCCAAGAGGTGGCCCTGGCAGGCAGCAGCGAGCAGTGTTGGAGGTCCTGGATGAGCAGCTCCACCAGAGCTGTGCCGCTGGATCAGGCCCTTATCCTGGGGAGTCCACCGCTGGGTATTTTATTAGAGTTTGGCGCCTGACCTGTGAAGTCCGGAAGACCTCAGTAATAGGTGTGTGTGATGACTCTCCTTATCGCATAGTCCGACTGGAATGAAAGAACCGAGCAGAGGCTTTTCCACAAATCAAACAGGAAGAAGGCAGGTAATTCTCCAGAAGCAACTCCCATTTTCCCCAAACAGCGATATTCCTCACGAGCTGTGACAACAGGAATTTTCAAAGCTATGATTCAAAATTATGACAATTTTATTCTCATTGTATTTTTTTTCCTTTTTTCCCCCCAGGAGTGAGGCAGAGGAGTATTATCTGTTCCAGCACGCCATGAGGCAGATTTCTCAGCTTGCATAAATCAGTACAGCTCCACTGAAGTCATGGATGCCTGCCAGCTTACACCTCTTCAGGAATCTGGTCCTGTGTTTTTATATCTCATATTTCGACAGGCCTCTTTTAATGAGGCTGAAGGAGGCTTCAGCAAAGTACAAACTCCCTGTTTATCCGACATCCGATCCCAGCTGACAAATTGACATTGCAGGACCACGCGTACTGGAAACGAGGCTGATAACACAGAGAAAAACGTTGTCTTCCGCTGTGTGCGCGCACGGTTGTAACTCTCCTGAAAGATTTGCAAGAAAACATTTTTCCACCTGTAATTAGAGAGGCTGCCTCGCTCCGGCCTGTGCTCTGTAAGTGCGCTCTGACAGGCCATGTGTAATATCATTTCCCTGCTTTCAACCTTGTTCCAAGTTCGGAAATCCAGAAGGCTGGGTGGAGGACTGCTCTGCTGGAAGAAGGGGTGGCTTATTTTATTTTTAAGTTTTCACTTCATTGCCTTATTTTTTCAGAGGCATTTAGACTCTGAAAAGAGCAAATTTTGCCTCAAATTCAATACAGCGCACGCAAACCGAACAACACGTTAAAGCAGGTCAACCTTTGGCTCTGTCTGGACATAAGACTCCGTGCTTGTGCAATACAAAAAGGGAGAAGCGGTTGTTCTTCATCCGAGCCTAATGGACAGGTTGCTGCAAGTGGTTAACAATCAGCGTGATTTCAAGTCAAGGTGTACCTCAGGCCGGCAAATATCTGCAGTCACTTGGTGCCCAGGTCACCATCTGCCCGCAATAGCCTCTATACCCATCTAACCTAAAAAATTCCCAAGCTTTTACTACGTACTTTGTTCCTGTATTTTATGCATATTATCCAACTAATAAATTCTCCTGATCTATTTCAGTCCAAAAACTAGAGCTGTTAAAGATGAGAAACGGCACGCTAGGTTGACGTAGGTGTCCTTGGTGAAATATTCTCTCTGTAACCAAGGGGAGAGGTTGAAACACGGTGTTTCACCATGACACTTGTTACCCTACAGCATCAGGCCTTGGTCACAAATATCTCTTTTTAATTTGTACCTGTATCTCTTACCTAAGAAGAAAGCAGTATCTAATGAGCAAGTAAGAACTGTAACTTGGTTTTCTAGCACTGCACCAAAGACGTGCTTTCTGCCCACTTCCTCATTTTTCCTGCTATTTCGGTTTATCACTCCTTTCCCTGTAAAACTGTTCATGTGCATTTTGGGAAGGAGCCAGTAAGTCAGATTTCTTAACGTTTTCTCTTTAACATGAAATCTAGTATTTCATCTTTAAATACTTATTCAGTTTGTTCCTTAATATAGTCTTAATATAGCTACTTTACAGTGTTCCAATAACAGCTAGGCACCATCTCATAGTAGTGACTCATCTTCTTATCCAAGACTGTACATATTCATTACAAAAACACACAGTTGAGCACTCTCAAATATTTATCTCACTCCAAAATAGAGATAGACTTGGTATCAATTGATCTGAGCCCAGGTTCACATCCAAGTTCAGATCCCAAGTTCTCAGCTCACACCTCACTTCCTAGAAGGGTGAAATCTAAACAGCTCTGCTCTGAGGTCTTTGTGCTTTTTCATGCACAGCAGCAGAAAAGTCATCTCATTCAGTCTTGGAGATTTCACTTGCATGAATCGATCAGAGCAACGACACAAGCTGAATCCAGCACAAGCTCGTAGGTTCAAACAAGCGTGAGATTCTCAAGGGGCAAGAGCATGACTGGGAGCCCTACAGCCCAGTATTGCAGAAATTCCATTTGCCAGAAGGAGTCCTGGGAGGTGTGAACATAACTGCAAGTCTAGCTTTGAGTTTCTAATGCCATATGGTAGGGCTGACTTGCTATAGATCAGGTTGGACCAAATTCTGATCCCACTCCTATTGATTTTGCAACACTGCAAAAAACACAGACACCAGCCAAGCCATTCTTGTATAAACAAGAATAGAATCAAGCGCATGAAACTTGGACCTGAACAGGGGTGCTCAGATCCAACTTGCTGGCTTCAGCTTTCCTATAACTAACATCCAATTTGGGCAAAGTGAACAATAGAGCAGAGCTCGCATGGCTTTCTCTCCCTTTCCTAGCCTGTCCAAGGAGCCATCATTGTCCCAGTCAAGAGCTTTCTAACACTTAGTGCTTTCTCCATTTACACACACGCACCCCCTCAAGATCACCTTTGGCTGCTTCTTTTCCACCTTCTGGAGTCCAGAATTATCTCTGCTGATTGTTTCCAATTATAACACATTCTTGATTTTTCAGCTTTTCAGATAATATTGAAACTTCTTCCAAGCAACTCTGTTTTCTTGCCAGTGCCCTTTCAAGCTGATGGGAGGTGCATGTGTCTTGTATCTCACAAGACCGGCTTCTAACTCTAACCATTTTGGGACAGTAGAATCGCGCCAAAGCATTATGTACAATGCAAAGTTGGGCTAATGCAGAGAAGGCATTAAATTAACAGCAGTTCAAAATGCATCAGTACTTTCAGTTTGATTTATTCTTTAGCTGGTAGAAATCCAAACTGAAGGTACAGACTAAGAAAATAAAACAGCAACAATCATATTCTGAAATAAGATAAAATCTCCCCAAACTGCTTCATATAAGTAAGTGCTGGGCAGGTTAGCTGCCTTCGGAAGGAGCTCCACAGGGTTCGGTGTCTGTCACATTGACTAATGGAGGAATCAGCCACTACATCCCATATTCAAGCATTTAGGGCAGACGATCAGGCTTTCCACCTGATCCAAAGGCTTTCTGGAATCATAAGTCTAAGTGGGCTCTAAGTGTGTGGCCACTGTTATTTTGTCCATGCCAGGGCTCTGGAGAACCCAACCACAACAGTAGCTGTTAACTATCTGCTTCTGTTCTGTTGCTCTCTGTCTTCCCTCTCCAATTCCTCCTCCCAGCATAGGAGCAGCAAGAGTCCAGGCTGCTTCCGGCCCCCGAGTCTTTAGGCAACAACACGTAGCTTCATCTAAGCTGACGAGAAGTGCTGAACCACTTTTCAAAAACCTCAGTTCCACCGAGGTCAGTGTATCAAGTCCTTGGGCTGCACATCTCGCTGAATCCACCAAAGCCAACGGAGCTGTGCTGAGACATGCCGCCTGGCTGATTTGGCTTGATCGCTTTGGTTTTTGACTTCAATGGGGAGAAACTCCGGCCCTTCATGACTTTTTGCTGACCCCAGAAGAGTTTAAAGCAATCAACTGTTCTCTTGTCAAGCACAACTCCCGTAGGATTGCTCAGGCAAGCAATCCACGAGCCTGCAGCGAAGCGTCTGCAAGGTAAGCAGCCCAGAGCTCGGAGAGCACAACAGCAACGCTATGACTGAGAACGTTAATTGCTCTCCATCGCCCCCAGTGATTTTAACATTTCATAACTCCTCTGCTGGCTGACAGCTGGATTCTTTAATTAGAAACCAGTTGTATTTGAAAAATCAGACATTTCCTGGAATTTAAATGACCAATTTCCCACCAGTCAGTATCCAAGGACGCAATCCTGCATTTCCATTTGTAACACACTGGAGAAAATCATTGGGTCATACTGGATAACTAGGGTAAGAAAGGATTTTGATGACTTGACTTTCTCATATTAAAAACACACGTTCCTATGTCTTCATATTCTGGCTAGTCTTGTAAGCTTTTTTTTTTTTTTTTTTTTTTTTAAGAAGGAAATAGTATCATTTGCTGATGGAATTGCAATTCAAAGTATTTAAGAATACTTAAAAACAATAAATAAATCTTTCAAAGACACAGCTGGCAGCTGACTACGCATTTATTCATTTGTGCCTTAGGAAGCATGCCTTTGTTCATAATCAGTGCAGAATAAATATTAATTTTTCCTTAACCAGTTGTCACATCTTCTCTTTCCTGCAAATTACTGTGATATGAATGAAAATCTCTATACTCTCAGATCTTAGGCTATTAAAAAGACAAAATAAAGAGTCCTGGGGCAGCTGCTGGCCTCCGGAAAACTCCATGAACTGAGACCTGTGGACCTGTATCCTAATTACATCCCTTGGGAACAGCAGAGAAGACAGAGCCCTGAACACTCGCTCCAGAGAAGGCAGTAACAGCAATACTGTTTGTTAGTACATCTTCTCAGTGGCTCCTTTCTGCTCCAGAACCCACAGTTTCAGATATACTGAAAAAAAAAAAATCATTCTCTACTTTCCTGCTCATGGGAAAAAAAATAACTTTTCAACCGATTAAAGAGGTTGCTGCTTGAGTTTGCAAGCAGCCTAAAACAAGAGTTGGAAAAAAATGGAAAAACTTATTTGTCCCTATTAAATACATACTGTGACTTTGTGAAGGGATGTCCCTCAACTGTGTCTTTGCCTTAACTAAGAGAGGACAACTGCAGATGGAAAATAAGTGTTACATACTTAAAGTGACCTTTGAAGCTGTGACTAAATGAAGAGAGCTGCCCCAGATGGGAAACCTTGAGGCAAGAGCTTGGAAGAGCTTGGCAGTTTTTGCATCTGGGGCATCTACATACCAAGTAGTTTCTAGAGGAAACTATTTTGTTTGGGAAAGAAATTATGTTGTACTGGAACTCAAAGAACATATGCTTTTTTTTTCTTCTTCTTCTTCCTTTCCCTTAGGGCAGCTGGGTTTTCCCTGGAATATTCCATGGGCTTGTCTGTATTTTAGTGTCACAAGTAAGAAATACATGAATGAGTTGAACTACCACCATCTTTTGCTAGAGTCTAAACCTCTCTCGCCCAGAGGACGCATCAGTAGATTGCCTCCTGCTCATTGAGGGAAAGACCTTGCCAAAGGACTTCTGTTTTACTCGCTTTGCCTAAGTGAGAAAGATTGCAGCAGCTTTTATGCCACCGCTAAGCATGTTTCCATGCCCCTTCCATCCTTGACTCTTGAGACACCAGCAAGCTCAGCAACCGGGTTTGAATGGCGCTGTGCTTCAGGCAAAGCTTTTGGGAAAGGCAACAGATATTGCTATGCCAGCGTGTGGAGTCATCCTGGAGGCAGCTTAGGACCTTTCTGCTCAGACCATGGGGTGCCTGCACAGCCCAGCTTACAAGGTGGCCATGGGGCAGAGAGTCTACAGCATGACTCCAGCCCTGAGTCTTGCAAAGGAGGGGTGAGAAGCTAAGGCAAATGCTCTGGAAAAGACTCAAATCATCAAGCTATATAGTTTTTCCCTAGACAATGTGTTATCCAACGTATAGTTTGCCAAAGGCATTTAAAAAGCTTCTTTGGCGTTCAGCAAAAGACAAGGAAGACGAGGAAAACACCTGTTTTAAGGAATAGAACAATTCTGGAAAGCATATACAGAGACTTCCAAAGGGGTTTTAAAAAGGACTTGTCAAGTAACTTAAATGGAAATGTTATTCCTAAAGTTTACTCCAAGATTTGTGCGTACTTAACCCATAAGCCCATAGCAAACAAACACGGTATAAAAGCCCCAAGGGTAAATAGAAATAACAAAGCCTGTGTAGATCACTGTAGTTGCGCTGAAGGAAAACTTTTTGGAAGAGTGTGTTTGACTCATTTTCAGTCTTCCTGCCAGTGAGTGGGTTTATATAAGGCACAGGAGAATATACTTCAACCAGTTAAAGACTGCTTAGCAGGGGCACCGAAGCCCCTTTAGCAAAACCTATGATGCCAACCTAAATCTTAACCCAATCATTAGTGCTTGGAAGGTATGTGAAGATTTTTAATAATAAGGAGGGTTAAACAGAGATGTCTGTTTTTCATAATTGCACAGTGCTCCCAAGACAGCTGTTCAGCCATCTTGAAAATCAATGTTTTGATGCCCTTTGAACCTTCTTTTCCTGTTGAGTGTCTCTCCTACAGGTTGCTCCCCAGGATGAAAACAATAAAAGCAAATATATAACAGTAAAGGCCTGAGGTTAATGTCTTTAACAAGATAATGTTTCTTAAGGGAACTGTAAACCAAATCATTCCTAAATTCCATTTATTCTTTGCAATCTAAAATATATTATGAAACCATATGTGTGTATGGATGTGTACATAACTCTCAGTCATATTACTGAAAAAACCTTGCATTTTCACATTTTGTATTCTGGTTTTGCCATCTCACACCATTTTCTGAGTATTGTATTAACCATTTTATTAATAGCTTGCTATTGCTGCTGTGTCATAAGAAATCCCATTGCAACATAGCTGGTTACCTGTTCTAATATAAAAACCTAAAAAAATTATTCTAATCACTAATTCATTTCACCAAGCAGATTTTGTTTCTTTGGATTTAGTATCAATAGGTAAATCATTTCAACAAATAGGCACTTGCCCTTAATTAAAAAAAAGTGTCTTCAGAGAAGAACCTGGTAAAGTTACTTCAAGCTACATCTCCTACATATATATGAACTTCAGAAAAAAATAAAAAGAGAACAACAAAGAATAAATATTTCCCTGATGTACATGCATTGTTTTCACATCCATTGAAAATCAGTCTCAAGAAGTGCATAGGTTGCTCTGTCCAGAAGTTACTTTAGCAACATTCTCAGATAGATATTCCCTGCAATTCAATTAGGTTTGAGGAAATTTTATATGAAACAAGGCTTTGACCCTGTGTGCGCGTTTTTTTTTTTTTTTTTTTTTTTTTTTGATTTTCATGGAAATAGATATAAATAAATGCAGACCAAAAGAGTGAGACTAGTTTATTTAACTTCATATTATCTACAATACTATAAAACCTGGAAATAAAACAGAAACATAATCCTACCAAAACCTTTTGGAGGTTGTCCATAAAAATGTAAGGACACTTGTTTCTACTGATATCTACATGGCTGGACTCATTTCCATTAACACAGGTTAATGGAAATCCCTGCCAGTGAAATTCAGACTAGCGTAATCACAGCACAATGACACAAGTCTCGGCTCCATGTGCTTTCAAACTGCAAACCTACACAGACACCAAGGCAAAGGATAAGACAACTGACAATAAGATGACCATGAAAAAGCCCTGTGGCTTTGGAAACGTTGACCTAAATCCAGATCCTCCTCCTCCTGCACAGCCTAACCACCGCCCCTACCCATACTTGAATCTCCTGTTAGAGGACTGAGATTATACAGCACAAGATCTACCACAGGGATCAGACAGTAAGGTGTTTTACTGTAAATCAGGAATCTCTCCAAATGGCCAAGATCGAAAAGGCAAAGCTCTTCAACATTATTGATGGCAGAAACAGGCTTAATCATTCCTGTAAATTATCAGCATCATCTAGCTGCGTTCCCACGGAAGATCACGGCTCTCCAGTAAGTGCTGCTGTGCCTTACAACACCCTATTATTTGTACTGCTGCACACACTTCAGACCCTGGAGGATGGCTGGACAGCAGCATCTTGGATCAGAGAATTTAATTTGGGGATAGACAGGTTCAAGTGGAAACAAGGTTGAAGGCCTTTCCCAGGACCAGCCAGCAGACCGCGGTAGAGCCAAGGACCTGCATCTTTTGCATCCTCATGCAGGACCACCAAGTTTCTCATTAGTCTAATAAGCTTCAGCTTTGCTTATTTCCATGTCTAGTCTTTGCAGGAGAGCAATAGCCTTAAGACATCTGATATTAGCCCAATCTGGCCACCAACCCAGCAGCCTACTGACCTTCTCTGCAAGCAGAGGCACACCAGAAGGGCACAAGGCTGAGAGGAGGCAATCACTAGCTGTGCTTTGACATGAACCACCTGGGCCGTGTCAGCACGCGTCACGACCTTCGCAGGCAGCAAAGCCGTGGTGCTTCGACAAGCTCGGGTTTAACAGGACTTGTGCAGCTTTTTACTGCTGTCCTGTAAAATGCGTTTCATAAATGGAAATGTTCCTCTCTTTCTCATGCACAGATCACATGTTTCTATACCAAAACATATTTTTAGATAGGTTCCAAGTATTTCACTTGCTCTCTTAACATTAACTACAAGTTAATCCAACCTTGTCTTGCCATGGCAGCTGTAGGTATAACACAACTTTAGGGAATGGACATGTTTATCTTATTAATTGTCAAAATGCTTCCTTCTGCGCCTTCAACAGAAGCATCGCCACAGTTCAGAGTAGAACAGATAAACCAGCACCATTCTTCCATCATTTCCAGGGCTGGAACTACTCTTCCTAACTCGAATTACCCTTACCTGTATCAGTGCAGTATCTATAGCGAGATAGGAGAGAGATGCTGTTTGAAAATCAGCATTTTCATGCATATGTACAGAAGGAAACAGATTAGCAAGGTGATAGATTTCACCAATATAAAATATATTCCCAATTCTAATTATCTTCTATGGAGGGCTCTGTAAGGAATGACTAGAAAAAAAAATGGCAGACAAAATTCACTGTCAACTGATTTGAAATTTTACACTTCGAGTTTTCACCTCAATTCTGTGCTCCAAGCCCAGATTCATTGCTGCTTCACCAGTGGGGCTTCCCACAGCTCTACATTTTATCAGACAGTAGTGAGTGAAACTGGGCCCTCTCTTTTGCCATTTCCCCCAGTGAGAGAATTACAAATCTGTGGACAAAAAGGTAGAGTTGAGAAGATTTTTAATAATAAATATGCTGATTTTATTTGCACTTTTAGATCTCATTCTGTTTCTATTCCTTTAAAGCTCATAACGCTTTGCAACTGATTTTTAAAAAGATCAAATAACCTCAGTTTTTCACTGTACTTTAACAAGCCTGAAATTTGCATTCTGGGAACAGGAACTCCATTCGCATGAGATTCTGGATCCCTAGTCGTGGAGACATACATGTTGCTAACATTTATGCCAGAAAAAAAACTGTTATTCTATAATAATAAATATGCGCTTAAACAACTGCAAAGAAATCTTTACCTCGACCTCCCACCAACAGGTTATTTTTAGAATTTTTTTAAAAAAAGAAAAAAAAACACCGAAAAAAACCAAAATCTTTTAATCTAATCTTGGCTATATTTTTCCCCTTCAATGCCTAAGGGACATAGGATTATTTATAACAGGAAACCTTTGATTTCTGAGCTTTTATGTTTTTGCAGTGTCCCACTTCAAACCTACAATAATAAGCGTGTTGATTTTTAAGCAAAAAGCCAATTGCAGCATGCACCTAGAGCTAATTCCCTCACTTACTGGAGCTACCCCTACTATCGTCTATTGGCTTCAAAAGGAGCAGAATTCATCCCATGTCAAGGACTTTGATTTGACTCTAAGAATTGCAAAGGTTTAACTTCAGGAGCATGCAAACGCATCTGGGAGCAGCATCTCTTACAGAAAAAAACGGGAGTGGTAGTGATGGGTGCATTAAGGAGCCCCTCGGGCTTGCCACTCCGTTAGCACAGCCCATGCAAGGGGTCGTGCTTGCACACTGGGTGGAGGCAGGGACTGAGCATCTCCCTGGTGACAGCCCAGCCTCAAGGGCTCTTGGGGCCAAAGGGGCCTCCTCCATCTTCCCGAGACCAGTGGAAAGTTTCCCACTGATTTCAGAGGTTGGAATGAGGGCCATGAGAAGCATGTGGATGGCATCAATTCATTTTTCCGTATTGCAAAACATGTATGCATACAGAAGTAAGGGAAAATCCCAGCTCTGCCTCATCTCTTCACCGTTGCCCCATCCTTTCCCGATTTGTCCAGCGTGCCTGTGACTCGACACTTGAATAGGTGCTTTTTAGCTCTGCCTACTTCCTCTTGAAGAGGCTCTTTATTCCTCTTCCCGCCAAGCTGTCCTCTCTTCTTTCATCGTTGGCTAGGGATCTCCATTCCGAAACGGAGATGTTGCCACCTCCCAGTGAGTGACAGCTGCCAATCACTCCAGGCACTAGTCTGGGCAGCCGGTTTTGATTCCTCCAGTCTGACAACTCAGGCAGACACAAGGAATGCCGTTACAAATTCCTATTATTTTCAGTACAGCTACTCCGGCAGGACTCAACCCAATGGAAAAAAACGGGGCCGACAAAATTTCAGCTGGCTGGGGGCCCATGTAGCGGAGAATACTTTAGGATCAGGTGTTGGATCACCATCTCCCTACAATTTTCTTTTTGAGTTTAAATGAAAAGCCCTTTTGATGTCTCAGCCCTTACAAGAGCTCAGAATAATGGTATGTTTATTATGAGAGATTAGGTCTTTTTTTCTTGGAAATATCTAGTTTGATTCCTTTAACGCTTAATAAGCTTGTTGAAAGCAAAACTAGGGCAAGCAGCCACTCTCTGGGTGAGATCTTACTGCCAGGTCCTGTCACTTCCACCTACAAATACTTTCTGGTGATACAACATACACTGAACATCATGAGTAAAATCAGATGGGTGTGCACCGGTAAAGAGAGGGCTCTGTATCAGAATTTAAGTGGTTGCAGACCTGGAAAAGTTTTTTAAAAAAATCAGGTAGTGGTACATTTCCTGCAAGTTTCAATGCCCAGAAAAACAGGAAAGTTTCTTCACATGTTTTAAGGAAATATATATACACACACACATTTTGTATATATATAAAGAATCAGGTCCTTGCAGACTGTAAAATGAATGCCAAGCTCAGCTTATGAGTGAAATCAGATTTCCTGCACACAGAAACATCCCTCCTCTTTTATGTGCAGGTTATATGGGAATTTAATAAAAGCATTTAATCAGGCCCTTGATAATTTCAACACTAATAGTTTCACATAGTCTGTTTTCATCTAGTTATGGTTGTGAAGAATGCAATTATGCTTTTGTTTTTGCTGGAAAGCTGAGAAAACTCATGTTGCTGCTGGATTTGCCCGGTCTTTTTCAAGGCAGATCAACGGAGCCTCGTACCTAATGCGGTCCAAGGCTGGTCAAGCTCCTTGTTTCCTCAACAGGGTTATAAGGATGGACTGAGGAAGCTGCCAAAGGGAGGAGGACACAGCGTATCGCTGGCTGCACCAGCCGAAGTCCCATTTCTGAACCTTTTTTTTTTTTTTTTTTTTTTCTGTTGTCCTCCTGTTCACACATAGAAGCTGGTGGTCTCTTTCCACTACCATAGAAAACACTGGAGACATCAAAATTGCCCGCCAGAAAATCCGTTAATACAAGAGAGATCTTGGATCAAATTTTAAATTATACATATATATAAATACACACACACATACACTTTATATATATATATATGTATGTATATATATATGTGTGTATGTGTGTGTGTGTGTGTATATGTATACAAATAAGGACAGGAATAGGCTCCTTAATCCTAGAAAGAGAGCTTTTTAGGGCACAGAGAAAAGATATGGCAGGGAAGATGTGATCGATGGAGATGCCATTCCCCCTAGTCTTGCCAAGGTTACGATCACCACTTCCAGCAACTGCACAGGCTGGTCTGCACACAGGTAGTGATTTGATTTGGCTAGGTTTTCTTACATTTCAAAGGTGGTCTGCTATCAGTGGAGAATCCAAAACCACAGGCTAAAATAAATCTTAGAAGATAACTTTAAAATCACAGCAATTAGAATAATAAAAACAGAAAGCCTATACTGAGCTCTGGCAAACTCATTCCTTTTAAAGCTTAATTATTTTCTTTCCCCATGAAAAATGATGGTTCCTTCTGCCTTTTCTCTACCTTTAATCCCAGAAATGCTGCATTTATTCTAGTTGACCATGCACTCTCCTCCTCCTCTCGCTCCCTCTTGCATCAGAGCATTAATGAATGGGAACATTTTTCTCAGTTCCAGAGGCATTGCAAAAGGTTTCAAAGTAAATTTTCTGGAAGCCCAACAACAGCCTACGGTTCCCCCTGTAGCACATTCATGGCAAGGAACTCAGCGAGGAGAAATCACCGTGACCCCATCCTCGTCAGGAAAAATAAATACGTTTTCTTCCATCTGAGTTGCAATTTTGCATGGAACAATTTAAGCCTTTCCTGCCACCTCTAGGCATTGAGGTTTGTAATTGAAATCCTGAGGAAGAGAATTGGCCAGCCGACAAGGAAGAAACTGTCATCCCTTTGCGTCTGCTTTGCTTTCAGATGATTTAACCGGCCAACTGATCTTTGCTTTTCATTAATATTTAATTTTTCCCCTCCCCACAAGCAGGGTATTAACTGTAGGTGTTTTGAGTGTTACTCTCTGGAACCAGGAATGAACGCTTCAATCCACCATGCTGCTCTGCTGAGCTACCTCCAGTCCAGCCTGGGGAGATTACTCTAGGGACTGAGAAAACCATCTGGCTTTCTGGGATGCTTAAAGTGCTTGGCCCTCCTGCCAGAAGGAAGCCGATTACTGCCAACTTTGGCAGATTTTCCAGTGTGATGCCCGCCTATAAGAAATATGATGGCCCTGATGTAACTTCAAAGCTGGCCCTACTTTGAGTGGGACCAGATGACCTGCAGAAGGCCCTTCCAACCTAAACTACTGTATGGCTATCACAACCGCTTTGGCATAGGAAGCTCAATGTTCATAAGCCATTAAAGCTCAGAGGTAGGTTTGATTCGCGAGCAGTTAATGCTGCTGTTTTGTCTGACATGTTGCCATCCAAACGCGAGAGACCAGCAGGTACCAGCAGAGCTCTAGCAAATTCCTGCAGACCTACTGGCTCGTTTACAAGGCATCTTAGGCACAATAAACAGCTTGCCTTTTTTTTTTTTTCTTTTTTCTTTTGTGAACCACACAAGGAGGAGGGGATCAGGACAAAAGCAAGGAAACTTGGCTTGGGAAAACACCCAAACACATCAAGATGATATGAAGAAACTGTACAATGCCTCGAGCAAGTGTCAGGCCCATCCTCCGTTCCCCTCTCCCCTCCTCCGCTCATTCTGGGCTCCCCAGCACATTACAACTAGGAGCAGAAGGGACGATAACATTCACTGTTATTTTTCTTGGATTCATACTGATGCTACAAAAGGTTACTCATCATCCGCACTAGGTGACCCTGACATAAACCTTTAAGGAACACCAAGCAAGTGATATCCCAATTAAAACTAGCTGGAAACTATTCAGCACATATTTTCACCCTTCCAAGACAGTGAAACTTTGGTTAGTCAAAGACATTTGTGAGAAGTCATTTGCTTTTGCTGGGTGTGGATTTTATTTCCCCCTTTTCACTGGTAGGAAAAAAAAAAAAAAAAAAGTCCAGTGCACTTCTGCAGCATAACCTCTCCTTCAGCTTTTTCTGTCATTTATTTCCTTTTTAACCAGTTAGGGGCTGATCTTTTGAAAGCATCCCTAGAACAGGGGCAGTAAAATGGAACAGAAGAATATCCCTCTAGCTACATGCAACCCTAGGAAACACCAAACCTAAATGACATCAAAAGAAACTGCTAGGGCCAGCTTAAGGGCCCGTATTCTGCCATCATTCGGCATCCTACGTACCCTAACAACTCCAGGCTTCCTTTGTGAATGACATTGTCTAGGCTGGTTAGAAAACTTTCCCCAGATGTCAATCCTCCACTGGTTAGAAACATCATTCTGATTTTACTGCTTAAACATGGTCATGGCTGGCTGGCTATACCTATTTGTTCTTCTACTAAATCTAGGACACATCTCAGTAATTCCTCTGTTATCCCACTAGAGTGAAGAAATAGGCTCAAGCCAGAGTGTCTGTGTGCCTTCTCACCTTTGGAGCTGTAGATGTAACTCCTATCAACTGCTTTGGAAATCCCATGTATCCATATGCATGTCCTAGAGAAGGGTTTGTCCCTTCATCAAATTAACTTTGTGACAGCCCTTTCTATGTACTTGTACCTATCGGTTAAGCTTGTTGTATAGAAATAAATGAAGCGTCTCTCTGTAACATGCCTCTGTTAAAGCCACCCACCCAAGCTCTTTGGGTTAATTGCCTCTCATTTTGGGTTCAGAGAACTTTCCCATGAGGCATATCAATGTAGGAACATCTCAAGACATCACTGAAAACATAGGGGAAAACAACTGAGTCATACTGGATAGAGAGAGATTATTTTGGTCCTCTGAGCTCTTTTCCAGTTCAAAAGTTCTCCCTTTCATTATGTCTGACTCTGAAAGTTTTGATGCCATCTTAGGGGGAAAAAAATCTGTATATACACACATTAAAAAGCCATACGAGAAGACTATCATTTTGCTGCATTGTACATTCTACTACAATGAGCACTTTAACAAATGTAAATAAAAACAGCTTTCCCTCTTCTGACTCATCCCATGAAGCTTTAGTTTGGGCCTCCACATAATCCATGGGATTTCTGAGGCTTTTAGTTTTAACTAAGTAATTTGTATGGCTGCTTGAGATGCTTCCAAATGTGCGGTAACTTGATTTTGGTATGCTCCCAACCACCTAATTAAAACCATGGAATAGAATCATTGGGCTTAGGTGATTTTTAATTCTTCTTTCTTCCTCCTTTTATTTTTTAATCAAAAGAAATGTTCCGAGTCACACGTCTAGGGGATTACTCTAAACAGCACTTTGGAGAGGGTACACACTGGAAATCCTATATAGCAGCAGAGGAGAGTTGTCACGCATACATATAGAGCTCAATTAGTCTGAATGCCAAAGGTTAGGCTACACACAGGAAAATCAAATTGCCTGTGATCCTCTTCTTACTGCAACATCCCCTTAGGAATGATGTAATGAGGAAAAGAAGATTTCCCCTTCCAAAACCTTAACGAGGATTTTGGAACAATCGATGAAGAAACAGCATAGGGGGATAGAGTGGGGAATTGTGCCCTCTGGGTCAGGCCACCATCAGGCACCTGCCCTGTGCACTGGACTAGCAACTCCCTCACGTTAAATAAAGCTCAATAAAGCTCTGCTACAGGCTCCCCTTTGTGGGGATAAACCTCAGCAACAAGCGAGATGCAAAAGCGCTCTCCATGCAGATGCCAGCTGTTTGGAAACAGCAGCCTGCAAACCAGAAATGGCTTTTCTTCTTGTCATGTCAATATAGCCAACAGCCAAGGTCTGGGCCTTTTATTGTAATTGTTCGGCACAATAACACACAGATTGAAGTTTGGTTTTCGCGGTATCTGGCTAGGCATGTCGACCTGATGTGGATCAAAGACTACATGGTAGAATTAAGCAAATATAATCAGTGTAATATGATTCATTCTTGCCCTGCTGAGCAGATGTTTGAACAGATGTCAGGTAAAAAAAATATGTGCTAGGGAGTTGGTGCATTATTTTAAATTAGTGCATTTAAGAGAAGGGAGTATCTTTGTTAATCCCATTTAAGGTGAAAGCGAGTATTTATGACTTTGGTTGCTGGGAATTTATCCTCCCTTTGCCTTTTAGTGGACAGCAATCAGTAGTTCTGCTATCACGGGCACTACAGGGCTAGTGGGCCAGGACGCTTGCCCTGTCTGCTCTGCTTAGATCACCACCACCCAGGAAACAACATTTAACACACTGATTAATTGAGTTGAGAAAGGGTTGAAGATTAAGTCACCTATTGGCCTACTGTATCTGGGGGAAAAAGTTCCTCCCAAAATATTTAGATTGTTTCATAGAGTTGCCATCACTGTATTTTGGGGGAGTTTACTGGGGCCCTTGTTCACTGCTGCACAAATACGACCAGAGACCTAGCTTTTTTCTGGCATCTATAGGTCTGCTCTGAAACCTGGGGAGTCTTATTATGTGCCTAATTAGTCATATAATTACAGTAATGGGGTGCAAATTAGGTAATTATCAAAGCAATACTCATGTACACACTCAATCACCTGAAGTTATATTTGCAAACTTAGTAACCATGCAGAAACCACACCAGCTGAATTAAAGTCTATAGCCACAATTGGAGTAAAGCTCAAATACATTTTGCATGGTCAAGAACGTTTCTCCAGCATTTGAAAGCTGGGCCTCCAAAGCTCCATAAATGCTAAAAACAACAACAACAAAAAAAAAACCAAATACAGGAACAATAGCGTAAGACAGGATGATAGAGGTGAAAGTGAATTCCTGTGATTTTTGTTTGCTTGTATCTTAGAGATTTTAGTATGAGTTGTCTTTATTTACCAGTTGCATTGGCTGGAGAGTTGACTTGCTCTAGTAATAGCTCTGTGTAAAGCAGAACAAACCAAAAAAATAGTGGGAAGGTTTGGGGTGACTTTGCTCCTCTGCTCTGTGTTTTCATATCAGAGGAACATCAAGGCCTTCATCTTTGAGGGTCATTAATTTCTTGAGTGACCCTGGATGACTTCCCTATAAATCTCCGTGGAGCTGATTCTTTTTATAACTATCTCTTGTCACTGGGGAAAGTTTCTCTAGCCAGCATATTCACTCAGCCACCAATACTGCCTGACATTTACCCTGTGATGTGGCTTTGTTAACTTTTTCTGGCTACGCAGAGGCATCCACATAAGGTCATCCTTTGCAAGAACAAGTAATTCCATAGCCATAAGATAAGACATTAGCACTTAGAAAACAGTACTTCAACAGCAGTCAGGTTGCTTTATTTACTATTGATTACCATTAATTTGCATGTTTTTCTTCTATTTTATTCTCTTTCCTAGTTTTCTTTGCCATCAGAATGTATAGCGGCTCTGTCTGCCGCACACAGAGAAGTTCATATGCTTTGGAAACCTTTCAATTAGTAAACAAATTTAGACACGGGCTTGAAACGCAAGCCTGCGTTGTTGCTATAAGGGCATGGATCTTAGCTACAGGGCTTGGGATTGCAATTAGGGGAAAGCATCGGTAGCAGGAGGCAGCAGTGATCTGATGACTAGAGCTCTCCAAGAGCCCGAATCTTATTTCGTTTTCGCTCTGCTACCAAGGCACTCTGCGACCTTCAGCATATCACTCCACCTCCACACATGCCCAATCCCTTCCTATATGGGAATTCACCACTCCCATAGGCGCATTTATTGCACCTATTCGAGGGTCTCATCCTAATGTCAGCAACAGGCTGTGTATTGGATTCAGATCCAAAAGCTCCTATCTGGGCTTTTTTCCAGCAGCATATTTGAAAAAAGCCTTTGCTGAAGAAGCCTTTCAAAGAGCAGCCTGGGGAATGAATGCCCCTGCTTTGCTGTATTTCAGAGCACACTGAAGGAATCCCTTCAGATTACCACAGACAGGAAGCTGCTGTGCTTGCAACCAGTTTCTATCCTGCTTTTATCCAGAAGTTGCATCGTAATGTTGCTGGTGAATGGAGACCACAGTGATTATACTAATTTTTAAGAACAGAAGAGACAGAAAAGAAATGCTGCAGGCAAAATTCTTGCACATGAAGCGCTCTAGCCCTAAAGGTGTGATGAAAGCATAATCCTGCACATAACCCTTAGTTCTGCTGCCTAAAATAATACTCCAGGATGCTGGCAGGGGAATACTACGCTTCCTGTGAGTGTTTCAGTTCACATTCTCCCAAAAATAACACAGCGACTGTTAACACCTGCACTTTTCAACGTTTCCTTGCTAACAACAAGGAGATTAATGGGTTCCATTCAAAAGGACCTTTTTGACCTCATTTATGATGTTGAGAAACTCAGGAAATTGCTTACTAATCCAAATCTTGATAATCCCAGTATTCTTAAGGAAAAAAAATCACCACTCAGAGCATACACGCAGGAGAGCGGTTTTACCAAGATATGATAGGATCCTCAAGGCATCACAGCGGGTGGCTCTATGCATTCAAACAAAGCAGAATCACAGACTATGGGATGCAAGAAGAGGGATTCACCACCCTGCCTGCTGTTGCAAGCCTTCTACACTTAATTTGACCAAGACTTAGCACCTATTTTGGAAAGCTGAGGAAAAAGGAAGTCCAGGGTCATTTCCAGTGGCTCCAGTTCTCTCTGGCAGGATTAGACCAAGCTAATCAAGCAGCCAGATTCCATGGTGACCCAGAGACATCAGATCCTGCAGCTCCTGTTGTCTCTGCTGCCACAGCCAGGGAACTGGCATGGGAACCAGAGCTACAGGCTGGATGCTTCTGGTTAAGTTAAATCTTGCAGGTGGCATCACTTCACTCAGGGCCTCAGATTTCTGGAGGAAGTTCTTTTTCAGTTTTCCATGTACAGGTTCAGCCTTCTGCTTTTGATTTTACAGAGGACTGAAACGTATATATATTTCTTTTTAATTATTAGGAAGACAAAATGGACTGAACCACAGGAGACTGCAGAAGAGTTTGCTGAGCAAACAGCCTTTCTTGGACTCTGCAGAGTCCAGACATGCCAAAGAGATGTGTGCTTAAAAAAACATTCACCCCCTCACCCATATGAGATCTGAACATACAAGTTCAGTCAAGAGCATATACATAGGCTAGAAGAGATGCAGGAATCAAGACCTACCCAAAAGAAGGGAAAACCAAGAACGAAAACCACCCTCCAGGTTCAAAGGATGGCCAGGTATACCAGGGCTGCTTCAGGGCAGCAGCTCCTCACTTATCTCTCCCTCCCCCTCCTACCTCAGCAGATGTTCTGAGGATGGTCCTATAGAAGGATTGGCCTCAAAGGAGGAAGTTTTCCACAGCACAGAACCATTTCTGTTCTCTTTCTTGTTTTGCTACAATGCTATGGGTCTCCAGTGAAGCAAGATCGGCCACCAAAAGGAGCTTCAGCTGATAGACCTTGGCTTCCCCTGAGGATAAAAGTGGGACTTTCCTCAATGGTCACAGTAGGTCTTGGGGTGTTCAGCTGCAACCTCTTCTTTTCCCCCAATGATGAGCCAGTGACCCCTGTCCCATACCTTGATTCCTCTGTAAGAGGACTGTTCTCCTCTGAAACACACTCGTGGGGAGGGATGCTGAAAGAGAGATGAGGTACGTGGCAGCAGGCAGATACAATGGCTGAGTTAAGGCATCTTGTCTGAGTTAAGTAACTCGATCTCTCTGCTGTCAGGGCAGAAGAGCACATTCAAAGGGTGACTCCAGCCCAGAGAGATCCTGACTCTTCAGGTGGCTAAATCCGGACAATAAGCTCACAGTGCCAATATTTCCTTCCCACTTGCTCCAGTCCTCTCACTTTTGTTCCTGTTGCCTTCCTGCTATTTTATCTATGACCTCTATATGACCATTCCAGGTTCCCTTCCAAGCCTTTCTCAGTTCAGCCCAACTAGCAACTTTAATGAGCTCAAAAATTATCACCAGCTTTTGTTGGTTTAGAGAAGTTTTTCACCCTCCTGCAATGTTTAGATCTATCTCAAAAATCCCTCTGACCCAAAGTGAATCACAAACAGTGACCATTCTGCTGCATTTGCAACTTGACCAGTGTTAGCCAGCACAACAGCACTTACTTCATCCTGTAACTGTCATGCAGGGGACAGTGCTGTCAGATCACTTTTTCCAGAGTTAATTTTGCCCACAATTAGATAGTGAAAGCTCCACAGCTGAAGAGAACAGCAGCAGTTACACAGCTTTTTCCCAGTTGGGACAAGGTGAGATTTATCAGGTGTGAGAGCAGGAAATAACAATGTACCACCATTGTGGAGATTTTTACTAGTTGTACTGATCAAGTTGTTTTGTAGATACCAGGCAGGTGGGGGAGGGAGAATGATGGGATCATTTTAAACCATTTGCTTAATAGGAAGTTTTCAAGGAGTTTCAAACAATTGGGGCTGAGAAAGTACAGTGGATGTGTGTGTACACAGCGATTTGCATCTCTAACGTGAAAGGTCAAGCCATTGAGGGCCATTGTTCAGGAGACCAGGTTCCTCGGCGGACCTGCAGGAAGCAAGGAAGCATGGGGCAGAGCTAAGGCTACCTTTGCCAAAGCTGCTGCAAAAACTTTCCCAAGCCAAACTTTGTATGCTGCTTGTTTTTAAAAAAAAAGTGAATGGGTATGGCAAAAAAAAAAAAAAAAAAAGCTTCAGACAATGAACCAAGTGCATACTTTGCAAATGATAATACGCATATAACACAGGGCCTCGGTGGTTCTTGGCCTACCAGGGTGCGCTGAGTGAGAAAAGAGATAGATCCTCAGATCAGAGAGGGTTGCTCATGTCTATGCAAGCACATCCCAGATCTATCCAATGAATGATTTCCACTGGGCAATGTTTCACAGTTCACGTAAAATCCAATCACTTGGCTGAAACTATTTCAGTTGCTTTTTATACTAGTGCTACATTGCCTCTAGGAACCACTTTCCTGGTTGGTCAATGAGACCTTCTGCTCTTCACATCCTTGTGAAATATTGACATTTATTCCTATTGATGCTCTGCTTTTTCTATCTCCTCTGGCCCTGCTACGTTTCAGATCACTTATGCAATCAAATCTGCATCAGCGGTCCCTGAACATCATCAAAGCAGCCATGAAAAGATGTTTCAAATAAATCCCCAAACTTGAGTTTTCTGCGACATAATTTGAGGAGCTTAATAGTGAATTTATTTAATTTGACCTAAGTGTGAAGGGTTAGAACATAAAACAGTTCTATGAGAGGTAGAGAAGTAGTATGAGAAAATTAACAGATAACATTATATAATCTACAGCATGAAGTTTTTCAGTGCTGTCACCTGTTGTTCGATGTTGTCTTAATGTTCATCCTAATACAACATTTTCCCAGAGTTGAGCACGTTTTCATCCAGTCTGCAAAGTCAACAGTAAAGCGTATCATGAGGTCAGGCACATTGCAAGCCCACATTTCAAAGAGAAGAATTTGCACCTCACTGATCTTTACTACAGTAAAGACCTCTTTCAAAGCCCAAGAAAGCTGGAGATACCATACTCTTCAAAGGCAAGGAAAAACATGAAAAAAGGTCTAATTGATCAATGCACTAACTTCTAAGTTTATGTAGATTTCTTTATAGGTGGAACAATCTAATACTGATCTGGCAACCACAGGTTTCCTTAAGTAAGAACAAAAGGAGAAAAGATTGAAGGAAGTCTTCATATAGTGGCCACCTCATATCTACACACACTTTTACCTCAGGGAAAAGCAGAATTAGGCTCAGGTAGCTCAAATACAACTTTTTTTTTTTTTTGGGGGGGGGGGGGGGGAGGGGGGGTTGCGGACAGTGGCTGAATGCTGATGGGTTTCAAAAGCAAGAAGAGCCAGAATGAAGTAGTGGCTCCACCCTACCATGAGTAATTAAATATTTTTCAGTTATTCTAAGAAGTGAGATAGTTGATTTAGAGATCACATTCCACTCGCAATCTGTGTAGGAGAAAGCAACTTTTCCTCTGTTCATCCAACTGTCTCTGTGGGGTTCCTACTTTCTGTGGTTGCCTGGATGCCAAGCCAAACACAGTTATTCCGAAGAACAGGAGGGATTTCAAAAACCTGCCCTGCTTTCAAGCAGAATAACCATAAAGCTGTTCCTCAACATGCACAGATCATTTTGTGCTAATCAGAGAGCAAACTCCTCTGCAAAATATTATTCATGGGACTGAATATCAGCCAACTGCAAAAACATTTTCTTAGCTTGTGGATAAACAGTCATACAGTATCTGCTTAAGATAGAAAGGCCTCCACCTCCCAGCATTAATGTAATTTCACACTTTACCAAATAAAACGCCCAGAGGTTTCTGCAGGAAAATAGCAACAAATTAAAACATGCAGCAAGACAGCTTTGGCTAAACTGCTCTGGCCTTTGTTTCAATTTCTTTTCCTGATTTGATCTGAGCTACTGAATTAGGAACAGCAAAGCTGAAATTTCTTTTTTTAAAATTGAGTATTAGGGGAGGGTGATACTTAGAGAGCACAGGGCAGGGAAAGAGGCCTATCAAGGTCAAGAGAAAAAGGAGGAAAAGACTGACAAGGACTACACAGAAAAACGTGGTTTATGCCCAACAGACAACAGTTTAATCCTCTGTGTCCAACCACTGTCTCATCTTGTATTTGGATTTGAGACATGAGGGGCAGAGACCTCATAACAGACCTCAGACGGAGCCTTTGAAGGCACATGAATGTCCATGCTCAGTATCAGGAGTAATTAGCAAGCTTTCTTGCGCGGCTTAGCTAGATTTCTCATCCAGGACAAGGTCAAAGCCACACTTTCTTTCCAGAAAAGCAAGCTTATTAGTTGGTATCCTGCCAGCCATAAAGAAAGGAAGAACTTGGCCTTCGACATTAAGAGCTTTCCTAGACCACAATCCGAGCACGTAAGCAGTTGATTAGCTTTTGGCTGAACACCTTGCCTCTCCTCAAAACAGAGCCCAGTTCATCTTGTTGCAATGACTCCAGAAGAGGAGCCCAAAACCCTATCCATACTGGGCCGACACTCTGGGCAAATCCACAGCTGAGAGTCAGGTCTGAGCACTGCCAAGTTTTAGGATGGCTCAAACATGACCTTATAACACTAGCTCACCTCAGAGAGAGCGAACATCTCCATGCAGGTACATTGCATGTTCTGAGCATTTGTCACATTTCAGTTCATTTTTCACGCTGCTTTTGACATTCAGGTCAGTTAGACACCTCAAGTCCTAGAACATTTAATTACAGCTCATGCCATGATTTACTTTGTCCACTAGGACTTTGATTACATTAGGAAAGAAAAAAGATTTCATCTATGTTATCCAGTTATTCCAAGCATGATTCTTAGCCTGAAAATAAAACTGGAATTGGCTAGCAAGAGATAATATTTTTCTTCAAGACAGCCGAAGGAACCAAGAAAACTGATGTCCAGGATATCCGGAACTTGGCTGGTTCCCCTCTGTTCTCTGAGTTTGCTCACCGAATGATTTTTGTTTATTTTATAAAAAAAAAGTCTGTTCCTCTTTGACAGGTGTCCTAGAAGCAGAAAATGTGTCTTGGCTAGGGATGCTCTGTAAGGATTTAGTTCTGGGTTTCTTGTAAGGAGTAACGGGAGTTTTTATGCTAAAGGTAAAAAAAACATGCAAGACCTGTGCATGGGTAGCAGTGTGCCTTTCTATATTTAACTTAATATGTGAGCATGCATGCATACAATTTCAGGCACGAGAAAGTACTCAAGAATTGAAAAGCTACATAAAAATGGAAGCAAACTGGTAGTGAAAGTTGAAATAGGATCTTTGGAATTGTGAATTAACATAAGCACAGAAAATTCAAGTCAGATTTGCAAATGGTTGGTAATTTCAGGAGTTTCGCAGAATCAAAAATGCCAAGAACCCCAAGAGAGACAAGTAGGAAGCTGTCTAGCATTTGCCCAACTTTTATTCGGGTTTTGTTTAAAAACATTGGATTACCAGGAATTGCGTAAACTTAACTCTAAGTATTCTGCACCTTCCTCTAGGAAAAAGTTGGGCTGACTCCGCTCTAGCGGTGCGAACAGGATACCAAGAGCAGTGCTGCTCCCTTCAGCTTCCACCTCTGCCGCTTGCCACCCTGCCCCGCCGGGCAAGCCCATGCTCACAGCTGCAAGTCTCAATTCCACTTGGTGTGCTGAGACAAAAGACACCATCCAGTGGCTAGAACAACTACATGGCCTGCAGGAGGCCTCTGATCCGGGTAATTGCACGAAACCTTTTAATAAGGTGACAGTGTAAGGATGCAGCCCCAGCTCAATGCCCCTTAGAGCCAGCCTGCACACTCCTCTGACTCCACGATCAACCAGTTCAGCTCCATAAGCCAGCAAAAAACCTAACTCCTACAAAGCCAGCAGTTTCGGTTGGGTTGGCAAGGTCAGACAAGCCCGAGGGTCAGTGGAAAGGAAAAGAATGGACAACACAGCTAGGGGAAAGCAGCAAGATGGAGCGGCGATGGCAGTAACGTAGTTTTACGCTACGGAACTGCACCCACAGCATGCTGACGTTAGGTATCCCCTCTCTGAAATCATTTCTGATTTTGTTCCCTGTTACCGTAATATCAGTCAAGACACCCTGTCATTACGCAGAAACTCAATGCTTCCATGAGGGGTAAACCTTTAGAGGAGTCAATGTCTGTTATAGACAGTAAAACCCAATGAGCCAGTTATTTTTTTTTCTGCAGAGCAAGCCTTAAGAAGAAACAGCAAAGGAATGAGTCAGCAAGTGCTGGAAAAGGATATCAAATTAATAATGCAAGTCAGGGGAGGACAGAGAGTAGCTGTACAAATCATCCACATGAGTATAGGCTACAAAACTCAGTACAACAAAGCCCTAAGAGTCATGCTTAACTTTAAACATGTGTGTAAGTCCCACTCAATCAGTTGCTTAATCGCTTTAATGAATACAAATGGCCTCAAGTGTTTAAGTACTCTATTCAACATGGGTACATTAGATCCAGCACTACTGGTGGAACAGACCCCTTTGCACACCCACAAGTAGGGGTGGATCAGTATTTCTAAGCAGCAGGGGATTTTTTTGTTTGTTTGTTTTTTTAACAACAGAGACAAGTACCTTGAGTAGAGGTACTAGGACCCCTTGCAGAAGTTATTGTTGTATCTTATGTCTAATTTTCATCGTCAGACTTTGGAAGCCTTGTTTAGAAAAATAACACGGAGAGAACTTAAACTGTTTTTTTTTTAAAAAAAAAAACAAATAAGGGAAAGACTTTACTGACAATTTGCATTTCATCTCAGTTGATGTTTCATTAGATTGTCAGTGCTACAGCAGTAATTAGAAACTTAACAGGTCATACGGAGATGGTGCCTAATAGTAGGATGTACTCTATTTTTCCTAGGAAAGTCTTCTCTACTGCTGCAAAACACTGATCAGGATCCTCAGCACATCATTACACTCAGAAGAGCTATGACCAATATACTTGAAGGTATGCTTCTTGGAACCCCTCAGACTGTCAGGGTCACCTTTGGGACCTAAAAAAGTCAGAGGGATTTTCTTTAATGTAGGATGGAAGTTTTAACGATGGATGATATGAGTGAACCGGAGCTCAGCCAGCCATTTTAAGTGTACTTAGCATATTTCAGTAATGAGAGCTTTCATGCTATCCAATGTGCGTCAAGCGATCCTCTTGGCCTGGCAAGCATCCAGGCAGCAGTTCTCCTCCTCCCCTTTGAGGGTCGAGAAGAGAGAACAAGTTAGAGAGTGACATGGCAAGTCTCCAGTGCTCTCTAAATGTATTTTACTAATATGGCAATTAATACCATGGACCAGTGCCTACTTCATAAAAGCAAATTCAATATGTTGGTAAGAATGTAGAGCGCTAGTGATTTAGAAACTACTATTTCTTGGACAAGGGCATACTTAAAAAAGCATGATCTCATCAATCTGTGGTTTCTCTGCGTTTTTAGGTTGTGTATATGAGAACTCCCACACCAGATAGCAGGACGTGTAACATTGTTAACTCCATGAACCCCAGTCACATGATGGTAATTACTGAAGACCTTGTAGCAAAAAGACTAATAAATTCAGTATTAAGAGCATAGCTCCTGTTCAGTTACACACAGTACGGGGCTGAGTTTGGCCCAAACCCGTACGTGAAACGATCTTATCCTTTAAATCATCTTGATTTCTCAAGATGTTGCTGTTCATTTGTATGCCTCTGTCTACATCGCTAGGCATAGAATCATCTAGTCAAGTGTCTTCAAATGGCCCAGAAAAGCACCGAGCCCCATTGGTGCTGGCTCATAGTTCCCCAAGGCTCTTCAGATATTCAGACTTGGTAGGCTTGGAAAGGACACTTAGGTCCCCAGGAAGAGTGGCTACGTGTAGGTATTCTAGTGAGTGAAAACTGTTTGAAATGGGGAAGTGGGTAGATCAGTAAGAACAGAGTAATAAACAAACAGAAAAAGAACAGTAGGAACAGAAGTACTTTCACCATCTACTGCAAGAGATAAGATATTAAATGTTTCCCAAGGTCACACTCCTAGAGATGAACGCAGGATATCATACAAAGACTTCCTTCCACATCCTCTTCCTTCCAGAGGCACTGATAAAGTACTTCAAGGGAACCCAGAGATGTTCTTCATCCTGCTATTGCAGTGGGTCTCTCCTCTGACTGCTAGTGTAGCCGGGGCAGTCCTGGTTCCACTGACTTGTTAGCTAAATCAAGCACGGTTTGCCCCGTCGTTTGACTTGCCTGCCATGGTTAAAGCCAGCCAGCTCTTTGAAGGAGATAATAGGTCAAATGCTCCACCAGGGCAAATTGGACACTCTCCACTGCCTTAAAGATTTACATATGTATTTTTAAAATGGAGCAGTCATTAAAATGCTGCTTCACCCTGATAATTGCAATTATCCCATTCTTTCTGTGGCCCACTGTAAACAGAGAGTTCACTGTCTCATGTCTTTTGCTCTAGCAAGAGTCATCTCCATCCCAGGACTTCCTCTTTGGCAACTGGCTATCCCATCTGAATCACTACCCAGCTCTTGCTTCATCCTTAGACTCCAATGCTCTGATAACATTTATTTAGGAATATAAGCAATTAAAACCAAGATGAGACATTAAAACAATCTCAATTTAGAGTCCATCTTAAAATGATTATTTGAAGCTGATTGGGAAATGGAATTTCTGCTCTGCAGGAAATTCAAACATTTTGAAATTCCCTTTCATCACAGATTGGAATGCAACCTGAATTTGGCTTAACCCCCACATTAGTTGGGCTTTTGGCACCTGGGATTTGGAAACTGCTTAATGTCAAGCATCACTTAATCCCTAGAGAAAAGTACAAATGCCTCCAACATGAGGAGAGTAGCCTATGCTAAAATGCACTCAGAAGTACTGTCCCATTGGTTAGAATCAGAGATGGGTAGAGAACTCCCCTTTTACCCAAAATATCTAGGTGGACACAGCTACGTGTAGACCATATCAAATAGTTCAGGAATGCACAGGACAAATCCAAAGATGCAGGAGAGCAAAGAAGGTAGACTTTTACTCAGTAGAGACAGCACTTGTCAGTAAAGCAGGAGATGCGAGTCTGAGGCCTTTCTGAACTGGAAGGAGACGAAACCCATATCTCCTCTTTTTAAAGGGAGGGATTCACCCACCCATTTATACAGTAGGTCACTTTTCCTGTTGCATGTGCTGAAAGAGGAGCAGCACAGTCAGTGAGCCATGGCTCCCCCCAGCAGAAGGGGGCCACAGTTTCTATTCTCACCCCTTTGACATTACACACAAAATGAATCAGCAGTCCCTGAATCCCCTTCTGCAGCGATGAGTTCATCTGACAGAATCCAAACATAGGGGAAAAACCAGCATGATGACAATAAAATGAAACATGCCCATATTGCCCTAAAGTCCCTCATCCTAGTATAGTAGAATAGGAGATTTGGGGGGAAACAGCATGCTTATAAGTCTGATTGAACTGACATTTATGGCTAAAACCCTGCTCTGTCAGAAATCCGGTCTTTGACCAGATTCATTACCACTTTTGGTAACTAACCACTACGTCCTCCTTGTATATACAGGAAAGCAGAGACATCATTAGGATCGATGGTTATCTGTGACCAAAATTCCCAGTGTTCCACAGAGTTAAATTCATATATATATATATATATATATATATATACACACACATATATATATGTGTGTGTGTGTTCATCTGAGCAAAATGATGTGCTGCTTTCCAAGCAGGTCTCTGGAAATATCTCAAGGTAACACTGCAAAGTGTGGGAGTTTGAGGAAGAGAACAGTAGAGCTGGGCATTCCTAGCCACATAAGCCAGGTTGAGTTGCTATCTCAAGGGTGAAGAAACATGGTCTGACAAGGACCAGCTACTCCTCCTATCAAGAGGGAAGACAACTAGGGAGGAAAACAGTTACACATGCTCTTACTGGTGGACAGGAGGGGTCAGGAAGACTTCTTGTCATTCCAGCCAGCCCTGGTGCTGGCAATGATGGCACCAGGGCACAAGTGTTTTGCCAAACCCCAAATATCTTCTGGCCTAGGCAAATCCCTGCTCTTCTTGTGCCTGCAGCTATTCTTGAAAGGAGTCAGTGCTCTCTGGTTCTGTTGATGACCTTACTATAGATGTTGGGTGGCTTTTTCCCAGGTGACCCACATGTCTCCATGCCAATCTGAAAACCAGCCTGTGACATCAGGTAGTGCCACTGCACAGAGACAAAGCAGAGTAATGCTTATAGCTCCCTGTTAATGAGGCACTTCTGCACTTGTCTTCTGAGTAGGACAACTGCAGTCTGATTCATAGCCTTACCTCTCTCCTACAGCCAAAAATGCCATGAAAAGCAAGATATACCTTATTTCTTCTTAAAAATAACTAACTCTACTCCCTTCTCTGGATTCAGTGGGGGAAGTGACCCAGGCAAGCAGACTGGAAGTTGTAGCAGACCATGGTCCAGTCCCAGTGTGTGTAATGAAAGGTTCAAAATCCTACTGTGCTGCACAAGTCATCCGTTGTTGGGAGAGATCATCCTGGCTGGAGCCTTTCCTTGTCAGCACCAAATTCCCTTCAACTCCTCTGACAACTACCTCAAGGAAGTTTGCCACACCTGAGCAGGTGGGAAAGGGGGGGGGGGGTTAATGGTATGAAAGCGTTTCTGAATATGAAAGGCTCCCAAATAAGAAAATCGGAACATGGACTTCAATGCAGCAAAGCTATTAAATATATGTTTAAAGTAAAAAATGTCATTTTATTCCTTTGACTTCAGTGGGGTTTAAGCAAGGACCCTCAGACTCAACCAAGTTCAGGTCCAAATTCCTCTGACAGTGTTCCTTATGGAGTCTAGTGAAAGAAAGTGGTTGTAGTGCATGCCTCAAGAGGCAGAGGGATGATGAACTGTGATGCACATTCAGTCTAACATAAAGCTTTAAAAATCACTTGGCAGGAACTGAGTAATAAATTAAGTTGCTCAACTGAGCATGCTTTGCAACCAAATCCATTGTCTTTGGAGGGTTCAAGCCTTAACTTCCCAACTGGCCTCAGCTCTGTTGTATCTGACCAGCAGAAACTTTACACTTGATAAGTCTTCTAATATGCCAAGGAGAATTCCTCCCTCCCCTCCTGCTCTCCTCCTACCTCTTTAATGAGCATCACCATTAGCTTTAAAGTACAAAGGGAGTTCAGTTTGTAAGCCTTTGTGTTCTTTGCATGTTAGGATAGCTAAGGAGCAGTTCAAAAAGCAATCTGCCTAGAAACCACAGTTTATGAGTCCCAGAAGTTTCATTTGCTCAGGTCAGACTGAAAGCTTGGCTGAAGATACCGTAGAAATTTTTCTCTGTCAGGCAACAGAAAGCAGTACAAAGAACCCAGCTGTTAGGTCTCATAGCCCAGGCCTCTAATTAAAACAGTGGAAAATTAGATAACTTCACAAATTCATCACTGCCACCACTGGCTGTCAAAAAAAGCTCGGGGGTTACCACCCACCTTTTGTTTATGTTGCTAACTAGTGTCTCCATTGCGTGTGTGTGTGTGTGCGCGCGCGTGTGTGTGTGTATACATGCATGCAAGACAACTTTTTCCTCCCTTCCCCCCACCCCTTGCTTCCACCCACCCTGCACTTTCAGCTACTCTTTGCACCTCATTCAAGAAAACTTTTGATGAGGCTTGAAAGCAAACTGTACGCGAGGCTTGCAGCCCGAGTCGGATTTTTCAAAAGGGTTCTCTTCCTATAAGGGAAAATGAAAAAGGCCCAGTTTTATTGTTCTCAGAGGAGGAGGAAGAGGTATTATTTTTCCCAACGATACAAGATACGGCTGGTGTACTGCTTCTGAATGTCTGGCCTGGGGTCAACAAATATCACTTGTAGCTTGCGATCAACTCCTCATTAAAAAAAGAAAAAAAGAAAACCCACAAGCAAACAATACCTTTGTCCCTTAAAATAAAGGAAGAAAGACCTTGTAGTGCTAACACTTCCACAACAGCTAAAAAAGAAAGCTTCCATTCTTTCAGAAGTTAATATTTTTAATTAAACAAAAAGAGTTCAATAGCTCTCAGGACCAAGTCTGATTAAAAGAGTCTTACGTTAACCCTTAGTTTTATTCTAGAGAAAATGCTTTTTTTTCCTCTCTCTCTCCCCAGAAAACAGCAGAGAAACTCACAGCCGGGCAGCCCCACACAGCATGAGACAGCTCCTTTTCCAAAGGGTCTCCTACGGGGATTCTGCACAAGGGACCAGGGGAGCCCCAACAAGACTGCACAGCACCACGCAGACATCCACCACGTTGGATGTCTTGTAAACACCCAAGTGAGAAATAAGTTTAGAGCCAAGATCACGGATTGGTCTGGTCTGAGATTAGCTTCATTAGGGACTAAAGCAAGAGGGCAGATATTCCCATTCGCAATGAAAAACCCAAACGAGACTGCCAGCGCTGTGATTTGCTGCTTTCTCAATTACAAACACTGTTGACCTGATACCTGGAGAGCTGAGTTTACCAGCAGAACCCAAACAACTGAGGTTTGCGAGAAAAACAGGTCACTGTGGGTCCTGTCCCATATGTCCACCCTGGGGGGCTCCCCATGGCCTTTGTACTTCTCCCCTTTCGTTGCCCTGCTCCCCCTATGGAACATGCAGCTTGGAGGGGTGAAAAATGAATGGTCTTTTGATATGAATAGAGGACTGCCGACATACATACAAAAACAGAGCTGATAAAAACAGTCTCCAAGACAAAGATGGAGCATGTAGTTACTTCATGACACAAAGCACAGTTCCCCACTCTGAAGTTATCACAGTAAGCCATGGAGTATCCTTCACTTGCTAAGCAGCAGTAAGTATGAGCTTTTAATGTGGCCCAGTAATGAAAAGAAACAAAACATTTGCTTAAACCACTGCAAAGGCTGCATATAAAGCACCTATGATTGATTGCTTCAGCTGAAGGTGTTCACCTTCTAACCAAGGCAGGCTAACAGCATACCCACAGCCGGTTTCCAGCGGTTCAGCCAAAGGGAAGCAGCCCCATCCAAGGCTTGTCCGTGCACGAAGCTCACTCTTTGGGCAGCAAGCACTCACCCATCTGCCCAACAGACAGAGCTAAGGGCAGCAACGTGCCTAAGGGAAAACCCTTGCTGAAGTCACTACGACTGCGCTCAGAGCCACAGCTCACAGTGAGGACAAAACAGCCTGCGGTCAAACTGTAGGATTCCGCAATGATTTGTGCCTTTGGATTTCTATAATTGGCAAGATTTTTCTAAAAACAAAAACCATCACCACGAACCCCTCCCCATTTCTCATCAACAAAAGGTAAAGACATTGAGAAGGACGGCATTCTCTTGTCACATGTTACCTTCTAAATCTTGACTCTTCCTTTGTACTCTGACAGTAATTTCACATATAGACATGGCTGCCAAGCGAGGTTTGTTTGATGTTCTTTCCTGCCTTTGTAATGGAGTTTCCTTTTAAGAAGGAGGAGGCGGAGGGAGAGGGGATGACAGGGGCTTATAAATATGGAAAAGATGCTTTTTGGCATAAAAATCGTGTTGCATTTAAAATATCTCTATGACTCTTCTTCCCCCCCCACCTTGAACCAGCCACCTTTGGGATTGCCCACTTGGAAAAATATAACTTTAAAAAAAGCAGCACAGAAGGTAAAATCATCATCTCTGGGAAATATTCAACACACTGGGAAGGCAAGGCTGTTTCACCTAAAGAATAGCGCTTAACTCCAGAATTTTTAGCAGATTCAGTTGTGTCAGTGTTATCTCTACTCCACTGAGAGGCTAAAGGCCAGGCTTTCACTGATGAGCTTATGGCAGATGTATTCAAACAATAACTGACTCCATTACTCTCAGAAATGTCTAATCTTGATGAATTGATGCAGTCAGTAGGAAGATGTAGACCACAACATTCATACTAAGCTTTATTATTAAGATGTGGAGTGGTAGATCCTGTAATTCTCCATGGATGACAAAGCTAATGATGCAGCTTGCCAGGCTAGTAGGAGTGAATTACAGTTTAGAGGCACTGTCTTACAGCTTATAGCAGGTGAGCTCAAATTTTTGAGAGGAGTCTCCAAGGTTACACAAGATTGAAAGAGAAGGAAGCTACTGTCACCAGAAACGTGGCCACCCCTGTCCTCAAAGCCAACCTGCCTCTGTTCCCACACATGGTGCCAGAGGACCAGAGCTGTGCTGCTTTTGTAACCATTACACTGAAATGACTAATCTGAAAGAACATGTGACCATATGGACAGATCATACTTGATCTGAAGTCAACAGAGGATCTAACTGTGCTACCCTGGTGAATGAGGCCAAAGGGAATAGATGTGTTCAAAATACACTAGCCGAGATGAGATGTCTTATCCATCAGTGGCTGGTAACAGCGTTCTTCAACTTGGCTCAGTTACCTCTGTCTTTGCCTGGCTTGTCTTCATTTTCTGAAGCTTGCCCACAGAGCTAGAGCTTCTAAAAAAGCTCTACTTTCTTTTTCTAAAAGGCAGGGAAAAATGTACGTGCATTTTATTTATCCGTTTGACTGCCATCTTTAGATTCCTCTTGACACTACACAGTCTGACACATGAAAACCCACTTTGATGAATTTATATGCCTTATAAACAAAAATTAAAAAAATGTATCCAAAGCCCTGCCAATTCAAGCATATGGAAGAACAAGATGTCAAAGGATCTTTAGTAGGGACACTAGAATTTGAAACAGAAAGATCCATTTGTTGAGCTAATGAGGGATTGTTCCCTATGGTACAGTCCCCTCAGCACTAAATGACTCAAATGATAGCCCTTCCAAGACTTCCCTGGGGAAACTATTCCACAGCCTAATAGATCACACTGTCAGGAGTTTTCAGCCAGCTGTATTTCAAAGGCTATGCAAAGTGCTTGAGTGTTTGACTTGGAAACCCTTTAAACACTTTTTGACTCTCATATTTGTGATACCACAAGCATGACTTCAGCTGTTGGACCATACCGTCCAAGTGTTGTGCACCTCTGTCCTGCACATACAATCCCACACGCATGTGATTCAGCTCACACCGGTTGCTGTGCAAGGAAAGGTGGCTGCGGAAGTAAGATCTGCTGAACGTTTGATGTCCTATGGGCAACTGAAGCTCACAGAGTCCTGCATGCTTGGAAGACTTAGACTGACATGTTAGCCTAGCCTGATACTGACAAGTATCCAGGAAAAAAAATGTGTCATCACCAAGTTGCCCAGAAATGTCCAATTGAAAAAAAAATTTGTAGTTGTATTGAACAATGGTCCAGGACTTGGCTTACTTTTTTTTTTTGGGGGGGGGGGGGGGGGAGGGGGCAGGTGAAATCAGAGTTGAATGCTTTTTAAAGACAAATCTCCCAGTCTCCATTGCTTTCTTGGCCTGATGACATTGAAAAGCAGGACAGCTGAAGGTCCCAAGCCCATTTTTCCAGAGCATAGAGCCAGAGGGAGAGCTTTCTACACATTGGCAAAACTGGAGGTTTTCCCCTAGAAAGACCAGTGAGGCTCTTTGGAGGTAATCTCAAAGTAGTACCTTAAAATATCCACATAGAAGCTTGAATTAGTGGTAGGACATGGTTGTAAAACAGGTATTGAATCCAAAAAAGACAGAGGAAATCCCTCCTGCATCTAGAGAACACATACTGTTCTTTTGGCAACACAGGTTTAATGCTTCATCCACAGATACACTCTGGGATGATGTAGTCCTTGGGAGCACTTCAGAGTACACTGTAGGATTTTCAGGAGTCATTTCTGTGGAATTGTGCACAACTCCTACCCGGATGGTCCTTCCTAGGATAGGTTCACTCTCCAGATAGCAATATCAGGTCTGTATGTACGCATATACAAAGCGCAAAAGCTTGTGGATTTCTTCCTCCTTTTTAAACTGACCTTAATTTACCTTGTTCAAGCCTAGCTTTGTCCTAGAAGATTTAAACATATGATATCCCAGTTTTCTTTGAACTAGAGGTTTTGGCAAAGCTCTGAAATGTTTAGAAGCGAGCAGAAGGTAAATCATGTCTTACCCAGAGCAAGTCCCTTTTGCCATTATCTGCCTTAAAGTAATTCTTGTAGTTATCTGCCAGAATCCTGCCGTGCTAGATACTGTACAAGCACACCACGTAGAAGCAGGACCTGCCTCATTCTGAAGTTTACAATCCACTTGGGCTAAAAGTTAAATGTTCTAATTTTATACCTAAAAATAAAACAGAATAGAATGTACTCTTCTCCTGTTACTACCTCTACCACCAAGAAGAGAAATAAAAAAAAAGTTCAACCACTTAAGGATGAAACATGATAATAAACTCGAGTGAAATAAAAACCACCTAAACTGATCTAAAACTTCAAATGCATGCAAAATGCACTCATTCTTGCCAGAACTGATTTTTATGCAACTTGCACAGGGAAGTTACATAAGACATCCCTCCCTCTGTGCAGTTCACTGGGAACTAAAGATGTCACTGAAATGCCTGTGCAATTAAAGTGCAAGTGGATAGTTGAGAAATGTTTATGGGACAAACTGGTTTGAAACAAAACCTCAGAGGTATTTCTGTGCCTCCTCTGTCTCCTCCCCCCTCACCAAAGAAAAAACAAAACACAAAAGACTTTGCAGTGGTTTGAAATCCCTGCAGTGATTTGGCTAAAGTTTTTGTAGCCCATCCAGATTTTTGTAGAAGGTCACACTTCCATTGACAAAGTCAATGGGAACAAGATGAGAATTTAAGCACCACAAATGTTTGACACACTTCAAATCTGTGCAAGGGGAAATCTAAGCATTCTGACTTAAGCTGTTTCTCAGGCTAGAGACATGGGCTGATGGTCCAACAAAAATACTAGACATGACTCCTGGGAATTAAGGCTGTTCTTTAATACCTCATACACAAGTTTTTCTTCTTCTTGCTAGGTAACTTTATACCATGTAGATATGAAAGTGAGAAGCTCTGATCAATTCTGCTTTGCACAAGATGCATTGAACAGCCTCCAGGAAGCAGAAAGACCACAGAAGGATTACTGGAGATGCTGACAGCAGATAGCATTGCATTCCTTCAACCACATTAAGCTGCTTTATACCATGCCACAACTTGACAAGATATGATAATTTCATACAATAGGACATGATACCACATAGCAGTGGACGAAAGAGGAAGAAAAAAGAAGGAAAGGAAGGCTTTGTTTGGGGAAGGATTATCCGTTTCCGACAAAGGCATTCCCTCCAGCGGTTGGGTGGGTATTCAGTTGGGGAAGGGCCTGCTAAAGAAAAAGCTAGTTTAGACTATCCTCTGCACTGTTAAACACCACCGATCTAGAAGTCTTACAAGCTGCTAATGAACATCTTGTAACCAAGAGAATTAAGCTAAAGTGCAAACTGAAATTTTAATCTGTATGTCCAATCCAAACATTGTTCTGCTTTCTTAAGGGATTAGTAATTATTATGACAAATAACATTGCTTCATCCCAGTTACTTACTTTGTAATTTGCTATGAACTGCTTCCTCAGACCTCACACTGAACAAAACTGGTGGAGCAAGAGTCACTTGTAACAAGAGGCTGGAGAGTTATAGACTGGTGAGTTTGATGTCGATGCAAGAGGGAAAAAATTCAGCTTATGGACTGACTGCAATAGGGATGGCTTCATCTTATTTCATCTGCAAATTATTCCTCCACTCTTAACCCATTAAGAGTTATAGCCATTTCTAGACGGATATAATCTATAGATATGGATTAAAAATTTGGCATATTGAAAGGTCTGTATTCTAGCAACAAAGATTTCAGTTTCCTGTGGTATCTTGATTACCACAGACAAAGCCATTTAACTTCCTAGGGCAAATACTCATAGAAATATTCATTTCTAACAAACTCTCTCCACCTACCTTCACTTACAATGCATTTCTGCAATTTACTGTTACTAGAAGACCAGCTATCTGATTGAGGATTAACACTTTGGAAAGAAAGTTTCTTTTGAAACAATTTTTTCTAAAAATCAGCTAATAATCCTTTGGAAAGGCTATGAGAGCAATGCACTAGAACAGAGAATGCCTATGGCAAGTGATCTCACTAAAATGCAAGTACTCACTTAAGTGCTTTGCTGAATCAAGGCCTAAATTCCTGGCCTTTTCAGCTTGGTAACACTGACAGAGGGAAGACAAAAGGATTATTTTATAAAATGGTTTTTGGTATTTTTTCAGCCTGAGTAATAGGCCAGACTGTTAAAATCTTTTTGTGAGGAGATGGGGCCAAATACTGATAATTGATTCTTTCTTAATATTTAGAGATTCATCTTAAAAATATAAGCTTATAAAGTCCATCTTTCACATTGTCGCCAGATCTCACACTGAAATAGGTTAAGCCAGCATAACACTTCTGAGCTCTGGATGAGGTGGTACCTGTCACCTAAAATAAGGACATGTCTAGATGTTGAGGTGCTGTGAGCCAGGATTCCCATGGAAGCATGCAACTCACCGTCAGTATGTGCCAAACATTTCATGATGCTCAGGGAGACACAGCCCATGTTGTCACATATTGGTTGGACAAAAAAAAAAAATAAAAAAAAATAAAGCTACCCACAGTGCAGAGTCACAAGTACACTGCAAATCTCCTTCAAGGGGCTAGGTTGTCTGCCAGATCACGTTGAACACTGCTGTCCTTTGAGACAGATAGCTTTAAATTATCTTAGATGGGCCAACATGAGCTCTGTTCCCAAGAAGGCTCAAGTTTGTCAGCTGGCAATTCTGCCCAATTCAGGCCCTAGCAATCCAAAAGAATAAAGTACCAATGGGATAAAAAAGGTGACAAACAGAACACAAGAGTAACATGGGTTGAATCAACTCTTTTGTTACCAAAGAGGAATACACGACCCATAGGTGATAACTTTTGTAGAAATGTAGTGCTCTGTGGCTGTCTCATGAAAGCCTTTCAGCTAGGCAGGAAGATGCTCTGGCAACCCTGGCGCAGGAACCTGCTTTGGTACCTGGCAGTGCCACTGACCTGCTTTGCAATTTCAGGGCTGTCACTACCAAACTAGGAGTCTACATCAAATCGGCCTGGGCTGTATCCATAGTAGAGAGAAGGAATAAGCCCACAACACATGCTACAAGTCAGCTCTCCAAGGGCCACACCCTAACGCCATGGGAATCGCCACTATCCACCCTTTGCCTGTATTTGGGTACAGTCAACTGAGATATAGAGATATTAGACAAGATTCAGTGCAAATGCAACCTTACACTTTAATCTATGAGCAAGTGGGGCCATATTTCATGCAAGTTCCAAATCTGCTTCCAGCTAGGTAGCTGCTTCTGAAAACACGGAGTCAGCCAATAGGCCAGGCAAGGGGACTTTAGAGTGGAATTTAAGCTTTCCCATAGTGGCTTTAGGTGCCTGTACAGATCCTGGGACAGAGGTCCGATAGGGCTGAGGCTACTAGGGTTAGCTTTCACATGAGGGGGAAAAAAGCCTACATTCTTGCTAAATCATTTTTAGATCAAAGCCTAGAGTGCTGTCTAACCGGAAACAGGAACACTTACGGCTCAGATCATATTGTGCTCAGCTGGGTGCATATGCCAGCTATTGAATGGTGGTGATGAGATCCACAACATCCTCCAACTGTTCCTAGATTTCAGTACTGTCAATGCTCAATTTCAAACTTGGCTCCAGCTCTTCTAAGAAGTTTTGTCCATTGAGAGGTTGACATTATATAAATCAGAATCTCCTCATATGCACCATAACCAGAGTCAAAGCCAGCATTTGCCTCATAAGAGTGGGAATGGGGAGAAGGGGGGAAAAAAGTAATCAGTTGAATTCTTGGTATCAAGCCTAAGTGCTCTCATAGAAAGGGATTTGTTCATCACAAAAATTGAATTCACACCATTACCCTGATCTGAGAAGACAGATGACATCAGTCTCTTGGCAGGAGGTGCTTTAGAGAAGACACTAATCCATGTAGTGACATGAATATTCACTGGAGCTGTTGCTCACACCGTGTCCAAAGTTTGATCAAGGCCTGAATATGGACCTTGTCCTGGTTGACAGCAAATATGCTTTGTGGCATCTGACAAATGAGGTGATACCCTATAGATTTAAGTGCAATTGTGATATACAACATCAGCTTAAGAGTCTAAAGAGCATAGGGGATAAGGCTTGACACTAAAAGTCTAGTTGGGCTCAAAACAGCAGCATGTGCTACATACTTTCAAGATTGTCGTATCTTCATCTCTGCCTATGGGGAAAATAAATGGACATGTTGGATCAAGTCCACCTTGTTCCCTGGTGTATTTTATCATTACCTTACAGACCTAAAATTCACAAGTGAATAGATAAGTGTGATACAAAGTAGTTTTTAGAAGAAAAACACTGGATTCTAACACATTGGGTACAGTGAAGGACTCGTTTCTAACTGCTCAAGGTTAGATCTAATAGGTTTGATTCTTTTTTGTTGAGTCCTTAGCAGCTGCCAGCGCTCCAGTTTAGAAACAGCTGAGTACTCAAAATAGCTATGTATTACTGGGAATATGTTAGAAAAATCTGTTGGTTAGAATACATAGAAGATAATCACCTCTGGACCTGAGGTTCTGTCATCTTCAATCGTAACAGCCTAAGATGCATCTCATTTGTGAAAGGTCTAGTTTGGTCAGCTAGTCAGAAACAAGAGGAGGAATGGGAGACTTGTGTCTTGAATCCTAAGGAGAGGCTTCAGCAGCTGGAGTCAGGCACTGGTTTGCAGTCTTCAGACTAATCAGTGTGGTGCAGGCCAAATTTTATTGAAAAAAACAGTTCTAGATGATTTAGCCAAGCTAATAGCAGAATACCCCCCTTAGTGGTAGCAGAATAAAGAGAAGGGAGCAATGGGAGGTGACAGCTATGTAAAACATTGGCCAGGCTGGATTTTCCAAAACAGGATCCAGGTCTCCTTTCTTATCTGTATTAAAAATTGAGGATATTCAGACCCGTACGGCTTGGCTCCACTCTAATTTTAGAATAGAGTTGTTGAAAATAAATATGAAGTCACTCTTTGAAACAACATTACCATCCTAACATCTTGATGTGGAATTCATCCTGCACCTGTGCTAGCAGAAACATCTGGGGCCTTAAGTTGACTTGGGTAATCACATTTGGTGAGGCGTTCACCACATAGCAGAAGCTTAGTTTGGAAAAATGAGCCGTGAGACCTCAAATAGTCAGTGAGATGGCCCACATACCACATAGTGACATCCAAGTGACTCCCTTATCCATTTCTCCAAGCCACTTGGTCCTGATAACATCAGTCCTTACACAAGGGAACCCTTACTGACTACCAGCTATGCAGCTATTTAAACATCCACTCTGTTAAAGAACAAGCCTGGCCAATACATCACATGAACTAATAAATCTCTAAACTGTAAACATCCTCATTTGCCTCTTTCTTATTGCTACGCATACAGACTACACTTGAACAGCAGAGACTGTAAAACGTCTTCTGCTACATAAACTGAAGGCCAAGTAGGATACAGGAGAACTAGGGAATTTAGCAGGACAATAATTATGATTAACTCTGTTCTTTTCAAGGACCAGTTTTTGTAGTCTTTTCCATGATGTAACCATTGTGGAAGTGCCACGTAGCAAAGAAACCGAGTAACTATCTATTCTGTGATCACAGTCCAGACTAAAGGCAGCAGCTGTCTGCTTTGGTCATCTCTTTACACAGAATGCTTGATTCCACTTAAAATTGAGGCTTAGCAGCATTTTCATTAGTGGAATGACCACCTAGAAACTACCAGATGTGAGGCCAGATCACTGGATTAACTACTTCACTAAATCTCTGCCTTGGCAACGGAATGACGAGATTTCCATGGAGGATGAAAATTGGTCACTGTTTCAGTTTCCTTTTGGAGAAAAAATGAAGAGTATTATCTATCACCCGCCAGAGTGAACAGGGAAAACAAGAAAACAACAAAAGTAGCAGGAACTTTGTGAAATACAGGCAACCACTGTCTCTCTGAAACCATGAAGTCTGGATTTCAGTCCTGGCAGCCTGTAGGACTGCATGCTTCGGTCCCATGCCAGAAGCCATGACTCTCCTTGTGCCCATGTACGCAGCTCAACTCAGAGCAATGCTGTTAATGACTCAGCTGAGTGTTCAGAGAAGAAAGGTCGAGGGGTGTGGGGGGGGAATCTCAAAGGAGGCCTGGCCATAAGCCAGGGGCCTTAAAGTCGAAAGCACATCTTTTCCACTCTCACCCAGACCCTCAAAAAGCAATCGGCCTTCCAATCTCTTCCTCAAGACCTGGCACTTCAGAGGACCGTGAGGACGTTGAGGAGGGAAAAGCTGAAATTTATGTTTTATGAACTCAAGGAGTTCATGGCAACGTTCCCTCTTGTGGCACGTGACAAATTCTCTCTGCCCATGTGAGCTGCTCCCCACAAGCTGCCACAGGATTAGGAAGGCCTTGCCCTCTGCTAGGCTGGTGCCTCCAATTGCATCCAACTTCTCCCTGCTTGAGCCTCCGTGAACTACAAGTGTAATCTGAGAATTACCACTATTTGAGTTGGAGGTTTTCTTTCTGATGCACCCAGACTGATTAACCCAAAGTAAAGAACTAGCATGCTACCAACACTTTCTACATCTGGCACTAGAAAACACTTACTGTCCCTCCTTCTGCATGCCTTGTGTGTTTGGTTTTTGTTCAGGAGAAAAGAAGAGTTACCAAAAAATACAAATAAAAGTTTCACTCAGAGGGGCATGAAAGTAATTTGTCTGGTTTCTTACAGCTTCCAGCACAGAGAGGAGCAGCACCAAACTGTGCCAGTAGTTAAACCTTTCTCAGTACTCTGCAGCTGCGCCTTGGACTTGAATTGCTCTGGAAGTGCACTACATGTGGACATGTTTAAAAAAAGATGCTGAGATTAGGAAAACATTATTTCACTACAGGAATAACACATTTCAGCTGCCTCTGCTGCTGCTCAACCTGTCTTTTCCAGCAGAGAGAGAACTTTACAAGGAGACAAAGGAGGTGATGTCCTCAGTATCAGGTAAGGCTGCTGATACTCCCATAACTTCTTTCTCAGGGGCATCCTTATCCTAGGGAGAAGGGTGAGGGTCAGCAGTCTACACAAACAGCTCTCATTACAACAACCCCTGGTAGTTACCAATCTCTCCAGATGGTCCTCACATCAAAGCCAGGATGATCCAAGAGCAAGACTGGGACATGAATATGTAGTCACTGACATATACAAAATGTATGTCCTGAAAACCTGGCCCTTTCTTTGTACACAGTGGCCAGGTTAGCTAGCCACCCAACAAGAGCCATTTTTCTAAGTCATTAACAGAGCCTCAGAGTATGGGAGGTACTGCTTGCATGAACAGCCATCCAACTGGACAAGACCAGAAACAGATCCAAGTTAAGAAGTGCTTTCTAAGGCTATATTTTTGATCATTTGTTTTTCTGGTTTACTGGCTTTTTCTCAAAAGGGATAGTGTTTCTTGAAGGGAAGTTTCTCTTTGCAAAGTGACTTACCCGCTGGCAGTAGTACAAAGTTTTAGGAGATGAACTCATACTTCTGAGTATGATTCCTTTGCGCTGCTGAGAGCTGCTAATGAAGAGGAGCAGGGAGCAGCTAGAATGGGAGTAAGAGCCAGTTGTTCATGGAATAAAAAGCAGGGAGTGACATGGGCGATTATGGACATGATCTGCTACAAGCAGGTCAGTAAACCAGAGGAGCCAGTCATCCCTCAGCCACAGAGAGGGTTTACAGGTCCTTAGCACCACGTGAGCCTCAAAAATCCCTCCCCCCTTTGCTCATCTGCTGCCTGACTCTGAAAGAGTCTAATCTTCTCTGAGCTGCTTTGAAGTTACCCAGGGATTTAGATTTCTGCCTCTTTTAAGGCAAGGCAGAGTGCTGTGGGTGAGCTGGGCAGCAACACAACCATTTCTCCAATCCCTTAACACAGAGCAGGCACCCCAGCGTGACAGTGCTAGCAAGGTCAGTTCTTCCCCTCCTCCTCTCTCCATAAAACATCTCTTCCTGCAAGCTGGTTTTGCAAGGAAAGGGAACGAGCTCCTCTGCACGCCTTTGTACAAAGACGATTACATTCACGAGCTCATCCCAAGATGATGCAGGTGATCACCAGCAGCTTTTGAAACAGGGTCTGGCAGGAGGGACCAACCACCAGCAGGACACACCCACCTGCTCCAGCTGTCCACAAATGAAAGCCAAAAAAAGCTGGTCTATAGGTATTTCCCATTTGTGCAAGAAGCCCTAGTTAGCAGGGATGTTGAAGGGTAACTAGATTCCTGTGGTGTGTTGATGTGTTGGAAATACAGTCATGCAGAGCCAGGTAGCTTCAGAGGGTCTCTTAGACCCTCTTAGAAACCTTGTTCCATCTCAATAATTTACACCCTCTGAATTTGCTTAGCCTTGCACACAGCACCTTCTACCCCAGGAGGTTATTATACTTTGCAAAACAGAATCAGCATGTGATGTTAAGTATATTAAAAGTTAGGTTATTCAACTTACTTCTTCAAGAGAAGGAAGAAATTCAGTGTCATGCTCCATCACTTGGAGATTAAAATTGAATCCTTGGGGCCAAAGTCTGAAAAGTGCATGGCTGGTGATTTCAGTCTCCTCCTATTTTTCAGGTGTCCTAGGAAGTTTTTCACTCCCAGTAAAGTGGACCACAGCATTACAGAAAACGTTCCTTCAAAATGCCATAAAAGCATTTGAGGTTTTCTCTTCTACCAAAACACTGAAAAAAAAATCTAGCCTTCTGCTCCAAATTTCTAATCACTTGAAAAAAAATCTCACCTTGCATGGAGGCTCTTGGTTCCTGTTCCCCTCTAACCTTCAGACCTTGCCCAGCACAATGGAAGCCATCAGTAAAGGCCTGCCCATCCTCAGGCACCCAGCCAGGAGCGGATGCTGAGAAGGTTACCCAGGCTTTGTTCACATGCCATTGGTAGGGGTGTATCCTGTGGAGGGAGCAATACGAAATTCCCAGCCCAGAGCTAATCTGGAAATCTCTATCCAGGACACAAGGTTGCTGGGACCATTTGCATCTTGGAGAGGGGAAATCATGGGGCTTTTCATTGAATGTATTTCCAGGCACAGACTTAATTTTAGGGGAGAGTGGTGTCAGATGTGCATTGTCCCCATTTTTTACTCCTTATAGCAGCTTATCTTGTCTTGCATCATGAAGCATCTAGGAAGCAGCCAAGGGCACAGAGCAAGGGAGACAGGGAATAGGGAGGGGGACAGGGAGTGAGAAGGGAGACAAAAATAGTCAAGGGGAATACAAGAATATTTATAAAAATCAGAACAATAGTTTGAGAGAGCTGATAAGAACTATTTTCTACTTCCAAATCAGAGATGCAATGCTAAACCCTATCTAACATGCTCTGGGTGACCCTGCTGAGTAGGGAGGTTGGACTAGATGGTCTCCAGAGGTCCTTTCCAACCTTACCGATTTATGATTTTTTCATAAATTTCTCCTCCCCTTTCTCAAAAAGGGCAAAACCGCACAATTTTCTCCCCAGAAGAAAACTGTCCTGAAAGTAGCAGTCAAGGTGGAAGGAGTTAATGCATTTGCCTCCCAGCAGGGAATCCATCTGCCTGCAGACCTTGGCAAGGCTCATTGAGTTGGTGGTCTTAACCCAGTCCCCAGTAGGCATTTGTTCAGCTCAAAGCTCAATGCACAACGCTCCCTCCAGTCTGAAACAATTGGCAAGCGCATCTCAAAGGGTGGCCTCAATTTGTAAATAAGCAGAGCTTTGCATCCCCAGCCAGCAGTGCTGTACTTCATTGGCAAAGCTGCCTTATGCAGAGCCTTCTGGCTCCCTGCCTGGCTCTTGCAAGTGTTATCAATCCCTTGCTTCCACAAACATTAAAGAAATCAAACTTTTCTTCTTTCTCTTTCACCCTCCCTCCCCCCCCCAACCCTTTACATAGCAGCTCAGAAGGAAACAAACTTAGATCAAGGTCAGAGGCATAAAAAGTGTTTCTCATGCTCTGAGGAAATCCTAGCAGTTGGATGGTGGATGGAGTTATCTCCCAGTCCTATCTGGACACAAATTCAGAGGAAGACAGACTGGAAGGGATTTCCCAGGATCTTGCAGCGCTTCCATCTCCTCCTCGCCTCTTGCAAGACAGGTTCTCCTCTTCAAACCATTGCAGGCAGATCTCAAACTAGGTCCTACATGTGGCCACATACAGCAGCCCTTCTGTATAAGGCATGCCCATGAGTGACATTTATCCTTGCTGGACGACAATGGCAGCTCCAGTGCAAATCTACTAGGGTTGAACTCCCAAAGGCTGCATGTGGGGCAGCTCCCATGCCATATCACCAGCTGTGAGCACTTAGCTCTGCTCCAAGGGGCTTTATCCATGCAGCGAATGCAACCGGTACAACAGCACCTGTGCACAAGTTAACTGAGATGCTGAATACCATGCAGAAAGATTGTGTGAATATTTACAAGACACATGGGGGCAACTCTACTAAGTCTCAGGCAGTTGCTTGACTGAGCAAAGACAACCCCAAGGCTGCAAGTTCAGGTCTTGAGGATGAGGCAATCTCACATCAGAACTAGATCAAGAAAGGTAGCTTTGCACATAACACTCACTGCAGTCTAAGCTTTACTTAAGCATCTCTGATGATGGAAATTATTCTTTGAAAGTACATTAAACCAGGTGGAAGCATATCTAAATATACTTCATTATCAAACACATCCCTGAACAAAGCTAAGGAAAGGCTAAGCGCAACAAGGACCTTTCTCTCCAGACAGTCATAAGCTCTGGAGGAATATTTTGGTAGCAAGCTGAACAAAGGCTTTAACCATTTTTATTAGTTAGAACAATGATATCCGTTACCCTTACAGCTCTTCTCATGGGCAGAGCTAAGTTTTGACTACATCTCAGAACAAGCACAAGATCTGAACGAACGAGGAGCAACCTGTACAGTAGCACTTGGGAAATCAGGAAAGTTGGGAAGAAAAAAAAAAAAAAAGAAAAAAAAAACAACTTGCACTGGTGTTCCACATCCCCATCCAGGCACAAGACAGATTCTTCCCCCTCCTCTAAATCACCAAAGACATCCTCCCTTTTCATTTGTGTGTTTAGGCCATCCAAACAAGTCCAAAGGGGAGAAAAAGAAAAAGGATTTTAAGTTCATGTTTAAAATAACTTATGTATTTTGGAGCTCCTTCTAATTTCATCTCAGCAATGTTGTACTGCAAGCCAAGGTTTTATACATTGTGTCATCAGGGGATCACATTTACAAATAAGATTAAGAAGTGAAATAAAAATCACTCATGATGGAGATAACTCATTTGCTGGCAGAGAGAAAGGGGCTGAATTGATCTCTTGGCCCACGCACACGCTTTTCCATCTGCCAATAACACCCAGCAATTAGTCAGTGCTGCAGCACGCAGTGTTTATAGCCGAGGGTTGTAATGAAATCAACATCTCTCATGCAGGGAACTTAACCCCTCTATAGATAATCAGGGTGACAGAAATGGCCCCTATGGAGCAGAGAGGAAATGCACAGTCAAATACTGATTTTGACATACAGAAGAACATGTCTGAAACGACCCTATGTGGCTGTTGGAAAATCATGGAAAGTCCTTCTGCCATGTAGAAGTCAGGAACAGGCTGGCTATGAGATCTGGGTACAATCCCTGGGGCTGCACTGCCTGCAGCAATGACATGTTGACCCCCATTTCCTCAGCCAGGCTTCATAGACTCAGGTGAGCATCAGGCTGGCCATTACATCCCCACTTCAACTCCAAGTTAAGTTGCTTGATACAGGTACCAAGAAGGCAGAGCACACTAAACTTAAGCCACATCCTAATGATCAAGGCAGGCTTAAACTTGGCCAGGCTGAAACACAAGCAGAGGCCAGGTCTCTGTGGCCTCCACATGTGGTGAAGCCTGTGCAATGCTAAGCTGCCTCCTGCCTCTTTCATGAGGTTTTTAGACCAAGGACAAGCTTGCAATGAGTTTCAGGTGCTGCACAAGCAACATGCTCCCATTTTCTGGTGGAACAGGGCCAGCAAAAAGCACAACGCAACACCAGCAAGCTCCCTGCAACTGCATTGCCCTGCTTTGGCATCACATCCAAACTCAGCTCTCCTGCAAGCCCCACCAGCCTTCATTACATGGCAGAGCCCTTCAAGAAAGCGTCCTGCAACCAGTTTGTCTGCCAAGCATCAGCCATGAAACCTGGCTATGAGGATGGCTGAACTATCTTGACCTTACATGCCCATGCTGAGGAGGTGTTCAGGAACAGGCTAAGGTCTGGCACAATACAAACCACATCCCTTGCACAAACCATTAGGAGCTCATACCCAAGGACAGGCATGCAGCTTCAGTCAGCAGTGAGGCAGCTATAAGCACAGGTTCACAGGTTTAAACACAAATATGGAGAACTATCTAGCAGAGGTGGAGGTCCGGGACTGTGGAGAGGTGCAACCACCTCACCTAGAAGTGTTGCCGGCACTGCTGTGCAGACCCCAGGGTGCAGGGATCACATCATACACAGTGCAAACATAGGCCACGCAATCAGCTGTCACACTAGGCATAACCCATGCACCACAGCCCTGAATTGCTGGTGCAGTATAAATCATCTAGTGAAGATCCACTCCCCAGCTTTAGGTTTAGTTTTTCCTCCCTCTAATGAACCGCTTTATGCACTAGACATTTCTTCCAGCCCAGCCTTTCCTGATGGACTCTGCAAGACTTTTATAAACAAAGAAATGAGGCATGGCAGTCTGAGACCAGGAAGAAAAATATCACAACCATACCAACAACATCAACAGTTTAGAGAAAACACTTGGAGCTGTCAATACCCTGAGATGAGTGGTGAAAGTTTTGGGACATATTCCAATTTCCAGTAATAGACAGCCTGTTGGTTTGTTTGCAAAAACTTGAGGGAAACTGTGCTTCTGTTCAGCTACAATTCAGCAGTGGTTCTGACTACATGTGCATAATGACATGGGAAAGCCTAGACCAGGATAAGTGATGGCAACCACGAAAATCTGAAATTAAAGAGCTGTCTGCCAAGAGAGTTCAATAGTCTGGCTCCCTAATGCTCAGGTCTTAAAATATATCCCAGCTCTTCACAGTTGTACATTCTTAACACCAGGCTGGTCTCCGCAGGCATGGCCTGGGCATGCAAAGAAATCGAGTTTATTCTGGTAGAGGGGTCTCAACCAATGCTTTGTTTCTTCTAAATCAAATACAGGATGGAGCAGAGATCCCAGAGGGCTCTGGAATGAAGCCTTATGAACAATACTGATATCTTAACTAAGACTGGGCTTAAGGCCACACTTAAACCCAGGCTCTTCTTTGGGGCAGAGGTTTCAGTGCCCTCACATGACTGGTACAGACACACAGCCTTCAAAACACCATGGGGATCATGACCAAGACACAAATAGCCAAGCTCAACGGATAGATCTGCACACAAACCTAGGTGCCACCACTGAATATAACAGAGACAAAGAAATGAAGAAAGAAAAGCATTACTCACTCATGGATTCAGACTCAGTGCAGCCAGGAGCACAGCTGAGATGAGGAAACAGCAAAGCCCATATCACCAGCCAGAGCCCAGTTGCAGAAGGACCCAGTATGGCCAGAGCATGGTGAAAGAGGGCAGCAAGTGCTGAGCTTGTAGAAATAAAACATAGGGAGGCAAATCCCGCCTGGAGTAGCAGCAGGATTGGCTCATCCCTCTGACGGGCAGAGTGAACCACCAGGCAGGTTTGAGGCCAGTCCTTGATAAGGAGACCCAGGTGTTTCTCAGGAAGGTGATTGGGCTCAGGTGCTAGGCAAGGACCTTGAGTGCCCCTGCAGACCTGGGGAGGGAAAAGCTGCTGCAATCAGTGTGAGTTTGCGAGCTCCTCTGTGTAACCTGGATCTGCAGGGCTTCAGCAGGGTTGGTGATCCTGCTGTGCTGCCTGCCCACAGGCACGTCCTTGCCAACTCTTGCTCAGTGGGCTACGGCCACTCCAGTGCGGAGTTATCTACAGGGACTGTGCCAAATTCTGTGTCTCTATATAGCTGCTCTGCAGTTGCATGTTGCCTCTCAGCCCACCTGGCAGCAGGCATCTGAGATGGTCTGGAGAGACTTGTGGCTTCTTAGGCCACACATCTCCGAGCTTCAGCTCAGCTCCTGCAAAGTGGAGAGACTTGATTGGTCTGTGCGTGCGCGTGTGTGTATGGATGTGCACATGCAGTCCCCAGCATTCACATCATAGACATCATTTAGGGCTAGTGTTTTCAAGTGCTGTTTCCAGAAACCTGAATTCACCGGGTCTTTGGTTTGTTTGAAGGTCTGTTTATTTTAGGTTTGAAAACACAGCTCTTGTCAACAGAGGTGGACCTCCTGAGCTTATTCATCTCAAATACTCAAAATACTTCTCCAGGCAGTTTTTGTTGCTCTCAGATTTCTCCACAATCCTCCCACACCTTCTGAGCATTTGGCTTACCCTTCAAACCCTTCCCCTTTGATCTCCATATACATAAGTGTGTTAATTCAGTTAGCAATGAGCCATTCACTATCTCAAGCAAAAGTGAAAGAATAGCACAAGTAGAGTTGTGCAAAATCTGAAAGGCTTTAATGAGTTAACACTTGCAATATTTGCCTTTTCTCCTTCTCATTTGGCTTTCCCTTTATTCCATTTCTTTCATGTCTATTTTCTTACACTGCCCATCTTTCCAGATCTCTATTTTTACAGCTCATATTTATATGTGTGACATTGTCTAGCTCCCGCTGCTCTTCCCCTAAGGAGGGGAGGGAGAGGATAGATTTTTGTGGCTGATCTTTACAGTTAAGCATTGGCTATTCAAAAAGGGAAACACAAAATAAAAGAGCACAGCCATAAAAGGTGGTGTGAAAACTGATGCTGTGGGTAAAAGTGGGCTGTGTTGTGTGATAACATGAAGCCATCATGAATCCTGCCCGGGGTGTTTCAGCGGCAGGTGCTCTTGCAAGTCTCCCTCATCTCTGTGCCATCCCCGTAGCAGGGTTTCTAAGACATGGGGTTTCTAACGAGGGGTGCTCCCCATGACTCTGCTAGGAGGGAAGAGGCTTGCAGAGAGCAACAGTGAAATTGCATCTTAAACCAGCTCGGACCATAAAAACTGTCAACACCAGAAGTGCCTGGCCCAGGAGACAGCGGGAAGAGGTTTGGTAATGAAACCAAGGTGGCTGAGCTGATGACAGCTGCAGGAGAAGCCAGAGGAGAGGTGGGTTTGGGAGCGAAGGGGAAATATTTCATCTTTTCTGACTTGATGAGTTTGCATTGGCATGAGACAATGAGGAGCAGATGTCAGACGGAGATGGCAAACTACGCGGTACATTTTTACAGCAAAAATAATGACACTCTTTCAGACCACTAATGTTTTCAGTTTCTCAACAGCATTGGCTCATTTTCTTAGAAAAATCCTCCTCAGAGTTCCCAGAGAATGGGTTTCAGCCGGTACTCATCCCAGTGCTCCAGCAGCAAACCTTTCACATGGGCTGTATTTTCAGCTCCACATCTGCAGATCAGCACTCAGCCTCAAACCCGTTTCCCGGAGATAACTGGATGCTAAGCAGACGCGGAGCCATCTGCATCAATCAGAGCAAACTTACCTTGGGACCATTAAGCACAAACTTCTTCCACTGCACTTTCTCACAGCCCGAGTAACCTGCCTGTCTTTTCTTTTGCCAAAGAGCAGAGTTAGTTCCTGTATAACAGCAAATTCAGAAATACTTAGAAGACTGAGGAAGAGTTCAGCTGGGCTCATTTTTATAGTGACTGTATTCAGGATAAGGCCAGCTATAGGAAGGTTCAGAAACAGGCAATGTGCCCAACAAACATTCAAAATAATCAAGGTTGAAATCCAATGGATTTTCATCCTGTAGCTGACTGACTTTTTAATAGTTGCCCCATGACTGCAGTGTTGCTACGGTGTAACTGCTGCTTAGCAGACACCAGAGCATCCACAGAGAGCGAAAGGGAGAGATATCTGGGCTGAAGAGTGGATGTTTCAGTGTCCAGCGAGCCCCCAAATCCACTCTGAGCTTTTCCAGCAGTTAAAACATATATGTTGCCACTCATCAGTGTGGATGCTGGTGCTGAGCGGGGGCTGTGCTCAGCTCCCTCAGCAGGGACACAAAATGAGTCTCACTGTCTACCAGAGCCCTTATTTCTGCAAAACTTGGAAGAACTTCGTATCTTTGAGCCCTCTCTCTCTCTTTCCCTTTGCTAAATTTGACTGAAGTTGGCCGATGGGCTCATATATTTTTGGAGCGAGGGGTCTAAAATGTCGGCCACGCGCCGTGCACGTTGGCAGCCCTTTCCCCCTCCAGTGTCTGACCCTTTTGGCTCAGTGCATTAATGTGAACCAGGCCATGCGATGTGTTAACTCGAGAGCTGCGAGTGCAAACTCTGCAGCAGGGTAAGTTACAGGCAAACATGAGCTTAGTGCCTACCCCACTCCCCGTTTATGCACAATAAAAAAGGTACCGCCTCAATCCACGGAGAATTTTTAAATTTCTGATATTTCGAAGATATTTTGTTGCAAAAAATCTCACAGTTTTCCTTCTGTTTTATAACCAGATAGTGGGAATTCAAACTGCTTTGAACATTCAAGCTTTTAAAGACATTTTCTCACATGCACAGGCAGAGCAGCAGTTTTTCTGGTTTCCTCTACCAGGTGCTGACGTTCAAACTGTCAAGACTAACCAGCCTGGCCAAGGCACAAGCAAAGTGGGTGGGTAGTAAGTCAACAGAAAAAAACATGGCCATCAGGGAGGAAAAGAAGGAGAAAGTAAGGAAGGGAGCAGGGAAAGAGAGGAAACAAATAGGGAGGGGATTCCTGGAGGACATCCGTAGTGGTTCTCCATGCCGGTGGGCTCGGGAGCTGGAGAGCGGCACCTCCGAGGAAGGCAGCGTGTGATCACTGCCCATCACAGGGAGCTGGGGATGCCTTAATGCTCCGGAGGAGGTGGAAGGGGGTACCTGGGACACTGCCTGCCCAGGTTGTATTAGTTGGCACTTGCATGTCCCCCTGCACAGTGCTGCAGTGGGTGGCAGCAGGAGCAGCCCAGCAGCCACGGCACAAGGGAAGGCCAGGCCGTGGGAAAGGAGCAGCCACCTGGACTGGAGCTACCACAAGCTCGTGCAGCAGCTGCGATCAACGTGCTCGGAACATCAGGCTGAGCTGAAAACCCGCTATTTTTGTGGTATTTCCCATTCCCAGAAAAGCTTTCTGGTTTTGCAAGTGTTCCACTAAAAAATAACAATATCCATCCCAAGAAAACATCCCAAGCACCTCAGGGGTTTTTCTGGAGAAAACAAAGGAAAGAGGGAATTACACTGTGATGTAATCGGCTGAATTGGAATTCAGAAATCTATTTAATTCGAGGTTTTAGAAGATCTGCATTTTTCCTGGAAAGATCGTACAACTTAAGTGTCTGAACTATAGTTACCTCTTTGCAACCTGTCAGATTTTTCTCCATTAATGAAACACAGCTAAAAGATTCCAGTTCACCTTCTACAAATCTATTGTGGCATGTCCTGGAACCCAGCTCGTGTCTATAAATGCATATACTATTATCTTTACTTCCTCCTGCTTATTGGCAATGGCTAGTAATCTTTCAGTTGTGGTATGCAAAGCCAAACATGAACCAGTATTTTCCATTATGGTTGTAATTTTGGCCTGTAATTTTATCACTCAAATCTAAATCCACTTCAGAAACACCATAAACTAATTGTCACAGAATAAACTTAAACTTTTGAGTGGTTTATAAAAGTGATTTAATAAAAGGAAAATAAAAAACAAATGTTAGCCATAATATTTTTGGCAAAAAGGTCAAATATTTCTCTTTCTTTACCTCATTTGAATGCAAGAACCTACTTTAGCCTTTAAATGCAGTCACAGCAGGTTTGTTTGTCTTGGATTATGCAGTAGCAGATATAATATTTGTCCAGTGTGAGCTGTTTAAAAAGAAAAAAAAAATAGCAAGGTAAACAGACCAATTTTGTGTGCAGCAAGATATCCCCATCCTAATTTTTTTTTACAAATATCAGATGCTAAGTGCTAACAATATGACTGTGTTCTTATTACATGGTTTAAGCCTTTTTCACAGTTTGCAAAACTAAACACTTCAGAGCCCACTGTAAGTTTATGTTAGGCCATAATCTGAATGACTGCTGCTTAGCCTGCTTCACTTCATTCATATTAAGAAACAATATACAGAGGATATAAAGCGATCAACTATGTTTATACTGACAAAAAGAAAGCCGTTGCCTAACTAGTAAACAGGGAATCTGGGTCTGAACATTAACAGACTGCTGCTAATCATTTGTGAAGGGAGCTCTCTGCCGAGCTTCCCGGTGCAGGCAAGCCTGGGAAAGGCAGATGATAACACGTCTCCAAGTGAGATTTCCAGGAGTAGCCCCAAAATAACCCCTGAGTCCCATGCGCAACTCCAGACCTAAAAAAATTGCCCCACATCTCTAAAATATGCAAAGGTACTTTTTCAAAAAAAAAGAATTCATATGGATATATGAAGCTTTGCAAACAACGGCTTTGCAGGAAAAAAGAAACAAAAAAGAGCCCCCTGTTTATTCATAATAAAATATGTGCGTCGAAACTGCAGCGGGAGCCTGTTTATAATAAACCAACCAATGATATAGAGGCTGCTGTTTGGCACAGGAATGGCCTGGGAGAGTCTTGCATTACATTTCTCTCTCCCGGCGTTCATGGTATAAGGCAGAGCAGGCTGAAATTTATGTTCCCCTGGTAGTGCCGTGCTGGCTGCGCTGCTCCGGAGACAGCTCTGGCACGATCCCTCCCTTGGACTGTGCATTGCTCTTCCCTGGATTTATTACCAGAGGTTGGGGTGAGGGCAGAGGAGCATTTCTGACTTCTTTATGGTGATGGAGGCACTTGAGGAGGCCAGGCCAGACACAGATAAGTAGCCTCAGAGCCAGCTACTGACCACCACCCTCCCACCTGCGCTTTCTGTGCTAGCTTGGGTGGTGCCACAGCACCATCACTGCTGCCTCCCAGCCACATGCAGTTTGGAGAAAAAGGCAACAAATGAGAGTTACTTTCTCTTCCCCCACCCCTTTTTTTTTGGCCCTCTCCTCTTCTAGCTCAGTAAGTGCAGCAGTGTGAGTGAGAGCCCTTCTCCACAGTCCCGGCCATCCCACCATCCTTGGTGGTTCATATCTTGGTCAAAAAACGTTCAGCACCACGAACAGCCCAGGAGGGCTGTGTCAGACCCGCAGCAAGCCAAAGCGGGAAGCCCAGGCCTCACTGGAATCTTCTCTCCTGATGTCCAAGTTGTAGGAATGAAGCATCACAGGTCACTGCTCTGCTAGGTCACATTGATTGCTTCGGATGCAGCGATTTCTCCATTGCTTTCAGAGAATTGGTTGTGTCCTCCAAGTCCAGTGGTAGGAAAGCAGGTCCAAAAAAAGCAGGAAAGTGCTAGCCTCAGCCTTTGCATTCCTGATTCTTGTTCTGGAGAGCTCTCTCACCCTTTGAGCCTACTGAGAGATGTCTCTGATCACAGAAGCAAAGCTAGGCTCTGGAGGAGGCTGAACATGCGCCTCCATGAGGCTTGGTGATACCAATGCCAAGACCATGAACTGGGGATGCTGTGGGAGACCAATGCGACTCTGGAGTTACAGTGTATCTTGACCCCTACAAATTACTTCTTGATGTAACAGCCAGAAAATGCCAGAAAGCAAGGAAAGAAAAACAAGAGAAAGCAAGATTTTTCAATACTATTCGCACTGTCTGCTATCTGTTCAATTCAATATTTAACATAACGCTGTTTCACCAGGGTATCTCTCCCCAAACTCTTACAAATTCTAACACATAATTAAAAATACATGTATATACACACATATACATATATATACAGAGAAAGGAAATTATTCTTAATGGTTGGGCCATGGAAACCCCAGGGCTCTGTTCCCATCAAGATTGACAATTTATTTAGACTTCCATTTCTTTTCAGTGTTATGAATCAGTCCTTCCACCAGCATAAGTCAGAGGTACTCAGCTCTTTCCCTTGCTTTTTCTCTTTCCCTCTTTTCATTATAAGATAATAGTCAATTAAGACTCAAAGACAGCCAGAACCCTTCTACTTACTAGGGCTTCACCCACTCATGACATTATCTGGTAAGTTCCCACTCTGCTTTGCTAAGTGACCTGGAGTCTGAAGGATACTGAATCTCCCACACGACTCTTCGTGCTTCGTTCTGCATGTTTACCCTTTGCACATCGCCTGGGAGAGGGACACGGGCTGGGCTGTTGAACTTCGGGTAATAGCTCCCTGCTAGGCCGTTTTTCTCCCGGATTCCCATGAGGTTGGTGTGTCCCTGTGTCTGGGTTGCAAAAAAGCTTCCTGGAGGGAGGCGGGGAGGGAGGGGGTCACTTGTTTAAAAATAGCTTCCAGTGGGGACATTTTTTTAGGTTGTTGTTGTTTTCAAATCACTACGTTCCCACTGGTCTCGAGTTGGGTTTGAACGTTGTACAGGGGAGACTGTAGAAGATTAAAGTGGGAATTTAGGACGAAAGATATCTGGTGGAAGTGTAAGGAGGGGGGCAGCAAAGACTGATAAGCGACAAAATGGAGACGGAGAGCATCAGAGAAGCAGAGAGAGAGGAAAGGCTTCAAGAAAAATAACACAGGTGCCCACTCTTGAACCAATAGCTTCAAAACCGCAGCATGACCAAACATGCCCTGTGATCCAATTTCCTTTCATGGCCAGGTGCTTTTAGTAGCACACTGCCAACTGCAAGTGGTATTGCTGCAAATGATGCCTGGAATGAAACGAGGACAGAAAAAAAAAAAAAAAAAAAGTCAATGAAACAGAGCAGATAATTTTGCAATTTAATTTTCCATCTTCTCTAATAATGGTACCGGTGTCACGGTTGATGGATGAAACTGCTACACGCGGCCTCTCAAGATTAATTCCCCTCCTAACTTCAGCCGTGATTTTCCAGAGCAACCTCTTGGCTCCCTTTTTCAGCCTTCCCCCGGTCCCTTCCCCTCTCCCTTCCCCAGCCTTCTCTCACTTGGAAGAATGTTTTGGATCAAAGCCGACAGGGAGAATTAGGCCGGGTATAAGGGCTGACTTTCATGTTTACTGAAGAGACTCGAATCCTTTTCCTGAAGGAGAGTGCAGCTTTTATGTGGAAAACTTCGGCAAAGCAGCAATCAGACCTGAATATCTTCTGTTCCTTATCGGAAACTGCTGACTACTGCACAAATGCAGCATATCTGCTCCTTCCAGGATCTTGAAGGATCTACATTTTTTACCATCCTGCTTGGGCAGAAATCTCTGAAGCCCATTAAAAGTTACACCGTAATCTGATCTCCATATTTTCTCAAGCCAGGAGATCTGGAATTTAAAGACAAGGTTTGATCTTATCTATTTTTTATCTGATGATGCTGGCTCCACCAAATAAGATTTATCTGTAAAGAAAATAATGTAATTAATGTCCTGACTATCTAAGTCTTTATGGAGACCTCTCAGTTTTTGCTACTCAAGAGCAGTCCAATTAAGTGTAACTCTGTAAACTTAAGCAAACTAAACCCTTATCTGAGAACATGCTGCTAAATTAAATTTGTGGATTTGGTAAACCCTGTGGAAAGGGCATGGGCTTTCTTTGCTTTTTGTGTGAAGGGGACACAGAGACACAGTTCTGAACAAAATCTGAGTTTCTCTCCCCTAGCCTGGCAAGGAACGCACATACCACTAACAAGTGCTATTACTGCATTTACGTCATTGAAGAATTTTCTCCTTCTGGCATGCTCTCTGGTATCCCACAGCTGAAGGGGCTCCAGGAAAAAGCAAATTTGCTGGCCTGACAGGGGGACAAGGGTGGAATGCGGAAGCCCAGCTTGGTCACTTTGCACAAATTGTTGGAGATCTAGAAGCCAAGAACAGAAACTGCATCTGGCTTGGGGATGCATTCAGTGTCCTTCCTTCCTTGTTTCTCTGCCTTTCCCAACATGGCAGCACCCAAAGGAGCATGCCTGCGTGCCATGGCACACCTCAGATGGTGGTGGAGAGGGAAGGCTTGGTCACCCACAGATGGTGGCATGCAGCACGCAGTCCTTTTGCATCCAGCAGTGTGCATGGCTCACCCCAAGCGCATCATGCCCAATCTAACTGAATCTCACTCAGTCCACAGGGATCAAATTAATAGGATCTTGGCTTAGCAGGACAAAGCAGCCCAAAATCCAGAGGTTTGAATGCTTCCAAGCATTCCCCTCCACAGAAGCAAGGGAGATCTCCCTTAAACCGGCACCTTTCTTAGCTCTTCAGCGCTCTGGAGACCCAAGAGCTCTCAGTTGCCCCATAGTTTTTTCCCACTGGTGCTTTTCAAGCGAGATCAGCTTCTTGGTCCTGTTATACGCAAGGGGCAGGAGGCACAGAAAACTTGGATCATGTTTAGTGTCAAGACATGCCAGACCAACTGCCATCAACTGGGCAGTGACCATCCAGTGAACAGGCTCCTAATTGCTTTTAAATTTCTACCGTCATAAAAACAGTGATCAGAAGACGGTATACATACCTATTTGTTGTTATTTTCAACTAAGGTATAATTTTCTTATTTTTTAAATTTTGGAAACTTCTGGGAAATTATCATCTTCCTCCTTTTGAATCATCTCTACCTAAATCTTACTTCTCTTAAAACTTGATTTCAGAGTATGAACATTACTAGCCTTCGGTTTGCTTCTATTTTATTGCTGTTCCTCCCCATACACATTTTTCTCTATTCATGGAACATCACTAACGAAGTTCTCTCATTAAGGAAGAGGGGTTTTTTTGGTATACACTTCTTGGTATATACATCTTTTTGTTTAAAAATGGCATTGGTACTTAATAACAAATTCTGAGACCTTAATGTACAAAGACTGCAATCCTAGCTGGAAATGGTTTAAAACAACTTTTCCAGATGTGTAATGTGAGGCAAATCACAAACCCATTTTATTTACACTCACTGGGAGGAACTAACCTGAAGCTACAGTGTTGAAGAATTCATCGGTCATTGTCAATAGCCACTTCTGACCCTAGACAGAACCCATCTTTTGGCAATGGCGGATACCAAGTCTTCAGGTGATCTTCACAACAACTTCAGTTGATCTGAAGATCAACCAGAGACTTCATAGTAACTTAGGCCAGCTGAATTTGAGGGGTTGGCCATTCCTGCTATGGGAAAAGATGACCTGGGGGCATCAGAATAGGTCATGAAGGCAGTGGACAATGAAGATGCCACCCTTGCCAACACCCGAGTCTCTCTAGACCCGTATCTGGCCTTGTTCTCCTCTGATATGAACCTATTCTTCTACCTCTGATGGTGGTCAAAGCCCTCCCGGGAGGAGCAGAGCAGGAGCCCAAATCTCACAAGCGCCCGCCACACACCACCCAGGAACACATGCTCTTACAAACGCTCTCTGCCTCATAAGACATATCCAGGCCATGATGGGCCTCATCCCTTTGCTAATCAAAGCGTTTGCCCACTGTGAGCTGAGGAAATCAGTTACGTGCAGTAAAACTGAAATTTCCATTCCTTGTGTAAACACGATGTCTCTCTCCAACGGTGTCCATAAAAAAGCGGGAAAGTGCAAACTCAGCAGCTGGAATAGACTGGGTACCTCCATGCAGTGAGTGTATACCAGGTGGTCTCTGTCAGGGGAGGTGATTTATGCTAACTCTCTCCCTCTTGGGCTGCTTTTATTTAGTTAGTGGGAGTTTGACAGCCCAGAGGTCACAGACACTCCAGTCACTAGTGGTTTCTCTACTGAAATGCAGAAATGCCTTTATGGAGGGGAGGGGGAAACAGGATGGGATGGGGGAAGAAGAACTGAGCTGAATGCACGCTAGTGTCAACCACTAGAAAAACAGCAGGTCCATAAATAGTAAAGGGTTTGGAAGACGAGGGGCGATGAATAGTGCCTTAATCACAAATGAAATGTCAGAGGAGGAGGGGGAAGGGGGCTCTATTTATCCTCTCTTGCGTGAGATTTAAAACCAGGGAGACAGCGTCCTTGGGGACCTCACAATGATTTTTTTCTAGGCATCCAAGGAAGGAGCCTGTCCAGCTTTCTCACAGATTTTTTTTTCCTTTTTTTTTCTTTTTTACCATATTCAGCTAAATTTTTGGAAAATGAGTAACCATTGACAGAGTTCATGACACTGTTCCTTTCTTGCTTCTGCACTTCTCTTTGGTCTTGTGCAAGACACTTAGGATAAATCTGTGCCTCAGCTTAACCAGGCTGTAGGAGGGGGTGTGGGGAGCAGCACTGTCTGAAAAGTGCTCGGAGAGCACCGTTTGAATCATCACAAGAAAAAAGCCCAATCCCAGTTTAGCAAGGAGGAGAAGCATGTTCCTAAGGGCTCAGGCACAGCTGAGGTCCTGCACATCCCTGAGATGCAGCACCTCAGTTGTACTGTGGTGAATTAACCTGTCTCATGGTCTTATGCCTGCCCAAGCCGGAGGTGAAAGGAGTTTGCTTAAACCCAGATGGAGGAGAATCGGGTGCATGAGGTCTGCCTTGCAGAGCTCCAGTTAGTAAAACCACATGTGCTTTCAGCATCCTCCTGAAATGAAGTCCTGATCATGCTCTCCAGTTGCCCCAGAGTGCTCAGGTGATGCTCCTGTAATGGCACTTCTACACCCTCTGCACCACAGAGGATGTGGATCTGCACCAGCTCCTGTCTCCTCCTTTTAAACACAGGCACAGTTGAGTGCAGTGTTGAGTGGCAGCAGTACTCATGAGCAAATCAGTGGAACATCTCTGAAAGCCTTAATACCTAGGCTAGTTTCATTTCCTCTGAGATTCAGTCAAAGCCTGGAACCTGAGACATTGCTATGCTCTTGCTTTTCGTTTGTGGTATGCATTGCTTAAACTTTGTCTTCATTAAAAGTCCACGATTTGTGCTCTCAGCGGTACCTCCATCCCGAGCCAGGAGCAGTGCTATTAGCTTTTGTGGAGCTACTCTGGATTTACATCAAGGTGAATGAGATCAGTCCATTAGTCTCCCTGGCAAGCTCCCTGGAACATGGTTACAATTTAGTCTGGTCCCTGAAACGGTCTACTTTTGGCCAATGGCTTCTCTTTGCTAGTAGACTACATACAGAAAGATCACCGAATCCCAGTTGTCCTCCAGGGGGTCACTCTTTGATTTCATATTGGACATTTTGCTACTAGAAGAAAAATAGGGGTTTATTTTCTAGTATTCACAGTCCAGAAAATGCAGGAAACTGGTTTGGGTATTTCTTGTGTGACAGATCAGCTTCTTCATGCATCTCCTGATACAATGCTTAAGGATAATTTGACTTTCCTTAGGGAAACTCAACAGCTGGAAAACATAGAGAAGAACTATTTTTTCCCAATAAAATCTCCCCTAAAGTTCATAGAAAACAGCAGTGATCTACAAAGCACAGAATGATAATTTTGATTGGGCTGGAAAGGTTTGAAAATGCCTTCATAGGCTGATTTTTTCCCAAGGAAGAAATGTTTTTGCCTGTTCATGGAAGGAACCAGTCCGATGGGAAGGGAGTCAGACGTTACCCCAGGAGCAGTCCCTGTGCAACCAACAGAAAGACTTCAGAAGGAAGAGTAGCAGGAGGGCAGAGGAATGCTTTCTGGCTGATTTGGGCATTTTTCTCCCAGGAGTGTTGTGAAGCACCAATAAAAGGTCATAAACACTTGAAGATCTCCTGATAAAGCGGACCTTATCCGTGTAATCCCATTACAGAAGACATGCTGAATAGTCTGTATGAAATGAAGATAGGGAACAGATGAAGGGAGATCTCCTAAGCAGATATCTGCATTTTTGGAAGTAAGGGACCACTGCTGACTCTGGAAGCTAATGAGAAGCACAATGCAGAAGTAATACATTACCTTTAAGCTGCAAGAACGACTGAATTCATGGGAACAAGGGCTACTCCTCAGTCTTGGCTTACGGACATCCTTCCTGTTGATGCCAACCCAGGAGCCATGGAACTCCAAACAGACCCTAAGGAGGAAAAACTCTGCAAAATAAGCCAGCTTTGCAAATCTTATTTCAAATCAGGGACTGTGTGTTCATGCCCTGAATATTAGCCTAGAATGTCACGATTCGTCTAGTTTTGGACAGAAAAACAGTGGAAAAATATAGATCATATTGTCACAAAACACATATGTTTTATGACTCACCGAGACTCTAACTAACTGCTGTGTGATCAGTACTCCTGAAAACTACACCACTTACTAAGGTATTCAGCAGGGGCTTTGAGTTCACTATTAGCAGCCACTTAAAAAAAAAAATCTTGCCTATACATGTTTTTTGCTCAATGAGGTGTTAAATAGGAGATGTCCTTAAAACAAACTAATCCACCCAGGGGAAAATATACAAAAGAAAGGCTCTGGAATGACATTTACCGCTCCCCAGGCTCGTCAGAAACACGGCCTGTCTTCTCACTCGCCATGGCGGAGGCAGAAAAGGATGAAGCAGGAAGGTCTCCGTCTTAGCAAAACAGCTGCCGCAGACATAAAAGGCAAGTGGCAAGGTAGAGAGGTCTGACTGAGATCACAGGCACTTCTGCGGAGATAGGATCTCCAGGGAAGCGAAGACAAGGTGTGAGAACTCTGCTCTTTCTTGTATCATCGCAAGGGCCCTTTTTGAAGATAAGCCCATTTCGGCGGGGGGTGTCTTTGCACTTCAAGGGCACGCAGGAGCGCCGGCCACGGTGGGGCTGAACGCAGCCTGCGTTTCCACCTCCTCTCTGTTTGTTTTCTGATTTTTCTCCTCACTCTCGCATTCGCCCCTCATGACCCTCTCTCTCATCAGCATCACCACCACCTCCCTGCGGGGCCCTGGAGACATGGGTTAAGAGGCCTCGTGAGGGAAGGGAGTTTTAAGGAGGGATTTTGTGGAGATGGGGAGGAGATGGGCAGACGTTCAGGTGGGAGGCAAGACCAGGAGGAGGGATGACAGGGCACTCAAGAGCGCTTTGGGGCAGGCATCACCACCACAGGGGTCCTGGCTCACCTTCTAGGCACCATCACCATCCTACCAGGTACACAGATAGCTGTGTGCTGAGGCCAGAAAGGGGAACCCAAAAGCGAATCAGAGGAATACCCAGAAATGGAGCATTTTAGACAGCAGACAAGCAGTCCAGAGCCTTCACTCTTCACTAGGATCAAAAGACTTTGGCTGCAGGACCAAAAGGGAGATCTTCATCTACTGCCTCTCCATCCAAAAGGGAGCTCTTGTTTTGCAGTCTCTGTTGCTTGACCATCCTGTATTGTTCTTCAACCTTATGAACCAGTAGAAGTGAATCCTGCAAATGTTCTGCAGTCAAAAGGGTGTTGGGTTTGCTCTGAGCCCTGTGAATGGAAAGCCAGCAGGACTGAACATAACTACACTCTTCCTGCCCAAAATAGCTAGTTGTGATAAACAGTTTGGTTCAGAGGTTTTCTGGAGATTTGGGATGCATTGAAAGCAATGTTTTCATCTGTGTGTGGTGGGGCTTCGAGTTCAGCTTCCAGTGCACAAACTGCATGCCATGGTGTGTGTGGTGCCAGCAGCATCCTGAGTGGAAGTAGCACCCAAGGCCATGAAAAAGGGGGAAATCTATTAAATGTTGCACTTGTGGGATAGAGAGAAATAGATCAGAGGAAAAGCCAGAAAGAGATAAACTGCGCTGTTATGGGAGAGGACAGAGATGAGAGGCCGGAAGAGGGGGGGAATGCCAAGGTGAGGCCAGAAGAGTGGGCAGCTGGGGTGGGTAAGGAGCAGAGGTGGAGGAAGGGGTGGGTCTAGGCAACACGTTGCAAATCTCTCTACTTGTTCAATGAGTAACGTAACCACCTATCTTCCCCTCAGCTCTTCCTTCCTCTGGCTCTAATTTGTTATGATGCAGGCAGGCGAGCTCAGGGGTTCCTTAGCGGAGAGCAGGGAGCTCGGCTGCACGTGGGACCGTGCGGCGCTCGGGCTGCGGAGCACAGGCAGCCCCGGCCACAGGGCAGGGACCTGCTGGCAGCTCCTGCGAGTGTCAGGTTGTTGTACAAACATTGCCTCCTGCAAATCTCCGGCTTGGTCACCAAGTCAAGCGGTGGAGACAGTTTGCCCAGTAGTTTGACCTCTCACCTCCCCTTTACTAAATAGACCTAATTACAGCGTTTGTCTGTCATTTAAGCTACAAATGATTCCATTGAGGTCATCTGAGGGAAGCTGGAGTTCTTAGCTGTCATCTCGAGAGAGCTCAGCTAATTTTATCCTGCTGGGGAAGAAAGCCCTGTGAAATTTTGCTGGAAGGCTCACTTACAATTGCTGTTTCCTGGGAAGGATTTGGCGTCACGCTTGCTCCTCCAGAGAGCAAGGGATGCCATCATACCTTGCCACCACCCGCTCTCCCTCACAGTCCTCCTTGAGTCTCAGTGACTGCAGGGGTTATCCTAAAGGATAAATTTTGTGGGGATCATCTAAATCCTACAAATTAAATAATGTTGATAATAATAATAATAACAATAATAAGTTGGTAATTTTCTTTTCTAATACCATATTCTGCTGTTTGAAATGCCCAAATTCCCAGGGCCCTGAGCACCTTTTGTTCAACCAAAAAGAAAAGCAGAAACAAAAACCACTTTATTTTTAACTGCACTTTCTCTGCAGGTTTCAGTACTTGCAGTTCTGATTATTCTCCATTGCATGCTTCCCAGGTAAAATGCAAAATATTGGCAAAAAAGATTATACCTTGTGAGAATGCAGAGAAATCCAAACCTGTGCAGAGAGTCAAACTTAGCAACTGGCTGTGCTTTCCCTCTACCTACATACACAGCAACTTCATAATTAATTGTGGGGGGATAAATATACCTATCTCCATGCATAAGCACAGAAAACAACCTATAGATCTATCTGCATGTGCACAGAGTGGTAGAGAAGGACACACGTAGGCAAGCTATACCATGCATCTCATTTATAGCACATTTCTCTTCCCTGGGCTAGGCACATACCCTCCTTTTCAAATCCTTCCCTTCCCTAATATCACTGCAAAGGATGTTTTTCTAACTCGTCTCTTTGGCTGCACATCTCACACTCTGGCTCCTCGCTGTCACATCAGACATCGCCTACCTGTCCTCATCTCACAGCCCAGCCCCATCAGACCCTTGCCTGTCCTTCAGATTTAAGAGCTGGCCTCCAGGTCCACCAGAAATCCACCTCCATCCTTGACTTGTTCAATTTTAGCAGACAACTCCTTATTTTCTGCCTGGCTCCTCCTCTATGCATGAAGCGTCCCCTTCAGATATCTGCAAAGCATCTCCTTGGGCCCCTCCTTAGTGCTCTCCACTGCCATGGTGCCTTGAAGACAAAGTACAACATGACAGCAGCCTCGACTGTTGTTTTTCCCTCTGTGCTAACATCAACTGATCGCTTCCTCTCACTGTTCCCATCTGTCTCAACCCATCTATGGTCTCTCATTCCAGGCTCTGCTCCACCAGCCCCATCAGGCTGAGCAAGGGAGATGCAAAAGCTCCTCGCCCTCTGCTGCCTGCAAAAATCCCCGCGTTGGCCAACCACCACTGACAGAGCAGGGTCAGAGCGCTCGGCGACCTCATCGCTGCCTGTTCAGAAACCTCCCAGCAATGGCTCGGTTCAGCAGCTGGGGAAATTGGCTCTTCCCTCGCTCTGGCATGAAGGAGCTAGACGAGGCATCAGCACCCTCCTGCTCCAACCGGGAGCCCTTTGGAGAAGGGACCACTTTTCTTGTCCTGAGTTTGTGCAGCCCCAAGCACTACAGGGCTTCGGTCCCCGGCCGGGGCGAGTCAGCAGCAGGCTAAACCCAGCGAGGGCTGACTGGTCCGCAGAGCTGTGGCTGTGATCAGAGGTGAACACACGCGGCTGAGGCTTGAAACGTGAGGAGATGGTGGCGGATGCAGGCACGCTCGGCGCTCTGATTCAGTCACGTCTTTCAGCACGGCTTAGATTAAGTCCATCAAAACTAGGTCTTTTTCTCCCTCTTTTCACTCCCTCTTTCTCTGCTGACATAAAAGCACATTGCTCAAGCCATATATTATCAGCAAAAAGTGGTGTCCTTTATGTTCTGCCCGTGCAAGGTAACCCTGCAACAAGGCAAGGAAATAGCCAGGTTAATCAAGGGATTGAAAGCCTGATTGCATTTTTTCCTTCCCGCCTGGTGCAGGCAAGTCCTAGGGGTCACCTAGGGAATTATTCACGTGCCCAAGTACTTTCCATAAGCAGAGATTTGCTCAGAGCTGCTACAGAAAGTCAAAGTAAGCTTGCAATGTTATCCCAGCCGGGGGGGTAGGCGTCCCGGGGTGTTGCGGCAGCCCCAGGCTGGGTCCATTCGGCTCATCCCCCCATAAGAAAACGCAAAAATCGACTGCTGAGCTCCCAGATACCTGCAGGACTAAACCCTTCGGTTAGGAGAGAGGAGCCGGGATGAAACGCATCCGTTAATCACTATTTGCCAATGGGACTTTTTCATGTGCATGTTACAGCAGCAGGAAAATAGAGAAGTAAGTAACTTTATCATTACCCTGTTACAATATTTAAATAAACATAATTTCTTATGCTCACAGGACATTTTAGTGAAAAAGTGAATGTTACTACAGGTGCTTAAAGTGCTCTTTAAGCTCTTTAAGTGCTTTATAAGAAAAATCTTATATCAGTATGCAGGTTGAAAACATACAGAGAGAGACAGCAAATATTTTAATAACATCCTCTTTAGTTCCTTCACTGACAGACGCCTCCATTTCGTTAGAGTAAAGGCAGTGTTAATAACGCTGAAACACAGTCTTCAAGTTCATAGCTGTTCATGTGGAACAACGATTATCTCCTTTTCCTTTCAATCTGAATGTTTTTCTTGCCCCTCGGATCTTGTCTCCTCCCCACGTCAGCTCCATCACCCTCAGGCAAAGTGTCGTGGGGCGTTCGTCAAGGGAGGGTGGCAACGGCCACGTTCTCACTTTCCTTCTTAACGAGATGACGGGTTTTGTTTAGCTTCTGGCATCTCCACGTTGACAAAAGACTGGATCCCATCCAACGCGTTTTGGTGCTGTGTTTGGAGAGATGCTAGAGGAGGTATTAACACCTCCCAGGGCTGGAATGGGGAAAAAGAAGCATAAAAAATGTTACCTGGCACTTAAAAAAAAAGAAAAAAAGAGCGTTGCAACATTTTACGTTCTTAGCACACTTCCTTTTAGCTCAAAACCAGTCTCGTTGAGTGTGCATGTTTACCTGCAGCCACCGTAAGGAGATGGCCCTGACGACAGCAGCTCTTCAGGCTTGGACCCAAGTTAGTGTTTGCTGCTGAAAGGCATGCGGAGGTCATTTGCGGAGACACGTCACCGTGGGATCATCGAGTACCAAACTCCACCGGGAGCCAAAAAGCCCAACCCAGCCAGGGACCGTTGTGTTTCGTTGATCTGTACTGAGAATATCCGAAATCAACTCAAGGCATGCTTTTCAGGAAAAATAAATATCTATGGGAGAGAATTGTCCAAAAAATGTAATAGAATAAAATAAAGAGCATGGTGGAGTCTTTGAGCCAAGCAGTGGGAGCGCTGACCTCCCGCTGTCTGTGTACCCTTCCTGAATAAATATTTCTGTCATGCACAGATAAAAGATTATTTTTATAACAAAATTAGCTTCTTTCCACCACACCACTGGTTTTGCTCTCTAGGCATAATACAGAATTTCAGTTGTGCTGCGCTGAACACGTGAGTGGAAATGTCCTGATGCCCAAAAATTAATAGAGCCACCGGAGAAGAAAGAAGGTGGGAAAGATTATCCGTATTTTTTTTTCTACCTCTCATAAATCTAGCTGACCACTGCAATAGCCCAGTCTTGTGTTTGCCTCTGGTCCTGGCGCTGGTCTAAAGCTGCTGCTGGGTGCAGAGCTAGCCCTGAAGCTCACCTGCCCTGTGTGCTTTAGGATAGATTTCACACCTGGATGTTATTTTTTTTTTCCTCCAATCTGATGGTGAAAAATGGTCCCACAGCAGACCCAAACGAGCATCCCCAGATATAATCAGTATTTAATGCTAATGTCATCCTGGGGACATGATGGAGGAAAGGACATACAAAGAGGCTAACGTGCTCTGGACAGCCCTTCGGCCAGAATGTCCTTTGCCACCAGATATTTCTTTGGCAAACAATTTTCCAATAATAGGAGATGAACCAGCCCTGGAAATAAAGTCAGTTAAAGCTACGTCTTTACAGCAATATTGGGCATCCCTGACACATTTGAGGACAGAGGTTTTTACCACTGTGCGTTATGCATGTGTTCGGGGAGGAAGAGTAGGGATAAAGTTGTCCGAGCCACTCTACCTCCTTTCAGTCAACAATACAGCACTGGAAATACAGTCAGATTCCTTTCCTCTGCAAAGAGAAGACTGAAAAACAACAGAAAACACATTAAAAGCTGAAGCGGAGGATGCTGGCTGTTCAACATCCCAGTCTGAAAATGCAGACCGTCTCCAGAGGAAGTTGGTGAATGTTACCGCTCCAGTCGCTGGCTCTGATTTATAGATTGTTCCATCTGAAGACCATTTATCCCATTTCCTCATGATTGTCTCCTCCTAGCCGTGTATTAATTAGATCCAGCTATTAGCCATATACCTCCAGTTTCTTGAAGATTGTGCTTGGGATACTTTTTAGGTTAGATTCATGTTCTTTTAAACTCCCTTCACCTTTAAATTTTTTTTACGAGCCTGAGAGGCAACAAAACCCATCGCTGTTTCCACACACGCACATCCCCACATGCATGGTGGTCACCCATAGTGGCTTCTGCGGCTTTTCCTTAGTTAAATAAATGCCGTTCCCTCAACATTTGATGTGTTCCCAGTGGCAGAGTGAGGTAACGTTGTTTTGTTATCTAAAACAACTGACGAGCTTTTTAAGGGATGACCTCCATGTGTCTGTGTATATATAGGCACACACCCGCACATGCAAGCAGAAACACACATAAAAGACCCTGTTACGAGTTTCAAATTTAGGTAAACCTCCTGTAGACCTCATTAAGGTTTGGCCTGGACTTGGCTCCAAGGTTCAAACTCCATCTGCTGCCCTCAAAAGATCTTTGTTAACCATGTTTTCATGTCAGGGGTCTGAGAAAAGCTGTTATATATAAATAATTTTGGCCCTGGGCTGCTCCCGTTCTCCTTTTTGAGGGTTGGTAACTCGGGAGCAAAGTGGGGCACGCTGGTGGCTGCCGGGAGCTGTGCCGTGGCTGCAGCAACACGTCCTTGCAGAGGAGCCTCTCTCTGCCTCGGCCTCCAGTGCTGCCCTTAAGGATTTGCACATGGTGTTTGCTCTCCTTGAAGCCTTTTGCTCACTCAGATTCAGCACAGAGGACAAATCCCAGGAAAAAAAAAAAAAAAAAAAAAAAAAAAAGAAAGAAAAAAGAAAAAGGAAGAAGGAAGAAGAAACCAGATAATTTGCCAGATTGCAAAATCACAACTGGTTCGGACCTGCTTGTTGGCCTCTTCTCCTCCTTCTCATCCCCCTGCCTTATCTCTCCCTCTGCCCTTTCCCTTCCCCTTTCAACCACAAGGAGCAACAATATCATCATTTATCACTGTCTTGGGGGCATTCGGGTCTCTCCCTTCATCCCTTTTAAAACACCCCAGGCGAACAGCCCGGACCTCCCGCTTTTCCCGACGCGAGCCCCTCCAGGGTGGCCGGCGGCGAGACCGCCGGGAGCCTCGCCGGAGCCTCGCCGGAGCCTCGCCGGAGCATCGCCGGAGCCCGGCGTCGGGCAGAGCTGCGCCCGGCGCCTCGCCGGCCCGCGGGCCCCGCGCCCCCGTGCCGTGCACCACTGCTCTCTTCTGGATCGCGCGGGAATAGGCTTCCTCCCGCCGGCCCGCTCTGCTCCCTTGCAATTTATATGAGCTGCAAGATTTTCTTTAGGTTAAGAGCTGGAGATAAAGCGATAAGAGCATGACACTGAGCTCTGCTTTTTAGCCCACAGTAACTAAAACCGATGACCCCCCCCTTCCCTGCCAAAAAAATGATACTCCGCTTTAAATCACCAGCGCATCGCGTTTCGTAATAATCTGACTTCTAATCTCCCACTTTGCAGCAAGGGGGGGGGGCAAAAATCTCTCTGTGGTATTTTGGTTACAGCCTTTAATTAGGTTGGTTCCACCATTATTGGGTTTGAAAAATAAAACTTGATTTCATAACGAAGAGTGAAACCACAGACAAGATGGTGTTGTAATTGGAATCAAGGAGATAAGGAAGAAAGCAATCCCAGATGCGCTGCGGGGCGGCGGCGGTGGAGGGGAGCAAGGCTTCGAATCGGGTTTAAACAGATGTTCCGATGTCTGGGCTTTGCCAAACATTTCGTATCCAAAATGTCCGGGGTTTTTATATCAACCTTGTCTCCTCAGATGGGAAAAACCTGTTGCGATCAAATAAAAGCATCAACCTGCCTCTCTACTGCAATGTGAACCCGAGGCTTTTTATTTTGTCTTATTTTAGTTTTGAAGGATTTCACTTAACTCGTTTGATTTTTGTCTTACGGTTGCAGGTTTTTATCTCAGAAGAGTGGCCCAAAATTTCTGGGGTGCAGCAGGAGCGCTGCTCTCTCTGCTACTCGCAGCTGATGGCAGCAAAAGTAGCAGGAAATGGAGAAAGACAAAAAAAAAGAGGCTCTCCTCGCCGGGCTGCAAACCCGCAAGCGATAAGGGCTCGTTATCATGCAGTTCCAGGGAGGCTCAGATAAGGTTGTGCCTGATTTCATAAGCTCCAGGCTGAACCTCCAGAGGAGAAGCCTCTATTTTTGTAATTGCGCCAGGGGAAAGGGGAGAGAATTAGCAATTTCATTAATTTCATGTAACGTACTCAGTAATTTAATATACGTATTAATTTATTTCTATAACCCCGAGATTAAAAGATCATCCGATAACTAGCGGCTACCCTGCGCTCCCTTGTCGCCACGCACGGCTGCGGAGACGGGCACAGCTCGGGGCGGGTGGGGGGAAATCTCCCATCCGAGGGATTTTTCTGCTCAAGCCCTTGGTGTCGCTCCCAGGCTGACAGCTCCTGGCCGGATTCGGCTTTTCAGCCTCCCCTTCCCGCATCCCTCCCCTGGTCTGAAATGAAAGAAAGTTTATCGCCCAGGCTAGGACTGTCAAGGAAGATGGAGGAAGGGTTTTAACCTTCCAAACGGGATTTAGGAGGCAGAGAGGGCAGAGCCCTGCTCAGAGCGGCGATACGAGGACCGTATAAAGTGAAATGCAATGGCCCTAGATTTTCTTTCTTTGCACCCTTAAAAATCCTCTTGATAACGCTAGCTAATCTAACGCTGGAATATTTAATTCACTTCTATCATCTATGCATAGCGCATATCACGCAAACATATTTATACGTACATGAATACCTATATACACATAAGTGCAGCTACAAGCCAATTTATTAATTTATCAAAGCATTATGGTGAAGACAAATCAGGAATGGTAAAAGCAAACGCAGGCTAGAAATGAAAATTTGCCTGCATGCTGGCATCACAGTTCACAAAAGAGCCAGGTTTTGTTCACTGCTTCATCCCTGTCTGAATATTTGAGCATTATCATCTCCTCATCCTTAATGTTGTTGTCTCTAAAATAGTAATAACTGCCGTTGCCTGCCCCAACGCTTAGTTTACAGAGCCATGCGCTACAGCTCACCCCTTTTCTGCTCAAAATGCAGCATTTCTATTTCAGATCATGTCTCCCTGCAAATCAAAACTGAAATAACCCAGCAGCCCTAAATGCATTTCTAATTTCCTTCGAAGAAACCATTTTGCTACGTCTGGAAAGCATGTAGGTAATTCTAAGGAGAAGGTTAGGGAGGAAGAGTTATCTAGATGCTTCATGATCTCTTAAATTTGTATTCGTCATAAGACTATCTCCCTTCTGTTATTTTTTCATCCCCTCTTGTTTTCCCTACTCAGATTCCTACAACCCATGCGATCTTCCTTCACCTGTGTCCAGCGGCAGCTAAAAAAGTCCCTGCTTTTCCGAGGGAGATCCGTGGCATCACCGCGATGCAAAGGCACACGCAAAGCGCCAGAGAAAGCGCCCACAGTTAGAGTAGAAAAGTCCACCGAGAAGGGGGAAAGCCGCGCTCGGGAGCACCTCGCACCGCAGGGGTGCAAGCTGGGTGGGCGCGCTTCCTCTTGAATTCTTCGCCGCCCTGGCAGGACGCGAACGGCGCGTCAGAGGGAACCGGAAAGACAAATCGCTCCTTCATTTGCAATCAAGCCCAAATTAGAAGGGCAAATCCAAAAGTATAGAGCATAAATTAATAAAAGCAGGACTAGGACTCTCAAGCAAATGCATGACACTGACATTTCATTTAGCTGTTGAACTTAATTAAAAAGCAAGCTTAATCAGGAAGCTGTTCCAAACACACGGAAATCAATGAATCTCTTTCTGTAGAGTTTGGTCAAAGTCCATTATTTTTAGAGAGCAGATATTCACATTCTTGGGATAGATGGACCTCGTGGTGTGACATAATTTCTCAAAATTTGCAAAAAAAGGAGCAGTTTGCTTTGTGCTATGCTTAATTTACAAAGGCATTTGGAGAGACTGAAGACACGCTGCTTGTGTCTCACGCGTTTTAACATGCAGTGCACAATTATGCCTGGGAAAAGCTAATTTTTGAAAAGAGGAATAAAAATAAACCTGCACACCGCAAGCAAGCACGCAGGCAGCAGAAGAAACAGCACAGCCAAATCTCATAGTGGGACGACTGCAGAAAGCGGATTTGCAGAGACACAGAAAATAAAGATCACCTGGGCAAAGAGTGTGATGGGCATGTTAAAAAAACGACCCTCACACTTGGGGACTTTGGGCCAAAAGGTTGGCTGGGCTCAAGTGTGCAGTAATTATAGACACTAAGGTTGTGGAGGGGAAGGAAACAAGGCTCTATCCAAGTTGCATGTTAATAAATACGCAGGAGGTTATTCTCCTGTTTGAATGCATAAATCTTCCGTGCGCGGTCCGTGTGCGTCTGGAATGCGAGGAGCTGGGCTGAGCCAAAGCAAGTCCTGTCCAAATTTCACTACTTTCCAAATGATGCCTCATTTATTAGTGTAGGCAGCTCCGAGTCTCCGGGGATTAACGTCTTGGCCGCCCAGAAAGATTAGATTGGAGATCAGGAGGAGCCCCGGAGTCTGAAGCTAGAAGCGCTTCATTCAACAACAGCAGAAACTTCAGACACAGAAAAACTTTCCTTTTTCGCCATTCGCTCCCATCAAACGGCTGCGCTGAACGCTTCTGAAACTCTCCCAGCGTGAAGGATTCACACCCAAATAAATACTGGCCACTCTTTTCACACCAGTTGCGAGGTGGCCAGCCAGCACTTGAATTCAAGTGCAACTCAGTGTCGTAAGATGTTACCATTATCCCCCTCCAAGATATTTTTTCCTAAGCACCGTTTGTCACAATCATTTGATATATTTTGCAAAGAAATCTTTAGCCTTGCAAATATTTCAGCAGAAGAACAACTCCACTGACTTCAGCCAGGTAATAGAATTAAAATTAAACAGATATGCAGGAGCAGGGTTTAAATAAGGCAGAAGGAATATTTTCTCCACGTAATTTGCTCATTGGATTTCACCCTCGCCTGTTCCTGGAGTGATCACAGCGAGCTGCGGTTTCTCCAGACATCGCCAAGCTGATCACACCAAGCCAGTGACCGTCTCCCGCCGTTCCTCTCCCTTTTGTCTCGGCACAAATATCCAAACCGGTGATGGGGCCGCTGAGCTGTAAGGTCTTTCCCTGCTGAGCCAAACGCAAGTGTGGCTCAGCCACACGTCCTCCTCCCCACCAATGTCACATTTGGTTTTGGTGGATCTTCCACAGCTGAAATTTGCTTTGCACACACTTTTTTTTTTTTTTTTTTTTGACTTGGTTACTGAATCCAAAATCAACTGTATGAACCACGAGACCGTGTTGCCTCCCTGCCGAGAAGCTTCCTGGCATGCAACAGAGCAAGGAAAGAGTTAATAGCTCTGTTTGCAACCAAAAGGAAAGAATCTCCACTTAGACCTTCCTGGAAGGAACTCGGGCCCAGGTGCCATTAGCTAGCTAGATATATATATCTGTATCTGAAGTACCTTGGTGCAGAGAGTGGGTCAAATGCAGCATTCTGCGCGCAGATCTCTTGACTTACAGCAGATAGCAACATAACAGGAAATTAATAATGCTGAACTTATACATTACCAGACCAACCATAAACTCAATCTCATCCCATAATTGCAAGAAAACTTATCCTACTCCTTGTTTAATGTTCAAACTTAGCTGGAAGACACTAAGCGTAATTGTATGTTATAGATACACCAACTTATTAGCAGCGACTTAGGGCTAAAACCTTTTCCTCTCCTTTTTTTTTTTTTTAATCTGCATAGGAGGGACAGGAAGGGGGGCCGCAGGCAGAAGACGGCTGCTCGCTCCCCTGGCAGTGCCATCTGAAACCAATTGCACCGAACCAAATTTCTGGAAGCCGCATAGTTTATTGGTCGCTGTGGGACCCTCCTCGAAAGCGGAAGAGAAATTGCCGTAAAATCTTTACGAAGAATTCCATAAAACCTCGCTGTATCTTGAGAGCATCCTGCTCGGCGAGAGGGGCGTTTCAGAGGCGCAGCTCGGAGGCCAGCAGGAGCCCGATACCTCCCCGTCGTCCGAGCCAACCTCGCCGGCGGGAGCAAGCGCCCGGGAGCAAACCCTCCGCACGCTCCCCGTCCTCCTGGCAATTATTATTCTCTCCCCAGGGGCAAAAGCAGTAAAAAGCAATATATTCCTGCGCGTGGGCCATCCCAGTCCGCAGTCCGGGGTAACTTCAGCCCTACGGGGAGAAGCTAATAGCCACGGTCGGGAGCTGGGCATGGATCTCCCTTGGCTGCCCCTGGGGCAGGGAAGGGTTTTGCAAAGCAGCATCTCCCAGTAGCCTTCCTATGTCCTAAACCCCACCTTCACACACATTTTAGGGCGCCAAAAGATACTTTCCAACCCATCTCTGGAGCGGCAGGAAGAGAAATCCCCTCTGCATTCCCCGGTGGGTTCTGGCATCCTCTTCCGGGCGCCAAAACTCCTGGGAAGCCCCAGGGATTGGGCTGGGGGAAAGAGGGACGGGCACGCAGCCCGGCGGCTCCCTTCTGGGTGAGCGGTAAACCAGCGCCGAGGGGATACGTGCGTACGTGTGCTGCTGCACGCTGCTCCATGCCCCAGAATAGGACTGGAGAGCTAAAAAAAAAAAAAAAAAAAAAAAAGAAAAAAAAGGATTTTTTGATATTTTTCCTGCTAATTTCAGGAAGCCGTCCCAAATTTCCATTGCAAGGGAGCCCGCTCCCATGCACCCGGGAGAGGAAGTTTAAAACGGATTGTTTGTCCCCAGTCGCACACATACGCGGCGGCACAGAGGAGGAAGGCACTGGATACCATATAATAAGGCAACTGGGAAAGGGAAAAGAAGTAGCAACATTGTTGGCCATTAATAGCTCTCTTCGGCCTGAAATGCAGGTCCGTAATTGTTAACAAACTCTAATAGAAACAATCAGACCCTCGAGCAATGACAGAAGAGCAGCATCAGAAGGGCCAGGTCTAAATTTACATCTCCCTTTTTACTAGAAAGTGTTTTTGCAATGGGAACCCTTTCAACATTGTTTAAGGACAAGTTCTATTTAGTCTCCAGCAGGAAAAGCAGGTCCTAGGATTTCCTTACGAATTACAAATAGATCCCACCAGTCCAAATTCCAGGCGAATATGCAGATCCAGCCCTCAGCCAGGCTGCAGGAGGAGTCATTTGGCACTGGATTTAGGCCCGAGCATAATTAAGGATGACATTCTTCACACGCGCCTTTCAGGCAGATTGTATTTGGATTTTTTTTTTTTCTTATGAGTACTCTGGAGAATTAGGACATTTTTGGATGGAAATAAAGAAAAGAGGAGGGAGGAGGAAAGGCGACCTGGGTGTTAAGTGATAAGCAATTGAACTGCAGCTATTTTCAAGCTCTTTAGAGCAAAGGCTCTTAGAAACACGGCGGAGGTGGGCGATTCTGGTGCCAGGCTCCAGGCTGGACCACGCCGCTGCATTTAGCACCCCGGGGCAGCAAGAAGCAGGTTCTCAGGGGGAATCACATCTCCTCCCTCCCCGGTGAGAAAACCGCGGCGAGACCGTGCTTTCTCTTGGGGGAGCAGCGTGGATTCAGTTAAATCCGCAATGCCTCCGACCCGGGATCTGGAGCAGGGAGGTCCGCTCTAGCCAGAATTAGTACTTCTTGGTTTGGAGGGAAAAAAAAAAAAAAAAAAAAAGAACGGTGGCGCATTTTTTTGGCAGAGCAGCTCCAAACCCCTAACGGTGGCATCGGCCGCTTGAGGCAGCCCGAAACGCAGCTCGCCGAGGGCTGCGCCTTGCGCTGCACCTTGCGGAGGCATCTGACGGCGGGCAGAGGATGCACAGCCATGTGCGATTCTCGTCGGCTCGGATCCTGGGGGAAAGGCGCGCGGTGATTTATCTGCGCCGGTGTTTTCAAGGTATCCTTCCTATTGTTCGCGGGCCGCCGCGAGCTTGGACGGCAGGCGGAGGGGTCAGAGCCAAGGCGGAGAACAGAGATTTGCCGAGATCACGCAATGCTCCAGGCCGGGGCTGGAGTAAACAGAATCTCCTTAAAGGTCACATCTTCGGGCTCCCGCTGCAACTGCCAAAGGAAACTGCAATCATTTTTCAGTCCTTTAAATGCCAGACTAAAAAGTACTCAGTCGCAATTTTCCTACATGTTCCTGGTTTGTGAGGAGACTGCTTAGGAGTCATTTCCTTGCCAAGAAAAGCTTCTCTTTCCTCCTGAACCCGGAATAGACCCAGGCAGCCCTTCGCGGAGTTAGGGGTCAGGGCGCACGGCTCCGCCGGGCACCCCAAAGCCGGGGCCATTGGACCCACCGAAACTCTTTCTATCACCCTCAAACGACTGCATCACCTCTATCCGCGCGGCAAGAGGGGTCAGCTCCAGGCCGAGAAATTGTAGTATCTCTCCGGGCACAGAAGTCATTAATTGCATCTCTTTTCTCCTCTCCTAAGCTGTCTGTGAAATACCTTACATTTCTCACGATTGCTTCCCACCCCCAGCAACGACGGTGTTCGTAAAACCGCTCTTCACCCCTTATTTAAGGCAGGGACTCGGGTCTGCCCTTGTTGCCCAAACTCAGGTCGCCTGCTAGAGGCTCCAGCCTAACCGGCTCGGGTGCGTTGCCAATTTGCGAGCTTAAGTGCGACGCAGCGTGAGTTAAGTGTTGTCAAACCTGGCACGAAAGTCCCCCCTCCGTCGGAACGGCCTCAAATGAATAGCCACTGTGTTTACCGGGAACCACCCGCCACACTGCTTCTCCGCTACCCGCAGCTCCAACGCGTGTCAATAAAAATCTCTGGGTTTCATTAGGCAGCCCTGCCTGGATACATAAATAATAAGGCTGTTGTCAGATCTCCCCGTGGTGTGTAAGGGCAGATCTGGAAACCTGAAGGCCACGACCTTCGTGTTTCTCAGCAGGGACTGAAACGCCCTCGGAGCCAAAGTAGTGGGAAAATGAGAGTCTGTGTTATGCTTTAACATGAGCCTGACAGGCAAATGCAATTTCTCAGAGTTCACTCGAGTGAACGCTGATCTGTTTTACAATCTCACGCATTGAACGCCGGCCCAGCTGCAGCTAATGCGCTGCGGCCGAGGAGGGGATTTCGGCGTGGGTAACTTCCCCCTGGAGGCGGTCGGGGCTTGGAAGAGAGCGCGGGATTACGTGGTGGCTTAGAGACGCTTTGTCGTCGGAGGCCAAAAGCGATGGTCTCGCCCGGGCCAAGGAATGAGGAAGAGTCAGAAAAAAAAAAAAAAAAATCCCAAACTTCAGCTCAGCGCGCTGAGCGTATTCCCTAGGCTCAGAACAGCGCCGGGGCAGAGCCAGGAGTCCTCACCACGGGGTAAAATCTCAGCAGGCCGGTGCAGAGCTGCTGCCGAAGGCCAGCGCTGAGCATCGCTCTGCTGTTGGGGACCGGCAATAGCGGCGGGGGGAGGATGACGCGCTCTTCCTCTGACCTCCAGCCCCTTCCTTCTTGCAGCCCTTGCCAGGAAATCCCGGCTTTCTCCTACGGGGAGCTCTGCCGAGCCGCCCGGGAAGCATCCGGGCGCGGGCACGCTGCAGCCTCCCTCGGGAATTGCCCTCGAGGGCAATTCCACGCTCTTCCCTCGTCCCCGCGACTCGAGGTCGGGCGGCCCCCGGGACGTCAGCAGCCCTGCGCAGGGAGACGAGGCGGCCAGCGCGCGCGGCCGAGCGCGGCCCCCGGCCCGGCGGGCAGAGCCAGCCCGGCGGTCGCCGGCGGACCCAGCCGAGATGCTTCCGGAGTGCGGCTGCAGGCTGCGTCCCGCCGGCCGCCTCGCCGCGCGAAGCCCCGGGCGGCGGCGGGGCGCTCGGCCGCCTCGGCGCCGCCGGACGGGTTCACGGGAGCCGCACGCGCGCGGGACGGTCCCGGCAGCGCGCCGCGCCGGCGTTGCGTGCCGTGCCGTGCCGTGCCGCGCCGCGCCGCGCCGCGCCGCCGCGGCCCCGGCCCTGTGTGGTCCGCAGGGGGGTGCGTGTGTGGTCCTGCAAAGCCCTGCTCATCTGTCCAAAGGCTGCTAACTGCCTGCTGAATGACCACGGCTGTTTACTTTAGCTCTGTCTGCACCAACTGAACTCTGATCGCTGCCTTCCTCCAGCTGGGCCGGCTCAGGACCCCAAAGCGAGCGAGAGCCGGCGAGAGAGCTGTGTGTGAGGCTCCAAAAAAAGAATAGGCTGCAAATGGACTGCAGTGTAAATCATGGCGAACAATTTATGGGCCATTTTCTCTCCCATCATTTCTTCTCTGATCCCCACACCCCACCCCCTCCCCCACTCAAACAGACCAGGCTCATAAATTGCCCGTGCTGAGTGCTGGCAGAAAGGTTTTTCATGTTCCTGACAGCTGCAATAAAAATATGCCTGTGTGTCTGGTAATTGTGTGTGCAAGAGGGGGAGGGAGAGGTGGGTGCCTGTGCACGGTGCTGGGGGGGGGTGCTGGTGTGCGCGGCTTGGTGCGAGGCCCGGTGTGCCTGCTGCAGCTGCACGTGCGTGTGCTGCGACCGCCCGCGTGCGCGCGCTGTGATTGCACGTGGATGTGCTGCATTGCGTGTGCCCATGCTTCGACTGCATGTGCATGTGCTGTGATGGCATGTGCACACTGCGTTTGCATGTGGGCTGCGATTGCACACACGTGTGCTGTGACTGCACATGTGCGCGCTGCAACCGTATGTGCACGTGCCGTGATTGCATGTGCATACGTGTGCTGTGATTGCACGTGCATGTGCCGCGAGTGCACGTGTGTGCATGCTGTGGTTGTAAATGTATATGCTGTAACGGCACGTTGCTTGCGTGTGCTGTGACTGCCCGTGCTGTGATTGCACGTGCGTGCTGCAACCGCACGTGTGCCGATTGCACGTGCACGTGCCGCAAATGCCTGTGCACGCGTGCGCTGCGTGACTGCGTGTCGCCGCGCCCGCATGTGCGCGCGTGGGGAGGGCGTGCGTGCAGGCAGAGCCGTCCCGTGTGCGGCGACGGGCCACCCGGCAGCCGGGCGTGCACGCAGGCGCGCGCGTGTGTGCGAGCAGGGAGTTTTGTTATGTCTGGTTCGGGAGCGATGCGCGGCGGGGGGAGGCTGCGTGTCCAGCGCGCACCTACCGCTGTATCGTTTCTTCGGGAAAAGCGCTCCCTGGCAGGTTTGCTGGCCGAACTGGTGAACCTGCTTTTTACGTGCAGGTGGGAAATGGCTTTTCCAACACAGGGGAAAGTCCGAGACTTTGATTTTTTCTTTCTTTCTTTTTTTTTTTTTTTTTTTTTTTGGTCAGGATTAAAAATGTAAACGGCTATCTTCTTTTAGTAAGCAGATGTGCTAAACACGAAATACGGCCTTGGAGAGGGTCAGTCACGCTATTTATTCTGATCATTTCCAAACGCGCCACGCTGGCCGTTCCCTACCTAAAACCTAAACCTTTAGGCTGTCGTTAAGCTGCATCCTGAGACTCCAAATCAGCTGCGCTGCACGATCCAGCGCGTGGGATTTTTCCATGCAATGAAAATTCGAATCAAATATTAAGTTTTGGAGTTGTAATGGAAATAAACCTATTCCTGCATATCTAGGGGGAAATAACACTCAGCCGCAAGATTCCCAGACAGCAGCTTCCCCATTTTCATCACTTTTCCACATTCACTGCTTTGAATGACTTCATTCTCACAAAAAGTCGACCTGAAGCAATAGCCCAGCAAATCCCAGTGTGTAAAGGATTGCCCATGAGAATCTGGGAAAATTACGTCTGGGAAAAACTCTTTATTTGCCTCTGCATGTGCATTTTGCTCAGATCCAAACTGGTTTCTCTTGTGTTTTTATTTAAAAAACACTCTTGCAAGCATTTGCACCCATCTTTGCTACCAGTTTGAAAAGCTTTCCATTAGTGCATTAGAAAGATGATGAATAAGGAGCAGAGTGACATTTTTGGGGGAAAAAAATCAGAATTTACTGAAAGAAAACTGGAGTACAGAAAAAAAACTGCTTCCTTTTAATTTATAGTTGTAAGCTTGTCAGAAAAGGGAAATAGGAAAATGCAGCTTCCCTACCCAACCCCAGGGGTGTTAATAACAGCTAATTCTGACTTGTCTTTCCCCTAAATGGGTTCGCTGAATTCCAGTGGGATCAATAAAAATAACAACAACAAAAAAGGCATAGAGATCATAACCTGCTCGGAGATTATCCGCAAGCAGGAGAAAAGACTTCAGCTTGCTGAAGGGGAAAACTAGGGGAAAAAAATGTGCAACCTGAGCAAGGATGTAGACATGCATTTACATCAAAAAAAAATATAAGGCAGGAGGGGGAAGCCCCCGAAAAATAAAATCTGTATTTATCGGTGCTGTTGGCACACGGTGCGAGCGTGCGCCGGTGGCAAACGGGGCTGGGGTGTTTCCGAGCCCGAGGATCAAAAATAGCCTTGTGTGCGCCTGGGCTTTGTAGCGCTAAGTGCCTCTGTAGGGAACAAAGAAAGTGAGTAAAAATTGAATTATCCACTTAAGGTTGTGTCAGCTTTCCATCATAAATCTTATTTCAGATGTTTATTACTCATCTGTAAAAATTCCTCCTCGTCTTAGCCTTTGCACATCCAAAATGTTTTAAAAGCTGGAAAAAGCTTTATCTTATATATATATGTATATATATGTATGGAGATATATATATCAATAAGGTATTGTTTTATACAGAGAGAAACATTATTTCTCTCAGCTACACAAGGCGGGAAAAGAATCGCAGATGGGTGGAAGCGGTGGTTGGAGGGGAGCAGCAGAGACCTTGTGCTCTGAATCTGGCAGCTTCCAGCAGGTCCCAGTTTAGGCCTGTAAAGGACTGGGATCGAGCTCTGGCTTCACATCCGACGTGTGGAGCTGAGCAGTCTTAGCAAAGCTTGAGTGGGCGCTTCCTGGCACCCCCCTCGGGGAAAAAAAAACCCTTGAATTGGTGCCGGTGGAAGAAACGCAGCGCTTTGCGGGTGGCAGCGGGGTGTCCATCCTCCTGGCGTTTGGGCTGGTTTGCAGAGGCAGTTGCTGCCACCCAGCTCCCTTGCCCGAGCAGCTGCCATGAGCGGGGCTAAAACTGGACCCCTGCCTTGTAAAGGAGCATCCTCAGACATTTACCACCTGCATTTTAACCAATCCCTACTTACAATGTGCTTTTGCCTTTCCCCTTTCCCTTTTCCCCCTTTCCTTTTCCCTTCTTTCCTTTTTCCTTAGTTTTTCTTTCCCCTTTACTTTTTCCTTCTATTGCCTTTTTTCTTTCCCTCCTTTTGCTTTTTTTTTTAACTTTTTCCTTTTTGCCTTTCCCCCTTTTCCCCCTTTCGTTTTCCTTTTTCCCCTTTAATTTTCTTCCTTTCTTTTTCCTTTTTCTTCTTTCCCTTTCCCTTCTTTTTCCCCCCTTTCCTTTTCCCTTCTTTCCTTTTCCCTTAGTTTTTCTTTCCCCTTTACTTTTTCCTTCTATTGCCTTTTTTCTTTCCCTCCTTTTGCTTTTTTTTACTTTTTCCTTTTTGCCTTTCCCCCTTTTCCCCCTTTCCTTTTCCTTTTTCCCCTTTTATTTTCTTTCTTTTTCCTTTTTCTTCTTTCCCTTTCCCTTCTTTTTTCCTTTTCTTTCCTTATTCTTTTCCTGCTTTTTTTCTCTTTTCCTTCTTATTCTTTTTCTTTTTTCTTCGCCATTGTCTTATCTCCTATTCTTTTCCTTGTCTTTTTTCTCTTTTTTCCTTCTCCCTTTTTGCGTTTTCTTTTTTCCTCTTGTTTCCCCTCCTTCTCCTCTCCTATTTCCTTTCCTCTCCCATTTCCTTTCCCCTTGTTTCCCTCTTGTCCTTCTCCTTCCCTTTTCCCAACGATGGGGGGGGGGCGCACTCCGTGCCCGCCCCGGGGGCCCCGCGCCGCGTCCCCCCCCCCCCCCCAACGCCCCGGGGTGGAGCGGGGCCGGGGCCGGGGGGCTGGGGGACCAGCCGGCCGGATCCTTGTCTGCGGCTCCCAAATTTGTGGGCGCCAGGCTCTGCCCCTCCGCATCGGCGCCTGACCCTGCAAATTAACCTCTGCTGCCCCGGCGGCGCGGAGCCGCCCCGGCCCCGACGGGTCCCCCCCGCCCCGCTCCCGGCTCGCCCCGGCCCCTCGGAGCTCCCCTCTGCCACGGTTTCCTGGGGGGTCCCAGCCCCCTCCCGAAGAAAAAAAAAAAAAAAAAAAAAAAAAAGTTTCTCCCAGCTCACCCCCTCCGCACACACGCAGGGTTTTTCCCTCTTTCCAGGTTTGCAACAATTTGCAGGAGGCGGTTTCAGGGCAGAAAACTGTTACGGTGCGGCGGCGGGGGGGGGGGGGGGGGGGGGGGGGAAGGTTGGTTTTGTGAGTTGGGGTGGTTTTGTGCCAGCAGGGTCCCCGCACGCTCGCTGGCCAGGGCAGGCCCCGATTTTGGCTGGGGACCCAGCGCCCAGCTTGCTGCCAGCTTCGCCCCAAGGACCTGTGTGCGGCTGCCCCGTGCAGCAGGGTAACGGTCCGAAAAAAGAGCCGGCAGCGCGATCCTGGGCAGCCGCAGGGAGGGAAAAAAGGGGGTTTATCCCTGTGCCCCTGCTCCCCGCGCCGCGGCACAGCGTGTTTCTGCCAGCTCTTGCACATCCTTTTTTTCCTTTTTTTTTCTTTTTCTTTTTTTTTTTTTTTTTTTGGGGGGGGGGGTAGGGCTGAGGCTGCTGTTTAGGACCCTGGTGGGCACGGGGCAAGAGGGGGCCGTGCAGGCAATGCCGCGGCACGGGAGGGGGGGGGAGGCAAGAGCGCAGGGAAGGAAAGCCGATCCCAAAGTTTCCATCATGTGAAATTGAAGCGCATGTGCCTATAATGAAATATTTCCTCCCATTTCATGGCAGCTCAGTAATTCCTGATGGCAGGGAGCCTGGGAAAACAGATCCCCCCGCTCCCACCCACAGCGCCTGACCGCGCGGGCCGGGACGAACAAGGGCCCCGTTCTGCCGGCCCGCGGCGGCCCCCCCCCCCCCCCCCCCCCCCCGCCGGCAGCCGGACACCTCAGATCGTCCCCCCGCCGCCGCACGCTCCAGCCAAGGGAAATCCAGGTTTCTGCTGGCTTTTCGGCTGCTCTGCAGGCTGCAGCGGGCCGGGGCATCCCCCCCCCCCTCCAACCAACCCCCCGACCCCGCCGGCACCGCGTCCCTGGGGCCTGCGGCGAGGCGGCCGGCGGGAAACGCTTCGAGCAGGGACGGTGACCCCCCCCCAGCAATAGCCACTGCTTTCATTTAATTTTAAATTATGTGGTTTTTCCAGCTCCTCTAAATTTAATTAAGCTTTGACCAAAATGCTAAGCGGGGAAAGAGAATAGAAAAGGGCCTGTGTGCCAGAACAAGCACAGTAATATTATTAATAACAAAAAAACAACAACAAGCCCTCCAGCACTTGTGCGGCCGGTCGTAGGAGCGGAGGCTACCGGGCCGAGCCGGGCTGGGACTGGGAGCCCCAGCAGCTCCGTGCAGCCGGGGCTCCCGGGAAGCTGCTGCAGCATCGTGTTGCCCTCTCAAACTGCACTTGCCGAGCAAGGTCCGGTGCCAAACGCGAGCGATGCCCCCGCGTCCGGCCGCCCCCGAGGCGGGCAGAGGCCGGAGGCGGCTCGAAACGCAGCTGGAGCCGGGGCGGGAAGGCTCGGACCAGGGAGCCGCGCGTCCCCGGCCTCTCCCTCCCCGGCCCCAGCTCGGCAAGGGAGGAATATAAATATTTGCGATCGGCATTTCTACTCCGGGAGCATCGCGGAGCAGCACAAAGGCCCCGTTGTGGCGGGCGTCGCGGCCCCCCCGGGCCTGCCCCGGCAAGTCTGTAATCCGCTGTAATCTGACGGAGGAGCTAACGCGCTTCTTTTTGAAGCGCCTGCGAACCCCTTCCGCGGCGTCCGCGGGCGCCCTGCTCCGCTGGGGCCGGCGGGGGAGCCGGGCGGCGCAGCGCTGATTTTCACCTCTGGAGAATCTGCTCCCCCTTCCTTAACAATTCTCTTAAAACTAAGGCACAAATGCATGCGGCCTTGAAGGAAAATAATCATTTTCTCCCTCCTGCTCTCATTCTGTTCCCAATTATTTTGATAAAGGGGTGGCAAAAGTGTTTATTCAAGCCTCGCTCCTAAGATGCTGCTAACAGGACAAAGTCAGGATCATATAAATTCCTCGACCAGATAAATGTCCTGTGTAATCCAGCGTCTGTCCCTGACAGTAGCCAGCACCAGATGCCTCCCAGGGCAGGCCAAGGAAGCTTTGCAGAGCCTGCAGATGGAAATACCTGCCCGCCGAGAAACCCTGCTCCTCGCGCCTATCAATCAGTGGCTGGTTTGATGGGCTTGAAGAGAGAAAAAAAAAAATCCAGTGCATGTTGTTAGCCTTAAAACCCTTGCCGGGTGCTTTGGCATAAATCACCCAAACTTAACCCAAACAGCAGGGTCAGGAACGGTCCCAGCTGCCGCAGAGCTACCGGGTCCAAGCAGCGCTAGCCCAGGAGCAGCATCACGGCGTCGCCGCGGGGCAGATCCTGTCTCTCCTGGGCGTCCGCTGAATCTCGGGGCTAGTCTCCACTCCCACCAGACCCGCGGTGTGGACGTGTCTGCATTTAAGGTATCAGCTCAGAGGTCCATGGGTGGCCGAGCCAGCAGTCTGGGCCAAGGATTTGCTGGATTAACGTATTAATTCTGCCTCGCCGGGGTCGATAGGAATGCAAGGCTGCAACGCGCGCCCGTGGCTGCGGAAAGGGGGGTTGCAACGGTGGCTGCCGAAGCGCAAAGGCCCCATGGCCCGCGGCACACGGGCTTCGCCTCGCTCTCCGTGTACGTACGGTGCAGCGGGAGGGGGAGGCAGGATTTTGGAAGCATCCCGCGAACATGCGTTTGTAATGAACATTACTCATTTCTCGGTACAAAACATAATTGGGGGATTTCAGGCCCATGCCTGCTACGGAAAGACCAGCAGGGGAAATTGCTGTATCCAGCATTTTACAAGGCTACTTAGAACTGCAGAGGCTCACGCTTCTTAATGCTCTGGCCCTGATTAGATCTAGGTTTGATGAAATGATGCTGGAAAAATGAGGCATCCTAGATTAGAAGCAGAAGGGAGCAAAAATGCCGTAAGGAGCGCAGAGCACAGCCCGTAACGCCCCGTCCGGTAAACGAGGTCTCACGCTTTGGGGCTTGCGATGCTCGGTGGCGGTGTTTAATGAAAGGGGGATCAGCTAAACTGCACCCACGCGGTATTCCCAGCCAACGCCAGTCACGGAGCCCCTTCCTATGGGGAAAAGTTCCTTCTCTTCTTTTTTGCATCCAAAAGAGTCCCTGAGCCTGGTTGTGTGTCCCATTTTCAGCCTTTCAGGGTCTGAAGAACCGCTTTATTTGGTGGTTTACTGGAAAAGCTGCCCACAGCTATAAACAAAGCTTACCCTTCCTGATTTTATCTTTCTCCATTTTATTGTTTCCGGTTGTTATTCATTTTGGCCGATGCTTCCACGGGGACTTTCCAAACACGAGAGTCCAAAGTGGTGTAAAAATGCATCTGAGTAACGTCCAAGAATAAAAAGTGGGGAGTGCTTACAAACATGGAGCGTGACTACCTTTTACTGGAAGAAGCGAAACGCTCAGGAAGAAGAGTCAGGCTGGGTGTAACCGAGAGAGAGGATGATCGCGGAGGGCGATCGGCTGCTGTGCGTGGGCATTTCCACGCGGGAGCAAGACGCGGGGAGGGAAGCATCAGTCCGCCAGCACGTAAAAGCCCTCTGCAAGAACTTGCATGCCCAAAAGTTGACTTGCTTCCCCCGCTAAGCGGTATCAGCTGGCGTCGTGGCAGCTCTCCCTCCACCCTAAGCAGCCCTCTCCTTAGGGATCCCTCCGCTCAGCCCTGCAGATGCTGTTACAACTTCCCCAGGAGTTTTTGCTTCCCTGGCACCCCCCTCCTCATTCCCTGTGTAAGGAAAATTCGCTTGATTTCTGTAATCTGTGGCCACCAGGGACTTGAGGAAGAGCGGAACGGGCTGAGTTGCGAGCGAGGCCTCTGCGATCCCGTAACGCGAGGAGAAGGCAGTCCTCACCCAGCACTCGCGGCCGCGTGCGATGCAACCAGGCGAGCGTTTCAAGAGCGGCAGCAGCGGCGTACGAGCAGCCCTCCCTGCAGCCCTCCGCGTCGCTCGTGGCGCTGGGTTGCAGACGCACATTCCTTTTCTCTGTTTGCTCTGCAGGAAAAAAAAAGAAAAAGAAAGAAAAAGAAAGAAAAAGAGAGAAAAAGAAAGACCCTCACATTCACCAGGAGCAAAGTATAATAAATCTGCCTAAAGCAAGAGCAATCAAGCCCAGTAAATAATTGCATTATCTCTGAACATGCAGGGGGGAATAGAAGCATCCAGGGAAACAGCATACAGCCCAGCCAGGTTTCAGTGCAGCCCTTGCCTCTTTCCCCGAAGCATGTAGCTCATTTGGGATCTTATGTTTCGTGCCCATCACCACTGTCTATGTGCATCTACCGACGAACTTAAGAGTTGTGGCTTGAAAATCTGGTCAAGTTTCAGTGTTTAGAAGTTGCTCATATTTATAGGAGAAGTTTATGGGCAAACAGGATGGTTTAGCTGTCTGCATAAATTCTTATGCACCTGATATATCAGCCTTTACGGAGACATGGTTAAACTCTAGGATTATCAATAATCCAATTATACTAAACAGTGCAAGTTATAAAGGAGAGAGAGGGGAAATAGGTCTGGAAGTGGGGTATTGAGTTACTTATGGGCATTCCAAAACCTGGCTGGACATCAGCGACGATAAAATTGATCTCAATTTATGGCTTGTCAGTGGTTAGTCAGGTCCCTCCTTGAAGGCTGTAGGTGCCTTCACCCCGGCAGTCTCTGTTCCTGAGCAGCATGGGAGAACTCAGATACCAACACTTCTGGATGGCACCAGGAAACCAGAACACGTCACCAGCTGGAGTCTGTGGTGGCAGCCACCAGGACGGACCTTGGTTTTGAGGCAGAACAGGTCTGTGGCCTGGATGAAGAATGCAAAACCCCGTATTTACCTGGGCAAGTGAGCTCTCCTGTGGTTCATTACACGGTTGAGACCATACGCGGCACAGATTTGATTTCCGAGCTTTCAGGTAAATAAAGCCTTCAAAAGCGCTATAAACCAGCCACTCTTCCTCCCGCGCGTCCCAGGGCTTGCTTCAATAGATACTGTGCAGAAGCAGAAAGCAGTGGTGTTTACCGAGCATTTCAGCCACACTCTTTTCGCAAGTTTTTTCCCTAGGACTATGAGGGCCAGAAGGTAGGTTGTCTCCTATCTCTTCCACTGTGATGAAGGCATGCCTGGCAGGAGGATGTTAAAGACATGGTGCCCTGAAGGCCTGAGGTAGGAGAGGATGGTGGTCCTCTCTCGCATAGGGAGCTACTGGCTGCTTTGGGAGGTTGGGCACGAGCTCCACATGTCATGGAGCTTCTCAAGGAGAAGTCAGAGATTTTCAGCTTATGGGAGAGCCGATGCTTTTAGTTGGGTCGTGGGATCAAGGTGAAGACCAAGGTGAAGGAAGTGAGGATTCATGCCCTGGATTTGACGCCACTTCTTGCACAAGCTCCTGAGTCCGCATCCCCTCCTCTTGCAGCAGGGTGTCTGCCTTTCCCCGACACACCGTCTTGGCACTCGCTCCGAGCGTGCCAGGTCCACGGCAGAAAAGCCCATTTGCTAAGGGGAAAGTATTAGGATTTCTGTAAACAGGGATTAAATACGCTGCTCGGTGACAAATGGATTTTACCGCCGGAGTCAGGCATCGGCTGCCAGATGCCAAACTGGCAACCTCCATCCCGCAAGGCACACGTATAAAGCATCCGCTCTCATGGAATTGCTGTACTTTTATGGGCATGGACACAGGAGGCTTCAAACACTCGGGATTTCTGTGCACCGGCCGTGTTGGCTCTGAGATCCTTCCCAGCTCCTAGGTGCTGGGAGAGGGACGTGGCTGGGCTGGCACGAAGGGGCGGCGCTGCAGGACGCCTGCCCCCAGCTGAGCTCTGCTCCGGACCCCAGGGCAGCGGTGCTCCTTGGATTTCTGCACCGGTTTAGTCTAATACGGGATACTCCTGCTCACTGCAGACCTCGTCTTAGAGAGTCGGGGCTATGACAGCGCTACCCTGGTCTTATATAGAAAAGCATCGGGAGTGGGCTTTTATGGGGCAAAGGAAAAATATTCCCAGGAGGAATCTGGGAAACTATGAAAAAACTGTCACGGTTGCAAACGTAACCACCTTCCACCGAGAAAGCAACGCCCGCAGTAAAAAACAGGCGTCGAATCGAAATGCAAAAGCCAAGCTACCACCCAAAAGTGACTGAGCAGCGCTGAAAAACAGGATCACGTTTGTTTTCTGCTTTCCAGAAGTATCTGGTTTTTAATGCAAAGAGAGGTGCTTTTTTTTTTTTTTTTTTTTTTTTTTTTTCTGAGCAAAATTCCAGCGAGCGGAGCCCCGTTTTGCACTGCGAGTAGTCCGGACGCAATCGTGACAACCCTGAAAATACACAGAGAGCCGGGAAACTCCCTCTGCACGTCTCGCACTCGCTTTCACAAGGAATACCGCGATTCCTTAGGTGTCCGCACCTGCTTTCTTTGAAGGGAATGGCAAAACTTCCATTGACATAACTGAAAGCAAAATCGAGCCCATTAACTGTAAATGCTCACAGGAAAAATCCATATGCACTTCCCCGCACTTTCCCAGCCAAAATTCTTTCAGTGCGCACCTGCTTTCTGTTTGTTTTGGTGAAAACATGGAAAAGTTCTAACTTTTCTGAAAAACAGTTCTGATTTCTCTAAAAAAAAGAAGTAAAGTACAGCATCAGTTGCTGATTTATTCCTCTCCTTTGGGTTTTAGCGGGGTCTCTATAAAATCCTCCGGTCGAGCCAGCTATGTTTATTGCCAGTATTGTGCTTGACTGAATGAAGGTTCTGCATGTTGTGTTTGTTATTCTGAGTCATATCACAAACATTTTAGCAAAAGGTCCAAAGACTTACAGGGAACTTAGGGAAGCCAAAATCGCCAGATGGAGAAAAGCACATCTTAAGGGGATGACATTTGGCATGAAACGCAGAATAGAATTAGACTTTGGTTTGATCTGCTCGGTATTATATCACCGCTTATACTTTGCAGGAAATTGTTGAGGTTGAACCAAAATAAAGATCGAGTTTTAGAGCATTTTCTCTTTGCGCGTTCTTTTGGGACCCCACATCTTTCAGTATGTTACCTATTAATTATAAGTACATACACACACTCACATTCGATTTTATTATTTGGGCTTCATCTGACCCTTTAGAGGGAAACCAGATGAAAGTAATAATCAGTTAATTCAGCTACAAAGCAAAAAAGAAAAAAAAAGAAAGAAAGGAAGGGAATCAAAGCTAGATAAACATATCGTGTTCTCATGGAAAACAACAACAACAAGGCTGAACTGGCAGGCGAGCTGACGGAGCTCTGGAGCATCTCCGTCGGACGGGGTGCCGGCCTTCGCGCCCCAGGGGCTCTCTTGGGGGCACTTGGCCACGAGGTGGAGAAGACCCGCTGGGCCCCAAGGTCCACCTACGCCAGACTAAGGAGAGTTTCTGACTAATTCAGACAGCAAGATCGCCTTGGTGGCGTAAAAGCCTTCCCCTATGCCTTAATATTTCAGCTTTCTCATTGCTCTGGAGGGCTGTGAATAACCTTGTGGTTATTTTACAGTATTGAGTGTGATCATTAAACCATCTAAGGATGTTACAGCAGTGCAGCTTTCGTGCTTGGGGTGGAGGCTGTGCTTCCCACTCAGCCGCAGGGCCGTGAAGGTATCATGTCCCCTAAAAAAATAAATAATTGCACTGAGCTGCCTACCATCTAAAAATGTAATAACGACGATGGGACCACCTGAGAGCTGGGTAAATCCAGAGTTTCACTAAGGACGTGGAATTACAACAGCTGCAGAGCTGGACCCACACATTTGGAAACTGCGTACATGAACGACTGCAAAGTCTTATTGCTAAGATAAATTCTATTCTCACCATAAACCACGCCGAACTCGGGAGAGCCTGCAAGGGAAGAGCTGAGGACAGCGTGTATCCCATTACATTGTTAACGGCCCAGGCTCGGTTTTGCACTCAACATGAAACCAACAAAGAGAATCCAGGAAAAATTAGCCTTTCTGCATCAACAGAAATGTGCAAATAAAAATGTGTCCGCCTCCAGTAAAATCTCAACTGAAGCAACCACCTAACGCTTTGCGAATTTATTTCGCCCTCCATCATGCACATTTATTTTTTTTATTTTTTTTTTTGCGGAACGGCTTTTAGTCTCCGATCAGGTTCACTATGTGCTAATCTCCAAAATTTGCAGCCAGTTAAAGGGCACTTGAGCCACACACGGCAGGGAAATGGTATGGAAGCAGCGCTCAACTGCAGCTCGTGTCATAACTTTTTGTTTTCTGGGGCTTTATTATCCCACAGCCACAACCTTTTCAAGGATGAAACTTGACATTGTACAGAAGCACATCTGAAAATGTAAGTGGCTGATTATTTCCATAACGTGGGAGTTTGGTAGTAAAAGTCCAACGTGATGCACTAACACCAGACCCAACAGGTCTTCAGTCAGGACTGTGTTGTTTGGGGAAGGATAGTATTTTTATGCACTGCAAAAAATAACCCCAGCACAAATCAGGACTGAAGCATGTTAAGTATTGTGCGAGTATCTGGCAGAAGACTTCCCTGCCACAGTTTACAGTGCAAGATCCCAGCTGCAGAAATGTATGCACATACTAAATCAGTGGGGCTGTGCGTGCTTGGAAGCACAAACACACGTGTTTTGGGGAGATTGGGACCTGTGTAGACAAAGCAGACAAAAATGCGGAGGAGGGATCATGAACATCCCCAAGGAACAGATGGGGTGGGGGCTCAGGGTGACTTGTCAGAGGTCATGCAAGGAATCTAGTGATGAGCTGAGCCGCGTGCGGTGATTCAAGCTTCCTCCAGACGTCCCAGATTTTTACCCCTGCACAGCAGCTCATGCCCATGTGCGCACCCCGCTAGGGCCTTCTGCATGGATAGAGAGATGCTCAGACAGGAGGTCATGAGTGCAGAGAGCAAAGGAGGCAGTTTTCGTCTCACGTCACAGCCTATGGGTCTGACGCAACTGGGCAAATTGCATCCCAAAAGCCTGGCAGCCTGGGCTCTGCTCCATCTGTGCAAGGATGGAGAGGCACCAGACAAAACACGATGGGTAGGACCACGGTGGTGAGCACCGCAGATCCAAACCATTGAGCAAGCAGCTCCTCTGAACAGGGAGCTGCCTCTGCCCTATCCAGCCTGAGATATCTCCAGCCAAGAACCTGAGATTTAAAAAATGCCATGCTTTTGCAATTTACAGTTAGCAAGAATCCCACAGTTGCTTTGGACACCCAAATTCTGCAGAAGGTAACCAGCTGTGTTTGCAAATCTGGCCATGGGCCTGCAGAAAGGGGCTGTAACTGTCCCTTTCTGGGCTGGACGGGGACAGCTCTGGGCCTTGAAGACTGCGATGGCTCATGAAGGAGTTTACGGGGAAGCAAAAGGCATTTTTTTGATCAAGAAATCAGCAAACCAAGACTTTCTGACCCTCATTGGGACTGATTGAGGACGAGATACACAAACAACAACAACAAAAAATGTTTTCAATCTGGACTGTCAAATATGGAAGGATATTTGTGGTAACGGAGAAATTTGCCACCCACTGCTGTTGCTTTGGTGTAATATTTCTGCGGTTGCTCTTTATTCGGAATTGGTCACTGAAAGAAACTCACACAAAAACAAATTCCAAACTACAAAGTGGGATTTTCAGATAATGCATCATTTCTTAGGGGAAGAAAGAAACCCTTTTTGGAACACTCTTTTTCCTTGCTTCATTGGCCTTTTCATATTTTCCAGCATTTTTGCAGCGTTCTCTATCATTCACAGATATTTCTGAGCAGTCTCCGACGCTGTGAGCTTTCCTCACTTACATCCATGTCGTGGGATCAGGTTATCATTCAACAGTGCTACAGACCTAAAACAAAACAAAAACACAAGCAAAGATTGTTGCTAGTGATACAGAAAACTCGGTAAGTTGTGTCAAAAGCTTGGTTCAGCAACCAAAAAGTTGGACTCTGGCTTAGGCAAACTAGCCAAAAGCCTCCTGAATTTGTGGAATTCAGCTGGAGTTTCTGGAACTCTTGGAAGAAAGAGGAGAGGGAAAGATTTTGCTTTTTCTAGAGTTTTCCCCAGTCCCAGCAGTAGACAGGGCCCTGCCCAGGGTGCAGTGGGGAGGGTGGAAGGGTTGCACGTGATTTTGGGAGATGACACGAGACTGGGCATCACGGTGGCCACAGCTACAGGAGAGCGAATGTTCTCTTTGCCCCAGCCTGTCCCCACAACTTCACACCTTCATCTGGTTCCACTCTCCTAAGCAGAGAAGGAAACGCGAAGGCTCTCCTTGGAGTCTGGCAGGTTGGGTGTTGTTTCTGTGATTTGATTTATGCTTTCAGTGCTGGGCAGCTGGCTGGGATTTGCACAGCGTTAGTCCATTTTCCCACAGCGGGTGCAGAGACCAGCAGTGCTGTTTCAAGCTCCATGTGGATCTCTCAGACCCAGGAACCCTGAAGAGGAGTCACATTCACGGCCTTTTGCCACAGGCGGGGATTTTTTAAAATTAAACAAGTTTGGGTCTTAGAGTTTGCCATTCCATCCCCATGCCTCCAAACACCACCCAAATACCCATCCTGCTCGCCAATACACTTAAAAATATTTCATAAAAGGTCTACATTGGGTTTCGTTCTCAATCCTTTATCAGATTAAAACACCGAAAGGAAAAAAGAAAAGAAATGTTGCTGACAGCTCTCCTCTTTCTGCAAAATCCTGGTCCCCTCCTGTTTTAGAAGCAAAGCGTCCCATGCTGAGCAGCGGGGCTCAGCGCGCGGCTCCCTCTGCTACACAGGGAGCATGAACAAAATCCCCTTCTCACCTGCACGCCTACAAGGAGAGGTCTGTGAATTACAAGGTCCACTTCTTTCCACCCATGCCCCTGTGGATTCCTCATGCCCCACTGTGCGTGAACGTTGCAAAAATACTTTCTTTGCCCCCTTTCTCCCCCAAAAAGGGATGGTGCTAAACCCATGGCCTCATCCCCAGCCCTTTCCAAGCCGGCCGTGTGCTGTCTTGGAGCAGGCAGATTATTTCTTAGTGAGAATTAGAAGGCTTGTAAGAGCGTTCACATATGCTGCGAGCAAGATTTCCTTCCAGAGGGTTGCATGAGGTTTCTGACCACTGTATCTGTGTGTTCTTGAAGATGACGTATCATGTTACTAATTCCCCTAATTGCATGTCTGGGCTAAAAACAGACTGAGTTTTCCTAAGAAGTTACATTCTTAATAACTTCACTGAAAACACTGTGGTAAATTCAAGTAAATTTTTAACTGATGCACGTACATTATAAATCAGGATATGCATGTAGATAATGTTTACCTTCAACTTGTTTATCTGACTTTGCTGCTCTTTTTTTCCATTTTACCAAAACACAGAGAAGAGCGGCGGTATCAGATGGAGTGGCTGGAAGAGGCTCAAGCCCTCCTTCCCCTGACTCCTTGTGGATGGAGCGTTTCCAGGAGAACAATGCCCAAAGAATAACCAGACACAATACCCCCATCCCTCGCCCACTGTCGCACCAAAAAGGACAACTAGATGTTGTCATTCTCCTCCAAAGCCCAATAATTGCAGCATGGTGAGGCAGATATACTCCCAAGAAAATGCACCTTTAATGAAAGCCCAGGAGCTGTTTATGTCCAACTTTCAGTTGACTCCATGGATGTAGGATGGCTCTAAATGATGCCCATATTTGCATGGTGTGTCAGGGACATACGGTGCTGCCTAGAGGGATTTTAAGGCTGGGTTGAAGTTAAAATATTGATGTTGTGTTGAAAAGAATAACCTGGAGATACCCAGCAAGAGCAGAAAGCACAGAGTGTGAGAAGGTGGCACCAGACCTCGTGGGAGGCTGCCAATTCCCAGTGATGGTGATGGGGTCTGTGGGCCGGGAGAAGTCCCCGGCCCGGGGCGCCCACTCCCGTCCCATCCTGTCCTGCGAGGAGGAGGCTGACGCGGAGATGAGTCATTTCTGCAGAGGACTCAACCTTGGCAATGGAACGCAAGATGCGAGGAGGCACTTGACGTAGGAATGAAGCAGTCTGGAACGGAAGGTGGAGCCTTGCTTTTTTGGGGGGGAGGGGAGAAGGGGGGCGGAATTTTCCAAATTGGTGAATCCAAAGGCTCTGATTTCCACAGAGCTCAGGAAATGACACACATGTGCACTGTTGTCACCTCCAGCATGATCGGGGAGGCAGCTCCTTGGCTGGGGCCCAGCAACAGTGAACATGCACTTTTGCGAAGAGCATTATCTCACTGCCAAAAGGCCCCATGCAGAGGGGAGCAGTTTGAAGGCCTTTGAAGTCTAGCACCTTCACCATAGCACCAGGAGAGCCTTTGTCCCAGAGAAGCACCTCTTCGGAAATGGAGGAAGTGGCAAGAAAATGTTGCTCGGAGTGAAGTCATCCTGGAGGTGATGTTTTGGGGGAGCTTGGCCATGTGCTTCGGAGAGGTGCCACCATTCCTCTCCAGCTGTCCTGGTCCCCATCACACAGTACTATGGCATGGGTGCCAAATCTGCAGAAAGTGCTCCGAAGAGCAGAGTCCATCCTCTTCGTTGAATGACGGACAAGTCCAAGGATCGCCCATCATTGTACCAATGAGGAGGCCCCACCGTTGACTGGGTGCCTCACCCAGCACAGGGCTTGGCTCCAGCTCCTGCACCGGGTGTTCACAGCTTGCATGCTTGCAGCTCCCATGGGAGGAGGAGTGCGGGATCTGACCAAAACCTGCGGCTCCAGCACACCGACGGTTTAAATGGACGGCTCCGGACAATGTTTTCCATTACAGAGCACTCGCTCCCTTTCTCAGATCTCCATCCACCCTCTGCTGGACTCCAGTTATGGAGCCAACCTGCATTTCAAGCACTAGTGAAATACGTATTTATCCAAGGCTTTTTTTTTTTTTTTGCCCTGCTCTTGGAGAGCTTAGAAGGCAGCAGAGGAGAGAAAGAAAATATTCAGATTTTGCAAATCTGAAGTGCATCAGATGTGATGCCTCTGCAGTGGCCCCTGGCCCTCCCCAATAGCATGCCCATTGTAACACATGGGAGAAGATGTTTGCACTGCTTCCCAGCAACGCACAGGTTTTCCTCTTCGGTGTGCCGAACACTTCACCCCGAAACCACCATGCTCTTGCAATATCTCTCCCTCCAATTCAAGAACTGAGTCTAAGACACTTCGCATTTCCAAAAGCCTGTTCTAAAATCGCGAGTGACACTTTCTGCCCTTTTCCTTCTCCCTTCATTTATCTCAGTCTCTAAAGACTCGGGAGACCAAGTGCCATCCCCGGCAGGCACCCGTTTTTCCAGTAGAAAAACTTGTTGGGGGCTCGCACAGGCACCACTCAGCTTGGCGCGCAGGTGGCACCCCGAAAAGCCGCTCCGCTCCAAGGTGCTTTCCTGCTAGTCCTCAGCGCCGGGGAGTTTTCTGCCAACTAAATTAACACGTGCTTGCAACTTGACAGCTTGTCTATGGCCTCAGATGGTCAAAACCGGAGCTTTTCTCCCGGCCTTGCATTGCGTTTTGTGGGCAGCTTCACAGCTGGACAGAGCTTCGGCTACCGCAAGCCCGCCGTCGCTCGACCGAGCGTCCTGCAGGCCCGGCGGGCAACCTCGTAAAGCAATCGATCCCTTTCCCCCTTAATTAACAACACACATCTTTAATTAACGATGCCCCCCCATTTTTAAAAACTATTATTTTTTTTCCTGCTGATACACTGCTCCGTGTCCCTGCCGCTGGCTCCGGGGTTCCCGCACCTCCGAGGAGGTGCTAAAAGGTACCTGCGGCGGCCCCCGCTGCCGCCGAAAAACCACGCCGGAGCATTTCCCAAGGCAGCCCCTAAAACGCTGAGGGGATATTGATACCAGATGGGTAACTGTGGGAGGTATTTTGCGGGCTGGAAACGCTTCCTAGAGATGCCTAGTGTCTTTAACATTTGTTTTGCTCCGTTCCTACCCTAGTAGATGTTTTAAAGGCTAATGGGAAGCCTCCTGGTCGCGCTTTTGGGCTCGTCTTGGTCTCCGCTGCACCCCTCGGAGGGAGGGAAAGATCAGATGTTCTATCAGACCCAACCTGATAGACACAGAACAAACCTCAGTCGTCTTTGAGGTGCAGAGACCTTTCAAACGTCTTTCTTTGTGATCAAGGCAGGGAAAAAGAGCCATTTGTTAGAAAAACAGTGTCAGAGAAGTTACGTGTGACATTTGCCAATGTTACATCATCAAAGCTAAATCTCTGGCAGATCTGTAAACAAAAACTTTTCAAATACATTTGTACGCAGCCCAGCGTACGTGCCTTTCAGAGTGGCATTTTTGCACCGTGCGTTTTCAGCACAGAGAATCCTTCAGATTTTTTGCTGCTCTTTTTCCTGCTCGGCGGGATGCCCAAACTCAGCCTCTTCCTCTGGGGAGCTGCGATTTTGCTCGGTTGCTTTCTGTTTAATTTTTGGCTATCCAGGGCAGAGGAACTTTTTAAGCTCCCACCAAGTCGCAGAGGCATTAAAGGGACCTGGCGCTTTGCAGCAGGATTGAGCCCACTGTCCAGAGCCATTTTCCACGGGTTGGAGAGACCATATGAGAAATCCTGCTAAACTGTTGTTGAAATGACAGGGCCTACACAACAGCAGATTTTCACTTCATCTATATTTATAGCAAAATGGAAACAAAATGTGCTTTAAAGTAAACAATAGTATTTCCACAGTCCGGCTGATTTTCTTGCTTTGGTAAGCTCCCAGCCAAAGCTTTTCACACTTGGGGCAGTGACAGAAAGGTAAAGCAGAGAGCGTGAAAGCCTAGCTTAATTCAAGACAGTGGGAAGGTCGCCACTGATCTTCGCAGGGCCAAGTTTTCCCCAAAACCTTTACAAACTAACGCAAGAATCTTTTGGTAACGGCAAAAGCGAGCAAAGCCGCCCGCTGGGATCTCGCTTCTGCTCTTTCCCATCCTACGCTGATGGCACAATTCCTCAAGAGCCCAGGGATGGAAATCACACCGGCATCTACTCGATACTGCAAAACTGTCAGAAGACAAAAACCACTGGATAATGGTGGGAAATGTTATGCCAAAGGGAACTGCATACTCTGCTATTCACAGTCCAGGGTTTGCATCCTTATACTATCTGCACAGGCCAAAGAGGACAGAATTTGCCTGGTGAACGTTAGCTGAAGAACGTATTAGCTGCGAAGCAATTAAATCAGCAACGTCTGCACGCCTCCCCGCCGAAAACGCGCTGAACAGCAAGGGTCCAGCCCTGCCTGTGCTCAGGACTGCGCAAGCTCCGGCGGCGATCTCGGCCACCTGGAGACGTACTATTTGGGGAAGGCTCCTGCGGCCAGGGCACGCGCGAGCCCGGACTGTGTAAGCGCGAACGCTGCTGTTGGAGGCTCTCAGCAGCCCTCGGGCACGGCCGGTTCCTGGGCTTGGAGAGGACCCGGGACTCCCGCGTCCCAGCCCGTCCTCCCGCGAGCGTTGCTCGGAAGTGAATGGGGCAGAAGTGGCTGAACCAGTAAGACTGACTAAAACCACTTCAAAATTCAGTTGTTGCCCTAGGTCACGTACACTGTGGGAGTAAACGAGGGGATGGAGCTCGGGGTGGCCCGCGGGGTGCCTCTGCCCGTGCTGGGCACGCCGCGGGGTGCAGATCGGGCACGGCGGCATGTCGTCTTGGAGGAGATCTCGGTGGCTTCTTAGAGGAGATCTCGGTGGCTTCTTAGAGGAGATCTCGGTGGCTTCTTAGCAGGAGGGAAATCTGCAGGCTTTCCCATGGAAATCTGCTACCGAGGAAGGGCAAGACTCCGGATGGCAGGAAGCCCCCAAAGCACCTAGCCCGAAGGGGATGGGGGCACATCCCCCCCTCGCTGCCATCGCTTCGGGCCCCGACTTGGGCCAGCCATGCTTCGGGGCACACTCAAAGCAGAGCTGCATTTATTAGCCTAAAATACGTGGGAAATTGGAAGGGTTGCAATTCCCCAAATTACTTTTCTTCTCGCTAACAGCAGCTGGCAGCAAATATATTTAAAATGTAAATATTTAAATACTTACATGCAAGCACAATTACTTTTTTTTTTTTTGATTAATTCTGAAGCTATAAATACCTGGACAGGAAGCCAATGTCTGCACTGGTTTTCGGGGCACAATTTTAAGCCTTCATGAGTCGCCTGGCTTAAGGGTTAGCGGCGAGTCTGTGCACAGAGCGTGTGTTTGCACAGGGCTTTCCTGCACGCTTTAGGAAAGAGAACGGATACGAAGTAAACTGCTTTATTTTGTGACGCACAGAGTGAATGCGGGGTCCAAAAAGCGCGGCACTTGTTTATAACGCACAGATCATCGCCGAGCCTGCATATTTCCCCCTGACTTACTCTGCATGTGAAATAATTCTGCCGAGCGCTTGAGCAACGAGCGGGCTGCAGCATTTGTATTTATTTTGATGAGCAGAAAGCAAGGAAAAGTTCCTGCTATCAAGGCAGAGGCATCGCTGTTGCTTTTTTTCCCCCCTGTGCTGGCCGTAAAATGTACAGAAATGTAAAGCAATAAAAATTTTATTGGGGGTTGTTTTTATAATGTTTACCAACCTCCTGCCTCTATGACGCTTTCCAGAAGATAGCATTTTATTAGGGCTTCTTTCCTTCGACTGAGATAATCATAAGGGAAAACCCAAGCCTTATTTTTATAACGCGGCAAAGGAAGCAGGCGGGTCCCGCAAGCTTTTCGCATTGCGATGTTTTCTCCGGCACGCTGCTCTCCAAATTTCTTCCTCTTTCCCTTTTGTTTTAGCGCAGTCGGAGGCTAAGCTCTTTTGTGGACGAGGCATTTAAAATATAACCTTTGCATCTTATTAGTAATCAAAAACTGCAAGGGGGAAAATAAATACTTGAAAAATGTTTCTAAAAAAAAAAGCTGAATTACCAATAGTATTTTTAGTTTTCTTCCTGATTTAAGCAAAGCGCAAAACATGATGAGCTTGATTTTGAGAGTTCCTCTGAGCAGCAATTTTTAAAAGCATCACATCATTGGAAACGGCCTCCTTTATTTTTCTAAACGTAACAAATTTATCTTTCTCTGCCCCTCTGAAGAAGGGTTCGCTGTTAGGCTCTGGGGCTAAAGAATATCTCCTTTTCATAAAAGAGCTGTTTATTAGTCTAAGGTTCATCCTCTGATTTATCGATTCAGATTTCCCAAGCTCGAGGGGCTGGGTGCACAGCACACCAGTGTGCCTGTCGTATGTTCCCAGCTGACGTGTTTACAATATTTTTGATTTACACCTTCCAGGTGCTCTTTTGGAAAATATCACTGCCTTTGGTTTACACGTTTTTACACTATATTTGTGGTCATCAGCAAGCTTCCACATTTGTTACAGGGGATGTGCCAAGAAGAACTTTTATTTTTTAACTTGCTGGCGAGATACTGCTTTTTGGCTTTTTGGAAAAAAAAAATAGATAATTGATTGACCAGATTAGCAAAATACCCAACGCACATATCTGAGATTGGGTGAAGCTCTCGGCTCTGAGAGCAGCAGAGAAGCGGGTGTCGGACTCCTGCGTGTCGTGCGCCAACCTGCGCTGCGATGCGAAGCAGCCCGTCCGCACCCTAAAACGGGGCATAAACATCTCCCGCATTTCTGCACATTGGTGGTTTTTTGTTTTTTGTTTTTTGTTTTTTTTTTAAGTAAACAAGTTACCATCACAAAGAAAATTTATGCTGTCTGTACTGGTTAAAAGCAGTTTTTATACGTGACTATATGTTGCAGCGCAAAGCTTCGCATGCAGCCAGATAAAACTGATTAACCAGATTTAATGTATTCTGTGGTTGTGGAAAGGGTGCGGATAAAGCCACTCTCTTTGACTTTTTTTTTGTTTTTTTTCTTTTGAATATCGTGTTTGTTTAGCATAGATTTTTAATGGTGGATTATCACTGACTGAATTTCAGGTTAGAAGCCAGGTTTTCTTGCCAGAAGGCTCAGAAGGAAAAACTGTCATTAATTAGATGGCACAAGGTAACTTGGAAAGTTGTTTGGTTTTATTCAGAGGCAAAAGTATTTTCTGGGGTCCAGTTTGCATTTGCTGGAATACCACTGTTTAGTCCTTTAGCAGTCAGATCACATCTCTTTCAGTGCTATCAGTAAATATTGTGCATGTTTTTCACTCAGTGCCTTCTACCCACATCATAATAAAACACGATTAGCTTTTACCATACACAGTTCAGCAAAAAGAATATAATAATAGCCTTGAAAAGAATAGAATTTATAGAAAGTGGGTCTGATCCTTCGGTAGTTTTTCAGATAAATCTGCTCAGATAAAAAGTCCTCAGGATCTTTACCTGCAAAGGAAGATGATCCAGAGATTATACCTGTTAATTCTGATCATTTTTATTTAGGAAATGCTTCAACAATGTAGTTTTATTCTCGTGCGTTTAGAACATCGTTAGCTGCACTGCAGGATTTGGGGCTCTGTGCCCCAAACGTGCACAAACCCGACAAATATTTGGTCAGAAAAGTGCAAAACATGTCTCAAGCCGTAAGGACAAAACATGTTGTGGCTGCTGCCGTATCGAATCCAACACGGGCAAAATGGAGCACAGCTCTGTGTCTCCGATATTCTCCGCAGGAGCCTTCACAGTATTTCTGCGACGGGGAATATTTGTGGAATATTTTCCGTCTCTTTCCTGCACGAGCTAAAAGGAAAAAAAATAAAATAAAAATAGCAGTTATTTGAAGGGAATTTTAGGAGCTCAACACTAGTGGGAATTGCATGCTGGAGAGCAGAAAGGAAATCTAGAAATGCAGATTAATCTCCTTATCACCGATATTGCAGCCCCTCTAAGGTTACAACTTGCAGCTTTTCACGCAGAGGCTGCGTCTGCCCGACAGAAACGCCCGGACCGCTGAGACGAGACCTCGGCATCCGCCGGCTCCGCTGCTTAAACAGCCCAGCTCATTACGCGTAAAAACGTGTTTTTCACATTATGTTGAAATGCTGGATTGCGCTTTCTGAGACAGCTTCGTTTGGCATGAGCAGGAGAACCCAGAAAGGACTGCGGGATATCAGTTATTTTGCTGATTAAAAAAAAAAAAATATATATCAAGCAAGTACATAGCTCAGCCTGAAAACTAGTAATGCAAAGAGCAAAGATTTGACAGTTGTCAATGCCTGTTAAACGGGCAGGCAGATTAGCAGCCTTACTTTTTAACATATAAACATCTGAAACCCGTTTCCTGTTTAAAAGAAAAAAAAAATCTAGGTGGATGACCTCAGGCAGAATTTTCTTTTTTATTAACAAATGTGAATTGTACATCATCGTGAAAAAAAACGGGCCACTCTTGGTGGTCTTGGTACACTCTGTATATGGGAGAGCGGGAGAGAGAAAGGGGAGAAAAAAATACAAAAATAAACTTTACCTTCTCACTTTCAGGGTGGGCAATGCCATTCCGGCTTTGGGGTCCTCAGCTCTGGGAAGTGTTAACGCTGTCACTGCAGCCCCGGTCCCGCCGTACGCGCTTCAAGAGCGCTCCGAGGAAAAACATTCCCCGCATTCCTGCTCGTTAGTCCTATCTTTGCTTCGGATTCAGGCGTTGCAGGTTCATGTCGCTACTGTCAAATTGCACAGGACATGGCTAATCCAAACCAGTGCCGACCCGTAGTCCGACTCAGCAGCAAGGAAAAACATTGACAAATTTGCTGTTTAAAATGCTTTCTACTCTTTCCAGTGTTTTTTTTTTTTTTTTTTTTAAGCTATAAATACAAAGCAGCAGCTGCAACATGTTGCTGAAACCAGCTTTATAGATCGAGCGTATTCTGACATAATACATTTTACTGGCTTTGGGTTAAAATTTGATATTGGAAATTAACATTCCGATTCTTTTTTTGTCTTTAACGGTAACAGCGGCAGCTGGCTCCCGCAGTCCGTGTGCTGTTCCTCCCTGGTGAAGATGGACATGCTCTTCATCACAGCGAGCTTGTAAAAGGCATGTATAAAGGGAACACATACTGAAGCATCCCTTTAGCTCTTTTATCCGTAAAATAAGGCAGCTATCTTTTTAAAACACTGCATATTTCATGTTTATACCACTGATTTAATGCAAGCTTCTTGGCAAACCACATAATCATTAAATCCCTCTTTTTTTTCCCATCTCTGGAAGAGGACAGATCTGAACTCGCTGAGCTGGGACCAGTTCAGGACGCGTGGTTTCCTACGGCACGTGTGCCATACGGTCCGTGAGGTTTGCTCTGGAAAAAAAAAAAAAAAAAAGCAGCCCTCAACCTGCTTTACAGAACTGCTAGAAAAGGGGAATATGGCTTAGATGTGACCTTGCCTGTCAGTGCTAGCAAAACTGAGGTCTCTTTGGCCAGCCAAACCTCCACACGTCAGCGTTCCTGGGAAACTACAGATCGGAGAAGTGCACCGGTGCTGTGCACTCGTAGTGGATTATTTCATAAAACCATACATGAAAAGAGGTCTCTGCACAGCACCGTTTGTCCATTCATCGGTGTCGTTGGACTTTGGATCAGGCCCATAATTTGTAATGATTTGGCATGTGAAATTGCCTTTCTTCACCCCAAAAGCTATTTCTAGGATGCAGCTTGGAGAAGGGTGTTACGGTGCACCCTGACACCAATTCCCCTCAAATGCCAGGAGTTATTTTTGTAATGAGCGATTACACTAACATTAAGTAAATCAATTAATCTTCTGAGCACTCTTGCAAATGAATCCTCATATTATCTGTATATGCCGTCAGCCAGGATAGTTTAGAAAATACCAGCTCCTATCTTATCTTGTCAGTTCATACACTGATGGGGGGGAAAAATAATGGCTGAAAAAGCCACAGGCTAGGATAATTAGTAAAATCAAGTGACTTGCTGTTTGTTTGCTTTGCAAAATGAACTTTTACCCCTCCACCGCCACTCCTCCCCCCAATTTTCACCGTCTTATCATACAGCATTTGACATGACAGGTTAATGAGAAAACCCCCAAATTGGGCTTCTGCAGCTAATTGTAGCAATGGTCGCTCTCTGCTCGGGCCGCTCAACGGCCCGGCTCCTTCCCCCGTGAAATCTGAGCTCTTGCGGGGATACGAAGGCTGCGATCACAAATGTACAGGAACACTCACTTACATGCAATAAGTTTCTCTTATTACCCTCACTTCAGCTTCTGGGGGATGAGGTCTGCCGATTTTGCAAAATGCAGGCTCGCACTGAACATTTCAAGCAGCTGCAGTTTTCTTTTTCTTTCTTTTTTTTTTTTTTTGCGTGCATTTGATTATTTTCTTAATTCAGCCTGCTATTACGGTGACTTAAGGAGCCAGCTCCCAGAGCCTTGGACTAATCCGATGTGCACTTCTCCCGAAATTGCAATTTTCAGCCTGCAACAAATTGGACGAGTTAGACAACAGGAGACAAACGGTTGCCGTCAGCGTGAGTGAAAAGAGAACCACATGGCGTGCTCCAGCGATTAATAACCCGCCTCGGCGCGAAGGTCCGTCTGCGCCGGCCTGCCACCGCGCGCAGCACCCGCCGCCCCCGAGCCCTGCGCGCCTCCGCTGCTAGCTGACGTTTGGGGGGGGAATGTTTTCACCGGGACAGTTTTCCTTTCTGTGTGATTTCTTGCCCTTCTTCTCCCGTGTTTTCCTTCCTAGCACCTCTGTGTGCTGAAATTTCCACAAATCGGGCTCTTTTTATTGAGATTTAATGCCGGGTTTCCCGCAGCCTTCCGTATTCCCAGGAAAATCAGCTCCTGCCCAAGTCCCACTGGGAACACCGGAGCCCTCAGTGACATGGAGACACTGAGCTGCGCGGCGAAAAATCCCTCTCCATAGCTGCTTTTTGTTCCCGAAAATCTAGACACTATTGGGTACACTTAAAATGGCCACTTTTTGGTGATGCTCCCCTTAAAAACCTAGTGCTTAGCTTTCTTCTGCAGAAAAACAAATGCTTCTGCACTGCATGAGGCTGTTCAACGGTGTCCGCAGAAATCCTGCGGCCAGTGCACGCGCCAAGGAAGAGACCGCTCAGCCTGGTTATGCATCAGGTTTCATCTCCAGTCACTCGATTTATTGATGTTATAATGGGCAGCCCACACAAACTGCAGCCATACCGCCAATTAACGGGACAGACAACAACAGACATTTGAGAAGTTGCTAAACTTGGTCTTGAAAACGAGCTAGCTTTACCCCTGTAAACGGATCTGGTCCTGTCAGCGTGTATTAAACTGGAAAGCTGCACATTGGCGCGTACTCCAAAATCATATTCTGATAAGTAAAGCCGCACATAATATTTCAGCAGATCGTATCTTTCTGCGGCTTAATTTCATAACTGCAATGTGAGTGCAAGGATAGTTTTCCAAGACAGAAGTTTCTGCGCACTCCGCTATAAATTTCTCAGTGCATCCTATTTAGAGAAGTTTTTTTGCCGAGAGCCGCGGGTCCCTGACCCGATGCTGAGCAACGAGAAGACCCAGCTCAGCAGCGATACGAAATGGGACCTCAGTGACCATTTCTAGCCATCGGCTCTGAGACACCCTGTGTTGGAAAGCAGCGACTTGCCCATGTTGCCGATAAAGACACGAACGTATACGTGTAGCTAGAGATCGTTCAATCTATCGGTTGCGTGAAGTCCACCAAGCGTTTTAGTCCTGCCGAACTCATGATCTCTCTTTCCATAATCGTAACAGCAAAACTAGCTCAACCTTGTTCTTCTTCCTCTGAAACGCCGAGATCCAGATTGACCAAAACGTTTCAAAAATTTATGCTGTTTTCACGGAGCTGTTGTGCCATCAAAAGGCTTCTAAAGGTCACCACCTTTCGTTTTGACATTAAACGAAGCATTGCAGATAATGAAGTGTATTTCTTTATTTTAAAAAGTTCAAAAGCCCATTAAGGCCTTCCACCCCGTACAAAAGGCTTGATTCTCCGGAAGCCATTTTTCTCCCCCGATTGTTTGGAGCGGCAAGTGAACCAAACAATCAGTTATTCACACAGATCTACCCAGAAACGTGTTTCCCGTGCCCCAGCGGTCTACGCTTTAGCTTAACAAAAACAACTTTTCACCAGGTTGCTTCGAAGCACTGGATTCTTCCACTAACAAGAGTTTTGCGAGGTGATCTCGGTAGTATTTGTAGCTACTTGGAGCAGGTGGAAACTACATCGAGACGATGGGGTGAAGAAAAACATACATTGAATCTTTCAGTGTCCAAAATTCAGGTGCGTATTTTGCACTTTAAGCTCATCGCTCCAAGATGATGTTACGAGCAGACACCGTAAAGGAACAGACATAAGTAGGGTGGTCTGACTCTTCCCTGGTGTGATTGTCCATTTTTAAGCGAAATCTCCACTTTCCCATCCTCATTTTGGAAAATAGCAGTTTTTGGTGTATTTGAAGAGACCTGCCCGAGTTTGGTCTGTTATTCCTACATCCGGGCTGTTCAAGTTGCCCTGTGTAAAACCAATGTTATTTCCTTTATATTATAAATAGGATTGGGGTTGAATATGAATAAACTCATACCCATTGGTATGCTTTGTAACTCTAATCAGCGTTTTCCTGAAAAAAAAAAGAGAGGAATGTTTATCTGAAAAATAAAGAGGTGCTAATTTTATCTTGTGAAAGTGGATATCTCCTTACGGTCCCTCCGACTTCTAGGAAGATAACCAGAATGTATTATATCATCTAAATCCAGCATCCTATGAGATCAAACAGAATAATGTATACATATGCCAAAGCTGATTGAAGTATTGCGGGTGCTCACTTCCGCTTCACTAAGTATGTGTTTCATTGATATACGTAATTTGCCACCGCCATGAAAGAAATTCAAAGTCCTCTGTTTGTGCCAGTTGATTTCTATGATATCTGGAGGCTTTTAAAATAGGGATCCAAAATAGATGTGCCCTTGTCACCCCTGTGTTTAAGCTCTCTCCAACAGGAAATGGCACGGGTTCAATTTTTTTTTGTACTGGAAGCCACATGTAGCTAGATAAGAATCATGTCTTGTCTATGACTAAGCATTGACATTTCAGTGTTTAAAATATCGTCAAAATGATCCATGGCAAACCCACCTGAGACTGTTTTTCTTTGTCTCCAGGCCCACTTTCTTGCCTCTTGAAAGGGAAGGTGGAGTCCGGGAGGTTGTGACACTGCGGTGTTATGTTAAGGAAATGGAAGTTGGCCGTCTCGTCCGCCTTCAAAGGAGCCGCAAGCTGCGAGGGGAGGTGGCCGCTACCGGGCGAGCGCTGCCGCGAGGAGAAGGCTCGCTCCTCGGTGGCAGGTTTAAAACGCAGCGAGGAGGAAAGGCTTTCGCTTCTGCCAACTCGCGGATGTCAAATCGGACACAGTGGAAAAAAAAAAAAATAAAATAAAAAAATAAATATGAGTGGTATTTCCTTCGAATCGCTGGTTCTCCTCGAGGAAGGGGGCAGCCGGAGGGGTGAGGAGGCCCGGGATGTTTATGAAGTGTGCGGGACTTTTGAAGGAAGCTCACTGAAGGAGGACAGATGGTTTGAAGAACTGGCAATGTGATACTGAGCCTTTCACTTCTAGGTCGCCGGTTCAAACACAGCCTAGGTCAGGGATGGCAGCGCGCCATTTCCACCACGTGACTGTTTTGGGGCCGTCTGAGAAAAACGGCTGGCGCGGCTGAGCTCCTGCCCGGCCGAGCGGCTCCAGGTGCTAGGAGGTGCGGACCGACCGGCGCCTTCATCCTGCGCCGTCCGCTGGCGGGGACGCCCGGGAGGGATGGAGGGATGCGGAGGAGACAGGGCACCCGCCGGTGACGGGGGTCCCGGTCGGGACCTGGCTGCGCTTTTCCGACCCGAGGGAGGTGCTCGTGCGTGAGGTGGCAAACAGGTCCAAACAGGGCTGCACAAGCGCCAGGAGGCAAAGTGCCCCGGACACTCGGCTCCGTCTCCACCTGCCACCACCAGCCCCGAGCCACCAGCGGCCAGAGCCCCGAAAGGGATGGTAGGGCGAAGCTCCTCTTATACACGTCTGATTTCTTACAGTGTTCCCACCAGGTTCGCTCTAGATAGACCCACGGCTCAGCATGGTCCTTTGCTGTACTCTTAGGATGATATGAATTTCCTAGAAAACGAGGGGGGAAAACCCTGGGCACTCAAATGCAGTCTCACAGGAGCTGTGGTCTCCATAGAAATGGTCCTGCATGTTGGAGATGATGCTGTGTTTTAGCCTTACTTTACTCTAGGCCATACCTTAAAATATCTAGGACTTCTGGGGGAGGCAGGGGGTGTTGATTTTTTTTATATATAGTTGTGAAATCATTCCTTTTATTGCCCTTTGAATTTGGAATTTAGTAAGTGTATCAGGAGAAGCAGCTATTTTACGGGAAGGGAAGGCAAGGCAAAGGGAAGGAGAAGGGGAAGGACCAGGGAAGGGGAAGGGGAAGGGAAGGAAAAAAGACCTTGAGATTCCTGGAACAAAGAGAGAAAAAAAAAAATTCTCCACAAGCTTTTAATCCACTGAAGGCTTTATAGACTGATTCCCAGGCTTTTGAAGCAGAAATAAGAATCTCCAGAACACTTTTTTTCCTATACAAATGTTACTGGCAAGCAAATAGCTAGGAACTACCACCAATTCAGGTTCAGAAGAGGTGGATGTACAGGAACCTTTATTGGGACATTCGTCATGTTAAGTTTCTTATGATTTAAATATTGTTTTATGGATTTAGTAGCACTGTACCATCCCCAAATGGCTCATCCCAAATTAAACTGTTGCAGGGCAGTCACAGCCAAAGGTCATTGCACAGGGCCTGATGATACAGGAGGGAGGGAATGATGATGTTTGACCTCCTCAGCTACAGGACTGAGTTTTGGTTATTTAATACAGAAAATTATCAAGCTAATCATGAGTTTATAGCATAGCTGGCGGCTGGACAGTGTCTGATGTGTATTTGTCTTCTCTTAGACATCATCGGTGCTTAAGATGTCAGGAATGTTCACATCCCTAAGCATTGCTAGGCAGATAAATTAGGAAATCAGGCTGCCAGGAATTCGTATTGTTCAAAATCTTGCTCACACTGAAGTCATTAATAGCAGATTTTGGTTGGAGAAGGAGTGAACATCTAAAACAAAACAGGCGAAGAGATAAAAATTGATTCTAAAATAAAGGATTTGAAACTTAAAGTATGAGTTTGCACAGTTCTGGACTCCCTTATTTCCACATGCAGTGTAGGCCTCAATACAAAACCAATGAAGCTGATGAAAAAGTCGATAAATTGAAGTCCTGGAAGATTCAGCCAACTTTGGAATAAGCCATGGAGCCCAAACATCCCTCACTGCCATACCAAGCGGTGGGTGGCAGATGCATGCCCAACTGAATTCTTAGCACATACAGTTTATTTAAGGTCATCCATTCTTGGTAAGAAGTATGTAAAGAAACATGCAGAGAGAGAGAAAGAAAAAGAAGAGAGAATTCTTGCCTGACCATGCAAGGGAATTTTTCGGTGCAAAGGAGTCCTCCTACCAGCAGAAGGAGCTCCAGTTAAAATCCTAGTACCACTCACTTGATACCAATGAAATTCTTAATTCTCAGGAAAGAAAAAAAGAAAAAGGTGAAATAGTCAAGTTCAGGAGGAGTAAAGAAAGAAAGCAGAGCTAAGCCCCAGGAAGAAGCCAGACAGGTGAGAGGACAGTGCCGTCCGTCTGGGGGAGCAGTCAGAGAGGACCCAGGTAGTCCTGGACTGCAGGAACCTGCCACCTTTGGGACAGCGGTTTCCTTTTCCAAGCTAGACGATAAACTTGGTAGTAGGATTTCAGTAGCCCATGGACACTGCTGTCCTTCAAAGTGGATTCACCTTGACAGTTGTTTTGCGAGGACAGATATCCAAGCCCCTGGTTTCCTCTGGCATCTCCGGCCCTGCCAGGTGCCGTCCCATCACATCGCGCCCCACCTGGGTACCCCACTGCTGGTCTTCGCCTTGCCTCGGGGCTCCGGCTGCGGATTACACACACATTGCTCAGTTCAGTGGGAAAAAAGGCTTCTCTTCAGCATCTACATTGGCTTTACACACTAATATTGAACACAAGATGAAAGATTAAAAAATAAAAATAAAAGCGGAGAGCTCCAGGGCAATGTTCCAGTTAGCGTAAGTTCACAACTGTTATTACAGATGAGTGCTCAGATTTAAGGAGAGAAAAGAAAGCTCCAGCACTCCAAGCTGAAAAGGAAAATGCCTCTAGCAGGTCTTTTAAAAACAGCCCAACATTTATGCTTGAACAAACCAAGTAATAGGATATGGGCAGTACAAAATATTGTCAAACAAAGAAACAAAAAAGCATGCAGTGCATTTATTCTGTAAATAAAATACACTCCTTAGTTTAAAGCTGATAAAGATGATCTTCTACCCCAAGCTGATTTACAGGCTGCATTTTCTTACAGCGAGTTATCCACACAAAGTATTAGTTTTCTTATCCTTTGTTTATATGTATTGATGATAACGTAAAGGCACTAAAGAGCTTTGATAAGAGATTGTTACTTCTGAGCATCAGAGATGCTGCAAAAATCTCCTCCTAGAAGACAAGAGAAGTCCATGAATTGCGTAGTACTTTTTCTGCAGGATCATGCTAGCATGCTAACTTGCTACCGCAACAGTCATATCTTCTTTAGCTACAAATACACCGAGATGTTTTTAAAGAAATTTTTGATTAGAACTAGTCAGTGTGTTACACAAATAAAAATGGAGGGGGAATATTACTCAGAGTACTAGCAACAGTTTCTACAATCCAAATCCTTTTTGCCTCTGTCAAATCAATGCACAATAATAAAAAAAGAAAAATAAGATACTCATGAAAATAAGCAGCAAGTTTTTGTAGTGCTTTCTCTATTTAAATCCCTCCTGTTTTTAAAAATATATATATGTATATGCATGTGTGTGTATATATATGTATTTTTATATATACATATACACACACACACATATATTTATATATATATATGTACATGGCAGGAAGAGGGAAAATATCCGCTGGCTTTTTCTTGTATAGGAAAGAAGCAATTGGAAGAAGCAAGTCTTGCAGCTATTACCCTCTCTGCAACACTTTGAAGGTTAAAGGAATAAAAATCCATCAATTTGTACAGCCTGACCTTGCACCGTTGGTTTTTAGCTGAATTCAGATGTGCAGGATTAACCCAGCAAAGTTTACATGACATTGATTTAAAAGCTGCGTTACAGGACCTTCCAGCAAGTTACATTAATCGGAATCTTTAATCGGGCTTTGGGACGAAGAAAAAAGTTGCTTATCAGACGTGCAACATATGATAAACAGATGTCTCCGTGCATTAGATAAATATGAACGCAGCTTGCACTGCTAATCACCGTGAGCGCACCATTCGAATGGCACCAAGGATGGGGCAGTTAGTAGCTCTTTAGCCAAATTTTTGCTAAGATGAAGGCAGGATGGAGATGTCCAAGTTTAAAATCTGATCGATCACCCCCTGTACAGTCTCAGGAGTCACGCACAGCACCAATTTGAGCAAGGGACTCCCCATGGCAGCCCAGTTACCATCCAGCAGACAACTGGAAATATGTCCACACGCATGGTAGGGCCCCTCAAAGCGAGACAACAACTAGGATCGATCAGCAAAGACCCTGAAGTGTGTTACGAAGAGGCACACGCAGAACAGGGAGCATGGCCCACAGCCTCGCCTGTCCAGCCCTGGTGGGAGGATCTTTCCTGCATCTTACGTTGAAGGTGAAACGCATGTTGGGCCCTCAGAGCAGCAACCTCACTCCAACTTGAGGCTTTTTATATATAAAAATATGTATATAAATACTCACACACACACACATAAATACGTAGAGAGACCAATCTCACCCAATCTCTTGTCTCCTCTCCAATCTGCAGTCAGATTTATAAGTCCATTTTTTTAATGTGGTTCTTGCCTACCCACTTGTCTCCCCTCCCAGTCTGTTCTTCTAATGCAATTCCCTCCTTCTTTTATATGATAATCAGACCACATCCGTCAGCAGGGTGCTTGGGGCCAGCAGTGAAGATGACCAAGAAATGCTGTCCTTGCTTTTGGGTCTGATGTCTGTGGTCTCAGTTGCTTGGAAAGTCCCACTCAACCTCCCACAAGCCCAGCTGGAGCACACCAGCACAAACCAGTATCTTCAGGGAAGTTAGCTGTCAAAATCTAGCAGATCTCCCATGCAAAGCACAATTTTTCAACTGCTTATCTGTCTTTCTGTTGGGGCAGCTCTCCGCAGGGACAGCAAAAGGGCAAACGACTGCTACAAAAGCCAGCTCCTGCCAAATTCCCATTTGTGTTCCTCAGCACGGCGGTGCCAGGATTTTACATGGAAAAGTTAGCCATAGTTTTTGGAGGTGAAGTTTGAAGGTCTATTTCCTGAGTTATTTGGGTTGACGTTCCCCAAAGAATAATAGCGATATTAAATTAGCCAGGGGTAAAAAACCCATGTGTGGAAAGATGTAACCCCAAAAAGTAAAAATTCAGCCAAGTTATGAATAATTAGATAGACAGTCTTCAAGCAGGAGCAGTCTTCTCAACCTTAATAATAGTATGGCTGCACATCCACCTATATTATACACCAACAAACCATTTTGAAATTTAGGGACGACTTTTGGGGCAAATTGCTCCAAGGTCTCTATCTCAATGGTTTATACTTGGGAGCCAACTTACAGTTCTGAATTTGGCCCATTTCTTTGGAGGATATGTCGGGAGTAGCCTGTGATGTTGTTTGGTCTCTGGAGGCAGCCCAGATGAGAGCAGAACAAAGCTTTGATGCAAATGAAAACCTATCAGTGAGTACAGCTAAATAAAGAAAAATGATTATTTGTTATGGAAACCAGCAGAGGAAATCTTGAATTAGTCAGTGCATCTTGACCTCTCATTGCCCTACTGAAAAAAGTGCAGCTTCTTAAAGCATTTGGACTTTTAACCATAAAAAGGAGAAACTGTGTGAAATTTTCAGCCACCAGGTGAAAACCCCGAACACTATTTAGCAGGGGAAAACATCCATATTGTACAATATATATATATATTTTCATGAATAAAAAGCACAACTTATGCAAAGGTCATTAATTTTCAGTGGCTAAGTCCAGTCACCGCACAGACAGGAAAAGCTTGAGTTGATATTGTGAATGAACCATGCGGTAATTGTTTCCTTACATCCTCGTTAAGATGAAAAGCTACACAAATAAACAACAACAAAAACCACTATGTGCCAATCAGTGGCCTATTCCAAAAAATAAAGGAAAAATCTGGCTCCACATATTTCTTCCCATGCTTCCCCACTAGAAAGAGTATCCGACTGAGGTGGGGCTGCAGAAGGTGGCATTGCATGTTCTGCCTTGGCTCGCATTTAAGTAGCAAAGGTTTGGCCCAAGTCTCCGACGGGGTATGAGTAAGCGGAAGATGAGGAAGGACATGGAGCGAGCCAGGAGTTACGGGGAAGCACACTGGTTAACACTGGAGAAGCTGCCCTTGGGAAACTCAACAAAGTTACAATACAGAGAAACCTTCTCTGGGTGAAGATATTTCCACCTACCATCTTCTACAGGCACGAGGCCTGTGGAGGTGACATTGCTCATGGAAAAGGTCTTCTTCAACATGTGCAGAGGACAGGAGGCACTCAGAGGTGACAGGGCTCATGGAAAAGGTCTCCTTCAACCCGTGAAAGGGTGGGAGGCAGTAGAGTGTGGCCCAACAGCTGGAAGGACAAGGGCGCGGGTGGTCGCCCTGGGAGCAGGACACTCGCTGGGATCCCTCACCGCGGCTTGGAGCCGCTCAGTCCCCTACCACGGGGTCCACGCCCCATCAGGACGGGGCCAGGCTAGCTGAGGGCTGGAGACGCTCACCGGCCGACGTCCGCGGTACCCAGCGTGCTCCGCTGGCTGCGCGCTTGAGTCGCGCGTTCCCCATAATTGTCCGCCTTATCAGTGTTGGTGAGTGTGCAGTAGTCTAAATCACACAGTCATGACACTACACATGGCTGAGCAGGAAGAGCCCACTTGGCCGGGGTTAGATTAGTCTAATCCCACCTCCCTTGTCCTGTCATAATACCCCTCCATCCCTTCACTCCCTATAAAAATATCCAGCTGTTGATTAAAATTAGTGAACTGTTGGCTTTAAAAAAGAGGGTTGGCAGCTAATTCTATGTGTTCACTAGCTATCTCTGGACGAATTCCCCATTTACTCCGCGGCCCGATCCTGTGAACTGCCGAGCTCTCCAAGTGAATGGGAGTCAAGAGCACTCACGGCCTCACGGTATCACCCCTCCGTTTTCGAAGCGTGTGCATAAATCAGCCAGCCGGCGGGGTGAGCAGCTTTATCCTGCTCGGCCCTGCCAGAACCAGGAACCTGCTCTGAGCGTTCACGTCTTCCCTCCCGCGGTGGCAAACTGCCTTTGGAAAGAGCACAAGAAGCCCGTCAGCTGGTTGCTCTCAGGATTCCCGCTCCTTTGAAAAGGTGGCTAAAACGCAGCAAAAGCTTCTGGCTGGTTGTCCCTGCTCAGCCTCTCCCCGGCTGCACGGTGAGAGCCTGCAGGACGCCGGAGCGAGCCCTCGCACTTCGCACGGTGCCGCAGTTCGGCTCTTGGGCAGCCGCAAAGCTCCGTGGCTTCGCGGTGTCAAGCCGGGGAGAGTCCTGCGTTGTGTTTCTTCAGCTGACCATTGATGAGCAGTCCCGAACGGGCTGCAGAAGAGCAGGATTTTGAGCAAGCTGCTGTGAAATGCTAAACATTTCCATGTCAGAGCACAGATTTATATTGCAGAGCCTCTACTGCAGCAGTGACAGCTTGTAAAAAAAAGCGTTTGGGGGGTGGAGGCCCATGCAGAGAGAAAACAGACAAAGTCATGGGTGCAGCTGAAGGAATGTCTCAGAGATGGATATTCATTTTTTATGGGTTTTCTCTATGCAGATTCATTCTGGAGGGCTTGGAGAAATGCTGGGAATCCTCGGCTGGTGCACACCACTGCATAGCTTCAGCGCCACCGGATCGATTTTCCACCAGCTAAGGGTCTGCCGCCAGCTCTACAAATTCTGGAGTCCTGAGACCCTCAGCGGGAGTTTCTGGCTATTTGCAACAGGATTGCGACTCTAGGGACCCAGCACTTTCAACTGCGCAGCTCCAGAACTGAACGCAAAAGTAGCAGCAGTCATGCATTTACCAGCCATTTGTGCCTCAAATCCAGTGTGTAATGGGCATATAATAAATCCCTTTTACTCCATCTGATCCTGAATGGGGTCACTGGAGCCTAAAAAAGGAAAAGCAAAGGGACACCTCCCCACAGTAACATTAAAACAATACATCTCAGTTAAGAATCACTGCGCTGGCCACCACGGTTAGGACAATCTTCCTTCCACACTTTACCCAACCTAAACCTAGGCTAAATGCCTCATGGCTTTTAAAATAGCTTTTGCATTTCTACTTCTTTCCATCAAAAAGGAAGCTGCAGCTGCGGCTTGTCAGAGGAAGTGCTTGAAGCAGTGTTTTGCTCACTGTAATACCTGGATCCTCCTGTAAAGAGCAAGAGCTCCAAGCACAGCTGCACACGGTTCTGGAGGACCTAGCTGCAGATCAGCCTGGTGGTCAGTTTTCCTGTCATTTAGCCACGAAATCTTCATAAAATCATCAGGAAGGAAACAAAAATTCTGCCAGGTCTATGAGGAAATAAAATCAGTTAGTCTCTAGCAGAAGTTTCTGATGATTTCTTTGATATCTCAGTCACGGTAGCATATGAGACACATCACCTAGACAGGATTTGTATAAATGCATCAATCCACAGCAGCAATGTGCAGCACACAGTGAAGACAAGGGCTAGAATAATGTCCAAAAGATTTTATTGGAGGCTTTCTTAGGGAGCTCTCCCAGCTTTGCAAGCTCTTCATTCCCACTTAGGTGCCTGCAGATGGGAAGGATGGATCAGTGATGGAGCATACAGAGCTAGATCCAACCCACCTGGAGGTATGTGCATTACTTTGTGCATTCCTTAGCTTCTCTGAGCCTCATTTGCCCGAGAATAGCACTGATCTCACAGAGTCATTACCAGGATAAATCCCTGGAGGAATACCAGTTGCTCAGTCTGGTAAGAAAGGTGTAGAATGCCAGAGATTGTATTCCTGAGCCCACAGAAGAAAACCATCATATTTTGATCACAGAAGAGGGCAAGAAGATTATGAATGGGTTTGAAAAAGAAAGAAAATTACATAAATTTGATGTCACAAAGAGGAAACACCAAAAAAGAGACATGACACAGTCAAAAAATCATCTCAGTGAATGTAAGGAAGCAAGATTTCCAGGGATCGCAACAGTGAGGACTTGAGCTAAGGGGAGTCAAGAGAAGATCCTGTAGTGCAGAGACACAGGAAAAGCCACATGTTGGAGAAGTCACACAAGCAGAAACAGAGCAATTCAGACAAGCCTTGGTAAAGAAGCCTAAGGAAAGAGGTTTGAAGGGTAAGGCAAAGATGATGAAACCAGGAAAACTGAGATTCTTCTCTCCTGGTATAAGACACCCTGAGCATCAGGTGCTGGCGTGTGGACTTGTAGTGGATTATAAATGCTGCTCAAGGGATATTCAACAGCAGCCCTCCACAGTGGGACCACAGGAGTGGAGGAGCCTGGGCAGGACTGACCTTACCGTGCTGAGGGATGAAGGGAAAGGGTAAGGAGTGAAAGAAACAGCTGGAGATGGAGGAAAGGGCAGGGAGGAGGGAACTGGAAGCCCTCGAAAAACTGAGGCGGGGATGGAGATAGCATGAGAGGTAACTTCAAAAGCATCTCTGTGGTGGTTCAAAATGGGAGAATTTCCCACGTCCCCTGCTCTGGAAAGCCACAACGTGACAGACACACAACACCGCCAGCCATGTCCAGGCTAAGCACAACGGCAGCGGCTTTCTCCTCGCGGAGCGGGGAAGTGCAGCGGCACATTTAGCATTTTGTCAGGATTCCAGCGTTCAGCTCATTGGCTTCTTATTATTTTAGACCTCAAGCAATCTGGTTTTGGTATGTCATTAACTTATCAGCTAAGCCTCTATTTATCTGCATTCACCAAGATCTAAAGTTGTGATGTTTATTCCCACCACTCTGTGGGCGGAGGGAGATCCGCTATGAAGATTTTCCAGTAATTTCCTTTTTGTTCCTTTTTAAAAAGCATTTTCTACAGCTGCATAACTGTCATCTGGTCTCCGGGCAGGAGAGGAGGGACAGCCGATAGCGTAAGTCCCAACATGAATCACATTGAACCATTAAAACAATCTGATGGGCACAGAAATAGTCATAGTTTCCAAAGGTCCTATGGAATTTGGTGCTGACGTACTCTGCCTCAAGTATGCGGCATGCATAGAAAATTGAACATGCTTCTACCTCACACCCTTTCAAACCTGCTGGGAGCCTTGGAAAATGGACATCATCTCAGATAATCGGCTTTTTGTTTTTTGTTTTCCCCTTCCCCTGCGATGCTATGCAGTGCTTAAAGAAAAAGAAAAGGCATTCTAAAAACATTAGAGTATGATGAAAGTATGACTCTGAAGATGTAGAAAAGGCATCTCAGAAGATGAAGGGGATGATTTCTCAAGGAAGGAATGTCCAATAGTTGTGCTAAATATGGACACCACCGATAAGGATGGGAAGGAAAAGAGAAGAGGTGCTTTGGGGAAGCGTTGATCAACACGAGATGGAGGGAATGAAAAGGGAACTCACTCTACAGCCCATGGGAGAGGTGCTTTTCCTATCCGTTTCCCAATCAACTTGGCATGCACGGTCTTCTCCACCTTCCTGATTCAGTGAAATCAATGTCCACTTGCCTCCAGCAAGGCTCTTCTACTTGCAGTACTTCGGGCAAACGACAGCAAGGCAACTGCTGGACAAGGGGAAAGGATTTGCAGAGTAGATGTGTGTTACTGCGTCCAAATTCTCTGGCTGGTTCAGGTCCATCTCCAAACATGATGAAATAAAAGCAGGATGTGCACAGAAATTTTAAGGCAGACACTGATTTCTTTGTTCATCTCCTTCTATGTTACCACAGAAACCTACTTCCAGATGCAACCACTGAAGAAACAGAGACTATGGCCCGTATTTGCAGAACAGAAGGTGAGAGCCCTGTGTTGCACCTCGGAGCTGGGCCACGGGAACACACGAAGGAGCTGCAAGATTTCCGCTTAATGGACACAAGGGTGTGCAATGCCCATTACTTACTACTACTCCTGGAGTTTCTTTGTTCATGTCTTTGCTCTGGATTCAAAACACTGAATGTAGCAACTATGTTGCCGTAAACCACTGCGTTTGCAGCAAAGCTTTTCTTTGGTGATCACTACCGGGGAAATTATGGGCTGTTTTGGAACATTTTTGGCCAAGATAACACAGATGCTCAGACTAGATTCCACAACTGTGTGCGAGAGCAAGTCTAAAGTCCATTTAGTCAGAGGGGAACAATCTAAACAGCTTGTATTTTATTACCCTGATATGTTTAACTTTTTTCCACCCTTTTTTAAAAGACTGTAACTGTAAGATTTGCCCTTTGCAGCTGTATGAACTGTATGTTAAGAGTAACGGAGCAGCCTCAAATCCCTTTGTATTCTGGGGACATTTTTCCAAGGCATTTTGTCTTCGTAACAATACCCAGAGCTCCCTAAATTTTGGGAAGGTCATTTGTTTCCTAGCAGATAGATTCCCTTATCCAGAGCTTACTAGAGCCCAAACAACAATTTATAAACTCTAAGCTCCTTTCTCCTTCAAGATGAAGTGCTTTAGTGTTGAAGCCAAACTAAATCTTTAAATGGTATAAGAGGCATTTGGATTTTTTTTTCTACCCAGCTGACAGTAGGTTTACAGTTTATAATCTGGCCTTTGTAAAGGCATTTGTCAGCCTGTATATTTCATTTTAAAACGCGACCACCCATGAGGACGGACAGACAGGAAGCGTTTGTTCACTTGCACCAACAGCCCATTTGAAGGTTGGCTGCAAAATAACAGAATTTAGTCACAAAGGCAAACTTTTTTCTGGCATTATCTTGCTAACATCTCATTTTAAAAAGCAGCCTTTGTTTATAGGAAGCTAGTCCTCCGCTCTAAATTTGGAAATTCTACGTATTCTCCTAATCCTCGCGTCCTAGCAGGGATGCTGGCTCTGCATCTTTGGCCTCACAAAAGACAGCTCTGCTTTTATCTTCTCTCACAGGGTCCCCGGTTTAACTGCCCCACCAAAGGAAGAAGAGTCTTAGCACTCAAGGGGCAGAGGGGAAACGTTCAACATAAGTTAACAATTTAGCAAAATGAATCCAATCTTAAAGCGCTGCATCATCTTGTCTGTCATATTTGTCAGCCGGGTTTCCATGTTTAGCTGAGATTTGGAATGAGCCGTTGCTCCAAATGTTGGTCATTTTTGCAACTCAAGAGAACCTGTCCAAAAGGAAGAGAAAGCCAAGAATTAGGACTGCAAGTTAAAAATGACTGGCCTCCACCTCTTAAGTACATGCTTGTGTGTGTGTCTCCATGACTGGAGCAGAGAGAAGAGAAAGCAAGGCCAGATGATAGGGACTCTTCCAGACAGTAACAGATATAATATTGCATTCTTTCTCCTAGTATCTTAAGTAACACTCATTCTTTATCTCTATTGCTCAAAGGTTTAAGGGGAGGAAATAGCATAGTTCCAGCAAGTGATAAAACTTTCGGCCTTTTTTCCCCCAGTTGCAAAATATGACAATAAATAATTATTACCTAAAGTACCTAGGATTTCACACTGTGCCCTGGCCGCTTGGGCAGACCCCTGTAGTATATCAGAAGCAGCGATTCTGTGATGTTCTCAGCCTTGCTGCCCCTCAGATAGTTGCAATCCTCTTTTCTCCCTATGCTGCCCTTCCCATCCATTTGTTTGTCATCCCAGAGAGGTGACAAACAGGGTCATTGCAGAACCTTTTTTCCTTGGCTGCTGCTACTAATTCTGATGCTCAAGAAAACTGCATACAGAGGCAGCAGTAGTGTAGATAAGCAAGAGAGCCATGTCTCAGCCAGTTTCCAGTCCATCACCACCTGAAATCCCCATGAACCGCCCATGGGCTGCAGTTAATGGATGCCTTTCTTTGCAACACCACGGAACACCCAAGGATTAATCAAGAGAGCTGTAAACTATGAGATTGAAGTATGGGGCTATGTTTAATTATGCTATCTGCACAAACATAAGGGCTTTGAGAAAGAATCTAAAGCAAGAACTGAGACGATAACCAAAAGGATGCATATTTTGGGCCTGGCTCTACTCTTTTGGACCCTTTTGCTCAGAAGAGGTCTTCTCTCCTGGACCCAAGTCCCTGGGCTTTCATATACATGGAGCACTGTCAGCAAGGTATTATGGACATCATGAGAAAATCTGCAAGAGTTAGTGATACCGCCTGCACATCCTTGTGCAAAGAGGATTTTGAGGGAACATGAAGGTTTTTAGGGTGAAACTTGAAGGGAAGGCTGGGAAAGATAATGCACCAGGGGAGGGGGAAAAAAAGTATCAGCCAGGATATTTCAAATTCTCCCTTCCTGCTGTTACAACAGCAAATGTCACTGCTGTTTTGCTACGGGATTTGAGGTTTGTGGCATCATGCTGCTAACAACCCCCCATGGATGCCAAGGGTGAACCTGCTCTCTGTCCATCTGTCCTCCCCCGAAAGCCTGCCTTTATTCTGCGTGAATCTGGCAGACTCCATCATTTTTGATGTAACCAGGCCTCGGTTTCTTGGCTGACAGCTGCAATATTCAGAGGGCAGGACTGCAAAGCATGTCTGCAGTGCTCTGCAGTGTCTCTCAGGCCATACCGCTTTCCAGCTCTGCCCTCCAAACTTGGCCATTTCGGGGCCGGGCTGTGAGCATCTGCGGTCACCAGGTTTGACCCTCGCGTTGTGCATAAGTCTTTCCAGGCATCCTGGTGAACTAACACACTTTCCAAAACAGGCGTCAAATTTCTGTTGGTGGCTAATAGCTGAAGCTATGCTTTTAGCAGTGGGGCTGTGTAATGTAACATCAGCAGAAGGAGGATTGCCATATTCTTTTCTAATTTGTACATGTTGTGCTGGTTTGCCTTTGCAGTGAGGGCAAAATTCACCCCTGGGCAGGAAGCTACGTGCAAGGCCTAACAAGGACATCAGAGCCACTCGTGTCTTCAGAGTAGGTGTCAAGGGTAACAAAAACTTACCTGGGCTTCTGCAAGAGAGGTGGGATTTAACCTTGCCTGCTCACAGCTACCAGAGATCTGCTCTCGCCCTGCAGTGCCCAGCTGACAACACCGAAGCAGAAGGAAGCATTTTCTTCCAAATATTGCACATGCATCTGTAAGTCAAATAAACTCTTGCTGAAGCACTGAGCCTAACTCCAAATCCAAGAATAGAGATATTTTGAAAACTACAGGCAAATTAACTTGTTCAGGAGTCACTCTCACATGTGCAAATATATTCCCACAAAAATCAGAGAGGCTATATGCATAATCAGTGCATAAACCTCTCACCACAAGTTTCCAAGCTCTTTACATCCTGGCATTGGACTTTCTTTCAAGCACACTGGTGTACTCCCTGATAATGCCATGACTTGCCGTAGCACCAGGACACTGATGAATTTTAAGCCCCGTGATATCCTGTGGGGAGCTTAGTTAGGTGAAGAGGTTAAAGATTAATGCAAGCCTGTTGCAGAGACCGAGGTGCTGAGCCGTTTCCTGCCGTCCCCAAGGTCACGAAGGCAGGCTGCAGCGAGGGCAAGCGAGCGCCCTGCTCTGACAGCTTCCAGCCGTGTCCTTCAGCTGAAAGATAATCTTTCCTGGGAGAAGACACTTCCCTCCCTCTGTTGTCCTCTTGTCCCCTCTTTGCTCACTCATGGGAACCACCACCACGGTGTCTCACCAACCTCGTGGCTATCCACGGTCTGCTGAGGTTTGGTGACGGAGTAAAGCCATTCTGTAGGTGGGGAAGCCTGGACAGATAGACACACCATAACTGCAGGGCTAGCACGAAGCTGGCAGATGTTAAAACCGTTTGTTGCCTGTCCACACTCTTCCCATCCCTTGCATCGCCTTGCCTTGCCTCTTCGAAGATGGGGACTGCTTTAATTCTGCATTTTGGGGTTCTTGCACTCTTCTGTCATAGCACAAATCATTAACAACTGCTCAGTCCCCACAACTACTCTATGAGCATTAGCCACAAGAGCTGTCAACACAGGAGCTGGGAAAGCAGAGGGAGGGAAGTGGTGTATCCTCGTCTCGGCGGCCCTGCCCCGCTCCCTGCATCGCCTCCTCCAGGGTTTCCTGCTCCTGCCGAGACCAGACCGAAGAGCTAAGGAGCTCTCTACCCCCAGCTCCTCCATTCTGAGATTTTTAAAGGTGTTAATTCTCCAAGAGCCTCTTAAATACAGGTAACGCCTAGCATTAAATCTGTTAGAAAGGAGAAAGCACACAGGTCATTTGGCATAACTGCTCCAAGTCTCTTCCACTAGAAGAGCAGCAGGATGGTCCAAAATCAGAAATATCCTTTTTACATAAATAGATAGCAATGTGGCAGCCACTTAAAGCTGCATTAACCTATAGTAAATGCTGAGAATTTGCCTTTTCTTCTGAAACAATATCATTCTGGAAATAAAGAAAATTGATTCCTCCAGAGCTGAAGTCTCCAGCATCCCTTACTGCTCCGTGCTGGGCTGGTCAATGCTGGCCCTTGCACTCACTTGCACCTGTAGTACCTCATTTTCTTGTACGAGTGTTTTAATATATTTTCTGTATTTCTTCCTACTGCAGTAGATTCCATCATCAGTAACCTACTCAGACTTTGGAGACAGGTCAATATTTAGGGATTTCAGTCTTTTCCAAAAACTCACAAGGAGAGTTTCTGCGTTGTCGCGGCAGCGCGACCGCAGCGAGCAGATAGCAAGGGCCGCTCCGCTTCTCCGAGCCGGCAGCCGCCCCGGCCGGCGTGCCACGGGCCCCGCGTTTCCCAGCCGGAGGCATTTACGCGGGATCACCAGCAGGGATTCAAGCCGGCTACGACCTGCTAAGCCTGGGAGCAAAATCTGCAGAGTGTCTCTGCGACTCAAAACGCGCCGGCCGGGGAGGGCACCCGGCCGGGCCACCGGCTCCCATTTCGTTTCGCGGGCGCCCGAATTTCCCACCGCCCCGCTGGAAATCAGAGCGGCTTCGCTCGGGCCATTTGGACCTCGTTACGACTAAGCGTTCGGGCTACGCTGAGGTTTTCTAGGAAACCTGGAAGAGCCCTACTGACCCACATCTTCTGTGCAGGCGATAAAAATGGTTTTATACATCTAAACTGCTCTGCAGTGTTTTAGTAAACAGCAAGTTTATTTTGGGATTTCGGCCTAGGCATTAGACCACTTCGTTTTCCTCAAGAAAGGCTGTTACGTTATTAGTTTTAGCCTTATGAATCCTATTCCTGACACTCAACCTTTATTTATTATTTGTAAGGGGCATATATCATCCTGCCTTAAACTGTAAATATTCAACTTACTCCGAGCACACAGCTCATCTTCTTTGTTTAAAATCTAAGCCGTGATGTTTTACATAAATTTGTTTCCTTTCCAAGTTGAAAGGTCCTCGAGATACACCCGAGAGTGTCTTCCCATCCCGCACCTTAGCCGGGCACGGGCTGAACCCCAAGGATGCCGACGGATGCTCTCCCAGCGCGCCGGCTCCTGCGCCAGCCCCCGCGGACGGCAAATAGTCGGGGAGGAGAAAAAAATTGCCTTGTAAGCGGGCAGTTCCTGGACCGAACTGCAACTGGTGAACGCAGAAAAGGAGAGGCTCCAGGAGCGTGTTCCTTGGAAAACGTTGTTCAGACTATTTTAAGGGGCAGCCAGGTAAAACCGAGGCAATGGAGCAGCTTTAAACTGGTACCTGGGACCATTTCTGAGCAACCACCAAACCTTGGTGGGATGTTTCTTCTGCAGACACCACGTGGCAGCGGGGCCAGGATCACCTGCTCCCTCCTGGCCAAGCCTGCAAAAGCCCGCAGCCACCAGCCCCGGTGCCAATGCGCCAGCATTTGAAGTTTTTTTTTTTTTTTTTTTTTTTGCCACATTTCCAGGAGAATGAACCAATGTATTCTGCTGGCAGGCCTGGAGGGGGCTGATTTATTTTGCATTAATTCAAAGTGAGTCCAGCGACGAGAGATCTTTTCAAAAAGGCCAAGTTTTACAGCGGCCGCATTCCTCCCGGAGCCGAAGCGAAGCACGCCGTGGTTTGTTTGGCTTCCTGATGGTTTCTGCCCCCTAAGCGTGCTCTTTCTGAACGCTTAGCGTGGATTCGCAGCTAATTCTAACGCAGCCAAGGTGGGCATGAGCTACGGTGTGAAATAGAGGACGGGGAAGGTCTCCTCGCCGCTGGCGTTAGCTGCGGCCGCGATGCAGAGCTCCGAGGCGTTTTCCGCAGGGCTTTCCAAGGAGCCAAGGGGATCCGCGGCTCGGTGCTGCGGGGACCGAAAGGGCACCAGGAAGGTCGGAGAGAGGGATGTTTCGCCGGTGATATCACCCGCACTGAGTAAATTCTCCAGCCAAAAGCTAAGGCCGGCAGAACAATTTGTGCTGCGTCCTTTAAATGCCAGAGCTCCGTTTGCTAACGACGTTGCAGGAGCAATCAGGGCACTTAATAGCCAGCTGCTAAGTCATCAGGTGTAAATATTTACAGAGGCCTGTTGCAACATGGACATTCCTCCAGACGCAAGAGGAGTCCGGTTATTTCGTGGCATTTTCACCTTATCCAAAAGAATCCGGTTTTAGCCACGCTCTGCCCCATCAGCCGCAAAGCTGCAAAAATAGTGTTTTGTGGAAATTTTCCTCCATTCCCTCCCTCCCCTTCGTGCCCAGTGAGACGTGACAGAGCAACCGCGGGGGAGAGCACGAGATCGCTGAGGGCGGTCAGATGCAGGGCGAGGGGGGCGACCAAACGCAGCCGAGCTCGCCGCGGGCACACGCAAGCTGGCTGGTGGCTCGCGGGCTGCCGAAGCGCTCCGCGCGCCCCGCGCGCCAGCTGCCCCGCCGGAGCCGCGCGAGCAGCGACCTCGCTGCCGGAACGCCTTAAAATTCGGAAAAGCCACGTCTTTGAGGATGTTTTCTCCTTTTCTGCAACGTGCAGCCTGCAATCGGGCAAAACTCGCCCGCGACGTCGAGGAGGAGGCTTTTTTTTCGTGATGGGCAAATGCGCTCTGGGAACCTGCTGAGGTTTCAGCCTGGTGCGACCCACCATGGCCACCCAAGGGTCTGCACTTTTCCCTGAGGCTTTCTTATTTTCTTTTTTTTTCCTTATCTTTTTTTTCTTTTTTTCTTTTTTTGCTATTTTTTGCTATCTTGGGGGCTTCTATGCATTTGCATCAGCCCACGTCAGCTGCTAACACTCGGCTCTGCATTGCCAAGCCTGGCTGGCCATTTATGCCGAAACGCTGACATTTCTGCCTTTTTTTCCCAAAGTTCAGATACATCCCCCTCCACCCCCTCAAATCTAGTGTGAAACGATTACGATGCAGCGCAGGCTGCAGCCAAGTTCCAGCAACTAATGGCAAGTTTTCAATGAAAATTGTATAGGTCGGTTTACAAAAAAATAATAAAAGGTGCCGATTTCGTGCTGGAAAGGCAGCAGCAGTTAGCTTGCAGCGTGCCTGACTGCCTCCTTTTACTGATTCCAGACGCCGGGCCAGGCAGGATCTGGCTATTTTCACTATCGTGTTATCACTCCGCAATATGTCAGCAAATTCTTGTACAAACATGATTTTTTTAAAAGCCACGTTTTATCACTTCTTTTACATAATCATGAATGATAGTGAATCTAATCTGAATTGGGCTTGGAGGAGGCACGAGAGCAGCGACGTGCCGTTAGCGGTACAGCGGAGCCCGTCGCAAGCTTGCTTTTTTTTTTGAAGCCCTGCCTCGTTTTGCAACAGATGCGATGCAGAAACGAGTGCTCTGCTTGCAAGAGAAACGCACGTTTCTTTAGGCACCTGAAATTGGTAATAAATGATATCTGCAACATGCAGCTCAGTGCACAAGCAGTGCAACAATTTCCCATGCACATAAGCAAACTCAGTGATGCTTGCTGTGCTGTCACCCCATCCACTGCCTTCATCTAGTACTCAGCCCTTTCCTTTCCTTTCCTTTCCTTTCCTTTCCTTTCCTTTCCTTTCCTTTCCTTTCCTTTCCTTTCCTTTCCTTTCCTTTCCTTTCCTTTCCTTTTTTCCTTTTTTCCTTTTTTCCTTGTTATTTTCCTGCTTTATCTAAAGAATAGTATTTCTACTCTGCAACCCTGCCTCCCGTTTCAGCTTTACTTTTTTTATTGGTTTGCTTTGCTAGGGCAGACGGGATGCAATTGTAAAAACCTCCAGTTTGATTTATTTCAGCGGGAACTGGCATTTGAGAGAGGGCAAAAGGCAGACCTGTCGCACGTGTCAGCGCAGAAGCTTACATTTCCTCTTGAAAATTAAATGCTAAAGAAAATCCAAGCCGTTCCAGGCTGTGTTCAACGAACGCAGCGCGACGCCCCTGCCCCGGTGAACCCAGCGGCGGCTTCACCGGCGGCTGCAACAGATTTGAACGTTGGATTTTACACAGCCCCGATTTCTGAGCCCAGCTTTTGGCGGCTGAGCAGCACGACCTTTTCTGCCTAAAATACCGTCCACCTGTACCCACGGCTACCATAACTAAGAGATACGGCGCCTTTGCAGGATTTAAGTCTAAACAAGCCCGCGGCAGCGCGATTTCTGCTGCCGTGTTGGAGCGCACACGAATAAACTGCGTGAAAACGCCTGGTGCCCGCAGCGGCCGCGTTTATTTGCCAGAGATACCTGCGTCCCGCCGGTTTTGCGGGGCAGCGGGTGGGAACGCAAACGCAGCCTCTCCCCCCCCCCCCCCCCCCCGCGCCGCCGGGCAAAACTACCCCCGTCCTGCGCGCGTCCCGGGCTCCGCGGGAATTCATGCAGCGCGGGAATCGGCTTCTGGCTGGGACGGCGGCAGCATCTCCCACCGAGGCGACGAGTGAATTTCCCCCCCCCCCGGGGTGGGGGGGGCCCATCCTGGCATCGCAGGAGGGCAGAAAGCAGGGTGGCTGCGGGGTGCGTGGGGCGGGGGGAAGCAAAGCGTTGGCCTGGGTCCATTTTTAACTCGCTCGATGTGTCTGCGACGGAGACAGATGCTGTTTAGACAGGCCGCTGCGGTGGGTGGCCGGGCGAGGGGGCCGCGGCTGCAGAGTTTATAGAAGGCTCCCGGCACAAATGAACTGTTGAAGACCATTGGAAGCCTCAGTGAAATCACAACATGTAGAGACACGGGGGAGAAAAAAAGGCTCTTTCTGAAGAGGCAGCAAGAACGAGAGGTTTTCACGGAGTTTGTGGAAGTTGCAATGGGGGGGGGCGGTTGCAAAAGCCCACTTTCGCTAGCCCCCGCCGGCCCGTTCGCCCCCCTCGCCCCAAATAAAGTAAATAGTCCTCTGCGGCGCGGCGAAAAATTAGCCGATCTGAATAGTTTCCCTGCATCAAGGAGAAGAAACAGACCCGTCTTTTCCCTGCTCCTGTCTAGTCTTGCTAGGTGGAAAGCTAATATTTGAATTCATGCTTCAGTGGGGAACATTTGTGTGTTAAAAAAGAAAAAAAAAAAAGGAAAAAAAGAAAGCCACCAACGCTCTTTGCCAGTTCACCAGCCTCTGCACGGGCTGAATTTGAGTTTCCTCCTTTTTTTTTTTTTTTTTTGGGGGGGGGGGAGGCAATTTCCAGCTGACCTTTCACCCCCACGCACCGTTTTTCCCTAAAAAACCGAACTGTTGCACCCTCGAGGCCCCCGGGCACCAAACTCCGGCGTTCCGTGCGACGAGGGTCCCTAAAGGTGGAGGCCGGTTGGAGGTGGGACCCGAGAGAAAGCCACCGTCCGCGGCGGCTGCTCCCCACACCACGGAGACCGCGGGTCGCGCCGTCGCCCAACGCATGCGCGCCGCTCCTCCGCTCCAAGGCGAGGGTCAGCGCCGGGGAACCGCGGGACGTCCCGGCTCCTCTTCCCTTTCCCTTCGCCTGCTCTCGAGGAAAGAGGCCGTGGGGAAACTCGGCGGCAAAGTTTGGGAGGACAGCGCGCTCGCGTGAACCCTCTGCCGTCGCCGCCGCGGGCTGGAGCCGCGCATCAAAGCGCCCGGTCTCGCTCGCGAGCCGACCAGCGAGACGTAGCGAGGGCTCTGGAGAACATCTGCTCTCGCGAGCTCCTTCAGCGCGGGGATTCGCGTGCTCCTCTGAGCCGGACCTCTCGGTCCCGGCCTAGCGTTACACTCGTGAAAGGTCCGTCTTTTCCTCTGCATCTACCACTTGCTGATGCCAACAGCAAAGACGAGCTAATAAATTGTCTTTGGGAGCCTTTAGGTGGACTGAAGATGCTTTCTGCATTTGCAAGACAAGGTCCTGCCTCCTCTGGTCACCTGTGACCTGCTGCTCCTGCTAAACATTGCTCCGCAATACGTGGGCGCCTGGGTGGCTGTTTGGGCTGTCCCATGGATCACACTTACTGCAAGGTGGGGGAAAGAAATACCTGGAGCTGGGAGATGGGAAGGAAGCACCCAAGGTTAGGGAGCACATGGAGATCCATGCAAGAGCCCTGGTACCACTTTGGAGCCCAGACTTGGTCTCAGTGGCCTCGGAGAAGAAGGGCTGCAGAATTCTTCATTTATGGCAGTTGCCAAAAAAAAAATCACAAAAGGATCAATGAGGTAGGTGTATAAAGGGCTAAAAAAAATACAAAAATCATCCATGTTTTTGGAATACTTTCCAAGGGCTTTCAGACTTTCCCATCAGCATGGCAGTCATCACAGCCAGAGATGGATGCTCTCAGCACAGAGAGGAGACTCAGCAAAAAACAGAGGATTTGGAGGCTGTATAAAGAGAGCTACATTCCCTGCCCCACAGGTCTGGATCCTGAGCGAGCTCTACTCATTTCACCAAAATGAACCGAAACGGCAGAGCAGCTGGGTAACGGCGACGAGCCCTGGACCGCGCGAGCCCCACGTGACAGCCCTGCACGGGGCTGGATGAACCCCTGCGTGGGGCCAGCCGCTCCCAGGCACATCCTAGCACAGGCTCTGCTGGGTCCTAGTCAAAGAAGTGACAAAAAGGAAAAAAAAAATCCGTCCAAAAAACTCCATATGATGAGAACCCGTAACTGTATCATTGCCCATTCCAGAAGCAGAACTTCTTCAGGCCAAAAAAGAGGAGCTAAAGTTCATCTCAAAATAATTTACTGTGCTGAACCAAACCATGACAAATTTATCTCCAGAAGTTTGAGGCTTTCTCTGCCGTTATTAACATTTTAAGTGTTATGATGAAAAATACTGGCATAAAAAATAAACCCTGCTACTTTATGTTTAAACTCATATGCCTCTCCGCATCCTGGTCTTTGTAGACCTCTGAAAGAATGCATTTGCTTCCCAAGGTCACAAAATAAAACTGTCCAGCTATTAAAAAATGTGCGGCCTCTTACTAATTAGTGACTGATAACGCAATGGAAACCATATTTCTTCCAGCTTTTGCCAAACGAAACTAAGATTAGACCCTTTTACAATAAAAACCCCTTTTTATAGAAAAATTCAGAATCGGAGCATATTTCATTTGGTAAAGGTCAGCGTACTTTAACTGCGCATGCCACCGAGTATCAGAAGCTAGAATATTAAATGATACTAATGCCGAAGAGGTATCTTTATGGCCATACATTACGGACAGAAGCAACGGCTCAGAAAATGATCTCACGTAGTTGTTCTTGCTTTGGAAACATCTCCAGCTCCCACCTCCCCCAAGAATCCACTTCATCATCCCAGGACCGATCCTGCTCCCGGCTACGCTCCGATCGGAGAGGGCTGAAGCCCTCCGTGGCCTCGCTTAAATTGCTCGCAAGAAAACGAGGCATCTCATCAGCGATTTTTCTTCTGTCTAGCCCCTGCTGCTGGTATGATAAGGAGAGTGCTCTCCTTGCGGGCGACTCCACAGTTAATTAGCTCCAGATGCCGGCTAATTAGTGAGTCTGCAGTGCGAGCATTGTTCTGGTGTCACTTGAGCCTCCCCTCTCGGCTAAGCACAAGGGACGAGGTTGAGCATGAGAACCAGATGCCGCGCGCTCTGGGCTGTCCGTGGCCATCGCAGGGCTGCCCGGGATCCGGAGGGGCTGAGCACGACGAGCGGCGCGTTGAAGAGCCGCGGGCGCAGCTTCGCACGGCTCCCGTAAGACGGTAGCAGGCGCGCGGAGCGAACGGGCTCAGAGCTCAAAACAAGCGATTCCCGCGAAGGCGCCTTCGGAGCCGGGGCTCCGCCGGCCGGACCCGCGCAGGCTCTGCGACGAGGGGCGCGTCGGCGTCTCGGGCGATCCTGCGGATCCTCCCGGACCGCCCCTTTTCCACGGGATTAAGCTGCCGGCGCCTCTGCAGCGCCGTGCACATACCTGTATTTTCAAGGCAGAGTTTTTCCCGTTCCTTTTCCTAATTTCAAAGCCGGCGGCTCGGTAAGGTTTGCTTGCCGGACTGGAGTTAGGGACGCGGGGGAAGCAGCAGCGTGTAGAAAATCAGGTAGGCAAACAGGCTTACCGTAACGCTATCTGACACACTCACAAGCTTTACGTGAGTTGTACAAATTACGAGTATGAAATTTTACCAGCAGCCTCGTTTCTGCCCTCGAAGGAAGGAGAAGTGAGAGGGAGAGGCTTTTTGTAGATGCAGTTACAAAATTTGCTTTGTCGTATAAGATCAGCCGAGCAAACCTTGCAACGGTTCCTCGACAGACTACCAGATTAGCTTGCCGGTCTCGCCACCTTTTTATTTATTTTTTTATTGCAGATGACAATTTTGAAGAAGACGGCCTTCCTGCCTAATCGGTGTTTCAGCCCCAATCTAGACTCCGGTGGCCTGCTGCCAGTCGAAACGCTGCTCAGATGCAATGCTGGTGTCACAAGATAGGGTAATTTCCCCTGTATTCTGGGGACACCCAGAGCATATAATCACAGGAAGAAATTACAGCTCAGACGCACGAAATGTGGTGGAAATTTGTTCTGCCTGAGCCCGACATACTTGCATTTTGCAATATATGAATCGGAGCATTATTTAGGAGATGCAGTCAAGGCAACTGACCCCAAAGTAAAAGCCATATACGGATGAATTATTGAAGAAGAGTGCCTGAATGAACATTGCTCGAGCCTGGGAGAACAGCTATGCGGTATGCATTCCCTGTTTATTATGATTTTGGATGAAGAACTAGCCTGACTCTCAGTAAATGACATGAAAACCCGAATTACCGCGCCCGAAACCTCATCCAAACATCACGGCCGCGTTATCACCCCAGCTAGGGGAAAAACTATTTCTGTAAAAACAATATTTAGTTTAATTGGAAGTCAAAATTACTAACTGGGCATGTCCCCTAGCTCGGAGGGGTATACAGTTGCAGAACAGCATCCTTTCTTTCCTCAGACGTTCGGAAGAGGGCTGATAAAATAAACAGCACGCGTCAGGGCTCCTCTGCGCCTTCACCCCGGCCCGTACCTGCCGACCGGGCTGCTGAGCCCGCTCCGCACTGCGGCTCCTGCCTTTAACCGCCCAGGTCACTCGCAGCTCTGCGGACGCAGCCTCAGGGAAGTCCTCCGCGTCCGGGCCTTCCCCTGCTCCGGGGCTTGCCGGTGAGGCTGGAGCCCCGCGCGCCACGGCTCGCAGCCCCTTTCCGCAGACCTCACGCGACTCGCCTCCGCTAGTCCCTGCGGCTGTCTGTCCCTCCGCTTTTGGCAGCAGCCTTCTTGGCGCATGTAATTCAATCCCAAGCAGTGTTTTTAAGCACGATTACAGCTTTTGCATGCTCTCCACGTGCCTAATTGCTCTCATACTCTCTCCGTGGAGCGGCGAGGTAGCCAGGTATACATTTCAGGCTTTTAAGGCCTTAACATGGCAGAAAGATCACGTGCTCATTTTGAGCTGAGCAGAGACTTCCAGCTCCGTCTGAGCATGAAAGAACTAACGACAAACCAAGCCCTGGAAGAGCCTGCAGAGCAAAGCATCGTGTGGCCTTCGATTCTGCTTCGTTAGAGGAGGACTGGTTTGTGACTTAGCTGAACTCGCTCAAAGGAAAAGGAAATCGTAGGAAATGATAGAGCTGGTATTTGTCCTAATTTCAGCCCCAGTCTTGCCAAGTAACACAGCTCTCAAACCGCAGAAGTTTTCAAACTACCACTGAAATCGATGAGAGCCAGGCACCAAAATGCCCTCCATGGGACCAGTCCAGGATGAGCCCTTCTCCAATGAAACCAAGGAAGCTGAGAAGAGGCAGGTTGTTTAGGAGGTCTCAGAGGCAAGGACTGTTGCTTAGTTGCTCTTGAGATTCCTTTAGCACCCTTTTGCTAATTGAGTTGAAATCACTCAAGCATTAGCTATCTCCTTGGGCCCTAAGAGTCTCTCACTGCTTCAAAACCACCTACTTACAACACAGAACAAGACATGGAGAGAGGAAGATTTTTTTTTTCTCCCTCAGCTGAAACCTGCATCCACACAATACGAGGTTTTTCCATATTAATCTATTTCCAAATTCCTTTTCATCAGATTCTATAATGAATTCACCAGAGGAAACAACAAGAGTGCAAAATCACTTTCATAAAGTCTGGAAAAAATAATCCATCAAACCTCTATAGTACATCAGGTTAAGGAAGAGACATCTGGTTTTTATTATGTTTTATAAGGTTGATAGCAAATAAGGGTATTAGAGTTAATTTACTTATTTAGAGAGAAACGACTCAATCACAGAAGCTGTGATTGTGAGTGAATGTCAGAGCGCTCCCCAGCTCTCTCAGGTCTCCTCTGGGAGTGTAACAATGCCAACTGTAAAGCAACCTTTTTTTTTTCTGCAGAGGCATTCCCAAAGGGATGCAAATATTAGAGTAAAAGCACCAAGGGTAAGTCCTTCCCAGACATCCTGGCTGCCGAGGAAGCCAATCCAACTATTATTTGGCAGTGTAGATGTAGCTACAGGCTGAGAACAAAACTCTGTTGGGGTAGTAGTGTTATTTATGCAAATGGAGATATCCTGCCAAAGACCTTGAAATGTTAATAGATGAGGCAGAGAAAATAGGGAAAAGAGAAGATAATTGATTTGAAGGAATTATGGACTCAGAAATGTTAGTGGGAAGCAGCCTCTGGAAGTCTCTAATCCAAGGTCTAATCCACCAGCACCAAGTCAGGTCAACCATGCCCCTATTAGCAGAGCCTTGAAAATATCCAAGGATAGGCTTCCTCCACCCTCTATTCCAGGCCTGCACCACCCTCCTGGTGAAGAATTTGTTCCTAAAGTCCATGCTGAAATTGTGACCACTGACCTTTGTGCTATCTCCTGCAACTTCCAAGAACAGCTTGGCTCCATCATCCTTATCTCTCCTCTTCAAGCAACCATGGCCTAGTAGCTTGCCCGTTCACCTCCTTTTCATCCATCCAAAAAATTCCAGCATCCCAAACGCTCTTCGAAAGTGATGCAAGCCCCAGGCCTCTGTGGCAGACTTCTGCTGGATCCTCTCCAGGTTATCAAGAAACTTTTTGAAATGGGGGCCCAACACTGGACACAGCTTCTAGCTGTAACAATAGTCTGCAGTGGCTGCCTATGCCATACAGCGTCCCCTATAATCTAGACAGATCCCAGTCTCGTCAGTCAATGACCACGGAGAAATTGTTAGCTACTAGTCAGAAAAACTGATGGGCCCAGTCAATCCCCCTGAGTGGGGATAAAAACCACGGAGAAAAGGTCTTCCCAGGTTTTTGTAATTACAACCTATGCAAAGTTAAAGACTAGCTGAATCAAGATAAGTTTGGCACAGTGGAATATAACATGTCAAAAAGATAGAGCAGCTCCATTCCCTTCAGAGTGGAGTGCAGACAAAGAGGATTCCCAGGAACCAAGCCATTACCTCTGAGGGCAAGGTTAAGGTCTTCATCTGACCAGCACTGATGCAATTATGGTCGTCCAAGGGCTTACATAAGCAGCGACATGGTGGCTATCAACCCAGAAATGGTCCTTCTGGAGTATCTTGAAGCCTTAAGAGGAGTCAGTTTTGCATCATCAGATTTTACTTTGTTTTTTCTTTTGGGTCAGTGTTACTACTTGCAATGAAAAACGGTGGGTGGAAAATCAAAGTTCTCCTTGCTAAACCCAAAGACACAAAAAACGTCTGACAGATGACTACAGAGGCCAAGAAAATCTCTTTGCAAAGGGGATGCTGCTACTGGGATTAGACTGGATTACAGGAAAAGTGCAAGCTTGTGAGAAACACCCAGAATAAGAAAAGAGAAAAAGTTGGTTTGAATATTCTTCCTAACATGCTCCCTTCTTTCAGAGCTTATCTACACCATTTATGTAAACAACTCAGAGGTCATGCACTGATTTACTCAAAGGAGGACAACAGCTCTCTACATTTCAGTGTCAGTCCAATATTCATGGGTTTTGCTTGCGCTTGGTTTTGTTAACCCCAGTGACTTCCACCACTTGTGGACACCTCTAGGAAGAGCGCTTTAAAATTCCCGAGCCATAGCAAAGGGTTTCCACAGCCTCCCCCATTTCAGCCGTGCTGGGCCTCCTCCAGCAGCAAGGAGCATCAGCGGTTTCGTGAAGGCTGCCATGCAGTTCAAAACATGAAGAGTACCCCAGACTGCGGCCAAGAGCAGAGACGGGATATTTACACAGATATCAAGTACATCCAAAGTCTCTCTCATAAACAAAGATGATTTTTGGAGGGGATAGAAAACCTTCAACTTTGGCCTTTGGCCAGCCTCCAACGCTCGCAAACCTGGAGGCCCCAGCGGGACGTGCCACCCCTCTCCCAGACGCTACGGCTTGGCTGGCCTCACAGGGCACGGCGCTTCTCCCCTTCCAGGTTTCTGCGCATCCCGATGGGCTGCCTTTTGCCATTTTGAGGTCTGTTTCTTCCAGATGAGTTCAGAGGGCACGTGCCTCCTCCAGCCGCAGCTGATAGCCTCGGAGGAGGCTCGCCTTTATCACCAGTGCATGAATCACGCCCCAAAAGCATGTCGAGCTGGGTGGTTTGGTTGGGATTGCAACTCAATTGCGCTGATCCCTGAACGATATCATCTCAGTTACATAATGCATTACTATTTGTTCAGGGCCAGTATAGAACTCGCATAAATAAAGGCAATTTAGTGTCACCATCAACCAGCATAAAAGGAAGAGAGAGAGAAAACCCCGATGTCTTTCAGGCATGTGGTAGCCAAAGCATGTGCCCTAGAGGCCACCCTTGATAGCCGTGAGAGCTCTTTGCAGAACAAGGCTCTACGCTGGACCACACATCTGAGCATCCCCCCAAAGAGCCCTGCAGAGCCCCCCGATCTTGTCCTGATCACGTCTCTGCCCACCACTTGCATTGCCCCTGCATTCTGCTGCGTCCTGGTTTACCAGGGGAAACGAGTCTTATTGTGCCTTGATCCCACCAAAGGGCTTTTGGAACATGAAAAGGGAGGGAGCTTCTGGGAGATGGGAACTGCTGTGGAAACCTCATTCCCTTGGGGTATGATTACACCACCTAATGGCACTTGATTGCTCCGAGGAAGAGTTTTCAAGCGCCCTTTCAGCACACCTCACCTCCGCAGGACACGTGCATGCCAGGGCGTTCTTTCATCAGGTCTCTGCTTTTATTTTAAATATAGCTTTTTTTTTCCTTTTAAGGAAGACGTAATTATTCATCTCTTTTTTGAGAAACACACCTGAGATTTCCAGCAGATTGCTTGTAGATGTCATTTCTAGAGATTTTTTTTTCCTTTTAGTTTTCTTTCAGTTTTACTTTTTGGTAGAAAAAAACAATTGCTGCTGCCACCAGCTGGAGCTTTTCGGAAATAGCTTGAAAATGTACTCGTGCATCCGACAAGGCACATTTACAATCTCACATACTTTTATCCTTTCCTGTTCTATTTAGCTGAAAACAAAGAGAAAAATAGCTTGTTTCTTGGAGACACAAAGGAGAATTATGAGATGTGATGAATTTCACTTGAAGTGAATCCTTCGGTGCCAGTTATTCAGCCATAGATAAAATACAATCTCAGCCATAATCTCACCAATTGAAAGAGGAGCTGTGAGCAAGAAAAAGTTCAGAGTCAAAAGTGGCCAGAGGAATTGGATCCTATATCATATAGCATACATAATTTTAAAAAATAAGCAAACCTGCTTAAATAAGATGCAAGGTTGTCTGTGCTACGAGCAACCTACTGACTGAAAGATAAAAGCAGCGAGTTCGAGAACGATGAGAAATACAGCAAATGGCAGAAATACTCCAAGGACTGGCAGAGTTTCTTTCGATGGGGTGGGCAAGAGGTTTCTGGGCTTTTTGCAGAAAGGCAGTCAAAGGTGCCCCTGGAAAGTCTGATCAGCGAGAAAATTAAATTAACTCGGTGGATGTCGCTTCAACTTTTTACGACGGATTTGCAACGACAATACCTGTGAAACGGCGCTCGCGGGACGTGCTGGAAGAGGCAGGTCGGCTTGTCTAAAACTGGACTCTGCGCCTGAGTGAGGTGATTTATAGTCGGAGCGGCTGAGATTTCGGATTAATGCTCTGCCTAGTTTGCAGTAATGCCACTCAAGATAATTTTTGATTTAATCCATGCCACATGAGGCTGTGGTGGTGCTGACCCTTGGCTTTTAACCCAAGGACCTTGGCTGTTCTGGCAAAAGGAACTACTGTCTGTCCTCTGATAACCCCCTGACATAACTCAGCTGGATTTAATATTGCGGCTGTTGTTTATTGATAAAGACGCAGAATCCGCAGGTCACGTTAGCAGCTAGAGAACAGCACCGGCACAATGTATTGTACCTAAACCGGCTCGGGTTTGGGAAAGGAGCTGCGGACTCGCCTTGATGCGCTGGAAGATACACAGCGGGAAATGTTAGCCCGAGCCCTAGCTTCGAAGGGAGCTCCAGATTTCCCCGAAACTGAGATGCCGATTTTGCATCCCGGCGAGGCATAGCTCCGGGCGGCTGCCCAAAACCCAGCGCCGGCGAGCTGAGAAGAGCCTGGGGGTGGTGGGGGGGACGGGGACACGGTCCGCAGCAGGCTGCTTCTGCACCGGTGCAGCTTGTGCCCGTGGCCCCGGAGGGGAAGGAGGAGCGGGGACTGCACCTCTCCCCGTGGCGAGAACCGGGCTTTGGCCGCCAACATTTGGCCTTGAAAACGTTCGGCTGGAGGAGACCCCCAAATCCCAACCTCGCTCACCCCAGCTGATTTAAAGGTTGTCCCCGGAGGAGAGCTGTCCCCACTCCTCCCACGCTATCGTGTTACCTGGGGCTTTTAAAGCAGCACGCGCCGTGCCGGCGCGCGGCGGCTCCCCATCGCTGCCCGCCCCGCGACGCCTCCCCCCAGGTTTGGGCCGGCAGAGGATGGAGCTCGCCCGCTAGGTCGAGGGGGCCTTTCCCAGCCCGGCACGCCGGCGGCGTAGCAGGGCACGTCGCCGCGCGGAGCCGCCGCGGCAGGAGGAGGGGGGGAAAAAAAGAGAGGAGAAAAAAAGAGAGAGGGGGAAAAAAAAAAGAGAGATTAAACGACGGTCAGAAAGAGCAGGAGCCGCTGGCGGGGATTTATGGCTGCCCTTGGGGAAGGCGCGGCGGTGATGGATTCGGGGCGCCGCCGGGCAAGCGGCACCGCTCCGCGCCGCGGAGGCAGGAGGCTGCGAAGCGCCGCCAGCGCGCGGGGGCCGGACGCGCTCGCCCGATAAAGGGCCGGGCTTTATCGCGAGGCAGAATTGTAGACTAATCCGGGCTTTTAAGGAGCAATGCGCTTGGGAGAAGCCTGGCGAAACCCGCAGGTGGCTGCGGGGCCGGGGAGGGGGGGGGAGGACGCGGAGGGGGGATGCTCCGCATTTTTCCGCCGTCGGGAACCGGGGGGGGCGGCAGGCGCGGCGCGGCGGAGGTTGCGTTGCGGCGGGGTCTGCTCTACCTGGCCCGCAGATAAAGCCGAGCAGGAGCCACCCGTGCCGAGGTCCCTGCTCCTCCCGGGGCGCGGAGGCGCGCGCCGCCGCAGGTTGGCAGGCTGCAGCCAAGCCGCGAACACCCTTTTAAAGCGCGGTGCGTGCGAAGCTTTCGGAAAGTCGGGGTTAAATAAACACGCGCTTTATTGCACCCTGGGGTGCTGCCACACGCGCGCGCGCTCCAAGACCTGCGAGGATTTGAGGTCCGCTGCCTGCCCGGCCCTCCCCGCCCCGCTTGTTCCAGCCCAGCCAAAATCCAGAGGAGGAACAGAGAGGAATGAGAGCGATAAAAAAATCGCTGTAAAAATTTTAATATCTATAAATCAAGTTTACAGCCTCAGTTCTGCAATTTGCCTTTCCCTCGCAAACAGGACGCTTAACAGTCATGCAAGAAGACTGGCACCCTCAGCCATCCTGCTTGCAGTCAATAAAATCAGCGATTAATTCTGCAAATGGACAGGCACAGTTATGCTCGAAACAGGCGGGTAAGAGGCAAAAAAAAAAAAAGAAAAGAACAAGGAAGGACCGTGCTTCAGGTGCAGAAGGCAACATACTTATTTATAACCAACTGCAGGTATAAATAAAGTAAAAATAGGTCAAATAGCTGGATCCTGAGCAGTGAAATGATAAGGAGATCTGCAGCTGACAACAGGATCTGAAATATGGACGCTTTCCAATAGCGAAGAAGAGCCAGCCAGGCGGCTTACGTATTCGTGCCTCGCTTCTCCATTGTGGGAACTATTGTATTAAATCTATAAACATCCAGGGCTTTATCTGGGGCTGCGGAGGGGAAGGTGGAGGCAGGGACTGGAAGGAGGAGGAACCGCCTGCAGAAACTGCCCCAGTCCCAGCTCCGGACGGTCGGTGCCCGCAGCACGGGGATGTGTTTGTTCCCTTCGCCGCCGCGGCGGGTAAAGCCTCCCGCGGCACATGGGCCGTGTCGCCGCTCACCAGCTCCTCCCTTGAGCTTTTTCCTACTTGCAGATTGGGGCAGGCTGGCGCAGAGCTGCCTTTCCATGTGGCTGCTCCTTCCAGCTCAGACTGTAAGCAGGAAACAAAATTGCCCTTGATCAAAGCGGCCTCTCAGACCCCACTCTGATGGATCTCAAGCATCACCTGGGACCTGTGTCACCTTCCACACAACTATGAGGATCAACATTAAAACACGTATTTTTTTCTTAGAATTCTGAAATTCTACCAAACTAGTAATATTAGAGCACACGGCCACAGCCTGGATATGCCGTTGCCTTTGAAAATTGGAGTTTAGCTAACTGCTCAACTCTGTGTGTCTTGATCTTGAGGAGACTTTTCTCCTTGTGGCTCTCCCAAGGACTTAGATCCTTTAGCCCCACTCACAGCAGAGGAAAGGCCTCCGGTCATTAAAGCTGGGCGTGTGCATGATTCAGGCCCCTACACTGCTCTTTGCCAGCAGCTAGCAGCTCTGCTAGGGGACGGTGATGGCATTCATGCTCTGCTTCCCACACTCTGCCCCTAAGGATCTGTTGCTAGCCTCAGCCAGGGAAGATAGAGCCAGCTACATGAGTGTTTTATTTTCTGTGGCCATGCACGAGACTGAATAGCTGATGCTATTCTCCTTCTTGAACATGCAAAATTAGAATCTTGCTTGAGTTGGTTCCCCAGTGAGGTTGTGGAGGCTTCATCACTGTCAATGTTCAAAAGCTGTCTGGATAGGGTCCTGGGCAACGTGCTCTAGGTGACCCTTCTTGAGCAGGGGTGTTGGACTAGGTGATCTCCAGAAGTCCCTTCCAATCGCAACCATTCTGTGATTCTTTGAACTATCCCCTGAAATGGGCAGCCACCTGGGCAAAGGGGACTTCATAATTTAGCATACTTTGAATAAATACTGTATGCACTTCACTACGTGGGTGAAAGTATCCCACCTCAAGAGAAAGATTAGTTGTTAGCTGCTTTCCTCTAAAAACATTTCTCCGAGATATAGGTGCTATATCTGAATCTTTTGCTGGAGCCTTTTTGTTCCAACTTTCATTGCAACAACAAACCTCTTTGAAGAAAATGAGCGATCTCACCGGACGACTCAGACAGGAACCTAAATGCCTTGATGCTGACGTGAAAGCTAAAAATGTTCCCAGCAGCACCAGGCTAAACTGACAACCAGGTTCTCCATGAAGCACGCATCTCCTCTCCTTCTTCGTTGTGAGGCCCAGATAGATGTGGTGGCTATGCACCCATGCAGGCATTAGTTGCATCTTAGCACTCTGCTCATGTCCTGCTCTCCACCAGGGGTGGCTCAAGCCACAGTAGGCCCCATGGAGGACCAAAGCTCCTGCAAAACCCTCTGTGCTTGTCTCTGATTTCTGCATTTCTTACTGCAAAATGCAGCTGTGATCCGGGAGAAGAGAGGGATGGGGGAGCTCCTTTTAATCAAGGCCATTCTCAGTTAACATCTTACGTTAACAAGGAAGTAAGGAGGCCACAGTCCCCTTTCTCCTTCGCTTTCCCTAGGGAGGGGACCTGCAGGCTTTCACTGGAGCTCTTCAGGACAAGACCCTTCTTTTCCTTCGGCATTTGTGCCACACCCAGCACATGGGAGCCCAGAGTCGGGATTCAGGCTCCCAGATGCAACAGTGAGATATGCAAGTGCCCTGAGCTAACAACAGGAACTCGGATGTGGCCACTGTGCCCAGCATTTGCCAAGTATTTATATATACGTATCTTTTAAAAGGAGACATTTTTCTTTTTATTTTGTAAAGGTAAGCACAGAAGAAAAATGTGAGGGAAACATTAGGCAAAACATGGTGGCCAAGTTTTGCTGCTACATTTAAGGATGCCAAGGAAAATCAAAACAATAGTCTGGGAGGGACAAGAGTGGGGGCGGAAGGATAAGGCTGTGGTTCCCTATGCCACAGGAAGACTTTGGTTTAACTTGAACAGTGATCTTTTGGAGATGAATCCATAGTGCCGCCTCTGAGCAGACCTCAAAGCTTATATGTTTCCCTTCGGCATCGGTCCATGTCCCCTTGCGCAGCGGGTGACGTGATCCGCTTGACCTGAAGACTCCCTCTACAGACCAATTTACATTCCCTCTCACTGTCACAGGGCCTTGGGTTTTCATTAGTGGTCGGGACTTTTTTGTTTTGCTTTTGGATCTCTGACAATGTGAAGTTTGCATGTTAGTGCCTGTGCAAATCTGTATTTGGGACTCATTCATCATTTTCCTAGTTAAAACATAGTTGCTTGTAAAGAGGAAGTCATTTGTCTCTCACAAAAGAGTCACCCCTCCACCCACCCCCCCCCCCCACCACCACCACTCTGTCGCGGTGCAAACGAATCCATTAGCTTCCCTGGAAAATGCATCATCTGACATTGGGACTAAACTCTAGACTAACAAAACCTCCGAGAGGACATGAAGGAGCCATCTCTGTCACCCTACTCCATGGTCAGGTCGAAACCCGACCTCTCCTTCCATTGAATCTTTAATGTCCGTATCCCGGGGAAAATGTTGTAAATTGGCAGCAATTCTGCATTTCACCACCAGATTTAGAACCCCGATTCCAAACCTCCAGAACGACCTCCTGAGCCTTTCCAAAGCCCACCTCTGAAGCTGCTCCGCTCCCTCCTCCTTCCATTCTCACTGCTCACAAACGAAGCCAGAGAGAAAAATCCTCTTGGAGGTAAATATTTAAAACAACCCCGAAATAAACCCAGAAATAAACTCTTAAAGCAGGAGAGAGACCATGCTAACAGAGGAAATAGCCACTCATGCTTTTGTATCCTCTCTCCCAGAGCAGCAGTCTTGCAAGCTCCAAACCACTCAGGACCAGTGCTGAAGCGCCGGGCTCTGAAGAAAATATCCGGACACTGCATCCATTCGTTTTCCCTGTATTTAAACCCGTCTTCTAATATTAACACTACTCCCGCAGTTAGAGTAGAGCAGTATTTTTCCAGCCTGCCCAGAATCGCAGGGCCTGGAGGACCACAGGAGGTGGCTTAGCCCACCCCTCTTCCTGAGCAGGATCCAGGATCACATTTGCTCAGGAAGCTCCAGACAAAACATTTCCAAACACTCCACTCCAGCATGTGCGAGAGGATCTCTGTGGGTCCCACGGGGCAGGGCCAGTTCAGGACACAGGGTAGCGGCAAGCGGTGGGGGGAGATAACTAACTCCTGGAAGCTTTCCTCAAACTGGCCACCTCTTTGTCTTCACCACTGGGCCGCAGTCTTCCTCAGCCTCTCTGTAGCCCAACATGACAAATGGAAGGAGTCACCAGCCACTGCATCCAAACGCAGCAGCTCATGGCATGGGAAAGCACCCGGGGTCTTGCATGGCAAGAGGGCTTTGCTGCGTGAAGGCCACCACTGCGGGCTTCGAGGTCAAGGTGAGAGGCTTCACAGTCAAGCCACTGTTTGGAGCTAGCCTCCGAAGTGGAAACTCCAAAGCACAGCTGGGAGAAGCTACTTGTATTTCATCACCCAGGCAATAAAATTTTGAAATTTGGGTCTAGAAACTTTTCATTCATGTCAATTTTATTTTTATTTTTTATATCAGCAGAAGTGGAAGAGAACATTTACTCAATTAACTTTGACACTGAATGATGAATTTTGTATTGTTTTGGAATTTTTATAAAATTTAACCGCCAAAAATATCTAAAATGATTAATAATCCAAAAAGCTAACAAAACCAACAAAGTAGATGCTTTGTTCAACTAAACTATTAGGGATTTTTCACTTTTTTCTTTTTAAGCAGCAAGCCCGGAAAGGAATTATTCATATAGATTTAAATTAAAGGCAGGGAAAAAGAAACTTCTCCTCTGTTTTCTTGGGAAATGAACAGTGTGTTACATAGGAAAAAAATCAAAGATAAATGAAAAATAAAGAAGATAAATTTATCTCAGACTAATGTACTGTGAGGCAATATAATAAGTTTCCAGCGCCCCCAATGAAAAATAAAACATCTTTGAAAGTTCATTCCTGGACTTTGGAAGCTGTGAAAGCAAATGCAGGTAAACTGCAGCAAAGCGGATAATATGACTGCCTTGAGACAGAGGTTTTAACAGATTCGGATCTGAAGACAACGACTTTATTTTTCTCTAGCCTCGAGGGGATTAAGAGAGCAGAGCAGTCCTACCTCGCCGCTGGAGATATAAATCCTGGAGGGTCACTTCGTAGCCATCTGTCAACCGAGAGGAAGGGAGGAGGCAGAGTCATTTTCAGCAGTAAATTTTGGGAAGAACAAGCACTAATGGCCTAAAATTAAGGAAGAAAAACACTGGGCTAAATAGTAGGAAATGCTTTATAATGGTGAGGTCAGGCAGACAATGCAGTAACCTGTCAAGGGAGGTCACAGGCTGCGAGGGCCCGGAGCCGCTCGCGGCGGCCGCGGAGCAGCTCCCCGGCGCGGGGCCGCCTCGCGCGGGGCCGGCCCCCCCCCGCCTCGCTGATCCCGGGGGGCCCGCGATGCTGCGGGGGCTCGGGGCGGGGGGGTTGCAAGCTCCGTCGCTGCCGTGCAGCCGGGCGCGAAGGCCGGGGGCACCGCGGGAAAGCGCGAGCGTGCCCGGCCGCGGCGGGAGCCGCAGGGGAGCCGGCGCCCGGCCGCGCATCTCGGCATCCCGGCCGGGTAGCCCCGCATCCCGACGGGCACCCGCGGCGAGACAGGCGGCGGAAGGGCCGCAGCGAGCTCGGCGGAGCAGGGCTTCGCCCCAGCTGCTCCCCCAGCCAAGGGAAGGCAGAAGCCGCCCGAAGAGGGGGACTCGCCCGCGCGGAGAAGGGAAGAGGAGGCTCCCGGCAGAGCCCTCCCGCGCGGGAGCCCGGAGAGCGCCGAAGCCGTGTGCGCGTGGGTCCGTCCAGATGCCGGCACAAGCCGTTTTTTTAAGGCTGTCAGGTTAATTTCCGCTCGGCTCCCTGCGCAGACACCTCTGCTCTGTTACGTGACACGTCATTGTATTTTTTGCAACTCATGGTGTCCATCACCACCCCAAGGCAACCACTGCGGAGCTGTGATAAATGATACACAGGCAGTTCATTATACACACTAAATCCTCTTCACTTGGTGGTCCAGGGGTTTACCGAATACATTTTATTCCTCTTCTGCTTGGACTTGTACCTCAGATCCCTTTAATGTCTTAGAACAAATGCTAAATTGGTGCTACAAAACATGCATTGCCCCAAGTGTAGTTATTTCATACCATCTCCTATCTAGTGAGCATCCAATTAGTATTTTAATTTTTTTGCATTTACAGAAAATCCACCTGCATTGGAAATACAAACTAACAGGACCTGGGGATGCCACTCTGCCAACTCAAAGCAGCCTGCCCTCGGTGGAAAGCTATTGGAGATCTGACAGCAACCATACCTCAATGGAAGAGAAGAAAGTGATGGTGCCAGAGCCAGCTGAGATCACAGGTGGCCTTTAGGAAATGCAAAACCAACTCACACCCATTGGAATTTGACCATTCAGAAGCCAGCGCTACTTTTAAAAGTAAAAATAATTAACAACCATGAGAAATTAAAATCCCAGATATGGGTCTCATCTGAAGGACAGCACAGGAACCCAGATCCACATTTTTGCCCACAGTCATTTCTCCAGCAAGTCTCTCCTTCTTTGACATGTTGTCCAAAACATCTCTTCAAGTGGACTGGTGAGGGCAAGAAAGAGTTTCTAATTTATAAGGTGTAATTAACTGCCTGCAACACATAGCAGAGGGGATGGCTCAGTGAAGCAAGACTCCTTTCTCCAAATGTGTCTTCCACCATTATCAGAGCCAGCTTCCACAAACCCAGTGGAGACGGCATCCCATAAATGTGTCCCTCCTTGCCAAGAACCGAGCAGAACAGCTTTTTTTGTAGCACTACTGTCACTCAGGCATTTGGAGAAGCTGTTTCCAATTCCGTCCCACCAGTACCAGGTCCTTGCTCCCAGGGTGGTCCAGGATGAAGGCTGTGAGAAGATTCCTAGTGGTGGTTGCTTGGCTGGAAGGCTGCTACCCTTCCTTCCCGTAGCAAAGGGAAGGAGATGAGGACAGCGAGGCTGCGGGGTGCTACAAAGGATGCTGAAGGCGGAGGACAAGAGACTCAGAATTATTGCAGAAGGTCATGGGAAGCCAGCGAGGATAATCTGAAGAGGGTTGCATGGGATGTCAGAGAGGATTTTTGCAGCTGTATGTGGAGAAACTGAGAGCGTGGAGGGGAAATTGGCCCTGAATGTCAGGGCACAGGCATTTTCAGCAGCCGAGGCAAGCGGGCGAAAGCTTGGATAGAGGAATGGAAATGACTGTTTGTGGAGATAATAGAAGGGGAAAAACAAGCAGGGATCGCATTAACCAGGAGGCTAAGGAGAAAGGAAGAACTTCAGAGGAATGCCACAGCCTGTTTGGCTGAAGAGCAGCTCTTTCCTCTCCTCCAGCTTTGTTGCTGTTAGGCTCCTGGGGGAGGAGAGTTGGCCTACAGCTACAACAGTAACTTTGAGTAACTTCTCAGGAAACAGCTTATTTAGATAGCACTGCCTATTCTTCAGAGGGGAGGATAGAAGAACATATTGCCTGTTACTAATAAATGACTTTTCCACAACTAACGATGTTTATGGGGATAGATACTCAAAGGTCTCCACAGAATCACCTCTAAATAGGATGGATTTTACCGCCAAGAAAACATGACTTTTTCACACACACACACATACCCCGCGATAGGACAGAGTTAAATATCTTCTGTGTTTTTAATGGAAAATTAAGCAGGCATGACGCATCTGTTTAGAAGATTTTTTCTTATCTGCAGGATCAAGAAGAATTCCAGAGCTGGAAGACCAGAAACCGAGAGCAGTTCATTCACTGCCAATGAGCACAAGCTGAAAGAGTTCAGGTTGTACACGAGTTAAGAGTTGGATTCTGTATTCATTGCAATAAATAGATTGCTTCTATGGGCTGCAGTAGCAACAACTTTGGAGCTGATTTCTCTATTTGAGTTTGCAGTAAATAAAAGTCTCAAGCAGAACTCATTAATGCTGGTTCAACTCCCAGCTCACAATCCTTCCAAAAGTTACTCTTAAAAAATTCAAAATACAGAAACCTTCTTTGATTAGGGTGGGAGAAGGATTCAAATAATCAGATGTTCATCTTAACCTTCTGGCTCAGGAACATCCTCCTAATGGGGTCTCTGAATTTGTCACTCAGTCTGGAAAAGTCTTAAAAAGAGCATTCTTGGAGAAAAGAAATTTTTTATGAGGGGGGGGGACTTTTCAGGAACATGGCCAAAGTGTAATGTTCAGATCCTGCTTAATTTTTGTGCAACAGCAATACTAGGAGCTGCTGCACAGCGTTGCATACAGGTTCCCCCTGAGTCTTGATTTGCAGTTTCAAGTGAGCAGTGAGTTTTAGGTGTGAACTCAGTTCAGACCGCAACCCCAGGTCTCTGCTGGACCAGCAGGCTCTGAGCCAGGCTCTCCTCCCAGGTGCACTGCTGCAAAGAGAATTTAGGTCACCAAATCTCAATCGTTACTGCAAATATGTGTTTCGCAGCATCCAGCCCCCACTGCTGCTTTCACAGTCTAGCCACAGGAAGCATCTCTCTGCTCAGTATTTTTATGCACAGCAATACGCAGCCAAGCCTCCTTTTACAAAACGCAGTCACTTTGAAAGAAAGAAAGCAAACAAAACTTAATAGCTACTACCTTGAAGCAGTCAACTCCTAATGCTATATTCCAAGACAGGGTAGGTCCATAACTCAAAATTGTTGGCTCTGGGAATCTTTATCATGGCTGGGTTTTTGCTGCATCTGGTCGAGCAAGTTTTTATAATGTCGTTTCTGATCAGGGTGGTTTTCAGTAACAACTTTCAGCATATTATGGGTCAAGGTTAAGAGGGAAAGGGAAATTGCAGAGGGGAGGTGCTCTCACTGCTCTTTGAGATGGCAACGGCTGCTAGAGAGAGGACTTGTGCAGAAATTAAAGGAGTTATTGTGATTCACAAGAGCTGCTACGCGGAAAGGAAAATGTAGCATTTGTGACACCATTAGCAAATTACAGCAACGTGCAGCTGCCTGGAAATCGACTGAACACCGGCTTTAAACCCATCCGCGTCGAACTGGTTTCAAATCAGCAGCTATCTGGGCCAGCCCGTTACAGCAAAGGCTGGTTTTCTTGAGGAAACACTCTGTGCGTTTGGAAAGCAGTTTAACCGAGTCTGGAGTATATCTTTAAACCGAGAACCTGTCTCGCAGCAGAGCCAAAGCTTATACAAGCGCCCTCACTTTTTGCTTGCGCTGTGCAGGTTGAAAGTCGTCCTGCCATGTCAAACAGCAACTCAAACCGCAGTTTCACTCCGCGGCAGCACCCGCCTGCCACGTCCGAGAGGCCCGGGCGAGCCGAGCCCGCAGCTCCGTGTCCCGCTGGGGTCCCGGCAGGGATCGCACGGGCTCGGTAAACAAAATGCCGCTTCCGATAACGCCGGCCCGCAGAGACGTGGAGGGAACGGATCAGTGTCCGAGCTAAATCCGCCCGCTGATCTAGCAGGAGGCACTCGGCTGCGTCGAACAGTTTCTTGCTCGGTGATCCTGTAATGCATCACGACCTCCGAAGGCTGAAGACGAGCTTCGGAAACTGAACAGACAGCATCTCTCCGATTCATCCCCCTGTAACGAAATAGAAACAGAAATTGCCTTTCAGGTAGCTGGAGTCAGTCCCATGATTTCCCAGGCTTACACCCATCAGGATGCAACCCACGATTTAAAAAAATCTGAAGGTTGAAAAGTATGCTCTGCTTTTAGGTGCTGGCTTACTGGGTTGCTTATTCAGGACAACCTGAACTTCATTTTTGAAGATGCCAGGAACTTCCAGCTCCTATTAATTTTAGGCAGAGTCGTGACTGCTCATCACTTTGGAAAAAATGACACGCTGAAGATGAAACCTTGGCTCTTAGGAGTTCGTGGGAGTTTTGCCGTGGTCTTCAGTGTGGCCAGAACTTTTTCTAAAATCCAGCTCTTCAAAAACCAGGAAATTTTAGCACTGGATACCATTACTGTTTCAAGGCAGGAATATTATAATGCAGGTCTATGCTCAATCATCTGGTCTTTCTCAGAGGTATGGGATGGAATTAGTAGGCGCATTTGGAGTTGTAAAGTAAGTTCACTTCTGAGGCATTTTGGCTGGTGCATATTCTCGAGGGGAATCTTTTCCTTGCCCTATGCTAACAGCTCTATTTTTTCCATATCCAATTTTCTGTGCACTTTAAGGTACTCCCTCTCCTAGGCAGTGAAAATTATTTCATTAGCATTTTCTATTTGCTCACTTCTGTGCATCCTAATTTCAGCTGGAATCCAAAGTGAACACACCAAAACATCCCAGGAATGGAGGAAACTCCTATACTACAGGAACTGCCAAAGGTAGAAATGCCAGATTCAGAAGTACACAAACTCTTAGGCGCTTCTCAGGACTTCTTGGTGCAGCTTGTTTATTACGAATATAAATTCATAATGTACGCAAAAGACGTCTTGAACATGTGAAGCGAAGGTTATCAAACCAGAAAGGTTATCAGGTGGATAAATGCAGGAGACGCAGCTAGCAGTGAAAAGCAGAACAAGGAACCGAGTCTCAAAGAGGCAAAATAACAAGTTGTCGGAGAGGATGATATAACCAGACCATCCTGTGTGCCTCACCGGTACAAGCAGAGAAGCTAAACGCCCAGTGCCACGCTTACCAAGTGGGCCGCGAAAATTGTTTGGCTTTGGTAACAGTTGGGCATTTGCAAACTTCCTCACCGTTGTAATCGTCGCGTTTCTGGGATCACCTTACAGCCACAATTAGATTTCAGTAGCGCGCTGCAACAGTCTGACTCCCGGGGTTATACTGAGATGTTTTCTTAGCTGTATTTTCTGTTTAGTCTGAGTTCTACATAGTTTAGGGCTTTAAAAAAATGCAAAAAAAAAAAAAATAAAGTCCTCAGGTAGTTCAAATAACTTCTGGAGCAGTTGGCCAAACTGTTTGTCTCTGCGAGCCGTCCGGCATTACTTTAGCAACGCTGAGGTGCACAGGGCAGGGCAAAACCCTCCGCACAGCCACTGCCCAGGCTCTCACCATTCTCCAGCAGCAGCTCCCAGGGACTCTTTGCAGAGCAGATGTCTCTGAGATGGCCCGGAAAGGAGTACTTTTGCCCTAAAAAGCCCTCAGGACTGGAGCCATCCTTTTCAGTGTTGGAGGCAGCATAACCCCACGGTCCGAGCACTGCCCTGGCCCTGACCGGTGTCCCTTGGCTGCCAGTTGACCCTGGGGCAAATCCCTCTCCTGCTCGGCGACCCTGTTTCCCTGCATGCAAAGGGCAGGGATGACATTTAACCTTCACTAAAGTGCTTCAAGTTCCGCTGCAGAAAATGCCAAGTGGTGGGAGCATACGGCACAGAAGAATTGCCCTTGCAGCCAAGACCTCTGCACTGCGGGGAGAAATCCCACTGCCAGATTCCCACTGAAAGCCTCAAGCAAGGCTAATCAGCCCTCACCATCCCGGCCGAGGAAAGTATTAAAATTTTTGGCCTCAGAGGGAATTGCAGCAAGCTAGGAACACAAGCACCAGCTATAAAGACTAATTGACAGTGACAGCAAAATTTGATGATAGCCTCTGAAACTCTCCCTGTCAACCCTGGAGGGATTTAGGGAACCCCAAAGCCACAGCCACAGAGCAGCCACAGAGCTCACCTGCACCATCTGCAATGCCTCAGTTTCCACAAACCCCTAGTTCTCAAGTGGGACAAAAGATGCTTTCTGCTCCTAGGAGCTTCCACAGATTGCAAATTCAGCCCAAAGGCATTTTGACGCTGCTGAGACGATGGGAAGAAAAGACACTTCCAAGAGCAGAAAGCACAGGCAAGATGAAGGAGTCATGTAGGAAGGGATGTTCAACCCAGTTGCTGCCTCCGTCTCCTCGTGTCTGGGGTGTCACCACCTTGCTGGCACATAGCTTTTTATTTGACATCCCCCATACGCCCATGGCACAGCGCACTGTCTGATCCTTGTGCACTCCTGGAGGTTCAGCGTCACTGCAGAAGGCAGAAATGAGCTACAGCAGGTGGCATGTCCCAGCTGGAGACATCAGTTTGGTCTCCCAAGAGAGAAACAGTGGCAAATCCAGCTATAAGAGCATTCCCGCTAGTTGAGGCGGAAGGTCTCTCTCGCCCACTGACCTGTCCCTGACAGCAGCCGCGGGCGGATGCCTGGGAAAAGCTAAGGGCGGGCAAGCGTGTAGCAGCACTTCCCTGCGCCGTCTGTGCTGCATCAGCGATTTGCAACACCGGGGTCTTTGCTGGTGGTTTTCTCCGTGGAATTCAACTCCCCAGCACCAGGGCCCTAGGGCATGGTGAGGTGCCGCCGGTGCTCCAGGGTGCCCGGGACACAGCCCCCCTACTTGCTCCATGAGAGAAACACGGAGTCTGGCCCTTGGGGTGCCCTGGGTACGGCCCAGCAGGCAAACTTCGTGACATGCAGAACCAAACTGCAGCCCACATGCTTTAAGCCTCCTGAGGTCTCTCTCTTGCACTCAAAAGCCTTAACCGGGTTTGACTCAGGAACGAGCTCGAGTGGTCAAAGCCCGGGCCCGATCTCTAGTTCATTATTCAGCCAAAGCACGTTGTCGCTCCGTCTGCGTCATCTTCCTCCTTGCTCACCCATCCTCCCTGGTGCCCCCTGCTTTTCTCTCCCACATCCCTGCAAATGCCTTTTCTTTTTTTAAGAGCCGTCTCATTGTTCCTGGCAGGATGGGCAGAGCAGCGGGCCGCACAATGCGAGGACCCTTTTCGCAGGATGTACGTTGGTCATCTCAGAGCAGGAAAGTGCTTACGGTTGGGCTTCCTCAGCGCTCGGCCTTCGGCTCCTCAGTTCCCCCCCCCCCTTCCCACCAGGCTCTTTCTAGCTCTCACGCCCACCCTGCTTTTCCCATTACCAGCCGTTCGTGGTAGGCTCTCGCTGCACACAAAACCTTGTGCCTCATGCACAGCTTCAGGCGCAATCCCGTAATCGTGCAAAATCTGCCGAGAACTCTCTTTTCTTTCACTCTCCCTGCAAAAATGCACCACTCTCCCAAAATCTGGATCCCACTCAGCACTGGAAGAGTAACCACACTGAGCGTGCTGTGCCCACCTCGTCGCATCTCCACGGCCTCCATCATCACCGAAGGAGCCTGGAGCAGTAAACGCGTGCAGCCGCCCTTTCATCACTTGCCAACCTTTGTCCTCAGCTACGCAGGAGTCTCCTGGGCATCCTGGATGCGGGGCCGGACTTTGTCCCTGTCTACTTGAGGGCCCAGGGGACAAAGGGTCTGCAAAGGCTCTGCAAATTGCATTAAGTGAGCGTATATAATTAGTTTTTAGTGTCACGCAGTCCAGAACAGCATGTTCTGCCCTGACGTCAGCTTCACGTCATGGGCATCGTCGGGGGCTGTGAAAGCAGGACGCATCCTCACCCTCCCGCCAGCAATTACTGTTCATCATTATAAACCACCTCTGACATGGCTTCATATATCTGGCATGCTTGAATTCGTATTCTGAAATGGCTACTGAATCCCCCACAAATAAGATGGGGATGTACATAGTAAAATAAAGGAGGAGGCAATCTCACTATCCTAGCAATGAAACAATTTGTACCCAACAGCAACAGGTTTTTGAGCTACACCAAAGCATCAGCTGGTGGTCAGAGATGTCACCTTGGTATAATTCAGATATTTGCAGTCACGATCCCAAATCCCACCTTAGACTTCATGGTGCCCCCATGTAAATCCGAGGCACCCTGTGCAGACACTGGGACTACTAAGCCAATCAAGACTTGCACCACTGGGGAAAAGCTCGGAGTAAAGTACGGGCCACATTTTCTTGGGGAAGTCAATATGGTATGAGAGCCAAAGACCTCCTCCCAGACCAGGTGCCAGCTTTATCCAGGCCACGTCAGCCTCTCTAAGGGCAGCAGTGTGTTCACAGCCAGGAGCCAGCCTGCTTGCAGCGGTCAGTGATGCCAGCGAGCAGGAAAGCAAACTGCAAGAGCTCACGTTGCTCGGCTGTGAGTATCGAGGCTGGAGATGCTTTCACACGCTGCCCTTGGAGTGTCTTCTGAAATCACCACAGAAATGCGACAAATGCCTCAGCACAACCTCTCCCGGGCCTTCGCTGCTCTTGTCCCTTAGCTGTCCAGGATGCGTTTCCCAGGGAAGAGCTATTCCCACCTCGGGGCTCGTCTGTCTGCCCCTCAACCCAGCAAGCACAGGTGAGAAAACGCACCTCCAAGAAATTTTCATTCAAGTGCTTTGCTTCATACACTCAAATAATTTTGTTGGCTCTTTGCAGGGCTGTAACATTCGAGTGCAACCTGTGGACAGGGCACCTCCCCTCATTTCAAATTCTGTTATAAATCAGCAGACCAAATGGGTAATGTCTCAGCTGAATACCTAAACCTGCCCCCATAATTGGGAAAGAATCAGTTAAAAATGTGAAAGTAGTCTGAATTCTTTTTCCTCTGAGGCCTAAATGAGCCTTCGAGAGGAAAATGCTTCTCAGCGTCCTGACATCTGAATGTGTTGTTAAGGAAGAGGTGTGTATCACAAACGCAGTAATTCATTTGGGCTTGAAAGCTAGAAGTGGCATTTTGAATGACAATTTGCTTGCAGAGTCCATAAATAAATGACATGATTTATCAAGCTTTGGTTAACATGGGAAACAACCCAAGAAAGGGATTTTGTAATTGTTGCTTTGCATTACACGTATAATATATGTTCTGTCCAATTCATAAGCCCAAGCAAGAGGAGGTGTTGGGGAGGGGTGAGCATACATCTCCATAGTAAAAAGCAAGATAACTTTTTGAGTGCAATTATTAATTCAACTTGATGCCTGCGGTTACTTTTATTTGATTAAGTGGGTGCAGCCAGCTGCCTGGAGTTTCCAGATTTTTGGGGGGGAGAGATGTCGGAGATGTGGAAGAAGAGACCAGGGAAAGCAATTCATCATCTCAAGTGTGTTCAAAGCCTAAAGTAACCTGGAGAGCTGCCGTTTCACTAGACAGAGTACGAAGGGCTGGAGCCCCACAGACATGCTTGTAAGCGTGAACGTCTAGCAGAGGGTGGAAGTTATCAGCTTAGGGGTGTCCGAGATGCTCCTCAAGTTTCCCCGCATAAATTATCTTGCAAGCTGAAAATACCTGCTCTAGGGAAATAATTCACAACAAGAGATCTGGGAACCTCTCAGCATTTCCCATTACCCTGAGGGAGAGCAGGTCCCAAACACGGGGTGCCTATCTTCTTGTCTCTGCCCGGGTCTAGCTCGCAGCAGACCCTGGGGCTGGTGCCAAAGGGAAGGCCAGCATGACTCCGAGCCCCAGCACGGTGCTCAGCTGGGGAATCTGCCCTTTCAGGGGACTTCCAGAAGCCTCACGACCCAGTGTGAATTAGATGAGTAGCTGCCAGACTAAAGACAGGTAAATCAAGGCTCTGATCGATGTGCCCACTTACTTGGCATGCCTAAGCTCACTGAGCACTGAAAGAGCTGGAAATAGAAATGGTGAGACCCAAACTGCTGTTTGAACGCTGCAGAGACCTTGCTCTGCACCTCCGTCAAGCAAACAGGGCAGTTCCTTTTCGCACTGCAGCAGGATGCCCAGGGACGAGGTTTCCAGCCCTTCTCTTGCCCTTCACGTTCAAGGTACCACCACAGGTCCAAGCCAGCACAACCGCTTCTGAAACCACGTCGGTGACATGATCCAGCGTCAAACAAAGTTGTAGTTAATCCATTTAACCAAGTAAAATCATTTCACTATTTAATGATTTTTGTGCACAGAGCGGCTGCAAGGAGACATTGCAAGAGCAAAGATGCTCACTTGGAGGCTTCCCTGCATTGCCCTAGCTTTGATAAGAGATTGGGTGTGTGGACATCCCTTAGGACATCTGAGACAAGTGCTGTAGATGCTGGACCTTGGCTAAGCTGAGGAAGACAACAGCTTTTCAGGGACTGTTTTGCTCAGAGACTGTTTTTTCTCAATGCAGAATAAGAACACTTATTGGAAGCATCAAAAATCTTTTGCAGACAGGAATAAATGTCTCCAGCTTCTGCTTGGTGGGAGCCAGCCCTGGATCCCTGTCCAGTGGGGCTGGTGAAGGGCAAAGCTTAGAAAGGAAACACATCCAGCTCTGGATGAAAGAAAGCTTCAGGCAGAGGAGAAATCAAATCACTACCCACAGAAATTAAAAAAAAAATCCAAAAGGAAGCTTCAGATCCCTCCTCATGACTCATGCCTTCACAATTATTCACCAGAAATGATTCAAAATGCCTCTGTTGGCCTGTGCCGCTCTTCCCCACCTCTGGAATTCCCGTGCATCCTGCTGCGAGGCGGCGCGGACCCGCCGGGACTCGGTCTCGCCTGACGCTACAACCACTGCAAGGCTACGGATTTCTGCCTTGTGCACAGCACAGACCTCTCCAAAACCGAAATAACCAAGGGAAAAACCTCCCTGCCAGCTCTATAAGGAGAAAAACAGGGTACCCTTGTTTTTAGTATCTATTCAGCTGCTTAAAAGAGCAGGAAATTTGGGCCATTTGCTTTAACCATTGTATCTTCTGTTATTCATCAATTTTGGAAAACAGCCTCTAAAATTGTTTCCGGCTCCCCTTTCCCATGTAAATCACTCCAAGGTTTTGTGTTTTTGTTTAAAAAAAGAAAAGGCTAAACATTCTGTTGTTCACAGCAATATTTTTCACTTCATTCTAATTTAGCAACTCCGTTGAGCTCTCCTTTCCCTAAAAGCCTGCAAACAGAGGAAGCAGTTCCTGCCTGTGGCTGCACGCAACCCGCAAATGCCACAGCTGAATGTTTTTTTCCTGTCCCCTGTTAGTGCTCTGTCAGCTCCCTCCAGTAACCACGGGGCATCGGTCAGTGCGGTCCGTGCGCACGCTGCCCAGGGAATAGCCCCCCTCCTGGGGATTTTCCAAGTTCACAACCCCGGCAGGGACTCTGGATGGTACAAAAGGCCCTTTGCAGCCAGAGGGTGACACTGCAGTCGGGAAATTGCAAAGCATGTGTTGCAATCTTCAAATCCTAGATCCAAATTTGGGGAGAAAATCGGGATTTTTTTTTCCCAAACTCCATGAACTTTCCCAGGTGGTGGGACATGCGGGAGATACGCAAAGGAAAAGGAAAATGAGGTATGCTCATAACCACTCCTGTGAGGGTGACAGGCACACAGGCACTGCATCAGCTGTTTGGGAAGGGAAAGAGTCAAGCAGAACAGAGCGCTGTATATATCAGGCTCAATAAAAAACCCTTCCGTACTTGCGGCAGGGTCCTATGCTATTGCCGTCGCTAGGAGGTCTACCCACAGCACGCTGCAGCTGCAGGCACTTTGTGAACATCTCCGTGAGTACGCTTAGCAGTTGAATTTACGTAGCGTACGCTTAGCAATTGAATTTACGTAGCTTGCTCTCATGCTTCTAACAGGTCTTGCCACGAAAACAGCCACCATTGCCCCATGTTCCTGGAGACAAAAAGAAATGAACACTTGCCATTTGCCTTGACACCCCAGCTCCAGGAGCCACCTGAGAGCAAAAATGACTTTTTTTTTTTTTTTTTTTTTTTTACCTCATCAATCTGCCCATCTACCGAGTCTCTCCCGTTTCCTTATCCAAGGTGCGAGAAAGCACTGCTCGCCTCCGTGAGTCGCCTGGCCCTCCTCTAACCTTTCCCAGAAAGATCATTGGGCAAAAGGAAGCTGCATTATCTCAGGCAAGCGCTGCCAGACTTTGAAGAATCAGGCCAGCCGGTTTTCAAAGGATTCATAAAAAAAAAAAAAAAAAAGAAAGAAAGAAAACAAAACAAAAAAGCAAAGAGAAATACTCATTTAGCAGCTTCTGGTTTTGGAAATCCCCGGTTTGGTCCTGAGTGAATTGGTCAAAACGATGACCTTGGAAATCCGATGGGAATGTCATTTGACATGGAGCAGGGCTAGGTTTTTTTCTCTCTGTCGAGTGAGCAGCGCGCAGAGCAAAACGTCGACAAGCAGAAATGTCTGATGGGGTTGACACCCTGACATGGCTTTGGTTGATCTGGGGAGACTCTGAGTCCTGCACATCTACAGGCTCAGCGACTAAACATGAAGAAGTAGGATGGGTTTGAAGTCGCCTATTTTTACAACACAAAGAGTGCAAGGCAGAAACGCATGGCATTTCCCCATGCCAGGCTGACAGCGTGTCCCAAAAACTGAGGAAAGCTCAGACTGCTCCACCAGCACCAGAGACTGAGGCATCCCTACCCTAGTCCTGACGTGGACCACGAGAGAAGGCAAAAAAACTCATAAATGACTCCGAATCCTGACAAAAAGTTTTGCTTTTCCATTTGAAACATCATCCCAATTCACTTCTGCCAGGAACGGCCAGAATATAAGGTTAAGATTGATGTTACAGGTGGGAGCACAGTCAAGCTTCGCTGAAAGGAGTTCTTGGGTCAGATAGGTGCAGAAATGGTTAACCGGGCTTCCCAGGTCCTGGGGAGACACAGTTCCCCCAGGGAGGACCATCGCAGGCTTCTCCACAGGTCACCTCGCTGCCCTCTCCCTGCCTTCGCCTCTGAAGCCTCCACGCCTGGAGGAGCTCCTGGACCCCAATTTCCTTCTTTGGTCAACCCAACAGCCCTTCAGACCCGGGCGGCCTTTGCGTTATGGTCTGTAACGGCAGCTGGAGGGCATCAGAGTTTCCCATGGATTTACACAGCATCCAAGGCTCTGGTTTCCAGCATAAAAGAAGGATCCTGCCAGGGGGCAAATAGTTCTCCCAAGCCTCCTACCTGCCGAAGGGATCCTGCACAGCAGTGTGGTTTCACTTTGTCTTCAGAGGGAGGAGAAGAAAAGGCAGTCTTGAATCAAGTTAGCGCTCTCAGTGCTGAGTCTTCACAGAGACAAGATGCAGGTTGTATTTCTCTCGATTTCTCTAAAAAAAAATGTTTTCTGTGAGCGAAGGCACAGAAAGTAAAAATTACCCATGTTTTCTGCTTGTCATGATTTTCCACTGAGCTGGCACTTTCATCCTGTCCTGGAGCGGAAGGTCCACAGAGGACCACGCAGCCTGCAGGGAGGTTTGTTTGCCCAGTGCATAGCGGGGCTGGGGCGTAGAGGAGGCACAAAAGCAGCACATTAAACCCAACAGCCAAACACCTGCAAAACATTTTGCAGATAAAAAGCGGCTTGTCTGAGTGCTTTGTGAGAATATTTCCATTTTAGCAGAACTTCTCAAGATACTGAAAAAGCTAACCCCAAGCCGTGTGCTTTGAAGCAAACAGAGAAAGAAAATCCAGCAGATAATTTTTTGGCTCGGAAAGGTTTCTTGGAAAAATGTTCTGGCAAAATAGAGCTCACTTTTGGATCAGCTCCACTCACAGAAACAGACCTTCAGGACTTGTCTAAAGGTGAAGAGTCAGCAGGTGTGTAAGTAGGTTATTAATGAATTTGTATCAAAGCTGTTGCCGAAGGAAGAAGATAAACATGAAGGAAAGCTGGACATCAGTCACTATTAGGGAAAAAAGGTCAAGTCCTACAAACGGGTATCCTAAGTTTGCTATCCAAATAGACCCCATTAATTCAAATAAGTGTTTGCTAAAGGTTTCCAAGCCTTTGCAGGGTGAAGGCCTATTATTTTTAATAGCTCGGAGAAACTATAATCACTGAAACAGTTATGACTGCAAACGAGCAAAGTTCTGAGCCGGAGCGTGGCTTGGGAACAGCAAGGGTCCTCCAAGAAGCCCCCAAGTTTGTCAGCTTATTCATGCTTGCAGATTGCCCTGCTTTTTTTTTTCAGAGTGAAAAATCTCCCATTTTCTTAGAAGGAAGGATAGAAGGCCAGGAGCAAGCTAAAATTGGGAGGAAATTCCAATGACTTTTTTTCACTGAACGATTTCTGGGTATTTGTTCAGTTCCTAAGGGGAGATTCCAAAAAAAACTCATCCAAACCAAACGACCAAACGTAGTTGATTAACACAAAGAATTTACGTTATGCATGTATCCTAGAGGATATTGCCCTGGTGTCTGACTCCTGGCTTTAGGACATTTCCTAACCAAATGATCTAGTATGTTTTCTTGCTGGATTCAAATCCCACTGACTACAGCGGTTTTGGAAGCAGGCCTTTAAAGCAGTCAGGGCTCGATTTTAACGGATAAGGCCCATCTTCAGCTGAGGATTCAGCTGCGCACGTTGCTGCAAAATAATACACGTGTCAGCACATTCACCCCAGCTACATTTCATACCTTGTATTTCTGCACAGAAGGGTGGGCAAAGAAAGACGAGGGAAAGAACGTGTCATCTACACATTGCCCCACCAGACCCTGCTAATGCTCTGAATAGCAATCCTGAGCAGCATTTGGCAATAAGAGGACAAAGCAAGTGTGGTTTTTTCCCCTCTTTTTTGTATATATGTGTCAATTCACATTTTTATTTGACTCCTGAGTTCCCAGGAAGGCAGAGGCTTGGCTGCATACTTTAGAGAGATAAGGGTGAGAAGGAGTCCGTATAATCTTGTGCTGACCTCAGCAACAGTGTCTCACTTATACCTTCTCTTTAAAGGATATATGCATGTTGCAATTTGCTGTCTAGTCTGCCCCTTACCTCCTCCACTCCAACTCTGTCTTCCTTAAGAGCAGGAGCCATTAGGGAGCAGGAGATAAGTGCTTAATGAATTACAAGAGCACATAGCTTCTTCGCAAGAAGTGTCTCTCGGCACAGCTAACCTCCACGCTCCTGCCAGATGCCAAGTCTCTCCCCCGTGCAGACCGCCCTCAGAGCGAGCCCTGAATTATCTGAGGATTTCAGAGACTTCCCACCACGGCACCAGGCCTGAAGGTGAGGAAGCTGCAACCTCTCCACCTCTGAAACGCGAGGGCAACTTCTCTCCCTTGTTTGCAAGGAGAAGGGATGAAGTCCGGAAAAAGCCTGGAGTGGAAAGCAACCTCTGCACAAGTTAAAGCAACGCGTGCAGCAAGGCGCTCCTTTGCCATAAGGCCTCCTGATGAGTTGTGGGCGTTGTCTTTCCCTCCCAGCCCCCAGCTGACTTCCGAAAAATCACTTGCACCGTGTTGCCTCCTTCAAACTCCATCTCTAGCTGCGATGTGACTACGGAAATCTGCAGGGAAAGGGACCCGCAGGCAGAGCAGTGATGTTTCCCACCAGCCCGGGTTGCCTTCATACCCTCCAGCTCTGCTGCAGAGAGCCAGTGAGACCCCTATAGCCCCCCAGAGAAAAGGGGCTCCGTCGCAGAGCTTCAGGGCTGCGAGGAGGGGCCAGGATCATTAGTGCCCTGAGCAGAGAAAGCCATTGGCCTCTATTTCTTAGGTCACAGCGACAGCAGAGGAAGTCTGGCAGGGCCATGATGTGGGATGGAGATTGCTCTCCAGGGTAACTCCAAAAGGCAATAAAAAAGACAATAAGGAGAAAGATAATAAAACTCTCCAGCTTTTATTTTCTCCCTGCTATGTCAGACTTTTCAGGAAGGCCTAATGTTTGCCTACAGATTTACTATCCCCCAGGCGCAGGGTGCAAAGGGACAGTTGACGTTACTTGGCAGTGCCTGCGAAAGGCTGCGCTGCAATGACCCGTTCGCTTTAACTCTCCGAGGAATCAGCGCTAGGCTCCAGCAGCGCCTGGGGAGGCTGCAAATGGAAACTCCCCTGGCGGCCAGGACCAGCCCATGCAGTTTTATCACAGAGCCAATTAAAAATAGGCCGCTCAATAAAAAAGAGGTTAGCAGCATCATTTCCCTGGAGAGCCGCAAAAGCAGCTCAGCCTCACACAGGACCTTAAATCAGCAGTTATTCCAACTAGAGGTTTTTTTCTGCCTGTGACAAACACCAGCCTGTTCTGCTGGAACGGGGAGGGCCCTGGACAGACCATGTCGCATCTTCAGGGCATCCACGTGCCTCATCACCAAACATCCTTGGGATGACCAAAGCAGATCCTGGCTTTTCCAGTGGCCCAAAGCACTTCCAGTTGTTCCCCTCGGCCTCAGGGCCATACCAGATCCTCAGTTCTCGAAGAACCCACAGTCCAGATCCCAGCTATGTCCTATGAGCTCACGCTGAGCATATATAAAAAGCCTAAACCCCAGGGCAGCACGCAGTAGTCTCACTGACACTTGTTGATGACCAATCTATGATTGCTCCTTAGATGTCTCAACTGTTCCTGCAGGGACCCCGTTAGGCAGGATAATTAGGCCGGATCTCCAGGGCTGCTGGAGCAGTGGCTGCTCCGTACGCCTTGCGGTGAAGCCTCAGTCTCACTTGTGTCACCAGCAGTTTTGCATTTACAGAGCACCAAACCTGCCGGGAAGAAGGGATGAGCAAATCACTGCCGACAAAGTATCCTTAAACGCACTGTGTCACCCTAACAGCTGGCACGGAGGTGACAGCCCTGTCAAGGCACTGCGATAACAATAACTCCGGCAGCTTTTTTGTCAGCGTGTTGAATTAATATCGCTTGAAACAGCCTCAGCTATTGCATCTTCTGGCAGCATCCATGACAGTTGGTGTAATTTATTGTTCCTATTGCATGCTCGTTTGTATTCCCAAGCAGCCTTGGGGAATAATTTCTCAATGAGTGGACAGCTGCCGGGGGAGCGGAAAAGAGCAGGGCGACTGAGAAAGCGGAGAGGACACGGGGATTTCTCTGGGAACTCTGGGCAGGGTGAGTGCCACCAGGACCCACAGCAATGCAGAACCTGCTGGAGGAGCCCAGGGACCCTAAGGAAACAGGGCAGTAGTTTCAGCTGTGGCATCCACTCAGTTGCTTGAAGCTTGGCTTCCTTAGCAAGGCCACCTGGATTCATGGGGCAGCAGGGTCCAGCACACAGAAACACCAAATCAGGACAGGAGCTAGACTGGATGAGACCACAAAGACCAACGTTGTGCTTCTAACAAAGCAGATGCTGAAGGACAGGACAAGGTCCCTACCCCAAACACAGTCTTATCCTTCAACTATTTTCAACCCAAGGACTTGCTGGAGCAAACCAGGTTTCCACAAACCAGTGACCCTCTGTGCAATTGCCTCCCAGGGACCCCCGTGTCCCCTGGGCACGCGTGAACCCTCGCAGCCAGGCTGCCATGGGCCAGGCACCCCGGTCGGTCCTCCAGCGCTTTCAAGAACAACCACCTCCTTCTGCTTGTTTTGACCTTGTCTCCTGTGAGCTTCATCTGATGTCCCAGTCCTTGCACTAGAAGAGATGAGGTTTGGCCCCTGCCCTCTCCAGGCAGCTCATGATTTTGTAGGTCTATCTACTCAGGCCTTTTCCAGGCAGAGGAACAGGGGGTCCTGGACTTTGCCCTGTCCTTGGCCTTGGGAAGCACAAACAGGAGGCTGGAGCCAAGGAGGCAGAGTGCGATATGGGCTTACAGCCCTGCCAGGAGCCAAAAAAATCAACATCGCCACCAGACCAGACCAGCCATGAACACAAGCTCTGTTACTTCTGCAAACATGACACTTCATGGCTGTTACCTCCCCGTGTTGCCAGCCCACATGAAAGTAATATAAAATTCTGTGTTTTTGTAAATGCCAAGTCCTAGCATCAGGGCAGCACACAAGAATCTCAGCTTTCTAGGCTTCGCGCTGGAGAACGTGAACCCCAGTGGCTCAGAAACCACAAAGCAAAGACTTGGGCAGCTCTGGGAGCTGGGAAACCGAGGAAGCGTGGATCCACGTGGCCTCGAGTCTCACAGACAGGTTCTCCAGTGGCTAAGAGGATCCAAAGCCTTTCCCATGCTGGGCTGTTGGTACTCCTCTTTGCCCCGCTCCCTGCGGAGGAAGTAACGCCCAGGCACCTATTCTCAAAAAAATCCTGCCTCCAAAAATCTCCATCTTTCAGTCACACTCCACTGAAATGTCCTCATGGGACCTTTGTTTCTTTTAGCCTAAAAAAGCCACTTTAGTATTTTTCCTCTTTTTTTTTTTGTTAATTATCATGTGCCTAGTTTAAAAAAAAAAAAAAAAAAAGTAGTATCTATGTTTTAAGCTTCATCCTGCTGAGGCACAGCACCCCGTGGAGCTCCAAGCCACCCAAGCTCGGAGACCCCAGGCACCGGCACAGCCGGGCCACGACCGGGATGAGCCCAGTCTTCCCACCAGCCTGGTAAAGCAGCGCTTGCTCCCTACAGAGCAAAACCCCCTTCTGATGGGAGTTCCTGAGATTATATATTTTATATATATATATATATACACATACACACACACACACACACACACACACACACATTTGGAGCCCTTGGAATGTTTTGTTCCATGCCTGTAGAAATGTTATGCTAGTATCAGAGGGCCTCTGTTATTAAAGCACATGAACATCAATATGAAACGAGCAGGCTCAAGCGGGTCCCTTTCATATTCCTCATTTGACATTTTTCAACGAAACCAAGGCATTTCCTGCAACGGATTTGATTTCGGCAAAGCTATTTCCAACGGAAAGCTGCTCTGGCTGACTAGCTCCGGCGAGATGGATTAGAGAATTGGGTGGATCGCGGCCAATATCACGAACGCCGAGGGAAACAAGGAATACGGACTGCCAGAGCTCAGCATCGCCGCCTGCTCCAGAGGGATCTCCCCGAACGGCCACAAAGCGATCGTCTGTCCTCACTCAAGATGGAGAGAGGAATCCTTTTTTTTTTTTTTTTTTTTTTTTTTTTTTTAAAAACTCTTTTTTTGTTGCTGTCCACGCGCTCCAGAAACGCTGCCGGGAAGGATGCTGTGGCAGCCACAGGACCAGCGAACACGAGGCGATCGGTACGAGAGCCCCAGAAGCGTCAGGTTTCTCCGCCCGCGCAGGACGCCGCCGTGCTCCGGGTGGAAATCCCTCCCTGCGAGCTGGGAAAACACGTCCGTCTCGGCCAGCGGACGGGAGCCAAAAGGCTGCCGCTGGGGTGTGGCGAAGGGGAGACGTATTTACATGCTATTGCTCAGCAGGTCACAGAAACAGGATGCTGATAACATCCTGCAAGCTTCCTGCGCGAACCGGCGGCGGGAGCAGGGGGGGGGAAATAAATAAATAAATAAATAAAAAGAAAAATAGAGAAACGCTGACCCCGCGGCACACGATGCCGTTGCGGCGAGACGGGAGCTCAGAGACACCCAGAGCCGCGTTACGCTCTCGCCGCCGCTGCAAATCCAGGTGAGGCCAAAGCAAGGAGCATCACTGCGCGCAGCCGCAGGAGGCAGGGGAAGGACCCAGCCAAAACGCAGCCGGTTTTGACAAGAGACGCGTCGGATTTCTGCAGCGCCGTCGGGCTCCCAGGGACGAGCAGGAAGAGGGAATTTGCGGAGAACGCTGCGGGGATTCTTTTTCCCCTCTCCTTCCGAAAGGGAGCACAGAGGCGCGCTCAGAAAGCGGAACAAAACCTGCCTGCAAAGCCAGAGACCGGGACACGGCGGGAGAAAAAAAAAAAAAGAAAGAATTGTCTGGGTTCAATCAAAACGTTTCCCTTCCATAAAATCACCGCGTTATGAATTCGCTCAGATCACGACACTTGGTTTGGTTGTGAAAAAGCTGATCTTTTGGTGTAAGCACAACTCAGCCACCAAGGAAAAGGGCCCGCGAGTCCCGGACACCCCGCCAAATTCTGGAGAAGTGAAAAATGGCCACACATGTACATTATATATATGTATATGCATATGCTATATGGGGGTATGCATGTGTGTGTGTGCATGCATGTATATATATATATATTTCTTCTAATAATGAAACCACACTTTGGCCCAGGTCCAGGAGGTCTTCCTGGCCCCCACACGCCTTGGACCGGGCACCTGCAGCAGCAAAGCGGTGCACAAAGCCAGCTCTGTCGGGTATTTTTTTTTTCTCCCCCCTTTTTCTCCCCTCCCCAAAATTCTTCCGCAGAAGCTAGACCTGCCCCGGCGCGAGTCAACCTTGTGCTCGGCCGCTGGGAAGAGGTTTTTTCTCCGTGGGTAGCTGGGGCATTTACCTTGGCAGCGGCTCTCGGGCAGGGCTGGCGCATCGGCTCTGCAAAGCGACCCCCGTGCAAGCAGGTAGCGGGGAGGCAGCTCCCGGCAGTTCACCCTGTTTCGCTTTCAGGTCATCGTTCCCGCAGCGAGAACAGGGAAGCGGAGCCCCGGGGCCTGGAGACGCTCACGGGGCCGCGAGCGGAGCGGGAGCGACGGCAACGGGGCCGCGAGCATCCCGCGAGCCAGGTCCCTTCCGCGATGCTCTGACGCTGCCAGCGCCGCAGCTCCCGCTGCAAATCTAGTCCGGAAGGATTCGCTTCAAGGTGAACGCAAAGCTGAGCGAAGGCTTTCGCCGTATCTACGCCGGGGTTGGTGCACTTCTGGTCGCTGGCTGCTGGCCACAGGTATTCGGCGAGGACTTTTTGTTGCAGGTTTTGTTTGCTCTTTGAGGGCAGATGCTCCGAGGCGCTGCCCGCACCGAGCACTGGGAGCATCCAGCAGCAGGAGACCAGGGGGAGAGCAGGCAGGGACTGCACTTCTTGCATTGGTGAGTGTTTCTTATTGAGGAAACTGGATTTAATAAAAATAAACGGCTTTGGCAGCCTGAACGTTCCCCGCTTGCTGCTTCAGTGCCAGAGGAGGTGACATAAACAGTAATTTCGTCTTCCTCCGTCCCCCTCCGCATCTACCCAGACTAAATGCAGCCAGGGAAGAAAAATCTCATAGCTGCGAAATGAGCTCAGATCAAAAAGCCAGTTTCCTTCTGATTTGGCCAAGAGGAAAAATCCAGGAGAACAGAAAGGTCTCAGGAGCGGAAACTGGGATCTGCCTCCCCCTTGTTGGGAAAGGGGAAAGAAGCGGCTCCTCCGAGACGGGAGCCAACGCTGCCGCGCCGGGGGCCCCGCTGCCGGCGTCTGCGCCGGGTGCCCGCGGGAAGCCGCCGGGACACGCCGGCGAATGGGCATCTCGCGGGGATGGGGACGGCCGAGCCCTCTGCGGCTGCCCCCGGAGAGGAGCCCCTTACGGGCGCTGCCGCTCCGGGGTACACCGAATTCTCACTCCGCGCAGGATCAGAGCACGGGAATCTCCGGTGTGCTCTGAAAATAGCTCCAAAGAAAGGGCTTTTTCGGATCCTTGCGGATACGGTCATTCAAGACGAAACAGGAGCGGGGTGGCCAGGCGCCACGACGCCCCGTGCACCGGGACGCACCGCGCGCACGCGGCCCGGGGAGGAGCAGGACCAAGCGCAGCAGGAACCGAGCTGTACCCACGAAACGAGGTGGAATAAAAGGGGAAGGAGCTCGTCGCTGCTGGCCCGTTTCCTTCCCCACTTGAGCCCGTATCCTCTTTCCCTTGCCCCAAATTCAAGAAAGAAAACCAAAAAGCGATCGTAAGCGCCGCCAGGGCTGGGCAGAGCCGGGGAAGGCCCTTTCCTCCGGGCCCCGTGGGACCTGGGGAGGTTCAGCAGCCCTGCAGCGCTTGGAGATCACCGAGGGACGCGAGCAGGCAGAAGCAAAACGGCTGCGAAGGAAGGGGTTGCCTGCCTTGCACCCAGAAAGTCCCCGGGAAGAGCCACTTGCACCCGCTCTCTGCCAGGCCCGGCAGCGGAGCGAAGCAGCTCAGTTCACGTGGGATTAAAATAAGTGTCTAAAACACACACCAAAAAAGCCCAAAACACCAAATTCATGCACAGCGCTGCAGCGCCTCGTGCACCGAAGGCATCAGGTCTCTGCAGCAAAACTCAGCGAGGAGCTGAACGTCAGGCCCAGGAACGCGACTGTCACCGAAAGGGGAAACGGATGGGGCTGCCGGCCCGATTCCCATCTCTCCAAACCAATTAACGCCTTTGAGCCGCGGCCAGCTGCCCGCCGAAAAGTGAACTTTGTGCTGAACTCCATTCCTCGCGCCAGAGGGAGCTTGTCAGCCCTGCCTCGCCTTCCCGCCGCGGCCCGCGCCTTTATCTGCCTCCCGAGCTTTCCTGTTTACATTTCCCCTTAGATTACTGCAATTAACGCAGGAGCAGCGGGCAGCGTTTGGGAACGCGCTGGCTACCGCTCGGCCGAGGAGGGCTCGGGGCTCCGGCGCCCGCTCGCGCCTTCGCCCGCGCACGGGCACGTCGCCGCCGGCCAGCGCCGCCTGGCCCTGGCCCTGGGAACCCAGGGCATCCTCCGAGAAAGCCGCTCGGGGGCTCAGCTGAGGCTCCGTTTCCCAGGGGGAAATAAGGAAACCGGCCCAAAACGCAGCCGACCTGGCATTTAAATGCGCCCGGCGGGGCCCGGTGGTGGCAGTTTTGGACGCGCAGCCCGAGCCAGCCCCAGGAGCGCAGCTAACCCCGGACGCAGGGGAGCAGCCCGGGGCCCGGCGCTGCGCGAGCGTTGCAAACAGCGGCTCCCCGCCTCCGAGCGTCACCCGCTCCAGTTAATCCTTTAGGAGATGCAGCAAAGTGTTAATATCCTGGAGAGAAGAAGAAAGTGAAACCTCCCCCCCCCCCCGCCCCGCTTTCCCCGTCCCCCTCATTTCCTCCTCGGAGGAGACCCTCCGCGCCAGCCCCGTGCCGCCGCCGCGGATGCCGATAGTGGCCGATGCCGTTCGCTCTGGAGCAGACGGGCAATAGCCGAGGGGAAACCAGAGTCGTAAAACCTCGCCGTCGCTGGGACCTGGAGGCGAGCGGCGTGCAGATCGCTATCAGAATCAAAGCTCCCCCCGCTGATGTATCGCCTCTGCTGTGTGTCAGGGGCCCTTTGGTGGAAACGGGCCCCTTGCTGTTATATGGCACCTACGGCAACTGCAGATGCCGCCTTGCCAGACCCCTTGGGTCCGGGAAAGTTTAAGATGGGTCACAGGGAGCCTCGGAGCTGCGGCACATCTGTGCTCGCCTGCATCCGCACAGAGGGAGCGGCCGGATAGGTGCCACATAAAAAGCTTAAGGGCGGGGGGGGGGGGGGGGGGAAGATATGGATCTTCAAGGAGGGAGGAAATTTAGAAGCAAAGCAAGGGGGAAGCAAAACAAAACAACAACAAAAGCAGGCTTTGAAATCAAAGCCCTGGCTGATGCCGTCTCAGGGAGGGCTGCAGGCGGGGGAAGCTCCCCTGCTCAACCAGTAACCCAAAGAGCACCGAGACGCGGCCCAAACCAACGCAGGACACGACTGAAGCAGAAACGGGCTCAGAAGGAAAGGGAGGGCAACAGGGGAGGAAGAGTACTTCACGCCCGAAAATCCAGTAAACAGCAAAGCTGGGTTCTGGGCTTGACCCACAGTATCGATTTCCCCAGAAATCAGCTGGATTATACTAATATATCCAGCAATACTATTGCGTGGCATGCGATTCTCTCCATGCTGCATCTTCCTAGCACATTCAGCCTGTTTATATTTCACCACCGTCGCGACGCCCGGACCTCACACAAATTCCCTCCCTCCGTCTCCCAGCAGCCAGGTCAAGAGCCAGCCGGGCGGCCCGGCCATGCCCGCAGCTCGCGGTGCCGCTTAGCTGCGTGCGGGGCTGCGTGGCTGGAGCAGGCCAGCACCCCGGGCCGTCGAGGCGCTCCGCGGAGACGCGCTTGCAAAGCACAACTCTCTCTTGCCAGCGGTGGTTGCTGCAGTAGCCTACAAGAGCCAAGCTCCAGGCTAAAAATCCCTGAGGATGCAGAGATATTATACAGCTTATTTGGTGAAATCATACTGCTACCAACAGGAAAAATCAGCAGCACGAGGAATCTTGCCTGGGGGAATCAAAGATTAGGCTAAAAGCAGGGCGCTCACTGGACCCGAAGTGCCCGTTCAGTATAAATGCAGCTTGCTGACTCAAGGTTGCCCATTTTTCTGTGCGCAGGCAGCTCAAGGACCGTCCGCACCGCTCTGCCCTCCTGCCCCAGGCACCGCCGCTCTTCCCCAGGCAGTGCAATCTCCCACAAAGCTGGCATAAAGCCGGCACACGCTCAAGCTCGGAGGCTCTGGTTGATCTAACACCTGCAAGCCCTGCTGCGGCACAGCGCCCGAGCCCCGTGCGGCCCCCAGGCACCGGCATCACCGCGCCCAAGACACGCGCAGCATGCGGGACGCGTGCAGCACCGCACGTCGCGCGCCCCCGAGGCGTGCGGCGCCCCGGGCCAAGCCGCGGGCCCGGCGTGCCGGTCGCACTCGCTATCGCTAGAGGGAGGCAGCCTCCAAGATAAGCGGGAGGCGAGGCGCTGCGGAGGCCAGGCTTGCAGCACGGGCGGTCTCTGCGCGGAGGCATTGCCCTGGGATGCGGGGGCGAGCCAGGACCCGCGCAGGGTCACAGGGAGAGCCGGGCTCAGCACGCTGCTTCTTGGGTAGCTGGGCTCAGTTTCCCAGCAGTTTTAAGCCTCCAGGGTTGCTCTCCCCACAGGCCGGGTGCTCTGCACGGACCACAGTTTACCCCCATGCACCAGGGCAAACTCCTTCCCAAAAATCCCCCTCCTGGGTTAAGCTCTGCTTGGGGATCACGGGGGCTGCACCAGCAGCGCTCCCCCGGCACCCTCCTCCGGACCCTCCGGGAAAACCGGCTGTCGCCGTGTCCCGTCTCGGTCAAGTCTCACGCCGCCGTTTCCTTCCACGCACTCATTGCTCAACGGCACGGAGAGCCGATCCCGCGTGGTTCGAGGCAGTAAGGAAAGCTGCTCCCAGATGCAGCCCGTGCTAAGCATTGCCTAGATACAGTTTGCAACCGGTGCAGAGGACAACAGCGCTCTCCTAAATTTATCACAAAGCGACGCACTCACTCCAGCCCGGCGCTCCAGCTGCAAATCTCTGCCCTAATAACCAGCGGCAGCAGGCAGGAGCGGAGGCACGACGAGCGCCCTCCATCAAACGCATCTTTCTGCTGCATCGGGAGTTTCTGTAGCAAAAAATAGCCACGGGGCAGCCAAGAACGGAGTGTGGCTGCCAGCGCCAAGCCTGGCTGCTCGCAGAGGGTGGCACGGGCACAAAATTCAGGCTTTTTGCTTCATTTTTTGTTCCCCCTGCCAAAAAAAAAAAAAAAATCAATTTTACTTGGGATGGATTTAAGTTGGGACATTAATGTGTTAAGACCTTCATATATTTTGTATTATCTATCCCTACCAGTATATATACACATAGCTTTACACAGAGTGATGCATATACAGAATACAGCATAGTCAGAGAAATAAAATATAAATGACCCTATTCTAGGCATGCTTCTAACACTAAGAAAACAATTCTAAAAGGACAGTATAATCTGTCTATTAAGATGTTTAGAAGACTACCTGTTAAGCAGCTCAACTTGTTATACTGCTATTTAATAACTATGCGATAGCCAGAGAGACCACCTGGAGGAATATAATGTAAAAAGTTAAAAGACAGGTTCCAAAAGCACTTTCTTCAATAGTCAGCACTGCATCTAAATACTGCGCTTTCTCTGAAGCTTTGTAAAGGAGGCTGGAATAAAAACAGATTTTTGAAAATCAATATGGGTAAATGGTCCCACTTCCCCTCTCCCTCAGGGAGAGAGGAGAAAAAAAAAGAAAAAAGAAAAAGAGGATTAAGTTAAATTTTTAAGGAAGTTTGAGAAAAGGTTAGTTTTTGAAACCCCCAGCGTTCCTTGCTTGGGCTGATTTAGGGGAAAAAGCTCAGTTTCTGCTTTCTCCTTAAGACCCGGGACGACGCTGCTGAGCTAGCAAAGCCCCCCCGACCGCTTCCACGAAGTCGGGGCCCGGCTATTTATCTAAAGCGATACGAAATTGCCCGAAGCTCTTCATTTTGCAAGACACAGCACCTCTCTCCTCGCTGCTCCATCCTGCGAGCATGGTGGTTGCCAAAACACGCCTATTTTACACCCTAAGTATCTCACTGACGTGGAGTAGCTGTAAATACCACAGAACTTACTGGTGACAATAAACGGGGCAAATACGATCAAATTCAGACAAGCAGCTCCCACAGAAGCTGTTTTTCCCGTGATATCCACCTCAACCACTGCGTTTCGCACCCGTCTGCTGCAAGCGCCGCTCAGCACCAACAGCCCGGGAAACTCAAAGGGGGTTTCACCCCCCGTCTCGCAGCGGTGGGGGGACCGACGTCTCTGAACAAGGGTTCGGGTTGGCTCGGTGCCCAAAAGCAGGAGACTCGTAAGAGGAGGAACTCGAGGAGAAAACCCTTCCGAAGCAGGGCTCGCTCCGCACCTGCGGCGGGGACGGAGAAGAGCCCCCAGGGGCTCCAAGTCGTCCTCCTCACCGGGAGCCCCGCGAGCCTCGTGCGGGCTCCCACGTCCCCGCTCTTCCCGGGCGGGCTGAGGACACCGCATCGTGATGCTTGTGCTACTTCAGTGGAGACCATGCACGTGTTAAGCCCGGCAAGCCCACGCCTGCCTTGCTCCAAGCCCACGCCATGCACGAGACTCCTGGCAGAGCGGCCGGGATCGAGCGCAGCTTCCGAGCAGAGCGAGCGCGGGGGCTGGCACACGACTGCGCGCTGATCTGGGCGGCTGACCACGACCACGACGTCATCCCCGGGAAAAGGGAAAGCTAGTGACAGAGCCCGGAGGCCACATCCTTACCCACTCGCACCCAGCGTGCGAGGGTGGCTTCCCTGGCGTCACCAAAGTCTGCCCGAGCTCCTCGGCGCGGCCGCTCGCAGCCAGCGCCCGGCCCACAAAAGCTCGGGCGGCAAAACCATTTCAAGAGGTGACGCAGGAAGGGTCGAGCGCTTCCACGCACCTGCTCCTCTGCTGCGAGTCGCTCCCCCGGGCCCCCTTGCTTTAAGCACTGCTGGGCACTTGCTTTGGCTTTAGGAAGGAGCTCTCTCCACCTTGTCCTGGGCAGATTTAACCCTCCTCCTAAGGAAGGTCCCCGCAGAGGTCTGCACAGCCCTGTGCATGCCCTGCCTCCAGCCTTTGCCTGTCCTGGTTTAGCCAGGCACACCAGCAGGTTCTTCTCAGCTGAGCTAACGCTCCCTCTGCCTCAGCCTCTTCGCCCCAGAGACAGGCACTGCAACTTGGCTTGTCCTACCTTCACACAGCCCACACGTGTTATCCTCAGCGCCCTTGAGAGCTGCAGGAGCATTCACATCCTCAGGACACAGAGGACCTTTCTCCCACCACCAGCTCCCAAGGGAGTCTAGGGCCATGGCTCACTTGGGACTAAAGGCAGATAGGAGCGGACCCCACCCGAGTTCCCCAATAGCCTGGAGGTTCACCACACCTGAGCCTCATCCCATCACCCACAGCCTCTTACCTTCAACACCACTGCTCTAGCATGCAGCAAAGGCTTATTTATAGCAGCCTGATACTATTATATAACAAAAAGTCTGTTTTCACTCCCCCCCCCCCCCAAACCCAGCCCAAAGGAGCTGGGGGGAGGACGGGGCAGATGCGTGGTTAGAGTTTTGTAGAACCTTCCAACAAGCTCTGTTTGTCTTCTGGTTTAGCAGCGCGTCTCTCTCGGAAAGAGGAAATGGTTTGGAGACCAGGGTTTTTTTCTTTTTTTTTTCTTTTTTTTTAATGAGCTGAATGTAAACTAAATGCTGACATGAAGGAGCAACAGAGAAGATATTCTTCATCAAGAGAAAGTTTAGCAATGGCCAAACGGTTCCCACGAATGCCCTTCTACGGGAAGGGCTCGACCCTGCAGAACACAGGGCTTTTCATACAAAATCCTTCCACAGCAGGGCCTTCATGTGCTAAGCTGTTTCAGAGCCAATCTGCAGTTACTGCTGGAAACTATCATTGGCATTTTTCTCTTGCAAAAGCAGCATGTGATTCCTGCAAGCAAGCAGCTGAGAACAGGTTTTTTGGGGGTAAACTCTGCACCGTGCCACCACAATTCGGGGCGACGTCTCTTCTGAGCTTCCTCAGAGCCCCCCACTGTGGTGTTGCACAGCCGATGTTGGGGGCTGGCCAGGGAGGTTAAAGCAGAACTGACTCCTCTGGCTCTGGACACCAGATACAAGCCCACGCGGAGCACCTGGGTCTTCCCGTATTCCACTTGAGAAATGGGCACATCGTAGTGATCCCTTTCCAGAGGCTGCTTTGGTAAAGAAGGGTGCTGAGAAACAGCACCCTGAAGCATCCATGTGTTCATTACCGGCTCGACCGGACGGCAGAGCCTGTTGCAACGCTGACCTCCTCGAGCTGCCAGGACTCGAGCACAGGGCAGCACTATTTATTAACGAGTGCCCCAGCACCTTTCTCCCTGCCTATCAGCCTGATGGGATTTTCTAAGCAGAAAACACCCAAGGGAGGGAGCAGTGCAAAGCAAAGGGGACGCCCAGACCCCTGCGGTGGGGAGGAACCGACAAGGCTGGGGGGGCAGCGTCGCAAAGCAGAGCGAGAGCAGCCGATGCCCTTCAGCACCCTCAGTCCTTCCTGCCCCCGGCCAGCGCTGGGACACAGCCGAGCGAGGCTGAGAAGGGCTCCCCAGGGACCGTTGCTTCATGCGCCACGCGGTTGCAAGGAAGGTCTCAGGTAGACCAGCCTTGCCCCAGGGCCTGTGCTCATCTCTGCCTGCTGTCAACCTCGGCAGCAGGGTTTCAGAAGAGCTGATTTTCTCTCTTGAGCCAATTTATGCTCAATAGCAAGCATTAGAGAAAAGCCATTAGCAGCCCTGAACTCAGATACATCTCTCCCCAGGCTCTGACAGCCGTAGCGTAGGAAAACACCTTCAAGATATTTTCCGGGGATGGAGCACACACCAAAAACCAAGTTAATGGAATATTGCTGTCAACGAGCTCCAGCAGCTATGAGAAAAAGGAAGAATTGAGTCTCTCAGCCCTCTCCCTGACCCTCTGGCAAGCAGATACGGCCCTAGGCCAGAGGTTACATGGCCTACGAGGTACATGACCTTCTCCAGCCACTGCAGCATTAGCAAATACTGCAGCAGGAGCACTTCCTCCCCCAGCACCATGCCCGCGGGGAGCCGTGCTAGCGAGAGGAGGGTGCTCCCGGCCGCGCTTAAAGGGACCATGGTCAGCTAAACGTGTTGGGACCATGTCGATAACAAGATGAGGCTTGTTGGCGAGGTAATGAAGGGAAATGGAGGTAAAGAGGCTGGGATGCTTGTCTGGGGGAGGAAAGAGCTGCTCTGGGCATTAAGAAGACTTCTCCTTATTAAGTACATCACTTATTCATAACATCAGTGGAAAAATGGGTAGACTGCGGGGGATTAGCCAGAAGGCCACCCATGATCGGGGTCATTGCGGGAGCTGTGACAGCCTCGGTGTCTCTGACCGTGCTCTCCATGATGGAAACCTGCAGCAGCCACTCGTTTAGGAATTAACTCCAGGCTTGTTACTTGTCATGACCTGAGCTGAGGAATAAACACCCCCCCCCCCCCGAAAAAAGGGCTAGGAGGATCGGAGCACGTTTCTCCCAGGTGTGCTGGTGGCGAGGGGTTTGAGGACGGGGTCTGCCCTGGTGACGTGTGGGCGGACAGGTGGCGGAAGGGTCATCTGGGGCCTGCCGGAGCCGCAGGGGTTTGCTGGAGCCCCTGGCTCTCCCAAGCCAGCCGGCCACGCTCGGGTGCCGCGACGGTTTGCGCTGAAAAACGCGGTTCCGGATCCCACGTCCGCGGTCAAATCCCGCCGGCTGCGGCACGCGAGCGCCCTGCGGGCCGCGAAACCCTCCCGGGGGGCGAAGCGGCGCCCGCTTTTCGGGGAGGCGGCGGGGCGGAAAAGCCGGGCGCGCAGCCGCTGGGGGGCAATGGCAAGCCGCCCGCCGTGCCAGCCCGCAGCCGGCACCACCGCGCGTCACCCCCTCGTGCAAATGCCGAAACATCTGGCAGCAAGGCGACTTGTAAAGATAGCCCTCGGCTAAGCGAACACAGGAACAGGGTCCCAGCCCGGCTGTCACCTATTTGAAGCTTTTCTTGTTGTTATTTTGCCAGGGCTCATTTGCCTGGGGTAGTTTGCGCTGCCGCTTGCTCGGCTTTGGCACGGCGCTCGGCGGTGCAGGGGGGCACGGCACAGCGGCACCCTTCCCTTCCCGGGGCGGGGGAAGCCGCTCCTGGGGAAGCGGGTGCCGTCAGACGGGGGAAAGCGCCTCGCTGGCCCAAAGGCCCGTGGGGACAACCTGTCACGCTTTTCGGGGAGGTCTCGGGGGCGCGGGAGGGGGTGCAAGCTGCATGCTCGCTCTCCCCATGGCTTTTAGGCTTTGGGATCCTTCAGGAGGTCTGAATTGCCCTTAAAAGCTGCTGGGTTTGTCCCCCCGGCTCACTCCAGGCAGAGCTGGATGTCCCCCGCTGCGGTCCTTTTGCAGCACCCCGTCTGTACACGAGGTCCCCGGCTTGCCAAAGTCCCAGCGAAACCTCTCCAAGGGCACGACGGCAGGAGCACGGAGCTGATCCCTCCGAAACACAGCCAGGGAATCTGTGCGATTCCCTCTTGCTCCCTGCAGGCTGTTTTGGGATTAGGATCAAAGGAAACCTGCAGTGTGGGAGATTAGAGCTTGCCTAGGGTAAGATTTGGAGGAAGACAGAACTCACTTCCCTGCCACCAGCTTCCTTTGCAGCCTTGGGTGAGTCACCTTGCGTCTCCAGGCCTCGGTTTGCCGTCTGCGCAATGGGGATGTTAGCGCCACGCTACCTATGGGAGCTAGAGGGGGGTTAAGTGAGAAATACCCCGAGTGCTTCTAGAGAGTTTTTTCATGTGTATTGTGGATCATGTAGAGAACAGTATGTTTTAGTCACAAAGACCCAGTGAATCAAGTCCACCTATTGAAAGGCAGCAAGCAGCCAGCTGCTCACACGTGCACGCACACGCACGCACACGCCCCGTCAGCCAGGCTGGCTCTGCCTGGCTCCTAGCTGCAGTTTCCGTAGCGGTCACAGTGCTTGAACCATGCTGCAAACCTTCAACCACTACCTTCATTGCTCCCTAGCCGAAGGTCTCCACGGGCTTCACGTGGACCTCAGCTGGGGAGATCTGCTGCCCTCCAAAGCCCAGCTGGGCTGCATGTCTACTGGTGGTGGGCAGATAACCCACGAGGCTGGTGAGCCCCAAAGGAGGCAGGAGGCACTGTGCTAGTGGCTGCCTCCAAGAGCCTGCCCCAAGATGAGCTCGGCCACCTCTTCCCCATCTCCCCAAACCACTGCCCACCAGGAAGGAGGCAATGGGGTAGCACCACGCCAGTGCCAGTGACTAAGACACTGTGGTTCCCCGCTGGTTTTGTGGGGCCAAGCAGCAAGGCTTGCAATGCTGTGATAGGTCCCGGGGCTTGCCGCAGCGGTCGCTACTAAAGAAAGAGCTTGAGGTAATGGGGAGAGGAATCATAGCAGGTGGTGGAGCACGGAGAGCTGAGGCTTGCAACTGCAGGAGCCAAAGATACCTGGGACTGGGCAGGAGCAGAGCGAGGGGTTCAGTGGAGAGAGAGGGACAGGCACCGCTGTAGGACCAGCTCCAACTTTGCAGGTGCTTATCCGAAACGAGTTACCTGAGTCTCCAGCGGAAAGGAAAGGAAGCTGGAATGGAGGGATGGAGGCAAAGAGGAATGGAGCCTGAAGAAAGAGAGAAACAGCAGTTTATGGTATCTGTGTAGCCACCTGTGAGATGCATCTCGCCTGAGCTCAGAGGTACTCGCTGGTCCTGAAATGCACAGATTACCAGCCCACCCTCTCCTGCCAGGAGAGGCCAGTGGAGGGGAGAAAAAAATCCCATTTCAGTTTAAGGAAAGAACCCAAGGCTGCCAGAGACACGTCTGCGAGGTGATTAATGCAAACATCCCCTAGCGAGGAGCCCAGCCTCGAGGCTGCTGGCCCATTTCTGGAGATCACCCAGGCCACGTCCAAGAGGAGACTCTCCCCTTTGTGCAGATGGCGCTGCGGCCAGCCTGAGCATGCGAGGCAAGGGGAAAGACTGCCTCAGTGACAACGTGGAGGCAACGTGACCCCCAGGACAGCGTTACCCGTAGTGCTACTCTGTCACTACGGGGTGAAGGCAGCAGGAAAAGAATTGTTCCGGGCGGGGCCTTCCCAGAAAAGGTGAAGCGAACACGCAGCCTCTCCGTGCTCCGGTTGACAAACACGCTAATTCAACCACGAGACTTGTAAGGCTAATCATTAAACAGGAAAATGCCTTTATATCTTAAGAAAATTTCACTTGCTGCCAACATCTGTTTCCAACACAAGACTGCCAAAGTTTCCAGGAAATCCTTTTAGCCTTTTCATCAAATGTGTTAACTGTGGCAATTCAGTGCTGGTGGCACATTTCAGAGAAACCTCTCAGGAGATTAAAGTCCTGTCTTATAACCACAGAAATGACCTAATGGGGCCAGTCACAAGGCAGCTGGTGGAGGAGATATTCAGATGTCAAGGGACTTAGTTGTGCTGGTTTTCAGATGTGGACACACAACTGCAGAGAGCTGATGCTTTGGCTCTTCCAAAGCAGAAGGCCACTAGGTTGTCAATAGATGGTTGCGGTTCTGGTTCCTGGCCAACCTGCACCAGATTTTTCCATTTCGCCTCCGGAAGATGTTACCCTAGATGGCATCAGTCGGTTGCGGCTGCAGAGATGTTTTATGGGAACCAGAAGCTCTGTGCGGCTGAGCCGTTGTGCCCACACAGAAGTGAGGACCCTGCTGCAGTTTCATGCAGGTGGAACCAAGAACAACAGGAGGCACCGACACAAAAAGTCCTGCCTTGGTTTCACTGGTGAACCACACTTTTTTGTTGCATTGTTCTAATTCTCGGCCCAGGGTGGGGGGAGGAAAATGACTCCGATCTGGTTATTTCCCCCCGAAACCATCACAAATCGGCACGTAGCCAATCGGGACAGAGCTCCTCGTGCAGCATTCCGGTCTTCCCTTTTATGGTCATAATCTGGCCTCTCTGAAAAAAGAAGATAACGGACCACACCAAGATGAGGTCGGTTCATTCCAAGTGGCAAGTTGTCCCATGACCTTCTCCGACAAACATATCGCATGGCTGGAAAAGGAGAAAGAAACCTCATCAGGCAGAAGGTGATGGCCCTTGTGGGTGCAGGTTTGATTCAAGAGAACATCATCTCACCAGGCCTCTGAGATGATGAGACACGGAGCGCATTCGTGGATATGCTGCCAGACACCGAGCCCATCTGTGCTAAAGTTAATCAACTAATTAGGGCCCAGCAAAACAGTGTTAGACACATGACTAGTTTTGGTTATGGTCCTAGGAAGATTTCCAAGGCTCAGCCTTAATTTGGACCCCTGTTACCGTTGTTTGCCTAACATAGGAGAAAATGGTGACCATTAACCCCAGAGACTTGTGTCCAAATGAGGAAAGGTGTTCATCCTTCGGCCAGTAGCAAATAGGCACAGTTTCCTGTTCGCTGTTAGTACTTGGCATTTGCAAAATGCTGCCTCAAAGCCTTTGGGACCACAAGACTCAAAGACACGTTGAGTTCCTCCATGTCTCTTTATAAGCTAGATCTTTGATGGGGCAGCTTGAAGGTTTCCGCAACTGAGAAGCAGGAGTCAAATCGAGGGACAGGGCTTCTTGCATGGCAAGTCCTGGCTTGCATATTAGAGTAGCGAAGCCCCACCTCCAGGGGCCAACCCAAACATCTCCAGAATGGAAGTCTGGATCCTCAGATGTTTTTTCTGGGCCTTGGCCAGTTCTCAACCTAAGAATCTTACATTAAACTTTGCTTGCAAAATACACAGGATCCACACGAGAGAGGAGGCAGATACGAGGCAGATAACTAATGAGCCATAAAGGAAACCAGTTTCCCGCTCTAAGCATCCTTCCGAGGGAATCCGCAAGGGAGCACTCGCTTCTGTTCTGACCAGAGGCAGAACCTGCATGTATCTGGCTTTTTAATTTCAGTAGGATGAACTAAGAAGCAGTCATGAAGAATTAGCGGCCCAAACCCCGATCTCTGCTCCAGCAGAGTAGCCCCAGCAGAGCGAGGACTCCTGCGCCCATCCCCACGGCAGCATGTACATCACACTCAGTCCACCTATCAGTACATACCGTGAACCTCTGTGCTCTAGGATTTTAAAAAATTAAAAATCTTTGGCAAATGGAATCTCTCATCATAATTTGCATCTCTTTTAATCCCAATCTAAGGCAGAAAGAGGAACAAATTACTGGATGACAAAAAAAGGTCGCTTGAAGCAACTCAGAGCAGAGTTTGGCTCCTGCATCACAAGCCTCCAGCAGTCTGAGGCAGTGCTGGGAGAGGAATAACCTCCCAGCAAACATGTTTCTTCCAAATGTATTCCCCATACTGATCCTTTTAAGACCCCTCTCCTGATACAGTAAATTAAATGGTTAAAAGACAGATTCCATTGCAAAACGGGGGAAAAAAAGAGAGAAAGTGGCACTGCTTAAAGAAGATTTAAAGGATGTCATATTGGACCCAGGTTAAGTCTTTCTAGCAAAATCCTACTGGAGCCAAGGTAAAAAGTTTGGTGTTAATGAGCAGGGAGGAGTCTCTTAGTTTCCCTTTTTTCCATCACTCTTTCTAAGGCAACATGCTCACCCCAAAGCTACAGAGATCTCATTTCTTCAGTGCACCTTTTCTGACAGCCCCGTCATGTAAAATTAGAACATGGGAAGTTTCAGGAACAAGTTCTCAAATGTGCTTCAGTTGCAAGAAGATGAAATTAGTGCCACAGGGAAAATTTCCTCCCAGGCTGAAACTCTTGTCTTGACGATTGAGCAGAGAAACGCCTTGCCAAGCGAGAGGCATAGAGGATGGTGAAGCATCTAGGAAGCTGTGTTAGACAACCTTCTTTTCCTTCCAGATACCTTGACCTGGACTTCTACGCATGGTCCTCTGTACGAGACAGACAGGCGCAAACCACATGGACAGCTTCTACTTTCCAGTGCTGCATAGCCAGTCATTAAAGGGATGCACTGACAGAAGAGGTAGGAACAAAAGTAGCATTGCTGGGCATCAAAATCAGCCCCAGGACTTGCCTGCAAAGCCTGCATAGTGTCGATGTATAAATTCATGAGCATGTTCCTCTGGGAAATTGTGCTTTAGTGCCAAGAGATATTGCAGAATTATGGCAATCAGAAAACAATCAAGCGCTTGGGAAAGCACTGATGAGAGAGAGACTGAAAAAATTAGGATAGTTAGAAAGACAAATGAGAAGGAATAAAATGCAGGTATTAAATAATTGGTAGAAGGCAGGAGGCAGATTAAAAGCTGTTTTCACTGTCTGTACTCCAAGCACAAGGAGCCATTAAAGGAAAGGAATAGATGGGAAGTCACAACCCCCTCCAAGGACAGCACTTTTTCTTGGAAGAGGTGATGCGTCCAAGCAACTCACTGCTACGTGTCCCATCAGCTGAAGTCACCATCTGAAGAAGATGATGAGAGCAACAAGAATATCATGTGTTATCACATTAGAAGTAATCAAAAGAGAGCTGAAATGGTTTTCAGAAGCTCAGCTGCTGAAATCAAGCTTTTTCCCTCCTCTCCTGCTGCAGGTTTCTGGCTTTTTCCTGTAAGCATCTGGAAGGAAGCAGCCACTTTGGGGAAGTTGGCCCACAAGACCGAACGAAGAAGCCAGACGTGAATCTCCCACACGGGACTCAAAACCGGAGAGTTGATGCCACCCTATGGATGTCTAACCCCACACAAGCCTTCCCCTTTGGGCCATGCCCTGCCGTATCCCCTATATAATTAAAGGAAGCCCCATAACTGATCTGCAAAGACGACCTTAGCTCAAAGTATTTCCGATAACCTGCTGTCGCGCCTGCGTGTTAACGTTTAACTCCAGATCAGGGGGGTGCTGCTCTAGCTGTAACACGCTGTCAGTACGCAAAGGAGACCATGCTCCCCACCGAGCACTGATAGCAGGTACCTCCTGCCACCACCGGGGTTAAGTCCTCGCTTGGTCACCTACAAGTGACGGGCTGCAGTTGAGGGAGCTTTATGGGCTGATTGCGTGTTGCTGGCCCCCACTGCTGGGAAGTGTGGGGCTATCACCAACAGCTGATAACGCCTGCAGCGCCCAGCACCCTCCCAAAATGAGCCATGTGTAGGATGCAAGGTGCTGGCGTGGCAGAGCTGCTACCAAGGCCCACAGGAAGTGTGGGCACCTTCTGGTGAGTTGTCCGGCACTTGGGGTTCCTCGTGGATCCCCGGCTCCTGGCATTAGGTCAGAGCCGTCCTTCCTTTTTCTGAAAAACAAGAACTGCACGGACCTCTCCAATCGGAGAGGCAGAGAGAGAGAGGCAAAAGCGCACTTCTGAAAAGGCTATGCTTTTTTTACACCAGCTTCGTGGGTTCTTTTGGGTCTGATTCGTGGCGCTTTGGAACTTTCTGATTCAGCGGAACTGCTGAGCCCAGCAAAAAGCAAGGTGATGTGGTGGCCAGGAAGATAAAATAACATGAAGGATTAATCATGTCTCTTTGGCTCTGCCAAGCTCTTTAAACAGCTTGTCCTCTGGAAGACAAGAGCTTGAAAGTGAAAATAAAATGAAAGACAAAAATCATTTATTAGATGCTTTAAAAAAAAAAAAGGTGCTTGGCTTTCACAAATACTCTCCCAGGAGTTTTATGTCCCTCCAGCCACAGGGACAGGTCCATGTTGCCCACACCGGGGTCCCAGAGCAGGAGGGCCAGCTGGGGAGATGGAGCCGAGGCTCTGCCCGGCGCTGCTCCATGGGCAGAAAGCACGATGGCTTTTCCCTTTGCCTGCTCGTTGCCCCCTGCAGCTGAGTGGGTGTTTGGGAGGGAAAACAGGAGAGGCAGGGACCTTTCCCTTTCGGGCGTCACTCCTCTCCCAACGTCTGATGGTGACATTTGAAGGAGAACAGCCCAGGCATGAAGGACCTTCGTGTTCAAAGCTGTAGAGCAGCTGTCCTTCTCTAAACAGTATTTTTAGGTCATAACCAATACCTCTGAGTGCTTCTTCCTCCTTTGCTATCTGCTTGTAAATCAAAACTCCTGGAATCTCTGCTCCCACTTCATTGAAGTGACTCATTAGAAAGAGTAGAAGTGTTGGAAGACAGAGGCCGCCGCTGCCTTGCCAGTGGCCTTAGGTAACATTTTTAAGTGACACATCCCTAAGTGTCTTTCTTCTCCCTGGTCTCATCAGTCTGCCTGAATAGATCGGTCTTCAATAGTCAGCGGTACCAGGAGTTTAAGATCAGCTCTTGGCAGCCCAGGGAGCAAAGCGCACACTGCACCTGAAGGAGAGTCGCCTGAAAGCTGAGACCTGCAGCCACCAGCATCGCAACGCTTAATTACCCATCCCAGCCGCCAGCAGCCCTTCCTCCGGGACAGTCAAGCTAAAAGATGAGCAAAAAGCTTCATGCTGCTGCACGGTTTCTAATCCAGCAGTTGCGTCGCAGTGGGCACGATGGCCTAAGGATGTGGCCGGGAGCAAGTTTCCCGGCGTGTTTTATTCACTCAGAAGACACCTGAGAACCATCGGCACCTTTAGATGTGCCCTCTCCCGTCCCTGGGGTCCGTCAGGTCTGGTTTGGGCTCGTGCACCCAAAACGCCTTTACGTCAGCCGGTCCGGAGCGGGGCCGGCCTACGGGTGAACGCGGAGAGCTGCTCCGCGGGCAGCGGGAGGGACGCAGCCTCCGGGACCACCGATCCAGGACCACCGATCCGGGTGTTCGACCCGGATCGCCTGCGCGCGCCTCGGGGCGGCTCTGCTTAGGGATTGCTGAGCTCCTGCGTGATGCAGGTACTCGGTGAAGACGTGAAATGCCCTGGTAGTGGAGCGGCATTGATGTGACCTGGGAGGGAGCTGTCTAAACTGAGCCTGAGTTGTAAATATGTCGTAGATCTTGCTAGTGGAGCCACGGGGTGACTCGTCTACATGAATCTGGCCAGGAGCAGCTTTTCCCTGCACAGATACACTTCCCTGCACATTTTCCATCCCTCCCTTCCGCAGATTAAAAGGAAATCCCTGCTTTTGCAAGTAGCAGCGACTGTTGCACCAGACCCACAGATGCATTATCGCTTTCCGTTTTCCTCTCCCTGTCTCCCTCCCTCTCTGCTCCACCATGAGATCTGGGAAAAATCTTTTCCAGCTCCAAGTAAGAGTGTTTGGCCCTTCCTGGCTGGACTTCTGCACAAGGCAACATCATGCGCTGCAGGAAAACTTCCTGAAAGCAAATCGGTCACCCGGCAGGATGCTGAACGCCTGTTTGACTCTTCGCCGGGTGGACTTAACTTGTTTTAAGCTGCATGAGCATCCTTGGATTGGAAGCAGAGGGACTCTCTGCAATTTCCTTGCCAGAAGCTCCTTAAGGGTGTTTTTCTAGGGCTCGCTCGCTCCTCTTGCGCGAAGCCGCTGGCAGGGCGGCAGCTGAGCAGAGCCGTTTGCTTTCTTGCAAAGGGCCTTCACACATCGGTGCGGTTGCGTTTCCTTTTCTGCGAGGGAAGGCGAGCAGCGGGGCGAGCCGATGCCAAGTGCACAGAAGCGGCGTTGCACAACGGCAGGACAGCTCCGTCCTCCAACCGTCAGGGCTGCGAGGCGGCGGCGGGAGGGGAGGGCATGCAGTTGATGCTTTTGTGGCCCCCGGGGTCTTTTTATACTTTTAGAGAAGTTGGGCTCATCCTAAGTTCCTCTCCCACAGATTGTTCCTGTTGTTGTTGCTGCTCCGACCCCGCAGATCATGTGGCTCGGCGTGACCTGGGCTCAGCGCGGCGCGGTCCCCAGCACCCAGCACCGCGGGGCTGGCGAGGCGAGCCCGCCCGCCCCCCACAGCTCCCCGCCGGCTGGCTCTGCCTCTCTGCAATTCTCCTCGCTCGCGGTCCATCCCTTCAGGGAATTCAGCCCCCCCTTAACTTCCTAAATACGAAAGGCTCCTCTGCAAAGATGCCACCCCTGTGGCCGTGCCGAGGGGCGGCTCCGGGGCTCTGCAAACCTGAGGGCGGGCGGAGAAGGGATCTCCCTCCTGGGGAGCAGCGCTTGAACACACTGCAGGGAGGAACCGGAGCCTGAAGTACTGCTGGGATGAAAGAGCTGGAAATCTGGTGCCAGAGCTGTGAGAGGCTTCGCTTTAAAACGGGCCATTAAAGAGTCAATTAGCCAGCTGCTTGGGAAAGGTCCCTAACGATTAATCTGCTTGCAGCTGCTGTGCCCGGTGCTCATGCAGCCCCTCTTCCTAGCGCTCTGCGAGCCCCGCGTGTGCACCAGCGTGCACACACATGACCACATGTGCACACACATGTGCATGCATGTGCACACATGCACGTGCATGCACATGTGCACGCATGCGCACACGTACACTCGCGTGCACGTGTGCACACAGGCACACGCGTGCACATGTGCACACACGCACACGCGTGCACCTGTGCGCACACGCGACGCCATCCCTCCTGCAAGCAGGACGCGTCCCCTGCGCCAGCCCGGTTCCGCCGCCCCCCTCGAGGCAAGGCACTTGCACGCCCGTCGCCACGCGGGGATTTTTGCACGGCCGTTTTCCTAAGAGCTAGGGTGAAAGGCAGCATCATGTCACGGCTCTGGCGAGGAGGCGGAAAGCAGAGAGTGGGATTAACCGTCTGGTTTTTCACTTGGTGGAAGATCTCAGAGCTAACACACCCCGTCCAGAGGGTTCGTGCTCTGGTGCGTTTCTGGAAGCAGGCGTGCAGGGACCAACGCTCTCCCTGCGAGCAGATCTCAGCGGGCAGTTCGGGTGAACAGGAGCAGGCAGGATTCGTGAAGGGTTTCAGGGGAAGCTTAAATAAGCGGGGGAATGGCTAGAGCCGTGGCAAGGACCCAGCCGCCGTAGCTGCACTCGCTCCAGAGAAGATTTTAACTATTCCTGCCAGCTACTAGTTTCTAAATTAGCTGTATCGATTCGCAGCAGGGAGCTGTTTGCTCCTGCTGACAGCTCGGTGCAAACCTGGGCGCAGGGAGCAGCTGCTGAGTCAAAAGAGCAAACGACTTGCTGTTATATAAGAAATGGGGCGGTGAATAATACCGAGACCACGACAGTGCCGTGACGTTTGCTGCTGCGGTGGCCGCAGGCTCTCGGGGCATCCCGGGCAGGGCACGGAGGGGATCGGAGGGGATCGGAGGCACCTCTGCGCTCCCGCCGCGGGGGCAGGATCCGGCCGGCGGGAGCCATCCAGAAAGTGTCCCGGATCGGTGCTCGCAGGCCAGCAAAAAGGGGGCTCGGTGATCCTCCCTGTGCGGCGAGCATGAACGCAGGGCGTCCCCGCTCCGAGGAGGGGCCGCCGTGCTGCTGAATCACTCCGCACCTTGGAAAATCCCACCTGCTATTTTTTTTTCTTTTTTTTTTTCTTTTTTTTTCCCTCTAACAGCTTAGCATGTGATTTTTGCAATGACTCAGCCCCGGCCCCTGCCGTCCCTGTGATCAGAGCTGGGCTGAGGCCGGACCCCGGGAGAGCTCCGGCAGCGCCGCTGCCTTTGGCCGACCCCTCAGCCCCGACCCGCCGCGACGGCGCTGCCGCGGTCCGGAGCCGGGCACTCGTCCCGCTCAGGCGCAAGCGCGCTTCCATCGCTCGCTCCCTGGCCGCGGTCGTCGTTTCCAGTGAGATATTCTGCCCTATGATCCGCACACGAGTCTTTCAGAAGACTCTGCAACTCCAGATTTCTGGGGCTGCCTTTGCTTCTTTGCAAAAATCCTCCTTTTTTTTTTTTGCAAACCATACTGCTATGTTTTGCACGAGGACAAAAGCAGGCTTTTCAGTGGCAAATGCCAAGAATAAGCGGCTAAGAGCAAATCCACGCTCTATCCAAGCCCGGGCTATCTTAGCGTGCTCCCGGCATGAGGCAGAGGAGGACATCCGCCTTCTCGGTGAGCGCTGAGCACGGTCTGCAGCAGTAAAATCGCTCCCAGGCTCCCTGGGGGACCCCCCCGTACAGACATTCAGACCTTGTGTGATCCAGAGAGCAGTTTTCCAGGGAATTTAAGGCGATCCACGGAGCCTGAAACCCCATTAGGAAGAGAAATGTTTTCAACCCCTTGAACTGCGGAAGAAACATATTGAATATAAGCAGAGGGAGCAGTTTGGCTTAGCCGGCGCGCGGCACGGGGGAATATGCAATTCATGGCGTACGTAAAGAAATATACTGTGGCCTGTCTGCACGCTTTAATGGTTCATGTAAATAGACCCAGCTCCATTGGATATGTTATTGGCAAACTTAATCTTGTCTCAGTAAGGCTTTGGTAGCTCTGGGAGCTTTATGTATACGGCCTATTAGAGCTGAGATGATTTAAGGAGTTTATCATAGCTTTGAGGGGTTTTTATTACGTCGGCGGCGGTGATACCCCACGGTACGATACGATATAATGCAATATAATAGAGCGGGATGCAATATAAGCGAGTCCAGCTTCAGGCAGCACAGCACGCGGCGGGCGTCCGGGCGGCTTTAGTTTCTCGCTCCGCTATTCCCACACCAGGGTATTTTTACCACTGTTTTGGAAGGGGCTCTGGGGAGCGGCGACGGCCCGGCTTCCCGCCGGCCGGCCAGGGCACGGCGCTCCCCGCACCCTCCGGGGGGGACGGAATGAGGAAACGGTCCCAAAACGGTGCACCGAAAGGTTGGGTTTTTTGTTTTCGTGTTTGCGCTACCTTGCGGCTCCGCGGGAGCCCGTGGGAGACGTTGAGCTCAGAGCGTTTCCGCTAAGGAACCAGAGTCCTGTTTTCTTGCAGATCTTCCCCAGAAACAAACCCAAGGGGAAGAAAGGAAACGAAAACACGGGAGATGCCAAAAGCAGGCCGGTCTAAATATGTTTTTCTCCATGTCCGAGGCTGTGAGCTGCAGGGACAAGCTCCCGGCCCTTTGCAGGGGCGTCCTGCGGCGACGTCGTGCCCCTTCCCGCGCAGCCCTTCGAGCTCGAGCCGCCTCCTCCCCCTCCAGGGGCTAACGAAAAAGGAGGGGGGGGGGAGAAAAAAACATGCAATGAAAGCAATGATTTGCCCAGCTCTCAGAGCGGGTTCGGCGATGCAGCCCTGCCCCGCGGCGAGAAGGGCCCCGGCCGGCCCCGCAGCGCGCTCCTCCGCATTTCATAATTGCCTTTCTGCAGAGGCTATTATTGAGTAACGCCTATTTTGTTGAAAAATTGCACCATAAACAGGCAACGGGGAAGGAAATAAATAATTGTTAATAAATGTCAAAGGAGATTAGCAAACCAGAAGGGCCAAGAATGACTTTTTTTTTTTGGCTTGGAGAATAACTGCTGGGTTATTGCACAGATTCTCTTTAATGAAAACGCTTCCAGTGCCTTGCAGAGGAGTTACTGCTTTGTCATTTCCTCCGCGTGGGTTAAAATGCTGTCTGACTCCTACACGGTGCAGAGACTCCGCGGTCTGCAGCCGGGCTGGAAAATATCCTTTTCTTCTCCAGGACAAGGAATAAGAAGTTAAAAACTGATGGGTTTCTTTGGAGTGTGTCTGGAGCTCAGAGACCACCTGGTGCTAAGAAATCGGGGGTTTTCATTAGATTTCCAGACTCTGGACTCTCATGAATCATGTATATCTCGCTGTCATTTAGCTTAAAATAAGTTTCCAGCTGTCCCTAAAGCGTGGAAAAATTGGGCAATATGAAGTTCAGAGCTTTAAATAAAGACCAGAATAAAAGATCGAGTAACAAAGGTCCAGACGTCGTTACTGCACAGCCTGCTGCTGCCTGGGCTTGGCAGAGCTGCGGCCCCGCGCAGGAGCTTTCTGAGCTCCCGAACGCGTACCGAGCGCGGCCCTTTCTGGAAAGCGAAGCGGCACGTGGTTTGGCAAGTATATATTCAGCTGCTCCTTCGATTTAAAGACTCATTAACAGCAGTGCAAAGCTGCGCTTTCCAAAATGACTGTCCGGCAGGACTGCTCCAGCACAAATCTTAGGCTTTTTCTTTTTTTTCCTCCTTTTTTCCTTTGTACTCTTTACTCAGCAGAAACCCCTATTTCCTTGCTCTTACACTGAAGAAATAAAAACCTCAAGAGCGTAGAGGATGCAGAAATAGATAGATAACCCGTAGCCTATTCCTCGCGGCTCCCCTAACATGCTGCCAGCTCAACTTGTGGTCGAGATTACAGCGATAAATCACAAGCTGCTCTTTGCAATAACAGCTCTGATTTCCCCGGGCACGGGGCAGGAGCCGGGGCTGCTGCGGGCTCCTCTGCGCTGGAGCACGCGGCATCCCGGGAAGCGCCCCCGCGGGCCAGGGCGCCCGCCAGCTCCTGCTCTGTGGATGGAAACGGTGCAAAGAGAGGGAAAACAGAACAAAAAAGAGCTGCCGCGTGGCATCACCTCCCCGCAAGCCGTGCCCAGGCTGAGCCGCGCCGTGTCCCTATTTTTAACCCTTCTCGCAGCGCCGGCTGGGCGAATGCGAAGCGGCCGCGGGGCGCCTGTGGCCGCGCGGTATTTTTAGCCGTGTCCAGCTGCGCGAGGCCGCGTGTGGTTTGCGCATCTGCAGCGAGGCTGGCCGGCGGCTCCGGGGCTTTTCGACCCCGCGCGGAGGGAAACGGGGGAGCGGCTGCTCCGTCCTGGGCTCGGGGAGGGGTAAATGAAGGCAGAAAGGTGCTACGGCTGCTGGGGGGGGGGGAGCTTCGGGGCACGGGGGGTTCTCCTCTCCTGTAGCATCGGCCGGAGCCCGCGCCGGCTCCGCGCAAAGCCCGCCGGAGCCCCGCTCCCGCGCTTCCCCTTTCTCAGAAGAAAGCATGGCATTTCTTCCCAAAAAATAACAACAAAACACAGCGCCGGAACTTTTACTTTTTTTTGGGGGGGGGAGCGGCTCTTTAGGTGACTTTGGCCGCTCTTCGGATGGGATTTGGGAAGTTGCCGCAGGTTTTGCAGCTTTCAACTTCGCGTTTTCACTTTTCACGCTCCGGCGCGATGACTAATCTCTGCCTGCCGGCATCGCGCTACCTTGCCCTGGAAATACCCACCGGCGCACTGAAAAGAAAACCAAAGGGAAAACCAGCTCCCAGGGAGTCGCTGGCCTCCCAGAACACCTCGCCGGAGCTCCCTGCGGCCGGGAACGCGAGCCGGCGCGCTTCCCTGCCACCCGAGCCCCGGCTGGCACGCTTTTGGGGGGATTTATAAATAAAAGAAATAAATAAGGTGGGTTTTTTTTGTTTTGGGTTTTTTTAAAAAAAAAAAAAAAAAGTTGTTCAAAATTAGCCCAGTGCAGACCATGTGTACGCGCAGGGTGAGACTCGGTTTCCTGTCTGTTTGTCGAGGCTCCGGACGAGCTTCCTCTGCAGAGCGGAGCCGGCCGGAGGGCGGAAAGGGCCAGGCGCGAGCCCCCGGCGCCTGCAGCGGCGTTGCACAACGGCAAGCGCCCCGGCCCCCGCGGCACGCCGGCCGCGGCGGCGCGGGAAAGCCGGCGGCGGGAGGCTCGCCGGCGAGGCGGCCCCGCGCCGGGCCCTGGGAAGCGCCGGCCGAGGCCGAGAGTGATGATGCAGCGTTGTTCTTGCGGTATTTCTGGCCCCGGCCAGAAGTAGGAAGTATCAGAAATCTCATGAGACGCGAGCTGGCCTGGTGAGATTTCCAGCGATTTTGCAAACGCCGCAAGCCCGGATTTTCATCTCCGGGCTGGTTTCCTCCCTCTCCTCGGCGCTCTTCGCCGGCGCGCTCCCTCTCGCCCGGAGCCGCGAGCCGAGCGAGTCCCCGCGCCGAGCGGGCGACGCGGCGGCTCCGGCGGCCGGAGGAGTTTGTTTGCGTTGGAGCCAAAAGATAATATTCAACCCGGAAAAAAGTCGAGCTGGGGCAAAGCATGTTTTCGAGTTTTGTTTACGGAAGGAGGGCTGGCTTTGAAAATTGCTAAACTGGAGCGAAAGCGCTTTGGGAAGGTGTTTTCGGTTGTCATTTCAAATTTCAAACGGAGCAAAAGCGCGCTCCGGGGTCAGTGTTTCGCTTGCACCCGTGAGCACAAAGGACACCTGCCCGCCCCGCCGGAGCGCTTGGGAACGGCCGGGTTTCCGAACCGCCGCGGCAGCCGGACCCCCCCCCCCCCCCCCGGGGGCTCAGCGGGTCCTGGAGGCAATGCCCCGTTTCCCGCTTTAACACCACCGCGTCCGCCTCCCGCCTCGGCAGGGCGAGCGCGCTGCACGGGCGGAGCGAGGCCGCTGCGTTTCCCCTCCAGCTGCGGCTCTGCCCCCGGCTTCTGAGCGATCCAGCCCTCGGGCTGGGATGGCCGCAAAGGCCTGACCTTAATCCCCCCGCGTTTCACGCCCCCCCCCCCCCCAGCTTGCTCCCGGGTGAAACGCGGCCGTTTTGCTAGGCTCCCCGCTGCGTGCAACGGCGCGGAGCCAGCTGCACCGCTCTCCCAAAACGCCGCCCCCCCCACCCCGGGCATCCCCCTCACCAAGCAGGCAGCAAAGCAACGGGGGGATCAGCTGCCGAAGGAGAGGCTGGAGCACGTGCCCAACCCTCCTACTAGACACCCGAGAACCCCCTCGGGCGAGCGGCACCGGGCCGTCGGCTGGTAGCCCTCCGAGGCTTCACCCGCGCGCGCGGCCCCCGCGAAACGAGTTTCGGGCCGAGCCCTGACGGGAACAGGGCTCGCGCTTGACTTCTCGGCGCGCGAGAATGTAAATGAGGGCCCCGGGGCCGCGCTCTTCGCCCCCGGCCGCCGCCGGGTTTCATCGAGTCGCTTTTTCTGGTGCAAGCCGTTCGCAGTAACGCAAGCAGGGAAAGCGTCGGTGCCGCGGCAGGAAATTCTGATTTTAAAGCAGGGGCACCCCCAGGCTCAGGGCGCCATCGCAGAGAGCGCGGAGGAACCTCAGAGTTTACTCAGGAGGGAACTGAAGTGATCTCACGCGTGGCATTATAGAGCCGTTTAAAATACATAATGGTATTTGCTTTCCTCCATCGCCCATCAGTGCCCCATAAAACCAAACAAGACACCAAACGGCTGAAATCTCGATAAGATCAGTACGGTGCCTATTAATTACTTCCTGAGAGAGTCCAAAGTCCAAACTCCCACCGTCGGCTCGGTTTACCACCAGAGGAAACGCGTCTCTACGGACGGGACTCGTCCCAGCACGAAAAGTGCTTTCTGCCTCTCCGGGGAGCAGAACGAGAACTCAGTTTGCACGAGAAGCTGAGCAGAATAGAAACATATTCGGTCAATTTTACTTTTCTAGGCACACAGGTTTGGTGCAACAGAGCTCTTTTTTTTCTTTTTATTTATTTGTTTTTCAAAGTTCTCCTTAAACGGGAGCCTTTCTTTAGCTCCACGGCTTGCTCATGAAACTCCCAGTTTGGATTTCCAGCCGGGCTGCCTCGTCCAGCTCGGTCGCACGAGGCAGCACGTACCACCTCGTGCCACGCGGGCAAACGTGCGGTTTTCATAGATCAACTGGCCGCACCGAATCCCAAGACACCGGGGCAAATATTCCCAGCCCCGGCGAAACCTCCGGGGCCGAGCAACGCGAAAGCGCAACTTAAACCGGTTCGCTGCAAAACCCCAGCGAATCTTTGCTGAACCTGCTCCTGGCACGGAGCCTGCCCTTGCAGACGGGTTTTATCCCAGCTTTCGTCCCCGCAGCGCTACCTCTTCCCGCGGGGGGGGGGGGGGGGGGGAGCGAGCGCGGCTGGCCCCCGATGCCGTGGGGCTCGCAGCCCGCGAACGCCGTAAACCCGCAGGTCTCCAAAAACGCTCCGATACCAAGAGGCCCCCGACAGCAAAACCCAGAGCAAAGCACAGACGAAACGAGAACCGGCCGGAGAACAGAGAAACACGCAGAGAGCAGCCCCAAGAGCGAGTGACCCCAAAGGGGCTGTCTGGCTGCCTTAGACACGACGGTGACATTACATTGAATCCTAAAACGTGAAAAAGTTATATCAAAAGAGCAGGAGAGAATTTATCTGGATTTAAGTCTAGGAAAAAAAGGAAAGGAAAAAAAGCACGGGCCGGGCCGCGGGGATCGGCTCCTTCCGTGCAGGAGGAGGCTTCTCGGGGCGGCGGGGGCAGCTCAGCGGGAATCGGGCGACGAGCTTTTGCTCTCGAAGCCCCGGCAGAGCCGGCGCCACAACCCCGGCGGCCCCTGCGGTCCCTCCGCGGAAAGTCGCGGCTCCGGCTCGGCTAAGTGTGGAAAACTCGAGCCTCGAATGCCAGGTTTGACGCACCGAGAGACCGTAACAAACCCGCGCAATAAATAGCTGCAAAAAAGACGCGGTGCAGAAGGACACGTTTACACGGTTTGTTTCGGCGAAACTCTGAGTTTTGCCGGGGGCACGAGGCTGGGGATTTTTGTAGCTCTGTGGATTTTTGTAGCTTTGTGGATTTTTGTAGCTTTGTGGATTTTTGCTCATCCCGAGCAGCGCCGAAAGCCGCCGTGGGGCTGCGCCGCTCGCCGGGGTGCGGCATGGCGAGGATCTCCCCGGGGTGCTGCCGTGCCCAGCACCCAGCACCGAAAATAGTGCTGGGTGGAACGGAAGGGAAAACGCTAAAATCACAGAAAAGAAAGGAAGAGGCGAGAGCCGCGCGTCTCACAAATATCATTTCTAACCTCAGGAAGAGGCTAAAGCCCGGGCGAAACATTCACGTCGCCGGCTCCAGTCCCACCCTTACCTTCGCTGTGGGTCCTTCGGAGGTGACCGGGTGTGTGGTACCTCAAGGACCGGGTCGTGACTCACACCAGGCGACGCTTGGCCGTTCAGAGATGAACGAAATCACGGTGGTGCAAGGCGATACCCGGCGCGAGCGCGCGGGAACCCGGCCCCGGATGATTCAGCCTTCGGCAAATAAGTCTTAACCTACAAGCGAGATTTTAATAGTTACTGAGCTGGGGGGTTATTCTGCCTTCCGTAACTCTCCGTGGGCTGCAGCGATCGTCTCTGCCGGTCTCATTTTAGAAATCAGCTACTGTAAATTAAATAGCTCTCATAAAAATCAGAGTAAAATGCTCTTGTGCTTAAGTGTTTGAACTACCCAAGAGCTACAGGCAGGAGGGAGGATCAGGAAAGACGTGATGGCCCATACAGCCACAAACAGAGGAATCTCCTCTCCTCCATCGGCTGTAATCGATGTTGTCACTTTACGGCAAATATGAAATAATTCAGGGCTGGACAAGGCAAAACCTGCAAGGTCTCTGCGGTAAGGGCTCCCCCGGCTTCGGGAAGGGTGCTGCAGGATTAGGCCCCTATGCTGAAACTTGGTGTTTTGCAGAGAGCAGAGCCCAGAAACGTAGCAGTTTCCGAGTCGCAGAATAACGAGCTCCAGGACAGGATGGGCCCTAGCAAACCCCCTAGACAGACACCTGCCTGGTGGCTACTGAAAACCCTCCTGCGTGAGACTAAACTTCACCCAGGAAGGCTGGAAGGGGGGGAAATCAAGAAGGAAACCCTATTTTGGGGACAGTCAGCATCATCAAGCTCTTCTGTTCAAGCAGCCTTAGAGAACATCTTACAGCGCTGCTTCCAAACGCCCCAAGCCTCGTCCTTCTCCAGTACCAGTCCCCCCAGGCACCACCATATGTCACTAGAGGAGGCAGCCCCCTGACAGAGAGGTTACACAGCCAGATAAAGCGGTTTCCAGGTGTTTTCTGGCAACTTCGCTGGAGGTTTTTGGACGCCTCCCATTCGGGAGGGCTCCGAAACCTCGCTGTGGTCCCAGCTCTTTCTTTTCTCACCGATTTTGCCCTGCTCCACGCCAAGGCTCGGCTGTGGCTAGATGTTTCTCCTGGGGGAGTTGCAAACCGTGACTTTGACTGCCCAGCACGGCAACCTGTAAAGCCCCTTGGTTTCTCACAACCCACGGCAAGGTTATAATTATACCAGAATTTCCAGTCTCTTGTAAAGACCGAGAGTTTCCCACATCTCCCCCAAGCGCAGAGCCATAGCCACCCAGGCCCAAAAGGCTCGGTTTTCCTCCCTGCGTGGTCTGACGCTGGCCTCCCTCCTCTTATTGCCCTCGTGAAAGGAGGCTCAACACCGTCACTTGCTGCAGCCAGGAAAGAGGAACCGAGGCAGAGCCGCGTGCCCAAGCCTCTCTCGGCGCAGCAGAGGGGAGTTGTGAGCTCCTCCCTTTTCCAGGGGAAGCCGGTGCCGTATCCCATCCGACACATGGATAACTCCTCTCTTCTCTGCCCTCCCCTCTCCACACAGTCCTCTTTTGGCCATCATGCTGAGGAGCTCGTGGTGGTTGGTGACCACAGCCATGAACCAGCTGAAATGCGGAGGAGCTCTGCTGGAGGTTTTGCACATCATGTTCCAGCTATAGCCTGTGGGCCAGGCTGTCCCTCCCCACTGGTTTTGGGGGCTCAACACAGCAAGGTTCATTCAGCAGTTGCCAGACTTGCTCCACCCTCTCTCCAGTTCTGCCTGACATTGGGCATAGGACCTTGGCAGGGTGGACATTTGTCTGACCTTGGTACAGCAGATGTTAATCCTTTTCTGTTGACTTTCTTCCACCAGCTTCTCCTCTGTTGCATATGTGATGAATCTTTCCTTCCATCCATCCTCATCCCTCACTTCCCTCAACTTTTCAATTGCTTGCTTGGAGGTGAACACCATAGCCCACCTTTTCCAGCTGCACAGCCACAAGACTTGTTCCTCCATGATCTCCTTGTCCTTGCGCAGGAGCTGGGGATGCCATCAGGGAACATTTCACACTGCTTTTTCCATCATCGCATGAAGTGGAAACAAGCTGTCCTTTCCTTTCTCTTTTCCACCTGAAAAATAACTGCATCAAAGCAGCCAGAAGATAGAACTGCAAGGCTTTGTCCATCTCTCTGTGGAGCACGTCTGCTTCTGGAGCCCTGTATGGACAAGCACTTGAAGTGCTGTTGAGCACTTGGGAGCAGCCAGAGAAAACCCCAGAGCAGGAACTTGGATATAAGCAACAAAGCAAACCAGCAAATCCTAAATGTTCAGGACCTTGGCAAAAGAGGTGCTGAGTTCCTGTCCAAAAACAAAAGTAGAGTCTATCTTTCCTTTAGCAGGGTGGAGGTGTAACACCACTCCCTAGATGTGATGTCTTTCTGTATTTTCTAACCGTGCTCACTGGGAAGACCAACCTGCACATACGCTGCCTTTTGTGACCTGCGGCTGTGTCCAGGAGCCAGATTTATCTCGGGGAGAAGTGGTTTCTTCTCAAGAGAAATACAGAACAGAAAGATCCAGGCAAGGGAATCATTTGTTTCAGAACCATCGTGCTGCTTCCACATACCTCGTCCCCCGCCCCGTGCCTCCCCCGGCCCCGCACCGGAGGGGTGCAGTGCCGCCTCGAAGGGCCATCCGCTCCGCCGGAGTAGCAGGGCCGTGCAAAAATGGGGAAACGCTGATTTTGGTAGGAACTTCGCCAGGGACCTCAGGCGGTTTCAGGTCCCAGGGTGGATTTACCGGAGGGAGGGAAGTGTTATAGGGCTGCAGCTTTCCACCTCCCATTAGCATCTCCTAGCAGAGTGCCTGGTCTCGGCTGGGAGCAGCTGGGCAGATCTGCAAGGCCTCCCCGTTCAGGGTGCATTGGGGACTAGCAAGCAGCTCCAAAGCTTCTGAGATATGTATCTCAGGCTCTGATCAGCGGGGTCAGAGTTAGACAGGAGGCTGCACGACAGCAGCTGCCTGGACATCTCCTCTCTGCGGCTCCATGTCCACTCGAAGGAAGAGAGGAGGGTGCTGCCTGCTCCAATTGCAGCTGGCAGCCCCACTTTCCTGTCTGTGGCTGGAGTGTGGCACAGACAGAGACCTGGCTTGGGGGCACTGAGGCATCTGGTGTCAAATAAATGTATACTTTCTTTATGGTCTTGGTAAGCAAATAGATCACTACCAAACTATAACTCCAGTTTCTTGAGCTGGAGGAGCATTTAAGCTAAGAGCTAGATGCAACCGCTGGTTGCCGCCAGATCCAAGTGCAACGTTCAGATTTGCAGAGGGCTGCCTAGTGACTGCTGATAAAAGGAAAATACTGACCTCCACTCTCCAGCCGGGTTATGGAAATTGCTCTACACACCTCTCCCTGCCCAAATAAAATGGTCCTGCAAGCATCTGTCTGGCACAGCCCAGCTGTCTCTCGCAGTGCTTGGCTTGCAGACAAGTGCAAAGAGCAAAAGTCCCTTCCGTGCTTGTGCATATGCATCACTCTCCAGCGCAATAGACACTGCCATTAGTCTCTGCCATCTGCTCTCTCTCAGCCTCGAGTACAAGATGCAGGCTAGAGCTTTTCTGGAGGCAGCTGAGCTCACCTTTGGCTCAGCAACAGTCAGCCTTGCAGCAGAAAGCAAGAGAGGCATGAAACCAGTGCAAGATGCGTTGCAGCAGCTCCCACACACACGCACAGTCCTCCAGTAGCTTTTTTCTTAATATATTGCAGTGAGAAAGGATTAAGACCTGGGAGCTGAATGAGGCAAAGATCCCTTTGAAGTTCCTCAGAAACAAAACACACTGGTGATCAATATTATTGAAATCCACAACCTACTTGCTCCAAAATTCAAAATCACATTCTAACTTGCAGTTCTCAGCCTTTCCCTGTAAAACAACTGGCATTAGTAAGGTTGCTTTACATATTCCATGGGAATTTACTCTCAGGAAGGACTGGGACAAATTCTTCTGAATTTTCATCTATGCTTTTCCAGTGGAGAAAGAAAGAGTGATAAGGAACTTCTCTCCGTCTTGGGGTACTTTTCTAACTGCCACATTGCAAGGATCTCTCTCTGCATCAGCCTGAAATGTTCTTTTTTTCTTCTCGTTTTCATGAATGTGTTAGGAGTGAGTCAAAGTTCTTCCTTGTTACTTTTCCTAAATGCAGTAGAGGTTCAAAATACCTGGTATCCAAGTAGGTTGTTTTGTGACTGACACGGAAAGTTATCTGACTATATTTTATTCTTCCGGCCGCTTTGGTGCATCAGGGTGTTTGCATTATTGCAAGCAAATTGCATCCGCCAAAAATAGACTCAAAGCAGGACACAACACCTAGGCGCATGCAAACTTGGGGGAAGGAGGGGATTTCAGCCTGGACCTTGGTTTCACAGACTAAGTCTCTCATAATAAACCCAAAGGTCTATCAAAACAAAACAAGTATCTGTATTTCTCCTCGTCCCTGTATATTTTTGCAGCTGTGGCTTGGGTGGAGCCTGTTTTTATGACCTTGACTCTGGTGTTACAGCAAAAACTTACAGGAGGAAGAGGTCACTTGTCAAGAATGGATTAATAAAAATAAGTGGTTGTCATCCTTGCTGGAGTTTTGGCTCTCTTCCTCCAGGTGAGCTGTAGCTCTCCGTAGCCAAGTCTCGCTGCAGGAGAACAGCATGCTCCACTCCTCTCTGGGCCCAGCTCCTGCAGCTGCAGCCGTCTTGCCCTCAGCTCTGCCTGCTGCCTTCCTCTCGGGAAGGGTAAAGCTGCCAGAGCTGAGGAGATGCCCTTTGGACCCCCCTCTCCTCCCATTGCCTGTGTGGGTCCAATTTTATGAGAGCTGTGGTCTGATGCATGAACCAAGTCCCACCAGCCATGAAGTGAGTACAAATGCAACGGAAGTGTGAGTTGAAACAGCCACTTCTTGCCAGTTTAAGCACTGTCCTCTGGGCCCCCACCGAAGATGGCTCCAGCCTGCTTCAGGTGGCCTGGGACAGCTCAGCTTTTTCTGGTGCAGAACATGTCCCAGAAGCCAGGAAAGCAATGAAGAGCACTGAAGCCGAGAGGTAGAGAGTCACACAGCCTGCATCGTGACCCACTTCATGCCAGCAAGCAAGGGAGGAGCAGGCAGAAGGGACAACAAGAAAATCTTACCCTCACCTCCATCTCCAGACAACATCAGGGATCAAACATATCTATGGAACAAGCAGTTCTGTCTATGAGAGGCCAGACCAAGGGGGAGTAACCACTCAAAATACCTCAGCAGCATGGGCTGCAAAGCCAGCAAGGTCCTGGGAAGGTCAAGTCAGAGCCCAGCGCAGGAGTTGCACAGCAATGCAGAGGCATGAGTTTGAGCCTTGCTTTGTATTTGTTTCAGAGGCCATCCTTGCTCGCCACCCTGAAGGGCCACTGGACCCTTCAGGCGATGCTATCAGGTGGGAGTGCTAGATCCATCACTCCCTTGCGATGGAGGAACAGGGACACCTCAGATGTGCAGTGCCAACGGGGCGTTTAGACACAGCTGGATAGTCCTGTCGAGCTCCCTGTACGAGACACCACTGAGGTTTCCATGGAATTAACACTAGTCAGGAGGATGCAACATGGAGAAGTGAGTGTGAGCCCCCCTCACCAGTCCTCCTGTCCTTCAACAGGCAGGGAGAAGATGTCCTACAGCTATTGACCATGCAAAGGAGGGTGCTTCCCATATTACAAAATGCTCACAGGAAGAGCCCAGAGATGCTCTCCATAGACAGGCTGCTGTGCTGAAATGGTGCATTGAGCAATCAAACCAGTTGGAAACCCTGGTGTCTAGAAATAAAAAGTGACTGTTTGTTTTCTAACGCATATAGGAGCTGGTGGGGGCCCAAACCAAGCAGCAGAAGGTTGGAGGAAGCAGCTGTAGCGGGTTTATTTCATATTCCTGAGCAGTTCAACTGTGAGTTTGGATCTGCGATTGAATTGTGGTCATCTTTGCACAGAGCGCTTTGCCTCGAGAGCCGCAAGGAGATGGCTGTAGAGCTTTTCCTGTTTCTCCAGAACTGAGTGGACTAAATCTCAGGAGCTCTGAATCCAAAACTCAGCTTCTTCCTCCCCAGCCCAGTGAATCTGTTCAGAGATCTGTCACCGTATAGCTCTTCACACAGTGCTTTAAATGTGTAGCAGGGATGGTTAGAAACTAGTTGTCATTGCAGACAGTGAATTCTACTCCTGAAGCCACAAGCGGTGGTCCTTTTTTGTCCTTTTTGAAAGACAGGTCATGGGAAACTATTGAAACACCAAGTAAAACATTAAGGGACAAGACTGATAACCCCACAGTGTATCACTAGGCTCTTTTTCTCCCAAAGCAAGTGCTTGCACAAGGTGCAATAGCCTTCCAGCCATGACATACCTCTGGAGCAAGACTGGCTTTGAACCCAAATAACATTCCAAGTCAGTGAGCACAAGTCCTTTCCAGCACCCAGAAATGAAATCGCACCAGTGAATCCTCCAGAACAGATGTCTTTACATTAGAAGACCTTAATGAAAGGGACAAGAGATAATTCCCCCATATTCTCTACCCTGATCCACCCTTCTCTGCTCACCAGTAGGAGGATTTGATAAGCACACTGTTCCTTCCCAAACACTCGTGAGGAGAACCATATATCTTCTGCAAGGAAAAGGTCAAGCCTTCCTTCACGGAAACCAAGTTCCTCTTTTCTTCATATGTGGTTTTTTTTCTCTGCTTTTCCACTCCAAAATACAGGAGTTGTTTAGCCTAGAAAACTCTCAGAAGATACCATCCCTTGTCCTCGGGGGCTACAGCAGTCTCCAGAGCAGTCGTAGGAACTAGGTGGGTCTCCCCAGGAAACACAGAAATATTTCCACTTCAGGAGGGAGTTTAATCACGTAACTCCTCCAGATCAAACATCCACTTTAGGGGGTTTGGGAACCATGCTTGAAATAGTAGCAAGTGTTTTGTGGCAGGCAATATTTTGAGCCTCTGGCATCCAGACTTCAGAAGACCCAGATCCTGCTTCACCAGGGAGGAATCAGCTAGGGGAGCAGAGGCAGCCTGGGCCATGACTGTTATCTGAAGTGAGAAGTGTATCCCCAGGACTTGGGGAAGGGACCCTAGCTGGAGAAGACGGGCTACTGCCCAGACTTGTCAATGGTGAGCCATGGATGAAGATGAGCAGACAGGAGGCATTGAGGTTTCACTTCACTGCGGCCATAGAGAAGAACCCAAGTGAACAGAAACCAACGAAAGTATTTGAACCCCCAGTAGCCCAAAACCACTAAGGTTCAGTGCAGCTGCGCTGAGCAGCTTGTCAGCTCTGCCTCTGAGCCAGGCGAGGTTCATGGCCGAGTGGCTGGGATGCACACGCCACTTTCAGGTCCGCGTGGCCCCGGGGACCACAAGCACCTGTAGTGAGGACAGCAGGCACCCCCCAAGAATGTCCCTTCTTGCCTGGCATGGCCTGGGGCCTTCTCATGTGAAACCAGGTCCAGGCTGGAGGTATTCAGAGGGAGGCTGTGGGGATGAAACAAATAATTTGGAGGAGCTCCAGGTGGCCAGGAGACCCCAGACTGGAAGCACTGGTTCTCCTCCCTTTGGACGTGTGGTTTTGCCCAGCAGGATGGCACAGCCTGGCAGGCAGGGACTGCAGAGCCTATCCCAGGATTGGCACTAACCAGCAGAGTTGGCAGGGGCAACTCAGATAAAGCACTTACCTTCCTGTGCCTCAGGTCCTCCTGTATTAAAGACAACCTGGGCCGGGATTTGTTAAGCCCCTCTTTGTGGCAAAAGCAGCTGCAGAAATTCCTCCCAACATTTATGAAGGCCACTGGAAGTCTGAGCCAGGACATCGCTTTGTGCAGCCTGGCACGGTTACCCTGAAATCTGCTCCCGGCTGCCAGAGCAGCTGGTCCTTTGTTTGCGAGTGAGCATAAATCTTGGACGCGTTTCACATGTCATGTTTTGGGAGTGGAGCCAAGCCAGGAAAGCCTGGCTTGAGCCAGACATTAAGCATGGACCCCTTGTTCCTGCATGTCCTACTTGAGCCCCAAGCAAAACGGGAACTCTGCCTGCAATCGCAGAAACCACCTTGTATCCTTAAAACCCTCCTCGGTCTTACACCTGGGGAAAAAGAAAAACCAGCATGGCTCAGCACGTTGAAGTCATCATCTATCAGGATGACTACTCCTGACCCACAGTCTCCTTCTCGATTGCCCTGGGGCCAGGGCCACCAGTCTTCTCCTCTCGGACCTGGCCTGGAAGATGTTTGGTATGGGCACCACCATTGCTCAGCAGAGGTCCTAGACCGAGCCCAGGGCTCTGAAGCACCATGGGAACACTAAAAATAAAGAGCGCAGCCCAGTCTGCCAAAAAGTGCCTCGGCTCCCCACTGCTTTTCCGCGGTCTTGGGGTGGAAATTGAAAGAGCCCTGAATACATAGCAGGTGGCTCCAGGCGCGCACAGTATGGTGGTTTCTGAGGAAGGACTTGTTCCAGGCCATCTGCGGAAACCGCAGGTGGTGTTTCAGCCCGCGGGCCATCATGTGTTTCACAAGTGGGCACGCTTTGTTCCACTGCAGCCGGCACCGGCGGCGGGCGCCGCGCCGCCTCTGCCCGCGGCGGAGGAGGACGCACGGCCGGAGCCACCTGCGCAGGAATGACGCTTCCTCACGCGCCGGGCAGCTCCGGGGGGACAAATGCCCCGTGGGAGGGATGAGCAATACGGGCCAGGGTGGTTTGCCCAAAGAGCTTACAGTAAGGGGAAAGGCTGGCCCCGTTTCTTGAGTTTTTGCTCCCTGCATAGTCTGACCTGAGCGGCAGCAAAGCCGTATTATATGCAAATGTGCTGCGCTCTCGGCGAGCGAGTTCTGACGCAGCACCGGAGACCAAAAGAGGCTTCAGTCCCACGGGAGACGTCACGGTGGGGCTCAGGAGGCACAGGGAAAGACTGAAGTGCGAACGCCGGCGGTGCTCTGCCCTGCGCACCCGCAAGGCGCATTCCCGCACTGCCCGTCTTGGCCACGCAGGTCCCCCAAGCCAGGCCTGCGACGAGTAACGGGGGCTGGGGGCTTAATAGCGCTGGGGACGGTGCGGCAGCCACCGCAGTCGTGGTCAGCGGCCAGCTCTTCTCCCCAGCACCAGGGCCATGTGCCACCACACCTGCCATGGACACGCACAGACCCACAAGCGTCCTGCCAGCACAGTGGGACAACTTGGTCCCATAGCACACATCCCCACCTTGCAGGGCCTGGCAGGACTCGGTAGGACAGCCCTGCTTGAGGTCCAAGACAGCCTGGTCTGCCCTTAGCCCTATCGTATAGCCATGCTTAGGCAGGGAGAGCCCTGCACAGCACTCACTTGGCCTGCACGAGAAAGTCTGAGCCCAGGGTTTTCCCATCTCAGAGCACTTTTGGGGTGTCAGGAGGTAAGCTGTGTTGTCCATTGTGCGTCCACTGCTCTTTGGGACTGAGAAAAAGAGAGCGGCTATAACTGCTTACCCTGGAGGAGTCAGCTTCAAGTCCCGAGAGAGATGAACGTTTAATTATTTCAGAGATGTCACACTGGGAAGACTGAGATGCTCATCCCAGAAAGGCTAGAAATCCAGGAGCCAGGGCAATCTGCCGGAACAGAGAGGAGTTGTGGTCAGCCAGAGTCCTCCCAACGCAGCTGCGCCATGACTGCATATTCTCACTTGGTGAAGGGTCCCATCATTAGTAAAAAAAAAAAAAAAAAAAAAAAAAATCTAAGAGGAGCAAGAGAGGGTTGATTTGCTTCAGTACCCAAGCAGAGGCACAGCTCAGTATCCGTCTCCTCAGCATTTCCCAAGGAGACAGCCTCCAGTTGCCTGGATCTCTGCAGACCACAAGCACTGGCTTACACGGCCCTCAGGTGCCGGGGTCCCACCAAACTAGCTGCATCCTGGGCAGGAGCAAAGCAGAGCAGGCGTAGCAGCTGCCTACAGCCTTGGGCTGCAGGAGGAGGAGGCTGGTATTGATGTTTGTCCTTCACAGAAGGCAGGGGACACACCAAACAGCCTGCCAGCCTTGCTAAGCCTCCCAGGGCATCTGCCCAAACTGGGCTTGAAATGAAGCCAGCTGATGAACAGATGTTCAGCCTCTGCTGTGCACCTCAGCCTTCATTGCCTGACCCAGGTTGAAGCTCCCTTTTTGCCATCAACTCCTGGCTCCACGCAAGTGAGACCTCCCCAAACACTCCCTGCACAAGACTTGCTGTTTGTGGTCCATGAGAAAGGCGGGTAGAAAGGATGGTGGGTCACAGCTCCAGCAGGCAGCACAGGGGCAGGGATCACCATATGCCTTCCAGCCAGACACCTTGGGGCACCATGGTCTTGGCCATCATGGCCACAAGCAAAGGTCAACGAGGTCAAGTGCTGTGGGATAGACATGGACTTGACTTCACGCTCCTTTGAATAGAGGCCCCATGAGCAATACCCTTCCTCCTCCCTTGAGCTGCATCATGGCTTTTGCACCCAAGTTGAGGCCGAGCAATTACAGAGGAGGAGAGAGGCAGCAGAGGCTTAGCACAGGCCCGGCCACAGGGGAAACCGAGGCAGGAACAAGTCAGAGGTACCCACTGTCCTCACCAGAGATTTGGCACTTCACTTGTTGCAATGAAAAGACAGACCATTGCAAGAGAGATACAAAATATAGCACTTTAATGGCAGCAAGATAAAAAAAATTACAAAAACCATTTATTAAAACTCAGGTATAAAATAAATAGGCAGCCTTAGCAACACATGCAGAGTCCTGGTTTGTTGTCAGCTGCAAGGCACAAGCCCCACATCCTAGCCACACGCACAGAAAGCATGTTAATGAGGATTTACACATGGACGCTGCTGCCTGGTCACGCTTGGGAGACACCAACACGTGCATTTCTGAGGGTGAAGCCAACCTATTAACACTATGCTGAGATCTTCAAAATAAAACATATAAACTCTGTCTCTGGTTAGAGGAATTAAAACTCTTAGGTCTCTATATCCAACATTTACATATATAATCTCTCTGCACTGGTTTCCAAATTTCAAAGTACATCCATATTACAGATAAAAATATAAACTCATAGCAAAAACAACAAACAGGAATTTCTTGGAGGAAGTTTTCCTTGGAAGGTATACCTTATTCTCTATCCACAGTATCACAAACCTTTGGGAAGAACTGATTTCTAGGAAGAATTTACTACATTTGAGCATTTTAAAGCTTTTCCAGGAGTCACCTCCTTCCGAAGGGATATTCTCAGCCAGGTCCAAGTTGCAGACTGGGGCAGGTCATTATAGCTGTTGATTTTCGGTTCTGCCCGACTTGCACTCAACAGAGGCAGCACAAAGTGCCGCTAGCTTGGATTGTCCCACACAGCTCAACGCTCTCCTCCCCTTGCCATCAGCTAGAGGAAGCAATACAAGAACTATCTCATTTGGTACAAAAAGCATCGTTATCAGTAAAGTATCTCCACACCTGACATTTGGGATCCAACTAACTCACAAATAGCAATTTTTACTGCTGTGTTTATACAGACTTTAGACTGGAAACAGCAAAGAAAATTAAGAACCAGAGGACACTTTCCAAAAGGACAGTTTAGGCACTAATGGAACCAAATTGGATCTAGATTAACCCGAACAGCTATATTGTCGAGAAGGCAGCGGCTCAGACGGCGATCTGCTGATTTTCCCGGTAGAGCGGCCGCTGGTGTGTCCCACAGATATCCTGGAAGATCCTATACACTTGGTCGTGCTGTGTCTCATCTGCGATGGGGAGCATGGGGCTGCTGCTGCAGGTCTTGCCGGCCTCCTCCACCACCTGCCTGACACACAGCTGCTCCACCTGCAGCAAAAGGGTTTAAAAAGGCATGAAGACACTGAACCAAGAGCAGCAGCTTGAGGCACCTCCCGTCACCTCCGTCCACGCTCCACCGAGCCAGCCAGCAGAGCGCAAGAGGTGGGAGAGATGCAGCAGAGCGGACCAAGGCGAGAAGCGATAAGCACATGGGAGTCAGGCAGGGAGGAGTGAGAGCAGGGCAAAGGGGGAACAAACACACTTCCTAGCAATTTAAAAAAGCTTTTTAAATTGCGAGCCGCATGGGGGCTTTGTTTGCTAGTGTGATCTAACCAGATGGTCCAAGGGGTCTCTGAGAAGGAGCTGCCCAAGCACCTCTCTGGAGGCTCTGTGTAAGCCAACATTCATGCCCCACTCACCACTCCACCAATTTAGGCACCCAAATGGCCAGTGGCCCCAGGGGTTGAAGCTGCGCAGAGAGTGATAGAGCTCAAAAAAGGGAAAAATTGAGAGCTGGGGGCTGGGAGCAGAGCTCCCAAAGGCAATCCTCTCACGGTGAGGCCGCACCTGAACGAGGATGAGTTTGCACCGCAGCGGCACCGTGTCCGGGAACTCCTCGCCGAAGCACAGGATGACTCTGCTCTCCGGGAAGCGGCCTTGGTTGTTGTAATACTGCTGCAGCTCTGCAAGGAGAGGAGCACAGCTGGAAGTCACCTGGCACAGCTGTGATCTGCTACACACCCCTTAGGGACCAAACACACCCTGCCACAAAAGAAACCTGTCAGCTTGCTCAAGATCTTGGTTTTTTGGGTGGGAGGAATTTGTTAAGTGACACTTCACACACCAGATTATTCCTCCCCAATAGAAAACAACTACTAGTCCAGGGAGTACCAGAGCCCCTGGGTAACATAGCAGTGATGGATGCTGATAACTTCAAAGTGGTCCAAGGCAAAGGACTCACCTGGGGCAGGCAAAGGATTTACTTCCCTAAGGGTATTTAGCCAAGCAAGGATTAAGACTGAACACTGGATGCTTTGGGCCAGATGCTTCGGCCCCACATGCCTGGGCTTGTGGACTTCAGCATTAGGAAGTACAGCAGAGTCACTGGGGTTGTCACTCAGCCATGGAAGAGCCATCATCAGCACCTTCCCAGCTCAGCTGAGCTTCGCCTCCCTGCCAACACTAGCAGGATCAGCAGACAAAGGCAGTTAAAAAACCTAGAGTCAACGAAGAGAAACAAGGAGGGAAAACGCTCCTACAAACCTCGGAAGAACAGGTTGGTGTCAAATATCTTCACCACTTCATCCCGGTCCAGCTTGTTGGGCCTGTCCTTGTACACCATGGTGTTCCCACTCCAGAAGACCCTGCCTTGGCACAGCCTCTTGATGAAGATGCCTTGCTTGTTGCTGTGCAGCAGGACGCCTCGTTCCAGGTGCCCAAAGAGCTTCTTGGTGATCTGCTTCTGGCGGTCATTCTGGATCGCTTCGGCAGACGGGAACCTTACATGCTCCAGGGCATCCGGGGCATAGAGCTTCTCGCCATGGCTGGAGGGCTGGCTGAGCGAGATCCGGCAGCCTTCAGGGTAAGAGGTGGTGATGTGGCCAACCAACCTCCCTCCATAATAGAAGCTGATCACCATCTGGGAGTAACCTGTGAGGAGACGCACGCAGACATAGCCCATCACGGGGAGCAGCCACACTCTTCCTGAGCTTCAGCTGCAGGGCCTGAATCCAATGAGGAGCACAATATTTCCTGGGCACAAGTCTTACTCACTGGAGGAAACCTTTTACTTACTAGAGCACATCTCCACTTGCTTTCAGCCTTATAGCAGGAATAATCAGCAAGTGAGAGCTCTGATTACTGAGCCCCCTTTTCCTGGCTGATGTCAGTTTTCAGCATGGGACCATATTGGCCCAGGTAATACTCACTTCCCCAGGTTTTGCCTTTAACATATAGCTTTGGTAGGTGGCTACAGCCTCAACCATTTTATGTACATAAACACCGCACTTACAACAAGAGCTGAACACCATTGAGCTGAACCGCAGGAAGGACAGTGCAGTGGTTAAAGCAACAGGGATTAGAGCAATCCCCACATGCTGCAGGTGGTACTCAGCAAGATCTTCTTCCGCCAGTGCTTTCACTCCACACTTCCCCTGTTGTGGGCAAATCTGCCCAAGCCAAAGGCACAACTGACGCCAGCATCCTGGATCAGCCCGTGCAAGGGTGCCCTGGCTGCAGGACACCCCAGCAGCGGTGGGATGTGTCCTGGCTCAGCCTGCAGACCTTGTGAACACTCAAGCATCCCCAAAGCTGACAAAGTCCCCCACCCTGGGCACAGGGCTTAGCTGGCAGAGCCACCTTCTGCCACCGCAGCTGCACGCACAAGGTGGGGACCAAGCTCTCCAAGGCATTTGATGACCACAGCATGGAGCAGGGAAAGCAGGGCAACGGGAGCTGCCTTACCTGAATGTTGTTGCTCGTAGCCAGAGTATCCGTTCATCAGGGGCAAAGCTGTTGGCAGAGAGAAACCACAGCTGTGCCTATGTGCCCAGCTCTGGCACGGGGCATCCTCCCCAGAGCCCGAGCACCAAGTCCTGCTCGGCACCACCACCCCCCCAGGCTTCTCTCTCCCTGGGAGCCTTGTGCTCACCAGGGTTCCCCAATCCTGCTTGGGGGATGCCAGCGAATACATTAGGGTGGATTTAATCTCATGCAATAAGCATTGTGCTGCCAGCTCTCTTGTACGGACTGCAGTGTTCACAGTTAACACTTCAAGTATTCTTAATAAACTGAAAGAAACATAAAAACAGCTGCTGTCTGGGAGGCTGTCCTGCTGCATTTTTCTTTGTAGCTGCTCCCCAGGACAGGAAGCTCGGTCCCATTAAACACCGCACAGACTATCGCCTACTTACCAGGGCTGGGTTGCTGCACCCACCAGTCCGGTATCGGGGGGTTTCTGCAAGTCTCCTGAGGGGGCGAGGGGCTTCTCTTGATGATACCCAGGTATTCGTCTACACAGGGGGGCTGGAGCAGGGAGAGAAGCCCGTTAGATCAGCCAGAGGCGAAGTCAAAGCAGGTTTCGGTCACTGATCTGCCATAGTCACTCAGTGGCCAGCATCCCCCTACAAGGGGTCCCAAAGGCAAAGCAAGGAGGACAAGAGATCAAGGCACAGATGAACGGTTTTGGTTAGAAAGAGGGACTTTGGGAATCCCCAGGCTGTGTCCCCAGATAACACCCTCGAGAGCTGCTGAGCAGAACCAGCCCCACGCTATGCCATGAGGAAGGGGAACAGAGCTATGAAAACACCCTCTGTCTCCCCGGTGCACGTCCTGCTGACCCGAATGCAAATCGAAAGCACGGTCCATTCATGGGTAACGGCCCCGAGGCCCCGCGGTCGGTTACGTGAATGAATACGGCCATTGTAGCTGCGAAAGAGCCTCGCGGGCTGCTCCGATTGCAAGAGTCGGAGGTTTCACTTTAGAAAGGCAACGTTTCAACCGAGAAACTTGGCTGTCCCTCCTCGCCCGGTCGGAAAGGTCCCCGGCGGTCGGGACGACTCACCTCTTTAATCAGGTCATCTATTGCGGAGGGGCTGCAGTCCATGTCCGCGACTTCGGTCAGGCTGCTCCCGTTCCCAACGCCGATTTTGCCTGGGAACAGATAGAGGGATCCAGCAGCGGCCTCCGGGCCCGGCAGCGACGCGGCGCGGGGCCAGCCAGGCGGAACAGCCCAGCGCGCCGCCGGCGCCGCTGCCTTTCCGAGGACGCTCACCCCGTGAAAGTTATGAAACCGAGAACCGCAGCGACCCGGCGCCCCGAACACCGCCCGGGCGCAGCTCGCAGGGGCCGGCAGCCCCCCGCCCGCCCCCCGCTCCAGCGGCCGGGGCCTTTCGGGGCTCAGCTCCCCCAGAAACCCGTCTGCGAGGGGCTTTGCCTGTGCCAGTCTGCCCACAACGAGCAGAAAAGTCAATCAGATTGACCTGGGACAGAGCTGGCCACGGCACCGAGGTTTTTTTTCTGAGCACCCAGAGACAGGAGATGCTGCTGCTTCTCCTTTCTCTGCGCGCTGTCGGCAGGAACCTGCCGTGCCATTTGCATACCGCGCCAGAGCCCAGCGCCGAGCCCCCCGTGTGAACACGACCGAAGAGGACCAAGATGCTAAAGGGAGATTTCCTGGCAATGAGGGTTTTTTTTTTTTTTTTTTTTTTGCAAAAAGTTTTACTTTAAGAGGAAAAAAAAGTGCGCACACACACACATCTAACCACAAATAAAGATATACTTAGTGCAGCCTGCACCACACCGGACATCACAGCAACAACCGCTCTCTGCTCAACTGCTGTTACTCTAATCACTGCTGTCACTGCTGGGCAAGGGGAAGGGATTTATTGCATTTATTTTACTGCCTCGATTGCATCCTCACAGGGCAGTCTGGAGGCTCTGCAAGGGGAAGACAAAGCATTGGGACTCAGTTCCCCGCTTCTGCCCCAAAAGGACCTCACTGGAGGAAGGGCTTCAGCTGTGCCCCCATGCTATGGCAATGCCACCACAGCAGCAGCTCCCGGGGGCCTCTACCTGGCTCCCAGGTCTGTGGCTCACAGATGGCATTGCTACATCTTTTTCTCCCCCCGTTTGGGAGGAAGTAGACTGAAGGAGGCACAGTATAAGCCCTTCCAAAGGCTCGAGACCATCTGTCTAGGAGAAAAGGTTCAACTCTGAGGTTGTAATGAGAGCTGGATCCCAGGATCCACAACAAAACCCTCTGCCTCTCAGCAAGGTCTTTTCTCCCTCTTTGCTGAAAAGCAGCATCCAAAACCTTACAGGACAGAAGCTCACGCAACGCTCCAGGTAGGAGCAGCTCTTTAGGGAAAAGGAGTGCATCCTCCCTCCCGCGCCTCCCTGGAAGTGCCGGGCACATCCCCAGCGCTGGAGCATGGGGGTGCGAGCACGGCACCCAGCCCAGGAAGCACAGCTCAGTGCCCAAATGTAGGTCAGCAGCAGCGGCACGAGGCCGCTTGCTCTCGCCTGCGGTTATTCGCAGGAGAGCTGTGACCTCTCCTAGCTGCGATGTCCGCGCACAGGGCTGGTCCCGCATCCGGACACTTACACTTCTGCTCCTCCTCCGGGACGATCCGGTAGACCTTGTAGGGCTCAGAGATGTCCAGCTGGGACCTGTCCGTCACCTCCTCAAAGTCGGGGCTCTTGTTCAGGGCGCAGCGGAGCCGCGTCTTCCAGGTGGCCGGCTCCGCTTTGTCGCCTTCCTTGAACTTGCCTTTGAAGACGGCCCAAGCCTAGGAGCAAAGCACAAAGCCCAGGGCTGAACATTTGCCTACTGAGGGCTAACTGGCTTGGACATTCCTCCCTGCTTTGGGAGCAGGGCACCTTGCGCTTGGATTTAATATCCATGGAAAGCTTAGACATTAAGTCACACGCCCCAAGTCTCTGCCAACTAAATTACACCAGCCTAAGTGAGCTAAGATTCAGCCCAGCACCTTTTATACCACAGCTTAAACTAGAGCCAAGACTACAACACATGACCTCATCCTTGCACTGACAGATGAGGGAAAGCAGCTTGGGATACAAGGAAACCCATCAGAAACAGTGATGGGTCAAGTGATCCATTAATACCTAAATTAAAATCAGAAGAAAACTATTCTCAGCTTCCAGCTAATGAGCAAGGATATACAGATATCTGAATTCAGCACAGCCTGGCTGCCATCATAGCTCAGCGTCCCTGAACTAGCCCCGAAAGACAACTCCACCTGCCAGGGCAGACATTCGGAGATGCGGCTGGAAGCCAAGGGAATTCCTGTGGAAGGATCTCACCCCTTTAGTTCAAGAAAGGGTTTCCAGCTCTTCACCCTCTTGCAAAGTGAAGTATTTCCCCCTCCCCTCCCCTGCAGGGAAAGCTGACACTTCCTTCCCCTAAAGACTGGATTTACCAAAAAGAAAAAAGCTTTAAGCAAAAAAACTCTCATGAGAAGGTTAGACTAGGTCAAAAAGAGCATATTCAGCTCTTCCTCGCATCAGACCAGAACTAGAACATGCTGAAAGTGAATGCAAATCAGGCATTTGCCAGAGAAGATTCAAACAAGCCCCACAGAAGCCCTCTGGAGATTCACTCCTACATAACAGGAGGTGGCGAGGCATCTCCTGGGAGGAGCAAACTCGCAAAATCTGCGGGCGCTGAGGATGCTCCTCACCAGCCAGAGCAAGTCCGCCGGCAATGAAAAAGAGCATCATGGCACCCAGGAATCACGAGGAACACGAGACCAACCATCCTGCCCCACCTTGAAAATAGACGCATCCACCTCCTGGTTATAGTCCTGCTTCCCAGCGTGTTTCCAGGGGATGCGGAACATGGTTTTCTCCTCATTTTCCCAAATGAGGCCGGGGTAGAGCTCGCTGTCGATCTGCTCGATCAGCCACTGCCGGAGCCGCCTCCCACCGTTCCTGTCGCACATCCTGGAAGCGAGACAACACTGGTGTCCGTTAAGCCACCCCGAGCAATCGCACCCCGCTCTGTGGGGACACCCCCGCCCCAACGACACTGCCGCCACGGCGTGGAGAAGGGCACCACGGGGAGACGACGGCTTATCCATCAGCATCGGGAGAAAAGGAGCTACTACACTGCTGTGTTTTGCCAGTAAGAACTTGGGTACGGAGGTACTCAAATGTGTTTTGCTACCTTGATGTATGTATTTTCAGCCAACAGGGACTGCTTGTTGCCCTGTGACTGCAGCAGGGCATTAGCCTGCGAGAGCCTGCAGATTGCAATGAGACTTCCAGGAAAAAATAAATGAAGCAAAGCAGTTTTGCTACAAGCGACCACACTCTGCTTTTGTTTGTCATGTTTGCACCTGGAAATAGCAATGCCTGCAAGCAGCTTTAGGCTGGTCTGCACATCCCACGGGTTTATACGTTAGGACTTTTCTCCTTTTTAACGGGAAAAGGAAAATCAAGGCAGTATCCCCACGAGCGGCTTCTAATCACCCCTCAGCAGCACCCAGGGCCATCACCTGCCCGAAGCCCCCGCCAGGCCAGCCCGGGACCGCCACGCTCGCCGTATCCGTTCCCCTGGATTCGGGCACGCCACGAACGGCAGCTGGAATTCCCCGTGCCGCAGCCTGCCAGCGTTTCACACGGCATCTTGGGCGTGAACCCCCCCCCCCTTCCCGCTGGACAAGCGCCGAAGGGAGAGCTACGGGAGACGACGAGAGCCCCAATTAGCCCGCTCAGACCCTGCAGAAGCGCTGCTGAGAAGACCTTTGAGACAGCGTAGACATGGCAACAATAACATGCCAAATTTTTGGAGGATTTTTTTCTTTCCTGAGAATTACTTTAAATTCATCTCCCAGCTCCTTTGATCAAAGCCCAAGTGTTCTCATCACGGGGCGGGGGGGAAAGAAAAGAGCTCTGTTTACTCCTTTTTTTGGCTGCATGACATGTCATGCACGAGCTATGGAGCCGGAGATTAGAGAGCCTGGTTGTGGGGTCACCTAAAGGAGTGACACTGCCTGCACCGTCCTGGGGTAGACGGTCCCTTAGGTCCCCAGCACACAGGGACCGAGTGCTCTAAGCTATCGGCACGCTCTGCCCTTTAGTGTCTCTCGCAGTGGCTCAAAGAGCAGGTTTTCTGCATCAGATCTCCCCACATCCCATGCGACCTCTGCTTCAGCAGGGGGGAGAAAAATAAATAAATAAACGCAGGATTAAGCCACAACTCAAAGCAAAAGCAGCAAGGACTTCTGAGTCGGCCCGTTTCTGTGCACGCAGCCCAGTGCTATACTTAGCGGCAGAGTTTCCTCTTGCTCACAGGACTTGGGGCCCCAGCACTGCGCTGGAGGCCACGGGCGACCCAGCCCAGCTGGGTGCCTACAGAGAGCCTAGGAGAAAACTGCACCCAGGTCGCCGAGCTGGAAGCCGAGCACCCAGCCCAGCCCTTTCCAGGTGCCCCACGGCAGCGAGACCGGCGGGGACTTCGTGGCACTGACCACGTCCGGGTCTTAGAGATCAGGCAAAAGCTATTTGCAGCGCGCGGCCCCGGCAGCGCTGCTGGCGGAGCAGCCCCGGGACGCCAAGGAGCGCCTCTCCACCAACCCGCCCCGGGCCCTGGGCAGAGGTCAGGACATTCCCAGCACTGGGACGGCCCAGGGACGCGTCACCGGCAGGAAAGTAGGTCAACAACGCTCCGAGTCAAGCCAGAGGCAAATGCTCCTCACCCACCCGGCTCGCGGCTTGAGTTACTTGGTTTTCCCCTTCTCCAAGCGCTCGGAGACTCTCTCCCCCCTATTACTTTTTGGGGATAGATGGCCGCATTAAAGGCTCCCGGCATCCCGAAGCGATGCAGAGGGCACAGCCCTGCACCACCTCCGCGAGCCGGGCGCCCCGAAACGGGAGCCTCTCCCCGGAGCTACGTGCAGCTCGCCGCCGGCTCCCCGCACCGAACGCCACGGTCTGAGTTACGCTTTCTAGAAAACAGGATGAATCAGAGCAGTCCCACTGAGAGGGCTATTTCCTAAACCCTTCCTTTGGGCTTCTTCCCACTGCTGGCAGAGGCCAGGGCTCCGGTCCCCCCTCCTCCAGCAAGCTCTTCAGCACCCGCGTTTGCAACACGAGGCGGCATGTGCACACGGCGAGGCCTGACCGCTGCCTTCCCTGGAGCCCACCCGAGGCTGCAGCCGCCGCTCGCTTGCCCCCCGTGCAAGGGGGAGCCCGGTGGCATCGCTGGAGCCCGCTGCCACCGAAGAGACGAGGAGGAGGCCTCGGCCACCATGTATCATCCCACCTCTGTGCAATGCACAGCAAGACCAGGGTGGCACTCTGCACCCATCCCCGCTGCCTTTGCTGCCCCACGCCTCACACCAGACCGAAACTCCCCAGCCCGTGGTCAGTCACATCCTGTCCTTCCGAGCGGGCCTGGTGGTGACTTCACCCAGGCCACTGGAGCAGCTGCAGGCCCCCCCGCTCCGCACAGACCTGCGGGAACGAGCCTGGGCTCAGCCCAGGGCCCCAGCCCCCACATCCCCTGTGCCCTGTGCCCACATTTCACACATTCCCAATGCCCCACATCCCAATTTCAGGCATCCTTAACACCCCACACACCCCTTTCATGCACCCCCAGTGCTCTGCATCCCAATTTTGGGCATCCCTAATGCCCCACACACCCCTTTCATGCACCCCCAGTGCTCTGCATCCCAATTTTGTGCACCCCTAACGCCCCACACGCCCTTTTCATGCACCCCCAGTGCCCTGCACCTCGATTTTGTGCACCCCTAACGCCCCACACGCCAATCTCACGCATCCCCAGCACCCCGCATCCCCATTATTGCGCACCCCTAGCACCCCGCCTCGTGCCTCCCCAGTGCCGTGCCTCCCCAGTGCCGTGCCGTGCCGTGCCGGGCCGCCCGCTCCGCGCACCCCCCGCACCCGCTACCTGCCGCCGGCGCCGCTCTCCGCTCGCCCCGCGCCGCGCACCGCCCGCCGCCTTATAGGGGCGCGGGGGGCGGGCCGGCGTGCGCCCCGCCCCCTCCGCCCGCCCCGCCAATGGCGAGCCGCCCTCCCGGCCGCCCGGCCAATGGCGAGCGCGCCGGACCCCCGGCGCTTTCTCTGCAGCGCGCGCCTTTCCGAGAAATCAGCCCGCGGCGCCCGCGCGGGGGCGGCCCCGACGGCGCGGCCGCTCCGCACCGCTCCGCACCGCTCCGCGCCGCAGCCCCCGCGCCTGCCCCCTTAGGAGACCTCGCTTCTGCCTCCTACCGCGCACCCGGACAGCAATCTGCAGCCGGAGCGGCCCTTTGCAGTGTTATTCCCCTCGCCCGAGCCTTTGCAGAGCTATCTGCAGCTTGACTTCAGAGCGGGTTGGGTTTTAGGTTTCTTTTTCTTTTTTTTTTTCTCGGATTACCAGATTACACACGCTTTTCTTGGAAGAAAACCATAATTACTCCCATGCGGGTAATACAGAGAAATGGGAAATGCATGGAGTTGTACAGCTGGTATAATAAAAACAATGATCTAACGCAGACAACCTTTACTGTAATTTGTAACAAAAAAAAATGATGTAATAAACACCCAGATGATCTTAATCAGATCTCCCCTGTGGAATGTGGGGAAGAATCAAAAGCATCCCCTGCAATCAGATCCAAGTGGGAAAGTTATTTCTGCTTTCACAGGGAACAGAGGTAAGCGACGCGGGGGGCTGCCTTCACCGGGGACCCACCGGTGCAGCACATCCCGGCTGCAGCAACCGGCACGAGAGGCAACAGCAGAGGCTGGTCCCTGCTCTGTCTCATGTTGAAAACTAGAGTTAAAAAATGTTTCTTTAAAAAAAGCTGCGACACGTTTGGAGTATTTTAAAGGGGCTTCCTACAACGAAGCCTGTTGATCCCTTTCTCCCATCTGGAGCCCAAGGAGATGGAAAGAGAAGCAGGACTAAACGCAAGCCTGCAGCCCAGGGGGGTGATCCCATCACCTCTGGCTTCATTTTGGTTGCATGACTTTGTAGACAGCCTGGAAGCAACTGCAAGGAAATTCAGAGAACTGCACAAATAACAAACACAGGCGAAATCAGAGCCAGGGCTGAAGCGGCTGCGCTGCTTTGTATCACGACCGAAGTATGCCAAAAGGGCTGAACTTTCTCACCATGCCAGCGCAGTTTAATAACGCCCTATCCTCCAAGGGCTGCGGTCCGTGAGCCTCACTCAGCTTGACCCTCTCGGGCTGCGGAGGAGCACACGGGGGCCGCGGGAGCCACCGTGCACCCGCATTGCTTTCCCTAGACGCGCAGCCCGCTGCCCTCCCGGCCCCCCGGTGCAGCGGCAGTCAGGAGCAGGAGCCCTGGGCGAGGTGGGTCCCGCCAGCAGGAGGGTGATCTCCGAGAGGCAGGAATATCAGCTGCCCCAAAACCCAGTTTGGGCTTTTTTGGATGTTCGGGCCGTCTCCCCCCGTGCAACAACGCAGGTCCCACTGCCACATGGCAGGAAAGGCAGTGCTGGAAGGGGCGGGAGATGCCCCGGGGTGGCCGAGGGCTTCCCGACAGCCGCTGGCAAGGCGAAGCGCTGAGACAAGCCTCCGGGGCAAGCAGCGTGGCCAAGAATGTCTTGCAAACTATTTCCCCATGTGAGAACAACATCCTGGTAAGCCCATTTGCACTTAACGAGAGCAATTCCCACGTGCTGGAGGCACCAGGCTTGCAGTATTGCAGTATTGCTCGTGGAGCACAGGGGAGCTAAGCAGCAAAGCGAAGAGCTCTCAGCAACGTGCAAGTAAGGAGTGGAAATCGCTACTGTTTTAACTGCTTCAGGCCCCACCTTGCAGTGCCCAGAGGTGCTACGGCCTCCACGGCTCCCAGAGACGCGGTCCAGAGAAGCCACCGGAGCAACTTCATCCCAAGAGCGCGACGGGGCGGGCAGCCCGCGGGGCACCGCCACCGCCGCGCGCGTCCCTTGCGCTTCCCGAAAGTCCAGGTGGTTTCTCCCAGGGCGGCAGTTGCCTCGTTGCAGTCGTTCCTGGGGAACCATCGGAGGCCAGTGACCCCCCCGGGAAAGGCGAGCGGCCGCACTTGCCGTGCGCGAGAGGGGCGCGGACGGACGGACGGACGGATGCAGGCAATGGAGCAGCAACGCTTTGCACCGAGCCCGACCGGGGGAGGTTATCGCACCTAGCGCAAACCTAATCTCTGCTTATCACACATCTCTGATGACTTCCTATTAATACCAGAAACCAACTTTCTTCTCTTTTTCCTGTGCACAAGTTCCATTTTTCTGCTTCCTAAAATGATAACGGAGGGATTAAATACAATATCGGCAGGGTTTGCTCAGCTTCCCTTCAGTCCGTCGGAGCGACAGCATTTACGGCGCTTTGTCACATTAACAGCGCACAGCGAAAGGGGCCTTTTTCTCTATTTGAGGAGACAGCAAAAAGCCCCTGCAATATTTCTCCCCAAATCCTCTCCAATATGGCTAAATACTGCATCTTTTAATTGAGGCTTTTTTTTTAATTGGGACATATACTTTTGCTCGTGGGTCTCATCAAGAAAATAGAAAACAGGGCACAGCGGTGGAGCGGGCATGTCCAGCTCCTTTCATTCCCAGCAGCAACGCGGCAAATCAAGAACAGCCGTTCTCGTGGTTTTAATCAGTCTCCGCTTTACTACAAATTTCTCAGGTCATATATGGCATCGTCACACTTGGAGACCTCAGTATCCAGAAAATTTAATTAAGGGAATTCCTAGAAATATTTTAAGCACAATTTTTTTCTCAGAACAGATTGCAGAACAGAAATTTTGAGAAACCGAGCAAGGTATTTATAGCAAAAGACGAAGCTAGCATGTCAGACTTCAATGTTCCAGATGCAAAGGCGGCGAAGGCCTGTTTTGCTGGACAGAGAGATGATGGGTAGAAAATAAAGCAAATAAAGGACTGGGTCTGCTTGGGGGGGGAAAGGACCCTGGAAAGGGCCTTAATGCGGGGCCGGTCTCTTCTGTGCAGAGAAGGAGCTGTGTGCTGCACGGGACGTGGGACCTGACCTAAAAAGAAGGGCCCCGGCCCGGGTTTTTCAGCGCTAAAAAGGCGGTTGTTGCCGAGAGATGCCGTGAAGTCGTCCTCCAGGCCGGCCGAGCACGGCCGAGCAATCGGCTTCTTTTGCAACCAGGGACATTCGGACGGGGCAGCAGGGGAAAACCGAAGCCAGTGCGGCCCTAAGGAGCAGGACGCTGGGGAACGGGCAACTCTCCAGCGCCTCTGGATTTCCCCCCGCCCGGGGGATTTGAGAAAACGCCGGGCAAGCATCTGTCGAGGACAGCCTGGACCAGGAAAGTCCGGAGGCGCTGGCGGGCCGCCGCGGGCCCCTCGCCCGGACGTTTAGTTCTGGCGCCTTTCGCCCGAGGACCCCAAAACGCCTTCACGACCGCAGCCCCGCGGAGCCTCCCCGCCCCGCGAGAGCTCCTCCAGACAGGTAAACTGAGGCACAGGACAAGCAGCCGCTTCGCCCAGGGGCACGCTCCGAGCCGGAGCCGGCGGCTGGAAGCGGCGGGGTTCCCGGGGCTGGCGGCACCCACGGGTGCCCGGAGTTTTCCCAGCCCCCGGGGACAAGGTCTCTCTGCGAGCAGCCGGGTGCTCATCTGCTCATCCGGCTGCTTCCGCCGGCGCCGTGGGGACGCGGGTAAGCGGGAGCCGGAGCGTCGATCCAGGAGGGCTCCTGGCTCCCGGGCTGCTCCCTCTGCCGCTCCTCCTGCCGGGCGAGCAAGCGCTGCAGCTCCTCCTGGTCGCCAAACGGGTTCCTGCCGTAGTCACGCCGGATCCAGGCGCGGTACTGCCGAGACAAGGCCGAAAGAGGTTGGGAACGCCCGGCGCGCGCGCGGGAGCCGGCGAGTCAACCCGGGGCGATGCCCGCCGCGGCACGGCGAAGGGCCGGGACCCTGCTGCGCGGCGGCTGCCGCACATGTATTTTGTGCCGAGAGAGGCGACGTTTCCCCAAAGGGGCCTTCTGCGCCCCCAACTTAGCGGAGACGCTGCAAAGTGACGTCCCGTGCGGGGCAGGTGCCAGCCGCGTCCCCGGGCAGAGCTGCTGCGCGGCGCAGGGGGAGAAAAGCGGCACGTGCTGCCGGGAAGCGGCAGGAGGGGAAGGGGACACGTCCCCGGCAGAGAAGGCTCTTGCACCCAAAGCGATGAATTTTGCACCCAAAGCAAGGAAGTTGCAGGCAGCCCAGCGCCACGGAGCGCGCAGGAGGGAGCAGCCGGTGCCTGGGCGCCGCGCGTCAGCCCCGCCGGGAGACTTGGCGCAGCTCCGGCTTCGCGCGCAGGGCCGCGGCAGGCCGACAGCTTTATTTACCCCGCGCTGCCAAGAAGCTGCTGCTGCTCCTTTCGCGACCGAGTTACTGCACGGCAAGCTCCCCCGCGCTCGCCCCCCGCTCGCGCTCGGCGGCGGCGCGGCGCCGGGGCTGCGATCGCTGCAGCGAGCCGAGCCGCTTCTCGCGCGTTCAGCGGATACGTTTGCGGAGCCGCTGGCACCCGCCCCGGCCCTGCAGCCGGAGGCAAAGGGCAGCCCGGCTCGAGCAGCGCCGCGTCCTGCCGGCCGGCGGCCAGCTGGCGTCAGCCTGGAGTCCGGAGGTTGCTTGGAAGCGGAAGGCGGCTTGGAGAAACGCTTCCCGCTGCTGCTGGGATGAGAAACAGGCTCTAACTGCAAGCCCGGGGCCGGCGGGGAGAAGGGGGCCGAGGCGCGTCCGGCGGTGCCGGGCGCCTTCTCGTGAGAAAGGGTCGGGGCACGGATCGGCAATGCAAAAATCGCGGGGTGCAAGGATTGGAGGTGCTGCCCCGGAGAGGGAGCAAGCGTCGCACCCCCGGCTGCGCCCGCCGCTCCCGGACGGCGCCGGGCGGCCGGCACGAAGCCCCCGCGGTTCGGGGGGCCGTGGCCGGGGGAAGCGGGCTGCGAGGAGCGGGGCAGGCAGCTGCCGCGTCCCGCCGGAGCCGGGAGCGCCGAGGTGCGGTGGGAGCAAGCCCGAGGCGAACGCTCGCGCCAGGCCCCCTGCTTCCCTGCAGCCAGGGAAAGTCAGCGGGGCCGGAGGGGATTTCCACTGGGAATGTCCGGGCTTCCCAAATCCCCTCGCTCGGCAGGCCGGGGACTCACCATGCCCGACGCGCGCTCAGACGCGGGAAGAGCCACCGGCAGGGCTGGATGCCAACCCGAGCCCAGCGAGCCGCGGCTGATATCCTCCGAGGGCTAAAAAACAACCGCTGGGAACAACATCCCAGGCGATTTCCAGGTGGGATGCGCCGGCGGCTGGACTGGATCTCGTTCCTCCAGGCCAGTGCCTGGAGGTCGCTTCGGGCTGCTCCGCACCGCCGGTGCTTCCCGCAGCGCCAACCCTGCTCCTTGCTCTGCGGGCCGGGAGCACCGGTGCCACCGGCACGGTGCCAGCGCCGTGGGGCACCTGTGGGCGGGGGGACAGGTACGTCCCCCCCCTGCAAGCACCCGCCCTGCGGTGCTTCCTTCTGGGATGCCTCCGCCGTGGTTGGTCCCTTCCTTCCCCCTCTTTATCCCCGGCGCCCCGAGAAGCCCCGTTCGCCGGCTCGAAGCCGCAGCGGCGTGCCAGAGCCGCGCTTCCTCGCGGGGCGGATCCTCCCCGCTCCTAACTCCCGGCACCTCGTCCGCGATCGCGGAGCCGGATGACGTTCTCCAGAACGGCGTTTCCGTATTTCCGCCTTCCGGGACGATAGCCAGGCTAAATTAGGAAATCTGACCTCCCCTTTCCTTTAGCATCAGCACGAGCTGCTACGCCGCAGAGGCCGGCTCACGGCATCCTCCGGAGGTGCCGTCTCCCGCGCGCTTCGGACGCGGCCCCGAGCCCGGCGCGAGGACGAGCAGCCTGGCGCCCTGCGCAGGGACAGGGACAGGGATGCGAGCGCGCTCCGGGCGGCACCCGACTGCGAGGCAGCTCCGGCGCATCCCACCTCCCGGCGCCCAGCCCGAAACCACGGTTTGCCTAACCTGTCCCAAGCCACGGACACCCCTTTCGCTCCTTCCGCTTGCAAGGAGGAGCTCGGAGGTGGAAAAGGCACCGGCTCGCTCCGAGCGCAGCAACACCCGGTCCCTCGTGGCTCGGCGATCAGCTGCTGCTCGTCCAGAGCAAATCTTCTGCACAAAAATCCTGACACTTCCCCTTATTAAAATGCAGCTGCGGCTGAGTAACGCGGGAGCGCTTTCATTCCCCCTCGCAAACGCCCAGCCTTCGCCCCGAGGACCGCGCGAGGAGCAGTCCGCCCACGAGGGCGTTTGCAGCTTCCCCCCCGGATACGAGGAGCACCGGGAACGCAACGCGTTTCAGCTCAAAGGCTTCGCTCGCAGAACCCGCGCCCGCCGCTCACGGCCCGGAGGCGCGCGGCCGCCCCGCGCGGCCCTCCGGCCTCTGGCGCTTGCAGGGAAACGCTCGCCAAATCCACGGCGCCACTGCAAGAAACCAAAAGGCAAAGAAAACGCGGAGCCTAAAGAAAAGGGAAGAGCAAGTGACATTTGCAGAGGCCAGCCCGGATTTGGGGGAAGCCGAGGGGAAAAACTCCGCTTTAGGAGCCTACGGGGGCACGGCCAAGCCCGTTGCCCTTGGAGGACGCGGCGCTCCTCGCCGGGGGAAGCCCTGCGGGGAATCTCCGGCCCCGCGGGTATTTTGCAATCCCTCGGACCCAGCATTTTTGCTGGGGGAAGGCGGGGGTGACAGCCAGGAGGGTCACGGGCCAGCGCCCGGCCGTGGGAGGGAGCCCCGTGCGCTCCTGCGGGGAAAGGCGCTGACCATCGGCACCGGATCGCGTGCCGGGAGAAGAGGCGAGAAATCCCCTCGGACCGGGCGGCCGGGGAGAGCGCCGGGCCGCCGCGGCGGCTTGCACGCGACGACGGGCCGTCGCAGCCCCGCTCCCCACCGCAGCAGAGGAAGACGCGCGGCTGCCGGGCCGGCGGGGAGCTGGGCTTTGCCCGCAGGGATGCGGAGAGGAGCCAGGGGGTTGGCAGATGCTCTAGACACACCAAGCTGGAAGCTCACAGCTTATTTCCTACCGCTTAGCGATCAATCGCTGCTCGGAGCAGCCGCCCCCTCGCTAGTCACAGCCCCACCGGCACGTGCCCGGCTGCTCCGCGTCGCCTCTCCTCTGCCGGGGCTGCAAACGGCCTCGCTCGGGGGCAAAAGCGCACGAGCAATGCCATCGCTCCGGCTCCCGGGATGCGGCTCGAGCACGGGGACATCCTGCCCTGGCACGGGACATACCCGCTCAGCCACCATCGCTGCTCGCCTAAAACCCGGCACCCTGCTTCGTTTGGGGAAGGGAGAGGAGAATTTCTTAGTTAACACTCGCTTCCCTCCATCAGATGCTTCTAAAAGCAGGGATTTTCTTTCAAGGAAAATCCAAGCGCTGTCCGGGATCGCAGGCTTACAGGGACCCTGCCTCCCCCTCCCATTCCGCCCTCGCCTCCCAGACGCCCCAGCTGCACCTCGTTGCGCGTGGGAAGCTTGGGGCATTCCCTGGAATCACTCCATCGAATCACTCCATCACCCCTTCCCTAACTCCCGGGGGGGTTGACGCTCAGGTGTCCTTCCCACCGCATCCTAACTGAACCCTCGAGAAAATAAGGATTTTCAGACAGCCTCGTTCAGTGCGCTCGCGTAACGTCGAGGCACTTTTTCTTTGCATGCATGCATGCGCACATGCAAAAAGCAAAACCTCCAGGTAATAAATAGCGCGCGGAGAGGCCGGCTCGGGCGAACATCTGGGCCCCGCAGCTAGCTGCATGCAAAGCAGCCGTGCCTGCCTGCACGCTCTGCAGACGCTATAAAGGGGCTTTGGCTCCGGAGTCCTTCGGCAGCGGGTCCCCGCGGCGAGGCGCGCGCGTGCCGCGCCAGCACCCACCTCCGCGAGCGAGGTCGCCTCGTAGTCCCGCAGCTGCCGCTGGAAGCCGAAGTTGGGGCTGACGTAGGAGCGCGCGGCCTTGGTGGCGGCCAGGCACGTCTCCCAGCCGAGGTCGGTGACCGTCATCAGGTAAGCGACCAGGACGGTGGTGCTGCGGGAAACCCCCGCCAGGCTGGCGCGGCGCGGCGGAGCGGCGTCAGCGGGACGCGCAGCCCCGGCGCCGGGAAGCACGGCCGCGGCACGTCCCTCCGCGGTGCGTTCGGGCGACGGGCTTCCCCCCACCGCCCCAGCGCGGACCCTCCGTCCCGGCCCCCGCCGCCTCCGCCTTTCCCTCTCCGCAGCTCGCGCTCCGTCGGGAATCCCGTTCCCATCCCGCAAACGGAGGGCGCGGGGACCCTCGCGCCGCTCCTGCGAGCGCCCGGGACCCTTCCTCCCTCCGCCAGCCCCCCGACGAGCGAGCCTCTTCCCCGCCAACGCCAGCTACGCCAACGCCCGTCGCTAACGAAGCCGAGTAACGAAGCGGGTGCGGGAGCGCTCACCAGTGAACGAGGCAGCCGCCCCCACAGAGCCGGCACTCGTGGATGAATTTGATGCACTCCTTGAAATGCTGCATCCTGGAGGGAGAGAGCAGCCAGGTGAGGCGGGGACGAGAGGCCGTCCCCAAGAAAGGAAACCCTTCCCAGGACTTCCCAGCCTCCGAGGAGGGAAACCACGGCCTCGGGATTTCCTGCTTCCCGAGGCGCCGAGCCCGGAGCGGGGCGATGCCACCAGCAGAACGAGCTCGGGCACGAGCCGGGGGCGAGGCAGCCTCCGGGGCACGGCACCCACGGGATGCGATTCCTTCCGCCTCCCAGCTCCCGGGGAGCAGCTCCGGGCCGGGGATGCAGAGCCTGCGGCTGCATCCCTGAAGCACAAAGTACTGCCGGTCCCCGGCAGCTCCCAGCACGGCAGCAGCTTTAACCGGAGGCAGCAGGGAGCGATGGGCTCTGCTCCCGCTCACCGTTCCCACCTGACGCAGGAAGCTGAATCCCACCCAAACCAGGAGATGCAACGCGGAGCCGGGTTATTTTTCCTCTAAACACATGCTTGCATGCTTGGAAGAGGACATGGATCTGGAAGGGGGAGGCTGAAAGGAGCCCGCCGCCGGCTCCCGGGCGGCACGGACCGCGTCCCGGCAGCGCTGCCAGGCCGGGAGCCGCGAGGGCCGTTCGCCTCCCGGACTTCCTCTGCCTGCGCGTGATGAGGGTGGGCGTGCGCTCGCCTTCCTGATTTCTCGGAAGCCGGGACCCGAGCCGCCGCGGAGCTCTTGCCCTGGCGCGCGGCTCGTCCCTGGCCGAGAGCCCCCGCGGGAGCTCGGGCCCGGCGGGACCCGCTCACGCTTTCTGCCCCCCCCCCCATCGAGAGGGATGCTCTTCTCCTCCTTGGGAGGGCAGAGTTTGGGCATCTTCTAAGAAACCGGCCAAAGGCAACGTTCAAAAATAGCTGCCCAGAGCTCAACAAGCACAAAAACAGGGGATTCGCCGAAGCCTCGGCCACACACACAAAACGCTTAGTCTCTCGGCCGCTAAAGGAGGTGCCGGTCCGTGACCCCTCCCGGGCTACGGGGCGGCTACGGGACGGCTCGTCCTCAGCCGCTGGGGCACAGGCACCACCTCCGCCTGGAGAGCAGCTTTCCTGACCCCTACGGCTTGCCCTGGGGGATTTATCCTCGTCCGGCTCATCCTTGCGGAGCCGAGAGGCCGGCAGGAGCCCCCGGGGCCGCGGCAGGTTGCTTACGCAGACCGCGCAGGTCCGAGCTTTCCAGATCCCGGGTGGGATCTCCGCAGCTCCGCCGGGTTTTCCAAGGCCGGGCCGGCGAGAGGGAAGGAGGGAAGGCGTCCCCATGCGCTCCCGGCCTCGGCCCGTGGGATCGGCATGCTCAGCCCTGCGGGGCCCCGAGGCACAAGCATCTCCAGGACGCCAAGTTCACTGGGATTGTGAAATCCCAGGCATAAACCGACGAGCAAAAAATAGAATAAGTCTTCCTTCCGGCAGCCGAGCTTTTTCTTCTTTTTTTTTTTTTTTCAGTAGACATGCCACAAGCGCAGAGAGATGAGAGGAGAGAAAATAACATCCAAAAAACCCTGATCTTGCTGAGGCAGGGCTTTCTTGTAAAGCTTCTCTTTCCGCTCAGCGGGAGCATGAGCAAGCAGAATTATATGCCAGGGACACGGCCAGTTTCTCCAAAAGACACTGGGAAACCAGCGGCTCCGCAACGGGTTTAGCTGTGGTCACGGGGGACCGACTCCGGCACGTGAGGTCCTGGGAGAGGAGGCTGAGCCCGTCACAACTCGCTGCATCTCCCGCAAGGGAGCGGGAGCCGGCCCGGGCCCTGCTTCGCGTGCAATAACCCACGCAGAAAGCGCCAGCGACCGCCAAGGCAGCGGCGGGAAACCGCAGCCTCTGCCAGGCTGGTTTCTGCAGAACCGCCGATGCTGTCCCGCACGCTCGCCTCCCGTTTTCCATAAAAATCCATTTTAATAATTATTCTATTTCTCTTTCCAAGGAAAATGGGAAGATTTATGTATTTTTTTCCCTCTAGGGCAGGGAAAATTGCACCCTTTCTGAGCCCTTCCAGGTAGAAACCATTCTGAAATTCAGTTGCAAACTCGATTTGCTAGATTTACTGGCTGCATACACGCAGAGAAACAGAGAGACTTTAAAACCCTTGAACACCGTCAGCCGCCTGAGAGTGAACCACCCCTTTTCTGAAGCTCAGCAACGATACGAAGCTTTTGCGGCATGAACAAGTTTGAACCTTGGCTCAGCAGAATTTGAACTTTTATTATCAGAGAATTAGCAAAATGCCACGCCGGGAGGCAAAAGGGTCACAAATCACTTACAGGTTTTGACTGGACGAGTCCGAGGCCGATATGCAGAGATAAGTCATGCCCTGCAAAAAAGGGAGAGTTGTAGCAGTCAGATACCATGGCACAAGGCCATATCTCCCGTTTCTCTCTGCGCCTTCTCCCTAGAGCAGCCTTAGCACAACACGTGCTTGGGGTAAAATCCCTCCTGCGATCACCGAGCCACGGCCCGAGGCAGGATTTTCCCAGGGCCCAGATCAGCGCCCGGGACAGTTCCCGAGCCGGGAGGACGCTCCCGGCGCCTCCGGCCCTGGAGCGAGGCACGAGCCCTGCCAGCAAGACGTGCGCGGACACGGATTTACCCTGCCACGCTCATCAACGAGTTATTTCCTCCCCGTCCTCTTAATACACCATAAATCATCCTGCCGCGCGTTGGCGTAGGTCAGGTTACTTTCCTTTCTTTAAAGCCTCACTTCCTCCATCCTCCCTGTTCCGAACTAAAATTAGAGCCTTTTCACCCGTTTCCCCCCCCCCCCTTCCAAGCCAAACGGGGTGGAAATCCTGCCAGAAAGGGCTGAAATAGCCAAACACCCATGCACCGAGGATTGCCCCATCTTCATCCAGCTCTTCCCGGGCATCGCTGCCTGCTGGGCGGCCCCGGCCCCTCCGCCCCCCGAGCCGCCGGAAAGCGCCCGGAGCGAGCTCCGGCACCGCGCGCTCCTCGCTCCCCTCGCGGGCTGCAGCCGGGCGGGAGCCGCTGGGAGCACACGCGCAGCGAGGTTGACGGGTCTCGGCCCGGTCCCTGAGGATGGCACCCGGGAAACCAAGGAAGCTCAGAGCGATGCTTGTGCCGAGGGAAACCCCTTCGGGCCGGGGGGCTGCAGGAGGGCCCGGGCTGGGCTCGCAGGGAGACTGTGCGGGGCTTTTCCCGTGTGTCCCCCCTCCGTCCCGCAGCGCACCCATCCTGTGCTCTCCGCCGCGGCGCGGGTGAAGCCAGCAGCCCGCCCGGCGCGGCCGAGGATGCTCAGCAAGGCCGTGGGAGACGGGGACCGAAACGGGGCCAAACAGTGGTCTGGACCAGCTGGGGCTGCAAACCGGGGGGTGAGGGGCTCCGGCGGGGGTGAGGGGCTCCGGCGGGGTGGGGACCGCCGGTTTGGGAGAGGAAGGGGAGGCAAGACGGGGCCGCGGCTCAGCCCGGGGTGCTGGCGGGAGCCGGCAGGCGCTGCCCCGCGTCCGGGCGAGCCGAGCCGGGCCGGGCCAGGCCGGCTGCTGCCCCGCTCCCACCGCCGGCCGTTTCGGGGCCGCCGGTTTTGTGCACGCTCCCTCCTGTGCTCTTCCTCCCCCCTCCCACGTCACCCGAGGCGCCTCCGCGGGGGAGAAGCTCCAGCGGTTCCGTGGAGCGGCGGCTCGTCGGGAGGAGCGAGCGGGGCCGGCCCGGCGCCCCTTCGGCTCCCGCAGCGCAGCGGGGCTCGGCCGGAAACGGCGGGGTGACTCGGGCAGCCTCGTGCCTCAGTTTCCCCCCTTTCGGGCAGGGGGGCACCGAGCCGCCGCCCCGGACTGCGCCCGTCGCAGCGACCCCCCCCCCCGCGCTGGGCACCGGGCTGCACACGGGAAATCCCGGCCCCCCCCCGGCCCCGGCGCCCCCGGGCGCTGCCGGACACCCCCCCCCCCCCCCGGCGCCCTGCGCCGCTTTGCACGGGCCCGCAATGCCCTCTCGTGGCCCCCGCGCCGCCAGCACCGCCACGCGCCTGCCGCCGCCCTTTGCTCTCCCCGCACCCCCCCCCCGGCCGCTGGGACCCCCCTCCCCGGCCCCGGGACCCCCCCCCCCCGCCGCCGGCACGGAGCAGCCGAGGGGCGGCAGCGCGGAGCCCCCTCGGCGCAAGCCCGGCATCGCCTCCCCCGCCTGCACCAGCCTCTCCGTCCCCACCGTCGGGGTCCTGCGCGGCCACCCCGGGGCGCTGGCGGCTCCCAGCACGCGGGGGGGGGGGGGCCCGCAGCTCTCCCCCCCCCCCATCCCCAGCATCCTCACCTCCAGTACGGGCTTGGCGTTGTTGTGCACGGAGAGGATGTGGGTCACGCCGTTCCTCAGCAGGTTTTCTCGGTCCTCGGCGTCTGCAAACGGGTGCAACGCGTGAACCCCCCCCCACCCATCGTTTCCCCTCGCACCTGCCGCAAACGCCTCTGCCACCCCCAAGGAGGGAGAGGGGTCCCTGCCAGCCCCCTGGCCCTGGGGCGGGGTGGCTGCGTGGAGTAGAGGAGGCATCAAGGCAAGCTCTGGCAAGGAGCATCCGAATAAAATAGCATTTCTCCTGCCGGAGCAGGATGGTTTGCAGCTCCTGTCCAGTCATTTCGCTCTGCCCAGGACTCATTTGTCGGCCCCGGGGCATTGCTCCTTCAAAGCAATGACCACCCCTGGGCGGTCAGCAGGCAAGGCAGCTCCTAAAACCACCACCAAAATCGGACACGGTGCAAAACACAACTTGAAAAAGGTGGTTGCATGCTCATTGCATAGGTGAAACCTGGGCTGGAGGCCTGGGCATGTGATAGGAAAGCCCAGCGTTGGCTCCACTGTAAACATCATCTCAGCAAACCCAGGGAGGTTTCCAGCCGGGAGAGCGGGTCCTGCGCACCCAGGCACGTTCGGTGACTGCCGGTCCCAGGGCCAGCCCCTGCCCAGGGCCAGCGCTGCTCCTTTTTGCACGAGGCTGCCCTGGACTTGCTGCTGGGATGGGGCTTTTCCAGGCTTTCGGTTCTCCAGAAGGCCCCAAGGTCCCCAAGCGGGAACAGCCACAAGGAGCCTCCCCCCAAAATGGGATTTTCTGCAAGGTGCGAGGGGAGCGCTGGAAAGGGGACCCGGAAACACCCCCTTCCCTAGTGCTGGCAGCAGGTTTCAGGACACTGATTTCCAGGAACGAAGGATCTTGAAAAGGGCCGAGACCCCCGGCCAGGGAGAAGAGGGGCCCTCCGGCACCGCCGGCGGATCGCACGGAGCGAGCCGGCGCGGAGGAGGCGAAGCCGAGCGCCGCACTTACCACTGATGTTCCCGAGATAGAGGCCTGTGACCACCTGCGGGGAGGCAAAGCGGAGAGTTCAGACGGCGCCGGGCGCAGCGCGCGTCCTCGCACGGCGGGGCGGGAGGGCTCCCGCGGACCCGACCCAGGGATTCTCCTTCCTCCGGAGCAGGACGGCCCAAATAGCTCCCGGGGTAGGGGGGAAGCAAAGCCCCTTGGACGTGCTGCTGTCGGAAAGATCCCGCCGGGAGCTGGATTCCCGAAACGGGTCCGCCCGGGACCTGCCGGCGCGCGGCCCCCGGAGCACGAGGAGCCCGGCCCAGCCGCCACGGGCGGCTCGGACTCCGAGGCACGAGCGGAGGCCAGCCCACGGCTTTGCTTTGCCTTTCTATAGCAACCGGCTCTTCCAAATAGGTTCAAAGGTTGCCTCCGCCAGCTAGGAATAAACGGGCATTATAAATTTCTTATAAATAGCACCAGCTATTTATAACGCTTCTCTGGCCAGGAGGCTGCAGTAAGCGCCTTCAAGCATGCAAAATCTGTCTCCTGCTCTCTGCTGTCGGCTACAAAAAAGAGACAATTTTGCGTATTTACGGAGTGTAATAACCTGCTAGGGCCATTTCCAGAAGCACGGAAAGGAAGAGCTCCTTCCCATCAGCATTCATTTACACCCTTCCTGCAGAAGAAACCCAGTTCAAGAGGCTGCAGAAAGGTTTTCCCAGCAGAGACGGGGCCTCGGCACCTCTGCGAATTGCCTTTGCGCGCCCTGGGTCGCCCGCTCGAACGCACGGACGCTGCACGGCAGCAGACATCCTTGCCCTGGTCCAGGCGATTTGTTTCGGGCTGCGTAAAGCCGTTGCAGCGAGTGCAGCGATCTAAAAGGAGCAGCCCCTGGGGGCATTTCACAGCCCCGAGCGGGGCGAAGGAGAACACGACCGGCAAGGAAGCCCACGGTGAAAACCCGAAGGAGCGTGCAGCTCCTTGCAGGATCACCGAGCTCCCAGGTGCGGGTACCGGGAGCCACGCTCTGAGCCCGACGGCTGCGGAAGAATTCATTAATTTTTGTTACCCAGGGGTGTAATAAGAAGAGAGCAGAGACGGCTCTGATTTATCCCGGCGAGCGCGGCGCTCCGCACGTAACGGGCGCCTCTCGCCCTCCGAGCGCCCGGCACAGGCTCCCGGCCGCCTGCGCCGCGGCCGGCCCCGCGGCCAGCCGGCCGGGGACGCCGGGGGCCCCGCGACGCGCCCGGGCGCAGCCGGACGGCGCGGCACGGCGCCGGGACCCGCGGCCCGGAGGCTGCCAGAGCCGCTTCCAGGGGCGGCCGCGGGGGCCGGAGCGCAGCAGAGCCACCCGGAGAGCTTGTCCTGATCCGGTGTCTCTGTTGTTGTTTCAGAGTCTAATTTTAAGCTGGTTAACGCACGTACCGAGCGGTTATTTAAGGATACAAACCGAAATCAATCCCCCCCCCACCGCCAGCCCTGCAGTTCAGCTGAGCAGCGACCGTCGGTAAAACGCCCCTCGAGCCGTGCGCACGAGGTGTCCCCGGGCACGGAGGCGTCTCGGGGGTGGCGAGGGAAGGAGATTTCCCTGCACGCGTCCCGGTAACTTTGCATCAGAGCCCGGGAGGCTCCGAGGGGCCCGCGTTAGCCCTGCGGACGCTGGCGCCAGGGCTCCACCGCCCGAGGGACGAGCCCCTGAAGGCAGCTGTCACTTTTTAAACACTTTAGCACTTAGCTCATCGCCCGCAGCACAAACCCAGGGATCGCCGCGTGCTTTTAAATGCACATGAAGAAAAATCTCTTTCTTAAATGCTCGGAGTTTCAGAAGGAAAAGAGAAAAGGAAGATGCGACCGGCTGCATCCGGGGTGTGTTGTTGCGGCCTGGGAACGAGCGTCTGCCTGGATAGTGGCAAAAAGGTGCCACGGAGGAGGACAGGCTGGCCCCGTCCTGCACGTACCTTGCTCATTCCACTCCCCATGGTTTTTCCTCTCCCCACGGTCAGGACTCGGCAGTATCCAAAGTTTTACCTGCAAATAAACACCCCAAAATCCCCAACAGGCCTGTGAGATCCGTCCCCCTCCAACAGCGCGTCCCGCTGCCGAGAGCAGAGGAAGGGGGCAGCACGCGCGGGGCGGGGAGCGTGCAGAGCCCCGGCAAACTCAGCGCACTCACCGGCGGCGCGCTGCTCCCCAGGGCTCTGCCGCGGCGCTGCTGGACGAAGGGGGACCGAGGAGCGCGGCCGCCGCGGGGCGGGAGGGGACGAAACAAGGAGCTGGGGGCTGTGCCGAGGCGCTCGGGTTTCTCTTCCGGACTCCCTGGCTCGCCGGGGCTTTTGCGGAGGCTCAGGCTCTTGGGGAGGGATGAAGAGGGGGGCGCCAGGGACGAAGCACTGCCTCACCCCGGAGGTGCTCGCAGCGGTCCCCGGGCAGCCCGCAGCCCTGCCGGGCTCAGCGCCAGGGGACCCGAAGCGCCGGGACGGGAGCAGCGCGCCGGGCAGAGCGCGCACGTGTTTTCTCCGCGGGCTCTGGAGCGGCAGGACAGATTTCCGCTGCAGCGAGCGGGCACCTTCCCGCGCCGCTTTCCCGGGGGATCCGCTGGGGCATCGCTCTCGCCCCGCGGGGGCCCCGTGCAGCGCAGCCCGTCTTCCCTGCTCTCTGCTCCTTTCGGGGCCCCGTCTCGCCTCTGAGCCAGCGATGCCGCGGGCTCGTACAGGCTCCGCAGGCACCGGGCTTCCTCTCCCGGCCACGCTAAATCCTCCTGAAGAGGAGACTCAGGGGAGGAATGAGATCGGAGTTCAGAAGAGAGCACTTACCTCGAAAACCAGTGTGGCGAGAGCGATGTGCAGCTAATGGAGCGTTTCGGGGGAGTCCCTCTCCCTCTCCCTCCAGTAAGGGAGACAGCAGCAGCTCTAAAGCAGCACTGTAATTCCCACACATGCTTCAAAATATCAATTTTCAAAACAGATATGCCTGCCACCTCCCAGATCAATGTTATTAGCCCGTCAGAGGCAAGAGCTGTACAAAGAATGAGCAAATATAAACCTCCGTGGTGGTGGAAACCCTGCAGTCATCACGTATCTGTGTTGCAGCAGCAAGGTGAAATCTAGGTTACAGCAAATTCCAGGGAATCTAGCCAGCTCGGAAGGACGGGTCAAAAGACATTTCCTTGTCATCATTTCACTTCCCAAATCCAATAAATGAAAGCATTCCTCACACTTTAAGCAGCTTTCCACAGGCATTGGATGCATACCTACGTGGAAAACAACGGCACAGCCTCAGGATGACATTAAAGGCACTTCAAATCGCATTTGTTACCATGCTGTTGCCACGTTAAAGACAACCCAGTTCTGCTATCAGTTTTACCACCAACGTAACCAAGCCAACTGCCCTGCACTCATCTTCGTAACATCCTTCTCGGCACTCCGGAGACAAACATTTCACATAAAGGATCTTTCAGAAGCGGGACGGGGAGCTCATCGCTTAAATCCCACTGAATCTTCTCACCTTTGAGCATCTTCTTCTAGAAGCTGCTTTACTGAAACAGAAAAGCTGACCAGGTCCCGACACAGCAGAGCATCAGAAGTGACTGAGAACTGAAGACTCCCTGGAGTTTCTGCCATGGCAGCTAAATACACACAAATGGATTTAAACCATGACTTTTCAGTAATCAGAGAAAACAAACTGAACTCAAAGCTGTTTTTTCAAAGGCAGATTTGATCTTTGGAGGCCAAACCAAAGGCCTGCAGTTTGCCTATGGAAAGCCCAGTATGCACATCAGAGCTAGGGAGATAATCCTAGGGGAAAATTCAGCAGCTACCAACAGCTCACAGCACACACAGAGGTGTCATCCTTCTTAGTTCAGGCACTGAAAAACACTAACCCACATCAGACAGTCCTGAACCAGAACTTGTTCACACCATTACATTTACTAAAAGGAGGTACTAGATATTCCCACCGTCTGTGGCATTTCTTTCACTTCCCCAACCGCAACCATCCTCCCTGCACCTTTTGTCACTTTGGAGGAGAGGCAAAGCATGAAGCGTATCCAAGCCTACTCTTGCCTGAGCTGTATCTATTAATTCTCTCTCCTCCTCACTCCAGCAAGCGATGCTGCACTACGGAGTGAGGTCTGCAGACTGCCCATGTTGTTCAGTTGGAAGCAGCAGTTGAGAGGAACTGGAATTCTGAGTCAAGTTCCCTTTGCAAAAAGAATGGGGCAGCATTTATCTCCATCTGATAATATAAGCAGCTTGATTCATACTGCTGCCTTCTGGAGCGCTGACATGCTATTTTTGGAATCAAGTTATGGGACACAGAGCCTCCCCAGGAGTCAGGATCTGCTTACCTTAAATGTAGTTCAGCTCTTTGCGCAGTGCAAGACTCCAGGCTGTGCCCCAGAAACACTAGATTTCCCTCCCCTGCCCAGCCCAGGCAGTTTCTGCTAAGAACAGAGCACCAGAGCAGCAGGGTATCTAGGCTGAAGACTTAACAATACTCACTGCAGAGCCAGTGAAATTTTGCTGCTTCAGTTCCAGGGTAATAAATGCAAGATCAAATACTGAAACTTTTCAAACTAACTTTAATCTTGTATTTTTCCTGAGAAACAAAAGTGTTTCATTCCTTTCAACTCATTAATCCTGTTCATATATCAACTGCAATAAGACTATTTGGAAAAAAATTGCTCCTCAGCAAACTGCACCACAAATTACAATCACAACAAAAGCATCTGAAGACCAGTAACAGCAAACTTTCAAGTTAACCAGACATTTATTAGCATCTATTTAGGTGGAGGTTGTTCCAGTACATAAGCAACGAGGTCACACACAGGTGATGGAATCATTTCATATTCAAGCAGAGCAGGTTCCACTGAGTTGCTTCATTTTTTCCATTCGTTCTTCTCAAAATCCCATTGGGAAGAGATGCCCTCAACGGGGTTCATCCGCATGTCCAACATTCTCTTTGTCTGCATTGCCAACCACTCGTCAGAGAAGGTGTGGGGAATAGGGCCGTACACTGCAATTCGAAAGCAGGTGGAATTACACGGTGATACAAGACGGACAAGCCGGGAACAGACATACGAGTTTTGCTAACAGAAAGCTTTTTCCCCTGAAGCAATTTGTGTTGATCCCATATATGCCAGCACCTGCTCAAACTCAGGTTCCCTAAATCCAATTCCAAGATGTTGGGCTTGGACCAGTTAAGACTCTAACAGCTTCCTTAATCAGTAAAAGCAGGTACAAAGACAACAGCCTTCTCCTAATCTTCACTGTGGGCAGATAAAGACTCAGGATGGAGAACTGCTCATTTAACTGCACACACTGTCTCATGGTACCTGCAGCGTTCACTCAAGGCAGGATCTTTTCCTGGGCAGGAAGCCAGATGTGGCAAAACCCCAAACTTTTACTACCAAGAAGACAATAAGCTTTTGTGATAACAGGTTTCACAAACAGGGGAAGCTCCCAGACTGCTAGTATATCACTACTCTTTCACTCCCTTTTCCTCTCTTCCCTCCAAAACTCCATCCACAAACATCGCATTTCTACAGTCAACTTCTACATTTAAGCTACACATCTGCTTATATCTGTTAAGCCACAATTCCAGAACTGAGTTTTAAGAGGATAGCAAACAGCAATTGCCAAGTGGTCACCAATATGGCTGTATTATGCAACATTTTGAATTCCCAAGCAGTTTATAGAGGATTTTCAAATTCCACGTTAAATATTAACTGACACCTGTCTCAAACTAAAGAGTTATCACTATATACCATTTACTTACTATAAATTTTCTGCCAAACAAGGAAGAGACCAGTTATGCCAAGAAAGAACAGTACTCCACCGAGGACGGTCTTCCACTCATTTGATCCTCTGTTCATTTCTGCATAGCTCTCATTGAATTTGATACGATACACTGCATAGGGGAGGAAAATAAAGCATCAAACTATTTCTTTCATTTTTCCTGCACGTGCAGGCAACAAGACACTCTCCAGAAGGAGATGATTAAAGCCTAAAGCTGTCTGAAATGGAACAGACGTAAAAATAACTCTTGATTCAGGTGGCCTCTCCCATGACACTTGTGCCTAAGTAAACAAGTTGTGTTCCACCATCCCCTCATGAGTAAAATCAGCGTTAGTCTCTATTTTATAGAAGCAAACATGATTGTAAGGTTGCGCTAAAGTCACATCCTAGGCCTGTCAGAAAGAGAAATATAGCTTTTCTTCCTTCCCAACAATTCCCAGTACGGCTATTTACCACAGATCTCACTCACACAAATCACTTGAACAGGAATGCTTTTATCTCAGAAGGCTACTGTCAGCTCTGCCAGTAAGGCCCCATCGCAAGAGATATTCTGAAGTTCAAAACAGCATCAGATTTGGAGAGGACTTATGAACATCTGAGGATTTCCAAAGAGACAGTTTTACATCTTCTCACTTTGACGTAAGTAGGCACAACACCATTCAGAGATGCCACACAACATGGCAGTGTTTGCACAACATGATGACAGCCAGAAAAGGTGATGTAGTTTCATTTACAAGTCAGACCACCTGCCCGACACTTCAATGGACTGAAACTCTGTAACACTAAGATCAGCAATCGATAACATTCAAATAAAACATGGTTCATTTTACTCAATTGAACTAATAAGATTACATATTGTTAACCATAACTTGGAAAAAATCTCTTCATTGCAACAGATTAGAAAGAAATATAAAACTTCTTTTTTTGGGGGGGGGGCGGGAATTGTTGAACTTTACCAATTGCTAGCTAAATCCCTTACATCAAATCTACCATATGATGCCAGGCACCTAACAGATACCAAGGCAGGTGGCCTGAGTTTCTAAAATAGCACTAAGAATCCCAACTACAGAAGAATACATCGATCTCCATTTGAACATATGCAAAGAGCTCCATCACATTTAATGGCTCCTTCTTGGCTCAACTCTCTGCCTGCAGATCCATTTAAAAGATCAGGGCTTAAAAGTAGCCTAAAGCTGCCTTCCATGGGTGTATCTGCAGTAAAATAGTCATCAATAATGCACAAGTAATAGATTAGGGCACATCATTGCTAGCTGCAAGGTTTATTTATAGCCCCCACTACTTACGTTCAACTTTCTCATCAACAGACAGAGCAGTCCACGATGCCTTTTCCTTTTCTTTCAGAGCCTTCTGCTGAGCAGACAGATCCCTTACAAAGGCCACTTCAGGCAGGGGAACATCACGGCGATCAGTGTATGCTGGAAGGCTGAAGTCCTCTGCTTTTACAACACCAGCTACATATGGGAACAGAAGTGACACTGACTGAAGTTTCTGACTTCTACACAAACATATCCTACCAGTTACTATAGGAGGGAGGAAAAAAAAAATGAACAGGTAACCCAAAAAGGTTAAGTGATAATGACAGTTAAAAAGGGAAAGAGGTTATAGATAATATTCAGATTCCATCTATTTGGTTAGCGTCATCCATGTTTATCACAGAGAAAAAGGGAAAAGAGACAGCTCTTAAAAATAGTGCTATCCTAAGAGCGTAAGAATAACAGCAAGGGATCTCCAAAAAAGGTGATATCCGAAATGACTTTAAACTGTAAGTCTAAGACACCTCCATTTCCAAGTGCCACACTGATTATCTAGAAATCCTCTACACTTTTTCCATCCTAGTTCCTGCCAGGACCCTCTATTCCTACAATTCCCCATCTGCCGTTACTCCTGCCTGCACTTCAGCTATGCCCTCAGCCGGAAAGGAGACTGCTCGGATCAGAAAAGTCTCACCAGCCCTCGGCCTGCCTTGCTCCTGGCATTACCAAAACACATTTCCTGGCAGAAAGCTGCAGAAGAGATGCTCAGCCCCCGCTGGGTCAGGAAATACAAAGTGAGAGCACTCTGAAATGGATTCCTGAGTGAGCATGTGCTGCCAAAAAGCATCATTTAGCAAAATGAAAAAAAACAAAAAGGATTCAGAATTTTTGAACCTCTCTGCACCTCATTCATTTTTTTTGTCAAACTTTATGTTATTTGTCTACTAAGGTTGTAACACATCAAGTTCTTATGTAAAAGCATTAATGACCTAATATTCCTCAACTGGTGTCCTTCCCACACCAAACATTTCTAAACAAACCCTTCACAGCATCTTAGACTGCTTCACTTGATATCAGGAATCACCTTGCATTTGGCAAAGAAAGATCTCGTCAAGTTTAAAGCTCCTAACAGCAGCATCCTGTGTTCTTCTGTAAAGTGCTTATCTCACTGTCATTTGTAAAGGTGAAGCAGATGCCACCTACCCTCTCCATGTCCTCTCATGCAGATGGAAGTGGAAATGGCTCTTTTGCCAATGAGACTAAATACCCTTGAAGCCAACATCCTGTCAGGAAGAACACAAGTCAGTCACTGCAACAAGATGACATCAAAATTGCACATTAAGTCAAAATAATACCATTTTCTGCTTGTTCAGATACAAAAAACCTCATCTACAGGCTTGCTGATTCTTCTCTGAAGAGCAGCATGTATCACCACACAGCTCCCGGATTTTCATGACTGCTCCACAACTGCAGCTTGTGGAAAGAGTCCTTACCCCCCCCCCCAACTTTTCCTAAAGGACACCTGTTTTTGCACTCAGACCTGCTCAGTGCAAGCCCTATGTCAAGTGAGTCTAAGAGCACCCAACTTCCACAGAGGAGCTCCTTCAGCAACACGAGCGCTCCCAAAGCGAGGGCAGACGGAGCTAACGGTTTCTCCAAGGTGCCACTGTGGGCCCAGAGCACCACCTCCTCTTTCTGTCGCGGATTTTCTGCAGCTACCTGATATTTACTAAAATATATGTGTGTAGATATTTATGTTCTTCGGGGGCGGGGGGGGAGTCTCGCTGCCAGCCGCTGTGACCTTGAGGCGGCCCGGCCATACGGCCCCGCGGCCCGCCCAGCCCTAGGCCGCGCCGCCGCCGCCGCCCGGACCCGCCGGGCCCGAAACCTCCCCCCCTTCCTCGCCGCCTCCCCCCGCCCCCCTCCGCCGCCGCCGCCGCCGCCCCGAGGCGCCGCGACGGCGGCGGCACCGCTCCGCGCAGCGTCGCGCCGGGGACGCGGGGTCTCGCCAGTTGCAGGCCGAGCTGCGGCCCCGCGGAGGCCGCGGCCCAGCGCGGCCCCTCTCCCCCCGCCCCAGTCGCCGCCGCTGCGGCCTGAGCTCCCCCCGCCCCGACGACCTGCCGACCGTCCTCTACGCCGCGCCCGCCGCCGGAAGCAGGCGCCGGAAGGAGGCGCCGGGCGGAAGCGCGGGGCACGCCGGGATGCGCGGGGCAGCGAGAGGCCGCGGGGGAAAGGCTCCCTCCGCGGGGCCGATGGGATGCGGGCGGGCCGGCGCCTGCCTTTTGCGACAGTGCTGCGGGCGCTTGGCGGCGGCGTGGGAGGTGCTTGGCGGCACTTGCCGGCGGGTGGCGTGAGGGGCCGAGCCGGGGCCGGTGTCGGGGCCGGTGTCGGGGCCGGTGTCCGGCGGCCGCGGGGCTGCGGGCCGTGGCAGGATGAAGCTGACCACGCAGGCCTACTGCAAGATGGTGCTGCACGGCGCCAAGTACCCGCACTGCGCCGTGAACGGGCTCCTGGTGGCCGAGCGGCCGCCGGGCCCGCCGCGCCGCGACCAGGCCGCGCCGCCGCCGCTCTTCGTGGACTGCATCCCGCTTTTCCACGGCACCCTGGCTCTGGCGCCCATGCTCGAGGTGGCCCTCACCCTGGTAAGACCCGCGCCGGGGCTCCCAAAATCTAGGGGGGGGGGGGGAGCCGGCTGTTCCTAAAGGGGGCAAATCCCCCTTAGGGCCCGTCTCGGCCGCAGCTTTCCCCTGGAAAGCTGCGGAGTGCGGGAATGCTTTGCCTGTGTAGTGTTGCCTGATTTTGCCTAGGCAGAGAGGCTGCTGGTTGTATTGGTGTCATTCTTCCCAGTTTATCTTAAGCCACTTGAAAGCACCAGCAGCTGATTAGGAAAGGGCATGTTTCTGTCAGAGAGCATAGAGATGCATGTAAGTATGTAGCTCCTAGTGTATTTTTCGTATGTTTTGCCCTTTTACAGAAGCAATTAGCTTGAACTGGAAAAAAACTAAGTCTTTTTACATTGCAGTTGCTGGCTTGGGTTTGAAATCCCACTCTGTGTATTACAAGTTCGCTGCTGATCTTCATTTCCTTCTGTGGGCAAAGTATTAAAGTTAGTTAATCCACCAGTTTGGCCAGGTTTTGCCAAGCTTGTTCCATTACGTTATCCTCTGGGTTGCTGACTGCTGCGGAAGAGCCTTGCAGTAAGTTGTTGTGAGATGGTCTGTTTTACTCTGTGTTATCGTGTGGACTGCATGAGAACGGTGTCTGTATGGCGCTGCCATGTTGCAGTCTTCAATTTCAGCCCCTGAGTTGTGCAGAGGATGGGAGACCTGCTGGGTTATGCCATGGCCCCTTCCAGCCTGGGTTTCTGGAGAGTGCCTTGTCAAAACCAGGACACACGGAGAATGAGACGTGCCTGGATTTTATTTTGATGTGGAGTTGGAGTGGGCCTGTGGCACGTGAAGTCTACGAGCAAAGAAGCACTTTCCTTCAGTGTAGACATAGCTGCTGCTAATTTGAGATGTGTGTATGGTTTGAGCTGCAGACTTTCATAATCTTTTCAAGACTTGTGTTTATTAGCAGTGGGAAAATCCATACCTTTCTGATACCTTGAAAAAAGAACAAGTTTTTAGTTCTTTCAGACTTTTTGGCCTAAATGTTTCCCTCAGTTTCATGGATTGTTTCATCAAAAGATATTTATTTCTCAATATCTACTTGGTTACTCCATTTGAGACAGTGCTATGGAAACTTTAAGGCATAGGAATGGGGCCGTGAGTCTGCGTCTTGACCATATAGGTTTGCCATGGTGCTGTGCACCACATAAGATTTATCTGCCTTAAGTATACTTACACTAGTGTAACAGCATGGGAATAATACAGAAATGTATGCTTCTAGTGTAATCATTTTTTGCTGTCTCTGTCACTACATAGTTCATACCTTTTACAATTTTCATATTACTTGATGGGAAAACCTAGTAATGTTGATTATAATTTCTTTAATGTAGGCAGGGTTTGTCTTTACCATTTTGAAACAGAATAATTCATTTTTCCTGTGCGAATGAATAAGTGGAAGTTGCTAATGAAGTATAGAATAACATGTATAATGTATTTAAAGTACGTGTAGGGTTTGTGGTGTAGAGTAGGTTTCCCTTTGGCACTAAGGTGACTGTATAGTGCTGCAAGTAGGTACCTACTGATAGTACCTACAAAGGAGACTTCTGTCACATGCATAGAAATTGTATTTTCTTTTAGGTCCCCCTTACCTTACAGAGAGAGGTGAGGAGCTATAGTCGGAGTTCAATTGAAAAGTAATGCAGGGGCAAGGGAGCATGTCGAGGGCTTTGTGGGGGTTGTTTTATGATGAGCGCTATGTGGGGAAGCACAGTCAGCTTATTAAGGATTAAGTCTCTATCCAGGAACTCTGCAGTGTGCTTACTTTCACCTAGCTTTCAAAATAACAGTTAGACCCAAGAGATTTGGCCAGTATTCACATTAGATAAACCTTTTCCTTGCCATGGAAGAATTTTTCTAAACTTTGGGCGTTCAGTGTAGTCCTCTTGCATAGGTCTTGTTACAGGATCAAATTATTAGGAAATAAATCCTTTTTCTTACAACATCTGAAACATCTTACAGCATCTACAGCACTACTACTGCCTTTGCACTGTTTTTCTTTCTCTTGGTTTTTGATCCAGTAAGTTAGAGGGGAAACCTCTGGCATTCACACATCAGTTAGGACTTAGTAAAATGTATTGTAGTTTCCAGTCTGTTTTGGTGACTGCTATGACTTGGCAGCTTTAAAATACAGTGTTTGAGAAGAGCCCAAGGCCTTTTGCTCTGCTCCTTTATTTAAACAAAGGCAAAGATGGAAATAAATATTGGCCCAGCAGCTATGAAAGCTAAATTTTCTTATGGTAACATTTAAAAGGACTCTCTTGCCTGTTCTACGAAAGGTAACACTTGAACATTTACCAAATAAATCGATGAAATTCACACAGTTAAAATTTGATGTTTTTAACTAAATACCTCAGTTTCTAGAGAATTTTGAAGTTTTGGCAATTTTGATGGGATGCTTTCTCTTATAGTTCAGTTATTGCTGATTTTTACTCAAGTCAGTCACAGTTTCCTGAAAACTGATTGGCTTTTAATATGCATGAAGTTTTTTTTTTTTATTTTTGTTTTTTTTTTTTTTTTTTTTGAAACAGACTGCAGATTTAATCTGCTTCTTCTCTGACCTGAGTTATCCTAGAGCATCAATGGGATTGATGGTCTTGTGACTTGTGCGTGTGGTGACTTCTGAAAATTGCAAGCAGCATTTTAACAACAATCTAGGTGAAATATACTCTGAAACTAGCTTTTTATTAAATGCACAGCAGTTCTTGAATGCTTGCAGCTCTAGAAGAAAGAGCTGAAGTATGTTTATTTAATTTGTACTTCAGCTTGTCAGTTTGAAATCCCGTTAAAATACTGAGTCATTAAAGAAAAAGTGAGTTATTTCGTATGTTGTCTGTGCCTTTGAATTCCTCAGCTAATTGATGTGGTTTTACAACCACATCTTCTCCTCTAAAAACAAGTGCTTTCCCCCTGCTTTTGTACGGCTTACTCCCACCGCAGGAACAGCAGTGAGCGGCAGTAGGTTACAGTCGTTCTCCTCTCGCAGCTCTTACAAAACCTGCAGCAGGGGTTCTGTGACTGCAGCTCCACTTGTTGCAGCCGTGGAAAGAGATCAAAGGACAGATCTTCAGCTGGAATCATTTTTATTTTCAATTGCTCTCTGACTCCTGCTTTTTACCTTTAGAAAACCACTTTGATTTTCCAGGAGGTGACAAGCACTGTAGAAGCTAGATAGTTTTTCTCCTGTTGACTTGCCTTAATCAAGGCTAGACAGTAACATGACTAAAAATAACGATGGCTAATTGATGCTAGGGCTACCTGCAGTGACACTGCTGCAGCTAGAGATTGTTTGGAAATTGCAGCTGGAAGCACAGCAGTAAATCCGGAAAGGTTTGTTTTGGTTAGTTGTTTTTTATTTTTCTTTAGACTTTTTAGAGAAGCAGTTTTTAATTAGCACTTAGGGAGCTGAGAATTTGAAAATCTTGCTTCTTTTTAGACTATTTTCAGAGGCAGCAAAAATTAATTTAGAACTAAGATTTTTAATTTTTTTTAATGACTTTTTTTTTAAAAAAAAAAAAAAAAGTGTCTGGGCCTTAATGCCAAGCTTTCAACCCACTAACAATTAAAACCATAGTCCTAAGCCCTCAAAATGGGTGTATAATTGAAATGGCAGTTGGACCTCGGCTATAGCAGGACTACATAGCTTTTTTTATCAGATAAATCTATGTCATCCCCTGTAGATAAGGGATTATTCACATGGCTTTGTAGTTTTTTTTTTTTTCAGTTTAATACTATAATTTTTGCTAAATATGAGATTGATTTGATTTACAGGATGCCACAGATCAGCATAGATATATTTTGGAATCCATTCTAACATAACTGTTGAGGTCTCTTTTTTAATGCCTGCTCTCTGGGGACAGCAAAAAAAAGTACTAGCTGCTTTCTTCTTTTCTGTCTTTGAAGGCTTTGTATTATTCTGACCTGGTATCCGTAATTAAAGCAAAAACATCTCTCACGTGCGCGCACACACACATTTTTTTTTCAAAACAAGACAGACACTGTATGACAACGTTAGATCTAGCTTAAAGCAAAGAGAGCACTGAAATGTGTATGTGCTGAAACTCTACTTGAAAAAAGACTACATGAACTTACGTAGACTGTATATAAACTTTTTGTAGATAAGCTTTTGTAGCTTGTATATAAATACGTGCATATGTTTAAGCATTTGCATTCTGATGGTAAAGCAAGGAGGAACTGCCTAGTCTAACGATGCCTGTAACAAAGATTAGAGAATCTAAGCCAATAATTTTTTCATCAAGCCCTTATCATTTGTGATTGAGCTGGAGAGTATTTTAGAAGTGGGTTCAGTTTTGACTGACAGACTTTAAAGGGTGGAAAATTCACTACATTGTGTCATAATTTGTTTCAGTGATTGATTACCCTCGTAGGTGAACTTTCAGAGAAAACAATTTTATTGCAAAAGCCTTTGTAATAGAACAGATGTAAAAATGGTAAAAGGGACAAACTTTTTTTCTACTGCACATTTACTTTTCACTTCAAACTTCAGTTGCTAATTAAGGTAAACAATACTTGCACTTTAACCTTCTAGCAATGTTACATCCAGAATCAACAAACTCTTTTGAAATGGTAGTATGGTCACAGATTCACTGTCTTAGTTTTTCTGTGTCAAGTGAGCACTAACTGAAAGTAGTGAAGTAATAAATAAGACCTGGAATCATCTTTTCCCAGACAGCAGGGATCAAGTACTCCACAAATCCTGTCACTTAAATTTAGGCCATGCTTTGTTTGGGATCACTCCCTATTCTTTTGTTTGGTTTGCAGAAAGATAGCGTTAACCAAATGCTTAATTTTCTCAATTCTAGTTTTAAAAAAATATACGTAAATACCATCTGGTTAATTTAAGAAGTATTTCAAAAATATTGTAAGATTTCAGTTGCCATTTTATTTGCAGGATAGATACAGAATTTCCATGGTTATTTGTAGTGGTTTTTTACTTCCTGGGCTCAATTGTTCCTATTACTTTTTCAGATTGACTCTTGGTGCAAAGAGAATAGTTACGTGATAGCTGGATATTACCAGGCAAATGAACGTGTGAAAGACGCCAGGTGTGTTGGTGCAATATTTCCTTCTGTTTGCTCTTTTATGCTGTACTTTGTACTCTGCCAACAAAATTCATTGACATAAATTGTGAATGTTGATTAAGTTTGACAACTGTCACGTGGTTTCACATTGTATTCGTGATGCTGGTGGATATGGCTTTTGTTCAGGTGCAGAAACCTCAGTCTTTCCTGAATTTCTCTTCTTTAATGGACTGTAAAAGGCCAGTATTTGAATGACTGCCAGCTAATTTAATTGCAGTCATCAAGGAAATAGCCAGAATTTGCAAGCGGTTTACTTGTGCAGTAACTGTTTTCCAAACTCTAATGACTGTAGATATCTTTTGGAAAGTTCTTCAGAAGCGATCTAATTCTTACTACATTACTTAATTGTCCCTAAGTAAAATGCTTCTTCTTTTTTTTTTTTTTTTTTTTTTTTTTTTTTTTTTTTTAACACAGTCAGAGGACTATCACGAAATGGAAGATGATGTCAGTCAAGCAGAAATCTTGCTTTTTGCTTACTGTTTGCCTGAGGAGTAGTCATAATGGACAAGTAACACTTCCAAAAAAGTGGAGGTCTCTAGGGCATGTGTTTTCCACTGGAAGCTTTGGAAGGCTTTGTTTTTGAAAAGGAGATAAAATTTTCCAATTAATTTATTTTTTCAGAAATTCTGCCCTAGTAGTTCTCACTAGAAACTAATTGACAGTTATCATTGTCAGACCTAAATGCTATTTTTATATGCAAAATTCCCCAAAATATTTTATGGGTAAAAAAGTGTAGTTAAAGCTCTAGGTTCTGAGTGATAGGAAATCCATGGCAAAGTAACCAAATTGACACATAGTGGGAAGTTTCCAAAAGCACTACTGTAGACATACTTTCCAGTTATTAAGAGAAATCAAATACCATTGCTTAGAATCTGCACTTAATATATATGCGTGTGTATGCACACATATATATGAGTTACACATACACATGTATAGACATGTATACACTGTACTGTATTAAGTTCTTGGGAATTATATACATTTGTATGAATGCACGGCTGTGTGCCTTACCAGAACACCATCAGTTTACTCTTTTTTTTTTTTTCTTTCTAGCTAACTCAGATTATTAAACAACCAATAAGGGGGCCTTCCTTTGGAGCCACAGTACAGCTTTATATATTCATATCAAATATTTTCCTATGTATATATTAGATCCAATTTCAAGACTAATGAGATTATGTAATATTTACATTTAAAGTAAATATGAACAACTTGTTTAAAGTACTGTGCTAAATTCCAGTTATTTTTCCAGTGTATGTTCTTCAACCTCAAGTATGTTTTTGAAGTAACACTTACGATTGCTTGGATATCCAGGGGGGGCAAGGGCATTGTAATTACCTTGCAGGGGAAGTAGATCGACTGGAGACATTTTAAAGAGGAGATGCAGTTTGAAGCTTCCATTGGACACAACTGTTTTATTTGCAGATTAAAGGAATATCAGGGGCTAGTTTGTTTTTAAACTTAAATTTCATTTTTGAGCGTAACTCTGACTCCATGTGGAGACTGTCATCTTTGAAGCTTTATGTAATGTTTTTTTAAAAGATGATCTGATTTTTGTAGAGAAGCTGGGCAGTGAGTGAGTTCAAATGCAGACTGGGGAACAAACACAGATGTTTTCTTCCAAACCGCCTGTCAGGGCAAAGGTGGCTGCGGCTGTGGTCTGATGGGAGAAGGTAGGAGACCGCAAAATGTTTGTTCCACATAATGTCTGCAGTAAGCATTTTGCTGCTCAAAAATGCATTGCCTAAGCATAGCTAAGATTCAGATCGTGTGCTGAAGAGAGGAGCTAGGGTTTTTTGACCTTCTGATTTAAATCAAGTGTAGCATCAGCTTGATATCTTGTTCCTGTTTGTAAGTACATGGTGTAATTTTCACATCTCTTTAAGCATATTTCCTGCTGGTTTGAGCTGAAGTGTCACGGTTCAAATAACAATTATTTTTTTTCTTTTTTCTGCAGTCCCAACCAAGTTGCTGAAAAGGTGGCCTCCAGAATTGCAGAAGGCTTTAATGATACAGCGCTCATAATGGTAAATTACTTCCTTTTCCTATTGTTAATGTTATGACCATGGTATTGGACTAACCATTTAAATGCGATTCTCTGGACCTTTTAACAGTGAAGTGACTAATTTGCCCTTTCCCTCCAAATCCTCTGGGGAAGAGAAGCAACCACTTTTAGCTGGTGGAGCTGTTAATAAGTCTATGAAGTGACTGCTCTTATCTCTCCTTCATCACAAAGGAAGTGGAGATGTTCTGTGCTTATAAGACTTGCATGAAGGTGGAGTATTCATTAGTTCGGAGCCCTTTTAGGATTTAAATTTGTGTCTTAAGAGAAACAAATGGTGCTTTGCCTTCTTGCTGCAGTTACAAAGAATGTTGGTGGTTTAAACATGTGAGAATTTGCTTGTTTGAAGCTAAAGCAGTGGATTAATTAGTGTAAAGTGCCCTGTTTGTAAAACTGACTTTTTTAAATTCCATCTCTTTATTTGGGTTCCTGAGGGGAAGAATAAGACTGTTTTTCTGTTGCTCACTAGGTTGATAACACCAAGTTTACAATGGAGTGCATAGAACCTGCCATTCATGTGTATGAACTTCATGAGAACAAGTGGAGGTGCAAAGACCCGCACGTGTGAGTAAACTTGAGAGTATTTGAGTAGTGAGCAAAAGAGGTTGCCTGGTCAAAAGTGTATGGTATAAGGGCAAAACTTTCACCATAGCTGAATGATACTGTTAGGGTGGTGGGTGTAGCTGACAGTGCTTTTAGAGTTGTTGTTTGAGCTTTTCATCGTACTGAAAAGAACAGCCAGCTTTTAAAGCCAGGCAATGTGTGCCCCTCCTTTGCCATGACCACGCTGTAGCGTGCGTGGCATGTTTCCAGGGTGAAGGAGAGGATGGAGTTTTTGCTGTGATGATTATTGATTCCTAGTTATTTTACATTCTAGAGATTTTTGTGAAGATTGGTCCGAAGCCCAGAGAATCGCTGCATCTCTCTTGGACAGCAAGTCCTACGAGTCGCTTGTAGATTTCGATAATCACTTGGATGATATCCGGAATGACTGGACAAACCCAGAGATCAACAAAGCTGTCCTCCACCTGTGTTAGAGAGACTTCTACTGACTAATTTATGGGCATTTCCACTATGTACTGAAGACACAGAAATGATATTTTTGAATGTAAATAGAGTAATATTCAGTACCTTGTGTGGAAACCCGACTGATTAAAAAAGAGTGGCATGTCACATTGCAAAGAGTGATGTGTCCTTAAGCAATCAAATCTTTTTAATGAGATTCCAGGAAAGAACTACAAACTGTCAGTTACAGCTGCCCCTGTGGATGTATTCTCAGTTGTAGTGAATTTTACTATAACCTTCAAAACCAGAACTACTTCTGCTTGTCCTCATTGTTTATATTAACAAATTTTAACTAAGCTTTTGTAATATTTAGAGTAATTTTTAAAGATCTATGAGATATCTTTCAAAAAAAATGATTCTTGTCCTCAGATGAGATATTTTAAGGTCAAATACATAAACGAAATCCAAGGTTAACTAGTCTTGGGGTGTCACTTGGAAATGGCATTATGTCAGGGCAGTAGGGGGTGTATTGCTGAAGATGATGCACCATGCTTATGTGGCACCTGTTTTGCAGCAGTTTAGCATGGCACAGCTACAGATAATGTGTTAAGCAGTATTCCCAAAGGATTCCCAAAGTGATTCCTGCTCTCCCTGGACATACAACCTCAGTTTCTGCTTGAAAAAGTTATAATGAAGGTAAAAACAAATGCTTGCCTATTGATTTGTTTAAAAAAAGAAACAGAAAAAGGGACTGGAAGCACATCAGTGATTTTGAATGAAACTTCCAAAAGAGTTTGTCTGCCTAGAAGAGGAGAGTGAAATACCATATTAATTGTATGCAGTCTTTTCTGTCTTATTTTTAAACAGATTTAATTTTCAGCAGGTTCAAGTGGTGTCCATTTAAGAAGTCCTAGAATGTATCTCTGAGTTGAAAGCAAATGATCTGAGTATGTTGGATCGAGGAGTCTAGAAGTACTCTAATTAAGCTTCTGTCTATCTTTCTAATCACTGTTGGTTTCTAAGAATAAGTTTACTGGTCAATGAGAAAGCTTTATAGCATCATTTCCTTTTACATTATTTTTATATGTATTAATTTTTATCAGGTACACGAAAGGCAGTGTACCCTACTTGCTCTTTCTTTTCACTGCATTACTGTAAGTACTTAAGCTGGTGAACCTAATGAACTCGGAAGGATTAATTTTATGTCATTCAACACTTTTTACCAGTAATGGTTTTGATGGAAAGAAAACAGCTTAGTTGATCCACTGTTGTTGTAGCATCATCCCCAGCACTTTAAAATATACTTGGTGTGGGGAATATCACTTGGATCTTCTGTGGAATTTTTGATGGAGAGGACAAAAAGGGGTCTGATGCATAGACAGCCTGCCTGCTTTGGTTGCCTGGTGTCGATGCACGTGCCTGGTGTCAGTCTGGGACTACATATGATCATTTCTTAATGAGTCCCGTTGTCTTGCTTCTAATGGATGTTTGTCAACTTAATGTAGCCTTAGCCTTTGACTATTTGTCTAGATTTTCTGCTCCTCCTACCAAAAGTCTTTATACAGTGAAGATACATGTTTGTCTGCCACATGATTCACCTGCTCCAAGTTCCTGCTTTTTTCTTAGTGCCCTTATTTTAAAAAATGAGGGATGGGGTTGTCGAAACTTCTTGGTCTACCTCTGCTTCTGCTTAGATAAGCACAAGTTTTATTCTTGATCTTAGCAAGCGACAGGATAAGGCTAAAATCGTACTGTGAAGCAGCGAATAGAATAAAATGTTCTGTTCAGTCCTGCTTTGGCACTAACTGCAATTCAGATTCCACAGAACCATTATATCTGAGGTTTGGTTCCCTGTCCAAGGAAGAGAAAGATAGTGGTTTGAACTGAATGGTTCTGTTTGACCCTCTGCTCTACAGTAATAAGGTATGGTGGGGATTACAAAAGGGATTAGCACTTCTGTTTTAAGGAAGACAATACAAATAGTCTTTTTTAAAGCTTGAATCAGGTACACTTGCAGGAAATGAAAATGTTTTCACTTATTGAATGAAAACTACTATCTAGCTCACAAGCAGTGAGAAAAACATATTTCAGAGTCTGTTTTACTACCCATCTATAAAATTTCTTAGGAACAGCAATGTTCTGGCAGTGCATGTTCAGAGTAAACTCTACAAATCACACATACTGCGGGAAGAAAACTATTGTCTTACTTTGTACAAACATCTCATGAAGTCTAAATCTGTTGTTTCCAGTGACAGATGTTATCTTATCAAGACATGTTGCATTAGTTATGTGAGGTTATTAACCAACACTGAAATATAAGCTGGTATGTCTTCTGAGCCACAGGAAATGTATTTCTCATTTTTTGTAACTAGATGTCATATAATCAAGCTTTGATCATATATATGTTAATACAGTCTAATCTGTCCTTGCACACACTGCCCCCTCTTTTCCTCTTAAGGCTTACCAAAATGATAAATGATTTAGAGAGAATAATTTCTTAAAGTTGCAAAATAAAATTAAGGCAAAGCACAATGTGTATCATCAGGCTGTAATCTGACGGAAATGATGAATGCTCCCAGTGACTAACCGCTGAGACAAGTTGCAAGAAGGGGAGCAGCTTCTAATGCTTTATCTTTCCATTTTTTTTTATCTTCTTCTATTTGCTTTTGCTTTTCAGCAAGGTCCATCAAGTATTTTGCCACCAGTAAAGGCAAGGGCTGGCTTTAAGCAAAAAGGATAAGCGCTGTAGTGTTCAGATCTTACCTCACCTATCTTATTTGTATTGAAGGCTGAACAAAAACCCAGGAATTTCACAAAGCCAAGGCAACCCAGAGCCAGAGCAACCCATGTAAAAGAATGAGGAAGCTGCTGGGCTCCAAGGAGGCCGTATTCTCTTTTCCTGATGACTTACCTGTGGGAGCAACTGCTGGTTTCCTGGCTTGGGGATGAACTGGATTAATTAGAGGCATTGAAGGTAACTCATTTTAAAACTTCTTGGGGAAGAAAGCTTGAGAAGGGAGTCTGCATCTCCATTAGTGGAACTCTCATGATAGCTTGGAAGATAGCATTGGGAACACATCTGTCTCACTCCTTTATTTGTTTTGTTAGCCGTTAACAACATGCAGAGCTAATTTTTCTTTCTCTCTGTTCACTAAGATTTGGAGTTGTTGCATTTGCCTGCCCAGGGCTCTGACTCGCAGCTCTTTTCCTTTACCTTATCTGCAGGACCTAAAGCATTTGAAAGTGGATAATTCTTCCAGTAAGGTGTGGGGTTCTTTTTTCCACCGTCAACTCTAATGTTTAAAAAAAGCAGTAATAAATAGAGCCTGTAACTAACTGATAATATGAGCACAAAGTGGTTGGATTTTGGAATGTGAGTATGTAAGTTATTCTTTGCTGGATCTGGGTGAGTGCTGACCTTGAATCCTTTAGTCAGAAGGTGGGGAATGAATGGGCTTGTGCGTGCATGTCAAGGGGTTGTTTTAAACATCAGTTTTGTTTGAAATAAAGGATCAGATTGAGCTGAAGCACGAGTCACCGCAAGGCATGCCCCAAGGCAGAATGCATGCAGCGCTCTGGCCCAGGATACCTTCAGTCTTTTGATACCCAGGTCAAAAACTCCATATTCAGCTTGAGATACCCAGAAGAGAGCTGTGGAGCAGAGAGTCTTTGGGGCCTGTATGTATCATTTTCACTGAAAAATGGGAACATCCTGAAGTCCTAGGATGTTGAGCGGCTGGTTGGGACTAGATCCCTGGCAGAAGTGATCTTTGCTGCTGCTGCTGGCTTGTGCAGTGTTAAGAGTGGGAAAAACAGATGGATGACAAGAGCCAGTGCCCTCTCGCCAGGGGTATATTTGATCTTCTGTTTCCTGAGATATTCAAAAATGAGATATTCACCATGGGGGAAAGTATTGGATGCTGCATTCTCGCTGAGCTCACTGCTGTGTTTGAATGTGAGAATTTTCTTCTTTTTTCCTTCACCCAAGCAGTTGAAACAGTCTGCCGTCTGCCTTTTGTTCTGTCACTCATCTGCTGCGTCCCACTGGGGATTGCCCCCCACCGCCTCCAGTCTGCCAGCTGAGCAGCTCATGGGCTGTTCTTTAGCCTGTGTCAGCATGAGCGAGGAGCTATCGTGTAACCTGTTTCAGCTCATTAGAACTGACATGGCTTTAGGAAGCACACGAGCAGTTCAGCTGGCAGGATGGAGGAGCCATAACCTCTTCACCTGACACAGCTGGAGCCAGAGGCAGACAGATGTTCATTGCTACTGTGGTCCAGCCCTGCTCTGTTTGAGGCTGCATAGGCACACAGTGAGAGGTGATCTGCCCCCAAGAATTTCTTATCTAAGTGGCAAAGACGCGCACAGAGAGAGATGACAGTGACAAATGCAGGAAGGAAACGGGTCTCTTTACTCCCTGGCTAGAGGCCTAATCGCTGCACTGCTCTGCTGCAATTTGTAAAGTGTCTTGAGATGCTCAGATGGAGGGCGTTACTGATACGGAAAGAGCAAGCAAATGTTAATGGCAAAAACTGTTAGCAGGGATGGACTTGCGGTTGACTGCAGCTTGGAAAATGTTCTCAAGGGGAAATATGGTTAGCCTGCATTTGAGAGCTGTGCTTCTAGTTTGTGTTTTAATTTAGATCCTGGAGCAGAGCTGAATGTGCTTAAGTCACATGCGATTGCCTGTAAAAAGTCTAGTGAGGTGGTGTGGGTTGGACAGAAGATGCTGTGCAAGCTGCTTCCTTTCCATTCTGCCCATGCTCTGTTGCCCCAGAATTGGGTTTCTGCGTGCTGCTTTGCCAGTGCATCTTACTCCTGCACTGCAGACTCCTTGTGTTCTTTTCAAGTCGCCCTGCCATCAGCCCTCCTGGAGCAGGCAGTGATTTCATTGTGTTAATGTATCCACTGAGTACCTGATTGATTTTTTTTTCCTTTTTTTTTTTTTTTTTTTTTTTTTTTTTTTTTTTACTGTCGCTTTTAAGATCACATTTTAAGCTAGCCTTTTCATCCCAAAGTACACCCTATCTGCATATTTTTGCTTTGGTTTTTATCTGAGACTCTGTGAAAGGTTGCAGGTGTGTAATCGAAGTGGACTGAGACAGATTGCTGGCTGTGGTCTGGGGTTTCCAATTATAGGGTCGTGTGAAAGGTGAAATCAGTCTGCTTTTCTGTGTGGCTGTGCAACGACTGCCACAAGATGGCCTTTGCTTTGCAGTTTCTGGCGCGGAGCTTGGCGCTTTGCCAACCTCCACAGCCCTGATGAAGGAGGCAGGGCTGCGGGTGGAAAGGATGCAATCGCAGGGCAATATAAAGCCATTAGGCAGTTCCAATTGACAGGCACAATCCACTTCACCTTTGAAACTGGATTGTCAGAACCGCAATCCTCCGGTGGATAATTGAACGGAGTGTGCCTAAATGAGACCTTTCCCACTGCAGTGATTACCCAGCCATCAGCCTTCTGTGTTCCGCAGGGACAGATACGCGTTAGTGTCCTCAGCAACCCAGCAACTGCTTTTATTTCTTAATTTGGTGCAGACTAAATCCCTCTTATCCATATCTACCAACCTTCCTTTCTGCTTAGGCATTCTTCAGAGGCCTAAATGCCACTGTTGTTAATACACTGGGTAAGCAGGTTAGGGGTACCACGTGTAACTCCTTCAAGGAGTTTGGGAATGCAGATGCCAGTGTGTGCAGCAAAGGTTTTGTGTTCATACCCTAGCTTTGCATACCTCTAAAGATGTTAGTGATCATAATGGATTTCAGCAAGTCACGACTCAAATACTTCCAGCCTGTGAAAGCTGTTTTGCTGATCTCTACAACAGGCTGAAATCTACCCCAAAAAATCCTATGAAGTTGCCATGAAGTTGTTTCCCCCATGCTACCCCCAAAACAGTTTAGCAAAACCTGCTGTGGCAAGTGCACAGGGCTCATTTGTACAGTGTGTTTCCACAGGGGACAGACCGTGCATGGTCAAGAACAGAGCTTTCATACACCAGATAGCACTGCACTGGGTTGTAACGTGGCAGTACTTCTGCTGGATGCTGGAGGCACTGCTGCCAGAGATATCCCAGTCTTTGCAGCCAGCTTTCACAGCCGTGTGGCTACTGCAGCGTGAGGCAGAGCAGGAGCTTGCGGTGGCAGGAGAAAAAAAGCAGCCCTTCCTAGAAATGCCCTCTGTAGCTTAAAAGAGGACCTAATTGAAAAAATGTATAGAGCTTGTGTGAGAGGATAAAAGGGAAATCTGGGCTGAGATTAACCTGAAGCTCAATGAGCTGAGAAATGTGACAGACGCGGCCAGGTCTCTAAGCCAATTCCAAGCCAAGGCCTCTGAGCCAACTGCTGAATCCATGCCTGGCAGGGAAGCGGTTTGCTCTGGATGGATGTGGGCTCTGGCAGGAGAACCCAGCACACTGTGTTTCGTGCTTAAGGTACGTGCTCGCCCTGCTTTGCCTCCCACTCTTTGCGACATCAGATGGACCAGTTCTTGGCGTACTTGTGAGGGTTACTGAAATGTCCCTGTGGATTTTCTTTGGGGGACTTTTTGCCTGCATGGTTTCTGCTGGTTATTCAATCTGCTGACCTTGCCAGGAGCCTGTGCTAGGGAATGTTGGAGTTGCTCCAGCTTCCCTGGTCTGCATTCTCTGTTGCTTCTCATGACGTACTCCCCCCTTCCCACGCCTGGCTTCTCCTCTGGCTACCTGCTCGCCCTCCCTCAGCGTTGGGCTCCATCAGATTTTCTTTTCTCCTTCTCCTCCTGACATCTATTCCCTCTTTTCCACATCGAGATTCATCAAGTCCAATGCAACCTTTCTGCCTCATTGCTCTGCTAGCATAGAGCCAGGCGGCTATGTTGCCTGTTTTGGCAGACCCTGAGACTCCCGTGACCCAGAAAGGTGCTTCCACTCGCTCCATTCTAAAATAAGCTCAGCTTGTTGTTGAACTAGCAATTTCTTCTGAAAGACACCAGCAAAGCCTGCCTCACTGTAGCGCTGCAGCTCCTTGTTGGCTTCTATGGTGTATAATAAGCTGTGCTCTCCAACTAAAACTTTTCTTGTGGCTAGTGTTTTCGTAACATCTCTTCCATGAGCTTTCTCTGGCATCCAAGAAGCTATGATCTCATCCTGCAGTCACCCTTCCAGCAAAAGTTTGAGGATGCCCTCCATCCTCACCCCAGCTGTTAATCTTCCTTGAAACTCATGAGCGCTTCAGAGACCTCCACCCTCTTCTCTGTCAAGGTTGAACAAGGCCAGTAAGTTTGTGAACTCTGATCCTGGGGAGAACAGCACCCTGCTCTGCACCCTGCTGCCAAACAGCCACAACTGTAACTGGGAGGGACGTGCATCCACCCACACAGAGGATGACAGCACAGGGTCCGTCATCTTAGGAAACTGGCTAAAAGCTAAATATGTAAATGTCATGCAGGCTACGTGCGTCTGGGACAGCCCCTGAGAGGAGCTTGTAGTTGTCACTGGCCCTCCTGCCAGTGCACAGGGCAGAGACTGTCAGCTTGGGTGGGAGTTATCACTACGAGCCCAAAGGGCACTTGGCAGAGTGACAAGGTGAAGTCAGAAGCTAGAGAAAAAGCAGATGAGCAAATCCTGAGTGGAGCATTTCTGGGTGTGTGAGAGAGAGTTCCTGCCGTGTATGCTGGGAGGTGGGGAGCTGAGTGCCAAGGAAGCCATGCCGGGGCTCTGGGAGAGAGCTGGCCTGCTCCAAGCCCATGCTGTAAGTGTCCTGCTTCTCCAGATGAGCGTCCTGGGACCAGGCAGACTCTTGAGTCTCCTTCAGGTGGCACCTTCCTCTGGATGGACATCCAACCAGGTCACCATTCATTCTCCTGAGCTTTGTTGGCCACATCAGAGAGCTGCCCTGGGCAATTGCTTGGTCTAGACAGAGACAAGCATTCCCTTTGAGAAGTCAGCCAGCTCTAGGAGTGGCCCAACAAGAAAGGTTAATGAGCCAGCATATCCATCCTCTTCCTCACTCTAACACGATGACTCTTGATGTGGTTTGGCCGATTCCTCTGAAATGGATCCTGGCAACACTTGCAGCTCTAGCCTTGCGACAGCCAGTGGGAGCTCTGGCTGGGGAGGGATGGGACCAGGCAAGAGGACCCGGAGGGAGCAGGCTGCAGTCAGGTTGCAGGGCTGTGGCTTTGCCTCCGTAGCAGCTTTCCTCTCCACACGCCAGCCTGCCTGTACTGAGCTGTCCTGAAGGCAGGAGGCTCTGTTCAGTAAAACACTGCTTGCTGAGCAAGCTATCAAGTGACACTTGGTGACCAGGGAGGGACACTGGCCACATTGTTCCTGTTGGCTGCACAAAGGAGACATCTGGCCTGTGGGGTAACTCCCATGGTCTTGACCTTCAGGCTCCCAGATCTTCCTAATGTCTTTCATGTGGGTGGTTTTTGCAGTAGTGAATAAGGCTACATCTGCTATGGGCTTTCCCTAGAGCTTCTAAGGCTGCTCAGAGGATCTCTGGGCTGTACCCAGCCACGATTCAGACCCTGTGAAACTTGTCCGAGGATGTCTTTGTTTTTCAGCCTGTGGGGAGAAAGGGGAAGGATGTGAAAAGCTGTGTTTGTGCATATTGGGTATCAACATACCAGATGGAGATGTGTTGCAGCCCACAAAGCAAACCACAGATATTTTAGCACACTAATATTTACCTCCAGACCACAGTTTTCGGTCGCTCATGCAGTCCTTGCTCCCATTTTAGCAACAAAAACAATTGTTGCTCCAAGCCAGACTAATTCTAGGACTTCTGGGTTTGGGGCTTTTTGTTCTTTCCCCAGAGAAGCAAACAGGTAGTTTCAGAGAGAGGCATCAAAATAGCTCATGGAGGGGGAACATGTACTGCTCAAACAGAGTTTGTCCTGCTGCTTAACAACCTCCGCTGAAGGCGGCGGTCCCTGGCCCCACGTGCTGGGATGCTGTGTGTGCTGAGGCTGGGATGGGAGCTGAAAAGACCAGGCTTGCCAGGCTCTGATGTGCTCTGGCATAGCCTGTCCCCTCCCAGGTCTTGTAGCCTGCTGCTGAGCAGCTGAAAAAATATATAAACCCGTTCATGTGTGTGCTTTCCCAAGGTGAAACTGGAGCCACTTGTTGCAAATGTTTTTGCCCTAGTTCCTGTAGTACATTTAGAAAAGGACCTGAAAGCGGGGCGGTTGGAGACACCCAGGGCTGGTTTCCCCCGTGCTGTCTGCTGGGCTGTACGAACTGCTTGGGCTTTTGAGTTTGAAGCTTTGCAATAACTCTGTTATTTAAGAATCGGAGAAGCCAGATGGGGTAGGAAATCAACCTTTTCCATGTTTTTTTGTCACTGATTTTTGTCAAACAGTAGGACTGGACCAGCAGAAACTATGCTGGAGCAAAACCACTCGTTTCCCTTCCCCAGTCTTTTATGCGTGTCACATCTGTTCAGGCTGGAAGCCTGATGGAGCCAGGGTTTGTATTGTGTGCTGGGCTCTGATCTCAGCGGAGGCCTCTGAAACTCCTGGAATCAGCTTGGTCTGATCTCTAGGTGAAGTTCAAAGATTACCCTTAATTCCTGCCTCCAGACAGAAATCGCCACCGCTGCAGTAAGCAGTGAGGAGGGTGCGGAGCGTTTCAAGCGGGCACAGGTTTCCCTGCACGCTGTCAGCCTGTAAAAAGGAACCGCTGCTTTTCAGCTCTGTCTGAAAAGGAACCAGCCCAGACCTTCGCGCTGCAGTTGCAGAGGAGGCGAAAATAAAAAAGCCTTGCACCGGTTTTAATGCGTGCAAAGGTGACTCTGCTCCAGAGGCAGAACATTCACCCGGGCATCGTCACAGCAGGGCAGCACCCGACCCGGTTCTGCTCCTCTGTCCTGGACAGCCCCAGGCAGGCGTTTGCCTGGGTCCTGCTCTCTCCGGGAGGCAGTGGAAAACCCTCCACGCTTCCAGGCTCCCACCGCTGGGCTGCTCCTCGGGCTGGCAGGTCAGGCAGGAACCTGCGGGAGGGGAGAGACAACCTTTCTGGCTGCTGAAGCTGGAGAGGGAGCACCAGCCGCTCAGAGCACTGCTGTCTGTAGATGGGATTTAGGACCTCTGGGGTGCTGATGGGCCTGCCAGACCCCTCGGCAAGCTGGGCTGGGGTCAGGTAAATTGTATGGTACCATCACACCAAATATGTGCTTGCCTTTCTAGCTATTTAGTAGCCTATTTAGCCGTTTGTAGGGAAGTTTAGTGGTCCACGGGCTTTGGCTGCAACCAAGGTGTGCGCCTCTCTCTCTAAGCATCAGGCTGGGTTGTGCAGTGGGGTGAGGAAAAAACAGCATTTCCTCATCACCCAAGGGCTTTGCAAGGCTTGGATGGGCCGGGGGAGGGGGGGGCGAAGGGGGGATGGGTGGGAGGAGCTGGGACTTCACTAACCTGATTAACCAGGTTAGAAACCAACCTTGCAAAAATCAAAGCCATCACTGCAACCTCCTCCTGTCCTCCGAGGGCAGAGCTGGGCCGCGGTGGGTGTTGGAGGACGAGCTGGGTTGGAAATCGCCTCGCGTCGCCCCCCTGCTCCCATCCTGCATCCCAGCGCGGCGCAGAGACGAGCCGGAGCAGCGGTGAGGTGGGATGCGACTCGCCCTCGGCGCCTCCGGCTCCCGGGAGCGGGTAAGCGTTGGCCCCTCGCCCGCGCCCTGGGGAGTTTCTCCTCCGCGATGGGTCCCGTGTTCGTCCCTCCACCCTTTCCCCTCCACCGTGCCCACCCCACCTGCCTCGCTATCCGGGCCGGAGGAGCCCTGCGCTCTGAGCCGGCGGCCCCGCGCGCGGCTCGGCGCTGCCGGGCAGTGCCGCCCCTGCATCGCAGCCCTCTCTCGGGCGTAGCCTTTCTGCGTGTGTAACGCTGCTGCCGCTCTAGTGACTCTTGCAGTGAGTGTCTGGAGGTTTCTGGAGCGTGAACTCATCGGGAATGCAAATGCCTCTCAGCCCAGGACTGACGCAGAAGCAAAGTTGAAACCCCAGCAGCAACCACCAGCCTGCAGAGCAATCCTTCCCGCTGTCTCTTGAACGTCGACGGGGGGATTTCTCCACTTAAGCATCTTTCCGAGCTCTGTGAGCAAGCGGCACTGGTATTTGGCCGCGGTGGGGGCACAGGTCTCCAACCCGGTGGCTGTAGGAAGGACGCTGCTCCGTCCCGCGAGGGTGAGGCTTTGCCGCGCGGGTCCGGTCCCTGGAGGAGGCAGGGCTAATGCAAGAGGAGGGTGTGTTACGTGGCTGAGCTTAGAGGTGTGGGGTTATTCCCCCTTGCGCTCCCAAGCCTGCCGGGGTAAGCGCCGGCGGTTTGTAGAGGAGGGTGTGTAAGACAGAAACGTTCGCTCGGAGCCCCGGCGGAGGGTGCTGCCGAGCGCCTTGCACCTGCAAAGGGAGGAACTCGCGTGCCCATGCGCTGAGCTGAGCTGCGCTGAGCTGGGGCGCAGGCTGCGACACGCAGCATTTCCCTCCCTGCCAGGAGCAGGTCGTGGACACCGTCTGGGACACGGCGAGGGGCTGGGGACGCTCCTGTCCCCGCTGCAGCCACGAACAGCAGAGGCAGAGCCCTGCAGCCCGCACCATCCTCCTCCTCCTCTCCCTGCAGCAAGGCCAGACCCGCAACAGGGGCTGCAGGGATCCCGACGGGTTCCCAGCTCTGCTCCCGGCCGCCCGCGTGACCGTTCACACAGCTCATCTGTCTTTGCAGGCAGAAACTGGGTGATGCACAGGAGAAGTCCCAGGTGCTGCTGTCACCTGGGGCCCGAGGGTCGATTTCTGCCCTGCCGCGTGGGGGCCAACACCGGGTGTGGGGCCAGGGTGGCACAAGCGGGCTCCGGGGAAGAGCCAGCGCTTGCGTGTCTGCACGCCGGGCGCTCGCCTGGCAGAGAGACGAGAGACCTCCGGCCGCGCGGGGGAAGCTACGGCGTGGGGCTTTCACGGCGCGGGGAGCGCTGGGGGAACCCGGGCGAAAAGCAGAGTTAAAACCAGCGCAGCGCGCAAAGGAAAGTTCCCTTCGCCGCTGCCCGGTGTCCTGCCCCGAGCACGTCAGTGCTGCTTGGAAATGCGCAGTAAACCCGTGACGGAGGTCAGGCAGCGGCAGAAGAAGGTTTTCTGCAGGTCCTGAGAGGTTAGACAAGCAGAAATGAGTCACTGACCCTCTTTGCAATAAACTTTTCCCAGCAGCTGTGGGCAGGAGGGATATGAATTTCCCAGTAAAGGCATTTTGCCCAGAATGATTTTCAGCCTTTTTTTTTAAAAAAAGGGGGAAACGCTGCAGCGGGCAGTGTCCTAAGACACACCGCCGTAACTCGGGACCTCCAGCCGCCCGCGCCTGCCTTGCCCAGCCCCTCGCCCAGCCTCTCTGTGCCTTGCTTGGGAGCTTCCCCCCCCCCGGCTCAGCGCGGAGCCGGCTTCGCCAGGGAACTTTCCACCCGAAAGCTCTCGGAGGCACCGCGGGAACCCGCTCCGCCGTCGGAGGCGCGCGCGGGAGGTTTCGTGGGCAGACGCCTGGTGCCGTCGCTCAGGCAGAGCACGAGCCTGCCGGCGCGGATCCCAGCTCCGGGGACGCCTGGGAGGAGGGCTGCGGAGCGAGCGGGCCGGCTGCGGTTCCCGGCAGGGCGGCGGTGGGTTTGCGCCTTCGCCTTGCCGCGCCGCGGGGGCAGGCGGCGGGGGCGCGTGCGTCCCGGCCCGGCATCGCCGCCCCGCGGACGGGGAAATCCGCCCGGGCGCGGAGCGAAGGGGCCGTTTCCGCCGGCGGCGCCGAGCCCCACGGTCGCGGGCTGGGAGGCGGGAGCTGGCCCGGGGCAGCTTTTCGTACCCCGAGACCTGGCGACGCGTCGCTCTTAGCAGAGGTCGGCGTTGCTTTCTGGAGCCCGCGAGCCTCGTCCCGGGCTTTCTGCAAACCTCGCTGGGGTGAACGGGCAGCCCGGAGCTGGTGCAAAGCAGGTGCAGGTGGCGGCAGGATCAAACCCAGCCTCCCGCTTCCGCCTTTCGCCGTTTTGCCGGCTCGGCAGGACGGTGCCGAGCCCATTCGGGCAGCGGGCGGGCTGATCTCCCGAAGCGCGGGCTCGGCTGGGTCGCGAGCCCGGGACGCCGAGTTTGTAGCTCGGCAGCCGAGATTGAGTCACTAAACGCCGTGACATCAGCCGGCGGTTTTTCTGCCGAACAGCAAAGCTTCCTGTTGTGCCCAGGCAGCGCTCTGCGCCTGGGTGCATGTATTTATATATATATATATATATATGCACATATAGGTGCATGCTTTTAGCAAGCAATCAAGTTCTCTCTGGAGCCTTTCGCTCGAAACATCAGCGGCCCCGCTTCCCGCCGCGGCGCTTCCTGCAACGCTCGCCTCTCTGTTTTGCAGGGCGAGCGGCGAGGGCGAGCGGCAGGGCCGGCGAGCCGGGCGCCGCGGCGAGGATGAAAACATGGGGCTGAAGTTATCCTGCCTGAAAGGTGAGCGTGGCTCGCTCCGGCCGGGCTCCGGAGCGCCCGTGGGCCGGCCGGCCGCGCCGCGTGGGAAATCCTCGGGGACGGGAAGGACCTCGGAGCCGAGCGGGGCCGGCGGTTTGGGGAGCGGGGAAGGACGGGTCGCGTGCCGGGCGCCGCAGCATCCTCCCCGCCGGCGGGGGCTAAGGGACGTGACCAAGGGCGCTTTGCAAAGCAGTGGCAGGGCGGGAGGGCTCAGAGCCCGGGCGCAAACCCGGCGCGGGCGCGGGCCCTCCGACGCGCCAGCCCTCCGACGGCATCCCTGGGGATGCCGGACCCAGGGACGGGCGCTCGGGGAGGGGGGGCCCCAGCGGCGCCTCCTCTGGGACACCGAGCTCCCTGCGGAGAGCTGGTCCCGGCAGCAAAAAAAAACCAAAAAAACAATAAAACCCCCAAACAAAACAAAAAGGCAAAAAAAAAAAAAAAAAAAAGGCCATTTAAAAGCTGGAAAGCACATCCCCGTTGATCCTCCCCAAACGCAGCCCGACCCGGCCCCAGGTCAGAGCCATTAAATATCCGCCTGCCCCTCTCTTTTTTTTTCCCTGCGGATAAGCAATGAGTCTTGAATAAAATAAAATTACCCCCCCCCCCCGCTGCCCTGCCAGCTCTCTTACATAAGAGAGGGCTTTATCCTTAATTAAAAAGAGATTAAAAATATCAGTGTCTGTCCCCTTCGGGCATTTTCCTGCTTCAGAAGAGTTAAAACCTCCCCCCCCCCCCGCCCCGCCGGCAAAGCAGGGCTTTTCTCTTGATTAAAAAGCAGATTAAAGCTATCTGCTCGGCGGTGGGGCGAGGTCTGGGTGTTTACCAGCCACCGCGAGCCCGGGGCTGCGCCTCCGCCGCGGCTCCTTGCCCCAGCCCGGCCGCGGCGGAGGGCGATTCTCCGGCGGCTGCTACGGGGTTGAGCGCCTCCCTCGCCCCGGGCTCCCGCTGCCCGGCCGGGCCGTCCCGGGCGGCCTGGAGCGCGGCCAGCAGAAAGGCCGGCTCTTTCCCCGCGGAGGCTTCGCCCGGCGCCGAGGCCGCGTCTCCTCTTTCGGGAGAGGGCACTCTTGAGACGCGCCAGCTGCCGGCTCCGGCGCCCAGCGCGCTCCCGGCTCCGGCTCCCTTTGGCCCGGCTCTGCCCGGCCCCGGGGGGCCGCAGCAGCCAGACCCGCCTGGGTTGCAGCCGGGCCGGGGAGCTGCCGGCCGCGGGAGCGCGGCGAAGCCGAGAGCGTGGGGAGCGGCTCGGGCGGTGGGAGCCTTTGGTCTGCTGCGGTTTCGGGCGGTTTCCAGAGCGGTTTCGCGCCCCGGGAGCGTCCCCGTCGCTGCGCCGGGACTCGCTCAGCCGTGAGCACCCGGGGCGGGATTTTCCTCCGCGGCGGGGCGCGATGCAGCCGGCTCGGTGTATAACCAGCGCTCGCGTGCCTCCTCCCTTCTCCAGGCCTGAAGACGTGCGTGAGCGGCGGGAGCGGGGGGCGGCAGGCGGCGGGCGGCGAGAAGCGCCTGCGGGTCCCCGCCATCGTCGTCACGCCGCCCACCCCGACGGGCACCGCGCTGGCGCGGGAACCCCGGCGAGCCGGCGGGCAGCCGCCGCGCGGCGGGCGCTGAGCGCCGCGCCGGGCCCCGGCCCGCGACCAGCCCCGCGGGACCGCGTGTTCCCGCGAGCCGCCGGGACGGAGCCGGCGGCCCCGCGGCGCCAGCCGGGATCGTCCGGGACGACGAAGCCCCGGGAGCACGGCGATGCCGCGGGCGGCACGGGAAAACGGCGGCGTTCCCCGAACGCGACCAGGCACCATTCCCGGGGGCCGTTTCCAAGCAGGTTGTGACATTGCTGACTCTTTTTTTTTTGTTTGTTTGTTTTTTCCTTCTTCTTTTCTAAAAACATTGCACAGGGGTTTCCGCTCTATGGCAGCCAATAAAGTGCTCAGCACCGCCCCGGCCCATCCGGGTCTGACCCCTCCGGCTCCCTTTGGCTTTCACCTCCACCTATATACATATTTTAAAGAGAAGGTGGCTGTAGCAAGCTAGAGGACAAAAGCCCCCTTCACCCGGGCGAAGACGCTGCCGGCGTTCGCAGACGGGGGCGGCGAGCTTTTTCTTGCTGCTCGTTTTCCCCTACGAGGAGCACCCGCGATTTTAAGCGGCCCTGCAAAACGGACTCGGTGAGGAGCAAGGCGGGGAGCAGCATCCCCAGCGCCGCCGGGGCCGAGCTCCCGGCCGAGCCCGGCGCCCCGCGAGCCCCGGCCGCGTCTCCCGGCGAGGCGGGGGCGATGCTCCCGGCAGAGAGGCTTCGCCGGGAGCCTACGGGAAAGGGGAGGGAGAAAGAGTGTGAAAACAGATGGAAATTTAATTTTTTAATGACAGCAGCAGATGGCAAAAGACACAAAAGTGTATTCACACCGTGTCAGAGCCATTTATAGAGCGCCTGGCACAGCCGTAACGCATCCCGGGAGGACGGCGGGTGTCGCTCCCCGGGGGGACCGAAGCTCCGGTTTCGGTGGGGGGGGGACACCCCTGCCTCTCCGCAGGCCCCCGGGGGCGGCCGGATCCGGCAGGGCCGGGCGACGGAGCCAAGCATCCAGGAGACCTGTCACTGCTAATAAGGCTCGGAGGGTTTCCGTTTCCATGGCGACCCGGCAGCCATTCCGGGCTGGCAGTGCCCGGAATCACGGTCCCAGCCCGCCCCATCCATCTTTCCCTCCGGCGTCTCCCGCTTTCTCCGCAAGAGCCAGGGGAAGGGACGAGAACTGAGCCAGGGAGAGGCAGGAGCAAACCCCCGCGGAGATGCTCCGAAAGGGGTTGTTTGCGGCCACCATCGCATCACCGGTCACATCAGGGCAGAGGTGGCCAACCCTCCTCCCCCCCCCCAAAAAAAAGCAGCAGCCTTCACCCCATGAATCCGTGCCCTGCCCTCCACCAGGCCTTGCCAGGTGTGAGTTGAGGTGGTCTGGTGACATAGGAGCCCAGTGGATAGACAGACGGAGGATAAAACACCCGAGGTGGCCGGATGGATGGTGGGTATGGGTGGGTGTCTGGTCCAACGGCACGGATGGGTGGATGCGGGCCGGTGGACAGGTTGGTGGAGCCAGGATGGATGGATGGATGGAGCCGCACGTGTGTGTGCGGATGAGCAGATAGACGGGAGAAGGAGGGCAGACTGCTGGTGCAAGGCATGGGTGGGAAGACAGAGGATGGATGAAGAAGGACGGGCTGATGAATGGAGGAAACGGATGGCTGATGGCTGGCACAAGAGCATGGGCAGCTGCACAGGGACGGAGGGACGGATGGATGGATGGATGGATGGATTGATGGATGAATGGATTGATGGACTGATGGTTAGATGGCACATGGACAGGAAGGGATGGGCAGATGGGTGGAGGGGTGGCTGGACGGCCATGGGGATGGACGACTACCCCTGCTCCAGGCCCCGGTAGATGGAGGGACGCCTGGATGGGGCGGGATAGCCAGTGACGGAGGAGGGCCGGAGGGCCGACGGCTGACGCTGGCCCACGCGCATGGCCTGCTCGGGGGACAGGGGCGCTGGAGGCGCCCGGGGGTGCCCCAGGGTGTCCCGGGGTGTCCGAGATGCCCCACGGTGCCCCATGGGCGCCCCCAACCCCGGGGCCCCTCTGCCGGGCGCCGCCCTCCCCGCCGCCAGGGGGCGGCAGCGGCGCGCAGCGCGCATGCGCAGGGCAGGTGCGTTGGGCGCGTGCCACGGCCCCTTCGGCCCCCTGGCAACAAGTGCTGGGAGCTGATTGGCCAAGACTGTCCACGCCAAGCAACGCCGGCCGTCCTTCCGCCTGGCCGCAACACTAGCCAGTCACAGAGCAGAACATCAGCAGGAGAGCCAATCAGAAATGGCAGAGCCCTACTAACCAATGAGCGGTCCACGACTCTCTGGGAGAGCCAATCAGAGTGCTCCAAGCTTCCCGAACACCCGCCCCGAAGCTGGGACCGCGAAAATGAGTCCGGCGGCGGGAAAATGGGGCGCTGTGGGAGGGGTTTTGCCGCCGTTCAGCCAATGGGGAGGGAGGCCGGGCCGGGCCGCGCGGCGGGTGCGGGTCCGGGTCCGGGTCCGGTGCCGTTGGGGTCCGCCCGGGTGTCGCGCCATGGAGCCGGCCGAGGCGGAGTTCCTGGCCGAGAAGGAGCTGGTGACGATCGTGCCCAACTTCAGCCTGGACCGGATCCACCTCATCGGGGTGGGCTGGGGCGGATATGGCGGGGGGAAAGGGCTGAGGTGGGGCAAGATGGCGGGGAAAGGGCGTGAGGTGGGGCAAGATGGCGGGGCAGGGCGTGAGGTGGGGCAAGATGGCGGGGAAAGGGCGTGAGGTGGGGCAAGATGGCGGGGAAAGGGCTGAGGTGGGGCAAGATGGCGGGGGCAAGGCGTGAGGTGGGGCAAGATGGCGGGGGCAGGGCGTGAGGTGGGGCAAGATGGCGGGGAAAGGGCTGAGGTGGGGCAAGATGGCGGGGCAGGGCGTGAGGTGGGGCAAGATGGCGGGGGCAGGGCCGATGGGGCAGGGCCGCTGGGGCAGCAGGGTCGGGGCAGAGGCAGCTCCTCCCCCCCCAGTGGTTGGGGGGCAGGCAGGGCTGTGCACCTCCAGATACGCCTTGGGTATTGGGCCTGTGGGGTCACATTGTGGTGATAAACATAGTTTCTAGCTCTAAGTTTTGTGAAACACCATTGAAAAGAAAATGCACTGGAAATGTTAGTTATTACTCCGCAAAGAAAAGGAGCCAGAATCTGTGAGCAAGAATTATGAGAAGCAAGAGGCAATGCTGATGCTATTTGACTTGGGCTTTTCAAAATCCCCTGAAAATTCATACTCCTTTGAAATGGCTGAGGCCAGTTTAGCAGATAAGTATTGCAGTATCCTAGCCATTGCTAGCTGTCTTATTCTCATCTTAAATTGCTCTTCCAGGGAGATCTAGGTCCTTTCAATCCTGGTTTGCCAGTGGAAGTACCTGTCTGGTTGGCCATTAATCTGAAGCAGAGACAAAAATGTCGTCTGATACCTCCAGAATGGATGGATGTTGGTAAGCGCAGCAGCTTAAACTCAGGCCTGCCTCAGCCCTGGGCTTAAGTGGTTCCAAAAGAAGCACAAAATAAAGACATATAGTCTTTGTCCTTTAGTGGGAAGCATAAGTCAACAAATACAAAGTAACTCTGAGAGAAGGAGCTAATGTTCCATCACTGGAAAATTTTATATTTACCAGAAATGTAATCTTCCAAGTCAAGCTAGGTGTTTAACTTCTGCTTCCTTGATTAGGAGGAAGAACAAGGATTAGATTTCATTCCTGGCTCTGCCCCTTACCTTCAGTGTGCTGCTTCCTTGCTCTGTGCCCTTTCTGGCCAGAGATAGAATGAGCAACACTTGCATTGCTGCAAGACTTGTTTGTAAAGAGCTTTGGGGACCTTGGATGACATTCTGTGAAGGGGGTGACTTTGGAGAGCATATATGTGTTTTAATGACTTGTTCATTCACTCCATGAAGCTCTTTTCTTTGAAGGCATGACAAATCAAAGGTCTTCTCACTCTGTAAAAAGCAAGAGTCATGGTCCCCTCTTTTTCATAATAATAATATTATAATAATAATATAAATCTTAAGGATTTTATCATAATAATAAATCGTAAGGAAAACTCAGGAAGAAAAGTAAATACTAATGAAACTGCAGTGAGAGAAAGAGCTGCATCAAGCATCCATACTATATTCAGTCAAAAGGACAAAAATCAGTGGAAGTGTTTTGTGGGTAAAGGAACCCCTCTCCCAACTCCTGATCAGTGCAGTGATCAAGCAGCTGTGGATTAGCCTCCTAGACTGACATGCAGAGAGCTGTTTTGCAATGCTTGTCAGCATCCGTGTGTGTTGATGGGCATCTTTTCTCCCTAGGGAGTTGAGAGCTGCTATGGCAATGCTGATGCTAGACACCAGAACAGACATTAGCTGTTAGGGTTGTTTTGCTTCCTTGTAGAAGCCTTTTTCTGTCCGTATATTGATTCCAACTGGTATAAACTTTGGTGTGTAGTTGATCTTCCTGAAATAGGACATACAGAAATAGTTGGTCTTACAGAAAGAGTGTGTGTGTTTTGCTGGGGAAAATCATGTCTGGAGTATTGAAGATCTGGCAAAAGTTGACCATTCGTGGTTATGTTTCAGAAAAACTGGAGGAAATCCGGGACCAGGAACGTAAAGAGGACACCTTCACTCCGATGCCCAGTCCCTATTATATGGAACTCACAAAGCTGCTATTAAACTAGTAAGTAGGAAATGTAACAGTTTCCGCCTGAGTTAATGCTTGCATAGACAATTCTTCAAGCTTTCATTGGCAGTAACCCCAGAGGCCTGTGGGAAAGTGAGAGTTAATGGAGGTTTATTTCACAGTGTGCCAAGATCTTGTTGCAGCAGTTTTCTCATGGTAACTTTGCATTTCAGTAACTTGGGATTGCTTGTTCTACGGCCTGATAATTGGGGCTGTGCTGCTTTACTGAGCAGGAGCTAAGCATTGAGGCCTTGGGTATCTGCAGCACATTCCATGGCTGCAATCTGTTCAGCAGCCTAACCCCTCCAGGCGTCTTTCTTGGCTCTCCTTCAGGAGGAAAGCTCTTCTTTCCTCAGCCTGAGAAGCAGGAGATCAGGAATATTGTGAGTCTAAACTCGTGCCTGCTGAGGCATTTCACTTGTAAAATGTGCTGGCTGGTATTTTTCTAAGCACAGATTCTTCTGACTGTAAGCCCTTGATTACAGTGCAGTGGTCATTTAAGCACTGGCTTTTCCTCTGGAGATGGCGCTCTTGGCGTGCAGCTCCTTTCCACATGCTAGAATAACCCTGGCAGTTCTGTCCATGTGAATTGATCTTATCTCTTGAGGTCCTTATGGCAGTGCTGAATTGCCTTAATGGGAGGATGTGACACAACTTGTACAGTCCTTTCAACTTAATGCTCTCTGATAGAGCTGTGAGAGCAGAGGTCTGAACTCTGGCTCTAATCACAGTTGAGCCGTTTGCATTCCCTGGCTGAGTGCGACTTTGGCCAGGTTATTGGCCCTCCTTGTACCTCGTACCAGCTGGGCAATTAAAGAGCAGAAGGACTGTAGTGAGAACCAGATGCTGCATCAGAGCTGAGAATTCCTGGGTAAATAAACTATCCCAAAAATCCCAGCAGAAGTACCAGGCTGGATTTTAATGTTGAGTGTTGCTTTTTTTTCTTTTTTTCTTTTTTTTCCTTTTCCTTTTTTTTTTTTTTTTTTTTTTTTTTTTTTTTTTTTATATAGCAAACTGCTCTGCTTATGCCTTAGAGGGTTGAAAAGCTGCCAGCATTGCTTATGCCAGTGACATAATGTACGAGTCCCTTGCAGCCTGTTCTGATCTGCTCTTCCCTCTAGTGCCTCAGACAACATCCCAAAAGCCGATGAGATTCGGACGCTCGTTAAGGATACCTGGGACACTCGGATAGCCAAACTGCGGCTGTCTGCGGACAGCTTCGTCAAACAGCAGGAGGCCCATGCCAAGGTATGGTAGGGACGCTTGGAGAGGTTTGTTAGCTCTGTCCTGGGAGTGTTCCAGATGCCATGTGATTGTGTGGGCTTGTGACTGATTAGAGCTGCTCATGAAAATGCCAGTTGGGGCATGTTTTTCCTGGTCTATGGGCTTGTCAGTTGGGAACTAAAGCCATATGCTGAAACCTCTCTCTGCAGCTCCCCACGCGTTATGAAAATAGTGCTCTCGTTGGTCATATGCCTCTCTTGGCCAGGGGTGGCAGCTGGGCCAGTCCCTTGGGGTGTCACTGGAGGAAGAGCGTGTGCCTCTGCTGCAAAGCTGCTTTCTGATTTCCTTGTTCTCCGCTGCAGTAGGGGCTGTAGTGCTATTTCCCCAGATTCTGCTATTTTCTTTTCCGTTTTTTTTTTTTTAGCTGGATAACTTAACCTTGATGGAAATCAACACAATTGGGACTTTTCTTACTCAAGCCTTAGATCACATGTACAAGCTCCGGACCAACCTTCAACCTGGCGAGAGTGCCCACTCTCAGGATTTCTGAGGTATTTTCCAACCTTGGCCTCAAATCTCCCAAGAGAGGGCTCTGCTGCTCAGCCAGTATTCTGGGGTTCATTAATCTGGCCAGCCTCACCTCCCCGTAGAGATCTGAAACAACAGGCGTCTCGTCTCTTATCAGCTGTGTACAGCTCCTTCTTGGCGGTGCTTGCACTGAGGCAGGAGTTCCCCCTCCGCTTGTGCACAGGCTGTTGAAGGTGAAGGCAGCCTTGTGGCTAAATGTGAGTCACTCCAGAGCTGCCACTAGCACAGGGGCATTCCCTGTGCGGTAGCTCTTGAGCTCCGCTCAGTCACGCACCTCCTGAGCAGTGCAGACGATGGTCCCTGGCAGGACTCTCCCCGCTTCGGTGCGGCTGTTGCTCCAAGACGAATCAGCTGTGGCAGCTCAGCACTGCTGAGAGTCCTTGCTGTTAACACATTCCGGCCTTCTTGGATGGAGCTTGCGTTCTGTTTCTGGCTGGTGTCACAGCAGCGTGGATGGTGAATGTTTCTTGTTGTGTCAGTCTTTTCCCCTGTGCCCAGTTTGACAGAAGCTCTGGCTGTTGGCTGCAGCAGCTGACCCAGTCAGCTAGCTTCACCTTCAGGCAAAGCGCGCTGCGCTCTCCCTGGCTCAGTGCCGAGCAGGTGTTAGCGAGCGCTGCTGTGTGGCACGGCGCTCCCCCCAGGCTACTGTTGATCTCAGTCATGTTGCAGCGCTGTAGGTTTTTTCTCTCTTAGAAATGCTGCGTGTGTGTGTATGAAGGGCGCTCTCCCTCTTTGCAGAGGTTTGCCTCTGTCTTTGGTTCAGAGACTGCTTCTGCCAGAGATCTGCTTAGATACAGGTGGTAGCTTGCCAGCACTAGACTGCTGTCTAATGATGTCAGGCAGATACCTCTGCTCTGGAGAGTGTGGGTGTACTTCATAGAGAGAACTTCTGAGGGCAGCACAGGCCACACACTGGCTTGAAAGCAATAAATTTAAAGATAGTGCTTCACCATGAATTTTCTCAGAGCCTTAGAACAAGGAAGATGTGCCAGCAATGAGAGGTGTCTGGGATTCTGCTGGGGAGACAGGCTGGGAAGCAGATCCATCTGCTGCTTGGAGAAGGACAAAAGGAAATATCTTTGCCTCTCCAAAGCCAGGCTGTTCTATATTATTTTACATCTGACTTCTTATCTGAAACTGTGCATAAAAATAAATAAATAAATAAACCCCCAAATTGCAGCTGAGTGAACTATATCAAATTAGTCCTTGTGTTTCGTCACATGCTGTCTATCAAGTGTACATGGGTTAAACAATGCTTGGAAAAACACACACCTCTCCTCCCTTGGCTCTGATCCCATTCCCCTGAGGCAAACCAACAGACAAGGGCAGGATCCTTGCCTACGTCAAGCTCGGTTGCAGCAGATGTAATTATTACGGGTGTGGGGGGGGGGGGGGGGAAATGCCAGATGTAACTGCACGCGAGCAGCGCCTGCTCGCCGGCCAGCGGAAAGCTGCGAGCAGCGCCCTTCCCCGAGCATCTGGGCCAGCAGCTCTGCCGCTCAGCAGCTGAAGCGCGAGCTCTCGCCCGCCATCTGTGCCCTGCCTGCCTGGCCCGCGTACAGGCGGCCGCGGCCGGGGCGGGAGCGAAGCGCTGTGACACCGTGGCGGAGGTGCGCGCGGGCTGGGGGGCTGGCGTGACGCCCTCCTCCGTGCTGGGGGACGAGGCACGGGCCGTGCCTTGCGCAAGCTACTCTGCTGGGGTGCAGGACTGCTTTTCCAGCACTGGTGGGGGGGGAGAAAGAATCCTTTGCCATGATTTAGGAAGATTTTATTTTTTTGGATGTTTTCAGAAATTACAGCAATATATTCATAAATACCTAATTACTACATTCAACAAATAATATATTACATTACAATTAATTCAAACAAGTACACTTAGAACAGGTTTAGGTTTTTTTTCCTTTTTTTGTTTTGTTTTCTTTCACAGCATCTAAACTGCCCCCCAGCAGGCCCTGGCTTTCCTGCCCCCTCCTGGCCTTCCCATGCTCAGGTTTATCTGCTCTAGCAATCCTGCACAGGTACGTACAAATAAACACAACCAGTCAGCACGGCCCAGGGCGAGCGAGTACTTCTGAGAAACCATAAGCATCGAGTCAAAAACTTGATTATGGGCCTGCGGGGCTGTTCCGGGGGCTGGGGGTGGGGGGAAATCACCTCAGCAGCCCCGGGATGGGAATTGCTATGAAGCAAGCTCCAGCCCGTTGCCACCGTGGGCCATGGTGCTGGTCACTGGTGGCAAGGGGATGTTCGCTGCTGGTTTTCCATCCCCAGCCTCCCTCCCCCTCCCCCCCCCCAGCACCCGGGAAAGGAAAAAGCGAGTCAAGCATAAAGTCTGTTTTTCCTGTGTTAAAAATTCATTGTGAAGTCTTGAGTTGGCAGCTACTAGGCCAGAGGCTGGCTATGCAATTGGGATTTAAAAAAGATTAAACTAATTTCTGTCACAAGGGCATTTTGCTTTTTAATCTTGCACAGCTTTTTTGGTAAAGCCAATGGGAGGCCGGGGGGGCTGGGGGGGGTGGGGTTTAATGCTTTCTTTGCAAGTGCAACAAGGGAATTTAAAGCAGAAAGCAGAGGTCACCTTTTCTTGTAGACGTGAGCCTGTCTCGTGGCAAATAAAAAAAATAAATAATTAAAAAAAAAAAAAAAAAAAACTCCCCTGGGAGTTCAAGCACGCACCGATTAGCAAAGAAAGAAGTGACTAAAAATGGCACTGTGCGGCTCCTGGCGGCTGTGTTTTGAGGCAGAGCTGCCTAATTTACTAACAACTGCGGCAGCTTTCCCTGCTGTCAGTCATGCAGCATCGAGGAGCCTGAGCCGCAGATGCTAAATTCGATTCTGCCGCTGCAGCACCGGCCCCCGGCTGCTGCCAGCGCAACGGGGCTTTTGCTGGGCTTACTTTATTTTATGTATTTATTTCTGCAGCTTGGCATTGCCCCTTGGGCGGGAAGGGGGGGGGGGGTGCACAGTCGAGGTGCTGAGGCCAGACAGGTTAGCTGGGCGCTTTTGCCCTGTAATTATGTTCAGTCTCAGCGCTGCCTCCTAGGAGCCCTGGAAACGCATCGTGTGGCTCACTGGCCTGGCTCCTTTTTTTTTTTTTTTTCTTTTTTTTCTTTTTTTTTGGGGGGGGGGGGGAATAAAAATAATAATAATAATAATAATAAAAAAAAAAACCAAGCCGAAGTTGGCCGGGCTGGAGCTGTGCGGCGCTGGGGTGCTGCACGCTGATTGTCTGGCGTCGGGGGCTGCGGCGGCTCGAAGGGCTCCGCAAGCCCCCCCGAGCGTGTGCGGGAGCCGGGACAAGCCCGAAGCCTTGCTAGGGAGAGGGCGAGGGAGGGAACTGGCTCCAGCTGTACCAGTACCTGGTGCTACCCTGGTGGCAAAGCAAGAGAAAGAAAGACCGGGCATGACAGCGTCAGCCCCAGCAGAAAAGAACTGATTTTTGTTTTTTTTTTTCTTTTAAAGACTTTTAAAACACTTCAATATCTTTTTCTTTTTCTGTCCTGACCAGCAGCAGCAATACAAAAACTAAAAGCAAGTTAATATTTTTTTTTTGCTCCCCCCCCAAAAAAAAGGGAGGGAAAGAAACAAAAGCAGAAACATTAAAAAAAAAAAAAAAACACACACACAGGCAAGCTTTTTATAACAATAATTAAAGTAATAAAAACATACAAAACTTTTTTTTTTAATATATATATACAGTACAAGGCTGAAGCACCTCTGGTTTTCTTGACTCTTAAATTGCAAAAAAAAAAAAATCATTTGACTCAGTACGGGAAAAAAAAGAAAAGAAAAATAGAAAAGAAAATCAATCTAAACCCAGCAGGGTACCGCGTGCGTGCATGTGTGCCTACAGACGTAGCTATAGGGGTGTGTGCGTGTGTGTCGTGTAGCTCTGTACACCCTCTGCTCCCCCCCCCCCCTTCCCCGCCAAGCAGGAATAAAAAGGTACCTTTGATTCGTTTAGTTACTTTATTGTTTTATAGCGAAGTGCATTTCCAGCGGAAAGCCCCGGGGTGCAGGACGCGGCTCGCGGGCGGCCGCCGCGGGGCTCCCCGGCTGGCGCGGCCCCGCGGGGCCCCCTCCGGCCGCGGCGCGGCCCTTTTAGTGTTGTCGGTGGAGTCTTTTATCGTAATTAAAAAAAGAAAAAAAAAGAAAAGAAATGAGCTATATAAAGTGTGGGTCGGGGGAGAGGGAGGAAGGCCCTGCCGGCCCCCCCGTGGCAAGGGTGCGGGCGCCAGCCGCGGCGCGAGCGGGAGGGCCGGGCCGGCGCCGGGGCTGCTCCTCCGCTCGGGTCCGCGCCCGGCTCCCGGCCCCCTTTGCTTCATGCATGGCACATTCTCCATTTATTTATTTTTTTTTATTTTTTTTTTAAATTTTATTTTTTTAGCTTCAAACCTCCCAGTGAAAAATATTAAATATTCAAGGTAATAAAATAGATTATTATTTCTAGACTATAGGTTCGGCCTAGCCCAAGGAGCGTCACCTGGGATACCCCTTGAAATAACCCCTAGACCACTGCATTGCAGGCAACGCAAGGCACTTCCGCAGGTGATCTAGTTCGGCTTGCAGTCGCTCCCGCTCCGACACCATCTTCTGCTTCTGGCTCCGCAGCTCCTGCAGGGTGGGGGCGGGAGAGACGCAGTCAACCCGGGGGCCGGGGCAGCTTTGGAGGGAGCGGCGTGCTTGGCACAGCCCCCCCCACCCCACCCCGAGGCAGCGGGCATGGGGAGCCGCGCTGGATACCCGGGCCCTTTGCAGGGGGACCAGAGCACTGCAGGGAGACAAGGGTATGGCAGGAGCATTGCAGGGGGACGGAGACATTGCAGGGGGGATGGGGGGAATTGCAGGGGGACAAGGGCATTGCTGGGGACAGGGGCATTGCAGGAGGGCAGGGGGACGGAGACATTGCAGGGGGACAGGGGCATTGCAGGGGGACAAGGGCATTGCAGGGAGATGGAGGGAATTGCAGGGGGACAGGAGCATTGCAGGGGGACAGGAGCATTGCAGGGGGATGGAGGGAATTGCAGGGGGACAGGAGCATTGCAGGGGGACAAGGGCATTGCAGGGGGACAAGGGCATTGCAGGGAGATGGAGGGAATTGCAGGGGGACAGGGGCATTGCAGGGGGACAGGGGCATTGCAGGGAGATGGAGGGAATTGCAGGGGGACAGGAGCATTGCAGGGGGACAAGGGCATTGCAGGGGGACAGGGGCATTGCAGGGAGATGGAGGGAATTGCAGGGGGACAGGGGCATTGCAGGGGGACAGAGACATTGCAGGAGGATGGGAGCACTGCAGGGAGACAAGGGTATGGCAGGAGCATTGCAGGAGGGACAGAGACATTGCAGGGGGATGGAATTGCAGGGGGACAGGAGCATTGCAGGAGGATGGAGGGAATTGCAGGGGGACAAGGGCATTGCAGGAGGATGGAGGGAATTGCAGGGGGACAGGAGCATTGCAGGCGGACAGGGGCATTGCAGGGGGACAGGGGCACTGCAGGGGGCTGGGGCGGGGATTGCAGGGGGGACAGGAACATTGCAGGCGGATGGAGGGAATTGCAGGGGGACAGGGGCATTGCAGGGGGCTGGGGCGGGGATTGCAGGGGGGACAGGAACATTGCAGGCGGATGGAGGGAATTGCAGGGGGACAGGGGCATTGCAGGGGGCTGGGGCGGGGATTGCAGAGGGGACAGGGGCATTGCAGGGGGGGACAGGAGCATTGCAAGTGGACACAGGAGCACTGCATGGGGATGGGGGCACTGCAGGGGGACAGGGCTTTGCAGGGAGACGGGGACACTGGAGGGAGACGGGAGCGCTGCAGGGGGACACGAGCATTGCAGGGGGACGCAGGAGCACTGCAGGGGGGGGGGACGGGACGGGACGGGCGCATTGGGCGTGCTGCTGGAGGCTGGGTGCCTCGGCGGCTGGCCGGGCGCCTCCGGGCCACCGCTCACCGCCATGCTGTGCGAAAGCTGCTCCGCCGTCAGGCTCAGGCTGTAGTGCTGGGCCTCCAGCCGCCGGCACTGCGTCTGCAGCACTTGGCGCTCCAGGTTTTGTTCTGCAAGGCAGAAAGGGGGGAAAAAAAAACAACAACAAAAAAAATGAGGTTTCGGTAAAGCGGCAGCGCAGCCGCCCTTCCGCTCCCTGAACGCCCGTTTCCACCCTCTGGGCGATATTCCTAGAGGCATTTGCAGACTATAAACCCAGAAAGAGAAGAGGAGGGAGGGAAAGCAAAGCAGCAACAACAACAACAACCCAGCAGGTTTTAGGGGGATCATTTTGCACGCACGGGCGCCTGGATCCTTTGCCACGCGCCGCTTTCCAGGTATGGCTCAGAGGGCGCCGCGCACAGAGGGCTCCATGAATTTTCTTGCCGGCATGAAAAATTCATGCCGGCATGAATTTTCATATGCACCTGTTGCTTTTCTGCCTCTCCTGCCGTACGGGCCAGCTGCCAGCACCTCCCCAGCTGCGAGCCCGCGGCGGGGGGAAACTGAGGCACGCCCGGCGCCCGCGCGCCGCCTCCCCTCTCCTCACCTTCTAGGTGCTCCTGGTAGGCTTCAAAAATTGCCTCGATCCCTTGCCATTTGGGCCGCGGGTATTCCTCCTCCTCCCCTTCCTCCTCCTCCTCCTCGTCGTCGCCCTCGCCGTCGTCGGAGGCCGAGTCGTGGCGGCGCTCGAGGGGGGCGAGCGCCCGGGGCAGCGGCGGCGGCAGAGCCTCGGGCTGCCCGTTGTGGGGGGGTCCCGGGGGGCGGCCGGGCGCCTGCAGCTCGGGCAGGTTGTAGTGGATGGAGGCGTCGAGCTTGTGGTTCTGCTCGGCCGTCAGCGAGGCGGCTCCCCCTGCCAGGGCCGAAAGCGTCGGGGCGCCGCGTGACGCGGTGCAAAACGCCGGTGGTGGGGGACGGGGGGGGCGGTAAGTTTGCAAAACGCCGGCGCTCCCGCGGTGCGGGGCACCCGCCCCCCGCGCGCGCGCCTCGCTGCCCCTTGCCCTCCCCGCTCCCAGCTGCTCCCTACGCGCCGCAGTAGCTTTTATTCCCCTCCCTCCTGCGCACGGAAATTCGCGGGTTTTGCGGGGACTGAGCCATCTTCCTCCCTGCTACCCTTTTTTTTTTTTTTTTACCTTCCCCAGTAACCGCGTGGGCTGCGGAAGCACCGACGCATTAGCGATTCCCCGGCATCCCCCCCGCTCCCGGAGGCTTTTCCCGCGCGGCGACGGGCTGCGGGGAGCCTTTCCCGACCCCCTCCCGAGCGGGCGCCCCCGGGTACCTTTGTGCTTCTGCAGGGCTTTCTGGGTGGACTGCAGCACCGACTCGTGGAACTGGTGGGCGAACTCCTCGGCCATGAAGGGCTCCCAGGGCTTGCTCTTGCCGTTGATGCTGTGCGACAGCGGCACCGGGATGTCCTTGGGCAGCGGGCCCCGCACGTAGCCGAGGATGCTCAGCGCCTTCTTCCCCGTGTGCCCCTCGCTCAGCCGCGGCTTCTCCGCCGGCTCTTTAGCCCGCAGCAGCTCCTGCGGTCTCAGCTGCTCTAATCGGCAGGGCTCCGCCGTCTTTGGCATCTCCGGCAAGGTGATCCCCAGGGGTTTGTCCGAATCCCCCAGGAGCGGCTGCACCAATGGCTCTTTGGGCAACGAGAGTGGAGTCAGGGGGCATCGGGACTGGTATCTCGGCACCCTCTGGGTAGCACCTTGTCCAACACCTTCCCTGCCTCCCACCCACCCATCCATCCATCCATCTATTCTTCCATCCATCCATCTATCCATGCATGCATCCATCTATCTATCTATCCATTCACCCATCCATCGATCCATCCTTCTATCCATGCATGCATGCATCTATCCGTCTATCCATGCATGCATGCATCTGTCTATCCATCTATCCATCCATTCACCCATCCATCAATCCATCCATCCATTCACCCATCCATTCGTCTATCCATGCATGCATGCATGCATGCATCCATCTATCCATCCATCCATGCATGCATGCATCCATCTATCCATGCATGCATCCATCTACCCATCCATTCACCCATCCATCCATCCGTCACGCCACGGTGCCATGCTTGCCCTCCCCTCCTGTTTGGTCTTGACCTCCCAAAACCAGCCAAGACCACGGGAGACATCAGCACCGGGCGCCTACCGGTGCCGGGGATGCCGGGGCTGTCCCGCGGCGAGCTCTTCACCACCACCACGGCCGGCGTCGTCTTCTGCTTCATGGCCTGCAGCATCTCCACCAGCTTCTCTTTATCTGCGGCATGGGAAGCTGTGGTTTAGTGTAGCCTTCGCTCGGTCGAGCAAACCCAGGGCCCCAGCCGAGCGGCGCGGAGCGGGACTGGGCCAGCAACGCCGCATCCTGCGGGAAAAGCGGCCGGAGCCCGCGGGCGCGGGGCATGGCTGTACCTTTCCGCTTCTCGGCGCTGATGTGCGTCAGGTTGAAGATGGTGAGGAAGCGCTTCTTCTCCTCGAAGTTGGGGCTGTTGTTCATCTCGTCGGGGCTGTAGCGGGTGGAGAGCGGGAGGCGCGGGGAGGGCGTGCGGCGCTTGCTCTGCACCGTGGGCGGCGAGGGGCTCCGCTCCCGCAGCATCCGCCGCCGCTTCCGCCGCTTCTGGCTCAGCAGTTCCTCCTTCTGCTGCTGCGTGGTGAGGCCGAAGAGCTGGAGGAACTCCAGCTTCTGGGGGAGAGCAGGGCAACGTCACCCCCGTCCCGTCGCGCCCCGAGGACCGCGCGAAGCCTCCCCGGGGCGGGGGGGGAGGCGAGGGACGGCGAGCGCCGGCCGTACCTCGGAGGACGTGTCCAGCTTCAGCGGGGGCTGCTCGGCCACGCAGCGGAGGTGCGCCCGCACCTCCTCCTCGTCGCTCTCGTCGCACGAGTCGTCCAGGTCGTAGTAGTAACCTGCAGGACGCAGAGGGGCCGGCCTGAGCCCGGAGCGCCGTGCGCGCGGGGTGCAAGGGGGGGCCCCTTCCTCGTGCAAAAGCCCAGCTGGGGGAGGACGCACAGGCGGGAGCAGAGCGCTCGCGGCACGGCACGGCACGGCACGGCACGGCACGGCACGGCACGGCGCCCGGGCCCAGCCGAGCCCAGCCTGCACCGCCTCATCCTAACGCAGCGCCAGACCGAGCGCGCTCACCGCACCGACGGGCTCCCGCGGGCGCGGAGACGAGCCGCGCGCCCGCAGCCCGCACCCCGCACCCCGCGCGGCGCCCGCCCCGGGGCAGGACCGCGCCGAGCAGCCGGCGCCGCCGCTCACCTTTCTCGCGGGCCTCCCGCCGCCGCCGCTCCTCCAGGTCCAGCTTGCTGACCAGCCTGCGGTGCTGCTGCACGAACTCGTCGTAGACGTACGCGGGGTCCTGGGCCCGCGGCGGCGGCCGGTAGGGCGAGCTGGGCTTGCCGCCCTCGGCGAACGGCGGCGCCGGCGCCGGCGGGGCTCTCTGCTGGCTCAGGATGCTCTGCGTCGACTTCTCCAGCTCGGCCAGGAAGGGGCCGTGGGCGAAGCCCCCGTGCTCGGGCTCCCGCGCCGGCGGGTATTTCTCCAGCGCCTCCCGCTTCCTGGCGCCGTCCTCGAGCTTGTCGGGGCAGAAGACCCGCTCCACCTTCACCAGCGGGATGCCCTGGCGGCCGGGCTCGAAGGGCGCCGGGTGGCCGTGCAGCGCGTGGGGCTCGGCGAGCCGCCGCGGCTCCGGCGCGCTCTCCAGCAGGGACACGGGGTTCCAGAGGGACGCGGCCACGGGGTGGTGCGTGGGCTTGGGCGAGATGAGCGGCGGCGGCCCGCCGAAGTGCTGCGCCACCGGCTCGCGGGCGCTCGCCTCGTGCCGGCTCGGTCCCGACCTGCGGGCGGAGGAGCGGCGCGGGGAGCTGAGCGGGGCCGAGCATCGCGCCCCGCCGGGGCGGGAGCCACCCGAAACGCCTGCCCCGGCTGCAAGCAAACCCCGGCCGGCCCACGGCTGGCAGCGCCACGGGGGCAAAGCAAGCGTCAGCTGCCTTTTGGGGGGCAGAAAGCTGCTAACGGGGCGGGTGCGGAGGGGTCTGGCAGCCGCCGGTCTGGGCAGGGGGGCCCACGCCGCCGCGAGACCCGCCGGGGGAAGGAGCGAACCTGTTAGCGGGATAAATATTTCAGGCGCTGAAGCTGCGCGTTTAACGCTTTTCCGCCTGAGCGCCCCGGCGCTCTGCGCAGCGGAGCGGCAAGTTCAGCCCGGCGCCGCCGTCCGCGGCGCAGCTGCCACCGCGCCGCGCGGAGCTCCGGCACGAGACACCCGCCGCTGCCGGCACCGATCCGATTCCCCGGCGCCGGAGAATCCCCGTTCCCGCAGCCGGTTAAGCCGGCAAGGGCTGGCGGCGCCGGGAAGGGGCCGGGGAGCCCCTCGCCGCCGCGCTCGGCCGCACGCGCCGGGGGCGACCTTGGTCTCTCCTCCCCGGCTCGGGCAGGGATGAGCGGATCTGCCAGGGAGGCTGCAGCCGGCGCTTGCCATTGTGCCGCCCTGCAATCCGCTCCTTATTATACTTGATTAGCTGCGCTAATCCCCCTGATACCCAAAAATAACAATAGGAGCCGGCGGCGGAGCCGAGTGGATGAGCCAGCGCCGCTTAAGCGCTCAGCAACGGCGCGGGAAAGCCGCTGTCCATCAGGCAGCAGGCGCGGGCGGGAGGCGGGGGGACAAGCCGCGGCGGCGCGGCGCTTCCCCACCGTCCCCCCCCGCCACCGCCACCACCCCCCCGTGCTGCCGCTTCCCGGCACCGCCGGACACAGCAGGGAGCTGCCGGCCACGGAGCCCGCGTGGGAAATTCCCACTGCGTATTTGGAAAAACGATGCTCAACAACAACCGGAGCAAAAGCGGGGCGGAGGGGGGGATCTCCACCCTTGGGAAGGGGCGAAACGCAGCCGGAGAAGCCCCGAGGCCGCTCTGCCTGGCACTGCTGGTGCCGGGGCGGCTGCCAGCCCCGGGAAGGGGGGGGATTCGGCTTCGAAGCAGGCCCCACCTGGGGTTTTCCAAGCGGTGCTCCGGCTCCGGCTGGCCCGGGGCACGCCCCATGTCGAGGTGCTGCTCGAGCACTTGCTGCCGAAACTCCGACACTTGGGACTGGCGGTCCTCCTTCTCCTGGCGCAGCCGGCGCTGCCGCGCCAGCCACTTCTCCTCCTCGTTGGTGCGGTGGATGAGCAGCGCCGTGGCCGCGCTGCTCCCCGGCAGCGGGAACACGCTGTGGTTGGAGATGAGGCTGGGCACCGGGTGGTGGGAGGCCGGCGGCGGGTGCAGCGGGTGCTGCATGGGCTTCGGCGTCGGCAGCACCGAGTCCTTGAGTTTCTCTGGGCGAGGGGAGGAAAGCGGGTGCCGCCGGGTGACGACGCTGCACGCCCGCCGCCGAGACCGTCCCGCTCCCGCCCGCCGCCCGCCGGCGGGACGTTACCTGGTCTGCCGGGCGCCGGCGGCTCCGACGGCTTGCCCCGCTCCTCGGGCTGGTGGCTCCGCAGCCCGTGCAGCTCGGCCACGGGCAGGAAGGGGCCCTCCATGGCTTTCACCATGCTCAGCTCCTTCTCCCGGGCGCGCTCCCTCTGCCGCTCCAGCTCCCGCTCCCGCTCCTTCTCGCGCTCCCGCTCCAGCTCCTTCTCGCGCTCCCGCTCCCGTTCGCGCTCCTTCTCCCGCTCCCGGTCGGCTTCCCGCTCTCGCTCCTTCTCCCGTTCCCGCTCGCGCTCCCGTTCCCTCTGCCGCAGCTCCTCGTCCATCTGCAGCCTGCCGAGAGGAGGCGAAAGCCCGCGGCGGCGGCTCAGCACCCGCGGCGCGGTCCCGGCGCTGCACCGCGCCGCGCCGCGCCGCCCCGCTCACCTCTCGGCGGTCAGGCTGGACATGCGCTCCGACTGCAGGGCCGACAGCGAGGAGTGCGAGAGCTCGGCCGGGTACCGCACGCCCGAGAGGTGCAGGTGCATGGCCGAGGGGTGCAGCGGCGGGAGCGAGCCCGGCGCGGGCAGCGGGTAGAAGGGGGACCGCAGGGCCGAGAGGCAGTACGAGTCGTCCATCCTGCGGAGAAAAGGGCTGCTCAGCCGGGGGGCAGGCGCTGCTCGGGGCGTCCCGCTGCGGGAGACACCCCCCGGCACCGGCACCAGCACCGCGCGACGCCTCCCCGGCTGCAGGCACCACGCCGCCGGCTGAGACCCGGCGCCGCTCGCTTCATGCCAGCAGAGGGGCTCCGAGGCTGAACCAGCGCAGTGCCGGGAAAAGCCCGCTCCTTCCCGCGCCGCCCCTGAAGCTGGCGCGGCGGGGAAGGCAATCGCGTGTCGCCCGCCGGCTCCCACCTGAAGGCCGGGTGCGGGAAGGGGTGATGCGCCAGGTAGCTGGGGTGGTAGTAAGCGGCGGCCGCGGCCGGATCCAGGCCGAGGGGCGGCAGCGAGGAGACGCGGAGCTCCTCGGCCGCGTGGTAGGGCCGGAAGCTGCGCAGGTAGTCCTCCGCGACGGCGCTGGGAGGCACCACGTGGTGAACGGGCCGCTGCAGGCTGCCGCGGGAAGAAGGAAGGGAGTGATGGTGCCGCTCCGTCCCGTCCCGCCCCGTCCCAGCCCGGCACCGCGGAGCTGCCCGAGCCGGCGCGCGGGGCGCCGTGCACGGTGCCGGGCGCTGCAGGGATGCTGCGGTGAGGGCAGGGGACCGCGCGCATCCCCGCGGGGGAGCATCCCGCGCACGGTGCCCGGCACTGCGGGGATGCCGCGGCGAGGGCAGGGGACCGCGCGCGTCCCCGCGGGGGAGCATCCCGCGCACGGTGCCCGGCACTGCGGGGATGCTGCGGCGAGGGTGGGGGACCGTGCGTGTCCCCGCGGGGGAGCATCCCGCGCACGGTGCCCGGCACTGCGGGGATGCCGCGGCGAGGGCGGGGGACCGCGCGTGTCCCCGCGGGGGAGCATCCCGCGCACGGTGCCCGGCGCTGCGGGGATGCCGCGGCGAGGGCGGGGGACCGTGCGTGTCCCCGCGGGGGAGCATCCCGCGCACGGTGCCCGGCACTGCGGGGATGCCGCGGCGAGGGCGGGGGACCGCGCGCGTCCCCGCGGGGGAGCATCCCGCGCACGGTGCCCGGCACTGCGGGGATGCCCCGGCGAGGGCAGGGGACTGCGCACAGCGCCCGGTGGAAAAGCCCGGCCCGGCTCCTGGCGGACTCACTTGAGCGGCGGGAAGCGGGAGTCCGGCACCACGGAGCTGGGGGGCAGCCCGAAGGAGTACGGCGTGCCCAGGAGGTGCGCGGGCACCGCGGGGCCCCCGGCCTTCTCCTGCGGCAGCGGCGGCTCCGAGATGAGGCGCTCGCGGCCGCTGCTGCTGCCGCCGCCTCTCGAGCCCGCGTCCTGCTGCAAGGGCGAAGGCAGAGCGGGGCGTTAGGGCACGGCGCGGACCCGCAGCCCCCCGGGGCAGGCTACCGCGAGTGCCCCGAGCTGAACGGCAGGTTTTTCCAACCCCCCCCCCGAGCATCTCCGCCAGATTCGGGCCAAAGAGCATCGCGAAATGTCCAAAGGAGGCAAAAGCAGGGGCTGCGGCTTTGCATTCAGACACGCAGCGGGTTTCTCCGCTCTGGCGCCGGGAAGCGCTCGCGTCCTCGCTGCCCTCCGGACGGCCGGAGCACCCGTCCTCGCCCGGGCGGGCGCAGGGCCGGCGCGGGAAAGGCTGGCAGCAGGCCCGCGGTTCACCTGCCTGGAGATTCACGGGCAGCTTTGCTCTCCGGCGCTATTAATCACCCAGGGAGGATGCAGACGCCCACGGAGCTTGCAGCGAGCCCCCCTCCGCGGAAAGGCCGGCGTCAGCCCGCCGGGCCTCGCCTGCTTTTCGCCGGGCGGCGAGATGCCATCCGTCACGCCGGGAGGGAGGAAGGCGGCTGCCTCCCGGCGCCGGGATCCGCGAGGAGGGGCTGGGCCCCGCGCGAGGGGCCGACCGCCGGCCTGGCGAAGCCGCGGGGCCGGAGGGGGGGGGCGAGGGAGGAGCTGTCGCTGCGGGCAATTAGGGGACGATCTCCAGCAGCCGGAAGGCAAGGCATGCCCTATTAGGCTTAAAACGGACTATTCTTCATTTCACCGTGTCCTTTCAAAGGCTCCCCCATTACGGGAGAAAAATGGAGAGACTGGTTGCGGCAGCGAAACAGCCGCCGCCGATCCCCGCCGGGCTCCCGGCCGCCCTCCGCCGTCGCGCGGGGCCCGCGCGCCTCCCTCCAAAAAGAGGGGACGAAACCCCGCTTTGAGGAGGGGGACGGAGGCGCGATGCACCAGCCCGGCATCCGGCGCGTTTCGCAAACGGGGCGGGCGAGCCCTCCGGCCGCGCGGTCCGCGCTCGCGGGGCGGCAGGGACGGCGCCAAGGTCACGGCGGCGCGGCGCGGCGCAGAGCGATGCAGCGCGGCACGGCACGGCGCGTTGCACCGCGGCGAGGGCCGTGCGCGCTCCCCCCGCCGCCGCGCACGGGGGGCTCTGCTCTCGTTACCGCCCCCGTCCCGGAGGCTCTGCCAGACAGCAAAACCTGCTTGCTTAACCCCTGCCACGCGCGGGTCGCTCCGGCAGAGGAGGCCGAGGCGCCGGGGGGGCCCGGAGACACCCCGCGCCGGGGGCGCCCGCGCCACCGGGCACCCAGGCATTGCATTCACCCCCCCCCCTTTTTCCGCGGTGCCTTTCATCCCCTCCCTCCCCCTCTCCGCTTTGTGGTTTAATTAGTCTTTCCAAGTGGCATAATCCCTCCGGGAATCTGCTCGTAACATGCAAGCGGAGGAGAACCACTAACGATGCTTCTTAATTAGCAAGCTGCCTCCCGGCCCGCTCGGCTCGGCCCCTCCGGACGGCAGCCCGGGAACGCGGGGGCGCGAGGAGCCGGGCGCCAGCGGCCCCCGCTGCGCCCCGCGTCCCGGCGGGCCTCACCTGCCTGCCCTCGCTCCTCCAGACGCCGTTGACCGTCTTGGTGGGGGCGATGGTGACGACGGGCGGCGTGCTGGGCACGCTGTGCCCCGCCGGCGGCACGATGATGGGGCCCATGGGGCCGCGCTTGGGCGTGCTGGCCGGCGAGCTGTGGTTCGTGGCGGGCGACGAGACCGGCGACGACTCGCTGCTTATCGAGGACGACCCTGGGAAGAGGGAGACGTCGGGCCGTCAGCGAGCGCCGCGACCCATCCCGGCACGCGGACCGAGCCGGGTCGGAGCCCTCCCGGCGGTGCCGAGGCGCTTCGCCGGGCGCAATCTGCAGCCCGAGCCGCCCCGAGCCGACGGCGTTAGCAGATCGATACCCTCGCAACGAGCCGGGCAATTAATGAAGCTGAAGCCTTACTTCAGAACCTTAATTTGGCTGCGTGGCGTTAAACGGGCGGGTCTGCGATCGTTATAATTAACTGGCGGTATTCAGCCAGGAGTTAGTCAATGAAACTAATCTGGATCGGAGGCGACGGGAGGCGCAGCGCGGCCGTGTCACCTTTGTTTCCTGACCTCCCGCTTCCCGCTCGGCGAGAGCAGATTAGCAGCCGAGGCTGACAGGCAAATGTAATTAACAGCTGAGACCCTGAAGGAGGCGGGGGGAAAAAAAGGATGTCCCAAAAAAAACATGCATATATATCCAGAATCGCCTACGGACAGACCTGGGCAGGGTGTGAGGCTGAAGCCCCCCATCGCGGCGTCGGGGGTTTCTTTGTGCCTTCCTCCGCCCCGGCGCGCGGAGGGAGGCAGAGCCGGGTCCAGCCCGCGGGATTTCTCCCGGGAAGCTCCGGGCAATGCCGGGAAGCGGGCGGAAGCAACGCCTCCGTCCTTCCCCCGGACCGGTCCGCGCGGGCGAAGCGCCCGGCGCACCGCAAAGCCGGGGGGAAAGCCCCCAGACCCGGCCTCCGGCTGGGACCGGGGCCGGGAGCGAGCTCTGCGCCCGCTGGCACCCACGCGCTCCGCTCCGCGCGGCTCCCGTTAAATCGCCGGTTGAAGAGCGAGGCCGGGGAGCCGAGCCGGGCGGCAGGGAAGGGGCGAGCAGGAGGGGAGGACGGGCTTCTGCACCCCGCGCTCTGCCGGGGCTTTCGCTCGGGGCATTCGGACTGCGCCGGCTGAACCGAATTTCTGAGCTGCGCCCCCGAGACACGAAGCCGGGGATGGACGTTAGCCGGCAAAACGGCGGGGAGAGCGCGCGAGGAAAGGAGGAAAAAAAACATATATATATATATATGTATATGCACGCCCTGTGCCGGCTTTGCAGCCGGGGAGCCGGCGAGCCCCGGCAGCCCGCGGGCGCCGCGGCTCGGCGTGCCGGGATCTCGGCGGCCGGCCGGCCTTACCTCGGGGCTCCTCGGCCTGCTTGGCGAGCTTGCGGAGGGCGGCGGCGAAGCTCGACGAAGGTGCAGCCTGGACGGACAAAGTGCTGTTGGCGGCGGGACTGCCATTGGGGACGAGGGAGCCGTTGAGCGGCGAGGGGGTGAGGGGGCTGACGGTGGCCGTGGTGCGCGTGGCGGTGGAGAGCATTCCTAGGGAAGGTGACTTTGACTCATGGCTCATGCCTGCGAACAAGGAGAACAGCCCACGTCAGCGGGACGCTCGGCCGAGGAAGCCTCTCCCCCCCCCCTCCACCACCTCCACCTCCACCCCCACCGCCCCGGGGCGCTCTGCTCCTTCCCACGGAGCCCTCGCTTTGGGCACGCAAAACGGACGGACGGACAGGCGGACGGGCGGACGGACGGACGGGGGCAGCCCCCTCGCCGGCCGCCAGCGCCCCGGCCGGGAGCGGCCCCGGGGAGGAGGGCAACGCGGAGGGCGGAGCGGCCCTCCGGCCTGCAGCCGGAAATCCGCGGGGAAGCAGGGAAAACCAGCAGGGAAGAATTTGGCCGCGCGCCTGCTTCCCCCGAATCCCACCGCCCCCCCTCCCCCCAGCCCCACTCCGCGCGCGGCGCAAAGCACCCGGAGCGTGCAAACCGGGAAGCAAGCAAGCAAGCAAGCAAGCAAGCAAGCAGCGGGGCGCGAGCGCCCCGGCAGCCCCCGCCGCCCCCTCCCCGGCGCCGCTGCCCTCTCCCCGCGCGCCCCGGAGCGCTTACGGGCGCGGGAGCCGGCGGCGGAGCGCGGGAAGAGCGCGGGGGCCGAGCGCGCCGGGGAGCCCCCTCCTTCCCGGCGAGCGCCGGCGGCTTATCTAACAAAGCAACAGCGCCCGGGCGCTCCTCGCCTGCGGAAAACGAGCCGACGCTCCCGGCCTAACAGCTGCCGCCAGCGTCACATGGCCCCAGCTGATCCGTAATATCCAGAGCCGCTCGCAGGGAGCAGGGGGGTTGTCGGCGCCGCGCACAGCGCCAGCCCCTGCCGAGCAGGGCGGCCGGCACCGCGGGGGAGGCGCTGGGGGCATCCCCGGCGCCGGGGCGGTCCTCGAGGTGCTGCTGGAGGTGACCGGGGGTGGGGAGGGGGGAGCCAGCCCCCCCCCCTTCCCCGCGTGGCGCTGCTGAACCCCAAGTCCTCACCGTTGCACCCCCAAATCCTCAGCGTTGCACCCTTGAATCCTCACCACTGCTTCCCCAAATCGCCACCGCTGCACCCCAGATCGTCACCGCTGCAACCCTGGATCGCCCCCATCGCACCCCAGACCCCCACTGTTCAATTCGCGCTGCTACATCTCCAGATCCCCACTACTGCACCCCCAGACCCCCCACCGCTGCACCCCGAACCCTCACCATCACACCCCCGACCCCCACCGCTGCACCCCGAGCCCGGGGGCCCTGCAGGGCACCGTGTCCCCTGCACCCAGGGGCGCCGGGCTGCGGCTGCCCCCCGCGCCGCGCTGGGGTGCCCATGCCCCCCACCCCCGGCCGTCCCAGCCACGCACTCCAGGGCTCTCCACCTCCGAAAACGGCAACTGCTGATGTCAGGGCCCTTAAAATAGACTTCCAAATGAGCAGCTTCATTAACGGCGGGCTAAAATTAGCCCTTCTCCAGGGTGGGCAGGCGAGCAGGGGCCCCGCCAGCTCGGGGCGGGCTGGGGGGCTGAGCCGGGGGGCTGCCCCACGCGGGCCGTGGCCGCCCGGGAGCCGCTTCTCCACTGCCCCGCGATGGGGGAGGCAGGTTTGGGGGGGAGGGGGGGGGTCATCGTGCCTCGGGGGCGACCCGCCGCGGCAGAGCCCCGGCCAACTCCTCACCGGCTCCGGCGAGCGCGTCGGCAGCCCCGCGCTCCGAGCAGAGCCGGCGGCCAGCGCCGCTCGGCATCGATTAATCTTTGCCCCCCGGGCTCGGGGGAGGCGCGGTGGCGGCCGGCCCCTCTGCCCCCATTACACACGCGTTTATTAACTCCGCCGCTCCCGGCCGTCGACCGCCGGCAATGCCTCGGTACGGGAGCAAGAAACGCTTGGGAATGGGCACACGCTGCCCCCCGGCAGCAGGCTCGCCTTGCCGGCTGCAGGCTCGCCCAAGGCCTTGCACGCTCGCGCGCAGGTCTGCATGCTCGTGCATGGACTTGCACGCTCACGCACGGGCTTGCACGCTCGCACGCTCTCCCCGGGGGAGCCGGGCGAGCAAGGAAGAGCCCGGAGGCAGCCCGCCCGCACCGACGCGCGCGTGCGCACGCACACACCGCCGCCGCGGCACATGATGCTCAGCAGATCTCCGCGGCCCGAAACGCCTCATAATAAATTCATTATTTCAGCCGCCTTCAGCGTGTTCCACGCTCGCTTGCAAAGCAGCAATTTTCCCCCAGTGCTGCGCTGGAGGGGAAAGGCAGCGCGGGGAGGAGAGACGCCGCCCGGGAGGAAAACCCCTCCCCGGGACGCGGCGGGCGGGCGAGGCGACGGCGCGGGCAGAGCTCCTGCCGCGTTTAATCTTTGGGAATTGCCGCTCGCTCGGCCGCTGCCCCGGCCGCGGGCGCCGGGCTGGCGCGGGGCAGAGGGCCGGGAGAGCCCCGAGCCCCCGGGGCGGGGATGGGCCGCCCGGCGCTGCTCCCCGTCCGCAGGCTGGGGCGCGCGACACATGCGCCGAGCGCGCCGGGCCCCCGCGCCGCCCCGCGGCCCCGAACCAGTTCTGCAACTCCCCCCCCGGCGGCCGCCGGATCCCAAGCCGCGGCGGGGCGATAAAATCAGCGCTCCGCCTGGGCTCAGGTCTGCGCGGCGCCGCTCAGCCCACCCCTCCAACGGCGCTGGTGTCCGTCTGTCCGGGCTCCCTGGGGCCCCTGCTCCCCGGACGGGGCGCCCGGCCCAGTCGGCTATGGGGAAACTGAGGCACACTGCAATGCACAGCCTGGCCGGCGCTGAGCTGCGCCAGCCTCCGGAGCCCCGGGAGCCAGGACGCCCGGGTCCCCGTGCCGCCGGAGCTCCCGGAGGCGCCGCTCAGCGCCCTCCAAAGCCGGGGCCTCTCTCCGCCCGGCGGGCGAGAAGGCACCGCGGCGAGCGCCGTCGGCACAGCCCAGCCCTCCAGCACGGCGAGCGAGGGGCTTCTCCAGCCCCTCTCCAGCGGGGCTTCTCCCACGGAAAACGTCCCCGGCTGAAGCTTTGCACCGGGCCGCGCGCGGTGCCGCCCTTGCCTGGGAGCGCCCCGGTTTGCAAACGGGGAGAGGCGGCCGCCCTCGCCCAGCTCCCGCGGGCGCCGCCGGGCCGGGGACGCCAGCCGGCCCGCGTCGAGGTGGGGCCGCCGCGCGCCCCGGCCCCGCCGCCGCGCCTCCCCTGCCGCCGGCTGGTTTTTCCCGGCGGGCAGATCCGGGCTGAAAAACAGGTCGAGTTTGCACCCCGGCAGCAACGCGGGGTCACGTCAGCAGCCCGGATGGCCTCGCCCGGGCAGGCGAGCCGCCGGACGCGGCGTTTCCACCGGGAAACGGGCCAGGGCGGCTCGCGGCTCCGGCTGCGGGGAGCCCCCGGCACGCGCCGGGAGCTCGGGCAACGCAACCGCAGCCCCCGAGACCCGGCGCCCGGCGGGGGCCGCGAGCCGGCGCTCTTTGGGCACCGGGAGGCTCCTCCGCAGCGAGAGCCTGGACCCCGCGGCCGGCGGGATGCACGTGCCAGCAGCAGCCACCCGGCGCCGCGAGGAAGAGGAAGGACGAGGCGGCGACGATGCCTCCGCGGGTGGGAAGGGGCTCGGGGCAGGAAGCCCGGTCCGAGGCGCGGGGCGAGCGGGGAAACCGCCGGCGCGCGAAGGGGTTAAGGCCCCGGCGGCCCTCGCTGGCTTTTGTTCTGCTGCGCTGCCTCTTAACCCCGGGCTGCGGCGATACTTCCTCCCCTTCCACCGCCCCTGCTCCCAATCTGGAGCCGGCATCCAGCTGCAGCCTCTCCGCCGGCGAACAGCTGCTTTGCATAGATTTTCAATGCTAATTGCGTCGCTTTGTGGAGCGCCGGCGCTGCCTCAACGCGGCCGCCGGCGCCGAGCCCGCGCCGAGGCCAGGCAGGCGGCGAGGGGCCGCGCGGGCCCCCGGCTGCCCCCCGGGGCCGCCGCCCGAGCCGGGGCAGGGTGGGGGGCGCGGGCACGGGGTGGCGCGAGCCCCCCGGGGCCGCGCGGAGGGGTTCGGCGAGCCGGCGCGGGATGCCGGGCACACCGGAGCGGCCTCCGTGGCACCGCCTGCCCGCCACGAATACTAATTTCCAAAGCGGGGGACGCCGAATTCCCGAGGGAGGAACACTCGTTTCCAAAGCAGGGAACGCTCGCTTCGGGACCCAACGCCCCGGGCAGGGGCCGGCGGCAGCGGGCGCCTCCTCTGCCCGCCCCGCTCGCCACGGCGTCCCGCCGAGCCGCCGCGCGCCCGCGTTAAAACAGCTCTGCGGCACCTACAACGCGCTCCATTAATTAATTAATCGATCGATTGGAGCCCGCGCTCCTGCCTTCCTCCCGGCCGCGCGCTCCCCGGCACACGGCGGTTTCCTAACGAGCTGCCACGGAGGGGCCTTTCCCTGCGGCGCGGCGCGGCGCGGCACGAGGCTCTCGCTCCCGCTGCCAGCAGAGTCGCCGCCGCTCGCTCTCACCCGGAAAGCGGCTCCGCGGCCCCCGCTTCCCGCGCCGGCCGGGAGGTCTGCGCGTGCCGAGCTCGCGCAAAGCCTGGGCATCGCCGGCGCCCTCCCGGCCTGGCGCGGCCGCGCGCCGGGAGCAGATGGAGCGAACGCCCGCGGGGGGGAGGAATCGAGGGGGCCACGTGCAGCGCGGGTGCAGCGCGGGCGCAGCGCGGGTGCAGCGTGGGCGCCGCGTGTCCCCTGCGCCGTGGCCGGCCCGCTTCCCGGAGACGCGGGCGACAGACACGGGCCCCCCTTGGCTCCCAGCACCCCGAGGCGGACGCCCTCACGGACAGCGCTCGGCCGCTTCGGGGAGAAACCCAGCCCTGCTTTTGGGAAGAGCGGGGTGCCCGCGCCTGCCCCCTGCACTACGGGCTACAGGAGGTGTGCGGGTGGCAGCCGGCATCACGCAGCGCCGCTGGGTGCCGTGGGGGGCAGCCGGGCACCGTGGGGTGCAGCAGCTGGGCACCGTGGGGTGCAGCCAGCATGGCACAGTGCAGCTGGGCACAGCAAGGTGCAGCTGGGCACCGTGGGGTGCAGCAGCTGAGCACCACGGGGTGCAGCCAGCATGGCACAGTGCACCCGGGCACAGCAAGGTGCAGCTGGGCACCGTGGGGTGCAGCCAGGCACCGTGGGGTGCAGCAGCTGAGCACCGTGGGGTGCAGCCAGCATGGCATGGTGCAGCCAGGCACCACGGGGTGCAGCAGCTGAGCACCACGGGGTGCAGCCAGCATGGCATGGTGCAGCTGGGCACCGTGGGGTGCAGCCGGGCACCGCGGGCACAGCCGGGCGCCGCACCGCACCGCCGAGCGTCTCACAGGCGGGAGCCGGGCCCGGCCCCGCACCGCCGCTCCGCTCCGCCGGCCCGGCCGCCGGCGTGCCCGCGCCCCCGGCGCCGCCGCGGGAACCGCAGGCTCTGCCGCCAGCCGCACATTGTTCTCGGCGCGAGAAAACCCCCCTGCCCGGCAGATGGCAGGTATAACAAAGCAGCTTGCTGTGGCCAAGCCAATTATTTATCTAATTATGATTTACCACTTAACCACATGATCTTTCTGCAGAGTTGTGGGCAATTAAAACCAGGGTGATTATGTGGATTATGCAAATCGGCTGGAGCAGAGCGAATAAAATTGGAGATCAGACTTCCGCGCAGGCTGGATCTTGCCGAGGGCAGGGCTCCGCGGGGCAGGAGGGGAGGGAAGGGGCTCGGCGGGCTGCCCCAGAGCCCGGGCAGCGGCCCCGTGCGGCGGGGACGCCCCGGGAGCCGCTGCCTGCCCCCTGCGCCGCGCCGGCGACGCTCACACGGTAACAGCTCCTGCCCTAGCAAAGGTCACGGGCAACCCCTCTCCAGCCGGGCGGCGCGGACGGCGCCGGGGCTGCCCGCCGTCGGCCGGAGCCGTGCCCGCCGCGAGCGGCCCCCGGCCCCTCGCGCGCCCCGCCGCTCCATCGGTTCTGCCGTAATGTGTTTTATGAACACGCAGATGGTACGGCATGGGCCAGAGGGAAGGTTTTACCTTGGGATAAGAAATTAACACTGGCAAATAGCAAATTTACTGCATGTATTTTCATTTTCCTAATACCAGCGCCATCTGCTAGCAATTGGTGCCCCACATCACCAGCTTTTCATTTACACACGGAGAACAGGATGCTGCTGAGGTCTTGGCAAGAGGGGGTTAGACCCTGGGCTGCAGCTTGCTCCTCACCCTGGTGTCACCATGGCCCGGGCACGCGCCGTTCCGGCCGTGGATCCCCGCGACAGGCTGCGCTCAGCCCCTTGCACCACGCTGCCCGGCGTGCACCATCGCCCCGGCACGCACCGCCCCCCCCGCCGGGTCTCATCCTTCCCTTGCATGAAATCGCCTGAAAAACAGCCCCGAGGCGCAGCAAGGAGGGCCCGGAGCAGCAGCAGAGTCTCGCTTTGCAGCGGGACCCGCGCAGCCCGCGGCGGGCAGAGGCGCCCGCCCGTCCGGCGGCGGGCTCCGCGAAAGCCGCGCGCGGCGCCTCCGACCCTTCCTCGCGTCAATGCACAGTCGGCGTTTTGCATTGCAAATTCGGCGGAGGAAGAAGTCTCAGGCTGAGGCCTCCATCTGGCAGCCCTGCCGGCTCCCGGCTGCGAGCAGCCCCGGCCAAGGCGCCGCCGCCGTCCTGGGCGCGGAGCGGGCGGCGAAGGATCCGGGCGTCCTCGAGCCGCCGGAGCCCGTGGCGCTCCGCGGGGCGCGACGGCAGGCGCTGCCCAGAGCCCGGCCGGCTCCCGGAGCAGCTGCGGCTCTTGGCCGCCGCCGCAGCGGGCGGGCGGGCAGCTGGTGCCGAGCCTCTCCTGGAGAGCTCTCCAAAACCAGATGGGGAGGCCGCGATCCTCCCAGGGCTGCAAGCCCCAAGCGCTGGCGGCGGCCGCCCGAGGGGGCTTTGGAGGAAGGGCCGCCCTGCGAAGCGCGGCGGGAGCGCGACGGCTCCGGCGCGTTCCCTATCCCGCCCGGCCGCGACCCGCTCCGGGTCTCGCCGCGCTCTCCGCGTGCAGGGAAGGCGGGGGGGGGGCTCTCCCTGCAGCCCAGCCTGCGCCCCTGCGTGCGCAGCTTCTCCCCCCCCTCCCCTTTTTTTTTTCCTTGCCTACAGTAATCCTCAGCCTTTGGAGCAAATTATTAAAATTCACTTATATTAATCTGCCTGCTGGAATTAATTGAATTTTTACGCTTGGCAAATGTCACCGCGCGCGGGTTGGTGGCCGGCGGGTGCAGCCCGGGCACCGCGAGCCCCACGGCTTTGCCCCACGGGAGGCAGCAGCCTCGGCGGGCTCCGGGCGCCCGCGCACCTCGTGCCACGGCCCTGCCCTCCGTGGGCGCCCGGGCACTAACCGCCCGCCGACCCCCCCGGCTCCCGGTGCCTCGGGACTCGCGCTAACAGCGGAGCCGGCACCACGCGGCAGCCGACCCGGGACAAACTCGGGAGGCGCCGGCGGCGGCTTTTGGGAGGCCGCGAGGACCCGCGTGTGCAGCTACGCGCCGTTCTCAGCCAGGACGGGGCGGGGAGCGCGCTCCGGTCCGCGCCCTGCATCGGTGCCCTGCCGCTGTGCCGAGGGACGCAGCAGCGCGCGGCTCTGCCCGGGGGCTGCACCGCGCCTGGCGGGCTGCACCGGGCCCTGGGGCGGGGGGGGGGGATGCACCGCGTCCCGGCAGGCTGCACCGGGCCCTGGGAGGGGGCTGCACTGTGTCCCAGGGGGGAGGCACCGCGTCCTAGAGGGGCTGCGCCGTGCCCCAGGGGGGCTGCACCGTGCCCCTGGGGGGAGGCACTGCGTCGCAGGGGGGGGCTGCACCACGTCCCAGCGAGCTGCGCCGTGCCCCAGGGGGGCTGCACCGTGCCCCAGGGGGGAGGCACTGCGTCCCGGGGGGGGCTGCACCACGTCCCAGCGAGCTGCGCCGTGCCCCAGGGGGGCTGCACCGTGCCCAGGGGGGAGGCACTGCGTCCCGGGGGGGGCTGCACCACGTCCCAGCGAGCTGCGCCGTGCCCCAGGGGGGCTGCACCGTGCCCCAGGGGGGAGGCACTGCGTCCCAGGGGGGGCTGCACCACGTCCCAGCGAGCTGCGCCGTGCCCCAGGGGGGCTGCACCGTGCCCCTGGGGGGAGGCACTGCGTCCCGGGGGGGGCTGCACACGTCCAGCGAGCTGCGCCGTGCCCCAGGGGGGCTGCACCGTGCCCCTGGGGGGAGGCACTGCGTCCCGGGGGGGGCTGCACCACGTCCCAGCGAGCTGCGCCGTGCCCCAGGGGGGCTGCGCCGTGCCCCCAAGCCCCAGCACGCGCGCCCAGGCCGCGAGACGACAGGCTGCGCTCCGCTCCGCTCGCCTCCCCCCCTTCCCTCCACGCTCCTTGAAAAACTGCCGAAGCGTCTAACTCGCCCGCCTGGAGGGACGCGGGGAAGAGCCCCTGTCTGGCAGGGCACCGAGCCCCGCAGACAACGGCGGGACGAGCCCTTCGGCGAGGGGGAAGGGTCCGGCCGACCCCCCCCCCCCACCGCCGCCGCCGCCGCCCCCCGCCCGGGCCGCCCCGGCAGCCCCCAGCACCCGGGGCGCCCTGCCCGGCCCTGGCGAGCCGGCGGCTCCCGGCCGCGCGGGGACCCCGCGCCGGGGCAGGCGCCGCGCAAACTTGACTCCCGCTCAGCCTCCCTCCCGCCGCTCGCCTGGGATTATCATAAATTAAGACGTAATTACTCCATGGAAATTTACAGCACAAAGATGCGGCGCTAACAAGTGTGTTTCGCAGCAAGTGGGAGACGCACAAAGCGCCGTTGTCTGGCGGGCACAAAAAATCCTCCCCCCCCCCCCCGCCCCAAGGCAGCGCGTCGTCCGTCCGTCCGTCCGCGGGCTCCCGGAGCGGGACGGGCGCGCTCGCTCCCGCCGCTCTCCTCCCGCCACGCGGGCCGGGCAGCGCTCGCCCAGGGCCTCCGGCTTTTCATCCGCGGCTTCCGTCGCCTTCCGAGAGGGGAGCGCGGCGCTGGAGCTGTCAGCACGGGGCGCCCCCCCCTTCCTCCTCCTCCTCCTCCTCCTCCTCGCCCGCCTCTCGCCGCCGGCGCGCGCCCCGCGCCGGTGCTGCCTGCCACGCTCCTGCAGCTGTCACACGCATTAAAAATAATAATCAATGTGGAAAAACAACAACACAGCGCGAAAAAATTTCAGGCGGCTAAAACAAATACAGCAATAAAGGAGCCGGAATCCTCGAAAAGCTATCTGTGCAATTAAGCAGTTTTCTGCTGTACGCCGATAATCACCTAATTATACTATTAATGACAGTCAACCTGCTCGGAAATAAAAGGACATTCTTCCATAACAGGATGCCAGCTGTTTGTTACAGATGTCAAACATCTTTAAAGCATTATTATTAAAAGAAGGGGGGAAGGAAAGGGGAAAAAACAAAAAAGACCCTATAAGCAGAAGCGCAGCCGCCTTCTCCATCCTTGCAAAAAATAACACATGGCAGAAGCGTTCCCGGGCAGAGCGAGGGGGTGCGCGGAGGGGGGGGGGAGCAGCACCCCGCTCGCGTTTTAACTGCGCTTTTAATTCCTGCCAATTAAATAACGCGCTGGAGACGAGGGATGGTTTCTCCTGCGGGATGATGCATCTCCTGGTGACTCAGGCGCTGCCGCCGCCGCCGTCCCCTCCCCGCGTGGAGAGAAGCCGTAAAACCCGCCGCGGCCGCGAGCGAGCGAGCGAGCGCCCGCCCGCGCTGCCCTCCGCGCGGCAGACGGACGCTCGGGATGCTATCCCGGCCGGTGGTTCTTTGAAGCAGGGAGGGTCCTTCGACGTTCGGGTAGAGCCAAGGCGTCATGAACACCCGGCTTCGGCTTTTGACGCGAGGCAGCTGCATTTATTAACCGGAGCGTTGAGGAAATAAAATAATAATAAAATAATAATAATAATAATATGGGGCGGAAGGAGGGGGGGGGCAAACTGAGGGACAGGAAGCAGGGGGGGAGCAGGCACCGTGAATACAGGCAGCAGCCGCTGCCCCTGCGACGGGTCCCAGCCGGGAAAACCCCTGGAAAGGGATTGCACTGAGGCCGGTCAGCCCTCAATGACAGGTCCCAACTGGGAAAACCCCTGGGAAAGGGATGCACTGAGGCCGGTCAGCCCTCAATGACAGGTCCCAACTGGGAAAACCCCTGGGAAAGGGATGCACTGAGGCTGGCTGGCCCCCAGTGACAGGTCCCAGCCAGGAAAATCCCTGGGAAAGGGATGCACTGAGGCCGGTCAGCCCCCGGTGACAGGTCCCAACCAGCAAAACCCTTGGGAAAGAGATGCTTGGAGGCCGGTCAGCTCCCAACAACGAGTCCCAGCTGGGAAAACCCCTGGGAAAGGGATGCACTGAGGCCAGCCGGCCCCCAGTGACGGGTCCCAGCCGGGAAAACCGCCGGAGAAGGGATGCTCGGAGGCCGGTCAGCCCCCAACAACGGGTCCCAGCCGGGAAAACCCCTGGGAAAGGGATGCTCGGAGGCCAGCCGGCCCCGGCGAAGGCCCCTGCCGGCCACGGCGCCCCTGCCCCGGCGCAGCCCGCGCCCGCTGCCTCGCTCCCTCTTCCCCTCCCTCCTCCCCTCTTTCCTTTCTCTCCTTCCTTTCTTCCCCTTGTCAAATAATCACAGGGAAGCTAGCAAGTGGTTGACATGGTTGCCATGACGACCGAATTTAGGACTGGCGAGGGGGGGAGAGGAGGAGGAGGAGGAGGATGGCGGGGCTGGGAGAGGAAGGAAGGAAGGAAGGAGGAGTTTCCGGGGACGGATCCTGCCGGGAGCGGGCGGGCAGCGCCCAGAGACCCCCGCGGCATCGCCCGGTGCCCCGGCATCGCCCGGCGCTGCTGCAGCGGGCGCCGTTCCCGGGAGCTCCCGCGCTCCCCCTGCCCCGGGAAAGGGCCGCGGCGGAGCCGAGCCCCGCGGGTGACTCAGGCGCCGCCGCCTCACCCAGGCGCCTCCCTCTGCTTTGATCCTCGAGCTAAATATGTCCGGGACGGCTTAAAAATAGGAGCCGGTGAGAAAGGGCCTGAGTCAGCAGCCGCCATCGCGGCACGGCCGTGGCGCTCGCCCCGGCAGCGCTTCAGCGGGTTTTACCGCCCGCCGGCGCCCTTCGCGCCGCGCGTCCCACGGCATCTCCCCTTTCCATCGAGGCCGAGGTGCTCCGGCGCCCGGGGGTGAAGCACGGTCCCGCCGGCGGGACCCTCGGGGGGGGAGGGGGGCGGCTCCGGCCGAGCCGTGCATCCCGCTACGCCTCCGGGAAGCCGGCCGGGTCCCATTGCAGGCGGGTGACACCCGTTTTGCAGCTCCCGCACCCCACGGACGGAGCTTAGCAGGATGCACGGGAGGAAGGCGAACTGGCGGGTCCGGGGGAACCGAGCCCGTCCCGGTGCCGACCGGAGGACGCTGCTCCGGTGCCGAGCCGGTAACCGTCTCGCGGAGGCGGCCGCTGGCCCGGCGACCCAAGGGAGGAGCAGAAGGGCACCGAGGAGCACGCGCGGACCACGCACCAGCGGTCCAGCCCCGCAACAGGGCTCGCGGACACCGGGCCCGACCCGCGAGGGCGCGGAGCGGGCACGCGGCCGGGAAGAGCCCCGGACGGCGCCGGTCCCCGGCGGCGCTTGTGCCGCTGCCTCGCCGCCCTCGCGGGCCCAGCCGGGGAAGGTCGAAACCTCCGTCCGCCCTGACCCTACCTGTGCGACCAGCCTCTCCCGACGCCTCCAGCAGCTGCGAGCGGTCGCGCGCAGCGACTTCCCTGTTCGACAGCACCTCGAACAGTCCGCACATAATTTTCCTTAATTGCTCCAAATCTCACAGGCTGACACTTCAACGCTCCTCTCCTGTCTCTCTCTTTTCTCCTCCCCCCCCCTTCTTTTCTTTTTTTCCTTTTTTTTTTTTTTTTTTTTGAGGCTGCCTGGAAAGAAAATAGACCACCTGACGGATGCTCAGAGCGGGCCGCGCCGGGGGGAGGGGAGCGGGTCTCCGCGTGCTTTAGCGGCGCTAGCTGCGACTTCCTGGCACAGCCCCCCTTCCCCAGCTGCAGCATATCTACGGAGAGATATTAAATGCTGGTTGGTTTTACAAGGTGCAGGAATTAGTGCATTAGCAATTACAGTAAAACCGAGAAGTTTCACGCAACAGGAGACGCCATCAGTAAACACTGCTTGATTGGAGCGTGTTGAATACAGAAAAAAAAGGGGGGGGGGGGGAAATATCTCCTTGTATCTGCAGAGCCCTTCTAGGAGTCCCTGCCTGGATTTACCCACCACCAGCAGCCGAAAAAAGCCCCCGGAGAGCGCGGCGCGACTGTGCAGTCGTTATTGATTTCCATTTTAGGCAGCGGAAAAAACAGACCCAAGCGAGAAACGGGAAAGGGGTTTGCGGCGCGGAGGGAGGCCGCCGAGGAGGGGCGCGAGCCCCCGCACGGCGCGGGGCGGCGGCCGCGCGGGTCGCCCCACGCCCCCCGTGGGGCCGAGGGAGCCCTTCGCGGGGGGGCCGAGCAGCGCGGCCGCCCGCCCCCCAGCCCGCTCCCCCCAACCGACCGCGGCGCGCAGAAACCCGCTTCCTGAGCCAAACCACCTTTCCCCGTCGCACGGCCGAGGCAGCGCGCCCGGAAAAGCACCCTGGCCGGGGTGGGGGTGGGGGACCCCACGGGGGGTGGGCTGGGGTGGGGTGCGGGCCCCCCCCCCCGCCTTCGCCCGCTGCCGCGACCCCCCAGCCTCGCTGGCAGCCGAGGAGCCTCCGCACGGCAGCCGGCGGCGAAGCAAAAGTTTGGTGGCCAAAGTGGCGAGCGGGGCGGGGGGGGGGCGGGCGAAGGGAAGGGGGGCGGCACACGGCCCCGCTGCCCCCCACCCCCGGCACAGGGTATAGCGCTATGGCCCCCCCTCCCCGGATCAACACGCCAGCAGAAGCCGTCCCAGCCGGGCGCGCTGCTCCCCCCACACCTCGGTGTGGCTGGGGGCGGGGGGGGGGCCCAGCACTCGTGGAAAGCAGCGGGGAAGGAGGGAAAAAGAGGAGAAAGAGAAAAATAAAACCAAAACCAACCGGGAGAGCCTCGCAGTCGCCGCCCGCTACGCGATCGCGGCTCGCCGAGCCACGAAACGATATTCGGTACCCGGAGAAAGTAACTTCACACCACGCTGCTTCATCCCCCTTCCCTCACTCCAGCGCCGCTCGCTGTTAAATAAAACACGGCACGGCCCGGCCCGGCACGGCCCGGCACGACCCGGCCCCGGGCAGACAAAGGAGCGGCCGCGGCCCCCGACGGCCCCGGCGCGGCCCCGGCGCGGCCCCGGGCAGCCCGGCGAGCCCGCGCACCGCCTTACCTGGTAAGTAATAGAGAGGCGGTTTCAACCCAAACATGATTTATGTTACAGTTCCATTGCGGCGAGAAAAAGCCGAGGTGAAGAGGATGTGTCAGGAAGCGCCAAAAAAAAAAAAAAAAAAAAAAAAAATCAGCAACAAGCCCCACGGAGGGGGTTGGAAAAATAAAGCAGAGGAGAAAAAAAAATAACATGAATCGGAGAGGAGGAGGAGGAGGAGGAGGGGAAAAAATAAAAAAAAAAAAAAAAAAAAAAAGAGGCAGGCGGAGGAGGGGGCCGGTCCCCGGCGGCTCCGGGCGCAGGCTGTCACCTGCGGCTCGGGCGCGCTCCCCCGCGCAGCTGCCGAGCCGAGCCGAGCCGAGCCGAGCCGAGCCGAGCCGCGGCACCTCAGCGGGCAGCGGCGGCGGGGAAGCGCCCCCGGGCCGCCGCCGCCGCGCCCCGCCCGGCGCCCATGCGGGGCCGCCGCTTTGGGCCGGGCCGGGCCGGGCCGGGCCGGGCCGTGCTGGGGCGGGGAGGGGGGGGCCCGGCCCGCTCCCCCCGCGGCGGCAGAGCGTGAGGCTGCGACCGGGCAGGCGGCAGCAGGAGACGGACTAGCCCCTCGATCAATTTTCATGCAAGAATCATTATCGGTAAATTGGAAATCTGGCTACTTGACAGCAGATTTGTCTCCCCTAATGAAAGGGAGAGGGTAGGAAACCATCAGGCATCTGCTCATCGCGGCAGCGTCCCCCGCGCGTCGGCGCTGCCCTCGCTCCTCCGCTCTCCAACGCGCGTCTCCCGCTCGCGGCCGCCGCTTTTATTTTGGGGAGGGGGCGGCGGGGCGAGCGGCGCCGCACACAGCCTCGCCTTGCAAACACCCTCCGTCCCCCGAAAAGCCCCACTCCTCCTCCTCCTCCTCCTCGCCACCCGGATCCAACCCTCCTCCTCTCGCACACGCACGGTTTATTTATTTATTTTTCCTCCCCCTCTGGATGCAGAGGCCGTTTCCAAACAGCTGCTCATCGGGGTGTGTTTTGGGGACGAGGGGGCAGAATAAAAATTAAAAAATATATAAAAAAATCAAGCCCTCCGGTCACTTAGAGGTAAAAAAAAAAAGAATTACAAAAATGTAAGAAATAAAGCAACTTTCTTGCGCGCCGGGGGCTGCGTGTCCGCCCGGCTCCTTCACAAAAGGCGGCGGGAGCAGGGGGCCGCCGTGCCCGGAGCCCCCCCGCGAGCCCCGCGGCGGCGGTAATCGAGCGCCCGATACGATCTCACGCGTTCCCTCTCCGCGATGCATTATCGGATCCGGGGAGACATGCTTGCAGGCAGACAGGGCTAATAAATGCTATTACGGGGAGAGGAGGGAGAGCGGAGATCCTGGCTGCACCATAGTAACGAGGGCCCGGCTTAATTTGCTTTAAGCAAACGATCAGCCAACACGGGAGGCGGGCGGGGGGGGTACAAAGCACGCGTGTGCGCGTGCACGCCCTGTACGTGTGCAAGCGTGTGCACGCCCACGTGTGCGGGTGCGTGCGCTCGGCGTGCCCCCCCACGCCCCCCCACCCCGCCGCCGGCCCTCTCTTCCCGAACCGCCGGCGAAGTTCGCGCAGGCCGCGCGCTATCTCCACCCGGCAAGACGCGGCCACATCCTGTTCGGTAACGACCGGCCCTCCGGCGCAGCCCAACGCCGCCCCCGGGGCTCTCGGAGCCTGGCTTTGCGGGGGGGTGGGGGGGTGCGGCGGTGCGGGGTCCCCCGTGCGCCGTGCCGTGCCGTGCCAGGCCGTGCCGCCGCGGCCCGGGCGCGTGACGCACGGCCGAGTTTCCCTGGGACTCGTTTGGCGAAGAACGGCGCCCGTGGAAACAAAAAAAAAAAATATAAAAAATGAAAACCGACAACCTCTTCCGCCCCCTCGCCTCCCCCCCCCCCCCCCCGCCACCCTGATGTTAAATATTCCTTTTTTAATTTCAGATCAGCGGATTATTGTTATGTCTTTTCTTCCCTTCCTAACCTACATCTGTCAAGATCGGCGCCGAAAGTGTTTCTGGGCCCTCCCCGGAGTCGTCCCTCCAGGCCCGTCCCCCCTCCCGGAGCAGTTACGTTGCACCGAGATGCTCCGGAGCCCGCAGGGTGCAATCTGCCATCCAGCATCTCCTCCCGGCAACCTCCCGCCGGAGCGACGACCCCCCCTTCCCCCCAGGACACCTCTCCTCCGCACCGGGCAGCAGCAAAGCGCTGACGGGGTGAAGCAGCCCCGTGGGGGGGGGGGCGGGGGGGGTTCAGCCCTCCCCGGCCCCCCCCCCGGCCCCGTAGCACGAGGGCTGCGAAGGCTCCGGGCAGGATGCTCAGCCGTCGGGGAGGGGGTTCACGGTCTCCCCCGGGCTTAGCATCACCCACTGCCCCAGGGGACCCCCCCCCACACTACGCCAATCCCCCAAATCCCTGCTTGCAGCTGTCACGCTTTTATAGGGTTTTAATTTGCCGGGCTCATGCAAACATCAGTAGCAATTAATAGGGGACCCCTCCTCCGCCAGCCCCCCCGCCCCCCCACCAGCGATGGCATGAGCCATAAAAATTAATTTGCAAACATGTCATTACACAATAGCTGTACAGGCAATAAACCTGTAATTACAGGCCAACGGCGGCGCGGGCTCGGGGGAGGGACGCTGCCAGCCTGCCAGGTTGGGGTTTGGGGTTTTGCTTCCCCCCCCCCCCGCTCCCTTTGTTCGTTATGCAAACGAGAATTGCTTCATTTCGGGAGAGGGGCGCGCGCTGCCTCCCCGCCGGCGGGCGCCGCGCGCCCCGGCAGCCCCTCGCCCCCGCGGCGCAGACCCGCCCCCCCTGCAACCCACCCGCCCGCCCCGCGCCCGGCCCGGCAGCCCCGCACCCCGCCGGGGCAGCGGGGCCACGCGGGCCCCACGCACCGCCACCGTTGGGAAACGCTCCGGCCCCTTTGCGACATCCCAACCGAATTATCCGCCGGCGCTCGCCGCCCGCTACCCGCTTACCCCCGCGCCGGCACGGGGCACGCGGCGGGGGCCGGGCGCCCGCCGCGCCGTCCGGCAGCCCGGGGCGACGCGCTTGCTCCGCCGCACCTCGACTCGCCCCTCGTTAGCGGGAGCCCGACGAGCCTGACCCACTTCCCAGAGCGCCGCAGGATTAATTGGTTCCTGTTTGCGCGGCCGCCCGGCGCTGCCGGGAGCTGGGGCAGGTGCCAGGCGGCATTAGCAAAGCATGAAAGAGCAGCTCGCGGGGCTGGTGCGGCTCGGCACGGCACGGCACGGCACGGCACGGCACGGCTCGGCACGGCACGGCGGGCGGCCGAGGCGGCACCCCCCTGCCACAGGCATCGCCCCGAGCCCACCCCCCGGCAAGCTTTCGGGGCCAAATCGGGGCTTTTAGGGCACAGCCGAGGCAGGCGGCGGCGCCGGCCCCGCGCCCGGCCCTTCTCCTTCGAAAAGGGGGCGAGCGGAGGCCGTTCGGGGCTCCCCGGCCCCCGCCGCGGCGCGCAGGGCCCCGCGGGCGAACGCCGAGCTCGGCCGAGAGGCCGAAGAGCCGAAGAGGAAGCGGCGCCTGCCTCGCGCAGTAAATAAGCGGCTCAGCAATGATTTCCTGCTCTTGTTGACCTTTGACTATGCAGAATAAAGACATAAATCCATATTTTAAACCCATCTGAGCGCCAGCCAGGCCCGCAAAGCCATTTACAGCCTCCGATTTGGACAGGGTAGTGAGCAGGAAAGTGATGGTTTCTCGAGGTGACATTCCCCAGGAGGGAAATGAAGTGTTTTATTTGCAGATATATAGGGCACGGTCGTTCCTGCGCTTCCCCTTCCCTCCGCCCCCCGCTCATAAATAAAACATACGGCCGCGTAACTGGCTAATTACGAGAGGATGGCAAAACCCGCCGGTCGCCGGGAAAAGAAATCAGCTTTTTAATCATCCCACTTTCCCCTCCATCAGCCTCGAGGAGCGCCGCGGCTCGGGGGCGCGAGCGGCGGCCCCAGCGCGGGGCTGTGCGGCCCCGGTCGTCTGCGCGGGGACGGGGGTGTCAAACCTCCTCTTCCCCCCCCCCCCCCACCCCGGACAGACGGACGGACGGACGGACGGACGGAGGCGAGCGGCTGCGGGGAAGGATGTCTTTGAAAAGTCTAATTGTTCCTTGCACATTAGACACATTAACGAGGTCTCCGATCAAGCGGCCGGCTCGCCGGCGAGGAGGCTTCAAGTAGCAATTTTCCATTTGTGTTTCAAATTTTAATGAATGTTCCCGTCTGCGGCTGCGATGCGCGGCGATAATCCGCGCGGCTCGGGTCAGCGCGGGAGCGGGGGCTGCCGCGCGGGAGGCCTCGGACGAGGGTTTGATTTCTTTGGGGAATAGTTCATACAAAAAATGGAAATGGCAGGCGACGCTCCCCAGCTCCCATTGGCCGCCGGCGCCCGGCAGCTACAAATCAGAGGGTTATTATTTCTTTCCGATGTCCCCAAAGTATCCTATATCTTTAGCAGCAGAGTAAAGTTCAGCCCTGATAAGATTGCAGTGCTGGGTGAGATACCTTCCCGCGCTGCTTTTTCTCTTCTCCTGCCTTTATTTATCTCCCCCCCCCAACTCCTTCCCTCCGGCTCCGTCCCCGGGGCCGGCCGAGCCCCGGGAATGCTGGCGGGAGCCCGGCCCACCGCGGCGCCGGGGGGCCGGATCCGGACCCCACCCCGCCAGGACGGGATTTTTACAACCTTGTTTTGGCATGCCTGCCATTAACTTAATTTACCATCCATATTGCCGCTACTTAATTAAATAGATGAACTCATTTTACATTTGCAAGTCTTAATTCATCCTGAGCAAAATTGGCCGTGTTTCGCTCTTTCTACGCTACCGGCTCCCCGGAACAAACGACCGCCTCTTGCAGCTAACTGCTAGTACAGGTTAAAAGCTAATTAGCAGCCCGGGTTGGGTGTTAACTTCCTTATTTATCACCCGGCGCCACTCGATTACGGAGGGGCGAGGGCTGCCGCCTCCTCGTCCTCCCGCCGCTCCCGGCCGGAGCGGCACGTCGGCCCCCGCGGAGGCGCGCGGGGGGTCCCCGGGGCGTCGCGCTGCCGCAGCCCGCCCCGCGGCTCCGGGCAGGCGAGGGCACGCGTGCCCCGAGCACGGCTCCGGCGCCCGAGCTGCATCCCGAGCACGGCTCCGGCGCCCGAGCCGCGTCCCGCGCGACGCTCCGGCGCCCGGCCGCGCAGCCCGGCCCGGCAGGAAGCCGGCTCCGGGAAGGCTCAGCTGGTTTGACTAACAAATTGCTAACTGCTTCCCCGGAGGCAGGTGGAAGGAAACAAGCTCTGCTGCTGTAAACAACCGCCCAGCCCCTGCTCCCGCCGCTGCCCGGGACGGCACCCACCCCGGGCCCCCGCCGGGGACGCGGCCGGCGCAGCTGGGGACACGAAAGCGCTCGGGGAACGGCCCCCGCCGCCCCCTCCGGAGCGATCCCGGCGCGCTGTTGCAAGCCCCGCCAACTGCCACGGGGGCCGCGGCGCTGCCGGAGCCCGCCGGGATTTGCTCCCCGGCGCCTGCCCTCCGGGCTGGCTCGCTGCAAGGGCCAAGCACCCGGCCGGCAGCTCCGGCACGGCGCTGCCGATCCCCCCCCCTCCCTTCCCGGCCTCCTCCTCCTCCTCGCAGCCAGGCAGGGCGCAGGGGTGACGCAAAGCTTGCAACAGCCGCAGCCGGCCCCGCAGGACGCCCGGCAGCAACAGCGCTGCCGGCCCGCGCCGCGCCGTGCCGTGCCGTGCCGCCCAGGCTGGCGGCGACGCCGGCGAGGCGCGCGGCCCCCGCTGCCTGCTGGCTCGGGCACGCCGGCACGGCGCGGCACGGCACGGCGCTGCACGCCGCACGGGGACGTTGCCAGCTCAGCAAGGGAGCAGCCGGCGTCGAGGACGCTGCAGCTCCGGGCACGCGGGATGCGGCCGATGATAAAAATCTGCCCGTGGCCCGTAAGCCGATCCGCTGCCCTCCGCCTGCTGCAACGCCAGCCGGGCGGGCGAGCGGCAAGCTCCGGTTACCGGCCCCGGCCCCGCAGGCGCCCGGCCCCGGCCGCCCGGCTCGCCGCGGGGCTTCGACGCAGCCGTAAGCGTCGTGCCGGCGCCGGCGCGGCCTCGCCGAGCCCCCTCCTCCGCTCCCCCCCCCCCCCCGGCAGCCCGGCGGCGCTGCGAACCCCGGCTCGCGGCGGCCCCGCCGGGACCCTCTCCAAAACCCGCGCCATCAGCAGCGGCGCACGACGGGGGCCGTAACGAGCAGGCGGGTAACGTGATAACAGCTCTCTGCACGGGAGAGATAAATAGCCCCAGCAGCGAGAAGATGTATTCGGCTAGGAGCTAATAGCGTCTGTCAGGGCGTTTTAGGAAGAGAGCATCGCTTCGGGGCCCGGCAGGAGGATGCCAACAGGAAGTGACAAGGAAGCTGAGCAGAAAGCGACAGGCAGTACACAAAGAGCATGTCCTCTGTAAGTGGCGATAAACCTTGAAAAAAAGAAAAGCTAAATCAGTTGTTTAGCCGATGTACCACATGCTGACAGGGCAAATGTGAAGGCTTTTATGGCCACATGGGTTTTCATTTGCAGTTATTCATAGCAGAGCTGGGCGCTTTATCTCACTTTACATTATGTGCAACCACAATGCAGACACTTGCACCGCAACGCACTGCCTCCCCTAGAAAATATTAATATGTAAATGTCAGCCTCGGAAGGGCAGAAAGGGAGCGGCGGGCTGGGAGAGCCTTGCAGGGGAGATAAAACCCACCCTGAAAGGGAGAGGAACGAACGGTGCACGGCCAGGCTCGGGCCACCCCCGCCAGGCACCTCTGTGCTCGGGGGAGGGAGGCAGGAGCACGCACACGCACGCACACGCACGCACACGCACGCACACGCACCGAGGACACAGCTGCTGCAGGGGGGCGCACATGCCTGCACATACACACGTGTGTGCACACACACAGGCATCCACAACCTCTGGAGGGTGTAAGTATGCACGCACGCACACATGTATGCACATTATCTGTGGGTGCACACACATGCATCTACACATGCGTGCATGCATGCACTCGCATCCTCTGGGGTGCATGCACGCGTCTTCGCATGCACGCATGCACGCACATCCTCTGGGGACGCATGCATGCGTGTGGCCGCACATCCTCTGGGGGTGCATGCATGGGCACACGCACACGTATGCATGCACACATGCACACACACCCTCTGCAGAGGGGAGTGCACACACACACACACACACACACGCACATCCCACTTCCGCAGAAGGCAGTGCGTGCTCACACCAGACTCCTCAGCCAGGCGCAGGGAGCCGCCCCGGGGCACCCACCGCCGCGCCGCACCCCTCCCGCCCCGCCGCAGGCCGTGCCCGGCCGGTGCGCCCGCGGCGGCGCGGCCGGGCGCTGCCGATTTCGGAGGAAGCCCCGCCTGGGAGAAGCGCGCCAGCTCGGCGTGCCAGCGCCTGCACAGCCCCGGCGGGCAGCGCTCCAGCCATGCCTGCTGTTCCCGGGCTCCGTTCCTCTCCAAGCGCCTCCAGCCCCGGGGTAGTGCCAGACTGACAGCCTGCAGGCTATTTATTCGCAGGCAGAGGCAGCGGGGGCTGCTGGCGGACGCAGGCGCCTTTGTCCTGCAGCGAACGTCGTCGTCCCCCCCCCCCCCCCCCGGCTCCGCGGCCGGGGCAGGACTCGAACCGGCGGCCGAGGGACCGCCGCGCGGGAGCGGGGGGCGGCGAGGACCGGCGCGGGGACCAGCCCGGCGGCGCTTCGCCCCGGAGCGCCGCGGGGAGAGGGAGCGCGCCCCCTCGGCCCCTTCCCGCGCTCCGGCGCGCAGGTACAATTAAAGCAGTGTTCTGCTAACGATCTGCCGGCTAATAAGACATTTTCCTCCCTCCCCCGCCTCCCCCCCCCCCCCCCCCCGCTCCAGCCCGATCCGCGTGTGATGGGAGCGCTTTGATATGAGAGTGGACTCTAATGGGTTCGGTGTAAGGGAGCCTTAATTTATTACGTGCCTGTAATTGATGTTTGTATAAAGTAGCTCTTACAGCTCCTCAGAGCGGGAGATGAAAAGCAATCAGTCAGCCATTTGCCTCCAAAGCAAGGGGAGAGGAGAAGACAGACAGCGAGAGAAAACCAGACGTACTTATCAAGCCCCAAGGAAAAAAAAAAAAAAAAAGAAAGAAGAAGAAGAAAGCTCGGAAAGCGAGGGAACGACACGCAACCGGCCGCGCCGGCGCGGCGCAGCGCGAGCCCCGCGGCAGCGGGCGCCCCGGGGCCGCGGCGCTGCGGGGCCGAGGCGCTGGGCCGCAGCGCGGCGCCCCGCCACGACGACGACAAAATCGGTGCTAAATTGAATCAATCCATCTCGGCAAGGGCTGCTGTCAGGCGGCGTCAGGGCGAGCAGCGGGGGCGGCCGGCGAGGCAGGGCAGGGGTCCCCGAGCAGCGCGCCGGGCTCCTGCCCGCTCCTCGCCCCTGGGAAAAGCTCCCGCTCGACCCGCTCCGGCAGCCCCGCTGCGGGCAGCCCGGGCCACGCTGGCACGGCACGGCACGGCACGGCACGGCACGGCAGCGCCATTGCTAAATCCCCGCCGGGTGCTGCAGAGGATGCAAACGCCGCCGGGGCTCGGACGGGCTGCAAGGGTGCCCGGCGTGGCTCCGGCGCCCAGCGCGGCTCCGGCACCCGGCGCAGCTCCGGCGCCCGGCGTGGCTCCAGCGCCCGGTGCGGCTCCGGCACCCGGCCGGCAGCCCGCCGGCGCGGGCAGGAGCGGAAGGCGCGGGCAGACAAAGGCGAGGCGCCTTGACACAAATATAGATGGATCCCTGTGTACAAAACCCGCAGACTGGCAAATTAAAACGTAGCGCGCAAGGGGGCAGCGAGGACGGAAGCAGCCCCGGTGATTGATTTTCCATCCAGACGTTCAAACCAACCGAATATGTCACCCAGACAAGCACTCTAAAAGCCGCGGCGGGCCCAGATTTATCCTCCGCCCGCGCTCGACGCCATCAATCCTGCGCACGGATCCCGAGGCCGGCGAGCAGCCGCCGGGGCCGGGAAGCGAGCCGGCGTCCTCCGCGGCGGCACCGGCCGCGAGCCCGGCTCCTAACGAGGGGAATCAGGCGGGCAAAGCATCTTTTGCCCCGCTGCTCCTAATTAAGAGCCAGCGAATTGCCCGGCCCGCCTGCTCTCCTCCCGGTACGGTCTGTTATTTACCTGCAGCTAATAGCTTCAGCGCAGTAATGATAGTCCTGTATCAAATGACTGGATCTTGGCTTCTGACAGCTGTAAAGACCCGTCTCCGGGACACAAGGGTTTCTAATTACAGCTTTTGTCACTGGAAGGCTCAGTTCAACACCAGCCGCTCTCCCCGGGTGACACTTCTGCCCGGATTTGAAATCTAAACACAGCCCAGACAGTTAAGGTTAAAAATACGGCACTGTGCAAGACAAGGGATCATAATTTGGGTCACTGCCGTGTTTAATTAATTGGAATGGAGCAATCAAAGCGCCGCGTGCGGTAATTACAGACAGGGCCGGAGCAGGGTGCGCAGGATGGCTTCCCCTCGGCGCTCCCCGGGCAGCCGTGGCGGCACCGAGCGCGGGTGTTGGGGGGCGGCGTGGGGACAGGTGGCATCCGCCTGCAGGGCATCATCCTGCCTGGCATACCCCCGGCACACCATCCCGCCCGCGCAGCATCCTGCCCACGCAGCATCCTCCTGCACATCCTCCCACGCAGCATCCTGCCCGTGTAGCATCCTCCCGCGCAACATCTCGCCCGCACAGCATCCTCCCATGCAGCATCCCTCCCGCACAGCATCCTCCCGCACATCCCCCCGTGCAGCATCCTCCTGCGCATCCCCCCGCGCAGCATCCTGCCTGCGCAGCATCCTCCCATGCAGCATCCCTCCCGCGCAGCATCCTCCCGCACATCCCCCCGTGCAGCATCCTCCTGTGCATCCTCCTGTGCAGCATCCTGCCCGCGCAGCATCCTCCCATGCAGCATCCTCCCGCACATCCTCCTGCACAGCATCCCTCCTGCACATCCCCCCACGCAGCATCCCTCCTGCATAGCATCCTCCCACGCAGCATCCTCCCGCACATCCTCCCGCGCAGCATCCTCCCGCGCAGCATCCCATGCATCCCCTCGCACAGCATCCCTCCCGCGCAGCATCCTCCCGCGCAGCATCCCTCCCGCACATCCCCCCGCGCAGCATCCCGATGCTGGGCACAGCGGCTCCATGCGAATCATGCCAAGCGAGGTGGCGCTTCGCCCCTGCCCCAGCCCGGTTCCCGTGGTGCCAGGCTGCCAGCGAAGCGGCAAGTGATTTATTTTATCCAATTACCGGGGCACTTCTCCCTTCCCTGGCACCCCGCTTAATTGATTGAAACCTATTGAAAACAAATTAACCAGCACCGGGACGCAGAGATGCGTCTGCAGCTCCTCCGGCCGGGCACCTGCCCCGCGCCAGGCTCGCGGCTCCGGCCTGGCGCTGCCGGAGGGGGGAACTGAGGGCCGGCGGGACGCAGGAGGGGGCGGCAAGCAGCGCGCTGCCTCCCACGAATGACGGTGACCCCATTACGGGAACCTGGCCAGCATTAATTCGACCCCATATACACGCGCTAATCAGCGGTCACCGTGGCACCCGGCTCAATCCAAATTGATTTACTGAGGCTGCAAATGGATACAAATGTGATTAAAGGCTTTTTTTTATTATTTTACATAGGTCCCCTCTATAAAACGATTTAAGTCCATTCCCGGCGCCCGCGCCGCTGCAGCACGATGCCCGCGGCCGGGCCGGGGAGCAAGCCCGGCTCAGCGTTCCCGGGCCCCGGCACCCCGGTTCCCACCGAGCTCTTCAATCATTCAAGCAATAATCGCACCCTTATTTAAAGTCTAGTCTTGCAGCCTGCGCCGCTGCCGGCTGCCAAGGCCCACGCTAGATTTACACCCCAGCGCGCGCCCGCGCTCACATAGCCAATTAATTAAGTAAACACATTCCTCGGCATGTTCTCAGGTGTGCAGCCGCCGCCACCGTCATTTAATCCCCGGGGCCGCGGGGCAGGAGCACCCAGCCGGGGGCCGTTCCCGGGGCGCCGGAGGCAACAGCCGCGGGGCTCCGGCGCCTCCGGCGAGGCTTGAGCCAGCGCCGGCGGCTCCCGGGGGCCCGGGGGCTCCTGCCCGCTGCTCCCAAGCCACTTAAAGATTAAGCAATACCCTTGTCTACACTTTCCTGCAAATTTCCCGTTTGCTCTCTTGTGCAAAAAAAAAAAAAAAAAAAAGGAAGAAAGAAGAGGAGGGAGAGAAAAGCAAGCGGCGGGGAGGAGGGGCCGGCGGGGGCTGCCCGCCCCGGGCAGCGCTCACGCAGGGCCGCGCGCTCCCACCGACACCTAACGAGGGGGGAGGCAGCGAGTGACAGTCACCGAGAGGTCAATTCATTCATCTGGCAATGTTATTACAAGTCCAAATTTATTGTCACCAGGCCGCATTAGCGCTGGCACAGAGGACGCGAGGTTGCACCCCTACTGAATAAGCAGATAAATGAAAGACATCTGGAGAGCAGAACCAAGGGGCAGATTATTAATGCTGAAATTTAGAAGCCAAGGTCTAAGCCACGAATCCATCAGCGCAACCAGTTATGTCCAATAAATTAGGAGAGATAAGGATTGAAGGATGGTATATTAAAGGCAGCGTTCATCTCTGAACTGGCACACCGGCTCGGAGGCGTCCTCACCCCGCGGCGGTTAACCCTCGCCGGAGGGGACGCGCCGCCGCACACGGAGCCCCTGCGGCCCTCGCGGGTCCGGGCCCCGCTGCGGAGCCCCCCCAGCCCCCGAGCCCTGCCGCGGCCCGGCTAACCCAGCGTCATCCTCCAGGGCCGCAGGCGGGTGGGATGGTGCAGCGTGCACCATGAGGGAGCGCGCACAAGGACGGCGCGTGCGTGGTGGTGGAGGGTGCACCACGACGCGGCGTGCACGACGCCGGAGCGTGCACAACCAACACAGCACGCGCACGACGCGGCGTGCACGACACCGGAGTGTGCACACCAACGCAGCACACGGACGATGTGCCGTGCATGACGCCGGAGCGTGCACACCAACGCAGCACAGGCACAACACGGCGTGCACGACGCCGGAGTGTGACCACCAACACAGCACGCGTGACGCCGGAGTGTGCACACCAACACAGCACACACACAACACAGCATGCACACCGCCGGAGCGTGCACACCAACGCAGCACGCGCACGACGCGGCGTGCACAACGCTGGAGCGTGCACAACCAACACAGCACGCGCACGACGTGGCATGCACAACGCTGGAGCGTGCACACCAACACAGCACACACACGATGTGCTGTGCACACCGCCGGAGCGTGCACACCAACGCAGCACACGCACGATGTGCTGTGCACACCGCCGGAGCGTGCACGCCAACGCAGCATGCGCACGACGTGGCATGCACGACGCCGGAGCGTGCACACCAACGCAGCACACGCACGATGTGCCGTGCACGCCGCCGGAGCGTGCACACCAACGCAGCACACGCACGATGTGCCGTGCACGACACTGGAGCGTGCACACCAACGCAGCACAGGCACGACGCGGCGTGCACGACGCCGGAGCGTGCACACCAACACAGCACACACGACGCGGCGTGCACGACGCCAGAGCGTGCACACCAACGCAGCACAGGCACAACACGGCGTGCACGACACCAGAGTGTGACCACCAACGCAGCACACACACGACACAGCATGCACACCAACGCAGCACAGGCACGACACGGTGTGCACACCGCCGGAGCGTGCACACCAACGCAGCACACGCACGACGCGGTGTGCACGACGCCGGAGCGTGTGCCGGACGACGCGGAGCGTGTGCAGCACAGGCAGGCCCGGCCCGGCCCAGCCCAGCGCACCACGGCCCCCGACCCGGGGCGCGCCGGGGGTCCCCGGCGCCCTCCGGCAGCCCATCCATCCGCCCCAGCTGAGGCAGCTGACAGCTTTGCGGGCCTCGGCGGCTCCACGCGGACACAGCGCCTCCGACCTCCGCCCTGACCTCTCTTCTCCAAAGCCATTACCGGGCTGGGGTTAAGCTGGCCAAGGAGGTCGTCTGGGGACTCGTTAACGAGCTGCGTCGCCGCGAAACGACTGCCGGGACAGGGCCCGGGGGCACCCCGGGCTGCGGCGAAGGGGCGGCCGCCCCCTTTTCGCAAAGGCACCTGCGAAGCAAAAGCGCCCGGTGCAACCCGGCTGCCCGCGCGCCCGCAGGTGCCGGGCCCGCCGCGGCTTTCGGGGCAGGCAGGGCACCGCGGCTGCCCCCAGCACATTTTTTGAACGGCCCTAATCCGGCATCTCGCGGCGTGGGGATTTGGTTAAGCTCTTTCCGCCCGCTGGACTTTAATCGCCGCTGCCCTCTCCCGCCGGCCCCGGGGCGGGTGGCGAGGCGGGAGCCGCTGCCGCCACCGCGGGGGCCCGGTGCAAAGCGGCTCCGTGCCCGCGCCGGGCCCTCGGCGCCCCGGGCCGGCACCAGCTATCGAATAACGGCGCGTTTAAGCCTTGCAGTTTAAAGCGAGGATTTTCCCACGCTCCCGACTCGCCCCGTCCCGCTACCCCCCACCCCCCGGCACCCCGGGGAGCTGCCGGGACTTACTCCGGCTCCGAAGCCGGGACGACCAGGTGTCCGTCTGCGGCGCCCAGCCCCGGCGATAGCGACCATTTTACTCCCTTTGAACTCTGCCGGCGTCTCCGGCGCGCTCGCCCTCCCCGTCCGGCGTCAAGGCAGCTTCGCTTTCGCCTCCTCCTCGCTCCTTGCGCTCGATAGCAGCCTGGCGGAGGCTGCCGAGCCGCGGCTGACCCCTGCCCCGGCGCTGCTAATTAAGGCTCCGCGCCCGGAGCTTGCAGCGCCGCCGCTGCTAATTGGAGGCGCTTTTCCACGTCCGGAGAGCCGCCGCGCCGGGGCTGGGGGGTTCCCTGCCCGGCTCGCTCCGGGGGGTCGCACCCGCCGGCGGGGAGCGGGCAGCGAGCAGCACCTCTGTGCCCTATGCCGGAGCCGCGGGTTTTCCACCCAAAAGCAGCCCCGGGGTCCGGCTGACCCCAGCCTGCCGTCCCCGTGCCGAGCGCGGCCCAGAGCTTCGCGGCTCGGCGTCGAAATCTAGCAGGATGTGCGAGCGCTCGTGCGGCCGTCACCAAGGGATGCTCCGGCACCCCGGGCGAAGGAGCTCAGCCCGCCCCGTCCGGCAGTGCGCCCCGAGCCGGGCATCCCCACACCCGCCCCGTCCGGCAGTGCACCCCGAGCTGGGCGTCCCCAAACCTGCCCCGTCCCACGGCCGGGCGTCCCCACACCCGCCCCGTCCGGCAGTGCGCCCCAAGCCGGGTGTCCCCATACCCGCCCCGTCCCGCGGCCAGGTGTCCCCACACCCTCCCCGTCCCGCGGCCGGCGTTTCCCTCCCGCCCCATCCCACGGCCGGGCGTCCCCGCACCTGCCCCGTCCAGCCACCAGCATTTCCAACCCTCCCCGTCCCGCGGCCGGCGTTTCCCTCCCGCCCCGTCCCGCGGCCAGGCGTCCCCGCACCTGCCCCGTCCAGCCGCCAGCATTTCCAACCCGCCCCGTCCCGCGGCCGGCGTTTCCCTCCCGCCCCGTCCCGCGGCCGGCGTTTCCCACCCGCCCCGTCCCGCGGCCGGCGTTTCCCTCCCGCCCCGTCCCGCGGCCGGCGTTTCCCACCCTCCCCGTCCCGCGGCCGGCGTTTCCCTCCCGCCCCGTCCCGCGGCCGGCGTTTCCCTCCCGCCCCGTCCCGCAGTGCACCCCGAGCCAGGATCTCCGCAGCTCCCGAGGGACCCAGCGCCCCAACTCAGCAGGGGCTCGACGGGGAGGCAATAACGCCGCGACTGCCTATGCCAACGGGCCTTGTGCACGGAAGGAAGCAACCCCGGCGCCCAGGGGGCCGTCCCCCCCGCCGGCCTCGGCTTGGGGGAGCACCGGGCTCCCACCGGTGCCAGGCTGAGCCAGCCGAGCCCTCGCGTCCCGCCCAGGCGCTAATTGCTTTCAAGGGCTCCCGGCCCGGGGAGGTGATGCCGGGGGGAAGGACCCCAACGCCCCATTGCTTGCCCAGAGGAGGCACCGCTCGCCCCAGCGCGGGCAAAACCCTCCCAGAGCAGGGCAAGGCGTCGCCGGAGCCGACCCGAAGCGGGGACCGCGGGGCGCGTCGGGAAGCGTCACCGCGGCATCGTTAGCTCCCGCCAGGCGCCCGGCTGGCTCCGTCCCAGCACCGGGGCCCGCGGAGCCGCTCCCGCCTGGTAATTAGCCCGGCCTTTCGGCACGTGAGCCAGCAAACAAGCAAACAAACAAACAAGTCGTGGGGAGGTTCTGACGCATCAGCAAATTATGCACGCAAGGAGTCAGACAGCTTGGCTCTCGAGACATAATCGTTTTAATTGCAAACCCTCAGAAAGGCCAGAGTTGCAAACTGTTCCCTGCTACCCGCTCGCTGCATTAAAATCCAATTATTCCCCTTTGCTGGGGGTCACTTTACCAGCAACGCAGCGGCCGAGCCCCAGCTCCAGGAGGGACGCGGGCGGGCGGGCTGCCGCGGGGCGCCGGCGCGGCGGGGGCTGCCCCGGGCGGGCACCTCGGCGTGCCGGCTGCGATCCGGGGCGGCAGCCGGGGCGCCGCGGCGCGCGCCGCGCCAGCTGGCGTGCCCCGCTCGGCCCCGGGCTGCCGCCCCCGGGGCGGGCAGCCGCCCGCGGTGCAGGGCGTTGAGGCCGTTCCGGGTCACGTATATCCAGAAACGTAACCCGGCCGCCGGCACGCGGGGAGAGAAGCGGACTCGGAGCGAGCCGGGAGCGCTGCAGTCGGCACGCGGCGCGGCGCGGCGCTCCCCCCGCGAGCGCGGCCCTCCGCCGGGCCGGGGCGGCTGGGCTCGGCGCGCGCCGAGTCTGTCGTTAGCGCCGTGCCAAACCCAAAGTGGCTGCTTCGGAGCGGCAATCCAATAAAAGTGCTACTTGTCTATTTATCATCCTCAGGGCTTTTTATCACAGTGCAGATGGCTGCTACCTTTGCAAGGCACAGCAGTGTGCTGGCACGCGCCCGCCGCGCAGAAGCTCGCGCGCCGCGGCGGCTGCGCCCGCACCTGCGCGGAGCGCGCGGGGCGGCCGGGGCAGCGCCGGCGCCGGGCCGAGCCGCGGAGGGCGCCGGGCCGGGCCGACGTGGCAGCGGGGGCTGCAGCGCGCAGCGGCGCTTCGCACGGCGCTGCACGCCGGCGAGCGGGCGGGCGGGCGGGCGGGCGGCGCGCCAGCCGCCGCCGCACCTGCTTCCCGGCCTGTAATTACCCCGGACGCGAGTTTTTCTCCCCGGCGAGTTTTTCTCCCCTCCCTGGCGGGTGGGAGCCGCCGGAGCAGGTGATTAAAGCCGCGTTAAGCGTCTGTCGGCGCGGGGGAGCAGACACACCTAACCACCCCGGCGCAGCCCAGGGCAGCGCCGCGCAGAGCCGAGCCGGCGGCAGACGCTCCGGCCCCGGCGAGGCTGCCGCGCCCGGCCCGGCCGTGCCCGCGACCGCGGCACCCGGGCAGGCACCGCTGCACCGGCGTCGGGAAAGGTCCGTTCGCCTCGCAGGGAAGGCGCCGGCGGCGGGACGCCGCCGGAAAAGGCGTCCGCCGGCCCCACCTATTGCAAAAAGAGCCGAGCTGGCAAAGCCGGGCTCCCGCTGCCTGAGCGGGTCCGGCGGCTCCGCGGGCGCCTCCCTTGCAAGACGCCGCGGGTGCCGGGCGGCCCCGCCGGAGCTCGCGCCCGCGCCCGGCACCGCGGCAATTCCCGGCTTCGGAGCGGCGGCGGCGGCGGTCGGGGGGGCGCGGGAGGCCGTCCCCCCCCCCTTTCCCTTTTTCTCTTTTTTTTCCCCCTTTCGCGGCGCTCTTCAGAACAAAGTACCCGCTCTACCTCTCCAAACCCACCACCATCTGCGCGCGCGTCTGAGCGCCGCGCGGCAGCCGGAGCCGCCAGCGGCCGCCCCCGAGCAGATGGTGCCGGGGGAAGGACGCGCCCGCCCCGCCGGCGCCGGCACCGCTCCGGCTTCCCCGGCCGCCGCGCGCCGCGCCGGGACGCCTCGTGCTCGGCGGCCTCGTGCTCGGCGGCAGCCGGCAGCATCCCGAGCTCTCCAGCCCCGACGGCAACCCGCGGCGCCGCGCCGGGGCGGGAAGCTCCTTCCTTCGCCGGGACCGCGAGAGCGGCTAACGACGGCGTCTTTTGGACTCATTAAAATTCATTCTGCATGATTTAGGACCTAATCTCGGCGAAACTCCGCAGCGCTTTATTAATAGCGCATTAGCGGATAATTCATGCGTTCGGATGAAAAATCACCCCGCGTTGCTTCGCGGGGAGGGGCCGGCGGGCGCGGGGAGGCACGGGGGGGCCGGCACCTCCGCGCCGCCGCGGCAGCAGCCCCTTCTGACAACTGCCACCGCTCATTAATCTTGACGAGTTTTCTGCTGAATATTCTTCCACGGGCTTTCAAGCCGCTCGCTAATTGCAATTAATCACTTACCGAAACAGATGTCAGGAACAATGGAATTGGGAAGTCTGGAGGCTTGATAAAGCTGTCAGGGGCGCCCGCTCGCGTGCCGGCGGGGAGCGCGCGGGGGCCGCGGGCTCGCCGGCCCCGTCCCGCCGCCGCGAGAGCCCGCCGGGAGGCAGAAAGCCGCAGCGAGCCCCGGCGGGGCGTCACGGCCGCGGTGCCCGCGCCCTGCACCAGCCGCGATCCAACAGCCTGCTCCGGCGGGCTCTCCGCCGGTGCTCACCCGTCACACGCGAAAGGTGCCGCGCCGACAGCTCCGGAGCCGGGAGGCTTCTCCCCCGGCGCGGGCACCCTCCGGCGAGCAGGGGCGCCCGCCGCGGCAGCTTGCAGCGCCGAGCGCGGCCCGGGCACGCGCTAAGATAACTATTCCGGGACGAGGATCCTGAGATCCGGGACGGGGCGGCGGCAGGGAGGGGGGCGACTTTCACGTCGCTGGCTGCGAGCAACGGCCCTCCAGGCACGGCACGGCACGGCACGGCACGGGACGGCACGGCACAGCACGGGACGCCCCGCCGCGGCACACGTCCGTGCGCCCCCCCGCCCCGGCGGCCGGCGCTGGGGAACCGGCACCGATGCGCGGCCCGGCCTCGGGCGCGGCGCCCGGCCCAGGCTCGCCCAATATTTGCCTTGCGCTTGCAAGCGTTTCCTGCCGCCGGCAGGCTGCGGCGGGGCCGGGGCACGTACGGCAGGGAGAAGCGCCGCGTTCGGTTAATTATTAGTGAAGATGCAAATTCCCCCGCCACGAGATAACAATAAACACGGCGATTTCGGAGCGATAAACGGGGCTTTAAATTTCCAGCAGCCTCTCCCGGTGTAAAAATAAGCGTCCCTTATTTATTTAGCTCCTTTGAGAAACCACATCAGTCCCCAAACACAGTCTTTTACTGTCAAGCTACACTAGGAGCCTTTCTACGCGGCGGAGACGCTGACAGCCACCCCTCGCACAACCATCTTTTATTCATGCTCGTAATATAAACTCCATCGCCTGGGAAACAAAAGGATTTAACTCGCTGCCGCCCGGGCCGGCCGCGGGGGTCCCCGCCGCGGACCCGGCCGCGCCGCCGGCAGCACGGCCCCGCTCGGCCCCTTCTCCCGGACGCCCCGGCGGGGGACGGCGCCCGGCCCCGGCGGTGCGCGGGAGGCCGGGCAGGAGGGGAGGCGGGAAGCGGGTCGGAGCGAGGAGGGCCGGAGGATTAAAGACTGGGGAAATTGAGGTTAAACGCCTGCCAGACCTCGGTGCCACCGGCTCAGCAGGAATTGCATCGACTTCCCGCAGCTCCCCAGGCTGCTGCCGCCTTCCTCACCCGCCGCGCGCGCGCTCCGGAGCCGGACCCGTCGGAGCGCCGGCCCCCCTGCACCCCGGGCGACCTTCCCGCCGGAGCTGCTCGCGCCCCGAGTCACGCCGGGCTGCGAGGGAGGAGGAAGCTCCTCTCCGTGCCCGTGGGCGCCCGGCTGAGCACCCGAGCTCGCTCTGCTTCGGTGCATCCGGGGGGAAAACGAAATCAAAATAAAAACCACCCGTTCAACCTTGAGTGATTGGGCAAAGCCTCCTTGCTCTGTGGCTCCGAATCCCATCCTTCCTTCAAACAAGCAGGCAAAGCAGTGGTTACAAGAGTGGTTTGTATTTAATAATGCAATTTATATTCCACTCTCAACATAAACTATTGTAAAGGCACACTAATGTAAAAATACATCTGGCTTGTCAATAGTTTATCTTCTGGATCTGCATCTAAATCCCTGGGCATTCTTGACTTATGGCTGCACCAGTGTCTAATGAATAAAAAGGTGCAAATTATAGGCCTTGCTTTAATGCTCATCATAAAATTAGATGATAGTTGCAAAAGCTGCATTCTCCTGCCCACAGTGCAGCAATGGTAAGCTATAAATAAAGTGTATTTAATGTATCCCAGCGCTGTGCAGAGCCAGGAAACAGTATGTTACTGCACAGCCTTCAATGGATCCGCCACAAGTTCAATGAAGTGATAACTGATCCATCATGTGAATTTATGTTAACTGTCTGCTCACAAAGTCATGGCCTCAACACTGTAAATAGCCTACAATCCTTCTAGCATGGCCTGCCTGCCAATAAAACTGTCACCGGCAGGCTTGTAGCAAGCACCTTAGGACAGTGGAAACAAACCATTAAGTTCTTGGGTTTCGACTTGGGTTTCGCGGCCCCAGTGGGCTCGCGGCTCCTCTGCTCTCCGCCGGCGCGCTTCATCTGCAAGTGAAAGCGCGAACGCGCGGCCTCGCCGCCGGGCCCGCGGGAGCCCCCGGCCCGCCGCCGCCCGCGGCAGGTTCCTCGCGGTTGCCTCCTCCCGTGGCGGGTGTTTAAGGGGCGCCAGAAAGGCGATGCAACGCCCAGTCCCCGCACGGCACCGTCCAAGGCCAGGGCTGCCCTCGCCGGCCGCTGCTCCAGCAAACAGCCCCGGGCGCTCCCGAATCAGACCGGGACCTCCAGGGCAAAGGGGAAGCGGAGAAACCGTCACGGCGCTTCCCGGCGTGGCCCCGCGCCGGGGGCACCCGCGCCAGACCGGAGCCCCACGGACTGAACGTGCCCGAGCACCAGCACCCTTTGCACCCGCAGCACTTGCACCCGCAGCACTAAACCCCGGCCTCTGCAGCCCGGGCGCAGCCCAGGAAGGGTCGCTCCCGCCGCGGCTCCCGCAGCGACGGCGAGGCCCCGAACCCAGCCGGAGAGGCCGGGAAGAGGCGCCGGGGCCGGCACGCGCCGGGACACCAAGCCCACAGAAAGCCACGTTTGCCATTTCCTGGCTCTCATTAACGCGGTGCTGAGTAGTCCCTAATAATAGCAACAGTAAATTCTCCTAACCAATTCGGGTCCATTTCTATAAATAATGTAGAATCTTTTTATTTACTGACAGGTTGTAAAAGTATCAGTGAGAATAATGTGAAATCAGGCACTGCTGAATAATTCATGGCAGCAGCTTAGCTCCCCCCTTCCCCGCGCTCCCCTCTCCCCCCTGGCCCCAGCGTTTACACGGCGGCACCTTACGCCCGGGTTATCCAATAAAAACCCCGACTAACGACCTGGCACTAATTCTTTATCAGTTGGGACTTTTACGGCTGGCGAGGAGGGAGGCGGAAATAGAAAGAAATAAAAATAACCCTCCGTGCACCCCATAAAAAATGCATGGGCCGGCGTGCACGCCTCCGCACGGAGCCATCCGCCCCGCGAGCGCGGCGCCGGGCTGCGCCCGTGCCGGGCCCTGCACCTCCAACCGGCAATTCCCCCCACCCCCCAGCCTCTCCAGAAATCAGTATTAATTAGCAAAGCCGGCAGCTCGGCGCGCGCTTTGCAGGCTGTCGCAAGCCAGGCAGCCCTTCCCGGAAGGAAAGGCTCCGTCGGCTGCTCGATTCCCGCTCCCAGCTGGCTCTTCCCGGCAGGCGGTTGCCTCTAATCCGGGCTTCGCTGCCCACCCGGGCGGCTCAGCGCCGGGATCTGCCGCTCGCCCGCTCCCTCCGGCGCTGCGGGAGCCTCCCGCGGGAATCAGGGCTCGGGCTCCGAGGAGGAGGAGGAGGAGGAGGAGGAGGAGGAAGGCTGCGGGAAGCTTTTAGGTTAAAAGCCCGCGGCGTGAGCAAAGCCCTTCCCGCGGTCAGCCCCCCGACAACCTGCTCCCGCGCCCCTCCCGCGGGGCCCCGGCGGCCCCCCGCTGCCCTCCCCGGAGCGGCGCCCGCCCGCCGCCATTTTGATGTGCGCCACAAAGCCGCGAGAGCTTTCCGTGTAACACGATAAAAGCAAGTCCCCAGCCAGCACAATTATTTGATAATTCTCCCTTAACACCCATCAAATTAAAGCAATGTCCAAGGGCTGCCTGAAGTGGCACTGATAGGTATTAAACTTTAATGAGATTTAATGGCACTGCCCTACTTTTTAAGCGCTTGGGCCTATATTTATGAACATTTAATTTCCCGGGCCCTGACCTCTTTTCTCCCCCCGCCCGCCGGGCGCGCGCAGCTGGTTCCCGTTAGCGCGTCGAAGGCGACGGCCGGGAGCTCGGCAGGGCGGCCGGGAGAAACCCCCGGGCGCTCGGGGCCGAAACGGTGACTCCAGCAGGGAGCCGAGCCGGAGCGGGGAGCAGAGGGCGGCCGGGATCGGCGGGGAGGGGCACAGCCGCGAGCCACCAGCGGCGAACGCGGCCCAGCTCGCGCAGTAACTTAATTAATTTGCTCCCGGACCGACGTTACGCCGCGCGGCGGGTTGGCTCCAGCGCCCCACGCCGCGCGCTCGGCTCCTCTCCCTGCTGCCTGGTTGCGTTTAAGAGCCTCCGGCTCGTCTCCACTCCCCCCAGACAGCCCTCGCCTGCTCCAGGAGCGTGCATCCCACCGTGCGCATCCTCTGCTGCCACCCTGGGATGCTCGCGGGGAGCCCGGGATGCTCACGGGGGCCACAGGATACTTGTGAGGGGGCCTGGGATGCTCGCAGGGGCCGTGGGATGCACACGAGGGGTACCGAGATGCTCGTGGAGGGGCCCGGGATGCTCGTGGCGGCCGTGGGATGCTTGCAGGGGGGTCCTGGGATGCTCACAGGGGGTACGGAGATGCGTGTGGGAGCCTGGGATGCTCGTGGGGGCCGTGGGATGCTCACAGAGGGGTACCAAGATGCTCATGGGGGGCCTGGGATGCTCGCAAGGGGGCCCTGGGATGCCCATGAGGGCCCCAGAATGCTCGCAGGAGCCCCAGGATGCTCATGAGGGGGCCCCGGGATGCTCATGAGGGCTCCAAGATGCTCGCAGGAGCCCCAGGATGCTCAGGAGGGCTCCAGGATGCTTTCAGGAGCCCCAGGATGCTCAGGAGGGGGCCCCGGGATGCCCACGAGGGCTCCAGGATACTCGCAGGCGCCCTGGGATGCTCACGAGGGGGCCCCGGGATGCCCACGAGGGCTCCTGGATGCTCACGAGGGGGCCCCGGGATGCCCACGAGGGCTCCTGGATGCTCGCAGGAGCCCTGGGATGCTCACGAGGGGGCCTCGGGATGCCCACGAGGGCTCCTGGATGCTCACGAGGGGGCCCCGGGATGCCCACGAGGGCTCCAGGATGCTCACAGGAGCCCTGGGATGCTCACGAGGGGGCCCCGGGATGCTCGCAGGAGCCCCGGGATGCTCACGAGGGGGCCCCGGGATGCCCACGAGGGCTCCTGGATGCTCGCAGGAGCCCCGGGATGCTCACGAGGGGGCCCCGGGATGCCCACGAGGGCTCCTGGATGCTCGCAGGAGCCCTGGGATGCTCACGAGGGGGCCCCGGGATGCCCACGAGGGCTCCTGGATGCTCGCAGGAGCCCCGGGATGCTCGCGGGCACCCCGGCCCCACGCCACATCCCGGCCGCGAGCCCGGCCAAGGCCAGGGCCCTGCGCTCCCCGGCGAGGCTCAGTCCCGAGCATCCCGGGGACCGAGCGCCGGATCCCGCTGATCCAGCTGGTTGCTGCCCTCTAGCGTGTGCAGGACACGCCAGGCCCCTTCGCCAGGCGCTGGGATGCAGCACCGGGTCAGGGTGGGGGTGGCTGGGGGGGGGGGGATGCTGGCATGGGCCCCCCAACGAGCCCCCTCCACTCCCCAGGGAGCAACGTCGCAACGTGCCGCCGAGGCCCCGGCAGGCGCGCGGAGCTGGGGAAACCGAGGCAGGCGCCGGGACGCTGCGACCCCCCGTGCGCACAGGGGCAGCGCGGTAAAAGGGGACGTTACCGAGCCGAAAGCCTGCGCCAAGCCAGGGAGGGGAGGCGAAGGCAGGGAAAGAAGAGGGGAGGGAAAAGAAAAAAACAAGAGGGGAAAAAAGAAAAAAAGAAAAGAAAAGAATCCATCCTTAACCCCGCGACCACTTATCATTCAGGCTGCATCACACAGCTCGAAAGCGCAGACACGAAAATGTAATGTCATAACATTCGCAGTTCAATAACCTTTGCTTCACGAGACGGCTCGGGCTGTCAGAGGGGCTCGAAGGTAAATATTTCAGCGCGCGGACGCTGGCCGCGGCGGCGCGGGGAGGGGGCCAGCGGCGGCGGCGGCAGCCCCCACTCTCCCGTCCGGCCTCGGCCCGCTCCCTCCTCTCGACTTAACCGGATTGCAAACGTCGGAGCGGCCGGAGGCGGCAGGCTGCCGAGGGCCCCCGGAGCAGCCCGCCGCGGGGAGGGGGGGGGGAGGCGGGAGCGCGGCCGGAGGCAACGGCCGAGGCAGATGCCGGGCGGCAGATAAGGGCGGCGGGCGGGAGAGCGGTGCCCGGGCGGCGAGGGCCGTGCCACGCTCCAGCTCCGAGGGCCCCCGCGATAAGGCGGCCGCCCTTATCGGCGGCTTCCTCTGCGCCGCGGGCGGGCGGGCGCCCGCGCGGGGCCCCGGCCCGGCGGGGAAAGCGCTGCTCCGAGGGGCGACCCCCTTGGCGGCCGTCCGGCCCCCCCACCCCACCCCGGTGCAGAGGACCACCTGCAGCCCCGCGCTGCCGCCGGCGAGCCTGCCCCCTCTCCCTTCCCCTCCCCGGTTTCTGGGCCACCATCCAGCTTCCTGGCCAGGAACAAGAGCGCAGACGGGAGCTGGAGACGGCTCGCCTCCCCCCCCCACCCCCCCGCCGCCGCCAAGCTCCGGGAACGGCTCCGGGGCGGCACTCCCGCGTCCCCCGCCGCGTGTGCCGGGAGCGGGGCTCGCCGCGAGGAGCAGGGCCAGCACCACCGGCACGTCCCTCCGAGAGCCGGCCGAGCCGCCCCGAACGCGAGGGCACGGCTGCCCCCGGCTCGGCTCGCGATCCGAGGCCCCAGGCGGGAGCGGGAAGGTCGGAGATTAAAAAGCAGCCCCCCCCTTCGGCAGCCCCCCCCCGCCCCCCAGCCCGAGCCTGCAGCCCCGTCCGGGGCCCTAGCATGCCAGGGAGCGATAAAACGCTGTGCTGCTGCCGAGCCGCGCGTCCCGCTGCCCCCTCCCTCGCACCCCCTCCAGAGACGGCGGGAATCCTGGCCCCCCGCCAAAGCCACTGTCTCCACTGTAATTCTCTCTGCCCGGGAGCCAACACACACACACGCTGACACACACACACGCCCAAGAAAGGCCTGGGCGCGCACACCCGTGCACGCGCGCACCCGTGCACACACACGTCCATGCACGCGCAGACACCCGTGCACGCACACGTCCGTGCGCGTGCAGACACTCGTACATGCACACATCCATGCACGCGCAGACACCCGTGCACGCACACATCCGTGCACGCGCAGACACCCGTGCACGCGCAGACACCCGAAGGAGGGCACGGACACGTGGAGCACACGCGCCCCCAGCTGCCAGCGGCGCCCTGGGCGCCGGCGCGACACCTGCCCGTGCACGGAGACCCCCCCAGCACGTCCCCCGTTCCCACACCCCAGCGAGTGGAGCCCTCGCCGGCCGCCGCGGCCGCCGGCGCCGCGAGGTTACACAAACAGGCAGCCGCGCACGCCCAGCGCGCCGCACGCCCCCCTCGCCCGCGCGCGCACCCACAAACCGCACCGGCTCGCCCGGAGAGGGAGGCGCCGCCTTCCCGCCGCCTCTTCCCTCCATTAGCTCCTGCAAGGCTCCCATCCGCCGCCCGGCGGGTGCAAACGGCTCGGGAAAGCGGGCGCCGGCGGAGGAGGAGGAGGAGGACGAAGAGGAGAGCCCGGGCGGCTGCTGCAGCCGAGCGCTTGCAGCGGACGAGCGCTGGCGCGGCGCGGCACGGCGTGGGCAGAGGGCTGCCGCGCCGGCTGGGCTTCGGGGCCGGCACAGCGAGGACGGAGCAGAGCGGAGGAACGCGACGGAGCCGGGGCGAGCCGCAGGGCCAGCGGCCTCGCGCCGCGCGCGCGCCACGTGCTCCCGGCACGCCGCGCGCCAGCTCCCGCGGCCGAACGCCCCCTCCGGGCAGCGGGGCCGGCGGAGCGGCAGCGCGCCCGCCGCGGGAGCCCGGGGGGCTCGCAGAGGGGCACTGCGACAGCGTCCCACGGAGAAGGAGCATTTAGGGGGCTCAGAGAGGGGCACTGCACAGGGTGCCCTATGGGCAGAGAGGGACTGGGGGGGCTCAGAGAAGGGTGTGCCGAGGGGTGCCCCATGGAGAAGGGGCGATTGGGGGGCTCGCAGAAGGGTGTGCCGAGGGGTGCCCCACGGAGAAGGGGTGACTAGGGGGCTCAGAGAAAGGTGTGCCGAGGGGTGCCCCACGGAGAGGGGGCGATTGGGGGACTCGCAGAAGGGTGTGCCGAGGGGTGCCCACGGAGAAGGGGCGATTGGGGGGCTCAGAGAAGGGTGTGCCGAGGGCTGCCCCACGGAGAAGGGGTGACTAGGGGGCTCAGAGAAAGGTGTGCCGAGGGGTGCCCCACGGAGAGGGGGCGATTGGGGGACTCGCAGAAGGGTATGCAGAGGGGTGCCCCATGGAGAAGGGGCGACTGGGGGGCTCGCAGAGGGGCAGGCGCGGGGTGCCGGGCGGAGGAGCCCGGGGCGCAGGGAGCGGGGCCGGGCCGGGCCGGGCCGGGCCGGGGGCGCGCAGCACTCACCCAGGGGCCGCGCCGTCCAGCGGGGGCTGCGCTCCTCCATGGGCACGGCCGCGCCGGAGGGAGCCCGGGGGCTCGCGGCGGGGCCGCCGTCGGGGGGCGGCGGGCGGGGAGCGCCCGGCGGCGGCGGCCGAGCGGGAGCGGGAGCGGGAGCGGCGCCTTCCCCCGCCGCTTCCTGCTTCCCTGCGCGCCCGCCCGCCGCCCCGGGAGCCGCTCGGCTGGAGCGTGACTCACCGGGGGCCGGGCCGGGCCGGGCAGGGCCGGGCCCCGACGGGGCGGGGGGGGGGCGGCCGGGGTGGCACCTTCCCCCCGCCGGGGCCGCCCCCTCAGCGGAGCGGCAGCCCCGGAGGGAACGGGGAAGGGGGGGGAGCACACTGCCCCTGCAAAACGGGGTGCTGGGGATGGCCCCCCCCCTTCACGGGAGCTGGGAGGGGTCTGGGGGGGGCAGCCCTGCACTGGAGCAGGGAAGGGCGGCTCCAGGCGTGTGGGGCAGGGTGACGGGGGGGGGGGGGCGCTGCCTGGGCGAGCGGAGGGGCCAGGATGAGCAGCAGCACCCCCCAAGCGCAGGGTTTGGGGGCCGGGGGGGGGGGAGGAGGGGTGCGCCAGGGGACAGGAGACTGGGGACAGTGGCAGCAAGGCCACCACATCCGCTCCCTTCCCAGAGGAGAGGGGCAACCCCCCCCCCCAGAGCCCCCCTGAGCCCCCCCAAACTCCCTAGCTGCACCCGTGGGGGGAGGGGAGTGCAAGGTCCCCAGGGTCCCCGCGGAGGGGGCAGAAAGGGGCCGCGCAGCAGCAAGCACTGCCCCCCCCATCCCCTCTCCCCCCCCCCCCCCCCCCCGGGCCACCATTGCCCCTGTGCTGGCCCGGCACGACATTGGTGAGCCGAGCGGGCCGGGGCTCAGCCCGCTGCCCGGGGCAGGGGGCCGGCAGCCGCTCCGGCGGCCCCGACGCCCGGCCCGGCAGGCCCGGACAGGCCGGCGTCTCGACCTTCCCCGGCGGCTGAAGGGCTGCCGGGCGGCCGCGGAAGGAATTTCGTCTTGACGCCGCCGGCCCTGAACTCGCGCGTCCCTGGGAAGCGATTCTAGGGCACGGCGGGGGCGGCTTCGCGGCAGGCCAAAATAACCCGCGGCAGACGCCGGGCGGCAGAGCCGAGCGCCGGACGCCCCAGCCCCACCGCGGAGCCCCGGCCCCGCTCAGCCTCCCCCTCCAGCCAGCCTCCCGCAGCCCTTCGCGCCAGCAGCACCAGCGTCCCCCCCCCCAGCCCCATCTCCCTTTTTCCCGTTCTATTTTAAATTTTTATTGCATTCTTTTTAAAGAATACAGAGGAACAAATGCCCTTATCAGCAATTCTCACAAGGTATAAAGAGTCGCTTTTATCTCGCTGCCTTTACTAATCTAGAGCGAGCCAATGCCTGTTAATTTTTTAATTTTCCTACTGAATGCATTTGTAGCTTTGTCAGCATCTATACACGGGCGCACATATATACGCACACGTATCCGTGCACGCGTGCGCCCAGAGCCAGCCGGCATTTGTACAACGTGCAGAGATAGGCAAACCCCCGAGGCGGGGCTGGCAAGGACGGGCGCCCGCCGCCGCTCAACGCTTCCCGTTCTAGGACCCTCGTTTTCACTCGCTCATTAACGTTGTCGAGCCTGAATCGTTCGGGCCGAAATTCTCCACGCCGGGGCGCCTCGGCTGAGCGGCTTCCCCGAAGCAGCGCTCGAGCCGTCTCCGAAGACGAGATTTGGGGGGGAGCATATTAAATAAATAAATAAAGGAGGAGGAGAAATCCCGAAAAAGCCCCGGCGTGGCACGCTCCTGGCCGCCTCCCGTTTCAGGTGCCGGGGCGCGCCGGGGGTTCGCCGGCGCGGCGGGCGAAGGCTGCCGGCGCCGCCAGCGCCCGGCCGCAGCGCGCAGATGAGATGTGGCAGGCGTGTAACAAGCCATTAGTCACTGTCACCTTTGCCCGGCAGCCGCTGGCAGGGTAATAAATCCAGCGCTGACTCCGGCAGGCCCGTTCCAGGCCACGGCTCCCGGCTCGCCTCTCCCGCCGGGGCTGCGAGCGGCTCGCAAACGCGCACCCGGCGCCAGGACGCCGGGACGGGCCCCGGGCGCTCGGGGCCGATCCGGCCCGGCGGGCTCGGCTCGCGGCACCCGAGCGGGGCCGGGTCCCCCGGCGAGGCTTACGCGGGCCACGTCGCCCCGGGAAGCTCCGCGCTCGGCCCTTCCTCCGGGAAAAAGAGGGGGCAACGCAAAACCCCGCCAGGCGGGTGGAAGCCGGCCGGGAAGGGGCTCGCCCCACGCGGCGCGGTGAGTCACGGCGGCTCCCGGCTCTCCCCGGCCGACATCAAAGCGGGCCGGCGCGGTGCGGCACGGCGCGGCGCGGCGCGGCGCTGCGAGCCCGCCGGGACGGGTCGCAGACAAGCCCGTCCTGCGAGGCGGCCGCCGACGGGAAGCGCCGTGTGATACCTCTCCCAAAAAATGCTGCCGCTCCTGCCGGACGAGGCGGCCGCGTGCCGGGAGCCGCTGCCCGGCCCAGCCCCGGGGCCCCCCCCAGTCCGGCGCCCCCGGCCCACGCCGGGGGGGGGCGGTTCGCGGCCGGTGCTCGCGCGGGCACCGTCCCCAAGCAGAGCCCCCCGCTCCCCCCGGGCAGCTCCCGCGGCACCTACTTGTAGCTCCGGCGTCCGCGCTCTCCGCATCCGAAGCCGTCCGCTGGCCGCGGTCGGGGTCCGGGGCAGCGCCGGCGCCCGTGCCCGGGCTCCGCCGGGCGCTGGCCGCCCGGTGCCGGGGCTCGCCGGCGGCGGGCTTGGCGGCAGGTGTCTCGAGGGAAGCGGCCAACGCCTGGAAAGAGAAGCGGGACAGAGCCTGAGCGCCTCGGGCGGCGGCGCGGGGCGAGGGGCCGGCGGGCCGCCGCGCGGACACAAGGCGCTTTTGTTTTGCCGCCGGCAGCCCGCACGTGGCCGGCGCGGGGAGCTGCGCGCCGCTCGCCAGCCGGCCCGCGCCGCGGGGCTGCAGCTGGAGCCGGGCGACCGCTTCCAGCACCGGCACACAAGAAAGGCCGGGGGGGAAGAGGGAGGGCGAGGCGGCGGCGGGGGGCGGGGGGGGGACACGGAGCCGAGCAGCCTCCCCTCGCTCGCGAGCGGCAGCTGGCTGCTACCGATTGCTCAACCGGCCAGTGTTTGCTCGAGATCAACAACTCCCCCTCGCCCGGGCTGCTCGGCGGCGGCGGGAGGCTGCGGGCAGGGCACGCCGCGCCGTGCCGCGCGTGCCGCGCTCTCGCCCCTCGGAGCGGGCCGCCCGGCGCTTTGCTCCTTTTATTCCTATTTATTTTCGTTTTCTTTCGTCCGGCCGCCCCAGCTCGGCTCGTTCCCAGCCCTGGGGGTCGGCACCGACGGCGACGTTCCCGAGACGGAGGCGAGCCCGAGCTGCGGGCCGGAGGCGGCAGAGAGATGCCCGTCTCCCGGGCCCCGAGCAGCCCCCCTTCGCCCGGCACCGAAACAAAACGAGGCTCCGGCCGCTCTCCCGCCGCTGCTCCAGGAGCCGGGCACGGCCCGCGCCGCCGAAGGAGATCCCCAGCCCCGGAGCGGCCGGCACGCGATAACCCCCCGCTCGCGGGCAAGGGCAACGGCCTGGGAAGCGCTCGGAGAGCCGCAGCGGAGCCGCGGATCATTAATTATCATTAACCGTCTCCGCTCACGTGTCCCGGCAGCAGCATTAGCAACGCGCAGGCGGGGAGCGACGCCGGCTGGCACGGCTGGTGCTCCGGCTCCCGGGGAAGGGGGTTTCCATATGCCCAGGGGCTGCAGCACGGCTTCCCCCCCCCCCCAAACACAGGCTCGAGCCCCGCGAGCAGCATCCTCCCGCGGCGGGACCGGCTCGGGCTGGCGCTCGAGGGGCGGCAGCACCCGAGGACGCGGCCCGGGGTGTGCAGCGCCTGGTGCTTCCCGGGGGCCGGGCCGGGCGGGGAGGCCGCGGGGATGGGGGTGAAGCAGGCAGAGCCCCGGCGAGGGATGGAGGGCCCTGCTCGCTCGCACGTGCACAGCGCATCCCCCAGCGCCCTGCGCCTGCCTGCTGGCCCCGGGGTGGGGGGGGGAGGAGAGGGACCACCACCACCAAGGAGCGGGCTTTCCGGCCGGGCGCCGCCGGGATGCCAAACTGCCGGAGACGGGCCATCCAACAGCCAGCCTGGAAAACCCCCAGCAAAACCCCCTCGGCGCGTCCGCAGAGCAGCCAGGGCGAGGGGCGAGAGCCGGCGCACGCGCGCGGACCTGCCCCTGGCTTTAACTTTACCCCGCACTATCTGTCAGCAAATCATCCCGCTTACCCAGATAAGGAATAATTGATGCAAAGAAGCCATCTGTCTGCGAGCACGGAGTATCTGCTCAATTAGGAGGGACCTGTCCGCCCAGATAAAGCATCTGACAGCCCCTCCCGGGGAGGGGGGCTTCCCTCCCCGACCGGGCCCTCGAGGACTCGCCCCCAATTAGAGGCGAGCGGAGTGCGCTGGGCACCACCATGCTAGCTGGCACCCGGAGGCGCCCCGGCCGAGCCACAGCACGGTCCTCTGCCGTGCCGGGGAGCGCCAAAACCCAGGAGACGCCGCCGCCGCCGCCGGCTCGCTGCTACGGGGCGACCGAATTCGAGCCCAAAGCCGCCAGAGAGGCAGGGTGGCCCTGGGCACCGCGCCGGGCGCCGGCGGGGAGCGCGGCCCCGGGCAGGGTTCCCGCGCGGGGCAGCCGCGCAGCGCGGTGACGGCGACGTGCCAGCGCTCCGTGACATTACCAAGGCGGGAAGAAGCGAGCCGCCAGGCCCGGGACGGCCGCGGCTGCACGCCCCAAGCGACCGCTGCCCTGTCAGCGATATCTGCCGGTCGTGCCCAGGGAAGGCGCCAGGGCGATCCCGCAGGCGACAAAGCCGCTCCGCGGGAGGAAGGCTCGGAGCGGAGCCGGCGGGCGTTGCACCACGCCGGGACCCCCGGCAAAAGCATTTTGCACCCCCAGCGTCTGGGTCCCACCAGCAGCGCGGTGCCCGGGGCAGGTGGCTTTGCAGCCAGGTGAAGCGGCACCCGCATCCATCCGTCCTCCCCCCGCGTGCCGGCCAAGGGCACCTTCTTCCGCACCCGGCGCCAGGGACAAATGACCGCGGCGGCACCCGCCGCGCCAGGGCCGCCGCCAAGCCGAGGCTCAGAGACGGAGCAGGAGAGCCGAGGGCACCGGCCGCCCGCGCCCCCCCGAGCCGCGCCGCAGGGGGAATTCCTCCGGAGGGGAATCCCACCGCTCCTCCCGCCTAGCAGGAAGCGCAACTCTGCAAAGGGATATGGGACACAGGAACCGCACCGCAGCCCCCCACGTCAAGGGGAGGGGGTCTGAGCGGACCCCCAGCGCTAACGCCACCGGGTCCCGGCACGGCTCCCCCCCGGACAGAGCTCCTGGCGCTGTGGCGCAGCTCGCAGGGCTGCTCTCCAGCCCGGGATCTACCACGCGGCAGGTCCGCGTGACACCGCGGCGCGTTTCCTGGGGCCTTCGGAAAAGGCAGCTTCCTCATTCCAAGTTCCCCGTTTGCTTCACCTGCTGCGAGGGCTCGGCAGGGGCAGGGGCACGCTCCAGGGCCGTGCACGGCGCTGCACCGGGCTCCTGCGCCCCATGCACGGCACTGCACCAGGCTCCAGCGCCCCATGCACGGCGCTGCACCGGGCTCCAGCGCCCCGTACGCGGTGCTGCACCGGGCTCCCGCACCCCGTACGCGGTGCTGCACCGGGCTCCCATGCCCCATGCACGGCACTGCACCGGGCTCCAGCACCCCATGCACAGCACTGCACCAGGCTCCAGCGCCCCATGCACGGCGCTGCACCAGGCTCCCGCACCCCGTACGCGGTGCTGCACCGGGCTCCCGCGCCCCGTGCACGGCGCTGCACCGGGCTCCCGCGCCCCATGCACGGTGCTGCACCAGGCTCCCGCGCCCCGTGCACGGCGCTGCACCGGGCTCCCGCGCCCCGTACGCGGTGCTGCACCGGGCTCCCGCACCCCATGCATGGCGCTGCACCAGGCTCCCGCGCCCCGTGCACGGCGCTGCACCGGGCTCCCGCGCCCCATGCATGGCACTGCACCAGGCTCCCGCGCCCCGTACGCGGTGCTGCACCGGGCTCCCGCGCCCCATGCATGGCGCTGCACCAGGCTCCCGCGCCCCGTGCACGGCGCTGCACCGGGCTCCCGCGCCCCGTACGCGGTGCTGCACCGGGCTCCCGCACCCCATGCATGGCGCTGCACCAGGCTCCCGCGCCCCGTGCACGGCGCTGCACCGGGCTCCCGCGCCCCATGCATGGCGCTGCACCAGGCTCCCGCGCCCCGTACGCGGTGCTGCACCGGGCTCCCGCGCCCCATGCATGGCGCTGCACCAGGCTCCCGCGCCCCGTGCACGGCGCTGCACCGGGCTCCCGCACCCCATGCATGGCGCTGCACCAGGCTCCTGCGCCCCGTGCACGGCGCTGCACCGGGCTCCCGCGCCCCATGCACGGTGCTGCACTGGGCTCCTGCGCCCCGTGCGCGGCAGCAACGCGCCGCACAGCCCCTGCAAGCTGGTTTAATGCTAGCTCGCGCCTGGTGTTGGCGAGGCGGGTCGCTGCGCTGGCAGGGGCCCAGCGGCACGCTTGGGGCTGCCGGCTGGTTAGGCGTTTAACCAGGCATGGCGTGGGCAGGCCAGGCGGCACGTGAGAAGCACGCAGGGGCTGTTCTGCCCGGCCCCAAAGCGCTGGCCCTTGCACTGCCGCTCGGAAACGTCTCCCCAGTCTCCCTGTGCCCCGCCGCCCCATTCCCGACCCCGCAGCCCCGGCTCACCCACCGCAACCTGCCCCGCGCCGCCAAGCCCAGCTCCAGCTCGCCCGCGGCAGGCTCGGGGAGGGCACAGGGGCCGGGGCCGTGCCCGTGCACGCACGCCCCTCCGCAAGCGGGAAAGGAGCGTCGGGGAAATTCCCGACCGCCCGGCGGCCTGGCACGCAGCCCTCGCAGGCTGGGGCGGGGGGACGCTCCCGGGGCAGCCGGATCCGGGAGCTCAGCAGCACCCCTCGCTTGCCTCGGCAGGGCACGGGGCGCGCTGCCAGAAGGGATGCGCCGCGGACGCGCCGGGCGCTCAGCAGCCCCTTGGGTTGCACCGGCGGTGCGGGAATCCACCGCGGCGGCGGCGGCACCGTCGGAGCCCTCTAGCGGGAGCGCACGCAGGCGGCCGGGCATCGCCTGTCCCCCCCCACCCGGCGCCCTCCCGGCCCCTCTCCGGGCACGACGCCAGCCCGCTCGGAGCAAAACCCCGCGGGCGCTCCAGGGGAACAAGCCGGAGCTGGTATCCAGCAAGGAGCCTTGCCTTTGGCACAGGGGCTGGACGGGGGGGGGGGAGGGGGAAGCGGGCGCTCAGCCCGGCTCTGGGATGCCGGCTGCTCCACGAGCAGCTCCAGGCCCCGCTTTCCAGGCTTTCGGGGGGAGCCAAGTCCCCGCCACCCCCCCTCCCCGAGCCCGCTGCTCCTCGGCGCGTTGACTGAGCCGCGCTCCCCCCGCCGCCGCGGGCGCGCGGGGCTGCACTAGAAAGAAAAGGCGCTTGGAGTGTTTACGGCTGGAGCGAGCGGCCCCCCCGGCCCCCTTTGTTGGCGGAGCCGCCGAGCCTCCGGCTCACGCTGTGGCTTTATCGCCGCCAGCCGCCAGCCGCCCCGCGCAATTACCGCCGCGGAGGGCACAGCCCCAGGCACTTGTCAGGCCAGCCGGTTTCAGCTGCTCTTCCCTCCAGGAAGTCATCTCCCAGCACCGCCTCCCTCCTCCTCCTCCTCCTGCAAGCACCAGCTCCCGCGGGCCGCAAGCCAGAGGTTTCTGCCCCAAAAAGCTGGGGCAGGGGCAGGGTCTGAGCCTGGAGATGCAACCTGCCCCCGGCGCTGCTCCGGGCGGCGCTGAGCACCCCTGGAGCAGGGCATCCCCAATGTACTGCCGTCAGGGGTAGAACAGTCCGGACCACACGTGCAGCAGTTTGCAAACACGATGGGCCTCAGCACCTTCTCTAGGCCGGGCGCCTGCTCCCGCGGCCGAGCATCCCCACTCCTGCGGCCGAGCATCCCTGCTCCTTCTCCCACAGCTGAGCATCCTCACTCCTGTGACCGAGCATCCCCGCTCCTGCTCCGGCGGCCGAGCATCCCCGCTCCCGTGGCCGAGCATCCCTGCTCCTCCTCCGGCGGCCGAGCATCCCCGCTCCTGCTCCCATGGCCGAGCGTCCCCACTCCCGCTGCCTCAGCTGAGCATCCCTGTTCTCCAGCCTGCAAAAACACCCAGCCCCGTGGCCCTGTCCTGCAGAAGCACCCTTCCAGGGAGGCTGCCCCCCGCCAGGGCACTGCTCGCAGGCACCGCAGCGCCCGCCCGGGGCCCAGCCTCCAAAGCGGGCTATCCCGGGAGACCGAGGGCTCGTCCCGGGCCGCGGGAGGCCGAGCCGCCCCCTCGCCAGCGGCCCCAGCGCGCGCTGGCTTCGCTCCTCGCTGCCGTACTTAAAGTTTCTCAGCCGTGTTTGCCTTCAGAAAGTTGGAACCTGCAATTACAGCTGTGATAACCTGTAATTAAAAAGGGGAAGGAAAAAAACGGGGGGGGGGGGGGAACAAAAGGCTCCAGTGAGAGACGATGGTGTTAACCCTTCCCGAGCTGGGGACGTGCTCAGCCTGGATGCCCCCCCCGTGAGCAACGTTTCCAGCAGGGGGATCTCCCAGTCCCTGGGGTCCGGGGACGAGCTCCGAAGGGCAGCGCCGCCGGCACGGCCGGACTGGCCCCGCTGGGCCGTGGCGCGGCGAACCGGCTGCGATCCGCCCACGTCTCGCTGGCTGGAAGCGCGGCCGGCGCCGGGGGCTGCACGGCGCTGCACGCCCCCTCCGCGCCTCCGGCCCCCTCCCCGCCGGGAGCAGAGCCCCGTGCACGCACGCACGCAGGCACGCGCGCTGCCGAGCCGGGCGGCGCGAGCCGGGACGCCTTCCTCCCGCAGCAAGCGCCCCGCCGCCGCGCGCCCCATCTCGCCCGCCGCCGCCGCGATTTTGACAGCCGGCTAACGAGCTGCAGGCGGCAATTTGGGTTATATATAGCCGCACCGGGGACTGCGTCTAATTGCTCCGGCACGCAGCGGCGCGGGGCCGGCGCGGGCGAGCGTGCACCCCGCCACCGCCGCAGCCGGGCACGCAGCCCCTCGCCCGCGGCAGCTGCCCGGCGAGGCGGCGGGCGCAGCTGGGCCCCCGGGCCGGGCCGGGCCGGGCCAGGCCGGGGGGAGGCCGGCGGCGGCGCGGGGGTCAGGGGTGAGAGCAGCAATAAGTGGTTTATGCCTTTTGTGAAGAGGCTGAACTGACAGCTCGGGGGATTAACAAAGACGCGCTCTGTTTGCCGGCAGGTCATGTGGAAAGCGCGGCGACGACCCCTGTCACTTCTTTTTCTTGCCAGAACAGACATTTGTTCGCGAGCGAGCGGGGAGGTGACGGGGGGGGGGGGGGGGGGGAGGGGCCGGCGCGGGGGGGCGGCGGGGGCGCGCGGCGGCCGGGAAAACCCCGGCGCCGGGAATTGCCGCAGCCGGGCTTTGCACCGCCACGGGGGCACCCGGCATGGCCCCCCCCCCCCCCCAACACCACCACCCCCGGGTGCTTGCAGCGGGGCCACGTGCCCCCCGCAGGCAGCCTCCCCTCGCCCACATGCCTGCTGCCACCCCGGCCGCGTGGGAAGGGACGTCCTCACTCGATCTCCGGAGTGCCCATCGCTGCCCAGGGATTCGCCCCCCCCGCCCGCAGCCCCCGGGGGGGATGCACCCGCTAGACCCTGCCAGGCTGGGAAACGCTCCCTCCACCCTGCTTTCGCGGCAGAGAAACCGAGGGGGGGAACGATGTGAGAGTACCCAGCACACCCAGCACAGTGCCTGCGCAGTCATCATTAGGTTCCAGAGTCAACAGGCCAACCAGCCCATTCTGCCTTGCTGAGACAAACACTAGCTGCCTGACCACCCTTCTCGCCGCGGGGGCCGGGAGGGAAGGGAGGCGGCACGTTCCCCAGCACAGGGACCGCAGTCCAAACCCCGCGCGGCCCCCTGAGCAAGGCAGGGACTGGCGGGTCCCTGCGGAGGCGCTGCCGTCAGAGCCCCGCTCCGTGGCCCCCCCCCCAAAACGTTAATCCGTGGATTAAACGCGCGCCATCTGCACGGGGAAGCTTCACTGCAGGATACGACCCGCAGCGCCTGCTCTGCCGCGTCACCCAGGGCGAGCGGCTCCCCGGGGGCACCCGCAGCGCCCTTCCCCGGGGTGAGGGGGCGGACGGGACGGGGGGACACCCTCCCGCGCCGCCGCTGCACCTGCTTCGATGCTTTAAGGCATCCGGAGGCTCTTTGTCAGCGCGGGAGCGGCGCGGGAGCAGCGCGCCCCGCCGCGTCCCCCCTGCGCCAGGCTGCAGTGCACGTATAGGGCCGGGCGGCCCGGCGGGCGTACGCATTACACATACGTGTAGATATAGGGGACGGGAGGGAAGGGGCTGTGCGGTGCAGCGTGGCACCCGCGGCCCGCCTGCCCAGCCGGCACGCCCGTGAATTACGCCGGATTGCGGCTCGGGGTCACGGAGGAAACGAGCCGGGGAGGCTTCCCGCGCGCCGGCCCGCTCCCACCGGAGAATTTATGGCCGGGGCTCGGCCGCGGGCTGAGCAATTAGCGCCGGCTGAATCAGCGCGGAGCACCGGGCACCGAAGGGACGGAGCCGCAGCGGGGTGACGGCTCGCAGGGACCGAGTGAAGGGGGGTGGTATTTTTGCAGAGGGTGGGGGCGGCTCACCGGCGACGCAGTGGGAAAAGCCTGCCGGGCCGCGTTTCCCACGCGCCGCCCGCTCCCGCGTGCCGGGAACGCTGCCGCGAGCTATCGCGTTAAGGGGGCTGCAAGCGCCGGGGCCGCCCCCCGCCCGCTTTGGGCGCAGGGCTGGGCCAAGACCTGCAAATTTGCGACGGCGCCGGAGGCGCCAGGTGCCACCCAGGTCCTCCCCGGGGGCCTGGCCGCGAGGGCCGGGTCGGGGAGCGCCGCCAAGCCGTGCCCGCAACCAGCCAGCCGCCGGCGGTGAAGGGCACGGCTCCGGGCTCCGGGCGCGGGGCCAAGGCCGGCCCCGGAGCAGTCGGAGCAGCGGGAGCCCGGCCACACACAGCGCCGGGAGCCGGCCGCCCCCGCGGCTCCCGCCCGAAACAAGGGCCCCTTTCAGCGCCCAGGGGCTCCGCGCTGCCCCGTGCCGTCGCAGAGCCCCGGCGTCTTCCCCGGCGAGCGGCGCCGCGACACAGCCAGGGCTTCGGACGGAGACGGACCCCGGCGGAGGCCGCTCCAGACGCCCGTTCCCGACCCTCGGCGGACGCAGCTCCCGCGGCGCAGAGACCGCCGAGGGTCCCCGCGGGCTCCGCAGCCCCCCGGACGACGGCGCGCCCCGGGATGCCCCCGGCTCCCGGGCATGAAAGAGGGTTTGTTCCTTCGCCGCAGAGCCCGGCACGGCGGCGAGGAGCCAGCGCAGCGAGAGCCTCCTCCCCAGCGGGCACCGCGACCTCAGGCCTCGCTCGGCTCGGCGCGGCATCCCTCGAGGACGGACGGCTCCAGCCCGTTCTCCGGCTGAGCCGCGAGCGCCCGCGGCCCCCCCCCGAGGGTGGGATCACCCCCAAAAGACGGCAGAAACCAGGCTCGCGCTGCCCAGGGAGTCAGTGCTGCCCCCCCCTGCTCCAGCCCGGCATTGCCTGCCCCCAGAAAGAGCCCAAATCCCCGGAGCGCTGCTCCTCCAGCACGTCCCGGCCCGGGGGCAGCCGGCCCGGGGCCACATCCTGCCCCAGGAGCGGCCGGCGTGTCCGGAGCCCTGCCAAGGCCCGGCCGCGCTCTCCTAGTTTCCAGGGATCGGAAGGAGCCTTCCGCCCGGGATAATCCTTCCCTCCTGCCGGCGAGGGCTGCCCCCTCGCCCCGCAGCACCCCACGCGTGCCCCCCAACGAGGTGTGCCGGGGGGGGCTGCAAAGGGCTGCTCGCTCGCTCGAAGCGCGGGTCGGTCGGCGGGCTCGAGGCGAGCAAACCGGCCTGGCAGCACGTTGCAAAGTTTGCAGCAAGTTGCAGAGCGCCCCGGGGTGTGGGGGGGGGCGGTGGGGGAGGGCGGCAGGGGAGGGGGGGCTGCAAGGGGCCCCCCACGCTGCCACGGCACAGCAGCAGGTCCCGGCGGGGGTGGGGTGGGGGAATCCCCCTTCGTCCCCTCGTGTGTGTGTGTGTCCCCCCGGCACCATCCCCAGCCCGCCCCCCCCCCCACCCCCCCGCCCCGTGGGGCCGGGGGCAGCCCCGCGGCCGGCGGTGCACCTACCTGCGCGCTGCCGGGGGTGCTGGGACGAGCGCGGACCCCGCGGCAGCCCCGCTGGCGGCAGCCGAACGGGGAGGAGGAGGAGGAGGAGGAGGAAGAGGAGGAGGAGGAGGAGGAGGAGGCGGCGGCAGCAGGGCCGCACGCACACACGCACCGCGCTGCCACAAATCTGGAGCTGCCGGGCGAGAGCCGGGAGAGGGAGGAAAGGAGGCGGGCAGCGGGGGGGGGGCGGGGGGGGAGCGCCGGGGAAATTAATAACCAACAGAAAAGCAACTCTGGCCCCCTGCGCCGGGCCACGTCCCGGGGGGCCGAGGTGCCCGGCGGGGGGGGGGCCGGGCCCCGGGGCCGGATCAAAGCCCGCGGGGGGGCTCGGCAGCCAGCGCCGCCTGCCACAACAAAGAGCCAGACACAACAAAAGCAGCATATGGCCCGAGCGGCGCGGGGCCGTAAATTAAACATAAAGGGAAGATTAGGTAATTAATGAGCGCGCCCCGGCCGGCCGCGGCGGCACGGGAGGGGGCTGCTCCCCGGGGCGGGGGGGGTGGGGGTGGGGGTCCGTCCCCGGGGCAGGTGGCCTGGGGGAGGGGGGCGCCGGGGCAATTTGGAGGGGGCGGGGGGAGGCCGGGGGAGGCACCTGTTGCGGAGGGAGGCTGGGCGGAGGCCGGCTGCGGCCTCGCCAGCTGCTCGGGGGCACGCGCCGCCCCGGGGCGCCAGCGCCTAAGAGGATTAGCGGGGGGGCTCACACCCCCCCCCCCCCACCACCACCACCACCACCACCTCCACCTCCACCGGCTGCAAAACCCGCTGCAGCGCGGCTCTGCACCCGCCTTATGTGGGGGGGGGGGGGTGTCCCTGGCTCTGCACCCGCCCCGGGCACCGGGCACCCCCCCCCCGTCACCCCCCCGGGCCGGGGTCCGTCTGCTCCTCTGGAGCATCTTTTGTTTGCACCGCGCTGCTCCGCCTTCGAGGCGGCTCTCTGCACCCGAAACCCGGCAGCGTGCCGCGGCAGCCGGCCCCCCCGCCTCGAGCCCCCCCCCCCGGCACCACCACCACCACCCCCAGCGCACGGCCGCCCTCGTCCCGCGGCGCTCGGCGTTGCAGGAAGCCGACCTCGCTGCCAGGCCTTTGCCAGCTGGCTTGAAGGAAGGGGGGGGGGGGACATCCAGAAGGGCCCCCTCCCCAGGCCTCTGTCCTGCAACCTCCCCCCTCGCCTGCCCGGGGGGGGGGGCTCCGGAGCGGCGCTGGAAGGGGATGCCCGAATCGCAGGCAGCCTCAACCCCAGCCAGGGGAAAGAGTTAATCCCGTTATTGGCAGGCTCACAGATGGCGGCAGCAGCGGTTCCCCCCGCCTAGCAGATTTAACAGATAACACGGGAGCGGGGGGGGGGGAGGGGGGGCCGAGGGGGGGAGAGAGCCTCCACCTCCCCAAAAGCACGCAGGCAGCAAGACCCCCCCCCCCCCGCGGGGATGCACGGGGGACCGCGGTGCAGCGCGAGCCCCGCGCCAGCGCGGCGCTTGGAGCGGGCACAGCGGGGCCCCGCGCGACCCCCCGATCCCCCGCCCCCCCCCCGCGAGCCGAGCTGGCGGCCGGGTCAGCGCCGGGGTCCTGTTTACCGAGCGCAGGGATATTTAAGCAGCTGCTCCCAGCACTTTGGAGGTGGCATCAGCAGCCGCCGCTGTAACCCTGGGATTAGGGAGCGTCGGGAAAGGCTGGAAGGAGGCCAGTGCCGGAGAGGCAGGGCCGCGGCGCGCGCCGAGCGGGGCGGCAGGGAGGAGCTGCCCCGGCGCCCGGGTCTCGCCCGCCGCCGCTGCCGCACGGCAGCCGGGTGCGGAGCCCGGCCCCGACGGGCGGCACGAGGCCGGCGCCGTCCAAAGCAAACCTCCCCCGCTGGATTTTAAGCTGTTGCAACACACTGCGCCTTTGATTTTCTGCGGGCAAAGGGGAGGCTCCGTGCAGGCGGGCAAAGGGGAGGCTCCGTGCAGGCGGGCAGCCGGCGGCGCTCTGCAAACGCCCCCGCCGCAGGCCGGGCGCGCGCCGCCCGCTGCCGTGCCCGCTGCGCACTCCCCGCGCGCCCCGCTTCCCCCACGTGCACGGCCCCTCCGGCGCAGCGGAGCTCCAGGGCGCCGGGGAGGGACTGGGAGCTGCTGAACTCCCAGGAGCTTGGCCAGCACCGGCTGGCGCGTGACCCTCTGCAAGGAGGGGGACAGCCCTGGGGGACGTGGGGCACCGCGGCTGCTCCGCGCCTCCGTTTCCACTCCCGCCAGCCAGCCAGGCACGAGAACGCCAAGGCGCCCCTTTCTCCCCGCCGCCGGACACACGGACGGATGGACAGGCAGCTCCCGGCCCAGCCGGCCTCCCCGAAGGCGGATGGAGCCCGCGCAGCTGGGGGGGCTCATCCTGGCTAATCCGCCCATATGGAAGGCGTCGCTTTAATCTCGGCCCATACGGAGCCCGGACAAAGCCCTCGCAAATCCGCCGCGGCGAGCGCCGGGGCTGGGAGCCGGAGCCCGGTGAGCGGCGGGGCGCGCCCACGTCTGAGCGGCCGAGCAGGCTACCGACAGCCCCCGCCGTGCCGTGCCGTGCCGTGCCATGCGGCGCTTCCCGCCCGTTACGGATCCGCCGATCCATCCGATCAGAGGCGACAGGTCGAGGCTGGGAGCTGCCTGTGCCGCTGCAGCCCAGACAGCGCTCCCGGGGGACTAATACCGGCATGTAAATATTAGATACTTTTGTCTCCTCCGAGACCAATTACACAAATCGTGGCAGCTCCCGCAGGACTCTCCGCTTCTACTTACTGTATCATCATTAACGGCTTATTAGGGAACAGCTGCTCAAAGAGAGGGGAAAGAGGGAAAAAAGGAGAGGAGGAGAGAGACAGCAAGGAGACACGCTGCCAAGGCCACCTCCACCCCGGCAGCCGGGCCGGCCCCGGGCCGCCGGGGCAGCCGGAGCATCCCTGGGCACCGCTCGCCTCTCCAGCAGCGGACCCCCGCCCGGGGAGAGCGAGGGCGGCCGAAACGGCCGGGCACCCGCCTCGCACCTGCTTTCCCGGTTGCAAAACCCTTCACTGCCCGGTGCCCGCTGGCGACGTCCCCCCCTGCCCTTCCCGCCGCGACCCGGCGGGCGCGAAAGGCACCCCCAGCCGGCACAGCGCATCCCGGGGGCTCCGGCTGCCAGGCGGCAGCTTCCTGCCTGATTGCTAATTAGCCTCGTTACTCTGTGTCAGGCGCTTCACGAAGCGCCCGAGTGATTTGCTCTTTCCCTCTAATTAGGCACGGTGCAATTACCGTCTAATCCAAGTTCAAGCTCCTCGTCCTCGCGACCTTCCAGGCCCCGACACCGTGTCTCTGTCCCTCCCCGCCGGCGCAACGGGCGCTCGAGGCACCGGCGCGCGGTGCCGGATGCCGCGGGAAACCTACCTGCTTCCCGAGCAAGGAGGGCACAGGAACGGCTGTGTGGGGCTCCGCGGGAACCGCGCACCCCTCTCCCAGGGGCTCGTTAACCCTCCTGCTCAGCCACAGCTAATAATAATAATAAAGGGGGGGACCCTAAGGAGCCTGAACGGGAGGCCCCCGCTCCACGGTTAATTATAGCCGGGGAGAGGAAGCGCTGCGGCGCTGGGCGAGCCCGTCACCCCGCTTCCCCGCGGATGCCTGGCAGGACGCGGCTCGCGGCGGCGCAAAGCCTCCCTCCCGCGGCCCGACCGGAGCCTCCCGGCTCGGAGTCCCTCGGGAACCCGCCCTCGCCGGACACTCCATGCGCCAACGATGCCTTGGGCGCCTCGAAGGAGAAGCCAGGCACGTGCATGGAAAAGACACAAAAAAAATTAAACAAAAAAATAGATCACTAAATGCACCAAAACCCACCCAGCTCCCAAATTCCCCGTGATGCAGAGCGCTGAAAAGGGGGGGGGAATTGCAAAGGAGAAGCGTTGCCACGCCGCTCTCCGGGATGCCTTAGGAGACTGGCAGCACCCGGCCCTGAAAAGCCCCCCGGGACAGGGGCAAGGGGACAGGAGCGGCGGGCAGAAAGCCCCGGCGGGCGTGCCGAGCCCCCCGCCGGCATTCCTGCAAGGTAACGCAAGGTTAGGAGCAGGCAGGAAGACAATATCGGGACTATTTGGCCTCCCCGCAGCCAGATGTGTGCTAATAAGGCAGCTGCCCCCTAAGCTAATAAGGTCACTTACTGGCTCCAGCAAGACGAGAAAACAAGCAGGGTCTTGGCTGCGGTACAGCCTGACTTGGCACCGGCCGCACGCCGGCTTCCTGAAGTCTTGCCGCTTCAGGAGTGGCGCAGCACCGCTGCAAAGCCCAAATGCAAGTAAACAGAAAAAAAAAAAAAAAAAAAAAAAAAAAAACCCACCCCAAATGCCCCCCCAACCCCCGCTTCGGGCATTCCCAGCGCCGCCCCGCGCCCCCCTCCGCCAGCCCCCGGGAGGCTGCGCGGCGGCGGGACGGGGCAGACCCGAGGGGCTTGGGGCACGCGCGTCCCCGCGCACCGCGGCTTAGCGCCCGCTGACACCTCCGCGGGCGGGCCGGGGCTGCGGGCCGGGGCTCGCCGGGACCCCTGCGCGTTTTCCGAGCAGTCGCACCTCGGCGAGCAGACCGCCGGCCCCCCGCCCGCCCCAATCACGGCGCCTCCAACTCCCTTTGTTTTAATATTATAAAGCAAGCCAGATGCCGGCTTTAATCCCCTCAGCTGGTGAGGATTTGCAAACGCATTAGGAGGCAGAGCCGCGGCGAGGCGGCCCCCGCTCGCCAGCCCCACGGCGCGCGCCGGCCGGCCCCATCTGCCGCCTCCGACCGGCCATCCCGGCCCCTAATTGCCTTCTCATGCCCGGATTAGGAGCCGACGAGGTGTCCCCGGTCGCACGCGCGGCCGCGCCGCGGAGCCCGCGCCTGACCCGGGGCCGCTTGCTCGACCTCCCCTGCGGCTCCGGCGATCCAGCTGGAAAAGCAGAGAGCAAACGGGAAGCGGGCTGCGGCGGCCAGGGAACCGCGGCGGCCAGGGAACCGCGGCGCCGGGGCCGCCCGGCGAGCCCGCCCCCCCGCAGCCGAGGGGATTTGCCCCGGGGCCGCGGGAGGGGGCGGCCCGGAGGCGCGGAGCTCCTGCCGCGCAGCGGCACTAGGAGACGCTGCGCTCCCGGGAGTCCCGGCGGCGCCGGCCACCCGCCGCCGCCGCCGCCCCCCGCCGGCTCCGGCCGCAGGAGCCGGGGCGCTGCCCGCATCCTCTCCCGCTCCGGCCGCCTCAAACCCCCGCGGAAGAGCCTCCGCGCAAACGCGGGGCAGCTTCGCGAGCTGCCCCGAGCCTGCCTACTTGCATCGCAGAGCAAATGACGATGCTTTATTTAATTGTATTTATTTATTTATTTAAGACAAGGATCTCCCACATACCACTTAGCAGCCAGGAGTTCAGAGAGAGCAGAGCTCAGTGTTTTAAAACGTTTCATTTGCCAAGAAACAATCCCAAGGAACAAAAAAAAAAAAAAATAAAAAAAAAGAAAAAAGGAAGAAAACCAACACAACCCAGACTCAAAGATAATTAACTCCACAAAGCAGCAGCCCTGACGAGCTCACATCTTAGCAGCAGCCACGGAGCCTGCGCTCCAAACACTCATTTCTCGCCGTCTGCACCAGGACGGCACCAGCTCTTGGAGGCCTGGGGGGATGGGGGGGGGGGGAAGGAAAAAAAAAAACAAAAAAAAAAAACACAAAAAAAGACACACACACAACCCGGGGGAGGGGGGAAGCCGCCCTTCGAGGCGCCCCCGGAGCCTCGAGAGGAGGACACGGCCCCCGAACGCCGTGCCTGCCGCTCCGGCATCCCCCTTCCCCTCCCGGCAAAGCCGCTGTCTCCGCGCACCCCTGCGGCCGGGAGGGGGGGCGGGAATGTGGAAGCAATTGCACTTGGCAAGGCAGCAAGAGTGAGTCAAAAACAGTTGTTTGGCTTGTCAGCCACCCAGGCCCTGCAGCGCTCTTGTTTTCCTTCTCCCACCTTAACCCCTTGGGGAGCAGGCGGCCCCGAGAAGCCCCGCGGGACCCCCCCGCCACCCCCAGCCCAGGCAGCCCTTGCAAACTGGCTGGCTCAGAGCCAAATTCGGGGGGGGGGGGGGGGTAGGGCGGAAAAGACACATGCACAGCAAGCGGTGGGCGTTCGCTGCCGCCCAGTGCCGGGGGAGCCCGGGGCAGCCCGGCTCCGCGGGGGCCGCCGAGGAGCAGAGGCATGCCCGGCGCTCCCGGAGCATCCCGAAGGCGGCCGGTGGCATAATTCCTGTGGCGGGGTACGGGCTGGGCTGGCGGTCCTGCCGCCGGCCACGGCAAGGAGACCCCGGAGCAGCAGCAGCGGGTCGGGGGGGGGAGAGGGGGGGGCACACACGCTCACACCATGCCCAGAAGCTAAGCCCAGCTCCAAACCTCCTTCCTCCACCCACCCCGTCCCATGGCGCGGACCCCCAGGGATGCGCACAGGGCGGGGGGGGGGGGGGGGTCTCCCAGGTGCCGGCGAGGAGGGATGCTCCCGCTTGCCGGCCCCAGGAGGAGAAGCCTGGGAGGAAGGAGCAGGGGGGGAGCAGGAGCCAGAGCGGCGCTCGATGACCAAAGTCATTGAGCGTTTTTTGGCATGCCGGGCCCCCCCCTCCCCGCGTATCCTGGCCGCTGGCCCAGCGCGGAGCTGAACTTAAACAAACTCCTGTTGCAGCCATCTGCTTGATTTTAAAATAAATCAAACAATCTGTTGAGCCGTGGGTGATCAAATTTCCATCTGTGCGGACGCCTGCTCGCCTCCTCGGAGCCTCCGCTTGCCTCTACCAGCCAAACGCTCCTGGCAGCATGTGGCCTCCCTAATTCCTGCAGGAAAGGGAGAAACCGGACCTCCCCCCCCCGCCACCCTCCCAACACCAGCCGCGCGCTGCTTTCCCAGCCGCCCGAACCTGCTGGCATTTGGGACCAAAAGGGGGTAAGAGGAAGGGGACCCCGAGCAGGCATGCGACCCGGGGCACCAGCGGGATGAGGCGCGACCCCCCCTGTGCGCAAGCAGCGGCAGCAAGGCCGGAGGGGCCGGCAACAAGCTCTTGCATGGGATTGCAGTGAGCTGCGTGCTCAGAGGGCCCGGGAGAGCTCCCGGGAGCGGGCCGCCGGCTGCAAAGGCTTTGCACAGCTCCACAAGCGAGCAGCACCAGCCCCCTGCGCTCAGCATGGCAGAATCAGGCCTGGAGAGCGCCTGGATCAGGGACCAGTGAGGGAAACGCAGCTGGAATAAACAGGCAATGCAGGGGCTCTCTCCCTGGCAGGGCCACGACGATGCCAAAGCATCCTCGTGCAACCCCTGCCCGGCACCTGCCCTGCCGACAAGCCCCCCAAGCATCCCTCCGACACCAAAGCATCCTCGTGCAACCCCTGCCCGGCACCTGCCCTGCCGGCGAGCCCCCCAAGCATCCCCCCACACCAAAGCATCCTCGTGCAACCCCTGCCCGCCACCTGCCCTGCCGGCGAGCCCCCCAAACATCCCCCCACGCCAAAGCACCCTCGTGCAACCCCTGCCCGGCACTTGCCCTGCCGATGAGACCCCCAAACATCCCTCCGACACCAAAGCATCCTTGTGCAACCCCTGCCCAGCACCTGCCCTGCCGACGAGCCCCCCAAGCATCCCCCCATGCAAAAGCATCCTCGTGCAACCCCTGCCCGGCACCTGCCGTGCCAACGAGCCCCCCAAACATCCCCCCCCAGTGCCACGGCACAAGGTGCAGCTTCGCTCCGACACCCGGAGCAAGCAGGTTATGCTGCACAAGCAATGCAGGGAGCCGGAGGGGATTCAAACCCCTTTTTCGGGGAGGGAAGGGCTGACAGGACCTGGCTGGGAAGCAGGAGAAAGGCCAGGTTTCCCAGTCGCCGCACAGATGTTCTGGACTGCAAACAGAAGACGACAGCAGCGAATTCATCTCCCGCTCCAGAGACACCGCAGCCAGGGCATCTGGAGCGTATCCGAAGGCAGCAGGGGTGGCGCCCCCCCGGTGCCGGGGACCCGCGGAGCCCCGCGCACCAGGGCCGCTGCAAAGGCGAGGCGCCGATGCCGGCCCCCCCGGCAGCTGGGCCCCCCCGCCGGCGTCGACCTTGGCAAGTCTGCCTCCCAGGAAAACTGAAGGGCCTGGTCTTCCCCGTGTTTTCACTTCGGGGTAACTCGTGCTAGTTATTGCAAGGGGGCGAAGAAAATGCAGCTGCTTTCGCAGTGACGATAAGAAAACAGGGTGGGAGACAGATATCTATTCAAATGTTTATACACACATCTATTTTGCCTCCCGGCCAGGCTAGTAACTGAAATCATTAGCACTTGACCGTCACATGATGAAAAGCTGCTCGGCCCGACTAAAGTCCGCAGCGATTTGCAGCTCGCCCGGCGGCCCGCGCCCGGCTCCGGGGTGCCGCGCACGGCCGGCCGGCCCCGCTGCCCGCCTCGGCTCCGCTCCGGCCGGGGCCGCGCGCCCGGCCGCCCGCGCGCCCGGCCGCGGGGGAAGCCGGGGCAGCTGCCGCTCCGACGGCGCCAGCTCAATGGATAAACACATGACTTCAGTCTCCCGAGATCTACTAAAGCCCGGCAGCGCTTGCATTAACTTGCATCCCCCCCCAAAAAAAAAAAACCCCGCTCTGGGGCCGCCACGGCGCAGGAAGCTGTGCGCGGCCAGCACCTGCTAAACGCACCGCCAGCGCGTCCCCGTCCCCCCCGGCTCCGCAACGAGCCGCCGGGACGGCACGCTCGAGGCGCCGTCGGAGCGGCGGCGGCAGCGGGGGGGGACGCGGCAGAGCTGTCAGAGCCCTGGGCCGGGGCCCGGGAGGGTTGTGCCGCTGGAAGGTCTCCCATCTCCAGCTGTTCGCAGCGCAGGAAAACCCGGCGCGGCTGGGAGCCTGCCACCGACGGCTGCGCGCCGAGCGCGGCCCCCCCCGCCCCGGCCGCCGCTCCGCAGAGGCGCCCGCGGGGGCACGGACCTCACCGGGCCCTCCGACAGCCCCAGCAGCGGGGGTCCGTCCCCCGGAGGGGCCGTCGGGTGCCCTGCGAGCGCAACACCCGCACGGGCTGCGGGCAGGGGACCGACCCCCCGGCAGGAGCCCCCCACCCCACGCCGGCGCGGGGAGGCAGCGCCAGGCTCGCAAGGCTCCGCGCTCCGCTTTGGGGACAGGGGAAAGGCGGGGGGGGGGGGGGGGGCCGGCAGCCAGCTGGCGCCCGGCGCAGGCAGCACGAGGTCTCGCGGCCGGCCAGCACGCGGCACCCCTGGCATTTGGGACAGCTGGGACAGCAAGGTCAGGCGAGCCAAAGCAAAAAAAATAAAATAAATAAATAAAAATAATTTTTTTTAAGCCCCTTTGCTCCCCGGCACCCAAGGACACGCGGTCCCGGAGCCGGGACGCCTCGGGGACGAGCAGTGAGGGGCCGGGCGCCCGCGGGCAAACGCGCCGCGACCTCGGCGGCAGGAAAGAGCCGGGGGCGCGTTTTTCCTAGTGTTGTTTCTTTGTTTGCCATCTGGGAACCCGATCCAGCGGGAGGCTGTGCCCCGAGACATGAAGTCATGTTATGATTATATTGCCACCTCCGAGCTGGAATTGAGATCTCATCTGAAAATGCCAGACGCGTTCATTTTTAGCCGCGGCAGGCTTTATCTCCCAGAGCAGCCACGCATCCAGCGCTGAAAAAAAAAAAAAAAAAAAAAAGTCTTCTTTCCTGAAGTGCAACACGAGCCTCGCTAAACGCTTCTTTACATGCGCATTTGCTGCAAACGAGGCAAGTTTAACCTAGCAAAGTTGGTTTAAAATACCTTGGCCTGATTTTGCTCTGGTGTCTGCTCGGATTAGCGACTGCAGCAGTCAAGCCGGTCACGTTCGGATGTTTCTATTTGCACAAAAATAATCAAAGGCGCTCGAGCCGAAAGCCTAAGAACCGAGATCCCTCAGACCTCGTCCGCTCCTCCTCCGCGTTGCCGGGAGCCCCGCTGACCGCGCCGCGATATACCCCAGCCCCGGCGAGGGGGGCCACGCTTGACCCTGCGCTTCCCAGGCTTTCGCGCCTTCCGCTTGTTTCTGCTGCTGCTCGGACTCCTCGGGACAAGGCTGAGCCGAGAATGGGAAAATTCTGATGTTTTGCCTGAAATCTTTTATAAAAAGGAGAAAAAACAAATGCTACCACCAGCTGTAAGCTTGGCTTCGCCTTTCGAAAAACACAGCACGACATCCAGAGTTCGCGGCTCGAACGCAAGGGGCCAAACCCCCGGCCGGGCTAAGGACGCGGCCGCCGGGCGCAGGGGCCGGGGCCGTCCGGACGCGGCACCGCCGGGCGGTCGCTGTTCGGGGACGCCCCAGGAGCCGCGCAGCCCTCGGCGCCTCCTCTTCCTCCCTCGGGAGGGGGTTCCCCCCCCCTTATTTTGAACCCGGCACGAAGGCGCACGCAGAGCGGCGAGCGCCGGGTGCTCAGCACCGCTGAGTCCAGCCGAGCGGCTCCCAGACTTACGCCGCTGCAAAGCCCGGAGCAGGTATAACCCCGGCGCGACGAGAACCACGCATTCCCCACAAAGCGCTAACGCGACACAGAAAACCAGCTGGTTTCAGCCCGAGAAGGGAAAAGCCTCGGCTTCAGCTGGCCTGAACGCTACGAGCAGCGAGCCGGATCCGAACACTTCCGACGGGCCTCTCCTCCGCAGGACACGAGCTACGCGAGACGAGCGGCTCCGCGGTGCCGAGGGACGCGGCCGAGGCCGCGGGCGCGCAGAGCGGGCAGCGAGACGCGCGCGGAGGCCCGGGCACCCGCAGAGAGGCGCAAACTCAGCAAGGCGCCGGGCAGCGTCTTGAAGGATGCAAGAGCGGCTCGGCTCGAGGTACAACGGGATTTTAGAGCCGTCCAGAATGCACTTGCAAAAAAAGTTGCATCAGAAAAAAATAGAAGTGCAGATGCCTCTTAGGGGTAAGTAACTGTGGTGCAAAGGTGGCAATCAAACGGGGGAAAACAGGGAAAGCCAGGGGAGGATTTTCCCTGTTCAAGTGTTGGCAGACAGAAAGGATTGGAGCAAGCACAGAAAACTCGAGACAGATCGAGCACGAGCATCCCCTTGGCCTGCGAGCATGCAGGCGACGCAGCACGCTGCCGTCGCCTACGTAAGGGAAGGAAGACGCGGATCTACGAACCAGCGAGCCGACCTCGCTGCCCCCCTCGCAGGCGCTCCGACGGACCCGTTTTATGGTTTCTTCTTCAGCGCACCCACCCTCAACGCCCGCACAGTGCAGGGCTCGCTGCCGGCGGCCCCAGTGCCCCGGGGCAGGGGGCTCCCGGGGGCGGCAGCAGCAGCGCTAGGTCAGGACGTGGCATGACCCAGGGACAACGTTCTCTGTCCTTCCTGCAACCCCTTGGTGACACAGCACCGCAGCACGCATCCGTGCTCCCGGGAGCTCTCCCCGGCCTGCGGGTCTCCTGTCCGAACCCTGCTTTTTCCTGCTTCTGTTTTCTGCAAGAAATTCTGTCAGCACCCGGAGGGGGCCGAGGCGTGCAGCACCCGGAGCAGGGCCCGGGTGGCCTGGCTGCCTCTCTGCAGCACAGACCGGCCGCCCCATCTGCTAGCAAACAGGGCAAAACCCTAAACTCACCCAGGCGAGCCCACGAGGGCTGGGTTTCTGCAGCCACCCCGCAGCAGCTCTGCTCCCAGGCAGCCGCGGCGGCGCCCGCCAGCGCCCCTGCCCGTGGAGAGCCGGCGAGGAGCACGGAAACCGTGCCGGCAAGGAGCTCACCTCCCTCCAACGCCCTCCCGCGCCGGTCGGGCCCGCAGGCAGCCGATCACGCCTCTCCTGCTCCTCAACACCCAAACCAGGAGCTGAGCCACCACCACCAGCCCCCTTATAAACATCTGAGCCTCGTGCAAGCTAACGAGCTGCAGAGGTTGCTCCCTCGTTAGCTGCTCCAAGCTGTTCTGCAGACCCCCGAGGATGCTCCTGCTGCTGCCGCCCGGTTGCTGTTGCAAACCGCTGCCCCCCGCGGTCGCCCCCGAGCGCGCGAAGGGGACGCGTGCATTCAAAAACGAAGACTGCAGAGCTGCAAGGAGGCACGGGGCAAGGGTGTTAACTCCACGGGGTGAGGCAGGCTCGTCCCCCCCGCCCCGTCCTGGGACCGCGGCAGAGCTGAAGCGCGAAAGGCCTCGTGCCGGGGGCTGGTTTCCAGCGGCCAGGGTGACCAAGTGAGAGTGCATCTTTCCAATTAGTTAAATTAGCCAAATGCCCTCCCAACTCGCTAAGCCACGTTTTAAATAAACCTGACGTCCTGGAGGTGATGGGAAGCGCGTAAGGACAGGGGAAGGGCGAGGGGAACGCGCCCCAGCAGCGCCCATTCCCCGGCCGGCGCCGTCTCGCGCGGACGAGCCCCCGCGCGCGCCCGCCTTCCGGGACGACCCGCCTTGACGTCGGGTCGCTCCGGCTTGGACCGAGGTCGCGAGGGAGCCCGGGGGGAAACCGTCGGAAAGCAACAGCTTCCGGACGATTCCCGCCTCCGGCGCCAGCCCGAGCTCGCGCTCCGGCCTGGCGCTCTCCAGCCGGCGCAGCTCCGGCCCGGCGGGCTGGAAAGCCAGGCTGGACGTCGAGCCCGTGGCTAGCACGACAGCCGGAAAATTGCCTCCGTAAGCAGGCAGGAGGGAGCAAGGGCAGCTTCACGTTTCCAAAGAAAACGCCAGCGCCGCGGGAGCCCCGGCGCGCGGGCTGCGAACCGAGTCCCACGACTTTGATAGCGAACTTAGGGACGCGGGACGCTGGTGCTCTGCAGGGGGCGGCCCAGGCCTGGTTTGCAGATACAGAGCATCTGCTCTGCAGGAGCTGCGCTGCTGCCAGTCGGAAATTCGGGGACAAAAGCAGTAATTTCCCCGTTTCACGAGACAGATAAACTTGCCGCGAGTAAATCCCCCTCGCTCTTCCGTGCTGCTCTGCACGAAAGCAGCCCGAAGCGTGCCGTGCCACCCGGCTCAGGGCTCGTCCGCACCGGGACGCGCCAAAAAGAGTAATCCGTAACATAAATCAGAAGCGACCGGGTGACGCTGAACTGAGGCCACTAATTCGGGACAGGACTGTCGACACGGAGCTAAATCACAATAAATCTGTGCTCTCTCAATTCTACCTTTTTGAACATACAGCTTAACTTGAAGGAGGCAGAAGGCATTACCCTCTCCCTACAGATAAACACGGAGGAGCGGATAGCTGTGTCCCCGGGTCCCAGCCCTGCACCCAGAGGACACATCTCACCCCCGAGCTCGGGGGAGCAGCAGCCCACCCAGGCTCGGAGGCTCCTCTCCCGCGGCCGCGCACGGGCAGGGCGCAGCGGCTCGGGTCCAGGAGCCCCCGCGCTGGCTTCCCAGCCGCAGGAAGGACTCGAGTTTCTCCTCAAGGAAACCGTGTCGCTAGGGCGCCTTATAAACCCAAAGATAACTCGGGAGCTTTGCTCTGCGGCGGAGACTCCGCGCTCCTCGGGCTGGAGGAATTTCCCGAGGATCCCGTCTGCCGCGGGCAGGCCGGCCAGCGCTGCTGGCAGGGCACAGGCAGCCTGTCAGACTTCCCTCTGCTCTGGCAACTATTATTATCCATGATTAAGAGAGGTACAAGATCAGGATTTCCCATTCTGGCCACCTCGAATCACAAACAACCCCACCTCCTCTATCTAGGGCTCCAAAAGAGCAGGCGCCAGTAACACAGATACGTGTTTTTGCAACAGGACAGAACTTGGCACCGCTGAGCCTCTTGGAAGGATTTCTCTCCATTCCTTTTCGGTTTGATGCCTCCAGAAGCTCGTTGCTAAAAGCACCCCATTTATCCACATTCGCCCCCAGAGATCAGACCCAAAAGATGAGCATCCATCTGTAGCACCGCTCCAAACCGTACTGAAGCCAGCCTCCGGGAAAGCACGGGAGCGGAGGGAAGGGGCCCGGGCCAAGCGCCTTACCTTGGGGAGCAGAGCTGGGGGCGTCGCAGCCAGAAGCTCCGGGGGCGTCACGTTCTTGCCAGCCAGGACCACGGCCCCGCACTCGGCACACGCGCCGATGGTCAGCTGCTTCCCGTCATCCACCAGCAAGCTGTTGGCCACGCGGAGCGTGTAGAGGAACACGGGGAGCCTGGCAACTTGCACTGCTTTTAATCCAAGACATCGCTTCTTCTCCTGGCGGCAGAAGAAGCAGACGAACGTCTCCACTCTGTACTGCCGGGACCAGGCGCTGCTGGGGTGGTGGGAATTCCTGCCCTCGTGCTGCAGCCACTGCCCAAGCAGGTCGTGGTAGCAGAGCACGCAGGTGGCCACGAGCCCCGTGGAGTCCGCCGGCCTGGCCCGAGGGGCGGGCGGGTAGACCGTGAGGAAGGGGAAAAAGGGCTCCTTCTCGCCAAAGCGCCCCGGCGGGTTGACGTTGAGCTGGAACTCCTTGCCGGCTCCCAGCTCGGCCCCACAGATGTAGCAAACTGAGGTGGAGCCGGACTTGATGGTGGGGTGCCCGGGTAGGCCGCTGGGGTCGCCGGCGGAGAACACCTGGTGGTACCTTCCTAGGAAGCTCTGCACCGAGGTGATGAGCTCCTCGTTGTGGCAGGCCCTGTACATGGCCCACAGGTCCTGCAAGACCCCGTAGCACTTCCGGCAGCTGCTCACCTCCCAGTGCTTGTTCAGCCCCTTGGCGCTGGGCGGGCACGGCAGGAGGCTGAGGAAGGGGAAGTGCATGGTGCTCTTGGCGTTCCCGTTGGTGATCTTGGCGGCCACCAGCCTCACCTCTTTGCCACACTCCTCCCCGCAGAGGTAGCAGGCCTCGGGCGCCGGGGCTGGGCCTGCGCCGTCCTCCTTGAGCCCTCGCCTGCCCTTGGGGGGCATGCCCGCGGCGCCGGCGTTGAGGGGCACCACGTAGAGCCGCTGGAGCACGGGCACGTTGGCCAACTCGAAGCTTTGCCACTGCTGCATGAGGGAGGCGAAGCAGCAGGGGCACACCAGGGTGCTGCCGGTGGGCGACAGGGGCTGGGCGCCCGGCGGGGGGCTGTGCAGCCACAGGAAGGGGAAGAAGGGCGCCTGCGACGTCTTCTCCTGCTTCTGCACATGGACCCGGTGCTGCGAGGCGGGCGACAAGGGGCTGCCGCAGACGTAGCAGACGGTGCCGGCCGCCGGCGCGCCCCAAGCGGGCCGCTCGCCCTCCTCCTCCTCCTCCTCCTCCTCCTCGCTGGTGATGTTGATCTCGCTGTCCTCGGAGGAGCAGCACGGCGGCCCCCGCTTGGCCGCCGCCGGCGGGAGGGGGGGCCGCGCCGCGCCGCCCGCCCCCTCGGGCTCCGAGAGCGCCTCGGCGTCGGAGAGCTCGGAGAGCTCGGAGCCCGCCGGCGGCCCTTCCTCCTCACCCCGCTCCTCCTCCTCCTCCTCCTCGTGGTCCCGGCCGGGCGCGGCGGCGCGGCGCGGCGCGCCGGCGGGGTCCCAGCCCGGCGCCCCCCGCCGCAGCCCGCCGCCCGCCGCCGCCGCCGCCTCGCACTGGTGCGGCCGCTTGAGCCAGTACATGCGCTTCTCCACGGGCGTGCGGCTCCGCTCGAAGGAGTCCCACTGCTCGCCGAGGAAGCAGCGGCAGACGGCGCAGACCAGGGCGCAGCCCTCCGCCGAGACGGCGCGGGCGCCGGGCGCCGGCTCCTGGTGCTGCAGGAAGGGGAAGAAGGGCCGGTGGTCGCGGGGGGGCCGCACTTGCAGCTTCAGCTCCTTGCCGCGGCTGATGCCGCCGCCGCAGATGAAGCAGCAGAGCGGAGCCGCCGGGGGCTGCGGCGCCCCGGGGCCGCCCGCCGCCGCCGCCGCGCCGCCCTCGCCGGCCGCCAGCGCGGCCATGAGCCGCTGCTTGCGGGAGAGCGGCGCCGCCGCCGGCCCCGGCCCCGGCCCCGGCCCCGGCCCCGGCGCGCTCATCGCCGCCCCCGGCTCATCCCGCCGCTCCGCCGGACACGCAGGCTCGGGGGGCGGGTTTGCAGCGCCGCTTCCCCGCGCCCGCCCCCGCCCGCCCCCGCGCTCCGCGGAAAGGCAAAGGAAAAAAAAAAAAAAGAAAAAAAAAAGGAAAAAAAAAAAGAGAGAGAGAGAGAGAGAAAAGTTCGCCGCCAAAGTTTGGCTCCGGCGGCGGCGCGGAGCGAGCAGGCAGGCGGCGAGCAGGCGCCGCGGCCCCGCCGCCCCGCGCTGGCCCCGCCGGCGGGCGGCCCCGGCGCCCCCGGCCCGGCTCCTCCCCGGCCCCGCCGCCCGCCCGCCCCGCGCTCGCCTGCTCGGGGGGAGGCGGCGGCCCGGCCCGGCCCGGCCCGGCCCGGCCCGGCCCCGCCGCGCCGCAGCCGCAGCGGCGCTTGGGCGGCCGCGAGGCTCCGACAGCCTCCGCGGGAGGGGGGTGCGAGCCCGCCCCACGGGGCGGGGGGGACGTGCATACCGGCCCCGCTGCAGCGGGGTGCAGAGCAGCCCCACGGGGCGGGGGGGAAGGGAGGGATCGGGCAAACCGACCCCACGGGAGGGGGGGGACTGTGCAAACTGACCCCACGGGGGGGACCATGTAAGGCAATCCCACGGGGGCAGGGTTGTGCAAACCGACCCCATGGGGGGGGGTGCAAACTGCAGCGGGGTGCAGAGCAACCCCATGGGGGGTGGGGGATTGCGCAAACCGACCCCACAGTGGGAACTTTGCAAGCTGGTCCCACCAGAGGTGGGGGGAGAGGACGTGCAAACCGACCCCACTGCAGCGGGGTGCAAAGCAACCCCATAGTGTGTGGGGGGGGGCAATGTGCGCTCTGACCCCACTGCAGCGGGGTGCAAAGCAACCCCACTGGGGGGGGGGGTGCAGACTGATCCCACAAAGGGGATTTACACCCAACCCCACATGAGGGGACCTTGGGGACCAAACCCGCAGGGGGCATTCGCAATCCGCCCCCCAAGTGCAACTGCCCACACATGGTGTTCTGCCTCCCGTGGCAGTGCTGCGTCACCCGCCACCCCCTCCCCACGCTGTGTGTGACCCCCCCCCCCCGTAACCCCCACCCCCACCCCTGAACGAGCATGAAAAGGCACCGCAGCTCGGAGCGTCCAGGTCTGCGCGGGCAGGAGGGATCCTGCGGCGCTTTGCAGAAGACACCGCTAATGTCTCTGTCCTTTACAGTGCTGTGCACCAGACATTAACTCAGCGTCCTGACTGAATACCAGCCCTGCTAATTTATTTCACATTTAAAAGTCCTGCTGCTGTTCCAGTTCAATACCAGATTCTATTTCCCGCTTGGTCCTAAAATGCTGCATCGGTTTGCCACTCACTGGTAAATAGCTGATCTGTTCCCAGCCAGGGCTGGCCGCATTTCAGCGATGCATGCAATAAACCCTGTATATCCTTACCTGCCTTGCAGCCTACGATAAGATTTAATGCTTGTAAAGCGCTTTGCTGTCCTTGGACAATCGGCACCGCGGAAGTGCAAACTGTGCTGAGGTCCAGCCACAATTAAACCTGGCTTATTAACCACCCGAGCATCCAGGCAGCGAACCCACAGGCTCAGCAGAGGTCTCCCAGTGAAAGAAAAAAAAATATATATATATATATATTAGCAGCCACAAGGATATTTTCAAGCAGTTGTTTTAGGAGGAAGCCTGCTCCTCATGGTATTTCTGAGTTCACGGCAAGAGCCGCTCCAGCCCCCCCAGTCCTGTCCTTGGGAAGCACTGAGCGTGTCCCACCGGAGGGTGCTGAGGACCTGCCGGGATCAAACCCAAAGGATGCAAGCGCCAAGCAGGAGGCCGGGGACCACCGGGGTTGGCCGGCCCTCGATGTCACCTCCGTCCTCGGCCGCCGGTGCCGGCGTAAGGCGCTGCCCGGCACCTGGCCGCGAGATCAAGCGGATTGCCTGACATCAGCTGGAGCGCGAGCGGGGGGCAGGAGGGCTCTGCGGGGCCGCGGATCCGGTTTCCACGCAGATGGCTCCAGCAGCAGGGAAACGTTGGGGGCGGGGAGGGGGGGGCCGAGCCGGAGGCACAAAGCCGAGAACACGATACCTTGGGAGAACTGCCTCCGCGGGGACGTTTGCAGGGTTTTCCAGAAGGCAGCAGGGCCTCGTTATATTTTATTTATTTATAGGCCTGATGTTGTGGCTGCTCTATGCAGCGAGGGCGTTGGGAGCGCTGCGCGTGTTGCCGTGGACGTGACTCACGCGCTCTTTAAAGGTGCACATGGCAACGCTTCAGAGCCGCTCGCTGCGGCCCCTTGCCCGGCACGCGGCGCGGCCAGGAACGTGCCTTGTTTCCTTCCAGTCCTATCTAATGTGCCACGGTGGTAATCCGGGATTTTCTTTTCTTTTCTTTTTTCCTCCCAGAAGAGCAGAATTAGGCAAAAAGGAGCAGGCAGCCTGGGATTTCCCGGCCGCCCCGGGCCGCCCTCGCAGAGCTGCCGACGGCCGCGCTCGGACCCAGCGGCTCCTTCGTCATCCCGCGCCGCTTGCGACAGAGAGGCCGGGAGGGAGAGCGAATTTCTCAAGTCGGCCTCGGGAAGAACTGAAAACATATGCCCTGGCGGCAAAGGCGTTCCCCGGGGGCGCGGGGTTTTCCTCCGCGCCGCGCCGGCGCTGCAAAGCGGCGCGAGGCGCTGCGCAAAGCGCCTGCCGCGCCGGCGCCGCGCCGGCTGCGCGCCCGCGGGGCCCCGCTCCCCTCCGCGCGCGCGGCCGAGCCCGCCGGCGCTGCGCCCTCGCGCGCGGGCACGTGCCGCGGATCCCCGCTCCCCGGCACCGGGAGGCTAATGTGGAAATTACCAGCTGCTTATTCTTTCCAGCTGTTGCTGTGAGTCATCAAGTGCCTCAAAGAGCATTTCAAACAGCGCAGTGCCTTCGAGACAGCGTGACTGCTCCGCCAGCCACCCCCTCCGGATAATCCTCCGTGGGGTCTGCTGGTTGAAAGGGGAATATTTCTCCAAGGAGTCAATTCCCACGGGAACCGAGCCGGGCGGGAGGAGAGGGCAGGGACTTCCACCTCCCTGCATGAGCTCCCATCTCCCTGCATGGCTCCCACCTCCCTGCATGGGCTCCCACCTCCATCCACGGCTCCCACCTCCATCCACGGCTCCCACCTCCGTTCATGGCTCCCACCTCCGTGCATGGCTCCCACCTCTGTGCATGGCTCCCACCTCCCTGCATGAGCTCCCACCTCCCTGCATGGCTCTCACCTCCCTGCATGAGCTCCCATCTCCCTGCATGGCTCTCACCTCCCTGCATGAGCTCCCACCTCCCTGCATGGCTCTCACCTCCCTGCATGAGCTCCCATCTCCCTGCATGGCTCCCACCTCCCTGCATGAGCTCCCACCTCCCTGCATGGCTCTCACCTCCCTGCATGAGCTCCCACCTCCCTGCATGGCTCCCACCTCCCTGCATGGCTCCCACCTCCCTGCATGAGCTCCCACCTCCCTGCATGGCTCCCACCTCCCTGCATGGCTCCCACCTCCGTTCATGGCTCCCACCTCCGTGCATGGCTCCCACCTCCCTGCATGAGCTCCCACCTCCCTGCATGGCTCCCACCTCCCTGCATGGGCTCCCACCTCCCTGCATGGCTCCCACCTCCCTGCATGGCTCCCACCTCCGTTCATGGCTCCCACCTCCGTGCATGGCTCCCACCTCCCTGCATGGGCTCCCACCTCCATCCACGGCTCCCACCTCTGTTCATGGCTCCCACCTCCCTGCATGGCTCCCACCTCCCTGCATGAGCTCCCACCTCCCTGCATGGCTCCCACCTCCCTGCATGGCTCCCACCTCCCTGCATGAGCTCCCACCTCCCTGCATGGCTCCCACCTCCCTGCATGGCTCCCACCTCCGTTCATGGCTCCCACCTCCGTGCATGGCTCCCACCTCCCTGCATGAGCTCCCACCTCCCTGCATGGCTCCCACCTCCCTGCATGGGCTCCCACCTCCCTGCATGGCTCCCACCTCCCTGCATGGCTCCCACCTCCGTTCATGGCTCCCACCTCCGTGCATGGCTCCCACCTCCCTGCATGGGCTCCCACCTCCATCCACGGCTCCCACCTCTGTTCATGGCTCCCACCTCCCTGCATGGCTCCCACCTCCCTGCATGAGCTCCCACCTCCCTGCATGGCTCCCACCTCCCTGCATGGGCTCCCACCTCCATCCACGGCTCCCACCTCTGTTCATGGCTCCCACCTCCCTGCATGGCTCCCACCTCCCTGCATGAGCTCCCATCTCCCTGCATGGCTCCCATCTCCGAGCATCTGCCAGCCCCGTGGAGCTTTGCCCCGGCACGATGCTGCAGGGCCTGGGAGGGCAGCGAGCCCCAGCACGGCCCCAAGTGCGTGCTGGGCACCGTGCCACCGCCGGACTCCCGCTGGGAACAACCCCCCGGATAGCGAGCTTCCTGCTGGGTCCTGTTCTGCCACCCCTCACCGGAGACTAGCATTTTTCCACAAATCCCCCTGGGAATTGCGGCGGTGCCCAGGTCGCCAGCAGCTGGGGGGCAGAGCATGGAGGGGCGCCGGCACAGAGCCGGGTTCCCAGCTCCACCAGGCTCCTGGGAAAAGGCCCTCCGGGACCCGGCGGGGTGCGCGCGCGCAGCAGAGCGGCCACGTCACCTGCCCCGGCGAGGCTGGCAGCGCGGGCTCCGCGGGAGCGCGGCGGCTGGCCTGGAGTTCAGCAGCCTTGAACTCGGTGCAAAACAGCTGTATTTTTCCCTGCAAGCTGTGCTTTTTTTTTTTTTTTTTTTTTTTGCCTCTTTTTTTTTTTTTTTTTTTTAAGAGTGATCTATGCACTCAGTTTGTGCTTATTTTTCAGATGGGAAAGATAGTGCTGGCTTATGGTAATATTCAGGATATATCCTTCTGCTGACAGTTTTTGGAGGTTCTCAAATGAGTTTTTTAATTAAAGTTTTTTATTCAGTCGTTTTGCTGGAAGAGGCCAGACGGCTTTTCTCCTACTTGTCAGCTTTTTCTTGTCAAAAAAAGAAAAAAAAAAAAAAAAAAAAAAGACAGAGAGAAGGTGTACGGTGGGGTTCCCCCTGCCAAAAATGGAAGAAATTTGTAGGAAAAGCTTTCACTGGAAAACAAGAGCCTTTCAGGGGCATGCAATCCAGCACGCGGGAGCCGGCTCTGGGAGGAGCAGGGCAGCGAGGCAGCGCGCCGGGCTTATCGAGGAGGGGGCCCGCGGGGGACGCCTGGAGGCCAGGGAAGCCCCCCGGTCCCTCGCGGTGCCTCCGGAGCCGGACGGCCTCCGCAGCCCGGCGGCCGCCGCCAGGACACGACGCTGCGGAGCCGGAGCGGCTCTGCTCTGCAAAGCGCTTTCGGGGACACTGCACAAAGAGAGGAAAAAAATAAAATAAAATTGCAGCTCCTGTGACAGCCAGAGGACGAATCCGCACCGGGGAGGCTGTTCAGCGCCAGCTCAGCTCCCGGCCCCGCAGTCACACATCACCGAGGTCCAACTGGGGACAGCCTGGAGGCTGTGTGCAAACATGCACGTGTGCACATGCATGTGCGTGTGCATGCATGCGCGTGTGCACGTGTGTGTGCATTCCTCTGTGTGTGCACGCACACGTGCGACAGCGAAGCGGAGATCCGGCGTCGGAGAGGGTCCCCGCATGGGTATCTGCCATCCGCACCCCTCGGCTCACCCCCTCGCAGCCCTCGATGCTGCGGCCAGCACCGGTGATTGCTTGTTTTTGGGAAGGGGCAAGAGTGACGACGCCCTCCCGGGCACCACGGAGTGGGAAGGAAAAGCCGGGGGGTGGGATCTCCGGGGCCAAACCCTGCCCGTACCAGCCTGACCTCCAGCGCGGGCGCCTGGGCTGCTCCGGGCGGGAGCAGCGGCCCGCGGCGTGACTCACGGCGTGGCACCGTTCCCTGCGAGGCAGGAGGGAGCCACGTCCCCCGGCGCGGCACAAGGGCTGGGTTGCTTTTTTTTTTTTTTTTTTTTGGGGGGGGGAAGAGAGAGAGAGAGAGGGTTTTTTTTCCTTTTCCTTTCCAGAACGCGCTGCTCTGCAAATGCCAAGCGCTGATGCCAAAGGGCCGTGTCAACAAAGAAGAATGAGTGTGGCTGTTAGAGGCTGCTATTAAAGCAGGGTGGGGAAGGCGGGGGGGGGGGGGGGGCGGGGGGAAAAGGTTTTTAAGTGCAAATATTAACATTTACAAAGCAGTAAAAATTTGGGAGCACCAGCCAGGCCCCTGCAATGCCTTGGGGGAGGGGGGTCATGCTGAGCAAGCAGCCTGCAGCCCGCGTCCTTCCCGGGGACTTGGCACCTTCCCCGCAGGGCCGGCAGAGCGTTTTTCCAAGCGTCTCCCTCCCCGCGGCGCCCGGAGCCCTGCCGGGGAGGGTGGCCCGCGCCGCCCCAGCTCGGCCGCGGGAGGCCCCCGGAGCCGAGCGCCCGGAGCTGCTCCCAGGCGGTCGCTGCCCGTCGCCGCCTTTCCCCTCGCCCCGCTCGCGTGACGGCGAAGATGCAACGGCAAGACGGGCTCTCCGGTTTCAGCTTGCTATTCCCAGCCCCTGATTCCCGGGTCCAGGATGCCGTCTGCCCGCTCCTGCCCGGCCCGGGGCCGCTGGCACCCGCGGGCGCCGGAGCCGGCCCGGCCCGGCAGGGATCCCCCGATTCCCTCCCTGCCACTCGACGCCGCTGGCTCCTGGCACACGTTTGCGCGGGAGGAGCTGGCCCGCGGCGAGCTCGAAGCCAGCCCTTTTTCTCCAGCCGGATATATCGGAAATATCAAGGGATAAACAAAGGGCAAAGCCTTCTCCCAAATTCCCCTTTAAAAAAGCAGCAACAGAAAAAGCTTGGTGTTAATGCAAATATTTCCTCAATTTTGACTTTTAAAGATTTTCCAGCTGACACTTTTTAAAGTGTGTTTTAGGCTCACGTTATCCCTTGCTCGGCTCTTGCGCCGGAGCGCACGCTGCGAGTTTCGGAATGGTGATTTTTCCGCGCTTATTTAGGAAGAAATGTGTTAGAAGGAGGTCAAACCTCCTCGAAAGGCCCTCTTTGCATGTTCCCCCCCGTCCTTGCAGAGAAAAAAACGAAAATTTTCGTCAAAATCGAAACGTTCCCACAGAAATTGGTATTTCCCGATGGGAAAGCACTCCATCAGCAAAACGCTGACCCGCTCCGGTTACAGGCTGGTCACGGCGATGAGGCAACGCAGCTGGGAAAGGAATTAAAAGGGAGCCGGGAAGCCGCGGCGCGGCGGGGCCGGCTGCGCCCGCACGGGGCCGCGCGGCCGGGGAGCTGGCGGAGCGCAGGGCGCCCGGTGCTCACCGCCGGGCTCCCGGATCCCCGCCGGGGCCGGAGAGCACCGGCTGCCATCCCCGTCTTAACGGCGAGAATTGGTGCAGGCAAAAATTTTGCAGCTTTTTTTTTTTTTTTTTTTTTTTTTGCTTTTTTTAGGCAGCCTGGTAAATACAGGACGCCTCCACGCAGGAGGAGCCCGTACGGGTTGTCTCTTCCAGGGCCGGCGGGGGAGGAAGGAAATTCATGCGTTGGAAAGATTTTGTGCCGGGGCAGCGCTGGGCCCAGCGGGGATGCCTCGAGCCCCGTTGCTCCAGGCCCGGAGCCGGTTCCTGGGGAAAAGCGGGCTGGAAACGCACCTGCGGCGACATCGCCTTCCCGGGGAGGAACGGAGCCCGGTGGCTCCCTGGGCCTCCCGCTAAAAGCGGCCGTCGCGGAGGGATGCGCTGGAGCCGAATCCGGATCCCGCAAATGCTCCTTCGCTCCCGTGCACCCCAGGCGCCCCCGGCCCCCCATCTCTTCCGAAAGGAGGGGGCACCAGGCGTCCCGAGAAAGCTCCATCCCGACCCCTCCGCATTCCTCCCCGCTCCTGCCCCCGCAGGAAAGCAATGCCGGCACCGTGGACTAAAAGCAAGTTTATCTTAATGGCTTTTTTTAATATATATATTAAAAAAAATACAGCTTCATTGGAAAGACGCTTTTTGGGGGGCTGAGGGAGGGGGGAAGGTTTATGCCTCCCTGGAGACCTCTTCAATAAACCGCGTTCTGGCTCTCCGCGCGTCTGACTGCAAATCAGGTTCCAGCCGTTCCCTTCCTGTGCCGACCTGCTGGAGTCTGCTGTTATTCTTGGCAGGGTGCCCCGAAGGAAGAAAAATCCCCCCCCGGCTCCCAGCGGCTGGGAAATGCTGATGACATGACACCTTCCAGCATTCCTCAAGGTCAAGAGGGGAGGCAGGGAAATGAAAGGGGAGAGGGCGTTCGCGGCGGGTTATTGCTCCGCTCCGGCATTTCCCTTGGATGCTCGCTCCCGGCTGCGCCCGCTCCCAGCGCGGAGAAGCCGAGCGGACGCTGCCGGCGGCGGCGGGGCCGGGTGGGACGCGCCGCGGCTCCGGGAGGGGTTTGCACCGGGCGCTGAGCGCGGCGATGTCCCCCGGGGTCCCTCGCAGGCCACGTCTAGGTGCGCCAGCGTGGGGACCCGCGTCTCGGGCCTCGGGCTCGGAGCGGAGCAGTGCCGGCTCCCCGGCCGCCCCGGCATCGCTGCGGGCGGCAGGTTGCCCTGGAAGCCGGCGCGGGGCCGCATCCTGCTCCCAGGGCCGCCGCAGGAAATCCTGGAAGGCCGCCTTACAATGCGCCGCTTCCCGTCCCCGAAGGAGTGGCGCGCACGGCCCCGCGGCCCCGCGCCGTGCAGCCCACCCGGGCGCCGCCGCCTCCGGGCAAAATGCAAGAAATGCGGCTTCCCCGGGCCGCTCCGGGCGCTCCCGCGTCGCGCTTCCCGCTGGCTTCCCCCGCGGGGCCAGCTGGCTGCCTCGGCGCTGGAACACCGTGGCCTATTTTAAACCGCTTGCACAAGGAGTCAGCAGCTCCGGCCCGTTTTTTTTTTTTTTTTTCCCCGAACTTTATTTATCCAAATGCTCCGCGGGGAAGGAGGAAGGGGGGGAGGGAAGCAGCTCCCGGCTTGCTCCGCGGCCAGCCGCTCACCTGTGCCCGGATCGCTGGATGAAAATGCCACCGTCTTGGGGATTAAGCATTAATTATATCCCCAATTTGCTCCTCTTCTCTACCATGTCCTCCAAAAACGTTTCCGAGGGGCGATCCTTTCCTGAAGACCGCAGGAGCGCTGGTAGCCCTGAAACACACTCCTAGGAGAAACTGCAAGGAAATGATTTCCGCCTCGCCGAAAAGTTTATATTCTGCAACGTGGCCAGGGCACCCATTCCCCGTGAAATTTTTCCATGCCGCTTTTCGTTAAATCAAGCTGCTTGTTGAAGCTGTTTATGAAACGAGTCCTCCTGCACCAGGGACTGAGATGAGGTGAGCTCAGAAGATCTCTTCCAGCTCTTTTTGTCCAAAAACCTACATTTTTGCTAAGGGTCAATGGCCACAATGATGTAAAAAGCGACTTCCTGACCCGTGTGGATGGGAAAACACTGCAGAGAAGAGAAAGGGATGACAAGGGCTTCAAAAATTCATTTGTGCTCGAAGGTCTCCCTCTTTTTTTTTTTTTTTTGGTTTTTATTTTTTTTCCCTAAAAAGGTGGGAATCGTTCTGGCCACCAGAAATGAACGGCTTTTGGCCGAGGCAGCAGCCTCTTGGCTCGCCGGGCCGCGCTTCCGCCGGTGCGCGGCGCCCTGGGGTGCCCGGCCCGTGCCGGGGCGCTGGGGCGATACGAACACCCACATACGTGCTCTATAACCGCTAAACCGCCCGGCTAACAAAATCTGCGTCCCGGGCCCTGCGCTGTTGGCCGGAGGCCCTTTAAAGCCTGTTAGCTTGAAGAACAGCTCAACTCTTGGAAGAAAAGGGGAAAAAAAGTTATCAGCTGTTGAGTGCTAGCTGGATGCGAGAAAGCCGTTGATCTTGCTTCGCGGGCTGCGCGCCGGACAGACGGACGGATGGACGGGGAGCTGCGCGGATATCGCGCTGGCCGAGCGCTATATGTTTACGGCTCCGGCTGGAAGCCCTTCTGAGAAACCCATCGCGGTGATTTACGGCGCTTCCGATGCGCATGAATCCCGTCCTTTTCCACTGACCAGCCCTAAAGAAAACATCTGCAATGTGTCAAAGCCGGAGAGATGCAGAAATATATAAATACATGCGCACGGCCGAGGGACGGGCGCCGCGAAGCGCCGCGCGTTTCCCCTCCGCGCGGTCGTTCCTGCGGAGGAGCCGGCGTTCCCGCTCGCGGCCGCCGGTCCCGCGGCTTTCCCGTCGAGCGGCAGCGCGGCGATAAAACACGCTTTAAATTAAACAGGCCGCCTTTCCCACCAGAGCCAGTCCGCGGGGATTGAGCCCGGCTCCGTTTCCCGCTGCGTTTACCCCGGCGAGCCCCGCGCGGGGCCGGAGGGCGCCCGGCACCCCGGCCCGGCCGGGCTCCCCGCGGCAGAGTGGGGCTCGCCCCCCGCTCTGCCGCGGGTGGGAGTGCGCGCAAACCCGCTTTGCCTTGGCGCTGCAAATTTCCTCGATGCACTCGGGTAGGAGAGGGGGGGAGAAATCCTGGAATTATGAGGCTCCAGCACCAATTAGGGCTGTTTACATTGACGTAAAGTCTGGGCAAAGTCCCCACCCCTGCTCGGAGCATATTTATGAAATTACTGCTGCTGACACGGACGAATGCAGGAGGGAAAGTCCTGGCGAACGCGTATCCCGCTCCGCCGGCGCTCCGGCGAGGGCTCCTTCGACCGGCACACTTTGCTCTTGCACCGAGGCAGCCAAGTCTTCTAAAAAACCACCTCAGACCCCCCCCGCCCCGGGAAAGGGCATGGGAAGGCACAAGCACTTTTGCAAAAACGGGATCTTTTGGGCCCTTCCACCTGGATCCCTCTCTCGTGACCCCCCGCCCCCGACCCGTGGGAATGCGCTGCAGGATGACCGAGGTGCCCGCGTGGAAAAAGAGGAGCCGGGGAGGCGTGCGCGGAGGGACGTGCTGCCTGGTGGGGGGCAGCGCCTTTTGCTCGGCCGCATCCTGTGCAGCCCTGCACGGAAACGCTCCTCAGCGCCCTTCGGAGCCGGCAGCGAGCGCCCAGGGAGGGCGGAGGCTGCGGGAGGCGGCCGGGTGCAGCTCGGTCCGGGCGTTTCGGGGAAGGGCCTCGGGCGAGACGGCAGCAGATGAGTTTTCAGCGTGCCAGAACGCACATAAAAGCTGGTGTGAACGATTCCTATGGGCCGCTGGGCTCTAAATGAGCTGAAATCCCTCGGGAAGGAGATCTGAGCGTCGCGGCAGACGGATCAATGCAAACCGCTCCGCTCACCGGCGGGGAAAGGCAAAACCCCAAAGGAAGCGGGGGAAAGGGGGGGGATCCGGAGCACCGGGAACGGGCCGTGCGGCCGGTACCGCACGCTCCGTTCGAGCGGCTCCGCCGGCCCACGGCACAGCCGAACGCTCTCCCGCAGAGCCGGGAGAGGAGGAGGAGGAGGAGGAGGAGGAGGAGCACCCACGGGAGAGGGGCAATGCGGTTAAGAGGAGCCATCAGAGCTGCAGATAAAATATTTGGGGTGAATAGCGACTGCCAGGAGCTTCCCAGCGGAATCAGTTCGCCGCTAACCCGGGGAACTCCCTGCTCCTGCCCAACTGCAAAGCAAGAACGGGATTAAAGCACAGACTAATTCCCTCCTCAACAAATAAAACAAATACCTGTTAGGCACTTATATGAACAGCAAAAGTAGCTGTAGGTCCATTTGCTATGATAAAAGCACGTAAATAACAGAAAGCGTCAGGCTGCAGAACCCTAACCCAGCCGGATTTGCGGATGAGGTCTCGCCGCCGCGGTCCGTAACCCCCGGCGGACGAGCCGCTTCGCTGAGCCCCGCAGGAGCGCAGCAGCCTCGGCGCACGGGGTTTTGCAGCCCCCGGGGCGCGCTGCGAAGCGCTTGCATCACTCAGCAACGCCGCAGCCCGGCAGCCCCGGGGGTGACGCTGGGAGCATCACGCTGCCTAACACTGTGGATTTCCCCTTTATTTTTTGATGGATTCGAGATTATTTAACATAGGTTGCAAAATGACGGGTTTCCCAGCCAGAAAGCAGCTCTTTTGCTTCGGGATCTGACATGTGCACCGCTCGTGTCTAAACCCCCGCCGCCTGCACTCGCCGCAGCCAGCATCCCGCGGGTCGGAGCAGCTCGCTGGGCCGACGGGGCTGAAGATCCCTGACACCAGCTGAGTCTTAGCCTTGCAATGCAGCAACGACATGCCAAAAAAGCAGAGCTTTCAGAAATTTAACTATATAGGGCAAATCCTTGTTCCTCTCCCCAGCGTTCTTTTCACCCGGGTCCAGCTGCGTCCCACCGCGGGGACACGGTGCCGCTTTGGAGGTGAAGCTGGGAGTGGAGCTTAGGAAGCCGGGGTGCCCGCGAGCGGGAAGCCCAGCAGCATCCGTCAGCAGCCCTGGGGTAGAAGCAGAGTGGAGACACGTCACCTGAATCCCATCACGGGCCGGGGGGCACGCGCCCCGCTTCGGGCACGCAGGCAGGGTCATGCAATGCCCCCGTGGAGGCGGACCCCACTCCGGTTTTGGTGCCTGGCGGGATTTTGCAAGGGCAGGGAGCCGATAACTCGCGCAGCTCCGACGGCTCCGGCCGGGGGCATTGGCTAAGCCCTCTCCGGTGGCTTCCCTGCTGTCCCCGTGCCCTGGCTGAGCCGGGACGGCTCCGATTCGGCTCACGGCCCCCTCCTGAGCAGTCTAGCCCGCTCCGCGCTGCCGCTCACCCCAGCTGGGCGCCCACCCAGCTTTCCCGGCGAGGAGCAGATGGCCGGCGCAGGCGGCACCGGCTCCGGTGCAAGCCGAGCTTTCGCACCTCCCCGCCGGAGGCATTTCGGCACGGCGAGCCGGCCCCCGCCTCCCGGCCAGGTGTGCGAGCCGGCGAGGAGCCCGGCATCTCCGGCGGGATGCCTTCCGCCCCAGGGCCGGGAGCGCCGGCTGCCGGCGCCGCCTCTGCATTTTTTTCCCGGGGTTTTTCCCACCTCTCCGGCCGGGCTCTGAACGCTCTTTCCTTCCTCCGTTGCCCCTCGCTCTTCCCCAGCCGCTTTTATGACCTGGAATGTTTTTGTGAATGGAATATTGTAACCGGAGCGGGAAGGGAGCAGATGGGGAGTGCGGCGCGGCCGGGGCTGAGCGATGCGGCCAGGTGCCGCGGGCCGGCCTCGCTCGAAGGTTACCCGGCTCGCCGAAACCCGAGCTGGCAGAGACCTCACCGAAGGGCAGGCCCGTCCTTGCGGCCCCTCGCCGCCGCCTTGAAAGGTCCCCGCTGCCAGCACAGCCCCGCCGCAGCCCCCCGGGGAGGGGGATGCCTGCGCTGGCACCCCGGGGGGAGCATCCTCCCCGGGCAGCTGGTCAACCCCCCCCCCCCCCATGCCTCAGCGCCAGCCCCCAGCGCAAACAGGGAGGCGCTTTGGCCCCGGCTCCCGGCCCACGGACACCTCCCGGCCCGCGGACGCCTCCCGCCCGGCCTCGCCGGTTCGGCAGCGGGGCGCGGGAGGCGCCGGGGCCGGGCAGACCCCCCCCCAGGACACGCACGCATTCCAGTGGCTTTACCCCGTGGAGTCGGAGCGGCTGGAGAATTCCAGCTATTCCAGCATCTTTATCTTTTTTGGCCGCAATTGCTCTTTCGGCCACGCTATAAATTAAGCCGCTTTTGCTTTCAACCTCCTCCAAGCTGCACCTTTTAACCCCCCCCTCCCGGGGCCGCAGGCAGCCCGGGGGCTGCTCCCGGCCGGGGCGCTCGCCCGGAAGGCCCCGAGCCGCGTCCCCGCTCCCCCCCGCCTGCCTGCCTCCCGCTCCGCGCACGGTGCCAACAAAGGCTCCTTGCAAAAGGAGCTTGTCATTGCTGATGGATGACGTGGCCGCGCGGCGGCTGGAGCCGGCGAGCCGGCGCGCGTCTGCGTGGGGCTCAGCCGGCCACCTGGATGGCACCGGCGGGGGCTCCGCCGCCGCCAGCGCGCCCGTGGGCCACGGCACCCCCCCCAGACCGGAGTGCAGCCCCCGCCGGCCCCCCGGGCAGGAGGGCGTCGCGGGCGCTCGGGCGGCGGGACGTGACGGACGGGCAGCTCCGGTTTTTGAGTGCCGAGGAGTAATTCTCTCTGTCCTATGCGGCTTGCTACATGAGGTATCAGTGCTGCTCTTGATTAGAGCAAAGCTTCCCATATTACAGGCTTTTGGCTCCAGGGAGGAACAAGTTGGCCAATTGCAATTATTAAGACATTTAAAGTGCATTTAACCCAGGAGCCCTTACTTTCCCCTTTCAATGTAACCACTAATTCCCCCTAAATGCTCTGCTCTGTGCTCAGAAGCAGACAAAGGCTTTAATGTTCGCCTGAAAAGGCTTATGGCAGAGGCGCTGCGCGCGGCGGAGAGGAGCGAAATGAAAGGCTGCTGCGGCCTCCGAGGGGAAATCAAACGCGGCGACTGGCAGCTGAGCGCGGCGCGGAGCCCGGCCGGGGCGCGCTTGCAGAGCGGCCTCGCCCCCGGCCGGCCCCGGCGCCCGCGGGAGCTGGGAGCGCGCCGCAAGGCTGCCGTCACCTCCCCCCCCCCCCGCCCCGGCGTGCCGACACGTGGGGTCCGCGCCGAGCCCGACCCGCAGCCTACCGCGGTCCCAGGCGGGAAACGCGCGGCTAAGGCTAAGCGGGGCAAGGACGGGCGCGAGGAAGCGTTCGCGCCGCGCGCAGCAGTGCAGCCGCAGCAGAGGAGCCAGCCTGGCTGGGGAGCGCTGCCAAAGCCGCCGGGGCTTAGCGCGGGCAGCGCCGCCAGCAGCCCCCCCCGCCGCCGGCCGCGCCGCCGGGCACGGCGCCCCGGGGCTTGCCCGGGAGCCACGCTTTCTTCTCCTTTTCCAGAGCTGGCTTTTCGGTCTGCTCTTCTGCTAACCTCCGACGAATCCCCCTCGGGCGAAAGCCGTGGCGGCTGCGTAACCGAGGCCTGGAAGCGATGGATTTGTACCAGGGATGAACGCGGAGCTTTAGTCTATAATAACGTTACTGTTTCCTCGCAAGGCAGCCGGCGAGGGAGGCCTCCCGACGTGCTGCTCGTCCAAAGAAAAGAGCTGCTCTGGAAGGAGGCCGGCTCCGCGCAGCCCGGCATCGCCGCGCTTAGCGCCCGCTGCCCCGGGGGCTGCGCCGCCCCGGCCGCTCGCCTCCTCCGCGCTTAAAATGCCGGGCTGGATTTATCGCCTCCGAAGGGATCCGCGTCCCCGTTGGGGCGCCCAGCTGCTCGGATACTCACGGATCGCCTCGCACATAATTCCTCCAAGAAAAAGAGACTCTCGGAGGAAGTTTTTCCAAGCCCTGGCGTGTCTCCGGGCTCCCATTCCCACATGAAGTTATCGCCGTGCTTGGGCCCGATGGGTAAAACAGATGCGGCAGCAGATGGGAAAGTCATCGGCTCCTTCAGGGTGGGGGGGAGCCAGGCCAAAAAAGCGGAGCGAGCCGCCGAAGGGGAGCCAGATTGCCGGCGCCGGGGAGCCGGGAGGCGGCTCCGCAGCTCCATGCGCCGGATCCGGCCCCTTCGCCTCAGCTTTGCTTCCCAACCAGCAACACCAAATCGACTGCGGATTCCAACCCGGGTGGGAAATAAAATGCAACCAAACCCAAATCCTGGGACTACGGCGGCGATTAAAGGGAACGGGAGGCCAAATGCGCAGTGAGCACCCAGCTCCTGCCCCGCACGTGACAGAGGCTGCTTTAAGCCCAGGCTGTAATTAAACAGCTGTGTTTCCTTTAAAGTACAACTTAGCGTTTGTTTGAACACCATGTTTGTAAAGCATCCGGGATTGCAAGCGAACAGCCTTCTGCAACCGCGGTTTGCAGGGGGGCCCCGAGCCTGCGGCCGGCGCGGGAACCGGAGGGAGAAGGCGCCCGGCGCGGGGCAGCCGCCAGCGAGCTCGGCCTTAACGCTCCAACCGGCCTCTCTATTAATGGCTGAGAGCTTTTAATGGTTTAATATTAACCGGAGCGTGACGGCAGGAGCTCGGCGGCGTGCTCGGCCCTGCCGAGGGCCCCGGTCCGCGGCGGAGAGGGCGAGAGGCGGCAGCGAGCCGGGCTGGCCGGGGGGAAGCGGCACGCGCTCCGGCGGGGCGAGGAACGGCGGCCGCCGGCGCGGGCACGCGGGGGACGAGGGCCGGCGCTTCGGCTTCTAACCCGGAGCCAGCCCAGCTCGGCAGGTAGTCAATACCTAATTTGAGGTTTAGCCTTTCAACCGCTTCCCATTCATTCCAGAAAATGGATTGGATCCCCACGCCTGCCGCGAGATCGAAGGGGCTCCCGCGTGTCCCCCCCCCCCGTGCAGTCCCCGCAGTCAAGGGTGGCAGGACAGAGGCTGCAAGACTCCCCCTCCCAGCGAGTCAATGGCATTAATGGGAAGTCGATCCGACTGCTAACGACCGCTCCAGTTTTGACCTTCAAGTGGGCCCAAGTACGGAGCTATTTTGTTAGGAAAATTACAGCGTAAGCCTGCTGGCTGGTTCACAAGGCTAATTGCAGAGTGTGGAGTCATTGGCAACTGAAAATTGGGGTTGTTGGTGCAAATCCAGTCTGGGTTTCAGGTTCCTGGTGCTGCTTCAGCCTCTGAAACCCAGCCGAGCTGGATGCGGCCGCAACCGTCTCCAGCTCCCCAACCCTTCCCCAGCGCACTCTGCCCGGGCAGGGGTCCCTGCGTGGGGGGGCTCCACCCTCGCCCATCCCTGACAATCGCGCTCCGATGGGAGCCCCCGCCCATGGGAAAGCCCAACTGTCCCCCTGCAGCAGGGGGAATATTTGGAGGGTTGCTCCCAGGCTTGGCTGAAGCAGCCCACGTGCGGGGAGCGTGTTTTGGGGGACATCTGGTTGCAAAGGTCACTGTTGCCCTCTACTGGTCCAGGGACGAGGAAAGCTGGGCCAGCCTGGCACTGACACCCAAGGGCCTGGTGCCCAGGGTGGCAGGGGCGCTTCTGCCCTGGCGGAGCCCGGCCCGGTCACCCGGAGACCGGGAGGGAAGGGCACGCCGCTATGCTTTGCTTTCTTCCCCTCTCCGGGGAAAAGCAGGGGAGAAAAGCAAGAGGCGGCTGTGTCACCCACGCACCAAGCGCGCCCGGGCTCAGCCAGGCAAGCTCGTGCGTGCCTTCTTCAAGCCAGCAAGGCGCCTTCGTGCTTCATGTCACCTCTCATGTAAGATTTGTTCTTTCCCTGGTGCCTCAAAGCCAGCCCAGCCGAGGCAACAGGTCCCGTGCGGAAAATGCATAAGATCCCGCTCCTGGGGGGGGGATCATCGCCTCCCTGCTCAGCAGCGGGCAGAGCCCGGCCGGCGCTGGCCGCCGGCACCTCCCCAGGCGCTGCGGCTCCAGCCCGGCACGTACCGCTGCCTCCCTTCCCTTTCTCTAGGCTCAATATTTCCTCTCTCACAAACAAATCAATATGAGGTACCTGCAAGCTAGAAAGCAGAAGGCAAAGCCCGCAGCTTGCTAAACTCGAAGCCGTAACTGCAGCTGCAGCGCCGGAGGAGAGCCGACCCTCCTCGGCGCTCCTGGCAAAAGCTGCCCGAGGAGGCTGGCTAACGGCGGACCGGCTGCTCCCCGGGGCGGAGGAAAGCTGGCACCGACAGGAATCCTTTCTTTAATTCCTCTTTCTGGAAAAACGATGGATTTTCCAGTAGCTCAAGCATGACTGTGGTTTCCCCTTCCCTTTGCCCCAGCACTTGCCTGAGATGCTCCGACTCGGCCAGAAATCGCAGCGCTCCTGTGGGTGCCAGGCTGCAGTTCCCTGCTCCCGGTCCCGCGAGAGCCTCGAAATCGCCGAAACACACGGGAGGAGGGATGAGAAAGGGGAAGCTGGCGCGGCACTGGCCGTCCCCAGCGGCCTCACACGCCGGCACTCTGGGCACTGGGAGAGCCTGGGGCCAAGCGGGCTCTGTGGCTCCCCGAAATGCGCGTGGCCCCTGTGCTAGGGAAGGGGATCCCAGGATCCTGGGATGGGGGGGGTCCATCAGGATGCCAGGGAGGAAGAATCCCTCAGGATCCTGGGGAGGGAGATCACTTGGGAGCCTAGGAAGGGGATCTGCCAGGTCTTTGAGGAGGAGGGATAGAGCAGCATCCTGGGGAGGGGGATCCCTCAGGACTGCGGGGTGGAGGGATGGAGCAGCATCCTGGGGAGGGGGATCCCTCGGGACCATGGGGTGGAGGGATGGAGCAGCACCCTGGGGAGGGGGATGCCTCGGGACCACGGGGTGGAGGGATGGAGCAGCACCCCAGAGATGCTGCACTGGCACCAGCCATGGGAGCAGGGCAATGGGGATGGGCCCGTGGGATCCAGGCGAATCCCTCCAAAGGTGAGTGAGAGCCTGAGCTGGGGAGGAGGAAGAGGAAGAAGGAGGCCTCGGAAACTGGCAGAGGCCCAGTTTCCCTGGGAGACCGAGGGCAGGTCAGTTGGGTGTAGCCATACCAACGGGGCCGGGACCGGAGCCACTGCCGCCCCCCTGGCACCGCCGTGGGAGCAGCCGTCCTGGCCAGGTGAGGCGACCCGAGGGGCTGCCGTGGGCCTCGTCTACCTTAACCTGCGTGTCCCATCCCGTGCTCGCAACACCCGGCTAACAAGCGTTGAGGAAACAGGCAGCTCACGAGGGAGGGAAAAAACCTGTAGGGTTAAGATAAAGACAGCAGGACGTGATGACAGAGCAAGACAGGGTGTTTTCTCGGGCACGGTGCAAGGAAACCAAGGCTTTGAGGGAGGGAGGTGGAGAACAGGGCTATTTTCCCCTGGAAAACATAAGTCTGCCAGGCTGAAGGTCAGGAGAGGTCTGTAGCAAACCAGCTTTTAATTGGAAACGAGCACAGTAATCACGCCTGTCCGTGGGTGCCTGGGTGACGCCGGCACAGGCAAACCGCCACGCTGTCTGTCTTGCAGCTTCACTCCTCTGCCAGATACAAGGTGGGTTTTTTCTCCTGTCGGCATAATAAGTGACAGCACATCCTCACAAGGAAAGCCACGTGTTCGTACACGCAGCCCCTCCTGCAAGGTTTTAAAGGGAGGAAAGCAGAGAGAAAAGCAGCCCACTATCCTGTTACCTCCCAGCTAGAGTGAGAGGTGCAGGAGAGATCCTGTTTGGCTTCAGTGTTTAAAGACACATGGAAAACCCACAATTTCCTAGAAACTTTGCATCTGTTGGAGCTATGAGGCTGCTGTAACAAACATGCACTGCACTATATTGGATCCATACGTTATATTGTGCAACCAGAGCCAAGATTTAGCTGTGGGATTTGCAGGGCCTCATCAGGAGAAAGCACCAGATCCAAGAGGTTCCCAGGCAGTTAAAACCAGGCTGCAGCATCCTTCCTCCCCCAGGTCTTCCTCCATGGGGCAATTCAATGGCAAAGATGCCGTGCTATCCAGCAGGTAGATCTGCTGGGCCAAACCCCTTCTCCAGTCCCTCGTCCCTGAGTCGAGTGTCTCCTAGCACTGCTGCCAGGCCCCCCCTGCTCTTCTGGCTTGTCTCACCTTTCCTTCACTCATCACCGTGCATTTTGGCTCTTTCCACCTCTTCCTTGCTGGCCCCGGTTCTTTCCTCTTGTTGGTCTCCAGCTCATTAGCAGCAACGAGGTGGGCATGACCCCGCATTGCATACAGCAGTATAGCCGACGAGCAGCAGCGCTGCTTGCAAATGATTTATTTTTGGCACAGGGTCACTGAAAGCAGGGAGGGGGGAGCAGCAGTTAAGCGGAGCTCCAGGATCTGAGAAATTTAAGGCGCTGTTAGTCTTTCATGGCAGCGCGTCAAGGCTGCACAGTGGAGACCGAGCAAGAGGGGGATCAGCAGGTTTTACAAGGTGATGCACAGCGGCCAAAGCCTTGGCAGAGCTGCTGGGAAGAATGAGGCGGAGAGGCAGGCTGCAGCTGCATCCTTCCGTTAACGCTGCTTTCACAGCGAATGCAGAGGTCTGACACAGCTAGCTCAAGGACAGGGGTTTCTCGGTCGGGAGAGCCAGCTCGGTGCGTTCAGGGAAGTGAAAGCTCATCCACCTGGAGCCCGCCAGCACCACCTGCATCGTGCAGCAGGGAACGTGCCAGGAGCTGCGGGGAGCCACGAGGAGCACGCTCAGCACCTAACGGCCTCAGCCGTGCACTGGCCAGAGGGACTCTTGGCATCACAGCTTCAGCAGTTAGTTTGAAGTAGAGTGCTTCAGGTCCCAGCTTGGGAAGGGGACGGTCAAGGTGAACGACAGCCCAGTCTGATGAAGTTCAAGTAATTCCTGACTGCAGACACACAAAAGAGGGTCTCGTGCCCATACAAGAGCCTCACGTAAAGCCTCGAGGCTCCAATTCCCGCTGCAGATTCAGAGCAGCGTTGCTAGCAAACCCCGCCAACGCCCCCTCCCTTTCTTTTCCCACCCAGGGACAGCCAGGTGAAGATCATGGAGAAGACGGTGGCCAACGCAGAGAAGTACTTTGGGCGGTTCTGCTCTCTGATGGCTTCTTACACCCAGAAAGTGGCCAAGCTCCGTGACAAGTCTGATCTCCTGGTGAGGCAACTCATTGACTGCGCAAACACCGAGAGCCCCGAGCTGCGAAACACCATGAAGAGCTTTGCGGAGGAGTTAGCCAAAGTGCAGGATTACAGGCAGGCCGAGGTAAAGAGCGGTCGAGACCACAACCCCCTAACAAGGTCCTAAGCAAATACGTCCCAGATGTGGGCCTTCCCATCAGGAAGCAATAAACACACACGAGCAATAAAGCGAGCAGCAAGCACTGCGCCGGGTCTGCGCCGCGCTGCGACCGGCGCTCTCCCGCGAGGGCCGTGCTCCGTCCCGCTCGCGCCGCCCCTGGGCAGAGACGCTGATCTGCACAGCGTGTCCTCGCTCCTTCCAACTCGGGGTAGGGGGAAGGAACCAAGCCAAGGGTTGGACCTACCTCCTTGCCAGAGACGACAGCCTGTCTCCGAGCATTTTGAGGTGGTTCCAGCCAGAAGGGAGGAATTCCCACCCCTCACCACTAGCTACCACCTTGTGGACACCTGGACAAAAGTGCGTCTTTCGAACCCCCTGTTTGGCACCATCACTTGACCTTGAGGCCTTGGTCTGGCCTGAGCATGTTGGCTGGAGGCTGTCGGTTTGGTCCTGTTCATGCCAGGCTGGTGGCTCTACCTTCCTGCTTGGCAGATAATAACCCCTTTCCTGGTAGATAGAGCGGCTGGGAACGAAGGCGGTTGAGCCCCTGAAGCTCTGCGGCACCCAACCGAGGCAGACGCGGGTAAGGCCCTGTGAAGCTGCCCTACCAGCCCCCGCCGCAAACACCGGTGTTATTTTCCAGGCAGAACTCAAGAGGTTCAACAGCACCCGCAGCAATGAGATAAAGCAGCTGGAGAAGCTGGTGTGGCTGCGACAGAAGGCCCTGCTGCACCGGCAGGTCATCGTCTCCTTGCCTACAGAGGATGGGCAATCGCCCATCCACAGAGACGTAGGTAGACATGATGCTGCTTCTCCATCTCCCCTTTCCCCACCCAGGAACTCAACAATCCCAGTCCAGGGGGATTTAGGGTCAAGACCCTCCGCGTTCCCCTGACCAAAGGTGCATTTCCAGGAAGCCCAGAGCACTGGGCTTGAGGGTTTAGCCTCCCAAGCACATTTTGGCTGCCTTAGCAGCGATGAGGCTGCACGCACTGTCTCCAGGTGCATGCACAGACCCCACTGCCGCAAATATCTTGACTAATTTCAATGCAATTCAAGTCACATCATAAAAATATTAAATTCAGGCAAATTTCATAAGCATGGCTGGAGACCGGAAAAAGACCTTTCTAGACCCTGCTGCAATGAAGCCTGTTGCTTGGATCACTCCTAAGCCATTAGGGAATCCAACCTGATGGCTGAGGGAGAAGGATAGCAGGGTTGGGAAGGGAGATGGACCCCGGGAAGCACAGGCTGATGGAACAGCACAGTAAATAAAAGCAAATGCAAGCGTAGAAAAGCACCTTCCCTGGGCAGCCTTTCCTTGACTCCTGCTGCAGGCCCAGGTAAGCACCAGCCCCCCCAAACCAGCAGGATCCTGCAGCCAGGATACGGCTCCATGCTCCGGGATGGGCACAGCTGAGATGGACCCCGGAGCAGGACAGCGAGGACAGGCCTGAAATGAGCTTCATCCTGTGTCTCCAGAGGAGATATTCCTTCCCGCAGGCTGAATCCAGCGTGCACCAAGCTGTGGCGGACACAAGCCGCACATCCAAGCACCTGGAGGAGACCTTCAGCGGCTTCCAGCGAGGGAAGCTGAAGAACATCCAGGTACTGGCTGCTCGGTCCGGTGGTTTCCCCTCCTTCCCCGGCCCCTGGGGAAGCCGTTCCCGCTGGGAGCACGCTCACGCTCTGCCCCGTCTGCCCTCCCCACAGAGGATTTTCTCAGATTTAGTTGCTGTTGAAATGATTTTCCATGCCAAAGCCCTCGAGGTCTACTCCGACCCTTCCAGAGCCTGCACAGCTACGGCAGCAGGAAGGATCTGGGGACTTGCCGGAGCGGCCGGGTGGAAGCAGGGCTGCGTCGCCCCGCGCAGCCCCCCGGCGCGGGGGGAACCGGCGGCTGACGTGTTTCTACCTCGATCGCAGAGCTGCGGGCGCTGCCCGTGCCCCGGATCCGCTCGCCCCAAACCAGCTGCATTCCCGGGGCGCTCGCCTTGCGCCGGCTTTCCCAGCCGCTCCGAGGCTCCCCGCTGCCGGCTCCCGCAGGGACAAACACCAGCGGGTCTAAGGCCGCTGTTCAGCCGGGGCTAACAAGGCTGGCAGGGCTCTAACGAGCCCCAGAGGCCCGAAGACGTTCACGGCTTGACCTGCCCCGTCTACCAGGGAATAAACGCGTTTCTGTGCCGCGCGCGCAGCGGCTCGGCGCGGACGGCCTGCCCGGCCCCAGCAGGGCACTGCAAAGCCCGAGGGCTTTTACAGCGGGTCTCCATCCCTCCATCCTGGAGCGGCTCCCGGAGAGCCGGGGACTTCACCCTCCTCCTCCCCGTTTCCTCGCAGGCTGTTTTTCTCCCCCTCTCCTCCTTCCACCAAGCAGCAAATATGCTTTCAGAGCAATAAGACGGCTGTTCAGCCTTTGGAACAAATGTTCTCTGCCAGGCGTCGAGCACCGGGGTGGAGGGGGGACTCACACTGATTTAATGACAGTGATTTAAGCAATTTGATCCATTTTTATGGCGCATTTACAGTCAGGGGAAAGGAAAAAAAAAAAGAGGAGAGTGAGAAACACAGGAGCGGAGGCAGGAAAGGCTAGGGAACGCACCCCGGCAGGCGCGCGGAGCGGGGAGAGGCTGCGGCGCCGCTGCAAGCCGTCCCCCCCGCCGCGCCGCCAGCGCGAGCCCTCGCCAGCCTCCGGCGCCGCGCGCCCGAACCCGCCGCTCGCCAGCCGGGATCCCGGCACCGCCCGCGTCCCCGCAGCCCGCCGGCGAGCTCGCGCCCGCGTCCCCGCAGCCTGCTGGCAAGCCTTGCCCGGCGCCCCGCTGAGAGCGGGCGCCCTCGTCGCACGCGTGCTCCAGCCCGGCCCCGCTCCCGAGGGGGGCCGGGGACACGGTGAGGGGCTCCCGCGCGGCTTTAACGCGGGGCCCGGAGCCCCGTCCGCGCCGGGATGCCGCGGCTGCGACGCGGAGGGATCGATGGGATATTGATGCGCGCATCATGCGGCTTTCACCGGCGGCTGCGGCGCGCGTGACCAACGCCGGGCGAGGGGGAGGTTTGATGGATTGTCCTGGCGCCACCAGCACGGACTGGGCGGGAAAAGAAAACAACAAAAAAAAAAAGGGCGGAATAAATGTAAAAGGGGCGCAGGGAAGGCAGGGCAGCCCGAGGGAGCGCGAGGCTTGCCGGGGCGGCAGCACCTAGGGGTGGTGGTGGTGGGGGGGTTGCAAGGGCAGCAGCAGGACGAGCCGTTCCAGCACCGGAGCCGTTCCTGCCGAGCAGGCACCGCTCCTCCGTTGGGAAGCTGCCAGGAGAAGGAAGAAATCCCGCGGGAAAGCCTAGGGGACGAAGCCGGCCGCTGCCGGGGCGCTGGTGCCCGGTACGCCCCTCGCCGGCGGGAGGGTTTCCCCTCCTGCGGCACGCGCGGCGGGGCTCGGCGGGGCTCCGGTTCCCACGCAGCCTAATAAATCCCCCCTGCCCCCGCGGAGCGAGCCCGCCCGGCCGCTCTTTCCTTCCTCCGCTCCCTCCCGGACAGGTCCCCGGGCAGGCGCTGGCTTTGCAGCAGCGGCCTCGGGATCGCTCTGGGCTCTAGTCCCAGACCCGCCCGGATTTTAAGCAGGCGCTTAAAAGCCCAGCAGAGCCGTCAGCGGGTTTAAGCACGTGCTTAAGTAATCTCCAGCTGCTGGTTCTGCTCCTGGTTAGTCGAGCTGCTCGTTGCAGCTTGGACGAGCAGGGCCTTGGGTGGGCGGGCAGCCGGGACCTGCGGTTTCTGGGCTATTCGCAAAGCGCCAGGAAGGCCGTATCTAAACAGGCTTGCAAAACAAGCGTCTGAATGGATTTATCCTCCCCCCGCAGCTATTTTTGAAGCGAGAACGCAAGCTGCAAAGGCTCCCGCGGCGCTAACGCGCCCTGCCCGGCGCGCCTGCTCGGCGCGGGGCTCCCGCAGCGCCGAAGGGCCCGGCGGCCCCGCGGCGCAGCCGCCCTCCGAGCCTCGGGCCTCCTGCGCCAGGTCGCGCAAGGGCGGCTTTAAACGCGTTTCCCGCGGAGCCGGCCGGCTGGTCAGCCCAGCATGGGCCGCTTTCAAGTCGTGCGCCGGTAATATTCACGCGGTAAAGCTGTACGCTGCAATTAAATTGGCTGTTCGTTTTGCAGGCTTCCGTGGTCAATAGTTTTATGGTACGGTAATTGCAAAGTAATGCAAAGAACAGAAGAGATTAACCCCGTTTCAGCAAGAGGCAATGTCAGAAAACGTAGAGCAAAGCCCGGGCAGAGGCAGGAGAGAGCAGGAAAGAGGAGGGAGGCGACGCCGTCACATTTGGGAGCAAGCAAGAAGCCAGCAGCAGAGCAGAAAAGAGGCTGTTCAGCTCCGGGCTGCCTGTGCCGGAGCTCAGGCACCGCGTCCCAGGGCTGCGCACAACTGCGCGCCGCGAAGCTGCGCCCGGCGCCGCGGAGAGCATCTAGGACGGGCAAAAAGCCAGAGGTCCCGGCAGCGGCCCCACGCGCGGGGCCGCGACGCTCCCCAGTGCGGCTGCCGCCGGGCTCCGAACCCGCGGCCGAGCGCCCCGACACCGGCCCGTACGTGCTGCTCCTTCCCTCCGCCTCGGGGACGTGCGGTGCAGGAGCAAACCTAGCAGAGACTTGCGGTTTTTTCATGTTTTTAATGCCCTCGAGAAAAAAAGAAAAGGAGAGAGGAAAAAGGAAAAAAAAAAAAATCCAAGCAGCAAACAAAATAAATCTTCCTATCCAAGCCAAAACAGAGAGAAAATAGCCAGGAACCTTGGAAGGGAAGCTGTTTATTATAGTTGTGGGATTCGCTGCCAATTTCAGCAGTTGGACAATTTTCCTTTTTCATCCCGTAAATAGACACCGCTCTGCACCGCGGCCCCCGGCGCGCCGGGGTGGGCCGGCTCCTGCAGCTCGGCGCCCGGCCGGGAACGCCTCCCCGCGCCGGCGAGCGCCCCGAGCCGCGCACAGCGCCGGCTCGGGCGGCCCGCGCCTGCGGCGGGCTCGGCCCCCGCTCGCTCCAGCCCGCAGCATTTTGTCTCCCCGTCAAAAACCCACGAGGGCGGCAGAGCTCCCGCGGCCGCCCCGCGCCGACGGCTCAGCAGCGGAGCCGAGTGCGCTCAGCGGAAAGGAATCCGCGGGCTGCGAAATCAAATCCACGTGGGAAGCGCCTGCGAGTGAGAAAACATAATTGCGGGGCTACGCGGTGCCTGCCGGGGCTGGGAGCCGGCGGCCGAAATCCCGCGGGCTCTGGCCCAGCACAACCCCTCCCCCCACCGCACACACCCGGATTTGCCCCTTTGCAAAGTTTTTTGCACGACGAAGGTGCCGGCGGCGGCCGCAGCTCCCGGCCGCAGCAGAGCGCCCCGGGGGACCTCACCGAGACCGGGCTCATCCCCGCACGACCTGTCGGGCGGCGGCACGGAGGCGTTTCCCTCCCTGTGCCCTGCTTTGCCAGGGAAAAAAAATTAAATTTTCGCTCAAATTTTCGCTTCGGCAGCAGAGAGCGCGGCTCAATTTCAACCTGCTGCTCCGAAGCCTTCGCCTGGCACGGGAGAGGCTGCAGGCGCCGCACGAGCGCCCGGCTAGGCGCGAAGCCGCGCGCGCCGGGGCTGCCCGGGGCCCCGCTTGCACCAAGCTCTCGGCCGCGGTACGGGAGCGCTGCAAGCGGCCGCGGGCTGCTCCCGGAACAGCTCCCGGGCCGAACGCCACCGCTTCCGCCGCGCCACCTCTCCGCACCGCGGAACCGGTGAGCCAGCAAATCCCGGATGCCGGGGCCTCCCCCCGGAGCAGCTCCCCCCCTTGCAGCACCAGCGGTGCAGAGGAAACCGGAACCGACATCCAGGTCGGCTGCCAGTTCTAATTATCACCTGCGGCAGCAGCAGCTGCCGAGCGCCGGGTGCTCGGTGTCGCGGCTGCGCCGCGGCGCTCACCGGCGATGCCCCGCTCGCGGGAAAAGCGGGCGCGCTCCCGGGCGGCAGGTGAGCCGAGAAACCTCGGCAACAGCAGCAAGAAGGAAAAAAATAATAATAATAAAACCCACCCAGCCGCTGCACAGAGGTTATCCGGGGGACAGAGCAAATAATTGGCGAGGCGAACAATGCATTTTAATTAAACCTCTGCAGGAAACGAGGGGAGGGAATCAAGTTAATTGCACAGAGCGGGAGCAGGAGATTAAAAACGCTCTCCGCTCCGGCGACGGTGGCTCCCGTCTGCCTGCGCTGAGCAAAACAGGGCCACCCCAGGGAGGCTTCGCCCCGGGGGCCGTGCGTGCCGCCGGCTCGCCCTGCGCCGCTGGGCACGGAGCCGCAGCGGATACCAGGAGCGCCCTGGGGAGCCGCAGGGTGGGCAGCGGTCCGGGACCCCCAGGGGATGCCCGCCACCGTGGAGGGCCCGTCCCGCGGTTCCCCTCCGGCAACAAGGGGCATTGCCGCTCCTCAGCTGTTCCTTAGTATGGGAACAGCTGCAGGAATCACGGGAATAGCGGGCACGCCAGGCAGGGGCAGCATCCGCCGCTCCCGCGCTCTGCCCTGCATCCGGCCGCCGGCTCGTTAGCGCCCGCCCGGCCCCGAGCTGCAATCAGCCCTGCTGCTTGCTGGCCATCAACCGTCGCCCTCCTTCCCTCCTCCGCACAAATTTCCCGTTTTTTTTAGACTCTGATCCTGCACTGCTTTATTCACAAGTCCCGCTGGGAGCAAGGAAATTACTCCAGCGAGCAAAATTACCCCTGCGCGGGATGCACGCACGGGCAGCGGCGCCAAGCCACGGCGCTGCTTTTCTGCACGCTGTCAAGACCAAAACAAATCTGCCGAGGAAGCTCCAAAACCAGGCGCTGCTCCTGACCGTTTATAAGAGCCAGGACAAATTATAGCAATTAGAAAGAAGAAAGAGGCGTGTCGACTTTCCTATCCGCAGGCCTCAGGGCGTACTCGGTGGCGGAGCACATTTCGCAGCCACACGCACGGACGCTTTAAACCCCGAGCCTTGCCAAAGCACGTTGCAAAACGCCCGCTGTCCTCGGCGGCACACGCTGTCCCTGCCGGCCGCGAGCGCGCCCGCCGCGCTGGCGCAGCCCGTCCGCAGCGAGGGGACGCAGGCGGCTTCGCGGCCCCGCTGGCAATGCTGTGAAATGTTTTCCCCCGCAGCTGCAAACGTACGGGCAAAAACCCACCACGCTCCGCAAAACTGCTTGCTGCTGCTGCCGTGCGAGCGGCCTTTGTGCTCGAGCGGCTGAGGGTAACGGGCAGAAAAATGCACGTGGGGGAGGGAGGAATTGCCCAATATTTTCACCCGAAATCTGAGTTAGAGGCAGGATACGAAGCCCTTCATCCAGGCTGCGAGTAACTACAGCGTCTTCAGGCTGCCGAAGCGCATCCGAAGCGTAAACGAGGCTGGGAAAAGCCTGAAACAGAGCTCAGCATCCCTAAGAAACCAGCTGCGCAGAGACGGCCGGCTGCGGGCGCGCTCGCCACGCTCCGGGCACGGGGCCGGCCGGCCGCTGCCTGCGGGAAAACCATCCGCAGCGCTTCTCGCGCGGCATGAGCCGGAGCTCCCCAGCGCCGAGGCCTGACGTCTGCCTCCTTCTCATTTATTTAGCACGGCAAATATTTGCCCGGCGCGGTTGCACCAGCCGCACTTTATTCAGGGACTTGTTATGCGTTATCGCTACCAGCGTATAGGGGAATAAAAAAGAAGCCACAGTGCCACCTTGGGAAACTCGCCTCGTGGGCAGCACGCCGAGCGCCTGGCTCGAGCAGCCCTCGTCAGCCCCGCTCCTCCGGCCGCCGGCTTTCCTTTGCACCGGGGGAGATTTGCAGGCAGAAATCAATCCGCTGGCAAAAGGCAAAATAACCCGCGGCTGGAAAGGCCGGAGCTGGGGCCTCGCGCAGCGGGAGCCCCCCCCCGGGGCAGGTGCCCCCCTGCAATCTCCACCTGCGCTCCCAGCCGCGACGCTGACTCAGCTGCTTTGGGCCAGGCTCTGGAAGAGCTTCGTAGGTTCAGCGCTGAGATTCCTTGCGAATCTGAGCTCCGGAGCGCGCTCTCGCCCCGAGCCAGCCCGCGCTGGCAGGGCTCCTAACGCACTGTCCCCGGGGGCTGGCGGGAGCCAGCGCAGCCTGCGTCGGAGCAGGGAAGAGCCCTCGGGCTGCAATAAACCCACAAACGGCTTTCGCAGCACTGTCAAAATAGCACGACGAGCAGCAGCGCTGTTCTGAGCGGCATCGGTGGGGGCTCTGCGTTGCACGGGAGGGGCCGTGCCCCACAGCACCCCGGTGCCATCCGGCATGCACCCAAATTCCCCTTAACTCTTTATCTACCAGCACCATCATGGAGTGGGCAAGGAGGGAAAACCAAGGCACAGGGAGCTCCTCGGGGGAAAATATCAATAAGGCAGCAGCACCTACAGACTGGCTGTAGGATGTCCCCAAAAGCACGAGCAGCATCCAGCACAGCTTGGCAGTCTAACCAGGGCTAAGAGGAGAAGACAGGTGCTGAGACACATCCCAAAGATCCCCTAGGTCCATAGCAACAGCACCACGTCCGACCTGAACCAAGCCCGGGCCCCAGTTATTTCTGCTGCTCCTGGACACTCCCAGGTTTGTCACCCTCAGCTCTCGGGCAACAGGTTTTATTGGGCTGGATAGAGGTGGCACATCCCCTTGGCATGGTCCTGCCCCAAATCCAAAGCTAATCTGCAGCCTGCTCTCACCACCACTGGCCTTGTGTTCCCCTGCAAAGATGCTATTTTGCAGAAATCCTCAGCTAACGCAAGCTGTGCTAACACCATCCCGCTGGCAACCGCAGCAGCACCATGCAGTGTGGCCACCACCCGCATCCTCCCCGCCAAGGCATCTTATTAGACACCAGAGAACCTAAAGAGGGGCGGCCGGGGCCAGCCAAGTGCAGCACATCGCTTCTGCTGGTCCCCTGCAAAACCCTCCCCAAGCCCAGGAGGCGTTTGCTGCCCCTGAGCAGCCTTTTCCCCCTCACCTGCAGGTAACAGCAGAGAAGCAGAGACAGGCAGGACACAAGACCACCACTCACCACCCCTGCCGGGAACGTGGCTAATGAGAAATGCGGGTGGTGGGAGGGCAGCTCCAGAGAGAGGGAAATTGCTGGCAGCTGAGCAGCAGCCAAATCACTCGGCAAAGCAGCTGAGAAACCTGCGGCCGCGGTGCCCAGGCTCGGCCCCTGCGGCGGTCAACGCCGGGGTTTGCAGCAGCAGCAGTATTGCTCCTCTCTGCTGCACGGCTCGAAGCCCTTCTGAGGTGGAAACGCTGGTTTAAACACGCTCCCCTTGCCCGGAAGGCTGGCCGGGGCTGCGGGAAAGGCACAGGCACCGTGGGATGTGCATCGGGGCACGCCAGGAGTTTTATTTTTGCAAAACCCCCGGCTGTCTTCAGGACTAGCTGCTGTTTTATACTCGTCAGGCGGCAGCCTGGGTCTCCCACGGAGCCTTTGCTTTTCTTGCTCGCTCTCCAGCTCTGGCAGCTCCCGGGCGCTTTGCAAAGCGGGCGCGTAGCCCACGATGCCGGGACGGGAGAGACGGGCAGAGAGGGGCTTCTGGAGGCGGAGGCGACAGGGAAAGCGCAGCGGCGCGCGGGGATCCTCCGGCAGGGCCGGCCGCGGGGACGCGGTGCGGCGGTCGCGCCGCGTCCGGCCGCGGGCCCCCGCCGCCCGCCTGCGCGGCGCCGCTCCGGAAACCCGCCGGCCCTCCGCCTTCGCGCTGGCGATTTTTCCAACTTAAGAGCAGGTGAGGCCACATCTGTTGGGGCTTTTTTTTTTTTCCTGGAAACATCCTAGGTTTTAGGCTAGCAACAGTTGCGTGTTTTTGCTTAAATACTTGTGTGTGATCCAAGCCGCCCCGGGCAGGACCGCGCGGGTCCGGTGCCGGGCGCCCCGCCGCCTCGGAGGAGCCCAGTGCAGTTCGCTTGGCAGACACTTGATGGGGCTGCAAAACCAATTACCATGGCACCCGGCGGGAACTGGGGGCAAAATGGCATTTTCCAGGCCTTTACTGTCCTCTTCGCTGCCTGCAGCTGCTCCGGGGGACCCTGGTTTTGCAGGGAGCCTTGGTGCGGAGCGAGCGAGTCCGGCGCACGTTCCCATCCACGGACCGCAGCGCCGAGCACCCCGGGCAGCCACCCGCCGCCCGTCCTTACCCGCCCTTTCCCGGCTAGGGCAGGCGTTTCCCCGCACCGCTGCCCGAGAGCACCGGGCCCCCACCGTGTCCCCCGGTCCCAGCTCCGGCGCTGCGTTTCTCTGCTGACCTTTGCTGGGATGCGGAGGCAGTGCAAACGCTCCCGGGACAGCGGCCGTCGCCAGGCCGTCGCCTCCCCTCGGAAAGGTGACGGATGCGGGCAGATCCAGGGGGGAGCGAGGACCTGCAGCCGGCAGATCCAGGGGGAGCGAGGACCTGCAGCCGGCAGATCCCGCAGGAGCACACGGCGCCGCAGCAAGCTGGCCCGAGCCAGGGTCTGAGAACTGGGATGCGCCAAGGCGAAATCCGTCGCGGATGCAAGCCGGAGTCGTCTCAGGGCTGCTAGCCAGGGTCAGCCGACGCCGCGTAGCGCGCTCGTTAACACCGCTGCCCACGGGCTCCCCGGGAGCTCGCCCAGCAGCTCTCGCAAGAGCCTCATCCGCCGGGACACGGCAGGAGCCGAGGCCAGAGATCCGCCGCTTCCCGAGCCGGCGGGGAGGATGAAGCCCACAGCCCATTAATCTAAAGGAAGTCCTTTTTAAATAAGTTAATATTGAGTAATTGATTTTTAAATACAGCAAAATCACATGGCCCGAGGCCCGCGCAGAATCCCAGCTCCGGCACAGGCTCAGCAGCGCCTGGCAGAGATTGAGCACAAAGGGGAAAAGGAAATAAAAATTAAATCTCTTTCGTGTGTCTAGATGACTCCAGGGCAAACACCAGCATTTCTTTAAGAGGTGCATCAATTTTCTCTATTAAAAAAGCGGGTTATCAGAAGGGAGAAGCCGGAAGGGGACGGAGCTGAGGAAGGCACAGGGGACCAACGCGGACGAGCAAGCAGAGTGGAGGCGTGTTAAAACACACGGCGGCAGCTAAAGGAGAAAGTCGGGTTTTTTTCTTTCTCTTTTTTCTTTTTAGAAAAATACTCATGCAAAATAATATACTTCTTGCCGCTAAACTCCTTTAATGTTGGAAAAATAAACAACGAAAGCGGAATCTGGGACAGAAGTGAGCGCCGATGCGCCCTTCCGACGGGACGCAGGGTGCAAACCGGCGCCTCCAGCAGCAATTTCGCCCTCGCGAGCACGGGCGTGAGGTGACGCTTTCGGGAAGGCCCCGGAGCCCGAGAAAGTCAGCGCTGGGAGAGCCGGGCGGGAGCAGCGTCCCGGCGCTCGGAGCCGGAGCGCCCCAAGTCCCGGCAGCGGGAGAAAAACGACCACGTGCAACCCCGTCTCTGCGGGGGCCGGCCGAGGACTAACCCGGCGCCCCCGCTCCCTCCCGCGGCACGCGATGCCTTCGGCCAGCAAGCGCCGGGAAAAACCGCGCCGCGCGGCCCGGGGGGCTTGCCCGAGCGAAGGAGCAAAGCGCTGCGACGGGGCTATCGAAGGCGCGACCGAGCAGCGCTCCAGCCGGAGGATTAATCCCGCGAGGAGGACGGGCTTCGTGCAGCCCTCCGCCGCCCAGCGCCGCAAAGCTCGGCCGGGACCGGGCGGCCTCGGAGGCCGCACTGCCCTCTGCTTTTTTCTTTTTTTCTTTTTAAACTGACCAAATACACCTGGGGAAAGAAAGTCTGCTTGGAAAGTGCACGGGGGAGGTTCTGGCGAGGGTGGGGGCGCTTTGGATCCTATTGCTACCCGGGGCGCAGCCCCAACGCTCGGCTGGCAGTCATGCGGGTTTACTGCAGGGGTGCACGGGTGTCCGCGGGTGCACGGGTGTCCGTGCGTGCACGGGTGTCCGCGGCTGTTGCATTCGGTAGCAGATCCTCCGCTGCAGAGCGCCCCGGAGGCGGCAGTCGCTGCGCTCCCGCTCCGGACGCCCGGGCTCTGCCTCCTCCGGCCCGCCGCGGCGCCCCGGCCGGGCGGCTATTCGGCAGCCATCTGCTCGATGTGGTCGCTCAGCAGCTTGTACTGCTCTGCGGGGGGGAGAGGAGGCAGGGCGGGGGGCACGGGGCGGCCGCTCGCCCCCGAGGCCGCCCGCCGCCGCCCGGCTCGCCCTTACCTTCGTCCAAGCTGCCGATGGTCGCCTGCTTCTTCAGGAAGTCGCTGCAGAGCTTCTTGCTGAGGCCGAAGGCCAGCATGTTGTGGATGAAGGTGCTGAGGACAGGGAGATGTGCGCGCCCTTGGTGCAGGCAGGTCCCAGCACCTCCCCACCCCATCCTCCTCTTCCTCCCCCCGGCCCTTTGCCCGGGGCCGGGCCGCCCCCCCCTCGGCGGCGGGGTGCCGGCTGCGGGTCCCCGGCCGCGCGCCCGCGCTCACCCCAGCTGCCCGAAGGTGATGTTCTCGTTGAAGCGCAGGCTGTCGTCGCGCTCCTCCTGCGTCATGTGGCACCACTTCTCCCTGCAAGGCACGAGCACCGCCGTCGCCCCGCGCGGGACCCCCCCCCTCCCCGCCCCAAGGCCCGCGACCCTCTGCGTTTCGACCGTCCCAAGCCCCGGAGCATCCGCTTTCTCTCCGAGCCCAACACCAGGAGCAACTTCAGCTCACGGCAAAACCCAAATCCGCCCTCGGCTCCTCCTCGCAGGCGCTACGTGTTTGCACCGGCACGAGGAGGCGGCCGGGTCCCCGGGCACGCGTCCCCCTCGCCGGGCCTTCGGCGGCCGAGCCGGCGCGGCGCCGAGCGGGGCGGACGTCACCGTGCCAGGGCATGATGCCGGCTATGGATCAGTGCGTGCACGTCGGGAAAGCTACAGCTCCGGGGTGAAGCCAGCCCTCTTCCGGATAGAGGTCGGGGAAGGGTACAGATGAGGGTAAGAGGATAAAAGAAAAGGAAGGAAAAATAGGGACAGGTAGAAGAAAAAAAAATATATATATATATATATGTGTGTGTGTATATATATATATATGGAGGAGAAGCAAGAGGACAGCACGAATAGACCACGCGCGCAGCACACGGCGCAGCCCGCCCCCAAACAGGATCAGAGACGCGGCGCCGGACGGAGGCGGCTGCCTGGGAAGGGGGGGGGTTCGCCGCTAGTTCAGCGGTGCAAGTGCGGAGGCAGTGAGCGCGGCTGTTGCTGAAGCTGGAGGACGACGAGCGCTCGACGAGGCTTGCCCACGAAGACGCCTGCCCTCGCTCAAGTCGGCTCTGGCGCGCAGAAGCTGCTGAGCGGGGCCTTCGCTCAAGGGGGTGGGCCGCCTAGAGCGACACGGCTCCGCGAACTTCGTACGAGACTTTAAAAAAGGATTTAAAACAAAAATTTTCTCCCAGATAAAGCTCACGATAGCAGGGGAAACATATCCGGAGGTTGAGAAGAACAGAGAAGAATCAAGCTTTTATCAAAGCTTTGAAAGCTGGAAGCAAAACTTCACAGGTCTCACTGGCCCCTTTACAGGGGGAGCAAGTTTGCATGCTGCTTCTTTCTTCTTTTTTTTTCTTTTCTTTTTTTCTTTTTTTTTTTTTTGCCTTTTTATGTTTTTCATGGAGGAAGGGAAAAAGAATTATCAAAGTGGCCAAGAAAAATTCACCGTGCTTCTGGCCTGTTACGCAGCAGTAAGGTGCCTGGAAAGGGGGAACGCCCCACGCGCGGCTCTATCCAAACCCTTCGAGCTGCGCGCTGGCCCGGCAGGGCCATCTCCTCCCCTCTTGCAAACGTGACCCCGTTTCGGCTGCCCGCCGGCGTGCGGAGGAAGCGTCTCAGCCCCTGCGAGGGCAGATCCTGCTGCTGCAGCCGCCTGCCGCGACGCGCCAGCAAGGCTCGGCCCACACCACCACGCCGGGCTCCCAGCAGCGGCGGTTCGCCCCGACGGCTAACCCGAGCCACGCTCTATCTGAGCAAGTTTTGGTTATCCAGCTCCCAGTGCACGCCTTAGCCACGCTAAAAATTTACTGCCAGGCTCCCACGGGCCTTCGTTAGTGCTGTCGCTTCAAGCGGTTTGCTCCAACGTCAAGTTTTCCAAGCGCCAGCGGTAGGGCAAAGACCCTCCACCCCTGCGGATCCCACCTCTGATCGCCGGCGGACGTGGCCGCTTCCAGGCTTTGCAAGCCGCAGCGCGCGCTTGCGGCTGCAGCGTGCGGCCGCCGCTTGCATTTCTCTTTTTGTGCAAGGATGGCAACGTGAGGGCACGCGGGAAAGAAAAAATAAATGAATGGAAAAAGGATCAGCTCTTCCAACCGGACAGAGGTCTTCCCTACCCCAACGCAACGGCACAACCAGGGACGCGCGAAAGCCAGACCGGGGCGTCCGCCCCGCCGGGACGGACACCGAAGCAGCAGCCAGCAGCACTCGCACGGTGCCGCCACGCGGGTCAACAGCAAGGGGGGAGCAGGAGGCACAGGAGGGGATGACGTTTCCCCCTTCTCCACTAAAAAGACTCAGTTCATGTCCAAAAACTGCCCATGGAACAGGCTTGCTGGCGGTGGCTGCCGGGAGGTGCAAGCCGTCCGGTTCCCCATCAGCCGTGCGCCCTGTTTCCACGCCGGAAGACCGTAACGTGGCAGCCTGAAATTGGTCGGGCTTGTTTTTAAAAAAAACGGCATTAAGGAGAAACCAATCGGAGGTTTTTTAGCTGCTGGGAGGCGGGCAGCTCGGAGCCCCCCCCCCCCCCGCCGCCTCCGGAGCCTTTCACCCCCCCCCGGGCAGGATTTGGACCCGAAGTGAGTCGGCCCTGTCAGACAGCGCAACCAGGTAATGTGGACAGACGGACGGACAGACACACCTCTTTTCCTCTTCCTCTCCAGCGTTCCCTCTGGAGTGGCAGCAGAAACGGGGCCAACAAAGGTTGGGTGTTAAAGATCATGCAAGATAGATGGATGGGGGAGAGAAAAAGAGGGAGGGGGGAAAAAAGAAGAGAAGAACAGATGATAAAGTTGTTACAGGCAGAGAGAGAGAGAAAAGAGAGAAAAAAGAGGAATTTAGTTCTTTTTGCTTCCCACTCTCCCCTTCCCTCCCCACCATGGTTGGAAAAAGGGGACCCTGCAGAAGCCCCGTGCAGATTTCGGGGAAACCGGGGCGGGATTTCCCTTGCAGAGAAGGCTCAGCCACGGGGTGAATTGGGGGAGGCGCTCGGAGCAGAGAGCAGCTGCCAGGGGCTTATGTCCTTGCGAGACATTTTGCTCCTGCTAATTTGGGGCTTAATCGAAACAAATGTGGTTACGGTTACATTACTGTTCAATAGTTTCTTTCACTGGTTTGCTTGGGAAAAAAAAAGAAAAAAGAAAAGGAGGAAAGTGTTAAAGGAGAAAGAAAAGACCGATCAGTTCACCGAGCCTGGCAGAGCATCCTTAAGTGCAAGCAGACGCTGTCGTGGTTGAGCTGCAGGTGCTGGGGGAGGATGCCGGAGGGCTGGCTGCTTCAGCAAGTGCTCGGAAAGGGGACTGGGCTAAAACGCTCAGCGGCTTTCCCCCAGGGAGCTCCAGGCCTCTGAGGTATCTCCAAATCCCAGAAAAGGGATTAATTATTTCCTTCCGCGGCAGAAAGCGGAGCGTTTGCCTGCAGCGCTTCTGCTCAGGGCTGTCGGGAGCAGGGGAAAACGCAGGGACGACCCTGGGTCCACAACCCCCCCCCCGGCTCCTGCCACTCCACGCACCCACGTCGCCGCGGGGTCTCGGTTTCGCTGCTGGCCCCCTAACCGGGGCAGCCGGGAGCACTGAAAGGACCTTCTGAAGAAAACAAACCCCAAGCCCAGGGCTCCAAGCACGGGGGACGTTGCTGAATTCGTTGCACACGAGGACGAGCTGCAGCCACTGCCTTCCCGGGGCAGCGGGACCCAAAGCGCCGCTGCCGCTCGCGGCGGGACAGCTGGACACCACGGCCCCTCCGCGGGCAGGGGATGGCCGAGGCGGCCGCGTGGGGCTCGCTTCCTACCTGGTGGTGGGAGACCTCTTCCTCCGCTCGCAGTGAACCGCGTCGAAGAAGGCGGCGTTCCAAAACCTCAGGTTGTGCCTGCCGAGGAGGAAGGAGGCGCTCGCTGCAGCAAAGCCCCCAACCGGCCCTCCAGCTCCCTGGGAGGCCAAATTTCCCTTGGGAGGTCCGCGTTGGAGATGAGGATCATTGTAAAGAGGAGCCTCGCGCTAACGCTTCGCAGCCATTAAAGCGACGCCAGCAAACTGCTGCCGAAAGGCTCCGTCCTGCTCCCGTCACCCGCCTGCGCTCCCTGCACGGGCCACAGGCAGGTGAGGGTCAGCCAGGACCAGCTCCCCAAACCAGCCCCCTGCGTGGCTGCAAACGCCTTCCCCGGCACAAGGGCATGACCGTCTGTTTTAGGGGCAACAACAACTTAAAAGCAATCAGGAGAGTTCGGGCAAAAGGCAACATGGAGGCAGGGTGGTCAAATCCCCTCTTGCGTTTCCGACCCCAGGGAGCCTCACGCGAGGTGGTAGCTCAGCCAGCTCCGGGCAGGTTTACCAGATTGGCTGTTGCTTGAGGTGCATGTACAGGTAGATCTTCTCTCCTTTCTTCTCCTCCTCTGGGCTCTGCACGGAAACTGTGGGGATGCACAATGACACACGGCGCCCTGGAGGACCCTCGCACCCGCGCACAGGCTTGGCACTCCCTGGTGGGTGTCCGAGTGGCCACCATGGCGAGGTCTGCAAACCAAACGCTTGGCCCCAGCACATCTCCACCAACAAGGAGAAGAGCTTTTGTCCCCTTTGTAGGCAGACATGAAGTCAGACCAACGTGCAAATGTCCCAGGAGGATGCTTGAGGGCTGGACCCCTCTTTCAGCAGCACAGGTGGCCACTGGGAGGGTGACAAGAGCAACAGGAGCAACGCTAAAGCTCAGAGACAGCAGACGCCCAAACCTCTCTGCAACCTAACACCTCTGAGGACAAGATGCCTTTGGGTCCCGGTGGGACAGTATATGATATTGCTCCAAAACAACAAGCTAAAAGGACTGAAGTGCTTTGAAGCACTTCTCCAGGAGCTTGGGGGAGATATCCCCAGTCCTTCCTGTCACATCTCTACCCCACAGCTCCAGCAACACCAGGCATCTCGCACCACTTCCAACCCTCACTCCTTCCCATGCTTAACTCAGCCGCACTGACTCCACTCACCCGTCTTCTTTAGCTTCTGCTTTGGCTTGTCCTCCCCTTCACTTCTGTGACATAAAAAATCAGCGTCAGCTCCAAAGAAGCCTGTCCCCACCCAGCCCACAAGGTGAAACCCTGGCTTCCCTGGCAAGGAAGCCACCTTCTTGGGCATGGTCCCCAGGGCCAAAAAGGTGGCCAGAGATATCTCCATGCACTGCCTTCCCTTGGCAGCAACAACCCTGGCTTAGGGGTGTCCATGCCGAGGAGGTTTCTGGCTCGGCCACATTATGAGTGCATGCCCCCAGCCCACCCAGCCTGCCTGGAGCACCCAGTGGAGTGGTACCCACTCGCTCTTCCAGGCTGCAGGACCCTTCAGTTTGGTCTCCAGGCCCCCAAAGAAGCCCTTCACGTTCTCAGTCTTGGCTGACGTGTTCTTCAACAGCCGCTCCGCTATGTCCTTCTTCTCAGCCAGCCAGCTGTTGGCTGACTTCAGGTATGAGTCAATGCTGCCCATGGGCTTCTCCTTGGTCTCCAAGGGCAGAGCATGTGGTTTGCCTGGGGGAAGGCAGCAGGAGCTCAGCGGGCTCTTGGGCCCCACAGCAAACATATAGCTGGGCAAATCTCTGCTGCAAAGAGCACCGCTCTCACGGCCCAATGCAGCAGGTGCCACCAGCCCCCAGAGGATCTGCTCCAAGCAATGCTGAAAATGCAACGCAAAGACCAGGAGCCAGACTGGAATGATCCAGTCTCCATCCCATCACAATTCTTGTAGGTTCTTCCTCCTCTCCCCATTTTGGATAGAAAACCCAGTGTCCCGCATAGGAGTGACTGCCACACACCAGGCAATGAGCAGAGGCATTTCTGGGTTGGAACTGGATTCATGTGACATCCCCAGGATAAGGGGACATCTGGGGATTGCCACATATGAATTTCCCTGGCTAGCTCAGGTATGAGAAGCAATGACGCACCAACCCAACACAAGTAGGGTCTGCAGCAGGTAGGCACAGCCTCCATGCCATGAAGGCCCTTCTCCTATCAGCATCTGAGTCAGCCAGCATAAACCAAGTTCAGAGATGCCTTCCATCACCCTTCCCCATGCAGGGCAAACCTCAGCACCGGGGCCAAAAGCATTTCAGCATCTGTCTCCAGCACAAAAAAACCCGAGGCTGCAGACACCTCTTACCGATGTAGTAGTAAGTGAAACACATGGTCATTATATTCTTGGCAGGGCTGAAGTCATCCATCTGGTGACACCTGGAATCAAGGGAGAACTAGATGAAGATGCCTGGTGATGGCAACTTGAAGCAGCGTAACAGTTCCTGCTTGGCCCCTCCTGTAGTCGTGGCTCTGCTCTCATGGGGCAAGGGCAACTTTCCTGCAGCAAAGCCCTGAGAGGGCCAGAGAAACCACCTCTAAATAGCTGTCCCAGCACCCCTCAAGCTTGCCCTGCATGGAGACTGACAGCAGCGAGTCCAGACAGTGCCAGCAGCACCCCATGCTTAGGGCAGCACCGTACCTAGCTGGGTCAAGTCCTGCACCACATTCAGGCTAAAAAACCTTGATTTTTGGCAAGGCTTATTAAATGGGGTGACCAGACCCTGCTGACTTCAGCATCTGCACTGCACTCCTCCTCACCTGCTCCCTAGCTCAGGTCAGACTGCAACCACCCGATGGGGCCACAACATGCGGGACAACCCAGCAATGCTTCGCATCAGCCCTCTGCTTCCTTGGGCCAAAGCAGCAGAGCAGGTCGGAGATGGGGATCTCCTAACCCTCTGGATTAGTAGGAAGATCACAGGGGCTTTAGGTGATTGCAGTGAAGCTCAAAACCCCCCCACCACTTACTCAAACAGCACGAGGGCGAAAGATTGCATCAGGCGATAGAAGGTCTGCTCCGAGACGCACTTGGAGTTGCAGCGCTGCAAGCACAAACCCAGACCCAGCTCAGCACAGCCATCCAGAGCTGCCGTCTGCTGCGAGCAGCAAAGACGACCGCAGCTCCCCGAAGCGCCCGGGGACGGCCAGAAAGCACGTTCAAACAGGCCTCCATCTCGGAGACAGCAATTTGAATTTCTGGTGTGTTTTCTTCTAGGAAATAGAACATTTCTGAGTGCTCATCTTATTTCATTTTATATAAACAGACAATTTCTCTCCCACACTGCAACAATCATATTTTTAAGTGCCTCGGGATGCATTTATTTATGTACTGTACTAAAGCTCCTCCCTTACCCCCGAGCTCCTGTCCTCAAAAAATACCAGCTTGCCCCATTTCCCTGCTTCGCACCTTCTGCCCCAGCTGCTCCCCAGTCGCTGCTCCCGTATACGTATTTGTGCACCCAGATATTCTGCCCAAGTCGCCCCTTACCTGGGCGCTCACGTATCGTGCGAACCATTCCCTGCCCTTCCCGCTCTCGCCGCTGCAGAGCTCACCAAACTTGGCCTTTTCTTCTTGGTCCAGATCCTCTCTGAAACAGAAAAGGGGGAGGAGGAAGAAAAACACCACCGTTAAAGCCGAGGACGTGCCCGGCGTCCCCGCCGCAGCCGGCACGGGGGGAGGCTCAGCTCCCCGCAGCATCCAGAAAGGGGAGGGAGATGCAGGCGCGTCCGTCCTGCCATCCTCCCGCGCACGTCGCTTGGCGGGCGGCAGAGCAAAGGCAGAGGAGGAGAGAGCGAGCAACAGCCCGAGCGGAAACCCAGCTCCCGAGACAGGCGCGCCGCCCCGAGCAAGACCAGCCCCAGCTCGGCTGTTGCTCCTCGTCGCCGGCGGTCTGCTCAACCGCGCTCGACGCGCCGTGCCGGAGTGCCGCGGAGGGCGCAGCGAGCCTCGCGCCCGCGGAGCCTGAGCCCTCCCCTGCTCCGTGGCTGCAAACGCAGCATCGGAGCTGGAAACGGCACGAGCCAAGCGCAGGGGAAAAAAAAAAAAAAAAAAAAAATCAATGCTCACCCGCCGGCGAAGACCTTCTCCACGTAGTGCCGCATGAATTCCCGGCGCTCGGCCGCTGCCTCGTCCTTGGCCGACTCGGTGCTCTGGTTGGAGGAGAAGGACTCGTTGGAGGACGAGCGGCGGTAGCTGCTCCAGCGGCTGGGCGAATAGCCCATGTCGTTCTCGCTGTCCGCCGACTCGGTGGCGTCGCTCTCCTCCCCGGCCGCGTCCTCGTCGCCGCTGCGGCGGTCCGGAGGCGAGGGCTCTGCGGGGGCTTCGGCATCGAAGTCGATGAGGTTCCCCACGGGCACGTCCAGGGGCGCCTCCATGGCTCTCGCAGCGGGGATGCGGTGGTGCGGGCAGCCGGGGGTGGGGGCGGTGGGTCAGCTCAGTTGCCCTTTCGCCCCTCACCAGGGCATCAACACCATCTTCAGCCTCGGAGGACAGGCTGGCTAAAGCAGGCAGGTCCTTCCACCACAGGCCACATTAGTGCAGGACTTCTGAAAGACAAGGGACAGATGTGGGTGATGAGACAGGCCCAAGGAACCACCACCATGGACCTTGGGAGAAGGCATCACGTGCCACCACCCGCAACGTCTCCTGGATGCCACCAGCAGCAGGGAGGGGAAGGACAGAGGCGCAGCGCCTCGCTCCTCTACGAGCAAGCCCATGCGGTGGTCTCATGCTTTCTGCACCGTTCAGAGGATTTTTCTTCCTCCTGACTCATCTTTTTAGCCCAGAAATGAGACAGTTTAAGCTTGAGCTCCATATGCCACATTTAGAAGGTGATATCTCCCAACCCGACAGGTGAAATTGGGCCAGCACGAGTCAGCAGCTGGCAGACGCTTGTGATCTTCCAAAGTGGCCGCATCCATCCCGCCCTGCTCTGGCCGCTCGTGGCACAGCGCTGCAGATCCCTCCCGATCCGAATCGGAGAGGAGAACGCAGAGTCACGTTACCGCACGCGTCTAAACGCGAATGCGTCAGCACTGCTAAGACGTTCCTCATCTCTTGCAAACAGATGCAAGGAGAGAAAAAATTCCCCAGGCTCCTTCCCCCTCCTGAGCATCCTCTCGCCACCTCCTCGGTGCCCGGGGATGCTCAACCCCCCCGGCACGTCGAGCACCGGCCACTGGGTGATGGGGCGAGGAGGGGGCTGCCTGCCCGAACCGCCTCTCCTGCGGCGCCCGGGCCCCAGGGCCGAAGCAGCGACGCCACGGGCGTCAAGCACGCAGCGAGATCCTCCCTCGCCCCCCAGCCAAACGGAGGGGCTGGCCACACAGATCTCATTAAAACCATCGTAAAGATGATTTTTTTTTTTAATCATCTCTCAGCACAGCTGTTTCCAGAGCACAGCGGAGAGGGCTGCTGGGGGCGAGAGCAGGGCTTCGTCTGTCCGCCCCCAACCCCTGCAGCCCGGCCCAAGGCAGCTGCAAAGCCCCGTTCTCCCGGCGGGAGCAGGGACCTCCCTCCGCCCGTCCCTCCGGAGCCCGCAGATGGAGGCTCGGAGCTGCCCAGCTGCAATGCCGTCAGCCGCAAGCTCGTGGCCCGGCTGCATTTTCGCTGGAGGCAGGCCAGGATGTTCGTGACGGACCCGCTCAACTACGCTTTGCGGGACATGCCTCCCCCGCTTCCCTGGGCCACGCTTCACCCCCTTCCACCACGCCAGGGAGCACGTCCGGACGCGGAGACGCCTTCACCTGCCGTCTGAGCTATCGGAGCTTTCTGAAAAACGCAAGGTTTCTCCGCCCGGCGCTTCGGGGCCGGGAATTGGACAGGAGAACAAACCCGTGCCCCTCGGAAAGCCTGCCCACGGCGTGGGTTTAACTTCTCATAAAGCCCCACGCCGAGGACCTCGCCAGGAAACGCGCTCGCCGCGCGCCGCTGGCCTCGGACGTCCCCTTGCACACCACCGCCGCGCGTGAAGAAATCGCAGGAGTTTCTCTATCACACGGGACGACGCGCATCCAGCAACCATCCAACCCAGGAACGCTCTCCTTAAGCAACGTTTGCTGGGGTACAACAGCTTTTTCGCTCCACCAACCACGCGGGCACAACCCTCCCGGAGAAGCTGATGGGCAGGCTCCCACGCCAGCCCCTCGCGCCGGGCCGCCCCGCGCGGCAGAGCCCAGACCTCGCGCCCTTCTCCATGCAGGCGCCGGCCGGGAGCCCTTCGGAGAGAGGATTCGGGGTGCGGGCATCCCCCCACCCCGCCCCGGGCTTGCTGCAGCGCAAGCTCGGCAGAAACCCGGGTGGGTTTGCAGTGGGCCGGCTGACATCAGCATGGGCATACGGAGGAGCCTTAAGAAGAAAACAAACGCCGAGGCTCAGCCCGGCACCCACGTCACGACCCTGTCACGTCTCCAGGGGTGTTAACCCAGGAGAAAACAAGAGCCAAAATACAAACCGAGAGCCTCAGCGTCTGCAGCCTGAGCGCTCGGCTCCGTCCGCACGTCCCAGAGCCTTCGGTGTCACGCTCCTGCCTTGCGACTGCTGTTTTGAGGCTGAGCGTGAACAAGGGCTCCAGAATAAGAAGGTTGTTTTTGGCTTTTGCCACGGCGTATCGAGCTTTAGCGTCCTCCGGGTCCTGCAGCGCCAGCGCTGCCTCCAGCCACGACGCTCAAGCAGACAGACAAGGCAACGCGCAGCTGACAGCAGGCTTGCTTGTAAGCACGCATCTTCCAGCGCATCTGTACTCCCCAGGGGGAGCTGGCATGTAATAAATCTGTGTCTTCCCGCTGGAAACGGCAGCCAGGGAGCACTAGCAGCAGAGAGGAGAGCTGGCGGGAGGCGCCTGCAGACAGGCGGGCAGCTCCGAGGGTCGCCCTGTGCTGGGGGGCTCACCGAAGAGGCTGTTTGGGTGCCAGGAGCCCTCCTGAGTCACGGTCTGCTCGACCGCCAGGGCTTTCTGGAGGAGAAAGGAAAGGAGGGCCCTTTCCGAGAGGTTTGGGGCTGCCAGCTTTGGCCAAGTGCTGCAGCGGTCAGTCTGAGGCCGGTGCAACGAGCCAGGGAAACAGAGACGGGAGATGCAACAGCATTAATTTCTAGCTCGTTATCATTATAAATGAGACTTAAAAAAATGTTTTTGCTGCATTAAACTTGATCTGAATTTTAAAACAGTTTAAAATCTCATGACTTCCTATTGCTCATGCTGTTTTCCTTTCATCTCTCCCCGCTTGGCGAAGACGCAGCCCGACTGCGTTTCACCGCGAGACAGCCGCGCTCGCAATCCCGACCCCACGGCATCCCCGGGCGCCGCAGGAGAACCGCGGGCGCTTTCCCAAGGGAACGGAGTTGCTTGTAGCGTCCTGGACGCCTGGAAAAGGCATGGACCGGCCAGGAAGCAGTCGGGCCCGTGAGACGGGGGCTCGGACGCCAGCCGCGCGTGCGTCGCTCCGGCATCGCCTCCGCTCCGCGGCCGAGCTTCGCCCGAGGGCGGACGCGGGGGGCAGAGCCCTCGGCGCCCAGAGCCAACGTGCGGTGCCGTCTCCGAGGGGCAGGAGCCAGCGCTGACTGCGCCCACTTACCCACTTGATGAAGCACTGGCGAGGAAATTACATCTTCGAACGAAGCAACGCTGCTGCCATCTGCGGCTTTCCTAATCAAGCGTGACGTGAAATACGTGCTGGCTCTCTCAGCAGCTCCCTAATACGGTTTTGGAGCTTGTTGACGGTGGCTTTGGGGCGAGGGAAGGAGGAGGCGCCCGGGACAAGAGCGCGCTGCGGTGCAGGGTGCAAGCACAGGTGTTGCACGAGGGGCGGGTTTCCCGGGACCCACCGTGTCCTGGCAGGAGTTGCTCCCCCCAGGATGAAAGGATGCAGCTGGTAGGGGAAAAACCCGAGCAGGGAGCTGCACGGGGCAGAGAGGAGGCACCTGCCAGCAGAGAGGAGGACACGGAGGGTGCCTGGACTGGAGAGCGACTTGTGCAAAGCCAGGGAGAGACCCAGGAGGCATTTAAACCTCGTGCTGAGACGCAAAGGGAGGAGCGAGGAGCTGGGATCGAAAGCAATCGAGGCAGCAGCAGCGGAAGGGCTTTTCTTCTGCTCCACTTCAGACGAAGGTCACGGCTTCGCCGCGCTCCTCGCAGCCTCTCCCCGGCTCCGCGCACCCTTCCGGAGGACGGGATCACCCAGCCCAACTTCGCAATCAAATCCTGTCGCCCCATTGCAGAGCCAGAGCAAACGACACTCGAGGGCAAAAAAACCACCCGCAAAAATCACCCGCGAAGCCTCGCCGAACCCGCAGGGCAGCGCCCGGAGCGCGGCAGCGACAAAGGACACGACGCAGCCCCGGCCCCAAGCGGAGGCCGCGTCCCTCGGGACCGCCCGGCAAGCGCTGGCATTGCCCCTCGCAGGGGAAAGGGATCGCAGAGGCCTGAGCCGCTCGGGCGGCCGCGTCGGCGGGGAGCAGCTCGGTGATCAGAGCACGGAACGGATCCCGCCTCCGCGCCCGCCCGGGGACCGGCGGTGCGGAGAGGCTCGGATTACCCCAGCACGGTGCAAACCCGGGGATTTGCACCTCGCTCGCCCCGGGCGAGCGCGGCGCAGCCCGCGGCACGCACACGCAGCCAGGCGGGACGGGAGAGGGGATCCCTCCGCAGCCAGTGCTGCGGAGCCAAGCGGCCGCCTCGCTGCCCGGCCCCAGGGGTTCAAACGGCACCCAGGCCCCTGCCCATCTGCGTCCGGAAAGCTGGAATTATAAACGTGACTAATCCTCGGTACGAGCTCAGGCAGTGGGCGGCTTTCCGCGCAGCGGCAACGCTCGCGCCCACGCTCGCACCTGCATCCTACACGGAGACAGCGCTCCAGCCCGGAGCAGCCGGGGGCCTTTACAGACCGTAATTAAAGCAATGAAATCACTGGCTGTCTTGTCGCAGCAGCTTCCAGAGTGCTTCCCTCCAGAGCAGCCCGCCCCTCGGGCCTGGGACAGTGCCCAGACCCGCCGGTGAAGGAGGAAAGGGCTCTTAAAGCCCTTGAGGAAATTCACCCTGCTCGCATCCCGCTCCAGAGATGCCGCTGCGAGGAGCGGGGCAGAGACGATTAAATATTCTCGCGGGACTCGGCTTCTGCCTTGGCAGCCCCGGAGGGATGGCTCTGCTCCGTCCCGTCCGCACGCTGATCGCAGCCGCCGGCTCCCCCGGGCTGCCAGGATTTCCAGCGTGGATCCGAGCCGGGACGAGCAGCCGCGGCTCCCGGTGCTGCGGGACACAGCTGCAGCCGCGGGAAGGATTTCGCCCCGGCAGCGGCAGGGCTTTGACTCACCCTGCAGCAGGAGTTTTAGCCCCACTAGATGCGGTTTAATCCGCTGTGTGTCTCAGTTTCCCAGCTGTATCACAGGGGCACGTATCTGCCAGCCCGCAGGAAGGGGGGACGGGTGCACGGTGACCTCTCCTCGCCAAAATTTCGTCCTGTCCCGGGGCGACGGCGCTGCCGGAGGGACCAATGCAGCAAAGCGCCGCTCCTCTGCGCTGGCAACCGTCCACGCCGCAGCCCGTCGCAGGGATCCGCTCTCGCCGCCTCCGTCTGCACGCGGAGGCCGGTGTCGCCCGGTGTCGCCCAGCTCACGTGCCAGAACGAGCTGGGGATCAAACCACGAGAGACTTTTCTCGGGGGGCTGCGGTCGCCGGCCCCGGGGAGCGCAGGGCATCGCCCGGGCTGGCTCACCCCCGCGAGCGGGCGGCGAGGAGCCGCGGTCGCCCCGCTCTTGCCGAGGGCACCGCGGGCAAAACCTGGGTTTCTGCCAAGGAAAACTCCCTGCAGCACGAGGGAACAGCTCGGCTCGTTTCCTCCGTTCCGTTCCTCCGCGGGAACTGGTCAGTCTTGTTCCCTCGAGTCGCTCATTAATCCTCCCGCTGCTCCGAGCAAACAGCCCGGGGCCCCAGGGTGATACCCGCTGCAGAAACCGCGCCGGCTCCCCCTCCAAAACCGGCCCGAGAACGCCGAAACGCACCGATTCCCCTGCCCGGGACCTTATCGAGCCCCTGGGATTCCTGACACTGGAACCGCTGCCCCCGCCACGCTCACCTGTCCCTGCTGCTGCGCTGCTCTGCTCCCTTCGCTGGCAGCAAGGACACGGCCCCTTTTATCAGGGCTCACGCCAGCTGCGCCCTTGCCAGCGCACAGCCGCGACATCCGGATTGCAGACGCTACGCGGCGGCTTTACAGGCCGAGGAGTTACGTCCTCTGGAATCCAACAAAAACAAATCGCGGCCGTTTCGTCGATCTTCCCCCGAGCGCCACGGAGGCCGGCGGTGATCTGCACGGCACCCGCGCTCAGCCGTGTACGTGTGCCCGCAGCGCGGAGCAGAGACCACCGGCGCTCTGGGCATGCCGGAGCCAGCACGGCGCGGCGCACCGGGCCGCCCTGCCGCGCCGCGCCGGGGAGAGGGCCGCGAGCCCGCGGCCGGTGCCCCCTCTCCCGCCGCAGCGCCTGGCGCACGGGAGCGTTTTTGGCAGGCGAGGCGGACGCCGTTCGGCCCCAGCATCCGCGCGGGGGCTCGCAGGAAGCCCAGCGGCGGGCACGGCTCGGCCAGCACGCAGCAGAGCTTCCTGCAGACTTTCCCATCCCTTTTCAACGCCTGCGTTAACCCACACGTATCGCTTTGCAAAGCCAGCTCGTTCAACCTTAAGAACTACGCTTTTTTTTTTTTTTTTTTAAAGGCAATCTGAAGCCCAACAAGCTCTCAACTTTCCCATGCATTGCAAAGAGCCCTTTCTTCCTGCTAACATGAGACACCAGATGGCAGCTCCCCCTTCCAGCGGACTTTAGAAGAAGAGAATTAAATGCCTCTTGAATAGCCCTGCGCTGCGTTAAGACCGTCTTTTGTGCTGAGCAGCAGCTTCTCCTTTAAGGCAGCACAGGCTGCGGCCGCCCCACGCACGCACGTCCCGGGAGCCCCCCGAGCTCCCCCCGAGTTTATTCCGCGAGTCCCGTTTCCCGCTGCTCACCTTGCAAAATTCCAGGCGGGGGTCCCCGGGGCCGGGCCGCCTCCCTCCCCCCCCCCCCCCCGCTATGGAAAGCAGCTCCTCAAGGGATTTCCCACGGATATCCCAGCCCCAAAGGGGTTCAGGCCCCCGCTCCCCTCGGAGCTGCCGGCTTTGCCGTGCGCGCTGCCCCGGCGGCTGCCGCGGCGCTGGGGAGCCGCGACGGGGCGGACGCCGGAGCCGCCCCCGCTCCGGCCCCCGCGGGGAGCGTTCAAACGCGGCGGCGCTTCCCCAGCGGCTGCCGGAGCCGCGGGTTATCGGGGAGAAAAGCAAAGCGGACGGGTGGGCGAAAAAAAAAAAAAAAAAAACACTCCTCTGCGTCGGATCCCCCAGGCCTGTCCGCGCCCTCCCCGCCGCTGCCGCCCTTGTACCTGTGCCCAGGAGCGGTGCCCGCGCCTGGCTCGGCTCGGCTCGGCTCGGCTCGGCTGCGGCGGGGGGGAAGCGGGCAGCTCCGAGCGCCCCCCCCCCCCGCGCCCACGCAGGCGCGCACGGCGCCGCCAGCCCGCGGCGAGGAAGAGGAAGAGGAAGGAAAAAAAAAAAAAAAAACCACCCGGCGTGGTGCGGTTCGGCGGCGGTTCGCGGCTGCCGGGCGCGGGGCGCCTTCCCACGCGGCGCCTTCCCACGCAGCAGGGAAGCGCGGGGGGGGGGTCCCCGTCCAAGGGGAAGCCTCCAGCCCTTCCCCCTAGCTTTGGCTGTTTTTTTAAAGCCTCCCCATCGCTTATACCCCACAGGAGCGGGAATTACCTTCCCCGATGAGTTGCTGCGGCAAAAAATAAAATCAAATCTGGGGTAGAAGAGCTCGCAGTGGGGAGGAGAAAGCGGGTGAGAGCTGCCGGCGCAGTCCGCCGCGGGCCGAGGCTGCGCAGCGGGCAGGGCTGGGGTCCCCCGCGCCCGCCCACGCTCCCCCGGCGCGTCCCGCCGGCCGCCTCCGCCAGCGGCTCCCCCGTCCCCTGCGCGGGCCAGCGCTTACGGCGGCCGCCTTCTTCCCTGAGCGCCGCTCAAGCGCAAAGCTCGGGTGCTTTAATTCCCCGAAGCACCTAAGCGGTAAAGCAGAGGGTGCCGAGAGGCCTGGGCGCGCTCGCAGGCTGGACGCCCGCGTGCCCAAGGGCGAGCGCGGACGCGGAAGGGGCCGGCGAGCCGGGCGGTGGGGAAGGGGCGGGATCCCTGGCCAGGGTGGCCAGGCGCCAGCGGGGCCTCGAGGCTCCCGTTTCGCCCTCGGCGTCCCCACGCCACGACGCTCCTCGCGCAGAGCAGCCCGAGCGCCAGGCTGCAGCCCCGAGGCTGCCGCAAGCATCGCAAGAGGGAAACCGCACGTTTGCGGCGCAGCTTGAGCTCAGCAAACCTCCAACAGCGTTATTAATTCGCTGTCTGCAGAGCACGATCGCTCTAATTAACGCGGACTTTAGAAATTGCAAGCGACGTGTAAAAACGTATCCCAGATTCCCAAATTTTTATATAACACGATCATGCTTTATAACACGATCAGGCTTTCACGCGAACGCCTGATCTTTAAAGCACAGCTCACAGGTCACGTTTCTGCACCGGCGCATCGCGGAAGGCACCCGGCCACACACGCTCCTGGCACCGGATCCACCGAAATCCCGGCCCCCCCCCCCCCGCTCCTCGAGGAGCAGAGGGGCAGAGGCGGCGCCACGCCGGGGGGGCCCCCGCCTCCGCGCGCCGTGGGGATGTGACCGACGCGACCGCACGCTCCCGGCCCCCGTCAGCGCCCCGGCTTCGCCCGCGCGTAGCCCGTGGGCACGGCGAGGCACGGAGCTGCCCGCTCGGGGCGGCTGCCCCGGGCACGCCACCGTGCTGCTCTGCCCGCGGGTTTGCACGGATCTTCGGCGCTTCGTTCCCCCCCTTTTTTTTTTAACGCAACAGCTCCGGGGCGGCTTTGCGTGCTGCACGGGAGAAGCAGCCTGTTCTCCTCCGCAGACGACGGCGCGGCAGGACTGCAGCAGTCGGCGGATGCTGCGAGAGGCAGCGGGCCACGTTCACGTCTGCTGGGGCTGGCTCAGCAGCACGGCGAGGGAGGCCGAGCGGAGGAACGGCTCCGGAGCACCGGGAACGTCCCCCGGCGGCAGGGCAGCTGCAAGGGGAAGCACCTCTTCGTGTGAGTTACCGAAGCGTTGGGCAATTTTTGCCTCGTGCCCTTTAGCAAAACACATCCAGCCCGGGAGAACAGGGTGGGGGGGGACATGGTGACAACTCCGGAAAGGAGCCACAGTTTCAAAGGCAGAAGGATGTGATGCAAAATCCTGCTGCAAGGAGCAGGGCAGAGCAAGAGCAGGGGGAAACACCAGCAAGCCCCGGATTACGCAGCAGCCCCGGCCTGCAGGCACCTCCGGCTGCAGCGGGACGCTGCTCCAGCACCGAGCACACGAAGAGCGCGGCAAAAGCCCTCGTCTAGCGACAGCATCGCTGCGACGGACGTGCAGCAGCGAGTCGCTCGCCCAGCGAGCAATCATTCTGCATCAAAAAAGACCCACAGCTGCATTTGGCCATTCGAACCCCAAACTATACTCACCCCGCAAGAGCTCCTGGACCACAGGATTTGGTTTAGATTTGTGAGACAAGGAAGATGCCAGGTTTTTAATGCATATCCAGCAGTGTCCTCCTGCGCTTTCTCAGAGCCCCGATCCGCCTCCCAAGGCCACACTGAGCAGCGGCAACCCAGGATCCGTCCCCTCTGGGCCCATCCCAGGAGCTTCCAGCTACTCATCTGGCACCACCCAGCAGAGCCCTGAAAACTCGAAACTCCAACACGAACGTGCAGCGCAACAGTGTGTTGCAACACTGTGGATGGTTGTGACATGACTGCTAAAAACCTAAATTAGCCATTCTTGCAGCCTAGCCCTCTGCAAATCCTTCCTAATCCAATCGATTTTAGTGGCATTAAGTTGGCCTCTCTCTTCCCAAGCAACAGTTGGGAAAAATCTCCCTTTTCATCACGAGCACGTCCGAAATGCATTTGGCTACTTCCAGCACTTAACACGGAAACGTGCTGGGCCCCCGCGCGCGCTGGGGGCACGCGCTGTTTGCAGCACGGGCCCCTGCGCACGGCCCCTGCGCTGGGCCGTGAGGGTTTTGGTCTGGTCGCCCGGGGCTGACTGCTGCGGGGGGCTCAGGGCACCCGGAGGAGGCCGAGGGTGCGTGCAGCCGGCTCCGGCCCCCGCGGCCGTCAGTCGGCAGAGCGCCGTGGTTCCCCCCCGCCGCTGCCCCGAAACGCGCCGCTGGCTGACGCGAAACACCGGGGCCCTTTCACCGGCACGCAGTCCGTTCGCACCGGAGCCCGGCGGCGGGTTGTCCCTGCAAGGCCCCAGCAGAGCCGGCCGCGCGGCCGCGGGGCACGTTCTTTTATCCGGTCTCCGTTCCAGTTACGGGAGCCAGGAGCGATTATCAATTCTCTGTTTGTGTAAAGCTCTAGCACATGCAGGATAACAGCCCAACAAGGAATTTATAAATATAGTCTTCGGAGGCCGTAATTGTCACTTGAACCATCTGTTAAAGCTCAGAGCTAGGCAGGCGGCAGCGCAGCGCACCGAAATACTCGGGGAAGCTCGGCGACGGCCGAGCCGCCGAGGGGCACGAGCGGGAGCGCCCGAGCGGAGGCGCCCGGGCTGGCCCTCGGCGCCGCGCGCTGCTCCGGCTCCGCCAGCGCCGACTCGCGGGAGGCGAAGGACAGAGTTAATGGCGCTGCTATTCCCAGGGCCTGCGTCATTAGGAAAAGAAAAGGCAGTCAAGCGTCTTCACTCGAATGCACCGTGCAATTTGTTTTACATTTAATATCATCCTCGTTCCCCGCAGAAGGGAGAGGGGATGAAATCCCCCCCCCCCCTTTTTTTTTCTGTCCGTGACGCTGCAGGGCATAAGCAAGGCCAAGGAAGGAATTTGATGCAATTTATACGATGGCAAAAATAATCTACACCTCTGCAGCGGTGGTGCTGCAAGCTACAGGCCGAGGCGAGTGGCTGCCGAAGCGGGTTACAGGCACTGCTGTCCTGAGCCGCCGGCTCGCCGCGCACCGAAAGCCAGCTCAGTGTTTAGCTCCTGGGCTTGCAAGGAGGGTGGTGGCAGAGCTTTCTCCTACCCACAACGGAGTCAACCCGCCCCGCGCTCCTGCCGCTGGCGCTGCCGGCACGTTGCCTGCGGGTGGGATTCGCTCCGCTTGCAAACGCACCGTGCCCGGCGCGGGGAATCGGCCTGGCTGCTTCGGACGGGGGAAACGGCCGCCGGGCTCGCAGCGCTGCCGCGCGCAGCAGGCGTCCCGGCCGGCCTCGAGCGCCGGCGCTAACCCTGGAGCTTCCCGGCAGGAGCAGGGTTTTCCCCTCCCACGGAAAGCCTCGCTGCTTCCCGCACATGCAAACGCCGCGTCCCGCTCCGGAGCAAACGCTTCCCTCTCTCCGCGGCGGCAGCGGGGCCGGTGCAAAACTCGGTGCACCCAATTTAACGGCGGGGGGTACGTGCACCCCTCCTACCCCCTCCGCAAAGAGGAGTCGGGGCCGGCGCGGCTTCCCCCACTCCCCACGGCTTCCCCTGCTGCCCGCGGCTTACCAGGCCCGCGCAGAGCTGCAAATGAAACCACCACGTCAGCTCCCACCCCCAGCACCTCTCCCTGCTCCCGGGGAGCCGCCGCGGCGCGCAGCCTCCGCGGGCGCTGGGTGCTGCAGCCGCGTCACGTTACATAATTCACGCAAGGCCTCCGGGTGCTGCTGCAATACAGAAATAATACGGCCCAGAAGCCGTGGTCCCACGGCAGATAGCAGCCGAAGTGCCAGGGTTTCTCTCCGGGGCTGGAGCAAGTAAGAGATAAAACACGCTTGCTCGAGAGCACAGGCGAGCGACAAACGCTTATCGTCACGTCAGCAGCCTCAAGGCTATTGCACAGCATCATGAAAAATATTATTCCTCCCACTCCGCTCACTTCAAACTTTCTATTTTTGGCACAGCCCGCGTTACCAAGCCGGGCTGCTGCCCTCGCCCAGCCTGGCTGTTTGGAAATCAGTCTGACCCGAGCCAAACGGGTTGTCCTTAGACCCTGTACTGTATTATTTCTGTACTGCTGCTCTGGGGCAGCATCAGAGCTGCCGCCACGCTGCTGCAATGCCCAGGTCCGAACGCAAAATACACTGGGAAAAGAACGTTTTTGCTAATTCAGTTCTGTGGAACTCTAGGATCTGTAACTGAGGGTGAAATTAGTCTCCAGGTGCACTTCAGTGTTGGAAAACAGCATGATAAATTAGCTCAGCTTTTTGCCTGGTTCGCCCGGATAATCCTTCAGGTGCAGCCAGACCGAGCGGATTGCACATCTCGGTAAATACCAAGGCCAAGCGGCGGCGGCCGCGGCGGATATACACCCCAGCACTGCCCGCAGTGCGCGACGGGCCCGCGTTCGAGTCCCCCCCGCAGCAGCCTGGCAGCGGAGCCGAGCGGAGGTCGCTCGCGCTGCCGGTTTGATTTATGAATATGGATTTTTTTGGTTAAGCCATTAGGAGCGGTGATGAAGCAGTTCAGCGTACATCCTGAACTGCAGCTCGCCTCATTTGCCGCTCGCGCTGCAGAACATCCTCTGAACCTTCCCCCTGCACCGCTGTTCGTGCGGGGAAGATTATATTAAGCCTTTTTCCGTAATGCCGTAATTCCACCTTGTCGCCCTGAGCCTGCCGATAGGCGAAACGACCCAGCGCCAGGCAGGGAAACCGACGGGTGCAAAATGAGGTTGCGCAGGAATTCCCAAGTATCCGTTCCCAGCGGGAAAAACAGATTTGCCGCTGAAGCGGCGCAAAAAACCCTGCTAAACACGCTGAGCGCCCAGGGGGTCTGCTGCGGCCCCGCGGCCCCAGCGCCTCCTTCCCGCCCCCTCCGCGGCCGGGGACGCGGGGCGATGCCTCCGGAGCAGCCGGCAGCGCCCTGCCCCGCGGCTCCTCCGAAGTGCCGGAGAGGAAAACTATTGCAAAGCAGCGCGCGGGCTGCGGCTCGCTGCGCTGCTCCCCGGCGTCGCCCAAACCGGTTAGCTCCCTCTCCTGAGGTCGGGTTTCCCTGTTCCCAGGTCGGCACGGCCCCGGCAGAGGAGGCCTTGTGCAAGCAGGCGGTCGGAGGCAGCCCGTGCCCCGAACACCTCGCCGTGCAGCCAGGGGAACTGGAGAGGGAGAAGGGGCTCGGGCGTCCGGCCCCGGCACGTGCGCCCTCACGGGGCTCCAGCCCTCTGACGGAGGGGCAGAGGACCGAGGTCGCCAAAGCCCAGTTCCTGGTATCTCAGTCTTCCCCCACGGCGAAGGCGATGCCCTGAGTCCCTGTCCCGCCGTGTCCCCTAACAAACAGGACCCACGATGCGACCACGAATGAAACAACTACGTCACCCGCGCTGGCGCCTCTGGGAGCAGCCCCGGAGAGGACGGGTTTCCAGCTTGTGGCATCTGAAGGCAACAACAAAGATGCTCAGAAAGGAGCACAAACAGCGACAAAGATCTCTGCAGAGTCACAGGAAATTAAACTTCCACGTTATTTATTTGAACAACTCACCGAACTCTTAAATCTAGCAGTTCAAATGATGGCAGCGATCTAGTGCATGACTCACCACCGGTCCTTCCCTCGCCGGGTTTTAATCAGCAGCAGCATCCAGGGGGCCGAGCCAGACAGCTCCAGCGCTGCTGATGCAGCAGCAGATGACGGAGATCGTCCGCCCCGGCCAGGATTACGGCCGTAAGGCAAGCGGCTGCCAAGGACTGGGCGCAAGGGTGGGATAAACGCACTAGAGCGGGTAGCAAGGTCACTGCAAAGGGGACATTTCCTACCTGTCTGTGGTATTGAGGTAACAAGATCAGATTTAAGGACGGGAGGTCACGCGAGCCTTAAGAGTCTCCGTGGGAAGAGATGTGGTTGCAGGCACCAGGGCGAGCAGCAAGAGCAGCCCCAGCCTGCGCCTAATTCAGGTTCCTGGTGGTGTCACGAAGCAGGAGGTGAAGTAAGGGAGAAGGTGAGGGAGAAACGGAAAAAAGCCCCAGGGAGAAGCCAGCCACAAAGGGAGACGCTGGGAGAAGGGCGCTGAGGACACAACGGCTGAAAGGGAGAGGGAGGCGAGTGGGTTAAATTTAATTTTAAAGCAGCTACGTTTTCCCTGGCTGCAGGGTGCAAAACGCTCACGCTGTTCAGTGGGTTCGGGCTGTCCCTCAGGTACCCACACGGCAGATGTCAAACCGAGCCAGCTGACGGGCACCGGTTCGCCTTGGCTTGGCAGCTGCGTGGCTCCGCGCACGTCCAGCCACCCTGCGCCCGTCTCTGCAAGCGTATCGGGTCAGGGATTCCCAAGTCCTGAAGGGACTGAGTCCCCAGGGTGCCCTGAAGGTCAGGACCTGAACAGGCCAGGTCCTGTGGCTGCCCAGATCCCAGGGTTGCCAGTCCCAGGTTTTGGGTGTGTGTGGGGGGGTGTCTCATAGGTGCCAGGTCCCATAGATGCCCAGATTCTGTAGGTGCAGGTGTCCAGGGTGGTCCAGAGTCCCAGAGGTGCCAGGTTCCATAGGGGCCCAGGTCCTAGAATCCCAGATCTCATAGGTGCCCACATCCCCAGGGGCCCCATAGGTGTAGGGGTCCTAGCTACAAGGACATACAGTCCCATAGCTACAAGGTTTCATAGGAGGTCCTAGAGTCCCAGATACTATAGGTGCCTAGGACCCATAGCTGCGGGGGTGCCAGGTGGTCCAGGGTCCCAGGGGTGCCAGGTCCCATAGGTGCCCAGGTCCCATAGCTGTGGGTGTGCCAGGTGGTCCAGGGTCCGAGAGGTGCCCCAGTCCCATAGGTGCCAGGTCCCATAGCTGCAGGGGTGCCAGGTCCCAGAGGTGCCCAGATCCCAGAGGTGCGGGGGTGCTGGGGGGTCCAGGGTCCCAGGGGTGCCAGGTCCCAGGGGTGTGGGGGTCCTGGGTGCTCCAGGGTCCCGGGGATGCCCTGGTCCCGGGGGTGCCGGGTGGTCCAGGGTCCCGAGGGTGCCGGGTCCCAGGGGTGCGGGGTTGCCGGGTGGTCCAGGGTCCCGGGGGTGCCGGGTCCCAGGGGTGCGGGGTTGCCGGGTGGTCCAGGCTCCTGGGGGTGTCCCGGTCCCGGGGGGTCCTGGGTGCTCCAGGCTCCCGGGGGTGCCGGGGGGCTCCCGGGCGCCGCCGCCCCGCCGAGCCGGTCTCGGGGCGCCCCCTGGCGGGCGCGACGCGCCACGGCGCCTCCGGCCGCGGGCGCGGAGCGAGAAGCCCCGGAGCGGGCGGCTGCCGGGGGCGCCCAGGGGCCCTCGGGGACACCAGCGCCCCGGAGCCAGCGGCGGAGCCGGGGCGAGTCGGGGCGCGGCGAGCGAGCGGGCCGCGCGCGGAGGGACGAGGCCACGGCTCTGACGCGCACGCAGGGTAATTCCTGCAAAGATGCGCCAGCGGGGATGGCTGCCTGCAAGCCGCAGGCTGACAAGTCCACGGAACCAAAGAAAAATCTCATTTATCTTTGATTAGCTCTGTAGAGCTTGCCACTAATTAACCTTTTGCATTAGAAAAAGCAGGAAAAATAAAGTCTTCCTGGGAGCAGAGCAAACACGGCACACAGCAAACTCCTCGCCCTCCTCCCAGCCTGCGCCCCAGGGAGCGATGCAAAGGGAGGGCAGACCCACGTTTGGGCAGCGTGACGTTCCCCGAGGACCTGCACCAAGCGTTCCTCCCACGTCACGGGGGGGCTGGATGATGCCCCCCTCTCGTCTCTCACAGGAGCGAAAGGGTTCGGCTGTCAGGACGCAACACATGGCCAATGACCAGCTGTGGAGCTGTGTATCAGATAAACGGTACCCAGCCGAGCTGGGAACTACGGAAGAGGCTCCTAGTCTTTATTCCCGTTGGAAAAAGTGAAAAACCTCAAACCTTCCCAAGCAATAGTCACTCAAAGCCTCCACTGCAGCCTGGTCCTGAAGGAGTGGGGAGATAAGGACCGTGACGGAGCGAACGACAGCATTTCACACAGCTCAGGGGTGCCGATACTCTAGGGCAAGTTCACACAACGCACAGACCAAACTGATTTTGATTGCCAGGCAGGTCAACCAGCACAGGGGCTCCAGATCTACCAGCCAGCATGTCTCTCCAACAGCCCCCCCCCCCCAAAATATACACTAGGCAGCAGGCCAAAGTACTGCGCAGAAGAGAAATGCAGGGGAAACCCACCTTCCTTCGCAGGCAGGACTGACAGATCTCCGATTCCTCGTTCAAGCACCAAAGCAATTGCACTGTAGTTTTCAGAAACAAGCCGGACCACAAATGGTACAGCTGGCCTCTCCAGTGGAGACCCAGCCCTAAGGAGACCATGAAAGGCTGCAAATGCAGTCCCCAAGCCAGCGTGGAAGGTGTCTGGTTAGAGCAACTCTCTTCCCACAGCAAGAGGGGCAAATTCATGCAACCTCTTCCTCGGTTTCTAAGTTAAGGACCACGGGCAGAACCCCCTCCCCACTCTGCCGTTAACGGCTGTGGCACTCAGAACCTTCACTTACCCTGGCAGACAGAAAAAGCAGCTCATCCATCACCAAGTCTGAGGAGATGAACCCATCTGTTGAGGAATATTGCTGCCAGGTCAAAGATAACTCCTCAGTTCTCAGCCAAAGTCTTCGGTAAAGGAGTTGAACAGGACTTTGCCCTCAGCTACCCCAGACAGGCGCAAGCTGCCGTGTTCCTCTCCCGGAGGCGTTAAGCTGCCCAGGAGCAAACGTTCAAAACACTGAGCACTCGGTTTCTTTGGAAGCCGAGGGAGGGTTGCAAGACAGCAAGCCAGCATTTGGGAGCTGCATGTGGCTGGTATTCAGAAATACTACCACTTGAGAAACTACATTTGCACTCCTCAAAGGCCAAACATATGGTAGGAGTTACCGCATGCTTATTATACATGTTTTACTGATTGCTTTCCTCTGCTAAGCAATTAAGGCCTGAAGGATTGCATGATCACACTTCACATAAAGGGTGAAGGGATGGAGTCAGAGGGGTCTTGCTGCACCAGAAAGTTAACACCTATGAAATTAGGGGAAGGCATTGGTGGTAAAAAAAAAAAAAAAAAAAAAAAAAAAAAAAAAAAAAACAGAACAACTGAAGAGGTCTCCCATTCACAGATCATTGCTCTCAAGGACCTGGAACAGTGTGCTCTGGCCTTGATCAACTACTGGCATTGAGAAGGCATAGCCATTTTCTGTTCGCATGTGAACTTTGAGAGTCAGTAGCTGGAGTGCTCAGTGTCCAAGGTTTGCTCTCAAAAATAATAATCTGCCAACAAACTGTTACTGGCAGAACTGGCTTGCATAACTGGAAGTGCAACATCCAGTCCAATAAAGCTACTGAAGGCAGGACTCGGGTTTACCTTGGCCCAGCCATTCACACTGAACTCGGGACTCCTCTGTACGTCCTGGCACACAACCAGCCACAAGACCTGCTGTGCAAGGACAAATGACTCCTCGGTGGCAGCTGAGCCCAAGCCACAACGGTAAATCCAACTTCTCCAATTTCAACATACTCACTCATCCAGAAAAACTCAAGTCTGAGTGAGGTCTATGATTTCTATAATAGGTTGAGGCAGGAGGGAACCAAATGAGGAAAAAGGGATAATAAATACAGATGATTCTCAGCCTGTTTCCATAAAGAAAGGGGCTTGCATCATCCTGCTGCCTGCCTCCCCCCTCCTCATCCCCATCCCTCCCACTAGGTTTGGGCAAGCTGATTTCTTTCAGCCCAAGTAGAACAAAATATGAGTTTCAGAATTGCCACGTCCTTCATTTCAGAAACAGAGTTACCTGGGTGGGCAGAAAGATTTAAGCAGGGCTCAGGTCACTACCTCTGCAGGGCCAAGACGTGGCCGACAGTGAGCGGACACGGCTCGGAGCCGGCCCGGCGTGTGCTCCTGGCTCCACAAGCAGCAGCAAGTGGTTGCGGCAGAGCAGGGCACCGCGCACCCCAGGGCGGGAGCTGCGCGTGGTAGGTGCCTGGGGAAGAACGGACAAAATGGATCAGGGGAGAGTTGGGGTTTTGCAGCATGTGAGTTGTGGGGATGTGTGTCTCATGTCTGTAGGAAAACAGTTCTACTGCTCACTGAGTACAAGAATGAGGGAGAATTAGTTCTTATCACAAGATGGAAGACTGGCTGCTGCACATCAGGAGGGTGGAATGTTACCTGCCACTTTTCTTTGGAAAAGAAAAAGAAATAAACAGAGGTTAAGTTCACAAAACTTTCATTTTTATTATTTGAAATTGGAAAAGGCTCCTTGGGTAACAATGATCAGGTGGAAAAGTAACACACAAACTTTGCTCAGTTTACTGATACCTGGGACGCAGCAGGCCAAGTGTTGCCGAGTCACATCTGGCTTTTATAGAGCCAGGTCATTCCCTGCAAACCCGCAAATAAAGGGACAAAACTCTGTCCCTCAGGTGGGGGAACAGACGGGAGGTCAAGTTGTTTAAACTACAATTATCATGTTCCACATTGATGTTTGTGGCATTAAACTGAGGTGTTCAATGTCAAACAGCATTTCAGAGAGAAAAGTTCACCCTCCACCTCCGTGCTACCCTCTGTAAGAAGCAGAGATCTGGTGTCTCATCTTCATTTTTAATAACAATGAAAATAAAGTACAACTTATTTACACTCAAAGCCTGCTGGAAATACCCAGATTAGTCAGTCAGTGCCATGTTAAAGTGGTTAGTGCAAATTACACACAAAAATAGGGTACACCTGCTATGGGGAACATAAGGGTATTAACCAATTAAAAAAGTGCAGGTTGCTTTTAATTAAACCAATAAACACAGTTGAGCTGAGTGCTCTTTTCCTCAAAAATTAGAGAGAGACCACAACCCAAACAAAACCCAGAAACATACATTTTAACTTAGCTCAGAAAAAGCCAGTGGCACTCACATTTTGATAACTTATCTTCCACTCCACAGCCTGATCACATGTATCTCAAATATTTCACTGTCCAACTGGTAAGTTACGCTGTCCGCCTGGCCCGCATCGTGAAGGCCAGCATGCAATCCTTTGGCAGCTGAACACAACAGAAGATTATTGGCCATGTGAGCAACCAGCTACAGGACAAAGTTAATATATTATCATTTCCTAAACTAACAAGCTGAGATTATACAATCCATTTCTGAACAACATCCAACACTCTTATTACGTTCCACTAGTCTTAAAATTAATAAAAAACAATAAAAAGTTACTCTTTTATAAAAGTAAACATTGAGCCAGCTACATTTTTTTCTGGGAGTTTGCATCTCCAAGCACGAATTTCTTTTCTCCCTAGTACTAGTTTCCTAATTAATTGCAGTCCGACCTTTATTCTCCCATTCCAGGACAGCCGCAGCAGTACTACACCATTTGCTCCAGATTCAACAGTTGCTACAGAGGAAAGCTGACACCCAAGATTACAAATAATCCTGTCCCTCCACCTCCTCAGTCAAAAAAAGAAGCTGACAAGTCTCTGTGGACTGCAGCAAGTCTTCTTTAGCAACAAAGCCTGATCACAGCACATTTATAGCTATGAAATCAGGCCCAACACAAATAAACAAACCAGTTGGATGAGGATCTTTGATTCTTCTGTTTCCCAGCTGGCTGAATCCATGTGTTTTGACATGCAGAAAGCATGATCTAGGAGCACAACATAGCCTGAGCATCTAAGTCACTTGATTACAGCTCCTGAGCTAGAATTAAGCCCCCATTCAGGTCTTCCAGTACTCCCTACCACTGACAAGCTCTTTTCCATCTTCCCTGATACTTTCCACCCATCTGGGATCAAGGAATATGCTAACTGTCCCCAAGGTAATCTACAGAAGGTGACCAATGTCATATCATCGGCAGTCGGACACTTACTACCATCTGCAAGACTGTACCACACATTATCCCCATCCACAACTCAAGAGAAATATCCCAGAAAGCTGACAACGTGGGTTCAGGAAAGAGAGTACACACCAAAATGTCCTGGGCAGAGAGGTGGTAAAGCCTGCGCCAAACACAAACAAGCAAAGCAAAACACTGCACTACCACCACCACTTCCTACAAGTACCTACAGGGGAGGCAGAAGCAGGGCTGTGGTCAGATCCCCCTTGGCCTTGACTGGCAATGCCAAGGCTTGGATCTGAACAGCCTTCCAAGAAATCTGGTGGCACTGCTAATTCTGCCCAGCTCAGCAACTGCCAACACACAAAATCCTCCTTTTTTTCGCTCCCATTTCTCCAAGCCTTCTGAGGTACAAGCTAGTTCTCCTCATGGCCTTATTCTGCCTCTCCCTGTAAGCACTGATGTAACCAGGCACAAAGGACCCAATATAGGCACAGAGCGCCCAGAGCACTGCGTCCATCTCTCTAGCTTTGCTGTCTTGCCAACTTTCCTCATTCAGCAAGCCAAATCAGAGGGATTTTTCTTCTGAAATGCCACAAAAGCCTACCAGGCTTTGAGGAGTGGAAGGTGAGACGAGAGGAAAAAGGAGGAGCATTAATAAGAATTTGCCATTTTTTGCTGTCTTTGCTCTAGACAGAATAAAGCCACAATGTACCAGCAGTTTGGCCTCTAATTGGGATTAGTACATTCTGACATTTTGAGGCCAATCAGGTACACTATAAATAAAAGGAAGCTTCTACAAGGGCAAAGCTGATCTGTGAAAAGCTACTGCAGCACAACCAGCCCTTCTGTGCAGCCTGCAGCCCTTCTCTCCAGCCAGCCGTGTCTCAGAAGAGACTTAACACTGCGACTGAAAAGGTCTGGAAGTGACAAGCCACAAGCAGAGGAACCGCCCCAGCCTGGAGAACAGCAGATGCACAACAAGCGCCAACAGCCAACCAAGAGGATCTCGCACAAGCGCCTAAGCAGACCTCTAATCAACACTGCACGCAACACTCCCGCCTTCTGCTCTCCGTGGGTTTGCACTTGCCAGCAGACTCCTGTCATAAAGGGCAACTAAAGCAGCAGGTTACAGCTTCTAAAATCATTTTATGACACGTTAGTGAATCACGCTTACGCTGCCTTTACACACTCAGCCAACCAGACAAAGCAAGTTGCAGGGAGGAGACTGACTACAGAGTCAGTGTCTGTACTTGAGAGAGTGACTCAGGGCTCGGATCAAGTGCTTATAGTGCGTTCAATAGACTGGATTTTCAACCTTATTTTAAAAGAGAAAAGCAAAAACTGTTAAGACAGTTACACAAAACTTCAGGATTTTTTTTTTCCAGGTGACTGGGACATGAAAGGAAAAAGCCTCAGGTCACCTCTCTGCCCATAAGTCAACGATCAGAGAACTGCCACTGTCTCTCTTTGCCTCCAGCAGCTCTCCCAGGCCTGTATGATGGGGTGAGACCCAAGGTAACTCTTCCCTCTGCTGACACAGAGACACATCTAACAGGCTGCTCAGAAATAATTTTTTATATCTCATTCACCGGGAAGGTAACAGCCCTTCAGATCCTCTCCTCCGACATAGGCAGGTTTTCCACTACTGACAAAGCAGTACGAAGGAAAGAAAAAAGTGCCCCAAATCACCTTCAAATTCCCAGAGGTTTGAGAAACCTCTATCCAAAGAGACAGGAATGAATCCTGTAAGTGACATAGCCTTCTGCTCAAAATCTCTACTGGAGACTTGGTTCTCACACAGCTTCAGGGAATGCTTGAGAGCCAGAGATGGCAAAAACCCTTATGAGAGTGAAAACAAAAGCTTCTCGCAGTCAGTGAAACCAGGCAGTGACGTGAACATCTCTGTGGAAGGGGCCCAAATCCTCCCTGGCATGACACGAGCGCAGCCATTCACACACCAAGGCCTGCAGAAGATGCAAAGGCAGTTTTGTTAGACAAGTTGATCCTTGCAGAGGAGCTGCTGGGGGCTGGAAGAGAAGACTCTCCAGAGCTCATCGTTGCCAGAGAGCAACTGGGACAAGTGACACATTTTGCCTACAGCCAAGACTTGCCTTACAAACTGCTCTCTCCTCTCTACACAAGTATCTCTTCCTACTCAGGCTTAACAACAAAACGCATGGATGCGAATGTTGAGATGGTTCATGGCACAATTCACAGTTGGTGGTTAGCACTGGCCAAGGCTTTCCTGCTGCTCATCAGAGTCCATAGGAAAACGGCTCCCTGCCCTGTCACCCAGACTTCTGACGGGAGCTAAGATCCACCACACACAACACAGGTCTCACGGGAAGAAATTAAGCACGGGAACCTTATGTGCGAGTTGCCATTGTCTGGGGAAAAGCCGCAGCAAGACTGGGAAGGGGATAGAAGGGTCTTGCGAGCTGATCAGCATCACCCACCTGTCAGCACCAACCGTAAAGGATGCCAGAACAAGCCACAGCAACATTAAGAGAATCCCTCGATGCTCCTTCAGACTGTGCAAGGCAACCTAACACAAGAATGACATGTCACTGGGGTCACATCAGCACCAGTGACAGCTGACAGTTTCTGTCACCCATTGCAGGCAGAAGTCATCAGGCTGCATATGGACTTGTTTCAGCTAGGGCAGCCTTTTTTTTTTTTTTTCTTCCTTCCCAATGCTTTTAAGCCCATTTCAGAAGATCCGAGGAAAACTTTCAGGTACAAAATCAGCTCAAAATGCACCAGCTTATGCACTTCATGCTCATTTCCAGTTCTGTCCTAGCTCCTGTAACAAAGACCCATTATCTCCTCTGTGCCCAAGGAAAGACACAAACCTGAAGCCCCAGCAACAACATAGCCACCAAGCTTCAGAAGCCAGGGCACAGCTACACACTGTCATTTACAGTGGGGATCCTCCTCTTGTTGCCAAGGTGAGAGAAATTCTCAAAGGAAACCACTCACTTCAATTTTAAGTCAAGGACACAGGCATTACATTAGCTTCTCTGGGCAGTGATGCACCCAGAGAAAGGTTTCTGGAGAGGAGGACATGCTTTGTCACTTCTGACACAATCAATCATTAAGCAGCCAGCCAGTCTGTAGTGGGGAAGCCACACAGGTTTTCGGGAGAGGAAAGCAAGCCTCCTAGGAGAACAGACTGGCCTAGAGCACAGCAAAAGCTTAAATAAGTTCCCTCCCTGAGGAAGGTCTCCTCCATGGGAGACTGCTAATGGACAGAGCAGAGGGCTTCCTTCAGGCCAGTCAGCTAGAGACTTTTCTGATCCAACTTTGGCCTTGAGTTATTTTTGTTCTGATATATCCTTTTTGCAATAAGAAAGCTCTATTTCCTCCTCTGCAGGATCCCTTCAGCCATACAAAGCTATGTTACAGACTGGATAACAAGGACTGCCAGGGAGCAATGTGAAGAGGCAGGGAGGAAATGGCAGTCATGGATATTTTAACAGGGATGTGTACATTTGGGGTAAAAAGGCTTTATTAAAAGTGCATGCTTTTATTCAGAGGTACTGAGAGCAAGGAAACCCCGTCCCACCCCTGGCTGGGGAGCTCAGCAGCCTTTGCCACCCCTAGCCCTGTCCATCACAAATCACCCGTCAAGTAGCTAGTGACTGAATGTTCTTCAGCATTTCGTCAAAAGCCTCACGGGAAGGCGCTTCGGCATTCTGGAACGAGACTTTGATCCGGCTGTAGAGGCTGAAGGACTTCAGCTCCAACCAGATGAACCCAAAACGATCATCATCAAAGAGAACAAAAACGCCTGGTGTTCGCTCAGGGCTGGTGAAGCCATGGCCAGCAATAAGCCCCGTCCCATAAAAACTGCAGGGAGAAAGAAATAGCAAGAAACATGTGAGAAGTGTCAGATACCTTACATTTCATTAAAAAGAAAAGTACGATAAAGTCATCCTTATGCTGCCAGACACTACAGAACACAGAGCTTTACATTCAGTCAATTCTTATGACACAGCACAAAACACTACTGCTACCATTTTAAGAAGAACTATCCATTGCTATGTACATTCACCTGTGCCCTTGCTGCTTTCGGGTATTCTAAGAACTATCACTTCCTGAACTTCTCTGCAGTTTCACCCAGTAATCAAGCTGAGATTCATCTCTGCAACTGAAGCTCAGACCTGATAATCCTTATAAGAAAAATATGCATGTGGAGATGGTGTCCAGAGAGGCAAATCTCGTGACAAAAATCAGGGGAAGGGAAAAGGGAGAGGGGGGGAAAAATTCAAGAAGAAAAAAATCTAACTAGAGCCGGGGATAAGTAAAGGTCAACCTAATCTCCAAGCGTGCAGCAGGTGGAGCAGGATTTTACTCAAACACAGCTTGGCTGGGACACCAGGAGCGATTTGGGATTAACCAGCTATTGGTAGGTTTTTCCATGGAGCACAGGTTTTGGCTGAAGATCACCTGCCTAAGCCTCAGCTTTTGGGCCCTTTCTCCACATCACTAAATGAGTTGCCTCTTTGACTCCAGGTCCAATTCAGTAAGGTTTCTCCACATTCTTGCACTTTTTGCTTAGGGTGCTCAGCACCTTCCAGTACTGGCCTCAAGGCCTTAGAGGCCAGGGACAGGTGATAGAAAGCACTATGTTCCCATAGCCAAGAAACACAGATGACACACAGAACAGGTGGAAGCAGCTTGAAGAGATCCACAAACATATGAGGCAGGCAGCTCCCAGGGAAGGCGGGGGGGAAGGAAAATACATGAGAGGCTCTGGATTTAGACATAGTAGGATAGAATTTGCCAAGGAAGCAGGATGGCAGATGACAGTGTAGTAGGAACGAGGGAGCAAATGAGCACAGAAGATAGGGCAGCAAGGAAGAGAATCTGGGTGCAAGAGGGGGCTGGGAGATCTGCATGCAAGTAAAGGACAAGCAAATAAAGTATGTGCCTCAAAGACACCCTTTTTAGTTTCAAAAAGTAACTGGAATGACTAGGCTTTAAAAACCACCAGTCTCTGTTACCAAATTCGGCAGGTCCTAGGATAGTCTTCATTCCTCGATATGACTCCCATGGGTAGCACGAAGGGCTGGGAATCTGGTGCCTTGTCCTGAACTGTCCCTTCAGCTTCAGCCACAGTCTCTTCCCCCTTGGCACCTTCTCCTTCCAGGGGCTGCACAGTGGGCTGGGCAGCAGCTTGCTGGGAACGGTCCTCTCCCTCCTGCCGTTGTTCTTCCTCCTGCTCCTCCCGGCGTACCTGCTCTTGGACCTCAAGGACGATGCGAGAGAGCTCACTAAAATCACGTAGGTTCTCGATATCAGGTAGCTGAAGAGGATGTGCCAGGTCGATCTCCACAGTCTGCTGCCCAGCTGGGATGTTGGGATCTCCCTAAAGACAGGAAACACACCTATGGTTGCAGAGGCATGGTGCTACGCAGATCGTATCTGCATCCTCCGCATGTATATCATCTGTCAAGAAGAAGCCTTTCTAAACATTCCCCCCCCTGACTCTACAATCACTGACTTGACAACTAAAAACCTCAGATCTTGTGCATGGTTCCCTGAACTGCCTATGTCACTCCTGCATTCCTGCTCCTGAAAACAGAATATTAATCAAATGCTATTAACGAGGATGCACTTGCAAGGGTGAAAGACAAAGTCACAGCCACAACCGCATTTCATCAGGATCCCTCCCTGCAGGGCAGAATGAGCTCACTAGCCAGGCTTCAGTTAAGAGCTGCAAAAACTTGGTACCTGCTCTACAGATGCAAATGATCTTTATGGACCTGCTGCCAGCTGCTCTCAGAAAGCAGCCAGCAGGGAGAGACAGGAAGGGAGAACTGGGTGGAGTCAAGAGAAAACTCTGCAGAGCAGGTACTAGCTACTCCACCTGTGTTAAAGTTCACCTTATGCCTCCAGTCTCCACGAAGAACAGGCTTTAGGGTGGTAACAACCGATTACCTTCCAGGCATGGTCTCCTATGGAGCTATGTTATCAAGGAGAGGAAACTAACCGGCAGTCAAGAGAGAAAGGAAAATGTACTCACAGTGATTTTAGTCCCCTTGGCTTTCTTTCCATGAAAGCTCAGCATGACGATTTCCAGCCCATGGCTCCCATACGTTCCTTTGAAGAGACCTGGCTTTATAAGGTCGTCAGGGCTGCTAGGAGGGAGGTAGATGCGTCGATATGTCAAGCAGTTGCTATTAAAAAAAAAAAGTCAGGGAGGTTAAGAGAGAACCCCTGCACATGAAGAACGTGTTTACAGTCTGTTTTTCTAGGTTGCTTTGTGTTATCGTTGAGAGAAGGGCTGGATCTGTGATTTTCGGACACACCAAGTGCAACACATTTTGCTTCAGACCTATGCAAACATTCCCTCCCTCTTCCTTCCTCTACTTTTTCTTTCTACTAGTCCTTATTAGCACAGCAGAAGGTTCTGCAGCAAGGTCGCTGTAAACCTCCTCACTCCCTGGGATATCTGGAGAACCCAGAAGCAAAGTATATTTAAATATCTGCTACAACAAGGTAGCTCCTATTAGAAGTTTGAGTGACAGTTAAAAACCAACTTCTTAGGGACTGTGTAATTTCCACCTTGTGCAGTACAAAGCATATTGCTTACTAATATGGATAATAAGCACGTACCCCCTTGGGATCATGGATATTCACTCTTCAAACTAAAGATCTTCAAACTAAATGCAATTAAATGACTCAAAACCATCCTACTGTGCACAAAGCTATTCTTAAGAATCTGGAACATTATCATTACTGATTTCATTACATCTTATTTCTCTGTACAATTGGAAAGGACTGTGCTTCACTGTATGTTTGCACAGAGCCTGTCACAGCAGAACCTAAACAAAGTCACTGTCCTCTGCCTGTTCTATTAAAATTCATTGTAAGAAAGCATCATGTTATCAGAACAAACGATCCAATGTGGTCTTGAAGTTGCAGCTGCCTCAATACCTAGGAAGAGCTGGTGCCCTTACTCATATTGGCTGGTGTAGATGAACTTCATCAAGATGAGCTCTTGCATGTGTTCATGGAAGATGTCTTCCAGCGTTCGACCCCATTCTTCCCTCAGCCACGTCCGGAATTCCTGCAGCACAAGGAGAAGAAATGAGGTTGAAGCTAGAGTTGCCTCATTTGCAAGTGACAGTACCCAGCATGACTTCATTATGTCAATAAAATTCACCAGTTGAGCCACAGAGAGGTCATACATTCTGCCAGACAGTAGATTGCAGCTGGATTTGGGAACAAGCACACATTGCTACACAGCTGACCTGGAAATCAGCTGAACAAGAAGTAATCATCATGGTAACTGCCCTACACATGCAAGGCACCACACAATAAAGGTGCGCTTAGCTTCAAAGAAATAATGGGTAAAACCATTATGCTTCAAAGAAAAAAAAAAAAAAAGCATAAGCATCAGCTGTTACTTCAAAGTAGCTGACCTACTGTTTGTGTCCCGACTTACCTTGCAATAATTTGTGTGCCCATAAGCTAACTGCTGCGCCCTTATCCTGGTACATTAAACATAAAAGGAGAAGCTTTTCAAAAGCACTAAAGATTCAGGAGGTTAAACCCTGATCATTTAAACACTGACACATCTAAATCCAAAAAGTGCTTTGAAAATGTCTCCTGACATACCTCTACACCAGCTCTGACAAGTTAATACCCTAACATGAGTTAGAATGATAACAGCTTATTCTAAGATAGCAGCCTACCAAGTGATATTACGGCCCTGTTTTCTTTATCTTCTAAAGCCAGATCCTCCAATTACCATAATACCATGCACACTTAACACAGTGCTTTGAAAGTATTAAAGCATTTCTCATCTGCTACAGAACCAGAAAACACTTAACTAAACCTTTCACCCAGCTGTTTCCCATTAGTAGACAGACGTTTTAAAGCTTTGGTTAGAAGTGACTGAAGTATCAGATTTGTCATGTCTAACCAGCTGGGATCCTGGCAGCAACCATCACTACCTGGAACAGCTATTAGCTGAAAGCTTCTGTCTTGACATTCAGACCTGCATCTTAAAAACACGTAGTTTGAGTTAGAAATCTGCTTTGTGGGCCATAGCTGAGATACTGCAGATACAGCACAAACAACCAAATGCAGCTTTTAATCCTTTGGCCAAACAGTGGAAAAGTCGAGTAGATATTCAAGTGCAGCTGGTACTCAATGTAAGACTGTAACTCAAAGACTTTGTTTATATAGACAGCAATGACACTCGGGGTATGGTGAGCGCTGCATGGAGTACAGCACATGCTGCTGTCTTTCCATAGACAGGTTTGCTGTCACATGTGAAAGGTGTCCTGGCACAGGAAGAACAAGGATGCTCAGGATCAAACACCTCAGTACTGAGGGAAAATAGCACCTTGCCAATGACAATTGCCTGAAACAGCCTTTTGCTCAAAAGGATGGATGGACATCACAGTCTGCTCAGACACCTGCTGTACACTGACGTTAGGCACAATCTCCACTCAGACATTATGCAGCTGCAACAGTGGACTGATCCGATATACTGAACCCTTAAACAACACCCTGGCAAACAGGTTCCTCAGGTTCCTTCAAGTCTCTAACAGCTTCTTTGCAAATGCTCTTTAAATAGCAAAGCTGCAGAGCCAAATGTGATGTGCAGCTAGTCTTTGGCAGGCATAAAGCTGTGGTCACTTTAAGTTTTGATTCAAGTCACAAATCAGTACCCACTTAAGAGATCTGAGTTGAAGAGCCAGAGATCACTATTTTCAGTTTTTAAGTATGTTCAGAACTACAGAAATTAGAACTTGGGGGGCCCTCTCTCAGATCCCAACTTTAGTAAGATCTTAGACAAGACAGTAATGCTGCATCTTCAGAAAGGGGACATACAAGCAGCCTTAAGCCAGGCTGCTGGCAAAGCACTCTTACCTCTTGCCTTCCCCCTGACATTCGATGGTGATCTGTCTGGTTGCATTTTGTGGAGAACTCATCCTTCTTTACAATCTGTAGATTACATGGAGGAGAAATTAACAGGTTGCAGAACCTGATTAAAGATGACTGGAACAGTGTAACCAAGACTGCTTCAAAAAGTGGTTAATACAAACGTGCATTTGCTACAACAGAGAAATCATCAAGTGTCAATCACTGAGTGTCAGCTGCAGGACAGAGAAATAAAAGCAGTAAAAGTGACACATTCTAACAGAGAATTCTAATTTCAAGTTGCTTCTCTAGTTGAGTTTCCTGTTTCAAGGAGAAAGAAACAACCCCTCAGGAAGCTTTTCAGATCATCCGATATACTGAATGGATGACACTCAGCCTCTTTCTCAAGCTCTCATCTTAGAGATGGCTAGAAAACAGAGCAGGTCTGTGTGTCTGCTCAGACGTGATCAGCAGCTGCATACGGCCACTTTAGGTACCTTCTCCTCCAGCCTGTACACATGTTGGCGCTCCCACCCTGAGCTAGCCAGCCCAGCAAAAGAGTATAACACAAAGCCGCACAATTGCCAGTGAATAAATATAGAGCAGAGAACAGCCCACACAACTTGTCAGACACACCATGAGGGTAAAACTGGCATCCACACATACCGCAGGGTGGTGGCAGTCACATCCTTAAAGAAACTTCTCCAAGTTTGTTGTCGAGCCCGTTCGCATAGCTGATGTGCATGCACACAAACACACTGCACCCTGGACAGTTGAAGGAAAAAAATGTGGAAAGTGTCAGGGTAGCTCACCTGGATATGGCCATTGTGAGGTCCCTTATGGCCATACATACACTCAACTGTGGCACATTTCCTCTCCATGAGGTGAATCCTGAAGAGAGGTTTGAATCTCATTGGATCATCAACATGAGGGTCATGAGGGGGCAAGTACATCCACCCAATGATGAACAAACCATCTACCTGCATAGGGGTAGGAGAGATAGCAAACAGGATCAGCCTTACTCACTTTCTACTGAGTCTGCAACAAGCAGCTCCTGGACCTTTTCTGCCACAGGGTAGTTGCTTTCCAGCAATTAAACCACACTATATGCACTCACAGCACATCCTCAGTGAAGAGGGAGATGGTTTCTTTATGAGGCTTTCTGCATCACGGGAAAACAAGCAGGCCTGTATTACTGCAAAGGACTTTGTGCTGGATGCTTGGTGGGCAGGCTCTGGAGGGAGAGACTGAACTGAAGCTAGTCAAACTCTAATTGGTTTGAGAGCTCATGCTGGCAGATACTCAGATAGAGGAGTTCTGCTCCTCACAGTAATCTGTGCCTTTTGGACAAGGAATCATTTTGCTCTATTACTCCCAGACAGCAAAGCAAAGCAATCCCCTCTGCTGAGAAGCACAAGTGCCAGCCCTCTTCCTGCATACCTAATTGAATCCTTCCTTGCAAACCTCTGAATCCCCAAAAGAGAAGCATCATCTAAATGGAGAGATCTGAGACAAAAGCAGAGCATTTACCACAGAGAAATGTTTTTTTTATCCTAACTACGCTGAATAAGCATCGGTACAACCAGATGCACTCTTACACCAGTTTGTGGAACAGATTTTTGTAAAACCAGAAGGCCAGAGCTACACTGGCCCTAGTGATTTGTTACAGTTAACCTGTCAGCTAATGAGCCATGATGCAAAGATTAAGGGCTTCAGACAAACTCCTTGCCTATCTGCAAGCAATCCAGGGGCAAGTGTTGTTCATTAACTGCTCTCCCCAGCAGCACAAGAGCTAGCAGTCTCTGTGGGTCTTACACTACCCATTTATCACCATCTCTATATCTGATGTGTTAGTCTTCAGGTACTGCTGGTAAGAATTATTGCAAACTACAGAAAAGACAGGTGCGCATGAACACAACTCTGCAAAGTGTTCAGTTGCAGGTAAAGCTCATGCAGTAAGTGACAGGCCAGTTTTTAAACTGCACCCCAAAGGGCCACAGGGGCACACAAACAAGGAAGGACTATCCGGAAAAAGGTGGTGATGACGACAGGATCCAAAAAACAACCTCTGTGTCCCAATTACTTGCTTGAAGGTTGCCTATTCAGACTTCTTAATGCCACACAGGAAATGCCAACTTCAACAAACGGCAGAAGGACAAACAGTTCTAGAAAGTGCATATAAATGACATTAATCAGTCATCTACACCATAGCCTTTAGGAGGGGGTACTCACCACCACATTCAGCAGTCCCCCATAGGGTCCAATGTCTGGCTGCCATAATCCCAAGATGTGTCGGTATCGGTGCAGCACTAAGGAACAGCAAGACATTGAAGTGAGCACACCAAGGTAAGGAATTGGGATCTCAGGGGAGGAAAAAAAAAAAAGGAAAGAAAAAGAAAAAAAAAAGAAAACTACTGCCAATCTGCATATGACACTGATCATTATCACCTACTACTGTCTTTACTAGGGAAAATTGTCTACTCCCACTCACAGCAAGGCAGCTCTGAACTGAGACCTACCACAAGTTCACATCTTCTCTGTAGTTCTGCTACTAGCCCAGTGCACCAGCAGGAGCTAGTTTCCAGGACTTTACACAACCAGAGAGCTCCCCAGGAATTTTCAGAAAACCTTTACAACACAGTCCTACTGATGCAAATCACATCACACTCCGGGAGCTAATAACAAATAAATTATCTGCCTTCTCCTGCTCAAAAAAAAAAAAAAAAAAGAGCACCTGATATGTCAGACTGCAAAGCAATGGAAAAGAAGGAAGCACATAAAAGCAGTGAGGAATAGGGAAATTTGAACATTTTGAAAGAATTTCCTTTCCTTGTATAAACAAACTTGGCCCACACTTGTTCCAGTGTTAAAAGTTCTCCTTAATATCAGCCACCGAGACAGCCTCAGTGAAGTGCACAGACCATTTCAGCTCAGGAAATCTGGTGGTGTTATGAATTCAATAATGGCCTTAAGAATTCTAAGTAAGCTCCCACATCTCTTCCTTAAAGCTGCTTCCAAATCTCTCTTAAAGCATACTGCAGCAAACTGCTTCCCAGTTTCTCATCCGAGAGCTTTCAATCCTACCAAAATTGAAGGACAAAATGGAAAGTTTTCTGCAAACTGGAGAAAACATCTATTATAGAACTAGCCTAATAAACCACCTCTCTGGAGGAAAGCTTATATACGATACTTGCTTCCAGTCCTAATATATTCAGTCATGAATTTTGTCCACTTAATCTTCTGACATGACCAGTAACCTTCACATGAAGGCATTACACACAATTTACAGGTGTTTTGGAAGAGAACAAGAGGATACAAATTACTTCCATTGTCAGTACCATACAGTGGAAAAGGGAAGCAGGTAATAGGTCCTCCCTTCTAACATCTCGCAGGAAGATACTACACCTTCATTAAAACGGCGTTCATGGCCATCTCAGAAGGCTGCATGAATCAGTTTAAACATACATGACCTACTCAAATAATGGATTTTGCTTTGCATTAATTTACAGGAAGAACTGTGTTTCAGTGCAGCTATTACAATAGTTTTGTTCCTTTAACTACTTAAGACAGCAAGAACTGAGTGTTTTTATTGCACCAAAGCAGAGAACTTCCATGGAGGTCTTGGGCACAAGGGAGGGTTGCCCAGAGTTGCTGCCAACAGGCCTAGAGGAGCCTTTTTCCCATGAGGTAAACAACATGGGGCTGATAGCTTGGTTTCACCCAGTGAGCAGTGCACACCATAAACAGCACTAAGGAAACCAAGCAAACCACATTCCCAGTCTTCTTGTCTCAGAGCAGTAATTACATATTAATAAATAGTATGTACATAAGCTGCTCCACCCACCACAGTCTGCCTTTTCTACCCTGCCTGCATGGAACCGATAAAATCCAGTCTTTTTTTTTTTTATTTTAGGACAGAAAACTTGATGCTAAGCTACTTACAGGTGACGAGTATTTCCTCGTCCTCCTCCAGCTCCTGAGCTCTTAGCTGCAGCAACTATCGACAGACTGTTCAACAGCAGGGAAGTGTCTGTTTAACACGGCAAGCCCTTCACTCCACCGCACACGCCTGTCAAGGGCAGCTTGTGTGCTCACTTTGAGTAAACAACCAGCTCCAGCTGCAGCTCAGCTCACCAAGGCCAGGCTGGTTCAGGAAACCTTGCTGAGTTCATAGGTAGTCTGCTTCACCAGCTGTCCCTGTTACCCAGAAACCTGCGGTTTCAAAGGAGGGAGGAGGCAAACAAAAACCTTCTGACTCTAAAAGAATACTTCTCACTGGAGAGCAGCTTCTGTGCTTAGCTCGCACCACTACTTTGGACAGCTTTTGTAAAAACAGAAGGCTGTCTGGAGCCACAAAATTCTCCAAATGAGCTGCCAGGGAAACGTGCAACCAGAGCAGCCCTCGATACAGACTGCAGCCTAATCCTTCCTCACACCAACACTCGTCGCAGGGGTACCTTAACAGTTAAGATGTCTCTCTCATCCGCTCAGGATCCTGGGAGTTCCTCCTCCTCTTGTTCTTTCAAGAAAGGACATTACTGGGCAAAGTGCCAGTACTTAGCTAAAAGCTGGAACAACTCTCTAAGCAAAAGCTTAGCTTCATTTTTCAGGCCTGGTGTCTATTGGCTTTCCTGCTGTAGTGTCTTCGGCCTCCAGCAAGCTAACAGGGGTATCCACTGCAGGGAAAACCTGATGAATTCCAGCTCTGGCTGTCCCTGCTGGGGAGACAGCACAAGTCTGGCAGTTGTCTTCCTACTCCTCAAAAGGAAACAGCACTTGATCTTTCTCCAAGGCTCTCCTCCACTACACATGCCTCCAACTCTTCTCAATCCTGAAGACTCTTGCCCATCAGAATTTCTGAGCCCAGGTCCTCACAAATGGTAACAAAAACGTATCTGCAGGAAACGTGAGTAAACCCCCCACCCAGTCTGGGTATTACCACATGCAGCCCAGCACGCTTATCAGAGAGAAAGGCAGCTTGAAATGCGTTTGAATCCAGCTGGGAAGGGGCTAGAAAAAGCAGCGAGTGCCCAATCACTCTGCCCATCAGCAGAAGGCAGCTTGGGAAAGGTCTAATGCCTGTGCTTTCCATCTCAAGGAAGTGACACCGAGCAAATGCAAGGCAATTCAAGCAAGCGTCACAGAGCTGGCACACCACAGCAAATACCTTAGGTACGGATAGACGAGTTACAACCCCCAAACGGGTTCTTAAAACAGAAGGAGAGCAGAGGCTTTCAGATGCCATCATTTTAACTAAATCTTCTCTCATCATCTGTTTCCAGCTTTGAGAGTGCAGGCAGAGATAAATGCAAATACCAAAATGGAAGTTCTCACTGAAATCTGCAGCCTTTAAAGCAGGCATAGCTGACATTGATGGGAAAGGAGCTGAATCCACTGCAGTTCTCTAGGACTCTCAGGATGTGGCAATATCTACAAGCAAATTGAGTTGCAGCAGTTTAAGCAGTTACTGCCCCCCAGCTGGTGATGAAAGGCTCGCTAGTAGACAGAGTTGTCTACTTCAATGAAGTGTCAGCCAGGCCAGTTTAAAACTCCAAGGAAAGCAATCCAAACTAACCTGGCTAACACTGCATGAATATGAATTAGGAAGCATTCATATAATATACATTCAGACAGCTCAGCCTTTACACACAGGAGAGAAAAAGGGGAAAATGGGCAGTCACCTCTTAGACCACGCTGGCTGTTCCATAATGCAACATGCCTTTAGAGAAAAGGGGACATTAGACATCAGAAGTTTGGGGCTGCAGCTAACAGTATTAACAGAGGGCACAGCACAAAATGCCACTTCAGAGCCACCACAAACTGCATGCTCAGAGCAAATAACCAGCTAGCAATCTACAAAGGAAGCCCACATCCTGAAGGGAAGCTCTCCTTCCCATCCAGCTCCAGAACAAGGTTGGTGTTGACAGGCAGTACTGACAAACCTAAAACTTCTACGATTCCTGCTGCAGCACTGTTGCTGGTTTTCTGTTGTGACTCACATTCAAGATATGATCAGCATGGGCTGCTCTAAACCCGCCCTGAATGGCCCATGTTCAACCACTGTCTAGAAGGCAGGTAAGTCTGTAGCATCCACGCTGTTCATTAGCATGCGGCAAAAAACACATTCTCAAACACCAGTGAATTAGTAACTTGAGTTTGCAGCATCTCTCTGCAGTGACCTTACTCTGCATCCCCAAAGAGGCATTAGGGCCAGCTTGATACCCCTCTCCAAATGCCAAGCAGTTTTTGATTTAACGTCATTACTGTTTCCCCCAGCTCCTGCAGAACAGCAAGCATTAGACCCCAATATTTTGCTATTCTTCCCACAAAACAACATCAGGAGCAGAAGAAGAGTTTATTCAGAGTAGTTTCTTGACTGAACAAGGCAAATTACTCTCTGAAATGCCACCACCTGCTTCTTTAGGAAATACTCTGCTAGAGCAAAGTGTGTTATGTTCCCACTGCCTAGGGAGGGAATTAGCATGTGAACTCTTTGAGTTTTTCCCTGGGAAAGGCTGCAGACCTGAATGCAGCTCACTGGACTGAAGCAGGATTTTCTGAGCTTATTTAGACTTCACTTTCAGGAGCCCTCACCAGGATATCTGAATATTTCTTTCTAAGAAGGGCACAAGCCATGAAGAGCACAGTGAATGCTCCCCTATGGTGAACATTCTTCAGAGACCCTTCTTTTTGGGCCTAGTCACAGCAATTTTTTAACTCAACTTCAAAATATGACCAACATTCTTCAATGCCTGTCTTACTCATGCTGTCACTTTACAGAGTCAGAATAAGCCACTAATGAACCATAGGCAAGAACTGACTAACCAACACCCCTTGCGCTTGCCAAGATCCACCCCAAAGTATTTTGCTTAAAGCAACATCACACGCCATGCAGCGTCTTGTGTGTGCTTAGTGCAGGAAGCATCAACCAGCAGGAGGTACGTACGGCAGGTGTAAACATCTCTGTACTCCATGTGCTCGTAGTCGGGAAGGATTTTCATAAAACGCCCCGACTTCACTCGTGGGTTTATACCTGAACAGACACAGCAGGTTAAGTACCAAGAACTCCACTCCTCTGTAACCAGCACATAACTGTAAGATCAATCTGCACCAGCTATGTAGGAAAGTCAAACATCCTTTTGACTTTACTACCAGTTGTGGTGCACTGATTTGCTTCCATCAGCCTCAGCTATATCCAGTCAGCAGGATACCAAACTTCGCATATTCTACATTCCCACAGGCAATCTTTACCAATGGCATCCAATGAATTCAAAGTGTAATCAGGGTTTCTCTCAAACTCTGTAGTGTGACAGCAACAGGCCCCACTGCTTCAATAAGACCATTTAGCCAAATAACTAAATGGATGGTAGCCCAGGCCTTGGATTAGTTATGGTCTCTATCACTTGGGCTAACAGTTCCCAATTTCCCACACTACTTCTTAGAGAAGCACATTCAGTGGACAAGGAAGTGCATATAAGTCCTGCTGGTAGACTCAAACGAACTCTCCTGCAATTACAGAGGATTATAGGACAACAGAGAACGTGGGGACACACTACCAGGAAACAGTTCCAAAATCACTAAGTGTTGGCAAATAGTGTAAACCTGAGCTAAGGTAGCACGTTGCTAAAAGCCAGGAAGAGCTGCATTCTGACTTCAGAGTAAGCAAAGCCTATGCAGGCCTCTCATGCTTGCAACTTGGGACAGTTACTGCTTTTGTTTCATAAAGCAGAACCCTATTTGAACAACCGTAAGCCATAGCTCAAGTGCTACAGGTTAAATCTTGTTCTTTTTTCTAAGGACCACAGGCAACTCCACACCACAATTTGTGGTGATGGAGCCAAGATAACACAGGCTGGCAGAGATAGCGAGAGAGCTCTCTGGGGCCTAGACAGGTTTTCCAAGCAACCAGCTCAACTTTTGACTAGGAACAGTAAGATTTGGTGACAAGGGAAGCAGCCTCAGTTAGAACACATCAGTTCCTACCCTGCCTTGCTTTTTCCCCTCTGATGCTCCCCCACCCCCCACTGTAAAATAGAAGATGTGCATCTATCCCACCTTGCAGAAAGCACGTTAGATCTTAGGAGTCTGTGTCCCACTCTCTCAGCCCCTCCCAGAACATACTGACACCTCTGCAGAAGCCTAGCCCTGCCAAACTCTCCTCCTTTAGGAGCAATCCAAAGGAATGTTCATCTCTTTTCCTGCGGCACTTTTCCAATGTCATCACAGGACAGTATTATTTCATTGAGTGCAAAGGGAAGCCAGAGTGTAGTGGAATTACCATTACGGGCAACACTTGGTTACATTAGGGTGTGGGAAGCCTCCAGCTTTGACAAATACCAGTTAATTCTCTGGCAAGATCTGAAAAGGGTAAAGCAGACAGGAAAGGAAGAAAAAACTCTCAATATATTTGTCATTATAAGATTTTAAATCCAGTGCTTTTTTTCCCCAGTAAAGGAGTCAGGGACAGAGATATCCCAAATCTTGGCATCTCTTTCATGTTAAAGCCCCAGACACTTCATCATCAAAGATAAAACTCCTGTCATTAGAAAGCAGGTCTGAGCAACTTCTACTGTTAAAGTTTAATAAATATTCCACGTGTATGTGCTTTCAAAGTTGGTACTAAACAAAGACATACAGATCTACGTCAGCTTTATCACTTACGTTTGGCATAAACATCTCGACAGGACACTCCCGTGATCTCCAGCTTCCGCAAGTTTTCACAGACACCATATTCTGTAATGACACAGATAACAATATCAATCAACTCTCACTCAAAGGTGTTTGCTACCCAGATCTTGCTATCTACAGTTTGAACAGAAAAAGAGCTCTTATTACGTGCATGCTTGCAAGTTGCCATGTTATTCTGAGAATCTTACTGCTGTTCTGAAGTGGAAGAGGAAAGTTAGGTGTAATTTCACTGCAGCCCAGGATCTGAGAGTCTAACACATTTTACAAGTGATGCCTGCAATGAACACACAAGCACAATAAAGTTACAGATGCTTACAGATAGACTGAAAAGAGTACAAAGTGTGGAAGATGTGCTCATTCCAACTGGGATAGTCTGTCTGTTTAGATCAAATCATTATTGTGTACAGTAATTATTTACTCCCACTTAGGTATCCAACAGGGAAAACTGCTTATTAGGATCCTAAAAAAGGTCATAGGCTTTAAAAAGAATGAATCTGAGACATAAAACAGGCATCAGCATGTGCAAATACAGTCACACTTGAAAGCATATCTGATTGAGATGACTGTTCGACACTCAAACGCCTTTGATTGCTGACAGAACACCCTGAAAACAAAGCAATCCAAGCTTCTCAAAAGCAGCCTTGAAGCAGAAAATGAGATAACTCATTTCAGTTTCAGGAAGTCAGCACTGAACTTCTAAAAAAAAAACTCTAAAAATTAAAAGCAAGTACAAACATTTCAATGCAAGAAATTCTTCGAAGACAGGAGGAAGGAGAGGAAGGAGCTCCTCAAAAACAGCAAAAAAGAAAACTGCTGCAGATATCCCATAAGATCTCAATTAGAAAAACTATTCTCCTTGATGTAAAATACAGCTATACTACAGATCAAACATCAGCTTCCCTTAGCAGTTCCTAGCACTTGCCAGATACAAAAGTCTGAAGACCCACATCAAATCATCCAATATGAAACTTAACCTCAGACAAGCTTCCTCAAATTAACAATCTGCCATAGCTGCCAAATACCACTGTCTACCGCTGGTAACTTGCTCCAAGTTGAGAATTCATCTTCCATACATGAGAAAAAGCAGAAGTTTCCCTGAATTAATTTAACCTCATTCTGTCTGTAAATACACTTGTACACGTATCTGATGATAAAGCACACAAAACTACTGTGTGCCTGCCTCTGGGCAATACGTGTTCTGTCTAACATTGCTTTGAGTTACTTTAGGCTAACATCAGAACCAGTTTCCAAGAGAAGCAGCAAGTTCAAAAAAGGTAAGAGTGGGCAGAAAGGACAACACGTTCATTAAAAGATGTAAGAGTCAGCAGCAAAGTCCCTACGACCGCAGTAGCAAAAGCCAGAGGATGCTCCAAGTGTATCAAAAGTAAGATGGGATGAGGAAGTACGACTAGAGAGAGAGGCAGGCAGGCAGGCAAACTTGCAGAAAAGTACACCCAGCCCAGCACAGAAAAAGCTGTGTGGTACTTGGCTATAGTTAGTTGACCCTATATAGCAGTTCTGCCAATCTGTGAAATCAGAGCTCTGTCTGAGGCTAAAAATTCCGACCCACCCCGCAAGTTATCCCATGCTTGTTCCTCCTGCCAGACTGCGTAAGGCTTTCAACCTGCATATACACATGAATGGATATGTGTTTGGCAATTACATCAAATGGATGGAAAGAACAGTCTGTTTTCTCAGCTGATCAGAAAGTTAGAGATCTTTATAAGGTGACAGAAACAGGGTGGTTATAGCCTGCTGTTTGGAAACAGACAGCTCTTTTCACGTAAACAAATATTCACCTGGCCTCAGAATCAGTCAGATACACTTTGTGCAGCAGGCATTGCAGATAGATTAGATTCAACAGTGTCATAGGAAGATATTTAGACTGCATCAGAAAGGGAGGAGACGTGCAGAGGAACCGGCCCAAATGGCACTGCTCCATGTTGCTCTTTAACAACGATACCAGCACAGTGACATTCTCTCTTCCTCCAGAAGGTCCCAATTTCTCTCAGGCATAGCACTTTTCCCACATCTGAAAATCACTTCAGGGGCTCAGTTATAATAGATTTACTACCAGCAAATATCTTGAAAACAGCTGGATGGGGCAGCTAGTGATTTGATGTTAAAGCTCTATTCCAGTTTCATGAAAGTGACCTTTGTAACCAACAAGGAAACTGTAAGAAAGCAAAACCACCACTAAGGATGCATTTCTGAAGTTTAGCAGTTTATATATTTCCTGAAAAGATTCAGGGTTCTCCCAAATAACAACAAGCACCCTTGCAAAAAAAAAAAAAAAAGAAAAAGAAAAAGAAAAAGAAAAAAAAAAGAAACACTGAATTTTAATATTGCTACACACTATCTGACATTAGGACACCCAAAGCTTATAAGAAAGTGTTCTTAAGAAAAAGATGTTATTTTAAAATTGTCCTTTAAAATTCATCTCATTTTATGATAGCTAATGCTTACCCTGTTTCGTTCTGCAAGCTTAACTACAATCCATCAAGAACCCCAGCCTGAGCGCTCAACTCTGGATAAGTGCATCACTTTAGCCACTCTGACTCATGAGCTTTTAACACCATGAGAGGTGCTTGATGGGAAAAATAAGTCTCTTAACTCTCAATCCCTACAAATATTCCAGATATCATAAGCAAGAAAGCTGGCCATCGCTTGATGATCCAGAAGATCAGAGGAGCATAAAATTAACAATAAGAAAAGTGGCAATGTAGTTACAGAAAAGTAAAACTGATAAGGTTTTCTTTACAGAGAATGGATAGCTTTTCCCCAGAAAAGCTTTGAGAGACTCAAGCTTTTGAGGAAATTCTACTTCAGTGCAATTAAGTCTATTTTAAGGAAACGATGTCTCAATGCTACAGCTCATTGAGAAAGTATCTCAAAGAGTTAAGAGACACAGAAATTCACATGTGAAATTAATGTGGTTAGAAAATGGCTACTTAAAATCCTGTTCAAAAGCAAGGGTGGACAATAGTTTTTAAGTTCTCATTTGATCAGCTGGAAAGCCTGTGACATTACATTTATAAGGAGTCCTTAAAAGATTAACCAAATACATGGTGACACAGTGCTGTTTCCATGGTCACATGCACAGGAATTTAGAGGACTTGGAAAGGTAGTTCCCATATATTATGAACTGTACTAATACTTTTGCAAATGTAGTTTACTCCCTGTGCTGCTCTCACCATACGCTCCAAGCCTCGCATTCCATTTCCTTGCTAAAGGAGAGGTCACACACCTCGCCCTGTATGCCCTGCTTCTCCATGCCCACTTTCATCCATGATCTCCCCCCATGGCAAAGAGATTCTTTCCTGCAGTTGTGATACAATCTTCTAGAAAGAGGAAGCGTTTTTACTATCTTTCAAAACCCATTTTTTTGAGGATAGGTTTCAGACAAGCTGTTTTCTTTTCCTGGCTGCCAACAACAATGCAGTAAAAATGTGGTTCCATCAATCAACATATAGAAGAGCCCGTATATCAAAAGCCAAATCACTGCTATTTCTTGCCCCTTTCCTGGCATTGCAACACCAGTAAGCAGCTGCAAGTACTGTATCCGTAATACAGAGAAAATCAGGATGTCTGGTAGACCTTGACACCCTTACTGTTGCTAAATTTCAGCTGTGCCCTAACAAATCAATTCCTCTAATTAGGCCTGGGTAAAATCATGTTTACAAGGCTGCACACAGAACAGAAGCACAGAAGCTTACTGGATTATTTCAGGGACGACAAAAATGGAAGATTCTCAGGTTAGCATCTCTGGAATACTGGGTGGACAAATTTGGAACCAGTTCCTCGTTTCCAAAAGCTGAACTGTCAGATTAAAACATACCAAATATGTTCCCAAATACTTCTCCCAGGGGAAGGCTTGTAGTTACCACTAAGATAGTCTGCAGCTGCAAATAAGAAGCAGAGCAGAAGGAGATGTGATCCACAGCAAATTAAAACATTTGGGGAAACCCTAAAGCAAGTGATCAGTAGTTTCAGATCTACAACTTAAACAGATCTAAGCCAGAGCAATACCCCTTGCAGAAAGCCTACAGCTAGTGAGCATCTGCCGCTGGCAGCAAGAAACAGCAAACCATTGGCTTTTAGACAGCAATCCTTAACAAAGGACATAGAGATGAAGAAAAGCCCACCAGGGTTCACCAAAGAAACACACTACATGGTACTTTAACCTCACACAATGGGAGATTAAAGTCTTGTGACTTATTAAAACCACCTTTGCATTTAATAAAGTGCAGCACTACAAAAAAAATGTTCCTGTTATGGGAGCTGCTGTACATCAAACTCCTGCATGGACTCTCTACTGTCTTGTAAAGAGCTGAACTCCATGCAGCAATCCCCTCTCTGAGGACATAAATCAGTTTTCCCACTCCCCTCCCTAGGAACCTATTTCTAAAAAACTTACTGAAGTTAATATCTTTAACACCTTGGCTAACACTATTCAGCAGGCTGAAGAGCTATTGGGGATTGTTTTTACAAACAAAAAGCCTTTCCATACAAGTTCTAGATTTAGTTATTCTGAACTACTGGTCTGCTTTCACGTGTTCTTCTGCATTTGCGCTATTTTATTTTTAAAATAAGTGTTTACCATTTAAAATTGACCATCAGGTATTAATCACAGTAGGTCAGACTATCAGCAGGGGTAAAACATGCTTTAGCTCTGCACCCACTGCAGAGATCAGCAATCTCCTATTTATAGCATAGTGAAAGTAACTGCAATCCTGCTCTTGCCAAAGAAGCAATTCAGGGACATTGTTTACCCCAAACAGTTGCAATGATAAAAGGACAACTGTCCAAACACTCCTGCTGCCAGTGTGTTACACAACTATCTCTGGTTAATCCCATCACTCTCCCAATTCAGAATCACTAGTCAAAGCCACTCCTTCACTTTCAGGAGGACAAACCCTCTGGATACTTGCACTAATCACAAAAACATTTTCAAAACTGCCATGGAGCAGAGCTGGCCTCTAGTGCAAAGGCAAGATGCCACTGCTCACCTGACTGACTGACCTAGGCAACAGCTCGGCTTTTATGTACCTTCAGCACTGCTCCCACCCAAGGTGAAGGTAGAAGACAACCAACACAAAGCACTGCAACAGTTAGCAGCTCCCAAAGAATGGTTCTGTTTAATTTTAGGACGATCTTCCCCCTCCCCCCATCTCTTTACCATTGTGTGTTCCTGGGACCACTAACATGTTTACACACACAACTGAAAGTGGCCTGAAGTCAAAGTTTACCTGTTACTTCCTCAAAGAGCACTGCTCTGCAACATAATCAGCAGGCTTCAGAGTAAATAAGCCATCAGTTCAAGGAGGAATATGCTAAGAGATGCACACATGCTCTTGCTCTGTTTCTAGGAACTGCAGCTTCAGGAAAAAAGCATTTTACTATGTTATGCTTAACCTCAGACAGAAACAAACATCCACGCAAAGACCATCCTCATTTAGGAAGTGGTTTGTTTTTGAGAAAAGGTTATAATTAGTTAAATTTTATCTTTGACTATCATGTCATCCATGTACTGCTATATGGAGATACTGTACAAGATTTGTCTGTGTATTTACATACTAACATCTGAAGTCCATACACCTGCACAAGGGGGTTGCACTGATCACATAGTTGCATACACACAGTATATGACTTTGAACACATTCATTAGCTCAGTACATATAACAGCATTACTGAAGCCTATCTAAAGAAATCTAAAGAAAATCATTGCTAAATAGCCCATAAAATGGTGACTAAGTTTACACACACAAAATACAGAAATCTGAAGTTACAGTATCACCACAATGGTAATTACTTATACAGCATCTGCAGAGCAATATAAAGTACTATGAACAGTGTCACGAGAAATCCAAATTAAGAACAACTTGGAGAACCGTAACTAGTTAAAAGGTTGCAGTAACAGTTTTGGAAATGTAGTAAATTTTTCAGCTAAGAATCTGCCCAGAATATCTGGCATGCCATTTCTTTGGTACAATTACCTTGCTTAATCAAACTAGCAGTCCACCTAGCTCAATGTACTCCCTTTGACAGTGGTGGAAACTGATACATGAGAGGAAATGTTAAAAAAGAAAAAAAAAGTTAGGAAGAGCATTAAGAACTGTTTTTAAATACCTCTCACCTACTAGTTAGTTCATGGCTTTGAGACAGGAGTCTTTCCATAATACTCTTCCATCCTGTTCAGTTGAGCCCAATATTTCTTTAAACTTCAGCTAAGCTTCTAGACACTGATTCATCTACTACTAAGAAAATCCAGACAGTAGTTGTGATTTTAATAAACAAACATATTTCATCATCAGGCTTTTTTGTAAACAAAAAAGTCTATATTAAAAAAATACATGTATTAATATACAAACATATCAAAACTTATCAAAATAACTAACTGGTCAAGTTCTGTATATCATCCATGAAACATAAGGGCTCTACTTACATCAGACAAAACAGATATAAGAATGAATGCTATTTTATTAGTCTGTCTCCAAAAAACAATGTTAAGCTATTGGGACAATAGGATCATCTCATGCTGAGCTAAGGAATAAGAATGCTCTGGCATACATTTCCTGGGTTCAGCCTTTGTACTGTCCAAGGGTTCTTGGATAGCGCTGACAAGGCATGAATTCATTCCTGCAAGGTTTAACGCATTTGAACACATCCCATTGCCTGTGGCAGAGAGCCACTCTAACATACCTAATTTTTTCATCCCAATGCCCTCACTGGTATTAAAAACAGAAAACAAACAACAACAAAAAGATATACATGACTTCATGAGCTGGCAGCAGATGCACTTGGCAAGACCATACTATGAAGAGAGGCAATGAACACAGCAAGACAGGACTTAGGAGAGTAGAACAGCCACTGCACTAATAAAAGAGGACAGAGAGCCACACTGGTAAGAAATAAGGACAAGGAGAAAGAGCCTTTTAGAATTTTAGAATGGCAGCCTACGAGAGCAGGCCCACAGCAACGTAGACTTGAGGCATCACTGAAGAAATGCCTCCAGTCTTTGCATTACTGCAATACAGCTCTCTTGCAAGACACGCTCCCCAGGAAATGCAGGTGCAAACCAGGAGCCCCAAGGAACTTGGCACCATTTTCCTGCGATGGGGCAGGCACAGTGCCTAGCTGCTCCCACAGTCACGGGTGACCCACCTCAGGCCTGGCCTGCCCACCTCCATGCATGAACTGGACCCCAGCAGGCTCCTTGCTCTCCCTGTACACTCCCTGCCCCACAGGCAGCAGCCCCAGCTGCACCTCCAAGGACTGCTTTCTCTCCCCACCCAGTCCTGCCCTGCAACACACCTTCAGGACTGATCCTTCCCTGTGCCCCCTGCCCCAAATACCTCAGCCTCAGCATTCACTCCTCAACTCCACCATCTGCCCCCACAAGGACATCCTGGACAGAGGCATCACCAGCCAGGGGCTGGTCCCCCCCACACCTGATGCCCTTGGCTGGAGCCACTCACTCTTCATCCCTTTTCCACCAAGCACCACCACAAAGGACGCCTGCCCCAGGGGATGCAGGATCTACCCTCTTCACCATCACACCTGCATACCCATCCCAGGGACCCCAGTAATATACCGCCTATCATCCAACTTCCTCACAGCTACCCTGGCCATCCTGTGCCCCAGGGAACCTTCCCAGCCCCAGAGCAGGCCACCAGCTCAAAAGCATTCACCTCCTCTCCCCTGCCTCCAAAACCCCCTGCCTCTGGGGTCCCCCCAGCTGGGACCACCATGGCCCAGCTGCTCTCCCTGCACCGCTTGGGTTCCCCCTCCTGCAGCCCCCACATCTCCCTGCATCCTCAGCATCCACCTCTTGCCCTCTTCTCCTCCCCCCCCACCCTGGGGCACCAGTCCTTCGCCCCCACATCCCCCCATTCCTTCCCTAGACATCAGCCCTCCAAACCCGGCACCGCCTGCATCCCTCACAACCCACCCCCTGCACCCTCCCTAGGCCTCCTCCGCTTTCTGCACCCCACGAAGGTCTGCTACAACCTGCAGGACCCCCACCCTGAACACCCACTCCCCATCACCTCTCTGCACCCTCCGACATCCCCCGGCCCCATCTCCTCGCTGCCCCCCACCGCGCAGCCCCGGCCCCACCTCCTCCCTGCATCCCCGCCCCGCACCTTGCTCCCTCGGCCCCATCCCGGCCCCATCTCCTCCCTGCCCCCCTCCGCGGGGCCCCGGGCGGGCGGTACCTTCGCGGCAGCGCCGCCGCCAGATGGTGTCGGTGCGGAGGATGCGGCGGAAGGTGGTGCACACCCGCGCCAGGCTGGGCAGGTCGGTGCCGGGCAGCGAGCCGAAGATCTGCACCAGGAGCTCGGGGGGCAGCTCCAGGAGAGAGAGCGAGGCCCGCGCGGCCGGGCCGGCCTCGGCGGGGGACGGCGCGGGCCGCGCGCCCTCGATGCGCTCCTCGTCCTCCTCCTCGCCCTCCTCCCGCCGCGCCGCGCCGCCGCCGCCGCCGCCCGCCTCCTCGGGGTCGGTGTCGGTGTCGGGCTCGCTGTCGGCGGCGCCGCCGCCGCGCCGCTGCTCCCGCGCCGCCCCGCGCCGCCGGCACCCGCGCGCCGGCCCCACGCCGCACAGCCGCGCGCACACCGCCATGGCCGCCGCAGCCGCTCTGCGCGGCGCGGGGCGCGCGGCGCGGCGCGGCGGGGCGGGGCGGGGCGGGGCGGGGCGGGGCGCGCGGCCGCCGCCGGAACCGCCCCCTCCCCTCCCCGCGCCGCGCAGCCAATCGCCGCCCGCCGCCGCCTCGCCACGCCCCCGCGGCCAACGGACGTCCCGCGGCCGTTGGCCGTTAACGGCCAGCGCGAGGCCACGCCCCCAGCGCGGAGGCGAGAGGACGGAGGAGGAGGGGGGCGGGGCGGGGGGTTCGGGCTGGCGGCGCCCCGCGGGCAGCGGCGCGGCGGAGCCCGCCGGCTTTGGGAGGGCGCTGGCTGGCCAAGCCTGCAGCCTGCCGGAGCTGCATCCCGCTGGGAAGTGCGATGCACGTCGCAGGGGCGCTGGAACGCACCATCGCTGCCGTGGTCCTTTAGGACCACCGCGCTACTGCGTCTGGTCTGGCTGCACCCGCTGTGGAAATACACACGCATACACTCCCCCCAAAAAAGGGGGAAAAGGGAAAAAGAAGCCTTGCTTCTCCTGCAGACCCCAGCGTTTCCCCTCGCCAGGTGCGCGGATGTTGAAAAAAACAGAGGAAACCACGGCTGCCCCGTGTGAGGATCGAACTCACGACCTTCAGATTATGAGACTGACGCGCTACCTACTGCGCTAACGAGGCTCCTCGAGGAAGCCGCCCGCACGCGGCGCCCTTCTCCCCGGCGCCGCCCGCCCGCTCCCGACGGGCCCCCGAGCCTCCCCTCGCACCCACTGCCACAGCCACCTCTGCAGCGCTGCCGGAGAGACCTTGCTTTCTGCAAATGGCTCCTATTTTTCCATGCTTTGCCATGCTTTGCTGCAAGAAGGCCTTGCTTTTTTTTTTTTTTTTTTTTTTCCCTCTCCAAATAGCTCATCTTTTCCCCATGCTTTGCTGCGAGGGAGACTTTGTTTTCTCTTCAAATGGCTCCTTTTCCCATGGTGTTCAGGGAGAAAGCTGCATTCCTGAAGGAGCCTTTTGGGGTTCCTGATGTCCATATCCAGCTCCGCTGGCCAGAAAACAGACTGTGTGAGGGCAGCATTGACAAGATGTTTGCAAGCAAATGAAATTGTTTCCATGTAATTGCAAAAGATTAAAGCAAATCTCATTTGCCTCTGTGCTATGCAGAGTCATTGTTTCACCAGCATTTCTGCAATGAAACGAACTCTGTGCATTTACTGAACTGCTCAGCATAAGAGGTCCCCCGCGATGCCAGCAGAAGCGCTGCCCTGAATTGTCATTGGTGGGACTCGCCCTCAGGTAGGGTCTCAAGGCAGGAGTCTCCATGACGATCAGGCTACACAAATACATAATTTGGAAGCAGACATGAAAACAGACATTTAATTGATGCAGAAAGTCCCCAAACCTTGCCCACAAGAATCACCGTGGCAAGGTTGTTTGCCCACAGAACGAACAACTGGCAGAAAAGGAAGGAGGAAAAAGCCTTCAGACATCAGTTCCTCACAACAGACAAGGAGAGATCTTTGGACTGTCTTGGGCATCCTGAGAATTTTGCTGATGGTCCAGCAGGCAGCTCTTATTGTCACCGAGACAATACCCCGATTTCCAAGGATCTGGCTGATTGTGTCTTCAAGACTGTCAGATCGTGGATAGCTACGTGGGTGGTGATCACGGATGGATAATTAAGGCTACAAAGCTGTGGTATCAACAAAATTGCTGTAACCACTGCGTAAGTAAATGCACAGCTTCTAGCAGTCTAACCCAGTGCATTCCTCGTCTAACACAACCATGTGCATAACGAGGCTGTCATTTTTTATAGCATGGCTAATCTTTTCAGGCTTCAGTGGCGGACAAGTTTAGTGCCCATAATTTTGATTAAATTAAGAAAAGCTGCTCCAAGCATTTGAAACAAGGCACATGGGCAATGAGTCACCTAAAACAAACATCAACTGTTTGGAAATATGTCTGTGGCTGTTTTCCACCTATATTGAATCACATGAATTTTCCCATGTGTTATATTACATTCAACCAGCTACTCAAAGACAAAGTTTCTGGCACAGATCTAGAAGGCCTTGTCATATTTGTTTGTTTTGGAGCTGATAGATCCATGGAAAGGACAGAAGAAGTAGTGATGGCAAGGATTTACGTGTGAGTGAAACAAAAGATGTCCTTGGTGACATTGCCTCAAGCAGAAATTCAGTCTCTAGCACACATGTTATTTCCTCCCTGCTTTCCCCTTCTTTGGATTTACTGGTTTTACCTGGACTTCCTTCTTTTTCCTTTTCCCCTGAATGCTCTTGCTGTGCCTTCATCCTTTTCTCGCTTTCCCTCACCTTCCTGGCCCATATAACCTTATTCCATATCCTTGACCCAAGGATGCTGAACCACAGAGCCTCCTCCATCCTGCAGTTCCTGGGCCATCAGACTTTTCCCTCTGGCCCACTGACCCCCCCTTTACAGGCCAAGACAGGAAAAGGCAGGATGGCCCATCATAAATCCATGCCAGTTCCTGCAGCTCTCCGTCACCCCACACCCGTTTCCTCCAGATCAGAAGGAAGGGAAAATGACTGGCTGGCTGAAAGGCAGTGCCTATCTCCAAGATGACTGCTGTAAGGGCAGGGAGTGAAGCCCAGCCAAGTCAGAGGCAATGCGACAAGCCCTGCAGGGCTGGAGCCGGCCAACCAGGCTCCCTGGTGATATGCTATGCGAATACAAACTGCTCTCACTGCTAAGAGCGAATGCATTTCCCCTTCCTGCAGAGCAGAGTCAGGAAGGCTGATCCTAGTGTCTCATCACATTAGAGAGAAGGAACAATTATTGTCACCACCTCAACTCTGAAGACAAAACAGAAGGGGTTTCCAGTGCTGTTCATGCGGAGCATTGCACAAGAGCAATGAGCAGAGAGTTTGGAGGCTGGGCACAGAGAAGGTCCTCAGGACCCAGTAGATGGAGGGTTAATAGAGAATGCAGTGCTTTACGACTGAATATACCTTCTAAACTTCATCATTTACCAGCCTATCATTAGACTGTAAAATTGATACAATTTTATTAAAAATTGATTATCCAAACCTACCAGCCTTATTTCTAACAATAGGGAAAACAGTAAAAGTGCAGTGTTGTCATCTCATGTCCTTTGTGGCATTACCAATGTCTGAACACCCTTCTTTATAAACGTTACCAGACTAATAGACCAAGCAATCCAGTACTGCTGTTTCAGGCAAGCAGCCTGCAGCCATTACCATAGGGATCTTGAAAAAAGGGATGCACTGAAAAGGGAAACTCATTGTTCCATCTCTCTCCAGCAGTTAAAGAGCTGATGTAGCTCTTGCTATAGTCAATTAAAGTCCTTACACTCACTGTAAAGGGCTTTGGATTGATCCCAAAGTTAGTATACTCATTTTCTGTAATCCCGGAAGTGTTTATGCCTTCCCAGCTTCTGAGCAGGGATGTGCTGGCTGATGGCATATCCAGCTAATTATAACCTGAAGAGCTCGGAGAAAATTATTTGTTTTCCACTCGGTAAGACAGAGAGAAAAGTATGGAAAGACAGGCCCAGACAGATGAACAACCATTCTCTGCAAGCCCTGTTTGCCCCACAGAGTATTTGTAGCACGTTTTCCTGGCATGAGCCTGCTGTGGGATTTCTGCTTCGCAATAAGCACCCTTGCGATAAGAGTCTCAAAAGTGGAAATATTTTACTGGAAAGACCAAAGAATTTTCCTTTTAGTGTGTGTGTGTGTGATGTACATATTTGCATCCCAAATATACTTTAACTGCAATTTTAAGCTGGGAAACAGCTGATTTTAGTATTTCCCAACTTATTCCTTTCTGTCTGGGCTCTGATCTCATCAGATCTTTCAGGATAAACTGATCAGTGGACAGATGGGGCTCTTCAGGGAAAATCCAGAGCGCTGCAGAAAATGCTGATGATGACTCAGGAAGTCTTTTGCATCCTCCTGCTTAAGAGCTGAACTCAGTGTCTTCTCTTAATAAAAGAGGATATGGTCTTTCTTCAACATACTGCCCTTGTAATGAGGTATTAGCCAATCTAATGATCAGCTGTGGCCATGACTGCTTGGGGTTGCTGAACACTTTACGGCACTTTTACAAGAAGCAGCTGTTCTTTCTGCCTTGGCCACGGTCCAGCCTGAGCAATTTCATTGTGCCCGGTACCTCTGGCAGCTCAGTTCTCAGAAGCATTACTGGGGCCTGGCCGGATCACGGGACAGGCAGTCAGGTATTCCAGATGCTATTACTGAGTTGTCTGCTGAGCAATGGTTGTGCAATTGTAGGCAGCTCACTGAACCTCTGCGTGCATCATTTTCTCGCTATGTAAATAAAGAGGATATTTACTGAAGCCACAGACTACATAATACTCAGCTAACATTTGAAAATATTTACAGATCCTTTAATTCTAAGAATATTAAAAAACAGTGGAAGGTTTTGTTGCATGCTATATTGTTCCACCATTCCCCTGCTATGCCTCCTCCCTTCACACTGCAGTTACTGCTTGCCAAGAGATTATAGATCTTTTTGAGTGAAAGGTAGTACGTAAACATAAGTTATTGCTGCTTACACCAACTGATTTACTGTGTTTCCTTGTGAAACCAATAGCTTCCATTTAAAATTTGATACTGCTGGAACAGCAGTAGCAGCAGCAACTGAAGCCAGGATTATGGTACATAACAATGATGTCTTGTGCAATACTTCTTTTAGGAGAGCACAGGAACTGTTTTAGCCCAGTGTTGTAAGAAAATGATGTTTTTATGACAACACTGTATGCGTGTTTGGATTTACCCTCCAAAAAAGCATTTGACCGATGATCTCAAAGGTGTTCAATTCCAACAAGTCTTGTGAAATAGGTGGCCGCATAGAGGAGAAACTGTTAGTGTTCCTACTAAGAGAGAGGCTCATCTGTTGTTAGACCTCAGAGAAAACCTGCTCAGGGGAAATGTTCTGCAAAGTGGCTTCATTAGTTCACTTTTCTCAAATAATGCCTTTATATCCCTACAAAAATAAAGATATTTTGTCTTTCTCATAATTTCTTGGTAAAGTTCTCCTACAGCAAAAGATGATTTCTGCAAAGAAATTTGAAGTTTAGGATATCACAGGATAATCTTAAGACAATTTTAAGATTAAAATCTCTTCTTATTTTGAATAATTGCAGAGAGTTCACTACAATCCTATTCTGCCTGAAAAAAAAATAAATCTTATAATAGGTGGGTAAAGATTGTACACTGTATTAAAAAATCAAAGCCCACACTGATCGTTACCTGAGCTAGATCAATAAAAACAATGAGAAAATAATTGTGAGAAGGTAATTTGATTCAAGTGAGAATGCAAGTTACTCTCAGTACAGTATCCTTTCTTTAATTTTATTGAGGGGTTTTTCTCTCCATGCAGTGAATTTAATACTGGTGACAGATGCTGAGCTAACAGCCCTGGACACTGAAGTGCTGCTTTCCAGAAAGAGTGTAGCATTGCAGAGGGACAGCTTGGCCTATACATCACACAAAGCCTTTTCAGTAACTTTTACCAGAGAAATGGGAGGATGTCTTATAATTTTGATTGTGATGTATATTCACTTTCTTGTCAGGCAATTAATGCGAATGTTCAATCCTTTCTGTGGTTAGGGGTAAATGGGAGTTTTTCCCCAGGAAAATGCCATAAATACCAGCTGAGGTTTGAAAAGAGAATCATCATTCACACTGGCTTTTTAACAAAAGTACCTTCTGGAAGATGTAACAATTGGCAAAGCCTAGCTTTTTTCTTCAGATTTATGAATTACTATAGCCTGCAGGATAGGGTGCTGACATGAGGATCAGAACTGAAATCCAGTCCTAGCTCAGGCTTTGCAACTTTGGGCAAATCACTTCTTCAGTTTATGAGAAAATAAGGCTGACGGGTATTGCAAGAGATTATTTACTCCATCCTCCTTTGCAGGATAAGGTCAATTCTCCCTAAACTGTTCAAAACAGATGTTTGACTAACTTATTTTTTAAAATGTCCAATAATAAATATTCCACTGCTTTCCTAGACAATTTGTTCCAGTGCTCAAATATTCTTACCATTAACCCTATGTCTAAGCTGCATTTCCCTTTCCAAGATGTAAGCTCATTATTTCTTGTCCTAGACTCACTGCATGCAGAGAAGAGCTAATTCCCTCCTGCTTTGCAGCAACCCTCTGCAAAAGGTTGAAGACTACATAATGTCTTCTTTCAGTTAACATCTTCTCCTCTTCAGACTGAATGCTTTCTAAAGTGTTTTAAGACCTTTATAGTAAAAATGCTTGGTGGGCTAGTTTTTTAAAGGGCTCTGTTCAAGTGCAAGCACCAAATTTGAAGCAAATGCATTTCAAAAGCAATATTTTCGTGTTAGCAATGTGGAATTGTGTTTGGGCAGATCTGGTCCCAAAGGCTATGTCCATGCTGTCATTCCAACTGTGCTTAACACCTTTCTCAAATCCAGACTTGCTGACTGTCTGTGCTGTCGACACATAGGCAAAGGCTAAAGCTGAGATGAAGAGGGAAAGGTCAAGTGAGTCTCAGTGAGGATCTAAGTTTTCCTTCTCACAGTCTCTGCAGATTATTCATGAGCTGAACATGTGATAGCCCCGCCTGTCAGCAGATACTCTGACTGTGGCTCTTTCTAAGCACCATATGGATGCTTTCAGTCTGAGCTGCAGCTCTGCTAACAGTTGGTAGCATGGATGAAAACCGCATGACACACGGTGCTTGGTATTGTCAGGCCAACCATTGGGACTCACCTGCACGTGCTGACAAAAATGCTAAGTGGTTTCATCAGTGCTTGTCCTCCTGTCTGCAGTCACAGAGAGTATAGCAGACCCTGAGGCATAAAAATTCTGAGAGTGCGGTGGGATCGCCTCAGGCCAGAGAATGCTTTTGAAAAAGCAGTAAGTGAAATAAGACAGAAATTAATTCTGTTCAAATAGAAGGTTGGGGTGACCAGAACCAGTATGTCTGAAAATCAGCTACTAGATACTGGCACTGGAACTAACTGGTGTACCCCCTGAACTGCTGTTGAAAGTTCTCTCTTTAATAGAAGTCTCCTTCTTCAGTTACTGGGCAGAGAAATCAAGCATAAAAGTATATAAAATAATAAAATATTTAATTAATTTAAGTTTCAAATGCATCAGACCTCCTCTGATGGTAATCCATATGTCTCACCTGCTGTCTCTGGACATTGATGTGATTGATAGAGCACTCATAGATCTCAGGGCTGTTTTTTCCCCTGGTTGGTCATGTCTTTAATAACTTCCTATAATTATACTGGAAATGTTTGACCCTGAATCATAAAATTATGTAATGAACCCCTCATTCCATAGTGTGAACTATGTAAAGTTACATCACTGTAACTTTAATGTATCATTCCATCCCAACAGACGTAAAAATTCTGGTAATGTCTAAACTGGTTAGAATTCAGATCTCCTCCCTGTATTCTCATTTCTCTAAGAACACTGCCAGTTGCAACTCTGTATTTTCAGCAGCAGCAGCGGAAGCTGAATTGTACAGTTGGATTGTATAATACCTCTGCTGCAAAAGCATTCCTATATTTCAAAACATACTGCCTAGAACATACGTAAGAAAAGCAGAAAGGAAGGCAGCTGCATTTGTCTGTCTAAAGTCAACAGCTTGCGTCAGAAAGCTGCTAAGGGAAGAAACAGTTGGACATTTTTAATTGAGCGTCAATATCTGCAGTATGAATACAAGTAAACTTGGCTTGCAACTAAAATTGTTTGTAATCTGATCAACTCTTCACAAATTCCATGCAATTAGGTGGCAGGTTTTAAAGTGAAGTGAATTTTACATCGTCTATCTAGCTCTAGAATTTTATTAATTGAACATAAACTTTGCAACAGCTTCTTTATCCTCATGTCTGTCTGTGCCGAAGGCACACAGAAGGTAAATCATGGAACTTGCACCTCCCCATTGAGGCACAATGGCTCAAGAGAACATCTTTTCGGTTGCAGATGGAGGAAGGGGACCTGGTGACAAGAGACATGGAAAAGGCTGGGGTACTGAATGTCTTCTTCGCTGTGTTTTTTACTGGTAAGGCTTATCAGTCAAATCCCAAGCCCCTGAGATGAGTGGGTAAGTCTGGAGCAGGGATGACTTACCTGTGCTAGAGGAAGATCGGATTAGGGAGGATTTAAACAAACTGGACAGATACAAGTCCCTGGGACCTGATAAGAGGCACCCGTGAGGGCTGAGGGAGCTGACCAATGTCACTGCGAGGCCTCTCATAATTATTTTTGAGTGGTCATGGTGATCAGAGGAGGTTTGTGAGCACTAGAAGAAAGCAAACGTCAGCAGATGTCACTCCTATTTTCAAGAATAGAAGGGCAAGAAGGAGGATCCAGGGAACTACAGGCCAGTGAATCTCACATTGATCCCAGGGAAGGTGATGGAGCAAATCTTCCTGAAAGTCATTTCCAAACATGTGAAAAACAAGAAGGTGATTGGGAGTAGTCAACATGGTTTCACAAGGGGGAAATCACATCTGACTGACCTGATAGCCTTCTACGATGAGATGGCTGCCTTGGTGGATAAGGGGAGAGTACTGGATGCTGTTGCTGAGAAAAGGCAGGGCGTGCTGAGGGACACCGCTGGGGAGCTCTGAGGAGACCATGGTCCCATGTCGCTGGGGGACACTGCCAGGGCGCTCTAAGGAGACCGTGGCCCTGTGTCGCTGAGGGACACTGCTGCGGAGCTCTAAGAAGACCGTGGCCCCATGTCGCTGAGGGACACCGCTGGGGAGCTCTGAGGAGACTGTGGCCCCGTCACTGAGGAACACTGCCAGGGTGCTCTGAGGAGACCATGGCCCCATGTCGCTGAGGGGACACCGCTGGAGCGCTCTGAGGAGACTGTGGCCCCATGTCGCTGAGGGACACTGTTGAGGAGCTCTGAGGAGATCATGGTCCCATGTCACAGGGGGACACTACTGGGGCGCTCTAGGGAGACCATGGCCCCAAGTCGCTGAGGAACACTGCCAGGGTGCTATGAGGAGACCACGGCCCCGTGTCACTGAGGGACACCACTGGGGAGCTCTGAGGAGACCGTGGCCCCGTGTCGCTGAGGAACACTGCCAGGGTGCTATGAGGAGACCACGGCCCCGTGTCACTAAGGGGACACCGCTGGGGAGCTCTGAGGAGACTGTGGCCCCGTGTCGCTGAGGGGACACTGCTGCGGCGCTCTGAGGAGACCGCGGCCCGCGTCGCTGGCGAACACCGCTGCGGCGCTCTGAGGCGGCCGGGCCGCGCTGCCATGGCGCACTGTCTCTGAGGGGACCACGGCCCTGTGTCGCTCGGCGCTCTGAGGCGGCCATGGCCAGTGTGTCACGGGCGGGAAGCAGACACGGAGCGGCGCACCGGGGAGGCCGCGCTGCCGTTGCCGTCGCCAGCCGGCGCTGAGGCGGCCACGGCTCGTGTGTGGCTGCGGGGAGCGGCGACGGCCGCGGCGGGGAGAAGGAAGCGACGGGGCCGCTGCGCCACACTCAAAATGTCGGCGGGGGCGCGCCGCGCCCGCCCCGCCATGACGCGCGCGTCAGCTGACGGCGGCGCGTCGCGGCTGGGGGCGGTGGCGGGGGGCGGGCGCCGAGACTCGGAGTTGGCCGCCGCCGCCGCCGCGCAGAGCCGTCGCCGGGCCCGGGCCGAGCCGAGCCGCGCCGCCGCCGCCATGCCGTCGGAGAAGAGCTTCAAGCAGCGCCGCACCTTCGGTGAGGCCTCGGGGCCGCCGCCGGTGTGTGTATGTGGGGGGGGGGAAGCGGCGGCGGGGGGCGGGTTGACGGCGGCCGGGCGCCTCCTCCGCGGGCCGCGGCGGGCCGAGCCCGTCCCGGCGGGCGGCGGCGGCACGGCAGCGGCGGCTTAACCCGGGGAAGGGGGTGGGTAACGCGGCGGAGGCCCGGCCGGCGGGGCTGGGCTGGGCTCGGCGCTGCGCGGGGTCCCCCCGGGGCGCCCCCGTGGTGCGCCGGGAGCGGGGCCCGCTGGAGCCCCCCACCCTCCGCCCACACCGTGCTCGGCGCGTCGCGGGAGGCCCGGGTGCGCTCCCTGCGCCTCTGGGTGTCCAAAAGAGCTGTGTAACGACGGCTGGGGAAATGAAATTAGTCCCTTTCTGGAAAGAGCAGCCTCGACGGCCTGCTGCCAACAGCTCTTCCCGTGCCCAGGGTGCAACCCAAGAAATCCAGGCGCTCTGGTGTCCGCTCCTGCCTGTGGTGTCGGGGAGGCGGCACGCCTCTAGGATAACCCGCGCCGGCGGCTTGACCTATTTCCACTTCAAGTATAAAATCCCATATGCAAGGTGCAATTGATGGGAGTAATCGATGCAGCTTTTCTTCTCCCTCAGTCTCTGGTTGGGGTCAAGCTGCTTAAGAGAGCTTCCCACCCTCCCCGCCCCAGCCTTCGCTCCTCTGCTAAACCTAAGCTGCTCTCTGCATCGAGGCTGACGGAGTCTTGATCTCATGAAGTCTGTGTTTAAGCTAGCCTTTTTCTTGGAGTCTTCCAAAACTGTTTCTGACCCATCTCCTCCTGTCAACAGTCTCTGTTGCAGGTATTAAGTTCAACTAGGATGGCAGCCAAGCAGTTGCCACTGCAACTAATGTCGTCAGCGAACAGTGTTTATCTGTGACAGACTGAAGCCTGATTTTGAGCATGCCATAAACAATCTCAATGATTTGTCTAGCTCCTGTTTAATGTTCCCTGTACTTCAGGGAGTTAGGCTGAATAACATTGTCACGTACAAACCTGTTCCAGTTGAAGAGTTAATAAAACCTCCCTGTGTTTGCTGAGGTGATGGTTGATCTCAATCACTCCCTGTCTCTTGTGTTTCTGGTTAACTTAATCTTAAAAGTATTTTAATTAACTAGTATCTCTGCCCTGGCAGTGTTAATTTTAGTCTGTGGAGTGTGTGGCTTGTGCTGTAAGATCTGAAACCCTGAGTTTAAAGTAGGATTGCACTCCTGCCTCGAGGCTGTCTTGCTACGCAGGGCCTTGAGCAACAGGAAGTGTATGGGTATGATGCTGAGGCCTTTTAAGACTCTTAGTCTTGCAGTCTGATGAAGGTTTTACATACTGGTGGCCTTAGTTTTGCTTGATTCATGTCCAGCCTAAATCTGTGACTCAGATGAGTTGCATTTCCTTTCCTGGTTCATAAAAGGTGCAGAGGTGTCTTTGATGCATACATGCTCCGTGTGGACCAATGGACAGCTGAGTAATGTCATTGCTGAATGACAGGGCAGGTAATGTGGCCTGCACATTAGCATACAAATAATGAGTTTGATGGACGGTGCTGATCTAAGGTCTTCCTCTCCCTATGGTAGGTGTCTGTTCCAGCTGTGCTGCAACACTAAATCTTCTCTCTGAAAGGTGTTTATAGATGAGCATGGCCTGGAAAGCTCCAACCTGCTGAAAGGAACTGGAGAGATTAAATTGGGGTTCATTGAATCCCAAAGCAGCCATGGTATAAGCAGATGCAACTGATTCTAGAAGCAACTGTGTCAGTTTACTTTGGCTCTGACTTGTACTGCAGCCTAGTTTATATCTGTACTATTAATATTTATGTCTCAGATGAACTTTATCCTGCAGACTGGCACAGATAACAGTGAAATATCTAGGTATACAAAAATCTACCAACAGTTCTTCCAACAATGTGTGCAGTATAATCAGAATAGAAAACTGTAATTTGGTAATACTAGAATGAACAGTGTAAGGTGATACTGCCTGGCTTCACCTAGTCTTGGGTCTCAAATAATTGTTGACAACTTCCTCTTCTGGGATCTAGTAGAAATAGAACAGGATATTTAGTCATTCACTTAGATAGTATAATTTGATCCCATAAATTTATGAGATTAAATGTCCGCTTTAGTTGGCAGAAAATGAGATGTGTGTGGGGGGGAGGTCCATCTCCTTTAACACGTTTTAGGAATCCCAGGCAAGGTGTATACAGTACTTGTCATCTTGGGTCAAAGAATGGAGTATCACCAGTCAAAGGAGAGTTTGCTTTTGCCAGTGTTGTCCCCTTAGAAAACTGTGTTGCCTGAATTTGCTTTTGTGGCTTTTATTAACTTGTGGTACCTCTGTTCACTGGTAGAAAAATTAAGTTATAACAGCCTTAAATGTTGATATTTGAGCATGCTTTTTTAATCTTTTGTAGAGCAAAGAGTGGAAGATGTACGACTGATTCGAGATCAACATCCAACTAAAATACCGGTAAGTCTGGTTCTTGTTGCCTCAGTTTCAGGTCTCATGTTCTTTTTGCTGGTAAGAAGCCTGTAAAAGAGCTGACCTGGTGAGTCCAAATTAAAATATGTCCCTTCAGGGTCGTTAAGCCTGGACTTCAGAAACATTCTCAAACCAGTAGCCAACTGTCGGCGCGATAGAGCAAGGTGCTAGTTGGTGACTAGAGGAAATGGAGTTTCCTGTGTATTGAAGTTACATGCAGTAACTTCAAAGAAGGCCACACCCAGACTGAGCTCTGAGATTCTCCTGAGTGTTCAGCTCTTCTCATCCTAACAGTGGTCATATTTTTCTTCCTGGAAAGAAGAGGATGCAGGGAATAACCAGTAAGAGTATACAGTAATTTAGAGTCAGATGTAGCTTTCATACAACATCCATGCTGAGAAAGATGGAAACACTTGTGTTCCAAGAAACGGATCTTTGCTTGGAGGTTGCTAGGAATGCTCCATGGCTGTCAATCTCCTCCATATTGTTCTGGGCCACTCCAAAGAGATGACCCATAACTGGGAGCAGAGATCATCCCTCACCTTGTGGATCTTTTTTCACAGGACAGCCTCAAACCGCTTGCCTAAAATTTAGTTTTGCTTTATGGCTTACTAGAGGTTACAAATGTGAAACAAAGCATCCTAGAAAGGAAAAGAAAGGAATAGTGATATATTGCTAATGTGTTCCATAATTAGTGGACTGTTGTGTGGCAGCCATCAGCACAGTAAGCAGTAAATGAAACTGTCTCTATGGCCATTTGGTGGAGTAGGGAAGGTCTCGGGAGATCTTGAGAGGCAAAAGGGTGAACTCAGAAGCCTAAGCTTTTGGCTCTCAGTGATGAGAGCTGATGATACTTGTGAGTGGAAAATCTTTATAGATACGTAAGCTAATCGCAAACTTTTTGAAGTTTTAGTGCAAGTTTATTAATAGAAGCAGTTGCCACCTCCACTTAAAATGGAAACTGAAAAGTTTTCAGCTACCTCTAGGTTTAAGCTACTGCTTCTCAAATGGCAGCAGCAGCAGCTTGGCTAATAACTGTGCTGTTGGGGATGGGAACAGTAATAGTTTATAGCAGGGATTTTCTGACTTTTCTGGAGTCTGCAGTTTTCCCAAAAGGCCCTTTCCTGGCAAATATGTTTCCTGGCAATAGATTGTTTTTTTCCTTTCACCTTTCTCGGACCACTTAGAAGTAGTCCCCAAGCTCTGCAATCACATATTGAAAGCAATTGATTTACAGCAAAGATTTCATTTTAAGTCAGCCATACAGACAGCTCTCATTCTAAGTCAGCCATGGAGATGTTAATAGTAAAAATTTAGAGGTCCCTAAGCAACTTGCTGAGGATGCAATGATGCAAACTTGCAACCATGGCATACCCTGCTGGGATCCTTGGGGCCTGCTGTGCTTGCCAGTCCTTGTTCTAGCCAGTGTCACTACCTCATTAGTATCATTAGCAGCTCTAGATGAGTTAAGAGGACAATGTCACACTAGATGGCATATCCCAACTGCACTGTCACCATCCTTCATTTTACTGTTAGAAATATTATCCATTGTTTGTAGTCTACCTCTTAAATTTGTTTCTTTTTTCTTTTTTTTCCAGAATTAGCCAACATTTATTTAAACTGGTTTAAGGAAGTCTTTCCTTGATATTATCAATTTGGCCTGTTATCTCTTCACCTGTGCAACTTTTGAATATCAGCACAGTCAGACCTTGTGAGCATGGACATGGTCCAAGTCCCTTCCAAGTGAACAGTGTCACATAGTTACTGTTGATTTAAAAACAACAAAACCCATCTGTCTGTGGAAAGAGATGCACAAATTCTGAGATATTTTCTTAAAAGCAGAAATTATATACAGTTGCTGGGAAGGGTGCTACTTACATTAGCAAATCTACAATTTCCTCATGAATGAAGTAGTTAATACATAATAATCTTGACAGAATTGTTGGTTCCTAGGCATGCTATCTTGAGATTAAGGAGGAGGAAATTCTTCCTTTGAGGCTTTTTACCCTTCAAAAGTAGCTTTCTCTAATACATTGGAGAAACTAGAGAAAGTTGACATAATAGTGGTAATCTGGAGCTGTGGCTCTTAGGAAGAGGTGGCCTGTTAGTCAAGAGAAACTAGAGGGATTCTAGTGAAAGCTGCTTGATGTTGCAGACCTAGATAGCAGCCCAAGCATCCTAGTCGGCCACTGTAATGTTTCATAGGAAAAGGTGCTTTATCTTCTCTTGAGTTTCCTTGTTCTGGGGCAGTTCAGTGCAAGACTAAATGATTCCAGCAATATAACGGTTCTAGATCTATACTGAAGCTGTGAATGAGTGTGTTGCTAAATTCCTATTTCTTCCCCCTTCATACAGGGAGTCTTACAAACAGAATGAGGGGGCCAGTGAAGATAATTACTCCATTTTTAGTTCAAGATGATGCTTTCACAAATGAAGTGAAATGGAGTTTAGCATAAATGCTTCCACGTTTCTGCATTTAAAATACGTTGGGGGTGGTGGTGGTAAGGGGATCACGGCACTTCTGTCTCTCATCTTACACTTTTCTTTTTCTTTTTAGGTGATTATTGAAAGGTACAAGGGGGAAAAACAGCTTCCAGTTCTGGATAAGACTAAGTTTCTGGTTCCAGATCATGTCAACATGAGTGAGCTAATCAAAATTATCAGGTAGTATGCTGTGATTTCAGTATATGCTGCATCAAAGTAATGATTCTTTGTTAATTCTATAGCTGATGTGTGATTTTGGGAACTCTTTAAATGGAAAACTCATTTAACTAGTGCTTCGTGTTACTAGGACAAATTCATGATAGGGTGCTGTTCTTTGGGCTTTGCTGGCACAGCTCTGGTGTAGAAGTGGGTTTGCTTGTGTGAAGGGCCTTCTACTGATGCACGTTAACAGCTGTTTCCCTATGAGAACGGAGCATGGATATAAATAGCTTTGAAACAAAAAGACTGCATTTTCATGTAGTAGGTATAATTATTATGGTGGTGTGTCTGACCAACGTGAGCATCTGACTTGAGCTTCGGAGAGATTCAAAACCCTATACAGCAAATTAAAAGATAGAATTGATTAGCTGCAGCTACTCTTGTAGGAGATGGAGATGAACAGTAGCTTCCAGTTTTCTGTATAGGCACTAGCAGCCTGTGACTAAAGCAGGTACCACCAACTCCTCCCTAGCCATATCTGAAAAGAACTGAGCTATTAGTTTATTTCCCAAAGAAATAATGCATTTCCAGGAATGTAAGGGGGAATTGGGGGCTGTAAATCCCAGTCTAACATGGGTGCTTCTTGCCAAGGGCCCCAGTGGTCTCTGTCTGGCAGTTTTAGGATTCCTTCTTGGTGTTCTGCCTGGGAGTTCCTCTGTGGAGTGTCTGCCTCTCCTCACCCACTGGAGGGGGAGTTTGGGCTCATAGCCAGAGCTGCAAACTGTTGCTTAGAGTTAATATTGGCGTTCTTTGATCATGAAATGAGGTTACCCTAAATGACAGTGTTGAGGCCTGAAAAACACATGTTCAAACTAGTGTCTTCCTTGTCCCAGCTGTTTGCACAGACTGTGGTTTGGGTACTGCCCCACTCTTGTGCTTGGGTTTTGCTTACAAGGAAAGGCAGTGGAGAACTAACCCTGAAGTGGAAGTTGTGTGGTCTGAAATTGCGGTCAGCAATTCTGCTAGAAGTGGCTTTCTCCTGGATTAATGTCAAAGGGAGTATTTGATTAGTAAGAGTTCTCAAGTGGTAAACTTGGAAGGCAGAAGCAAACCAGAGTTTGCTTTTTATTGGTCATGGTATACCAAGGAGCTGGTTCTTGGAGGGCACAAGCTGTGAAAAATGAGAACTCTCCCACTTGTCTAAACAAATCACAGCTCTTACATGAGTAAGAAAGCAAGATAGAGTTCTAGAAGGGGGAACCAGATTGCTTGAATCTTCCAGAATTTCTAAGGAATATTAAAGCCCCCAGGCAAAAAGACTGAACAGCCAATTGGAAGATTTTTCCCCTACCTTTTTCTGTGGGTTTGCAGTTAATAGGCAACTTAGTACAAGCTGGACTTGGTTCTCAGGCAGCTCTTCTTGTGTATAGCAAAGCCTTCATGCAGTGCAGACCTGTCCTTCCAAACCCTCAGAGAGCTGCTGCCATCTCTCAGCCTGCTGTCTGGAGTTATTACAGCTTGGCTTTGGAATAATCTTTTCCTGGGCTGTGGCTGGCAAGCTCAAGAAATGCTTATTTCCAGCTGCTGCAGCCCCTCAGCAGAGTGGAATTGGCAGGGAAGCTCTTGTGGTCTGCTGGGTTTTCTTTCTTCTGCCCTGCCTGTCTCCCCCCACACACCCCAAATTAGGCAGGGAAATATTCCATATCTCAGATGAAACAGGCTTGGTTGTGAGCCTTGATTGTGAGCCCTGTTCCAGAATAGGAGCAGAAGGGCAGCACACAAACACCTTTCTCCATTATGTTATTCTGTGTGCATTGCCTTCATTTGGAGCGTACTAGCAAAAACAAGCATGTGCTTTTCCTGCTTTATTCTGTAGGCTTGTGGGTTGTTTCACATCATTAATGTTTTCATAAGACTTTGGCCTTTCCTCTGTGTTGTAGAAGGACTACCTTGTACCACACAAGTTAGTCTGTTCTGGAAAGATGAAATGAAGACTCTATGCGTCTGGCTCAGCCCATCTCAAAATACTTGTGTTATGATAAATCAGAGTCTTTATTTTGTAGCGTGTCTGGGATTTGCTGTCCTGCAACCCTCAGATCTGAGGGTCTGAATCCACAGTGCGCTCACAGGCTCTGCTCTTGCACCTGCACGTAGTATAAACAATTTTTATACCTTACTTGGTTTGTGAAGTAGTAAGTGAGCTCCTACCTGCAAACCCAATTTCCAGTAGGAAGTTTAGCAGAAGTATATGTTTCCCCCAGATCAAAGCAAATGATCCAAGGGAAACAGATAACAGATGTTTACTCTGACCTGCGTTTTGTGAAGTCTGATGCTCTTCGCTGTTCCCACGATGCTCCTCATGTGAGGGAGGAAGGAAGGGGGCAAGACGCTCCAAAGGTTAAATGTAGGCTGTTATGGAGCTGGTGACAAAGTGAGTTTAAAAGGTCCAGGGCCTTAGAGTGGAAGCTCTGCCAGTTCTCCCTCCCCCCTGAGTTCACGTGGATATCCCAAGGTCAGTCTGGGTTTAAATTTCACTTGATTCCAGTGAGATGCGATCTAGCTAAGTTGCAAGCCAAAGGTCCTTTAGGCCTTGCATGTTTTGCTAGTAATACAGGGATAATCCCCCTCCTGTCCCAACATCATCCTGGCCAGGAATAACCTTTCCCCTCCCCCCCCCCCCCTTTCCACTTCAATTTAATGCCCTTCTGGAGTTTTATTCCAGTGTAATAAGTGTCAGTGGAGTGGATGTATTTGACTAAGAGTAATTTAGTAGATTGCACTAGGGAAATGGCAAACTTAATACGGTCTTGGGGTGGGAACCAAATGCTGTTTCTAATGGCAGGGCTGCATTGGTGGGGACATCTTCTTACAGCTTTTAGTGGTAGAAGTAGCCTTCTGTCAACAAGCCTGTGTTGAACGTGCGTGGAAATGCATTGTCATCACTGTGAAACTCCTTCCTCCCTCCCTTCCCCAACCTTCCTCTAACAGGCGACGCCTGCAGCTGAACTCCAACCAGGCATTCTTCCTCCTGGTGAACGGACACAGCATGGTGAGCGTTTCCACGCCCATATCCGAGGTGTACGAGAGTGAAAAGGACGAGGATGGATTCCTGTACATGGTGTACGCCTCTCAGGAGACTTTCGGAGTGCAATCTTCTGTCTAAGATGCGAGTGGCTTCTAGCCTAGGATTTTGGTTTACCCTTGGCCATCACCCCCACTCTTCCCCACGCACACCCCAGGGAAAAGAAATGGATGTCACCTATGCTCTCAGTACCTTAGCATAGTCTTGCTTTAGCAGGTGTCTCATCTTACCTTGCCTTGTTTGTGAATATTAAACAGTACAGACGAGCACCTCCAGCTTTGAAAACCTGCTGTAATATTCCACACAGGCACATTTGCATTTCTGGACTTAATGAATGGAACCCAGCTGTGCATGTGTCAATTGCAAAGAAAGGGACACTCAACTGACATTAACAGGCAAACAGGCACCGGTGAGGAGCTAACCTCACGTTTCACGTGACAGTTTTCTGGAAAAGCTCCCTATGATTCCTTAACGCTTTTTTTGTTCGTTTTGTTTTTGGGTTTTATGGGAAGGCTCTATTGAGAGCCAATATGTTTAATGTTCCAAAGTGGAGATTTGTCTGCTGCAGTTCGGTGAGATTTGTGTCAGTACTGCAGTGAGTTAAGGCAAGCACTTGGGGTGAGATGGGGGAGTACAACTCCTTTTGTTTTCCTCTTTTTTTTTTATTTTATTTTTTTGGTACCGCTAACTTAGAAATGGTGCCAGTTTCTGAAATACTCATACCAAACACCACAGCTTTATTGTAGTTTAGGATGTTAACTGTAAAATACACACCTGGACAGGTAATGTTCAAATAAACTTGTCTGCTATGAATTTCCAACGCCTGTGTGTTCAGTGAAACACTTAATTCATACGGGCTCGCTTCCAAAAGACCATCCCTCCTAGCCCAAAGGTTTGTCGTTCTCTAGCCCAGCAGAGAATTTGCTGGGAGAAGGTAGTCAAGGAAACTACTGCCAGTGCACAAGGCTGTTGTGATGGATGCAGCCAGTTGCAAAGCAGGCTAGTGCAATTTGAGACAGGAGCAGTGCCCGCTAGGTTCATGATCTTTGTAATGCCACCTCTTCTCAGTTTCTGCCCCATCTGTTCAGCAGTCTAGCTGCATTCAAGGCCTCCAGCGTGAGCAGGTGAACGTCTTTGTTTTACGCGCCTCCATGCTGAACATTGGATTCAAACACGCTACTGGAATTAAGAGCCCGGACTGCCTAACTAGTCTGTCACGTTTTGCATGTCATCACCAGTGGGGTCAGGGAGAACTGCTTTTAGAAGCAGCCCGTGTCCAGGAGTTGCTCTCGCGATTTGATGAACAAATGACTATTCCATCACTGATGTTTCCTGCCACTTGCATGGGGTTTGAAAAATCTCGGTGTTACTACTGTCCTGAGTAAGGAAGCAACCTGTGCAGAGGAACGGTATCTAGTAGGATATGTGTTTTTCCTCTAGAGTTGTTGTAACGTGAAGTGTAGCAGGATGAGATTACTCTTGTATATTATGTGTCTGTGAACTAACTACATCTGTTACTGGAAGCTAACTTACTATAACGGGGGGAGAAAGAAGCAATACTACTGCGTCTTGGCACTCTAGCTCAGTAAGGTGTACAATTTGTACCTATTTACACCTTTTTGCATGCATCTTGTTCACAATGCTTACTTCAGATTTTTTAATGTTGTGTTTTTACTTCAATGTAAACTTTTAAATGCAGCTTGTCCTATGTTTAGTTTTGTGTAAGAAATTGTTTAACTCATAACTGACAACCATACTTGTAATTACAACGTGATTGACTGATATTCCTGTACAAATGTTGCTTTTTTAAAATTAATACAGTGCTGATATGGATGGATTACATCCCAACTTAATTATGGCTTGTATGATTATTTATAGACAGCTTGCTTAAATATTTGTAGAGGCCAGCACAGGGAGGCCTAACTCCCCGCTTTTGAAAGCGCCCAAGGCAGGAACTAGGTCCTGCTGACGAAGTTTAGGCACTTGGGCTGAAATCTTTGATACCTATTAGCAGTAATAAGGTAGAGATGGGAGTTTTCACTATCTGGAACAAGGAAATAAATGTAATGGCCCTGTGAAGCAGTTCCAATCTCCAGATGGACATTACTGCCTTTAACGAAAGGACTGGGAGCTGCCTCTACGCAGACATGTTTTGATAGCCTGTATTTTCTGTTCCTACTGCACCAACGTCATCCCAGCTCCAGACTTCTACTGCGTCTCCTTTCAGGAGCTGGACTTTGTGCTCACCAGGAATTGACTGCAGGTCACTGGAGACGAGGTTTCAGAACAGCAGTTAGAAATCCCCTGCTCTTACTCTGCCTGTAACTTTCTTTGCAGGCGGTGCTCGTGTCCTCCTTAGCGATGGACTAGCCAGGGCAGCGGAGCAGAGCCCTGAGGCTCAGCTGCAGCGTTCCAGGGGATCGGAGCACAAAGCTTTCCTGCTCATCTCGACCCCTAAGCCTTCCCCTTCCCTGTAAGATCAGACAGGCTGCTGGGCCTTGGTGCAGCAACAGCATCAGGCCACAGCAGCTCTTAAAACAACAAAAAGCAGCTTGGCTTGGCCAGGAGCTGAGTGAGTGGTGGGGAGCAATTGCAAGCGCTACAACAGCTCTGAGATTCACTAGCGGATATCTGTGGGTGGAGAGAGCGCAAAAGTAATAAAGGGAATAACAAAAAAATGTCCCTGCCAGTGGCCAAGCTGGAGAAGGCCCAAAAAGGATGAAGCCCCTTCTAAAATAAATAACTCTTGAGGGATTCTGTTTAACTCTTTATTTTCCATACATTAAATTTACTCAGATAAAAACATTCTAAAAATGTACAATTTTACTTTTAACAAAGTATAATAAAACATAAAAATCCCAATACCAGAATACTTGACATTTACAATTCAAAATCAAATTAGCTGAATATTAAATATTTACAAAACTATTTAAAATATTTATAAAGTTACATGCACAATTTGTAATACTAGAATTGACTGAAGTAAAAGAAATGGCTCAAATGGGAGCAGGAGTTTCCTTCATTCCTAGTGGAAAGTTATGTCCAAGAGAAGCTGTTAATCTGCACTTGAAAACACACAGGATTTGCTTTCTGCTTCAGTACCAACGCGTTTCTTGCTTATGTAAGAATTTAAGAGAGCAAGCAAGTAGTTCCAAGGGTTTGTTACGACAGATTTCAGTTACTCATTTCTTAGTTTGGGTCTTGGTTAGGATTACTGTAGCTACACTTACCTTTGGCCTCAACCAGCAAAATAGTTTTCTATGCTATTGCAAGTGCTTAGTTGCATTGATTTCTATCACAGTTTGCCCACGTCCAGCTCATTTGAAAGGAGCTCTGGACCACCCCATAATCCCCGTCTCTGAGTGCCTGAGACCTCGAACAAACCTCCTCTGGGCCCGATGACATTGAAAATAAACAGCTAACTATATGCAGGGGACTCTGGCCTTTTTTTTTTTTTGGGGGGGGGGGGGGGGGGGGGGGGGGACGCGAGGGGAAGCATTAACATCGTTGCTCTGCCAAATACCGCAACCGAAGTTCTGGCGTTTTTTTGAGTACCTTCACTCTGAAGCTTGCCAGCGAGAAACAGCAGGATACTAAATGTGAGGTGATGGTAAAGGTCTGGTAATTAGTTAATTTAGGAACTTTGTTGCTTAAATTGCCGTGGTTTAATGACTGGGATATACATGCTATTTCAAAAGTTTTACCAACAGTGAAGCTTCACATGTGTTCTTTTAAGGAAAATTATTATAGGAGTCTGTGATCAATACCTTGCTTGCTAAAATGAGTCTTCTTTGCTCAGTCTCCTACTGTTTAGTGTCAAACATGACATATTATTAAGGTTTAATTTATGAACTACTCATGTGATGAGGAGTTTGCTGGAAATTCCATTCTGTTTCTGGTATTTCCACCACCACCACTTCAAAGTGGAAAATACCTCTGAAATTCTACCACACATCACTTACTCCACCAAAAGACGACTCATCGCTGAAACGTCTCTGTGCCCCTGCAGGGAGATGACTTGGGATTCCCTTCTGTCTTACATTTTAAAAAATCATTTTTATTCCACAGTGAAACCCACTTTGAGAACAAATCCTTTTTATACTTTTAGGACAAAGAAACGAATAAATAGCATACTTTGAAACCTCCATTTTTCAATATATAAAAATAGGTTTAAAGAACTGGCTCTTTCAGCCACCAAAGCTGGAATTACTACGCTAAAGCAAACTGCCTTACTTTTGAGAGGGGAGAAAAGATGGATTTGTGCCTTCTAAAAACAGATTAAGCATTATTTTATGGAACTAAAGTGCTCTGTTTAGACTTACGAACTTTGGTTGTTCTTGGTACAAAGTGAACAGCGTTCACTAGCAGATCTGAAGCCACAACTCACTGATTTAGGGGAGGCTCTGAAATTAGTGCTGGCCCATCAAACAGTTCTGTATCAAACTCATGCTGCTTTAAGGTACTCAAGACTTCTGAATTTGAACTTAGCCTAAAATCAGACTTCACCACTTAAAAATGTTACCTATAAGAACACATAAGCCGCTTTAAGAAACATCAGCCTTAACTTCACACAAAGGAAACAATCCCAAAGAAAGCTCTGAAGATAGGAATGAAACATTTTTTTCAAGAAGTTTGCTGGATAGAAGTTCAATTTTATAGTCCTTCTGACTTTGTGGTGAATATTTGACAAGACTACATTCCCAACCTTGGGCATTAAAACAAAATACAACTAGTACAGAAAATGTTTTCTTTTTTCTTTCTTTCTTTTTTTTTTTTTTTTTTGCTGTTGATTTTTGCTATTTTGAGAAAGGGTTTTTTACACTTGTGTGTTGAAATACAGTTTATTTAAATACAATTCAGTTTTAAAATATTGTTTAAAAAAAGTGAAAAAATGTTAAAGTTTGGCTTTCAGCACATGTTCCAGGCCACTGGAGAGACCCTCAAAAGCTGTAAATAGTAAACATCGTAAGTGAAAACCACGCATTTCCTTCAAAGTAATACAGTATGACAGATTGTTCCTACTATTGTCTCAAGCTCATTAAGGCAAAGTAAATTGCATTGTCAGTTTTCATCACTTTAGTGTTACAGGTCTGAAAGTTGTTCAGTACAATACAGGTAACCTCCTCAAAACACAGGCAGAGCAAAGGTAAGCATTGCAGCAGTGTATGTAATACTGCGTGTAGTGTGAACTGGGCTGAGAATACACGGATTGAATTTTTTTTCATTGCATAGAAATATATATATATGCATGTGTGTATATATATATATATATATATATATATTTTTTAAACCAAATGTTACACAAATTTAGACTTTGGTTTCCACGAAGCCAAAAACTGTTATGACCTCCAAATAGCTATCTGGACTAAGTTTGGTTCTAAGCTTGGTTTCTTGCCATCTGAGGTTACAAAGCCTCTCTAGTGATGCTCTTCTGTCACTGTCCTGACCAGCAGTGGTTGCCTCGCTGGTGAAGCTGATGACTACCCTCTTTCAGAAAATGGGACTGAAGGATGGCCCAGAACATTTCTTTCCCATCACCATGGTCCAGAAGGTCTTGACTGTCAAGCTACCGCACTAACGACTCACACTGATGTTTCATTGCTAAGGCCTGATTTCCTCTGAGCAGCTCTGCACGACTTTAAAACCTCTTTCACTGATACGACTTTTTTCATTTTCAAGTCAAAATAAGCTGTAGCACTACAAATACTATCCCATCCTGGCGTGGTTTAAATTGGTGTAAGAAATAACCTCCAAGTGTAAACAAGGCTTCAGACTTTAAAAGCGTCTTCCAAATTACATTATGCAAATCTCTGTCAGACATGTTTCAAAGAGGAGGCCTCACCCATTTCATGGTGTCAAATTCCTTGGGTGAGCCATGAGGATTAGTATCTTCTTTCAGCAAGACAGGACCAAACCATTTCAAATTAGCAGTCCAAGATTTGTTTGGCTTCCTCTCAAGTCCTAATTTAGATCTGTCATCCACAAATTATGTACGCTAAGTAGTTAACACCAAAGCTAGTCATCTACAATCTATTGCAACGAAGGAGGCTGACAATAAATCCTTCAAAGTCTTGATAATAATGAAGTTTACTACCTTTTACATGTTTGACTTCTACCACTCTTGAATCCTGTAGCAAAAGCCTTGGGGTAGGAGTCAAAGGTTTTTTTTTTAATATAAAGTAAAGCAAAAGCTTACAAACTCTGTTGTCAGAGTTCATTTTTAGGATGGTTTAAAATTCATTTACAAAAGCAGAATAATAAGGTTTCTGTGAAAGAGACCTATATACAGTAACAGGACGTAAAGTTTGTTTGTGTATTACCGGAAAATATCCTTGAAGCCTTTATGACTCTGGAGTCTCTGGGACTTGGACCCTTGGAAACTAAGTTTATTCCATTGCTGGTAACCCAGCACTATTTAGTAATAAGCGAGACAATGAAGCATAGGTTTGTTTCCAGAAGGAACCAAAACTGCCATGTGTGTTCTTTTGGAAGGGAAAGGAGAGACTTATTTAAGATTTTTATTGTGTAGTAAGTCACATAGCCTGCTGGTGCCAATTTTTAAAAGTTGGAACTTCTTTGCCTCTTGCACTGGTCTCAGAGTGACACTGTCTGCTAAAAGTGCAGAAAGCTTGAAGAGTTTTACATTCTTCTGTAGTGCAATCCTTAAAAATCCCAGAGATTAGTGCCTGATCACTTTTGAAAAAAAGTAGACATTTTACCTAGCCCAGGGGTGCCAAAGTCCTTCTGACGAACAGCCGCTCCTACCTTTGACCTCCAGCTTTCACTTCAGAATGTAGCTGCCCTGGAGTGAGACGTTTCATCTTAGAAAGTCCAAATATGGCAACATTCTCCAGCAAAAAAATACGCAGGATGTCGTACTTGCAACAGAAAGCGCAGCTGGCCAGCTCCACCATCCCTCCAGTACGCATCAGTCCTATGACACGTAGTGAGAAGTTCCAACAAGATCCAAGCTTGAGTTTGGCAATCAAAAATGGGTTTGATGCACCCCTAAGCTAGATTTTCTACCTAGTCTAATAAAGTAAAGCACCTTTGGATTAAAAAATACATTAAGCTTAACAGCCACTGGACGTCTCAGTTTTGTATTTCGATCTCCTTATGTCTCCATGGCTTACAGTATTTTCTTGCCAGATAAGATATCAGTCTGTGGAGTCAAGACTCTCAGATGGAGGAGCATATTTCAGCCTAAAAGTACCTAAGGAAGACGAAAGAGAAGAATTAATCATCAGCAGCATTTTCATACCAGTTACACCTCAGAACTTTTTAGAACAACTTGCTTCTTAGTAGATGTGTTAATGCAACATCACAGCAGCCAACCTCACCGCTGTGAAGCTGCGGAAGAGACTAACTGCCAGCAGAAATGAAAAGAAAAACGTAGTTTTACTCACTCATACAGTTTTAGGGCAGGCAAAACTTAAGTTTGGGATAGCTTAAATGGAAATTTAATTACATGAAATTCAGCTTCAAAAGGAAGCAGACTCTCTGAATTAAGACTGACGGAGGAAGTGACATTTTTTTCCAATTGACCACCATCACATTAGTCATAGAAACTCCATTAATTATTTACATTTTACTACTGCTGGAAATCACTGCCTCAGAACTGGTCACTTGTTAATTTCTAATGATCAAATGCTGAAGGCTCGGTCTGCATTGTATAAAAATGAATACAGGCTTATGACACAGTCAAGACACAATGCAAAGTATAACACTTCAGTATTATTTGCTCCGGTTCAAAGTTCGTATTTCATTTTTTAAGTTTATACCACATGCAAATGATCTTAAAACAACATGTCAGTCAGAATAAGAAAAGGGACTGGAGAGTGCTCCTCATAAAGTAACATTTCTCTCTCAATTGGTTCCTGCCCTGAATTAAGGATTTCAAGTCTCTCCTAGTAGCAGCCCAGCGCTGCAGCAGTGCAAAACCATGCCCTACGAACATAGCAGCACACACCAACACAGGACCTTCATGGGGATCTGAACAGAAATTCTTCATTTATTTAACTGCTTGGGGGAAGGAAGGGGAAGGGGGCACAGAGATGATCAGTTTGTAAACTTCCAGGAGAACCTGAAATTACAACCAAAGGTCACTTGCATTATGAATTAATAAGCTGCAAAAATTCTGCTGCAATCTGTCTATGGAAACTCCCTGCCTCCCCAGTGTGCGCTCCAGTCCTCTCAGGAAATCAGCACCAGACCTGCCGAGCAGCGTAGCCTTACCCAGACCACAGGAGAGGCCTTAATCAGGACTTTTCCCTTACACCAGACCTGCGCACGAGTAAGCGTCAACTTTGGTAAACTTAGCTCAAACTCACCAACTTCCAAGAACAAGATTTTTTTTTATGTAAGTGAAAACTAAATATAAACACAAGGCACTGCCATCACACTTCCTTCTGCCCTGCGGGTGCACAGCAATTCCCCGCAGCAAAAGCCCAACGCTCTGCGCGGAAGCCAGCTCCGTATCAAACCCCACGCCTGCTTTTTTACCTTGTCGATTGAAATCCATCGGAGGCTGTTTGCAGTCCTGAGCTCTGTGACCACTGGCCCCACAGTTGTAACAGGAGAGATTTCCGTTTTTTTTGTGACTTGAACCATTGCTGTTTCCCATCATTCCCTGTGCCTGATACACCCCTGCTGTCCCTGCCATAAAGTTCTGCATTGGCGGTACCGCAAACGTGGACTGCCCGCTCATTACAGAGTCCGGGGCTATGCCACTGTTGTAAGCAGTGTGGACCACTGGAAAAGTCGTGCTGCTGTTGTACTGCTGCGTGTTGATATAGCCGTTACTACACAAAGGGCTGAAGGGCAGAAATGGAAAAGTAAACATTGAAGGTCCTGAAAACGGGTGCTGAAAATAGTTAGCGTAGCTGACGGTCATACCACTCGAACCACAGTTCCCACTACACCCACAGGAGCTGCACACCATGCACCCAGGCGGCTGTGGCTGCTGCTGCTGGTGGTGATGGTGGTGGTGGTTCTGGTTTGGTACTGGGATGCTCCCTGCAGAGCCACTGCTGCTGCTGCTGCTACTGCTGCTGCTGCTACTGCTGCTGTAGAAATTGTTCTCAGCAACAGAGGAAAGTGTGGGGCTGGAACTGGGTGCAGGGCAGCTGGGCAAATTTGCCATGGTTGCAAACGATGTGGAGGGGTGGCTGCTGGAGGAGGCTGCGTTACTGTTCGCACAGAAGCTGCCTTGCATTGGCGCCACTGGCACGCTGCTCATTGCAGAGAAGGCAACTTTGGTGTTGGCTGTATAGAGAGCAGTCCGGGGATTTATTATTGCAGGAGACACTGTTATTTGCATATTACTGGAGCAGGAAGTCTGTCCGGCAATGGCAGAATCAGTAGGAACAGAAGACGACACCAGGAGTTTGATGGGTGGGCGAGCTACATGGAAGACTGTGCTGGATGTTACAGTGGCAGCAGTACTTGTTTCTACTATTAATCCTGGCTGCTGAGCTGTTTTTATCACTCTGTCCAGAGTTGAAGCATGTACGACTTTGGTTCGAGGACCAAAGTTAATAGTAGATGTAGGCGAATTGTTCTCAGCAGCCCCCGAAAGCACTTGCAAGGGCTGATGGGGAGAAGATGCAGACATTACATCCACCACTGTATTTCCAAAGCTCTTCTCCATTTTTATGCTGCCTCTAGGTCCAGGAGAAACTTTATTTCTTTCTTCTAAAGACAGCAGCGAATGCATAGACGATGAAAGTAACTTCATGTCTGCATTGCCACGTTCTGACTTATGCACTGAATTTAGCATTCGAATGGGAGCGATATGAGTGGAGGCCGCTGACATCATTTGCATTGGCAAAGCATGGTGACCGGACGGATTGGAGCCTGCATCATTTTGCACTGGCAAGACCTGAGCTGTGGGTCTGGCAGAGCTCGAAGTGAAATGATTCAGTAACATCACTGGCTTCTCCTTTTCTGAACCCTCTAAGTGAATCTCTAAGCCTAGGGACAAAAACATCGATAAATACAACTCCACCAGACAAGGCAGATCAGCACAAGCACCATCTCTGGTTGGTTCTGCTTACGTCTCTCATTCTCCTCAGCGCTGTCTGAGCTCTCTTCCCTCGTCTGGATCCCCATGGGGCTGGAAGAAGAGCTGGAGTACTCGGAAGAACTGCCTTCCCGGGGCAGCGGGTGGGCTGGCTGATCCACATCCACACGCAGCTCTGCGGGTAAAGTACATGCGAGAAATGAGGAAATGCAAACAAGTGACAACACCTAATCAACAAATGTAGTTACTACGGCTGAGCCTGTCTTACAACAGCAGCTAACACCAGCTAGCATACAGTGAAGCTCAAGATTTACAGAGATTTACATTAGCTAACGAGCACGAGGCTGGCAGGGTAACAGTGGCTGACTAGGGCAGCTAGCCGTTCGCACAGAAGCTGTGAGAAGGCAATACTTTTTACTGCGCTCGGTATAAACCAAAATAAGACTCTCAGTGCACCGTATAGAGCCAATGGCATTTTGAAAGATAAAGCTTCCAATGAGTCAGCAGAAAAGCAGTAAAGCAATGAGACTGCTCTTACACAAGGACCCGTTCATCCCTGAGAGCCCAGCACTATCCTCTGCTCCTCGTTCTTACCTGCAGCATGGTTGCCACGAATACTTTGGATAGGCCCTACATGCGTAGTAGGGGGAACCCTTGCCACACCACTGCTGGTAACTGAAGATGATGTTGTGGAGTTTAGGCACCGTTTCTCTGATTTTTCTCTAGAGTGATGGAGAAACATTGTGAAGAAACAAAAAATGGCTAAAGTACATAAAGAGATAAATCCAATTTCTGAATGAAATTGAGGGAGACTAAATCCACCAAACAGTTTATTAAAAACTATGCTAATTTCAAATGGAAACATTTGGAAATTTTATCTTGACTATAGCTTCTTGCCAGCAGTTTCACTGGTCTTTTTGTCATCTGGTTATTGTCATCTCTTGTTTATACAAGATAAAACATCACAAAAAGATGACTAAATTGTATCACACATTATGCAAGCATGTCTCAAAACCTAGCCATGCATACCAAAACCAAAAAGAAGCCTAACGCAATCCAAGACTTCTATTTTAGCAAACACAGTCTGGAAAACCTAAGACTGACAAACAATGCTGTCAAGGAGTTTTGATCAATGGGCATGGATTTGGATTTTTAATTGTTTTTCAAGTAACTGCAACAGTTTCACAATAAACATTTCCCTCTATGCAGAGATATATATGGACAATCTGTTGCATCAGTTGCCCCAAATGGCTATCAGCACTGCATAAAGCACTGCCTCTCTTTATATCATCTTCACCCTATACAACTGTGGTCTTTCTGAAGCTAGGGTTACCTGCTGTCCAAATAAAACTGTACTAACTCTGATTTTGAGTGACTTGTCCCAATAAAACGTTAAAAGTCCAGACTGTGGACTTGCATGTCATCTGGCAGTCCTTGGCCCAGCCCCAGCAGTCAGCAGAGGCAGAGTGGCTGAAGCTGCCGTGGCTGGTGCAGGGCACCAAGGAAACCCTGAAAGTAGCTGTGCTCTGTTTGCACTGCCTAGGAACCAGAACATTGTGAGGCCTTAGGAAGAAAATGTCCCGCTGGGCATCCTGATTTTTTTTGTATGCATCATCTGGCAACTCTGATTCACCCTTCTGATTCCCTCCCACTCCATGAGTCTCAGGTCAGTGGTAAGTCCAAATCTAAGCAGGGACACTTGATTGTGTCAGAAACTATTTATTAAGACCACAAAACGCAAAAGTTTTGAAGACAGGTTGAGGTACCCAATAAACTTCTGTTTTTTTCAGTAATGCTGGCTGCCCAGTAACAAGATGCTGTATCTCCCACCTACAAACACGGCTCTGCATTTACCATCAGGACTGCAGTACTGTTACTGTATCTTTTTAAAATTATTTCAAAAAAGGTCCTCCCAGTCAGAAGAGCTGTTAACATGACAAAGACTTGTATGTATGTTATGATCGAGTTATTCACGTCCTTTTAAAACTGAGTTCACAAATGTCTTTACATTTGGTTATCTTATCAAAGCCTCAAACAGCCAACAGTAAAACAGTAAGTGATAATTATTATCTGGTAAGGTACTGTTTCAAGAGCTTTTCAAAGCAACCAACCCAACAGCACAGTAAGGAAGGTATTATCCAGCTTTACAGGCAGGAATCATGGTAGGCTTACTGTGTGAAAAGTAAGGACCACAGTAACACCTGAATTAGAAATCGTATCTTAAGAACTTAAAGCAAACAAGTTTTTTTTTTCCACTTACTTCTCCAACTCCAGTTGGGTCTTGAGTTTCTTCTTTGCTCCCATGGTGAGGGATTCAAACTTATTCAGATCTTCCTCGGTAAGACTCAGAAACTTAATAAAAAAAGGTATGTATTTAGTTTCATAGCCATGAAATATTTCTATTTACATTTTTAGTAAATATCTATTCAGAAAGGCATCTTTAAAGCCTTTTTTAACATATGTTAATTCAAAGAAATTCTATTACAATTTTAAATTATAGACTCAGTTTAGAATAAAAGAGAGGGGAACACTGATGAAAGAAAGAACACAGCAGATTAAATTTAATTAGGCATTTGCTTATATTAACAGTTTACAATAAACACAAGGTGCTTATTACAAAGTAATCTATATGCATATTGAAATACATCACCACACTGTAAATGAGTTTAAGAATCTAATTCTGTTGAGAAAAAAATCCTGTAGTTTTCCTACTTATGTCATTTAACACAAAAATCAATGTGCTGTCATACCAGCATTTTTTGGGAAAACATACAATGAAATTAATTTAAAAAATATATATAATGTTAAAATACATAATTTATAATATTAATAATAAAATATAATTAAATGTAAACATAAAAGGTCAGCAAAACATGCATACGGATTCATGCATAGATTTTTTTTGTGGAAAAATGCCAGTACACTTAATCATGCACGGTTTTGCTAGCTCATTAGAGAAAAAAAGTCTCTATTTTCCCTCACTGAATGAAGAAAATCAAAGTAGAAGGCTCTGATAACGCATCATACTTGAATACATAAAATGTACTAAAATCATCACAAAGCTATCACAATTTAGCGCTGACTTAACCTAAGCACTTTGTCCACCGGATGGCGTTCAAGGCTAAAATACAGTAAGTAGAGGACGCGAATTTACTTCCCAGCTGTTACAGACGGAGCTAGATAAATATTGTACAAAGTATTTCCATCTATTTAGTTAAAACCCAGCATACAACGATAACAGTCATGACTCTGACCAAGCAAATACATAAATGACCATTTTTCCATGTGAATTTTTGTAGAAAACAAAAATCTCACATTCACTTGCATGTACATTCACACACTAATGCTCATGACCCAAGTTTTTGTGAATCTATTCTTATAAATATTAGGATAACTAAATATTTTGGGAAGAAAAAAATCAAGAAGCAGCAATAAAAAAAGCAATAAATTTTAGTTATCTATTGCACGTCAAAACATGAAAAGGGAGCCAAAGCAGAGCTCGTAAATCAGCATTTAAGTTGGACATTAAAGCATTCAATAAAGAACTCTGAAGTCCAGTCATAACAAGTGATACCTACCAGCCCAGACCCTGGACACAGCACAGATCAAAAATAGGAAGTTTTCATCAAAATATTATTACTCCAAGAGAGTGCAAATCTTTACAGTATCTGCCAGTAACTTCTGCAATTCTAAACCCGGATGTCTGCAGCCTCTCTACACAGTACAAACATACAGAGGATTTAAAAGCCAGTTTCCTGCTCTTATTCAGTCTTCCATCCTACCTTCTCCATTGTGAGCTGTTTGAAGACGGGATAGTATTTGTGCAACCGCAGTTTCCTGAGCCAGTCTAAGATCCCATTCTGCTCCTGTGTCTGGGGGGTCTGTGGACTGGAAGACATTAGCATGGGCGAAGAGGCGTCCATCTGGGTGCGATAGCCCAGCGACGAGCCGGTACCCCCTGAATGGGAGCAGTGGGGGAGTGCAACAGGAGCGGCAGCCGGGTGCTGAACGTGATTCTGAGAAGACTGAATGCCGGCCACTCCACATATAGGTCTGCAAAATAGTAGTGTAATTTGAGTTAGCACACTGAAACTGGGGTGCACAGTGTTCAGCTAGTACGGTCATACTCGTAAAAATCTGCCATCTCCAAGATTTCCGGCAAAACCTGCATTGTCCAATCCAAGTTACAGATTTGTCCCTTTGGGATTCTACGCTGTTCGACAGCATAGTTAAAGCAGCACAGTTTATGGCAAAAGTAAATCATACTTTCCAATTAAGCACAGTTTTCCTTCTGCAATCACAGAAAACTTATGTCCTACTCCTCTCCGTAATAAAAAAAAAAGGTTTATAGATAATGGCCATGACTGAACTTTGTAATGTTAAAAAGAAGCCCAAATATGTTATGTAGAACAGTTTTTTACATGTGGAAGTGGCACAATAATATTAGCTACTTGGAGGGTTCCAGTTTTTGTTGGAGAAAATGATTATTTCTTCTTAAGAATGATTAGGGTTTACAGAAAGTAAGAGTAGTTCTTTCCTTCTTTTCCCAAGGCTGACTTGTACGTCCCTTGCTCGCTTTCCTTTCTCCTTCTGGAAGGAAAACCGCTGCTGCACAGGGAAACATTCAAATGAGAAAAAAGAAGCCCTAGCAGAGACCCTCTAGTCCTCCCTAGCCCACAGACACTTATGTCAGGGATGATCACATTGTGCTTACAATCAGGACAACCATTATTCACTTTATGTACTCTGTCCAGTATATCCTAATCAAGGACCCACACTGTACTACGTTCCATGTAGCTATATAAAGAAACAACGCTTGCTGTTCAGGAGTGTTTAGCATGTGAACAAGAGTGAATATAGAACACAGCTGGCGGAAGTCACAGAGACTGAGACCGTTATGACTTGTGTAGTAAGCAGTGGATCACAAAGAAATCATCCATCACCACAGCTCAACAGTGAAGATTTGCTGCCAATCAGGAGTAACAATTTTAAGTTTTCTGAGAAATGCTGCTTAGAATAGGTTTCCATAGAGCCCACTGCCAACAGCAGCATGGCAATTGTCCGATGTTACCTCCTGTATAACACTGGTCAAAAGGCTTCCCTAAATGCATCTTCAAACATGCATGTTTCTGAAGACAAGACAACCACTGCTGATTTCATAACTGGCCATGATGACGGAATCCATCACAACCCTAGAAAACTTGGTCCAATGGTATATTTTATATACTTTATTTTTGAAGCTGAAGTTGAATTCTATCTTGCATTTCCAGATAGCAGTAATTAGATCACGTTATATTCCAATTTGCAAAACTCAGTTGTCTCTTATGTAAGTTTTATTGCCTTTGTGATCTTCTCTTCAATCAATTAATCAGACTGAGCTACCGCAGTAGTTACTATAAAGCATGTTTTTTGAGACATTTAAAGAACAAATGACATTAGAAATGCTAGTACCTTTCACACTCATATTTCCCCATCATTTAGCAGTTACTGAGCAGACCACATGCTGAAGTTAGACTTTCTTAAAATCTTTAACACGATAAGAATTCTACAAATGATTATGAAACTACAGACTCGAATAAATACTCAAGGAAAGACAAATAATTACCTATGTAAAGGGGTTTTACAATTAACCAGAATAAACATAAACCAACTATCTTACCTTCCAGATGTTCCTAGTGTAGTTCCTACTTTATAAATGGAGGAGTTGCCAGGATCTAAAAACAGAGAATAGAAGTTAAACATATCAATTTATTAAGGGTAAGTCAGTACAACCAAACAAGAAAACCCCCTTCTCTATTTAAACTTACTTGAACTCTGAAGCTGCTGTGAAGGTGATGAAGTGCTGAAGAACTTTCTGACGTGGTCATTTTTCACCACATGGGAAGGTAATGGTGCCAAATACCTGCATGTTTACGTAAAACAAACAAATCCCCCCATTCTGTTATATTTGAATTGCAGCTGCCTACGCAATCATGACTGTAGACTATAAACAACATTTTGAAATTGGTATTGGGGACCTTTCATGTTAAGAACACCAGGAAATTCTGAATCAAACTAGACTTAAAAAGCACATCATATCCTTAATGCTACTTAAACCCATGTTACTGTTTTATGCTGTCCTCATTCTATTTAAAGTTTTAGTCAAAGATGCTAAATTTAAGAGAGTATGTGTGGCTGAAACAGCAAACACTTGTAAGAAAAAGTGTGCAAGTATAAACTTGAGAATCTCCTCTCAAATTTTGAAACTAAAGACTGTAAAATATAGATGTATCTATTGTTGTTTAATTTCCTCCTCTTTGAGATAAATAGCAGACGTAGAGTCTGGCAATGCAGGGAAAACGTCTAAAAAACTTATGTCACATTTTCCCTAGGATTGCAACGTCTCTTTGAGGGGAATAAAAACGGCAGTCTTCTAAAACTCTGTAATGTATAAAGTATGTTCTATTGACATTACTAGACTTCTTGTTATTATGCAAACTTGATTCTCTCTTTTGCCAAATCTATAGATTTGAAAACATACAGAAAGTTGTTAAGAACATTTTGACCACATCTTTATATACGTAATTAAAAAAAAAAAAACTTTGAGTAAAAAAATTAATACAACTATATACCCACACTCACATACGAATGTGATTTCCATCTTGAAAATTCATAGTTCGTTTCTGAATTTTTCAAATATGCAGCACTTAACAAAACAGCTTCTATCTGTCTCTGTTCCTAAGATACAACCGTTGCTGTGTAAACGCAGATTGCTGCTCTATTAACCTAGATTTGTAGAGACTGTTGCTAGCTAAACAGCAGCAGCAAGTGACATGCATTCTCTCTTATCCTACCTAATTCTCAATAGACTGTGATCCTCAAAGCACAGAAGGGAGTTTGAAATGTTAACACTGCTTGCCATTAAAAATAATCTAGGCATGCACCTGCTGGCTCTGACCATGGAAAAACAATATCCACCACAGCTCTGGCAGCAGGGCACCCAAGTCTGTCTTGATTAGGGATACTAAGTGTTTAGGAAGCATCCTAAAAAACGTTACTTCATGTTTTAAATGCCATTTCATACTTAGCATTGGCAAAGACAGTAATAGCTGAAAATATCTTCTGTTCCTCAAATTATCCTAGCAAAATTATTTCAATACTTCAAAAGAAAGAGATGATGCGACCTTCCCCGGCTGATGATTTTCAAAATGGTGGTTAAGTTTAGATAATGGCCAGGTAACTTGTGATAATGCGGGGAGATATCTAAGGCTTCAGATATTTCTTAACTGTTAAGGGCTCCCAACAGTTTTATGGCTACAAAGATACACACTAAGCATTTTAAAGCACACTTACCTTTTAAAAATTAAAGTAAAATAAACACCACGACAACCTAAAAAACCTGGGACAAAATAATATAAAACTGTCTGAAGGGATAACAAAAAAATAAAAGATCCCACAACCCATCCCTTAATACAGAAGGAAGACTACTTGGGAAATTGCCTTTCCCAGAGTTTTGGCCTTTTTTTAAAAAAAAAAAAAAAAAAGTTTTGGCTATTTTTGGAGCCTAAACCGATCTTCTGCAAAGCCACTGCTCCCATATTTATTTCTAACAAAGCACTAAGAAAAGTTAACCCTCCAGAAAGTTTAATAAAGTATATTATGACCTTATTTATTTCTGAACAAAGAATCTCTGCAAAACTCCTATATACTGAAATTAGCAGAACATCAAGGAATAAGGTCTGCAGAATCAGGTCTGCAGAACCAGGCTCTGAGCTCTTGAAAGTGATTTAGAATACAGCCATAACATTTCCATTTCCTGCTTTTTCCACTCTGTGAGAAAAGCCAAATGGCAAGTTAAAAAACAAGCAGACAACAAAACAGCATACCTAAGGTCTGATTCCAAGTCTATGTGGTTCCGTTCTAGGTAAAATGAATCTGGACCAGCTAGGCAAGGAATGAATTTCTCCAAGTTTTCCTCTGGATACAGCTGAGACAGCTACAGGTAGAGCATATTACAAATGGAAAAATAAGGAAAAAAGACTTGTTACCAGTTATATGAGATTCAAGGAACAACAATTTACAAGTCAAGTATTTTATGAAGTTCAATCTATTTGCATTATGTCAGCACGTTTAGAAAAACGCCATTGAACAAATTACATATTGGTACAAAACGTTCCTGCATTTTCAAAGCAATCTTAACTCCTTTACCTTTGAAATAAATTCAGTCACTTCAATGGAAGATTTGGTTACCACTGTCACTGAAGAATCAGACCACAGGACCTTAGGAATTGAAACACGCTCAGTTTAGTAAACAGTAGTCAGGGATTTAAGGTTAGTTTTAACAGCTCAAGCTCAAAAATAGGTATCAGATGTTTATTTCACCCACTGTGTGAAAGAAAGTGTGCAACATGTGGCATCAACACAGAAAAACTTTTCTGTGCACAAGTAACTATTACTCAATCCTCCCTTCCCGCCTGATTCTAGCTAGCTGCTATTATACTTAACAACTATTCTGAATTCTTAAAAAAGCACTTCAGAGTTTACACAGCCAGTGTACACTGCAGACACCCAGCACTAAGAAACAGACTACTAACAAATGGAAAAATTTTTCTTCCTATTGTTAAAGAAAACAGCTGGTTCGTAGAGTCTGATGTGCAGTAGGAACAACTCATCGCAGCGTAACAGCACCTATTTCTAATTAATCAACTCCATATGCAACGCAAAGTTGAAAATGGCAGCAAAAGACCCCACTGCCAAAAAAAGCACAACCTTACAAATGTTACTGTTCTAGCCATGCTCTTTCAGACATCATCTTGCCTATGCCCTAGAAAAAGTATCAGTATCTCTTCGCATACACTTTCTGTATTAACTCATTACATTCTAAAATACAGAGGAATTTACTGGGTGCTAAATGATTAGTTTAACTGAATCAAAAGTCAGGCTTTCTAGGCATAAAGAATATCAGAAGAGACTGGTTAGCATTACTAGTGAATGTTAAGTTCCTTCAGACTTGTCTAGTCAAACCATTTGGAAGGTATATGAATCTTTACCAGTTATATACGGGAAGAAGCTGTTTTTGTGTGTTTAAGAATCAGGAAGTTTTCCTCTCACATGACAGTAGTTTCAATGACAACTCAAAACATACACAAAGATTTTCCAGCCACCAGAATGCTGCCAAAAAGACTGGTGAGAGAAGAGTATTTCAAAATATATTACATAATGGAGGAATTTCCTCTCTGCAGAGCTGTTACACAAAAAGTAAGAAAAAAAGAAAAGAAGAAAGAAAATCCAGACAGTTTCTGGTTTTACAGCCTGTACGCTTTAAGTTCATGAAAAACTAGTATATCTTAAGATTCACGAGAAGTTTCAGAAAATATAGGAGATATTTCTTTTTCTTTCAGGTTCTTTCTTTTGATGACTTGTTACAATTTTCAATACTTACGAAACAATAATGTGAACTGTAAATGCAGGGAACAACAGCAAAGCCGAGTAATGCTGAAAACACCAAAACTGCTCTATCTATTGGCTTTCTATTCCAAGCAACAAAGCTACTAAACAAAATATTTAATAGTTGGGTTTCTAAACCAGCAAACAGCAATTTATTAGCTCAGCTAAACTATGCAATGTGCTTTCAGACATTTACAAGCTGTCTAATGAAATGTTGTAGCTCTTTTCTGATACAAGTAATCTTTTGATATTTATACAGGAATTTATAATGGGAAAGATAGTCTGTGGGATCCTAACATGTAACTGGAGTTCACACAGCCACATACTTGACAATGATTTTAAGAACTCCTCAAAAATGCTTTCTAATATTGATGACATTTAGAATACTTAGAATTCAGACAATTCAGAACATTATCAGTGAATCAAGTCATGCAGGGGTTAACACTGCCAATGTCACAAGCAGATATCAAACTGCTGCTCTATCTCATCTACTGGCTTTAAATAACAACTGTTTTGGTAAAAAGTGTTAGATATTTGAAATTCTGCTGTTCATTTCCTGTCCATTTCCAGATTCTCTTTTTCTCAGTGTTTGGCTCTGTTTGCTCATTAAGTAAAGCAGAGACGTTTTCTGGGCTTTGCATTCTGAATTTTGGAATACGCCATTCAAACTAGACAGGAGAAAAGCATTTTCTCTTTCCTCCTCTCTAGAACCCAGACTCCAGTCTTCCACCATTAACACAAGTTTTCACAGAATGAGATCGTAAGTTCACAGAAACTGTGAGCAATCATATTACTTCATTGTTTTACAAACTGAACCACCAAAAGCCATGCGAAAAGCGGGGCTGGAGGGCACTTCTTCTAGTAGCTTGTGGCTACCTTCTCATTCCAAAACCTGTTCTCATTTCCAGCTTGAGTGTGTCTGGCTTCAATCTTCAGGAAATGGTTCCTGTTATGCCTTTTTCTGTTACACTAATTACACCTTTAATACAAAATATTTTTTTCTTTTCAAAACACTTTTATTAGATATTCAAGTCACATTCCAGCAAAGTGTCTCACTACATGGCAATTCACTAGTGCTAGCCTTGAATAATTTACACTGCTATTTCATAAACTCTTCAAAATTCCTTTTAAAAAGAAACAGTAACATCTGAACGACAGGCCACATTCTCACATTCCCCTCAATGCTGAATACAAAGAAAAATGACCATTCTACCTCTTCTTCCAAAGGCAAAGGGTTTCCATTTGCTGCCATATCGCCCTAAGGGTCTAAGGGCTCTTCTTTCTCTGGAATAAGACTTAAATTCTTTTTAGTTTCAGCTTTCCAGGACACAGATTCCCACCGTGTACCTGTGACATGAATTATTTTGCTTTCCTAAATACATACTTGGTCACAACTGATTGCATTAGAGTGAATTTTGTTCATCTCTGACCTACCTATCAGACAATGTGCATCATCTGCAAAGTTCACTCAACAGCAATTTTAAGAGTACTTCCAAATCACATGCACGCACACAAAATGACTAGCATCTATCCCTGAGGAGCTCCATTAGAACAATTTCTGTGATCTATCAATGATGTTTGAGCACTTCTTTAATTCCCTTTTAGCTGTTATCCTCCCTTCCCTAAGGGTGGAAAAAAGCCAATCATCCAAACTTACCTCAAAGGAATATTCAACATTTCTTTCATTCTTCTTGTGTGCCAGTCCCTTTAGTTCCACTTTTTCAACACTTACTATGAGAAAAAAAAGAAAGAAGAATGAGAAAGATATTCCTAAACGCACGTAAGAGCAATTATTCTTCAGTAGTGCCAGTAGGTGCTGGTACTCACTGCACAGGTAGCTGTTCCATGTTGCTTTCAATTCTTATCTTTCAAAGCATGCCTCTGGTTTAGTTTCAACCATCGCACAACCAATACACGAAATGTAAAACACTTAATTTCCTCATGACCTTATCATTATGCTCATCAGTATAGGAACAAAATGCTACACAAACGCATATGGATTTATCTTAATAGCATCAGCAACAAGTAGCCAAGTATCATCCCTCTTTTTGCAGATGAAAAAATGTATATATACAGCTCACTGTACATACTACATTTTCCCTCAGCAGTTCAAACAAGCAAAATCCAGGGCCCTACCATGCTTTTTCTGGGGAAATCCAGTTTACAAAATTTCTATCTGTTTTCAGGACTATATGTTGGACTCAAACATATGTTTATCATATATATCTTTTTTGTTAACGTAAGTTGCATGACAGAACAGTTACACTACAAAAATCACAGCAACACACTGTTTCAGGCATCTGGTTACATCAGCCTAGCACCTCTCTATTCCCACAGCGAGACTTCGGCCAAAGCTCTTCCATGGCCAGCCTGGAGCTTGTTTTTTCTCCAGCTGAAACAATCATGGCCTGTTCTGAAGTCTTTACCAAAGACATTTCAAAAATGTTGTTGTGTCCTGTCGATTTTTAAAATGTTACAACCTAGATCTTGGCTTTTTCAAAGACCTCTTCTTCCAGGTTTACTATTTATCTGCAGCCAAAATTTTTAGAAGTATCAAGTTTTGAACAGATCTGTAGATATTTGTACCTTCTGGTCTTTAAAACACAGAATTAGCATTCCCTTTATGATTATCTCAGCTGTTCCTTCACTGTGTAATTCCCAAGTACAATAATGCAAATTCCTAAGCTCATGAATAATGTCAATTCATTACTCACTTTCTTCTATACCTTATTCTTTTTGCAGAGACTTGGTCCACTTTAATTCACTTTTCAGTGAATTCCTCTCACACTTTTGGAATGATTTTACAGTACTAGCTTGCTGTTACACTGTATGCCATAGGAATAAGTCTTCTGCGTGCCAGATACCGATGAGTTATCTAGACAGCAGTATAAAGACTCAAACATGCTTTGAAGTGGTTCAAAGCTGTTCCTGCCATTTGAAGAAAAACCTACCTCCGTATACTTATCTAAGAGAATCCAGGGCACCCTTTGTTGTGCTCATAGGCGAAAGAAAACACTGAATGCTGATTGGAATGATACCTGCTTAAGATTTATCGTAATGGGAAAGAGCTTGGTAAAGTGGATATTGAATAAGGATTTCACCACCACGCTGTTGGCGAGACAGCTGACTGACGAGCAAATAATTTGTAGAAAGACTAGCGTCAACTGCTCCGACATATGTTTTTGAATAGGACAAAGAAAACCTTAAAGATACACAAGTGTTACTTAACAGGGTATTTATAGCAAAACTAGTGTTACTTTACTGAAAGTGTTTTCATCACTTAAATTTTCCATAGCATTCAAATAGAGCAATTCAAGCTAAATAGGATTACCCATCAACATAAAATGACGCTATTTTTGTTTTACTATGTGGGTTAATAACAAACTTTACATCGCCTCATGGAATTTGTCATGCTGACAGCTACACGACCTTTTATGCTCAAGTTCGGATCTGAACTTGTTCAGTTAATATAATCTGCTACAGTGAATTTATCCTCTGGAAAATGATTGCAATTAGCAAAGTGAATCATTATGTAGATACTTCTGCACTGACTGTAGTGATTCTGCACTGAATCTGCAAGACTCAGTTTGTTCTAGAGCATGAAATATAATTCATTATACAGCAGTAACATGCTGCTATGGACAACTGTCTGGATAATTTTTAACATGATACAAAGTAACCCAGTAATTCTCTCTCACTCAAAACCACGAAAAATATCATTAGTCTAACAAAGTCTGGAGTTCTTGTTAAATTCATTGGTCATATAAATTTGTTATTTGATCTCTCAGCATGCTAGCCTTTGGAGCACTATTTAACCTATGGTTGATTTTATTAAATAACTTATCTGCCATGAAGCTTAACTTTATTCAAAGCAAATGATCACACAAAACTTAGGAAGAGAAAACTGCCATCTACCAAGCAGGAGTGAGTGGATTTTAAAAAGAAAAAGAAAACAGAATGCTTGCTGTATTTACTCAGAAAACCACAGGAAATTGCTCAAAGAGCTGATGCTAGCCAGTATCACTATAACTGATTCAGTAACCAGAAAAACCTTCATCGTTAAGGCTATATGATACGCTGTGCTTTCAGGATGCTGAACTCAGCAAAACTGAAGTTTCCTAGACCAGAATATTAACCAAAAAAAAAATAGTGTTTCAAATTCAGGAGATAGTGCAAACATACGTGCATGGGCTCTCTCAAATCTGAGCTTTAGGTCTGGAAAAAGTTATGGGGAGCTCATCTGCAAATAGCCCAGCTATGCCCTCTACGTTCAGCTTTGTTGCTGTGCACGGGTCAGAAACCAACTGGAGCAGCCTGCAGGGTATCGGTCACAACACAAGACCTACGAGGGAGCGGGATCTTTCCATCTGCTCCTTCCTCCCAGCACTCCCCTGTAAACTGAGCCAAGAAAAGTGTGTGTGCACCTCATTCACTGCTAGACTTTCTGAACTGCATTGCCTATAAGGGCACAGAAGACTTCCTGGTATAGCGATTTATCCATAACTACCTGGGAAATGAGGTAAACACTGGGTTTAAATGCAGGTAAGTGAAGCAGAGAGTTGGACAATATCACAAAATTTACATGGAAAGGGATGTAGAAAGATAATGGAGGTTTCTACAATTTGAGCCCTGTAGAAGAGGCTCCCATTGAAGCTGTGGCAGCCCATAACCAGGGTAAAATACATGCATTATAACTGCTTCGTGGCATCATTCAGAAAAGGGCAGAGTGCTGGGACATATCCACACAACCCTAAGCATGTACTTCCCAGTTACCAGGAATTTGATTTTAAAATACTCGAATCTCGTATTTTGCTTAACTCTAGTCCAAAAGGGCAACAGACAGCATGAAACAACCTCCTTCACTAGCAAAGATTTTCTATCACTGAATTTCCTAAGCGTTTTTTTTCTTTTAAAATTTATGTGCTGCTTTCACTTGTACCCAAGCATTCTGCACACAGTTATCAATTGTACACACAAGTGTAGTTAGCACAGAGACTTGCATTTGAACTACTCCAGCACAGAGGCCATAGCAAGCACTGCTACATATTTAACTCCACCTCTACTCTTTATTATAACGCAACAGGGATCATGTCACACATGTCCAGACAGCATAACAGCAAACACAGCTTAAAAGATAAAACAGGATCCTTTCCCAGTTCATGAGAGCTTGTATCAATGGTTCCAGTAAACCTCCAGCACAGGAAGAAGGTAAGATGCTGTTTCACCATCCTTTGGAGATGCTCTGCAACGCAAAAGCCTGCCAGTACTTCCCATCACCCTTTTGATTAGCTTTTCAGAAGTCTATGAAGTTGTTTTACAATAGCGGTTGTTATCGCAAACAGGCCATAAGCAGCAGCTCCCTGTGCTACTGGGAACACAGCAGCCGTTTAGGTTATGTTTCATTCTGGGTTTTGTTTTACAACCCAAGGCAGCACTCAAGGGAAACTCTGCACTCTGCCTCCCCCAAATAACTCACACCTTCCCCCGCGTCGTTCAATAATCCCAGGACTTCTGCCCATCTGGCGACTCTCCTCTGTAAATGAAACTCTCCACTACAGGCCAGCTAGTTCTTTTCCCATATGCCAGAATACTTGTATCATCATTAGCATTTCCTGATTCTCAGATGTTAACATTTGTTCTAGCTTCCCAAACCTCCCCTTCCCCAACTCATTCAGAATTGCAGAAAAACAGAAAGACTGAGTGGCATATAGTACAGCGTTTCTTTCTTACTGCAAATGCGTGCATCTATACACAGGATTTTAAGCTAGTACGAAAAGAGAAAACAAAATGGAGGAAAACCCCATCATTCTTCAAATGAAGCTCATCATGAATCTTGATGGCAACTGCTTAGCTTCTGATTTGTCTTTTCTCCTTCTCAAATATAAGTAGACCTAATGCTCCTGTCCTACTGTTCCAGGATTTCAAGGTAAAACAGATCCAGCAAGTTAAGACATTTTATTCACTCCTGTGCCTTCCTAGTCTAGCCTGAGAGTTTTACCCATTTGGCTGATGGCTAGTACATTGAACATTGGATGGGTTGAGTTTTGTGAAGGCAGAAATGAACAACTCCTCCCCTCTCCCCCCAAAATCCTAAACCCTCTGGCCTTCTCTGCATCATTCCTTGCCCAGCTTATCCCTCTGAAAGGGTGGGATCTTCGACTGTAATTCTGCACCTATGCACAAGCACATCTGAGGCCACACTAGGTTGTTAGCCCTTTCCCTCCCAGACTGTCAGCACCGACATATTCAAATGAAAGACTGATCCAAGAGCTTCAGGATTCAAGTGTAGTTTGAAGATCCACACAAAACAGATGACTAGGTTCCTGAGACGCTCCTAGCAGGTCAAGGAAAGGATTGAAGCATCTCAGCCACGATGTGAACTTTTCTCCTCCAGCATACACGTGTAGCAGCAGAAAAACACTTCATTTTGGAAGTCACCTCAATAGTCCGTTGTGGAGTATTTTTGTACCTCCCTCTTTAAACTTTTGGAGAAAAACACTTAACTGGTAAGGACTAGATAAATGAGTATGTCAGTCCAGATTTGCCACTTCTGTGTTTCTATTGGAAAAGTTAAAAAAAATAAAGAAGCTAAGAGAATCATAACTGTTGTCTTAAAGCTAAACCCTCACTTGTGTCAGCAGGAGCAGTATTCATGCTATTTCAGTACTGACACCAGCATTCTAAAATTAAATCAAATCCCCATTCCATCTTCCTGTGCGTATCATGCATTCTGTGTGCAGATCAATATAATTTGTGCCAGTATATGGTTCCCTTTTTAATTTCATGAATAGTTTTACACAGTGCCTTTTTTTTTTTTTTTTTTTAACTCAAAGGCTGACTGTACATGAGTGGCTACTCTTTTTTGCATTGACAGTAGATGAGAAGTAGTACAGAGACTGCAAGCTAGAAGCACATCACAAGAACAGAACTGGGTAAGAACAAACAACACTGAGGCTCCTAGGAAGACTTTACCACACTCAGGCTGAAAATAGTTTATAGTCCATATGTAAATAGATAGTCATTTACTTTTAAATCACTGCATGTAGCTTCAGCTTACATGGCATCTAGATAAATACTGTTCTACAGAATTCAGATAGCAAAACTTGAGTAACAAGGGACTTTTGACTCAGCGGAGCTCTTGAGACATGGTACATGACCAGGGTGGTGAAAAAAGCTACAGTATTTTTAAGAAAGAAAATTCATCGTGAGCTCCTGTGATTTGTTATATAGGAGACTGCACATAATCATAACCGATTGCTTATGGATTTTAAAGATTTGTTTCATGAAGTTCTACATAGAAGCAAAGACAAATAGAGTAAATTTTACTAAAAATGTATACTTGACCAAAAGAAACTAATAAAATACATTTTACATCCTTGTTTTATACAGAAGTGGTAACTAAAAATGCAACACAGACTTTCATAGACTAGGTCTTGTTTTTCTAAAATAAGGAAATACCTCAAGCAGCATTACTCAGCTTGTACACTGCTGGTGTCCACTAGATATCAGAAGCTAATCCACAAAGTGACTACACAAAAACCTGAAACAATAAAATATAAATTCTCCATTCAACCCTCAAACCCACCAATATTTACATTCCCCACATATACCACAGGCAAACAAAAATGAGGTAAAACAGAACTAAAAGTTTATCTATTCCTTCTGTAATTTCAAAGTATAGATACAGCAACAAAGCACAAGAAACTGCGAGAAATTTTCTGTGAAAAGATTAGTTAGCCCTCCAATCGCAAAAAAGCTTAGAAATTGCTTACAAGTAGCAGTTTTAGTGTTTTCATCTGCTTTTTAAACAGCTTCTTGTTTTTACAGTTCTGATTTTTAAAAGCTTTTTATATAGGCCATGACAGAGAATGGAAAAAAAAAGTAGCGATTCACTCTTCCTCTAACCAGCAAATATACTGATCCATTTCTACCACAAACATATAACCCTAAGCTTTCTAATGAACTAAAAGTATTTTATTTCACTAGCCTTCTACTTCTCAAAATTTAAATTGCTCAGATACTGGAATGCCAGAGGCCTGAAGAAAACCTGCAGAATCAAATATTAGGCTTCCAAAGGACACAAACAACTGCCCAGAGGTCTGTAAGATGAACAGCAAGATGAAATTAAACCAAGAGTTAAACTCAGGTATTGATCAGCATCTCTCAGGTTGCCAAATTCAGTATTAATATGGCCCAGGACCTCAAACTGGGTTAGTTTCAACAAACTGTAGAGAGCACTACAGTATTAACTTGAACCAGCTTTGTCATTAAAGCCAAGAAAAGGCTGGTACCACTGATCTGTCCCAGAGACCTTTCCAGAGGAAGATTCTGCTTGAAGAGCATTCCTATGACCTCACCCTCCAAAACTTGGGTGAACTTTCAAACTTTGACCTGGGAGGGTCTGAATCATTAGATACTCTGAGGACAGACACCATTAAACTTGAACTTTGCTCTATTTGACAACCAGCAAAAGCACACCTTGGATTGCTTCATGACACATTAACTCAAACAAAAACTATTCCTTTCAAAGTAAGAGACAGTCAATCTGCATTGAAATATTATTACACTATTTGGACTGTGGCCCATCAATAGGAGATGCTCTCTGGTTAAGTCATCTTCATACTTAGAGAAACTGCTTCTGGAGAGGGAAAGAACATGAAAAGGGAGGCCATATATTGTTTTCTTAAAGATAAGTGTATTGAAGACAAACAATTAAAAATATACAAATGTCAGTTAAATTTAAGTGACAAACATCACTCAACTACAAGGATGCCTATTTATTACTACACCAGAGGAAAAAACTGCTTCTAATCAGAGAGCATCTAGAACTTAAGGATATACTCTAAACACTCAAAGTAAGGAAAGATAGATAAGGAAATGAATGTTTCTTTTTGAAGAATGATCTTATTTTTACTAGAAAAAGTCTAATATAGAAAAGGATGAAATAATTTGCTCTAGTGAACTCCACTGTCATGTAAGAATGACCTTTTCATTACTATATAAGGAATGAGATAAATTACAAACATCTCATTCTCAGAAGTCTTCAGAATCAGCAGGATAACTTAAGAGATTAACCTGTTTTCATATAATGCAGTTCTTATGGATTGAGAAAACATCTTAAGAGATGCAATAGGGACACTACACTAAACAATCCCAAAGCCTTTATACACATACAAGCTTGCTTCTTGCATAACTTACGGTTCAACTTAAATGTTTATGCAGAGTTTATCATGTCTTCTCCAAACAAAGTGAAGGATAACTGTGGTTGACAGCAGAGCACAGTGATCTTTTTTCTTCTTTCCATACCAGAAGAGAGATCTTCAAACTATTCTATAAATCTGAGCTACCCAAAGAATCAAGGCTTGCATTCCAGAGAGGATTAGTACATTTATGGTATCTTACAAGCTTACCAATGATCACAGCAGTATCAAAATTGTTGAAACACTCTTGTAGAGAAGCCACACATTTACTTGCAAACTTCCAGCTTCCTTGGATGTCACAATTACTTGGAAGAACTATTTCAGCAGATATAAGAAATACCAAAACAGGTATTAAGTGGTTCCTTAATAGTCAATGCTTTCTTCATCAAGCCTAACTTGGGATAAAGATGGAATTTTGTCCTTTTATCTAAATGATTTCATAGTAAGCCAGTGAGCATGCAGTAGTAACACGTATTCCTCATTTACATTATTTGATAATGTCTTGTGAACCTTCGTGAATTTCTTATCAGGAAAAAGTAGATATAAAGGCCCTCTGCAGAATGGGAAAAAGTCCCCAGAGTAGCAGGAAGAAAATAAAATCTGAATGATCTGCATTTAAGGACTCCAAATGGAATAATCATTCCACGATTACCCAGTTCTCTTGTATACCAAGTATCCTACTGGAAGTACCTCTGCCAGGCTAACACACAAAAACACAACAGAGACAGGACTAATTGTCCTCCAGTCTTTCCTTTAGAAAAAGGAACAAGAAGGGAAATTGAACAGGGAGCAAAAAGGGGCCTCTACATTTCCCTTATGTCTGTATGGGAAGCTGATGGCTAAACCAGGACTGTCATATGTGACCCGAGAACTTCTGGCTAGCAATCGTTGTGTCATATCACTCACTGCTCCATGCCTTTCCAACTCCTGGCCTCTTTTAAATGTTCTCTGAAGATGAGCTTTGTGGTTCCTTAAGAGTCAATGCAAAAAAATGACCTCTTTTCATAAGAGGATGATGGTTTTGTGGATAAAAGGGAGAAAATAAAACTCTGAAGTCTAAGATGCTCAACTTGTCAGAAGTGGGACCCATTTCAGGCCCATAACAAGGTCCATCATCTGCACTTTTGCTGGTATCACCAGAAATAGAAAGATAGACTTTTCCATGTCTCCTTAAAAGGAAATTAGGGTCAGGTACAAAACCTTGTAACCAAACAGAACAGTCTTACTAAGGAAGGCAGAAGTCTTCTGGTTGTCTCTGTTGCCTACATGAAAATACACAGTAGTACCTCAGAAACTAAAGCTTCATGGACATAAAGAAAATTTTTTGTTAGCAGCAGCAATACCAACTAGGAAACACTAGTAGAAATGCTCTTGGAAGTGTCTTTTCTTTGTAAGAAATGAAGGTTCTTCCAAAGTAAAGACTATTTAAGATCAAAAGCATGTTTATAGCTTTAGTTTTCACTGAAAAGTTAAAGTTAAAATAGAAACTGAAGACTATGAACTGCAATATTCCACAGGAAATAATTACATATTTTTCTTTTTAAATCAAGACTATTAGTTTATTTTTGGCAGCATATCAGAAGCATAATAGGTTGGGACTGTATTGCTCACCCCCTATTCAAACTAGTAGTTTGCTTATTCCTGCTGTTTCCTCAGTTTAGCTCAATTCAATAGCAGACTAACATTGTTTCTCCAAAAAAGGCAAATATTAAAAAATTGTCTGTATATCTTAGATATACATTTTTAATTGAGCCCAGGCACTGTTTTGGTTAATACTGAATAATATTGTCAGCACTTCAGCCAGCCACAGAAACCAATCAACCTAAATAAGTGTTTCACAATCTCGTGGCATTCAAGAGCTTACAAATAAAACAAGAAAGCTGTCTGCACTGCAGGTTGCGGAGGACTCACATCTGGACAGGAAAATGTAAAACCGAGAAAAATCAGCTAGCTGCTTTCAGGATCAAGAGACAGTCTCAAACACAAATCAGTAGGTTCGGGCAGAAGGAGAACTACGATGCAGCGCCAAGAATGGCTGCAAGACTTTGACATTGATTAGTTAAGGTCAATTCAGCAACAGGTAAAACACACCTCTGCTCTGTTAAAGCTACTTGTTAAAAAGTATTAGGAGTACCTCTTTTTCCTACAGGCAGGAATTACATTTTTATTACCACTGAAACACCTTCTGGTATTTTCAAGCACAATTTTAGGTATATTTTTAAAACACTGATGGTTGAAGGTACCCTACAATGAATTCAGAGGCACTACTCACTGTGCTTGAGATTAAGCATGTAGTTAAATCTTGTCGCTAGGGAGGAATGGGACAGAAGGCTGTTTGTTTTGAAAGGGCTTTACATTTCAATTTGTAAAATATATTTACGGCCTAATTCCCTAAGCTGACTAATTATAACATGTAACTGCATCTAATTAGCTATTTTCATGCAAGTTGAGAAAAATGTGTAAGTTATGGATGCTACTATGTATTTAATTTACTTAAAAATCTGGCCCAATGACTCATCTTCCTTTTCCGATTTAAAAAATAACAGCAGACTTTTCAAAATGAGCTGAACATTCCTTTGAGACACACTCCTGCAAAAATAACTGCACACAAATGTTCTATCAGAAGGCAGCTTCAGTAACTACATACATTTTTGTATAAGTAATTAAAATAAGCAGGCTGTCCAAATCTAATTATGCAGTCCATGCTAGTAAAAATATCTCTGCAACCAAGATATGTTCAACTTTGTACATAAATATTTTTACTTACTAGATAACTGTGTAGTTGTATATTTAGTTTGGTTTTATCTGATCAAGTGATTATTTTATTTACTGTTCATAATAAATCATTTTTAAATAGAAATCTTTTTTAAAAAAAAAAAAAAAAGGTTAGCTCACCCTAGAAAAGTCTCATGCTGGCTCATTCTTCCCTAGAAATAATGTTCTCTGGCAACTAATTCACTAGGTCCCCAAAAAACCCCAAACCCAAGACAAGCTAGATGATCAGCTCTAGTCTGAATGCTCTGTTAATGCACACAAATAAAAACGCACAGCCGGTTTCCCACGGAAGCAGCACACAGTGTAGGCTTTTTCCCCTATTCTCAGCCTGCGTGCTACAGCATTATAAAACCCAGGCTTCACTAAAATCCAAAAATCAAAGGAAACAAACCTAATGCAGCCGAAGCCTTGGAAGTTTGCGTGTCTCAATGGAACAGATGTGTATTCAGAACTTAGAAAAAGCACACAAACCTCTCCAGACCCCCTGAAAGGAAACCAGATGAGGGAAGCATGACACATTCAGGTAGTCACCACAAGTGGGACTCTTTGAGCTGAGATTCACTTTGAAGTTTTGAGCAATGTCCTAAATTAGGGACAGGTTTGATAGCCTCACACACAAGCGCAGCAGAACCACCAGTGAAATAAAGCAAGCCAGCTCCGAGTGTAATTTAAATTAATCAGCAACTACTTTTTTTGAGAGAGTGGAGGAAGGGCGAACTGCAAGGAATGGCCAGGTTGCCTAATATCCATTAGCTTTTTCCTCATCATTCAAGATATTTCATTCCTTTAAATCTTCTGAGTCCTACTTAGATAATTATAATCCATTGTTACTCTTTATTGAAAATACTGTCTTACCGCATAAAAAAAACCCTCACAATTAACTCTGACAATGATTTTCCCAGCAAGTCAGCAGATCAGGACCTGAATATTAATTTATAAATATAAAAACCCATAAGTATTATATAATATCATATATATATTTTACAGCAGATTCAAACACAGATTTTGTGTGCTGCAGCATGTGACTGTCTCAGCATACATGGAACCGTGTCAGTGAGATTATAATGCAGCAGCTGCTCAGCCAGCATGCCCTGGCTTGAAGGGCAATCTGGTGATAAAACACCCGAACGCCGAGATCAGATGGCTGCCTGCTCAAGCCTTCGCTGAATGATTTCTTCAGCCACATAAAGGAGTTACAAGCTTCTCGTGCTGAAACAAAAATGCAGCAAAAATGCAGATTTCAAATTCACCGTTGAAAATACAAATACGTCCAGCTAGTCTGACTTAAAAAAAAAAAAAAAAAACCTATTCCTGATCAGTATGGCCTAATGTTCACATAAATAAGCTGTTTCCTACATTTTTGAAAACAGTATCAGCATCTTGGAACTTGAGACTAAGACTGCAGTAACAAGTAGAAATTAGCAGCAATGGCGAAGTCATTTGATAGCAGCTTCAAAAATTTTTCAAAAATAATAGCACATAAACAATGTTAACACAATGGTCCCTTTAGTGCTTTTACAGCCTAGAGTAAGATTGTATATATGATTAGAATAGAGTGCATAGAATCTAGAATACGTCTAGCATGATTGCATACATGTATACAACTTTGAACACATGTAGTCTTGCCAAGGGCCACAAATGCATTTAGGTGCTTGGTTCAGTGGGGGAAAAAAATAAATATCCCTTTTGTACAACTACTTCTGTGAGATTCTTCCTTTGCTGATTATATCCTGGTATATTTTCAGGTCTCAGGCCTTAGGTTCTAATATTCTGTTTTACTTTTATAGTTTTGTATAAATCACTGTTCCTTCATTTTGGATCTCAGATAGGCTTCGGCCCGTGATTCAAAGAGATGAAATAGTTATAATTCAGCATTTAAACTTACTTTTGAGATACTGTACAATGATTAGACAATTACTGTTATATCCATGAAGCACACAGAAGTAGGGTGGGGTGCAAAGTAGATACTAGTATTGGACAAGGCAGAGAATCCCCTGGAATTAAAGTTAAAAAGTTAAAAGTTAAGTGGCTCCAAAAAGCAATACTTTGCATCAACACACTTACCACTAGATTCTTCAATATGCAGGATAAAGTGAAATAATGCACTTTGCAGTTTGAGCTCTAGTCCCCTGTCATTTTTTTGCAATAGTTAAGATCACTACAAATCCTTGAGCAATATAATATCACTGACAGAAAGAAACACAAATTTTGAGCTCTCTAAGTCACTAATATCTATTTCATACTATGTTTTCTTTACACAAAATTCACTTATTACACTTCCACAGGACCGATTACAAGAAATCAAAGTCTGAATGCTTTGCAAGATAAATGGTCCAACTCTGTCTCTGCTTGAATGATACACATTGAATAATTCATCCACAGAAGCAGAAAACACAATAATCTCCTACGGTGTTTTATGCCATTTCCTTTCAGCTGGGTATATCAATGATGTAACTTTAGCAGGGCTACCCCTTTGAGTTACTGTTAAAAATAGCATGTGCACCATACACTGATGAAATGCATCCACTCCAGGCAGTGAAGTAATGCAGTACGGCTGTTGCTCTTTTCCAGGAGATAAAAGAACAAATCAGAAAGAAAAGGAAACATTAACCTTCTAACTTAGAACTTTTTTGCACCCGAGAAATAAAATTAACTTTAATCAAAATCATTGTCTTGCATAATGACAACCTGGGATTTTCCAATGTAAAAGAGCAAAAGAATATGAAATGAGACATCTGACAAAGCATCTCAACAAAGCTAAAGATGACTATTTGTCTCTTTTCCTATTCTGACACACATTAACAGATCTACCACATGGAACAGAGCCACAATTCCTCCACTGAAGGAACACATCTGACAGTGCTACCACCAAATGCTTAAGAAAAGTGCAAGATACCCTGCTAAATACAGGATCAGGATAATACGACTCCTGAAAGTTCTGATTTGCAATATCCGCAATTCCAAAATGAGATTTTGTTCTCAAGTCATTGTTTAGTATCAACCCATGAACAACTCTAGAGACTTTCATTACCCAGTATAGCTGTCAAATCTCAACCTAGTCCTCAAAATATCAGCTCTCAACTGGTATTTTCATCAACAGATAGTTTTTCCAAAACTGCATTAAACAAAAAAAATCCAACTTTCTTTAAAGAACTCCAGTACAACTGAATTAACACAGAATTTACTGTTTTGATTGTTTTCACTTTATTCTTACTTCATTATGATTCTATCAGTAACAAATGAAATGTTAAGATCAGCATAACTAGATTTGAGCAGGTTTGGGTATATTTAACTTCTAATAAAGGAATATTTAAATACTTAAGCAAAACAAAGGTGAGGAGCTTCTCTCCATCTAAAAAAATGTGTTCAGAGAACCTTTCTGGCCACCTGTTAAAAAAATCCCAAACATCTGGACCTAAAGCCCAGTGTTTTTTTCCCAGGAAGCTATACAAACACTAAGTCAGCCCTGATGTGCAACAAGAATTAACCTAATTTCATGGATATATAAACAAGATTCTACAGTAAATCACTAGCAAAACCATATCTGGAACACATGAATTGCTAGCTCTTGTACAGTGATCCTCAAAGGTCCTGAGGCACCAACTCCTGAGTTTGAATCTGCGGTCTGAAAAACACCCACTGTTTTCTGACCTATGAATCCCAAGGCTGGCATCAGCTGGTAGTCAGAGTACAAGAGAACTCTGTTTAAAAAACACAGCCAATTTCCTCCCCTCTTAACTGCACGTCCTTTAGTTAAATTTATGAGCTACGATTTGCAAAGGGTCTCTCTCACTAGTGTAGAGTATTATTACATTAGTTGTTTCTTCTTTGCAGTCCATCTGTTCCTTATGTCAAATATTGAATGTGAGAAACCATGATCACTTCCATGGAAATAAAGTGTTGTCATTTACAAAATAAGGTCAATTTAGGATTAGAAAGAAGGGAAAGCAGAGTAGAGAAATATTTGCAGTAATAGCAAGGGAAGCAAAGAAAATTGCTAGAAAAGTAAACAGCTTTTTTGTGAAATGTTCTCATCTTTCCTCTCCACCCACCTCCTCGTTTTCAAATCAGACCAATATGTCATGTCAATGCTCTGTACTAAAGATAATGCATCTCCTCCTGCAACTTACTCCTCTACTTGAAACCAGAATTTATTGTTTCCAATTCCCAGTACTGCCAGCTTCTGTAATGTTATCTCAAGACCCACAGTATCTGGTCTCTTTTGCCTGCAGGAGTCTCAGATTCTTTTGAAGAGCATCTGCCTCCCATGTCTGCAGAGAAAAGCCACAATGATGACATCAAAAGATAAATAAGAAACTATCTTATTTACAGTTTCTAGATCTAGACTCATAATTTGTTAGGTATGAAGAATTTTCTAGCTTATATAAGCAAATAGCCATAAAAATTCCAGCTACTTGTTGCTAAAGTGGTTACATTTTTCAAAGCCTGTTATCCTCTGTAAGGCATCTTTTGGAGAAAAGAACTGATCTAAGCTTAAATGCAAATGAAGATGAGAAATCTATTTGGAAAACAGGGAGATTTAACAATGAACTGAAAAGAGGGGAAGAGCATCCACACCTACCAACTAACCAGCTACACTTCTTGAGCACTCTGTATGCAGCAAGAGAGCTGCTATTCAGACATGATTGTACTGGTGACAGTAAGCAAAAAAATGGTCTCAGATTATGGTTTTCAAGGTTGAAAGTGATTCATTACTATTTTTCTCCCTAAAGTGACAATTCTTTGTCCAATTTAGTTCCAGAAAAAAGTAAACTAAGATAGGATAAGCAAGCTATTTATTTCAAACTATTATTCTTCTTTTTAAGATGACAGTGGAACATGTAAGTTCAAGCAGACAAGGCCAGACATTAAACAGTGTTAAGTCTTAAAGAAACGCAACGAACAGCCAAGCCCTTCTGAACATTTCACACGTCCTATGCTCAGTCCTCAGAAGAGTCTGGTTCCAGTGAGCTATTTGCCATCAGGTTGCAGCTGGCATTGCCAGGAGACAAGAATCAGCAGTAATGTTCACCTTCACTTTCTCTTTAAGTCTTCCGTGATGCATTTTCCACCTTACAGTAAGTTTTGAAGTTCAAAATCCTCTCCCACCTCCAAGCTTTTATAAGAATATTCAGTGTAACTATAGGTTAAGTGTTAGTTCTAACATTTAGAGACAGGGCAAAGTTTTCACACTAATTCTTTTCTGACTCTGCTGAGTTTCAGAAAAATCCCTTCATCAAGCCATTACCTAAAGATTTAAGAAAAACCTGCTTTTGCCCATTTGCTGCAACTTTAATTAAAGCTGAAGTCTCTTATGTTGTTTCCATTACTAGCAAAAGGTCATGCTATTGCTTCCCTAGCTGTGGCTGGAATGGTCATTGATTTAATCTGCATAACTAATCAATGTTCCATAGTAGACATTTCCAGAGTTTCACGGACATGATTTGGCTGACAATTGCAAAACAAGAGTTCTTCTAGTGATATACATGCCCTATATCATAGGTGCTGCCTCCTCTAAGGAGTTATAGAAAAATGCAAATAGTATTAAATATTAGCCTAACATCTCCTCTTAGATACAGATAACTACACTGTTAGTATCTAAGATCAGGGATCTGTCTGAATAACACATATGGTAAGGTAACTCTTTGGCACTATTTAATTTACCAGCAAGCTACACTTGGAATTATTTCTCAAGTTAGCTGAATTTTATGTTCTTTATAAGCATTAGTATCTTCTAGCTTCCACTGAAAGGACTTGAGTGCCCAAGATCAAGTCCTTCATTGGCAAACTCTACTTTAGTAGAAGTTGGTCATCATCTGAACTTTAATAATTCAGTTATATTGCTCAGTACACAAATCCAGAACAAGTCTTTACACACCTTAAGAATAAATAAAAGCTAGATTGTTTGGAGAGAAGCAAAATAAAGCCTTATTTATTTCCCATGAACTTCTTGCATTTCTCCTTTTCTACAAGGACTATAGCCGCCTTCTGCCCTATTCCCTATGTCTACAGCAATACTATTTTTCTCATATCTACAATGTTCACATTAAGTTTTTTCAATTTTTCCATATATTCCCTGAAGATATGCACATAACTAGCTACCTTCACGCCCCAGGCATAGCCAACATTGCAAGAAACCCTCCTCTTGTGCATTGCATTAGCTTCTGCAGGATCCACATTCAGTCCAGCATCCCCAGTGACTGTCAACCATGCAAACATGCTGCCTCTAGGTCACCAAAAAAAAAGACACACACACAATGAGTGGTTGGGCAGTCAAAAAAGGGGAAAGGGCTGAACTATTCTTAACTCTCCTCTTGATAGGAGCATGGATAGGTATCTTCCATCCAGACACAACATTAAATAAAGCAACTCGTAACGCCTCTGTCACATTTCAAGGAACTTAGTCAGATTCAAAGGATAAAGTATAGTGATTTGATCACCATTTTCAGAAAAACAAGCAAAATACCAAAAAAAAAGATTAAAGAAAAAAATTCAGAAGATTCAAGATGACAGTGCCCTAAAAGTATGCTTGATATATGTGTTATTTTAGATGAATACACAAACAAGGCATACTGCATATATACACAGTTAGAGCTGCTTATAGGAAATCTGCATTACAGTGTCCTGTAACGCAAACTTAAACAAGAAACACTTAAATATAGACAGCATGACTTTCAAGTGAGGCACTCACTGCAGCTTGCAGCCAAGAGGTAGACCTTTTAGCCTTTTCATGTAACTGCTGTTGGTGCAACATAAAGGACTTCTCAGTGAATGAATCCATGCCATGAATTAGACTTTGGTAGGAAGTATCTTAAAGTGTTTGTGCAAGAGGGCAAAGACAATTATTGCACGGAATAAATGCATTAACCCTAGCTTTTAATTCAGTTAGTATGGGCAACAAAAGCAGCAAAAATGAGGCTACACTGGCTTTCATGCAAATTAGCCATATAAAAGACTGCATTTGATGTTAGCCTCACTGCTACTATTGGTGGTTAGATTAAACTCATCAGGGATGAATTATCCATGCTACACTTGCACTTTAATCTTTCCTGGGCTGAAGGGAGTTTAAAGGCTTCGTGTTTAGAGCAGTCTACTTTAAAAAATACACTTTTAAAATTACTTTTAAAAATTACAATTTTTAATCTTGAAGATTGCTGCAGTAAGTCAAATTTCCACCAAAAGTAACAGTTACAATTCTTCCTATAAAAATGATCCTTAAGTGTCTGGAACAGTCTAAAATAAATGTTAGATTACAGGGGTCTTCTTGTTCATACCTCAAAGCAGTTAGGAAAAAAACTTCAAAATCCCTCACACCAATTCAGAAGTAACACTTTCTTCCATGAATGAATGGGAACTGCAACTGGGCTGGTTAATGTTAAAGAATAGAGGCTTCTTATAAAGTGTGCTGGTGTCTCTATGCTCTTTACGGTGGACTTCTTAGGCTCCTCTCCCCTCTTCCCCCCCTTACATCTTGCCATTCCAATCCCAGATTCCTCCTGAAAAAACACTTATGTGGAAAGGGAAGCAACAGGGATGACAAACAGATACTTACTCCAATCTTGAGTACAAAAGTTAACAGGTTAATCCACAGCACTACCTAACATTGTATATTTGCCAGAGTCCAAGTGCAGCATTAGGAGTTTGTAATTCTAATCTCAGCCCTGAAACAGCTAAGGGGTGAGTTACTCAGCCTCTGGCTTTGATGGCATAAAATGGACATATACTCTTGCCTGCATGACAGCAGGTACAACTGCACAATCAGCAAAAACTTGAGATGAAATGTAATATTCTTTTAACTTTTAGAAAGGAAAAAAGCACCATAATTTCCTTTATTCCAAAGTGAAACCTCCAAACTTAGCTGAACTCCATCAACTATAGAAAACCAAGCCGCATGATTTATGCAGTACATAGGCTTCAAGAAGTTTCTTAATATACAATAGCCTCCAAGCAAAGGTGTGTGTGTGTGGGGGGGGGGACTATGCAGTATCAAAATATTTAAGTCCACTAATTCTCAGATTTGACTGCCAGAAGTAACTCTAAATACTTGATACTCAAAAAAATACTATATTGGAGACAGTAAGTCTGGAATTCAATGCCTTCTGTGTGATCTAAGATTTATCTGAAGTTTACTCCAGAGATAAGATGAACAAAAATACATACAAACAGCTGAAAAATTACATATAGTTGGTAAAGGGAGATTTTTTTCTGAAGGACTATAGGACAGGGCTTAAAGAAATATTTAGGCCAACCATGGTTGACCTAGTATTGTTGGAGAAGATGTATTTACTTAAAAACAGAATAATCCAGCTATACAATTCATGCAGAACACAAGGCACTGCCAAGTCTGGACCCCAAACCAAAAGCATTTCAGAGTTATCTTCCCCCTCCATGCACACCCTCCTCTCCCCATTCAGATTTGGTATCAAACATTTCTGGAGGAAAAACACTGTTGATTGCCATTAACTAAGAAAGCTCCTGCAATCTAGCTTCTTGTAGAAAAATGATGATACAAGGAAGTGGGAGGGGGAAAAAACAGTAAATAGAAGACCATATAAATACATTTTGCCTAAATAAAATAGAGTAGCAAAATAAGAACAGTTTAAATTTCTGCAATCTGTTTTAAGGAAACAACTTTATATTCCAAAGCTTGTTACATGTAACAATCTGCTTAACCTATCTGGAACTCGTTTTCCACCTGAGGTCAACAGGATTACTATGAGCAAGGATATACTTTACATCCTCATATTAATCCAATATTAAATCAATACATTAATGAGATGCATTTTCTCTAAAATTTGTTTTTCATCATGCCCATCAATTGTGGTTCCTTTTATCCTTTAAGTCATGCACATGTTTATTCCAGCCTGGGACACAGATTCTGCAAAGCCTCAACTTACAGGTGCAAAAATAGCAAACATTTAAATTAAGCAAGTTTTATGGTGCTCAAAAGTACTAAATGGAGTTCAGATTGTAGAATAAAGTATACTACATTCAGTTTACATCTAGAAGTTTTACTTTTCCCCCCTGCAAAAAGTAGTTTGTACTTATTAGATGCACGTGTTGCAAGAATTGTGATTCAGCTTCACACTATAAAGGATCAGATTGCACCAGTTGCTTCACTCGAAGTCAGACTGGCTTGGAGAAGACTGAGGTTCTGTGTGGTAACAGTGAAGGAAAAAATTTAAATGTACAGAAGGCAAGAATAGGGGAGTCTTGTCACCTCCTAGAAAATAAAGCCTATCCCATGGAGAAAACCAACTTCAGGACTGTTTACAGAAGAAAACAGTTGTAGCAACACCTGCAAAGCCTCATAACAGTAATGTGCATCTCAAACTATAACAAAACCTCCACTACAGAAAATTTAGAACAGGGCTGTAACAAATCAAAATTTTACTCTGTATTATAAAAAATAATATTGTCATATTTTGCAACTTATACCGCATTTATAATAAAGATTCTTTTGTTCTGTACTTCAACATCTGGTCTAGTATACTTTATTCCACTGTGCTTTTGGAAAATATGCTGTGGTCAATGACCATGTTTAATACATTGCTAAAAAATGTCATATGCAGACTAATAGTACTACTTGCCTGTAGTGTTATCCACCTACCAGCTGAATCATTCTCTTTGGAACATTACAATAAGAGTAATTAATAACATCTCTAGCATATGTGATATTCCTGTATCTTTTTAAGCTTTTTACAAAATAAGCTGAATTTTTTATTAAGATTTAACATAACTATACTCTTTTGAGAACTACCAGAGAAGCTCAGAATACCTCTACATCCACAAGCTTGTTACAAATTAGTTCTGTGAATGGAACTTCACTTGAGTCAGATGGCTCATTCTGGATCTTGGGGCATAGCAAATTTCCCCTAGCTACCAGCTCAGGATTGCCTGCAGAACAGAAGTTGCTAGCTAATACAATTTAGCTTTTTTAAAAAGGAAAACAAAAAACCAACAAACAAAAAAAAACTTGTGACCTCCTTTAATCACCTGCATCACTTGCTCCCGGGAAAAGGTTCTGCAGGTAGCTCTCCAGAAACTGTAGAATATTAAGCCTTTATCTTGAGATTGCAAACCGAGCAAAGATTGCCTGACACAGTTTTTCCAGGGGCTGTACCATAGTTCCCTTAACCTCAGAACACCTTGCTAATCTTAAGGCATGTAAAAAGCAGAGCAAAGAAAGAACAACAAAAGCTCGGCCCAATTCTGCCCCAACATGTAGTATGGGAAACATCCTGAAAGCAACAGGATATATGCAATAGTTAGGCAGTGACTGACAAAACAATACCTTCGAGGGAACGCATTCTGGAAAGAATCCACTTCAACCTTTCAAGTTTAAAGGGCTGAAAGTATGCAAAAAAATCTGCAAACCAAAGCGCATAGTAAGTAGTTTTTAACTTAACTTACATCAATGAAGGATAAAACCCCCATCTATCTGAAAAAAGGCATTAACCAGCAAATATTAAATAGAATGTCTGCAGGCTGTGTAAACTCTAAAATTAAGACAACAAGCCCTGGTGCCTTTATCAGGTTCCTCCAAGTAAGATTAGTCAGCACTGCGCTCCAAAATGGATACCTGCCTAAAAAAAGGACCAGCTCTGCACACTTGCACTGCCACTGAAATTATATGCCTATCAGGCAAACCGAATTACAAGCATAAAGTTTCATCTCTGACACTTTAATCAACCATTCAGGCATTGATACCTTCTGTAGTTATGCTTGTGCCATCTAATTCTTATAAAAAAGCTTAGGACAAGGAGGACAACACTATAGCACTTGACTCAGCCCAGTATGCAACAGATCCCCCAACCTTCATAAATTTCATTGCTGTGTTTGGCTCAATGTTAAAAACATAGTTAAAACCTTACTGCACTCTAGAAACAGTAAAAAAAAAAAAGGTGTAACAAAGATGTAGCATTACTGCTGGAATTTGAATCACATGCAACACAAGAATCTGTTCATATATGCCTCAGTTCTCCTTGACCAGTGATATCTGCCAACACCTTAAAATCTGTAAATAAACCTGCCTGCAGCTTACAAGTGTAACGTAACAAGTCCCTGTGAAGGGAAAAACTAATTTCCAAAGTTATCTCCAGTTAAAATATTCACCACAGCTGTGAGAATACATTTGAGTGATTCTAAGTTACTGATCATACAAATTACACATTTGTGAAAAGTACAATATATACTACTGCAAATTATGGCCAGACAACATCAGAGAACTACATCCTTACATGTCAATGTCATCCACATTTTTAATACACCAGCATAGCCTGAATCTTTGAACTTTATTTTACAAAAGAGAAGTTCAGATAAACACAGATACCTGCACAAGCTTACGTCTAGAGATATGGGATCTTCCTCATATCACAACTCCAAGATATGAAACAAATGTCTACTTTAAATGTATTAACTCCAAATAAAACAGACTCTCTATACAGAAGTGTCTATCTCGCCCTGCTTGACCAATGATGCATGCAGAAAAAGAACAGCTTTAGCTAAGACAATGATTGGCATACAGAAAAAAGTTAATTTTGCTAAATAATCATATGACTGTCAGTAACCACGAGATGGGGAGCTTAACCACAGCATCCCAGCTGGTCACTGCTCACAATAACTTGGGCTTTACAGCATGAATCGAGCACACCAATGCCTACCAATGTTCCTGCAGTTACCTGGGATGAAAGGAAAGGCTTATGTACTCTTCAAACTAATGTTCCTTTTTATGTATTTGCTTCCTAAGGCAAAAATGTAGCAATATCTATGCAGATAGAACAGTCTAATTATCCAGAAAATACACATTTCACAAGTCTCTAGATGAAGCATGTACAAATGTTTCCAGTTAATCACTTAATCATGCAAACAAGCACATACAAAGACTTCCAACACAGTTAAATATTCAGCAGTATATTCCACAACTTTTCCTGTCTATTTCTCCATCTAGAAATATGATGTATTTTATGCTAAAAGCTAGATTCAAAGGGTGGATTAGAGAGAAGACAGCCCCTGGTAACTTTCAGGTCCAAGTCTACTATAAGCCTATTGACTAACCATGTATAGAGTATGTTATGTCACTGAAATTTCTACAAAGCAAGATTAAAACCATTCAGTGGATTAATATGAACTTGGCCTGTAATCCAAACAAACACAAAGAATATTTTACCTTTAGTAATATGTCTCACTTGTATTTCAAATACAACCTTTCAACTGAGACAGTCCAGCTGTACTACTACTGTTGGGATGAGGATGAACTTCAGCAGCTCGCTCAGTTCTGACCACAAAAGAAATTCTGCCCTCAAGGTACCTGGAACAGAACTCACTAAAAAATACCATCATCACACTAACTACACCAGTCAAGCAATCCATCCACCCCCTATTCATGTGACTTTGAATTTCATATACTGTAAGATAAGTTAAGTTGCTGTATTCTTAGCAGAATCTGCTAAAATAAGAGACATGCCTGTTTGCTCAGAGAATTTTGAGGTCTGTAGAAGTGCAACGACAGCCCCAGGCTGGCAAATGATCTTCAGCTACACTCTCTAGCCTTAAGAGGAAGAACTCCCTACCATACAGATCTTCACAGAGTAAGGAGAATTCCAAAGCAATTTTTACTTCTGGTGAACCAGAAGGCAGAACATCAGTTAGTGAAAACTGCTGTGTTTTTCTACAGCTCCTTTTACCAACTATCACTAAGGCAATCTACAAATTAAAAAGCTACATTTTCTGAAAACTAAGCAGGTATTTTAGAAGGGAAAACAGATCAGAGAAAAACATAATAAATCTTCACAGTGTACCATGACTAATCCTGGCATATATTCAGGTACTGGAACAGCAATCACTGAGTACGAATGAAAAGTGTTGAACCCTGTCCTATTTTTATCAGATGAAAGCCACAAACCTAGCCATGCTTCTGCTTAGTATTGCATTTTCTTCTATCCTGATAGCTTTTACAGCTGGAGAAATAGCTACTTACAGCACTGCTCTGCTGTAAAAAAAATTATTGCTACTTACAGCTATTGGGATTATAGTTGGGTATGTCACGGAAAAGGAGGTCCAGTGGAGGCAAGCTAAGAACATTTCCTTGGGATGTTTAACCATTTCCAGTCTGTATCAATTCCTCTTTCACAAGCAGTGAAGTTGTGCTTTGAAATTACAGATCACAATTTAAGTGGTATTAAACTGTATTTGTTTGCAGATAGTTAAACTGAAACATAGTTATACAAGGTTATGCTGCAAACCAGTGGGCAGAGAAACAGAACTCCAAAGCCAGTTCCACAGCATCCTCTCCTCTAATTTATATGGTTAAATGACAACATTTTTAAAGTGGCATTCAAAGGCAAAAATACTAGTTCTCCTGATGTGATAGAATATTTCACCTGCATCACTGTGGCCATATAGCACTGTTTTTATTAACCCTGTGAAGAGTTCACAAAAGCCATTCTATACAAATAGCCGCTCACAGTTCAAGATCATTTTTTTTTTGTAATGATACACTGCATCCTGACCTGGCTAAAAACTGAACTTAATGACTTAAGTTGGTAAGTATGCATTTCATTTTCACATTCTAGGCTATGATTATGAATGGTAAAACATTTAGGTTAAAAAATGACCATAAGTGTTTAACATATTCAAAGAAACATTATATGAGGAAATCTTCATATAAAAAAAATAAAGACTTGCTTTGGATCAACAATCAATTTTGGGGGTTAGAAACACTGTGCATGTGTGCCAAAATGAAACTCTCCCCTATCCTCCATTCCTCCTCTTCCCTCAATTTCTCAGTTGCACATTCTTGGAAACCAAGAGAGAAGTGGAAGAGTGAGGAAACTTAGATGCTTTAACTGTCATCATCTCACCAAAACAGCAATACTCACTACAGTATGCTCTACACAAGATAATAAACTGCTACAATAAGAATGAGAGATTGAGTGTCGCCAAGAATCGATACTCATTCTTTGAGAAGATATTTGATCCAAGCTTAGTTAGTATTTAAACTCCAAAAATTTTCTTGCTTCTTTTCCCAACAGAATACTCACACTTATCCCTTGTTGAACATTTTTCATTGATATTTCACTGATAACAAAAACTTTCTACAAAAACCCTTCTATGATTGTCCTTGCTCAATCCAACCCAATAGTAAAGCGGCAAAATTCCAGTCTCCATTCATGATTAAAAACAGTGTTAATTGGTATAGACACTCTTTCTTTCCCCCACTGGAAGAATGTAAAAAGGGACACACCTTTGGAGTGTTTCCCCGAAGGTCTCTTGGGTAATGACTCTTCAATGGAATGTGTTGACGTATGTAGTACATTTTCCAAACTGTTACTGACGCTGTTTATGGGGGTCTCAGACCTTGGAGCGACCTGGAAAGAAGAACACAAAAAACAATATAGCACACTGAGATAATGCTAGAAAGTTGCACCTTCCTCCAGAGTAAAGACCACCACTTTGAAAGCAATTAGTAGACACACATGCTTCTTTTAAAACCAAGTGGTGTTGCTATTGATATTCCAGAAGTAACATTTCAGGGAAATTGTTCTAGTCAGCAGCTCCACACAAATCTAGATTAGCCAAGATAATCTATAAAGCCACTTAAAGCGTAATTCTTTTTTAAACAATAGTCTCACAGCAGTCAATTGTAGACATATTGCAAGACAGTTAACCTCTCCATACCATAGTTAACTTTCAAACAACAAAATTGGAAAAAAGGACTCTGGAAAAATAATATTTTAATGTTATGTCATCTACCTGTACAGATGTAAACTGAAGACGCTAAGAAGTACTTCTGCATGGAATGAATTCTAATATAGGGAAAAAAAGATCTTGTTTTTGCTATTTGAAAGCCTGCTTTCAAGATCATATTTCAATAAAAAATTACACCCTAAGAATTGCCCAAACAGTAGGCTGCATCATCAAAACAGATTTCATGGACTAATATGTACTTTCTAAACTGCACTTAGCATTAGAAACATATTTTCACCATTACTTAAAGCTACAGAAACAAGCATAAATCATAAGAAAAAGCAGAACTGGCTACTTTAGCTGCTGTCCACAAGAGCATTCACAATTATATAGCAACACAAAAAGATCTATTACTTGTAGTATAACATTCAATGCCTGCTTCATAAGCAAGGCAATTACTCTCTTGTTTTCTAGGTAATGAGAAGCAGAAGTGGATGAACAGTCACATTAGCAGTACAAACAGAAGGGTTTAAGTATCTGAAAGAGGAAAAAGCACTCTAAAGGGGTAGTTAAGACCAACAAAAGTGCCCACACTAACTAATGCATTACTTGAATTTCAATCACCACATTTGGAATTAACTGAAATCTCAGTATGTAGAGCTGTAACTATAACTTAACATGGATTTTAGCATTTCACAAATCTCAGAAGAAAATATTAGCTTGACATAACAGAAGAAGCTATCTTTTACTCACAGTAGCTAGTACTGGAGATTAGCATTTCCTGCAGCATACAAGGCTCACGCTGATTACTTGAGACAGTGCCATGAGGTGGAAGGACAATCTACACTTAAAACAATGCTTTCCTCATCATATCATTAAGCCTTACATATTGATACAAAGCAGCACAATGCAAGTTAAAAATAGTACCTTCCTACTCCTATGCAATTATCCATTGTAAACTTCATTTTAAGACTGACTTTTATATATTCATATACACATGGCTTAAGGCAATAGCACAGGTGAATGACTTAGCACACTTGCATTCATAAACAAGTTTATATGTGCAGATCAACCCAGAAAGATGAGTATCAGGAAAAAGCAGGATTACAAATACCTGTTGTCCTTTTCAGCACTGTTAGTCTACTATTTGAATAAAGTTTATTTGTATAAATCTTCCGTAAGAGTTTTTTTCAACAATAAGAACAATTTATTATCAAGCTTTCATTTAAAAGTTTAGCAATTAAACTTTAAGCTGGGGGGAGGGGGCAGCAGGGAAGGAAGGCAGGGATTAAATCTCCCTGCCAAAGACAGTCTTCACCAAAGAGCTTATTTCACACTGTCTTTCCTGGAGCTGAATAAACTCTCGCTCCAGTGGATTGCTGCTGAGAGGAAGTTCCAGAGGACTTAGCAATGACACCACCATCCTGCTGGCAAGGGAAGAACTTGGAACAACTAAGTAACAGAGAAAGCTAGAAAATTAGATCTAGGCGAGACTATGTTACCTTAAACCACCAGGTTCTGAGTATCTGGAACAATCAGCAAATATAAAATACTTGCACTAATACTGGAAGCTGAGTAAGACTAGAGCCACATGGTTTCAGAAACTCTCTAAATATCAAGCATTTGCTATTACAATATATGCCTATCTTTTATTCCCTGCTCTCTCCCCACCCCACTACTCTTACAATAAACATTGCATGCAATTTAAAATTTAGATTGTGTTTATACATAGCCTCCAATCATTTCCATAAAGATTTATGTATTTGCTAAAGATTAATTTAGCCCATATGCCTTGACGGACTGAGCTCCCATACTATCTGATTCCCTCTCACATCAGAGCAGAGCAGTTTCAGTTTGGCTTAAACAATCACAACGCTCTGATTACTTCCAAACGGAGCACTGCCCTTAGTGAGCTAAACGGTGTTATAACCAGTCTATGTCTGCCTTAAGTTTTTGTTCCAGATTTTAAATAACTTTTCCCAACAATTTAAGCATACCAACAGTGTAAAGGCTTGCATTTGTTTAGGAAAAATGAAGTTATAATAAAAAAGTCTTGCAAATCAAAGTTATTTCCAAATAAGTAACAACCACTTTTTAAATCAGAAGCTAAGTGAAACACACAGGAACAGTATCACATAAATGATGAACTGTAAAGATTACTGTTCTGAGAAGGTTCGAGAAACATTGATAAAAGCTTAAGAGATGCTCAGGAAGGACTTGATCAAGCTAATCTGTGGATAATTCAGCTTTGAGTTAACTCTAGAAGGAATGGCTCACCATATCTGAACACCAATGTCATCATCAGTTTGGACTCGGGGCAAAGTACTTAAAAAAAACAAAGTAGAGGACTTCTAATAACTAGGAACAGACTCTGCTCTAAACATCCATAATATACTTAGAGTACCATTAAGACCTTCTGTAAAGATGAGCTGAATCACTAGCCTCTAAACAACCAGGGCATTTCAATGAGATTCATATTTTCAGAAGCAGCAGTCAAATTGCTTTGGACCTTTTAGGATCTATAACAATAGATCTGTATCTCTGGAGAAAGCCAGGATGCCATTAAAGAGTAAGAATCTGCTGTTCAAGAACTGTTTTAAATGCCTGTTTTCTCAAGTGGCAAGAGCTGAAGGTAAAGGTGGATAAGACATGATTAAATATTCAGGCTACATTCCATAACAAACCACAGGACTGACATTTTATAAATGCAGAGGAACTCACAAATAATTCAGGGTTTAAGCGGTTAGAACATCAGACATGTGAATACAAGACTTTAGACTTCCAATGAAATTATTTTTGAGACTATCAGTATAACCAGTCCATGAAGACTGATCAAGTAAAACAGTAATCCGACCGAGATAAAGCAATAGAAAGAGTCTTCACTGTACCTAATCCTGTCTCTAATACTGCATTTTGTAGTGGGATAGGAAGAAAAACCATCTGCTGTACTTATCCAAGGTTTCATTAGATTATTCAAAAATTTTCTTATCAAAGTGGCCTGCAGGCTTATTCTGTGACTCTAGGAGATTCGACACTCAGAATAAATTGGCACAGAAGTAATTCTTAAAACCATTTTTACCCAACTTTAGTGTTGTGCCCACTTTCCCCACAGCAAAGCACCTGGCTCACTGATAAACTTCTGATTTTCCAGACCAAAAGCTAGCTTGTCTCTTCAATTTCAGGGTAAAGTAGCAGTCATTCTTATACTGAAAATAAAATCAGTTCATGCAGATACAATTTTGATAGTGTCTGAATTTTTGTATTTGTTCTACAATTTTGGATTTCTCACAGAAAACATTGTCCAAAGCCATTACAAGAACAGCTCAAAGAGTTGTAACGACTGGTCTAGGATTCTCACCAGTGCAGGGATGGCTGAAGTGAGTATGGGGAGTGGTAAATCTATGGAGCCAAATTCAGTAACTGTTGACTATGTTCCCCAGGGACAATGCCTAACAGTTGACCTACTGCATTCAAGTCTTTCATAAGAATAACAGGATTCATAAAAGTCAAACATAAGAATTTTACTAAAACAGCAATTATGTGTTCCTTTGAAGAACAACCAGAACACAGAAAACTGATGGTTTAATAGCAAAGTATTTGCTGACTTAGTTTGAAATGGAGCCAATACTAACAAATCAACATAGCCTACTAATATGTAACATGACTTATAATTTAAGAAAACAACACATATAGGATCTGAGGGAAGAACTTGCTCTCAAAATATTTCAACTGGGATAAAACTGGGTATAAAATTAGATCATACATTACACAAAAAAGTGAACAAAGTAAAAAAGCAAAGAAAGTAATTTAAATGAAGTACTACAGCAGCAACTAGGAGCCAAACACAGGAACACATCTTCAAATGATTATTCATGAAAAACTTCTCACAGGATATTCAGATTTCAAAAATGGCCTAGGAAATACCAGGAAAGCTTCTGCTAACACTTGCCTTGGAAGTCTCCTTTCAGAAGGGCTTTACATAGTCATATACTGACCCCCGTTTAAAGCTGATACAGGTAACTTATAAGGAAACCAGGGAACAGGAATACTCAAGTCTGGAAAGAAACAATCACCTCCATTCAATCCTGTTAGTTTCATATTAGTAAGTATTAATAGCAGCTTATTTTGAGGTTAACATCGAGGTCTTCAACACAGTGCAACACTGTTTGCAAAACTGCTGCAGCATAAGCCTGAAAGTGAGGATACAGTCCTGCAGGTTTAGGTGGATAAGATACTATTTCCCAATACAGGTAGGGGGCTCAGGCTCCCAAATCATTTGAAAAAGCTGAATTACTAACAGTCAGATGTCAGTCACTGATGCCTGAGACTGTTCAGTAGGCCAAGCCTGAGCCAGAAAGGAGAGCGAGCAGCACAAGGATTGACACCCTAAAGGTAGTGAGACTGCAAAGCCAGGAAAAACAGGACTGAGCAAGGTCTTCCTCTTGGTAGCAGCAAGCCATTAGATCTGCCAACTGCTTGTGAAACCATAGCCTCAGGCACCAGTTCTGCATTTACTTACATATGCAAGCACCTGACTGTACTCCTACAAGAACTAAAAATCAGAAGGACTACTCCTTTTGCAGATTTGGGGCCTTACTGATCTTCAACAAGGATGTTTAAGGAATGCTTATAAACACACTCAACTTTTCACATACTTAGCAAAGTTAACAATAGTGCTGAACGCTTGAATTTACATGTGTTTAGCTGTTTTGTTGCAGTGTTTACTTTGTCCTAGAAATCTGCAGTTCCAACAGTCAACATCTATGAAAAATGTGGCAAGCACCAGGTGCAATCAAGTTAGGAATGCTCATATTTCTATGCTACAAAGGGTCTGTGTACTGACAGGAAGTTGGTAAAAACAAAAAAACCCACAGCTTTGAATGCAAAAGAGTAAAAAGGTAATTCACAGTGAAAGGAGATAATAGATTGGATGGATGCTTTTGTCCTGTGAGACACTATTACTGGAATGAAATGAGGCATGCAGTACTTAAATACCACAAGATAATCACACACCTGCTACAAGGCTATATTATAAATTTGGTAGACCAGACAGACCAAAAAAGCCTAAATTGTATGTAACAGATCAAGTCAATTCCACTAAAAATGCTTCACCTAAATAAGAATTATGAATACTTTAATATTAGGAATGTAAACCTACAGTACAGTAACTGGACTTTAATTTCATTATGCTATGTGTCTGAATGTCTTTAAAGACAAATAGTCAAAAAGGAGCATTTTAAGACACCTGGCAACTGTAGTTCAGAGATGTGCACTCACCCTTCATGCAAAACAAATGAAAATGCATTGTGCAAAGATAAGATTCAGAGCTCAACATTAGCTAGTGCAATGTTTGTTGCTGTCATTAGACAATCTCCAATAGCTAACTATATGAGATTGCCAGACGGGCAGAACATGTGGGATTTTCTTCTGAAAAGATGCATTGAGAGTTAAAGTCTGAAATCTAAGGGGAAAACTCTTTGTAAAAGGCAACTGAAAAAGTATTAATACAATAAGCAACATGCCAGCAACCCGTTTCGTCTATGGGATCTTCCACAGTTTATGATAGTTTACTGCTGGACAGGATGCAAGTGTAACCAGTTCACTCGTGCTCTGCTAATTCAAGGCTCTTATTCTAAACTTCTGGTGCTTCAAGCCTACTTCAAAAACGAAATACAAGAAAGCATATTTTTTTCTTTCAAAGTAAAAGATAGATCAAATTTGAATCTTACAAATCAATCATTAAACACCTCAAAATAAAGCAGGCACACAGCTGTTTACAGCTAGGACCCTGAGAGAGAGACCACCCTACATTCCCAGAACAGATGTACACATCCCTGATTCTTCACCTGTATGTTACTAAAAACTGAAAGCATAGACCAGAGCAGGGGCAAAAAGTATCTTAAACTTGCCAAAAGAATTCAAAGTGTAACAGGGCTCTATCTGCTATAGAAGTCTTTTAATCATAGAATCAGCAAGGTCGGAAGGGACCTCTGGAGATCATCTAGTCCAACCTCCCTGCTCAGCAGGGTCACCTAGAGCACGTTAGACAGGGTTGCATCCAGGTGGGCCTTGAATATCTCCAGAGAAGGAGACTCCACAGCCTCTCTGGGCAACCTGTGCCAGTGCTCTGTCACTCTCACAGGGAAGAAATTCCCCCTCACGTTCAGGCAAAACTTCCTGTGCTTCAATTTCTGCCCATTGCCTCTTGTCCTGTCACACGGCACAACTGAAAAGAGTTTGTCCCTGTCTGCCTGACATCCTCCCTTACATCTGCTTTTAAAATGTTACTATTTGGTTGACTTCAGAGCTATTGTACTTATGTTGCCAGTATATAGGTCAGAAATTGCCACAACATGGGCCATATACAGGTTTGGGAGGTGAAAGCATAATCACAAAAGGCAATTCTAAAATATGCTGAAGTATAATCCAAGCAACCAGAAAACTATACAGAAAACTATATCCTTCCCTGGTACAGCGTTTCACGGCCACTCCAGTCTCTTCAGCAACAATTTACAAATTAAGAAGGCTGATGGGAGTAATTTGACAAGTCACAAACTCACTGAATCATATCATTTCTCTCTTCCTTCCTCTCCCCTCAGTATCCACTTAAATAGAGTGCAACTAAACTACTTACAGTGGAAAAATAAGACAGTGGAAAATAATTCATAATATACATGAAAAATATTCACTGTTACTATTTACCACCATGACATGGCAGGTCTTTAATTAAAATTAAGATCTCACGCTTAAGTAATTGATCCTATTATTTCTGGATCACTTCAGCTTGCTACAAAAATACTGCAACCCTATACCAATCAGCACAACTGTTAAAAAGTTTATCCCCTCAAATGCTTTTTCTTGGTTAACGATAGCAATGGGACTAGAGAAATGAATTATATTTTAGCACAAGGCAAGAGCAAGGAAATTAGAGGTTTGCTTGGTATAAAACTCATTCATGAGAAATACAGATCTGGACCATATCAACATCTCTTTGCTAGATTTAATACTCTTTTCTACTCTGAATAGGGAGAACAGTTTCAATTCAACTTGTTGCCTCCAATTCTTTTACCAGAGAGCAAAATCAAATTCTCCTATTTTAAAGGAGACAATGGATCTCACTGACACTCAAATTAGATCCAGCATTTCCACAATAAAATTGTCTTCACAGAAAGTTTACCTATATTACTGGGAATAACATATCTATTTCCTTTGTTTTAAGGGGGGAAATATCCTCAAAAGCAAATACTAAAATACACACTACAGCATATAAATATAGATGACTGCACATGCCTTTTTACTAGTGCACATTTAAGAGAAGTATTACAAGTACTGCAGCCCTAAGCCCATAGAAGAACCAGAATATCCTGTCAGAAAAGGCAGTGCCTGTATCTATTTTTCAGCTAAAGGATCACAGGATCTCAGTTTAAGTAATTCAAATCATTTTTAAGAACAAACTCCTAACCAAATGGTTAAATACTTCCCAACAAGGATGCCTGCTGTACAAAATGTTTCAAGTTACATGCTGGAATGCTTGTTAGGTGTGGTTACCTACTGCTAGCTCTGCTTTGAGCTACACACAGCTTGCACATTGATTAAATCAGTTTATAGTCTGGTACAGTTCAAAATGTACACCCTACAATAAGTGCTTTTACTCCAGAACATAGGAGGTCTACTTCAGTTTTGCTTAATTGACAATTACTAGGTAATGAGTGAAAAAGCGCTAGAGTAAATTAAAAAGTAAGGAAGTAGAACACACTCCTAAGACAAAACTTCATTCAGCCTGTGCAAAAATTGGGAAAACAGTTCACGGAAAAAAGAGCATCATTATTAGCTCAACAGAAAGTTTTTTGGCTGTTCTGTCCCTGATGTTTGGATGTACAGTCTATTTTCCAAGCAAACTAATTCAAGTTCTTAAAATCAAGTTTATCATGTAACTGTATATGATTAGGCAAATTGAATTTAGCAGTAATACTGTTAATACAAGAGATCATTATCCTTTTTGACAATTCCCTTACACATTAAACTCATACTTGTGAAAATTTTACATGTTCAAGGCCAAACCATTTTATCTGAGTCAGTCAAAATAAGAATATCAGCAAAATTATAGTCAGAACTAGAAGCCTCAGATTTCTAAATTGGAATGTCAATAGGTATGTGTAATCCATGTGGTCTCCAGTATGTAGAATACTCAAAGGACATACAAGAATAGGCGTATGCCACCAACTGGAAGCTAGAAGACCTACTCCTAGCTCCTGAGGTTGAGTTTCATGTGTTTTTAAAAATAAGATCACTCCTCATATAGCAACAACTTCTCTTGTTCCTGGATGGATCTACTGGTATCAGTGAACAAACAATTGCCAATAACATGGTAAGCTTCTACAGCAACAAAATATATGTTGATTAGGAGGCTAAAAATTTATTCTGCCCCTGCAAAGCTAGCATAAAAACCATACAGGCACGTGGCATGCATCATTTAATAGCTAAATCACATCCTCTGTGAGGACTGCAAGGACCTACCAAGTAATACTTTTGTTTGCAGCTCATTACTCCATAAATTAAAAAAAATCTGTGCAAACACTTCTGAGGAGTAATTTCAATCATCTGAACCAAATAGTGCAGAAAAAACAGCACTGAAGGTATTTGAAATGGACTCCTCATAACATCAGCTCCACGTGGCTCCTGATAGTCTTTAGCAGTTATTTCTAAATTTTAGATGAGCCTATGGAATTAGCACGGGTGAAAAATAGCATCTTATGCTATAAGCCTGAAATAAACATTGATGCAGAATTTGGAAGCTGACTGGGCAAGAGCCCTTGTTCCCATTCACAAGATATCAACCTGAAAACAGCCACAACTACAGTGTCACTGACTTACTTCTCAGTTCCAAACTATAGTCAGATCTTCTATTTATTACCCTGCTTCTACAGATTAGGCCACAACCATATCATTGCAGTAAACTCCACTGAAGTCAGCAAGAACTCCTATCACAAGTCAGTTAGCAGAGCAGGTGATAACAAGCCAAAACATTATCTTACTTCACTGCTTTTGTGGAACGATCTTAAAGAGTAGATGAAACAGCTCTAAGAAATACAAAGCAACAGAATCATGAATAACTTCTCTGGTCCAGGGTAGGTCTTCGGTGTTACTGATACTAGACTTCTTGACAGGAAACACTAGCACATGCAGAGATTCATATGACTAGATGAGTTCCAGTATTCAATAGGTGCAGGTTAGCTTGGGCATCTTTTATGTCATTATATAAAATACAGACACAAACTTAAAAGCTTCTGTATAGACAGCATCACTACAGCCCCAAAAACATATTTTATATATATATATATATATATATATATATATATATATAAAAACTTTACACTTTCATCCATAGTTAAAGACCTATCATCACAAGATGAACATAACAGAAGTCTGAATGGGTGGCTCAGGATGTTGGGAGAGGTATCTGTTTTGAGATGCATTTCCCTCCCGATTTCAGCAGTGGCAATTTGCATATCAAAGCACCTAGTCACGTACATGCATAGCAGGAAGCATTTGGCTACTGGTTTTCATGTGTACCCCCTCCCCCTCGTATCTAGCTTCACCTCCTCTACAATATGAGAGCAGCAGCTTGCAATTCTAAACATCACACTATACACAAGGCACAGAAAAAAGCTTTCAGGATGCTGGGTTCTAAGCATTAATGAGAACACCATTCTCAGACTCCTTTGTGGCAAAGGTAGTAACAGACAGCTGAATAAAGTCATCTTAAGAGGCAAAAATGGCTTGAAAACTGTCGGCTGGATCATTTTCAGTTAAAAAATAACCTATTTGTTACGGTTAATCCCAGGAACAAAAGTTTTAAATGGCAATGTGTATCTCGGCTTCATTTGAGGACAATTTGCACTATTCCAATTTTTATAAACCATAAAAACCTTATTAAATCTTATGTCTACAAGTAAAAAAGTTTGAAGAATCCACAACTCAGTCATGCAAGCATTCCTGTCATTCAAAAGCATTAAAAAAATACAGAAAAAGAGGCAGAAATAATCATCTTTATAGAGACTGAAGCAGTAGTTTGTTTTGGGGAGGGTAGTTTTCCCTACTTCAGAAAAAAACTTAATTGTGTCCTAACATATAGAAACCATGAATCTAATAATTACTGACATACTTGAAACTAGCCACAGCTATCTTCTCCTGGGTAGTTCTGATTCACATAGTCCAAGAATTACCTCAAAATGCAAAACTTAAAGCAAAAAGTTATGCAAGCTGCTGGGTACCTTCCTGTAGTCAGCAAACGCAGTAGGCAGTAAAAGGCAATGGCAAAAATTAGTTTGTATCACTAACCAACTTTAAAGTCCTTTGCATCCCCTAAAGCAATCTGAGGAATCATGTAATTCTTGTAGTAATTTTGTATCAATTGTTCACACTGTTGACTATTATACAGCAAAATCTCTCCAAAAGAAATAGTGTAAGTTTTGAAACTCAAGTTTGGGAGAAAGCAAGAGGATTGCAAACTCCAACCCTTCGGAAAAAAAATCGCTAACATGAAAGTTGGGCCACATTTTAATAGGATTGACAAGCAGAAGGAGCACAGAGATATTTGTCCCTGCAAAGCAAATCAGACACCTGACTATTTTTTTTCATCTCTGAATAAATATGTTAAATGTGAACTGTAAGGAATTTTAACATGTCCCAAGTTATATAGAAAAACCAAGTGATCATGCAAGTGTTAACCCCATTCCCACACCCAGCACAAGGGAAACACTGAAGGATAACTACCTTTGTTTACAACAAGCTCTCCATTTGCATGTCATTACACATCCACTCCATTCTAGCTTCTCAGAGTTTCTCAGGACCTCAAATGGTGACCATCTCTCCAGCTCATTTCCAGAAGATGAGCTCAAAGAATGCTTGAAAATTTAGGTGCAGCATTCATGCAATTTAACACAGAGTGCTGACTTCAAGTACCAGCTCAGTATAGCTCAAGCTGTAGTAAAGCAGCAAGAGCGATGAGAAAGTGCTGGCTTTGGGGAAGAAATTCTCCTCCAATTTCCGAAGACAGCTAAGAGCACAGAACTTTTGGCAGGCAGCAGCCCAATGCAGCTCACGTTCTCTGGACATCTGCATTGGTTTTTCTAGGTGATGTTACAACACAAGTATTGTCACAACATAACTTGGTAACATCACAAGATCTAAATCCACAGTATTGGAATTTATTTGCACATATTTAAACAAGGCTGAATGGAGCAAGACATTGTTTTTTCCATTTGCTTCATCCAATCCTTGTTTTAAGCCAACTTCTTATTCTAAAAGTAGCAAAATTAGCCAGCTGTCAGCATCTAAACGGTTTAATAATTTTAAAAACAGAAAATTTGCATCTGTTCACAAACAAAATGCAAATTCAAAAGATAAAATAAAATAACACTTTTTTCCTTCCCTTGCCACTAATGTGTACTTAGCTATCAGTATTCTTCAAAGCCAATTTCTAAGAAAACTGTAAGTCTTTTTTTTTTCTTAAAGATAGCCCTTCAATGTGTTCAGAAGAAAAATAACAATGATCAAGTGACTGTACTGTACAATTTACTGCTGGCAGAAAAAAAATGGAAGAATGGATTCTCCATCCATCTTAGAATGACTTAAATAGTGCCAGACTTTTTCAGCTACGTAAAACATGTGCACTGTTTGTGAGGCTATGAAAGTATGCTCTAAAAGGTATTCATCTCTGGGTAATTACCTTCTTTGCTACTTATTTTGTGAAAACTCATGAATGATTTACAATCTTTCCTTTCAAAGGTCAGGGTCCATACATCTTTCGTGTAAGGAAAGTTACAAGTAGTTAAGTATCTGTTAGGAAGCGCCTTCTGTTGTTATATTATACATCTACTTTCAAGTATTCTTTCCATCTATCCTTTTTTCCACATAGAGATTTAAATTTAAGAAAGAGCCTTCCCTGGAGTCTGTTTTTCCTTTCGAAATAAAATGCCAGGAACAAGCAGGGTTTAAAGGCATAGCAAGGAAAGATGGAAAGAGAATAAGCTTAGTAATACTCAACCAAATTTTAAAATTAAAGCAGCTGTCCAAAGAAACAAAATTTTAAGTAGACATATATTTAAGGGAAGACTAAGCTTCTGACTTCTGCCTCAGTTAGATTTAATGCTTACCTTCAATGGAATCTCTTCTGAGCCCGCAGCAACAGCTTTATTTAGGATACTATTCCAATATAGGGTTGTTCTTAGCTTTTAGATATACACCATCTTTCCCAACAGAAGATGGGTAACATCCCTTCACGGAAATTTGCTGACTGAGTCAGTGCATCCTAAAAAAATACCGCCTGTCAACTGATCAAGTGATAAATCCACTTAGTTGGTACTTATTTTGAAGTTTAAAGCTAGTTAAATTCAGTCAAGGCAATGATTTAACTCCATAATTTGCAGCAGCCTAAGAGCACTTAAACAGTCAGTAACACATCTCATTACTAACAGCACATCTTAAAATGTTACTGTCTAGCTTAACTGCTTGCAGTAGAATGAACAAACTACAAGTTAATGATGGTGAACCAATGGCACCAAGGTCAATATCAGACACATTCAGGACGGAGAGCCATAAACATTTCTTTAAATTAAGTTTAGGATCAGAAACTGACAACCTTTGCCATCATATTTGTCTAAACAGGACCCAGACTCACCAAGATGGTCTTTGCCACTGGACAGCTACTTCCAAAGCTGATCCTCTCTTCCGACTTCTTCCAAGGAAAGACTTTTAAATGGGTGCTTACTCCCATTTCTAGAAATGTTACATGCTTGCTTCCCCTACTAAATCACTAGTCTGCCATGCAACTAGTAAAACAGCCCCCTCAGCAGAAGTGTAACCAGGAACAAATCAGTTAAGGATTATACTGCTGCCTGTTGATCACCTTGGGAACACCCTCTCATTAAACGGCATGAGTCCTCGAAAACTCTGCCCATCCCCTCTTTTCACCCCCAGTTCACCAAACCCATCGACCAAGCAACTGATCTCCACCAGACTCTTAGGCTGCCATCTACTACCAGAAGGCTGCTGCTAAAGGCAAGAAGAAAGGTTTAAAACAGCAGTGAAGGCAGCGGGCAGCAAGTGCCCCGCAGCAGTGCGGGTACCCACCTTGTGGCACCCGGGGTAGGTTGCCATGGTGTTGAGGGTGGAGGTGCCGGGGTTCTTGCTGGAGCTGGCCATGATGTTCTGGATTTGGGTAAGCTCTTGCCTCAGCACCTGCTTCTGGTGGAAGCTGAACGCAGGGTGGTTGGATGCCATGGTGAAGAGCAGGAGGAACTCATCCCCCGTGCGGCCCTCGTTGAGCTGCAGCCCGTAGTTGTTGATGACGGAATCGATGTGAGTGAGGGTGCGGAAGAGGACCCCGGCCGCCTCCCGGTGCGCCGAGCCCAGCAGGGCCAGCGACACCAGAAGTTTGCTGCGCACCACCTCGTCCGTCAGGTTGGTGAGGCTGCCCAGGTCGGCGGGGTTGTTGGCCTTGATCTCCGAGTCGCGCAGGGAGTGGTAGTCCTTGCGGGCCAGGTCCTCCAGGCAGGCGCCCAGGAAGCGCAGCTCCAGCGGGATGCAGAGGTCCAGGAGGCCGCAGAGGAACTCCACGCGCTGCGGCGAGGGCAGCTCGGAGAACCAGCGGTACACGCCGTCCCGCTGCAGCCGCGGGCACCGCTTCTCCACCATGGCGCCGCGCCGGCCCGCGGGGCCGCCGGGCCGCGCCGAGCACGCCCGGGGGGCGGCGGCCGGCGGAGCCCCGCGGGGGTCCCGCCAGGCCAGCGCCCCGGCGCCGCCCAGAGAGCCCCCTCCGCGCTCCCGGCCGGCGGCGGCGAGGGCGGCCGCCGCCGGAGCAGGCCCGAGCGCCGAGGCGCGGCCTGGCCGCGGGGTCCCCGCCCGGCAGGGCCCGGCGGACGGAGGGCGGCGCGGCTGCCCCGAGCAGGCCTCTGCGCTCCCGCGTCCTCCCTCACGGCGCGGCTCCTCGCCTCAGCCGCCCGCCGCCGCCATCCTCCGCGCAAGCCCGTCCCGCCCCGCGGCCGCCGCCGCCGCCACTACCGCGGGAAGTAATCCCTCGCTGGGAGGCAGGCGGAGGCAGACGGCGCCGCGCGCGTACCGCGAGCCGCGGCGGAGGGATCCCGCGGTGAGAAGTCCCAGCCGGGAGAGCAGAGCAGAGCAGCGGGGCGGGGGGCAGGGAGGGAGACGGAGAGAGAGAGAGCGCGCGAGCGCCTTCACTCCCGGCCTGACCCCGCGCCGGGCCCCGCCCATCGCCCCGCCGATTGGCCCAGCCCTCCCGAGCGGTCTGCTCGCGCCTCGCGATTGGCTCCTCCTCCACTCAGCCCCGCCGCCCTCTTCGGCGCGTAGAAGAGTGGCGTCGGCTGGGCTTTTAACGCCTTGTAGCTCCTCCCCCCCCGGGAGCTGATTGGCCGCGTGGTCCTTTAAATAGGAGAGGGGCGGGCGCCGCCGCCTTTTGTGTGTGCGCTTGTGTGTGGCGCGGCCGTTGGCGGTGGCCGCGCCAGGCCTGTGAGGGTCGTCGTGCTGCGCGGGGGCCCACCCTCGGCCCGGTCCTGCTCCTCTGGGCTGCCCCGGGAGAGGCGAGGTGGAGCTGATGGCTCTCTTTTTGCCTGTCCTCACAGCCCAGGTGCAACGGCAGCCCTGAGTGTCCGTAACTGAGCCTGAGAGGACCACCATGTCCTTAATTCCTCCTCTCTCTTTCCCTCTCCTGGCTGCCTCTAAGTCATCTTTGGCCTTCACCTTCTTTCACAGTAGAGGCATTTACACTGCCCATTGATGCTAAGAAGCGTCTCTGTTTTTCATTTATCTCCAATACGCTGCAGTACATGATGACTCTTTCTTCCTTGTTCTCTGAGGCTTCCTAGGTTCAGCCTTGAGACCGAAAGAGATAAAAGGACAGGGAACAGCTACAGCACCTCATTTCCCTGTTTTTTTTTTTTTTTTTTTTTTTTTTTTAAACGAAGCACAGGGGGTTGAGGGTGGCGCAGAGAGCCGTAGTATGGCATGAGCTGAGAGATGTATGATGCCAGCATCCAAATAAAGCTTTTGGCACCAGTGTTAGCCTGAACAGTCCTCCTACCAAACCAAGCAGCTCTCTGCTGTCAAAGCCAAGTTGGCATTTGACTTTAGATAGTCTCCAAGTGCAATATGGGAACACCATAAAAACCTCTTTAAACAGCATTTCCCCCGCCTATATTCCCCCAGTTTTATTCTAAACTGAGATTTAGGCTACCAGCAGTTTAAATGTGTGCATTGTAGATTTGGAAGCAGCATTACTGTCCTCAGTGCTGGATTTGCCTGCAGGTTGCATGGGTGGTGTCCAGCAACCAGGAGGCAGATGTGATTTCTTTTCATACATTTTTTCCTGTGATTTAGTTGTGTGTTTGTGGTAGCCCAGTAGCCAGGCTACGTATCAGTTAGATAAATGATGTGGGTGGAGAACTTTTAAGTGGAGCAAGCCAGGAGCAAGGTTTTTATTTGTGACCCCAGGCAGAAGGATGGTTCCAGCCTTGATTTTTATAGATTTTAATCTTCCTGGAGGAGGCACCTTGTCTTTCCTTTATGCAGAAGCAAGCGAGTGCAACACTGTTGCAACACAGATAAAACAGATAATGTTCGTATTTTTATAGCACAATTTCATTGTGTCTTAAATTCATAATCTGGGAACTTTATGGAGTGCACATGATGCCCAAATATGGACCGCTTTCTTTTACATGAGCTGTGTGCACACTTGTGTTTGTATTGTATGAGAGAAAAAGGCTTATTCCTTTGGGTGACGGTTATTGGAAATCTCATTATACACCTTGCTAAGATGAATTGCTGCAACGCAGAATTCCAAATACTGGCATTACATCCTTTTTAAAAAAATTTCCCTCCAGAGTATCACAGTCTAAAAAATGCATTCATTGAAATCATACTGAAATGCAAGAGAAAGCCATCCAAGGAAGCTTGCTGGGATTACATAATGTCATATATTGTAAAGCCACACAGCTCTGCTTCTGTAAGGATGGCTCTGTTAGGCTTCTTCATTGCAGACTGCCACTGTGAGAGGGTCCTTGAAAATCCCATAGCCTCTCTCTGTGCTCTCTGTGTAGTGATCCATCATGCACTTCCTTTTCCTGCCATGCCCAGCATTGTCCATTGGAGGAAGGGATCTGTGGAAAACAAAGGAAGTGCTCAGTCCCTTAGGAAAGGTTTGCACTGAACTGAAGCACAAGCAAGGCAGTAGGCATAAGGATTCTGAGTCCTTGGGTGGCCTTTCTGCTTACACTGGTATCTTTATCCCAGCATAGATCCATCCTCAAAACGCCACACCGTGCTCAGTCAAACTCACGTATCTGATTGCCTGATCTGTAGCAAGTTGAAGGCTTAATCTTTTTTGCCTGGGAAGCTGGCCTAAGCCTGTGCCTGAGTGCAAATCTGTGAATTTTGCTGTTAAGGAGTGAGTCTGTGATTTACAGCTAGCGCAGAAGTTGTCTGTCTTAGATGCCAGACAGTAAGGCAAGTTCTAATCTAAAGTGTATAGCAACTGGGAGCCTTTTCTCTGCTTAGAAGGGCTTTTGGATGAAGCCCTAGGAAACCAAAAAGAGAGTGACACATAATTCTGTCACAAGCCACCAAGAATTCCTGGCTAGCCAGTGGGCAAAGCAAGGAACCACCCTGAACAAAATAAATCAACTTTATAAGAGCTCATGTTACAACTTGCTCAAGACGACAGGTTGTAACTGAAGGTCATTCTGGGGAGCAACTGGTGACTCTGTACAGCCGTGTTCCCTAAAAGAGCATGGTTCTCCAGATACCAAATCTGCCCCATTTGTTTATTTGTGTTATTTTATCCCTAGATCATCCTATTCCCTGCGTCTTTTCTCTTGGTGTAAATTCTCCTGATAGTGTTTGTGCATATTTGGGACAAACAGCTGGAGAAGATCCCTTGTTAGAGTTATCAGTAAACAATAACTGAGAGTCTGGTTATTTTTCTCTCTCCATATTTTCAACACATGCAGAAGCTATTATATACTGAATGTCTCAATCATGCTAGAAGAGAGTCAACACCATATACATCTAGCTTTGTTCTCACCTGCTAGCTTAAGAATCTGAATTACAATCTGAAAAACTGTACTCGTTTTTTCTGGATCCTATTTAAGCAAGGAGCCTGACTGAAGCGCTTTTTTTCTTTAAACAGTATGTCAGAGCAAACCTAGCCAAATCCACCAATTTCTTCTTCATGTGAACTCAACTCAATGCAATACTGCTATGAAGGCTGGAATGCCCACAAATGTGTAAAAATTAACTGAAATAATTCAATGTGAGATGGGTAACTGAGACCTGTGTAAAAGCAGAACTACTTCACTTTTTTTTCTATCTACAGAGTCAGTAGGAAATGAGAATCTGTACCCATTGACACAGGAAAGCTTTGGTTAGGAGGCTGCTGGTTAAAAGGCCTTTTGAGTTACACAGCTCTATCATCCTGTCCAGTGCTCCCAGCACACAGGACTCTTCTGCAGAGGACCTTTCCAGACCTTTCATGTATTGACTTTCAGAGGTTCTCAGGCTCTTTCGGGAGGCTGTTTAACAGTTGTCATTAAACGTGCAGATATTTCTTCACGTTTGGCATTTTTCGACCTCTCAAATGTGATTTAATAATAGCAGTTCTGCCTGAAATTCAACCTGGAAATTCTAAGTCTTCTGCCAAAATAACTGGCAAAGCCGTAGACAAAGCTGCTGCTTTCTCCATGTCCCTGAGTGTTAGTTAGCTGTGGTGGATTCCCTGCCCTCACATGGCTTCCACCCAAAGCCAACTCTTCTCTCTTTCAAGACTGAATGCTGTTGCAGACAATGTGCTAAGAAAAAACGTTCCTATGTATATGTAAAGGAAACCTGTCAGACCAACACTGTAGGGAGAGGTGCTGTGTGGTTATGAGTAGGATCCCTGTGGCCCAACTTCTACCTTGAAAACTAAACTTTCACCCTGCTGGCTCCTTTCGTGTTGCTCAGCGGAGTCCCCACCACCCACGCCTTGCCTTTGCTCTGTCCCACCTCTCCCAACATTTCCACTGCCGACCATCCTGCAGCTCCCTCCATGTGCCCGCTTGCAGTTGCCCTTCCTGGCTGCTCTCCTCTAAAAGGTTGTTCCCCGTTGCCAAATAAAACTGCCCACTTCTGGCCAGCCCTGTGCTTTGGTGAAGTCCTCTGATCCTGATGCTCCACCCGAAACTCCCCCTTCTTTCCTGCTCAGCCACGGTGAGTGACAGTAGTAACAGCCTTGCGTGCTCTCTGTGCTGTTACAAGTAAAAGGAAGATAAATACTGCTATTGCATGTTCACTCCAGTACTAGTGTGCATGCTCGTTATTTCCTGTAAGGTTTCTCACAGATGCTGGACTGGAGCTCTTGGTTTTGAAAAAATAAACAAACCAGCAGCTTTGAAGCACATAGAAAAATACCACGTGGGCTTTGCAAAAAGGAAAAAAAAAGAGAAAAAGAAAAAGAAGGAAATCTAGGCCTGGTGTTGGGCCTGCAGCATCCCTTGCAATGTGCCTTTCAACTAAAGAAACAAATCCATTTGATTCGGCTAGGGCCTGGTGGAAGGTGTCCTTACCTGTGACCAGCAAAAGCAAGGTGAACTAACAGGCTCAGCCTCCAAAAGCTGGCAGCGATGTGTCGGGGTGTGCGTTTGTGCGTGTGTGTGTGCGTGTGTGTGCGCGCGTGTCACTGCCCTCTGCCGGATAGACTCTGGCAGACACATGCATGGCTTTACATTGAGATTTCTCTCTCTGTTTTCTCCTGCTAAAGGCATCACGGATAGCCTTGCCTCTCACCAAGAAAAGGTACGCCCTCGATCACTGCACTGTCTCATCTGTCACCTTTTAAAATTCAAACTGAGAGTCCACTGCAAAAGAAACATCCCTTGTTTTCCATGACTTCTATTGCCCTTACTCGAGCCTTCCCCTCCCTCTCCCTGCTCTGCATGCCTGGAAAACACTTCCTTCAGGCAAGGCACTGATGTGGGAGCCTTCACTGAAGCTACTGCCGCTGGGGACAGCCTCCCAGCTCCTCAGCGTCCCAGTTGCAGGACAGCGAATTCCTCTCGACTCCTGCTCTGAGTCTGGGCTAGCACGGCTGTTTGCTGCACCGGGGTTGAGGCTGCCAGAGCCGAGAGAGGGGCAGCCTGTGCCCATGTGCAAGGTGCACGGCCGGTGGCTTGGGCAGCACGGAGGGGTGTGCAGCTCCCCAGGGTAAACCCCAGCCCTCCTCTCTGCAGACTGATTCCAGCTCTCCCCATCTTAGATTACACAATGTTAATTTACTCTTAGCTACAGCCAAATCGTTTTACAGCTGGAGAAGAAAGTCTGGAAGTATTTACTTGAGTATTCTTGTGACATTCCTTGGGTTGTTTTCGTATCAAATCCCTCCTGTCCCTGCTTGTGGTTGGTATGCCACTAACCAGCTCAGCCCTTTTAAAATGCTTGGGGAGGAAGCACGAGAAAGAAAGGAGCCGGCACAAATATTTACCAGAAATGAATGTAAAGTTCAGGGTTTCTTTGCAACATTTGAAATTCATTCCACACTTGTTAGTTGAAGAAATCATCTGCTCAGGCAAAGAAAATAATGTCATCTGCCATACCTGCTAGCCCCACACTTCCAAACACGTCTGTGCAAACACTGACTATTTACATGTTCCGATGCACACTGGAATTGCACACTAGGGATTATTTCCTGAAGGAACCCACAAATAACTTCTGAATGACAACCAAAATGAGAAAATTGGGATTGGTTCACAGGCAGTTCATGAATAGAAAAAGAGATGAAATTAGTTGAATGAACTGTTCATTATGCATTATTCAGCCAGCTGTCCTAATTAGTGCCTTAAGGACTGTTCTTGTTCCCACTGCAGCCAGCTCCAAAACTCCTTTTGATTTCAGTGGGAGCAGGATGGAGCCCTCAGAGAATGGGCCCGGTGCCTGCTTCCTTTGTGGTGCCCCCCCCTTTTTTTTCCACTATTGCTTATTGATTCCAAGTTTTTGTGTCTTTTATTAAAAGGGCTGCTTCTAAAATGTCCTGCATGATAATCCATTAATTGCAGTAAAAGAAAAATAGCACCAGTCCCAGAGAGGGTGTCTTATGCCCAATATGTGCTCTGAAGGGGAAAGGTTTTTATGCATCTTCTTGCTCTGCTGTTATCCATGCTAGGTGGTACCAAGGAGCATAGAGGTTTGCTGGGTTTCGAGGCCCGTTGGAAAACATGAATCCATCCAGAAGTGTCACTAAGGCAGAAAGTGCAGGAATTAAATGTTTGCACTCCCAAGTCCAGAGCTTGCAGCTGGGCATCTGATTTTTTTTTCTGTGTAATGATAGTGTTTATCTCCCACCAGAAAGTTATTACAGCACAGTTTTTCTGTGAATGCAGCTGTTTTAGTAAAACACACCAGTTTAGACTGATGCATGTGCCACTGCTGGAGCTCCTTCATCTTTTAAGACTTGTTTCAATAGCAGACTGTTTTGTTCTGCTTTCAGATATATAAGACACAATATTGTCTGTGTTGGTCTCTCCATCAGATCACCTGTGCTAGGGACCAGAATAACATGTTATATTCTCTTCTTTTTCTCACCAGGGCAGCCAACACCTTTAGGAGAAGTGAAGCAGGACTCTGGTATTGCTCACGAGAGACTGATGTGTCATTTTGTTTCATATTGCGCTCAGTTTTGTTCTGGGTTGCAAAGTTGATGAAACTAGAGAGTCACAATGGCAGATCACCACCCACATAATTGTTGCTGCTGGTGATGTGGCCAAGGAAAACCCAGACTGACATTCAGATCCCAGGTTGCATTTGAAGGGGTTGCAGTTAACTGAATGACCCAGTCTCTTAATCTCGCTGCAGAGCAATGCCGCAGAACGCCGGGGTCCCTGAGCTGGCTTGCCTGCTCTGCTCTGTGTGCTGGCGTGAAGCAATCCAGATGCTCTTAACAGCGAGACAGACCTGCATCTGCCGTACAACCCATTTAGTCATTCCTTACCAGCACCGCCTTTTTTCCTAGCAATTAGCAGTTTTTATCAGGATGCCTTCCTTGGAAGTCTTCCTGCCCTTGATGCCCCCAGCCCAAGGCAGGTGTGTGTCCATTGGGGACCACAGAGAATCACTCGTCACAGAGCAGACACCAGTTTAGACATAGACACAGGTAGGCTTTGCCTGGGTTTTGCCATGATGCGGACATGTGGTGACATTTCTTTCAGTTCTTTTGCTCCCTGGGCGAACGGCAGCCGCACAGCATCACGGTGGGGATGGTGAGTTTCAGACCCCACAGAGATGGAGCTGCTGGTGTTTCCTACCCAGCAGACCTCAATGAAATTGCCTCCTGGGGAGAGAGTGGAGGAGGTACCATCATCTCAGCCATGAGGAATCTCCACAGCCCCATTCGTTTTGGGCTGCTCTCCACAGACTGCCTAAAATGGATATAAAGGATCTTCAGGCTGGAATTTATTTTCTTCCTAAGACCATCCTTAAAATAACAAACACAAGAAAACTGGTGACATGCAGTACATCTGTTTGAATAACATGGACCTTCTGTCTGTAAAAGAGGAAACTCCAAATAACTCTTTGATTTGTGTTTCCTTTCTTCTCCGTCCTCATCTCCTCCTCCTCACTACTGTATACAAATCTGTTCTGCACACTCAAAAACACCAGCTCCTTCTCCTCGACAAGCTTATTTTTATGCCATGTGATAGTTATTTAATTTCCTCTTTGCTTCTAATGCAGCTAATATTTATCTTTCCTGATGGGATTGCGTCTTTGTTTATACGCTGATGTCAAGGGGTAAGGGCAGCACTTCTTCAGATCCGATAGACCAAATTCCTGCCCTCTGACTGCGTCTTGTGGAATAGCATCTTCCCCCGCAGGCGGTCCCACAGCAGCCAACTGTCCCGGTTGAGAAAAGCAATTAGGATTTAAATATGTGCTTAAAGTTAGCACACGCAGAAGTCCTCTTCTAAATAGGGACGCTCCCTGAAGCGGAGCCAGTGGAGTCACTCGTATGGCAGGCGACGTTCAACATGAATAAGGCTGTTAAAATCTGGCCCAGCGTTAGCTGGCTCATTGTTTCTCCAGAAACAGCAAGGCTGTGAAAACAATGGCTAGTGGCCATTTCTTGGCATTTTTAAGAAAACTATTTAAGCACAGAATTTAAATATATGTAAAACAGAGATTGCAAGGCACCATTTCCAACAGTTCTGCCAAAATCGATACAGTCCTCAGAAAAACAAGATCTTACCAGGTTTTGTGTTTTGTCAGTTTTCTTTTGGTCAAAGCTGCAATCTAAACCAAGTTATGAACCATATTTTCCTCATTAAATTTGCTTCCTTTCTGCACTCGTCTTTTCACTTCATTACCACATGCAATTTTTTTTAAAGCCCTCCTAGCTAATATCACAACTATAGATCTGGGATTTATTTATAGCCCTGAGCTCCGCAGAGAGCTGTGTGTCTGTTGTTGCTGTGGAAACAGGGATTCTAAAAGCAAAAGGATTTTGAAGGGATTTTAAAAGGGACCTGCTGAATTTGAGCACTATCTTTCACTTCCAGCAGTCTGCCTTTAACGGTGCCTTAAACTTACCCGGAGAATACACCCGAGGGGCTCATCAGGTCCTCAGGGGATAGCGGTTCTCTATATTTTTTTATGACCTGGCGCTTTGCAGCCTGGTTTTTGCTCTCCGCCGAGATGAAGGCAGAGCTACGGGCTTGCCACGTGGCAGTGGCAGTGGTGAAGACGGCGGATGTGCGAGGAGTGCGGGGCCGGCGTGCGGCGTGGGCATCGTCGGCAGGCGTGTGCGGCAGCAGCAAACCCGGGGCTCGGTTTGGGTGTCAGAGCCCTGCGGTGCAGGGGACAGCTGCTGGTCCCCAAGGGCGGGTGTAGGAAGGCCTCGGCTGGTGGGGCTGTGGTTAGCCCCGGGAGCTATCATTCCTCCTCTCCCTGTTCCTCCTGCCCTGAATGGTGCAGAAAGCCTGCAGATATTCCCTGCTTCACTATCCAAACACCAGCCCGGTCTCTGGCCCTTCCAGGCTCTTCCTCGAGAAGTAGCTGCACGAACCAAGTTTGATCCCAGGCTTTCATCTCTGTGCTAGAGGCAGTTACCTCCGTCTGCACAGGGAGGTCCCGCAGACTTCGCAGAGGAGCAGCAAGGTCCGGTGGGCAGGCCGAGGGGGCTGCAGCAGGGCTGGCTACCACGGTTTGCCTGCCTATGCCTCCAGGAACCTGGAGTTTTGCTAAACTTGTGGTTTTGGCACTGACGCGTTTGCCAGGCGCGGCATCGGTGGCTTATTTCTTTCACTGGCATTGTTTTTTGAGAGGTTTTTGCCAAGGGAAATAACCATCTTCTGCCTGGCTAAGTTTGAGAACCTCCCACGTATTGTAACAAATCCACAGCTTTGAGATGGGCATGAAACAGTATTTCCTGGAAATTAGATTTTGCTGCATTAGGCAATGATGTGAATTATTTTATCTCTCTCTGGGAAGCAAGCATAAATGATCAGCTGGATCTTACGTACACTCTGCATCTTTTGTTGGCAGGTGAGCAATGGGCAGACTTGCACTTGACAAAAAAGCCGTGTTTTACCTTGCAAAGGGAGATTCTTCACCAAGCAGCTGGGGACACAGCTCCTGCCACGCTTCCTCCAAGACTTTCCTTCTCAGGGTTTTGCTGGGATGTGCTGGCCACCGTTAAGCACAGGCTGCTTTCAAGAGAAAGAAAACAGCATCCCATGTCCCAGCGCTGGCTGCTCTCAGTACAGCATCTCCCAGCACCGCTGGTGCCAGTTTGTGGCTGGCAGTCAGCAGAAGGTGAGAAAGTCTCACTTGCAGCCCTTGGCTGGCAGTTAAGATCAAAGTGCAGGAGGGCACCAGCCCGCTGCCCAGAAGCAGGAGCCCTGTATGGGGCTAAGCCTTTCCTGGCCTGGTCTGGCAACTCCTGTGTTAAAATCCACCTGACAGCAGGAGGGTGCTGTGCCTGCCGTCACATTAGCATGGCGTTGAAGGGGGCAATCATTCCTGCTAAACTTTCTCAGACTAGCTGAGCTGCCCGTGGAAAGTCTGTCCCACCCCAGGATTGCCTCAGCAGTCCCAGACCTGAGCCACGCTCCTGCAGGAGACACGTGAAGCTGGCCAGCATGCCAGCCCTCCACTGGGCTGTGGGCTCTGCGAGCTGCCCAGCCATCACAGGGAGCTTGTATTTGCCACCATGTAGGCTACTTCATGCCTTTAAATGTCATGTGTCCCCCCCATCTGGTAAGAAATCTTGGGAGAGCTCTCCTGGAGGGCTTCATGCAGGACTCCTCTGGCTGCGGGTGTCACTTCCTGGCAAGAGCTGAGCTTTAAAAAAACACCATATAATTCAAGCAGTAGTTCTGCTCGGAAACTAGCTCCAGAGCCACATCTGTTAACATGGGCCGACATTGTTTTTGAGGTGCGTCCAGACTCCTGAGCTTGAAAAATTAATCCAGAAAATGCACCATACTGATGTGGCCAAGGGAAGGGAGGGCGGGGACGGGAAGGACAGGCAATGTAACATGACTAGTCCACCAGCATGTGTCTTAAATTCAGGAACAAGGCACAAATGTCAGAGCTGATTAGCTATTGCCTTTAATTTCCATAAGTAAAGCAGCAACGCATTTGTGTGCTGGCTTCCCGTGCTCGGGGGCTCGCAGCCTCTGGTTTCCCCAGAGCAGCCTTGACATTTGCTCAGCACATTCTTCAGGCCCGTGCTGGCATGGGGTGTTTCACGCCTGGCTAAAAGTTATTACCATGATATTAGATTAAAAATAGAAAAGCAGGAGCCAATACTCACGGGCCGGTGGAATGGCAATTCAGTGACTTATCTTTTCCATTAGAGGGTGCCAGGAACCTACTGTTGCTGCAGACCCCAGAAACCATGGGAAACTTGATTTTGTCATGTGTATTTTGGGACCTGGCAAGTCTATTTGATTTCATGCTTGCAATGCCCATACCGTTCACCCAGGCCCCCCGAAGTAATTTGACTGTCAGGTGAAATGCAAACAGGGAAGAGTTGGTGTGGCAGCTGTAACTTGAAAGCACCTCAGCAGATTATAGCACATGGCAAATTCAATCAGAAGGAGCCCTCACAGCATGGCCTGTGAACAGGAGCACCCATCTTGCTGGAGCAGAGGGGTTGGACTAGATGATCTCCAGAGGTCCCTTCCAACCTCAACAATTTGGTGATTCTGTGATTCGGCGATTCTGTCCCAGGTTTATTCCACACTTCAGATCATCTGCATACCGCAGCCAGTGATAACAGGACAGGGAAGGACATGCTCAAAGAGCTGGCTTTTCTCGGGCTGGAGATGTGAGGTCTTTCTAGGGGCTGGAGTTTGGGGCTGGGCACATGTGGGAGGCTCTTCTGAGCAAGGCTGGTCACTGTTCCCCTCTGTCCACAGGATGCCAAAACCACTACAGAGACATGAGCTAGACATCAGGTGAAGCGCTTTAATGGAGGATTGTTAGTCCCCTCCCTGGGGGCAGCATCCCTTTGCGGGTGCATAAGATAAAAATATGACCATCACTTGTCAGGGATGGCCTCTACGTAATTAACCCCTCCTCAGGAAAGAGTGATTCCCTTCCTGCAGTGGTTCGCAACCCTTCAGCTGTGAAATGTCCAGGTCTCACCCATACGTGTCTCATCTCCTCAGCCCCTGTGTTTTACAGGGCAGAGGTGTGTTTTGATGAAGTGAATCTAACAGCATGCTCCAGCCTGCCCAGAGATTTTAAGCACTGGTTGAATGTAAGCAGGTAATTACCATAAAGTACTAGTATTAACCACAAAAAGTGAAAGAATAGGTAGTAGCTTTAGTGATTGATGCTCTGGGAAAAATAGTCTGTGTGGTTGCTGCTTTTTTGTGCTCTGGATCTAGTGATGAGGGCAGACACTGCGAGGTTGGGGTCCATCTTCTAGTCTGCATCTGCCAAAAATCACCCAACCTTGATAAAACACAGACAACCCAAGCAACAAATGGGTCAGCTTCTCCATCCCACCAGGCTGCCACTTCAGAGGGGCAAAATAACTGAGGTCTACACCGTATATAGACATAGACACCCAGCAGTATTTTCATCCTTCCTTGGTTGGAGGGGAGTAAGAGGTGGTTTACATGGCATCGCAGCTCTCCAGCTCTCGCGGTGCAGCATGCATGATCAATACAATACCTGGCCTCAGTTTCTCAATGCAGGTATTATTAAATTATCAGCAATAACCACTTGCAGGGTTAAAAAATCGCATGTGAGAATCTGAAGAAACTAGGAGATTGGTCTTAAGAGCAAGAGATTAAAAAAAAAAGGAATTTTGAAAAAGGAAAACAACCTGGTCCTGCTATTTTGGGCTGCTGAGAAGAAATGCTGATTTTGGCACAGGGAGTAGTAGAGCTGGCTCAGAGACTCCATTTTGGTTTTGAACCTTTTGAAAACAATTCTAAGTTTTACAGTTTTGTGGAAAAAGCATTAGTGAAACAATTCAGATCAATCTATCACCCCCAGCAGCCTAGAGACCCTGGCTCTGCTTCCTGCTCCCGAGGCACCAACGGGAAGCACTGAGGTGGCCACACATGGGGCACTATCTGCTATCATGAAAAGGGCAAGATGAAGCCTTGGACTAGGAGATAAGACACCTTCGACCTTGACCTGCCTCTCCACTGATTCATGGTGCACCGTTGGGCAAATCTGTCCCTGTGCATCACTTTCCCCATCTCTCTGCCCAGGCCAGTGCACTGCTGGTTACCAGATGACAGAGGTGATAAAAAAGCAAGTGACTTGTTTGAGATGGCAATTTCACAAGGAAGTCCAGCTTGGCTGTGTGCGCATGTTTGCTGCAGCCATCCTTCTCGGCGCAGTGGTTTCTCTGGTGAAAACCCGCTGCGATCTCCACGCACCCTTGCAGAGCTCAGGCAGCCCTCCGCTGGCAGCAGGCCATCAGCTACTCTCTTGCTGCTTTGGCTGAGGAGCGAGGAGACACCCTGCACCTGCCTGAGTCTCCAGTTCCTCTCATACCTTTGAAGCACTCTGATTTCACATGATGGAAATAGCAAATCACTGTGCTGTAGTCATAGCCTCATGGAAAGAGGCATTGAAGGATGGTGTCACCTTACATTGCTGGAATTACTTTCTTCCCAAAACATTTTATGGACTAAATATAAACCAGAGGTATGTGAGGAAGAGCGTGGGGTGGGACTCCTGACTCCGAGCAGCTCAGCTCTGCAGTTTAGGACAGTGGGTGGAAATACCCATGACACCTGACTAAATTGGAGGGAGCGCAGGCTGGCAGTGTGGACTGTACAGCAACCAGCAAATCTGAGGCTTGGCCAAGAAAATCAACATGCGAAATACTTGAGACCGATAAAAACTATGGGCAGTATGTAGCAGTCTGCTTTTGTTTAAAGAGGTCCTTTGGGAACAATGCAACAGATGTCTGGTCACCGGCTGAGTAGAGACCGAGATCCCAGCCCTGTTCAAACTGCCGGTGAAACCTTCATTGACTTCAGCTGGGCCAGGATTTCATTTCAGATAGTTCGCCATTTTCCCCAGACTTGATCTCCCCTTTTGAGACATGCTCCTCTATCTTCCTCCAGCAGGAAGGCAGGCTGTTGCAACTTCGGAGATTTGTTCATAGATTTAGGGACAGATCCTGCAAGGGGCTGAGTGCTGCCAGCAAGTCAGCTGGAGAAAAAGATGTGCTGCACCACTCCAAAGGTCTGTGGAAGCATGCAGGATTGATACCTTCACTGCTGAAGACCAGAACTGTGTGCTCAGCAGCTCTTGTAATTAATTAAGTGTTCTCGGGTGGCTTAAAGATGATTTCTTCAAGATATGGAGGCACCAAATTCTTACTGGCAACAAATAATTTGGAGCTCTCCTCTCCAGAGTTTAGCTTGAGTCTCTTACTTTAAAAATCCAGATCCGTGTTCGGTGTTTGATTTATTATGCCAGAATTGGTCAAGATAAGTAAGAAACTGAAGTGGGTGCTCATTTGGCACTAACTTTTTGTCCAAGACCCTTGCCTCAAATTAACTATCCAAAATTCACAGGCTCTTGAAAATCCCACTAACCTTAGTCATGAAGGAAGGTGGAGGGAAGGGTCAAATGATACTGGTAAATATGACCAAAGAGGAAATATAGTGTGTAAAGGGGAACATTAGGATGGTTGGGAGAAGAAGAGCATTCCCAGGAGTGTGGAGCCAAAGGGACATGCTCCTCCTGGCTGAAAATGAAGCTGGGTAAGAAGAGAAATAGGCGTGAGCGAGCCAGGACAGGGAAAAGAACCACCAGCTCTGCTCCCTCCATCCCTTGTGCCTGAGATGAGCAGTGAAGTTTCAGTATGGATCCAATTTTCCCCCCAGTTCAGAAGATGTCATAGCAGAGATTTATCAAGCCCTCATGGTCATGGGATTCACCACTTCAGCATTAGACAGGACCAAGGTGTGCATTTAATCACAGTTAAAATTCAAATAGCTTTTCTTCATCCTGTGCCTTGTGCCTGGAGTGTTGCTTGACAGTGACAGCTGAGTTAATCTGGAGTTTTAAGATTCCCGTGGCTTGATTTCTCCATGTCTCACAGTTCTAGGGCTGCCTTCCTTTATCCCTCGCCCTTTCTTTTCCTCCTGGATTATCCTGTGTTAATAGGTACCATGTAATACAGTAATACAGTCTGTTGTTAAAGACTCCTGAATGCTGCTTGCTGATTCCTTAAGCAGATCTTGAAATCCTGTGAATCTGGCTTTGAGTTTTGTGGGGATCTTCTTTTTCCTTTTTCTTTCTTTTTTTTTTCTTTCCTTTTTTCTTTCTTTTTTTTTTTCTTTCCTTCCTTTTTTTTTTTTTTTCTTACACAAAGCATGAAATATGGAGCATATCTACTCCAGCTTTAGGCAGTATTTAGGCAGTATTTAGGCAGTCTAGATATGCTATTCTAGACTGCAAAGTGCAGACTACATCTGCTAACATGCCCTAAAGAATGGGCTGTAAGAAAGAAACTTTGTTTGAAAAACTACATCAAATATGGAAGAAATCCCTACATAGCTTAATCTGCTCAGAAAAAACGATCCTTGAGTGTTCGTGCTTGACAGTATTTTGTAAGAATAGAGTATGAATAACCTCAACTTTTTCACATTGCTGACTCTTCTTACTTGAATGAAAGACTTTTCTTTCTTTGTTATGAATTATAAATCTCTTTGCTACTGTCCAAACAATTCTGGGAAACTTCTGCCACTGCTTTTCTGAATGCAGTAAAAAGTACAGTCCTTGCCATTTGTAATACTCCAAACATTTCCAAACATTCATCAAACATTCATTATTCAAGTGGCATGGGGACAGAAATATATACATCAGCATCTCCATTATAATGAAAACATAATCCCGTCTTTCGAATCAGGTGCCAAGCTACCTCGTTACTCCGTTGACTCCTGACAGTCCGCAGTTGCGAGTTTAGTGGGTGGTTTTGCTGAGGACAGCAAGCTGCAGGCAGCATTTGGGTCCCTTGGAGAGCTCCTCCCGGGGAGCTGGGAAATGCACTGACACAAACCCTGCGGACAAGTGCAGCGCTCATCACCCAGGGCACATCGAACTGGTCCCCTCTTCCGCGTCCAAGGGTGAGCGGTGGCGAGCTGCAGAAGGGGCTGCGCAGAGGAAACCTGCTCTGTAGCACAACCCTTTGAAAGTGCTCTCTCCAGTTACCTTACTAAATGGAAAATTTAGGGTGCCATGAGCAGTTTAAGGTGTGTTTAACCTGGAGAAAACAGGATACAACAGAGATTCTTGATGCGAGAGAGGGAATGAGAACAAGATGTAGAAGTCAGGCAAGGGCAATAGAAAAGGGCCAGAAAAGATAAAGCACAGGTTTTCAGTAGCAAAGGATGTAACCACAGCTACAAACTCATACTCAAAAGTTGCATTTTCCATTCCTAAAATCAATGCTTAATTCAAGACCAGATATTATGCTTCCTGCAAACAAAATTTGTATTCGGTGCAAGGATAGCAGAGTAGGGACAGATAACTAAGGGCACGCTGGATAGCCAAGTGCTTTTTCCAATTTTCTGTCCGATGCTCCGTTATAGCAGCGGTGCTCCTTTCCTATGTGACCGTGGGCAAAACATGTCCTTGTTCTCTGCCTCACTTTCCCCTTTTGCTAAATGAGATCTTAGTATTTGGTGCACTGGGAGCTTGAGAAAAAAGAATAAAAGAAAAGAAAGCTGTTTGGGCGAGCACTTGCAACCTCAACTCCAGAAGTCATGGAGTTCTTAGGAGAGCTTTCATTAAAAAAAAAAAAAAAAAAAAAAAGTAACTTTATGGCCTCTGTGGTTGTTGAGAAGAGTCTGAAAGCTCTTCATGTCTGAAAAACACCTCGAAGGACCCCAAACACTGAGTCTGGCAAAGTTGCGAGGTGCAACACGTTTGGGGTCAGCGGTGCTACTGCCCGGGCTGGCTTTGCTGGCCCTTTCCACCAGCACCGGGCAGGAGAGGCCTTGGCATGTCGTAGCGATGAAGATGAGAAGCAGCATGCCAAGTCGTTTTCCAAAGCAGCTTTCTTCTCCTCACATTATGTCAGCCGCATTTCCTGACAAAAGCAGCAGGAAGGCGCGGGTGACAGATGTCCCTTAATTATCGGCAGCATTCCTGCTCCTTGGTCTCAGACATGAAATTCAAAGGCTTGAAATGAAAGCCGTGTTTCATTTCGTTAAGACTGGCTACTTCAGTTTTATTTACTAGCAACTTTCACCTATGGAAAATTAGTCATCTTGGTTTTTCTGCCCTGGCCAGACCTTCACAAGAACGGTGAGAGCGCCAGGCAGACTGGCAGGATGGAAAATACCAAGACGTGGGTCCCTTGGGAAGCCAGGTCCCTCCAAACAAATTATGTTATTATATTGCTGATTGCAAAATTTTGCCACCTGGAAGGAGAAAGGCAAGGCAGGGCCATTCGGCATGGCAGACCGCGTCTTGCAAAGCAGCCGCTGTGGGAGGGACCTTGGTGTTATAGTGAGCAAGCAGCTGCACACACGTTCACGCTAGGATGATCCAGTCAAGGAGAAGGGCAAATGAGACATCCAGCCATTAAAGGAAAGGGGGAAATGGCACTGTTTTCCCCTAGCTTTATTTTGGGGCTTCCAAGATCACTATGGGCAAAAGCTACCGCCTTCCTTCAGCAGACTTTGCACGGGGAAGCAGGGCGGCCGGCCGCGGGGGCGTTTGCTGCTCCCGTTCTTCTCAGCCGGGAGACATCTCCACAAGCCGAGCAGCACACGTTTCCAGCCGGCTGTTCTAGCAGAAATGACTTACTCCTCCAGGAGCAGGGAAATAACAGCGCTGCCTTGGCAGGAGTCTTCAACACCTCTTTGCTCCTTCTGCTGCCACTTTGCCCCGCACTGGAGCAATGTGCACATGGTAGTGGGAAGTGCGAATTTGCCTCTTTCTGACCTCCCAGTGCCTCCATGGCTGTTTTCCTGAGCCTTTGGTCAGCAAGGCTGTCAATCATTTCTAAGTTAATTTATAAATCACATTGGTGCACAGGCAAGCTAGCCACTCGATTTACTGGCATACGCTTGCCAGGCCCGTTCCTCTGCACACAGGAACCCAAGTATGGCAGTGCTCAGTCCTTGGGTCTATCCAAGCCTGCAGCAACATGTTTTTTGCCCAGACTGAATGCCAAATGACCTGTATTGCCTGTTCATTTCTCTTTGCCCTTACAGACTATTGCAAAATACCTGGGGCACACCTCTGCCTCCTCCAGCATCAGCTGGAGCATCAGGAGGAGCATCAGCATCAGGAGGTCTGTCCCTCCTAGCTGGTGGCACCCCTGTGCCTTTGCTCCGTCTTGTGAAAGTGCCTGAAGCGCCACTGCTCCTTCGCGCAGATCCCGCGCTGCCCGGCTCCCTTCCACAACCCACGCGATGGGTGCTTGGTTCAGCGTAGGCCTCGGGGAAAGATCCATCTGGCCACAAGGAAGAAAACACCACAGCCCATCTCGTGCTCCCAGCGTGGAGATTTTTTTCCTCCCATGTGTCCAGTTGATCAGGATCAGCTTCTTTGCTGCTGTTTTTGTGCCTCTTGATTTCCACACGGAAACTGGCTCTATTTTTACCCAGCTAAAGCTGATTAGATTTGCAGTAATTGGCAGGATAAACAGACACATACTGTATGCAGCAGGTTAATGCGATACAGTCAGTGACCAGTAAATGCACTTAGCCCAGGCCCAGCGCAAAGAAGACAGTCAAGGTAATTTACTGCACACATGCCTGTAACATGCACATTACCGTCGCTGTCCTTCCTCTCTCTGCAAGCCTGTTTCCCTGGTGAGACAACCAGCGTTACTGTAGAATGCACAACATTTCCTCGGTTTCTCCTAAGTGCTTTGCAAAATGATATTAAACCCAAGGACACGCAGGAGTTTCTCTTTCTGGTTAACCCAGGTCTTGACTTTTGTTGACCTGTGAGAGATTATTAGCATTGACGCAGCCCCATATAAAAAAGAAAAATGCTACTTACAACTCATCGGCTGACCTCTTTCAAGTAATGTAATTTCCAACCATTTCAACCACTTTCATAAGCTGCAATCTACCGGAAGATTAGCAATAGTCCTGCTTGCCGCAATATCATTCTGTTCTTTAATTGATTTGGGGGGGTAATTTAGCTAGAGACCAAGTAGATAAGAGAAAACTTGGGCACAACATCAGGTGATTGTATACTCCTGGAATTCAATTAACTGAGGGAGGAAATGAGGGGGAAGTGAAAATGAAAATCATTCAAGTTTCCAAAGCAGCATATTTCAATCTAATGTCATTAGACCTTGGGAACACTCCAGCGGCTCTGCTCGGTGTTCGCAAGGTGATTGCGGCGTGACCCCGGCAAGCCCAGGAGGCGCGCGCAGTACGAGCAGCCCTCGAGAAGGTGGCGAGCCAGGCTGGGGGAGGCCCCGCTCACACCCCCTTCACACCCGACTCCTGGTTCAAGTGAATCCCGAGCTGGGGCTCTGTGCCAGAAGGGCAACGTGAATGTGCGTCTGCGTGGCAAGCGCTGCCCGTGCACAGCCCCCGTGCGGAGAGCGGATACGGCCCGTCTGTGCACGGCTGGTTTTTGAGACCTATCGGTTATGCAGTTTTAATCTATTTAACATAGGCTCTGTTGGGTTTGTGTTGTTTCTCAGTCAGCCCGTTGCATGGGACCAAGCCAAGGGCTGTGCAGACAGCTAAAAATACTGTGTCCATACGATTACCTTTACCCAACAAACTTGTAACCTCATCAGTGAAAGATGCTCCATTTAACACCACCTTCCTCAAACCCATGTTTGGCACTCCTTATATCACTTTCTTTGAATTCTTCATTTATCAAGTTTGGTATTAGCAGGTCCATTAATTGCCAAAGATCCATGTCAGGCTAAAAAGCCGAAAATCAGGGTCACCTCGTTCAGCCCTTACAGCGTGGGCACAGCGCTGGCTCCCTCCCAGGCCGCCGGCACTTTCAACGGCTGTTCCAAGACCTACTGAAAATCACCATTAACTATCCAGACAGCTCCTTGGCCACCTCCTTTACAACTCTTACAAGTTACTCAGATCTGCTGGTTTAAAAATATCAAGCTCCATCAGCTTGCTGCTAATGTGCTTCCTATTTACTCTTGGAGAGTATTTCATTAGCACGTTGTCTTTTTTCAACCAGATACGAGGCAGAAGCATGCACTGAGTGGTCCTGCCTTTTCTACGTTATTGATAAATCTACCGTTTCTGTGTGATACTGGCCCACTGCTAATGCAAAATTCCTTTTGCTGAAAATGCTGCAAAATTTCCTTCTGCCTTTCACTTCCCCAGCTTCTGAGGCCTATTAATTGCTACCAGTTTCCCTTTTCTTCCTTTTGTTTTATATGTTTATGTTTTGTGTGTTAGTCTTGATGGCTCTTTCACTTCCTTTCCAAGGCATGTTTTTTTTCTTTTCTTTTTAGTAAAGATTTCTGTCTGTATTACTGCTTTTGGAGTAAAATATCCTTTAAGATTTCCTCCTTTTCAATCACATTTTTCATTTAACTTCTTTCTCCAAATTGATCTGACTTGATATTATTTTCTGCTTTGTGGAACAGGACCTTTTAAAGTGCCAAGGATATATATATTACTGCTTTGAGCTTTACTTCATTTGCACATAACAAATGTAATCAAACCATAATCATTTGTACCTAGTTCAGTGAGAAATTCATCTTCACCTGCCGGGGTGAGGTCTGATGTGGAATTCCCTCACGTTGGAGGCAATATCTTTTGCATTAGCAAATTATCTTTTTTTTCCCCAGAAATTCTAAGGGTGTTTTAATACTAGCAGCTTGAGACCTCTCACATGCATCACTCCCCGGTGATCACACAGCTTTTTATTAGCGGCTGCTGCAGGAAGCAGAGTGTCAAGGCCCCGCTGCAGCGCGGCGCTCTGCTGCAGACGCTTCCCGTCTCGTGCTTTATTTCCTGGGATATTGATCCGGAATCACTCTAGATCATTCATTCCTCTGTTGCTAATGACTTGGAGATGGCTTTCGACCTCGCCCTGCTTTCGCCTCTGCCTCTTCCCGGCTCCTTGGCCTCCTGCCCTGCCCGCGCCCGTCTCCGGCTCGCCGCAGCGTGGGCGCAAAGCCGGGGTGGTCCCGAGAGCGCGACGACAGGCTCCCCGGACCTCCTGCCGCCGGAGAGGGAAATGCCTTCTTCGCAAAGCCGGCCGAGCAGCCTCCGGGGGCTCGGGATGCACATCAAGCCCCCGGCCTGGCGGTGCCTCCGCTGGGAAGCACCAGCGGAAATCGAATAGGGAAGCAGGCTCCAGCCCAGGGCTTTAACCCTCTGGCCGTCGGCGTCTCCCCCGAAGCTGCGGTGTTACGAGCCGCACTGAGTGCAGGTGTCATTGCATTACGTGTTCAGAAATGCCACCTGGTGCTGGTGGCCTTGCTCCGCTACCGCGGCGAATTCACCAGGCACCTGTGATCTCCCTTGCTTCTTCACCTGCGAGACAGGACGATTTTGAGCACATTGCTTTGATGGTCTTCCCCTTCGGCATCATCTGGGCATCCCCGGGAGCTGACTGCAATTTGTGAGGTCCTGCAAAGTCGTGGTGCAAGTGCCAAAATCCACCCTCCCCCGCAGGTCTTGGCCCACTGGGCTGAGAAGCTGCTGAGCGGCACCGTGCCACCGGCTCGGAGTAGCCGGCACGCCGTCCCTGCTCCTCCTGTGCCTGCGAATCTTTTGTCGTTCCTCATAGCGCCAAATTCCCAGGCAGAATTGCCTGCCTTGCTGGCACGCTGGAGATGCTTTTGGGGGCAGCCGGACTTTTACAGATAACAGCCCGCAGGTCCTATGCTGAGGACGCAGCAGCAGCATGGAGCCTTCCTCTCTCTCCTTTTTCTCTGCGGCAGGTTTTATTCCATCTCCAGCTTAACAACACTTCCCAGGCAGGTTTCCCCAGAAGGCCGGGCCTGCCGATGCCCCGGAGCGACCGCGCTTGTCTCTGCACGCAAAGCACGCCAGGGCTGGGCGCGTGCTGGGTCTGTCCTCTGCGATTAGCGCCGTCCCCAGCACCCAAATGCTGTTTTGTTTTCCCTGCTCCGTGCTCAGTCACTTGGTCTGATGGGTGCCAGTGATCATCACGGGCTGATTTGCCTTTTATTGTATTTTTTCTTTCTTTCCTTCGCAAAATAAGAACGCTATTTTAGGTGGACTTTTAATTACGGCAGAGCCAAGGGTGGTGCCCACTCACCAGCTAAAGACAACGACTGAAGATGCAAAACCATTGAAACAAAACTTCATGGTTTTATCCCAAATCTCACATTATCCCCCTCATCCACAACTGCACCAGACTTACTAAAACCGCCCCGACGATCCTCGTTAATATGATGTGCCCTTCAGGGAGACATCCCGAAAGCGCGTCACGTGCCGGGGAACTCCCCCTGCGATTTAAGAGCAGCCCGGTTGGGGCCGGACGCTGCAGTGTCTGCGGAGCTGAACTGGCACTCGGAAGTGGTGAGAGCATCTCGGGGTGGGAAAAGCCCGCTGGTATTTGGGAATGGTGTGAAATGCAATCTCAGATTTCCTCTCACGCAGCCTGCACATCAGCAGCGCTGTGGAAATACTAACTGATCTGGAAAGGACTCCCCAAGGCAGCAGCAGCTGCAGACAATCGGCGCAGCGAGTTTTTAGTTTGAGCTAAAGCTAGATTTTTGAGTAAAGTCTGGCAAAAAGGCAATTTCTCCAAGGGATGTGGTTGGATACGGCAGTGCGGAGCGCACCATGGACCCCCAGATCCTTCATCTGGTATTTCCATGGCCTTGATCTTTATTTGGCTGCCAACATGGGTTCTGGAGTCTCACCTTGAACACCTTGATAGCCAAGATGGCCCTTTCTGACCAAACCGTCCGCTCCAACCCCGGGGCAGCAAGATACACCGTGTGCACACAACAAAACCAAAATCAGTTTGTGAACAAAAGATACAACATTTGGTTGCATTTTTAGTATAGAAACTGCTTGCTCTTTGGCCACCAAGGTGCTGTTCCTAAAATAATATTCATTTCCAAACCTACTAGCAGCCTACCAGCCCTGCGCTAACTCTTATCACTAGGTTCCATTAAATATGTTATTTTAAATACTGTTTTATTAGGAACAGCCTCCCACGCTGGTCGGAGATGTATATAGTGCCGTTGTGGGTGCACAGGCGCTAGCAGCTGGTCTCTACAAAACTACTGACCTCCACAGAAGGAAGAGCTGGCCATTAATCAACATGCCAATTAACATTTAAAGCTACTAGAAACATATAAAACTGCTGAGAAAACAACAGGAGGTGTCTGGAATTTTTTTTTTCTCTCTGCCAAAGTTTCTATCTGTATTTAAGCAAATTCATTCTCATCAGGATGTTCCTTGGAAACTTTGAGGTTTCCACCCAAAGTGTCTCTACTTCGTGAAAAAATGGAAGTTCGCAGTTGCCAAAAAATGGAATATCTGAAGCATGGGATTTTTTTTTAGGGGGGTGGAAGAGTATGGTTATTGCATTCTTCAAGAACTCAGGGTAGTTTGAAAAGACATTTTCCTCTGAAATAATGCTTCAAGGGGGAAATTTCCACCCACTCAGGTCGCATCTCTTCCTTTCAGTCCTTACGAAGAGGAAGGTGTTCCTTACGGACTAGTGCGGTTCTGTGTAGCAATGGATGAACAGGAAAATGCATCAACAGAGAAAAACCTGAATGGGAAGCCGCAGTCTGAAACTTCCTAGTGTGCGGCCGAGAACGGCGGCAGATCCGGACTTTAGCAGTCCTTCCCTGGGGGGACGCACCTGACGTAGCCGGTGCTAAAATCCCCTGGGTTTCGACCACGAGAGGTTAAAGCTTCGTGTTTACTCGGACCCTTTGCCGCGCTGGGGTCTCAGACCAGGGTCGACGGTCCCACGTCTTGGCTCAACACTAACACTCTGGTAACGGTGATGATGATGGTAGGATGGAAGCATGATCCAGTACATCTGGCCTAGTGAAGGCACAGCAATTTTCCAGAAAAAACATGTTTTCATACATTTCACAGATTTTGCTTTATAGGCATTAGTAAACAGCTTTTTGATTTGTTTTCAAGCAGAGCTCCCCCTTTAATACTTGTGCATTAGTACACGTGTGCACATACACACACACATGCTGCAAATATTTGGCACACTTAAAAATAAGCACGTGCACTGCAGGCCCAGGACACTGCTGACTCCAGAGGCATGAACTGAGCTGCCCTGATTCCACCTGGGAAGGATTTCGGGTCTTCCACGACTGTGGAAAAAAACCCGTGGGCAGGACTGGGGCTGGCCTTCTGCTGCTTTGCACCTTTCTGCCAGGCAGGACCGTCAGGAAATGCAACACAGGTCGGAAAAGGCAGCGGCAGAGGCGGGACACGCCGCAAGCGAGCCGTGCGGAAGGACAGACCGGAGGGGACGCGGCCCGGACTGCTGTCAGAAACGCCAAGCGGCAACACGGCTGCTCATGAATAAATAATCCGTGTTGCAGTGGCGGCGTGCTGGACCCGGCACGACGCGCAAGTCTGCCCGGAGACTTGGCGGCGGCGGTAAACAAGGCCTGGGCTCCTCCGCCGTGCCCGCGCCGCTCCCCGCGCACCGCGCATTAAATCCCGGCAGCGGTGCAAGCTCCGCAGGGAGGCGGTGGTGCGGGGGCGCGCGGGGGGGGGGGGGGATTAAGAAACACCCGCAATCGCTAGAAATAAGGCGCCGCGGGCCGGGGCGGCGGCGCAGCTCCCGCCTCTGTAAGGGCAGCGGGCGCGGGAGGGGGCGGCGCGGCGCGGCGCGGCGCGCAGGGCCCGCGCTGCCCCCGCCCGCCGCCGCCGCCGCGCTGCGGGGCCGCCCGGGGCGGGCGAGCGGCGGCGGCGGCGGCGGCTCCTCCGCGGGCGCGGGCTGCGTGCGCGGGCGCGCGGCGGAGGCGCCGGCAGAGGCGGAGGCGCCGCATTGCTGCGAGCCGCCGCCGAGCGCAGCCCCAATATGCTGCCGCTGCCGCGGCTCCTGGCCGGGCTGCGCCGGAGCGCGCAGGGGCGGCCGCGCGGCCGCGGGCGGAGGGCGCAGCGGGGGCTCTGAGCGCCTTTGCTGCCTTTCGGCGGTCGGTGCGGTCGGCTCGGAAGCAGAGATTTGATTTTATTTTTCGTTTGCATCCTCTTGGCATTTGGCCTCTTTTTTTCTTTTTTTTTTTCCCCACCCCCCCACCCCCGTTCCCTGCCTTGGATGGTTTTTAGGTGGAGTCGTTTGCACCAAAACCCAATAGCTGCTGCTGTTCTTGCTGCTATTTTTTTTTTTTTTTTTAATGATACTGTTTCCACAGCAGGGGAAGAGAGAACTGATCCTGAACATACTCCCAGAGAATGAATAATCACAAGAAACTGGCTTAAGCAGCTCCCTGGATCTGGTGCATGATTTCGATTGAGTTTGATTTGATTTGATTTTTTTTCACAAGTCATCGTTTTCATTTTATTTTCTGCATTTTTTTTCACCTTTTGGGGGATTTGCAAACCGAATTACATGCATGTCCAGTGGGGGAAGGTTTAATTTTGATGATGGAGGGTCGTACTGTGGAGGCTGGGAGGACGGAAAGGCTCATGGCCACGGAATCTGTACCGGCCCGAAGGGTCAAGGTGAATATTCGGGCTCCTGGAGTCACGGCTTTGAGGTGCTGGGGGTCTACACTTGGCCCAGCGGCAACACTTACCAAGGCACCTGGGCACAGGGCAAGCGCCATGGCATTGGCATGGAGAGCAAGGGGAAGTGGGTGTACAAAGGAGAGTGGACCCATGGATTTAAGGGACGGTATGGGGTCCGAGAATGCACTGGAAACGGGGCCAAGTATGAAGGCACCTGGAGCAATGGATTACAGGATGGCTACGGGACAGAGACCTACTCGGATGGAGGTAGGTGGTGCATTGATATCTTCTCAGCCTGGGCGGTCGGTGGCGTGCGGGTCTGATCCTCCGAGCGGGGACCCTTTGTTTGGGCTGAACTCTGCGAGTTTGCAACCTGCTGGTGGGCAGTGAGGGATGCTCAGACCAGCTTCCTCCAGGATGCAGGGACCAGCCCAGCATGGCACCAGCCCAACCCTTTGCCACAGGTAGCCCCATATATTCAACGGGTCGTGGGGCGCTGTGCTCGTCCCCCTCCTCGCCCGGTGGTTTGGGGAGGGGAGCTGGCTGCGCTGGGCAGTGGGGCCGAGGGACCCCCAGCTCCCGCGCCGTGGGTCGGAGGATGGGGTGGCCGTGTTGCTGGGAGAGAGACCGAGTTGCACATGGGATCCGTGGTCATGACTGCACCACTGTAACCTGTAGGATTTGCGTGGAGTGGCTGAAGCAAGCCAGGACGGGGGAACTCGAGTGTGTGGGGGGGATCTCGGGCAGATCCGTGCAGCTCCAGAGCTGCAAATGCCTTCAGCAAGAGAGTCAGGTGCCTGCATGGCTGCACTGCCTTGCAGCCCCTCCAGCGCAGACCCACACTTGGTAATACCAGGCAAAAGACTTTAATTCAGGCAAGACTCTTACATTCCTAGTTTACAGCTTAATGCTTAGCGTAGGGGCTCAGAGGGATCACAAAAGCTATTCTCTGCCGTCAACACAGCTTAACGAGATGTTGAGGGGAAACTGGGATTAAATAGAAAACAAGAAAACCCAATTGGAGTGATCAGAAATTGCCAGACTAACAAGCTTTAAGGCCAAACTAGGAAAAACAGCTGGTGCTCTGCTGTAAGTGGCTGTATCATCCTCGCTCATGTTCTGTGGCTACTTCCAGCTGAACTGCCACCATAATCCGAGTCCGGCCTACCTGCTAGCAGCCGGGGGAATTAACGGAGGCCGCCCCGTCGTTTTGCTGCTGAATGTGTTCATCCGAAGCAGGCTCGTTCTTCTAGACATTATCATTTTCCAGGACTGCTACGTTAAGGAAATTGCAGTGTTTACAGGATGCATCTCAGCCTTCCTGAAAGATGCTGCAAGACCTTTCTCTAGCAAACCTAGTTTGCTGCTTTGGCAGGGAGGCGAGATGAAACCTTACCTGAAGCTGCTCTTTGTGCTTTCCAGGGGAGACGTGGAATGATCTCCTTATCCTAAAGATGATTTTTTATGGGTTGGTTTCTCCTGAAGGCAAATGTAGCTGCAACCTTTTGTTTCATATACCTGGAATAAAGCCGGGAGCTTAGTGGAAAGCTGCTGGGTTTGTGTCTGCGAGCGGCGTAGAAATTCTGACAGCCCTTCGGGTTAGAGTAAAGCTTGGCACAGGAATAAGCATCATCTCCCACATGCAAAAGAGGGGGGACGGTGGTGCTGGTGGGGTTCTGTGTGCTCTGAACCGCGGTGCCGTCCCTCTGCTCCCCTGCCGGCGTGCACAGCCCCCCGGGGACATTTTCAGGAAGGCGAAGGGGAGGGAGGCATCGCACTAACTACAGGTCCATTGCCCTGACTCCAAGGGCTGCGGCGGCAAGGCTGGCCCAGGGTCGGGGCGCGCGCCGGGGGGACCCAGCCGTGCCCCATCCGGGCCGACGCGTGCGGCGGTTCGCCAGGAAACCCGGGCGACAGATCCCGAGCGGGGTGGGCTGCGAGCAGGTCATGGTTTCCCAGAACCTACCAGAAGCAAAAAGCTTCTTCTTCCATCTTGGCAGGCCGGTCTGGCTTCTCAGTGTTTGGGACTGAAAATACACGGTGCATATCTGTTATTTTAGGAGGAGTTAAGAAGATCAGGAGGAAAAAAAAAAGGCCAGCATCTGTAGCAAAATGCTCTCCCACGGAAAGTCTGCAAACCCTTCCGGGATTCGGGAAAGGCTGCGCTCGGGAGAGCCCCAGCGCCGGCGCTCGCGGCGAGGCCCGGGCCGGCGGCCCCGGCTGGCCTCCTGCTGCCCGCGACGGCCGCGTTTCGGCGTGCCGGCCACCGAGGAGCGGCTGAAGCTGCCCGCGATTGCACTTGCGTGAACTCGGTTGCAAATACCCAGGGAGCAAAATACCCAGGTTGCAAATACCGGGCAGGGCCTGTCCCCGGTCGCGCGTCTCCAGTCAATATGGGGTGAAAAAACGCCCGAGCTGGGCACCTGCGGGCTCAGGGGCACTAACCCTTAGGGGACCTTGTGTCTTCGCCTTTCTTGGGAAACTGGCCACGTGCGGGCGTCTTCGGGGAGGGCAACTGCAGAGCTGCTGCACAGGCGAGGCAGCTCCTGGGGAGGATGTTTCTCCTTTATCCGGGCGCCTTATTAGCTCCATCGCACTGAAGTATCCTCGAATCCTCGCCCCAGCATCTGTCACTTGCCACCCACAGATAAATATTCATCCCTTGCTTTTTTCTTTTCTTTTTTTTTTTTTTTTAGCACATCCACCAGGGCTAGGGGATGGCTCCCTAAATGCACAGCGAGGATTGGGAAGCAAGACGCAGGATTTGTGGTTTTTCCCCCAGTTTTCCCCTTTCTTTGCATAAGATAAGGGCAAAGCTCAAAACTCCACCAACTGTTGCAGCGCTACCGCCCTCCCGCTCGCAGCCCCGCACGCGCTGCCCAGGCCGGGCAGGGGGGACACGGGGGGCAGAGCAGGTCCCGGAGCACGGGCACGGCGCTCGGCACGGCACAGCTCGCCCCAAAGCGCCCACCGGCCGCTAATCTGGTGTGCCCAGCGCCTAAGTCAGAATTACCCTGAAAGTAGCGGGTCTGGAGTTATTTTGCTGTTGGAAGTGGCTTGTTGATGCACTTTAAATGTCCAGTCTTTAAGCAAATACAGCGGCGCCCTGGTCCTCCTGGGCCCTGCAGAACTGGCTTCTCTGTGCTAAGAGCGCCCCGAAAATCCAGGTCATTCACACAAAACCCCATAAACGTCGTTTATAAGGCATCTCGCTATCTTGAAGACTTGGTACAGCACATACCGACAGTGCAATAAGTGACAACAGGAGAGCGATAACTGAGACATCGGGACACCGAACACAGAAAAATGAATCAAAATGCTAAATGCAGATTTTGACCAGCATCATTAAAAATAAATGATATGAACTCATTATAATTACTTATCTCCCTGGAACATGCTGCTTAGTTTCAGGTACAGCTCAGGACAGAAGAAGGAGGATTCTGACCTGGCGAGAAGTACGCGGCACAGGAATTGCCGAACGGGATTAAACCCAAGCTCCATCTCCTCCAGGATTTTGTCCGGCACTAGACACCTTGGGGAGAAGCGTGGGACCCCTCCCGAGGGTAGTCTGACCCCTTGCGCGTCTCTTCCTGACTGCTAGCGGACTGACCAAAGCCCCGAAGCGAAATTGTGATGTCCTTTCACAAAGTTTTTCGTCACCTGGGATAAACTTGGGTGCCCGTGACAGCGCCATAAATGCGCAGCCGCTTTATCAGTCTCAGCTCACCGTATAGGAACAACATGGAAAATTCCTCGTGCGGGTCTCTCAGCCTGCTTGGAAGGTGTTTCCTCTCCTTGTTCAAAGAGGGAAATGGAGATGGGAGCTTTGCTAGGGGTTTCGAGGCCAGGCCCCGTAGGGCTGCATCGTTCTCCGGGTCGTATGGCGAGCCAAAGCTCCGAGGAAAGCTTGGGCACGTTTGGGGGAGAGCGGCGGCGGGGGGCTGCTGTGGGTTGCCCGGGGACGTCTCGGGCTTTCTGTGCAAAGCCCAGGGCGTCCGCACGGACGGCGGGGACGGGGCCTGGCATCCCGCCGAGCTCCTGTCGGCTGTGCAGCGCCTGCTCCTGCCCGCGAACGTTTTCCCCTTGACGCTCCAGCTCATGGAGGCATGTGGGGTGTTTTTCAAGATTTTCAGCTTCATTTTTTGAAACAAAGTTTCCTTGCAGACTGTTGCTGAAAAATAATTCTTACAGAGGTGGAAACCAGAAGACAAGAACCTAAAAACACAGTGTGTTTTAAGACAACTTGATTTTTTAATTAATCTGATTAATTTTGACTGCCTGGAATTGGTAACGCTGATGCAAATGAACGGCCTGTACTACTGTAGACATGACTTGAAGGTGCAAGTATGGGAATGGCACAAACGCCAGGCAACGAAAGGACAGAAAAAGGGGCTGAAGCTGAGAAAAAACATCCTGACCATGGGACGGGGAGAAACCTCTGGGAAATGGGATCTGTGGCTGTGCACAACTGTTGCTGCTCTCGTAGCCGAGAGCTGCCGCTGCGTTTGGTGCTGTGCAACATGCAGAAGCGCCGGGAACGGGCCCAGAGGGAGGCAGCGCCTTGGAGGAAAAACACTTGAATGGCCAACGCTTATATTTGGGGGGCTGATACGTGTTTTTTCCTCACGAAGACAGATTTCTGCCTTTTATTGTAAGTGCGTAAGCGATCGCAGTCCATGCGTGAGCGTTGCCTTGGCACAATCGCTGCTTCCCCCAGACCTTTCGCAGAGGAGGCTCCGCTCGCTCTTAACCTACGGCACAGCACCATGAACTGTCACGAATGAGTGCCGAGCCGGTGCGGAGCCCCCAGGTTCGCAAGCGTTCGCCCGGAGACGATCGCAGTAGCGACACGATTTCCCCTTTATGGCAACGCTTTGGGCGCGCAAGGTGCTTCCCTGGACTGAGGAAGGGATTTCTTCCGCGGGAAATAAAAGCAGGATGTCGTGGAGGCCCCCGGGGGTGAAGGCTGAGGTTGTCTGCACCGGGATCGAGCCCCGAGCCCCGGCTCGGGGACCGGCACCATTTCGGGGAGCGGGAGAGCCCTCCGCGGAGCCGGCTCTCGCTCCCGCGCGCTGCCCTGAAGGCGCCGCTGAGAAGTGGGGTGAGATCACCGAGTTTGCCGCGAGGATTAGAGCGCCGGAGGATTAACGGACTAAGCATTAGCCCGATTTTACTCTACTTTGTGAGGGGAGCACATTGCCGACAATAAAGGTGCCGAGCGATACGCTAACGTGTTGAGCGGCCGCAGGCGGAAGCCTGTATTTCTCCTGGCTGCGGGACCCGGCGCCCTGCGAAGCTCCGCGGCCGCCCTGAGAGCATTACGAGCCCCGTCGGAATTAGCGATGCTGAGATTTGATTGTCATTATAATGTTTTGCAGCATTTCTCCAAAGGCTGGCTGGAAAAGGCAATTACCGGCGAATGCAAACAAACTCGGGGAAGCATGAGATATAGAAATAACGAGCGAGAAGAGGGAGGGGGCGCTCGGAACAGACTTGCCTTTCGCTGCACACAGAGCAGAGCAAATTGAGCTCCCCCCGCCCATGCAAAGACCCTGAACGCCCGCGAAGCCGCTGCCAGGCGTGCCTGGGTGCAGGCGGGGTCTGCAGGCGTGCTGCTCGCACGGATGTCAGCCCAGCGGAATTTCCCCATGGGATTTGCTGGAGTGGCTTCTGCTTAACACGATAAGGACACAAACTTGTTTCCGGCCAGTCCTTGTGGACGGCAGCTCGATGCCTGCCGCTGCAGAGGTAGGACATTGGCTTCAGGCCTTTGCTCCATGTCTGGCTGTAGGTTTGCCGTAGGCTGTGAGAAGCCACTTAAATCCTTAGTACCCACAGGAGGAGGAGGCAGACGCCTAATTTTGTTAGTGACGTTGCTCCTCGGTCTTGCTCTGTGCCTCAGTTTCCCATCTGTAAAGTGCAAATATCCACAGTCTTTGCAATACCACGGTGCATATTGATGTTTGCCGAGATGCTCAGCTGTGCCAGGAAGGGAAAGTGCAGCTAGACTCTTTGCAAAGTTGTTTTCCGTTGTTGTTGCACCCACTGGGTGGAGGCAGGTCCCTGACTCCAACGGGAGGCTGCACAAATCCCATCTCTTCTCTGCCGATCCTGGGTCTCGTGCTGCGTCTGCCGGGGGGGCAGCCGGCTCTGCTGTGGCCACAGCCCCCTGCCCACCTCCGTGCCCACTCTGGAGGGGCAATTCGGGAGCTTGCGTGAGCCCCCCTCAGATTTACCCTCTCCCCGTGGCTCTGCTGCCTCCCTGCTGCCAGCCCCTGTGTCTTCCCGTTGCTCCAAGGTCCAGCGCAGGCTGCTCCGGGCTGCGGCGGCGTTCCTGGGCTGTCTGGGGCTGGGTGGCCGGCAGTGGAGAAGGGGAGAAGCAGGAGCGGAGCCCAGCCCCAGGCTCTGGCTGCTTGCAAAGCCGCCTGCTAGGGTCCGTCATCCAAACCCACCATCCCCACTGTTTTGTGTGCTTAGCTGGAGGGTCCTGCCAGTCCTGGGTGCTCAGCACTTTAAAAAAATGCAAGGTAACCGTGCTGATACAAGCCACATGCCTCCTTTTAATCATTTATTATTTGTTGAGCCCCAGCAATGTACTTAATGCTACTCATCACCCAGGCAGAAGCACCGCAGCCCGTGACAGCTCCGCTGTAGTCCTCCTCCTCTCCTCTCCTCTCCCTCGCTCTCCTCGCCGTGGACGCGCAGACCTCGCCGTGCCCACCGCACATCCAGCCTCGTGGGCAGCGGTGCGACCCGCTGCCCCGCGTTTGTACGTGCACGCCGTCGCTGCCTCCTCGTAAACCCGCTCCCGGTTTCCCTCCCCTGCGCAAGCGGCTGCCGCCGGCGAAGCCTCTGCCGGTGGCGCGGCGGGGTGCGGTGCTGGCGGCGGCGCGGGCGCCTCGGCCGGGCCGGGGGAGGCGAGCTGCCGCTGGCTCCGTATCCGTGCGGCGATGCACCCGTTTGCACGCGAGTTTGCCTTTCCGGGGGTGGGGGGCAGCCGCTTTCCCGACCGGCCGTGAGGCTGACGGCGTGGTGGCCCCAGGCCTCCCTTCAGCTCTGGCTGGGCTTTGCCCGCGGTGCGGCGTGCGGCTCGCGGCGCCGCTGCTTCGCTTGCCGCCGGCTCGGCGCCTGGGGACGGGGCGGGAAACGCGAGTCACCCTCCAGCTTTCGCCTGCGGCGCTCCGGCTTGTCCCGCGGCCAGGACGGGTGGAGAGCGATACCTATAAAACCTGCTTCTCGCGGTGTCATTCAAGAGCTCTGCCTAATTATTGTCATCGGAGAGCTTTAATTAATGTGCCGCAGAGCTTACAGGTAAGAGAAGGAGGTGAGCGTAGCAGGAAGGCTCCTTAGCACGAGAAACGAGCGGCTTGTAAGGCCTAATTAATTCTGCTGGGTTTTGAAAAGTGGACGGGAGCTGTGGACAACTCAGGCCGCATTTTCCGAATTTTGCTGAGTTGCAGAAGCAGGCGGGGAATTCTGGATCGCTGCCTGCATCCAGTACCGGCACCGAAACACGCAGACCTGGCTCCGCTTCAAGGATGGGACAGCGGCTGCGGAGGAGCCGGCCTTTCGGAGCCTGCTGCTCCCACGTTCGCGAACGCCCAGGGAGCCACAGCCGTAGCGCTGCCCGTTGTAGCTGAGCTCGAAATACCTGGTGTCAACCCGTAATTTGGGGCTATTTGCGTTTTTCTAACTCCGTATTGGTGCTGCGTCAGGAATATTTTCCGAAGCTTTTGATGATTCCCCCCCCGCCAGGTGGTGGTGTGAGAATAGCACGGATGTGTCCGTAGACCTCGGAGCGCTTTGCGAAGCCGTGGGCAGCCCGCGGGGCCGCGGGGCGCGAGCGGCGGAGGCAGGGCGGGACGAGGCCGGGCAGGGCGTTCGGCCAGCCGTGCTGCGGGCGCTGCCGCGGGCTCCCGGCGGCTCCGTCCCGGGCGCTGGGCGGAGGCGGCGCCTGCCACCGCCGGCCTCAGTACGCAGGGCTGGTGCTTAATGGTTTTCCTGGAGCGGAGCCAGGGAACGCGGTGACTTGCACGATGCCGAATCCTTCGACGTGGGGGAGGGAGGCAAGAAAATTCAGCCATTCCCAATCAAAAGCTCCTCGTGTCCTACCTCCCTCCAACGCCGCGGTGAAGATGGGCCGGATTTAGTCGAGCAGATGATGCTGCATCCGGCCCCGGGAAGCCACGAGGACGCTGACGGCCGTGAGCCGGCAGCCCCTCGGCTCGTCCCGTCCCGTCCCATCCTGCTGCGTTTCCCACCCTCGCCTTCCTTTGCCGAGTGCAACGCACTAAATTTCCTGCCTCTGGGGCAGAAAGAGCTTTTTCTGAATGTTTCAGGTCTCCTTCTCCTCTTCCTCCTGCTCTCGTTTGTCATTCTGCGAAAGGCACCTGCTGCCGGTGGGGAAACCAATTGCACTGATTAAGCGACTCCTGCTGCCGCCGGGCCTCCCAGGCTTGGCGTGGGCTAGGTGTGCAAAGCCGAATCCTTCCCTGCTGCCCGCTCCAGGGGGGGCCGCAGGATCAGCCCATGAGTTTCGCTCTCCCTTGAAACACGAGCTGCCAGTAGCGTTTTCCCCCAAAGTTTTTTGCCGGTCAGGTGGAGCAGGAGCCCTCCAGGCTGCCTGGGCTCTTCCCAGGATGAATTTTGGCCTCCTGAGCCAAATGCTGAGAAAGCACTGAAAAACTGCAGCAAATTAGATTGCTTTTTGGTACTTGTTTTTTCTCCAGAGCAAACGGTCCTTTGCTGGAGAAGCGGGAACGGTGCCTGGGAGCTCGGTGAGGTCCCGCTTGCTGCTCGCAGCCCCCGGCTGGCTCTGGCTGGCGAGACGGCTCAGCACCTCGCTCCGGGCGCATCGCCCGCCTTCTCCTCCCCGTGTTTCCATCCCCTCCTGCCTTCTTCCTCTCTCTTTCCAGCGTTTCCGTGAGCCCATCCCTTTCTCTGCTGCGGAGGCAATGAAGGAGCGGAGGACTAGTCTCCCGGATCCACCTTTCCGGATGACTTTAGCTGTTTTCTCCCAGCCTGAGGTTATCCCTGCCATGGTCCTGTCCCCGACTCGGGGCAGTGAGGGACGAGGAGATGGCAACTTATGTGAAATAAAGCCGGCCCCTCCAGCCTGCTGAGGGATGTTTATCCCCCTGCGCAAAGCTTGCGGAAAAGCCTAACGAGTCATAACGCCCTGGGTCAGCTCTGAACGCGCGGTGGAGGCGTTTTATCAGGTTTTCAGGAAACCTGAAAACTGGCACTGGGTTGGATTTTTCTTATATTCCTTCTGGCCCTGATTTTGCTGCTCCTACAATGAATGGCAAAATTCCCGTGCCCATTCCCAGAGTGGGATCAGGCGATCTTCTCAGCAGGGTGGGGGTGGCTGAGGCCTCTTGGCTCGCTTCGCCCGCGCTCTCCTTCTTTCGATGCATCTGCTCTTCTCTGCGACTCCCAGCAGCGCCCGCCTTGGCTGCCCGGCTCTGCTGCCCGCGGCCGCCTGCCCTGACCGCGTAATGGATGCTGCATTTTCCCCGATGTAACCGCTCCATTAATGTCATGCAATTAATGCTTCAGGAAGCATTTTGCAAATATTGATAGCAAGGCAAGAGCTACAGCACAGAAATGGTTGCAACTCTGGTTGTATTATCCTAGTAAGTCCCAGATTACCTAGCTCTGGATGGACCAAGGAAGGTTTCCTTTTGGTGTTCAGGACGGTTTCTTGACTGACCCTGGGAGATGCGCCACTCTCTGCATTTGCACCGAAGTCCTTGGGGATGGTGGGTGCTCAGCACCTTGGCAGATCGGACTGAGTCCTTTTTGTATCAGACGTGCTCATCCCCTTGCACCGGCTGCCGTCCCGTGGCCTGGAGCTGCATGGGGTTTGTGTTGTACGTTCCCCTTTCGGCTCCTGAGCTCTGAAGCAGCCCAAGAGCTGGGCCAACCCAGGCATGTAAAGTGGAAAATAATAAAACCTTATTTCCTCTGCAGGGAGAAACGGTCTCCTGGCTCCTTGTGAGATTAAGATTTGTGCATATATCTGCAAATGTTAGGGGGCAGAGGTTAAGCTGAGCCATGCAAGGGGAGGAGGTGGCGGTGCTTAGCAATGCAGATCAGATGGCTCTGAGGCCTTCCAGTGCTCATAGCCAAATCCTGGGATATTTGGGGGTTTTAAAGGTAATGAAGTCAGACGGAGGAATGTCACTTGGGTACGGGAGGAGGGATGGGGCAGCTGCACCCCCTCAAGCATGCGCTCAGCTCCTTGGACAGGAGTCTCCTTGCTCTCCTGGTGTCCATGAAGGTGACTAGATGTCTTGAGGGCCATCAGGGTGGTGCCATGCTCTCCTGGGCAGTCTCAGGAGGCAATCCTTGCCGATGCCCCCAGTGGGGAAGCCATCAGAGGAGCAATGGAGAGCCAGGAGAGCAGACTTGGGGGATGCAGCCTTAAGACCCGCGGCTTGGGGTTTGCTCTCCACTGTGCTAGGAGTGGCGAGGCAGAGTGGGCTGGCCGGATGGGACAGCTTCCCCGCATCCCTCGAGTCTCTGCTTGTAAAAATTAGTCTTGCCAAGGAGATGGAGCAATTGCTCCTGGCAGCCATGCAGTTCTAGGAGTAGGTTTTAAGGCCATGCAAAGACAGCAGCTTCCTGGGCACCTCTACCGTGCTGGAGACAGGCACAGACGGTCGCTGCAGCTGGAACCCGCTGTGACCGATTTGCTGCCTCTGCTCCAGCTGAGACGTGCTGTCACGCCTGCTCTGACAGCACTCCGTGCTGCTCTTTGCTACTCCTCTGGTTTTCAGCAAAAGGCCTTGCTTGCTTTACGATGCTTCGTTTTAATCTGTTTCTTTTCAGCTGGAGATTTGCTCGGGGATGGAGAAGTCGAGGGACTTGCGTGGGGGCTAGGGGCTGAGATGAGCCCCTAGTTCAACCTAGGGAGAAGGAGCGCAGGGCCTGAGCAGCACAGGCTCTGATGGACGAAGTGCGGGGCCTTTTCTCCCTGATCCCCCTACCCACGTTGGCATCCTTCCCTGAAACCACTTGAAATCTTCAAAATCCTCCCTGCAGTGCTGGTGGCCCCCCGCTCCTCAGGCCGTGGGCAGACTTGGGCGCCAGAGCAGGCTCGGGGGTGAACCGGACCCGCTGTGTGCACCCAGCCGGCGGGCGATGCCCGATGCCTCCCCAGACCCACGCGCCGGCCCCGGCCCCCGCCCCGATCTCCCCGCGGGCTGCCCTGCCGGCGCTCCCACCATCTCCTCTGCCAGCCCTTCCGGGTGCCCGCCGTAATCCCGGCGCCTTGCCTCCCCCCGCGCTAATCCTATAAACCCTGGGTAAATCCCGCCCTGCCTCTCCGGGGCCCGGCTCAGACACAGTGGCTGGGGGGGGGGTCCCCCTCACTTTTTGGGGTGCTCAGGGCCATCACTCGGAGAAGGCAATGAGTCCCCCCCGCTCAGGGGGTCGCCTGCGCCGGAGCACCGGGAACGGCCCCTGCACCCGGCACGGCTTTCCCACGGCGCAGCTTTCCCGCGGCGTAGCTTTCCCACGGTGCAGCTTTCCCACGGTCCCCGCAGTGCCCGAGCCCCCGGGGTGCTCGTCTGCGGGGGTCTGCCCGCCCCAGCGGCATGGGGACCGCAGGCAGCGGCCGCTCGCTAGCTCTGGGGGAGCAAAATAGCCTTGATCTCTTTCTGCCTTTAGTTTCCCTCTGCACGAACGGAGGCAAAATGCTTTCAAAGCCTCCGAAGGACAGCGCGGGTTCTCCCGGGGGTTTTTCTGGCGCAGAAGGCAGGCGGCAGCGCGTGGCCCGGCCGAAGGGCTGGGCAAACGCCCGTTCCTCCGAGGATGCGCCTCGGGACGGGACTCCTGCGGCCAAAACAACCGACTCGAGCGGACCCGACCGGTTGCTCCCTGCCACGAACCGCAGCCTCATTGCTGAGGGCGAAGAGCAGGTTGTGCGGGCAGGGGATGGCAGGTCTCTATCAGGCCGAGCCGGAGGTCACCGCCGGGGCCCCGCGACGCCGTTTTTCCCAGGGCCCTTTCGGTTTGATTTGTTCAGGGCTCAGCGTTTCGGGGCGCGCTGCAGGCGCCCGCTCCGGAGCGCCGCTGGCGCTGTCCCGGCCGGGCGGGCTGCTCGCGGCCGCCGCTTTCCGACGCAGATGCTCCGCAGCCGCCTTGCGGCGAGGTCCTGCGTGCACTCCAGCCGGCTAACTACCGGTTAGGTAACTCCAGTAAGTGCCCCTGCAAAGGCAGGAGTTCAAACAGGGGCACGTTTCCGAGGATAATAACCGAGCGGATCTCTCCCTATGAGGCCTTTATTCCTATATAACCGCTCCCTGCTGCTGCTCGCCGCATGAAAGGCGCAACGTGTATAAATGAATGCATTGTAATATACCATCCGCTTTGATCACCGTCGGCGGCAGGCGGCCGGAGTAGACGAGCTCCGAGTCCGCTCTTGGATAGCAGCTCCCCCACCCTATCTCCCTGCTCGCCTCCCTTTCGGACGAGGGTGTTGAGCTAATGGGCAGTTCCTAGAAGGATCGCGCCGCGTGCGGCGATGCCTTGGCTGTGGAAAGGGTGTTTCCGAGCTGCAGCTGAGATGCATGCCTGGGAGCTGACCGAGATATTTTCTTCCTCCTGCAACGTGACGTTCCAGTCTCTGTAACGGAGGCGCCCGGGGTGGGGAGTGGGGATCCAGGTTGCACTTGGCTCTTCCGAGTCCGGACGCTCCCAGCCAGGAAGCGTTCAGCGGGGGGCTTGGTGCGGCCGCTGCGCCGCGGGATGCCCTGCCATGAACACCCTCTCTGCTTCTGTCTCCTCCTCGCAGGCACGTACCAGGGCCAGTGGGTCGGGGGCATGCGCCAGGGCTACGGCGTCCGCCAGAGCGTTCCCTACGGCATGGCGGCGGTTATCAGGTCACCCCTGAGGACCTCCATCAACTCCCTGCGCAGCGAGCACACCAACGGCACCGCGCTGCACCCCGACTCCTCGCCGGCGGTGGCCGGCAGCCCCGCCGTCTCCCGGGGCGGCTTCGTCCTCATGGCCCACAGCGACGCCGAGATCCTCAAGAGCAAGAAGAAGGGCATCTTCCGGCGGTCCCTGCTGAGCGGGCTCAAGCTCCGTAAGTCCGAGTCCAAGAGCTCCTTGGCCAGCCAGCGGAGCAAGCAGAGCTCTTTCCGGAGCGAGGCCGGGATGAGCACGGTCAGCTCCACTGCCAGCGACATCAACTCCACCATCAGCCTGGGCGAAGGTGAGGCCGAGCTCTCCGTCATCGAAGACGACATCGATGCCACCACCACCGAGATCTACGTCGGCGAGTGGAAGAACGACAAGCGGTCGGGCTTCGGGGTGAGCCAGCGCTCAGACGGGCTCAAGTACGAGGGAGAGTGGGCCAACAACAAGCGCAACGGCTACGGCTGCATGACCTTCCCGGACGGCACCAAGGAGGAGGGCAAGTACAAGCAGAACGTCCTCGTCAGCGGCAAGAGGAAGAACCTCATCCCGCTGCGGGCCAGCAAGATCCGCGAGAAGGTGGATCGGGCCGTCGAGGCAGCCGAGAGGGCGGCCACCATCGCCAAGCAGAAAGCAGAGATCGCGGCGTCCAGGTAAGGCAGCCCCGGCGCGTGCCGCGGTGGGGAGGAGGGCGTTGGGCCGGAGGCACGGGGGTCTTGCCCATAGGCTGTTTTGTGGCCTGCGGGGGAGGCGGGATGAGGCTTTGCAGTAGCAGACGCGCAGGGGATATTTCATTGGAGCTGCTGGAGGCTGGCAGGCGTTACGGCTGGCATCTGCCATCCCAGGCGGCTGTCGGTGCAATCTGGCCCTCCGGAGTCACGCGGGCGAGCAGGCAGCGTCCTGCAAGGCCAAGCCGCTGGGCTTGCCCAGGCGCTGGAGGTGGCCCTGGAGCGGTGTGGATCCAGGCCGAATTGTCCCTCGCAGCCAGCCAAGCCCAAGCAGGCTGCGAATGCAGGACTTTCCCAAAGCAGCAAGCAAGGCAATGCAGAGCTGCCCGGAGCAGCGCAGTTTCCCCGGCACAGAGCCCCAAGCCACCCCAGAGGACTGGATCGAGATGTTTAACTGTAGATAAACCTTGCTAGAAGTCGCTGCGTAGGGATGAGTCTCAGCATCAGCATACTAGACCTTTCATCCCAGGTCCCCAGGACATGTATACCAAAGCACACAAAGTCTCGATTTGTCTCCCCAGTGCATCCCCTGCTCGCTGTGACAGCAGAGTCCTGCTGCTCCAGCCTTGCTCTGGGCCGCTGGAGCCTGGGACGTACCTGGTGCACCCTGGGCGGCTGCTGCGTCTCTGCATCGTTATGAGCAAAGCACAGTTGTACGGGCTCTGCAACCTGCCTGGCCCTTGAACACGTGATTTCTGGCCGAGCACAGAGTCTCATAAAAGATGGGCTTGCCAGAGACCTCCTCAGCATCCCTGGTTCAAAGTCAGTCTGGAGGTGCTGGGTTATTTACCCCGTTGCTTCCTAGCCTCCCTAATGAGTGGGATGACATCCGGAGGTGCCTGCTATCCAAGCAGTTTTCTCTCCATCTCAGTCTCTTTAAATGTTTAGAAGAATTCATGGTTGCATTTCCATCACACCCAGCAGTCCCACCTGAGTCTGGCCTTCCCCTGTGCTTGCTGCTGCGGGGTGGTGGCTCGCGGGGAAGCGGGGAGGAGGGAAGAGGAAGGCTCTGCGCCAGACACAGCAACCCCGGGGGCTAACGAAACCGCGCTCTCCTCGCCGGCTGCCCCGGTTTGTACGCACGCTCACGGCCGACGCAGGCTCAAAGCCTGATTTAGGTTGGACAAGGGTCCAGCCAGCGGCTCAAAGCAGGGCCAGCTTGAGCACCTGGTAGCTGGCTCCCAAAACGCGCCTGGAGCTGAGTGACTTGCAACAACCTCCTGGAAAAGAGACGGGAGCCAAGTTCGGAGCAAAGGCTGCTCCGCTGAGTTCAGGGCCCTTCGTGCCACCTTGAGGTGTCATCTGGAGATGGTTTGTTATAGTATGGTCGCGCCTTTCTGTTTCCTGAGAAAATGCTACATGTCTGTCAGGCAGGCAGGGGGAAAGAGGGCTACAGTTAGGGAAGAGCGCAGTTACCACCTCTGTCTCCCGTGTGCGGCTGGTTGTTAGGTCGGGATCATTTGTATGCGGAGTCACACTTGAAATCTTTATCAGCGCGCCTGCTGATGCCTTATCTGCAATGTGAATGAGACTCTCAGGCCTGCTTTGGGAGCATATTTGGGCTTGATGATGTTTTCTACCTGGTGTTGCACCAAGTTGTCAAAGCTTTGAAAAAAAAAAATCCCACCAGACTCCCAGGTAGGAAACCGAGCACAGAGCAGCAGAAAGACCGGATCCTGCCCGTGTGACCTGGGCATGTGAATGCTCTGGTGCGAAGGCCTGAGCCCTGGCAATGAGGAGCTCTCGTCTGCCGGGGGATGTGTGGGCTGAGGATGGGGGCATCCTTCGTGCCAGGTGGCAATCACTCGTAATGGTCCTGGAAGGGCATGGGAGCTGGAAATAGAAATCTTCCACATTGGAAATGCTTTGATAAGCTCTTGACATTTAATATGCCACCTTCTAATCATGAGAGAGGAGAAGAAGGGGAAAAAAAACATCCCATGTGGTAGCATTCCAGCACGTGGAAACCTTCTCCCAGCACTGGCTGCAGCGAGGGTGTGAGCGATCGGTGCAGAGCCTGGTGCAAGCTCTGTAGGGCAGGAGCGAGCCCCACAGCGTGCTTGCTGTCCGTGTTTGCAGGCACGCAAGCTGCTCGCTTTCCAGAGAGGATCAGGAGAGTTGAGCCCGTCCCAACCTGGAGACCCGCAAGGAAAGCTTAGGGTCCAGCAGAAGAGGCTGGTGGTGATGAAGAAGGTGGCGGGCTCCTCTCTTCTGGCTGTACCCTATGTCTGACCCGAGGCTGACAGCTCCCAAATGCCACTTAGGCACTGAAAGGGGAGCTACCAGTTGGAAAATCATTTCCCTGTTGGAGACACCTGTATGTTGCTCTGGGCACCTAGGGACACGGGGTTACGGTGAGTGCTGCAGGCACCCTGTCCCGGTGGGTAATGTGGTCCTTCCCAACTCCACTGGAGAGCACCAGCGGCAACCCTGGAAACCAGGAGGTGACCACACGTGTGCATGGAGGAGAGAGAAAAGTCAGGAAATTTGGGGCCCGAACAAAAGACCCTTTTAGTCATCAGTGAAGATGCAGAGAAATAAGTAAGAGGGACTGCACTGCCTTGAGGATACTCCACCAGAGATGATCGAAGGAGCCCGAGTTTAGTATTGCTTGGAGGCCATGTCAGCCCGCGAGCAGCCCGACCTCTGCCTCCTGCGGCCCGGCTCCCCGCACCGCTTCCGCTCCTTCCTACCCAGCCTGGTTTTGAGCGGACGCACGTGAGAGAAAGCAAGCGGAGCCGCGCCGGGAGCGCAGCGCTTTGCTCTTTGCACCGCGCGGACATTGCCCGCGGTGCAGGAGGGCTGCCGGTGCGCTGAAAAGCGCGTTATTGATTGCGCTGCGCTACGCAGCGCGCGGCCCTCGCCGGGCGAGCCGAGGACGGACCGGCTCCAGCGTGACGTGCGCGGTGCATTAGCGCTGGGTTAGTAACCACCAACGGCAGCCGTGCCTTCAATTTTTGCTCCGGCTCTGCTAATGGCTTATGCAAAGGCTGCCAAATTTATCAACGAGGGGTTGAACCGCGCGGCCCCGGACGGGTCGGTTCGCGTTTAGCTGAAGCTGCGCTGCGTCTCGCGCGCCGTGGGCCGGGCTCTGCCCGCGCCGCCCCCGGGCCGACGGGCGCCTTTAACCCCCCGCGGGTCGCTTGCCCGGCGCCCGGGTACCCTCCGAGGCGCTCCGCGGCGCGCAGAACCGCGCGGCAGCACGGGTTTGCAAACCTGCGCGCGGCCGGAAAGGCTTCCACGTAATTGAGGTGATTCATTTTAAAGCTCCTCAATGAATTAAATCCCGCCTGCAGCGCCCGCACCAAATTCCACGGGCCGAACCGAACGAAAGCCGTGAAACGCGCGGGCGTGAGCGACGCGGCGGGGAGCACGGCAGTTGTGCACGCGCGTGTCCGCGTGCGTGTGTGTGTGCCCTCTTCTGCCTAATAACACGGCTGAGTTCACTGTGCAGCCTCTCCCTTGGTGGGGGAAAAAAATATGTGCCCACCCACGTATTTCATTAAATTTGTAAGAACTCGGTATTTTTGAAAACTCTACCGCTCTGTCAAATTTGGTTGGAATTGGCCAACACGTTCAAAAGTTATTAGTGTGGGAGTGATGGCATATAGATATATAAACAGCACAATCACATAAGTAAGCCCCATTTCCTGAGGAAAGTAGGCTAAAAAACATAGCGTGCTGCAGACAAGTAAATTGGATTCCTAAAGTTGTTCTAGTGTGCACAGAATATGATGTTGTCTGTGACCCAGAGATGTAAGCTCATTTAAAGAATAGTTTTTAGGTTCAGTGGATGATTCTCTCCAAATTCCTTCAACGCAATTAAATGAAAATGAAAGAACATTTTCTTTGCTCGTCTATCTATTTATCATCTCCTGCATGCCAAAGCAGTTCCTGCAAAGTCACGGGGCTAGAAGAGCTGTGAATCAGGTCCGAAGAGCAAATATTTATAACAACTGTTGGTTTTCAAGCATGGTAAGGGAGGGAGCCCTTTTCAGCCCGCCTGAAATGAAAGCTCTGGGCATGCAGAAGGCTGCCGCGGTGCCCTGGGACGTTTCATCCCTGGGACAAAAACCCGTTTCTCTTCTTACTGCTGTCCCGAGAGGAAGAAGGGTGCACTAAAGACGCAGGATCTCATTAGCAATAACACCCATGTGTAAAGCAACCGCTGGGCTATTTAGGAGGGAAGGGGCTTTGGGCAAGCTCCCAGGTCCTCCGTCAGGGCAACGGCTCTGGGACCTGTTGTTCAGCCCCTTTCACAACAGCTTCTCGGAGCAGCTCATGCGGTAACACCCCGGAGGGGATGCTGTTTGCAGGTTAGTCCTAAGTAATGCACTTGGAGGCATAATTATAGCCAAGCCATTTGCAACCGATGAGAAAAATATAATTAAGCTCAATATTCTCAGCAGAGCTTGGACTACAAATTACCACAGTGTCACTCAACTTCAGAAAGAGAAATGGGAGGAAAAAAAAAAAGGAAGAGGAAGCTAATAAAGAGAACCTGACAGCAAGGACGGGTAAATGAAAGCATTTGGACCCAGCGTGGATGCTCCTGCAGGATGCAGCAGCGAAGGCTAAGAAAACATCCGTGCTCTGGCACACAATAGGGAGCGGGGAGGCAAGAAAAGCCCCGGAGAGCTGAACAGCAAAGCGCAAAAGGCTGCTTGAGCCAAACAGGTATTTTCTTCAGAAAATGGAAATGCAGCCCGGGCAAAACCCACAGAAAAGAACAGATGCCGCAGTTCTCATCCCGAACGGTTTAAGTCGCGGTAATGTCGCTACCGGCAGTACACCCAGCTGTAATAATGCTGCTTAATGCTCGCGCCGGCCTGCGCCCGCAGCCCTGCACTTGTACTTCGCTGGGCTCGATTTACGGGTTTCTGCTGGCTTTGGGATGCCTCCGCAGGGGCGTCCAGCCCGAGCTGGGCAGCCGCGGAGGGCGGCGCGGGAGCCCTTCTCCGACCGTTTTCCCTGCAAACCTGCAACATCCGCGACCCCCCCCCACCCCCCGCACCCCCGGCTTTAGCTTTGCGCTGTGCAAGCATCGCCTCGTCCCCTTGCTCCGGGCCCGCCCGGGTGGCGCCCGGGCGAGGGCTCGGGCCCCTCCCGGCCTCTCCGTCCCGCTCCGACGCGGAGGAAAGGATAAAGCACCTCGAAGCCGGGGCGCTCGAGCAGCGGCGCAGCCGGATGCGGCTCCCTGCGCGCATCCCCGCCGCCGCTCTGTAAGTCCTCTCTCGCTGCCAGTTTAATAGCTTCCTGCTCGCACGGGACTCAGGGCGTTAAGCCCTTCCGTGCCGGGTCAAAAGTCTGGGAGCGAGCGGCGGCACTGGGGACGGGCCACAGCGAGCAGCTCTGGGCAGCGTTTGCTCTGTCCCCAGGACGCGGGCGTTTGCTGCAGGGCTGGCGACTGCGGGAGCGGCTGCCTCTTCCTCCTCGTCCTCCTCGTCCTCCTCTCCCTCGCCGCGGCGGCGGCCCGGATCAGCCGATCCGGCTGGTTTCTCATCCGAGCCTTTTGCAGGCTTCGCGCATGGGCTGAGCCGCACCGGCACGAGCGGGAGGGCGTCCGCCGCCGCCAGCTCTCAGGAGGAGCAGCCTGTCCCCAGAAGCTGGGGGGGGGGGGGGGGGGCAGATCCTGCTTTTCCTTGCTGCTGCTTTTCCTATTCGGTGAGCAGAAACTGCAGAGTTGCTTTTCTCCCTGATCCTTGGAGCGATCCTCCCACACCCTGCGCAGCTGGCTTGCAGGCAGGCTGGCTCGGAGCCCCGGCGCCCTCCTCCTCTTCCTCCTCCTCCTCCTCATCCTCACCCTCTGCAGCCTGCCAGCAACAGGAGCGAGAGCCCAGGAGCAGAGCAGCAGGTCTGTGCTCGAGGCCGGCGGCGTCCGTCGAGCCTGTAACAAGCCAGAGGTTTCCCTGCAGCGCTGGAGCAGCGCTGGCACGTGCAGCTCCGAAGCAGCGCTGGCACGTGCAGCTCCGAGCGCAACACCCGGGCTGCTGGGCCGGTCGCTTTCCGAGACGGGTTTTTTTTTTCCAGCGTTTGCAGTGAAACGGGGCTGCTACAGGTGGTTTCTGCAGCAACCTGCCCCGGACCCTGGCCCTCCCGGCCCGCGGCGCGGGGCGCTGCGGAGGAGCCCTGGGGGCAGAGCGGACGTCTGCCGCCTCCCTCCCGACGGCTGCGGACCGTTCCTCAGCGCGTCCGAGGCCGATGCAGCTCCAGGCCTCGGCCTGGATCCAGGCAGCGCTGGAGCTCGAGTATTAACTTTGATTAAATGAGTTTGCAGATGACTCTGGACCGGCTTTTCTCCGGCTGGCTCCAGAACGGGAGGTTTGGTGTTGAGCGACTGCCGAAACAACGGCCGGCGAGAGGAGCGGAGGAAGGCTCCGGCGCGCTGCCCCTTTCGGGCCTTTGTGGCTTGGGCAGCAGAAAGAAAAAAAATTGCCTGGAAAGTTCATTTGCCAAAATGACTGTTCTGATTGCCCCAAACTTGCAAAAATGCCAAGTTATCGCTCCTTTGAAGCCTGACTTGCCCGGAGACAGCGAGCTGCGAGAGGAACGCAGGATCCAGCCTGGAGTCATTAAAGGCAGCGGCATGTACAGCCAAACTAAATGCTACACGTGTCCAAGCAGGCTGAGTTATGGCTGCTCGGGGAGCGCTAGCTTGGCCTGTTGTGCATTTAAAAATCTCCACCCGACTGCGGCATTGATGTAGGGCTTTTCTGCTGTTTTCTTTTTGCATTTAATCCAGATGGTATAGAGCTGCAGCGTGCGGAATAACCAGCGCTGCCCAGGTTCCTCGGAGATTTTGTGCCTTCGCTTGACTTTTCTTGGGTTTTTTCATTTTTTTCCCCCCAAAGGTTGTTTGTGATTTCTTCCAAACTGTTTTGCCTCCTGCCTGCAAGTGGCAGGATCATTTGTAATGTGCTATTTTTGCACGGGGTTAGAGGAGCGTTTGTGCCTTTGGGATGTGCGCGTGGCCGGCTGTCTACCAGCGCTGTGCCGGAGCCGGGGATGAAGGGAGATGTCAGTATTTCCCACTTCCTCTCCCACTGTCCAAACAGGCAGACGCCTTTTCCATTAGGTACCTGACAGCCAGTAAAACCATGGAAATCCAAACCACAGGCCGTGGGAAAGTGGGAGCCATCCCCCTCCATCCCACTCCTTCCCCGCCAGAGCAGCTCCCATGGGATTTTGCATCGCCAGCGTCGCCTGTCAGCCCTGCCTTTCACCAGGGGGTACTGCAATTCCTCCCTGATTTATAGGAAAAAGGGAAATGGGGGTGGCCCCCCGGCACGGAGGGGCTCTGCCTGGCGGAGGCCGCCCCGTGCTCACCTGCGCCCGCGGGAGCTCCGCTGCCCGTGACGGGTGGCAGGCGCAAGGAGACTCCCTCTCCAGATGTTAATCATCTTGCGAGCTGTAAATAACATTTCAGGACAGCTTATGCATCGTCTCCGGCACGAAAGCCCCATCCGCTTTGCCCTTGCTGGCAGGCAAAAAAATGAAAAGTAAGGAAACCCAGTGGGAGGGAAGTCTGCGGGTGTGCGTGGCTCTGCTTACGTGCGCCTTTGCCGGGGAGCGCTGCTGAGGAGCATCGTGGTAACGGTGCAGGTCGGCCGTCGGGCCGAGCTGAAGCCCGTCCGACCGAGCCCCTCGGAGTCGATGGACTCTGATTTGTTTTTTCTGGTTCTGGCACTTTTTGTGCAGAAAAGGATAAAACAAAAACCTGAGCAGCCCCTGCAACCATGCAGCCCTCAGTTTTTTTCTGCACCACCCTCCCTCGAATTTAAAAAAAAAAAAAAAAAAACTCGATATTTCAGTGCAAAATAGCGAATGATGCCTTAGTGAATTCCCTCTCCTTTTGTAAGCTCCAAAAAAAGGAAAAAGGATGAGGAGCGTCTGGTGCAGGTGCCTGCAGCAATGAACTAAGTGGGAACAGGCTCCCTCCCAGTTTCCATGACTTTCTGAGATCCAGACTTTCTGCATCCCAGCTGGGATCCGGGCAGCTCCTCTCTGCCTGCTCCCGCTTGGTAACACTTTCCCAGGGTAACACTGTATTTCCCAGGGCAACATCTGCAGGGAAACTCAGATTTGGGCTTGTGACCAAAGCATTTTCCACATTTGTCTGCGTTTCACTTGGGCAAGAGCAAGCAAACACATCCAGTTATTTTTTTTTCAGGATTAAGTGGTTTGGCTTTGCTTTTTGATGCAGAACAATTTTTGCAGCTGAAATGTGCTGGCGGGACACTTTCTTCACAGCCTGCTTGCCTGAAATAAGCATTCCCTCTGCCGGGGGCAAGGCTAGAAATCCCCAGACTCTTCCTTTTGCTTTCTCACGGCTGGGAAGCGTCCTGCTTCGCCAGCCGCGGGGAAGCGGCTGAGCGCAGGCGTCCTCCCGCGCTGCGGCGGAGCAGGCGCCGGGGAGTGGGTTTTATCGGGGCAATAAACAGCAGCTAGGGAAAAATAACGAGCAGGTTGTTGACTGCTGCCGTCTCCCAGCGCCCTAAGGGAAGCGGCTAGGCGGAGCGGTGCCCTCGCTCGCTGCTGCTCCGGTTTCGGGGCTCTCCTCGGGGCGACCGAGCCCGCGGCAGCGCCGGCGGGGCTCGGCGCCGTCGGTAGCCTCGGGAGAGGGTTGCATCAGCGCTCGGCCTCTCCCCGCCGGCTCTGCGATCCGTTTACCGGCATCGATCGCTCGGGGACTTGGGTTTTATGCTCCTTGGCGCGTCTGGGGCTGATGCAATTAGGGCCGGATCCGGCTCTCAGCTGGGCCCAAGGGAGCGGGAAGTAACCCCGGACGAGTCGGGAAAGCCGGGCGCATCTCTGACTTTTTCCTAAGGTGTTTCCGAGCAGATAGTCTCTGTTTTAATTGAATTTTCCAATTGGAAAAACATAGGAACCTCTCTGTGTCGAAGGCAGGGGAAGCATCCCTTCCGCTGGAAGACAAGGACGCATTTAAAAAAAGAACAAAAAAAGAAAAAAAAAAAAGAAAAAAAAAAAAGGCTTTCGTCTGCTCTAACAGTAGATTTTAATCATTTTCTCTTAATTAGTCGCCCAGCTGAAGCGGCGCCCGCGCTTGCGCCAAGCCCCCGCGCTGGAGGCAGCTCGCAGGCCGCGGGGCTCCGGCGGCGCGTGGGCGCTCCGGCTCCGCGCTCCCGCCCCGCTTCCAGCCTCTTCAGGCACCGCTGGAGCTTTGCTCGGTTTTATTTTCCCGCGGTTTCCTCCTGAAGCCGCGCGGTGCCGCGGAGCTGCTCAGGCCGCCGTTGCCGAGAGCTCAACCCTTTTTGGCCAAAACAGCCCCGAGCTCCAGATTCGCCACAAAAGCCCTTGCAGAGGCGCAAAGCGGGCCGGAGCGGCCGTCGCCGTTCCTGAAAAGCCATGTTCTCCCTTTAAAATCAATTTATTCCAGCTGCTTATAGATTGGCCGGAGCCGGTAGGCCTGGCGTTGCGTGGCACCCGGAGGAATTAGTCCTTCCGCTGTCACTTCTGGCCAAATCGCAGGAGATCTGCGAAGATTTGCAGAAATCTGGTTGCGATTTTCCCTTCCCTCTGATCAGTTCTTCTTGCCAATTTGACCACTTGCCTGGCCATAATCGGAGAGGAGTGAGTCAGCCTGGCAAAAGTTAATAAATAAGTTATCCCACGCCAGCCCCAGAGCGGACTCCCTGCCCCAAACTGAACCAAACTCTTGCATCTCATCACCTATCATCAGCCATCGTCCCCATGGCTCTTCCTCGCCCCGTCCTTGCCCAAACACCTTGCAGCCAGCTCAGTCCTGGTGGACAAATGCACTAAAATGGGATTTAGAGGTTGGAAATGCTGCTCAAAAGCCTTTACGGGCCACTGAGGGCGGAGGAAACCTGGATGAAAGAAGGATTTGGCCTTATTTTTCCTGTGGTTTCTAGGCTGGCTCCTCTGCCTGGGAGGTTTATCGGGGCCCGTGGGGCAGGTTTGGAGCCGCATCAGCCGTGCGTGACCATGCCACAGCCTGGCGGTGGCCTCCCCAGTCTGCGCCGTTGGCTTCAGCTAGGAGCAAACTGCCGTGCTGGAGCAGTACCCCGATGCCGTTAGGGGTGTCCTTCCCTTCCAGCACGCGTGTCGTGGAGAAAGACCTGCTTTACAAGGAAATAAAGTCAAGCAATTAGCTGGGGAATTAAGATTTAGTGCGTGCTGCGAACAGCAGGCATATATAAAGGAGACAGCTGTTAAATTTAGTATGTGACAAAGTCATGCGAACACTAACTGGATTACTTGCATTTATTTGGGAATACTTATGTATTTTATTATGCAACGCGTAGATCATCGTAATTCTGCTTTTCACTCCTGCAAGCATCTTAGAGAGCATTACAAACAACTAAGCTTGCTCCGCGCTGCATCCGCGCTGCATCCGCGCCGCATCCGCGCCGCAGCCGTTGGGGATGTTCTGGACTGGAGGTGGCTTAATTAACGTGATTGATTTTAACTCTGCCTGGGCCACATCCCAAGCTGCGGCTCTTCCTGGAGTCGGCGGGGACGAGCCCGGCCCGGGAGGCGCCGGAGCGAGCTTCGGGCAGAGCCGCTGCCCCGGGGATGGGCATCCTCGACCCTTTTCGGCCAGCAGCTCCCAGGCGCTTGCAGCATCCCTCGCCGGCGGCGCGCTGCAAGACGCGACTGCTCTTGCCTCCGGTTGCGTCTCCGGGGAGGAGTTCGGGGAGGCGGCGTGTGATCCTGCCTGCTGAGCCTGGTCCAGACGCTACCAGACGTTATTAGTTCTCTGTGCCGGGCCAGCAGGGACAGCAGCCTGCTGTATCAATGTGCTGCGGCGTGGAAGAGACAGTCCCTGCCCTAAAAAGCTGCCGGGCGGAGGAGCGAGCCGGCGAGGAGCGCCGGAGCCGGCGCGGCGGGGCCGGAGATGTCCCCGCCGAGATGCTCCCGCGGAAAACACCGGGCGTTCCCACGGGTGCCGGCTGCTCCGGCAGCCTTTCGCCGGCGCTTTGCCCCGCTTCGCGCCGCGCGTCTCCCCGAGGAGCCGGGCGTGGGGCCGGCCGGGAGCGGGGCCCGTCGCTGGCCCCGGTTTCTGTTTATAGGAGCCTGTCGGAAATGACACTCTGCTCGGAGCAGATGTAGAAAAATTAGAGGGAATTCAGGGAGCGGCAGAAAAAAAATGATTAAAGGAGATGGAGGGACTGATTTTGGAGGGAAAAGAAATCAGCTGAGCTATTTATAACACTGCCTGCACCAGCGTGTGTAGGAGCAGGCGTTTTTTTCTTTCTTTTTTTTTTAAGTGCCTAAGAGAGCTGAGCTACAGGGAAGGGACAAATGGGGACCGGTCCGGCAAGGCTGCGCCCAGGGCAGCTGCGGGGGGATGGCGGGGTGGAAACCCAGAGCAACGGGGGGGGGGGGGGGAATCCATCAAACACAGGCGTGTGGGGAGCAGCTCGTGACGAGCGAGGGCATGGGAGAGTGTCTCCGCCAGCACCTCGCATGCACCATGGAAATGCCCTGAGAACGGTGCCTCCGGGGTATTGGGGCAGCACCGGCTGCATCCACTCCTCACCCTTCCCGTGGGGACTAATGATGCTCGTGTGTGTACGTCAAACGGGGGGGGGGGATCTTCAATTTGTCATCCAGAAGTAAATGGTTTGGTCAAGGAAAGCTTTAAATTCATAAATTCAACGTTAGCGGCTTATGGGCACTGCAGAAGCAGAGGTTTCTGCAGCCGCCTGCCTGGGCTGGCTCCTTCCCGCAGCGGCGCATCCGTGAGCCCTTTCCCGACGGAGGAGACGGGCTCGTGCCGGCCTCCGGGGCGCGAAACCGACGGACGCGAAACCGGGCGCAGATGCCGGGCCCCGTGCGGAGCCTCGGCCGCGCGATGCCGAGGGGCTCCGGCGCTGGGGCCGTGCCCAAGCGCTTCGCCGGCGCTGCCGTCCCCGCTGCCTAACGCGGTCCTTGTCTCTCTCCGGTTGCCTTGCAGGACGTCCCACTCCCGGGCCAAGGCGGACGCGGCCGTGGCAGCGGCGCAGAAAGCTCAGGAGGAAGCGCGCATCGCCAGGATCACTGCCAAAGAGTTCTCGCCTTCCTTCCAGCACAGGGAAAACGGTCAGTGCGCGCCGGCCGGCACGCGGTGCGGTCGGAGCCGCCGGGGCCCCTCCGGACCCGGGAGACGCGGAGCCGACCGCGGGCGGGCTGCGGGCTCGGGCCCTGGCGCGCGGAGGGCGAGTGGCCGAGGCATGCAGGAGCGGAAAGGTCTAAGCCTCCACGGCAATAATTAACACAGTAATTAATATATGTGAATGGTTTTATTCGATAGCTTCCCTGCACCGAAGCCTCCTTAGAAGGCGTCGATCATTACCCCCCCCCCCCAGCTCTTTAACTGAAGATTACTCATTTGCCTTAATTGCTCCAGGGGCTGCTGCTGGTGGTGACTCATTCCTGCTGCGGTCCGGCGCGAGCGAGCGGGCAGCGCGGGCTCCGCGCACCTTTGGGACGAACTGGCGGGGCAGCCGGTGTCGTTCAGGCGCCAGCGGCGGCAGTGGCAGCGGCCGGGTGCCGTTTCCTCCGCGCGAGTTGCAGGACGCCGGCGAGCTCGGCCCCGGCGCGTGGTGCTGCAGCAAGTCGGCTGCCGCTGCAAACCTGCCGGGTCGGGACGGGGCGCGCGGGGCAGCCAGCCGGGGTGCCGTGTCCTCCGGGGCGCTGGCACAACCGTGCTTCCAGGAACACCACGTGCTCCCCCGGCTAATCTTAGCTCGGAATAATCGTCGAGCATCGGCGGGCGGCGAAAGCCGGCAAGGCGGCACCGTGCAGCCGACCGGCTCCTCTGCAAGGCGGCAGCCGCGCGCGCGGGGCCGGCGGCTGCGGGCGCCCAGCGGCTTCGCTGCTGCGGGGTACGAGGCGGCGTGATCTCAGCACCTCGCAGGTCTGCGCTGGGGAGGGGGGGTGGTTAAGACCAGAGGTCTCTTAATTGACTTGTCCCCGGTGCTGCTCTCATGGAGGAGGATGTTGCAGAGGGGTTCGCCCCCATTGCGAGGCATCTTGCACCTGCGAGCGATTTCGGCGAGCCCCCGGGGCAGTGTGCGGGGGGAGAGAGATGCCGCCGCAGGGCTTGGGGCGCCCGGGACACCTCCGGCTGATGCCAAAGGGAAGGAGCAGCAGGGCAGCAGCCCTGCGGCCGGTTGTTTCAGCTTTCCGGACTTTGGGGTCTTCAGAGCCGGAGGGAAGGTGGCAGTGGAAATTCCTGCATCGGAAGGAAGAGCCCCAGAGACCTGAACAGGGAAGGACGAGCCAAAGCCTGAGACGAACCGAGACACTCGGTTTTGGGTTTGATAGCTGGCTTTACAGCTTTCCCATACATTTCGGGGCCGTGCTGCACGGGAACAGGACGGGTGGGGTTTCCCGTGAGCCACAGCCGCCGCTCGCAGCCTTGCCTGCTGCTCGGGGCTGACCTCCGTCTGCCGCTTCCCACCAGGACGAGGTTTCCTCGGGGCCACCAGGGATAAATGCAGGGGCTTCGGGCTCCCACAGATGACTAGGGAACAAACTAGGACTGACGCATCTGAGCATTGTCTGAAAACACAGACAAAAACCCAGCATTTTCTGTGGAAATAATAAAAAAAATTACAGTCATTGGAAGTCCAATTTCCCATTGAGAAATTGCCTCACTGGGAAACTTCCAGGCAGCCTCAGCACTATTTACCGCCTCTGCTTTACGTGCCTCGACAGGGAGCTCCGGGCCGGCCGCCGCGCCCACAGCCCGAGCCGGCCGCCGGCCTCGCGCCCCGGCGGTCCCGCCGCTGGCACGGAGCAGGAGGCCGGCGAAGGCCACCTCCCGGTGGTGGCACCTCCCGAGAAGTTGCAATAGAGAAAATTACTCAGAAGAAGCAGAGAGATTAGAGCAAGCGCTTCAGAGCATTTATTTTTAAACTATGGTAAGAAAATTGAGTTCTTCCTTTCTGAGACTCATTTCTTGTCTAGCCATAGCAATTGCAATTAGACGCATTTCAGGGGCATTAGGCAGTTAATATATTTATCAAATTATTCACGTAATTTAGCGTAGCTTTGGCTGGGAACAACTATGCCTTGCGAGGGTACAGTGAGAACTAAGCACTATTAGCTTTCACTCCTTCATAACAGTTTGGTGGTCCATAAAGGATTAATACAGTGGAGATTTTGTAATAGTCTGCTTGAGGACTGGGGCCCTCCTCAGCTTCCTCTGCCCCAGGCAGCAGGGGAACTCAGCCAAAACTGAGAACTCAGCTCTTTCAGTCTTTCCTCGTGGATCATTTTTCCAGACCTCTGGTCATTCATCATTTTCCGTGCTCTCCTGTGGATTTGTTCTGACTTGTCCTTATCTTTCGTGAAGTCTGGTGCTCAAAAACCGGATGCGGTGCGTCTGCTGAGAGCTTCCCTGTGCTGCACGCAGCAGGAGGATGGCTGCACAGCGCAGCACGCTTCTCGTCTGGCTTTTGGGGTGATGGGGTTGGTTTCTTCTTTGTTTTTGCAGCAGAAAACATTGTTCGGTACTTTTCAGGACCTCCCACTTCCATGCAATAACATGCATGCAATAACAGTGCTCTCCTGGCTGCAGCAGAGTCAAATTAAGAGGCTCCCCCTGCCTGGCCCTGGTCCCAGTGACCCCTAGCCCAGCTTTTGCACAAAGGCTTTTGATACAAAACTTCTCTCCTGCCCCCCACATCTGCTTAGTTAATCAGGTGACATTAAGGGAGCTGAGTTAGGGAGTATTTCTGCAGGGGGTTATGCCGGCACTCCTGCCTTGCAGGGCGTGGGCCAGTGGTGGAGCTGAGGATGGTGAAGCCGGTATTGCTGCAGCCAGGCTCCCGGGGCAGCCGCTGCAAACACAGCACGGCGCAAACACCTGAAAATGAGAGTCAGGGATGCTGCGTGGTCCGGGAGCTCTTTGCAGTCCTGCTGAAGCTCGGCACCCCTTGCTCTTGCCCAACTGCGAGGCCTGGGCACCCACGTGGTGTCCCGTCGCGCTGGGCTCTGGGCGAGCCCTGCCTGGCTGTCCCTGCGGTCATCTCCAAGCCCAGCGAGGGAGGCTGAATGGGGAAAGCTGCATGCCCTGCTCAGCTGGACGGGGCAGGAAGGCTGTAGCGGTTAAAGGGAAAATGGACTCGCCATTTGCCGTTCCATTTTGGTTGAGGTAGGGTGGCTTTTTTTTTTCCTCCCTGATGGGAGGCTCCCCCAATGCAGCACATCTGCCCAGATGGGAACAGCTCCATGTGAAACCCAGAGGCGAGGTGCCCCTTGCTTACCTCACAGGGATAAAAGCGGCGTGTTTCCCCCCAGAGGCAGGGATTGGGCGCGGGGGCGATCCCTCGGCACGCCGAGCACCAGGCACGAGGCATGGTGCGCGCCGTCTCCGGCTGGGGCTCGGATTTTCCCTCACATGCCTGCGAACCGGATTTGGAGATGATGGAAAAAGATGGTCAGATGGATCTGTGCAGAATGCAAATGGACAGGGGAGTAATCACCTTAGCGGGATTAGAGTCACTGGGGCTCTGCGCGGCGCAGGAACGGTACCCGCGGGAGCCGGGCGCCTGCGCTCGAGAGCAGGGAGTGACGCAGGCTCCTCCCTGCCAGAGCTGCAAGCTCCTGGAAAAAGCGGGGCTGTTCAAAGAAGACAGCCAGGGCCCACAGGCAGTGCTGGCCCACTCCTGTGACTGCCCAGGCCTCCTGGCAGCTCTGCCTAAAAAGCAGGTTGGGTGGTTCATCGCTGCCTTGCACAGGGCCACCACACACAGGGTCTCTGCTGGCTGGGGAGGCAGGAGGGGAGGCAGAAACTGCAGGGGCCAAAGGACCCGCCGCTGTTGCGCCTGGTTTGATCAGCTGGAAATGAAAGTCATCATAGTGGTGGCAGGTGGCTTGTGGCTCTCCTTCTAGAAAGGTAGGTGGCCCTCGCATTTACAGCGGTGAAGAAATGCTGGCTTAGTGCATGATGAAGCTGAAGGAAGAGCAAAGCGCTTCTGTTCCTCGAAGGGGCAGTTGCCGTTTCTCCCCTCCTTAGAGCCAGCTTTGCATCCTCCTCCCGGTTCAACAAAGCCTGCATCCAAAGGCAAGCTATTTGACTGAGCCACCTCCTGTGCTGGGCTGCAGCTGCCTGCACCATGTGGGTCTGTGGATGCTCTGGATGATTCCAGGTTTGGTGTTAAACTAATGTCACCTTTTTCTCGGTCTAGTAGCAGGAAGACATTTATTGTGCTACTCTGTTGTGGTCCTGATCTTGCCCTGTGGCTTCCCTGCCATCCGACACACTCAGTCCTTTTCTTTGACATGAAAAACTCTGGTAGGTGCCTGCAGAATAGAAATAATCCTGTTGCATTTTTCTCTCTCTTTTCTCTCAACTACAACACAAAAAGGGCTCGAATGCCAGAGGCCAAAGCGCCAGAATTCGAGTGATGACATTGAGGTCCTTTCCACTGGGACGCCGCTCCAACAAGAGAGCCCTGAGCTGTACCGGAAAGGGACCACCCCGTCTGACCTGACTCCTGATGACAGCCCACTGCAAAGCTTCCCTGCCAGTCCCTCCTCCACCCCACCGTTGGGCCCTTCCTGCAGGAACAAGAGCACGCATTTCTCCAGGCAGGTCTCAGTGGATGAAGAGAGGGGTGGGGAAATCCAGATGTTGCTGGAGGGACGCGGTGGGGACTACTTGCGACCCAACAGCTGGAGCGAAGAGAAAGTCAGTGGGACTCGCGGTGTGAGAAGTGGGACACTGCGCAGTGGTCAGCTAGGGTCAGCCTCCATCCCCGAAGACTACAGAGGCCGGAGTGGAGGACACAAACACTCGGCCTCCAACCACAAGCAAAGAGAGAGGTGGACAGATTCCCCAGCCACGGTTTCTTGGACTTCCCACCACAGGTCCCACAACCACAGCTCAGGGAGCTCCAAACTGCTTGAGCTAGATGAGGAGAAGATGAGCAATTATGAGATGGAGATGAAGCCCCTCATGAGGATGGATTCTTATATGCAAGAGATTCACACCCAAAAAAGACACTATAGCAAAGGGGGACCCTGCAGGAGCATGGCTGATGACCACCGTGGGGAAGACCGGGGCTTTGGGGTTCAGAGACTGAGGTCTAAGTCCCAGAACAAAGAGAATTTCAGGCCAGCTTCCTCTACCGAGCCTACGGTGCAGAAACTGGAAAACCTGAGATTCGGGGACAAAGCTGAACCTCGGCTACTAAGGTGGGACTTAACCTTCTCCCCGCCACAGAAATCCTTACCTGTTGCACTAGAATCTGAAGAGGACAATGGGGACACACTCAAATCCAGTACGGTAAGTAGGCAAACTTGTGTGTTGAAATCTGGCCAAGAAACCTGGTGCTGAGCTGTTGTAGTATTGCACAGAGTGGAAAGGGAGTTCGCTCTGCTAGCGAACTGAATTATCCTGTGTTAGTGCCTTGAATTTCCCCTACTTCTCCCGTGCTACATAATAGAGCATGTTGGAAGTTGATGCGGGGTTTCCTGTGCAGTTTTCGAAAGCTTGCTTTGGCTGCAGACCTTCTTGGTGGGAGCAGTGGGTTCTTCAACAAAGGATGTGAGCAAGGAAGTTTGGTTTTGTTTTGTACCTTAGCCCAGGGCCAGCAATAAAAACACATTAGAGTGCTGGGTTTTTGAACATGTACCTTGTAGAAAAGCTGCAGGACTAGGCAAGCCTTTGTTGATGCTAACTTATGGTTAAGTTATAGCAGCAGAACTTCACATTGCCCTGAGCGTAACTTGGCTATTGCAACATCACTGCCTAAATCCTTACAGCTTGGTATTGCATCAGCCTGCAGTGCTCGCCCTCACTCCACTGCAATGTGCTGGCACCACCTGTTGATGCAGCGGCCTTGTCATGCTGTTGTGCTGGAAACCTACACAAGGTACCACAGCCATGGAGCAGGGCACATCGTGGCAAAGGCTCTGCTGATATTCTGTGGGGGGTGGACTCAGCACGATTTTGTTCCTCTTGTTTGTAAGAAATGGAAGCACACACTATAGAAAGCTAGGGAAATGTGCTTTAGATGAACTACTATGGCTTGATTGCAGTGCTAACTGGAACATCATTCTCAGAGAAATTATCAGTGGGCTGGCAGTACACTGGAGCGGGGGAATTGAGCGGCTTTCTGCAGGGGGTCTGTCCTGAATCGATCACTGCTCAGGGTTTTCACTAATGATCTGTATGGTGCAATACAGCTCATGTTTATTCAGCAGGTAGATGTCGCTGAGCCAGGAGGGGCTACATGCAGTCTGGTTGGGGGGACGTAATGAAAAAGGATCTTGGCAATCTGGAGCAATAGGATGCAATTCAGTAAGGAGACACAGGCAGAGAAAGCAAAGGACAAGTACAGGAAGGAGTAACAGGCTAGCCAGCGGTTCTGCAGATCGGGGTGATAAAACAGATTAGAGCCTGACATCAGTTGATACTATCACTCAACTGAGAAGAACACAAGTACACTCTGAGCAGGAGAATAACTTGCGAGTCCCACAGGATAAGAGCTGGTGATACATCGAGTGCTGGGCTCCTCATTTCAGGAGAGACAAGGACTCACTGGCAATCAACAGGAATGACTGGTTGTCTCAAAGCATGACCTGCGAGAAAAAACGGGAAGAGCAGGAGTTGTTCAGGCTAGAGAAGAGGAGATGGAGCAATCTTCAAACATATAAACAGCTGCTGCAAAGTGGAAGGGAATAATTTGTTCTCCGTGAACAGAATTAATGGGTTTAAATTCAAGCAGCAGAGGCAGAGGTTAGCTATTAGCCACTATAGCAAGTCAAGGGCTGGAATAAATTGCCTGGGGAGGCTGTGGTGGCTGAGAGGGGAGAAGGTAGACTAAGAACAGGTTGAACAGCTGTAGCACAGATGTAACTTGGATAGAGTTGAACTGGCTTGGGAGAAGGCTGAGCTATGTGACTTCCCCATGCCCTTTCCTACTCTGTTTTTTAATGAACCCAGGACCTATCCTTAAAAGCAGCTTCCTCCCTTATTTTTCCCCTTGGTTTTGCATTGCTAGGAGAGGTGGTGGTGGTCTGATGGAAACACGGCTGCCCTGGCTTAGCACTGCTGTCTCTATGCAGTAGGGAAGCCAGCGATGCTCAGAATTCACCCTCTGTGAGTGAGCATCAGACACGCGGCAGGGCTGATGGGTCCCATGCTGCTGGATGTACCACAGCCCAGGCGAGATGCGCACCTAGGAACCAAGAAATCTGCAGCTCTCAGGTGGTGAAATTTCAGGTTCAGGCAGAAAAGTGGACCTAGATCGCCATGTCAGGGTAGCAGAAGACACTTGTTTGTTTGGAAGACAGGGACTGTGAAACCTAAATGACATCTGTCAGTCACTCTGAAAGTCTGGGCTGGAGGCATCCTGGTCTGCAATGTGTGATTACTGTTACCATACCTACCAGCATCCCTGCTCTTCCAGCCACCTGCCAATAGCTTTGCCAGCAGAGCAAAGGTGTTGGTACCTGCAGCCAAGGGATGACAGTGAGCAGGTGAGGGAAAGGAGAGAGCAGTGACAACTTCAGGAAACCCACTGCCTCCTGCGATCATGGATAAGTCTCCCCCATACCCAGCCCTGGAGCCTGCTTGCTTCCTATTCATCTTGCAGGCTCAAAAGCACCCACACAGCATTTGAGAATTGAACACTCTGTTTGCTGGTGGACTGCACTGTGGGACACATCTTGCCTGTCAAGAAAAAATGAGAGCCCTAGGTTAAACCTGCCCTGAGCACACAGGCGGTACCTCCAACGAACAAGCAAGAGGGCAGTGAGTCCAAACTGAACTATCTTTACTTGCTGGTGTAGCTGTCTGGGAAGCACTAAAGAAATGAAACGTATCATTAGGAGCCTAACAGGCTTTCAGAGGAAAAGCAACATCAGTCATTGCACGGACATCAACCCTGTTGAAGTCTGTGGGACTTGCAGATGGTCCAGCACCTTTGATAATGTGACCTCACATGGCAGCAGGGAACTGGGAGAGACATGGATGCCTTAGCACAGAGGCAGAGTCTCGACACATGGCGCGAAGGAGGAAAGAAGCAAGCGTTTCTCCTCACTCAGTTAGGCGTTCCTTGGGGCGATCGCTGGCACAAAGAGTCCTCGTGTCTCTCCCCACTCAGCCCAAGTTAGACATGCTGCTGAGGCTCACACCTCACATTCAGACCCCAGCCTGCGTTCGGGAGCCATCACTGTTACATAAATCTCTCACACCCAGGGAGGAGGGCTTGAGCTGCAGCTTTGGAGGTAAACAGCCACTAATGCAACATAACATTAATGGCTATTTTGAGTGAATCCCAAACAATAACTAATAGGCGCAGTTGCATGTAAAAATGCATAGAAAAGCCATTAGAATGCACATCATACTTTTAAGTGCTGTAGCTGTGAAGCAGCATGTTCAGTTTTCTCACATTCATAACCGAGGGTGGAACAGATGGTGAAGGTTTGGGAGGAAGCTAATGTAATACAGAGGAAGAGATAATATGTGGATTTAAATAACCTACAATGCCAGCAACAATTTGTTCTCACAAGAATTCCACTGTGCGAGCAGGGTTTTATTCCAGTGGTCTGGCAGAGAGGAGGGTCATCAAAAGGAGCAGGGTAAAAGGTATAAAAAGGAATGGAGAGTGCAGTGATCCGTGTTGCAACTTCCTGTGTAACACCATGACCTTGCCTGCACCTGCTGTCAAGGATCTCAAAGCATTTCCAAGTTCAGAAACCACAATGATTTCCTGAGGAGGAGCGGGAAGCTAAGGGGAAAGGATTTACCCTACAACCTGCCATCAACCTGCCTCTGTGCATGCTCCCTGACACAAGACACTCACATGCTCAATCCTGCACAAAACATTACGTCCACGAGGGGTCCCATTCATGCTCCAGATTTTCCGATGCAAAAGTAAGGCTCCCCAACTTCCCTGAAGCTCCATTTAGCATGCTGGTTTTAGATAACCCTTCCCTTCCTACCTCCAGCAGCTTGCCTCCAGTGTGCAGGCAAACCTCAGCTCCCGGGGAAGGCTGTGTGTGTGCGTGTGTGCGCGTGTGTGTGCCCACGCCATTTCAGCTTGCATGACAGCCTGCTTCCCTGTGATCCACAGCACTGCCATCTGTGAAGCTGCTCACTGAAAAGGGCATTTCTCATCTCTAAGACAGCTGGGCTGCTTCAGAAAGGTGCCTGCCAATGAAAGAGAAGGATGCTGTTAGCTAAGTAGGTCTATTTTTGCCCTACCTGGAGTATCCCTGTGCAAAGCTGAGGTTACCCTCACAGGTCAGCCTGTTTTAAAAATAATCCGCCACAAACCAGCTACACATGAGGCTCAATGAGCCTGGCAGGTTGGGTCTCTGTTACCATGCCAGCTCCAACCTGGTTCAGGAGCAAACACAGCTCTGTCAGTGCCCACAAGGCATGAGAAGGGGGTGCAAGTCTTGGAAGAAAACAGTCTCAAAACTACCCCTGCTCTTCCTCTCTTGATTTCTGTCTTGGAAAAGAGGCTGGAACTGCTGGGGGCTGTGGGGTCCCTTGATTTCCAACCTCTTGCAAAGTCTGCACAGGTGAGGACGCAGACCTCTAGAGAAGTCAGACATATAGGTTTCTATACGCGCTATGGGAACTTTGTTTTTCATCTGTCCCTTAGAAACAGGCCCCAGATGCCCCCTTCATGGGGGCTGCACACCAGTAATTGAAAACTGCTCTTACAGAGGTCATTTTTTGAGGCCATCACTCAATAACATTGATGAAATTCAGGAAAGCATTCAGCACTGCTTGGCATTCACTACTAGGGGACTTTGGGGTTTCAGGGTCATCAAGTCAGTGCTACATTCATACAAATGGTTTAAAATTACATTTAAGGCCTCTCGCTCTTTCTGTATCTCTGTGTGCACTGACCCCTGCATGCACAGAACAAACTCACATCAATTGTCATCGTTCGGGCAGATGAAAACGGAAGCAAGCGCGCCAGGATGAGTGTCGTCGTTGTTGGATTAAGGGAATTATATGAACGTCACTATCCCTTCTGGCCTCAAAGGACTGTAAGGCACAAAGCTCAAGCCTGTATCTGAATGCTTCACAGGTTCCTAGATCCTTTGAGAAGTTCTAAAAGAGGAAAGGAAGGGGAAGAAAAGGGAATTGTTGAGATACTGGAAAGGGAAAGAGGTTTTCTAAAATGCCAGCAACCCTTTTGTTCATCAGCTCAAAACACATCACGTTTTTAGGGTTAGGGGAAAAAAAGGATGCATCTCCTTTCCTGCAGGTGCTGAACATCTGTAGCTTCCAAAGAGGAAAATAAGTGTTACAGGTACACAGGTACTCAGCACGCCAGTAAAAAAAGCCAGAATTCAGGCACGAATGGAGCCTGATTCATCTGCCTGTCCTCATTTAGCAGGAGCAATCACAGGTACTTAGATGAAGACTTCTAGGTTCACGTTGTGGTCTCACTAAAGGCAATGGGAAAGCTCCCTGTATCTGTGACTAGGCTTGATACTTGCCCCTGTAAACTCCCGTCTCATCTCATCAGGAAAGCCCCACTCTAGGGCAGCAGCCAAAAGACGCCAACCACCCCTGACATTTTCTTCAATCGTCACATGCTGTTGGATAAAACCTGAGTGGTCTCAGTGCTTTGCTAATGGCATCAGCCTCTTATTGCAAGTGAATCGGGAAGCAGTCGCAGCCTTTTGTAGAACAGGGCTGCAAACAAATTTTGCAAGACATCTGCTCAGTTAAGGATCTCAGAAAGACCAGTGTCAGCTCCAGGTATCAGCTAGAAAGGTGGGGAGGGATCCCAAAAGCTGCAGTGCCTTGCTTGCTCGCTTTCTGTGCAAGAGGCGGATTCGCTATCCAGATATTCTGAGCAGGTTTCACTGTCGCTGGGGAAAGCAAAAAGGAGGCAGCCAATCTGCGGCGAGCACAGTGCTGTGCCGGGGCGCGCGTGGAAGGGATGGAGACGGCACTGCAGGCTGCGGGGCCGCGCCGGAGCCGAGGAGCGCACCGCGGAAGAGGGGGAGCGGGGGCAAGGGGACAGCGCGCAGAAACTTGCCCCAGAAATAGCAGCTCCCCAGCAGCGTGGGCGACGCATGCTCCTTCCCTCCGCTTCTGCAGGGCTCCGGAGCTTATTCTGAAGGGATTGACCTCAGGGTGGAGCATTTCCTTCAGAAAAGTTAGTCACTTTAAGCCCTAAAAGAATGCAATAATGAGATAAAAATAACAGCTGGCTGTTTCCTCCGTAACGAGCTGACACCCGCCGCCCGCCGCCCGTCCCAGCCAGCAAGTGCAGCGGCAGGCCAGGGCAGAGCTCTCCTGCCGCGAGCCCCTGGCAGCGGCCTCCCTTCCCCAGCTCCTGATTTCAGTTGCCAGCTAAGCTGCCCAGAAATACTGCTGCTTGATTTCTGACCAGCTTCACCTGCACCTCAGACTGGGCCTGCTGGAGGCAGTGGAAAGGCTCCTGAACCCCTACGGACCAGTGTGCTGGGAGAGGGGCCTGGGGCCTTTCCTGCAGTTGGTCTCCTGAGGATAAACCCTCTGGCTAAAAAAGCCTGTGCTCCTCTCAGTCCTGCTGGGTCAGGTTTTTCTGTGGCTTTTTCCTCAGGCATCTTCCCCAGGTCTCCTAACACAGCTGTGCTCTGCGTCTGGCTTTTCCTTGCCCTCAGTGGGAGAAACGCAACAGGTTCAAAACACAGTCCCCACCCGTGCACGAGCTATAAGCGCCCGGGCGCGAGCGCCAACAGCAGCCGCGCAAGCGAGAGGCGAGGCCGGCGCGGGCGCTTGTGCCACGAGCCCGAGGCTGCCCGGTGCCGCAACAACAGTCAGAGAGACGACACCAGCACTTTGGGGTGCTTCAGAAACTGTTCTTCCTCAAATCTCTTTCATGTACGGGGCATGGCAGGAATTACTGGTAATGACATGATGCAAATCACATTTGGAGAGAAACGTGCTGCTTAACGCAATGGCATCCTTTTAAAACCCTTTAAATCTCAAGGGGCCTTTGATGTGGCTGGAGGATGCACCTCCCTGACAGTGCTGCTCTCACCCATGGTTCATTTTAGGTTTTTGAGCCCAGCTCCACACTTTCTTCTACCTTTAAAAAAGCTGGGGTCAAATTCCAGCTTTTGAGTGAAAGGGAACCCAAATCTTTGAACAGCACCAAACCTTGAAAACATCGTACCCGAACATAGAGTTAATTCCCTGCTACGCACATCTGTAACACGAGGACCTCCCCAGAACCAAAAAAACAGTCCATTAAGGAGCACAATCCGCTGCGCAGGCTGGAATAATGCTGAGTCTCACCGGGACGTACACGTGGGCTTCCCAGCTGGATTTGAACTCTGGCACTCACATCTCAGTTTGTTCATTTTCTATCTAAAGTCCTCCCTGTTTCCAGGGGGGACCGGCCTCACAGTGTGGTGGGCATGGCAGGAACACCATTCCTCACCAGTCCTCAACGGTTCAGCGCAGGCAAGTGGAAGAGAGCGGCTCTGTGCTGGTGAGGACTGCTGGATGGGCACCCATCACTTCCACGCACCCACATCACCTCCGAGCTCCGACATCTGCCCGTCGCTCGCAGAGCCCCACGTGGACTCTGCAGCCCTGAGCTCCCCAGCAGAGACCGGGGGGGCCAAGTCCCTGCATAGAGCCATTGCATCTTTCTTAGCTCACTCTCTGCTTCTAAGGGGTACCAAGGACAGAAGTGATGAGCTTCTGGGCAAAACCCTGCTTTCTTTCAAGGCCCTCAGCCACTTGCCTCTTTTCTGCAGCACGTGGCTTTTCTGTACCACGCAACTTAGCTGCACAGCAGTATCGAGCGCCTGCTCCTGTGCCTACTCTGGTTATACAGGCACGTTCTGGGCAAAGCCTCGTGCCAGCTTCCCCTGTGCTCACATCCTGGGGTCACTGGAGATGCAGCAACACGCTGGAGAAGGCAAAGTTAATCTCTTCAGTCTCTCTTGGTAAATGCTCTTTAACTCTTTAGCAGCAGCCTGTTCCTGCCAGTGATTGTGAGGGGATTTGTCAATTCAACACAAATGCTATGGAGCTGCTGAGTTTTCAGCATTTTTTCTAGTGCTGAGACTGGAAAACAATGTATATATTTTTTGCTGATCCAAGTCCTTAGTAATTACACTTAATAGGTCCCAGAGGGATTCCTAGGTAACCTGCACTATGGTTTCCATGGCAGAGAAACATAGCTTGTACTCTGCGATAACAGATAATAATGGATTGTTAATACCTAAATTAATTATGTTACAATTGTATTTGTAAACCAGCTGTCCCTTGCATTCCCAATAAGACTCTTGAGATGCCACACAACAGTTTAAAAAAAAACAAAACAGAGAGGCAAAAACAGTAGTGCTTAGCTTCAGCCATCATCAGGACAGCAATGTGGCAATAATGACAGACTGAAAGAAGCATTCAGAAAGATAACCACTGTTTCACTGAAGTATTTCACTCATTATTTCTTCAACTATGATTACCATTACTATTACTGTGCCGTAATAAGAGTTTATGCATTTTTTAATATTTAAATAGGTTTGGATCTATGTTCCAGCTCTCTAAACTTTGGAGCAAATCTTAAAGTCCTTGGAGGCAATCCTTGTTTATACAGAAGCACCCTTTTACCTACCCACTACTGGGGCATCTGACCCTTCATGGGTAGGTGTTTTTCTCCTGCTAAGAAGGAGCCCTGGGATCTCATTATATTAAAAAAAAAAAAAAAAAAAAAAAAAATAAAAATCCCAGCCCCAGAGCTGTGTCTTGTTTTGCTGATGAAATTTGCCATCATCTACTATGCAAGCAGAATGCCGAGGCACATCAGAGACTGATTTAATTTTTCCTTTCCTGGAGCCAGGCTGGTAACCATTCTGGGTGGAATTCATCTCACGTCACTTGGTCTACAGACAGCCTAGGTGGTTAGCTCAGACTAGATGTCTAATGTTTAAACATCTAAAATTGGGTGAGAGGACGCTGCCAACTGGCGTCTACTTCCCAGCAAAGCAGGTTCTGGACTTGTGGGCACTGTGCTGGGAGGCAGAGTGGCATTTCAAAACTGAGCCCTGTCTCCTGAATGACAGACAGGGGAGTTTAAACAAATCTTTGCAGTTCTTGGACAGCCTTCTCTAGCACTACTATTTCAGGCCTGACTGAAGAGAGCATTGTAACTTTTAAAAAAGAAAAAAAGAAAAGAAAAGCAAAGAAAAAAAGCTTTGCAGGCTGCTTGCTATCTGTGACACACAAACCCCAAGTTCAGAAAAACAGCTCAACCTTTGGCTTTCTAGCGCCCCCAGGTCTGAGGTACTGCTGGCCCCAGAGTTTTCTCTGGGCTTCTCTTTATAGGTCAAGTAATGCAAAGATGAGATAAAGCACCACTGAACTACTAAAGCAATATGCAAAGCTGCAAATCAAGGGCTATTTCTCTTATTCCTAGATATGGGTGGGTCCTGCTAGAGGTCTGGCACGTAGTGTACAGAGTTGTAAAAGTATTAGCTACTAGTTCTAAAATGTTGGTTACAGCTACAGTCAATGGGAGTTCACTGACCTATTGCCAGGCTGGGCTCTGGAAAACATCCCTTCTATAGCACAAAACCAGAAGTGATTCATCTTCAGACTGGGCACTAAGCAGGAATCACTTCTTAGAAACAGATGACACATATCCCAGGACATTCGTGCCATCAAAGGGAAGGAGAAGGATGTGCATTTACTCTGAGCAGAGGTTAGGGCACAAAGATCTTACTAGTTAGAAATAAGCCAGACATAAGAAGCATTTAGAAGTGCAGCAGGATTCGTAATTGGAGCTAAAACAGAACCTTCAGAATCACAAAGCTGCTTATCAGATCAGCTGTCACAGCCAGGCCTCCAGCCCCCTGCTAAGATACGCCGATGTCTCCCTGGGGAGAACATCAGTATCTAACGTTGCTGTATAGAGAGTCCTTCTTGGAGTCAGCACAGGGAAGAGGGTGTTAGAATGAGAAAGCTGTAAAAAGGAAGCAGAATTCGTAGGTTGTCAGACAGAACCAGAGGGTTGCAGAGAACCCTCCCCTCCCAGGTCATCATATTTCTGGGGATGCATTCCTGGCAAATGCAGAGGACCCGACATACGCATTGGCAAAGCAAGCATTTTCTCTTAGTTCTACATTGAACAGGGAGAGGTGCAAGATGCAAATAGGTGCAGATTGAGCCAGGTTGCCAAGCAAAACTTTGGTGCGTGGAAATCCAGCTGCAGCTGAAGCTGAAGAAGCAAGTGGGTATGTGCATGCTGCACAGGTTGTTGGACCCCCTCATATTTCAGATGAAGACATAACTTTGAAGTACTGGTGTATAAATGAAGGGTGTGTGCCCTCCCTGGACTCCATCCTATCACTGTCCCCTGAACACAGGTGCCAAAGGATTGAGACCTCAGTCCGACCAGCAGGTCCATCCCAAAGCGTCTGTGTTTGGGAGTACAGATATGCCAGGGAATTAAGAGACAGATAGTCCTGCTCTAAGCTTTTTTTTTTTATGGGAAGAGAAAGCAGCCTCCAGAGGGTATCACAGACTCATGTCAGTTGGTATACAAGTTTGCCTCCTGCATGTTATTGAGATGATATACTGGTATGAGCAGAGCAAGGGCAGAAACGGTTGCTGCTTCTTTGGCAGAAGAAATCAAGCTGCAAGTGGACCAAGGCTAAATACAAGCATGACAGAGAGCAGTTAAGTTCTCCCATGGCTGTGAGATGGAGGGAACCAAATGCATTTTGTGTCTCTGTGGTACCTTGCCAACAGAAACAATGACAGTGATAATCACCTGCAATCTGGTATTATATTAACATGAGCTCAAAATCGTGAAACCCAGTAATCTTTTGAAATGGAGCTAAACCACCAAAAAGTAAATAACACACCACATCGTAGGGCCTGGCAGCAGCAAGGCCGGGGGGGAGGAGTGGCAACAGGGGGGCGGTTTCTGCCTTTGAAAGCATTTGCGTGGTACACGGGGAGCGATTTGCTCTGCACAGCCAAGCATGGATACCTGGCTGCCAGGAGAGTCTCTGCAATCCTTCCTTTTGGTTGGCTTCCTCTGACCCTGTTGCTAAGCGACAAATATGCCTTTCCAGCGAGCTCGAGCATCCTCTCTCCCACCCACTCCCAAATGTGAACTGAATCAGCTCCTCAGAAGAGAGACACTCTCTGTCCAGCAAGGAGCTTTTTTCTAGCAGCTCTGCAGTATGGTGCAAGGATCTGCTCAAAAAGGGCAGCCACCCCTGCCTTATGCCAGCCGGAAAAGGCAAAGGCGCGTTGTTACAGGAACAAGAGCGAGACAAAGAAAAGTGCTTGTACCATTCCTGGCAATTAAAGCTGGCACGGCTTAGCTGCAGCAAGAATAGATGAGGATACCAATTACTTCAAGAAATAGCTACCACCTACCTGCACACACGCTTGCTCACCCTGATGCAAGCCACGTTAACACTTTAGGACAGCAAATGTTTGATGGCCTGTGATGGCAGGGACTGGAAGGCAGGGTGGATGTTTTTTGATTGTGGTTTTGGATGAAGATCAGTTGTAGGGTTGCCTGCAGTCTGATGCCAAGTGGTCTTCTCCCAATATTCCTGGGATGCTAATGGGGTCCAACAGCCACATCCTAATTGGGTTCAACACAAGGCAACGGCATTAAGGGGAATATGGGCTAACTGAAGACACTTCAATATAAGACATATCAGTCGGAGCCAGTTGTCCAGACTGCCTTTATGGTCAGTAGAAAGTAACGGACACTTCTGGGGTGCACTTAAACCAGGCTAAGGCGGTCATCTGATATGGGGCACCAAAGCCACCCCTGTTTCCTTGACCGGCAATGGGAGTTTAAACAACTGGATCATAAGAAAATACATAATGTTCAGTGAGATAATCCAACCACAGAAACCTAGTTGCAGCCAGGTGTTCCTGCACTGACTCGTTGGCAGAATGTTTTTCACACAGTTTCCAAAAGCTTAATTTGGCCCACCTGAACCTCAGGAAGGATTATGAGAGCTTTCCCAAAACACTGCCCTAATGTAGACCACCATATGCTGGCCTTTTGCTGTTACCAATTACATGTGCAAGTGATGATGAGTACTGGGAAATGTCCTTTGAAAACTCCTCCAAACCTTCCCCAAACAACTGTGTGATCCACTATAACCTTTTTTGCCCTTTTTTCCACCTCGGGTAAGCATCTGATTGTAGTTACTCTTTTATGGCCAGATTTCCTCTGTAAATGATATGGGGGAATCCATGCCCACCTGCTGTCTTAATAGATGGATCCAGTGTGCCCACATCTCACCAGGCAACCTTGGTGTCTGCTGGATCCAGCAGTTGCTGGGTCTGGAGCTCACACTGGGACTTGCATGCTGTTTGTGCTAATGCAGCAAGCAGAGCCTACCCCAATAATCGCTGATACGTATGTCTGTTGAGGAAAATGGGAGTTCCACAGCTTTGCTCTTATTCCAGCAGAAACAGGACAGTGCTACCAGGGCTTCCACGAGCCCCGAGTGTGCATCAAGCTATGAGTCAGGGTGGGGAAGGAGCGAAGGTGTCCCTGGCAGAACCATTTCATTTCTGTTTGCGAAAGAGAACCAACAGGGATTTTGTCTGCCTTGGCCAAACTGGCCGGCTGCCTTAGTAGGGCACTGTGCTTAGGCAAAAGGCACCTGGGCCCATGCTCATGGACACAGTGACGGAGGCAATAGATCTGGGTTTAGTCCCTGCTTCTGCTCTTCGCTCATGTGTAAGGGGGAGATCTTTATTCACACTCACCTTCCGAAGGCAGCAGCATGCAAAAATTCAGTAACAATTACCAGATGATTGGGATTCTCGGTTGGAAGGGATAAATCCACTGTATAGGGTCTGCTTGCCTGCGGACCTCCCTGCCCTGCCACATCACAGACCCAGCTCAGCTCTGACCCCTGTAGGACAGTCGGCCACAAACAGACTTTCAGCATGTCTTGTAACTTCTCTCCTTCTCTTTCTCTTCCAGGGCTCGGCTCCCATTCTGGTAGTCATGGTGATCTTACTAAATATTGGAGTCGCCATTTTGTTTATTAACTTTTTCATCTAATTCAAGACTGTCTTGTTTGCAAAAATAACAGTTACATGTATGAATGGGGGAAAAAACCAAACAACAACAACAAAAAGGGAAAATCATAACTCGAACTGTCCTACGACAATTTCAAAGTCTTTTCACAGAAGAACAACAAATGATCGAGTCTCACTCACAGTTTGCCTTTTTTCCTGGGTAATGTTTTTTGGATTTTAGCCAAAATTCTTTGCTTGTATAACACTATGCTGTGTGGCATGGCAAAATGCTATCAACACTCTGCCCCCCCAACACTGGAAAGGATGAGAAGGGATCCCAACAAAATAAAACCTCGTTTCCCTTACCCTCACCCCCAAGAACATAATCATAACAACAGCAATGAACCCAAAATGGAGACTAGATGAGTGGATCATGGGGAAATTTTGTTTCAACTACGGGTCCTGGGATGCTCCAGGCTGAGTTTCCCAGGGAAATCCACAACAGCTTTAATGATAAAGTAAATGGGAGAGAAAATTAAAATCAAGCAACTGGTACTTTTATTCCCTTCTCCCTTCACAAATGGAGAAAAGTTGTAGTGAGGAGGAGGAGAGGAGGAGCACAGGGATGGCATGAATCCTGTCTAGATGAAAAGATGACAGAAGGGGAACAGGCCCCATTTTCTTACCTGGTTTCAAAAACAAAGAAGTGATTGGCATTTTGCTAAATCTGTTGGGGGCAGGGGGGGGACTAAGGAACACAAGATGTGAGCTGTGGCCCCACCACCCTCCTGCCTTCATTCTTCCTCCCCAAGCTGCTCCCCCACATGACAAGGCTGAAAAAACACCAGGTGCCCTTGGGTCCACAGCAGATTCTTTCTGGGTAAAAATTTGTACCTAGGTCCCCCCTCAAACATATGCAAGCATCCTCAGCGACATGAATGAAGTACTCACTGGTCATCGTGCTGCATTCTCCAACACATAAGGAGCAGCACTCTCTTCAAGAGTCGAGCATCCCATCCCAAATGTGTATGTGCACAGAGATGCCAGGGAGCTATTTTGTGGGGAAGGACTGGAGTGAGAAGGCTCAATTCTGATCTGCCTAAAATAAAATGAAACAAAACAAAATTAAATTAAATTAAACTGTTTTTAAAAGGCATCTGGGGAGGAGCACTGGAGCATGTCCCAGAGAGGAAGGAGAGGGTGGTGGGTTTGTCTCTTACATCTTGCTGTGGACTGTTTCAGACATCATGCTTGGGCTCTGAGCATGTAGTATTTTGCACTTTGTAATGCAGGATGTATATTCCAGCTTCCAACATGTCCCTGTAAAAAAAACAAAAACAAACAACCAAACATCATTGGCAATGGCAGCCTCTAAGGATGTATTCTTTTCTTTTTTTTCTATGTCACTTAATTTGTTTGTTTATACCATCTTTGTAATATGCCTGCCTTGATTTTCTCCCCTCCCCCGTCCCCACTGATAATATGCATACTCATTAAAGATGCCGTATCCCTGTTCTGAGCTGTTATGGTCCCAATCACACGAGCGTGGTCTTAGCTGAATTGCTTGGAAATAGCTGACATCCTGTTGCATTTCAAAAACAACTGTACTGTTTCCTTCCCTCCCCGCGGCCTGAGACCAGGCGTGCAATCCCTCCCTGCCTTGGAGACAGGCTTTGCTGGTGACCCACCACTACCAGGTACAGTTCACAGTTACTACTTGTTTGGGATTTGGTACCTCCAGGGACCAGCCTGCACCCTCAGCTCTACCCACCACAGCCCCGTTCAACAGGAGGTGGTGTGTGCGCGGCAGCAGCCCTAGTGTGGGATGTAGCCCCTACACAGGTGTACTGAGGTGGCGGGGGGAATCCTCCTCAACATTTCACATACAGAGTTGTTGGGTGCAGCCCTGACTTGTGGACTCAGCTTTGCTTTGCTTCTGTTTTAGCTGTTTCTCTGCTACCTTTTCAGCAGATTTCTTATTACACTGCACTGGATTGCTATATTTTTAACCAGAAATAAACGAAAGATTAGAGCATGTGCCAGTTAAATTCAGTTCTTTTCCTTACATGGTCTCACTCCCTCTTGCAGTTTTTCTTCCTCCTTTTCTTTCTATCTCTTTTCAGGCAGAGGGCTATGGGTGGATAGGGTAAATGACACTGAAGGCAGCGAGATTCCAGTAACTTTTCATTTCAGGAGTTGTTCGTCCTTTTGGTACCTCTTCATTTTTTCTGGTTTTTCCTTTTTGGTCCTTAGTCCTCTTTTTCACTCTTGAATGGTTGCTGCATACCTGAAATGAACCAAGTAACGACATACTGTAAGTGCAGCCCTAGGAACTCATCCATGCTGCCACATGTGTTTTGTAATTCTAGTTACAACACCTTGTAAAGACTCTCAAGAACTTTTTTTGTACATTCCAGCTAAGTGCATGACACAAAGGTCCCGCCAGGAGCAGGTTAAAGTCATTGCGTGCAAACACAGTACGATATTTAGATATGTATAAAGCAGCACAAAAATGCCTATCATTACCAAATAAAAGTACTAGTGATTTCACGACTAGCTTTTTCACACCAGTGACCGATGAGTTATTACTTGCTCTTGCCCTTGTCCCAACAACTGCACGTGCAGACACAGCACATTTAGTACAGTTCAGAATTTTCCATCTCTTGGTTCCACTGGACAAAACCTCATACCTTCAGTATGAAATATAGCTGGAGACCAGTATTAATTGGTTCTCAAACCACATGTTTAAAAATAACAATTCCTTTATAAATCATAATGAGCTGAGTAATTTGTCTTAGTTCTAGGCTTTTCACATCTGCTCAAGGCCAAAAATATTCTTGAGAAGTAGCCCAGAGAGAGAGGTAATTCAGTATATTTTATTTTTCTTATTAGCCCTGGATTCCTGCATATCTACATGTCTATCACCATGCATATAAAACTGTGTAAATTGTCCATACCTGCTGTTTTTATGTCCACTCAGACAGAACGCATGTGAACAGCTGAAGGTTCGTATCAAATTTCTTAGGCTGTGCTGGTATTTTTATGTTCGTACAGTGGAACATGCAGCACCTTAAGTACAAGGAGGAGTTGGAGCTCAAGGAACCAGCTCACTTGAGCTGGCTTTCACACCATCACAGTAAGATGCAGGAGCCTGGGGAAAGGGCTGTGTCCCCCTCCCCAGAGATGCACAGATTCTCCTGACAGGCCTCATCTGCGTGAGCAATCAGCTGGTCTGACACTGCATCCTTCAGGAAGGCCTGAAGAAAGGAATAAAAAGTTCTCCACCTGTGCCCCAAGTCTGATTCTTTCCAGCCTGTCTGGCATCTGCTTTGCTTGCAACCAAGACCTAAATCCTCTGCGAGCATTGGACTTCTCTCAGCCCAGGGCCTGATCTTCCAGAGATGAGCTCTTGCAGCACTGTTTACTTCACAGGGAGTTATGAACCCTCAGTGCTGCTTAAGAAAAAAAAAAAAAAAAAAAAGACTGCAACGTTGGGGGTAGGGAGAAGGGGAGAAATGGAGAAATGGCAGGAAAATTATGCCATACTGAAGATGATGAAGTGGTTTACTGAAACCCAAGGACTGACTACATGGCCTGACAGATTCTGACAAGTTAGCAGAGGACATAAAAGCAGGATGTTTTTAAATTATCTTGGGCTGAGGTTGACTTCAGTGATTTCTGCTAAAGTAGAACAGAATAGAGGACAAACTGCATCCTGCCCATGCTGCACGTTTTTGCTGTGAGTAAATTGCTTGCATGGAAGAAGGGCCTTGAAGATCTTGATGTGGTAGCAGGTTTTTCTCATACAGGGAACTTGGTCAAACCCTTGCACAGGCCCTGAATAAATTGCATCAGTTGTGTTGTTGCCTATTACTGATTTTCAAGGCAAGACTATGTGAGGAGCTCTGCACTAAACTCAAGGCTTGAACCATTGCTGGAGACAACGCTGAGTGTGCACGGAACACATGCTTTTGAATAACAGACTCACCAAGATGACACTTCCCTCAGAGGCGTTTCAGGCTCTTGCGTTCCTTTTATCAGTCTGTTCTGTCTAAAATTAACCCACCAGCACAAGTACTTAGCTTCAGCAGCACCACCAGCCTGTTTTTGCAGGATGTGCATAACTATTTCACTACCATGCCAAGCCAGGGAACTTCAACGGGCAATGAACCTCCCCTGTGGTTAACACACAGTACCCAAAGGTGTAAATACATGACCCAGAGCGTGAGCTGTGTCCCTTCACCTGAGGCATCTCCAAGGTCACATACCATGACATCAGAGGGAACTTTACAGACGAGAGCTGCTGAGTGTTGCTCAGTGTTTGTTGCTGGATGGATGGCTTGGACATGCTGTGGTGAGTTGACCCTCCTGCCCCACTGGGAAGTTTCAAATGGACTAACGAAAGATAAGAGGTTCATATTAACACACAGGTGTTATATACTGCTATCTAATAGATTCACAATCCTTGTCATCTCCCTATTTACTTTTATCCCCTGCTTGAGTATAGTATTAACAGCACCAATAGTCCAGCATGACTCAGGGTCTCTTACAGACTCACTGTTTTAACATGGTGAGAACACCGAAATCCCCTTTCTTCCTTCCTGCATAACAGCAGCTGCACGCCTCCTCAGCAGCAGCCGCATTTTGGTATTTTTGGTATCAGGCATCATGCTCTTGTTGCAAGGAAAAGCAGGGAGCACTACATGTGCAAGCAGCAGGAGCACTGCTCCCCAGGCCCCTCGGAGGGGAGCATAGCTGAAAGTTCTCTTTTAGCTTGTCTATACTGATAAGTCATTGTGGGTTAGGGATGGCGGATGTTGCAGCAGTTGGACCAACTGTTTCCCAGCAGAAGGTAAAGCATTTGATATATTCCCATTCCCCATTCCTCTGAGGCCTGCTCTGCACAAACGCGTGTGTCCTCAGCCTTTTTGTCTCACTGACAGACACAACCTGCTCAAGGTTACATAGTACTGAGTGGACTCACCAAAAATACTGCTGCAGCAAGAAGGTAGAAGTTTTATCAAAGCTCGCAAATGGTGAATTAATCCAGATTCACTCCAAGATGAACGAGCAAGGGTGAGTTCAGTCCAGTGCAGAGCACAAAAAGCCTGACAAATGAGTGATTTGCCAGCAGGAGAGTTTGGGATTGGTTTAACTCCATAAGCTGCCTGAGCAGGCAGGCCTCGCTGGGAGGAGACCAGCAAATCAGCATGACTGCTAAGTCATCACTATTAGCAACATCCCAAGGAAAAATACTGGGACTGGTCTTTCCATCCACAAAGCACACTTATCTCTTGATCAGCCCAATTACCCTGCTTGCTCTCTGATAAACTCCATAGCATGGTATGTTAACTTTGATACCCCTGATACATTACAATAAAAAGACAGATACAGGGGAGAAACAACCCCATGTGTTACAAATTAAGCTTGAGGTAGACATGAAACCACTAACCTTCTGCTGTGGCCCTCATTTGTGTGTCCTCTAAAGTAAAATGTGTTTCAGCTGGCATTCTTTTATTCTCTTTTTTCCTTCCTAGTGCTACACGCAAATACGATAGAAAGTGCAATTTTAATGTGTTATTTACAGTGCAATTACAGTGTGCACACGTGGCCTGAAAGAAAATGAATTACTGAATATATTTTCCTCAAAGAGTGAGTAAAAAGGTTACCATCAACCCTTTCTTTCTTTTAGCTGAAAAAAAAGAGTAAGAGCTTGGCTGTTTCCAGGTATAATAATAAATTGAGAGCTCTTTATGCTACATAAATGTTTACACACATTTAACCCTTTCTGCAAAGAAACGGGCAAAAGCAACGGTCTGATGGGAACCAAATGAGTAATTAGATTTTATGTGGGTGTTCATACATCAAAAAAAACACAAGCTTTTCTGTGTTCATCTCAGACAAAAGAATAACTATTCTTACGACAGACACTGCTGAAGTTTCTGCTTTCTAGTTTTCCATTGAGTTCTAGTTCTGGTCCTACCTTTGGGTATTGTTTCGGGCAAGTCACTTCACCGATGTATGTCTGCCTGCAAAATACCTACCTTCTTCTTCAAGGTACTTTTGGACCTAACACAAGAAAAACTACTATAGATCTGATTCAACATCACTGAATAGGCTTTAATGGACATTCAGCCACTTCTCAGAAGAGACAGGCACCATTATGGTTTGATATCAGCATAATACAGCTTGCATTTCTTAAGATCAGAGCAGAGCCCCTCATGCTCTGACCTCTTCTGCAGCCACAGGAGCTTAAAATAATAACCAGGTGTCTCTGGCTGGTTTTCTACCACAGAAGACATTTACCTTTTCTTAGAGGCTTCATTTACACAATCAACATGTGACAGCTTCCAAGGCTTCCAGTTAGAGCAGCAAGAGACGGGCCCTAGTATCCAGAGAGATCCTCCAGCTGTTTCTGGCTGTATGGCTCAGAGGGAGGGCTGCAGTTGTTTTGTTTTTTTTTCTGCCAAATGGTGGTTGTACAAGCACCAAAATTAATTTCTGTCTGAAGTCCAATAGCTGCAAATGCTCTAGTGAGAACGGACGCTGTGTGGGTTTCAGTCCCCACGCAGGCTGTTCCAATTACACTGCTAAGCCTCATTTTGTCAGAGCTGACAATTAAACCTCAATTTTGAGGCCAGGACAGTTTGCCATGGCAGCATGCTCCCATCACGCAACCTAAGCAATAGGAGCTTCCTGAACCAGGCAGTATGATCAACCGCAGCCTCTGCCGACTCATCCAAAACCCCAACTATGACAAAACCACAGCAGCGGGTGCTGCCAAGCCCAACTAACCTGAGCCACCCTATAATCTTGCTGTGCACCCTATTCAGCCGCATCTCACAGCAGAGTAATGACAGCCTTGTGAAGGCAGCACCTCCTCTGCAACCCACCTGCAAAGCCTCATCTGCCTTTACGTCCTACAGGCAGCTGTGTAAACACAGCTACGCTGCTTGCAGGAGCAGGACAGTTGGCCCATCCTGACTCACAGGTTCCTTGGAAGCATGTCACTTCCAGTCCATGCCTTCTGGAATCATAGTTAGCTTGGCACAAAACACAGTTAGAAATACGTTCGAGAGCCCTTGATGAGAAGGTAAAAGGAAAAGCTTTACACTGTCACTGCATACCTTCCAGCTCATATGACGCATCTGGTTCCCTTTTCCAACTGTCTTTCTACTGGAGGGGACAGAATATTTTCCTGCAGCTGCAGCACTGTTCAAAACAATCGTTCATCCTCGGCACTGCTGCAATTAGGTTTCAGCTTCGAAGAAAAAAATCTTTCAGTGTGTGTATCTGTATTTTAAATAATCAAAAAGCAAAAAATGGTAAAAGAGATTTGGCAAAAAAAACCCATGTTCCCCTCTCCGGTTGGGCCTTTGGAAGGGAGCCCTGTGCACAGATGCTGTGATTTTAAAACTACTATTTTCAAACATCTGAAAAAGAAAGCCAGCAATTCAGTGGCAGATTCTCCAAAGCTTTTCTTAGAAAGCCATGGATGTCATACACACACACAGAGGATCAAAAGTCAATGATATCAAGCACTGTAAACTAACCCAGGTGACAAGACAAGGCAACAAATGCTGTTAGCCAAGCAAGCACTGCAGACTGCTTCCTAAGTTATCAACAAATGCTTTGTTTGCACCTCTCCCTCTTATTCTGCATGCAAGAAATCTTATCAAACATGTTTTTATCTTGACAATTAAATCGCTTAGGCAGTCTGCTCTATTTAATCTTTATTACATTCTAATTAGCCTTGCAGAACCTAGCACTGCTCTCCTGAGAGCTGGTTCCCTCGTGAAGTCCCTGCCAAAACAATACCCATGACACCCTCAATTTCTCTGCACAAGGACAGCCAGTGCCTTTTGGTGTCAACTCAAGTCATCACTTGTTTGCTGCAACAGACATGCTTGTATCCCATCTGTTGTCCCTATGGGCTACAGCAACACTCTGCTGCAAAGAAAGCAATGCCTTGAGGAAAGGGGCTGTGTCAGAGAGCAGGGGAAAAACACCCTTTGAGAGTGTCAAACCGATCCCCCCTGGCCTCAACACACCATCAGGTCTCAAGGCAGGACATTTCACAGGCAATAAAGGGTTCATTCGTAGGTTGACTGCTTTCTTGGCCAATATGTGAGAAACTGAACACGGAACTTCCACAAGCAAAGGGAAAATCTGCTACATCTAATGCTAAAAAGGAATAAACTTCTGCTGGCGTATGCATCAGGGGTTACAGTAGCTCTCGCACAGGCAAGGTCTAGGGTTCCTTTTGTAAGGATCCCCAGGTTTCTCCCAACAGTGAGGCAGTATCTCAGAGCTGCTGGTGCATCTTAAAACCACTGCCTGCATATTTGACAGAAGTGTAATGACTCCTGTTCCACATCAGGAGCAAAGGTAAGAAAACCTTGGATGGGATTCACGGAGAAAACCAAGATGATGTAACCAAATAAGTTTATTATAGAAACCCTTGGAAACAAGTTCTGACCCCCAGTCAAGGTGGGGAATTTGGGACTAGGAAACCATTGCAATGTGCAGTTTGTCTTCACTGACTCAAAACAACTTCTGAAACGAAACAGACAGTATTGTACAGTCAAGCCTCAACAGAAAAGTGCTTGGACAGATATCGTGTTCTCCTAGACCATCCCACAACCTCTAAGGTATTAACAGCATATTCAGAGCGTTAACCAAGCAGGCATACTGATACCAGCCAGCCCAGAGGCATTCGTATGGAGCAGGCAAGAGCCAAAGTACCAGAAAGCCTGCTGGTGGCACCAACTGCCTGGCATATCGGACTGAGCTGCTTGGTTCAGTGGGGCTAACTAGTGCTCCCAGCATGTTTCTGCACTCACACAGAACATCCTCAACAGCTAGACTGAATCTTCATAGAATGTCTTTGCCATGGCATGTGCAACTTTCACAACCTTCTTCTCCTTGGCATCCGGGCCCATGTTGCTGCGGGCTAGTTTAATCCAATACTGCTCTGTCCTGGACAGATAGTCTGCTTGTTTCTCATCATGCTGAACAGATGGGTGCTGCTCTTCTCCTAGTATACAATGGAAAGGAGACAGAAAGAGAGGTCACAAACAGCTAATGAAGGCAAGCTGCTCTTCCATGTGCCAGCCCAGCCGAGACTACGCTTCAGCCAATGTGTTTAAATGTAATAGCTTAAAAACCTATCAGTGGCCGAGGAAACTTCTCTTGTGCCCTGAGAATACTGTACCATTACAACTTTGTTTCTGCTGAAAAACACTCAGCTGGCTGACATCTAACTGCCTTTTCAAAATAAAAGGACAAAGAAAATAATAATTATAAAAAAACCCTTCTTTAATCCCAGCTTAAAAAAAAAAAAGTCTCTCATCCTATCTATGCAGAGGTCACACATTGCTGTGACAGTCAACCTCAATTCTGCCATGCTGCACCCCTGAATGCAAAGCAGTGCTTTAAGCACAGGGCAAGTAAATTTCTAATCTCAAATAAGGATGCATTTGGGTGACTGTTGGCAAGTTGCTTAAAGTCTTTGTACAGCATTCTTCACCTACAGACGACAAAGGACAAATTTCTCTTTCACATGAGGCTTGCCATAGACTGACATTAGTAAAAACACTACTATGTCATCCAAATTCAGCTGCCTTTGCATATTGAAAAATACCAATAAACTCAAGTCAGCATTAAAATAAACTGGCTTGTGTTGCTAATTCGGTGTAGGTGGGACTCCCAAATTCTGAAACCATGTTAAATTCAAAGACAAGCCAATGAGGCCTTCCAGGCTGACAGCCAAACCAGCAGGTACTGTACCAAAAAACATTAATATGAAAAAAGAAATTAATCTTAACCATTACCTTCCTCATCTTCACTCTCCTCTTCAGAGCTCTCCTCTTCCTCTTCCCCTCCCTCTGCACCTTCCGTATCATCCTCTTCATCCGATTCTGACTCCTCTAGCCATTCTTGTGCTTCTGTGATGAGAAAAACAGATAAAAGAAATAATAACAAATTGTTTTCCATGGAAAATCTCCTACACATGGAACTGCCATGGAGGGATTTTCTCTCTCATTGAACTTCTAGTTTCTGCCACTGACTTCCATTATGGATTCAAAATATTATCTAACTTCAAACAACCTCAATTTCCTCATCTGAGACATGGGAACGACCAAGGTTCACTCCTTTGGGCACAGTGACGGCAAGTGACTGGTTTGTAGGTTCAACGTAAATCTGCAAGGACTGAAAACGAGTCCAAGCAGTTCAGGCCTCATCTTTGCTACAGGCTCCTTGGGTAACCACAGCAAATCATGTTGTCACCTGTGAAATAGCAGTAACAGCACTAGGCAGTCCAGAGCCAAGCAGATAGGAATATGAAAAATTCATGAAGGCATTCGGATATTAAGATCATTAGCAGGGGAGAGCAGAAGGAGGACATACAGACAAACCTATAATAAAGAATCATTTATGGCTCTTCCATTCCAAGTACTGCCAGCTTACTGCATCTATGTACCCCAATGCAACCTGTTCACACCACAGACCTCATTCACAGAGCTATTTTTACAGTGCTTGGAGCAGTTACGACATGTTTCTTATTTAATTGCCTGCTGCTGCTGTGTGCGGAGCCAGACTCCCCTAGTCTGACTATACTAGTCACATGAAGAAAGCTCTGGGGCAAGCACAGCAGCAACCTCTGTGGAGTGATCAGAAAGTACTTTTTTCCTACACACACAGCCTACAGCAGCCTTTGACAGTTCAATATTGCTTAGTCTACCAAGACAGATATTATCACTCAGGAAAGAGGCCATTCCTTGATATTTTACTAAGATGATTTGCCAAATCCTCGATCTTCAGCTTCCAAATCCAGAGAGCATCTTGTTTTTTCTCCTCTATTCTACCCCTTACAGTGAGCTTTCAGGCACAGGGTAGGAGGCAGAGAAGATTTTCTAGATCCTGTACTGGCAGTTGTCCAAGAACAGTTCAGAGATTTGGGATGTCAGCATTTATCGCACTTCTGCATTTCCCCTGCATTTTGCTCACTACACAGTCTCTCCCAAGGCTTTTGTCAGTCTCTGGCTAATGCCCACATGCTCTGCAGTACCTGGACCCTCACCTGGGTAGGCATGAGCAGGCAAAAGCATGCATCTTTCCTCTGCTGAGTGGACAAGAGCACAGCAGAGATTATATCCTCCCACTAGTGAATGAAGACACTCTGTTTTCATGTCTTGGTTTTCAAAGCAAACAGATCAGAGCTGGCTCCCTACACTGGGAGGGCAAAGCCCTGGACCAGGCAGCCTTCTGCAGTGACCGTGACCATAAGACACCACATATCACAAATACTCCCCAGCTTCTTTCTGTCAAGAAAGTACCACTATTCAATGGCTCATCATCACCCTTAGAGAAACCTCCCTAGGTTGTTTTCTAAAATACAGGACTGCTGGAAACCACATCCTGATGGATGCCATGTTCAAGGCACAGAGAGATCCCACACTAGAACTTACTTGGATCCATCTCCACTAAAACTTTCCATTCCTCCATTTTGTGCAGGTCAATGCTGTAGAGGTCACTGAGGGTGAATTGCCGATCGCCCACCTCAAACATTCCCCCATACACATAGAGAATTCCATGCTTCACAGCCAGCATGGCATTTGAACGTGGGCATGGTTCCACTTGTTGGCCCAAAGCTCCATCTTCCTCCTCCTCCTCCTCTGATTCAGACCTCTGTCTCTCTTCTGCAGGCCCAGAGATCACTTGCTTGATTGTCATGACAGTCCCATCTTCTGCCACGACCTCTTTGACTATCTCCACTGGGCCTTGTGGAGGCTGCTTCTCCGTTTCATCTCCTGCCCCCTCTGCCTCAGCTTGTCGGCCACGTCTTCGTTTCCTCTTCTCTGACTTTGGTCCCTGTTAATAGGAAAAGGTAACAACATGAGACTGGGTGTGACTGTGTGCAGCTAACATGTACCGCACCTAACAATGCTATGGACGCTACTGGGAGGGAGGTGGGAGAATTCAATCATTTTTCACTACGACTGTAAATCTCAGGTAACAGATGCAAACTCCTACAAAGCATGAACTTCTAACAGCCAAAAAACAAAGGACAGTGAAACCCATGGAGAACCCATGGTGTGAAGCTGCTGCCACTGTTAATGGTATCACGGTCTGGAGAGAAGGAAAACAGCTTTTTTGCTCTGTCTTCCAGGCACGTGCGCACACACACACACACGCACACACAGTCTCTCTCTCTCTCTCTCTGTCCACCAGTCTGTGATAGGAGTAAAAGAAAATAACCTACCATTTTGTGAAATCAAAACAATTGCTGGGTGCTAAATTACAGTGCATTACCAGGAAGCACTCCAGGTCTTCAAAGTACTGTATGAAAGGGCTGGAAAACGGTTGGCTAGGAAGCCAAAAGCAAACACCTGAGTGGATGTTTGTCTGTTATTATGTGATTGACTTCTCCTTTTTGAGAGCAAACCCAGAAACAGTGGAGGTGGAAAGAACGAAGTTCAACCAGGTCATTTACACCTCGCTTCCTACTTGAGAACAGTTCAAACAAAGATAAAGATCTGAGGGCCGTATTTCTGAAGTTCTTATGAGCCAAGGGTTAATATTTCATCTCTTCTAGCAGCTCATCTACAAGAGGAAATCAGAGTTTTCTTGATCCCAATGCAATACAAGATCTTTTCACAGTAGCTTCTACCTAACTAGCTCACATCAAACTTACACATCTGACCTGGAGCTGGCCTGCAGTAAAACTCCGTAACTATGTTTTCACATTGCCTTGTTTCATTCAGCATTACACAACAGGGTGCATGCAGCTTGAGCCAGGGAACAAGGGCAGCATAAAGGTAGAGAATTCAGTTGGTCTGGAAACAAAAAACCCACGCACATTCCCACCTTCATGCATTTCCCTCTCTCCAAAATTAGCTGGTCACAAACCAAAGCAGCAACCACACCTGGTGGCTCGGCTTCTTGAGCAGCCCAAGTTATTGGAGATACAGACTTGCTCCTGGGGAAGCCCACTGCAGCACAGTTACACGGGGCCCAAAAGGGCCCAGAAAAAGGACAGGTTTCAGAGAATCAAGGAGGATGAACTGAAGACATTTATATTATATTCAAAACGTGACCTTAAGCTGTCCAGGAAACCAGCGATTTTTCCCCATATCGTAGAGATAAATATCATTGAAGAAGTCTCCTTCAATGCTCTCTTCCTCTTCCTCATCATGCACACCTCCAAACAGAAGGGAGCGGTTATTGGGACTGATCGCCACGGAGAAGCCAGACCTGGGAGCAGGTTTCACTCCAGAGGGGTTGAGCCGACTCCATGCCCACTTGTCTGCTAATAGATAAAAGGAAACACGAGCATCAGCAAAGTGGAACCTTGAACCTTGATCATTTTCAAATATTCCAGGGCCCCTCAGTTCTCCATCCGTCTTTCCAAGTATCTCAGCAGCCCATTCTGGACACTCTCAGAACTGCAGAGCGTACCTTCAACAATAACATTAACAGAATCACTTGCATTTGCACTTCAAGCACTCAGCTAACTTCTACATCCCTCTACCTACAGAAAGCAGTTGTGTCTTCAACAAAAGCAAATGCAGAGAGCTATCTTCAGGGAGTGCTTTCTGGAGGAAGGAGATGGGCCTCTTAAAAGATGTATGTACCTTTACAAGAGGGTGGAGTTCACAATGGGACTGATTATAGAGATATTATAATTCCAAGGAAAGATAACCTGGTTACACCCCTGCGATTCACCCCACACCAATTCCCTCCACAGGTCCCTTCTACCAGAGCACCTGATCTGCCAAATTGCACCACTGCCTTAACATCAAGAATAAGCGCAAAGTCCATTGTAAGGAGGCCCAATTACACTTAAAAGGAGAACTCAATGGCAGAAGAAAGCTTGTGCCTCAAGCCCTCTACTCTGGCTCCAGACCCTTCTACTGGGGATTTAGAGCAAATCCCTAAAATGCAGGTTGGGGAAAGCTCATGCACTGGCTAAGAACTGCATGCTTCTGAAGGAACCGCCACTTCAACAACATAAACTATAAATAGGACATAATGCAGGGAGGCTCTGGAATCCAAGCAATATATGTGACCAACCCTCCCTCCCAATTCCCTCTTCAATGCTGTCAGGTCTAAAGGTATCAGTCACAATTTTAACATTTTCGAAATTGAGCTCAAAGAAGATTGCCCCATCCCCTTAGCCAAGGACAGAATACAATTCTCCCTTAAGGAAAGAGATGGTGTAATTTCTGTTTCTGGGGACAATCACACATGGAGAAAAACAAACAAAAAAACCTCACTGCTGATAATTTCCCTGTATTAGATAATTTCATGAGATCACTTCCCAGTCTTGTCTCTTAGAGTCTATAAATGAATGATCACTACCAAACAGACTTTGTCAGGAACAGGAATTTCCACAGTGTGGGAAATTCTGCAATCCCAAAGATTTTTTGTTGTGAAATAGAAAAGCAACAATCAAAATTTCCCAGAGAAGAGGAACTTTAAAATGTTTTTTTAATTGCCTCCCACACCAACATCAAAAAAAAACCTAAACACCATTTCCTGTAGTTTTTCTGAAGCTGCCTGATCAGGCCAGAGCTCCTCACATAGTTATGCAAGGAGCCTGGAAATCCTCCACTCCATCGCAGCCTATCCCAGGATCAGTGGAAAGCATCAACACAGACAATGTTTCGAGCTAAGAGTGATTCTCCAGCAAAATTACACCCAACCTTCCTCCAGCAGCACTGCCTTTTCCTCACAGAAGTTTCTAAACCAGCTTGATTCCCCCAGGTGTTTCGCTGTGTCAGAGCCACCGTCTACTTCAGCTCTGAAATCAAGTCCCCTGGAGCTGGAAACCATGACTCTCCCTACAGGCTTCAGCCAACCAGCAAGCTTTGCTCAGCAAGGCAGGGACAGCCTCAATCTTTTCAGGTCTGCCAAATGCACAGCGAAAAGGAGACAGAACTGCTGCGGGCTCTACAGCGTACCACAGGCAAAAGCGCCTTTTTTCCTCCCATTTCCCTTTACAGAGCACAGTGTTGAACATACATTCTGTCTGCATATATGATGGGGAAAGGCCTATCTTCTTTCACTAGCGTGCAAAACTAGAAAGGAAGAAAAAATTCCTCTAGTATCCCTCTGCAACTGCCTTTTCCTTCGCCCTAGCTCCCCTTTCTAAATTAGGGTCATGGTGTGCAAATACATTTAACTATTCCCAGGAAGGAAGAAGTATTTAAATCATCTCATGTGATATACTTAGCCCCAAAGCAAACTCCAGGACACAGGGCTTTTCACTATTAGGAAAGACTTGTTCTGGGTTTTGGTTTTTTTGGTCTGCTAACCAAAGGAGAGAGGGAACTTGTATTCGCAGTCCTGCAGCATCACCTCCAGCACAGCCCTCCTAGTTCAGATGGTAGCAGCCTACCTTCCTCCATGCCTGAGCCTCCAGTCTTCAGCAGGAACATATCTGCATGCAGTGTGCCCTTGTCAACATCTTTCTTAATTCTCTGCAAAGAAGGCAAAGACAGGAATACTCAATGAAGCTGCTTCAATGGATCAAAATGCAGGGGCCCTAGCCCTTCAGGGTTTGGGAAGTCACCCACATCAGAATGGTGATACGTGCCATTCTTAACTCACCACCCCATGGATTAGCCTAATCACAGCCTGAATTTGTACATTCTCAGACTGAAAAAGCCAGCACAGTAACTGCCTCTTGGGGGAAAGGAAAAAGCACGCAGATCGCCACACTGCTGTTCTGGAGCATCAGGCAGCTCTCAATCGCAGCATCAAACCAGAGCTACATCCTGTGCTGAGCAGCAGTATAGAAGTTACTGAGCAATTCGAATGCTCCAGGAGGGAACGGAACAAGTCAGAATGGACAACTGGAGGCTGCTGTCTCACGACCTTCATACATGCCTGGCTCAGCCCCATCCTACAAGAGAGCAGTGGGAAAGGCGTAACAAACCATAATTAGCTTCCGCCTGTGATACTCCAGAGCCTCCCTCCACTCAGTGCTTGTTGGGGTGCAACACATACCCTGGGACTCGGAGCCACATGAAAACTGCAGGATGCAGTTTAAGGGCATGAATTTTGGCATCCAGGGAAGAAAAGAAAATTGTCGCAGGCAGAAAAACTGTTTTTTTTAGAGAAGCAAAAAAGGATGGGTAGTATCAAGGAAACAGGAGACCCAAGCTTCTGCTTTTTACTCTGCCATGGAGAGTATCAGGAGACATGTAAAATCTGTGCTTCGACTCCTCTATCTGTGAGGAGAGCTCCGTGGAAGTGGCCCACGAAAACTCTCCATAGGGCTTGCAAGGCTCTCTGAGATTCTGCCCCTGAACACCAGGCAGAAGCTCAGAGTGTCTGTGTGGTATCGCTTGCAGGACCCAAGCTTAATCACAGATCTGTGCTTAGCAGACTTTCAGCCCCTGCCACCTCCTCATTTCTATCCCACTACAAGAGCAGAGGTGACAGTGCTCACTCTTGACACCACAGCCTGTCTTTTTTAGCATTCAAGTCCCCAAGAAGCCTTAAGCAGCAGTTCTCTCTGCTGGACAGGAACAGAATAGAAGCCCCACTTCCACCCCTACTACAGGCAACAGCAAGACACCAGCAAGAGCAGGATCAAGCCTCGGTTGAGCTAATTAAATGCATCATTTTAAACACAATTTTCCTCTGCTCCTTTCACTGTAAGCCCCTGTACTCCAGTGCTCATAGCAACACGCAGTATATGAAAGCAGTGCTATGCAACACTACCGTAGGAGGTCTTTTAATAATGTCATTATCCACCCATCCTTCATGCAGAGCTCCTACTTCCTTGTAATTCCCATCCTCCTGGGGGTGATGGCATTGCTATGCTGCGTAGCAGCTGCCAGGATGCAGGCAGTGGATCCCAGCAGAAGCTGGGGAGTGAGACCAGCACATGGGAAGGAGCAGGGCTTGGCTGCACCTGGGAGCACACCACTACAGTGATGGCCTGTTCCTGCTGCACAGACATACCCAGCCCAACACCCTGCAGTTGGCAGGTTCTGCTGCTGTAGGGTGTTTTGTTGTGCTGTTATTGCAGGGCCCAATATTGAACTCTTAGGAAAGAGAGAGGCAGAGAGGAAAAGGAAACAAAATGTGTTTGGGGTGCATCCAAGACTAACTTGGATGATGCTGAAGAGGCCCATGGAAAGCCAGTAATGAAGCACCAGAGTAAACGGAGGAACTCTGCTCTCAGTGCAGCAAAAGGGAAGATTTTGCTAAGTCAAGGACTGAAGCCTGTCCTTATAGCTGTGCTGGGAATTTTTTTGTTTGTCTTCTTGCTCTCCACATGTCCCTTTACCTCCCTGTTATCACACTGAAAAACACACTCTGCAAGACAGGATGTTTATGATGGAGGAATCCTTTTCTGTGCTACCACTTCAAAGAGGTCAACAACAGCCTTATTTTACCTACAGTTCCTGAGCAACCAAACCTCAGGCTCACCAGGGACAGCAGACCTGTAGGAAAGAACATCAGCAGCAGTCTTATCTTCTGAAGAAGGGGATATACAGAGATGACTACTTGGAGGAATCCCATGGGTTAGGGCCCTAGAAGGAAGGGGGGTCCAAGAGAGTTGGTTAATATTCAAGCATCACTTCCTCCAAGCTCCAGTGGTGCATCCCTAGGAGTAAGAAGTCAAGTAAAGGGGGCAGGAGACCTGCATGGATGAGCAAGGAGCTCCTGGCAAAACTCAAACAGAGCAAAAGAATACACAAAATGTACAAGAAGGGACAAGCTACTCGAGAGGAATATAGGAATGCTGTCAGTGTATGCAGGGATGCGATGAGGAAGGCTAAGGCCTATTTGACGGCCCACCCAAGTAAACAGCTGTCAGAGACGGATGGAAAGAAAAGAAGGAGGAATGCAAAGAAGAAGGGAGGGGCAGGGAGCTTTGCATCTTATAGCTTTGAAGGCACCCCAATAATTGCCAAGTGCCTGCCTGCTCACCATACAGCAAATGGCGTTTGCTTCCTCCCCAGTCCCAGGTAGGTTCCAGCATGTCCTTAAACGCTAGATCCAGTACATATATGTATGTATAGAGGACACACAGGGTGAAGGGTGCAAAACACAAGTGTCAAGCATAGTACGATGAGCACAGTGTGCATGAAGAGGGAAGAAATAACATATACCAAGAGAGCTGCCGGCTTCAGTACCATACAAGCTGTGAGAAATAACTGCATTATTTTTCTCCTGAAAACCACACAGTTCCCTGTAGTAAATATACTGCGCATGCAATATGACAAAGCTTCTTGGGCTGAGAAAACCCCAATGAGGTGGAGTGGGTGTTAGCTATTTGTTGTCGAAGAGATGCCTGTATTCTCCAACTCACTCTGGCTCAAAAGCAGACACTCCACCAGCAAGCAGCGTACTGCTGCTGGAGAGCACAGAGCAATATTCCCCAAACCCAGCACACCTAACTGCCCTAAGCAAATCACTCCATCCATTGCAAGGGGCTCCTGTTCCCACCCATCCTTCTTGCCTGGAAGTTCCAGATGTTTGCTTTCAAGCTCAAAACTCGTTTGGACACCCACAGTCTATCATTTGCACATGCACATAAATTAAGAAGCTAGAAGAGCTTTACAAATTTTAACTGAAAAGCTCCAGTAACAGACATTTATCACTTCTCAAACTGCAAGGAAATCGAGGCATGAAGAGCTGTTCTTGAGAGAAACAGGACTGCCACAATTCCCCACTTATAACTGCTAAACGTGCTTAATAAAAGAGAACAACAGTAGCCAAATATATCCAATTAATAGAAGCCCTTAGCAGGCAGAACTGCAGAGCAAACCTTTCCTGCACAACCCTGTAATTCAGACAAACTCTACAGCCTCACCACAAGCAAAATTCTCCCCGCAAAATCTCCTTCAGGGTTGGAAAACTCAGTGCTAATAAATACAAGCTAGTTTACTTGGGTATGCAAAAGCCTCACACACATGTAGTGCTGGCCCTCCCCTGGCTTGCAGCCTGCATCCACCTGCAAGATAGAGCAGCATTAGCCTCCGACAGCTCACCGCTGCATTCAGTGCTCCAGTCAGGCACAGCGCGCTCACGTTGCCTAGCAATGGAGAGGTCTCTTTGCTTTACACAGCCAAAAATGCAGCTTGCTGCAGTGAGCCCCATCCCCAGCAGGAGAAATGAGTGAGGATACGTTTAAGATCAGCAGAAGAACAAGTCTGAGCTCCTTGCAGGCTTCAGAGGGAGAAGAGCAGAATGCTCAGGCAGAGCTGACATCCCCTTCTGCAGAAGATAACAGAAGTTACCATTATCGTTTCTAGGCTGAACATGAAACAGATGAACACAGGGACACTGCTGTGCTAAGAATCATACGTTCTAAAATATCAGGCATGTTACTGTCAAATTGTACACCAACATCTCATCTTAGTCACACGCAGGACTGTAAAGCTCAGATTTACTTTTTCACCATTTGCACTCCAGCTGTTCACCAGCTGAATTTCATCATCCTAAGTCAGCGATGTCTAGCGGCTGGCACAGGCAAATGCACATCTGGGTACCAGGGCTCTTGCCCTGGCTCTGTCCACAAACTCCTGAGGGCATGAGACAAGTCACTTGATCTTTTCTGCCTCCATTCAGCCATGAAAGAGGCTCTGTCAATTCAGGTTTCCCTTAGGATTACAAAAGCAACTCAGCTGAGCGCCTGGACTAAAACAACTATCTGCAGGTCACATGCAGAGGAATTTAGCAACATGGACTAACAGACATTACTGAAAGTGACCCTCCATGCTCAGTTCTGCATGCAACTGCAGCAAAGCAAAGCACAGACCAAACCTCCTCCCTCTCTTTTGCCTTCCCCGCTTGTTGATTAGACTGAAGATAGGAAGATGGATCCCTTGACCAGGAAACATCTCTGGCTGCAAGCTGGCATTGCTGCTCAGGCTTTATGGAACACTAGCAGCCAGCCTGGTACAAAGATGTCTAGAATCCCACCCATAACTATGAATCCTCTGGGCTTACATCTCTTTTTGCCCTAGACAGCATGTATTACACCACAGGACAGAGCTATTCCAGTACAGTACTTCAAAGCACATCCACAAGGGCTAAGGGGACCACAGAATGAAATGCAACAGAACAGCCTGCTGCAGGAAAGTGGCCCTGCCACCATGCAGCTCTCATCCAGCAACGTGATGGCCACATCATGCCCTGATACTAAAATAGAGCAGCGATTATGCTTTCCACCCCTCTTCTCTCTAGACCAATTCAGAGACATGCACTCTGTGCATGCTAGCACAGAGCAGGTTGGGTTCAGGAGGCCTCCATACAAATCTGCACTCTTTCTACAGCACATGCAACTCAGTGCTGCCTCTCATTAGAAGAGGAGCCTCTACATGATGTGCTGAATGGTGCTTTGCTTGCACATCTGCCTGGTTACATATGCTAGAGCCCAAAGATATTTTTGTAACACTCCTCATTGTAGCATTTGCCTCTCTAATGCAGACAAGGAGCAGGTCTCTGCAGACCAATGCCTCTGTGGTCTGTACACAAGTTTATAAACTAAAAAGCTCAGCTCTGTAACCATCCATAAGCAGAGAGATAAAGAGAATTAAATAACTACTTGTTAATGAAATTGTACTTTTACTAGAGGGTCTAATCCTTGCTGAATAAATTTCCAGGACCACACTAAAAATTTGTCACCTCTGCATCTCAAGAAAGCTGCACAGAAAATTCTGTCCAGTGCTTTGGTCAGTTTGCAGCAGAGATGCACCTCTCCTGCCTGAAAATGAAGTTGTGCTGCAGAAGATACAAGTAAAGCCTTGGCTGGTAATGGCACATCAGAAAGCAGCAGACTCAGCTCTCTATATTATAAAAAGAATAAATTCAAAACTGCCAAAACATCAGGCCTGGGCCTGAGAGTCCAAAACAGGAGTGGCTATTTTAATCTAAAAGCTGCTCTGAGTTGGAGATGAATTGCATCCAGCTCTTAGCCTTGCTCAGGGCCCTGCATAAAGGCTGAGGGCTTGTTTGTCACAGCAAAAGCTGAAGGCCTTTTGCTCTCTCCTGTCCCTTCTACTTTCTTCTGCTCTCCTGTCCCTTCTGCTCCTCTTTTATTACCTCAAACCAACCCAGAGCAGTGCAACAGATCATACCCTGCTGAAGCAAAATAGAACCTACTGCAAACATGCATTAACTTTTATATTTCCATGGTCCACAGTGTGCACCTGAAAGCCAGGACCTTTCTGCAGCATAAGAGATCCACATCTAGCATGCAGCTTTCTCCCATCCTCAAGAATGAGGAGCAGGACAAAGCCCATTCAGGTAGAAAATTCTCCGTGTTTTTACTGCTGTTTAACCAAATGCACATCTGAGGAGAGAGAGCCCTTAGCACAGGCCGTGAGGAGGCACGAATGCTTCTAAATATACAATCTTCTCTCTCCTTTCCCTCCTTTTCTTCTTTGTTCATTTATTCAGATCAGAAGAACAACGCGTCCTCCTCCCCCAGTGACACGCTGCTGGAAGCAATGCCTCTCCACTGAGACAGTAGCAGCAGGATCTGGGTCTTCTGTCTGCATTCACAACGTTAAAAGCTTTTGCAGAGCCTTTTGCTCAATGAAATATTTACTTCCTCCCTCCCAGCACGGAGACAGGGATACTTGGTCAATGAGGACATATGGTCTAAAGGGCTATCCAGTATAAATTACCATGACTAAAAAAGCAAGAAGCAGAACAGAGGAAGCCTGGTGCTCATCAGAAGTCATCTTTGGCTTATTGAGTTTGTTAACTGGTGCCGTTTCCTTAACCCTTTCAGCGATGCAAGAAAAATGCAAGTTTTCTGGCAACTACTGCTTTTAAGCTGCAAGTGCTGGAATGTGGCCCAGTAATGTCTGAAAATGCTTTAAGCTGGCAATAACCATCACTGTTGCCATCACAGTTGCTCATTCCTGCCTCCATGATGTCACCTCCTTATGTCAGACTGTATTAGCAGGGAAAGTATTCCTTTTAACCCATTGTAAACCAATATTCATTTTAACCAAAATATTCATTTTAACCATTGAATTTTAATCTAACCAAGATCAGCTCCTTGAAAACCCCACAACTGCATGAACATTTGGGTCAGCACAAAGGGATAATCAGGGGGCAAGGTATCTCTTCTGGTGGCAACAGAGGTTCACAGCAGCCTGAGCCCTCCCGTGCAGAACAATCCAAGGGCACAGTTCCGCAGTCGTTTCAAGCTGGAACATCCACAGGCTAACATGGAAAGGGCACTTTGGTAACCAGTGTTTTCTGGACATCTGGCAGCTGTCTGACATGCGGAAACTATTACACTGTCAGTCAGAGCAGCAGTTAGTTATGTGATGAGCTCATCAAGCCTTGCGCTGGAGACAAGGTTTGCGTAACTGGGCACATGGAAGCAGCAGAACAGAGATTTCAATTTTACTTTCCTAAACTAAGCATTTTGGCCTCTCCAAGCAGCCAAAACATAAGACCCGACAATCAACACAGATCAAGACCATTACATTGGTCACATTTAAACAATTCGAGTTTTTCACTGTAGCCCTTTAGCTTTCTTCACATCAACTGTTTTGTTTGGCATCCAGGAAATAACACATTAGCTTACCACCTACCTGTTTGGAATAGCCCCCATAGATGATTATGCTGCCCTCAGGAGTGGTAACCATGTGACATCCAGATCTTGGAGCAGGCCCAATCCCAGAAGGAGCCAGTTTGCTCCATGTGAAGGAATCCAGGTTGAAGGCGTACACATCATTGTAATAGATGTAATCTCTAGGGAGAGTAAATTGGCACACCAGAGGTTTTTACAATGGCTGCCATTTAGGATGGGATAAAACATCACCTTCAAGAACAGGACCAGGAAATGGTGCACCACTTTATTCAGCTCCTTGTATTTATGGCCTTCCTTTCTCCGTCTGTAGCCACAGCAATGTCTAAGATTTGCTGGGATGAAGGTTACCGCTGTGGTACAACAATATGCATTTGACAAAATTGCTTTAAGCAAGACAGCTCCATTTTATTATTATTTTTTAATCTATGTTATTCCTTATTACAATGGAATTTTCACCAACTCTTTCCAGGAAACACAGTTTCAGGTAATTTAAACAAGAACACAAAAGATCAAAATAGATTAGCGCTATGTCTGTTTAAGGAGAAAAACAAAAAGCCATATCCATGCTCTCTTTCAACTAGCCAACTTATACACAGAATGCTCTGCATAGGCTAAACTCCCAAGTATGCAGTCAGCTCTAGGGCAGGCTTTGAAACCTGTGCTGTGCTCCCAGGAACTGCAGTTATGCCACTTATAACCTCCGAGACAACACATAGCTCAGCTCTGTTCACAGCTCCCAGAACAGCATAGCTATGACCTCCTGTGGTACCTAAGAGCTGAATGGGGGAGATGTTCCTAAGAACAGAGAGCTCTTTGACAAGGCTCTGAGACCAAAATTGATGTCCTGAGCTTTAGCTATGACATGCACAAGGAACTACTTCAGTCATTAGGTAAGTGGCACAATGGTTTCTAGAACACTTGAAGACTTTAAGTCAAGGTAACTTTTTTTTCAAAATAAAACTCTAGTTCAGCTCTTGTACTGCTCAGGTTAACCCCTGCATTAAAGCCCAGCTTTCTGTTACTGGTGAAATTCTATCATCTTTGTTACAGAGGATTCAGTACCCCCAGCCATCCTGCAGTAACATACCTTGCGCTTTCATGGAAACCTCCAAAGACAATCAGTTGTCTTTTACAAGCAACCATTCGATGTCCACTTCTTCCAGAGGGTCCTCCTGATGCCCTGAAAGGCAAAGCAATTCCACTTATCAGCAAGGTTCCCCTTCCTATTAGTGTGCCAATCCATTTTAAATTATGTCATGGGCTGCTGGACTGGTTGAGTTCAGCCCCTGTTCATCTGGCACAGAAAATCATAAGGAACTTTTTTGCCTTAATATGTATGTATGCTTTCCTCTAGAACAGTATGTGTGTTCTTCCTGTATTGCTTGGTATTTACAACACAGGCATTTTGCAGTGACAGTTTTATTCCTAGTGATAAGCCATCTAGCCTCTAACAGTACCCAAAGTCTTAAAGTCTTTTCTGCTATGACTCAGGAGGTAATTTTTCAGGAGAGTTTAATGAATAGCAGTTAACTGCTACAATTGCAAGGAAGGCACTCTAGACAGAGATGCTTTCTCTAAGTACCAAGTAAGAGCCAGAGACTGGCTCTGTCATTCACTCTTCTTCAGTGTTTTAGGAATATCACCCTCCATATGCTCTTCACTTACCCTCCTGCAGGTAGGATATAATGTTGAACTAATGAGAATACTTTGTAAATCACTTAGTTTTCCTCACGAACAAAGGTATTGAAACACAACAAGTCATCACTATTATCTTACAGATTAAATAAGCAGATATGTATCACTGTTCCACTCTTGTCAAGCCTTCTTGACCTTTCAGTTAAATGTGCCACTTCCATTTCCAGGAACAAGCCCCAGAACCCCAAATGTCATCCAAAAGCTTCAGGCAAAGCCATACAGCTGGCAATGACATTCCTGAGGCAATAAGGATTCACCTTCCTTTATGTTCACCCACAGTCAGAGCATCACTGGAGATAACAAAAAAAACTTCAAGAACTCTCAAAACAGCGACTTCAGGCTCAGCCCAGCCCACACAGAAAACAGGGCTTTTCCTTTGTTTGTTCTTTGCCACCCTGGATTAATCTATCACATTTTCAGTCTCACAGAGGAGTCTACCAAAGTGCACAGTTAGCACCACTGAGCTCGGCAAGACTTCTCAAATAGGCAGTGTTAACATGCTCTAAGTGGTTGCAGAATCAGGACCGAAATAAATAAGAAACCAACTCACAGCTGAAAACAACAGCAAAACCTAAACCCACAGCCCTACTGCTACACTTTCACTGGCAGCAGGTAGCTGTAAAGAGCAGTGATAGATTTCTGTGGAGAGAAAATGAAGGTCCTTGTTCACCATCAAAAATGACCAATCTCACACCAGTCATAATGAAGAACTCCAAGCAGAACAGCAGCATTTGGGTAAGACTGAATTAATATTGATTGCCTGGACTCTTCATTCTAACAGCGAGCATGGATTTCTAGTCATTTAGCGGATCTTAAAGAAGTACCCTGCAGAACAGCACCTCTAGTACTAATTTCATCAAGATCTGAAATCATTTTCTTTTCTGTAGCAAGGCTTCCATATTATTATTCCAGAGGATGAAACTTTTGTGTTGTTAAAGGAAAGGGGAGATTAAAGATCAAAGCTTACAATAAAACCCTGCTCTCAGAGAATATCTTCTTCTTGTTTCTCCATCAGGCTTTCTCCAAATCAAAAATCAGTTCCCAACAACAACAGGTTTATTCATTGATGTACACGTTTTATCAAGCAAACTGCCAGGAGTGAACAATTAACTGTATGCCACAAACAAAAACATCCAATATGTAGCCTGATCCAAATTCAGAAGTCTTACTGGTGTCATCTCCAACCGCTCTCAACTGCAAGGCTGTTCTCTCTTTTCCTTAGGATAGCAGTATAAATTATAAGAGCTGATGCTGAAACATATTTCCGGGCATAGCAGGCCTCATCCTGCACAGCACTGTATTATCTCAGCTTTCCTTTGCTTTAGCATTAAGCATTGCATAGGAATCAGGTCTAAATGACAGTTTATAGCCTTTGACATAAACAGATGCCTTCCTAAATTTGCAAAAAATACTCTTAGAAAGACATGGCACTGTAAGAATTAATGACATAGTCCAGCAGGGTTGCAAGTAACACGCAACTGCACTGTCACTCCAGAAGGCAACTGCTGCAAGCTCAAAGCCTTGTTTCCCAAGTGCAGACTGCCTCCCTTTACCTGCATCATTGCTCAGGGTCCAAAACAAATATTTTGGAAACAGTTTCACAGACTTTATGATTAATATACTACTTCATGGGGTTGACACCAGAAAGCAGACATGTGGGAGGGAGCTGTAAATTCTTCAGACTTTTTTAAAAATAGATTAAAAGATAAGTCTGGATAAGCACTGGCTTTGCACATGTACAGCATGAGTCTGATCAGAACTATTCCATAAGGAATTTACTGATGCTCATGGAGTTACTCTGGGGCATATAGTAGCATAATAGATCTGAATTTATCCCCTAGATTCAAGGATTAACGACTTATATGTCACAGAGGTTGCACAATGCATAAGTTACTTTCTCATTCATTCCTTCATCCAGAGGCTGCTCAGATGAAACTTGGCACCTTTCCTTAATAAGGAAAATGATGATGTATAACCCATCAAAGAGGCTTTTCAGGACAGAGCGCTTTTATCCTCCAATAAACAAGGAAGCTGAAGCTGAAGCTGAAGACTTTAACGTTTAAGTCTTACACTGGCATATGCAAACACAAATGTTCTGTTCATTGGCACACACAGATAACGTACCTTTGTGCTTGTACACTCAATCATGAGGCACACAAGTGGCAGTTATCTTGCACATCCAACATGCAACTTGAACACACAATGGCCTAGATTTGCCAAATCCAGATCGTTTGTACGCATCAATCAACTGTTACATATTTGGATCCTGATTTACCGAAGAACAAGCTTACAAGGGTCCTTTCTGGTGGGGCAGGGGAAGTCTGCTCAATGGCACACCGAAATACCCTTCCTCTCTTTAAGCACCAAAGCACCCTTCTACCTTTTTTTGCAGGACCTAATCCTTCTAGTGATAAATAGAACACGAACAAGAGGAGCCATCAGTCGGAAACAAGCCTATGCTGAGAGGCATCCTATACCGCAGTGACTGCTCCAGTTCACTCTGTAAACAGTGTTAAACATACACTTGTGAAATGCTACTCTGCAATATTTATAGCACCACATCCCACAAAACTGTTAAGAGAAGTATCATGGTACTCATTAGCATTCCAGTACTGAAGGGAAGGGAGCCATAGAGGTTCGTAGGCAAGACAGAAATCTGCACAGAGGAGGGATCTGCCAGGTTCCCAAGTATAACCCCAACGTGTAACACTCCGTCTCTCTTCAAGGGAGTACACTGGGCCACACAGAGCTGACAGGGAATATTCTCTCTAGGAAGGAAAGAGGTAATTAGGTTAAAATATCACTTAGCTCTAAGGCAAGGTGACAAAAGTTCATGCACTGAGGCAACCTCGTGCATCACACAAATGGGATGGCGGTTCCAGTAAGTCAGCAGCACCAGTTTTTGGGGTGTCATATAATGGACCGGGATTTGTTGAATTTGGCCTTTGTGCACACAAAATGCAAGCAAGTACTGTTACTCACAATTTTTAAATTTGTCAAGCAGCCAGCCACATTCAGCAGTGACTGGAATCACTGTGCTCTGTGCTAGGAAATCAAGGAGGTTCATTTCCCAATCAGCCTTCGCAAAGCACGCAGCTCTTCATGGTTTTCTCTTCAAGTATTTTACAGGCAAGCCCAAGCCTCTTAAGGCACCACAATGACCTGTTGCGTGAACTGTAGGCCAGTAAGAACAACTTAGTTGTTTGAAATCTAAGCTCTAGCACTGGAGTAACTAGATTTCCTAGAACTGCAAGTTCAGATCACAGCAGGGTCATCTTAGCTGTTCACTTAGCTGTTGTTAATAGCAATCAGACATAATCAGATGCTTGACCTCAGACAGACATGAGAAACCTATGTGGTAGAAAGACAGGCAGTAATGGGGGTCCTAGTAAGGAAAACAAAATACTGAAGTGAAATGCAACATGACTTATGACCATAGTTTCAAGAGGTATAATGAAATCCCTCATACAACTCAACGATCATTTCTGCCCTCTCCTCTTCCCCCTTCCCCAGCAGACTGTAATCAAGATGCCATATGGAAAAGCAAAGAGGCAGCAGAAACTTGCTTTTCACACTCAGTCAGGTTAGCATTAAAACAAAGACATCCCCTCCCAGCCCCCTCTGCCAGATGCCTCATTAATGCAGCTCTTGGAGCTCTGCCTGAAGATGGGGAGGAGATGCACTCCGTTTTATTCAAACACTGGAACCAGGACACTAACGTTATAAAAATTCCAGGAGGGCCAAAAGACAGACATCCATCCAACCTCATCAGGAATGCCTCAGCTGGAGTTGATCCTCCATGGGGCTGGGAGTGAAGAAAAAGAAGGATCATCTCTCCAGGGCTCTTCCAATCACATCATTTATGATGACACCTTAGGAAATGTCCATCCATTTCTCTACTAATTATGAATGTCTTCAAATGCATCCTTTCATTGTGGCACGGCTACCAAGGTGACATGTGACAATCACTGTCAGGGGATACAGGGTGTCCCTGGGTAGCTGGACAGTTAGGTACACAGAACTTGCTTCTGCTTATCACAGGATCTAGGAGCTCACCTTGCCAGTCTGGCTCCCTCCTTACTATCCATAACAATCTGTCACAAACTCGAAACAAGCTCCTTTGCCATGGTTTAGTCTGCTTGGGGACTGGGACCAGCGTGTCCTGCAACTTACAAAACTTGCAAACTTTGTGCCACTCCAGGGATCGAGGACATGCTCTTTGTAGAGCAAGTTACACCCAGGGTCCCCCAGGCTGCCTTCTCATATGGGATAAGACACAGGCTGATCAGAGCCTTTTAACTACTCAATTTCCTCTTCCCAGGCATGTCAGGCACTGCAGTATTTGTTTGGGTAGTGGAAAATTCTAAATCAGCTCTACAGCAACGCATCTGCAAACCCACAAGAGAACAATTGGCGCCATCAGTGGTGGAACTAACGAAGCTTCATCTGGATTCTCCAATGGCTCACAAAGAACGATCTCCCGCCCTCGCTCTCCCTGCAGCTGGGTATTAAAACAGCTCTCTGGTAAGGATTTTCTGGTATCTAATAAAAAGTTTGGTAAAGCATCAACCCTTTATCTCAGCAGACTCTAAGGGAATCATCGTTTCCTCTCTCTCCTCACGTCCTGCATCCTTTCGTGAAACTGGTAGGGACATAACACATCTAAATTCTGCCCTCTTTATTTGGATGAGACTGAACAAGGGATTCAGCAGTTATTTTGGGGGAGCTGGGAGGGGTACAATCACAGCCATTACATCAGCTTCTGCCTAACAACAATAGGCAGATCAGCCTGCACAGTGACAGGTCTTTTTAATCCTTGCACCTCTTAAAGAGCCCTTCATCATTTTGGATAGTTTCTCTCATCTCCACTTCCCAGAGTCAAGTAGGGCTCACTGGAGTAAAGCTGGTTTCCTGTAGCATGACAAATTACAGCTGTTATTAGATTAACACTGCAAAGTCTGGAGCCAAAAATCACACTGATGGACAGAAACCAGCCACCTAGGAATTAAACAGTCTTCCTTCAGCCTCCCAGAGGTACTGAAAAGGACAGTCCCTGGATCCTAGTAGAAGGGTCAGCTGCCAGGATCCTGCTCCATGAAATATCCTTTTAACCCAGCCTGTTTTGAACTCATAGGGTTTTTTGCACATTGGCTCTTGCAGTCTGTATATGCCCCCCACATCTCCCATGCTGGAGTCCCTTCAGTGTTACAACAATATTAGCAAGATTAAATCTCCAAATTCCCCCTTGTCAGGTATCAATATTCCCATTTTGCAGAGGAAGGGAAAAAGGCAGACAGGCTCCATGACTCACTGTGTGGCCTCAGGCATGTGCCAAGGCAGAGCCAGAGAATCCATCTCTGCATAGCTCACGCCTAAATCACCTTCTTAATTACTGGGCCAAGAGAGACAGGCCCAGACCTCAGACACCCACACTCTGTACACAGAGCAAAGAGTGATCAGCTCAGGCAGATTTAGGGCTTCCCACCTGCGGCAGGGTCTTCAGTTCATGCCTAGGAGCCTGGCAGGGTTAGTGCCACTGAGCAAGTGTTACTCAAAAGCTGCTGCTTTCCCCAGTGTGCTGTCAGCTTGAGGGCAGCCTGCACTGGAGTTCCAGCCCACCCAGAGTTATCCTCTGCCTAATCCTGCAGCCGAGACAATCCCAAGGTCCAAGAGAAGGTCTATGGCAGAATTGGAACCAAAGCCACATCTCCTGCCTCTCAGTCTACCACTTGACTAACCAGATCTCTTTTCCTCTCATGCAAATATAAATGTGAGTAGCAAAGCCTAGAAGCCAAAGGTTAAGGAAATATTAGCAGAGGACTTTGGGCCAGTCCCACAAAAGACTTTTAGGCTCCTTAATTCCTGTCAAAAATCATCAGGATTTTTAGTAGCAAACTTCCTTGCTGGATATGATTTATTTGCTTGTTCATCCCAAGGAATCTTAAGGCAGCAGATGCCAATTACCAGGAGTGCCAATTACCAGTGGCTCTGTGGATAGATACTTAAAGCTCTTTTATCAAGCAGTGGTAAAAATCAGCTGAGATCCTTCAAGTTCTTATACAGCCCTGCCATGAGCCTAGACAGATGGAGCAACAAGTAAGTACTGTTTTGAAGTTGCACATCTACACTTTCCCTGGCTGAGGCAGAGACTGCCTTTCTTGATACTCTTTTCTTCAATTAGAAAACATCCAAGCATATCCATGCTCCAACTATCATTTATTAAACAGAGCAGCTTTGGCCTCATAGACTCAGAACCTGCCTCTCATTTCCACTTATTCCTGGAGGCTGTCCTCTCCATTTCTAGCATGGGCATCTCTGAGTTCAAGCGAGAGACGGGTAGACAGCTGGAAAATCACAGGATCATACAAGGAATCAAACTCAGGTCATACCAGCACAGTTCCTCATAAGGTCAATATCGTTCAATTCAGAACCATCACTTACTTGATCTGCTCCCAGGTCTTGGTAGCCAAATGCAGGACCCAGAGATCCTTGTAATGGTAAAACTGCTCCCCATTGGGAGATGCAAACTCCCCGCCAAACACCCACAGCTGCCCGCCACCTGTGGGCACCACTGCTGCCTGCCAGGACAAGAATGAAGAGCTGCATCAGGAGAGAGTTCAGGAAACAGAGACAGAAGAACTTTATCAGTCAACCGTGCAGCTGCCTCCAAATTCCAGAGAGCAGTCAAGCGGCAGCGGCTGCTGCTGCATTGCTTGGCAACGGCAGCTCTCTGGGGCTGGAGGAAGGGGAATTTTAAATGTAAAGTTACTCATTGTTTAGCCCACTTTCCCTAGAGCAAAGGAAAATTGGTTAAGGAGCTGGGTTCTTCCCAGCATCTTGAGTTCCAAGATAAATCGAACGTTTGCTGGGAAGCATCTTGAGATTTAATTTAATAGCAATATTTCAAAACCCTCTTCAGCAAAAAGGAAAGCTCTCCACAGATAAGGTTTGGGAACAGTTCACCTGTTCTTTAGTACCATAAAGAGCATCCTGCAAATGACATGCTGGTGGCTGAGGAACTCCAAGCCACACGCAGAAAAGGGGCATTTCCTGCCTCAAAGACACAAGTAATATCCCACCATAGGGCAGGCATAGTAATGGACTGGGGGGAGTTATTTGGAAAAGGATGTTAGCAGTACAAAAATTACCCTTTATACATTTGTATATACACTCTTTACATTATAAAATAACAACTGGTACAGAAATCAAGCTGTAGCACAAGTTAAAACCTGAACCTTCCCAAGGCCTGCAAAGCACTGCTTCTGAATAAATAAAACCAAACACAGAAGGAAACGTACACCATTTGGACAAAAGGAGACTGTCAATGCTTTGTCCAAGGCAAGTATCAGAGCATGTTAAAAGGGTTTGTTTTGCTTATTATTTTTGCAAGGAGCAATACCAAAATACCCAGCTGGTACAGGAGTCAAGACTGTTAAGAGGTAGGGAGAGAAGAGTAAGACTCCATTTAACTGAAATTATCTGCATAGGGACCAAGTGAAAAAAGAAACAAATCCCCCAAAAGCAATCTGAGCAAACATGTAACTTCATTCCACGTCTGAGATCTCTTGAGGTGGTTACATTATAAACAAACTCTTTCATACATGTTCTTCCAGAATTCCTGTCACACACCAAAATTGTGATAATGATCTCTTTCTTCAAAAGGGCTTCATTTCCTGCCTAATCTTGCAAACAGCAAAGGAGATCTTTAGCATCAGACACGTGTCCATGCCCTGACATAAGCCAGCCTACATATGCAAGGATTAAACACATGAGAAAACACTGGGTGTGTCTGCAAGAAGCATTTGCAGGAACATGAGATACCTAATCAAAGGAGATAGGTGTCTGATTTTCACGGGTATCTACTGCTTCAAAACTTAAATGCAAGGTACATACAACAGCCTGCTTATACTTGCATGTGACCTTTTGAAGAGCTGGCTCCAAATTCATCACATAACCAAGCCCTTTTCTCTCCTCAGACAACTGACAACACTGGGCCATGGCTATTCACACTTCAGCTCTAATTTATTGATGAAATGAAGCAGCCAGGGCAACTCAAATCACAGAGACGATTTGAGACAGAGATGAGAACTGAGATTGTAAACATGCACATACCAACACACCGACACACTTCTGTTTACCTTTGAGCTAACAAGGAACATGCATTAAAAATTGACAGTCAGAGCGAAGAAAACAAACTGGTCAGTTAATGGGACTGAACAGTCTCCTATTCAAATGTAATTAATTATTGGACAGAAAATTTACTGTTGAAGCAGAACTGCTCAGATATGTTTCTCGTTTTATTTCTGTTATAATCCAATTGCAACTCCCTAGTGCACAGCCTGCCTGCTCAGTTTAGATTTAACTGCTAGACAGCCACCTGCTGGCTACCAACACACAAACAAGTACCACTTAACTCCATGCCCACAAAGTAACCTCCTTTTCACTCAGGTAAACAAATACTCAAAGTTTTGGTCTTATGAAATTTGATCGCTGAAATCAAGAATGATTTTAAGCTCCATGAGGTATCCTAGATAATCAGTTGGAGCCTTTCAGTCCAAGGAGTCATGTGAAACTCTGAGCAAGACTGAGAACTGGCTGAAAAGCAGAGCTCAGAGGGTTGTCGTCAGTGGCATGGAGCCCAGTTGGAGGCCTGTGGCTAGTGGAGTTCCCCAGGGCTCAGTACTGGGTCCCATCCTGTTCAACTTTTTCATCAATGACCTGGATGAGGGGAGAGAGTGCCTCCTCAGCAAGTTCGCTGATGATCCCAAGCTGGGAGGAGCAGCTGACACACCTGAGGGCTGTGCTGCCATTCAGAGACCTGGACAGGCTGGAGAGTTGGGCAGAGAGGAACCTCCTGAGGTTCAACAAGGGCAAGGGCAGAGTCCTGCACCTAGGGAAAAATAACCCTAGGCACCAGTACAAGCTGGGGGCTGACCTGCTGGAGAGCAGCTCTGCAGAAAAAGACCTAGGAGTGCTGGTGGATGACAAGTTGACCATGAGCCAGCAATGTGCTCTTGTGGCCAGGATTGCCAATGGTCTCCTAGGGTGCATTAGGAAGACTGTTGCCAGCAGGTCGAGGGAGGTGATCCTGCCCCTCTACTCAGCCCTGGGGAGGCCTCATCGTGAGTACTGCATCCAGTTGTGGGCTCCCCAGTACAAGACAGACATGGAGCTACTGGAGAGAGTCCTGCGCAGGGCTACAAACATGATTAGAGGGCTGGAGCATCTGCCCTGTGAGGAACGGCTGCGAGAGCTGGGCTTGTTTACCCTGGGGAAAAGAAGACTGAGGGGGGATCTTATCAATGTGGATAAGTACCTGAAGGGAGGGTGTCAAGGGGATGAGGACAAACTCTTTTCAGTTGTCCCGTGTGACAGGACAAGGGGCAATGGGCAGGAATTGAAGCACAGGAAGTTCTGCCTGAACGTGAGGGGGAAATTTCTTCCCTGTGAGAGTGACGGAGCACTGGACCAGGTTGCCCAGAGAGGCTGTGGAGTCTCCTTCTCTGGAGACATGCAAGGCTCGCCTGGACGCAATCCTGTCTAACATGCTCTCAGTGACCCTGCTGAGCAGGGAGGTTGGACTAGATGATCTCCAGAGGTCCCTTCCAACCTTACTGATTCTATGACTAGCATTTAGTTGCAGTGTAACAAGGGTAGATGAACCTTCCCAGACTACTGGCTCTCACTAGGAACATCTAAAGAGCTTTGGCCATGAGTAAGATAATAACATTCACACCTTGCATGGCAGCTTTTGACATGTACAGGTCACACAGTCACTTGATATGACAGGTATGATAATCCATCAGACAGTTGGCAGAGGCCAAAGACCTACAAAAAATAAAACTCCCCAGTTCACATCCTGGCACACACACATTCACATAGTATAAACAAAAACAAATCTTTCATCACCACAGCCAGACACTTTAATGATAGAGAAACCACTGCAGTGATTTCCAGATGTATGTCATCAGGTGCTGTATCACAGAGAACATTTAGACAACTTCATCCACTGCCTTGGTGGACATAGAAGAAAAACAGCAGCAACAGTACATCTTTGAAAGAGGACGTTTCCTGCCATGAGTTCTGTCTGAATCCTGCCAAATCCCACCTACAACAACCCCAAATCCTGATTCTACCACTTAATACTTCCAGAGGCCGCTCAGTAATCAGAGAGCACAAGCACCTTCGACAGGTTTTTCCAGACCTACTCAGCGCAAGAGGTGTGGCGACACTTTTGGTAACCCATGAAAAGGAGGATGCAGAGAAGTCAGATACTCTTGGAAGCAAGTGCAACTTCCATCCATCCTCAGGGGAGCGTCAGAACAATTCCAAGTGCTGTTCCGTCACCCTGAACTTTACCTGGTGAGCACATCGCCTAGGAGGTGGGTTGGGGATCTCTACTTTAGTCCAGCTGTTCTTCCGGATGTTGTAAACATACAGTTCATTATACAGGTATGTCTGTTAGAAAAGAAAGGAAAATATGGATCACTAGAGCTCTCCATTCAACAGGATCAGTCTAACCAACCACAGGCCCCTCTGAAGGTTACCTGTGTATTAGAGGAGAAGATACACAGCACCAGCTCTGCAAAGTGGAAGTTCAACTGCCTCTATAAGGCAGGGAAGGAGGACACCAACCTCCCCCACTAAATCAGGAGTCAGAAACTTTCCTAGCATGAATCACGGATTAGACTGTCCTCTCCCAAATCTGAGGTAAAATCCAAGCCAGCCTGAGATATGAGGACTTGGGAAGTTGGAGCTTAACACGAAGCACAATTTAAAGCTGTCCAGAGTGCCGCTCAACTCCAGAGATGGGAACAGCTTAAGGTAATGAAGCAAGCAGAATTCATTCAGCGTATCACGAGGCAATCTTAAATATAGGGCCAAATATCTTTATCAGTCTTCAGTTTTCAGGCTAGAATATGCACAACTTCTCAGAGTTAGAAAGACCAGTTTGTTACCAGTTTGTTTCCAGAAGCAAAATAAACACTTGTAACTTGCAAAAATTTAGGAACATGAGCACCTGCTTTGCTACCATACACACCGCCAGGGCAACCAATGCCCTGCCAGTTGCAAAACTGCAGAAGTAGCTTATTTTCAGAGGGAGAAGATAGAGATCCTTCAATAGTTATCAGAGATGAGGGGCAGATACGGCTACTATTAAGTCTGGAAAAATTACGTAGCCCTGAAATATTGATGCCGAGACAATCACTCTGACTCCTTAATAGGTTCTAGCATGTCTCCTTCCTGCCAACTGTTCAGGCAGGAGACAGTATCACTGCAGAATTAAAAGGCTATTTTGCTCTCATTCAGAGACAAATACATATTTTATGACTGGTGCTTTGAATTTTCGCTTCAAATGAGACTCATGCAAATTACAATAAAAGGGGGTCAGAATAAAGAAAAATGGAAGTATACATTACTTTTTGGCCATTGAAATATTCACCTCCAAAAAGGATCAACTCATCTTTCTCAGGGTGAGCAGAAAGGGAGCCATTCAGCCTGCAAAAGAAAGAGAGATGGGCCAAGACGAGCAAGTGTTAACAATCTTGTAAAACTCAGGAGCTTGCAGCCTTAAATGCAGCTAGTGCTAGCGCCTCTGCTTTCTAGCCTCAAGGGTCTCTCCATCAGCTGCACAGTTATTTAGGCTATGATATTCACCCCAGGGCTAAAAACTTCCCAAAGAAATTAACTTCTTTAAAACTTCCAGCAAGATTAATTTGACATCGTCTGAAATCTTATCCTATTTTTGGAGCACACGTTATACTGCCATTTAACATGCCTTTTGACGTGAGCTCTTGAATTTTAATGCTGGCGTGTCAGGAACAAAAATTAGTTTTATGAGGACACATAGCTAGGGGTAGAACTGGGCTGTCTCAGAACAACTTATCTGCGTCATCCTGCTGTAGACACCACTGCTCACCACTCATCTACAGATCACCAAAGTGCTTTGCACCATGTGGGGACAGATCCCTACCACCTGAGGGCAAGGCAGCAACTGACCATTGTAACATGCTCAAGATGGACAGTAGTGTACTGACCTGTACCTACACAGGTATCACAGAGAAGGGCTTAAAGTAAGTCACAGCAACCAGAAATATACAGGCCACCAGTATGTGGACCTTGGCCTATGCTTGATTAAATGTCTTGTATCTCAGGACACATCTTTTTGGCCCTCGAACTCCTCCGGCTTTCTAGCGCAAATCCAAAAGTTCCTCTTAACCTTTATTCTTCTCAAAGCCCTAAAATCTAACTCTGCTTTGCTCCTTTTTAGTGGGGTGATGTGATGTGAACAAGGGGATTTGAAGGTGTGAAATGCTTTTAGTATCTTTCTTAACCCAGAGACTCAGTTTACCAGATATTTTATGAAGCCAGAAATCAATCCAGCCAGATATTATACCTTCCATTTTCAGGAAATAACTTCATACATAGAAGTTTCATTAACAGCACTAGCAACAGCTATATGAATTATGCCCAAAGTCTCATACAATCTCTTACCTGGGTGAAGGGGGTGGGCAGGACGTCTCAATTACTTGGGTCTTTTTAGCATCTAAACTCTGGAATTCTGCTATCAGGGCTTCAAGATCCTCCTGGAAATAAAAAGCCAGATATGAATTTCTTGACATGCACAGAGTCACCTGCACATCTCTGAAACAAGCATTCACCCTCACAATTTCCCCTTTAGAAAAAAAAAGTAAATTGACTGCTTAGATTCACTTCATTCAACTACAAGAAACGGACACCAAGCACTTCCACATATGCTTTAGAGGCCGGTCTCCCACTGACAAGTGCTTAGAAGAGTTCCAAGAGGATGGTAGGCATAGTGCATTTGGCATGCCCTTGCTACTCCTGCAGCAGAAGCACAGCACTATCAGCAAGTATAGAGCTATCACTTAACACCCTATAAAATTACAAAGAGCTGTATGCTATGATCTAACCAGTCCTCTTCTCTGCCGGTGAAAACAGAAAGGGGAAAACTTCCCTATTCCCAATTCATACTTTAGTTGGAGAGAAAACTGTATGTATTGTTTTAATTCCCTTTCAACTTCTGTAAATTAAACTAAAACCCTTCTCTAAACCCTCTGTTGCAACGGCACAGGAAGGTTTGCAGCTAGGGGGAGTTCCTGCTCTCCTGATGCGAGGTCTCTCCTGCAACCCCAGGACCAAGACCTGCGCTCCCTTAACCTCCCTTGCAGCAGTCGGATCTCTGGTCACAGCAGAGATTGCCCCAACCTGGGCACCGGTTCTCCCTGCGGCCGGGAGCTGTGCGTTACTGCTGGCAGCACCGCGCTTCCCCCACCGCCTGCGGGCAAAGGCAATGCAAGGTCCAGCTTGAGCACGGCAGAGAGAAGCGTTTTCATTTCCTCGTGAAACAGGCCGAAAAGGGCGACGGGGGTGGCTGGACAGACCGATTCTCGTACTGCATTTTCCTGTTCTCCCGCCACAGGCTGCTCCCTGTGCCCACTGAAGTGGGAAAACCCTCCCTGCCTCAGGCGCCGCCACCTGCGGGGTTTCACCCCCCCTCCACGAGCAGGCAGCGGGTCGCATAACTCCCTCGCTGCCGCTCAGCCTCCCGCCTCTGCCCGCGCCTCACCTCCTCCTTCCTGGCCCGGCGGGACACCTTCCTCTCCATCTTGGCCGCCGTCTTCTCAGCCCCTTTCCCCTTCTTCTCGCGCTTCCCCTTCTTCCCCATGGCCGGCGGCGGCGGCAGGCCGCTCCCCGGCCGCCCGCCTCGGCTCGGCGCGGCTCGGCGCTCGCAGGCCGCGGGCCGCCTCCCGCCGCCGCCGCGGGGGCCCTCTGCAGGCGCGGCGGGCTCCGCGCTCCGGCGCGGGCTCCCTCAGCGCCCCGCGGGGGCAGCGCCCGCCCCCCGGCGCCGCCAGCCGCCCCGCTCCTGCCCCCGGGGAGCCGACGGGAGCCCTCAGCCCGGCTCCGCATTCCGCCCCCCTCTGAGGCCGGACCCCCTTTTGCCTCGTGTTCCTGCGTGTCCCCCTCCGAGGAGGCCGCGGAACCCACAAAATGGCCCCCCACACGCACACAAAATGGCCCCCTCGGGACAGCAGGGCACCTCCGGGCTCCCAAGGAGGGGAGTGGGGCCCGGGGCCGGCCTCACGCCGCGGTGGGAAGCGCCAGGCGAGCAAGGGGCCCGTTTCCACCTGATTTTCCTTCTGGCACAAAGTTTTGGGGAATGTGGATTTTTTTTTTTTCCGGGCACGTCCCTCAAAGACCTGAGGGCTCCGGGAGCCACAGTGAGACCGCGGGCGCTGTGAGGACGTCGGGCAACTGTGCGATAGCGATTCCTCGGCGGCTGAGACGGAATAACAATCGTTTGGTTTTTTACATTTTGGTTCGCGCTGAGCCTGAGTAGAATTAGCAGAGAAACACAGGCTGCAAGAGCGTCGCTGGTGTCTGTGCTGTAGATACTACTCGGATTTAAACGCACTGAGTTTCGTTTCATCTCATTACGCTTCAGAATTGCTGTTGTGATTGTTTCTCGCTTCCAGAGAATAGGTAAAATTGCTATTTTCCATAAACTCTTAACAAAAGCCTGTGTTGCCTGGAGGCTTGGTGCTTTTCACCACTGTCCAACCCAAACCATGGAGGATAACCAGTAAAGTTACAGTTCAATGCCAGCAGAGTTAACCCAGCTATTAAAACCAAGGATTTAAGTACCTGCTGTGGAAATCACAGGACAGTTCCTACATTTTGAGCTGGAACCTCAGATCTTGGAAACACAACCCCAAAGCATGAAGGGTGAGGAGAAGAGCTAGGAAAACATTTTGAGGATGCAAACAGCATCCATCCTGACCAACAGTCTGTTTGTCTGGTAATCCCGAAAACATTGCGGTTACAGCTAAAGCTGCAACGTGCAAGTTTTTGTGCCCAGGAAGTGAACGGAAAGCTAAGGAGATAACCAGATCAAGCGAACAGGGCAATTCCTGTGTCAACCTGCTGAATTCCCTGGTGCTACACGCAGGCCAAGAAGTCCCCCTGCTGTTTCTTGGTCTTTAACCTCAAAAGCCAGCATGTGAAAACCTATCCCTTCCTGATGACTACAGCAGTTTGGTCACTGATTCTCCTGGGCTAGATGTTCAAGATTTTTTTTTTTTCTTCCGAAGGGACTTTGACATGAAAAAGGCTGCATCTTTGTGAAACCCGCTCTTGAAATCTTCAATGGGCATTGGTTTACTGGAGGAGTAAGGAGTCTTCCACCACTGCCTGCCTCATTTGCAGAGGCCTTCTCAGCGCTGCGTTGTTCATGGTATTTCCATAACTGAGCAGACAAATCTTCATCTCTGAGAGCTCCAAGTGCATTCTCAAAATTTTAGTTTCCATATTTCTGAGTACAGTTTCAGATGTTCAGGGTCATTTGGAGCTAACTACCACATGGAGAACTGCATGGGGCAAAGCGTTCCTAGTGTGAGTTCTCTGATCTCTTGAACTACAGGATCTAGTTTCGCATGGCTTATGTTAAGAAAAAAAGGAGAAGGAAGGACAAAGAAAACTTCGCGCTCCACTTTGAAAACACAAAGCACAGTATAAGCATGGATCAGGGCATGAACTTCTCACGGAGGAATAGTCCCCTGCTCCACCATGATGTAGAAGTCCTACTTTAGCAGTGATGGTAGATATTCAAAGATGCATTTTCCTTGAATGGATCTGGTGGAAACCTTGACAGTGTAGATGAGATTAAGGACTGTGATGCGAGGGCACCAATGCCTCAAGACTTTAGATTTACATCTCCAAAACTGACTTAAAAGGTAGGCAAGTTCTTTTCCCAGGCTTTCTGTCACCCTGAACAAGCCCAGGGCCTCTCCACATTCCCACACGGTCAAGGATGTATTCCTACATGTTCACACAAACATCGACCCAGCTGGCAGACAGATGTACACTTGAGAACATGGCCGAGTTCAGAAACACACATGCACACACATACACGTTCCCACGCACAGATGTCTTCACAATATAATTTGTTTTGTTTCAGGTTTTGTTTCTGCTTTGTTTTGGGGTTTTGATGTGTGCTGATAAGGAACATAGCATAAGCTTGACTTTGCCAGCACTCGCACATTTCATTCTACTGATCTGAAATGTCCTATGCTGTTTTATCTGGCAGCCCATCTCCAGTTCTGACCTATACAAAGAGCATGTGGGTTTACTTTGTTATTTTTTACGGTCTGGAATATGCTCATTCAACAGGATGGTAAATCCAGCTGTATCAGCAAAGTAAAGAATAACAGGCATGGACACTTCAGAGAAGGCTCAAAAGCTTTTTCCCATAGGTTGTCTTTGCGCTCAAACACTTGATTTATTTTTCCCATGTTAATGCATTCTGAAGCCAGTAGCAAGGAAGGAATTAATGAAACAGATTAAGCAGGAGGACATGCTGACAGCACAGTAACTAAATCAATCAAAAATGCATTGCAATTCTAGAAAGACATGGTGCCTTAGATCACTGCAACACAGTCTGTCTATAGAGAGAGAATAGGAAAAAAGTAGAATAAAGGGACCAGCTTGATCAGGCAATCTCAGGGCTCTAAGTAGTGTTTATACCCTCTTCCATGCCAAGATAATATGTTAGAGAAAATAATTTTTCCTGGGTGTGTGGTGGATACCTCAGGTAGGAAAGCTTCATGTGACTGGTCAGAAACCAAGTCCCTTGATCTGCTCCAGGCTCAGGCCAACACTTTCCTGCTCTGCACATGCAAAACAAGGAGGGAAAAACTACAGCCAGCCTGCACCATTTTTAAGAGGGACAAAGGTGCCCCCACAGTTTTTAGTGGCCATATTTCATAGCCTCTCAACCCCCAAAACAAATACTACCAAGAGTCAAGGCAATGTGCATAGCTAAGGCTCACCTGTTAGAAATCCTCATGCTGAGAAGAAGGGAATTGATCCTGGCTGTGCAGAGGCCCCTCTGCCCTTGCTGATGCCACCAGCACCTGAATTCAGACCAAGAAGGCAGCCCCAGTGACAGTGCTTTGCTCCATTCAAGCTCATTTATAACCAGGAGCTGATAGCATCACAGGAAGCAAACTGAGTGGCTATGAATTTTCTGTTTTGGAATTGGTGTTTTATTATCTTGAAAACAGAGTAAGCAGAGGCTTCCTTAGAAGAAGTACAAAATGTAGCTTAATTCAGCTAGAGATCCTAAGAGACAATCTCAATCCATCAAATTGTCATGCTTGAAGCTACAAGTTCTCCATGAATCAGCAAAAGCCCTTTCTCTCTGTTCCAGTGTAGTTCCATTGGGTTTCTTTGCAGTTTTATTAGACTTCAAAGATACACACAAAGAAGGAATTTAAAAGCAAGAACTATCAAGATAATGGTTTAGAAATCCACATTTCTGATCATTATAGATGATGCAGCAATTTTAAGCATTCTAGTTGAGGATGTTTTACCACTCTGGTGTTATAACACTAATTAGTACCATTAGCAGTAATGATGAAGACAGCAGTTCCAGCTAACAGACATAAAACACTTGAAAGAAGAAATACAGGCGTAAGAAAGTAAATTTTTTATCTGAATCCACCACTGATCTACAGCAAATGAGCAAGCATATCTCCACCACTCATCCAGAGCAAATATGTAAGCATATCTCTCTCCTCTCTTAGTTTTTAGATACAGGTGCTTCAATTTAACCACTAAAATCAACATCTAATGCCTACAATAAAAATTCTGGTTTTAACATCAAACCAAGTTCCTCATTACCACATTTCCGTGCATGCAAGTCTGCCCCAGCCTAGCTGTATTTAGTTCAGTTTAATGAATTTACTCACAATGAAAGAGGTAGGACAGAGCTGTGGGTGCCCACATTTACCTGACAGATACAAACCAGGAAACGTTAACATACATTTCTGGCTGAAATGCTTCACTATCAAGTGTCACCCCAGGCTGATTTGTGGAAGGAGGCTCTGAAAGCACATCATTTTCTGCAGGCAGCGGTTTTAGTCTTGAAGCTAGACTAGGGAAGCTTTCTTAGGGTGGCAAAACATTCACGGCAGCAAAAGGGCTGATCAGCATTTTAAGGCTGGCTGTATAATGTCAGGATTATATACTTTCTGGTTGTGTAAAACAGCTGAAACTGCCAACGAAGGTGTCAAGTGAATGCTGATTGCCTTGCCTTGCCAACAGATCCTGTTCACTGGGCAGGCACCTTCTCTTCTAGTGAGCAGCAGCGTAAGACCACTAAGTTAGTTCAGCTGTTCACTCAGAACAGCTGCCACGTGAGAAAGGCCTGTTGTGGCTGTTTACTGGAAGTGTCTTTCAAACTTACCACCATGCTGATAAGCACCAGAATCCAGAATTTTTTTTTCCAGAAAGGCTTTACTAACTTACAGGAAGCATGCACGCATGCACATGTATATGAGTAAGCACAGGAGGACAGGACTTCTGGAAGAACTAATGTTTTAATGCTGTTCAAACAACCAGCATATCCCCAGAGCTTCTTTACATGCTCAAGAAACCAACCTCTGCAAGCTTCTTTGTAGAGCAGCTGAATTCTTCCATATTTTATTTTCCCTGTCCTTTTTCAAACATCATGTCACACAGATTCCTACAGGAATGGGTCTTTGCCTCTGCTGTTTCATCAGACCAGCTTTGATGATGCTATTTCTAGTGCATAGGGTGTCCTTGGTGTCACTGAGCCATGGCACTATTTACCAGCCCAGCCTTAAAGCTGCTTCTGATTAAACACTCCAGCAACCACGCAGAGTCTCTGTCCGTCTATTGTCGTGTCTTCCTGACGTCCCCCACAAATCTGCTTGAGACACTGTGCTCGTTGCCAGAATGGCAGTGAGGAAGTGGAAATGTTAGATGGCTTTCATGTCTGTCCTGGAGTTCCTATTCCTTCTGCAGAAAGGGGTAGGGCAATGAAATACAGTTGTGTCAGTCTCTGGAGAAGGCACTAAGATCTTCATTAATTAGGCTAGTCAGCCATTAATTAGGCTACCTAAGCTTCTTTAGAGATGCTTAATCTTCACTGCATAAAGCAGTAAGGTTCACAATATCAGGGATGTAGTGTGGCTGATATCAAAAACACCTTTTTTGTATCAAATCATCAGGCTTATTTTGCTCTATTCTCATTTTTTTTCTATAAATTTTGTTTAGCTATTTTTCCACTCATTTAGATTCAAAGATGACGCAGAGATACTCCTTTTAAGTGCCAGTATCATTCTACAGGTCCCTGGATCCCTGATCCAAGGTCAGGATTTTGTAGGAAGGTTGGATCCAAGGTGCAGAATTTGGAGCTCAACCCCATTCACAGCACCCGAATGTCTTTGAATCCACTTTGTCATTTCCAAATAAAAGTGTAAAGAATGAGATGACCTAGCTATAAAAAGAAGTGAGTAAAAAGAAACCCCGGAAAGACTGGGTTGAGAAATGAGTTCTGGTAAGGAAAGGTCATATTGCTCATAAGAGCAGTAAAAAGCAGCCAGAAATACCTTAAAATCCCCCGCCCTTACATATGCAACCGGTTTTCCTCATTCAATTCTCAGGCTGATGCAACCCAGACTGGAATGTAGTAAGAATGTAGTAACTTTTGCATGCCAGCAGATGTCAGCTTCACAGCAGCCAAGGGCCCTGTGCCGGCTCCTTCCCTGCACCATGGTGCAAGGATTGCTGAGACGTTGCATTATCTGCAGAGGTGCAGATCTCCCATGAGTAGGAAGCAGTTAATCAAGCACAGGGCCAAGTTTCAGGATGTGAGCAGAAAAAGAGCACAACGTGCTCAAGTGAATGGAGGTTATTTAGGTGAAGAAATCTTACATTTTTCACTTTCTTCAGCTTTCGCTTACTCAGGTAGTGCCTCCCTCTTCTTAAATCCTCAAGAATTAGATGACACAGAAAGTGGTTCCAGCAGCGACTCAGTATTAATCCAGTATTTTTATCTGCCTTAAGAACAAGTCCAAGCACATTCATTTCACCCAGGGAAGCTTATTCTGCCATGAGAAACCTGAAGAGCCCATGCTCAGGTATTGAGGGGCACCATCACTGAGCAGGCACAAACAGTGAGTCTGCAGGTGCTGCTTTCTCTTGGACATAAGGGACCAGCCAGTGGACACAGTTATCAGTCCTATTTTCCATTGGTGAGCAGATATATTCACTTGTTAAAAATAATCAGTGCTCTATTAATACCTTACTAACACTCTGTTTCTGTTATAGACCCTTTCATCGCAGGATCTCAGAATATTTTATAGCAGATGTGTGTTTCACTTTAACGGGGAGTGGAATGCCAGCATAAAGACACAAATAATATGAAGGCAGGCTGTAGCAGAATAGCCCAGCTTTTGTTGTAGTCATCGAACTACATACAATGCACTCATTCAACTGCTCTCAAGCACCATTTTTTTTTCTCATCAGTTCATAAGGCAAGACGTCAATCTGATCTGGGTGGCTCATTCAATGTGCTCTCAATGCAATCCACAGCCTGTCTCCTCTGCCCAAGGCCTCCCCAGGCCAGGGCACTTTGTAGAGCAGGCACAAAATTCACTTACCTGACCAGAAGGCCAGGAAAACTGCTGCTAGGCCCAGGAGCACAGCCCTTGGGAAAGATTGAGGGAGTTGGGGCTGTTTAGTGAAGAGAAAAGGAAGTGGGGGAGACCTCGTAGTCATCTGCAGCATGTGAAACATCACTCTCCATGCTCACAGCAGGTAGGGCAAGGATGCTTACTTATATATTACCAAAAAAGGTTTAATTACACATTAGCAAAATCTTTCTGACTGAAAGACTTGTGAGACATAAGGAGAGACTGTGGAGGGCCACTGTGAAATCTCCACAGATGTTTATAAGGCCAAGGGAGGTAGATACCTGCCCAAGATGGTCAGAGCTGGCTGAGCAACCTTGAAGCAGAGATGGGCATAGGTCATCTGTCACACTTCTCCTATGCCTGATTTTTTTTCTTTTTTTACAGCTGGGGAGGTAAAGGACAAAGACTGACCCTTTATGTTTGATTTGCATCCACCTCAATCCTGATAACAACAGTGTTGATAAAATTAACTCTGCTTTATCTTCACAAAAAGCCACTGAGTCCAGCCTGATGGGTAAGTTTTTCCACAGCTTGCTTTTCTTGTTAGTGCTGTGACAGCTGTCGAGGTCAGATTATCTACTTAATGCCTTACCTGCTGCTGTCACCTCAATTTGACAAGGCTTTACCAGTCTGAGCAATAAACTGCAGAGAGATTTGGTATGTTCTCACACACTGGTTCAGTCAGGTTTTGTTAGGCCATCTGTAAAGATAGCTCTTTATATTGCTTATCACGCTAAACATTTACCCTCGTGAAATGAAGACCCTGGCAAGATTCCTTGTGTTTTTGCAAAAGAAAAGAAAATATTTGTTCATTCTCACTATCTGAAAAAGGTAGACCTGGGGTATATTACCCACTGCCTCATAAGCAATAATACTTTCTTAAAGTGTTAAGCAATATGGGCATGGAGAAGTAGTTGTTCTAATGGGGTCTGCACATTGGTTTGATCATACTGGCTGTGGTGGGTGTAAGAAACTAGGCATGGAGCAGGTGACACAAGAGATGCATGCTCCATAGTTGCAGTGATCCCAGAATGCTACTTTCTCCTTCTTCCCTGTGACCCCCCAAAACATACAGGACAAATGTGAACCCTCCTGTAGCAGGAAGTGCATCATTTCCCTGCACATTAGGTGGAGACCAGTGATGCCAATCGGCTGAGCTCGTGGACTGCCCACAGTCTGCGGTGTGGAGTGTTGTCCATGGCTAAGTTAGGGGCTGTCAGCGGGGAGTATTCCTTCTTCCTGGAGGTATGCTGGCTGGCTGTGTTTGGGCAGCATACATCCACACTGGATTACTGGCAATGGGATTGTTGCTGTTGGTGGTTAGCAATGTAGGGACCATGAAATGTGCATAAAACTTCCTTTTCCATCCAGCAGAAGACAGTGTCTCATTTACAAAGCACACCATTTTTTTTTATGTTACAGTTCTCCTGCACTGAGTATTTGGATAGGTTCAAACTCTAGCAATTAGTATGATATACTTCTTACAAGATGATATCACATCCACTTCTGGACATGTTTCAGGGTCGTTTTGCAGACAAGATGTAATAGATAATTGTTCCATATCTGTTTATCTATTATTGATTCATTTTATTAAAGAAAAGGTTTTATTTTAACCTCAAGCTGCAAATCTTAGTCCAAAAGGAACTAATATCCATCAACAATTTTCCTATCGCTCTAATTCACACTATTTTCTCTCCTGACCTGTGATGTCATTTTTCTTACTAGAAGAAAAGAGTCGCGCAGCAAGGCCAAAGACAGATCTTGGTGATACGTCACAGTAGGCTTTTTCCTGTGTCTGCTTGATAACATCTGCTTGAATGGAAAGCACAGCATTGTTTTTAAGATAACCACATGAATAACAATCTGACACATCACACAAATAATCCATTTTGCTGATGAAGCAGATGTGAATTAGCTCCCATTTGAAAACCAATATTTGCTGTTACCTGCTGCTTGCAGTGCAGTGATACCTGTCAGGAAACCAGAATATGAACCAGGTTTCCATGGTGGCTATTGACACTCAGTCCAGCTTCCCAATTTCCCACAAGATAAACTGTCACATTGCAGGACTGAGGTGAGAAGCAGTCCAGCCTCACGGAGGGGGAGTGAGATTGTGGCTAGATGCCTGGGTCCAGTGGGCTGAGGGATGCCCATTCTTGTGCTTCTTGTTTGGGACATACAAGAGGTGTTCTTGGCAGGTTCCAGCTAGCATGCATCTCTGCAAAATCTGGAGTACAAAGAGGAAACAGCTGCAACCACCTCGTCAACCACAGAGAGAGTTGCATTTTTGTTTCAGGACTACCTCCTTCCCACTCTTGACAGCTGGACTTGCTCGTCCCCATCAGCCCTGCAAACTTCAGTGCTCAGCAGCTGCTCTGGTCTCTGCCTAATCAGGAGCACATTCTCATGTGTTCCCTCCACCTTGCAATACCTGCAGGAGGAAGAGGGGCTGGGGCCACAGCCCAGCCAGAGGCAGGTTGTGCTGCTTTCCAGTGAGAGGCTCAGTTTCTTGTTGCTGGAGCAGCTTTGCAGACAAGGTCTGCTGACTGGCACAGTGCAGGGTGATAGGATGCTCAGAGAAATCTCACAGCAGAGTCCAGGCTGCTCACAAGAGCTCATGTCCCGCTTCACTGGGTGCAGAGGCTCTGAGGAAATGGTTGTTAATGGAATGCATGTGAATTGATCCAGTGGGCCCTCCCAGGAGTGATTCCTTTTCCCTGGGTTGTCCATACACCTGGATTTTTGGGTGGTTATATTCCCATGCAAAAGGCCATTTCTGTTTTAGTAAGGTCTTTCTCTCACCCCTCTCCAGGTACAATATGAGAGATTTGATGAAACCAAAGGTGCTGGCTGGCCCACACAAGGCCGTGAGTCCTTCTGTCCCACAGCAACTGGTGCAAGAATTCCAGCAGCATCTCCCCTAAGTGGAGCCTGGGTGCAGGGCAGGGCAGAGCATGCTGCTCTCTCCCTGGAGCCAAATGCCCCACTGGTAGTGCTCACGCTTTTGTCTAGGGAGTGGGAGCCTGAATGAGGGAAACCAAACCTTGTTTCTCTGTGTGGCAGTGCACTTGGGTTAGTCCCAAATTCCTCTCCTCCCCTGCTCCCCATCATCTTTCCAGGTCTGGCTTGCAGACAAGGAGCAGTCCCCTCTGTCACTGTATCTCCAAACTGCCTGCAAGCAGGGTGTTGAGGAGAACTGATAAAGGGCTAGCTGCCACCTCCCTGCAGAAATGATGGACTTTTGGGGGAATATAAGCAACTTTGGGGGGAATAAGGCAAAAGTCAAAGAAAGCCCCTTCCCTACTAAACTTTAATTCCAGACTAAATCTGCCTAAACTGAAATCAAGGCACTTGTCTTCCTCCCTTCTCTGGGCTCAAAACACTACATTCATCTACTGTTCCAGCACATGGATCTGCTAGGAAGGGTCAGTTCCTCTGTACCGAGCTGTTAGCTCACACGAGCTGTTGTACGGCTTTCTGTCAGTGCAGGCGATTAAGTAGCAAAGTGATTTTGCGATGCTCTGAAGTGCACAGCAGCTGCCTGGAGGGACTGGCGGCTCTCCCCGGGCATGGACCTGTCTGGCAGAGGGCTCAGTCAGAGGCAGGCTTGGGCTGGCACTGGCGTTGCTCATTCCTACCAAATCCCTCACCTTTCTGCACTGCACCTGGAGGCCAATGGGGTTGGAACAAGCTGGTAGTTATTTGTCTGGGGAGACAGCGAGCTGAGCAGCCACCTATGCCTGAGGCTGTAAGGGCAACCTCATCAAGCTTGGGTAGGGAACATCCTTTAGCCCCAAGGAGGCAACTTTGTGGGCCTAAAAGCCTGGGAAACTTTAACCAAGCCACCCAGGGGGGTTGGATGCATTGGCTGTTGAGGGACAGCATGCAGAGCCCTTTACTTTCCGAAGTGCTGCAGTCCAAGCTGAAGGGTTGTGGCCCACCTCCCTCTGCCACCCCCTGGCGTTATTTATACTGAGGAGTATTGCCAGCACCTTCCTGCTCCCTGCTAATGCTCCTCCGCCTGCCCTGTCCCCAGCACCTCCTCCAAACTAGCCAAAATATACCTGGCAGGCAAGTTCTTCCCGACATGCCTTTTGCTCTTTGATCTAATGCAGAATCTAGATCCCTTTCTCATACCATGTCAACTTTTCCTCTTTGGATAATTGTCTCCCGTTCCTCCTCTCTTCCCATGCCCTATTTCCGTGACACCTGGCTGGAGTTATCCAGGCTTGAGATTATTTCATTAACCGACCCTTTCATCTCTTTGCTATTCTCTCAATGGAGAGTGGGAGATAAGTTTCCCTCGGGCTTTGCATGACTGTAGCACATGATGGAGGGTGTGCAGCTCCACAAAAAGCTTGGAATTTGTTTAATAAGGGCAAGCAAAATCAAATAAAACCATCCTTTACTGCCTAACCAACTTCATGAATCAACAGAGCTGGCTTCTGTATCCAAACACTTTCAGGCTGAAGCCTTTTCCGCAGCACAGAGGCAGAGATCAGGCTACAACATGCAGGCAGTTTAGTCACCTGATAATTGTAGTAAAACATATTTCTGCAGGGAATCTCGTTCTGTAGTGAAACAGCCAGTTAACCTATACCATTACTGCTCTGCACCAAACAGCCTGTGTTGGGTAAGAGCCTCCTTTCCTGCAAAAAGACCCTCCTGCAAGGGGGGGAGCAGAGTTCCCCCACTGAGTTTCGGGGGAAGAAGAACCAGAGCTGTGCATCTGGCAATGCTTTCCAGTAGCTGGGTAGGCCGTGAAATGGCTCCTGCTGTTTTCTTCTGATGCGACAGCCCATGTGTTGCATCAGCAACTGAAGCAGCTGCAAGACTATGGCTAGGATTGGGCAGGAGTAAAAATGGTTTTGCAGATTCATAGTTCTACGCTCAGGGCAGGAAAGAAACCCAGGCAGAATTTGGCCCAGACAACAAGAGGAACATTTTGCAAGATTTTTTTGTTTTCCCTTTTGACTTGGGTGCAGGTTTTCCCAAATTTGGTTTAATGAGTAAGACAGACAAAACCTGTTTAACCTTTGCTTAGCAGTGATAGTACCTGCTCAGAAACTCCATAAGACCCTGGAAGAAAGTTTTCCATGTTTTAATTTGAAGTATTAACCAAACCTGGAAACTAAAACAAGCTGGAGAAGTTTGAGGCTTGCAGGCTTTCTGAACTGCATTATGCTAGGCCTCTCGCTTTTTCTAGGAAACATTAGAGATGTATGACAAAACCAAACGTAAGTAGGTAAATTCTAAACAGAGAAATAAAATGATTTTCCATCTACAAATGTTCCTTCTAAAGAAAAAGAATGTGACCAGCGGTAGTAATTTTCTGTTACCCAGAGGATCTGATCCACCCTTGGATTATTGTTGTGTAATGGCTTCTTTTTAGGAGCTGGCATTTTTATTTTTAAATGATTATCTTTTTCACCTGAGCAAAGACTGTCCCATTAACAGCTAATCAGCCCAGACTTTTCCATTCAACTGCTTTTTGGGGTTCCTTTTCTCACACTGTGATCAAGCTGTCTATATCCAATGCTGATTTTTGCAGTAATTACACAACCAAATATATCATGTGAGAACTTAAGCTCTTTACATTGGGAGAAGCCAGTGCCTCTTTGAAAAGACTGTTTCAGGTAATTTTATGTAGAATTTTTCTAATGCAACATGAAGGTGGCAAATGGCTAAATGCCATTTAGCAGGAGCAAATGCTGCAGACCTACAAGCAGCACAGCAACATAAGGAAATTGTAGTTAAAGGCAGGGAGCGCAGCCCAGCACAAGCATTTCCAGCTCACCAAGTCCTGGAGTTCATTAGGACATTTGGAAAAGCCATGTAAATATCTCAGATCTGTCATTTTTACTTCGATCAGACAGCCTTCGAGGTGACGAGACCGCTATGCTGCCAGAGGAGGAACCGCAGCGATGAGCTGCTGGGAAGTCAGCCCAGCCAGGTGCTGCAGCCTCAGGAGCAAGCGCTGCTGCACGTGGCAGGACCGCAGTCTGGCGACAGCGGGAGAAGAATGAGCAATAAAAGATGCCGATTTTTGCCTGTTTTCCTGTAGCGTGCCATGCAGCTGTCCTGGAAGGGGGCTGAGTTGTACAGTCAGCCCCCACGCGTGCCTCAGCTGGGCTCCTCGAATATGCAGCTTAAGCTCCTGCATCACCCCCAATCTGGAGAGTTGATTTCTGAACTCTCCTTCTCAACTCATGATGCAGCCATGCCTGAGCTCTGCCTGACTAGCCAGAAGACATGGAATGAGAAAGAAAGAAAGAATGAAAAAGTCCATAGCAGTGCTCATGTCTTGCAGCAACCTTTCATGGTTGTCCATTCCCAACCGTGAGTGAGGACAAGGCAGGCTACAGAGACCAGGCTTCCTTTTTGCTGCTTGCAGTAACATCTGCAAATTGAGCTCTCCCTTGCATATTTTTTTTTTTTTGGCCAGAGCTCCTTGTGATCACAAAACTGCTTTGCCAACTGCTGTTGATATAACCCCAAAATATTCAGCTTGATTTTCTCAAGACTTGATGCAGAAAGATTACATGTACTAATTTTTTTTATTATTGTCTACACATATTTGGTCTGCTGACTTTTGTTTAATGAAAGCCAGGGCTAGCAGCAACCTCATTTCAAGTCCTTGCAGGCTAGAGTGTGTTTTGCATATTCTTTACCACACGGAGCTTTGCGGCTGAGCAGGAGTCTACCCGTCTGCCCTTGCCCTGGCAGAGGTAACATAGCCCCTTTGGACATATTTTCTTTTTATTGTTTTTAACTGATCTGATGCCTTTGCAGCAACCCCGCTCTGAGATATAACATGCACCAGCACCTCCGCACTGCTCGTTATGCCAGCAAGTCTCCTGAATACCTGATATGCCGAGACTTGATTTATGAGCACCGAAGCCAACGGCGAAGTAGAGCGAGCTCTCCGCAGCGCCGCAGGGCCGGGTGCTCTCGCCCTTGGAGCACGCAGTGGTTACACAACGCGACGAGGCCACGCTGGGAGAGGCCGGGAGCCTTTCCTTCTCCGAACAAGCTAGAGCGTAAATGACCTCACCGGGAGCTGGAGCCAGGCTCCTCGCTCAACTGGCCGAATCAGCCATAAAACTCGTCCAAAGAGAACGCACTCACATTTGCACCATGTGATTATGCTTTTAGGATTTTTATAGGCATATTGCCACTTTCTTATAGTTTACTTAATGGCACATAGTGTGCACAGAGCTTTGTGTATTTTTTTATTATTACTCATTTTTCTGATAATGCTGCTGACTGCTCCGGCAGCTACAAGATTCATAACATGATGCCATTACAGATGGTGCATCGTGTTCAGAAGTCTGAAGGGTTTGTTGATGATACTTGCTCAAAGCCTTCTTCAAATCATGTGATGGCCCAGCGCAGTGTGCAGACAGAAAACGTAGAGGCAAAACCCATACAGAGACCTTTGACACTTCCACCAGCAGCGTTCAAATGTAGAGGCTGTCTGTTCTGCTTGTCTGAGCCCTTAGCTGAAAACACTGGTCAGCTCAGAGGCAGCAAGAGATAAATACATCTCTGCCCCAAGGCACCTTTGCATCTTGTGCAATCCTGTGAGAAAGATATATCCCATTAACCCTGCTTCTTAAACTTGCCCCAGAAGATTAAGAACCCCAGAGGATTGCTTTGGAGCAGCCCCAGGCTTGGCAGAGCAGGTTTCTGTGCAGTGAAATCCCAACCCAGAGGCCCCTGGTGCCTTCTACAGAGCTGGGGGAGGAGGAAAGGGCATTGGGGGGCCATGGGGGCTGGTGGCAGCCCTCTGCGAGTGGCACTACTATCCCCAGTCCCACCAGTGCTTACTCCCCGGCTGAAAGGGGAGGCAAGTGAAAGAGGAGGTGTTCGAAAAGAGCTCCTAATACAAAAAAGGAATTGTTTCTCTAGAGGAGATGATGTGCCATCGTGCCTGTTCCTGTCCTTGGCCAGGATCTCTGGCATCATCTCCCATGCCCCGACACACACTCGGCACCCGGGGCCCAGCTGGCTCCAGCCAAACGGGGCTCCCTCTCCTTTCCATGCCACCAGGCCCACGCTATGGATGCTGCACTGGCTCCTGGGGCCCGGTTGGGTAACTGAATTGGGCTGAGAGAGCTTTCAGCTAACCCAAATCCCAGGAAAAGCTCCCCAAGGCACTTTGAACAAGCCTTAAGACAACAGGCATGTTTTCTGCTCCAGCAAACCTTGACTGCAGTTTGGCCCTTGGGGACAAGGTGCTGGCAGCACTCTTCAGGTGAACCTGCCTTGCAGAGCAGCCTCAGAAAGACAGGGTCTGAAGGACAAATTAGTTTTCACTTAGGAAAAACTGAGGAAACCTATTAGCAGTGAAAGAAATTGGGCTTCTCGTACCCAGCTTTTTTCTTTTCTTTTTTTTTTTTTTTAATATTTATAATAAACAGACATGTCTGGATGGTGTTTACTGCCCATCTCTTCCCATTCAGAAAAGTTGCATATTTCAGGAAATACGCAGAAAAAAACTTTGCCCACTGTGAGGCCAAAAAGCAGGTCTCTGTTAAAAAAAAAAAAAAACAAAAAAAAAAAACAAAAAAACCCCAACAAAAATAACTCCCTTACAGGTCGAGGTCTGGTGAACACTGGATTGGAGGCATACTTCTGATCTACAAAACCCATTTTCCTATAGAGCCAGTGTCACTGATCTCTGACACCTTAACTAGGTCTCCAGTAAAATCAGGATAGAATGGCATGTGCAGCACTTCTCCAGCTTGTTATTTTTGTGGAAAGGCCTTTATTTCAAGTCTGTCTTGTGCAACAGCTCAAATATTAGCAATTCCTTTTAAGAAAAGACTTCCAAGCAGAGCTTCCATTGCTTCAGTTTTAAGGGGACAATTTTGTTGTCCAGTGTATGTTGCTGCAAGGAAGTTTGTTGATGTCAATTCTCCTTTTATGAAATTTCTTCATACCTGTACCTCATTATCTTTGTATTAATTTATTTGCCTTGGAGGAGGCTTTTATTACCTGTATCCACAATTCCTCGCCAGCTCCTTTCTTTCATTAATGTTTGTGCCCTTAAAACAGTTCTCAGTGGGTGTCACACCCCACTCTTAGTGGCTTATTACCAACTCAAACATGTTTCGTGCCTTTCATCTTTCTCCCAAATCTTCAAATAAAGAACTGCTTTATTGCTTTTTGCTGGGCCTCCCTCCAGTTTGCAGAAGCATTTCTACCTGCTGTTTCAAGGACTATCCTTTTTTTGGTGGCAGACCTCCATGCCTGTCTTTGTGCTGCTCAAACACAGAGGCGCTCTTGTTTTGGGGGAGGAAGAATGTCAAATTTGAGGGTTTGAGGAGGAAAAGTCAGTCTCCCTGCTGCTTTCCTGTGCCATTCCTGACAACTCCAGCCTGCGTTTGTCCTCCAGGCATCCTGGGAGTGTTCACAAAGGACAGGGAACCAAGAGCCTCGGCGAGGCCAAAGGACCATGTCTCCAGCAGCGGTCAGTAGTGAACTTTTAGGGAAAGCTCATATGAAATAGGGACTAATCCCTTCCCAGGCCTGTCCTTCCAGCCTTGGGAACACAGATAGTCAGGGCTTCTTGAGCCAGAGGCTGCACAAGGGCTGTTGCACTTAATAATGCTTTTATCTGATCTCTTTTTGAACTTGGGTGTAATTTTGGCCTTAACAACATCCTCTGACATTGAGCACATGCTAAATGCTGCCTTGTGTGAAAAAAATACTTCCTGCCTTTGTTTCAGACCTGCCGCCTGGCTGCTTGCTCAGTTGTTGTCCAACAGTGATTCCTGCCTGACTTAGCCTCCTGAGCCATCTTGCAAACCCTGGCCTTGAGCTGTGGTGATCAGAGCCACTCACAGGCTCGACACAGAAGCACGGAGTGGCTTTGCATAGAGGCACTGCATTTTTTTCTATTTTGTTCTTGCTTCTTGGCCTAATAATTCATACTATAAGCCTTATCATCTGCAGTTTTAGTGCCCTGCCAGGAAATCCCTCATTGCAATCAGCTATATACCTGATGAGCCTGAAAAATGCTGTACCTTCAGGAGCCTTTACCACCCCATCCACCTCCTTTTCCAGATTGTGTGTGTGCTGAACTGGCCTGAACTAAGAAAAAAAATCCATAAGGAAAGTCTGCAGACCATCTCCCTCCATTGCTCAACTATTTTTTTTCAGTGTTTTCTCTCTCCCCAAAACTTTCCAATGGGATTAGTTCCCTCCTCATAACCCTCTTGGAAGCGCAGTGAGTGATTTGACCTCACCAAAAACCTAAGAGCAGTCACCGATACAGTCCCTGAAAGCTCGGTAGCTGCCTGCCCCAAGCCTTCTCAAGCCCACCAGGACTGGGGGAAGCTCGATTTCTCCAAAGGACTGCTGTTTCCCCTACGATGTTTCTCCCCAGGATGCTCTTCTCCTGGAACCATTAACCTGGACTAGCAGCCCACCCACCACCTCCCACACCAAAGGCATTGCTGCTGTGTTACATGGCGGGTCGCACACACCGTGGCGTGTGTGGCAGTGTCTGATCTGGGGCCCTTTGGGATTCTTGAGCCCCCTCTGGCCTGGGGCTTTGCTCTAAAAACATCATGCTTCATTTGACAACAGGCCCTTGGGCTTGTTCCTCGTGAAGAAAGGCTCCAGTGCAAGAACTTCTCCAAGCAACCCTGTAGTGAATATGGGTGCACATAACTCATTTAGTTTATCTGCTAGTGCCTTATCTGTGTTTTATGCGTAGAAGTGCAGGACTATGGCCTCTGTTTCTCTGGCAGGCTTTTTGCAGGTTTCAGCATCCTTTTGCTCCTTCTGCCTTTAGCTTGTCACTTGTGAGTGTAATTTTTCACTTGTCTTAGTGAGGTTTTATATTGAATTTGCCAGAGTTTATTCCCCCTTCTGTTTTCCTTGTTTGGCCACAGCTGTCATTGTTTGAATGTTCTCTTTTAAATTAGAATAGCACACACTATGCTGCTGTTTACCCATGCTGGCTTGTAGAGATGTTTTTCTTAGATTACTCTAATACCTCTACTAAGAGTCTCTAATAAAATCTTAAAAGAGTCTCTATGGTTCCTGTTGCATACTTTACTCTTGCAACTGCATTCTCATTTTTGCATCTCGAACTTCCTCATTTATAATTGATATGTATACATATTTGAGGTTAAACACTACTGTGGTGGCTGGTTTTAGTCTTTAAAGGATGTGAGACTTGGGGATATAATGTCACAGATTCTCTCTTCAAGAGTTACATTCTGAAACAGCCACAATGCTCAAGACTAGATCAAGAATTGCCTTTTTTGTGAATCCCTTAATTGTTTCAGAAATCAGCTGACTGTACTGCCTGAAAATGCAGTATCACATTTGCATAGGACACATATTCAGCCTTTTTAGGTATCACCAACATCTCCCTTTACTACTGGGTTGGCAGTCTTCTAATCTGCATTAGCATTTCATGCCCATTTCTTCCTGTTGGTGACGTGCTTGTGGATCAAAAGAATAGATTTAGCACCATCATCTCCTCTAGGTTTGAAATCTGCTGAGATTCATTGCTTTGCATTGGTATCGTTAGATTATTTAGCTTGTCTTTCTCCCTAAGATATTGTCTAGATGCTTTCCGAGCTCTGCCACCCATACTCCCACCAGTGCGAACACCCATGCCACTTGCACAATGCCACCTTTCGTATTCCTACCCACACCACAGAGGTGGCTATAATCTATCTCTGTAACGTAGAGGGATCCAAAACCACCATCCAGCTGGAAGTTCAGGGGGGCAGAGGGAAACCCAGAGGAGGATCACTTTCCCCTTAGGAAGTTTTGATACCTTTCTGCTATTAGACACTTATTTTGGCTGCAGATCTGGTGTACCAGCAGTGCAGTATGAATGACCAACATCACCATCATCTAAGCATGCAGATGTGCCCTGGGAATCAGGGTACCTGTCTTCTCACCTCTAACACCAAGCTCACCCAGGTTCACATTGCCTTAGTTTTCTTAAGTTTTGACATACGCAAAGACAGAAACTGTAACTTGGAGTTGACAGGGGAGCTGCATCTCTCCAGGGACAGTGATGCAGGAAGACTGCTCTCATTGCTACACTGTGCATCTAAACCTGCACTTCTGAGCAAGAGGAATGCCCAGAAATCCTGGTTGTGGGTCCTTGTGTGGCGAGCTGGTGGAGGCAAGATACACAAGGCAACTTTCTGTGAAATGAAAGTTTTTGAGGCAAAGACCAGCAACAAGCAAGTTGTAATTCAGCTTTCTTTGTTTAAAAAAAACAAAACCAAAAACCCCAAAACATAAAACCCAAACATTTAACAGATTTGTTAACCACATACATAAAAGAATCAAGAAATACTAGAAAAAAATACTTTGCAGTAGACATCTTGTTTTACAAGGCAATTAAGTTACTACTGGTTGACCAGCACTAGGTCAGTTATGGAACAGCTGTGTTGACAGGAACACAAACATTGTAAATAGATAGTGCTTACTGTAGAAGTATTAAGACTAAAAGATATTTACCCCTTAAAATAAATAGAGTGTCATCTACAGCAACATTTAAATTAGTAAAATATTTTTAAAGCAACCAAATATAACAAAATTGTAAATCAGGTCTATATTTTCTTCTGTATGTTAAGATCTTTTTTGTTTTTTTTAAAAAAAGCCAACGAAAGTACTAACTTTAGAAGAAAGATATCTCTGAAAAGTCAGATTATTCACTACACGAGAATTCACCCCGCTTTTGTTCTGTGGGCCAGCCCAAGGTCGGTGCACTACTTAACGCTCTTCTCTTGAAAGGCTTCAGGTAGGCACAGACCTCACCCTGTCCTCTGAACAAATAAGGATCTTCCCTATGTGTGAAATTCATCTCAGTGCAGGAGACCCAGACAACCCCTGCAATGCCACGTCCTGCTAGCTGGGGCCAGGGATGGCACCCAAGGCCTCATGGAGGACCCTGTACTGAGATGAATGTCACCCAGCAGGAATAATTTAGGTGTAGATACAAAGTTTCTTCTAAGCCATTTAAAAATTAATCCAATATTTTAAAAAATACGGTTTTTCTCATGAACACTTCAACAGCTGGAGGAAGTAATACCCATTTTCACGCAAGGAACAGGGGGGCCACAAGCAAAGCAGTAATCCTCTGAACATTAGCTTCCTATGGGGCTACCTAGCAGTGTTTCATAGTTGGTCGAGAGTGCTGGCCAAGCATGCCAGCACCTGCAGCAGAACCAGCAGCTCTGTGCGGCCAAGCCCTGCTGCCTCCTCCCAGCCTGCTCAGTGCAACCTTATGGACCCGCGCTGTCGCTTCCCTGCAGCATTGTGTACACGCGCTCTCCCCCAGCTGCTTGTTCCAGTTCAGACAGTGTAAACTCAGAAGAAACTTCTCAAGATTGGGCAAAGCTAGCGTAGGGCTGGACAGCAGTAACCCCTCAAGAAGCCACCAAAAATGGAGAGCCTCTGGAGTATGTCTCAGCCTCGCAGGCTGCCCTTGCACGGGCAGCAGAGCTGAGGGAAGAAATTGCCATCTCTGCAAAGAGATGGTGGGCCAGGAGCTGCATGACTCCTGACCGAGCTCGTGCCATGGGCCCCAGCCTCGTTGTCCCCTTCCCACAGCCAGAGATGCTTGCAGGGTTCCCAGGGCGAACACAAGGCTGCAATTCAGTGTGGAGGACACTGCCGAGACTACAGCGTTGGCTAACCTCAGCACCTGTCCTGGAGGGAGCCAACTTCACTTCACCCTGGGCTGTCTTTTCTTAAGCTCCGGTATGAAATGTTGGTTCAGTTGGTTTTAAATTGCCATTAGTCTAGCAGTTCTTGGCCTTCCCTTTTGATGTTGTTAGAAATGGAGTTACACAACCAGTTGGTGGAAAAGCTGCTGTACCACAAGAATAAAGCCCCAAACACCCAAAGCTTTGCGTAACAAGAACATTTGGCTTTTTGTTTCCTTCTTTCCTTTTTTTCTGGTGTTAGTCACAGCCCGAGAACACTGTAGCCTCAGTTAAAGGCACAGGTACCTTCGCAGGCGGAGAAGAAACCTTCCTGGCAATCCATGGAGAGCGAGGCCCAGGCTCCACCATCAAGGCGGACGCAACCCCGCTTTCCTGCAGCACCAACACAGGCTGGGAAACTGTGTCCACTGGGAAGAGCTTTGCTTAACCTCGGCTTCTCTCGAGGGCCCCATTCCCCTGACTGAGGCAAACTGAGCATAGGAGCCGCCTGAGGAGCTGGATTTGTGCTCCCACCTCAGCTGCCTGCAGTGACAGCAACCGGAGAACAACAACAAAGCCATCTCATGAGGATTTCAACCCAGTGGGAGGATCTTCAAAGTTTGTTCAGCAGTGCAGAGTCCCTTTGAACTTAGTATCCACTGAGGGTGCCATAAAAAACAAAAGTGCGTTTACCAGGAGACAATATCCGAGACAGAAAACACTGCAAATACTGCAGGAAGTTTAAAACAAAATCCAGCCAGGATGACTTTAAATAAAACATATTCTCTGTATTTTACCTGCCCTCCAGGATACATGCTGAGCTGCAGTCAGCACGGACACTGTGTGCTGTCTCACTGCTGGCAACGGACAGCCCCCCCTCCTGTATTTGCCCCCAGAAGTATTTTGCAGGGTTGGAACAGGGCTGGTTCTCCTCTCCCTATGGAAAACTCTCAAATTTAGGCAGAGGAATTTGCAGCAGGGACAGAAAAGCACGTCTGTCGGCTCACACGCATCTCTTCTGCGCTGCTCTGGGGATTCCTGTGGGATGTTATGCCATTAATATCCACTACAACTGACTTTCTGGGACTTCTAAGTATTTAAAACAAGCTGCATCACAAAGAAGTGATAACTGTGAGTGGAGTTAGTATAGGGACCAGCTGACACTAGCGGGCACAGCAATACACTTGCAGAAATACACACCACAGTGATGGACAACCACAGACCCACAGCTCTACTGACATGACAATATGGTGTGCTCAGGGCCTTATTTGCAGAACACAGTAAGATGAAAATGTTCACAAGATACCTCATAAAATCATAGCTACTATTTTCCAAAAGCAAACTCATGTTCACTGTTGTTGCATGTACCCTTTGCAGGAAGGGTTCATCTCTCTGGGTGGGTTATACAGAGCTTACAACAGGGTGATACAGGCTCAGAAGTAGAACAATCAAACTGAAAAGCAACAGAAAAACTCCACATCCAGTTCTGGGGAAGATGAGAAATTTTCCGTGAAGTCTTTACTGCTGCCTCTCCCTCAGTGAGGCATCTCATTCCCACTTTTGGGAAGAATAAGCAGCAAAGAGGTTTTAAATTAGAATGCATTCTCTCTTCTGTACCAAAATTGAGCTTAACGTGATGAGCCTTGGAAGGCTGCAGTACTGCTGTTCTCTGATGCAACCATTACAAGCTTTTGCAGTGCACGGCAAACGCAGTTAGAAACATTGGTATCATTATCAGCAATTTCATCCATCGCAAAAATTGCTTTAGTTGTGTTTTGTTTTTGAAATGAAATTTCACCAGTTCTACCCCTTAACTCACAACCTCTCTAATTCAGAAGAAAAAAAAAAGAGAGAGGGAGGGGACTGTGGGGTCAATGAATTGGGGATAAAAGAAATCAGGTTTTTGAAAGGTGAACTTTGTCCTAAGGCAGACTAAGATTTGAGCTGCAGCTTACCAAATTCAACATTTATGTGATTCTGTGCTGGTACCTGGTTCAGTTTTCTCCTACAAGACTACTACCATGGAAACGATGACGATACCATCATGAAACATTGTGAGGTAAATGCCAGAACCAGCAGGTTAATACAAAAAATCTTTAGCAGCAAGTGGAAACTAATGAAGGAAAGTTCTTAATAAGCAAGCAAGCAAGTTAAGGATTTAATTAATCATTTTATAAAAAAAAATAATTCTCAGTGTGATATCTCCTCTTCAAAACCATTATGAAAAGTTTATCAAGAGGATATCATTTGGTGATGTTCTTCATCAATAATGAAACTCAAAGATCTGTCCAAACCAAGCATCCCCTATGCCTTAGGGAGACTTGGACCAATTTCTGAGCTCTCTGTGGATTGGACTTGAGTTCTAATTTACATTAGACTGAGGTGGCTGAAAGAGAAAATCTTTTTCCTTTGCCTCACAATTCATTCTGTTGTATATATTAGCACTGGGAGCCCCTAAGTTCAACCCAGGCCCTGCAGGCAAACCAGTCCTGAGAATATTACAGGCAGGAAAGTACAGCTGGAGTAGAAGGTGACAGACTGAGGTTCTCTGTCCAAAAAAAAAAAAAAAAAAAAAAAATCCAGCATAGGTAGTCACCTCCAATCACTACCTTGCCGAAACAACTCGGTCTTCAGCTGGAAGAGGATTTTCCCTTCTTAGAGGGAATCTAGTTCAGGTTTTACAGTTCATGACCTTATTTATGCAAATGCCTTTCCATAGGCACTGGATCTGAGATGCTCCAATTCATTGCACATAGGTCCCTGAACAGCCATACACTGGCCATAACTTTGGGCACTTTGCACTGCAGAGATGCCCAAACGAGCTGTGATTCTCTGCAGGTTAACTTAGGTCTAGCAGAGCTCCATCCTAATGCAGCTAAAATGGTACCTGAGCTGGCTTGGGCATCTCCACATTGCACTGCCATGGAATAAGTGACTGACAGCAAAGGTTTCAGCATAATAATTGTGTCACCTCTTCTTCCTACACTGTCTCAAAGCAAAGAGGTGTGGCTGGTGTAGCAATAACAAATAGCTGCTCATAGTAAATTACTGATTTAACCATGGTCGTTGTCATATGCACTTGAAGAGAAGTGGCCACCTACTACTACTCAAACTCTTTTCGCTAAAACATCTCCTGAAAGGACAGAGTACTAGCTAGTATCGTTGGTATCCTTAATGCCTCTTCTTCCAAAATGATTCTATGCTAAGAGGAGAATCCAATACAAAGCATTAACTCTCGGAGGATCCTGGCTTCCAAAACACACAGTTTACAAAAATACTGAAGAGAGAAAGTTCAACAACCCTATTTCTAATGCACAAGCACGACAAAGATTTGTAACAGACTAGCGCACCTCACTTGCAGGGAAAAGATGCTTTTGATTTCCAATTAACTATCACTTTAAGTGCAGAGCTATTATGAACAGTTGTTAAAGAACTGCACTTTTGCTTCAAAGTTGATACTTTTGACCAAATAAAGCAACCTAAGAGGACAGCTCCCAAGAGTTCTGCCTGGGAGCAAGAGAAGCGAAGCTCCTCCACTTGTGAGCACAGGAATTCTAGGTGGGCTTAGGGGACAGGACTGCAACCACCCACAACAGCAAAACAAGCTTTCACTTGCAGATCACAGCTTGCACTCTCTGAAAGGCAGGCCGTCTGCAGGGGATCTTCTGCTAGCCAAGAGAACCTGATGCTGCAGTTTTACACAGAGGAGGAACACAGCAGAGCAACAGCAAAGCGAGGCTCTGGCCATCCAGGGGTATCTGCCACTGTCTGCCACCCCCAGACCTGGTTGGTCCCATCTCCCCTGCATCTTCCAGAAAAAGCACAGCATAATGAAGGGGATGGTGACAGTCAGGTCACAGACAGACCCCAGAGGATGAGCAAGGACAATCCCAGCCACACTTCCCAGCCACACTTCCTCTTTATGACTGATTTAGGAGTGATCATCAATCACACAGAGGACTACGAGCAGGGCCACTTGGAGAGCAACACAGTGCCCAACCAACCGATGTTGGATGGCAGCCAGTCTACAAAAAAAAAAAAAAAATATGGAATGAGCAATGCTACTTGCAATTCCCTGGGTTTACTAGGTGGAGCTCCACTCTTAGGCCTGTACCTGATGCTTGTGCTAATTCACAGAGGTGTGAGGGGGGCCTTCTGGTGAAGAGCAACCCAGGAGAACCAGCCTGGATGGCAGCTCAGTAACTGGGAGATGGCATGGACCTAAGAGCTAAATGCTAGGCAGCTGAGGGGGGCCCAGAGTGCTATTTTCAGGAACAGAATGAAAGTCAAATGTGGCCCCCCACACCCTTTCTGCAGCACTGCAACACTAATTCTGCTCTGCCGTGTCTCACATAAATCACTGTGAGTGGCACTTCATACAAGCATTCAGCATGTATTTTTGTATGAGTGTGTGTGTGTGTGTGTGTGTGCATGCCACACAAGCGGACATCAGCCAAAGCCCTTTACCAATCTTTGCTTTTCACACACCTCTCTTGGCCAGCTAGGTCAAATGGGTCCAGCTCAAGAGCGCCTTGCAGCTGTGTTACGGTGTGCAGTCCAAGCTCCTGATGGCGGCCTGTTCATTTAGCTGACAATACTAAAACTGTGACTGTAAGCAGTTCCGCGACAGCCCTGAGGATATGCAGCTCATTGCTAACTGTAGCTTTATAAAATGAGTAAGCCTACACAGAACTAGGTACAGTCCTCAACATCATGCACACACAGGCTGATGGGACTCCCCGCTGCCAGACACACTGGACCCCTTTGAAGTTGCCAGCAGGCAAGAAAGTTCCCCATCCTGGCCCACATTTGTACTAAGAACTTTTCATCACGGGATTGCTCATCTGCCAGGCTAAAAGGTGGTGACGGGGAAGCTGGAGGAGGCAAGGCAGAGCAGGTGGTATGGCATCAGACGTGAAGCAGCTCTGACGGGGTGCTCCAGCGCCTAGGTTTCGTTTACGAGGGATCAGATGCATTTTCTTCTTATGTCGTCTTAAAATAATATTGTGCGTTTCCTCAAGCTGAATGTCTCTGCTCTTCCTGCTTATGATTCTTGTGGAACCACTTCCATCAGTTTCTGGCACAGGACAGTTGTGGAGACTACACAGGAGGAAGCAAAGCACAGGTCAGAGAGCCCGCGAGGGCTCACGTACGACCTGATCTTGGTTCATGATGTTCTGCCTCAAGGGGGCTCACCCATTTGCCTTCCCACTTAGGTTTTCAGTGAGATTAGTCCAAATACAATTTAAGACTCAACTAGACTGCAGGCTGCTCTCTGTTCATGCCATAACTTCTGCACGTAACACCAAAGGCTTTGCCCCTGCATCAAGGGTGCTGAGCCCTCAGAGGGGCTCCCAGTACTTGACACCAGGCTCTGATTGCACAGGAATACAGCAAGTTCAGGCACCAGAACTGCAGGCAGCCAAAATCAAGTCATCCACAACAGCAGGAATGGGCATATAAAAATATAAGCTGACATTTTTACTTCTAATTTTGAAAACCCAAGATGTACATGCACACAGCCTCTTTAAAGATTCAAGCAACCAGGATGAAGTCAGCTCAGCATGCTGAACACAAGGCAAGTCCACTGCCTTGAAGCCACAGACAGGATGGCATGTGCACAGAACAGATGAAGAGCAAAAGCAGCATTTCGGTTGCAGTTGTGCACTGGAGAGGTGATAAACTAGAGTATCTTTATTTTTCCACCCATTAGTTCTGGTGGCTGGTATCCAAACACACTTGTGCTCTCTGCTACTTCATGTGCGCTTGGAGATCACAAGATAGCCTTGCTATCTTGACAGATAAAATAGTGATTCTAAATACACACAAGCAAACTCAGATTAGTGGATGTGATCAAATTATCTGCAACATAGGAATATATGCATCAGTTTAAAGATTGTATGTTTGTAACTAGGCATTTGGAGGATTCTCATCCTGTGTTCCCAGATTTTTTTCTATATTCTCCTTAAAAGCCCTTGGTGGTACGACAAAATTAATATGCTAATTTGCCACCCAGGCACTGCAAAAAAAAGGCTTTTCCAGGAACTGAGCCTAATAACACAAAATAAAAAAGTGGGGGGAGAGGGGGCACAGAGAGAGGGGGCACGTGCATGCACAAGGGTGGAAGAAAAGGAATAGCAAATGCTGAGTGCTGTTAAAAGGCTTTTTCTTCCTCATACAAAGTACCCAGCTACGGCTGGGCATTTCTACTTGTCTAGTTTTCTAGGTCAGCCTGTTGTATGAGAGCTGGGAGACAGATGGTAGAGTTTAGTTACTTGGGCAACATAGATTGACTTTCTTGATTCAGTTGCTCAGACAGAGAGATTATATGGTGCCAAGAACAGCCCTTCCAGCCCTTCGAAACTTACTGTGGTGTAATCTCAGCTGTTTGAAAACCTTATACAAAGATACCTTAAAATAAGCCTCCTAAGAGAAAACATCCAGGGGATTTTCTCTTCTCTCTGCTGTGCTGTCAAATTTTGATGCCAACTAGAGCTTTGACTGGATCAGAAATGTTATCACTGGCAAAGTGATGGATTGGGACTAATTCTGAATTTACAGCAGTCAAATTTAGGCCAACTGTGCTCAGACTGTTATGCTGTTACTTCATTTCCCTTCATACCCACTGGAAGGGTATTCTCTGCTGACAAAGACTTGACCCTGTGCTTTTACAAGAGGCAGAAGAAAGGCAGCAGTGTGCTCAGGGAATTATGCTCCACTGCACAATATCTTGTTTGCCAAGAGGAAAAAAAAATGTTAATTAGCCCAAGCTTTGTAATTATTGGAAGTCAGGGAGTATGTTGGGTGCTGGGCAGATACCGTAATCACCAGGTTAAAACTTGTTACTATTTAGGAAAAAAAAAAAAAAAGAGTGATCAGAGCCAAGATGTTAGAAGCCTCCACTGCACAAGCAAGAGCCAGAGCTGCTAGCTGCAGCACGCTCACCAGGAAACATGGCTATTCTTGGAGCAAAAGCCAAGGCTGCAGCCTTACGCTTCACTGGTAATACTTACAGATGCCTTGGAGAATCCACTTGGGCTTGTTTTGCCACCAGACCCCAAAGAAGTAAACGGGGATCCCACTGAAGATGATTGCAAAACCAATTGCACATTCCTTTGGTGTCATCCAGAAGGAAACAGCGATGAGAAACAAGCAGGCCAGGATGAAGAAAATGGGCAGGCAGATGTTCACCTGAAAAAGGACCCAAAGAGCAGGTGAGAAGTTATATCAGGGATCAAGAAAACAGGGCTAGGTGACTCTCCAGTGCCGCTGATTTAGCTGCACAGCCCAGGAGGAAAGCAGTTCAGGATCCACGGTGGACCCTTTGTGGATGGTGTTCCTGCATGCCACAGTGCTCTGAACAAGGGGACCATGAGCTTGAATTGCTATAGGGCGGTTATCAATCTAGACACCGCTGTTCAGCAGTCCTTGAGAAACTGGGAGTAGGCTAATATGCACATTTCAAAATGGCTAAACGAAGCATAGAGATGAGGCTTGCTAAGACAGTACGAGCGTTCTCAGCACCTACAGTGTCCGGCACCCAGTTCCACACTCAAATGATTCCTTACAAAAAAGCATTCGTACCAATATCATTAAATACAGCAGCAACCTTGGCACGAGACATAGCATCGTCACTGTAATTTCTCAGGGGACTCAGCTACGCTGCTTTCAGCATGGCACCTGCTGAGAGCACTCTTGCTTTCTTTTAAAAAACAGATGAAACACCCTGTGAAGAGTTACTTTGGGAAGGTGCTACTGGATGTCTGTAAGTTCATTTCTCTCTGGTTGACTGTTGCCTGGCAGAGACCTGAGTTCACTCAGGGGATGAGAGAGAAGCATGCCTCTAGGGAAGGCAGACATGCTTGTGGCTGACAAGATCTTGGCCTCCTCCCAGATGGGGCACGGTACTGCCAAGCTGGCCAAGGACAAACAGAACAAAGTATTCATCTCTGCAGAACTTTCAGGTTTGGATTTGTCTGATTAAAAAAAAAAAAAAGAAAGAAAAAGTGAATTCCAGGATGCTACACAGTGTTTGACCAAGACTCTGAATTGTTCAAACTCTATGAATTGTTCCAGGGAACACGGTAGCCACTGAGAGCTTCCCACTGGGTGACCCTATCAGAACACGCTGCATCTCTGATACACACAGCTTCCTTCATGTGAGCATCCTGCAGCCATGGCAGCTCTTCCCCTCCTTGGTGGCGAGAGTGCTGATTTGCATTCAGCAGATGTCTATGCAGCACACTCCAACAACATTTCCTCTGCCTGCCTGCTACACTCTTGGGATCTGAGTCCTTCTTTCATGCAGTAAAAGCAGCCATACCTCCTGCTCTTCCTATGGTGTTGAAAAAGTGCTTTGCCAGAGAGGGATCAGTGTTTTGTCTCCCTAGTCTGAAGACGCTGATCTCTTGTACAGCTCAAAACTGCTATTTTCAAGCTGGCAGAGCTGTCCCTCTGACCACAAATGAAAAGGGCCTACGCAGGCAGGACTCTCCACACAGTAACCACAGACTGTTCTCACCTTGATGGGCCTTTCCAGCTCTGGCTTCTTGTAACGCAGCCACATCATGCCAATGATGGCCAGAGCCACGCACAGCCAGTTGAAGAAGCTGAAGAAGTTGATGACTGAGAAAATGTTGTTGGAGAAGGCATAGAGCAGGGTCATGACACACTGTAGCCAGAAACAGAAGCCGTTACCAAAGGGAGAAGTAGACAAAATCACATATATTGCTATACCAAACAAATATGTTAGATGAACTATCTGCCAAGAATGGAAACAAGTTGATTAATGGAAACAAGTTGATTAATTTTTACCTATTTAACCTATTTTCAGTTGGTGCCAGCAGTGATTCCAAAATGGAATGTGGAATATAAAAATATAATGAGAAGGGTCTATTCTCCCCCGCAGCTGCAAGCAGAAATGGCTGTTCAGAGATAGGGCCCAAGCAGTCCTTCTCCAGCCACTCGGATGGGCTCCTACTTCCACGCTTTCCTCCATGCCAGCTCAGTGCTCAGCATCACAGAGCCAGGTGCTTACCGTAAAGATGAGGGATGGCACTGGAGTCAGAAGCCTAGGGTGAATCATAGACAGGATTGACGGTAGGTGTCCTTCTCGGGATCCCACGAAGAACAGCCTGAGGCGAGGGAGACAGAGTGGTTACCCCCTATGTCAACCCTCAGCCTAAGGCTAGGTTTGTCTTCAACACATAGCAAGTGGGGACAGCCCCTGATCAGCCTAGACAGTGCTGAGCCAGCAAGATGCCCACGCCTATACAAGTTTTACACATTAGCAGTGCAATCGCACAATGCCAACTGTGGCCCCTTTTGCTATTCACTCGTGCGAGAGTGGGGGCTCACCAGGATCACTCCCCAATGATGGGTTCTGTGCACGTCCACACTGGAAAGTCCCTGTCTTGGAAGGGAGGCAGGAGAGGAATGCAAAAAAGGAAATGTTTATATCCTCCTTTCCAGAGAAAACAATTAAGTGACTTTACTAAGATAACCAGGAAACGGGTGTCAGAGATGAAACCTCCCGCATGCCAGTCCTGTCCCATCCCTTCTCCCCTTTCTGGAGGAATTCTCAGCCCTGAAGTTTCATAAGCTGCTGGTTTTCATTAAATCTACTTTCTCAGGCAACACCACCGAGTTCCAAGTCTGTGCTTGGTTATGTCCTAATAACTTCAACGGGACTTTGCCCGAGGAACAGAAAAGTAAGACCACTGCAAGAGATTCCTTTTGAACTGGATATGGTTTTAAAGCATTTAAAAAATTATTCTCATTCCCCACGTGGCCTCCAGACCTTTTAGACTTTGGGCCTACCCACAGCCACTCTTTGGAGGCTAGTTCTAGACAAAGAGGCATTAAGCGCTGCTTGTAAACAAAACCTGCAAAACTTAGCAAGAAACCTACCGGGAAGAAGTGAAGAGAGATCCATTAACAGATCCAAAGCACGATAAGCCAACAAACACAGGTATGATCCAGGACATGACACCGAGGTGATAGTTCCCAAAGTCCTAAATAAGGGGCAACAAGAAAGATATTTCACACTTAAATACACCCAGCTGCCTACAAGACCTAAAATTTGTAGCAGTTTGATCATTAACATGGTTTAGTACCTTAAGCTTTTAAAGTGTTTTCCACATTGCCATTTCCTGTTTCACCTTCCTGAAAAAGTGTTTTGTGGAATTGCACAAAATCAGCAGAAGGCCTTTCCCTCAGAGTCAGGACACAACATTTACTAGACCAGCTATTCCAGAAGTTCAAGGCTAAACTGAAACTGCATGGAGATTCAGACTTTTGGCTATTGCCGATTGTATGCAGGAGCTGATTCAGGACGCTGGGACACAGCTCTTCACAAACGCAGTGAGCTGGTGCTGCAGCTTTACACTGCAAACTGACCCTGACCTGCTTCACTGCAGCTGAATATTGAAATCATTACGCTGATTTTAACAGACTTGCAAAGAAACACAACGAGAGTAACCACAGGCTGGTATGTCCAATAGCTCAGCCTTGTATACTTTGAGCAGGAGTTCACTACGAACTCAAAGGAGAGAGTGCTGTTACCTGAACGGCCCAGACCAATCTATTCTGGCCTGGGAGAGTCCCCTCAAGCACTGAACAATCCTGGTCACACTCAGTTTAGAAGATCATGCAATGCTGCTCACTTCTGAAGAAATCAAAATTTCTGACTGCGATGGCATTTTAATAAATAGAAATATTTTTCTCTCTTAATTAGAACAAGGAACACATAGAGGGAGCACAGCCGAGTTCAATATTGACTGAATGACCTTTTCCCATAAATACCATGCTCTGGTAACTGATGATAAGTCATGTGGCCAGCAGCACCTTCGGGTATTTATGAATTAAGAGCAGCACTAACTGCTCGCCCTCCTTTGCTCTTCTCTGTGATAAACCCCATGTGGTATCATGCTGTCCTTCCCTGCTCCCGTCACAGTTGCTCTTTATCTCCTGTCAAATATGAGCTGTTTTATAAGCAGCCATGGTCAGCATGGAACAAACTAGGAGATGTATGTAGAGATTAGAAGTCTAATTTAACCAGCCTTGGAAAACAGATGAGGCACGTCAGAAATGCACCTATCTTACCACAGCCACAGCTTCGGACGTCAGCATCTGCTCCGTCGACAGGGTTGTGAAGTAAGCCAAGTTTGTCAACACATAAACCAAAGTGACTACAGGTAGTGAGATGATGATAGCCAGAGGCAGGTTTCTAGGAAGAAAATATAAATTGTAATGAGCTCTGCAGTTCAGAGAAGAGAGTTGTCAATGCCAGGGAATGTTATAGAAGAAGGTTGCTGCTGCTGCAGCCCTTCTGGATTCACTTAAATTTGTCATGAGCCATTCTGCTTTTCTTTGGCTCCTCAGCAAATCCCGTTTCTCAGCCACACTCTGCTTCTCTAGAAGAAGAGAAGAAAATGCTCACATAGAAATAGCCTGGAGGCTGACAGATGCAGAGAGGACTGTGGCAGATGGCACTTCTTGTGTGGAAGGGCTCTGGCTGTCTGGGCAATCAGTAAACCAAGTTCACTGCAAAAGTAATTAAAAGCAAGTCCCCACGCCTCTTGCTAGTTGGTGAATTTAGCACATGCATGCTCTTCTGGACAGAGAAGAAGCATTTATACTGGTGGCTTTCTTGTGGGAGATGGAAAGGTCAGGGATTTAGTGGGCTGTTTTTAGGCTCTAACTCTGTGCAGCTGACTGGACTGATGAAACCTAAGGAAAACTAACTCAGACACAGCCTAAGTGGGTCTGCAAAGATGGGGTCGTGTGGATACAAATCTGCCTTTCCCAACAGTCTAACTTAATTCATGAACAGTAATTGAAAGAGGAAACCCTGCTTGATGCCACATAATTGTGGAGCTCAAAGCCACAGGAGGTGAGCATTAAATACCATGTCGGCATTCAGAAGGCAAGAAAATAATTGCAAACTGCAAAAACTTTCATAACTCTGTCAAGGAAAGAGCGTATCAAATCTCATGCTTCCCCGCAAGCACTAATCACTGCTAAGGTCAGCCAGGCTCTTGCACAACTGATCCTGGAGCCCATATTGAGAGAAGGCCGCACCTTCCCTACAAGCAAAAACAAATTGTCATCGATGTCCTGCTTTGGTGTGGCCAACTCTCATCTCACCAGGTCTCCTGCATAACTCTGAAAGGCACAGGCAGTGCAGAAAGCGGCCTAATGCTTGATGGAACAGAAAGAGCACACGGCAAATAGACATACGCTCAAATATTTCTGGGAGTTTACACAAGACTGTAATAAATCCATAAAGTGCCTCTTCCTTGCCTGTAATTCAGACAGGTGCCAGGCCAAGGAAATAAGACTTTCCAGTATCACTGATAACGTTAACAGTGCAGGAAGGCAATGTAAACAACAGCCCTCCTCATACAGATGTTGCTATTAACCCTCCCCCTATTCTAAGGAAGAACAATGCTGTTATCTGTCAAGTCTTTGGTAGTGATAACTGAAGATACTCTTCCCTTTCCCTAGGGGACTTTGGCTTCCGAGTTGATTAGCAACATCTATTAAACATGCAAGGCAGCCACAAGGGAGGGATGTCCCAAGATCTTTCCTCCTAGGCAAGTCATCACAGGACACACACGTACCTGTAAGGATTTATCATCTCTTCTGTGACAAAATTCAAGTAATTCCTGTAATTTAAAAAGGACAGGGGTTAATGCTGGTTATGTCACTCAATAAATTAAGCCCTTAATTTACCTGTGTGCAATGGGATTTTAGGAGGGGCAGAGAGACTGAATCCTGCTGCAAAACTTAGGGTGGCGGATCCATAGCTCAGGACCTATAGTACAAAACCTGCAAAAGCCTGAGCCCTGGATGTTGTTGGGGATCTAGCACACCATGCTGTCAGCCAGCTTCTTTACAACAGGAGGAGTGACTGCAGGCTAAGCAGCAGGCTCACTAGTGGCAGAACCATCCTTTGGGCAGTGATGGTGGCTGTTTTCACTGCAGCTTCCTTCAGTGTGCAAGCATTCGAAAGGACTGATCAAAAAAGCTCTCCAGAAGTTTGTTTGGTGGTGTGCGTGAGAGATGTGCACAACTACTAGTCACAGGCACAGAGCTGAAAGTCTCTACCAGCAAATTGCTTTGAACTTCACCAAACAGAAGTGACAGTGAGTTGATACAACCATGTCTAGATGAACCAGTGTAGGAACAGACTGGGATCCTGCCCCAAAAAGTGGTCCAGAGCTTGTGAAGGACTTTCTTCTGCATGGAGCTGTTAGCCACAGCAGCCTCTCTACTTTGGAACACCTAATGAATCTGTTAGTCTGTAACGCATCTCTCCCCTGTTAGACAAATTCCTCCTGGTGTTTTCTATTAATATCACCTCAGAGGTGCACCAAGAAGCCCATTACCTGCCTACTGGCATTCCTAAATCCTGTGATTGCTAGCAGTTCTTTCTGCTTCCTTGTCATGGTTGGAAACAGGGTGCGAAGTATGACTATTATAAACATTACTAAGCAAAACCAAAGCATCTGCATCACCACCCTCGTAGCAAGAAAGAGCTGGTCCTGGACCAGGCTCTTCCTGCAGACAAACACAAACTAGAGACAGAAGGAATGAACTACAATATTTGGCACTGAAAAAGTAAAGAAGGCTGCATCTTACCATCCTCCATAGGCAAAGAGACCACTGTACAAGGCCAACACGATGCTCCCCACATCGACTTTTGTGCCTTCAAAGGAATGTTCAGGAGTCAGGTTTGTCACATCGCCTGCAGAGAACAGAAACAAGAAAGGAACAATTCTAGAACCAGGCAAACTGAACTTTGCAGGGCTATGAAAGACAAGAGAGAAACCTCGAGGCAGAAGCTGCTCTGAGGACAATTATCATGCTGACGCATTGCTGGTTGCGTTAGAGAGCATGTGCACCTCTTTCTGTTGAGTTGCCTCCTCCAGTTTTATAGTGCTTGATTCCTCTGGAGTAGTGCATCAAATAATCAGGCTCAAACATACTTGTCTCAAGCCACTGGCCATTACAGAGTGCTCAGATTTTCTCACACTGCAATGTGCTGTTGCTGAGGTAATCTCCCAGGCACCTCCCTGTGAAGAAAACAGTCTGGGGTCCTTCTAGCTGGAAGATGCTAAGCAAAAAGATATTGTCACATTGTCTTCTCAACTGAAAGCTGCTTTTATTTGATAAAAAAACAGGATTTCCTCTAGTTACACCAGCAACCTGATAAAGCAGAGGGTTTATGGCAGTCTCTTTGATTCTGGGAAGTTAGCTTCTTTAGGGCTTGAATATCAAAAGTTCCTGTTATTTATCTACTTTTGAAACAGAAAGCCATAAATAGAGGGTTCAATTGAACATTTGGTAAGAACTCTCCCAGAGCAGCTAAAGGTTTATTTATTTTGCTCTGCTGCTGTTTTGTTCCCTGCCTTTTGATCTGGAGCCTACCTCTAGGCCCAGGACAGGGAAGCACCCTCCCCGGGTGAGAGCAGAGCTCCCCTTTGTGAGGAAGGAAGTGGAGCAAGGCAGGAGTCGGTACTGCAGGTTAGCAGCTAGCATCCCAGGAGCCCTGCTGCTGCCCATGTGATTCCTCTTATGGCACAGATCTTCACTAATCGCAAAAGCAACCTTATCACATGGCAGTCAGCAGTGCCTGCAGCTTAACCCTTCACCTCCCGAAACAACGTACCCAGGACTTGGCTCTGGGAGAAGAAAAGGAATACTAACAGTACAAGGGGTTTTTCCTCTGAACTGCCTCTCCTCCCATCTTGTGCTGGAAGATTTCACTCCCCCACCAAGCACCAGGTTTGCAGAGGCCTGGTAACAAATCTAGACACACAGACCTTTTCACTCCTAGCACTCGTGTTTCTATCGGTGGGGAAAGAGTGGGCTCAGAGGGCTTGCTGGGGAGGGAACGGCAGCAGCTGAACTGAGAGGAGACTAAAGAAATGCAGGTGGAGTGTAAAGGCGAAGTAACAAACCGGCCTTGAGTTGCGGTGCTTATCTCCCCACAAGGCAAAGTGGAGGAGGAATATCTGTATTTTCCAGGTAGTCCACAAAGGTGACACTAACACAGCATGCAAAATGCTCTCTGCTCACAGAGCTGCCCAGGAAAGCAGCCTCCCTCTGCCACCTTCTCTGCCCCCATTTGCTATCCTGTTTGCAGGGGGATGCTGTTGGTGTGAGTTGAAGAAGAGCTGATGCCACAGTAGCAGCACATAAACAGGGCAATCAGGTCTGGGAAACCCAGTCCCAGCTACATCCACCAGTTGCCTAGTTGCCCAGATCCCACTACAGATTGCAATTTTCCTGGTCTTAGGCTGCTTTGTCCCTGTCTCCCAACACCTTCTCATAGGAGGAAGGTCTCTTCTGAATTAATCTCAGAACGTGCTGGTTGTATTTAATGCCCCTTCTGCCGGGAAATCTCTTTAGCAAAATGCAGCAACCATTTTTAAAAACTGAGGTTAACACACATACAGGAGAGTATAATAGGGAAGCCAGCCCCTTCTTCTGGAAATGGGGAAGCTGAGACAGCAAACTGGTTGAAAGGTTACAAAACAGGGTCTAGCTGCCAATGCTTGAATGAAGTAAGGTACTGAAAGGGAAGAGCTGTGTGGAAACACAAAGCAAGTGATACAATGGTGTGAGTTTAACTGTCATTCCTGGCTATTAGGCTCAGTCACATAATCTTAATTTGGCATTAATGCCCTGGCTTGGCTCTGAACAATAAGGCTGAGCTGAAGGAGAGGGTGCCCAGTATCATGTTCTGCTTGATCCTCTAGTCTAAGCTTTCATTAGTTTATTTTCTGCCTTTCTCAAATAATTACCAGTCTAGTTCTTTCCAGATCTTTTCTTACGGGGAAAAAAGATACAGTTTTTGTTAACAGTAACTGTAATTAGCTGCTACTGGAACCACACGCAAAAGGACTAGGGGAGCACGTGTCTCCCTCTCTCTCTATGGGAGCGTCATTGAAGCAAAGGAAGAAAACCCAATGTCAGACTTGTGGGTGCACAGTGGGTGGAGGGGTGGCAGATGGATAGGTGGGCCACAGTTAATTATTCTCACACACCTTTTCCTTGCACTGCCACAGCACGCATCTAACACATCTCCTTGAAGCACCAGCACTGAAATGCAGCTACTGGCAGAGAAGTGGCAAGCAGCCAAGACAGGAGATGACTGGCTCTCCCAAACTGCTTTCAGGCTAGAGGTAAGTCTCACATGGACGCCTGCATGATCCACAATACATCTGCTTTCATTCCTCTCTACTTCTTTCTTTTGTCCCTCTGACCACGTCATGATTGCCAGTCCTCTAGCCAGGAAGGAAAGAGTTCTCCTTCTCAACTCTTGAGAAGCTGACACCTCATTGTCCTCTCCCTGCCTCACCTGGCAAGTGGCATAGCTCTCCAAAAACTAGCAGCAAGTTGCTAAACTTCATGTCTCTATTATCCCATGGTCACATGAGGATTGCAACATATCATAACATGATTAAACAACTAGAGGAGCTGAGATCTCTCTCTTCCCAGGGACAAGCTTGTCTTCTTGAATGTCCATGTGCTACCCCTTTGCCACAAGTTTTCTTCCTTTCACACCTCATTGCTTCCTGGTTGCATGACAGAATCTGGGCTCCTCAACAAGCACTATCTGAGGATTGCCTCTCAGCAGAGCAGTCATCCTCTCTTGCCATCACAGCAACAAGGCTCTGTCCTACCCTGCCAACCAGTGGATCACCAGAGAGAATAAGCTGTGCTCACCACTAATGTCTTTACAGACATAACTGGCATCATATTAGACATCCTGGGGGCAATAAAGCCAAACTCCAGCGACTGAGGATATGCCACATGTTGTCCCGACAAGGGCTAAGCTGTAAAACCAGTGGGTGAGCTCTGACTATATCTAACTTGTTTTGATCTTGCCAAGAGCCCCACACAGAGATAATCAGACAGAGATTCAAGCAGTTACTAGAAAAATTCTTGGAAATCCATCAAACTTATTGCCTCTGGTGCAGAAGACCTCAAGGTGCACGAGAGGCTGAGAAAGTGTACCAGGAGGCACTGCAACGTTTGCCTTGTTCTTACATCCTTCCAGAGGCTCATTATTGGCCACAGCTGGAGACCAGGAACACTAGACTAAATGTTCTTCCTCTAATATTTATTACTTACTTTATTTACTTATTAGGGCTTGCTGTTCCAAATGGAGAGGTATGAAATTCTGTTCCTGACACACACACTACTTCTTACTCTTTCAAGCCTGAGCTTACAATTCAAACCTCCAGACAGACTCTGGATCAAATGAACAGTTACAGACTTGCAGGTGAGACTGCCAAGCATGGCCTCTGCTGCTCCCACAGAGCAAGAGGCTCCCCCGCAAGCCTGTCCGGGCCCAGGGCTTGCTGCAGGCCAAGATGTGCTCCACTTGTGCTCCTCTCCATTCCTCCCCTGCTCATGCTCCCTGTTAGGAGCGGGGGCCGCCGCAGACAGTGGCAGCTGCTCTCTGGGCAATGCCCTGCCCATGCCTGGCACCCTGATGATCTGGAGCCTGGTTTGAGCTGGCTGTTCAGCTGCACTCTGCTCTACAATTAACCAAATTAAAGTAACAAGCTGTGACATAAACCCTATTTGCTGATCTTGCCAGCTGCCAAGACTCTGGTAATTGCTCCAGCAAGCAATGGGTCACCTGGGGCCTTTCTGCAGGAGGGACCTATTTCAGTCCATGCGCTGCATGTTCAGACCCTTTCTTTGAAAATGCTCATTTGCTCCCCAGTCATGTCCATTCCGGTTTTAATAGCACAGCAATCTTCTACTGCAGTAAGTGGTTAAACATAATTAAATTCTTTTAGCTTGCCTAAACACTGAGGAGAGGGAACACAGCCACCTAGAGAACTCAGCAAGAGAGGAAGAGGCCATTCAGTGTGTTTCACTCATGGACAAAACTGAGCCAAAGAGAAATACGTTGCATATATGAAAAACTCCAAAGAAGAAGATCCCCTCAGCTGTCGAGACATTTCCTGAGAAAAGTAATGGGAGTTCAGCTGACTGAGTCATAAAACTGGACAGTGAGAAAAACAGGGGCCAGGGTTTGGGCAGCATTTCTACAACAACTCGTAGCCCCCCCAAGAAACATCCCCTTGGTAGCCACTAATGGTTGCTCCCGTCCAGCTGCTACTATTAGCCTAATCACTGTGCTACTGCCATGTGCCCAGCTTTGCACTATGCAGGCTTGAACAGCAGCTCTTAAACTTGGTTCCCTAGCAGACGAGTTTATGAGTCTCTGCTCATGATCTGATAGCCACCACCAGAAACCTTGGCCCAGCAGAAAGAGCATCCAACAAGGAGCCACAGCTCCTGGGTTACGCTCCTGATTCTCACTACTAGCTGTTGACAAGTTATGAGATTTCCCTGCCTTTCAACTATTTCCTCCTGTTTTATGGAAAAATGCCTCTTTCCTCTCCATGCTGGGAAGCTTTGTAGATACCATTCACAAAGAGCTATTATCTCTGCTGCAGGCTGAAGCCAAGGGTCTGGGTTGCCAGATTCACGCCCCCACAAATGCATTATTACCTCTATTCCAGAGCTCAAAGCATCCAAGGAGCCCAGAGGCTGGGAAAGTCAGCTCCCATTGAAGCCACCCCTCTTCTTCCTGCTCATAAGCTAACAGGAGCGAGAGAAAACACTCACCACTCACCTTCCTAATGTGGCATCTGACTTTGATCTCAGTAGGAATATGGCCACATCCGCTAGCTTCAGACAAAAATCTTCCTGAGAAATTGCTGAAAGCCAGGAAGCTCAAGGAATCATGCTTCGCAACTCCTCCTTTTGCTGTAGTCCACCAGAGCTCTCGGGACAAAATACTTGGGACAAACAGCATTTTGTGACCTTTTCCACCTCTCTCTGCATCCTGCTATCACCAAAAAATCTTAACTTCCCACCTAGGCAAACACTTCCCCATTTTCACCAACTCTGTGCCTGCCAGCATAGCATTTGCTGATAAAAAAAATACAGAAGCAGTCACAGAAGTCCTGGCGTGAGCCATGGAGCGAGGCCGCTCTGTGGGCGGCCAGGTGCACAGCCCAGAGCACGCCGTGCCCTGTCCCGGAGCCACGACACGCAGGGCAGTGCAGGGACCCAGGATGAACAGAGTCACTTTGATCCTTAGCACAGGAAGGAAAGGCCGTTTCCTCCATGCCTCCTGTCTGTTCTTATTAGGGCAGATTAACAGCAAGGTGCTAACCCTAAACAAACCACCCAGCGGGTTTTCTGCCACTTCCCGTAAGTTTGATTTATCTTGGCTTCTCTGCACATGTTCAGTCCATGTTCTGATCGAGAATGATGAACAAAAAAAGACCAGTCTTTAGAGAGAGTGAACACAGGCTGACCAGCAGCGATCAGCTGGACTTGTAACAGAGCCACAAACATTTGGAGAAGGCAGAGACATCTGCCTGTCACCCGAACTGCTATCGAAGAGCATTAGTTTTAGTCCCATTCCAGCTGGAACTTGTGGAAAAGAATCCATATACAATGCAAGCACAAGCACACAAATACACACACAGAGCTACCAACAGCACTGAGGCACCCTTGGCATGAACCACTGCTTCTGCTGCAGAGACAGAGAGAGGAGGCATAGAGAGAGATGCAAAGAACCAAAGAGCAAATACCGAAGCAGGAGCTGCACTCTGGTTAAACGTGTCTGCATCTCTGACTCAGCTGCATTTGGGAAAATGAGAAGCCAACCCAGAGCCTCTCCTGCCACCTGCCTTAGAACACACTCAACTCACAGCAGTAGTGATCAGGGATCGCTGTGACCCCTCCAAGATGCCCTCTTCAGTCTCAGATGCAAGACACCTACTTTGATCCAGCTAAGATTTGGCATTTCAATTCAGGATACCAAAGCAAACAGCGTGCTGCATCCACATCTCCTCAGATGATGCAGCTTTTCAGATGGCAAAGCACATTTCCACCCTGAAGAGTTAATATAGCCACTAACCTTCACAAACAATATAGCTCATGTCAGCATTAAAGGCGTCACAGGCACCCTTCCAGAGTGTACATACGTAGCCATTCAAACTCACAGTGATCGTGGCAAGAAGTGCAGGTCACTAACTGCTTCTGTATTATGATATTTGGTTGTTATTAAATGCATTTTATTTGGTTTTGGACAGGCAATTTCACACATGTAAAATCCAAAAGCCCCAGCAGGCTGAACTCTATTCTTGAATCTGTAATTGCCAAAACATTTCTGGGCAGAATGGGCAAGAAAAACATTGGCTGAGCAAAAATGAACCCCTGTTCACTTCCAATCAGAACATGCAACCCACATAGCACACTAACCTGCCATGCCCACCTACCCTCAGCAATTGCGTTCATCTTTGGCCGGAGATGAAATCAATGGTTAGAGAGCAACAAGCCCATAAAACATAATTGCTTTGCATCAACCCTCCAGCATAAGATGCCTGATTAATCTACAGCATGCTTGATGTGATTTAGAGGTGCAGAATGCTGGCCACTTTCCCAGCTTCCTTGTTCTCTCTCTCCTTCAGCACAGCCCTCCACTTTTCATCTGCACCGTTAACCAGAGGGTGAGTAGGGTAAATGCAGCAGCTTTCCTTCAAAGCTTAGTGCTGGTAAAAGACTTTATAGAGGAATTTCTGGATGCCAATGTAACAAGGAACAGTATGGGCAGCTGCAGGGTACACATTTCCTACAATCTTTTTTTGCATGAGCCTTGGCCCCAACTTGCAGGGACACACTGAAAAGCTTGAGGGCTGTTTACTATTCATAGGCCTTGCCTCATCTCTGCCAAAGAGGATCTACAGCGAGAGTTAGTCATGAGTTAGCTGGTGAAGGGTAGTTTGGTCTCCGAACTCATTCCAGATGTCTCCAGCTGTGCCATTAGCAGACTCCCACATCCCAGGTTGTGTCCTAGAACCAGTCCCCAAAGGGACATGGTCCTTCCTGGCACAGCCACGGGTACAGCAGCTTCCCCATTGCATGTGACATGCACAAAGGCATCACTGACTGCTCCATCTCTCCTTATTTTTACAGAGCAGGTCATACCTGACGTGTCACGAAATGGCAAAAACCACTTTAAATCCCCCTAAACATTGAGCTGATGAGCACGTTTGTTCTCCGGTTTACCCTACGGACACAGGAGATTATGAGAGCAGGTCAAAGGGAAGCCTGCAGCAGGTTCCTGCAGCTGCGCTAGCTGCTTATTCCCCTCCGAATGCTGGGCACGATTAAGCGCAGGTTCAAACACAAGTGAAGGCAGACAGTGACAACACTTGCTCTCTGCTGGCATCTGTGTGCAGTTGTGCTTTGAAACCAAGAGCCTGATTTTAAATACCAGCCATGAATTTCAATGAATTTAACATTTTCCTGTCATTTCAGCAGGGCCCCTCCAGAGCAAACCTGCCCACTACACTCTTAGGACTATATTCACTCCTTTGCTCTTTGCAGAGTTTTCCACTCAGCCGCTAGGTCTCATCGCAGATTTGGCTCTAGGGGTTTTTCTAGTCCATTCGACTGATGCTGCTAGTAGCAGCAGAGAGGAGAATCTGGGAGGAAAGGAAGAACAAATAAACTTTTCCTTCCTCAAATGTTCTTAATGGCAGGATTTGTCATAAAAAAAAAGTGGGAAAATAAGTTTGGCTAGAGAATTACCAAAATAACCCTCGCTCAGAGAAACAGATCAAAAGGCTATTTGCTAGCAAAAGGCAAAAATATTCAATAAATGAAGGTTATACACATATGCGCAGGCACATACACATAGCCAAGGTGTTGCCTCATACCCGGAATACTTGGACGGTGTTTTTATTAGGCTTCATAGACATGCTATGCGCACCTTAATATCTGAAGGTTTAGATCTTAAAATTCTGCATTTTTAGACAACACCCCACATTAAATTTAGAATTTGCCAGCCACGAGTACACTTCTAAATACCCTTTTACAAAGGGGAAACAATATGGGGGAGAGGGGGGGGAAGGAGGGAGGATGAGAGAAATGTGCCACTGCTGCATTATGTAGTACACATCTATTTAAAGGAAAAACTTTCACGAAAAACAAGATTCCCTGCCTAGACTAAACTCTCCACGGCACACGTCTGGAGTTAAAGCTTCCTCCTCCTTTGTCCTCAGTTCACCTCGCACTCGTTCAGCAGATGCAGCTCTCTGCTGGTTGCTGATAAGCACAATGAAGGGAGCTAAAGAGAGAGCAACGCTGACTGTTACCATCCTAGCAGGCGCTTGAGGCACCACAGACGAGAGATTTAAGATCAGAAATCAGGCATTAAGGGAGAGAAGGGAAGATAACTTCAATAAAAATAATTCAATAAAATGAGTGTTAAATTCTATTTCCCTAAGTCCCTGCCGCGCAAATGTTTTACAAAGAACTTGGCTGAGGAATCACAGCGAGGTCTGTAGTGCACCTCTGCAGCCCTCCACTGACCGACAGCAGCCAGAACTGGCACCTCACTGTTTGTATCGCCAAGGTTAGATAAATGTTGAAGAAACCATACAGCATCAACAACAAAAAAGCTGGAATGCTGGAATATTCTTTTGATTAAAAGATGTTTTTAAAACAGTTGTTGACCTCAAAACTTTCACCGAATTTCCCCCCATGTAAAAAGTATCACCATGTTCTTAAAGACCAGCATTTTTTTTAAATCATTTCATTCCTAGCTTACTTTTTAAGGCATTGTGCCAGTGATTTGGGTATGAACACAATAGCCATGGAGCTAACCACAGACCTCTCAGCTCAGGTCCTCTGAAAAGCTGGAGTTGGTGGAGAACCGCCCTTAGATCTGCATGATGCTCAGTCCAAGCTGGCTGCATGACCTGTCCCAGACATGCTGACTTCCAGCCAGCTGCGTTAATCACTGTGTGTTACTGTTGGCCAGTCCACTAGGTAATAACATGGCCAAAAAATACCTAGAGATGGCTGGAAAAGAAGGCAGTTTCTAAGAGCTGATAGAGCAGTAGAACCAAAGAGCAGTCTAGTTTTCAGTAAGTGGAGCGAAAACATGCTGATCCCATCTATGCTAGAAGTTACCTGCAGAATTTCAGTATTACGGACTTGTCCGTCATACAGTGGGGGGTAAAACTGTATGGATTTACGCATTAATATACTAAGTCCAGGACACTGAACTTTTACAGCATCTCTTACAACAGCACAACTCTAGCCACATGAAGGTTTTTAAACTGTAACTTTTCTATTAGTGAAACAATTGTACCCAAGTGGAACAGATAAACTGGGTCAATTTTCAAGTAGCTGAAAGGCTGTCTAAGTAGAAAAGCAAATTCTACCCTCCTTCTGAAGCTGCATGAGAAAAGTGATGTGAAACAGCTGTCCACAGAAAGATCACAAGGAAATGCTGTTTGCTGTGTGGTAGTATTGCCACATATTTCTCTGTCTTAAGATGTTACTGTTTTTCTGAAAAATAATAAAAATGCTCAGTATGCAGAATAAAAAGAAGAAAAGCTGAAGGGGTGGAGGTCAACACAGAGAAAGGACATAATTCTGCAAAGTCTCAGAAGTTTCCTCATTTGAGCAAGAAACTGTGGTATTGCTCCTCTACTCTGTTTATGGATACTGTAAATATAAACCAGCAATGGGGAGTAACCACTAAAGTTAACCAGCACTGTTCAGACACTGTCCAGAGCGTCATGGGAACACACAACCCCTTCGCCTCCGAAATTTCAGTATCAGCCAAATCGCCACAGAAGCGTTATCAGCCTGGTGTGTATTTTCCTCCAGCAATAGTTGCCAGCTAAGGACCGAACTTACTGAGCTGGTAGCGCTTGGCGTTCTCTTGGTCCGAAGAGCTCTATGACTGGTGTAAAAGAAAACAAGGACGCACAGAAGAGCACGACACGCTGTGGCTGCGGGACTCAGGATCATCCACGTACTCTGAGGTTAAACAGGCTTTTGGAAAAGTTACCCACTTTAAAAGACTAGGCCTATAGTATTTTGCCTGGCAGATGTCCAACAACCGTGTACTGCACTAACACCGCCGTGCAACCTGAGAGAGTCACAGGAACGAAGGCTTCCAAGCGCACCTCGTCTGCCACCCCGCTCCAAGGCGGGTTCGACTGTACTTAAATCATTCCTAAGAGACGTTGATCTAATCTGTTCTCAGAAACCTCCAACGAGAGTTTCACAACTTCCCTGGACAATTTATTCAAGCCCTGTTTTACAGTTAAAAGCGTTTTTTTAATGGCTACTGTGAATCTCCTGTGCCTCTGAACTAGCACCCATTACTTCTTGTGCCATGAGCATGGAGAACAGGACAGTTCTTTCCTCTTTGCAGTATGCTTTAAGTGATGTTGGTTTGCTTCCCCAGAAGAAAAAAAAAAAAAAAAAGGTATGTATCCCTGCTACAGTGGGACATCGAGTTACTTGGCATGATTTAAAGAAAAGTTCACAAATTTGCAAAAGACCTGTGGAGATGTGGAAGCTAAGGAAGCGCATATGAAAGGAGCTTGCAAGTTCTTAAAGACTTACCAGAAAGCTTGCAACTTCCATAAGGCGATTAATAAAAATCTGTGTTAGAGCATGAGCAGAATTCTAGCCAGCCTGTTGTTAAATACAAACTCAGACAAGCAGTGTGCGACTTGGGACAACTTCTAAATGTGGGCTGCACGAAAGCATCCTCTGTAAATCCTTAGGCTCCCACTCTGAGCCAGCTTCCTTTATGCTGGGTGTTGCATGCACACAGGGGAAGAGGTCTCTACCCTCAGCTGTTATGGTCTGTTGCTTTTCATCTTGTTACTTTTCACTTTGAAGCAGCCAGGTAGTTTAGCAAGATAGTGAAAAAACGAGCTATACTGTAAAATACACTGAGCTATACAGCAAGATGCATACAAGTCACTGTAGCTCATCTGTGACCTTTTGAGACCTACCAAAAACTGTAAACTGCAGCAAGTTTCACAGTGCCTCCACCCAAAAGATGTTCACAGAGGGAAACAGCTGCAAGTACACTATGGCACTGGTAGAGACCAACTTTTCTGTCAGAGAATAAGTGGTGCAAACCATCTGCTCAGCCCTGGCCTGTCATCACGTACGGCTGTGCACTTCACAGGCAACGTTACAGGTCAGCCGAGGGCACGAGAGAGTGGCATCCAGGACATCTTTGCTAGAGGGACCTGCACAAAAGACTCCATTCATATGTTGGCAGAAATACTGCTGGCTGCCAAGAGACTACACATTGTGATATGGGGAAGACAGAAAGGCAGAAGATGACAAGTCTCCAGGAGATAAAAGGCTGCTGAGACAAAAGAGTATAGTATTTTTTGAGAGGAGGAGACAGAGGGGTGGTTTCCACACACTGAAATCTATTGGTTACAGATAAGAGTCAATGGACTGAACCAGTGTTTCTACCTGACAGACCAGGGCAGAAAGTGATTCACCCTCAACAAAAGAGCCAAAGAAAAGTACAGTGAGAGGAAAGGTGAATCTGAAGATGTAAACAAAAAAGGATTGTAAATAAAGATTTCATGCAGTTTAAGTTAATTATTATATTTCAGACATTTACTACTAAAATGATAAAAATTAACAAAGATTAACAAATCAACAAAGATTAATTCTTTCCTTATCCTAGTTCTTCTAAGAGCAAAAAAAAAAAAAAAAAAAAAAAAAAAAAAGTTCAACTAAGCAGTCTGGGGAGGTGTATTTTATGGTAAGCCTTGAACAATGTTCCTGTATAGTGTAGGCACTGAGCTGGAAGAAAATAAAGCCTCTGATAAAGCAAGAAATTCTGCAAAGACAGCAGTAGCTCTCAAAGCTCGGGAAGGAATTAAAAAGACCCATGAACACACACACACACATACTCACACATCTGCCAGTACAGAGATGGGAGGAACTATCTATAGACTTTTATCCACATTTAACAAGCAGGCCCTGTACTGTTGCCTGAGAAAAGTTTGTTTCCACAAAACTCACACAAAAAAAAGCAGACAGCAAAGCTTATCTGTGCAGATTAGTCAGTCAGCTGGGTTTGGAACAAAATTATCTCCCTAAGTATGAGAGTATTTTAAGCGAGCGTGAAGAAAACAAGCAAAACAATCCAGAAGATTTGCTTTTATCTTCCGATTTTTATCTACTCTTTTGGATTTCAGTTTGGAGATATCAGTGCCCGTTTCAGCCGTGAGTCTTAATATCATGATATCACTACTCATCTTGTGGTGAGAGCACAGGTTTCTGTAGCTTTGCCAGACCCAGGAGTTTCAGCCTTTCCCTGGCAGGACCTTTTCTTGTGTGAGCCTATGGACTAGATGAGAATATTTCATACCTGAAGTAGGAAGGGGGAAAACGTGCAGGCATAGTCTGTGAAAGAATGAATGTTAAGGGGTGGAGGGGCAGGGGGATTTTGCTGATGCAGATAGTTCTCTGCTAGCAAATTGGCCGTGATCAGCAGCCAGATGCAGAAAGGACTTCTGAGGGCCACAGCACCAAAATTTTCAATTAGCGTTGACTCTGCAGCCTTGCAGGCTAGAAGTGAGAGACCACACAACAACTGAATGAAACAGAAAAGAGTTTGGGTGGTACAAGCTGCATCCCAGTAGCATGAAATCCAGCATAACTTCAATGAGGTATATACAAAATGTGGTACTTCAAACAAACACATGCCCTCTCCTCTTCACAAAGTATGTGCTGAGAATATCACCCAAGCATACAACAGAACAAAAGACGCTTGGAACACGTTTTTACTAGCTTTGAAATGCTTGGGTTAGGACTTCAGGGTTTTATCCCTAATTCCCTCATCCCACTCTAACTGCATACCAGCTTCAACAGAAAAAGGAATCGTACTCACCCTTTGCAAGCTGAACGAAGCCAAGAATGATGATCAGTGCCAGCGCCAGCAGTTTTGCTGCAGCAAAGGCATCCTGAACACGAGTAGCAGCTTTCACACTGTAACAGTTCACTGCTGTGAGTAGCACTGAAAGAAGCGGACAAGAAAAGTCACATCAGTTTTCAATGAAATCTTTAAAATGCAAAACAAATTGTGACAACTGTCATTTGCTTTTTGCTAAAATTTAAACAAAGCATCTCTTTAAAAAATGTCACGAAGTTAACAGTTGCAACCTTATGCAGCAGTTTTAGGAGCTCCCTTCTAATGATTTGGCAGATAAGTCTGAGACCATTCAATACTGCATTAGCCATAACTGGCCTCCAACCATGGAGAAATGCATACCGACTGTTTTCACCTTGTAGATCAGAACCCTCTGTTTCTGTTCAAAGATTTGTTGTATTTGGGGTAACAAATTAAGTTTTGAGCTGTGCTGTCCAGGAATTAAAACATACACATTTCAAAAGCAATGCTCTGCAGCTAGACAGTATGCTATTCTGTCTTCTGTTTTTACAGCAGGTGGTTCGAATGGTGCATACACGCTTTGGGACAAGGAATTGCCCCTTTGCATGGAGAAAGTTTCTGAGGGCATAAAAATAAAAGCAATTACTGCAACTATTGGCATAGAAGTACTCAGCTGCATCCCCTGCTAAGTCAGTGCAATTAAGGCTGCTGTCAGGGCAGATTAAGTGAAAACACCATAGAAATGTCAGGACAACTTCCAGAACTAATATATTGCTATTTGTATAACAATAGCACCTGAGAGGCTATCAAGGCCACATTGTGCTGCTTGCTGCATAAACAAAGGAAAAGATAGCCTTGTCCTGACTTACCAGTACGCTACGAGACAAATAAAGCCCGCAGGTCACAGCAGAGACGGGAAGAGAACCCGGATCTAATGAAATTCTCATCCTGTGCTTGACCCCCTTGATCAGTGGTGCCAGGAGAAGTCATGCAGACTTCCACAGATGAACACGGGCCACACTGCAGCCTTCCCGTGGCCAGGGGACGGGACAGCCGCACAGAGCGGGCCGGCCGAATGGCTCAGCTCTGCTGCGGCTGGCCCGCAGCCCGCACGTTGATTTGCGCTTCAGCTTGTGCTTGACCACACTGCCTCCACGCGCAGGTACGCAGCATTTTGCCTCCATGAAATCTCCCATTACCAGGTTGCTCTGCGATTAATGCAATTAATGAAACCTCATTTCCTACCGCTTTTTGCCCTACGTCCCCACAACCCTCCTCCGCAGCAGCAGCTCCCCACACTATTTGGCATGGTGCTCCCACCAGGCAACAAACAGCATTAACAAGGGCTTGTCTAAACCCACAAAGCTGCTGACCGTGTGGTGAGCTGTCCTCAAACGCAGATCTTCACCTGCAATAATGTAGGTTTCCCTTACACCCAGTGCTACTCACAAAACTCTTAAAAAAGTAATCCCTTTGGGGACTTGTGCTCTTCTTTCAAATCTGGTTCAAAACCAAGTCCAAAAGCCGAGTAAGGAGAGCGCATGTCAGAGAGATGGCCGAATGTCACACACCGAGCGAAGGTGCCCCACGGCTGCACTCGTTGCCTTCTTCCTCCTCTCCCCCAGGCTAAGCCACCCTTCGTTCTTGCGCTTTGCCAGCGCAGCAGCTGGCAACGCTGGCTGCCCATCACCGGCCCCCGGAGCCAGCCAGTCACTGAGCAGCCCGGGGAGGAGTGGACCTCAAACTTTTTCTCTTTAGGCTTTTCCCTGTGGGCTCTGATCCTTTCTCACTCAGGTTGCAGCTTGTATTTTTACTCTGCAGGAGCTGGGCAAGTTTTTCTAAACCTGGCAGAGGACAGAGCTAGGCAATCAGGGCTGCTCCATGCTCTGGGATACATTAGAACAAAATCCAGTTGCTGCATTCCTGCGTGTGCTTGTCACCTGTTTCCTTTTCACGCTGGCCTCTGTACTTGTCGCAAAGACTTACTCCCACATCCTGTTGCTCGTCTTTGCAGGACCCTGCTGATGCCATGAGAGCCAAACGCTGCTCCGCAGAACTTTGGCTTGGACCCAAATCACCCTCTGCCTTCCACCTTAGGGTTAGGGTGTGTGGGGGCCAACTGTGTCTATATTGGCCTCCCTTAGCAGCAAAGTTAGAAAGGGCCAAAGGCAGCAGGGTCCTATGAAGCAAGATTACCTCCTAACTACAGACCCATGCCCAACTCACTGTACAGTCGATTGAAGGTACCTGTGCACGCGAAGGATATAGACAGCAGCATCATGCACTCATGAGCCCACCTCCAGTCCGAGGCGGCTGTAGGTGAGCAGGCTGCAGCGTCTGCCGCAGCTTTCTACACCTCAGCTGAGTCGAGCAGCCACACAGGTTCCGGACTGGACCTGCTCACACCGAATTAGCTCCAAGCAAAGGTACTTTCCAGTATTCTCACACCCTGCCTAGAGCAGCAAGGACAAACGTGGAACCAGCACAATAAACTGCAAATTGATAAATAAAACCACGGGAGAAGGAAGAATGAATATTTTGATATTTAAGGAGATCTTATGGGTTCATTCCAGCCCTGAGTCCTGTCTTGCCCTTGAGAAAGCAATTGCATTCACTAAAAACTTCAAGAAAACATAGCTTAGCCCACGCTAGAGCTGGGAATAGCTTTCCTGGAACACGCGAACATGGACATGCTCGGATGCACTCACGGACTGACTCTCTAGGGGTGCCAGTATCTGGGTCTGACAGCAACAGTTACACTTAAAGTTACTGCTTGAGTGAGCAGCACGGAGCGACGGGACTTCCTGGTGACTCAGAGCACATGCAGGCAAGAAGGGATACGAATTGCATCATTCATTCACACGCACAGTCTGCTATAGCCACAGCACAGCAGCAATATGCACGTGGCCGAGAAGATTAAAGTGTCTGTGTAGCGCTCCGCTAAGGGCTGCGGAGAAAGCTTGCAGGGGATCTTCGGGCAGCGAAGAGCAAAGCCAGTCCCAGTGCAGCAGACTGCCTGCCTCCAAACACGGTGCTCGTCACTGCCTGCTTTCGGGATCGTTGGCTTTTCTTTCTCTGGAAAACGTCTAGGATCTGGGGTCATTTGAATACAAGAGAGTTTAAAGTTTGGAGAAAAGAAAGAGTTGCAAACCTTCACAAGGAAAAGTATGTGATCCAAGAGCACCTACAGAAATGAAAAATAGAAGTTTTTTTAAAAAAATCCCCAATCCACTGTTTCCAGTAACACATGCTTCAAGCCCATTTGGCACTTTTGAGAAGTCCTGAGCATTCGCAGTTGGTAAGACTGAACTGACCCAGAGCACTCCTAACCGGGAAGGGTACGCAGCTCCGGCAGTCGCGAGCTCTCGCGCCCGGCAGAGCCTGTGCTACACTTTGGTAGACCTGCTTCAGCACGGAGGAAAGCGAACGATGAGGAGCAGCCCTCACCCTAGCGAGCTGACAAACCTGTTACGCCGCCTTCCCCAAATTTAACCCCTCCACCGAACGCTGTTCAAGGGAGATATGCCACCTTTCGCCGAAAAGATACCCCACGCCCTGACTTGGAGGCCCTTCAGGACCTCAGAGCCGATCAGCGCTATCGCCAGCTCGCAGAGTCACAGCTAGGAGAGGCGCTCTGCCGCCCTGCAGCGCGAGAGCACCAAGGATCTGCCTCCAACCAATACGCCAAGAGACGTTCCGCAGACGCACGGGGAGGAGAAATTATTAAAATAGTTAGCAAGGTCGCCTTACAGTACGTCTACACTACCGGGGAGGAGAGGGGAAGAGAAGGAAACGTGTCTGAACTCTCACTAAGCACGTCTTACAGCTCATCTATTAAAAACACCTCTGGTGAATACTAACAGGGAGGAGGCAGAGGGAATAGAGGATCCAGGATTCACTTCGACCAGCAATTATGCTAAAAATAAAACTCTCCCTGTTTACAGAGGGATATTTAAAGGATGAGCTAACACATCTAAAAGCACACTTTTCCCGTTAATGAAGACGGGCCTTAGAGGTGTACCATTTGCATTCTCTTCCCCATTTAGGCAGTCTGTTTCTGTGACAATAGCTTGTTCTGCCTCCACATTAAATACTGAGTTATTTAGGGTCATTTTTCATGTTCCGGTTCTGGTAAGAAGTCTGCTGGTTGGACTGCAGAGACAGCAACGGTGTACATAAAAGGCAAAAGCTTCTACACAGCCTAAAACTGAAGAGCAATAGAAGCTCCTGTACTCAACGCTTTAAAAATATAGCAGTGCCAGATAAACAAGCTTTGTCAAAATAACAAAACCCTTAGGGTCAAAGCCTCTGAATAGGGCTGAGCTCTTCTTCCATGCCACTTGTGATTCGAGTCCTTCAAGTCACCACTTCTGTGCTTTGCCCTCCCCACCATGTAATAATATTTGTCCTTCCTAAAGGACGGTGAAGTTACTACATTTAAATCCTTTGAACATAGGAAGGGCTAAGGAAAACAGTCTTGCCAAACAGAAAGAATCCTACAGACACTGAGATAAAAAGACAGACCAACTACTATTTTTTCAAGTAAAACTCCAAGACAAATTCCAGCAGTTGTTCAACTTCTCAGGAGACCACAGAAATAGGGTTTCTTAAAGTATGAAGTTTTATTCCTTTGATCTGAGATGCAATCCATGTGAAGCAGAGCCGAGAGACTCCTGGCATCATCGCATTCACCTCAAACGAACCGCTTCACATAAGCAAAGGGGGAAAGCTTCACAGTCTCAGCTCTAATATAAATCAGGGATGACTCAGTGCACGGGAAGATCAGACTGTGCCGCCCCGCTTTCTATACCACCTTTCCTAAAGCTGCGGCTGCTGGCCATCGTCAGAAACCAGATACGCAGTGAGGCAGACCTCTAACGTGACCCATCGCGGCTGTTCTGCCTCAGGAGTGATTCTAGGAAAAGGAATTCTAGCACAACCGGAGCAACGCCGTCTGACCCGTCAGCTCCTCTCCACAGGCTTTAGATAACTGGGGTAACAGGAGCCACAAAGTTGTAGAGATCTCAAATGCAAAAGACATTGCTTAATGCTAATTCTCCCCACCATTTCTGGCAGAAGCAGGAAAGATGCTCACTGGTATTACACTGCCGTCAAGAGAGCAGGCTCACAAGGCACCAGGCACTCCTCCATCTCTTCTGGAGACTGCTTGTGTGAAATAGCCTGCCTGAACATGAGCTTCGGCCCAAGGCACTCAAGCCACCCCTAAGAGCAGAAGGTAACCTCACCTGATAGCCAGAGGCTTTCAAAGAGAAGTTTGTCCTTGTGAAGCCAGCAGCAGGTCTCGCTTCAACTATTCACTCTGTCCCAGAGGTTCCAGCTGGCTTCAGGCAAGTCACTTAATCTGCTCTGTCGGCACTCACCTGTACAGTAGGGCAATTTCCCCATTACATAGGTATGAACAAAGGATAAATTGACTAATAAAATATAGGACTCTGAACCTTTCCCCCTCAAAGCTCCCAAATTATGTGCATATTCCTTCGAGCTGCCTGATCTCAAGTTCCAAGATCCCAAACGTGACTGCTAGATAACAGTCAGAATAATCCCTTCAAAGCAGGCATAGAACTAGACCCTGACAATCTCCACAAAAAATAAGCCCAGGACGAACAAACCGTGCGTAATAACAGTTCCTGCGTCTGCAATGCAAAGGATGCAGTAAAGCTGCCCTGTGGGCATGTGGTTCTGCCCAAAGCAAACAGTATATGAAAGGAGCCCTAATACAGGTAAACCAGGGCTTGGCATTTATGATGCAACGGTCTTGGCAATCACCCTTTAAAAAAGGCAGGGCTGTAGCTTGCTGGAGGTAATGGAAGGTGGCCAGGGATCAGAGATGGAGTAAAGGCAGTGCTCAGAGAGGTTCTTTATAAAATAAAATAAAATAAAATAAAAGCAAACAAGTAGCCAGTCCACAGCTGTGTTCAGTCAGCCCCATTCACAGGGAAAAAAGGAACAGATTCAATTCCAGCAGCACGCATAACCTGCTGATGGGGAGATGGGAGTTTGCTCAATACCTGCCCAAGATCTTCAGCAGCCTCCCATGCAAAATGTTTCTGAAACGGGTGCAGTAATTCTCAAGGTATGGCCACTGCTGCCTTCATGCTGTGCATGAAGTTACACACTTCCCTGGGGAGCCTTGTACAATTTCTCTTTTGTCCTCTGCATCACCTCCTGCAGTGCTTCCTATATAATCCTATATCCACCTATATAATGAGGATAAATGTGTGTATGTAGCTTGCTTTGAATAAGTAAACTCAATTAACTTATTGCAGGTTACTCAAGGATTTCTACTCCTGACGTTACAAGACCAGAATGAAAATGCCTATAGGGCAGGGAACTCGTGGAATACGTCGTCCTGGGAAAGGAAGGAGGAGAATAATGGGAAACTTTCTACTCCCACTTCTGCACAAGGAAAATGGAGATTGTAACACTGTCTGCACACAGGGGATGAATCCAGCAATGATTCTGGTTTGTAACTTGCACACTTGCAAAGCAGTTAGTCCTTACTACCATAACCTGATACCTCCATTTACCACTGTCACAGGATGATGTTGCTTTTCTCCTCACAGCTAATCACATAATAGTTCCCAGCTCCTTTCTATTGTTGCACTCTATAGCAAAGGCTGCTCCTGCCACTCTCCATGAAGTGCTGGTGGTGGCCAAGGACAGGTTTCTCTACTAGTAAAAATGGTGCAACCAGGTTTCTAACAGAGGTAAGATGAGCTGAGCCCATGGCAGCAAGAAACAAACCACGGGCATGACAGCAGCACATAGCACAGAGACAAAACGGTCTGTATGCTCTAAAGAGAACACACTGCCTGGAGAAAACTGCTGTCTAAGCCAGGAAGAGGTATGTTGAAAGTAAGAGTTATTCCACGTGGCACTAACGAGGAAGTATACTATGTACTATACTACGTACAGCAGTTTAAACCACAGGGGAATCAAAGCCTTAACTATTTACAAAGGCAAAAAAATACATATTCAAGTTGCTGGGGTGTCACACTGCCTCCCAGTGTCACACTGCCTCAGGTGTCTATTTTTAGTAGTACTATCTGAAATGAGACATATATACAGGGACATACATACAGGGACGTGCACAGAAAATCATCAGGGTAGCTCCAACATGACAAGTACTATCTGACTGAGAAGCTGTGCACTGCAATGTAGTAAAGAGGAAGCCAGAAAGTGAAACCTCTGCAGTTATTTCTTCAAAGGGCAAGTCTCCGGAGAATCCTAACGTGGAAACCAGAATAGCTTCTGCAGCCAGCCAGTAGGAAGGAAGCACCTTGTGGCAGATGAGACCACTGGAAAGGAGTAATGTGTCTGTCACCATTAAAAATTACAATAATGCCAGCAAAAATACCTGGCAGCAGTTTACACCTTCCTTCTTATTTTTCTTCCCAAAACAGCAGTGCTGAGATACTAGGGGACAGATCCATCAACAGCAGGCAGGTGGAAGGAGAAGGCAAAGGCTGTTCTGCAGCTGCAGTTTGAGTGGATGGATCCTTTCCAGAACGATTCTCTAACCCCTGACAGAGACCACAAACTCTGGGTGTCTCTAGTTAAGGGGTAGCTTCGGCCAAAAAAGGAAATACCGGGGAGAATGGGGGGGGATCAAAGGGGGGTTATACTGGGCTGTACTCGACCGCTTTTAAGTATTAAAGTAATGAAAAATAAGGAAAAGTGGTACCTATATACCGGAGAGAGAAAGAAGAGGGTTAACAGCGGGAAATGGGTGACAACGACCGTCTCCAAACCAGATGGGAAGGAATGGGAGAACAACCACCAGCCTGGGAAAAAGAATGCTTCTCATTTCAATTCACGCTGCACAGCGCCAGTAAGAGCAGAGCTGCAAAGCTCACTGCTGTCACAGCTCCATCTCTCAGCTGGCTTTCAATCTCGGGAAGCCACTGGCGCTGAAACACGCTTGGAGCCGGGACCCAGACAAGTTAGCTCAAAAGAGGATAATTCTAACATTTTGTTAGGTAGCACAGCCCCACATAAGCATCCAACCCTCAAACTTCCAGAATTCTGGAATTATTTACATGCTCATTATTGGAAGAGCAGGTCTGAATAGAGTTAAGAAATATGCCCAGAGCTAGATGGAATTTTATCCCAAATTGAATTCTTCCTAGTTTTCCCACCACCTTTGAGATATACCTGTTATCTTCTCAGTGATACTACTTTTGCAGCCAGACGTTTGACTGCTTATTGCATCAGTGGTCCACAATTTCTCATTTTTAGCACAAACCCACAGGAAGGTGTCTGCACTTCAGCACCAAGTGATAAATTCTGGGTCATGAACTTAATGAAGAATTGCAGGCAGGTTTTAGCCTGAATCATGCTACTCAAACTGTGCAGAGGGTCAGAATTCAGTTCTCTATGCTGGCTGGCAAGAAACTTTCTGATCCCTTGCATCTGATCTATTGATGACATCTGACATTTGGATCATTAAGACTCTTGGAATATTTAAGACACTTAGTGATGTTGCTTTAAATTAGACTGTTCATGGTGAGTTTCTCTAAGAAAGCCTTCCCAATTTGTTCATGTCAGAAAAGCAAGACTCTGAAGGATCTCAGTAGTAATGTAAATCATTCAAATACAATAAAATTTAATGGGACATTTGTTGTGGGAGCCAAAAGAGAAGTGCCAAGAAATGCAGTAGTTACATGCTGCGTTACAAGAGTCCTCCAAACTTTTATCCATTTCAGGAGAGCCCTGCTAGCGTCAGCAGCTATTTTCATTAACGCTACTCTCTCTAATTAATTGCGGATTTAAAAAAGCAATTTCAATCTTGTAACCTTAACTATACAGCAGGGATTCTACACCCCCTCCCTTCCATCCTGATCAAACAAGTGCATATTTACAGATACAGCTTAGTCATTTAATCTACCTTCCTGAGAGGGGGAAAAAAAAAACTTCAAAGCTTCACATCCTGCTTGCCATGGCAGATTAATTCCAAGCATCATTGCCACAGCATAAACCCATCTTAAACAGACAAGTATAAGATGTAGTCTCTTTTTGTCTACCAGCTAATACTTGATGAGTTCAAAACCTACCCATAGCTCACTTTAAATCTGACAGTTTGGCTGTTTGACCAGCTATTTAAAGTAGAACATCAGTACCAGATAAAGACGTTCCTGTTTTCAACATGTACAGTTTCTAGTTGAAATGCTGCCACTAAACATTCACTTAAGGACTATGGCTATAATCTGGCAAGCAGTCAAGGCATGTATTTACACACTTTTGCCAAACCCTGCATTCGATACCATTCTCCTTCTTTAACTCACAATGTACTCAGGGCAGTGGCAGCCATTTATGCTTCTGTATCACATGTGCTGTTTGATATGACTCAACTCTGTGCTCATTGCTACCAAGTCTTCCACTGTTAATCCATCCATAACAAAAAAGACAAACATGTGAACACTTAACTGGAATTCCATGCTTGTAGGAGGAGTGCAAAAAATATTATTTCAGGAGCAACAATAAAGTCTAAAGAAATCTGCAAGAAGATTAATATAACATAGCTTTGGCAGTAGCAGATTATTGCTGCAGTAATAAAGGCGTTATTACTGCTAGATTAGCATATATAATTAACAAGTGAGAGAAAGCTTCAAAAGCTAACCATCATATCACTGACTGGACATTAAAGATCAAGAGTAAGTTTATATGTAACCTGCAGAGTTCCTCCATCTTCTGTGGAATAGATTATATAGTCAAAATATATTTAAGGGCAATTCATAGAATAAGCTGACATGCAGCATACTGAGGGTATAGCAGGTTGTGCAGATAAGAATGTGGTTGTGGGAAGAATAGTACAAACTGTGAAACACCAAGCATGAACTCGCTCAGGTCTGGAAGGAGTGTTATCTCCTGTTCCCCTTTTCCACAGGGAATGTTCTCTACTATGTTCAAAGACTTCTCACATGAAGGAAATCTGCAAATTAAAAGGTAGAAATAGTAAGTTTACGTTATCTTTAACGCAGTTATTTCAAAACTGCCCATCCCTGAGCCATCTCCAGAGCATACATTGTAAATGAGGTTGAGGTCCAAATTTTTTTGTTCCAATGTATCAATTCAAATCCAAGAAATTTAACACAAACTGGCCATAAAAGAGAATCTGACCCATTGGTACTACATCACAGGTGCGCTTTTAATCGGATACTGTTCCACGGCATTATTCAGGTCATTACCTGGACATTGCCTATTCAACAGGAAAAAAGACAGGACTGAACAGTTTTATACAACCCTACTTCTGCTACATCAATAAGCTGGTCCTGCAACGTGCATAAGCAACACGATCTTTCAAAAATACACTTGCTACCTGAATGTTCTGTTAGGAAGCATGCATGTTTTTTAAATCAATTGAAAGTTTCCCTGATTTATTTTGACTTTTACACAAAACAGAACAAAACATACTAGTATGTCAGAAGTGCAGCACAAATGTATGTTCCCACTGTGACTTCTTTCTCAAGATAAGAAGAAAATAACCAACAACTACTGTAACAGATTCTCATTTACTTACATAGCATCAAATGTGCAACCAAGATCTGAAGTACAGAATCCTTAACTAGATTAATTCTTTATCATGTAGAATACTGATACTACAATGTAGAGGCATGAAATACAGAGATTTAACATGTATTGATTGTCCCTCCATCCTCTATAAATGGGGGAAAACTTGGTTTAAATAAGATCATATTGGAGGGGATTCAAATGACTGCTAGGTTTTCATGCGTATCCACAAATTCTCGGTTTCATGAACTTTAACTTCTTCTCTTTAAAAATGCTTACAGACCAGGTAAACTTTGTTTTTGCTGTCCCACAGCATTTGCTTTTATTGTTTATCAATCCTAAAAGTATCAGACATCCCGTCATACAGAGGAAATAGTAATATGCAGTTTATGAGAACAATAAATTAGTTCAATACAATACAAAGAGATCCTTACCTACATAACTGACAACCTGCGAACTCTTAAACCAAACTACCTGCAAATTCTTACAACTAGGGAGCACTAGCTGATTCACCGTGAACATAAAAATAAGTTACATTCATGATGAACAGCTTGACCTGTCTTGCTATAGAAGAATTCTTTGTAATGAATTCTCTCACACGTTAATTTGGCAACTTTAATAAGCATTCGTGTTATCTTATGGAAGAAGTCAGGAATATCAGCTGTCTGTAAATCACGATCTTGATTACAGATTGTAATTAAACTGTATTTACCACTCACCTTGTTTTTGTTACCATCTTAAAAGGAACAAAATTCCCTATTCCAAGTATTTTTTAATACTCTTTCTTTCAAGAGTATGATTTACTATATTACCTTAATGCCTAGGAATTCTGTTTCTGTATTTCATGGTGGCAGATACTGAACAACACGTAATTTATTCAACTGTTTGACACCAGTAATGTTCCAAGTGGAAATGTGTAACTTAGTATTTCTCTTCTTACCAGAAACCGAACAGCCAATTCCACTTGATGTTGAAATACAAACTTTGCAAAGAATACAGCTGGTACTGTTCTATATGGCTGAGCTCTGGCTATATAGTCAGTCATTGGTATTCCAATACGGGGTCCCAAATTCCCTTATTGCTTCCCAAATCATTCAACCTCTCTTTGAGGTAACTTGTTAAGATATGCTCTAGAGCATATGCCCAAACAAGCAATTTTTCCTACCCTAGAACTCTTGAAAAATATTCTCCCCAAGTAGCGGTGTATTTGGAACAACCATCTAACAAAACTGCTTGTTAGTCCATAGAAGTTTTGTGTGACTAGTGAAGTCCTCGGACCAGATTTACTTCATTTGCTGTTCCTACTTCATGATGCGGTTTTGGCACCAGACAGTAGAAAAGCTAACACCAAAAATCAAAGTTACAGCAAACTAACTTGCTGAACGCAATGTATGACGAACTAACCTTTTAAAACATGAGAGACAAACAAAAATTTAACTCAAAGCATAAACAAAATAGTAGCCAGCGGGCGAGAGTAAAGTTTAAAGAAGAAACACATGGAAATGACACGGATTTGTAGACTAGCAACGCTTTCCTTGAGCATTTCAAGGTAAACATTCAAGAATAAATTCTGCTCCGGGAAAAGTACTAATTGCTAGCATAAGAAAGTTGGAGACACTAATATTACTCACTGGGAAGCAAAAGCAGGCAGGAGACCTGGCGTCAAGAAGTCTCACGCTGTAATCCACCCTGCCCCTGAACAGATCTTGCAACGGACAAGTCTACTTTGCCCTTGTATTTGTTTTCTGATCTGTAAAATGGGAACAGAGACACCTAATGACAAGTATTTTGGGAAAGTTCTTGCAGATGAAAAGTTAATTACTATTCTTACAAATACATTCTGAAAGATTTTGTCAACTACATTACATTCTTGCACAGCAAAACTTTGATATAAGACAATAAAAATGTTCATCATCTCGCTAATTCTGTCAGCTTGTCAGCAAATAAATAATAATACGCACTATACGCACATATGCCCCTCTTCTCTCTGCCATTGAAGACACCACATTGCAAACTAGCAACAAAGCTATAAAAGCAGATTTTCGGCAACATTTTCTCTGTTTTCTCCAAGAAAACAGTCTGCAGAACTATTTTCTAATCTTGCTACATCCTTCTTAGTTGGGGGACTATACATCTGTAATACAGGAAAACTACATTCCACTTTGTTAAAAACACAGATGGAAAATCTATATGACTGCCTACTGCTTTGACTTTTCTAAAATTGTATCTGGGGGATAAGTTTAACATCCAAAGAAAGCACAGTTTACTGCCTTGCTTGTTATTTGGTTATTAGATTTGCTAGCTAGTCATATAACATATCTAAGCAAGACTTAGTTTGTGCATGTAGAAATTTACAGGGAATATCTCATCCCACAATGACCATATGATGCAACTTTTGAATGCCGGTGATCCCCACGTGGTGAAGGGATCTAATAAAATCTCCATTTAGATAGCCCAAATAAGCAGACTTCTCTTCATAACCACAAAACAAAGGAAAAAAAATCATCCGATTACTACTTCAGGCCCCAAATAAATGCTTAATAAAGCCCTTACAAAAAAATATATTCTCTCCCAAATACACATCTTCATGATGTGACACAACTACCAGTTTAACACAGCAAAACTCAGTGTGACTGAAACAAAACAAACGGGAAATGATGAAAGAAAGGCAGAAAATGACCCTGGATTTAAAGAATATAGAATTTGGCTGGGGTGACGAGGAGGAACAGGAAATGAGGCTCCCCTGGCAAAACTACAGACTTCAGAATACCGGAGACGAGGAGAACCGCAGCAGGAGAGGGCGATTTGGCTGTGAAGGCAGACATCAGCAGCCTCAAATTCATCACAGCACAACTCAGCTTCTCTGTGAGCCTGCTCCTCACGAGAAATAACTCCCACCAGCAACAACAGGTTGCTCTCACGGTGACAACGCGAACACAGCTGGTAAATAGCTCATCTCAAAAATGGTGCTGAAAACAGCTAAGCACTGCAGCACAGGCCCCATTCAGCACCAGCTGCTCATGACAGATAAATTTCTCCATAGACTGTTATTGTAACCTATATTGTAATCTATTGTAATCTATGCAGAAGCGCCCAACCCAGTCGGCATGGTGCCGCAGCACAGCACCATTACGAAGGGATTATACCCTCCCTGACACGTTGTGGCCTGAGACCACGAGAAATCTCATCCCAACACATAAACAAAACGCAGCTTGCACTGAATCACTCACTGAGTTTCCACGAAGCGCGTGCAGATGTTCACTAGCCCGTAACTGGGAGTCTGGGCAGTTTCTGCAGCAATTTATTTAGCATATGGCTAAATGGCCACTCCGCATGGCATAGGGGGCCATGCCTCCTCCTCGTGATGCTCAAAATGACCCAACCCCAGTGCCGGGAGATGCATGCTCGCAAAGTACGCTGCAAAACGAGGGAACGGGGCTAAAGGCAGCAAGGCTCTGGGGGAGGGTGCAGGGTCCCTGCGGGTACTTACGGACGCAGAGGCAGGCCACCAGCTTGGCGGCCTCGTCGGGCACCGGGCAGGTGGGGAAGATGGGCTTGAGCAGGTAGGTGGCGAAGACCAGGGCCACGATGTACTGCGAGGAGGGCCGGATGATGAGCAGCTCTATCCAGAGCTTGAGGAAGGCGGGCAGCGAGCCGTACACCTCCAGCATGTAGGCATAGTCCCCGCCGGACTTGGTGATGGTGGTGCCCAGCTCGGCGTAGCACAGCGCGCCCACGATGGAGAAGGCCCCGCAGACGGCCCACACCACCAGCGAGAGCCCCGGCGAGCCGGCCTGCCGCAGCACGCCCGTGGGGGTCACGAAGATGCCCGAGCCGATGATGGTGCCCACGATGATGGCCACGCCGTTGAGCAGCGTGATGGAGCGCTGCAGGGCCACCCCCTCGTCGGCGGCGGCGGCGGCGCAGGGCGAGGGCGGCCGGGCGCAGCCGTTCTCCTGCGCCCCGCCGCCGCCCGCCACCGGCTCCAGCATCTTCTCCATCGCCTGCTTCTCCTCCTCCTGCGCCAGCGAGGAGGCGGAGGAGCCCGCCGAGCTCCTCTTCTTCACCGCGCTGCCCGACATGGTGGCTCGGCGGCGCGGGGCGGCGGAGCCGCGGAGCGGGGCGCGGGGCGCGGGGCCGGCGCTGCACTGCGCTCCGCAGCCACCATGCGGCCGACCCTTTCGTTCCGCAGGCGCCGCCCGCCGGGGGCGGGGGGGAGGAGAGGGAGGAGAGGGAGGAGAGGGAGGAGGAGGAGGAGGAAGGAGGAGGAAGGAGTCGGGTGCGCAGCGCAGCCGCCTGCCCTGCGGAGAGATCCGCCGCGAAGCCCGAACCCCTCCCCGTTCAGCAAAACGGCAGCATCCCCTAATCCCCCCCCCCACCTCCCCGCCCCTCCAAGCCCCATCGTGTTTTAACGCATTTTCCGTACTCTTCCACGAGGCGTATGCACGCGAGCACGGCCGAGGTCCGGGTGCTGCACCGGCACCGCAGAAACCGGCCTGTCGTTTCTTACAGCAGCAAAGATACTGGCCGTGCGGAGCGCCAAGCCTGCACGCGCGGGGGCAAAGCAAGCGGCTCCCACCACACCGTCGCAAGCAACGCGTGCCATTGGCATCCCAGCAGGCTTGTTCGGCTACTTCGCCACGGTGCCTAAAGGAGCCAAATTTTTAACAAATGGAGGCTCCCCGCATCATCGCGGGACAGGAGACGAGTTCAGAGGCCCAAGGCCGGGTTCTCAGGGACGAGGGCTCTTGTCAAGGGCAGGAATCGGTACCTCTGAGGAGCTGCATCGCTGCGGGTGACTTGCCGAGCAGCACAGAGGAAGTCGTGCCCCAGCTCCAAAATCCAAGGCCAGCAGCATCCTTCCGCCCTGCACTCTCCTCCTCCTCGGAGGTTTCAGACATGCTTCAGTGCGGGCACTAAGGTCGGAGGTTTTCTGCAAGATACCTCTCAGAAACGTGAGATCTGTGTCTTTGGGGAAAAAAAACGTAACATTTTTAGCAACATTTTCAAGTACCTCGCGCAGGTATTTGGCCTTGTGAATCACTTACAACCCTGCCTCTGCGTAACGGGTGAAACTCGGGGCTCCTGCGGCAGCTCGGAGAGCTCCTATCGGAACCTGACACCTAGTGGTCGTTAGTCACAGCGAGCCAAAGACAGGAGAGAGCAACCACCACTTCTCAAGCTATTTAAGCATCCCTATTTATAAAGCAAGTTCAGGCAAAAGTTACCTTTGCAGCAAGCATATTCCTTGATTATCTTAACTAGGACAGCTATACCCTGCAATCGTTCATGCAATATAAAGTGGATCCAATTTGCAGAGTACGGAATGAAATACCTTTCTTTAAAAGAGAAGGGCGGATTCTTCAAAGACCACTACTGTTTGGGATGCCTCAGGTTAGAGCATACAGCCAGCGACAACCCCAGATTCCAGAGAAAGGACAGCTGGTGCTTTCTGAAAAACCAGCCCAGGAAACGCGACCATGAAACCTTCACTAACATTTATGTTTCAAAATGTAGATGTTAAAGATCATTTCCTTTCATCACCATTAAATTTAATTCTTACTCTAGGTGTCTAGAGTTCTTTTCTTGCACTTAGTTTTGTCTTTGCTCTTTTTGTTGCTAGATAATACCAGATTATTTACAGTTTAGGAAACAAAGCTTCGAGATAAATGCACCAGACAAACTTTCTCTCTAGCTTTCAGACAGAAAAGGGATCCTGAATAGACTGAAAAGACTATAAAAATTAAAGTAAAAACTAACAGCAAAATACTGTGGAAAATATCACATATCATTTCTGAAAATCTCACCTCTCATTAAACTTAAAATTGATCTGCTGCCTGTTAAGTAAACAGATTTCTATTTCACTTACAGTTAGTCAAATTGTGCAAGCACTGGGAAAAAAGCTTAACAGTTTCATTTCTTTACATTACGTTTTGCACATTCTGCATTTCTCTGAACTCCCCAGTTGTCACGATGGTAGCTGCTTTGCTGTGAAGACCTACCATCCAAAAACCCCCTTTCCAGCCTACTAACTTAACATCGTAATTTATTTTTCAAAGTAAGATTTACTTTGTTTTGTTACTTCATCTCATACCATCTCCTAGGCAAAACATTCATGGGACTCTAAAATTAGGAACGCCCAGGTATCTGCAATATTCACATGACTGTCCCAGCAGGTTTACGTGTGCGTGAACTCTGCTATCTCAGCATTCAGAGTGCAACTATGCACCAGGTATTTTCAGAGGAACGCTCAAAGTTAGATGCACAGTTGTGTGAACAGCCATTTATCAACGCATTTACTTCACCAACACTCTAGACTCTAAGTTCTTACCTTAATGCAAACAAATTAACTGTTTAACAACTGGCATTTTAGTCCTGATTTTACATCTAGTTCACAGAAATTTCCATCAATTTCTACATGGACGGAACCAGATTGCTCTCTTCTCCCTACGTCCAATTCTGCTGAAGGAAATTTCCTAATAGACTAGCACCAAGAATTGCCAGACTTCAGCCTCAGATTTTACACCGTTTTCACTTGAAAAATCACCACCTCAAGAATCAGCTGAGTAATAGCACAACAGCTACTGAATAGTCATATTTAAAGTTAACTGCATGTTTGACTCTCACAAATTAATCAGAGTTAATTCTGCAACTGTTTCTCCTTCTGTGTTACTGAGAGAACATCTACTTCGCAGTCATGGAGTTAGGGTGTCTTAGAATAGTGCTTTATATCTTCAAAGCACTTCACAAATGCTAAGTATTATTATCGGTTCTGACCGTGAACATTAACTCTCTTCAGGTCCCCAAGTTATTCTGCAGAATCTTTGAAGACGATTTGATTATACAATCAGTTCTCCATATGCTAATACTCAGGCACTTCAACTTTGTCACATCAAAAAGAAAGACAAAGAATTATTTGTCAGAAAGACAAATAATTACCAATATCAGAAGTAAATTGGCCATTTGTTAGAAGTAATGTGTACGTTCTTAACCATTTATCAGGAGAGCTCCCTTGATCAAAATAAGACAGCCTACTGGAACCAAATAAGCTGGATCTTTAGCAAACACCTTGGCTATATTAATACAGAACTTACAAGCTCCTCTGCTGGGTAAAGTAGAAGTGGCTTCTGGAACCCTTAAACAGTAATAGTAGAGGTGGCCTCAGCCTCAGTCTGTGCTTTCTTCACGTCAAATTCGCTTGCCTACCACAAATGGTACTGAACAGTACAATTTGGAAGGCCTTATACAAAAGTAGAGCAAACAATTATTTTTATGGAGGAATTCCTTAACCAGGAATATAATCTCCTACTTTTCCATCAAAAGAAGCAGAAACCTGTTTGAACAAATTCAGCTTAGCATACCATAACTGCATGATCTCTAGACCTTACTTGTGGCTAGCAGCGAGACACAACAGCAGAATTTGTTTCATCTGTAGCCAATTTTTTATTGGTAAAAGTAATTTCTTATTTTATTCAAAGCTTTTTAAGGTAATTTGGTAAGATTCTTGTAGCCATAAGAACAACAAAAGCACTGCAGAACCACTAAATGTGAAGCTCAAGTGCAAGTTACACCACACATTAATTTGCTCAGTTTTCTCAGGACCAATTACACTATACAAAAAAGAGCTCATCTGACAGTTTCATTACATTGAGTTTATCAAATGAAGTTATTTAGCAAAGATCCTCAAAATTTGCAGTCCTACACTTTAGCCAGCACGTTGCATCTAGCTGAACGTAACAAATAACTGGATATCCTGTCGCTAGCAGTGCTGCAACACAGAGGTCATTGTTCATTCGCTCCAAATACAATACAATTCAGCAGAGTCTTTCACAGCTTTTAAGCATCACAGAATGTTTGACATCTGATTAGACTCTGCTCATAATGAACTGGTTCATTTTGAGGGAGGAACTGTATTATGTTCTTGACAGAAAAGCTACTTTTTAACTTGGAGAGCTTAATTACACAATGAGATACAGACACAGGTTTCTCTGTTTCTTTATTGTGTTTCTGCACACTAAGTTAACATTTTAAAAATACAGCAGCTAAAAGTTTCTTGACATCAAGTACAAACTCAGAAAAAAAGTGTTTCCTAGCAGAAAATAGGCATTCCCCCTTACATATGCTGTCCATAAAAACAATTATGTCAGTAAATTATGATTAGGAAGAGAATATACATTAAAATATGCAATGTAATAACTGCCAGGAAAACAACTAGGCATACAATGAAAAACAACAAAGATACGTTAAGAATCATAAGTTACGACTCTGAAAAGGAAAGTATTCAAATTTGAAAGCAAATACCATTGCCTATGAAGTTGAACAGAGTAAGGGACTCTTCCTCACTAGCCAGTCATGTGGAATTCCAGTACTCCAGTAACCAGGAGATTTTTTAGATCAAAACAGTCTCCATAACTACAGCTTTCAAAGTCAAAAGGATACACTCCTGTCAGACTTAAGGTAAAAATACAAGTGCAAGCCATCTACAACAGAAGACAGCAAAAGACAAGTCAGGCAGATATGGTGAACACCTGAACTGCGCTTGTGTGAAAGCTCTGGATTGCAAGAATATGAACCAAAAATCCAGCGCCAAAAAAAGTCATTCCAACTATAAAGGCACTGAGAATGAAATTTCTGTCAGAGTGGTATTTGACAGGAAGACTCCTGTTTTGGAAATTTCTGTTACCGAAAACAAGTTGGACTAACATGGATGCTGCTTCTACTCTCATTTCAGCTTACCCTCCTCAGAATGAATCTCACCACAGCCTTCAGCCCATGGTACTTACTGCCACAGGAATGCCTCCCAGTAGAGAATTAAGTGACAAAAGTGATTACAATGCAAGTGCAAATACAACCGTGTGCTTTGACCCTCCTACATTGTACAATCTAAAAGTCAAAAGATTCCTATGCAGACATCTGCAAATCAACTCAATTGTGCAAAAAATTACAAATATTAGCTAAAGTCCAGCAACCAGAGTCATAGGTTTTGTTCCCCCTGCATGAAGAAGGCTGAAAAATAAAACAGAAGAATTGTGCCCACCACCTATTTTGTGCACACACGTATGCACGCAGAATTATCTTCCTTGAAGTTAACCTTTGTAAGGCCAATGTAGTCACTGTAACATGAAAGTAAAAATAAACTTTCTACTCATTTCCAGTCAGGTAATTTCAACATATGACAATCTGCCCTGCAACTGAGACACAGTCTACCTGAAGCAGAGCTCCTAGAACACTGATATGTAAATACAACACTGTCTCAGATAGGAGCAAAATAACTGTAACAGAAAATCCCCGTAAAGCTTATTTTCTTAATAGAGTTAAAAGTTTAATGCTGACTCTGTTTTGAGATATTTTAAATTCATTGCTGAAAACTTACTAATTTTATGTGTCTGTATATTTAGATATGATTTTATATAAACATATACACAGAAATTACAGCTTATTAACTCTATGCCTGGATAATTCAGCTTTTCTCTAGTAAAAATTCCATAATGATACCTTAACAAAATAATTAAATCTATATGAGAATTTTACATCTTAATTAGATTACTGGAGATAAAATATTCAACATCATTGTGACTCCTACACGGTAGTGAGCACACTGAAAGAGACCTACAGAATTAGGGGAAAAAAAATCTTCAGTAGAACAAATCTAATCAACGGGAATTCAGCTGGATACAAGTATACTACAGCACTATGAAACACCTGAAGATTAAATATTTATACCACAGTAGCTCCCTAAGAACAAAATGTATATTTTGCATTTGCATATGCCAAGAAAGCTTTATCAACTAGTGAAACAAGCTTTGCAAATCAGAGCTGCACAAAAACTTTATGAAAATTACCAAGGCATTTAAAATACTTTTGAGTTGCAGTATGAAGTTTATTTAAAGACCCCTTTCACTTATGATAGGGATGGTTTGCTTGTTTTTAAGACCTTAAACTAATAACCTCAATAAAAAAAGTGCCTTACTATTCTGTATTAATTTAGAGATGCTGGCTTAACTTGCAGCTTTAAGCACGTTAAAAGTTCATGTGTATTTATAGTTGGTAATTCAAACTGAGACAAATTAAACTAGGTTGTTCCCTCTTTACTCCAAATGGTTTTCCTCCACTAATAAAGCCACTAGTGAGATGGCTCCTCACCGATGTAACGGAGACTATGTCACAGCTTTCTTCTCCATACCCACCTGAGGTTTTATAATGGAGTAGTTTCAAATATTTTGGTTGATACAGGCAACCTATAGCTAGCTTAGTACTGCTGAGTCACTTGTACTTTTAAATGTAAAGGCAACATTAAGATGACTTTCCATCACATATTTTCCTAACTGCTAATTAGGAAAACTGAGAGTTTTCCTAAATAGGAAAAACTCTCAAAGGTATACAAGATACCTGCAAATCAACCAGTTCTGAATTGCTGCCATCTTTATACAGGGTCCTTCTGAGAAAAGTGTTTGTAAGAACAGTACTGAAAAGAAACTTCAAGATTAAAATGACTCTAGAACAAGCACGATCAAGCAGAAAGCAAGGAATGCTTTTCTTATTGCCAGGCCTGTAAATCTCCCTTCCAGAATTATTTTAGAATCTGTCATTCTCCGGTAAAACTGGCACTGATAGGATTCTGCAGACTTGCACTATTATGATGCCCTCAGTTACCCTTTGCCCTTATGTTACCCTTCAAGCAGCTAAAGAAGAACATTGCAAAGCCTTGAAATAGTTGGGGTCACTCTAAAAGGTCATAAAGTGATTTTAAACTGAATATTTCAACATAAAAACAAAACAAAACCAAAAAAAAAGTAGCAATCTCAGAGTTCTGAATTTAGCCTTGACAAGCTAGTGTCCTAGGATCTCGTGCTAAATGACACCAGCAAGCAGTGACTTTGCTTACTGGCTGAAGTAGCCCAATTAACAACTGTCCCTCAAAAAGATCCTTAAATACAATCAGTCAAGATCATGTCATCAATTCACAGACAGACCTGTTCCTCATCAAAAAATTTGATCGTGTTTTTGTACATGAATTTAATGCACCATTAATGCACTGTTAAATACAAGAAAGCATATAAAGGCAACAAGAAACATGCTCTAGAGAAAATCATTGCTAGTAGTATGCTTCAGAGGTAGATAAAGCTTGGGCCAGCTAGACCATAACTCTGTAACTGGCAACTTAAAGGGCAATTTTGTCTGGTCCCCAAATAAGATTCTAGCACCACTTAACTTCATTTCCATAAGGTTCTGTAAAAGGGTCTGATCCCCAGTTGTCATTAAGCTAGATAACTCTCTTTTAAGAAAAGTACAACTTCAGGCAAAACACTGAAAAGAGCATATTAGTGCTCTGAGAGCTGCCAAAAAAATATCTAGAGTAGCTGAATATTGTGTTTTGTCCACACTTTCCTAGCACTGGATTAGGTTTCAGAAATCTGCTTCCCTCACACCCCACTGGCCCATCCTGGGGCTCAGCTAATTTTGTTTTCCACTGATATAATCAGTTTCCTGGGATCAACCAGACATTTTGTCAAATGTATTGCTCTTGGACAGTCTTGAGATACTGGTGGTTCTTTTCTCCTGCTCTCTTTTCCTGGCATATTATTAATTTTGACAGCTTCTATTTTTCTCTGTTAAAAGGTTCTAAATTTGTTGCTGAGTTTTGGAAAACATCTTCCAGCTTCTGTATAGATATAGTGGACATTCTGTGGCTCTATCCATGCCAAATAGCGATCATGCAGTGAACGTGATGGAAAAGGTCTAGATTCCATAAATCAAATTCTTCATTCTCCTCATCATGCTAAGCACCAAGTTGTATGCTTTTTTCATTTTAAATAAAAAAGAAAGAGGATAAAAAGTCTTTTTTTTTCTAAATAATGTGATGATAACTCTCCTCCCAAGCCACTGAAACAATTGCAATGCACCTCATCAGCCATCAGTATTAACAGACTCTTGACTGCTTCACGCTTCTGCTTGTTTTCAGTTGTGATTATTAACTCCCTCAAGCCACTGAGAGTGTTTGAAGAGACACATAACAATTTAGACAAAAGAGAGGGAATAAGATCTCCTCCCCTTATTTTTCCTTTAACTTTCAAAATAATTCCTGGCACATACTAACATTGATTAAACTCTTTTGAAACAAGTAAAGTTGTTAAGAGTTAATATTCACTCCTTCTCAACAGCACTTAGTAGAACTGAAAATGGCTGACTGTGAAGCTGTAGGGCATATACACACTGCAAAAAAAGGAAAAACAGTAATAAAAGAAATGTCATTTATATCCAAGTATCACAATCTGGACTGACATTTCATGGGTCACCTATGGCCCGATCTGCTGAGCATGGTCCTTGGACTGTGCTTCAATATTCAAGAGATGCATATTTTGGAAGGATGAACGGACGGTTCGATTCATTAATGGCTGAAGAGGGCGAAAGTTGTCTACCATTCTCTTTTCTTCTTCACCATCTGAAGTGAAGAGCAGCATCCGAAATGCCTCCAGCTGAGAATGAGAAACGGCCAATTTTGTGACTTTACTAGCAGGAGAATTATTGGAGTAAATGACCAAACACAATCATTCATGCTTAGAAACAGATTATCAGATATAATATTACATTCCCATTCTGAGAAATCTTAGCATGAACTTCTGGCATTTCTTCGTATCTTGCTGATGAAGATTATGCCACCATTCCTATCAATGCAGAAGAAGAGCTGTCAATCATCTGCCATCTTCAGGCAAATTAGATCTTGAATACGTCAGTTCTGAGAACGAACTGATTCCCATTCAAACACTGGAACATATGCCATCTTTAAATAAATCTGTCTGAACTTCTTAATTTACACCCTTCCTGGAGCTCTATTGGCATATGCTGGTCTCCAGAAAAGAGGGAATCTCAGCAAGTAATAATCTAGGTAGTTATGTAGTTGTTGCTTTCAGAAGTTTGTAACTGAGGATTAAATGTGCAGCAGATCAGATTTTTAACATTCACAAGAGCATTACAATATTATGTAAAATATAAGCCTTTCTGTGCCATAAGAGAATGAGAATGAAGAGCCAAGAGAAGAGATGAGAAAAAGTTTGATCAGAGAAGAAAAATTATACAGTACACATTCAGTTCTCTTCCTCGTTCTCCTACAGTTTTCTGTTCTTTCAGTCCTGTTCCTTTAGGTAAAACAAAAGGTTAAGATCATATACAGCCCTATTCTTCATGGCAAATGTTAATTTGGAGCTTGAATACAGATGGACACTAGCTCCTTGCAGCAGCTTTATTAAAAAAAAAAAAAAAAAAAAAAAAAAAAAAAAAAAAACACGCAGTATTTCACACATATATCACCTCACATCATTGGACTCGCACTTTATTAACCAAAGCCTCAAAAAACACAGACACGGCACAGACGAATTTGCTTCAGAGTTTCTTCAAGTATGAAAAACTGGCAGATTGGACCATAGTACATTTTTCCTTGATTTGCAACAATCACCAGGATTTAGTCTATGCTGTAATGCTTCTCAATTTTTATGACTCCTTTGAATACACAAAAAAATTCCTGAAAACACCCTCAAAATGCAGTTGTAATACAACTTCAATCTGTCCCTTTTCTGACCATTTCTACTTGTTCCTACACCTCTAATATACAGAGGAATAATATCATATTGTACAACAGGCAGTCCTAAAATTAAGAGCAGTAGAGGGCTCATGGTAACAAGACAGGGCTAGTGTCAGAAGACTACCAACCAAAAACTCCTCTGCCTGGGCTAAATTCTGGAACATCAGCACTTGCAGAAACCTTTGTCTGTCTATGCTTTTCAAATGGAAATAGAAAAGGAAATTCAAGGACAGTACAGCCAACTCCAGTGTAAACACAACTATAAAAGCAAAGGAGAAAATCTATTGGAGTTCACTCTATCCTTGGTTATCAGAAAGGAATGTGAAGGTCTTGTAGACTCTCTCCCTTCTACACCGTCAGAGCTGGCCCCAAGGGAAGAACAGAGGATAGGCCCTTACAGTTACTGCAAGACTCCTGTGCAAATGCATGTAGCTCTCAGGAATACACATAAAAAGTCAGTGCAGCCGAGAATTTCATAAAACCTACCCGTTCTTCTCCCTCCTTACTAAAAAGGACTGGATCCTGTTAAGGAGAGTAAAATCATGCAGTGTTCTAACAAACAGTGTTAGAAGTTTTCAGGGAGCATCCAGCACAAAATATTGTCAGAAATCAGAATGAAAATATTCGGGGAGCCAGAGAAGCACCTTATACTCCTTACTGCAGAGGTCTCTGTATTAATTGCAAAGGTCAATGTACTTCTCAAAACAGACACCAGGTATGAAGCAGCCACCTATCATTGTTTTCACAGAGAATTACCAGTCCTGGATACAACTTCTTCAGTGCATCTTCACTTTCCCTCTCCAGGAGTAGGCAAACTAGTATGGTATAAAATGAAATGTTTGGACAAAATTTACCTGATTCTCATCAACCTCTATTGGTTTCTTCTTAATAATCCACGTGACTGATTCTGTAAGTGGAGGAGTAGTCAAAGAGCCTGCGTAGGTCCAATAGTCAGGGCATGAAGGTATCAAACAGGAGGGGTCAAAGACATCAAACTCAATAACTGTGTCCTAAAAGCCCAGAAAAAGAATTTATTTTTTTCAATTTGTAATTTCGGGGGGGGGGGGATTAACGGAAGATTTAAAAAGATGTTAACAATGAGATTAAATATTGAACATTATGTATGCATATGCAAAATTAAATGTTGTGAATATTAACAATGAGCTACATAAGAATAACTTAAAACCCCATAAAGTTGTTATAAAATTGTTAAACTGGGTTTAAAGCATCAGAGGCAGTCAGTGAATAGATTAAAGTATTCTATTTTTCCTACAAACTATTAGGAACCGAATGAAGAAGAAAAGTATGTGAAGGACTAGCAGACCGTATCTGTGTGAGAGCTAGAAGCAAACTGAAAAAAAAAAAAAAAAAAAAAAAAAAAAGGAAAGGCTGAATGGTGGAACAAGTTCAAGTAGTTCTGCCATGTGTACTCAAAATATCTCAAATGATAGTGCTTTTATTTTTATCCAAATGATTTTACGTAGTGGGGAGAGGAAAGATAATTAAAATTTTATTCAAGTTGCACCAAATATTCATGTCACCAGAACTTGCATCTTTCAACTGAGATACCAGTCAGCATGTAAAAGCTTTGGAAACTTTCATTTCCTACACAAACATTGTATATCTAGCGTGCCTCCAGGATATATTGAGGGTGCTGGAAAGGAATATCCCATTTTCCCTTAAATAGAGGGTTGAACAAGAGACACCCAGCATGTGTCCCTTTGGGATGTGAGAAGAAGGTGCAAGAACATCAGAGCAGACATTATTTTCCCATTCCTCCTTCCTCAAGCCAGGAAAGCATTCCTCAGGGTCTGGTGCTTAAGTCAGTGATAGTACTGACAAGGCATCAAGGGTGTTCAAAAGTTTTAAATCAAGTGCTGATAGAGTTGTTAGGCAATGGACACCCTTTGGAACTCATCAGCCCCTTTCAGGGCAGCACATACACAGTTTTATGAGCCTGATGTTAGAAATTTTGTTTCTGAAAGACCGACCTTAGTTTAATTCAAATTCAGATGCTATAAAACTTTATGTATTCTCATAATGGATGTAGATTTACAGATTTGTGTAGGTCTCTTTTGGCAGTGAACAGACTTGTTTGACATTTAACTGGAAGTTTTCACTGTATTGCCATAAATATTTGTTTTGTTTGGATAAAAGTAATTCTCACTGTGATAAAGGCACAGTGACTTCAAATGAACATACAAGCCAACAAACTTCTAGATGTGTCTTGTAGGTACGTTCAAAGCACCAGCTCCTGGAGGAGCATGAGCTGCTTCTGAGTTCTCTCAGAGGCACAGTGGTCCCCCTCCTGGCAGAAGGCAGAATATTCAGAATTCAACTATGAAGAAATAGTTGCATTTCCTTATAAGAAACTTTAGTGTTTATAAACAAGCAACAGTAATTTCCTCCTTCCCAAACCAAAGATTATAGAGTCTTAATTCCAAAAGAAATAAACTTTCCACAGCACCGTAAGTTCCTTCTAGAAAGCAGGATGGGAAAAAAAAATCCAGTGGCATCTGCCTTCATGCTGCCTTCATGAAAGCAGAAGGGCCCGCTTCAGCAAAGGCAATACTAAACACGCATCACGCCCTTCTATGGATACACAATATTAAGAGCATCATTTCTTAAACCAAGGAGTTTAGAAAGCTTAAGGTATACGATCTCCTCCTCAAAAATTGTATTTTTTCCTTAATTATAATCTAACAATTCTCCCTACATATCAGCCAGTCTATGATTATCAATGCTAGTGAAAAGAAAATGTTCATCAGTGTTTTGCTTAGGTTGAATGACTATGCTAGCTATCCTGAGTGATAACCAGTGGGACATTTAAAAATAATTACCTTGTGTTTAACTGCTGGCAAGGCATCTACCAACGTCTGCAGTCCTTCATGATGTTCTCCTAGCTACAGGACACATATAGGAAGTGTTAAGTATCTACCTTAATCAGTGTTTTTGACATGAAAAAAAACCTAAAACTATTTTGGACTGTATCTGTTTTACAAATAAAGACACTAAAAAGGCATCATTACAGCTTTTATACAAAATTACCTTTAAAAATACTCCAATAACAGCCAAGCCATCACCTTCCATTACAGCTTCTTCAAAAGTTGGGTACACGACAGCATTCCAGTGTACTAAATGCAGCTGAAATATAAACAAACGAGAAATCAACATATGCACAGAGCAGAGCAACGATACCAAGAAACCTGACCTATTTTGATCTTTGCTACATTCAGTCCTTGGCAATTTGAGAGATGCAAAAGTGAACTACCTCAGCAATCAGAGGCTACAAAAACAAAGACAAAAAGGTTATTGGAAGATAATAGTCCTCCCTCCCCCTCCCTTTTTTTTTTTTTTTTTAAGCAATAGCCCAAAAATCGTTTCACACAAATGAAAGGGACTTTTTCTGTGAGAAACAGATGACAGGGATGTCTCTTAAAGGCAGAAAAATAGTTTAGCGTAATTGAAAATGAGGAAAACTTCCATCTATCATAACAGAAAGAACAGACTATGCTATTCTGCTAAGGCACTTTCTCCTGAACGTAACACAAGCCTCCTTTGCACTGTTACATGTCCAACACAAACGTTCTCATGTCAGGTTTTGTGCACTAAATAGAAAACCAGTACCAGTTCCGAAACTTAGTCTTATAGTTTTACTGTTAATAAATATATTGAAAACAGTATTTAGTATGTGTTTTCTTAATTTCCAAGTGTTTGGTAATAGCAGACAAGGTCCTTTTAATGCAGTAAGGACTGGAGGTGCACTAAAGACAGTGGCTGAGATACAGTGCATCCACCGTACTCCCAAGAAAACAGATCTTACATCTCTTATGAACACTTAGCTTACTGCATCTCAAAGGTAGAGCAGTTACAAATCTTTTCAACTGAGATCTGAGCTTGTGCATTTTACCTCAGCATTTGCTGTCTGTCTGATCAGCACTACATCAGCAAAGATCTGAAAGCTCTTTAAACTAGGGAAAATAACTGCCTGTCTGAAACCTCTGTTTGTTTCTCTCACCCTTTTCTCCTTTAAAGCTGCAGTTGTGCTATTCCATCCAGACAGAGTTGGAATACTAATGATATTTTGCTGCCTGCCTTAGCCTCATCTAGCAGCTATCACCATGAGAATTCAGAGAAGAAAACCAATGAAAGTTTCAGTCACATGGCCAATATTCAACTTAAGACCAAGTTCTCCAGAAAGTACAGTGGATATGAACTTACTAATATGGAAGTAGAAGAGCTGTGGCACTTAGCAGGTCTGATCCTTAGTTCAAGTCCTGCAGTTCAAGTTAAACAAATTCTGTGCTTTCTAACAAGCATTATAGTTACAGACAGTCTGAAACAGTGTCCAGCCCATGCAAGTAACTGCACTGTTCAGCATTTTTCCTCATACCTCTGCTGGATAAACTTTACTGTCAACCGTGTGCTCTGAACCCCACTCATTTATGGCTCCCCAGTGGAAGTGGAACTGCTTCAGCCTATATGGGTTTTCCAAAGGACCTCCCATGATTGCTAAAAAACAAAACAAGACACGCACATTAATTAATACAGTTTTGAAATGTGCAGAAAAGCAACACAGTAAGATCCCTCTTCAAATTAACTGGTCCAAGAAAATCAGCCAGAACTGTCTTATTGCAACAGTCCCCTACCCCTCGGATAATTTTACAACTCACTTTATTATGACAAAATTGTTCAAGGCAAACACAACACTGATTCCCTGAAGTCTAACTTCACTATACCAAATTGGGGACAATAAGCTTAGTCTCCTTATCAGTTTTCCCTAAATGGAATAAAATTTTTCCCAATTCACATGGAGTTTGGCAGAATCATGCTGATAACACATATATTCTACATTCTTTTCTTGGAACAGGGATTTGAGAACTGTCTTACCACAGAAAACATGTGCCTCAACAAAGACAAAGCAACGGATACATCTATTAAGTAACATCCCAGTGAAACCTCAATATCCATGAGAAATACTGATGTTTTTCCAGTGACAATACAAATCTTTAGTATCCAAGTTTTGACTGATTTTGCCAGTAGAATCAGTATATAGTGTCAAACATTCAATTCTCTTTTTTGAAAATTTAAAGAAGTCCAGAAGTACTAATCTGCAAGAACCATAATGCACTGCAACACAGCTTTCAGACTACATAATCAATGTTGAAAGATCTCCTACATACCTAAAAATAGGCTAATATTATGCCTTTTGTGAAATGTGCAAGCTACATACCACACAGCATCTAAAAATACAATCTGTCCATGGGTAAAATTCCAAGTTGCTAGAAGCTTTGATGTACAGCTTATCCATAAGCACGGGTAAATATTCCTAAGGTTTTGCTCTCCTGTTTTCAAAAGGCCTCTCATCATTTTGTAAACAATGCTAATGAAACCATCCATGCCTGGTTTTCCGTGTACTGCTGGTTTTTACTCATTTCCCCTAGAATGAACCAGACATATTATACAAAGTCCTCTTGCTAACCACTACATCATAGCATCAGCTCAATTACAGATTGTGATTACTTTCAAAGGGCTAACAAATATATAGCTGTTGAGATTGATTTGCTGACTTAACTGTAACTCATGCTTAAATTTTACAGCAAATGATTGCAGAAAGCATATAATCCCAACACTACTTCCGAAAAGAAGTTAATCACTTTAATGCTAAGGAGAAAACAAGAGGCATTAGGAGCTTTATGAGCTTAGATTTTTTTTTTTTCAAATGCCCGCAGATTTGAAATTCTAAGTTTGTTCCAATATGCCTGCTTCTGATGAAAAAGTAAGATAAAACAAGCTATGCAGATTGGCATTTTAATTAATTTCAACCACTGCTGATCAGCTCTTGGCATAAATGCAAAACTGACAGTCAATCGTAAAATGCTGATAGACAAAGATAATTTGGGGGAATGGGAAGAAGATGGAGACCACACTGCCAAGTCTTATAAAGTCAGAATTAAGGTTTCTGTGCTCTTAATATCATCCATTCCTGATTATGTAAAAATATAAACCCACAAGTGACTATATACATGAGAATAATTGCATTCAGTTGAATGTTTGCTCATGAGGCACAGGCAGACATATGTACAAAATCAGGTTCTTAGAGCGGACACTAGAAAAATACAGGAAATAAACAGGAACTTACAATTCCTTTCCAGGCATTTTTCCATTCCACTTTCTCTCAACTATTTAAGTGTTGACAATTTCAAAGCAAAAGGGAAGCTTAAAGAGACTCTAATGAGGAATGAATAAAAGAATCACAGCAGTTCTTTACTCTAGCCCTAGCTGCGTTTTAGGCTCATTTCCTTGAGGCACATGGCATTCAGGCACACAGACAGGACCATGTACTTTACATACCTTCCCCACACCCTCTTCCTTCTTCATCTTCCTGCTCTGTTCAAAGCAAACACCCAACAGGAGCACTACACCTTCATCTTTTGTCCAAGTCTTGTTTTGCCTCATCTCGGGAATTCTGCATGCTATCCTGGATACACACTTGATTTTGTGTTTTTCATCTTCTATTTCAACTTCGTTGCCTCTTTTTGTTTGTTTATTCATTAGCTTTTCTTCTCTGGATTTCTATTATGGTTAGATAGAAGCTGGCAGAAAGAAAAATCAGATATAGCAACAGTAGAGAAAGAAAAGTGGAGGAAGGAGGAAGGCACTTGGAAATCTGGCAGTTTATACAGCAACACCCCATGATTGCTGCTTCTGTCTATCATTTTGGAGTTCTATCACTGATCATTTAATACCATTCTCCACTAGCTGTCACCACTACCCTGTTTTTCATCTTTCACCTTTCATTGACTTGAATTCATCTGAGGAAGATGATGACAATAGAAAGGTGACCATCCAGAGAGCAGCAACAAGAATCCGCATGCCTAAATCTTTATGTCAGGCATTCAGTCTTAAAGATGAAGCAGCTGAGCTCATTCAGAGCTGTGACTTGTTCTGCATAGCCAGCCTCTGAAAGGCCAGCACTCTGATGATCTCAGGCTTGCTGCTACATCACAGATACTGCCCCTCTGTATTTAAATGCTACATATTTCTTAAGTTCTTGCATGCACCCCACTTCTATTACATCAATTTTTGCAGCAAAAGATGACTTTGTCATCTATTGAACTGCAAACCATCACACTTCCCAGGAACGTATCTTCAAATGATAGCAAGGTATGGCTGTATAAAGTAAAAAGATGTTAAAAGCAGAACAGGTCTAAAGCTAATATGTTAAAATCACTGATGAACTTGTTAGTAATTGTCTGTCTCCTCTGACACCACCTCATGAATAAAACTGCATTTTGTACCGTGAAAATAAAAGGGCACTACCTCCTGGTTCTCTGTTACATATTAAAGCCTTGAAATGAACAGTTACTAAAATATTCCTTAGCTAGAAACTAGTATACTGGAGGAACAGCTATAAACAATAAAGAACCTCACATGACACCCTGAGAACTCCATGCATTACACCACTATCATCTTAGTTGTACTGTTTTTCTCAGCCTGTTTCCAAACACCAACCAAAAATACTGGTATTGAGGAGATAACACATTTGTTTCACATGCCAAACACTTCCCAAGAACATTATGAAATCCTCTAAGTTCTACTATCTCTCATGGTAAGTAAGCATAGTCATTTTAAACAGATATGACTCTAACCAGACACATTCGAACTCATCCAAGGTCCTTCAACTTTTTCCTCCAAAGCAAGCTGAGTAACTGGCATGCATCAGATGCTGCTACTCAGTGTTCCCGGTCAATTGCTACCCATTCATCTAGCTTTGCTAAAAAACCTCTTCATACATAACAGCAATATACTTTGGTAAACTTGACTTTAAAAGGAACAGTGAAAAAGAAATTTTGAATTTGGTAGCAGTATCTTGACTTGAAAATCACTTGAGTTTATAGAACGTTTCAGAAAACATAGCTGCTCCAGTCAGAGTAGTTAGTCACAACAAATTGTTGGAATACATAACTGGGTTTTGCATGTATGGACTTTTGTTTATATGAAAGCAACAGGATATGCTCCCCTATGATAGCAGCTCAGTATTACTTAGATCTCCAAAAGCTTGAGATAAGTATGTATACTTTTCCATTGAAAGTTCATTCTACTGCTGATTATTTCAAATGCATTAAAAATATCTGTTAACATTTCAAAAGAGATAAGTGCCAGATTACTTTATTAATGCTCAATGATGGAATCACATTTAAAGTTAAGTAGCTATATATACACATACATTAAACATACTAATGAAGACTGACTCATGCAGACAAAGCTGTAATATTATAAAGAGCTAAGCAAAAGGCAGACCATTAATGCCTGTTTGATAAGAATAAATGTCACCCTACAGTGGAGGATTTATACCCAATACCCCAGTAAAAAATATATAGTAAAAATATATAGTAAAAGGTGTAGACCTTTTGCATTACAATTCTCAAATTTGTAAATTTCTGTTTAGCAAAAATATTTGTTTTCAACATGTTTTGCTATTGAAATTTCACAGTATGCAAGGTTTGCTACTCTAAGCAAGAATCATATGTTTGTTAGATCTTTGAGTTTTGCTTACTTGATCTATCAGTAGAATCATCAAATTCAACCAGGAATGAATACCCATTGTTCCAGATGTGCAGACACGTGGCTGGGTCATAGCTGATTTTCAGGGGCTTCAGAAAAGGGTCATAAATGCTGTCTCTCCATTGGATATTGATAGGAGACTGTCGTGTGCCTCCAGGAATCGAAAGTGGACTCTGCCAAAGCGGATGCACTAGAAGAAAAAGAAGAGTCAGGCTCTAATGCACAATGCAGAACCTAAAACTACTTCTTGGCAAGAGAATAGGCTGCTTTGGCTTTGAAGGCTAATTCAAGCCAGCTGATGCACCAGAAGTTAAAGAAAATAATACATTCCAGCTGTGTGACTCAGAGCTACACAGGGAAGTTTAGTCATTTGGCTTACAGCTGTGTTGACACCTTCTGCAACAGCAAAACACTTCAAACAAATTCTGCCCCCTGGACTGAAAATTTTCTTATTTTTGCCAATGGATTTTAATGCGGCTTTTGCCACATTTTGGCCATGGCTTTGCTGTACCACTTCAGCTTTCTTTATGCACCAGTACCATCAGCTGATGTCACAGGACACAATAGACATAGGATTATTCCCACTCTGGAGCAAAAACATTCTCTTGAAGATGCCACGGTCTTTTGCCTACATGCCTCTGTATTTAGGGGTTACACCACTGCTAAGGGCAGCTCTTCGAGGCTCCCAAAGCAACACTGACCAAGAGCACTTTCTAGGGTCAGGATCCAGAGCGGATCTAGGATCTTCAGGCGTGCAAGAAAACCCTAAATGATCAAGGTTAAGGGCAGCTTGCAGGACAAGGGCAGAGGCAGGAATACAGTTTCCACAGAGATGTGCTCAGCTTAAAAATGGAACAGAGATCTGCATGGATCGGGGAAGCGCTTATCTACGGCTCCTGGCAGCAGCAGCCCAGACGAAAGGTTTTGCAGCTTCCTGTTTGCTGAATGCAAAATACAGAGGCTTGAGGCACTGTGTAACGGGCTACTCCCTCAGATACAGCTGTCTCAAACCAACCGCTTGTTTTCCACATGGGAAAAGAGGGTTAGATCTTGTACGGGCTCACTCCGGCAGCTGAACAGAACCAGCCCCCCCCACCAGCTTCCTCGCCGAAGGGCAAACTTTAGGCTCGAGGCGGCGGCGCCGCAGCTGGCTTGCCCAAGACAAGCCGGGCTTTGGCCGGCGGCTGCTGTCCCGCTCCCCGAGCCCCAGCCCGAGCGGACGGGGCGCGGCGGCGGCGGGGGGAGCCGGGCGCTGCCCTGCGCTCGGGCCAGCGGGCCGGGGCCGGGGCGGGGGGCTCCGTGCCCTCGGGCAGCGGCGGGACTCACGGGCGTCTCGCAGGCGGTAGGAGCAGCAGGTGCCCAGGCTGCACGGGCGCGTCCCCCGCGGCCAGGCGGCCGCCGCCAAGGCCCGGCGCAGCAGCGGCAGCAGCATCGCGCAGGAACCCGCCCAGCGCCGCTGCCACCGCCCCGGCCCGGCCCGGCCCGGCTCGGCCCCTTCCGGCCCGGGCCGCCGCCTCCCGGCCGCGCTCTCCCGGGCGCCGGCGCTGCCTTCCACTGCGCGTTTTGCCTGCGGGCGGAGTCAGAGAAGGGACCGAAGCTCGGCGCGGGCGTGGGCGAGCCCTTCCCCTCGCCCAGGCTGATGCCCGTGCCGGGCTCAGACCAAAAACGCACGTTTCCCTCCAGAGTCCTAGCTCGCCTACGTGTCTGAGGTTATCTAGCTGGTTTTGCTCCTCGGGAAGGGGTGATCCCTCGCCGGCAGAGATGCGGGTTGCCCTGGCACGGCTGGGGCTCTGCCCCAAAGGCACACACACAGAAGCCAGTGTTAGAGCCGCTCTGCGTGTCCACGTGTGTCCCAAAGGCAGGAGGTCTGGCACCGTGATGGGTCCACCCAAGGGACCGTGAAAGGAGCCAATGGAGCAGCCACTGCTCAGAGCAGGCCTAGATTAAACTGTGGTTAAACCCCTGATTCCTTGATGCACCCCTTCTACGTTATAGCTACCTGCAGGGAACACAAAGCAAAATGGGACGTCAGTAGAAAACTGCTGGTGATTGCAAAGGCACAGAGATAAAATAAAAATCCTCATTTCTGCTGAGGCCATTGGGCAGCCAGGAAGAAAACACTAAGCCTCAATGCTTCTTAATCTTATCACCTGCTCTGAATCGTATTTCTTGATTACTTTCTCAAAATCCTTCTTTTGCTGATCTGATTACCTCTTTGGGATCTTCATTCCTGTTACTCAGACAGTGCTTTTGAATTTTCATGAGAAATCTGACATAGCATTGAGAATGTTTTGATGAAATAGAGAAAACAATAGACTCTCAAATTGTGCCAACCATGAGGGAACTTACTGTTTGCTCTAGTTTACAACATTTTGTAAGAAGTTTCCATTGTATTCACAGTATAACATTTATAGAGTACTCTGAGTTGAGAGTAACAGGGTGTGCAAATCTAGTAAGTGATTTGCTTTGAGAGACTACCTGCTCAGAAAACAGGTCATTGGCGATGTACAGTGGCCAACAGCATATGATAATTTGCAAGTGTCAGGATTAGATATGCCTTCTGTTAAGTGCATATATACAGTAGCATTTGATTGTAAACATAATTCTTGGTTTGACTCTCATGATGTTTTTCAGTATGGGCAACCTTGCTATCCTCAATGTATAACTTCTTATACCTTAAAAAGAAGAGAGATACTTTATGAAGTTTAAAACACTTGCTGCCCTTAGAGGTCTTTATTCAGTCAGGGTTAATCACAGTTTAATAGCGTACTGCTCATGGTTACGCAACAGTACTCAGCACAGGTCAGATGTATCTGCTGCAGAAGCTAGTTACAAACAACAAGTTGGTCCCAGTCAGCAAGACAACCCAGAACTTCTTAACTGCAGCAGAGAGTACTTGGCAGGGCTTCTGCAGCCCCAGGGTTTTTTGGTATTGAGCATGAACAGGAGATACGGGTTTTTTTCCCCCCTTTTTTCTACTGATAACACAAGCTTCCCATTCCTTTACATTCCATTCTTCTGTGACATTGTTCTCTAAACGCAATTGAGTCTCATGCCCCTTGAGGCCAGGACAACAAAACATAAGATATGGAGGATACATAATATATGTATCCTCTACACTCTAGTACAAAGTGCTTATGTTGTGGAGCATAACTTTCCTTCTACACAAACATCACTCTATTGTGCATGTTAAAAGCTATCTCAAAATAAATCTTGGAATTTTCCCAACCTGCTTTCCTGCTTTGAACCGTGGCATTAAGATGACCAAACTCTTTTTTTTTTTTTTTTTTTAGGGATTTGATCATCAAGGTTTTGAAAACTTGGAGGATTATTATGGAGCTACTAAGCTGAAGAGAATGAGTCATTTTTTGTGGGTTGAGTAATATAACCAAAGCAGAGGTCTTGCTGCATAGGCTTGCAGAAATGATGGGCAGTTTAGCTGCAGAAGTAAAGGGAAATAACTTTGACTCACAACACACTGGTTTCCCTCCTAAGTCATTCACAGGGTCTGCATCCAGTTTACATTCACACACTATTTCTTACTCAGCATAAATTTTAGTAAAACCTGAGTACTTAATTAATTAACTAAAACTCTTCTTCGCTAGGGATTTAAAGAAAACCCTTCAACGTATGAGCTGAATGGCTGAGTTTTTTTTCTTTCTTTTAATTGCAAACAGAAAGACATAAGATAGGTGCAAAAGGAAACATAATGCCTTGGTCGCAGCAGTCTGCCAGTGTAGTCAGAATCTTATCTTCTGGACCACTCCAGAAAGAGAATTTCTTCTTGGTCAGTTCCCAGTTATAAGCAGTGTTTTATGGTGTTTTATATGAGAGATGCGTGGTGCTCATGCAGCAAGCTAGAAAGGACAAGAGTAGCCAGAATTACAGTATGTTGTTGCCATACTTTTCCAATTTGTTATGTTTCTGGACCATCTGGAAAATTTCAGTTATGCCCTCTCTTGTTCCTAGATAGAGAATACTTTCTGCATATGGAGAACATCACCACCAAAAATCTTCTGGCAACTGGCCTCCTGGTTAAGATGTCAAGTGACACAGGATGTATGTAGAAAGAGAACCCCAAACCTCACCCACGAGGCCTAATTTCTTACATGCAAACTAAAGAAAGGTGTGAATTAAAATAGCTTGCAGTTTACACACTCCACTCTATGCCTGCCCCATTTATGATTTGCACATTGAGGAAGGATTTAGTGTATTATTTACTGCACTGTTATGGGCATATCCATAGTACTAACAGAAGAGTCATAGTAAATACTTCAATATAAGAAGCAGGTCTGAGATGTACCACCCCTGGAAGAGAGATCTGCTGCAAACAGAACTAATTTGTGCTCTTTTTAACTTTCACTCAAAGTGATGATCCATTTAAATTTATAGCATTTATTTGAAGGTATCTTACATTTGCATTGTGGTTTTTTCCTATCTTTCCTATCAGTATCAGTTCCTATCTTTCTACAGTAGATTAGGACTGTATGGATGGCTCCATATTTTGAATTGCTTTCTGTAAATAGTTGCAGCTGTGGATGCCTTAACAAATCCAGATGCTAAAGTTAATTTAGCATCAAAAATAACCATCAAAAGCTTTGGAGAGAGGTGTCAAAATCCAGAAAAAATGCATATAGTGTTTGTTACTAGATTTTTATAATTTATGATTTTCAAGACAGCATTTTAAAGGCCACAGTTCTATAGTAAAAATTCAAAAAAAATAATTAAATCAAGGGATTTACTCCCAATTTACACAACTATAAGCTTGATAGAAAGAGAAAAACCATCTCTGAATGGTTTATCTGAATCTGGTTTTGGCAAAGGAAAAACATCTTACAATTGTCTGAAATTTTCTTAAGTATAATAGGGAAAAGAGAGTTGTCACATATAAGGTGTAAAATTAGAAGAAATAATATAAAAATTAATTCAGGTAATGTCAAGTAAAAATGTGTGGTAAGATGATTCAGCTTCAGTGGATTTCAGTCTTTATGATTTTGATCTTTCAAAAAGAAAAGATTTATTCAATAAAGCACGATTTGTTTACATAAGGAGTCAAACATGCTTCATCCTACTCTGAAATAAAACAAGGAGGACAGGATGCTGGCAGGTCAAACAGTTGGGAAACCCCACCCGCTTGAAGGAAGTATGTTTTTGTCCTAAACTGAGCAGGAGTGTTTTCCATAGCAATATATTCTCAATTGGGAAAAATAAAAATAAACATATTATTGAAACTAAATGAAAAACCATGTAAACTTTAAGAGTCTGTGGCTCTACTTCAACCACTTGGATTAAATATTACAGAGGAAATCCAAGATAGGTTGATTTCTTTGAGACTCACACAGTATGAATCAAGATTTTGAAGGATGATAACAGTGATGGTTGGCTACAGTCCATCATGACAAGGTGCTGAAAGTTTTGCTGAATTTATGTTAGATTTGGACTGTGATGCAGGCCTAGTTATTGATATAAACAGTCCAATGTCGGTTACATCAATTTGATAAAAGCAGAGTACTCTAAGCTCAACAGGAAAGCAGCAGTAGATAGCGAAATGCTGAGCTTTTCCCTGCTTCCAGAATGTTTGGCTGAGATAGGAACCTGGATGAGAAGGCAGTGGCTGAGGCTAAGTCCAGATAAGGGGGAGGTAATTCCAGTTGGCAGAGTAAAGCAAATAGGGGCTTTATCTTTTCTGTATAAACACATTCACTAAAATTATGCATGCAGGCTTAGTAACTCAGTGTGGAAAGGGCTAAGAAGATATCACATGGACAATTCACGTATAGGTACTGCAATTGTATGTACAATCCTGGAGATGGCACACCTGGATCACATGTCATTCCTGTACTTACACAATTTTTAAAACAAAAAATCCTGGAAGGATTCTGTTTTTCTTTTAATTTCTTTTCAAAGGATAAGAAAAAAATTAAGCCCTTCAAGTCTGCTCTGGCAATAATTACTAGGGTGAAGGTATATTCCAAAGCCTTAGAGCCCATAGGGAGAGCACCTCCAGCTGTCATTCTGTCACATTAAAAAGTGTCTAGCAGCACGACCTCCATGTATTGTTACAAGGTACAACAGCACTTAGTACAGGCATCTGCTATGGTACTCCATGTTACTAGGAATTTCTTCATATATCTCAACCCTCTCACCAACACTTCTCTTATTCTTTCCCAGTGAAATGCAGAATACTTTTGTCCTTGTGGGGACACAAGGAGAGTCTGGGAAAGGCACTAGGAAATGCTAGCCTTTCAGTGGTTTAATCTGCATCCTCATAGCAAATGGCTGAGTTAACAGTTAAATGAAAGCATCATCACTCAGCGTGGTGAGAGGCTTTTTATGCGAGTGGGAAGGAGGAGAGGGAGAAAGTAAGAGATGATATTCAAGAAAATGATGAAGTTAACTCTGCATTGAAGGCATTATCCAGAGTCCAAATTTACTAAACTACAGAGTATGGCCCATTTCTTTGATCAAGTCATTGTCCCTGAAGGGGCTGTTTGTCCTGTCTATGCTGAATAGCTGAAAATAATTCACTGTGCTTTTAGCTTTGAATACACGTTATTCACAGGATCTAGCCACCAGCTGGAGGAACCCATAGGCTGCTTTAGTGAGATCTAGCATCTGTTCACTGACAGCAGAAACTACCCATTCCAAAGATAGTGTTTTCCTGATTCAGTTTCTTTTGGCATTTCCTGCATGAATGTCATGGAAGAGAAAGTGATTTAAGTAATAAACAGCATCTGTCTTAAATAGACAAGAGGAATGTAAGTAAAAACATTTAGACTTGCAATTGTAATTAATGTAATTGGCAGTGCTCTTGTGATGGAATGGCCTTGTATGATTTCTTCCAAGAAAGTTTAATTGTTAATATGAAATGAGTTTTAGTTTCTCATTGCAGTTCTCAATGGATAAATGTCCTCAGCAAGAAAAGATACCATCATTTGACCCTTTCTTGGGTAATGATGATAATCAGATGTCAGATAATCCTGAAATAATTAGAGTTTCTCCATTACATGTTGAAATCTAGAGATCTCATCTCTTCCTCGGTTTGCCTTCTTACTCTACTGAACTATTTCAAATGATTTTCCTAGAGTAATTCTTCCACTGATGACAAATGTAACATTTAATTGTAGTATGTTCCATTTTGCATTTCTAAAGTTTTCTGGTATGTTAATACTAACCAAGTAGAAAAATTTAAACCTACATATAGGGACTGTGCTACTGATTCATGGGTTTCATCACTCTTCTAATGAAAGAAAGTTGATTTATACAGTTTGTGCAAGTTCTGAACTTGGAAGTCATTGGACTTGCAATAAAACATTCACTCACAATCTTGGTTTCTGTTATTATGTCTTCAAATATAAAAACAAAGAAATAATGACGACTTTTTCACCACTATTACAGTGCCTCTGTTGTCCCTGGATTTTCCCTCTAAAGCAGTAATTCATGCCACCACACATGAACAGTATTGTATGAGCCCAAATCTTGGTCTTACTGGCACAACTGTTGGTTTAGCTGTTGAATCTGACACTGAAAACATTTGTTGATGGATTAGTCTATATAAAATATAGATATTGCTTGTGACTGTTAGAATGTGAAGTAAGGTATTAAATAATGTATTTTTTGCTTTGCTTGATTTTTGTGATTGGATAGCTACCTCTTATAATATCAGATTTAAGAAATAAAAGATAAGTAAATTGTTAGGTGGGATCAGCATATGCCTACTGCACAGTAAGGGCTCTAAGTAAAGAAGCACTATAATTGGATTCAGCTCAAATTCAATAAGAAGGAAATCACAAGAAAGCAAACACAAGTCCTCAATCAGCCAAGTAAAGGGAGGCCATCTGACCAAGCAAATCATTCAGATAATTATAGTATTAGTTGCTCAGATATGGATATCGTGTTAAATAAACTTACACCCTGACAGACGGACTGTGCTCTGATCTCGAGGCTGGAAGAGTCATATTGGAACTCTAAAGTGAGGGTAGTAATTCAAACTTTGTGCTTTGAGCACAATCAGTGTGACTCAGGACAAGAGTCAGGAGCCTAAATTCCTTGTATAATCAGAGAGCAGTAGATAACAGCTGGAGTATAACCAAGCATGTAAGTTAGCCTCTCAGACAGAGGATGCTGGACTGCAGGTTTCAGCTGTGTTAGCAGACTCAACCAGTCCCAGTTTGAAAAAATAGGGTCTTGCTTCAAGGATATAATTTAATGTGCATGGAGTAGCTATCATCACATATGTGAAATCCAAAATAAGATATAAGGTTTGGTTTGGATATACAATAAACATGGATTCATTTTGGTATCTGGTTTTAGTTTGTTTTGCAAATGAAAGTCTCTCACAATATGTTCTCTCATATACACACGTCTGTACACACAGTTGCACAGGCTTTAAAACAGCCTGCATACATTTAATCTGAATTTGTTAGAAATGCTGCTGTTCTGTTTTTCCAGGCAATACAGTAGTGCTTTTCTTTGTAGACATGAACAATGCCTTCTTTTTATTTTAACGAGGGAAAAAAGTTAAGTTTCTGAGCATGTTTACACAGGAAATAAAGCTGGTTAGGAAGGAAGGAAAAGTCTGAGAGACTTCCAAGCTGTATTAAGAAACCTCTATGCAGGTCAGAAAAGGGAATAAATGAGGTCATGGATACATGTGATTCATTTTAAATTTGTGTTAAGAATGTGTTAACAGCTATTTCTTGTGGATGTTTAGTAACAAAATCTAATGCTAATCTTGCTTCTAAAAAAAGACTTGCACATCTCTTACCAATTTAAAAGGCATTTTTAAAATTAATGTTAAAGTACTGTATTAAGAAGTCATGCCACTTGATTAAATTAGACATTCTATCTGTTGTAAGGAAATTATGTGCAGCTTTATTCATAAAGGCTGTTTTCAGAATACTACAAAGCAACCTCACATTTTCCATTCTGAGTAGCAAAAAAGAAAGTTTAGAGTGAGAAGAATTCTGACAATTGTAGCAAATGCTATTTATATCTTTATAAATATAAACTGCTCTGGATTATTTCTCATGTGCTGAATGAAAGGGAAGCTTGCATGCCATATATTAGATAAAGCATCCACACCTAGGAATAAATACAATGAGATGTAGCACTGCACTTCACAGCTTATCTACTGGTTTATTAAGATGTTAGTCACCCGGTGGCAGAAAGATTATTTTGATGTCATCTTCCAAAATGCAGTTATGAGTGTAGAGCTATTAAATATTGATAAAATTATTGAATATTTCTTCTACCTTTCAAAATAAACAAAGCCTTGTACTAATCTCCATTATGCTTTATATCTGCTGCATAAATTCAGTTATGCAAATACAAATATAAAAAGAGAAGCACATCTTAGTATTCAAGCAGATATATGGCTGTCCTCTGAGAAAAGTTAGTAAGATTAATTTACAAAGTAAAAAAAATATTTTGGACAAAGGCATTTTCTAAGTGTAAGAAATTACTCTTTACTATTGCTCCAGCTGACATTATCTCCACACAAGTCAGCAGACATGCAATTTCTGGCTCACCTCACCACAAATCGTATTTGTGGATAAGTGAATCAGTATTTTAAACAACTAAGCCTTTGACATATTCCAGTAGTATTTTACATTTCAGTGAGTGGTGTATTGTAGATCTCCTGTACGCCACATTTGGAGGGTTTTATGGTATGTACTTCTGTTAGGCCTGATTTTCAAAATTAAACATTCCAATGTTTAATCAAATTCAGTCACTCAGAATCAGTTGCCCTAAGTGTGCTTTGAATTGATTTATAAAAGCAGTTTTCGTTGCAACCAGTCAAAGCTTTGCATGACAAAATTAAAAATTAATTGTTGTATAGTCTGTTTCTTCATTATAGTTACAATTTAGAAGCACAAGCAGACCAGTAACACTGGCACTGCAGAAATTGAAGAATTATGTTTTAATGCTGCACACGTAGAGAGCTCATGCAATTCAATACAGCATTTCTATCTCTAGTTTCTCTCATTCTATTTCAGTCACATGCTGAAATTCCTTCTTTTGGTTTTAGCTGACAAATAAGAAAGTGAGAATAAGCCTTAACTATACTTGTCTTGGGACCTTTTTGCATCTCACTTATACAGGTATCAGTACTGTTTTAATAAAATGGAATATACTTACATGCATCATTCCTGTTTTTGCGAGTACAGGTGGCCAGACTGCAGAATCGTGATGATGGAATCCAGATAGTTTTCAACTGCTTGTTTAAGTGTGCCAAGGCAACTGTCTTCACACTATTCATTACTATCATCTTGGCACTTGAGATCTTCAGTTAGTCAAACAACCAGAGGAGCTTTCCAGAGCCTGGCAACCTATCAGCACAAAGTAGAGAAAAAAAATGCTCTGAATACACAGGATCAGGGTAACCAAAGGATCTCCAGACCTGCTCTTAACAAAATTTTGAGTGCATAGGGCATGGCTGGAGAGGAGAAAGCTAACCAAAAAGTTAATTTTCAACTTATCTGTGGACTGGCTTCTTCACTGGCTCTACGTTTTGTTGGAGGCAGGGCTAGTTGATGATTATTCTACATGTGCTTTTCAGACCTTTTTTTCATCTAGCTCCAAGTACACCAAAGGGTTGGAGAAGCCACACTTTTATATGCAAGGAGAGGCTTCTTATCTTGTCTTCATGCATACATTCTTTGAATACTTGTGTGATAGCTAACAGTTAGGATTGTTAACAGTTGCAGTTCACAGGATTAGTGGCTGCTCAAGCTGAGGAAGTCACAGAAATCTAGTAGATATACAAAACCTGCCTTCTAGGGGCTAGTGCTTTAGCTCTGAGTGTCACGTGAAACAGTACTGTTGCAATCTCAAGGTAAAGAACCTGTTCTTCTGAAATATAAAGTGTTCCATAAGAAGGATAGTTTCATAGCAACTAGAAACAGGGACATGCATAAGGAACCCTCATTACCCCTCCACTCACTTTAGCTCAAACATCACTTTGAGCCAGGTGAAGTGTTTCTTCATTAGGAAAATTTTCAGCCTGTTCTTCCCTATCTTGTTTCTTCAGGATGAGAGCATGAAAATCTTATTTGCCTATTTCCATACCTTCCCAATAATTTACCTACCCTGTATGATGTATCTGTATAAGGCCCCTTCTTTCACTTTCTTCCCAGCATGCTTATACTGCCACAGACTCTTCCTGTGATAACAGAAAACAACAAAAGTGGTACAGTTAGCTTCTCAATTAGTGCTGTGTTTTTTTCAGGCCAAACACAGAAACACAAGCAAGCAATTCATTCTCAGAAGACTTCTCTTAGTGTTACACTTATAATCTGGCCAGAAAGCAATGAAGATGGATGATGTTAGAAAAAGATGCCTGGGCACATCAAGCAAGAAGGGCCAGCTGCTCCCAAAGTGCAGGGGAGCAGAGAACTGAAGGTGACCCCAGCACTGGCAGTCCCCTACCAAGAAGGGACAATCCTACAGGGGCTGAGCACAGCAGGTAGAATCAGATGCTTGGCAACTCACTCCATCAGCAGTCCCAGACAAAGAAACAAAACAGGTTCAAGGTCCCACCAGAGTCCAGGCAGGAGCAAAAGGAAACACAGGCAAGCTACAACATGGATCCAAAGTCCATCCAGGAAATAGGGCCAAGGACAAACCTGAAGACACATACCCTAGCAGATTTCAGGGCCCCCAGGCCTGAGTTTAAATGGGACTCTGGGGCCCATGGCCAGGGTGTGGGTGGATGTACCAGGTGAGGCTGGTCAGGGCCATTAAAGTCTATTAGTGACCTTAGAGCCCTGACAGCAGAAGGGTTTTATGGGCCTTTTAATAATTTTCATGTAAGTATTTGGAAAAATTCACATAATTATCTTCCTCTGTTAAGTACATAGCAGAGCAAAATTTAGGCAGTAACGTATTTTGAACACTGCAGCATCTATCAAGACAGAACAAGCAAAGATGAAAATACTATTAACATTCTGCCATTAAAAAATATTTCTTTCTTAATCCATAAAATTGCATAGGACTCATTTTTAAGAGTTTTAATGTTGTTGCTTTTTAATTAACTTTAAAATATAGTGGTGTTTTGAGTTAGGAACTTATTGCTGATATTTTCATTAAACACATGCATATCTGACATCTCTTATCGCAGGGTGTATGATGAGTGCAAGGCTCAGGCACTAGGAATCCTCTTCGGTATCCTGCTGTGACAGGCTTATCTATGCTATTTACTATTCCAAAACAACTTAGGCAATTTCTTAATGCTTGTCATTTATTACCTCTGCTGCTTATTTCAGAGTGTCTAAGTGCAAGCCATTGTCAGCTAGAAATTCTGCTTACAGAGGAACTATAAACTCAGACTACTGCTGCTCGTAATTGTGGATATTTATGTATCTGGAGTGTCACTGTGTACAATGGAAATCCACTTCCTTTGTCTTCACAGAAACTAGAGGTAAAATCCAGAAATTTCTTGCTGTCTCCATCTATTTGACTTTTGCTGTAGGTGCCTCCAGACTGGATAGAGAGAATCAATATTTGTTTTCTTTCTGGTGTTCGCTAGAGGGTTACCGGTATGTACATTCTGGTTAACTTCAAATTAATACTGTTAGTTACAGAGAGAAAATGACCTCATTGATTTATATCATGGTTCTGCAATTACCTTGCTCAGTTGCAGGTTGCAGGGAAAGAGTATGCCTGTGGTACGTTGGGGAAGTGACTGCAGTATGTGCAGTCATGCATGGACTAGTCTACTGGATGGATGTCTGCAGTTGAAGAGAAGAATATTCTTATCCTAATACTGTCTCATTTGCAACATTGGCAAGTCAAACCCGAAAATTCAAAGAAAAGGTAGTCTTACAGTTTTATTGCCATTATGGAGATAAAATTCAAATGATTTCATAACAAACATTTTCCTCACCTAGTTATTGCTGTGCAACAGAGAGAGGATGATCAGTCAAGCAGCAGGAAGCTGCCTGGGCTAGCAATGCTGCTGAAGAATACAGGTGAAATCGCTACAGAGTGGTTAAAAATATCAGCTAGGGCAGCTTTACTGAGCAGTTAAGTCATTACCGTGTGGGCTTTAACACTTGTATTCTTTGTGGATTGGCATACACTTCCCATGAGTTACATGTTGTAGGGGGCGAAGAGTGACTTCCCTTGACCTGCTGGCCATGCTCTTGCTAATGTGGCCCAGTATGTGGTTAACCTTCCCCACTGCAGGGGTGCATTGCTGATGCACGTTCTGCTTGTCCACTAGGATCTGTAGGGCTTTTCTCCAGAGCTCTTCTCCCAAGGCAGTCAGGCCCCTCGTGATGCATGGGGTTATACCATCCCAAATGCAGGACTTTGCATTTGTTTGTGCTACACTTCATGAGGCTCCAGCTGACCTGCCCTGTCCAGACGGTTCTGAATGGCAGCCCTACCTTTCAGCATATCAACAAAGCTGGTGTTATATGCAAACCTGCTGAGGAGACAGCCTGTCATTCTAGTCACTGATTAAGTTTTATATTTAGTTCATTTTACCTCTCACACCTGCAATAACTGGGTTACACTGCAAATAATTTTGAATGTGTGTCTAGATGAATGCAGATCCAGGACTATGAGACTGCCAAATTCTGGCTTAGAATAATAGCATTAATGGTACCTGGAGGCTATATAACATTTTGTATCTAGATTTCTTAAAAAAATAGATGTTCCATATGAGGACTACATGTGGAATGAAAAGGCCCGCAGAAGCAGTGGTAAGTGTGATTCTTGGAAGGTAACAGCAGAGCAAAGTGCAAATGCAGAACTTACTGGAATGGCAGATTTCTGAGAAGGGGAATAGCCTATCATTTTTCCCCCCTGTATACAGGGAAGTGGAACAGTATGTAAATAAATAAGAGAACGTTGAGATCATGCCTGACCTTTCTCACTTTGTTTCTCAGTCTACCAAAAATTACCTTAGAAGACCCTGGATTTTGACCATCTATGTAGGCCAAATATGTTTTTCTTTCCACTGAGGGAATTCAAGGCCACCTTCTATCCTTGTTCATGCAAATCGGGAGTATTTTCACTGAAATAAATTGAGTTTATTCAGCAAAATACAGAAGTGAGATCCATGGGAAAGAAAATTATTCCTAAAGAGTTTCTATGGCAAATACTCTGGAGTTACTCCTATGCCCTGATTACATCTGTTTTCCTCATGCCTTTGTTTCTATATTTACATGCTCAACAGTGAGTGTAATTATGAATGCCTGTCACTTGTTTAAACACATGCTTTGTTTGGCAACCTTTGTTTTCCTGCTGCTGATGCAGCTGCAAAATTGTGTGCACAGTGTGTTAATTTTTTACCTTTGATGCAATGGTAAGTTCTTTTCTAACAACAAAAAGGAGGAAACCAATGAATGAGATACTAATCTCTTGTGATCCATGCAAAACATCTGAAAGCAGCAACTTCCTTGGGAAACAATAGTAAATGAATGCTGATACAAAGGTAAAATAAGCTAGGTATTTCCTGGGACCAAATGATTCTTCATAACACGATGCAGAAAAGTTAATACGTATATAAAACATGAGAGAGATACTTAAAAGTGAGAATGAAAAAGGAGAGAAAGTAAAACAAGTATCTTGTTATCCAATCCGAGACAACATACTAACAGGGCAACAGGATGCATTTCCTTCTACAAAATTGAAAAATAAAATTGATATATTGGCAGCCTGATGTTCCTATTCATTTTTCTAAGGGAGAGGGAAGAATGGATTTGACCCTAAATGCACAGGTGCTTGAACAAATTACCATGGGTTAAGCCAGAATATACTATAGTGTATCAGCATCTCCTTGGTGCTTGCTCATGTGCAGTCTCTTACTCTGTGGTAATGTGAAGAGCTCATTTCCTAAATGGGGACCTACACTGAATTTCCTGACATTTATTGCACAGATATTCAGGTAAACACATTTCTGAAAGCTGAAAGAGCTTAAGAGTTTTTGTGGAGCAAAGAAAAACTTGATTTCCTTGGGTATGTTGTTCATGTGTCAGTACTCTAAATTAAAGACTAAGAGCCAAATTTGGCCCTTGTGATTTGAGTACAGAGGAAGATCTCCTTTATTCTACCATTTACCAGTATTTCCAGTCATACTTTCTGCTATGTAAAGAGTATGTCATGACTCTCAAGGGGAACAAGGGACAAATTATGATAGCAGAGTCAGGAAGTAATGTCTTCATGATTATTGGTCAAGGGAACCCCCCTGCCTTGTAAGAAATGATAGAAAAATATCTAAAATATTATCTCTGGAAAAGATGGGATAAACTTGTACAAGAGATAAGTAAATTGTATATTCCAGACCACTGAACTGATCAGAACAAATTGAGTCACCAGGAGAAGATAGTGCTTTACCCTCTCTTAGTGTTAAATTACTGTATTGTTTTTTATTCTGTTGCTATCTCTGATCAATGATATACAGTTAGGTCCTGCCAGTATGTCCTGGAGTTACTGTGACTGCTGAAGGTGAATATTACATCTGTTTTATGACTTTTTTTTTTTTTTTTAACTTGGTAAGTGGCTTGCTGGCTATACAGAGAGGATCGGAAATGCACAGCCTCAGCAGGACATGAGCTAATGATCTCTGGGAGGGAATCTACTGATGAGAAAGCCAGGCAGCTTCTACACTGGATTTGGATTACGGTGGCAAAGGCTTTTACCAGCCACTTCCCACGGCAGATAGTGCACTGACATTTGCATCATTGTTTTTCTAGTTGGGATCTGGCAATTGCTTGGGTGCAAGCAGAAACTGTTTGCCAAATGTGTTACAGGGCAAATCTGTGCAGCAAAGCATGAAATAACCCTGTGTGAAAAGTCACTTTGTAAGTAGTTTAACCTATGAACTTGCTAATCTGCTTGTGAAGGAAGAGAACACAGTAAATAAATTAATCTATGAGCAGTTACAAATCTGGAAGCAGAAGCAAGGATATTTGTAAACTGCCAGTTGTTAATTCCCAGGCTTGCGACATCTCTTTAATACTGGAAGTGCCAGTTTCAGAAGCTACTACTAGCAGTTTCCAGAACAGGCACTGTGCACGTGCCACTGTCAACACAGATTTCCCTGCATGAAATATGAGACCCCTTACGTATCCCTCCTTGACTGTCTCCGTAACTTTCAGACAGATCAGCTGGAGGAATTGCTGATTCCCTGGGTTCCAAAAGGCTCCAGAAATGGGAGCTGCTGTGACATGTGTGGTTTAATTTTTTGCGCTGGGCACCTTGGGTTTGAACGTGACAGAGGTACAGTACCTCAGAACAGCGTTTCAAGCCACTAGCCCTGTGGCCACGGCATCAGCTCCCAGCATTTTAGCCACAGGCCTGTAGGCGCTGGGTAGACAGAATGGATTTAATCACATACCATGACAGCGCAGGGCTGAACCATGCTTCGCGTTTGCGGAACATTTTTTATGCAGAAGTCCGAAAGTCACCACTGGCTGTGCTGAGGCTGATAAACGAAGTCCGGCGACGCTCTCGTTTGGGTGATGATGTGGTATATGAGGATATAGTACAATAATCTGAAACGTTTGTTTTCTTTCAGACAAACACTTCTTATCAGCTGCTTTCAGAGCTACTTGCAGTCTTCCTCCATGCTCTCTTTTCGTGCTTTTGCATATTTTTGTCTGTCCCAGAAGGTGTCCAGAAGGTTTTCCACCTCTACACAGCCGTTCTGTTCTCACAGCAAATGCAGGAATGAAGTAATAGAAAAAGCAGTCTGGTAAGCTAATTTAGCCAGTACTGAGCGTGGTGACATTTTTCTCCTTAATGTGACAGCTCACATTCAGATCATCTCAATTCAGTGATGGAAGCGCTCAAGGTCCTTTGGAGGAGGGAGAAATTAAAAAGAAGGACTTGAGGCAGAAATAGGAAAAAAGCAATGTGCCAGCCAGAGCAAGAAGGGGCTGTGGAGTCTGCCCTCGGGCTTTTCCCTCATGGCTGTGTCAGGGCTGGGTTTGCGCCTCAGGAGGGAGAAGGAGGACGAATGGGGGAGAAAGAGGGAAAGGCAGAGAGCGAGAAAGAGAGAAGTGCGTGATGCACGCCAGGAGTCAGCGTGGACGTGCGGCTCCACGCATGTGGAGCGTGCGTGTGGCGCGGACTACAATTCCCGGCATGCACAGCTCCAGGCGCGTGTACTACAGGTCCCGGCCTGCTCGGCGGAGGCGGGGGCGCAGGGCTGGCGCGCTGCCCTCTGGGAGTTGTAGTCTGGGCCGGCGGCGCGGCGGTGAAGGGCAGCCGCGCGGCCGCGTCCCCCTTGCGCGTGCGCGGGCGCTCGGGCGGGCGGGGGCCGAGCGGGAGCAGCGCGGCGGCGCCTGCGCGCTGCGGAGAGGGAGATCTCTCGCGAGGAAGGACGCCATTATCGCAGCCGCTCGACAAACACCACGAGAATTCGGCACCGCACACGGTAACCGCGGCGCCCCGCGGCCGGACGGCTGGGGCTGAGCTCCCGGGGGGCCTCACGCCGGGCTTACGGCGCCGGCCCTCGCAGCCTCCCCGCTCCTCACAGCGCCGGCCGAGTCCCCGCCGCCGTGAGGCGGCGGCCGCGGGGAGGGACCGAGGCGGCGGGGGGGGCCGAGGGGGGGCCGCGGGCTCCCGCCCCCTCCGCCGGGCGGGGCGGGGAGGCGGGGGGCGGCCGGGGCAGGCAGCGGTTTGCCCGTCCCTGACTGGGGTGGTGTTTCCCAGTCGCCTCATATTAGTCACCTATCTGACAACACGCTCCTACTTACCTTTTTCTTCCCTTTTTTTCTTACATGTCCTTTGAATGGTGCTTTTTAATTTTTTTTTTAATGCTCCTTGTTGAGTGAGAAGCCACGCACTTAACCAAATACAGTAGTTTTATCCTGCTGTAGGGTATATAGTTTAGTGCCCTCAAGAAAAGATTTTTTTGTTTTTTAAGGAAACAAGCTTGGAGCGATACTATCAAGCAAGTGATGGTTTCAGTGAAGCAACTTTCAGATTGCTGTCAAATAATAGTTTGGAGGCATTTTTGCTATTTTTTTTAAAAAAATTCCTTTCTGTGTAAGTTTATCTTAAATACAGTACCCTATTTGTGTCAGACTTTCAAATAGTGAACATAAAACTTGTCTACAGAATCTCGAATACTCAGGCAAGATCTGAAAAAAGTACTTGTCTTAAACAGTTCCTTAGTGGTGCCTCTTAAAACAATGGATTTATTCTGTTAGGAGGAATTAATGTCTATATTAAAATATCCAAAGAAATTAGCAGAATAACAAGTTAATTCTGAAACTGTATGAGTCGTACTCTGTTCATTAAATGATAATTTTGGCATTAGTTCATCTTTAATATATGAAAAGATGGTGATGAAAAGACTAGTTAATTTATTAAGAAGGGTAAAAGATTGAATTTGGACTTGAGAAACATCAACATTCTCTCTGCTTCAGAAGATGAGAATATTTTAAAACTTCTTTCTTTTTTTGTAATTCATCATCTGATTTATAATAACTGCAGCTGGCTTTAATGTCTTAATTATCCAACCATGTTTAAGTTGTTGTGTGGTTACAGGGCAGATCTTAAAATTTAAGATTCTTAAAGGAGTAACTGAGGAACAATGTCAGAAGTACAGCAGTTAAACAGCGAGCAGTAACCGTATGCAGTACTCAACAGTCAGGACAACACCAGCACGTGTTCTGCTGAAGAAGTTTTACGAAGGCTTGCGTTTCTTGCATGTGGTGCCTTTCTTGGCACAGCACGAGGTATATGTTTTATACTGTGTTACTCTGATGAGGTGAAGAAAGATGAGCTATATGTAGCTTCCGTATAACTGGAAGTGATACTTACGGGTTTACCTTGATTGTGTAGTGTTTGCCATGGGGCTCAGACCCATGTTAATTATGTTGTTATACTCACATGTGCAAAGATTTTAGATCATCTCTGCTCTTGATCTTGAGCTTTTCCCTAAACTTCTTAAGCTGATTTGTGGTTTGTGCAGGAGGAATACAAATCTCTGCTTTTTCAGAATTTACATGTCCTCATATCTTTGAAGAATGAATTGAAATTCCTGTGATGATCTTTAGAAAGTAATTGAAGGCTCATTCATTTTAAGAGGAAGAGATGGGCATTTATCTTTGTGTACTGAAGCTCTGGTCCCAGAGATACACAGAATCTGTTTACATGAATTGAACAAAACAGCAAAAGAGCTATTTGTAGTAGGAGATGATGCAAATCTAATAATTAGAATTAGAACAACAAAATGTCTATGTATACTGAGTTTCTCCAATAAAATTCTTTTTTATGGATTTGATTTCCTTTAGTTTGGAACTTGGTATTTAGTTGTTAACTACTGAAGTAATTTAATTTGTTTTCTGTTTTATTCCCCCCCCCCCCCATTTTCATTAAAAAGCTAAACGGATTCCTTTTTTTTTTTTCTCAAGTAAAAATAAAAGAATAAAATGTTCTTAAAAGTAATGTCAAACACTTGTTTCATTGCAGTTCTAGGATTTTAAAGCTTCTGTTAGGTGCTCAGTTTAGCTTACCATATATTAGACTGCATGCTAAGGACATTAAACAAAAGTGCACAAAGAAGATTAACTTCTTAAAATCCTTTGCATTTGGAAACTTTAAATAAAGTAATCTTTGGAGATGTCATCTGTTGGGCAAAGGTCTTTTATCTTGGTTCATATGTGTAAAATCCTTACATAGACTGCTTAAGCGAAAAACACATTAAGATCAAATTTTCCTCTGGAAATTTGAATATCTTGTGATGAAGAAAGAATGCATCTCTTGTATCTGTTATGTGAATTGGTAGAAACTATAAAGAAAAACAGCCCCTCTTTCACTTCACTGCGTACACACAAATACATCTGTTAAATGCATTTGCTTATCTGTCTCTAGCTTCCTATCAGTATGTATACTCTATAAATTTAAAGTTGAAATTACCTTATTTTTTTTTCCTGAGGGTAAGGGAGAGGAATGGTAAAACAGGACCAGACTGTAATACGAATTTCAGAATATAAAGACTACTTGATCTGTCTTTTTCTACTTACATGATGCTCTTTAGTTTATTTTCATAAATATTCTTGGTAAGAATTTAAAAATTAGTGGTAGTAACCCTATGTTTTAAAACAATGCTAAAGCATTTTGAAAGCTTGAATGTTTCCTCTTTCTAAATGCTTATAGGAAGTAAATCTATTGAAATGCTTTCGAATAAGCAGATTACTTGTTTCACCGTAGATTTTTATGTTGGCCACTGTACTTTTTGATAATAGGAGCCTGTAACAACATGTTTTTTTTTCTCTTGAATTGTTGGATCAGAAAATTCTTCCAGTGTGTAGAAGATTAAGAGTGCCCACACTAGAAAATTGGACTGTTACTTTGTTTTGTTGTCAAAGATTGTATTTGAAGTAAGCCAAATAGATAAAAATAAAGCATTTTGCACCAATTTATCTTGACCTTGAGACAAATATATCCAAATCAAGTGTCTGCATAGCTCTATGAAATCTTCATTTCAGAGTCAAGGCAAGCCTGTATATTATTGGTACAAGTACTGGTGCTTGTAATAATACATACTGGTCTTAGGGTGTCTGTTATAGTTCAGACTGAAGAAGCTTTCTAGAGTCTCTAAACACTATAGCAAAATAACTTTACTCCAAAGAGAAATTAAAACTTCATAATAATGTAGACTTCCAGTTTAAGTGTTTTTGCCAGTGAAAGATTTGAGCTAAACAGGATATCTTACAGATACCTGAATGAGGTCAGGTTCAGGGATGTGTCTGATTCCCACAACCTGCTACAATCTTTGCTTTCTGTCTCTGTAGAAGAGTTTTACCATGATGAATGCATATGAGAGGAAAATTCTGATTCTGGGATAGCATTCTGTGTTCTACCACACAGACCTGGCAAAGGGTATATTGTGGGTGAAAGCCCCGTGACAGATGTGATGTCTTGAAGGACTGAGGAGAGAAGTAGTTTGGGGCATAGAATAGTTTTGCCAGATTAAAGTGGCTCCTCAGCAGTGCTGTCCCATTGCAAAATAGCATGGGACAAAATGTTTGCCTCAGCAGTCTCTTCTGGCTGATTTTTCACTGGTGTGGATTTTTATCTAGTGGTTCTAATTCTAGCATAGCATAGCATGTTGTCAGTAATATATAGTCAGGTATGGGAGCTGCATTTGTATTTCCTATAAGGTGTATATAACTCAAGGGCAGAGCTCCACTGTCCAAGACAGAAGGCTTAGTGGTTTTTGCTTTTAACTAGATAGTCAAAGGTGGTTTCTGCAGTGCGTCCTTTTCCAGAAAAATACAAAAGCCTTTTTGTGCATTTAGTAAAGTTTTTGAATGACATTAAATAGAGGGTGTTCTGATTCTTTATGCCTGAAAAATATGGATGCTAATGAACTTGGATAGAGCTGTGTCACAGAAGAGCTAGTATAGTTTGGTCGGAGAGGCATGTACTTATTTTTGACCATGGCTGTGAGTTGAGTTTGAAATGTACTCTGAACTTAGTGATGTCATTAAGTATTTAGAACAAATAATATTCTCTAGCCTAAATACGATATTCTGAAAATGAGTAATTTCCTAATTTTTTTAGTGAATTAAAAAGCCCAACTCTTTCTGCCATGACTTAGAGATCTAATTTTTGTCATTCTCAATGCTCTTCCTTTAGAAACGATGACATTGCATTGCATGCTACGTTATTTTCCGTGTCTTTCAGACTTTCTAATAGAACAAAAGGAGGTACTTATTAACCCTCCCTCCCCTCAGATTTCTCTTAATGTGTGTTTGCTGAATTGAGTGAGCTATTAAAATGCATCATACATTTTTTTTTAGCAACACATTTATGAGAAATCGCTTTCTGTTTGCACTAAATTGTAGTTCTTGTTGGTCTGTGAAGTGAAGTAACACTCAGTTTTGCAGAATTAGTAATAAAAGGACCAAAGTTAGGGTTCTAATTCAGTAGCTAAATCTTTTGGGCACAAGTCTTACCTGTGTCACTTTCTTCTGTGTAGTGTGGTTTCTAGCTTATTCTTCATTCAGCCTTTTCTCTAGGTTTCTTTTTAAACCTTGAATCAATGCTGGTGGAAGGATTGAAGAATCATGGGCTCTTCTGGTAATGTAGCTGTTGGCACACGCCTCACTGAGGCAAGAATTGATGCTAAACCTTCATATGGTTTCCAGGACAGTCAGCAAGCCTCAGAGCTACAATTGCTGTGCTTTTTTCCACTGAAGCAATGATCCACCCCACTAGAAGCAGTATGATTATGGGGGCCTCTGAAAGATGGAATCTGCAGCAAGAATTTCACCTATACTCTTAACACTTGTTTTTTCTTTTGTAAACATTTATTGAGTGGTTGCCTTGAGTGGTTGCTGTTTCTGTGGTTATTTAAAGTATAGCATGCCATCTGTGATACTATTAAACTGCTTAAATTATTCTTTACTAGGGGGGAGAACTTCGTGATACTGAAATTGGACAATGTAATAGAAACCTGGGATGTCAGATGCAGAAATTGAAAACTGTTAATTTCCTTAAAATCCATTTATTTCTCTGCTTTTGACCTTGGCTGCATACTTTTGGTCTTGCAAAAAGGAAGTCAACTTAAAATAACACTGCATATGTTTTCAAAATAACCTATTAAACAGGTGCAGGGTAGCACAGAGAAAACTAGGATATTGAGGGTTGTTTAAAGTGGGAGAGAAACTTCTGGGATGTCTGCTTAATACTGAAGCAGTTCATGAAGCTGCTTTTTAAAAAAGACACTAAATGCTTGTATCAGGAATAAATCATAATTCTCTGGAGATACTCAAGGCCAATCTGGATGCAACCCTGTCTAACATGCTGTAGGTGACCCTGCTGAGCAGGGGTGGGGAGGGGGTTGGACTAGATGATCTCCAGAGGTCCCTTCCAACCTTACTGATTCTATGATTCTATGATAATCCTAAGTGGTAAATGTTCAGAAGTTGTCATTTGCTCAGCCAGTTTTAGCAAGTATAATACAGCTGAAATACTCAAAATCTTCCACCTTCTTTCTCTTGATAGCATCTGACAGTTTTATTTTTAGTTGCAACCATTTAGTTTTGCCATTTTATTCACGCATTCCAAAGGGACTGTAATACTAAGTTAGCACGTTTTCTGTTGAAGTGCTTCTTATAAACTCCTTGCCATTACTAAATATCTAATAAAAATAATTTAAGGTTTTGATTTGAGTGTGAGAGTGCTTTTTGATTTTCAAATACTACAAAAAGGAATTTTAAATTTTGATGACCACAGGTCTACGTGAGTCTTGTCTTGTAAATATTTAAATATTTCCATGTTAAAAAGGCCAAACTACGCCTTTTCATGACTATTTGCTCAACACATAGTAATCGACTTTTTTATTAGGATTTTACTGTATAAGGCTCTTGGTAAGTTGAATTGTAAGTTGAATTTCTGGCCATTTTAATACTGTTACGACTACTATTTGACTGCTACTATTACTAAAAATATTTATAACCTGTGGACTACTGTTACAGTTGTGGAGTCAGGTGCAACTCTGTCTCCTCTCTGATCTCTCCAGGTCTAGGCTTTGGGAACTGCCCGAATGAAGTTTCACTGCTCTTCCTTGACGTTGGAAAGAAGTCTGAATTTTGAGCTAGCAAATAACATGCAAATAAATTTTACCTAGACTGTTGTACCTAATATGTTTTACTCTGTCATCTTTTGGTGGTTTAGGCAAGATTAGCTTCTTTAGATGGCTGAACAGATTCCTGTTTGCTGAGCTGATTTGCCTTCAGCCCCAAACTATGGTTGTTATCTTCACTGGATAAATACCTTAATTTTAATCCTGTCTTTCAAGGCTTTTCTTCTTCTTTGCACTTGATGTACGTCTCTGGCTGCCGCTGTTAGGGAGAGTCCTGTAGGTTCAGTTATCAGGAATCAAATCAAAACCCTCTGAGTCATCAGTTTGGGGGCTTTCCCTTAACAGTCTGTGAGTGTCAAATAATAGCTGGTATCTGAATCTATTACTCTTCTTGTATGTATTCCTTAAAAATCGATTTGAGTTCAGCCAGTAATTATACAGAATATATCTAAAATGCTAGGCCAACACAATATTATTAATTAGAAAACAGCAATAAATTATTGTGTACAGGCGTAACGAACTTTTTAGCTTTATGGCTTCCAATTATTATGGGAAATTACAGCTGAAAATCCTCAAAGTAATTTTAGTTTATGTCATTGAGATTTCAAAAGTTTTTTGATACGAATATTATTTTTTTATAAAAATGAACCCATGTTCATGAGCCCATAATGCAGATCCCTCTCCTGCAAAGGGGACTGAACAGAAAAAGCCTGTGGGTGTATGTTTGTAATACAAATGTTTGTATTGCTTGCACCCTTCATGCAAGGGGCTGGAAGAGAACAGATTTTCTCTGTCAGCTTCTCAGTTACCTCTGCAGATTCTTTGCAGATCTTTTGAATAGCAGCTGTAAAGCTCATTTTCTTTGTTACGTTGCCCTGCTGTTTGTGAAATTTGCAGTGTGGTGCAAGAACTGAGAGTGACTTGTGCTGAACTGGTACTAGATTGATTTCATAGACTGATGATATTTCAGCTACAGGTGGTTTTCTGAAATACTGACTTTCCAAAAAGTCTACTGCCCACCTCAGCTTCTCAATAAAGGCCCTGTGAAATGTTTAAAAATTAGTGTTGTTTCCTCTCCAGGTTTGCTCGGTGGGAAAGCCAGACAGATGCTGCACCTTGGGTAGGGTGTGCAGCATTACCTTGGTGGGCTAGTAGCACAAGTGGTACTAGAACTCTTGTTGCTGAAGTCTGTAAGATACTGTACCTAATTTTGCTCTGTATTTGACTGGTGCTGTTTCTCCTGTGTAGTGCTGCTGACTAACTGTCATGTTCTTTTTTTTAATGTGGCTAGCTATACCGACAGATGAACTGTCACTTAGCAGTCTCTAGTGATCTTGCCTGCTTAGTCTAAAGCACAACATTTTAAAGTTCTTTGAGCTCTGCTATGGGGCAGGAAACAAAGCATTCAGAATTTAAAGATCTAAATGTAATGTTTTGTCTACTCTGTGATCTACTTACATTGCAGTATTAAACTTTAAGCAAAGTTTTGCTCGTTCTCATTTGCCTGATGTTCTGACTAGGCGAGAGCTTCTTGCTGGTTGACAATATGACAGTACATTAGGGTACAGGCATAGTTTTGTTACATTTATTTTTTGTGTTCCTTCACTAGAAAGAAAGCTGGTATTGTTCTTGATTTTATCAGGAATGACACTTGACTGGTATTATATGAAAACACTCCAGAACACTACATTTACAAGACTGAATTTCTCTGTCTTCCTCAAGACAGTTTCTGGTGTAGAAAGGTCCAGGGGTGCCACCAGCCATCTCTATGTGAAGATGTAGGCACGGAAAGTTAGATATGGTGCTTTCAGATAGGCTGTGAGTCTGCCATTGTGAAGCTGCCTTTGTTAATCAGAGTACAGTCTACAAACATGCAAGTCATGTTGATAATCTCACCAAAATACATCCATTGCCAACATCTGCAGGATGTTTTGGAGTTTACTGAGGCACAGAGGAAAAATACAGTGTTATGGTTCATGTAAAGAACTAAGATCTGTCTCAAATAATTCTGATTGTGCTAGGCAATGGTTTGAAATTCCCAAAGTTAGTTTGAACAATGAAATACCACAGAAACACAGATGAAGAAACTGGTTATTAGTAGCTGATATTCTTTGGTAGTTGTATTTCTCATTTACATTCATCTTCTGCTTTCTAGTCCAGGAAAATGAGCATGTGGGTAGCTGTATATATATATACATGTACTGGTGCAGGTTGGGGAGAATGCAGCACAGACTAAAATAGTTTCCAATTTCAGATGCAGGCACAGTCATCCAAAGTTAAAAGGACATCTGCACTGGCAATTCCAAAGAACTCCAGCTATGAATGGAAGTTCTGTGAGAAAGGGAGAGACCTTTCATTTAAATAATATGAAACTAATTCTGGAAGTCTGTTCTTTGAATTTAAATACTTGAAACTATTTTTCTGGTGCTGTTATAAAGATTCCCCACGTAGTGGATGAAAGTGATAAAACAACAAGACTCTGGTTATGTATACTGCATTTACTATTTGGTCAGTTCCTCTTTTGTATTTGCTGGTTTTCAGTCACAAAAGTTGTGCCTAAAGTTAATGACTTGTATCCTATGTAATTTTACATATACACAAGAAAGATGCAGAAAATTGACCTCTGCTTTAGAGCACTTTATGTATATCCAGTCCATGCTTAATGAGTAGTCTCATTAAGTTCAGCAGGATTATATGTCTGCAGTATTAATTTTACAGAATTTGTTTGCAAGTGTATGGCTTAAGCACACGGAAGTGTGCTTGTAATAGATGTTAACATATTTTTCCTCACTCATTTGGGCATAATTATACCAAAGATGTGGCAGTATGGGTCTTTGCACATTGCAGTAACAAGAAGGTCCAGAGAAAGTTTGTACTTGAGTTGCTAGTGTGTGCTGCTACACATTGCTTGCTGTTCTTTCTTGTGCTAGAATGTATTAATCTGGTGTGAATACGTTGGAAAATGTGACAGTTGTATTTTTGTTCATCGTTGTACATGGTTTAGGGTTGTAGCTAAAGGCAATGTATTAGAATAGTTGGTCAAACAAACACCCACCCACCCCCAGTAAAACTTTGGCTTGTACCAGGTGGAATGCAAAAAAATAAATAATAATAATAAAAAGGGGAAATACTTCAAGAAGTAAACCAATAAAACTGAAATAATTATATGAGCTTTCATAGCAATATCTGAGAACTTCTGAATTGGTTTTGTTTTTAAAATGCAAAAAAATGCCTCCTTGCAGTAAAGAGACTTGCAAGATTTTGTACTCTAAAGAAATTTTTAATGTCCTCTATTCTGTTTCCTCTTTTTTTTTCATGTTGCTATCTGTATTTTACAGCTTTGTATTGGAGTCCATCAGCATAGCATCTCTGTTAACGTATTTATTTCATATATCTATCTCCAAAATGTTAGGGTCAGTGTTGTTGCTTTCACAGATATGGAATGTTTCTGTACTGTTTTGGGAGGACAGGCTTTTTTCTGATCTTTGACTCAACCAGATGCCAGTTATGTTACTTTTTTTTTTTTTTTTTTTGGGGGGGGGATGTCCATAAACTGAAATACTTCATTATGGAGTTAACTTAAAACACAATGGTTTTATTTCCATTTTGAGGGGGAATGAGAGTAAGGCTAAAAGCTAAGGAGATGCCAAAAAAGATTAGAATTTTCTTCTTGGGTTTTAACAGTAATAAAGAAGTGCAAAAGAGGATTTTTTTTTAAATTGAAAATATTTTTCAATTTCATATTCTGACAAACTGTAGATTCAGTGCATTGCAGCATAAAAGATGCTGGTAGCTCTTGTATTTACACTGTATTTTACACTGCATGGTATTACATTGTTAGGTTTTATTATGTTATTCTTCATGTGTTACAGTGTATTAGCATATGCAGTGATGTGTTTTGTTAGGGAATTGTTCATTAGTTTAGGAAGGTCCTGTTCCAGCTGCCAACACAAGCACTATCTTAGAGAAAGAGGCAGGCTTTGGGATTAAACAAATTTTCTAAGTCATTGAGCAAAACTTCAGAGCATCGTTAGGTTCAGGACCTGCTAATACCTGTGAATAAATGTATCAAAATATATGAACTTTTCCCAGTTCTTTCCATGGGCTTACTTATAGAGATTGTTTCTGGGAAGGCACTGCAGACTTGGCAGTGCAGGAAATCTGTTGCCAAGTAAGTTAGGGTTTTAACCTGGCAATAGTGGTGGTTCTTTGCTGGACTCTCACATGAAAAAAATTTGTTTTGTACTTGGAGTGCCTTTTTGCTTGTTGTACATAATTTGCTTCCAAAGTGGATTAAACTGCATTGCACAAAGGCATTCTTGCTGTGGATTATGCTTCTCAGTAAAGAGACTGAAAGCTCAGTGGTCCTTGTGGGCTGTTTCACTGTATAGACAAGTAGTCTGGGAAGTTGAACTGACTTAACTAAAGCAGTAGTTAATGAGTATTATATCCTCTATGGAACCTCACTTTCAGAGAGCTGGTGATCTTTATACTATAATCCCTTTACAGCATAAGGTCATTTTACTTCTGAATGAAGTTGTCCTCAAATAGGATTAATTCCCTTGTATGTGTACATAAAACATTCTTATCGTTAGGTTTGCCTTTGTAGTCTAGTTGTTTTGGTATTTTGGAAAACTTTTGTAAGTGTCAGCAAATCCTAGCTCTTTGCAAGATAAGGACCTTTGTAGCATTCAGGGTAGATACTAGAATCAGAAAAAGGGGTTGATTTGGCTCACAGTAGATTGTAAAGAAGAATATGTATTTTAAAACAGAAATCACATTTGAAAAATGTACTTAATTATTCATTTAAAAGAAAAATGCAATAAAGAAAAGGGAAAACATTAAAGCCTTTTGGAGTAGGGCTTTTATATACATATATATATAGAGAGAGAGGGAGAGAGAGAGAGAGAGAGAGAGAGCTAGGACTAAGAAATACTAGCCAGGGGAATGATTAGCTGCTCAAATAGGAGAAGCTCGAGTAAACACTTTAAATGGCCTAGAGCTTTGAAAAATATTTTAAAAATACTATGTTTTCCTCATCATTTAGTATGAGAGAGAAGGTTCATTTTTGTGTGTGTATATGTTAACAAGCATTAGATGGTTTTGGTTATATATTTTGAGATGATGTCCTATGATTTTTAAAAGCCTATCAGATATTTCATTATTTCAATTTGTTTACATGGGCATACTCAGAAGAGTTAATCTAAATTGTTTTAAAACAGATTGATTAAATTGCATTGAACTTGTATGTGGAAATTAATTTAGAAATTCAGGTAACCTTAATTTAATTTTGTCTACTTGCTTACAAATGTTAATTTATTTAATTGACAAGGAGTACTTTATTTTTACGTTAAGTGTATCAGTTCTAAGAGAGAGCATTGACAGGTGTATTTAGTGCACTTTATCTAATCTGCTTTAAATTCTGTACCTTTAGTTTTTTCTAAGTTTTTCTGAGTGTTCTAGTGCTACAGCCTCATCTCCACAAGTGGTTGTAGGAATGTGCTAGACATTTTAGTTGCCCTTTTAGGTGCTTTTTTTTTTCTGATTAAGAAGAACCAATAATAATGAGAAGTCTTTGTCTTCAGTTTAAACTCATAATACATAAATAGAGAAATATTTTTAGTTTATGATGGCTGATGAAATAAGTTGTATTAATTGCTGGAAGATTTACTTCCAAGTCTACTGTTCCTTATCGATGTTTGTTGTCTCTTTGAACCTTAGGACCATTTTCTCAAATTTTGGAAAAGTATTTTTCCTTTGAGAGTTAAGAAGGCAGCTAGTGCAGTATGTGCGCTCTGTATTATTATTTCCATTATTCACTGTGATTAAAATTTGGTTTTTTTAGTATCAATTTATGCTGGTTTCTAAAGCATAAATGGGTTTCTGATGGCATATTAGGTAAGGCTTTCCAGAGCAGGGTGTGGCTCAGGTTGGGGAACCAGTGGACTGTAGAAGAGCTGCCCTGGGGCCTGACTTCCTGCCTGCTGTCAGAGCTGGGAAGACTTCCTGACCTGGAGGTAGGAGGTGTTAGAAACCTTTGAAGTGAATGAGGCTTGGAGGGACACAGGGCTGAAGTGCAAATGGAGGTGGGTGAAAATCCCTCTGGTACAGAGCCACATCTTAATCTGTTTTTCAGATCTTTTTATCTCTGTTTTGGATAAGAGTTGAAGGAATCTCTCTAACCTTAAAAACAAACAAACAAAAAACTCCAGAAGTGATGAGTGCAGTAAGATCCACTTAAATAGCTCAGCAGGAGCCAGTTTGAGCTTGGCTGGCCAAAGCTTCCTGTAGTTTATGTATTATTTGAGGTATTTTCTGTTGTCTGGTTCATGATCTCTTCCCATACTCCTCCTCCCAGATAATGGCAAGTTGACTATAAAATATTGCTCTGTCAATCCAATGTCCGAACACTGGCTAGGGAACAAGAGTGGGCACGTTTCATATATGGAAGTTGTCTATTCCTGTTGTAGTTTCTTCTTCTTTTTTTCTTTACTTACAGCTTAGTATTTGTGCCAGGTACTATTTCAACATTGACTTCTTAATGCCAATGTGTGTGTGTATATATATATGTATGTATATATATATATATATTTAATTTAGAGGTAATGAGGACTAGGTTTTCAGCCAAAAGAAAGAAGGGGGAGGGGAGGCTGGGAACATGAGGCAAATTTCAAAGGAAGTGTTTACCCTAAGGAAATGTTGGTAAATACCTCATTGAGTACAGTATTAGGAAAACATGTTGGAAGAGTTACTATTCTGAATTTGTTGGCTGAAGCTTTTCAAAGGTGATAAACTAATACAATTCTAACTTCAGTCCTCTTACCTTTCATAGGACTTTTACTGTTGGTTCTGAAAGCAAGGTTGGGCCACTGCAAGAATTTGCTACCATGAAATTCTGAATTTGGAGGAATATATTCTTTAAACTGTAATAGCCATTGTAGTCGAAGTACCTAATGTAGCTCCTTCGGGTATTTTTCTTAAACCGCACATTTATCATTAACAGGAGATACATACATTTTTTCCCCCTTATGTTTTGATACAGGAGCCCACAGAGTCTGGTGACAGCAGAAGTGTATTTTGTTCTGCTTATTGAGAACGTGTTCTGTCCTGATCTGGGCTAATTGCCTATGAGCAGTTTGTGACTTACTAATAAAATTTAAGTGAAAATAAATACTGATGTTTGGAAGACATATTGCTGCATATGTGTAATAGCTGTTCTGCCAGTCATAGTTTGGCCCTTGTTTAAAGCTCTTATGTGGTAGAATATCTGAGGACTTTTTCTTCCTGATCTACACTTGAATACCTTCATACCAGCACCCAAGATGTTTGAGGTGGAGACGTAGGTCAGATGTTGGAAATTATTTTTCATTTGTGTTGAAGAAAACTTTAATTCATTTCAATAACTTGTTACAATAAACGAATGTTGGAAGGCTAAATATATGAATAAGACAAATTATTAAAATGAGCTTAAATGCATTACAAATCCCTTGGAAATGATTTATGAAATACTGGTGTATTGTGGCTATAATTGGTTAGAATGTGACAAGTGAATTATGAATGAAGTTTAGCATTGTGTAAATTGACAAAGTTTTAAAAGTTAAATCTTGTTCTGGTTTGTTCCTTTTTAATCTTTGGAGTGGAGGATGTCTTCCTTGAAGTTGAGGGCAGAGTTCTCTAATATTACTTGCAGTATGTGACATTATGAAACAGTAACTCTAGCACAGCTGTTTTATTATGTTATGACTGGCTGGTTACCAGGATTTCTCAGAAATGGCAAATATAATTTGCCAAATTGGCATCCATGTTTGCTAATGTATTGCCAGTTTTCTTGGGCGTGCTGCCTCAGTCTGTGTAGTCCCAACAGTTTTCACCATGCTCAGAGTTTCAAATGACTCGATATTGGCAGCACTGTTATTTGGAGTAAACAACTGTGATATTGTGCGGTGTCCTCCTTGGGGGGTGGTTACGATACTGGCTCTCACAACACACGGCTCCTGCTGTGGCTGATCTTGGCGGTCTTTGGTGTGCTCTATCGCATGCTTGAAAAAATTTGCACTCCACCTGTCTGGTTTAATGGTTTTCCTGTATTTAAGTGGCAGAAGGAAAGAGGAAAATCCTTATGCATAGCTGGATTTGATTCCGTGTCAATGTTAAGGGATGAATTACCATTTCCATTGGTAAACCTCAGATTCTCTCTTTAGTATTTTTTTCGCTTCAGGTTTAAAAAACAGCAACTAATCTTTGCCATTCAATGTCTGTCTTTCTGTGAACTGTGGGAAAGTGCAGCTATGATTGGTACCCATAATTATGATTCAGTTTCACAGGCTAAAGGCTCCTCTTAATAAACTACTAAACAACCTTGGCAGAGAATTCCAGGGGAGCAGGGCTGAGAAATATTTGGCTTTAAGATCAGGACCATAGTCTGAAAATAGGTTCATCAGAGCTGGGCTGTAGAAAAAACAGGCAGGTTCAGTAGCCAAGAAAAATTTACTAAATTTTGCTCCAAATCTGGTTGTAATTAGTTACAGAAATGCTCACTAGTCTCACAGAATGTTTATGAAGATTTTAGAGGCCTGTTAAAGTTCGTATGTGGGAGGATCTTGTGTTTATATACATCTGTACAGATAGCAGTAATTTCAAAGCCAGTGCGGTTTGGGAGCTTTGTATGCTATTGCAATGTCAAGCCTAAATACTAAAGTATGATCACTTCCAAGAGCTAAGTAATCTGTAAATTAAAAGTCTGCAATTTAGGAATGGCCTTGTATACTTTTAAATCTTAAAATCAGTTTAAAGTATTTTCTTTATACTGATGAGGTGCCACTTGTCTGAAGCTAAATGCTTTCTTTATCCATTGGAAAAATGCAGAAAGTTTGAGCAAGGAAAGTTGCACTGTTGTCTTAGTCCTAATATAGAAAGATCACTTGGGATGATGCAGGTAGTTCGGTCCTTGCCTCTTTGGAGCAAATACCAAATACAGTAGCAGAAAATACTGCTGGATGTTCACATCTGTATGGTGTTCACTTCTGCTAGGAGTTAGATTGCAATTTACTGTAACTCTCACAAAGATAATTTCCTAGAATCTTGTTTAGATAGTTGCAACTCTGGATTGCTGCTGATTTGTCTTGGATTTGAATCGATGACCAGCATATAATGAGTATCGTTCTATCTGTTGCTACCAGTCTGTCTGAATAGTATCTCCTTTTATAAAGGAGGTGCATTAAAAATCAAATGCAATATTGATATATCAATTGTACCTTTATTAACATTCTTCTTGATGCTGTTTTTCAGGATTGGATGACTTGCAGATTTACATATTTGGGGGCCTTCAGTGGTGTTTGACCGGATATTGCTGCCTGGTTCTGAATGATGTCAGAACAAGATTTGGCAGATGTCGTTCAGATTGCAGTTGAAGACTTGAATCCAGATAACCCAGGTACAGTAGAGATGGTAGTGATGACATAAAAAGAGCACTCACAGTATGGCCCATTAAAATGGGGGAAATCACTGTTAAGCTTTTTGTAGAAATATGAAGTGCTGCTGCAAAATTTTTCTTCTCCAAGGTGGACTCATTCAAGTTATACCAAATTTCAATAACTTTACTTTTATATCTTCAGTACTTTTTAAATCATTTTTTTCTTGATTTTGTTTAAAAGGCTTTATTCTGTCTGTTTTTGTGCAGCAATTCTGAAAATCTGTATTAAAATATGGTCTCTAGCAAGCTTTTGGTTTTGTTCAGATCAAATACCTGCTTTAGACTTTCCCTCAAATATGAACTGTGAGCTATCTATTAGAAATCATTGTTTTACTGGTAAAACATTTTTTCTTATACATTATTAAAATTCCTTGTATGTATAATGAAATGACAGTAAAATTGAAAATCATTTCTGAAGAATTGTGTTTTCACACTGTGTTTTCACACAGTGTTTTCCCTTGCTTAAATGTTGATGTACTAAAGGAAAATGTCCATGTTAAAATCGGCTATAGACTTTGATCCTACACTGCCATGTATATGTGAATAAGCATAGGATAAAAAAACAGGAACTGCAGAATACTGAAAATATAAACACATATCAAAACTTCTTTTATTCTGATACAGAACAAAAAGCAATTCTTTCAGAAATGTTCCTGAAGAGATGGCGGAGAAACTGAGACCCATCTATCTCAGGCTAACCAGTAATTTGATGGTGAGGACTGTCACCTGTGAAATGGTTTGCTTGATTTGATAAAGGATTTTGAAAACCTGGTCAGATTTCAGCTGTGAGGTTGTTCAGGGTCCTACCTCTTGATTTCACCAGCAACGCCTTTAATTTCTAACATCAGTTCGCTTTTGTTACTGTTTCTTCAAAATGTTTGCCTTTAGATGAAAGGCTGTTACAGCCTGTAGGCATGGAGATATGAGTGTTTATTTTGGAAAATTGCAGGATATTTTTCATTTATGCTGGCAGAAAATTCCCCATCCTTAACCTGGTTAGAGTGGATCAAATCCTGTATTCTTACAAAATTTTATTAATGTGATTTATCATTTTGCATAAGCGTTGAGGCTTCAGTGAGAGAGAGAAGAGCTGCCTCAAGTTTACAGAAGGGAAGGTAAAGGAAAGGAAAAGGGAGGCTGTCAAAGCAGAACAGCTGATGTGGCAACTCTGTTACCTCTTGGTAATTTCCTAGTAAATAAATCCAAGCCAGTGACATCCAGCCAGTTTTACATCTTCAGTGCAGTCTTAGATTTGGGTAAACATGTCTTGAGAAGAGGTGAATTGTTGTCATATTATTAAGAAAAACGCAAGTCAGTATAAATGCGTGCAGACAATAAGTTAACTAGACTCCCTTTTTAAGTGTCTGTTTAATGTGTTTTTGAATCTTGCCCTCTTTTGTTATAGAGTATGACCATGCTTATTTTTATTTGCAGTTGTGTTGGAAAATCATGAAGTGACAGATGAAGATGTAGAGCCTGCTCTGAAACGTCAGCGTATAGAAATTAACTGCCAGGATCCATCTATTAAGGTTATGATAATTCCTTTTTCTATTTTTATTCATAATGCCAATTCAATTATCTTTATTTGGGGAAAAATATTAAAAGCAAATGCTGCTTAAAAAGAAAAAAAAATCTCAAGGTTTAAACACAACACTAGGATTATTCTTACCTCTCTTGTAAACATGCGTAATCATTTTTCTGGATAAACTTTTAAATCCTGATGATAGTGCAAAATCAGCAGACAAACCTTAATGTACAATATAAAATTTAATTCAAAAATATATTCCGTGGCTCAAATGTCACATCTTTTTTGAGAAAGTGAATAAACTTGATCTAAAAAATAAACTTGAACTTATCTGTTTTACAATATGCAATTACTCCCAGCATGTTTTAAGTTACTATTTTAAACTAATAACATTCTCTTTGTGGTTACTGAGTTCAGGCTCAGTAGCTCAGGCTTTTCTATGCTTACAGAATTTACTGTTGGCCACTAGTGTGTTTAAGTAATGTTTTTGTCTTGCGACATAAACATATGAGTAGTATTTTACTGCCGTGCACATTTATTTAGTATGTAATTCTGTATTCTTGAAATTGTCACAAAACCGGAAGCTCTGTATTGAGAGAGGACAGGGCCAGCAGCACTGTAAAACAGCTTTGTAATGTGTGTAAATTCTAGCTGTAGCCGCAAGATGGCATGGTTGCTGTTTGTAAAGGAGAATGTGTGTTTACCGCTACCCTTTAATGGTCTGTTTTCCCCTATAAAAACCCACTTAGAATGCACTTTTTTTTTTAATAGAATTGCTTAGGAAAACATTTTATTTATTTGCTTTTCTTGATTTGCTGTTCAGAAGAAAACTAAAGTGAGCATTATTTATTGTATCTGAATTTATTTATGTTGATATAATTTCTACTGCAATCATCTGAATTTATCTATTCGGGCATGAAAATATGTTATTTAACTTTATCCAGCAGGATGCTTTCATGGATTTATAATACTTTGGTTTTTAAATATATTGAATGAAAGGTTTTGGCATGTCATTTTAAATTATTTTGTGTTGTATGAAATCATACTAACAAAGTGCTTAGGTGAAAATGTGTTTGGCTTGAATGCTTTTGGCTCCTAAATAAAGGACTAGAAGAATCTGAGAATGCTAAAATGCTCCAGGATGTCATCAGTTTTGTACGTGGATGAATTTTGATACAAGGCACATTGCTAGTACCTTTAGAATTGTTCTCCAGTCACATTTATCTGGGGCTTGCTTATGTATATGTTGCTGGAGATAAATGCAAAAGTCTTTAAAAACAGTTTCTTTTATGCTCTCCCTTTTCTAGTCATTCCTGTATTCCATTAACCAGACAATATGCCTGCGATTGGATAGCATTGAGGCGAAGTTGCTGGCTCTAGAGGCTACCTGTAAATCACTGGAAGAGAAGTTGGACCTTGTCATGAACAAACAGCATAGCCCTATCCAAGTCCCCATGGTGGCAGGTTCTCCTCTTGGCGCTACACAGACGTGCAATAAAGTACGATGGTAAGAAAAGAACAGATTACTCACCAGTGTGCTTTTTAAAATAACCTAGGTCCATTTCTCTGGCATCATCAAGCTCTGCAGTTTTTTGTATAGCTGTCAGGAGCTTGGTATGCTGTTTAAGCATGTAGAATTAATTTATCTTTAAGGTAAGCTTTGTGCCAGTTTCATGATGTTAATTCTAGTTAGAATCAGACTAAACACGTCATACTGGTCCATGGACAGCTTGCAACTATTTCCACATTTCTGTTTTGACTTAAACCAGACTGATTCATCCTTCCTTTGGAAAAGTCACATTAATTATTTTAGACAGGTTTTTTAGACTTGCTTTCCTTTTATTTATATGGCTGAGTTAATGATTTTATAACTCCATTTCTTCATCCCTCTAATTATTTCTCAGTTTTATCAAAAAGTATAATAGAGTTTTAGTTTTATGTGCTTGTTTTCTGTAATCTCTCAGCAGAATAATTATCTGTTTATTTCTGGATTAGAGGTTGGAGATGGAAAAGATCTATTAAATAATCTAATCCACTCGATGCAAAAGCTGATTTGATCTGTAAGGCCTTCATGTACATCTTGTCTAATATGACTTGAAATATCTTAACTCTTGATGTGTCTGTCATTTTACCGTGTAGATTATTCTAGCCTAAGGAATATGTTTTTTCAAGAGGGATTTTTTTGTCTAAGAACATTTTGCTCAATTCATATTTTTATTAACCTTTCCCTAGGTATGCTTCTCTAAATAAATTCCTTTTAATTCTGCATTATGACAATGTAATGTTCATATATAGCCTGCACATGTCATACCGTTCTAGTCAAGACATGCTGACTTAATTTATCTCTGGTCAGTCAGTTTCTCTAGTTTCTGGTCTTTTTCATCATTCTCTCTGGACTTCAATACCTGAATGTTATTCTAAATATATTTCTGATATGTTATACTCAGTATACTATTCCAGGTGCATTGGAGCTATATAGAAAAAATTACTTCCTTGCTTTATGTTGTAGGGCACATCCATGTGAGGTAAGAAAATGAAAACGAACCACAAACATGGCCTTTTTCCACAGGGCCACTACTTGCTTGCTGTCGTGTATCTTTTCCTTTTAGTATTGCCACTTTTATAATAGGTATACAGAATGTATCTCAAATTTATAACTGCATTTTATTATGATATCTTTCAGTTCATGCAGTTATGAAAGAATGGAATATGATCTTACTACCATAAAGAATTCAAAGTTGAAGATTTTACAGTAAGAAGGATCCAGCAGGCTCATGTAGCTGTATCTGTTGCACAGTGCAAACTGTCACTGCACTGTTGTTCATTCAGTGTGATTCCTTCTAAAAATTAGATTATATTAATTAGAAGTATACCTAATTTGTATTTAAAAAACCTGAAATGATACACAACTGAATATATGTTGTTCTCTTTTAAAAGTTCCAATTGTCCTTTTTATTGTTTAAATTTGAGTAGCGTCTGTTCCTTTTAAGTCACCTAACAGGTTAGGAATGGTAGGCACTTCCTACCTTTACAAAACAAATTTCTCTTTCTAGATTTTCAAATGCAATATTTAGACTCTGGTTCAAGCTTCTTGTATTGGCCTTTATTCTTCTCCTGGTAATGATCATCCAAATTAAATAATACAATATTATGAATTAAAGCAGTGAATGCTTTCCTCTTTTAATAGATTTTACTATTTTGAGTTTTTTATGGGATTCGTGTCAGACCTGAGATTGAGGATTTTTTTTTTCCAGTGGCCATCAGAAATGTGTGTGGTAATCGTGAGCTTGGTTTCATCTTTTGTTTTACAGTCTTACGATGATTGCTTCTCAGACAGTCTGAGCATAATTTAGATAGAAGTCTTGAAGACTTCAGGTTCTCTGCACCATTCATATGTGTTATTATAAAGTTATATGTTATCAAGTACATCTTGCCAGTGAATCACTGAGGGTTTTTTTCTTGCAATATATGGCTTACACAACTCAAAATAAAACAGTTGTGTATTTCCAGATGGTATGTGTGTTTAACTTACAGATCCTTTTGGCATAATAACACTTGAATTTCACAGTGATAGACTGTATCATTAAATTTGCTGGCTCTCTAACATAAAAACCTTTTTTAGTGGTTGATTACTTCTAATTAAAAACCTACCTTGAATGTTCTGTTGTATCAGTCCTCTATTTGTGTTCTTTCTTCCTGCCCTTAAATCGCAGATGTCTGTGGAGAACTGCCAGCTTAAGTTAGTATTTTGGATAGTAATCATACTCTGCACCTGAATGAGATTCTTCAACCCCCTTCTCCTACTCCTGCCACTACAGTAACACCAGCCTTACTGCTCTTAACAAAAAGAGGCAGGTCAACCAGATGGTGCTACTTGTCAGCAAAGCATACTTTTCATTCTTTTTTCAGTAAATAATGTTTATCATCTCTTCCCTTCCACGCTACTCTGAATTTTGTTTACTCTTTTTTGGGTAATTTAGTTACTTCCATTAATCTGGTTCAAATTGAATGTTATCAAAACTCATGTTAGAGCACTACACATGGTAAAGTATATAAAGTGTACATTATAAATTCATGCAGGTCAGTTTAATTGTTCTGTCGTATCAGTACTTTTTAAAATAAATGAGTTCCCTAGGACATGCCAGTTCCAAATGTGGCTAGGCTATCACGTGATGAGAATGAGGAAACCTGGACGCAGAAGCCTTTTCCTGTGTCATCTTGTGCCAGAATTGTATAGTTAGAGTGTACCAGGCAAATTCACAGCTGGGCATTATGGCCTGCCATGGGTATGATGTGGAACATTTTGCTGTGTACTGCATTGTATGTTGGCTGTTTGTAAGATGGAGTGGTAAAATATAATCTGTCCGCATAGTTGCGTTATGGAGGCAAGGATCTCACTTTGGTAATAATTGTCAGATTTAAATTCAATGCTAAATTCTTTTCTAGTAAATTTAACATGATGATTTATTAGGATAACACATACTTATTTGTGTGCCAAACTGTTGTTTCCAAGTTTTAAAAATTCCTATTAGGGAAATGAAGCAGAAGTTTGAAGGAAACTTGCAATAAATCAGGAACCACCCCATGTTATTAGCTCCCAGGACAGAAATGCAGTGCATTTCAGAGTCTCATTCTGCTTTCTGTCTCTGTATTAAACACACAAGAAATGATATGTGCGGAAGTCTTCCAACATCCTTTTCTATGTATGTGAAGGCTTGCTGATGTTTCCTGGAAAACTACAAAACGTTGAATTTAGAAGTTACGGTATTGCCTGCTGCTGCTGTTATTTTGAGTAAGCGCATCTTCCTGAAAGCGGGATTGTGTTCTCAGGATTCGTTTGCTCCTCTTGTTGGCTCTCATCTGCAGTTATGGTACTTCGTTATACAGCAACACGTTGCAGGTGTGGGAGCAAATAAAGGGTTTGTGGTCCTGTGTAATGAGTAACTTGTATAAACAGTTGAGATACTGAGGAAAAATAGGCTAACTTTTAGTTCTCTAAGAGAGACGTTTAAGCTACAGCAAAAACTAACAGGAGGAAACTTCGGAGAGGAAGTCTTCCAGAATCTCAGAGATGTGAACTGTTTGGGAGGAGGGGGCAGAAATGATGGGTATCAGAGAAGACTGAGAGTTGTAGCTGTTGTATTTCAGTAAGTTGTTCTATGAATAACAAATACTAAACAAGCCTGTTTTCCTATAGGCTTTTGTCCTGTGTTCTCCATCTTTTCTCTGGATGAACCCCATGTTCTCTGTATGATCTATGGCACCCCCCACTGTAGCATTTTTGAAATCTTCCATGTTATTCCCATGATCTCCTGCCTTGTCTCCCACTCCTTCCTGATGTTGCCTCAGCTCTGAACTGTACAACTAGTGCCATTTTGTCCCAGATTACCGTTTTTGGATATCTAACTAGTCGAGAGATATTATGGATAATTACTAGTCTGGGTGCTGGCACGTGCTACTGCTATAGCTAGCTGCTAGGGGGTAATAGATGAAGACTTACTGGCTTTCTGTTAGTGGGGTGTTGAATGTGAGTTTGTCTTAACCCCAGCCTCAGGTTTTAATGAAGTTAAAAGATATTTTGTGTCTTTCAAGCCTCTTTCTTTTTGTCATGTTTGGTTGTAAAAGCTCAGCAGTTCCCAAAATTACTAGTTGGGTTTGGAGAAATGGCATAATTGTGTAGTCTCATTTTCTTTGGAAACAAAACTAAAACAGAGTTTTAGAAAATATTTTCTCAATGTTCAATGGCTGTTGCTTAAAAATATGTGGTTGTCAGGATTATCCACAAAGCCATAGCGTTAATACACAGGGGTTTTTGTTTCTTTTATTTGGAGGAAAGTGTGTCAGAGGGTTTCAAAACTGGTAGGATGGGAGGAAAGAGAACCTTAGTTTGCACAGAATTGTGTTGAACTCTGGAGCTTTAAAATAGCCAAGAACAGTAGCATAAAATTTAGTAAATTAGTAATGGGAGTATGTGTACTGTTCCAGTGGTCTAAGTCTTCTCTAGCTTTGTTCAGTATTAATCCTGCTTTTCTATCCAGGATGTGATTGTCTCTTCCTCTGTCTTCAACATTTCCTGGCAATATGACTAGTTAAAAAAAACTTACTTCTCTTTATGAGGTACTATGCTTGTCAAAAATTCCAGTAGCTGCTGAAAAGTTTCTTGGATAGCATAACTACTACAACAGCTGATGGCCTGTCAGTATGGCAGGCTCAAGTGTTAAGTTTGGAATTTAGGATGTGCCCAGATGATAACATATATAAATCGACAAACCTATTGTATGACAGTGCAACTAAAATCACATCTATTCACTTTTTAAAGAATATATTTCTTCTGAAAGATACTGGTTCAGAAATAGCGTTACTTTTTTCAAACGTGCTTCCGTTAACCAGTTTAACTGGTTAAGCCGCAGTGTAAATGATTCAGTTTGATTGCTTCAGATGTTGTGGTTTCACCTAACTCTCCTTTGTTTGTTTCTCCAGATGTTTTCTGTAAATGTTAAATTGTATAAATCTACTATTTGTCTTTAAGGATATTATTTTGGAAATTTTTGTCGGGATAATTGGTGTAACTGGAAGAAAACAGCTTTTGAAATGTGTTAATTCTGGAGAGGATTTGAATTTAAAATTGGTATTTTCTTCACACTTAATCGTAAGTGGAGTTTTTCTTCTGTTCAGATATCTTTCTTTGAACCTTTGTTTTTGTGAGGTATACTGGCCTCACACATCAAATTCGTTACCATATGCATTTGTGGCTCACAGGTCGAGTATGCTGATCATTAAGTATAAAGACAGAATTTCATGTATTTTTGTCTTTAGGGGAAACTGGAGAGTTAAATGGAATGGCAAATTAAATGCACTTAATTATTGCTCAAAGACCTGGTATAGTATTCTTGAACAAGATTTGCTCATGTTAGTGGTCTGGAGATTAGCTTGTTGAAAAGGAGCTGCTGCAGTTAGTTTATGGTGTTGGTAGGTTAATTCAGCTTTTTCTAGAAAACAACATTTGTCATTTTTGTTTTGACATAAGCGTTTTAAGATACAAAATAAGACAATTTTACTACCAGAGGGGATGTACAAAATTGCTTTATTTTTGTCAGTGTAGATAGTTAATATGTTTTATCATTAACATTAATCAATAGAGTGTGCTAAGTGTTGATCAACAAAATTTTTCTGCCTTGTCTGCACTATGGCAGAATTTGGCAAGTTTTTTGGCTACAGATTTCTCAAGTTCAAGACATGTATATCTAGTGTGTGACTGTTTGTTTACAAGTTGTTTTTTGTTCAAGTAATACAGATTTTTAAAGGGAGATGATTTTAAATGAAGCTGTAAAACAATGCAAAAAAAAAAAATATATAGGATAGCTGTTCTGGATTTAGCTGAACTATTGTCCCAGCATGAAGTCCTTTAGAGAGGAGAAAAAGGAAAAGTAAGTGTATGTGAAAACATTTGCAAGAAACCTAATCAAGCTATTGGTATAAAAGACAAATTGTACCTAGAATCATAAGGAAAGATAATTACTTTTTTTTCCTGTGAATTACAAACCCCTTAACCAACCTATTTTCATCTTATCAGGTGTTGAATAGCTTTTTCATTTTTGTTGCGCTTCTATCATAAGGGCTTTTATTGATTATAATAAACTATCCTAATATATGAATCCAGGCTTTTGAAAAGAAATGTAATTCTTTGGTTCTTATCACTAAGTAGTGGTTTTTGAGTCTCTGGGGTATGTAGTTAAACTCTTTCCCACATTTACAGCAGTTTAATATTATAATTTATTAAGTTACGTAAACTACTCTCCAAGTTTAGTATATGATTTTTTTTTTCTTTCCCTCTTTAATTTAACAGTAACTTAACAATAAACCTTCCAGAATGCTAATATGCTTAACTGAAGTTAACAGCTAACTGTCTATCTCTGGAAATATACCATCTTCAAGTCTGAAAATCCTCAATTTGCAGGAATAAATTATTTATTATTTACTATTTATTATTATTATTTACATTGCTGGTATTGCAAAAGATGTATGGTATGTGTTTTAATGTACAGTGTATTTTCAAGTTGCAGTTGTGTTATTCTGCCTGCTGTGAGCCTAATTTCATGTACTGAACTTAAAAAATATTTCTCTGGAAGCAGACTCAGTCCTCAAGAAACCTCAACAGTCAGCTTTGCAAAAGATGTAAAATTAAGCCATGTTTAAAGAAAACGAAAAAGAAGTTACAGATTATGTCTTTAAAATACAGACAGCGAGTTGAGGTGATTAACAGAACATATTATAAAGATTTTATCTGCAAAAATTTGGAGTTTTTCAGGTTTTCCAAAATTCATATCACTTTTTTTAACGTTCTCTGTCACTTTCAGTTCTTGGTCAGTGGTGCTATGTGCAAATCAAACTTGTTTTAAATTAACAGTTAAGGTGTCGTATGTGTAGCAGTACAGTATGTAGCTATGTATCTGTAGAGTTCTGCTTCTAATTAATGAGATTTGTTTCATGAAGAAGAGGTCCTGCTTTGAGGATGGTTGTGCTGTACTCATGTGAACAGCTCTTACTTGTGCAAGTGCATCCTGTTCATGGCTATGTGCGGAAAGAGTTGAAGGAAGATGATACAATTTTTGTGATCTGAGTTCACCTAGTTCATTTCAGATACACTGAATGTATCTGAACACATTAGCAAAATATGCAGATCATCTTAATTAAAAAATTTAACAACTTTAGAGGATCTTTCCTCTTTTGGGGTAACTTTTAAAATTTTGTTTAGTATGTTAAGTTCTTTTAAAGCAAAAAGGTATCTTTCAGTGCATATAAATAAAAAGTGAATAATTTTGATATTTAAAAAGTATCAAAGTATTTACTTTCAGTAAAGTGGAAGTTCAACCAAGAGAGTCAAGACTTGAATTGTGATTCATAATTGCATTGGTTGATCCAAAACGCTATTACTTTTCATACCTTTGGGGGTTTCTGTTTTCAATTCTACTACCTCTCCTTGGTTTAAGTGTCTCACTGCAATGCAGGTGATAGAGGAGTTTCTCACACATGTGCACATGCTTGCCAATTGAGCAGGTAAAGTGTGATCTGTACAGTTTTGTCAAATGAAGGAAGCTAGCTGCTGCCAGCTCACAGCGCCAACACGTGTTCATCAGTATTTATTCTAGAAGAATTGTTGCAGTTTGAAGTAGATGGATGAAAACTTACTGAGGTATAGTAATGTTTAATGTAAGAACCAACTGTATTTTTTCAGATAAATATATGAAAAACCAATACAGTTTTTAATGCTGAACTAATCAGATAATGGAATTCTGTAATTAGACTTCAGCCCCTCATTTGTAGCATCTTTTCCAGAACTCGAAAATAGATTGTATCTTTGATTCACTGAAAAATACTGTAATGCTTTCCAGAGGCTCCTGATTTGTCACCAAGGTCCTGTCAGCCTCAAAATTTTGAGTTGATTCTTCCCCTGGGTGGGTTGAACGAGTACTGATTCATATCTTTTTATCTTACCTGTTTAAACATGCATTTCATGTAAATGTTCATGGAACAAGTTGCTATCATTCATTTTACTTGGAAGCAATACATCTTTGTATTGAAAATATTTTATGAACTTGTATGACTGGTTCTTATCATTATTCACTGCATCCTATTAGATGTGCAGCAGCAAAGGTATGAACAAGAATAACAATTTTTCTTTGGGATATTTAGGCTAGGTTCTTAAATATTTTGAAATTAAGCTTGTCTGTTATGCTTAAATATTAGTTTTTGTTCTGGACTGTCAGCAGATGTTCCAAATTTAACATTTCAGTGGTTTGTGTAGCTCACGCATTCAGTTCTGTATAGCTGTTGGGAATTGAAATTCATACAGGTCTAAGGAGCGATGGCATCTTGGACTTGAGAAGTTTGTGTAGCGGTATTCTCGCTGGAATTTTGCATTCCATTATTGTTGCACTAAGATACTGAGGAGCCAAGTGTTTAGTAATTTGTTGTCAGCATTTCATAAATCCAGAAACAAATTATAATTTTCACATAGCAAGGTCAGTTACAGAATTAAAATAACAATCTAATATGAACATTTCATCTGTGTTTTGGGGAATTCAGTAATTCATGCATGTATGAGATAGAATCTGTAGAACTTCTTGAACTGACAAAGATTTGAACAAGGTTAATTTGTTCTTCCTAAGGCAGTTGTATTTAAATTGGTGGCTGATGAAATACTATTTACAATGGTCAAATGATTCAGATGCTAGCTTATTAATGATGCTTCAGTATAAAAATGATCATCAAGTAGCAGTTAATAACTTTTGTCTGAGAAATGGAGGCAAAGTTTGTGGCTTGGATTTAGTAATTTTGTTCTTGTTTTTTTAAAATGTACCTAAATGTGAGGCTTAAAGCACTAAAAAATCTTATATAAACATATGATTTTGAATTCTTAACTATAATGCTAGCTAAGCTTTTCAGCAATATGTACTTATATAAAGTTCTAAGTCATCAAGTGTTGCGAGTGTTAGACAAAGGGTTCAGTTTTGAAGATGTGTTATATGGCTTAATATTTTACTATTTGCCAGGTTGCAATACAGTACCTACTGGTAGCCTGTGACAATATATATATATATTTATGGTCATATATAAAATATATAAATTTGCATTTATTCTGAACCACATGTGAGTAGACAGTTTAGTTATTGCCAGTTAGCAAATACACAGTAACTTTATTCTGTATCTGAGCCCTTATTGAATATTTCTTTTTTTTCTCTCACTCACTTATTCTCTCTCTCTCTCTCTCTCACACACACACACACACACTCTTTTAAGAAAAAGTTCACTTGAAAGTTATAGCAAGAAAATAAAAATGCAGTTGCATGAACTTCTGTGTAGTTCAGCATATTGCTATGTCTAATAGTAAACTAAGAAATGAGAACTGAATGCATACAGAATTTGCCCTTTGTGCCATGACGTTTTAGAAATCAACATCCTTTAATAGTAAGATGAAAATGAAAAGAGTGACATACCTGGGGATCAAGAAGGCTTTGAACTTTCTACGTGGATTAGAGTATAGGAAATAAGGTTAGAAGGGACATCTACTAGTGTAATTAGTGCCTGAGGACATTTAAAACCAATTATAGAAGTATTAAAACGTGGATTGACCTACCTCCTTGCCAAATCCCACAAGGTCATATTAGATGATTTCTGGGGAAAAAAGAGCGTTTACCTTAATTCTATGATTCCATGAGCAGAGCCAGCTATTGGATTTAAGAAATACATGTAAAAGGTGTGTGACTTTAAATTTGGTTCAGGGCAAATGCCTTCATTTAGATTCTGCTTCTCCTTTTTCTTAAATGAATAGTTGAAAAGAATTGTTATATTTTACAGAAGTGAAGAGTTTTCATGAATAAGGTAGGGGAAAATGACTATTAAGAGTTACATGCCATTGCAACTCTAAAAATCTTAGTGTGTTGAAGCCCTACACCAGATTGTGGGAGCATATGTTATATACTCTCTATCTGAACTAGTAAAACATCAAACATACAATAAACAGAAGGGGGCAGAAAAGCTTTATATATTCATTTGGGTTCTGGTTTTGAGAATTTAAAAACCTCTAATGTTACAGTCTGCAGATGCTGAGAGTTTGAAAATCCAGCGTTAAGAGCACCCTTCCTTGAAACTTCTCTTGTAGGTTGGGGTATTTGATTCCAAAAATACAATGAGGAAGAATGAATAAGAAAGAAAACCTAATCCATTTTTGATTGAAGAAGGCTGTCATCTTCCTTTGGAAATTATGGCTATTTAATTTCCAAGTTGTGATTCAAAATAATCTGCATGCCTATTTACACCAGATGAAATTATCCATTATACTATTTAAAATTGCCAGAGTTGCCAGTCTTGCTATTGATGGAAAATCATATATACTAGTATGATTTTAGAAGAAATGACCCACAGTGTTTTGGAGGATTCTTCGTTTTGCATTAAGCAAAATAAAGAGAGCTGTAAGTAGATTCAGAACTTCAGTAGGTTGAAACAGCCTAACATCTAGCAAGGTTTCAGCAAGGTTGGTGAGATGACGATGAGTCAGTCTTCCATCTGTCTTATTTGGCAGCAGATGTTATTTAACTGATACATTTCCAAACGTAAAAAAAACACAGTTTGGAATCTGAAAGTCTTTCCGAACAGAATTTTTCCTTTCTCTGGAACTGTACATTTTTGCTCAGTCTCTTAGCTCAATCTCTTTATTCCATATTGAAGGGTGGAGTATGAGACAGGAAATCGGCTCTTAATACCTTTTAAAATTATATTCTTTGTAAAAAGTGAAGAGTGGTGTTTCTTTAACATCCTTTTGAGGTATATGGAAATAAGATACTGTACGAGCTCTCAGAGTAGCAGCTTCCTTGGCCTTTCTATAAGTAATACTGAACGTGTAGTGACAAATGTACACAGCTAGTTGGGTAATACTGCTATTGCTGGCTACTCATTGCGAAAAGCAGCGGAGGCATATGGGCAAAAGCTTCTGCCAACTGGCTCTGTGTGAACTGCCTGCTGACGTTCTGTTTGCAGAAATCTAGTATTGTATTTATTTGTGATTCATTATCTGGTGACCATTGAGAATTCAGTTACTGCAATTGGTATGTTGAAAGACAGCGTGTAATGCAGTTTCCTTCATGCTCAAACTCAAGCTCCTTTTAAGTTAAAATTGTGTTAGGTGACCTGTGAACGGTACTGGCAGCATGTGCATCTTTGTTTAGTATCTCTGCTGTAGAAGTGAGACTATAAATGCAGTCACTCATGTTTGTGTAGTGTTGAAAATGCAGTGCTTACTGAGTCTTTTTAACCGTCTTTTGCTTAAAAAGGTATCTTACATGCTGTCTATGGAACTAAAACTCCACAGTGCAGTGGATTCCAACTGAATGCTCTGCTTGACTATTGATTTTTTTCCTTTGTCATTTGAATGCAGTGATTTCTTCCTAAGAAAAGGTTGAGGTGTGGTGTAAAAGTCCCCAAAAGAACAGCATAGTCATGATGCTGAAGACTGTAATTGTCCGTTCAGTGTGGCGATTTTCTTGCAGATATTATGGCTCGAAAAATTGTGAAAATATATGTAGATGTATCCAACTGTATAATAGAATTATACCACAATAGTTTGAACTTGATTTTGGAACATAAAATCTGCACAACTTTCTGAAGGCTATAAAAGTTAGGGCACTTAGTCTCCTGTTTATAACATAATCGGACTTAACAAATTCTAAAAATGTTTAATTTCCCAATTAGTCACTCTGGATTGGCATTTTTCACTCCTTTGGAGTTTCCTTTCTTGCTCTTCTACTCAAATGAACTTTCTAACACTTCTCTTTTTAGTTGCACTTTGTTAATGTTGCAGATGTGTTTTCTACAATCTACCTGGATGAGTCATTCTTTTAATCTGTTCACTTTTTGCATATAGAAATAGAGTCCTCTCTTTGGTATTTTGGTTATAAGACATTCCTGTTAGGCCAATTCTGGCTCTTATTTCAATGCTGATACTTTGTGTATTTGAAGTTACGCAGGTTGGGGGCAGGGAAGAGCAGCGTTTTTGCTGTCCGTTTGGAATATACGGGTATAGGTTGTGTCACAGCGTAGGTGCGTGTTAACTAAGTTGAAGTAGTATTTCTCTTCAGTGCTTGACCACATCAGTCTCCTTTTCTTGAATCTAACCTAGTGTTCTGCACATCTATGACCTACCTTGATAAATGACTGATGCATTGTTTGTGCTATATTTTACTCCCCTTTTTACATCTAATTGGATAAGGAAGGGTATTATACGAGTTTTATAATGACTGCATTTTGTTCTCATTTATAGACTTCTGAAATTATTCTTGGTCTTGGACCAAATACCTGCAGGCATTTAGGTGTTGAACTATGCAGCTAGCAAACGGCCTAGCCTGCCTAGTAACCTTTAGAAATCCTACTCAGCATATATCTGTTTTTTTAATCAGCTGAAAGCTTTTAGTTTTTTTTTAATTTATTTTTTTTGCCTCTGTGTGGACTGTCACTTCAAAGTCTCTACTTTTGCTTCAAACATACAGCAATTTCTGCCTTAGTACTAAGACTGCAGTAGATCTTATTTGTTTTAGCTGGGTTAAAGATCAGTGAAGCCCCCATCTTTTGTTCTGGAAAATGACTGTCTTTCTCTTAGAGATCAACCTTTCTCATCTTGAATTTGATGCAATCTCCACTAGACTGTATTACTTAGCTATAGTTCAGAAAGTTAAGGCTCAGAGAAGGGCAATGACTGTAAATTTCTTTCTATGCTATGTCTGAATAAAAAAATCACTTTGCTATTGTATTTTTGTTGCAGTACATTTACCTTAAGAGACTTGTATTAACTTCTTAATGATAAATTATGATCTGCGCTTTTCCTGTCAGTAATCAGAAGTAGAAGACCAGTAATTAATCCTATTTCTGGTATAACTCAGTATTTTTATCCTGATTGTATCAGTTGCAACACTGCCCAGATGTACTATTTTTCTCTGCTTTTCTGTGTCTACTGAGGCCAAAAGATTCCTTGGAGAGTGTGTTTTGCTTGAATTTAATTTTTAGAGCATTTAAGTTGTGCTGGAAATCAGATGAGTAATAAAGAAAATGTGTGAGTTATTTTTTATAAACGTACAGGTATTGTAAAACATCTAAAGTGACAAGCTTTTCTTTAGTAGTATGTCCTTTGGGTCACTTTTAGCATTATCCGGATATTGCTCAGTTGTGAAGCTTTTTGGAAATCGATGTTGTCGTTTTTGACTGATTGCAGGTGGTCATACAGGTGTGCTTAAATGGCTTTCCTCAGAGCAGAATAATCCACAACAGATTTCTGTCTTAACAGATTTTTAAATTGGTTGATAAAATTAGTCTAAAAGCCAGTAAATCATACCTTTCTGGTTGTCAGCCAATTCAAAGGCTCCCCATGTGTAGGTAAGGTTAAGAGTACCATAAACTTTACATAGATATCTTTTTTTAACTTGGGAAAATGTCTGGTTTGTACATATGTGAGCTGGAAGTTTAGGAATCAGTTAAATGTGAACAGTATGTTTTAATAAACACTGCTTTTGCTTTGTCTTTATGTTGTAAATTGCTTACAGCTTTCTCAATTTTCAAACACACGAATCTCTTCCAGTGATAGCTATGTACTTTGGCTTGTCTGTGTAAGGGACCTAATCATAAATGCTGTCTTGCTCTTATGTGATATTCCAAATGCAAAGAATCCAAAGATAATTTTTGAGAACTGAACCCTTACTAAAAGTGATGGATAACACTGCTGCTTTTCTGGCAATAGGCTGTGACTAGGAGAATAGGCGGTGTAAGGACATTAAAACTTTAACTCATACATCTCTAACCTGGAGCAGGTGTCTTAACTGTTGTGCCTCTTGGTGAATGGTTTATTTTTTGACAAGACCGCTCTTCTTGGAGATTAGCAGCCTTACTCATTTTTTGGCATAAAGTCAGTGTAATTTGTTGTATACCTGGCAGATGGGGTTTTATTTATTTTTTTGTTGTTGTTGTTGCTGTCATTCATATATAGCACTGGTGTAAATTTGTAAGTCAGTTTTCCCATTCCTGTTTGGATAGGGAATCTTAACTGTATGTGGCTTAACTGTAGAAGGCAAAGGAAGCAGGTGGTCATCAAGAGGAAGGAGCATAGTAGCCTTATCTTAAGCGGTAATGAAAAGGTCTGAAGAGAGGCTGTTCTTTAAGACGTATGCCATTGTTATTGAAAGACAAAAAGAAAAACAAGAAGTAAGCAACTTTCTCTCCTGCCACTTCTAAAATGACTTTTTCTATAATGATTTAAAAAATACTTATGATTTCCTTCCTGCTAGGGCTAACTATAATATTACGGCAGAGCTCATACACATGGACCAGCTATACATTTAAGTCCTTAGCTCTGTCCTGAGCAGCACACTGGAAAATACTGGAGTTCAAGGTCTCTTTCCCAGATTTGGTTTCCTGAAGGTTTTGTTTGGCACAAGAAATTTGTCAGCAATAATTCCATCTCCTTTGTACCTAGTTACCTGTATCTGTGTGCCTCCTCCTTCTATGTAAAGTAGATGAAGACATGAATGATATCCTCAGGAGTCCTGCATTACAGCTAATCAGCACATACTATGTGAGCAGGTTGTAGTGACCATGGAGTGTTACATAGACAGGAAAGAGCAGTTCATGTGGTTGTGTTTAGTTGAATGTCTCTAAGATGACCTCTTATTTACCTATTTGCAAATGCTAACATGTGCAGGGGAGGCTCAGAAATGGTCTAAACAGAATACTCTCAAAGTTCCTTTCTTTAACTGGTTTAGCACTGCTATAAATATTCCATTAGCTAGCCTATGTTAGTGTGTCCAAGAATACAACAGGAATAACTTCTTGTCTGAAATATTTCAGTCTGAGTTTATCCACAATTCATTTTCATCTGTTTGGAGAAACTCTTTTGATCTCCTACCTTCTGGGAGATAGAAATGTCAGTTGGTTCCTTCTGTTTTGTTTTTGTCCCCTCCTAAATGAGGGAGTCTTCTGGGAAGAGGAGGAGATTGTGTTCCTGGTATTGCCAAAAGTTGTTTTTTGTTATTGGCTGTGTTCTGTATGACTGACAGGTTATTGGCAATGAAGAACCAACAGTTAAGAATAATGATCATATCTGTGACTCTCACGTTTTCCTTTGGCAGCAATTGTCTTATGCCAAATGTATAAGGTTCTTTTATATTTTTTTTTAAAAAAAGGCCAAATATGCACACTTGAAAATCTAGCATGTTTATTCTTTTAGGAGTACTTTCTCCAGTGATATAACAGATTATTTGGTAAACTACATTTAAAAAAAATCCCCAAGTATGAACTGATCTGTATGCAGCATGCATTTTAAAACTTTTACAGTGCTGCATCCAGAAGTAGGCAAATTACAGAACCAGTCTTTCCAAGTTCTGATGCTTATGTGGAAAGGAATACGTGAACATAAAAGGAAACTAATGAAGCCTGTGCAAAAAAACTGGGTTTCAGAAACAGTCCCCTGACTCTCTCTCAATATTTTCTTTCTATCTTCACAAATTTTTCATGACTATAGCACTGGCAGCACTGATAAAATGATCATTTGGGATCTGAGTGGACATCCATAACTTTGCTATCTCCTCTTTCTGTTTTTTCCCCCCTCCTATATTAGTACATAAATAATGATTACAGTTGATTATCTTCAATATGAGATATACAGTCTGAGAAGAAAAGCATCTTTGGCTTCTGTACTGGATTGTCAGAATATTTGCTCTATTTTTGTTTGTTATAAAAATGGCACTGTTTTAAGGATTAGAGGGAGCAAGAAGAAATTAGAATAATCCAATATGATCATAGAATCATAGAATCAGTAAGGTTGGAAGGGACCTCTGGAGATCATCTAGTCCAACCCACCTGCTCAGCAGGGTCACCTACAGCATGCTAGACGGGGCTGCATCCAGGCAGGCCTTGAATATCTCCAGAGAAGGAGACTCCACAGCCTCTCCGGGGCAACCCGTGGCAGTGCTTCGTCACTCTCACAGGGAAGAAATTTCCCCCTCGTGTTCAGGCGGAACTTCCGGTGCTTCAGTTTCTGCCCGTTGCCTCTTGACCCGTCACATGGGACAACTGAAAAGAGTTTGTCCCCGTCCTCTCGACACCCTCCCTTCAGGTACTTATCCACATTGATAAGATCCCCCCTCAGTCTTCTTTTCCCCAGGGTAAACAAGCCCAGCTCTCGCAGCCGTTCCTCAGAGGGCAGGTGCTCCAGCCCTCTGATCATCTTCGTAGCCCTGCGCAGGACTCTCTCCAGTAGCTCCATGTCTCTCTTGTACTGGGGAGCCCAGAACTGGACACAGTACTCGCGATGAGGCCTCCCCAGGGCTGAGTAGAGGGGCAGGATCACCTCCCTCGACCTGCTGGCAACAGTCTTCCTAATGCACCCCAGGAGACCATTGGCCATCCTGGCCACAAGGGCACATTGCTGGCTCATAGTCAGCTTGTCATCCACCAGCACTCCCAGGTCCTTTTCTGCAGAGCTGCTCTCCCAGGAGGTCAGCCCCCAGCTTGTACTGGTGCCTAGGGTTATTTTCCCATAGGTGCAAGACTCTGCCCTTGCCCTTGTTGAACCTCAGGAGGTTCCTCTCTGCCCAACTCTCCAGCCTGTCCAGGTCTCTGAATGGCAGCACAGCCCTCAGGTGTGTCAGCCGCTCCTCCCAGCTTGGTATCATCAGCAAACTTGCTGAGGAGGCACTCTCTCCCCTCATCCAGGTCATTGATGAAAAAGTTGAACAGGATGGGACCCAGTACTGAGCCCTGGGGAACTCCACTAGCCACAGGCCTCCAACTAGACTTCATGCCACCGATGACAACTCTCTGAGCTCTGCCTTTCAGCCAGTTCTCAGTCCACCTCACTGTCCACTCGTCTAACTCACACTTCCTGAGCTTATCTAGGAGGAAGTTATGGGAGACAGTGTCAGAAGCCTTGCTGAAGTCAAGATACACAACGTCCACTGCTCTCCCCTCATCTACCCAGCCAGTCATTCCATCATCGAAGGCTCTCAGATTGGTTAAGCAGGATTTCCCCTTGGTGAATCCATGCTGGCTACTCCTGATCAACATCTTTTCCTACATATGCCTGGAGATGACATCCAGGATGAGCTGTTCCATCACCTCTCCAGGGATGGAGGTGAGGCTGACCGGCCTGTAGTTGCCTGGGTCCTCCTTCTCACCCTTCTTGAAGACTGGAGTGACACTGGCTTTCTTCCAGTCCTCAGGCACCTCTCCAGTTCTCCAGGACCTTTCAAAGATGATGGAGAGCAGCCTGGCAACAACATCCGCCAGCTCCCTCAGGACCTGTGGGTCTATCCCATCCGGGCCCATGGATTTGTGGCTGTCTAGCCTGCCCAGAAGGTCTCTAATCCTATCCTCCTCAACCAAAGGAAAGTCTTCCCTTCTCCAGACTCTCTCCCTCACGTTCGGGTTCCGGGATTCAAGAGGGCTGCCCTTAGCAGTGAAGGCTGAAGCAAAGAAGGCATGCAGTAATTTTGCCTTCTCTGTATCCCTCGTCACCAGGGCCCCCGCCTCATTCAGTAGCGGGCCCACATTTTCCCTAGTCCTCCTCCTGCTGCTGATGTATTTGAAAAAGCCCTTCCTCTTGGCCTTAACATCCCTTGCCAGACTCAATTCCAACTGGGCCTTAGCCTTCCTCGCAGCATCTCTGCATACTCTGACTGCAGTCCTATAATTCTCCCAAGTAGCCTGTCCCCTCTTCCACATTCTGGGTACTTTCTTCTTCTGTCTGAATTTGGCCAAGAGCTCCTTGCTCACCCATGCAGATCTCCTGCCCCTTTTGCTGCACTTCTTACTCATAGGGATGCCCCACTCTTGAGCTTGGAGGAAGTAATGTTTGAATACTAGCCAGCTCTCCTGCCCCCCCCCCCCTTTCTTCTAGGACCTTAACCCATGAGACTCCACCAGTTAGGTCTCTGAAGAGCCCAAAGTCTGTTCTCCTGAAGTCCAGGGTTGCAGTCCTGCTTGTTGCCTTACTTCTTCCCTGCAGGATCCTGAACTCCATCATCTCATGGTCACTGCAGCTGAGGCTGCCCCCAACCTTCACATCTCTAACCAGTCCCTCTCTGTTGGTAAGGACAAGATCCAGCAGGACATCCTTCTTCATAGGCTCCTCCACCATTTGTGACAAGAAGTTATCGTTGATGCATTGCAGGAGCCTCCTGGACCATTTGTGGCCTGCTGTGTAGTCCCTCCAGCAGATGTCAGGGTGGTTGAAGTCCCCCATGAGAACCAGGGCCTGTGATCTTGAGGCTACCTCCGGCTTTCTATAGAAGGCCTCATCAACTTTCTGTTTCTGGTCAGGTGGCCTGTAGTAGACACCCACAGCAGTGTCCCCCTTTTTGGCCTGCCCTTTGATCTTTATCCATAAACTCTCAGCTGCTGCCTCCTCCTCCACCCCTAGGCAGAGCTCGATGCATTCCAGTTACTCTCTCACATAAAGAGCAACTCCGCCAACTTGCCTTCCTGGCCTCTCTCTCCAAAAAAGCACATAGCCATCCATGACAGCATTCCAGTCATGTGAGCTATCCCACCATGTCTCTGTGATTGCAATGAGATCATGGCCCTGCGGTCGCACATGTGATGATATTCTGTACTGTAATACTTTGTGATTTCCTTTGGATTTTGTAAGGTTGGCCCAATATTTTGACTTTTTGTAGAACTCCTTGGTTAATTTTGCATGTGTTGAACAGATTTTATTACTATCCCTTTAAAAAAAATCCAAAATCTGCAAATAAAGAATAGAGCTTCTCATGGGAAAGTTGCTGCAAAGACACATTCCTGTATCTGCAGGGAATCTTGTGGATATCAGTTTCTCCTGTGTACGACTTGGAGGTCTAAGGCGACACTGAAATTCTCATTTTTGCAAGCATAATGGTACTTTTCTATATTGATCGAAATATATTGATCAAAATTATTAATTTCTTTTTCTTTCAAGTAAGTAGCTGCTCAAGTTTCACAACATCAGCTCTGAAAAAATTCTGCCTCATGATGCTTCATCAGCAGAATTTGTTAGCAATGTTTGTAGCCATTCTTGTTTCTTGTGGAATGCAGGTCAGAATTTTACTTTCCTGGTTAACGTTCATGCCATTTTGAATGGAAGGGACTTTTTCCTTCTCCTCCTCCTTCCTCTTCTGCCTCCTCCTCCTCATCCAGACTGGTTCTGAAAGCTTCATTCTTCAGGAACTGAGCATTAAGAATAGTAAATTCCTTCTCTTTTTTTCCTTTTTTTTTTTCTTTGAAGGATCAAAATGGAATCAAATGAGTTTTACCAGAGTCTTTATGTCAGTAGATACAGAACACAGATCTTTTACCTACTGCTAATATTTTCTGGTAATAGATGAGAAGCTGCACACAACTGTTTTGAAACCAGATGTAGACTTCCTACTCAGGTTAATCACTGAGAAAGGTTAATCTGTGGTTGTAGATTTGTTATGCTCTGTTGAATGCTTCCCAGAAGATCATTGCTTTGGCAGTTCTCTACCAGTGTGCTTTCAGGGTGACTTGCTTTTCTTTCCAAATTGATTTATAGGTTCTCTGAATCCTTAGAGCCCCATAGCTGTTCAGTTCCCTATGCGAAACAATGGGGAGATGGTTTGGCAGTTGTTGTGGCATGTTACAAAGTTTTTCCTTGTGTATGTGCTGGTTTTTTTTGCCTTTGTGCTGTGTAGCCAGGAAAGTAAGTGTCAGTAAAATGATATGTTTAGTGGCTCCTCCCCAAACAGTTGCGATGGTGCATTTTTCCTACCAATAACCCATTCTACTAATTGGGAAAAATGAGTGCTCAGAGAGAGGCCACTGTTTTCGTGGGCTTTTACTTGGGGATAATTTGAAATAATGCAAAAGCACTGAAGTAAGCAGATTTGAACATAACATTGCTGCATTGAAGAGGGGGTAAATTTGTGCTAGTGGGTTATATCAAAATATTTCCTCATTCTAAATTAACTTAAGTTAGTTAGATGTTGTCTGGCTCACTCTCCAGATTTCTTCCTTAAAAATGAATGTTTTTTTTCTTAATTTTTTTTCTTGTTTTTGTGTCAATTTTTACTAAGATTATTTTTTCAATGATAATATGGGCAAAAGCCTAAGGGCTCTCTAAATGAAATATTGTTGCATATATATCTACAGCTGCAATTAATTACTCTGAGTATTCATTTAAAAAATAAGCTTGGTAAGTGACATTTTAAGCAGTCATTCAAAAGTGATTGTAAGGAAAATGATGATGATAAAGAACAATGTCTAAAAGGAAATGTAAAAATTTTGAACACTTTAAACAGCCCTGTGAAAAACTTCAAAAGTAGCCATTTGGGCAGTTTGGGAAATAGATTCTTTAATGCAGTTCATTAGGTCAATCTTGTGATTTTCTGAAAGTTAAAAAAAAGTTTAAGTTTGGGATTGTCATTGCTGAACTTCACATAGATAGGAAAAGCTATAGTACATTCTGTACTTGCCCATGATTAGACAAACATCTTCCAGAGCTTTGCGGAGTTTTCAGTCCAGTGGATCATTGGCAGTCCGTAAGGAATCCCAGTTGTTGCTAGCAACAGATAAAATTACTGTAGAAGAAGGGGGGCGAGGGGCTAGGCCCTGGAGTTTTTTATGTTCAAAATAAAGTTGTCAACCATTTTAGCTGAGCCAAAGTTGAGATCTCTTTTATTATTGGTTCTTAGGATAGTTTCTTATCTCTTCTTTAGGTCTTAATGATTGATATTGTAGCCCTCAATGTCTTATGTAGACATATGAGTATTCATGCAAGCAGCTGCTGTGTTCCAGCTGAACTAAACAGAGAGTTGCTGTCATCAGATTTGTCTTTTGTATTTGTGTTTCAACAATTAGCCAAGGAATACAGTTAAGAAAAATAAATTACCGTCAGTCATATCTGAGAGGTTAAGTTAGTAATAACAATACCAAGTGGGCTATTTACTATGTGAGGCAAAGAAAAAGAAGAAAGCCTCTGTTACCAAATAAGAAATTTTCTTCTAAATTGTCTCCTTAAGTTTGTCATGGGCACAGTGAAACTCGTCTTAAATATCAGAGCAATGCCATATTTACCGTTTCAATGCTGTGATGATAAAATGGTGATAATCTCTGAGATAAACGATCAAGTAAAAATTGTCTTTGCAATACAGTTTATTTACTTCTGTATTAAATTGTAGACTTACTGCTTTTTGTATACAACAGTTCTAGTTATTTGCTTCTGCACATTTTGTTCTGCATTGTCATCTTATGTGACAGAGAAGACAGTCTAATGATTTCTCATTGCTTCACACACTAAACACTTTCCTGTTCTTTGTTTTTGATTTTTTTTGTGTATTAAATAAACACAAGAAATGCTTTAGTCTCGTCATTATTTAAAGTTACTGTCTATCTCTATTCTGCTCTTATGCTCCCAATCCCCTTATCCCTTCTGCCGTGTACTCCTCCCCCAAACCACCCAACCCTGGAAATACTTTTGCGTACTTTTAAACTGAGCTCATCATCCTGTTTTGCAATAAATACCTTTAAACTGTCTTCAAGGAAGTATACTATTAAAAATGCTACTTTTCCACATAAATTGGCCGTAATATCTATGAAAATGCTCACTCTCACTTTGCAAAACAAGTATTTGATGTCTCTTTGGATCTGTGGTTTACAGACTTCCTCCTGTGTATCTTAAGTTGATGAATTCTTTATCATTTTGCCAGGGGTCAGGGACTGTTATACAGTTCCAATGAAGCTGTCAGTCCTCTGAAAGAATTATGAGTACTTGGAATGGTACAGATGTCAAATGCGATGGATTACCAACTTTAGCATTTGATATACAACTGAGATGCTGGGAGAAAAAATAAGTCTTAGCAGGCTCAGTTTTAAAGTAGACTATTTGAATAAAAAGACTAGGCTAATGTATTATGTAAAAGGTCTGCTCCTTTACATTCAATTTTCCTGTCTGATTTTGTCTTGTAGTGTTGTCCCCCAGACCACAGTAATACTGAACAACGATCGGCAGAATTCAATTGTAGCCAAGATGGTCGGGCAGGAAGAGCCATTGAGCAGAGCGGCAGATTCTTTGGAAAATATCCTTAGCAAGTTAGTAGCAATTACTGCAGTCCTCCCCCTTCACTCCGTCTTCCTGAACGGATCAGTAGCAGTCTCCGTAGTAATTCTAAGTGCAAGATGAGGAATGTTGGAGGTAATGGTGTGGAGGGGAAATACTCAAGTGTTGATTCAAGGCGTCAGACTGACAGTCCTACCTAGGGAAATGCCCTGTCAGCAGAAAAGGTACAGAGCAATGCTCCAGCCTTGCTGTGGAGAGAACATCTCAGAAGATCTGGAATTAGGTCAGTGTTAGTTGTCAGCTGCTAACAAAAAGGAAGTGTGCCCATTGCTACACATTTTTACAGTGATACTTGATCGCTTGGGAACATACCAAGATCTTGTAATTAACTACTTGAATAAAGAGTGCAAGCAGCCCAGGGATGTTTGTTATTTTTCGTCCTGTCTAAAGTAAACTCTAAGTGGAAGGGGAGATTCTGGGTAGGAAATGTTCTTAAATAATAAGATCTTTGAATACATTATTTAAAGAATTTTTTGTTTTGCACACTGGGCCTGGACTTTCCACTGATGCAAATTTAGAAAGCATACATTTAAATTTTTTAATTTATTCTACTGTTTTCTTTCTGTTAAGAAAACTAAGAGCTGGATAGCCCTTAGTTTTAAACAAGAGTAGGTTTGTTAGAGGAGTGTACTTCTATTCCACGCTTAATTTTCTCAGTTGTTATTTTTAATTCCCATATGATAATGTTATTCCTGATCAAGGATTATGTTTTCCCAGAGTATGTACTTTTCTCTTCCATAGTGCCGTTCCTGGCCGTAGGCAGAACACTATCGTGGTGAAAGTCCCAGGGCACGATGACAGTCACAACGAAGATGGCGAGAGCGGCTCCGAGGCCAGTGACTCAGTCTCCAACAGTGGACAGTTAGGAGGCCAAAGTATTGGGAACAATGTCACCCTTATTACACTGAACTCTGAAGGTACGCTGATCAAACTGGGAGGCCACTTGAGCAAAGTAGGTGGGGTGGTGGAATGAACTAAGATTCAACTGGATCTTGAGAGGCTGCATCACTGGTCCAATCTTGAATCAGTAGCCAGTACAGCAGGCATCAGGTAAGAGTAAATGATGTACTGAATGAATCAACTTTCTTCCTTTCCAGTAGTTTTGTAGGCAGAAGAGCTAATTAAAATGACTCATACAATTTTAAAGAGTGCCCACTGCAGCCGTGCAGCTTTATATTTTAAACCTTTTTTAATTAAGACATGCAACCTACGGGATTTGCTACCATCCGGTTGAAATACTGTTCCGGGAAAATAACTGCCTTCTCCGAGAAATAAAACCTACTGGTTGATCTCCTCCTCTAACTTACTGTGCCAGTCCACATGTGTAGTTCTCATGAAAGTAAAATGTTCTTTTTGGCAACTATAAGCAATTTTTATCAGGAAATTCTTATTAAAAATGGCCTAGTTGTGAGACAGTGTGTAGTGTCAGAGATTTTGAGGCTTCTATTTCAGGATTTGGAGAATAAGAAATCAAATTCAGTGGAATCTAAGAATTTTATAGCCATATAAAGATATTCTATTGTGTGTGGTTGGAAATATTGAAGCGAATGTTAACTACTATATTTTAATCCCAGACATGATGGGATATAGGACACAGTTGAGTTTTTAGGTGAAAATAACATAATTTCTAGTCATACCTCATTAATTTTATGTTTATGACTGAAACTGAATATTTAAGAGATCATTCAGAGTTTTCATAACTGACTAATAATTCCAGATGCTAGGTTTCATGCATAACTCAGTTTGACACTTTATTAACCCTAATACTTAGAAAACCTCAGAAGCCTGCATGCTGAATGTCTTATGTGCCAAAGACTGGTGCGGAAAATGTTACCCTAAGGCATTTGAACCTAGGATTCTGCCACTTTTATGTATACTCATACAGTATACATGTTTTATAAAGAGCTTTTAAAATCTTCCGTACTGTATATGTATTGTGACAAAGAGTTGCTTCCAAAGGAGATTTGATTTTTGGGTCAACGGAGGATTAAAGGAGATGAAGGCTATCTGAAGAGTCGCTCTCAGAGAATCATCAGATTGCAGATAGTACTGATATTTCCATTTGAAAATCCCAGTTCTGTAGCAATGGACTAGAAATATATTGCTTTTATGTTTGCTACTATTTATAGCAAAGTTCTTTTTTAATCAGCATACAGTAATTGTACTGTTTTTTTATACCCTCCTTATGAATTCTTCCCTGATGTACTTTATCTGCATACCTTTTTGACTTCCACTGTGAGGAAATTACTTTTGTGCTTTCTGTATAAAATCAGATAGATTTAAGCCAAGTTGTCTGCTTTGTATGATTAAGAACTACCTGGAAGGACAAGGACAATTCTTCTGTTCTCAAATCTTGATCAGTATTGGTCTGATGGCTAGAGTTGTTAGGATTTTCTACTTTTACAAGCTGTATTCTAGTTACATCTTCCCCCAGACTGGTAAAAAAATCAGTGGGAGGGAAGTCTGAATTAGGCTGTGTAAGTGGAAAGAGCAATCAGAAAGCATCACTGATAATATTTTTGGCTCTTTGACCCTCTCCTGTTATGTTCAACTTATCTAACCTCAACCCTTACATCATTAATTAGCTATTGATAGACCATCTGATAAACATTATGTCCAGGTCTGTTTTCCCTTGTAGTAAGGCTGATGCAGACTGCATGAACAGCATGTGCCTTTGTCTCAGTGAGATTGGATTTGTACAATGTTATATGTGGAACTATGTCATAAATAAGCTAGCAGCGGTACTACGTGCAAAATTTAACATCTCTTGTGTACTAGGCAACATATTTCGAGAGCACTTAGTAGTGCTTCATCATTTGCACTAGCTGCCATATATTTTAGATGAAAGTCAGTGTTCTGGCTTTGACGTATTAAGCCCTGAATAGCCTAAGAGAAGACTAAGTCTCTCCCTTGTGTTGTGTTTGTGGGATATAAAGCCAGAACTCCCTTGTTATAGGAAGTGGCTGTATGCGAGACATTCTCCCTGGAGTGTTTGGAAATAGCTTTTTGTTATTTTCCCCACTTGTGTGCCAATCAGCTGATGAGTAAAACACTTTGCAGATTGCATATTCCTTTAGAGAAGAGGAGGGGAGAAGGGTGAGTAGGGAGATTGTTAGATTTGGGATTTGCTGTTTTGTCAGCTTTAAAATGCTGAAAAGGAGGAAGGCTAACATGAGCGATGAAATTAATATAATACAGATATTGTTCAGGACAATGCAAGTCTGTACTATTCTATGTTATTTTAAATGGGAATTAAAACAAATATTTATAAAGATTGTCTTTTTTCCTGAAAATATCCGCTGTGAAATTTTAATGAATTCTGGCTAGTCTGAGATGAGTTGTCAGAAAAGACTGTTGCACTGTAAAGTATATGTACAACTCAGTATTTTTATAGGAACTATTCTTCAAATAGCTTTAAAGCTGTGTGAGGCAGAAGATTTTATAGTTCCAGAGAAAATACTACTTAATATCTATTTGAATGATCATATTTTACAGAGCCTGTATTGACTTTGACAATTGCCTAGATTTGAAATCCTAAAAAATTAAAACATCTTTGCATCTTATTCAGCAAATGAATATCATGATGAGCAGAAGGCGTGGATTCTTGTATTTTCATGTCTGGAATGGTATGTGTTTTGGGGAGTTTGTTAATATTTCATAGAGCTTTGCATCAGCTATGTCAGGAGCAAAGTTTCTAATATTAGGAGGCTATTTGTTGTACTATGCTCTTTTTGACTTGGTGGTTTGAAACAGATGTGCGCAGACAGATGTTGGCCTTCTATGCACTTGTTGTATATGTAAATTTTTGAAAAACAGATAATCCATTAATGTCTTCAGATCTGATTTTCTTCAGACCTTTAGAACACTCATCCATTAAAAATCTTGCTGAGATTTATGAATGCTTTGAGAATCAGATTAGCAGTCCCCCACACCTACCTCTTCTTGCCCTCATGAAGATTACAGAACACTGCTTGTTTAGAAGGAATGTTAAACTCGCTTGCAGCATGTCACAGAAATTAAATTATTAATAAAGGAATTGATGAAGAATAATAGGTCCATTGTGCACATTCATTTTCTTCAGCAGTAAAAGAAAAAAGTTACAGCACCCGTCAGTTTGCTTTTATATTCTGTAAAAGAATTCTGAGTGACTTTGAGTTGCCCAAAGAAATCTTGAGTGGTCATAAAACAAGAGAGTCAGAATGGCACACTTCAGCCTTGCACGTGGAGAGTAAACAACAGGTTTTCAATGTGACTTTCATTTGTCATCTTGTATCCAGAAGGCAATGTTTATAGTCTGGCTTTAGCTGACTTTGAATGTGGCATTGACCTGTGGATTCTCTCAGAATTCAGTTAATAGTTTTACGTAAATATGTAGTTTGCTCTCTGTTGTCTGTTTTCAAAGAACATTTAATCCTATATTGTAGTTTTAAAAAATTTTAGTTGCATTACATTTCTATTCCTGAAAACTAATTAATAGAAAAAGACAAAACCCAATTCATTGTTCCAGAAAACCCTGCTAGAATAAGGGGTGCGTTTGTGCTCACTGAACATTGTGGCTTGATTCCATCCCCAGTTGTATATTATTTTGTTGGCATGTGCAATAAGTCATATTTTATATTTTCTCTGAGGAGCAGTTACTTGGTTCTTCCTTTTACCTTTTAGAAAATCCAAAACACTCATCTGTTTTGGAGATGCAGTAAATGACCTGAAGAGTTTTCATTGTAAAGATGTAGTATTTATGAAGATAAGCCATCTAAAGCTATTGAATCTCTAATTATTGTGTCAAATTGTACTTCAGAATTTGACATCCTACTTTTACATAGGATGGGAATATTAACATCTTAAGCATTAATAGAACCACAGTAACAAAATTGATGAAATAATCTTGCACAATTTGATACAAAGCCCAATATGAGTAGAATTTGCCAATATTGAATTCACAGTATAAATTCAGATTGGCTAAAAGACTGTCTTACAGGAACATGACAGTGACTTACTGATTTTATTAATGTCATATTTTTGGCATACCAAATACCAAGGGCAACCTTATTCAGCCAACTTAGTTTTTTCTTTTACTTGTTATTTTATTGCATAGATATTAATACCTGTCAACAGTGTTTAGTCTGTTGTTTTGAATGCATATACTAGAAAGAGTGTCTCTTTTGTGTTAAACTGTTGCAGCCCAAGTAAATCTCTGGGGGAAATTGGGAAGACTTATTGGTATGTATGTATAAACAATAGCATAAGCTTATAACCAAGCACTTTAGGTTGAAAATTATTTTTATGGGGGTGGAGGATGCTTTAATATTGAGATCAAAGCTCTAGACTGTTTCATCCAACTTCTCTTTTAAGAGAGGCCTTCCTTCAGAAACACTATTTGAAAAACTTGAATGCCACCGATTCTCTCAGTGTTGGAAGGGGAGAGAACATGAACTCAGTTTATCAATGTTGACTCTTCAGTTTCTGGAGAGATGTAAATTGGAACTATCATTTCAATCCCAAGTAAAAATGTAAAAGTTTTGTTTCAACATACCGTTCCATGGTAGAAGCATATACAGTTGCTCAGTAGTTTTGTTCAATGTTGCTGACAGATTCTTGCAGCTTACGATTCTGTCCCATTGCTACACCTAAAGATGGTGAGAGGTGGCTTTAGAAACAGGCTACTAAATGAAGAAGCACAAGTGAGACCCACCACTTAGACCTACCACCAGTGATAGCCTCGGGTAATCTGAATGCACATTGCAGTATGACTGAAAAAGCAGAAAGGTCTTAAAAGAACAAATGTGCAACCTGCCAAATGAAACTGTAGCCAAGCTTCTCTATTCTGATAATTTAAACTGCTTGAGCCACACTGAAATGTTAATTGTAAGTTCTGTCTGTAAGGTCTTTTTGACTTAATTATCACCCGCATCTCTTCTCTATTTTTCTGATTTAAGAAAAAATCCTCTCCTTGTGTTTTAACGTAATATATTAATGACATTACAACATGAGGGAGTTTAACTGACGGTGATTATTTTAAGCTGAAGATCTTTTTGTTGGTTAATTGTCTTAGTTACAGTTGTAAAGAAGTTCTGGTTTGAAATTCAAGTTCTGATGGGTATTTTCATGTCAAAGGGCACAAGAATAGTCTTCAAGAGACTGAAATGACTTGGAAACAATAGGCTTCGTTTTGGTATTGCTGATTAAACGCTGTGGTACTGAGCGCACAGTTTGTTAAGCAGCTCCTTCCATTGCTACATTAAATTTCAGTACGGAGTAACACAACAACTTTGAGAGAACTACTCTGATTTACAAAAGACTGTATTGCCAGTTGTGTTAGATAGCTGATCTTACAGTCTACTTAACTAGGCTTGGGATTTATTTAGTTAGTTATTAACTTTTCTGTTTCTCTCTCTGTCATTTGAGTCATCAAAGCTCCATAAATAAATTATGTATTGTGGTAGAAACGTATTTCTGGAGTGTCCATCTGGAAATATACCTTCCTGTTTTCATAAATGCATTTTTTTTCTCTTTCTGATGTGTGGCTTTTAGAAATTTGAAGTACTCAACTCTTCCCATCTGTTTTAGAGGTCTTTTGTGTGGTAATCATTCTCTGAACACATCTGTTTTGGTAGGAATGTTTTCTGGAGGAAAAAACAAACAAACATGAGTTATAGCATGACCTGTCAAGCTTTTAAACAAAACATTTTATCATGCCACTATTCATTAATTTGGATAGAGGATGGTTTCCTGAAAAGTTTCGGTGGATGAAAACAGCATAAATAAAATGAAAACCAATGTTTTTCCTGCATTCTCCTCAGGCACTGTACACTTTCCTTTAGTCTGGAGAAAATCTGTGTTTAAAAATAACTATGTTGTTGTCCTTATTTTTTTTTTCCCCAGCATAGATTAAAAATCTTTCTCATTTAGTGGAATAAAGGATAAACATTTTATGACTAAGATTTATTTAAAGTAAATGTTAACAATTCATAGACATGTTTTTGCTTTCTTTTAAAAAAGTCCAGTTAATTTTGACGTGAATCTGGTTTTACTGTATTTTTGGAGAAGAGCATATTCTTGTTTTAAAAACAGTCATGATGTGGTTTTTTTCCCTTAACTTTCTAAAAAGACTCAGAAACCATGGGTAACTGATTAATGAAGAACATTTTGAAAACTTCCGTCGTTTGTCTTGTGTCTGTGTGTCAGTCTTTGTAATGAGCTGTAATAGATCTTCAGGAGCTGTGACATATAACTTGGTCGCCCATTTGTGTTTATGAGGGTTTAGTTGCTGTATGTTTTAAAAGGCTCAGGATGCGCTAACTTTTATCCAGCTTTTTTCCCTCTGATGGTAATGGAGTTGATCTTGCTCTCTGGTGTATTGAAGGTGTGCTGAATTGTATGACTTAGCGTTGCTAACGTAGATTTCCTCCAACTTTGCACAATTTACTGCTTGTGCATGACAAAGATAGCAGAGGAAGAGATTTCACTGATGCAGTTTTAGAGTTAGAACCATTAAGATCTGTACCCTAAATGTGCTGAAATTTAATTTTTCAAATTGTGGCACGGGACTTTGTCATGTGCCTAAATGATGCAATGGGACCATTCTGCGATTTTCCTCTGCAGTTTTCAGGCATTGCACTACTTGATTCTTGGAAATAAGAGGATGGTAAATAAAAGAAAAAGTTTAGGTTGTCAGTTACTTTGAGAGATACTACTTTTCTGTGCTTCTTAGAATTTTTTTCTTGTACATCTATGAAGATCTGTATAGACTCTGTACTGGATCTCACCAACCTAAAAATGCCACAGCTGGTATTTAACATCCTTCTTGCATACAGTTTATTTTACAAATTGATTCTTTAGTTTTTCGAATCTCTGAAAGTGATTACGTAGTAAATAAGGCCTCATGTTCAATCTCTGTTCATCGTAACTTTTATCCTAATATTACTGTATTCTTTTGGATTTTTGCCTTCCACTGCAGAAACAAATACTTTGAAGAACATTAGATCCCCATTAGTTTTAAATTACAGAAGTTTTAAAGTTATGATATTAGGTACCTATCTTGTTTTCTGATTTTAATGAATTCTCTAGTGCTGGTATGTGACTGTAATCCTGTCAAGGATTGGTTTTCAATTGACTAAGCTATAACCTGGCAACAGTATGTACTTTCACTCTCACCACAAATCTATTAAAAAATATTCTGACATTCTCAAATGTGTTTGTCTAAACTTTTTAACTGAAGAAAAGAGTGTCAGCATTTGATGAAGAAAGAGTACGTTTGAGTAAGTATGAACAAATAATTTTTGGTAAGAATGGTGAGCAGCTTTTCAAAGGACCAATATTTAGAAGGAGCCTTTTATATTCTTAATAGATACCATCTGACATGCATCTTTCAGTGTTAAAATAGCACTGTCTTGTTGAGGTTCCAGTTATTTCCCATCTTTTTTCCTGTACGGCATCCTCTCTGGCTTTACATTCAGAAGGTTGTTGCAAATATTATTTTCCTGTCTTGTCATTTTAACTCTATCATCCCTTCCCTTACCCCAATGCATCATGCTTCTGAAGGAAGACCTTCCCTTTGGGGTTTAACCCTCTTTTGTCATCTCCCTGTCAGTCTGTTGCTCTTGCTTCCTCAGCTGCTGAGGCCAGGTTTCCATGTTTGTGATGTTTTCACCCAGACTTTTGTCCTTTCTTCCACCTCCCTTTGGAGGAGTTCCTGCTAACTGTGCATACAGGCACCTCATATGTTATCATCTGTTAAAATTATCTGTAAAAATGTCTTGTCTTGTGATAGTTACAGAAAGCTTAGGAATGATTAAGATACTACAGCAGTCCTTTTGTTGATACCTACCATCTCGTTGTTTTTCTCTACCTACCCATCTCTCTGTAACCCACCTACTGTCTCCTGCCTTCTTCCTGGATTTTATGTTTTCTAGGCATGGACCTTGTATTGTTTCTCTGCTTACATAGTACCTTCCATAGCACTTGATCCTGATTTAGGACAGAATTTAGAGTCAATCATAGTTATAAACTAATTGCATTATTGGTTCACTTAGGTTATAGTATAGATTGTGTCATTTATTTATTGTTACTGTAGGAGCTGAGATTTTTAGCAGTGGAGCTTCAGTGATCAGTGTTGCAAAGTGGAACCATAACTGTAATTAGGGTGTGATTGCTTCTTTTCCAGTAACATAATACAAAATAGACAAATGCTTCTTAGGTTCTGAAAGTATCTATAGACTTTGTATCTGTAGTTCTTAAGAGTGTTTTCCATGTTGGAATTTTTAGAGAATATTGATTTTGATTTTGATTGATTTGTAAATGCTTTGACATGGATATATGAATGTATATATTTTTGAGTTATCTTTTCTTGATTGGTAACTTGCTTTTAGATTCTGTGTGGTACAGCTGTTTTTCCAAAGTACTTTCTAATAAATACTGATGTGTCACAACTCAGCAAACTTCAGTTCACTGAAGAAGCGTGTAATACTCATTGTTTGTGCTGCTTAAATTTATAGCAGACAAAAATGGAGCTGTTGCTTATTTATGATTTTTCAGTTGGTGATTAAGGTGCTAGTTTTCATGCATAAAAGAACAGACTAAAAGTTCATAAAGATCTGCCTTGTAGGTCCTGAGCTTTTTCTGAATAGCATTTTCAGAATTTTACACTACTAAGTACTATATTACTAAGAAATCTGTGCATACAGCAGAAGGCAAAGAATGGATAATGTCCAAGAATATTTCTGCTATTTTTTTCAGTAACTTAGTTTTACTGTGATCAGGTTTCCTCTAAATATATTGAATTTTATTTTGAAAAGCTTTACCAAAAAAATCCTCTTCAAAATTTCACATTAAAATATTGATTAAAAGCGGATTTTTTTAACTGCAGCTTATGAAAAGAAAAAATATTGTTTAACCTAAAAGGCATCTGTAATTTAGCTACAAAGCTCAAATTTTTAATCTTTATGGTTCAACTATTGAATAAGCTCTCTAAAAGTGCTGTGGTTATTCTATACTTACAGATTTATTTCTAGGAATTGTGATGAGAGCACTGTTTTGGTTAATATTGACATACTGCTTTTAAGATAAAAGGACGTTCTTGGGTACTGAATGTTATAATACTGCATTTCTGTATATGGTAACGTTTAAAATATTTAATCTGTGACCCGCTATACAAAGACAAGCATATGTTCCTAAGACATTAATGCACATTGTATTATCCTTTTAAATTTGTTTCTTTGACAATAGAATTAACGTCCCATTTTTAATATGGAAGAAAAAACAAAGCATGACCTTCCTAGCGTAAGAATGCCGTAATTGTAAACTGACTTAAAAGCAAGTCTTTTTTTAAATCTCGAAGCTAACGCCAAGACTTTGAAATTCCTAAGAAACACACTGTCCTTAGTATCTCCTAAATATGCAAAATGCTCTTAAGCAGAACTTCTTGAAAACTGTTGTTAGTGATATAAATAGAACGGCAAGATTTTAAGATTTGGTTCAGTGAACTTTACACTTGACACACTGATATATGATACTTGGCACCATATGTAATAATTTTGCATTATATCTGTTTCCTCTGCATTCCTTTTTTACTATATTTTAGAACCATCCAAATATTAGAATTAGAAATGTTAAACACTGATATTTTTGGAGAAGATAACAAAAATAGTCTACAGTAATGTGTTAACTTAAAGATTAATATCTTCTTCCCGAAAAAAAACTATTTAATCACAAAGTATCTCTACATCTTTGCATCTGAGACAGTTGTTTTAGTATCGTAGTATAAATAGTGCTCAGAAGTGGTTTTGCATATCTGATCCCAAGCACCTTTTTTGTAAGTGACCCTGTCAGAGAGTCAGGTTTATCAGTCCTCTGGATTTTCAGATCGCTGTAAGAGTAAATTCCTCATCACTTGCAACAATTTTGCTTTTTCCGACCAAGCTCCTTATGACTAGGAAGAGCCAGCACTAACTTTTGTACCTAGCAACTTTTCTTTCTTTCAAACATTCAGACAATGCTAGACTGTAGTTCACGTGAAGATACTGATCAGACCTCAGGAACTTCAGTGACTTATTAAAGCGAAAGAAAACTACAGGAATTGAATTGCCTTCACAGATCTCCATCCTAAATTCCTTTTTTTTTAAAAAAAAAGAAAAAAAAACTATTTGTTTTGATTAAAAGTAATCAATGAGCAGTGGTCTCTTTCAGGTGATGTTTATAAAAATTAACCCGCTCAGCCACTGTATAAAGTTAAATATAACAACAAGATGATAAACAAGAAGGTAGGCAAAATCTAAATTAGAAATTAGAAGTACTGACATAAAATATTTATCCTAAGGATTTAAAAGCCTTCTAAATCCAAAGATTTTAATTTTCTCAATTTTATCCAGACATTTTTAGCTGATTCTTTTAAATGACAGCTGGTCAAATAGTCCTTACTTTCCACTTCCATTGAATAAATTCACTGGCTGTTCATTAGTCATCAGGTAAGGGGATGTCCTTTTTCTGTCTCTGTTTTTAACAATATACTAAAACTGATACCGTATTTTTAACAAAAATGGTAATCTCATTAATTTTATGCTGCAGGTGCTATATGCACTATATTACCATCTGTAAAGCAAATTATTGCTTATTTGTAAAACACATAAATATATTATGGTAATTCATGTGCATATTTGTTCTTTCTTGCCATGTGTTGTGTATCAAAAAAAGTAATTGGAGAAAAGAGTGCAGTATATATTTTCAGACTCATGGTATAGTATACTGGTCCTCCAGCCAAAAGATGTGTTGTGGGACTGTTTATCTTTTAGCCACATCCTTTGTGCCACCTGAAAGGTTAGACCTAGAGCATGAGGTTCTTCTGGCCATCTTTCTTCTATGTGCATGCTTCACCTCACAAGAAAAGTGAGGTGAAAAACTCCAGTTCTGTGGGTTTCTGATCCTCCTGTGTGTGGGGCAGGGGTGTTTCCTTGCCAGGAATTGCCAGAGCTTTAAAAGTAGTCGTCTAAAATTTCTTTTGTAACAAGCTTTATGTCACGTATCTAAGTTGGATGTTAACATACTGTGTGCTTTTCACTCTGTTGCTTAAACCTAGTTTTAGCTATTCAATGATTGCTGGTTAGTAAAGCCTGCACTTGGCGGTCTCTGATAATCACTACCCCTGTGAACCCTTGCAGGGGCACAGGACTCAAGCTAATTAATAGAAGTTTGTTTAAATAAAAAAAAAAATCAAATCTCCTACACATCAGCCAAAATATTATTTAATTTCTTTAGAAACAGAGGTTTATTTTTGTAGGTTAGGAATTGGTTTATTCTCATAAGGTTAATTCAACTTTATATCTTTGTACTGCTACTACCAGTCATTCTCCCCTGCTGCAAATGCCAGATTTGCACTCAACTTTATTAGTAAAATAAACACAACTGCTCTGAATAATGGCACATGTTAATTCAAGTATTTATACAGGCAGGTGTTTCATTTTATTTTTCTTTGTTTGAAGGGAATGACTGACAGCACGTAGCGAGAGACTGGAATTCGGCTTTGCTTCTAGTCTTACTGCTAATGCTCGTATGTCAAACCGCCAGCGGGCGGGGGTCCCAGGGCAGCAAGTGCCAGCGCAGGGTCCGCCGCTTCCCTGCGCGGGAAAACGCACCCCTACGTCCAGAGCCTGTTCCAGCGAAGCTGAAAGCCATGGTGACTCTTGTCTGCTTTTTGTTTTCTTGACACAGGTTTTCCTGATATTAAGCTTAGAGCTCCTGCATGCTGTTTCCATAGCGATGGGTGTTTGTGGAGCAGCCACAGGTTTCTTTTTCTCCCACGTGCTTGCTGAGACCCTTACGTTCTCTAATCAGAGAGGAATGGTCTCCTGTGCTGGGAGACAGAAGAAATGTACCTGTTACAGCAGGAAAAGATTTGTAAACAGCAGAGAGAAGCAAACTAGTTCTGGGTTCACTGGAATGGAGATATAAAGGCAAATTTTCTGATCTTGGTAAAAATGGTGAAGAATTAGAAATTTAGATTGGCAATGAAATGAGTTCCTGAGTGCAGAGAGCAAATCAGATAAAAATGTCACGACGTTAACACTGGAAGTAGAAATGATTGAGAGCCCCTTCTATGACATTATAGCATTTAGCATAAAGAAATGCAAGGGAGTACCTTTCCCCATAGCGCACAGTCACAGCTTAACTCCTTTCCAGAGAGTGTTCTGAATGCCAGAGTTAAAATGGGTCAGAAGGGTGATTAGGCAAATTAACGAAAGAAAAATCGAGGCTACAAAATAAAAAGGTGTATGTTTAGACTGAAGTGCAAATGAATGCTTATAGTTTGTTTTGTTTTTAAATGTGTATTTCACCATATGCTTCCTTCCCAGCACTGCACATGCTGCTTGTCTTTTGGCAGCCTTTAAGGACTAGAAGACGCTACACTGCTGTGTAGGGTTGGTTGTACAGTGCCTAGTGGAGAGCTGACTTGGTATCTGGCTGTTACGGTGTAGGTACTAAATAACCTGACTCATCTGGAAATTAAATAAAATGGATAAATAATTGTTACAGATAGCGTAAAAGGAGCTAGAGTGCTAGAGGCTTCAAATGCAGCTTTCGTCAGTGGTACCTATGTACTAAATTGTTCAGAGAAAAGAAGAATTTTCATCAGACTCCACGTGTTTCTCCTTCTCAATTGAGTTTCTTCTCTTCCATACCACTCCATTTGTTTGGAGCAGTCCTGCCTCCCTCGCAGCTGGCTCTGCACTTCTTGTTTTCACTTTTTGTTGGTGCTAGTCGCATTGTATTTACTGTACACAAAATGACAGATGTGTTGGCAGGTTGATATGAATAATGATATTTTTATGTATGATAAAGAGCGGTGTAGCTTTTGTGCCCTGATGTTGATGCACAGATGTTAGTCCCTGCCTGTGACACAGCAGAGTTGTATGCATGTGCTTAATATTAGATATGCAAGTTCTGTGTAACGCAAAGCTATGAATCTCTGCTTTTTAGGCTTGTATATGTATTTTTTGTATATATTTATGTGGCCTAAAATGTATTTGTAGGGAAGAGATGGACTAAAGGCTGTGCGTGAACATACAATAATTGGTGTCTTTTTTAGATATTATATATGAAATTATATATTTAGCAAAGATGTAGTGTGAAGCAAAACAATTATAAAGCAATATAATATTGTAGTAATGTTTCACATGCTTAATGCATTTGAAATGTCATTGTATATTATCATGAGTTGGAATTGCTGTTTTAAAAAAAATTTGTCTTCAATTTTTAAAAAGAAGAACATGATGCAAGATACGCAGGTTGGAAATAATAGGATTTAAGAGAAAAACGAAACAAAACCCAGAACACCTAGAGAACCCTCCTCCTGAAATGTGTAAAATCTAAATGAGAAATTCAGTTTGAACATTCATTAGTTATCTTTCTGAGCAGTGCCAAGACCAGGGAAGAAACATTAGTCATTTACATTAACTTAAGATTTAGCTAATTTTTTTCTGCATATAACAATAATAGTAAATATTATTTATAAATTTGAGAGGCAATCAATGTGGGGTTTTTTAAACATTGATTTCAATTTAATTTGAAGTAAGTGCTAGACTGATTTCTACACCATGTGCTATAAAATGGTAGAGCAAACTACGAAGTTGTCTTTAACTGTTGATTAAAGGGATCCTGACATCTTGAGGCAATCCTTTTTCACATTTTTGAGTGTTCTGTATCTATTCTGTGTCCTGTATGTATGTTCTAGTCAAATATTAGAGTCTTTGAATAATTTCTTAAGTAGGAGAGACTATTTTGGTGCTTCTGTTTTCATAGTACCTATTGCTTACAGAGAATCAGGGGAGGATAGAGGAAAACTGGTTATTTCAGTGAAGAAATTAAAGTAATGGTATGTTGGGCTCTTCTAAACCACCAATCTCTCAGCACCATCAGCATTTTGGTACCATTTCCAGATGTCTATCAGTTTCACAGGAAGGATTTCATTTCAAAGACTGCACCCTAATGTAGGGGAAATGAAATAACACAGCACATTCAAGCTGGTTTAGTTTGGACTGAATTGAAGAACTGTTGCAAACATTTGAGTAGAAATGTATAAAAGCCATTGGGAGTCCCATACAGCTATTTTTTCCTTAATGAATTTCGTGTTTACCTCTTTCTATTTCTGCTGCAGGATATAGAAGCAGAGGGAGTTTTCTATTGAAGTTTTTCAAGCATGGTGAAGAAACAAGAGATAAATTCATGTGAAGTGTGTGTTCATAGGTCAGAATAACAAAATAGTGTCTCTTTTTCATGCTGTTAGCAATAAAAGTAAAGTTGCATGTGGTAAAAACAGTATGTTCTGGACTTGTTGCCAGTGAAAAGCTGATTATTTTGCAAATGGAAAAAATCTCTGGTTCAGTTCATGTATGTTGATAGCATTTGCTAGACAAGAGAGCAGATGAACTGTGAATGCAAATAACTTCTGTATCTATTAGTAATTGTTTGAACTGGTAGCAGTAAAATTTTGATAGGATGTAGAATCATTTATTCAAGCTTGCTAAATTATTTTTGAAAAACTTGCACATCTATCCAGTGAAATCTTTTACTTTGCCAGCTCTGTCTTAATTTTTATAGAACAGAGAATTTATCTTTAGTAGCAGAATGTTTCTTTTTCCCAGTAATGTTAACCAGACTTGTTGTGAGGCAAGAAACAGTAGCATTCAAAACAATTTGTAATTAATATGAACCACCTTATTTTGCAGATGGCACCTGATATTGTGAGCAGAAATAGCTAGTGTGCTTTATTTACACAGTTCAGGGTAAAAAGTAAGGTACAAGTAAAAACCTGAAACAAACCATATATATATATATATATATATATATATAGATAGATAGCTATAGATATATATAGATATATATACACACACAGTCAGAACAAGGTATTAAGTTCAGATATAGAAAAAGAAGCTTGAGGTGCTAGCTGTTTATATATATATATATATAAAATATTATATGTAATAATATGTGTTATTATATATGTTTTATATACGTATAAATATATATAATATATATATTAAAAAAACAGCTAGCACCTCAAGCTTCTTTACATATATATGTCTGTGTGTGTGTAAATATAAAAACAACAACTCTCTATATATATGTGTATATATGCACTAATTTGTTTTTTCTTATACTTTACTATAGTTGATTATATGGTACATCAATATTGTAATATAAATATTGCATAATCTAACAGTCCTTCATACTGCTGTTCATTGCGGTCAATCTTCATCCGTTATATATAGTATCACTCAACCCAAAGGTCATGTCAGAAAAGTGTTCTTTACTGTTTGAGTTGCTTTTATATGTCACATTTTATTGCATACTTTTGACTTACAGTCTAGTAAAACACAAGCTGCTTAATCAAGGCCAGTACTTGAAAATACAGGTGCTGCTTACACAGAGGTCTTGTCCTATTCAATATGAAAAGTACTCATCCATCTAAACTCTGTTATTCTGTTGTGTGAACAGAATGGTTAGGAAAAACGGGAGTTTGTGACTTGGCATATACAATAAAGCTCTATCACATAGGCATTTCTTCAGTGATAAATCATATATTTGAAAGATTTCTCCCCTCCCCTGCCCCTCTTTTATTTTATAAATCATTCTGAGGGTATGTGAAACAAGCAGTAAAACTCCAGTGTGGAAGGTCTGAGTGACTCCTAAGCCAGGAGGCTTTGTGTTTTTGCTCCAGAAAGCTGGGCAAACACAGAAATCAAATGCAAATGGGCTGTGTCAGTCAACATTGAAATAGTAGACTGAACGCTGTTCTTTCCAGTTCCTATTAGCCTTATAAAGATTTGTATTGGAAATTTCATTTTATCTGGAATGAGAGTCTCATCCAAAGTCCTGTATGGCATCCTCTACTTGGTTGGTAACTGGTTTCCCTTCTGAGCTCTGTTCAAGGTTCTGGTTAGTGTTGGATCCACAGGCTTTTGGTACTGCCAACAAAGATGAGTTTCCATTGAGGGCTTAATAATTCTCATCTTAAAGTGGGTCATTTTTTTTCCCAAAGTGGGAGACTGGAGCAAAACCAAAGATTCTGGAGATACGCACACGCGTATTTATATATATGTATGTATATGTGCGTGTGTATAAAAAAAAAATATAGGCTAGATATGGTTCGGACAGCCAGTAAAATTAAAATATATCCTGCTGCTAATGATCTCATCCATGACTACAAGGGAAGGTATATTTGGGGCTGTTCCTTTGGTAAATAATGTGCTTACAGTGTATTTTAGGTTAGTGGTCAGAAAACTTAAAGCAAAGCAAGATATCGATTGGGATCTTTGGCTATGTTTTGAATGATTGTCACTGATAAAGATGTTCTTTCTGTAAGTAATCAGATAAGTTACTGCTCACCATTAATTACAGTTTCTTAAACTTATCATAATCTTGCTTAGATTCATTTTGATCTGATGCTTATGGGGGAAAATATGGTTCAGAAGCTCTGAACAGCTCTGTTGTGAATTATAGGGTTGTGCTAATGTTCAGTTTTAGAGACTGACTAAACTTGTCAAACATTAAGAACATTCTTAATAAGCAGTGCTCTTCCAGTCATTGACCTCTAGTACATGAGACTTTGAAAAGATACCTGGTTTAGAGTTAGACATCTGGACTAATTCCACGAGTTCCTCATGTAGACCATAATGCAGCTGTTAATAACATTTGGTCACTATTGATACGGCTTTGAGAAGAACTTTTTTGAGCCTACTAGTTCTAAATTTGAAAGATGCTTATGGAGGCTATGAAGAAAACTGGAAGAGTTCATGATGTCTTAAGAAATTTTAAATATAATTTGAACCTGACTGTTTCATTCTGTGCCATGATTAGAATTTCTACAATCTGTATTTTTAGAGGATTATCCCAACGGGACGTGGCTTGGAGATGAAAATAATCCTGAAATGCGGGTCCGTTGCCCCATCACCCCTGCTGACATGCTGCACATCAGCACAAATTGCCGCACAGCCGAGAAGATGGCGTTGACGTTGCTGGATTATCTCTTCCATCGGGAAATTCAGGCCATCTCCAACCTTTCAGGCCAGGGGAAGCATGGGAAGAAGCAGCTTGATCCTCTCATGATTTATGGAATTCGCTGTGAGTATATTACTGGAACTTCTGAACTTAAACTGTGTAGACAGGGCAGGAACAGCCTGCTGCTTGGGGTCTAACTATAGATGATTTAATTAAACTTTGATACTGCGAAGGACACCCCCCTTAAAAAAAATTAAACCACTGGTAATAGGCTATGTATTATATGAATAGAACCGGTGAATTGTATTGTATATGCATGGCCTGTGAGCTGTTATTCCTGTTATTCTGTCTTGGCTCCCTGACTTCATTCATGCAACACATCTTGCTATCCTAATGAGCCCTGCAATTATCTAATTTTATTCTGGACCTCGTACTGTTGTATATTGATTGCCCTCAAAAGAAATGAAATGAAAATGGGTCCCAAGCTGCTGATCTGAAGTCCATCTCTCTATCCTTGAAATATGAGTAGTTGCCTGGTGATCCCATTCTACTTCCTATCGGAACATCATTCCAACATAAATGCAGGTATACTTGTGTGCAGGTTATCCTGAATAATTCCTTTTTTACTTTGTCATAGTTTCTGTAATTATGTTTTTAAAAATAATTAAAATAATTTTATTGAAGTAGGTCTGAGGGGGGGTGGAAATTTGTTCTAAGTATGTTCTGTACATAATAATTATGATAAATAATTGTGAATAATTATGATAATTCACGGGCTTTGCTGTTTTTCTAGTATCTGTGTTTTGAAATGTTATACTACTTTAAAATGCAAGTATGCCTTTTAAAAAAAATCTTTACTTACCCTATCTATTACTTTCTTCTTTAAGGGTTTTTTATTTAGGAGTTGCTATAAGCTTTCCAATATGAATAGGAATCAGATGCCTTGCTGTCCTCTCTAATGACAAACTAAATTAATTCTGGGATGAGAAAAGTTAAAACTAGGCTCAGAAATGCATTTACTATGCTAAAATATGTCTTGCAGCAAGGTCTGATCCCATTTCAAGTGCAATGCAAGTTTTATATTTTTCTTTCTGAGAAGTACTCCCTACTTTGCAGCTCCTGCCGATTTTAAATGGGACTATTTTTGATGGGACTATTGAGCATGTGTGGCTCCAAAGGACTTAAATATATCCTCTATGGGAGTATTTAGATGCCTGCACATCCTAAAGGGAGCTGGACTCAGAACTTCTGCTGTTTTTGATGTTTGTTCTATCAGAAGTCCTTGACATCACTAGCAGCAGAGGTGGACAATTATTATATTAGAAGATCCATGTGTAAGTAGAGATACATGGCAGTAGTCCAGGAGAAAGATGTGGTCAGTTTGTGGAAAGTAAGTGCAAACAATACTGCTTCCTTTCCTTTGCAGTGGATGGAAGCCTGTTAATATGGAATGGGAACACAAAGGAGCGTGGCTGGTGTAAGACTTTTGGTATTGTGACTGTACCCATAAATTCTCTCCTGTAGTTTGCAGAAGGATATTAATGGAGGATATTTTGAATTACTGTTTAAATTCTGAGTTTACTTTTAAGCTCATGAAAACATTGAATGCGACACTTAAAATTGTGGAATTGTACTCAGCTATCTCATAATTGCAGTTAGGATACGTTTTGTAAGAATAAGGTATGTATTGTTGCTGCAGTTGCCAGACAGATGTTTTGTTAGCTTTTATTTATGAAGGAATCCTAATGGACTGGTTTTATTTAGCTCGTGCCAGATACTCACCAGAAGTACCTCCATCCTGAAATCTGAATTCAGATTTCTTTGCTGCTGTTGGCTGCAACCACACCAAGTGTAGCAAGTATCTAACTGAGAAATATTATGTTAGTTAAAATGGAACAAATAATGAAACTAAGTGGGAGTAATTTGTTATACCAAAGTATTTTGTATACATTTGCCAATTAGAAATGCCAATTAAGGCTTAGGAATGTAGCCAGACAGAGCTGATTTTGATTGGTGTTTGAGGAATCTGATATTTTGTTTTTATACTTCTGTTAGGGCACTATGTTTAAAAGTTACAGGGAAAAAAATGTGATGACTATTTGGTGGTCAGTCTGCTGTCCTTTCTTTGTGTAGAACTGAGTTGAGGAAATACAGTCCTATTGACTCACTTTCGTTTCTAGTAACTTGCTGTCTATCTCTAAAGAATTAATAGGCAAAAGTAACCCCATTCCATTTGCTATATTATCCCAATTTTTGTATCGTTACATAAGTGAAGCAGAAGTCTTCAGGTCTTTACTGCGACCAATTAAGTATATATTTTTAAGGGAGCTTATGGTCTAAGGAATTTTGATTTCCAAAACCTTTTTGTCTATCAGTCTTATCAATGTATGTGATTATTACAGGAAATACATTGTTCCTATAATGTTTTTAAAAGCCTAGATAGATTTTTGCAGAAAATTGATTTTAAAATGAAAAGTGAAAAAGCAGATAGCCTTCTCTGTCCTCCCTTGTCCCAATTTTAAAGCAAGACACTAGCAACCCTGCCCTCCATACAGTCTTAAATCTGTGTGCACAAATCAAATGACTGAGTTTATAAATGCTTGTGTAGGAAGAACAGGTTTTTGAAAATATTAAAAAAGGAAGGAACATAATCATGTGACTGAATGCTGAAGCTAGGGATTAAGTCATTTATATGTAGCATTCCGATCCTGAGGAAATTGGATTATAGAAGTGAGACTTGCAAATGGAAAGGGTTTGCTCTTCCAGCAGTGTAAGCAGCAGCATTCTGCATGACGGGTCCAGGAGGGACTGGTTTTGTGTCTTTGATGCCAGAAGCACTGTGCCAAAGGTTTCGGATCCAGGTATCTGAAACACATCTTTATTTCTCTTGCCTACTGGCTAATATGTTGCTTTTATTTGGGAGCCAACCCATAACAAACTAGGGATTGTGTATGCCTTTGGAAAACACTATGCCCCATGTGAACCTGTCCACAAGTAACTGTTTGCTTTGGGCACCTAAATATTAATGGTTATCGAGATTTGCAGTCAATACTAAGAATAAAACCCTGCAGTAACAAATAAAGAAAATTCAAGTGAACTTTACCATGAGGAGAATTTAATAGTAACAGTGCTGGTCCAGAAGTGGTGATTTCATGTAATAAGCTAGTATATTGTCACTACTAATAATTGAGTTGAAATGAAATTTGATTTCAGTAGCTTGTTTATGGATTTGCTATAATGTGAGTTAGCATATGGATAACAGCACATCTGTAATGACTCATGAGCTTCAAGGATGAAATCCTGGCCATGTTCAGTTCAGTGACAGCACTCCCACTGAGTTTGGCTGTGCCACAGTTTCATCCCTGCTATTTGACAGAGTGGTACTGAGAAGAGCCCTGCCATGCTGAATCTGCTTAGCTTTAGCAGTCCATAGGCCATCTGGTTTTTATTGGTGATGTGCTGTTCCATAAAATCTACCAAAGGCTAAGTGCAGTGCTAGTATGGGAACTAAATTATGTTGTTGTCCTAACAATGTGGTTTGCTTCTGCTCTGAGCAGTAATACCCTGATGCGTTATTTTAAACTTAAATGAGAATCTAATGTCATCAGCCTTACATTTGCCAATCATAGCTAGCAAAGCTCAAGCCAAGGTGGAAGATCTTATTTTTTTTCCCTTTTGTTTCAGATTTCTTCTTAAAGTTTTGTCAGTGGAAATATATTCCTTTATTTTTCTAGGAAAAAATAAAAGAAATCACTAACCAAATCTGTATTTAATAGAGATTATTTTGAATAATATGCAGAAGCTGTAGAAAATGGAGAGATGTATATTTATTAAAAATTCTTGATACACTGCATAAGGTTTACCACGAGAGAGAGATGAAAGTTTGTATTTGGAAGTATACATTTTCGTTTGTGGTATAAATTTGCTTGTGGGGTGGCTGTGGTATTGAGTAGTTTTTGGGCAAGAAACCAAAATGACTTAAACACAATATATGTCATTAAATAGCTCATTACTTCAGTACTAGAAAAAAAATGTAGAGATTTTCCCGTGAAATATGATATAAGAACATCAGCAGTTTTAATTTTCTTTGTGTAGCAAAAAATACAGGTTTAACTCCACTGAAGTTTTATAGCAGTATCCACAAATGAATTCAAATTCAAATTTCAAATTCAGAATTTTGCATGTTGAACAAACTTTATAAAATGAAAGGTGATTTTACCTGTGGTCTTGGAAAAATAGCATAGGAAAAAGTATTACTTCAAAATGTCTTATAACAAAAATCTGATTTTCAGCTATGTCGTAAATGATGCATTTTCTGTTTCACTTGGTGCATAACTTTTTTAAAAAATAGAATAGAAAGAAATTGATAATCAAAGTTTAATATTTTTGTTATGTGATAATATTGCTTCCAATAAAGATAGAAATATGTATTTTTCCTCTTTAGTTGAAAGAAATTTTAATACCCTGTTTGACAGAAGAGTGAAGCATAGTTATACTCTCTTCAGAGGGCAGCTCAGCTAGAATTGAGCACTGTGCTGCTTTGCAATATTCATTAACACAATACTTCTTAAGATGGAGAACCAGACCACCCACATTTGCTTAATAGGAAACATATTTGAGTCCTGCATGACTCTGTAATATATGCCAGTTTGATCGGTGTATGCATATATGCTCATTCATGCCTGTAACCCAACCAGCATGCAAGTTGGGCGAGTTTAAGCAGCTTGTAACTTGTCATATATGCTGATCGCAGTAATTCACTATCGTTTCAGCATCTCATTTGCTTTTTATGAAGATTTTGATCTTCATAGCGCTGCAGGTTGAACTGCAAGGATATCACAGTTTTGTTCCTTAAGCGTCATTCAGTTTTTAAATATTGGAGGAAGGTTAATAAATTGCATCTCATCGACAAGCCGTTAGCTCTAATATTTCTCACCACATAGCTCTAATAGTTCTCGCCACTGGGTGTGTTTTACGAGGTATTGCAGACTATTGCCATTATGTAGAAAGTTTTGTATAAAATTACAATTACTGAAAGCACGCACTACAGATACGAACCATATTTAGTCTTTTTTTGGTTTTGCATTTTTCCACTTTAAAAAGCCTTTTTTATTCGCGTAGTGCTATGCAATATACTCATTTTTTCTTTTTATCCTCTTCTCTCCTTCCTGATCTTTGTATACCTTTGCATTCTTTTTGTCTCTTCTTTTCCTATTTGTAGCTCTGGCTTTAATGTACATCTCATTTCTGCATATTTTACTGTTCACAACCTGACAGTCTGACAGTGGTTTAAAACACTAGTGTGCCTAGTTGAAACAGGTACCTGTGAGTCTCGGTCACAGCAATTGGAGACATGCATCTAGATCCTGGCTTCTCTCAGGAGAATGCTGGAGAACTTGAAGAAAAATTCAAGCTTTTTTTATTTGACATGTTGTCCTATTTATTTAATATTTTAGGCTGTATATTCAGCACTAGAAATTGCTGGATTTTTGTAGCTTAAGTCAGACTGTTGCAATTACATTGGTATTGTAGTTTTAATCCACCCCCTTTGCTGGACCCACTAATTTAAGAATCAGTCATGCTCTGGACACTCTGGAGCTTTGTTGGAGGGCAGCGGACTGGGTTAGTGGTAGGGCTCAGAATAATAATCTGTTGAGGATCCCTGATATTTGCTGTTCAACACATACTTCTGTTTCTCTGTTAGATAGGACATCAGCTAATCTTTCAAGCCATAGTAGTCCGACAAGAAGTTGTGTGGTTTATATCTTCATGAGTGAGCTAATCTTGTGGTAGCTAGAAATGCTTTCCACCAATGTTTTCTTCTCCTAGTAATAAATACCATAGACTGTAGCTGTTTGGAAATATAAATTTGTTTGAGCATGTCAGACTGAGAACTGTGGCGTTATCAGGGGCCATAATGCATTTCTTCTCAAATGCCAGGTCATGACTACGAGGTAGGACAATACTTGGTTTTACAGTGCGGAGTGTTGAACCATAAGCAGACAGTGGTTTGTGCAAATTTGCAACATCATTCATGTGGCAGATGGGAGAGCTGGATCCAGTTCTCCCAGGCTGAGTGCTATTCAAAACCTCTTCTCTAAGCCTTATCAAGTGAACCACCTCTATCTGACAATCTCAGAGAGAACTTGAGAAGAAAGGAAGGAGCATTTGCAGAAGTGTTGGGCACAAATGCTCAAGACGAGTGAGAAGCAAACAAGTTAGAGAGTTTGGCACATTCTTAAATGAAAAGAGGAGAAAGAATATTTCTGTTGCATTTTTTTCTCATTTGCGTTTTCGTTTCCAAAGAAGCTTGCCCCCCCCCCCTTTTATTTTCTTTTTTGTACAGTGCCTTCAGGAATGGCTTTAATGCAGCAATGCTGCCTTTTGCAAGCACATCTTCCTCGCAGAGCTGCAAAAGTCTGGCTTCAGTTCCAAATGGCTTCTCCTTTGTGAATCAATTAAAAGCTGCCACATGGAGGGCAGTGATAACCTCTTTTGGGGCTAGGCAAGAAGATAATAGGAGAACCCGTTGAGTTTATCTCGGCACCACAGTTCTCATAAATAGCATCAGTGCTGGCACTCGCTTACTGACTTTATATAAGCACTATAATTTAACGCTGGCTGTTTTTCTCTTCCTTCCTGGGTACTTATATACATTTCAGTTACTTTCCTGGCCAGTTACTGTTTCATAAACTGAAATAAAGAACACAATTTTGGGGAATAAAATAAATTATTGGCATGGTGTTTTCTCTCTCTTCTCACACTTCCCTTGTTGTTCTTCCATTAGTAAAAGCTATGGATTTAATTTTCCATTTGTGAACTTGAGCAACTGTTCAGCCTGTCAGTGACAATCCTGTTTGCATGCAGGTTAATCACACACGATATGCTGTCAAGCATCTCTGAGTTCATAGGCTTTGGAGAAACCTAACGCATTAGGTCACTTGGACCTTCTCTTTCCAGCCCCTGCACAATTATTCCATCCAGTCTATACTTTGCTTTAGCCAGAGTTTTTTAAAATAACATTGGTATTGTAGTTTCAGTGAGGACCTTAGTCCTCACTTCTTGAGAGGAGCTAGCAACATCCTAGTTAATCAGTGAACATAAAAGCAGTTTCTTCAGTGATTTTGAATGTTGCTTCAGGAGTGTGTAAACTCAGTTTAAATATGAAAGGGGCAGAGTGAGTAATTCCTAAGAAAGTTGTGCTCCTTGTGAGAGTTAACTGATTCAAGTATGATAACTTAGTTGAAATGAATGAGTGCTATTTTTTTCTAATGACGATCAAGAAAGTCTTGCATGGATTTTGAAAGTCTTTACATATTCTCTTATTAAGAAAACCCAAACCCTGATGTGAGGAAGAGCAGTGTTGGACTGTTTATAATTAATGTGTTGTGTGTGGTGTCCAGGGATCTTCTTTATCAATACCATGAATCTTTCCAAGCTATGAAGTTACAAGTGAAATGGAAGACTGATTGTATCTTGTTCTAATCACTGTTTTCTTTGGCCTATTTCCTCTGTGCATGGACCTTTTCCAGTGTTGTGACTGTCTGCAGGGTAGTTACTACAGTGATGGAGTAGTGTTGTCGCTGTAGGGTCTGATTCAGAAAGCTGCTGAGCTGAGCTGGTGGTTACCCAGCATCACTCAAACTCAGTCCCTGCATAAACAAGTATCCTAACTAACCTTTGGGGGACCCAGGCAGCATACATTTTCTTCACTGTTAGAGGCCTGTAAATGACAGAACTGGACTAGACTTTCATGGTGGGGTTTTGGAAGACGTAAATAGTCTAAGAAGTATTTGATCCTTGTCATTCTGGGAAGAGAAGCAGCTTGGCCACCAAACACAGACTGATCAATGCAAAAACTAATGTATGTTGATCTGGAAAATGCATTGCCCAATTCGAGGAAAGCTATGATTTCACCAAATCTCGTAAATGGAATTCCAGAAAGTTGCATAGCTTTTTTTTGTCCTGGCTTCAAACTTTCTTTTCTTCATTTTGCAAGGGTTAAAAGAAAAAAAAATGGAGCGAGGAGATGCCTCAAGCTGACTGCAAGTAAAATGTAAATAAATTCCCGCAGTGTTCAGGTTTCTGTCATGCCAGTCCTTTCCAAACCCACGAGCTCCTTCGGAAGGGGAGAAATTTTCGTTGTTGATTCATAAGCGAGTTTTTCTTGGCGGCACGTGTGGTGGTGTTTGCCATCCAGATGGGATGCGGAGGCACTGTGGTGAGGGCTTATGTAACAGGATGTCTTGGAAAGGGGGGAGTTTAAAGTGACATCCTGCGTTTTTCCATCAGCTCTGCTGCAGGTTTTGTCAGATTAAATTGTGCTGCTGTCTAGAAGAGAAACATAGCTGTTAAATTCATTTCTCTTCAAAGTTTTGGGTATCAAAAACGGCCCAATGTGTGATTTTTGGCAGCAGCTCCTTAAAATCAGAAGCATTTCCATCAAGCATTATTGTTTCAATTTAGGTAATTCCATTTATTTTGAGCATCAGGCTTTGATTTCAAGCATTAAGTCAACCCCTTGGCAATAAACGCATCATATATTTAGATACATTTCGTTCTAAGAGAGTGACATCTGATAAACCTTGTGGAACGGTTTCTCCCGAGAGAGCGAGTGAAAGAAGCAGTAAGATCTTTACTTGCTCAGGCTGATCATAAATGAATTCTCTGATGTTTCTAATGTGCAAAACAAGAAGGTAGGCTTAATTAAAGAATTAAAAGTACTGTCTATGTGCATTTTTATTATGCAGAAAGACGGTAATGGTTATCATGGGAACGTTAGAACTTTTATTTAGGAGTTTATTTGTGGCAGGGTAAGTCAGACAAGCTTTTGGAGTCTTTTAGGTCCTAATCTTTTGAAAAGCCATTTCAAATGAAAACACTTGGGTAGTTTATATGGAATGCTGCCATTGCAACTTCTAGCTGTTTAGCTATAGATATATAAAGTATGCAATTTTGCTTTCATACTGGGATCCAACATTGCATGAATATATACATATATATGTATATATATTTTGTGAGGAAATGAAGTATAGATCTTTTGTCTTTTTTTGGAGGCATCTTGTTCTGTTTGCTATGTCTTTTTGGATTTGCAAGATGTTTTTCAGAGCAAAGAATGCATTATGTTTAAAAATGGGGGGGGGGAACCTCTGTCAGAAGTAAGTTGTTATTTATCTATTATCATCCAAGTGAGGTACCTTTCATGTTAATTGGGAGCAGTAGCAAGGCTGTAGGAGATAACGAAGTTCCCAAGTCTTCTCTCTTTTCAGACTATATAACCTCGAGTTTGGTTTGGAATTGTTTTCTTGCGAGGTTGATTGATTTGTTTAATGAGTTTGAAACACTTCATATTCTTGATAATTATATGCTGGTTATTAAGTGGTTACGTATATCCAGCTGTTGGTATTCTGCCACCATCAGGGGAATATGATCAAAAGATCTCCAGGGGAATGGTTTAAAGCTGCTACTGTAACATGCCACATGGAAATCTCTTCAATCAAAGTGTGCAACCATGAACATCAAAAATATTCTATTTGAGTAGTGATTAATTCTTCTACTGGTATTTCATAGCGTATCTCTAGTTCTACAGTTCTGCTAACCTTTTGTAGCACTTGGCACGTCCTGCAAGGGAGTCAGAGATTGAGCAAACATACACATACATGGATAAAAATGCTGTCATTTCTTGCCAACATCATAAATTTGACACTCCGCTAGATGGCATTATTTGCATACTTACTGGTTCTCTAAGAAGGAGTCAAACCAGGTTCTATTATTGATTGCATAAATGAAAATAGACCACTTGGTTTTCAAGAAAAGTGGTAAAATGTGCCCAGACGTAGGAGCTCTTCTGTTTTAAAAAGGATACAACTGAGGGATTTTGGAGATCCTAAATGCTATTTAATTTTATTTTGTTTTTGAAAATTCTGGCAAGGTCGTGTAACCTGCATAAATTCTTTCAACTATAAATCAAGACTGTTAATAATAAATTATAATTTTGTATTTTTACTGGCTCTACGGTTAATTCTGGCAAATATTCTAAATAAGTATTAGTGAAATAAATATGCTAACAAATTTTAATTAATAAACATTAAAAGGTAAGTATTCTGACACATGGAAATTAGTAGATAACTTTTATGCTTAACTTCCCTCCCCCCCCCCATTGGCTACTGTTTCTGGCTGCTTTCATATATTAATAGGACTTGTGTGAGAATCTTGCAGCAGCAGCATTTTGGACTCTAAGTTGCTTTTTTGAGGAACAGCATGAAATCCGAGTCAGATCTACATATAAGTATCAAGATGCTTCCTTTAAGATGTAAGATGCTTCCTTTTCTCATGTAAGAGTTTTGTTTCAAAATGCTTTAAAATCTTTTAAAATATAAGCCATCCTAACTGTGTTTTACAGAGGGCAAGAACAGAGAAAGAGAAACCCCCTGCCTTTCTTTTTGGGTTATACTGTTTTCTATAACTTATTATTATTATGCTTGCGTTTGAGACCAAATATTTTACCTGAGGCAGAAAGACTTCTACCAATAACTTAAATGATCTCTTGCAGAACGCTGGTATGCTGGTATGGTGGAAATTCAGCACCTCCAAAAAAAAAAAAGAAAGAAAAGAAAAAAAAGAAACAGAAAAGAAAAGAAGGGGGGGTCACAGCTTTCTGTTTACATTCAGCAGATTGCAGGATTTGCAGCTTCAGACTGACAAAGAAAATTGTAATGAATGAAATAGTGAATGATTCACTATCACTTATTTTTCTTAGTTGAGGCAAGAGTGTATGTGCAAATATGTCTTGTGCTGTTTGGTGGATTTAAAAAAAATGATTTCTGAAATGTCATCTTGATGTAATAGCATAATTTGACATTATTCATGAAAACTTACATGTCTGATCTTCTAAAAGATTTTGTATTTTAGTTGCATAGCATTGTAATTAACTTTTTGTGACTAGTTACTCGTTGTAGTTTAATGTTTCATCTAGCTTTTTTATTGCTGGTACATTAAAATGCACCCTTTTGATCCCAGAAAGTGTTCCTACCAGCTAAGTATTTAATCTGTTAAATATTTAATTAAATATTTAATAAGTTAAATTAATTTAACTTGACTTAGTTTTGGGAGCTGAGATGAGAAAACATGGTTTCAAATATATATTTTTTTGGAAATAGCTAAAATATGCTATTTCTATGTATATTAGGAGACTTTCATTATGAAAGGTAAGTGATGAGTAACAGGTTGCTACCTCAACCCTCCTGTGGTTGAACTTGAGGGATTGTGTAGTAGCCATAGGGTTTGGAGCAGACTGTGTTGGTGGGTTTTTGGTGAGTGGGAATGGGACACTGTTAGACTGACAGTTCTGTCTATGAGACTTTAGGGCTATAGCCCCATTTGTATTCAATTTACCTTGTTAAAAGAGATAGAAATGTAATATTTGGAGTTTGATTCCTTAATGGGCTAGCCTAACCTCTGCATCATGATGACATCTGTAAGTCAGCAGGATTATGCTGAGCAATATACTCCTGGAAAGATCACACTTTTCTGTGTCCCTGTGTAGTTAGTCGCTATTCCACAAATCGTTTAATGACGTGCTTGCATTAAAGTCCACTGACTACACTGAGATTTTTCATGTCTGGAGTGTTTACTGCAAGCTTGCTTGCTTTTTGACTCGCGTCCTTAATGATATTTGTGAATTTATTTCTGAATTTCCTTCCTGTCTTGTCACGCTAGATACCATTTTCTTACTGCAGGGAAATTTCTGAGTATTTGTTGTAAATCAGTTATTGTAAAGTTAGCAATTCTCTGCTTTCTCATACCTAAAATAAGACTCCTTATTTGTTCTCTGGTATAAAGTTGAGGTCTTATTGTGCAGTAAAATGGAAGGGGATTTGATTAACATATAATTTTTAAGTTATGTATTATTACAAATTAGTTCAACTGTTGCATAAAATTATCTGTTTTCCATGGAATTTTATTTGCAGAATTCTCCTAAGTAATATCTGCTGTACCCAGGAAAGCAATGCATTTCTCCTGAAGTTGACAATTAGAATTTTCTTGAAAAAGTGCAAATTTCTTGAGCATTTGTAATGTTTGATTTTTACTGTGCTACAGTGTAAACTGTGGTTACTGACACAGCAACCCCTAAATGCTGCTGGTATTGTAGAGTGGGCACACTGCAGTCTCTAATACGCTCTGAATTTATAGGTGTTTGAAAGGCCTAATAGTTAAGCAACGGAACTGTAGGAATAAAATGGAAATGGAGGAATTGTTTGGTAGCTGTATTTTCCTTCCCTCCTCCCTCTCTCCCCAGCTCTAAGAGCATCCCGTGGGGCATCCCCCATCTCTTTTTGCCTGCTCTTTAGCCTGGGAACGGTAACACCGTTACGGAAGGCGACTGTCGGCGCGACACGCGTGACGCTGGGAACGCTGCCCAAGTGCTGCCAGCTCACCAAGCATGCCGGGCAAGAGCACGGGGACCCCGCTCGCCCCCCGCCTGCTTCCCTCGCCCGGCCTGCAGCGCTTCTGATTTATGGGGGGAGGAGGGGGGAGCTGGCCTCCCAGCTGCACGCGTGATATTAGAGACCTGCCCCCCGCCCCAAACTGTCAAATGAGTAAACATTTGCTCTTTTAAAATTGCTTCAATATGCTCAATGCATGACCATAATTACATTTGAAAAACTGAAGCCTGAAGGCAAGAGATCAACTTCAGAGGTGCTTAATTTTTCTCCGTTGTACAAATATTTAGTACAGCAGATTTTGTTGTCATACGTTATTAGTTTAATAAAAGGAACTCCAAATGTATGACCCTTATGTAAAAAAATGTGTTTTGTTAGCCAAAACCCCAAATAATCACCCCTTTTCATGATTTTGTGCAGGCACAATGTGAAGCTCTTGTTTTTTCATAATATCCATGGTATTGTTGTGAGTTTAAAAAATTCCCTTTAGATTTTGAATTAGGAATATGATGTCCTCTTGCTTTCTCTTCAAAACTTTAAAATAATGTTGAATTTGAAAATAGAACACTTAACTAAATCTTTGTGTTGCATGTCAGTCTCAATATATATTTTATATGCGTCTATTAAATTCTCTGGGGTAACATGTTTTCTAATCTTTTAAAACATAACAATAACAAAAAGAAAGTCTGTGCCGTCTAAGAATAAAGGGCAGCAAAGGGAATTCTGCCAAGTCTATGAAAATAATGATGATTTACATTTTAATTTTCTGAAGAAATCCTATATTCATGATAAATGGGAATCATCACAGTCTAGCAGTATCTAAGGTCACTCCAATATCAATACATTAAAAATGTAAGCTGTTTGTATGAAGTTTGTTTCTGAATGTTATATCAAGACAGAAATTTTCATGTCTGGTTTTGTAACTACAAATGTCTTCTCATCCTCCTCAGTTTGGTCTTAATTAGATTTCTTTGTAACTTTGTGTTTTTGGTGGATTGCTCTGTCTGCTGACAGATTTCTGACCTTTAAAGAAAGAGAGAATTACTTTCCCGTGAACGTTGTTTTCATGGGCTTTTTTTGTTAGCTCTGTTTTTTAAAAAACAAACCATCATCTTCTGTACATCACGCATTAGAAGTCCCAAGAGTTTGGGAGTATATAGCTGTTTCAGACATCATTGCTGATGATCTATGCATGCGTATCAAGCCATCTTCTCTGTCTTTCCAAGCTCAGCTGTTTTCTTTGAACCACAAAAAGAAGGTGCACAAGAAGCATCTGAGATCTTATTGTGTCATTGTTCAGCTTAGTTTTAGATGAGCTTTGGCAAAAAGATAGCCAGAACTATTAGAACTGTGTTTCTAATCTAGGGTTTAGCGTGCAAAAGTTAGTAAGAGACACCTGTTGGTTTTTAAAGATGATTTAATTTATTGGATGCACATATGCCTTTTTCCTAAGCTATTGCATGATAAGATTTGACTATTGGTTCTTGCCTTTTTCTGCAAAAAAGGGTTGCAAACCAAGGATCAATGATATTCTCTGTGTACGCTTCAGAATACTCGCTGTCTCTATGAATTCTTCGTGCAGACATCTTTGTCTCCCAAGCTGCTGCTGGTATATATCTGGTTCGTGGAAAACACTCAAGCTTTTGCTATTTATTAAATAACTGAGCTATTTTAATTCTCTAGTGTATTTTTCATAAAATCTTTGTTTAGGAAGTGAGGTTCCCAAAGAAAGCAAATGTTGGACCCTTAATGTTTAAAAACAAGCACATCCTTTGTTTTGAGTATTACCAGCAGCCATCCATTGTCCTAGATAAAGGACTTCTAAAAACACATTTAGCCATTATTAGATGATCTAAATTCTTTACTTCACTGTTCTTGTGTAAATGCATCTATCTTCCAAAACACTTTGTCTTTTTGCCAAAGTGCTGAATTATATTACTGGATGTATTTTAATGTGTTTTTAAAAGGGCTGTTATGTGGCTCATAGATACTCTGCTGCTTATATATTGTAATGCTTTGTGCTGCTTTTGACAAAAAAAAAAAATCTGGAAAAAGTTGAATCTGTTTACACTGAAGTGTTTCAGTCTTGTCTTCTTTAGTGTGGACTTCCCCAAGTCTTACTTGCTATGTTGTGCTTTCTTCTTCCTTTTCTAGCTTTTTTTTTTTTTTTTTCTGTTTGACACATTCAGAATGAAACTCTTAGCTGAAAGCTCTCCTGCATGTAATCATTTATTGGTAAAGACTGGAATGTCAGCACTCTGATTTTCTGATATTGTTTGTACGCATTTTCAGTGTGCATCTTTACCACATGTAAATCATCTCTCTAAGACTGTTATAGTGAACCTTTTCTCAGAATACTGCCATGTAGTTAGTATTAGATTTTTGTTTGGTCATCAATGGACTGTTATCAAATGTGGCTGCTGTAGATCTTTTAATAGAATAACATTTTAAGTCATAGTACCAGCTATTTAGTTTCATACACCTGAAATTCATTTAACCTTTGCATCAGCTATCTTTGTAGTTAAGGGCTAATTTTTCGTGCCTAATTTGCTTGTTGCAGTTGAGTATGCAGCTACGGTAGAAATCTGTGCAAGCAGCAGATGTTTTCTGTAACAATTTTATACCTTCGACCACTGCAACAGCTAAGTAGGAAGCCCATGAAAATGGGAAAGAAGCATACGTGCCTGGCTTTGAAAAGCTCTGCCTGGGGTCTGAGCTCTCTCTAGATTGAAACTCGCTTCTCCAACTCTACTCTGTTTAGCTTGTTCCTCTGTTTTTTGTGCTTTCCTCTGTAGTCTTGTTCTCTCCATAAAGGTGATGATCGATCTCTCTAGTATTTCATGGCTGTTCCTTGTTGCTGATTGAAAGATTGCTTTTGTGACCTATAGTAGAAGGCTGCCTTTCTCTGTCTTTCCTCAACAGAGCAATTTCTAGGGCGTGTTGTTACAGCTCTGGCATCTGTCATCTTCCTCATGTGCTCTTGTCCTGCCGGTCTTGGCCCTCCTAGCATGACCAGCTCACTGCCACTGAGACTACCTTGTCTCATATCCCTTACTGCTTTTGATTTCTGTTTGAATCGAGCAACATCCCGGAATAGCCCATGAATTACAGTGTAACATTTAAAATTGTTTCTGCAAGAGTTTTCTGTGACCTGCAACTAATTCCATTGCTTTTTTTAGTGAGCATCAAACAACATGAAAGTCATTAAAATATATTTATGAATGAAATATGGACATTTGTTCAAACAACCACAGAGCGTATGACAGTGTGTTTTATGTAGGGCTATACAAGGATTGTGTATGTACTGATAGCTGAAGTCATATGAAGAGTTAAAACACAACTCTTTATATTGGACATTACTGCAAACATTTATAAACCCATTTCTCTGTTTACTGTATATTATTTTTTAAAGCAGAAGATTACGTTCAGAGATGTGGTCTCAGTATTTTCAGTACAGCTTTCATTTTGCTGACACCTATGGAAAGGAAACTGTTACACAGCAGCAGATAATTTCAGTCAATTTTCTTCCTCCCCTCCTCCTCTCCCCCACTTTTTGGAATCATAATATAGTTGTAAAGCAATCTCTAAATAACATGCTTGCTGTCTTTGATGCCAGGACTTTCTTCCAAAATGCTCTCTGCTTTATTTCAAACTGCTCTTTGAACAATGATACAATAAAATAGAGCATCAGAAAATAGATATAATGTTAGATGATGATGGCTTGAGAAATACAGTACTCCACTTGAGTATGTTAAAACAGTAATATCCCAATTTCAGATTCTGAGAACTCCCAGCTCATTTACAGTACAATGGAGAGAACAAAACTCTGAGTTTGTGCAAAGCTAGCATTGTGCTTCTCTAGGCTTCAAATCAATGGTCTTGACATACATGATCAGACCTTATTCAATTCATAGGACTATAAACAGTTTAAGCTTGTGTTTAAATATTCATCAGGATCCTATTTGAAGGTGAGATAATAGATCCAGTAGGTTGAAAAGATGATTTTATCCAGGAGAGTGGAGGGTACTGAGAAAAACTGATTCCTAAAGGCATAGAAGAACCTTAATAGAGCCTTCAAGCAGTCATAAAGTCCAATTGATTAGATGCAGATATTACAACTTTAGATTGATTTTTAACTGCACTACTATGATGCACTACTATGAATCCACATAATTCTGAAAATTTTTAAGTCAGGAAGTTTTAAAGAATAGTAAATGTTCAGATAGTTTTATTTTCCTTCAAGGTTTCTGAACCTTTTGATTTACTTTTCCAAGCATTTCTTTCTGCACCCAGGAAGAGTATAGATTTCTCTTAACATAAAATCAAATTCCCTCAGCTTTTGATGCTTCAAGCAAAATATAAACTATTGTAGGTAATGCTTACAATAAAATAGTAAGAATCCGTAATAGTGTAAGGAGAGCCTTGAAAAAGCTGACAACGCACAACACATTTCCTTCCCAATTTTTTAACTCTCTCTTCAGATGTTGAAACTGATACTTTTCTTGCATTTTTTCTCATACCCGAGACACACTTTTGATTGCTTCTGTTTCTTGTGTAGCTAGGTCTCTGCTTTGGTTACAAAGGTTGCACATGATAATGAACCTAATTTGAGTTGACAGCAAGACTTGACCTGTATAAGGTTTGCTATAAAATAATCAAGTAGTTCAGCTTGCAAGTCAACGTTGTTTTTATGTAATCAGTTCGGCAACTTAGCACAGACTATTCATATAAGTGTTTAAAAGTACAGAGTGTGACTCAGATGACTTGACTTACTACTAGCAGTAACGTTTTTAGATTTTATTGGATCTTGATGAATCTTCAAGTGAGCTTTAAAGGAGATTGCCCATTTTATATGGAGCTTTAGTCTGGCTTCTTACTCATCAGATTTATACACATTGTGTCACTATTAATGATAATTGCAGTTTCATGTAGTTTTGACTTGGAAATGCTGGATCTTTCTGTTTCTCACTGTTGCATATCTTGAATGTAATAGTGCAATTTTCATGGACAGAAGTATTGATTGAGAAACTTTGTAGACTGGTGACATTTTTAAATACACAGCATGTGTGTGGATATGTATGATTACTTAGTTCTGGAAACAGCTGTTAAAATCACAGCACTGTATAGCTTTGGCATTTTTCTTAATGTCATAATATTCCTTTAGGGCATTTTGGCATGATGGGAAGCCCTAAAATTTTCAGAGTTGCTTTGTTCTCTTTGAGTGTGTGACAGTGTGGATTGTTTATATTTTTTCATGAAAATACAGATTTATGCTGGGTTCTATCCCTTTGTGTTTCTTTCTTATTATAGGTCACCTATTTTATAAATTTGGAATCACAGAATCCGACTGGTATCGGATCAAGCAAAGCATAGACTCCAAATGCCGAACAGCTTGGAGACGGAAGCAGCGAGGCCAGAGTCTTGCAGTGAAAAGCTTTTCGAGGCGAACACCTTCTTCGTCATCTTACAGTGGTTCAGGTAAAAAAAATAAAAACCACAACAAGAGGCAAACCAAACAAGTGGAAACTACAGTAATAATCTCGTTTGTTTTTAATATACCTGAAAATGACTTTGCTCTTAAACTATACTTAAAACAGGTGCATGAGGACCCCACAGATTTATTATCTTTATAAAACAAGAATATAAATGGAAAAATTGTCATTTTTTTCAACTGAAATTTTGGAATGTTTTTATATTACTGCCGCGTTTTTTGATGTAACATTGATTACTGGTAAAGAGGCATCTCCCCTTATTACAATATGGGTGTGTATCTGTAATACAGCTTGAGGAGTCACTGCAGCATTCACTTACTAAGTGAAGTCAACCACTTGCGGTTAAATCTTAACACTGGGGCTTCAGCGCAAGCCAGCTGTGTACTGGTACATGCAGACTCCCTGGTGGGCTCATGGGGCCCATAGCTGTAGTAGATCCTTTGTAGAATATAGTACTGGTATGTCTGCAAATCACAGTCACACCCTTGGTTGCAGTGCATTGGCGAACCTAGAAAGGAAGCGAGGGATGTGTGTTTCTTACGTGAGGAGCAATGGGAGAAAGGGACTAAAACAGTAGTAAAATACAGACTTGTTCAGGAATGAACGTGTAGCACATTTCAGTGCATGAGAGAGATTGGCTTTATTCATTAGTATGTTGTCTGAACAATGACTTCCAAATGAAAAAATTTGGCAAATGCAGCTTTTTGCTATTGTATGTTTTTTTTTAACCAGGTTAAATTTTTTGTGTAGACAGTCATAATATTTATCTGTAACTGATGTTCATAAGTGAACAGTAAGTGATATTCACACCTGAACGTCAAGAGTCAAGAAATATTTCTTGATGTGTTCACACCATGCAGCAGGACATGCTAAATTTTCTTCACAAGGTAGTTTCCTCTAAAGAAATGCACACATCCTTAAAAATGTTGTGGGTAATTCTATGTTTCCATATAGGTATATAGGCATGAATAATAATAACAACAAATGAAAAATACTGACCCAAGAAGTGTTCTCATAGGACACTTCTGGCTCATACTTTTAATATAAAGCAGTGCTATGGGACATTTGTACATTGTATATTAAAAACAGTGTTTTGGAAGTAAGCCCAAAGAAGAGGAAGTAAGTTTATTTGCCTGCATAAAATTTTTGGTTGCATGTTAACACTAACCACTGTATCTCATGCACAGAATGCCAAAATCTGCTTTCAATGGAAAGTTTTATGTGCTGGAACTGGGAATCATATCCAAAATTCTCAAATTAAAACAACTAATCAACATAATGATAACCATAAGCCATAAATAGTGATTCAGTCTCTTAGCAATCAGTATTTTAGACTAAAAATGCAATAATAAGTGCAGTTATAATCCTGTGTTCTTTAGGCCATACTCATTTACTGGTGTTGAGATATATTATTAAAAATTATTAATCTTTAATCTCCTGATTCAGAGAGGTGGAGAGACCAGTTGTAGAGACAGAAAACACAGATTCAGGCTCAGTGCATTCTTGTCTTCAGAAGGCCATAAGGCCTTCTTTTAAGGCCATAAGACTTTCTTTTTTTTTTTCCTGAAAATTCCTGGTTTTGCATTGTAGTTTGATCCCAATTCCACCTACCTGATTTGTGAGTAGTTGTTCCATAGGTGCAAAAACACCTGAGACTGTCGGATCAGGTGAGAGTAGTGTGGTACAGAGACGCATGAGATGTCTCTGCAAGAGCCAACTTGTTTTTTTCAGGCTCTGAGCCCAGGCTAACTCATTGTGCTGCAGCTGAGCTGGCCGCCTTTGGTACGTCAGCCTTCTGGACTTACCGTAGAGCATTCGTGCTCTGTGGGTCTCCCAGTATAGAGGCTGTCTCAGCTCCCAAGTCCCCCAGATAGTAAAGAGTTCAGTAAAGGTCCTTTTAAAGATGTCTTTAGTCCTCAATATGATAAAAGTCAACTGAGGCAATTTGGCATGTCATTGCGTGCAGGCAAAAGAGAGTACCAGCAATAGTGTTAATAGCTGCCTTTGAGCAGACAAAAATATCCCATCATTCAAAGTTTTTGTTAATTTTCTTTAAAATATTGCTCTTGGAATGTTACTAACATCAATTTCTGGGAGGGCTTAAAGATAATAAATGAATTTACTACAGTTATACCCAGGAATGGTACAATGCTGTTTAAGAGAAACAAACAAAAAAAGGAGAATCAGGTGGTCTTTTGAAAAAAACTACTTTGCATTCCGGAAACAGCTGTGAGTGATATTTCACCTGAAGAAAGAGGAGGAGGTTTGAGGAAAGCAGTAGAGTGGGATGAGAGGCTGAATGAAAGACTGTATAGGGAAAAGAAAGAGAGGTAAACATTAAAGGAAAAAGTGTGGATTCAAGCGCTGTTTAGAAAGGCAACTTTTTCATGACAGGGCTGTAATTCCATCCCTGAGTTCAGGTAACCTCGTGAACCACTCAGACTTTGCTTTTGTGGTTTGACATATCTGGAACCCCTCAATGGAATTACAGCATCATAATTCACAGGCATCTGTAACTTATTATATAAGCTGCATAGTGGATATAGCAAAACTCCTGCTGCCAGCTAGCAGGAAAAAGAAGTAATATTTCGCAGCTCTGAAGTAAAGGAGGTCTGTATTTCACAGTTATGACAACATAGCTGTCAAATATGGCTTTTTAAAGTGTTACATATGAACCCAGACAGTTTTTATGGTAGCATTTGTTTCAGGGGGCAATTTAAGGTGAGCCTTGAATGGTCTGGAATTCAGCTACTTGAGAAACTGTCTTTTCCACTATTGTTCGTTACAGCTATTACGATTAGCTTCTAGGTCCTCTACCTCAGCTCTTTGCCCAGCTGTGGCTGTGCACTCTCCAGAAGACTACCTGCATATGTTCACTGTGTAACATGTTGCTCCGTATCAATTCATGTATAATAGGCATTTTAGTTACTTATCTGTAGGGTAGAATATAGTGTCTGCTTCCCACGCACATAAAGATAGGAAAAAAAAATGCTGTTAAAAGATTGTGAATTGTTACTGCGATGTCATCTTTACTCTCTGAAGAATACGGGGATAGGCTGCGTAGTTTTTCCTGCAACTTCTTGGTGGGCCAGATCTGAGCAGCTCTGCCAGAGCTGCATGTGCCTGCACCTAACTGCATAGTATCTTAGGAGGAACTCAGGAGCAAAATTACAGCCTTTGCCTTCAGAGCCTTCCTGATGCTGCTGTGTCTCACTCACTTGCTAGAAGACTGTATGACTTCTATTCAAAGAAGGTATAATGCTTTTGTTTTGTCAGGAGTTTTAGAAGAGTTTTTAATTCTGTGAATAACCACAGGTCACTGAGGACCTTGACCTAAGTATGTCAGCTTATATAGTAGTTTAAATGGGGACTAAGAGAACAATTGTATCAAATGTGAAGGGACATATTTGATAGGAAAGCACTTCCATTTTAGATCTTGTAAGTAGGCATTTCAGATTGTGCTTTGTAGGAAAAGAATTAAAGGAAAGCAGTCTTTACCAGGTTAAATATGATAAATATGTTTCTTTGCAGAAACACGTTTAGTGTAGAAGTATTTAAACCCACTGATGCTTAGCTAACTAATAATACCTTCAGAAGGAAGTTTTAGGGCTTACTATTGAAGATATTCCTGTAGCCTTTAGAAAATAACTTTTAAAAAGCGTGCTATTGCCGTAGACACATACCTAGAATAGACAGGTAGCATCACAGTGTCTGTTATGCAGCCAAGCTGTTCTGAGGTCATTAAAATGCTTAAATATGGTTTTGAGGTCCTAAGAGTGAATGAAGGACCACCGCATTCCTGGTATTAACTATATTCCAGAATAATTTTCCTCTTCTGAGTTGTAAGTGATCCTAGCATTTCATATAGAAAATTGGGACTGACAGGTGCAATGGGGAGGGGGATTCAAATCCAGAACAGTGGAAAAGGCTCAAATCCAAAACAGTGGTGTGTTTGCTAATGATTGGCTTAAAGTGGTATTTTTAATCAGCTGTGTCTAAGGGCTGATTTATAGCAAGATAGTTTTCAGTTTTATCTTAATATAATTCTAAATATTTCAGATTGGAAATGTCCTGGCACTTCAGGTGTTGCAACATTCATTTACATGTTGCAGAATGTTTGCTTGGATGTTGGTATGTTAAAAGTCGCCTTTATAGAATAGGTAGTAATTTCTGTTTGGCAGTGAAAATGATTGAACATCTTTATGTATCATTTAAAATAATTTTGTTGTTAATTCTAAAATAGTCCCAGATAAGCATGGTCACTGCCCTGCTGGACATCCTCTTCTTTGAAGCAGGTCTCTTGATTTTTCATAGCTGCTTTCAGGAGCAATTAATTTGCCTTATTTTAAAAAATACAGCAGTGTGAAACTCACCTGCTTGTGACCTAGTTTTCGTTCCTCTAGCTCTGGAGCATCTTGAGAGTGGTAGAGCATTGGGATAGGTTGTGCAGAGAGGTTGTGGAGTCTCCATCGCTGGAGATGCACTGGAGACTGGAAGCGATCCTGAGAAGCTGTTCAGGTTGCCAGTGCTTTGAGTGGGGCTAGGGGTCGTTGGACTACACAATCTGCAGAAGTCCCGTTCACTCTAAATTGTTCCGTGACTTGTGAGATATATATATGAGCACATGTAATCATCAAATAAATTTGAAATATTTACATCTAAAGAGAGTTTCTTGAGTTCTTGAGCTGGCTATACTTGAGCTTTGCTTTTACATACTTGTTGGACATCTTAAAACTTTTAGGCTTTTTCTGCTTGTTGTTCATAAAAAGAATTATGTAGTGTGTGGCTTTGATTTGAATCATGCAGTTAAAAATGATAACAGATTTCCTCTCTGTTCTACTTGTTACTAGGAAAAATTAGCTATGCAGACCTTGTAAGAAAGCACAAGACTGAGCCAGTAGTCCTTACTCAGCTTTGCCACAAGTTTTTGGCCCTGCAATTCTGTGATACTGTTCAAGTGTAAAGAGCTCAAGAGTAAATGATCTCCAGACTAAACACCTAAGGAAGTTAGTGGAAGAACACAAATGAATGCCTCATCTCTGTTCTTCCCTTGCAGAGATGCTCATTATGATCGCTCTACCTTTAATTGACTGTGCGACTTTACAGTAGCCACGAGATTTATGGGTTGTATAAAGTCATTGTAGCAGACTGTTAGATTTAGGCAGGGGTTTTAATTTCTTATATTATCTGGTTCTTTGGTTTGAAACTGTTGCCATTTGTTGGCCTTGAGGTATTAATCGCAGTGGTTTGCTCTTCTGTTCTTGGAGCCCATGCTTTAGTCCTTAATGTATATTTTTTTCTCTCTCATTTTTTCTGACGGGAGTCGTATACATGGCTGCCATGATGATTTAGCTAGATAGTCTTTAAAAAGACATTAGTGGTCTGTGGGGGGAAGGTGGTAGGAAATGAGATTTTTGGGAGGAGGATTAGTCGAAGAGTGCCTTCTCTCCCTTCCTTTTAATTTCTCTTAAGATCATTAAAGCTGTTATCTCAGTGTTCCATGTTGGAATTATTAATTAGTTCTATGACTTTGGGATTTGTATGTAGATTTGGACTGAAGTGCTCAGCCTATGCCAGCATGTCGCACACGTAGATGGATGGTGCGGCCAAATCTTCATAACTGTTCTGCAAAATGGGAGGCACTTAGCACCGGATGAGTCACGTTTAGATAATGGTTTACAGTAGAGTGTTTTATTTCTTTGAATTGCTCATTAATCGGTAAATGTTTTTTTCTCCTTCTTTTTCTGTTTTTGAAGACTGCTTTGCTTCATCTGCCCATTAATCTTTCCTTGCTAAGACCAGACGCCAAGGTGGTAAAAAATAATAGTTCCTAGCTTGTTACCAGAAGCACGCGGCTGTGAGGCCTAGAAACTAGCAAAGCAGTTTTGAGTAAGGATACACAAGCAGGGAGATTAAACATGAATCCCCTCGGCTGCAGAATCCCTGCCTCCTACGTTCCCCTCCCAAATGAGCGGTCAAACGCTCAGCTGATAAAACTTTGGCAAAGCTTTGCAGAGCTGAGTGTGGCTGTGACCCGTGGTGCTGAGCGCGCTCTCGCCTGGGGGAATTCCTGAGGAAAACGTGGCGTTCGCTTCTGGTTTCTGCACTTACTGCAAAGGAAGCCGACGTAGGTTAGCGTACTTCAGGGGACTGTTTCTAAATGTGTCTATAGGAATGCAGGGGTAGATTTTAAATAAAGATTAATTGCAAAAGTGGATGACCTGTACTGAGAACAGAAAAGATTTGGAAAATATCTCAGAGTTTTTGCCTTTGAAGTGAGGAATGTCAAAGTTGATCTTTGTTTGAAAGTTAAACATGTTTATTTTTGAAACAGTTGCCTGAAAAATCTAATCAGATGGCTGAAGAAGGTTAGCTTCGGAAGGAGTGACAGAAATCACTCCTTTGGGGGGGAGATTGCCAAAAACTAACTTAGTGCGGCAAGTTGCCGTGGACTGCAAAGCCCGTGCAGAGTCAACAGGCAGAAGATCGCGAAGGGCTCCTTTCAGTCCGCGAAGGAGGACTCTCCCGGCAGTCAGGTTTCGCCGGGTGACGCCCGAGCGTGTGCCGCGGCCGGCGCCGGAGGCAGCGTGCCTGGCGCGCGCCGCTCGCCGTCGGCGCTGCCGCAGCCCTTCGCTTCCCCTCCGCCTCCTCTCAAAATAGTGCGATGGAAAATTTCAAAGCGAGAGGTCAACTGTGTAGTTTCTTGGTGCCAGGGGTTTGCTAATATATCAAAGTTGTAAATGTGAAGCCAGATAGTTTACATGATAGTGATTTATAACTGTTGACTTATCCTCCGTTCAAGCTGTGTGCTATTCATGTTTGTGTTTGTTTTTTATGGGGAATGTTTAAAAATGGATAAATATTGCTTTTGTCTGGTCAGAGATTTAGAAGGGGGGAAAAACAATATGTATAAAGGATGTGTTGTCTTTAGACACTGCTGAATGCTCTCTCTCTCTCTCCTTTCTTCTTAAAAAAGAGAAAGAAAAAACCCAACAACCAACAAACCAACCCCCCAAAACCTCAACTGTGGTTGTTGCAATGAAGCCAAACTGAAATCTATTTATAAGTAACCTTGAGAAACGTACAGTATGACTGCATTCAGTCTCTATATCCTGTTCCTGCCTCTGAAAACCTTAATAATTTCTGGCACCTGTAAAGCAAAAGATGGTCAACAAATAAGTACAGGGTTACTCTACCTTCCGGTTAAAACCACATTTCTATATGTGCATAATACATACTTAAATATGTATTTTTATCTGCTGCTGCTGTTTTTATTTCTTTGAAATTTTTCTTTTGCATGACTTTCCTGATCAGGAAATGAATGCTCATTATAAGGTCATCTGAGTGTTTTCTCAGAAGTACAGCGTTGCGGTTAGTAGTGGTAAGTTTAAGTTACTGGAGGAGTACTGTTAGACGGTTATTAAAGCTGTTAGCGAAACCAGCTTCTTACCTCATCATTCATTTCTGTCCCAAGTCCAGCTTTGCTGTTTGTGTGCCAGAAAAAAAATTACATATAAACGCGCACACACACACACATGTATGTGTATGAAGGATTATGTGTTTGGACACCGTAGCTTGACCAGCTGTTGAGTTATATAGTGGGAGACTGGGAAACAAAATCACAGCTGAATGGACTTCCGGTAATTGATAAGAAAAAAGGTGACGAACAACAGGTGTTTTTAGCTGTTTAGTATCCTAACAAAATGTTGTTTTGTAAAACAAAAAGAAAATTAATTGCATAAAAATATTATTGTAACTGGAGTCATGGAGATGAGAGAAAAACCAAAAGAAAGAGGCTTGGGTACCTGATGGTTTCAGAACACCTGTTAGCGCCACTGGGTGTAATGGTAAAACCCCTCATGGTGGGCAGCGTGAACAAGCATCACAAGTTTGAACAAATAGCATTTTTGTTTGACTGGTGCTGTAAAATTTCTTGTACCAAGTACAGGACTCTTCTCTTAGTTGTGGTTTTATAGTCTTGACCAGAATTCTGCAGGAAAAGCTTGCATTGTATAACAGTAAAGGAAACACAAAGTATTGGTGTCATGCAGTAACTGAAAGGACTATATTTAAGAAATGATAAAGTTTCTAGACTGGTGAAATAGTCAAATGTAAAATATGAAAGATGCATGTCTAATAGGTAGCAAAATATATACTTAATATATTGTGCTCAGTTATAGTGTATAGTATATAGAATGCTGGGTGTTTTTAATACATATTTACAGATTGTTGATGTAATTATAGCTGACTATTTGAACTCTTAAGCAACTTAAGTTTTCAACAGAAAAGTAAATGCTAGCTTAGTGGTGATGAAGTCGTCTCAAATTCCCATACTCAGCCTTAAGAATCATCTTTTTTTTTTTTTTTAAACCTCGTCCTGTCTACTTCTATCTAGAAGATAATTTTGAATTCTTTAAAGAATGTTTTATTTAGTTTAATAATGCTCATTCTTGTAAAAGTAACATTCTATTTTCAGAACAAATCTTAGAGTATTAAATAAAGGTATTAAACTTTATGAAACAAGGTTTTCTGGTGTGTTGATCCAGAAACCAACCATCATATTTATACTCAAAATATGTCAACCATCAGCCGCCTATGAGGAGGATGAAGCCCATCTGGTCTGTCTGGTCTGCATTTAAACAATAAATAAAATACTTTAAGAAAATTATGTACTGTGGAAGTTGAATGACAGTTTTCTTCTATATTTTCATTACAATTTCTTGTGCTCATACAGGTTCAAAGTTTTATATTATTGAATGCTACTATGTGTATGATGTTAACCTTTTTACATTATCTTTTAGCATAGAAGCCATTGACAAAGAAATAATGCATCCAAATAAATTTTAAACAAATTTAACACTTTAAAGATTTCATTAACATATTTTTGTGGCATAGAAAATAAAACTGTTCAAATTGATTCCAGAAGAACTGTATGTTAAAGTATTTCTTCAAATACATTATTCTGAAAGTGCTTTCTGATTGAGAGTGAAGTCTCTGTACACAGTCTAGTTCTCCCAGTTGTCTCAAATGAAAAAGGAAGAAAATGAGGACTACTGCTGAGTCTTACTGATTTGTGTGATATTGGGACATTTTAAGGTTTTTCCTAGCAATAGGTACTTCAACTTGTCACATGGGCTGTAAAAATAATCTGTAACCTCAGTTTTCTTTCCTGACTCCTGAAAGGATGTAAGATATCTCTAGTCATAAGTAGACCCACCAGAAGTGCCTTAATCTTTAGGAAGACCCACACAATCTGTCTCTCTGCTCCATTGTGTTCACCCTGTGAAACAGCTTAGAGGGAGCCTTTTGCGCGAGCAGAGCCCAGGCAGGATTATTGTCCCTTTTATAGGATGCCTCCGTTCTTACCTCCCGTAGGGCTTCTCCGTGCACTTTATTCACACTTTTACCAGCCTGCTGTTGTGGAAGCCTGTGATGCCAGAAACATCTTCCATGCAAGCATTGTTTATAGTATGTTTTGGGATCTACCACACTGGTTGGTAGATGGTCCTTTTATATTAATGGCACATGAGGTTGGAGCTTGCGCATGTGCCATCTATGAAATTCTGAGATAAAAAAATTAAAACACCTCAATGCTCACGTGTCTCGGTTTGAATTATGCAAGTGCGTCTTGAAAAGCAGTTATTAGAGGTAACCTTTATTTATATGATGACTTCATTTTACAGGATGAGTTTTCAAATGTATCCTGGTGGTTTTGGTGATGACAGTCCGTTTTCAGCTACACAAGTAGCTGAAAGCACAAAAGAAAATGTTCAACTGCTTTAGGAAATCATGTATAGCATTTTTGCTGTGAATATTACCTTTACAGTTGCAAAATCCTTAATCTAGAATCAAAAGGGTGGGAGTGTTTTTGTGTTTTTTTTTTTTTTTTTTTTTTTTTTTTTTTTTTTTTTTTTGTTAATGTATGCTTTCTCTGGGACAAAGTAGCCTTTGAAACAATATTGGAACTTGTAGCACATCTATACTTGAGCAGTGAACATACATAACAAGAATGCAGCTGATCTGCACCTGCGTATACTGATTGCATTTGTTCTCCACAATTTTTGAATGTACATTGTTGCATGGCCACTGGCATGAGATATGGAATACAATAATGCTGGATTTTTGTCTCTTTTACAGAGGGTTCACAGAGCGCAGTTTCAGCTTCTAATGAGATCCAGCAGAACCAGCCACAGGCACTACATTATGCACTAGCTAATGCTCAGCAGGTTCAGATCCACCAAATAGGAGAAGATGGACAAGTTCAAGTAGTATGTACTCAACCTTTTCTAAATTATTCTATTTAAACAGTCCATATAGAAGCAAACTTTGTTTCAGTTGATTTTTTTTAATTAAAAGGGGGCCTGTCTTTACTACTTAAGCATAATTTGCAGAAAGTAAACATTTCAGGCTTATGAAAAATTTGCTTTTTTCTTTTTTTTTCTTTTTTTTTCTTTTTTTAATAAGAGTAATACGGCAGAAACGTTCATGCAGGATTTGCTCACACTGCTGCAAATAAATGTACATTTATTACTCTAGGTTTGGCTTGTAGTGTCTATGCCTGGTATTTTACTCACACAGCTACTTTAATAACAATAGTAGCCTTCTAACGGTACAATTTACACTTCTGAAGTTGTTCTAACAATATGTGTTTTTAAACAGGAATGTGTTTTTGATTCATTTTCATTTTTGAAAACTGCATTCTCAAGCATTTTTGGATATCTGTTAGCTGAATGGTTTACATGTGTATTCATTTAGATACATGTATATAAGCAAAATTTATACTGGTCTTTTTTAATCTAATTTTTAGAATTTTAAGTAAACAATTGGACACAAAAATGTAGAAGTCAGGAAATGTGTAGTATCGTAGCTCAGGCCTTTATTATTTTTACATACAGTTTTTAGTATACTCTGCAAAAACTCATTTTGACTTTAGTTTGTGTGTGCCACAGTTTGACTACAAGGATAGCTTTGTATTAAAATTAAAAAAATTGCAAGAAAAAAAAAAAGTGGAATAATGGATTGCGTGGTAGTTTTGACATGTGGCATTTTTGACATGCAGCATTCAGAAATACTGAATTAAATCTGCACAGTCATTCTTTTGTGGTAGAAATCTGAGAATTTAAATATGAGCTCCGTCTGTCATTAGTTTTCAAAAGCTTTAGGCTTTGCAGTTCACAGCTTCTATGTGCAATCATATAAAGCAAAAGCTTCTTTCTGAAGCTCTTTTGCACTGGTGTTATTAATGTTTTGAAAGTACTCAGAATCCCGAGTTGTGCCAGTACCCAACTGTACTAGGCAGTGTACAAACACAGAACAGAAAAAAAACATGCACACACACACATTTCCATTCTGTATGATCACATAAGCTCTCCTATTTCCTTAGGAGACAGATGGAGAAAACAGATGGAAATAGTCAATTAAACAAGGAAGTGCTGAGAGTAATCAACTTCATAAACATTAGTACCTGATGTTCTAGCTCTTACCAAATATTTGGTTAACACCATTAAGAAGAAGAGTTTGAAGTAGGATAACAAAGTGTCTTTGTTAGGAATTTACGGTACTCACTCCCCAGGTATGAGAGGCAGCATAGGAGAAAGCCTATCTGAATATTTTGTACGTGAAGAATGAAAATAGAGAGACTCAGAGATGAAGGAGATCAAAAGGAACTCCAAACAGCAGCTGTAAGTTGGTCAGTGAGCTAAGGTGTGGGGAGTGCAGGTAGGGTACAGGTGGAGAGGAAACTAAAGTAGGTGTAATGGATGCTGGGAACCACCAGCTATGGTTGTCAGAAAGGGTTGCTAAATCCAGGCAGGCCACTTCTTGCTTTTTCCCACAAACACTTTCCTGCTATGTGAATGGATGCCACATGTCTGACTGCATGCTAAGGAGGCAGCCCTCACTTGGTGTGACTAATCTTAAATGTGATGAGCTACCATTCTGCAATGTGGTAAGAGGACTAAACAGAAGTTCAGTGAAGTAAAACCGAACTTTTCAAACTTCACCTTTCTATCATCAGAGTGCATTCTCAGGGAAATAATGCTCCTTCTGCAGGAACTGAGTGCTATGACTTTCCATTTCACTTTTGCCATAATTTTACAGTATTATCTTGGGAATTGGTTTCTTGGTGTCACTGTTTATTTTAAAGGGTGTATGTTCTTAACTGCTTTATAGGTCTTTTTTGAGATTTTAATTGGTTAGTGAAAAATATTTTGAGAATCTTGAAGGATATTGTAGAAAGGAAAATTATGCAAAATTGCTGGATATGAGAGACAGAATGGTTGTGTTTATATATGCAAGTGGTGAAAGTTTGCCTCATAAAAAAAAAATCTGAACCTGTCAGTCATCCTTTAAATTAATCTTAGAATTTGGAAAAAATCTATTATGATCCACAGCAAAAATCTAAATGTTGTCATAATCTGTCCAGCATGTTTTATAGAAAGGTCATGGCTTGAACCAGAAGAAAATGGAAGTGCTTTTTCACTTCTGGGGAGTAATACTTAGGTTTCATGTCATTATTTAGTTATATTTCTGTATATGTTTGTGCAGCAGATGTTTTTTAAAAAAAATCAGTACTGAACTGAATGCAAAGGATTTACTAAATCCCTATAAACTTTGTTTAGGATTAAAAAAGATTTTCCTTGCTGGAATTGTTTTGTGCACAAATTATCGCTGTCCTTGAAAACCAGCTATATATCTGCAAAAGATGAGCAAGCAGTTCTTTTGGGGAATGGTGAATGATTCAAAGATGAATAAAGTCATCTTCTCCCATGCCTTAGTCAGAAAGGATTGCTTATATTAGAAAACAGTATAAATGGATCTTTTAAATTTTCAGCAGTCTTTCCTGGGAGCCCTGAGGGTTTGATGTTGAGGAGGGAAAGTGATTCTAATCTCAACATGGACTGGGCCATGCTCTAATTTTATATACAGTCCCTATTGTCAGAGTGATACTTCCAGTATGTTTTTTCTCCCTATAAATAGACAGTTTCCTTCCAAAGGAAATGAAACTGTTTGAAATAGAGGGATCTCTGTTTCTTTGAAAATCACATGCAATTGTTCTTGGGTTATAAAATAAGAAGAGCCTTTGACAGAATTCCAAATGATTATCTTTAATCTCTGTCTCATACAGGCATATTAAAATGAACACAAAGCCTTATAAATGCTGAAGTAGGTTATTTAGAATCCAATCTTCCTTCAGGTAAATTACAGTAGCAAAGACTTCTCTAGGCTAGTCAGAATGCACAAGGAATTCCTTCCATTTTGTTATCCGTGTTTTTATCAAATGATGGGCTTGATATCTTTCTGAAGTGGTTGGTATGGTCGGCAATGCAAAGTATTAACCTTATGAAAACTGTTAGGGACAGATTCTCAATGAGCATAAGTAACAGCATTCACATTAATGACTTCATGCCAATTTTATTACAGCTTGAGAAATATTCTTTAGGATTGGACTGTACTTTATAACTGTGTCAACATACAAAGATACATGGATAATTACAGATATCTTTTAAAAACTCACTTAGTTTTGTGTTTGGCATATTTTAAGAACTCAGCTTCAAAAGTCTTTAAATGGACCATTGTTTCAAGGACATGGGTTTGGGAGAGCTAATGTTTTTAGTCCACCAAGGCAAGTTAGTTGCAGGCTTTATGTATCAGTCCAAAATGCGAATACTTTAAGGTGTTTGTAGAGAAGTGTGCTGCATAACCTGTTTTTCATTTTCCTCTTATTTGAAAGTGAAACATTTTCTCTTCAAAACTCAGCTTCTACTTTGCATAAAAAGATGGGGAAATGTGGATTATTTAATGCAATCTTTAACTGTTTTCTTTGAATAACCTTGTTCTTTCCATGTACAGTTGTGAATATATTAAGCTGTATTGAATTCAAGATAATAGTTTCTTCCTCTAGTTTTGATTTTCTTCTGATGCTTCTTGGTGTTTTCTTTTGTTGTGGATCCCACAGGGTCACCTCCACATAGCACAGGTTCCTCAAGGCGAGCAAGTCCAAATCACGCAGGACAGTGAGGTGAGCAGAAAGTTGGTGCACACATGAAGCAGAGGCTGGCCAGAACATAGGGCCACGATTCTCCAGCTGTCATTCTGAGAACTGCTGCAACTCACTAAGGAGACCTGTGATAATAGTGATGAATGCATGTGGTAGAGCCAGGGTGAAAAAAGCCTAGCAGCAGTAAATGCTGTATCCTTCTTCTGTGTCTCTCTTTTTTTTTTTTTTCCTTCTCCAGTATGTGTTTTTTAGTGATTGAGGTATATAGCTGATGTGCTTTTTAATGGTCTTCACTGAAGACTGAGCTTAATACTTTCAGAGTACTATGGGAAGCCCAGCTTAGGTGCTTGACTTGCTATTCAGAAATGAAATTATTTTAGTTAGATTTATGTACTGGATGTGTTCAGAATACCCAGTGTCCTTAGTTGTGGGCATTATTGAACAGCAGCTGGAGAATGCTTGAGAGCCCATCTAATAAAGGGTATATTCCAGAATGAAGTGAACCTACCTTCCTTACAAATCAAGCAATCTGGCAGTGCGGTATTTACGCTTCATTTTTTTTTTTTTTTTTGCATAAAAATAGTGCAATGAAATGGAAATGGATAAATCCAGTATTACATCCTCCAATTTAGACCATTTTTCACTCAGGGCAAATGACCATTAGAGCTAGCTGAGTTTACCTGAGTGAGAATGTTGTTATTGGTCCCACTGTATATTCGAATATGTATAACAGAGATGCTTAACTGCAAAGGCTGCTGTCAGATTCTTTCTTGCACTGTTAGTTTGTTGACATGGGGAATTAATAGCAAAATAAGATTAAGCATAAATACTGACTACAGTATTTATTCTGTATGATTTATCTGTAGAATTTTTTGCTCAACAGATCTATCTGTGAGTTAGTTTAATCCATTTCCAATGTACCTTAAGTGAAATCTCATAAAAGCACTTTTGGTGTGGAAGGATACTGTTAACACAGGGAACTATTGCAGAATAAATGTTATAATAAATGTTATAGAAATATTATCTTTAAAGGCAGTCTCCTTTGAAGAGGTTATCAGACCTAAAGAGAAATAGGAATCGATCAAAATGCTGTGGGTCTGAGGATAACTGTAGTGTGCTGCAATGAAGCTGTAACAGCTCTTGGCTTTCACCATGATTTTAAAGAGTCACTGAAAAAATTCTAGTTCAGCAGATACTCATAGTAATGGATCCTGAGGTTTAAGTGCCCCAGCTCTGTCAGGAATTCCTGTATGGAAGAATATTGAGGAGTATGTTTCTCCACGACAGATGAAAACATCTGTTTTTAAATTTATTCCAATGTACACAGCTTCAAAAAAGAGGAACTGCTGCCAGTAAGAGTAAATGTAGAAAATATGATAATCAAAGAATTGGTATTTTTCTTCAAAGAATTGTGAAATTTCACTGCAAGTCTTAGTGTCTGAGGAAACTGTTTTTTCTTAATCTGAATGTACTTCTAAACAGACAGCTCTACACATACGAATGAAAACCTAATTTTGTTATGATATGACTTTCCTTTTCAGATTTTGTAGCTACAGTTTTCTTTAAAATTATTTGCATTATTGAGAATGTTTCATAATAGATGTAATTATTGTAATGGAGCGATATTGGCATTTGGTCTTGAATTTTGATTTAATGAAAAGTCTGTTAGTGCAAGTGGTAACTTTGGAGCAATAAAATAGCAAATAGTATTCATACATATAAAAAGGTTGTACTGCTAATTCTAATTTAGTAAAAGTTTGACTTATATTTGCAGTTTCATATGAATGAGGGAAAATTTTTAAAAGGGAGGAAAAAGAAAAAAAAGGCTCATCTCAAAAGCCATACACAGACTTTGTACAAAAATGCTCTACACTATATAGTACCTTTCAAAAAGTATAAAAGTAAAACCTACTGGTGCTAAAAAACGTCATTGGTTTTTAGTCTGTTTATTCTTCTGTTTGGTTAAAGTGCAGAGCACTGTAGTGTAGCTGAATTGCCAAAAAACCCTCAGAAGAATTTCCTAAATTAATAAATTCCCTTAATATTGAAATAACCTCTTTAATAATGAGGTAAGAAGATGATTATTTTCAGACCAGTTCAAAATTTAAAAAGAGCAACTTTTAAAATTTCCAAGTGTTTATTGTCACTGTTTTTCTTTTACAGGGAAATCTGCAGATACATCAAGTTCATGTTGGTCAAGACGGGCAGGTAGGACTGAACTGAGTTTTAAGCAGCGTTTAACTTTAGTCTTTATAACTAATTTAGCAATTGCAATGACTTCATATTATTAGTAGTTGTTTTAACGAGCAAAGTCTGTGTTGGTCTTTTTGTTTATGTAAACAAATGCAAAATGATAAAACTTAAGCCAAGTATTTTGTCTGTGGACTCAAAATACTTGACCAAACTTACTTCATTCCCCCTGCAATATGCTTTATCACTGTGTTTTATACCTTCTTGTCTTTGACCTCTTTAGTCTTAGGTTTACTAACTGGATGGATTATTTTGTGTACAGTATGTTATCAACTGTCATTGGCCAGATGTGGATTGCAGTCTGCGCAAACATAAGAGCATTTATTGCTATGGGTTAAGCAGCTATTTTTTCAATATATGGCTGTCTGGGGAGGAAGAGATCTTTCACATCTGCTTTTGTTCTTTTTGATAAGATGGCTTTATTAGGTGCTTATGCATACATGAGGTAAGAAAAAGCAAGCTTTTATTTTGAGTGATGAGTCTCTAAGTTTAAATTAGCAGAATTTTCATGTCAGGTGTCAGCAAAATTGCTAACATCTGATATCAGATGCACTTTACTAAATACTAAAATACTAAACTGTATTAAAATATCCAGTACCAAAAATATTTCTGTAAGAAGCTTTCTAGTAAGGCCACTTCAATAAAGTTATAGTTTTTTTGTTCATGTTGAATGTTAATAAGCTGTGAGACATATGGCTAGAGCTTGAATACTGCCCTATAATATTGACAAGACTCATCATCCACTTGAACTTGAAAGCCTTGAGAAGCTGTTGGTACTCTGACCTTTTGACTACATGCAATGTCTTGTGTGGGGAAGCAATCTACCTTATATTTAAGAAACAAAAAACTTTAGAAAATGTTAATTATTGAGACTTTAATCAGAAGTACTTCTTGCAGAAGTCAGACTTGGAAAGCTGATTTTCTGGAGATTTCTCTTAACTGTTTTAGAGCTTATGGTTCTTTTTTCCTTCTGTGTAAGATACTGCTGTCTAAATGAAATCTTACTGGAAGACTGAGTTTGTTATTTTTCTGTGAAATTGTGTGGATTCACTTGCACTTTTTTAAATTACACCCTAATACTATTAGTTTTCCCCTTGAAATACTGTTTCATAATGAGTGTTACAGAACATTAACTGTGACACAAATTGCATCTCTCTACTTTGTTAATTAGAACTAAAGAATGTAGTTTAAAATATTATTGTTGCAAATTGATGCTGCTTTTAATGGAAATACTTGGATGATCACATTTTCCTGACAACACTTGTTCTAGGCAGGGACTGGTGAGTCCCTTCATAAAATGGCAGCATTCAGCTGTTTGTTGTGCTAAAATAAATGAGGGAAGGGGAGGGGGGAAGAAAAGACAAGACTTCCAAACTTGAAATACCTGTGAATGGAGTCTTGCTCATCCTCTGACTATTTGCATGAGTATGTGCAGAATAAGGCTATGCTAGAAAAAAAGGTGTTCTAAAATATTTGTAGATAAATGTGGATATACATGTATATGTGAATATATAGGGATACATGTTCTTTGAGAAGTGTGTGAGAGCACACAGGATTGAAGGGAAGAGAAGTGTGATTTAATCTGTTTTGTTGAAACCAACATCAGTTGCAAATTTATATAAAGGCATCTGTACTATTTTGTGGCATAACATATATTCCTTGGGATAACCTTGGTTCATACGTATGTGTGTATGTAGGAAATCAATCTTAAGTGTCTCATCCAGTTTTTTTTGTTTTTCAAACTAACTGGGCTCTGGACTCTGCTTTTAAATTTTCTTTGAGAGCAAATGGTGAGACAGTAATTTTTTTCCTTAAAGGACTGCATTTTAGGGTGGAAGAGCAACTACGATCTCATGTGAATCAGCAGACAGGTGGTGTCACACTTCAGCTGGCATGTGGGCCAATTCCCAGTAGCTGCCGAGCTCTTCCAGAAGTATTTGCTGCTTAACTATTTTCCAGTAGACCAAGAAATACGAGCAAGCAAGCAAATACTTAGGGGATATTATCTCCATCCTTCATTAGACATTGAAACCTTCATCAGCAGTTTAAGAACCACGCAGGCCTGTTTTGCACTGAGGAGGATGAGCAGCACTCACATGATTCCTTGCAACGGCAGCGTGTGTATGAGGGGTGGGAAGGAGGTCTGTGCCTGCACTGATTTCTGCTCATCAGGTGATCTGTGTTGTGACCATTTTTGAGCTGTTAGCTCGTGAAGATTGCAAAAGAAAATGAGTTAAACCAAACTGTGCTTGTGGTTTAAGAATGGAAGTTGAAACTAATACATTTTCCTTGGCACTTATAGTGGGATAAGAGCACAAAAATCTGTCAGATGATATGCTTCAGTGGTAATGTAAGTCATAACAATCCAGTAGTTTGCAATCATCTGTATGTGACCTCTGATCAAAAAGACTTTTGTAGTTTTCCCACCTGTCCATTACTTTTGAGGTAAAATTACTTTTGAGGAGGGTGGCTCCCCCCCCCCCCCCCCTTTTTAGGAACTTTAATGCACCTTTCCAAGGGGCAGTGGAGAGTATTGATAATAAGGAAAGTGAATAATTTGTTGCTTTCAATAATTGAATGAAGTCTTGAGACCAGTATATACTTATTCATGGTAGTAGATCCTATCTTGACTACTAGATATTCCATTTGAGAATTCATCTTATGCTTCTGTTTCTCACCTATTACTGTACAGACATTAGGCATTCTCCAGATTCAGATAAGGTTTAGTACTGCTTCCTGATCTAGGCTGTCACTCTGAATCACGAGTAAAAGGTTGCATAAGAAATGGGGGCTGCAAAGCACAGAACTGCTAATTTCATATGAACATATGATGTAAATGAAAAAGTGGCTGTTTTTGTTGGGGTTTTTTGGTGTGTCGTCCGTCCCCTCCCCATTTTTTTGAATTCTCTGTCCTGGTAGTTGCACTGAATTTTAGATCTTTTTTTTCTGGCATCATTGTTTGTGGAACTAATGAAATCATGCCAAAAAGAACTCTCTCTACCTACACATGTGTTTTATTAGCTAAAAGTTTCGTATTTCAATGCATGTTTCATAAAAATACCAAACTGCAAAAATAATTAGGCTCTATTAACTAACGGTTGAAGCCTTGCACCAGTGGGAATTTTTTTGTACTTGGCATTTTATACTTGTAGATTAGCAGACATTTTTTAATTTATCTTTCTTTCCTCTGGTTATGCACTCTCCTTTCTCCAGAACTCCATCCTTTTCTTCCTTTTTTGAGCTTCGGTGTTCTACATGCCAGAAGGTATTAAATGTACGTGTCCTGCACAAGACACGTTGATATAGTGCTGTAGTATTCGGAAATACACAGGTTGTATAAAGAAGCAGCAGAGGACAACTTCAGCAGTTTGATGTTCCCTCACATCACGTTTAGACATTCCATTTTGTACCTCCTAAAAGACACCCTTTCTCCAATGCAGAAAGTAATTAAAATGACAGCAAACAAATGGTCTTCAATACTTTTTAAATTAAAAAGTTGATGTGCTTTAAAATAGGAAACTTGATTGTATATATTCCTAGAGAGCTGACAGTTTGTTCTGCTCAATGAATAAATACTTTAATAAGAGTATAAGTTCACTTAATCTGAATTGTCAGGATCTGTTAGTAACAGTTGGAAAAACTGGGGAATCTGAAACAGTGTCTGTGATCTATTTAGCAGAAAAAAAGCAAGTGTAAATTGCTTTTATAGTATCACTCTTCCTGCTGTATGTGCTTATACACATGTATATTTGTGCACACACACGCACATATATATATATATGAAATAAGAATATACAGTTGCTTCTGATATGTTTTTTTCAAAAATGAATGAGGCATTTTATGCTGTTGCAGGCATGTCTCTTCCAGATAAGCTTATAATCAAAATAGTGTACTGAGACCAACCTGTAAACTGCGGAGTTAGGTACGCAGTGGTAGAGAGGATGACATTCATACCAAGTCTTTCTGCTGCTCCTCAGTGAGGCATTTGCATGGCGTGATGGTTGCATTATCTTTTTCTGAAGTTTTACTCTAGCCTTGCAGAGTAAAAGCATCCTTACTGTAACTGCTGGCTTAGAAGTACAGCTGTAAAGGCTGTATGAGAGGATGTGAATCCGTGATCAGAAATGATACGCCTGGAGTTTGCTGAAGTGGTAGTGGAGAGGATATCAGCTGACTTTAGTGCGGTTAAGTAGCAGGTAGCTGCTGTTAGGCATTGAAGGCTGGAATATATATGTGTGCGAGAAATACATCAGTGAGAGTTTGTCTCTCGGTGTCCTCAGGAGAAGTAGGAATCTGCTGTCTAGTTGCGATTAGGTTTCCATACACGCTGTGCGCGGGATGATAGAGCTCAGGCAGGTAGGACCTCATCGCCAGTGTCTGGAACAGCTGTCCTGTTCCTGTGCTCTCTGCTGTGGTTCGAAGTAAAAGGCAATCTGTTAATCGGTAGAGGAACGGAAAGGGGGAGAAAAGATTCCAAATGCTTAGCCAAAATAAAAGTGCTAATTCTAGTAATTCCACGTAATATCCAGTGGATGTTATTTAAGACTGGATCAAACTAAAATGAAAATAGGCTTTTTTATGGAGGAAATTACTTACAAACCTTTGGGACAGTCTTAAACTCTGTTAAACATCTAGCTTCAGTTTCTCTGTTTGCAGCTGTAGTAATTATTGAGATATTTGCACCTTGCTTTCCAGTGATGGCACTATTTTATTGTAAGATCCAATTTAATCTATAACTCGAGCATGATTTTCAGTGATGAAAGCAAAAATGAATCAACATAGCAACTCTGCTTCTGCTCATTTTTGTGCATTTTGCATATATTCATTGGAGCAAAAAATTAATATATTTTTAAATGTTGACTTTAATAATCCTTTTTTTATGCTAAACAGAAAAGAACCATCTTTTACTATTCTTATTTTCGCATAATAGATCTAATTAAAAAGTTCTAGATTTAAAAATACTAGAATTCTTTATTCAAATCTCTCAGTCAAGAATGAATTCTACACAAGAGTATTTTTTTCTGTCCTTAAATTTTGAGCAGTAGAGGGCAGTAGGATTAAGATGATTGTCAGCTGCTTCCCCAGCAAAAAGCTTCAAGAAATGAGGAGGAAATTTGAAGTGCAAGAAATGTGCTGCTCGGACATCAACCTTGTAAACTGTCGTACCGTGGGGACAGAGACACATTTGCAGCGTGAGTCTTTCTGCATGCATTGCTGACATAGGGTCTGTGTGTGCACGCGTGTGTGCTTGTGTGCAAAGGAGAGAAAGAAAGAAGACTAACTTCTGTGCCAGCTGGTGTAGTGGATTGAAAAGGTTTTTTCCTGTTTCAGCACATCTGCTTTGAATAATATGAACAGAGAAACAAACAGAACTGTTAGAAGAAAAACAACAAAATGAAAAGCCCAATATAGTACAGCTGGAACTTAGAAACTGCTAGTCTGATAAAAAAAAAAAAAAATAATAATTTCTAAGTGATACTTCTTTGATAATAGGTTATACTAAAGTCTTGCAGGTCTGTTTATATTTTTAGGAGTAAAAATAGAGAGCAGGAGTTTTGAAATAAATTGTGTTTTATGCAAATTTGAACCAGACATTAGTATTCACTTAGCATTTATGGAAAAAGTAAGGCTTAAAATACTTCAATGTGAGCATTTTAATTATGAGGTATTTTTTTAGCTGCAGATAGTCCTTTGTGCACAAACAGTCATAATTTGGCAGTCCACACAAGAGATGTTCTCCACTTTCAACTCTGTTCCTCAAAATAATGTAGATCTGCAACAACTTTTTAAATCTGAAGCCTTAGTCCATTTGAGAAGGTAGTATTTTAGTTAAAGATATTTTAGCAAATTAAAATTGAGAAATATAATTTTAAAGCAGTAAAGTGTATGAAGATGTATAGAGAGTAGGAATAAAACCAAGGGAAAAAAACCTACTGCTTCTGTGAGCAGTAACATACAAAATATACATAAAAAAACAGACATTGAATTAAAAACAGTAACATATCTTTATATTATTTAATAGGAGTAATTATTAGAAAAGGTAAAATGAACTAATTTAGGTGTATTTTAACTGCAGAATTTAAAATGCATGCATTTGCTTACAGGTTATAGAAAGTCTGCACCTTCTTTATAATTGTAAAGCAGAATAAGACGCTGTCCAGTAGGACAGCAACTGATCTCCAATAGATTTTTTTTTTTAACTATATAGCATAATTTATGCACTTTCAGAGAAAACGAGTGATTTAGAAGTTCATTGAAAGTCAACAGGACATATTCTATAAATCAGTTATCATTTTGGAAAACCACCTAGGTTGTAAATTCGAGAATTCTGTGTTGCTCAGTAAAGACAGATTCTAACGTGTTTTCGCTCACAGGTCTCTCTCTTTCCATATTTGTGTTTCTGAGTTAGGCAATCTTTCTGCCTTTCAGCTGTCTTGGAGAGCCTGAAACTGAGTGCACTTTCTCATAATAATTAGTATACGTACATGTTTGTTGAATTGAATTCTACTTTTGTCATTAACTTTGACATTGTTAACTAATTTCTGAAATTATATAAAATTATCAGGTGATCAAGTTCACTGATCAGCACAGCCAGCTGTGGCAGGTGTTGAAAGCCACTATGATTGGGAAAGTGGCTTCAGTTTCAAGTTTTCTGTTTTTAAGTTTGTAAATGTGTAAAATATTTTCTTTGTTTTTCTTGGAAGACACTTAAGGGATGGAAAAGCTTCTGAATATCTTGCTAAATTTTTCTTAATGTTCTATTACTTAACATCTGATTGATGGGGTATTTTTTTAACATTAATACAAAAAAAAAAAAAAAAGAAAAAGAAGTCTTTGAATGTTAAATTTTGGTTACAGTTTCACTGTGTAAGCCTTGCCACATCCAGTAATTTTCATCACTGAATGAAAAGAAGCAATTTTTTATTGTTTCTTGATGCTTTAAAGATATTTTGTAACTCTTCTTAAATCAGAACTATTTAAAAAGAAAGGGAACCCTGGCAAATTTTCAAGTTATGTACAGAAGAGAGCCCCTAGCTGTTATTATTCATACAAGTTATCTTCTTCATCTCGGTGAGGTTTAATTTATTTATCTTTCCATTGTGTTGTCCTTGTGCATGCTGCTATGAAAGCACTTAAAAAAAAAAAAAAAAAAAAAAAAGTACCAGTATTACCTCTGTAGACTTGGTTGGATCATAGGTGTCATTAGCAGACTGGCTGTATAGAGTTTCTGTACTTTTTGTGCCAGAAGATACTGCATTATTTGACAAAGAAAACCAGTTATGTCCCTGTTCACTTGATATATCAAGAACAATATTGCTGATTAGGTCAAGAGGAATAAATTTTTTCCAGTAGCATGACCCATTCTCAAATTTAGTAAATCTCTGAAGTACTGATGGCAGATGTTCCATTTTCCACTTGAAGACGTGTTCTTTGCTAAACTTTCTTTCCAAGATGCAGCAGGTGGATGTTGGCACTCTGTGAAGTAGGTTAGTCCTCTTGAAATTGAACCTTATTTCATCTCTCAGAAGGGACAAATGTTACGCTGTTGCCAGAGCACTTAACAAGGACTTCTGGAGTCTTTACCTCTTTTCCCACGTTATTCTAGCTTCCATGAAATCATTGGAAGAGCGGACTAGTCAATATGAGTCCATAGTCTGGAGTATTCAGGAAGTACACAGCTATGCTTTTGAGGATATTTTTGTTTTGCATGAATGGCACCATTTCCCAGCTTTTTCAATCTTTAACTAGCTGTCTAAAGCTGATTTCATATGCCAAGGTACTGAGAGGAGGAATGGCTTAGAAGAACTTACTTGATTTATGATACCTCCCATTATTTAGAACAGGCTTTCAGTGGGGGGGGTGCTCATCCTGAATGCTGAATTAACTTGGTTTCTTTAAAATGTGAACTTAGAAAATCATGGGCACAAAAGCCATGGCTGTCTCTCTGCACTGGAACACACTAGTGTACCTCAGGTGCATAGTTCTGATGTGTGAGATAAAAGGCATTGTTTTGCTATTTGAGCTATGTACAAGAAGGTCTAAATGTGGACACTAATTCCAGCTTAAGGATTTAAGGAATATGGGCCTAGTTCTGTAGGCTGATGAATCCCTTCTGCAGAACACTGCCTGCTGTTATGCAGTCTTGAGCTTCTTTAGTTCGGGTGTGTATGTAGAATAGATGTAAACATTTCAAATCGCTATGCTATTTCTCATTTAAAATCTAACCCTTTCCTTCCACTTTAATCTACAAATGTAATTTAGGAAAGCTGCAACAGAAAGTCTTGCAATAACTGTAAATGGAGTTTATCTTATCAGCATGTAAGAGGCTGACCTTACAATTCCAAAGAAAGCAAAATATATTGCTAGTGGTAGGAATCTGGTTGTAAAGTTAAATATGACTCAATTTGTATAACAGGACAAGTGTCTTCAGTCCGTGGTTCTTTCTAAAAAATTCTCAAATTTCTTCTGTATTCATCAACCATTTAGTGACTGTAATTAGCTCTCATTTGCTCTGCATTTTATGTGAAGTCTTGATTTTATCTTGAGGGCAGTTCAAGTTGTTATGACTTTAATTTTATTGTGCTAATACTTTCCCTCATGTAGGAAGTTAGTATGGTACCTAGGAGACTAACATGCAAGAAAGATTGTTTACAGTTGCCTTTCAAGTCAACCTGTTTGAGAATTTTTCCTCCATGTTTTGATTATCATTAATGACCATACATAAGCTGCCACCTAATCTCATCTTCCTATTTTTTTTTGTCTTTTCTAATTTGGAACCTAACCTACCTTTATATGCTGAAAAAAAATCTCTGTTGAAGGCAAGATAAACAGAGTCTTCAGTGGCAAAATCTCTTAGCGTATTTATGGCATATTTTGGACACTTCAGCTTTTGGCAAGGTGCAGCACAGAGGAAATAGCTTCACATTAATAATAGAAGATTCCAATTTGGCCCTGCTTTCATGCTTCGTTTCAGTGACGCAGGTAAAGATTTGTTTTGGGAGCAAAGAGTAGATTCCAGTAGATTGTTGGCTGTATGCACATAATATAATGTCTGTGTTTTAAACATTGAGTTTCTCTCTAGCACTTCTCAAGACTTAGACATTATGTCACACAACTATTTTTGTCCTCCATTTAGAAGTCTCAGTTCCCAATACAATGTCTATCTCAGTGACTTGCACAATCTTGCACTGTTACCTTTCTCACATCGCCGACTCGATTGTTTTTCTTTGGCTTGCAGATCAAAAGTAGTAAAGTGTACAGAGGTATGTTGAAATCAGACAGTATTTTAATACTGATATGTATAATTTTTTCCCCAAATTATTTATTTCCATTTGTAAAAATATTGTGAAAAGAATTAATGAAGGTGATTTGTTAATAACTTACAGACACTCCATAGAGTGGTCTATGGTGGTTATAAAGCAAGACTGTTTAATGAGGGTTTTGGAGAAGGTTTTTCTTTTTTGTGCTCCTGTGAGGGTGAGTTGTTCCATTAAAATTCCATTCAAGCAGACGGGAGCCTTTACAATGCTCCAAAGAATATGTTCTCTATTTTGGAGTATATTATGTTCTTTATTCACCAAAATCTTGTTTTAATATTGCTGTAAACGTAATAAGAAAAGATGAGATATGAAGCGATAATCTTTTAAATATAAGGAAAAATAATTTTCTCCACCTTCATAGAAGGCATAGGTCTAAGCTGTCTCTTATTAGAGATTTTGGTAATAATAATCTCTGGTTGTAGAATAGCAGTCATCACAAAGCTATCTTGCTGTGTTAATCTAGAGAAATCATTTCTTTTTTGTTTTGTTTATTTTTTTAGTGCTCTTCATTTATGATTTTCTCATCATGTGATATGAGCTCTGTCTTTAGCTGCAGATCTGCCTATATCCCATCACTGTTCTACTTTGTATGTTCTAGTAGTTCCATCCTCAGTCAGTTTAAATATTAGGGATGCCTTTAGTACTGCATGTTTGTTCAGAAATCACTCTCCTACCTTCCAGCATCTAATCTGAGAAGGGTTTTGGGGATAGCTAGTACAACTGGGTTGTCAATGCCCTTGATGAGGTGACACTGGATATATTATAGTGCTAATATTCTTGGCTAGGTACCAGCTACTTCCTTGCTGATGCTTGCTTAGCAGTTTGACGTGGAGAGATCTAGTTTCATCCTGATGAAAACAAAATGCATGTGCACGTATTGCCAAATTACTAAATGGCATGTGTAGAGTTCAGACAATTAACAGAATTGATTTTTCCACTATGTTAAGCACAACAGTAAATCCTGAGGACTTGAATCTGTTTCCCAATTTCCGAATTGTCCGACCAGGTTAAACGATCTATGGGATCTGGCGGTATCTCAGGATGATGACTTCTGAAAAATTCTGTGGCAAACTTAAATACATGAAATGTGAAACACTCCTTTTTGCCTCCTCTCCTATAAAATGGTTGGCTTTTGTAGAGTCTATGTTGGTTGCAACAGCTGTCCCTTTTAAAATTAAGCCAGAGTGGCTAGTTTGGGAATAAAGAATGATCGTGTCTTAGGAGAAAACCTGTGTGATTTGCATAGAGTTTTCAGTGCTTTGACAAGCAAATGTTAAACATAGTAAGATTTGAGCAGTTAATTGACTTTGAATGTCTATTTAATCCTTTCCATGGTTCCATTATATTTTCAGTCTAGTTTCTTAAAATATTTCAAACTAGCTGAGGGAATATTTAATAAATTGAAAAAAGATGATCAAAGAATACCATTTTGTGATTGGTATGCTGATTTGGAAGACACCACATAGGATGCTATGTAGTTCTACAGTGGGATTTTCGAAATAATCGTTGCTTCCAACAATTACGGACATTAACAGACTGCAAAAGGACCCATTTGCTCTTTACTTTAGACACTGAAATCCCACATCAGCAGCACAGTTTTCAGTTCTGATCTCAGATGCTGTTTTAATTATCTGAAATATATTCAGTGTATTCAACATACGTCTCTCTATTGTGAATAAAATTTGGAGGTATTTGCTTCATTTTATTTGATTCAGTCTACTGAGAACAATTGTTATATACTAGATCCATCAGTTATTTATCTACAGCTATCAGTTCCTGACCTGTCTGGAAGCAGAAAGCAGTATTGTTTTATATACAGATAATTTTTTTTCTTGATAGAAATGCTCAGTTCCAAACAGAACTGAGATATGAATGAACCTGTCTTATAAATTGCTTCAATTTTTACAACTGTTTTTATTCCTTCACCATATCATTCCATACTTCTGGGATGTTACTGAGTATTTATGTTAAATAGAGCAAGTACTATGGAGTTCACCTGGAAGAATGTGTGAGAATTGTTATTTATCATGTCAGTATGATTTTCTTGTTAGTTATTTTGTTATAAGTGACTGATAATGACACTGAAAATGGGAAACCTCCACCCCAAAGCAGCAACACAAAAGATCTACTGTCTTCAAAGCCAGCTCATGTGTCTTAGCTTGTGTAATGATTTCCAAGACTCAGTGTTTTGCTTCTGAGTTGGTAGCGCAGTGTTGATTCCAAAAATAAGGTGATTCATGGGCTTCTTTGGTAAAGATGTTGAGGGCTGTATAATACAGGAAAATGCAAGCATAGGCAGCTGTCAGTGGTGCCAGGAAGTAAACAGAACTAGTTTTATGAAACTAGCAATGAAAAAATATGGATCAGTATTTTTCGAATTACAGAGATTGTGTGTGTGTGTTTCCGTTAGCAAAAAGGCATGCATTACTGCCTTTCAAGTGTGCACCGGTGAGAAAGCAATGTGCGCTTCAAGGACAGGACATCTTTCTCTGCTCTGAGTGTGAGCAAAGGTGTGCCCACGTGGAGAGCAGAATGCTGCTAGAAAGCCTGAGGCCGTGCTCTGCGGAACGCTTGGGAGGTGCCTTTCACAACGGCACTGTGACTTGCCACTTGCTGTGTTGTTGTTCACTTTGAGATTACATCTGGCTTCAAATTAGATTTGTTTTTAGGTGGTGATTGTACAAAAAAGACCTTGTCAGATCATAAACCTGACTTGTAAGTCTTTAGAAGAGTGCACATGCATGCATCGTAGGCTTTTAGACTCAGCGGAAGCTTCGCATATAGGTTATATAACTCTCCGATTCAAAGCTCTGTTTAAAAATTATTTTAAAGTTCTAAATTGCTTGTTTTCTTCTGTTGAATCTCCTCCTCCTTGTGGCTGTGGAGATGACGCACTCATATATGTCACTTTTGACACGATTGTGTGGCTCAATGCAAAATACGGTATGTATGCGCTGCACATCTGAGAAGCAGCAAGTAGAGCATAGCGGGAAAGAAAATGGGAGAGCACATGGCTCAGTGTGATAAAGCAGAGCAGGACTGACCAGTCCCAGGGTTGCCTACAGAAGTACGCCGAAAGTTGGTAGTGACAATGAGTTTTTTGTCCATGAGCAGTCTGTGCAAGTCTCATGCCCACACATAGCAACGCTGCAGGGCAGCGCCGTGTTGTGAGCCTCCCGGAAGAGTGACTGTTCTGTCTGTGCGTCTCTGCAGCACCTGGAAACAGGAGGCTAACCTTCAAAGGTGCATGGTAAAATGCCAAATAATTTTACCTTTTGGTACCTTTTTTTTTTTTTAATTGTCGATGATGATCTATCAAGAAGACACTAGCTGTCTGAAAGGTGAAGAAGAGTGTGATCAACAAAAAAGCTCCTCTGAAATAAAATATAACTTAGACTTGTGTAATGGGGTGAAATTTTCAAAAATAATCACTGTTGGCCAAATCCGTTTCCCAGTGATAGTAAGAGTTTTACTCTCCATTTAGTTCAACATTGAACTCTTTGAAAAATCACTGCAGAATCTCTTCACTGTGTATTGTCCAACTGTTCACTTAAGTATACGTTTAAAAGCCCAAAGCACAAGGAAGATATATTCCCTTTTCCATGGTAATTTTGCTGACTAAGATGTCCCTCATTTGAGTCCATGTAACTTATTTGGAATTCATAAGCGGTATTTAAGGAAATTCAGGATTTTGGATGATTGAATTAGAAATCAGTAGGTAAAACTGTTCAAGGGACACTTCTGTTCTAGAAAGTATGAATATGTAAAACCATTTATTAGGTAGGCCAGTTGCATACGTCTTCGTGGGAAATGCTCTTTTCTATGGGAAATTTTTAATTTAGATCATTTGCTTTTAAGAATACAAATCTTGGCCTACCTGTATCTGTGACTTTCTGGAGTTGCTTTAGTGAAGACACTTAGACTTTAGTCTTTCATGTGTATTTTTCACTATTATGGCAGGATAGTGGAATATATTTGGAAATAGCGCTGTCAGACTTGAGGAGTTTTATTTAATTTGTCACTGACCTTTAAAAGAACAGAATTTTTATCTCAATCAGGATAGTGTAAATGAAGAGCAGCTCAGTTAATGGAAAAGGAGTGTCACTCTTATAAAGTGAGAATATGTGAATTCAGAGCTGGGGCCTCTTTTTCTGTGAACATGTATTTTTATAGTAATTCAGCACATTTAATAGCTTGTAACACTGCTAGAAGCCACAGCTAAAAGCCATTAAATTGGAGGTTTCCCCTCTCGCTGTTCGGTAACTCGGTATCACTTGTTTTTCTGGAGAGCTATTCTGAAAGTGTGTAGCAAAGCTAACAGAGTCAGAGGAATAAAAGAATTTGCAGAATGCTGCAAAACAGCTGACCAAATGGACCATACTGCTGCTACTGCTGTTGCCAGCTGTAGCAGTAATAGTGCATTAATATCAGTCTCTTGTTTCCTGTAGCACTTTCAAGGCGCAATCACGTTATAGTGAAGCGTTATTAAAGTAAGTGCTTTGTTAGCTTTGGTAAATGCTGATGACTTCTGTGTTGAGTGGGAAGCCAGCGTATTCTAGAGTGAAGTAAGGACATCGTGTTTTTAATGCAGTTCAAATCTTGTTTCCTGTCCCATTTCAACACACTAAGCCAGGCTGCTTTGTAGGTTTTTATCGTTTGTTTTTTAATTTTCCTCTTGCCTGAAATATTAAGTAGATGAGCTTTTCCTTTCAACTTGTGTATAGACTGTAAAATTATTACAGTGGAGTCATACTTCTCATAAACTTTTTCAAAGACATATTCTGATCTACATCGTTGTTCCTCTCCTTAAATATTTGAAATTTCTAGATGATTTTTTTTTCCTGTTCAGGATTTCCTTTAATGAAAAGACAACTAACATACTTTTACAATTATGCACTACTCTGCAAGTTAAAAGAGGAGAGTATAGTTCGTAAGGAAAATCAACGCTGTTTAAATTGTCCCCTGGCTACGGATAATACCTCTTCCAGTCTGTTTCTCTGAGACTGGGAAGGCACAACTGATGGGTTTCCCTGTGGGTTTCCCTACCCAAATACTGTCGTGGCACATGACGTCCACCCACCCTTAATTCTGAGCCTTTGCAAACATGGATGATTAAGAACAGTAATTAAAAGTCACAAACTTCAGCCATTGCAGTTAATTGCCTTGTATTTTATTAAAGTCGGATGTTGATGTCAGTACAGAAATCGGTATTTATTTTGATTTTTTTTTCTGAATTTATACAACTGCCCTAGTATTCCAAATGGTGAATTTATGGAGAACTGCATTTTCTAGTTTCAAGTAAAACCTTTTATTAAAATGATAAATTGATTTGTCATCTGTTTAGATTTTTATGGTAATTAAAATGAAGGCCAAAATTGGTGCAAAATGTTTGAATAAAACAAAATTCCTTACTTTCAACCCAATGGAGTACAAAGATCAAAACCTGAATATCTCTAGACTTTCTCTGTTTCCTGATCTGGAAAGTTCTCTCTGGTTTTCCTTTAGTGAGCAAAGCTACAATATAAGAAGCAGAGTTAAAATGAGATTTAAAAACACACACAAATTTTCCTTTTGAGATATTCAAACCAAAAGTCAAAATAACTTTTTTATTGGGAGAGAGAGGTCAAAGTTGTTTTAGGTTTTAAAAAAATTAATCTACTTTAGAATTATCTTTTTAAACAGCATAAACTTGCACAATAATAATAGCAGCTGCCCCTCTTATGTGGCCATGCTATATTTACTTTTATGGTCCATTAAGTTTTATGGTTCGTATGCCACTATCTGCGTTGTTACTGATAGCGTCTTACTGCAAGGGGTAGTTTGTGTCAGGCTGTATAAGCAATAAGATCTTGTGTTTATAAGCACTGTCTGTGTTTAATTTTACTAACATATATGGTCCTTACTGATTTCAAATCAAAGAATAGGTGCATATGCATGATTTTGCAAGCTTGTGCTTCTGTAGCTGTTTTGCAAGTGCTATGAAAGTTGAATAATAATAAAAAAAAAGCGGCAATGAGTTCTAGCCTGTGCTCAGAGCTGCAGCGCGGCTGGCAGAAGCAGTGAGTGCCTGCCAGGCCTTGGTGGACTTGTCATGCATTTTTAGAGGAAGTTACCTTAAAAATAGGCTGTTTATTTCATACTTGTTAATATTACAGATAATGCAAATATTTAAGTCTAGCTAAGAGGAGAATTGTTTTGAGAAAAAAAATATTTTAAAAATTCTTTAAAAAATAGGAAAATATTATTCAAATGTCTCTTGGTGAAACCCATTATTGAAATACTATTAGGGAATGATGGTGTTGTGGCCAGCGCAGTAGTTACAAAATGCAAAGAAACTTAAAATTATTTTCTCTGAGCAATAGGTGCTACGAGGAATTAAAGGAACAGTGCAGTGATTTGGTAATCCTGTCTTGCTCTGCTTTCTCAGAAAGACTATGTATAGATAAAGGAAATTTACTGTTGAATAAAAATATTTTGTTTCAGTGAGCTAAGTTTTACAAGCTAATAAAAAAAAGAAAGTGCTACAGGGCAAGGTTAACAAAAGAGTGGTATTCTGAAGAGTCCAGAGACGTTTGCATTCCTCAGCTGCGTGGAGGACCCTGGCTGAGATATTATTTTTGCATTCCATAAACCATGTTTGCTAAATGTTGTTATAAAACCATCATCCCAAGTGCGAATGTGTCATAGTTGAGACCAACCCTTATAACTGATGAAGGAAATTTTTTTTCTCATTTGGAAAATAAATAGGAAATATGTGATGGGTGAAAAAAAATAGTAGACCCAGAGTTTGGTTCTATGAACTGCACCTATGTCATGCCAATAGCAAAGAAATTGTCGGGGAAAGTTTGCATTGACGGTTCGGTTTTGATGCTTAACACGACAGTACTTTGTTTACTAAAACTTTTCATTGATAGTTATCTCCTTCTTCTAAACTCTCCACTTTATATTGTGGAAGAGGTTTAAAGCATCTTTTAAGTGTAATTCCATCATAGCCTCAAAAATAAAACAGAGCAAATGGTTGAAGAGTCGAGCAGAAACCCTGGTGAAACTGAGGACTCAGATGCATTTTTTTTTTTTTTAAGTGAACTTTGATTAGATGCATTCCCTTAAAAGAGTATAAGCCTTATTTTTACGTTTTGGACAGGCCACAGTATTGATAGGTGGCAAAGAACATTTGTATTTGAAGGCATGGACTTGACACAAGCTGCCTCTTTGCCTTGAACAGTTGTTGTGCGGGCGTCTCTGTTATTAGAATGAGTTACGTGTTACACCTGAGCTGTGAACTTGGAGCAGCTTCAGAATTACTTTGATTCTGGAGTTTTTTCTTTGAAAAACATGCATGGACCTTTTATTCTGAGGATTATATAGCAGCATCCCATGAATTAGCTTAAACAAAAAAAAAAATTTTTCTACTATTCCTTTTTTGAGCTCTTCTTTTCAGGTCATAACGTAATCCTTCTCTACACTCTCACATTTTATTTACAATAGTCTTCCATATGTCTAATCAGAGCATTGTTTCTCCCTCAGGAAACTCTCTGGCATCTTTTTGCTTTAGTTGCTCCAGACAAAGTTTGGCTCCTTAAGAATCTTCTTGCTTTGGCTTTGCTTTGGTTTTCCCTGGTCTGTTCTCATGGCCTCATCAAAGGCTGCTTTTCTGGCTCCTGGCTGTCCTGACATTCCTTCTTGGTTGTGCTTTTTGCTGAACCTTCATGAATATACTGCATTAGCGCCTTTGAGGTATGCCTGTGCCACTTTGTATAACTGGTTTCAAAGACTTCTACAGACCTTTTCAAATTCAGCATGATTTAGGCAGCTCAGTCTGTTAGGTTCCTTGATGGCTGCCAGGTAAAACTTCAGCTGCTTGCTCACTGCCAGGTTTTCAGCTCCTTTATCTCAGTGTATATAGGAATGCAAAGGTTCTGCCATAACACTGGAAGTGTGATCCCAAATTATGACTTCATGCAAAAATCAGGATGTGTGAGAGGGAATGGGAAGTGAGAGCAGAAAATAGTCAATTTTTTCTTTTTCATTTCCTGTTTGATGTTTTGTTATTCCTGTATTCGTGTTATTTTAGTTAAATTGCTTGAGACTGTTTTCCTCACCGATACCTTTTCACATCAGAAGTCAGGCCTGTATTGAATATTCAGTGAGAGCTGAAAAACTTAATTGTGCCAGGACACCACACTCTCAAATTAACCAGCCAACAGCATATTCTTGTGTAACAAATCCTTTAGCTTTGTTTCACTGTGCCATGTGTAAAAATCATCTAAAACCAGGAATCGCTAATACATAATTCAGAATTCATCAGAAGGAAGGTATAGAATATCGGGTTAATGGCTGAGCTTGATTTCACCCCAGAGAATAGAAATGTTTCTGGCGAGCAAGGTGTGGTATTAGGGATGGTTCCTTTAGGAGCTGAGTTTTTCAGGCAAAGTGTATGGGGAGAGTTGTGAAGCTCATGTTGTTATTATGCACAGCCAAACTGGAACAGGGCAGAGAATTTAAAAGGGGGGGGGGAAGCATGCACACAAAAGCCTCTTTCAAAATTGCTGAATTCCATGTGGTACCAGGCGAAGAAAGAAAATAGAAGAACTATCCTGAGTGGAAGAATGGAGGGGGTAAAGCATGTATCAGCTCTGAAATCTGCTGGGCGTACAGGAACTAGCTGGAGAAAGTTTAAACAAGAAATGGCCTTGTGTGGAATGAGTGCAGCAAAAGGGACAGTCGGACAATAATAGCTGGTTTTGAGACGCTTGATATACTTAACAATTTTCTTTTAACTCTCCGAGGGAAAAGCAACTGTGAAATTGGATTGAAGAAGTCAGAGCAGTACTGCATTCCACTAAGATATGAAATACAGGAAAAGATCATTCTTTGTTTTTTAAAGATTATGAATACTGCTCTGCTTCTGTGGACATGATGAAGAATGCAAAATACCACAGGAGAAGAGACCTGCAACCACAAACCCTGTGGATCGTAGAACTGGAGTCCAGCAGAAAGATGTGCGTGTGCCAAAGCAGTCATGAAAAGCTGAGACTGTAAGAAATACAGCATGTTACCTCACCAGAGTTAGCAAATGATGTGGTGAGAGAGGTATCTTTATTTCGCATCAAGTTCTTCTCAAGGAGTACTGACGTCACTGAAGGGGAAAATGGTGGGATTCAGCTGTGGGAGCAAATGGACTGCTTGTAACTTTGAACAGTAATGAGCAAACTTACGTTGTTTCATAAGCAGTGCTGAGCATGGGGAGGGCTGTAAAGGAGGTGGAAAACTAGGTGAAGGAGGGTTCAGCCAACGGTGGCTCACAGCATGTCATGGGATAAGAGAACAGATTGCATAATACAAATAAATCTCATAGATGGATGGTTCAGAATGAGCAAGAAGTAGGAGTTTTTCAACACTGTTTACAGGTAAGTTGCAGAACTTCTTGGCACAGGATGCTGCAAAGTTTTGGCAAGCCTGTGGATTCAAAGGAAACTGTGAGTTCCGGGAAAAGTAGTATAATAATGGTTAGTAAATGTATAGGTGATGTCTCTGGTATCATATAGGAAATTGCTGAGTTGCAAATGGTTATTTGCTGAGGAAGTGTTTGGGAGTAACCTCTGTGAATGATCTGATCCCATGCTCTTTATCTGTTTTTTTCCACACTCTGAGACAGAGTAGTGGACTATGTGGACCTTTACTTCATTGCAGTACAGCAACTCTTCTATTTTCTTACAGTGACTTTAAAAGAAATTTTGAAGGAAGCGTAAGAAAGGCATAGGTGTGGCAGAGGATTCCAACCTGTCTTTCTTCAGAGGGAGGAGTTTTTTCTGGGGTAAATGCAATAGATGTAGAGACCCAGATGGGCTTTCTGTGAAACAATTAAAGTTTCATTGCTAAATGGGAAAAGCTGGGGATAACTATGAGAGTTATGAAATATGTAATGCACTTGCTAATGGAAAAACTACAAAACTGTGTTGAAAAGATAAACATGAGGTTGGAGGAAAATTATTAGTGAAGCCCTTAAGAATTGGCCTAGGATGAGATTTTATTTAATTTCTACATTAACTGGTTGTCCAAGGAGAAGAAATATGCTAATTAAATTGTTGGCAACACAAAGCAGAGATGGTATTATCAGTAGGGAAAAGATGTGATGTGTCATACAGAAAGAAGGGAATGGGCTTAAATATAGCTGTTCAGAGTGTAAATTAACAGAGTTTAGGCATAGTAAGAATTGTCTTCTGTCAGATGAGAGGGATAAGGAGAAAACCAGGGCACGCACTTTTGTAGATCAGAAGAGACCTATGGACATCAGTGTGGTGCAGTAATGAAAGTGGAAATATGCTAATAAATTGCCCATCTAAGCTGTTATTCCACATATGTTAAATTTCTGTTTGTGTTTAATCTAGCAGCTCTGCCTCCTCACAAAGACAGGAAACCATAAGAAGAGCCCATAAAAAGCAGAATTACATTTTATCTGTGTTTTAGTATCTTTTTGGAAGAGAGACGTTTCTCAGATTATCATTTGAGTTGAGTTCAACACTTGAGATGCTCTGAAAATTAAACCATGATTGTGATAACGCAGAGCAGTGATGGCCGGTGGACAGCCCGGAGGTGGATTTTGGCCCACCACAACAATTCATCAACTGGATGCGTGGTTGTTGCAGCAGTCTGTTGTATTCATATATTAGAAAAAACTCTCTTGAGTCTCAGCAGCACTGTTGCTGTCTTTAGATACATGCTCAGTAGAGAGGAAAGGAGAGAAAGAATATGCTGGGGCTGCAGTTTGTCCTCCTCATGGTCAGTGTAACTTGTGTGCAGGAGAGAAGAGAGGATGATGGTGTGGCTTAAGGCTAAGGAGATGTTCAGGTTGCTCAGGTCAGCTGACTGCAGTGTTGGGAGCATTGAGGCAGACCAGGAAAGGATAATGTTTGGAGGTGGGATGAGCCTAAGAGCAGAATGGTGTGAGGGTAGGAAGGGGGAATTTATGGAAGGAAGGATGAGCTCTGCTCATCCGTGGTTTCTCAGCATGCAGCTCATGTTGGATTGGACAGATCTAGAGTGGGTAGGTCCTGGAGGAGAGGAGCTGCAGTTGGATGTCTGCAGACAGGGATTTCAGAAAGGGCAGTAAAGCTGAGTTGAAAGTTTACATTGAGATTTCTTGCTTTTTTTTTTCTTTTTAAGGTATAAAATTCCCTAATGTCAGTGACACACTCAGAGAAACTCGAGAGACTGTGCAGATGGATCACAATGGCAATGTGGCTCTTACCATTATAGCTTCCTAAATAGGCTACAAAGAGATTTCATAAATTCCTATGCAAGAAATTTGGTGTGAATTAACAACCTAAGAATGCTGATGGGTTATGGATTCAACTGCAAATCCACCAATCCCCTGCCCCCACTCCCCCCCCCCCCCAAAAAAAAAAAAAAAAATTAAAAAAAACCGAATAGGATGCTCCAGGACTGTGGCAGTGCAGAATGACTAACCTCAGCTTTCTGACTTGTTTATACACTTCTTTCACCTCTGTGTAATCAGAGCTAAAGGCCAATAACCAGGATGTAGTAGTTGCTAAAAAATTTATGCATTGGTGGAATCAAAAAGCAGGAGGAGGTTTTGGCCTTCATACAACTATGTAAAAAGTTTTCAGACTTTGATTTTATGAGAGGCCAACTGACCATCAGCCACTAACTGGTATTGCCAAATAGAGCAAATGGGTGATATCCTGCTAGAATATAGAGATTACTCTTGACTGCAGATATGTGATTGGCCAAAGGAATACAAGGCTGTTAGAGATTTTCTTTGCAGGCTTTTTTCTAGAGCTTTAGCCAAAAGCAGTGGAACAAAGACCAGAGTTAAATTTAGTATACGTCAACCTGATCAAAAACAACTACATGCAGACAAATCCTGTCTGGCTTCAGAGACAGTGTGCCCTGTAATTGCCAGAGCTGCCACAAAGGATGGGATCTTGCAGGAAATACTTAAAGCTGTTACAGCAGAAGGCTTGAGGCAGCACATCGCCAGTGTCAGTGTGTGAATTCAGTAGCAGAGCCCGGTAGGTAGAGAGGAGATTTTATTTAAAGGTAGCAAACTAGGGCTATCATTGTTTTGTTCAAAAACAAGTATTTTAAAAATATACTATGGCTATTCAGGGATTAAAACAAATCTTCAGAAAACGCTAGAAACTGCTTATGCTAGCTCAAATCCATTAAAAATACTGCAAAGCAATTTGTACTAGGCACTCTTAAACTGCTGAATAGCAGCAAAGAAGCTTGAATGTCATCTTTTGACACTTTGTTCAACAGAACACAATGGAATGAAAACAAGAACACATGTACAGCATAGAAAGTGATACCAGCATTGGAGCCTGAAGGATGTAATGAGACTAATGTATTAATAAGTTTTGTTTTCTTATGAAAATGGCCCTGTGCAAGTCTGAGATGGGAAGGAAGGGTTACAAGCACTGGGGAGACCTCATGGGCTTGTTCTGTGGTTGTGCATGAGTTGGCCCTGGTAGGCACGGTGTGTGGTAGCAGATGATTACACAATTTCCAGAATGAAAGGAGGTTGTTTTGCCAGAAAAGCTTGCAAGGAGGCTGGAGCTACAGGATGATAAAGTGTCAAAGAAAGGCACAAGTGAGCTAGCCGTATTGCTATATGAAAACCAACGTTTCATGGAAGGCCAGCAGGTTCAAGCATCGGCACAGTGTGTTTTGCACACTAGATTGAACAATTCTTATATTTTAATCACAAGCTTGACTGAAAATATGTTAAGATAATGTTGGTCTCTAAGCCTTTGAATGTGTTCCTAGGTTCTGACTTGGAAGGGGAGTATTGGGGCCTGTGACTTGAAAAGATGAACTTCCCAACCCAAGACTGGGCAAGGTGTGGAGCTCCTCTCCTCGCTTGCACACAGCCAGTTGGAAAGGGAGGCGTGACGAAGCTGAGCTCCAGCAAGCTCTGAGCAATCACAAAACCACAACACAAGGCAAGATTGTTCCAGGTCCTTAAAGTCCCCTTTGAGTTGATCTTTTAATTTAGGAGAAATAAGCTCTTCCATCTGTGCAGAACAACCTCTATTATCTTGTCACCTTTCCCCATCTGTATCTCATCACCAGAAAAAAAGGATGATCATTGAGTCCTTGCTGCTTTCATTTCTGCCTTCCGAAGGGCTAGATCTTTCAACAGAAGTTTTCTCATTTGTTTTGTGTCAGTTAATAATATAAGATTGTTCTTAAAGTAATTTCAGATAGCCTTTATCTTTTATATCATTATGATAGGGTTTATGTATCAAGTTTTACAGGGAATTGTTTTCACAAGTCTTTCTCAATATGTTATCTCTTAAGCAGATTTTACTCATTAAGCCTTTTTCAGACACAGAACTGATCAGAATATGAAGTATTTCACAACCGAGTAAACAAAGGCAAGTCTGTGGTCACAAGTACCCGACATGTTCTCCTAGTGAGGCTGGGAAGCATTGGATTCACGTTCTTGTCATTGCTGTGGCTTTTAATTCCCATTGCTTGCAGGCTTATTGGAGAGAAGGCAGAGTGAGTATGGAGGATGCCATAAATTTCTCAGCAGTTAAACGTGGGGAGTGTGAATCATTTCTTTCTTGGAATAACTTTAATGGAAGAACCCAACCTGATGAGAAAAACGTGGAAAACCTTTTCTTTAATTTTTTTCCTGTTTAAATGTTTTTTTCCAGACTATTTTTATTATGAAAGCATGAGTACTTTGAGAAATCTGAGAGAGTTTTAGAGTACTAACACTTGCAGAGTTAGACTGCTGCAAAGATGTATTTTGCTACATTTTTTCTTAAGGAACAGTAGAGTTCTAACTAAATAGAAAGGAGAATGATTTGTACCTAGAATAGTTTGTATTAGATTTTAAGCAATTTCTGCAACTTCTGGAAGGTTATAAATTGCTTGGATTTCCTTCAGAAGAGACATAACATCATTTCTAATATGTTTAACAGCAATATCAAATGTCAAAAGCATAAGAGAGCTTATATCTTGCAGAGGGAACGCCAGAAGTATAGCAATGTGTTCAGTAATTCCTTGGTTTTACAAGAAGCAGTGGATTATGTTCATTGAACCTTACTGAGTTACTATGTCATTCTCTGGATGACTTATCTTGATTTCAAAGTGATTCTCTGTACAAGAGAAGAACATAGCCAGTTTAGTGAAGATCAATTTAGTGACTTCTATCCCTAAAAAGAAGTATTGGCATCTTTGTTGTTTTAGGACTCAGATTCATGGTTCTTGGGATCTAGGCCATTCCTTAATGTCATATGGTCTATGGAGTGCTGAATGGAAAGCCAGAACTCCTGCTTCTCAGATCCTGTGCCTGCCATTTACTAAGTGTAACTTTTGAAAAAATACCTACCATTTTTGGTACAGAGGATCACAGCCACTAATAGAGTTAATGAAAAATTTAAGGCTATTATTACATTTCTGAGTTTCCTAATGCGTAGTATTTTATTGCTCTAAAAGCTGAGCCAGTCAAAAACATGCAAAGAGTCGAGAACAATCAAAAACAAAGACAACATTAAAAAAAAAAAAAAGGAAAGAAAGAAAGAAAAGAAATAGTACAACGTGCAGTTAGTGCTGTCACAAATAAAGGATTTGCATTAATCTGAATTCTTTGCATAGCTGGAGATGGAGTTTCTTTCCTATCCACTTCATTGTGTATCAAAAGGAGATAACAACAAGGTATCTTGAATCTGGCTTAATTATTCTGATATTCTAATGTTGTGAATTATAATTATGTTCTTAAGTTTGCATTAATTTTGCCAGGTGGAATTCATTCTAACAAGTTGGGGAATTCGGGGACAAAAACCTTAATTTTAAGTAATTTGAAATGATAAAATCTATAATTCAGTTTAGATGATCCTCTGTGACACCACCCCCAAATTTCTGAGTTGCTTTGGCACTCTTGACTTCGGTGAATTGATAGTTAATTATCAAGAAGTTGTTGTCACTTCTTTTCAACGGCAGTTTTAAAAACAGTCTCTCCGGGTGTCCAGCACCAACAAACTTCAAACTCCACAGGATTATCCAGTGGTGTGAACACACACGAGCGAAAAAGTAGCTTGAAATTATCCAGTACCAGATGGATCTGTACCATGGAAGTATAATTGTGATTATGGTCATTCATGCTATTATTTCAACCATTCCCAGTGCTATTTTTGCTGTTGTGTTTACTGTAATTTTGGTTGTCATCTCAAGTTGCCCAGTATAGAAACTACTGTTATAATGGGGTTCGGCAAAGGCAAGCCTTAGATGCATCTCCTCTGCATCCAGTCTGTTTTTAGACACCTTGACCTTGTTAGAAAAGGTCAGAAAATGCTTTATATAGGAATTAATGAAGACAAAACAAATAGAGCAAAAATTCTGCTTGATTTACGGATTTATAATGAATTTCCACCATATCTTTGGTTGGAAAACTTTGAGGAAATAGCTTTCAAAAATTTCTGTAAAGGAATTTATTGTTAGGCAGGAAGTATTTTCTTTGAAGTAAAACAATACATTTACAAGGCTAAACTCCAGTCATTGTAACATCTTTGACTTCTGAGGTGCTCTACGTGTTTATTTTCCCTCAAGATTTTTAGCAGTTAGTCTGTACTGATAAAGCTACCTACTCTTACCTTGTCTCTTCTATTTTCTTGGCTTAGGCGAAATAATTTTTGCATTATATCAGGGCTAAGAGCTAGAAAGTATGAAATCTGATCCCGGTTCTGCCACTTGGTGACCCTTAAGAAGCTGGTTCACCACGTTGCTTCAGTTCCCTTGTCTGTAGGACAGGTAAACGGTAGTTTTATCTGTTTACAGGAGTGGCTATGTACAGAAAGTATTTTGCAGTCTTAAAAATGTTTAAAAACAATACTGAACTTTTTAATGGTTTCTTTAATGTACCATCTTTTATTGAAATAAAATAAAGTTATCTGGAGTTTACAGTAACTGTGAATTTCAGATTAACTCTGAAATCTTTCTACTTGAAATCAGTGTATCCCACTTCCTTGGAAGGCTATTCTATTCCATTATTCATTACGAGGGCCTTAAAATTGCACTCCAGTGACAAAGCCTTTATTTATTTTTAGACAATTGGCATCCACTTCTGGCTGACCTAGAATGCTGCTTTGATGACAATGTCTGTGATCCAGCTGGGTTTGCTGAATGGTTGAATAAACAAAGACAGATAGTAAAATGTGGGAAAGAAAAGGCTATTTTTATTATATTAGAGAATGTGTCCAGCAAAATACAGGCCTGATTCTAAATGTCGTATCTTTAACAATACGCTTCAGTTAAGTGCCTTTGTGCTCTCCGTAATATTTCTGGAATTTTATCATTATTGAATTTCAAGGTTATGAGAAGACTAAGACCATAAAGTTCAGAGTGAAGGTGATTCACAAAGAAAGGCAATCAGTCCAGGATTTTGCAGGGTATAACTCAGGTTAAATAAATGGAAGTAAGAACATAAGGCTAAGCTTGTTGCTTTCTGCCTTACCAGGGTTTCCTTGTGACTTTGTTTCTGGCTCTTCATTGTAAGTGATGTGGGGGGGAACTGTATGCTTTTACACGCCTCAGGGCTCTGCTCAGCCTGGCTGGCCAGGTACACCCTGATATTTTACAAAACTCTATCCTTGCAGCCAGAAGTCAAGCAGTATTAAATAAAACTGCAGCATGCTTTTTCCTACAGGCGCATGCCTGGAGCCCAGTGCGTACAACAGTGCCGCTGAAAAATCCTTTAGGAAGGTTATCTTCTGCCCACTGCACCAGCCCTTCAGATGTTTTGTCTGTGTGCAGTTTATGGAGTTTGTTTGGAGTACTTTTGGAGCATCACAGCGATTTGTTAGATTGTTTTAAACAGCTTTACATTATGTATGAGTTTAGATTGGTTTGAGCTGAATAAATCTTTTTAGCCCTTAAGACTTTAAAAATAGAGGCCTAAATTAGGCTTGTAAATCTCTAGCAAAGTTGCCAAAGAGAGCAGTTTGTTTTTCTGCATGCTAAGAGCCAATCTGCTGAACATTTATGTGTTTAAAATGACATTTGCTTACAGCACAAGCTATGTATTTATATAGTTTAATCCTGGCCTGATACTTGGTGAAAAAGATGTGAAAGCAGGAGAGAGGGGTTGGGAAGGATATTTCTTCAGTCTTGGAAAACCTGCATCGGTTTTATGATGACGGAAAAAGCATGTGGAAGCTAGATAGAGGTCTGGATTATATGTTATAATTTGAGGGAACTGTATTGAGTAAGCAGTGCGTTACCCTTTATGGTGCTGGGATGTAAATTGGCACTGGGCAGCCCTAGAGATGGGGAATCCAGATTTTCAGAAAAATGTGTTTGATGGATCTGAATAAGAGTCCAGATTGAACGGGGAGAAATTTATTCTGCAAATAATAGAGCAGTTGTAAAAATGGTATTTCAGAGCGCATCGAACTGATTTGTGAATTGAGGTCAAATTGACCAGTTTTAGCCAAAACCAACCAACCAACCAACCAACCAACCAAAAAAAATTAAAGCTAAAAATTGCTTAAACATTTAATTTCCATATTTCTTCAATGTGAAAACTTTATAGGTAGCTCCCCCCCCCCCCAAAAAAAAAAAAAAAAAAAAAATCACGTTCTGTTTCACCAGCTGCAAAGTCAGCTGAATTTTTTTAGGATACTGCTGCCTGCAGGCAAAAAACTCCAGGCTGTAGAATATGCAGATGTCTCTTGTTTTGACTAAGATCAAAAGGGTATTTCATTAAGCAGTATCATGATCTGAATTTCTCTCTCTTCCTTATTCAAAAAGAAGAGGGTAAAATAGTTATAAGCCACCAGAAAGCAGGTGTCAAAGGGCAAAATTTTGCCATGATTCAAATTTCACTGTGAATTTAGGCAAGTCCAGTATGTGAGCCTTAGGACCAAGTGATAAAATAACTTTCTTGTGTGTGTTCAAATTGGGTTTCATGTTGCAAATAATAGATCATAATTAAAAAGAATATCCTGATACTCTAGTTCCAATATGTCATTTGTCAGTTATAGTCTGCGCAAAATGTAGATCAGAGAAACTAAAAATCTGTATAGCTGCTGGCATAGGAGGAAACGCCGCAAACTCCATTATACTACAGCAGTGTGGGCCAGTGAAACCCATTATATTTACTGTAAAAAGCAATGGCATAACTTAGAGTTCCAGCATGAATATTGTGAAAATATTTTTACAGTGAAAATACTTTGTTTCACAGTTCTTTCAGTGGTCATTGCATGCCAGAACAAGAAGTCATTTATAGTATGTATAAAATAACCAGATGTGCACTAGCTTTTAAATACAGCTGCTATCCCATCAACAGAGGGGTTATTTCCACCACGTGAAACAATTAGGGTACCCGACAAATGCCCTGCAGGAACCTTGTACAATCATAATAATCATGTTTGTCTTGGACTAGGAGCTTCAAAGGATTTATTTAGAATCCTTTCTGTTTATTTGTTTCCAGAATGTAAAAAATGGCCTTTCACATATAATATGCTAAGCTTGATGACTTTAGTGTAATTTTCCATGGTTCATACTTTCTGCAGTAATAAATAAAATGTAATAAGAATAAATTATAAGTATTTATAAGACTGTTTTTGTCTTTTTATTAGGTTCTTATGATTTAGAATTTAATAACCCTGCCAAGCCTTCAGTCACAGCTCTTCTCTTTAACATCAAAATGATTGTTCGGAATTTTACAGTTGAAAAATGAAACTCATGCTTTAGGACTGATCTTGTTGACTACAAAAACTCTCACCTGTGTCAATGCCAAGGAAAGCATCCGGTGCCATAGACCAAACAAAGTTAGCAAAACTTAGACATCCAGATCGGGGTTAGGAAGTTCATATGACCCAAGGATGTTCCAGCTCCCATCCCAGGACCCTGTTTGTTGACTAGACACATAATAATGTCTAGTCCATGACAGACTTGGTTGCTTGCCTGGTGCATCAGGTATGCTTATGGAAAAATATCCTTAAAAAAATCTCTGGGTTCTAGAAGGGTTGCTTTTTATAAATGAGCATAACCCCCATGCATAAATTATTCACAGTTTATGATATCTTTTATCACAATTTATGATGTAGTATCTTACCCTAGATAGTTCTAGATTTCTTTTTAAGTAATACATTTTCCATTTTCTGAATGTTTTTCTTGTAAAATTTGTACTTAGTTTGTATGGAAAAGAATGTAGTTGATGGTGCTAAGAAAGAAATAACAGTCTTTTAGTTTCTGAAAAAATATTCTTAGTCCGTTTTATTCTGTGCCCAGACTTGAAACTTGAAATATCTACTTCATTTGGCTTATCTTGATGTACAGCAGTTTTGTTTTTAGTTTCCATGGTAAAACATGTTGTTCTCAATGTCGTGATCATCCATGCATCTGTATGTTCCACTGTGGTCATTCCTATATCTCATACTCTCAACGTGGGAGATGTATTTGGTATGAGCCTTATCACCGCATCTGCCTAATGCTGGGGATTAAAGAGCAGTATCTGCTTCTTTCCACCCCTATTTGAAGATATACCCTACACAGATCTTTTTTAAAAATCATTACTGTCCTTAGATGCTTTTAGCAATTAGGACAATTAAATTAGTTGTCTCAGTTGTTGCTGACAACATCTAAGATTTTTTTTTTAATGTAGAAAAAAAATCCTTCTAACCACAGTGGCCTACAGAACGTTGTTCTGTAGATTAAAAGTATTGCCTTGAACATGAAATGGTCAGGCAAAAGATAAAGGCTGGGACTACCTGTACTCTTTGTGAGAGTGTCTTGTATCCCAGGAAGGCTCTCTGTCTGCAGGTATTTCACCTGTCAAGCTTGCAAAGACAAGATGGGTAGGGTGGCAAATCTCTCTTGAACAAATTTATGATGATTAACTTCAAACCCAGATGCCCAGGACATCCCAAGAAGACTCTGAGGAACCCAGGACCTCTCAGGTAGCTTCCTTCTCAGATTTTCAGCCTCAGCATTGAACAAGGAAATGCTCTTCAGTGAGATAAGGCACTAAGCATGCTCTGGTAGATCCCCCTTTCCTTCCACCTGCACAGTCCAGTTCCTTGTATTGCATACAGACATGATTCCAGTAAGATCATAATTGGTTATAATGTGTTTGTTATTATCTGCCTCTTCAGTGGTGGATGTTTAGATTGCATGGGGGAGTGTATCCTCAGGTGTTTTTTAAGAGGAAAACACAAGTTCACCCCAAGGCAGATACTTAGATAGCAGTTATGCTTTCGGTGTGCTCTGCCATTGGTGCCAAGGGGTTGTGTCAGTCTTGGATCTTAATAGCAGTTGTAAATACTAAGCTGGATTCTGTAATGTGAGTAATTCAGTGACCTTGTCTACCTCAAGACTATAGCAGCCCTCATCAGCTTGTTTTGTGGCTGTTTTAGTACAAGTCCAAGATTCAGAATATGCAGCAATACACATAATGAAATATTAGATAATATTTACATTTTCTCTCTTCTCCTCCTCTCTGCCCCCCAAGAGTTAGAAGAGGCAGGAACCCTCTCCACATATTCCAAAACTTGCAATATCAGAGTTCAAAGATGTTCTGCAGGAGCAAAATATAGAAAATCCGCATTTGTCCTCTTGACTTTAATGGCAGTGAGGAAGGGCTCGGTCATTGCAGCTCTTACCTCACATATGAGGAGTCCGGAGAAAAAATGTACTGAATATTTTTGGGAGGAGAAAAAAGCAGTGGGTAGAATATTTGTATCAGCTGCATCTTCCGTGGTAGCTACAGAAGCAAAAAGCTAAAAGATCAGGAGCCAAGACAACTGGTTTTATTAGGTAATGAACATATAATTTTATGCCAGTGGTTTATGGTCGCTAATGACCAAGTCCTTTGTTAAGGTATGTAGCAGATTTAGAAGCAACTCATTTTCTTTATAGGCAAATTATCATCTGGCTGTGGGGAGGAGTTTGTTTTGCTGCTGTTGGAAGGCCAGATGTGGGGTAAGGAAAACTGGTATTTTGCCTTGCATGTATTTGCCATGGTGGTAACTTCACAGTCAGTGGGGCTTCTTGCGTCAGGATTTTCCAGCGAAGAGTAAGTGCTCTGGGTTTGCAGCTCGAGGGCTCCCAGTGTGGTTTACAACGTAGAAGGCCTTTTAGGTGACTCTTGTTGGCAAGGCTGTTTATGCTCTGAAGTCTAAACAAGCAACATGATGAAAAGCCATTTAGTGACTTTCTAAGTTAATCTCTTAATTAAGGGTGGGCTTTTCTGTCAGCTGTTAGAATGCGCTAGGGCCGAGAGCAGCATCTGTGTTGCTGAGAAGCTCATCCAGCGCAACATCTGTCAGTGTGCTCAGGAAATAGGGTTAGAGTTGCTCCTTTCTTGTGAGTCCAAGAGCTGATGTCCAACCAGACTGGTCAATAGTGTTGACAACACTTGCACCATTACTCTGAGGAGGAGGAAGTTACTTTCCCTTGGGTTTGTACAGTTACTCTGAGACAGGTTGTTGTGTGCGTATTCAACAGCCAGTTTGTTTCCTGCTTTTTGCTTCAGAACCTGGGAAAAAAAAAGTTTTATTACATCTGCATGTTAACTATAAATTAGGTTGGAAAAATATCCTACTGTTACCTGTCTAAATAAAGAAAGGAGAAACTTGGTAATATCCTTTTTGCAGTAAAGCAAGAAGGTTTTCTGTAAAGCTTTAACACGTTCTTGCCAAAGGAAAGAAAGGATTGCGTGTCTTTTCAGTAAGCAACAGTAGAATATACCTGCAGAAATGTTTATCAAATATTCATCTGTTCCCTTATGTAACTTATTCCCTGGGCAACATTTTTCATTGATAACATACATTCTTTTTATTCTGAAGAATGCTCCAAAAACTGTACAGAACATAATGCATTAAAGAAGATGCTACAAAAGTACCCTATTGAATGTGCTTTATGTTACTATTTTACTATTGATTAATACATTGCATAAAATCTTTTAAACATATATGGGTGGAGGTAGGATTTTCATATATTACTAAGATATATGTATGGGCTTACATTAAAATACTAATTTACTACCACTGGTTTTACTGATATAGCTAGGCTGAAGAGAAAAAAAAAAGTTGTTCTTGATATAGAACAGATGTGTTAAAGAAAAACAGATTTCTTTTTTATTATATTTTGCATTTCTTTCAGATTTTACTAATAGAGAGGGGAAAATATTTTTTCATTGACTGGCGTGATAATTTTACCTCATACTGCTGTTTATAGAATATGAAACTTTCAGATTTTTGAAAAAAAATATCATTTGGATATTTGTGTAAAAATCATATAGCATATAGAAAGAATGAGATGATGGTAGTTTTTTTATTAAATTTAACTAAAGAGGAAGAATTTCTAGTTTTAATCTCTTTTGGACAGAGTGTGATTAGAAAATAACCTTACCTTTGGTATCTACCTGTCAAGAAGACAGCTATTAAAATAATAAGAATAATCATGCCAAAAGTTTGAGTATATTATGGATTTGTTTTCTTTGTCTGAGCTACGTTTCTAGCTGTGTCTGCTTTATCTCAATTGACAATGTTTAAGTCTGTTCAGGAAAGGATGAAGAAACATGTATTTGGAAGGAAGATCCTGAAAATTTTAGCTAGCAGATAGTGAGTTACCAGAAAGAGAATGCTCACTTTTCAGGACGAATGTCAAACAGAGTGAGGAATTCTTCTTTTTTGACAATTCTTTTAGATTCTGCATCATACCATGAGATAGTGAAGAACATGAAACTGGTAAGAATTTACATACATTTTATGCTATCTAATAATTGTCTTTAATCTGGAGCATATTGTCAGCTACATCCCCAGTGTTTTTGTTGAGGGTACAGTAAATTGATCTGTTAGACTTGGAAATTTATATTATCAGTTTTTAATAAAGTTTCAATATTGACCAAGGTTAAAAAAATACAGCTTTTAGTTACCTCTGGCATCCTGCCTTTGTTAGTAACGGTATGCAGTGTTCGATAGCCTCAGTCTCAGGGTTTTTGTCATGTATCGCTTTCAGTTACAACAGTTACATGTAGTCTTAAATTCTTTAAGTCTTTCATTTAAAAGATCTTTCTGCTGATTAAATTCATTTTGGAATTTTTCTTTTTTTTCATTGCTGTGGCTAATTAAGCTGACTGTTTTGGAAGCTTCTCATAGCCATTTTAAATATGGCTTCATATAAGGAATACTCCACTCTTTTTATTCAAACATTTTTTTGCCCTCTGAGCTCTTGTCTTTATCTTCAGCTCACCCTACTACATTTAGGTGTTACCACTGTGGTCTCTTAACGCCATTTGCACAGCGAAACAACTTCAGCAATGTCGCGGCTTAACGACATGAGCTAAGAGCCCCAGAAATGTGCTTAAGTAGGCGTCTCAGCTCTGCGTGGCCGCCCTTAATCTGTAATATCTGGAACCAGTGTTGTTGGATGTATGGAACGAGTGTGCTACAAGTGCCAAAATAATGCACAATTTTACATTTGAAAATTAAAATGCTGAAAAAAAAGCAAAGCTGAGAAGCATCTCATGCTTCTGAACTAAGTAAGTAAAATGTAGGGTGTCCTTTTTTTCTTCAGTGCCACAGAGTAGCAGATGTAGGTCTGCTGTGCTGATTTGTCTCAGTAATCTTAAAATTTTCAACCTTTTTCCTGTATGAGAGTTTTTAGGTCTCTAGTAAATTTTGATGCTTTTCTCTAGGCCACCTTCTGTATTTTCTTTTTAGTTTTCCTTTTAAGGTGGGGAAGCTAAAATATAATGCATACTTAAAGGTATACCTCTAAATGCTATTTTACATAATAACGTTACTTAAACTTTCTTGTTTTCTCTGCCTTTCCCATCTATTTATGTTAACTTTGCCACCCCTGTTTATCTGCATTTCTTTTTTCTGAATGTAAGTAGCTTGTGAATAAGTCTATGTAATATGTATGAAAGCTTTGGAGTTTGCGTTATTGCTTCCAGTTGACATTAGATTGCGCTTGTTTACGGGATGAATTTCACCTGCTGCTGTACTAGATGTTCTTCTCCTAGTATTGCTGAGTTGCTTTGGATTCTCTTGCATAAATTTCTACTGTAGGTTATCCTGTGGTCGTCAGGCTGTTTTGTCACCTCATTCCTCATTGATTAGACATGGAACACAGGTTCCAAGATTTGCGCATTTTACTATCAGTGTATCAACCTCTTTGAATGTAAGATTTAATCAAAAAAATCCTATCAATTAAAATCCCACAATGTTTTTCATAAAATTAGGACTTGATAAGAAGTCCTTGGCTAAAGATTACCCTTTCATTGATATGCTGACTAGCAGCCATTCTCTACAGAAGTAATCTTTATGCTTTGCATTTTATTAAGAGACATTTGAGAAGAAAAGCCTTCTGTAAGCGTAGTGTATAATTTGAATGAAAGTATTGTGGTGAGCTACTTACAGTGTGGTGAGCACTTCTTCACTAGTCAGTATGCAAACAGATGAAACAAGTACTGTTTTCTCCCCTTATTACTTGTTTTTACACATGTGGTCTGTTAGTATTAAGTTGTATGTAAATTCCCTATTTCTAGCATTTCTCTTTTTGGGGGAAAAATCACTGAAAATGTTCAAGAGGAGTTAAATTCGTTTTGTAAAATCACTTGATGGGGATTGGATACATCTGCTTAGTTCGGTATTTGTAAAAAGTCTATTAAACGCTCCTAAACAAGGAACACATCCAGCTGCCTCGGGCAGGACACAGAAGGTAAAGCTGTACACTTTCAAGGAGACACCCAAGGCCCTGTGAATTTGGGTAGGAATGTTTTGTGCTGCTTAATTTGCCATCAGTGCATAGCAGCTTTGTGCTTAGTCTTCTAAGCAGAGGTCTGCGTTTTCTGCCGAATGTGTTACTGCAGACCTGAGGCAGACAATAACGACTTTGTGAGCAAGCGTGTAGGTAGACAAACTTGCACTTACAAATTGGGGTTGATTGTGATTGAAAAAGAAGTACGACTGTAAAACCTCCCTCCTCACAGATGCACGCTGATTTAAAAAAAAAAAAAAAGGAAAGAAAAAAAAAGGAAAGGGAAAGAAGAAAACAGTAATTGTTTTAAATGAGGAGATCGTTGTTCTGAAAGTTGTCATATGTTTTTCAGCTTTTGTGGTACTAGCTCCTAGGTTTATGGAGAAAGGAAAGGATTTGTTTTTGTAAGTGTCGTTCTGCAGATGCAAATGTATTTATAACCTATTTCTGACTTTGGGTAGTCGTGCATGTAATTGTGTAGTGATAATGTACAAGCTGAAAACTGAGGACATAGAATTCAAAATAAGGAGACCTGCATTTTACTTGGGTCTATAATTATTCCTGCAGTCTTACTAAAACTGAAGTAAAAGCATAGGCATCATTTACCCAATACAGCTTATATAAAGAGCATAGAGCTGAACCAAACTTTATGTGATTTTTTTTTTTTTTTCCTGAGCCAGGACTGAACATTAAACCTTACTTTGTAGGGTTGATTGAAACAGAATTAGGACTGAATCCCTTCAAAATATTTGGTACTGCTAGTTCAAAATACTGAGTGTGCTAAAAATGACTGCTTTAGCATGGGAGACCCATTTGGCTCAGGGACTGTTGCTGCTTGCCGGGGTCCGTGGAGCACCGCACCACGTGCTGCTGGCTCTGCCTCTGCGCCCTGAGCCCTCGCTTCTGTGCTGCCATGCTGTACGCATGCTCTGCAAATGCTGCTGGGGATAATTTGGTTGACAACAATAATTTGGTAGACTATTACAGCAGGCTCTAACGAGAGAAGAATCCGTGTTGTGAAAGCAGGCTTTCTGCCGTGTCCCACTGCTAAATCTTCCCGTGAGTGCATTGCCAAACATCTGATGTGCGTGTGTGGGCGCCTCTGTGCCCAGTGTGGATAGCCACGGATTTACTCGTGGGAGAAGGGGATGCTAAGAGGAGGTCAGACCATGTCATTAACGCATCTGTATTTCCTCAAGAACAACACTGATGTCCTTCCTCCACCTCCCTTACCTGCTGCCCTCGTTTGAGGGAGCCGCGGCAGGAGGAAGCTGCTGGACTCCGACACGAGGGTCGGCGCTGGGCAGCTGAAGGCTCCCCTTGGCAGGTGCTGCGCCACCCCCCCCGAGCCTTTCCAGTTGAAAAGTTTGTATTTTCAACACAATGCAGTTACATACTCATTAAATCATTCTTTGCCTAAAACATCACAGCAGAAATCCAATGGAAAGTGAACCCAAAATGGTGTGTGTTTGTGTCCAGATTTTAAGGCCCGATTAACTTAACGTCTGTACTGATTTTGAGATGCTTTGATACAGATGTATTTAGAAGGGCAAAATAACAGTAGCAGGGTGCTAAAGAATATTTTTTGGCCTTCTGTGACCGTCTGCTCCACTGAATTGACATTTTAAAACTTGGCAATAAATGAAAAGATGAGCTTTGGACCATGTCCAAAGCCACTGGGTTCAGACTTTGAAGAAGCTCCAGTCCATGCATCTTCTCAAAGGTACTTGTTAAAAAAGTCTGCATGGGAGCTATAGAGATTTTAATGCGTCTATGACATGACTTTTTCATTTTCTGTTTTTACAGTTATATTTTTGTCTATAGGCTTGTATGCTGTTATCTCTGTTTTCAATTTGTATTGAAATTGATTTTTATGGAAAAAATCACATATATACAACTTTTCTCTGTGAAAACGCTTGCCAAACAAATCTTTGTTACTGTTATCCAAGAGAAAAAACATTTTTACAGAGAGACTTCTCCCTATATATTTTCAGACAGCTCACAAACAGCTAGCCAACAATAGCAGTGGCATCTTTCAACTTTAACCTTGTGTTCTTTAAAATCTGTTTAACAACAAAAAAAGAAATGTTAATAACTTTAATCTTTTCATGAAAGGATTCTTTTGAAAACCCAGTTGGGGAAGGACTAGGAGAGATGGGAATGTTTTAACTTTTATATACATTAAAAAAATCCTGTAGCAAAGGTGACTTTTTGTGTTGCAATTTCCAGAGGTATTCAGCAATCAGTAATCGTTTGCACATAAAGCAGAAGAATACTAGCATAGTAGACAGCACGCTTTATTGCTTCTCTTCCAATGAAAATGTTCCTATCAAGCAAAAATGTATGCTAAAACAGAAACAGAAATCCTGGAGCGCCTAGGTAACTCAGGGAATTAATCCCTTATGGAAAACCCATCCCTATCAGAATTAGTAGAAAATAAAATTTAAGCCATAAAGAGTCATGATGGTGGGTTTGGTGTTTTTTAGTTCCAAGAAACACTCTAGTAAAGTCTCAAAAAACAGTTGTACATCAACTGCAAGTCTGGCAAAGGTGAAGAGCGGCCAAAAGAGGCCCAGGACAGAACGAGCCGGACAAATATCCTCTTTCAGCAACAGTCTCAGCAGGCTGTTGTGCTTTCTGCCCTGCATTTTTCTGAATAGCACACATGGAATTTCTCTTATCACTTTTTCCTGTCAACTCATATCCCTTCAAAATTTAAAATTAGCTAACCTCTCTTCCTCAAAAAAAAACATTAGCCACTACACTGCAAGTTTCTCTTGGAAAGTGAACGTTAATTTTAATTTTGAAGTTGTGGCTGGCAAAAGAAGTGATCTTTCTGCAGCCACCGTGCAAGTGTTCACGAGAGCCTGGGCTCTCGCCCCTCTGCTTCGATGGGCTTGGCTTTACCTTTTTGTAAATGTAATGAAATTCCTTAAGACGTTGCTGTCAAAAGAAACTCAGGCATCAGCAATGCATAACTTGCACCTGTGTTTTTCTCAAATGATTTTCTATAAAAACAGCTTCAGGTATTTGTGTAGATTGGTGCTTTGAAGATCCTAGTAGATTTTCTTCTAAGTTCTGTGTAACTTAATGTGTTCAAGTAAACCATAATATATTTAAATGATTTTTTTTCTTTTGAAGTTTTTCATACAGGAATTTCTTCCTGCCATTAGCTGCAAGTACTTGGAACTAGAAACAGAGGCCAGGAATCTCCTAGAAAATAATTCTTAATCAGGGACAGCCATCAGCTTCCTCAGAGAAGAGGAAAGCTTAAATGTTTAATGACTCTGTTAATTAATTTTCAGTAGTTTCTCAGACTGTTGAAATGTGTAGACATGCTTGACAGATACATTAGAATATGGACTGCAGAAGGCTGTTAGGTAGCAAGACTTATTTCAGATTTTGTTTTGGCAGCATTTCAAGAGGGGCTGTAAGTTGATAAATGGAAAACGTGAGCAGTGTTCACAAACTGTTCTTATATCTTATACTCACACATGAGATGTAAAGTGCTCCTGGCTTTCTTTGCTCTAAACACTTAAAAGGCTGTATTAGGCTGTAAATGCTAGTATATAGCGGTTTAAGAGCTGTATGTTAAAATTATATTATTGTACGTTGTCATGTGAGTACGAATTTGTGCACTTGTGCTGTACTATGATTTACAGAGCAGTGGGCTGTTTATTTGTGGTTTAGTGGCTGTGTAGGACATGGCCAATCTCAGCAGTCATTAAAGAGGGTCTCATCGGGATTGTAAGTCTTCATGTGGATGTTAATTAGACGCCAGAGCTTTGCTGGGAAAAAAGGAAGCTGCCCGAGATTCATACGTAGTTATCATCAGCCCTCCAGTGGTTTAATTGCATGTAGTGGTACATGCTGTCTGAGGTCTGGGATGAGCACGACTGCTTGATGTGGCAGTGAGTTTTGGGGTTTGAGCATTCTTAAAATAGCGCCATGCCCCTAAACCGTGTCACACAGACAGAAAGTAGGGAAGAAGGGGAGAGGCGCCTGCAACAGCAAAGTCGGAAAATACTTCCTTATGAGGAGCATCATGCCCGAGCTCCTCAGGCCTTTCCCTTTGGCTGGACCTCCCGGTCTGCAGGTGAGAGACCTGGGAAGGAAGCCGCACGTCCTCTGCAGCTTTCGGTTGCCACCAGCCGTATCATCTCAGGAGCATATTCAGCGTATTTTTCATAAAACAGAGGGTGCTGTTTCATACTCCAGAGCAGGGGTTTTCTGGCATCGGTGTCCACATTCCAAGAACATTTGCCTCCTGGAGTGAGGGCAATACTCAGGGCGATTTGTTTGGTTGGAGGTAATGCAGAGCACCACCGCAGTTATAGCTGCAGCTGGCAGGCTTCCAGAATATGGAAACATAACACGGTCTCAGGCTTTATTACAGAAGGCTGCTGATAGGGGTAGTCCTTTTCTGTGGCAATCTCGGACGGGGACAGAGCGAAAGCAGATTACAGTCAGTGGGCACAGGGATGTTTTACACCATAAATAAAGCTTCTAGGAGAAAGGGAAATGTAATAGCGCTAGGGAAGAATATCTGCCTTGGACATTGATTTAAATAGTTTATTAGATAGTGTTCTAGAAGGTCAGCTTTGTTTCGAAGAAAGCACGCTTCTCGTGTCATTTTTATGAGAGTCGGCATTCTTGCTGACAGGGAAGACTGAACAAGAACAAGGGCAAGTGGGAGAGTCGTCGTATTTAATGAAGGCTGCTTGCGTGGGTGTTGCATCCGGGGGGGCTGCATCAAATATTTAATAAACTTTGCCAGCAATAAGTACAGAGCTGTCACAGCTGATTGTTGTGCAAATCTGCATTTGAAGTGTGAACGGATTAATTTGTATACTATGCTCTAAAAAGATAAGCCAAGAATTGCAGATTCATGTAGGACAGTAACTTTGAGAATTCTGCTGAACTCATCCTTCAGCGAGAACCTGTGTTGTTCTTTGCTTCTCTGCACAGGCATTCTTAAAAAGCTTATCTGAATTAACCAAAGGTATAAATTTGGTGGATTATTTTAAACCATAGTAAGACCCTACGTGGACATTATTTTACAGAATTCAATTGGATTTGATTCATATATATTAAAACACTTTTGAATCTAATTAGAGTGAATTTAATGAAAGTCGCTTGAATTATGAATGAGCATCTGCTGAGGAATTTAATGTGGTTTAGCTAATCCACTTAGACTTTTTTTTCTTCTTCTATCTCCTGGTATAAACAGGCATTAAGTGCTTATATTTGCATATAGCAGGACAGGCTACTCTGTATAATAAGAACAAACTATTTTTAAGCCATGGCTGAATAATTCCAAGTGATCAGAAGTACTGCTCAGTTTACTCAGCACATGTCATTGATAGCAGTAAGAGCAACAAAGTGTTCAGTATATACTAGTTATTTGTGGAATATGTTCTGCTGCAACTGAAAAGGGGAAGATCCAGTATTATATGAGTGCACACATGCATGCTCAGTATGTGCACGTGTGTGTGTGTGTGTGTGTGTGTATAAAATATATATCTTAATTCATCTGTGACTATAGTGTCGCTAACAATGTTATTTGAAGACAGGGAATCTGGAGGCAAAGAGTAGAAGTATTAAAGCAGAAGTATATAGGTATACACTTCCAGAAAAAGTTGTTCTGGACTTGGACAGGAAACAAATTTCTATGTTTACCTTAATTCAAGAGGTTGCATCAAGTTACCACAAGTTTTAGGGAGGGCATCTTGGGTTTGCCCAGTTTATTGCAAGTTTCCCAGCTTATGTGTCCTGTTACTCATATTCTTTGCTAACCTTAATTTCTAAGTAAACATATCTGTGAATATTGGTTATTTTTACTCTCCAGGCTTTTACTTCTTGCTATTCCATTTCAAGCCTGTGGGATTTTTGGCATTGATTTGACAGGACCTGGATCAGACGTTGAAATTTTCAGCTCCAGCTACAAAAATCTCATTATTTTAATTCTTTAGTATTTTTTGCTTTCCTAGGCTCAGTAGTTGTTAGCAGTTGAGTCCAGCAGTTGGTTGCAGTTTGTCATTGTGTGTTAATGTCAATTCAATGTTGCCTTTTACTAAGATATATATTCCTGTGTTGTATTTCAGTGAAACTTTTACCCTATTTGAAGCAACACGAGTCTTAATTTGCAAGTGCTTGAAAGGGGATTACCTTTTTGTTTTTCCTCTGCAGTGGACAAAATCCTGCAGCATTAACACTCCTGGCTGCATTCTTTTCTGTCTTATCAGCTTAAAGTTTAAGCATTCCCAAATAGTATGTGAAAACTCTTCTACAGTCCCTTGTATTTCCTCTCAGGATTCTGAGTCCAGAAATGAAATATGTGTGAAGTGCCCCCTGGGTTTTGGGAGGAGGTAGAAACTGGTTCAAATTGGCAGAATGTGCATGTCTGACAACATGAGGACTTAAAAAAAATTTTTTTTTCAAGAGAAATTAAGAGCATATTGAACCACTTTCCCTAATTGACCAAGCTAGTGAAATATGTGCATATATGCATATATATATATATATATATATGCTATATAAAAAAAATGAGTATTGGAAATATTTTCACTCTATGACAAATGTAACCATTTGTTACTAATTTTTCATAGGTTTAAGCTATGCTAAACAGTACTCCCGAGGCTGGGAGAGTCAGGGGAAAGGGGAGAGGAGATGGTTTTATTGTCACGAATAGAGCATCTTTGGATTTTTGCCTTTTTATTTGCTATTCATGTAAGTCACCTATAAAAAGGAAAATAATGTCAAAGAGATAAAATCACTGAATTAAGCATGAGATAAAACCCTTTTGTTCTTGAAAAGTTTTTTACACATAATGCCGTAAAACACAAGAACAGGGTGTTGGCTAGAATAAATGCTGTATATAAACTTTGATATACTTGCTGACGGAGAGATGATGTGGGAAGAAAAATTATGATGAAGACTCTCAAACTGTGGAAAAAAGAGAGAAAAGATTAAACCAAATAAAGATGATGAAAAAATATTCTTGCAAACTAGGTGTTAAAAATTAGGCTTAAGACTGCAGCATATGCTAAATTAAGCCAGGATTACACAAACAAAAGCGATCTTTTCGTTTTAAGAACACAGAGTCTTTCTATGGACTTAATTACATTAAGGTAAAATTAACAACTTTTTGTAGAAACTTTCTAGAGATAACCCTTGGAAAATATTATTGTGTGCGTACACTGAGGTACCGCATAATACTCAAGGAATATAATGGACACGAGGAAGAACCTATCAAATATTAGAGAAATTTCTGTCTTTTGTATATATATATATATGCAGGTGCATCAGCTCTTCTGTATTTTCTCTGCAGAGATTTTGTGTTGTTTTTTTCTTTATTTGTACAGCATTTAACTCTACAACTGTAACCTTAATCAGCACCTCGTCATTTGCCTTCAGCTGAAGGCAGAATATACTTTCCATCAGAGCACATGCTTCTTGCAAAACTTACTTATTAACAGAATAACAAATTATGTTTGAGATGCAGTGTAAGGAAAATAATATTGCTAATATTAAGGCAAAACTATTTTTTTCTTGACTGTCTATGATTTAAAACCAATAGATATGTATTAATGCAGTAATTGTAGTGTATCTTGCTAATGACATGTGGTGTTACTGTATCTCTTGCATTTTAACAAGACGAGTGTAGAGGGATTGGTACCTGCGTTCTGCCGAGGTCTTATTGTTGTAGTTTCTAAAGTGCATAAATTAATGAAGATGATGTCTTTGAAATCCAGTTTCTTCCACATGCAGTCTTTTGACTTATCAGTATGTCTTCTCAGTGGCGATCATAGTTACGATACAAAAATTCAGATAAAGTTGTGTGCTTTGTGTGCTCCTCTAATCTAGTAGCAAAATTTTGACTACTGAAGTACCAGTTAGCCGTGTGGTTAATGGCAAATATGAATCCTAGCCTGTGGTTGTGTGAATGTTTTTGAAAAGATAAAGACAACAATGAAAAAACATAGCCACACACAAATTTCTGCGGAAGCTCCAGTTCGTTTTTATAGGAGCCTATGGAGAGAAACAAAAAATGCAGAGGAAATTTAGAGAGGGAAAACCTCATCCTGGATAAAATTTCATATTCTAATTAGCTACCTACTTCTAATTAGCTACCTACTTCTAGAAAGAGATAAGAATTTATTTCTCATTTCAAATCTGTTTTTAAGTGGAGCTGTGAGTGGGAGTCACTACCAGATGTCAGAACAGTAGCAGCTCTAACTTCGACTCTTTTTCATCTTTCAAGCCTTGACATGTGTCAGCTCTCAGAACATCCCTGTAAGGAAGTAATGATAATCACATTGCACAGGTAAGGAGATGGAAGCAGTGTCTTGCCCAAGAGACCGAGTCAGTGGAGAACTAAGATAACAACTTATAAATTCTGGGCTGCTCGTCTTCATTTTCAGACCTCTGCTCTGATTCATAATAGATTTTGTCCTGTTTTTATCTGTCTGACCACTAATGGGGTACAAAAGTTCCTTGGCTTCAGAGATAGCCAAGGGTGAAGCCAAAGAAGCTTTCTTGCTTTTGGAGGAAAAAGGCTTAATTCCTTTCTGCTTTGTCTGAGATCGCATCTCAGCACTACTGCTTCTTCCTTGCCGAGGAGCTTATGAGTAATAACAGAAAACTCTTCCAATTTTTCTTCTTCTGTGGGCAATTAGCAAATCACATTTTACTGTGCACAGATTTATATAGGAAAACTTTTTAAAAGTCTGCAGTACCCTGACTGTGTCAAGTTTTAACTGGCCATCTAAAAGTCATTAGATTTGCACATTCACCTGTGATTTCAGAGCTCGCTGCTATGTGATGCAGACTGCAGAGCAGTGCTCTGTGCTAACAGCTGTGTTCAAGTGCCTTGTAAACATGGATGTTCATGAGCATTGCAGTTTATGTTACTTCCTAATGGACAGAGGACCTTGACATATGTGGTATCCTCCCTCCCCCCCCCCCCCCCCCCCACACACAAGTATAAGCCCTCTCCCACAATCTGGATATGTTTGAGTTCTTCAGATAAATGGATTATCGTTTGTTATGTTGCAAATGCAACAATTTCAGGAAGCTTTTAAGTTAGCTGACAAATTGAAGTGGCTTGTTTATTCTAAATGTTGTATGCATATATGAGTGTGTATATATGTATGTATATATACACATAGCTTAAACAGTAATGTCATCTGAAATACAGTAGCTAACTCCTGATGGTTTGTATTTTCAGGAAAGGCTAAAGGGGATGAGGGCATAAAACCTAGTGAAAACTAGCAGGCTCTTTTTCAGCCTTTTAGGCTACGTATGTCCTTATATTGTGATAGTTCTAGGGCTTGCTACTGTTGAGTATTTTGTTAGAGTATGTGCATTACATACTGCTGTATGTAGTAGAGTATGTTGTGTGAAACAGCATGTTAATCCCTTGTTTTTTGATGTGTGAATTTCTTAAAAATCCAGCTGAGGTACCCCTGTGTGGCGAATTCAAGCCTTCTTGAGAAAACTTGCTCTTAGCCAACTGAAGTCCAAAGATTTTAGTGGTAGTTCATATATGGATTCTTGTAGCTGGAGATGGAACCACTGATTCTTTATATCCCTTCTGAAATGTTAACCAAAAGTAAGCAGAAATCACCCAAAGCCAGCCATTTGTGTCTTTTAATGAGTTTGGTTTTAATCTTATAACTGAACTAGAAATACTTGTTTCTTGTTAGGTAGCTGCAGAACGTTCCATTCATCTAGCAGTTGCCTACAGCTGTGCATAAAAAGTAAAGGAACTTTAATAGCCATTTGTTTTTAGATAAAATAAATACTTGCTTTCAAAATGTTATTTAAAAACATTCATGACAGTTTTGGAATATCTTCATCCTTGCTTTTTTTTTTTTTTTTTTTTTTCCCCTTCACTCTTTCACATCATTAATTTACAAGCTAATGAAAAAGGTTATGATCACAATAAAACAACACAGAGCAATAAATTACCAAGTCTGTAAAAATACTTGGCAATATTTAGTTAGATACTGGGTAAGATAATACTGTATTCTGGTTTGGGAAAAGGCTGCGAGAACCAGGGACCCACCTGGAGTTCCAGCCTTGGGCCCCCAGCGGCCTGCGTAAGCCAGTCGGTCCCCGTGCGCGCAGTCTGCTAAACCCGCCGTGCGGGAGCTCTGCAGACCGGCTCGCGTTGCCTCCCGATGGTGAACTGCTCCGCCGCGTTTTGCAGCTACGAGGTGCAGCTTAGCCAACGCTTCCAGCCATTTTCATGCAAAATGTTAGATTTTCTGCTAATACAAGGGACACAAACGTTTCCTCAGTTGTAAGGATAAATATTGGAGAAATCCATTACTGTACCTAGGGATGGCATGTAGAACAAGAATTTTAGTACGTATTTTAATTTTGAAGTTTTTTTTCCTTTTAATACATCAAAATGCGACTTTTTCTCTCTTTGCTTTTGGCTATAAGCAATTTTGGGAACCAGGGTCGGTGATCTGCCCTTCAGAATATTTTGTTAGGGCCTTTATACTGGAGAAAACTTGTTACTGTACTCTTTTTACTATATTCTTGTTCTAGTTGCTTGGTATTTTCTTGTTACATATTGCTATAACACTTGCTTGTGATACCGTGAAATTCTTTGCTTTGGTGGAAGCATTCTGAACATTTTAGGAGAAATGATTGTAATGCTTAAAATTTAGGTATCCAGTTAAATTAAAAATGACATGTGTTTTGCATAGAAAAATTCAGGTGGATGCATTATATAATAAATCTTTGAACGTTCCTTCAGTTCAGCCTGTCCCACAGGAGTCCTCCTGCAAGTCCTTCCTCTGCATCATGTTCCCAAAATCCTGCAGTTCTTGCGTTGTTGAGCCAGTTTCCACAGTCTTGGCCACTTTGCCGAGAACATTCTGTATCTGGGCAGTTCCTATTTATCTGGGATACCAGGGACTTATGTCATCAAGTTAGTCTGCAATTATTCCCTCATTAGCCAGATATTTAAGTTTTTCAAATAAATGGTGGAGATGCCACCCCGTAAATCTAAAAAGTAGCAACCTACTTGTAAGAAAAGTCTTCATTTTAAGTACCTTAAAAAAGAAAATGAAAGCACTGAAAGCTTCAATTTCTGCTATTACAGGAATTGAAAGCAGAACTTTTAAAGTCAGGAGAAATTGTCTAATAAAAAAAAAATTGTTAATCTGATGCTTTTAGCAGCATTAGTCATAGATGACCAATAGAAACGATACCCTATTAAAATAATTGTGGGGCCATTCACTTGTGTTACCACTGAGTGAGTAAAAACTTTGCAATGTGTAGATTAGCAGCTTATTATTCATCGCGTTGCTTTTGTACTTCAGCGTTCTAGGGTAGGTTTTACCTAATTAAACTTTGAAGCAAAATAATCCTCCTGTGCCTTTTCTTTTAAAAATATATACTCGGCCGTCGGGGCGTGAAGGCTGGCTTGGCTTAAAAAAAAAAAAAAAAGAAAAGAGAACAGAAACCCACCTCTGCCCGGCAGGCGCCGCGTCCCGCGGGAGGGGGCCGGGGGGCCCCGCCGCCCGCGAGCCGTCGCCCTGCCGCTGGGGCCCGAGCGCGCCGCGGCTGCGCCCCCGCGAGCGGCTAGGCCAGAAACGTTTAGCGTGTGGGATAAGCGTGAGAAATTTCTGCACTCTGAAGCTCATAGCTCGCTCTTTAATAGCACGTAATTTAGCATGATTTGTGTCTTTAATACCAGGCAGGCCGAATCGTCTCTCACCCTTTGGTTTGTTAGGTCAGGTCCGTTATTTTATTTTCTTTGGATGGAAACCTTGCGCTGTTATCAACCAGTGAACAAACGTGCTTAGATATAAACTTAATATTTTTTATTCTTTCCTTTCAATCTGAAATCTTATTTCCAGCAGTAAAAATACCAAAATTGTTGTTTGTCTTCCCACCCCCTCGACAAACAAATGTGAGTTGTTATGAATTTCATGCGTGTATCTGAAATATTCCTGTGGAAGATGCTGAGAAACAGCATTGCTTTTCCTGCACAACCAGCTCTGGGCGAGCAGCTGAAGCAGCATGCGAGCGTAGAAACTAGCTGCGTGTAGTATATCACTTACAGTAACTGCTCCGTAACTTGCATGCTGAAGAGAATATAACTTCTCTGATTTTTAGCTACTTCAAATTGCTTCCCAATTCAGAACTTTTGTCCTCTGCTTTAAGCTTTTAAAGAATCTGGCACAACAAAAACTATTTGGAGTTTTTTCTACTGCTAAATTTTCTTAGAATGTAATATTTCATCAGCCTAATGTCCACAAGTTTTCTCAACTACTTATCAAGCTATAAATCTTATCTACTGAGCCCTATGCTTCTCTTAATATACAGTAATACATTTTGACCTTGTGTTTTGTGTAACTGCAGTTACAGCAGTGATTGACAGCTTTTTATTGTATTTTTCTAGAGTGCCATCGATATTCCACCATAATTTTTATTCTGAAGGCAGCCTCTTGTGAATCAAGTAGACTTGGACAGCTTTGAACTTCTCAGTTTCTCTCTTAAAGTCTTTAGTGAATTTCTGTCTCTTTTTAGATCCTTATTCTTAAAAGTCTTTTTTTAAAAAAAGAAGAAGTATAAGCAATGAGATATTCTTTCCCTGCATGATATGAGTACACATTCTCAGATTTATTCATGTGCCCTTATTTTAGTTGTGTCCACAGAGTATTTTTGTGCATGCTTTTATCCCCTTTGGGACGGTGCTGCTTTGCTGTTTGCAGCATGCGAGCCCACAGGAGCTCTTGCTGCGTGAATCAACAAGTTTCAGACACAGTTTTTGCAGTATAATTGAAATTTTTAAAATTTTAGCTGTGCCTTTAGTGAAGGTCAGCACTTGTTACCTGTCTGGAGAAGTTGCATTTACCAGTCATAATGTTGATAAGCATTATAATATACTGTCTTTTTAACTGTTGAAAGATGCATAGGGATGTGCCACCCTGGCTGTCGGTTCGTTCCTTCCCGCCGGAGCACAACATACTGCACCAGCAAAAAGACGCTGCTGCTGTTTAGCTTCTACGGTTTGGTCTCTTGCTCGCTGGAGACCCTGAAATGTCCACAGGGAGCTGCATAGCGTAATGATTTCCTTGTGCCCTGATGCATGAGAAATTCATCTACAAATGTCAGCAACTGCAGTTATGGTTTATGTAACGCAATGTGTAATGGCTTAAAGGAGGACATCAGTCTGTATGGAGCTTGCTTGTACCCTCAAAGGAGCTCTTTGTAAATAAAGCGTGGAATAGGCCTAGGACTGGCTTGCACGGGCCTCCGGAAAATGTCACTAGTCATTTGGTTCAGAGCGACAGTGCAGATTTACAATGGTGGAAATTAGCACTGTAACAGATTTTGAACCTAGTAAAGAAATACCAAGGGTTGTCAAAGGTTCAAATTACAGTATTTCAATTGTAAGTGTTACTTGTGGTTAACATTTTAGCTCACCGAAAAGGATTTTTATTTTTTTTATTATTATTATATATTTTTTTTTACTTCTTTGGGTTGCCTCTTGACATTTTTGAACATGTTAATACAATATTCAGCAAAAAATCTGGCGTGAGCCCATGACCAGTAATGGAGCAGGTCATTAGCCCGAACAATGCTGCTATTTGCTGCTGCTGCTATTTGCACAGAAGTTTCAGAAGGGAAAAAGGACTGAATAATAAAATCTGAAAATCAAATGCAGCTTGAAGGCTAAAACAAGAGTGAGACTGTTTCAAAGTGATAAATATGGCTGTTGAATTCAGCATTCAAGTTATCCCTTTAAAATCTAATTAGTAACTATTATTTCTCTTTCATAAGCTTGGCTACTCACGCTGTGTTATATATGGTAGTTTTGTCTACATCATAGATATAGACTTATTTCCCAGTGTATTATTTATTTTAAATGCTAGCATGGGTAATTACTAAAGATTTTTTCATCTGGCTGAGGTTGCAAGTGCAAAGCATTTTAAAGTAAGTCTTTTCCAATGACATTTTGCTACTTATCTACTCCATCATGTATTTACTATGTAATGTTTTTAATGTGCGTTGCGTGATCTAATTTCTAAATCACACATGTGGGAAAATGCAGCGGTTGCGTCCGGAGGTAAGTAAAAGCAAAGCACCGGGGAGGAATCCTTCATAAGCTGCGGCTCTTCGGGAGTCCGTTTCACCCCTTCCTCGTTTCGCAAGCTTTTAGTTCCTTGCCGCGGCAAATGCTGAAGTAGCCGTAGGGGTTTGTGAGTGGAAGAGGCTGCCGCTGCCGTCGCTGTAAAAAGTCATTATTTCAGTTCTTTTTCTCGGGGCGTGCTGGAAACTGAAGTCCCTCGTGAACGGTCGTGGGGCTGTTACGTGCAGCTCAGGTTTAATAAAACTCCCTGCCTCCTACCCCTTCAGCCTCCCCTCCCGCCCCCCCACCTCCCAGGCGAAAAAGCAACCCCAAACACAAAACTTTGAGTTAATGGAGGTCTCGGGATAGCTTTTGTAGTGTGCTGTGCAGATTCCTTGCACTTTGCCTGTTGTCATGATTACAGCAAGATATAACCAAAGCTTTTTCTGGAAGAAAATATTGGAATACAGGAGGAGAATGTGTTCCTAAAACCACTGTTGTCTTTGGGACAGAAATTATAAATGTTAAGAGGGAACATTTCCAAACTTCCCCTATTAACTGTGAATATAGGGCCCACATTTGCCCATCTTTCTTGGAGTCATTTAGTGGGTGCAAGTAGTCTTACTGATTTCATCAAAGTTACTTACGAAAAGAAGGTGCAGTGCAGCGAGGTCATTTGGGGTGGTTGTCTTAATGATTTCGTTTTGCTTAAATCTAGTATGTTGAATTTTTTCACAAAGATGTAGCATATTCTGTGTTAAATATGAAAAAAATGCTTTTTATGACCATATGCTATATGGAATCTTTATATTAATAGCATCTTGGCATTTTGCGTTCCCAAGGCAGTCTCAGAAACCATGCGAGAGTTGCAAATCTGGTCCGTAAGTACTGTAATTTGTATCAGGACCAGATTTTATCAAGTCCAAATGTTTTTTTTCTAAAACGCTGAATCCATTTTAAGCCTCTCTTCATCTCTATAAGAATAGAGAGCCATACAGAGTCAAATTCAGACTTTAGGATGTGAAGGTATTGCCTGAATAAAAATTTGGTATTTTAAGTAAAAATAGTTTAAGCATTAATGGGCTGGAAGAAGGAGTACTTCTTACTGAGATTTCTTTAAACCCCTTTTGCTTTCAAATTCATCTCACTGTGGTACTTGTGTCATGCTTACCTATTACCAGCCCGGAGGATAACATTATCAGGCATTTGTTTTTACTACTGCACAGTTCATGATTTATATTTTGGCCATCAGAGTTGCCAAAAGAAGAAGATTTTTATATACAAGAGAATTCTGTAAGTTTGGCTTCCTTTGTTCAGCAGTTTCCTCCATGCCCCACAATATGCTTAACTTCCTAAAAAATATAATTTTGTTACCAGACATTTGTATTTTCCACAGATTGAATAGAAGAAAGTTTCGAGTGAGTCGGGGAAAAGATTGTCATCAGTCAGAGGAACATTCCTGCGGACCTCTAGCATTTTAGTCTTTGAGAGTTGCTTTCCGATGTTATGAGAAAACCTCATTTTAGATGTCTTTGCTTTAAAAACTTGGATTTTGATAGTAAAAATATGTAATTTTAACCTTGTAAAAGCTTGATTTTATGCCGCTCTTGTGAGCTTGCGTTCCAGGTTCCAATTGTGTGGCCACACACATGCACAATGCCTGGTTTGGGTGTGATTTTTCCCCTCCTTCTCCCTTCATTGATACAAACTTTTTGGTATGTGGGTAAAATGTTAGTCAAGTTGAACTTAATGCATACAAGTATTACCGAACAAAAAAATGTGCTTCTAGCATTTATTTTAGGTTATATGCTAGTTTTACATTATCCCAGCTGGGTATTAAACTGAGTTACAGAACTGGCAGTATGTGGGGGAAAACCAGATGTGTACTCTATGAAAACAATAGTTTTGGGTCCAGAGCTTTCATTGAAGTCTGCTTCAAATTCACACTCCATATTCCTCTCCCTTTTCTAACAACAATAAAAAAAAAGAGTTGTTCAAAAACGTATTTTAAAAAAATCCAACTGACGTTCGGAAATTCTAACGTGCATGCAAATGCTGTTGGGATATCAGAGCAGAAAGCAGAGAGCTTTGGCTGGCCAAGAGGCTCAGCTGGTAGCAGAATCTGTCGCCTCATGCGAGATCCTGATCTAAGTTCAGCCACAGGCCGTTCGTATCGGGGAGCTCCAAGTAGGTGAGACGTTCAGCTCCGCGGCAAAGCGGTCGAGGGTTCGGAGACTGTAGCGCTGACAGATGGTTCCTGTAATCACCCCCAAGGTAACCGTCTGCTGTGGATTTCACTGCAGTGGAAAATGAGCGTAAATGGTAAACTCTTGGGCAGATGAACGGCACAAAACTTTGGAGAGCTACCGAGCCTGGTGTCGCTCTTGAAGAATAAAATTGCCCTGACGGCAGACATATGGTTGAAGTTTAATTCCCAAGGGAGAAAAGGCACTCAGCCTCTCTGCCAGTTGTTTTCCACCCCCCAAACAAACAGTTTTTTAATGATTTATGTGCGTGTACGTGTTACCTAACGTGTTTAGAATGAGTTGATAGAGTTTTGTAAGCAATGCAGGAAGTGGAGGGGGATAAACAACCTCTTTACTCCTCTGGGCTCAGAATATAAACAGCTGAGTTTTGGTTATCATCTGTAATGCTAGTTCCTTTGTAAAAGCTTTCCCAAGCTCTGCAGAACTTCACAGCATCGGTTAATGTAAGAAAGCTTTAAAAGAAAGTGATTTTGAAAATCACTACCAGAAAGATGATTTTACTTGTTTTCTTAATCTGAAATGTAGCTGGCAATTCACATTTTAAAGAATTTGTATAAATCTTAAATGTCAGGTTATTGGCTCCAACTGGAGAAAAATAAATAAAGGAGGAAATTAATTCAGTAACCAAGACTTAATTTACATAATTGGGAAAGTATCATCTGCATTACCATAACATTTAGTACACAACTTAGTCAAATTGAGAGTCTGTTAGGGTTCATTTTCATTTTATGACTTTAAATTAGAAAAAGCAGGTTTGTGTCGTTGCGAAGACCGAGGTGAAAGGAGCACCAGTTCCCAGGCCTCGCCGGGGCTTTACATCCATTTGTCCGCGCACGCAGAGAGGAACGGCAGAGCATACGTGAAGTTATTTTACGGCACGGGCTTCTCCCCACGGAGAGGCTGAGTCGAAACGCGAAGGCTTCCCCTGGAGAGAAGCAGGTACAAGGGATGCCTTGTCTGTGAACTTTGATGGAAATCAGAAACTGTTTCGTGTTAGTCTAGCACGTTATTAAGCGCGTCAAAAAGATGACGGTTTTAAAAATGACCATGGATACAAGAATGTCCATTTTAATGAAAGAAATCAATCATTTTCCTAATTGTGGTTGCTTGAGAGCTGTTGTCTGAAAATGTGTCTGACCTGAGGCATAAGATTTTTTGTAGTGGAACATGATACATAGTTTATAACATGCACTTAAATACGCCTATGTTTTTGGCCGTTATTGGAACATACTGAGCTGTTTACAGTGACATTCTCTTATCTTTGCCAATGGTAATAATTTCTTTAAATGAAGTAGGTGAAGCTTCTGTTATTTTGGATTCTTTTTACGTGAATGTTGCTAATAGATAAAAGCCAAGATTAGAGATACAGTTGGGTATTTGTTACTCTTCTTTTAATTCTGTTCCTGCTGGCCGCCTGTAATCTTCTGAAGAGGCATTTTGAGCAGTCTAGGTGTTCTCGTCATGTGTTCTGTGTTCAGCGATCACCTTCGAGAGGTTTACTTCTAGCTTAAATTCTTTGGGTTTTTTTGTATATAGATGAATGGTGTCAGAACGAAATTTAAAGCTTTAGATTCTCCACTTGTAAAAATTTATACTTACAATTTCTGTATTATGTTCTGAAGACTCAGGATTTTCTGTTTAATCTTCCCTTTTGGGGGGCAGATTAGGATTTTTTATTTGAAAGAGTTTGTTCTTGGTCTTGTATTAATTTTTTTTTTAAACATTAGAAGCACATCTTGCATAGAAATGATTTGACAGCAGTAACAAATGTTTCCTTCCCTTGGGGTCTGTAGGCTAGACCTGCGGTCCTCTGTCCAGCGACAAGCACCATAAAAGCCTCACTCCATCCTCCTGCCATCGACTTGTCAGGATTCACTTTTTTTTTTTTTGACAGTCAAGCTGATGTAGTTTTAATTCAAAACATAGTAAGTCGATGGATAAACTTAATGAGAAAATAATTATAATTTTGTGAGATTTATATCCTTTTTTATTACGGAATGCTAGTTTCTTTAACCATTATGATTGCGGAGCACACATTCCCTTACAAATTTATAACCTATCGGAATACAAATTAAAGTCGTGTTTGTATAGGTTACAGCTCTCTATCATTCTTGTTTAATCTCAAGTTTTGGGTAGAAAAGCAAAGAATACCGACACCGGAGAGTTCTGGGTAGCAGCTCTCCTTTCCCATCTGTGCAGACAGGAGAGAATCTTTGCTTAGGTCTCATCTTTGTTAAAAATTAACAAGTGAGAGTTTGAATCTTGTTGTTTAACTTTCATCAAGTTCATACTTTGTTTGGTCCTCCTTGGGATTTTTTCTTGAAGTAGGACTGAAGTGGCATTTGTTGTGTAACTCTTTATGAGAAACTCTTCTTAATGTAATTCTTCTGCCCTTTATTTATTTTGGAAGTTGTTGTGTTCTTTGATTCTGATTGATACAAACTGAGCTGATCACATCAGCTCATCACACCAGATAAAAGAGGTAGCGTATTAATTTTTTTTCCTTCGGACTTTTCCTGGAAATTGCAGTGCTGCTACCATTCTGCTCACCTGTGATCTGTGTACGGAAGGCATGTAGCCTGTCGCGTGTACTTTAGTTTTCTTTTTTTTTTTCTTTCCTCCCCCTTTGGCCGTCTCTATTCCTCCTCCAACTTTGCATGAGCCTGCCGGGTAAGGTAGGAGCAGTGTTTTGTTATCCTAGCAACGAAAGCCAAACTTTCCAATGTTATTTGGCTAGAATTTAGAAAAAAAGAAAAAAAATTGCTGCCAGTTATGATGTAAACACTTGCAGTTTCCCCCGAATGTCTTGTCTTCTCTGGAATCAAAGTAAAATCACTGTTCTGAGGGGAAATTCGTAAATTGTTTTAGATTTTTTTGAAGCGTCGTAGCAGATGTGTTCGATTCTGGTAGATCGTCAGGGATCTGCTCATGCTATTTTTGAGCAGTATATTTACTACTAGCCTCATCAGAGGAGATGTCCCCTCTCATCAGAGCTGAGAATCCAAGTTGTAGCTGCAAGTTATTTATGGAAGGATTGCCTGCACTTTCTGCTGAAACTGTCTGAAGACTCGAGCAGAACTTCATAGTATACATTTGTCTTAAAGCAAAGTCCTTCAGCATTTATCTTCCCCCTCTGTTTGAAGCATCGCTAATCCCATCAGGAATTTGAGGCTGGAGGATGTGACCAGTTGTGTGACATTTAAAGCCGTATTTACGTTTATTAGGCTAGCAAGGACTTGTCACATAAAAATGTAACGGAAGACAGTCCCGGAGTATCGAGTTATCCTCTCCCTCTTGGCTACGTTATGTCACAACAAAAAATTTCCCACCAGCCGGCTGCTGCGTGACTCACGGTTTATTATTCACCCGAATAACCTTTATCGGTGCGGGTCAGGCGGAGGGAGTCTGGGTCACTCGTGTCTGACTCGTTCCTTGAGCTTTTGCACTCGGCAGCTACGGCTTAGGAAGATTTCTTTGACACTGTAGTATTTTTCTCTGAACTGTGTAGCCACTTCTTAATAACGCTCAGTTGCATGTTGACTAAAACCCAAAAATAACATTCTGTTGGGGGAAAAAAAAGTAAGCCAAAAACTTCTTTAGTCTTTCTCAAAATAGTGAATTATTGTAGAAACAAATTTACTTGTCTGCTCTTGAAAATCTTTCTTTTGGAAGCAGTTCCATCAGTTTGACCACGCTTACTGCTAGCAGAAAGCCATTTCATTTTAAAATGTTGCAATAGTGTAGATGTGGGTAATCTTGGCCATTTTTAGATTGAATTAACTCAAAAGATTTTGCAAGCTGTAACAGAACAGAGAGGGCTGGATGGAGCTGAAATGTTCTGTCATTTTTTTTTTTCTTCTTTGCCAAAACGTGATTGAGATTTATGAAATAATTTTCTGTGGATTTATCATCTGGCTGCAGTCATATCGCTATATGCAACCATGCAGCTCTTGGAAGGCAGCACATTGCTTAAGCAGAGAGGAGAGAAGGGAGCGTTGTGGGCTGCGCGTTCGGCAGCAGAGCCCCGAGGGCAAGAAGTACTGCAAGGGCTGAATTCAGCAAACTCCAGCGGGTGCAGATGCAGGGAGCTACTTTTTGTGTAACAGCTGAAATTAAACTGTAAATCAGAGTTTGGAAAGCACGACATCTGATGAGAGCTTTCAGTTAACCACAAAGCTGCTGAAGCATCTTTGGGAAATTTCCCTCGGAGGGCAACGTGCTAGCGGGGTCTTCACAGTGTAGGGAGTGGTTCAGAAGCACCATAAAGATTTGCTTGCAAGCCTCTCACTTCAAAATAGCCTCTTTGACCTGATTCAGTGAATTTAGATGCAGTAACTCTTCTTTCCATAATGAAGTAATTTTTGCTATTGTTTGGCTGTGGCTGAATTGCTAATTAATTGTAAGGTTTGAACATGTACTTGTTTCGAGTTGCGTTTTCAGTGAAAGGTTGTGTTTTGGTTTGATGTATTTGCAGTTGTGTCTCCTTCGTGTTTAGGGGCTTGAGCCCCCTCTTTCTGAAGCCGACAGAGGGACCTGCTTGACTCCATGGCATCTCAGATGGCACCAACCTCCTCGGGTGGTTACCTTGCATTAAAAAAAAAAAAAAAAAAAAAAAAAAAAAAAAACAGTGAAACCTGGACTACTTTATATGTAAGAATTTGCATAATCCTGTTGTATTGAGATCACATGAGATAAAGCTTGATTTAGGCTACTATTTCATAGCAATTAACTTTGAATCCCTTTCAGCCACTGTAATAGTTTAAAGATAAAGTTTTAATTACATTGATTACCCTTGTTCTTCTGTCCCAAGCCCTTCTCTGAGGAGCTGTCAGGCTTTTCAGAGAGCCTGAGCTTGTCACGTAAGCCTGCATCCATCGTCCCGGTGGAAGGGGGAGATACTCGGGTTTAACAGCCACACCTTTGTCGTTAGGTGTTTGCTTTGATTTAGGCAGGATGCATTTGACCTGAAGAGAGGTAGTGAAGCCTCGTGGGTTTTACATACGCGTTCTATGTTTTTCAGTACTGGATGTGGAAAAAAAAAATGGGTCAGGTCACTTAGTTCAGTTGGACTGTGTGTAGGAAAGGATGACATAGAGATTGCGAGAGCAAGGGTGTTGCTTAAAAAAAAATCAACTGTATTGTTTGATTTCTCTGCCCTTATTTCTCCAAGCTATTTGCCAAATTAGATGTGAATACTTTCCAGAGATCCCAGATTATTTAAAAAACCCCAAAACAATGGTATGAGAATGTTAATAAAGATCATGAACCGCTACCCTATTTCCCCTTCCAAAACTGGCAGCGGTTTGGTGCACCTCGTTCCCTGCGCGTGGAGCAACCTCCCCTCGCTGGCCTGGGACCTGATGGTCCTGCAGCCTCCCGACGCCCGGAGCCCGGGACAGGTGGGGTGTGACGAAAGGCCTCCTACGCTTTTGAAGGTGCAGAAGGTTTCCATACCCTAAGCCATGATTTGCCATCATTTATCTAGCTTAGTCTAACCACCCTAGCCAGAGAAAGGCATTTTGGTAAAGTTTCTGTAATTGCTGCGGCTCCGTGTATTTCCCCAGCTGTTTGTGCAGGCGCATTAAGGGAATGTAGACGTTACTGAGCAGAGCTGTGCTGGAGCATGTACTCCAAGTAGAAGCAGATGAGATGGTTTATTATTTGTTATGCAAGGAAATAATGCTGCTGATAAAAACATACTCTGAAATTATTCTTTTCACTTTTCCTCACTTGGTAGAACTGAAGTCAGATTCAGTTTTCATGGCTTTTTGTTTGGGGAATTTAAAGGAGCTCTCAGTTATATAGCTCTGTGGGGGTGTAAGTTAATGAAGTTTTGACAGATTTAAGGTCACATTTTGCATGGTTCAATTCAGCACACTTAGAAATACACAGCAGGGAGAGTTCCTCTCTCTGCAAACAGTTATATATTAGACCTATATATGCTATATTTATTTTTGTATTGGTGTATTTCATGTAGGAAATAGCCAATTTAGTTGTGAGTTGCTGTTGGAGTAAGGAATAATTCTAAGTAAGGCATTATGAACTACATTGTTATCTTCAAAATGATATCCTAATCTTTAAGAGCAGTGAATCCCTTTTATATTAATGTTTCCAGTTAGTTTAGATCAAACATAACTTTAATTTAAAAGAAATATATTCCCTTTAATATCTCAGTGTGTTACTCTAACATTGTGAAATGTTTGCAGTGTTATTTTCTGCAAAATGCTGTGCAACACTACAATATTTGAGCACAGGTGAGTGAAAAGTCTTGATTGTGGCTGACGTAAAGTGCAAATATGATATTTGATTCAGGGACTCCACCTTCTGTAGTCACTTGATAACCACTGGGTCTTTCAGAATCCATTTTTTCCTCTTCTTTGCACAGCCTCATCTACACCTGGTGTCTTACTGAAGGGGAAAGGGGAAAGCTCCATAGCCGAATCTTTTCTTTGGCATCAGTCACTTTTATGTTTTGACATGGTCCATCTAGGCAGAGACGTTAAGATGGGTACATTTTTAATTCAATAAATATGCCCAGTTTAGAGGAAACATTTAGAAAGTAATTAGTAAAGAATTAAAGGATGTTAGCATACTTAATGTAAGTCAGCATTATTTTATTAAAAATAGCTACTATTTATTTTTTGTGGGCTTGACTGACAATATGCTTTATTTATACTTCCAACATGCCATTCTGATCATTTAAAAATATAGTCCAATAGCAAATGACTGTAGCCAGTGTTAAATTTAATCAAAATAACCTAGATAATATATTGCAGAAACTAACTGTAAGCCTTCCAACTTGTAGTTTCCAGCGTTTTCCCACAAATAACTTTGATTAATACTCTTTAGTATTTTAATCAAAGATATGAACGAAAATGAAAAATTAATGATACGTAAATGACAGTCTAATTAAAAGCAAAGTAATGAAAGTTGCAGGTCATTTTTACACTGTGACCTAGATCACTGGATATGATTGACTCGACCTGCCTTTTAATAAAACCAGATGAAAAGTAATGTATTTTTTTTCAAAGAACAAAAATTGTTATAGTAATATTGTTGAAGCTTTGGCCTGCTTGGTGGGATAAAATATACTCTTTCACCTCCCAAACCTTCCCCTGCAAGGAAGAGAGTGAAGCATTAGAAGAAGGGGCAGTATGCTAGATGCTCTACACTATTCCCTCAAACGACGTATTTACAGTAAAGGTGGTATGTCCTCAATCGAGATCCATGCTCCAAAAGGCAAGTGTGATTCTAGTGAAGGTTGCTTTGTGTAAGGGTCTTTCACTGATGCTCTGCATGCCAAACTAGACCATGAAGAGCCCTGTGCAACAGGGAAGTATCAGGATTTGTGAATTTTTGGAAATCCTCTGACAGCTGGGGATGAAACACATTGTTGGGTTACACATTCTGGCATGTAGTGTATAATACTGGTGCCAGTTATAATGGACGGTAATTAGAGCAAGTTCAACTTGAAAAATAAGTTATAATATGTAATTATTTTGGAGAAAATATGATAAATATTTTGGCTTTTTCCTGCATCTTTGCGTGATCTTAGTAGTTCAAAATCAGACGTAAACCAGCCACCAAAATACACCTTAAAAAGAACAGATGCCTTGTGTTTAGAGGCTGCTTCTTCAAAAATGTTTGCCAGTAAACGATCCAAAGGAAGAGCGTTATCTGGCATGTGATTACTCACACCTCTGTATGTTTCTCATCACTAGTTATTGAAAGAGAAAAGCTGCAGATACTCTCTGTGACACCGTGGGTCATCTGTGTTCCTTATCTTATTGCGAGAGGAACTTCCCAGTATTTTAGTGCTGTTATTATCTTTAAAAGTTTGGAAGATAAAACTTAGCCCTTTAAGCTGTCAAAATTTCTTGTAATTCTATCAAAATACTCATTGTTTAATTTTAAAAACAGTGTAGAAAGTATGCAGTAATACGTAGCAATCCTTGACCCATATTGTCAGCTCTCTTTTTTGAAGAATTACAATGTGAATTCCTTTCCCTGGAGAGATAACGCATTATCAGACTATATGCATGCTTACTTTATGCACATATGGAATAGATAATGAAAACCCATAAAATATGGTTTTCAATTAATACTGCGTCATCGTAACACAAAGACGGCTGCTTCCTCGAGACCAGGTTAGGGCAGCCTGTTTCTTGCTGCCACTCCTTTTCGCTATGTTGATACTTAAAAGCTAGTTTTATGGGATTTGGACTGTGAAATCACCAAAATAACTTTGGGCCAGCCACCATCAGATAAGAGCTTTTCAATACGGCTGACCTCGCTTCAGTTGAACCGATGGCCTAATGAGGAAGGGATGTAAAGTAGATCATGTTGCCAGTTTGCCTTTAGGCTTCGGTATCCTCCATATCGGAGTTGTTTCCTAGGGTTGGGTCCTGCTCAGTGATTGCTGTGCTCTGTCTCGTATCAAGCTTGCCGAACATGTTGCTCTCGTGAAAGGAGGAGTCGGAGAGTTGGTGCTTACGGACGGAGCAGAGAAATGCATTTGGCCTCCTGCATCATCCGTTCCAGATTCCGTAGGAGATGCTGCGGGCACCGAGACCTAGGTTAGGCCAAACCCCTAATGTTCTCAAAGAATGCATTAATTTCTGATGCTAAGAAATAAGACTATGAGTTCTGCAGCCAAATAGAGCCAGTTGCCTCAGGTATGCTCCTGTATAAGTCCGTAAATCCCCTAAATAAGCAGTATTTTGTCAGCACTGTATATAGTGGATGTTTTTAGTCTTAAGGGCTCTGTGAAGAAAATGTTAGGGTTGAAAAGAAAGTGTTAAAGGGAGTTCTGTTATTTAAGCGAACACGTTTATCAGCACAGCTGCTTAGTATTTGGAGGAACTGAGTGCATTACCTCGAGTGCATCAGTACGGGTTTGCTATGAGTGATGAAAGTGTGCGAGGATAGTAGGTGGATATTTCTTGAATTCAGTTTTCACGAATCATCTAAATCTGTAATAGCTGTCTTTCTGCCTTTGGGCCCAAACTGTCCATTTATCAAATGTTTTAATTAGAGCATGTCACTGAGCTCTTTCCTTTTTCCTATGCATTGCTCTTTTCTTGTGCAATGTTTGTTAAAATGGTTACTTGCTGACTGTAAGCCCTGCAGGAGCTTTAGATGTCGATGTTCTACAAACAAGCATCCTTTTGGTGATCCAGGTTTTCATTTTTCAAAGAAATGTCATGTTTTATTGCAGTCCAGCAGTAGAAATGGGAAGAAACGATGCAAAAAAAAAAAAAGACACCAAAATCCCAGTGTGTCTTGGATTTGAGCTTTTCATAGGTAGGCAAGCATATGCGCTTGCCTAGATTAATGGAAATAATAAAGAAAAAAAAGAAGCATCCAACAGCAGTAGCAAAAATATGTTTTAGGAGACTCATTCTGGCAAGAACCAGACTGACGAATGGATCTTTTTCGTGTAAACAGACTGCAGCTGTCCCAAAACAGTTACCTTTTTTGAAGGTTGGGGTCTAGAGAACAGCTTTAGAAGTTACAGGTGTCTAGAAGAACAATTTTCAGTTATAAGTAAAAATCGGCAGAGGATGTGATATGAATCGAACCATAATTGGAAACTATGCTTGAATGATTTTGGAAGAAACTGAAGGAAAACCTATTACTTTTTAATCTTTTTTTTTTCTTCATCTTTCTGGCCTGGCAGTTGAATGTTAAATGGGAACTATTAGTTATGGGCTAAAATGTGTTTTAAATGGAAAGGAGAGAAGCAGAGAAAGTAGCTGGTTTTCATTATTATTACTAATTTTATTATTATGAGCTTTTATGTGGCAAAGATCTCCCTGAAGACAGGACCAAAAATAGAATTCCAAGGGCAGCAGGCTCAATATCTTACACGTCCCTCATCGTCAAGAGTTGGAAGAGAAGATGATGGGGGGGGGGGGGGAAGAAGGCATAAGGGAGAAAAAGGAAAAGGGAGAAAGAAAGGCTGTGAATCAGGGCAGTGGGAGAAGGGCCTGTGCTCGTATGAAATCCTCGTCGGGGAGCCCTTGAGTACGTTCACGCTACTCTAACGGGAGATAGGTAACGTGGGCGGACAGGCAGCACGTGCTTTGAGAGGGTAGGAGGGGACTGCCTGTCTTCTAGCTTGGTTTATCTAATCTGTCTGCTCCTGTATCGCTCACTGAAAGCCAGGGAGTTTTAAGAAAAATGTTTGGTCAAAGAGATTGTGGTCCTGTACTCAAAAGCAGTGCTGAGAGTTCACGCTTCATTTTAAAAACCCAAACAGAATGCTTTTCCTTCTAGTATTTGTAGGACCATTTAAAAATCAAAACTAATTGAAATGCATTTATATTTCTTTCTGAAATTGGTTAGGGAATGTGTTCTTATTCTGGAGGGTGATAGGAATAGGCACAGGAATAATCTCTTGCGGAGACTGAAATCCATTAAGAAGGTAGATTCCCAGAATTTTAGTTTCGTAAGTGATATGCTATGGGGATGGAGCCTGGCTAAGCCTTGGTAAGAACTCATACATATGTGATACATCAGAGCTTGACCAAGTCAATCTTTTTAAATTTTACCATAATGAAATCTAAACATTTTAAAGGGAAGAATTCATTGTAGAAATTCATTAGCAAGAATTCATCTAGTGTTAGATAAGAATGTATTAAGAAATCCTGTATTCATTATCTACTTACAAGTATTTCCCTTAAGTATTCTGATTTTTCTTTCTCTTGATAGATGTTTTTCACTAGGTTTTCTTTTTGAGAAAAAACGTGTATCCATGACTATAGCTGCAAGCTGAGAGAACTGAAAAAATAAATCACGCTACTCCGTTTCCAGCTGTGTGTTGCTTACATTTACAGTGGAAACAATTGTGCAATCATGTCGTGTAAAGTGTGTACCGCAGCTCTGCGAGAGCTGAAGATCTAGTCACTGTCAAGAAAAAAAAACATTGTGAACATTAGGCAATAGTAGATGACTAAATATGTACTTTCTTTTTAAAATATTCTCCTGAATTAGTTTACAAAATCTTTTTTTTTTTTTTTTTGATCTGCTTGTTAATTTTTAAGTAAGTCGTTTATAGAACTGTTCTAATTTGAACACTGAATTGTTTGTGGCTTGGGTTAGCTTAAGGAGGATGTCAGAGAGGCCCAGTGAAATTGGGAAAAAAAGGGCAGATTATTTAGTTTTTTGGTACAATCCCTTTATTTTAAGGTCAGTGGCAGATAATTACAAAATTAAAGTAGTGATCTGGAGGTCAAGCGAGCAGCCACCCAGGAGCCATGCAGCTGCACCACCCCGGCATGGGTGGGCTTCCCCTATGCCGTTGGTCCCTTATGTCCTTAATGTTCACAGCCGTTCTGCAGGCAAATGCCAGCAGGCTTTAAAGACTCTGACAAACTTGCCACTCCACTGGCTGGAGTTACGCTTCTTCTGAACAAAAGATTGATCAATAGTACTGTTTGGCACAACTAGAAAGTGTGACTGTAATTCTTCAGCATGACAAACTTCTAGCATATTTTTAAGATCAGACAGAAATATATTAAATTTATCTCAGTCTCCAATGGAACCTAGAGAAAATGTAGTTTATTGCTGCTTTTAATGTCATTTCAGTTGCATTTTCCTGTCTGGATATGCTTGAGATTCTTGATAAATTGTGTTATCTTTTGAGTACAGTGTGATTAGTTAAATGGTATCTTTAGTATGCTGTAGGCCACCTTGTTGTGTTTGACACAAAGGTGTTCAGACATACGGAGCAGGATTAAATGTTCCAGGCTGAGCCTGAGTTTGGATTGATCCTTGCTTTGGCTCAGCAGATAAAACACAACGTACTGGGCCATCGTGACTACAGAAAGAGCTTTACTTCCAAATCCCTTTCAACAAAAACGATGGGTCAAGAAGTTTTCCACTCTTTACTGTCATCCACTTGTGTCTCAATTTTAGAAGCTGAAGAGCAGTTCAAACAGAAGTGAGAGAATCATCGTTTTGCTAAGAGTGCAATCTGTAAACTCTGCAGACATTAGGATGAGCTTGTTGATGGTTTCTTTGTTAAAACTCAGTCAGATGGTTTAATTTAAGAGTAGGATTTTTGCCCTGTTTTTGCTTGCATTCAGTCCAGACTGATTTTTTTTCTTCTTTCATTCAGTCCAGACTGATTTTTTTCTTCTTTCTTCTTCTTCTTCTTTTTTTTTTTTTTTTTTTTTTTTTTTTTTTTATGAAGGAACATAAACATACCTTAAGTAAACTGGACGTGGTGTACAGATAGATAAAGGGAAACCTAAAGAGGTGAAATGGTTCTTAGTTTTGAAAAAATGGCCTTCTTTGGCTTCTAACCATCTTACATGCTTGCTTTCTGTGATTAATATGTTGGTACAAGAATGATTTTCCCCTAAACCCCAAAATAAACATGCTGCTTAGCAGTATGTCTTCAGTAGCTGATTTGTGTATGTGAATCAAGCAGTGAAAAGCTCTTTAGATAGAGTTTCTGCTCTGTATTTGCACCGTACATGCTACGTAGCTCTGTTGCTGGGCTGCTTTCTTCATTGGTTCATAAAAGCAAGATCAGGTTTCCAAGCCTAATGTTCTGTAATAAAAATGAAGCAGGCAATTGGTAGAGAAAAGGTAGAGAAAGTACTCAGGATACAGCTTCTAAGCCCTTTCTATAAACATGTCAATGTAACATCCAATTTAGAGCCAATCTCCTGGTTTACAAAATCCAAATATTTTGGCATAATACTAGTAGAAATTAATCTGTCTTGCTCTGTCAGCTCACCTTCCATTATTGAAAACTGAAGCCTGTAATCCTTTGGGTGTCTGCACAAATAGGAGATGATGGAGAAGGAAAAATGATGCTAGTTGCAAATTCATCGTTTTTGAGGTCTTGTGTCTCCAATTTTACCTCTCTGTTTTTTCGAACCGTAAAACTGGAAGCCAAGAGCAGAGCGTGTACCTAGCTCGCCTCTGGGCTAGGATGGTAACTGCAGCATGTTTTGGCTTCACTCTGTTGGTTTAATCTGGTAGTTGGAGGAAAGGACCCAGCACCAAGGAATCTGTAACCTAATGAGCTGCAATTTATAAATGTGAGGCTTTGTCATGCCATGCCGACCTTGGCTTGTTACCCGCTCTAGCTCTGTGAAAAACTAGCTGAGCTACATCATCATATCGTATAAAAATGCTTCCAAGATTTTGCGAATGAAAGCTTAATTACAAATAGTTCATGCAGCAGAAAGATACAATTTGAAAAGCACGTAACCATTTAGCATAAAAGCAGTAGAGAAAGTGTAAATTGATAGCAAAAAGTACTTTATGCAAATATCGCCATTTTTTTTTTGCAGGTGGGATGGCAAAGGTAGGTTACCAGTGTGAATATAGTATATTTAGTATAAAATAACAGGTTAGAAGAGTTACTTTGTCTCCTCCAGAGTACCTGCTGTAAATGGGAGTTGTTTTGACGCGTGCCACTGCGGGAGTGCAGTGGTATGAGCCCTCCAAGGAATGCCGAAGCTGGTGCTGTGGCAAGTTTTAAGCTTCGTGGTTGTAAAACAGTTTGATTACAAGAATAACGGGCTAGTGCGGTCACTCCCAGTAGTTCTGAGCTTTGTAGTTTGGATATAACTGTTGAGACGAAACCTATTTCAGACCCGCAGATAATCGAAAGGACAGTCTGTGGAGTCGTTCTGACGTACGTATTGTATAGCTCCAGAATAAATACTGTAGAAAGAGGATTCAGCTTACTCCTGTACAAACAAAATGTAGCATCCTTTTGCCGTTTGCTGACTGTATCTCAGAACACCCAAGATCCTTATAAAATCCTGACACCACCTCTGAAGGTCATTTATAGAGGTCACCTTTTTGCCTCCCACACTCCCTAGAGAAATTCTGGTCTACCCACTCCTTCATGGCCACCCACCTGCACATCAGCTGAGAAATCATACTTTGTTAGGAAAACCTTCTGGTAAGAATGCTATTTTTGTTCTTTGTTCTCTCTCTTTCATTTGAAAGCCATCCTTTGGTTGGTGTCGTTCAAATACTATAGTTCAAAAATAGAGCATTTGCAGCATATAGAAACTAAAGCTAACCATGTATATTTGAGCTGAATTTAAAAAATGAGGTTGGGGAGCTGTCATTGTTTACACACGTGTATTTTGTTCCGATCGGTGTTTCCGCTTTCCGGAACTAATTTAAGATTAGCCTAATTGCAAGAAGATTTTTAAGTGAGCACTTCTATAAATGCATTAACTGCTCTTTGGTTGCTTGAAGCTCATAACGGACCTGTAAACTAACTAGTTAGCAAGATGTGTTAAAAGTCAATGATTATAAATGTTAATTAGCAGTAATTATTAAATCTGTGGCTTTGTATACAATAGAAACATCATCATTACAATAATAATAAATGGTTAGAAGTTGAATGCCTTTGGCTGTGAGAATGAGTATCTTGGCTCTGTGTCTGTATATATGTAACAGTAAAAAGCATTATTCAGTGTCATTATTTTGTGCTGTTGATGTTATCACACGCTTAGTCTAACCCACTTTGTTTTTGCAATAATCTTTAACAGAATTATGAATCCTTCATCGGTTAGCTTTTTCAACAGCTAGGAAGGCTTCATTTATCACTACGGCAGTAACTGTTAGATGCTTCTCAAAACTGGTATTTCTGGATGTAAGCAATTCACCAAATAAGTTTTCCATAACGATTTGATGAATATATTAAAAGAATCATAAATCTTTTAAAACGTCTTTCAGCATTTCCTCGTAAGGAGGTGGCAGCATACCTAAACAAGCAAAAACTAAACAAAAAGCAATCTGATTTTCCACCAAGGCCTTTCTTCCACCCCCTGTGCTTGAACCTGAGGATCCAAGAATGACAAAAAAAGTGAAGCCAACATCTTTTTTTAAATCTTTCTTTTCCTTTTTTTTTTTCTCTCTCTTTTTCTGCCATCATAAAATCAAATGGAAAAAGTTCTCAACCAGCTTCCCCTGGATCAGTGTTGTGGTCCCTGGCTGCAAAGCTCTGCTTTGTCCTCACCAGCAGATTGTATGGCTTTTCTTAAGTTTTCCTTGCGAGTCCGGCTGGGGGTCAGGTCTGCGGCAGCACCTGCCCCCAGGTACTTGTGAGAAGCCTGTGCAGGAGCAGCTGGATCGTGCAGCACTGCACATGCTGCTCCAGAGGCCCAGGAGAATAAACAGAGAAATTTTCATTTAGCATCAGTGAGTTTTGAGGTAACGGCAAATATATATATAGAAGCGGCAGTGCTCCGTTCTGTCTCCCGCCGGACCTTTTAAGTGTACAAGTCTTGCTTCTTCTCAGATTACTGGTATAACTCACACTGAAGCTGGAGGGAATTGGATGCGCTCAAAGAAAACGCTCATAGTAATTAGACTGGGGAATTAGTGTGCTAAATGTTATTACTTATTAGAACAGTCTCACTCTGTATGTCCTAACATGATATTATTATAGTGTTAAAAAAAAATATTAGAACTGACATATTTAGCCTAGGCCTCAAGGATGATTTGTTCCTTTGCTAGCGCTGATACATGTAGAGTACAGAACTGGTTTGTATTATGGAATCATAAGGGAGTTAAACGTTTCCAGGTACGTTGCTTATTAACTCTTTCAGTAAAGAGTTGAAAGAATCCAGATCTCATGAGCAAAATGCAGCAAGCATCTAGTGTGAGAAACTTTCCGGTATGTGTAGCACCACCTCTTGGAAACCCACATGATTTAAAGTCACTGTTACTGATAGACAGGTTTACTTGTATATACATATATATATATTTATCATTGTTGGTTTTGCATCTGTTTTAAGTTAGGTGTTTCATAAGGCTTTTCTGAGTATGGTTATTTACAGTATGCTTTCTCCCTTTCTTTGCCTGCAGGTGTTGCAGGGTGCTCAGTTGATAGCTGTTGCGTCTGCTGAGCCTGCATCAGGGGGTGTTGATGGATCCCCACTCCAAGGGAGTGATATCCAAGTCCAATACGTGCAGCTGGCACCTGTGACAGACCATTCTGCAACTAATCAAGTATGTTTTGGGTTTTTTTACACCATTTCAGCATACCTAAATTGATTGAAATGTCTGTCAGAGGAACTAGATGTCTATCTACAAATACTGCAGTCCTAATGAATTTATGAATCTGCCTCTGAATGATAAAAACATCATCTATAATAAGAAACATCATTTTGTTGAAGGTATAAATGGTCTTTGACTCTTCTTGCTTCTAACTTGTTGCTCAGTACCCCCAGAGAATAGTTATTTTGGTTGTCATTGTTTTTCTGCGTCCTTGAAGGATGAGAACCATGTTGAAAGGACAGGGAGAAAATCTTGCTTGGAATCTATCCAAAAAGTATTTTTCAGACCGAGGTTTCTCTTAAAAATGTTACTCCCTTTCTGGCAGCGGTTTTCCAGTAATTTTGATCAACAGCCTGGGTTTCCCATGTGAATTGCAAAATTAGCAATTGTAAGTGAATGCTTGATCCTCTCAGTTAAGATGGAGGATTTATTTATTTATTTATTTATTTTAATTGGCTTGAATGTTAATGTATCTGAGTGTAGAAGACTCTTAGGTTACTCGTGGAAGCTTAAAAGTAATTCAGTCTGGAGTGAATTCAGACCAGCTGAATGTTGCCTGATGCCAGTGACCAGTCATACGTTTCTCATCAGCTTGAAACCGTGACTGAGGACAACACAAGAATGCTGACTTAGAACAGTTGTCACTGTTTTCTTCTGAAGATGATTCCGTATTTTTGCGCGAACCAGATTATAGAGGGCCTATTTTTTATAGGATGGCTAGCGGTAGTGAAAAAAAAAAAAGTTATTGCTTGCTAGCCAAATGAATTTTTTAATGATAACCTCAGCAGACAATCTCAGAGTACATTTTTGCCTGGTGCATACCCAGTTTTGTACCAAATTCTAATCTGGCTGCAAACATCTGTAGAGTGGGTCTCTTGGGGGAAAAAAAAATAATTGCATAAGAAATCATATGAATCCAAGGCAGAGTTTCTGGGCACAAAACTGAAGTGCCCAGTGCTGCTTCCATGGGAAAGTTAGTCTGCAGCTTGGTTCAATGTGTGAAGCCTGTGCTGGGAGGGAGGCGAGAGCTTTGAACTCTCCTAGTTAGTCCAGGCCTGAGCTATTCCCTCCTGACTCCCTATTTAGATGCTATGAACTGATTTTCATAAAACACATGCTACCTACCAAAAAGGAGTAAAATTCCTGGCATATAACCTGTGGCATGCTGTAAAAATATGTTCTGGTTTTCTGTATGCTAATTCTCCTGTATAGGTGAGCACTTACTTGTCTTTTTTTCCTCTTCCGTAGACTTTTTCTCTACATCAATCTTCTCAAGCCCCCTCATTACTTTATTCATATTCATTTGTAATAGTAATTTGTAATCGGTACTTTATTCATAGTCATAGTCATCTGCTATCTGCTGACAGTAAGAGTGTCAGGAGTACAGGGGTATTGTGCCCTACTTGTTACATGTCCTTAAGTACCAAGTACCTGCTGGTACTGTGCAATTAATAAGGCATCAGATACTCAAAGGTGTTTTTTCCCTGCTGTCCTTGCTCCAGGCCTCAGAATATTTCTCCAGTTTAACTTGCCCTGTTTTGTTCTGCTTCTAGTGCTTTTGTCCTCCTGTCTTGACTCTCAGATGTGACAGGCAGTAGGTAACAGAGTTCAGTTATAAAGATAGGCTAAAAAACGATTGGCAGCCACCAAAGGAGTTCCTTTTTTTTCAGAGACACTTTGCACCATGTAAGGATTTAATATTGTGGTTAACCACAGAGATTTATACAAAGCTGGAGAGAAGCTAAAAAGGAATGTAAAATAAGAAGAGTATGAAAAGGAAAACAGGCAACACTAAAAATAAGTTTGCCATGAATATTTCTTCCATTTACGCAAACTAAAAATTAAGGGTCTATAAATGAAATGGAGAAACCAACTTAATATTCATTACTCTGAGATGTACAGATAACCCGATGGCGTTTTTGGCTAAAATTATGGAATAGTCCTATATCACCTTAGAAAGATCTTGTGCCTGAAGAGAGAAGTCTTAAATGTGTATCTGTGTCAGAGAGGCTATAGCAACCTCTATGTCTGTTCTCGTATAGTTCTTTCCCATAGGACTGAGATGTTCTCATTAATTTTGAGTCTATTTATCAATCAAAGCTTATTAAAGTGGAGTTTGTTATTATCTACCAGGATTGAATCTAGTGCCCTACATAAATTACATATTTAAAACACTGCGAGTGCAAATTTATTTAATGTCTGAAAACAAGGCATCATTTTTCCTATCTTTTATCTTGAAAACAGTCTCCTTAGCTGTTGGAGTCACACATACAAAGCTGAAGGCAGAAGAGAGGTTGTTTGAATTGAATCCCTTCTCTGAGTTCAGTTGAAGCAGACAGTAATATGCGCTTCAGTTTAGTCTTTTCAGTGTATTCATGTACATTTGCAAATTAATTTTAGAAACAAGTATTAATAGTTAGGATTCTAACAATTTCCTCGTGCCCCTAAACCTCATATTTAAGCACCATCTATTAATATACTAATAGTATTTTGCAGACATAAAATGGCAAATGCATTTATGAAGGCAGATTTTGAAAGAAGATTTGGGGTCTAGGTTTACTTAGTTTGTTTTCCTGTCATGATAGTAATATTTACTTACAACAACGTGTACAATTTAGAAATACAAAATATGATGATGACAAAGAATATTTGGATTTATCCTGTACTCAAACTTCATGTGCTAGTGTTAAATTTGGTTAGCCTTGGAAAAAACATACTTGCAAACCTAAAGTACACTTCTAACCCCTTTGGGCAGTCTTGTGCTTCTGGTCTGAATGTCAGATGAAAATTTTTCTCCAGTGAGAGGGGCAGAAAAAAAGCCTTTGGTCACTTTAAGATTCAGCTGCTACTAAATTTAGCAATCTGTTAGAATTATTCTTCTGTATTTGCAGTAAATGTATATGTAAAAAATACACCAAACTGCATATAAAGTTGAATAGGAATAGATACCGTAGGTCTTTCCAGTTACTGGCAACAAAACAGAGAAATGAATAGAAATAATTGCACAGCAAAACCTTAATTTAGGAACAGAGATTTATGATTTTGAACCTTCCAGTATTTGTATTTGAGTAAGTAAGTTGTTGCGACTCTACAATAAAACCTTAAGGGCAGGAAAGTTAGTTAGATTTCCATCCTTGTTTCTTTGCGGTTTATCAAGCGTCAATACTAGACGGAGAGCAAAAGCGGGGCTTCAAGTAAGACTGTATTTCATAAAAGAAATGTTGCTACAGAAATACTTTGTATCCAGGGCTTCGTGTTAAGCAACAATTTGATGAATTTATGGATAAAAAAAAATCCATCAAGGGTCGATCTCTGTAATCTGTGGGAGAAGATAGAAAAATACCATTAAATGCTTGCCCTTTTCTTATGATCTATGTACGCTTGTGATGTTGGCCACTGTCAGGGGAGGGGTTATTGAGCATGATGGACTTGATCTAAGCAAATGCAGCTGCTCCTAAGTGCTGTTCCACACATGATTCTAAAGGTGGAGTTTGATAATCTCTTTTCCTTACTCCAACCAACATCTTTGTTTAAAAAAAGAGAAAATCCAATTTTCTGCAGGATTATCCTTTCATAGCGTCATCAGACTACTGATACCTGATAATTTCATCTTTAGTGAGACTTCCTTTTAAAGTCTAGGTCTTAGACTTAAGACTAAGTCAAGTCTTAGTCTAAAGCCTAAGCTCGCACACTTTCATGGAGAACTGCTTTTGCTTGGCGAGTGATTAGAATGGGGCCTCCGTGAAGACTTTTCTATGAGAAAAATGAGCGATGCCCCAGAAGTCACACATTCTTATTTTACCCAGAGCAGAGGAGGACTGTAGTGGGTGAGCTCAGCAGGTGGTTTAATCAGCATCCTGCACCAGAGGGAAACAGTACAAAAACAGGGCGAATGGATAATTTTGCCTTCCCTCCCTACAACAGTTCTGTCCCGTAGGGACTTGCTGCTGTGTTTGTAGATGATGGCCCTTGATGGACTTTTCCTCCATAATGCTGTTCAGCTCCTTCGTGCTACCCTTGTGAGCAGTCGGTGTCTCTGGCCTGCTGCCACGAGGCATCCCGCAGCTTAGGAGCATGGCATACAAGAACCAGCTTCTTTTTTGTTTCGTTTTAGAGCTAGTCCTTTTCTAGGAAGAGAGACTGAATAGTTTTCAGTTTCCCTCTCTGTGCTACTCCTGATTTTACAGATCCCGTGATCTCTCTTCGGCCTTCTCTTTTCCAGCCTGAAGGTATTAGGCTACTTAGTTGATCTTCCTCTGGAAGCTGTTCTCTGCCTTTGGTCATTTCGGTTGCCTTTGTGAATGTATTTCAGCTCTGTCGTAGGCCTGACCTCCAAGACAATTTTGCACTGGTGTATACAGGAATTTAGAGTGGTCAGTTTGTTCACATCCCCTTGGTTACATCAGTGAGAAGCACTTTTGCATTGCTCTACTGATTTCATTTTTCCTTTCGTAGGGCACTGATACCCTTCAATCAGCAATCCAACCAGAAATGCAAATAGAGCATGGAGCAATCCAAATTCAGTAAAACAAGAATTGTGGAAAGCTGCATAAACCGAGATATCAGTGAACCACAGTTGGAAGTTAAGTGCTGTAGCCTTCACACAACAACAGGAGAATGGAAACACCTATTGGACTAATGGTCACACCATACTCTTCTCCTGTAAATATCAGAGTTCTGATGATGTATTTGCTGTTACGCTCATATTCCTCGTCAGACCCACTACACCACCAGAACTGCATCTGTATACATCAGAACCCAACCTTCAAAAATACATGGCTAGCCCTTAGCTATATTTAAAGAGGAAGAAATCCTTTCTGAAGGAGGCAAAGAAATCTAATTAATCAAAACAGTAAGACTAAATTAATGTTTCATCCTGTCATTTCTTCTGTGAAATACACCATTTGAATGTCTGCAGATATCTTATGAAGTGTATTGCTGCTTGCAATACTTGCTTTACCACAAAGAGAAAATCAAGAGCTCAAATATTTTTCACTGTTTAAACAGCTTTTTTATTTGCTATGGTATTTATAACAAAAATGGAAAATATTAAAAAAAATCCCATAACTGCAGGTATTAGCCTTTTGCTGGTGTTTTCTGTTCAGTGTAATGAAAAATGTATTTGCAAAAGACTAACAATTTTGTTTGTACTGTTGCTTAAATACTTTTCTAGGGGAAAATGCTTTTAAATGCTGTAATTATGCATTTCTAATGAAAAAAAATAAATGTGTATTTATGAATAGTGCAGCTCTAAGTTGCTCTCTGACTTAGGAATGAATACAGTTTGCCTGGCCTGTGGTGTAACTCTGTAGTTCTGAAGTATTTGAAGACAGTTACTATCTGGCAAGCTCTGCTGTTAAACTGAGATGCAAGATTTAGTCTATAAGGAAGATACGAATCTTAGATCATATTATCAACTAAATTTCATCTGTGATGAAATTCCAGTATGGTGAAAACATGGAACTCATGAGATAGACCCTTCTAAGCTTTTGAATTTGCAAATTCAATTTTATACAATGAATTTATGAAGTAATTTATAAAAAATTTGAAGGATTCTTATGAGCTCTCTCCCTTCTAGAACATCCTACCTCCAGCCATCTGTGGCAATGCCTCAGTTTGGGATTCAGACATAAAAAGCTGGGCTGCAAAACCTGTAATACCTGTCTAGCTGTCCAACCTGCAGCAGCAAGGTGAAATCCTCTCTCCACTGCAATTTAAGAGAAACAGTTGATTTAAACAAAGCTGTCTTTTTGTGTTTACTAAGCTTGAGTGGAAAGGATACATGTTTGCTGTAGACTGGTTATCTTAATGTTGCATGTTGTAAAAAAGCATGGAGTTTATTGGGGTAGGAGTTGTTTTGCATTTGATTTTCAACTGAGTAAGTGAGGTTAGTGTTAATATATGATTCATTATGCATTTAATGTATTAATGAATGGGACATAGCCACAAATCCTGTGTATTTATTTAGGATAACATCCTTTCTGAAAGGGAGAGCTAAACACACACAATTTCTTGAAGTGTCCCTGGTAAGTATTATGCTTAACCTAAAGAAAAGTATGAATTTACATTATTTGTTGATGCGTAAGTGTGATGCAAACTGAGCCACAACTTGTTAAATGTGATGTTTGCAACAGGCTAAGAATTTGGCTACTCTTCCATTTCTTTTTTTAATAGTATTTCCCAAATTGGATGAAGTTTAAGCAGCTTGGCATCCAAATGGAAGCCTAAAAATAAAGCAAGTCCTGTATATTTTAGCATGGTTGTTTAATAATAAACAATAGTAATGATGAATGCTTGGAAATGAGAGTGAGGAAGCTGGGAGGGCAAAGTTGCATGCTACTACATGCCACTCTCTTGCTACACTGATACTGGCCACAACACCTTTCCTGTCTTTGTCCGAAAGTTTTACTCCTGCCCACCTTTGCTTCCAAGGCCTGAGCATCTGCTTTCAAGTGGAACACACTTGCAGTTAAATTGTAGGGATATCTGTCTCTTTGTGTGATAGTGCAACTATGAATTCTGTTCTCTTTGCATTTTTCAGCTCAAGTAGATGACGACGCATATGAGAAAACTTGATTTCAAGAGAGGTTTCCTTTAGCCATTAGGCTGCTGCATGCTCAAGTCTCTTCTGCCAAAAATGACTGTAATCATGTACCATGCAGTGAAATAGCATTCACTAGTTTTCAAGAAAATGAAATCTACTTCACTTGTGTGGAATGGAGAGAGTACAAATCAATTGAAATAAATAGGTAAGGAGTGCTCCTTATTAAGGCCCTCCTGTGTATTCAGATGCTAAGGCTATGTGTTCCTCCAGGTGTAAGGGTTTTTTTTTTTTTCTTTTCTTTTCTTTCTGTAGATTCTATGTCTTTGGAGGATTTATGTCCTTGTCCAGGGAGGAAATAACTTCTCTTTAAGAATGTTTTATGTGCTTTCTAGACACCACAGGCCCTGTTATGTACAAATAAGTTATTCCTGACAAGACTAACTCATGAATTCCCTTCTAACTAATGAATTTCCTTCCAGGAAATGCTTGTAACTGTGAAGAGTCTGTGAGATTCTGTGCAAGTATGAAGAGTATGTTCATATAGAGATTATCGTAACAGTAACATATCAATGTAAGAATATTCTAAGGCAACAAAAGGAATGAAAATCTTGCAGGGGCACTGAGGGCTTTGCCTGGCTCTCTATGCAGGTGGGTTAGTATTGATTCACGTAGATTTGTCCATGCTTACTGTTCAACTGTTTAAGCAAGTCAGCTGGAATTGAATTCTCAATATATATCCTTTTATTTACAACCTCTGCCTTTTTAATAACAATAAGGCTTTTTTACCCTCAGTAAACCCTATAACATCCTACTTCTATGCTGCTTTTGTATAAGAAACAGAAATTGAGAACACATGTCCAAGAGTCTTCAGGGGGACATTTCTTGTAAGGTTCGACTAGGATCAATTGCCCAATTTGTTTCTAAATCATCTTGTGAGCTGCAGAATACTAATGCTTTCTTAATTTTTATTTTGTTTTGTGTAATAGTGTTTGTAGAAGCAGGCTTTGAGGTGAAGAGCCTTTTGAGAGCTGCTACTCAAGCTAATACTTCATTTATCTTGATGATGTTCTAAAATTCCTAGCATGTAGTTACTGCTGCACATGCAGTACAGTACCACTATAATGACCTTTTCATCTTAAAGCCCATCTGAAAGAGGGAGCATCCATCTATTGAATTCTTAAGGGCTTCTATGGTCCTGATCTAAAAACTAAGCACAAACTTTAGAAGTCAAGTTTGCAAAGCATTCCTGTGACAAATGTCCTTCCAGATCAGACCCTCTGTGTCTTCAAACTACTATTAAACACTCCAGTCTGTCTTTTTGAAATCAGGGCTGCATGACCTGAATCAGATACTGTAGGTTATTGTTCCAGCTGATGACTGTAGAGCTTTTATTTCCTTTGTGTAAGAAAATATGAGGTTGTGACTTGTGTTAACCTAGTGCAAGAGAAATGAGCAAGTAGTGGATAAGCACTCAATGATTTCTCTTTTCATGTCTCTTCATGCTACAGCAACAAACTATGATAAGTTTCTTACCAGCAGGAGGAAAGAAAGGCAGGAGACTTGCAGCATATTCATAAAAAAAAAGAAAACAAAAAAACAACCAAAAAATACCCCAGCATAGTAGCAGCTGCTGGAGGATAACTGTTGAACTAGTGAGTGGATGTCAGCTAGGTCAGATAAGCAGTATGAGAAAGCGACAGAGCTAAGGGAAGGGAGGCTTTCTGGAATAAAGTGGACATGCATTTCACATATGCATACAGTTGTCTCCTGCATTCAGAAAATTTGCATCATCTTTGGCAATGTGGAGAAAGCACAGCATTAAGTTCTTCATCAGACTAATGTTTACAAATGGTTGTACTTAGTGTTATGTGGGTTTGAGACTAGGACATGGTACAGAAGACTCATCAGTCAGTACAGGACTTCCAGCAGACACCCTGACGTCCTGATCGGAGTGATCTGATCAGCTGACCATTGCCAATGTCTGACCGTATTATGGTGGCATCTACATCAAAGCAGTACAACCAAAACCAACCTGCAGTGAGGTCAATTCATTGTTTGGAGAGACAACAAACATCTCATACAACAAACTGGAAAATGCAAAAAGAAAAAACTTTGGCAAGAAAGATCTTCATGCACGCATTATAATCTTGCCAGACAGTGTATTTTACCAACATGTTACTTTGAGATTTGAACTGGAAATAGGCGGCAATGAGGTCATCCAAATAAGGTAAGGCATAAGCTTCTTTCAACAGAAATAATACACCTTCAAGGAAGCAGAATTAGCAAGATAAGATGTGCACCAGCAGCAGCAGACCAGCTTATGTATTGCGAGTCCTAATGAACTATGCAGTGAAAAGTCCTTCTTGTGCAAAGGTGTACACAGTCAGCTGCACACCACTAAGCTTCCCCTGCCTTCATTGCAAAGCAACAGTGTAAGAGGCCAACTTTGTCCCTCATGAAACCAGTAAGAGACCTTTGCTGTGGGGCAGGGACTCTCATCCCATACAGTGCAGTGCCTCACTGTGTCAGAACACTTAGATGGGATCTACTTCTGCGCCTTTTAACATGTTTCTTAGAGGGTAAGTAACCAGTATTCGCAAAGAAATGGACCACGTTTTTTCTGCTTCACAATCCAGCCATTAGATAGTCAATTTTGAAAATTTGTACTTAAAAGCTAACTTTTTATAAAACTGGAAAGCCATTTTGACCTTATTGACATCTAAAATGAGCAAGCTACAATCCTTCCTACACCATCTGGGAGCTCAGGAAAAGTATTTTCCTCAACTGAATGCTCGTCACTTCATTACCAAGCACGCATGGTAATTTAGAGATCAAATAAAGTTAAATCCCCAGTGTAAGATTCCACTGGTATGTTTGGATCTGAGATGTATGCCTGGGTCTCTGCAACTTCTGGTCAAACATATGGAGCCCAGGTGGGCACGTGGTTTTGAGTGAGGTCTGCACTTGAGAAGCTGGAGAGAAGGTGCATGTAGCCATGTTGAAGTTCATGTAATCTCCTGCAAATGTTGTTCCACTTGCTTATCTCAGAAGAATTGTTGGCAGGATAAAACAACATAAAAAGCTTTTTAAGGGCTGTGGTGGGAATTGAAAATCCTAGGGCAGAAATGAAATTTATCTTCATCTCCAGGGGCTGCAGTCCCTAAATGCTACTTGAGACCCAAAAGCCCATTATTCCCATTGAAAGCAATGGAAAAGGAGAGCTCTATGTACTTAAAAATACCAGTCTGCCAAAATGTTATGATTTGATGGCTTGTACAACTGGCAATTGGTCTTAAAAAAAAAAAAAAAAAAAAAAAAAGTGAAGGATATGGGTTGTTTCCTTTTTGTTTTTTCTTTTTTGTGCTTTTGATCCTCGTAAGTTTTACATCTTTTGTCTTGCAAAACAACACTATAAAAATCGCCACCCTTCTGTGACACAAATAAGTGGAATGTCTTCATCAGGCATAGTTTTAGGCATTTCAATATTGATAGTTTACCTAAAAAGTGAGGAAAACTGGCAAAAATGCTGCTTGAATTCTTACTTGTCTCCATCACAGAGAGCCTGGCATGCGTGTAAGTATGCTCTTGTGGCTGTGTACTTTATTATTAGTTTCACAGAATTTCTAGGGAGTTTCAAGTTAGAAAATGAAGAAACTAATATCTATTTTTTTTTCTGTTGAATCTCACTTTGCACAAACCTCTTTTGACAATCAGTACTCCTTCTCAATTCCTAACTATGGCTCCAGATTTTCAGGACTTACATAACTATAACTGACCAAAACCTCTTTCCTGTTATCAGAAATAAGAATGTTCCTACCCTCCAGTGAGATCCCAAACCACTTTTATGAGCTCTGCTGATTTGGATGAATAGTTGACAGTCAAACTTCATTTCCTGGAATGAACTTGAGAATAAGAAAGTAATTCAATTAGAGCAGGGTTTGGGATAAACTTGCTTTTTTTAATTTGCTGGTACAAACTGATGTAGCTAATTTCTCTGCTAAACAAAGTTTGACATATTTAGAGGTTGTTTTATACCCTACAAAAGTACAAATACTTAACCCTGCAGCAAGTGCAGGCAAGAGTTGATGGAAATGTGAGGAATTTTACAGTGCACTAAAATTAGAGAGAACGGAAGGGATGGAACGCAATTGCCCACACATAGTTTGGCCGGGGCAAGGGGTTAACACCCTTGTTCTTTCAAAAGGTGCCATGGGATTTGTAATAAAGTCTTATTCTTCAGCATGATAAATTGGGTGGGAGTAGATGAAAACCTACTTTTTTCCTCATCTACAACTTTACGTGGAAGTGTAATTCAAGAACAAATGTCTCCTTTGTTTTAGTTTTTTTTTGCCTTTTTATTAACTAAAGGGACTTCTAATTTTGAAACTTTCTCATATTTATTTCCTATTAAAAATTTACATTTGGCAAAGGAAAAATTACCTTCCAATGTTTAATAAAATTTTATATTTTGGTCATAAAATTATATTTTAGAATTTTGTTCATCATTCTAGATAATTAGTCATTAGACTGGGAAAAACTCTATGCTTTTTCCAGTCTCTCAGGTAAATCTGCTTGTGAGTGTTTGAGTAGACTGTCCAGTCTCATGTCTGCCCAACAGCCTGGCTTCAATGTGAGTAAATGTACATTATATATCTTTCAGTAAATATTTTATTTCATATTTTTCATTCCATTTAAAGAAAACTTAATCTGGTTGTGAAAACAGATCAACTAAAGCCTGAAAAGCAGAATTTAGCCTGACATTTTCCCATCCTGCACTGTGAGGCAAGCTGTAAGGACAGACTGTTCACTGTCCTTTTGTGTGCCACAGTCTGAATATTTATGGTATTTAATTTGGAAATAATAAAATAAAATCTTTATTTTCCGTACTGATTCCCTGCTTTTCTTAAGGAATCTTACGGATTTCTGTTTTCAAGATGTGCTGGGGCTTGCTTGCCAAGCTGTTGAGTGCATCACCTCAGCATCTGAGAACTGAAGCCAGTAAATTAAAATCAAAGGGGTTTTACTGCTCTCTGATTACCACAGGGAAGAATAAATCTTGTGTGTGTAGTGTGTGTGTGTGTGTGTATATACATACATACATATATATATGTATGTATGTATAAAATAATTGCATTTTTATTTGATGAACAATATATAAAATTTAACATTGGCTTTCTGGGGAAAGCAGAGAAAACTTGGGAGCTGGCCAGCACCTTTTTGACTAGTTGAAAAGTGCGTTTCAGCTTGCTTGATGTATGTACGTGTGGATATCTTGCTGCTCGAGGCTGCATGAGAGTAGTTCCCCTCTTACTACTTCGAATTCAAATTCTAGCCAAAAGTCACCTCTTCCCCTATTTTGCCTCTTTTCAATATATTTTCCCTCTTCCATTTCCACAGCATGTACTTTTAATCCTATGGGAAACGTAGATCGGTTTTGTTGCATTGATCTTAGGAGAGAAATTTGGCCAGTCACCTTTAATTAAAAAATAACAAATTATAACCCCCTAGGCTGCTGGGTGCTGAGTTGCGTTTAACAGAAGAACATGGCTGTAGACATTACCTTGTGCATAGAGAAGTAGCTTGCTTACTTGGCTTATTTAACAGTTATGACTTCCAACTATAGCAATTCTTGTATGCCTGCTATTTATTGTCAACATTTACAATGTAATAACCGGCTTTTAGATTTTCCCCTGCTGTTCCCACATGGGATTAAAATTAAACCTTCCTTTCCAAGCACCCACGTTAAAACACAAGTAGGTGGTAAAGTGAGAGTGTAACTTTTACCCAGAGAATTCTGCCAACTTCTAGTTAGACAGTACCTAAAACTTGTCATTTAATGCTTTTCCTCCCCAAAATGCTTGCTTCCTTCTCCCCAGTGCCCTAAGCCTCCCAGAGTGACCCTTGCCTAATAATCAGTGGTGTGATTTAGTCAGAGACACGAAGGATGTGCTCTTTCGACAGCAGTACGGCTAGCACGGCTCCTCTTCCGTCTCTGCACTTCTGCGTTGCTGCGCTCTGGCTGGGGCCGTCTGCCTTGCATAAGCGCTGTTATTTAACAGCTATTTTATTACTCAGTCCTACTTCAACTCTCTTAATCCCCCTGCTCTAATGGACTCCCTGTTCTCTTCAACAGAACCAGAAGAAAAACAAAAAGCCCCAAATGTTCTTAAAAGAGGAGGTGGGAGGAATCCAGGAATAGCTGAGAAACAAATTGTTTGTTCATTTGCTTTAAATCCCCTCCTCCGTTTTCATTCATTCAGGTTTCCTTTCTGCAGCTAAACGTGCTGAGTCTGTTCGTTTTGAGAAGAGGTTGTTCGTTTTGAGAAGTTCTCCATTTTTTGAAATGCAATATTGACAGAAAGGTCCTACTTTTATTCAAGGAAGAGCAGCTGTGGAGGTAGGCAGGGACAGGGCGGAGGGCAGAGGAAGGGCTGCAGGGCTTTTTTGTTTTTACATTTTTGTAGTTTTTATAAGCCTTGTCATGTTTATATCGTGCTCTGCTGCTAAATAGTTTGTAAGTGTCTGGGGGAGATTATGTCTGTTCTGGGTTCTGCCCGAAGTCCTGCTGAGTTCTGTTAAAATGACCATTACAATGAAACGTGGAGCTTCTCTAGCACTTTCTGTCTCAGCGTTGCAGAGAGAGCCAGCAAAAAAATCTCCAGGCTTTCCACCTCCGTCATGTTGCTCACATTACTTTCTGACTTTCTCACACATTTTCATAGAGATATTCTTCTGTGGCAAAAAAGCAGACTGCTCCATTTTTAATATTTGTGAAAATCATTTTTTTTCTTTTTATGTTTTTATAAAAACTGGAAAATTTGCAAGGTATTAATCTTTTCTGTCAGAAAATCATTTTTTGTAAAAATATTTACCCATATAAAATTTCGACAACTGTGAGTGTCTTTGCACAGATTGACACACTTTCCTATGCTAATTCCTTTCTTTCAGCAAATGTGACTCGCTTTGGACTGATAAAACTTCATAAATAGTAAGTGTTTGAGTATTTTAAGGAGGAATCTGTGTGCCTTGTGATTTTACTTTTATTTTATATTAACCTGGGTAATTTCACTGATCTAATTTACAGCATGACCTTTCAAGAGTTGCTGTACACAAAGGGTAATGGATTGCAGGAGCAGAGATGGGAACAAGTGGAGGAATATGGGGGTTTATAAGCCAAAGAAACTGTTTATCTAACTGCACCCTGCAAATTCTTTGTACTTTATAGGAATGTACCTGACAGAAGTGTGTGTTTGGATTTAAACTCCCTCAGGGCTGTAGGCTTTTGGCTCTGAGCCCCTCTCAATCTTTGCTACTTTGATCAATGCACAAACTTGGGGTAAATAGAAAGTGAGATTGAAAAGCACATTGATTAGAGCGTTCCTTTAAATTCCTCTTGGGAAGGAAACACTGGCTAATAAAGAGCTCTTTAATTTGGGCAGGGAGGGAATTGCAAGAACCACAAGCTAGTCAAATTCAAGTGGGAAATTAGATGCATATGTTTGATGATAAGAGTGAAAAAAAAGATTAATGACTGGAAAAAATTGCCAAGAGAGGTGGATTCTCCATCCTTAGTTATCTTCTGATCATGACTGCGTGCAACTGAGAAAACAGGCTATAACCAAACAGAGCCACAGGCTACAGTGGCATGCAGAGGTGAAGGTGATGGGAGTATTAACAGATCTGCAGCAGCATAATGCTCTGTGATAGCAGCACAAGGGATGTCACTGCTTCCTATAGTCTGCAGTTTGAGCAGTCTTAACACAAATATGTTGACATGGTAAGGACCATACTGTTCACTGAATCCTTTCCCTGGAGTCCAAAACCTCCTGGGAACATTACCTCTGTTCGCTCCCTACACAGCACATGCCATAAAACACTGCCCAGTAATGTATGAAATATCCCTGATTCAAAAACCATAAAATTAAAATGTACAAATAAAAGGTGTAAAAGATCAAGAGATTTGCCAATGTCCTGGTTTCCTGCAGTCCTGCAGTAGCAGGACCTTGTAGTGAGAAGACATTCAGGCACTCTTAGGAACTGGATTATCCCATGCACTCAGGAAAAACTGGGGCTGTATCTGTTCTTGAAACAGTTTCCTTTCAGACTCTAAATCTGATGATTAGTTTAAAATTAAACTCAAGAGTAAGATATACAAGGTGTACACCGGACAGTTTCTTTATGTAGGACCTTCCAAGCACTAGCACAGGTTCTGCAACCCTCAGCCTTTCCTTGTGGCCCATCATGCTGCATCACAAAGCTCATGTGAGTGGGGAAGTAATGTCCTGTGACAACAGAAGCTCCTATTGACCCTTTCAGGTAACCATCAGAAAGCCTGAACCTTGAGACTCATGCAGCTCAGAAGTGACACAGCAAGTGGTCAACAAATGGTGAGCAGTTTCCTCTTCTGTCCTTGTCCAGTGCCAAGTAACTTGAGCAGACCAAACCCTCATAATGAAAGCATTAACCCCTGCTGCTGTCATGCCATGTAGACCTTAACTGATGAAAGTATCTAATTCTAGCTTGAAACATTTTTCGTGGCCTTCACTAGCCTGCTTGAAGGCTCATTCTTCTGTTCCTCCATGAGAAATGTTCTCATGTAGGTCTTGTGTGACTGTTTCTCTAGTTTTGGGGACTTTTCCCTGTCCCATTCTCTAGTTTCAGCTGTAATGAAAATCTTGTCTTCTGTGTCTTGAGTACTTTTCCTACTTTCAGATTGTGGCTATGTGAAAATGAGAGTGGCACAAGGGCTGCCAGAAACACAAAATCCATCACTAGTCCAATACTTTTGTTCTGGATGCTAAAAATCTCTCAAAAAAAATACTAAAAGTAAATTCCTAAGTAAAGTTTGTCAATGTACTTAAAGTATAGGCCAGATGAACTTTGTCTTTCACACAAACAGCTTGCTGCATTGACTTGGACAGAGAAAAAATACAAGCAACAGCTCTCTAATACATGCAATACAATTTCTGTCTGCGCATATGTGCTAGCATAGCACTTTGTTGTTGGGTGTGGAATGGTTTGTGTGCTGAGTGGTCCTCTGGTGAGTAAATAGTAATTGTGATGCTACTGCTCATTTCCAAATTGAAGGTCCTTGTTTTGGAAAGGTTAATCATAGATTTAACCACCCCTTGCCTCCAAAAACATAGTAAAAGATGGCATCTCAAACCACTGAAGGTTCCGTTACAAAATGTGGTGAATGTGCATCCTTCCTAGCAAGGGAGAAGTGTAGGCTGTGGGTAGCTGAGCAAACACATGGAGCAAAGAACTGCACTGACTGGGAATAGACTAGCTAATTGAAAAGGCCTTGATTTGCCTCAGGTTTTTTGATGCTGGGAAATACCTTTGACACTAACCCAGACAATTCCCTAGGAAAAAAGGTGCAGATTCCAGCTAAAATGATGTTGCTTGCTGCCTCTTTTGTATCGCTATTCCAAATAGGAGTTCTGGCTGAATATTGTACTCCATGGCTGTAATTGGATTTGAACTTCTAAAATGAGACAGTAAATTGCCCCTACCATTTGGACTAGGAGGTGTGCATAAGGCACCTAGCCAGCCAGCCAAGCACGGACTGTCATTCAGCAGACTGAAGTTGAGCTTTTATTTCTTTGAGGTTTATGGCTCGGAAGCTTCATCTTTTGAGAATTTCTGAACCACTTGCAGGACAGTCTGAACAGAGGGGCTGGGCTTGGTCTTTAGCATACTCAGGTTAATCATTTTTCTACCTATTCAGGTGGTTTTCTATGCTACCACAATCACTTTCAACCCTTCAGGAGCCTCAGCAGGCAGAGCTGAAATCTCCTCACAAAACAGTTTGGCAGAGGAGTTTGTCCTGCTGCTCAAAGATGTTTCTTCACCTTGGTTATTTGAAATCCCTTTGCTTAGAAGCAGTGCTGAAAACATGGATACCTACATGGAAATACCAAATATAGACAGTGATTCATGCTGATGACTAACACCATCAGCTGTTACTTGCTTAGATGTTATGAGGAAGGATGGGAAGGCAATGTTATGTTGCATAGTAAGTTAGTATTTATTCAATCCAGGGTGGTCAGTCTTCCTTATCTTAGTAGTTGCATACCAGGGTTTTCATGTGTCTAGAAGACACAGGGCATATATCACCTGAAATAGCTATGGTGAAATTCCAGAGTAGTTCATAGCCTGGAGGTGACAGTAGATCCTGCTACTTCGGTACAGCCCAAAGTGACCGAATAAGCTGGCTCCAGCAATGTCTGCTGGCTTCCTTTCCGTGGCAGCTAGGTGTAGGTTACCGAGCAGCCCATGTATCACCATGGGCAGGGTATAGCTTTTTAGTTTCCATTCTCACTCTGTTCATATCCTTTACTTTGTCCAGAGAAATACACAATGGCAATGGAGTCTGTGATGTGTCAGAGGTGCTATTTCTGGTGAGTAAACAGAAGCTATAGCATGTACACTTTTTGCTGTAATGACTTTGCTCACCTAGGCACGCTGCGTTTGCTCAAAACCTTTCAAAGCCACCTAAGCTCTGTTGCAGGGTGCTGCTTCTACTCCTTCTGTTGTATCTGTACAATCCTGAATAAGCTGTGGAGAACAGACAGTGGCAGGCTTGCCCGTTGTGGGAGACCGTGGGACTGTCTCACAGGGAGCCTTTGGCTCGGTATTCGGGTGATAGTGGCAGCTGTTTCATCCCCCATAAGCATCCTTGGAGGGAGGAGTACACTCCCTCTCATCTGCTTCACAGTTCCCAATGTGCGGAGGTTGCACTGGGCTAGGAGTGAATTTTCCTGGGATACAACCAGGGCAACAGCAACGTGATAGGTTCTTGTACACAGATGCTTGCTCGTAGCTGACAGCGAAAGTCTTACTCGTGAACAGTGCTGCTATCCGTAGGTGGTCTGGGAACCGAGGGAGGAGAGCGTGATAAAGATCACAAGAAAAAGAATTCAAGACAAGCAATTAAAAAAAAAATCTTCAAATCCCTAATCCTTTGGGATCAGTTTCTAAAGGTCCATAGTTAAAAAGACGGTAATTAGAAAGAGCTTTCTTGTAGCACAGAGTTAATAAGCAGGGAGCATCCAAGAAAACGCCTTTTTTCCCTTTTAAAATGCAGCCTTCCCATTTCCTCTGTCTCTGCAGTCTTTCTACCTAACAGTTTTTGAGGATGTTTACCAGACACTTCCAGCAGAAGGAGGGTTAAGTGCATGAGAAGGGGGTGGAGAGGGAATCCCAGCTTGGAACTTGAGACCTTCCAGCTGAGAAAGAAAGATTCAGAGATGCAGACGTAATCATACAGCACTGCAATCAACTCCTGTGTCAAAAGAAGTCAGGAAAAGCACATAAATAACTCCACAGCCACATTTAATGTAGTGCAGGACATATATCAATAATGCCACCACTTCCTTCAGGGTGAGTATAGAAAAGCTTCCTGTCTAAACGCTTGCAAATCGTTTAAATACTTTGAAATGGCTTGGTGTAAACTTCAGAAATCGAGGTAGCTTTAAATTCAAATTATTCGGTACCATATCAAATAGGTACTCTTTAACTTAACGCAACTTTCAAGTTTCCTTGCAAATAGTCTCAAGAAATAAACTGTGGTTGTCTGAAGAAAGACAAAGCAAAATCTATATTATTTCCTGCTGTAAATTCAAACTCCAAATGAAGTGCCAAGAACTGAGAAGCACACTCATTTAGCAGGAATGCATATGTGTCTGTGTTCTTTAATATACAAATTAGGACATTTATATTTTAATGGATTAACTCCTTCCAGCTAATTGTTTGGGTTGCTTGAGTTTTTTGCCTGCTGCAGTGTAATGAGCTGAACATTTTCAGGTAATCCATGTGTTTAGGGTGGGCTTTCCTGGAGCTGTCACTTTAAGGCTTTGAAGTCTCCTCAGTAAATCTCGTGTAGCAGTACATTTTATTTTGCTGCCTGCGTAATGTACAACAGCTTCTGTAAAGATTGAGGATTTTTTGTGGTCAGTCAAGGATCCGAAGTCTTTTCATTGATACAGACAGACTAAAGCAGATGGAAGAGGAAAGAGATGATGCTGTCTTGATTCCCACTAGAGTATTTTCTTCCCCATTAGGTAGATGGTGGTGCTACAGATGGTATGTGATTTATTGCATTACTACTATGATTATTACCAGTCTTTATGGAATGGTGCTTGGTTAATGCACTTGAGTTCAAAACAGTTTCATGCTGGGCTTTGTGTGTATGTGTTTGTAAAATGCCTGTTTTCCATTACAATACTGGGAGATAAACTAAGATGACAGTCACATTTTCCTAACATAAATTTCTCCCTCTCTCACTCCTCTTTGGAAACCATAAATTTCAGCAGCATGTCTCTGCACTCCAGACATCAAAAAGCCACATTGAAGCAGGCGGATTTACAAGCTCACTGTTTTCCTTGGTCAAGTCCTTGCGTAAGAAAAGATAGACATCCAAATGATAACACAAAACTGGGAAGGGAAGAGTAGTTGAAAGAGGAAGCTGTACAATGTGGGAGGGGGAAAGTAAGTCTTCTGGGAGAACTTGTCTCAGCTGATACAACTCAGGTGGTGGATACAGATTTGCCTTGCATTTCTGGCCAACAGGCCTCTTTTTGTTTTCCTGTTCCTGTGCTAAGTGTTCTCAGCCATAAGGATTCAACCATTTCTTCCCATCCTCACAACTAAAACTCTTGGCCAAGTTGTTATCTGATCCTGTCTTTATTAACACAACATCCTTTTCTCTGGCCTTGATCAACACTGACTCTCACCCAGACTGTATCCGTTTAGAAAGCTCCCTCTCATTTGGCCTTTCCTTTCCTATCACATTGAATCCTGCACTTTTGTGGCCCTTCTTGGCCTGTCCTCATCTTATTCTTTGCTTCTCATTTAAGATTGATTGCTTCCCCTGTGTTCCCCCTGTGCTTGAGCGGAACAATGTTTCATGTGCAAATGACGTTTACTTCTTGCCCTTTAATCATTTCCTATAGTGCTTCTGTTAATGTGCTTACTGTGAAAAACTTGACTATTTAAGTTGCTGGCATGCTAAGGCCAATTCCTATTAGCTGTCCAAAGGTAATGGCTTACCCTAGATTCCCTGACTTTATCAGACTTCTGTCTCATGTTCTCAAGCACAGACTTTCTGAGGCTTGGGCTATCTTTTCTTCCTTGTGGAACAAGTAGCATAACTGAATCTTGTTCCACATTTGTAGTCACTGGTGATGCTAGTGATCCTAACAATAATTCACGCAACAGTTTCACTTGTCACCAGTTCATTAGCCTTGGTCATAATACATAAGCAGTATTATTCATCCTTTTATTTTACATTCAGCATAATTAGCTTGGAGCTGGCACACGTTAATGAAACCCAGACTCAAGGTTGCAGTTTAAAAACCTTTTTCTGGCTTTTAGACTGAGTTCTAAAATTTCTCCATGCCATCCAGAAGAGATCAAACTCACTGTTTAAGTAAAACTTTCTTGACTACAGCTTCAGTTTCCTGAATCCTAATTAAAAACAAAAATAAAAAAGCCAGCAACTTTGGGAGGCTGTGCGGCCCCAGACCACAGACTCAAAATCGTAACTTTCTCCCTGGACGGCAGTGTCCCTGCAGCTTTCATGGCATGGGTTTGACGTGGAGTAAAGGCAACTTTGCATATCCCCACTCTCCCTGTGTCTTGGAATTTCTGGACACCTGATAGCCTGATCAAAGTAGACTTTCAGACCAGACTGCCTCATACCTGGAAGTCCCAGGGTATGGAGAGCCACATGTGTGTGTGGAGCGTGTGCTGTGAGACACATGGTCCTGCCAAAAGGCTAGAGTGAGTGCAGCAAGTCTAATTGGTTCTGAGTGCGCTGGACTTGGGCATGCTGCATCTCAATGCATGGCATGAGCTTGCAGGTTTGCTGTATCCTTGGGGTTCTGGGATTGCTGTGCACAGTCTGCATAGGACATGCATCTGTAATTTTATCTGGGACTTCCCAGATAGGGATGTAGGAGCCCAATATGCAGGTTTTCATGTCAACCATGTGACTGCCTTGCCCTCCAACACACAGATGGGCTGTTGTATTTTCCACTGCAACACCTCTGGTGCTGAACTCAACCCAAGTGGCGGGCTGAGGAAAGTGTCTCTCAAAGAAAGTGTTGAATGCCCACAAACATGCACTTGGTTTTTTTAAGGGCACCTGCCAGAGCTCCACTGATGCATCAAGCACAGAAATACCTTTGCCGTCAGACATCCCTCCAAAAATATCTCCCTTTGTAGGTGATGGAAAATATGCCTCTTTAGCATATTCTTGTGATTATTTGTGTCTATGCAGAATTTTTTTTTCTTGCAGAAACCTGTGAGCATAACCAAGGCTGTGTTTAGCAAATCTTCCAAGGCTTCTCTCCCCACTGGGGAATTCTCAGGGATGATCATTTCTGTCTTTAAAAGGCTCCAGCATAACCAGGAGCTGAGCTGTTAGGTAGCAACTTAGGGCTCCAACTTTTAAGAGTGACCTGTTTCATCCACGGCTTCATTCTGCCTTGTTGTAACGTAAGGCTGCACCAAACAGCAACTAAGTCCAACTGCTTCTTGAAAGAGCCCTTGGAAGGTGTCCCTGGTCACATTCTCCTTTGCTAGCCAAATATAGCAAGAATAATAACAAAGTACAAACATTCATATGAGATTCCGACTCTATAGCTTTTTTTAGTAGGTTCTTTATTGTTTTGGCATTTACCACCAACCCATTGTACTGGTGATAATAGAAACCGTTCATGAAACTCAAAATTCTTATTTTACTCTAAGATAGTTAAGCCCATCAACAATGGGTATTATTTCAGATGCCATATCTAGCAAAAATAAACTTGATCTGGTTAGCTGCCATGTTTTCTAGTGAGTTGCATCATGGAAAGGAATTTAGTAATCCAGATAATGCGCTGTTTTCTTCATGAAAAAGGCCTATGTTGTTCTGTTCAATAGTTTTTCTTAGCCCTCCTATTTTTGTCCTCTTGTTTGACTAAAGTTGTGTTTTTGCAATATGTGATAACCTGGAGCTACTTCTTTCATGTTGTTGTTCATTCAGGCTTGTATAAAACATTTCTCTCTGTTATCTTAATGCCTTTAAACAGAATCATATCAAACACCAAAAGATCTCTTGAGATTAAAGGTGTATTAGGAATATGCTAGCCTGGTCCATTTGCAGGACCTGCTTGTGAGATGTCATCTTCTGTGATAGTTCTGGCATTTGCAAATGGTGATTTTTTTTTTCCAAGAATATATGCAGACTGGTTTGTTTTGTTTTGTACATATTTGGGCTACGAGGCCTAACCAGTCATTTTGACAAGTGTTCTAGAGTTCCCAAACCATTGTAGGGCTTTTTTTTGCTAATGTAGGGTTCTAGGTGATGGGCAGGTTCTCATGGCTGGGGCAAGGTGTAGCTCTAGGCTCCTACCAGGAGTAGAGGGAAATGGAAGCAGTCCTCTTGAAATGCCAGACCTCTGAGCATGAGGCTTGGTAGCGCTGCTGCTGCTGCTGCCAGTAGTAATATGCAAGGCTGTTACTGGCATAACCAGAGCAAAAAGTTGGAGAGTGTATCTCTGCAGCCACTAAACAGTGTTATCTGCTTTGCACATCATGTATTTATAGCTGAAACAGAACTGGCTTCTCAAGGAGTGGCTTGTCAGCAATGTTCTGGCAGTAGTGATGGTCCTGTTCATGGTTTATGATGGACATCAGATAACTCTTGGCTCCCTAAAATAAAGACTTCTCTTTTTAAACATGTAACCACCAACTGTGGTCAAACTTCCACCCTTGTTGAGTATACTGGCAACTAGTCCAACAAGCACGCAAGTACACATGGTACAGATCTTGTGCCTGCCCATTCTGGTGACAGATTGGGCCAATACCCTCTCTGGGGGCATATTGCAGCGTCTAAGGACCAAAGCCTTGCCTCTTCAGTTCCTGCATGTAATCAAAGTTAGCATCCTTTGTTCACTGGGACAGCTTTTTGTTCTACAGTGCTCTCAGGCTGCTGATTTGAGCAGCTGAAGTAGGACAGCGTCTTTTGTGCGTCATCATTCCAGCAAATCCTTGAATCTCTCCTTGTCTGTTGTGGCAGCTGGATATATCCTGCCAAATTCTTCTCTGCCTGCTATCTTTCTTTTATTTCCAGTGCATGGAATTAGCTTCAGCCCAGCAACTCCAGCTCTTTCCAAAGGCAGTTGGAGTCTTCTGTCATGCCTTCTCTGCAGATTTTCCCCAGATGTAGGCATCAACTCTGTAGATTTTGGAACCCTTCTGGATACACCAACAAAAAAAGAAAATGTTGTATTTTCCACTGCAACACCTCTGGTGCTGAACTCAACCCAAGTGGCGGGCTGAGGAAAGTGTCTCTCAAAGAAAGTGTTGAATGCCCACAAACATGCACTTTGTTTTTTTAAGGGCACCTGCCAGAGCTCCACTGATGCATCAAGCACAGAAATACCTTTGCCGTCAGACATCTCTCCAAAAATATCACCCTTTGTAGGTGATGGAAAATATGCCTTTTTAACATATTCTTGTGATTATTTGTGTCTATGCAGAATTTTTTTTTCTTGCAGAAACCTGTGAGCATAACCAATTTATTGGTTCTTTCTCTTGTTCTGTGGTTCCTAAAATGGTCTTTCCAAGGTAATAGTTTCTATCTTAAGGTGACAGCAACTTTCTTGGGAAGATGACATGTGGAAGAGCCTGACACATGCAGCTTTATTCTGTACTTTAAGATCTTTTCTCTAGATGAACTCTAGCTCTTGTTCTTGCAAGAGTGCCTAGTGACAAATTTCCTTTTCATGTTTTCTCTGGCTGTAGTAGTAGTTCATAATCTTGGATCTTTTCCAGTTCCTGGGTGCCACTAGTAAGACCAAGCGTTTTGCACGAAACCCTGAGTTTTTCCTGGTTACTTTCTTCTGAGAGCTCCTATAGCTATTCCTGGCTCCACTCTGCATTATGCACCTCTGTTTGGCTTAAAATTAATGAATGTCCCCTCTTCCTCTCAGGCAGCCAGTTTGTGTATCTTTGTTGCAGCAGCGTTTTGTTTCTGTGAAGACTGCCACTGAGATAATACTGCTGTCATCTACGTTGGTCACGCTTTGCATTTGAATCATTTCTAGTGATTTCAGCTCTAGTGAGGCTTGTTGCTGCTCGTTTTTCCTCAGAACTCCTCCTGGTCACGCATTTGTTCAGCGGTTGCTCAGAGCCAACAAGATTAAAAAAAAAAAAAAAGATTGATCAAAGGTAGCAAGGCCGCGCGGCACTGACTGCGTGCGTTTACACTGCTTCTGGCTAGTTCCCCTACAGATCTGCTTCCAGCACCTCGCTGTTGTTTAGCATGAGGCCTCCTAGCACACCAACCCGTTCCAAGTGGTCTTTGCATGACCTCAAAGCACTGCCTATTCAGGGAGCAGCTGTAGGCAGCTGCTGGTCTTTGCTAGGGATCACACACACCCCAGGAATCCCATGTATTTTTGCAGGGAAAACCCAGGGCTCCTTTAGCTACATTTTGTAAACTTTAATTTTATGGGTAATGAGTCCCTTTGCGAGCAGGCTGTAGCTGAGGGGTTTCTTGAGCGTTTTGGAAGTATCTCCATGCTTGGCTCGTTCTTGGTGTGCAATAGCAGCTGTCTTGTCTTTCCCCTCACTATTGTTTTCTTGAATGCAGGAAAGAAATAACCCTTTAGGTAACTCAGCCATAGTCCCACATGGACTAAAAAAACCTGGAAGTAACAAGCTGGAGCTGTTACAATCACAGAAGGGAGAAAAGTCTTTGGATGAAAGGCAATCAGACACGTCAGTGTCCAAGAAAGCTCACACAGGAGAAGCGTAGACTCAGAGCAAGGTGAACACCATCACTGTGCAACACTGCAAACAGTACTGCCTTTCCCCCTTGCCCAGGATAGTAATGCTTTGGGACTCTAAGGTATATTCTCTACATCAGCAGAATCTGCCCTTGTGGCAGCTGAACATGTATACATACTACACAGCCATCCTTGCTGTGAGGAGCAAGAGGCCGTTTTCAGTAATCAGCCCCATGTTGTAGCACATGGAATAATGAATCCTGTAGTTTGTAGGCATGCATAGTTTTTCCCTTTTATCTGTGATTTTTAGTTATTAATTTTTGCCATACAGAAAGTCACTTTCTAAGGAATTAAAAAAAATGATAGTAGTTTTACATTGTGGGGTGGTGTCTGTCCAGTTTGTCTGAGCACTTGTCCTCATGTGTCTGGAAAACTTCTATTTATATACCTTGTACTGAGGCTTTTTCCAGTTTCAAGGTGGGGACTCTCTGAAGGCCTAATCTAGGTCGTAGTGAAAAACGCTGGGATAAATTGACTCATTTTCCTGCTATAAACAGCTAAGGTACATACACTTTCTATTTCTTTTGCACTTGCTTCTACCTCTTTTTATCCTGTGCCTTAAATTCACTGTTTTTGTGACATGGAGATGAAGCCAAGACCTACTATACTCCTTCAAGTCTTCCCAGTGTTTTGAGCCTAATCTTTTAGCTCTTAAAGCAATATCTCACCATACTGCATTGACAGTTGATGCTGTCCTTCTGCAAAATTCATGAATCACAAGCAGAGAAAGCAGCTAGGAAATTAGAAACCAGGCCTTGAGCCTTGAAGATATAATAGACCACTTGCTGTCCTGTGCAGATGGGCACAGAGCGGAGTCCTGTGTCATGCATGCGTGAGTGCATCACGTTAGTACTTTTCACGGTAGGCATTTTGAAACATATTTTTTCTCCTAGAAAAGTTGCAAATCAGGGAAGCCAGAGGGAGTTGTGCTAGTCACAGAGCTCATAGGACTGGCGAGCAGTGTGTTGGTTTGGGGATTGAAGAGCAAGGCATGCTGGTGAAGACCTTGGATGTGTAGGCAACTGCCACCCCATCACAGAGAACTTGGAAGGAGCTGGATCTGCTAGTGAAAGCTTTTCCTTTTCCTAGAAAGAACCTAACAAGCTGCTACAGGATTCATGCCAGACCGAAACCCAAGGAGAAAGCCTGGGGCAGGGGGAGCTGGTTTCTTTTAGTTTTTGGAACTTTGTTTGGGAAGCGCTTTTGGGTAAAGACAACCTTTGGCAGAGAAGCAGGGTGGCCTCACTGCCTGGGGTGATCATCTGCTTTTGCTTTAGGGTCCAGGTTGGAGCTGTGCTTCACCGCCACCACTGCAGCTAGTAGTACTGGAAACAAACATGTTCTGGTCTAGCAAGTGCTCGCTCTGTGTGGCTGGGGAAGGGACTCAAGCTTTGGGGCTGTTGCACTGTTTGCAGTGGGAATACTGTGACATGAGCTTTTAGCCATTAAGCAATTGCATTTGGCAATAGTAGATTGCTAGAGATAAAACCAACTTCTGAGCCATAGCTGGCTAAGCCTATGGTAGTGCCCTTCTTCCTCCAAGCCGGAGTGTTCCCCCTTTCCTCCCCTGATACTGCTTTATGGTGTGTTTACCTTCGGAAACTACTAAGGCAGTTCTGAGCCAGGGGATTTGCTGTTGCTACAGTAGCTGGGGCTTACTGGTAGGTAGTTCCTGCATGAACGCTGGCTTTCACCCATAGACCGACTTCCCTATGACTGCAGAGATTATTGAGGTCACCAGGCTGGTCCAACAGCAACAAAGAGAAGCTTTCGGCATTGTCTGTGTTATAATTTCAAATCCTTTGCTGGGTAGATGCTGTTGCTGGACTTAAACTCTCTTGCATGCATGCACAAACACACACACGTGCTTTGGGCAGGCGTCTGAAAAGGACAAATTTTCTCATCGGGCTTGTTTTAGGAGAGTTGTCAGCTGCAGAATATAGCAAAGAATGGAGGAATATATGCATTTCTTTCTGCAGGGCCTCTTGCACAGGTCTTGTTTGGGCAGCACATGGGGGAAGATACCTGCAGGATTGTATAGAAGATCATTTGTGATCCATTTAGGGATAAAAAGCACTGGACAGTACAAAAGACTTCACCAATGATGGCTGAGCCTCACCTTTCACAGAAGGCCCAAGAACAGATTATTCTTAGTTTGGAAGCTTCTTCCTCCCCTATTGAGCCAGTTTCTTCTGTAAAACTGTGAAAGAGCTGAGTTTGTCCTTACCCTTACAGCATGGATGCTTTGATGACTTGCTTCCACACAGAAGCCAGATATAAAATCCACTTTTTTTTTTTTTGCACAAACTGTTACCTATTTTGATATTTATTTATTTATCTGCAGCCTCCCATGTTGTACTGCATCTGATATCTGTATGGAAGCGATGCCTGACTGTTATGCTCCTGCTGTGATTCAGTGTTCCCATGTCTTGTTTACACTTTGGTGCTGAGTGGTGATCTTACTGACACTGGATTGCGACCTCACTTAAGGAACTGTCTGGTTATTCAGTCTGTACATCACTTGCCAAGTATTGTAGAGCAGCTCTTGCTGTAGAAGGCATATATATCATGGTAGTGTCTGACCTTTTCAGTTTGCTGTTGAGAAGAGGGAGACAAAAAGGCAAAAAGTAAAGCAAAGTAAACAAAACATGACACTGTTCTTGAAGTGCCAGAAGCAAAAGTCATCAGAGATAGCAATTTTTTTCTATATTTAATCCACTAACTTTAATTTTTATTTGGAACTCATGGAAAGAGCAAGCTTCTGGATAACAAAAACAGACTGAACTTCTACTTAGACATAAATAATCTTGTTAATCAGCAATGCAGGGAAAGGAGACAGAAAACTATGTGACAATTGAACTCAAATTTGGTCAAATCCCTCTTTGTTTGAGAGGTTTTGCCTGCTTTTGCAGAGAGCTGTCTCCAAAACAGAATCCAAAGCAAGTTCAGTGTTATTAAAATAATTCATCTTTTAAACCTCAGCAGAATTTGTTTGGATTGCTGATTTCCTCAAGGCCTCAGGCCCCTGTATACGTTGAGTAGATAAAATTCATGGGTTAGCACAGGAGGTATCCAATTGCACAGTCTCTCGGGAGTGGGAAATCACTTTACAAGCATGCCTAATAGTCATGGTACATAGAAATGATTATTGCCGATTACATAGTAAGAAATAAGTGATCAAAGTAGATCACTACTCAGTGGTGTGGCTGCTGAAAGAAAAGGAAAATTGATAAGAGAGTTGGGAGATACAGGTTCTACACCAGTTTTCGTATTTCTTTTCAGTTTGTCCCTGGATAAAGTCACATCAGCGGCTAGCAAAATCACATTTCTTTCAGCAAACATTGTCACAGATAGCTCCTTGCAGTTATGAGAACAGAGGAGCCGTACGTGCCTTTTGTCCAACTCTGCCAGCTTTCTGGGAGCGTTTGTAAAATGAAAATCTGTTCATTTTTAACCCCTCCCAGTGTACTTCAGACTGAGCTCTCTCACAGGTTCCCTTGGTTTGCTAAGGGCTGCCTGCTCCTCTTTCCTGAACTGCTGGTCTTGGGGAAGAGGAGCAGGCTGCTCGAAGGACAGTGACCACAAGCCTTTGGAGTTTGCCGTGTTGGATGTCCCTGTCCCTTGGACTGCGATGGTGGTGCGTACGGGCACAGCACATCCTGCCTCCTGAAACAAAGCTATCGCAGTGGCAGTGGTTGTCATTTCTGCTTAGATAGGTCTTTATTGGCATGTCACGTCTAAAATTAGCCTCTTTTACCCAGTAAAGTACAGGCAATCGCTCCTTATACAAAACTGGCAAGAATCCTTTCTTCCTGTGCAATAAGATCATCTGCTTATATACTGCAAGCACATAGGGATGCTGCTGTTCCCAGGCTCCAGCTGCAAGAGTTCACAGGAGATGCTCAGGCTGAGCATATCTCTGTTCTTGCCACCCTTGTCCCCTCTCCCCATCAGCGTGGACATCTCGCCCCAGTCCTGAGAACATCCCGACGGATGCGTCTTCTCACATGGGATGTAATGTGCCTAAACTGAGACGGTGAACAAGGAATCCCATCTCTGTTGTTGTTACTGTGTTCTATTTCTCACAGGCTTAAAATTACCCGTTAGTTTAATATTTTTGCATGACAAACTCTAGGCATGTAGAGAAGAAGCTTTTGCCCCTTTTTATGGCACCTGCTTTGTTTGCAGGCTTAGCTAGAAGCAGCTACCAGGATTACTGCAAACAGAGTGGGTGAGTGTGGCAGTGAGAGGATTGTCTGGATATTTTCTCTGTGCTGCCTTTAAAACAACAAAAAAATGGTTTAGTTTGAACACAAAAGTTGCAGGAAGTGAGTTAAACTTACTTCTGTCAGCCAGCCTGTCTGTTTTGGGCAATTCAGCATCTTCTCGTCTGTTAACTGGCTTTAATTAATGTCATCTTTTCCAGGCAAATAAAGGCCATGGTCAGAGAGTTTCCTTTTCTGCCTGTCCTCTGCCTTTCTGGGAGTAAAGGCTGCTCCAGCTGGATGGCTGAATAGGAAGAGGTTTCTTTTGAGCGTGCCTGGCTGTGGTACTTCGAGCTCAAGGTTTCTGTTTGCTGAGCATATTCTTTTGCAGCCCTTTTCCTAACCTAGAGTGCTCCTGCATTTATGCCCTGATGCACCTGGGATAGACAGTGGCTGATTGTTCAGGTCAGGCATCATGGGCAGGTTAGAGCTGGGACCGTACAGAAAATGGTTTTTTTGCAAATATATCTTCTGCCTTTTAGCATAGGTTTATTTCCACCAAGTTGTATGGTTTTCTGCATGATTAGAGACAAATTGAACATAGGCCCCAAATCACCAGCTATAGCATCTTAGTATGCAAAATGTTTCAAAACGTGGAATTAGGGGCAGAAAGAGCTTTGTGCTTTATGTAGAGAAGTCTTCCATACAAATTTAGTCTGAGCTTTGGGAGAAGTGCTGAATACTTGCGCTGGCATATATGCAGAGCTCTCCCCTGGATGATCTAGGTGCTGCTTCGATACATCCACAAAGGCACAAAATTTGCAACCTCTCTTAAATGCTGTAATACCTTGTTGGGGCCTGGTGTTTGTGCAGGTCATCTATATGTAGCTGCAGATCAGTCTGCTGGCAGAGGACTTTTGGCTGTTTATGGACTACTTTCAAGGGGTCTGTGAAAGTAGCTAAAAATAGCAACCTCTTACGTGCTCTGCAGCAATCTACAGATGTGAAATTTCTAAAAGCAATGGTGTCTTCCCTGGAAAATTTCTTGTTTTGATAAATACCAAAAGGTTTTTAAAAATTGTGTGTAGATAGTAGAGCAAATGCACATGGAACTTATTAAAGGAGTTTTCTGTGCTAACGAAACTCTGAGCACCTGTGTGCGTCTGATTTCCTAAGATCAGACACATCTTGAAAACAACTGCTCAGGAAAAATCCGGTAGAACTTAATAGAAATCAACTGTTTCTAATTGCTTCTTAATAACCTTTATTTACTTTATTTTCACCTCTGAGGCAGAGCTATGGCCTAGAAGAAGCATGTTAACATACAAACTGCTTCTAATCCTTCTCACCAGGCAGTTTTGTGGTTTTGTTCTTCCACTGAAAATGTGGAGGATTTATTTATTTATTTATTGTGAAGGAGAGATTTATAGAATGACCCGTGCTCTGAGCCCAGAATAGTTCAGGATTAGTTCATTTTATGTCACGTCCTTTTCGAGAAACTTGGATCTGCAACAGCATGTGAAATCATCTTTTGGAGAATAAGCATCACCTGAAGTTTCACCTGGATAGGCAAAGGTGTTTGAAAAATCCAAGGCAAGCAGATCAAGCTCTTTTGTTCTTATTTAGTACTGTTTTACAAATCTACAAAAGATGAGTGTTTTTTTCAGGCATCTTGTGATCTAAGTAATTGCTTTCCTTGGTAATTGTGATTTGCAGGAGTTGGCTCTACCCTTAAAGGCAAGGACGACTGAAATAGAAAGAGGGGCGAGGGAGTGGGAGGAACTGGCTGCTGGTCCTTCTCCTGCTGAAGTAGGATGGGACCTCTTGCGTTTAAGCTGTGCCTAATAATCTCTGTTTTCAGTTCTGATGGGAATGAGTGAGTTAATTGGCTCAGTCTCTTCACAGTGACCAGTTTCCCACACATTTGGTGGCTATTTTCAGGACAGAATAGTTCTCCTTTTCTCTTCTTTTCTATTTTATGGAAATCATTTTATAAAATTCAATCTAAAAAAAAAAGTTGCAATTCATGAAAATGCAAATTAGGAGCTGAACAGAAAAAAAAATAAAACAAACAAAAAAAAAAAACACAGCAGCTTTTGCTGCGGCTCTGGGAACTCCCGGTGTTTTCCTCCTCACTGTGTGAAGACAAGAAAGTGAAAACAAGTAGAAATGGAAAATGCATCTTGGTTGTTTGTTGTTTGGTAGCGTGAACGCAGGCGCACGAAGGCTCTGCGGCGGCGCGGGGGGGCTCCTGACGCTTGCCTTGATCTTGCTTGGCTGCAGTGGTGCTCCTCGCCTGCCGGCCCGGCTGCGCGTGGGCACCGGGGAGGGTGGCAGGGTGCCCACTGCCTTGGTTCCCGTGAGCCGCTTGCTCCTTGGCACTGGCGCAGACACCCCGTCCTGCCACGCGCCCCGTCTGTCCCCGTCTGCTGTAACATCTCACGCTCTGCGATAGAAAAAAACTAAAAGGTCAGGAAGTGATGAGAACAAAATTAGATTTTAATTTACTTTGCTTTTGCTGTTTTTAATAATCTCTGATGCTCTTAATAATACAGGAGTTATATTCCTCTGAAAGCTAAAACTAATAAACTTCCTTTTTTAAATTAATAATGCTTGTTCAGGGGTTAAACCTCCTCCTAGGTGCTATTCCAAAAAGCAGCAGTGATTTAAATGCCAAGATTTTAGTTTGTAGGGGGGGAAGAAAAACCCTTATTTGAAGCTTGTATAAATCAATATTTTCAGTATGTACAAAACCCTCCCCAAAAGTAAAATAAAACTTTAATCATTTTGAAAGAAACTTTGAGTCAGATTTTACAACAGAGCATATGCAAAAGTACTTATGTTGTTGTCTGAGCTGTGTGGAAAATGAACTGAAATGTCATGCAAAAACGGTGGTTTGCTGGCACGCACGCTCAGTAGATGAGCTTGCTGGCCGGTGGCCTTGTGATACTGTGGGTGCTGGAGCTGGCACGTGGAGCTTCTTAGCTGGGACTCACCAGGTGCCTCCTGCTTAACAGATGTCGATGCTTGAGAAGCAACGAGGGATCATGACGTGTTATGCTATTTGTTAAGGTTTCTTTCTGGAGGTTTAAATACAGGGGCATTGCAGCATCCCCGAGTCCACCATCAGCTGGACATGTCGCGGCTCTGGACAGGCATCGCTCTTGTTCCTGTTGTTGTCTTGCTCGCAGCCAAAGGCTCTTCTCTGGAAAGTAGGGAGCAGGCTTGAAGATGAGGGATTTACTCCTGAAGCTGTCCCAGGGGTAGTGTTTTTCTCTATTAAGACTGTGTAAGGCTGGACAGAAGGAAATGAAGGGAGATGAGCTGCCCCTCCTAGAATTATTGCCTGCAGGTTAAAACAATTCCATTTTAAAAAATGAATTAAAGACCTCTCTTCCAGCTGGTTGCATCTGTGTGCTCTGCTCCCCTGGTGAATTACAGTTCTGCAAGGTCTCCCTGGCTTGCAGAGGGCTCAGGAGGATGTGCTGGAGGGGTTGATGCACCTGCTTCATCTTCTGGAGACCTGTGCTAAAATTCAGCCTCAGTCACGGAGGAGCCACAGAGCCACATGGGTTTTACTGGCCTTGGCACTTTCTAGGGTGGCTTCGCCCATGCTACCGGACAGGTTGGCACTGCTGGGAAGGCCTGACCCAGAGCAGCCCAGGACTTGCGGCCAGGGGAAACGATCAGCTAGGTCAGCTCACTGCGTAGTGCTTTGCGTGCCGGAGTTGGGAGCGTCAGGATGGGTGCGTTGGGTGATTTTTCCTGAGCACAGTGGTGGCAGCAGTGGCTGCATTTTGGGACGGCAGAGCCTGAGACAAGCAGCAAGGCACATATGTTGGCCGAGTGCGGAGCAAGATGTACTCTACCATGTCCCCCATCCCGGAGTGCTCATTTTCTCTGGCTTTGAGTGTAAAGTTATTGCAGTGCTAAGCTGTGCCTTCTTGCAGAGCATCCCTGCTCACCCCCCGTGCCATCTGCTGCCCAGCGTCGCCGGGGAAGGACCGCAGCCGCACTGAGCTACGGGAGCAGGTTGGTCTGCTGGGTAGGGTCGTGCTCAGTGCTGTGGGGAATTGCTGCATTCACCCATTTACTGAAAAACAAACCAAGAACCAACAAAAAAAAGTCAATGCGGAGAGCTGGAGTTGAAGTTCTGGCTTTAACCCAGTCTAATGGATATCCAGCTCTGGCGCAGAGACTCTGAGATTAGCAGATATTTGTTTTCCTCGGAGATTGGGGAAATCTCCAGATCGGCTTTTACGAAGGCAGGTTTTTCCCCTGTCTTGTGGCAGGGGTTCATCCTTTAGACACATGTGAGCATGAAGCAGATGGTTAAATGAGTCTCCTCCAGAGATTTTTACTCCTTTTTTCCCCCCCTCGTTTCACACAATGGCACCAAGGCTTCCAAAGGGAGTTTGTAGCTGGCTGTGGGCTCTGCAGCGCGGATGGCTCCGCGAGGCAGAGTTAATCCAAAACAGCTGTTACCCGCAGCACTGGCGGCCTCACCTCTTTAGCATCAGATTAGAAATCATTAATAACAATCAGCAAGAAGTCGTGGAGGAAGCTGGCGAGTTTCTGCCTTGCTCTCACCAGTGGCGGCCGCGCAGGGCTCGGGGTAGGATGCGGCGCCCGGACGCCTGCCCGCCCTCCCCGGTGGCTGGGGTAGGCGAGCCGTGGCCAGCCGTGAGTCAGAGTGACTCCTATGGCTGGGTCTGAGCAAACAGGGCTCTTGCAGTTTGCGGGCGTAGCAATGAAATAGCGTGAAGTGAATGATCGTTTGGAAAAATGCAAATGAGGATGTGAGCGCGGAGCTCCTCGCGGGGATGGTCTTGGCTTTGGATTTTGTTTTCTTACCGAGCGATCTGGATTTAAACAACACAACTGGCAGGCAAGTGAGCGTTCTCCCTCTGTTCAGTTCTCTGTGCTTTTTATATCAACCTCCCTCAGCTAGTCCAGGCAGGACAAAAGGAGTTTTACTAGTTTTGGTTTTTCCTATTCACATTGCTTGCTCTTGGGTGCAGAGGCTTGGAGGTTCCTCTGTAGTTGCCCCATTCAAGTACAAACGTACTTGCCAGTTGGCAGATAGGGAAGGTCTGTGAGCAAAGCAAAGCGTGCAGCTCATTCATTGCATCCATCTAATGTTTCTACATCTCTCCTCCTCCCTGGTGCTATCTGGAAAGCCGTTTGCTCGGTGTGACTGGAAATGTGGGTAAGATTTGTTTGATAAAATGGGGTGCAGTAGGACACCCAACAGATGGATTCAGCTTACAAGACAGCCTCATGTTTCTTCATGCAGGCAGAATAGCTGCCCAGGAAGGGACTGGGGTTCTGAAAACAAGGGTCAAACCAAGGCTCTGGCATAAACCTCACTTTTGTGGGTCACTGAGGTCTGAGGTGCTGACCTCCCATAGAAATTTCTGAGCCTGAGGGTGTAATGCAAAGCCTTCAAAGTCAGTGTGAGTCTTTCCACTAAGCGATGCAAGCACTGGGCTGTGTCCACGAACTGCGTGGCCCCCAGCTGCCCCCGGAGAGTGGCATCCGCCGCCCTTTCACCAGTGCCCGGGCTGTGCTGGCACGGTTTCTCCCTCCCTGCCCGTTCAGTGACAGCACGATGGGCCTTGGTGCCTGAGCACAACAGTTGCATTTCTGCCCAGGCTTCTTGATGACCAGAGCCTGACCCTGAGGATGCTGCAGCGCTCAGAGCAGATCGAGGAAAGACTGCTGAGCTGATGCCTATGCGATGCTGACATAATCAATAAAGCTCGGCAAGCTTTCTCCAGCTGCCTGGGCTTGGTGCTTTGATTTAATCAGCTCCAGAGATCCCACAGCACCCCTTTGTATTTCTTGAGCTCCTAGAGGCATGGAGAATGGAGGCTTTCAACACCCTGTTAAAAAACATGAAAACCATCTACAGAACAGCTAGAGTGTGCCCTGGCTTCTACACACGATTACTGCCATTAAGGTGCGAAACAAAATTGAGAGAGTGTTTGCCAATGTTCTGCTGGGAACCTCCCAGAGGAGAAATCTCTGGGGCTGCTGAGGAGGCTTTGCGTGAGTTAGGATGGATGAAACATTCTTCATCTCCCCAACTCCTGTCCTTCAGCACTGCATGTTTAGAGACAAGCCTGTCCGTAGTGGTAACAGCTGCCAGTGGTATGATACCTTGCAATAGTTTGCCCTGCTCTCTAATGAGGGCCTTAACCATGAGTTGCCTTGACGGTGATCAATCAGCTTGATGTATGGGCTATGTCACAGCAGTAGCATTTATTACAGGGAGGTGAGAAGGTTTAGGCTCCTCTGCGGGGCAGTGGTTTTTGCTTTGGGCTGCAGAGAGGTTCCTTAGCTCTGACTCCTTCCTACTTTTGGGGCAAAGAACCACCTCACTGTTGTGTTGCCCGGGCTTCTACTTTTGTCCTATTAATTTCTGGTGGAAAAAAACCCAGCCAACCCCAAAAAAGAACTAAGTAGCAGGTGACCGTGTGCTGAGCTGAGCATAGCACCAAGGATTAAATGTGCCAGTCTTTCTTCTTTGCTGCTCCTGCCATCTGGAACCATGTCTGCCTTTATCTCCCTATCTTCTTCCAGATTTCAGCTGAAAACATGCCTGTTCTTCTTTGCCTGCACCTCTTAATTTCTCTCTGTTTCTACTACTATTTATAACTTAAGTCTGTTCCTGTAATAACTCTCTGGTATACCCAGATGCCCTGTTGCTACAGAATGAGTGGCTAGAATGAAGCCAGTTTAGTATTCCCTCTTTGAAATGTGCATGGAGAGTTCTTCCAACTCTGCAATGGCATTACTAAGACTTTTGCCCACTTTTACCATTTTTTGTACTTTATTGTTTTGTGAAATGTGTTGCTTTCAGCCGTGTTGCCCTGAACCCATAAATGAGAGTCTGTTTTGGATGTGGGAACTGACCACAGGATCTGAATCCCCCGTGAACACACATACCGCAGTGAGTCCTTTGCACACACTTGTACTTCCAAGTCTTCCTAATGCACCTGAAAGGAGGAAGGCACCATCCTGCTCCTCTGGTGTCCTGCTTCCCCATATAACCGGTTTTTGGAAGTTCACTTTGCACCTTTCCGGTAGCTAGCAGAGCCTGCACAAATGAACTGGACAGCTGAGGATGGAGCCCTCACAGATGATGCTGCAGGTGAAGGTGAAACCAAGTCTCCCTCCCTCCCTCCCACCCTCTCCTTCGCACCAAGATCTAGAGGGGTTTGCTCCCAAACATTTATATTCCGGCATTTTCTTTGTTTTTAGAACAACAAAATATGCAAGAGTCACTCAGTCTCAGACATCCCACATTGAGGGTTATTCAACCCATAGTTCCTGCATTAGTGCCATGTCTAGCGTCTCTCCTGAGCAAGTCTTGAGCCAAGGTCATTGCTGTCTTAAAAGCATAGGGGTCACAACCATGTGAAGTTTATGCATGCATTGGAAGGACAGTTTTCAGTGTATAAATGCTGTGTACTAAAGCTTGAACCTTCTCTCCTCAGTCTACTGGGGACACTTCATTCCCAGTGGATGAATGATTTGCCTGTAGCCAGATTAAGGACCAAGCTGGTCCTTAGGCTTTGCCTGCCCGCTCAGCAGAATTTTGCTTATGTCTGGCCAGAAGATGACTCAGTCTGGCTGTGACCAAGGGCATCAGCATTTTTGAAGTGAGACAGAGAGAGGAATTGGTCCTTCAGCAAATTGTTAGAAGCTGATATCTTGATTCAGTATCAGGCTTATGAAGTAGAGGAAACCACAGGCAGGGAGATTTGAATCTGGAGGAGACACATGGTGAGAAAATGGGTAGAGATCTCTAGAAAAGGACAGGCTGTGCTAGCACAACACCCAGGATAAGGCCTTGACTCTGGTCTGCTAATACCTATGAGAGGTCTGGGAGCTACTAGACAGTATTTCAGCTGGGTGGGACACAAATAGAGAAGCCAACAGGAACTGAACTAATGCATGGATCCCTGAAGACTTTTTTTTTTTTTTCCAATTTCCATGATTCTGTCTTGAAACATAGTTTTATTAATCTCTGCATTCTAGTAAAATTAATGAATTCTTCACTTTTATTGTGTGGTGTTAAGACTGATTTTGGGGTCTGTAGGAAACCTGAGGCACTGTATTTCCTAGGGACTGGAAAAGGAAGATCTGAAAGCATCTCCAGCCAGACGGAAATGGGATAAATAGGCCAGTGTGGGAGGTACAGATGCCAGGTGGTGGCCCAGGAGAGGAAGCTACCAGTTGCAAGCCTCTTTCAGGATATGAAGAAGGAAAATGGGGACAGCAGCTGTGCAGAGCACAGAGACTTCTACAAGGCCCCTTGAAAGACCCCAGCCCTGTGACACTCCCTGAAAGCTTAAAGGGCCTTGCAGGAAATCTGTTTTACACAGCTGCCCATAGCAATAGCTTCCAAGAACCCCCACCCTTTCTCCCACTCATAATAGCTTGGGGTGCATAAAACAATCTCTCATTAACGATAAAACACCCAAACCTCAGCAGAATTACTAACAGATGGATAAACAAACCAAAATTTAAAACAACATTAAAAAGCCCTTAAAAAGCAAAAGCAAAGCAGAGTCCTTCCCTGCCCTTAGAGAGACAGTCCCCACTCCTCGGCCTTGGCACCTATGTCAGAACCAGGTGGTGGGAAGATCTGCACATGCAGTTTGTTTTTGCTCTTTTCTCTGTATGAGGCTGAACTACATTTCAGAGAGGCTGGGGAATAGTTTGCTGCAGAGTTAGGCTTGGTCTAACCTAGAAACGCAAGGGTACCAGTGCTGGGTGCAAAGTGGTGTGATGACCGTGCCAGCCCTGCTGAGCAGTCGGGAACTGACTGCCGAGAGCATGCATGAGATGGAGAAAGGCTGGGCCGAGCTCAGAAAATACCGAAGTGTGGGCACCACAGGGGCAGCAGTGTTGTAGATGCCACCTTCAGATGCCTCCACCCCTGAGCCCTGGAGTGGGGATGGACGAGCCTGGCAAGCAGACAGGGAGTGAGAGAGGGAGAAGCAAGAGCATCATGCAAACACAGGGCACTGTGGGGACCTGCGCGGCTGTGCAGGAAGCTATGGGTCTGTATACAGACTTCAGGGGAGGCGTACTGTGTAGGCTGAATGAGGAGCAGGGATGGACGTTGATGCTGTTGGCTGGACTTTGCATTGGGACTCGTTTTTTAAAGATGCAGTTTGCTTGTTGTAGTTTAGAGGCAAAGCGGTATTTACTTTCAGGTCAGGCCAGTAGAGTACACTCAGATTCCACTTGCTTTGACTACTAGATATGGGCAGAAATCTCTAAGAAATAGGAATGGGTCTGAAGCGCCTCTTTACTTTTTGTTTCCAAGCACACCTGAAAAAACATTAGAGAAAGGTGAGTGGGAAGGGCTGCCTATTCCTACCTGCTGGAAAGCTGTATCCTGCTCTGCTTTGTCATTCCTGAGCAATGTCATGGTCCGAACACACACTCTGAAGCCTCTTTTCCAACCCTGTAATGATTATGCCTCTCTCTCTCTCTCTCTGTCCTTCCCTGGCCTTTATATAAACAGGGCCTCTGTTCCTTAAAGTGTGCATCACCATTTCCTGCTGCTCTAATGGATGGAGATTTTGCCGTGAGAGGATGTGGGTTTTGTTCCCATCATCAGTGGGAATTTCTGAAAAACAGCATTAAAATTAATGATAGCTCCACATTAAGCACAGCAGGGCTGCTCTTCCCAGGAACACTCAAGAACTCTGGCCTGCATCCCGCTGGGCAAGTGAGCTGAATACACAGCTCTGTATTCAGAGCCACTGGGCATCCTGGCAAACCTGCTGCATTCTTCCCTGCTAACAGCAGGCAAATGCCCTTCAGTGGTGTGGCCAGCATCAAGAGCAGGGCAATGGGGGAGCTCTTCAAAGGATGGACCTGGGAAGGGATGAGCTAAAAAGAAAGACAAAGGAAAGGTAAAGGCAGAGAAGGAGCAGAACTGCTCCCATACAAACTCATTCTCTCTTAACCTGAGGGTTGAGAGCTTGGAGAGCTCAGAGAGCAAGGGGGCTCACATGGACCTGGGGAATAATATCACTGGGAGGTTATCTTTAACATAGGTTAGCTAAGACACTTTCTGGGGAGTTTGCCCAAAGTGCTCTCACAGATCTACTGAGTGTGCATGAAGCGCTTGGCCAGGGTTGAGCATGCTGCCTTGCTCTCCATGCACCCTGAGGACCTTCCTGCGGGGGGCTGGCACTAGGCTCTTGCTGGCTGAGCAGCCCTCTCCCTGCATGGGCTTACAGCGAGTGTTATGTACACACCATGGAGAATACAGCTTTTCCAACCTGTGTGGGGCATTAGCTCTTCTGAAAGCACCAGTCTGTACCCTCACCCTTGGCAGACCTTGGCAGAGCACACGCAACCTTCTCGTGCCCTGCAGTGCTGGCGGCAGACACCAAACCTCGGTCTTTGTTTACTGCTGGATCCTGGGGAGCTGCCTTAGTGCCATCGAATAACACTCGGGACTGATTCCAGTGTCTCCCATTTTCTGATCTGCCTAATGGCTTGGTGATTAGCCCATCTCTTTGCAAGATCAAGGGAGGAGACCACTGGTTCTTCAGGGGTCCCTATGCCCCAGCCGCAGGCCTCCCCTGCCAGGTGATGCAGGCATTTTTCGCCTCTGAGAGGAATCGCCTCTTCGTAAGGAGGGCTAGGATTTTCCATGGAGCCTGAGGCATTTGTGCACTTAATTCCCATTGCGGCTGGTGAGTGTTTGGTCTCTGCTCCTCTTCAGGTGTTTGGAAAACTGATGCCAAAATTTGCCAGCTAAAGCCTCCATGAGCAGAACGCTTGTGCCACATGAAATGCAGCCACTGAACCATTTGTTTATTTTCATATTCATGGGGACAAGCACGTTAGGAAACCCCCTCTGAGTGATCTGATGTCTCAGATCAGATCTCCATGTGTCCAGTTAATTGCAGGGAAAAACAAGGAGTTTCTCCATTAGGCAGGGAGCAGCTCTCTTGCTGGAAGGACAGGATGACTGGATTTGGAAGCTGAGCTCGGTCTAAACCAGAGGCACGTTGGTGCTGCTGGGCTGCACGTGCCAGATCTCCAGATGCCTTGCAGCTCCATGTGCTGGCAGGGAGTGCAGGCCATGTCAGCGCACCTGCTATTGGGACAAACCAGGCCCTGGGCTCCTGCACTGCTCGTCTGGCTATGCTCACTGGCTCTTCCTCTGCGTGCAATTATGTGCCTGGAAACTTTTCCCAAGGGGCTTTTTACAACTGGAGCAGCCTTCTTGGTTGTTTCATTGTGAGTTGGTTTCACCACTTCCTCGGACCTGTTTTGCGCACAGCTGACTGGACTGTGCTGTGGCTTGGCCTCTGCAGAGTCTGGCCATTTGATCTCTGTGCGATGGTTCACTGCTGGAGCAGAGTCTGTGCTGAGTATGTCAGCTCGAGGGAACCATAAAGAAGGAAATAAGAGTTTAAGCAAACAAAACCTGGAAGCTTTGATAGAGTAAGGTCATGGAGACACCCTCTCCATGGCAGGACACACTGTTTTTTGAGCTGGGGCTGCTTTGCCTGGCTGGAGATCTCTGGCACATCACAGCGTTTGCAATGGACTCCTTTGCTGAGCTGAGTGTTGAGTGTGTTCATGCTGAAGGAAATAGCTTAGACTCAGGGTAAACCAAGAAGAGGTATTTGACATAACCCCAGTTGTTACCAATGCACAGTGTATGGAGTGCTTCAGACATCTCTTATCTTTATAGGCCAGTGCTTGCTGCCTCCCTGCTCAGCATCCAGCCTATGCAAGACACAGGAAGGCTGAGTGTTTTCTAGAGAAATGGGCCTAGTCTACAAAACCAGGATCTCCAGCTCAGGCAAGGAATTTGCTTTGATTCACTTGCTATTGCTGGAGCTGCTGCAACACTTCTTTCACAGATGAGGGGATTTCAGCTCCATCTGACTCCTGGCTCACGTTGCTTTCCCCTGGCTGAGGGACGTACCTGGGTCTTATGATGCCCTGGATGGGATTTGGTTGAATCACTTGCTGCTCAACTTGATACTGATTCTGGGAGCCCAGAAGTCCCCTCTGGCCTTTCTGTCCCCTGTGGGCCTGAGGCTGTGTAGGACCTGCTCCATGATCCCTGTGGCACTCCCCTACCTTGAGCAGCAGAAGCCAGAGGTCAGGTGGGGATTGCCGCAGGGTGACAGCACAGGGGTTACTGTACGGATGTGCACAGGCTGTGCAAACTGAGAGGTGTCCATTCATGCATGACGGGATGTTGCGTGGCAGAGGGTCCAATCCAGAACAACCAAACAGGCCAAAAATTGCACTGCAAACAATTCTTCCACCCAAAAAATGGGGCAGATGGGACAAACGGGATTTCATCTCCTTCCTAAACCACTGTGAGATCTATCAGCGTGCAGTGCTACTGTGAGCAAACCCGTGCTGTTAACCTTTAGCACGTCCAGATATTATTTCATCGTTGTGCTGCAGCCCAGTCGGCGTGGGAGCCAACAGAAACGTGGCGGTGAGAGAGCTGCTGCGGCACGGCAGCCTGGTGGGGGGACGAGCACGCGCTCCGCCCTGAAGGTCTGCGCTCGGCGCATATGGCTTGGCCCCGCTGCAAGGGTCTTCCACAAGCGCCAGCGAGTTGAGCGGTCTTAGCGCACCGCGTGCGGAGGGACAAACTGGAAACAAGTGCTGCTCTCTTGCACTTCACCCACCGAATGCGCCAGTTCAAACAAGCCAGGCCCTCCTGGGTCTCCTGGCCTTTTAATTTGTCTTCTTGCTCGCTAACCAAGTTGATTTCTGTCAGGGAAGATAAATGTTGTCTACAAAGTTAAGATAAGAATGATGAAATCTGTCCTTTTCAGAGGGCTTTGCGGAGGTTTGGGGGGATGCAGATGGAAAGTCGGGACTGTTTGGCAAGCCTAGACTTGCCAAGAACACGGAGACCAAAGGGAACAAGTCTGCATTACTGGACTGAGACAGTCAAGGAAAAGGGATGTGGGACCCCTTGCTTCTATGGCATTTGTTTATTTTCATATTCAACTGGTCATGGTTGAGTGATTTTTCTGTGTGAGTGGCTGCACATAGGCTGTGCCTACATGTTTGGGTGATAAATGCATGGGTAGATCCTGCAAAGGTTCTTCTCTGCCTTATGGGGAACTTTGGCTTCTACCCAGTACAGGCAAGGCTCCTGTCTGTCTCGCAAAACCACACCAAAACAGTCAGCGTTAATCAGCATCCTCACCCAAAGCCTCGGCAAAGAGGCCAGGGAACGTGTGTGCAGAGGAGTTGTACCCCAGCTCTCATCTGTGCTGGGACCAGACCGGGGAGCCATGGAGAGGATGGGCTCAAGCAGCTGAAGAGCCTGAACTGCTCCAAACTGTGGACACATGCAGCCAGCACTAGGATTTTTCTGCCCAGGGGAAGATACCTGCTCTTGCTCATGCTGCATCTTGTGTGAAGTCAGGGACCTTCGCTCTCCAGAGCTATGAGGATGCAGGAGGAGATTCTCTGTGGTGGCTTAGAGGGTTGTTGTTCCTCTGTTAGCTCTCGAAACATGTAGAAGGAAATACAGGAGGAAGGGAGATGCGTGTTTAAAGAGAAGGGTGTGTAAGTTGTGGGGAGGATAGTGAGTACTGCATCAGTATGTGCTTCTGGTCCCTCGTATACCAAACAAGCGCCTGGCTGCGGTGGGGAGTGACCCGATTCCCTGCAGTGGAACCGAGCAGAGTGGTGTGAAACATGAGATTTCCCAATAAATGCTGCGTAGCAGCTTCACTGGGTTCTTTAAAAGCGTATCTTTTTATTTATCTGCTGCAAAGTTTCTCAAAGATGCTATTTGAAGTCTCTGCTTTTTTATGTATTATGCAGGAATTTGGCTATGGGAAATCTTAGTTCTTTCATGAACTTTTTATCAAAATCCCATTATAGACCAAATAATTACTTTTCTGCTGCAAAAAAGGCAATCACGCTGACCCTTCCATGCTTGGAGAGATGGATTCCTCCAACCTGTTCATGAAGCTGAAATCAACTGAAAAAACAGCTTTTTGAGGGCTCCTCAAGTGTGTCACTATCACACCCAGCGGTGCTGGAGGCAGCGAGGGAAGGGGACAGGGAATCCCTTGACTTTCGCATGGTACACGTGTGCTTGAATAGGATGCACGTGCTCAGGTGTTGCCGCTTGGGGAGATAATGTGTCCCACGCAAACAACCACCAGCTGCAGGAACCACCCTCTCCACTGTAACCGCGGTGGGAAAAGGTGAGAGGGCAAGGGCAATTAGTTCCCAGAGCTGTGGTGGCAAGGGAGTAGAACGTAATAGTACTGTTTTAGTTTTGACATCACCTTAAAAGGAAAAAAAAATGTTCCTGGTGTGGCAGGTTGTCAAAGTTCTGCGTTGTCCCCTACCCATCGGGCTCTGCACACAGGCCAGCAGGGAACCTGATGTCTCTGGGAATTAAATTCCAGAGCAGCTCAGCCTCTTGGAGGGACTGCAGATCCAAGCTGGCCTTGTCTCCTGGGCCCAGGTCTGCGGAGTCACTTCAGCTGGGTGAAAAGGGTGGCAGATCAGAGTGTTGCTCTCCAGGCTGGAAAATCTACACGAGCTGCAGGAGAAGGCAAGTTTTCTGACTGCCTGCTGGTGCATGGGGAGCTTAGCTCTTCCAGCTTAGGACTCTAGGAGGCTGTGCGTTGTAGGGCCGCTCTCCAGCGAGAGAGTGGGAAGTTGCTTTTTCCAAGGGAGTAGGTGGAAAGAAAACACATTGTGATGACTTTTAACTTGCAAAGAATGCACCATGGACATCCCTCTGCAGCGGTGTTGCTGCAATTTCCCTTGCTCGTGCTCCTCAGGAGACACACAAAGTGCTGTGTGTGAGTAGTGTTTCCAAACTGCCACGCTGGAGCAGGCCGGGCAGCTCCGTATCTTGCAGCCTCTGCCCAGCCACTGTAAGACTTTGCAAGTGGATGTTTGACTTCCAGCTCTTGCTGCTATTTTATCCTTTGCCCGTTCCCACAGGGGCATCTGCCCAGCGGTGTGGTTGACTGTGTAACCAGAGATGCCAGAGAGGAAGCTGCTTCCCCGCCGTGTCTCCCCTGCAGATAGCCTGCCCCTTTCCAAATCTGAGCCTTCCTTATGAGGATTTGGATAGCCAAACCACAGAAGCATTATCCAGTATCAAAAGAAGTCTTTGTGTCTTTCGGAACTGGCTGGCAATTAACTATTTCCACCTTCAAATTCTATCGCACTTAACAGCGGATTGCAAGCAATTAAGTCACTGCACCAGCTCCCGCCTGTCGGCTGGGTCGCAGTAGCTCAGCGGTTGCATGATGCTGCCCTGTATTTCCTTCCGTTTGCAGTGAGTGGAGAGGATGCGTCCAGCCTCTCACCACAGCTTAGCGGATGGATGAGACCTGATGAAATCATCGTCCCCAGGCACCTGTAATCTTCTGTGCGTGTCCTGGGACAGATTGCAGAAACCATCGGACGGAGCTGCCGCTCTGTTTCCGTTAGCGACAAAAGGCTTTAGGCTCCCTAAGGACACGCTTTATATTTTATTTTGTTAACAGGACAATATTTAGCCCCATGGCCAACGCTGTAATTATCAAGACCTGAAATAGAGGGCCGAGTTCAGCTTTGGGCGAGCTGTCGGTGCTCTGGGCGAGCCGGGGCTGTCAGCGTGCGCCGCTGTCTGCAGCCCTCCGTCGAGGGCCAACATGTGCTCGGCAGATCCGCAGCCTCACCCGCACAAAGTGCGTCGTGACCTCAGTTAAGAAAACACTTGCTGTAATCGCCTCCAGATCTGCCGGTGTCTTTGATCAGCTTAAATATCGGTTTATCTTATGATATAAATATGTAAAACATCCATTTGTTTTCGTGCAGGATGCAAATAAATCATTGCGTAAGTTTATACATGAGCAAGGAAGGCGGGGGGAGGAGTGGTGATGGGTTCATAACTCATAAGTCTCCACCTCTTTGAAGGTCAATACTTCAGGAACGTTGCTGTTCCCTTTCCAGCGAGTCCCTACTTTGCATTATTGGAATGCTCTGTGTCATCCGCGCGGAGCGGAAGCGACCATGGTGGCCCTGCCCTGCCGTGGCTGGGAACGCGTTTCCCATGGAGCTGCGACGGGCTGTGCTGATGCGATGAGTGCACGTCACCCCTGCCCTCTCCTGAACTCCTCTCCTGAGCCCACGCAGTTGAGCATGGTGCATATTTCCCAGCGCTGCCACAGGCTCACACCTTGGGCATGTCCTGCTGCTTTCCACCCCTGCTGTATTTTGCTTCCAGCTCTCCTTGCTTAGTGCATTTTCCTGGGGTGCATTTGGCTGGTACCCAGCTGAGTGGCCCCTGATCTCGGTGCAGATCTAGTGACAGCGTGCCATCGGCTGCTCCTGCAGTGTCTGCATATGTGCCGTGGAAATAATTAGACTAGATTGCAGAACTGCAAATGCTTCTCATTATTCCTTCAATCCTGTGGTTGCTTTCTGGTGCCTCGCTGCAGAATATGCTCATCCCAGGCCTAGTCGCAGCCTCTGCTGTGCTCTGATCCCGGTGCGTTGTAGCCCTCCGTCGGTGCGACGCTGCGGCAGCTCGCTGGGGCTGGGGCTTGGAGGGCCTTGGCTGGCGGTGGCTCGGCAGCGCGGACCTGCTTCCCGCGAGCCTGCCACATGTGATGCTGCTCTGCAGCTGGAGGATACAGTTAAGCCCCTCAGAGTGAAACAATTTCCACATGTTGTCAGATCAGCTTTCCAGCAGGAAAATTGTTTAAAACATTGTTAGTGATAGGGTGTTACAGAAATTAAGCTGAAGCTTGTCCAGAGCTCGGCTTCTCCTTCGTTTCAGCCTTTATGTAACGCTAAGTCGCCTTTTGCCACTTGGATCAAGCCCTGTTTTGATCTATTTGCTGGTGGTTATTTGATGAGAAATAAGGATTTGTGCTTTCTGCTTCTTGGATTCTCACATGCTTCATTTATCAGCTCATTCCCTTCCCAGGCATAAATACACCCCGTTATTTAACACATTAGAGAACTCCTGCCAAGAAATCCTGTAAAAAAATATGAAGGCACACAATAATTGATGATCGGGGAATCTCATCTGCTGAGCCATAAAACAGGCAAATAAACATTCACTTTTCTTTTGCATCTAATGAAGAGCTAGGGTCTCATACCTACTGTGTTCTCTAAAGATTTTAGCACTTTCCTGAGAGAGAAGGGATTTTGTACCATTCTTCTGTCTGAATTCCTACATCTGCTGTTATATTCTAACTTTCTTAAGGCCTTTTATTATTCCTTCTTGTTATAGGATTTTCCATTTTCTCTCCTAAATGCTGTGCTGGCTGACAGAGCCCACCTAGAAAGTGGCTGCATTTTGGGGCAAAGCAATGCCAGTATTCATATCTTTTGTAAGTAATAGAGCAAATTCAATTAAAAAACCATCAGTACATAATAATATTAATCAGTATTTTACTGCTGTCACTCCTGGTCGCAGATGTCCTGCAAAAGAGAGTATAGGGAGCAATTCGAAGATAAGATATGGTGCATAAAATAGTGCAACATGATTAATGAACCTTTTGTCCTGGTGAGTGAGATAAAATATCTTGTGCTACTGCTCCATGCTAACAGCATTTATATCACATTTTAAATATTTTTTCTTATTTCAAAGGTATTTCACTATCTCTCTCTTTTCAAGGGCAGATGAGAAAAGGTTGATGCAAACACTGAAATTTGAAATCTTTCCCAGCTTAATTTTATTCTTAGATCATGGAGATTCTTTCTTTGCCGCTTGTTTGTTTGTTCCGTTTTCTCACCTTTGCAGACTCCGGAGCGGGAAGAAATCCACATCAATTCCTGACCCCCCTCCTCCACCTCGGCAAACCTCCTGCATCTCAAGTGACACATCTTATCTCTGTGCTGCTGCTGCTGATGGCTCAGCTCAGCAGCCCTCTCCCGAGGCCACATGCAGAACGGGGGAAGGGGGACCTTGCCCCAGGTTTGTCATGCTGCAGAGAGGGTCCCAGCTGAAGAGCAGAGGGGCACGAGGTGCAGCAGCCAGGGCATCTGTGTCATCTCCCCACACGATTTAAACTGGCAATGGGTGGGGAAGTGAGACAAGGTCCTGGGAGGGTGGGAAGATCGAGAACAGAGCTTTGGGATAGGCACCAGCTGAACTTGGTGGAGCCCCCGGGGCAACGGCTCTTTTCCTCCTCATCTAGCTCAGCCTTCTCTTGTTGTTCTTCCCTTTCAATTTTACCACTGCTCCTCCAAGGGAAACTTTGCGGAGTGTGAGATGTTTCCAGCAGATGCTGGGTTTGCTTCTACCTCAAAAAGAAATCCCCAGGAGAGCAGAGAGAGGGCTGTGAGGCTTAGGGCACTGCTTAAGAGCCAGGAGAGCGCCCAGGTCCCAGCCACGGGAGCTGGGCACAGCCTTGCCTTTGCAGGTGGAAGTGGGGGCTCTGCAGGTGAATGGAAGTGAGGGCAAAAAGGACAGGGACATGTGGCGCTTAGTGGGCAGCGTCCTCCCTGGGACTGGCATCCACCCCTCCAGTTGCAGAAGGAGGGATGAAGCTTTCTGGAAGCCAGTTTCCCATTTTTTCATAGTACTCAAGAGGCACATATTTATTTATAAACTTGGGTTATATTTGTGCTTTCTACAAAGAGTGCCTTTGTTAACTCAGCCTTGGGAAGGGACACCTTGGCCAGCTTCTCACCACGCAGCAAGGCTGGCAGTTGCCTGTGCGGGGGCCTGGACTGGCTTGACTGCTGTTGCCAGTTGCAAACTATGGTGTTAAAAAAATCTGATGACCCCAGCATTTGCTTTTCTCCTTAAAGACTGGCTTGCAACATGTCCAAGATGAAATGAAATATGGTGCTGCAGTGTCACTGTTTGACCTCTCCCATTTTCTGGGTATTGAGCTTTATTTGAATTTCTACCCTCCACCCTCTTTTTTTTGGCTGTTGTCACAGCAAGCTGACAGATATTTGTTCTGCATACAAATTCATCTCATCTCAGGTGCAAGCTGCTGCCTTTGAACTGAACATGAGGCCTAGGTGTCTTGAAGGTGGTGGTATCCCACACATACACCTTGGAGTGTGGTGCTGGGAGCTGCAGAAATGGCAGCTTTTACTGCCTTTCCTTGTGCCCAGCCAGGAGCAGTATCTGATCTCTCTCTTGGACCAGCTGTTCATTCATCCTGGGTAATTCCTTAGCAGCTGATCCCACAGCGCATCCCTCTCCTCTTTGTGGAGCTGGTAGGCTTTAGAAACTACAGAGCTCATGGTGAAGAAGAAGCAACTTTCTGAAAACAGGCCTTTACTCTTAATCTTACAACTACTTATAGGCAAGAAGTGGGTGAGCAACCATAAAGCTCAGATGTGTAACCAACCTTTTACTGCTCCTTTCTTCCTCTCTGGCAGAGGCAACTGAGATTTGAACCCTGAAAATCCCATGGGGAAGCCTAGCATGGTGGGCAGCCAGTGGGCTATTAACCCAGTGCTGCAGACTTGTGTCCTTGCGGCAATCCTGCAACGTATTCCAGGTCTTTCCAGATGAAATTCTTCACTTCAGCCTGAGTTTAAAATGCATGTCACAAGTGCAAAGGACTGATGTCAAGCCTTGGCACAAAGTCTCATTTTGATTGCCATTTGGACAGCAGGTTTTGTGCATGCCGTGGCGTGATCTCTCAGAGTTGTCAACATTTGGCAGGGTATCTAATCACCTTGGTCGCCACTGAAAGGAGTGAGTGATGCCTGTTCTGGAGGGGCAAGGGGACGTTTCATTTCCTGCTCTTTGCTTTTTTGTATAGAAGACGTGGAAGTCTTCCAGGGCTCTTATCTGTCAAGCAATTAGCACAAATCCATGGTGCTCTCCCTGCAAGATGAAGTTATGCAAATATCAGAGACAAAAATGTTGCCCTATATTTCCTGTGTCTGAAGCATTTTCTCCAAACCATACCATGCTGTAGAGCATGTTGTATTCTTTAACTATGTCTCCTAATAGATGATCAGACCTAGTTGGTTGACTGCAAATGCTCTTTCCTTTAGTTTTGCCAGATTTTCCAAAGTCATATAAGCCTCCAAGTATTTAAGCAGTTAGCTTTGTTTCTTCTCTGTAAGGTTAAGAATGAAACCAGGACAATTTATAGCAACATTTCCTGCTTGAGAGAGTTGCAGTAGTTTTACATCCATTTAATAATTTTTAGACTTAAGGGAGTTTACTCCCAATTTATACCAGGCTATGTGAGGTCACAGTTGGGCCACCAAAGGAAGATAAATATCTTTAAGAAAGTTTTCTTTGTGCTTTGATGAAAGGAATGTAACGGCTAAGAATAAATCTAAGCTGGAAAAAATAAGACTATTTTTGGAGACGTGGGGATGGCATGAGAAAGCCAAGGACAAAGTCACGGACTGCCAGCAGGGGAAAGCAAGGTGCAGCGACAGTGATGTTTGTGGCAAACAGATGGTAATTTGAAACCCAAGTGGAAAGAAGGAATTTGCTAGTTCTCCGAGTTTGAGAAGTAGGTGCATTCACCGCTTCCCAGTGTTCCTGGCTGGAAGTTGCCCGTTGCTGATCCTTGCCAGAGGCTGCGCTCCCGTTGCTGGTCTCAGATGTGCTGTGCCTGGGGATTTGCCTGGCGTGTGTAAGTGATTTTGGATCCAGCCAGGCAGCCGTCACTGCGCCTTAGGGTACCTGTCAGCAGCCTCCTGCAGGCGGCTCGCCCCAGCCGCTCTCTTGGCATCACTCACCATCAAGCGGTGGAGGCTGGATGGCAAATCCGTATTTTAGGTGGCTAATTAGAGCACACTGATTTTATAGCCCACATTGCTCACACGGAAACCTCAACAGGGAAAATATTCTTAGGCAGTGCCTGTCTCTGTCTCCATTTCCCCCAGCTGCAAACTATGGCTATTAACACTGCAGAAATACTGCCTCCGTGGGCAAAAGTAGAGTGGAGAAAGAAGTCCTGTCTAAGAGTAAAATATTTGGCTGGATGTTAACGCAGTGATGGGTTGAATCTCTGCTCATAAAAGACACAATCTTTTATTTTATTTTTTTTAAAAAAGAATGGCTTGAAAACTAATGCAGCACAAAAGATCCCCCTCTACGTGAGAGAGATGTGGGCAAACAGATTTCTTAGACTGGGATGCATTAAGGGTAATGTAGTAATTCGTACTGTATGCGTGTAGAAAAGATCACTGCACTGTAAGATCTGCTGCCATCTGTTTCAAAGGAGAAATGGTGGGGAACCCTGTTTGCTCTCTCTGAGCAGAGAAAAGGAGGACAAGATGCAGTACTGATTCCTAAAACTGTTGTTGAAAAGTGTCTAAGAGGGTGAGAAACACTGATGGGACTAACTTGCTGCAATCTGTGCTCCCAGATCCCTTGAGGGTTTTGGAGTATCTGCTCTCCACAAAGACGGAGCCTGAAATTGTTGGGGAATTCAATTAATCCTTGTGCAGATAGCTGCTTCTAAGTATTTACACAGTACACCTATCTCTGTGGTATGTAAACACTCGGCAGGGTTTAGCAGTGTGATTGCAGCTGACCTGCCAAGGGCAGTCATTCCTTTCTTTATTTTCCTATAGGTTGAGTCCAGGCTGTTGAATCTGAGCCCACTTTCTGCAAGATTTCATTTGAAATTCAGATTATGGTCCTGGTCTGCATAATCAGATAGGAGGGGGACAAAACTGCAGGAGTGGAACCGATGGAAATGTGACAGAAAAACTGGTATTTTAAATATATGTTTTTAAATTTACTGCTGGGCAGTGTTTTGTGCTGAGAATTAATTTTTATTATAGTTGATTTATAATCCCATGAAAATGGGCTTCAGTCTTGGAAAAAAATGCATACACTGCAAATACCAGAGGTGTGCTATCCAGTTTCCATACAGCCCTCCAGCATTCATATAGAGCATATTTGTAGGGGTGTCACAGCTGGCTTTCTCTTGGCCACATTTTGCTGAAGAACTAGGAATCTTGGCAATTATGAATTTTGTTGCTCTTCCAAAAGTAGAATCGACACTGTTAGTATATGGTGAAAGGTTTCTCCATAGGAACAACATCTCATAAGTTAGTCTGCAAATGCAGGATGATATGGTGAAAGGTTTCTCCATAGGAACAACATCTCATAAGTTAGTCTGCAAATGCAAGGTTGGAGAAGAGCCGTCATTCTCTGCCTTCCAGAAACAGTATTTTCCTGTGAGATTACTCAGAGTCCTAATTCGGCATTTTCTGGATGTCCACAAAGTTGTTGAAGTCAGCAAGGAGTGCAAGTTTCAGGAAGAGCACAGTTTAACAGAGGTGGTCAAGAAAGAAAGCAGATCACCTTGTTGCAGTGAAGCTTTGAGGAGCTGTCTTGTGAGAGGATTAAGTGTTCAAGCAAAACTGGGCTATCGTCCTGCAGACATGCCCCTGGGGAGGTATTTATATTGACTAACTCACCTCTGCGCTACAGAAAAGTTCATTTCAGAAGTAATAGCCCCAGCTGCAATGGCTGTCTGTTCTGAACCATTGTAATTCTGATTCCTGTAAGGCATCCTGGTTCTGATGTGGTTGGTGATTTGACTAATAACCGTCCTTATTCTCAACGTGCTGAGGTACCAGTAGGAGCGAGTGCTAGGTGATGGCAGGCCCTGTACCCCGTGGAGGGTCCAGTAGAAGGCAAGGCGGGCACAGCGGGGGAGAGAGGGACTGGCAAACACAGCAAAGGGTTTGATGGCAGCGGGCCGTCGCCTTAGGAGGAAGTAAGAAATGTGCAAAAACGTAATAGGAAGGGAAGAAAGCAAAGGAGGTCTATGAAAGGGGCAGGTCTAGGGGTGAACAGGCTCCTACGGAGAGGAAAGGAACGGATTGGGAGCACCCGTTGGGCAGAACTGTAGTGAGTTCTCTGAACCACGTTGCTGTGTCCAGCTGCTACTGCCCAAACAGGAGACCTGCTTCCACCCTGCAATTTGCTTCTCCTGCAAAGTCACAGGAGATGGTTGTTTGTGAAGGCACTGCTTGAATTTCAGTTCCCCAGGAAGTGAAGAGAAGCTTTGAGAAGCAACCTGGACTCAAGTGTGGGACAGGATTAAGGAGGGTGCATTAGATAACTTCCATCCTCTTCTTTCATGGCCTGACCTTCAGTGTTTCAGCTGTGCTGGGACAGCTTGTGATGCTCATCAGTGTGCAGGGACAATGTTCACCTGAACAGAACAGAGACTATGGTTAGCTGTTCCTTAATGGATCCTGAGAGAAGATGGAGAAGCATAGGTGGAGGAAGGCAAAGGAGGAACATGCTTATTCTCCTTGCAGTAGTTTGGCAGAGAAAGGACATGGTTCAGCTGCAGAGGAAGCGTGCTTAGAGCTGCTGATCGTAAAGGATTTTACAACTGATAAGTAGTGAAGCTGCTCGTTCCTGTGGAGTGGAGCATGCTTGCGCTGATGTGCAGGATGGCATGCACAGTAACAGCTGCTAAAGGGATTGCAGAAAGCAGTTTTGTAGCATAAGACTGTCTTCTATCTACAGAATAAATCCAGGCAATTTCACAAGCTAACAGTTCAAGGGATGGTTAATGATGCAGAAAGGCAGTGGCTAGATCACAGTCTTCCAGCACTAACCCATCGACGATAGGAAATGCTTCAGATATGGTGCTGTCTTCACTCACAGCTGAGCAGGCCTTTTCCTTTTTTTCCCCTTTTCCTTTTTTCCCCTTTTCTTTTTTTTCCCCTTTTCCTTTTTTTCTCTGCCTTGGAACATCCCCATTGCTCCATGAAACCGGAAAATTTCAGTGGCCTGGCTCTGGGGAGATGCTGTTTGCAGACCCTGTCTCTCTGTGGGCTGGATTCAGCAGCGAGGCTGTGAGTGCCATGAGGGGCCAGCACGGCCCTTTTGGTAAGGGGAGCCAGAGCGTGACTTGAAGGAGTCCAGGTCCATGGTGTACGATGGGAAAACTGATGTATAAAATGGAGATACGGGGCAGCAGGATGCTAGCTTCCATGAGTTACTATGCGGCCACGTACAAGGACAATTTGGTTTTCAAGTGAAATATTTGAAATTGGGATGAGGATAAAAAACAAAACAAAAAGCCTCACCTCAGCCAGGTTTCCAGACAATTTTTTTTTTAATAACAACATTTTGATGATTTAATTTTTCATCTATTAAGAACTTAGTTTTCCATCAAGAAAAAGGTTAGGCATAATTTTTTGTAATTGGCCTACATTTGTTAGGTTTTATTCTTTTGTAGTGCTGGGGATCATAGTGAGAGGGAGGAAGTTAACTTTGCTTGCAAGTGTGATGTTGCCAGCCTCATCTCCCCTGAGAGTAACTTGTGGGCTCAAGGGGAGGAAGGTGCAGCCTTTTGCTCCTGGCAGGTTCACTTCTGGGGCTGACAGATCCCTCCTTCCAGCTCAGTGCATCTAGGAGGGCTTTGGTGGAAAGGATAGATACCCAAGCATGTGGAAATGAGCAGAGCATGTGTCTGGAGGTGGAAACTGCTCCCATTCTTATTTTGAAAAGCCATTGTGTCTCCAACCCATGTTTCACTCTATGTGGTTTCCATCTTCCTTGCAAACGACTTCTGCTACCATTGAGGGTAGGAACCTGGAACGACCAGCCATTCTCCTGAGGTTTCCGCATCCTCTTGAGATGCTGGCTGCATTCGACAAAGCCTTTTCCTGATGCAATTGGCCTCGGCCCAGAATTGAAACCACTCTGAGAGGTTCACACCCAGATATTGAGTCCCTGCAGGGCTGAGGTCAGTGGAGTTCACAGCTGAGGTCTTGGAGCCGTTTGGTTCGAAGCTGAACGGTTTTTGCTGTCTTTAGTTGGCTCTTTAATACACACAGCAATAGCAGTAGCATAATACATTTCTTCATGAAAGCACTGTTTAGCTTATCCTTGAGGTTTCATGCATTATACATTAAATCTATGTTCTGCAGTAGGCCGTGCTTGTTCTGGATGATGCCTGGTGATTTCGGCAATGCAAGATGCACTGAAAAATGCTACTGTATTGTATAGAGCAGCCTTTGACTTGCCCCTTCGCACAAGATGGCCCAACCGCAGGAGGTGTCTTGGGAGAACCCGGCCTCTGCCTGGAGGACGCTCATGAAGGAGGTTATTGTGACGGGAATGGCTTGGGGTGACTTCTGTTTAGCTGGTCCCTTTCTAAAGGGACAGATTGTTGGCAGATTATGTTGCTTGTCTGTGAAAAGACTTGTTTTATATAAAAAAAAAATGTGGCTTATTCAGGCTGCAAACAGATGGAGCTTTTAATCATAGGAAATCATTTAGACTCACCTCCAAGGTTTCCACAAGCTGGTAGCATTTAGATAGGGGTACGTGTCTGGCCTCATCTTTAATGTAAAAATGTAACTGAATAAGAAACTGAGGGATTTAACACAACCTTCACATTCAGTATGGCATGTTGCTGTTTGCTCACATTCGTGGTATTGCTGGCCCTTGCTCTTAGTAAGTTGTGACCAGGCCTCCAGACTCGAGAGGCTGGTTTCCAAATGATGAGTTCTGCTACGCTCGGGCACCTCCTCTTGGGTTTGCTGCATCTTCATAAACATTTTTTCCCCATTTTGAACTTCTCTCTGCAACACTAAATACCAAAAATTCAGGCCTGGGTTTTAAACAATAATTACTGGAAGTTAATTCTTGCGTATTCCCGTGACTCAAAGCGCTTGGACTTTGAGAGAGTGCCTGACACCCTGGGATACACAGCAACACAGCGAGGGCTGCCAGCGCTGCCTTTCTATACATTCCGGTGTCTGAGCTGTTCCGCTCTTTTTTTCCAGTGGAAACTTAACCTTCAGCTTCTAAACTCTCCAGCATTTTTTGTTGTTGAGATACAACCACATTCTTTAAAGTCTGTGTTCTCACTTCCCTCCCACTCCTCCCCCCCCCCAGCCTCCAGTGTGACTCCCGATTAACACATTTGGAGGGGGGGGGTGTGGGATTATGATCAGTATTTTCTTTAGCTGCTGGGCAATTTCTTCCACTGTCCTAAAGCAGCCACTGTACCTCTGGCTGCTGGCAAAGGTGCTGGTTTTCTCCTGCTTTCCTGTAGCCCAGAACAGAACAGCCAAATGTGGGTCTGCACTTCTTGCATCCTGGTCTCTCACTGGGATCAGTACTGTCTGGGGCACGAATTCATCCGTGCCCTCGGCAGCCCTGGAAGGAGCGTCACAGCCTTGGTCGTAGCCTCTGGCAGCGGCTGCGGTGCAGACACCAGGGGTTGCAGAAGCCTCTGCAAGAGCCCCGGGCACCCTGCTCGTGCTGCGTGCGAAGGGCTCCGGGCGCCGCTTCCCTAACGCTGCCAGGCTGGCGCAGACCTGCTGGGGAAGGAAATCTTCTGCGTTACGGACAGACAGACAGCACTGCTGAAAAACGAGTCGTGAAACAACCCTGGGAGTAGGTGCCCGCAGGAGTCGAAGCAGCAGGCTCAGCTGTGCGAGGCGTCCTGGCTCTGCGGGTATTAAAAGCGGGGCTGCTCCTCCTGCTTTCCCGATGCCTGGCAGCCCCCCACCAGCTGCAGGGTGGGTGCGGAGCTCCCCAGACGTGGCACCCAGTGGCCAAAACGGGGTGGGAGAGGGTGGCCAGGCTCCCTTTGCACGGCCATGTCCTCGAAACCACCCGTGAGTGCTGGCTCCCCGCTGCCGGGGCAGGGCGGGTTTCTGTCGGGGACGCTGGTTGGTTTTAATGAGCGTGAGGTTGCCTGGAACTGAGATTTTATTCCTCCTTTAATAGCTTGCTAGTGCCAGGAAAGGAATTGGAAGAGAGGGAGCGTGCCTCTGCCTCCCGGGAGGCCGAGTAGCTCTCCCTGGCCTCCTGGGTTTCGCCTGCAAGGTGTCGTGCTTGGGCTAACGCTGACCTTAGCAACTTGCTGTCCGGTCAGCGGTCTGGCAGCGAGCGGCGGGCGCAGCGCGCAGCGTTTTGGCACGGCGTCTGCCATCCGTCCGGGGTTGCGCGACCGTCCCCGGGGCTTCTCCTCGTCTTCCAGGGCAGCAGAAAGCAGCAGAGCCCCGCGGGCTGTTCAGGTGCTTTTCTCTCCGTGTCCCGGGATCGGGAACGCGGCCGCGGTCGTGGTTTGCCCCCCGCCGGGCGCGTGGGGGTGGCCGAGCTGGTGTGGTTTGGGTTAACTCCCGCTGGGCTCAGTTACGCTCCTGCGCTGCCGGCTCCGAGTTCGGAGCGGTCGCATCCGCCTCGGACGCGGAGCCCGTCCTCTTCCTCCCCCTGTTGTTTCAAGCAACCCACGGTGCCGGTCTCTCAGCCCCGGGGCTGTGAAGTCTCCCTGCATAGAAACCGCCCCTGTTTCAGGGGGATATTTGCTATTAGCAAAACAGCTGTCCGTTTTCCTCTCTGCTTCTCCGGAAACCTCATCCTTCCTCGTCTTGCGCTCCTCAGTGGCATTAAAGGGTGCGCCTGTATTTATTTCTCGCAATCCCCTTCTTACAGCTTTGAAACGTGAGCAGGTGGATGCTGAGAGTGTCCAGCTTTTACTGTCGCTGGATGTTGATATTATCCTCTTTTGTTCCTCTCCTTTTGCCTCTATAAGCTTAATTGAGGGCAATGGCTTTATTCAATTTTAAATCATTTTGCGATGACTTTGCTAAGCAGCACACAACCTTCTGCTTCTCCGCTCTCGGAGAGAGACAAGTTCCTTCAAGTAAAACTTCTGTTGTGTGTTGCAATTAACCCCCCTCCATGTACCCCCTTGCTGTGCCTTGTGAAATGATGCGTTTTGATCGCTGTCGCTGGGTGCATGAGCCTTGGGCAGCATCTGCCCTCCGCGTTCCCGCGTCCTCCCTCGCTGGCAGCCGGAGCGACGCTGGGCCGGGCTCTGCCACCGAGCTGTCCTGCGACCTGCTCCTCAGTCTCCAGGCCTGCGAGGTGGGAGCAAAAAGGCTTTTTGTTCTCTCTAGTAAAATCATTGTAAAATATGGATGAAAAGCAGCCTCTGGATCTAACCTGAAACCTTTGGAAGTCATCTGAAAGACTCTGGTGGATTTAATGGTCTTTGGAGTGTATCCTACAACTTTTGCATCGTTTGTGTTTAAAGCAGCCTCTCATCTTTCTCATCCAGCAGGCTTTTGTCTCGTGGCTGTGATTGCTGTTGAGATGTTGTGTTTCACCACAGTGAAACACCTTCGTGTGTTACAGGCAACCGAGTAAACCCCCCAGGGCTGCATGCAGCAACATGCTGAATAGACGCATTAAACTTTTCAGTCAAATTAAGGAAAAAATTGCCACATGCCTTTCCAGATAGGACCTTCTGATAATGATTTTTCATCTTTACTTTCTGTTCCAAAGTGAATCTTTCCAGCATTTAATAGAAGGAAGGGGGGGGGAAGAATTCCTCTACTAGGTCCTTCGCGCGAGTGAAATGGTGCGCTTGCGTGGTCACGGCAGCGTTGTTCCTGGAGCTGCTCAGGCTGCCTCCCAGCATAGTCCGCTGCTTGGTACCACTGTCCCATCTTTCAGGATGTGCATGTGCTTGGCTTGTCTTCTTCCTTCCCTGGCAGTGGCCCAGGGCCAGCCTGGCGTACCAGAAATACCAGCACCCACTGGGAGCTGCACAGTCTGAGTTCTGGGTTTCAGCCGGAGGTGCTCAGCCTCTGCCTTATGTGTCAGATGCCCAACCATCATACAGGAGGTGGTGGGATCTGCAGAGAGGTAACTGAGAAGAGATGCTGTGGGCATGCTCTAGCATCGCTCTGGAGCGTAGGTAGGGATCTGAGCCCTCTCAGTGAGTTGGAGCAAGTCCCTGCTGGCCTTCCTCTCAAAGCACAGCTGGTGGCATGGCATGCCCCCTGCCCTGGCGACAGCATGGTGCTGGGGTGCTTGCAGCCAAGGTGGCAAGCGTGGGGCGGTTTTCTTCCTCTGTCACAGGAGATTGAAGCTTGTTTTCCTGCCTTGCAGGAACGTACCGTTGCTTTACTGCTTGGCAGTGGCGGGGAGCACGTTTCGACCTTCCTGGTGAACCCGTTCTACCTTCTCCCCCGAGGCTTGCTCCTTGGCAGGATGGCGCAGGGCTCTGCAGCCTTGTGAAGCCCAGGTCCCGCTTCACTGCATATTTCATATAAAGCACAGGTCATTATGATATGACTAAGTCTGGAAATAGGAGCTGAGTTCTCCTAAGCAACATTCATCTTGCCAGACTGGAAGCAGACTATTGGGTACCTGGAAGTCTTTAAATTTGCCCTAAGTGTTTCTAGGATTAGATGGCAGCTGAGTTGTGATTTTTCAAGGGTCTCTCCGGAGACTTAATTGTAGGGCCTGCCTTCACTTTTTTAATTACCTGAGGAGCTCTGAAATCATGACTTAGGGCTCCTGATATTTATGGTTGCACTCTTGAACCCAGTGTTTCCATCCATTCTTGGGTATATTTTTCAGAAAAAAAGCCAATTCCTCAGGAGCAATTCTCCATTAAATGCCAAACATCCGATGTAGTTATTTTCTGTTCCCTCAGTGTTTTCGTCTGAGAATATGAGTATGTACTGGCATTCATATTTGGGGGATTAGCAGTTGGATAGCACTGAAACTGCAGAAACTTGTAATAGGAAATTGCTGTTTTTTGTGGGAGCCCTGGAAATGGGAAGCATGAACTCTGTAAAGCTGCCACATCCCATGTGTACATTTGAGCCCTCTGTGGTATGGTGTGTCCTCTGAAACCACCTTTTTGAAGGCAAGGATGGCTGCAGCCTGCTCCCTTCTGCCCCTGTAAAATTTTACTGAAACTATCCTACATTTTCTACAGGATACATGTTTTCTTCATATCAGTGGCTGTAAAGAAAACTCTTCCAAAAAACCCCATCTATGGTCAAGTACAGTGCTGCTGACACTGGAGAGAAGATGGGTTTGCACAGAGAGTTTGGCTGGAGGCAAGAAGATCTTGGTACCAATCTCGTCCCTGAGCGAATTATAGGACTTGCATTAATGTCACTATTTCCTATTTCATCCCTTGAGTCAGTGTTGCTAATTGGCATGTTTCCCTTGCCCAGGCTTTAATGTGTCCTGTTGGCAAAGTGGGCAAAAAAGTTCCTTTACGCATTGGCACTTGGGAGCTTAATTTATTAACATGTGAAGTGCTTGGAGATGTTTGGGTGGAGAATACAGGTGCATTATTAAAAGCCATAAGTGGAAATAGGAAGGTTCAGGAAATAGGGGCTGTAACAGGATGTCTGATCCTGGCAGTGAAAATCCCTGGCAGCCTCTCCAAATGGGTGCTGGAATCTCCTGGAACCAGCATCCTGCTGTTGTCCGCAGATACAGGCTGGACCATCGCTGTCGGCAGACTGGAAAGCGCTGGGTTTGCCGGACGTTGTGCCGAAGGCATGTGGAGAGGCCCTGCACGTCCACAGCGTGCCGGGGGCACGCGCCGCCACGGGGGGTTGCTCTGAGCTCGGAGGCGTGGAGCGAATGGGAAGCCCACTTCTGCATTAGATTACAGCACAGTCCGAGTGAATTGGCATCCTATTTTACACAAATACAGAGGAACACAATCTTGACAGGGAGATGGAGGTATCAGTGTATCTCTTTAATGGACTTTGCTACCGAGAAATACTATGATTCTGTTGAAATGTAGTTTTAATAGAGTTTCTCCATTTTCCCTGATACTCTCTGGAGAGCATTTTTTGCTGCAAAGGATGCAATAGATAGTTTGAATACTGAGTCTAGGCAATATAGTAAAAATATAATTATACTGTTTATCATTCAGTAAAAGCCTGTCTCCAAGAGGAGTCCCTTTAGGAAAGGAAAGAGTTTTTTCTTCCCTTTGTTACGGACCAAAATTGAAATGGAACACTTGATATCTTAAACAGCTCTCTATTCACCCATCTTTTGCCATGCTAACAAAACAGAAAAGAAAAGAGAAAGGGAAGACATGATCTTTCCTCTAATGCCAAAAACTACAAAGAAGGTCATTTTAAGTTTTACTAGCTTGTTAACTTCAAGTTGTTAATTTGAAGTGCAGCTTTCCCATGCGATGGCACAGCCTAAAATGTTCTTTATTTGGTTTTTAAGATAAATAGCTAATACAGGAAGATTGCAATCTTTGGAAAAGATACTGAGTCGGAAGAGCAAGGAGGGAGATGCAGTAAAACCAGCAACGTGGACATAAAACTGATACTAATGGAAAAGCAAAACATAACCTTTTGCTAAATGCCGGGCAGGGAGTCTGGTTTAACGGCTCCATCATTGCTTGCAGCTGTGCAGAGTGGTGGGGCTGGTGGACGCTCTCCCTTCAGCAGCAGCAGCGGCTTGCTAGCACGTGCAGTAGCAGGTGAGAGGTGTCTGTGGCTCTTCAGGTGTACAGTGTTTTCCTTACATCTGGCAAGACAAGAGCTTCTCCTTTTAGTGTCATAAAGATAAAATGAGGCAGAGAGGGAGTTGACATGAAAATAAGCAAATGCCATCCAGCAGATATCAGCATCCATTTCCTTTAAGCAGGAGAAGTAAAAGTGGGAATTAGTGCTGTGGTGATTGTGGGATGAATTAAGGACATAAACGAGGTGAAATCTCTAGAGAGGTGGTATCTTCTACTACAACCAGCCAGATGTGGATGAGCTGGTGGGCATACACAACCTGAGGAGGGGTGTTTATCTCCAAGATCTTGCTTTCTTCTAGCTGTGTCGCTTGGTTTAGTGAGGGACCACATCATACAGCTCATTTGGGCCTGGCGACCATGCCTGTCCCATCCTGAGGTCCAGTCCTTAGTGCTAGGTTTCTCCTTTTGTGTCCTCTGTCTGCTGTGTATCGTGAGGGATTGCAGCTATATAAAGTAGCACTTGTATCCCTTGACAGGCCCTTGAGCAACATCAGGTGTCTATGAGGACAAAATGCAACCAACAACATTTAAAATATATATATGTACGTATTTGAGGGAAAAAAATACCGATATTTTATATATATATATATATATATATATATATATATTCTTAAAAGAGCTGTAATCAGAAATGCATAACTCAGCTGATGCTGCTTGGAGCAACGGCGTGGGTGAGCGTTCCCGCGTTGCTGCGCAGGTACGCGGCGCTCCGGGCTGCTGCGACCCGCTCGCGGGGTCAGCGCTTTGGGCCTTGGGGGCACCAAAGGAAGGTTTCTGGAGCAACTCGCTGGCACGTGACAGAGCAAGCCTCGAGCAAGGAAACCCCTGGAAGTCATTTCCCTTGCCTAAGCAGGAATCGAACAAGCTGCAGCTGTGAAGGACGCGTGCCGAGGAGCTGGGCTGAGCCTGGGAAGAGGCTGGGGGACGGCGGGCTTGGCTGGCCTGGGTGGCACGTGATGAAGGCCTGATCCAGACCCCGGAGCGCAGAACTTGGCGCCCAAACCTGAGCTTTCAGATGTTGCAGAGCTGCTGAAATACGGCAATCGTTTCACTCTTTTCCCCCCGGTTCCCAGCTACTCACCTCTGCGTAACGCAGCCTGCGCAGCTCCTGTGCTACGGCGTGGGCAGGAGCTCAGCCGGGGCCAAAGCCCGCAGCGCTGGGGGGCTGGATCCGGCCCCGGAGCAGGGGGGAAGCTCCAGCGGGAGGAGGATGGGCTCCTGCTTCTGTCAGGTGAGCCTGCAGGCACAGGGAAAGGTTAGTCTTCATTTTTATCTTCGGAGGCCAAAAAAAGATTGAGGAGCCTCCTTTATAATCAGAGCTTTTGGAGTAGCTGGGGGTCTCCCCGGCCGGGGCACCCTCGCAGCTGCTCCCAGGGCCAGGACGTCCGGGACTCGGCGGGCTGCGCGTGGGGCCCCGGAGCCTTACCTGCGCTCCGGAAACAGGAGCTGAGGCAGAGCAGAAGCTCTGACCGACCAGAAAACAAATTCCCAGTCCGTGCAAATGTGGAAACTCAAAATTGAGTTTCATTCCGCAAAGGAATGAAAACAAGACCTTTAAAAATGAGTGTTCCCTCTCCCCCTCTTTTTCTTTTGATGGAACCGAGACAAAACGTTCCCTTTTTGGATTGAAAAGCCTCCTTCCCCCCAGTTTGCCTCCCCGTGTCTCTGGAGGCAGCAAATGGCTCGCGTTGGACCTCGGATTCTTTTCCACCAAACTTTGTCAGAGCTAATGCACGTCTCTGCGGCCTGTTTGGGCAGAAACCTTCCCGTTCCTTCACCGCGGCCAAGAGGAACCATGTTCTGAATCCCAGCCCCAAAAAACTGGGAGGAAAAACTTAGTTTCCAGCCAGCAAAGATGGTCCCGTTTAAATCCAGTGCCACAGAAAGCTTCCTCCGCCTGGTTCCCCGCCGAGCGGCGGCGAGCCCCGCGCTGCGGCGCCCTGGGCGAGGGGTCCCTGCGGGCGAGGACACGTCCCCAAAAGGGCTTGGAGACAGCTAGGTACGAAGCGCTGTGCTGGAGCGGCTATTGCCAATACGGATCCTAATTCCCCCCTCCCCGTGACTAAGGGCAAAGCCAGCTTGCTTTTTTTTTTTTTTTCCTTTTTTTTTTCCCCCTAACAGCTTAAAAGCCCTTTTTCTTGAGTGCAACGTTTGGCTCCTGGAGCCTTTGAGAGAGTATTGAGTTGCAAAAGGTGGTGGCTGCCAGCTCCTATATAAAACACTGCATTCGTCACCCCCCCCCCCCCCCGGGGAAGTGCCACTGATTAATATATCAGTGCCTGCGAGAGGACGCTGACCTAGATTTTGCTTTAGCTGTTTAGGTGGAAACTTGACTACAACGTGGCTTTTATCTATCCACAAAATAGATTTAGAGGATGTGGAGCCTACAGAGAGCTTTTATTTCCCTTTAAACCTATTGTGTTCAGATTTGCTACCATATATATATGTATTTAAATCACACTAGCTGATTGCTTCAGGGGTTCAGGAGGTCAGTGGTTAAGAAGCTGATCACCCACCTAAGAATGGTTGGGGAGTCCATTAATTTGGACATGTTTCACGGTATAACTTGATTTTCAGACACCTGAAAGAGGCTGGAGGTAGGGGTGGCTGTAAACGTTTTGCTTGAATGAGCAGTTTTTCCGTTTGGTCTCTTTGAAGTTCAGATGCGTTAAAAATACGATCATCACGCCTATAGGCAGCCATTTCTTATCTGGCCCCTTTTTACCAGGGGAATCTAATGCAATGCGAAAGGCGTTTATATGGAATTTCTGGAACAGTGTTTTACAGGGTGGGAAACGCAGGGTGTCTGGGGCAGAATCCAGCTTTGGAGTTTGCAGTAAAGGCTCACTAGAAATGAGCTGAGACTTGACTTGATGCTGTTTTGTAATTGTAATCTCGCACTGCAGAATCTCCCAGGGCTTTTAGAGCATTAGTGAGTTGAGCTTCCTAACGCTGCTAGCCGCCCCGTCCCGGAGCTGAGCTGAGAAGTCAGATATGGGACTCGTTGCAGTACTGTGGATTTGAACTAGGGCAGAGTCAGGAGAGAGCTTCTTGATGCTAAATGCAGGAGAACTTCCTTGGTTCGACTCCTCTAACCGCTGTGGCTGTCATCTCACCCTGTTGACGGGGTTCTCCTCCACGCCTGTGTTTCAAGGGGCATCCAAAGGCTGGTGGAGAAACGGAGCTGAAATGAATTCACTGTTGGGTGGAATTAGCCGCAGTCTGGGTGTTTGTGTGCACTGCTAACAGCAGCACCCCTTGCTGCTGCTGGCCAAGTGGCGTTTGGGAAAAGAAAACGGGAAAACGGTTGGCGCGATTGTTCTGGTACTTCCCGCTGCAGCTCGGCAGAATCCACTACTGGCCTTTGATTTACCACACCGTCTCTGCCATTGAGGAGTGCATAAATTGTTTCTTTGACTAGTAATATTTACAATGAAGTCTTACTCATTTTTGGGTAAAGGACAGTCCAAGCACATTTCTCAAGTCTTGATTTCATTAGCACAGTGCTGCAGTTCATCAAACCCCATAAATATTTATCTTTCCAGCATTCTTCGTATGATTTCAAAACACTGGCCATACTTTAGCAGGACACTTCGTGTTGTTTATTGTGCAATAGCTTTCTCTTTACCATAGATACGCTGACAAAGAAATCTCTGATGGCCATAATGAATGGGGAGGCGCGTTTTCTTCCAGACGTGTTTATAAACCTGGTAAAAGCCGCCTCTGCATCAGTGCGCCCAGAGTGGGTGGAGAAGGAGGGCCGGTTGGGGATTCCCCCGTGAACCTTATGAGTCAAAAGGATTTGCCACTCTGCCAGCCCCTGCACACTTAGAAATCGTGAGTCAGTGGTTAAAAATCATGAGTTTTATTTTTGTTTTAGAATAAATGAATTTAGGGCTATTTCAGCTTGTGTTCTGACATCCAAAATGCGGGGCAGAATCAATACCTACCTTCTGGGTTTCTCTGCAACCCTAGCGGCTTAGGATTTATTCTTTGATTTTAATGAAATAGCTGAGATTTTCACTGACTTGTGTTGGAGTGTTGAGACTGAGAAATGCATGGAGTATTTGGAAACTTATGGATAAAGCAACTCAAGTTGGCAGCAGTGGCTGAGTTGAGCGGTGATGGGGTAGGTGCTGCTGGCAAGAGGGACCACCAGCTCTTGCCTGGGAGTCGCAGCCTACCTGGGGAAAGCTCTTGGCTTGTGTCTGCTCCCTCTATAAGCTGGAAACGACCATATCATCTAGAATGAATAGGAAGTTTACTTGGCTTCTAGTGGCATTCGGATTTTTAACCCCTTTATTGCTGCGCCAATGGTATAGGAGTCAGTTGCAAATCGATTTACGCTTATGGAGGTCGCCGATACGGAAATGACAACCGTGTACCTGCAGTTTTAGATGTTTGTTTAAATTTTTATTAGTGTTTCTGATATTTTTCTAGTGCTGAGAAGATTTTAAAATAAATAAATAAAACAAGCTATCCATGGGGGTTTGCACAAGTTTCTGTGGAGGGAATGGGATGCATGGTCTTCCTTGGTGTTCGTACTATCAAGAAATTGCCTGGTCGACTTTAAAAAGATGTGAAGTAACCAGCTGCTTAAGAAGCCTACTTATGAAATGTATTCATATTTAAGATTTTTTGGAAGGCCTTTTCAGGTTTTTCTCCAAAGCATTTTATTTGCTGAGAGAAAAAAAATTGGGAATAGAAGAGGGATGAATAATTAATATTATTACAAACCTAAATGGCTCTTTCTTTGTAGGATGATACAAAATCCATGGTTTTACAATAACACCCTCTACTCTTCCCTGAAAAGACTCTATTTCTTAATAAATAAGTGTGCTCAAAAGCTATTCTGTTGAATGTTTTAGTGGATTAGATGATCTTTATTTTATTACATTCTGAAAAAGATCTTTATTTTAAATTCTTAAGCATTTTTTTCCTCTGTCTTTTTTTTTTCTAGGCAGGATTATTGATTCAAAGCACAGGCACCATCCTGTATGAATTCATTTCCTGAACACCTGTACCAGGTATTTTTTTTTCCCTCTTATTATATCTGCATTAGCTTGCAAGGTTTGTCTGTGCCTTCTTTTCATATAATTTCACTTCAAAAAAGTCCATGTACTTTAATAGTTACCGTGTTTGGCCTTTGGTCTTGTTTTCAAGGAACTAGGTTCACTGGAATATTTTATTGATATATTTTCCAAGTGTCCCAAATTCTTTAATTGCAATAAGTAGTAGTTGAATTTACTTGCCTTCCTACTCAAAAATTGCAGGGCCAAAGTTGCCTCACAGCCCTCATCAAAACCTCCAGAAACGGACGCTGTGCCTGCTAAACCTATTTCTGGTTTCTTGGATTATTGCTTAAGTCATGTTAACTAGGCAGAAGGTGTTAAACAGCTTTTAGTGGCTCTGCTTTGCCATGACTTTGAAGGTATTCCTCAGTTATTACAGTTGCAGTAGAAATTTGAGTTTAAGGGGAGTTTTAAAGACTGCATGAAACTGAGTGGTAAGTGGTAGGTTTGAAATAGAAAAGCTGCATTGCCATTGACCACTTAGCTCTTATACGACAGGGTTACCTAGAAGTCTTTGAATGTATTTTACAGAAGCTCTGCATAGTCAGTCTCTTCTAGTAAATGGAGAGTCTGAGGCACCAAGAGGTAGAATGAGTTATTCAGCCAGAAACGACTCAGGAGTTAGAGGTTCTTCGGAAGCAGGAGGGCCTCCCATACCCCAGTTCTGTGTCCTGCCACCTGCTAGTGATTAGCGGGTCCTTACCTGTTGCTTCATTTACCAGCTGTCCCAGGTGAGAGCTGTGGTGCTACTGAACAAACTGGGGCTTTACTGTTGTCCACTCATGGAAATTGGAGGGTGACAGGGCTCCTGGTAATACGGGTGGTACGAGTGGGCTTTGCAATGTGCTAAATGGAATCCTCATTTCCTTACTTGCACGGTTGCCCACGGAGTGTGTGACTAGGGCTGGATGAAGGGCCTGGGTCTCCCTGCTGATTTTGGTTGCGTTATTGCAACCTTGAACACTGGGCCTTGGAAGAGCTATGGGCTTCCCAGCTGTTTCTTATCACGGATGTAGTATGTCAAAGAGGAAAAGCCCTGTGCATGACCTGAGACATCCCACATTTCTGAAGTATCTGGAATACTTTAATGCTTTTGTCAAACCAGTCCTCAATCTTCTTTCATCACGTCGAAGTTATGGTATTCTCTGATGACCACAGAATCCAAGGCAATGCAGAGCTCTGGCCATACGATTAAATGGCACCGAGGTACTTCATCCATGTATGTGATAGTTTTCATATGTTTTTTTATTGGTATTTACCACTCTACAATAGATGTAACTATTTCCGCTTGGAAATGTGTGTGGCTATAAAAGTATAAAGGGGAAAATAGAGTTAGGTCAAATTTGCCCTCTTCCCCTGTGGAAGGAAAGAGCTGAACAAATTATGTAGTGCATAGGCACGGAGCCATTTCTCGTCATAGGGTCAGGATGATCCTCCGTGAATATTTTTCCATCTAGAATTCGCTAATCTGCTTTGCTGGTATTTTTGACCACACTTCTTTGTTTATTCCCCAACCACTTCAGATGAGCAAAATTGCATTGGCAAGAACATTTGTGGGAAAGCAACATCACGTTGCATATTTGTGCGAATGAATATTCACAAGAGAATCCGCATTGAAAGCGCTCGCACGGCCATTTGCGAATTCTCTTTCGATTACTCACCAAAGAGACTTGTTGAATGTTTATAACTGTTTGGTGGGCAACTGGCAAACAAGTTGGGAAGACTTGTAATTTGTCTAAGCCTTTAATCGGCAAGTCTGGGACAGAAATAAAAGCAGCTGGCCTGGGTGACTAACTGAGTGGCACTGGTAGTCCAGACTCATAGCAACTCACTTCTGTCCATAACAACTACGGTTTGTCTGTGGAGACTACTCATCAGAGTGAGGCGATGAAGAAATTTATGGAAGAATCTCAATCTGTTTGTAGATTGTTATGACTTAAACTAAGAGCTGGATTTGTTGGATAAATGAGCACTGCATTATTTGATGAACATTAGGGAAATTTGAAGACTGTATTTACCTTTCAGTTTTGAGTGTTCTTGAAGCAATTACCCGCTAATGATCATGCTTCTGGAGAGCTGTTATTGAGTGATGATTATCTCTTGGGAGTCCCAGATTCTTTGCTCTGAGTGCCCTGCAGTCAGGACTACTTCTATCTGTTTCTCTATTTCCCAGTACTTTGTCAAAAAAAGGGGGGGGAGGGAGAGGGAGAGAGGCAGTATGTACTGCTGTACGTGCTTACTGTGCAAGTTTTCTGCCTTTGATACCCAGACAGATTGTGCTTTACAGTTTAGTAAACTTTCACTACTTGATTTGTTGCTCTTGCAGTAATAAGCTGTTCCAGTGGTGGTTCCATGGACAAACATGGGATATTTTTGGTGGATACTCCAAATGGAGAATAACTACTGTCAAGTAAAACTTGTCACATTCTTTAAGTATCTGGTTGACAAAGGTAGGGGAAATATAGTTAGATATATTTTGAAATGCTGGCCTTTAATCTGAAGAAAGCAATTAGCATTTTACAACATCAAGAGCACATACCAAATGGATTAAGAATTGGCTGCTACATCTGAAAAAATAGTCATCATCAGGGACTCCTCATGGAAATAAGAGAGGTTGCTAGCGGGGCTGGCTGGAGTTTGGCTTATTGTTATTCCATCATCTCATCAGCGACCTAAAAGTCATGATAAAATTACAGCTGATAAAGCTTTTGTATGGCCAGAGATTTGGCTGGGAAACACACGGTGCTGAGAGAAAAGAAGTTAGGCACTGTGGTCTAGAAGGCTTGGTAAACTCAACTCACTGAAATAAATGTGCTTTAATGCACATGCAGCTCTGCACGTGAGATGGAGGCAGGCAAGCCAGCCATCGCATTGCTGACCATGTCCCGGACAGAAATGCCTTTGCATAGGCTGCAGGACAAGGAACAAAATTAACTCCCAGAGTAGTAATCTGTCAAAAAAGGCCACTGTGGTGCTGGGATGCACATGTAGGAGAGCCATGTGCAGGCGTGGGTCTGGTATTGGTTTTAAAAAGAATGTCAACAAATAGAAGTCAATATGGAAAGGAGCTAGAAAATGATTTGAGAGCTGGGGAAAGCAAGACTCTTTAAGAGCTTTGCATCTACTGAATGTATGAAAAAAGACGGAGAAGTGACTTGGTATTTACCTGCCAGGATGGAGAGGAAACTTGGGAAGTGAAGGGAAAGATCTAATGAGAGTTTTAGCTGGAAGCTAAAACCAGACACAGTCAAACTTAGAAACAAGGTGCGTGTTTCTGTGTGTACAAAGGCGTAGAGGATTTACCATCTCTTGACATTTGTCAAATCAAGCCTGCATGCTCCAAGAAAAGTGCTTTAGCCAGAACGCAAATGAAGCTTTAATTGTAGGGGTTTAGCCAGGCGAACAGGCAAAATGTAGCCGTCGGTGTGACACGGGGGGTGAGAGCAGATAGTTTCGTGGCCTGCCAGGATGCAAAGCGCTATGAACAAATGCATTTGAAAATCTTGTTGTGTTCCCCTGGAAAGGACTGACGCTTCTTGAGATTAAAAGGCAAGATTGAGACCTGCAACCACAGTAACGTCCTTCTTGGCCGAAGCGTAGCAACAGGTAGCACTGGCTCAGCTAATCTTGTCTCCTGTCTCCAGTATGTTCATCTAAGGAGCTGAAGTGCGTAGGACTAATGCTCATTACCAGCCATATAGCTTTGGCATTTTCTTTCAGAGATCACTGTAAATAATTTTTAGATCAAAGTTTGGCTAAACATCTTACTGTCATTGGTCATTAGATTTCTCTGGGTGCCTTTACAACACGAATTCTTGAAATCCAGAACAGTTTCATGCTTTTCTCCAAGACCTCTGAAACATGGGCAAATGTTTTTTGCAAGGCAAGGGTAGCTCTTGGGTGTATTTTTTCCTTCCTTCCTTATCAGTCTGAACATTTCAGGCACCCACACTATAAGTACCACTCTATTTGTCTCATTCTTCATTGTTTTTATCAGGAGATGCTTTTGATGAGAGAGAAATGATAATAAATTTCTTTCTCCTCCCTTAATTCATTAACCAAAAGAAGGACTGTCCTTTGATCAAGCAAATATTTTAGGCTTTTTGTGGTGAAAATGGGGAAGGAAAAATACTTTCAGGTCAGATATGTGACTCACGATGATTTCTTGTCCTAATCCGATGCTAGGCTATATTGTGATGAGGCTGAGGGATTGAGCCCAGTGATGCTCTCTCCTGAAGTCCTGGAAAGGACAATGTTTTTGTTTTTATTGTTTTTTCCCCCCAAGCTTCAAGCTGTCCATCTTGCCTCTCAATTGAATCCATTTTCCTCTATTATTGCAGCTTTGAGTAAGCAGAGAACTCCTCACTTTCCATTTTAATTATCTCTATTCTACAAAATAGTTTCCAGATCAGAGGTAAATGCCTCTAAGCAATAGGTAAAATAACATTATCCATCTGCATCATCCTTGGCTGAAGAGTGCTGTAAATTTGTTGCTGAGAAGTTACTGCCCCTGTGGCTCACGTGTCCTGGAGACAGCGGCCTCAGACTCCCTCTCCCGTGGTGAGGAGCTTTGGTGTTCTCCTCTTCTCTTTGCTGTTATGTGGCTGCAGCGGGGGAGGAAATACCGTGGTGTTGTCAGCTGAAATGTAAACAGAGCGTCCATCATTGATCGGGAATTGTGGAGGTTCATCTGGTCTTGTGTTTTCTCATAACCAAGAGAGAAGCAGATAAACGTGAAATAACACTGGTGCGTGCATGTGGTTTCTTACATTTAAAACTAACCAGATGTTTGAAACATCTTCCTGAAACGCAAATGATGATATAATGACTCCATAGTAATGCAGAGCACTGGCAAGGGAGATATGAATATCCCTCCAAGTGGCATGTAGAGATGAACTCCTGATCGTAGCCTTGGAAGAGCTGGAAAGTTCGCAGGCTACCTAAGGACAGAGGGGTTTTGGTCCAGGTCTGGGCTATGTTCTCGGTCACACACAACGCCTCTCTGGAGCGAGAATATTTTCAGGTTAGTTAATTTGAGAACAGGCTCCAGTGCTGATCAGCTTGGTGCTCCGAGACTTCTGCAGAAGTTTGCTTCTGCCGCAATGTGCCTTGGCAAACAGGCGGAGGGAAGTGCTGAGCTGTTTCGGGGCATCTGGCTGGAAGGTGGACCTCTGACTGGTGTGAGACCTGGGCCCCCCGGCTGTGCCCTGCTGTTCACGTGGCATGGGGTGCTCCTCTTTTTCTAGCATACAGAGAGGAAGAAGTGCATGAAAACTAGGCGGATACTGGTTTTGGCCTCTTACCTGTAAGATTTAGAAAGCTAAAACATGAAACACGAGGCTAAAGCGTTGTGGGGCGCAGGTGATCTGATTACGAAGGCGTTGGTCCCAGAGCCTCAGCAGACTGTTCTTACTGTTTTCAAAAAAATTGTGCACTCATTTCTTTTCACAGCAAGCACACAGTTAGTAATTTCCTGCCTCGCTTGCGTTTTGAGGATGCAGTCTGCCTGTCTGCCTGTCTGTCCTCTGCTGCAGACACACGCGGCAGTGCGGGGCATGTGGCATCTCTCAAGGCCTGTTGCAGGAGAAGGACAGAAGCCAGAAATTGGGACTTGACAGGCGGGGGGTGCCTTGGCTTTAAATAATAATAATAACCCCCTCCCTGTTAAATGTGTTTGGGTAAGTTACTGGGGGTGTGGAGGAGGGGAAGGAGGCTGTAAAAAATGCAGTGGTTGTTGCGGTGTTGCAAATGAAGCGGCACAGAGAAGAGTGTTGCTCTAAAACATAGCCCATGTCGTCAGTGGCAAGGTAAATCTGGGATGATTTTGCTAACATTGGTGGACTTGAGCGGTGTTGAGGCAGGAGTAACCGGTCAGGATCCCACAGGGACACGCTTTGCAGGCTTTCTGCTCCTCCTTGCACCATCCCTCTGGTTTGCTGCTCCAGCTCTGATTTTGCTTCTGTCCCTTCTGGTTTTCCTACATCCACTTAGTGGTAGATGAAGATAGTTGAAGTGTTGACACCTATTTTCTGCCTGATTTACAAGTTTGAGGCACTATAGAGTGTGGCTCCGGCTTGTAACCAGTTACTTTACCCTGGGATTTAATCAGAGGCGTTTGGGGCTCATTTGATTAAAATTCAAATAATCAGCTGAATTTAGATTGCTTATCCAGAGTTGGAGCTTTGAGTCTTTGAAGCTCTTGCCCCCTGCATGATCTCTTATCGCCCCAGGTTTCTGCCGTGCTGATGACTGCAGCAAAAAGCTGGTTGTAACCTACAGTTTGCTCAGTGTGAAGTTGGTTATAATCCTGTTATATTTGAAAAATCATAGCATTGATAATTGTTGCAAGATAAATGGCTTGATTTTTTTTGCTAACAGAAGGAAAGATGAACAGCCTTGGTCACTGAAGTGGAGGATCAGCTCAGGTGCTGGGCGAATTAATCAGCAGGTTTGCTTCTAGCTATGCAGTTAATTCTCTGGAGAAGGTATAATTGCTTGGCGCTAGCACAAAAAAATTCATTTTCAGTGCATGATTAATTTGTACTTTATCCCCTGAGCCTACAGAACAGTGCCCTCTCGTGTGCAGCACCGAGAGGAGCTGCAGAGGATAAATCCTTTTCCAAAGTAGAAATGTGTTTAAAAATGTCAGTAAGAAAACAGACTTACTGTCACAAAGCTTGTCTTTTCTTCCTAGTTTGTGTGGTGTGATGGCTGTAAAGGCTTTCATGACTGAATAGGTTTCTAGCTGGTTAGAGGGGAAAAAACAATAAAAACCCAGCAGAAATGGGGTCAGAACAGAGGAAGATGTCCTGCCTGCTTTTTGATAGGTTCCTAATACAGGAATAGCAAGTAGATGTTTCTAAGAGGAGATTCATGGAGTTTGAGATTGGGGTCACTGAGAAAGAGCTAACTTAATAAAGATGGCCACTACGTTTTTCCTCAACTTACTGTAACCTTTGCAAGTCTATCTTCTCTATATGCAATGATTTTGAATTTCCTGTAGAAAACCTATAGACTTCCAAAAATATAGCTATACTATCACACGTTCTATACAGCATTAATTTACTGCAAATAATCTGCTGTGCTTTCAAGGCTTTTCCAATAAAAATGCAAAGGAGCCGGATAGTTTGTGCTCTCCCGCACGCTGCCCTTGGCACAATCCCCCTTCCAGTCCTGGAGCGGGAGGACTGTGCAGCCCGTTACGGTGCTGTGCAGGGTCAGCCGTTCTGCCGGCTGGACTCTGCACGATGAGGAGCAGTCTCCACGCTGTAGCAGTGATCCCTGCTAATGGAGGCCAGTCCTCCAAAGAGCTAATGGGTCCTGCCTTTTGTTTCTACAGTTGCTTATCTCAGTAAAGTTAGCCTGCCTAGAGCTCATATATTCTTTATATATGTTTACATAAAAACAATAGCGGTAACTTTATCTCAGCTGTACTCTCAGTAAAATGAGGAAGCGCTCTTAGCTACAGGAGGACTCACTTTACTGTAGCAATGAAGTTTGTAAGTGAATAGGAAATATTTTCTTAGTTTTTTTCCTGACACCGATATTATTCTTGATAGATTCTTATATTTCTGCAATCACATCTTCTGCACACGATTAATAAGAAAAGAGGGCCTGTGAAAAGGTATCTGCCCTTTGCCATTCATGTTTTCTTCCTAGCAAAAGAGCTGATAATTCCTACTTAGCCTATAGCATCAGAAACGTCCAATTTTTGTCAGTGTGAGGCTATTTTTCCAGAACATCCCTAACTTTTGACCTGTGTCATTTTCAGGAATACTGTAAAGAGAATCATAATATATTCCAAAAAAATTTCTTGTCTCTCTTGAATTTGCAGGTATATAACTACTGATGGGCAGAATGTTTAGATGCTTTCCTAAAATCAGACTTGTCTTCTGTCTGTGCTGCTGGCTAGATATGAACAAATAAACTTACAGAACGTGTTGACATGTGGATCAGAAATACTGTAGTACATTTTGAATAGTTTTATAATAAAAGCACTGTGGAAGAACACGCTTTGGGCAAGATGAGCCAGAGCCAGCTTTGAGTGGCCTGGATGTTGGTTATTTTACACGGCAGTGTGCAGAGCACCGTTGCAGGAAATTATTGTGCTGGGGATCAACCTGCATGGAGGGGGAGGAGGAAAGGATGTTGCTTTGTCACTGTATTTGGAAGTAATTAATCTAGAGATAAGACCTAAAACTACAGTGAGGAGAACCCTCTTTTGCTGGTGCCTCCAAACTTTGTTACTGTGAAAGGAGAGAGTAGGGTCTATTTTCGGAATGTGTTATGGCAGTGTGTGTCTGGCTGGATTTATTTAAATTCTTATGAGGTGGAGGAATGTATGTTAAATAAAATAAACATTAGTTTAGGCACTTTCTAGAACGGGGTGCATTTGCCTGATTTTTAGGAGGGGTGATGCATTTGGATGAGGGATTATAATACGCGGTCGGATTCTCTTTGAGCTCACTCCAATGGCTGAGATTTGATGTTCAGATCCAGTATGCTGGATTCAGCCAAAGAAAGTTATAAGTGGAATGGAGTTGCATAAGCTGGGGATGTAGTCTGCGCGGGCGAGCCTCAGATCCCCATTCAGCTTTAGCAGAACGGTGTGCGTGGTGCAGAATTTTCCTACTTGGATCTTGCTGCAAGATCTCACCGCTCGGATGTAAACTGCAAGCGATGGCATTTCTGATGTTCCGTCCTGTTTTGCCTCCAATAGACCTTTCTGCCTAGGTCACTGTTCATGTTTATGAGGAAGTAGCTCCAGAATGTGCCTTTTGATCAGTGGTCACTTGCTCATCTGCAGACAGCCAAGGGGAATACCCGGACCTTTCACGCTGCCTCAACAGACAAAACAATGACCCTTGTCTATGGGGTAGGACAGTTGGAACAATAGAAGGGACCACTCAAAGTGCTGGCCATGGAGAAGGCCTAAATCGGAAGTTGTTCAGGGTAATTTGTAGGGTTTTCCCAGAGTGCTGCTGTGAGCACAGGGCTGGAGCACTGACTGCATTGCTGCTGTGTGATTCTCTATGTGTCAGGAGTGGAAAATGGGCCAGGAAAAAGCAACAGAAGCAATGGTACTGTGCCCCAAGGAGAAGCCACGAGAAGGAGAGACTTTTCAGGCAGAGTATTGGCTATAAAGGTAGGCTTGGAAATGCACACAAGGAAACTCTCCTTCTGTTCCTGCTTGAGTCAGGGGAAAATGACTTTTCATGCACATTTTTTTACTTGAGCAGGAAGCTACTAGACTCTTTCTTTTGGAAATCAAGCAAGAAGATCCCCGGTATTAGCTAACAATGCAGGTTGAAAGGTCCAGTATGCCCCTCTGGTTCTTCTGCCCATTGCTTTAAAACCTGGGTGCTTCCCAATCTTTGCTCTAACCTTGCCACTGAATCCGAAGCAGAGCAGCTGTGTCGGCCCTGCTGTTCAGGCCGAGGCTCTGTGCATGTTGGAAGTGGTGCAGAGCTCTTCAGCTGGACCCGGCGCAGCTGGGTTATGCCCCGTGTCCTCGCTGAGAGGCAGGGCTCGTGCTGTCGGGTACGTTGGTGGGCCTGGCGGAGCCGGCAGCACGCGCTCAGCCATGGCTAGTGCAGCGCCTGGGGCGGGCTCGTGTCTCGCAGACCGCCCTGAGGGGAGCGAGAGGTTGGTCTCAGAGTTAGGGCTTCCGCCGGCACGTGCCAGCAGGTTTGTTGTAGGCAGAGGGGGCTACAAGCAGTGAAAAGTGGTTTCGTGCTGTTGTGGCTGCTGAAGGCTCAGAGATCTGAATTTCCTGCCTTTTGTGGATTTAACACCGAAACTGTGTCCCACCAACATTGCTTTGCACTTAAGGTTGTAACAGTGATTCCATGTTAATATCATTCTTCTATTCAGATAAAAATCAGATTTTAACAAATGAGAGTATGCATAGACTGAAGACTTATTGCAATATCTTTTTAATTATCAAGGGGAGAATCACATTTTGCAAACTACAATAAATTGAATTTTATTATGGTTCATGTGAGGACTTATTTAATAGCAGATTACATTAGACAATAACAAAATCCTTTTTCTTTTGCTAAGGTTTATTTGAAGCTTGTTGAACTCTTAACTAGAAAAATGAGCTGTGAATTGAACCAGAGGGTTACAGATATGGTCCAAAGGGTGGTTGGTATATATGGTTTAGATTAACATAGTTTAATTCCAGATTGCAATCATTTTTAACATCTGTGAAATAAAAATCAGGCAGTTATGCTTTATTAAGTTTCTAACTTTTTTCAATAGTTAATTTATTGAGTCTCAGATACCGAATTATGGCTGTTTTTTTGGAAGGAGTTTCACTATTTTTTTCCCCCTCCTCTTCTTGCTTGTAATCACTAATAATCCCGGTGTTCGGATAACTCAGAGCTGTCTGAGCCTCCTGCCATTGGCACACACGGAGAGAGGATGATTTTGTAACGAGGCGTATTAGGTTGGAACCTAATGTAGACCCGCTGGGTTGTAGCACGTCCCTTGCAAGAGGTGGGTTATTGCTGGCCCTTCTCCCTTCTGTTTGTCTGTCTGTTGTCTCTCCCTCTCTCTCATGCTTCCTCCGTTGTCACCCCTTGACTGAGCCACAGGAAGCTGTTTTCAAGGCTACAGCTTCTTCCTCCTCCTTTTTTTTTTTTTTTTTTTTTTTTTTAATGCACATATTGTAGGGGCAGGATAGAAAAAGTATAGAGAAGAAACAAATGGGGTGATGGACACTGGGTCTGTAGCTGATCACAGCTGGGACTTGATCTGCTTCTGAGTTCAAGATGATGGAGTTGGGTTATGGCAGGGTGGGAGGCCGGGACCAGACGCGTTGCTTCGGGTGGCACGCGGCCATGCCATCTCCTGTTCTCTTTAATAACACTGAAGCGTGTAAAGCTCTTCAGCAGCTCTCAGTGATGGCAAGTTCCCCTCAGGTTTCGGTGTGATGCGAATGACTCGTTTATTCCCTGAGTCTCAAGTTCACAATCCCTGTGATGGTCCGTCCATGCAAAATGATGCTTGCAGTACTGGAGGCTCTTAGCACAGACGAAAAATTCAAGCCAGTGCTTGTTGGACGTAAATTCTGTCCATTGACAAGATACCAGTATCAGGGGATCGCTCTGCAACTCCCCCAACTTGTTCTGTGCGTTCTGAGCTGCGGCAGACAACGTGACTGAGCCCCGTGCTCGCTGAATGGGAAGAAGCAGGTTAAACAACTTAGTGTTTCTGATCTCGCACATACAGTGGGATGCCAGTATGATCAGGTTTATGCTTCCACTTTAATTGTATTCCCAAGGAAAACTTTGGAAAAGAGAACAGGGAAGAAATCCAATAAAATTATAAAGAGTTGCAGACGTTTTCTGGCCCAATGGCTGCATCAAGCGTACCCTTTAAAGATTATTTTCATATGCATGCAGTCATCTCAGAATTCTGGAAAGGAACACTTTGTGATTTGTAATAAATTATTCATCCTTTTTATTACCATAATAATCGCTTTTTATGGTTACCCAAGTGAATGTTATTATGAAAGCACAGAAAAATCTATTAATTATTTTCCAGGATTTTATATCACTTAGTTTCTTCCTAGAGTTTTCCCGTTCTATGGATTTTGATGTTATCAGAAAGCAAAGCATTTATTCTTTTCTAAGATAAAAATCTCCAGGCATATTTATTTTGTGTATTGTGCAACAGCACTGTTATTTGTAGAGCTAGAGAAATATGAAAACAACTTAGCTATGGAAGGTGCTCTTCAGCTATCACTGGACACCTCTTCTCTGCTTTTTGGTCTTGGAAGTGGCATGGATCCTGGTGTGCTTCTGTTAGCCTCATGGAGTTGTATAGTTACTCTTGAATATCTCAAAAATGGTGGTGATTTTTTTTTTTAATAAAAAACACTGACTTGTCCCAGGAACAAATAGAGGTAGACTGAAATGGAGGATTGCTTTCAATTAGGAGAGGGAGGTTTTGGTGCTGCTCAGTAGAAGCCCTGAAGACCAAAACTCATGCAAGTTTTAATACAGAGGCTGTTAAACTCATTGATGATTTCTTTTTTTTTATGTCCTTTTCTGGAGTGCTGAAGGACTAGAGCCCTCACCAGACCTGAATTACGTTGGTTGGGCCTTCAAAATAAGTAGTTTTTTAATAGAATGGCAGTTTGGAGTACAGTGTATTGCTATTTCTTTGGGAAGTTATGCTGCCTGAACTGCATAGAGGGCATGGGCTAGGTTATAGCAGTAGGGTGCATCTGTGGTGTCTTCAGAATATATAAAGGTGTTGGATTTGGAAATAAAAGCCTTATGGAATGTCGTTGGACTGGCATATACTCACATTTTCTTTCATGCTCTCTCTACTGTTGTCTGTAATTCTAATTTGGTCAGTACCTAATTATGGATGTGTGTGTCGCTCACACTATGCAGTCATGATCTTTGGAGTGAAAGAGGATTGAACACAAGGAAATTGCTGCACAGAGTAATAACAACCTTGGACTTCCTTATGCCTGCAAATCAGATTGAGTGGAACTTCCAGAGTTGGCTGCTTCTAGTCAATGCAAAAACAGCTCTTAAGAAATTCAATTGCTTGCTTTTACACATTTAAGTCTCCTTAAAAGGAGCCTGTTAAATATATGCACACAATTCTTGCATGATAGCTTTCAGTGAGATGATAAAGTGTAAAATGATGATAAACGCCCAGCACAGCTAGGAGATTGGATCTTGGTTCATCCTGTATTGCTCTGCTTTGCTAGTCGCCCCCACCGCAAATGCTGTTTTTTGACCCAGCATATATCTAAGAGGTCACAGTTCAGCAGTGCAGTAAAGCACATTCCTAGGTTAAGGCATGGGACTAACCTTGTTGGGTCCAGGGAGACTAGTCTCATGCTGAAGTAACTTGCTGAACTGGAGCCTAAATACCAAAGAAAAGAATATTCTCCGAGAAACCTTTCCTTCTGAGTTTGTTTTACATTTTACATCTATTTAGCCTCTGAGTGCCTTAAGAGTTGGGAACATGTCATCTTCTGGGGGCTGTGCAGAGCCAGATCACTGCTTAACACAGCCATAATCCTGTCATCTCTAGTTTAGATCATGAGCATTTCAGAGAAGGAGCTCCTCTTTCTTTTCTGTATTAGCAGAGCACCAAGAGCCCTGTCAATACTCAGTAAATCCAACAGCTTCTTGGGAGTTGGTCTTTCTATTAAAGTGCTTTTCTGCTTTAAGAATGGTGGAAGAACTTTATTTAATATAGTAAAAAGGAAAAGTGTAAAAGAACAGCATGGTGTCTTTCTAATGTATACATGATGCAAGGAAATAGCGCAGAAGAGCAATTAAAAAGGCTTTGCTTGGGTGAGATTTGAAAGAGACCTTCTGGCAAGCTTTACAGAGACATGCCTAACAGATCAGGGGAAGAAACCTTAAACTCCTTTTGATGTGGGAAGAGATATAGAGGAGGAGGCTCTCCTGCCAGGAGAGAGGATTACAGGGGAAAAAAAAAGAAAAGAACTGTAGGCTAGATAAGTGTCTAAAAGAGGGAAGGAGGATCAAGAGTAAAGCTGGAACATGTCCAGAGAGACTTGAGCAGAAATAATCCAAAAAGGAGGTAGGAAGCACCACCCTTCTGCCTAAATTTCCTACCTGCAAGATGTAGTATTTCCACTGCAATATTGGCATGCTGTGGGGCAAAAAGTTGCACGCTGGCATGAAGGTGACATATACTTTAGTAGAAGCTCTGGGAGGTTTGTGTCCCACCAGGGTGTGACATGTTGAAATCCTGACACACAAAGTGCTTTTTATCCAAGGTAATTATTGATTTTCTGCCAGTCTGTGTGTGTCCTTCCAAGAAAGTCATTCACGTTGGCACAAGATGAGAGGTGCTCTCTTTAACAGGCTTTAGAGGAAAAACAAAAGTGCAATATTGCTATGTATATCTAAAAACAGCCTAGCCACATGTGTTCTTTGTAATCACTTATCTGTGCTTGAAAGCAGTACAATAAGCTTCATAGGTAAATGTGATTACCAAGACATTCATCTCCACTGTACACCAACGCGGGAAGGAACCTTTCATGGTACATGCAACAGCGAAAAGCCTTTTTTCTAAACCATTCCACAGAGGAGACCATATGCCAGGGATTAATTAAAGGTATTAATTCTATATAATAATCAATGTTAAGAAATCAATAGGTTTCTGGCTAAAATTAAAGGGAACTTTTAGTGTACCTCTTTAATAGAAAATATGAATTCTTTAAGCTAAAACTATATTTGTGGAACTATATCCTTTCCTTCCCCTCACCCCAGTTACTTTGTCTTTCTCAGTGCTTTTCTTTCTATAAACCACTGAGCATTGCTTTTTTTCCTGGTGTGCTTCAGCCATTTAAAGTTTGACTCTCCTGTTATATCTGATCTGAACCTGGGTTTCCGTTATCCTATTGAATGGCCTCCCTCGTCGGCTGTTCTGGAGTGGTCAGTTTTCCAATTTCACAGAAACACTTCAAAGATTTTGAGCTCATCTTGATGAGAAATGGACAATTTCAAAATGGTTTTAGTACAACTAAGTTTATAATCTGTTGCTGAAGAACATGCTGATGAACTCAAATATTTGTAGTGCGGGGCTTCACATCTAGGAAACTGATAATGCAAAGGTGTAGAGGGTGTGCCTCCTTCCCTTGGGATTTACTCTTTTCCTTTTTCACACAGTGAATCCTGGACAAGTGCACTATCTACCATTGCCAGCTGCACCACTCATTCCCTTCTTGGTCTTGTCTCTGTCAATAGACCAGTAGGAATGGAAAATGCAGTAGCCTTCTTGCCATCTGGTTCCAGCGTTCCCTTATTTTCAACTTAAACGTGGCATTGGAAATAAACACTATTGGGGTGCTAGGAGGAAGCAGAAAGAAGCTAGTAACAGATGAATTCTTTACTGGCAAATGCCAAGTAAGCCACAGCAGAGGGAATAATGGAGGTTGCTTCTACGGTTTTTCCTCTTCTAAGTTTATTATATTAATCGAGAAGAAGTACTTAAACTTCTTTGTGGTTGCTCAGTGTAGCGTTTGGCTCCATGCACAACAGTGGTCAAAAAAGCAAACAGAAGTGTTAAGAGGCATACAAAACACATGGAAAATATCTTGCTAATATATAAATCATCTGAGTGCCTTTGCCTGAAGTATTGTCTCCCATCTTAGTAAATTCATCTTGTAAAAGATGTTGCAAAATAAGAAGGAATTTAGAAACAGGAGAAATGAAAAATTTTAGGGGTTTAAAACCTAGAGCTTTTCTCCATAGTGAATTTTAAAATCACTGAAAACAGTATAAGGCAAGGAGATAAATTGACTAAAAGTTCTTCCTCAAAATATACAGCAAGAAGTTGCCCAGTTAAAATTAAAATTGGCAAACTAGATTGTCAGCGGATGTTGCATACCTTGCAGAATTACCCTGTGATCATGGGTTTCACAGGTGACCACTGGGATGAGAATTTAACGATACTCCAGAAATCCAACCAAACAAACCCTAAAATAATTTGACTAATAAGAGAATCCAAACCTAACAAATCCAAGAACAAAGATATTTTTAAACTTTTGTATTTCTGGTCAAATCCAATTAGGTAAATAGGCTGTTACCTTTGTGTCCAAGCATCATATTTTTGCATTTACACTAACAACCTGGAGGAATTTCTTCCACTTCATGTCATGCATAGAAGCAGAGGCATTCTGCTTAACAAAGCTGATGTCATTCCAGTGTGTGCATAGGTGAAGCCAGTATGGGGAGCTATTGGTAATGTTCTAGCCTATTCTTGCAGTTTCAAGAAAGAAAATAGATTTTTAGCTATAGGATTGCTTCTGTGAACCAGAGTTCCAAGCACAGAGCAGATTTGGGGATTTGGGGGAGTGAAGAAGCCCATAAGCCAGTGGGATCTCAATGCAGCTTCTTCTTGCTGTCCTCCAAGGAGCATACTGTCCCTTATCTGTATCCTGTTACCCATTTTTCTACTTCCATCATCTTTCATCTGCCCTTAATTAACTTTTCCTATTCTGCTGAGTGTACCTACTCCGGAGATTAACGTTAAGAGGAAGTGCAAAGTTTCAAGAGAATTGAAAATCAATTTCTCCATCTTCGTGTACCTGTCAAGGATTGAGTGCCAAGACTGGAATTTGTCTTCTGATAGCTGATGGTATCATCTTCACCTAATTCACCTTTCCTGCACTGCTTAAAATACGTTCGCCTGAGCACTCTGGCTGAAATCCAGTTCAAGTAAAATGTATTTGGTGAAATAGGAAGCAGTAGTTGTTTGTGAAATGGAACAACTGAAGTCAGTACTGACTCCTCCGTGTATGGCAAAAATGTGGTCTTGAGGTTAGAGGAAACAGTGAATGGTCAAAACTTCTGGGTCCTCATCTCTGACCAAAGCTAAGCCCTAGCAGTTATAAAAAGGATTGAGCATTAGAACTCTTGAGTTAGACCTATTCTGGTGCTGATCTATGTGATCTATGGGAACGAGGAGGGGGGTTGTTTTTACATCTAATCACTTGCAGGCATGTGATTACAACATTTTAATGATCATGGACTAGGTCAGTTTCTAATTAACTGAGCCACATGATAGGCTTTCACGTTGCCAGCAAACTCTTTCCTTATTGATATCTAGTCTGATGTTACCAAGTAGCAGCTGTGCCAGTGAAATCACAGATTTATGGGTTAAATCACATTGTGTAGCAGATTGTTTTCCCCACTCCTGAATTGTTTTGCTCTGATCTGGATGGAACTTACTGAGTCTAAATTTTTGGTGTGCAGCAAGTCTTTCTTTTAGCTCAGTGTTTCATGTAGCATGCAGAAAGTAAGAAAAATAATGCTAAAAAATGCTTGAGAAGTTGCTAAGAGGGATGATGGTACAAGGAATCACATGATACTGCGGTTCAGTGGAGTTTAATGCCATTACTAATGGAATCACATGTTTTTGTACTAGTAACAACCAATAACACCCCTTTCCTTCCCCAAAGGACTAAATATAGCCCGGAGAAACTCCAACCAAGGACTGGCACCAAACTGTAACTTTTCCACAAGCCATATATTATGGCCAGTAGAAAATGGTACTGTTCCAGGAGTAGATGGCAGAACAGACTGCGAATTTCTGAGTTAGTTTACTTCCCCCTTTCCCCTTCACTGCAAGGAGAGATGTATCCTGTCCTGGCTCTGTGCATAACTTCGCATACATCATCACGCACTGGAAAGGGCAGATATGTGATTTTGGTTTTTCTGGCCCATGTGTATCTGTGGAATATAGCAGTTTCCCCTGTTTCCCTCCTAGCTGTGCGATGGGAGTGGAGGAGATGGCCCCCAGTGATTAGACAGGCCGTGACCTTTCCAACCTCGATACACAAATCTACTTTCTTAAATGTTCATCTCGACACTCACGCGCTGCACACATGCTCTGCCCTAGACCCCTATTGCATGCTAAGCATAAAAGTTTTCCATTTATTTCCTGGAGGTCTGGAGATTTCAAACAACGCTGTCCCTTTGAGCCATCCAGGTCTGGAGTGTATTTAAGTGCCGAAGTATAGCCAAGTTTGAACGCACTGAAATCTCTGAAAAATGTGCACGTGACCAAATCTTTCCTTATCGTACACTTCTGTTGAGCCAAGGAAGAACTCCCTGGTGATGTCAATCTCCAAGCCAGGGCGCGTTCTGGCATGAGTTTAATCTTCCCTGAAACTGTCCGGTACTGATCTCGTGTGAAGTCAGGGTTTCCAACCTGTTGCGCTGCTGATCGTTCATAAATTCATAGAATTTTGGGCTCAGAGGACACTAGTCTTAACTTTTTTTCCATGTAACATAGGCTGTTGAATTATGATTCTTCAGTCATCGTGCTTGATATGCTTCTCTTCTCATTGTTTTAATTGGATTTAGCCTAGTTCTCTTATATCTTGTTTTCTGCCAGCCTGGAAACTCGCTTGATTAATACTGACTTGGAGCCAAGGCCACGCTGTCTGACACTGAACTTGGGCACCTTTTCTGTTTTAAGGAGGAAGGGAGGAGTCCAGTGCAGACTGTGAAGTGTATTGCCTGGAACTGATGTTCACCTTTCCTGTTTCCAAGCAGATGTGCTAAACGAGGAAACTCTACATTACTCTCTTGAGTTAATGTTAGCTCTTCTGCAGCTTTGACTTGAGCGTCTCAGGATACATAGTAAGGAGGAATTCTTGCATATGGAAGTTAATCTCTGTCTCATGTCTCCCTTAATTCAATACTTTTTCGCTGGAGATTCCCCCTTCCCCCAAAAGAAAAAGAGTCCAAAACAGGAAAAGCAAACACAAACCCAACCCCTAGTGAGTTACAAGACTCAGTGGCCTGACTTAAGAATCAAAGTTGGGTTTTATGATGGTAAAATTGAGTGAGATTTTGGCTTTCTGAGCCTGATCTAGAATTGAAATTTTGAGAAGGGAGACTAGAGTTGTCTCCTTTGCCACAACTTTCCTAAATGACCTCCCCTGCTGACCCCGGGAGATGCCTGCAGTGCCATGCAAGGGCAAGAGATATTTCCATGAACTAGCTGAGCACCAGTAGTCACCTGTGTCAGCTATACTGATCAGCAGAACTAATTAATGGAGATGAAGTGCTCTGTTACTGCTTTACAGCATTCTTCAGAAATACAGTTTTCAGAAACAACAAACATGCCTCATGTGTTTGTGTGCAAGCTATGTGGATGGCTCTGTTCCTGTCCAGGCTAATAAAACCTCTATTCATCCCATTCAGCTTCAGACCCTCTGTAATGAGTGAGAAGAAATGGGTATCTCCAGAGTCTGACTTCAGCCTGACTAAGGTCTGAATGTTTCTTTTAGAAGTTTACCAGAAGGAATTAATTATAAAAGGTAATCAAGGGCAATTAGACTCCTAATTTATATACTGCTGTGGGAACTGAGGTGTGTGAATATCCTAGACCTTTTCCTTATTTTGGAGGTCCTTCTCTCTGTTTTATCAAAGTTGAGTTCTTGGAGCGTGGTGTGATAGTGCACAGGTTCCTATAACTGCACATGTTTTCCCAAAGGCAGCTTTTCAACAGTTACTTTTTGAAAAGCACAGTGTATGTGTGTGCGCATGCACATTGGTATGTTACTGGTGGTTATACAGATTGTGCGGCAGCCTGTGGATAAATAACAAAAGATGTGTGGTCAAATGGCTGGTTGCATGCTCATGTGGTTTAATTTTTAGAAAAGCCATCCATTCTGGGCTTACCTCCCAGTGACATTGGCACTGTCACTTGCAAAAATCATCAGCTTATTGCTTAAGCTTGTCTGAGCAGGGGCAGATAGGATGATCTGATGCTTGCTGCAACTTTACTAGGACATAGCATTTTTATTCTATAATGTTGTGGAAGTCTGTAGGCAAATAGCTGGTCTTACTGTGTTGCCTGTAGGTCTGGTGGAGGAGGCTCCATTATAGGAAAATCTGAGCTGAAATAAGCTCATAATGCTTGACTGGGAGAGGTGACTTATCTTGTTGGAAAGTGAGGTTTATGATATGTGGAGCCTGAATGGCTAAGGATGGTGTTTGACCTTAGTAACTGAGTCACGGGAGCAACAACATGCTGAGACAAGGCCTCTGGTTCAGCTAGGTGCTATACATGCACAGAGTGAGAGATGTTCCTACTTTCCTATTTAATAGATGGGAAAATAAGACAGCAGGGTAATTTGCTGCAAAACCAGGAACTGAACCTAGGTCATCTGACTGCTTTGGTGTATTCTGTTCAATGGGCTTGGCACAAGCATGACTCTTAAAATTGCTCTGGTTTGCCGTAAGGTGTGGGAGTCTGATTACCTGCAGCATTAGCAGGGTCACACAGTCATTTATTAGCACAGGTAATGCAGAATGTGCTTTATGAAAGCAGCAGCACACTGTCGAGACAGGTAACTTGTAGGTACTGGCACAGCTTGTTGACTTTCCTCATCTTTCCTTGCAACAGAGGTGACAGGTAGACAGCTCACCTCATGCTACTCCTGCTCAGCAGTCTTGGCCACCACTGTCTTTATTTTTTTGAGACAGAGAGAAGCTATAAGCACTGCTAACAGCTGTGATGGATCAACCATGTAATACCACAAATGCTGTTTGTGATAGGGCTGAGAGTGAAAATAGCAGACAGTACTACGGTGGTAAGTTTGCATGGGAGAACATTGTCTGATAGACATAGCATAAACATAAAAAGACATGCAGAAGAAAACACTGTAAGACCAATTGTAAAACTGGCGTTGATGAAATAACAGCCTCCTGACGTAGTTTGTCAGGGAAGACACATAAGTGATCAGAGTATGTGTAGTTTTGCTTGTGGGGAGGTATGAACAACAGAACTTGGGGAATTTCTGGTGATGGTTTGTTTCCAACCGTCAGACATTAGCCTTTGATGTTAATGGTAATGCTGCTGTAGAGGTCAGTGGTTCTGCAAAGGTGTTTCAGTCAAGTGTTTAATTCAGATATATTCAGACATATATGAAACAGGATTCAGTTCTCACGGGGAGGTGTTTTGTTTCCAGATGATGCCAATGCCTGTCATGAAACTATCTTCTTTCCACCATCCTTCCTGCCCTCTCTTATTGCTATCTGTTTTGCATGTGGATTTCAAGTAATGGAAAAAGGCTTGTGAGCTCTGATCCCAGGTCATATCTATTCCAAGTATTCCTGAATATGCCAGTCAAGAAGGCATTGCATCACAGCATAAGATGAAATATTTTGAGTGTCCTGCTGTAGGTCTTGCCTCTATAAACAAAAGCCATTCCAGAAGTTTTGCGAAAGATTGATAGGATCAGGATGTATTCGTTAGCAGGGAGGGCTGGCTGAAGTTTGGCAGTCATAACTCATCCTCAATAAGACTTGGGAAACTGAATCTGTTTTATGTATGTTTGTAAGGGAAAAGAGGGCCTAAAAATGGAGTTAGTTGTCATCTTGAGTTTTTTATGTGGAAGAATAAAATATTTCGATATTTTTCTACTGGAATGCCACCTTTATTTTAGACTTGATTAAAAGAACGTATCCAACTCCTGTGTGCAAGCACATATACAGGGTGTAAAGTGAAACAGAACACTTTAGTTGACCTGAAATTAAATTTTATCCGCTGGACTTTGCTTCCTTTTCATGAAAAACTCGAGATTTTCAGTTCGTTTTTTTCCGGTCTGGAAGGGAGCCATGTTTCAAAATCTGAATGCTTTCTGAGATGGATCTTACCTTCTCCACGGTGCTGGCCTTCTGCTCTGCTCCAGGTTCCTCAGAGCAGCCCACAGCTGGCTGTCACCGGTGTGGATAGGAAGTTTACAAGTGTTTGCAGCTGCACCCGTTCAGGCGGCTGTGCTGAGTCCTTTCCAAAAGTCTCTGTTTTCAGCTCCAGGGGTGGACACTACACATTATTAGTAGCGTTTGTATTATGGTCACATCAAGGAATGCTGTTCATGAACTCAGCTCCCTCACTAGTGCTGAGCGCTATATTTCTTGGCACCTGGGGTCTCAGTCTGAGTACTACAGGACCTTCTGATGCCTCTCCTCTGTTGGAGAAAATATGGGCACAAACATGATGATACAGTATGGCACAAGTGGACATAATACTGAATAGGTTGGTTTGAAATGGTGGATGCTGGAAGAACTTCATCCCAGGGCATCTTTCCATTGCCCTCCTTGGGCTCCGGAGGAGAGTTGCTTGCCCGCTTTGTGCAACTGAAATCCCACTCTGATTTCTTGGTGTAATATCGACACACCCTTTTTTATTAAAGCAAGGCCCTTGGGGAAAGGAGAAGTTGATGGGGTGGGGACCCCTTGGTGTAGCTACGCCAGTTCCACACCCAGCCTTCAGCTGGTCTGCTTGTGATCATCGTTCTGGGGAGCAGCGGACCAGGTCAATTACTCCACAACGACTCCATCTATGACTCTTCAGTCATGCAGCTGTATCAGAATTACAACAAAAACAACCTCAGTTATCCTAGTTGGATGTGAAAGCAGACGTGTGTTCCATGTGAAGCGGTGATGCCAGAACGTGGAGGTCAATGTTGTTCAGTGTTTTTTTGGCAAAAGAAAAACCGATTGCATGGAAGCCGGTGCCTGGGGAATCTACATGGAGTGGTGAGATGAGCTCTGTGCATGACTGGAGATAATGGTGCTTGGGGAGATGGTTGAGCCAGGGAATATTGGAGAGCAGCTTTGTGAGGCTGCCAGCAGTCCCCCCAAAACCACTGGCCACCCTTCGTGATGAAGTCACTGGAAGCTTAGTTAGGGAGCCAACCTGCCTCCAGAGCACTTGAAGGCAGTGGTGAGTTTCTGGACCATACCTCTGAGGCGGTATTATAAGTAGGTATTTTTATTCTCATCCATCTGTGAGCATGGGTGCTCGTGATACTGCTTTATTCTCCCCGATTGGCTCTCAGAGTTGCCGAGTTTCCCTTTTTTCCAGCAAAAGGCTCTTGGCTCTTCTTTCCTGGAGAAAAGGATGCTTAGTATTGTCAGCCATGCATGAGCTGTCCCTACAGTAACAGACCTGTGGTACGTACCCTACAGATCATCCCTGCAGTAACCTGCATCCAAGAGGATGTAGGCAATGTATTAATAAATGTGATGCGGGAGGGGGAGAAGTGGAGCTTCAAACTTGGACTGGAATTATTAAAAAAAAAAAAGAGAGAGAGAGAGAAGGTTTATTCATGAAACTATGGAAAACACCACTGATAGTATCTTTTTCAGGGCTATTTCCAACCTCCCACGTTAAAAGATGAGCTCAAAGTACCAAGTTTTGGCTCTGGGTTTCCTATTTCTATGGTCTTATGGGACTCCGAACAGCAGAAGGATGCAGGCTTGAAATTATCTTACGGCATCTATTACACAGAGGCTAATGTGGAATGAGTGATCAAACCTCCAACAGCAGGAGGGACCTGGGAGCTGGTGGAGATGAGAGCTAGAGCAGCATGGCAAGCTAGAGATGATCCCAATCTCCTGGAGAAGTATGAAGCCTGATTGCCAAGGTGGCAGTCAGAGCCCTGTTGTACTGGGCTGTAATGTGGTTTTGATGAGGTTCGCATTTTGCTCTGAAGAAATCTGCAGCTTTTCATTGTCACTCCCAAGAACTGGATCCACTCTGAAGTGAAACAATACATGGAAAATGGAATATTTTGCTTATTAAAGTAACTTGGAGTTCCAGCTTGGAGGTTGGCAACCAAACCTCTGAGAAGCTAAGGAGCTGGAGAGTGCACCGTTCCCCCCTTCCAAAAGAAACCTCAGTGTGAGCCAGTACTTTTATTTATAATGTTAAAATAAGTTGAGTACATTAAAAGGTATTATTGAGGGAGCAGGACTTAAAATATATCATTTTTATGTTATTAGGCTGTTCTAAGTGAGGTGTCCTACTGCAGGCAGATAATCTGTCCCTCTGCCTAGATTCCACACTGGAACTTACTGGAAGCTTTTCACCGCAAAAATCCGAGAGAACTGATTATTTTCAAGAAAAGAAAAGGGAGACTGAGGAAAATAACATTGAAATACATAACCTCAAACCACAGTGGAGAAATTTGATGTCTCCCAGCCACCTGATAGCCCCTGCTTACACTAGGGGTTTTAGCAGCTGCCCGGAAGGGTGCTGGGCTGGCTGGAGGGGCTCGGGGGCCGCACCTGGGGCTGCGCCGTCGCCCCCCCTTCCCACATTCCTGCTTCTCCTGGAGCAGGAGAGAAAGCAAGGGAAATCCTGAAGGAATCCAGACGTTCTGAAAGCATCAAATAATTGCATTGACCTTTACTAACCGTTCCATCATGTTAACGTCCCGTGGTCTGAACTGTGACTTAAGGAAGCGCTGATGTCTGGGAAGGGACTCTGGAGTAATAAAGGTGTTGCAATTAAAGCCAGAATATGGAGCCAGATACGCAGGGGAGGAGGAGAGAGGGAAGATATCCTTACCACATCCTGTCTGTAGGAGCCCTGAGCATCGAGCTTGCCGAATATTTCATGTCAGAGAAAGGTCTCCATGTCCAGCTGAATTCCCCACAGTGAAGAATTTACAAGGGCTAATTTTTCACAGCAAAGTGCGTATTTTTATTCAGTAAGTGTCAGGGTTATGTGTGCATGCATGCCCAGTTTGACAGCTGCGCTCACATGTGTGTTGGGCTTGTGTAATAGATGTTTAGGTGTTTTGGTTAGGCATGTGCCTCAGTACAAGCATTTTTTTACAGGCATAAAACTGAGCCATGAGCCAATTACTCTAAGGTTAGCTAAGATATAAACTCCATACGTGCAATGTAAATGTATGCATGCACTGTATGTGCAGCAGGAACATGCATGTGCATGCTTTTACCCCGCCGAGATACCAAGTAGTTGAAGAAGCAAGGTTGTCTGCAAGCTCCTGCTGGAAAGATGGCGTGGCGCTGTGGCACGTACGTGGGTGTAGGAGGGAAGAAACGTTCCTCTTGGGTCTGGAAGGGAGGACAGACTATAAAAAAGATAAGTCCTAGCGCATTTGTCCATGCATGTGCACGCATATTCATGTCTCTAGGAGGGTGGAGAAGCTTGGACAGAGCTACTGACAGAGCTGCCTCACTAACTGGCTGACTGTGGCAGGAACAGTGCAAAAAAGTCTCAAGAGAGAACTTAAATTACACTGAAGTTGATCAGACCGGAGCTAAGCAATATTCAAATGGGACCCCTGAAACTATACAGAGATGAGCAAAGCGGGATGTAAATTTGAGAAGTTCCTGGACATCACACCTGGACACCCTGGGGAGATTAGAAAGTGCCTAATTCATGGGGAGGAGGGTTGGGAAAAGGGGGAGGAGAAGTGATGGAAGTACTAAGCAAGGGGTCTAGGGAAATGCTTCTGGTTTTGATCTGCTTCTTGTACAGGCTTGTCCAACTTTCTCCAGACTTTCTACATATCTGAATCCCTCATGAGCTAAGAATAAGCTCAAATGTTTTTTTAGCCAAAAAGGGCTTTTCATCTGAATGTTAGAGGCTTCAAAAGAAAAGTGTGTTTCATCTTAGCTTGCATTTCAGTGAGACCCTTTCTGATGTCAGGAACTCCTTTCAATACTGCACGAGCTAGGTATTGGAAGGGAAAAATGACTTAGGCAATGGAGTGCTAAACCTTCCTATGAAAGCTCTTTGGATGTGCTCTGTATTATCAAAGCATTATTTAATGCTATCACAGAAGTGCCTGGAGGCAACGACTGAGATCTGTTGTGTGGAGTGTGATACCTGCACAAAACGAGAAACAGTATGATCAGAGGAAAGCAGAAACTAGGTAAAGGAGAGCCACCATGTGGGAAGGAAAAGGGATGCAAGGGCAGGCGAGGTGAGTGGTCAAAATCACAAAAGAAACACAAAAGAAAGTATCCAACATCACATTTCTTGAAGTCTTCCTTCTCTTGGCTTTGATGTCCTGCAACTGATGCAGCTGTAGACAGGACACATCCTTAAGGCTAGTCTCAACTTATTCCTGTTTGGCATCCATAGTTTCCAGTCTCAAATATCTGTGACACCCAACAAATGTTTCTGTCCTGGAGAATATCAAAACAAAACATTGATGGCAATGCTCTGAAGTTCTAAGTGAAATGGAAAGTGGTGGTTTGCAGCTGTGAATAAACAACTTGGGAAAAGTTTCGGACCACTTACGCACGCAGAGGTCAAGGAAGAACGTGAACTGAAAAGCGAAGGAGATCTACCCATTAAAATTTGTTTGCCTATAGAGGGCCTGTGTTCCTGCAGAAAGGATTCTTTGAGCTTTTTTCTGTCAAACCACATCACACCTCCCTTTGATGCTTTCAGTTGCTGCAGTTTGCCTACAGCAGCAAACAGCTATGAAAAGCATGCTCAAGACACAAGTAAAACCACCAGCTGTAAATGACTTCTTGGGTGTGCCAAATGGTGAGCAGACCATAGGAAATGGTTTTAACTCATTAGCAGAGGACTCATGCCAGGGCTGGGTTTGCAGGGCGTATGTACTGTGAGGCCACCACCGAGTCAGATGAGGGAACTTTGTCCTGGCTCTAGCAGGTGGGGATGGGGAGGAATGCGACCCCTTGGGGCATCCTCTCTCTGCTTGGCAGCACTGGACGGGGCTGGGAGTTGTTCTTTGCACAGACCTTGGTTAGCTCTGTAGCTTTGGACAGTTGAGTAAACGAAGAAGGCAGCTCACACAGGGCTCCTTTAGCAAATCGTGAGTTGGAGTAGGTATTGCTGCTGAGATGGATGAGTTGGGATGTGTGACTTCTCAAAAGCAACAGTTTGCAGATCTGCTAGAATTAAGACAGTGACCTTCACAGAGAGGCTGGGGTTGTATCTGGTAGCTTATCCTGTACATCCCACAGACTGAAATATCATCTTCAGACTTTGCCACAGCTGCCGGCACTCCTGGTCAGCGGAGCTGGCATAGCTCAGCTCTGAAATTTGTGCAAACCTTCCCTAGGGCTCTTTAAAGCTCCTTATGTGGAGGGGCCCCGTGGGACCTGTCTACCTTCTCCTGCAGCGGGGCAGGGCACAGGGCTGAGCTCATACGTCCCCTGCTGCCGGGCAGGGCTTGGGGCTGTGCCGGAGAGCCTGTGGGGAGCTGGTGGGGATGGAGGTTCCCTGAGGCGCTTGTCAGCACTCGGCCTGATTGCTTGAGCTTGTGTTGTGGCCAGAGCTTTGGCTTCAGTTATTTCCCATAAAATATTTGAATTAAATAAGGATTTTTTCTAACTGTTAAGACTAAAAACTCCCTTTGGGATATGAGAATCCTTGAGTGCCTCCTACCCCTGACATCATTAGCAGTAACAGTGTCTCTGCAATTAGGCCTACCGTGATAGCTCTGCTGCTGATGCACAAGCCAGCACAGACCTGGCTCGCTGTCTTGCAGCTGTGTTGGTAAATACATGCACAGGGTTATAGGAATGAGGGCTGTGTTTCAGGAAAGCAGGCCAGCACATGTGCATCTTTCTTGCTCTGTAACATTTTTGTATACAAATTTAATTTTTCACTTTTATATTCCCCCTTCCCCCCCAATTCTAAATCCATGCTAGCAGCACTGGGGCAAACAAACAACAAGCTGCACAGGGACGGCCTTTGACGGCTCCCATCACAGTGGGGCCTTGGTGAACGGACTGGAAGTCACAGGGGTTGCTGCAATATAAATATCTCATAATTAGCTTGCAGTGTGGATTTTTTTTAAGAAGTTTTTATAGCTCCAGAATCATTTGACTAATTTTTTGGCAGGGTGGAAATATGCAAAGAATCCAGGAGAATAAATTGCCTTTGGTATTGAGGCTTGTATTTAAGTTGCTGCAGGGCACAGACAGATGATTGCTGTAGAAGTGACGGTGGATGTTCAACCTGCTGGTGTCCTGGGCTGTCTGGCAGCAGCCCCTCCAGGAGGGATGCCATCCCTGAAGGGAGCTGAGGGCATGAGCTGTGCCGATGCTGCGGTGCAGACCCATGGCATAAGCTGGGAGCACCTCTGATGAGGATTAAGCCACCCCAGCTGGGTCAGCACTGAAGCCAGTGAGGAGAGTTCAGGTAATCTGCTGATGGGACTCAGCTGGGAGATGGGAACACACAGCTGGAAGTAAACCTCCCTATCTACTGGGGCAGCTGCCTCACCAAAAGCTTGCTCCTGGCTGGGACCCTGTTCTCCTGGGGGAGGCTGCTGGAGCTGCTCTTGCTCTGGTGAGAAGATTTTGGCTGGGATCGACACTGTTTTCTAGCTGCTCTTTAGAGTCGGTGTCGTGGAAGCCCCCGCGCGCCTGGAGCCGCCGGTGCCCCAACGTAAGTGTTGCGGAGTTGCTTGGCTGTGCTGTGGGCTCCGTGTAATGTTCGAAATGGGGTTTGTGGAAATCGTTCCGCTCGAGCTCCTGGTGGCTCCTCGTCGGGAAGGCTGGTGCTCTCCACCAGGCGTGACGTGCGCTGAAGGACTGCGGCCGCGTCGCGTTACTGCACGGGGTTGTACCGCGTGCAGCATAGCGACTTCTGCGGACTTCTGAAAGACCTCAGTGACACGCGCGTCCCCTTCCGTGAAAAGCAGCAGCCCTACATGTGGCTAATCTGTTCTGTTTTGTTTTATTTTTTTTCTCCTTCTCCCCTCCCCTGCCCGCTTTCTGGCCTCAGCGGCTGCGAGGTGCCCGGCTGCCGGGGCGCGTTTCGTGCAAGCCGCCAGGAGCCGTAGGCGGGAGGCTAGGTACGAACTTGAGTTTGGGGCATCCTCTATGGTTAGCCTTGAACAAATAGTTAAATAAGGAAAGATGAAAGGAAATTAAGTTTGCTTTCTCTGTTACTATTTCTATTTCTCTTTTACTGTGTGGTCTGCTCATTCTGAAATTACAGTGTTTTCTTTTCCTCTTACCCTGATTTAGGGGAAAGGTTTAAGCTTTCCCCTCCTCCCTGCTCCTTTAGATTGGCTCAGCTCATCAATGAGAAAAATGAGGAGATTTCTTAGGAATACTGTGTTCTTTCCCTATTTCCTCCCAGCTGGCATCTCTGCAACAGCTCTGCTGCTGCATACTTTTGGGATGCAGTGAGATTTCTGCTGCTCTTTGAGGTTTGCTGCTATTTGCTTAAATTTCAGTGAGATCTTCTGCACAAACACCCGGATTTAATTGTGAAAAGCTAATACCGAGATGAACTGTCTCTGGTTCTGTTTTCTTGGTCTAGTCTATGTTTGCTTGGGAAGGCACAGGCTCTGGTTTGGGTTTGTCACAATCCTTTCAGATAAGGTTAGACGTGTTTTGTCTCTGAATTGTAACAAACAAAACTGTTTCCATATTTATTTGCATACCATGTATTTACCAAGCTGAACTAGGAGCTCCAGTGTGGCATTTTGATTTTCCCTTCTTAATTTCCCGAGCCAGCTGTTCTCTTATTAGTTGTTTTGTTCCTGGTAGCTGGGGTCCCAGATGCGCTCAGCGAGGCGGGAGCAGCCGAGTTGGAGGAAAATGCTGTTCGTGGCCACTTGTCTGGAGCAGAGCGAGGGCAGACGTCTGCTGGGATGCTCGAGTGGCCCCCACCTCTAGGGCACGAGTGCCCCCACGGTGACTGCAGTGCTGGTGTCTCGTTTGCCAAAATGCTTCCCTGTTCTCCAGGGTGGACTCCTGCCTTGCAGTGACTGACTTCCCGCATCTCAGGAACCACAAATGGCTCTTGAGGGTGCCAGCATTGGTGGTCTTGTCCAGAGGTGGGCACCTGCCAAAAATGCTGACCAAAGGCTCTGCAGCTTGTTTCTCGTAACCCATTGGTGGAAACATAGCCTCTTTGGGCTGTATTGATGTGGGTTGGATTTGAACAAGCAGTTAGCTCCATAGACCATTACCAGTTCCCAGAGCCTGGAAGAAAACCAAATTCTTTTAATGGTGAGTCACCTTGCAGCCTTCAGGGCTCGCACTGTTTTGATGCTTGCCTTAGGGCAGGTCATTTTTAATACTTCTGTACGTTTCCCCAAACTAATCTGAGTGTACTTCCAATAGACATGTAGCACAGGTTCTCCTGCAAATCGAACGTGAGCCACGAACATTGCACAGGAGATGACCACGAAGGCTTCAGTGTCTGATCCCAGCCTCTTGATCTGTTCAGAACAGCTGTAACTAGAAAAGAGGAAGGAAGGGAGGAAAAGGAGACCTGCTTCCTTAGGGGCAGCTAATTCTCAGATCCAGAACACATTCAAGTGTGTATCCAGCTCTGGAAGCATAAATTCTACAGGATGGACGGTTGGGAAATCTTGAGGTCTAATTGGGATCTTGACTTTGGCTTTGAATTCTTTTTGGCTTAGGTTTCTTGCTTGGAAAATATTGTTTTGATCATGCAGTGCCACTTCTTAAGGGTTGTGAGAACTAGCTTGTTGGTTGCTGAATGCATAAAGATGTAGTAATACTTTGCATTTAAATATGCTATTAGCTTATTTCCTTTCTTTAACCTATCTGTGATACATAGCTACTCTGGGTTTTCCCCCGCAAGGAGTGATACACATCCAATATGTCTAATTGATGGAAAGCAGGAGGTGGAATGACATCATTCCACCCTGCTTTCCCAGTGCAGAAGTTTAATCTGATTTTACAAGAGTAAACCTTTCCTCTTTCTTTTTTCTTTTTTTTTTCCTTTTTTTTTTCTCCCTCTACCCCATTTGCCCCTTTTTCAGAGTGGGCAAAGTATGAAAACAGATTGGAAAGTGGTAAAAGATGTGGGTCACTGCCACTTACTCTTTCCTCTGAGTTCAGCTGTGTCCTTTCCTAATTGCATCCTTTTTCCTCTCTATCTTTAGTTAGAAGCAGAACCTCTTCCAAATCATGTTTGTCATTTTCAAGAGAGCTGATTGCATCCTCTGAGCATTAACCAAAAAAAAAAAAAAAAAATCTTTGTAAAGAAGATTCTAGGTGAAATCTTCATTCTCATGAGCCAGACATTCTGGTGTGCTGGCTCCGAATGGGACAATAACTACAAATAGCTGAAAAACAGAATTCTTGTCCCTGGAAAGCCCCTGTATCTTATGATACAGGGGTCCTATCTGGGGCAAGTAACAGTGCGTGTAGGAAAACTTATGTGGAACGCTGTCTGTCAGAAATGTGGTTTAAAAAAAACAATTTTCAGTTGTGATAATGTCATGCGGATGTTGAGAATTTACATACCAAATTTTGACTATAAAGTGCATAGTAAGTTACTAATAATTATATACATTTAAATAAAATGCAGAACAGTGCAACAGAACACTTCCAGCTGCTGTGAAATTTTTCCACTGAATTTTTTAATTTATATTGACACACTCCCACAGAAAGACAACTTAATTTTTCAATGGTAATCTTCCTTATTTAAAGCTTTTAGTTGGCTTATTCCAAGGCTGTCCATAAGTCCTTCCAGTAACATGGTATTGAGTCTGATGTGTGGTTTTCCCTTGTCTTTGGGCCTGCATTTCTTCATTTTTTTCATCCTGTCTGTGACTTCAATGCTGTCACCTGTGTGTTTGGTTTGTTTTTTCAGTCCTACTAACGCTCATCATCCATGAATTTGTATTTCATGTTTTGGGTTGGGCTCAGTAAATTTGGAAGGAGGCTTATGTTTCGTCTTACGTAGCAAGTTCCTCAGCAAGAGTGGGTTCAGTCACAGATGGAAGGATCTGGTTTCTTCTCATATAGTCTCTTGAAAATTTGCCAGCATAAGCACCTCGCAGTTCGGGTCAATGATATTGGTAGGCTAAAAGGTGCATACGAATATCTTTTTGTTGCAGACTTTCCTGCGATCTCTTCATAGTAGAACAGTCAGCTGCCCAAACAGCAGCACGGCTATAAAACGTCTGCTGCTTTAACCCAGTGATAGGCTTCCGTGTCTTGTAACAGGACCTTTTCATATAATAGTTCAAATTTAGAACACTTGTGGTCAGCGTGGTTTTTGGATTTTGCTAGCCCGTAAGACACATGAACCGTTGTTTGAAGGTAAAAAGGATACTCGTGGTAAATTATGCTATACTTTCCTATGCCTCCGCTTAATTCTTTGCACAGGCAAGGCTCTGTCTTTTCTCATGACTTCTTGAAAAGCATTATACCGCTGAACCTTCTGCGGCCGCAACCACGCGTAGAAGTATTAACGGCTCAAAGGCAGACTCAAAGAGAGCGCTAGAGCATTTTTTCAGAAAATATACAGCTATTGAATGGACCCACAAAACGCCGATTGGGTAAGAGCTAGCGCTCTTGATGCAGACCTCCAGGGCGTTGCTGCTGTTTACTTAAATATCCTCGTAAAGTTTAAATAGAAAAGTTTACTTGTGTGCATCTTTATCTTGACATTTATACTGTGCCCCATGTGTGAACACACCACCCCTGAAGTGCTTTCAGATTGCAACTCTAGCTTTTTGCTGTGCGACCAGATTGCAGGGGAGCAGGATGTGCACGTGCACGCACGTGAAGATAGACCGAGCGAAGAACGGCAGGATGTTGGGTTTTCTTCCGAAATCCTGCAGCCTTGTCAATGAACACAAAAGTGAGGATGACCGGAGAGCGAGTCGGCGCCCTTGTTACAACCATCCTCGGGCAAGGGAATGCCTGTGTCCCAACCCTGCAGTGCCGAGAGCCTCGTCTTGTTTCCAGATTGGTTAATGCTCCCCAGAAAAGCTCTTTCTTGCAGTATTTCCTAATTTCCTGGATTCCAGGAGGGGGGTAGAAGTTTACAAGCTCAAACTAAATGGGTTTTCTAACCTCAAAAAAATGTTTGTCTTCAGTTGAAATATTGGCGATAAAAGATCTTTCAGGGCGTGGACCATTTCTTATTTTCCTGAACTGTCTGCTCATCTTAACAAGCTGTGTCCAAATAAAAAATTTGTAGTTTTGAGCAATAAAAATGCGTGTCTTGAAGAACCAAGCAGAGAGATGTGATGCTGCTATTTTCTTCCAGTTAATATGTTTGTACTGAGTTCCCAAGCATTTCTGTGGATAACAACCCAGCAGATACTGTGAATAGCTCAGAATTTGAACAAACGAAGCTTTGAACTATGTGTTTTTAATAAAACTGTCTAGTTCAATAGCATGTTAGAAACCTATTCATGGGTGCAGAAATGGGATTTGCCAAGTCACCCAAAATCACAGGCAGAAATGCCCTCTGGAAAAGACATGATAGTCCATAGCTTTGAGTTTCAATTGCAGGAGTGACTCTTTGGTATAGCTCTAGGCCTGACAGAAGTTGGCTCTGGTGAATTTTTAGCAATGTTTGTTGAGTCTGAATGCAATTCCTAGCAAGCACAGATGTGGCTGTGCATGAGACTCTGGGGAACAAGCAGGGGAGCAGCTTTGGAGAGCCGTGTTTGCAGAGGAGAGCTCTGCAGAGCGTGAGCCCTCTTTCCGGGGCCGCGATGATCTCTGCATCCATGTGCAGGCGAGGTTACTCGTGCTGAATAGTGGAGACCGAAACATATGGATGGCTTGGGCAATTCACCTCTGGCATTTGGGTTGGGTGGCAGGCTTCAACCGCAGCTTTCTCGCTTCTCTTGGGACCAGCTTGTGATTTCCACAGATCTTAGATGGGAATAATGTAGGATGAGAAGGGAGAGTTTGGGAGATGCTAGCCAGAGGGAAGAGCAGCTTGCTCAGCATAGCAGGAGAAAAGAGAGACTTCTCCCTCCATGGAAGTCCCCTTGGAAAGAGGATCTAACCAGAGCTGTTACCTCTTCTGCAGAGCCCCAGCTAGGACTTTGAGGCACCGAAGCTCTGCAGGCAATGCGGCGGCGGTGCGTGGGATTGCCTTGCCAAAGGCCAGGGCTGGGACAGGTACTTGGACAAACCAGCTGCAGGTACTTTGCCTTTGAACCTGCCATCTCTGTACCAGGGAATGCATCCCATACGTTTTTTTTTTTTTTTTTTTTTTTTTTTGTTGTTAATGAATGTTCCTGCTGGCCATTCCTGGAGACTTTCCCGGCACCAAAAAGGGCTACAGGCTCTTTTGAAAAGCTCCTGTCTGTTTATGGGACCTGCATGATTTCAGAGGTGCTAGGAACTTTTGCTGGGGCAGACATGCCTTTTCTGTGAAAAAAGCAGAGTGCCTGATGTTCTGCTTGAGATTTTTTTTCTTCCCCTTAATCTGTCCCTTTATTTTTCTCTCCCTCCTTTCTCCACCCCAACCACGTTTCCTCTGCTTTGCTGTCCTGTTCATTTTCACTGCGTTATCGGCTTTAGCAAACAGGTCACTCTGCCTAAATATAGTTTGAAATCTTTGCTCTTTTCCATTTTTTTTTCCCCTTTAATGGATAGACTCTTCAGAAATAGATTTTGGGGCTCGGACGTTCATATATAAGGGAAAGAGTTAAGAAAAATAATCTGCCCTTCGTTAGCTTGGTTTAATCAAATGGTGAACAAAGCTTATTCCGTGAATTATTTCTTTTTATGTCTATAATGAACCTCTACAAGCAAAATACGAACTTGTGAACTCAACTGTATGAACGTTATTGGAAATTTTGCATAACCAAAATATACTGGATACCAAATAATATGGTATGTGATTATCAATCATTGTGTAACTTAAATCATTCTCATGTGTCACTCCAAGGGATGCTTTCAGATTTGCTTTGGATGGGTTTTCTTCTCTGGAATTAGTTGAAAACATGTTTTCACAGGTGCCAGTCATCTCCTTTGTGTGTGAAAACTTAAAAATCTCATTTTTTAAGGATAATACAGTATTTTTTTTTTTTTACAAGTGCAGAATGAATGGTATGTAGTTGGGAGAATAGAATTCCCATTCATATTGATCATTGCTTAAAACCGAAAATAAATGCGTAGATTTATAACTGTTCTGTGCCGGACTCGGCTGGGGGTGCAAAGGCTCAGGACCCTCTGAGTGCATCTACCGCCCACTGCTCCTGGTTGGGGAGCTGGAGCCCCTCTGCATGCGGAGCACGGTACAGGTCGCACAGAAGAAGCGTGGCGCGAGCGTGGGCCATGGTGACCCAGCAGGCCTGGGAGCAGAAGTGACTCTTTGCCATGCGTGAATAAGGTCACCTTATTCTTGCACTCTCATCTGAAGTGAGAACAGCCCAGTCTGTGAGGCCGTAAATAGAGGAGCCGGTGCAGACGGGAGCCTCTTGCTCCCAGCTAAAGCTGTGCAGCAAAGGCTGTTGCAGTTGCTGCTGCTTCTCAGATGCACCATGGATGTCTGTCCACCTGGGCAAGTCAGAAGCATCAAATCCTGTGACAGGAGTGCCTAGATGTATTCCTGTCTTAATCTGGATTCGAGGCTGAAATAAGATGGCTGAAATAAGAACGCTCCTCTAATGCCTCTGCTGCAAATCTTCCATTTTAGCACATTTTCGTGGTACTGTGCAAAACTCAGATGTTCCCCTTATTCTGCTGAATCTTCAGCTGGTGTAAACATAGAAGCACTCTGAGCTCAGCAGAGTAACGGGACAAACATCTGGCCCTCATATAATATGTATATATTTGAACTAATTTCATTGTAATGTTAATATGTTTAATGTGTTTATGCTGTGGTAGATAAGTGTTAAATTAAGCTGGGGTTAGGGTAGGGTTAGGGATTTAGGGTGAAAGATAGCATTAAGATGATGCAGCTAAAATGCTGGCTGTTCTATGAATGTGCAAGTCTTCTGTGCTTTTGTAAGAATGAGGTGTTTCCTGATGTCTTCGATGTCGTGAAATTCTAATAGCTGGACACTGCAGAGGCAGTCAGATGGGAATGAATCAAGGTAAAACATGAGATTCCTGCTTTTTTTGGTGTGGACTTTTCTTAGCCTCATGCCATGCACAGAAGAGCAGAACGTGAACTTGCTTTGAGACAGAAAATCCTCTTATAACTAAGAGCCGGTGGTTGGAAACTGGACTCATGAACTGTGTTTTTGGCTCTGTCACTGAGCTGCTGTGTGACCTCGGGTGCGTTGTTCAGCCTTGCCATGCTGCTTTCCCTCCTGTCAAATGCCGGTGATTAATTTTTGGCTTTCTTGAGTGGTGCTGGCTCACTGGAGGTCTGCTGAGATCAGGCAGGATGCAGGGGGCTTCTCCAGTGGTAGACTTGAGCAAGGGGAAACTTCAGGGTGATGGTTTCTTGCTGGCAGGATGGGAACTGTCCCCAGCAACAAACCTTGGTGGACACTGCTGTGGTGGCACCGGAGCCAGGAAGGTCCCCTCAGCTTGACCAGACACCTAGCATTTCACCAGGATTGGCTTTGCACAAGTGTCTCGCTAGGTACTCCCTGGCGGCGCTCACAGAATCCTAGTGAGAAACGGAAAAGACTGAATGTGGAAATCTGTGCAAAGGAGAAAAAAAAAAGGGGGGGGAGGAGAGGGGAAAAAAGTACTTCTAAGCAGCTCAGATTTGATTCTTTCGTCAGGACATCCTCCTTGGCAGCTGAGCCCTCTCCTGAGAGAGCTTTCCACGCCCCCCTCCTTCCTGGAACGAGAACACTGTCTTTGCAGATGGCAGTTGTTTGTTTTGTACTTACTGATCTGTGGAGCAATTTAAGGGCCGGGGCGGGGGGGGGGAACCCTCCAACTTTTCCTTTTTTAGGTTTAGTGGGAGCGCATCTGTTCTTGTTGTGTGTTTGCCAAAGCCATTGCAACCTGTGCAGGGCTGTAGTCAGCTGTGAGCTCAAACGGGATGGAGGCACCGAGAGGTTCGGATGGGGTGCAGGCTGACGCCTGCCCTGTCTCGGGGGCAGCTTGCAAGGTGCAAGCAGCAGAGCCCGTGCAGGGGAGCTGCAGCTCATTTCTGGGCATCCTGCAGGTTCCTGGCAGAGAAGGCAGCTGGCTAGAGTTTCTGGGGCAGGTAGATCCCACCTCTGTACGCTTCCAGGCGTGTGGAGGGGAGTCAGCCTGTTCAGAGGAATTTGGAAATGCTGCAGACTTAAGGAAGCGAGACTGGAGCTGATCTTGAAGCAAGATTTGGGCCTTGCCTCGCCACCGGTTCTGGTAGTTGTTTTCCTCTGCAGGATGGAGTTCTCCATGAATCTACTCACTGCCACAGCTGCTGGGCCTTCTGCCTTCAAAAATGATGCATTTCATTAAGCTTTACATGAGAAAGGGCAAGATGCCCAGGATGCTGTTGTGCATCACGGGATTCCCTAGTGTATAATTCAGCTATACGTTTAATGACAAATGAACAGTTTAAAGTGTTGTATCACAGCAATTGCTTGTGTATATTTACTGACCCAACCTGGTGCTCTTGATCACAGATGCTGTCTCCCAACACAGATGCTGTACAGAGACCTTGGCTTTGTCTTTCTTTGGCCTAGCTGGTATTATTTACCTCTTAATTTCACTCTCTGTAAGATCCAAATGTAGTGGAGAGAAAGTGGATGATACTTGAAACCATCTAACTATTTGTGTGAGAACATAACAACCACATTTATTGTAGAATACTTTATATATGACTTGAACGTTCTTGTCTGTAAGGCTTCTTCTGGAGGCAGGGATGTAGCACTATTCTCCTCAAAGCTCTCTGCCAGTGGCCGCGGGATTTCCAGCTTCAGCCTCTTTGGAGTTGGCATTGAGGTAACGCAGCTGCACAGCTGGCCTTGATGGAGCTGTCAGGGCTCTGCTCAATGAAGTCTTCAGAGAACAAAATTTGCCATGCCAAAGGCTTGTGATGGGAGAGCTCTGAGAAGGCAAAGTACGCAGTGTCAGACTTCCCTTTGCTCCCGTCTGCTGGGTGTAAGTTTCGGCTGGTGGAAGGGGACACAGACTGCGTCTCCATCCATACTGCAGTCCTCCTTTGCCAACTTTGAGAATGTGTGTGGAACCTCTCCTGAAAAACAGGAAAGGACTTAACTGCCAGGGAGCGTTTGGAGGATGATGCAATTGATGGCTGTGCTCTTTTATAGATGCAGAGGTCTAGGGTGGTCTACCCCCTTCTTCACATGTGGGACAGGTTAGATCAGGGTTAACAAAGAGGCTGTGGAGAGGTCATCGGCACTGTTGGGCTCCCCACTGAGGACCACACAGAAGTGGTTCTCGGCATCTTCTGCAGATGTAGCTGGGGGCCCTTACTCTTCCAGGGGACGTGGCCACTTCTCTACAGCAAGGATGTGTAGGCAGGATAGAGTAATCCCATGAGCTGGAGCTGGCTTCTGGATCACCCACCACTTGCACCAGTTGGATATAGGTACTTTTCCCACACTCCTTTCTGAGAGCAAAGATAATTAAATCCCATGGGATCCCACTGCCCAGAGACAAATGTGAGGAAACAGTTATACAGAATAAGAGGGCACCAAGCTTCAAGGTGAGGGTCTTCCATACCTTAGAGCCCACAAGCCCTGCTGCCCACATGGCAGCTGGAAGCCCTTGCACTCAGGGCACTCAGAGGAGGAGGGCCAGTGTGAGCCTTCTCACCCCTGGGTCTGTGTGCCCTGGGGCTTGCCTTGGAGTGAACTGATCTGCGTGTCTACCCTGTCCCACGTGCTCCTGTCCCACCTCCGCACTCAGACTGATGGCAGGGAGGGTTTGCTGGGCTCGCTGCGCTCTTCCTATCAGCCAGCAGGATCTGGAGCTTGTTTCCAAGGGGAACAGTGAGTGAAGGGGAGTCTGGAAGGTTTTGGCAGTGTTCTGGCTGGGACTTTTTTGTTTTGAGGTTTTGTTTGTTTGTTTGGTCTGAATGGTTTTTCTCTGTTTGGAGCTGGAGCCTTGCCCAGAGGTCATGGTGGTGTTTGTGTGGTTGGAAGAGTTCTGGAATCAAAAGACCTTTGTATTCTTCACCCTTGCTATGAAATGCAAACGTGTGCATGCTTTGCAAATTTAACTGAAGGTTTTTTAAAAAAAATTTTGCTTTTTTCTTTAGAAATATATAACTATTTGCTGCTGTACCAAAGCCTACTGTGTGTGTGTGTGTGTGTGTATATATATACATACACACACACAGGTACACACATGCACATACATATAGTCATTGCTCAATCTGAAGAAAAGAAAGGCAAACTTTTGGAAGTGTTTTAAAACACATTAAGGCACTAAATTATGTTTCTTTTCTCTAAGAACTCATTAAAACATTTTCCTGTCTTAATTCTCTTCCTGTGTCCCACACTGTAAAACAAAGATCTTGCCCTGTATTGTATCATGCAAACTGAGCTGGTGATCCTCTAACTCCTCCATAGGAGAGAAAATCTGTGGGATTCTGTGTGTGCATTAATTCGTTTGCACATAGGTGCCTATGTAACATTAGAGTCTTAATTGTCTGCACAATCGTGCATTTGAGTTAAAGACTGGGCATCCATACAGAGGATCTGTAAATGCTTGAGCAAAATAACAAGCTCAAATAGATAGAGCAAGAATAAGCTACCTTCTGAAACGTGGATGCTTTCTAATGGGGGCTTTCAACTGGAAACAGATCTGTGCGTTCCGGGAAATGTCTCGCTCTACAGCAGGAGCGGAGGCTGCTGTTCCTGCAAGGATGGCTCAGTGGTCGTTGCCACTCGTGTGCTGGTGTACTTTTTCAGGGCTATTTCTGTTGATTATGCTTGTGGGTTGTTGAAAGCAAGACAACTCGTATGCAATTCAGAGACTTTTTGCTCAAGTAGAAATTATTTTAGGAAGTGATTACAGCTGACTGTTGAGGGGGGAAACATGATCAGAGAACACAACTTTATTACAGAATGCCTACTTTGTTAACGAGGTTTTCTGCACTGAATGAGTCAGCTCCAAATCCCTGATTTCCTTGCAAATCTTTGTTTCCATCTCCCTTATGTTGTCTGATGATATGTGATGAATGAATGCTTCGAAGATGCCTGTAAGAGAAGGAGCTACGTGTGTAATATCAGTATTGTCATAAATTTGACTTTAAGGTTCATTATGGCTTTGAAAAAAAAATGAGCCAAGTTTTGTCCTGCAACATGTTTCTGTGCATACCCTTTGCTTTAAAACTTAATAGTAGTTCAAAGCTGATAGCCCTGGCAAACCTATTTTTTTTTTAAATGTTCGGTTTATTTTCTAGCTCATGTGACTGTAGCCCAGCATGATTATAAGACGAGGCAGGAACTATAATTCATCAAGGTGGTGGGTGGGTGGGTGTTTTTTTTTTTTTTTTTTTTTTTTTTTTTTTTTTTGTGTGCTGCTGCACAGGCCATTTGGCTTCCTTGTGCTTGAATATTCTCTCTCTAAACCGGAGATAACAGAGCGATCTTCATTCATAGGCAGTGGCTGAAACAGGGAAATTGGAAGCTCAACTAGGGTTTAAAAAAAAATCCCAGTAAGGAGCCAATTAATGTGTAGTGAGTGATGGAAGAGACTGCTGGAAAGCTCAGCTGAAAATCCAAGAAACACTAGTGTATCCTATTTTGAGTGATACTTGTAGGATGCTGAGAGGCATTCAGATGCAGCAAAGATGCGACTTAGCTTAAGCCCTTAGACATACTCACATTTTCCAAATTTCGCAAGCCGTGTTTCCCTGCTCCCCATGGCAAGGAGGGCTGCGTCATGCTGGTTTGAAGTGCTAAATGCCGTACATATTGCTAATTGATGCCGTGTCTGAAAGACAGTGACTCCGAGTTCAGAGGCTTTAAAGCAAGTTGTTTTCCCACAGTGATTTTTGTCTCACTGATGCTAGTAGCTCAGAAGTTAGCTGGACTAGCAGTGAGTCAGATCAAATCTGGATGGGTTGGAGTAAATCTGATGGATTCTTTCTCTTTCGGGAAAACTCTGGCTTGGGTTAAGTTGCTATTTACTTTTCTAATGCGAAGGTACTCGCTGTCCAACTAAAACTGTGAAAACTTTTCACATTCTTGACATCCCATTGCAAGTAACTTTTACAAAATATTGACTTTTTCAATGGTGTTTTTCTTAAACAGCAATTCTTCCACTACAAAATACTGCAAAAACTGTCAATTTGGTTGAAACATCCTGTCTTGTTCCTAGTCACCGATTCTGCTGGGAAGCAGCTAAGTGGGAATTGCTGACCTTCTGCTGGTAAGTGATTTACTGCCCACCTGGATGGAAAGGAAGTGGGAAGGGGTCTTTGGAGAGATGATGTTCACACGTGGCCTGAGTAGTTCTGAGGAAGGATCCCTACAGGCACCCATGGCTGGAAGTGGGTTGAGTTGAATTTATCTCCTTTTAAATATGGTTATTAATAAAATTATCTCACCCCTCTCTACTGGGAGATGTTGTCCTGTGAAAGGATGAAAAAAGCATCTACTTGCTCTTTGCTGCATTTTTATGCTTAAATGCATGGCTTGCATGTGGAGGAACTGAGCTGAAAGGCAGGTCTGCTGCATGTTTGAAGGAAACTGGAGGCGCTTTATTCAGGGGAGTGCTGTGTTATGCTACATGTTCATGAAGCCGTTAGTCGTCGCATACCACAGAGCATCCTAAAGACTGCATGTGTTTGCATTGAGAGTCGATAAATATTTGAGTGAGAACTAAGGGTTATAGCAGAGTTTTCTTTCTTGAATCACAGTACTGCTGTTGCAATGGACACAAGTAATTTGTGCATCCAGAAAGTCCCAAGGGTCATACTAAAGCCCTTAATTGTCCCCTGGGTCTTAGTCTATCTCGGTACCAATGTGACCTGCTGTGTTGGGTACTTACTGTTTTCCTCAGGATGTGTCAGCTCCGAAAGGACGGAGACTACCTGCTTTAACTTGAGCAGCTCTGACTTAAAATGAGGCAGAGGTTTATTCTGTTATTCCAAAGAGTGTGTCAGGAATCTGAAAGAGTTATTTCTTAGTAAATGTTTGTTTCTTTGGGGTGAAGTTAGTTGACCTGTATTCCATGTGAGCGGTGCATGGTAGAGCTTCTGCACAGGAAGGAATTTTCCTCTTGATGAATAATAATCAAAAAGAGGGAAACCACATATAACTCTTGATCCCGTTCAGATTCTGGCTGTTCCCAGAAGCGAGTGTGACTAATGGTTTTGTTCTGGGGCAAGCCAAATATTTTGAAATAAAAATAAATTCCAAAGCCCAGGCTGATATGCGTGATGTGAGTCATCTTCTGGCTTCTGTAACTCCTTCCCACTCTGTGGGATCAGAGAGCAGATCCCTGCTGAGCTTTCCTGCGAGGGGCACGACAGGGCACGGAAAACCCTGCTGCGAAATAACTGCAGGGTGACTAAAGTTTGCTTGAATATGCTTTGACTCACTGGTGGGAGTATCGGGGTTTATTATCAAGATATTGGCACGGAGTATAGAGGACTGGGCCGCCTCTTTAGGATTTCGAGGGCTGATTTGTACAGTTGGAATTACTGCCTGTGGTCTCCTGTCCTTTCAGGAGACACTGACGGTGGCGATGGCCATGGGAAGCTGCCCTGGAATGGCCGGAATGAGTTGGGACTGCAAAGTGTGATGGTTTTGCAGGGAATGGTTAAAATAGGCCAGTGCGTTTTGGACTCCACTGCTCCGTAACAGCAGAGTTACGCAGTGGGACAGGGTGATGTGCGTGCGCCTCCTCAAGGCAGTGTTCTCCCTGAGTAGCAGTGGCTTTTGGCGAGATGCAAAGTGGCAGCTCCGAGAGCTTTGGTCATTTTAAATTAGTGCCCAGACTACGCACTTGCTCTTTGCATGACACTGGATTTCACTCTAACAGAGTAAATATTGATCTAAATGGAGCTGAGCCAGCCTGAGCTGGTGCTTTGAAGGAGCTCGGGACATTTCACAGATTTGAGTGGGAACCATGTGGAATGCAAAAGAAAGGAAAAACGTCACGTGATTTCCACCAAAAATCAGGCAGAAGTTGGTGACTTGGATTGTGTTACCTTTGAGTCATTGAGTTTGGTCCCAAGAGAAATTAGTTGGAATTACAATTAACGCAAACTAGAACTGGACAAAGGTCCTATAGGAACGCCAAAGAACCTAAGAGGTAGCCAAGCTCCGCGTGGAGCGGCCGAGTCTCTTTGGAGAGGCAGCGCGTGCAAGGCCTCATCGCCACGAGGGGATGCTGGACAGTGACCTCAAGCGAACTGATCTGTAGTGATGCAGTTAAAATTTACTTGGTGTATATAATTATCCACTCTGCTTTTATAAGCAAAAATAGAGCAAGATCTTTCCAATAACGCTCTGCTTGTGAAATATGTATCAGGGTAGATTAAAAAAAAAAAAGAGGAAGTTTTTTTTAAAAAAATCCAATAATCCTAGGTTGTATAATACTGAAGTACCAATTATTCTTGCCAAAAGCCCTGATAAAGTGTCTATCTGTTTTTTAATTAAAATAGTGATTTTTATATACATTGAGAGATTTGTGCCATATTTTTTGTTTTACAAAGTGTTACGTTATTTTAAAACTTGTTCCTGATCCAGACATTGAAATCTGATTGCGATGGAAGCAGATCCTCCAAAATGTACTTTCCTGTCACTCGCTCAAATGCTTTTTTTCAATATTAAGAGATCCAATGCCTGTTTATAAATATTTCTGGGTTTTAAAAACACCATGAGGATCCTGGATTCCTATGTTTAGTTGCTTGCATCAACAGCTGTAAGAAAAACGTGAATTTGGTCTCTGCTCTAAGTAGACAAATGGAAGGGCTAGGTATCTTTAAAAATAATGGCCTAAAAAATAATTCTGTTACCTTTATTGGGACCTACTGGATAATTTTACTGAGATCTGCTCAGCGGGAAGGGATGGACCAGCATCAGCCCGGTCGGGGCAGCCAGAGGCTGCGTGCAGCTCCCTTGGTGGCACGGGCAGTTGCTCTCTAGGAAATGAGAAGAATAACAAGAAATTTGGGAGCGTGAGGGGCTTTGTGTGGGCAACACTCGGGAGCGGGCTGGGTCTGGACCGGAGCCTGCTGCCGGAGCAGCTCGGCTCCAACGCGCCGGGAGCGAGGCAGAGCAAACTCGGCGCTGTGCTGTGGGGAATCCTCTAGCAGCTTCCAGAGCGAACAGGCTCTTCTGGACGTGTTTCCCCGGGGGAGGGCAAAGAGAGAAAACAACGGCATCTTGGTGAGGAGTTTGTTTCTTTTGAAATTAGAGGAAGGAAACCGGACGCTGAAAGAACAGAGCCCTTTTGAAAATTGGAGAGGTGTTTGCTGCTTTGTGTGTTTTTTGTTTTTGGAAAATCTCTGCATACATTTTAGATAATCAGAAATGGCTCTTCTGAACCCCGGATTCTTACCTAGCGTGAACATTGATTCAGGTGGGAATTTACCAGAAGCAAAGCAGCGAGGAAGGGAAGGGATGTAACCCTGTCTGCAGCGGCTGTTAGCTCTGCCGGTGGGGCATTCGAGCTGCCATACAGTGGAGAAGACACCAGGCAGCTTTGCTCTGCCCTGTGATTTTTCATCATTTTTCTATTTCCTACTGGATATTCTCCATCCTCCCTGCGGGCCAGATGGTGGGAAATGCCTTTCCAGGGCAAGGCAGCCACAAACTGCTCGTTCTTAGGGCAGCTGAGCCCCGAGTTTGCAGAGGAGCACAATAGCGGGGTTTCTTGTGTCAAGGCCTCTGGCCACTTTCTCAGCTTTGCCTGTGGCCAAGCCAATCTCAAATTAAAGGGAATTTCATGACTCAGTTCTGGAGACTTTGATGCAGTCGTTGTCTGGTTAACTTCTCCCTTAGGGTGAAAAAACACCTCTTCACTGAGAGAGAGAGCAAAAAGCATTATGAGTTTTTGAATGTGTGTCTGAACAGATTTATAGAGGAAGTTTAATACTGAAGAGGGGCCTGTGTTATTAGCTCTCTGAGGCCTATACTTTTCAACCTTGTTCCTCCTTAACCACAGATTTATTGCATTATTTTGAGAAGACATCCTGCCCCCTTGCGTGAAGCGTGGTGTTCCCTGTTGTTGGAAGCATCACGTACATATAAACTAAAACATACTGCAAAATATTATAATGACTAAACCGGGCACTTCTGTGCATTAATTCTGGCCAATTTGTTGAGAAATGATGTAATTTGTGGAGCTGGCGTGATGAGAAGATCACAAGTCAGGAGACCATAAGCCCCTTTCCACCTGCCTTTCCATATTGGCTCCAAATGATAGAAGGAAAATCCAGTGTTTAACGTCCGCGCAAGCGTCTTGGTGCTGGAGCATGCGCGCGTCCCTTTGCCTCGCAGGAAAGGGGCGCACGGAGGTGAGCGTGTTCGCTGCTTGATTTGCATGGGGCTTGTGAGCTCGATTGCTGGGTGCCACTGGCAGGGGGGTCTGAAATCCTGCTGCAGATGAGCTGCTCTGGCTCCTCAAGCTCTCCCTTCTCCGGCCTCCTCTGCCCTTTCTGCACAGGCTTCTTCCAAGGGAAAACTAATAAAACGCTAACTCTCTCTTCCTTGTTACTCTGGTCTTCTCACTCCCCCCTGGCTCTTTCCCCAGAACATACTTTATTCTTTTCCATTGTAAATGCTTTGTTCATCACCCTTGCAATCGCCCCCTTAGTTTCCATGTAGTCTCTCATCCTTTCCATACCTCCAGGTTTGCTTAAGATACCATTTGCAATTGCTGCTTGCGTTTCCTCTCCATTGACTCCTTTTCTGAATTCTACCAAGTCCAGCTACTCCAGCCTGTAGTGACCTCAGGGCTCTGTCCTTGTCCTCCAGGCATGGCTTGACCTTGCTTTTCTTCTGGCAATCCTGTCTTTTGTTGGCTCCTGTGACACCATCCTCTATCTCTTGTTTCTCCTCCAACCTTTCTCAGGGCTTCTTCTCTTCCTTTTTTGGAGATTTTCTTTATTTGTCTCTGAATTTTTTTTTGTCTTTTCCTCAAGCTGCCGCTCAAGCTAGGGCAAAATTTCTGCAAACATCTTGGAAGCATCTCTTATCTTCCTTTTTCCTGATCATCAGGTCGCTGACATATTTGGGGCACTGCCAAGCAAACTGTCCAGTACTGTTTCATAGCTTCCTTTAGTCCTCAGTCCCCTGACTCCTACGTATTCCCTTTAATTAGCAAACTTATGGGGTCAGAGGCCATCTTTTTGTGTTGTGTTTGCAAAGCACAAGTCTTCAGAGATTGCTTGCCTTGCATAAGAATCTACCACTTTAATTGTATAGGGATTTCACAAATGTCAACGTCTTGTGCTTGCAAGTTTTGTGTGGGATTTTATGGATCAGCCAAAGTTGTTGAATTCAGATCCAAATATGAGCATGCCTATGCAACTGAAAGTCATCAGGCTTCTGAATCTTCATTTGGTTTGTGGCTCATCTCAACATTTGCAAACTAGGATTCTACATTTGCCCACATCCTTGTTGTCAGGATTGGACCGTTTGCTGGGTAAGAATTTCCATGTTGCAAATTTGTGCTTGATATGGGCATAGGCTGTTTGCAAATTGATGGAGTTTAACCCAGGGTAGGTGTGTGCAGCCGACTCTGTCCCTTGGGTCATTGTCCAGATTCTTAGCTGTGCAGTTGATTTTCTTCTCAAATGAAATCTCTGTTATGTTTTAGCTTGAATGTGCTTATGACTGCAGCAGGCAGACCTCGATGTTAAAATTCATCCAGTTTTGGAGGTGTTGGTAAGTGGAGTTCCTTCCCTTCCTGTAATAGGAGTGACAGACAAATGCAGAGCTGAAATTCAGTTCTTAGGTTTCACTTTCATGCTTAGTTTAAGAATATTTGGATCTGATCCTCTGGTTTAGACCCATCTCACCTGGACATGTTCGTGAAGTTCGGTCATAGTCTAGAGCTATATGTTGTTTGGGAGACTGGCTAGGCAAAGCTTTGGTGGGAGGCCAGCTGCAGAGCCAGCTTTGGGAAGCCTCCTTAGAAAGACCTGAACATCTCTAACTGCAAAAAACCCCAGTTGTTATAATGTCAGGCGGTGGGTTTCAAGCGGGACTGGTAAACACTTAAGTTGGAATCTGAAATGGAGACAACTCGGCTGCTGCTTGGTGCGGTGTTTTATAGAAAACAGCCTAGTGTAGGATTCCTTAAAGATAGTCCTTCTCTGTCTCCCACTGCCTGAAAAGCCACATTAACACACTCGGAGGAAACAACTTTTGAAAAGCTTGGTGTTCTGTGGCTGTATTTACACTGCAGAGAACTGGGCCCGTGCCAGAAGCTTATGCAAACAAGTATCTCAATTCTAACAGACAGAAGGATGACAAAGCTTTTAAAGTGTCTTTTTTTTTTTTTTTTTTTTTTTTTTTTTTTTCCAGTGGCAAAATTCCCGACAGCACTCCTCATGGTGTTTTGTTCTGACTACTGGAGCATTGCCAGACTTGCCAGTTCAGGTCACATCCACAGATCTAAGAGGCTTTTTAATTGTTCTTGAAATTTTGTCGACTAAGGAACAGATTTTTGCCTCTTAACATGTTGTCTTGGGCTCAGTTTTGCTCTTTGGATGAGTGTTTGTCCCTGGATAGAATCAGTTCCCGGGAACATCCTTAGGACATTTTTGGAGTCAAAGCCACCTCTGAGATCTGGACTCTGGCTCTCGCTGATTTAGTAATACTTGGGCATTCAAACACTCTAGGCAACGTTTGAAGGGAGAGCCATGCAACCCTAAAAGATGAGAAAACTCAGCTGTACATCAAAACTGTTCAGTCTGCTCCACCCATGTGGATAGCAGAATTTCTCCTTTCTTAACTTACCTTTTAATAGAGTTTCCTATGGTATTAACCAACCACAACCAAAAAAAGAACCTGCATAGAGTTAAGAGACCTAGCTGGAATGGGTCATGAGGTGTGTGCCTCAGGCTGAGATTCCCTGTAGCACTCCATGAGCAGGTATCTCTGTTGCACTGTGGTTGCTGTGCTGAAAGCAGAGATGCTTACCTGGATCTTAAAAGCTGAGTCAGCTCTTCTGTTTTGGTTCCAGAAGTAGCTTGCATCTCTCTTCCTGGCAAAGCACTGCCTGGTTATGGACATATCCCGCTTCTGTTTGCAGTACCCTAGAAGTAAGAATCATCAGCAGGCCAGGAAAGCAACCAAGAGCTTGTGTGCATGGTGAGGCCTTTCTCCAGGAAGGAAAGGGCAGGGCACTTCTTTCCCACACTTGCAGAAAGCATCCCTTTCCAAGCAGAGTTCACAGGCTCCTCTCAGTGCTTTGTTTGTCAGAATATAATATTCTGACCAGCCCCTCTACAAATACCTCAGACCTAGGCAAGACTCTTATGATGGCTTGTGGATTTCCAACTAATGAGTCAGTTAAGGGAGAACATAAACTTTTTGCACTGACACAGCGCTGAGGCAGATTGACCGCTTCTTTGCATGCCTGGATGAGTGAGCCATGGAGAGGGGAGGGTCTGGGTTAGCTGCAACTTCTGCTTTGTTTCATACTAATTTTTGAAATTATTCTTTGTATTTGTGGTGGTTTTGTGGCTTGGGTGGAGAGGTATTAAATGGAGAGACATTCCAAATGGCTCAAAGTCTCTCCAACATGTGCTGTATCCCCCCCCCCCCAACTGTTTTGAGGTTCTGGGGATGATAGTGTGAGCATTTAGCATCTTCCCCTTGGCCTAAAAGCATCTCAAATCCATTTTTGGCCTTAACTGCTGAGATGGCTGATGGGAGAGACTGAGAGGAGCCTCTGCAGAGCACTCTCATCTGACTGGTAAAACATGAATATCATAAACTGCCTAAGCATAAACATACACATATAGTGTAGGTGAGCTCTAAATAGACTGTCTATTATAATCTGTGTGCCCCTTTAGGGGCTACTGGTTATATTGCCTTCTTTTGTTGGATTTGTCTATTGCTAGAGTCTAGTCATCCTAGTTCAACACTTTGGAGTCTCGCTGCTATTCCTGATAAGTTCCGTATAAAATAAAGACTATGTGTGTTCTCAATTTGATAATTAAATCCACTCACACCAGCTAATCCCGAGGACAGCTTGCCTCTCTGCTTTCTCTTTGCATGCGCTACTAAGGAAGACCCTGGTCCTGCTGTAAGTAGGAATATTGCAATGGTCTTAGGCAGCCTCTGACTAAATAGAAGGAACCAAAGTTTAGTTCTTGATGCTCTGAATGCTGCAATCCAGAGATGATTGCCTAGTCTTAGTCACTTGTGTGACATGGGTATCCTCTGAGCTTTAAGGACTTGTTCATGGACTCTTCAGCCTGAGGAAGGCTATGCCATTTTGCAGGACGTTTTTTCCAGCTTTGGGAAGGAGATCAGGGAGGTGACCGGTCAATCACTTTCACTGGAAAAAAATTTGCTATTCTGTGATTTTTGTGGTGCTGCAGATGGCTAGCATGAAGAAACTAAAAGGCTTATTTTAGCATTGTTTCTGTTTAGAAAAGATAACACTAAGCGAACCTTTCTTAATATAACTTAATATTCCCATGGAATTTTATGGGGAAATGTAGCTCAACGTGCAAAAGTAACATTATCTTCTGACTGCATGGATTTGACCACTTATAAATCAATAAAATTCAGCTGGCTGGCAGAAATCGTTTGCCTTCTGGCATACAGCTGTCCAAAAGAAAGCTCAGAGGCCTTGGATAGCTCCCTCAGCTGGATGCTTTTCTTCTCATCTTGCCTCCTTTCCTGTTGAGCCTGTGTCTGTGTGGCTTTGTGGCCAGCGTATTCAGCTAAGACTTAGGTAGTCTTGGAATCATTCCATGTCTTTGGGTCTGCTGAGCCCTGGAAAATCTGTGTTTCCACACTTTGCCTCAGTTTCTCCATTGGTAAGACAGGTTCGAAGATACTGGCTTCCTTCCTGAAGTGTTTTGGGAGACATGGATTTAGAAAGGTGGTGCTATTCTAAAGTTGCTGACGAGTAGGCTCTCCTTCTGTATGTGTTTTTTCAGTAGAAGTGGTTTAATTTGAGGTTGATCTGCTCCATAGAGCTGTCTAGAGTTGCCTTCAGGATCAAGCACAACTGACCATTTGAGTTTGCTTTCCAGCTATGCCTTGAAACATAGCAATTAAAGCACTTCTGCCCTTTTCTGTCTTACCAGCAGCTGTACCAAAGGACATTTTTTATATTTTAAGCTCCCCAAGGCAGAGATTTGTGGTTCAGGTAGTATGTTTTACATGCTGTAAAACACTGCATGAATTTATTTTATGATATGGAAATAATAATATACAGACATTGCTTCACCTGTCTCTGCAATGTGACCGCTCCTGGAGTGGAAAGTGGGAGTTGCTTAACAATATAAGCAACACCTTACAAATGCTGACAGAAAGACAACTTCATGATTTTATGTATTTTTTTTATTTTTTATTTTTTTAATTTTAAAGAGTATTGAACCCTCAGTGTTTGCTTTACTCCCATATTTAAGCCTGGATGTGTTGATCCATTTGGAAAAGCCTTTTCACTGCTAGTTATTTTTGCAAGATAAAGCCCATATATGAATTGTAACATTCTCTTGATTTCTATGGGAATTTGTGCCAAATGCATAGTTCTATGCACTAATAACTTCACTATTAATTTATGTGTTTAGGACTAGCATTCTACAGTATTACAGCACTGAAAAAATGCAGGTTGGCCCCTCAAAGAATGCCAAAAAAAAAAAAAAAAAAAAAAAAAACCAAAAAAAAAAAACACACGTGGATGTCTAAGAATCGGAATCTCCTAAGTATCTTCCCAGATCTGCATAGTGTCCGGTATAAAGGCCAGTTGTATCAATGGATAGATTCCCAGTAACTCAGTGTGCTTTGAAGCAGGCCTACAGCACCAGTCCTGTTTTCACGGGAGCTTTATGGGCTATTACTTCTGCAAGGATCTTGTCCATAAATTTGCTTTACACATGAAAGTAACTTTTCTTTCTTGGACTGCTCTCTATTGGCCAAGTGCTGGACTCCTGCAGTATCTTTGAAGTGATTTACATGATATGAGGGACAGGCCAATTACCTTTATGGGCATTTTACACAGAAGTCACACCATTTTAACAATCTGTAATTTATTTTATGCATCTATCATGCATAAATAATCTCTTCTGGCATGCACATGAAATGTATTTTTTAAGACAATGTTTAAAAGTTGTTGTCTTAGTGCTTCTCAAAGGACCTGCAGTAGGCAGTTTCCTTCTTCTCAGTATGAAAGAAATTCACATTAATTATGAAGAAGCTGATATGATTCCAAGGCTGGAAGCTGCAGGGCAAAGCAAGGTTTTCAGGTTTTGGAATTAGCATCAGGCAATTCAAGGGGAAGGGAAAAGGGGATGGGGGGGGGAACAACTCCAAAGTGAAACATGTGGTTGCTCTTTTGCCTCGTTTGTATTGTCAGCCTAGTGATTTATGCTGGATGAAATTCATTCCAGATCATGAGAGCAGACTAATATCTTTCCAATCAGGTCCAAAAAAACATATTAATCTCTAATATGTTTTCCTAAAGGTGTGGCGCGCCTGTGTTTTGCTGATCAACTGCTTTCCATGAGTAACATGTTCTTGCCCTGACACTGATTTGTGGCATCCACAGTACATACGGCAGGTTCAGAGGCAGATGAAACTTTTTCCTTGCTGCATTCTGTTCAATTCAGACTCTGTTTTTTAACCTAAAGTATGTTCTTTGTCCAGCCAAAAAGGCCAACCAACTTTTCTTTTTACGATCCTTTATTTGCCAAAGGTATTAAGGAATATATATATTCCTACAAGGAAGTTGCCAAATAAAACCATCCTTACTGTGTGTCTGCTCCCAGGTAGCTCTGCCAAAGAACAGCTCTGAAAGCTCCCCTCCGGTCTAGGTTTCCTCCTGACTTCAGCCTCCATCTGTGACAGAAGCATGTGAATAGGAGGAAAAAGTCTTCCAAGAGAGCCATGAAGACATGACTTATCTTTACACCTCCTGTCTTGAAACATGTTGGTGGAGCATTATGTGCGTGGAGATCAGTACTTGCACACGTGTTCACGTGCACTGTGTTCATGGTCTTGCCGCACTGCTTAATTTTCAAGTGTTTCTGCTAAATTCTCTCAGAAACGTTTAAGTGGCCAATGTCTTAAAACAGCCCTCCCGAACAGCTCTGTGCAGAAACGTGAGTATGGAGATCTTCAAGTTTGTCTCGCACGAATGAGTCACCACCACTCTGAGTCAGTTCCCCCGACAGCTCCTTGAGCATGACTTCATTGCTTTAGGTTTAGACTAACTGATAGCTGAAACTTTCCCAAGAAGAGAGATTAATGGCAGTGGAAGTCAAAAGAGTGGGAGTTACATGTTTATGGTGACTAAAGCAAAAAGAAGAGCTGGACAAGAGGTGCACGTACTGGGATGTATGCACTAGTGTATATCCCCGTGTTGACAATGTACTTCAGGAAGAAAATCACTCGTATTTAACTTTAGTTGCGCTGGGTTCATGGAAGCCTCAAGATGGATTTATTATCCCCAGTGATATATCCTCAGTGATATTATACAGGACTTTGCATCTGCCTTTCTATCCGTTATCCTAAATTTCAGATCTATGGCTTAAATGCTGGCTAGCCTGAAGAGCATGTGGCTCTTTCTGCAGGCTTCAATATATGTAAGTGTCCCTGTGGAAGGAAGTCTAAGAACTAACACTAAAATAATCCACTCATCAGCCGCCTTCTGAACTCCCAGAGCTTTTCACTAATCTTTCCAACTTCCTTAACTGGACAGTGCTTCCCTTTGCCTGCAGACAATTAAAGATGTATTTGGAAGGTCATCTGCTTAATTGGATTGGAGGGCTGGCTTTAGCTGCTCAGCTGCTTGTTAGGCTCTGATACTTTCTTGCCTTTTGCTTCACCTTTTCTTTTGAAAGTGTCTTAAGGCAAGCAAAGCAGCATGTCTCAGGCTGATGCATTTTGTGGCTAGAACTTCCAAAATGTGGACCGTAAAATACCCTATTCCTGCACTTGTCATCAGTCTTGCAGAAGCTCAGTGCCAGCCTGAATACTGGGAGGAGATAGTAAGCTAAGAGTAAACATGAAAAAGATGGGGAAAAGAACTGTGAAAACTTCTGAGCAGCCCTTTTTGTTGCCCTAGGTTAAGAGTCGGGACTATTCTATCCATAAACTATCAACAGCTTCCTGATAGTGCCTGCCCAAATGACAGGGCTGGCAGAGCCATCGGCAGGGGTCTGTTATTGCCATAGTCCTTGTTTTGTGGGCAGATTCAAGCCTGTAGCGTCACAAGTTCTCTGTTCCAGACCATGTGTTGGCTCCGAATGCTGAAAAGCAATAATATAAAGAAAAGTAATTAAAAGTTTGGGAAACAGCTCTATGGAGAGCTTTCTGTTTTGTGTCAGAAATGTAGATCTGACTCAACGGTCTGGTTTGAATATGATACAATCATAAACATACCCAGTTGTTAGAGGATAATGGCTGTTTAATTAAAGAACACTTTTTAGTGCAAAGCAAATAAAACACAACAGCTGAAAGCAAGGGCACGCAGTGCGGATCCTGAGAGGAGATAAATGCGGAGGAAGATGTGGGTGCTCTGCATCCTTCTGCAAAGCATCACCAGCAGATGTAAAGTGAAGCCAGATGTCGGCTCTGCTGCACTGGCTGATTTCCAGGTGCACGCTTGCTCTCTGCCTACCTGGGGCTGCTCTGCTGGAGCCGGCTGCGTTCGTTGCTCTGGTTCTTCAAGCTGGCTTGACACCACTGCGACGGGATTTAAGGGAAACGTCTGGCTCATCAGGGTCAAATTGATTTGCTTGTGCTTTGGGCAACTTTGGGCCCAGACAGGCTTGCCAGCTGCTGTTGCTTAAAGAGGAATGAGAGGAAGAAATCCCTGCCTGCTTTGGTTTTGCTGTTTCCAGTTGGGCAATCTTTCTCTCTTTAATGCTGTCATTTATTCCCCATTCGGGAACAGATCTACAGCAGGTTAACAAACTTGGTCCTTAATCCCATTTTTTGCCATCAGCCCACCCAGGCCAATGTGCTGTTTCTCTAGGACCATCTGCTCCAGAGGGATACCCTGCTGGAGGAAGGATCTGGATTGACCCCTCTGTAGTTAGAATTTATGTGGAGTTCAGAGGTGTGAGGAAAGGCCTGGAGGGTGTTGGGTTTTTTTGTTTGTTTGTTTTTTGGGGGTTTCTTGGCCTCTGTGAAATCCTATGGCAATGAGTTCTGCAAGCTTTTTCATTAGATGTGTGGAGAAATGTTTTGAATCCTCTTGCCTTGAACTCTCTGAAGGTTTCTGTGTGTCATCTAAGGTGTCACCTGAAATAAATTTGGCCTCAGTAGAAACATCGTCATAGCGGTGATTGTATCATAGAATTGGTAAGGTTGGAAGGGACCTCTGGAGGTCATCTAGTCCAACCCCCAAACGAGTGGCCCGTGCGGGGATCGAACCCGCGACCTTGGCGTTATTAGCACCATGCTCTAACCAACTGAGCTAACTGGCCTGCGTTGTCTGTGTTGCTGTCTTTAATTTTCAGAATAATAGATTTAGGCACATCACTGACCTTTAGCCATTTCCTGAGTAATTGGATTACAAGTCACTGTGGCTTTAGGTGGCGTGGACCAGATGCATTATTTCATCTGGCGTATTTTTTTTGATACCTCATTAAGCAACCAAGACCCTTTTGGTTGGGTTTTCAACATATTTGTTTCTACATTTGAACTTTTTTTTCCCTGTGTTACTCATCTCTTAGAACTGATCTCCATCCAGTAGGGAATTCTTTCGTAGTTTGCAAAACCCCAAATTGACGACTGTTGAGATAAGAACTGCTACTGCAATTACGTGGCGTTTCGGTGCCCGGGTGGCCTGCCAGCGGGTTTACGTCCAGGTGTACTTCACGCTGCCCTGCCAGCAGAAGGGCAATAGCCTCGTGGCAGGGGTGGCCCTGCAGCCACTGCCTCGACTCCTTGCTGCTTAAGAAAACGCTGCGTCTTGCAGCCTGTGTTTACTCCCAGCAGTGCCAGTTTTATGCAGCTGTATAGGGCCCCCTGTTTGCGATCGAGATGGAGTAAGTGGAAGCGAGTCTCCCTCTGCTCTTGGCCAAAGGGGAAGACCCTTGATACTGCAAGGCTGTCCAAGAGTCCCATATTAAAGATGCATTTTAGCCGTGTTTCGTGGTTGCACTTGCCTCCTGTTTCCAGACCTAGAGAGCGTGCGAACGGTTTTCAACCTGAACTTTTACACTGAACGTACTCGAACGTCCTGGGCCACGTTCCCCTGGCAGCCGCCAGGCTCGGGGCCGGGGCCGCACCGCGCGTTTCTGAGCGGGAGAGCTCAGCCGGGGCGCGCGCGAGGGCCAGCCCGCGCGCTGGGCCGCGGTCCTTACCGGGCAGATGGTGTTGGGGGCACTGCTAATGGCTGGAGCTGCTGGGTGCCGGTCGGGCCGTGCTGAGGTTTGCTGGAGCCAAGTGGGTTTTGGTGCCGTGCGCCGTGGGATCGCGCAGGCAAAGCTGAGCGTGCCGGATGCCAGGGGATGTATAACACACAATCTGTTGGAATTGAGGGCAGGAGAGGCTTGTGTATTTTCAGTGAATTTGCTTAAAACTAGTGGCATATCTTAAAGTGCAAATCCTGGTCTAACCAAGCAACACTCTGGAAATTACTGTGAATCCATATAACCCACGGCTAAATGAGAATCTGTCCTTTAAAGCTGGTACGCTTCAAGAAGAGGTGGTTTTGTTCTGTTTATGATGTCCTGAGATTAGACCAATTTTGCTGTGCTTCGGTGGAGATTTTGCAGCTGCTGATTCATAGCAGTCGCCTCAAATATTGACAAACGAGCAGGTCTCTGATCTTGGATTTTTCTTTCAGCTTTTGGCTTTCAGAAACCGAAGCCTGAATATTTTCATTAACACGGTTTCGGGTTCTTGGAGAGGCTTAAAATTTCTAAAGAAAACAATTGTTTGAAATGTTACATTACGAGGAGGAGGTTGCTTTTCATTTAAAAACAAACTTTTCAGTTAACAAATAGTATCTCCTGGCTCCATGGAGGTGCTGGTGAGAGCAGCTCTCCCAAGTGACCTATTTGAGAGCGGAGAGGCATTTGGGGGACGGGCTCGTGCTGCCCCGATGGACGCGTGGCACCAGCAAGTGGCCACCGAGCCGGGAAGGTGGCCAAATGGGCGGCAACGCTGTGCCCTGATGTCTTGAATTTGTTCTGCTGTATGTTTATTATTTATGTTCATTGCAAAAGCGTTGTGAATGGAAAGAATTTCTTTTGTCTACTCAGTCCTTCTCAAATACTTCTCCAATATTTCCTAAGGTGAATTAGAGGTTTAAATACTATCATGTGGCTAATTTTCCAAAGCATTTTTAGTGTTTGAAGATGCAGGTGAGCACCTACCTTACTTTAAAAGAAATTCCATAGTGGACTAAACATGCAAGCCCTGGAGAAATCACCTGGGGCTCCTGCAAGGAGCCCTCCGGAGCCGGCAATACCTAACATCAGTGGAAGTTGTACTCTGGCAAGGTGACCAGTTACTGACCATCGCTTGCTTGTCGGTGACTGCTCAGCTCTGCTCACGGCAAACACAAGCAGTCCTGAGCAGCTTAAACCTCTTCTAATGCAGGTTAGGCTAATTCAATTTATCCCCTTTTTGCAGAGGGCTGAACGCGTGGGCCTGGCCAGTCGTTGCCCAGTGCCCCGCTGCTCATCGTTCCTGCGGAAACTCATTCGGATCCAAAGGCACGTGGCACCGCACATCTTGGTCGCTTTGAAAAGTTGGGCCAAGACTCGATGAATGCTAGCTTGTATCTTTGCTCTGGGATGTATTTCCGTTCTCCTTATTTTCAGTCCTTGAATATGAAGCTTTTGTAATACTCCCTCTGAAAGCAGGAGCCTCCAAAGAGTGTGAAGTGATTAGAGTCCCGAGAAGCTTTGGTTAAACCCGCAAAGAGCTCAGCTCAGCAGCAGCCAGCACCCAGCAGGTACCAAGACGCTCTCGGCCAGCTCCCAGCTATAAAAACAGGCCGCTCGCGGTTCGCACAACAGGCACAGATGCAGCGAAAGCAGCTGCCAGTGAGAGGGAGGGATGAAAAAGACCATTTGGATGTGAAAGGAGAGGAGTTGTGCATATCTTCCCAAAACAAAAATAGTAGCTCTAAATGCGCTTAGCGTTCTTCTGGCAATAATAACCAATGGATGGGAAGCGCATTAGTATGTTTTCCTGGGCTGCAGCAAACAGATGTTATTGTGTCCACTGAAATCATGGCAATGAACATAAGGCACAGCTTCCTTGCTGCCCTGGCATGAATTTTGATCTCCCTCTAGTGTAAATCAGGACAGACCCCATGGAGGGCAATGCTGTAACACCGTTGTAAGCCAGAATTGGCCTTGCTTTTGCAAGTCCCTAGGGTGGTATTTTGATATCTAGAAAATTAATGCTTGAGATGGATCTGACCCAAAACCCTGGATTTGAACTCTTTGCAAGTTCAGATCCGGATGCAAACTTCACAGCTGCACCCTATTGTCTCTGAGCCCAATAAAACCCTCTCTCTGAACCACCCACAAGCTTAATGAAAATGTAGATTGAGATCAGATCGTTATGGCTTCGAGCCAGTGCTGTGAAGCACGCACAGTAAATGGCCCAATTCTTCTCTTGCTCATGGTGATGTAAACTGTAAGCAACTCCAAGGAAATCAGCTGGATTTCCTCAACATGGAGCAAGTTGTAAATGGGAACAGAATAGGGCCCTAAGCTTTTCTTTCTTTTTCTTTTTCTCTTTTTGTTACATTTCTGCCTTGAGGAGCAAGTGAACTCCCATCTGATGCTGACCTAGTCTGAGAGGTCGTCATCTTCAAGGAGGTGCTCTGCCAGGAGCTAGGCCTGGATTTGTCCTGATTACCAAGACACATTGTTGGGAAACGTGATGTCAAATGATGACTCTTTTTGTTCCAAACTCAGCCCTCTTCTCAGATTTTTAGGAAAGCTGATACTAGCAAGGAGTAGAAAAGCCCTGGGGAAGGGAAACGGGGAAAGAAGGTCTAAACAGCTCGGGCAGCGAGCATGTGGATCCTTAGAGACAAGATGTTCTATGTAAAGCAAGCGCCAACATTAGACTTTTAAGAGAACTTTTCATGGGAGGTCGAGGGTACTGGTATGTGCAAGATGGAGGTGTGGTCTTCTGCTATCTCTGTCCTTTGCTTTGCTGAAATGAGAAAAAAAGATTTAGCTCAGGTGACTGTAAATTAGTCCAAACGGAAGATTTGTGTGTGTTTGAATAAAGAGTGGTCCTTGCTGCCTCAGTTACAAACTTGCTATATATGTGATTTAATTTTCACTGTGCAGATTTTCCCATCTGGAACAGTGTTTCCTTGAGAGAAGGAAGACCTAGGTCTTAGATATAAACTTTATCAGCTCTTACTGTAAGAGGAAAAACCTAGCAACTTCTGTCCTCCTCCTTCAAAGAAATAAAGGGGATTTTGAAAATCATGATACAAGATCCCAAACAACAAATTACTACAAATACCAGCCCTTTTCTCAAAGTTTTGACCATGTGTCAGGTAGTGTAGGCTGCTTTGCATGCGTTAAATTACCAATGCAGATTCTTTCCTGGGACCTGTGGAGGCTGGAGCTCTTCTCCCATCCTTTGCAGTGCAGGCTGAAGTGTTAGCCATGGTTCTTGTTTAACTGTTATTTTTTCAAACTTCAGTTTTGGGGCGAGGAATATTTTTTCTTGTCTGTCTTTTAAACCATATTTTTGTAAAATAAACTTGCAGGATTTGTGCAGCTTAAGTCCGGCTTCTGGTGGAATAAACTCAAAGTTTTGCTTGTTCTGCAGGGTTTAATTTTTGGATATTGTTCCTTATGAAGGGTCCAGCCTAGTTCCTGTTGGAACTAGATGATGTCCACGTCTCACTTCTTGAGAGATGCCTTCATGCAAAAGCAGCTCTTTGCAAGCATGGTTGTGTGTGTTCGTTATGCTGCGTATTAAGAGGTATTTGAGTGCCGGTTTCTTTGTTCTTGGACTCTCAGAGTGGAAGCGGTGCTAGGAAGAGAAGAAAAGTCTCCACTTGGAGGAAGATGAGACGACCGATTTAGAGATTTTTAATTTGCAAGGTCATAGGTCCGCTCTTCTGTTAGAGGCCATTTGCTCTTTTCCCAGAAGATGAAAGGATTTTGCTGTCCACACTGACCACTATTGGAAAAAAAATCTTAAGAAACCAAACTCAAGTGGGACAATGGTTCTGCTATTAGCATCTCTGGAGGCTTGTTTCTGGGAAGCTACCATTAGAAAACCCTCCATCCTTTCCATTGTGAAAGCTGATGAGATGGGCTGGCAAGGCAGAATGATAAAGCTTTTAAAAACTGTTTCAATATAACGTGTACAAGAAATTCAGAGAGGATCCACATCATTACCGTGGTAGTTGTGATGGAGATTTGCTTTTAGCTCCAACAGTGGAGCGCTTTGTTTTTTTCGAGCGTGCATAGATCTGGGTAACCTTTTTCAGGATGAATAGCTTATTTGCTGAAAAATGCAGTTTGGGGTTGACTGAAACTATTTACTGAATTGGCTCTAATAGCTCATCTTTTAAACAACTGCAATGTTTTGTTTCAGCATTCTGAGAAGTAAATATTCATGTTTTTTTTATTTTGAAGTGACATTTCATTTCATAACTTGCCTACATTTTAGTCATTTTTGCAAAAGGGAAAAATTATCCAGACTACCAAACCAAAACTAAGGGATTGGTCCTGTGTTTCGGTTGATTTGAACTTAAAGGATTTTTTTTTGTTTGCTTTTTCCTTTGCTGAGGCAAAAAACATCAAAAGCTTCTCACTCCTAATGAAAATGTAATGTTCTTCTGCCCCTCAAATCTGCTAGTGAATCAACAACTATTTTGTTGCATGACTGCAAGCCTCAGTCACCAGTTTTCTCATCATGGGTGCTTTCCCTGCCTTAGTTTCGCATCATGAGAACGAATTAGTGTTTTATTAATGCTTTGATCATGGGAAGTTGCACTAAGATCTCCCAGACGCATTTTCCCTCGTGCCCGCTCTCAGGAGCGGTTGGTTCCCGGCAAGAGCCGGCTCCCCTGCTAACTGAGGTCAGTGGTCACTTGACCATTGACTTCAGCACGCACAGGTTAGAAGCTCTTAAAATGCAAAGGGTCAAGATTCAGATGTTAGTTAACTGTGGTGTAAATCAGCAGGGAGTGTATTAAGATCAGGATGTGACTCTGTGAACCATTGCTGCACAGAGTTTAAGCTGTTTGCATCTACGAGACTTCCTTACTTCCTTATTTTCCAAGACAAAGCATTTTATGGAGTCAGAGAGGATCCCTGCTGTGGTCAGGGAGCGTGGGTGGGATGCGCGGGCTCCTGCTCAGTGACACTGATGCTAAAGGCATGTGCCGATCTGGAATTCAAAACCAAAGGCTAAGGCACGGTCTCACCAGTGCCAGGGAAAGCTGGTAAATGGTCTCGCAGTGTTAGTGGATTGCTGCGCTATTGGTTAGTGTTAATATCTAATGCTTGAAAAATCAATGGAAAATGAGTACAGTCAAGTAAATGACCCTGTGACTAACTCGTGTCCAGATTGCAGCTAAACACTGTCCACCGTAGAAGTCTACCTCTGAGCATGCTGTCCAAATGCTGCAGCGCCTCCAGACTCGGCATGGTTTTCCATCTGCCCATAGTAGACAGAACGACACAGTCACCTTGGCTTTTAAATATAAACCATCTCAAGATGGAGCAAATACCAGGGACTCTGTTCTCTGTGCACTGAACTATTCTCCCATGTCCTGAGCAGCAAGGGCAAACAAGTCAGAGCCAGGAGTGGTGGAGCCCAGGGGCTGATGTTAAAGCATAAAACTGAGGATAAAAGAGGTGAGCTGCAGGTCTACGTTACGTTGTCTGCCTCCTTAGTAAAGTAAAGGGATAATGACACCACATCTAGTGGTCGTTCCTGTGGAAGGTACCCCAGTAGTTACTCCTGAGGTGCCTCTACCTCTTGCCTTTGAGATGTTAGAGTATCTCAGGACCTCAGAGCCCAAGCAGCGTTATTCTTGCAGTCCCAGAATTATGCATGCAATCTCCCATGCTCCTCTTCCCACTAGGGGTGTTGCATGGTGCAGAGAAAGACAGGATAAGCGATGTCGGGGCTGTAAGCAGGGGTAGGAAGCTGCGGAAAAACAGCTAATCTGCATGGTTGGCCTTGTGTCTCACTTCTGTATGTTTGCTTCTGTTATTTGGAAAAGTTTCTGCAGGGACGAGGGGGTGCTGTAGCCTGAGCTGGTGCCAGTAGCGGACTAGATGCCAACACCGACTTTTTACCGCTGCCTGGGGAGTGCGTGCTGCTGGGGGCGTGCAGGGCAGGGCAGACCCCTTTGCTGTCCCACGTGCTGAGGGGCATGTGCAAGGAGTGGTAGGACACAGGGAGCTGCGCCGTATTTGCCCATCTGCGAGCACTTGCAGAGCTGATGTCACTTGAAAAGCTACTCAAGGTCCTTCCAGTGCCTGTCACCCAAGAACTTGGTGTTCTTGAGCAGAACAGTGCTTTGACAACAACGACTAACAAGTGATTGCTTAATTTCTGTCCGCACCTCCGGGTTCCAGAGATCGTGCTGCCTTCTGGCATGCAGCGTACGGGAATGTACATCCTTGACCACGAGCTAGAAAGCGCTGGCGTTTGAACCGCAGAGGCTTGTTGTTTGTGTTACGGCTTCAGCGTTGCATCAGGGCTGTTGTGTGAAGTGATGACTGGACCGAAGGTGCTGACAGGCTCAACGGGAGCTCCTGGTCCCAGGCTCTGTCCCTGGATGTATGGAAAGCCAGGACGGTCATATCTTCTCTGTCTTCACGTGCTCTTCCTGCCACCTTGTTTCAGAGGCCATTGCTCCTTGTTTAGAAGCTCCCTTTGGGACATACATCTTCATGTGCTTTTTTTTGCATGTGCATCATCCACGTGCTCTGTTGATCCCTCTTTGTTTTCCCTGCTTTGCCAGCCGCTGCTGTCTGGAGCAGTTTGTCCGTGTTTCCATCATTTTCCATCTTTATTAACAGCAAATCGGTTGCCCCATCCCCAAGTCTCTTGATTTCCACACCTCACGTAGTCTTACTGCAGTTGTACCTCCCAGCTTTGGAATTTGTTCCACGCAGATCAAGTGTGCTGGGAAGTCACAGGACGCCATATTAAAGAGCAATGTTTCTGCACAGAATAAATGCCACAAGTCTGTGTGGCAAACCTGGAGTGATCCAGCATTCTGCCTCTTGCCAAATACGTATGGAATGGGATGAACGTGCCCTGTCCTGCAAAGGATGTGAGGACTGGATATGTGCAAACCTCACTTGGAAAAGTGGACTTCTGTCCTCCTGGACCTTCCTATGTATGTGTGCGTTCCTTTGCTGAGCAATGGCCCAAGTAGAAACCAAGGCTGGAAATCTGCCCTAATGTAACTACCTTGTGTGATGCCACAAAACACTTTAAGATAACTCATCGACCTCTTTATATTCTGTTACATTTATGTGTGCATTTTGTGGAAATAATCCTGAAAGTTCCTGCAGGAAATCTGCGTGCTCCTAGGGACTGCAGAGGTTGATAGCTGCGTGCGAACTACGGGCATGTGCACTTCAGACTTGCAGTCCTGAATTTGCCTTTGGGGATGTACTCCTTTACTCCAAAGCCCCCACATCCAGATATTTCTGTGGAAGGCGGAATATGCAAACATTAAATGCATTTTCATATTCCTGTTTCAGGCCAACTTTAACTTTGCTTGAATGTAGTGAAAACAAACAGATGTTCTTGAGGAGCCAGGGTGACCTGGAAACTATTAATTAGGTAGTGAGTGAAAGAGGAGATTGCAGTGTTTGGATTTCCTTTAAGGATAATTATTTTTAGCCTCCACTGATGTAGCCCAGGACAAGCTAACAGCAACCTGCTGCTGGGCCAGAGGAAGAAATCTGTAAAGAAAAGATCAGTGTAGTTTCTAAAGGTGGTGGCAGCTGAAAAGCCGAGATTACCTGGATTAATTTAATCAAAGCCTAGACATTCATTTTTAAAAACAACATGTATGTGTGTTCCTAGAAAACAATGATTAAGGAGAATTATGATATAGTCTCGTTCTGGAACAGAAGCCAGAAAAATTCTGTTTTGAAGTCATTTCCATTCCCCTCTCTCTTTCATGTTCCTCTTGCACCAGAGATGTTCAGGTCTTCCACAGAAGTCGCTGCAGTTTTCCTGTTGCCTTTAATCCTAGAATATTTGCATCCACATCTAAGGCAACTAATGTGCCAGAACTTGGGATACCTGAGGGGTTTTGTCTCGCAGACCTTTTTGCTGAATCCGTTTTCTGCTACCTGTTAAAAGAATCAAAACAGCAAGGCTGATTTAGGGTTTGGGAGGTTTCATTCATTACCATCTAACTGCAAATGGCAATGGAGCTGGAAAAAGTTCTTGAAGGAGATTATTCTGTTGGATAGTGCCCCGAGACCAGCCCCAAGGGAAAAAAATGACTGCAAAGATCTATGAGATAGAGCCTGCCAGGAAAGCACAACAACGGGGAAGGTTCATGTGTGTTTTGAATATCTGTTTTAGTTCCAACAATATTTTGTTCTTCCTGCTCAGACTCTCTCTAGCTGTTTGCGTGGGCAGGGATTTATTCATGGTAGGTATTCATGGATTGCACCTCATTGTCACCTGGCTCTGGTAATGTGCTTGTCCTTGAGACAACACCCTATGCTTTCTCCTTTTCTTTGCAAAAATCTCTCAAGAAGCCTTTGTAGCAGCCTCCACCTAGTGTCACAAAAACCAAGCTTGCAAACGCAGTTGCATCTTTAGTTTGCAATTCAATACCAGACGAATCTTTCTCCCTCAAAAATAACATGCTGGTGGGATAGGCAACTCAGTTTGCTGAGCCATCTAGAACTGCAGGGAAAACCTTGTGTACGCAATAAGGAGACTGCGGCTGGGCTCCAAGCATCAGGAGTGCCTCAGAATGGATGTACTGGACTGATGACAGTGGAGTATAATTACAGAACAAAAAAAGAAATACACAGAACAGGCTATATGTCCCTGCCGTCCATCCTACACAAGGCAAGACCTGTATTTCTTTCTGCCAAGATGTGAGCAGTGCTAATAACAAGCTCTTTGCACGCATGCAGTCTTTCATCTCCATTATCTCTGTTCTTCAGATGAGACAGAACAATTTGTTGGCCCGAGGACGCACAGCAGGTTCGTGGCCAAGTAGAAAATAGGACTTCAGTTAGTGACTTTCTCCTTTGCTCTAACCTCTGACCCCAAGAGTCAATCCCCAAAGCCCACACCACCGGCCCTGGTACATCAGCGTTTCTCTTCAGAGCTTTAGTGCAGAGCATAGAAGGGGAGTTGACCCCAGTGTTGCTTCTCACAGCTGTGTTCCCCAAGCTCGGCTGAACTGGGAGGCTCATGGACTTGATGTTAAATGACCCCAGCTTGGTTTCTCCTGTCCTTCGCAAGCTCTGCAGCCCCTCCAGGCTAAAGGCCGCCCAAGCTATTTTAGCTGCATCCTGAGCTTCCAAATATCTGGGGCTTGTTCTTAGAAACCTTAACTTGTGGAAGCGATGGATGGAAGTGGCTGAGGTGGAAGGGCTGTGCTCAGCTGGCCTCTGGGGAATGTGTGGGAGTCCTGGTGTTATGTTCAGTTATGGAACTTCACCAGCTTAACTGTCCAAGAGGGATTTGTGCTTTCTGTGCTGCTCTGGGAGAGAACTGACCAAGGAGGAACAAGATAACAACACCACGTAGCAGTGGATTCAGAGTGCACTCGCTGCAAATCTCCTTCTTGGGCGTAACTTGGCAGGCCCCTCTTAACGTTGACGTCAGTGGAGCTTTACCAGCTATCTGTGCCTGAGGATCCAGCCCAGGATGTGAAAGCACTAAAGGATATGCAGACAGGTTTAAAATCTTTCTCTTTGCATACATGCTGTGTCGCTTGGTTTCTTTAAGATTTAGAAAGGTACAGCATGGGTTCACTGGTGTTTTTCGATGCTGTTAAGCACAGGGTCCTCTGACAGGACAGCATTACTGCCTCAGAGCCAGCAAGGCTCTGAATAGGAAGGAAGGTGGGTTTGATGCTAGTGGTTGCCTGCCTTTGTGCTTCCGCTACTTATCTTCCTTGTGCCCAGCCCTCTGTGAGGGAGGGCTGGGGCAAACACACACTAAGTCATGTAGCAGGTTTGATGGTCATTCTCAAAGTGGAGATCATGGTTTTGGAAAGTAGCTTCAGAAATACTGAAACACCAAGATGCCTGTGGCTGAACAGGTCCATGTGACAGCACAAACTGCATCCAGTGAGTGATCACAAAGGCCCCAGGTCAGTGTTTGAAGTGTCAGAAAGCGATGTGTGGCACAATATCTCCTCACTGTGTGGCAGCAGGGAAGTTGGCAAGAGGTATGGAAGGAAGCTATCCAAGCAGTAGCAAAAAGCTGCTGAAAACCCATGCTAGTTGCAGCCTTAACGTTCCCAGACCAGATCTCCAGGCCCCTTTTCACGACCATGTATCTGCTTTCCTCTGAAGGAAGGCTGCCCTTTCTGTAGGGTGAACAGGGTGATGAGTGGTGGGATGGGTCTAGCATCCTCTACAGGACCATGCTAATTTTGATTTCATTTTCTCCTTCCCTGTTTCTGTGAGGCTGAGCAAATCTGCTGATGTGGAAGACTGACCGTGGGCTCACACAACTTAAGCTTTTCACACCTTCCTTGCGGCTTTGGATGTGTCAGGGCACATCTGTCACATTGCACTGACATGTACCTAGATGTGAGTGATGTAGGCTGGGACCTGCTTGCTTACTTGTTTGACAGCTTGTCACCACCAAACAGTTACTACACCAGGAAAGAACCATGTCTTTTATCACTGCTGGGTGGGGAGGAAGACCTAAATATGTGTACTTGACTTTTAGCATGCAAGCTTCGTATTCTTAACTCTATTGGAAATCAGATCATCCCTATGTTAAAAATTACCTCTTCCCCCTGACAAATGAAAGTGTAGTAATATTTATTATGTTTCTAGTTAATTTATGGGGAGCAAGACTTGACTTGGGGAGCAAGACTTGACTTGCTTTGTTGGCCTTTCTCTGGAAAAAAAAAATGCACTGGGCTTGTTTCTGAGCTGATGTGGAACCACTCTAAGTTCACACAAATTTGCACCTTGCAGGGACAAAGAATTTCCCTTTGTGGCTTAATCTGTAATTAGTCTTAAATTACAGCCTTGGTGAGAGGAAAAGGGCTCTGCCCTCTGTTATAGGTAGGAAGCTGGAAGTGCTGTTTTCCCTTGGAGGTGTTCCTGATTGCGTGAGTTGCAATGAAAAGATGTTTAATTTTATAAACTTCCTGCTGCCTGCCTTTTCCATATAATGCTGTCTCCAGAAGATATCACTAATGAGGTGGTTGTTTCAAGATGTGAGGAGAGGCAGCAGAGCGCAACTTACAGAGGCGAGGGCCCGTGGTGGTGTGGCAGGAGGCTGTCACCCACCCGTTCTGCTCAATAACCTCGTGTCGTCGACCACAACGTCGAGGAAGATCAGTTTGCACAGAGCTAAGGGGAAAAGGTGGGCTCTATCTCCTAGCACATCATTCACCTGTGCCAGACCCGTCATGACCTGACTCAGCTCCAGCTTTTCCTCTGGTTCCGCTGGGAATTGGGCCAGGGCCCCAAGTCCCAAAGTGGGTGCAGGGTTGCACCTCCTGTCCCTGCATTACAGGACCAACTACTCAAGAGCTGCTGGCTCCTCTGTGGATAGTCGCATGATCATTTGGTGGGATTGTGTCTTCTGACCAGCAAGGACTGTGCCTGAGTTGCTTAAAATTCTGTGGCCCAAGTTTGTTGGGAGAGGCATGAGTATTATACGTGTTGTCCTTGCGACTGAGGAAGCGCCGAGTGCACGACCTGGTCACGTATTCTGAGCATGAATTGTATTACCCTGCTGTAGATTCTCTCTTTTTTACCTTTTTAATAAAAAATAGCGTGGCTGAATAATGTGAACAATTTAAACATTCGCTATAGGAATAACAGCAGACTGAAGCGATGTTTACTTAACCTACGATGAAAGACCCCAACTTTATGGTTTTTATTTTTAAAACATATTTTACATAGGTGAGATGACAACGTTTCTGAAAAAGAAAAGATTTGTTGATATAAAGCACAAGCAGGCTGCAGCGCTAGAAGTGGCCGTTCCTTCCCCTCGTCCAGCGCACCCGGCGGGGTGAGCATAAACAGACCCCAGCACTCCTCCTCCGCGCGCAGCAGCCAAAGCCCACCGTGCAGCGTTACCTGGAAAAAACCCCACGCCTGAGTTTATTGGTTACCATTTGTCCTTGAAGTTCGCAGTTGCTGCGGGGGATAAGCCTGGCCCGAGTTTCAAGCGCGGCGCTGTGCGAACGGGCGCTGGTGCAAGCGTGCTCGGCGCGTGGGTCCGGCGCGCGGGGCTGAGGCTCGGCCGGCGCGGGAGGCAGCAGCGGTTTGCAGAGCGCGACGCCGCAGCTCTCCGGGCTGGAGCGAGTGCCAAGGTAACAGGTGGAGGTGGCGCGTGTTTAAGAGCTTGCATGGAGCATGTATTTTCTGTTGTGCTGCTTGATTTATGTTCAACTTTTAAAAGACTCTCCAGAGCTCTCGGTTCAGTGCCATATTTTTGAATTTGCATACATCATGCAATAAATAAATCAAGTTCCCATCAGCTTTGCCTCTGAGCAACATCCAGCTGCAGTCAAGTAGAAACACAAACAAGCCATTGCTGCGTCCTTCAGATCTCCTCGCTCTGCGCACGCCTCGCGTTTGCTGGCGTGGAGCACTCGGAGTCGCGCGGCAGAGGGACAGGGAAGGTAATTCCTGATTCTGCTACTGACTTCTCAGCATGATCCTCGCTGTTGCAAGTCACATTAATTTGTGTGTCTGTGCCCTGTTTTTCTCGCGGCTTCCCTGTCCTGTTGGTTTTGGGAGGAGGATAATCCGTGCTCACATGGCAGGACTGGTTTAGGATTCAGTCCAGTTTGGCTTTTTAAGGTACCGCGAGTTCATGGGCCTTGTTGACTTGGTGGGGATGGAGCTTCCCAGCATCTCAGCATGTTGGCTCAGCAGTCGAGAAATTTAAAGGCATTTGAAATATGTGGGCGTGAGGCAGCATGGTGTGGGAGAGGGAGATGCCCCTACCACCCAGGCAGCCTCAGCTTGCAGTGCCAGGATGTGCTTGCTCTCCCTGACAGAGCTGTCACCTCTTCCATGGCTTGCAAGGTTTTAGACTGCTGATGGCAAACGCTTGCTGAGACCCCGTGGGCTGAGTCTGGCACAAGCTCTTAAGCTCAGCTCCTGGAGCTCCAGCATCTGGGTGCTTGCTGCAGTGCCCAGAAGAAGCAGCGCCGGGGGTCTCCTGAGGTGGCCTGCGTTTGAACAGGCACCAAGAGAGGTCCCACGGGGCAGTCTGGCACTTCTGCTTTCCCCGTGATTTCCCCAGGTACAAGCCGGTTCAGCTGTTGCACTGTGCATGACGGCAAGGTGCAACAGAGCTCGCAGGCTCTCTCTGTGCGTTGAAAAGCATGGCCCTGTCAGAAAATGAAGCACAAATGCTGGGAATTGGCCCCAGTGGGCAGTGCTGAGCATCCATGGCAGGGGGAGAGACAAGGTGATGCCACTGGATTTGGTAGCACGGACAGGATAGCGACAAGACCGAGTGCTCAGGGTGGGCTGGAATTCCTCTTCCCCCATGACAGGCAGGTGGAAGGGAGGGATGAGACGAGAAAAGGTGTGCAGAAGTCCTCATGCTGAGCGACCGAGGGAGCAGTTCCCTCTTTGCATGTGTGCAAACTACCTGAACACTTGCAGAAAATACCAGGCTCTGCGGATCTTGTTCATCTGGTGTAGGAAGGCACGACAAGAACCGTGGGCTGGTGAAGCCAGACGTGTTTGTAGGTATTGGGCAGACGTTTCTGACGCCCAGTTCAACTGCTATAACAAACTACCAAGGTTGCTGAGGAGATTTTCTCTCTGCTGGTAGCTTCCACTAGATGTCCTTCTGCATGAGGCTGCATGCAGCACCCCGTGCTCAGAGCAGCTCCAGCAGAGTCCGATCGGCCTTTGCTAATGCAGCGCATCAGAACAGAGGTGACCGAACTTGCCTTGAGCTCTGGGCATGTTGGGGGCCTGCGCTTTACTTTCAGTGTGCCAAACCTTGTGTTATTTGTGATTGCAAAGAATAAAGCAAAAATGAAGTAAATCAGTTGCACAGAGTTCACTTTTACTGGAATAAAAGCAGAACATAAGTTCATCATATAATTAATATTCTCCTTTCTACCTTCTTTGAGTTACTACACAAAGAAGGTATTCCCTCTTCAGCATCTCAGTTGCTTTGTGCACATGCAGTAAATCTGGAGATTCCTGCGAGGCTTGTTGCAAATCTCTTGGGGATTTCTGATTGCTTCTGAACTAAACAGTATAACTGCTTGGAGAAATCCCGTGTAGGCCTCTGCCCTCAGTAAAAGTTTGCTGGCTGTAGCTGCATGACTAGTTAAAGGTATCTGCAGGGTGTACAGGAAATGTCCAGCTGAATGCCAAGGGTCCGCGACGTTGCGTACACTCTAAAACCTGATGCTCCTGCAGCCCCGTGTCGAGGGCTCCTGGGTCATAGCTCGGCCATTTCCGTCTCTGGCCACTGGATCGCTCCTCTCTCCGCTTTGTATTCATCAGTGGCACCTTGGGCTCTCTCTGCACGGAGGCAGAGCGGTTTCAGCGTAAACAGAAACGCAGATGGAGCCGGAGGGGAGCAGGGAAGAGAAGCAGCTTGTCCGAGACGGGCGCTGAGCCAGGCGCAGATGACAGCGCTCCTGGTTCTCGCCTAGCTTAAGTAATGGCAGCAGCTCCGTTGCCACCGCAGGTCTTGGAGCCTTTTCATTACGTGCTCTGCTGAAGGAAGGACGTGCTGTTGTACTGTGGTGGGGACAAATGCAGAAGGGCCAGCACACCTTCAGAAGCATCTGAGGCATTTAAAAGTGTGGCTGGACAACTAATGGGTTTTCAGAAACACCTGGCTGCTTTGAAATACTTGAATCATCTGACTTCCCGGGACTGCTGCAGCGCACAGGAAGCGTGCAAGCGAGCAAGCCCAGGTTTGGGCTGTCGAGCAGCGAGGACCACTGTCACAGCTCCCGGCAGCCCCTGAGAACACGCCTGAGCGGAGATGGGGGAAGTACTGGGAAGGCCGGCCGGTTGTGCAGGTCTCTCAGAAGATGGGCAGGAATATTTCCAATGTTGCAGGAGGATCCTGCACATGCTAGTCCTTCTGGGGATGCTGCCTTGAATGGGACCCATGCTACGTGCTTTCCTTTTACTCTAGAACTGCAGCCTCCCAGGCTGAAAGGAAAAGCATTGGCAAGAAACGATCTAAAACTGTGGTCGTTCTTCTGTATACCAGCAGTTATTTACTGTTATCTGTTCTCCAGTATTCTAAATAATAGCAACAGGAAGGGAAATTATCGTGCTGTAGGTTCCTTTGATTCCACTTTAGACATGTCCCTGCCTATAAAAATATAGTGACTATTGCTGCATTCCTTCCTTATCAGTAAGACTTAGATTTATACTAAAAATATATTTGGTCTCTGGGCTGTCTAAATTCATTTTTACAACCTTACCTTCCTTCCTAGTGTTGGGCTTCGTGACGCTGCCTAGATTTGTAGCTGATCAGAGGGGTAGTGGGTTTTGGATTTCTTTTCTTTTTCTTTCTTTCTTTCTTTTTTTTTTTTTTTGTTTTTTTTTTTTTGTTTTTTTTTTTTTGTTTTTGAGTTGACTGAACTGTCTCTGTCACCTGGACTGGTAAAACTTAGCCAACACTATTTTATTTTATTTTTTATTGAGTGTTGACTCATTAGGATGTCAGTTGTGACTCGACTCATATGCCTCAGCTGTTTTTGGATTGCAGTGATAACTGATTTAAAGAGGGAACTGCCCAGCTTTCCTAACGACTTAATTCCTCTGGAATTCTCACTGAGAAAAGCAACCTGGGCCAAATGCTGAAGTCCCTGTTTAGGCAAAACTTTTGTCCACTCGCAGGCATCCAGATTTGTTCAACACTAGCTAAATACATTTGAAATACAGCTTGCTCTTCCATTTTTGACTGCTGTCCTCTGGCCCTGAAGCCCCCAGGAGAGGGAACTCTAGAGGATATTACCTTTTAGAAGATGGGAAACTACCATTTATTGGTGTTTGTTAAGTGGTTCCATTGCTTTGTAGATTTAAGCTTTGTGCTATCCAGTTTTCCTTTGGTGATTCTGAATAAAGTAGAAAGGAAAGTTGAGATTAGTGCTGGGCAGTGACTAGATGCGTGTAGAGTGGTTTGCTGCTTGATAGAACAGATCACAGAAATTCACCATGGAAGGTGATTTAATAGTTTTTGTTTGTTTGTTTTTTTGAAGTTACTTTAAATTAAGAAAATAAGATATAAGGTAAAAAAAATGCTTTTCATCTGGATTATAAGACAGAAGAGCAGCTCTTGCATCTTAGGCTTTTGGTTTGTGCATGCATATCTTAGTAGGCTGCCCCCTTTCAAATCTTTTCTGCAGTTCTGGCATAGTTTTGATCTTGTGGTGTCACAGCCTAGAGACGAAGGCCAGCGAGCTACAGGAGCGAGGAGACGTGCTGGGGCTCATTTTTTGCAGTAAGGCAATACTTGCGCAGCCCAGAGCGGAATACGGTCTCCCCCACGTAGTGACCAAGCCTGTGGATAAAATGAGGCCATTCCTGCCAAAATCGCCATCCGACGCGAGAGCCTGCTCCCCGACCTGGAGTTGCAGCGAGAGGTGTTGAACCGCACGTGATGGTGACAGCTAGACGTGAAGAGCTCTGCCTCAGGGCCTCGCTGTTGCTCAGGCAGGTTTTCAGTATATTTGGCATTTACTTTAAAGCAGCAGATCTGGGAGCAGGCGTGCAGGAGAGGATCCTCCAGACAGGTGCAGTATGTAGCTGCTGCTGGCCACGGGGGACGGACTGGGGAGCTGGCACGATGCTGGGCCGCAGCAGCTCCTGCTCTTGAAAGGCTCTTTGGAGGTCATGGGCTTTACGCAGCACCACCTCCACCACTCTCACCAGCTCCAGCAGGCTGTGCGGCAAGGAGGAGAGAAGAGTAAAGGTGATGAGAAGCTGGATTTGGTGCCTAAAGTGTCAGTTGTTGCGAGCAGGACACAGTGAAGCCCTAAATCCCATCCAGTCTATGTGGCTAGGCAACATCAAACAGTAGGCTCTTTAGACCAGGAGCACCCAAACATCCACACCTGCCATAACCTCGATGGGAACCCACCAACAGTATGCAGAAGAGGCTGCAGCAGCCACCCCTGCGCTGATGAGACAGTGTGACCACTTGGGAAGGGGTAGTCATAGAGGAGGAGCTTCACATAAAAACAGAGAAATCTTGATCCTGTTTGTCCCCTACCCATGGCATCTGGCTTGGCTTACACCAGAGGTGCTGCTAGGTATGAAATCCGAGCTCGATTTCCTCCTCCAGGTACCTCCGTGTTGGCGGAGGCAGAGCCATGCTGCGAATTGGCCAGCTTGGGGACCGGGAGCTGCAGAGCTGTGCCACGAGCCCTGGGCAATTCATCTGGCAAATAAGCTAGCCTATGCTAAACTGTGCAGATGTGCTCTGAGACAGTTAATCTAGACCTGTGCTCCTCACCCCAAATCAGGCTATTGCTGCGCTTGCTCAGCTGGCTGCTGCGTGGCCAGCACTAGGCAGGGGAAGGTGGAAAGTTCTCACGGTGTCCCTGGCTGTCGCTGAAAGGCCACATTATAGCGCACACAAGTTTTGCTCTTGAGGTGGATATATCCTCACAAGAAATAGAAAATGTTTGTGGAAGCAATCAGGGAGAAGAGGTGCTTTAAAAAACAACAAAAAAAATTGTTTCAGCTTTATGCTGCTGACTCTGGTAGGTTTGTAATGATCCCTGTAATGTAAGTGAGCATAGTGATGGCATATGCAGATGATGCTATACTGGATCTAGCTAGCGAAGAGAAAAAGGGTTTTGCCCCAGGGAAAATTTGGATTTTTCTCCTTCAGAAAATGAAAGGCTGCAGCCCCAAATCCAAAGAAATTTTTTTCCCAAATTTTTGATGAATGGTTGATATCTTCTGGGGAAATGGATCACTTAAAAGAATTAATCAAAACTTAATTTGTCATTAAAATGCCGTTTTGACGTTTGTTAGGAGACTTTTGATCAGCTCTCGCACCTGACGTGCGTGCATGATTAGATCTGTGAATGTACACATCTGTTTGCTTTAACTTGCAAACGGGTGCCAAGAGATTAGAAGGTATTGCCAGGAAAAACTCAAGTTGACGAATGGGAATTACCCTTCCTAGAATGGTTGTGAATGTTTTTAGGAAATAAAATCTCTTGCTGGTCTCTAACAAGTCGTTTGTGTTAGAGGCATGATCAGTCAATCATCTACCATTTTATTTTGCTTTAGGGCAGCAGCCTCCCATCTGTGTTCGCTTTGAACACACGAGTGGGCAGACTGTCCTGTGTGCTGGAGCTGGACTCGGCTCTGATCCGGGGGGCGATGAGAAGGGAGGAAGGTGCTGTTCTCCACCACAGCACCACGAGCATTGCACGGCGTTTTCAGTGGTTTCACCTTTGCCAGAGGTCTTGGAAAAAATGAACTCGAGACGTGCAATTGCTGTATTGGCCTTCGAGAGGGAGATTGCCCCTTATTTTAGCAGGGTGGTTTTAGATTTAGGAAAATCCAAGCCCGTTTTCTGTTTTGTCACATGTTTCCCCAGTGACTGTCCTTGTTTTCCCAATCTCTACCCTTGTTATAAAATGGAGATGCCAGCTCTGCTTTCCCTCATGCAGCTGAATACATCCAAGATTGTGAAGCTGTCAAGTGCTTTGCCAGTGGGGCTATAAAAAACATATGAGGAGGAGGGAAATAAAATGATCTGCCAGAGGTGCACTAGCAGGTCTTTAATTACGTGCAGACGGTCAGCAGAGGCAGGCAGCCTTTTAGCAAATCTTGCTGAAGCATTAAGGAAGTGTAAACCTTTTGGGGGAGCTGTTGCCTCATGTGCCACCTTGAAGTTCAGCCTCTTGGCCCCAACCCACCTTTTCTTACCCAAAACCTGCCCTCAGTGGGGACTGAATGGTGCCAAGGGGGATGCGGCCGCTGTTCTGACGCTGGCAGGGACACAAGGAAGCCAAGGAAGAGGTTTTCTGCAAACCTCAACTTCTTGCCCTGATGGTTAGTGCAGAGTACGAGGCATTGGTGGTTGCTAATGGGGAGAAGGGGTGGGACTGGTGGTCCCTTTGGTCCTTGCAGAAATCCTAGGCCTGCTCTTTCCTCAAGCATTTCCTGGGTTTCTAAAACTTGTTAAATATTGCTAATCCCTAATTTATGTTGTTGGTAGCTGAAGTTTCTCTCCCAAGCAGTACCTGAAACATGGTTGGGTGCTTGCTACCATTGAAGTTAGCTAGCAGACGCACCAACTATGTTGCAAATAACTCACCCTGTGCTGGTGATACTCCACTCATAAGGAAACTGCTGCCCCTCGCTGGTGGGACAGCTGTGGTACTGCTTTTCTGCATGGCGGTTCCTATGATCTGAAATAGGTGCAGGCCTACGTTGAGTGCACACAACCAGGGAGGTCACTGGAGACATGAGGGTAGTAATCAGCCTCCAAATATACTTAATATTTTCTCCTGTTCTATTCAGAGCAGCTGATCCAACTGTGCAAGCTTGGTGTGTGTGTGTTTGCGTGGGCCGGCAAGGGAACTTCCTCTTGGTATCCCAGGCTGAAGACCTCCAGTGAGCTCCCTGTAGTGGCATGTTTGTTTTCTCTTCTCCTCAAGTTTGAAATGGAGCATGTGCTTTCCAATGTCTAAATAGCATTTGGAGGTTACTGTCTCTAAAGTTTGGTTCCATTGAGTTTGCTTCTTTTCTTTGGACTAATAATCAGCCTTCTAGCCCAACAGCAATAAGGCATGTTTTGGATGGAAGCTCAACGTAGCCAAGTGCTCTGTATAGCTTCTCCAGAAACGTATTTGTCCTACCACCTACGTTTTGGAAGACTGTTCCCAAAGGAAAGTGTTACCTGGATGCTTTTCTGCTCTTTTTCTTTCTTTTTTCTTCTTCTTTTTAAGGATAAAAGAAGTGTCTCTTTTGTCCTTCGGATGTAGTTGAATTACAGGCACCCTCTGAACATCCATCCATCCCACAGAAGGTGCCAGAGGCAATTACATCTTGGAAACAGCTTTTCACGCAAAGGCTCGCAGCCAGCATTATCCTCATGAGCAGGGAAACGCACTGACACCATCCCCTGCTATGTGCTTCTGCTGCTTTGCTTGACACGTACCTCCCAGGCGCAAGGCGCTGTGGGCAGTCGCCGCGTTTCCGCTGCTTCTCTGTTCCATCCACACCCTGCTGTTCCTCTTTTCTCCTTTTCTTCTTTTAATTTGTTTTTGTTGGTCTCATAAGCCAGTCGTGTTCCTTCGGCATTTTCCGCCGTAAGCTCTGTGCTGGTCCGACACCGTTATCCACCCCGGTGTTGACGGTCGAGATGCAGCGCCCGTAAGTGGTGGGAGGGAGGACGTGCCGGCAGATGGGATTGGTGTCTCTTGCCTCGTCGTTGCTTGCGTTGGGTGCCACGGTCTTTGCCACTGCGTCGGAGCTCCTGCGTTTATTAACGTGTCAGCCGTGCCCAAGCAAGGTGAGGTTATGCACAAAGCGGAAAGGAGCAGTCAGAAGCCAACGTGAATTTAATTTTGAGTTATTTTCTCTTCTCTCAGTTTTTGTGTAGCTTTGCGTGTGCGTGTCTTAGGGCAACGTGTAGGACACGTGGCCGCAGCGCTGCCTGCAGCCGTTCTGAGGAACGGAAATAGGCAGTTGGGTAACACCTGCCTGTCCCTTTAGGTTACAGTCCTCGCTCCCTGCCTGCCCTGAGATGGCAGCACGCTTGTCTGACTCTCCTTCCCATGCGGAGGACCGGGCTCAGGAAGAACTGGGGATTCCTCTGATCCCATCCATTTAGTTTTGGCAATGGGGGAAACCTCCTTAGGCAGTGAAGAAGTTCCCAAAAGCCTCCAGTTCGAAGAGCCTGATGAAGGTCGTGCATACAGGTTATGCAGGAGGGCTGTACAGCAGGTGCCTGATTTCCTCTTTCTCATTTTCCCTTCTTCATATTTATCCTTCTCAGTGCTCATAACGAAGGCTGAGGTTTTTTATTTGCGTGTTTTTTTTTTCCTCTGTCAACTAATGCTGGGATCTTAGTGAGCCAATGTCTCATGAAATACCATCGTGGAATACCAGCTGGTTACTGGTTGAAGGCAAAAGCTGCTGTAGTCAGGAGAAGGTCTGTCGCTGTCACGGGTAAGCTTTGGATCCGATGCAGTATGTGTGGCACCTATGGAGGAGCGTATCCTATGACAGGGATCAGGACACACCTTGATCTGCTTTCAGGCTCTTTGCGTTTTCTGGTTCACTGCAGCCTCGATGAGTACTGACTCCTCATCTGAGTGTCCAGCAAAGGTCCTCTGGATGTGGTGCTAGCAGCCTCACTCCACTTGAGTGAGAAACCTCAGAAAACAGAGCGACGGAGAAACTACCTCCATCCCGCCCTTTCAAAATGGCCCTTCTTTAGTAGAGCAGGACTTCCTAGCAGTTGCTGGGGATGGTGGTGCAGGTGAAGCAAGGCATGGCCACCCATAGCCGTGTGGACCTTCTCTGCTTTTCCTCTGGGAAACCTGCTCTGGATGCCATCAAGTCCCTGCTGCTGGGTGGTGCTGCTCTTGCTGGCTGTGGGGGGACGTTTGAGGCACCCTAAAAAGCAGTTGTATCTGTGTAAATCCGTCCTCTCAGCACCCTGGGCAGCTGGAGGCTGTAAGTGGATGCTTGCTGTATGGTTTATCAAATCTGCGACTAAACCAGGCAATGTCTGTGGTTTTGCTCATAGCTGCAGGCTATGGCTCTGTGAGCTTCGTGGTGGTGGGTGGAGTTAAATCGGAAAGGCTTGTCAAAGATGTCAAGCAAGAAAGGTAAAACAAGGACCTAGAGTCACTGAGCGGAAAAAAATTGAAGTTTTTAAAAATTTCTACCTGTTTCCAGCCAGGATGAAGGAGTTTTTTGGATTCCCCCTCCCTTCCCCCCACACTTTTCAAGACTAGTCCTAGGATCCATAGGAAGCTACTGACTCTGCGGTAAAGATGGGGTGAAACTGTTTGGGAGGAGCTGCCAGAAGAGTCTGCAAGGAGCAAGATGGAAAGAAAGGGCAGGGCCAGGCTGCCTTCCCTCACCCGGGAGCAGGCAGAGATGCCTGGGCTGGAGAAGAGGTTGTGAATACCAAGGACGGAACTTTTGCTGGATACAGTTACGCCTAGAGGGCTGAGCCGAATGTGCCAGCATGGCATGGGTCTCCTTCCCGTGTTCCCGGAGCTGGGACACCCTGGGAGAGCGCCGGTAGATGGGCGAGCAGGCGTTCTCAGGGCAGTGCAGTGAGTGCAAAAGCAGGGAAGGCAGAGCCCCGCGGGAGGAGGCACGGTCGAGAGGCAGGCCTGCGAGCATAGGTGTCCCCTCCAGCTGCTCTCCTTAAAGCGTCGCTGTGCCTACAAAGCCTTCCAAAACATGCATGCACCCGTGGCTTTGGAAAACGTTGGGTTTCAATACATCATCGAAAGATAGATGACACGAAACACGCAGTGTCAATAAAGTGAGCAATTCAGCATTTTGCAATGCTTATGAAATCTATCAGGATATCTCTTGCTTCGGGCCAATAATCCAAAAGGTCCACAGCGCTGGGTCTGCTCCTCTCGGCTGTCTGCCTGCTTCTATTGAAATAAATAAATAACTCCTGTCATTTGCAAGCAGCTGCAGTCTTCCTTGCTATTTTTATTTTGGAACAGGATTATTTGCTCCAGAGGGAAGAGGTTTTACAGAAGGAGCTCAAGAAGTTCCCAGCCTTGTTACTTACAACTTCCTCTTACCGTATTCTGTAGCCGTTTGGAGAGCGGTACCATCGGGGCAAGGCAGAAAAGGATCGATGATTGCCTTTGATCTGCAGCGCGAGTCGGCCGGGGCGGTGCGCACGATACTTCAGCGTTCAAAAGCTGTGTGAGGAGGTGGGATGCCACGTTTTATTACAGGGAGACTTTCCCTTTACCCTCATCTCAGTGCTGTTGATCCCGGCGATGGGCGATACTACAGGAAGGTTGCACGTGGCCGCGGGTGGCGCATGTGGTGCCACGATTCGGCCCCAAACCCCGCTGCTCAAGGTCAGCAGGTGGCTGGGTGGGTGGATGTCCGAAAGCAGTGGCCACGTTTGAACAGGTCGGCTGCAAGTTCGAATCCCCTTCCCATGTTTCTCACTGCGTAAGGAGGAAAATGCGTATTTGACTCTCCCCCAGGATTTTGGTGTGGTGCTGTTTCAGGAGTTGCAGGAAATAAGGCAAATGCGTCATTCTGCTAGCAGTAGTCGGGAAGGACCTGTCTGTAAGGTGCATGACAAAAGGAGCCTGAAATGCTGGCAAATTCCCTCAGCTAACATAAGCCCTTGCTTTTCCATCCATATATATATTTATGGATATGTAAATAAAAATATGTCTGTCTCCTTCTGTCTCTTTTCACTACATTTAGCACAGCAGCCAAAGAAAAGAGAGCTGAATAGAAAACAGCACTCAGCAGTGTGGGCTGGAGCCCAGTTAGTTGTCAGAAATTCTTCCTGCCAGAAAGATCTGGAGCTATCTGTACAAGAAAATAGTCTTTTAATTTTACACCAATATCTGCAGCAGACAGGACACAGAATTATGATTTCTGGTTCAGATGGTGTTACTAAAATAACAGCAATGCACAAAATTGACTACTAGGCTTCAAAAGGAGTATGAGTGACTGCTGGTATTTGCATATCAGCAGAGCAGCAGTAGCCATAGGGATAGATGAAATTTGTCTCTGTGGCGTACTTTACTCCTAGAGCTGGGAAATAAATAGGCACAAATAGCCAAAGAAATGCATGCGTTTCTCGTGTGTGATTTTTAAAGCATATGCTACCGGAAGATGTGTAAAAGACTTACTCTAGCTGGAACTTCTCACATGGCTGTTTGGGGCCCTAGAATATTTTCATCTGGAAATGGTTTTTTGTTTTGTTGCAGATTTAATTAAAAGTCGGGCTTTCTCCCCCCTTGCCGAGAGCTAGGTCCTGTGGCAGTTGGCTGCTCTGGTGCTTCGCCGTACGATATCCCCTCTGATTTCTCCTGACTTATTCCTGGTATTCTGGGTCCCGGACTCTGCCTAGCTTCTCTGCATGTTTCAGAACCATAAACATGATTGATCACTTTTTTTTTTAGCAAGCTGTTGAATTATTTATGGATCTGCTGGGATCCTCGAACTGCCAGCTACAGGCGTGCGGCCAGTGGGGAAAAGGGCCAAACTGAGAAAGGGAAAAGCCTTCGCGAGCGCCGGGGAGGCGGGAGGTGCGGTGCTCGCGGCGGTCGGCGGCCGCTTCCCGGGCACCGCGGGCCGCCCGGCTCGCGGCGGGCCGCCCTGCCCGTCCGGCAGCGCCCGCCTCGCTGCCGTAGGACGGATTGAGTTCTCGACCTTTTAAACGCTGGAGAAACGGTTCGCCGTCCGGAGCGCAGCGCTTTGCAGCTGTTCCCTGTTTACAGGGCGCCGCGGGCCAAGGCGGAGACGTTTCTCGAGCGGCCGAAGCTTCGCGTGTCACGGTGACGCGCCGAGGGCCGCCCGTCGGGCCGGCGGGGTCAGCGCCGGGGGAGGTCCGGGCCGCGCCGTCCCGCGCCCCGGCGGCGAGCCTAAAAGCCTTTAGCTGTCCCTTTCCTAGCTGCGCGGCTTTCCGGCTTGGGGAGAAACCGCCTCAAAAATAAAAGCCGTTCGTAAAACACGCGGGGGGCGGCGGCGTGAGCTCGGCTCCGTTTGCCGGGCAGCCCCCCGCTCCGCGTGCCGTCTGTCTGTCCGTCCGTCCGGGAGAGCCCCCCGCGGCGCGGGGCGCGAGCGCCTGCCGTCCCCCCTCCGAAGGAAGGGTGCTCTGGGCGGGGGGGGGTGAAGCTTCTGCATCGCCTGCCGTAATGAACATTTATTAAGAGCAATTGCGAAGCAGATTAAGGCTGTCGCTAGCCAGCAGGTCTGAACAAACCAAAAACATTTTGTTTTATTTCAAAATTGTTTCTGGTTAAAACCACGTACGTTTCTGAAGCACGTAGAAGATGCGCCGTTAGCGGGGCTGCCCGTGCCCTTTTTTGGCCCCAGGGCGAGCACCTTAACGAAGAGGAAAACGCATCTGAGCCCCAGCCCGGTCGCAGCCCGCGACGCGCTGCCGCGCGCCGAGTGGGCGACGGGCTGCGGGCCGGCGGCACCTCTCGCCTCGGACGGAGCCCGGCCGCGGAGGGGTTTGAAAACACAGTGGCCCTGTTGTCGGGTCTGTGACCTGGCAGCCGCTTACGAAGCGTTAAATCCCGCTGCGAACGAGGCTACGGTTACTGCCGCGGAGGCCTCTTTAAATTAGCAGCCAGTAACGAACACGGGTACGTGCTGTTCCGACGCGCTCCGCCGCAGGAGCCGCGGCGGCGAGCGCGCTGCTCTTCCACGATTGCACGGATGGCAGAAGCCTTACTGGAATTAGCCCGTTCCTCTTGCGTAGCTGGGGTTGTCCTGGTGCCATCGTCCGCTTTGGCGTAGCTGCGTCGTTGTTAACGGGCGCATTTATTGCGGGTGTGCCCAAGGGCTCTCCTCGTGCACCGGCGCTGCACGTGCAAGGGAAGGGGCAGGGGGATGACCGGAGCCGCAGGAATTCGGCTTACCCAGGTCCACGTCGCCCACCTGGGGCACGTGCGCTACTGCAACACCGCCGGCCCTTCCTAACCGCCGCCGTGCCTTCCTCTCCGCCTCCTTGGCGCCACCTCCCAAACGCATCCCTCGAGATGGGACCCGGCTCTGCTGGGCGCCTCCCGGGCTTCTGCTCTTGCTGCGTGGTGGACTGCTAGCGAGCGACCTTTTCTTTGGAGGCTTTCGTAAAATAAGAGCAGGTACAGAGAAAGAAAGGCGTACAGCATACGAACGAAGGAATGTAACGTGTTCTGCTCCTCGAGACGGACCAAGCTAGAAAATCTTAAAAGAGGAAGAACAGAGATAACTTTTTGACCTTATTTACATTTTGTAACTTCCATGTGCCTGATGAACGGAGGCCAGTTTTTAAGAGCATTATAGCAGCTGTGTTTCCTAATCCTGAACCTCTGGGGTCTGTCTGTTCTGCTTATAGGTGTGCAAGTTTGGTATTAAAAGATTGTCTAAAATTTAACGTACATTTTTGAAAGGTTTGAAGCAGCAGGTTTACGCTTTGAGAGATTTGCCCATGGTTAGAGTGATGTATTGCACTGTCACTACAAATCTTATGGAAAAAGGATCATTATCTTGGGGGGGGGGGGGGGGGGAGAACCAGTGCTAAGCACTGAGGCACGGCTCTGCAGACGCTAAGCAGATGTGTAATGACGCCTGACCTGACTAATGTTAAACTCATTGGGGCACTTTCGCAAGTGTGGTTATGCTATGCCTCGAAGCTGCACGCGGTTCTGGGGTTTGGAAGCCTAGCAGAGACCTTGCAGGCCAGGCCTATACAGACCTGGCAGAAATATCAGCCAAGGGCTAATAGCTACAAAGATAGAGTACCTGGCTTGGTCCATCTCTGTTGCAAAAAAGCTGAAGGCGGCTAGCATATAATAGGGGAGTATCACTTCATGCTCCTGGTTTTTATACTCTTCCCATGGCTCTTAGCCACTGTTGGAAACAAATACTGGATTAGATGAGTCTTTGGTCTCAGTATGGCCCTTGCTGTGTGCAGCCTGCACGGCTTGCATCACCCTTCGGCTCGTCTGCAGTGCCGCTGGAGAGCACGACAACGGCCCCAAGGGTCTGTCCTGGAGGGGAGCGGAGACCTCCAATGCCAAGGACGGATTTCCTCCTCCTCCTCCTCTCTTAGTACAGCAGCTTGATCTTCTTTGGGGGGGGGGGCTGAGTTTCCAGCTCTCTGCGCGTCCCTGGCTGAGGGAGCTTTGCTCTGGTAGGACTGGATGAAGTACTTTAAGACTTGGCCTGCTGTTTTCCCTGGGAATTTTGCCTGAGTAATTTGTGAGTAAGGATGTAGGCATTTGTCCACAGGATGGCTGTAACCAACCAAGCAAACATCTTTTAAAAGTTAGGAAAATTCAGAGGTGACGTGCAAGGAGAAAAATATTCTTGCTTCCCCCTCCCCCTTATGATGTAGGTAGGGTGGAAGTAGTTATTTTAGCTCTTCTCCTTTTTTTCATAGCAGAAATACCACTGTTGATTGTTGTTTTTGTTGGTGATCTCCTTGAAAAACTAGTAAACTTTGGGAAGAGAGAATGTCTTTTTTTTCAGCTCTCAGGTAAAGTGTCAGTAGACACTTTGTATTTTCCACCTTAAAAGTTTTCTCCCAAATATGCTCTAAGGGATGGGGCTGAATGGGTGTTGAGAGAGTTATAAAATTCCTGTAAACGCATACCTTTCCCTCTCAGTTCCTTGGGGTATTGCAGCAAGCTGATCAAGTCCCTAATCATCCCCAGAGTTTTGGATTTGGCCAAGCCTAGATAAAATGAGCAAATGTAGGATTGTGACTGGGGCCTAAAATACTGCAGAGGAGCAAAGAATGGACACGCATGTGGCTTGCAAGGGTAATTTTCAAGCACAGCTCCAAGCCAGGAACAAATGGACTATCAGAATAGCCTTCCCTTTAAAAATGAGTCTGAGAGTGAAATCTTTAGGTATGGCTGCATTCCGGATACATTATAGCGATAAAAGTGCATTTTTCAGTTGAGCTTGGAAGCTGCCAACTGACACGATGCCAGTTCTAGATGCCTGCCATTAACCTTAAAACAGTCTCACATTGTTGGATTAATGAGTCACCCTTGTATCAACACAGAGACAAGCCAAGCATATTATTTCTTCTGAGGGAAATTACTGGAAAAGACAATTCCTTCTTTTTTAAATTCCCACTTTACCTCCAGGTTTGGCATCCAGTAGCCAGCTTTGACTGTTACTCTGCAGCAAGCTGTGGGGTTGGGCTGGGGTTGTGTGAGGGAAAGGGAACGGGACCAAACCTGGGTTGGGGACGAGTTTGCCTTCCTAAAATATCCTCTGATGTCACGGCTCCTGGGTGTGGAGCGTGATCGGGTTTTGGAATGGGAAGAGGACAGACTGGGACTTCTACTGCGAGGAAAATAAACAGAGAGGAGAAGTCTTCCATTGATTGGGGCTCCTGAGGAATTAGACAGGAATTTGCTTCACATCTCTGCATATTTTTCTCCTTACCTCTAATAAGGTTGAGTTAGGAATTTCAAGCTTCTGCTTGCTTACCAAAATCGGCCCTTTTTTTGAGAAACACAAGCACTGACCAGACTGAGGGCAGGAGTCCTAACAGACGATTGCCTATTGGAAATTCTAGGCAGTTTTATACTCTGAGGACAGGTTAAAAAAATAAATAAATAATGGTGGTAGTCGGGTGCTGATGGTGGTGACAGCCTTCATCCCCAGGATCGAGTAGGAAAACATTGCACACGGCTTGATCCAACTCTGCAGAAGTACTGACTTAGTGCTACTGAGAGCAACGACGCCTTCCTCCCGACCAAGGCGTGAAGTGAAGGTGGCATCTGTGGGCTGTCTTGACCAGCCCTTTGCAAAGCCAGTGTAGGAAAGGTGAAGGTTGCTCTCTGGGAGCGAGGTGCAAAGGGAGGGTTATCAGAACATGCAAAGCTTCTCTTTCTCCTTTCCATTTCTTTCCACCTTGTTAGGTTTGTTTGCGTTTAGCTCAGTCTCTGCAGTTCCCTGTATCTCATTCCCAGAGTTATGTTAAGGGAGTAATTACCTCCTCTTAGGAAGAGGCGTCTCTCTGTGCTGTCCCTCCAGTCCCGTGTGCTGTCTCCAGAGCTGGCTGATACCAGATGCTTTAGGGGAGCACAGAAACCCTCCATAACGCACCTAATTGTGCAATGGTATCCTATGGGAGAAATTTCTTCCTGCCCGCAGCTGGTGCATCTGTACACTGTGCGTAAACGTCATCTTGATCTAATATTTGTTTGGAAAAAGCGTGTGTTTCTCTACACTTCCAATAATGAACTCAGAGTAACTTCCCTCATGCATTCACCTTCTAAATATGCTGTCCTCCTGAGTGCACTTCCCACCCATGTTTCTGTAGTGCAGCAGAAGTGGTGCTTTGTCTGTGAAACAAATGCAAATGCAAACCCATCCCGACATGATCTGGGACTGTCTGTAAAGACTTCAGCTTAATCTTCAGCGTTAAGATGCGTGTCTGTGGAGCAAAGATTCCCACTTCTTCCTTCTCATTTTGGAAACAAAGACCACAATTTATTCAAAGGGTTGTTGCAGGGGTTTCTGTGATTAGACGCACGTGCCTTGGGCGGTGTGGGGTGTGCACTGCTGGGGTTGGGAGACAGATGCTGTCACTCACTAGTAACTAGTTCAAAACACTATGAAGCACTTCACTGCCGCAGGACTCACTAGTGGTGGTGCAGAAGTACCCAGCTAAGCGCACCTGCGCTGCGGGTCTCCTTAGAGAGGATCTTGAGGATCCCCTTGCTGTCCTCAGGAGCATGCGAACATCTCAGCTCAGACTTGCGCATGGGGGCATCCGCATAGCAAAAACCATCAGTCCTGCTGGGAAGTATCATCAGATGTGCCAAAAGGGCTGATGACTCATTTCTCGGCCAAGGGTGGCCCCGCAAAACCAGGGCGAGGATGTGCTGGCAGGGGGCTGTCTGCTTTGGCAGCGTCCCTACCCAAGGAGCATCGCTCCTGTGGGTTAGGAGAATGTCTTCTTTGGGGATGTTGCCCGAGCTGCTGAACACAAGCCTCCTGTCTGGAAGAGAAGAAAGCAGAGGAAGATTGAGAGAAGCTCCCTCCTTGCTGTGCTGCTGCTGGGGTGCCCAGTGCTCAGACTGGCAGCCCTAAGCGAGGCCTGGCTCCCTCCAGGGAAAGCAGCCCAGCCCAGCTGCTAATGTCTGTGCCAAGGGAGGGCAGGGAGCTGTACTGTATATTAAAGCTATGTTAGCATTAGGAAGTTCCATAACAAATCATATTTTCTCTTGACCTTTCAGTTTCTGAAAATGTAGACACAATAAACAAACGTGGAAGGGATGAGCTTATGCTGATATATGAGGGTATAGCAGAGTGGAAAGTATAAAGCAAACAAGGAAGCAATTAAGCGCACAATGAAGGGAATTAACCAATATGCAATCCATTACGTATTTATTTATACTCAGAGGCATAACTAATAATAAACATAGGATTTCCACAAAGAAAACAGTCTCTGTTCCCTATTTTAAACAACCTTATGGAGTTGTGATGGTTATAGATGGAGAAATTCCTTCTATCCCATTATCCATTTCCTGGTTCTTCTTTGCAGCACAATTTTTATAGCTTTTGTCTGGTGATACAGAATGCCTGGGAAGCCTGCAATGCCGCTCCGGTAGCATCTTAGAGCAGAGGCAGTTATTGCCTTCAAAGTGTTTTGTTTGTGCAGAGCGTAGCAGAAAGGAGTCCTGGTCTGCACTGGAGCTTCTGGGTATGGCCATTATATAAATATTAAATAATCATTGTTGTGATCGTTGGCTTCGAGACAGGCAGACGAGGGGATTGACTTGGCTTTTGCCAAACCTCATTGATCAGGTTTCAGTTTAGCAAACAGCATTTCACAGCGTATTTTGGGTCCCATGGGCCTGACTATCCCAAAGTTTGGTGGAGGGAATTTGGGAAGAAGAAATAGTTTTTCAGTGGGTCATCTGTAATTGGTTGATTTGAAATTCAGTCTGCAGTCCAAGCCACTTCGACTCAATGGATCTACTCAAGTGCTTAACACTTGTCTTGTGCTTGCTGAATTGAGCTTTTGCATAGATAAGTGGCCTGACTTTCAGAGACAGCAAGTACCCGCAGGCCACAATGGCTTTAACAGAAATTTTGGATGTTCAGCAACTCTGAAAATAAAGCACCTTTTGAAACGCTTGATGATATGTTTGGAGATCCAAGTGGATTCACCTCCCTGAAGAAGCTATCAAAAATAAGATAACATAGAAGCTTGCAGTGTGTAAACCCTTTGCTTAGACACTATTAATACGCAGTCAGAGTTCCTCTGTGCGCTTTCACTCGTGCACCTCTGAAAGCAGGGTGTGTTCATGTACGGGAAGGGTGTCATCTCAGGAGTTACTGCAGTTTGCCTGACGCATGGTGGATTCACACCTTGCTTTGCTGCACGCTCACCCTGCGGCTTGGCAAGCCCAGGGGCTCACGAAGCTGCAGTTCCCATCCTGCCGGGGTACTCCTGAAATGTTTCTGAGGGTCCAGATGCAGGGTCTTGTGTCTTAACCAGGTTTGCTTTTTTTCTCCCGGCAACATTGCATTCCTACTTTGAAGCTGCATGCAGGACCCTTATCATTTGCTATTAAAACCTCTCTCTCCGTATTGGTGGTCTGTACTCTGCTGTTGTTGAGAGGCTTAGATTTCACCAAAAAAGGTTAGTGCACATGTGTTTGTGTCTGGAAACATTTCCAAGTCCTTATTATGCTACCAACATCAAGCTGGTTTGAAGAAATTTTCCCGTTCTTTGCTGCCATTCTGGCTGATGTGGGGCTGTTTGTGGGCACGGCCCATGTGCACGCGGTGGAGGTGGCAGTCACCCAGCACGACGCTCCCCACGGAGCGCGAGGCTGCTGCCGCGAGCTGGCCTTTCCGCAGGGAACACAGTGTCTGTGTGTCTTCACTCTGCCTTTCAGAGCTGATTACTGCTGGCCCTTCTCAGGATGATGATGTGGTGCAGAATTTCCCTCTTACAGTTGGGTCTGGATATTATTATACAAAGAAAAATAAATTGTGATCCCTAATCTTGGTTTCTTTATGGATCTGGCTTTAGCTGTTAAAAACCCTATTTCAGATGTGATTAGAGTTTCCTTTTGTCATAAAAGAGTTTTGGCACCAGACTGTCTCTTTTTGGATGCTTCTCTTGTGGTTCTGGTGCTCCTGGTTGCTTTGATACACACGGGTGTACGCAGCTTCCAGTGGGCTGCCACCTTCCCTGGGGTAGACAGGGAGAGGCAAGTGAGAAATGGTTTGCAAAGTTATTCCTTATGCTTTAGGATTGCCTGCAATTCTTTGAGTTGTATGTCAAGTGACATTTATGTTGTCTGTGGGGTTAATTAATTAATTTGCATAATAATCTGGAGATGTAGAATGTTATAAAAATGCTCATTATTGCTGGTAGCTGTTATTAATTGTGTGTTATTTAAAGCAGTATTGTTTTGTCTCCTTTCTCCATCTAAGCACAGCAGCATGATTTCCAGCTACACACAAGGATCTTGCTTCTATGACATTAATGCAGTGTTGTGGTTGGTCTAATAAACACTCGATGCATTCATGAACATATGGCAGAAGTATGGTGAGGGTTTTTTCTCCTCCTTTGCCAATTAGTAAAATGGCTCAGTAGACGTGGCTGGGATGTTTATATTTTTTCTTTTCTGAATTTAGACAAAGTATGGGAAACGTCATTCTCCAGTTCTTTTCAAGCCATTATAAGGAAATGGAAATGAGGGGGGATAAAAAGATCAAGTGGAGAGAACGCTGCTTTTTATAACACGTCGTCAGCTCTTCCGTGTCTGACGAGCTGCGGCTGCCGCGATGCACAAGTATTCAGGCACTTGGGTCTCTTTTAGGTATTTACCTTTGTGACACTCTGCTAAGGCTGGGGGATGCTGCTGATTCGTGGACAGGGAACTGCGACATGGCAAAGACAGAATAACAGGTTGCTTAGTGGGTTCATAACAGAGGAGGAAATCCAAGATCCTTGGCAACTTCTTACCTCTGGACTGTGTTCCACTTGGCCTTAAGGAAGCCAGCCTGTGGCTAGTAAGCCGTTTGAGTGCAGCTCTTGTGCTGGGCTTATGTCATGTATCCAGAAGTTGTTAAATCCCACCTGTGTGAAGAAGTGAGCCAGCAGGGACTCTAAGGTGGAGACAGCTGAGCTGCTATGGACCACGTCTGCATGGCCCTCTCAGTCCAGCCCAGCAGTAATGCACAACAGAACGGGAGCCCTGGAGAGCCGGTGGCATTTCTTGCCTACAAACTTCTGGAGTTCCCCTTGGCTCTCGGGGTACACAGCATGAGTCTTGTGGTTCTTGAGCACGTGAAGATTTTGGTGTGTGGCTCACTGGGTCAGGAAAGCTAGCCATCCCTGCCCTGACCTTCCTTCAAGTTGCCTATTCCAAGAAAGTATGATACTTCCAGGAGATGGACCAGAAACTGTATTTTGATCCACACATGCCTGAACTTGAGAGGAATTGAAGGCCAGACTTCACTGTTGAACCAAAACCTTGGATCTTCATACCCCTGAACTTTGGGAAAGTTCAGATTTGGAGCTGAATGTTGTGGTTTGGGCCCATCTTTAATACTTACCTTCTGAGCCACTTAAAACAAAAATAGCCTTTGACTTACAAAACAGTGGAGAAGTTGAATTCATTTTCTGGGTCTTTTCTTTCCTCCACAAAACGCCATGCAGCTTTCTATGCGGTCAGTGGAAGTTATGTCTTCAGCAAGGCAGTAGAGGCTCCAATCTCTGAATTAAACATTCTCAATGGGATGTTAGGATACCTTGGTTGCAAGTTTTGAATTAATAATGTGAATACATTGCCAAGGTTTTGGTTCATAATAGCCCATAACCTATCCTGTACATATTTTTATCCCCTCTGTAGAGCACCAGAGAGAACATTAGTAAAGGGCCTTGTGGCTGAATGTACACAGTATTCTATATTCAAATTATGCAAACTCTTCATTTTTATTTACTAACTTTAAAATCACAGCATGTAATTTATCTGAGTTCCAGTGCGGTGGCATTCAATAGAAACATCTGCGTACGAGGAAGACTCCAAGGAGTAGTGACTGCACAGGAACAAAGAGGCAATTCAGGAGCAGTTCTTGGAGGGACATGTGTTTCCCTGGGTGATGGTTTGGTCATTGGTGCCGTACAGAGCTGTGTCCCAATGGGGATTTCCTGTGTGTCCTTAGAAGGACACAAAAAGCCATAGCTTTATCAGCTCCCTCCATGTTTGATTACACATGGGGCTGTTACAGCTTGGCTGGACTCCTTTGAGAGTACCACAAACCACAAAATGATGTAGAGGAGAGAAGTTAATATCCAGGTTTAGGGAGCACAGAACAGCTTAGGAGGTTGGTAATGTGCTATATGGGGTCTTTTATTGCTGAGTAGCATCCAGGCCATGACTGAAGAGCTCTGCCATCTAATGATGGTTTGGTGACTTACGGAAACTGGGATGGTGGATCTCAGTCGCAGACATGGCAGAAAAGATGCCCACACAGCAAAACCTGCTATCAACAAGTGGTATAATTGGCAAACGTGCTGATAACCTCAACAGAAAGCCTGTAACCCTACCCACATTTTTGAAGGGGTTTCTCCAGGAAAAAAGAGTTGGAGAGGAAACATATAATGTGAATCTGGAACTTAGTTCAAATTTGCTTTGGTTATCAGATGACCTTATTGCTGGATTTTTCATGTGCTGTACTTTGAAACTTAAAAGTCGTCTTCACCCAACCTCTTTCAACTGGACAAACGAGTGTGTTTCAACAAGGAGTCATGGCTTTTAATCCTTGGTACCCCACGCTTTTAGATGGTGCTGGAGAAGTTGTGCCGCTCCTGTTCCCAGCTCATTGCCTCTGAAAGCTGGAGCCACCCACGCTGACATTGGGTTATTCCTGTTGTGATGCCCCTTTGGGGAACAGACGTTGTCGTGGCAGTAGTGGAGTGCACACGGTGGTCCCGCGGAGGTCGCGGGCAGCCTGTGCCCGCGCGTGAAGCGTGCTGGGGAGGTGGCTCCCTGCGGGAGCGTGGCTGCCGAGGCTGCACCAGGTTCATCAGCGACATCCTGCGCGCGGCCGCGAGCCGATCGCTGGGGTGGTTCGGGAGTGATCGCGACTGAACTGAGCGTAGCGTGGGTGGCCGGGGGTGCTGCGTCTTCCTCGTCATTGGAAATCAAACTACTGCTCTGGATGCGTGGACTAAAAGAGCTTCCCTGGCAAAACTTTTCCTAGCTCAATACGCTTGTATTTCTTCTGTAGGAAATTCTCTGAAGAATTTCCCTGGGAAGCAGCAAGCATTTACCTGGCAAGGCAAAATTAGGAAAACATGTGATGTCAACACAGCCACTTTTAGAGCAATTATTTAGCAGCCGGAAATGCAGAGGAGCCAATAGCCGGTGACCAGCCAGTTTTGCGCGGACGACTCTGGACGTTTTCTGAGAGTGCGCCTCTGAAGCACGCTGTGACGTTGGCTGTAGGTGCGTGTTTGTGGGGTTTTTCCAGTAGCGGCTGATCCCTGGATCGAAGAGGGGATAGGTCTCTTTCAGAGGAGATCGTCTGAAGCTCCAGTAGAAGAGGCCGAGCTGTCACAGCCACGCAGGGTTGTCCCAGCAGGGCGGGTAACGTGGCTTTGCACAGGCTGTAAGTCCTGGGGTCCTGCGCCTGGGATCGGCTGGGCTGCCGAGAGTAGAGCGATGGTTCGCATCTCTTTAGGGCTGGAAATGGAAGGTTTGGGGAAGGAGAGCACCAGCCCCTTCGGTGCTCGGCCGCTTTCCTGGAGCGGCCCCAGGAGCGAGGCCAGAGCGCCGCAGGCAGCGTGGGGCCGGCGGGCGCCCCGGCGGCAGAGCCTGGCTGCGGGGGACGACCCACGCCGCCGGCCGCAGCAAAGCACGCGTCGAATTTGCACCTTTGGGCCGTGCCTGTCGGCAGCTGCGATCTGTTTTGCTTTCCCCTGCGATCAGTTATTGTCTCCCTGATTTAAAGCAGACAGCATTAAACATACAGCTTGTCCTCTGTGGCCGTAAGAGGTAAATGTATCATTCGTTTGCTTTTGTGGCAATTACACTTTTTTTTTTTCCTTCTTTTTACGTAATTATTTTTGATAGTCGTTTTCTGGCAGTTTCTTGGCTGGGATGCGCTGCAGCTGCCCTCATTAGGGGCTGTGCCAAACACAATCTTTTTGATACTGAATATTACTCGGCGGCTGCAGCCCCAGATGGCATGTGTAGTAGCAATTGAATCCAATTACATCTCTGTAATGCTTTTTAAATTGAAAGCCCGGTGGAAGAGAGATGCTGAGCTCCTCGCCCTTTAAGTGGCTCGAGTAGACTTTCTCCTAGGACTTGATGTATCAGGAATCAGAAGGAAGGGGCTGTCCCCGTGGGTTGAACTAACAACGCAGTAACACGACCTGCTTTTGATGTCATGCCGCCCCAGGCGCAGTGCCCACGTGCGGGTCCGCTGCACAGGAGAGCAGCGCCGCTGCGCTCGTCGTACGGGCGAGGGGAGGCGAGGCAGGGAGCGGGGAACCGGCTCATCCCACGTCTCCTGCCGAGCCAGCGGCAGGCCCGAACCCGGAGCCTGCCCCGAGCGTCCCCGTGCAGCGCCAGGCGCGCTCGGCCGCGCTGCTCGGGCACCGGGCTGATGTCAGCGCGTACCCTCGCCGGGGTTAATCAGGTCTCTCCCCTTGCCTCCACCCATCTCCCAAATTTTCAAATAAACATGATGTATGACTCTGCTCTGCTGCACTGTTGTATAACCTCATTTGGACTAGTAGTAAATGCCAAAGGATCTCCAGCTAATGAATAAGCTAAAAAGCCCCTGGGAGCGATGAGAAGCTTTGGTGAGATGTGTTGGCCCTTGAGTGATGGGGAAACATCTACATGTCACTTGGTTTTACTATGTTGCTGTTGAAAATGTGTATTTATCGAGGCTTTCCAGGAACACGATAGTGTTCTCCAGTGCAAAAGCATGATTCACTGCTCACCTGTGACAGTGAATACCTTTGAGCATGTCTTGTCCTCTGCACAGTGGAAGTGGAGCATGTTTTATTCCCTTCCTCTCCCCTGCAGACTTTGCACATCTGAAGGTTGCTATTGTCCCTTCCTTCAGCTATCTGTTTTTTTTCCTGGCAAATCCTTCCACTCTTCCTTTGTCAGCTGCACTTAGTAAAGCTAGAAGAGGCTAATCGGTGACGTACCGGCATGTGCAGCTAGAGCTCCGTCTCGGCCCCCCTCCCCGGCTGGAAGTCCTTTGCCTCGCAAGTGCAATTTCTCTGCTCGTCGCCCGCGAGCTGCTGCGAGCCGCCCCGGGGCAGGGCCGCCGGCAGGAAAGCAGGGAGCTGCCTGCTTTGCATTGAGCTATTTGCTGGGACTTAAAAAGCCAAACAGCCGTCTCTCCCTGCCGAGGCGAAGGGCAGGGAGTCTGCTGGGAGGGGGCTGCTCGGCTGCGGCGCGGGGGCTCCGTCCGGGGCCGCGGGGCGCCCGGCCGCCGTCCCGGCCCGCGGCTCTCGGGTCCGTCCAGCGCAGAGCCGAGCCGCCCCGACGCGGTTTAATCCCTTGCAGACGATGGAGGTGTGTGTGAAGGCAATCGCGTGTACACGCTGGGTTTTTTTTTTTTTTTTTTTGTTTATATCGCTTATGTTTTTCGTCAAAACGTAAGCCTTTCTGAGTTTTTAAGGGAAGCATTCTTACTGCGTTGGCTGAAACCATTTCTTCATTGGAAATTCTCCTAACTTTTACTCCAAAATAGCTACAAAGATCTGATAGTTGAAAGCAGAGCAAGCCAATTTTACCAACCCGAGATGCATTTGTAACATTTCCTAATTAGCTGTTTCCAGTGGGAACTGGACGTTTTTGTGTGCTGAAGTTCAAAGGTTGTCGATGAATAGGAGCCCTTCTCTTGGCACCGCCGTTGCATTGGGGGTTTCCAGTCTCGAAGGTTTCACATGCAACTTAATCAGAGCGCTGAGTTTCTGGTGCTTTTTCTGAAACGTTGTTTTGTGATTAGCAGTGAGATTCTGCCCGTTCGTGGGTGACGTGGAGTCCTGCCTGTTGCGGCGCGACGCAGGCTGCTGCCGACGAGGAGCTGCGTTAGCTGGTGGGGGTCCGGCTGGGATCGAGTCTGCTCTCAGCTTGAGTGACGCCCGCCTGGCCCGGCACGGCACGGCCCGGCACGGCACGGCCAGCGGCACGGCTTCCCCGGCAGCCAGCCGTGTCCGTAAGGGTGGTGCCGCTCCCCAAACGCAGTTGGGTTTTTTTTTGGTGTCTTGCCAGTGGAGGAAGCGAAGAGGGGAGAGTTGTCCTCCGAGAAACGAGGAGCGTTTGCAGCCCCCGGCTCCCTCCCCGGTCCTGCTCTCTGGGACGAACTGAAGCTCATAAATCTCCTGCTCAGCAGGGAGCAATTGTGCTATAAACTAATTAGGCAAGTAGTCAAATACTGCGAACACCTTTGCCCTCATTAGAGACCAATAACAGTCGCGAGGAGGTGCTGAAATGCCTCATTAACGGCGAGCGGGGCCTCCGCTCCGGGGTGGGGGCTGCAGAAAGGAACCATCAGCCCAGGGATGCAGGAGGCCGCGACACTGATTTGGTGCACTGCTAATGATTTACATGTCAATTAGCTAGTCCAGTGCCACATCAAAGGCCCGGGCTTGTGGGCCCAGCCTGTGCCCAAAGGCAAGGCCCGTAGATGGCAGGAGACATCTGTGTTTGCCGCGGAAACAAGGGAATTGATTGTCTTCTGGGATGAGGAACTTCTCCCACTGAGCTTCTCTTCATCCACCGTGCTGCCGTGCTGGCTTGGTGCCGTTCTCCTCCTCCCTTTTCTGAAGCCCTCTTCCCTTCGGTGGTTTTGGCTGTGGAGGCAATGCAGATGGGTGCTGGCCAGGGTGCCAAGAGATGGTCCGTGTGGCACAGCTTGAGCTGTGTGACCAGCACGGGCTGCTTGCCGGGCTCACCCCAGCTTTGCTGGGAAGGAGGTGCAGGGGTGCTGCTCTACCTTCACGCACCCCAGGGCTTGGGGCAGTTGCTCCAAGCCAGCCCTTGAGCTGTTCAACAAAATAAAAGGTGGTTTAACAAAATGAAGGTGGAAATTCCTCTGCAGCACCAGCTTTTTGGAAGCGGTGGAGGTTGAGACATGTAAGAAAAGAAACGTCAGAATAATATGAGTCAGGTTGGTGTGCGTCAGGCTGGCCGCGGGAATGCTCAAGTGAGCTCCTTCTGCAATACCGCACATCGCTGTTGAAGGCCCCTTCATTGCAACACAGTAAGACAGTCTCTGAGTGAGGAATTTTCTACAGTGATTGCCACAAGTGGCAGAGAAAATTAACTGTGCTTAAGCCAGGCAGAAATTCCTGATTCAGAAATTAGGCTAAGGCTAAGGCAGGTCCTCTAGGCCAAGGCTTCTGCCCAGACATGTCTTGCTAAATACACTCACCAGTTTCTCCAGTGAAGCTGAAAGCCGTAGCAGCATTCTTTGGATGCCATCCAGAGAGGGATGTGCAAGAGGGGTTGTTCTCTAGTGCATAACTACAGAGATTGTGTGTTGCCTAGGTTGTGTGTCACTGGGAACAACACGGAATAAATGGCAAACTCTTTATAAAAGTGGTTTTGTGGAGGGGTAAAATGTACAGCTGCAGCCACTTCCAGATGTGTGGTGAAGAATGACCTATCTCCCCTGCCGTCCCTTCGACTCAAATGCCTTTACATACTGTTCTCTAGCTCTAAGGTTCACCCCAAAAGGCCCATTAACACTTCTACACAGATGTGTTTGGGTGCTGATGGGTCCCTGATTCATTTGCTTTAAAAGCAAAAGCTTGCAGCTGGTTGAAAAATCAAGGGAGACATTTTGTATAAGTAATAATAATGCTCAATGAAGAAATCCCTAGTGGATTTTCCCAGGCTTTGCTGCTTAATGAACCAACTGATTCAGCCTGTAGTGTTGAAATAATCCTTCCAAGCTCAGTCCCATTAAGTCAGGGGAAAGATTTTACTGCAGAACTTCTGTTAATGAACCAAGATTTTGCTTTCAAAGGAAGAAATGGGGCTTTCTCTGACCTGGCTTTTAGGCGCAGGTGAATTTGTATTTTTTTTTCTGTGTTTAGGCAGACACTTAATCACCACTGTAGTTTGAAATGTTTCTTTCTCTTCTTCTGTTATTAGCCAAGGGACAACGGAGAAGTTTGTAGAAGGGAAATCCGCTGGGTGCTATTGCATACAAAGACAACACCTCCAGCTCAGGAAGTCCCTGAACTACAAATTTTTCAAGTCTGGGAGAACATTCTAGAAAAAAATTCACTACATGTTTGTTCTATTCTTAAACTCTTCCCAAGACATCTGCTTTTGGCCACTCCTGGTGACAGGATACTGAGCTAGATGGACCTTGGACAGCCGTTATTACAGTCTTAAATAGACTGTCATCATGTTGTGGCTATATCTTTTATTAGATAGAATTAGAAGTGCTGAGGTACAATTGCATAATTTTTCTTCATCTTCTTCATCCTGCCTTTCTTTTCTTCTTTCTTCTGTCAACCTCTTTGCTTTTAATTGGCTTTTTCTCTGACTGTGGTACCACTAGCCTTTGTGAAGAGGTCAGTCGTGGGTGAAGTAAAGCTGTGCACCACTGCTATTATGTGGCTTTATCTTCTACCCTTCAGAGCACTCTTGAGGATGCTCAGGCCTCCAGCATTTGAGTGCGTTCCTCTTGGGTACCACTTGTGCCATAACAGCGTGACCATCACCATTGAGTACTGCAAATTTTGCTCTCCAGATTTCCAGATGAAGGAGTTCCTATCTACATGCACTTTAATGCTGAAGTTCCTTTGCCAAAACTGAGAAAACTGACATTAATGAGTAACAAGTATTCACACATGAAAGGAATTCTGACTCGTACTAGAAACTCCATTGATTTGAATGGCAAAGCTGAGTGGTGACTAGGGGGAAATGCTGAGGGTATATGTGCTCAGGACTTCTGCCACAAATTCAAAAAAGCTTTAGGCTCACTTAGGGCACTCAGAATACTTGCAGATTTAGTTCACTATTCACTAGAGATCTCCTCTCAAAATACAAATAGAGATCTTTATTGAAATCCTTCCCTTGTTGAATCCAAAAACAAAATTCCCCTTCCTTTAGATAGGAGTAGGACTTTTATCCCTGCAAAACCCTGTGTTTGGTCTCTGCCTGCCTTAGAGATGCTCAAGGTGCAGAAAACTAGTTCATAGTCAACCAGACAAATTGTAGGTGAAGCTTGTTAGAAGAGAGGAACTCAGAAGAGCTAGACAGTGTTACCCTTCTTCCCATCAAAGCCATCTGGCCCTCAGTTGCCAAACTGGTGCCAAGCCCCAGTGACCTTTCAGACTCATCACTATGCTTAGAAGATTTACAGCGGAAAAAAAAAAGCTGCTACTTATGAGGAAATTCTTGCTCCTTGCTCCCTGGAGAACGGGCAGCCGCAGTGATTCATATGTTCAGCATCCTGGCTTCCCGTAACTGTCTGACAGTGTCTACAGTGGACAAACTTGTGGAGGATCCATGCTTGCTAGCCGTTGTGAGATAAGATGATGTAAGATCTTGCTCTGCCTTCTCCTGGCTTTCCAGACTGTTCAAAGTTCAAAGCTCTAGTCTCATCTTTCAGAGTCACTCAGCAGGCCAGCCCTGACTTAAGCGCTGACTAACTCTCCTAAAGTGATGATATTTTAAAGGGGCTTTGGAATGACAAAGGTCCCAGAATCCCAGAGGAAATGGAGGTGAAGCCCGCTGACAGTCAGGGCCTGAGTCTCCAGATGTGCCTAAGCCAGTGTCTGCCTGTTTTCAGGCAGTGCCAGAAACCACATTTAGCATTTGCAGTGGAACTGCTGTGGATATTTTCATTTTACTGTCCACCAAAATATTCTCTGCGAGGTACTGGTACCCTGTAGGGTAATATGTGGAAAAGAAATTCTATTTTCCTTGGATAAATGGAAAAAGAAATACATTGATGTCAGGAGAGACAGAGTTTTACCAGAGCTCTCAGGTAAAAGAGAAGGAGAAAAATGAACTTAATAGGTGGGTCCAAGCCCAGAAGTTGCATTCAGTTTGGGTTTCAAGCATCCTAAGAATATATAAGGGGATTTTTATGTGAGCCCCATAAAAATTTCAAGGTCTCTTACAAAACTGGGAGCTAGACTTGGTTTTTGAAGTTTTCCACCTCAACCAAATTTAGAAGTTGTCTAATGTGGGGTCTTGTTCATGCCTGTCTCCAATTACAGAGCCATAAACTCATGGGTCTGTTCAGGGAATTGCATTGGCTGGTCTGCACGAGCCACTGGTTTCCTTTAAACAGACCAAGTCTTGAGCTGCGGAACATGAGAGTAGCACCAAAGCATTTGACGTGAGGTTGTCTGAATGTTCGTGGGTTTGTCTGTGTGTCCTCTTCTTTCAAAGTTTTTGACTGTTCCTCAGAATCCAAACCACATAGATTTTTTTTCTCTTGTCAGATAGAACTCTCCTACGTGCCAAATGCAAGGTGTGATTCCTGAAAAAAATACGTGACAGGCTTGCTTTGGAGAAGGTCTTCATCCTCTCCACAGCTCCCAAGGAACAGTAGCTACCAATAAACTCCCACAGCAGGCAAAATAGACTCAGTTCAAAAGCCTTGACATTTGCTGGGGTGAAAGCTGTCCTGTATGCAAAGCAGCCTGGGAAGCTCTGAGAAGTGGAAGCTATGAAGGCCAAATCTAAAGTCAGTCTTAGTGAAGACTTACTTAATGAAAACTTCCTGCGCAGTTGGATCTGGGTTTGGCCTTTCCCTTCATCCCTCTCTCCTGAACCTCTCCAGTGTGCAATCTCTGCTAGGATAACCATGGGATATAATCATTTTGGATATTTCCAGGAGATCTGGGGGTGCCAGGAGAAGACAATTTTCTGCCTTTAGTCAATTCTTCCTCTCTTTAGCCCTTAGTGTCAGCCAGCAGTATCAGGAGGCTGCGGGCATTTGTGGGATGAGGGAAGTTCTGCAGAACGTGCCTGAAATAACCTTCTTATTGAAGGCAGTCACTTTTAATGCTGGGTTAGCCCTTCCGCCTCCTTCCCCATGCCCTCAGGCGAATGTGCCGGGAATGCAAGAGAGCATAAAGCATGCACACAGCACAGGCTATCTGGAAAGGAGGAATGGAAAATAAACAGACACTTGTGGAATATTTTTTTCTCTATGGAATAGACAGCTGCCAGGCAGAGCTCATTTCTGAAGGCCCACAGGCCAATCTATGCCCCTTTTGTTCCCACCACTTTAAAGGGTTTCCATTTAAGCCTTCAAGTGACTGGATGTACCTAAGGATGAGGCCCTCCCCTTCCATCCTCCACGGGGGAACTACCTGGTGGTGCTGCAACCCCATCGCATGGCAGCTCACCAGTTCTCAGGTTGCTCAGAACTTCTGGGAGCTTGGCTCCAGCACAGAGCCACCTCTACAAAGAGCACTTCTCTGCGGGAAGGCCACTGCGGTTTCAGGTTGCGAGCAGTACAGCCCTGTTTATCTGCCTCCTTGGGCTCGGGCAGTTGCAAGGCAGGGGCTCAGGTTATAATTGCAGGCAGAGAAGAAGAGACTCAGTAAGGAAGGAAGATGGGCTAAAATCGCCCTTGCCTCATATGATGCCTGAGGCTCTCAGCAATGGAGCCTGAAAGCTGAGCGGTAGCTAAGCATGGCTTTCCAAAGCAGCCATCTGAGGCTGCAGAGATTCAGGGGCTGATTTTACCCAGGGAAAATTAATTATAGCGTCTCTGGTGATGGTTACTACCAGCTTCCACCAGCTTGCCCATGGTTCGTTGCAGGGCAATACTCCTCGCTTCGCCATCAGTGGGCGCCAAAGGTGTTCAGCTGGGGACCACTGCACATCAAGTGAGGGAGATGGTTTGTAGAAGCTCCAGTTATTGCATCCCAGAAGTTTGGGGCATCTGCAGCTGAAGGCGGTTCTATGAGAGCACATGGGAACAGAGCAGGGCTCTTATTTCCCCCAAATCTCCTCCTGATTTATGATGTGCCTGCTCAGCAAGGAGGAATGCCAGTGCTGGGAGGATTGTACTATCTGGGCTGTGCTGCTAATGAGGCCGTCATGTTGATTAAGTGTCGGCTGGGAATGTTATCTTGGAGAGGTCTCTCCCTCCCTCCCTCCGCGGTGACTGACACTTCTCCCTGAACAGGCGGACTGGAGAAAGTCCTCAAAGCTCTGTGTTTGCACTAAAATAAATAGCAGGAGAGAGGGAGCAGGGCTGGTGGCAGATGTGTGCGCAAGATTACACAACTCCTCAATGCTGAGGACAGAGCTGCCCAATTCAAACCAGTTACAGATGAGGAGAGGGGTGGATGCATGAGAGAAGTCGTTTTGGATAATAAATAATTGGGCTTGAAATGCTTAGGAACGGCTCGCGTCGAGGGCTGCCGAGGGAGCAGGGCAATGAATGGACGCGCGGAGGAGGAATCCTGTTGAACGCGGCTCTAGCTGCAGGCTGGACTTTGCAGTTTGAAACTGGCAGCGTGGGCATAAAGCAAGCAGGTGACTTTGGGAATTGCTCGACTTCCTTTTCTTCCCCTCCAGCACGTTCCCCAGCGGTGGTGATCTGCCAATTCGGCCCCGCACGGCTCTGAGTGTAAATGACACATCTGGCAAATTTACCCAGGAACTCCAGGCCAAATCTCTTTGCTTTGCTAACAACTCAATATTTTGTCATATTCTGGGCCACCCATGAACCCCAGAGAAGTTAGAAATGCCAGCAGATCTGCTCGCCTATCTAGCTATGCTGGTGGGATCTGGCAGCAAGGAAGGTGGTCACGAGCTACAGCTTGTGACGGTCCCCCTGTTTGCAGCTGATGGGCACGTGAGTTTGATCCCTGCTGGCGCCCGTCGTGCGGCGCGGCGAGGACCGGGGCCCCGGCGCGGGGCAGGGGCAGAGCTGCTGGGCATCGGCTTTGCCCAGCTTCCAGCTGCTCTCGGGCGTCCACGGCGGGGCAGAGGAAGCGCCGTCGTCCTCAGCACCTCTGCGAACGCCTGCTCGACCCCTGCCTGGGGCGTCCTCCCCTGCCCGGCCCGCGCGGGGTGGCGGTGACCTGGCCCTCGCCGCGGGCCGTGCAGCCGGCTGGACCACGCAGCGGAGCAGGGCAGGCAGGATGTGCCCTCTTCTGATGGGGCGTTTAGACCCTCCGTGGCCGCTGCTGGGTCCCAGCCAGGGCTCTTTGGCTGCCCGGGAGAAAGGATTGACTCTGGCTCGGTACAGGCCTGCAGAAGGAGGTGTCCCGCGCGAGCCGCGTTGCCTCCGCGGGGTCTCCGGCCAGCGGAGCGGCGGCAGGGTGCTCGGCTGGCGGGGCTGCGGCGCAGCTGACGGTCGGCGGTGCTTAGTGACCGTCAGACGCTGCTTTTTCCCGACTTTGCCCCTGCGCCGCGGGCCGGGCGCTGGTGGGAACCCCGGGGCGGTGGCCGAGCCGTCGCCGTCCTGCGCTGCTTCAGCCTCGCCGGGCGCCCTGGGGGCTGGAGAGGGCGGAAGGGCAGCGCTGCTGCTGCTGCGGTTTTGTGCGGGGTGCAGGGGGGAAGGCAGGGATCGGCACCCTTTAAAGCAAAGGCTGCCGCTTCTTAAATCAGCCGGCGTAGGGGCACTGCCCTCGGCGGCCGGGATGGGACGTTCCGGCTTCGTGGGAAAGTGGAGGAGGACAGCGAGTGGAAGAGGTTCGGGTGCCGGCAGCGCGTGCGGCTCTTGCAGGCGTACGGCCGACGTCTGCGGCTGTTGCAGCTAATGCACCGGTCCTCCGAGAAGGCAAGCACCGCTCACCACCCCCCAAACGGAGCAAAAACCTGAAATACCCCCTCATTTGAAAGGCTCCTGGTCCCAAAGCTATTTTCCCTGTCTGTGCTCACCAGCAGACAAATTTTGGGGGTCAAAGAGGTTTTGCTTTCTGTTGTTGCTTTTCGGGGGTTGAGGGTATTTTTTTCTTCTTGCTCTAAAACCTATAGAGAAAATCTCAAGGCAGTTTGTGCAATAGGAATTGCTGAACAAGGTAATTGCTTAATGCAGTTCCTTGGACAAGCTCTCTTTTAAATGGAAAGAGTAGTGTGTTGATTTGTTCACCTGCCAACCAGGAAATACCAAAAAGCTGAAGATGGCCCCGTTACAAACAGCCTAACCAGCCTCAGATGTCCCTTCAATATTGGAATAGGGAAGGTAATAGAGAGCACATGGGTCCTGTAAATAATGAGATTATTAACAAATACACAGAAATAAAGCCGTTTGGCTGCCTCAGAGAAGCACTGAAGCCACCGGTTTCAGATGAAATCTCTAGATTGCCCCCGACCGCTCTGTAACGGGTGTTTTTCCTGCAGCCTGTCAAGGCGAGAGGTTCTTGCGCACCTCCTACACACCCCGGTTTCATCCTGCGCCTCCCTCCTGCGGCGGGGCTGGAGCACAGGCTGGGGCAGAGGGGAGATGCCGATGCTCCGGGACGCGGGGAGTTGGCCGGAGAAGGGGCTGGGGCGCTGGGTAAACGTGTGAGGCGGACGAGGCTGGCGAGCTACCAGGGACGGCGGGCAGAGGTGCCAGCCAAGCTCGCCGCCTCTTGCCTGCTTCACCCCGGTCCTGCCGCTGCGACGGCAGAGCTGGAGCCTGAAAACCCGCGGAGGAAGGAAGTGAGTCAGAGTCGGGGGACGGCTGGGAGGACTCGCAGGCGAGCTCTCGGAGCAGGAGCCCCGAGTCAGGGCTTCAGTCGCTCCCTTGGCATCTCAGCCAGCGCCGGTGCCGTTTGGGAGGAGGCTGATGGGAGCTGCAGGTGCTTGAGCGGGTTGTAAAGCAATCAGGTCGCTTGTCTCTGTGCCGAAAGATGGATCAAGGAGCCTCGCTCGAGGCGTCCAGCCTTGAAAATATTGGCCCGGTTTTTAATCCTGGTGTCTGGGCTCCCGTTCCTGGGGCTGGGACAAGGGTGTAGGCAGACAGGCAGCATATGTGCGCGTCTATAGTTTTCCCTTTAGGGGAAGCAGGAGGGGGAAGCGTGGCAAAAGCAGGGCGTCTTCGCAGCTGCGAGGGTGAGGAAAGAGCCCGGGTCGCGTTGCGTGGGACAGAGGCGACGCCAGCCCCGGCTGCCTGGGAGGCTGCAGGTGCAGCGTTCAGCGTGGGGGACCCGGTGCTGAGCGCGCGGCGGGGCCTGGAGAGCAGCGGGAACCCTGCGCTGCCGGTGAATCCCCCCGGAGCAGAGCTGGAGGCGCAAGCAGAGCTCCTGAGCCCCGAGTGGGGAGCGGGAGCGGTGCTTTGCCCGGAGCCTTTCGGCCTCGCATCCTACCCTTTCTCCTATGCCTCAGCATCACTCTTTGGCCTTGAGAGCATTTGAGCTGGGAAGTCTTGAGCCATTTTTAGCTGTCTGGCTGAAAAGGGGATGGGTGGGAGGAAGGGGAGAGAAATACCATGCGGTTAGTATTACATCCCCAACACAATAGGAACTTTTATTAGCAATTTTCCATTGTGTTGCAAATGGCAAAGATCATTGTTGTATTTGCATGCTTCAGACTATCCTGGAGAATTAGCTCTTCTCCATGATTGGATAATAGTTTTCACATTGCATTAGCTCTGGTGTACGGAGTGAGATACAAAAACCACAGCTAAAGAGCACCAGTTCTCCTGTCATTACAGCAATTCACTCCTATCTGGTGGTTCACTCTAGGAACAACAGCTATAGGAAGCTCGGGCTTTTTGTGGGATACAGAAAGGGGAGATGGCAGGTGGACAGTACTTTTGCTCCAAGGGTATTGATTGCACTTATCAGGCTAATAAAAATGCATGCATTCCTGGTTAAAATAACAATAAGGACCTTCCTTTGCTCTAGGATAACCCAGGGATTGACTAGATTTATACTTGGCTCTGTGGAGAACATGCAGCTATTGACAGCCTGAAAGAAATTAGGCCAAGAAAACAAAACAGAAACAACTGGGAATCATTGCAGCTTTCAGTCTGAAGTATTGCCTCCAGGATCATAGGACCCAGGCACTTTGACTCCGTGCCATGGGCCTGGTTTTCTTCCTTCGAGCTTCTGCATGGTGCTTTCCACAGGGGAGCTGGGAAGGCGGCTCAAATCCCTCTGCCTCTCCCGGTCTTCCCCTGTACTGCCAGGTGTTACTTTAAAGCCCGTATAAAATAGCAAAAGTCACTGCACCACTTCCTTGATCCCTGAGCCTCTTCTTGCAGCTCTTCGCAAGGTCTTGAATCTCTGTACTGCTCTACTCCAACACGAACCCCCAGGTAAAATATCTTACTAAAGGCTGGGAAGTTGTTGCTGCTGAAGGTAAGCTGCACTTCTCAGTCTTAGCTCTACTTCCTAAAAAGAGATAAGTAGGGAAGAAACTTGCTTGTGAGTTATAAAAAACAACAAGTTAATGCAGTTATCCCAAGAAACATCGTTAAACTGATATTGATCCCCACCTTGGTCTATTTTTAATTCTTCTCCTGACAACATTCTCATCTTTTGACACTTTTTGCCAAACATTAGAAACAAAACCCCATATGCTGCAGACAGGGTTTCCATCCCAAGGATGAACTTTGCACCAGGACTGGATAAGGGCTCCCAGGCTATAGACTGAGCTTCCCTGGGCTTGATGTGATCCGAGTGCAGATACCATGCGGATACGGTACCCTGCTGCCTTGCTCTTCCCAAACCATGGCCCCGATGCACAAGCCCGGGGCAAACACGCGTGGGTACTGTACAGCGTGAAGGTCAGCGTGATGTTAGGGCTGCAGAACATCTCTTTGTCCATTCTGCTCACAGAAAAGGCCTTCATATTTTGTTACCATCTGGACAGCAAATGTGCCCTCCTAAGGGAACTTAGTTTTGACCTTTGCTCGTTTTGTTTAAGAATGAGTTTAAGGCGAACGTGTAACATTGCACCAGGGATCTCCTGTCAGCACAGCAGATAGGTCTGGAGAGCTGACTTGGCTGTCTTGCTTGTGTCATATTTTTATAATACGTGTATATAAAAGCACATATTTAAGTTTATTATTTGTTTTTTGCTGAAGCTCGGGAAGAGGGAGCCTCTCTCTGAAGCGAGGGTGTTTTTAATATTAGACCCGTGATTAATAGTTCTAATGCGAACAGCAGGTCCCACCGCACGCCACGAGCTTCGCCCGGCGTGCCTCTCCGCTGCTGCGGCGCGATCGGGAGGTGAGTGCGCTTGTTGGGGGGTCTCCGATTCGCAGTGCCCGCCGCAGAGCGCGAACGCGCTGGCGCTCGTCTCGCCGGTGGCCGTCGAGCCGGCGTAGCTCGAGCGCGACGGGACGAGGGAGGACGCGGCGGCGCTGGGTTCGGCTGCCGGGAGCTGGAGCGTGCCAGGCAGGCCGCTGCCTGCACGTCTTTCCGCTTGCTGCACTTTTCAAAGTCCTGAAACCCAGCAAAAATCCCACTGCAACTCCTGCGAGCTGCAGCTCCAAGCTCTAGCCTGGAGGCGGGGAAAGGGCAGTTTTCCAGGCGTCAAGGGACCTGGTAGCCGATGCAGAAGCAGCAGAGGGGAGGTTTCGGAGCTGTGCGATCGCTGTTTGCAGCGCGGGCGCAGAGGGCACTGGCAGGCGCCTGCCTGCAGATTCCCCTTTCCTGCCCCGTTTTGAGGCATAGGCAGGGGGGCAGCAGCTGCCGCTTGGTTTACGATGCTGAAAGGGGTCTCACCAACATTAAATTGGAAAATCCCCCCCCCGAGCTGTTCATTTACAAAGATTGCTCAGATAACATGATTAAATGTATTTATTGAATAAATGATTGGTTTATCCTTCTTTGCCTTGCACTCAGGGGACGGATGTTGAACTGTCTCTTGCTGCCTTTAAACGGGTCCCGCTGCGTGAGTGACCCAGCGCGAGCACAGGCACCAGCTGAACCGAGCCTTTGCTTTGGCCCGTTGCACAAGAGCAGCCGCGTTCCCTTTTTTTGGTTGGTGCATACTTGATTTCCTTTGCCCGTTCTTTTTTTTTTTTTTTTTTTTTTTGCACTGGCTGAAAAGCTGCCCGGTGCGGGTTCTTCCAGATAGGCCTGGGGATATTTCCATTTGCGCAAACAAAATTAGACAGTAAAAGCCAAACAAACAACTTAATCTTCTTTTTTCACCCCTCCGCCCCCAAATTTAGGACCATTTCTCTTCCCTCGCTCTGTAAGTGACCTTGTTTTAAAATACAGCCCCCGGGTTGGAGCATGCCATTTCTAGTGCTGTCCCTTTAAAATCTGAATTTGGCAGCAGGTCTCTGGGGCTGTGGCTCCCGACTCGAGCAGATGGCTCTAGTTAGGCCAGATTCGGTGGCAGGTCTCCGGGACGCTGAATCTCTGCCTCCTCCTCTCTTTTTCTGTCATCAGTAAAGCCATTGAGAGACTCTTCAATAAATAAACAAAAAGCATTTTCAACAGACAGTGGGATGGAAAATGACTCATAGGAAAACAGAGTATAAAGTATACTCTAGTATTAGGTATTACATGTGTCGAGTTTCTGCTTTGGGTCCAAGAATGCTGTGGTTTTTCTCCAAGGATTATGCCATTGTGGAATAATGTCATTGTGGAGTATTTGGTCAAGATGAGCTGATTGAGTCTGGTGGTTCTTTACAAATATACATCTCTGTATTTTTCGGAGTTTGGAAAATCGTTGACAAGCAGTTTTCGGGACACTACGGTCAAATTATTGCCATCACTCTTACCAGCTGTGCCAAATACCATGCAAAGTGCTGGAGTCATGCTTTCTCTCTCCCTCTCCTCCTTTCCTTTTCTTCGTTTGCATAGGTCCTACTTCTTTTTCTGTCTTGGGAATGGGCAAAATTAATTGGGCAGGATCCTTCACACTGATTTAGACCTACCAAAGCCAATGGGACTGGTCCTACAGGAAGGCTGGAAGTGCAGGGTCCCCATGGGACAGAGGAAAATGGGGGGGGGGGGAAACCAGTGTGGAAAAAAAAATGGTGAAGTTGGGAGCCCCCAGCGATGCCAGTGGGACATGTCAAGTGACGTGTGGCACGTGCACGTGTTACAGCAAGAGTCAAAGAGGTGGCCGAGGAGCGCTGATGCCTGGTTTCTCTTGCCTCCTATCTCGTGAACCTCATTTCCAGCGCAGTAGTCTCTAGAAGCATTGCTGCGTCCGGGTTTGGTAGGAGGCGGGAGGATATCGTGCTTTTTCCCCATTATTCAAGTGAGCTGATGATTAGAAAAGGAAAAGGAAATCTTTTACAGTTTGGTTTCCAGCCTCTCTGTGGAAAAAAATGTACGTACTGACTATCCCAAGCCCTAGCAACTGTGCTACCGCGTGAGCTGGTTACCGGCGGCTCTACCTGCGGCGTTGTGCGGGGGGCTGACAGCCGCTTGACAGCTTGGGGTCAGCACGAGGCGAATTATACTCGAGCACCGTGGAAGAATGCAGAGGAAGTGTCAACGGATGAACTGGAAGGAAAGGGATTATGTTGTGGGTTCCCTCTTTCGTGAGTCAATGAAATATTTGTAGAGCAATATATATGCAACTGTGGACAGTCCTTAAAAATTGAAAACACTTGAAGCAAAGCGAGATCATTTGGATACAGAAGGCCTCATTTTCAAGGGTGTCCTAGTCAAAAAAGAAAGAAGGTGGCACGTACACCCAAAATGCTGGTGCCGGTTTTGCCAGGCTGTCCCAGTTCTTCGGGGCAGTGCGCACAGGGCTCACGGGACGCGTGATCTGTGCGGGACTTTCCGGTTGGTTTTGGCAGGGTTGGCGGGTAAGGGACGGGCGGCATCGCATGCTGTGCACCCCAGCGGAGGAGCCTGCGCCGGCAGGGAGCCCTGTCTGTGTTGGGATGGGGTCTTGGTGGCTTGGAGGACAGGGCAGCTCTTCTCATAGGAGAGTCTGTGGGAATTGGCTGGACCGGGAGATGGTGTCAGTCCCTGGAAAGCCCTTCTGGATGCATCAAATCACTGGGTAGGCCAGGCCCGTGCCATTCCTCTGACGCAACCATTCTTCATGGGCCTGTTGACCTGAAATTCAACTCATTGGAAAGCCGAGATTGCAGGCAGCCCTTGTCTGCCTCGCCCCGAGCACGTGGAGACTGGGGCCTGGCTTTGGAGAGGGGGCAAAAATGTGGGGGGACGCCTGCTTGCCATTCACATGGATGTTTTAAGTGGATTAAGAGGGGAACAATTGCTCTCCGGGGCTGTCTTAGGTTTTAAGAATTACCTGTAGGGCCTGCTGGAATCCATTTTTGGATGACTGGAGATTTTTTCCTATTTGCAGTGACAGAAAGTGTGTCCAGTGGTCTGGAAACGTACCCCATGCTGTCAAAAGAATGACGCTTGCTCCCTCCAGCTCGTGCTGAAGGCTCCCCCCTGTCTGGCTAAAGCAGCAGCCGGGGGGGAGGTTGCTCCGGTTTCCCCTCATCCGTCATGCTGGCAGCCGGTCGGCGTTGGAGGAGGTCTGGGGCAGGGGACGTGGTGCACACAGGGCAGAGCGGGGGCAGATCCTGCGGGTCTCAGGCTGCTCCACCGTGTGCCTTCTACTCTGCAGAGGAACAGGGAGAAGATGGGAAAGCGAGAGCTGCGCGGGCTGTCCTGCCTGGCCCCGGGGATTCCGTGTTACCTCCTCGGATTTCCTGGAAACTCCCAGATTTAGCACGGGGAAGATGGTGTTGGAGAGCAGCAGCCTTCACAGCTGCAGCAGAGTTACTGCAGCTTGGTCCTTTCCTCTCCTCGTGAGACCACTGCTCACGAGGGGCTGCTGGCTAACTAGAGAGTCCACAAGGTGTTCGGAGAAGCACGCACAAATATAGTAGGCTAAAAGGGACCTGGCCTCCATTCGCGGAGTTACCCAGCTGGAGGAAAACGCGTGGTTTGACCTCGCCTTTGGTTTGCGCGTTATGCTCCTGGTTTCCAGACTCCGACCTGAAGGGCAGGCACTAGCCCTGCTATTGCAAGGGACATTTGCTCTGTGTTTCAGTCTTCATTTCTAAAATTTCTTTGGCACTTCCCTCCCACCACCATTTTTACTACTAACATCCCAAGATAAAGTGAAGGATCAGTGGAGCGATAACAGAAACCTTTCTGTTTGCTAACAAAACCTCCTCACGGTTCTCGTTCTTCCCGAAGGTTTCTGGCAGCAGGTGACAGGCTGGGATGGCAATGGGAGAAGCACGAAGTCAGGAACAGTAGTCAGGAGAGAGGTTTAGAGCACTGTGCGTATTTAGGACATGATGCCACTTACTGGGTGAGCCACAGTTTCAGCGCACCGTCCCGAATAATTCCTCAGTAGAAAACCCCGGTGCTCAGCCTGCGATAGCCTGCGCTCCAGCCCTGCGTTCGGGAGCTGGGAATGCCTCGAGCAGCACGGAAACCCCCGTCAGGCAGGCTGGATGTGTGTGTGCGCGTGTGACCCAGTAGTTGTTTCCGTATTTTTCCTGGATGCTCCGGGAGAGCGCAGCGCTGCGCGTCCCACGTGCCTTGCGTGGGACAGGCGCTCGCTCCTCCCTCCTCCTCCTCCTGCCTCAATAAGACGTTGCAGCCCAAAGTCTGACCTACTTTCTCTTATGCTGCGTCTTTGCAAAGTTGGTGTCGCGCGCTGCGTGTTGTTTCCAAATCCAAGGCGTTATGGCAGTTTAAAAAAAAAAAAAAAAGGAAAAAAAAGAGAGAAAAACATCACTCTAGAAGCTCAGCAACAGTGAGCAGCCTTCCAGTAAGGGCTGTGCGCTTCCCGGCTCTTCTCAACAGCCCGACAACAACAAACTGCCCGCAGCCCGCTAACGATGGCCCAGCGAGTGTCGTGCAAAGGCTTGGAGTGACCCTCTCGCATTCGAGCAGGTCTTGTGAGCATCTGTAAAAAGGCGAAACCAGTAAGCAAGTGGCCAGCAGAGTGAGAAGAATGTCGTAAAAGAGCAACGCGTTTCCCTTCTGAGCTTCTAGGGAGATGGAAATAATGTGGAAAGAGATGTTGTTATTTCATACTGATGAATGATCCTCTGGCAGCACCATTAATCAAAGCTAATCGTTGAGGTGTTTTGGGGAGAGGAAATCTGTATGCACTGATTTTGATTCCTGTATAGAATAAATGGCTTCATCGGTCTCTTCCATGGAGTTTGAAGACCGCCCAGTGGCCTGCTTTTTTCTTGACCATCTAGTGACTCAGAAAACTCTAGAGGGCCTAGCAGAGGTTTTGCTGGCATTAAGAGCTTGATTTAATACCTTTAAAAGCAGCTAAAGGAGTCAGATGCACACTCTCTGACTCTTGGGGCTGATTTTACCCGTGATTTTTAGCTCAGATTTTTTTCTTTTCTATTTTTTCTTTTGTCCCCCGATCATGTGCATTCACAGTTCAGGTACCTCCTTGCACAGACTTGCGATTCACAGAGAATGATTTATTTTCTTGCGTTTCAAGGTGATAGGTCTACGGATGATGCCTCGTGCAGGAGCCCTGCAGCAGCTACGCGTCCCGCGTCGCACCTCCCGAGCGCTGCGTTTGCCTGCCCGAAGCAGTTCTTGCTTTTTCGTATCAGGACAGTTAACGCTTCTGGCTACTCCCCTTGCAGACCTGTTTCGGTATTGCAGGTGTCACAGAAAAGACGGGCTCCGTGTTTAGCAAGTGTCTGGTTAAAGGCGGTGAACCCCTGCGTCTAGGAGCCTGAACGCTGCTGCGCTGGGCGGGCAGCCGGGCCGGCAGCAGCTTCCAGCCTGGGGTTGATTTCTTGGGAAATCTGCTCAGCCCCCAAGGAAGCCGCGCGAGGCTTGGCACCGCCGCCTGCGGCCCCCGCGCCGCTGAAGGGCCGGCACTCGCCGCGCGGGTCGCCCCGAGCTTTGCCCCGAGCGGCACTGCACCCTCGCCCCGGGCGCAAGCCGGCTCCAACACGGCGTTTCTTTCCTGCGAGCGGGTCGCGAGCCTTCAGCTCGCTCGGAGTTCCCTTCCCTCCGGCGCAGCTGCTTGAAGGCGCAGCGGTGGTTCTCGGTCGGCAGCTCTGGGTGACTAAATAGCCCAGTTTTACGAGTCCCACAGGTTTCACGGAGACCTTTGGCCGCAGAAGACTGCCAGATGAGTACTTGCAAATACCGAAGGATGCGGTCCTGCGAGCGATCGCGAGCCCAGCATGAAGGTCTGCCCGGGAAAATACTTGCAAATGGTTTCCAGGGTGGATTTGCGCGAAGGCTGGAAAGACGTTTGCGCTTTGTGTATGGATTTTCTTGCAACTGCAGAAGGAACGTGAAATTCATCAGCGAGAGCTGAACCCTGGGTCGTTTGTTTAAAAAATGCAGTCTCCTGCCAGCGCGATATAACGAAACACCGGAGGTGCAGCGGTGTGGAAGCCTCATACCCCGCTTGATGCTGCCGAGGCCGGGTTGCGCGCACTACCCCGTGCACCGCGATTAGGCAAACGACAAAATAGGGAGCTCAAGCGCAAGGGTCAGCCAGGAGCCTACCACCACCCCACGGCTGTCAATATTCATACCAACCACAGTCAACATTAAAAACTTTTATGATGGGGTTGGGACCACCGTGCAGAAGAAGAAGAAATCAGAGAAGGCAAATGCGTATAAAGCGGCTTGAAAATCCCCCTGCACTGTCGTATTACCTTGGTAACCCGTTCGTAACCCCGGCTCGCGTCCCTGAAAGAGCCATTATGTGCGCTACGTGTCAGCAGAGAACGATGTTTGCTTTTTTCTATCAGTCTCTGTGGTTCAGATAACTTTTTTCCTTGTAACTCCCGATGCTTATTTTTTCTCCCTAACAGCTGATAGCTAAATATATTCGCGATCTCAACACTTTGACTTTTGCTGTTTGTTTAATGACCTTCACTCGCTTCGGTATGATTAAGTTCGTCTGGGTCTGGGTGTTTTGGTTAGCGTTAAATTCCCTTTATTTCGGGAAGCTCATTTCCACGCCGCGCTTTCTCCCAGTTGTCTTCCTGTAAGTGAGGAGGGTAGTTTCTGATCCAGGTCTCCCCTCCTCCCCACTTCTGTTTTGCAATTTTTCCTTTTTGGCTTGCAAGCGGGATTCCAGTTCTGCCTCTCGGAAAACGGCTTCTCGAGCAAGGGGAAAGACCTCTGCCGCGGGGGCGCGGGAGCCCCTCGCCGGGCGCTTCGCCGGGCTTGCCGGGCCGCGGCGTACGCGCCGGCCCGCCGGGGCAGGTCTCACGCGGGGTTTTCTGGGGTTGTGCATGCTCCTTTTTCTTTTCTTTTTTTTTTTTTTTCCATTTTTCAACGCGCCGTGTCCAGTTGGGGCCCCGCGGGCAGGCGGCCGTGCAGCCAGCTGGGGATAAGGAGGCTCCTCCATGAAATAGCAACCAAAACGCTCCACCTGGAGGTGAAAGCAAATTATAACGGGGCCTCTGTGGGCAGCCAGTATTTTTAGATCGGGAGCTGGACCACAAAAGTGAAAGACACATTCATTTTGTGTCAACCTGGAACCAAAGCTATTTTAAGAAAAAGAATCCATAATTAAAAAAGAAAAAGAAAGGAAGGGCAGGGAGGTGCGCAAGCCGGGCGGCAGAGAGGGGCCGTGCTCCCCCCCGAAGCAGCAGCGCTGCAGTTTTGAACGGCGGCTCTTTGCTGCCTGCGAGCAGATGAGGGCTGAAGCGAATGCGCCGGCGATGCGCTCCACGGGGCATTTCCACTGCTCCTGCAGCCTGAAAAACTCCGTCGTCTCTCAGGATACTTGGAACGTAAATGTTACTCCAAGGGAAATTAGTGCTGAATATATGTGGAAAATAACAACAACAACAACAAAAAGTCTTGCAACAATTACAGGAAATTAGTGAAAGTGAATTACACTAAACATAATTATTCTGCTACAAAGCACATGTGTTCCAAGGAAGAACTTGAAAATCATTTGAGGAGGTTTTTTTTTTTTTTGTTTTGTTTTTTTTTTGCAAAGCTAATGGATCTCATAATTTTGCGTGGTCCTATTGGAAATAGGAAAGAACCTGCCATGTCCAATTTGGAATTAGAAGAAGAGCAGCAACAGGGAGAAAGATTTCTACTGCAAAAAGTGACTTTGTTCTCAAGCTCCATAAAATCCTGCTGAACTGGGAATTCTTTCAAATGCAGAGATATTTGCTGGTACCGTAAAAATGCTGGTAGCTTGTTGCCAAGATTTCTTTTACTCCCTCGCTGTGCTGTTGCTGCGAGCACCTCCGTCCCATCCCCACGAGATCCCAGCGTTAGGCACCTTGTTTGGCCCACGTGAACGCGGGCCGGTGCTCTGTGCCGAGTCTGGCCTTTCCTCTACGGGAAGCGTCCTCGTGCAAATTTAGGGTTTTCTCGTGGGAGGCTCGAGTTTGTTCTCACTCAGGCAGAGGAGAGGTGGGACCTGGGTCTCCTTCACTGGCCGAGCGCTCTGACCGCTCGGCCGTCGGTTAAAAACGCAGAGAATTGCGGCGAGTGAGTCGCGGTACGATGGGACGTGCAAGGTGGCTGTGTCCTGAGCCAGGACTCCAGGCCCCAGAATGTGGACAAAAGCACCGCACCTCATGCTGGGACCAGTATTTAGCGTTTTTAAGTATTTACTGCTGTTTCAGGAAGCAGGAAATTCCTCGCACTATGTGGGAGAAGCGCAAAATTTGGTCATGCAAAGAGAGAGGAAGAAAGTTGCTTGTAAAATGCACTTGATCCTGGTGGGATTTAGTAGCCTCTGGTGAAATTCTTCTTTATCATTGCGAGGGCACGTCACCACTTTGGAACAGCGATATCCGATGGTTTGAGTCGAAGCGGTGCAGCTGATCGCTTTGGAGGGATGAACGTCGTGTCTCTCGTGCACTCCTAGCAGGGTATTTCTGCCACTGCCAATGGCTGGAAGGGCCAGAGCCTGCAAGTCCTCATCTGCAGAAAGGCTGCGCTTTTCTCAAACGATACATAGGGTTACCGTAAAAACTGGATTCAGGTAGTCTTAAGTTTTTCTAAGGTTTTCATTAGCTGTGTTTGCAAACTGGGCTCCAGTTCCTTCTGCTGGAGTACGCCCCACCAGGGCTCTGCTCTCCTGGCCGTGTCCTGCAGCCTTCAATGAGCTGTCCAGAGGGGGCAAAGGGGGAGGTCAAATGCCTTCAAAATCAGATGTGAACCGGGACTCACTGAAAACAGATCTCATTGTAGCAACCAGAACCCTTGGAGGTCCATGAACAGCCCCAAAATAGCTGTGCTGGCACTGGTTGGTGAGGCAGTGGCAAAGCCTTGAGTGGCCTCTTAGGCACTCAGGCTGAGAGGAGTGGTGGTGTCCAGCGCAGACCCAGCTGCCACGGCTCCGTGTGCAGTTAATCTGCTCTAGCAGTTCGTGTCTTGCTTTCCGGCGCAGATGTCTTTTGGCCCTCGCACCCGATGAGTGTGGAAAACATTTGCTTTGCATCTGTCATGGATGAAATAGAAACCATGATGGAGCCGCTCTTCGGATGAGCGCTGGGAGGTATTGGTAGGATCGTGCTGCTTTATGTTGGGGTAGATGACTTGCTGGGAGCAACCACTGAAGAGCTGAATGTATGTATGCCTGTTGGGAACCGGGTCCATGCAGCAGACAGGCAGCCTGGTAATGCAATTCTGACCAGTTTATTTTAGGTTTCTTTCCTCAGGGCTTTTTTTTTTTTTTTTTTTTTTTTTTTTTTTTTAACAAGAAAGGTGTCAGAGCAAGAGCAAGTCAAGGGAGAATACTGGGTAAAAATGACCACAGGTTTTCTGGCCAGGAAGGGAAAAGATGCCCTTTCCTTTGAAAGTGAGCTAGCTTGCCCTGCACAAAGCTCAGTTGCTGCTCGAAGGGGTAAGGAAGGACATGCACGTCAGCTTTTGTGGAGTTTTGCTTCCTGGAAGGACAGCTCTTTAGGGCAGCAAAGTATTTTACAAAGCACCTTTGCACTGAAAGGCTGCAAAACGCACAATGCTGACAATCCATCTGAAAAGCTATAGAAAAATATTCAGAGTTAGCAAAGAGGGAGGCTCAGAGACTTTGGAGAATATGTAACCGTCAAGTTGGATGCTTTGGGTAAGAGACCTGCTAGGACATGGGTAACTCCTTGTTATTCTCTTTACTTCACCAGCTGTCAGTCAAGAGCGGAGCTTTTGCACGTGGCTCCTGTAGTTGGGCTTCACCTCAGCAGTGACCCCGTAGCCACACCACCGTGGTGCAGCATCAGAAGCCCTGGTGTCTACTGCACCACCTGCAGCTGGTTGGTACTATGAGGAGCCAAAGGCCTCAGAGAGGGAACTGGAGCGTCTTCTAGTAGAGTCCAAAGTATTTTTGCCTGTGCGTTGGTCCTTGTGCCATTGCAGTTTCTTCAAAAGGCTTGTCATGGGTAACTTGGGACTTGACTGGGGGTCCTTGAGTCAGCAAAGCGAGAGGTTTCAGAAAGGGCTTTCGCACAAATCTGAATGCCTGACCTGTGCTCTCTGACTAAGCCCAGATCACTCGGCATTATCACAGCTTTTTCTCTCCTAGAAACAGAGTGGTGGGAAATGTTAGGAGTAAGCCTGGAAACGTACTCAGACTTTGTTGGAATCCGGACACCAAACTCCTGATAAGAGGGAGATTTAAAAAATTAAAATAACCATTAAACGAGAATCATCTCCATGGAGCACAGCCCTCTTCCCCTCTCTGGGCCCAGTTCCCGACACATTCCATGGTGCGCTCTGTTCCTGGATAGAAAACAGCGTAAAGAATATTGATGGTTGTGAGTAATTTTCTGCCTGGGAGTCAACACATGCTGCTGGATGCTCGTTCTTGAGACCTGTGTTTGAAAATCCTACATGACGCCACGCCAACAGGGCAAGCATCATTAGTGTCCAAGATCTCCACCCAGCCAGAAAGGAGACAGGGCTCCTCTTGGAGCCTTCCAGTGCCAATAGGGTCATGTGTCCCCCCCGCCTTGCTGCAAAGCAAACCTTCGAGCTGCAGGCAAGGGTGCAAGCTTCTCGCGGTGGTTGCTATAGGACAGCTCTGGTAACACACTTTACTGAAGCAGCAGAAGTGAAGTGACAGTAATCAGCAGTCCTTCTAAATTAAGTTCTTCAGGTCTAAAAGGACCCTTGTATGTGAATTAGGTGAGTCAGCACAACTGAAGTGGTGGACTCTGTTTTGAATAGCACTCTACTTTGGACTGTCTTGGTGGTTCAGCAAATTCTGGATGGAAAAAAAGGCCCTTAGGAACTGTTACTGAAACTACTTCCAATACTAGAATTTGTGGATGCTGCTTTGCAGAGTCCCTGCTCCTGTTTTGGGTCTCTGAGCTCTGATCTTTACACGTTGCTAAAGGAACCTCAGCACAGCTGTCCTCTGTCTTGGGGCTCCCAGACCTCTTTTTGGAGGGTGAACCCATTCTAGCTCTTATTGGTGAGCAACAGCCAGTAACGGTGGCAAAATGCTTCTGCTGGCTCGGGCTGCCTCCTTAAAACTGCCTGGATGGAGCGAGGAAGGCGCTTCAGAAATCTCAATACCGTTCCTCCGCCGTCAGGTGAAAGCTGTCAGCTCCCTTCTCCATGTTCGCAGGTAACGCGATGACAGATTAGATAGCAGCTCGGCCTAATTGACAGATTATTTTTTCTCCCCGTGAAGTTCACTGGGAGGTCAATGCACTTGAGGGGCTTTTTTCTGTTGTGGTGGTGGTGATTTTTCTAGTTCAATCTGTTTTTCCTCCTGGCTTGTAGCTCCTTTAGTAGATGAAGAATGGATTCAGCTGCCTTACCTTAGGCACTGAAAGCTTAGACACCTAAGCCTGTGCTAATCATCCTTGCCTCCCTTCGTAGCAACAGAAAGGCATCAGACAGATGTCTAAGGGGAATTGCCTCACCAGCCCGCAGAAGATATGGCTTTGTGCCTGCAAATCTCTATGCCTGGCAGCTCTACATATTCCCGTGCCTTGCTCATGACTGGCGGCTGAGAACCTTCTGCCTCACCCATTTGAAGAGGTTTAGTTGCAGCTTGCAGGAACTGGGAACCTCCAGGAGTTTGAGTCCTTCAAAGGTCTAAGCCCAGATTGCTTAGGTGCAATAGAAATTGGACTTGAATGGCCAACTGTTTTCCCCTGGGGTCCTAAAGAAATGATGTTTTTGGAGAAATATGCATCTAGTTACAGGTTGTACTTCTAGGACACCTCCTATCTCCACGACTTGCTGGGCGATATGGGGTAAACCTGTTACGTGTGACTCAGATTAACCATTTCAGAGTGGAAGAGCTGAAAGGAAATGTTGTAACAGGAAAGCCGTGTACTCTGGCTTTCGAGTATTTGGCTTTATAGGAAGAGAGTGTACCATTCTTTGAAGGCAGAGGCCAAAGGTGGTTATACACTCCAGCCCCCTTCAAAAAGAGACCTTTGCATAACCAGAGTCACAGAACAGTTGAGGTTGGAAGAGACCCTCTGGAGTTGGCCTAGTCCAACTCTCAGCTAAAACAGGTTTCCCAGGACAGCATCCAGGTGGGTTTTGAACATCTCCATGGATGGAGACTCCACCTCTTTTGGGGGCAACTTGTTCCAGATTTTGACTGCCCTCACGGTACAGTGTTTTTTATGTTCAAGCAGAATTTCCTGTGTTTCAGTTTGTGCCCACTGCCTCTTGTCCAGTCACTGGGCACTGCTGGGATGAGTCTGGCCCTATCTTGTTTACATCTTCCCACCAGATATTTATACACACTGATAAAATCCCCCTGAGCCTTCTCTTCTCTAGACTAAATAATCCCAGCTTTCTCAGTCTCTCCTTGTAAGAGAGATGCTCCAGACCCTTAATCATCTTTGTGGCCCTTCACTGGACATGCTCCAGCAGGTCCATGTGTCTCTTGTATGGGGATCCCACACCTGGTACCCAGCAGAGCAGACGTGGCCCAAACTGTGGCAAGCAGCGGGGAAGGATCATACCCCACCCCGACCTGCTGGCCACACTCTGCCCTATGCAACCCGGGATGCCGTCGGCCTTCATCGCATGATGGCGCGTTGTGCAGACGACGCAGCGAGCAGCCAGCCTGCTTGCAGAAGTCCGGGTGCCTGCCTCAATTCACGGCAGCCCTGCTGCAGCGCGGGCCCTTGTGGCGCTCCCGTCCCTCCAAATCAGCTGCAGGAAGCCGGCAGCAGCTTGCTCGTTGCTGCACCGGCCGCACGAGCGTGCGGGGAGGAGCGAGCGGTTGCAGAGCGCCCGTGGCCCCGACAGGGCTGCGCACAGCCGCCGAGGGGTTGTTTAGCGTCGGGGGGGGGAGCGAGCCGGCCTCTGCGTGGCCCCCCGTGGTTAATGCACGCCTGCCATCCCTCACCTGCAAACGAGCTCCTCCGGCACGAGTGTGCGAAAATTCACGCTGGTGCCTCTCCAGCTTAACAAGGTGGTTTAATTGCAATGCAGCGACAAGATGATAAGCAGTAAGTTGTATCTTGGCAGTGCTGCACTAACGTAATGTCAAAACACACCTGCATTTTGCTGGCTGGGGTCAATTCTTCCACCTCTGAATTTGTCTGGGGGGATTAGAGGGATTTTATGCATTTGCCTAGCAGTTTCCCGTGTCTGACAGCCCTAACAAGCCTGACCTTATCAGATGTGCGCAGTATTTCTGGCTCATGTGTGGCACGACTCTCAATGCACATCTTGTGCACAGCGCAGAGGCATTGCAGAGCATCCATGCGATCAGGATGGGTTTGGAAAGCATCTGACTGTTGTGCATACGCACTGCAGCCTACTGGCTTGTGCACGACGCATCTGGCGCATCCCTGGTGCCAGCTCCGTTGTCCATATGCCGAACAAACACACACAGTGCTGGGAAATCTTGTGCCCTGTGCTGCTCCACGAGTGATAGGGTTTGCACGAAGCCAGGAATGCTGGCTGGACCGAGCCGTGACAGGTCCCTCTGCAGTGAGGTTATCTGCACGGGGTGTTCTCTGGCACCCAGACATGATGGTTGGATATGAAGAATTTTTGGCTTAGAAATAATGCTTTAACTGTCAGTAGACCATCTCACCCCCACTCTGTTCCCTCCTGCTCCCTCTCCAGTCTTTTCCCCTCTTCCCTAAAGAAAACCATCCCCCAAACAAAGAGGGTTGTTATGTCTCATTGTCTTCTCTGGCAGTTGAAAATAAAAGTTTTTCCCATCTATCTTTTTGGCATCTGTTCACACTCTGCAGAACCCTGTTGGTTTTGCACTGATTCTCGCTCTCAGACTGCCTGCAGAACCATGGGAAAGACTTTGCAGCTCCTCTGTGATGGGGCAGCGATAGGCAGGCCCGCCAGCAGCATCGCCGCCCTCCGGATTCCGGGCCGAGCACGTCCTTGGTGAAGCCCGCAGGACGGCGTAGGGCTGGGCTGCGCAAGGGTCCAGCCCTGGCCAACGGGAGCCTGGGAGGAAGCCAAGAGCTTTTACTTCTCGTCGTGTTCCTCACGCACACGTTTGTACTTTGGCGTAGTTTGTCGTAGCGAGTCACGCACATCGCCCTCGGGGGAGCAGGGAGGGCAAAAGCCCCGGCGGGTTCCCAGGTGGAGCTGGGTTGTGTCTGGGAAGGGGATTACCTGCCACGGCTTTCTGCGTTAGTGGCGGCTCGGGAGGCCCTGCCGGTTCAGCGGCCCGGCCTCGCGCCGAATGGCAGCACGGGCTTCAGGCTCCGTCCCCACGGCCCTGCCTGGCGCCGAGGGCTGCCCGCAGCAGCGACGCGGTCCCGCGCGCGCGTCCCCACCGTCACGGCCCCGCCGCGGCCCTCCAGTGCAGGCTGGAGGCTGCAGCCTCCGCCGGTCCTGGGGAAGGGGGAATCGGGCAAAATACCCCAATCTTTGCAGCCTTTCTTTCCAGCCAGAAGTCCTTTCCTTAAGCCAAAGGGAACGTAAGAGTCCCCTTGAGGGTGGTGTGACCCACGCGCAAAGCGGAGCGGGCGAGGCGCGTGTGCTGTCGTGCCGGTGGCATCTGCAGGGCTACAAAACGGTGTCGTTCATCCTCAGGAAAGCCTTGACAAAACGTGTGTTTCTTGACTCTGCCCGTTCACTGTTTAGATTATTACCAATCCGGTACATTTTTTAAAGCAAATGAGGTTTCAGAACGCCTGTTGATAAGATCTTTCTTGCCCTCAGTGGAATCATTAATTCAATATGCTGAAATACCATTTTAATTAGTTTGCATGATGATCCCAAGAGCAATGAAATAATGCTCTTTATTGTATGAGTATGTAGTGTGCTGTGCGTAATCCCATTCTTTATCTCTTGTCTTCTGTTCTGTCTTACTGGCAAATATTAGTGCATCCTGTCTCCCAGTCATATCCTTGTGCGAGCATGCCAGCAGTCTTAAGTTAAATACTCAATGTTACATTAAAACAACATTGTAGTTACTACTTGACTGCCAGAAAAATCAGTGTTACAGGCTGCCTTTAATTACTTATGTTGTAGCCAGGTATTATGATGACCCCCAAGCAGTGTGTGTAATATCACCTACCCCTAAGCCCCAATCTTCCTTCTCCCTCCTCTGTTACTTGTTGCTCCGACGCAGTAGGACCTGGAGTTGCCTGAATTGGCCGGAGGCTAGTTACAAGCATTAGACTCTGCTCCAAGGAGCACCTATAACTCCTGTCCCCCTGCACCAGGACCTCCTTCCCCAGGAAGATGGGATGGGACTGGATTAAGGAGCTCGCCCAAAGTCACCCTGGAGCTCTGTGGTGAACACCGAAAGTCTTTGCTGTGTAGGGCGCGATCAAAGAGTTGCTCTGGTTTAATTTCAGGCAGTTTAGCTGTGGCCCCGTGAGCGTGCCGCAATGCCGGAGTGCTGCCTATCAGTAAGATTGCAGGTGTGTGCTGATCCACTCTGACCAGCTTGGATGTGTGTGGCGAGTCTATGTACACAGCCAGCGAGACTGAATGGACTTGGCCAAAGGAGCTCCTGTCGCGCAGACGGGCACTAAGCCATGGATTACCGTGGTGGGGTGGTGGTCTTAACCGTGCGCAGCGCCGGACCGTGAAGCGCAGCACGGACCGTGAAGCGCAGGTGCTGTTCTGTTAGCAGTCGTGTCAGCGCTCGTGTATCCACTGTGTCATGCTCCTTGGGACCCTCGCGTGGTCCCGTCTCTCTTGCTGCCCAGAGCTGGCTGGTGGTTACACTTTCCTCCAGCAACAGAGAGGGAGAGGAACTGGAGCTGGATCGTTCTCCTCTTTCCCATGCTTCATCCACCTTTGTTCCTCTGTCTTCTTGCAGAGCACCAGGGCTGAGCGTCTGCAGACACTACTACTGCGTTGGGGATTATCCGGTGCGGTGGTGTGAGGAAATGGAGGCCCCAGTTCCCACTGGGGCAAACTGCTGCGGGGGGCGAGCTCCCCAGGAGCCCCAAACACCCAGAGCAGCCAGGGAGTCCGGCTTGGCGAGGGGAGGGACGCTTGCCCTGACCCTGATTTGCATGCCTTGGGCTGCGCTCCTTGTCCAAACTGTCCAGCGTCATTGCTCACCTCCCAAGACAGACAAGGCCGCTGGCAGCGTGGTGGCTGAGAGCGCTGCTCTCTCCCTTCTGCCAGCCAAAGCTCTGCTAGCTGCCGCAGAGCCTCGGTAAGTAGCTGTTGCCTGCGGCATCGCTTTCCAGCACGTACCACCCACCCAGCACGCCGCTGCTCTGTCCCACACCATGAGCTAACCCGGTCGCTTTGCCAGAGCCGACTTAGGCACCAGGCAGGCAGGCAGCACATCCAAAGGTTGCCACGACCTTGAGCTAGGGCCAGAGCCAGACCCTGCGGGCTGTGAGGGGCAGGGACCGAGAGGGACGGCCTGAGGACACGTTGTCCCAGCTTCAGCTTTCCCTCGGAGGAGATCAGCGATTGAGGGGGCTTACCAGAAGAAGTCTGTGGTTGCAAAGAGGACCTGCCACCGGACTGCTCAAGTTTCTCCCCAAGAATAGGTCTCATTTTGGATTCCCTGGTGGATGTGGCATATTTCACTGGTGATGCCTTGTTACCTTTTCTCCTCCTAATCCAATCCGTGCTGATGGACTAGAACTAGAGTCGTTAGGGGAGTTAGTGCGGCATGTCGTCCCGCAATGATGTTACCGAAGGAATGCACAAAGCTCTAAGGGTAACTGCAGATGGACATAAATCTCCCTCACTGCTCGTTTGCAGTTCTGCAAAAGCAGAGGGATTTTTGTTGCTAATGTCCTTGGTATGCATCTCTTAAAAGGTTATGTCATTTAATGGATGTCACAGAGCTGTGGTGAAACTCCCCGTCAGATTGCATCCCACTATGCTGAGCTCTGTATTTAAAGCTGCTTTTATTCCAATTTAGTTATAGTACTATTCTGTCATCTCTTTGGCACGTTCCTTGGACACGAACCCACTGTGTTGTGCACCGTCACATGGCCCAACTGCTGTAGACCTGTGTCCAGGGCTAAACCCCTCAGAGCCTTCAGTAGCCGAAGCACGTTCTTTGCTAGTAGTGAAAATTGTGGGGATTTTGCAATTCACCTCTTCAAGGAAACACGACAGATAAAGCAAACAGAGATCCAGACCTTGCAAAGATTCCAGAGAAACCCAGGCATGTTGTTTAGCTAACCCAAGAAACACACAGATCTAGACAAAATAATAAGTGCCCAAGTATGTTTTCCTACCCTTTTTATTTAATGGCTCTTGAGAGTTCTTTGAACGAAAGTCCAAGTCCTTTAAATAATCCCAGATTCTTCCTCTTCCTGCTTTCGTGCACCTGAGCTCTCCTCTAGCGCACAGAGCACTTCTCACTTCTGTATCCGGTTTCTAAAAATGACCGGTGAGAGATTTTCTCTCGGATAATGTTCCCACCTTTTGCAGATGATTCTTCTTCAGCCCCACCATGTGATCCAAGTCTCTCACCAAGTCTGTTGCTTAGTTATTTCAGTGCTGGAATTCAGATTTGAAAACTGGGTTGCCCGCACATTACCTGTGTGTCTGGCTATCAAGCATCCATGGGAACTGAGGATCATCAGTGGAAAAAAAAGGGGAAATCAGATAAGCTCCACATTCAAAATTAAGTTTTCAGTCATAAAATATAGCCATAAAATATTCCTGGCTACCAAACAGAATTCACAGGCAGTACATAGGTTCCCCAAACCATCACAAGGTAGTCACGTTTCTAACATGCTAAAGTTTTTCATAGAGTATTATGATGTTTGAAAATTTGTTGTGCAAAAGCAAAGATGGAGGAAAATATTTAGCCATAAAAGCAATTGAGGTTTGAAAATCTTTCTCATCCCTGCTCCTTTTGTGGCTGTCTTCTAAGCCAGAGACCATTACAACTGTCCCGTTGCACATGTGGGATGACTTCCCATTCCAGCAGGAAAGACCTGGAGATCCTGGCATAGTTAGGGAGACTTCCCTTCAAATCTCAGCTCTGCTCTAAATTTGCAGCAGCTTTATCTGCCATAACTTTAGGATCCTGAGCAAGGCAAAGCACTCAGGCTCCTTCTGCAGACCACTGAGTGAGTCATCTCTTGAGGGAGATGTATCTTACCCTCTTAGAAGCTGATGCTGGGTTGGGATGAATAGCCTTTTCGGGCTGCCTAGCTTTTGCCTTTGGTTGGAAAGGAAACCTAAACCTGAAGTTTGTATTAGATGCCTGACTTGTAGGAAGCAAACGTCAGGTAAGACGGATCCTACTCCTACAACACAAGCTTTTGGCCTTGCTCAACCTCATTTTCTTTCTCTATAAAATGAGGCTGATAGTACTCCTCTACCTCATGTGAACATGGCAAAGGTAACGATGAGAATCAGTCTGAGATACTCAGATACTGAGGACCACATAAGTACCAAAGATAGAGATGGGCTCCAAAACAGAAGGAAAGTTGACAAGAAATATATGGAAACCTTACAGGTTTTTATGCTGCTCTTGTACAGTATAGAAAAGCCTTGAACTTGATACTACTTCTGAAATATCTCTGAAACAGGGAGCAACTGCCAAAGCAGGTCCAGTTCAGTCTATTGAACCAAATAACTTTGAAGGAGAATAAACCGTTGATGAGTGGCTGAACGTGCCAGCTTCTTAATCACGGAATGTGATTCGCAAACCATGAGGAGGTAGTGCACAACTAAATATATACAATCCATTGGATAATGTGCCCTAAGTTCAAAAGAAAAAAAAAAAAAAAACCTCTTTGGGCTGAGTTGCCTCCTGGGGAGTAGGAAGAGGAAGGACCAGAGCAGAGATGGTGTGAGAGATGGGCACTGCAGCGTACAGGCAGGTCTCTGCCGGGACGGTTTGCAAGGTGCAGCGGGGGTCAGCTATGAAAACAGCCCCTGGGGCTGCCCGGCCAGAGCCTGGCATTGCAGGGGCACGTGCGGAGCTGGGCCAGCACGAACGGGTCGGCCCAAATCCCGTGGGCTTTCCTTGGCCCCGCTCCCACTGCTGCCCGTGCGAGGAGAGCAGGGCAAGAAGTGCTGTGTGCTGTGCTCAGGGAGGGGAGGTTCAGCCTTGCCACTCTGCCGCCGGGGAAGGCGGCATTGCGCCGCCGGCGCAAGCTTGCGCGGCGTGCCGAGGCTGCTGCGCCGGCCGGTGCGCTCGGGCCCCGTGCAGCGCGGGGGCAGGAGCAGCTATCTCCGTATCTGCAGAGGGTGGAGAAAGGCAGGTGAGAAAAGAAACGCATCCCGGCCTGTGGTCGGATGCATGCGGAGTGACCTAGGGGCAGGGGCTCCTCCGCAAATGCCGCCTCCTCCCTCTGCCGCGCTGCAAGGAAGGATTCCTCTAGGCAGATCCTGTCTCAGATTCCCTTGGGTGATGTTGCTCACCGTGATACGCTTGCAGATTACCCTAAGACTTTAATTTCTTTTTTTTTTCTGTTGCACGCAGGATGTATATGTCTTTAATTTGCAAGTAGGGCAGGAAGAGACATAGACTCAGGACATCCTTTTCTAATAATACCCAATATCTTTTAAGGCACTTCCTGAAATCTTGGGCAAACATGCATTTTATTACCTACTTGCAAAATGATTAGGTTATTAGCCTTAATGTACGTTGTAAAAATGTATAGTGGAATTTAACCCAATTGTGATAATATGGAACAGCAGAGAAATCCAGTTATGTAATAGGGCCTGTTACTAACCAGAAGAAGGGAACCCTCGAAATGTTATTTTTCCAGTAGGATGGCTGCTTTCTAATTAAGTTTATTAAGTAATATCAAAAGCATATGGAAGTGGAAATGCCATTGGTTCATCATGAAGCGATTAAGTTTGTTAGAAAGTGAAGAGCACAGACAGCAATTTCTCATTGCTAGTGTTGAAAAGATAATATCTACCCGAGCTTATCTGCACAGCTATCTAGCGCGTGGCTCTTTAGCCAGCCCATTTGCTTGGCTTATACCTTCAAAGCCTTTTTTGCTGTTGTCATAGGGATTATTTTTCTACTAAAATGAGAAGTCATCCCAATATTCGCTTCGTGGAATCTGGGAAGTTATTAGGAATTTGCCTGTGTGCGTTGCATTTTTACGCTGTGTTATCCTTTGCCGATCTTTCCTCCAAAGATTTTGCAGCTTGAGCAAACCTGTTTTCAGCCTAATCCAGCTGTAGTACCTGTCCAGTCTAAATAATGCTTCTTATTTCAGACCTCTTCCTCCTTTCTGCGTGATCAGCCTTTGCTGGTGCTTCTCGTCGTGAGCTGCAGCTCCGGCCCTGTTTCTCTAAAGCACTTAAGCGGGCGCTCACCGTGGAGCGTGGCTGACTCCCGAGGCGGGCTCGGCGCGGCTCCGGGCCGAGCCGTCGGGCTCCTCCAGCCGGGAAGGCGCGTGGGCTGTGTCCGGACCCAGCGGCCGAGAGCGAGCGGTTGCATTTAGCCGCTCGGCGTGCGTTTTTCAGGGGGCAGATGCTGGGCTTCGCCGCCGCGCGGCAAGAGCTCCCGGCGAAACCCCTCGCCGTCCCGCGACGCCGCAGCCGCCTGCGCCCCTGAAACACGCTGAGCAGCACGTGGCTGCGTGCACCCACAGGGCTCCCCGGGGCAGGAATTGCAGGGAATTTCCCCTCTCCTGGGAGAGCTTCCGTAGCTCAGCTTTGAGTCTTTGAGATGGCCGAAGCCAGAACAACTCAACCGAAACACGTAGCACCTAGTTACTTGTGCCCTAAGCAGCCTTTGCTAGTGTGTGCATAAACGAGCTGTTTCCAGGCGGCTAGATTAAGAAGGAAGAAGGTTGTGCCAGAAGGGGAAGTGTAGGGAATCGCCTGCCGTGCCGTGACTAAGAGCGGTGCTCGGTTAAACGGGGGCAGCTGCGACGCCCTTCTGCGCGGGGGAGATCCCGAGCCGCCCGCAGCTCCTCGCCCCCGCTGCTGCTGTCGCCGCTCGGTGTATTTGTCCATCTGGCAGCACGCGCCCACCGGACGCACGGGCGCCCCGGGCGAGGCGGGCACGGCGGCTGCCGGGGCGTCCCGGGCACAGCCAGCTGCGGCAGCGCTCCCGGTGCCGGCGCAGAAGTGGCTCCTGCGCATAGCTGTCTTTGCCATCAGGCTCTGGTTTTATTTATCTGTTGCAAGCGAAGTCTTAGCAGGCCAGAAGACTCTTGTTTCACGGTTGCCGTTTGTCTTAATTGCTTCGTGTTTCCACACCTCTGCGTTGCTGGCGGTGACTTCGTTTCCTCCAGAGCTTTCCTGCCTCTCAGCATCTTCTGCAGGAAGCTTTGCCTTTTCTCGCGCGCAGGCCCCGCTGCCCTGCGCAAGCTCTGGGGGGGACGGCTTCCAGCCTGTGAGTCCTCCGCCCCGTGCACAAGCGCTTGCTCACGCCGGCATCCCCCGGGCTCCGGGGAGGAAAGCGGGCAGGGGAAGAGAGAGGTGCAGAGCCGACCTCTGCGAAGTGCTAAGAGCGTGCAGGTCCCCGAACGCCGTTGTTTCGGGACAGACCAGCAATGCGGTTCGGAGGTGTAAAGGCCCGGGCAGCTCCCTACCGGCCGTTGCTTTGCGGTTTGCATGGGCACGGGGGCTGCTGGAGGGGCACCCACGCGTACCCCGAGCTCCCTCCGCCGCCCAGCGAGTCGGCCGGGGTCGCGTCCTGCATACAAGGTGTTTCGGATCCCAAACGGGGCAAAAAGTCACGGTTCTGTTGGAACGCCTCCGTGACGCCGCGTCCGCAATCTGCTCCCGCCTGCTCCTCGCCGGTGCCGCCTGGCCGGGGAAGTTTCTCTCCACTTTAGAAACTTCTCCGTGCCCCCGTCGGCCTCGAACCCCTCTAGAGCGCCCCGAAGTCAGGGAAATCAGTGGAGTGACCCAGGTAATGAGTTTGCACTTAAACACGTATTTAAGGATAGGTGTGAGCATAAGCATCTGCTTACCTTCAGCTCTGTGCTTAAGCGTTCTCCTGGGTCAGGGCTTAGGCCACAAATGTGGAAGCTGCTGAAGCTAAAATTTTCTAACCTTTAATCTGGTATGCCTGCCTTTCTCCCCCACTTCTGCATTGCTTTTGTTCCAGGAAACTTTTTAAATGAAGGCTCAGGCGGTGCTGGAGCAGCGTACGGGTCCTTGCCATGAGGACTTCGGTGCTTGTCTCTGCTTAAAAGCAGGGGCAGGAGAGAAAGACAGGGAATAAAATGCAAATCAGATGAGGCAAGTATATAACCTGACCGAGGACGTCACTGTACAGACTATTTACTTCAAAGATGCACCCTTTGCCATGGCAACTGAGCGCCGAAGGCACATGCTGTACGAAGCGAAGGGCCCTGCTAAAGTCATTCCCGTGGCCTGCAAGGTCTGGTTACAGCACCGTGCCTGCCGGCCGCGTGCGCCCGGCAGCGGGAGCCTTTCCAGCAGCTCCCTCTGCGCTATACATCTTTCCATAGGAAACTCCTCCAGGGCCCAGCACGCGCTCTGCATTTTATGTGATTGCACAATCCCAGGGCTGCTCCTCCCGTTAAGAGAAGGGAAGATTTGGGGTTTTTTTTTGTTTCCTCCTCCCCTCCTTTTTAAACAAACTGTTGTAACCGCGGGGGCTCGGTGCAGGCTGCCTCCCTGTCCCTGCCCCCGGGGATGGCTGCGCGGGGGGCAGAGGAGAGGAGGAGCGCGGAGGATCCGAGTGCCGGGCAGGGCTGGGCGGCGTGCAGGGTGAAACGGGGGAAGGCAGGAGCATCGCCTCCGGCTGCCGAGTGCCGCCGGGGCCACCCCTCGGCCGCCTCCCCTTGCAGGGCTTAATATCGCCCTGGGAGAGGCACACGGATACCTAAAGCCCGTTGCGGTGAAAAAGCAGCGATTTTTTTCCAGCCCTCCTCTTCCTCCAAGCACGCAGCCGCTTGCAGCGGCGGCCGCCTCGGAGCGCGCCGCGGCCGGGCGAGCAGGTAGCGAGCAGCCGAGCCCTGGCAGGCGCCCAGCTAGACCGCGCGCGTGATTAATGCGCTTAGAAAGAGGAGCTTCCCTCCTCGGCGGCGGCAGCTCCCGCGCGCGTCTGCTCGCCCCGGCCGCCGGCGCGGGGCCGCGCCGGGGTTTCCGCGCCGGCCGCAACCTGCTCGGCTGCAGCGGGCACCGAGCCGCGCGCAAGGTCTGGCCGCGCTCTCTTCCCTCAACCCCGGCTTGCAAAGGCTGCGCCTGCAGGGCTAAAACTTTTATTTGGGGGGCTACGTTTTGCATGATAGAGGCAATCGCTCTCGAATCCTTTTTTTTTCTTTTAAAGTAAAAAAAGGGGGATTTGGCTGCAGCCGAAGCGCTGTTACTCATTTAGCTAAACGAAGCACGGGGCTGTTTGTGTAGATACTATTTCTCTGGGAACTCTGGTTTTAGTTAATCGTTCTGTAACTTCTATTGGATTCGATGTTTATGTATTAGCCAAAGCCTCTTTCTGGGCATTTATGACATAATTTTGAAGTGTTGAAAAATCAACTTATTCTCTGCCTTCACGGTCTGATATCCTGGAGCATTTTTTTCCTCCGTGAAGAAAATCCTCATAAACCACCTCATTCTTCAAGCGAAAGAACAGCTGGAGGAAAAAAAAAAAAAAAGGAGAGAAAAGAAAAGGTGGCAACGTCCCGCTCGCTGGATAAGCCGGGCGGATAAGCGGGCGCCTGCGCCGGCGCAGCGCTGCCGAGGGAAGGTGCACCCGACGGCGCCGCGGGAGCGGGAGCAGCCCGGGGCTCGGCCCCCCGGCCCCGGCGCGGGCGCCCCGGCGCGCAGCGCGGCAGCGAGCGCGCTTAGGGACGGGCATCCGTCAGCAAAGGCGAAGCCCTAAGTTTAAGCTTTTGTGCTAAAAGGGCTTTAGGAAACCTAATAGGAAATAGAAATGTTTCCATTACTGCTTCGTTTCCATTAAAATAGTTTTTAAAAGCGCATAGGCAGCTTAAGTAATGTAAACACATCGGCTTTGTGCTAGTGTGCCAGAACAAGGGGGTGAAAATGATTATTAGAATAGGTCAACCATGGGAGAAACGCTGAGAAAACCTTTTCTTTTTTCCTTTCTTTTTACCCTTTTGGACTGCTTTCCGCTCCATGCCTTTCCTTCTGGTTTGTGGTGAAGCTTGCATTTGGGGGGATTTTTGACATTTTCCCCTCTCTCTTGCCCTTTCTTGCAGTAGCAGGGGGGCTGGCAGGAGGTTCTGAGGAACCTCCGTACTTCCACAAGCTTTTCATATTTTGTTTTTCCACTATGTAAGCTTTTAAAAATTCTTCTAAGGTTAGAAATATTGCAATGTTTCATATTTCCTTGGCCAATCTGTACCACTTCTGGAGTTAGAGCTGCTGCTTTAAAGCCACAAAAGGACAAAATGAAATATAAAAAATTTCCTAGCAGAAAGAGTGGAAAACCCACTCTCCTCCATGTTCTTCATTCTGCCATATTCAGTGGTAAAAAAGGAGGGGGGAGGGAATAAAAAGGGAAAATGACTCTAAATTTTGGTCCCAATGAAAGCACAGAATATGAAGGCAAACAGACACAAGAAAATAATTACAAAAAGTTTATCCGATTTTCAAGAGAGCTCATTCTTTGCTGATTTTCCTTCCAAGAAGATCTGAAATCTGAAAAGTTGACCAAAAATAAACAGGCAAAGAAAATGGCTTGTCTGGTTTTGCTGATCAGGAAACAAAATGTCAAAGGCATGGAGTACAAATGGTGACAAACACTATGCATTTTTAATATCTTGCAGTTGTGTTATTACTACCTGTTACTGTCTGGAGAGATGAGCTGAACCGGCTGCTTTGTTTGGATGGATGGCGGGAACGTTGGGATGGGGATACGGCCGTGTTTCTTTACAACGTGCTTCGCGCCTGTCTCGAGGCGTTAGTAAATTATTTGCCTTGGTAATAAAATCCGTAGTCAGGCCGAGTTCTGCCCATTTGGGGTTTAATTTGTTTACTGGGAATAACGAGCGGGAGCGTGGAGCTGCTGCGGGGCCGGGGAGGGCCAGCGCCCCGCGAACGCCAGCCCGAGGCTTCGTCCGAGCCCGGAGCTCAGGGCCGCTCCATCGCCCCGTCCTGGGTTTCTCCTACATTTTGGGTATGAACGCAGGTGTTGGCAGAGCCGTGGAGAAGGGGAGGGGAGCGTGAGCGGCTCGAACTCCACGAAACGCTGCGGTCCTGGGGCCGCAGACAGAGCATCTCCGGAAAGCCGGCTCTGGAAGCAAGGATGCCCGAGTCTTTGAGGGCAAATAAAAGGGCCTTTGGGAAGATCCTCTTTGCAGCGCTTCCTTTTCCCTAGAAAGGAGGAGAGCTGCTCTCGTGGGAATTAGCATACACTTTCGTTATGACTTGTATGCGTGTGAATAATTGCCTCCATATGTGGCCCTGCTGTTTCTGCCTCCTCTTCTTCCTTGGCTGCCTTACGTACACGGCCCTTTGGCTGGTTTGGCTCTCCCGTTTGCAGTCCCGCAGCCGCGTCCCAGCCCGGCAGTGCCTCTCGCTGGCCCGCCTGAGCTCGGCTCCCCCGTGATCCCAGAGCAACCAGGCTGGACAAATTGAGCCCCGTCCGTCGACACGGCGCAGATGCTGGCAGGGTCTCCGCGGGGATTTGCTATCTAATCGTGCTCGTAAGCAGCTGGCACTTCCAGCGCTCGGGCGGTGCAAAGAGCTCCAAAAAGCTGGGAAAGCCTTTGCACAGGAAACCCCACAGAGCTGCGAAGAGGTAGTTTCCTCATCGTAAACCGGGGAAAATGAGACACTGGCTGACGCAACGTGTTGCCGCAGGCTGGGTGGGCAGTACCTGGAGTCCACCCTTCCTTTCCTGATGTGTTTACAAGTGCCTACCTGCGACGCTGCCGCTCGGCGGATAGAGTTCACGGCTTTGACGCGCACGATGGCTTAAAAGGACATTTGCCTCCGTCCAGGTCTCTCAGCTTTAGCAAAACCCAGCACAGGGAGCTCTCGCGAAACACCAGCGTGTGGCTGCGCTCGAGCTCCCCCCTGCTCCTCCTCGTCCTCCTAGGCCAAGGGCTCCTCGTGTCCTGCTCTTCGGTGCTGCTTTTCCTGACTCCCATCTTGTGGCCTCAGTTTCTGCTGCTTTAAAGTGAGTCGCAGTCAAGGAGAGCTTTGCTAGGCTTTTTAGCACAGCAGCGTTTTTCTGCTTCCTTTGCTCAAACAGGAGTGTGAATGAGCGTGAGGACCGCTGAGAAGCTACGAGTTCCCTTGCAGCTCTGTCTTGGTTAAAAATGCCAGCGTGGTTTCTGTTTTGGAAACGGATGATCCTTTGCAAGTGGCTCCACAGCGCTCTCTGACACCTCGTAAAAGGACCAGCTGCCTCTGCAGGCTGCTTGTGAGGTGCTAAAGCTGCCAGGAGGCCCCCCGGCCGACCTCGGGCCGTGGGTGCTTTCCCTGTCCTCGCGCCGAGGAGCTCCTCGGTACATTTGTGGCGTTCTGGATGTGCAATGGCATTGCTTTGGACAGTGGTTTAATTAGTTTCCAAAATGTTTTGTATACAGAAAGTGCTGAGGGCCAAATCTGCTCTTAATTACCTTATTTTGCTTTTCCTGGAGCTAATTTAGGCTATGCCTTGCAGAGCTGAAGAAAACTGGCACTCTGTATGATTGCTGCTTATTGCAGATATCTAAGGGCACATGGGCGTTTTTGCACGTGCGCACACACGCAAGTGCACACGCACGCAGACGCCCCGGGGCATCAGGATGCAGGCCTTTCCTCGTGCTTGGACTGTCTGCACGTTTTCCTCCAGCAGTCCTGATCGAGCCGTGCTCTCCTTTCATTCTTCTCTAAGACCTTGTGCTGGGTCCTTACAGCAGTTTTGTTGCTTTTCTCTTCTGATCCCAAGTAGTTTCCAGTGGTGGCTCCTCTTGAAGTTCAGTGGAGATGCAATGAACGGAAAACAGAATCGTAAGCTCAGGGACAGGAATTGCAACAGTGCTTTGCCCAGAGAAGTCCTGATCTGGTTTTATTTCTACCTTCTTCCTGAATTCTCAGCTAGTCAAGTCCACTCTGTTCCTCCTGCAGCCTGTGTGTGCGCTGACCCCAGGCAGATGCTTTTAAGAGATAAGCTGGCCCTTTTGGCAAGTAAAAAGATCAGTGTAGCAGGACTCCCCCCTTCTCCTCCCCCCCAAGCTCCTGTAATAGTTTTCTGGAATAGTCATGTCGATGCTTCTGAAATTCCCTTCTTGGCAACTTTGTGGGTGTGGGTACTTGTAAAAAGCTGTCGCATTTTGGCATGGAACAGGTATGCCGTAGTTGATTGGAATTGCTCTTTCAGAATAAGTGCAGTGATCTCAGCTTGGGATAGATTTTAGTTTCATTGCTCTTCTGCTAGAATTTCAGTAGCGCTAAGGGTCCGGAGACCCGACCAGGCCGGCTCTCGCGCGACACTTGCTTCCTCCTTAACATAGACCAGAGGAGCTTAGCTCAAGCCACTCAAGATTCACTCGAAGGGGACCAGTCTGTGGAAAGCTATCCAGAATTGCCAAAAAGATTTCAAATAATGGAAAATCCACGAGGCATCTTATTTTGGCTTCATGGTAACCTGTAACACCCTTGTCATGTTGCTGGGAGAGGCGGAGTTTCCAAGTCATGCTTCCTCGCTGCTCCAGCTCTCTTATGTAATGCATGCATTTGCGTTCCTGCGAGAATTCCTTGCAAGCTGTTTCTGGGGGTGGGGTAGGGTGGAATTTGGTTTTGGGAAGCTGTTCAAAGTGTCTTTTAGGACAGAAGATGGTAAGGCTAATGATGCAGAATGTACATACTTGTGCTCTTTCCTAGAAAGAGAGAAAGAGATCCAAGTCCTCTCTCACGAAAGTCAAATGCTGCTGCACGGGGCCGGACAGCAGCAAGGATTTGCACAACGGCACTCGTTAAATGATATGCAGATGTACGCGAGAGCCCGCTGAAATCAGTGAGCTCTTTGGAAGCAGGCTGGGCTGGAAGCGCTGCGCTCTCGGCGATCGGGGGAGACGCCGCTTGCGGTTCTCCCGGCGGGGCTGCAGGCCGTCGCTGACCTCCGTGCGGCTTCGGGCGGTAGGTGCAGCGCGTCCCTCGCCGCCGCCGCCGCGGGTGCGCTGGAGGGCGGCGGGGCTGGGATGCAGCCGCCCTGGCCGCGGCGCCCTGCCGCGACCCCCTTCCTCTTCCCGCCTGGGCGAGGCCCCGGCGCTCCGTATCCCAAATTCCTGCTGCACCAGCGCGAGGCGGCTGGGCACGGCCGCGGCTGCCGCCGCGCCGGGGCCGTGCCTGGGCAAGAGCCGGCTTGCAGAGGGGCTCGCAGGGGTGGGAGCCGGCAGAAGGGGCAGGTATCAAACTGCAAACGCACAAAGAAGCCATTTTAAGGTTGCCCAGGAAACAGCAATTCTGGAATTTCCTAACTTCGGCGTGTTTGCTTTTGCAACCGTAATGTTCTTTTAATAACGTTGGCGGTGTGTTCATGTGTGTCCGGGTAGTCAATAGTTTATAAAGTAGCGTGGATCTCCAGAGCTGCGGGGTTGTCGGGGGTGGGAAGCCCTGCACAAATGCAAGCAGTTATTTAGCCTTCTCTGTTTTCAGATTTTGCACAGAGAAGCCCAGAAGTCACAGGATTGAACCTATAAATCCCTTTGAATGAACAGTTTATGGGTAGAAATCCTGCCTCCTGAGGCTACGGTTGCTTTTTAAAGAGGATCATTCGGGAGATCAGCGTGGCCTTTAAAAGCAGAAAATAAGAATCTGGTTGGATTTGTTCTTGATGCCCTCAAATCGAGTCGGGCAGACGCAGCTCCGATCCCCCGCCCGGCCCGGCACCGAGCGCGCGCAGCCGCCCGGCAGCGCCCGCTCCAGCGAGACGCGGCAGCGGCGGCGGCTCCTCCAAAGGGGCTCGGGAGCTGCGACGGCAGCGAACGCGCCCGCGCGCGCAGGGCTCGCGGGACCGCGGCGCCCGCCGAGCGGGGCCGGGACCCCCGCGCCGGCGCGCCCGCGCGCCCGTGCTCGCCGTGCCCTGTTTTTTTATTGCGAGCCGTCGTGATTTGCACGTTAATGTAATATCATGATGATAGTCTGGCAGCGGCGAGGCTGGATGCAGCGTAGGAAAGTTCCTGCGTCTCCAGTTTCCATTTTTCTTGGAAGGGAGGGCAGCGCGCGAACGCCGCGGCGAATCCTGCGCGACTCGGTGGCTTCCTCGAAGCGCCCGCGGCCGCGCGCGGGTGAGTCCGAGCTTCTCGGGTTCACTTAGAAAGGGAAGGATGAAACGCAGCGCGAGAGCTCGCTGAGCGGGCGGGTGCCGGCTGGAGTGGAGAAGAAAATACTCCAAATGTATTCATTTATTTTTTTAAGTCTAATTATTTTTAAGTTGCTGTCACTTTCCCTTTTCAAATCTGACTCCTGACTCCTGAGCGCTTGAGGTGGGAAGGCTGGATGTGGTGCAAACATGCTTGACTCGAGGAAAGCCTGGCAAAATATGGGGCTTCAAAAAAAGAAAAAAAAAAGAAAAAGAGCTAATCTCTCTGTATTTTCTGTAGCTTTTAATGATCTGCCGCCCCATGAGCTGTCTCATTCCTGCGTATTGCCGGGTTCGGGTCTCTCCGCGTTACAGAGCCGACTTTCCTCCTAGCAACTCGCCGGGTTACGATTCCTTCGTGAGCTCGGGTTGTCGGGCTCCTTTCTCGGGTTTGGGGGGTGTCGCACTGCTAAAAAGTCCCGCGTTTTTAGCAGGGTTTACGCAGCAGTCGGGTCTGGAGTCGCCCCGCGCGCGGAGCCGCCAGCGCTCGCCCTCGCAGCCCTAAGACCTGGGACAAGCAAAAACAGCTTGCCTGCCCAGACTGAACTTTTTCATTTTCTTTCCACAATTGGAAAATAGCTTTATTTGAAATTGGGTATTTTCTAACAGAAGAGTTTTCAGGCACTGATTCTTTCGTTATTGTTGTTGCTGGTGGTGGTGCCGGTGGTGGTGGTTTATGTGTTAATAAACACAGAAAATTCCGAACAAAATCTTTTAAAAATATCACAGAAATGGTTTTTTTTGGCCGGCCTTCTCTTGCGAGCTCTGTCCAATCTGGCAGCAGCACGAGGAGGATCAGTTCGAGCAGCACCGGATGCAGGCGAGCGATGGAGGAAGGAGAAGACCGAGAAGCTGGGATGCACTTGGAGGGAGCCGGGGAAGGCGCTCGGAGGTGTTTGAGGATGGGATGGAGCAGGAGGATGAAGGGAAACATGGCAGAAGAGAGACGTGGTTGAAGGGATAAAACCCGTCGCCGTCCCCGTGGTGTGGGCTAAGGAGATCGGCAGGGCCGGGACTCGCCGGCCGTCGGGAAGGCAGCAAGAAGCGGCGGGATCCAGCAGCCGTGGGCCGGGAACGCTGTGCGCGGCCGGGGAACGCCGCGGCGTTGCCGCCCCATCGCGACCCACCCAACGCGCCGAGCCGCCAGCTCTAGGAATGCTCCGATTCCGGCTGCCTGCGAGGGGCAGGGGCCGAGGGGCGACCTCCCGCCCCGCCGCGCCGCTCTCCTGCCGGCCTGGTGCCCTTGGGGTCTATCGGAGAGTGCAACGCGGTGCTGCGAGATGCGAGAACCCGACGCCCTGGCGAGAGCTGCCTCTCCGGCCGGTGGCTCTTTCCACCCAGGAAGGCCAGTTTATTGCCCCAGGCATCGCGGATATGGAGAGCTGCAATAGTGGGTAGTGCTAAGACCAGGGAGGCAGCTGATGGAGAAATCCATGGGAAAAAAAACAATGGGAAAGATGAGAGTCCTGAGAAATCAAGCCTGCTCCTTAATGAAGCACTACAATTTGGATGGAAAAGCATCCTAAAAAGTCTGAAATATTTCAAAGCGTAAAGCCGTTTTGAAATGGAAACATCTTTTAAAAAGACCAAGCATTAAAATAATTGAGGGTCATTTGGTTTGAATGAAACTTTGCGCTCATCCTGAAACAGGTTTTGTCCCACAGCTTTGCAGCCTGTGTTGGGAAGAGCTTTCCGGTGGAAAGGGGGCCTCTCCGCAGGTGTCCGTGTGAGCCACGGTGGTGGGTTCGCTCCGAGGACCAAGGCAGGGCTCAGCACTCTCATTCAAGGGCAGAAGTTCTCCTCGTGGTGCAAGTCCATTTTCTAACTTTGCAGGAGGAAAAAATACCCTGCCTTGAGCTGGGTAGGAAATGAAGCACTGGTTGCAGTGAAACACGGGTTTCAAAGCACTGAAACACGTGTTTCTTTTCAGACTGCTTACTCTTGCGCAGAGGCTGTATTTTCTTGATAAAAGCAGTTGTTGCTATGATGCGAGTTCGATTAAGAAGGAGAGGGGATCGTGGCCACTTTGCTGGACAGGCAATAATAATGTAACTGTCGGTATTTGCAAGCTCCCTGCAGCTACAAAAAATGTTGTTGCTATATTGCTCTTCACTCCCCTACTGCAAATCTCGGAAAAATCTGTCCAGCACAGTGCAAAACAAAATATACAGCTTTGACAAGCGTTTCTCCATCAAGGACCAGCGAGCTTGCTCGTGTCAACCTTCATCAGCACCTCTACAATAATAAGCTACTGTCTTCAGCGACGGAGGAAACCAAGCATTGGTAAGGGAGGGGAAAAAAGATTTTGCCAGCTGCCAAAGAGTGATGAAAATCTGATGAAAATTGCTCTGAACCTGATGAAACACGTGACATCCAGGAGGCTGGGACAGGTGACCTGGTCTGGTGGCTCGTCTGTTAAATCCCTGTCCTTGCTTGCCTTTCCAGCGAGGCATTTGGAGGAGCTGGGGCAGCAGCAGCATGATGAGAGGGGCCGAGTCTGCCTCTTCTCGTGGCTCCTTTCCTTCCCCTGGGGCGAGGCGCAGCGTCCCCGCCGCGGAGGCCCTTTGGGAGCGTTCCCCCCTCGCGTCCCTTGCTTCCACGGCTGCTGTTTATGGCATCTGCATTTTTCTGGGTGACCTCTACACTGTCTCCGAGGCCTCTGCTCCTTCCCTCTTCCCTCTCCACTTGGCAGTAACGGCATCAACAATGTCTGACTCCCAAGAATGCAGCTTGGAAGTTTTCTGCCCAGTTTTGGGGGCCATTTCTTCCCCCTGCTGTCCTGAATTACTGAATGTATGGATCTAGTCTTTGATGTTGACAGTTTTGCTGGCTCGTGACTGCAGTGTAGTTGGAGACACATGCTGGTTATCGAGCGTTTCTCAGGGAGGCCTGTTTTTGAAACACAGTGTGACTGCCTGGGAGACCCACTGCCCTGTGAATCACACTGGTGTGAATCTGGGGTCACCAGCACAGTCTGCAGCCCCTAGCTGGCGGCTCTCACATGTGGCGAGAAGTGAGTCGCTGCCAGAAGTGCTTCTTCTGGAGCTCTCGGAGGGGACGGGAAGGCGGCGGGTGGAAGTGTGCACACTAGTGGGGATGGGAGGCTCGCGCATCCCCGGTCTGCTCGGGCCCAGAGTTGGTGGGGGCATGGGGCGTGAAGTTTGAACCCTCTCTTCTCAAGCTGCACCACATTGCTGGAGGAGCACGTCATTGCTCAGACGAGTATTTGGACTGCTGGTGCATTTGTGCGAGGCCTTTTGGTGGAAGCAGAGCTCAGTGTCTCGGTGACGTGCCTCTTGTCCATTGCCTGCTTCTGTACACATGCCTGTGGCCTCCATAGGCATGCCGGGTGTCACAGGCAGGCTTTTTGTCACATGAGTTAATGACAGGGTCACGTAGGATGATCTTGCCCTCACCCAATACACATGAGGAACGGACGAGGGGTGGAGAGCCAGACTCTTTATGGGTTTTGCACTCTCATTTGAAGCACTGGCGGATGCCCTTGCTCTGAAATGGCAGCACTCATTGGTAGGGTCAAGAGGATGAAAAGTAGGATGAAATTCTACAACAAGGCGGAGAGAAAAAGCTCTGGGGATGGTGGCAAGGATGAGATTCTCCAAACAGCTGGGAGTCAGCAAGCTGTTACACATGTCTTATTATTCCTGTTGGGTAAGGCCCAACTTTTTGTTCAGATTTAATTTCTGGCCTTAGAATATTATTGTCAAAATTCTTTTGTCTGACTCAAGCCTCTTCAATACCATCCTAAAGCATCTCCCCACAACACAGAGGCCACTAAATGCTTGCTCCTCGCTATAGAAACCATGTGTACAGTGGCTGTTGGATTGCTAGGAAGCCTTTTGCTTCCATGTTCTTTCTCCTTCAGCTTTTCATCACTGTTCTGTCTTTGGTGTAGACTGGAGCCGGTCCATGGGATCTTGCTAGTCTGTTGTTTGTGGACTTTATAAGCAGGTTTCAAGGCAGCTGCCGTTTCCTTTGCCTATTGTAATTCCCCCTTTGCACAGACTCCAGAGCCCAGGAAGGCAAATGTGTTCATAACAGGTTTTTGCCAGCTGCGTTTCAGAAATGCTGTGGGAACTGGCACGCCTGGTTTCGTGATGGCATCATGTCTGGATGGTCCTGGCACGGCCGACATGTGCAGCGGGGTGAGGGATGCTCGGCTGGTGGTGCACAGGGAAAGTTTGCAATGCTGCGCCTCTGCTGGCTCCGCTTGCAGGAGCCCAGAGCAACCACCAGACAGGAGGAGGGAGGCTGCGGCGCGCTGCGTGACTTGTGCTGTCCCCTGAGGATTCCTCGGTGACGGCTGTTCTCTCTGTAAACAGTGAGAGGCTTTTGGAGCGTCCCAGGCAATCACAACATGGCTGTCGAAAGTGTCAGAGCCCATTAGAAGTGTCGGCAGACGTGCTGCTGCTTCTCCTCCTGCTGCTGTTTGCCTCCGTCTCTCTTGTGATTTCACTCTCTGTTTTTTCCATGAATGCGTAAAGCTTTAAATAGCAAAGCCTGAATAGATGCACCACCGGGCAGCAGCTGCCTGGGAGCTCACCTCTGATAACCGAGCCTGCCTTCCTGCGGCCACGTGCACCGTGGGTGTCCCTGGCGAACCGCCACCAGAAGCATTGCAGTGATGGCACAGGAGCCTGCAAGGAGCCGCACAAGGCGCAGTGCAGCTCAGTTACCTGTCACCCACGTCCCTTTTATTTTGTTGGTAAAGGTTTGGTGGGGTGGGAAGCACTTCACAGGCAACGAGTATCCAAGTTTGGCCTTGGCCCACTGCAGAGTCTGTGGGAGAAGCAGAGCAGCTGTTAGTGGGTTCTTCTAAAGACAGAGGAAGGATATTTTGGTCATGTGTCTGCATGGCACAAAGCAAGACCACTGGGGAAGTCTGACACCAAAAATCTCCAGAGAAGCTTGCAGCAGATTGAGTAATGCCACAAAAAGGAGAGCTTCAGGAATGACTAGACCATAAAGTCATTGCAAGTGGCGAGTGGCTGCAGAGGAATTTGTTTACTTCTGGCCTGGTGATACTGCACAGCGATTTGGAGTGATGGATCAGTGCAGGGTTCAGGTTGGCAGAAAGGCACATGTGCCTCCAACGAGGCGGCTGTCCTGTGCCCACCCTTAGCCATCCACCACTTCAGAGAGGGAGCACCGGTCCTGCCGTGGCAGAGGTCGTGTCCAAGACGAACCTGCAAGCCTTCGTTTCTAGGTCATCAGTGAAAGATGAGCAGAGGTAACCTGGGTTCACAGCTCCTCAAAGCCAACTATTTTGAGCTTGTGGTGTGTGGATCTCCAGGGTTTGCGAACAGAGACAGAAGGGAAACAAGCCGTGCAATGTTTCCTGTGGTTGCACAGGAGAGCCTTCCCCCTGGGGGCTGTGCCACCGCTGGAACGTAGTCTGTAAATGTTCATGGGACACAAACCCTGCTCCTAATTGCTGGTGCTGGCACTGTCACAGAGCTGGGGAGGAGACCTGAGTATGAGCGATCAGATGAGGAGCAAGCAAACTGTGATCTCAGAGGTGGGCTCACCACAAGGAGCATAGCAGGACCTAGAAAGACGGTTGTCCTTGAGACAGTGCAGCATCCTCCAGGAAAGTAAATGAGGTTGAATACTGAAAGGGATGGTAGTGCTCCAAGATGCTGCTGCTGCTGGGAAAATAAAAAAAAAAAAAAAGGATTTGGGCCCTTGCTGACTTCCCCTGCTGCCCCCCAACTGCTTTATCGCCCAAGACTGAGATGAAACAACCGGACGTCCACAGGAATCCTTTGCTCTCCAAAGTGGCCACCTGCCAGTTTGTAAGGCTGCCCCGAATTGCATGGCTGGCTTTCAAGTCATGCCCTTTTTGGAGGAATGATGCTCCCAGATGGGAAGCCCCAGAGCTTTTAACTGCGCATCTGAAGTTTGCAAGCTCAGCCATGAAGTTGTGGACACACAAAATTAGAGGCCAGTATCAAACATCTGGGTCTCATATCTCTGTTTACCACAGACCCATTTAGAACAACGTTCATGGCAATTTAAGTCATTTGGCATCCTCAGTTACAGCAAAAGATGCTTTCCTGCAGAAGAAGGTGTCTTTGTTTTGGAGTACTAGCATAGTGTGCATCCCACGTCTAGCTCAGTCTTCACTTCTTTTGGCTGCAAGGAGACATCAAAAAAAGCAAGCTCTGTTGATTTCCGCATTGTGTGAAAGTATTTTCCCATCGTTCTCGGTTGAAAACCATGATTTAATTAACATTTTTATATGTTTATTATTTAAGAAAGCATGTGCTGCCTTTGGGTTTTTTGTTTTTGTTTGGGGTTTTTTTTTCGGTTTTACCCAATTTGTGTTTGTTATGAAATGGTTGAGTCATATTCCATGGTATAGCCACAAAAAGGGGGAGAACAGTGTGAGGGATGAGCAGAGAGCACCAGGAGGGAGAAGAAGAGGGGAGGCCTTCAGTCCTTCGATTTACCACCCCACACCTCGGCTCCGTCAGTCGCCCTTCCCTGTTTCCTTGGGTACAGGCTGCTGGCCACCAGCCGTCGTGAAGCGGCAAGGGCCTCCTTGTGGTCAGTGCTGCTGGCTTTGAAACTGCAGCAGTTTGGTTCTTTTTCCATAGGACCAACCTGTCCCAGCGTGCTTGATCTGGGGGTGTTAAGTGCTCTCTGAAAACCTGATGTGACTCTCAGCCCCACTAAGCTCCTGAAACTGCCAGGAAGTCCTCTGCTCCCCGGCACATCCACCTCTTTGGTAGCAGGTCTCTTGCCAAGTGCGAAGGTGTGTTTGTCTGAGACACATTCTGCCCAAGTCCCACTCGCACCCCAGCAGGATCCCAGTGCTGGAGCTGGCAGAGGCAGCTCCCAGCCTTGTTCTTTACCATGTGTGATCGCAAGTGGCTGCTGAGGTGAGAGTCCCCTTTGGGATGGCCAGAGGACCCGGAGTGGGTCAGGAACCACTGGGCAGCAAAGGAGCTGGAGGTCACAAGCAGTTTGGGTGTCTTCTGCAACCCCCAAATGGTTGTTGAGCAGAAAAGCCTTTCAGTAAAGGTCTGTTAGATCTGTCGCTTGGGTTGAGCTGAGCATCCACGACCTGTGGAGCAGATCCCTCCATCACACACAGACAAGCCCTCTCTCCCAGCCCAGAAATTTCCCCTTATCCTTATTATTTGGATGTAGAATCTGTCAGGAATAGGTGCCAGCTGTACCTACAGGCAGTCTCAAATCTTGGACCCATGGACTTCGTCCTTTGAGCTTGCCCACACAGGGAGTGATTCAGAAGAGACATTATCTGCAGTATCTGTTCCCAAGCAGTGCTTTGTGTGTGGGCGCTGATGCGATTAGAGCATCCGCACACAGAAAAATTTCAGGGATAGCTGTTGTACTTTAAATCACGCTCTCTGGTAGTCTGTGCTAGCTCTCAAGCGTAAACGAGACCTGCAGTTCCCAGTGTTCACGCCGAAGATGCAAGCTGTGCATGCATATGAGCTTTCTTGCTCTGGTTGTGATCTGAAAGCGTTGGTTTAAGCAGTGCTGCTGGGGGTTGAGGGCTCTTACGTTGCTGTTTCCTAAACTGCGTAAAGGAACTTTTGGGACATACTTGCTTTCAGAGGGAGGCCACCCTAACCAGTAAGGGAAATCAAAGCTCATGATGAAGATGCGCTTGTGCCTAGTGTGTCAGATAGTGAGGACCTCAGCAGAGGAGTGGTGCAGAGGCCTCACTGCTGTGCGCGGGGGGGTTATATGGGTTTGCAAGCTGCAAGGGAAACTGCCAGCGTGGTCTCTTAACAGTTCCCAGGGTGCTTCCACCTACAGCAAAAGCCTGCAAAAAAAAAAGCCTCCTCATCCACTGCTGTTGGATGAAACGAGGTGTTACCAGAGGCTGTTTGTTGCTTGGCAGCAGAAAAGGATCTCAGGATCTTGGGAAATCTGTCCTAGCTTCTCATTCTCTTCTGGCATGGCTTGAGGTGATGCTGACGGTCTGGAAAATGCTGTTCAGGTTCCTAACTTGGTTCTCTTGGAGACCATCTGGTCAGTAAGAGCAGATAAGCAATTTGTGCCAGTGTCCAGCCAAAGAGGCACAGAACGGGGCATTGACTCTGGATAGTGAGTGAAGTCTTCAGAGGAGAGGCTGAGGGTGAGAACCGGTGCCACCAAGGGCCCGCTTTAACGTCCAACGCTTCCCTGCAGGCTTTCACCCAAGGACGACGGTGGCTGTAGGGAGCAACCCTCTGTTTGTGTGCGTCGCTGCGGTACAATATTCCCAGGGACTGGCTTTGCTGCGTTGTGGCCTTGCTTAAAAAAGAAAAAAAAGGCAAAGCCATTTTTGATCCAAGCCCTTGAAGCACACGCTTAACCTCACACCAGCGCCGGAGGGTCCCTCGCGCCAGCGCTGAGGCTTCACTCATCGCGCGAGTAAACATGTGCTATAGGGCTCTGAAAACAGATTAAAAAAAAAAAAAAAAAAAGTATTCTGCCCTGAAGGGGAAGGATAAACATTGCTGAGATGTTATCGTTTGTGGGCCGGAGCTCTGGGTGCCGTACACGGCCGCAACCGCAAGAGCCTCTTCCACGGCGCGGGAGAGCGCCAGGGCTTTGGGAGCCGTGCGCTCGGAGCAGCTGGAGCGTACAGCGGATTTGTTTAGCGTCCCCCGCGCTCATCGATGTAAACAGAGCCCCGTCCTCCGGGGAGGGGGGTCCGGCGGTGGGGGCGGGCTGCCGGCGCTAAACCCGGAGACGCCGGCTCCGGGGGGGGTGCGGACGGCCCTCGAAGCCCCCTCGCTCGGGGACGCCGGCGGGGGAGAGCCGCTCGCCGGGGCGCCCACCTCGGTGGCCTCCGGGCGCGCGGCTCCGGGGGGCAAGACGGCGATAGAGAGCCCCCCCTCCCCGCGGCCCCTCCGCCGGGCCAGGATCCGGTGGCGAGGGGCTCCCGCGGCGCCCCAGCAAGCCCCCGACCTCCTCCTGGGGTTTCTCCTTCCAGGTACCCTCCAAAAGCTGCGCCTGCGGCGCCTCTCCGTCTCCTCCGGGAGAAGCCGTAGAAAGCGGGGAAAGGTCTGTAATCATAAAAAATAGTAGCTGCTGGAAGCCGGGCTCGCGCGGCTTTTGCAGAGGGGCCGGCAGCTCCGGGCGTTGCTCGGCCTCTCCGCGTCTCTCTCCCTAGGTCTAAAGATAGCAGTGTCTGCAGCTGAGCTCGTGAATCAGTAGTAAAAAATGTGGGTCACCTCCTGTGTGAAGAAATGAACGTTCGGAGACTCATATGCTCCTGACCTCATTTTGCTGCGTATGAATCAGGCCTTTGGTCGGACGGACCCCACAGCTGCTCCTGCTACGGCAGCTTTGCGCGCCGTCACCGAGCCGCACATCAGGGCTTCGTTAAAGGCTCTTTGGGGCCGGTTTTGTGAGCTGCAGCAAAAGGGCGTTAATTGGACGCGGGCGCAGGCGCGGCTTTTCTTCCCGGAAAGCGGCAAAAACGGGTGCTGTCAACTATCGGCGACCGGGGCGGAGGCGCCCGGCGGCGAGCACGTGCGCGGGGAGGCAGAAGCGCCTTCGCCCGCGGCCCCGGCGGCGCCTGCAGCCCGGGCAGGCGCCCAGGCCAGGCTGCAGGGACACACACGCACCGGGCTGCACGGACATGCACGCACCGGGCTGCACGGACGCACATGCACCGGGCTGCAGGGACGCACACGCACCGGGCTGCAGGGACACACACGCACCGGGCTGCACGGATATAAATGCACCGGGTTGCAGGGACGCACACGCACCGGGCTGCAGGGACATACACGCACCGGGCTGCACGGACGCACACACACCGGGCTGCACGGATATAAATGCACCGGGCTGCACGGACGCACACGCACCGGGCTGCAGGGACATACACGCACCGGGCTGCACGGACGCACACACACCGGGCTGCACGGATATAAATGCACCGGGTTGCAGGGACGCACACGCACCGGGCTGCAGGGACGCACACGCACCGGGCTGCAGGGACACACACGCGCCGGGCTGCACGGACGCACACGCACCGGGCTGCACGGATATAAATGCACCGGGTTGCAGGGACGCACACGCACCGGGCTGCACGGACACACATGCACCGGGCTGCAGGGACGCACACGCACCGGGCTGCAGGGACACACACGCACCGGGCTACAGGGACACAAACACACCAGGCTGCATGGACACACATGCACCGGGCTGCGCGGACGCACACGCACCGGGCTGCACGGATATAAATGCACCGGGCTGCAGGGACGCACACGCACCGGGCTGCACGGACGCACACGCACCGGGCTGCAGGGACGCACACGCACCGGGCTACAGGGACACAAACACACCAGGCTGCACGGACACACATGCACCGGGCTGCGCGGACGCACACGCACCGGGCTGCACGGATGCAAATGCACTGGGCTGCATGGACGCACACGCACCGGGCTGCACGGACACACACGCACCGGGTCCATATTTCTTTTTTCTTTTTTTTTTTTTTCTAATCCTACTGTTGCAAAATCTACTCCTGTTTTCTTGTTAAAGTAAAACCTGACATGGACTCCCAAACAGCTAGAAACTGTATGGAGAAGGCACCGGGGTGGCCTCCAGGAGACCCGAGTTCAGCTCCCGCCTCTGTCACAGGCTCCGTGTGTGCTGTCGGCAGAGCTGCTTAATTTTGCCGTGCCTCGATTTCCCCCGTTGCACCAGGAGTTACGTGACTCCTCCTGCCTGCGCGCCAGCGGGTCGGCTCGGCTGCGGAAGCTCGTGGGTGCTCTCGCGGGGGGCACCGCGCCGAGGAGAGGGCGAGGGAAGGCGGTGGCGCTCGGCAGCGGGGCGCTGGAGAGTGCCGCGGTGCGGCGGGCGAGCCGGGGCCCCCCGGGAACCACTTAGCTCTCCCTCTCTGAGCTGTCTTTAAGTAGAAGCGCTGCGGCCGTGCAGGGGGCGAGCTCATCCCAGAAGGTGGAAGGGCGCTTTCCTCCTTGCATCCGCCTGCGCTAAGAGGTCCGGCGCGGCAGAGGAACGTTTTGCCCTCGTTAAGCAGATAAAATTGGAACGTATTCAGAGTATACATTGCAGCCGTTAGCTGCAAACCTCAATAGCAGATATTGCTTTTGGACGGCGGCTGAGTCTGGTGCACGCGGCGGCTGGCGGTTCTGCTCCCGTTCATCTTTTGCTACCCCACAGGGCTTCGCGTTTCAAAGCCCGGGAGTCAGGAAATAGTTAAGTGCTACAGTATTTTGATTAGCAGAGCCTTAAAGTCAGTAAAAGACAGTCAGAGGGAACTATCAGGAGCATGCTAATGAAGTGAAGTCATCAGCAGACACCAGAGAAGTATTCATGCCTGCTCCGCGCCGCCGTAGGGTGCTGCTGGGTTCGAATGCCATGTGTGCAGGTGGACTTTGCTGCTTGCAGACCTGGGCTCGGCTGCCGGGCACCGGGCGCGCGTGTCGCTTTGGATATTGCACTCCTTCGCTGTGATTTTTTTTTTTTTTTTGGTCTTGCTAATGATATTTCCAGCTCTGAGGGAGCTGCCGGAAGACTGGAGATAGCGTGGAGAGCGGGACTGCAAAGCCAGCGAGGGGCAGCTTCCGACTCCGCGCGGGAAAGGTGAGGGAATTCTCTCGGAAAATCCCTTTGCTTTGCGCGTGTCGCAGGCGGCTGGACTGTGCAAACGCCGGCGGCGGGGGGGGGGGGGACGAGGGGGCCGTTCGCGGCGCTGCGGGGCCGGCGGCGGTCGGAGCCGGCGGCGCCGCGCGCTCGCTCTGCCTCCGCGGCCCGCGCGCCGCCGGCAGCTCCGGGCTGCGGCGCCGCCGGCGCCCGCCGCGTGCAGGTGGGAGAGCCGGGGCGGAAAAGCCGGGGCTGCGCTCGGAGAACGCCGGATAAAGGAAATTTCCCGGACCGAAGCACCGTCGGTTGTTGCAGGGATCTCCGGTCGTCCTTGGAAAATATGCGGACAATTTAAGCAGCATTAAAAATAGTTGCGCTCCTCTCTGGGGGCTTTGCAAAGAAGCTGTGTCGAGCTCGCGCCCTCCTCTTCCTAACGCGTGCGCGGCTCCCCGGGGCAGGTCCTGCCTCTTTTGGGAAAACGGCTTTCTTGGAATAATTTCGGAACTCGGGACCCAGCGGCGTTGTAGTTGAACAGTTGCCTGCAGGCTGGATCCGGTAAGCCCTGCTCAGAGGAGCGCACGCGGGAGCCGACGACTCGACAGCGCGGTTCGATTTAGAGAGCGCCGCAGCGTGAAAACCCGCGTTCCTGTTTGCCGGGAGCGAAAGAAGAACGCGCAGACGAGGTTTTGTCCCTAAGCAGATTAACCCACGCGGGCGACGGTCGCGGGGACGACGCCGGCGGCGCGGATGCGCCGGGAGCGCAGCCCCCGTCCCGCTCGGCCGCCGCGGCGGGCTCGGCGCACGGGCGGGCTCGCAGCCCGGCGGTGCACCCGGCGGCGCAGCCCGCGCGGCGGCACGCGCTTGCTCGCTGCCCCAAGCGCTCGGCGTGCCGTCGCTCGGTAAACCCGCGCCGCTGGCTTTTGGCCAGGCTGCCTCGCTCCCAGCCGCGGCGAGAGCGGTGCTTTACCTCGAGGGCGCCGGCCCTTCCAGCGGGTTGTCAGCGTGGCTCTTGCTGCCCTGAGCCGCGCGACGGAAAAGCTGATTGCCGCCTGCCAATTCCTCTTTTTTTTCCCTGTAAGCGAACAGGCCGGTTTTTCGTTCGCAGGATCCCTGGGCTCGCGCTCCGTGTCCGGATTCGCGTCCAGGCGCGGGCTGCCAAACGCTCCGTGCCGTCGGCCTCTCCGCTGCCGCTCGCCGCGGGAGACGAGCGCGTGCTTTCTGGAGCTGGAACGCACCTCGTCCCACCGAGGACTTGCTTTCTATTAGCCTTCCAAGCGGCGCTGCGGCTCGCGTTGCGCCCTCCCGGGCCGCTCGCGTCCAGCGCGCGCGTGCCAGCAGCCGCTTCCAGGGTTGCCCTCTTCGCTGCGGCTTCATCGCAGCGCGATACCCGGTGACCTGGTGGTCTTCGAGCAGGAGCTGACCACAGATCCCTTAAACACCCTCGAATCAGCCTCCGTCTGCTTTGGCTCCGCATCCCTGGAAGAGAAAGGTGTAAAAGGGCCAGTGTCCCACCACTAAGCAACAGTTACCAACAACCTTAAGCAAATAAAATATGTGAGATTATGAAAACAGGGGAACTGTAGCTGCTTCCCAGCATCTCGGCCGTGTGAGTCAGGAGTGCGTGGCTGCTGCCGCCTGCTCGGTCTCAGATGACAGCATCCACACATCAAGTCGGCTGGCCCGTGGGGATTAGACATCCCCGAATATTTATGGCGGTTTCAAAACAGCCTGTATTTCTCTGGCTGCTCAATAACACGAACGAGAAGCGGGGCTTTACGTGTTCTTGTTCTTCAGGCTTTTAAAAGAGAAAAAGAGAAAAAAAGCTTCCTTAGGGGTCATTGCAACTGCAGCGTGCTATTTCTATTTGCGTTTTTGACTGCATCTGTCACCCAAATCCAGTTCGTGTCGTCTTATTGCAGAGCAGGTCGTCGAATCCTGACCACGCGCCAGCTAGGAGCGAAGGAAACGCAGCGGAGGCAGCGGCAGCAGGGCGTGCGCTAGCCCCGCGGCGTTCGTGCGCGCTGAAGCTCAAGCTCCGAGCAGCGCGGGGAGTATCGCGGGCGGAGGGTGGGAACCGTCGGCAGCTTCCCCTCCGGAGGCGGCGGGTGCGCGCTCCCGGGGAGCCGTCTGCGCAAGCGGGGAGGGACTCGGCCTCGGCGGGGCGCCTCTGCTGCCGGATCACGGGAATGCCCGTTCCTGCCTTGCGCTGGTTGCCTGACGTTGGCTTTCTGCAGGCAGGAGGGATGAGGCCGGGTTGGCGGCGCTTCCGAACGGGCAGAGCCGCGTGCCGTCGGCTGGGCTCGGCGACGGCGCCCGCGCGCGCGAAGCGGGGACCCGGCGCCGTCGGGATGGGCTCTGCGCCCGCTTTGCCTTTATCCGAGGAAAAGGGCACGTTTCGGGGTGAGGCTCGAGGCGTTCTCGTCGTCCCGTAGGCCGTGCCCCGGCCCCCTCGGCATTTTGGCAACGCTGGTGCCTGCAGGGAGCTGAGGAGGGGATGCAGGGCTGGCGGCGGGGGCTGCGGCGAGGGTTGCTGGCTCTCGGCTGAGCTCTGCGGCGGTTTGGCTGTGCCCCTGGGCGAGTCGCGACAGCGCTGCAGGGTGCCAGGCCGGGTGGGTTGACCAGCCTCGTGCGGGTCGGTCAGCAGCACACGGAGATCCCTGCCAGAACGGCACTATGGCCAGGCAGCCTGTCGGGGAAGGGTAGTCCCTCGGGAGAGAGGGATGCACCCACTCTTCCCAGAGTCCAAACTCGCCTTACCCTGGGAATTGCTTTCTTAATGTGCAAATTAGCATCAGTGCAGCACAAACATCGTGCTTCGTCTTCCCGGTCCTTGCGGTGCCTGTGGGTTCCCCCTCGCGTTTCCCAGCCCGCTCGCTACAGCCACAGCCGCCCCCCGGGACCTGCTGAGGCTTCCCCGAAACCTCGGCTCGGTCTCCGCCGCCGTGCGCTCGCCTTGTCCTGCGCGGCCGACGCTTGCCAAGAGGATGGAGCTCCCGTCCCGATGCGGCCTGGAGCCCCCGCTCGCCTCCTTCTCCATCGCCGGCGCTTAGGGCATCGCCGGGCAGTCTCTTTGGGTCTCGAGAGGACTTGACGCCCGAACAGCTTCGCAGAGCGGGCTCTGGGCAGAGCCAGCAGCCTGGGAGAGCGAGCTGCTCCGCAGAGAGAGGCCGGACCCGGACTATCTAATGAGAGTCCACGCTTGTGCTGGAGATGCTCTTTGGTGGCTTGGCTGGAGTCTGGTTTCCAGAGCGGCTGAGCATCCCCTTCAGCCCCTGCGGTGCCGGGCGAGCTGTGAAGCTGCGATTTCCCGCAGGGACCGCGCGGGGACGAGACCTGTTTGCAGACCCTGCTTGCCGCTCCCCGTCGCACGGCCGCGGCGGGCTTGGCTCTTCGCTGGAGTTCGTGGCGGGATTTCTGCCGTTCCTCCTCTTTCCCGTTCCTCCTCCATGCCGGGAAGCGGCGGTGCAGGAGCTTTGCTTAAGCGGTGGCATCGCTCGCTGGGAACTCGGCAGCGCTCTGCGACTCGCGCGGCCCCGGCGAGCGTCTGCGAACGCAGCCCGGCCGCGGGCGGCCCCGGGGCCATGGGCAGGGCAAGACTTGGAGCGGTTCTCCGAGAGCTGCCGGCCTCCTTTCCTTCCGGAGGACGAAGAGCGTTAGCGACGGGCCTGTGAGCCGGGGACGACTCACCTTCCCAAAAGGAAAAGACAAAAATATGCTTGCAAACGGCACAACTTTTATCCCTTGACTCGGATTGAAAGGGAATAAAACGAGAAGCTTTCGACTTGCGTTTTTTTTTTTTTAATTGAAGAGGAGAAGAAAGCAGGGTCCGTTGCTGAACCCCGGTCGCTGCCTTTGGAACGGTCTCCGTCGGGGCGCGCGGGCCGGGGGGGTTGAGCGCGCGTTTCGGACAGCAGCCCGGATTTTGGGGCTGGGAGCTCCAGTCCCGGAGTACAACATCGCCACCTGTTTGCCGTACGCGAACGTACAGCGGGATAAATCCCAGCAGGAGGGATTCCGGCGGGGAGAGCCCCCGTGGGCCGGCTCCCCGGGGAGGGGGCCCTGCGGCCGGGCACCCGGCGAGACGAGGCGGGCGCCGAGGGACGGAGGTGCGGGAGCGGGGCGCTCCCCTGCGCCGGGGCTGCTCGGCATTCGGACAAGACTCCTCTTGCTTTCCCCAGAGAAGAACCCCTTTGCGAGCTTCCTCTTTCCAAAATACTCCTGTGCTTCCCGAGGCAGGAGCTGGCTGGGCCAGCAGGTGTATTTAGCCGAGGTGCGCTCACTGCACGCTGCGCGGGATTGCAGGCGGTCTGCTGTGAAACGCGGGGCCTGTCTCCAAAACCAGGCGCTTCTGCTTCTTCCAAAAATCAAGGGTGGGAAGTCTCCGCTCAGGGAAGGTGCCTTAGGAAAGGCCAGGCTATTTAATGCCCCTGCAAAGCGTGAAGGGTGTTCAAATACTCCATCAAGAAGTCCCTGCGCTTCCCCCACTTCCGTGGATACCGTGTGCACAGGTTAAGTGTTGACTTCTGTTTGAAAGCGGCCTTCTAGGAAACGATGGGCAAGGCTGAATTTTGCACGTTTCAGGGAACGTTTCAGTTCTGCAGCTGGACGTGGGCACGCAGCGGGAGGACGCCGGGCTGTAGCTTGCAAGAGGGAGGTGTGTGCACACGCTCACGCACGCCTGTGCCCGCGCACAAGTGTTTTCTCTTTCGGAAAGCGCTAATGGGAACAAGCCAACATAGATTGTTCCATTAATGTGGATTTATAGCACAAATCTGCTACTGTTTTGTCAAGACAAACAGGAATAAGTGGGCTTTTAGTGCTGGGAAAGCTGGCCCCGGGGCTGTGTGCTGTTTACTAGGAAAGGGCAGCTGCTCCGAAGGGGCTGCGGGGGAGCAGGAGGGAATAAACGGGAAAAGATGGAGACGAGAAGAGCCGGGATTTGGTGAAGGCAGAAATGGGATCAGTGCTCCGACCCGTGCGTCGCGCGCCGGGACGGCGCAGGTCAGGAGGCAGGCGGGCTGGAGCTGGGGCGCCCCGCGGGAGATGTGCAGAGGGGCGTCCGGCGGGACGCGGGGGCACGCGGCTCCCGCCTTGGCTTCCCGGCGGGTTTGGGGTGGCCGAAGCAGCCCCGTCTGCCTCCCTCCGACGGGACTTCGACTTGTTCGCCTTGGGTTTAAGACCCATCTGGAGTGTTGGCCAAAGCGACGCTCGGGACGTCTCCTGCTACGCTTGTGCTCGGCTCGGGGTCTTCGTGCCCGCAGAAATCTGGCAGCCCCGCTGAAAGGCGCCAGGACCTGCTCGCCGCCCAGTCTCACCCCAGGAGGATGAGAGGTCTCGTCTCTTCTCTGAGGACCTCTTCTCCCTTTCCCCCACCCTTGTGCTGCATCTAAAAAAAAAAGAAAAAAAAACCTCTCTGCACCCTGCATCCCGGAGCCGGGTGCAGCATCCCGGGCTGCATCTGCTGCTGCTCGGCGCTGCAGCGCGTGTGCACGCTCCCGCCCGCCGGGGAGAGCGCGGGGCGCCGGGAAGCACCGTCGGAGCCCGCGGGCGCCCGCCCGGGCGCGGGCCGGTGCCGGGTCCGGCGCTGGGCTCACGGCGGAGGTGTGAGATTACCGGATTGCGCTTGTTTGTGTTGAATATGAATACAGGATTGTTCTCCTTGTGCTATTAGTTACTATGCAAAGGCAAGTCCTAAAAAAATATTGAATTTCCTCTCTCATAATTTTGAGGAAAAACACTTATCCGGCATTAAGCAGCGATTGTGAGGTATCCTTTCATCTCGGCGCGCAGGGGAGCTGCCGCCGTGCCTCTGAGCGCGCCGGGCAAGAATGTAGCCCCCTGTGCCGAGCGGAGCCGGCCTCGGCACTGGCCCAGCCTCGGGAGCCCACCAGCGCCGGGCACGGCCCGCCAGCCCAGCGAGCAGCTTCTTCCACCTCCTTCCTTTCCTTTTCCTTTTCCTTTTCCTTTTCCTTTTCCTTTTCCTTTTCCTTTTCCTTTTCCTTTTCCTTTTCCTTTTCCTTTTCCCTTTCCCTTTCCCTTTCGCTTTTCCTTTTCGCTTTCTCTTTCCCTTTCCCTCTCCTCTTAAATGCACGTACTGTTCGATACTCTTTGAAAAGCTTCTTTTTATTTGCACGTTTGAGCAAAATTCAGGCCGAGCTGCTGCATCTACAATAACTTTTTTAAGAGGCTCCGTTGGCCGCTTGCTTTGCAAGGGAGCTGCGATGGAAAGGGGCCCGGGGCGGACGGTGCAGCTGCAAAGTCCATGCGGGTGATGGCATCGCATGGTGGAGCAGGGCTAGCCTCGGTGCCCTGGTGCCGCTGCGGGTCCTGCGTGCCCGGGTCTCTGCAGCAGAGCCCGCGGCGGGCAGCACGGCAGAAACCTTGGGGTGACGCGTGCGCAGTCGGGGCCTGCCTGCCGGGGTCAAAACTAGGTGGAAGAAGACAACGTTGTTTCACCTTCCTTATTTTTGTTGCATTCAAAATGTAAAGAAAACAGGATTAAGCTCCAGCTGGGCTCAGCGATTCTCCTCTCCTGTGTGACATCCGAAAGTTTCTTTCCAAAACTACGAAACTGGAAAACACGACGCTAGGCCTGCTGATCGCGAATGGAAGGTGAAAACTGCTCTGTCCTCTCTGACTGTGGAGGACAGCCCGTGCCCGCGCCGCAGGACCCGGGAGAGGCAAACGTGCGGGCGTCCTGCCCGGCAGGCGACGCGTGGAGGTGGCGGGGGCGCGGGGGGCGCGGGGGGTGCAGGGAGCGTGGGGTCCGGTGGCCCCCACGCCAGTGCCCGACTGAAGATGCCGTTTGCATCATTCCCAGTTTCCGATTTCCAGAGAACTCCCCCAAAAGGAAGGTCCCGGTGAGGAACGCCGTCGTACGGACACGGGAGCTGCCGAGATTGTCCCCCGCCAGCGGGGACGGACCCGCTCGGCAGCACTAAACGCTGCCTCTGCACTGGCCCCTGGGGCTCTTCCTCCCGGCCTCCTCCTCCCCTCTGCTTCCCCCAGGTGGGATACGCACCTGTGGGAATCCTCCTCCTCCCGGGGGTTTAGCAACACGCGGCTGCCTTGGCGCAAAGAGGGGAGATGCCTAATTTGGTAAAATTGCAATCATTCTGCCTCTAAATATCCAGAAAATTCAGCCCTGGAGTTTCACATCTGCAAGGTCAAGACAGCACAGAGCCCTGGATAAACTGCGTGTTTACACAGGGACGGGAAGGGAGGGGGGCCGGTGCCCGCGAGCCGGAGCCGGTGGCTCGGGGTCTGCGAGCCCGCCGGCCGCGCCGGCCGCTTCTGCCCTGCTGCTGCCGCCGCCGCTCCCCAGGCGCCGTCCTGGCAGCTGCCTCCCAGATTTGTTAGCCAGGGAACATCGTGCTTCTAGCAGGCATCGCACGTATCTGCAAACCAAATAAAAGCCGCGCCGCGGCTCGGCGCGGAGGGGAAGGCGCGGGGCGGCCGGCGGCGAAGCTCCCCTCCCCTCCCCTCTGCTGCCGGCGCTCGCTCCGCGCCTCCCGCCTGGGCACGGCGGTGCGGTGTTTTGGCAGATGGAAGGGGGCAAGGCTGGCGGCCGTTGTTTATACTGGAGTTAAAAAGCGAGCTTGAAAGCGGCCGGCGCTGCAAGCAACGTGACGGCACGGCGAAGCGGCAGAGCTGGCGCGGCTGCGGCAGCGCCCGGGGCCGGCGCTGCCGCGGAGGCGCAGCAGGAGCAGAGCGTTTGCTCCCGGTGCAACGCTCGGCCCGGCCCGGCCCAGCAGGCTGGCGTGCTGCGGGTAGCAGAAGGAGCCCGACTCCGAGCTCGGTCGTGCCGGTGCCGGGTCGGTGCCGCCGGCCGTGCTGGCTGCCCGGCAGGCGCTGCGGCTCTCCTCGCCGTGAGCCGTTTACCTGCCACGGAGCTTGCTGCTCCGCGGAGCTGACCCGGCACCTTTCTGTTCGCTTAACGCGGGCCAGCCAGACAGACGGCCGGCCGGACAGATGGCCGGACGGCCGCTCCGTGCAGCCCCGGCTCGGCAGCTCCGTGCAGCCCGGGCTCCTGCGCCGCTTTTGCGAGGTTCGCCCGAGGGCGGCCGCGTCCTTTCCGCCGGCCGCGCTCGCCGCCGGGCCGCGCGGGGAGCAGAAAGCTGACATTGTGCTGCCCTGCAGCGTCGCCGCTCGCCGCCCCGGGAGCTGCCTCCGTCACGCGTGTTTGCATATGTTAAAAATATTTAGTCCGCTGCTAAAAAAAATATTATGCCCGAGAGCTGGGGCCAGCTAAACATAATGCCCCTATGTGTCGGCGGCGCTGCCGGCCGGAGGCACAGAGGGCTTCTATCCGCCCCGGAGCTCGGCCGCGCTCGGGAAGGGGGCGGCGGGGAGAGGCGGCGCGGGCGCCGGCCGGGCAAGCCGCGGGCCCGCGGGCGCCGGCCCCGGCGGGGAGCGCCGAGGCTCGCGGCCGCCCCGGCCGGGCTCCGCTCCGGACGAGCGCCGCGCCGGCCGCCTCCGCGCTTTTCGTTTATTGCCTTATTCTGGCAGCGAAAAACCAGAATTGGAGGAGAGGGCTGAAAAAATCCCGGGCAGGCGCCTCCCCCCGCACCGTGCGTTTTCTTCTTTTTGCTTTTTCTCCTTTTCCCCCTTTTCTGCCCGCTCGCTCTCCGCCCTCGGGCCGTGCCCCCCGCGCGGGCGGCGGCGGGCGCGCTGGGGCACACTGCCGCGTTCATGGCCCGGCCGGCGGCGGCGGCGCGTGCCGGGCGCGTGCCGGGGGGGCGGGGGGGAGGCCGGCACCGCACCGCGCCGCCGCCGCTGCCAACGATTTGCTCGCAATACGGAGCAGCGTAAAAGGGGCCGGTTGTCTGCGTGCGGGGCTCAGCGCGGCGCAGCGGAGCGCCGGTGTCAATACGTCCATTTAGTAGCAGAGCCCCCGTCGCTGACCGGGCCGGCGAGCAAAGCGGCGAGCGCCTGCGGAAACGCGAACGCTCGCGATCCCCGGGAGACGCGATTGCAGGAAAAAATAAGGACGGCTTTGCCGCGGTCGGGCCGCGGGGCCGGTCGCTTCCCCTTCCTCGCCGGCCGCGGCCCCGCGCCGCCCCGCGCCGCCCGCGCTCGCTCTGGAGCCCGCTGAAAGGTTTCATTCATGGCGCTGCGCGGCCGTCTAGAGTTACGGCGCGCGGCCCCCGCGGCCCGGCCCCGCGCTGTTTGCCTCCCGTCGGCACGAGTCCCAGGCTGCGGGTGTGCGGAGGGCTGCGGGCCGGGGGCTCGCCTCTCTTCCCCCCCCCCTCCTTATTTTTTTTCACTTCCTCCCCCTTTCCTGCCCCCAGCCGCCTCCCGAGCCCGAGCCTGCCCCGTCCCTCGGCTGGAGCCGCCCGTTTCGTGCCGGGGCTGCTGGAGCAGGTTGACGTTTTACAAACTTTGCAGCCAAAAGGAGAGGAGTTTCCGGTCGGCAGCGCGGGGCGAAGCGCCGCCCTTGCGCGCGCGGCGCCCGCTTCTCGAACGGCCGCAGCGTTCCTGCTGCTCTGCTGCGCGGCGGCTGCGCGTTTCCTGACCGCTCGTTAGTTGCCGCCGTTGGAGGCCTCGCGAGCCGCCCGGAGACCTCCGGGGACCTTTGGAGCAGCTCGGGAGGTGCTCAGAGAAGAGCTTCCGATGCAGCCGCTCCCGGTCCCGGTCCCGCTCCCGCTCCCGGCGGGGCTGCCGCGCTCTCGGCTCCTCGTCCCACCGAGACGCCGTTAACGGCGACGGCAGTCCCCGTTGCCGACGGTTTGAACCGTCCCTGCAGACCCTTTTGCACTTGCAATAAATGGTTTTCCGTAGCCCGAGCTCCGACTTTCAGCCTGCGGCCGCTCGGATTGCGGTTTCGACGAACCTGGAGTGAAGAGCACCCGGACGCCGAGGACCGGCACCGCCGGCTGCCGAGCTGGCGGCGCCCAGTCCCCGCTCCGGATCCGGGGCCGCCCCACGCTCCCGCCGCGGCGGAGCCGAGCTGTGACGAGCCGGGGGCCTCGGAGCGGGGCCGGACCCTGCCGGCGGGCGGCCCGGGCGGCACAGGGTCGGCTCGCGCGGGAAGAGCGATTCCACTTGCCTGGTGCCAAAACCCCTCCGCCAAGCAGGGAAAAACTCCTGTGCGTGGGCTCACGGAGCAAAATGCTGCTATTCTGCAATTAAAATATACTTGCAGCCTCGTATCCCTTAAAATTAAGCATGGGGGTGGCTGTTCTTGGTTGAAAACCTTGTTTTATTGCATGCGAGATTGGGGTGGTTCGGAGCCCACCTGCTGTATGCAGGATATGGACGTGGGTTAGACACGACGGAAGAAATCTGTCGTGAGAAGAAGCAGGGGGCTTTGCTCCAGCGCCTCGAGCCTCTGAGAGCAGGTGGGTCGTCACCCCCGGGGATGGGGGGTTGGTCATGATCTTTGGGTGACTTCAGTGTTCTCCAGATGAGAGGATGGGGTTTACTTTAGTGCACTCTTATATGTATTTTAAGCAACATTTATCAGGGAAGTATTTTCATGCAGTAAGATGCACCTGGGTTTGATTTATGTTACATGCGAAATGTCTTGGCCAAGGCAAAAAAGTGCAGAACTTTTGGGGGATAAAAAGTAAAGAAACGTTTTTCTTTTATTGCATACAATGAGATATTTGTTCTATGACGGTTATATAAATGGTTGCATGTTAGCGGACTCAAAACACATCTAGGAACACAGCAAGTATTTTAATATTCATTGTTTTGGCTGTGAATGCGCCTTAAAAAGTTGCTGAGTCTGAGCCAGAGTCACTTGCTGTTAGAGCAGTTTCAGTCCGTAGTATCTCTTTGGCTTCAGGGAAAATCCTCTGGACTTGCCCTTACTTCATCCTTCCTCCTGGATGTGCCTGTTCCATAGGGAACCGTCATGTTTCCTGGTGGTAACCGCTAAATAGGTGGCAGAGCCGGTGCTTTTCTCGCCAGACACCGGCGGATGTGATGGTGGTGCCGGCGTAGCCGTAACCCGCCACGCCACGGAGCGTAAAGCAAGATGCCCAGGTGTTTCCCCCGAGATGCCGGGTCCGTTGCCCTATGGCAAAGCCTGGCGCTGGTCTCCATCAAAATCCCAGCCGGGGCCGAAGCCGCGCAGGCCTTCGGAGCGCTTCCGCCGGCCGCCGCGGCTCCGTCGGACGTCCGCGGTGCCACCGCGGCGGTGCCGAGCGCGGCCGAAAGCCTCGGCCGCGTTTCGCAGGGCCGGCCAGAAATACCTGTTTGCTTCTGGGGCTGATAAAAAAAATATATTTGTATATATATAGAGAGAAAGCGATGTTAAATATGAGTAAGTCAAAATTGCACGAGGTTTTGTTGCAAGCGATGTCAAGAGCTGCTGGCGAGCCGGTGTCGCGGTCCGCAAAGGCCGGGCCGCCCGCGCGGGACCGGCTGCGCCTGCGCCTGCCGGTGAGCGTGCCCCGGTGCGGGCTGCCCGCGAGGAGCCAGTCCGTGTTGCGTTCCAGGACAAGCTTGGCTTTTCTTTTTCCTCCCCTCTCCTTTCTTTCCCTTTTCTTCCCCCCGCTGCCCGAGGTGCAGATAAATCATGAGAGCCGCCGCTGGGCTTGTCTCCCTCTCCCGTAGCCCGACTTCTGTGCGCTACTGGCTGGTGCAGCGCGGAGGGGGCGTGCGCAGCCGGGCTCCGTGCCTGTGGTCAGTAATGAAGACTTCTCTTTTTATACACAGATTACGGAGGAACGGCACAGGGCTAGACGGCAGCTCTTAGTTTCCCGACTTTTTAATTTTCCACCCTCGCCGAAGGAGCATGCAGCCCTTCCCTCCGGCCGCTTTATAATGAGGTGAGTAAACACCTTTTTGTCATTTAAGGCTCGCTCGCTGATGTAATGTAAATATTATTTTTGTTTGGTCTAAAGACGGGGAGGAAAGAAGAATGTGCTGTTTGCCACATGTCAGCGTTCGGGTTTTAATACCTCGGCTCCCAGCTTCGGCAATTTCCAAGGGTTTGTTTGCTTTAGTAATCTGCCTCGCCGAAGGGTCCTGCGTTTTGCTCTGTAAAGTCCCTTTAACACCAACTTTTCTTCCCCTTCCCCGTCCTGACTCATTCAATGCCTCAAGGAGGTTTGCAGGAGTTAAAACCAACGCTGCTGCACCTGAAAGTATTTCGGCTATTTGTGTCATCCCAGTCCTTGAAGAAGGCAAGGCAAATCAGTGCCATTCCCTTTCCCCCCAGCTAAAAATGCCCCGTGTTGGCGTGCAGCTGGCGCCGCCGGAGCCCTGCCAGGGCTGGCTCCCGCCGCCGCCGGAGCCCCTCGGACGCGCGGCCTCCGCCTTGCCGCTGTCACCGGCCGGGAGAGGCGGCGGAGCAAGCCGCTGCCCCCCGGGACCCTCCTCCGGGGGGGGGGATCGCGACCGCTCCGGGAGCCAAAGGGTTAAGACAGCCCCCTCCCCCCCCCCCGGGTTCATCTGTAAAAAATATGAAGTGGAGATAGAGCTGCTCATCTGCTGAGCAGAGGAGCTGCCTTTGATGTCGGTCCTTCCTTTCCTCCTTCTCCTTGTTTTTCTCCCCCCCCCTCCCCTTAACCCTTCTCCCGGGGTTTGCTGCCTCCCCGGCGTGTTTGCAGCGCCGGAGCCCCCCGGGAGAGCTCCCGGTGCCTTGCCGAGACCCCGCGGCGACGTGCCCGCCCCGGGAGCCACCGGCCGTCGGGAGCGCCGCCCGCGGGCGCCCGGCCCCGCGACGTGCCGAAGGCGGCGGGGGCCCCGGCGGGACGTCGCCCGCGGCGGCCCCCCGGCCGCTGCGCCTCCCCCCCCCACCCCGGCCCCGCCGCTGGCTGCGGTCGGGACGCTTTGGGGGTTTAACCCCTTTTCTTCGACGCCGAAGAAAATCGCTGCTGCCGCTTTAAGGCCCGAGTCCCTTTAAGTGACTTTCCATTTGCTGCTTTGGAGAGCTGAGAATTTGGTTTCCCAGATTTCCTTTGAATCGTGTGCAGTAGTTTGAGAGAGCTGAGAGAGAGAAAAAAAAATGCAACTACTGTACGCTCAGGAAGCCTTCTGCAGCAGCAAGGTACCGGAGAAGGGGAGAAATTAGGAGGTTTAAAAAAGAAAAAAACACCCTGCTAGCGCGTTTCGCTGGCTTTCCAGTTCGGGTACCTTGTCCCCGCGCGGGGAGCCCCGGCCTCCGGGCGAGGCTGGGGGGAAGCAGGCGGCGCGGGCGGCGGGGCCCTCCCCGCGGGAGCCCCCCGAGGCGCCGCAGGGCGGGGGGCGGCCGGGGGGCGCCGCGGGAGGGCAGGACGCTGCGCAGCCCGCGAAGGCTGCGGGCAGCGCGGGGTGCCGGCGGTGCGGGCGGCCGCCGGCTCCACCGCCCGCGCCAGCCGCGGAGCGTCCGGAAGCCCCGCAGGGCCCCCCCTAAATTCATTTGCACTTTCTTTTTTGCCCTGCTTGGGGGGAAGAAGGGGGGAGAAGAAGCCCCCAAATAGATAAGCGGCCCCGGGGGGAGAGGGCCGGCTCTGCGCCCGTGATTTGCGGGCGGATGGTGCTCATGCCGAGTGCCAAGCCCGGTTATACGGGCACTTCGGCGCGCGAGGTGGAGGGACGGGAGCCGCTCGCTGCTGCTTAACCCCGTCGCGGCCGAGCCGCTTTGCAGGACCCCCTGTTACCCCCCACCGCGGCTCGCCCCGCGGGGCAGAGCGGGCCGGCGCCGTTATCCCGGGAGCGGTGCTGGCGGGAGCGCGGGGGCCGGGCGGCAGCGGCCGGGGCGCAGAGCATCGCCAGCGACTGCGGCGGCGGGTGCCTTCACCCATGGGAGAAAAAACCACCCGGGCGCGTAAAACCCAGCAGCCGGTCTGCGCCGTGCGCACAGAGGCGGGCGCGGACCCTCGTCCCTCCTGCCGCCCATCCCCGTGGCGTCGCGGCGAGCGCCGTTGGCACCCGGGAAGCTGCCAGCCGGGCGCGAGCGGGCAGGCACCCGCCAGCGGGGAAACCCGCCTGATTCCTGCTGGCACCGAGGCTGCTTTACCCCTCACTGGGAGTGTGAAGGGGCCTTAAAAAGGAAGTAAAAGTCCCTTAAATTTAATTTACACTCACTTAGAGGCCTCTTTACATGGCTAGAGGAGCATAAAGGGGCCTTAATGCCGCGAGGAATCGGCCCGGAAGGTATCGGCCGCCTGACTGCTGGGCATTCATTTTGCAGAAACTCGCCCCAGGCTGGGATCCAGCTTTCGGGCGCTGAACCCAGATGCGCAGATGTAAGTGGAGTAAGAGCTCAGACCTGCCGGAGTTAGGCCTCATTTACATGCGTGCGAGTGAAATCAGAGTACAGCTTCCAAGGACTGACTTACAGCGAGCCCCTTCTTGGCTTGCCAAGTAATGCGTGATACCTTACCATAAAACTTTTAATAAAAAGGATCAACTGTCGGTGTGTCTGCAGAGTCAGAAAGAAAAGCATCATCTCCTTAAACATTGCTCTCTGCTGGAGCTTGCGGATGGGAGCGGTTGTTGTCACCGCGTTCTCCTGCGCGGTGTGGGCGGACGGCGCCGTGCGCTTGCTGCGGTCGGGGGTCTCGGCGCGCGGCGCTCCGCCGGCTCGCTCGTCCCCGCGCGCCGTGCATGGGCTCCCCCCGTGTTTGCTGCTGGGCTGCTGCCGGCTCGCGTAGGTGAACGTAGAGGCTCCCGCTGGTGGTTTTTAAAACCACCTTTGTGCCAGAGTTGAAAAGCGTTAATGTCTCCTGGGAGATTGCGAGCGGCTGAGCAGGAGGCCGGTGAGATGAGCAGAGGTGAGGCTGCTCCCAGAGCCTCGGCGGGGCTCGGGGCGCCCTGCCTGCTCCGCAGCCCTCCGAAGCGCCCGTGGCTCCCCGAAGCGCCCGCGCCCCCGCGGACGCGTCTGCGAAGGCGACGGGAGCGGGAGAGGCTCAGCCTGGGCACGGCGCGGCGTTCCTGCTTCCCGGAGGGGATGAGTCCCGGAGGGGAGGCCGGCGCGGCCCGCTCCGCGGCGCTCGGCGCCCGCTCGCCTTCGCCCGCCCTCCTGGGAGGTCCGAGGCCGCTCTCGCCCTGGGGCTATCGCGAGCCAAGCGAGGGCGGACGTGCCGCGCAAGGGCAGCTCCTCGGGCTCGGCGCCACGCGGGGATTGAGTCCCAGGGAGAGGCTCTGCCGTGGCTCGGTGCATGCCGGTGCCCCGCGGCGCAGCTGCTTGCTGGGTGCAGCTGCTCGCTCAGGGGGCTGCTCGCTCGGTGTGGATGCTCGCTCGGTGTGGATGCTCGCTGGGTGCAGCTGCTCACTGGGTGCGGCTGCTCACTCGATGCGGCTGCTCGATCGGTGCGGTTGCTCGCTCAGGGGGCTGCTCACTTGGTGCGGCTGCTCGCTCGGTGTGGCTGCTCGCTCGGTGTGGCTGCTCGCTCGACGCGGCTGCTCGCTCGGTGCGGATGCTCGCTCGGTGCGGATGCTCGCTGGGTGCGGATGCTCGCTCGGTGTGGCTGCTTGCTGGATGCGGCTGCTCGCTCGGTGCGGCTGCTCGCTCGGCGCGGCTGCTCGCTCGGTGCAGCCCTCGCAGGAACCGTGGCAGAGGTGGGTCCTGACCCACCACCGTTCGGCCTTGTGCCACACGGTGCACGTCCCAGGGCTCCCTGCACCCGCGCACATGGCTGGCCTCGGTTTTCCGGGGCAAAGCCCCGAGTGCTGCAAGCTCGGGGAGCCTCCCCCTTCGGGGAACATCCCGGACGGAGCATCCCGGCTCGTTCCGCGGCCTTGGGGTTTCCCCTGCGCCCCGCGAGACTTGCCAGCAGCGAGAGCGTGACGCGCCGTCTGGCGTCAGCTGAGGGAGGTGGTGACGGCTCCGGCTACCGAAATAGTCCCGAGCTGCCTCCCACCCCCGGCTCCAGCCCCCCGGAGCAGAAGGGCCCGGTGGGGCAGCGTGCCCAGCCGTTCCCGCGCCCTGGCAGCGCTCGCAGAGCCGCGGGCTCGCCGCGGAGGGGAGCGGGGCGCTGGGGGGCTGCAGCGGGCAAACCCCGACGGGCGGCAGGAGCCGAGCCCACCCGGCCACCCCGGCGCGCAGATCGCGATCTCCTTAGGAAGGCATGTGAAAAATGCCGCCGCGGGCAACCCTCGGGGTCCCTTTAAAAGAAGGAGCCAGCGCTATTTTTGTTTTGGATCTGCTGCTTTTTAATTAAGGATAAGCGCCTGCCTCTGCCCCCGCGGCCGCGTGGGGCTGCCGAGACGGGCGGCGTGGCCGCGCTGGTTTAACGCCCCTTCCTGTCAACCTGTCAGGCGCAATGAGCACCCTCCGGCCCGCGTGGGGTTACAGCCGGGCTGCGGGAACACGGCGGGCACCGCTCCAGGCGCTGGCCCCGGGCTTCCCGGCCAGAAACGCCTCCAAACGCCTCCACGGGAAGGAAGCGCGAGGGGGCCCGCGGGTTTCTCCCAGCTTCGTGCAGCACGGTAATTTTTCTTCTTAGCCAGAACGTGCCGTTGCAACGGGAATTGCCGGGACGAGGGACTGGCTGCCTTTTTGCCCAGCAGCGCAGGAGCGGTTTGTCTGCAGCGCTGTTCGCAGCGGAGCTCGTCCGAGCGCGGTGCCTTTCCCTCCGCGAGCTCGCAGCCGGAGAAACACAGCAGCGCTGCGCGGCGGGAGCGCTGCTCGCCGCGGGGCGTCCCCGGCTGCAAGGCCGCGGCGGCACAACCCGCCGCGGCAGCTCTGCAGCCCCGGCTGGCACAGCTGAAGCGGCGCAGCCAAGAGATGCGAAACGCTCGTATAAACTGCCGCTGCCGGCGCCGCGGCACGCGGGGGGACGCCGACGGGCTCACGTCGCGCCGGCTGGCCGCGCGCCGGCTCGGGTCTCGTCTCGCCATGCAGCTCTGATTTCTCCTCGGATCGAGCATCGTCCGACGGCGGCCAGAAGTTGGCCGTGAGCGTGGGACCGCCGCGGGCGCTGCGTGCTCCGAGGGCGCCCCAAGGCGAGTCTCCCTGGGGACAGGGGAGCCAAGAGCGGGCGCTGCCCTCCGTCCGGTCCCGCCCCGGCCCGCAGCCCCGCGCCGCCCCGGCGTCCCGCCCCGGCGAGCCGCGCTGGGCGGCGGACGGCTGCTCGAGCGGATGGCGTCTCCCTGGAGCGGGATCTCCTTCCCACCCCTCCCGGCTTCGAGGGATGGTTTTCATATGCCCGCGGCGGGCTGCAGAGGATGGGAACGAGCCCTGTGCTCTCCTGGTACTTATCAGTGTCCAGGAAACAAATTTTTCTAATTGACAGACAGCAAAACACAGCGTTTTACAGGGACGAGAGGCGGCCAGCAGTCTATCAAGCGTGCTACGAAACTGGAGCGGGACAACATCCAGACCCCGTTGGTAGAGCGTAGCTGACCTGCCTTGGCCAGCTCAGGCCCAGTAACTCACTCGTGTTTGCATTTAATTGCAAACGTAAAAAGCCCTTTCTTTTCACAACAACAAAGCCTTGAACCACACTTCAAAGTTGCATTTCTGGGACAGTTGCATACCTTTCAAAAATAGCCTTCTGAGCAGTGCCAAGTGCTAAATGGATTGCAGAGGGCAGGTCCCCCACGTGGGGCTTCAAACGGCCCAGCAAGCACGGCGCCGGCGCAGCCGCGCTCTGCGAGCCCGTCCCGGGGGCGGCAGGTTAGACCCTCCCGAGGGGGCCCACGCACTGCAAAACGTTGCAGCTCTGCTCTCCTTCTCCTGGGCTTTTCTTCATGTTTGAGGCCACGGTGAAGCTCTGGTGAAGATGGCAAAGCCACCTACAGCCCATGGCTTGAGGGGCATTCGGGAGCAGTTATTAGTAGCGTGGAAATGCTAAACGGAGATGAGATCCCTTGGCAGGAGGCGGCAGCTCGCCGTTTGGCACGTTATAATCGATGTAGCAACAGTGGAGAAAGGGCAGGAGGGGAAACTGAGGCCTGGAGGGGCAGAGGTGCTGGCTCAGACAGTCCCGTCTGGGACCGTCCTGGCTTCCTGGGAGTCTCCCGTCCCTTCAGCCCAATCTTGTTCCTGCTTGTGATCATGTCTCCTCGGAACTGATGGCTGTGTTTTAGGGTCTTTTACGCTAAAACAAGGAGTTCTGCTCCCCTAAATGTTTTTCTAAGCATCCGCTGAGTTTATCTGCTCCCTTGCCAGCCAACGACGGAGGGAAGTGGAGCGGGAAGACCACGTAGTTAATGCATGGACAGCAAGAAGCAGAAGGTTTCGCAGCAAACAAGAGCCTGGTGGTTCTCACGGTGGTTAAGGGAGACGAAGAGCCTCGGCGCAGAGCACCTCCGCTCGTCCCCCGTGCTCCCCGCGGGACTCCAGCGGCGGCGGCTCCCCCGCGCCCGCGGGCAGCCCGGGCAGGGTGGGATGTCCGAAGGGCAGGTGGAGGATTTAAACAAGGGGGTTCCTTGTCCGAGGAGACTGGGGCCGTGTCTCTACGGGCCCTGGGAAGGGGCCTGTCGGCAGAGGGTCCGGCTGCTTCCGGCGTTGGGGTCGCGTTTGCTGGGGGAGCCTCTGGCCAGCTTTGCTGCCTAACAGGCGTTGCGGGGCGAGGAAGCTGCTGGCGAAGATGAAGAGTTTGCACCTGTGCCAGGAAGCAGGAATCCAGTTTCCTCCCGATTTGCACCTGTGCCAGGAAGCAGGAATCCAGTTTCCTCCCGATTCATCTTTCTGAGGCCTCCTGAGAGGCGGACTCCGGGAGGATGGGCTTTGGCATTTGCGGCAAGGCTGAGCATGGGCACAACGGAGGTGAGAGGGTCGTTTCGCACAGCTCCCCGTGCACCTCCGGTGCGCACCCCCCCTGCAGCTTGCGGCAGCAGACAGGTGCCCGGGAGCAGCGAATTTCCGCAGCTTGGTTTTCACCCCGAGCGGCAGCATGAGCGGCGGTGCGGGAGAGGTGAGCGGTGCCCGCCGGCGCCCCGGGCGCAGCCGTCCCCGCCGCCGCGCCGGAGCCGCTCTTTCCCCCCGGGGAAGGGGTGCCCGGGCCGCCGTGTCCCGGGGGCGGCCGCCCGCCAGCGCCGTGCACCCCAGCGCCTATGTAAAGCGCTGCAAAACCAGTGGAAGCAAATTGCTACCTACTTGAGATGCAACCCGGCTCCCAGGGAGAAGGAGGCTGCATTTAACTCCGGGAAAAGCTCTCCGTGTTTGAAGCGTGCTTTTCTTGGACTGCTACGCTGTATTTACGCGGGCTGGTATGTGGGGAGTAATTAGAGCCTCATCCCAAGCACTCGACGAGCGTGTTTTCCATTCTCGATGTTGACAGGTCAGGCGATCCGGCCGCCCCTCTGCGCCTAAAAACGGTGACGTTTTCTCTTTGCTGGAGTCCAAACAGGGGCCCGGGAAGCTCTGGGGCCGCGGGGAGCCCGGAGTCTGACCTGGAGGAGAGGCAGGAGGCCAGCGGGGCCGAGGGGCGCGCGGCAGCCCTCTCGCCGGGGACGCGCCTTGTTGTGCCCCCTCCGAAAAGCTGCAGCGGATCCCCCGGAGGCCGAGAAGACGCCGGGCGGGGGTGCCGGCGCGGGGCAGGGACTCTGCGCTGGCAAGGCGGCCGCGCTTGCCTTGGCCGCCGCTCCGAGGGGCGAGGGGGGCCGGGGGGCCGCAGCCACACGGCGCTGCCGCCTCGCCCCGGCGGAGGGGACCCGCGGCGCGGATTCGGGAGGCTCCCGGAGAGGGAAGGAGCGCCGGCAGCGCCCCCGCCTCGGCCCAGCACCGGCAACGGTTTTCAGCTGCTTAAAAGGAATTAAAATACCTATGTTTAGTAGCAAAGCGCTGCGCCGGAAATGGAAAATTTCGGGCTTTCCTCTGCATTTTTTCAGCTGACACTAATCACTGAATCGTTCCGGCTGCTCAGACCTGCGCTTTTGGGTAACAGACCGTTTCTCCAAAGTGCTTCACCCCGCTCTAGGAGCGCAGCAAGTGCCCTGCCTCCCCGCAGCGTCTCCCCTCCGGCTGCTGTTTTATTTCACGTGAAGTCCTTCTGCACGTGTTTCCGTGGTCTCCGGGGCGGGGAGGCATTTCGTTGCCGTTTAACGGGACCCGGCAGACGGAACCGGCTCCTCCTGGAGTGTGGCCGAACCAAAAGACAAAGCGTTGCGGGCGCCCCCGGGGCCGGCGGGGTCTGGGCACGTTGCTCTCGCGTCAGCCGAGCGCCCGAGCAGCGCGCGGGAGCGCCGAGCGGCGGCGGCAGCCCGCGGGCTTGCAGAGCGCTTTGCTGCCTCGGGCAGCTGCTGCTTTATTTGTACGAATCTCAAGCGCTATTTCACCTGCCCTGCGGCGCCCGCCGCAGCCTGCGAATCTCTTTCTGATGGTTTTCCAGGCCCGCGGACTGGTAAAGGTTTTAATAAAACCTGCCCTCGCTGTCACTCCAAGTGTTTGGGTTAAACATTGGCTTTTCATTTCCTTGAAATCAGTTCAGCGCGCGAGCAGGTGAGCTGCGATCCAGACCTCAAATTCCCTCGCCGCCCGGCTGCGCGTGCCAGCGCGCCGCTCGGGCCAAGCTGCTCGAGCGGCGGCGCGGGAGCCTCTCCCCGGGCTGCTCCCACCCGGAAATTCCCGTGCCGTAAAAGCGGGAACCCTCCGCCCTGTCGGCGGTCGGCCTCTGGATTTTGCAAGAAATCGGCAGCCCGGAGGGGTCGTCCCCTTCCGCTTGCTGCTTTGCTTGCTTGCTTTTTTTTTATTATTATTACTATTTTTTAATTTGGCGGAAGGCATAAGGCGACCGTGCCGCAGCCTGCGGACGCCGTCGCGGCTGGCGCCGGGCTCTGCGGTCCCGGCGGGCGGCGAGGTGCTCCGGCGGGACCCGGGCTCGCGGGCCAACACGACGCGGGCGGCGGCGGGGGGCTTCGAGATGCTGGTTGAGGAGGGTTTTCGTGCAAAAGCCTGGATGAGAAGCGAGGCACTGAACCTCCCCGGCTCACTGACGAGCAGGACGAGGCGCGACCCGATGCCCAAGCCCGCGCGCGGCGGGTCGGCGCCGGGGAGCGGGGCTCTCCCCTTCCCAAAGACGCGGTGAAGTCCCTGTCACATCAAGGGGCCAGCTCGGACTGGGGCTGTCCGTGGGAAGCATCCGCTTGCGCCGAGCCGCGAGCTCGGCGGTGAGGTCAGGATCCCTCGGTGAGACGTTTCTGGCCAGCGCCGCGCTGCAGACCGGCGACGGCTGCATCGCAGGTGACGGTACTAAGCTTGATTTATCGCACGCTTTTCATCCCGAAGCACTTCCCCGGCCCGCGCCAGCCCTGCCGCCAGCTGTTTGCAGCAATCCTCTCACCGAGCAGGGCTGAAACGTCTCCTGGGCTGCGACAGCAGCGAAGGCTCTCGGGAGGGAGGGACAGGTTGCTCGGAAAAAAAAAAAACCTCCTTTAGCATCTCTGCATCCCGGCGGATTTGCACCGCCGCCGCCTGCCCCCGACTCCCGCGAGGAGGGAGCTGGTAAAGCTTCCCACGGCGGCCGTGGTGGGGCCGGGGCGGCCACCGAGCACCCCCGGGTGCCCCCCGCCTCCTCGGGGCCCCAGCAGCCCCGCGGAAAGGTCGCTCGTAGGAGCTGCCGTCTCGATCCGTCGTCGGCGCCCTGGCAGGGGTCGCAGCTGAACGCGGCTCTCGTTACCGCGGCTCCTCTTTATTCCCCGGGCGGATTAGTGGCGCGGGGCTGTCGGCGGACATTAGCCCGGCTGTTTCATCAGCTTTGCCTGCGCGAGCCCGGCGGTTCATTAGAGCGCGGGGCCCGGCACGGCGCTGCCACGGGCTCGCCGCCGGCGCGGCCCTTCCTCGGTGCCGAACGGCTGCGGAAACAATAAGTTAAACCTGACAAAAATAAAAGGCCCCCCAGGTAACAACTTCTTATCCAGTTATCATTTAAAATAAAATAATAATTAAAAAAAAAAAGGTGGAAAGCAGGAACGAGGCGGGAGGGGCTGGCGGTCGGCTCTTTGGGGGCTCCGCGGCGGGCCGGGTCTGCGCGCCGCGGAGCTGCACGGTAGCCCCGCGCGGAAGGTTTCCTGCCCTCCCTCGGTTCCTAAATAAACCTCTCGTCTCCCCGTCAGCTTTGATTTGTAACCGCGTCCATGGCATCTGGTTTTCATAGGACGCGAGGGATACGGGGGATGCTGTCTGCTCTCTTCTGCCCAGAGCTGTTCATCTGGGGCCGGCCAGCGGAAAACCGGGCTGCGGCGCGCGGAGGGAGGCCTGGGGGCGAGGACGGATCCCGCACGGGAGTTTCGGGAGAGCGGAGGTGGGGGCTTGCGGGAGGGTGGCCACGTCCGACCAGGGGCGATCTGGTTTCTTCCCTGGTTTTTGCTGCTGGGTTTGTGGGAGCAGCTAGGAGGGAGGACGGGCTCGCCGGGCACCGCGCCGACACCAGCCGGAGCGGTAACCTCGGCGCGCTGACGGCCGGAGACGGCAGCCGGGGCCGGGGGGCGCAGCGCGCGACCCGCCTGGGCTGGGCGATGGTCTCCCCGTGCGCCCTCGGGGACGGGCCGCGTGCTGGCAGCGGTCTCTGGGCTCCTGGCGCTGGTCCAGCCCGGGCTGTGCAAAGCAAGGCAGCAGAGGGGCTTGCAGCCCCCCGCGGCGCCTCCGTTCCTGCCGGTGCATCCCCTGCACCGCCTGGCTTGGGCGGTGCGGGGCACCGGGGGCATCCCGCGCCCGGAGAGCCCGGCCACGCGCCCCCGGCAAAGGGTCCGTAGCCCAGGTGAGGGTTGCTCCCTCTCGCCTCCCTCTTGGATCTGGAGGAAGAGATAACGCTATTCCCTGATGTGATTTCCAGCAAAATCCCCGTTCCCGGAGCCGCCTCTGCCCAGGGCCGGCGCAGCCGAGCAGGCGTACCAGAGGGCTGATCTCAAACGCGGCAGGGTCCGGCCGACTGGGAGCACTGAAGAGCGGGGAGGGCTGCAAGCGGCATCGTCGTGCCTGCAGCCGGCACGGGAGCGGCTCGGTCGGCCCGTGAGCAGGACGGGAGCGACCGGGAGACGCGTCCCTGGCGGGGAAGACGCTGCGCTGGGCAGAGCTGGATCTTGCTACGTACGCTCGAGTGCAAGCCCGGGTTTCAAGCAGCACCTGGACTCTGCTGCATCCCTTCCCCCTCCACGTGCAAGGCCCTTACAAGCCGCTTCGATAGCCCACGAAGCCACTGGAGAAGCATGCTTTGACATCGTCTATAATTTTAATGTGATGGTCTGATTTTCCTAAACCAGCAGCTTATTTTCGGCAGCAAGGAACGCTCTGGAGGAAGTGATTTTATTTTCCCTTCCCTTGGTGGACCTCGTAGGACGCAGCCTTTGATCCTGTCTCCTGATGGTATCACGTAGGAAGCTGCAGCTCTTTGAAGTGGGCTTCACGCTGCGCTTTAAACTTCTGGGGGTTTTAAGCCTTCGGCGCTGGGTGCGGCTTTTGTACAGATCGCCCCTACGCCGGGCCCAAGGATCGCGCGGATAAAGGGATACGCAGGAGCTTGCGGAAGAGGCGGCCCGTGAGCCGGGACCCTCGCCGGCGCCCCGGTAGCGCGCAGCCCGCTCGGAGAGGCGTCGCGGCGCTGCGATCCGTGCGGCCGGCGGCGAGCTCCGGGCTTCCTGCGCCTCCCGCGATTCCCGCGGCTCCCGAAGCGCGGCGGCTGGCGCTTGTTCGTACTGCTGCCTGTACCGAGCGCCCGGGGCGCACGCCGCGGTGCAGGCGCGGCGCGGCGCGGCCGTCCCCGTGCCGAAACGCCCGCAGCCTGCGGCGACGTTGACGTGGGGCTGCTTTGGGGAGCCCCGGGGGGCACGCGCGGCCGGAGAGCCCGTGCCGGCGCTCGCGCGGCAGGGGAGGGCTTGGACGCCGCAGCGGCTCCCGCAGCCTCGATGGGTCTTGGACCAGCGCGGAGCCTTTTTCCCCTCGTTCTTCAACATCTAATTAAGAAAAAAGAACAAAACGAAAGCAGGATGCAGGTGGAGCCGGAAGGCAAAGGGCGGCAGGGCAGGGCGGCAGTGCCAGCGCGGGGGCCGCCCGGCGCCCGCCCTGCCGCCCGCCCCCGTCCTTCCCGGCTGCTCGCGCCGGCGCCGGCTGAGGAGCGTTCGCCCGGCGAACGTCTGCCCCGCGGACACAAGCAGCTTTCAGGTGTGCAGCCGGGAAAGTCGCTCAAACTCGTCCCTTGAGGAAGGTTCAGGAGGAAGATGGAAAATAGGCCCTTAATTCCCCGAGGATTTTCCTCGCTTCCCCTGCCCCATCTTCCCTTCCATAAACTTTTAAGCTCATCCAAAAACTGCAAACTATACATTGATCGCAGCACAGGGAAGCTGCAGCTTTGCCAGCAGCTCAGGATTTCCATTGAGTTATAAGTGGAAGCAAATGGTTTAAAAGGAAATTAAATTTACAGCTCTTAAAAAAATGCGTTTTATTGCTTTGCCCGTCGTTCCGTAGAGGCAGGGAGATAAAGGAATGCCTCGCATTTGTTTCTCGTCTCGGAGGCCGGAGGCGAAGAGGAGCAAACCCACCAATCACGCAAGAGCCGGGCATCCGGATCCGGATCCGTGCAGGAAAGCCCACGGCAAAAGCCCCGCCGGCTCCCGCGGCGGCGGGCCGGGGCTGCTCGGAGGTATTGCTCGCAGATGCTCTGCCCGGGCCCGGCCGCCGCCCGCTTCTCCTCGCCGGGCTCTGCGGGGCCCCGGGCCACCTCCTGCCCTCGGGCCTTGAGCTCGGGCCCGCCCGGAGCCGCCGCAGCGTCTCCCCGCAGCTGCCAGCGCCCGCACCGCAGCAGCCGCGCGCCTCTGCCTCGCGGGGCGCCGAGCCGCTCGAGCGCTTTATTAATTGGTCTCTTCCACATGTCGTTACTGCCCTGATTGGGGGGCTTAGAATAAATTGCAATAAAATAGCTGCATCAGCCGTCTGCGGAAGCCGGCGCTGTAAATTCTTCAGCAGAAACCGAAGCGAGAGGAGGGATTTGTGCCTTAATGTTAAAACCAGAGTGGCACGGGGGGCCGCGGGGGAACCGAGCCCGCACGGCCGACCAGAGCCGGGGTGAGGGGCTGCCCCGCGGCAGGGAGCCACCGCCGAGCGCCAGAGCGTGGTGCCCGGCTCCGGGCCCTCGGCGCAGTGCGGAGGAGCCCGGCCCCGGCGCTCGCAGCTGCGTCAATAGAGGAGGAAGGAACAAAAATGCTCTTTCTCCGTGGGCTGCTTCTGCAGGGGAGGACGAGCCGGTGGCCGCTGGTGCGCGGTGCCGCTCGCCGCTCGGTGCGCGGTGCCGCCGAGCTGTCGGCATCCTTCGGGGAAGGCCGGGCTCTCCCGCGGCGCCTCGCAGCTTGCTCCGGGGCGCCGGAGCGTGCGGTGCCTGGGGGCCAGGGGCAGCTTCCAAGGGGCTTTGCAAGAAGCCCTCGGTGGAGCTTCCCCGTGGGCACCCTGCAAGCGCCTCGCCCGCGTCCGCCGTCTCCGGGGCCACCCGGAAAACCTGGTTAATGCCAAAAAAAAAAAAAACAAAAAATGCGCCCGCTGCGGAGCGCTGGGAGCCGGCAGGGCCGAGCACGCGCGCGGCAGCGGCTCGACCCGTCGGTGCGAGCGCGGGCCGGGAGCGAGGAGCTGCCGCTCGGCCCTCCGCCGCGTCTCCTCGGCGGCGCGGCGGCCTCTCCGGAGCTGCCATCAGCTGTGAAAACAAGAGGGGCGGCCGCGCGGCGCGGCACGGCGCGGCGCGGCGCGGAGACGCGGCCGTCCCCTCCAGGCGCCGCCCGCCGCTTGGCGGAGGGCTCCCGGTCGGTCAGGGCAGCGCCGAGCCGCCCGGCTTGCCAGCGGCCCAACCCGGCACGTGTTTGGTGGAAGCGGCGGCCTCCGGGGTGTTTCTTTGGCTCCCGGCCGCGGCGCTCTCGTGGGGCCTCGTTTTCTGCGTGGGCGCTGCGGGAGCGGGAGGTGGGACCGCTCCGGCGTCGCGGCCCGCCGGCTCGCTGGCTGCGCCTGTCACTTGGTCGGCGGAGCCCAACGTGCCGCTAAGAGGATGAGTCACACGGAGCGGAGATAAAGCGAAGCCGAGAGGAGCTGCCTGATTCACGCGCCGCCTTGAAAAGCGGCAGATTTATGTGCAGCGCTTTCGGGGGCACGGCGATATAAATCAGCTGCTCTCTTCTGCCATCTCCATTGCTGCCGCCGTTTCCCACGCGTAGATCCGTTTTAATCTCCGGGCTGACGGGGAGAAACCATCCGGCGCTGCCGCCGCCGGGGACAGCCCGCAGCCGGGCCGGGAGGCGGGGAGTCCCGGGCGGACGGGAGGGATGCTCCTCGTTAGAAGCGAGCCTCCTCCATCAAATATTCGCCCCGTATTCTGGTGGCTCCTTCCCCAGATAGGTGTGACGGCCGCTGCTTTTCGCTCAACGGCGGTGCGACGGGTCAGGCCCGGGGGTGCCGAGGCCGCTCTGCCCGAGGAGGAGCCGGGGGCGCGCGCCCGCGTTGGCAGCCCGGCTCCCGCGGAGCGGCGGTTGCAGCCCTGGCGAGGAAAGCCATAAGCTGTTGCTCTGCAATTAAACGTCCTCCTAATTGTAGCGCTACATACTGCTCTTCCGCTGCTTTCTAAGTTTGGTGGCGTAATTACAGCGGCGGGGTAAAGGCAGCATCTGCGTTCCCACTGCACCAAACCCAGCCTTCCAGGGATTTTGGATTTGACCATATAAATCCTGCGCTGAAACTTGGCATGCAATAAAAGGGAAAAGTAACCCCCCAGCTTTCCCGTGCTTTGGCCAGTGCAAGGCACTGCGGGCAAAGCGCGCTGCGTCCTTCCCTGCAGATGTGCGTGCTCCCCCGCAGATGTGCTGTCGGTTCGTGTCCTTGCCTGTGCAGCTCGCCAAGCGGAAAGCGTCGTGTGCCAGCGAGAGCCGGTCTGCCTTGTGAGAGGAGGGACGGGGACACGTATTTTGGGGGGTGGGGGGTGGCGTGCAGCGTCCCCGGGCCCTCCTCCCCGTCCGTAGGCAGCCAGGCTAGAGCTACGCCAGCGGGACGGGGAGGACGGGCAGCCCTGGGGCCGGCGCTGCGCTCCCACCGGGAGGCTGCAGGCGCCGGGGCCGCGTGCGCCGGAGGGGCGCAGGCACGCACGCGCCGAGATTTAATTTTTCTTTTTTTTTTTTTTCTGGCTGCGGGTTGAAGGAATCCCAAGATAAATGCCACTTTCTGTGTTAAAAGGAGGACGTCTTGGAAGGCAGGGGAGGGAAGCTGAATCGCCGCCTGTGTTTGCGGTGGAAACGTGTCCAGGCTCCCGAATGTTTTCCATAACACAGGCGGGTTTGTGTGGGTTCACCTGGGCAGGAAGCACCGGGGTAAAGCGATACCCCACGGGGTGCAGGCGCTCCCTCTCCAACACCCCCTTTCCCTAAACCTGATAGCAGCGGGCGGCTGTTAATGCAATAAACAGCCACTTTACGGCAGCCCTTGTGCGCCGGCACCATGTGCGAAAATTATTAGTTGCAACATTTCGCTGGAAAATGGAGGAGAAGTCGCGGGCCAGGCCCCGCAGGCAGAGGTGCGCGTGGTATTGCGCGGCAGAGTTTGCTCTGCAGCCCCGGCCCCGCGGCGCCTTGGAGTTTGTCTTGGTTTTCCGAGGACGCGGACCAAACCGGGGGGAAAGGGGAAGCCGAGCGCTTAGCCTGCAGCGCGCTCGCACGCCGTCCTCCTCCCTCGCTGCCCGCGCCGCCGGCGCTGACCCGTGAGCTGAGTCAGAGGTGCAAAGCTGCATGCACAAATATTTTGTTTGGACTTTTGTCGCCCCCCTAAATTGATGGGGCAGGTGCCTCAGCTTGCAAAGCGCGACCTTAATAACAAGCTTTGCACAATAAGAAACCCCTGCTGGTTGGGATCCAGCCTCCTCGGGGCACATCGAGCAGCCGACATTCGATACGCGACCAGGGGGGCGCGTTTTGCCTTGCAAGCAAACAGTTCACTAAAATCTGCCCCGTCGTTTCCTTCCCCTTGGTGCTCGGCAGCTTTGGGACATTTTTGCGCGGGGGAGTCGCGGAGCGGCCGGGATCACGCGCTGGACTCGGGCGCTTGGCAAACCCGCGGGTCCCCGCAGGTCCCACGCCGCGAGAGCGCTGCCGCCCGCGCGAGGCTGCTGCCCGCGTGGGCACGGGTTAAATCTGCAGGTGAAAGGAGGTGAATTCAGTGTAAAACCCTGCCGGGCTTAGTAAGACGACGTTTGCACTGGTTCGGCCGTTGCTGAGTAGCTGAGGGAAATAAATAGTTTCTGGTGTCCGTTGCATTAGGAGCTGTCTGGGATTCTTTCCCGGGGGAAGAAGAGCCGTGCAGGGATGCGGGCCGGCGCGGGCGGGCGGGCGGCTTTTGCGCTGCGTCCCCTGCCCCGTCGCCGTGCCGTCCGGGGCTCCCGAAAGCAGAGGCAGCTGCTGCCCCCCGCCGAGCTCTGGCCAAATGCACTGATGAGCGGTTTTCACCCATTTTTCAGAAGCAAGAAGTTTTTGTGAAAAACTGTCACTCTTTGGAAGAATTCCGTTTTCCAGCCAGGATATAAAAATACACATTTTTTCCTCTTTCCAGACTCCCGGAGGGTTGGGGTTCTTTGTTCTCCTCATTCCTCCTTCAGCGGCCGCAGACGAGGCGAGAGGGGGAGCCCCCGCGAGCGGAAAGCTCGGAGCCTTCCGCGTGGCAGCGCCAGCCACGCCGGGCGCAGAGCGGCGGCCGCGCTCGCGCCGCGCTCGGGCTCCGGAGCCCGCCTCGGGGCCGGGACTTTGCTGCTTGCTCGCAGCGCCGTCGCCCCGCGGGGACTCGCCCCGGGAGCTGCTGCTTTTGCACCCTCCTTATGGGTCTTAGAAACCTCCCCGGGCCGCCTGCAAAGCGCCGCCTCGAAGCCGAAGGGAAATTCCCAGGCCGGGCTTTGCATTTTGCAAGTCAGTGAGAAATAGCGTAGCTGGGCCGGGCTCCGGCCAGGCTCCGCTCGGCGCAGAGGGGCAGCACGGCAGCCCCGTGCCGCTCTTCAACCTCACGTGGCGCTGGCAAAAGGATGGTGTTTCCAGCACCCTGAAATCGTCATAATTTTTCGGCTGATGAAGGAAGAACAGGCGAGTGGCGGGAGGGAGGCTGTGTCACTTGGCGTTGCTCTGGAGAAGACGCATCTCCTAAGCAAACGGAGCCTCGACTTGTGCGAGCCACGAACGTTGGCGTCGTTCAATCGCGCGCGCTCACGGACGGTGCCTGATTAAAAAGAAAGGGAAAAAAAGAAATAAATAAAAGAAGGAGGAATGCGTGGAGAAGGTCAGTGGCCCGGCTCGTGTTGCAGCAGGGATTCGGGTCCCGTGCATGGCGGGGAAGGTGCATCGAAAGCCCTCAGCAAGGTGCTTTTGGTTGCTCGCCCTTTGAAGTCCCGTGCGCGTGCAGCGCTCGTGGTTCGCACCTGCCGGCACGGCACGGCTGGCCGGCGCGCCGCCGAGATCGGCGTTTGCGGTGCGGGAGCCTCGTCCTGGCTGCAGCCGGGGCAAGGAAGGGAAAGCGCAGGGCTTAGCGACCGGAAAAAAAGGGAGAGGGAGCACCGTGGCTGTGCCTCCTCCTCCGCAGGGAACTGGGCTCCGTCCCGTCGCGGGGCACTCGTCCGCCACGGGCGTCCCCTGGGCCGGGCAAGGCAGCGTCGCACCGGCAGGCGGACGAGGCCTGAGCTGCTCGCGGTCGGACCCGGTGCACGATCCTGCCTCCTGCCCGGCCGGGGCAGCCGGTGCCTTGCAAACCTCCTGCGTACTGCCAGCACCTTTACGAAGCGGCCGACTGAAGCTTGCCATGAATGTGCCTCTGTTCATCAGCCTTTTTATAGCCGTGCGCGTTTTCTTTGGCCCCGAGCGTTCCTGCTCCCGTGCAGAACAGAGGGCGTTTCTCAGCGCACGCATCCGCGGCCCGGCGGGGAGGGGAGCGTGGTGGCCGGCGTCCCGCTGCCCGAGAGGCAGCGCTGGCATGGCCCCCGTGGCCCAGGGCAGGCGGAAAGCTCGGCCGGTGACCTGTTCTGCAGCTCAGCTTCGAGGGGCCTTGTCCAGCCAACTCTGCTCCATCCTTTGGGGCTTTCTGGCTGCTTGCTGGAAAACCCCAGTGCTGCTGCAGGGATTGCATCTCTCGGGTATTGCATCTCTCGAGGATTGCATCTCTCGAGGGTTGCATCTCCCAGGATTTGCATCTCCCGGGGGTTGCATCTCTTGGCCCCCACCATCCAAGCAGGGACTGAGAGGCGCAGGCACCGAAGCACCTGAAAATCTTTAAAATCTAGTGCTGGGTCGCTGACTCCGCAGAGCCATGTCTGCTTGAGAGATCCGCTGGCAAAAGAGCTGCAACACCCAGCACGCTCGTAGCTGCGCTGCTGCTTGGATTTGCATTGCCTTGGCTGCATTGCATCCTCCTGCACGGCGCAGAGCTGCCCCTCGTTGTGCTATAGGGATCTAGATAGGGAATGGCCACGGCCGCGATCCTGCTTTCTGCCCTCCGTCCGATGCAATTCCCTGAGCTGATGCGGTTCCTGCAGGCACGTCCCCGCGCTGAGCCCAGCACCAAGGGCAGGCGGAGAGGAAGGCGCCCAGCAGCCGCGCGCCCGCTGCACGCCCGGGGCGAGGGCGGCCCGAAAGGCCTGAGCAGCCCGTCCCACCGTCAGAGAGGAGATTTCCTGCTCGCGGGTGCTCGCTCCCCTTCCCCCAGGCCGTGCAACCATCTGCTTCTCCTTCGCCGGACGGAGGATTGCAACGCACTGACGCACACCGCTGGCCGAACAGTGGGGAAATGTTCTGGCGCACACATAAATCAAGGGGCTGGGCAGCACGGACCTGGTCGCGTTTGGTTTTTCTATAGCTGAATAAAGGACATCAGTTAAGAAGTAAATAGACAGTAAATTAAGTGGCCAGACAGAAGCAGTGTTAAAATCTTTGCTTGCTGCAAGCCGCGAACGCTGGTGGGGGTCCCTGTTTTCCAGCAGAGACGTGGAGGGCTGCGCACGCGCGCGCGGTTTTTATATCAGTGTCTGTGCTCCAGCTGCAGGTCATCGAAAGTCTAGGATGTCTGCATGACCCGTGGCGCTCGCGCACGCTCCCATCTCCTCCACGCCCGCCGCGGGCTGCAATTGCTCTGGCTCCCGCAGGAGGGGAGGGAGATTGCGTCGCTCCCGAGCGCGGAGGGCAGCGAGGAGACAGATGCGCGCCGCTCCAATTACGCTCTCCCCTGCTCCCCAGCAGACAGCTTCTCCTTTCCCATCCATCCTGATAACTACTTTTGGAGCGTTTTGGTTTTAATCTGCAATGCGTGCAACGGGTCTTTCTTTCCTGGTTGGATTAGAAGCTGCTGAGGATTTTGCAGGGGGAACGTGGCTGGCGCGTGTGCAAGCACGTGCGAGCTCAGGGCTGTGCTCAGCTTCGCGTTTGCAGCTGCGGAGGGGGCGCTGGGGGTGCGGTCCCCAGGCACCCCTGTGTGTGAGCTCGTGCGGCGGGTGAATGAAGAGCGACCGTTCACGGCCATCCTGGTTCACGGTGCCGGGCAAGCCCGGTTCGTTAGGCCGAGAGAAGGCGGGCTGGGAAGGGGGCGAGGTGACGTGCGGCACGCTGTGCTTGTTGTTGGGCGGGGACATCTCTGGGATGCTGATCAGGAGGCCCCAGTTAATCTGTAACGTGTCCCTCACCCATGGAACTGGGTGCAGGCAGGTGGATGCATGATCCTAGCTGGCGCTGGAAGTCCTCTGACAGTGGTTCCCAGCGACCTCCATGGATGCAGTTCTGCAGGATGCAATAGATCCTTTTGCCAAGGCTTTGTAATGTCCTGTGGGAAATTCTGGCGGTTGACAGGGGCTGAGGAATTGGGCAACAGCCCACTTGGCTCTCCGGTTTCTGCCTTTCAGACCAGGCTGCCCAGCTTGCTGAGGCCTGGGCTTAGTACCCAGATGACTGCAGGAGATGTGAGCCTCAGCCAGGCTCGGTGAGGGCAGGAGAACAAGGCAGAAATGAGAGCGCTTTCCTTCAGCAGGGCAGGTGATGTCCAAAGCACGACGACGTAGCCAGAGCATCTCGTAACCGCTGGAGCGCTGCTGTCACCCGCACAGAGCGCTCTCGGGTGGCTGTAGCCACAGATGAGCCAGAGACCAGCCCAACTGCTTGCTCCCGTGAGAACTGGACCTGTGCTCCGGGGAATCTGTGTCACGCTCAGCAGCTTGCTCACCTTCTGCTGGTCAAACGAAGCAGCAGGGCTTTGCAGGACACACCAGGGATAAGACAAGCCTTGCAAAGGACGTCGGCACCAGGCCTGGCTTCTCGTCCCAGCCCTCCTGCCAGTTTTGCAGGGTGTTTTCCAGCAAAGCCATGCATGGGCCCTGCTGCCCCGTGTATCGGGGGTGTAATCGGATCCATCCCCTGCCAGGCAAACGTTTGTGTTTGGAGCATTTTCTGAATGTTTTGCATTTGGGAGATACACGAGGGATGTCTGCTGGGGAGTGCTAACGGCATGTGAAGTCGAGGACACTCTTGTGCCTGTCACAGCCTGGGTTTTGCAGGAGACCTGAGCCCACTTCTCCAGGGCTGTCCTGACCCGACTGCTCTCAGCTGTCCCAGCTCAAGTTTCACAGCTTTCCTGGTGCAAAAAGGCATTTTGTGGTGAAAACCTGGATCCGCGGTTAGCGAGCGTGGCATCTGAGAGCAGCGTTGCCGCATTTCTGTGGGCATCTCCGCGCTGCGCGGCGTGGTGGGCCATCACACGTGTGGCAGCACCTGGCCTCCGCAGCCCCAGCCCGGTCGAGGTGGGTGCCCTGAAATGACAGCGAGGGACGTCATTTGGGAAGGGCCATTTGGGGAAGTGAAACCAGAGCCAGCCCTGTCCCGTTCCTGGAGGAGCTGCTACCTCGAGGGCCTCCAGCCCTCGCCACCGCAGACTGCTTCCCAAGTTAGCACCTAGCCCGCCTCCCGCATTTGGACACCTTTGGTTCCCTCTGCAGGAAATCTCCGTAAATTGCAACGCAGTCCTTCTGCGCTCAATTTATTTATTGCAAAGCCTGGATGTGCCCAGGGAGGCAGCTGTGGCGGGGGGAACACCAAGTTTTTAGTGGCATAGTTGAAGTTGGACTGGCATGTCCTGCCAGAGCCACTGGCTACTTTTATCTTAGTCATTTGACTATTATACTTAATCAGAAAGGGAGGATTTTTTTTAAATCCACTTTTCTTTTATACAGAACAAATTATAATCACTTTTAATTGAAAAAAAAAAGCTGATAATATTCTGAACCAAATTTCTGGAAGAGAATAATTAACAGTGCAATAAATCCCCAAAGGAAATGCTCATTAATCTTGTCTTTCAGAATGAAATTTCTGAAGAGAGCTTATTTAAAACATTGCTAATAATTATAGGAAAGTTGACAGCTTAAAAGCCCCCAAATCTCGCAGAAGTCTCCTCCTATCAGATCCTGGCTGTAACTAGTTCACACTGGAACTGAGCGGCTCCGTTCTCGGGGCCGGGACGGCTCTGCTGGAGGTGGCCACCGCCGTGGTTGCCACCGTGCCCGTCGTGCGTGGTCGGGGCTGGGTTCGGCTCCCTGGGACGAGCCGGCGCGGGGTCGGCCGTGTTGCAGAGGACTTTGGGGTCTGCGCTGCTGCTCCCGGCGGTTTGGGAAGGCCAAGGGAGGGTGGCTCTTCCCAAGGCGACTGGAGGATCCCACCTCCTCTTGGAGCTTTGGCTAATCCTTTGCCCAAGTTCCCTCTGCCAAGCCAAGTCTCCGGCGCACCCGAGGCCCCCGGGTCTCAGGAGCTGCTGGATTCGCCGGATGATCTCTGCGTGGTCCTGACTGCGGAGAGCCGGACCCCCCAGCTCCCCGGCGCGCGGCCGGCCGGCACGGAGCCGAAACGCCGCTTCAAGTCCGTGACTGTTCTAATTGCGACGAGCCAATTAATCCCCCTCGGAGATACGTGCGCCTGCGTCCGTCGGGACGCCGGGGCTTGTCGGAGCCTGGTGCTGAGAGCCGCTCGCGACGCGGGGCGGCGGCGGGGCGGCGAGGAGCCGCCGAGCGGGGGGGGCGCGAGGGATGCCAGGAGGACGAAGAGGTACCGAGGCTCGGGCGAAGCCCCGGCGATGCTCCCGGCTGCGCTCGGGTTTCCTGTCCCTGTTTGACCAGCACTGCAGGCGGGAGCGGGGGGAAGGCAGCTTGGAGCGGGCCCAGGCGCAGCCGGGAGGAAGGAAACGCGATATTGGCCTGGGAATCGTGTCGCTGGCTTTTTTTTTTTTTTTTTTTTGCTTTGCCTTTTTTTTTGCTTTTGGTGGGTCACGAAAGGCTGCCCGGGCTGAGGGCTGGTGCTTGCGGCTGGCGGGGGGGGGGGTTATTCTGCTTTTCCCCCGCCATCGCCTGTTTGGATGGGAGCATTTACTAGTCGGAGCGCGGGGGGCTGTTTTTCTTTCTTGGAGGGAGATGGACTGAGCTTTGCAAAATAAAAAGAAAAGAGATGGGAAGAATCCCCCCTTCCGCAGCGTCTTGGAGCCGAGGCAGATTCGCTCGGCGGTGACAGGGAAACCGCCCGGGTCGCACCGAGCTGGGAGCTGGGGAGATGCAAAGCTGCAGCAAGGGCCCGGCTAAACCGAGCGCTTAATCCCGCGCTTTATTTCATTTCTGTGCTTGAGGATGCTAAATAACGGGCGTCTTCAAATGAGCCGGACGTCGGCTGGCGTCAGGCCGCGCGCCGTGCGCTGCTGGAGGGGGGCTGCACAGCTCGGAGGTGTTTAACGGCCAGACGGGACCCGGGGGTGGGACCCCGCTTCCCCCTGCAAGCTCAGGGGGTTGTTTCTAAGACAGTCGTACAAATGCATTAAAAAAAAAAGAAAAATCGTAATAAAGAGCAGCGGGATGCCGTTCTTCCCAGCAAACAAAAGCATCGTTGTGCGCGGCGGCGAGCAGCCCAGCGCCTCGCCGGGCGGCCAGCGCGAGGAAGAGCCCGGCTGCAGCGCCGCCAGGACGCCCAGCTGCTCCTCGCCCTTCCTCGTCTTCGGCTTTAAGCCTGGGAAAAGCTGGCTGAGGGGTTAATTTTATTATTATTATTATTTGTAATGCCTGGGTCGGGGGGAAAGGTGCCCCGTGCCGGGGCTTCGTCGGGGGGAGACGGCGTTCCCGCCCGGCAGCTGCTCCCGCCGCGCTGCCCCGCGCGCCTTTTATCTGCGTTCTGTTAAATGATCTCAAATATGTGATATGATAAAGACAAACAAACACCCGTTCAATTTAGTTCACCCTAATGCCAGACTCTACTTTTACCGAAGTAATTAAGATTAATGCAGCTGATAATTTGGGAAGCATTCTTAAATGTACCCTCCTGGCAGCATCTAACATATAATTTTACCTTAGAAGATTTATCGGAGCACTTAGGTAACAGATAGTTCCTTAGCAAACAGGAGCATTTAGAAGGAAAATGAAAGATTAATATTTCTTAAATAAATGTCAAAATAAGTCATTCTTTATTACAGCCCTACAAAGATGTTGCTGTCAGTCCCAGCCCCTCTGCTGATTCCTGGAGGAGATTAAAAGTGCTGCAGGCTCGGGGGCTCGGCGGCAGGAAGAGAGGACGCGCTCGGATGTCACAGTCCTGCGATTTTTAGGGAAACGGGACCTTGGGGACAGGCGAGCTTGAAGGGCTTCGCCCACGCGCGCCAGAACGGCGCGGAGCCCCTGCTCCGGGAGGGATGCGGGAGCCGACCCTGGCTTCGCAAGCGGCTCGCGGCCGCCGCGGTCCTCCCTGCCGTCCGGGCAGCGCCCTTCCTCCCCGCCCAAGGAGGAGAGCGGCCGCGTGCTTGGGCTCCCCTGCGTCGCTCCAGCCGGGCGCCCCGACCCTCCGGGTTTGAGCCCATCCCGCGGGAGAGGTGCCCGGGACCTCGGCGTCGCCTCCGCGCCTGCCGCGGAGCGGCGGGACTCCCGCGTTTCTCCCGGCACTCGGAGACGGAGGGACGCGGGTCCTGGCCGTGCCATTGCTCCTCCGATTGCGCCGGCTGCCGGGGCCTCCTAACCTCGCGCTGTGGCCTGCCCCGGTGCGCGAGAAGATGCTGACCCAAACCCGGTGTGTGCCGTGCGCCGTTTTTTTATCATCAGCCACATTATTTCCTTTGGAAGAGGCTCAGCTGGTGTTGGCCGAGGCTCGGGACGTGACCGGAGCGGCCCGTAGCTGATTTACGCCCGGTGACTGCGAAGCGTGCTGACTCTGAGCTGCCCGAAAGCAGCGGCTCTGGGGAGTTACAGGATTTGCTTTGCCAGGTCACCTTGGTCCGTCCGTGCTTGTAAGGCAGACGTGTGACTGGGGTGTCCTCCAGCGCAGGGTTGAGCTGCTCCCATGTCTTCTCCGATTTCCAGCCCCCCAGCCGCCTCGCTCTCCCTCCGCCCGAGCCGGGCCGCGGCCCCTCCGCTTCTGCTAGCTGTCCCCGCCGGGCAGCGCCGTGAATCCCGGGACACGGCGCCGGGGCACCGGCTGCAAACCCCGCCGCACGCCGCGGGGGCTGAGGGTGCTGCTCGGCCCGGCCCGCGCGCAGGCACCTGCCTCTGCCCGGAGTCCCTCTGAGATCGCTTTGCGTTGCAAACCTAATAAGGATTCAGACTGTTTGCAAAAATCTGGATCCAGATCGAAAATTGGATTCTCCCCAGCTTGGAAATTCAAAGCTGTTGAGATCCAGAAAATCCATTTTGGGCCATCAGGAGCAAGAAACAAACTTTCTGAATAACCTTCCAAGTTTCCTTCTGGCCAGAAAACTCTGCTGGAAGCAACCTCTCCCTGTGCTCCTTGCCCCCGACACAGCCAGGCCGAGCCATCCGGAACAGAGTGTGTGCACGTGTGTGTGCGTGTGCATGCACATATGTGTGTGCACACGCGTGTGTGATGTACGAAAGCATCTTTTCCAACCCGCGCTTCCGGGACCGGAGCCCCTGGGGCGGCGGGATGCCGGGGGAGCCGTATCGTCCCTCCTTACTAAACGCTCCCGCGTGGTCCGCCGGACCCGGCCAGGGGTTTGGCCTTTCTGCCGCAGGGTGACAGTGAGCCAGATGCTCCTGTTTGTCTTTTGTGTTTATTCGACCCGGAAACGTGTTAATGTGGGCAAGGGACTGGGAGGTGTTTCTGGGCGTGAGCACCTGAGCTCTTGGGCAGCCCGAGCATCTGGTAGCTCTTCGCCAGCGGCAGCGGCAGCTCTGGGCTGAGCCACCCGGGAGCCGCCGCAGAAGCCGCCCGGCGCGGCGGGGCCCGTCCCAGCCGCTGCCGCGACGCGGCAGGCGAGGGCTGCCCCTGCCCGAGCACGGTCTCGCATAAGAGCCCACCATCGCCTGGGACTGCGAAGGAAAAGCGCGGGGAATAAGGCCCCTTGCTGGAGCTGAGCGGGAAGCTGGTGCGAGAACCGAGGCTCTGCCGACCGCAGAGGGTCGGAGCGGCGGCGGGCAGCGGGCAGCCGGCGGTGCCGGGGCCGTGCCGGGGCGCTTCGCGGGGCGGGAGCCTCCTTCTCTGCGCCCGGGGCGGCCGGGTGCTCCCCGCGTGCCGGAGCCGCGGTGCCGGCAGCCAAGCCAAACACGGATTCCTGACATATTTTTCACTTTCCTTTGCAGCCAAGAAATCCGTATTTCATGGGAGGCGAAGGCGCGCCGCGGCAGTAGCTGAGCAGCGGAGGGGTGCCAAGGTAGGGCCGGCTGACAGCGCGGGATGCCACGCTGGGCTTGCGAGCCGGGCGCCGTGCTTCCCGGTGCTTCCCGGTGCTTCCCGGGGCCCCGGGGCCAGGCCGCGGGGAGCCGGTGCCGGTGCTGGGCGCTTTGCCAGCTTGGAGACGCGGCGCCTTTGAGGAGGGAGCGGGTTTGCACAGCCGGGGCCGAAGGCTTCGGAGGCGCCTGCACAACCTGCCGGCGAAGGGCGCAACTCCTCGAAGCGGCGGTTGCCCGACCGGCTCTGCGCGCTCCCGGCAGGCACGAGCGGACGCGCCGGGCGAGAGCGGGGCTCCGCGCGCAGCCGCGCACCCGGCGCGGAGAGCGGTCCCTGCCTCGCTCATCTCAGCAGACGATACAAACAGCAGATAGGCGCGGGGGAGCCTTATCGGGCCTGATTTGCAGATGGAGAGCTGAGTCACCGCGATTAAATGACTTACCCAAGGTCACGCAAGGGAGACGCGCGGCCGAGATCTGAACCCGGGGCTTCCAACTCCCCGAGCAAGGCCGCCCGCGGCCGGCGGGGAGGGCCGGCGGGGAGCCGCGGAGCCGCGGGCTCTTGCTACCTCGCTGCTCGAATGCAGCCCCCCCCCGGGAGGTGCCTGGAAGCGGTGGGAAAGCTGCTCTCAGCGGCCTGCGACGCGGCGTCCGCGTGAGCACGGAGCCCTCCGTGCCGCCGCGCATCGCAGCGGGCGCGCGCCGCTCTGCACCACGGGGCTGCCGACGGGGCCGGCTCCGGCGGGAACGGGCCCTCCCCGCCACGGCGTTCCTGCAAACAGCCCGTGGGCTTGGAAACGTGGCCCCTGGTGCTGGCTTTCCCTATTTCCATTTTATTCTGGTTTTCCCATCCCGCAAGGGGTAAACTGCGTTTGTGCTGGATCAGTGAGCCCTGCGGTAACAGACGCAGGCGGCTGCCTAGGGAATTTTGCGTTACATTAGAAAGCCCAGCCCTCTTTATCAGCCGCCCCATCACTAGCGACATGGGCTGAGCACGGCTGAGAGGCCCCAGATTTCGGCGCCGTGCTTTTACCGCTCCCCTTCCAGCGCGCCCAACAGCAGCTTTTGCAGCCGAAGCGGGGAGACGGCCCCGGCGGCGCGGCGTGGCGCGTGCCGCGACGGGCGCGCTTCGCGGCGCAGCAGCTCTCGGCAGCGGGGCCGTCCCGCGTGCCGCCGGCTCTGCTCTGCTGAACTTGAGCGTCTCGGAGTCACGCTGCCAGCGCAGGAAGCTCGGTGTTTGTTTCTCCTGGCACTAAGCAATAATGCAACAGCTAGCCCTGGCCCTTGCCATGCAAATGTTGCAGCTTTTAGGATACATAAATGAGCCTTTCCTTCAAAAAATGGCTCCTTTATGTGGCTGAAAGAGCACGACTGTGATAATGTAACTAGCGCTGGCCTTGGTTATTTTATCTTGGCAAGGAGCCTTTGCAAATTTAAACAGCAGTAAACAGCCTTTACAGTTGCGGCTCGAAGCGGCATAAGTGGCGCATTGTTTTGCAGGCTCAGTCCATGCATGCCAGAGGGCCGCGTGTTAACTTTGGCCGGCGTGCTGGGGGCAAGAGCGATAGGGGCCGGCCCTATCGCGCCAGGATTCATTTCACCTAGTGGAGTGTGAAACCACGCAGGAACTGGAGACTTTCAGGTCCCGGTGGCGGCGGGCGGCCTGACGGGCAGGTAGCGAAACAGCTGGAACGGAGCGAGCGGCAGCTGAGAGCGCGCGCGGGCGCGCGGGACCCGCGGCGCTGCACGCTGCGCGCCCGGCCCCGCGCCCGGCCGGCTGCATCTCATGCAACTCGTGCAGCGAGTTTACGTGTGTGCACACGTGTATATATATGCGTATATACATATTGCAGTGTATTATATTATTAATACATATACGCCGCAGCAACATCTCTGAGCCGCGTGTGCACGACCGAGCCGCTGAGCACGGCACCCGCAGAGCTTTCCCACGTGAACCGAGAGCTCCGAGACGCCTTTGACCCATGGAAACTGCAGATCTCCCAGATTGTTACACCGGCTCGGTTAAACACTGCAGATCACCCTAGTTTTCTCCCAGAACTTCTAATTTTCTATCCTGCTCTTCCTGAATGGCTCATTTGTGCAGCATGGAGTGGACTCTGGCACAGATGGCAACTGGGCTAGGCTAGTTCAAAGAATTGCAATCAACATGATACAAATCAGCTGATTTTCATGATTTATTTGCAGCCAGGTGGGTTCCCCTGCCCTTTGCTCCTGGCCTCTTGCTGGAAGCAGGCATTTGCCCCCCACTACAGCGAGGGGCTGGCAGACACCAGAGAGGCTTTTTTTAGTTAGAGAGAAGAAAGAAACCCTTTCTGTTTCCAGCAGACTTTTAAAAAGAAAATCTTTAAAAATCTCTTGAAATTGCTCAGCAGGTTTTGGGCTGGGTTTTTGCTCATGTTTGTTTTTTGCTTTTTTTAGTGTAACCTCAGTTTGGAGGCAAAATCCTGGTTTTGCCCTTTGAAAGGTTGTGTTTCACTCTTGCTTCATGCTTAATGCCTTGCAGTTCTGTAAAGTCAGCTGGTACGTTCTTGGCTTATTTTTTATGCTCTCACCTACTTAACAGTGTCTAAAACCAGGAGAAGGCAATTTGTGGCCTTTGAGAGCAACTGCTAGGAAACGAGCCTGTCTTCCAGCAGAAAATGATGACAGGCAAGAAGTGAAACTACTTCCCACGAGTCCTGGCTACAGCCGCCCGCGAAAGGTGCCGCTCCGAGCGCCGCCGGCCCCGCGCGAAGGGCAGAGCGGTCTGACCGGGGATGTCCTGCTAGGCCCCCACCTGGGGATGGGAGCGCAGGGTGAAATCTCTCCGTAAAAAGGAAGATGGGTATATGAGCAAGAAGAGAAGAAAGGAGGGAAAAATGCTTCCCCCCAGCTCAGAGCATCCCCGGCAGCCTCGCTGGGTCTTCTGCTGGCGTGCAGCGTGGTGGGGTCGTCTTCGTGCCCGTGGATGGTTGGGGAGGGCTTGAGGTGCTCCAGACACATCTGAAGAAGCGAAGAGCCGGTAGTGCAGAGAGGAGACCCCATCCCCGGCTCCCTGCCCGCCTCCTCCAACCTCGAGCTTGGTTTTTCAGCTCCAAGTGCATCTGGTCAGCCACAAGCTGTACCTGCCTCGTGAATCCTCCAAAATCTTTCTAAATCTTTCCAAAAACACAGCTAGTGTGAGGCTGGGGGCATGGGCCTTGTGCCCCATCTGTGCTCAGAGAGCCCCGTCTTGTTGCCACCGCTTTGGATGTAGGACGTGCCCAGCAGTTTTCCAGTGTGGAGAACATCCTCGGAGGCATCCGGTGGGAACCCCCGTCTCCCCTGGCCACAGCTTCTCAGCTCGTGCATCCACTTCTCATGGGCTCCTTTATCTGAGCATCTCCAACCACAGCGGACAAGGCTCGCTCCGGCACAGCTTTGCCAGCTGCAGTATGTTCCCAGGCGGCGCGTGCCCGGCTTCGCTGCTGCCCCCGGCGTGCCACAGCGAGCTGCCACGGATTAGGTAGCCCCCGGGCTCGCGGCCGGCTGGGTTTCTGCACAATGGTTTGGGGAGAGATGCCAGGTTGTTTCCTGTGTCAAAGCAACGGGCTGGGGGACGGAGGTACCTTGCAGCAAAAGACCTCGACCTGGCCGTGCCGCCCGCCACGGCTGCGAGCGGCAGCGCCGGCGGCAGAGCAGGGAGAAGGGTGGCGCGGCCGGAGGGCCGGGAGCCCTCCCGGGACGCCTCTCGGAGCCTGTCCTGACAGTAATCCGTAGGTGGAGCTCTTCTGTCATCTTTTTCTGCTTATGTTGCTAATAAGTACCCAGAAATAGCTTCCCGGGGAGGAAGAAGTGCCTCGCTCGGCAAGTTTTGCCAAAGGTGAAATGCTCCGAGCAGCCTTGGAAGCACCAAAAGCTGGAGGGCTCCTGGCCCACGGGGGCCGTCGCGGGGTCGCTGCCCGCCTCCGCCGCGGGCAGAGGGAAGGGGCAGAGCGGCTCGGCCCCCTCCGGTGCCCCTCCGCACCCAGCGCGCGGCGGAACCGGCCCCAGCCCCTGCGGGAGGGGAGCTGGGAACGGCCCCGGGCGCCCGCGGCGAGGCCCCCTGGTTCCCACCCGCCCCGGCTCACAGCCTCTTTGGGTTTCTCCTTTTCCGTTGCAGGTCTCGGCTGAAAGGATGAGGCAAGTCCCCGCTGCTGCCGGCCAGCCGGCCCTGCCCAGCGCCCGGGATGGCAGCGGGAGCGGGGTGCTGCTGCCCTTCTAACCCGGCTGCGTCCTGGCGCCCGTGACCAAGGACCATGCCCATGACAGAAGGACGTAACCTCGCAGCACGAAGGGAGACCAGAGCTTTCTAGTCCCGTCCCTCGGTATCATGACTGGAGAGACCCAGCATGTTTATGCCATCGGTGATACTGAGGGCAGCGCCAAAGGCCAGGAGAAAGACTTTGGCTTTGAGCGCTTCGGCGAGAAGGATGGGAGGGCGTTCAACGGCAGCTTGCCCGAGGGCTCGGAGCCGGGCTTGCACAGCGGCAGCGAGGGCACGTCCCCCTTCCCCAGCACCAAAGACAAGGAGCCCCATAGCCAGAGGGAGGCTGTGATCAGGCCACAGCAAGCCGGGAAGATTGACTTCAAGTCCCTCCACAACAAGCCCAAGTTTGCCAGCGATAGCGCCTGGAGCACCCTCAAGGGGAGCCCGCAGTCCCCCACCGGGAAGAGCCGAGCCCGGGAGAAGACCAGGCGGTCGGGGAAAGGAGAGCGGAGCCACCACCAGCTCTACAGGCTCAGCATCACCAATGCCCGGTCAAACCCCACCATCGGCATCGCCTACCCCCAGCAGAAGGTCACCCCGCCGAAGAAGCCGGAAGTCAGCCATGGGCCCATCTCTGGGAGCTACCGGTTCCACGTGCCCAGCATCCCCGAGAGAGAGGCCGAACTGCAGCAGGAAGACCTCAGCTTCAACCGATGCTTCCCAGAGGCCCCCGCCAGCCTTACCTCCACCAACTATACCTCACAGCCAGCAGCCAGCCCGCGCCAGAACCACAGCGTCAAAGGACAGTCCCCCGCAGGCATTCCCCTCAAGAGCCCCAGCACCAATGGGCAGCTACATTATTTAGAGTTTCAGGCAAACGGGACTAATTCTTGGCCTTCTCCAGAGAAGAACTTTCCAGGTGCTAACTATGGGGTCTCGCTGCAGAAGCCAAGCTCTTTTCCCGAGGGCAGCAAACCCAGTGCTCACGGCCTGGGGGCCTTGCCGTTCCAGTACCCTTTTCAGCTGCTGCACGACACGGTGAAGGAGCCCTACCGCAACGATGCTGGCAGCCAAGAGTATGTGGATGTTCCCCTTGCAGCCAGCCAGGTGACACACGGTGCATTCAGCTTCCATTCTTCCTCCCGAGAGTGGCAAGATGAGACGCTGAGCAACGGCTCCTATGAGAGCGTGTCCCCCGAGGGCCGGCTGTACGGCCTGCCCTCCCAGCCGGCCCCGTTCCTGCCCCCGCAGCCGCCGGCAGTCCCCCACCACGGCCCTCTGCCGTGCTACAAGGGCAGGAGCGAGCATTCTGCCGATCCCAATGGTGCTCTCTCGTCATCTGGTGCTATCGACCAAAATTCAAGCACTTTCCAAGAAAACCAAGCTGTTTTTCCGTCTAGTTTACACTCTCCTAGCATGCCAAAGCCAGTCAGTAAAAGGCAAGCCTCATCAAAAGACAATGTCCCTAGCCCACGGCTACTGATCCAGAGTAGCTCTCTTAGAAGGAATATGCCACCGAACTCTCTCTCCCAAGTGCACTTTCAGAACAAAGTCTTTTGCAGTTCCCCAGCGGGCAGCGTAAGCACAGGATCTGTGCCTTTTGAGACAAGCATTCCCACTACACCACCAGCCCACCCCAGGCTTGTGCAAGCTTGGGAGGGTGCCACTAAGGTGTTTTCTCCCATGGACCAGAACTCTGCACCTTATTCAAACCCTGTTGGAAACCAGTTCTCATTTGAGTGCCAGTCTGGCCCTGAGCAGAGGCAGCACCGGCAGAAAAATGCCAGGATGCCTTGGCAGCAAATACACCTCACTTCTGCAATGCCCAGTCAAAACAGAATAGAGCTGTCGAGACAAATCACCAGCCAGAAGCTCCCTTTCCCCCTTGGCACATCAGAGTGGCAAGGGAGTGTGAAAGCCCAGAAAGGCACCCCGTTAAGTAACTCTCCTGGGTATCACAGCAAAAAGCTCTTGCCCGGAGAGGGCCTTGGGACCCGGAGGGGTGACCCCAGCCGGCAGACCTGCAGTTTGACGAGTGCTTTCTCTTTTGAAAGTGGAAAGGACCCAGGATCTCCTGCCTGTGATTCAAGAAGCAAAGCCCTCTTCTACAGCATGGGCCAAGCAGGACCTCCTCCTCCTCCCTCCAGGAACTCATCCAACTCGGCACTGGTCTTGCCGCCATCAGCCTTGGTGGCTGCCTCGCCATGCGAGTCCCCACTGCCTTCCCCTGTCCCCAACCCCACCTGCAGCAGCACCTGCTCATCTCTCTCCCCCATGTCAAGCAGCCCACTCAACCCCAGCTTTGAAGACAGCCAGATGTCAGGAGCACTTACCCCTTCTCCCTTCTTCCATCACCCCTGTCATCCCAAGGACAGCAACAAAACCTTCCACTCCTCCGATGTACTGAGTTCAGGCTCACTTCATTACCACCCATCAGACTCTGTCAAGTCCTTCCACTTTCCTTCTGATGCCCTGAAGGATGACAGTCTCCTCAAATGCACCCCAGAGAGCCCATTTCACAAGCCTGGCATGGAGGTGGCCAAAGGATGCCTTGACGGTCTCGAAGGGGAGCAGCCTCCTCCACCTTATTCCTCCCATCACCTGCTGGCCAACTCGCTCAGCAGTGCCAGCTTGGACCAACTGGATGTGCTCCTGACCTGTAAGCAGTGTGACCAGAACTACAGTAACCTCTCCTCCTTCCTGGAGCACCGGCAGTTCTGCAGCTCACACGCCGCTTTCCAAGGTGAGGCGAAAGACGCTTCCCGGTCAGCAGAGTGCAGGAAACCGCTCCCTCCGGAGCCCGCAAAGCACTCCCATGCTGGGCCCAACCTGGCACTTTCTCCTGACCCCCAGGCGCATCTGCTGGCTCTGAACAAGAACGATGATTTCCTGCTCGAGGGGGAAAGCAAGAGTGATGTCAAGGAAGATGCTTTGAAAGGCAACCTCTTCAATGGCCTAACCACAAACTCCTTGCCACTTACTGCATCTGACTTGGAAATCGATGACGCCAAGCTGGACAGTTTGATCACAGAAGCCCTGAATGGCCTAGAGTACCAGTCAGATAATCCAGAGATTGACAGCAGCTTTATAGATGTGTTTGCTGATGAGGAGCTTACGTCCGTGAAGGCTGCTGGCAACGGGCTGTCTCACAAGGCAAAGGAAGCCTCCGAGAACAAATCGAAACACACAGGAACAGAGGAGAAGCCAGTAAACCAGCCAAAAGCCAGCTGTTATTGTGAGGACAGCCATCCTACAGGGGAGCAGGCTAAAAGAAGAACAGGAAAGCATCACATTCATAAGGGGAGAGCAGGACGGAGATTGGCAGGCCACAAGGCTGAGCAACAGGAGAAGCCCCGTACACTAGAGCCAGCTCAGAGCAAGTCTCCAGGTCAGGCAGGAGCTGGAGAAGAGGGACCTGACAAGGCAGCCAGGCTGAGGATAGGGAGAAAGAACAGCAGTAGCAGCATTCCACCAGCAGCCGTAGCCAAGTCCACCTCAAACCAAAAGCAGCCCAGAAAGGTCAGCCAGGAGACTCACACAAAGAATGAGGTTGGGCCGGGTGTTGCCACCAAGAGCTCCAAGCCACCCCGGTTCTCCATGAAGGACATAAAGAAGCGGAAGCCAAGAAGTGGGACATGGAGCAAGGAGCTCATTCACAAAATTGTGCAGCAGAAGAACAAGTTTCACAAGCTGCACGTGAAGAGCAACAAGCACATGCAGTTCTCCTTGGTCACCGAGAGACTGATGCCAGCTGCCAAGGAGGGTAAATTTCAGGAGTATGACTACATTTCAGACTCAGATGACGAAGGGGCAGAGTGCACCAAACTCCATGGGAGGAAAAGGCGGGGAGCAGGATTTATTGGGAGGTCCAAATACAGTTTTAGCAAGAAACGCCCCGGAAGAAGTGAAAGAACCAAAGAGAAAGATCCAGCCTGGAGCTACAGCCAAAGAAGAGAGAGTCAAAAAAGAGAAACTCAGGAGCACAGGAGAGTTCCAAGTAAGGAGGCCACTAAAAAAGAGGATTGTGCAACCAGAGTCCGAAGACGGAGCAGCCAGTCGTCTACTGGCAGCAATCACAGCGTTAGCATGTCCAGCGAAACTGGCCCCAGCCCCCCCTGCACTGAACGGGCTGATTCAGACAGTGAAAAGGGAAACATGCAGACGGGAAGGCACTCGGATAACTCAGAGCACACACCAAGGACTCCACTCAGCCTTCCTGAAGACAAGGCCCCAAGGAAGAGCCATAAAAGCAAAGGGGACTTTTCAAGAGGAACCAGACAGTTTGGCTCAGCCAAATTTTTGCTGGCAGGCTCCAGGACGCATCCAAGTACTAAATCAGATGTTCCTCTGACACACTATACAAAGGAGGAGCACCTACCACAGACCCAGGAGAAGCAGCACCCCAGCACAGACACGTTTGGCAGGAGCCCCATTAGACTTCCCTCTAAGGAGGATGCAGAAGAGCCCAAAGGAGAGCTCAAAGGAGCAACAAGCCTTGCAGGTGAGACTGGAAAAACTAATTTGGAGGCTCGGGAGTCACCTGAGTTGACAGCGGTCAGCCACAGACATCAGTTTGCCCCTTACACTGACGATGCTCTGAAGTACCCTGCAGAAGAACTAATTGCTCCATCCCATGTCAGTAACGAAGCTAGTCCTGGCAATGTGAGTGCTGCCTACTCAGAAGCCAGCATCAAATACTTGAAGGAACATGGGCTCTGTGACATTCGGAAGGACTATCCTGCTCCTGTTCCCCCGTACGAGGAGGATGCTGTTGGGATGATGCTTGCTGGCAAAGTGCCCGATCCGTACGTGAACAGTGACAACACGTTTTTCGATCATAAAGGCCTGTCTGGTCACTATGAGTCTGACCTCTTCTCAAAGCCCCCAGCCTTGGGTTCCTCACACACTGATGATATCTACTTATGTCAGGATGACATTAATACCGATTCCTTCGAGCAGAAGCACGCCAATATCTCCTCCTATGCAGCAGAAAATCCACAGGCCAAAGTTTCCTCCCCTCTCAGCTTTGATTCCTCTTCAATATTTGGAGAACTTCCTGTAACTGAGTTTGATCCGCCATTATATGAGAGTGTTTCTGCAAGCAAGGATAGTTATGTGACAACATTTGCCTGCCCTGGCAATCCACCCAGCAAGCCACTGCCGTTTGAGCAGCCATATCCACCGTTTATGCAGGAGAAAGACTGGACCCTCATGGAGGAGGTGGCTCCGATGTTGCCAGAAGACATGACTCAGTTCCACAACCTTTCAGCGGAAAAGCCATTAGCCAAGAAATTCCCTGATGAAGGACCTGTCCCTCCCAACCAACTGTCTCTGCCTCTGACAGACAGGATAACAGATTATAACGTAACTTTTATGAACAATATATCAGATGATGAACTGGAGATCAAGCGATTAGTTACAGAACTGGAAAGTCAGCTGCAGACTGGCAAAATGAATAATGAGGCACCTGTCGCTCTACAGAAACCTGAGCAACACGTTGCTGCACAGCTGCAAGAACAGGCGGCCGAGCAATTTCCACCTCTGCCTGTTGATCAAGAGGCTGGCCATGAAAAAGGACTGTTTTTGGCAGGTGACCTTGGGAGTACAAGCCTTCTAGCTACAAAAGCCTGTGTTGGTGAAAGGTTGGGGGGTGAGAAGCCAGGTGTTGCCAATGTACGTGGCAACTATGAGAGACCTAGAGAGCCCTGGCCCTGCCCTGTGGAGTTCAGCTCACTGGAAGCAGGGATGTGCACACCAGCGCCTGAAGACTCACTCTCTGTGGACCATTTCTGCTCCAAAGATGCTGATGATCAGTTCCAGGGAGCTGAAACTGCCAAGGAAAGTGACTCCAGAAAGAGGGAAAAGGAGTCCTCCTCCCAGGGTCTACCTGACTCGTGTACGCCAGACAAAGCAGAGGCTCCGATCTACACAGACCATATGATGAAAAACCCTCTTGTTGCCAATGATTCCTTGTTCCCTAAGACTCTAGAGGCAGCTGAACCAAACAAAGAAGATATTCTGCCATCCCTGCCACGTAAGCATGGTGCTGAGAGCTTCCCTGTAGCAGGGAAAACAGATAAAAGCTTTGATGATTCTGCAAAGCTGGAAAAGTTTGATACACATCTTCCAACCCTTAAACCTGAATTTGGCTTTCAGCAGGGTCTGGCCCCAGCTTTAGATCTCACATTTTCGCCTCACATCAAAGAGGTCCCAGATACAGAGGAAAGACCTTTAAGCAAGTCCGAGTCACCTAGAATGGCGAAAAGCACAGTGCACTTCAAAGGGGATAGCAGTGGGTCTGTGTTACTGGAAGAAACAGAGGAGAGCAAGAGCACTGCAGCCTACCAAGCCCCTGGGACCAGTGACAAAGCCAGCAAGCAAAAAGTATTGTTGCTTGATATGCTGAGTCTGCCCAAGGAGAGTGACTGCGGTTCCCAGAAGAGGCTGGCTTCCCAGGAGACTGCTGCAAACCCGCTGCAGCAGCTCCAGCTCTTCGTTGCCCGGACTGTGAAGAACAACGAAGACGAGCTGTTGATGCCATGCTTCCCCATGCTTCTTGCTCCCAGCCACCCACCTCCCAGTGCCAGGGTCCAGCCGGAGCAGAAAGAGGAGAGCAGCGGCAACTTGGAAAGTGAAAATCAGACATGCTGCCCTGCCCGAGGGGAGGGGAATGTCCCCATTGGGGGCGAGGCAGGGAGCATAGCTACCCCAGCTAAACAGGCTGCACTCTTTTCAGGTGCATGCGAGCAGCTGGAATCATTCAGTGAAATGGACTCTTACAGTGCAAAACAATCCACATTTGTGAACCTGGAGCTGCAAAATAATGTAACAGAGCTGCAGCACTTAGCAAATGAGCATGCAGAACAGAATGACATTAATATCTGTGCAGATGGTGTTTCCCAAGAGCATAATGACCTCTCACCACTTAACAGCACTGTGGTGACCCCATTGCCAGGGCAGAGAAAGAAAGCTGATCAGCTTGTGGAAGAGCAGGAGCAAGATAAAAACAAAGCAACCTTGGCATTTAAAAAACATGAGCAATCTCTTTTAAGCCATAGTTCACTTGAGAAAGAAACATTGGGTAGTGCAGCAGCAGAGAGGCTGGAAACAAATGAGGCTGAATGTAGATCCCGGTGTGAGGGATCTAACCAAGATGTACAGTCGTTAGGCTCCATAAAAACCAAACGGATAGGACGAAACAGTAATCAAGTAGGGCATGGGACACAGCCCCCGTGCAGTGCATCTGTGAGTCCTGCCAGCCCGCTGGATCCCTCAGATGATCTTCACCAGGATCATCATTTGTCGCAGGGCACAAAAGCCTCTATAGTAAATGCTAAGGTTCCCGAAGAAGGAAATAGCAAGAAAAAGTCCCTCAATGGCTGCCACTACACAAACGATTCTCTGGCCAGCCTGCCCTTGCAGACAAACTTGTCTCATCCTAAATACTTGCAAAGCAATGGCACTGAAGGAGGAGAGTTCCCCAGCTTCAGCACTCAGTTGTCAGAGGACAATAAATACAGTGCCTCCTTGCTTAGTGCAGAGACTTCATCGAGTTCGTTTATCGTGAAGAGTTGCCCTCCCAGCACTGACAGTAGCCATATTTGCCACCCCACCCCAAGCCCATCAGAGCAAGTGAAGTGGAGAAGGGCATCCACCTTTCCCCTCGCCCTTCATCCCTGCAGTGCCAGCATTCCCGTGCCATTGGAGGCAACGGGAAGCAGTCACTGTCACCTTCCTGAAGGCATCCTAAGTAACTATGGACCACCTGAAAGAGAAGAACTGGCAAGACCCTGTGCTCCTCTGTGTACTGATGACCTGATGGGCCCTGCTTTGGAGATAGAAGGCCCCCAGAAACTGCATGTGAAGGACTGCTCCCTTGCCTGCTTGCCACCTTTCAATCAACAGGAGGCTGGAAAAGGGGTGCCAGAAAGCCCCTGTGCCATGCTATCAGGTCCTCATTTTAAAGAAAACAAAGCATGCACCATCACAGATACAATTATTAATTCCCAGTCCGTTCCTCCAGAAACCCAAGGTTACCCAAACCAGTCCACAACAGATCTTCTGCTGATTAGAGAAGGAGAGGTAAACTTAAATCAGAAAGAGCTTGAGACCTGTTCTCAAGATGAAAGTAAACATCAAAACGAACCAGAGGCTTTGTCCAGTGGTTCTGTAGTTCAGCAGATACCACCTGCTGCCAACAGCAGTCCTAAAAGGATTGCAGACCTTGATCCTGCTAAGGTAAATGCCCAGCATTTTTCAGAGGCAGCAGAGGTGAGTTCTGGTGATCCTTCCAAAGCTACAGAGAATGGGGGAAAGAATTTAAAAGAAGAGAAACCAAAAAGCCATGGAGCTGAGCATGGCAGAGAAGCTGGGAGTTGTGTGTTAAATAACGTGGGCCAAGGAGAGGACAACTCATTTACTAGTCTTCCAAACACTTCCCAAAATGAACTGTCAAAAGAAAAGCCAAGTGGGCTCCAGGTCACCTGTGATATTTGTTCAGCCTCTTTCCGGTCCAAGCCTGGCCTGACCAGGCATAAAGCTGTCAAGCATCAGGTAAAGAGTAATAGTGTATCACAAGCAAGTAAGACTTCTAGGTCTGATTTAATTCCAATAGACAAAGCATCAAAAGCAGCCAAAAAAGTCCCTAGGAGGACCCTAAAGACTTCTGTCAAAGAGAAAATCTGCAGCTCACAAATGCCAACCACCACTGTTGAGCACGTCCCCAAGAAAATATGCACAGGCCTGGAGAAAGAACCCAATGCACGGATGCAAGAAGTGGTCAGCAGAGTCCTTAGTGACCTCAGCGTTATATCCTTTGAGATGTCCCAGGAGCTTCATCGCACGGGCGTTCTGAACAGAGAGATGAAATCAAAGTATCAGCACTCGGAGTCAAGGGGAGTAGGTGAGGCAGTGGCTGAAAAGCTGGATCCTGGAAAGCAAGCCAGGAAGGGAGAAAAGGGTAGAAGGAACCAAAGCAAAGATCCTGGAGGAGTAAACAGCAATTCTGAAAAAAAACTAAACAGGAAAGTGAGACGAAGGAAAGCAAAGGTATTTCCCAACAGAAATGAGCCCAATGGTCCATCTGAGCTGGAGAATAATGTGAATTCAGGTCCTTCCCCTGCTGTCCCCAGCAGTGTCAGCTCCAATCTGTCCAACATGATCGAGGGCTTGCATGAACCACGCAGCTGCATCTCAGCAGCGGAAGAAAATCAGCCCAACTCAGCCCAACACTCTCAAAAAGCAGAACAGTGCCCTTGTGCTGTTGAGCACTCACAGGACCCGGGCAATAGGATGGAGTCTTCAAAGGAAATGGTTGGGAAGGAGTCAATAAAGGGCACAGTTGCCTGTCCTACAGAGGTGGAAGATCCAAGTCGAGTGGAAAACACAGAGTCTTGCAAGAAATGCGTTGGTAGGTTTGCAAAGCAAGTGGAAAAGGGATTGGGCAAGGTAGGCAAAGAGTGGCATCTTCATGGTGATGGCACAGATGAAATGAATATTGAGACGAAAGACAGTTCTGTGGGAAACAGCCGTGCTGGATATCAGAGCAGTGCCCCGCAAGGTCCCACAGGTTCTGTTGAGCAGGACCTGCCACTGGAAAACCATGATTTGGAAACCACCCCAAAGGCTCCTGTGCAAAGCACACCGCAAAACACTTCTGATGCCAGCTCTCCCTTTGGAGAGCCTAAGCGCTGGGTGAAGGGAGACTTGCCGCAGAGCGAAGAGCACTGTGTGGACAGTGCAGCTGTCTCAGACCTCCAGAGCTTGTTTGATGATGACTCCACGTTCTCCCAGCTGTTTCCACGGGATGACCAGTTCATCCGGAGGAAGTGTACACGGGTGTATGGGAAGCGCACCAAGAAACCCAAGCCTGTCACAGAGGTAAACATCCGGCCAGCGGGTGCCATCGACCTCTTTACTATCCGATTAGCTTCTGACCTCAGTGAAACCAGCTCTTTCTGTGTCACCAGGGAGGATCCTTGTGAATATGAAACCATTTCTATCGACGATGCCTTAATGCTAAACATGTGTCACAGTAGTAAGGCGAAGAGTGGAGATGCTGTTCCCGGTGGATCTAAAAATACTGCGCTGAGGTCAGACTGTGAGAAGAGCAACCAAGAGAAGGAGGCCATTGACCTAGAAGATAACAACGTGCTAACCTTCCTGTGCCAAAACAGCCAAGTGGAAAATGTCCCCAGCTTGAACCCTTGGGGCTGTCTGGAGAAGGAGGGAGAAAGCGTCTCTGCCGAGGAAATGTTTGAGCCTCTGATGAGCCTTGAGAATGAACATTCGCTAGGAGAAACGAGCTCAGAACCTCCCGACCTGGCAGAGGAGCCCTATGATGGCAAGGTTAACGAAGATTCAGACTCTCCTAAATTTCACACAATTGACATTGAGATGCTGAATGCAAAGCTAAAAATGAGAGACGTGTGTTTCTTTGGCCCTTGCGAAGATCTTCCTGGCCGTACTGATGAAAATACTGTGAGTTTCAAGCAGAAACCAGGCCAGCATGGCAAACATAGCAGAAATAGGCTAGAAGACGGGAAGCTGGGGAAAAACCGCACTGACGTAAACATCAAGACCAAAGACAAGCAATATAAATGCAAAGTGTGCTTCCAGTGGTTCCTGACGTTAGGGGAACTGGACTTCCACAAGCTCACCCATAACCCTTCCCCTCCTCCTACCTGTTACATGTGTGTCCAGCGCAAATTCAGCTCTCGGGAGCAGCTAAGGGACCATCTGAAAGAGAAGCATGCCAAAAACAAGGCTGGCCTGTGGGCTTGCGGGATGTGCCTGAAGGAGATTTCTGATGTCTGGATGTACAATGAGCACCTCCGAGAACATGCCACACAGTTTGCTCGGAAAGGACAAGCACAGAAGTCCGTGATGGGCCTGCCTGCCTGCTTTGGTGAGGACAGCGCCGCTGTCACCCACTTCCTCAACACCATCATGTATCGGAGACCCAGCAAGTCCTCCAGGCAGGCTGACTCCAGCAACCAGCATCTGTTTAGCCGAGAGAACAAGAGCCCGAAAGAGCTGCTCCTTGAGCAAGAGGCCATGGCGATGAAAGACCCCTTAGAAAGCAACATCAAAGTCAAGCCATCTGCACCCAGCTCTTCCAAAGCATGCGCCAGTCCATCTCCAGACCATATGGCAAAAAGTGAAAGCTCCCCCAAAACTGTCCCCATGCACCCAGACTGTAAGGATCCTTCCAGAGACTGTCATCACTGTGGGAAACAGTTTCCCAAACCCTTTAAGCTCCAGCGGCACTTAGTAGTGCACAGTTTACAGAAGATCTACTTGTGCCACAAGTGTCCGATGTTCTACCAGGAGACCAAAGAGCTTCGAAACCACCTCAGCCAGGAGCATGGGATACTGGAGGAGCAAGAGATCAAGCACACCACACTGTATGCATGCGAGCTCTGTGCAGACGTCATGCATGTTATCAAGAAGTCCTTCATATGCAGCATGTGCAACTACACGTTTTCCAAGAAAGAGCAGTATGACCGGCACATGGAGAAGCACCTTGCAGGAAGCAACAAGACCTTCAAATTCAGAGGGGTCATGAGGCCTGGCATCCCCTCCAGAGAGGGCAGGGAGAAAGCTAAAGATGAAGGCTCCCTCCAAGAGGGCATGCCACCGAACAAGAAAAGGAAGGTTGTTCACCATGGCAGCTCACTCCCACGTAGCTCACCTGTGCACCTGGACCACGCTAGTGACCTGCAGCTGATACAGGTTGCAAGTCCTGGCCTGCAGGTTCCTAGTGAGTCTTTCCCTATAGCAGCTAGTGAGCCGGGAGCACCTCTACCCCAAACCTCTCTGAAAACAGAAGAGCTCGTGGGCGACTTCTCTGATCTCCTTGCAGAAATGGAGAAATCTCAGTTTGATACCCTGCCTCCACCACCATGCCTCTCCCCATCTTTGCCAGCAGCTGCTGCAACCAATACAGAGCTCAGCCATATCACTACTCTATCCATTGAGCAACTGGAGAAAGGAGCTTTTGATGGGAAACCACTTCCTTTCTTGGACTCACCCGAGTTTACTATTGACCTTGCTGGATTAGCCTGTAACGAGGTAGCAGATGAAAAACTGTCTTCTCCACACCTTACTGAGAAACGTGGCAATGCCAACACCCATAAAAGAATAAACTTAGGCAACAAAGATGAATATATAGCAGGTGTCCTGGAAAATCCTGACATAGCCACCAACTCTGTGAATGAGGTCCCATTTCTCCAAATCTCCAAGAAGGTCCCGGAGCTTCCTTCACCGAGAGCAGAGGCTCTTCAGGCCAGAGAGACCAACAGAACACTGTGGAGCAACCCCAGTGTAAATGATGCGCCTTCTTGGGAAGGAGCATCTAAGGCCAGTTCTTCCGAGGCTGCCCAGCACCCCTTGCCCCTGAAGGACAAGACAACGTCGCCTGTGCTGAACAAGGCTGCCAAAGAGTCAGCCCCACAGAAGAAAACTGCAGGTAGCCAGGCCAGCAGCGACGCTTCTTCCAACGCAGCCAGCCCTGGAAGGAGCGCCGAGGAGGGTCCAAAACCCGGCTCGCTGAAGGAAAAAGCTGTGTCCGAGACAGGTGCCTGTGCCAAGGAGAGCAACGCTAACACCAGCAGCAAGGAGCAAAGTGCCAACCAAGGCAAATCCACCAGCCACCAACTCAAAGGTGAGGCAGCCAGCAACGGCGTGAGACACGGGCACGTGGAGCTGAGCAAAGCCACGGAGAAGCCGGCTCTGAGTGTGCTGGGCAAGCTTCACCCAAAGAAGCGAAGAGAGCACAAGTCCTTGAGTCACAGAGGGAGCTCCGGCTCCCGGGAGAACATTGAGGGAGATGGGAAAAAGAAAAAAGCCCGGACGGCAGGTCCAGGCAGGAGTGAGAGCACTGGCGAGTTTAAACGCGCCGACTGGACCAACGCCGAAGCTTCTGCCCTCTCCCCCGGGAGGAGGGAAACGCACTGCAACAGACTGATTCCCAAACCCAGAATGGCAGGAGTTGGCAACCAGCTGAAGAAGATGGTCCTGGACACCTACAACCAGAAGAAGGTGGAGATCCGTCATGCCAACGGGGATGTGAAGCGCAAAAAGGCCATTCTGGGGAAGAGCCTCCACCAGGTGCTGGCCAAGGGGCCGGTCTCCTCCCTGCGCGGCTCCTTGCACAGGCCGCGAGCCGCGCGGGGCGCGAAGCCCGCCGAGCCGGCCAGCTTCCGCACCGCCGAGTCCCAGAACAATCTGCTAAGCCAACTCTTCGGGCAAAAATTAACTAGCTTTAAAATTCCTTTAAGAAGAGATACTTCAGAGTAATTTATGAAAGTGACTTATGGTGATCCTCAGCTGCTTTCATGGGGTTTGCAAGGGAAAAATTATCAAAGCGTTAAATTCGTTTGTGTAGCATGATTTTTCTGTCTAGCTTAAATGAACTTGCACTGCAGCCTCTGTGAAATAGTTTGCTTTGTGTCTACTAATCTACTTTAATTCACCTGATTTATCATGCAAATGCTAGAACTTTGATGTTGCTGATGATTTTCATGAACTGAAATTGTAATCGCTTTGGGCAGACTGAATCGTCAAGAGCAATTGCTTTATTGCAGAAGTGCTGAGGTTATAAGGATACTTGCAAATCTCAGACCCTTTTGAGACTGTGTCTGTGTTATCTTTGTACAAAGTACTTGAAGAGATGAACTTCATTCCGTAGACGTCTTATTCATAAGGTGCAGTACACTGTAGAAAGCAAATTTTTTTTGAAGATTTTGCACAAATAATCCCGTACAATTCATTTAATTGGGAGCCAGCCTAAGAGATGATACAATTAAAAAAATTAAATTAAGAATCGAGCGTCCCATATTTTGACAGCCATCCCTAAGAATTTGTTTCTACATTGTCAAGCGAATAATGAGCTAGCTTTCACGCTGCGTGGGCTGTTATAGCATTTCCGACGTTGCTGCCATTCTTTGACCACTGTAGATGATGTAAATGGAGGAAAGCCAAGAACGCGAGCAAACTGCACCTTGACACTTGTGACAAACTCTTTTTGTAGGTTTTTTTTGTTTGTTTTGTTTTTGTTTTGTTTTGTTTGGGGTTTTTTTGCGCAATGACAAAACTGTGCCAATTTACCACACCGGAATGGTACTGTCCGAGTGCCCTCAACGGTATAACTTCTAAACTATCTTACTGTATTGAGTTAGTGGCTATATAGGTATCCGCTTTTACTATGCAGTTACTGGTGCTATTTTTATTTTGTAATGTGAATACAGACTTCCTTGATTGAAAAAATAAAGGGAACCGTTAGGAAGTAGCAGTTACCTGTAAAAGAAAACAAAGCAGGAAAATCAAACTTTAAGGAAAATCCTGTATGCTGGTACTCCATAGTGTTGGAAAGGTTACGTCACGTTATACAAGCATGTTATACAACTGAACTTTTGAACCGGAAAGAAATCTCAGGTGCAAACGAGGACATGGAAGATAACTAAATACTATTGAAATACTCCCAAGTCAAGGAGGTGAAGTAATGCACTGATGTGATATGAACAGTCAGAGTACTTTGCGTCTGTCCTGCAAATTTTTTTTTTTGTTTTAGATTTAAAAGGAAAAAAAAGAGGCTTTATTCTGTTAATATGTATCTTTACAATTCTTTGTATTGTATAAAAATATTGTAGGTAATTTACCTTGGGTGCAATGTGTTATGTCAAAAGTTTTTATTTTGATATTTTGTCAGAGAAGCAGAGAGAGAGCAGGAAACGCCTTTTTATGATGTTGTATGTGTGCTTTTAAAGTGCCTCTTTAATATTGTTAAATAAAGTATGAGATGAAAATATGGGGCGGTACTGTAAAATCATACATGATTAATCTTTTCAAATATATTCCAATATTTTCACAGAACTTCCCCGCCTGTGTGACGTTTGTGGGCTGGGCTGGGTGGCGGCCGGCGTTGCCCCTCGTCTCCCTCGCGCCCCCCGGGCCGGGCGCCTGCTCCAGCCGCGCTGGGACCCCCCCTCCCCGCCCCCCAGCACCGCCCCGGATGCGGCTCCGGGAGGACGGAGGCGTCGCTGCCGCCAGGTTGCGATAATTTGCAAAACTGCGGCGCTTTGCTGCGGCGAAGGCGCTCCACGTGTCTCCCGGTCCCCCCCCCGTCTGGTGCCCGGCCGGAGCAGGACCTTCAGCTCCGTTTCGTGCTTTAAGCTCTGTTACTGCCCAAACCGTGCCAGCTTGTCCTGGATGCCCTCCGGAAAGGCCTGGCTGTTTAACCAGGGTTTCGGTGCTCTCTCCGCTGCCCGTCACTTCTCCGGCCCGGCTCCGTGCCGGACACGAGCTTGCGGCACGGCCCGGCCTTTGCGGGGCTCCTGCCCCCCGCCGGCGCGCGGGAAGCGGCCGCGGGGCGCCGGGGCCGGCAGGCTCTCAGCATCGCGGCAGGCAGCTCTGGTCCCCACCCGCTCTGCAAAAGCAATAAGCTAAACAAAGCAATGGCTAACCATTTTGGGGCGGGGGGGTTGGGAAGATCAGCAGACCTCAATGGTTAACCATTTTGGGGGGGTTTTTTGGAAAATCAGCAGACCTCAATGGTTAACCATTTTGGGTTTTTTTTTTTTTTTTGGAAAATCAGCAGACCTCGGTGGCGGCTGGTCGCTACACCAGCCACCCTCGCGGCAGGTTGGAACGGCTGGTGCCCACGGGTGGGTGCAGAGCTCAGCCGCGTTCCCACGAGGGAAAGGCCAGGCGAGAGACGGCAGAAGCCACGCGGGGCAGCGGGCTGCACCCTCCCAAACCACACCGCGCCGGAGGAGCGCGCCGCCGTCAACGCTGGCGTGTCTGGGCATCCATCCTGTTTGAGGTCGTCGAAGCTGGCGGCCGGGCTGTGCTGCTGTGGGGGAAGGAGAAGGGGCAGCACCGGTGCACGAGAGCCAGTGCTACCGGCCACGCTGCGACGCAACGCAACGCGACTCAGTGCGAGACGCTGCAACGCAACCCAATGCGATGCAACCCAACGCTGCAACGGCCACCAAACGCAGGCACAGGCTGCGTGAATCCCGGGACCTGCTAGCCGTCTGGAGAGCTAACTGTGTCCTTTCAGGACTCGTCCCGCCATGCAGTGCCTCGTGCTGAGTCTGCAGCTCTGAGGTGGCCGGGAGACACCACCAATATTTTGCTTGGTTGCTACAAAGAGGCTCCACCGCATTTTGCGTGCAAGCAGCAAGGAAGGGAAGTAGCACAGGTCCAGTAGCTTGTCCAGGAGGGAAGGACCTGATGTGGCACAGCTTGGGCATCACCGGTTTGTCCTCGAGGTGACCTCTGCAGGCCCAGCGCTGAGGTCTGAAGGTAGGAGGCTGACACGAAGCTGGGCATATTATATTCTTTAATTACTGTTGCAATCACAACATTTAAACGCTGTCAATGAGAGATAGCTCATAACCGCAGGCTAGAATCCTTGCCACTTGGGGCTTGTAACTAAAACTGCAGGATTAATTTGATTAATTGATAGAATTATTTTCCAAACTACTCTTTTGTTTATGGAGGCTTAAAATGCTTGCCGCCTGCACCCTCCTGGTGTGTTGCAGAGTGGAGATAAAGCGGCTGAAAATAATTAGTATGGCTTAATTTAGGGAAAAAAATAACCTCAAAAGAATTTTGCAGAAAATTTAAAGCAGCACATTTTACTTTGTTTTGGCAGGAAATATTATGGAGTTGGAAATGGGACTTTTATGTTTTGTCGCTACTATATTTCATGAGGGCTGCAAGCCTACCGCAGAGGGGCATATTTCATGCCTGTTTGTGACCGCGTTTTTCTTTCGCCTCCAGATTCGTTTCCAGGCAAGGCACCTGGAAAACCATCCCACGAGGAGGGACAGGTTCAGCTGCAGGGCATGGGACCACCGAGGACTTCTTGCCGCCGGCAGGCGAGGGGACACTTCTGCAGGCCCCGTCCATCCGTGGTCCCTCGCTCCACCGGCGCCCGCAGGGTGATCTCCAAAGCAGGGTCACACCTGGGCTGGACGGAGCTCGCCGAACCCACCGGGCGCCCGCTCCCGGGGCTTGGCCGCCGCCTCGCCCCGCTCCCTGCTGCTCTTCGAGCTGGAAGCTTTTTGGGAGGGGGGTTATCCCCCCCCCCTTTGCTTTCTTTCCACCTTCTCCTGCCCACTCCCAACCTGCCCGCCGCGCTGCTCCTGCGGGCTTTGCCAGCGAAGCGGCTTGCGCAGCGCCGGCGGCCCGGCAGGAGCCCCGCCGCCCCGGCGCGTGCGGCAGGAAAATCCGCCCGGTCCGTCAGCCCGGCTCAGCTCCCCGAAGCCCTCGCGTTTGCCGAGTCCCGCGTTATCGGCCGGCGTCTCCGCCGCGTTTGACGCGCCGGAGATCGCAGGGCCCCGGCGGCTCCTCGCAGCAGCGCCCGGGGGCTCGAGCCGGGGGCTCCCCGGCTTCCTGCTGCCGCCCTGAAAGGGCCAGCTTTCCTGCAGCAGCTGTTTGCACCCCAAAGGCCCCCGGTCCTGGTCTTAGCGAAGGTTAAGCTTTCTTTTTGTTTGAGGAGCCGAAACGCTCCTGAGTTAAACTTGGCCGTTCCTTGCTCAGCAGCGATTGAAGCGCCGGCTCCCACCTTGGCCGGTGGGGACCGCGCGGGCCGGCAGCCTCTGGCATCACCCATGCGGGGAGGAGATGCGTGAAGTGATGCATGGAGCCTCAATCCCTCCCTCTTGCGAAAAAAAAAATACCCAAAGCAAATTAAATAAAAAACCACTAATGCCACTTTTCGCAGCTTAAAATCTTCATTTTTTTGCAGCTCCGGGCAGAGCCACAGCAGCGTGACGCTTGCTGTCCCTGCACCAGCCCGCAAGCTGTGCCCCGGGGATGCTGGTCCCTGCGGGCGCCCGAACCCTCCCCGGGCGCTCAGCTCGGCACCCAGCGCCGCCTTCTCCCGCGCCCTCACCCGTGAAATGCAGCCGAGGCGCTGCCTTAGTTTTTCCCATTTGCATTCCTCCGCCGACGTACCCTCTCCCTGCGTCTCCAATAATACCGCCACGGATTAATTGGCGCTAATACGACCGTTCGCAGCTCCATAAGAAGCTGTCACCTCGCGCACAATGGGCGAAGCGGCTGCTCGGGCGTTACCTCCGCTCCGCGGGGAAGCGCGCTCCAGCCCGCTCCCGCCCGCGCCCCTCTGCGCCCCGGCCCGCGAGCCGGGAGCCGCCGGCGCCGCGAGCCGGGCGCCGCGGGAGCTCGTGCCGGGCGAGGTGCTCCCGAGGAGCGGGCCGGCCCCGGCTCTGCCTCTCCCCACCGGCGAGCGTCTCCAGGCTCCTCGGATTCTTCCCGGCCGGAGCTGCGCCGGTCGCATCCTCTCCTTGCAGTGCAGCACCGAAAAATGGTCACCAGAGCCCGGGCAGAGCCCCCCCAGCCCGCGGGAAGCGGCGGGAGATGCTAAACCCGGCGACGTGAACGCACGAGCAGGGCGCGCGGGCGGCACGACGGAACCGCGGGAAGGGAAAGTCCTCCCGAATCCGCAGCCCCGCGCGCTCCGCAGAGCGTTTTGGGGGCCAAATGGCCAAGTGAAGGACGAGCAAAGCGTTTTTCATGGCAACATCTCCCTCCCGCTTTCTCTCTCTCTCTCTCTTTTTTTTTTTTTTCCCCCTGGAACTCTTCTTAATTCCTGACTTAATTTCTTTTGACATCCTCATTGCCAGCTTGACCTCTTTACTGGAATCATGTGGCGCTTAAAACTCATTATTCCACCGTTGCAACAGGAAGTTAATTAAAAACCCTTAAAAAAAAAAAAAAGATGAAAAAAATAAAAAGCCAGCGCGTTGATGGGCGGCAGCCGTGGCGCCGACCGCGGGCCGCGATGCCGCGGGGCAGGCGAAGCCGCCGCGGATGCGCCTGGGCGTCGGTTGAGTTATTTATTTATTTTGCTCCGTTGCACGTGAATCCAGCCCGGTCATAAGAGCCGTCGGCGGGGCCGTGGTGCAGCCAGGCGGGGAAAGCGGGGAAACGAGGGCGGAAGGGCCGCGCGAGGCCCCGCCGGAGAGCGTCGCGCCGGCGGCGGGAAGCCGACGGAGCCGGGGAGCCAGCAGCTCCGGGGCGGCGGTGCCGTACGCTTGGGCCCGGCGGGTGCCGCCGCCGCGAGGGCTCGCGGCCCCCCACGGCTCCCACGTGCTCCAGAGCCTGGATGATGCAGGATAGCGCTGTGTTCCCGCCCCCCCCCCCAAAAAACAAGCGCGGAAGCAGGGTGGGGGGGCATGGGATGCGGGGCCTTTTCCCGCGCCTCGGTTTCCCCAGCCCTATAAAGCTCTGCCAGCCCCCCACCCCCACCCCCTCCCCGTGACCCCCGCCAGCCCCCCGCTGCAACCCACCCGCTCTTGGACCAGCAGCCATCCCCCAGCCCAAATGTCCCCCGGGGGGCAGGGGGATGGGGGTCCCCTTGGCTAGCACCCGCGCTGGCCTGTTCCCAGTGTGGGGGGGAGCTGGGGACGGCGCTGTGCCCACAGGGGGACTGGGGTCCTGGGGGGGGGGGTGCAGTCCCTCGGGGGGCTTGGGGGTGCCAAAGGAGATGTCCTGAAGGGGGACGTTGGGGGCTCCAAAGCAGGGGAGGCAGGGTGAGGCCCCACAGGAAGGTTTGGGAGGTCCTTAGGGGGAGATCGGGAGCCTCGCAGAGGGGGCTGGACCCTTTGGGGGGGGGGGCTGAGCACCCAAAGGAGGGGCTGGGACCCCAAAGGAGGTGTTTGGGGGATCTACAGGAGATGCTTGAGGACCCCAAGGAGGGGGCAAAAGGAAGTGAATGAGGGTCCCAGTGGGGGGGATTGGAGACCTCATGGGGGGGGGGATTGGAGACCCCAAAGGAAGGGTCTAAGGGAAGGGCAGGAAGGCCTGGGAACCCCAACGGGGCGGGGGGGCTGCAGACCTCATGGGGGCATTGGGACCCCAAAGGAGGGAGTTTGGGGGAACCACAGCAGGGCTTGGGCACCCCAAAAGGGCGGGGGATTGAGGGCCTTTCAGGGGGGTTGGGACCCTCCAGGGGGTTGGGACCCCCAAAAGAGGGGGTGGGACCCCACAGGAGGCGCTCGGGTGACCCCCAAAGAAGGGGGGAGGAGGTTTCAGACCCCCTCCCCCCCCCCCCAAAGCGGGGAATTGGTGGACCCCAAAGAGGGGGCTGGGACATCACGGCGGGACGGAGGGGGGGGGGGAGGGCTCGTGGGCTCCCCCCACCCCCCGCGGAACCACCGCCCCCTCCCAATGCCCCTCCCAGCCCGGCTGCGCGCCGCCCCCCGGCCCCGCCCCCGCCGCGGCCCCGCCCCGCCCCGCTCCGCCCCGCCCCGCCCCGCCCCGCGCGCGCGCGCGCCCCGCGGCCACGCCATCCGGTGGGCGTGGCCGGCGGTGGGAGGGGAGCGGGGGGCGGCGGCCTATGGGCGGCCGCGCGCGGCGCGCGGCGGGGGCCGGCCCCGCCCCCGTGGAACGTTCCGCGGGGTTGATACATTGCGGGGCCCCATTGAGAAAAAAGAGAAGGGAAAAAAAAAAAAAAAAAAAAAAAAAAAAAAAGCGGCGGCGGCGGAGCGCGGCGGCGGCGGCGGCTCCCGCTCCCGCGCCCGCAGCCGGCCCCGGCCCCGGCCTCGCCCCGGGCAGCGCCGGGCCGGCGGGCATGCGAGCAGCCGGGGGCCCGCACGCCGCCACCCACCTGCCGTCGCGGGCGCCGCCAGCCGGGGCGCCGTGCTCGCCCTTCGCCGAGCGATGTCCAGGAGGAAACAGAGCAACCCCCGGCAGATCAAGCGTGAGTGCGTCCCCCGCCCGCGGCCCCGGCGCCCCGGGGCAGCCCGCCGGCCCGGCCTGCTTTGTCCGCTCCGCCTCGCCTCCCCTCTCCGTCCGGCTCCGGGGCTGCGCCTCCTCCTTCCCCCCCTTCCTCCCTTTGCCTCGCTTCTCAGCGCTCACCGCCTTCCCCCCGCGGTTCGTAACAAGCCGCCCAAGCCCCCGGGGAGCCGAGCCGGGCTCCCTGCCCGCCGTGCCCCGGCGGCCCGGCGCCGCCCCCGGGTCCGGCTGCGCGGCCGCGGCTCGCCCGCTCCTCGCTGCCGCCCTCCCGCCCTTCTCCTTCCCCTCTCTCCTTCCAGCGAGATGTTTCCGATACCGGCGCTCCCGATGAGGGCGCGGATAAAGCTCTGAAATATTCCACTCTGCAAGCCCCGTCCTGATAAGATCGCTCTGTCGGGACGGCCTGAAATTGTGATCTTATCTCCGGCCGCCTCCCGTCCCTCGCGCGGGGCTGCGGCGCGCCGGGGGCCGCCGCCGGCCTTGGCATCGGCGTCGGCGTCGGCATCGCCTCGCCGCCGGCCTGCGCGGCCTCCGCCGGGCCCCCGCCGCCGGGCGCCGCCCGCCCCGCACCTGGGGGGGCGGCGGCCGGGGGCCCGGCCGGCCGGGGCGTCGCGGGGTGCCGGCGCCGGGGCTCCCCGGCCGATGCTGCCGCCTCCGGATTATCGCTCTCCCAGGGATCCGGGCTGATCAGCCGGGGAGGATCTGATTTCAGGGCTGGCGGAGATGAGGCGATTGCTCTTGCATATTCCGAGAAATTCTGTAAAGTGCTGGAACTTTTTCAGCGGCGGGCTCGGCTTGCTTGCTAGCTTTCCCCCCTTTGCGCAGATTGAAGCTGGCGATAGCACTGAGATGGGAGGATAGGGAAGGCTGGCCACCATGTGATAATATAGCTTTATCTCTCTCTTGAAATAATTGCAAGGCTGAGTTGCACCTACCTGTTTCCCTGCCTGGGGTGATTGTTCTGGTGATAAAGCTCAGCTAGACTTTTACCTGGTTAGAGTTAAAAATAGTCCCAGGTGCCTCCTTTTTTTTTTTTTCTTTTTTTCTTGATTTTTTTTGTTTAGTTTTATCCAACTCCTGTAGCTTTCTATTTTTTTCCCCCTCCCTGCAGTTAAGAGGTGAAGTCTGACTAGGAGATTAATCCTTTCTCAGCGACATCTAAGCACACGGGCCGCATCCCTCCATAAGGCACCCGTTTTAATTAGCCCAAGTTAGCACCGAAGCGAGCGGCAGCGTCACTGCTGCGGACGCTCAGCCGCCGGCGTGGCGGTGCTGATGGGCGCAGCGATAGCACGGGCGATACGCGGGCCCTTCACAACAGGAACCCGGCGCCTGGGGCCGCGGGAGCCCCCCAAGGCCGCGGGAGCCGCCGTCCCCGCGGGACCTCCGCGCGGGAGAAGGTGCCGGGCAGCGCTCGCCAGCGCGCTGCCCGCACCGAAGGCGGCTCGTATCTCCTTCCTCCGCTGTTTTCTTCAGCGATGTGAAGAAATGATAAAGTGGGAGGCTGATCTCAAGCCGCCAGCGATGGCCAAAACTGATTAAAAGCTGAAAGCTTGGAACCTTTCCTGTATGTGTCAACATGAAAACAGTCATTAGAAACGTAGCGCGCTGCGAGCGCGTTTCTGCCGCCTGTTCCTGCTCTCTCCTGAGGAGAGAAAAGTATGCATGAATCAGGGCTCCGGTAACCAGACTCCTCTACCGTACAGACCGGACCTGTTTCCACAAAGTCTATCCTTTTTATCATCTCGGCTGAAGCATTAAAACCTCCTCCAGATTCGTATCTCCTTATTTTATTTTCCTCAGTGACGCTATGTTCCCTCTCCTTCTTCATCTTTTTTTTTTCTTTTTTTTTTTTTTTTTTTGTCTTGATGTGAGATGCAGATAGCTCAACGGGGAGATTGTGGGGAGAGCGTGTGATTGCCAAGAGCGATAAGACAAAGCTCAGATACTGGACTATATTTAACCAGCTAGTTTAACCTTTTCTTTTTTCCCCTTTTCCACGCTTTCCGATTCAGCAAGCTGCTTAAAAAGCCAGAGCCGCTTTTCTGCTGCCCCCTGCACACACACACGCGCGCGTGCACCGCGCTGGGAGGTGCCCGGAGGGGCTGGAGGGCGGTGGGGGCCGGGGGCGCCGCGGGGTGTCCCTGCGGCCGTGCCGGAAGGCGGGCGCTCCGCCGAGCATCCCCGCTCTGCTTTAAACTTAGACGGCGTGCGGCATCGCCGGCGGCGGGGAGGGCTGCGCCTCGGCCCCCCGCGCCCGCCAGCCGCTCTCGGAGGCTGCGACAGCGCGGCAACCTCCGTGCAGCTGCTGCTGCTTTTTTTTTTTTTTTTTATTCTTTTTTTTTTCTGTCTTTTGTTCTGCTGGTAGATAGATGCGAGGGGCTGATAGAGAGCAGGAGCTGATCTCCACCCCAGATAGCCTGTTATATTTATTAACTTCAAACATGGGAGTGCGGGCACACGTATGATGAGTGAGGCTCCTGGCAGCTGCGTGTGCATGCAGTTGCAGCGCCGGCCCTCTAGATTAGGGAAGCTGATAAGCAGGAGATTGATCTCATGTTGCTGATGTGCCTCTGTGCATGTTGGGGTTTTTTTTAATACATATATATTTTTCTTCCTAAATTAACTGGAAGTGAACGTTTTTTTTTGTAACAGTTGCAGGGCCTGCCTGTGGGTGTTGTTTTTTTTTTCTTTTTCCCTTTCTATTCTGCTTTCAGCTAGAGGAGATGTGAACCTCGATAAGCGCCGAGGCCCGATCTCCATACTGATACAGATTGCCAAGTGCGATAAGAGCTACTTATCTCTCCCGACCAGACTGGAGCAGGATTCGCTACAATAACAAACACTGAAAAAAGGGGCAAAAGGGCTCCAACAATTTGTTCCATTGCAAATGTGATTAATGCAGGCACTTTAATTATCTGGTGGGGAGGAGGGGGGACTGCCTATATATTTTTACTTCTTAGGGTGTTTTTCCCCTCCCTCGCATGCACGCTCTCTGTGACACGAGCTTCGTTTAGAAGACGAGCTCTCCTCAGCGCCTTTTATCAGCTACAGATGTTGCATTAGTTTGGAGGAGGCTGACTTTCTTTTTTGATCGCTATCTCTCATTCTGCTAAGTGTAGCAAATACATTGGGGGGGGGCGTGTGAAAGCGAAGTGATATTTTCGTGTGTGAATATTCTTTAATTGCTATTAGATGGTGTCAGATAGCAAGCGCGATCTACGCTGTTATCTTCACGATTGGGGTTTTTTGTTTTGTTTTGTCGCTCAGCCGGGGTCCGTGCCGCTCCGGGGGGACGCGGCCGGCCCCGCTGCCTCGGCGTCACCCGGCGCCCCTTGCCGCGAGCCGTGCCGCGAAGCCGAAGCGAATTGCTTGTAAAGATTACAGTAGCCGGCCCGGAGTCTATTTTTAGCGCCGGCGCGGGAAGCCGGTGTCTTCGGAGCCTCCCGGCACGCCTCCTGCCCTCTCCTCTCCTCCCGTGTTTGCTCCCCGTCCGCGCCGGCCCTTCACTTTCGGGAGCGCACGGGTATCGGGCTCCTGCCGCGTCCCCTGCTCCGGCGAAGCGCCGCTGCTCCGTGCCTCAGTTTCCCCCCAACGCGTTATTCCGGGCGGCTCCGCAGGGCTGGGAGTCTCCGCTGCCTCGGCCGGGACCCGGGGATACGCGCCGGCGGTGCCTCCCCGCGTGGCTCCGGCTGCGGGAACGGGTATTTTCTGAGGTCTGCTGGCTGCCGCGGCATCGCCCGCAGCCCACCAAAAAGAGCCTTTCCCGGCCACGATGGCCCGGGAGCTCGGCAGCGCCGCGGGAAAGCCGCCGCTCCGGGCGGGACGAGGGGCTCGGCGGGCCGGGATGCAGCCGGCCGCCGGTGGGGCTGGGCCGTGTCTCTCTTTCCCATCGGTTTTCCAGCCGGAAAACGGCAGCGGTGACCTGTCCGGCATCCGCGGGCGGAGTGGCCCGCAGAGGGCTCGCTGCGCTCCCGGGCCGGGAGTGGAAGGGCAGAGTTTGCCTCCGGCTCCCTCCGGAGCAGGACACGGGTTTGGGGCGACGGGAGCGCTGCCGCTGCCCGGCCGTGCCGTGCCGGGCCGGGAGCCCACGTCGGCCAGGATGGCTCTGGCGTTTCCGCCTGCCTGACGACGTGCCTGGCTGGAGAGGAAGCACGCTGCTCCTCCTCCTCCTCCTCCTCCTCCGGGGGCAAAAGGCAGGTGGGAAAGCGGCGGGGCACCCCGCTCCGCGGTGGGGCAGAGAGGCACTGGGGGTTGTTTGCTTTGTGTCCGATGCCGCTCTTTCTCCTCCTCCTCCTCCTCTTTCTCCTCCCGCCGGTGCCCGGCGGTGTTGCCAAGGGCCGGGCGGCACCACGGCGGGGATGTTCCCGCGCCGGGCAGCCACCTCCAGCGGGCACGGAGACCTCTGGCCGCACGCTGGGGTGGCTGGGCAAGGTCGTATCCTCCTCCGAGAGCCGGGAGGTGCCGAGCCGGGCGCCGGTTCCCACAGGCGATGGGCGTCCCCGGGAGAGGGGCAGCGCCCGGCGCCGTGGGGACCCGAGCCACCCGCTTCTCGCGCGTGCCGGTGCTCCCGAGGCGCCCGGCCCTCGCAGCGCCGCCGGGATGCGCGCGGCGCGGGGCGAGCAAACAGCCCCCGGCGGAAGCGGCAGCGGCCGAGAGGCCCGGTGGCTTTCCCAAATTTCCCCTTTCCTTTCACTTCTTTGGCTTTTAATAAAGCCGAGCGGGACATTGCTGTTGGAGGAGCCCAGCTCTGCTCCGGGATTCCCGCCGTTTCGCCCGTGACCTCGTTTTTCCTATGCAGGATGGGGGGATAAAAGGATATTTCAGGCCGCCTCTTTGCGCGCAGAGTGTGAATGAAACCTGTGGGCCGTGTGTTTCCCCCCTCTTTTTTTCTGCAGCATGTCCCATGACCATTTTTTGTTGCCTGACTCAGGAGTTTTGACCGCATCAGCTTGGCAAAGCCGATGTCCTGCTTCGGATTTTATCAGGAAAGTTCAAGTGCTTCGGGGTAATAAAGTTCCCTCTTCCGATTGCCACGGCGCTAAAGGCTCCTCATTGTTCCTGTAGCAACGTGTTTTTTGGGAAGGGACGAAATGCCGAAAGGAATGCAACCGCTGACCTTGGGCTGCAGCGGGGTTAAGGAGTGTGTGCGCGTGAGTCACTGCAGATAAGAGCCTTCCACGGCTCGCTTTTTTTTATTTTTTTTATATTTTTTTTCCTCCAAAATAATTCTTTATCTCCTCTTTCTCACATCAACATATTTTCTTGACATCTCCCATTCAAGAGCGCATGGAGGAAAAGCGCGTCTCTAGTTTGGTAATCTGATGAAGCATGCATGCACATATATATATATATATATATATGCACATATGTGTATATATATATATGTGCATATGCATGCGTAGATGTATGTGCATATACAAATATATATACATACGTGTATATCCACCCATATATCTGCGTGTGGGGGGACGGGAGGCTGGTCCCGCGGCCGTCGCCTCCTCCCGCCCTGCCGCCTTCCCCTTCCCGCGCCGTTCCGGAGGGGAAGCTCAGGCGCTCGCTCGCTTCCCCGTCTCCCGGCCGAGGCCTCTCGCGCTCGTCGCGGCTCCGATGATAATGCGGAAAGTTGAACTGGCCCCATTACCGCGCCGCGATGGTGGCCGCGATAAGGCGCCGATAATGGCAGCGATAGCGGCGGCTCGGTAGCCAATGGCTCCGCCGCTCCTCCCATTAACATTCCCCACCACGGATCGGCTCGGAGCTGCCTATCTGCTCTCCATTTCCACTCCTCCGCTAGATAAGAATGGAAATACTGACTTCATAGCTCACTGATTAAAGTGTCTGGATTTCTTGATAATACACAGATAAATTATGTTTTTCAAAAAGAAGGTAGGGAAGGGAGTGCGAGGGGAGGGAAAAACCGCCAGCCCTGTTCCTTTTTTCTTTTCTCTTTTTTTTTTCCTCCCACCCCCCTCTCTTTTTCCCTCTTTCTCACCATGCCCCGTGCGTTTTTGGCCGGGAAATGCCCTTCCCGGTGCCGGCGGTCACGCGGAGCAGGGAACGGCTGCGTCCGGGGCCGTTCGCCGCCCCGCCGCGAGCGACGGGGACCTTTGCTTCCCGCTTCCCCGCGAGGCTCCCGCTCGGAGGCGGAGGTCGCCGGCTCGTCCGCGGCATCTGCTCCGGGCTCGAGGACGCCCAGGCGCGGCCGTCGGGGCGGCCGGGCTCGCTCGGCGCGTGCCGACCCAAGCCGTCCCGCGCCACGCCGGCGCCGCCCGGAAATCGCGTTTCCAACGGGGGCTTTTCTTTTTTTTCCCCCCTAATTTTATATTAATTTAGATTGCTAAGCTGTTGCTGGCGGAGGAAACGGGGCTTCCACACTTTTAGGTTCCTTGTGCTAGGAAAAGGTACTGACCGCAAAAATCTAAGTTTGTTTCATCTAAATATAAAACTAAAGAGCAAACAGTATAAAGTTCATTTTTTAATGTGTTGCCCCATTCCAGTTGGGCTGTTCTCTTTATTTTTTTTAAAAGGAACTGTGATAAAAAGCAGCGATAAAGCCAGGACTGTTTTGTGTAGGAGTCGGTATCTGTGTTATCTATCTCCCTTTTTCACTCTCCGAGCAGCTCTGTTGTTTTTTACTCTTATCTCGCTCCACCAAAATGCCAAGAACAGGAAAAAAAGAAAAGAAAAAAAAAAAAAAGAAAAGCCCAGGCGCGCGCAATTGCGCAGACCCAAACTCGGCCTCCGCGGAGCCGGGGCAGAAAGCGCGGCCGCCGCTTCGGGAGCGGGGAAAGGAGAGGCCGGGGGGGGTCCCGGCGCCGTCCCCTGCCCTCGCCCCCTCCTCTCGCCCCTGCAACGAGCTGCGCCCGGCGGAGGGGCGCCCACGGCGCCAGCCCCGAGCCAAGCATCCCGCCGGGACGCGGGGAGCGTTTCGGCACCGGGACGGGACCGGCCGCGTACCCCGGACGGAGCTGCCCTACTGCAATTTCTTTCTTTTTTTTAGGGGGGAAAAAGCAGCAGGACGGGGGGGGGGGTTGCAGCCCCCGTGCCGCTCGCCCCCGGCCTGTGCACCCCATCCCCTTACGCCGCGTTCGCTCGCGCCGCCGCCGGCATTGGGGTTCGCCCCCGCGGCGGAGCGAGCGGTTTGCAGCCGCTTCCCCCCCCGGCCCGGCACCTCGCGGGGTCGCCTCTCCTCGCCCGGCGAAGCGCCCGCAGCTGGGGCCGCAGCCGGCTCCCTCCCCATCTCTCCTCTCCTAAAAACCTATCGGCGCCGTATCGGCCCCATCGGAAACGCGGAGGCGCTTCGGCGTCGCCGCTGCCGCGCTCTCCCTGCCCGGCTCGCCCCGGCTCCCGCGCGCGCTATTAGTGGTAGCGATCGCGTCGCCCCCAGCGCGCCGATCTCCTGTAATCTATCAGCGGTTTATCGGGACTATCTGAGAGCCGGGAACGGCCGGGCTCGGCGATGGCGCCGCGCTCGGGCGCTGATAAAGTTACAGAGTTCAGCCGGTGATGAATGTTAAGTAACTACGCCCCGCGCAGATAGGATACGGACTTGGCAGGGCGAGCAGCTCCGGCTGAAACCAATCTCCCCGATAGCAGCAGGGCTGCTTTTTCTCAGGCTCTGCCTCTCCTCGGCTTTTCTGCCCTCCCTCCCCTGCCCGGTTTCGGGGGCGCCGGCGGCACCCGGCTGCCCCAGCGTTTCGCCCCCGGCGTTGGGGGGCCGCCGAGCCGCGGGAAAAGCCGCGGCGGGTTTATCTCGGCGCGGCCCGGCCCC